>NC_053041.3:644623051-649486265 GCF_002575655.3 Aegilops tauschii subsp. strangulata | reverse complement strand
AATGAACTCTGAAAAGGTTGAAAGTTGGCATGATATCATCATTTCCTCCACATAGCATGTGCAGGAAAGTTGAGAGGGTTACGGCAAAAACTGGATGCACTTCGTGTACAAAACGGACAATCTCTTTCAAAGTATCAGGATTTCATCCGGAAGCTCGTCTGTTACAAAGGGATTTCATTTTTTAAAACTTATTTGAACTCCTGACTTTTTGTGTGTTCAAAATGCACCATTCAAAGCCACATCATCATTTTTCAATCCTTTCTGACTTCATTTGTTATTTTTCCCGCATTTACTAATTATTTTGAGATATAAGACCCTAAAATTGAAAAGCATTTCAAATGAACTCTGAAAAGGTTGAAAGTTGGCATGATATCATCATTTCATCCACATAGCATGTGCAAGAAAGTTGAGAGGGTTACGGCAAAAACTGGATGCACTTCGTGTACAAAACGGACAATCTCTTTCAAAGTATCAGGATTTCATCCGGAAACTCGTCTGTTACAAAGGGATTTCATTTTTTAAAACTTATTTGAACTCCTGACTTTTTGTGTGTTCAAAATGCACCATTCAAAGCCACATCATCCTTTTTCAATCCTTTCTGACTTCATTTGTTATTTTTCATGCATTTACTAATTATTTTGAGCTATAAGACCCTAAAATTGAAAATCATTTCAAATGAACTCTGAAAAGGTTGAAAGTTGGCATGATATCATCATTTCATCCACATATCATGTGCAAGAAAGTTGAGAGGGTTACGGCAAAAACTGGATGCACTTCGTGTACAAAACGGACAATCTCTTTCAAAGTATCAGGATTTCATCCGAAAACTCGTCTATTACAAAGGGATTTCATTTTTTAAAACTTATTTGAACTCCTGACTTTTTGTGTGTTAAAAATGCACCATTCAAAGCCACATCATCATTTTTCAATCCTTTCTGACTTCATTTGTTATTTTTCATGCATTTACTAATTATTTTGAGCTATAAGACCCTAAAATTGAAAAGCATTTCAAATGAACTCTGAAAAGGTTGAAAGTTGGCATGATATCATCATTTCATCCACATAGCATGTGCAAGAAAGTTGAGAGGGTTACGGCAAAAACTGGATGCACTTCGTGTACAAAACGGACAATCTCTTTCAAAGTATCAGGATTTCATCCGGAAGCTCGTCTGTTACAAAGGGATTTCATTTTTTTAAAACTTATTTGAACTCCTGACTTTTTGTGTGTTCAAAATGCACCATTAAAAGCCACATCATCATTTTTCAATTCTTTCTGACTTCATTTGTTATTTTTCATGCATTTACTAATTATTTTGAGCTATAAGACCCTAAAATTGAAAAGCATTTCAAATGAACTCTGAAAAGGTTGAAAGTTGGCATGATATCATCATTTCATCCACATAGCATGTGCAAGAAAGTTGAGAGGGTTACGGCAAAAACTGGATGCACTTCGTGTACAAAACGGACAATCTCTTTCAAAGTATCAGGATTTCATCCGGAAGCTCGTCTGTTACAAAGGGATTTCATTTTTTTAAAACTTATTTGAACTCCTGACTTTTTGTGTGTTCAAAATGCACCATTAAAAGCCACATCATCATTTTTCAATCCTTTCTGACTTCATTTATTATTTTTCATGCATTTACTAATTATTTTGAGCTATAAGACCCTAAAATTGAAAATCATTTCAAATGAACTCTGAAAAGGTTGAAAGTTGGCATGATATCATCATTTCATCCACATAGCATGTGCAAGAAAGTTGAGAGGGTTACGGCAAAAACTGGATGCACTTCGTGTACAAAACGGACAATATCTTTCAAAGTATCAGGATTTCATCCGGAAGCTCGTCTGTTACAAAGGGATTTCATTTTTTTAAACTTATTTGAACTCCTGACTTTTTGTGTGTTCAAAATGCACCATTCAAAGCCACATCATCATTTTTCGATCCTTTCTGACTTCATTTGTTATTTTTCATGCATTTACTAATTATTTTGAGCTATAAGACCCTAAAATTGAAAAGCATTTCAAATGTACTCCGAAAAGGTTGAAAGTTGGCATGATATCATCATTTCATCCACATATCATGTGCAGGAAAGTTGAGAGGGTTACGGCAAAAACTGGATGCACTTCGTGTACAAAACGGACAATCTCTTTCAAAGTATCAGGATTTCATCCGGAAACTCGTCTGTTACAAAGGGATTTCATTTTTTAAAACTTATTTGAACTCCTGACTTTTTGTGTGTTCAAAATGCACCATTCAAAGCCACATCATCATTTTTCGATCCTTTCTGACTTCATTTGTTATTTTTCATGCATTTACTAATTATTTTGTGCTATAAGACCCTAAAATTGAAAAGCATTTCAAATGAACTCTGAAAAGGTTGAAAGTTGGCATGATATCATCATTTCATCCACATAGCATGTGCAGGAAAGTTGAGAGGGTTACGGCAAAAACTGGATGCACTTCGTGTACAAAACGGACAATCTCTTTCAAAGTATCAGGATTTCATCCGGAAGCTCGTCTGTTACAAAGGGATTTCATTTTTTAAAACTTATTAGAACTCCTGACTTTTTGTGTGTTCAAAATGCACCATTCAAAGCCAAATCATCATTTTTCAATCCTTTCAGACTTCATTTGTTATTTTTCATGCATTTACTAATTATTTTGAGCTATAAGACCCTAAAATTGGAAATCATTTCAAATGAACTCTGAAAAGGTTGAAAGTTGGCATGATATCATCATTTCCTCCACATAGCATGTGCAGGAAAGTTGAGAGGGTTACGGCAAAAACTGGATGCACTTCGTGTACAAAACGGACAATCTCTTTCAAAGTATCAGGATTTCATCCGGAAGCTCGTCTGTTACAAAGGGATTTCATTTTTTAAAACTTATTTGAACTCCTGACTTTTTGTGTGTTCAAAATGCACCATTCAAAGCCACATCATCATTTTTCAATCCTTTCTGACTTCATTTGTTATTTTTCCCGCATTTACTAATTATTTTGAGATATAAGACCCTAAAATTGAAAAGCATTTCAAATGAACTCTGAAAAGGTTGAAAGTTGGCATGATATCATCATTTCATCCACATAGCATGTGCAAGAAAGTTGAGAGGGTTACGGCAAAAACTGGATGCACTTCGTGTACAAAACGGACAATCTCTTTCAAAGTATCAGGATTTCATCCGGAAACTCGTCTGTTACAAAGGGATTTCATTTTTTAAAACTTATTTGAACTCCTGACTTTTTGTGTGTTCAAAATGCACCATTCAAAGCCACATCATCCTTTTTCAATCCTTTCTGACTTCATTTGTTATTTTTCATGCATTTACTAATTATTTTGAGCTATAAGACCCTAAAATTGAAAATCATTTCAAATGAACTCTGAAAAGGTTGAAAGTTGGCATGATATCATCATTTCATCCACATATCATGTGCAAGAAAGTTGAGAGGGTTACGGCAAAAACTGGATGCACTTCGTGTACAAAACGGACAATCTCTTTCAAAGTATCAGGATTTCATCCGAAAACTCGTCTATTACAAAGGGATTTCATTTTTTAAAACTTATTTGAACTCCTGACTTTTTGTGTGTTAAAAATGCACCATTCAAAGCCACATCATCATTTTTCAATCCTTTCTGACTTCATTTGTTATTTTTCATGCATTTACTAATTATTTTGAGCTATAAGACCCTAAAATTGAAAAGCATTTCAAATGAACTCTGAAAAGGTTGGAAGTTGGCATGATATCATTATTATCCACATAGCATGTGCAAGAAAGTTGAGAGGGTTACGGCAAAAACTGGATGCACTTCGTGTACAAAACGGACAATCTCTTTCAAAGTATCAGGATTTCATCCGGAAACTCGTCTGTTACAAAGGGATTTCATTTTTTAAAACTTATTTGAACTCCTGACTTTTTGTGTGTTCAAAATGCACCATTCGAAGCCACATCATCATTTTTCAATTCTTTCTGACTTCATTTGTTATTTTTCGTGCATTTACTAATTATTTTGAGCTATAAGACCCTAAAATTGAAAAGCATTTCAAATGAACTCTGAAAAGGTTGAAAGTTGGCATGATATCATCATTTCATCCACATAGCATGTGCAAGAAAGTTGAGAGGGTTACGGCAAAAACTGGATGCACTTTGTGTACAAAACGGACAATCTCTTTCAAAGTATCAGGATTTCATCCGGAAGCTCGTCTGTTACAAAGGGATTTCATTTTTTTAAAACTTATTTGAACTCCTGACTTTTTGTGTGTTCAAAATGCACCATTAAAAGCCACATCATCATTTTTCAATCCTTTCTGACTTCATTTATTATTTTTCATGCATTTACTAATTATTTTGAGCTATAAGACCCTAAAATTGAAAATCATTTCAAATGAACTCTGAAAAGGTTGAAAGTTGGCATGATATCATCATTTCATCCACATAGCATGTGCAAGAAAGTTGAGAGGGTTACGGCAAAAAATGGATGCACTTCGTGTACAAAACGGACAATATCTTTCAAAGTATCAGGATTTCATCCGGAAGCTCGTCTGTTACAAAGGGATTTCATTTTTTAAAACTTATTTGAACTCCTGACTTTTTGTGTGTTCAAAATGCACCATTCAAAGCCACATCATCATTTTTCGATCCTTTCTGACTTTATTTGTTATTTTTCATGCATTTACTAATTATTTTGAGCTATAAGACCCTAAAATTGAAAAGCATTTCAAATGAACTCTGAAAAGGTTGAAAGTTGGCATGATATCATCATTTCATCCACATAGCATGTGCAGGAAAGTTGAGAGGGTTACGGCAAAAACTGGATGCACTTCGTGTACAAAACGGACAATCTCTTTCAAAGTATCAGGATTTCATCCGGAAGCTCGTCCGTTACAAAGGGATTTCATTTTTTAAAACTTATTTGAACTCCTGACTTTTTGTGTGTTCAAAATGCACCATTCAAAGCCACATCATCATTTTTCAATCCTTTCTGACTTCATTTGTTATTTTTCATGCATTTACTAATTATTTTGAGCTATAAGACCCTAAAATTGGAAATCATTTCAAATGAACTCTGAAAAGGTTGAAAGTTGGCATGATATCATCATTTCCTCCACATAGCATGTGCAGGAAAGTTGAGAGGGTTACGGCAAAAACTGGATGCACTTCGTGTACAAAACGGACAATCTCTTTCAAAGTATCAGGATTTCATCCGGAAGCTCGTCTGTTACAAAGGGATTTCATTTTTTAAAACTTATTTGAACTGCTGACTTTTTGTGTGTTCAAAATGCACCATTCAAAGCCACATCATCATTTTTCAATCCTTTCTGACTTCATTTGTTATTTTTCCTGCATTTACTAATTATTTTGAGCTATAAGACCCTAAAATTGAAAAGCATTTCAAATGAACTCTGAAAAGGTTGAAAGTTGGCATGATATCATCATTTCATCCACATAGCATGTGCAAGAAAGTTGAGAGGGTTACGGCAAAAACTGGATGCACTTCGTGTACAAAACGGACAATCTCTTTCAAAGTATCAGGATTTCATCCGGAAACTCGTCTGTTACAAAGGGATTTCATTTTTTAAAACTTATTTGAACTCCTGACTTTTTGTGTGTTAAAAATGCACCATTCAAAGCCACATCATCATTTTTCAATCCTTTCTGACTTCATTTGTTATTTTTCATGCATTTACTAATTATTTTGAGCTATAAGACCCTAAAATTGAAAATCATTTCAAATGAACTCTGAAAAGGTTGAAAGTTGGCATGATATCATCATTTCATCCACATATCATGTGCAAGAAAGTTGAGAGGGTTACGGC
This sequence comes from Aegilops tauschii subsp. strangulata, assembly GCF_002575655.3. Lineage (NCBI taxonomy): Eukaryota > Viridiplantae > Streptophyta > Magnoliopsida > Poales > Poaceae > Aegilops > Aegilops tauschii. The sequence continues at coordinate 649,480,450 of NC_053041.3, read as the reverse complement.
AAAAACTGGATGCACTTCGTGTACAAAACGGACAATCTCTTTCAAAGTATCAGGATTTCATCCGAAAACTCGTCTATTACAAAGGGATTTCATTTTTTAAAACTTATTTGAACTCCTGACTTTTTGTGTGTTAAAAATGCACCATTCAAAGCCACATCATCATTTTTCAATCCTTTCTGACTTCATTTGTTATTTTTCATGCATTTACTAATTATTTTGAGCTATAAGACCCTAAAATTGAAAAGCATTTCAAATGAACTCTGAAAAGGTTGAAAGTTGGCATGATATCATTATTATCCACATAGCATGTGCAAGAAAGTTGAGAGGGTTACGGCAAAAACTGGATGCACTTCGTGTACAAAACGGACAATCTCTTTCAAAGTATCAGGATTTCATCCGGAAACTCGTCTGTTACAAAGGGATTTCATTTTTTAAAACTTATTTGAACTCCTGACTTTTTGTGTGTTCAAAATGCACCATTCGAAGCCACATCATCATTTTTCAATTCTTTCTGACTTCATTTGTTATTTTTCGTGCATTTACTAATTATTTTGAGCTATAAGACCCTAAAATTGAAAAGCATTTCAAATGAACTCTGAAAAGGTTGAAAGTTGGCATGATATCATCATTTCATCCACATAGCATGTGCAAGAAAGTTGAGAGGGTTACGGCAAAAACTGGATGCACTTCGTGTACAAAACGGACAATCTCTTTCAAAGTATCAGGATTTCATCCGGAAGCTCGTCTGTTACAAAGGGATTTCATTTTTTTAAAACTTATTTGAACTCCTGACTTTTTGTGTGTTCAAAATGCACCATTTAAAGCCACATCATCATTTTTCAATCCTTTCTGACTTCATTTATTATTTTTCATGCATTTACTAATTATTTTGAGTTATAAGACCCTAAAATTGAAAATCATTTCAAATGAACTCTGAAAAGGTTGAAAGTTGGCATGATATCATCATTTCATCCACATAGCATGTGCAAGAAAGTTGAGAGGGTTACGGCAAAAACTGGATGCACTTCGTGTACAAAACGGACAATATCTTTCAAAGTATCAGGATTTCATCCGGAAGCTCGTCTGTTACAAAGGGATTTCATTTTTTAAAACTTATTTGAACTCCTGACTTTTTGTGTGTTCAAAATGCACCATTCAAAGCCACATCATCATTTTTCGATTCTTTCTGACTTCATTTGTTATTTTTCATGCATTTACTAATTATTTTGAGCTATAAGACCCTAAAATTGAAAAGCATTTCAAATGAACTCTGAAAAGGTTGAAAGTTGGCATGATATCATCATTTCATCCACATAGCATGTGCAGGAAAGTTGAGAGGGTTACGGCAAAAACTGGATGCACTTCGTGTACAAAACGGACAATCTCTTTCAAAGTATCAGGATTTCATCCGGAAGCTCGTCTGTTACAAAGGGATTTCACTTTTTAAAACTTATTTGAACTCCTGACTTTTTGTGTGTTCAAAATGCACCATTCAAAGCCACATCATCATTTTTCAATCCTTTCTGACTTCATTTGTTATTTTTCATGCATTTACTAATTATTTTGAGCTATAAGACCCTAAAATTGGAAATCATTTCAAATGAACTCTGAAAAGGTTGAAAGTTGGCATGATATCATCATTTCCTCCACATAGCATGTGCAGGAAAGTTGAGAGGGTTACGGCAAAAACTGGATGCACTTCGTGTACAAAACGGACAATCTCTTTCAAAGTATCAGGATTTCATCCGGAAGCTCGTCTGTTACAAAGGGATTTCATTTTTTAAAACTTATTTGAACTCCTGACTTTTTGTGTGTTCAAAATGCACCATTCAAAGCCACATCATCCTTTTTCAATCCTTTCTGACTTCATTAGTTATTTTTTCTGCATTTACTAATTATTTTGAGCTATAAGACCCTAAAATTGAAAAGCATTTCAAATGAACTCCGAAAAGGTTGAAAGTTGGCATGATATCATCATTTCATCCACATAGCATGTGCAAGAAAGTTGAGAGGGTTACGGCAAAAACTGGATGCAGTTCGTGTACAAAACGGACAATCTCTTTCAAAGTATCAGGATTTCATCCGGAAACTCGTCTGTTACAAAGGGATTTCATTTTTTAAAACTTATTTGAACTCCTGACTTTTTGTGTGTTCAAAATGCACCATTCAAAGCCACATCATCATTTTTCAATCCTTTCTGACTTCATTTGTTATTTTTCATGCATTTACTAATTATTTTGAGCTATAAGACCCTAAAATTGAAAATCATTTCAAATGAACTCTGAAAAGGTTGAAAGTTGGCATGATATCATCATTTCATCCACATATCATGTGCAAGAAAGTTGAGAGGGTTACGGCAAAAACTAGATGCACTTCGTGTACAAAACGGACAATCTCTTTCAAAGTATCAGGATTGCATCCGAAAACTCGTCTATTACAAAGGGATTTCATTTTTTAAAACTTATTTGAACTCCTGACTTTTTGTGTGTTAAAAATGCACCATTCAAAGCCACATCATCATTTTTCAATCCTTTCTGACTTCATTTGTTATTTTTCATGCATTTACTAATTATTTTGAGCTATAAGACCCTAAAATTGAAAAGCATTTCAAATGAACTCTGTAAAGGTTGAAAGTTGGTATGATATCATTATTATCCACATAGCATGTGCAAGAAAGTTGAGAGGGTTACGGCAAAAACTGGATGCACTTCGTGTACAAAACGGACAATCTCTTTGAAAGTATCAGGATTTCATCCGGAAACTCGTCCGTTACAAAGGGATTTCATTTTTTAAAACTTATTTGAACTCCTGACTTTTTGTGTGTTCAAAATGCACCATTCGAAGCCACATCATCATTTTTCAATTCTTTCTGACTTCATTTGTTATTTTTCGTGCATTTACTAATTATTTTGAGCTATAAGACGCTAAAATTGAAAAGCATTTCAAATGAACTCTGAAAAGGTTGAAAGTTGGCATGATATCATCATTTCATCCACATAGCATGTGCAAGAAAGTTGAGAGGGTTACGGCAAAAACTGGATGCACTTCGTGTACAAAACGGACAATCTCTTTCAAAGTATCAGGATTTCATCCGGAAGCTCGTCTGTTACAAAGGGATTTCATTTTTTTAAAACTTATTTGAACTCCTGACTTTTTGTGTGTTCAAAATGCACCATTAAAAGCCACATCATCATTTTTCAATCCTTTCTGACTTCATTTGTTCTTTTTCATGCATTTACTAATTATTTTGAGCTATAAGACCCTAAAATTGAAAATCATTTCAAATGAACTCTGAAAAGGTTGAAAGTTGGCATGATATCATCATTTCATCCACATAGCATGTGCAAGAAAGTTGAGAGGGTTACGGCAAAAACTGGATGCACTTCGTGTACAAAACGGACAATATCTTTCAAAGTATCAGGATTTCATCCGGAAGCTCGTCTGTTACAAAGGGATTTCATTTTTTAAAACTTATTTGAACTCCTGACTTTTTGTGTGTTCAAAATGCACCATTCAAAGCCACATCATCATTTTTCGATCCTTTCTGACTTCATTTGTTATTTTTCATGCATTTACTAATTATTTTGAGCTATAAGACCCTAAAATTGAAAAGCATTTCAAATGAACTCTGAAAAGGTTGAAAGTTGGCATGATATCATCATTTCATCCACATAGCATGTGCAGGAAAGTTGAGAGGGTTACGGCAAAAAATGGATGCACTTCGTGTACAAAACGGACAATCTCTTTCAAAGTATCAGGATTTCATCCGGAAGCTCGTCTGTTACAAAGGGATTTCATTTTTTAAAACTTATTTGAACTCCTGACTTTTTGTGTGTTCAAAATGCACCATTCAAAGCCACATCATCATTTTTCAATCCTTTCTGACTTCATTTGTTATTTTTCATGCATTTACTAATTATATTGAGCTATAAGACCCTAAAATTGGAAATCATTTCAAATGAACTCTGAAAAGGTTGAAAGTTGGCATGATATCATCATTTCCTCCACATAGCATGTGCAGGAAAGTTGAGAGGGTTACGGCAAAAACTGGATGCACTTCGTGTACAAAACGGACAATCTCTTTCAAAGTATCAGGATTTCATCCGGAAGCTCGTCTGTTACAAAGGGATTTCATTTTTTAAAACTTATTTGAACTCCTGACTTTTTGTGTGTTCAAAATGCACCATTCAAAGCCACATCATCATTTTTCGATCTTTTCTGACTTCATTTGTTATTTTTCATGCATTTACTAATTATTTTGAGCTATAAGACCCTAAAATTGAAAAGCATTTCAAATGAACTCTGAAAAGGTTGAAAGTTGGCATGATATCATCATTTCATCCACATAGCATGTGCAGGAAAGTTGAGAGGGTTACGGCAAAAACTGGATGCAATTCGTGTACAAAACGGACAATCTCTTTCAAAGTATCAGGATTTCATCCGGAAGCTCGTGTGTTACAAAGGGATTTCATTTTTTACAACTTATTTGAACTCCTGACTTTTTGTGTGTTCAAAATGCGCCATTCAAAGACACATCATCATTTTTCAATCCTTTCTGACTTCATTTGTTATTTTTCATGCATTTACTAATTATTTTGGGCTATAAGACCCTAAAATTGAAAGCATTTCAAATGAACTTTGAAAAGGTTGAAAGTTGGCATGATATCATCATTTCATCCACATATCATGTGCAGGAAAGTTGAGAGGGTTACGGCAAAAACTGGATGCACTTCGTGTACAAAACGGACAATCTCTTTCAAAGTATCAGGATTTCATCCGGAAGCTCGTCTGTTACAAAGGGATTTCATTTTTTAAAACTTATTTGAACTCCTGACTTTTTGTGTGTTCAAAATGCACCATTCAAAGCCACATCATCATTTTTCAATCCTTTCTGACTTCATTTGTTATTTTTCATGCATTTACTAATTATTTTGAGCTATAAGACCCTAAAATTGAAAATCATTTCAAATGAACTCTGAAAAGGTTGAAAGTTGGCATGATATCATCATTTCATCCACATATCATGTGCAAGAAAGTTGAGAGGGTTACGGCAAAAACTAGATGCACTTCGTGTACAAAACGGACAATCTCTTTCAAAGTATCAGGATTGCATCCGAAAACTCGTCTATTACAAAGGGATTTCATTTTTTTAAACTTATTTGAACTCCTGACTTTTTGTGTGTTAAAAATGCACCATTCAAAGCCACATCATCATTTTTCAATTCTTTCTGACTTCATTTGTTATTTTTCGTGCATTTACTAATTATTTTGAGCTATAAGACCCTAAAATTGAAAATCATTTCAAATGAACTCTGAAAAGGATGAAAGTTGGCATGATATCATCATTTCATCCACATATCATGTGCAAGAAAGTTGAGAGGGTTACGGCAAAAACTAGATGCACTTCGTGTACAAAACGGACAATCTCTTTCAAAGTATCAGGATTGCATCCGAAAACTCGTCTATTACAAAGGGATTTCATTTTTTAAAACTTATTTGAACTCCTGACTTTTTGTGTGTTAAAAATGCACCATTCAAAGCCACATCATCATTTTTCAATCCTTTCTGACTTCATTTGTTATTTTTCATGCATTTACTAATTATTTTGAGCTATAAGACCCTAAAATTGAAAAGCATTTCAAATGAACTCTGAAAAGGTTGAAAGTTGGTATGATATCATTATTATCCACATAGCATGTGCAAGAAAGTTGAGAGGGTTACGGCAAAAACTGGATGCACTTCGTGTACAAAACGGACAATCTCTTTGAAAGTATCAGGATTTCATCCGGAAACTCGTCCGTTACAAAGGGATTTCATTTTTTAAAACTTATTTGAACTCCTGACTTTTTGTGTGTTCAAAATGCACCATTCGAAGCCACATCATCATTTTTCAATTCTTTCTGACTTCATTTGTTATTTTTCGTGCATTTACTAATTATTTTGAGCTATAAGACGCTAAAATTGAAAAGCATTTCAAATGAACTCTGAAAAGGTTGAAAGTTGGCATGATATCATCATTTCATCCACATAGCATGTGCAAGAAAGTTGAGAGGGTTACGGCAAAAACTGGATGCACTTCGTGTACAAAACGGACAATCTCTTTCAAAGTATCAGGATTTCATCCGGAAGCTCGTCTGTTACAAAGGGATTTCATTTTTTTAAAAACTTATTTGAACTCCTGACTTTTTGTGTGTTCAAAATGCACCATTAAAAGCCACATCATCATTTTTCAATCCTTTCTGACTTCATTTGTTCTTTTTCATGCATTTACTAATTATTTTGAGCTATAAGACCCTAAAATTGAAAATCATTTCAAATGAACTCTGAAAAGGTTGAAAGTTGGCATGATATCATCATTTCATCCACATAGCGTGTGCAAGAAAGTTGAGAGGGTTACGGCAAAAACTGGATGCACTTCGTGTACAAAACGGACAATATCTTTCAAAGTATCAGGATTTCATCCGGAAGCTCGTCTGTTACAAAGGGATTTCATTTTTTAAAACTTATTTGAACTCCTGACTTTTTGTGTGTTCAAAATGCACCATTCAAAGCCACATCATCATTTTTCGATCCTTTCTGACTTCATTTGTTATTTTTCATGCATTTACTAATTATTTTGAGCTATAAGACCCTAAAATTGAAAAGCATTTCAAATGAACTCTGAAAAGGTTGAAAGTTGGCATGATATCATCATTTCATCCACATAGCATGTGCAGGAAAGTTGAGAGGGTTACGGCAAAAAATGGATGCACTTCGTGTACAAAACGGACAATCTCTTTCAAAGTATCAGGATTTCATCCGGAAGCTCGTCTGTTACAAAGGGATTTCATTTTTAAAACTTATTTGAACTCCTGACTTTTTGTGTGTTCAAAATGCACCATTCAAAGCCACATCATCATTTTTCAATCCTTTCTGACTTCATTTGTTATTTTTCATGCATTTACTAATTATATTGAGCTATAAGACCCTAAAATTGGAAATCATTTCAAATGAACTCTGAAAAGGTTGAAAGTTGGCATGATATCATCATTTCCTCCACATAGCATGTGCAGGAAAGTTGAGAGGGTTACGGCAAAAACTGGATGCACTTCGTGTACAAAACGGACAATCTCTTTCAAAGTATCAGGATTTCATCCGGAAGCTCGTCTGTTACATAGGGATTTCATTTTTTAAAACTTATTTGACCTCCTGACTTTTTGTGTGTTCAAAATGCACCATTCAAAGCCACATCATCATTTTTCGATCCTTTCTGACTTCATTTGTTATTTTTCATGCATTTACTAATTATTTTGAGCTATAAGACCCTAAAATTGAAAAGCATTTCAAATGAACTCTGAAAAGGTTGAAAGTTGGCATGATATCATCATTTCATCCACATAGCATGTGCAGGAAAGTTGAGAGGGTTACGGCAAAAACTGGATGCAATTCGTGTACAAAACGGACAATCTCTTTCAAAGTATCAGGATTTCATCCGGAAGCTCGTGTGTTACAAAGGGATTTCATTTTTTACAACTTATTTGAACTCCTGACTTTTTGTGTGTTCAAAATGCGCCATTCAAAGACACATCATCATTTTTCAATCCTTTCTGACTTCATTTGTTATTTTTCATGCATTTACTAATTATTTTGGGCTATAAGACCCTAAAATTGAAAGCATTTCAAATGAACTCTGAAAAGGTTGAAAGTTGGCATGATATCATCATTTCATCCACATATCATGTGCAGGAAAGTTGAGAGGGTTACGGCAAAAACTGGATGCACTTCGTGTACAAAACGGACAATCTCTTTCAAAGTATCAGGATTTCATCCGGAAGCTCGTCTGTTACAAAGGGATTTCATTTTTTAAAACTTATTTGAACTCCTGACTTTTTGTGTGTTCAAAATGCACCATTCAAAGCCACATCATCATTTTTCAATCCTTTCTGACTTCATTTGTTATTTTTCATGCATTTACTAATTATTTTGAGCTATAAGACCCTAAAATTGAAAATCATTTCAAATGAACTCTGAAAAGGTTGAAAGTTGGCATGATATCATCATTTCATCCACATATCATGTGCAAGAAAGTTGAGAGGGTTACGGCAAAAACTAGATGCACTTCGTGTACAAAACGGACAATCTCTTTCAAAGTATCAGGATTGCATCCGAAAACTCGTCTATTACAAAGGGATTTCATTTTTTTAAACTTATTTGAACTCCTGACTTTTTGTGTGTTAAAAATGCACCATTCAAAGCCACATCATCATTTTTCAATTCTTTCTGACTTCATTTGTTATTTTTCGTGCATTTACTAATTATTTTGAGCTATAAGACCCTAAAATTGGAAATCATTTCAAATGAACTCTGAAAAGGTTGAAATTTGGCATGATATCATCATTTCCTCCACGTAGCATGTGCAGGAAAGTTGATAGGGTTACGGCAAAAACTGGATGCACTTCGTGTACAAAACGGACAATCTCTTTCAAAGTATCAGGATTTCATCCGGAAGCTCGTCTGTTACAAAGGGATTCCATTTTTTAAAACTTATTTGAACTCCTGACTTTTTGTGTGTTCAAAATGCACCATTCAAAGCCACATCATCATTTTTCAATCCTTTCTGAATTCATTTGTTATTTTTCCTGCATTTACTAATTATTTTGAGCTATAAGACCCTAAAATTGAAAAGCATTTCAAATGAACTCCGAAAAGGTTGAAAGTTGGCATGATATCATCATTTCATGCACATAGCATGTGCAAGAAAGTTGAGAGGGTTACGGCAAAAACTGGATGCACTTCGTGTACAAAACGGACAATCTCTTTGAAAGTATCAGGATTTCATCCGGAAACTCGTCTGTTACAAAGGGATTTCATTTTTTAAAACTTATTTGAACTCCTGACTTTTTGTGTGTTCAAAATGCACCATTCAAAGCCACATCATCATTTTTCAATCCTTTCTGACTTCATTTGTTATTTTTCATGCATTTACTAATTATTTTGAGCTATAAGACCCTAAAATTGAAAAGCATTTCAAATGAACTCTGAAAAGGTTGAAAGTTGGCATGATATCATCATTTCATCCACATAGCATGTGCAAGAAAGTTGAGAGGGTTACGGCAAAAACTGGATGCACTTCGTGTACAAAACGGACAATCTCTTTCAAAGTATCAGGATTTCATCCGGAAGCTCGTCTGTTACAAAGGGATTTCATTTTTTAAAACTTATTTGAACTCCTGACTTTTTGTGTGTTCGAAATGCACCATTCAAAGCCACATCATCATTTTTCAATCCTTTCTGACTTCATTTGTTATTTTTCATGCATTTACTATTTATTTTGAGCTATAAGACCCTAAAATTGGAAATCATTTCAAATGTACTCTGAAAAGGTTGAAAGTTGGCATGATATCATCATTTCATCCACATAGCATGTGCAAGAACGTTGAGAGGGTTACGGAAAAAACTGGATGCACTTCGTGTACAAAACGGACAATCTCTTTCAAAGTATCAGGATTTCATCCGGAAGCTCGTTTGTTACAAAGGGATTTCATTTTTTAAAACTTATTTGAACTCCTGACTTTTTGTGTGTTCAAAATGCACCATTCGAAGCCACATCATCATTTTTCAATCCTTTCTGACTTCATTTGTTATTTTTCATGCATTTACTAATTATTTTGAGCTATAAGACCCTAAAATTGAAAAGCATTTCAAATGAACTCTGAAAAGGTTGAAAGTTGGCATGATATCATCATTTCCTCCACATAGCATGTGCAGGAAAGTTGAGAGGGTTACGGCAAAAACTGGATGCACTTCGTGTACAAAACGGACAATCTCTTTCAAAGTATCAGGATTTCATCCGGAAACTCGTCTGTTACAAAGGGATTTCATTTTTTAAAACTTATTTGAACTCCTGACTTTTTGTGTGTTCAAAATGCACCATTCAAAGCCACATCATCATTTTTCAATCCTTTCTGACTTCATTTGTTATTTTTCATGCATTTACTAATTATATTGAGCTATAAGACCCTAAAATTGGAAATCATTTCAAATGAACTCTGAAAAGGTTGAAAGTTGGCATGATATCATCATTTCCTCCACATAGCATGTGCAGGAAAGTTGAGAGGGTTACGGCAAAAACTGGATGCACTTCGTGTACAAAACGGACAATCTCTTTCAAAGTATCAGGATTTCATCCGGAAGCTCGTCTGTTACAAAGGGATTTCATTTTTTAAAACTTATTTGAACTCCTGACTTTTTGTGTGTTCAAAATGCACCATTCAAAGCCACATCATCATTTTTCAATCCTTTCTGACTTCATTTGTTATTTTTCATGCATTTACTAATTATTTTGAGCTATAAGACCCTAAAATTGAAAATCATTTCAAATGAACTCTGAAAAGGTTGAAAGTTGGCATGATATCATCATTTCATCCACATATCATGTGCAGGAAAGTTGAGAGGGTTACGGCAAAAACTAGATGCACTTCGTGTACAAAACGGACAATCTCTTTCAAAGTATCAGGATTTCATCCGGAAGCTCGTCTGTTACAAAGGGATTTCATTTTTTTAAACTTATTTGAACTCCTGACTTTTTGTGTGTTCAAAATGCACCATTCAAAGCCACATCATCATTTTTCAATCCTTTCTGACTTCATTTGTTATATTTCATGCATTTACTATTTATTTTGAGCTATAAGACCCTAAAATTGAAAAGCATTTCAAATGAACTCTGAAAAGGTTGAAAGTTGGCATGATATCATCATTTCATCCACATTATATGTGCAAGAAAGTTGAGAGGGTTACTGCAAAAACTGGATGCACTTTGTGTACGAAACGGACAATCTCTTTCAAAGTATCAGGATTTCATCCGGAAACTCGTCTGTTACAAAGGGATTTCATTTTTTAAAACTTATTTGAACTCCTGACTTTTTGTGTGTTCAAAATGCACCATTCGAAGCCACATCATCATTTTTTAATTCTTTCCGACTTCATTTGTTATTTTTCATGCATTTACTAATTATTTTGAGCTATAAGACCCTAAAATTGGAAATCATTTCAAATGAACTCTGAAAAGGTTGAAAGTTGGCATGATATCATAATTTCCTCCACATAGCATGTGCAGGAAAGTTGAGAGGGTTACGGCAAAAACTGGATGCACTTCGTGTACAAAACGGACAATCTCTTTCAAAGTATCAGGATTTCATCCGGAAACTCGTCTGTTACAAAGGGATTTCATTTTTTAAAACTTATTTGAACTCCTGACTTTTTGTGTGTTCAAAATGCACCATTCAAAGCCACATCATCATTTTTCAATCCTTTCTGACTTCATTTGTTATTTTTCATGCATTTACTAATTATATTGAGCTATAAGACCCTAAAATTGGAAATCATTTCAAATGAACTCTGAAAAGGTTGAAAGTTGGCATGATATCATCATTTCCTCCACATAGCATGTGCAGGAAAGTTGAGAGGGTTACGGCAAAAACTGGATGCACTTCGTGTACAAAACGGACAATCTCTTTCAAAGTATCAGGATTTCATCCGGAAGCTCGTCTGTTACAAAGGGATTTCATTTTTAAAACTTATTTGAACTCCTGACTTTTTGTGTGTTCAAAATGCACCATTCAAAGCCACATCATCATTTTTCAATCCTTTCTGACTTCATTTGTTATTTTTCCTGCATTTACTAATTATTTTGAGCTATAAGACCCTAAAATTGAAAAGCATTTCAAATGAACTCTGAAAAGGTTGAAAGTTGGCATGATATCATCATTTCATCCACATAGCATGTGCAAGAATGTTGAGAGGGTTACGGCAAAAACTGGATGCACTTCGTGTACAAAACGGACAATATCTTTCAAAGTATCAGGATTTCATCCGGAAGCTCGTCTGTTACAAAGGGATTTCATTTTTTTAAACTTATTTGAACTCCTGACTTTTTGTGTGTTCAAAATGCACCATTCAAAGCCATATCATCATTTTTCGATCCTTTCTGACTTCATTTGTTATTTTTCATGCATTTACTAATTATTTTGAGCTATAAGACCCTAAAATTGAAAAGCATTTCAAATGAACTCTGAAAAGGTTGAAAGTTGGCATGATATCATCATTTCATCCACATAGCATGTGCAGGAAAGTAGAGAGGGTTACGGCAAAAACTAGATGCACTTCGTGTACAAAACGGACAATCTCTTTCAAAGTATCAGGATTTCATCCGGAAGCTCGTCTGTTACAAAGGGATTTCATTTTTTAAAACTTATTTGAACTCCTGACTTTTTGTGTGTTCGAAATGCACCATTCAAAGCCACATCATCATTTTTCAATCCTTTCTGACTTCATTTGTTATTTTTCATGCATTTACTAATTATTTTGAGCTATAAGACCCTAAAATTGGAAATCATTTCAAATGAACTCTGAAAAGGTTGAAAGTTGGCATGATATCATCATTTCCTCCACGTAGCATGTGCAGGAAAGTTGAGAGGGTTACGGCAAAAACTGGATGCACTTCGTGTACAAAACGGACAATCTCTTTCAAAGTATCAGGATTTCATCCGGAAGCTCGTCTGTTACAAAGGGATTCCATTTTTAAAACTTATTTGAACTCCTGACTTTTTGTGTGTTCAAAATGCACCGTTCAAAGCCACATCATCATTTTTCAATCCTTTCTGACTTCATTTGTTATTTTTCCTGCATTTACTAATTATTTTGAGCTATAAGACCCTAAAATTGAAAAGCATTTCAAATGAACTCCGAAAAGGTTGAAAGTTGGCATGATATCATCATTTCATGCACATAGCATGTGCAAGAAAGTTGAGAGGGTTACGGCAAAAACTGGATGCACTTCGTGTACAAAACGGACAATCTCTTTGAAAGTATCAGGATTTCATCCGGAAACTCGTCTGTTACAAAGGGATTTCATTTTTTAAAACTTATTTCAACTCCTGACTTTTTGTGTGTTCAAAATGCACCATTCAAAGCCACATCATCATTTTTCAATCCTTTCTGACTTCATTTGTTATTTTTCATGCATTTACTAATTATTTTGAGCTATAAGACCCTAAAATTGAAAAGCATTTCAAATGAACTCTGAGAAGGTTGAAAGTTGGCATGATATCATCATTTCATCCACATAGCATGTGCAAGAAAGTTGAGAGGGTTACGGCAAAAACTGGATGCACTTCGTGTACAAAACGGACAATCTCTTTCAAAGTATCAGGATTTCATCCGGAAGCTCGTCTGTTACAAAGGGATTTCATTTTTTAAAAGTTATTTGAACTCCTGACTTTTTGTGTGTTCGAAATGCACCATTCAAAGCCACATCATCATTTTTCAATCCTTTCTGACTTCATTTGTTATTTTTCATGCATTTACTAATTATTTTGAGCTATAAGACCCTAAAATTGGAAATCATTTCAAATGAACTCTGAAAAGGTTGAAAGTTGGCATGATATCATCATTTCCTCCACGTAGCATGTGCAGGAAAGTTGAGAGGGTTACGGCAAAAACTGGATGCACTTCGTGTACAAAACGGACAATCTCTTTCAAAGTATCAGGATTTCATCCGGAAGCTCGTCTGTTACAAAGGGATTCCATTTTTTAAAACTTATTTGAACTCCTGACTTTTTGTGTGTTCAAAATGCACCATTCAAAGCCACATCATCATTTTTCAATCCTTTCTGACTTCATTTGTTATTTTTCCTGCATTTACTAATTATTTTGAGCTATAAGACCCTAAAATTGAAAAGCATTTCAAATGAACTCCGAAAAGGTTGAAAGTTGGCATGATATCATCATTTCATGCACATAGCATGTGCAAGAAAGTTGAGAGGGTTACGGCAAAAACTGGATGCACTTCGTGTACAAAACGGACAATCTCTTTGAAAGTATCAGGATTTCATCCGGAAACTCGTCTGTTACAAAGGGATTTCATTTTTTAAAACTTATTTGAACTCCTGACTTTTTGTGTGTTCAAAATGCACCATTCAAAGCCACATCATCATTTTTCAATCCTTTCTGACTTCATTTGTTATTTTTCATGCATTTACTAATTATTTTGAGCTATAAGACCCTAAAATTGAAAAGCATTTCAAATGAACTCTGAAAAGGTTGAAAGTTGGCATGATATCATCATTTCATCCACATAGCATGTGCAAGAAAGTTGAGAGGGTTACGGCAAAAACTGGATGCACTTCGTGTACAAAACGGACAATCTCTTTCAAAGTATCAGGATTTCATCCGGAAGCTCGTCTGTTACAAAGGGATTTCATTTTTTAAAACTTATTTGAACTCCTGACTTTTTGTGTGTTCGAAATGCACCATTCAAAGCCACATCATCATTTTTCAATCCTTTCTGACTTCATTTGTTATTTTTCATGCATTTACTATTTATTTTGAGCTATAAGACCCTAAAATTGGAAATCATTTCAAATGTACTCTGAAAAGGTTGAAAGTTGGCATGATATCATCATTTCATCCACATAGCATGTGCAAGAACGTTGAGAGGGTTACGGAAAAAACTGGATGCACTTCGTGTACAAAACGGACAATCTCTTTCAAAGTATCAGGATTTCATCCGGAAGCTCGTTTGTTACAAAGGGATTTCATTTTTTAAAACTTATTTGAACTCCTGACTTTTTGTGTGTTCAAAATGCACCATTCGAAGCCACATCATCATTTTTCAATCCTTTCTGACTTCATTTGTTATTTTTCATGCATTTACTAATTATTTTGAGCTATAAGACCCTAAAATTGAAAAGCATTTCAAATGAACTCTGAAAAGGTTGAAAGTTGGCATGATATCATCATTTCCTCCACATAGCATGTGCAGGAAAGTTGAGAGGGTTACGGCAAAAACTGGATGCACTTCGTGTACAAAACGGACAATCTCTTTCAAAGTATCAGGATTTCATCCGGAAACTCGTCTGTTACAAAGGGATTTCATTTTTTAAAACTTATTTGAACTCCTGACTTTTTGTGTGTTCAAAATGCACCATTCAAAGCCACATCATCATTTTTCAATCCTTTCTGACTTCATTTGTTATTTTTCATGCATTTACTAATTATATTGAGCTATAAGACCCTAAAATTGGAAATCATTTCAAATGAACTCTGAAAAGGTTGAAAGTTGGCATGATATCATCATTTCCTCCACATAGCATGTGCAGGAAAGTTGAGAGGGTTACGGCAAAAACTGGATGCACTTCGTGTACAAAACGGACAATCTCTTTCAAAGTATCAGGATTTCATCCGGAAGCTCGTCTGTTACAAAGGGATTTCATTTTTTAAAACTTATTTGAACTCCTGACTTTTTGTGTGTTCAAAATGCACCATTCAAAGCCACATCATCATTTTTCAATCCTTTCTGACTTCATTTGTTATTTTTCATGCATTTACTAATTATTTTGAGCTATAAGACCCTAAAATTGAAAATCATTTCAAATGAACTCTGAAAAGGTTGAAAGTTGGCATGATATCATCATTTCATCCACATATCATGTGCAAGAAAGTTGAGAGGGTTACGGCAAAAACTAGATGCACTTCGTGTACAAAACGGACAATCTCTTTCAAAGTATCAGGATTTCATCCGGAAGCTCGTCTGTTACAAAGGGATTTCATTTTTTTAAACTTATTTGAACTCCTGACTTTTTGTGTGTTCAAAATGCACCATTCAAAGCCACATCATCATTTTTCAATCCTTTCTGACTTCATTTGTTATATTTCATGCATTTTCTATTTATTTTGAGCTATAAGACCCTAAAATTGAAATGCATTTCAAATGAACTCTGAAAAGGTTGAAAGTTGGCATGATATCATCATTTCATCCACATTATATGTGCAAGAAAGTTGAGAGGGTTACTGCAAAAACTGGATGCACTTTGTGTACGAAACGGACAATCTCTTTCAAAGTATCAGGATTTCATCCGGAAACTCGTCTGTTACAAAGGGATTTCATTTTTTAAAACTTATTGAACTCCTGACTTTTTGTGTGTTCAAAATGCACCATTCGAAGCCACATCATCATTTTTTAATTCTTTCTGACTTCATTTGTTATTTTTCATGCATTTACTAATTATTTTGAGCTATAAGACCCTAAAATTGGAAATCATTTCAAATGAACTCTGAAAAGGTTGAAAGTTGGCATGATATCATCATTTCCTCCACATAGCATGTGCAGGAAAGTTGAGAGGGTTACGGCAAAAACTGGATGCACTTCGTGTACAAAACGGACAATCTCTTTCAAAGTATCAGGATTTCATCCGGAAACTCGTCTGTTACAAAGGGATTTCATTTTTTAAAACTTATTTGAACTCCTGACTTTTTGTGTGTTCAAAATGCACCATTCAAAGCCACATCATCATTTTTCAATCCTTTCTGACTTCATTTGTTATTTTTCATGCATTTACTAATTATATTGAGCTATAAGACCCTAAAATTGGAAATCATTTCAAATGAACTCTGAAAAGGTTGAAAGTTGGCATGATATCATCATTTCCTCCACATAGCATGTGCAGGAAAGTTGAGAGGGTTACGGCAAAAACTGGATGCACTTCGTGTACAAAACGGACAATCTCTTTCAAAGTATCAGGATTTCATCCGGAAGCTCGTCTGTTACAAAGGGATTTCATTTTTTAAAACTTATTTGAACTCCTGACTTTTTGTGTGTTCAAAATGCACCATTCAAAGCCACATCATCATTTTTCAATCCTTTCTGACTTCATTTGTTATTTTTCCTGCATTTACTAATTATTTTGAGCTATAAGACCCTAAAATTGAAAAGCATTTCAAATGAACTCTGAAAAGGTTGAAAGTTGGCATGATATCATCATTTCATCCACATAGCATGTGCAAGAATGTTGAGAGGGTTACGGCAAAAACTGGATGCACTTCGTGTACAAAACGGACAATATCTTTCAAAGTATCACGATTTCATCCGGAAGCTCGTCTGTTACAAAGGGATTTCATTTTTTTAAACTTATTTGAACTCCTGACTTTTTGTGTGTTCAAAATGCACCATTCAAAGCCATATCATCATTTTTCGATCCTTTCTGACTTCATTTGTTATTTTTCATGCATTTACTAATTATTTTGAGCTATAAGACCCTAAAATTGAAAAGCATTTCAAATGAACTCTGAAAAGGTTGAAAGTTGGCATGATATCATCATTTCATCCACATAGCATGTGCAGGAAAGTAGAGAGGGTTACGGCAAAAACTAGATGCACTTCGTGTACAAAACGGACAATCTCTTTCAAAGTATCAGGATTTTATCCGGAAGCTCGTCTGTTACAAAGGGATTTCATTTTTTAAAACTTATTTGAACTCCTGACTTTTTGTGTGTTCGAAATGCACCATTCAAAGCCACATCATCATTTTTCAATCCTTTCTGACTTCATTTGTTATTTTTCATGCATTTACTAATTATTTTGAGCTATAAGACCCTAAAATTGGAAATCATTTCAAATGAACTCTGAAAAGGTTGAAAGTTGGCATGATATCATCATTTCCTCCACGTAGCATGTGCAGGAAAGTTGAGAGGGTTACGGCAAAAACTGGATGCACTTCGTGTACAAAACGGACAATCTCTTTCAAAGTATCAGGATTTCATCCGGAAGCTCGTCTGTTACAAAGGGATTCCATTTTTTAAAACTTATTTGAACTCCTGACTTTTTGTGTGTTCAAAATGCACCGTTCAAAGCCACATCATCATTTTTCAATCCTTTCTGACTTCATTTGTTATTTTTCCTGCATTTACTAATTATTTTGAGCTATAAGACCCTAAAATTGAAAAGCATTTCAAATGAACTCCGAAAAGGTTGAAAGTTGGCATGATATCATCATTTCATGCACATAGCATGTGCAAGAAAGTTGAGAGGGTTACGGCAAAAACTGGATGCACTTCGTGTACAAAACGGACAATCTCTTTGAAAGTATCAGGATTTCATCCGGAAACTCGTCTGTTACAAAGGGATTTCATTTTTTAAAACTTATTTCAACTCCTGACTTTTTGTGTGTTCAAAATGCACCATTCAAAGCCACATCATCATTTTTCAATCCTTTCTGACTTCATTTGTTATTTTTCATGCATTTACTAATTATTTTGAGCTATAAGACCCTAAAATTGAAAAGCATTTCAAATGAACTCTGAGAAGGTTGAAAGTTGGCATGATATCATCATTTCATCCACATAGCATGTGCAAGAAAGTTGAGAGGGTTACGGCAAAAACTGGATGCACTTCGTGTACAAAACGGACAATCTCTTTCAAAGTATCAGGATTTCATCCGGAAGCTCGTCTGTTACAAAGGGATTTCATTTTTTAAAAGTTATTTGAACTCCTGACTTTTTGTGTGTTCGAAATGCACCATTCAAAGCCACATCATCATTTTTCAATCCTTTCTGACTTCATTTGTTATTTTTCATGCATTTACTAATTATTTTGAGCTATAAGACCCTAAAATTGGAAATCATTTCAAATGAACTCTGAAAAGGTTGAAAGTTGGCATGATATCATCATTTCCTCCACGTAGCATGTGCAGGAAAGTTGAGAGGGTTACGGCAAAAACTGGATGCACTTCGTGTACAAAACGGACAATCTCTTTCAAAGTATCAGGATTTCATCCGGAAGCTCGTCTGTTACAAAGGGATTCCATTTTTTAAAACTTATTTGAACTCCTGACTTTTTGTGTGTTCAAAATGCACCATTCAAAGCCACATCATCATTTTTCAATCCTTTCTGACTTCATTTGTTATTTTTCCTGCATTTACTAATTATTTTGAGCTATAAGACCCTAAAATTGAAAAGCATTTCAAATGAACTCCGAAAAGGTTGAAAGTTGGCATGATATCATCATTTCATGCACATAGCATGTGCAAGAAAGTTGAGAGGGTTACGGCAAAAACTGGATGCACTTCGTGTACAAAACGGACAATCTCTTTGAAAGTATCAGGATTTCATCCGGAAACTCGTCTGTTACAAAGGGATTTCATTTTTTAAAACTTATTTGAACTCCTGACTTTTTGTGTGTTCAAAATGCACCATTCAAAGCCACATCATCATTTTTCAATCCTTTCTGACTTCATTTGTTATTTTTCATGCATTTACTAATTATTTTGAGCTATAAGACCCTAAAATTGAAAAGCATTTCAAATGAACTCTGAAAAGGTTGAAAGTTGGCATGATATCATCATTTCATCCACATAGCATGTGCAAGAAAGTTGAGAGGGTTACGGCAAAAACTGGATGCACTTCGTGTACAAAACGGACAATCTCTTTCAAAGTATCAGGATTTCATCCGGAAGCTCGTCTGTTACAAAGGGATTTCATTTTTTTAAACTTATTTGAACTCCTGACTTTTTGTGTGTTCAAAATGCACCATTCAAAGCCACATCATCATTTTTCAATCCTTTCTGACTTCATTTGTTATTTTTCATGCATTTACTATTTATTTTGAGCTATAAGACCCTAAAATTGGAAATCATTTCAAATGTACTCTGAAAAGGTTGAAAGTTGGCATGATATCATCATTTCATCCACATAGCATGTGCAAGAACGTTGAGAGGGTTACGGAAAAAACTGGATGCACTTCGTGTACAAAACGGACAATCTCTTTCAAAGTATCAGGATTTCATCCGGAAGCTCGTCTGTTACAAAGGGATTTCATTTTTTAAAACTTATTTGAACTCCTGACTTTTTGTGTGTTCAAAATGCACCATTCGAAGCCACATCATCATTTTTCAATCCTTTCTGACTTCATTTGTTATTTTTCATGCATTTACTAATTATTTTGAGCTATAAGACCCTAAAATTGAAAAGCATTTCAAATGAACTCTGAAAAGGTTGAAAGTTGGCATGATATCATCATTTCCTCCACATAGCATGTGCAGGAAAGTTGAGAGGGTTACGGCAAAAACTGGATGCACTTCGTGTACAAAACGGACAATCTCTTTCAAAGTATCAGGATTTCATCCGGAAACTCGTCTGTTATAAAGGTATTTCATTTTTTAAAACTTATTTGAATTCCTGACTTTTTGTGTGTTCAAAATGCACCATTGAAAGCCACATCATTTTTGAATCATGTCTGACTTCATTTGTTATTTTTCATGCATTTACTAAATATTTTGAGATATAAGACCCTAAAATTGAAAAGCATTTCAAATGAACTCTGAAAAGGTTGAAAGTTGGCATGATATCATCATTTCATCCACATAGCATGTGCAAGAAAGTTGAGAGGGTTACTGCAAAAACTGGATGCACTTCGTGTACAAAACGGACAATCTCTTTCAAAGTATCAGGATTTCATCCGGAAACTCGTCTGTTACAAAGGGATTTCATTTTTTAAAACTTATTTGAACTCCTGACTTTGTGTGTGTTCAAAATGCACCATTCAAAGTCACATGATCATTTTTCAATCCTTTCTGACTTCATTTGTTATTTTTCATGCATTTGCTAATTATTTTGAGCTATAAGACCCTAAAATTGAAAAGCATTTCAAATGAACTCTGAAAAGGTTTTGTTTCTACTTACAACAAAAAACTTATTTATTTTATTTCTAATTACTTATGTATTTTACTTTAATTATTTTATTTTTATTTATTTTACTGCTGCTATTTTTATTTATTTTACTGCTGCTATTTTTACTTAATTTATTTAGGTCTATTTATTGTAATTACTATAGTTTATTTTATTTTATTTTATTAAGGTTTATTTAGTTTTATTTATTTTATTAAGGTTTATTTATTTTATAAATATAAAAAAATGAACATAGATGCGCTTATAGAGAAAATTAAACCTAAATTCACAGTAAATTTCAATTTACTGTGAATTTAGGTGAAATTTCCTGTATAAGGGCATCTATTTTCACTTTAAGAGAAGCTCAACAAGGCATAGAGGGACGGACTTATAAACTGTTGTGAGCGCCCTTCGGTTGGCGAGGTGGGACTAAACACTGGCCGCAACTAGGACCAGCCCTTTAGTCCCGGTTTGTGGTATGAACCGGGACTAAAGGGTGGTGGGCCAGGAGCGTGGCCCATTGGTCCCGGTTTGTACCACCAACCGGGACCAATGCCCACGAGGCCCCGGCCGGCCCCCTGGGCTCACGAACCGGGACCAATGCTCACATTAGTCCCGGTTCGTGACTGAACCGGGGCTAATGTGAAAACTGCCCTGTGACCTAAGCCCTGTTTTCTACTAGTGAGTTGTTCTGTTTCCCATAGAAGCTGCATCTTTCTAGAAGCTGCTACATCAGATTAAGTAAGTACACCCTGTTTGCCTAAATTATTGTTCAAGAGGCAGCTGAAACAAAATTTCATACACAAACAATTAACAGGCATTACCTTCGTCGTTAGCGCTGATACTGCACATTACCTTGAGCATGCGCTGGATGTAAATTTTTATTGCATGTATGTGTCTATATATAGTCCTCCTGTCAATATTACTGTCAACCTAGCTGTTCATATAAAGTGGAAAACACAGAGGGGGCGAGTCAGTACTATATAGCTGTTTTCGTTATTACTCCCTCCGATCCTATATAGCTGTTTTATGTTTGCCATGACCTACAAGATTGTTTGATTTCTTTTTCTGTATTTTGTTGGAAATCAGTTTGTTGTTCTTCCTGATTTGTGTGTCGCCACTTTGCAGCCTGGGAATGAATCTCATAACTTCTATTCTGATGAGCACTATCTGCCAACCTTATTTAATGTAAGCACTCAGAAGCTCCTAACCGTGTTCTTTTTCACTTTAGCCACCACTAATATATACTGCTGTCGTGCCTGCAGATGGTTGATCCAACCGGAGTCGCGAATTGGTCAGTGACACGTGTTGATTGCTCTGAAGGAAAATGACATCCTAAAGTTTATAGGGCTGTTGACACAAGCTTTGAACTGCTTAAAAGTATAGCGGTGAGCTGAGCATGCGTTGGATGTAAATTATTATTGCATGTCTAAGCATGCGTTGGATGTATGAGTTGGATACCTTGATCGTCTTCGGGGCCTGGAACGTCCGCGCCGGGCCCTGGAACCGGTCTTCGTCGCGGCCCAAGCGGTCGCCGCCGGATCTGGGGCCCTCAACAGGATCGGCCGCAGATCCGATGATCCGCGGCGGATCCTACGGGTTCAGGTGCAGATGGGTGGAGGAGCGGCGGCGGAGGGATTGGGCGGCGGCGGAGGGATTGGGCGGCGGCGAAGGGGTTGGGCGGCAGCGAAGGGATTGAGCGACGTAGGAACGAATGACTGCGACGACTCGTGCGGGCAATTGCATCGAGGGAACGAGGGTGCGAGCGCCTGGCTAATTTTCGTAGGTTAACCGTCGTAGATTTTTTTAGGACTATTTTCTGTCGATGAACCGTAGTGTTTCACAACGGGCCTCGTGGTAGCATACCGTTTTTTTTTAGTCGGTCTCGAGGGCGGAAGGGGGGAATCGCTGGGTTGCGGGAGGTGGGATCGAGGATGAAAAAAACCGTCGTTGGTGGGACGAAAATTGACCGGCGGAGACTACCAACTGCTTCATTAGGAGTAGAGATTTTCAGTCCCGTCAGGTCAGGTCGGTGTTGGTTTGTTGCAGTGGAGTTGGAAGCTAATGGGAGGTTATAGCTAGGTGATCAAGCATTGAGCATCACAAGCCATTAGTTCTTGTTGGTCTGAGTCGGACCAGAATATTCAATATCCCTGTGGGAGGGGCAGGGGCAAGAAACAATGGCCGAGTCCGCTGTTAGAATCGTGGTTGGGAGTGTGGGTAATCTCGCTGTTCAGGAGACCAAATTCCTATGTGGAGTCACCCGTGAAGTGACCTTCTTGAAAGATGAGCTGCTGAGGTTGCAGGCCTACCTCAAAGATGCTGACAGGAAGAGGAGATCAGGAAATGCTAGAGTTGATGTCTTGGTGAGCCAGATAAGGAATGCCGCTTACGAAGCTCAAAATGTCATCGAAGCCGCAGATTACATGGAGAAGAGAAACAGGCTCAAGATGGGATTCATGGGTGCTATTTCAAGGTATGCTCGCCTACCGTGTGACTTGGCCACCCTTCATAAAACAGGTGTTCAAATTCGACACGTAAGAAGGAAGCTCAGCGAGATCTTTGCAAGTGCAGAAAAATTGAATATTGATTTGGATCATACTGTTCTTACTGAGGTTGAGTTTCCACAAGATTATGGTCCTATGTATCAAAACTTTGAAGATGATGTTGTCATGGTTGGTTTTGAGGATGACCACAAACAAATAGTGGACAAGTTAGTTGAAAGTAACAAAATGCTAAGTGTTGTCTCCATAGTTGCCATGGGCGGGGTGGGAAAGACGACACTTGCTAGAAAAGTCTGCACTTCATCTAGAGTCAAACGCCACTTTGACACAATTGCTTGGGTGACGGTATCTCAAAAGTTCAAGGGCTTTGATTTGCTAAAGGATATTATGAAACAAATAACAGGGAGCATATACGAGTCAATTGAAGAAAATAAAGAGTATGAAGTGGGAAAAAGGATCCATGACTTTCTGTTTCGGAAAAGATACTTAATAGTTCTCGATGATGTGTGGGAGGCGGACACATGGGAGCAAATAAACAGAACTAGTAAAGTCTTTCCAGATGTAGCTAACGGCAGCAGAGTAGTACTAACCACGCGGAAGATAGATGTTGCCAATCATGTTGAGATGCCAACCCATGTTCATGTTCTGGAGCACTTAGATGAAGAGAAAAGTTGGGAATTATTTCGTAGAAAAGCTTTGCCGTCATACAGAATGTCTAACACACTTGATGTGGATGAGTTTGAAAAACTTGGAAGAAAGATAGCAAGGAAATGTGATGGATTACCACTTGCACTTGCAGTTTTGGGGGGGCTATTTATCAAAGAATCTGAATACACAAGCATGGTCTGATGTACTCTTGGGTTGGCCATCAACCAGAAACATAGATATGATGCGGGACATACTAGCTCGTAGTTACAATGACCTCCCAAGTAATTATTTAAGATATTGTTTCCTCTATCTTGCTACCTTTCCAGAGGATTATATAGTAGATGTTTATGTTCTTATTGAACTATGGATAGCAGAAGACTTCATTCCACATAGACCAAGGCATACGCTACAAGAAACAGCACACCAGTATGTAGCTGATATGGCTCAAAGAAGCTTGGTGCAAGTTACTAGCAGAAGCATGGCACATGGATGGATTGACAAAATAAGGGTTCATGATATTTTACGTGATTGGTGCATAGAAGAGGCAAGACAAGATAGTTTTCTTGATGTCATCGACAAAACATTAGGTCATGTTGCCTTTCATCCTTTTGAATATAGTTCCATTTTGTACTTTACTAATACCAAACCTCACTACATTCCTCTCCTTAAGAGCCTGATTTCATTTATGCCACTAGTAGGTTAAATCTTGTCCTTTCCTACCAATGTATGTAGTGTCTTAGTTTTGTCACTTTAACTTCATTAACGTTCGATTAGAGGTGCTCCCATTAGCTCACATATGTATTCAAGTTCTTCTATCCCATACAAACACCCAAACTATCCCTATAGAGAAATCAATGATGCAAGATTGTTGTCAAAATTTACACACTAGAAATCAATGGTTTACCAAATTTATTTGCTTCCAATCTCTTCTCTCTCCGTTCGAACAAAAGAAACAATAGTGCTTAAAGATGACAAAGAGAACATAAAAAATTGCATATATGGGCAAAATTGTTTTTTAAACTCCTTATGGTGCCTTTGCAAGTTGCAACGGAATCACTAGCATAGAGATAGTTAGCAACCAACGGTATGTTGGAATTTTCCTTCTATATAATTTGCATGTAGAGAAATCTCTCTTTGATATGTCATTATTATGTGGCCTCTTGCTGACAAATGGCAAACAAAAAAACGTACAGCTGCAGGCCAAGTTGGTAGATCATCAACTTTTACCATTGCATCATATCGTTCTTCTTATCAAGACTTGAGTGGCCGGAATTTGCAGACAACACCTAATCTCCGAGCTCTGATTGGCTTTCAACTTGAATCAATATCCCTTCCTAAACTCAGATTTCTTCAAGTTCTTCACATTGAAAACTGAAGCCTGAAGGATTCGTCTAAGGCAATTGGTGGGTGCATTCACCTAAAATGCCTCAGGTTGAGAAGATGTGGACATGTGACTCTCCCTTCATCAATTGGACAACTCCTTTACTTGCAAACTGTCGATATGAGGGGCACACGAATTGAACAAGTACCAAGATCTCTGTGGGAGATCCCTTCTCTGAGGCATGTTTACCTCAGTAGTCATTTTTCTCCACCAAGGGGTGTGCAACAAAAAGAGTTGCAGACCTTCTGGTTAAGTCTTGAGTCTGCTATCTGGGCCAGATGACTCAACTAAAAACCTTGTTGTTGAACATGCTTCCAATCATGTCTGCGGAAATGATGAATATAATTGCAAACATGCCTCACCTTGTTGAAGTTGAACTATATAAGTTGAGTGCGCTTCATAAATTTCCTGAGATCCATCACTTTGCACAAAGCATAAGAAGTTTCAATCTAACTGCTTATGCCATTGAACAAGACCCGATGCCGGTGTTGGAGAAGCTTCAGTCTCTTGTGGTGTTGAAGTTGGAGGGGTACAAAGGCCAAAGCATGTCATGCTCCACGGAGGGTTTTCCTTGCATGTAAGACTTGCAACTTGTTTGTTTTCAAGACACTGAGGAGTGGAAGATCGAGGCCGGGGTCATGCCAAAGCTCTCCCACCTGATACTCAAGAGGTTCATTATGATGAGCAACCTTCCTCAGGGTTTGTTGCACCTTCAGTCCCTCAATTACCTGGAACTAGAATATATGCCCTTGATTTCTGTTGGAGAGGACATCACAGTGAAGAAGCTGCGCCGGAAAGGATGTGAGGTAATTATATATTCTATTCTTCGCTTACTTTCTTTGATTCTTCTGCTGTTACCCACATTTAGTACAAGAAGGGGTAGAGATCCTCGGAAAGAATTACATGCTATTTTATTCAACTTGTTCAGGGCTTGCTCTGGGTCTTTCGTAGCTGCCTTGTGTTGTCTGAAATGATATCCTCCTACGTGTTTTTGCAGGTGATAACAAAAAAAGCAGTCTTAACTACGAGCAGCACACTGCACACATGCTTTAATTCTGAAGGCTTTCTTTGATGGCAAGAGATGAATACGCTATCTGTCTTGTGTGTATCTGCATGTGTTTGTTTGTCTGTTCCATTATTGTAATGAATAAGAATGGATCGCAACTCCACTTCTGTGATGATTTCAATACGATATTACTTTCTTTATTTCTTTTAATGGTGACCAGAGCACAAACTCCTATAATGAGGTCTGTTTGTTAAATGGAGCATAGCACAACCCCTGTAATATGTAGTACAGTATGTCTAAAGATTTGTTTGTACTGTATTTGGCGTTCACGTCCTTGCATTGTGGCGCTCTCTGTTATAATTTGAGTTACTGTACACAAAAGTTTAGACTCACATGTCCCCGGTTTTGCTTCTCGTTTCCCTTTTGTTTGATTTGTACCTCGCAAAGCGATTGCAAGATACTGCAAGAGGCATGTCAAGTATGAAGAGCTAGCTCTATAGCTCTATGACGTGTATTTACATTGTTAATTTGTGCCCCTAAATTACCATTACATGCATTAAATTTCCCACCATTTTTTTTGTCACATTTGGGATATACTGGAAGCATTTGATCCATTGCAGTAGCTACCACAAACACCAGCGTCGAGGCCACCCCAAACCCTAGAGAAGCGTCGAGGCCATTAATTAATATAATTCCTTGTTGTGAATAGCTATAGCTAGGTCTACGTTTGCCACTAATATATCCATCTGTCATGTTTGTATAATAATTGCCATGTCGTAATATTTGCAGAAACTATGGAGCACGGCCGAGACGAGGAAGCAGAACGGGTGTTGGGGGACATAATTGCAGTCGGAGCTGATGTCTTGTCGTATCTCAACGAAACCGATGGTCTGGAAGGAGAGGGTGAAGAAGCAGGCCACGGTTATCGAACAACAGAGGAGGAAGGACATGATTATGATGGCTCCAGTGACCGAATGCCGGTGCAAGAAGGAGGCCGTGATGACGGCTCTGGTGACCGAACAGAGTCCGGCCAGGTATATATATTAATTAAGTCTGTGCTAACTAGATAATTGATGCATTCATTGTTTTGGTATCTACACATATTAACTCTCGTCTTTCTTCTTATTTCTAGCCCTCCGGATCGAGCACAACTTCGATAAAGTGACGAGGCCCGAAGAAAAAGTTGCGCTCAGATGAAAGGTTCATGATCACAGCAATCGCGCGCGATGGCAAACCGATTGAACCCCTCCGGACCAAGGAGGCATTTACTGCTCAATGCACGGTTCTTGTTAGGGACATGATCTCGATCAGCATCGAGCTATGGAATCAGCCTAAGGATGAAGAGCTTCAAGTTTCTTTTGTCGAAGATAGATAGAAAGATGATCTTTGGAAAGCGCTGAAGGTAAATTTCACCCTACCGGAAGGGGAGGATCTGGAGAATCCAGTTATGGAGCCAAGATCAAGTCCTTTGCGTTCAAGAAGATAGCAGATCTATTCTGGAGGTGGAAGAATGAGCTGAAAGCAAAGTTTGTCGACAAAAAAAGACACCAGAATTCGTCGGCCGATTTGAGAAGCTCGGAGATCAATGGGACGCATTTGTGGCCAACAAGACATCGGAGAGGAGTAAGAAGATGTCAGCGACAAACAAGATAAATGCTGCGAAGAAGAAGCATCACCATCGCACGGGGTCAGGTGGCTACCTCAAAGCCCGACCGTTGTGGGCCAAGGCTGAGAACGACCTGCTTGATAAAGGGGTCGAATCAGAAACATTGAACTAACCGGACTTGGTTCTTCGGGGTTGGCGGAACCTTGGACCCTGTAACAGGGAAGTGCATTTGGACGAGGGAGCAACTGCGAATACCCCTCATGAAGCTTCAGCACTATATTAACGCAGCGCAGGAAGGGACGTTCATTCCAGACAGAGAGAAAGACGAGCTCACAATGGCCCTCGGGAATCCTGAGCACCCTGGACGGACACCAGGCACGCCAGGCTCCGTTCCGTGGAAGACTAGGTTTCCGGATGCAGGCGGTTACAAATGCCAAGAGAGGAGGAGGAAAGTGGAGCAGAGCGAACTACAGGAGCTGCTCGCAAGGATACAGAAGCTAGAGGAACGAGATGCAGTTCGAAGCAAGCGACCTGCCGAAGCTACCCCGCCATCTCAGCGGAGAAACAACGTGGCTTCCACCGAGTTGCTTCAGCTAGAGCCTGTCTTCACGGCTCCTGCTAGCTACCCAATGGATGCTATCACGAAGTCTCAACATTGCCACCTTATGACGCAATGGCAGAACTATAAAGTCAAGGCGGCTGTCGGCTCTGTTCGACCTCCTGAACCTGGCGCAACTTTTCACTGCCGTCCAATTCCAGAAGGATATGCTAGGGTGACGGTGGAAGAAATAACGGAGGGATTATAGGAGCTCGTGCTTGACCACCCTACCGGTGAAGGGGAGACTCGGCTGGGTTCTGCTTTGAAGACTCCATGCCTATGGCGGAAGGAGCTCATCAACCTTCCGAACTGGACGCCTCCACCTCCTCCTCCTCCGGCGAGTGAGGGCACTCCGCCTCCTCCTCCGCCTGCTCCTCCGGCGAGTGATCAGGACACTCCACCTCCTTCTCCGGCGCGTGGCGGCACTCCGCCTCCTTCTCCGCCTGCGCCGGCGCGCCCGACCAGCCAGCCTCCTCCTTCTCTGCCTCGTCAGCAAGGACGGAAGATTACCCGCCGCCGCTCCGCCTGCTCCGGCGCATCGCAGTCCTTCTCCTCCGCCTCGTAAGCAACTAAAGAAGAAAGTCGCAGCCGCTCGGCCTGCTCCGGTGTCTAGCAATACAGGCGGGAGGCAATACAGATTCGGTCCATCTCTCAAGACTCCAGATAAGTTACCATACGAGATGACCGAGAAGGAAAACGAGGAGATCTGTCAAGGCCAAGTGAAGGCCTACTTCGCAACACAAAGAACTAAGAGACATCCACCTCTGGAGGAGAAGATAGATCCGGTTAAAGCGAAGCACACTTTGGATGCCCTGCAGTGGCCACCACCATCTCCGCCGCAAACCAACTATGAGCGCATTACTGAAAAGACATATAAGGAAGCGAAGCGGTCGGGAAGTACTTGCAGTGACAAAAGGTTACAAGAACGAAGAACTGGGAAAACAATTCCCCAGCTCGGCGAACAAGCGAACCAATCGTGCCCCCCGCTCAAGGTGTCTAGCGATATCGTCGCTAATCATCCAGGGATCTTGCCCGGTACCAATCCTGGAGATTACGACGATGCACATTTTGATATAATGGAGGTGGACGAATTCAAATACGAGCACGGGAAGCCTCTCGTCAAAGATTGAACTACTCTAACAACGATGATGCGAAGATTCCATGATTGGTACATGCAAACCTGTAGAAAGCAGTCAGCTGGGAAGAAAATCGATACTTTGACGCTGAAAGTTAAAGAGGATCAACACGACCTCGTTGGAATTGAGGAGTTGTCTGTTCCATTTGAGGAGTTCTTCCAGTTTTTCAATCTAAAGACCCTCGATAAATTAACGGTCACTTGCTACTGTCTGTAAGTACTACTTCTGTCATTAAGTCTCTATATATAGCTCAGCTCTTTCATTGCATGTATATATAATTATCCTCACCATATTATGCAGATTGAAGATCGTCGAATGCAGAAAAGCTGAAATGTATGATATTGGATTCATTAACACAAATCTCATAGATAATTTACGGTTAAATTTCATGCCGAAGAAACCGAGGAGAACTTGCTACGATCGTTGGTAATAAATCAAAACAAAGATACAATACTCTTTCCTTACAACTTCAAGTGAGTGCTACTCTCTTGTGCATATTCGGTTTCCCTTAATTATTACTCGAGGTTATAGTAATTAATGTAACTGATGAGTTATATGCATACGTGCGCAGTTTCCACTATATTCTCCTAGAGATTAAGCTTGAGCAGGGACTGGTAAGCGTCTTAGACTCGAGACGAAAAGATCGCGAAGAATATGCGGACATGTCTAAAATGCTCAAGAAGTAAGTTGAATCGATCATTATCGCACCATATCGGCAACTTTGTTCATTTCATGATATCAAGTAATTGTTTTCTTTGTCTCGCAGGGTTTGGAAAGTATTCACCGCACAAGTTTCGGGACTGCCGCGGGATCTGCGATGAAAATTCCCGAAAGTAAGTACTACTAGCTAGCTAGTTCCGCGCATCTCCCGTTGATTCTAGCTACTTTCATCAATGCCATTTATAATGCTTCAATATCGGTTTGATTGACCTCTATTTCTCGTAAAGTGCTTGTGGCAGGAACCCAGGAATAATTACTGTGGATACTACGTCTGCGAGTTCATCTACAACGCGACGGCCAAGAATAGGCGGGGCTACTCTAAAAGACAATATGAAGTGCGTAAGCAAAAATATTCACAAGTTTATTTTATTACCATCATTTCTGTTAAGTTTCATTCATATATATGTATTGACCCCCTTATTCAAATTAGATGTGGGAGATGCGGAATGAACTCCTACCACAAGATCGCATGCGAGCAATTCAAGAGGAATTGGCTGGATTCTTTCTTGACCACGTCATCAATAAAGCCAGAGAATACCACCATGCATGTGGAAGTTGAGTTCATATGTTAGGGTATTGTAAGAGATCTTACACATTGTATATATATATGTAGCTAGTACCGTCGGTAAGATATACGAAAACTTGTTGTTCGACCAATCACTCGGAGAGAAGGAGAGGTCAATCACTTCTCTCTGTATATGTTCATGACGATCTTCTGTACTTAATAGTTTCATTCATTTGCTTACTAGCTAGCTAGCGTGTCGAGCCCTCTCTATACGTAGCGTCGACCAAGCACAGAGATAAGAGAGGACACTTCAGAACCCCCCTAAATTAACCCTACAAACCCCCCCCCCCCCCCCCCCCTTCAGAAAAAAAAACAAAAAATCCAGCCCCTGAAATGCTAAAACGTGGAAGCCTTTTGGTCCCGGTTGGTGGCACCAGTCGGGACAAAAGGCCCCTCTGCCTGGGCAAGCGGCAGCGGCCACATAGAGCCCCATCTGTCCCGGTTCCTGGGCGAACCGGGACTAAAGGGACAGGGCTTTAGTAACGACCCTTTAGTCCCGATCAGGAACCGGGACAAATGGCCCTCACGAAGCGGGACGAATGGAGGTTTTTCTACTAGTGTTCGTAGATTAAAAACAGCAATTCTAGATTGAATCCAATAGACGGAGACTGAATAGGCCTAACCTCTGTTTTTTCTTGCGTCTGCACAGGGCGGCCGAGCACCTATATTTAGGTGACAAGAACTGTTATACAACCTTGGTAATCAGTTGACTAATTTAATTACGTACAGGCTGCAGCTTCCTGGGTGCAGATCGGTCATGTGGAGGTGGCCGCTGGCCATAAAGCGAGGATCATGACCGACCCGCGTTGTCTAGGGCTACGCCATGGCGTGAAGCTCCATAGGCACCTATACTGGCATGAATGTTAACGGCGAGGAAAGGAAACTTACTGGATTCTCTAGCTCACGGATCAGATTGGTGGCCACGCGCGCGACGGTGGCGGTGGCGGCCTGCTTGTGTCCATCAGAGGAGCGGTGGGCGGTGGCGGGCCATGACATTGAAACGTACTCCACACTGCTCGCGGCAACAATACATGATGGCGATGGCACGACGATACGGTGGATGCCGCGAGGTCGGCCTGCAGGCAGGATATGGTGTTGGTGGGCGGCGTCGAGGTTAAGGGTGATAGGACCTGATTTCGTTTAGTTTCCTTAGTTTCCGATGAGAACAGCGTGATTGTAGGAGATGGGTGCGGGACTGGTATTTATCTGCTTGGTGGATGGATCGTGGAGGTGCAAGCACGGTCAGTCATGCGAATTTGCTAAGTCCACACCGTAAAGGCATTAGATCAATGATGGTTGCTAGATTTAGATTTGTGGGACTAATCGTGTGGTGCTGATCGGTTCACGCGGTGTTGTGGGCCAATTTGCTGGGTGCACGTAAGAAAGTTTTTGTTTGATTGTTTAATAGTAGTAGAGATTTTCTGTTCGACGAAAAGAAAGGAAAGGTAAACGGCCCATGATTTTCTGTGTGCGGGCGGGGCAGCCACGATCACCCCCACGTGCAACCAGTGTTGTCGTGGGCTTGTGCCGCTGCTAAAAATACTGAAGATTCTGAAAATACTGACGAAACTAAAAATACTGCAGATTCTGAAAACACTGACGAAATTGAAAATACTGAAGATTCTGACGAAACTGAACCAGGACGAATTTAACACTTGCTGCCGTGCTCATGTACTGCTTCGTAGCGCGCGTGCGTTTGCAACTCGATCGCTCTGCCGGTGCCCTTTATTACTCCTGTGCTGAAGATGCATGTGCAGTGTGTGTCCTTCTACAGCTCGCCATGGCCACCGTGCTTCTGTGGTCACCGACGCAACCGAACATCACGGGGAGAGGCACGAAGGAGGAACGCCGTGGTCGACGAATTTGATGCGTGCGTCGTCTTTGTTGCGATCTTGACTAATTCATTGCGCGGGGAGGACGATGCTGATGCCGTGGTTCTCGGAGAGATGGTGGTTCACCTGAGGGTCGCCGGTGGCTGCAGCGACGACTAACGCGGCGATGGCGACTGTGTTTTCTTCTCGGCCCGCGCGGTCGGCTCGGTCAAAATCCGGGCTGGACCGAAAGTTTTTCGGGCCGTTATTCAGGGACCGGACTGCCCCTTTTCTTCAGCGGGCCAGGACCGATTGGTGCGGTCCTTAGCGGGCCACGAGCGGGCTGAAAAGCTCGCTCGCTACGTCCACCCTGAGTTGCCGGCGAGGTGATATGCATCGGGTATAAAAAGCCCCACCTGTCGTACTGGTTAGTTCAGAGCTTGTGGTATGTGCCCAGAAGAAAAAGAATAGGTCGTGCGCGCGGCCGAGGCGCCGTTCGTGCGGCATGGCGTTTGTCGCCTGAAAAACTTCAGTGTGTTGTGCTTCTTCTTCTACCTCCGTTCGAGAGAGAGATAGAGAGAGAGAGGGGTTCGTCCAGCGTTCATGTCACCGGAGGGCTGCTCGGCGCATGTCGCCGGAGGGTTTGTCCCAACACCGGCAGGGACGCGACGGGTGCCTTGGCCGGATGGAAAGCCTGGAGATTCTGCGGCAGGAACTGCAGACCGGACAGCGGCGGGGCTGAAGGGGCTGTGGTGGCATCCGGCTTGCTGGCGGGAAGCGACATGACATCGTCGGTGACCCTGTGGTGATGAGGGAGCCTATCGGGCAGCTCGATGGAGGAGACCACACACGCCTGAGATTTGCACACGGATCTGACAGCCAAAAAATTGGCTGGGCGTGAATTGAAAAACAGTTGGCTGAAATTTAGGAAAAATGAAGTATTATCTGATTGTTGGCTTGAACATGCTTTGGTTGGCATATTGCCAACCGGGCAATACGATCAGCTTCCTGGA
Organism: Aegilops tauschii subsp. strangulata; assembly: GCF_002575655.3. Lineage (NCBI taxonomy): Eukaryota > Viridiplantae > Streptophyta > Magnoliopsida > Poales > Poaceae > Aegilops > Aegilops tauschii. The sequence continues at coordinate 649,446,983 of NC_053041.3, read as the reverse complement.
GCACAAGAGCCGTATCTTTTTTCATTTTACCTAGTCGAAGTATTTTACCAGGTAGGGCCGACACAGCACTAGCTGCAGCGGGTCCTATCCAGGCAGAGGAACCTTTGCTTTTTCACAGAGATTAACTGAACCATGCCGTAAATTTCTAGCAGGTATTTCCTTGTTAATTTTGAACCACCCAACCCGTATCTACACTCTTATCAGATGCACGCGACAGCCAGTTACATGGATCATGATGGTACTAGCTAGCTGCTGTGATCACCAACCATGTCTTGCTGTTAGATGACTAGTCTGCATATCCTGTCTTCGTCGAAGAGCTAGTTGTTGAATACTTAGACACTAGTGCTGGTTGAGAGCAACATCGGAACGACTTGTCCAACTTTGAAGATTCATTCCTGGCCCTGGATCAGCTCGTCACTCACAGCCACAGGCCGACTCAAGGGAAATGGAAGCTCTTCATTTGTACCTGAACTACGCAAGGGAACTCTTTCTACTGGCAGAGAGGAAAGGAAGAGACGAGAGCATAGCCAAGCCGGCATCGACACAGCTGGTGGACGAAGAAAGGCAACCACAAGATCTGTGAGTATCTACTCTCCTCCTCGTTTCTCCTCATCGAACTCAGCTATCACTCACTCCCGTCAGGTCCATCGGCCTCTAAACTGGCTCCCATCCTTCGATGGGCCAGATGATCACAGCGGCGCACTAACTCAAGTACTCCTCCCTTTAATTCCCTTCTCTGTAAGAGCACAGTGCTCGATCACTTGTTGTTCTCACTTTAATTCGCCATGGCTAGTTGTAGTGAAAGCTAAAGGGTGGTTCTGCAGGAAGCACTGTGTTACACAAGCCATTCATTCTTGCGAACCCTGATCAAGCAACGAAGACGAGCCTAGAAGCAATATGGCTGAGTCAGCTGTGAGAACCGTGCTTGGGAGCGTGGGCAACCTTGCAGTCCAGGAGACCACATTCTTGTGTGCAGTCAACCTTGAAGTGGGGTTGTTGAAAGATGAGCTGATGAGGTTGCAGGCCTACCTCAAAGATGTTGATAGCAAGTGGAGATCAGGAAATGCAAGGGTTGCAGTCTTGCTGAGCCAGATCAGGGATGCGGCTTATGAAGCTCAGAACGTCATTGAAGCTGCAGATCACATGGAGAAGAGAAACAGGCTCAAGAAGGGATTCATGGGTGCTATTTCAAGGTATGCTAGATTGCCGAATGACTTGGTAACCCTTCGTAAAATCGGTGTTGAAATTCAACGTGTAAAAAGGAAGATCAAGGAGATTTTTGCATCCGCACAAAATCTGAATATTAGTCTGGATAACAATGTTTTTGTAAAGGACGATTTTTCACAAGATGATGGTCCTATACATCAAAACTCTGAAGATGATGTTTTCATGGTTGGTTTTGAGGATGAGCACAAAGAAATAGTGGACAAGTTAGTTGACAATGATTACCTGCTTAGTGTTGTGTCTATAGTTGCCATGGGCGGGGCAGGAAAGACAACACTTGCTAGAAAAGTCTACACTTCATCTAGAGTCAAAGAGCACTTTGACACACTTGCTTGGGTGACTGTATCTCAAAAGTTCAAGGGCATTGATTTGCTAAAGGATATCATGAAACAAATAACAGGGCACAAAGATGAGTCAGTTAACCAAATGACGGAGTATGAGGTGGGAAAGAAGATCAATGAATTTCTTTCAGAAAAGAAATACTTTGTTGTTCTTGATGATGTTTGGGAAACAGATACATGGGAGCAATTAAACGGAATGATTACAGTCTTTCCAGATGCAACTAATGGTAGCAGAGTACTGTTAACGACACGAAAAGAATATGTTGCAAAGCATATTCAGATGCCAACCTATGTTCATCCTTTGAAGAAATTGAATGAAGAGAAAAGTTGGCAACTTTTTAGTAGCAAATCTTTACCAACATACAAAAGGTCTGCCATACGTGATGTGGACGAGTTTGAAAAGCTTGGGAGAAAGCTTGCAAAGAAATGTGATGGATTGCCACTTGCACTTGCAGTTTTGGGAGGTTATCTGTCTAAAAATCTAAATGCACAAATATGGTCCGATATACTCTCTGATTGGCCAGCAACCAAAGATGGACAAATGATGAGTGTCATACTGGCACGCAGTTACAAGGACCTACCAAATCATCATTTGAGATCTTGTTTACTTTATTTTGCTGCTTTTCCTGAGGATTATCAAATAGATGTGCCGCATCTTATTAACTTGTGGATAGCAGAAAGCTTCATTCCACATACACCAAACCATACACTAGAAGAAACAGCACGGAGCTATGTAACCGAGTTGGCTCAGAGAAGCTTGGTCCAAGTTGTTCGCAGAAGTACGGCACATGGATGGATAGAGAGAATAAGGATTCACGATATCTTGCATGACTGGTGCATACAAGAAGCAAGACAAGATGGTTTTCTTGATACCAGCAACAAAACTGCAGGTCAGCCTTTTGTCTCCTGATCTCTTCCTATTAATTGATTCCATTTTCTATTTTGCTATATGTACTTGTAGTATGTGGCTAGCTTCTTTCTGACATATGGTGCACTCTAAAAAAAATTGCAGACCAAGCTGGTGCATCATCATCATCATCTGATAACTTGATATCTTATCGTTTTAGTTTTGAAACTTTGAGTGATCAGATTTTACCTGCAACGCCTAATGTCCGAAGTCTGCTTGGCTTTGAGCTTGAATCAGTGTCCCTTCCAAAGCTGAGATTCCTGAGAGTTCTTTGCATTGAAGATTCAGCACTAAATGATTTCTCGACTGTAATTGGTGGGTGCATTCACCTAAGATTGCTTAGGTTGAGAAATTGTCATGGTGTGACGCTCCCTTCTTCAATTGGCAAACTCCTTTACTTGCAGACTATAGATCTCAAACACACACAACTTGAGTCAGTACCAAACTCTCTGTGGGATATCCCTACTCTAAGGCATGTTTACCTTCACAGTGGGTTTTCTCCACCACCACCTGCAAGGAGTGTGCGACTGCAGTCGAAAGAGCTACAGAGCTTTGTGTTGGATCTTTATCCTGTTGGCGCTGATTTCCGCTGTCATGACATGATGATTTTCTTGGGCCAGATGAATCAACTAACAACCTTCTCCTTGTCGATGTACCTCAATATACCAGCGGAGGTGGTCAACATATTTGACAACATGCCTCACCTGGTTGATATTAGCCTCCTCAAATTTGATGTGCTCGATAGGCTGCCTGCTGAGTTCCCCCAAAGCGTACGTCGTCTTGTTCTATATGCTGATGTCATAAAACAAGACCCGATGCCGATCCTGGAGAAACTCCCCTGTCTTGTGGTGTTGGAGTTGAGTGGGTACAAACGCCAGACCATGTGCTGCTCTTCCCAAGGGTTCCCTCGGCTGCAAGAGTTAGCACTTGGTAGTTTTTCCACCGAGCTGTGGAGGATGGAGGAAGGGGCAATGCCAAAGCTCTCCCACCTGACACTTTGGCGGTGGGAGAAGATGAGCAAGCTCCCCGTGGGGTTGCTGCACCTTCCGTCCCTCGGTCACCTGAAGCTGAGCGATATGGACCAGATTTCTGAAGATGACAACACACTAAATGAGCTGCGGCGGAAAGGATGCGAGGTACATACATACGTACGCAGCTTAAGCTTAATTAATTTGCCCCCCTTGCATTTTCGTTGCTATCTATATCTATGCATGTGTGTTTGTCCACACGATAATTAGTTCCAAATATTCGTTCCTTCATTCACTGCTTCCAAATTAATCTTTGTATGCATTATTCGTTCCTTCATTCAACCCTTGTAGCATGTTCCAAATAGTGAGTAGTATTTGTTTTGTTCGGATGAGTTAATGTTCGTCAGTTTCAGGATCAACTTCACTGCTTCCGTACGCTCAACTAAGTTTTTTGCCATCCCGACAAAAAGAAAACTAAGATGTTTTTTTATGACTGCTTTTTTTATATTTTGCGCAGGTGGAGAAATCCGGCGCCCTGGAATTCTCCCTCGAATCCATCTCTCACTCCTCGGAATCCTCACATCTCTTCTTTCGTGTTAAATAGTGTAATGGGAATGATAGTTCAAGATCTTTACGGGGATGGACGAGATAGAAGAATATTGCTCCAGGATGGATCCATGAACACTTCATATCCTTCCAACCGCATGTATTCTGTGGAATATGTACCAATAAAAACGCTTCGTCGCCGAGGCGATGCTATGAGTAATGAGTTGCATGTACGTGTTCCTTTTTCTGATTTGTAACCTGGCTTGGCCATCCTGTATTGTGTGTATTAGTACCTAATCTTTTTTCTTCTCTTTTCATGATCAATGAACAATGACTTGTCTCGTTTGACATCCGTATAGCCAACTGTTAATTTGTGCTTGGAAATCACCCGTGCATGAACCAAATGTCCCGCCTTAAATTTGTATCACATTTGGGACCCAATGGAAGCATTTGATTCATTGCATTCGCAACTGCAAACCGCCACCAAATAACCTCTCTGGTTGCTTGGATCAGGATTGAAATCCAATTCCAAACCGTTCAAAACCTTCGCTCAAGCACAACAACAGACCTCCAAATATTTCCTTTCACGGTGAGAACTCTGAATACTGAGAATGCCATAAATATGATCTCCATGTCCTGCAAGCATAACTGAAAAAATAATATAAGCTTTGTACACTACCACTAGAAACTTTGCACAGGATCACAGCCAGAACCACACAGAGACAGACAGTCGTCAACAGTCATCAGACTATGCACAAACAAACCAACACATCCCCCGTCCACACAAGTAATCACAAGAACTTCGACAGGACATGAGCCAGTCATCAAGTATGCACAAATAAACCAAGCACACAGATAAATGGTTTGTGCACTGGAACCAACGAACAAGTCAACGGCAATCGGAATCACAATTTTGTTTTGCTTTTCTTCGCACATCTTTTACAGTTGTGCCTCCTAAAGTAAACCCACAAGCGAACCAACAAAAAGGAGCAAGTAAATTGGGTCAGATGTATAATCCTGGTACATTTCAATGGACCACCAGGAACAAATATGTTTGTATTGCTGCAGAAACACCCTACGCAGACGGTGACGACGACGAGGAGTCCTCACGGCGGGCCAGCACACAGTCCTCCAGGAAGTTGGTCAGCTGAGAGGTGTAGAGTCCCGGATTGCTGTGGTAGTGGTCGACGTGAGGGGACGACACAGTGTGGCACGACCTCACCTCACACCCTGCTTTCCGTTGCCTCTCCACGAATGACTCCACTGACTTTGCTGGGATAACCCGAAATAGCTACAACAGCAACAAAAAGCACAACTAAGCTTCAAATCCCAAGGTTTCAGTTAATTCTTGATGCGAGAAATTCAAATAGAGTGTACATATCAAAGCCAGCCCGTGTTACTGAAAGTATGAAAAACTACTATCTTCTTCTCACTCTCCTCCCGGACACAGCATCCCCACATTCTTCTCAGCCTTCCCTCTGACGTTATAGCTGACAATCTCGGACGTGGGGAGGGTGAAGGTCACACCGTGGAACTCCCTGGATGTGTAGTGATTGGCCTATCACTTGAGATGCTTCTGCTTCGAGCCCAGACACCCGAGCAGAACCACCATCGTTCGGGACTTATCCGAGAAGCCACTGCACGCCCTTGCTCGGACGAGGAGGAAGGGATCGCCGGCATCGCTGCCTCTTGCTCGGACGAGATCTTGGCAAACTTATCGAGAAGAGCCATATGATGAACAAACACACCATAACTGCATCGTAATGAACCTCGAGAAGAGCAAGAGGGTTTCGACGAAAAACATAGAGCAAGTTTCACCATATGATGGTACCGTGTATAATCAATCAGTATGACAATTTAACTGAACTTCTTCAGCCAAACTGATCAAATACTTAAATGGCACGGGGCTGGCGCTGCTCTCTGCGGCCGCCGGAGGTGGGGTTCGCCGGCTGCTGGCGCGGGGCGTGGCGTCTCCATGAGAAAGAGGAGAGAGAAGGGATTTGTCGTGTTTGTGGGCTTCATTCTCACAAGACCACGAGGTATATATGCACGCACTTGAATGCTATTTATCCACTAAAAAATGCTATTTATCCCAAGAGCAACTATTTGAGGAGCGCTCGTTCCAGAGCCTCGCCAAGGGTCATTTGGGGTGGGCTGCGAGCATGCCACTTGGCGCGCTCTCAGCCGTTGCCACGTGTCGCGCTCTGGGCGCTTCCTTCGGATTTTTTTATTTTTTCGCTCGCATTTTCGGCCTTTTAAATGGGTTTTTTCCTCTCTTTTTTGCCCTTCGGTTTTTCCACCCGCCTTTCTTAGCTTTTCACGCGAAAAACATATTTTTTTCTCTTCCGCGAGAGGTACGGTTCTGCTTTCGCGAGAGGCACAGATTTGCTTCCGCGACACGCACGGCCGTGCTTTCGCGAGAGGCACATATTTTTTTTCTTTTCCGCGAGAGGCACCGATTTACTTCTGCGAGAGGCATGGTTGTACCTCTCGGAAACGAAAAAAAAATGTGTTTTCTCTTTTTTTCGCGAGAGGCACAAATTAGATTCCACGAGAGACACGGCCGTGCCTCCCAGAAACGAAAAAACTACGTTTCTTTTTTTCCTTACATGAGAAGCGTGGTTTTTCTTCTGTGAGAGGCATGAATTTGCTTCCACGAGAGCACGGCCGTTCCTCTTGGAAACAGCTTTCGTAAAGTGCAAAAAAGTGCTCGTAGTGTGGTTTTTTCGTCCATTTTTTTTATCAAAAAAGTTCGTCAAAATCTATCAACATAGAATCTAGTTTGAAAGATCTCGACGCGAGGAATCCAACAGTGAAAACGGTTTGAGAATTGGATGCACGGTTTAAGAGAGAAAACATTTTGAATGAATAGATCTACGAAAAAAAGAGAAAACTCCCCGGTTGCAACAAGTCGCACACATGCAACGCGCCACTTGTCGCAACCTAGGAAGGTGGAAGTGATTTTTGAAAGGAATATTTCTTAATTAGTGATTTCAGTTTATCCCTTATTGTGAGCAATAAGATTCGTGTCACTGTCGCTACCAGCGTTAAGCTGGGACGGCCCAGAAAGAGCGTGTTCGCTTGAGTTGGACGGGTTCATGAACGGTTTCTCAACCAGTTTGGGAACCTTCTAAAAGGTTTCGAGATAGTTTTTACTAGTTTTCGGAACCTAGGTTTCTGAAACTTTTTTTCCTACTTTTTTTTTCTATTTCCTTTTTTCATTTTCCTTTTTTATATAGCATTCATAAAATTTTAAATTTTTTAAAAAATCTTCAAATTTTTTTGGACTTTCATAAATTGTTTGTTTTTTTCAAAAAATAATTAATTTAAAAATTGTTCATTTTTTTTAAAAAATGTTCAGGTTTCCCAAGAAATATTAGGAATTTTCAAATTCTGTTTGCAATTTCAAACAATGTTCAAAAATTTGAAATACCTTTTGTGCACATTTTTTCATGTCTAAGAATATTTTTTTAATTAATTAATATTTTTAAAATTCCCAAGATTTTTTCCAATACGTGAATTTTTTTGAATTCATGAATATTTTTTAATATTGTGAATAGTTTTTGGACTCTCAAACATTTTTAAAAATTCCTGATTTTAAATGCAAACATTTTTATGTTTTCATTCATTTTGATTTTGGTGAACATTTGTTGAATTCAGGAACTTTTTCTATTTTGTGAACATTTTTTGGAATTTTTGTTACATTTTTTAATTAGAAAACGACCTAGGAAAAAACAAATGACCTAAGTGAAAAAACACCTAGGAAAAAAAGGTCAAAACCGCGTTATTGGGCCGCCCAATAGCGGAAGACTTCCAGCAGCGACGCGAGCCGTCGCGGTCGCTACGAGCGACACATATCATCGCCCATATATGCAAGCAATGCCATGCATTCAAAAAAAAATATGGTTAGCCACAGCAGTATAGCACAAAGCGTTCCGGCTTTGCGATGGAGGGGCTTCTTTGCGGCGGTTCCTATTTGATGCTCCGTGCATCCAAATGTCGAGGAAAGGCACAGGAAAACCAAGCTAACGACCATAGTGGGCCGGCCACGTTAGCCTAAGCACCAATCGTTCCGGCTTTGCGAAGCTTTCTGTTTGATTTTTACCCCTTATGGTAACCTTCTAAAGGCTCTGTTCCAATTTTTTCTGTTACTGGTTTTATTTATATTTTTTCAAATGTTCAGATTTTTTAAAATTATTCGGAATTTTAAAAATGTTCACAAATTTTAGAAATTTGCGTATTCACATTAGAAAAATTGTTTACATTTTTCAATAAAAGGTTCAACATTTTCAACAACTACATGTTTTTCAGAAAATATTTAAAAAGTTCAGATATTCTCAAAAATGTTCGCATTTTTGTAAAAAAGTTCTCAAATTTTCAAAATGTGTTCAAGTTTCCATAGAAGTTCTCAAATTTTCAAAAAAATGGCCACATTTGAAAAATAATCATTTAAAACAAATAAAACTGATAGTAACCCAAGCCTCTAAAGTGCCCGTCTCGCTACAGCCTCCCCCCCCCCCCCCCCCCGAGGCACTACAGTACTCCCTGCAGGTACGTACCCCTGAGCCGGTGGTGAGGTGGGAGGGGCGGAGGAGGAGGCGGCGCGACGGTGCAGGAGGCCGGAGGTGAGTTGAGGATGAGGCGGCATGGCGGGAGCGAGATGGCTAGGGTAACTGTTGGGAAATGTTGCATGGAAAAGAAAAAATTTCTACGCACACGCAAGATCTATCCATGGAGATGCATAGCAACGAGAGAGGAGAGTGTGTCTACGTACCCTCGTAGACCGTAAGCGGAAGCGTTTATTACGCGGTCAATGTAGTTGAACTTCTTCGCGATCCAACCGTTCAAGTACCGAACATACGACACCTCCGCGTTCAGCACACGTTCAGCTCGGTGATGTCCTCGCCTTCTTGATCCAGCAAGACGGGGCGAAGTAGTGGATGAGTTCCGGCAGCACGACGGCGTGGTGACGGTGGTGGTGATGCTCTCTCCGCAGGGCTTCGCCTAAGCACTCCGAAAATATGAGCGAGGGACGAAACTGTGGAGAGGGCGCCGCACACGGCGATCGAAGAGATTGTCGTGGCCTGTGTGTGGCGCCCCCACCCTCATATATATAGGTGGGGGAGAGGGGAGGCAGCCAGCAGGCGCCCCAAGGGTGGCCGCCGGCCCCTTGGGATCCTGCCCTGTGGCAACCCCCCTTACCTTGTTTGCACAAGGGGGCGGGAGGAAAGTGGAGGAGAGGGAAGGAAGGGGGTGGCTGACTCCCCCTTTCCATCTCTCCCCAAGGGCTGCGGCCTTAGGAGGGGCGCGCCAGCCCCTTGTGTGCTGTTGTGTTTCCCCCTTTGGCCCATATGGCCCATTAACCTCCCAAGGGTGGTGTGGGGGGGGGGGGGGTTTCCCGGAACCCATTCCGGTGATCGATGACTACCCGGTACCTCCCGAAACTCTTCCGGTGTCCAAATAGCATCGTCCTATATATCAATCTTTACCTCCGGACCATTCCGGAGCTCCTCGTCATGTTCGTGATCTCATCCGGGACTCCGGACAATATTCGGTCACCAAATCATATAACTCATATAACATTATGTCGTTAACAAACTTTAAGCGTGCCGACCCTACGGGTTCGAGAACTATGTAGACATGACCGAGACACCTCTCTGGTCAATAACCAATAGCGGAACCTGGATGCCCATATTGGTTCCTACATATTCTACGAAGATCTTTATCAATCGAACCTTATGACAACATACGTAATTCCCTTTGTCTATCGGTATGTTACTTGTACGAGATTCGATCGTTGGTATTTTCATACCTAGTTCAATATCGTTAGCGGCAAGTCTCTTTACTCGTTTCGTAATACATTGGCTTGTAACTAACTCCTTAGTCACTTTGCTTGCAAGCTTCTTTTGATGTGTATTACCGAGAGGGCCCAGAGATACCTCTCCGATACACGGAGTGACAAATCTTAATCTCGATGTATGCCAACTCAACAAACACCTTCGGAGATACCTGTAGAGCATCTATGATCACCCAGTTATGTTGTGACATTTGATAGCACACAAGGTATTCCTCCAGTATTCGGGAGTTGCATGATCTCATAGTCGAAGAAATATGTATTTGACGTTAAGAAAGCAATAGCAATAAACTAAGCAATAGCAAGTAGTCCGTGGGCAGCCTTGGTCGTTTCCCTCTAGAGCTGGAGGTTCCCAATTCTGGCAATCGATGATCCAACTGATGCCAGTCTTGCGTATTAGGACCTCCATTAGCGTGGGTTCTGGCGCCAGCATCCAGTTTTGGCTTGAAAGATGGGCCGGGGCGGGACCCTTTGCGGAGCGGTTCTACGCGTTGTTATCAATATGTGCCCGCCCTCAACTCTCTGTGGTCGTGGCTCTGGCTAATATGGACGCGATTGCCTTCCGTCGTACCTTCGGAGCGGTGGAACATGCTCAATGGGAGGAGCTGCTCGAGTGTGTTGCCCTACACACCCCCTCCCTCGAGCCCGACTCACTATCTTGGCGACTCGAGCCTAGCGACCGATTCTCTACTAGGTCCTTGTACCAGGCGATTGTGCCCACACCCGGACCAGTGGAGCTCTCGATGATATGGGAGATTAAACTCCCCTTGAAAATCCGCATTTTCCTTTGGCAATGGGTCCGAGGTCGTCTGCCCTCGGGCACGGAGGTGCGTAGGCGTAATGGCCCTGGGGATGGCCTTTGTCCCATTTGCATGGTACCGGAAGACAGTAACCACATCTTCTTCCGGTGCCCGGCGGCGCAGTTCCTTTGGAGTTGCTTCCGGGAAGTTGTTGGGGGCACTTGGTGCCACGACAATCTTTCGAACTTATTCAGGGAGATTCTTAGGCTCCCCGGTCCTAGGCGTGCACCCACCTGGGTTGCTATGGGTACCCTAGCATGGACCCTCTGGTGCTCTCGCAATAAACTAGTCATCGAACGCGTGATTCCTTGCCGTGTGACTGATTCAATCTACAAAATGTGTGGCTTCTTACAGCTATGGAGACCGCTTAGCAAGCGGCGCGATCGGGACGTCATCGACAACATCATCACGGGTCTCCGCTCCTCGTCCGCAGCTCTAGCTCCACCGCCACCACCGCCCCCTCCTGAGCCCGATTAGACGTTTCTTTTTCTCTATTTGGGGCTTGTCTTGTTGTGCCCCTAGCGATGATTTGAGACTTGCTTGTACTTTGAACCTGGCTTGTTGGATGGTTGGTATTGGTGCTTTATGATATAAAGCGGGGGGAAACCATTTTTGTAACTGAACGATCATATGCTAAGCTAACGGATGGGTCTTATCCATTACATCATTCTCCTAATGATGTGGTTCCATTATCAAGTGACAACACATGTCTATGGTTAGAAAACCTTAACCATATTTGATTAATGAGCTAGTCTAGTAGAGGCTTACTAGGGACACGGTATTTGTTTATGTATCCACACATGTATTTAAGTTTCCGATCAAATACCATTCTAGCATGAATAATAAACCTTTTACCTATCCACATATGTCAGTGCGTTGCAATGGGGGAGATTATTTTTGCGAGAAGCAACAGGAAAGATAATTGATGTGTCATCCAAAAAAAGGGTCTCCACAATGGTAGGCGACAGAGCAGGGAGTTATGGTCTTTTCGCTAGACATATTTGACACGAGAAATCATGATAGTGGTGGGGTTGGTAGGCGTGGTGGCGAGCACCCAGCTCATGCATTTTTTTCCTCTGGGTCCAACTTCATCTCGGGGTTGTGCCTGCCTCCTCATTTGGTGGCTGCGCGACGACATTCATGACAGGTTTCTTCGACCACTCTCTCCTACGACGGCGTAACCGGGTTGATTATTAATTGAAGCACATAAATCCCGTTTCATTAGCATAATCAGGCATGAATGTCCCTTCTTTATGATAGTTTATTCTCTTTGATTATTTTCAGTGCTCAAGTGCCCACAATTTTGCTCTAATTAAAGTCAAACAACATATTCTCTTTTATTGGCACGTGCCTACGATTTCTTTCATTTGAAGTCAACCAGCATAGAACGAACGCGCATCGCTAACCAATGGCCAGCGCAAATATTTAAGAAATTACCATAGCGCTAGATTAGAAATATTTTTTTAGCATTCAGAAAAATATGAATTGGCGAATATTCTTCAAAACGTGAACAATTTTTTAAATCCCGAACAATTTGAACAAATGCAAACTTTTTTTTTGGAATTCCAATATTTTGGAAAAACACAAACAAAATTAGAAATATGAATATTTTTTAAATTCAATTTTTTTTTCGAAAACATGAGAATTTTATAAAAGCATAAATATTTTTGATTTTTTCGACTTTTTTAAGGGGGGACATTCAAACCAATTTTAGAAAATGAATTCTTAGACGCGAACATTATTTTTGGATTTGTGAACATTTCAAGAGGAATATTTTCAAATATGGAACATTTTAAAAATGTAATTTTTATAAAACAAATTTCAAATTATTTTTGAAGAACAAAAACATTTTTCTATACATGAGAACTTTTCTTAAAATGGAGAAATTTTTTTAATACTGAGAAAATTTAACACGGGGATTTTTAAAAAAGTTTTGAAATTTTTCAAAACAGGAACAAAGTTTTGGAATTCTGACCATTTTTTTAATATTTGAACGAAAATTAAAATTCTGAATATTTTTGTAAATTTTTAGGTCACAAAAAAATAAAAACATAAGGAAAAAAGGAAAAATATATAAAAGAGAAAGAGAAAGGAACAGAAAAAAGAAAAATATAAATGGAAAAACAAAAAGGGGAAACGGGCCGGCCCAGTCTGAGGTGCCCTGTGGGAAGCTTCAACTGCTCCATGCGAAAAATAAGGTCTTTACAAATGCGTGGGCAATACAATTGGGCTGGCTTCGTTGGGCCGGACCGCGCATGCGGACCAATTGCGGGATTCTGGGGAAACATTTTTAAGTTTCTAGCGGATAGACGCACAAAAATTTAGTACCACCTCAGATATATAAAAGAAAGTCAACGGTGAACGGATGAAAAATTTGGAGAAACGCGAGAAGGCCAATTTGGCTCCCGGGCTCAGCTGCACCCGCTCCGACGAAAATAATCAAAACAAATAGTAGAAAAATTCAAAAAATTCAATTTTTTTTTGTGTGGTAGATAATTTGATGCGTGAGGTCCGCTTCAAATCATTTGGACATTTGACCAGCTCTCTGCAAAAAAGAAAATCGGGGTCTGTAAAAAAGTTTATTGTTCATGAACCGTTTTGACCCGATTTGTCTTTTTTGCCAAGACCTGCTCATATATCCAAATGAGTTGAAATTTGGAGCAGACCTCACGCATCAAATTATCTACCGCACAAAAAAATTGGAATTTTTTGAATTTTTTTAGTATTTGTTTTGAATTTTTTTCTCAGCAGGAGTGCGGATTTTCGGGAGAAACGCACCTTACTTTATTAGTAGGTATACATATAGATAGCAATAAACTAAACTATCATATGCTAAACTAACGGATGTGTCTTGTCCATTACATCATTCTCGTAATAATGTGATCCCGTTATCCAGTGACAACACATGTTTATGCTTAAGAAATTTTAACCATCTTTAATCAATGAGCTAGTCTAGTAGAGGCTTACTAGGGACAACACGGTATTTGTTTATGTATCCACGCATGTATTTAAGTTTCCGATCAATACAATTCTAGCATGAATAATAAACCTTTTATCGTGAACAAGAAAATATAATAATAACAACTTTATTATTGCCTTTAGGACATATTTCCATCAGTAACAGTCGAGTCGCCGCGCACACGTCTATTTATAAAATGGCGGGGGGGGGGGGGGGGGATGAAGGTGAAGGGGCATGTGTATAAGCCGAGTTCTTTCTTTTGGGTACACGGTTTACATGTAAGCGGAGTATGTCATTAGACAACACTCGGCTTATAGTGCCCACCATCACGGGGCCATCAAGTGCGGTGAGGATGGCCACGTGACAGGTGCTTTGCCGAGCCTCGCCATTTTTATTTTTGCGGAATATGCCGAGTTTTCTTTATAAGCCAAGTGTTTTTTGAGCTGTACTCGGCTTACTCTGGTCTATGCCGTTGGCCCTGTGGTTGCCGTGCGTTTTTTTGCGTGGTACCTGAGAAATAGCACTTGGCTTATGCCCAAACACTAGACAACGCATATTTCTCCCATAGTGTTTACAGTGCTTTCTTGTGCATGTAATTACCTTGTAGTCGTGTTGTAATTGTTTGCATTTGTAACTAAGTGAGAATTAGGCCTCTTTAGTCTTGACTCAATGTAAACCGCGTGTAATACTGTTGTACGGTTAGTGTAAGTTGATCATTTGCATATGGCTACCAGCTTGCTATTGGCTGTAAAATTTGAATAAAAACTAATTTATTTTCAGACGAATGTGAAATAGACAGTCTCAAACTTTAAACCACTAGTATAAATTCATAAGGTAAACATGAATATCTACAAATAGAAATGCTGGCTGACATATGCTTTTATTATACTAGACAGACTGAAGAATCAAACCGCAAGTAACCATGCTGATCCAAGCCGTCGTCTTGAGAGGAAAGGGAATCGTCACTCTACGAAAAGCAAACTCCAACGACACGACAAACCCCCATACATACATGCTCCTGCGGAATCTTAGCTTGCAGGACGATCGATGATGAATCCACAGCTACTGGATGCCGCATTCTCCTCTGAGTCCGCGTGACCTCCCCTTGTTGCAGCCGTGTCCCAGTGGCGGCTTGCGCACGACGCAGCCGTAGATGTAGAAGCGGCAGCTGGGCAGGCCACAGGGGCTGGAGTCGCAGCCCGGCGTGCAGCGGGACGGGTAGCAGGACGGCGTCACCTTCTTGCAGCACGCCTCATTGCAAGTAGCCATGTCGCACTTCTTCTTGCAGCACGCCTCGTTGCAAGTAATCATCACGCACTTCTTCTTGCAGCACGCCTCATTGCAAGTAGCCATCTCGCACTTCTTCTTGCAGCACGCCTCCTTGCAAGCCATCTCGCACTTGTCCTTGCAGGCCTTCTCGCAGGCCTCCTGGCAGGGGTCCTTCTTCTTCTCTGGCTCCTTTGGCTTGTCGTCTGCGACGCTGATGATAACTGCGGCGAAGCACGACTTCCTGAGACACTGCAGGAGCCGCACCGGATCAACGGTGCCGACCACCGTCAGCGTGCACTTGTCCTGGTCAATGTCCATGGACTTGATCCCTGAAAATTAGTACATACATTTTGGTAAAGAAGAGTGGAGAGGGGTGCGAATAGATAGAGGTTGGATTGTGAGGGAGCGAGGTACCCTACCCTTGAGCTTGGCAGCAGTTGCCAGGATCTTGCTCTTGCACTTGTCGCCGATGAGATCAGCTCTGATCAGGATCTTCTGCAGGTCATTCACAAGTGAGACCACGAGCGTTCACTATGAGTTTACACCTTTAAATTTGTTCGACGGAACCCCGGCCCCAAAGACATAAGCAAAACGAAAGAACATGCATGATGGCTAATTACCTTGGACATTGTGAGCTAGCCGTGAAGCTGTGACACCCTTGGACTTTGGGGCGTAGACTCTTGCGTGTGCAGTCCTGAACTTCTTATGGAGGATGGAGACCCTGTCTGCTTCCAAGCCGTTTATATAAGGTGGCAGTCAACTCAGCAACAGCCATGTTTGGTCACACTCACACGTAGGAGCATAGTTCTACTACTACAACAACAACTTGCGTTTAAACTAATATGGTTGTACACTACTACCGTCTACCGACCGGTCAGTACAGTACAACGAACTCCTTTCTTAATACAAGATGTTTATTTGTTTGTGGTTCATCCGTACGTCCAAGTGTCAAAGTCACTGACTGGTTTAACAAGTCCCGACGTGCTTGCGTTTTAGCCATCAGAAAAGATGGACAGACATGCATGCATTCCTTGTATGAAGCCAGAAAAATTAAGGGACGATGCTGCAAGTTGTATACAGTGGCAACGAGAGAATCAAATCAATTCATATGTCAATGCACCATTGGCTAGGACTTGGTCATGCTAATCGTTGTACTTCTACTGGTTTAAAGATTATTTACTTAATATAGTTGTTGCGCTATAGTTGCCGGTTCAAGTTTTGGTCCTTGTTACTCTCCCCCCAACGTTGGATAAATTCTCAAGTGCAAAACTAGCAAGAAAAACTCAATTTTACTAAATACGAAAACTAGATGCATATCAGTATCGTATTTTAACAAAGATTCAGTTTCACCAATTTGGCTCACACTTTTCAAATGTTAAACTATCGTCTGGGCTGTGTAACCTAAAGCCATAATTTTACAGATACCTGTGCTAGTTGTTGGTTGACGTTCCATGGGTTCACTGATCCTCTACTGAAACACATATGGAAATTAAAAATTACCAATAAGATAAAGAGTATTCGAAACGCGCCATGTCTTCTCGCAGCGTGCCGTGGAGGGTCACGGTCACAGTGGTCATCGGTCTCCATCGAGCTTGACTAGCATATGTGTGCTAGTTAGTTTTAAGGTGCAGCAACTATTTTAATCGGATTTTGCTCCATAGAGAGAGGAGATACATGGATGCAGAATCTTTCATGTCATGCTAACATCATCGGCTTTAGTTTCTAAATTTAAATTTTACAAATGATTTGTCTCACAAACCATTAAACTGATTAGCAATTAGTCTTTACTGATGAGTTCGTCTAAACGAGGGCTTTAAAACAAGATATGATGTTGTTTTGTTTCGGCGATTTTTTCATCGCCACCAATTGCCAGGTTATGCCATCATGGTTGTGATGTTGCAAGTAAACAATTACCATGATGACAATATCTATTTATTATACATGAAGTAGTTTCCTGATAAGAAACTGGAATTAATGGGTAGCTTCATTAAATCAATGGATAGTTACATCATCCGTCAGCCACCTAACAATCGATACTGCGGCTCCTCTATCCACGTTGACGGTGGCATCGAGACCGCTAGCCTAGCTAATTCAATAGAGACTATTTTCGTCTCCCTTGGGCAGTGAACGAAAGAAACCGAAGTATATCCTGGAGAGACGACGGTAATATCAGCATAAATGGTGGCCACTCCTAAAACTGTGAAGCCTCCTCCTTGCATCGTGTTGATCACCTCCATACAGTCTGATTCCACAATTAATTGTCGTATCCTGAACTATTGCGCTAGAAGTAGTCCATGCCTGAGTGCATAGGCCTTCGCCATTGCCGCATCCGCCACATGCAGAAGACGATCATTTGATACAGTAATAAATCCGCCTTTATCACCCCGAAGAATTGCACCGATAGCACCTTGAAGATCACTTGGGTGGAACGCCGCGTCAACGTTGAGTTTCACACAATCTTCCGCTGGTTTCACCCATCTCCTATTGTGAATACCCGTGTTTTTTCGTGTTTTTCTGCCTCGACTTCCAGTAATTCACAGTTAAAGCACTAATAGACAGTGCTGATCGTGATGGGATCTGCACATCCTTCCCATGAACAGATTGCCTTCTGTCTCACCAGATATATTAAATTCCTACAAAGATCAATAACTGGGCACTCGATTCCGAAATCAAACTTGACATAGCAGGTTCACATAAAATATAGTCCAGTGCAGCCGAACCTGCTCGGTCAACAGCGAAAGCCTTCGACCAATCCATCTAGTTTCAAACACTGCCATATATCTGCTGCGCTTGCACACTTAAACATTGATTCCAATGTGGCGATTCGCCAGTACACCCACACAAAAAATAAATCCATCTAGGGCCTTCCACGTGTAAGTGCATAGTGCCATCCTTAGTTGGTTTTGGAGTATTGACGACAAACCTGATTAAGAGGCTAATGTGTTTGTGAGAATTGCAGGATAACACAGGTAGTAGTCCCACATTGATTTGGTTTACCTACCAGAGATGACCCCTAAAATGTATGAAGACACTGAAGACAATGGTGGCCTGTGAAGATATTCACTACGAAGATTATGACTTGAGAAGACATTAACATGAAGACTATGGAGTAC
This sequence comes from Aegilops tauschii subsp. strangulata, assembly GCF_002575655.3. Taxonomy (NCBI): domain Eukaryota; kingdom Viridiplantae; phylum Streptophyta; class Magnoliopsida; order Poales; family Poaceae; genus Aegilops; species Aegilops tauschii. The sequence goes on along the minus strand of NC_053041.3, from coordinate 649,429,002 downwards.
GAAGACATAGTTGTTTCGTAGTTTCCTTTTCTTCTTTGTTGAGTCATAGGAACCACCGCACTGTTAAGTGGGGTCCAAGTGAACTAAGTCAGAGTGACTAAAGTGATGCTAAATCAAATCCTATGTCTTCGAGCGAAGACAATGAGAGCAAATCTTATCCAGAGCTGGATAAGTCAGCTTTACTTGTAGCCCAAGTCAAGCTGCCGCGTGTGTTTGAAATCAGACTGTTGGAACACGTGTCAGTTCCTTAGTGACCCAGGGTCATTTCGGACAAATCAGGTCGGGTTGCCCAGTGGCTATAAATAGCCCACCCCCTACACCATAAATTGGTGGCTACTCAGAGTTAGTGCATGACTTTTGTCGTTTGAGAGCAACCCACCTCGAAGCCTTTGAGAGAAAGATCCTTGCGAGGACAAAGCCCAAAACACCCAGAGCCAAAGAGTGTTAGGCATCAATGAAGTCTTTCTGTCTGTGTGATCTGAAGACTTATTACACTTGAGGACTGTGAATCCTCCAGCCGGTTAGGCGTCGCGTTCTGAGCATCCAAGAGTCATTGTGGATTGCCGGTGAACGAAGTCTGTGAAGGTTTGGAAGTCTACCTTGAAGACTTACCTGAGTGATTGAGCGAGGACTGTGTGTCCTTAGCTCAAGGGGAATAAGGTGAAGACGCGGTCTTCTGAGTTGAATCTCAGCCTCCCTAACCAGACGTACAGTTGTCACAGCAACTGGAACTGGTCCAACATATCTCTGTCCTCACCAAGCAACTGGTTCTATCTCATACCTCTCTTTACTTACAGTTTGTCTTCATGAAGTCTATGCCTGCTTGCCTGATCTGATTGACTTCATTGTGATAAAATGTTGTTGATTGGCTTCATACTATCTTCCTTCCTGATCCATACTACCTAGCTGCTAATAGTCTTCTTGCCTTCACTCAATTGCTTGTTTGACTATGGCTTATCTAGTGTAGTCTACCTCCCGCTGCATATCAATAGGTTCAATTGTTGTGTTTGTCTTCAAGGCCCCCGTGTTTTGAAGACTTTCATAAAAATCGCCTATTCACCCCCTCTAGTCGATAACTAACACTTTCAATTGGTATCAGAGCAAGGTGCTCCCTTGTTCTGTGTGATTCGGTTTAACCACCTGGAGTTTTAGCTATGTCGACTGCAGGGATAATCAACTCTGCTGCGTGCCCTGTCTTCGATGGCACTGATTACCCCTACTGGAAGAATAAGATGCGGATGCATTATGAAGCCATTGATGTTGACCTCTGGTATGTCGTCAAGAATGGCGTTCCCAAGGCCGGTGAAGGTATCACTCCTGCTGATGTCAAGAGGTTCATTCAACTGGACTCCACCGCCAAGAACATTATCTGTGGTCATCTGACCAAAGGGCATTATGGCCGTGTGAGTGCTCTGGAAACTGCGAAGCTAGTCTGGGACTAGCTCTCCAAGGTTAACGAAGGCGTCTCAACCCAGAGAGACTCAAGGATCAGTGTTCTTCGCAACCTCTTCAACCGCTTCAAGAGAAACGACAATGAGAATGTCCAGCTCACATTTGATCGCCTCACTGATATCACCAATGAGCTTCACGCACTCGGCGCCACTGAGATAACCAAGCATGAAATCGTCAAGACTCTCCTATGATCTCTTGATAGCTCATTTGACACCTTGGCCCTGATGATTCAAGAGCGCCCCGACTTCAAGACTCTCGATCCGTTTGACATATTGAGAGACTCAACACACATGAGTTCCAATTATCTGAGAAAAGAGACATCTATGGTCCCAATTATGGCCGAACTCACGCTTTGATGACAGCTGTTCTGGTGATCCTGAAGACATTGGAAAAGAGCTTGCTATGCTTGTGAAGAAGTTTCAAAAGTTTACCAAGAAGAAAGGCTTTAGAAAGTCTTCAAGATCCAGCTCCAGAAATGATGAAGCTTCCAATCCTGATCACAAGAAGAGAACCTGTCACAAGTGCAAGAAACCTGGACACTACATCTCTGAATGCCCACAGTGGGACAATGAAACCAAGAAAAAGAAGAAGAGCAAGGAGTATGATTTTGATGACAAGAAGAAGAAGAAATCCTCAAAGTCTTCATCACACAAGAAGAGCTCATCTGGCAAGGCTCATGCTTTTGTTGGCAAGGAGATGGATTCAGAGGAGGAGTCTGCTTCTGAGGAAGTAGATGTGGAGTCTGAGGAGGAGTCCGATTCTGGTGTGGCCAACTTGGCTCTTGCTACTGCATATGTTGCCAAGTCCATCTTCAACTCTGAAGACAATGGTTCCGTCACTAACACTGAAGTTGATGATAAGGACAACTTTGCTCCCACCTAATGCTTCATGGCACGTGGTGCCAAGGTAAACTCACGAGATGCTTAGTTTCAAACATCTAGTGAAGATAACTCTGAATGTGAATCTAAACCTAGCTACAAAACACTTGCTAAAATTGCCACTGGACAACAGAATGCTATGGAACATATTCAAAAATTGCTAGACAAAAGCGATGACCTGTTGGACGCGGAAATGACTAAATCTCAGTCCTTAATTGAAGATATCAAAAGTCTTCATATTAAGTACGAAGAACTTGAAAGTCGTCATGAAACGCTCTCAACGACTCATGAAAAGCTTTCCTATGATTATCTTCCAAGGAAGCAAGAACTTGAGAACTTGAGAGCGGCTCATGAAGATCTTCAAAAGGAGAATGTGTCACTGCGCGCCCAACAGATCAGTTCCGCTCAGGATGGATTTGAACCACCATGTCTAAAATGTCTTGAGCGTGATAACGCTGTATCTGTTGTTGAATGTTCTACTGCTGCTACTGTTGCAATATCTTCAACTGCTGATGTGGTAACTAACCCCTCTGCTGAGGATACCACTACTATTGTTGATGAGAATGCTAGGTTGAAGACATTGCTTGAAACAGGGATGTACACAAGCCTCAAAGGGCATCAGACACTATGTGATGTCCTCAAAAAGCAAATTCTGAACTGAAACCCTAGAAAAGAGGGTGTTGGGTTCGAGAGGAAAATGAACGTTGATGGTTCTTACTGGAAGCCTGAGCAGTACCCCAAAACCACATGGGTTGCTGCAAAGGGTCCTTTAGTAGATCCATCCACCTTATCTGGCTTCACTTGTGCTAACCCTACTATCATTGATGAATCCTTTGATGCAAACTATAAACTGTTCAAGAATCAGAATGGTGAAGTGTTTGCCAGGTATATTGGTGCTAACTGCAGGAATAGATCACCTTTGAAGAAAATCCGGGTGCCCAAAAGCTGTCTTGAGAATCTTCCTGTGAATGTCGTCATGACACCACCAGGGAAGAAGACAAACCCCAGACCAAAAGCTTCATATGGTCCAAAGGCTTCATACAGACAGAGGACTCAATAGAGTCACCCTAACGCCAATGTTTTGCAGGAAAATCATACTCAGACTTATGAATATGAGCGTGTTTCGTCGAACCGCTATGTTCATAAAACTAAGAACTTTTCTGCTTATTCATATGAGCATTATTCTCCTCCTGCAAGGCTATTTGCTAGGGCTCCAAAGCCGAAATTCTCAGATGCTGCACTTAGACTCATTGCTTCTAAGCCACCCCTGAAGATGTGGGTGGTTAAGAAAAATTAACTCTCTTTTGCAGGGAAAGGTCTCCAGCCGGAAATCAAAGGCGTCAGATGCTTATGCTGGGGACCTAAAACATCTTGTGGGACGTTCGACAAAATGTCCAAATGGCCTTATCGTATACCTCGTCCCAGGATCCATTGACAATTACACTGCTGATCCTAACCTTGATCTGAGCTTTAACAATCCACTCGTTCGTCAAATGTTTATGCTTCACACTTCCCTTTGTGAGGCCTATCCCCCTAACTGTACTGTAGGGTACGACACCTCGTGCTTCAGAATGGATTATGGATAGTGGATGCACTAACCACATGACTGGTGATCGAAGTCTTCTCATGGATTCAACTCTTCGCCCATCTGACAAGAGTCACATCACATTTGCTGACACTGGTAAAAGCAAGGTATTGGGTCTAGGTAGAGTTGCAATCTCAAAGGATCAACACATGGATAAAGTGATGCTTGTTGAATCCCTTGGTTTCAACTTAATGTCTGTCTCAATGCTTTGTGATTTGAACATGATTATGATATTTGGAAAATATCGTTGCCTTGTACTAATGGAATCTGACAAGTCTCTAGTCTTTCAAGGATATAGAAAAGATGATCTGTGTATGGTAGATTTCTCAGCAGGACCACAGTTGGCCGTATGTCTTCTAGCAAAAGCTTCAGAGTGCTGGCTCTGGCATCGGAGGCTAGGGCATGCTGGCATGAGGAACCGGTACACACTCTCGAAGAAGAAGCATGTCATTGGCATCGAGGGCGTCAAGTTCAAGAAAGATCACCTGTGTGGTGCCTGCGAAGCTGGGAAGATGACTAGGGCCAAGCACCCCTCGAAGACAATCATGACCACTTCACGTCCCTTCGAGCTGCTTCACATGGACTTATTTGGCCCTACTCACTACTCTGCTCTAACTACCACTGCTTGCCTCTATGGCTTCGTCATTGTTGATGATTACTCAAGATATACATGGGTTCACATAATTCTCTACAAGAATGAAGTGCAGGATGTCTTCAGACGCTTCGCCAATCGAGCCATGATGAACTATGGCATCAAGATCAAGCACATCAGAAGTGACAACGGCACAGAATTCAAGAACACCGGCCTCGACACTTATCTTGATACATTGGGCATCACACATGAGTTCTCAGCTCCATACACACCTCAACATAATGGCATCATGGAGCGCAAGAACAGAACTCTCATTGAGATGGCACGTACAATGCTCGATGAGTACAAGACGCCAAGAAAGTTTTGGCCTGAAGCCATTGATACTGCATGTCATGTTATCAACCGTGTCTATCTTCATAAGCTTCTGAAGAAGACATCCTATGAGCTCTTGACTGATAAGAAGCCAAACGTAAGTTACTTCAGAGTATTTGGTGCTAGGTGCTGGATCAAGGATCCACATCACACTTTAAAATTTGCACCGAAAGCACATGAAGGTTTTATGCTTGGCTACGGAAAGGATTCACACTCCTACAGAGTCTTCAACCTCTTTCACTATAAAGTGGTTGAAACTGTGGATGTGCGGTTCGATGAGACTAACGGCTCGCAAAGAGAGCACCTGCCAAATGTGCTAGATGAAGCCACTCCTAGTGAATCTATCAAGCTTATGGGTACTGGAGAGATCATACCCTTAGAGGCATGGGCTGAAGAATAACTCATCATTTCTGCTCCAAATCAACCTGAAGACACTGCTCAGCCTGAAGCTAATGCTGAAGACGAAGACAATGATCATCAAGGGCAAAATCTTCGTCCAGCTCATCCTCGTGTTGCCAATGAAGTACAGATTGAGAAGATGATTGATATCATCAATGCACATGGTCCCCTTACTCGTTCAAGAGCAACACAGCTAGCAAATTTCTGTGGGCACTTTGCATTTGTCTCTATTTCCGAGCCCAAGAAAGTTGTTGAAGCCTTTATGGAACCTGAATGGATTCAAGCTATGCAAGAAGAGCTTCAACAGTTCGAGCTGAGCAATGTGTGGGAACTAGTAAAGCGTCCTGATCCTCGCAAGCACAATATCATTGGCACCAAATGGATCTATCGCAACAAGCAAGATGAGCATGGTCAAGTTGTCAGAAACAAAGCACGTCTCGTTGCTCAAGGATACACTCAAGTAGAAGGGATAGACTTCGACGAAACTTTTGCTCCCGTGGCTAGGCTTGAAGCTATACGCATCTTGCTAGCCTATGCTAACCATCACAACATTCTTCTTTATCAAATGGACGTCAAGAGTGCCTTTCTCAACGACAAAATTGAAGATGAAGTGTATGTTGCACAACCACCTGGTTTTGAAGACCCAAAACATCCTGACAGGGTATACAAGCTCAACAAGGCACTATATGGCCTCAAACAAGCACCTCGTGCTTGGTATGATACCCTCAAAGACTTCCTGAAGAGCAAAGGCTTCAAACCTGGTTCCCTGGATCCCACTCTCTTCACGAAGACATATGATGGAGAACTATTTGTGTGCCAAATCTATGTGGATGACATTATCTTCGGCTGCACCAACAAGAAGTACAGTGATGAGTTTGGGCACATGATGCAAGAACAGTATCAGATGTCCATGATGGGTGAGCTGAAATTCTTCCTTGGTCTTCAAATCCGTCAGCAAAGAAATGACATCTTCATATCTCAAGAAAAGTACCTCAAAGATTGCCTGAAGAAGTTTGGAATGCAAGACTGCAAAGGGTACACGACGCCAATGCCAACCAAAGGTCAATTGGGTCCCGACGACAATGGTAAAGAGTTCGATCAAAAGGTATACCGCTCCATGATTGGTTCTTTACTCTATTTATGTGCATCTAGGCTAGATATAATGCTTAGCGTTTGCATGTGTGCCCGATTTCAAGCGGCACCAAAGGAGTCGCATCACTTAGCTGTGAAGCGAATTCTTCGATATTTGGCTTACACCCCAACACTAGCATTATGGTATCCAAAGGGCTCAGAGTTTGATCTAGTTGGATTCTCATATGCTGATTATGCTGGTGACAAGGTTGATCGCAAGTCCACATCAGGCACATGTCATTTTCTTGGACGATCTCTTGTCTGTTGGTCTTCAAAGAAGCAGAACTGTGTGTCACTCTCCACTTTTGAATCCGAATACATTGCTGTTGGCTCATGCTGCGCTCATCTTCTATGGATGAAGCAAACTCTCAAGGACTATGGCATCCATCTGAAGCATGTGCCACTCTACTGCGACAATGAAAGCGCCATCAAGATCGCCAACAACCCAGTTCATCACTCGAAGACGAAGCACATTCAGATCCGTCATCACTTTCTCAGAGATCATATCATGAAGGAAGATATTGATATCATTCATGTCAACACAGAAGAGCAATTGGCAGATATCTTCACAAAGCCCTTGGATGAGAAAAGGTTTTGCAAGTTGCGGTGTGAGCTAAATATCTTAGAATCCTCAAATGTCCTGTGATTGGACACACATCCTAACGCTTATGCATATTGATGAATTAGATGTTCAACACACAAAGAAACGTATATCTTCAATCAATGAAGACATACACTCTAAGTGTGAATACATTAATGTGGAAATTGACTTCGGAGCGCCACGATAATTGTGCGCCGTGTCTGGGTCTAATACTTCCTATACGTGGGTAATGCCACTACCAAAACTCTTGTTTGAAGTAGTTCATTTGGCGTCCTAGTTTCATAGTCTTCGCATTTGATTTGTCTTCAAACTTGAATTATCTTCAACATTGATTTATTTTCTCAATTATCTTCACAAAGTTGAATTGGTCTTAAGCTAATATATACATGTGTTTTGTCCTCTACAGCATTCACTTATAGCTATGTCTTCATATTTGAATCTTTTGATCTAAGTGAATGTGATCGGAACCTAACATGCTTCTATGCTTCTACCTCAAATTCTATCTATCCAAATCATATGCATTCTATTGAAACGGTCAAAAGGTCTTCTTTGCGTCGTTGTCAGCAGAAGACACAGAGACAAAGTTAAGTATGTTTTCAATGCCTTATACTTATTGCCTGAAACCCGGAGAAGCCGGAACGACCACCCGACAATCCAGGCGCGCGTGGGAACGTGGAACAACTCTCAATGAGTTGCATGCTTGCCACGTGTTCGTCAGATGTGAACCGCCAGGGGCACCTGAGTAATTGCGCTGGCATGTCCCTTTCCTTATAAATACACAACTCATCGCGGTCAAAATCCTTTCTCCCACCTCGCCACCTCGCACAAACCCTAGCGCCTCCGCTAGCTCTCGACGACGCCGGCGACGAAGCGCTTAGCTGCCGCGACCTCACCGACGCCGTCCTCACGCCGGCCGCAGACCTCGTCTTCTCCGCCGCCGCCGTAGGTGTCTTCCGTCGCCAAGTTAGGGCACGGGAGATTGAACTGCTCGGCCTCCCTCTTCTCTCCATCTAGCAGTTCTTCTTGTGGTAATTAAAACTTACTTTTTACTGCCTTTTTGATCCATTAGATCCATCCTCTTTCACCAAAAGTGGTTTCTAAGCCTACAAAATTGGATCTATCTTGTTCTGCATCTCATATCATGCCTAGTATATTCACTTATGCTTCACAACTAGTTAGATTCCTCACTTGTACCTATTCTTGGATTCGTACAAATCTGGAACCAACTCTCAACAAATAAGTGAATGTCTTCGCGCTATGAGGTCAATGTCTTCAAACTGATTTATCTTCAAAATCTTCTGAGAATGCATATGACCTCTTCCCCTTCCCTCGCATCTCTAATGCTATCACAGGTACATGTCCGTGGGAGAATCCCTTGGTTCTCATAGTCTGCATTCATTTGCAGAGTTCTTATAGTGTCACATTCATTCACCAGAAGCAAGTTCCTGTCTGACCAGCAAGAGGAAGCCTTTCACAGTATTGAAGCCAATCTGTTTGAATACAATGGCCAAAGAAAAGTCAGCAAGAAAGGGCGGCAGGCAGCGCCGTGGGGACACATCAAAGGATTTACCTGAAGAGCTGTACGAGCTATACAAGACTGATCCTGAGGAGAGTTATGGCCAACGCAAAACCCGAATCCAGTGGATTCGAAGATACTGGGCCGAGCAATGGTTCAAGTACAGGTTCGTCACCAAGGAATACGCTGAAAAGAATGCCATCAAGCGTCCTTGGGGTGATATTCTCTATAGAAATCTTCAACCCAAGAACAAGTCTGAAGCCATTGCTTAGGGCTTTTACCCTTGTATGGTCCATGGACCACAGCCTGCTGACGCCGACCCATCATCTCTGCTATGGTGTCGTGACGACAATCTGTTCAAGCGCAATTTTCAGTTTGCCAAAGCTTTTGCTCAGAAGAACAAGAAATCGCTTGGACTGAACTTCAACCCAGGTCCATCTGCTCCAAGAAACGATGGCACCCGTGATGTTGATCCGAATATCATTGGCCCCTACTAAAATCTTGAAGGTCTCCTCTCCTACATTGTTGTTAAAGGAGCAGCTGTGGAGCACTCTTCTGATGACGCTGATTCTGATGAAGCGCCACCTCCACCGAAGCCACAGAAGCATAAGAAAACAAAGGCTTCAAAGCCCTCTGCCGCTCCAAGGGCTTCGCGTACGACACCTTTGGCCAGTGCACCTCCTGAAGACAGTGTGCAATCCGAAGACTTATCTCGTGTCTCCAAGAAGACAGAGAAGTCTAAGAAGAAGAAGCCCATGAAGAGCTCTGGGCAAGAACTGACTCCAGATGATATTCTGCGCAATGAGGATGCCGCCATTGATCTGTCAAGTGATGACTATCTTGGTGATGATGCTCTTGAGATGCTCATCAAGAGCAAAGAGGAGGAGGAAATCTTCAATAATCTGCCCCTCTTCGATGTTGATATTCTGAATAACTTCATCGATGAGTGGTTCGACGACCAGAGCACCAGCATTGATGACCTTCAACTTCCAGTTGATATAAGCGTCACCTTCCATGGAGCTATAGCTAGTGAGCTGGCTCTGGCTCAGAGAATTGTTGAAATCAAGAACAAGATCGACTATGAGAAGGCTCACTGCAAGAAGAACAAGGACAAGCTCAGTGTGGAAGACGTGCAAATCTTCCAGAAGATGTTGCATGATCTTAAGGCAGAATTTGTCTCCAAACGTGAAGAAGCAAAGGGTTCGCGAGAGCGCATGAAGTACTTTGCCACCAAATGCGTCCAAGCGCACAATGAAGCTGAAAAGCGCAAAGCTCTTGGTCGTCCTGGCATCGACCCCAGAATGACTACCAAGAAGCTCAAGAAGTCCACCGCAGCCCTAGCTCAAGCACCAAGGCGAGAAGAGCCCAGCATTGTCTTCCCAACAAGCATAACTGGCACGAAGCCAAAGGTCACCTCAGTTCTGAGCTGAAGAAGACAAGGGCTGTTGTAGCTGAAGCCAGGAAGCGAAAAAGCAAAGATGCCTCTGATGATGCTCCTTCCACGAAGAAGCGGAAGACGAAGCCTTCAAAGAAGGATCGGGCTGCTACCACAGAGCCCCTTATTGTCGAGCCCATCTCAGTTGCTCGTCCTGCCTCCACCAACCAAGAGCGACGCCTTGTGATTCACGAGTCTGCTTCCACAGAGGCTCCTGAAGATAAAGAAGTTCCAGCTGTTGACCCCACCACAGCTAAAGACATTGGTCCTCAAGACAATGTGAATGACGCTGAAGTTCTTCCTCAGATTGAGCACCAAGTAGTATCATCGCCTGTTCTCACGAACAGCGAACTCATCAGCATTGGTCGTCCTTTGACATCAATTGCACAGGATCCATCGTGGGCTGATCACCCACAACAAGACACACCAAGCACTCCGCAACCTCAAGTCCCCACCCCAGGGCTTGACGACGACTATGTGGTCCAGCCAACTCCCTCTCCAAAAGCGTCGCCCGACTTCCAGAGGCTTCGCAAAGGACCAAGGCCACAAGTCGCTCTGCCGAGCGTTCCAGAAGGAGAAGTGTAACAAAGCTCTGTGGCACGACAAGTGTTCCCAGACGCCACTCCAACTGTGAACGTCTCCGAGTCTGAAGCCAAAGCGGCTGAAGACACTCCGCTGCATCAGCCAAAGATAACCAAGAACCACCCCCAGAAGAAGAGAAAGTTGCCACACACCCTACCAACCAAGAAGTTGTTCTCAAGGAGAACGTGTCTATGCCCGACCCTCCTGCTCCTGAAGAGGAGGTTGAAAACAATCAGACGGCCACAACCGACACTGCTGACGCCAATGACGTTGTCATGGCTGAAAACAATGTGGCGCCTGAAGCTAGTGAGGCGCCTGAAGCCAATGTTGCACCTGAAGCTGATGTTGCACCCGAAGTTGCGGTGCAACCTAAAGCCAATCTTGATGCCAAAGCTTCTGTACCACCACCAAGACCACACACCATCGTGCAGGCATTTGACCGCGTCAATCCTATCACTGTGAAATGGCCTGTTCTGGTTCCTCCTCCTTCTGCAGGACCACAATATGATTATCATGTGGAGCAGAGGCCTCAGGTCCAGAAGCCAAAGCCCAGGCTGCCAAGGTTTCCAGGTACTGCAAGTTCACCAGGATCGTTCAATGTGAATAGCTTCAAGGCACACAACACCTTCTTCGACAGTGCCAAGAACCCATATTCGAAGCCAAGAATTTCATCGGATCGGTTCTGGAGCTACCAGCAGCGCAGCTATTACTCGTGTGTATTATACAATCAAGGGCGCATTTTTCCCCATATGCGTCTAGATTGCGAAGCCATTGCTGACCTGCCCTGCTTGGAAGAAGTGTTGGATTGCTTCAGAGATGCTGGCCTTCTGCAATTTGTGACGGATAAAGAGCATTGGAAGAAGAGCTTCTCCTGCAATTTTATGCCACTCTTCAAATCCGTGGCTACTACCGGGATACGAAGATTGGGTCCTTGAGTGGATGACAGGCGATATACGCCATGAAGCCAAAGCTTTTGATATCATCGAGCTTTCTTCCCTGCCCACTCCAGGCGAACTTTATGAACCTGGTTGCAAGCTCCACAGTGATGCTTTGGAGAGCATATTTCAGAAGCCTGAGCCAAATATGAGCCAAATGCTGAGCATGATGAAGCCACTGCCACAAGATGCTGAATATCCAAAGGAGTTCTTTGTTGAAGACCTCGAGTATCTGCCTCGCACCATCTATCACATTATAAGGTGAACTCTCTGGCCCGTCAAAGGACATTCTCCTGCAGCAAAGCTTGAAGGTTCAATGAAGACATTGGTCTTCTACATTCTCAATGGCATAAGCTTCAATGCTCCGGATTTCTTCATTAGGCAACTTGCTGCATCTGGCTCTGATCTCTTTGGCCTCAAATTTTATGCTCCATGGGTAATGCGCCTCATCAAGCTGCACTCGTCGGTTAACTATCAGCCCTCAGCGCGCAACCATCTTATCTTCTTGCCTGAGGTTGATATGTCTGTTGAAGCTATCTACCCTGAGCCTGCCAAGGAGCCACTTTATCTTCACAATGTAGATCATCAGAGCTTCATGCAACAAATTGAAGAGACTCACGTACCCAATGCTGCTACTCCTGCTTACCCATTGGCTGGAAATACACATGCACCTCGTCGTGCCAATACTGAAGCCACTGAGAGCACAATTGCTCAAAGGCCTCGGAAGCGGTCTCGTGTCCTCAATGACCGAGAGCTTCTCGTTGCCTTACATCAGAAGCAGGATAAGCATCATGACTGGATGAAGCGTCAGTTCCAAAGCCTCTTGGTGGATGTCAATCACATTCGCAACCTTGCCACCAAGAATGCCTTTGTATCCCATGAAGCCTGTCGGCGATCTTGGAAGAGTCTGACCCTGCTGAGCTTTGAAGATGATCTTAGAGAGGATGGCTTCACAGAGCGCTACAAATTTGATTCCACTCCTCCCAGAAATGCAATTCTGCATCGGACACCCTCTCTCGAAGACTCCGAGTACTCCTCTTCGGCAGCAACAGTCAATGCCAGAGTCGTCGATGACGAAGATGATGTCACTTCACCAACAACAACTTCGCCGTGCATCGACACTGCACCAGGCTCTTCTGCACCACCGAACTCCACCGTCGACCCTGCACCATCTCCTACTCCTCAAGGGGACGAGTAGAGGCTCTATGTCTTCAAACCTTTTTGGTCCTTACTGACAAAAGGGGGAGAAGCATATGAGTTGATAGTCTTCAAGCGGGTCCTCATGGGTGGTTGCTATAACTTTTGCCAAGTGTTTACAACTCTCGCTTTTGATACATTTGGTTCTTTGAGTTGTAACACTTAAACTTGATGGTCGTCTACTACCTTTTCTGTCAACTATGTGATGCGATGATAAATCCCGCACGAAGTCATTCCGCGGACGTCCATTTCTCATTATGCATGTCATTATCTTTGTTATATCTTTTCATGCATGATAAATTGTCTTCATAAGTTGAAGAGGATCACCACAAGTACAACCTGCCATGTGCATTTGCATTCAAAAGCAAAATACCTATATGCACATCTTCAGGGGGAGCCTTTTTGCAATTTATGAAGACAATGCCTCAATACTTAAACTTTCACATACTTTTATCCCTGTTGAAAACTTCAACCAGTTTGTCATCAATCACCAAAAAGGGGGCGATTGTAAGTGCATCTAGTGCCACCCTTAGTTGGTTTTGGAGTATTGACGACAAACCTAGTTGAGGGACTAATGTGTTTGTGAGAATTACAGGATAACATAGGTAGTAGTCCCACATTGATTCGGTTTACCTACCAGAGATGACCCCTAAAAATGTATAAAGACAATGGTGGTCTGTGAACATATTCACTACGAAGATTATGACTTGAGAAGACATTCACATGAAGACTATGGAGTACGAAGACATAGTTGTTTCGTAGTTTCCTTTTCTTCTTTGTTGAGTCATAGGAACCACCGCACTATTAAGTGGGGTCCAAGTGAACTAAGTCAGAGTGACTGAAGTGATGCTAAATCAAATCCTATGTCTTCGAGCGAAGACAATAAGAGCAAATCTTATCCAGAGCTGGATAAGTCAGGTTTACTTGTAGCCCAAGTCAAGCTGCCGCGTGTGTTTGAAATCAGACTGTTGGAACACGTGTCAGTTCCTTAGTGACCCAAGGTCATTTCGGACAAATCAGGTCGGGTTGCCCAGTGGCTATAAATAGCCCACCCCCTACACCATAAATTGGTGGCTACTCAGAGTTAGTGCACGACTTTTGTCATTTGAGAGCAACCCACCTCGAAGCCTTTGAGAGAAAGATCCTTGCGAGGACAAAGCCCAAAACACCTAGAGCCAAAGAGTGTTAGGCATCAATGAAGTCTTTCTGTCTGTGTGATCTGAAGACTTATTACACTTGAGGACTGTGAATCCTCCAGCCAGTTAGGCGTCGCGTTCTGAGCATCCAAGAGTCATTGTGGATTGCCGGTGAACGAAGTCTGTGAAGGTTTGGAAGTCTACCTTGAAGACTTACCTGAGTGATTGGGCGAGGACTGTGTGTCCTTAGCTCAAGGGGAATAAGGTGAAGATGCGGTCTTCTGAGTTGAATCTCAGCCTCCCTAACCAGACATACAGTTGTCACATCAACTGGAACTGGTCCAACAAATCTCTGTCCTCACCAAGCAACTGGTTCTATCTCATACCTCTCTTTACTTACAGTTTGTCTTCATGAAGTCTATGTCTGCTTGCCTGATCTGATTGACTTCATTGTGATAAGACTGTTGTTGATTGGCTTCATACTATCTTCCTTCCTGATCTATACTACCTAGCTGCTAATAGTCTTCGTGCCTTCACTCAATTGCTTGTTTGACTATGGCTTGTCTAGTGTAGTCTACCTTCCGCTGCATATTAATAGGTTCAATTGTTGTGTTTGTCTTCAAAGCCCCCGTGTTTTGAAGACTTTCATAAAAATTGCCTATTCACCCCCCCCCCCCTCTAGTCGATAACTAGCACTTTCACCACGCATGAATTTTTATCTTGGCCGGAACATGAGCACTCCAAAGCTTCGTCCAAATCGGATGCCGTTGTGATAGTTCTCCTTCGAAACGCCGGTACCAACGTCTGAACTGATGCTCCGATTCGACGTGCTACACCAACCTCACTGTGAACAAATGATGCTTAGTAAATCTCTAGGCAACGAAGGCCTCCATCGTGCCATGAGGTGCTAATGGGACCGCAAGAATATTCTTTCTGCATCAACTGCCCAAAAGATATCATTGACTAGCTGCTGATCCCATAGCCACGTCCCTGGTTCAATGAGTTTATATACCTTCGAAAGCAAAGTTCCCCCTCTAGATTACACGTCCTACAACGATCGCCGAGGTCCATGGATTGGTCCAAATATTTACCTGAGTACCAGCCCCAATACGCCATATTGCACATCTCTTAAAGGTCTGGATTCCAGCACAGATACTTTGCCAAGTATATGAACTGCGATTCTTCATTTGGGCTTCCAAAAGCCTCCCATACGTATAGTAATTGGCCCACAAAATGTTTGCACATAATGAATCAAGGTTCTCCAGGAGGCGCCATACTTGCTTAGCCAGCATTGCTAAACTAAAGCTATGTAAATATCTAAATCCAAGTCCTCCTCTGTCCTTCGGAACACATAATTTCCACCAAGCCGCCCAATGCATACGCTTATGGTTGTCATCATCACCCCACCAGTACGTGGATATTGCATATTTCATCCCTTCACAATTGTTTTTGGGATTTTGAATATCGACATCGCAAACACCGGAATGGCTTGAACAACTGACTTGATCAATGTTTCCTTTCCTCCAGTCGACAATATCTTCTCTTTCCATCCACTCACCAACTGATTCATGTGGTCAATTGGATACTCAAAGCAATCACTTCTGTCCAATCCCATTAAAGCTGGAAGTCTGAGGTATTACGCTTATGTATTTATCCCCAAATTTTGGCACACAACTACCTTGTCATTTACAGAAATATTCAGTCTAAATAATATACTCAACTTTGCATCACTTACCAGCTGCCCCTAGCTAGTATAGTAGTCATCCAGAACACTTCACAGATATTCGGCCTCGGCTGCCCATCTGCCTTCATAAGGATCAAAGAGTCATCTGCAAATAGCAAATGCGATATTTGAGGGGCCTCTCGACATACTCTTACCCTAATAAGTTGCCATTCTTTTCTTCCAGTTGTAACATGCTTGACAAGGCCTCCGCACATAACAGGAAGAGGTACGGAGACAATGGATCTCCTTGATTGAGTCCCCTCATCAGGGTGAAAAGCTCCGTGTCACCCGACTTAAATCTCGCACTATATGATACCGAAGCGACACATGCCATGACCATAGATATCTACCTGTCTACAAAACCCAGTCTCTCCATCATACAACGAAGAAAGCACCATTCAACTCGATTGTATGCTTTGTGCATGTCCAGTTTGACTGCACATCAACTCGTCTTCCCTTTCTTCCTCTTGATGGCATTCACACATTCATACGCAATCAAAATATTATCCGTAATTAGCCTACCCGGCACAAATGCACTCTGTGTGGGGCCAATGATATCCAGGAGAATAACATTCAGCCGTGGCACAAGCGTTTTTTAAATGATCTTGTAGGCCACATTACAAAGGTTGATTGGCCTGAACTGCATAATATTTGTTGGCCCATTAACCTTCAGGGTCAAAACTATCATGGTGTTATTCCTACCATCCGGGATACACCCGACGTTAATAGCATCCAGCACCTCCTTCCCAAGATCATCCCCGATCGTATTCCAAAAATGATTATAGAAAGCAGCATGCAAACCGTCGGGGCCAGGAGCTTTGAAATAACCAAAGATGAAAACCGCTCGGCACACATCTTCTTCTGAAAATGGTGCCAAGAGACTATTATTCATCTATGTTGTAACTCTTTGTATAACCTTATCAATCATTGTTTAATCTAGTATATCCACGTCCGAGGTAAACAAGTTAGAGAGATATTTCTTGATAATATTCCCCCTCTCCAAATGACCCTCCCGCACTACACCATTTTCATCTTTTAGAGCTTTTATAGTGTCATTTTTCTTTTGGGTTGAAGAAAAATTATGGAA
Source organism: Aegilops tauschii subsp. strangulata (assembly GCF_002575655.3). Classification (NCBI taxonomy): domain Eukaryota; kingdom Viridiplantae; phylum Streptophyta; class Magnoliopsida; order Poales; family Poaceae; genus Aegilops; species Aegilops tauschii. Next base: position 649,412,381 of record NC_053041.3, on the reverse strand, counting down.
AAAGTTTTGTTTCCATCCCCGTGTTTTAGCCAGTTCACTCGGCCTCTCTAGAGCCATTCAATCACCTCTTGTTCCATTAAGTTCTCAAGAACTAGCAAAAATTCCTTTTGTCTCGCCAACACTTCATCCTTGGCTGGACCCCTTCTAAGATCTTCAAGCTTGGCTTTAGGGTTGCTATCCACTTTTTTGCATCTGTTTTAAAAACTACTTTATCCCATTGGTGCAACTTTGCATGTACCGAATCAAGCTTCCGCTTAACTGGCCCAATTCCTTGAAATGAAGCTCGCTGCCATGCAGTCTGGACCACCTCCTCTATTGTTTCTTCTTTTAACCACCTAGCTTCAAATCTCCTTCCCGCTCCTCTCAGGTTCACCTCCACATAGTACTTGGTATCAATGATCAGCAGCCTATGATCTGACTTTGTCATTTCACCATTAATCACTCCCATATGGGAAACAATTGATTCCAATGAAGCATTGCAGACCGCTCTATCCAACCTCACATTTATCCTCCCTCTGCACCAGGTAAAGGGGTCACCCAATGCACCTATGTCATCTAGAGTGTAGTCAGACAGAGTGCCCCAGAACGCTTGCATGCAATGTTGATCCCTTTGTGCTCCTCCCTCCTTCTCATGACTAATTAAAATTTCATTAAAATCACCGAAGGCTAGCTACGTTTGATCCATTCCATGGTGCAAGGTACACATGTATTCCCAAGACTAGTGCTTATTTTCTCTTGCTTGATCCCCATAGTACCCAGTAGATCCCCACTTCAGCCCATCACTGATAGTAACATCTATGTAATTACTCATAACACTATGATTAGTTATGTTTATGTCATCTCTCCACGTCAGAAGCAAACCGGCCGCCCATCCATCACTCGGGTCAACCAGCCTCATCTGTAGCCCTAGCTTTCTCATCAGCCGTTCTGCCCATACGTCAGACAGATGTGACTTTGACAGAAAGAGTAGATCCGGTTTATAGCACCTCTGGACATCCAGAAGTGCCTGAACAACCCGGGACTAATGCATCCCGCAGCAGTTCCATCCTATGAGTATCATTGGGCCCGGCAGTACTCCTCATTGGAGGCCGCCAATGTTGTCAAGTCCATCACTACCGTGCCACTAGGTTTGTGTCTCTTACTTCCCAGGGAAGTATTATCATCCTCTCTATCTCATGTCCTTGTTCTAAAAAATTTTTGGGTCAAAATAGCATCTCCCTTGCCATCAATCAATAGAACCCGAGTCCCCCCTCCTCCCTGATTATTATATATCCTCATATTCCAGTCCGCATTTCAAAGCACTCGATGACTGTGAAGAATTATTAGTCGGTTTAACTTGGCTAGAAGTTGTGCTTCGCAGATCATCATCTACATTCGACAGTTGCTCAGTTCATAAAAACCAGGGCCTCCTCCCCTGGCTCCTCAACCCCTTGTTGATCTTCCACCTTTGCCACCCATACCCGAAGGTGTCCACAATCACCCCTTCTAAATTCTGGAGTAATAAGGGTCATGGGATAGATAATTGCACTTTCATCATCGATTCCATTCCCATGAGCCTTCACAACATGACTCACAAATCGGGCAAACCCCACAAAATACAAGCATATTCTCATATTCAAAGTCAAAGTACAACTTTTGCTTTCTCAGTGTCAGACTTGCACATCTCGTGAGAGGCTTACCCAAATCTTGGGTAACACGAACCCGAATGCCTTGCCCCTGCCCTTTGACGGACCGCTCATCCACACAGCCCACAACCCCTGCTTTATGTACCAATTCTCTTGCAATGCTGGCTGACCGCATCTTCTCCTTCAATCCCACCACCCTAACCAACACCTGGTATGTGAAGAGCACAACTGGGCTTGCCTCTGACCAACCATCATATGGTGCCAACAACACTAGACAGTTCATGAATATCCACAGCCCATCCTGCATCACTCTTTCCCAATCACCCAAGAGTGCCAATTGGACCGATTTTTTTAATCTTCGATAGCCCTAAATTTTACTTCTTGTGCTAAATTACATGCAGATCTCATTGCCCCATAGAAAGCACCATGGCTGAAGTTTCGATTGGTATGAACGCTAGCCAATGCTATGAACTCAACGCATGCTCCAATTCGTCGAAATCTTCTTCTAGAACTACATCCTCTTCCTCATATTCGCTGAGACTCGGGTAGCATAGCTTTTCGTTCAGAGAGTCCACTGGCGATGAGCTAGATCGGCCTGCCACCTCCGCTACTTTCGCCTTGGCGTCATCCTGTTTCCCCTCGCCGCCGCCATCAACCCTAGACCTGGATTAGTTTTCGCTTGCCATGATATCACGACTAGACATCCCAGAGTTGGAATCGGATAGGGATCCGATCCGATCTGGAAGAGGGAGCAATCGTCTAGGGGGATAGAAACCATAGAAGGGTACATGACGTGTCAGCCATTCCAAAAATTAGCCAGCGATGGGTTTGGTCTCTAGTGTTAGATTCTTGCAATTTTCTCTCTCTAGAGTCTAGAATAAATTCGCGCGGACTCATCTCATCTCCCACCTCGCCGCCACCGGTGTCGTCCTTCTCCACGCCTACCTCACCCCCTACCCCTCCGCCCATCCAATCTCCGGCCAGTGCGCGACCCGTTGGTTTTTTTAGAAGAACAGGGAGGCGCGATCCGTTCCTTGGCGCAGCCCTTTCTTCCCTTGCTCCACCCCATGGCTTCCTATGATGATTGGTCGGTGGACTACACGCGCATGGCCCCAACTCGACAAAATGTCACCTCCGTCCCTGTGCTTTCCCCAAGACAACGTCGCACGCATGCCCAGGCTACATGGATTGCTCCGCCCATCCATCCGTCCATCCGCCATCGCAGGGAATCAGTCCCGTCACTGTCAACTAAATATCCCTCCCTCACTAGTCTTCTCCTCTGGTTCACTCCAGTTTCTCTTTTAAGCTTAAAAATACTTTACCCTCTCTTTCTAAATATAAGACGTTTTGGCATTTTAAATTAAACTGCCAAATCGTCCTATATTTAGGAACGGAGGTACTATTTCTTTTCTTTTTTCACTTACGAGCAGGAATTGCAACCACGGATCGACTGCATGCACATTATGTTATTGTGCACCAGCAAACCAGTTCAGATCTGCTGTTGTTGGAACACCTACAAGGCCTAGAGTGGGCAGGCGTCGTTGAGATAAAGGTGAGTGAGCGAGGCACCCTCCCTCCCTCCCTCCCTCGTTAAATTACTCCTACCTGCAGGCGACCTGAGGGTGAGTGGCCATGGCGGCGGTGTCGGGGATATACCCCGCGGTATGACCCGGCCGGAATTATGACCCGGCCGGACTTGGCGACTCACCAGAGACCCGACTGGAGCTTGGCGACTCACTGGCGATCCGCCCGGACATGGCGGTTTACATGTAACCCGCCTGGACATTGTGACTCACTGGAGACCCGATGGGCGGATCAGACGGACGACAAGGCCCAAGGCCCAGCAGGCCAGCTTATACTCTGGTGGGCCGGTTTAAGAGGAAAGACATAAGGAGTTTCCCTTGCAGACTAGGATTACACTTGTAATAGACTAGCCCTAATCCTAATAGGACACCACATGTAACCCGCCCCTTCAACTTATATAAGGAGGGGCAGGGCACCCCAAGAGGGACAGGCAAGAAAATATCTCTAGGGCTAGACACAAAGAGCCGGCTTATGCGGCGACTCCCTCGTGATGATAATGGGACCTAGTCTCAAACAGCATGTAGGGTTATTACCGGATGATGTTTTCCGGGGCCCGAAGCTGTCTAAATCCTTGTCGTGTGTTGTGTCTCTCGATTCCGTCCAACCCCTCTCAAGCTACCACATAGATGCGTTGGCCTCGCGACTAAGTCCTGACACTAAGGACATCTGCCGTGACAATTCCACGACAGTTGGCGCCCACCGTGGGGCCCGCGCACGGTGGTATTGAGTTCTTGAAGGGAGCTCTTCAGGGATCAAGAAAGTCGTGGGAAGATTGGATGAAGAAGCACTCGCGTGGAGTAATCGCAGAATAACCCGGCGTGGGACAACTCGCACTTGATCGGATCGTCATGGAGCAATCACGGAGTAAACCAGCAAATTTACTGTTTATGATCCGGATTATGATTAGCTTTGGAACAGCATATACGAGGTTGAGATCCGGAGAAGCTAGGGTTTGCGTTGGTTTGCGCCAGCAAGTCGCCAAGCCCGACCTCGGGGAAAAAGAAATCTGGGTTACCACGAGTCTTACGCACCACAATCCGTTCTGCTGCAACCCCGTCGATCCAGCACTTTTCACATGCATGGCAGTTATTATACCTATGAAGAAAATCAGGTCCGAATACTACTATTGGACTACCAGGAGCAAACCTACTATTTGGAATATTAAATTGCTGGTTCCTTTCAGTACGTGGGATCGCAAGTATCAAGTCCCGGTGGAAGTCCCGGCCCATGTGTGCTTGTCTGCATGGCCTACTGTTGAAAGTAAACGGTGCGACAGGATCATAACAAAATAAAGGAAAAGAAGATCAAGTCCCAAGGATGATTCGGATGACCAGTAGATCGTACAACAGAAAGCACTGAGACGTCAGATGGAAACGCACGCAAGACTCGCCGGCCCAGAAGTTGGTCTGTGTCCGCGCGACGGTGGACGCTTGCTTGCCCGCTGTCCCTGCGATCCGCCCTCGAGACACACTTCTGCCGCACTACAAACCGGACTCGCCTCACTGTATTTCGCCTGGCCGGTTTTACTGCCTCATTACCAGTTCACCCGTGCCGTTGACCCGCTGGGGCGTACTGGCTGCCATACTCCAACACCGGCTTGCCAGCGGCCCCCGGCTTGTCTATGTCGTATGGAGCCGCCGGGATTATATTAATTCGTCGGTCTGCCTGAGCCGCCTCGGTTGTGCTGAACGGATCATCCGTCATCCGAAAAATCAGGGCGACCATTAAAAGGAAAAGGGGTGGTGTTATACCGCGGATGCACGTTTGGTTGTGCAGCGCGGTTTCGCAGACAAGTGTGCCGCGGTCCCATTTGCATCAACGCGTCGGCTGACTCGCCCGTCCGCGCCGCCTTACAACGCCACGGACAACTCGCCTGTCCGCCCTCGCGGCTGTTTCACGCGTTCGCACCGGCCTACAACGTGGAGGACAACTTGACCGTCCGCGCGGCTTGCCACATTTGCGATTGACTCGCCCGTCCACGCCGGCTTACAACGCCGTGACCGACTCATCTACCTGCACCCGCGGCCGACTCGCCCGTGAGTGATTTTAATGTCACCTAGTGATCATCAAATTCATGGCGGATTATTTCAGGACAATTGTTCACTACATGAAAACAAACATGGTTGACTCGCTCGCACCGGTTTACAGCACCGCGGCCGATTCATCGGTTTGAGCCGCCTCTGATGCAGCGGTCGTCTTTTTCATCCGTCTCTCGCGGCCTGGTCTACATCAACATACGGCCGACTCACCCGCCCGCGCCGGTTTACAACGCCGCAACCAACTCTCTCGTCCGCACTGACTTACAACACCGGGGCTGACTCTCTCGTCCGCACTGGCTTACAAACGCCTCGATTGACTCGCCCGACCGCACCGGCTTACAACGCCGCGGCCGGCTCATTTGTCTGCTCCCGCGGCCGACTCGGTCGTGATTGGTTTCAGCTTCACTGTGATGATCATCAACTCCGCGGTGGATAATTTCTGGCCTGACATATCAGGATAATTGTTCACTACATAACGCATCTGTCTATACCGCCTCTAATGCTACGGTCATCTTTTCCGTCTGTCTCTCGCGGCCTGGTCTATATCAACATACCAGGCTACATCTGTCTGCGTAAGCTGATTATTGAATATGAGCAAGTCACTGCTTGGAAAGCCCGGTTTTCTTCCGACAACTTGGAGGAAAATTATCATGTGTTATCAGCCGCCGTCTGCACTGGACGGCTCAATGGGCAGGCGCACAAGTCGCTGCCACTACAGTTTGGTTAACTTCAAAACATCCAGTTGGAAGGAACCATTGGCCGAGTTACTGACACGGCTCATACGGGATCATTTATAACCCGCCACAGTCACCTCAACATTCTGTGGATTCACATCGCGCTATCAACACCAATGATATACACCTTCTGCTATGGTCAAATATGGAGAATCTCAAAGACAACTCCTCGAGCCGCCTTGAGACTCGGGGGCTACATGGACGTGGTTCAGTAAATATTGCCAGTTTAAAGGCCGTCGGAAAATTTCCGGCTCAAAATGAAGAATTCCAGTTCAAAATCCGGTTCAAGGGAAGCTCTCACATATCCGGTTCAAGAGAAGCTCTCACATAACCGGTTCAAAAAGAATTTATTTCTCGCAAAGCTCGAGTTCTCAGGAAAAATTAAAGGGACCAAAGAGAGTCTGTTACAAAGCGCAACTCAAACATAGGTACCCTGCTTTAATGACCATTGAGAGCTGATCGTATTCGAATTTAGCTTAACCCTTTTGGTGTGACCCTGATCGTATTCGAATTAGAGTCGTTAAATATTCTCATGATCACTAGGGGGCTTCCTATTCAAACATAGGTCGTATTCGAACCAAAGAGAACATAGCTGTCGGTACCCTCTTGATCGGCGCACTGCCGAGCTCACTAGGGGGCTTCTTGATCGTATTCGAATCATAGCTCAACCCCTTTTGGGAACCAACTTTGATCGTATTCGAATCAGAGTCGTTAAAAAACTCTCAAGATCATTAGGGGGCTTCCTGTTCAAACATAGGTCGTATTCGAACCAAAGAGAACATAGCTGTCGGTAACCTCTTGATCGGCGCAACGCCAAAGCCACTGGGGGCTACATGATCGTATTCGAATCCTAGCTTAACCCCTTTGGAACGGTTTACTGATCTTATTCGAATCAGCAGCCTCAGTTTTTCTTTCTATTTGGCTTAAGTTTTTTGAAAGCGATCTTTGATTTTGTCTTGAGACCCTTTTTGTTCATATCTGAAGCATATATGTGGCTTCGTTTAACCCGGCTTGACTTTGGATGATAAGTCGCCATCATATGACAATCATAAACAGTTGGAAGTCTTGATTTCTAAAGATTGGGTTATCACCCTTACTGCGCAGGTCACATAAACCGGCAGTGAAAATTCAATATCACAGGTATGATATTATTATTATAGTTATGTTTCAAAGTTATGATTCATAACAGGCTTATCTGTGACTCCTTGTTACACATCAATGGTTATATATGAGATATTATGACCCGCCCTGCGGTAAACCGCCAAGGGTTCTTGTGATCTACTTGTGTGCAGGATAAGACTACATTTGGATGGTTACCCGCCCTGGCTTTTGACGTTAAGTCACCAGGGCATATGTTGTTTAAGCTCTGTGCAGGATTTACAGAGCTACGACTTGCATAAATGATTAAGTTCAAGCCCATCATCAAAGATCGAAATTGGTGTCTCAAAAGGGTTATCAATTCTTGATTTTCTCAAAGGCTATAAGCCGCCGGGTTATGAAATTCCGGCTTACAATGAATGCGCATTAAGTCGCCATCGGCCAAGAGCCGCCGAGTATTTGAACTTCGGATCTACTTGTCAACCGATAAGATTATATTATTCAAATCTTGAATAGCCAACATGGCTGGATTTTTATTATGATTATCAATATTATGATGGAGGTCTTTAAAGTCGCTTCAGCGCAATGGCTATTATTTTATCAAGGTATATGATTTATTTTACAATGGAGGGAATAGTCCGGAGTCGCTGCAGGCTTACGACCCAGCACTTGGGGGCTATATTATTCAAGTTGAGGTTACATCAAATAGGCAAGTCCCATGTCACTGCCAGCATGCACCATGGCACTTGGGGGCTAATGCAAAGTCATTTTTTGCTCAACTTATTGAAGACCCGACTCATCACATTGTAATGAGCCGGCCCTTAGGGGCTACCAATTGCTCCTGTCAAAAATTCAAGGTACACAAGCATTAATCCATTATATTGAATGGTCCACTACTCAGTTGGTAGAGTACAAAGCTCTTAACCTTGTGGACGTGGGTTCAAGCCCTATGGTGGAGATTATATTATATGATGTTATTATCAATAAATTATATACAAAGTCCCAGCTCAGTATTATCTTACTAAGCCGGCCCTTGGGGGCTACACGTTGCTGTTCAAGTTTACATGGTTATATCTACAAAGTCCCTGCTCATTATTGCATAATGACCCGGCCCTTGGGGGCTACACTGGTTGAAGTTTTCATGAGCCATAAGTCCCAGGTTGCTGCAAGCATGACAACCCGGCACTTGGGGGCTACAGGTGATATGCATACAAGGGAGAAAAAATCTTCAAATTCTCAGTTTGGAGCAGACCAGATTAACCCGGTGTCTGCAACAATCATGACCCGGCATCATTTATTTATAACCCGGCAATTTTGGCAATCATAAATCGGCAAGATCTACATCTTTAAGCTGGCTAAATATCAGTTGAATATTTCAAGACCAATATTTTTGTCAAGTCAGAGCTTTGAAGGCTGACTCAAATGGATTATTTCTTATAAGTATCTCTCTCCAAGAGCCAATGTCAGCAAATTGATTATGAAGCTCGCCTATTGACTCGGATTTTTCAAATGAAGTATCTGGATTTTTTGCATTGACAAAGTTGAAACATATCTGTTGAGGAGATTTGTTATGAATTCATGGGCATGTATCAAGAAGGAAATGACAAGGACTTAAAGATGATCAGGGGCCGGCTTACAAGAATTTTTAACCCGGAGCACAACCTGTCAAAGTTGTTCTGGTGTTTATTTTGCAGGATCAGTTTAACATGGATAAATCCAAATTAAACTAGGGGCTAATGTCGGGGATATACCCCGCGGTATGACCCGGCTGGAATTATGACCCGGCCGGACTTGGCGACTCACCAGAGACCCGATTGGAGCTTGGCGACTCACTGGCGATCCGCCCGGACATGGCGGTTTACATGTAACCCGCCTGGACATTGTGACTCACTGGAGACCCGATGGGCGGATCAGACGGACGACAAGGCCCAAGGCCCAGCAGGCCAGCTTATACTCTGGTGGGCCGGTTTAAGAGGAAAGACATAAGGAATTTTCCCTTAAGGGGGCAGACTAGGATTACACTTGTAATAGACTAGTCTTAATCCTAATAGGACACCACATGTAACCCGCCCCTTCAACTTATATAAGGAGGGGCAGGGCACCCCAAGAGGGACAAGCAAGAAACAATCTCTAGGGCTAGACACAAAGAGCCGGCTTATGCAACGACTCCCTCGTGATGATAATGAGACCTAGCCTCAAACAGCATGTAGGGTTATTACCGGATGATGTTTCCCGGGGCCCGAAGCTGTCTAAATCCTTGTCTTGTGTTGTGTCTCTCGATTCCGCCCAACCCTCTCAAGCTACACATAGATGCGTTGGCCTCGCGACTAAGTCCTGACACTAAGGACATCTGCCGTGACAATTCCACGACAGGCGGCGATGCCGCCGGCCAAGTGCCGGGGCATGGAGAGAGGTTGGATGCTGGTGAGTTGGGTGGCCACTCCATCGTGGACTGGAGCATCTTCAGCAGAGGGGGAGGGAGATCCTTCGACGGGCGCAAGATCGAGAGTGTTGTTTGCGGCGGATGAAGGCCAAAGTAGATGCTTTCTTCAATTCTTCTCCAATTCAAGAGGAAATCAAAGGAATAGAGGAGGGGATTGCTCCAACGGCTTCAATGGGAGGGGATTTCGCCCTCGATCCCGCCTACAGGGATGTTAATCGGGGGAATAAAGGTCAGTTTAGTCCGTCAGTTTCTCTTGGTATTATTTCAGATTTGAAGAATATTGCAAACAGACAGTAGGGCATGAGTAATTGGAATGATAATTTCGGTGATTTGGAGGCGGATCTTGGGGAGGACAAATTGTATTTCAGGAGAGAGATCATAGGGAATTTTCAGAATCATGTTCGTGTTGCTTCTTGCCCGCTCTCTGTTTCTTCCTATGTGTTCCAGGCACCTATGGGTGACCAACGAGGGGAAAACATGGAAGTGAACAACATTGGGGCGGGTCAGGAGACTCGTTGTCTTCTGCTGCGGGTCTCCCTGCTGCGGGTGCCTCCGGCTATGCCTCCCATGGGGTGACAATCACGCCTCCTACTGTCCCTAATGTTCAGGAAGCGCGGACGGCTCCTGCTCTGTCCCAAGGGAGGGCTGTGGTGGGAGGGCCGTCTGGCTTGGTGCTCTCCGTCACGCCTTCGGCCTCCGTTGGCTTTGCGGCGGTGGCGGTGGATCCTCCTCTGCTTCGGAGGGCTGGCAAGAGCAAGATGGTCGTGGGTCAAAGAGTTGGCCGCCAACCGATCGTCATCGACATGGAGGCTGCCCTGCGTGCGGTGGCGGGGAAGCTCACGGTGGCTCGTGTGTTGTCGCCATAGCCGGTTGACCCCAAGGCGGTCGTCGGCGACCTCCGCGGCCCTTGGAAGCTGGGAGGTAGTGCGGTGGCTCAGAGGGTCGCCTGCAAGGACGTCCATTTCGTCATCACCTTCTCGGAGGAAGGGGACCTGAAGCATGTTCTTCGAGCTGGCCTGTGGCACTTCAGGAACAACGCCGTGCTGATCGCCGAGCTCGACGGGATGGTCGACCCCGTGGATGTGTGCCTGGACTCGTTCCTGTTTTGGGTACAAATCCACGACCTTCCGGTGCCGCTCAAAACTAAAGCTGTGGGCTGGGGTCTTGGTGACTAGCTAGGTTAGGTGAAGGCAGTGGTGCACCAAGACAATCAGATTGTAGGCGAGCACCTTCGGGTTCGTGTCCTCCATAAGGTGGCTGAGCCGCTAAGGAAGACCGTCGCCTTCTTTCCTTTTGGTAGTTCTGAGGAAATAAGTTTCAATGTAAAATATGAGAAGCTGCCTAATTTTTGCTTATGCTGTGGTATGGTGGGACACATGACGGCCAAGAACTGCAGCATTCCGGCCGAGCACCGCAAGGCGGTCTACTCCATCGAGCTCAAGGCGCCATCATGGGGTGGGCCGGTTCGGCAGCACCTTGACTTCTGGGGCCTTCTGGGTGCCCGGGAAGATGAAGAGGACATGGAGAACGCCAAGCTACCAGACAAGTTGATCTCTGTGGTTGCTACGGCGGTTGAGAACCTGACCGTGGCTACTGCCCCAGTGGTGATTGCGGCTCCTTTCGGGAAGACAGCGGGATCCACGACGGTCGTTGACCCGGGGCTGCGTGTGCTTGGCATTTCCCAGGAGGGGAGGCCAGTGCTTGCAGGCTCTGGGTCCAATGAGCAGTCTCAGCAGGAGGTGACCGAGTAGGCCCCTGCCTCAGCTGGGGGGGGGGGCGTGTTGGACGCCCAGCATGCCTTGGACACTTCCCTCTTCATCAACACGGGAACTCCTGGGGCACCGCCGGCGCTGGCTACCGCTGGTAGCGGACATGGGGTGCACTCCTCCATCACGCCTGGTGCACCCTGGGCGTCCAAGGAGGGGCCAGCTGAAGCCCCTACTACGCCTCCTTCTGAGGTGATGCTGCTGGGTGCGAAGGCCACGGCTGCTACTGATGCAGCTCCTCCTTCTTTGGATGCCCAGCTTCCGGCTCCAGGAGAGGTGCAGACCGGAGACACCAACCTTGCTGCACCTACTGGACTGCTACCGGGTGGTCCGGTGGTGGGTTCAGTGATGGCGGCCCATGGAGGACAGCATCCTAGCGTCGATGCAAAGGGCGTGGAGACAATTTGGGGCCGCTGGAAGCGCGTCCACAGGGAGGAGCGCGAGGAGCATGTTGTGGTGCAGTACGCCGGTGTGAAGCATGCCATGTTTGGCGTGCCCACCCCAGCAAACAGTGGCAGCGAGCTCTCCAGCCGCAAGGCCGCGTTCGTCGGCATCCTAGAGAACACGGTGCTGTTTAAGAGGCACTACCCGGATGACCAGGACTTCATCATCAACATGAATAGCACTAGTTCTGAGAGTGTAGATTTTTCTTCTTGTAAGAGAGCTTGTGCTGAGAGAGTTGAGGCTATGGTAGGGGTAGATGGGGTAGTCACTCATGTTACTAAGGAAGTGGATGGGGAGAGGAAGTGTATCAGGAAAAAAAAGAGAATCTGTAGGTGAGGGGAGAGCTGTTGGTGAGGCTGCTAAGGAAGCTACCGACCATGGGGCTGTCGGTCAACTGACGGGCGCGGATGTGAGCGCCCGTCAGGAGCCATGAAAATTCTGAGTTGGAACTGTCGGGGGTTGGGTCAACCCCGTACAGTTCAAGAGCTTGTGTGTCTTTCTAAGATGCACCAACCCAATGTTATCTTCCTTTCAGAGACTAGAAAAAATAAAGAATATGTTGAAGGTCTGCGCTATCGGTTGGGTATGAAAAATGTTTTCTCCTTTTCAGCTATTGGGAAAGGGGGAGGCCTTGCTGTGTTCTGGGATGATGCTTATAATCTGGAGTTGAACAAGTATGGGGAGCACTTCATTGATATGTATATTTGTTCTGGCAATGGTGCAAAATGGAGATGCACTTTTGTCTATGGAGAGGCCAAGGCAAGTCAAAGGTATGTAATGTGGGAACTTTTGCGAAGAATTAAACCCCTTGGTTCGGGACCATGGTTTATGGTTGGGGATTTTAATGAAGCGATGTGGCAGAATGAACATTTTTCTCGCCATAAGAGGTCGTCTTCCATGATGGCTAATTTTAGGATTGCTCTTTCTGACTGTAACCTTTTTGACTTGGGATTTCATGGTGTTCCTTGGACCTATAGTAACAAGCAAGAGGGCAACAAAAATGTCAAAGTGAGACTGGACCGGGCTGTTGCGTGTCCCCAATGGTCTGCTTTTGTTTCCAGATTGCAAGGTGTCCCATATTATCAGTTCAAGATCTGATCATTGTCCTCTGCTCATTCAATTATTGGGGTCTCCACGTGTTGTCAAAATTGTTAAACAACTCAGATACGAGGTTTACTGGGGGAGGGAAGGGGTGGTTTTGGAGGATCAAATTAAATCTTGCTGGAACGACGGCACTCATAATGAGGATTTGAAGGATGTGGCCATGAACCTGAAGAGAACGCTTGGTAAATTGCATGAGTGGTGTAACACTTCTATTGGATATTTACCCAGGAAACTTGATTTGGCGAGGAAAAGACTTAATGGCCTTTACAAAAGAAATGATAATGCAGCCTTCATGGAAAGGAAGGTGATGCTAAAGGAAATGGATGAGCTCCTTTATAAACAAGAAATTTTATGGAAGCAAAGATCGCGGATTGATAAAATTAAATGGGGGGGTAGGAACACAAAATTCTTCAGATCTAAGGCTACCTGAAGAGCTAAGAAAAATAATATCTCAAGCTTGAGAAGGAATGATGGCACGGTTACAGAGAATGTGGCTGAGATCCATAATATTACTAATTCTTTTTTTAAGCATTTATACACATGTGATGGTACGTTGATCCTTCACTGATCATTCCCCTCGTCAAGCCACTTGTGAATGAGGATATCAATATTCATTTATGTAAACTGTTTACGGACCAAGAGATTAGTGATGCCACTGATGGGGAACGTAGCAGAAATTCAAAATTTTCTACGCATCACCAAGATCAATCTATGGAGTAATCTAGCAACGAGGGAAAGGGAGTGCATCTACATACCATTGTAGATCGCTAAGCGGAAGCGTTGCAAGAACGCGGATGAAGGAGTCGTACTCGTAGCGATTCAGATCGCGGTTGATTCCGATCTAAGCGCCGAACCACGGCGCCTCCGCGTTCAACACATGTGCAGCCCGGTGACGTCTCCCACGCCTTGATCCAGCAAGGAGAGAGGGAGAGGTTGAGGAAGACTCCGTCCAGCAACAGTACAACGGCGTGGTGGTGGTGGAGGAGCGTGGCACTCCAGCAGGGCTTCGCCAAAGCACCGCAAGAGACGAGGAGGGAGAGGGGTAGGGCTGCGCCAAAGAGAGAGGAAGACTCATGTCTCTGGCAACCCCAAAACCCCCACTATATATAGGGGAGGGGGAGGGGCTGTGCCCCCATCTAGGGTTCCCCCCCCCCCAAGGGGTGCGGCCAGAGGGGGAGAGAGGGGGGCGCACCCTAGGTGGGCCTTAGGCCCATCTGAGCCTAGGGTTTCCCCCCTTCCCCCTTCCCTGCGCCTTGGGCCTCTTGTGGGAGGCGCACCAGCCCACCTAGGGGCTGGTCCCTTCCCACACTTGGCCCACGCAGCCCTCTGGGGCCGGTGGCCCCACCTGGTGGACCCCCGGGACCCTCCCGATGGTCCCGGTACGTTACCGATAGCACCCGAAACTTTTCCGGTGACCAAAACAAGACTTCCCATATATAAATCTTTACCTCCGGACCATTCCGGAACTCCTCGTGACGTCCGGGATCTCATCCGGGACTTCGAACAACATTCGGTAACCACGTATATCTATTCCCTATAACCCTAGCGTCATCGAACCTTAAGTGTGTAGACCCTACGGGTTCGGGAACCATGCAGACATGACCGAGACGTTCTCCGGCCAATAACCAACAGCGGGATCTGGATACCCATGTTGGCTCCCACATGTTCCACGATGATCTCATCGGATGAACCACAATGTCAAGGATTCAATCAATCCCGTATACAATTCCCTTTGTCTACCGGTATAGTACTTGCCCGAGATTCGATCGTCGGTATCCTGATACCTTGTTCAATCTCGTTACCGGCAAGTCTCTTTACTCGTTCCGTAACACATCATCCCGTGATCAACTCCTTGGTCACATTGTGCACATTATGATGATGTCCTACCGAGTGGGCCCAGAGATACCTCTCCGTTTACATGGAGTGACAAATCCCAGTCTCGATTTGTGCCAACCCAACAGACACTTTCGGAGATACCTGTAGTGCACCTTTATAGCCACCCAGTTACGTTGTGACGTTTGGTACACCCAAAGCATTCCTACGGTATCCGGGAGTTGCACAATCTCATGGTCTAAGGAAATGATACTTGACATTAGAAAAGATCTTAGCAAACGAACTACACGATCTTGTGCCAGGCTTAGGATTGGGTCTTGTCCATCACATCATTCTCCTAATGATGTGACCCCGTTATCAACAACATCCAATGTCCATGGTCAGGAAACCGTAACCATCTATTGATCAACGAGATAGTCAACTAGAGGCTTACTAGGGACATGGTGTTGTCTATGTATCCACACATGTATCTGAGTTTCCTATCAATACAATTTTAGCATGGATAATAAACAATTATCATGAACAAGGAAATATAACAATAACCAATTTATTATTGCCTCTAGGGCATATTTCTAACAGCGCTCTCCCCTCGTCAAGCCACTTGTGAGTGAGGATATGAATATTGATTTATGTAAACTGTTTACGGACCAAGAGATTAGTGACACGCTCTTTCAAATTGGCCCACTTAAAGCTCCGGGTCCAGATGGCTTTCCGGCAAGGTTTTTTCAAAGGAATTGGGGAGTGCTGAAGGAGGATATTATTCATGCGTTTAAAAAGTTTTTTGATGCAGGTATAATGCCTGAGGGCGTAAATGATACGGTGATTGTTCTTATTCCTAAGGTAAAAAATCCCCAAGCGATCAAAGACTTCTGGCCTATCAGTCCGTGTAATGTTATTTATAAAATTATATCTAAGTGCCTTGTGAACAGACTAAGACCGCATCTTGATGGTATGATTTCTCCAACCCAAAGTGCCTTTATCCCTGGGAGACTAATATCTGATAATGCTCTTATTGCGTTTGAGTGTATGCATTCGTTAATTACTCTGAAGGGTGGTCGGGGTGAATTCTATGCTTATAAATTGGACCTGTCGAAGGCATATGATAGAGTGGATTGGAACTTTTTGAGTGCATGTTGAGCGCGATGGGTTTTGCATCAGGATGGATAAAATGGATTATGGCCTGTGTTACTTCAGTGAAATTTTCAGTACGCTTCAATGGCCAGCTCTTGGAGTCGTTCTCGCCATCATGTGGTATCAGGCAAGGAGACCCTCTCTCGCCATACTTATTCTTATTTGTGGCCGAAGCTCTTTCTTTATTGTTACAGAATGCATGTACTAGAGGATCTCTTCTGGAGTTCAAGGTTAATAGACAGGCCCTGGGTATTTCACATCTCTTATTTGCCGATGACTGTCTTTTGTTTTTCAAGGGATCCATTGAGCAAGCCTTGGCAATCAAAAATATTATTGCGACTTATGAGAAGGGGACGGGTCAATTGCTGAGCCCAGATAAATGCTCTATCTTGTTCGACAAGAATTGTAGTTTGGAGGTCCAAGTGGCTGTTATGGTAATTCTAAGCATCACTTCAGAGGGATTTGAGGATAAATATCTTGGGCTCCCGGTGCCACAAGGGAGAATGAAGGCTGGTAAATTTCAATCCACTAAGCAAAAAGCCCTCAAAATTTTATCGGACTGGATAGAAAAATATGCCTCGTGTGGGGCGAAAGAAACTTTGATTAAATCTATCCTGCAGGCTCTTCCGGTGTATGCAATGGGTATTTTTAAATTTCCGACATCACTCTGTGAGGAGTTGTCTCAGATCATAAGGAATTTCTGGTGGGGTGATGAGGAGAATAGGAGGAAGACTCATTGGCTGGCTTGGGATAAGATGACTAAGCCTAAAGGTGAGAGAGGGATGGGATTTCGGGACCTCAGATTATTTAACCAGGCTCTCCTAGCGAAGCAGGCTTGGAGGTTGGTGGTTAATCCTGAATCTCTGTGCGCTAGAGTGATTAAGGCAAAGTATTATCCCCAGGGTCATATCCTTGATACGGTTTTCCCGCAGTCTGCTTCCCTTACTTGGCAAGGTATTTTGCATGGATTGGATCTGCTTAAATCCGGAGTCATTTGAAGAGTGTGTGATGGGACTAATATTAATATCTGGAGCGATAACTGGCTCCCAAGATCTTCTGGACTTAAAATTACTGCCAGAAAGAATAGGACAAGAATCAAATGGGTATCAGACTTGATGCTGAGCGGTCCTAGGAGGTGGGATGAAAATATGGCTGGGCATATATTTTATCCATATGATGCAGAAGAGATTTTGAGGTTGCGTATGCAATCAAATGGGGATGGTGATTTTGTTGCTTGGCATTTTGAAAAAACAGGGATGTTCTCAGTTAAAAGTGCGTACAAGCTTGCACTTACTTTGAAGGATAAAAAAGAGGATGAGGGTCAATGTAGTGAGGCTGTGTTGTGGGAGAGGAAAATCTGGGATGTCATCTGGAAGGCTAATGTCCCTCAGAAGATTCACATTTTTGCGTGGAGGGTTGCAACTAATAGTTTGCCTGTCCAGGTTAATAGAGTGGTGCATCACCAAACTTCTGCTACGATGTGCACTATATGTGGAATTGAGGATGAAAGTACTTTTCATGCGCTTGTCATGTGTCCGAAGGCAGTTGCGTTGCGGATGGCCATGAGGGACATTTGGAAGTTACCTACGGAGAACGTCTTCAGATATACATGGTATGATTGGTTATTGTTCTTCTAAGTCAACTGAGGCCTGTCATGCGTGACCAAATTATTTTCATTTTCTGGAGAGCCTGGCACTTGAGAAATGATCTGATATTTGGTAAAGGAAAGGAATCAGTAGCAGCTTCTGCTAGCTTTGTGGAGAATTATTGGGCGTCTTATGCCGCATGTCACTCGGTGCCTCCAGTGGACTCGAAAAATAAAGGAAAAGGTCCAATGGATGGATTAAGATGGGCACCTGATAATGTGGGAGCTAAGACGGATTGGAATCCTCCACCGAATGGTTTTTTAAAGATTAATGTTGACGCAAGCTTTGTGGAGAGCACTAGAGAAGCAAGTGTGGGTGTGGTGGTGAGGAATGCGGCTGGGGAAGTCATTGTCTCTTCTTGGGACTTCATTGGATCGTGTCAGAGTGTGGAGGAAGCAGAGCTGAGGGCATGCATTGCTGGTCTATACATAGCTATTCCTCTTCACAATCCTATTATTTTAGAGACTGATTGTGCATTTGTTGTGGCGACTCTTGCAACTGAGAACCTTGACAGGTCAACGTTGGTTGATTTGAAGAAGGAAGCACTGGGCTTGTCTAAGCTGATAAATAGCTTTCAAATGGCTAATATTAGTCGATCCGCCAATATGGTGGCTCATCTAATAGCAAAATTTAGTTGTGACAATAGATCCGATGATATTCTTGTTAATGATGTACCGCCCTGTGTGGTGAATTTTGTATCGAACGATTGTAAGTTTCGTGATGGTTAATTAATGTGAGGTGGTGTTCAAACAAAAAATTTACTCGTGCCTGCCTGTGGTGGTTAATTATGCTCATTCTGTTGTGCAACCATCCATGATTGATTGTCCCAACTTAAGTTGGTGACATATTCGTGGTAGCTTTGGGCTTTCGCCATCACATTAGTTCAGAGCTGGCTGACAGCAACTTAATTCGTGGAAGTGTGAGGTAGATTAAATTACTTAGTTGATTAACCATGCGTCTCGTTCTTATCTATCTACCCTCATATGGCCCCAAATGACAACTTGATCAACTGGCCTGATTAATATACACACACAACACAATTGGTACTGAACACAGACAAAGCAAACAACAAGCAACAGAACAGTATTGAATTGTTGAAGCCGGCCGGTACGCAGGCGATTAGTTGGCGGCCAAATACATATATTAGTCAATTATAGGAGTTTAATTAGGACTTGCACTCATTTCTCTAATAAAGCAGCTGGCAATTAGTCTCGTTTAAATATATAATATAGGATGATTTAGAAATAGGCCAGCTTTTAAACCCTTTATCAACTTGAAGCATCCACAAAATAGTCCTTTTCGAAAAGAAAAAATATATGATTTAGCAATAGGGTGTCTTGCTTCATCTGACCGGCTATTCAACTCAACGAGTTTCTTAATGAAAATATCGATCGATCCTCATGTCTGTTTAACGTTGTCAGTCAGACATGACTATGCCCTCCTACTCTTCTCCATATATACATATATAGAATTTAGAGTCGGCAGGCACCGTACTCAGAGCTGTACAATAGCTAGCAACTCTCAGTATATACATATAGACCTATCATTGGTTGGCCTCAATGTTGGGACTCAAGTTTTTGGTCTTTTAATAGCAGTGGAGAAGAAAAGAAAAGTAAATGATACTTAGGTCCCTAGTCAAAGTCTCAGACTCAGACGTGTAGCAGGTAGCAGGTAGCATGGCAGCTGGAGTCGACTTTGACTCGCACACCGCACATGCCTCATGAAGTCAGCCCAAGCACGGCTAAGTCCCGAGCACGGCAGGAAAAAACAAAAACAAAGGAGCTAATTTTACACTCCTCCCAGCAGTGGCGAAGCCAGCGCCCAGCGACCCTGGGCACTTTCTTTAAGACGATCTCGCGAAGCTTTTATTTAACTCGTCACAATGTTTACAGGGACGAAAGATAGGTCACCTGGGTTGCCTAACCACACACGGCGGCCAATATCAAGTGAGAGAGCATGCTTCGTTAAATTATGAGCCTCGACATTCGAGCTTCTAAATTCATGCCTAAAAAAGCAGGTAACGAAGTGCTTGGATCGCTGGGTAAGCGACGCTGTACGATCG
Source organism: Aegilops tauschii subsp. strangulata (assembly GCF_002575655.3). Lineage (NCBI taxonomy): Eukaryota > Viridiplantae > Streptophyta > Magnoliopsida > Poales > Poaceae > Aegilops > Aegilops tauschii. The sequence goes on along the minus strand of NC_053041.3, from coordinate 649,392,872 downwards.
CTGTTACAAATGGCCCAATCCACCTCTGCATCGTGTGGTTTCCCGGGCAAAATTCTTTCGGCCTCCTTTCTCGATAGTGGGCTTCATGAAGTGTCTGCCTTCTTGATAATCAGCAACGGGCCTTGGCCTACAAAGCCAGCCAGGAACGCGTGTTCGTTTACCTTAAAAAAAGGTTTACCGATGCGATCACTCTCCCCGACTGCATATCGTGGATGCGGAGACTGACTGGCGGCAAGGAACGGCGGCTGGACGTGCTACTATTGGTAGCGAGGGGAGCGACTGAATCCATCCCCAGAAAGGAAGGTACGGCTTGCATCTTCTACTACTTGTACTCTCCTTTGTGGTTAGGTCAACTAACCTGGCCATCCGGGGCATAGATTTGGGGCTTAAATATTGATGTTAGTACGTGTGGAATTATCCATTGTGAATAATCAGTACTGTGTGAGCTAGTCTTTGATTTAGTCATTTTTGTTCTAGACAGTTGAATGTTAATTTTAAAATTTGAACAATTAATTTTCAGAGTTTTTTTAGGGGAACTAATTTTCAGAGATTGGGAGGTATTTTGTGAGTAAAGCAATGAAAATGTGAATAGTGGGCAACTGAAAACACAAGTACTCTCACGTAAAAAAAAAACAGAAGTAGAGCCACATCCACATCCTAAGTTGCCAATGAGTTTAATACAAATGAGATTGAGTGTGACCCTGAAAAAGGGAAACGATTATTTTTGTGAATATCATCCTAATATTTAAGACCAAGTGAGGCGAGCATACATATTGAAATTTGCAAGGTCCAATTTAACCAGATCTGACAAAATTTTGTCGTAATGAATGGTTTAACGACTTGATGATATGTTACACCAAGTGGCAGTTATTCAAGTCACTTGATGATAGGGATATTACTCAAACTTTTTACCATAATGTAGTCTCGGAAAGGCCATTTTCCTCGTGATATTCTTTAGCACACGGTCGGTATGTTTCATTTGACCATCTATATTCTTGCAAACTATCTATTTTGAATATATTCAAAAGTGACAACACTTCATTTATGTGAATTAAAAATTCATTTTTTATATTGTAGTGCCTTCTATAGCGTTTGGATGGTCCTTTGGATCACTAGTAGGAAAAGGGGCTTTTACCCCGGTTCAAAAGGGCCTTTAGTCCCGGTTCAGGAACTGGGACTAAAGGGCGTTACTAATGCCCTAGCCCTTTAGTCCCGGTTCTTACACGAACCGGTAGGAAAAGGGGCTTTTACCCCGGTTCAAAAGGGCCTTTAGTCCCGGTTCAGGAACTGGGACTAAAGGGCGTTACTAATGCCCTAGCCCTTTAGTCCCGGTTCTTACACGAACCGGGACTAAACGCCGTCCACGTGGCCGGTGCGGGGAGCCCAGGCAGGAGGGCCTTTGGTCCCGGTTGGTGCCACCAACCGGGACCAATAGGCATCCACGCGTCAGCACCTGGCAGGAGCTGAGGTTTTTGTTTTTTTTTGAAAGGGGGGGTTTGGGGGTTTTGGGGGGTTAATTTAGGTTGTTATTAGGTAGCTATTAGAGAGAAGTGTCCTCTCTTATATCTCCGTGCTTGGTTTACCAACGCTACGTAGTGCTATGTCTAAACATGGCTTAGATTGAAGTGAAGGCAACATGTGGTGCATGTCGAAAGTAATACTAATCCGGACTTGATCAAGTTTGTATTGTACTACTTTCGACACGCACCACATGCATGTTGCCTTCACTTCAATCCAATCCATGTTCATTTCACCCGCTGATATATAATAACTCTTCATGCACGCATCATGCATCATCATATATAATAACAAGTCCTACTAATCATCATCATACAACTTCTACTCGTTATTAATAACAAGTCATACGATCATCATCCTCACAGTCATCGAACCAACCCTACTTAATTGTTCTTAGCACATGATCATCAGTATTAGGTAGGACCGAAATACCCTCTTTAAGGTAAAATAGCATAAAACAATATAGACCCTGACTCTCCATTATGGAGAATGGAGATCATCCTGTCTCCAATTCTTGCGCCTCGCTTCCTTTTGCTTCCAAGAAGCTCCTTGCGACTGTCCATACATTTTTTCCATTCTTTGATTTGCATGTCTCCACTTCTTTTAGAAATCCGGTATGGACAGTTGAGATTCGTAGGATGACCTGGTTGTATATTCAAAACATCAAGCCTACCATTCTGATACATCAAATGAGGCACACAATCCTCTGGGATTATCTGTTGAAAAACATAGTAATAACTTCATAGTTAGCAATGATAATGCACTAGTTTTAGAACTATGCAAAATATGCACGGATGTCCTAATAGTAAGAAATCTTACCAGGGTATCTCCATAGTAGTTACCGTAGTTCAACACGTGCACTAGTGGCACGTATGGAGGACCATAATGATGAGGAGTTTGATTGTAGATATTGTAATTCTCAATATCAGTACAAAATCCAACCAGATGAGTTTTCTTCTTATAAGTTAACTCAGAGCCATCGGTGTAGTAGGTTCTGTCTACCATGTTCCGCACATTGTTTGAACAATCAAAATAAGCTGTCAATGAAAATAAGTTGTCAACTATTTTGAAATGAACAATATAAATTAGCTAATAACTATGTTTGAGAAACTCACATAGCGGTAGAATTGGAGGTGTATCAACAAGGACCCAAATGTCCATATTGTCTTGCTCGATGTCAGGATCACCAAGATCCATGGTGACAAGCATACCCTCATCAAAACCATACATCTTGCAAAATGCTTCCCAATTTTTGCAACCAAAATGGGTTACGCTCTCAGAATTATACAGCTTTACTTCAAAATCTATATCATGATGGGTCCTTAGGTGAATTTTCTTTGTTTCCATACTTTCATGGTCTTCAAAACCCATCCTCTCCAAGACGTAGCGTCTTGCATGGCATGGGATAAGCTAGCCAAATTGTAAAAGATGAAAAGTACACATTGAAATAGTTGAAGTCGTGCTTAATTACGAAAAAATAACACTTGTCGTCGTTGCGTACCGTTTCAACATCGAACGTCTCCTCCAGCTTAATACTGAAGCACCGATCTTCGTCCAGGTGAGGCCTGTCGCACTGACCTCGGTGGTCGTGGCACCAGTCGCACTCCCCCGGGAGACTTTCGTCGTCCGACTACGACATTTCCTATGTTCATATATAATTCAAATATTAAACATCTACAATTAAATATATGTACTAAAAAACCTAAGTTAGATCATTATTATTCATCACGGGTTGACTATCGGTTTGTCGAGTCTTTTCTTGAAAACTCTCAGCTCACGTGGTGTATACATTCGACCGTTGGTGATGGTCGCTCCTCCCTTTGTCCCCGTGTGCATTACACCAAAATGTCTAGCTAGCACACGGGAACAAAGGAGAAGCGACCCCCACGACAACAGTCGGGATTCTTCGTCCTCTCATATATATATGGTGGAACTCTCCCTCACTGATTCCTCTCTGACATTTGCGACCGTCGGTGATGGTAGCTCCTCCTTTCGTTCTTGAGTGCATTACACCAAATTGTCTAGCACACGGGAACAAAGGAGAAGCTACCCCCACGACAACACAGTCGGGATTCTTCGTCCTCTCATATATGGTGGAGACTCGACAGACTTACAGTCAACCCGAAATATCGTTTAATTATCTTTCTAAAAGAGGATTTGGCTGGTCTCACCTCGATGTCGGAGGGGGCGGTGACGGGGACGACGGCGGGGATGATGGAGGGGCCGGGGGGCTCCTAGATTTCTGTGAAAACAAAAACCCTATAAGCTATCAACTAATCATAGTGCTCTCCAATTTTAGCATTCAAAGTAGGATCGGAGTAGTTTTCCACTTTGAGCATTCAATAAGCAAAATAAAATCACAAAATAAAGTAGTATTCAAGTTAGGATGCATTCAATTATAAGCAAAACTACATCATCTCCATGCGTCCGTACATCGCCGAATATTATCACTAATACACCTCGAATACTATCATACATATAGCATCGCTAGTACAGCTAGAACAGTAGCGCCCGACGGACATCGGCGCGGGCGGTGGACACCCAAAGGGACGGAACCATCACAGGATCATAGCTCCAGTGAGATCCCTGAAGAACCTGCCAGGTACTGTCGAACCTGCCCTCCAACGCAACCATGTAGCGACGGACGTGCTGGTCCTCCTCGCTGACACGGTGACGTACCTCCTCCGCGGTGTCCGGAAGCCTCGGCACCGTCACTGGCCCATGCGAGCGCCACCAAACAAGGATCGGGTCAACGACGGGCTGGTTCCTCACCAACCTACGCCCACCGGAAGGTAGCACCTCCCAAAACCAGCCCGGCGGAGCCCAGTCCCGGACATGGCCCCTCTGATCAAGCCGGCCTCCTCTGCCGAGTCGACGACGAGGATGCGGGAGAGGCATCGTCGACGTCGATGCGGGAATAATTGCTTTAACTAAAAAAACAAACTAGTTCTATTAATTTCCTTACTATAAATAGAATAAAGTAGTACTTACTAAAAATAAACTAGCTAGTTTAACTAGTTATATTATTTTTCTAACTAATTCTATTAAACACTTTCTAGGTAGTACTTAGTAAAAGTTATCGGGGAGGGGGGTACATATATCGACAACGACATACCCGATAAAAAATAAGAAGAGGAAGAAGACGCAAAAAAAGAGGAGAAGAAGAAAGGAATAGAGGAGGAGATCGAAGAAAAAAAAAGAAAAAAAGAGGAGAAGAAGAAGGAATAGAGGAGAAGAAGAAAAAATAGAATAATATATTATTCTATTTCTTCTTCTTCTCCTCTATTTGTTCTTCTTCTACTCTTTTTTTTCTTCTTTTTCATCTTCTTATTTATTTCTCCTCTACTTCCTCTCCTCTTCTTCTCTTCTTCTCTTCTTCTTCTCCTTCTTATTTTCCTTTTTTCTCTCCTTCTTTTTCTTCTAAATATGAACATACATAAATGACTTTGATCATACACAATTTCTATGAACAAAAAAATCATAAAAATTCTATGAACAAAATTACAACAGAAAAAATCATAAAAATTCTATGAAAAAATTGATATATTCTTTGCATATGAACATACAAACATTTGCATATTCAATAATAATATCACCAAAAAAATCTAAACTACACATCTAAATTACAACAACTAAATTATCTAATTAACTACACATCCAAATTAATACAACTAAATTACAAATCTAACTACACATCCAAATTAATACTACACATACAAATCTAATTACAACAACTAAATCTAACTACACATCCAAATTAATACTACACATACAAATCTAATTACAACAATCTAATTACAAATCTAACTACACATCCATTACAGGGAGGAGGAGGAGGGGATCGGGGCGGCGCTCACAGGGTGGCGGAGGGCGACGGCGTGGGTGGCGGAGGGCGACGGCCGGCGACCGCGGCGGGCCGGGGCGGAGGGCGGCGACGGTGACATACGGGGCAACGGCTCGGGGGCGCGCGGCGGATGCCGATGGCGACGGCGGCGGGGGGCAGAGGACGACGGCGACGGGCGATGGCGTGGGCTCGGGGGCACGGGCGACGGCGACGACGACGGGGCAGCCTGGCGGCGTAGTCGTCGGGCGGGGGGACACTGGCGATGGAAATCAACAAATTTCCAAAGTGTTACTTATATAGCAAAGGCTTTGGTCCCGGTTGGTGGCTCCAACCGGAACCAATACCCACCCTTTGGTCCCGGTTGGTGCCACCAACCGGGACTAAAGGCCTCTTTTCACCAGCGCAAAGGGCGGGAAGCAGAGGCCTTTGGTCCCGGTTGGTGGCACCAACCGGGACTAAAGGGGGGCATTGGTCCCGGTTGGTGCCACCAACCGGGACCAAAGGCCTTGCGCTGCCCGCGGCCAAAAGTTTAGTCCCACCTCGCTAGTTGAGAGGGGCTCGGAGTGGTTTATAAGCTCCACTGCGGCTGCCCTCTCGAGCTCCTCTCAAATGCAGGCTTATGGGCCTAATGTCAAACTGTGCTGTCTGTTCGCCTATTGGGCCTTCTGCGGGCCTGAATTCTGGCCCAGGTTGGGTTTCTAGTCGTATTCAGGCCGTGGTGGCCCAATAGGTGGCAGTTTTTTAAATTTTTTGCATTATTTATTTTCTTTTGTTTTTTGCTTTATTTTTAATTCTTTTTCCTTTTAGGTCAGCAAAATTATAAACTGTCTGTTAGTGCCATTAGTTTTAGAAAACATATAAACTTTCTATTAGTGCCATTAGTTCTTTATGAAAATTCTTTTTGCTGTATTTAGTTTTTTTATTTTCTTTTTTGCTATATTTATTTTGTTTTATTTCTACTTACAACAAAAACTTATTTATTTTATTTCTAATTACTTATTTATTTTACTTTATGATAATTCTTTCTGCTATTAAAGTTTCTATCAAAAAAATTTCTTTATGAAAATTATTTTTGCTTTTAATGATTAAAAATAAAAAAGAGGCGCAATGCGCGTTGATTTGCTTCAAGCCTTTCGGAATAGTGTAGACTGCACTGCACATAGCTCGATGCAGTCTACTTTATTACTCAAGGCTTGAAGCTAAGCAACGTGAGCCTTGCGCCTCTTCTTCATCGTCTCTGCACTCAGGGCTTATAAACCGCTCCTAGTGCCTCTCAGCTAGCGAGGTGGGACTAAAAAACTGCTTAGCTAGTAAGAAACTCTAGTACCGGTTCGTGCCACGAATAGGTACTAAAGGTGCTCGTGGGGCCACAGCCTCATTAGTACCGATTCGTGGCACCAACAGGGACCAAATGGTGGAATTGGTCCCGGTTCAAAATGCACCATTCAAAGCCACATTATCATTTGTCAATCCTTTCTGACTTCATTTGTTATTTTTCATGCATTTACTAATTATTTTGAGCTATAAGACCCTAAAATTGAAAAGCATTTCAAATGAACTCTGAAAAGGTTGAAAGTTGGCATGATATCATCATTTCATTCACATAGCATGTGCAAGAAAGTTGAGAGGGTTACGGCAAAAACTGGATGCACTTCGTGTATAAAGCGGACAATCTCTTTCAAAGTATCAGGATTTCATCCGGAAACTCGTCTGTTACAAAGGGATTTCATTTTTTAAAACTTATTTGAACTCCTGACTTTGTGTGTGTTCAAAATGCACCATTCAAAGCCACATCATCATTTTTCAATCCTTTCTGACTTCGTTTGTTATTTTTCATGCATTTACTAATTATTTTGAGCTATAAGACCCTAAAATTGAAAAGCATTTCAAATGAACTCTGAAAAGGTTGAAAGTTGGCATGATATCATCATTTCATCCACATAGCATGTGCAAGAAAGTTGAGAGGGTTACGGCATAAACTGGATGCACTTCGTGTACAAAACGGACAATCTCTTTCAAAGTATCAGGATTTCATCCGGAAACTCGTCTGTTACAAAGGGATTTCATTTTTTAAAACTTATTTGAACTCCTGACTTTGTGTGTGTTCAAAATGCACCATTCAAAGCCACATCATCATTTTTCAATCCTTTCAGACTTCATTTGTTATTTTTCATGCATTTACTAATTCTTTTGAGCTATAAGACCCTAAAATTGAAAAGCATTTCAAATGAACTCTGAAAAGGTTGAAAGTTGGCATGATATCATCATTTCATCCACATAGCATGTGCAAGAAAGTTGAGAGGGTTACGGCAAAAATTGGATGCACTTCGTGTACAAAACGGACAATCTCTTTCAAAGTATCAGGATTTCATCCGGAAACTCGTCTGTTACAAAGGGATTTCATTTTTAAAAACTTATTTGAACTCCTGACTTTTTGTGTGTTCAAAATGCACCATTCAAAGCCACAACATCATTTTTCAATCCTTTCTGACTTCATTTGTTATTTTTCATGCATTTACTAATTATTTTGAGTTATAAGACCCTAAAATTGAAAAGTATTTCAAATGAACTCTGAAAAGGTTGAAAGTTGGCATGATATCATCATTTCATCCACATAGCATGTGCAAGAAAGTTGAGAGGGTTACGGCATAAACTGGATGCACTTCGTGTACAAAACGGACAATCTCTTCCAGACGCATTTTATTTTTATTTATTTTACTGCTGCTATTTTTATTTATTTTAATTCTGCTATTTTTACTTAATTTATTAAGGTTTATTTATTGTAGTTACTATAGTTTAGTTTATTTTATTAAGGTTTATTTAGTTTTATTTATTTTATTAAGGTTTATTTATTTTATAAATATAAAAAAATGAAAATAGATGCGCTTATAGAGAAAATTCAACCTAAATTCATAATAAATTTCTATGAAATTTACTGTGAATTTAGGTCAAATTCCCTGTATAAGGGCATCTATTTTCACTTTAAAAGGCAGAGAGGGACGGACTTATAAACTGGTGTGAGCCCCTTCGGTTGGCGATGTGGGACTAAACACTGGCCGCAACTAGGACCAGCCCTTTAGCCCGGTTTGTGGTATGAACCGGGACTAAAGGGTGGTGGGCCAAGGGCGTGGCCCATTGGTCCCGGTTTGTATCACCAACCGGGACCAATGCCCACGAGGCCCTGGACGGCCCCCTGGACCAATGCTCACATTAGTCCCGGTTCGTGACTGAACCGGGGCTAATGTGAAAACTGCCCTATGACCTTTGCCCCGTTTTCTACTAGTGGATATCTGTATTTTCGTTGACAACATGGTGAGTTTGGTCTATATATGACCTAGTTCTACGACTTATATTGTCAAGTCTCAACTTTATTTTGGTCTATGAAACTGAATATCTATCCATGTTTCAAAAAGGAAAAGCTCCATTCCTCCTAGGGAGCACAAGACATCTCTTACCGTGCCCCTTTCTCAGACTCCTTCTACCATGACTATATGTTTACATGTACTTTGCTCTGCTTTGTCCCAAAGCTGGAAACAAGAGGCATTAGAAAAGCAAACAACATGCCTTCATATTCTTCCATCCACTAATCTCTGATGAAACATTCCGTCTCATTGATCAAATAAAAGATCGTATGGCGACTGTCTCTCTCCCGAAACCAACCAGAGGCGATCCCCCCTTCTCCTCTAGAAATCGCCGATGGATTATCACTGAAAACAGAATCCCCACGAAAACCAACCCCGGAATCCTCTTCTACAATCCTACCCAACCAGTTCCTAATTCCTTAGCCAACTTCAAAAACCGCATCAAAGACACCGTCACTACCATCGAAAGGTTGAAGATCCAGATCGCATCATTGAGAGTTCAATTGGAAATCCTAAGAGCCATACTTCCTGCTTTCAATCTCTTTGATGATGAGAGGAAGGAGACAAGTACTAACTCCCGCATTTCTGCCTAAGGAGATGGAAAGGTTCTCATTTACAGGGAGTAATTCAGAGCATAAAGAAGGTATTAACAAGGCCATGGATGATTTGCTATATAGAGAGCAGAATCCATCCCCAGTATCTCCTATTCAGGTTTGTGCTCTCCACTCGCACAGAAAGTGTTTGTCGATTTGCCTCATGGCAGCGATGAACATCCACCTGAAAAATGGGCTCGGGGAGGCGTCGGGGGCTGTTGGTGCGGGGATGAATGGTGTTCAGAGGTCGGGCTCTGCTGCTGGAAGCTCGGCCGGCCTGTTCGTCGACCAGGGCCTCTCCACCAAGCTCCAGCGGCCGGGGAAGGAGGTTGCCAAGGCTGAGCAGAGTCCTTTGAAGAAGACTCTGGTCATCAACATGTCAGGGGCCCGGAAGGCAGTGCAGGCGTGTTTTCTGGCAGTCGGACTCTTCCTTTCCGTACTGCTGGTGAACTCCAGGCAAGTAATCGACCACATGAAGAAAGTATGGAAGGTTCGTGGGGAGCTGGGTGACCATGAACTGGCTGCGGAGGAAGGGCGGAAATTCGTCCTTGAATTTTCTGAGGATGGGATGGAAACTGACACAATCCAGAAGGAGCGAGATGAAGGAACACAAGCTGACACCGAGGCAATTGTAACACACGTGAGCAATGTTGATGAAACAAATGTTATGGAATCTCCAACACCTCTGAAGACCCTATCCCCGCAGACGGGGAGTATGCTTATACCTATCGACACCAGCTCCGAGCACTTGCAGGATAAGGCTGAGGGGGTGGTGCATGACTCCAATATAGTGTCTGGGGCAGCAGCAGGAAGGGATATGCTGCCCTTCACCGACACTAGCGACCCCGCTCCACCTGCTGTTGGCGCCCAGAACCCAAACACTAACACTCGTTCTGCCCCGGGTGATGATGGATGACCCCTGGCATTTGGCGCAGTGAAAAAACCGTTGCTGGAGGACTCAAAGGTTGATCCTAACGAAACAAAGAAATCCCTGAACAATGTCAAAGACAAGAATTCAGCTTCATGGAGTACAACACCAAGTAACGTCAACACTAAGGATGGTGGAAAAGGTACGCTTGGGTCAAGAGTAACAAACAATGGACGTAGGGGTCATAGTCGCTCTGTATCCATTTTAAATGTAACTAAAAGTAGGGCCGTAAAGATTGTGCAATCTGCTCGAGGCAAAAGGAAGGATAGAGCTCTAGATGGAGAGAAAATAGAGAGTGGGAGTATCTCAGGAAAACTTGTAATCAGAAAGAAGTTATGTAGTGGTCAGGAGGAGAAGCAAGGCATACACTAGGAAAAGGCCTGCTAGTGGCGCACCTGTTTTGCCTACTAATGTGCGCCACTAGCATCACGCCATTAGATTTTATTACTAATGGCGCACCATGTAGCGCGCCATTAGTATACCATACGGTGCGTCATTAGAATGCCTCCCAGGGGCCATATTTAACCATGTGTAGAGCTTACTAATGGCGCACTTGTTGATGATGCGCCACTAGTGTGCATTTTGCAGTGCGCCACTAAAGTGATGGGTGGTGCGCCACTAGTATGAATATTATGGATTTTTTTCTTTTCTGATATTTGCACAGGTTACAAAACATATTACTGCACAGAATATAGACAGCACAACATATAAACAGCAGAGTTATCGAATACAATAGAAGATTAGTCTCCGAATACAATTCATCATATTAGTCTCCGAATTCAAAAGACCGAACAAAGTTAGAACATTACAAGTCTCGAAACCGCGAGTAGCGAATTTGTCTTCACATTACAAGTCGATATCGATCATCTAAACTACCATCACATAGAAGAGAGCTGCGGTCATCACGATTAGCATCATCGCGAAGAAACTGGTCTTCATCCGGTTCCTCCTCCGCTCCCTCCTCTCTCCCGCTAGATAGCGCGCATATCTAGCTTCCGCCTCCGTCCTAGTGGTGTACTCTTTGTAACTGTTACCGCTGAAACGGTGAACCTGTCTCCGACACTCCTCCCAGTCGTCGTAGACTCCGGGAACCTTACCCTTGTACACGACATATGATGGCATCTCTATGCACTAGCCAAACAAAACGTTAGTAGCAATTCACAGACAATACATAAGCAATATATAAGTATGCAACAAAAGGATCGGAAGAGAAAAGCAACACATTAATAGCACGATTCATGGTCCTACTAATAAATAGCATCGATTACATATAAGTTGAACGACTGTCCAAACCAAAGAGAGATACAAGTTCATTAAAGTTTAATATTACAACATGAGCCAATCGACATTTCAGAACTACATAGCATCACTACTTTCGACTCGACTCAGGGACCGGAGCGTGGATGAAGCCGCCGTCTTTCGTGATGGCCATGAAATCGCGGGCGTTGTCAGCCTGCATTTGTAGCGTTATTTGTTTTTAGGTGCTGTCCTCGGCAGACCACCACAAAAGGTCCGAATCAGGCGAAACTTCTTTTGGTGCCAGCGAGAAGTAGTAACAAGAACTCCTATCTCATTGTTGGACGGTTGATGTCTGAGATAGAACTGCCCCGAGGTACGAAGGACATCTTGATGGATGATTTCCGCAAACTCCGACTGGATGCGAAAGAATTATTGTCTGATGTCCGCGTCCTAGATTGCCGACAAGCGTGCAGCCCAATCTTTGAGATTATTTGGTAGTAGAAGGTGATTATGGTCCCGTACGATCGCCCGCATGTGATGGAGGGCGTAGTAGGCATCCTTCTGACCGCCAGGCGGCTGCTTGACGTAGGGGAACGTCGTATTGTGGCTGAAGATGTGCTCGTCGTACCTACGAACTGGCCTGCTATAGGTGCCTCCGAATCTGGCGTAGCCGGGGAGAACATCATCAAGAACTTTCTTGATATTTGTGTAGTCTTTCTTCGACTGACGGTCCGGGTCGAAATACGTGGCCATGGAATGTTTCGGGCTTAAGAGGATGAGTGTGCAATGTGTGTCACTGCACAAAACACGGAATATTAGAAAAAAAAGAATGATCGAAATCTAAGAAATCATATGTTACGGGCGGTGAGGGGATGACTTACTCGGGAAAGTAAGGCACGAGGAAGTTATCCTTATCTGGGTTTGCCAGAATGACGCCTTCGAGGTATGAACTCGCGAGTTGCCTGTCCCCAGCGCTTCCCAAGATCTTGGCACGCATGTAGAAGGGGTCGACTATCACGATGTCCGGGGTTTTGTCTCTAATGATCCGCATCTCCATACTCAGCGAAAATAGCCGAACGAAGGTGTAGTGCAGCGGATGAAGGTTAAACATAGCGAAGATGTCATCAAACCGCAGGACGATCGTACCCCTGATGGCGCTATCCACAAAGCCCTTGCCCTCTGGCACCTTGGCCACGAAAACCGGGTATGCCACATCATTCTCGGAGAGACGCCGCTTCTCCAAAGAAAGAACACTGTCATGCAGACTCCGCATAGCACCGGTTGCAGCATTGAGCAGATTAGTCGGTAGCGTCGGCCTACCCGCCACATGCACCCTCTTCGAGATATCCTTAGGTGAAGGTGGCCCATCCTGAGCACGGATCGTACTCGGTGCCGGCTGGCTCGCACCGCCCTTGTTATTCTTTCATTTCCGTCCCTTCTTCCTCATCTCCTGTAATGGGATCGAGTTCTGCTCAGAGACCGCCTTCTTGAGTGTGTTGGGGCTGATAATATTCCGCACCTCGGCTATCTGAGGCTCGGTGAAGGCGGCAGCTGGAGGCGTCTCCTGAGAACTGGACGCCAGACGACGCCTGTTGCAATTGGGTTTCTCCGCGGAACCAGCTAGATCGTGGTCGTCTTTTTCAGGGTTCGGTTCTTGAGAAGGAGGCCCAAAGAATTCGTCACCGTACCCATGTTCGGCAAAGTACTTATCAACGTTGGTAAATGTACCGTCGTCGTTGTCGTCGTCGTCCGGATCCTGTGCCATATGCATGTCCGGATCCTATGCCATAGGGATGTCCGGCATGTTCGGTAGCGTTGCGGCGGTCTTGCCATGGCTTGGCACCGGCACGACTGGCGGTGTTGTCTGTGGGGTGGTGTCCCCCGCCCCCAAACGAATCTGGCTCTTCGGCCAAAGCAGGGGCCAGCTTACGCAGGCGCTGAGGGTCATCACATCATCTTCGTCGGCCCCAGCGGGTCGAATCGGAGGTAACAACTCGTCGCAGCCTGGCAGCACCCGAACCAGTTCAACCCTATACACGGTGGGTGGCATCGGATTACCGTGGAACACGGGGTTGCCCGGTTGAACGATTCTGCCCTTGGCGACATCGATCAACTCGCCGCCCACGAAGTGCAGGAGAGTGCATGGAACGTCGGCGGCGCCCTGCGAAAACATGTAGGGCGTCAGGGATGCCCAGTCAAAGGCAAGGAGATGAAGTCATCGGCCGAGAGGCTTAGTTACCGTGATGGCGTCGAGCTCGGCTAATGTCGAGGCACCGCCAACGGCGGGCGTGCAACTGACGGAGGGGCCGCTTGCTGCCGAGGTGCCGGCCGGCGTACACCCCGGTGCATTAAGCTCCAATGCCTGTGCCGGCGCCGGAGACACCAATACCGCCTCCGCCGGAGACACCAATGGCCCCGCCTGCGCGTTGTGTGAGTTGCTGGCCGTGAAGCTGGGAACCGGGGGCGGCCCCTGTTGGCCGCCCGCAATCCACGCCTGCAGCCCCTGAATCAAGCTAGGCACCATGGCGGTGAGCGTCGTTCCCAGTTGTTGTTGCACTTTCTCTTGGACAATCTCCGAAATCCGCACCACTTGTGCCTTGAGTTCTTGAACCTCACGCGACTGGCTTTCCGAGCTAGTCTTTTTCTCCTTTCGCCCACCAGCGTTATAGTATGACGACCATTTTGTGGACAAGCCTTTGCCGGCCACACGACCAGCTGACGACGGCTTACTGAGCTTATCCTTATTTTTCATTATGTTCAACGCCCTATTTAGAGTGCTGTCCCAAGCTGGGGAGCTCTGAGACGACCCCGCGCTACTGCTTTCAGTCTCCTGCGGAAGGAATGTGAACCATTTAGAAATTTGGCTTCATTAATTAGAATGCAACCATATGGAGCTAATTACGCGGGGGTGTATTCCTTACCAGAACACGCTTAAGCGCCTTGGTCTTCGGATCCGTGGTAAGCTCCTTTGTTACCGGGTCCTCCTTGTACCGGGCCCTGACATAGTTCCTGGTCTGCTTCTCACGGTATTTCTCGAAGCGGGGCGGTAGGCCTTGCTCGGCACGCTCCGCGTCCTCCTTGTCCCATATAGGTTCCGCCACTCTGTTACCGCCGGCACCGAGTTTGTGGACCCCTAAGTTCAAGTCCCGCATCTCTTTCCCCCACTGACTTGATTCCTCGGATGCGTTGCTCTCGCACTTGATCTTGAACTCCTTGTAGTCATCTTCGCTGATCGAAGGATTTTTCGCCTTGATCTTCTCATAACTATCACCTTTGTTAATCATTCTCTTCACCGTGCTTCTCCAAGTAGACAGGGTCGTGCTCATCTTCATGAGGGCGGCACTGTTCACTTTATTCCCTGAGAGGCGTGTGTTTGCAAAGTCAGCGGGGAACTTGTATCATTCGTGCAGCTTCGTGAAGAGGAGGTTGCGCAAATTCCCTCGGTCCTTATGCCTTAGGTTCTTGGTGTTGATCGAGACGGTGCTCCGGAGAATGCACCCGAGCTGAACCGAGTACCCCTTGACTAATTCTTTGGGCGTCGTTGGATCCCCGTCGCAGTTCACTTCAGTAAATTCCTCCTTGACGGTGCCGAGCATGTTCGGGCGCTGGTCCTTCCGTTGCCTCTTCGGTTGGCTGCCATCTGTGCGTGCGCTGCCATCATCAGAGGTGGCATCCTCGGCGGCACCATCAGTGGTGTCATCCTCGACGCCACTAGGGGTTGTGTAGTCGGGATCGGTGTCTTCCGTGGCGTCCTCATAGTGGTGAGGTTCTTCCTCCATCTCCTGGGACAGCTCCCAGAATGCCTTGCCGCCCGAACCGCCGGCCTCATCGTTGTGGGCCATGTTTCGCTCTAAATAGGAAAAAAGGCTACTAGAGTTATTTCTTAAATGCAGTCTAGGAAAAAAGCCTACTGAACTTGACTATGGAGACCTTCAGTTGTCCACTTGCAAAATCAAGAAGGTACACTTGTGATTGTTATTTTCTTGCATTTATATAGATGCTTGCATCAGAATCTATCTATCTGAACTTGGTATTCTTAAAAAAACAATTTGAAATTTCTCTACTAGAGTTAACAAATTGGGCGTCTTCTAGGTCAAACTATAAATGTTGATTAATTTTTGTTTCGGTTGAGAATCCGGCACCTTCTAGGTCAAGAAAATTGGGCATGACCTTTGCTAATTTTCTTGACCTAGGAGTGCCCCATTCTCAACCGAAACGGAAATTAATCAACATTTCAGGAGAAAGGGGTAACGAAGTGATGGGGCAAATGTGCCAGGCACCACAATGTGATCACAGAAACAAAGCAGCACCACAATGTGCCTCTGTATGTATGTGTGTGCTGTCTAGCTGCTAGCCACAGGTCAATGGCCATGCCACTACACTGCTCCATGTCACTTCTGCTACTGCCAAGCATGGCATGGCCATCGTTCATTCTGTTTCTGATGGAGCTTTGTGCCACTAGGTGGCCTGTTTGAAGTGAAATAATCAGCATGGGCAACTGGTGTTGGATTCACCGTGTAAATGATGGATGAAAAGGTATTGTGTCCATGTACAAGACTTGCAAAGGTACTAATCCCCAAGAAAGACACCACAAAGCAACAAATAAACATCACATGCTTTACAGCCTGATGGAGGTCAGATACTGAATAGTTTAACAGACAGATTCAAGTAGCATTCTTGTCAAATCATACAAGAAGAGTAGAGCACAACCACTTCCAACTAGAGTGTGGTATGATGAGGGCAGGTTTCTTGGAGGTGAACAACTCTGTTTGCATATGTGTTTTGTGAACATCCATCAATTCAGAAGAGCCTTGAAGAATTATCACATACTTCAAAGCAGGTTTATGTTACATTACATATTTTGGGGACCTAGGCACACTGACTTGCAAATGTCAGGTTTATGTAAGACAACTTATGAAAGTTGCAAACTTATGGATTACCGCAAATGTTGTCCATTTTTGTATATGTTTCAGTTCTAAATATTTGTTTACTGTGATCATAGATAATACAAGGGTAGCATATGCTCCAGTTTTGCAATTCTGTAGTTTTTGGTTCAGTTCTGTAACTATTTTACCAATACAGTGTGACAGACAATTCTGTAGCTTTTGGTAATATATTTCAAAGTGTACAGATAATAGAACTTGGTTCAGTTTCATATATTCAAATTTGACACATACCCAGCAAATTACATCACTAGATTAAAGTGAGAAAAATCTGTAGCTATACACTGCAAAACGCTGAAGAAACAGAGCACAAACACACAGCAGGCCCAAATTTGCGTGTAGTCAAGGTCCTGCAACCAGTTCACTGAAGAAACAAAAATGATCCATGGAAGAACTCACCTCGATGGACGCAGTCGCACACGAGGTCGTAGACGGCGGCGGAGCAGAGATGAGGTCGCAGACGCAGTCGTGGTGCTCCGGTGGACGCGGCTGCATCAATCGTTTGAATTGACATTTAATCAAACACCTCATAGGTAAGAACAGAAGGTGGAGACAGAGAAGAGAGGGGATCGAGAAGAGAGGGGATCGAGCAGAGAGGGAGAGGGCAAGGAGGAAGGAGCAGAGAGGGAGAGGGCAGGGCGTGATGGCTCACTGGTGACGTCGGAGGAGAGGCCCCGACGAGCACGTCTACTAGGGGCGGGCGAGCACGTCTACAGCGGCGAGTTCGGCTCTGCTTCAGAAAGTTGAGATCAGATAGCAGGGGGGCGCACCGGCGAGGGTCGCTGGAAGAAGACTGGGGCTCGAAGGAGTAAGCGAGGGCCTCACCTCGAACGGGACGGAGATGGTGGGGGCGGAAGGGCTCGTCGCCGCCGGTGAAGACTGAAGACTACGGAGTGCGAGGGTCAGAGCGGGGGAGGTGGCGGGGGCGCGGGGGCGGCGGCGGCGCAGTACGGGTCGGGGCAGTGGGCGGGTCGGGGCAGCTGTGGGCGGGTGAGAGAGATGGGGAAGATAGAAAGGACTGGGGATTTTAGTGGGGGGGAAGGGTTAGCAATGGCGCACCCCCGAGCGGTGCGCCATTAGATTTTTTTTATAGCAATGACGCATGCACACGCGGTGCGCCATTAGAAATCTTTTTTTTTGTATAGCAATGGCGCATCCCAGAGAGGTGCGCCATTAGTAATCTTTTTTTTGAATAGCAATGGCGCACCCTAGGGAGGTGCGCCATTAGTAATCTTTTTTTTGTATAGCAATGGCGCTCAGGGGGGAGGGAGGGGGACCCGAGCGAGGAGACAGGGGAGGGTGCGGGGGGTCGTCGGCGGCGGTGGAGCGGGGAGGGTGCGGGGGGTCGGCGGCGGCGGTGGAGCGGGGAGGGTGCGGGGGGTCGGCGGCGGCGGTGGAGCGGGGGAGGGTGCGGTGGGTGCTCGGCGGCGGTGGAGCGGGGAAGGGTGCGGGGGGTCGGCGGCGGCGGTGGAGCGGGGGAGGGTGCGGTGGGTGCTCGGCGTCGGTGGAGCGGGGAAGGGTGCGGGGGGTCAGCGGCGGCGGAGCGGGGGAGGGGTAGGGGGGTGCTCGGCGGCGAGGGGGATCTGGCGAGGGGGGATAGCGATCGAGATGGAGGGGGATCGAGATCGAGTGTCCTCATGAATATTCAATATTTTTTCATATTGAATATGAAAAATATCATCAAATTTAAAAAAATATTCATGAATTCAAAAAGTGTCCATGAAATTTAAAAATATTCATGAGTTCAAAAAATATTAACAAATTCAATACTTTTTGTGAGTTAGAAATTCAATACCATAATAAACATAAATAAATATTCATGAGGACACTAGAACAGAAGAAATATCATTTCAATATGTCGAAATACAATCGAGAAATGAAGGCTACAATTCAAATACAATCGATCTTAGCTAGCTATATGTTCACAATCTTCTTGCCCTTATTTTTCGTAAATGGAGTTCTTCTCTTGAACGGACGTCCTTTAGGTAGGGTGGTCCTGCTTCTTCTTGTGGTGTATGCTGGTACTTCATCGTCGTCGTCATGTTCCATCTTCGGGTCGCCGTACTTGTCGAAGTCTTGCTCATTGGCGACTCCATCCATTCCGATGATCTTCCTTTTGCCTCTCCTCACGACAACACGACTGGGCTTTGACGGGTCGGTAATGAAGAAGCATTGGTCCACTTGTGGAGCCAGTACCCATGGCTCATTTTTCGCGGTGACGTTTGCGCCCGCGGTCTTGGATTTTGCTTCGGGTATAACCATCATGGTGAAATACCGGTCTTCTTTTAGGACGCTCTTGGCCCATCTGACACGGAACATCGGGACCTTCTCTCCAGCGTAGCTCAGCTCCCAGATCTCCTCGATCCTTCCGTAGTATCTGACCTTGTCGTTACTGGTGTAGGATTCCATCGTTACCCCGGAGTTCTGATAACCATCGCTCTTCATGTCCTTTCCCTCGGTGTAAAATGTGTAGCCGTTGATATCGTACGCCTCATACATCATCAGGTTGTGCCCGGCGCCCTGTGACAAGGCGAATATGAGTTGTTCTTCCGCGGAAGAATCCTCATGTAAAGGGTACGACAAAAGCTTCTGCTTGAACCAACGCGTGAAACATGAGTTGTGCTCTTTGATTATATCTCCGTCCATCCTCTGTTGGCCTCGGTCATTGTACGTCTTCTCAATAAAGGTTTTGTGCTCTACCACCCAAGGATCGACCACGTCTATGTGTTGTAGCGCGACTAGGTTTGCTCTTCCAAAGTCGGCGAGTCGACCCTCGAAGTCGACATGCATTTCGCGGCGACCCTCACGGTGACCCCATCCAATGAGCCTGCCGAGGTGCCTGTTGACGGGCAGACCAACGGGGTTCTCGATGCCTAGATAATTCGTGCAGTAGGATATGCACTCTTCGGTCAGAAAGCCCCTGGCTATGCTTCCCTCTGGACGTGACATGTTGCGAACGTATCCTTTGATGACACCATTCATCCTTTCGAACGACATCATGCTGTGCAGGAACGTCGGCCCGAGTTGGATGATATCCTCCACGATATGGACCAGCAGATGCACCATAACGTCGAAGAATGCGGGCAGGAAGTACATCTCAAGCTCGCATAGTATCACCACAATCTCTTCCTGTAGCCTTCTGAGTTGCCTCACGCCAACCGACTTCCGAGAGATGACGTCGAAAAAGTTGCATAGGCCAAATAGCGTTTCATGGACGTGCGCGTCCATGATCCCACGGATTGCAACTGGAAGTATCTGCGTCATCAGCACATGACAGTCGTGAGACTTCATCCCGCTGAACTTCTGCTTCGCTGAGTCTAGGTATCTGCTTATCTTCCCCGCGTAACCGTAAGGAAGTTTTACTCCTACGAGCAGGTGAAAAACTGATCGATCTCCTCTTGACTTAGAGTGAAGCACGTGGGAGGGAAGTCATTTCCGGTCTTCTTGGCCTTTTTGCCTTTGCGACGACTTTCCGTGTCCTGCTTCGCCTCATCATCATCATTAGCGTGAAGCTCCTCCCTGATGCCCATTGATTTCAAGTTTGCCCTTGCTTTTGGCCCATCTTTGGTCCTCTCTGGCATGTTGAGCAGGGTACCAAGCAGACTCTCGCACACGTTCTTCGTGATATGCATGACATCAAGGCTGTGAGGCACACGGTGGACCTTCCAGTACGGCAAGTCCCAGAAAACAGACCTTGTTTTCCATACCTTCAGCAGCGGCTCTTGCGCCTTTCGCTTCTTTCCCGGCTTTGGCGCCTTTTGCTTCTTTCCCGGCAGTGGGCAATCTTTCTAATTTTTCAACAGCTCGTCTATTTCCTCGCCGCTCCTCGTACGCGGGAGTCTTCGGGTTTCGGTTTCACCATCGAACAGATCCTTGCGTTTCCTCCATGAGTCATCGTCGCGAAGCCACCTTCGATGTCCCATGAACACGGTTTTTGAAGACCCGGGATCTCTATCTAGCTGGCGATACGTTGTGTCATCCATGCACCTGACGCATCCAGAAAATCCATGGACCACCTGCCCCGCGACATATCCGTAACCGAGATAGTCGTGCACCGTCGTGAGTAGTGCGGCTCTCATAGGGAAATATTCTTTCTCTGCGGCGTCCCACGTATTGGCTGGCGTTTTCCACAGCATGTCTAGCTCCTCTTTCAGCAGCCCCAGATACAGATTGATGTCGTTCCCTGGTTATTTCGGCCCTTCAATTAGCATACTCATGTGAATGCACTTCCTCTTCATGCACAACCAGGGGGGAAGGTTGTACATCCACACAAACATAGGCCAGGTGCTATGTGTGCTTCTCTGGCTGCCAAACGGATTGACTCCATCGGTGCTCGCGCCCAGCACGATGTTCCTTGGATCATTCCCAAATTCTGGGTGTTCGAAGTTCAACGCTTGCCACTGGCTCCCATCCTTAGGGTGACTCAGCATCTTGTCTTTTTTATTTATCTCCGGATTATTTGCGTCATCTTCTCGCTTCTTCTCCTCCCTATCCGCGTGCCAACGCAAGAGCTTTGCTACCTTAGAGTCCGCGAAATACCGCTGTAGACGAGGAGTGATCGGAAAGTACCACACCACTTTTCAAGGAGCTTTCTTCCTCTTCTTGTATCGAGTGACGCCGCACACCGGACATATGGTAGACTCCGCGTGCTCGTCCCGATAAATGATGCAATTGTTCATGCACACATGGTATTTCACGTGCGGTAAATCCAGAGGACACACGATTTTCTTCGCCTCCTCGAAACTGGTCGGGCACTTGTTCCCCTTGGAAAGACGTTCGTGCCAGAATGACATGTTCTCGTCGAAGCATGCGTCGGTCATTTTGTGGTTTACCTTCATCTCCAGAGCCATGAGCGTTACTTTCAGGCGGGTATCCTCGGGCCTGCATCCTTCATACAATGGAGTAATCGCGTCTATCTCCAGTTGATCCAGCTTGGCTTTCTCTCGGGCGGCAGCTCTTGCGTTATCCGTCTGCTTGAGAAGCAGCTCTTGAATATGAGGGTCCTGCACCCAGCCCATCGATGGTCCATCGTATCTTCATCTTCATGATCATGCCCTTCGTCTGCTCCGGCACCTTCCTCATCATCATGTCCGGCATCTTCTACATGATGACTGTGTACTGCATCTACTTCGTGATCATGTCCTGGAGATTCTTCGTCTTCTCGCCCGCCCTCGCCGCGGTTGTCTTGCTGCCCTTCCTCATTTCTTGCCGGCCGGCCCCCATGGACGACTTCATAATCATCTTCATCACCTTGCCACCGATGGCCATCCATGAAACCACGCAAGAGCAGGTGGTCCGCACCTGTACGGAATCCGGGTCCATAAGGCTCCTCAGCTTGCATCTTCGACACGGACATCTTATCTCCGTCTCGTTCTTTTGAAGCATCTCGGCCTTCGCGGAGCTCAAAAACCTATTCACGATGCCTTCGGTCATCGTGCGGACCATGGTCGCCTGCGGGGTAGAGCAAAACGATATTTTAGAACCAAGAAAATTTTTGGCATGACTTTGCCTAAAAATAGGACCCAAAAAAATGCATAGTGCCAAAATTCTCGCCGAACGGAAATGAATCAGCATTCCGGCAAAATATTGGCAACTATCGCATTTCAAATACCGGTACCTGCAAACACAAACATATATGCAACACCACAAACATACATAGATCTAACAAGGCCATAAAATGTGCATGTGCATGTTGTTGGAGGGAGAATAAAGTAGATCTACAACATAAAGAAAGCTTTCCCCTTACTTACCTATAAAAAAAGGTAATTTAACCACTTAATTTGAATGAATCTATGGTGCAAATGAGGTGAGGAGGAGGAGGCAGCCAAGACAAGCTTGGAGGAGGAGGTGGAGAGAATGAAGTGGGGAAAGTGAGTGTGTTGGTGGCTGTCCAAAATATCTAGCTGGTCTCAGGTTACTAATGGCGCATCACCAACAAACGCGCCATTAGTAACCCTGGTTACTAATGGCGCACCAGCTGGCGGTGCGCCATTAGTAGTTTTGCAAAAAGAACAAATGATAGTAGTGGCGCACGTGATGACTGGTGCGCCATTACTAGTAATGGCGCACTAATGCCCCGGTGCGCCATTAGTATTTTTGGAAAAAAAGAAAAAAAAAGTTTTGTTAGTAGTGGCGCACCATGGTTGTGGTGCGCGCCATTAGTGTCTATCACACTAATGGCGCACCAGCACACGGTGCGCCATTAATATTTTTGGAAGAAAAAAATTGTTAGTAATGGCGCACCATGGTTGTGGTGCGCCATTAGTATCTGTCACACTAATGGCGCACCAGCACACGGTGTGCCACTGCTATATAGTAGTGGCGCACCGCATGTCTTGTGCGCCATTAGTGTCCATATTATCTATAGCCCTTTTCCTAGTAGTGATAGGTCAGCAAGGTGGAAAGGCGGCAACCGATCCTGGGGCCATCGGTACTCTGACGAGCGCGAGTGGCGACGCCCGTCAGAAGACATGAGTCTCCTTAGCTGGAACTGCCAGGGTTTGAGGCAACCCCGGACAGTTCAGGAACTAGTGTGCCTAGTGCACACATACAAGCCCAAGCTTGTGTTCCTCTCTGAGACGCGGCAAAGCAATTCCTTCGTCAATAAGTTAATGTGGAGGCTTGGCCTCAGGCATTGTATCACGCAACCCGGCATAGGAAAAGGTGCTGGTATTGCGCTCTTCTATGATGAAAGTGTGGAAGTAATAAAGCTTGCCGTTGGCCCGAGGTACATCGATGTGTTAGTGCATTTTCACTCTTCGAGTTTGCAGTGGCGTTGTATCTATGGTGAACCGAAAGCAAGTGATAGGCATCTCATTGGGAATTGCTGAGGAGATCAAATGCACCATGGCTGATGATGGGGGATTTTAATGAGGCGATGTGGCAACCGGAGCACTTCTCAGCTACAAAAAGACCGGAACGGCTCATGGAAAATTTTCGAAAGGCTTTATCTGATTGTAACCTGTTTGACCTTGGTTTTAAAGGCCCAAGTTGGACCTTTGACAACAAACAAGAGGGATGGAGGAATATTAAAACCAGGCTGGACAGGGGGGTCGCCTCGCCGGAATGGTCAGATTACTTCGGAGATGCTTCGATTGAGCACATCTGCTCTTCCAGATCGGACCACTTGCCTGTGTTGCTGCGTGTAGGAAAAAGAGGAGTGGAGACCCATAGGGGAAAGGAAGAGCAGGCAGTTCCGATACGAGCATATGTGGGAGCGACTGGATACCTTGCAGAACACCATTAACGAAGCTTGGAGTAGGAATGGATCGGCTACAAACCTTCAGGACGTGGGAGCTAAACTAAAGTTGATGCAGTCCGCATTGGCTTCTTGGGCTGACAGAGATTTTGGCTCTGTGATCAAACAAACAGCAGAGATAAGGAGTAAACTTTGTGCCCTCTGGAGCGGACCCAGGTCGGTTGAACAGCAAGAAAACATCAAGAAATACTCGAAGGAATTGGATGAGTTTCTACTAAGAGAAGAGCTCATGTGGAGACAGCGATCGCGGGCTACGTATCTTAGAGAGGGTGATAGAAATACAAAATGGTTTCAAAGAAAAGAAACATGGAGAAACAAAAAGAATGAGATTACGAAGCTGAAACATAGCATAGGTGTTTGGAAGGAGAACAGAGAGGATATCAAGGAGATGGCGCAGCAGTTTTTCCAAAGCCTATATGAAAAAGAAGCAGAAGTGAGGCCTCATGAAATTCTGCAGCTTGTTCAAAAGAGGGTGACCGAGGACATGAACAAAGAGCTAACAAAAAACTTCACAGCGGAGGAAATTAGTAACGCTCTGTTTCAGATCGGTCCCCTTAGAGCACCTGGGCCGGACGGATTTCCTGCGAGATTCTATCAAAGAAACTGGGAAGTTCTCAGAGATGATGTTATCAAAGGCGTTCTGAGTTTTTTTGATAGTGGCCAATTACCGAAAGGGATTAATGACACGGTGATTGTACTCATTCCCAAGAGTAAAGACCCACAATCACTGAGAGATGACCGGCCTATTATCTTATGCAACGTTTTGTACAAGGTGATCTCAAAGTGCCTACTGAAACGGTTACGCCCCTTGCTGGATTGTATCATTTCAGAGACCCAGAGTGCGTTCATCCCCGGCAGGCTTATAACAGATAACGCCACCATTGCTTTTGAGTGCTTCCATAAGATACAACACAGCAGGAACGCCCATAATACACATTGTGCGTATAAACTGAACCTCGCCAAGGCATATGACAGGGTAGATTGGTGTTTCCTCGAGGAGGTGCTGCTGAAAACCGGTTTTGATAAGAGGTGGACGAGCTGGGTTACGCAGTGTGTGCGGTCAGTTAGATACTCGGTCAGGTGCAGTGGAGAACTGCTAGAACCTTTCACGCCATCTAGAGGTCTTAGAGAGGGAGATCCCCTCAGCCCGTACTTATTCTTATTTGTTGCAGATGGCTTGGTAAATCTGCTATTTAAGGAAATTAACGATGGGAACCTAACACCTCTTAAAATCGCGAGGAACAACCCGGGCATCTCAAACCTCCTCTTTGCTGATGACAACCTTCTCTTTTTTAAGGCAACAGTGGATCAAGCAAGAGTCATCCGAAGAGTCTTGGAAAACTTTTAGAAGGGTACAGTCCAACTTCTTAGTGAGAGCAAATGCTCTATTCTATTCAGTGAGATTTGCCCTGCCGAAACTAGGGAAGAAATCAAGAGCACATTGGGAGTTATCTCTTCGTCCTTTGAGAGCAAGTACTTGGGACTCCCAACCCCAGAAGGGAGAATGAAGGATGAAAATTTTCAGCCGATCATGGATAGATTTCGGAAAAGATGTAATGATTGGTTGGAAAAGTATATGGCATATGCTGCAAAGGAAGTACACGTCAAATCAGTCGTCCAAGCTCTACCTTGTTACACGATGGGTGTTTTCCTCCTTTCAAAAGGTTTTTGCGATAAATACGAGAAGTTGATTCACGATTTCTGGTGGGGGGATGAGAATGGACACCGTAAGGTTCATTGGATGTCATGGGAACGCATGACGATGCCGAAGAGAGCGGGTGGAATAGGTTTTATGGACATGCACCTATTTAACATTGCTCTACTTGCCAAACAAAGCTGGAGGCTGGTCCAGAACCCAAATAGTCTTTGTGCTAGGGTACTCAAATCAAAATACTACCCGAATGGCAACCTTTTGGACACTGTGTTTGCGTCTGATGCATCACCTGTGTGGAAGGGAATCGAGGCTGGTTTAGAACTCCTTAAAAAGGGTATTATTTGGCGAGTGGGAGATGGTAGGAGTATCCAAATCAAACGAGACCAGTGGATTCCAAGAGATGAGGGGCTGAAAACAGCTACATTCATAAGGAGGTCGAGGTTAAGATGGGTAAACCAACTCATGAGCTCAGATAGGAAAGAATGGAACGAGCCACTAGTAAGGCAAATTTTTCACTCCTTTGATGCGGACGAGATTTGCAAAATCCCCATTCCGAGGGTGGATGCCACGGACTGCATCGCGTGGCATTATGAAAAGAGTGGCAATTTTTCAGTCAGGAGTGCATACAAACTTGTGGCTGCCATCGAAGGTCATACAAACTTGGCTCCCTCCAGCTCGTCTAGCGACAGCAATGACCGCAGCATATGGGACTTGATCTGGAAGGCGAAAGTACCCCCCAAAGTCAGGATTTTTGGTTGGAGGGTAGCAACTAATACGCTGGCAACCCAGCACAATAAGTTCAGACGAACCATCATTCAGGATGGTACCTGCATCATTTGTGATACAGCAGCAGAGGACGAGCATCACGCGGTGATTAACTGTACTAAAAGTAGAGCTCTGAGGCAGGCCATGAGGGAAGGTTGGGATCTCCCTCCAGAGAAAAGCTTCCGCTACACAGGTCGCGACTGGTTACAGATTCTTCTGGACACGGTGTCAGATGATCTACGTGCAAAAATAATCTTTCTTCTTTGGAGATGTTGGCGCTTGCGAGATGATTGTGTCCATGCAGGGGGCAAGGAGTCAATTTTGGGATCAGTGGGTTTCCTTCAGAGATATGAGGAGGAATGGAGAACTGCTTCGGTTGGTGAACTTTCAGTTTCGGGCAAAACTACTGGGATTCTGGCCAAATCAGGGGTGAGCGGCCTCGTTGTACAACGCTTACTTTGTCGACTCTGGCTGTTGGCTGGGCAAAGTGCAATACTGACGCGGCGTTCTTCCAAGAAAATGGCAATAGCTGGGCGGGAGCGGTGAACCGTGATCAGGCTGGTTCTGTCTTGTCTTCAGTCTGCTGGAAGCTACCACAATCACGCACGGCTGAGGAAGCAGAGGGTCGAGCTGCGCTGATTGGCCTTCAGTCCTTGGCAAATTTCTACAGGGGACCGGTGGTGTGGGAAACTGACTGCAAGTCTCTGACCAACCTTTGCAGTGCTGATAACCCAAGTCGATCACCGCTATTTGGTCTGATCCTGGACATAAAAGCTAGCCTTGCAGTCTTTACTGAGTACAAGATCTCACACGTCCCCAGGGAATGCAACCAGCTAGCACACGAGCTCAAGCGGCTGCAAGGCTTCCTTAGAGATGCCGACAGCAAATGGAGGCTGGGAGATGCTCGTGGTGCCGTCATAGTCAGTCAGATCAGGGATGTGGCGTATGAGGCCGACAATGTCATAGAAACTGCAGAGTACATGCGGAAGAGAAACTGGCTCAAGAAGGGATTCATGGGTGTCATTGCAAGGTATGCTCGCCAGCCAAGTGATTTGAGTACCCTTCACAAACTTGGTGTTGAAATCCAACGTATAAGAAGAAAGATATCTGAGATATTTAAGAGTGCAAACCATTTCAAAATAGTTGATTTAGGGAACACTTCAATAGAAAATGTTCATGTTAATGATGAGTTCAAACAAGATTATGGTCCTATGCATCAAAACTTTGAAGAAGTTGTAGTTGTTGGTTTTGAAAGTGAGTATATATAATGAAATAGTGCAGAAGTTGGTTGACACAGAGGAGAGTCTTAGTGCTATCTCCATAGTCGCTATGGGTGGGGCAGGAAAAACAACACTTGATAGAAAAGTCTACACTTCACATAGAGTCAAACAACACTTCAGCAAAATTGCTTAGGTTACTGGATCTCAAAACTACAAGGGCATTGATTTACTAAAGGATATTATGAAACAAATATTGGGGAGGCGAGATGTGTCATTTGATAAAATGGATGAATATGATTTAAGAAAGAAGATAAATGATTTTTTGTTGCAAAAAAGATACCTAGTAGTTCTAGATGATGTGTGGGAAACAGACACATGGGAGCAGTTAAACAGGACAATTAAAGCCTTTCCAGATGCAAGTAACGGTAGTAGAGTATTGTTAACAACACAAAAGGAAGATGTTGCAAATCATGTTCAAATGGGAACCTATGTTCATCATCTGAAGAAGTTAGATGAGAAAAGTTGGGAACTATTTAGGAGCAAAGCTTTACCATCATACAAAAGGTCTGCAATACGAAATATGGATGAGTTTGAAAAACTTGTGGATTACCACTTGCACTTGCAGTTTTGGGGGGTTATCTATCAAAGAATCTAAATAGACATGCATGGTCTGACATATTGGATTGGCCGTCAACAAAGAATGGATATATGATGGGGAACATATTGGCCCGTAGTTACAATGACTTGCCAAATCATTACTTGAGATATTGCTTACTCTATCTTGCTGCTTTTCCTGAGGATTACAAAATATCCGTGTCAGATCTTATTGAACTATGGATAGCAGAAAGATTAATTCCACATGAACCAAATCATAAACTAGAAGAAACTGCACACATGTATGTAACCGAGTTGGCTCAGAGAAGCTTAGTTCAAGTTGTTGAAAACATCAAGGAACTTGAATGGATCCAAGTAGTAAGAATTCATGACATCTTGCGAGATTGGTGCATAGAAGAAGCAAAGAAAGATGGTTTTCTTGATGTCATCCACAAAACAACAGGTCCCAGCCTTTCCTTTTTTATTGCTCTGTTTCTATACAGTTGCACTTTTTCTATTTGACAATATGCCGTTGTATGTGGCTTGCTTGTTTCTGACATGTAGTGCACTCTACAAACAATGCAGGACAAAGTGGTGCATCATCACCACCATCTGATTGTTTGATATCTTACCGTTCAAGTTTTCAAACTTTGAGTTGTCAGACATTACCTGTGACACCAAATATCCGTAGTCTTCTTGGCTTCAGACTCTTAGTGTCCCTACCTAAGATGAGATTTCTGAGAGTTATTCACATTGAAAACTCAAAAGTAGAAAATATCTCTAGTGCAATTGGTGAGTTCATTCACCTAAGATTCCTTAGGTTGAGAATCTGTGGACGCGTGACACTCCCTTCTTCAATTGGGCAACTCCTTTACTTGCAAACTATAGACCTAAAAGGGACAAAATTGATACCATATTCCCTCTGGGACATCCCTACTATAAGGCATGTTTATCTTGACAATGGGTTTTCTCCACCACCAGCTGCAAGGAGTGTGCGTCGACAACATCCGAAAGAGCTCCAGACCTTTGAGCTACTTATGCCTTATGGCACTAAATACCACCTTGATGACCTAGTGGTTTTCCTGGGCCAGCTGAATCAACTTACAAGCTTAAGATTGCACTTGGAATCCATGTCTATAGAGACGATTAACGTATGTAAAAACATGACTCAGCTAGTTAATATTTTTCTCCGGTGTGATGAGCTCATTGAGCTACCCATGCTCCCGCGAAGCCTACGATGTGTTGAACTCCGGGCTAATGACATTAAACAAGACCCGATGCCGATCCTAGAGAAGCTTCCATGTCTTGTGGTGCTCAAGTTGTGGGGTTATCGAGGCCAAACCATGTACTGCTCTGCCCAAGGGTTTCCTCGCCTGGAAAGTTTAACGCTTGAATTATTCAATATAAGGAAGCTTCCCGAGGGATTGTTGCGCCTTCCGTCTCTCCATCGCCTGCATTTGTGGGACATGTTCCATATTTATGATGACAGAACACTAAATAAGCTGATGCAAAAAGGATGCGAGGTACACGTATACATACCTAGCGCTCGGTTAATTAATTTATACACTAGTATTACTTTTCTCTCCGGTCTCCGGTAATTATTTTTGGCATGTATATGCATTCTGCGCAGGTGAAGCATTTCAGTACAGAGGAAATAATTGCTGAGGAATTTTATAAGCTGGCCAGTGCTTCACAATGAATTATCTTTATGAATGGCAAAGCATATTGGTCGGTCCACATATACTATATGGCATATGGACGGCCGACGTACAGAGCGCACAAGATTAATTATGGGTCGAAGAATTTATTTCTGCTCTGGAATGTATCCGTCTGTCAAGCTCTATATATGTATATATGTCCATCACCTTCCGTGATTATGTATATCTTTCCAATTGCATATCTGTCAGATATGGACCTGTGTGTACGCTCGTGTATTGTGGATGTGTCATGTACTCCTTTTCTTTTGTCTTGTCATGATCAATGAATAATGACTATTCACATAGTGCTGATTATTTGATTTGTGCATAAATTGCCTTAATTCAAGTGCATTAGGTTATAACGCTACAAAATGAAGTTCTAAAAATTGCACATACACTTTAATTAATATAAAAAATATCTAATGAATAACAAAATTGCACGTAACCCTTTAATTATTATAAAAATTGCACATAGCCCTAAAAAAAACCTCACAAGTGATGAGAAAAAACTCCCCGACATACTTCTGTTGTTGATGATTCCTTTCCTGCAACGAAATGTGATGAAGTATTTTAATTTTCTAACCCTTTTTTTTCCGCAAAAAAAAAGGAGACGTAGTTTACATATATTAATTAGTCGATGTATAATCCTGGTACATTTCAATGGTTCACCAGGAACAAATATGTTGGTATTGCTGCAGAAACACCCTACGCAGACGGTGACGACGACGAGGAGTCCTCATGCCCGGCCAGCACACAGTCCTCTAAAAAGTTAGTGAGCTGAGAGGCGTAGAGCCCCGGATTGCAGCGGTAGTGGTCGACCTGAGGGGACGACACCCCTGGAGCCACCGTCCTCTCTTGGACCCGGAGTACGTGTCCGTCCCACCCGTGTGGCTGGGCGCTGATATGTGGTCACCCGTGAGCAATCAATGTGTGTGTGTGTGTTCGTTCCTTTATCTGATTTGCACCATGGTTTGGCCTGTTCATGTATTGTGTGTTACCTGATTTGTGCTCTCACTTCATGATCAATTAACAATGACTTGTCTTGATTCAAATCTGTAAAGCCAACTGTTAATTTGTGCATCAGATGTCCCTCCTTAATTTTTGCTCTCACATTTGGGGTACACTGGAAGCATTTGATCCATTTCATTTCAGAACATTCACTCAAGCACAACAGCAGACATCTGAATATTTCCTTTCACAGCCCCAACTCTGAATATTTGGAACACCGGAAATAACTCCATGTATGTAAATAGAAACTTTCTTCAGTAGGCACAAGAAATTTGCAGGATCACAGCCCGAACCACACAGAGAGAAAGTAAACCAGTCATTCGAGATTCAGAGTATGCACAAAGAAACAAACACATCTCCCTCCCACACAAATCAATGGTTTGTGCTTGTGCACTGGAACCAACAGCAAGCCAACCATAATTTTGTTTTGCTTTTCTCCCTCACGTTT
Source organism: Aegilops tauschii subsp. strangulata (assembly GCF_002575655.3). NCBI lineage: Eukaryota > Viridiplantae > Streptophyta > Magnoliopsida > Poales > Poaceae > Aegilops > Aegilops tauschii. The sequence goes on along the minus strand of NC_053041.3, from coordinate 649,361,801 downwards.
TTTACAGTTGTGCCTCCTAACATAAACCCACAAGCGAACCAACAACAAGGAACGAGTAAATTGGGTCAGATGTATAATTAGTCGATGTATAATCCTGGTACATTTCAATGGATCACCAGGAAAGAATATGTTGGTATTGCTGCAGAAACACCCTATGCAGACGGTGACGGCGACGAGGAGTCCTCGCGGCGGGCCAGCACGCAGTCCTCCAAGAAGTTGGTCAGCTGAGAGGTGTACAGCCCCGGATTGCTGCGGTAATGGTCGACATGAGGGGACGACACAAAGTCACACGACCTCACCTCGCACCCTGCTTTCCGTTGCCTCTCCACGAATGACTCCACCGACTTTGCTGGGATAACCCGATCTGCGGAGCTGTATATGTACAGCTGAGGACAGCTTGGTTGGTTTGAGGACAAAAGCTCCATAACACCAGACAACCTCCTGCAAGAAAATAAAAACACAATGTTGATTAACAGCACTTTTTAGTAATGTACTACATTTAGGACATGTTCTATGACAGTGTTACACTATTTCAGTAATTGGGTAGTTTCTTATATTATTTATGATCAGATGTTAGTTATAACACGAGACATGACAAATACTGGTGCAGTCGCCTGCATGGTTTACTGCATTTGCAAGAGATTCTATGGCATTCTTACACTATTTCTGTAATTGGTATTTTGTTGTCAAAGCTCAGTTACATCATGCGCCTTGGCATCTGGCATAATATAATCGATGATAACAGGAATACTGATGAATCATCAAACAAACAATGAACTCTTCTATGAGTCAGATGCCATGCCTCACATTTAAAAACAGATGTACTGAAAAGGCTTAGAGAATTTGGATATTGTCCACAAGGCTGAAAATGCACAGAACTCCTACTTCTGCAAATGTGGATGAGCTGCGTACCTATTTACGGCCGGATAGTTCAGAACAAGATCAAAAAACTTTTCCAATGCAGATAGTAGAACCGCCTCGGTAGCTGCTGGTCTGATATCTTTCTGGGACTCCACAACTATGACGTCAGACCTTGTATTTGGTGCAGCGCCTTTTGTTGCCACACTGTGTTTCTTCATGATAGCAGCTGAGAAACCTAGAGCCCACACCTAAGTTCAGAAAAAAGAACACAAAAATTAAATAACAATGTTTATGTTCGAACAAACCGTTGTCCTGCGTGGTGTTCAAAAATAATAATTGAGGAACAGAGTAAATGACAGATATGCAAATAAGAAGGATAAAACACAACTGACGACACATTCGTTCAGCATAATAAACAACAAACTTTGGATGTGCAGAATTTACAAATAGGATATTTTTATAGGATTTCAATAACCACCTAATACCATTTAGGTATGTGAGGTTAGCTACAGTTTTTACCTGAGAGTCCGGAACAGCAACAGGCGCTGAATCGATTATGGAACCCTTGATTTTCTCCACTGCTGAAGGATCCTGCCGCTGCAAGTTCTCCAGTATTACGCCATAGCTACAGCAGCAACACAAAGCCATAATTAAGCTTGAAAAATCCAAAAAGAGTTTCAGTTAATTCTTAGATCCAAAGGAACTGCAGACATACCAAAGCCAGCCGGTGTTACTGAAAGTGTGAAAAACAATCTTCTTCCCGTCCTCCTCCCTGACCCAATCACCAAGATGTTCAGAGAGCATCTCCACATTCTTCTCGGCCTTCCCTCCGACATTATAGCTGACGATGTCGGACATGGGGAGGGTGAAGGTGACGGCGTGGAACCCCCTGGAGGTGTACCAATCGGCATATCTCTTCAGATGCTTCTGCTTCGAGCCCAGCCAGCCGAGCAAAACTACAACCGTCTGGGACCTGTCGGGCGAGCCGTGGCACGCCCTCGGGTCCGGCAGATGCCAGCGGTACAGAGCATCCGACGAGGAGGAAGGGATGGCCGGTAACGCCACCTCTTGTTCCGGTGAGGTCTTGGCGAACCTCGCGTACTGGTAAACCGTCTGAATGACCGGCAGGGACGCGACGGGCGCCTTTGCCGGGTCAAAAGCCTGGAGGTTCCGTGGCATGAACTGCAGGCCGGACAGCGGCGGGGCTGAAGGTGCTGTGATGGCCTCTGGTTTGCTGGCGGGAAGAGAGACGACATCGTCGGGGAGCCTGTTGTGGTGGGAGAATTTGTCAGGCAGCTCGATGGAGGAGACGGCGGCAAAGGCGGCGACCGCCATGGCGGAGAGGGGCCGGTGGAAGGATGCCATATCCCTTTTGGTGCCTCTCAGCAATCAATCAATCAGATTCTGCCAATGAGTAGGAGGAGGAGCTGGTGTTGTGGTATGTGTTTGTCCTGCTCTGCCCTGCCCTGCCCTGCCCTGAGTCATACATACATAAGAAGAAGAGATCAACAAGCTGTCGTGTCGGTCCTGGCACGCGGTTGGCATAAATTGAACTGGATTCATTCAAGCGCTGCAAATAGAGAGGGAGAAAACATGTGTGCCACGAGATTTGTGTGCCCCAGCTCGGCCAACAAACCCGGACCGTGTGTGTCCTACACGTCTTTGTCAGGGTCAACATGTGATGTATAATAAGAAAGAAAAAGATTGGGAATTTGTTTGTTGGTGCTTACCTCGTCGGTCCTGGGTGGCCGGAGAAGCTGGAGGCGGAATTGTGGGGTGGCTGCCAAGGTGGGTTGACAGCCGAGCCCCGTGGACGACGGCAGCCGGTGCCCGCCTGCTTCCTTGCTCCTGCAGCCAATAATTTTGGCAAGAGAAAAACAATTACAGTTGAGCCTCTCGATTTATATATCTGACGAAATTTGTCAAATAAAAGGTGTAATCTGAGTCGTCTGCTCCGTGGCATCCGCAGGCACAAGGAGGAGTTGCAAAAGAGAAAACAAAAGTGAAGCTATCTTATTTATTTTTGTTGAACGGGATGGAAGGGGGGGACGGTGGGCGGTGACAGCGAAAGGTAGACAGACAGATTTGCGTGCGTACGCAGCCCGCGCTCGCGTCAACGTTGCTTGGAGGGATTGGGGGAAAGGAAGGGGAAAAGAAAGAAACACGCTTTGGCTTTCGCTTTTGCGTGCTCCGCCATTGCTGGACAAGCTGGATTGCTGGAAATCTTCATCTTTTTCCAGTAAAGCTGGAGGAAGAAGAAGACGAAGCCAGATTTCTTCCGGGAACGGGAAGCAGTTGATTCGAGCCGAGCGGCGTCGGGGTCGGGGAAGGGGCGCCGGAAACCAAATCGAAACCACAGAAAACGCCGGGAGGGGGAGGAGATTCGGCCGATTCCGGCGAGGAGAAGGGATCCAAACCAATCCAATCCAGAAGGAGGGAGGGTGGAGGGGAGGTACGTACCAGGGAGGGATGGAGGCAAGGAAGGGGACGATGAATCTGCCTGCAGCTGCAGGGGAATCCGTCTCTTCTTCTTGTGGGATATACAAGGAGCGAACGAGCAATCTGGGGAGGAGGGGATAAAAATAGGGGAGGCGGCCAAATTTGAGGGGAGGGGAAGGAAATTGGGGGCGGCGGCCAGGTTTGAAGGGAATCGAGGGAGGGCGACGGCGCCGTCGCTGGCCTCTGACCGGACCCTGACCCAGACCGGCCCCCTCCTCTGACTCTGAGCTGCGCGTTCCTTCCAAGTTAGTTGGATTGAGTTGAATGGAATGGCATGGGGGTCCGTCTTTCTTTCCTCTCCCAAGCAAATATCCACGGAATATGCCGCCTGCGTTCCTTCCTGGACCATTGAATCAGTTTGCCACACACGAGCACGTTGCTAGCATAACAGCATCTACAACCGGGCACCGACCGGCACCCCCTCTTATCCAGCCTAAATGTAGAGCAGACATGGGCGTGTCCGTCATGTCAGCCCCAACAGGCCTACCCCACCACAAATGGCAACAATTTCACCCCCTCGGCCTATCGGATCCATTTGCTCTCCCCTCCCTCGCGACGAACAACTCGCAACTCCGCCGCCCCCCTTGCTCCGCAGCTGTTCCGAGCCTCTGCGCCGCCAGCTCCAGCAAAGGCAGAGACGCACCAAGCTTTGCTCATGGCCCGCCGCTGATGGATGCAGGGGAAGAAGATTGACACCCTTAAAACTTTAATTATAATTTTTCTTTTTTGTATTAGATGTATTTGTAAGATCTTGTGATTCTTAATATATTGCCTTAGGCCTTCTCGAAAAAAAGAAGAAGATAGATTCTTTCAAAAAGAAAAAGAAAACTCCCACCTTGTGCCATGCGACGTCTTGTCCCACCAAAGGACGATACAAATAAATAGGCAAGAGGAATAAATATTCTCCCACAAACGAATGAGAGCATAAGGGAGAAAAGGAAAAGTATACCATTGTTTTTTGTGACACGTGCTAGCCGAATGAAAAACAGATGCTCATCCCGGATTTCTGTTCCTGAGCTCATCTACTTCCGCATGAACAGTAAATTGGAACAGAGAAGTGGTATACCAACAATGCTCAAGGTCCTCTGGGTTTATGAAAAAAAAATCATGGCGATATATGGCATCGAAGGAGCTCTGAAAAAAATAACAAAACCAAAGCTTCGAAAAAGATTAGAAATTTCATATTTCGGCGCACTGATTTTGTACTATTTGTGGACAACGCGACCAATTGAGAGCCGGGAATAATACACCTCTGGAAATTCTAGAAAAAATGCTCCGAAATAATAAAATGCCAATAGATAGACACACACACAAACAAACAAACAATTATCTCCGCGCTAACAACAGTAGCTCCTCTTGTCTTTATTCTTGTTCTTCTCCTCGGCATTTTTGTTGGCACGCGAACCAATAGCAATCCAACGAGCAATTAAATCAAGCATATGCCATTTGCAGTGGCATCCTTGTGTTGTGTGGTCGATTTATGTGTCCCACGCACACAGATGCCGTCTCCGTCCACATGCTCTTGCTGCCTCCCCGCAATTCGGCACACTACTACTGCCGAATTCCGAAAGCCGCACATGAATTCTCCTCGCCGCCTTGTGAAGCTTAATTGGCACATGCGGCCCTCTGCCCTCCACGGAGTCTCGGATGAGTACGCCGCAATATCTCAGGAATATTCCTCCTCCATTTCTCATCTAATCTAGGAGTAGTACTCCCTTCGTCCGAAAATACTTGTCACCAAAATGAATAAAAGGAGATGTATCTAGATCTATTTTAGTTCTACATACATTTTTTTTCGTTTATTTTGATGACAAGTATTTTCGGACGGATGGAGTAGCTACGAACGAGAGAGTTACACGGCACGAGCACAGACAGAGTTATCATACCACACTCGCTCGCTACCACGAGTGCGACGTCGACTCGGCAAGTGTGAGATGCGGTGTCTCACCCGATTGCATCACGTGAAGTGGATGGACGCAAGCTTGTGGGTTGTGGCCACGTAAAAGGTAGGTAAACCCGAGGCGGCTGTCCTCCCTCCAACTCACGGCCAACAACAGCAGCAAAACGGAAACAAGAACAACCAGGAGGATGTGATCCTAAATCCTGCCGCAAAGCTGTTTCTTTTTTTCGGTTCACAGTGCGAAGGTAATTAATTAAGGGATATAAGTATATTTTTCGTCCTTCAACTCTTTCAAAAGTATAGCAATGGCCCCTCGATTCCGAAACCAGCAAAACTTGGTCCCTCAACTTTCAAAACCGGATAAGTTTAGTCCCTCAACTTTTAAAACCGGAGAAGTTTAATCTCTCGTCTCGCTTAGGGTGTTTTTCTGTTGACGAGGTGTGGTTTTTGACTCGGACATGTGCATGAAAGGTGCTCGGTATAATGCTCAGCGAGCAGCAGTGCGTGTCGACGGCACCTTACACGCCGCTGCATACGAGGTGCCAACTTATTAAGCATGAGAGTCGTAAGATCCCGGTTATAGAAGAAGAGTAGCATACGATCGGATGCATGGCCAACGCCGTCAGTGGAGGTGCCCGTGGAGGGCTTGTCCGAGCTCGTCGCCTCGAGCTCCTCCTCCAGCTCAGGCCTCCTGTCCAGGAGGTCAGAGGCGTTGTGCCGGGCGCAGGCTGCAGCTCGACGGCCCGTGCAACAGGGAGGCCAAGTCACTCGTCTGCCAACGCCACGCCATGGGTCGCCGAGCTCCTCTGTGCGCTCGAGCGCTTCATCTCCGCCCCATGACCGTCATGGACGACGCTGTCCGGCTTCTCATCCGAACTCGCCGCGCCTGGGAGTACCGGGCACCCTTGGTGACATGCACTGTGTTTTGAAAAAAAAATGACATGGACTGTGACGTGGCGGTCAAACCTAGGTGACATGTCAAGTTTTTGGTCAAAACCGCGTCCACGTCAGATGGAAACCACTCGAAGCGGTACGAGGGACTAAACTAATCCGGTTTGAGAAGTTGAGGGACTAAGTTTTGTCGGTTTTTGAATTCAGGGACTATTTCTATACTTTTGAAAGAGTTTAGGGACAAATAATATACTTCTCCCATTAATTAAACACTTAATTCCCCGCTGCAAAGCGCAAAAGCTTTGGATGGCCGCCTCCCACATTCGTGTCGGTGGACTTGTCTCGTGTGCGCGGACAGATGTCGTGTTCAGTTTGCGCGTCAGCGTTGGAGATGCTCTAGAGCCAACCATGATGTCATTTTCCTAAAAGAAAAATCCACCGTGGCTTTATTGATAGATGTCTTGCAAAGAAAAAGGAATTCTCCCTCCTTTTGTCATTGGACGTCGTGTCCTACCCAGTCGATGCGAAAAGTAGGCAAGTGGAATAAATAGCCTCCCACAAATGAAAGAGAGCCCAAGGAAGAAAAGGAAACAGATGTCATTCTTTTGTGTTACACGCGCTGGCCGAATGACAGAAGGATGCTCATCTCGAACGAGTGTAGCGGTTGCAATATCCCATTTTTCTGATCCTGAGTTCATCCATTTCGTTCCCGTGAAGAGTAAATTTGAAAGAAAAATTGAGAGCATCCGTGCTCGAGATTTTTTCTAGGTTCATGAAACTTTTTGTGACGACGTATCAATAATAATAATAATAATTGGAATAGATTCTATCTGGAATTTTCACACAAAAGAAAATTCTCTCGTCAATAACAATAGCTCCTCTTCTTTTTATTCTGGTTTGTCCACGGTTTTTTCATTGGCGCGTACTATGCGAACCAATAGCAATCTGACAAGCAATTAAATCCAAGCATGCCGTTGGCAGTACTACTAGCATCCATGTGTTCCTTTTAGCTAGTTCGACGTATTTTTATTAGTCCTTGAAGCGAGTGGCCAGTCGCGGTAGTTCTATTTAGCCTTTTAAGTAGTAGTCCTATTGGAAAGATAGTTCTGTCTCCGTCCACGTTGTTGTCTCTGTACAATTCGGCGTAGTACCGAATTCCAAAAGCCGCACATGGATTCTCCTCACCGGCGGCCTTGTGAAGGAAGCATGGCACATGCGGATGTACTCCTTTGCTCTCCACGGAATCTCAACTCTCGCAGGAGCACGGTACGCGAAACTGCCTTGCGCACAATGATTTATCATACGATTTTTGTACGACAAGAGACAGGCCCGTTCCTCAAGGTTTCGGTCCACAACAATAGATGAGTCTGGTCATACAAAGATCATACGAATTTCTATGGTACGTGTAGCACCTCTCCAGTACAGTACATCCCCAATATCTCTGGAATATTCCTCCTCTAGCTTAGGCTTAGGAGCGAAAGAGTTACACGACACGAGCGCAACACAGAGAGCTCTTATCACACCGCACTCACTCACCACCACGAGTGAGTGCGACGTCGTCTCATCTAAGCAAGTGTGAGATACGCCATACGATGTTTCACTGGATTACATCAAGTGAAGTGGATGGATGGATGCAAAGCATGTGGCCACGTTAAAAGTAAACCCGAAGCAGTTGTCCTCTCCAACTTACGGCCAACAGCAGCAGCAAAATTATTAAGGGGAAAAAAAACCAAGAGGTTGTGGTCCTAAATCCCGCCGCAAAGCTATTCCTTTCCCCGGTCCACATGTGTGAAAGTAATTAAATAATTCCCCGCTTCAATCTTTGCTGCAAGGCACGAAAGTGAAATCCAAACAAAAGCATCGCTCACCAACAATGAGCAAAAAGAAATCTCACCTTTGTGAAATTCAAAAAAAAAAATCTCCTTCATGTGTATGTGCGTTTTTGTGTTGGTTGTCATCTTTTCTTGTAAAGGCCATGTGTGTATTCAGAACAACAGTGGAAAAGAAAACGAGCTCAGCTTGAACAGGAAGATATTCAAAGGTAACACGACCGCTGACCATTTCTTCATCAACCAAAGAAGCATCATCTTCTTGGCACCCCCTTCCTTGTATCCAAATCAAATGGCTAATGTCAGCAAGCTTGTCACATTTTTTATTAGCCACTGCATTCAAAATCCGACTCAAGATAGGAGAAAAATAAGAGCTCAGTACATCTACAGATCTGAATAAATTACGAGAAATATGATTTGCAGAACATAACGTCAACACTATTATAGAGTGGATAGGGGGCATTTGCCCCCCCCCCCCCCCCCCCCTCCGACGCACTTCACCAATTGTATTTGTTAAATAGTTGTTTATGGTTGAGTATATGTATCTTATAATCATCATTTGCATCATATAGTTACATATACATGATGTGTTTCGACTTTATTTGCTAATTAGAATTATATTTTTATGTTTATTCCTTCATATTTTCATGATATGCGATATATACGGGTAAAAGTATTTATATTACTCTCTTAGTACTTATGTCCATTGTATCTTATTTGCACTAGGGCCTTCATAATGCTAGGGCCGACACTGATTCATCATTACATGCATCCAGTGATCATGGCCAATGACCTAGTAGCTAGGGTACATTGGCGTAACTAACATGTCCACCGACAGCGATGTGACGATTGGGTTGCGCCGCCGTGCAATGTGACACGCTCAAGCAAGACTACGACCTCGACTATTACCATGTTAATTTTGATGTCAACGGCGTCAACTCATCTACACCACCTCCCTCACTGCCTTGGCTATCCAGCTCAGCGATGAGACGCGGATATCATAAATTGTGTGGATCGACTGCAATATCACCTCATTGATTATTTTTCTATACATGGTCACGGATAACAAAAGCAAGCCCGACATGATCATCCCACAATTGCCTTGGTACATCTCCGTGCCCCTCCTTAGCAACGTGGCCTACTTTGGATTCTTAATGTACGTGCATTGGAGTCCATTACCAGTTGAACAACATAATAAGTTGGATGGTAGTGCAACGGCTTCATGACCGCTCCAAGAAGACTCGTTTGTCTTGCTAAAAGATACTCCCTCCGTTCCTTTATATAAGGTGTATTTGTTTTTTCAAAAGTCAAACGAAGTTATGTTTGACCGAGTTTTTTTAGAAAAATACCAATATCCATAATATAAAATTTATATCATTTGATTCATCATGAAAAGTAGTTTCATATTTTATCTATTTGGTATTTTAGATGTAGTTAGTTTATTCTATAATGTTGGTCAAACATTCAAATAGTTGACTTGCACGGAAAATAATACACCTTATATTCTGGAATGGAGGGAGTAGTAATCACCGTTGACTTCCCCCACACCACCTTCTCGGCTTTGGCCGGCTCAAAAGGGAATTCGGAGTCCAAAGTTGAGGAGGAGTGGCGAGATTTGGGCGAGGAACTGATGGTATTTATTTGGTAATGTAGATGCTAATAGTTTTTTCTATAAACTTGAGCAAAGTCTATCAAGATTAACTTTGGATAAAACTAATATACTGAGTAAATAAAAAGGGTGGGAATACATACTATATGCTGAGTAAATAAAAAGGGTGGGAATGCTTGTCCCACTTCTCACAAAGCTTCTTAAACCCATGCTGCAGCTGGGTACTCTCTCCGTCCGGGTTTATTGGATCCATGCACCAACACCAAGACCAAGGAGGAGCACGCATAGAGAGATTGAAGGACATAAATCTGCTTAATTTGAGGTAATATCATCAAGAGTCATACAACTTGCGTCGTATGTTTAGTTTGATGCTAAAACTTTGAAAATACAAATTTATGGTCGCTTAACTTGACTCAAGCGTGCAAATACAGTCATAGTATACATACGCGGGTGTATTCATGTATACGTTCCCACTTGTTAGTGAGTGATGGCGTTGGGTGGGACATATTTTACACAAAACACCCTCATGATTTTTTTATTTATGGGAAAAGTCAACCACCACGACCCATTTTTGTACAAAACCCCCTCATTATTTATTTACAGAATAACCCGACCATGGTACTGCACGTAAACACGAAAAGTTAGCTGCAGAAACAGGTGCGCCAGGTTTTGCTCCCACGACTAGATGTTTTAACCCGACGAGTCCAGCCACAACAACCTTCATATTCCTATGTCCAGTTTAGATAACTTTTTTTAGAGAAAAGACTAAGCGCGCCCGAAGAAGGCCCGAACCTAGTCCGACTTTAAATTAACAAAGCCATCAACCGGCCAGGATTACAAGGGCAGTTACCATACAACAGGAAAAAGAAAACGGCACAAGATACAAGGTGCTGGAGCAGCTTACAACCAGACAACAAAGCAAGCAACACAAGAAAGTTGAAGAAGGAGTCGCCAACATCGGAGGGCAGCCTCAAAGCCCACTTCACAGGACCGAAACATGGTCGCCCTGCCATCCGTCTGCCTCCGAAGAGGGCCACTACCCTCTTGCCCTGGCTGAAGGGTGCCGCACCGTCGGATAACTTTTTTATATAACTAATTTATATTCTCCTAAAAAAAGATAACTTTTTTTGTGTGGGGATTCATGTGGAGCTTAAAAGGGCCGGGGGTACTGCGGCCCATTTTATGTGTGCTAGCTTTTTAAGAATAATTGTAAAACATAAGTAATAAAGTCATGTTCAAATATTTGTGTGTGAAAAATATTATACATACAGATGATGATTAGCAAAAAAACTTTTAAATGAAGATGTGTATTATATATGAATATTTAGTTAAACATAACTAATATTTTTTTAAATATTTGTAAAATATAAGTAATAAATCATGTTCAAATATTTGTGTGTTAAAAATACTATACATATAAAAGATGATTATTAAAAATAATAATATAAGCATGTGTATTAGATAAAATATGTAGTTAATACAGACATAAAAAATGTTTACTACATGGATATTTTTAATGAATCCAATCTTTGTATACACTTGTGGTTTATAAATAAGACAAAGTGATGAATACAAACATTTACTAAATATTTATGAATACTTACTCGTGTATATTTTTACTCATGACTTATTCAAAAAAATATTACTTTTATATATTAGCCATGATTGAATATTTGTATTAACAGTTTAAAGTTGGCATTATGAATACTTTTAATTATACAAACATTTAAACTTTTTTAGATGTACAAACATTATAGAAAATTAAATGTTTTTAATTACTAATAGCCACAATTACTAAATATTTAATATATAACACACATGTTTAAATATTTTTAATTACTAATCATCGCCTGTATGTATAATATTTTTAGCAAAAATATATTTGAACGCAACTTTATATGTCTTAGAGTTATTTAAAAAAATAGTGTGCACAAAATGGGCCGTAGTACCCCCAGCCAATTTTAGCTCCACGTGGATCCTTCTTCAGTACATATAATTTAGTTACCCAAATGAGACATGTGAGCCTCAATGGAAGTTGTGGCTAGACCATCTTGCGTTAAAATAGTTGATCGCGGGATCAAATCCTATTGCATTTATGTGCTGTACCGACGGGTTATTCTGGAAATAAAAAATATATGAGGAGGTTTGCCCAAAAATGGATCGAGGTGGCAGACTTTTCCCGCAAATAAAGAAAATATGCGGGTGTTTCGTGTAAAAATATGTCCAGCCCGACGCCATCACTCACTGACTGGTGGGGCCACACACATTGATACGCCCGCGTACGTGTACTATGATCGTACATGCACGCTTGAGTCAAGTTAGATGACCACAAAACCGTATTTTCAAACTTCTAGCACCAAACTGAACATACGACGCAAGTTCTATGACTTCTGGTGATATTGCCTCGCTTAATTTCCTCTCTAACCACCCGATTAAATAGCCCATTGAGAGCAAGTACAATAGGTGACATAAGCAGGCTATAAGGAATAGAATATATCTTAGCTTAGTTGGAAGAAAAAGAAGAGGAGAGAGAAAAGAAATAGGCTCTTGCCTCTTGGTTAGTAGCCAGCTGCAACACAAGACCCAAGACATTTTGTGAGGATGCAAGGTGGGCCAACGATTGATAAACAAGTACATATTTATAACTTACTATTGTACATGACGGCTAAGAGATTGGCTGTAGATGAAATGGCAATTTCTTATAGCCGATCGTTGACTGTATTACTAACCATGCTCTAAATAAAGCAACACACGCAGAGGCCGGCTTGCGCATGCACCGTGGGTAGTGCCCAATCAGTAAGGGGGTGTTTGGTTCCAGGGACTTTTTTGTGTTGGGACTAGAAAAAGTCCCTAGTAAACCAAACAGGGTGGGACTTTTTTGGGACTTTTTGCTAAAAGTCCTTAGAAGCACCTCCTTAAGAGTCTTTTTCAAAAAGTCCTAGGAACTAAAAAAAGTCCTAGGACTAGAGAACCAAACACCACCTAAGGTTCACACGCTGGCTTCATTGCACCCATGCATAGAGGTAATAAAGCAAAGTAATTAATGTATGGGCCTAATAAACAGATACTACCTCTGTTCTGGTTTATTAGTTCCCTTTGTAATTTATGCTAAATTTTAATCAAAAATTTAGTTGAAAAAAAGTTAGTGCATGTTAATAAAAATTATACCGTTAGATTCGTATTTGAACATAATTTTTAATGATATAGTTTTTGTGTCATGCATAATCATTTTGTTAGTTAAATTTATGATTAAATTTGGCAGAGATTATAATGAAGACCAATAAACTAGGACGAAGGTAGTAGTACTACCATCGGTGGCTCCCGGGCCAAATAAACCCCGACGGAGGTAGTACAAAGCCAGTTTATCTTCCCTTTTAACTTATGATGGCATCCAAGCTGCCTAGCATAAGCATCGCTAAAGCTTATCAGCACTGAATACAAACATTCGCCTTCTTCTCATCCTTTCTTTGTCCATCAACCTTACCTAGCAACAAGCGGTAAGCATGGACACGTTTATATTCTAGGCACAGAAAGTTGGGCACTTGCTTATTTTGGCTGTACCAGATCCAGAGACACTTGAACAGCAGGCATTTTTGTATTCTAGGCACACGAAGTTGGGCAAGAACAGTACATAAGAATGAATGCACTACTAATAAGGATGACGGTTCAATCTAACAGGCTGATGCTTTTTGTGGATTGACAGGAAAAACCAACATGATGTGCATGCATGTTGAGTAGCAGTACCACTACTCGTGTCATGGTGTAAGGGCGTCTCCAACCCTGACCTTCATACCGCCCGCATACGTCCGAACCTCGCTTACCGGACGTATTGTGTCATCTAGCACGGGCCTCTATCTGTGTGCCGAGCGGCCCGGACGCAATTTTTCCCACGAACCGGAAGCAAAGTAGGGGGGAGGGTGGGGTTGCGGTAGTTCAGACAGCAGCCACGTAGGACTCCGACACCCCTGGCCCACTAAATCCCCCTCCCGGTCCCATTTTCTTCCATTCCACCCCTTCTTCCCCTTACTTTGCATCCTCACCCTCCTCCTTCGACTCCCTCGATGTACCTCTCTGACTGGCACACCGGCATTGCCGGACCTCCGCAAGCAGCACCGACGTACCGGCTTGCTTTTCACGATGGTGTCGTCCGCTCAGGACCCGTTCATAGTTAGGTACACTCCGTCCCCTTGTCGACGTCGTCCATGGCAGACACCACGCCCAGTAGTTGTTCGTCAAATGCCATTGATCTAATTTTCAAACCCATGTTGTTTTTTAGAGTATGAAGGATGAGGGTTACTCGACCATGGAGGATGATTTGTTGTGTGATACGTAGTTAGCCGTATCCACGAGTTTCGTAGGCATGAGGGGGGAGGGAGCTTCTGGCAGCGCGTGCATGATTTGTTTCACGCGGGAAAGCACATTGCGCGCTACGACATGCACATCATCCAACAACACAATGTGAGGTCGTTATCATATCGATGATACGCAATCCAAACATCCGTCACCAAGTTTTGTCACGCGGTTGGTCGGCTGGAGGCAAGGTGGCCATTGCAAGCGGCATATGAGGAGATCGCAAGGTTTGTTTCTTCTTGCTCAACTTGTTGATTGAATCATTCACTCAATGTTGGTCCACACATTATGTAGCCCGCACGCGCTGTCGTGATGTACCACAGGACATAGGAATATCCATTTACTCACATGCATTGTTGGATGAAGCTGAAGGGGCAATATGTGTGGGACGACATGATCCGTTTACGAAAAACCTCATTGAACATCCGGTTAATCTCGTTGAATTTGAATTATTGTTATGCTATGTATGGATGATTTATACTATTTTCTATCCAAACTTTGATGAAATTCGTCATGTTTGCATGAATTTTATCCGGTTAGTTCAAATAGTGTTTGAAATATAATAGGACATATGTAGATAGCTTTGGATGGCCGGCTCCCGCATCTCAGTCCGTGAACAGATGCGGAGCAAATTTGCGGGTTAGCATTGCAGATGCCCTAAACACGCTTTCCACGTTATGTGAAGTCAGGCCGACTATACTTGTTCCAGAGTGTGCTGGATGTACCACCACGCTCCACCGCTAATATTGGTCAGATTTTTATGGAGGAGTTTGGTAAGACAGTCGACAGTAGGGAATATAATTTTGTAGCGCATGAAAATAATCCACGGTGCGTGCAAATGGTTGCATACTTCACCAAGATTGGTTACAACTTTGTCAGCAGGAGATGTAACTAAAAGAAAAGAAAATCCAGCACGACTTTATTGATAGATTCTTGCAGAGAAAAGGAATTTCTCCCTCCTTGTGCCAAGGGACGGCCTGTCCTACCCAGGGACGATGCGACTATGTAGGCAAGAGGAATAAATAGCCACTGACAAACGAGCGAGAGCACAAGGAAGAAAAGGGAAAAGATGCCATTCTTTTGTGTTACACGTGCTAGCCGGTTGACAAAGGGATGCTCATCTCGAATGAGTGTAGCAGTCACAATATCCCAGGTATCTTATCTTTTTTTGCGAGGAAATATTGCAGCAGGTTTCTGATCCCGAGTTCATCTACTTTGTTCCTATGAAGAGTAAATTCGACGTAAAAAATTGATGCCAACCATGCTCGAGCTTTTTCTAGGTTCATGAAAAATTTGATGGCGAGACGTGCCATCGAAAGAGCTCTGGACAAAAATAACATAATCTGAGCTTTGAAAAAGTTTACAAAAATTGGATTTTGGATCACTCATTTTGTAGTGGCAGTAGACAATGCAAGCAATTAACCACCACAAATAATAATGCATCGGAAATTTATGCAATAATAATAATAATAATAATAATAATAATAATAAGATGCCATTGCAATAGGTTCTCTCTGAAATTTTCACACAAAGAAAATTCTGTATGCAATAACAATAGCTCTTTTTTTTAGAAAAGGAGGAGGACCCCGGCTTCTGCATCTGGACGATGCATGCAACCATTTTATTAATTATTCACACAAGACCTTACAAAGTCATACAACAATAAGACTAAAGCCACCGTCTAGGCAACATCTGTCGCTACTCCTATCCAGTTGATGTAGGGATGCTATAGTCTGGGCCTAATACCAAACAAACCTCGCAGCCAAACCTAACATCTAAGACCTGAGGTCCCAACCAGGACGCCCCGGGTATGGGGCACCCACTAGTCCGGCGCACTCCTCAACCAGAACGCCTGCCGGGTATGAGGCCGCCGCAGCCACCTGCCACCAATCCATCTTCAGTGCTGCACTGCTGCATCTACCTTGCCCGGTCTAGCTGCCGTCGACGCCACCACGACGCCAGACAACGCCACCATCCTGCGCTCGTCCATCATCACACGCCCACCGGCGAGACCCCACTGCTCCATGCCGTTGAGACCCGCCGTTGTCGACGTGCCAGATGCCACGCCGCTCCTGCGACGCGAAACACCACCTGTTGCCACTGGTCCCATCCCATCCACCTGCAGTTCCTCAAACCGAGCACCCAAACGCCCCAGGCGGCGCCTCCAAGAAGGGTACGACACACGCAGTGCCGCCGCCGCCCAATCTAAGGAGATTTTGGGTTTTCACCCGGGCATGGGGTCGGGGTGGAGGGCAAGGACCTCGACGGCGCCTGCAAGGAGAACGGCGACGCTGGTCGTCGCCACCGTCGGGATGAACGAGTCATCCAGAGTTTCCTCCGGTCCGATGTCACCTCTACCAGCCCCCGCGAACGCACCGAGGCCGACGACCGCGATCGTAAGCCACCAAGTGCAGCGGGAGAGAGATTGCAGCGCGGAGGAGATCCGCCGGTGACTCACCGCCCACGCGGTCAAGACACCGTCCATCCACCACCCGCGAACGTCGCCAGCCGAGGGCGCTGTCGCCATGCCTAGCAGGGCCGCCGCCCCCGGTCCAGATTCCTCCACGAAGGTCGGAGTGGCGAGATCCGCCACGAGTGACGAGATCCGGCACCGCGCGGCCGACGCCATCGCCCAAGCCCGTCGTCGACCGATCCCGCCGCCGCCAGGAGCCCGTACGCTGCCTGAAATCCCACACCCATGGATCTGGGCACCCGTGCACTGCCGCGAGTCCGCCGCCTCCGGGATCCGCCACACCGTCGGGAGGGCCGCACCCCACGGATCAGGACGCCGCGCCGCCGCGGATCCGGGAACGGGAGGAGAGACCCTCCGCCGCCGCCGTCGCACGCATGGGCTTTGCCCGGCGCCGACCATCGGCATCGGCGGAGGGGGAGAGGGGCGCTGGAGGGACTAGGCGGCGGCGGCGGCTAAGCCCTCCCGAGTCGCCCGCGGGGGAGGCGACGCGAGAGGGCCTATTCTCTTTATTCTTCTTGTTATCCTGGCATTTTTGTTGCGCGCGAACCAATAGCAATCCAACAAGCAACTAAATCGTGTTCAGGAAGAAACAAGCAATTGAATCAAGCATATGCCATTTGCAGTGGCATCCTTGTGTTGCGTGGTTGATCCATGCCCCACGCACACAGAGGCCGTTTCCGTCAACATGTTGTTGCTGCCTCCGCACAATTCGGCGTGGTACTACCTCTAGTAGCCACGAACGAGAGAGCTACACGGCACGAGCACACATGTACAGAGCTATCAATATCATACCGCACTCATTCGATTGAGTGAGTGCGACGTCGGCTCAGCAAGTGTGAGATACTCGTATCCTACGTACGCTCTTTCGCTCGCTCGATTGCGTCACGTGAAGTGGATGCATGTGGCCACGTTAAAAGTAAACCCCCTCTCTCTCATACGGAGCAAAATGTGTGCATCCGTTTGTAGTCCATATCGAAATCTCTAAAAAGACTTATATTTAGGAACGGAGGGAGTAGTTGCCTTTTTTTGGACGTTCTGTCCACGGATGGTGGGACAAGGAAGTCAGGAGTATGGATTATGCCAAGCTTGATTCATTCTTCCTGATAGACTGTTCCTCTTCCTATTCAACAAGCATCAAGAATAGCCAAAAAAAAGTCCATTATTCCTCAACACCTAAAAAATTAGCTTGGATTAAACAGCACAGTCGCCTTCTTGCCGTCTTCTGTGATTTCTTTATGTCCCATGCACACGTACATTAAGAACAATTTGGCTGTGCCGGATTCAGAGAGCTGCACGCACTCCATCATGCAGTTTTAGGAGCATCTGCTAGGACAAAAAGTTTCGGCAAAAACCCTAATCACAAAAGCCACTCCACGTCGCAATATACATGATTTCAGTCTAACACATAGTAATTGATTGTGCATTAGAAAAAACCAACAGGGGCATGCACCCACAAACATATGAAAAATGCACATTATCTCACAACTATCTCTACTCCGAACTCCTACTATTACAACATGTCTAGTAAGTTGATGGCCTAAAGCTAACCAGCTCCTCTACTACTAACGCAAACGGAACCCATGTAATACAGAAGGAGTGAGTTACACACGCTCTAAAAGCTTACCGCTCCTCACCCATACAAGATCACAAGCTCCATCCATCAAAGTCCCGTGGTGTCATCCCCTAATCCATGCATTAGCGACGTAATCAAAGCTGTTAAAAAGAAACCACTCCCTTATGACTTTCATAAATGTTCAACCTTGCCACATACTCTCTTACTACTTTCAAATGTGTGTGGTCCTCACAAGCTCCATCCAAGTGAAGGAATTCAACACGATTTTTCTTCCCCTCATCCGACATAATAATCCAGCGGCTAGCCAAGAACATTACCTTCATTAGGAACTCCACTGCTACCAACGGAGCGTTGCAGCCTACGTACACCCCGGTTGCCGTGGATGACCGTTTCTTCATCATCAACCAAAGAAGCATTGTCTTCTTCGCCTCACGATTCGTGATCTCCAAATCCACGACTAATGGCAGAAAGCCTGTCACCATTTATTCTCCACAACATTCGAGATCTCTCTTCCCCACATCAACAGGAGCCTCAAGATAGGAGAAGGGCTTCCATTCATCATCACATCTAACTACATTGGCCTCACGAACACATCCACCGACAGTGATGTGATGAATTGGTTTGCCGTCGTGGAGTGGGACGGTGGTGGATCATAGTGTGGACCAACAGGGGGCAAATGCCCCCCCCCCCCCCCCCCCCACTTAATTTTCGCTCTGCCTAACTAGTGTTTAAAGTAGGTATTTCTCGCTCCTTCCTTACTAATTTGTTCCCCTTCAAGTCATGGCTCCGCTACTAGAGTGAGACACTGTTAAACAAGACTACAACCTCGGCTAGAACCATGTTAATTTTGATGTCAATGGCGTTCACTCCCCTGCGACACCTCCCTCGCTTCCTTGTTTTTCCAGCTCAACGATGAGACGATGATATCTTACATTTGTGTGGATCGACTTCAATATCACCTCACGGATTATTTTACTACACATGGTCACGGATAACAAGAGCAAGCCCACCACGATCATGCCACAATTACCTTTGGACATCTCCGTGACCCTCCTCGGCAATGTGGCCCACTTTGGATTCTTAATATGCACTGGAGTCCGTTACCAAGTTAACAACATAATAAGTTGGAACATGGTAGTGGAGCGGCTTGACGACCGCTCCAAGAAGACCCGTCTGTCTAGCTAAAAGATAATAATCATCGTTGACTTCCCTGCACCACGGACCTACACTCGGCCTTTTTGCGTTGTTATGATATCCATGATGAAGAAGAGGAGCAACAAGGTTGGGACCCCCCATTGATCCAAGGAATGTCATGGGGGTGTTGAAGGTGTTCGAGTATAAAGAGCTTAACGATGTGACCAAGAACTTTGATGAGTGATGAGGCTAGGACAGTGAGGGTCTTTCCCTCCCCCCGATGCTCCTATCGATGATAGTGGAGCATCTTGACGATTCCTATGTGGTCGTCATGCTAATGCTCCAGCTTTCCATTGTCATTCCTATATTCATAAAGAAGAGGAGGAGCAAGGAATAACAAGGTCAGGGCACCATTGACCCGAGGAGCATCACAAGGGTCGGGGAAATGATGCTTGGACGGGAAGGGTTTGAGTACGACGCAGAAGTGTGGTTGTCACTGGGAGAGAAGACGGTACAAACACCCTTGATTAGAAGTGTACATAGATTTATAGCTGGGTGTAACACTTGCTCCAAGAAGCTTTGCGAATGGGCCATATGTTAAAGAAGTAGTACTTCCTTACAACTAATTATTATACACGTTGGCTATTAAATTGACTATAAATGACATGACAACATAATATAGCCTGCACATGGACGAGAACGTATACAGTAAACTTATCATGGTATCCAAGCAGAGCCTGGCATAATAAGCATCGCTGAAGCTTATCACCACTCAAAACAGAGAGTAAAGGGATTGGATTGACCCGACCTGGATTTTATCAGCACAACCTCACATCGCTGGGGGCTCGGCCTGGATTTTATCAGCACAATCTCACAACGATTTCTGCTCCTGTTATTACAACAAACAAACACGCCTAGCGAATTATATCTCGCAATTCCAACTCCTACTACAACCCGCGTGGGTCGGGATCGGATTCCTGCGGTACTACACATGGACTGAGATGATGCTCTAGAAATTGTACATCAAGAAACAAGCATTTTTTTCACACTGCTCAGCTAGAAAGAGCAAACACACTCTATGCACGCTCTACTACTACGCACGCCAGTGAGGGAGGGAGGGAGGGAGGGTCGCTCATCCGCGATCCACCCTTTCCACGGCATGTCAGATCTGGGCACTCCTTACCCGGCCCAGTCGTCATCGCTATCATCATCCTCCTCCTCCTCGCCCATGTCGTCGTCCTGTAATGCTGCTGCGATTAGGTACGTACGTCGGGAGGCACAGTAACTTGATGTATAGCGCGCGCGCACACACACACAATAACAAACAAAAAACATAAAACAGGGGGCAGATACGGGCCCTTCCCATCATCTGCCTCATGCGTCACACATGTAATTTCCTCTAGAGCAGAAGCCGACAAGAGTCAGTTAGTTACCTGATAGGATTCATCAGAGAGCTCCTCGTCTACCTGTGACACGAAACGGAAACACAACTCCTTCAGCTTCACAGGCACGCACACATTTCAGCACATAAAAAATGTTAAAAGTTCCAACAAGTAGTACCTTCGGCTTTTTCTTTTTCCGGGATCCGCTTGCTACATTTTTCATGCAATAATATATTAAAGAGACAGTCAGTCAGTCATACACCATGAATATTACCAGTAATACAATTTCCAAAGGAAAACTGAGAGCAAGAGGTATGCTGACAAAATGAATATATATCGTCTCTCACGCACCACTAAAAACCACTAAAATGACTACCCCAACCCCTGGCACCGCTAGTGAACAAGCTTTACCCATGAAACTCTTTAATAAAAGAGTAACTGAACTGATAGCACCTATCACAACATGGAAGTGGCTTCTTCACCAGGTGTTGGCCCAAAAATAAAAGTATGATAAACAAGACTTTAGCCCCGCAAAAGGTTCCACATTTCAAAAAAATTGTAACTTATAGGAACGGCGCAAGTCTTCCGTATTTAGCAGTAAACTTCATCAATATAAAAAGCACAGCAATCCATTTTAGTTCTAACATATTCTCTGTGCTGACTTAACACACAATGAGTGACAGACATTAGAATCCCAAAATGGTTCGACAAATAGCTTCAAGTTTTAAAGCTTCTCAATACAGAGCCTTTGGCATGTTCCAGTTCTGACTTACCACGCAATGAACGACAGTCATTAGAAGCCCAAATGGTTCAACAAATAACTTCAGGATTTAGAACTCCTCTATACAGAGCTTTTGGCTTGTTTCAGGCCTAATCTTCTCAAGCAAGAATGGCCCACAGAAGGTTAGACCAAATTCTCACAGTAAAGTTTGTATTATTATAAGATAAAAACAGACTTGGTTTGGTACTGTATTTAAGTGCCTTCTATTTCTGGACATTGCAGCACTAACAAATGTATCCATCCAATAGTCAACTCTATCTTCATTTATACAAAAAGTCAAATATACCAGTTACCTTCGTTGATACAAAGGCAAAGCAATCCGTTTTAACTCTATTGTTTATTCAGAATTATGGCGTAACAGACATTGAGCGACAGATTTTAGAATCCAAAATAGTTCAACAAATAGTTTCATCTTTCAAATCAACTCTGTAGAGCCTTTTTGGCTTCTAATTTTTTCCCCGAGAATGGACTTAGAAGCTTAGAACAAATTCTTACACTAATGCTTCTCACAACAGACTTGGTTCTTACCTTCCTTCTTTGCTGCTGACTGTTTTCCCTTTGGAGTTCCTCGCTGCTTCTTAGCAGGAGCTGCATCATCATCCTGAAACGCCGTTGTGATTGGTTAGGTAGGCCAAGAGGCACAAATAACATCATCATAATGAAAAGAGCAACACATAAACAAGGGGTCCAAACACGGGAGCGCTGAGACCATCAGCTGTCTTTGCAATCATGTCCATATGAGTGACATATGGCATGTAATTTCCTCTAGAACAAATATTGGTAAGAGGATGATTTTGCAGTATCACAGCTGATTAAGTCACCTGAGAGGGATCATCCGAGAGCTCTTCAATTTCATCTTCTTCTACCTGTGACACAAAATGGAAAAGGCAGAAGGCCTTCAGTTTCACAGGTACGCATTCAGCAAAGAAAACAATGAGCAGCATTTTAAATAAAAATCACTGCTAATTGTCGTTAAAATACTCATCTACAGTATTAAAGTAAAATGACCAATATTAAAGTTCCAAAAAGTACCTTTGCTTTTTGCTTTTTCTGAGATCCGCTTGCTGCATTCATGTAATATACAGGTCAGTCATATACCATGAATACTACCAGTAATGCAATTTTATAAGGAAAACAGAGAGCAAAAGTTAAGCTGACAAAAGAATAGATTACACACCACTAACACACACTAAAGTGAGTTTTCTACAAGCCCTGGCACAGTAGCGAAAAATCCTAGACTGGCTTTGCCCATGAAGGTTCTAAAAGAGTAACTGACAGCACCTCTCAAAACATGGAACTGCCTTCTTTCTTCTTCGCAAAGCCTTGGCGCCACTAGTAAAAGTATTTTAAACAATCCCCCCCCCCCCCCCCCCCCCCCTGAAGTTATGCTAACTAAAGCAGTGTGTGATAAAGAAAAACCGCAAGTCTTTTTGATATACCAGGTAGCTTCATACTATAAAAGCACAGCAATCCACTTTAATTCCAACATATTCAGAGTTCTAACTTGACAGCCAATTAATGACAGACTTTACAAACCAGGAATGGTTCAACAAATAGCTTCAACCTTTATAACTCCTCTATATAGAGCCTTTCGCTTGTTTGAGGTCTAACCTTTTCAACTAGGAGTGGCCATAGAAGCCTGGACCAAATTCTCACACTAAAGCTTGCAATATAAGTATCGTAAACAATATATGGCAGACTCATGAAACCCAAAACGGTTCATCAAATAGTTTCAAAATTTTAAACTCCTCTATATAAAGGCATTTGGCTTGTTCGAGGCCTAGTATTTTTCACCAAGAATGGCCTTCAGATGCTTGGACCAATTTTTCACAGAAAAGTTTCAAATGTTAAAACCACTACATAGAGCATTTGGCTTGTTTGAGACCTAGTCTTTTCCACCAAGAATGCTCAATGCCTCCAGAAGCTTAGAGCAAATTCTCACAGAAAAGTTCCTAACATAAGATGTTTCTGACAACAGAGTTAGTTTGCTACTGTATTTAAGTGCCTTCTCTCCCCAGCCTTTGGCACCACTAACATAAATGTATCCATCCAAAATAGGCCCTTAACCCAACATAGTTTCATATTTCAAATCTAATCCATGCAGTGCATTTGGCTTGTCTGGGACCTAATATTTTCCACTGAGAATGGTCTTACAAGCATAGCCCAAATTCCTACACTAAAACTTGAGGTTTGTAACAACAGACTTGCTTTTGGTACAGTAGTTACCTTCCTTCTTCGCTGGTGACTGTTTTTTCGTTGGAGTTGCTCGCTGCTTCTTAGCAGCAGGACCTACAAGACAGTAACAAAAATTGGAGCTTTCTTACAAAATACAATAAAATTTCAGGAACTTAGGAACGTAGAGTATGACGACCTTTTGTAGCTGGAGATCCTTTAGGACTTCTTGTAGTTGTAGGTCTCTGAAATATAAATCTTTTTGTCAAATGCTGAGTTTAATTTCTTGATATTCAAACAGCCAAACAGATAATGTTCACAAAAAGAGAGGGGATACAATGACTAAAACTAGAGTTCACCTTCTAGATCCAAACAAAAAGCACCATTTTCGCAAAAGAAAACTACAAATCTAAGAGGCTTTGCACTTTCACCTTTTTTTCTTCTGCTTTTTTAAACATGGCAGACAAATTAGCCTGAACAAGTGGTTGCTTCTTGATAGAAAGAGACTCTGCTGGAGGATCTTCAGGTTTAATGTCTTCACTTGGGATTTCTTCCTTAATGTCTTCACCTGGGATTTCTTCCTTAATTTCTGCACTCTCCATCTGCCGCAAATGTAGATAGCATAATAAGTACGGAAGTCCTCAGCGAACTCCAAGTCCTCAATCAACGAAAGAAAGATTTGTACTGTTACCTTCTCATCCAAGTCCTCAGCAAACTCAATCTCAGTGTCACTCTCAGCCGAATCTCCTCCAGCGAGCTCTGCGAACCTGTATAAAGAGCAAAAGAGTTTATCAAGCACCTTGCAGGAAAGAAAAACGTAGATCATGGAAAAGCTATAGAATGGGAGCAAACAAATGTTTCCAGGAGTCTGTTTCCCCGCAATTAAGCAAACTAGAGCTGCCTAGCACATTTCGGTTGCTTGCCAAAACCAACAACAAAGGTTGGAAGAGACTTACTTGAAGGTCTTCCCAGCAGTTCTGGCAGATTTCCTAACAGGTGTATCACTTGTAGTCTGCGTGCCACTCTCATCCTTAACATCCGAATCCTCTGAATCAGCATCGGAATTAAACTCTGGCGTACTGGGCTCTGCTGTACTGGGCTCTGCTGTACGGGGCTCAGCGGTCCGCTTTCTGGGCTTATTTACTGTCACTACCTCACCACTGGCAGCGCCTGCTCCACCTTTAAAATCAACATCTTCCGCAGCCTAGCAAAACGAAGAAGCAGACACGAAACAGGTTTGCATCAGAGAGGAGCACAAAACATAGACAAACAATGTACATACACACAGAGCACACTGCACGCATACATTCTGCATCTCTTTTGGAAACTCGAGTTTGAGCTCGTCGGGGTTCTCTTCCTTCGTCCCGACCCACCAGGATTCGGAAAACACAATCTGACAAAAGATAGACAATTTCAGCGCAGATTTAGTCCCTTCGGCGACCGAATTGGAGTACTTCAGCTGAACAATTGGGCATGGGGATGATGTAAGTTGGAGCTTTGGGTGAGGGGTGAGAGGCTGACAGACCATGCTCTCGAAGACGTCCTCGCAGGCGACGCCCTTGGCGGATCTGGTCATCTGCAGCGTGAGGTACTTGTTCTTGGGGTACACGTGCGTCCCCAGCAGCTTCATCCTCCCCTGCGACCGACCGACCGAGACAAAGATCCAAGCTTGCATCACAAAATTCATACAAAAAGCTACAGATTTCGACGGACGGATGGCATTTGGGGGCCGGGGGCACCTGCGGGAACTCGAGGTAGAGGACGGGATTCTTGGTGCCGAGGTCGGCGAGCTCCCCGACGCGGCCGCCGGCGGCGGCGGGCGCGAGGAGGCCGGGGAAGGAGAAGAGGAAGCGGCCCCTGCGCTGGCCCCGCGGCCGCACGATGTCGCGCCCCTGCAACCGCGCCACGGCGCCGGACGGCGGCAGCGCCGCCCGCGGCGCCGCCGGCTCGCCGCGCTGCAGCAGGCCCTTGGAGAAGGCCAGCGAACGCAGGCGCTTCCGCTCCTCCGCCTCCGGGCCAACGGCGCCGGCTGCCGCCGACGCGGCCGGCTTCTTCGCCACCATCCCCGGCCGCCGCGCTAGCTAGGGTCAGGCGGAGTCTGAGAATTTTTTTTCTCCAGAGAAGAGTAGGCGGGGGACTGCTGAACTTGTGAGCGGCGAGACGAAGGAGACGGCATCCAAATGGGCCGAAAATAACTAACTGGCCTGCTACATGGCTACGGACGCTTCAAGCCCAAGTATAGTGTATGCATGAAATCGCATCTCACTCTTTTTTTTCCTGCATGAAATCGAATTCTCCCCTATATCTAACAAATATGCTCACTGCCAAAATTTAAAGTGTTTGTATATACAGACATGCATAAAAAATGTCTGCATCTTTTTAAAATATATTGTAAAAAAATGTTCATGTGCTGCAAGAGAGCTCACCTATCTCAAATAAAAATGTTCTTGTACTTCAAAAACTTATTTTTAAAACATAGTTTTTGGTGAAAAAAATTAGATAATCTTCATTTGTGTCAAAGATTTTTTTTCATGTTTTTGAAAAATATTCATGTGTTTCAAATAGTGTCAATGTATCTCGTATAAAAGTATTCGTGAATTTGCACAGTAAAAGTGGTAATAAAATTAAATTGATAAATTAGTACTCCCTCCGATCCATAAACCACCACACTTATTATGGATTGGTGGGAGTAATAAAAAGAAAAATAAATATAGAAAAACAATATTTTCAATGAAAAAAAACTGAAATATTGTCTTTGATCACTTCCTTTGGCTTTGAAATTTTAACAAGAAATTTTGTCTTTCCTTTTTCATTAGTTCTTTTCAAAACAAACAGTGTATTAATTATTACAACATGCCTATATGCAGTTGGTGACACCATTCCAACATGGAAAATCTAACTGGGGGTGTGCCCACGCTTGCCTCAGCGTGCGGCTGCCGCTAGCCAACGTCCGATTTGCTGTGGACGAGCACGATGTAAAGTGCGTTTATTTTGTTTTCTCCGCTTAACACTAGCAAAAGATATACCACTACTTTATCACGCTGCTAAAGATATATGCAGTTGGTGGCACATTCTATTTTTCGTAAAAAAAGAACAACAATGCCACCAAGGAATTGATGTTGGTCACCCTCGTCGGCATCGATGACCGGTATCATCAACCAAACTTCCGTTTAGCACTTTATCTCACGGTTCTCTTTCTCTGGTTTCTCATCAACCGTTCTAATATCTGGAGGAGCTGGATTTGGTGCCTTCTAAGAAGGAATATAATAGGAGTTCTTTGGTTCAACACCCTTACCAATGGTTGTCCCCAGTTAACTTGGTGTAGGAGGACAATTGCCTCCCCCCCCCCCTCATCCAATGTTGCGCAATTGATCGAACTGAACTGGTCTTGACTAAATGGCAAACAAAGGACACAATGCAATAGATGTCCACACTAAACGGGTGAGATGAATAGCTTACAGCATGGGGATGTAGTGGGGTATGTGCCCTGTACCCATTGGATATTTAGAGGAAATTTACACATTTTCTTTTGAGAAATGGAGAGAGATGGGGGGTAAGGAAAACTCAAAGTTAATGTTGCGGCTCCCTTGGGGAAGTTGAAATGGGCCTTATAGAGGCCCACCTAAAATATGGCCATTGGTGTAGGAGATATGCCCTAGAGGCAATAATAACTGTTATTATTTATCTCCATGTTTATAATTAAGTTTAAATTCCGTGCTATAACTGCTATGGTTCTCGAGTCTACAACAACCACGAGTCTCGGAGGAAAACTCATATGCACGTGTGGAATAATAAACGGTAAAATGTATTCTTAGTCAAGCCTCTAAGACTAGCTCAAGTGTTGCGTGATGATTACGTTTTCCTAATCATGGGCATGTCTATGCCAGCAATTTTGAGGACACAATGTTAGAAGAACACTTGTGTTGAATCGACCCGATTGATGTTATGCTATGACATATGTGTTGGGGAACGTAGTAATTTCAAAAAAAATCCTACGCACACGCAGGATCATGGTGATGCATAGCAATGAGAGGGGAGAGTGTGTCCATGTACCCTCGTAGACCGAAAGCGGAAGCGTTAGCACAATGCGGTTGATGTAGTCGTACGTCTTCACGATCCGACCGATCCAAGTACCGAACGTACGGCACCTCCGAGTTCAGCACACGTTCAGCTCGATGACGTCCCGCGAACTCCGATCCAGCAGAGCTTCACAGGAGAGTTTCGTCAGCACGACGGCGTGATGACGGTGATGATGTTGCTACCGACGCAGGGCTTCGCCTAAGCACCGCTACGATATGACCGAGGTGGAATATGGTGGAGGGGGGCACCGCACACGGCTGGGAGAGATCAACTTGTGTGTCTAGAGGTGCCCCCTGCCCCCGTATATAAAGGAGCAAGGGGGGAGGCCGGCCGGCCCTTGGGGCGTGCCAAGGAGGGGGGAGTCCTCCTCCTAGTAGGAGTAGGACTCCCCTTTCCTAGTCCAACTAGGAAGAGGGAAGGGGGAAGGAAAGAGAGGGAGAGGGAGAGGGAAAGAGGGGCCGCGCCCCCTCCCCTAGTCCAATTCGGACTCCTCATGGGAGGGGGCGCGCCACCTCCTGGGCTGCTGCCCTCTCTCTCCCCTCAGGCCCACTAAGGCCCAATACTTCCCCGGGGGGTTCCGGTAACCCCTCCGGCACTCCGGTTTTCTCCGAAATCACCCGGAACACTTCCGGTGTCCGAATATAGTCGTCGAATATATCGATCTTTACGTCTGGACCATTTTGAGACTCCTCATCATGTCCGTGATCATATCCGGGACTCCGAACTACCTTCGGTATATCAAAACACAAAAACTCATAATACCGATCGCACCGAACTTTAAGCGTGCGGACCCTACGGGTTCGAGAACTATGTAGACATGACCGAGACATGTCTCCGGTCAATAACCAATAGCGGAACCTGGATGCTCATATTGGCTCCCACATATTCTACGAAGATCTTTATCGGTCAAACCGCATAACAACATACGTTGTTCCCTTTGTCATCGGTATGTTACTTGCCCGAGGTTCGATCGTCGGTATCTCAATACCTAGTTCAATCTCGTTACCGGCAAGTCTCTTTACTCGTTCCATAATACATCATCCCGCAACTAACTCATTAGTTACAATGATTGCAAGGCTTATAGTGATGTGTATTACCGAGTGGGCCCAGAGATACCTCTCCGACAATCAGAGTGACAAATCCTAATCTCGAAATACGCCAACTCAACAAGTACCTTCGGAGACACCTGTAGAGCACCTTTATAATCACCCAGTTACGTTGTGACGTTTGGTAGCACACAAAGTGTTCCTTCGGTAAACGGGAGTTCCATAATCTCATAGTCATAGGAACATGTATAAGTCATGAAGAAAGCAATAGCAACATACTAAACGATCAAGTGCTAAGCTAACGGAATGGGTCAAGTAGAGGCATACTAGTGACACTCTGTTTGTCTATGTATTCACACATGTATCATGTTTCCGGTCAATACAATTCTAGCATGAATAATAAACATTTATCATGATATAAGGAAATAAATAATAACTTTATTATTGCCTCTAGGGCATATTTCCTTCAGTCTCCCACTTGCACTAGTGTCAATAATCTAGATTACACAGTAATGATTCTAACACCCATGGAGCCTTGATGCTGATCATGTTTTGCTCGTGGAAGAGGCTTAGTCAACGGGTCTGCAACATTTAGATCCGTATGTATCTTGCAAATCTCTATGTCTCCCACCTGGACTTGATCCCGGATGGAGTTGAAGCGTCTCTTGATGTGCTTGGTTCTCTTGTGAAATCTAGATTCCTTTGCCAAGGCAATTGCACCAGTATTGTCACAAAAGATTTTCATTGGACCCGATGCACTAGGTATGACACCTAGATCGGATATGAACTCCTTCATCCGGACTCCTTCATTTGCTGCTTCCGAAGCAGCAATGTACTCCGCTTCACACGTAGATCCCTCCACGGCGCTTTGTTTAGAACTGCTCCAACTGACAGCTCCACCCTTCAATATAAATACGTATCCGGTTTGCGATTTAGAATCGTCCGGATCAGTGTCAAAGCTTGCATCAACGTAACCATTTACGATGAGTTCTTTGTCACCTCCATAAACGAGAAACATATCCTTAGTCCTTTTCAGGTATTTCAGGATGTTCTTGACCGCTGTCCAGTGATCCACTCCTGGATTACTTTGGTACCTCCCCTGCTAAACTAATAGCAAGGCACACATCAGGTCTGGTACACAGCATTGCATACATGATAGAGCCTATGGCTGAAGCATAGGGAACATCTTCCATTTTCTCTCTATCTTCTGCAGTGGTCGAGCATCGAGTCTTACTCAACTTCACACCTTGTAACACAGGCAAGAAACCTTTCTTTGCCTGGTCCATTTTGAACTTCTTCAAAACTTTGTCAAGGTATGTGCTTTGTGAAAGTCCAATTAAGCGTCTTGATCTATCCTATAGATCTTGATGCCTAATATGTAAGCAGCTTCACCGAGGTCTTTCATTGAAAAACTCTTATTCAAGTATCCTTTTATGCTATCCAGAAATTCTACATCATTTCCAATCAACAATATGTCATCCACATATAATATTAGAAATGCTACAGAGGTCCCACTCACTTTCTTGTAAATACAGGCTTCTCCAAAAGTCTGTATAAAACCATATGCTTTGATCGCACTATCAAAACGTTTATTCCAACTCCGAGAGGCTTGCACCAGTCCATAAATGGATCGCTGGAGCTTGCACACTTTGTTAGCACCCTTTGGATCGATAAAACCTTCAGGTTGCATCATATACAACTCTTCTTCCAGAAATCCATTCAGGTATGCAGTCTTTACATCCATTTGCCAAATTTCATAATCATAAAATGCGGCAATTGCTAACATGATTCGGACGGACTTAAGCATCGCTACGGGTGAGAAGGTCTCATCGTAGTCAACTCCTTGAACTTGTCGAAAACCTTTTGCAACAAGTCGAGCTTTGTAGACAGTAACATTACCATCAGCGTCTGTCTTCTTCTTGAAGATCCATTTATTTTTGATGGCTTGCCGATCATCCTGCAAGTCAACCAAAGTCCATACTTTGTTCTCGTACATGGATCCCATCTCAGATTTCATGGCTTCAAGCCATTTTGCGGAATCTGGGCTCATCATCGCTTCCTCATAGTTCGTAGGTTCGTCATGGTCTAGTAATATGACCTCCAGAACAGGATTACCATACCACTCTGGTGCGGATCTTACTCTGGTTGACCTACGAGGTTCGGTAGTAACTTGATCTGAAGTTTCATGATCATCATCATTAACTTCCTCACTAATTGGTGTAGGTGTCACAGGAACCGTTTTCTGTGATGAACTACTTTCCAATAAGGGAGCAGGTACAGTTACCTCATCAAGTTCTACTTCCTCCCACTCACTTCTTTCGAGAGAAACTCCTTCTCTAGAAAGGATCCAAATTTAGCAACAAAAGTCTTGCCTTCGGCTCTGTGATAGAAGGTGTACCCAACAGTCTCCTTTGGGTATCCTATGAAGACACATTTCTCCGATTTGGGTTCGAGCTTATAAGGTTGAAGCTTTTTCACATAAGCATCGCAACCCCAAACTTTAAGAAATGACAACTTTGGTTTCTTGCCAAACCATAGTTCATAAGGCGTCATCTCAACGGATTTAGATGGTGCCCTATTTAACGTGAATGCAGCCGTCTCTAAAGCATAACCCCAAAATGATAGCGGTAAATCAGTAAGAGACATCATATATCGCACCATATCTAGTAAAGTACGATTACGACGTTCGGACACACCATTACACTGTGGTGTTCCGGGTGGCGTGAGTTGCGAAACTATTCCGCATTGTTTCAAATGAAGACCAAAATCGTAACTCAAATATTCTCCTCCACGATTAGATCATAGAAACTTTATTTTCTTGTTACGATGATTTTCTACTTCACTCTGAAATTCTTTGAACTTTTCAAATGTTTCAGACTTATGTTTCATTAAGTAGATATACCCATATCTGCTCAAATCATCTATGAAGGTGAGAAAATAACGATACCCGCCGCGAGCCTCAACATTCATTGGACCACATACATCAGTATGTATGATTTCCAACAAATCTGTTGCTCGCTCCATAGTTCCGGAGACTGGTGTTTTAGTCATCTTGCCCATGTGGCATGGTTCGCAAGTACCAAGTGATTCATAATCAAGTGATTCCAAAAGTCCATCGAAATGGAGTTTCTTCATGCGCTTTACACCAATATGACCTAAACGGCAGTGCCACAAATAAGTTGCACTATCATTATCAACTCTGCATCTTTTGGCTTCAATATTATGAATATGTGTATCACTACTATCGAGATTTAATACAAATAGACCACTCCTTAAGGGTGCATGACCATAAAAGATATTACTCATATACATAGAACAACCATTATTCTCTGATTTAAATGAATAACCATCTCGCATCAAATAAGATCCAGATATAATGTTCATGCTCAACGCTGGCACCAAATAACAATTATTTAGGTCTAAAACTAATCCCGAAGGTAGATGTAGAGGTAGCGTGCCGACCGCGATCACATCGACTTTGGAACCATTTCCCACGCGCATCGTCACCTCGTCCTTAGCCAATCTTCGCTTAATCCGTAGCCCCTGTTTCGAGTTGCAAATATTAGCAACAGAATCAGTATCAAATACCCAGGTGCTACTACGAGCATTAGTAAGGTACACATCAATAACATGTATATCACATATACCTTTGTTCACCTTGCCATCCTTCTTATCCGCCAAATACTTGGGGCAGTTCCGTTTCCAGTGACCAGTTTGCTTGCAGTAGAAGCACTCAGTCTCAGGCTTAGGTCCAGACTTGGGTTTCTTCTCCTGAACAGCAACTTGTTTGCCGTTCTTCTTGAAGTTCCCCTTCTTCTTCCCTTTGCCCCTTTTCTTGAAACTGGTGGTCTTGTTGACCATCAACACTTGATGCTCCTTCTTGATTTCTACCTCCGCAGCCTTTAGCATCGCGAAGAGCTTGGGAATCGTCTTATCCATCCCTTGCATATTATAGTTCATCACAAAGCTCTTGTAGCTTGGTGGCAGTGATTGAAGAATTCTGTCAATAACACTATCATCCGGAAGATTAACTCCCAGTTGAATCATGTGATTATTATACCCAGACATTTTGAGTATATGTTCACTGACAGAACTATTCTCCTCCATCTTGCAGCTGTAGAACTTATTGGAGACTTCATATCTCTCAATCCGGGCATTTGCTTGAAATATTAACTTCAACTCCTGGAACATCTCATATGCTCCATGACGTTCAAAACGTCGTTGAAGTCCCGGTTCTAAGCTGTAAAGCATGGCACACTGAACTATCAAGTAGTCATCAGCTTTGCTTTGCCAGACGTTCATAACATCTGGTTCAGCTCCTGCAGCAGGTTTGGCACCTAGCGGTGCTTCCAGGACGTAATTCTTCTGTGCAGCAATGATGATAATCCTCAAGTTACGGACCCAGTCCGTGTAATTGCTACCATCATCTTTCAACTTTGCTTTCTCAAGGAACGCATTAAAATTCAACGAAACAACAGCACGGGCCATCTATCTACAATAACATAGACATGCAAAATACTATCAGGTACTAAGTTCATAATAAATTAAAGTTCAGTTAATCAAATTATTAAAGAACTCCCACTTAGTTAGACATCCCTCTAATCATCTAAGTGATCACGTGATCCATATCAACTAAACCATGTCCGATCATCACGTGAGATGGAGTAGTTTTTAATGGTGAACATCACTATGTTGATCACATCTTCTATATGATTCACGCTCGACCTTTCGGTCTTAGTGTTCCGAGGCCATATCTGCATATGCTAGGCTCGTCAAGTTTAACCTGATTATTCTGCATGTGCAAAACTGTCTTGCACCCGTTGTATTTGAACGTAGAGCTTATCACACCCGATCATCACGTGGTGTCTCAGCACGAAGAACTTTCGCAACGGTGCATACTCACGGAGAACACTTATACCTTGAAATTTAGTGAGAGATCTCTTATAATGCTACCGTCGATCTAAGCAAAATAAGATGCATAAAAGATAAACATCACATGCAATCAATATAAGTGATATGATATGGCCATCATCATCTTATGCTTGTGATCTCCATCTCCGAAGCACCGTCGTGATCACCATCGTCATCGGCGCGACACCTTGATCTCCATCGTAGCATCGTTGTCGTCTCGCCAACTATTGCTTCTACGACTATCGCTACCGCTTAGTGATAAAGTAAAGCATTACAGGGCGATTGCATTGCATACAATAAAGCGACAACCATATGGCTCCTGCCAGTTGTCGATAACTCGGTTACAAAACATGATCATCTCATACAATAAAATATAGCATCATGTCTTGACCATATCACATCACAACATGCCCTGTAAAAACAAGTTAGACGTCCTCTACTTTGTTGTTGCAAGTTTTACGTGGCTGCTACGGGCTGAGCAAGAACCGTTCTTACCTACGCATCAAAACCACAATGATAGTTCGTCAAGTTAGTGTTGTTTTAACCTTCTCAAGGACCGGGCGTAGCCACACTCGGTTCAAGTAAAGTTGGAGAAACTGACACCCGCCAGCCACTTGTGTGCAAAGCACGTCGGTAGAATCAGTCTCGCGTAAGCGTACGCGTAATGTCGGTCCGGGCCGCTTCATCCAACAATATCGCCGAACCAAAGTATGACATGCTGGTAAGCAGTATGACTTGTATCGCCCACAACTCACTTGTGTTCTACTCGTGCATATAACATCTACGCATAAAACCTGGCTCTGATGCCACTGTTGGGGAACGTAGTAATTTCAAAAAATTTCCTACGCACACGCAGGATCATGGTGATGCATGGCAACGAGAGGGGAGAGTGTGTCCATGTACCCTCGTAGACCGAAAGCGGAAGCGTTAGCACAACGCGGTTGATGTAGTCGTACGTTTTCACGATCCGACCGATCCAAGTACCGAACGTACGTCACCTCCGAGTTCAGCACACGTTCAGCTCGATGACGTCCCGCGAACTCGGATCCAGCAGAGCTTCACGGGAGAGTTTCGTCAGCACGACGGCGTGATGACGGTGATGATGTTGCTACCGACGCAGGGCTTCGCCTAAGCGCCGCTACGATATGACCGAGGTGGAATATGGTGGAGGGGGCACCGCACACGGCTGGGAGAGATCAACTTGTGTGTCTAGAGGTGCCCCCTGCCCCCGTATATAAAGGAGCAAGGGGGGAGGCCGGCCGGCCCTTGGGGCGCGCCAAGGAGGGGGGAGTCCTCCTCCTAGTAGGAGTAGGACTCCCCTTTCCTAGTCCAACTAGGAAGAGGGAAGGGGGAAGGAAAGAGAGGGAGAGGGAGAGGGAAAGAGGGGCAGCGCCCCCCTCCCCTAGTCCAATTCGGACTCCTCATGGGAGGGGGCGCGCCACCTCCTGGGCTGCTGCCCTCTCTCTCCCCTCAGGCCCACTAAGGCCCAATACTTCCCCGGGGGGTTCCGGTAACCCCTCCGGCACTCCGGTTTTTCCCGAAATCACCCGGAACACTTCCGGTGTCCGAATATAGTCGTCGAATATATCGATCTTTACGTCTGGACCATTTTGAGACTCCTCATCATGTCCGTGATCATATCCGGGACTCCGAACTACCTTCGGTATATCAAAACACAAAAACTCATAATACCGATCGTCACCGAACTTTAAGCGTGCGGACCCTACGGGTTCGAGAACTATGTAGACATGACCGAGACATGTCTCCGGTCAATAACCAAGAGCGGAACCTGGATGCTCATATTGGCTCCCACATATTCTACGAAGATCTTTATCGGTCAAACCGCATAACAACATACGTTGTTCCCTTTGTCATCGGTATGTTACTTGCCCGAGGTTCGATCGTCGGTATCTCAATACCTAGTTCAATCTCGTTATCGGCAAGTCTCTTTACTCGTTCCGTAATACATCATCCTGCAACTAACTCATTAGTTACAATGCTTGCAAGGCTTATAGTGATGTGTATTACCGAGTGGGCCCAGAGATACCTCTCCGACAATCGGAGATACAAATCCTAATCTCGAAATACGCCAACTCAACAAGTACCTTCGGAGACACCTGTAGAGCACCTTTATAATCACCCAGTTATGTTGTGACGTTTGGTAGCACACAAAGTGTTCCTCCGTTAAACGAGAGTTGCATAATCTCATAGTCATAGGAACATGTATAAGTCATGAAGAAAGCAATAGCAACATACTAAACGATCAAGTGCTAAGCTAACGGAATGGGTCAAGTCAATCACATCATTCTCCTAATGATGTGATCCCGTTAACCAAATGACAACTCATGTCTATGGCTAGGAAACATAACCATCTTTGATCAACGAGCTAGTCAAGTAGAGGCATACTAGTGACACTCTGTTTGTCTATGTATTCACACATGTATCATGTTTCCGGTCAATACAATTCTAGCATGAATAATAAACATTTATCGTGATATAAGGAAATAAATAATAACTTTATTATTGCCTCTAGGGCATATTTCCTTCAATATGTTCGTCATGAGTTAATGGTAAATAACATAGAGAAAGTATTACAAGGAACTAGATAGCCCAAGATTGGGATTTGCTGCTCCAAAGATGGAGAGATATTTTTTGGGCCCTCTCAGTGTTACGGTATCCATCGTCTGGCCAGACAAAGTGTGATTTGAGGATGCCGGAACACAGGAACGAGAAAAGAGAACAAAACTGGTAACAAGGAAACTGGCATAGTGAACAAGTTGTTGATTCACGGGGATGCTACTAAATCTCACCTCGGGTTTTGTAACATATCACGAAGCAACAGGAATAGCACACGGCAACTATAGGTTCCCTCGAATATTCATTCGCGTGTGTATAGGGATCAATATGGATGTCCATGGTTCCGCTATTGATCATTGATCGGAAAAAGTTCCAGTCATGATAATTCACCTAAACTATATGGTCACACACTTAAGAGTCATCTATCTGCTAGGTAATAGACAGGGAGTCCTGGAGATTGTTTCCAAAAAAGTTTTGGAGACAACAAAAAAGTTTCAGAGAGTAAAACCGGAAACATTTCAGAGAAAACTACATACTGGAAATGTTTTAGAATGAGTCAAGATTTTTTTTAGTGGGTATCAGAAATGTTCTGGACCATCCGGATTTTTTCTGGATTTTTCAGACACTGAAAATATTTCCTGAAAAGTTCTCATGAATAGTACAATGAATAGTGTAACACTATTAGGGTACAACCCCCTTTTGGTGGCTTTTTGGAAAGCCACCTTTTGGGGCTTTGTCCCTAAAGTTGTGGAGCATAATTTGGGGAGCTGGGGGCTCCTTTCTGGAAGCCCAAAACGTCCTTGGTGTGGGGAGCCCACCCAAGGGGTCTCCTCCCACTTTTGGTGGCTTTTGGGTGGAAAACATCCAAGGGCTTTTTGGTATTTTTAAGGGCCCTCTACCCCTTGCCTCCCACTATAAATAGAGGAGGAGAGAGCTCTCCATTTCACTGAATCTCTCTAAAACACATGCCATGCCATGACCTAGCTTTTTATCTCCCTCCCTGCGAAATAGTTTTGTACGCCAAAAGGCTGTCTAGTCTTCGGTAGGGCCTAGTTCTGGACGGCGAAGCCCTGCTGGATAGTTGACACCGTATGTGTGCAACCCGGTAGAGAGGTCGTAGTTTCGATCTTAGTTCGAGAGATAGCCTGAGGTTCTGTCCGAGGATCTGACCATGTGCCTCCCGAAGGGCTGTCCGAGGGACTGATCGAGTTTCTGTCTGAGGGCCTCCCGGAGGGCTGTTCGAGGGACCGCCTGAGGAGCTGTCTGGGGAGTACATCCTCGCAGTTGGGAGGTTGTAAAATCCTAGCTGCGGGTATCTGCACCAACGATCTCCACCGACTCTCCTTCCGCTGCGCTACGAGTCGGTAATGATCAGATCAAAACCCTCTATGCATCTTCATAGTGGTCCTAGGCTGGTGCGTAGGTTGGAATTTTTTTGTTTTCTACTGTGTTACCCTACAGTGGCATCAGAGCCGTGCTATGCGTAGATGCAGGTTACCATCTAGAATACATGAGATGTATGGGTGTTGCACAATATAATTTTGTAGTAGATGAGTTCTATTGTTGAAAATTATTTGCGGGTAGTAGATGAAATCTATTACGCAATATTCTTGTTGCTTCCCTTCAATTTGCGTAGTTCTGATCGTGACGGCATGGTGGAGTTTTGTTACAAAGTTCTGGCAATCTGTGATCCTTCCATGCTGCTCCTGAGTATGCTGGTTGATAGATAAACGAAGTGCTTCAGTTCTTTGGGTTCCACCATAGTTAAGAAAGATGAATGCTTATAGACTAAAGGGCAATGCAGATATGATTTGCACGGGGATCATGCGTATGACGAAGTTCAGTATGGGGCTCGAGAGTTTTATCTTGTGTTTCATACACCCCGAAAAGTTAATCTAGTGACTTGAATAATCATACTTGATGATGGACGTTGGTAGCTGCGGTTTATGACAAAACCTTAGAAGCCACGTAAAATAAAATTTGCATAAACCGATTAGAGGCGTCTAACTTGGTTTTGCAGGATGACATGTGATGTGCATATGATGTGGTATAGTCTTCGTCATATTTAATTTGATTATGCATGATATGAATATATAATGTAAATTAACATGAGCCGCGTGTCATGATTCGGCATGATGGCTGGAGCCATATGATTATCATTTTAAATGACATTCGTGTCAACCTTATGTAATGCACTTATTTTATTAGCTATAGAGATAGCAATTTTATCTGGCGCACTAACAAGGTGGTGGCAATCTTCGCGAAGGTGAACACCGACGTGAATGCCGAAGACGAAGAAATAAGAGACTTCTCCGTCAGAAAGGGCTATACCATATCATGCTATTATGGATTGCCTGAGATGTTTATCCCTTATGATGCGCGGTAGTCACTTTTATTAGGGTGATCTCTCACTTAAAAATATCAAGTAGTTAGTGTTCTCCCTAGTGTAGCACCTGTAGGAGATATGCCCTAGAGGCAATAATAAATGTTATTGATTATCTCCCTGTTCATAATTATGTTTATGTTCCATGCTATAACTGCTGTAGTTCCCGAGCCCGTATATCCATAAAGGCTCTGGGGAGAACCCATATGCACGTGTGGAATAATAAACGATAAAATGTATTCCTAGTCGTGCCTCTAAGACTAGCTCAAGTGTTGCATGATGATTATGTTTTCCCAATCATGGGCATGTCTATGCCAAGCAACTTTGAGGGCACAATGTCAGGAAGGACATTTGTGTTGAATCGACCCGAATTGATGTTATGCTATGAGATACATTCGTCACAAGTTAATGGTTTATAATACAGAGATGGTTAATGTTTGCATAATTCCTTAGACCATGAGGGTATCGAGTTTCTTCATGCTTGCTTCATGAACTTTGGGGTTTGTTAAACGTCATCCGTAACTGGATGGCTATACGGCGGCTTACGGGTTCATGGGAAAGTGTTAAGTAACTTGATAGCTCGAGATTGGGATTTGCTCCTCCGACGATGGAGAGATATACTCGGGCCCTCTTGGTGTTACGGTATCGATCATCGTCTGGCCAGACACTTTGTGATTTGATCACGGGGATGCCGGAACACGATAACGAGAAAAGAGAACAATACCGGTAACGAGGTAACTAGCATAGTGGACAAGTTGTTGATCCACGGGAATGCCAACATGTCTCACCTCGGGTATTTGTAACATATCGCGAAGCAACAGGAATAGCTCATGGCAACTGGAGGTTCACTCGAATATTTATTCGTGTGGGTATAGGGGTCAATATGGGTATCCACGGCTCCGATGTTGATCATTGATCGGAAAGGGTTCCAGTCATGTCTATACTTCACCGAACCTATAGGGTCACACGCTTAAGGGTCATCTATCTGCTGAATACTAGACAAGGAGTCTGAGAGAAAATCACCGAAAAAGTTTCGGACAGCGGAAAAGGTTCCGCAGAAAGAGGTCATCGGATGAGTTTCGATGAAACTGAAAAGTTGTTTTAGGGGATACCATAAAGTTAAATTGGTTTCGGCACAAGCCTGATAATTCTTGGAGGGTGCCAGAATCATTCTGGAAGCTTTCTGGAATTTTCCGGGATAATAACCGCATATGCTCCGGAGCTGCCGGAACCACTTCAGATGCTTTTCGCAGATGAAAATCACTAAACCGGAATTGTTTCGGAACGCGTTGAAAATAATTTTGGTGGGTACTGGAAATGTTCTAATCCCACACAAATATTTTTAGTTCGAATGGATGCTGAAAAATGTCGTCGTGAATAGTGAAAATCAGCTTTATGGTTACTTTATGGAAAGCCACCTTTTGGGGCTTTGCTCCAAAAGATCTTGGGGATGACATGGATGGATAGGAGCCATTTTTTGGGCCCCTCGTGGGGGTGTGGCCGGCCACATGGGGTATCCCCCCTTGGGGACCCTCTTGTTCATTGGTTTCACTCCTAGGTCCTTGTGGAAGGACTTCATTCATGTGCATTTTGGGTTTTTTTTGTGAAACTACCCTACCCCTTGGGATTTCCTATAAATAGAGGTGGAGGGGAAGCCCTCCACACTCATCCCTTCTCACATACAAGTGCCATGCATGATCTGGCTTCTCTCTCCCTCCCAGCGAAATAGTTTCGTAGAGCCAAAAGGCTGTCTGGGTTCCGGTGGGAACTAGTTCTGGATGGCGAAGCCCTGCCGGATAGATGGCACCGTATGTGTGCAACTCTGTAGAGAGATCATAGTTTCGGTCTTAGTTCATGAGTGCCTCCTGAAGGGCTGTCCGTGTGACCGTCCGAGTTTCGAAGGTCCTCCCGAAGGGCTGTCCGAGTGACCGTTCGAGTTTCGAAGGTCCTCCCGAAGGGCTGTCTGCGACACCGTCCGGGGGGCTGTTGGACCGCCTCCCGAAGGGCTGTCTGAGGAGCAGATGAGGGTATACATCCTCGCGGTTGGGAGGTTGTAAATCCTAGCTGCGGGGGTCTGCACCGCCGATCATCATCGACTCTACTTCCCGCTGCGCGATGAGTCGGTAACGAAAAAGATAAAACCTTGTATGCAGTCTCCATAGTGGTCCTGGGCAGGTGCGTAGGTCGGGAAATTTTTGTTTTCTGCTGCGTTACCCTACAGTGGCATCATGAGCCGTGCTATGCGTAGATGCAGGTTGCCATCTAGAATACATAGAGATGTATGGGTATTGCATAATATAATTAGGTAGTAGATGAGATCTATTGTTGAAAATTATTTATGCGGGTGACAGATGAAATCTGTTACCCGATGTTCTTTTTGCTTCCCTAGAATTTGCGTTTGCTCAATCTCGAGACAGCATGGTGGAATTTGACAAAGTTCTGGCAATCCGTGATCCTGATTGATCATGGAAGTGCTATCAGTTCTTTGGGTTCTGCCGTAGTCAAAAGAAAGATGAAATTCGCAGACGACAGGGCAATGCAGATATGATCTGCACGGGGGTCATGCGTATGACGAAGTTTAGTATGGGGTTCGAGATTTTATTGTCTCGTGCTTCATACACCCTGCAAAGTTAATCTAGCGACATGAACTATCATACTTGATGATGAACGTTGGTCGCTGCGGTTTAAGTCCAAACCTTAGAAGCCATGTAAAATAAATTTTGCATAAACCGATTAGAGGCGTCTAACTTGGTTTTGCAGGATGTGCATGTGATGTGGTATAGCAGTGCTCATACTAATTTGATTATGTATGAGATGACTATATGATGTAATTTGATTAACAGGACCTGCGTGTCATGGTTCGGCATGATGGCTGGAGCCATATGATTGCACTTTAATGACCTGTGTGTCAACCTTAAGTAATGCATTAATTTTATACGCTATGGAGATAGCAATATTATCTGGTGCATCGACAAGGTGGTGGCAATCTTCGCGAAGGTGAACACCAACACGAATGCCGAAGACGAAGAAATGAAATACTTCTCCGTCAGAAAGGGCTATACCATATCATGCTATTATCAATTGCCTGAGATGTTTATCCCTTATGTTGCACCCTTCTTGATTGTGCGGTAGTCGCTTTTTATTAGGGTGATCTCTCACAAAAATACCAAGTAGTTAGTGTTCTCCCAAGTGTAGCACCGTCACGGCACCTATCTTTTCGGGGTGCGCCGTGTCACACGGGTACGAACGATTAGAGAAGTGTGAGGCGGGTGAGTTGAGACCTCGCAGCGAGATCACTTGGTTGTCTTGATGTTCAGGCATGACCGTCATGAGCTTGGAACACACGCATCGAAAGATGAACAAGAGTCACATAGAGATGTGATTGGCAAGTTGGCCTACCGGTTGAGATTTTTCGTCATCAGTGGTCTTACACTAATGGCGAACAATTGAAATGTGGGTCTTGTATCACTCACAATCAATTTTGAGAGATATTGATTTGAGTGGGAGCGCACTGTTGAATTAACATGTTTAATTCTTAGTGCAATTAATTATGAACATTGTCTAAGTGTTATATGCAAAATAGTTGTAGAATAACGGCTCGCGTTTCCACCTTTCCTATTAAAATTGAATAGCTGTTAAATATCTGGTTAAAACTTTATGATTGGTAACGTAATATGAGGATTGTCCTCAAAAGTGTCGAGAAGGACTTTGTCCTATCGCATGCTTTCCGTATCCTCCCGCTAATGCTATGGATCATGTGACTCTCGTCCTTCGATCCAAAAGCTAGAATTCTGTTACAGTCAAGTGAAATATGTTTGCTTCCATGAAACTCGAACTTCGAAAGTTTGGGATAGTTATGTGATATTCATGGAACTGGAAATTAATTTTCAGATACAAACAAAGGCTGAAAGATATGAAATATCCAAAGCAATGTTTGATTGCAAATTATTAGTAAAGTGTTTACTATGCATTAGACTGATAAGAGAGGGATCCAGAAGAACGCCTGTCATATAATGAAAGGTGAATAAAACAACAACTTAAAGAGAAAGGAAGTGTCCAAAGGGTGTTAGTATGACTTACACGCCTAGGAAGTCCGGGGCTAACGCCACTCTTAAGTTGGGTGCTTCTTTTGCGAGTAGGAGAAATACTAAAAGTTAAACTGTTAGAAGTATAAAGGCAGAAAGAAAGATGACTGGAATATCCAGCTCATGTATGAATGTCATACAAGTTTTTGATGTATAGTAGGCTGGTCAAAGATATAGTTCTTGGGAATTATGGTTAAACATGTTAATCACTAATTCTTGGGTATTGTGAGTTAATCACAAAGATACCCACTCGATTGCATTCTGTTACGAATCAATGTAAGAGCTACTATGGCCTAAAAGGCTAGCCAGAAATGGGGTTAAGGTATATACAGGGAACATAGTAAATGTTACTATACCTTCCATCGGTGTATTGTCGTCTGCATTTATTTTCATAATTCATTTAGAGTTTTACAAACTCTATCCCATTGCATAAGGTATCTTGCAAGAAGGTTGTTCATAAGAGAACTTCTTATGTTCGATGTTATGAATAACACAAGGGCCATAATTTCATTATGAATGAGATGTATGTTATGAATATTGATAATAATACAATACCTCTGGGTTTACTTTCATAATTCATTTTAGAGTTTCATACACTCTAGCCCATTGCACAATGTTTGTTGCAAAAGAGTTGTTCATAAAAACAACAATTGTTGTTAAGTATTATGAATAACATGAAGGGCCATGCTTCCATCCAAGATGGATGTATGTTATGAATATTGATGGTAATATGATACATCCATAACACTGACGCTAAATGTCGCAAGACTATGAGAATACCACACATGTGTGGCACTGTATTTGGTCACATTGGAGAAACCCGCATGGAAAAATTCCATTGTGATGGATTTTGAAGTCGTTTGATTTTGAATCATCTGACACTTGCAACTTTTCTCCGAAAAGTGAAGTGACTGAAATACCGTTCACAGGCCATAAGGAACACAACAAACTTATTGGTGATCATACATTTTGATGTGTGTAGTTCAATAAATTTTGTTGCAAGTAGTGGATTTATATATCTTCAGAAATGACTCAAGTAGATATATATGGATATTTGCTTGATGAGACGTAAGTCTGGATCTTTTGAAATCATTCGAAAGGTTTTCAAAAATGAAGTAGAAGTTATTGTAACAAGAAAATTATGTTTCTGCAATTTGATTGCACAAAGGAATATTTGAGTTACATGTTTAGCGAATGTCTGATGAGTTGTGAAAGGGGTTTCATAACTTGCACCTCTCGGAACACCACTGCAAGT
The DNA here is from genome assembly GCF_002575655.3 of Aegilops tauschii subsp. strangulata. Classification (NCBI taxonomy): domain Eukaryota; kingdom Viridiplantae; phylum Streptophyta; class Magnoliopsida; order Poales; family Poaceae; genus Aegilops; species Aegilops tauschii. The sequence continues at coordinate 649,318,010 of NC_053041.3, read as the reverse complement.
GAAAAGTCCGTGGAGATGTAATCTAACCATTTATGACATGGTAAGGTCAAAGATGATAGAAATAAATTTGCCATTATCCTTTTTAAAGTGATGCTTTAGAGACTGCGGCTTTTACACTGAAAAGAGCTACATCGGGTCTGTTGAAATGAAGCCATGGTATGGTACGCCCAACCATGTTATACCTTTTCTTAACATTTGGAATATGGGGCTTGTGTAAAAGGTTACAAACCTATTCCAAATCAGACAAGTGCTACTTTGTAGGTTATACCAAAATGTTGGGTATTCCTCCCTCACTATACCGAGGCAAATACTTTTGCCGCGAAACGGTGTGCTTTTAAAGAGAATGGTTCTTTCAAAAAGGTGAGTGGGAGAATAGTGCAACTCGACGAGATAAACATTATCTTCGTCATCAGATCAAAGGAAAGAGACCTTGGAAGTAATTCCAGAGTTTCCTACTGCGGCTGATACGGAAGTCTCTACAATAAAATGTATGGACTTCGGTCGAACTTGCAGCTGAACCACATAGGCAAAGCTCGTGCAAACCTCTCAGGTGCGCAAACGATATATTGTTGTTAGACAACAATATACCTATGATACACAAGGAAGCGTTGATGGGCCCTGACTCCGGAATTGGCTAAATGCCAATACAACCCGAGTTAGTTTCCATATAAGTGATTCAAGATTAAAACCTTGATACACCTTTCGGAAGACTTAGAGTCTAACGAATATTTATGGAACTTAAAACTGATACGGATAAAAATGTTTTATCCATAAAGCTCGACTTGTTGAAATAACAAGTTCAAGGAGTAGACTACAATGAGGTGGTTTCACCGTAGCGATGCTTAAAGTCGGTTCGGGTTGAACTAGCAATTAATACATATTTCAATCATGAGATATGAAACATGGATGATAAAAGGATTTCCATCTGATGGAAATGAAAGCTAGAACTTGTATATGATACAGTCCAAAGTAATTTGTCGATCCAGAGGATGCTAGTAGGTATGCAAACTTCAGAGTTCCAGCAATGGACAGAAGAGAGCAAAATGGAGTTGGAATCTTCGTGTTTTGATGAAATGGTCAAAGGGGTTTTGACTTCATCAATGGGTAACGAAGATGCTTATAATTCAAGAAAGTAAGTGGGAGCGTAATAATATTTCTAAAAACCTTATGTGCTTGGCACATTGGTAATTGGAAATAAATTTTCTTGACACGAATTAGGACTTCATTTGAAAATAATTTTTTCGATGAAGTGCTTAGGCTAAATAGCCTCAATATTAGGCATGATGATCTATGGAGATAGATTTACCTAATGGGCTAAGCAATGAATACATATTGACAAGATGCTAAAACCTTTTAGCATTTAAAACGCCAAGGAGTGATTCTTGCCGAAGTCACATGGAAAGAGTTTTTGCAAGACTCGGTGTCCCAACACACTGATGAGTAAAATACATGATGGAGATTCCACACACTCTTGTGTTTGGATTAATCATGTATTCCATGGTATGTAAAACAACCAGATATGTCCGATACTCCCAAGGTGTTGCGAGTATGGATACCAAAGTGATCAAATTACTGATCGTGGGACAACAGTGAAAGATGTCACAGAGTACTAGAGTAAGTACCGATGACATGGTTTTCTCGCAAACAGAGATCATGAAGAGTTCATTGTAAAATGTTACATCGATACAGTCTTCATCTTTTCTCCATGCGATTTTCGATTTAAATTAAGGGTTTTGTGTAACACACAATGTGGTGGCACAGTTAGTTGGAATTTGTTCAAACTAGTTACTGTGGCGAATTCTATAACAAGGGCTAAGTATGTTGATGCTTTAGAAGCGACAAAGAAGATGTTGACTCATATAGTTCATTCATGAACTTAGTATGGTTCCAAGATGGCTTTTGACAATGGGACACTACTGCAGATAGTTGCTCCATAACTCAGTCTGAGGAATCCAGGTTCGACCTGTGATTCACATACATACAAAGCCAAGTCCACACAAAATATGAATTTTGTGAAAACGTGAAAACGCGAGGACATGCAAAGATACAAACGGAGCTGAAGTCGTCAGATCCGTTGGACATCAGGCTATACCACAAGCGAAGCATATTTACACCGGTGTGCCACAAGTGTGAAGTGCATTAGCATAAACTAGATTATTGTCTCTAGTGCAAGTGGGAGTCTGTAGGAAATATGCCCTAGAGGCAATAATAAATGTTATTGATTATCTCCCTGTTCATAATTATGTTTATGTTCCATGCTATAACTGCTGTGGTTCCCGAGCCCGTATATCCATAAAGGCTCTGGGGAGAACCCATATGCACGTGTGGAATAATAAACGATAAAATGTATTCCTAGTCGTGCCTCTAAGACTAGCTCAAGTGTTGCATGATGATTATGTTTTCCCAATCATGGGCATGTCTATGCCAAGCAACTTTGAGGGCACAATGTCAGGAAGGACATTTGTGTTGAATCGACCCGAATTAATGTTATGCTATGAGATACATTCGTCACAAGTTAATGGTTTATAATACAGAGATAGTTAATGTTTGCATAATTCCTTAGACCATGAGAGTATCGAGTTTCTTCATGCTTGCTTCATGAACTTTGGGGTTTGTTAAACGTCATCCGTAACTGGATGGCTATACGGCGGCTTACGGGTTCATGGGAAAGTGTTAAGTAACTTGATAGCTCGAGATTGGGATTTGCTCCTCCGACGATGGAGAGATATACTCGGGCCCTCTTGGTGTTACGGTATCGATCATCGTCTGGCCAGACACTTTGTGATTTGATCACGGGGATGCCGGAACACGATAACGAGAAAAGAGAACAATACCGGTAACGAGGTAACTAGCATAGTGGACAAGTTGTTGATCCACGGGAATGCCAACATGTCTCACCTCGGGTATTTGTAACATATCGCGAAGCAACAGGAATAGCACACGGCAACTGGAGGTTCACTCGAATATTTATTCGTGTGGGTATAGGGGTCAATATGGGTGTCCACGGCTCCGATGTTGATCATTGATCGGAAAGGGTTCCAGTCATGTCTATACTTCACCGAACCTATAGGGTCACACGCTTAAGGGTCATCTATCTGCTGAATACTAGACAAGGAGTCTGAGAGAAAATCACCGAAAAAGTTTCGGACAGCGGAAAAGGTTCCGCAGAAAGAGGTCATCGGATGAGTTTCGATGAAACTGAAAAGTTGTTTTAGGGGATACCATAAAGTTAAATTGGTTTCGGCACAAGCCTGATAATTCTTGGAGGGTGCCAGAATCATTCTGGAAGCTTTCTGGAATTTTCCGGGATAATAACCGCATATGCTCCGGAGCTGCCGGAACCACTTCAGATGCTTTTCGCAGATGAAAATCACTAAACCGGAATTGTTTCGGAACGCGTTGAAAATAATTTTGGTGGGTACTGGAAATGTTCTAATCCCACACAAATATTTTTAGTTCGAATGGATGCTGAAAAATGTCGCCGTGAATAGTGAAAATCAGCTTTATGGTTACTTTATGGAAAGCCACCTTTTGGGGCTTTGCTCCAAAAGATCTTGGGGATGACATGGATGGATAGGAGCCATTTTTTGGGCCCTCGTGGGGGTGTGGCCGGCCACATGGGGTATCCCCCCTTGGGGACCCTCTTGTTCATTGGTTTCACTCCTAGGTCCTTGTGGAAGGACTTCATTCATGTGCATTTTGGGTTTTTGTGTGAAACTACCCTACCCCTTGGGATTTCCTATAAATAGAGGTGGAGGGGCAGCCCTCCACACTCATCCCTTCTCACATACAAGTGCCATGCATGATCTGGCTTCTCTCTCCCTCCCAGCGAAATAGTTTCGTAGAGCCGAAAGGCTGTCTGGGTTCCGGTGGGAACTAGTTCTGGATGGCGAAGCCCTGCCGGATAGATGGCACCGTATGTGTGCAACTCTGTAGAGAGATCGTAGTTTCGGTCTTAGTTCATGAGTGCCTCCCGAAGGGCTGTCCGTGTGACCGTCCGAGTTTCGAAGGTCCTCCCGAAGGGCTGTCCGAGTGACCGCTCGAGTTTCGAAGGTCCTCCCGAAGGGCTGTCCGCGACACCGTCCGGGGGGCTATTGGACCGCCTCCCGAAGGGCTGTCTGAGGAGCAGATGAGGGTATACATCCTCGCGGTTGGGAGGTTGTAAATCCTAGCTGCGGGGGTCTGCACCGCCGATCGTCATCGACTCTACTTCCCGCTGCGCTACGAGTCGGTAACGAAAAAGATGAAACCTTGTATGCAGTCTCCATAGTGGTCCTGGGCTGGTGCGTAGGTCGGGAAATTTTTGTTTTCTGCTGCGTTACCCTACAGCACCGCCAGGGAACCTATCTCTTCGGGGCATCACATGATCTCCATGGGCGCGAACGATTAGAGAAGTGTGAGGCGGGTGAGTTGAGACCTCGTAGTGAGATCACTTGGTTGTCTTGACGTTCAGGCAGGACTATCCTGAGCTCGGAACACATGCATCGAAAGATGAATAAGAATCACATAGAGATGTGATCGACAAGTTTGCCTACCGATTGAAGTTCGCCCCATTTGAGTTCATCTCGAACCATGGCGTTGAATGGAAATGCGGGTCTTGAATCACTCACAGTCAATTATGAGAGATGTCGATTTGAGTGGTAGCGCACTTTAGAATTAATTCTTTTAGTTCTTAGTACAATTAATTATGAACACCGCCTAAAGTGTTATTTGCATAATAGTTATAGAATAATGGCTCGTATTTCCACCTTCCCTATTAAAATTGAATAACTATTAAATATCCGGTTAAAACTTTATGGTTGGTAATGTAATGTGAGGATTGTCCTCATGAGTGCTGAGAGGGACTTTGTCCTATCGCATGCTTTTGGTATTCTCCCGCTAATGCTATGGATGATGTGGCTCTCGTCCTTCGATCCAAAAGCTATAATTTCGTTAAGGTCAAATGCAATATGTTTGCTTCCATGAGACCTGAACTTCAAAAGTTTGGGATAACTATGTGATATTCATGGAACTGAAAATTAGTTTATGATACAAACAAAGGCTAGAAGATATGGATGTCCACGGTTCCGCTACTGATCATTGATCGGAAAAAGTTCCAGTCATGTCTATACTTCACCGAACCTATAGGGTGACACACTTAAGGGTCATCTATTTGCTAAGTAATAGACATGGAGTCCTGGAGATTGTTTCCGAAAAAGTTTTGGAGACAACAGAAAAGTTTCAGAGAGTAAAACTGGAAACATTTTGGAGACAAACTACATACCGGAAATGTTTTAGAATGAGTCAAGATTTATTTAGTGGGTACCGGAAATGTTCTGGACCATCCGGATTTTTCTGGATTTTTTAGACACTGAAAATATTTCATGAAAAGTTGTCATGAATAGTATAGTGAATAGTGTAACACTATTCGGGTACAACCCCATTTCCTTGGCTTTTTGGAAAGCCACCTTTTGGGGTTTGTCCCTAAAGTTGTGGAGCATAATTTGGGGAGGTGGGGCTCCTTTGTGGCAGCCCGAAACGTCCTTCGTGTGGGGGGCCCACCCAAGGGGTCTCCACCCACTTTTGGTGGCTTTTGGGTGGAAAAAATCCAAGGGCTTTTTGGTATATTCAAGTGCCCTCTACCCCTTGCCTCCCACTATAAATAGAGGTGGAGAGAGCTCTTCATTTCACTGAATCTCTCTAAAACACATGCCATGCCATGACTTGGCTTTCTATCTCCCTCCCTGCAAAATAGTTTTGTACGCCAAAAATGCTGTCTAGTCTTCGGTAGGGCCTAGTTCTGGACGGAGAAGCCCTGCTCGATAGTTGACACCGTATGTGTGCAACCCGGTAGAGAGGTCGTAGTTTCGATCTTAGTTCGAGAGATAGCCTGAGGTTCTGTCCATGTGCCTCCCGAAGCGCTGTCCGAGGGACTGATCGAGTTTCTGTCCGAGGGCCTTCCGGAGGGCTGTTCGAGGGACCGCCCGAGGAGCTGTCCGAGGAGTACATCCTCGCGGTTGGGAGGTTGTAAAATCCTAGTTGCGGGGATCTGCACCAACGATCTCCACCGACTCTCCTTCCGTTGCGCTACGAGTCGGTAATGATCAGATCAAAACCCTGTATGCATCTTCATAGTGGTCCTAGGCTGGTGCATTGGTTGGAAATTTTTTGTTTTCTGCTGCGTTACCCCACAGTTGGTACTGTCACACACCTCCTAAAAGTAGCTCCCGGAAGTTCCGACAAACATTAGAGCCCATGATGCAAGCCGGTGTGAGCGTCAGAGGTCGCGTCGGATTCCGGGTCTTTCGGATTCCAGAGGGTACACCGGGGGCTCTGGATTCTGGATTTTGTTTTGGGGCATATTTTGTCTCGACAACATAGGGCTCTGATGTAAGCCGGAACCTATGCCGGAACAAGCATTGAATTGTGGAGGCTCCCAGAACTTTCGGCATGTATGCAGAAAGCCAAGATGATTGTTTCATGAAGAATACTTGGGCAATAAGTGTGGCATATGGTGAATGATGTAGAATGTTTTATATTTGGGATGTTTAAAAACAAAATGAGTTCCATCATACTTTCATCGAGCACCACTCTTAATAGTGCAGTTCTCCTATATTGAAATGAACACAAACATGTTATAACCTTCGAGTATACCTCTTCTTCTCTCTTTGTTAATTAGGGGGTCCACATATATCTTCGCTTCATTCATTTTGACTAACTTCTATGTTGTTTTTGACACTACAGTTATCAGAACTCCGTAAGAGTTATTACTAGTGAGAATGAGCCACTATTTCATTTTGTTGTTGGTTTCTATCAAACCATAACTTTTATGTATCTCGTGTAATGATCTGCGCCATGGATGGCTGATGAGTATTTAATTAGTAATGACTGCCATGTTGTGCACTGAACATTTCACCTTTTTATGGTGTCCTTCCTGGATGAAACTATTGAGCATTAGAGTTACCAAGAACTAAACCGAGTGATCGTATTGAGTAGGGACTTTCAGTGTGGGTTGAACGCGAACGACTGTACAGGGCAAGAGCTTCAGGAGAAGGCATTGAAGAGGTATTTGTGCCATGTTTGTGATTATGTCCTACGAGTTGTCTGCAATTATTAACCATACAGCTAACTACAGAGCTATCGCATCTCTGTTTTAAGTCTTCTTTTGTTATTTCCCCGGAGCTACTTGCTCATCCTGATCCACGTTGTTGGAACTTACACATGAGCTCGTGTATTGTAAATTTCTGAGCTTCTACTGTTGACTTACTAATTCAGTATCTATATGTAAGTAGGTAATATTAGTTGCCTTTCAGGATCCTGTTTTGTTATAGTAGCTAAGTTATGTGGTTGAATTTATTGGATTCGAATGAGATAATTTGATGTGATGATCCATGTCATTTTATAACTCATGGCCAACTTAACAATACCAGAATTGTGAAATAAGTTGTGAAAACAATGAAGTGCTAATCTTGATATTATTTGCCCGCCTTTAGGAATTGTGTTACAGTCTGATGTCGACTATGGAGTAAACTTATTGTAGTTTTTTTTGTGCTCCATTGTTCAGGTACAAGGAGTTGATGGTCTTACTGTTAGAGTGGCTTCTTAAGATGCAAGAGTGCTTCAGGTGATTTTTTAAAGAAGGAAAATTATCATGGGGAATTTCGGTACAAATCAAAGGTGATTGTATGATACTTTATTTGACAAATTCGTTTTACATAGTATCCATGTTATATAATTAGTACATTTTTATTAGAAATGGAGGAGGACCCCCGGCCTATGCATCTCGACGATGCATGCAGCCATTTTATTAATTTTTCACACAAGACCTTACAAAGTCATACAACAGTAAGATTGAAGTCACCGTCTAGGCAACAAAAGTATCACTACTCCTATCCAATTGATGAAGGAATGCCGATAGTCTGGGCCTAGTACCAAACAGACCTCGCAGCCAAACCTAACATCTAAGACCCGAGGTCCCAACCAGGATGCCTGCCGGGTATGGGCACCCACCAGTCCGGCGTGCTCCTCAACCAGGACGCCTGCCGGGTATGAGGCCGCCGCAGCCACCTGCCACCAATCCATCTTCAAAGCTGTACTACTGCGTGAACCTTGCCCGGTCTAGCTGCCGCCGACGCCACCACAACGCCAGACAGCGTCGATCGACCTCCTGCGCAAGTCCATCATCGCACATCAGACGCCTAATCTCTAGAGCGCCATGCCATCGAGATCCGACAACATCAATGTGTGTGATGAAGCACCGCTCCTCCTCTTGTCACCTCCAGCCATCACTTGCTCCAAAACGATGCCCCCATGAGGGAAAAGCTACTAAGTACGCCATCATCGTCTGATCCGGGAGACCCATATCTAGGGTTTCCCCCGGAGACCAAGCTCACGCCTGGGCCCAGATCCGGCCGTGCCGCCGCCGATCTGGTCACACCACCGCCGTCCCTGGCGACCGTGGCGCCCCAGATCTTGAAGCCGCCTGCCATGAGGAATGGGATCGCCGGAGCACCGCCAGCCCCCGTCGTGACGTCCGGCCGCACGCCACGCTCCGGCCCGGGGGCGCCGGCCCGCACCAGCTCCTCACGAGCGGGAGGGCACCTAGTCCCCGCCGCCGCCGGCGATGGCGAGGCTTTGCCTGGCCGCTCCCTCGGGCGGCGGCGAGGGAGGAGGAGGACGAGAGGGGGAGTCGGGGGTGACGGGATCTGGGGGCCTCCCAGCCGCCGCACGGGGGCGACTCAGGAGGACGAGAGGACCATCTAATTAGTACATAATGAGGGCTAACTGTTGGTTACTTGTCCGTGCGTGCTTGACAAATACAACCCTTCTATCTGTACGACCAAGCGGAAGGGAATCAAGATGTACATTGCCAGGAAGAAGATCTAGAAGGACATGGGCGTCGAGCCCTCTGAGTTCGGGGATACCGTCGCGCAGGTGAGCATCTCTCGCGTTCCTCTCGTCGTCGGCTTTGTGCCATTCATGTGTCTCTTTTCTATATCTATAACTGCTCTTTAGTTTGCGGTTGTCAAGGTTTAACATGCTTGTGGTGGTTAATATGTCTGTAGCTAGGTTTTCTTTGACCTAGAGAATAGCAACCAGGAGCTCAAGAGTGACCTCAAGGACCTCTACATCAACACTGCAATGTAAGTACTACATCCAGATCCTCCTGATCTATTGTGTCTGCCGATCTATTTGGCATCAGTGTACGAGATAATGATACGGTCGTGATGTACAGAAACATTCTAAGGTTTGTAAGCTACCTTTTTATTCTCCTTTCACTTGAGAACCAGTCAGTTAACTTTTATCGTACATGCATTCTTCGAATCCCGTGGATGCTCTTGTAACAGTTTGTATTGGTAAACTGGTTGTGCCACCTACCATAACAATTTCTTTTTGTCTAAGAACTTTTACAACAAAAACCCCAGCTACTAAAGCATTACTGCATGGAAATTACTGCGTCATTCCTATGTTTGAATTTTATGCAAAAACTGGTCAGTGAAATGGAAATAGAAATAAGTTAGTTCCATTGTTATGAAAGATAATGTGGGCTTCAGACTGCTCTAACGTTTAAGGAGATGTTGAGTTTTGACAAGCTTAATTAAGAAAATGAGTTTAACTTGGTTTGAACTCACAACAACATTTTGTACTAAAAATCATTTCATGGAACTCGATGGTGTCTTGTTTTGTCCAAAATTCGTTTATATGCTGAGGCCATCGAATTTGTTGGTGAAATGCTTCATGGTCGTTTTCAGCCTGCTTTTATTTCTGAGGTTAGAACAACTTAATTTTGATTTTTATTTTCTCTTTCTCTTTTCTGCAATACAAGCTTTCCATAAGGTGGTCCGCAGCTGGGCCTCAAAGAAATTCATGACTTGATGGTAGGTAGAGCTGTATGATTTGGCGGGGCGGCATTTACTTTCTGTGCTCCTTTGTCCATTGAAAAATAATGTTGGTAGGTTTTGTCATAAGGTTGCCAGTAGCATAGCTAAATAGTATGGACAACGTCGTAGTGCAAATCTGTTCTTCCAGGGCCCATCTCATTCTTCCGAAAAGAATCAGCTTGAGAGATCAAGAATGTCAAATGGATCATGCTTGCTGCATATTATTATTTTTTACAACTTTTATGAATGAAGGAAGGAGGACTGACTACTTTAATCATATGGAGAGTGTTCCTGACAGTCTCGAGGCCTTGGCTTGGGTTGCACTCTTTGAAAAAGATTGTGGTTAGTGAAATTGCTTCATTGGCTTCGATTTTGAGTCCCGTCAAAGTTATACAAGTTTGTCCCCTGATTTCCTTTTATTTTCCTCTGTAAGGCATGAGTTTCCCAACAACACATGTTGAAGAAAGTTGACACATGTTAACCATTTGTAGACCATGAAATAGCTTTTACTTTTCTTCAGGGTATATATCCTTGTCCTTGGTATCTAGTTATCTGCTGGTTGGGACTGGGTTTATTTGTATGGCTGCGGGAGAAGCCGAGAAGTTGGGTCTGAGCACGAGGAGGACATATCTATGGTGGTGATCTATTGTGCGGTGGGAGAAGGATCTGCGTGGGGAGAGTGGTATCTCGCATCTATCTCATAGTTTACGCTCGACTGGTCAAGTATTGACCTGTACCGGTATCATGAAATTAGACAACTGGTAGAAAATGACTATTTATCTTCACTTGACTCAATTAATTTCTAGCATTTTCTCTGCCTTTTATGATTGCCACCGACATCTTCGTTTTTACCAAATTTAGCATCAGTTTTCAAGTTTTCAAGTATTTTAGTCTCCCATTTTTTGCAATATAGAAAGTCTCATGTTACATTTCTTCTGCAATCTTATTTATAGCTAGGATTGTAGTATATGCATGTTCGGTTTAGTGCTCCTGGCAGCAATAATTGTTGTTCGTATGTGCACCTCTCGCTCATCCTCCTGATTACTTGTCTCACACATAAAATGTTGGTTCTTGTGCAGTGCCGGGCGAAGCACGCGGCATGAGCGCGACGAGGGGGATTACCGGTGACCCCTAGCTACCTCCTAGCGGTGCGGGTGCCCTGCCCCAAGGAGGCGTACTGCTGCGGGAGTTCCGTGGTGTACTGCTTGCATGGTTGGCGACCACTGCATGGTGTGCGCCGTGCCTCTGCCCTGAGCCCGGCTGCGGATTCCTCGGCCCGTCGTCCACGCTCCGTGGCCACCTTGCCGAGCGCCACCAGTGGCCGGTGACTGACATCGCCGCTGGAGGTCCAAAGGTTGGACCTTGGTTGGAGATTCTTTCCATTGCATTGGTTGCCCATGTATCGCTCGTACCATTCATGTAGGTCTTGTTTGTTTGTGTGTGAAAACTGAATTTGTAGCAGCTAGCTAGCTAGCAGAAAGTCACACGTACGGATTCTACCCTTGACATGCAGTGCGCCTTCTATCTTGCACCGGTAATTTGAGTTTGATTTGATAAAATAACACTACGTAGTACAGCTAGCCAGGAAAGTGAAAGGGGCGCGTCCTACCTGTCACGCCCCAATCACGAGTTAATGCAATCGTTGTCGACCTGACTCACAACTCTCACGTTTATATGGTGGAGGTGATGGTCGGCACAGGGGTGATGAGGCAACACGACAATGGCAGCACTGTCGGCTGTTTGGATAGGGTAGCTAGGGCTGGGGACTCCATGGTCCATGCATGCATTCATGGGTAACGAGGGAGTACCTGAAAAGATCGAGACGCGAGGAGGCCTGGGTGCATAGTATAGAGAAAGAAGAAGTGCATAGTATAGTAGTACAATTCAAAGGCAACTGACCATGTTTTTCCATCCTGCCCATATACATAATAAATGCATTTTTAAGAGTACACGAATTTTGTCTTACAAAGAGTAGTACCATTTTAGCTCATAGTGAATCTCATCATCTAATTAAAGCAACACTCACACCAGTAATAAAAAATATATAGCGAAAGGTTCTCTAACCTAGTAGTTAGAGCACTTCAGCACTTGACGGGCATCAAGTAAACCTCACTGACTGCTATCCTCTTGTTTTTTTTTTTCCGATGAAGGTTGGATTTTATTGGCTCAAAATGAAGCATCAAGAGGATACACTTATAATGAACACATACCCGGCCTCTGCATAATTAGGATGCACATAGTCAATACCAATGCACGCACATAAAATACACGCCAACAAATAGTAAAGTCATATAAGACCAAAACTATGCATGGGCGAGGAGAAAAAAAAGAAAGCGGTCAGATCCACGATCAATAAACTACAACAATTAATGACGATATCTGCACCAACCATCTTATGACACCACATGAACGAGGAGGTTCTTCAACAGCAACGCCTTCAGGAAGGGAGCGGTGCTCAAGCGCCGCCATCACCGGATCCAACCACATAAGGCCAGAATCTATGTTTTCACCCTGAAGAACTAGTCTAAGCATATCCGAACAATGCCTTCAACAACGTAACGACGTAAAAACATTGTCATTGCCAGGTATAACCAACTCCGGTCAGGCCTAGGCTTTCACCCCGGAGCTCAACCCCGGGTGCTAAAGTAGCACCATCATCGACGTTAGCCATGTGTTGTCGCCACCATTTTTTCTCGATCCCAGCAGCTACATGCGATGCGTCGCCGCCGCTGCACAACCTCCGTTTTGCATCAAGCCGTTGTCCATAGTTTGTATTTCATCGCCAAAGCCAACCACCGGGTCTAGAGAGAGAAACCATTACAAGAACCTTACGATGGCCCCTTCAATTCACAGCAAGGTCACCGACGCGCTAAACGGACCCACCAGAACCGCCGCCTCCTTCCGATGTGCATCCATGGTGATCGCCGTCAACGTGTCAGCCTACCGCCACCCACCACGAGGGCTTCGCCCAACAAACACAGACAACAATGAGCAGAGGATGCATGGTGGAGAGGGCGCTGGGGGCGTCGGCGTGCAGGCGCCCTTCGAGTCGCGAAGAGAAACACAGGGCCAAACCGATTTCTTCGGGTGTCACGCAGTGCAAGAGGACGACGAAGATCCTGCTAGCCTGATGCACCGAAGTGCAAAGCTAGCCTTTGGGTAGCGCTCGCATTCATTCAGGAAGTGAATGTGTGTGTACTAGACAGGAACAACCAGCAACAACAATAGCTTCACGTCCAGCCCGCTTGCCCAGATCCAGCCACCGTGGTCCCTGCAAACTCCGCCATGCATCGCGGATCTGGAGCGCAGGCATCTGTCCTCTTGGTTAGCTGTCTATTTCCCCCTACAATGAGATTTGTATAACATGCTGGCAAATAAACAGCCGAAAACAGTAGATCTGAGGGGGTGTTTGTTTCCAGGGACTTTTTTGTGTAGGGACTAGAAAAAGTCCCTCTTAGAGACTTTTTTACCAAACGGGAGGGACTTTTTAGGGACTAAACTAGGCATTTGGGACTAAATGAAGAAGACTCTCAAGGAGAGTCTTTTTGGGACTTTTTGGGACTTTTCCAATAATGCCCCTCCATGCACCCATTGGCCCGCCACCCCATGGTGTTGTTTGATTGTTATTTTTCTATATACTAGGGGCAACATGGTCATTTAATAACCTCTAGAAAGGGACTAGGGACTTTTTAGTCTCTGAAAACAAACAGGGAGGGACTTTTTAGGGACTAGGGACTTTTTAGTTGGGACTAGAAAAAGTCCTAGGACTAGAGAACCAAACACCACCTGAATTACATAATTCATGGATGGATTTGAACAACCTTGGTGAGTAGAGTGGTATATTCACACCTTTCGCTACCACGCCAGTGACATATGCTTAATTCCCTCCAAGTTCTAATATTTTACACTAAATGAAAGAAAAAGCCTATATCAAACACATGGAAGAAAAGAGTCATATTAAATAATATGAAATTAGCAATTATGGTCTACAACAAGTACATAAAAATAAGATCTTTTTTGCTTTGTGGTACTACTTCGTGTCACAATACATTTGCTGCTTTAGCTTCTTCTACTTTTTTTTGTGAGCCAAGTTGACAACGATTGGATGGTGAACACCCTGGTTCGCGGGATCCAGCATGTCCCAAATTAAGGTGATCCCGGGAGCTTGCAGGAGAGACGTTATCGGAGGAGTGATCGAGAACGCCTCCATTGGAGCGGAAGCGGTAGGACCGGATCGAGAAGCAAAGGGGTTAATAATGAAAGAGCCATTCGATCCCGCATGCGTGATACCATGAATGAGGGAGAAACGAGATACAAGCGGCCGGCTAACCGTAATCGGTGTTCGAGAAAAGTTCGGCCATAGAGAGAAGCTTGCAAGAGCCCGAACTCCCAAGATCCAACCTCGTCGGAGGCGGAGAAGCAGCTCGCAATCCTTTGATTGGCAAGAGGAGGATGAAGCAAAATTCAGGTGTAAGGGGAGAAGAAAATGCTTGAATAAGGTATCGCTTTCCCATTTAAAAATAGTAGAAGAAGATAAACCAGCAAGTCTGATCTTGCTGTGAGACAAAGGAGTACCCCAAAGAAAAAAAGATCTTATTTTTGTGTACTTGTTGTATATCATAATTGCCAATCTCGTATTTTTAATATTGTTAATCTCAAAAAATAAGTGCACTTGACGCCGGCTCTTTTGTTCCATGAGGTTGATATATGCTCTTCTTTCATTTGGTTTAAACTATAAGAACTTGGAGGGAATTAAGCACTTATAAATGGCTGGTGTGGTAGTGAAGGTGTGAAAGATGCCACTGTACGTACCCACCAAGGTCCTTCAAATCCTGTTATCCATGAATTATGCCTAAAAGAAGATATAGAGTTTTCGGTGGTTTATTTGCCAGCATGTGATATGATGCTCACTCTAGAAGTCTATGGAAAAAGACAGCACACCAAGATGAGGACGTGAATCAGTAGTGAGATCTATCGCCTGGCCTCTATAAATGGCTGTATCCAAAGGTAGCTAAACCTAAACATCATCCATATCGGACATGGCTTTCAAATCTATGGAAAAAGACAGCACACCAATTGCAAGAGGAGGACGTCAATCAGTAGTGAGATCTATCGATCGCCGGGCCTCTATAAATGGCTGTACCCAAAGGTAGCTAAACATCATCCATATCGGACATGGCTTTCATGCGCTCGTCGTCCTCATCCATGGCTCTCGCTCTGCTGCCGCTGCTGGTGGCAGCCGCATTCTTCATCCCCTCCATGGCTTCATCAGCTTCAGGTACCCTCGACCATGGCTTGGATGGTGAGGCACTGCTGATGCTGGGGAGGTTCCATGGGTGGATGGCGGCGCACGGCCGGTCGTACGCCACCGTGGAGGAGAAGCTGCGCCGGTTCGAGGTGTACCAGAGCAACATGGAGTTCATCGAGGCGGCAAACCGGGACAGCCGGATGACCTACAGCCTCGGCGAGACCCCATTCACCGACCTCACCCACGACGAGTTCATGGCCATGTTCAGCAGCAACGAGTCGTCATGGGAGTCGGAGGAGACGACGGTGATCACAACTCGCGCTGGCCCCGTCTACGAGGGCACCGGCGCCGTGCAAGAGCCACCTCGTCGTACCAACCTCAACCTGACGGCGGTGGTGCCTCCGAGCGTGGATTGGAGGGAGAAAGGCGTCGTCACAGCAGCCAAGTATCAAGGGGATTCCTGTTGTAAGTAACATCCATCCAAAATAAATCATGCATGCGATGCGAGTTGTCGTACGTCGTCTACTCCATTATATTGATGCAATTAGGTAAGTGAGCGGTCATCTAACGTACGTACGTGTCCGCGCGTGCAGCGTCTTGCTGGGCGTTCACGTCGGTGGCGACGATGGAGAGCGCGCAGGCGATCAGCACCGGCAGATCGCCGCCGGTGCTGTCGGAGCAGCAGCTGGTGGACTGTCGGATTAACGGGTGCGGCAACAGTTGGATGGACAAGGCCTTCGAGTGGGTGATCCAGAACGGTGGCATCACCACGGAGGCGGCCTACCCCTACACCGGCAAGGTGGGCACGTGCCAAAGGGCCAAGCCGGTCGCGGTGAGGATCAGAGGCTACAAGAAGGTTACACCATCTGGCAACGAGGCGGCGCTCATGGAGGCCGTGGCGCAGCAGCCCGTCGCCGCATCCTTCGACTACAGTGACCCCTGCTTCCAGCACTACATCCGCGGCGTGTACAACGCCGGTTGCTCCAGGTCCGGCGTCTACACCAAAGGGGCGTGCGGGACAACGCAGAACCACGCACTGGCCCTCGTCGGGTACGGGACCAAGCCTGACGGGACCAAGTACTGGATCGGTAAGAACTCGTGGACTGACCAGTGGGGTGACAAAGGCTTCGTCTATTTCCTTAGGGACTCGCCACCCTTGGGCTTGTGCGGCATTGCCAAGTACCCGCTTTACCCTATCATCTGATGACCCAGCCGCCGTGCACCTCCATCATCTGTGTGTGACTCCGTGCATCTCTACTTATATTATATATATGTAATGAATAATTGCACGGTACCTAGCTATTCACTTGTGTACTCCATGCCTATGCTATGCATGTAAAGGTTCGGGTGCTACACATGCATCCTTGCCTATAATAAATAAACAATATATATATATATACATATGCCACTCCTTCTTTTTTTAAATCTTATATAAATCGTTTTGTTTTTTGTAGATTCATAGTTTTTGCTATGCACCTGACCTATATAATACATTATGTTTTACTGTGTTCTAAATAAAAAAGTTAAAACGACTTGCAATTTGGGGTGGAGGAAGTATCTCCCTTCTGTTTTATTTATTTAAGTTGTAAAATACACCAGCGGTACATGAACTAGGGAGTGTCATCCAGGTCTCTCATCTCCTGAAATGCACATTGGAGTCCCTAAACTTGCTAATTGGTTTGTGTGACACTCAAATGAGTACGTGGCATGTTTTTTTTTTTTGCGCATAGAGTACGTGGCATGCTGATGCGTGGAGCGGATGATGGAGAGCAAGAGAGGCAGGAGGGGGGTGACCGTGGGGGAGAGGAGATGAGAGCGGAGACAGGACGAGCTCTGGTGGTGCTGAATTGCTGATAGGTCGAGGTCGGCGCGCAGCAGAGGCAGGGTGAGCTTGACGCACCGGACGGGGCGAGCTTCGGCAGCGCGAGATTTGGGCGAGCGCGACTGCATAGATCATTTGAGAGAAATGGAGAGAGATGAAGAGAGAAGATAGGTGGACCTGACATGTAGTCAGCGTTCCACGCATGCCATTTAACATGGGTTATGAAGATTTGGATGTATTATGTGAACCCATAAGCAAGTTTAGGGACTTAAATATGTATTTTGGGAGTTCGGCGACCTAAATGACACTCTCTACCAAGTTCATGTACCGCCGTGCATTTTACTCTTTATAAGGTTTGGCTGGTCCTAAATTAAACTAAACCAACGCCAAATGCTATGGAATGGATGTAGTATCCGATATCCCGTAATAATATTGCATATTTGGCTGCCATCAAAATGCTTGGGACAGGTTGTTCGGAAAATCCAAGATAGTATGCATCAATAGCCTTCTCTAGGATACAATAATACAGAGTTGAGCGAGCACAAAACACACCACACTGTGCTTACACACGCTTATTAAGGAGGTACACAAAACCACCGACTTCACAAAACAAGGGGTGTCCTCATCCCACCATGGTCCACAAGTGCTTGGCGTCGTCTCATTGTAGTCTATAAGCACTTGGTGCCATACTGCAAATATTAGTTGTGGACCCGGTAGACGAGGGATTGCATTAAGCGCCACCATAAGTTGTGCCATCGACCCTCTTTAATTAAAGTAATTGAACTAATTTTCAAAATGCCGCTGATGATTATGATAAACTAATTGATTTATTTGGAGAAAAATAAATTGAATTAATTAATTTAAACTAACAAGGGTTGATGGTGGCCTTTTAGGGGTACTAATTCACATGTCTACACTACATTACACCTTTGCGGGACAAACTAATAGCAGTTCTCCTACAATAACAGTTACCAAGCAAGCTTGACCTTGCAACCATTTGAAGTTTTGTATAGCAGAAAGTGTACCCCTCCTTTCATCTGGTTAGAAGTAAGAGAATGTGTGTTGTTTGTTCTTGTAGTAATCGAAGATACCACATAAAAAAATGAAGGTCAGATAAAACATGAAAATACCTCAGAGCAAGCCAAAAACTATTATAATAAAAGAAGATGAGATCTATCTTTAAAAGTTGACATTCTATCTACCTCAAGATCCCACCCTTGAGAGGGACTCAAAGATTTCAATAGAAAGGGGAACTACCACCATGGTTTGTAGGACCATATATACAAGATCAAGTTAAAAAGCTTAGACATCTAGCTTAGAAGTTAGAAATACTAGAGAGCATGGTAGGATTACACATGTTGTTGCAACTAGCAAAATACTCGAGGGTTCCGGAAGAAGAAATTTCAGCAAAAAGCAGTTGATTTTCAAGACACAGATTAATATCGAAGACATTATTCCAATCAAGATCATTGTTGTAGGGGTAATGAGTTTGTATAATTTGCTCTATGGCTACAACTATTTTGTTCTGCAAATTCATAGATTTTGTTCCATGTGTATAAATAATGGTTCTTTGAATTTATATACTTTGTTCAATAAGTCTATATAATTAGTTCTGGGAATACAATTTTTTTGTTCCATGAGCTCATATAAAATTGTTCGACGTGTACAACTTCGGAGACTCTTCCGACGATGTGGTCCCGATGAGTAGTTTGTATATTAATTGACAACTGTATTGAGTGTTTGCTCCTCCGACGATGGAGATAAAACATGACAAAAAAATACATATAATAATAAGGGATTAAAAAAAACCCGAATCAACAGTTTGCTCATCCATTCGTCCCATATGTGTAGACTGCTATTGTTGCCGGGCAACAACAAAAATATATCTGCATCTTTTTTTCTGTGACATGTATAAAAATGCATCAATTTGGGTTTACTGCATACATACACACAATTCTTTTTTCAATTCAACTGGTTCAATGTTTAAATGCATCAATTTGGAAATCGACACATACAGGATGTCAGTTCAAATGCATCTTGTAGTGTTCTTTGCTTGTCTCGGTCCAAGAATTTACTCATTGATGGCCGAGACGGCGAGCAGTGTCATTGTTTCTCAGCTTTCGAGGCACAGTCATTCTGGGGTGTAGTGGAGGCAGGGCCAGCGCGCAGCAGCAGCAGCAGCACGATGGCTGGGTCGACCAGGCAGAGGCAGGGCCAGCGCCCGGCAGTAGCAGCACGGCGGTGTGCCCGGTCGGTCGTGGAGAGTACAGGGAGCACTGCCAGGAATGATGCGGTTTGCGCTAGCACGGAGCAGCTAGCAGACGGGGCTAGACCGTGGGAGAGCGGAAGCCAGTGGTAGTATGCATCAACCAGTAGTCGTCGAACTTGTCGCCCAGAAGCATGGGAGATGGCGACAGGCGGCGAAGCATGCGGCGTGTTACCTTTGGGTTTTCTCCTATCAGGGGCCCTACGATTCTTTGCCCCCCCCCCCCCCCCCACCCCACACACACACACACCGACATGGCGGAAGACTGCGCTAAGACAATCACTTGTGCTCAAGAACAACCCTCATCTGTCGCTGCAAACAAGCAGTGTCTTTGGATTATTCTCTAAAAAAATACTCCCTCTTCTAGACTACTAGTGGTTGGGGTGCGCCACTTAGGCGGAAGCTCTGCGGTACCGCTAAAAAATTATACTATACTACTCCCTCCGTTCCTAAATATAAGTTGTTGGGGGAGTGTAAACTGAACTCCCCCAACGACTTATATTTCGGAACAGAGGTAATAGTTAGGTAGCACATGTTCATGCATGCAAGAATTGTTGAGCGAATTATATTTCCTGTGTACGCAAGAAACAAGTTGACACTCCATCACACTCAGCGCAGACCGCGTCGCCGGAACCATCCTGTGCGGTGCATGTAGGAGACGACCATTTCAAATTTTGTTTTGCGTTGTGGGTGGGACATGGATATGCAAGTAACCTGCATATGCCCTCCATTGTATGAACTGGTTACAACATCAAGCATTCACTGGCCTGGTTTGCTCCATTAGCATATGTTCATTCTAAATATACTAAATCTGGCTAGGTTTCTTTTACCTGGTTTTCTTTCCCTTTTTTTCTAGTATTTCCTTCTCATGCACTCCTGTGCATGCGTGCCGCGCGATTCTTTCGCCAGGTTCCTCCCCTTTTCTCGCGTGGTCTGTTGTGCTGCTGAGAGGATGCCTGATTCTTGTCGAGGTCGGTGCTTGCTACCGCTGGCTCATGCCTCGTTAGATCCCCAGCAGTCGGGATCCATTTCATCTCCCGGCCGGCGCCGGTACAGTCTCCCCTCCGCGTGGCCGAGTTGGCGGCGCACGCACGAGCCATCAGTGATGACCTGTGGGAGGTGCGTGCAGAGGCACTACCGGAACAGGGGCCGGTGCTGACGGCCAAATATATGCCGACGGCCACCGTCGGTCTACTCCTGCATATGCCGACAGCCGAATCCAGGCCGTCGGCGTATCGTGTCCGTCGGGCTATCCCGAGCTATGCTGACGGCCACCGTCGGCACAGGTCAGTCGTCGGCTTAGCCCCAGCCTATGCCTACAGCAGCCGTCGGCATACATAAGCCGTCGGCATAGATGCGGGCCTGTCGGCCCCACTCGTGACGTGCGGCTAACGGCGTCCGATCTATGCCGGCGGCCTAGACGGGCGGCCGTCGGCACAGATGCGCATGCCACGTCATCGATCCGAGGCGCACCGACCACCACCTATGCCGTCGGTATAGATGCCACGTCATCGATTTGGGACGCGCCGTCCATCTGCCCCTGGCCTAGGCTATACCGACGGCTTTGCCGTCGGCATAGTTTTTTTGCATTTATTATATTTTTTTTTGTTCTTTTACGTATTATTATTTAATTAACTTACATGTAGCATGTGTTAATATAAGCAAAAATACCTTACTTTCCGAATCTATACTGAGGGGTGTGACCCCCCTCACGGACGGCGCCGCCGGCGGCGGCTGACACCGGGAGGGGGGAAACAGCCGCATCGGGCCTATACGGAGGGGACGTTGCTCCCAAGTGTTTATATGGGATGACCTACCACAACCGTGTGGTGTGGTGGCATGTCTGAAGAGGTGGCACGCGTCTCCGGGGTGTGGCCCCCTCCCGGACGGCACCGTCGCCGGCACCTGGAGGGGGAAAACGGACGTGTCGGGTCTATACGGAGGGGATGTTGCTGTGGGTTTGGCCTGGATGTTGCTCCCAGGTGTCCCAGTGGGCTGACCTAACACAACCGGGTGAAGAGGTCCACTGGTCAAAGCCCGTCCGTGGGAAGTCAAAGGGCTAGATCTCGTGGTCAACCACTCCAGGGTTAGTCGGGACGGGGGCCCGGGGGGGGGGGGGGGGGTAGCAATGCCACCGGAGCGTCGCACCGGCCCCTCATACATGCGGGGTGGTGTTGTGGCATGTCTGAAGAGGCGGCACGGGTCTCCGGGGTGTGGCCCCCCTCACGGACGACACCGCCGCCGGCACCTGGAGGGGGAAACGGACGCGTCGGGTCTACACGGAGGGGATGTAGCTATGGGTTTGGCCCGGATGTTGCTCCCAGGTGTCCCTCTGGGCTGACCTAACACAACCGGGTGGAGAGGTCCACTGGTCAAAGCCCGTCCGTGGAAAGTCAAAGGGTTAGATCTCGTGGTCAACCGCTCCAGGGTTAGGCGGGACGGGGGCCCTTGGTGGGGGGGAGGGGGGTAGCAATGCCACCTGACCATCGCACCGGCCCCTCATACATGCGGGGTGGTGTTGTGGCATGTCTGAAGAGGCGGCACGCGTGTCCGGGGTGTGGCCCCCTCACGGACGGCGCCGCCGCCGGCACCTTGAGGGGGAAACGGACGTGTCGGGTCTACACGAAGGGGATGTAGCTGTGGGTTTGGCCCGGATGTTGCTCCCAGGTGTCCCTCAGGGCTGACCTAACACAACCGGGTGGAGAGGTCCACTGGTCAAAGCCCGTCCGTGCATGTGGCCGTCGTGCCATACCTTTTATGTTCGTACTTGTTAGTTTCTTTAGATGGCGATGATGATGTTCCATGTCTTGCAATACTTATGTTCATGAAGTTTCACCGATGATGATCTTTAGATGATGAACTTGAGTATGTTTAAATGATGATGATGATCTTTAGATGATGAACTTGAGTATGTTTAGATGATGATGACGATCTTGAGTATCTTTTGATGATGAACTGCCATATTTCTGCATAATCCCATATTTTCTGTTTTGAAATGCTGTCAAAATGAATTGAAACAGAGAAAACAGAGAAAATAAAAAATAGCACAGATCTATGCCGACGGCAAAGCCATCGGCATAGATATGCCCAGGACTGAACAGTGGCTGCCACGTGGCAGGGATATGCCGACGGCCAGCCGTCGGCATATCCCTGCTGCCAGGAGCTCCGAGAGGCTGCCATGTGGCAGCCCGTGGTTTGTCAGCGCGTTTGACGGCGCCGTCCTTTGTCGTCAGGTGAAAATCACTGCCGACGACGATGATATGACGACGGCCGTTGGCATATGTGCCTGTGCCGACGGTCTGACACATCTACGCTGACGTGATCTATGCCGACAGGGATATGCCGACGGCTGCCGTCGGCATAGACCTAAGCCGACGGCAAATGGCCTATGCCGACGGCCGTTGGCAGCGGCTTAGAGGGCGAGTCCGGTAGTGAGGCTCTGAAGTGGTGGGGCTCCGTGCAGTAATCTGCTATACTCGGCCCGCCAGTTGTCGTGTCTGCCGCGAAGCCCTACCCTACCCAATATGCCCATGGCCGTCTACGTCCGCGGCGACTTCTCGTGGTTTGGCCAGGACAACAGAGGCTATGACAGGAGCCGGGAAGGGTAGAGGCGATGGTGGGAGTGGAGCTGGTGGCTTCCATTGCGGCACGCGAGGAAGCTGGCACCCTGGATGGACGGGCAGGACTTGCTTAGAGGTGGCCCAGTATAGCCACGAGTGCGCCGGCGGGGTTCATAGACCGGCGAGTCAGTTTGGACAGGATCATCGAGCCGGCGTCCAAGGTGGAGTACGAGAGCGAGGCCTTCATCCGCAACGTGGTCACCCGTCCCTGAAGATTGAGTTCTTCAAGTTCTACAATGGCTCGAATGGTAATCAATTCTTGTGTCTCGCAGTATTTTGTGTTCCACAATAGCTAGGTGGCACCGGACGCAGGAGCAATGCTACATCCACGTAATGATTTAGGTAAGGTTACGAACTGATCTGACGCGGGATTATTTGATTGGATTAAAGGAGAGGGTTAGGCCCACCCCAGAAAATCATGGGGGCATGTTTAGCTTAGTTGGAAGTTTTCATAGCAGCTACGTGGATGTAGCATTGCTCCCAAACGCAGAGTTGGTGGTGGTGGAGATCAGCGGGCGCCAGTGTTCGACGTGGCGCGCTGACTTGGACCCGTCGTGGTAGAAGTTGCCACCACTCGGGTGTGTGGCAGGCTGCCATGCGCTCTGCGCAGCGCAACAGGTTGTGGCCCAAGTGAGTGGGGCACGTATACATACTACATCATCCGCGACGCGATGACGGAGCTCCTTGAGGCGAACGAGGCTGCTGGAGGTGCTGTTTGTGATGGTCATGGCGTACGGCGTACCACCGGGAGAAGGCCGGAATGGAGGACCGCCTGGCCCCCCTTTTGTCTCATGCACCACGTCCAGCCACCGCCGCCAACATCCTCCTCCTCACTTCCGACTCCCAGCCAGCCCTGCCCCGCCAGTGCAGCCCACAAGCGCCACCATGGAGCTCAACGGCATTGGAGGCCCGTTCTGCAAAGTCAGCCGCCCCGAGCTCTTATCTCCAACCTCTAGCTACTAGCAATGGCGGAACGACGCGTGAGAGACTGAATTTTTTGCAGCTAGCGCACTGAACTGCTTCTTCTCTCTCTCTCTCTCTCTCTCTCTCTCTCTCTCTCTCTCTCTCTCTCTCTCTCTCTTCACTTGCTTAATAGAAAAATCGGGTCGAAAACAAGAACTGCCTCCCGGGTCGCACCTGGCGACTCCAGAGGCCCCCCGCCGTCACCTCCTCTCGGCCTCCTCTTGCAAGATCTCCCTCGCCGTCATCGTTGGCGACCCCCATGGTCGGCCGGTGGTGGCGGCGGGCTCTCCTCCGCCCAGCCATAGCCTTCGTCCTCCCATGAGTGTCTCCTTGATCTTGACTAGTGGCTGCTACATGCCATGCCATCCATCGCCTTGTCCGACTCCTCCCTGGCCACCCGAGGGATCCGGCCTGCCGGGGCGTGGTGCAGCCACACGGTGGTCTACTACGTCACGACATGATGCGTGTCTATGGCCCATGTCGGACCAGATCGGATCTGGGCGGTGGCGGTCGTCTCCTTCACGTTCAAGATGGGGCGACAGTTGCACGTACAGGGCTTGCTACACCGGTTGGGTAGCTGGTGATGGCCCTCAAGGATGCGTAGTTCTGTTGTGGCCATTGGCTTGGATGGCTGTGGTTGTAGCGTGGCACGATGGTGGCAAGCACAAGGTGTGCAGCAGTGGTGGATCGGCGCAAGTGAGTCACATAGATGCTCGATTTGCACATGATGGTGGCGGACATGAGGTGTGTGGCAGCGTCACACATGGAGACGAACTGTGGATGATCGGACCTAAGAGGTTTCTCTGCAAGTTCTATCCAATTGTATGCTTGGCTTCGTGTCCTCAGCCGTTGCCGGCTTGACTTCCGTGAAGACATGACTATCAGTAGCCTATGTGGGCTCTTGACGGCACTGACGGAATTTTGTCTGCAAATTGTGTCCAACCACTGTTGAAGACTTGGGGCTGCCGGATGGCCTCTCATGGGTTCTTGGCGGTATCGGTTACCTTGTTGATGCTTGCGGTTGTGCTCCGGTCTGCTTCCCGTATATGTGGTATGCCTGGTTGCGTTTGTCCAGGGTTCCTTGCTGCTGTCGGCCATATTAGCATTAAACACGACTGCTTGGCGTGTCCGTTCCGTGCATGTGTATATGCATGTGTCCGTGTAGGTTTTCTAAACCATCAGCGAGTAGGGCTGCTAGTTAGCCAGCTTAGCTAGTATATATACTCAAGATATCCTCTGTAATCTGTACAACGAAAAAGAGATCAATACAAAGAGTATACAACAGGCTCGTGACGCCTGTGGCCATCATATCGGCTCGGTGTCTTCGTGTTTTGTTCGTCAAGGTTTACGAGTCGCTGTGTTTCCGCCGACGGTGCCAGAAAAGTTGATCGCTCGAAGCAAGTCTAGCCAGCTTACTAGTGATTCACGTATGCACATAAAGCGGGACAGTGCATAGGCACTGTTTATCAATCAAGCAATGTGCATGTGTGCTTGCTAGCTCGTAGGTGTGTACACAGTTTCGGGTGATTTGATCTACGAGATCAATAGCCAACAATTGGTATCTAGAACGTCGACGATCTACGATCTATGATGAGGGACAGCGACACGGAGTCGGTCAAGTCCGGCAACGGTGGTTTCAAGGCGAACAGAAACGGCGATAAGGTAAAAAAGGGCGGCAAGTCAGCGACTAGCGGTGATGGAACGGACGGCGCGAATGTACTGACACATTGCTAGCTAGCTAGCAACCAAGCAGCCAAGCTACTGGACCGATTAACAGTACCACACCGTGTCCTCGTACACGCCTGGGCTAGCTTCAACTACGTTCAGCGATTGGATCGATCGCATTAGCAGTAGCACACCGTGTCCTCGTACACGACTGGGCTAGCTTCAACTACGTCCAGCGATTGGATCGATCGAACGTCTCTCTACAGACGTCTCCGTGTCTCGGCGACACACTTGTGGTCAAAACTAGACAGAAGAAACTCTTTTGGTGATGGCTCTGTCTAGGACACATCTAAATGTGACATAGTTATGTCACTTCTAAGCTGATGTCCACTCTGTTTGTGGTCTTTTTTTTTTGTTCTAGTTTTTTTTCTTGTTACTACATTATATATTCAGTTTGACTAATTCATATATAGATATTTTTTAATGATGTAGCTTAGATGTGACATAACTATGTCACATCTAGATGTGTCCTAGAGAGACCCTTATATATTTATGGGAGCTTAGATGTGACATCCTTAAAAAACATCTAGATGTGAATTAAACAAACTGTTTGGTGATAGCTACACTCAAGCCTGGTAGTTCTTTTGTATTGCTTTTCTTTTCGTTGATGATTACAGGGGAACTACACAGCTATATATAACAGCTCAGCCTAGCATAAGCAAACCAAGTCGGTCTCTAATACTAGTCCTAGTCGGACACGCATGTACACGTACATGTTTTTTTTTTTGCGGAAACATACACGTACATGTATGGAATACCTAAGCCGTGTTTAACTCTAATAGGCCATGCCGTGGATCAACCTCGGCCGCGGCAGGTACCAGGTCCTGGCCGGCGACGGCAAAGTACGCCGCTTCGCCATGCCCAGAGGCTACCATGCCCGCCCTGTTAGAATTAGAGTCCTATACGCATGTAATCTTAACTCCTCATCTATCTCGTCCTTTAAACTCTCGTTCTATCTTCTGTAGACAGCCTGTATCTCTAACGATCGGGCATTCCTTGTAAGCCACGGTATGGCTTCTGTCATCGATCAATAAAACCCCACGCGGCTCCTCTACGGAGGAGAAGGAACACTTCCGCGAGATCAATCTTACATGATATACAGAGCTAGCCTCTTCCCTTCCATCTAGCAAAAACAGAAACCCAACCCACCATCGCCGTGGCTGCTAGCTCAAGCCGTCGTCCTCAACCTCGGCGCCCCACCAACAGAAAAGCTTGCGAGGGGGAACTACCTCCTCTGGAAGGTGCAAGTAATGCCGGCACTGCGACGAGCGTAGGTGACCAGCCTCCTTGATGACAGCGACGCCGCACCGCCGAAAACAGTGGAAGTCACCAAGGCGGACAAGACCACGGCCATAGAACCAAATCCTCTATATGGCCCTGTGGCTCTCAAAGGACCTGCAGGTCCTGAGCTACTTGCTCAATTCGCTGACCCAGGAGATCCTCACACAAGTCATCGGTAAGGAGAGTACCCGTGATCTTTGGATTGCCCTTACTACCTTGTTCGCTCCGTAGTCTCAATCTCAGATAACCAATCTGATGATAGCCATGTCCAACACCAAGAAGGGCAACATGTCGAGCGATGTGTTTATCGCCAAGATGAAGAGCCTCGGAGATGAACTCGCGGCGGCGGGTCGTCCTGTAACCGACGGGGAGATGGTTGACTATATCCTAGCTGGGCTCGATCGGGATTATGATCCCATTGTAGCAGCAGTTGGTGCCATCAAAAACTCCATTACGGTTGATGACCTTTTCTCGCAGATCTCTGCCTTCGGCTAGAGGATGGAGATGCTAGGCAGACCAGGCGGCTTTTGCTCCTCTGCCAACGCCGTTTACAGAGGGCGTGGGAAATCTCGAGCAAGAGAAGGCCATGGGCGAGGAAACAGGGGGCGTGGCCGTGGTGATCGCGGTGACCGCCCCTCTCCCTCTCCCGTTCGCGGCGGCGGCTACGGCGGCCATCAACAGCGTCCACGACAACAACAACAACAACAACCACAACAGCAAGAACGAGATTATCCTGAATGCCAGATCTGCTACAAATACCACGTCGGCGGCACAAGGGCCTGCTGGCATCGGTATGATGAGGACCATGAAGAAAAGAAGGCCAACCACATCACCAACTCCTACGGGATTGACACGAACTGATATGCAGATTCTGGCGCCACCGAGCACATTACAGGGGAGCTTGACAAGCTGACGATGCGAGAGAGATACCACAGAGGTGACCAAGTGCATACGGCTAGTGGTTCAGGTATGGATATTACTCATGTGGGAAATTCAATTGTTAAAACCCCATTTAAAGACTTGCATCTAAACAATGTCTTACATGTCCCCAATGCATCAAATAATCTTGTCTCTATTCATCGCTTTGCCCTTGATATCAATCTTCTCATAATTTTTTATCCTTACTCTTTTGTGGTCAAGGACTTGGCAACGAGGAGAATCATTCTTAGAGAAAAATGTGAGGGGGGCTTATATCCACTCATATCATCATCTTCATCATGGTCAAATAAACAAGCTTGGAGTGTCACCAAACCATCTTTGGCAAAGTGGCATAGTCGTTTGGGTCATCCCTCTTCAGTTATAGTTCAACATGTCCTTAGTAAAAATAAACTCTCTTATGAGCCTAGTGTTGAGTCAGTTTGTGATGCTTGTCAGCAAGCTAAGAGTCATCAATTACCTTACCCTATTTCTACCAGTATTTCCACTGCTCCATTGCAACTTGTTTTCTCAGATGTGTGGGGACTAGCTCCTACCTCAGTTGGTAGATTTTCATACTATGTAAGATTTATTGATGACTAAAGTAAATTTACTTGGATTTATTTGTTAAAGAAATGGTCCGATGTTTTCCATATCTTTAGAAATTTCCAAAATCTTGTTGAACGTCAATTGAACTCCACAATCCTTGCCATGCAGACCGATTGGGGTGGTGAGTATGAGAAACTAAATTCCTTCTTACAAAAGATTGGAATTTCTCATCATGTTTCTTGTCCCCATGCACACCAGCAGAACGGATCTGCTGAACATAAACATCGTCATGTTGTTGAAGTAGGACTAGCATTGCTAGCAAACGCTTCTATGCCTCTCAAGTTTTGGGATGAAGCATTCCTTACTGCCACATACATCATAAACATTCGCCCTAGCAAAGTCATCAACTTTAAGAATCCCATCACTCGTCTTTTTGGTACTACACCATATTACAAATCCCTTAGAGTATTCGGATGTGCATGTTGGCCAATCTCAGGCCTTATAACACATGCGAACTTTCGTTTCATTAAAAAAAGTGCTTTCATAGGCTATAGCCCTATGCACAAAGGGGTCAAGTGCCTTGACATTTCTACAGGCCGAGTATATCTCTCCAGAGATGTTGTATTTGATGAGTCGGTACTTCCTTTTGCATCACTCCATCCAAATGCTAGTGCCTTCCTTCGCCAAGAAATACTTCTCCTTCCATCCATGTCTCGGAATTTTGATCAAGGGGGAGATAACAATTGTAATAACCAACATGAGAATATTCCCGCTAAAAACGGTGCTCCCTCTGTATGTGTGCGGGTCGCTGAAGAAAACGGTGCAGAAAATGATGCTCAAAATGATCTGTTATTTCATGTGCAAGGCGAAGAGGAAGCAGGCGCGGTGTTCGAGGATGATATGGTGGCTCCGGCCACTCCTGTGCGGGAATCGTCCTCGAATCACGGGAGCGCATCAGCCTCGAATCGAGGGCCAGCCAGCTAGCGCGGAGTCTCGCGACGCGGGCACATGCAGCCAATCGCCACGGCGTGCTGCTCCCACATGCAGCCGACCGCCGCGTCAGGGCCCAGATTGGCTACGGCTGTTGACTCCGCGGCCACGGGAGAAACGGCCGCACTAGAGGCTACTGGATCGTCTGCGCTTAATTCCGGAGATTCCCCAGGATCTTCTGCATCTAGTCAATCTGTGCGTCTTCCTGTACAAAACCCAGTTCAACCACAACCTGCCACATCAAGGGTCATGACTCGACTTCAAGAAGGGATTAGGAATCCTAGAATAAGAACGAATGGCACTATACCATATGGCATGTTGTGTATTTCAGGTGAACCAACGAAATTAAGTGATGCACTTGGAGATCCTAAATGGAAAAAGGCTATGGATGAAGAATACGGTGCACTCTGAAGAATACAACATGGCACTTGGCACCAAGTCAGAGATGTAAAAATATTATTGATTGTAAATTGGTCTATAGAATAAAGAGAAAAGCAGATGGCTCCATTGATAGGTGTACAAAGCACGTATAGTTGCAAAAGGGTTTAAGCAACGATATGGTATTGATTATGAAGATACCTTTAGTCCTATTGTTAAAGATGCTACTATAAGACTTGTGCTAGCCATTGCAGTTTCAAGGGGGTAGAGCCTTAGACAGCTAGATGTTCAAAACACATTTCTACATGGCGTTCTTGTAGGGGAATGCAGCAGAAAACAAAAATTTTCTGACCTACGCACCAGCCCAGGACCACTATGGAGACTGCATACATGGTTTTATTTTTTTCGTTACCGACTCGTCGCGCAGCTGGAAGTAGAGTCGATGACGATCGGCGGTGCAGATCCCCGCAGCTAGGATTTACAACCTCCCAACCGCGAGGATGTATACCCTCATCTGCTCCTCAGACAGCCCTCCAGGAGGCGGTCGAACAGCCCCCCGGACGGTGTCGCGGACAGCCCTTCGGGAGGACCTTCGAAACTCGAACGGTCACTCGGACAGCCCTTCGGGAGGACCTTCGAAACTCGGACGGTCACACGGACAGCCCTTCGGGAGGCACTCACGAACTAAGACCGAAACTACGATCTCTCTATAGAGTTGCACACATACGGTGTCATCTATCCGGCAGGGCTTCGCCGTCCAGAACTAGTTCCTGCCGGAACCCAGACAGCCTTACGGCTCTACGAAACTCTTTTCGTGGGAGGGAGAGAAGAAGCCAGATAATGCATGGCATGTGTATGAGAGCAAGGGATGAGTGTGGAGGGCTGCCCCTCCACCTCTATTTATAGGAAATCCCAAGGGGTAGGGTAGTTTCACAAAAAACCCAAAATGCACATGAATGAAGTCCTTCCACAAGGACCTAGGAGTGAAACCAAGGAACAAGAGGGTCCCCAAGGGGGGATACCCCATATGGCCGGCCACACCCCCATGAGGGGCCCAAAAAATGGCTCCTATCCATCCATGTCATCCCCAAGATCTTTTGGAGCAAAGCCCCAAAAGGTGGCTTTCCATAAAGTAACCATAAAGCTGATTTTCACTATTCACGACGACATTTTTCAGCGTCTGATCGAACTGAAAATATTTATGTGGGCTAAGAACATTTCCAGTACCCACTAAAATGATTTTCAACGCGTTCCGAAACAATTCCGGTTTTAGTGATTTTCATCTGCGAAACGCATCTGAAGTGGCTCCGGCAGCTCCGGAACATTTCCGGTTTTTATCTCAGAAAATTCCAAAAAGCTTCCAGAATGATTCTGGCATCCTCCAAGAATTATCAGGCATGTGCCGAAACCAATTTGACTTAATGGTGTATCCCGAAACAACTTTTCGGTATCATCAAAACTTATCCGATGACCTCTCTCTACGGTACGATTCCGCTGTCCGAAACTTTTCGGTGTCCGAAACTTTTTCGGTGATTTTCTCTCAGACTCCCTGTCTAGTATTCAGCAGATAGATGACCCTTAAGCGTGTGACCCTATAGGTTCGGTGAAGTATAGACATGACCCGGAGCCCCTTCCGATCAATGATCAACATCGGAGCCGTGGACACCCATATTGACCTCTATACCCACACGAATAAATATTCGAGTGAACCTCCAGTTGCCGTGTGCTATTCCTGTTGCTTCGCGATATGTTACAAATACCCGAGGTGAGACATGTTGGCATTCCCGTGGATCAACAACTTGTCCACTATGCTAGTTACCTCGTTACCGGTATTGTTCTCTTTTCTCGTTATCGTGTTCCGGCATCCCCGTGATCAAATCACAAAGTGTCTGGCCAGACGATGATGGATACCATAACACCGAGAGGGCCCAGAGATATCTCTCCATCGTCGGAGGAGCAAATCCCAATCTTGAGCTATCAAGTTACTTGACACACTTTTCCATGAACCCGTAAGCCGCCGTAATAGCCACCCATTTACGGATGACGTTTAACAAACCCCAAAGTTAATGAAGCAAGCATGAAGAAACTCGATACTCTCATGGTCTAAGGAATCATGCAAACGTTAACCATCTCTGTGTTATGTACCAATAAACTTGTGACGAATGAATCTCATAGCATAACATCATGCCGGGTCGATTCAACACAAATGTTCTCTTAACATTATGCCCTCAAGGTTTCTGACATAGACATGCCCATGATCAGGAAAACATAACAATCATGCAACACTTGAGCTAGTCTTAGAGGCCAGACTAGGAATATATTTTACCGTTTATTATTCCACACGTGCATATGAGTCTTCCTCCGAGCCTCGTGGTTATTGCAGACTCGAGAACCATAGCAGTTATAGCATGGAACATAAACATAATTATGAACTCGGAGATAAATAATATAATTTATTATTGCCTCTAGGGCATATCTCCTACAGTTCTGGAAGAGGAGGTCTATATGAAGCAACCACCAGGGTATGAAAACAAAAAGACACCTCATCATGTCTACAAACTTGATAAATCTCTTTATGCTCTGCAACAGTCACCTAGAGCATGGTTCTCAAGGTTGAGCTCACAGTTTAAGTATTTTGGTTTTATTCCATCCAAGGGAGATACATCTCTCTTTATTTATAACAAGGCAAACACCGTTATTTTTGTGCTCATATATGTTGATGACATCATAGTTGCAAGCTCCTCACAGAATGCTACTAATGCTATTTTACATGATCTGAGCTCAGAATTTTCATTGAAGGATCTTGGTGACTTGCACTTCTTCCTAGGTATTGAGGTTAAGAATATTTCAGATGGTATAATGTTGAATCAGGAAAAATATGCCACTCAACTTCTAGCTCATATGGGAATGATGAACTGCAAGCCTTCATGCACACCATTATCTTCTTCTGAACAACTGTTGGCACATGAAGGAGAACCACTCAAGGAAGAAGAGAGCACAAAGTATAGAAGTACTATTGGAGCTCTACAGTACTTGACTCTGACACGACCAGACATATCGTTTGCTGTAAACAAGGTTTGTCAATACCTGGATGCTCCTACCTCCACTCATTGGATAGCTGTCAAAAGACTTGTACGGTAAAGCACACTTTGAGTTTGGGACTTCAGTTTAGACGTTCTAGTTCTTCTCTTGTTAGTGCTTATTTTTATGCT
This sequence comes from Aegilops tauschii subsp. strangulata, assembly GCF_002575655.3. Taxonomy (NCBI): domain Eukaryota; kingdom Viridiplantae; phylum Streptophyta; class Magnoliopsida; order Poales; family Poaceae; genus Aegilops; species Aegilops tauschii. The sequence continues at coordinate 649,285,181 of NC_053041.3, read as the reverse complement.
GAGTTAGTGCTTATTTTTATGCTGACTAGGCAGGTTGTAGTGATGACGGAAAATCAACTGGAAGTTTTGCAGTCTTTTTTGGTTCTAATATTATTTCTTGGAGTGCCAGAAAACAAGCAACAATGTCAAGATCAAGTACAGAAGCTGAGTACAAATCTTTGGCCAACACTACTGCTGAAATTATTTGGGTGGAATATTTGCTTGCAGAATTGGGAATAAAACAGCAACGCACTTCCTTCTTATGGTGTGACAATTTAGGTGCAACTTATCTATCTGCTAACCCGATCTTCCATGCCAGAACCAAGCACATTGAGATTGACTTTCATTTTGTTTCAAGAAATGGTTGTAGAGAAGAAGTTAGAGATAAGATTCATTCCTTCCAAAGATCAAGTAGCAGATGGTTTTACAAAAGCATAGCCAGTCAAGTCATTTGCAGAGTTCAGGAACAATCTTAATCTAGGATAGTTGAGATTAATAGAGGGTGTTAGAATTAGAGTCCTATAAGCATGTAATCTCAACTCCTCATCCATCTCCTCCTTTAAACTCTCGTTCTATCTTCCGTAAACAGCTTGTATCTCTAGCGATCGGGCATTGCATGTATGCCACGCCAGGGCTTCTGTCATCGATCAATAAAACCCCACGCGGCTCCTCTACGGAGGAGAAGGAACGCTTCCACGAGATCAATCTTACGCATGCCACATTTGACGGCTGGGTCCTGTACAAGCACAAGCGCTCCTCTCGGTGCTTCCTCGGCGACCCTTTCTCCCCGTCCATGTCGGCCTTCGAGGTCCCATGCCACTCCGAAAGGATGTGCCGTCACGACGTCATGTGTGGCGAATCTGATGTGCTTAGGGCAGGGTGCGAGCACAATCCGATCTCGTCATGGCCGCTGAGGAAGATCATCGTGTGCTCCTCTGATCTAGTTGTTGCGTTGTTCGACCGCTGCAATCTAATCAAAACTGGATGTTTCCGGCCAGGCATGGCCAAGATCCAGCCTGCAACACTTTCATGGTTAAATACACCTTACAAGTCCTATCACAGACTAGAAGTACTAGTAGGGTCGAGCATGTTATCATGGAAGGGCCAGCCGCGGTCTTGATGGTGAACACGCATTACGTCAACACCACCTGGTGACGTCTTCCGATAAGCAAAAGCTACTAATGGTGCAGTGGAGTATCCCTTGGAAGATGGGTAGGTCGAAGGTTGATCATCGGGCCATGGATCTGCAGGTGTTCGACATGGACTTGTAGAAGGGCCGGTGTTCTGAGGTCAAGGACTTGGGTAGCCAGGTGCTTGTCGTCGGCCAGACTAGCTCTGGAGCGTTTGTGCTGGCTGATTCATCGGACCGACGCTTCGGAGGGAACCGTGTCACTACCAGAATAACTGCTTACGCCGACGGCCTCATCTATGCGGATGGACCCCGTCGGCATAGATGGACCTATCCCGACGGCCTAGGACAGGCCGTAGGCGTAGAAAAGCCGTCGGCATACGTCTATCTATACTGACGGGGCCGTCGGCATAGACGAGGCCGTCGGGACCGCTCGACATACGCCTACGGGGCCCGTTGGCATAGGCAAGGCCGTCGGCATAGCCCGGACCCACCTACCCGGTCAGCGCTGACCGTTTGACGGCGTTGAAACTACGCCGACGGGAGGTAACGGCAGCCGTCGACATATCTATGGCAGAGGTATGCCTACGGCATAGCCGTCGGCATAGGCCTGGCCCATGCCCCTCTGCCACGTAATCGATCCGTGTGCGATGCCATGTCATCGATCTGTGGGACTGCACCTCCGTGTGCGCAGCTATGCCGACGGCCTTGCCGTCAGAATATGTTTATTTAGTTTTATTTTTATTTTACTTTATACTATCTATGGCAGAGGTATGCCTACGGTATAGCCGTCGGCATAGGGCTGGCCCATGCCCCTCTGCCACGTCATCGATCCGTGTGCCATGCCACGTCATCGATCCGTGGGACTGCACCTCCGTGTGCGCACAGATATGCCGACGGCAAGTACATTTATTTTACTTTATTTTTTTTATTTTTACTTTATTTTAGTTTTTGTTTTTGCATAAGATAATTATGCCTTACCTAAAAAACATACCCCGGTGGTATATCGATTGCCCCCCGTTACGAACGTCTCTATCGCCGTGTCATGGAGGGGGGAAACGGTCGACACGGAGAGAATTCTGGTTAGTGGGGGGATTCGGGGTGTAGCTATGTCACCGAAACATCGCACGGGTCCCGATGCATATGTGAAAGTGTTCAGGCATGCGTAGACGCCCGTCTTGGGGCTCCGCGGTGTGGCCCCCCTGCACGCAAGGCAGTGCAGCCGTCACTTGGAGGGGGCCAAACCCCGGAGACGCGTGCCGCCTCTTCGGACATGCCACCACACCGTACGACATGTATGAGGTCCCGGTGTGACGCTCCGGTGGCATTGCTACCCCCAGGGCCCCCGTCCCGCCAAACCCTGTAGCGTTTGACCACGGGATCTAGCCCTTTGACTTTGCACGGACTGGCTTTGAGCAGTGGACCTATCCACCCGGTTGTGTTAGGTCAGCCCATAGGAACACTTTGGAGCAACATCCGGGCCAGACCCACAGCAAGATCCTCTCCGTGTAGACCTGACGCGTCCGATTCCCCCCTCCAGGTGCCGGCGGCGGCGCCGTCCGTGAGGGGGGCCAAACCCCGGAGACGCGTGCCGCCTCTTCGGACATGCCACCACACCGTACGGCATGTATGATGTCCCGGTGCGACGCTCCGGTGGCATTGCTACCCCCCAGGGCCCCGTCCCGCCTAACCCTGTAGCATTTGACCACGGGATCTAGCCCTGACTTTGCACGGACGGGCTTTGAGCAGTGGACCTATCCACCCGGTTGTGTTAGGTCAGCCCATAGGAACACTTTGGAGCAACATCCGGGCCAGACCCACAGTAAGATCCCCTCCGTGTCCGTTTCCCCCCTCCAGGTGCCGGCGGCGGCGCCGTCCGTGAGGGGGGCACACCCCGGAGACGCGTGCCGGGCGTTTGCAACCGCCACAACACTTCCAGACTTGTGAGAGGCCGCCTACGCAAGATTTGGCGGCATGCTAGCCCCCGGAGGCCGCTGGCCACAGTCGTAGACACGCGAAGAGCAATCCGCGTAGAGGGAATTGTTCAGATACTTCTCCATCACGAACAATTATGAAAAATTACCATCACTCCTATAGCACATGTGCCCAGGTCGTGTAAAAAACTCATGATTTTATCGCGCTCTGAGTATTTAATAATATTCACGCCGCATCGTTACCGCAGAACGCCTACTACCGTGTCATCACCGTCCATGGGGGGGGGGGCACACCCCGGAGACGCGTGCCGCCTCTTCGGACATGCCACCACACCACCCCGCATGTATGAGGTCCCGGTGCGACGCTTCGGTGGCATTGCTACCCCCCAGGCCCCCCGTCCCGCCTAACCCTGTAGCGTTTGACCATGGGATCTAGCCCTTTGACTTTGCACGGACGGGCTTTGAGCAATGGACCTCTCCACCCGGTTGTGTTAGGTCAGCCCATAGGAACACTTTGGAGCAACATCCGGGCCAGACCCACAGCAAGATCCCCTCCGTGTAGACCCGACACGTCCATTTCCTCCCTCCAGGTGCCGGCGGCGGCGCCGTCCGTGAGGGGGGGCACACCCCGGAGACGCGTGCCGCCTCTTCGGACATGCCACCACACCACCCCGCATGTATGAGGGCCCGGTGCGACGCTCCGGTGGCATTGCTACCCCTCCAGGGCCCCCATCCCGCCTAACCCTGTAGCGTTTGACCACGGGATCTAGCCCTTTGACTTTGCATGGACGGGCTTTGAGCAGTGGACCTATCCACCCGGTTGTGTTAGGTCAGCCCATAGGAACACTTTGGAGCAACATGATACGTCTCCAACGTACCTATAATTTATGAAGTATTCATGCTATTATATTATCCATCTTGGATGTTTAATGGGCTTTACTATGCACTTTTATATTATTTTTGGGACTAACCTATTAACCCAGAGCCCAGAGCCCAGTGCCAGTTCCTGTTTTTCCCCTTGTTTCATTGTTTCGAAGAAAAGGAATATCAAACGGAGTCCAAACGGAATGAAACATTCGGGAGAAGTTATTTTTGGAGAGAAAACAATCCATGAGACTTGGAGTGCACGTCAGGGGATCAACGAGGAGAGCACGAGGCAGGGGGGCGCGCCCACCCCCCCTGAGCGCGCCCTCCACCCTCATGGCTCCCCTTACCAACTTCATTCGCCTATATATCTCCATATACACTAAAACCTTCGGGGAACAGAATAGATCGGGAGTTCCGTCGCTGCAAGCCTCTGTAGCCACCAAAAACCAATCGGGACCCTGTTCCGGCACCCTGCCGGAGGGGGGATACCTCACCGGTGGCCATCTTCATCATCCCGGTGCTCTCCATGATGAGGAGGGAGTAGTTCACCCTCGGGGCTGAGGGTATGTACCAGTAGCTATGTGTTTGATCTCTCTCTCTCGTGTTCTTGATTGGCACGATCTTGATGTATCGCGATCTTTTATAGTTGGATCTTATGATGTTTCTCCCCCTCTACTCTCTTGTAATGGATTGAGTTTTCCTTTGAAGTTATCTTATCGGATTGAGTCTTTAAGGATTTGAGAACACTTGATGTATGTCTTGCCGTGCTTATCTGTGGTGACAATGGGATATCACGTGATCCACTTGATGTATGTTTTGGTGATCAACTTGCGGGTTCCGCCCATGAACCTATGCATAGGGGTTGGCACACGTTTTCGTCTTGACTCTCCGGTAGAAACTTTGGGGCACTCTTTGAAGTACTTTGTGTTGGTTGAATAGATGAATCTGAGATTGTGTGATGCATATCGTATAATCATACCCACGGATACTTGAGGTGACATTGGAGTATCTAGGTGACATTAGGGTTTTGGTTGATTTGTGTCTTAAGGTGTTATTCTAGTACGGACTCTATGATAGATCAAACGGAAAGAATAGCTTCGTGTTATTTTACTACGGACTCTTGAATAGATCGATCAGAAAGGATAACTTTGAGGTGGTTTCGTACCCTACCATAATCTCTTCGTTTGTTCTCCTCTATTAGTGACTTTGGAGTGACTCTTTGTTGCATGTTGAGGGATAGTTAGATGATCCAATTATGTTATTATTGTTGAGAGAACTTGCACTAGTGAAAGTATGAACCCTAGGCCTTGTTTCCTAGCATTGCAATACCGTTTGTGCTCACTTTTATCATTTGTTACCTTGCTGTTTTTGTATTTTCAGATTACAAAAACCAATATCTACCATCCATATTGCACTTGTATCACCATCTCTTCGCCGAACTAGTGCACCTATACAATTTACCATTGTATTGGGTGTGTTGGGGACACAAGAGACTCTTTGTTATTTGGTTGCAGGGTTGCTTGAGAGAGACCATGTTCATCCTACGCCTCCCACGGATTGATAAACCTTAGGTCATCCACTTGAGGGAAATTTTCTACTGTCCTACAAACCTCTGCACTTGGAGGCCCAACAACGTCTACAAGAAGAAGGTTGCGTAGTAGACATCAAGCTCTTTTCTGGCGCCGTTGCCGGGGAGGTGAGTGCTTGAAGGTATATCTTTAGATCTTGCAATCGAGTCTTTTAGTTTCTTGTTTTATCACTAGTTTAGTTTATAAAAGAAAACTACAAAAAAAAGGAATTGAGTTTGCCTCATACGCTTCATCTTTTTAATATCTTTTGTGAGTATGATGGAAAGGAAAATTGTGCTCAAGTGCTAGAAGAAGAAATCTATAGAATGTTTGGCACTAAATCTTTGTATGATGAGCAAGATTGCAATGTTGTTAGTATGAATTCTATGAATATCCATGATGCTAATGATATGCAAAGCCACAAGCTTGGGGATGCTATGTTTGATCAAGATGATATGTTTAGTCCCCCAAGTTTTGAGGAGAATATTTATTATGATGAAAGCATGCCTCCTATCTATGATGATTATTGTGATGACACGTATGCTATAAAGTTAATGATAACCATGAAACTTGTCATCTTGATCTCAATTTTCAATCACATGATAGTTATTTTGTTGAGTTTTCTCCCACTACTATTGATGAGAACAAATTTGCTTACGTGGAGAGTAGTAAAATTTCTATGCAAGTAGATCATGACAAGAATGATTTAGGTGCTGGTTATATTGTTGAATTCATTCATGATGCTACTGAAAATTATTATGAGGGAGGAATATATGCTTGTAGGAATTGCAATAATATCAAGTTTCCTCTCTATGTGCTTAAAGTCTTGAAGTTATGCTTGTGTTGCCTTCCTATGCTAGTTGATTATTGTTTCCATAAGTTGTTTGCTCATAAAATCCCTATGCATAGGAAGTGGGTTAGACTTAAATGTGCTAGTAATATGCTTTATGATGCTCTCTTTATGTTTCAATTCTTATCTTTTATGTGAGCATCGTTGAAATCATCATGCCAAGCTAGGGGCGTTAAACGTTAGCGCTTGTTGGGAGGCAACCCAATTTTATTTTTCTTCCTTGCTTTTTGTTCCTGTTTAGTAATAAATAATTCATCTAGCCTGTGGTTAGATGTGGTTTTATGTTTTAATTAGTGGTTGTGCCAAGTAAGACCTATAGGATCTTCTTGGATGATAGTTATTTGATCTTGCTGAAAATTCCAGAAACTTTCTGTTCACGAAAACAATTGTTTAAAATCACCAGAACGTGATAAAATACTCATTACAATTGCAGTAGATCAATAAACAAATTATCTAGGTCTTCCTATTTTGGTAGAATTTTTTGAGTTCCAGAAGTTTGCGTTAGTTACAGATTACTACAGACTGTTCTGTTTTTGACAGATTCTGTTTTTCGTGTGTTGTTTACTTATTTTGATGAATCTATGGCTAGTAAAATAGTTTATAAAACATAGATAAGTTGGAATACATTAACTTTAACACCAATACAAATAAAGAATGAGTTCATTACAGTACCTTGAAGTGGTGTTTTGTTTTCTTTCGCTAACGGAGCTCACGAGATTTTCTGTTAAGTTTTGTGTTGTGAAGTTTTCAAGTTTTGGGTAAAGATTCGATGGACTATGGAATAAGGAGTGGCAAGAGCCTAAGCTTGGGATGCCCAAGGCACCCCAAGGTAATATTCAAGGATAACCAAGAGCCTAAGCTTGGGGATGCCCCGGAAGGCATCCCCTCTTTCGTCTTCGTTCATCGGTAACTTTACTTGGAGCTATGTTTTTATTCACCACATGATATGTGTTTTGCTTGGAGCGTCATTTTATTTTCTTTTGTTTTGCTTGCTGTTTAAATAAAATATCAAGATCTGAAATTATTGAATGAGAGAGAGTCCTCACATAGCTAAATAATTGTTTAACTACTCATTGATCTTCACTTATATCTTTTAGGAGTAGTTTGTCATTTACTCATGTGCTTCACTTATATCCTATGAGTAAATGGTTGAATGAGTTGAATATCATAAATCTGAAATTATATATGTTTGATATGCTTATTCCATGGGGAGTAATGACTTTACATATAAGAAGTAGAGGTGGTAAATTCATTGAAGGTTAGCAAACATTGTATTGGTCACTTGAACAATTCATGAAAGAATATTGAAGGAAGAGAGATTTCACATATAAATATACTATCTTGGACATATTTTGTAATTGTGAGAACTCATTAAAATATGACATGCTAAAAGGTTGATGTTGGACAAGGAAGACAACGTAATGGGTTATGTTTTCTTATATCCGAAATAAAGTATATTGTCATGGATCGCCCAACACGTTGAGCCTGCCTTTCCCCCTCATGCTAGCCAAATTCTTGCAGCAAGTAGAGATACTACTTGTGCTTCCAAACATCCCTTAAACCAGTATTGCCATGAGAGTCCACCATACCTACCTATGGATTGAGTAAGATCCTTCAAGTAAGTTGTCATCGGTGCATGCAATAAAAATTGCTCTCTAAATATGTATGATCTTTTAGTGTGGAGAAAATAAGCTTTATACAATCTTGTGATATGGAAGCAATAAAAGCGACGGACTGCATAATAAAGGTCCCTATCACAAGTGGCAATATAAAGTGACGTTCCCCGCATTAAGATTTTGTGCATCCAACTATAAAAGCGCATGGCAACCTCTGCTTCCCTCTGCGAAGGGCCTATCTTTTACTTTTATGCAAGAGTCATGGTGATCTTCACCTTTCCTTTTTCATTTTATCCTTTGGCAAGCACCTCGTGTTGGAAAGATTCTGATATATATATCCAATTGGATGTAAGGCATCATGAGCTATTATTGTTGACATTACCCTTAAGGTAAAAGGTTGGGAGGCGAATCTATAAGCCCCTATCTTTCTCTGTGTCTGATTAAAACTTTGAACCCATAAATATCGCGTGAGTGTTAGCAATTGTGAAAGACTAAATGATAGTTGAGTATGTGGAGTTTGCTAAATCAAATCTCTGACATACACTCTTCCTTAAAATAAGATGAATTGTAATTGTTTGATGACTAATAACACGGTTGTTAGTTTTCAAGAAAGTTTATGATCTATACTTTAACATGTGAATAGCTTGTTACTTGATCATGAGAAGCTTTATGAGATGAGCTACTGTTATGATATATAATGATGCTAGAAAAGGTGATTGAAATTATCATTGATCAAACTTATGCACCTGCCAGCATTCACACTTCATAAATTGTTTCTTTTATCATTTACCTACTCGAGGATGAGCAGGAATTAATCTTGGGGATGCTGATACGTCTCCAACGTACCTATAATTTAGGAAGTATTCATGCTATTATATTATCCATCTTGGATGTTTAATGGGCTTCACTATGCACTTTTATATTATTTTTGGGACTAACCTATTAACCCAGCCCTTGTTTCAGTGTTTCAAAGAAAAGGAATATCAAACGGAGTCCAAACGGAATGAAACCTTCAGGAGAAGTTATTTTTGGAGAGAAAGCAATCCAGGAGACTTGGAGTGCACGTCAGGGGATCAACGAGGAGAGCACGAGGCAGGGGGGCGCGCCCACCTCCCTGGGCGCGCCCTCCACCCTCGTGGGCCCCTCGTGGCTCCCCTTATCGACTTCTTTCGCCTATATATCTCCATATACCCTAAAACCTTCGGGGAACAGAATGGATCGGGAGTTCCGCCGCTGCAAGCCTCGGTAGCCACCAAAAACCAATCGGGACCCTGTTCCGGCACCCTGCCGGAGGGGGGATCCCTCACCGGTGGCCATCTTCATCATCCCGGCACTCTCCATGACGAGGAGGGAGTAGTTCACCCTCAGGGCTGAGGGTATGTACCAGTAGCCATGTGTTTGATCTCTCTCTCGTGTTCTTGATTGGCACGATCTTGATGTATCGCGAGCTTTTAGAGTTGGATCTTATGATGTTTCTCCCCCTCTACTCTCTTGTAATGGATTGAGTTTTCCCTTTGAAGTTATCTTATAGGATTGAGTCTTTAAGGATTTGAGAACACTTGATGTATGTCTTGCCGTGCTTATCTGTGGTGACAATGGCATATCACGTGATCCACTTGATGTATGTTTTGGTGATCAACTTGTGGGTTCCGCCCATGAACCTATGCATAGGGGTTGGCACACGTTTTCGTATTTACTCTCCGGTAGAAACTTTGGGGCACTCTTTGAAGTACTTTGTGTTGGTTGAATAGATGAATCTGAGATTGTGTGATGTATATCGTATAATCATACCCACGGACACTTGAGGTGACATTGGAGTATCTAGGTGAAATTAGGGTTTTGGTTGATTTGTGTCTTAAGGTGTTATTCTAGTACGAACTCTATGATAGATCAAACGGAAAGAATAGCTTCGTGTTATTTTACTACGGACTCTTGAATAGATCGATCAGAAAGGATAACTTTGAGGTGGTTTCGTACCCTACCATAATCTCTTCGTTTGTTCTCCTCTATTAGTGACTTTGGAGTGACTCTTTGTTGCATGTTGAGGGATAGTTAGATGATCCAATTATGTTATTATTGTTGAGAGAACTTGCACTAGTGAAAGTATGAACCCTAGGCCTTGTTTCCTAGCATTGCAATACCGTTTGTGCTCATTTTATCATTAGTTACCTTGCTGTTTTTATATTTTCAGATTACAAACACCTATATCTACCATCCATATTGCACTTGTATCACCATCTCTTCCCCGAACTAGTGCACCTATACAATTTACCATTGTATTGGGTGTGTTGGGGACACAAGAGACTCTTTGTTATTTGGTTGCAGGGTTGCTTGAGAGAGACCATATTCATCCTACGCCTCCCACGGATTGATAAACCTTAGGTCATCCACTTGAGGGAAATTTGCTACTGTCCTACAAACCTCTGCACTTGGAGGCCAAACAACGTCTACAAGAAGAAGGTTGCGTAGTAGACATCACAACATCCGGGCCAGACACATAGCAAGATCCCCTCCGTGTAGACCCGACGCGTCCGTTTCCCCCCTCCAGGTGCCGGTGGCGGCGCCGTCCGTGAGGGGGGGCACACCCCGGAGACGCGTGCCGCCTCTTCGGACATGCCACCACACCACCCCGCATGTATGAGGGCCCGGTGCGACACTCCGGTGGCATTGCTACCCCCCCAGGGCCCCTGTCCCACCTAACCCTGTAGCATTTGACCACGGGATCTAGCCCTTTGACTTTGCACGGACGGGCTTTGAGCAGTGGACCTATTCACCCGGTTGTGTTAGGTCAGCCCATAGGAACACTCTAGAGCAACATCCGGGCCAAACCCACAGCAAGATCCCCTCCATGTAGCCCCGACGCGTCCGTTCCCCCCCTCCAGGTGCCGGCGGCGCCGAGGGGGGGCACACCCCAGAGACGCGTGCCGGGCGTTTGCAACCGCAACAACACTTCCAGACTTGTGAGAGGCCGCCTACACCTGATTTGGCGGCATTGCTACCCGCCCAGGGCCCCCGTCCCGCCGTGTAGACCTCACGGGAGTCGCTGCCGCCATGTCTTGGAGGGGGGAAACGACCACCACAGCTTACACACGACAAACTGAAAAAAAGTAATAATTGAATTTATAAAAAACACCGGCATCCATCATGGAAAATGGACTATGACGGTGAAACCTTCAAACCCGGGGACCGGGCCGGTAACTGAACGTTTCACCGTAATTGTCCATTTTCTTAACAGAAGTGTAATGAATACCGGAGCTCACGTCGTATGGATTAGCCAACTATTTAAACAGGTCATGTTGCTTGTCTTTGGGCGAGGTGGGACTATTTTTTACATTGTGTTGAGAGTCACACATATGCCGTAAAAAAAGGAAAGTATCTATGCCGACGCCATAGCCGTCAGCATAGCAGCGCACACGGCCACTGATCGATGACAGGCCGTCGGCATAGGTTGACCTTATCCGCTGCGGTTCGCCCCCGACCACCCATTCCCCATCTCCCCCTTCCCCCCGACCCACACCCGCGCCGCCGCCCACCACCTCCGCCGCCCGCCCTGAGCACGCCACTGGCGGCCCCGAGCCCGCCGCCGCCTGCGCCGCACCAACCCCGCGCCGCCCCGCCCCGCCCCGAGCCCGCCGCCGCCCGCGCCTCCCCGCCCCGACCCCGCGCCGCCCCATCGACGCCCGCCCCGCCCTGCCCCGACCCCGCGCCGCTCCTCCCCGACCCCATGCCGCCCCGCCCCGAACTCGCGCCGCCCGCCCCGCCCCGACCCCGCGCCGGCCGCCACGCCCCGACCTCGCGCTGGCCGCCCCGCCCCGACCCCGCGCCTCCCCGCCCCAACTCCGGCCGGCCCTCTCGAAGGTGAAAATTTTATGTCTTTTTTAGTGTTTTTTAGTAATTTTTTAGCTAGTTAGATAGATAGTTAGATAGGTATTTAGGTAGGTATTTAGATAGGTATTTAGATAGTTAGATACATAGTTGGATAGATAGTTATATAGATAGTTAGATAGTTAGATTGATAGTGAGATAGGTAGTAAAATTTTTTGGTTAGATGAGATGCTATATGTTGCATATCTTGAAAAAAAATTGGTTCGATGAGATGAATCAATGATTATGACGAATAGGTGATAATGATGATGATGAATATGTGATGACGATGATGAATATATTGTTAATGTTGTTAGTTTTTTTTGCCTACATGATGCAAAAATAAATGAATGCATGTTTAAATGTTCTAAATATGCTCTATGAGTTGTGATGTTCAAATTTTTTGTCACGATGGAATTTGCAGGCTTTGTGGATTCGCATTTCATCGAAGTGACCGTTGTCCGACGCGTTGGTCCCCCTGAGCATCCCTCTGCTATTCGACTACTTCCTCTACAGCCGAGGGTGAGCTACAAGTCCATCTCCTCCATTTTTTCATATCACTAGATTTCATTCTCAAGTCAACTGGCGTAACCTAGGCGTCTCCCGTCCGAAAGGGTTGCATCGATAAATATGCATTCAATTGCATATTTATCACCACAACTCTTTCGGATTGTCCAGCGTTTTCCATGGACAGCCCGAGGATGTGTAGATTGGGTATGTTCTCCATGTTCTACCCCGTTCCGAGACAGGATTTCGGCGGGGCCTCCTCATTGTTCTCCGTAGCACATTCTCTCGGCTATTTGCCGAGACGTGTATCTGGAGAACAGCGGGGAGGTGCTGCCGAAATTTTGTCTCGGAACGGGGTAGAATGGAGAACGTACTCAATCTACACATCCTCGGGTGGGATTAGGACCCATCTTTACCTATTAGAGATGTAGGTGGATTCAACGTGGTAGGAACTGAAAATTTGATTGTGGCTTGCAAAAAAGCAGAGGATGGCAGATAATCAGTGGATGTACAGTGGTTTTATCCATCGGAATCGAGTAACATCAGAGTGGATCGCGAAAACCGATGTGTATTTGAAGGAGATATTCCGTCGTCCAATGAGAATTATCCCACCATGCCCCTGTGCGAGATGTGCCAGACATCATCATAGAAATCAGACGAACATGAGTGAGCACCTTCGCACGCACGGATATATGCCAAACTTTGACATGCCGCCGATAAACATAGCCGAGCAGGACCGTGGTAGAGAGGAGGTGATGCGACAACGCATCGATGGATATGAGGACGACGGGGTCAGGGACATGCTAGATGATGTCATTGTTGCAGAAACGGCAAATGCGACACCTTCAGAGAATGAACCGGAGGAGCCGGAGGCAACCGCAAAGGCCTTCTTGGAGGTCTTGGCCTCGTCGAAGAAACCTCTTTATGCGGGTGCGAAAATATCTCAGCTGGATGCCATCTCGCAACTGATTGCAGTCAAGGCTGAGTACGGCTGTAGCCAGAAATGCTTCGAAGCATTCCTGGGAGTACGGGCTAACAGCCTCCCTGAGGGTCATGAACGGCCGAAAAGCATGTACGATACAAAGAAAATCATGAAGGCACTCTCTATGGATTATGAGAAAATAGATGTTTGCCCGAAGAATTGCCTTTTGTATAGGCACGAGTATGCGGATGACAAGTACTGTAGGAAGTGCGGTTCGTCTCGGTACATTCAGGTGGTCGGTGAGGATGGTGAGAAAAAGCAGCTAACCATCCCCGTTAAGGTTCTTCGGTATCTTGATTTTATAAAAAGACTGCAGCGCCTTTTCATCACGAAGGAGTCTGCCAAAATGATGAAGTGGCACAAGGAAGGTATAAGGTACAATCCAAAAAAAATCGTACATCCATCGGAAGGGGAAGCATGGAAGTCGTTCGATGAAGAATACCCCGAGGAAGCAGCCGAGGCTGGGAATGTCAGAATAGCCATATCAGGTGATGGGTTGAATCCATATGGTATGTCGTCCAATCCATACAGCTGCTGGCCCGTGTTTGTAATTCCACTCAATCTTCCTCCCGGTGCCCTTATGCAACAGAAGACCATGTTCTTGTCGCTCATCATTCCTGGGCCTGAATACCCGGGGAAGCAATTGGGTGTGTTTATGCAGCCGCTGGTGGATGCTTTGCACCATTCTTGGTACTTTCCGAGGTTGACATACGACCGGGATCTGCAGAGAAATTTCTTGATGAAAGTTTGGTTGCACTATTGCATGCATGACTTTCCCGGCTATGCTCTATTCTGCGGATGGTGTACATGTGGGAGGATGCCATGCCCAGTGCGCATGCAGGCTCGGCGAATGATTTGGCTGAGTAAGGGTGGCAAGTATGTAGCCTTTAACCTGCATCGACAGTTCCTCCCTCCAGACCATCCAGACAGGGAAGACAAGAAGAACTTCACGAAAGGCCGGGTTGTTCATGAAGTAACCGAGATTCCAACATTTTCGGGGGCAGATGTTCTTGCTCAGCTAAAAGCTCTCAATCCTAAAGTCAAAGGCAAAGCCAAAGGCTTCGAGGGATATGGTGAGATGCACAACTGGACTCACATTACCCCCTTCTCGCAGCTTCCCTATTTCAAGGACCTCAAACTTCCTTACAATATTGATGTGATGCACACCGAAAAGAATGTGGCAGAGTCCCTTTTCCACACGATCCTCAACATTCCTCATAAGACGAAGGATAACGTTAAAGCTAGAGCCGATCAACAGAGAATTTGTGATAGACCACGTCTGAACATGAAGCCTCCCACAGGCGGTCGAAAAAACTAGTTCAAGCTAGATGCTGACTTTGTCCTTCAACCGCCGGAAAAAAAGGAAGTACTTATCTGGCTGAAACAAAATTTGAAGTTCACCGATGGTTATGCATCGAATATAAGTAAGGGAGTCAATCTTTCAACGGGAAAAGTGACCGTCCTGAAGAGTCATGACTACCATGTATGGATTGAGCGGATAATGCCGGTGATGGTTCGATGCTATGTCCCCGAGCATGTCTCGCGAGTGCTTGCCGAGCTAAGGCATTTCTTCCGCACGCTCTGTGTTAAATAAGTAAGTAAAGAGGTGATTGAAAAATTGCATAAGAAGGCACCGGAGTTGATAGTCAAGCTAGAGAAGATCTTTTCTCCAGGCTTCTTTACTCCGATGACACATCTCATTCTGCACCTCGCGAACGAGGTATCTCATTCTGCATCTCATTGTGCACATCTCATTCTGCACCTCGCTGGCAGTACGGCCCTGAGAGACAGAACAAGCATCTCCAACGGAAATGTGGAAACAAAGCTAAGATTGAAGCTTCTATAGCTGAGGCAGTTATCCTAGAGGAGGTGTCAGACCTCAGGACATCATACTATCCAGACCATGTTCCCCATCTGCATAACAAGGTGCCTCGATACAATATAGAAGAGCCCAAGTATCAACCCAGGCTCCATCTATTCAACGCGCAAGGTGGGAGGGCTGGGGCCTCGAAATCTTATAACATGCCACGACAAGAGTGGGAGGACCTCATGTTCTATATCTTGCACAACATCAAGGAAGTTGAGGAAGTGTGGATGAGGTAATACCACTACACCATTCCTTTATGTCTTCCACATCATCATGTTCTATGTTCACTTAGTCCCGGTCTAACACCGATTTTCTTTTTTTAGTGATTTCGTTCAAGAGGAATGGATGGGAATGAATCCTCCTACTGAGGCGGAGGCACTTACTCTTCTCCGTCATGGAAACCCTGGACGTAAAAATGTTGTTGCTTGGTTCATGGAGAAAGTAATTTTCCACACTCCCCTATTAAATACCTAGTTCAACATTTATTAGTTAACCGAACTAATGCACGCACCAATTTCAATTATACTTGTAGGGAAAAGATCCGAACATAACTATGGATGATGAATTGAGATGGGTTTCCATGGGTTTTGACCCTGCCGTCATGGCATGTAAAAAGTATGATGTGAATGGGTATCGCTTCCATACAGAGGAGCACCAGAACAGCCGGCCCGATCCCAAAACTATAAATACCGGGGTGTACACCCCCGGTCAAAATTCAGTAGACTACTACGGAAGGGTACAAAATATATACGAGGTTAAATTCCGCCAGGGGCGCGAGACCCTAAGTCTGCCTGTGTTCAAATGCCGATGGTTCGATCCGCGGGAGGGGGTAAAACATACGCCTTCCATTGGTTTGGTCGAAGTTAAACCATCAACCGTCTCTGTGGGAGCCGATCTCTTCATTGCGGCTACCCAAGCTACACAAGTATATTATCTGCCTTACCCATGCCAGAAAGAGTACCTAAAGGGTTGGGAAGTTGTGTTCAAGGTGTCGCCACATGGTAAGCTACCGGACCCGAATGAAGACGATTACTACAACATTAACCCCATGACATACGAGGGAGTGTTCTACCAAGAGCAACATGATGATGATGATGATGTGGTTAGAAACAATGACACTAGACCATTGGGTGATGATGATGTGGATCCAAACGTCGACGATGCACAGAATGATGGTGAGACCATTGTCAATGAAAATGACATACTTATGCTAGAAAAGTTAAACGAATACGCTGACGACGAGGAAGAGCCTCCACCTCCGTCAGACAACGAAGATGATATGATTGATAGTGATGATGAGACGGACCGAGAAAGAGGTTACAACAGTGATGATTCATATGGGTTCTAGCAGATGTACGTTTCAAGTCATTTTTTTCTATAGTTTAGGAATATGCCTTTTTATGCATTTTTATTAATGTGTTTATTATCCTACCTTTTCCTTCATTTCATTAATTTACTAATTGCTTATTCTCTTTTCAATGCAGGTTCGTGGAACATGGGCAAGGGGAAGGCCGACGGCGTGGGTTTCCTACGCAAGGTCATCGGCCTGCCTAGTCGGAGTGGTCGAGCACGTAATCCTCCCCCTCGGCTACTTGACGATGACTCCTCACAGGGAGGTCGAGGGAGAGGTGCCCCTAGAGGAAGAGGGGGCGGGGGGAGAGCCCCTAGAGGGCGACGTGGTGGGGGAAGAGCCACTACAGGGGGTCGCGGCCAGAAAGAGCGCAACCTCACCGACTTAGGGGTGTTGTCTTCGAGGCCCTCCTCTAGTGAGGTACCCTCCTCTAGTGAGGTACCCTCTGGCGAGGAGGAGGACGACGAGGAGGAGGAGGAGGTTCGGGATGGGGCCGAGGAGGAGGTGGAGGAGGAGGCAGGCGAGGAGGAGGAGGACGAGGAGGAGGAGGAGGAGGTTGGGGAGGGGGAGGCAGGCGAGGAGGAGGGTGGTGGCGGGGAGGATGGTGGTGACGGGAAGGGGGTTGACAACAAGGGGTGGCTGCGTGGTAACGCAAAGCTACCAAAGCAGGTTCCTGCTACTGAGGAGCAGAAGTGGCTCATTGAGCCCACGGGGAAAGAGTAAGTGCCACTTTATACTAATTTCATTATTTTGCTTTTCACTTGCTTATTCCGGTTGTTATTTATTTTGCTTGTCACGTGCTAATAGTTCATTCTTTTGCAGCAACTGGATATATTCTAAAGGGGTCCGT
Source organism: Aegilops tauschii subsp. strangulata (assembly GCF_002575655.3). Classification (NCBI taxonomy): domain Eukaryota; kingdom Viridiplantae; phylum Streptophyta; class Magnoliopsida; order Poales; family Poaceae; genus Aegilops; species Aegilops tauschii. The sequence continues at coordinate 649,267,817 of NC_053041.3, read as the reverse complement.
ATTCCCAACGGCCTCATCACCGTCTAGCTGAAGTTATACTGGCCGGGGTTGTACTGTCTGGATCCAGTCAGGCACCCGGACCGTCGGGTTTTGGCCACGAGCTGGGACCACTGGGAAGCGGCCCTCCATGATATGAGACCCATGCCAAGGCCGTGATCACTACTTTCCGGGTGAGTTCTCTTCAGAAGCACAAGTCCATTCTAGTTTCATGAATGATTTAACTTATGGCTTCTTCCATTCTTGTTTCATGCATGATTGTAGAAATTCTATCGAGTTCTTCCGGAGCACAGGGCCAGAGCGGACCAGATCATGCTGCGCCAATGCAAGAAGAAGGCCTGCTAGATGCAGTACGAGGTGCGCTATGTGGCCATCTCGACATACTACCACGACTATCTTAGTGTGTAGATGACCAATGAAGAAGCGCGGAGGATGGGCATTACCTTGGAGAGGGACGAGTTCTTGGCGGTAAGTATAAAAGATTTTTCATTATGCTTTCATTACCTTGTGGTACATTTCACCGTTTCGTGTTGACATGCCATTATGCTTTCATTATGTAGGTGTGTCCAAATTGGTGTTATGGAAAAGACGAGTCCTGGGCGGCATTGGTGGATCTTTGGTGTGATGAGGCTGGAGCCTGGGCGGCTACGAGAATCAAAAACAAGGCTAACCGAGGGAAGAAGGGAGTACATGCTCAGGGAAACCGAAACCACTATCTCAACAAGGCAGTTAATGTATGACTAACCCTATTAAACATTCTTCTTCTTCTATTTACCATCACTTTCTTATGTATGACTAACCTCTATTTGGTGGTGCAGGAGGAGAAACTGAGGCGGCCGCTCTCACACATGCAGGCGTGGGAGATTGCCCATACGCGGAAGGACCCCAAGCCTGGCGAGCCCAAGTACTACAGCAAGAAAACCGCCGGGAGGAAGAAGGCCTACTCCGAAGGGTATATGAAGTTACATCCTGACACACCCGACCCCATTGCGGCGGATCTGGACGATAGGGTGGTGGTGGGCATGGGGCCGAAGGAGCACGGTCGGGAGGCGGTTCTCGATGCTATGATCACTCCTACTATCTCCTACACACAGCTCCGTCGGATCGACCTGAGCCTGAGCCAGCGCACGAGCACGCCAGTGACCAGTGCACAGTCACAGTCCCTCTTTCAGGAGCAACAATCTGTAAGTATTTTCCCTCTTATCTTCATTGCTCACTTTATTTTCTGCATTTAGTAGTTTTATGAGTTCCATCATGTCATACTGTAGGCCTACCTGGAGTACACACGCCAGGAGACCATGGCGTGTCATGAGAGGCTTTATGCACACCATGAGCAGAGGGATCGCTAGATGCAGCACGCTTTTCAGGAAATGGCGGCCGACAGGTGTCCTCAGTTGCAGCCAGCACAATGTCCTCCAGCACAACTAGTGTTGCTGACCTTTGAGGAGTTTGTGGAACAGAACGTTGGCCCCTTGCCGGTTAGTTCATCCCCAATCAATTCACCCAAAGCATGTCATGCCTTTCAACACAGTCATATATCCCGTTAATGTCTTTTCAACATCCAGGGAACAGGTGGATCTACCGTTGCCGGTGGTCTTCGCAGCACTCCCGAGTCACGGAGCCCGACCACTCCGATCCACGGAGGCGGAGGCGGAGGTGGAGGCGGTCTTGGCGGTAGCGCAGCCGCTAGCAGTGACGACCTGGGCTTCGGCGGTCTTGGCGGTGACGACCTCCGCGGTGCTCGACGTCCTGGCGCTTAAGCCTTTGGGTCACATGGTGGCGGTCTTGGTGGTGATGATACTTATATGCGTGTGATGTTTCTTATTGTTGTTTGTGAGACTCTTATATGCTTTGGTGGTGATGATACTTATATGTTTATGCTTTGCGATGCTTCTTATGATGTGTGATGATGAATTTGTTGTGTGATGTTGCTCCTTATTTTTATGTGATGCATATATTGCTGTATGATCCTTATATATGCTATATATATTCAAATGAATTGAGCTGAAACAAAAGAGAAAAAAAGAAAAAAAGAAGAGAGAAACTATGCCGACGGCTACGCCGTCGACATAGAGCTGGCGTGAGCTCCCAGTGGCTGACACGTGGCAGGTCTATGCCGACGAGAGCCCAGTTGCTGCCACGTGGCAGGTCTATGCCGACGGCTTAGTTTGAAACTGTGCCGACGGCTAAGCCGTCGGCATAGACCTGCCCCAGGGGTGACGCCTGCTCGGCACGGCTAGCCGTCGGCATAGTTTCACACTAAGCCGACGGCTAGGCCGTCGGCATAGCCCTGCCCCAGGAGAGCCCAGTTGCTGCCACGTGGCAGGTCTATGCCGACGGCTTAGTTTGAAACTGTGCCGACGGCTAAGCCGTCGGCATAGACCTGCCCCAGGGGTGACGCCTGCTCCGCACGGCTAGCCGTCGGCATAGTTTCAAACTAAGCCGACGGCTAGGCCGTCGGCATAGACCTGCCACGTGGCGAGCAGGCGTTGGTCAGCACTTGACGGCGGCCGCCGTTAGACGATAACGTTGCCGACGGCGATGTACGGACACTGTCGGGATAGGGCCTATGCCGACGGCCTTTCTATGTCGGCGGCCTTCCTGGCTACGCCGACGGATATGTTGCCGACGGCCCTATGCCGACGGGGGCCGTCGGCATAGGCCTGTCCCGACGGCCAGAAAGGGCTATGCCGACGGCCCTGGCCGTCGGCATAGGGTGCGATTCCGGTAGTGTGTGTTCCTTCTCGGTGATGACTGGTCATGAGCATGGTTCAATGCTGGCCATGCTACATATTGCATGTGCTCCGACTGCCAAGAACTAGGCTATGCAAGTCCTGGTTATTGTATATATGACATGACGAGCGGTGAAGCTAATCTAGTTTAATGAAGTGGAGGCCATGGTCCTACAAAATTTCCCAAGATGGCGTGGTTCTTCCCCTCGGAGTGAGAACCAAACAATATTGAAAGTTTTCATTCACCATAGTTAGTTTTATTCTTTGCGGTGTAAAAAAGAGTTTTATTCCAAGATTATGGTGTTACAGTTCAAAGGAAAAAGTTGCTCAATAAAGGGGGGATCTTGCCCTAACCACACAATCCTGGTGCACTCGACGTGAGTATACTTTGCCAAACAACCCGCCACACTATTTTTTTCACGATGTAATTTGTAAGGAATAAACTCCCTATCCTCCATTGTTGCCTTGAGCTTTGCCACAAGATGACCGTATGCGGATCGATAAAGACTATGAGAAGATAAAACTGCTATTGCCTCTGACGTAAGGATGGTGAGAAGGCAGTGCCTTCAAGAGGCGGACAGGGAGGTCTACAAAGGATGGCCACTTCCCTTAGGATGTTCTACAACCCACTTAATCCAGGTGATGTTCGCACCTGAGTTGGAATTGCTTACCATTGCTGATAAGTTTCATCCTTCCCTGGGCACCATCCCAAGTTTCACCACTTTTAGGACAAACACTGGATGCAGTTGGAAGGTGACGCTCAACAATCTCAATGAGAAGGTTGGCATGGATGAAGGGTGAAGAGCCTTTGCCACTGCTCATGAGCTGCAGGTCGGCTACCTCTTGGCATTCAAGGTACTGACGCAGGATGCTTTTACGGTCACTGCCTTCGACCGTTCGTGCACAGATGTGGTCATCCAGTGCGACATGGACAAGGAAGCCCAGGCAGTGATAGATGACTAAAGGGTTGTATCACTAGTAGAAAACAGGGCTTTGGTCACAGGGCAATATTAACATTAGTCTCGGTTCAGTCATGAACCGGGACTAATGTGAGCATTGGTCCCGGTTCACCTGAGCCCTTTAGTCCCGGTTTGAGACACGAACCGGGACTAAAGGGCATCACCCTTTAGTCCCGGTTCGTGTCTCAAACCGGGACTAAAGATAACCGGTACTAAAGGTCCCATTTCCAAACTCTACCCCCCCCCCCCCCACCCCCCCCGTCCCCCGTCCCCGTGGATCGCCTTTCGGTTTTGTAAAAAGCAAAAGAAAATGATAAAAACATCAAAAATTAAAATCCTTCGAGATGTAGTTATGTTACTACATCTACTAGTTAGGAAAATTTAAAAACCTAAATTTAGACATGTTTTGCAAAAAGTGTAGGGAAATGTAAAACGGCTATAACTTTTGCATACGATGTCAGAAAAAAGTATAATATATCAAAATGTTCAGCACGAAAATCCGCATCCGATTTTGATGGCCTACGACCTGTTTGCAAATTTTTAGAATCCTCAAATTCTAAAAGGAAAAAAAGTTATGCTCAAATTTCTTTTTTTAATTTTTGTTAAATCTGGTCAAACTACTTATTCAAGAAGTATTAGTGTTACTAAATAATTATTCAAGAATATTAGTGTTACTAAATAATTATTTCAGCTTTTTTGAATTTTGGTCAAATCTGGTCAAACTGTGGTCAAACAATGGTCAAACTAATTATTCAAGAAATATTAGTGTTACTAAATAATTATTTCAGTTTTTTTGAATTTTGGTCAAATCTGGTCAAACTATGGTCAAACTACTTATTCAAGAAATATTAGTGTTACTAAATAATTATTGTTTTTAGAACAATAGTTTCAAACTCAAACAGTGAAATGTGTGACTTAATGCTCAAGCTAAATTCCTGAGGGTTAATAGGATTGACATCTTACTATTTTCAGGAAAACAACAAGTGCAGACTTGGAAACGAGGGAGAATAGAACCCGGAAGTTAAGCGTGCTCGGGCTGGAGTAGTGAGAGGATGGGTGGCCGTCCGGGAAGTTAGATGATTTGGAATGATGAGGGGTGATTAGAGATTAGAGGTTAAATTGAGCAGTGATGAGGGGTGATTAGAGATTAAAGGTTAAAATAATTCAGAAATTTGAAAATCAAAAAATTTCAAAAAAATTTCATAAAATTGCCTTTAGTACCGGTTGGTGTTACCAATCGGGACTAAAGGTGGACCTCCAGGCAGCGGCCACGTAGAGGGCCTTTAGTCCCGGTTTGTGTAAGAACCGGGACTATAGGAGGAGGCTTTAGTAACGACCCTTTAGTCCCGGTTTCAGAACCGAGACTAAAGGCCCTTTTTCTACTAGTGTATAAACTCTGTCCATAAGTTAGTGTGTGTGATGTGAGCTACTACGAATATGGTTGGATGTTGTTTGTGCTACTTCGGTAATGCCTATATTTGTTTAAAGCATGTGGTACCATAGTTCTGCTAAAACCTAACCACTCGGAAAGGTGTTAGCACAAATCACGACTTGAACATCCAATGTAAAGTTCAGATAGTATGGAGTAAAGGAGTACATTTTAGAAAAAATAATTTTATTAAAGTAAACATCGGCTGATGCACTTAAAATATTGTTCAAAATAGATGGCCCAAGATAAAAAAAATTGCGGGATGGCCCAAGATAAAATAAAAATACACAAGCAGTACCATGGTAAAACAGGCAAAAATTGCAAATATTGGTAGTGTTACTAGTTTTCCACCTAAAGAGTAAAATGAAAAAATACATGTTCCTTGTTCCATGTGTTCTTTTTACAGTCCCACGTTACGTGTGTCTCAAAACTTCCAACAATGATGCTACAAGTGCATTAGGTCGAGAGGTCAAATAATTACATAGAGAAAAAAAAATCTATGTCATTATGTATATATATAGGAAGAAAGTAAGAAATGTCTCACATCAATGTGGGAAAGTAAATAATTCTAGATCATATGGAGAACGTTTTTCTGATAAATAACTTTACAGTAGACAGTAGCATTGTGGAATAAAAATAAATGAAATATTGATATTTCAATACATACATTGGTTCATTAGTGGATTCTATAGGGATATGTATGTGTGTCTATCATCAATCCATCTCGTAAAATCGTTCGATTGTTAAGCTGAGGGGAAGAACCATTCAGACCTAAAATATTTGTTTTGACTATCACTCGTACTAAGGGAAACTATACTGCTTTTGCCGCTCATTATGTCGAACACACAATAGATAGGAATGCCATGGACGAACTTTCGGCAGTTGAAGCACTTGCACTGTGCAGAATGCTGCTTATGTTTCCATTCCCATGACCAATCATTGCCTGAAAGAAACACAAGGTTCCCTCCATGAAAAATCTGGTGATGGTGCTCAGAGGAACCTGTTACCGCAAACGCTCTCGAGCCAGTCTGTCCAACAAAGAGGACCTGGTGCCCCAAGTCTTTTACCTCAGACCACCGGCCCTTATCCAAGTCTGCCTCGAATACACGCAGATCCATTGTGTGGTGATCAAGCTTGAACTCGTTCATCACTTCAAGAATGCTCCACCGTACCATCAGTAGCTTTGTGTTGTCGGCTGATGTGACTAGGTAGCATTTCATGTCCATGTAGCCCGCATCGGGTTGTTCCTTAATGACATGCTCCACGCGACTTTTGGACAATGAATCTCCGACAAACTCATAGGTGAACAGATTCCCCATCCTACAGACAGCAAAGATCTTTCCATGATGGAAGGCTACGTCCTCGTAACAAAAGGTCCCGCCATGGTGCTGAATAGCGAATGTGTCGCCTGCTTCTGACCACAAAAGTGGAAGTGCCGTGCCCGGGCAGAAACCTCCAAAGTTGGAATAGTTGGGGAATGGACAGTCTTGGAACACAGCGATGACGAGTTTAGGTGACAAGAGGACAATCTTTTGAATGTTGTTGTGTGGCGCGCCACACCCGTGGTGGGGCTTGAAGGTGCCGACGACGCCATTAGCATGAAGGGGCATCCAGTTGTAGTAGCAGGGTAGCTCTATGGCCGGCGTGGTTCCAGAGAATGGGTCTTGGAGGAAGCAGCTCGAGGATGGCCCATGCTGAAATAGGAGCAAGCTGCCGAATGAAGCGTCGGCGCGGCAATCGCTGGGGATGGGGAACCGGCGCACCTTACCATCGATAAGGCTCTGGTACTCGCCTTTGCCAAGGTTGATGCACGGCACGGCTGGCGGCAGCAGCAGACGCTGGTGCTTTGCGGCCAGGCGCCAGTCCAGGCAAACGGCGCAAAAGCTGAGGCGATCATCGTGGGACGCGAGACGTGAGAGGACCACGCCGGCGAGCTCATGCGGCAGGTCCTTCCAGGGCGGAGAAGTAGAAGAAGTGCCGTCGCCGAGGTCATGCGGCATGTCCTTCCAGAGCGGAGAAGTAGAAGAAGTGCCACCCGATGTCGCTTGCCGAGGCAGAGACCCATGACGAGATATGGGTACCTGCCGTGCCTTGCGTTACTCTCAGACAATGACGGTGATGGACGACGACCTGATTTTCAGACAATGACAGGTGCAGGCACATACAAAGCTAGCCTCCCGCCTGCGTGGTCGATTCTTCTTGACGTGGACGTGTACTGGCTATTTCTATCCCGACCTTGATCGAATCGATCTAGCCAACAATGATCCACACCAGAACAATGATCGACCTTGGTTATTCTCTATCTATTGATTTTTGCGGTCTTGCATTAACGGCCTTGACGTGTACTACTCGGACTAGGATGTACTCCTAGCTATAGATCGCCAAAAAATAAAAGTCCTATCTAAAAAAAAAGCTATAGTCCTACTTTTTCTTGACTCTCAATGGAAACCAGGTTTCCCTAATCCTTGCGTGCGCGCGAGAGGAGGGATTAAGAATCGCCGACCAGCGCTATTAGCGGAGGATTGTTGGCCCATAGCAGCCAATGTTTCCGCCAGTGAGGATGGTGAGCTAACTCTGCCATTCTTAACAGAGGAGGTTTGGGCGGACGATTGCTTTGGTGTCATCTCCCTGATTCCTAAAATAGCTGATGCGATGGATATTCGCCAATCACAGTGATTACCGTGCTCCAGCAGTGACGAGGGAATCCCCCATCGGATAGGCCCGTGACAACATAAGGCCCAACTAAGAGGTCCATGCAGGCCCAGGACCATGGATGCATAGGACCAGATAAACGCCAACAACAAGTGGTGGCCACCAAGTCAGAGTAGACACCAGTCCGTTTTCCCATGAGTCGGGAGCTTTAAAAGTTGGGATGATACTATAGTTGGGTTTCATGGCAGTCGAACAACTAGAAGCATTTAGGGCATGGTTAATAGTATATATAGTCGAACAACTAGAAGCATTTAGGGCATGGTTAATAGTATAGCCAACTGTTGGCTATATTGTCTTGCCACATTATTTATAGCCAACCTTATAGTCGGCAAGTACAATAGTTGCATATATATATATATATTTTATTATTTTTATACATGACCCACCTTTCTCTCTCACAACATGCCCAGGAGCACGTGTCGCAGCCGGTTGTTAATCAGTAGTCCGCTTCCCTTCTCTCTCCTCTCTCCCCTCCAACTCATCCAAAATATAATCTTTAAAGGCTTGCAGCCCGCCTACGTCATCCTATTGTACTTGCTCCTAGAGGAGTTACACATGAGGGTTGACTATGTAATAAATAACAAACATTACCATAACCGTCTGGGATATGGTATAGGGGTGCCTTGCTCCCCCAAAGGTACGGGTCCTTGCTTGGCGAGTAGTGAAAAATGCTTTAGCAACTATATATGGAAAATATGGCGAAACGAGGCACTGACATCTGTCCTATATGCGTGATGGAACGCGAGGACACTTTCCACGTCTTTTGTAGATGCCCACGTGCTCGAGATCTCCAGAACGCCATGGAGGAAAAATGGCGCATGCCGAGCCTGGCTACCGTCGTCAATACGGGACCGGAATGGCTTCTTCACCCGCTGAATCGTTGCAGCGAAGATGAACGCTCCTGGTGCTTATGACGGTGTGGCGCATCTGGCATGTCCACAATGAGATAACTCACCAGAAGCCAGCACCCCCGACGGAATCATCTCGACGTTTCCTCTCAAGCTACATTGAGTCTCTTGTTTGTATCAGGCAACACCCACATGCAGATACGGCGAAAGGAAAGATGGTCCTGAGGTATGATTATATGCTCAGCCAAAAGATGGATCGTTCAATGATGGCAGCTGAACCTCGGCCATTGGAGAAATGGACCAGACCACCTGACGGCTGGTGCAAGCTGAATGTCGACGGCGCCTTCGTTGCCAATTAATTTCTTTTTCTTTTTTTCTACACATTCTCTCTTTTTATAGTTTGGCCTCTCATTATTTTCTCTTGTTTTTGTCTTCACATAGGGAAAACTGCAACGTCATCTCTATAGGCCCCTTATTATTCTCTTCTTTTTTACAGGATCATTATACTCTTCCTAACTGTTGAATGACAGGGTTTTTTTTCGAGCTAAAGGACCTCAAGCTCCCATTTTCATTTCCATCAAACTGATAATGCAACCACCAATTTAGAATGACCAGTTTATGCCACAACTTTGCTTCAGCTTTTCTTGTTGCGCAAGACTGGGACCGTTTAGGACGCCGTCCTAAAGTCTAGTTGGACAAGCTACATATTAATTAATGTGATCTGATGTGAAAATTAATTAAGGTCCTTTTGTGCTATCATTCACGCATTCTAACTCTCCTAACATATACACGTACATACACTCACCCTTATGAACGCACGCATCCACGCCCTATCCATACTGAGCCGGCATCTAATCTTGAGATTGACAAAGTCACCATAGAAGCATCTTAGTCGACGGGAATATCTCCTCTCATTGAATGAACTTTGCCGGAAATGCGAGCACTAGTGCCAAGTTTCGGACTTGAACCCTGGTGGACTAGTTTCACCACAAGGAACCTAACCATCTAAGCAATGCTCAGTTCGCACATATTTTAAATGCTGAACGATTGGTTATTAAGCATGATCGGAATTGCAGGAAATGCAATTTATTGCATCCTGTTGTTTGCTTTTTTTTTCTTGGCCATGACCGGAACTGTTTTAGGGCATCATGATAGTGCTATTAATTTTTTTCCATGTAAACATGTTATGATCTCTCAGAAAATAATGTTTCATAAGCCAGTGGTACATATATATGCAACCGAAATAGCCATATATACGACATTTCAAACCAGATTCTATTACGGTGCAAATTCGAGTTATACAATTAAAAGAATTGGCCAAATCCAATGGCGTGTGTGGTTTGTTGTACGTGGACAGCATCACTCATGTGCGACCAAGCTTCTCTTAATTCGAAGAACAGTATTAATGTGCATGCAAAAGGAAGGATGAGAGCCACCAGATTTATAGACGTCGCCCTGAAGTGCAGTTGGATGGTGTATGTATATCAATGTGATATGGCGTCACAAATAAAAATTAATGGTCGGCACGGTCGCCAGGAGGGAGATCGCAACGGATGGTTACCTTCACTCAGATTGCCAACTCCCGCCCCAGTGAACGTTTATGGTCGTTCGCCATGGGACGGGCTAGAGAGACCTAGAGATCTAAGAGCATCTTAGACGATTCAAATGTAAAAACACCTAACTTTTGGACCGTCTGGGGCAAAGAACGCTGCTTCAGCAGATGGCAGATGGTTCATATGTAAAAAAAACTGAACCGCGGCCTCCCGGTGATGTAAAATACAACACATCGCGGTGCAAATTTGCATCGCGAGATACAACTGCTCCAAATTCGGCGGCCGCCCGCCAACGCCCTACCGCCGTACGTTTCCTTTCACAGACATGCCCGTCCGCCCGCCCGAACACCAGCTGGCCGGAAATCGCCACCGCCGCCGCCACCGCCCAAATCCTCGCCTCTGCCGCCGCCACTGTCCCAAATCCCCTCCGCCGCCCTCCGCCGCCCTCGCCCCCATAGCCTCCCTCGCCGGAAGCCGTCTCGCAACCGCCTGGGCGCCGCCGAATCGGGAGGCAGCCGCGGTGGCATTCGGCGCCTTCGGTGGTCCGACTGGCCCGTAGGCCTCCGCCGGGTCCTTAGGCCGTCGCCGGCCTCCTCCCTGTTGGCCACCAAACTCTTCTTCGCCGCCTGTCGAGCTCCTATTCGCCGCCCGCCGAGCTAGCTCTCATCACAGCCACCGTCCGCAGCAGCCAATCCAACCGGCGGCCATCTTTTTCCACCGCGCGCACAAGGTGTTCGCGCGGCTGCTGGCCAGTTTTTTACATCTTGTTTTGGACCATCTGTTGGAGAAGCTCCTTTACCTCTCCGATTTGGACCATCTGTTAGAGGTGAGCATTTTTCGGAGCTCTGAAACGCACCATTTAGCGGCCCATATTTTACATCTCCGATTTTTGACCGCCAAAATTTGGACCATCTATTGGAGATGCTCTAAAAGGCCCAGTTACAAAAAAGCTGAGAGATCTTATAAAACTGTCATCCTCTACAGGAAAAATGCCATCCTATCAAACATTAAAAAAGCATCACACACAAAATATCATCTCTTAATAATAAAAATGCCATCTCTTAAGTAAAACAATGTCACATCTTAATAAAAAAGCCATCTCTTAATTAAAAATGTCATCTTTTGAAGAGATGGCATTTTAGCATCACACAACAAATGCCATCTCTTAAATAAAAAATGCCATATCTTGACATCTCTTATTACAAAAAAATCCATCCCTTCAAAATAAAAATGACATCTCTTAATATAAAACTACCATGTTACTGATTATTAAAAATGTTATGTTCTCATTAAAAAATTCTATGTAAAATTGCCGTGTACCTAAGTGAGAAAAAACATTGTTTTGCCAGATAGATAAAAAAAGAGAGAAAGGGGGGGGGGGGGGGGGGGGGCTGGGATTTTATTACGATGGAGGCTCACATTCGTAACCAATCTTATCGGTGGTGGGATTTTGAAATGTACATGCATGATTCGCTAGCTTTTTTTAGCACATCGAAAAGGGTTTGAGAATCAAATGTGTCTTCGCCCTGTGTCATGATTCGTGCAACGAGAAACCAACGTGAGATAGAGGGTTTGTTGGGATGGGAATGTATCTGGTGCACCAGGGCAATTGGTGCTACCGGTGCACCGATCCCCTGTTACACATTCAAAAATGTTCAAAAAAATCCGTAAAAAATTTAGTGCATTGGCACAACATCAATGTATGTTGTCATAAAAATTCTAACCAAAATTCGAAAAATTGCTCGAGATACAAAAATCACAAATTTGACACTGAATAGTACATAACACAGGTTGGGCTTCAGTTTTGGCCCATTAGCACATTGATGTCAAATTTGTCATTTTTGTATCTTGAGCAATGTTTTGAATTTTGATTCAATTTTTTGTGACAACTTACATTGATGTTGTGTCAATGCACTAATTTTTTCGGTTTTTTAACATTTTTTAGTGTGCAACGGAGTCTGGTGCACTGCTAGCACCATTTGCCCCAGTGCACCAGATACATTCCTGGGTTGGGATTGGCCCCTGGGGAACGGCATCCAGCTACTATTCCCTAATATTTTTTAGGTAAACGTTTGGGACGGTGCACCGGCCGAAACTTGGGCCGGTCGCACCTCGCTCGCTCGAGAAACCACGACACACATCCACGCTCGCTCGTGACAGGAAGGAACACAAGAAGCCACGTCCATCGCGGGACCCACACACAATCTATCCCCAGCTTATCTCTTCCTCCCCTCTCCCTCTTCCTCAATCCCCTTTTTTCTGTTTCATCCCGATCCAGAACACCTCGCCGCCATTCGTACCTCCTGACGAGCTCTTAACCATGCCGCCCGGGGGGGGAGCAGGTGGCGGGGTGGTGCTGCAAAGGCACTGGACCACGACGCATCATGAGCAAGAGTGGCGGCACGGCCGGCAACTGCAAGCTATGTGGCAGCCGGCGTGTATTGGCTTGGCTGTGCTGCAACTGCACTTCCACGGAGCTGCAACCGTGGTCGGAGAAAGCTGGAACCACGGTCTAGCGGAGCTGCAAGGATCATACATGCTAGCGAGGGGGTGCTACAAACATGGCCGAGAAAAGCTGGAAGCGTTGTAGCTACAACCAGGTCTGGCGGAGCTACAACCAGGTCCGGTGGAGCTGCCAGGTGAACCAGTCGTTTTTGCTGGCACCATCTTTTTCTTTTGCTACAACCGTAAGTTTTTTTGCTGGATCGCTGAGATGTTTTTGTTTCGTGAGCGCCGCCGGCGAGGCATGATTTTTGGTGACATTGTCAGCCCTCAGTTGGTTGCGAGGTGTTTTTTTCTGGAACCGGCATATTATTTTGCTGGAACTACCTTAACTTTTGCTACAATCGACCCTGGAGCTCTTCTCCACTGAATTTGTTTTTGCTGGAACCTGGTATTTTTTTGTTACAACTGACCATTGGAGCTATTTTTTGCTACTGAATTTGTTATGCTGGAACTGAAGCTTTTTCTTGCTGGAACCTAGTAATTTTTTGCTTCAAGGATTTTGTTTCGTTTTTAGTTTGGTTTTTGTAGGACACCAGATGCAAGCCGACGGCCGCGGCAAGCTGGAGGCGGTGACGTCGATTAGGTGATGCTGCAACCATGGCGAATCGTGAGTTGGAAGCAACCGGGTGAGGGGATTAGAGCTGCAATCCGTCGGTGACCCCGCGCTAGGGGACCCAATGGCGGCCGTTATGCAATCCCGAAGAGCGACTCCGGCGAGCGCGCCGATGAGCATCTCAGCGAGGTGCTAGCGCAAGGCGTGGGTAGTTCATGGAGTTGTGCTCGAGTTGTACGCGAGCGAGGAGGGGATTTTTTTTTCTCTAGATCTGACGGTCGCGTGTGTCTGTATCCAGCGGTAGGGCGCTGACCGGCCAAAAATTGCGGACGGCGCGCCGGCGCCTAGCGGTGCCCAATTTTTTAACACAGTACAGACGCAAGCGGTCGTACATACACGCATACACTCATTCCTATAAACGCACACACGCACACCCTATCCCTATGAGCACCTTCTTGAGAAGGAGTCGGCTTATCATCTTGACATTTAAGAAGTCACCGTAGGTGCCTCGTCGTCGAGGGGAATGTCTCCTCCCACTGAAAGCTCATCACCAGAAATCCTAAAATAATCCAGGGATAATGCGAGCACCAGGACTTGTACCCTTGTGGGCTAGGATACCACTGTCCCTCTAACAATCCAACCAGGAATAATGCGAGCACTAGGACTTGAACCCTTGTGGACTTGAACCCTTATGGGCTAGGTTGGTTTGCGCTGTTCTCGAAATTAATTAGTAACTAGTAGAATGCCCTTGCGTTGCTACGGGCTCCCCAAAATTCAAACGTCTGGGCAGTCCGGGCTCATTCAAATCCAACCCATACGTGAGGGAGAAATGTGGTTGTCCGGACTATCTGACACGCTATCTCCAACACGTGGTCCCAACACAAAAACTCACTCATGCATGAAGCACCCTCCCATTCCCGCTCAGTTTTCCACTGTAGCATGACATTTCTCTCTGGATTGCCGGCACCACCGCCCATGCCATCTTGGCTTCTGCCACTCTGTCGTGCTTCTTCTCCACGAAACCTTGGGAAATGCTAGCTGATAAGCCAAAGCAAAGTAGTAAGGAAAGGGAATATTGTGCACTCAGGTACTTATCCGCTACAAACACTCCAAGGTTTTATTTACAATGCAGATTGAAAATTTAAGGTGGCAAATCAGCAATGCACTACACGCTCCTGGCTAATCTAATTCAATAAAATCACCAAAAAGTGCAGGTTTGGCCTCCCTATCCCAAAGCTACATTAAGGAGAAAAAGAGTTCAAGACCAACACGTTTGGAAAGTAAAGGGAATTGCAAAGAGGATAAACGAGATTAATAAGAAAAACAGCTATCATATAGTGAAGGACGATCTACAAGATAGAAAATACCTATCAAATCCATGAAAGACTACCGGAGAAAATAAACAAATGCCATATGCATTTTCTTAAAGAGATACATAGTTGCAACTTAATTCTCAAAAAAAGTAGTTAAGAATGTCTCCTTGCGTCCGGAAAAAAATGAATTATCTTTCTCCAAGACCGATGGCAAGCAAATGCATCGCCGGTATACAATCTAAACATTGGAAGCATTTTGTACTTCACGAAAAGGAAAAAGAAACTGTTTGTACCAATATCTATATGTTTGAAGGAAATGCCAATAAAGTTTATTAATAATACCATTATTTTGTAGTCATCCAGAAAATTAACATAGTTTTTTCCTCCTGTTTCTGAAGCCAAAACTCCTCCAGCAACCTAGCTCAATAAGCCGGGCAAGACAGATTGAACAAAAAGTGCATCCTGATTTCTTAAATACAAAACAAAACAACGAAGTAAAAATAAAGCCATAAATCCACGTCTCATTTTTTGTATTTGTAGAAAATGAACTGAGTAACAACAGCATGCAACTCGCAGAGGAGGGAATGAAGCTAATAAAGAACATGCCTAATTTTTTGTTATTCCATTATTAGTCTATGCGTACGAACACCTTAAATACTCTGCATTTCACTGAAGAGATAAGAAAGCAGTTGAGAAGTACTAAGGACTTAAAATGAGCCCCCCCCCCCCCTCCCCCTCAACATCGTCGAAACGTTCTTAGCTAGTATCCATGAGGGGTGAGACGAATAGGGTCACTTACAAATATTTGTCATTGGCTACTATTACAACACCAAGAAAGGAAAAAATTCATCATTCTGCATACAAAAGCAGAGGATAAGGTAGACCTTGGTCTTTCAGTCGCAAAAAGACCTTGGTTTCCTTGATTACCTGTATCACAACACACCTTTTCCTGCTCCCGATGCATGCACTCTTTGATCTGCACCATTGCTCGTGTTAAAGAAATATCTCATAAAAACTACACCTTCACTTGGGCATATTGGAAAACATTTCATGTAACGTACTAAAGGATACTGATAATATGCAAAAGTTATACTCCCTCCGTTTGAAAATACTGTCGTGGTTTTAGTTCGAATTTGAATTAAAGCCACGACAAGTATTTTGAAACTAAGGGAGTAGTAAGAGATACACTGCCTCAATAGAATAGCAGATCTTTATCCAAAAAAGGAATGTAATGCCCTAAAATTTGTAACACAAGCCGTCTTTCACAAAAAAAGCAGCACAAACCTTTTATTTGAAAGACACAAATGTTGTTCTCTCTAATAACAGTTATACACTGCACAAGTTACATTCTTCAAAGAAATAATGTTATCACTTAATTAAACATAGAGGGTCCATAGCAGAAATGCTCACACATGCTGAGAACAAAATGCCATCAGTCCAAGACACCTCGCTGGATCTGTATCAAAACAGCATTTGGTAGTACATAGAAGCATGGCATGAGCTATGAATCAACTTGATTCAATCCATGGTAAGGATGCACAAGCCTCTAAAGATATAGATACATCGAGATGACAATCTAGAATTTAGTACTAAACTCATTTAATCTTGTAGCTCAGGGAAGATTCAATCATGCAATTAGAGGCATACAATTGGCGTGCCAGAGAAGATAAAACTAACATGAAAGTAACTGATTACCACGCTGTAATATTTCGAATAAACACTCCCAAGAACACTGAACTTGACCCAAGACCATCAACACACTTAATAGATAAGTAGTTGTCGCACTCGAATCAATATCCATGTACTCTTTCGATCATATTGCTAAGTTACAGTTCAATTGTATAAACGAACCACAGTTCTTGAATCAATATTCATGTATTTTCTACTCGCCTAGCTACTAAATAAACCAATCACCTATATACAGAATATGTATTACTACAGACCACAATGTGCAGATAGATGAATGGAGTTCATTTGTGACATGTCACTGTAAAGTTCAGGGGAAAATACATGTACTCTAAATACTGAAGGTAAATTTTTTTCTCAAGACAAAATATATTAAAACAGCATCAGATCAGCGTGAACGTACCACACACTCAACCCAACCCGATGTAGCTCCATTCGTTGGATCATCGTCGCCGGCGACTTTGATGTGAAGCTGTAAAAACCACCGATGCCCAAATCGAGCAAGGATGTTATCCGAACACCACCCGTTCATCACAATTTTGACTGCGGAAACTTCTTCTTAGTGCTAATAATAATTTTCTGGAGTAACTAATCGTTTTTCAAAGAGATAAACACCAGCCTCATAATCACATACACAGAATAATGATCCATTTTTCCTCGCAAGATCTCATAATCTACATAATACATAATTTGCTGACCATTTGCATCAATGGAATAAACAGGGCTCCTTGTCATAACGTCTAGGATTCTATATGGCATAATCAAGGTCAAAAAATGTGGAAGTAGAACAAATGATGCACCTACTAAGCACCATATACTTCACCACTGGTAGCCCCTCCTCCATACACAATTGCGCAGAGAGGAGCAGAAAGCATAGATAGAAAAATTGCATATGAATAGGCATAGGCACACACATACATTCTACATATCTTTTCGGAACTCAAGTTTGAGCTCTTCAGGGTTTTGTTCCTTTGTCTCGACCCACCAGACTTTAGAAAACACAATATGCGGAGAGATTTCAGCACACATTAGTTTTTTTCCTGGGCAATGGAACTGGAGTACTTCAGCTAATTGAATCAGCATGAGGCATGATGTGAAATGAGTTAGTGGTAGCTTTTCAGGTGAGAGGTGAGATCCTGACCATGCTCTTGAAGACGTCCTCACAAGCGACGCCCTTGGCCGACCTCATCATTTGCAGCATCAGGTACTTGTTCTTGGGGTCACACATGCGTTCCCAACAGCTTCATCCTAACCCAAAGATCCAATTTTGCATCACAAAATCTCGAGAAAGAATTACAGAATTCATCGGATTGATTAATTTCTTCACAGGGCCGGAACCTGACCTCTCTCCTTCTGACCCTTTCTCCTTCAAGCGAGTTGATGCTGCTCCTCCTCAACTCACGACGGTGAAGGGAGAGGGGGGGAGGGTGCAGCCCGCGGCAAGCCGGCAACAAATCTTGTCGATGTCGAGGCAGTTGTTGGGATATCGATTGATGTTGCGGCGAGGAGGGGGTCGAGCCGCGGCGGCGTAAATTCCGGCCCCTATGTGCCTCGGATGTGACGGCAACGGCGGGGCACCGAGGACTCGCGGGCGTCGCCCGGGCGCTGAGGAGTCGGCGTCGTCGGGCAGGGCGAGGAGATCGGAGAGAAGAAGAGAACGGCGGCGCGAGGACGCGAGGAGTGTGCACGCGTCGTGAGGATTCCCTTAAAACTGGCAGGAATGGATACGATTGATGACGGTGATAAATAGTGGTGAATGTTGGCCTAATTTACTATCATCATGCATGGAAACGAATCATCAAGAAAAAAAATACTTCCTATTAGTACGCTCATAGGAAGCTTCCTAATCTCTGCTACCAAACTGTTTCCGCCAAAACAAGGAAGGAAATTATGGACGTGATGCGGAAGGAAGCAAACGTTATGAAGATTAATTAATTTAGATTTGATCTTTAAAGATTGATTGTGATTGATTCTTTTACATAAATACATTACTAAATAACTTGTGTCAGCATTGAAATTTTTGATCCGTTCAGTTTTTTTCGTTGTGTGAGAGGATGACGCGAAACTAAACCGGTGGGGTGGAGGGAGGGGATAAAAAAAAACAGACGAAAATGGTGGGACTATTCAACCAACTCGTCCATTAGGAATAGAAATATATGCCATCATTAGACCAAGCATGTGCCATAATTCAACCATTGAACGTCGGTTTCACTTGGATATAGTCTTTGCCCAATAGCTACATCGTTAGTATGTAATCTTTTGATTACAAAATAACATAGATAAGCACCATGGAATATCAATCCGATCATACAATTTTATATCACATAAAACATAAGGGGTTGCATGATCTGTTATCATGAATGCATGTAATGTCAGAAGGCCATATCATTTTGCAGAAAATAAATACCAAGAGAAAGCAACCTCATACGTTTGGGAATTAATGAGGCAAGCATAGGTTTCGAAGACAGAATAAACGATAAGAGAGCAGCTATGTATAGCTGTATACTCTCATGGCGTGTCCATCCACATGCCAAGGGGTACTTACGCTATTTGGGAAGGAAAAAGCAAAACATGTATACTCTCCCAGCTTCAGGGACAACATAGTTAAGATACCAGTTGTTGTAAAATTGGAAGAGGAATCCTACCCACACAAGATGGCTCATAGAAAGTAAATGGAAACACTAACGCCCACATGTGTGGACGTTTCCCAACTCGCCCACACGTCTGGATCGTCGTTCACTATCTTTTGCATGAATCTTGACACGAAAAGGTGGATTTGATGTGCCACGTAGGACAGGGCTGGTGTATAGGTGTTGAAGAGTTTGCCCACACGCCCGCACCACGCTGTTTGCCAGCTGCTCTGTGTGGGCGAACTAGTTTCTACCCACACAGCCATCACCTAGTTCATGCGCATGTGGGCGAACTTCTTTTCGCCCACACGACACTCCTACGTTGTGGATGACAACTGCAGTTACGCGAGCGTGGCAACTAGGTAAACACACATGGCAACTGTAATCCTTTGCTAGACGGAAACTGCAGTTGCGCGTATGTGGCAACCAGATAAACACACATGGCAACTGTGATTAACAATACATGGCAACTATGGTTGGACCACACGTGGCAACTAGGTAAACACACATGAAAACTACTGTTTGACCATATGTGGCAAGTAGTTAATCACACACGGCAACTACGGTTTGATTACACGCGGCAACTACAATAAATTAGACATGGCAACTATAGTTAACCAAAATAGATAGAGTTGCCATGCTTTTACAACTACACTTGCCATCCCGGATAACTACATCTGCCAACTAGGATGGCAACTAAATCGTCATCTCGCGGGGCACCTAACGTAGCTGCGCCAGGACGTGTGGGCATTTTTGCTTCGTGCCACACGCGCGGAGTAGTACTTGTTGGGCGTGTGGCACGAAGTAGCTGCGCCCACACGTGTGGGCAATTTTAATGTCCATCCACACACAGCCCGTGTGGGCTGCCTCCTACTCACACCACACATAGTGTGTGGGCACATGTCAAATATACCATACGTGTGGTGGATATCGGCGTCCAAAGCAACAAAAAAATAGCACGCTATAGCGCCGTTATAGCGTATTCAGAAGGAAACGCTATATTTTAGCAAATTCGGCCGCTATGGCGCTATTCACGCAATTAGCACGCTACAGGGCACTATAACGTTGTAGCATGTAGCGTTATAGCGTTCAAATAATGAAAAATATCAAAAAAAATAGGGAAGCACAGGTTTACTTTCTAGTTATTGCACGGTAGATGTAGGCTCGGTGCTCAGCGTTTAGAGTTAATATATGTTAAATAGATTGACTACAGTTTGACATTCAGTTTAAAATGTGTGCTTCCTATCTGGCAAAATTATGTCTCTCTATGATGGTGTCTTAATCTATTGAAATACTTTATTTATGGATATATTTGGCATTTTTTGCAAACGCTATTTTGAAATATAGCACGCTATTAGCGCGCTATAACTTGTGTAGCATTTCGAGAAGAGTCTCGCTATATTTTGTAGCGCGCTATTTTTTTCGTTGGTCCAAAGTAAAATGTACACATCCTGAATTCCTGATACTCGGAGATTGCAACATAATCATGAGTTGTACAAATCATCATATCATAGTACTTTTAGCTTTCATCTAAAAAATAAAGAAGTTGTACATACCACCAAATCATATTGTAGTAGATTCCTATAGTACTCCTAAGGGCAACCACGCGACCAAAGTACGTACCTACACACGCATGAACGCATCACGATTATTTAATTCAGCCTAGAACGGGCGGGACGTTGAATGGCAGCGGCACGTCCTTGGCGACGGCGGCGAGGGTGACGGCGATGGAGGCAGCGAGCGACAGGATCTTGGCCCGCTCCACCTGGCCGGCGAACCGCGCGCAGGCGCCGATCTGGGCGGCGTACGCGGCCGCCGCCGTGTAGGCTGCCGCCGTCGCCGAGTAGAGCAGCGCGTGCACGAGCAGGTCCACGACCACGAGCACGATGGCGGGGATGTTGACCCCGGCCGGCGCCTCCTCCTCGTCCAGACTATCCTTCTCGTCGGCCGCAGCGGCGGCGGTGACGGCGGCCACGTCGAGGCTGACGTGCAGGTACACCGCCAGTGCCTCCAGGATGGCCGCCGTGATGTTGCACCCGACCAAGAGCACGAAAGCACCGAACCGGTTATAGGTGAAGGTGACGACGGATGCGGCGGCGCCGGAGTCGTCCGAGGGAGCGTGGGCGGCGCACTCGCTTGACGCGGCCATCACCACCGCCGACACGACGGCGAGCAGCATCGCGCACAGGCGGAGCAGGAGGCTCAGCGCCTTGGACCCGTTAGGCAGCGGCGGCGGATCCGCCTGGTGGTGGTACCTCGACGGTGGTAAGTCGGGACCGTACATGGTCGTCGGCGAGCAAAGAAGTTGAGTAAGGAAGTGCGAGAAGATCTGTATGGATGCTCCGTCGATGATTAGCGTCGCATTCGCGGCAGGGCATATGTGTACTCTTTATCAGGAGATATATGGCAGCCGTGCAGCTATTTGGTAGTCCAGGAAGGCGGTGGATTCTCCAAATGGAGTTTCCATACCATATTCATACATGTGCATCTCGCATACATTTTGCCCGATCTATTTCTTCCATATATAAGATATTTGCCCGATCGCTGAAAATATCAAAATCTTCTCTCTTTTTTTCCCTGAGGGATCAAAATCTTCTTCGGAAGTCATGCGAACGTTCCTGGAAAAGTTCGTGACGCGACGCATACGTCCGATCCGTGCGCTATTCTTCTCAGCATGCGGGGCGCAGCTGTTCACTTCATTTCTTTTTTGCATCACGATATGCACCGCAAGTCGTTAGTCTTAGAGCATCTCCAAGAAACACATTTTCCGTACAAAATTCTGCTCTAGACTCCTAGTGGAGTTGGATAACAGAATTGCTCCAACAGGTTATGTAAACATCATACTCCCTCCGATCAATATTACTTGTCGCTCAAATAGTACTGGATACATCCGCTTGAGTGACAATTAATATGGATCCGAGGGAGGATGGCGTCTTAGAAAGTTTCATGTGGTTACCTTGCCGCCAAAAGTTTACGGGAAGCAAAACTTCCCCTAAACGAGAGGGAAGTTGGGCCAAGTGTACATGATACTGTAAATTTATTCCACGTTTATGGGATCTGTTGAAGATGATTTTTGGCCGAAACATCCCCAAGACAGTAATTTGTTTTTATGGATACGAGATCTGTTGGATTTGCTCTAAAGCACAACACTTGCAAACCTTCACGAAATTATATGGACATCGCGTAAAACAATGTTAGGAACGCTTTTTGTGGGACTTATTGGAGATGCTCTTACTCTCTTATCTCGTCTCTTCCCATCATGATGTTTGCTCTCTCCCTCTAGATTCCCATTCAGGTGGCAAGCACTGCATCTTCTAGCTATGGTCGTCGATGAAATTGGCTCGTCCTCCCCGGCCGTTAGCCACGTTCCCCACGGATTCCCCCTCTCACGAAGGCGAAGTCCTGTGCTTCCTACCCTCACCACCCCTCTTGGTCACCAACGGCCTTCCCCGCCCCACTGCAATATAGAGAAACGTTCTCGTCCGCCACATCCTCCTGAAAAAACCAGGTGGGGCACGGGCTGTACATGTGCTGAGGGCTCTCCATGCCCAAGGAGGGGCTCGGCTTCCATACCAGCTTACCGGGGAGGAGGTGGTTGGCGTCGGCACCTTTAGAGGAGGAGAAGAAAGGAAGAGGAGACACGTGGAAGTTAGGGTGGCAGCGTTGTTCTTCTTGCCAGTGAGGAGCGTGACGAGGGGAGGTCGGGACGATGCTGGAGGAGGTAGTGTTGGGGACCTTGAGTAACCGTTGCTTGGTGAGCAAAGCATGAAGCACGTCAACTTCGTTGTGGTCGGCGACACCAAGCCGCACTAGATCCGCGATGCAGAGGAGCCCCAACCATCCACGAGTTCTGGAGGAGGATGAGAAGAGTAAGCAACGTTTGGCGACGGCGGGGGCGGAGTAGTCACTGGGAGGTCTTGAAATCGCTGATGTCCGGACTAAGGGGTGTAGATGTCGCATTTCTGTTGTTGCTTGCGTACTCGTCAAATCAAGCCATGTGCCCCGTGCATTCTCTTGGTGGAGGTACAAATCACGCTGTGAAGAGAAGCTTGCCGACGAGCCAGAGCAGTGAGAGGGCCGATCGGCAAATGTGGGGCGAGGCAAGGGGGAGGGGCTTGTTTTCTTTCCATCATTTCTTAGTGGAGGTTTTAACGTACAGATATATGTGAACAAAACAAAAGCACATTTTCACGTGTTAGGGTTCCTCTTCTCCTCCCGCGTGTGCGACAATTAAGGCACTCACCCACTTCAAGCTTTGTTAGTGATCCCATGGATTCACATCCCCTCTACTTGTCGCTTAGACAGCCGGGATGGGAAGTGGGATCCCATGCCTCGACTTTGGTGAGTAGTATAAGTTCAGAAGTTTTTGTAGTAAGGGCGGCGTTTTGGTGGATGACGGCACTTCATCTTCGACTTGGTCTTCCTAGCTATGATGCTCCTCGAGTTTGTTCATTGTGACAGGTTTGACAAAGCTCTAGCATAGATACATGTCGTCTCCTTGGAGCGATGAGGTTAGTGTTTATCGTCGTGTGTGCAGGCCAGCTAGATTTGATGTCAGGCGCTTCATATTGATTCATGTCTTCAATGGTGACGACTGTAGCTCGGCGGCACTCGTCCTTAAGGCCACAGACACGCAGACTTTCTGACTGTCATCGACATGGTCAAGCTAACTCTATAGAGGAGCAGCGATAGCAGTGCATCAGCTACACGTTCTGGCGATGGTGATCGTCGTTTGTTGGTGCCCGTACCTTAATGTGATTTTTATTGTTTTTGAGGGGCTTTGTACTTTTTATGGAATATAACAGAACTAGTTGTTTAAAAAACAAAGGCATATCTATATCTATATTATTACCTACTAATAAAGCAAGGTGCGTTTCGTAAAATTTTCATCCGTTCACCACCGAAAAGAATTTTTTTCTAACCGAGGTGGTACTAAATTTTTATGTGTTTGTCCGCTAGAAAAAGAATTTTCGTACGGCGGCCAAGCGCTATGGCCTAGCGAAGCCAGCCCACTTGTTTTTTCTTCCACGCAGCTGCGAAAATTCTATTTTCCGCACTAGGCGACAAAAAGTTGATTTTTGCATAGGGCAACCAATATTGGGCTGGCCATTTTTCTTTGGTTCTTTGTTTTACTTCTATTTTAATTCTTATTCTTCTATCTCTTTTTCCGTTCCATGTTTATTTTTCTTTTAGACTTAATTTCGTAAATTAAAAATTCTAAAAAAATGTTCAGAACTAAAAAACAAATTTAGGAAAATATTCAGAATTCCAAAATTTTGTTGCTATTTTGAAAAATATTCTGAACTTGCAAAAGGTGTCCCATTTTTCAAAAAAGTATTTTTTTTAATTGTTCGAGATGTTTAAAAAGAAAATAACATTTCAAAAAAGGCTAAATGCATACTATTTTATCTCCCATTGCAACGCACGAGCATATGTACTAGTATTTTCAAAAAGCGTGGTGAAACGCCAAAAATAAAACATTTTCTAACTATAGTAACTATCAACGTTACAAAGGGAAGTCACCACTAGATGAGTCCACTGATGAATAGCGTTTCCTCTTTTGCAAGAAACAAACTATCGCTTCGTTGCAAAAAAGATGATCGTGGGGGAACTGGAAATTGGAGCAGCATATATCGACCGTGAGAAATAAAAATCAGACCAACATAATAAGGGAGTGTTTAGATGTCATAGTGTTTCCCAAGAGGGCACTCCTAGGCGCGGGCGCGCCGGCCCAAAGTTGGGCCGGTCACCAGCAGGCCGTTCGATATGGGAAGCCGTAGCCGTACCATTGTGTCTTCTTCGCACGGACATGCGCATCACCCCTTCTCCCTCTTCTTGTGCGACGAGGAGAAAACTGTTCCCTTCCCCCGCCGCGCCGGCCGATCTCCGTGTCCACCCTCCCGCGAAGGTCGCCGCTCTCGCCGCGGATCAGAGTTCCCCGTCTGACGGCGCTCGCAACCTCACTCTCGCCAGTGACGCATCATCCGCCACCTTCGTCACCGTTGGTTGCAACATGGCGAGCTCCGTGATCGCAACCCCCCGCCGTAGCAGCCGCATTCCTCACAACCTCGCCATTGCAGCTTGCAACCTCGTCGTTGTAGCCTCACCATCGTAGCCATGGTTCCAGCATTCCAAATCGCCAGGTCCAACAACCTTAGTCGCCGGTCGAAGATTTTCTCGTGGCAGCTTGCAGCTTTTGTCAACACCCAGCCACAGCTTCGCCGTCGTCCCTGTAGCTTTCCGTCATCGTTGGTTGAAACTTTTTGTGACGCCGGTTGTAGCTTTTTGCTGTGGCACTGCCGGTCCCAGCATTTGGCGTCATTGGTTGAAGCTTTTTGCGGCGCCGGTGGTAGCTTCCTCGAACACAAGTTGTAACATCGGAGGTGTTGCTTGGTGCTCGCAGCTCAGGTGAGATGCTCTCCGTAGCAAATGTCGGTTGCAGCTTCTCTTTCGGCCGGTTCCAGCAAAGGTCGACGGTGGTCGCAACTTCTACTCGGTTGGTTACAGGGGCGGGCCCACCTGAATTCAAGGGGGTATGCAACTGAATACCCATTATTCTTGACAAAAAAACTATGTATATATTGTGTCTGTATATATGAAAAACGAAACTGATACACATACGCCCAGAAACGGAGCTAGCCCAGCAGTCCACACTCTTTTTCCTGCAAGGCGTCAACACCCACGGCCCAAATGGCTGGAGCACACCGCACGTACACGTCCATCATCATCATAAAAAGATCCCATCCATCGTCTAAGTTCAGACGTAGAGACGAACCGGCATCCCTTCGACCTTCGCCGCATCGATTGTTCTATTCGCATCGCCAGGCGGCCGGTTAGGGTTGTTGCCGTCGTGTCGCCCGATCGAAGATTGCCGCATGCGCACGGCTGCCGTCATGACGAATCCATCTGTTGTTCCCTGCCTCCCCCCGGTTCTGAACTTGTGATGCCTGAAGTGGCAGTGGGCAGCAGGCTGCATCGATTAAATCTCAAAGACACAACCACAGATTGAAGTATTGAAGGTATAATTGTTAATTAGATGTATTAATCATTTGTATTCTGAAATTGGGGCCTCTTCTCTATGCCGATTCTTAATTGAACTGAATTCATGGACATGCACGGTTTTCTTTTCACTGTAATATGCAAATTAAGGATGAAGACATCCACTCATTTTCAAAGCATCAAGGATAGCAAAGTTATCTTGTAATTTGCGAGCTTTCTTATCATTTGCTATTTTCTATCCTCTATGTATTTTTGATTTTGCCACAATATGCCAAACAATTTTTACTTGTATATTTTGAACAAAACCATGTTATTATCAGTTTTTATTAATTATGCGATATATTTTATATAGTTTAAAAATAGTACAATATGCTGCTATAATCGATTATACTCGCAAAAAGAAAGGCTATAGGCTTCCAAAAAACGTTTTTAAGTTTTGAATACACAGTCATGAATACCTGGGCCCGCCCCTGGTTGGTTACAGCTTCTCATTAGCCGATTCTAGCAAATTCCGTTGGTGGTCAGAACTTTCTTGCCGGTCGGGTGCAGCTTTAAAGGCCGGCCGGCTGCGGCAATGTTGACTAGTTCACAACTCCTGTGCCCGCCCTGGTTGCAACAACAGCAGCAGTCATCTCCAGCACCTGTAGATCACCGGTGGCCGCTCTCGACGACAACGCTCACACCGGCCATGGTTGTCGGCGGCAGCGCTAGTTCAGGGGAGCGTCTCACGGGTCTCCGGTTAGTTGCAGCAAAGGCGGTGGTCGTCTCCAGTGCCTGTAGATCACCGGTGACTATCTCGAGTCTCGACGATGACACTCACCGTGGCCGTGGTCGCCGGTGGCAGCGCTGCTTCAGTGGTGCGTCACGATGCAGGCGAAGATGTGACTGGACACGCGAGGAGAACAAAGGGATAAGAGGTGGGGAGGAAGATTCCATGGAAGAAAAACACGTTGACGCTAGCACAAATCGCAGCGCGATCTTTGGGCGTGCGTGCGACCGTCGGAGCGTTTCAGCCGGCTTGCCGGCTACCAGCGTTTTCCTTCCCGAGAAGGCCAGCCGCGGTGGTTCGCGCTCGTCACTCCAGCCAAGTGGTCCTAAACGGAGTTGGCACGGTGCGGTTTAGTGGGCTGGAAGCAGCCCATGGGGAAAAAGTCCATTTTAAACCCTGAATTTATAGGTGTTCGGCGAAATGAACCTCCAAGTCAAAATCCCGGTCGATTGCACCCTGAACTATGCAATCCCGGTCTAAATTAAACCCTGGCTACAGTTAACCGAGATTTTGTCTAGCTGATGGGCCAAGGAGCGGCATGTTGACAGTAATATATGTTGAACAAATTCGGAATAAATATTCAACAATTGTGCGATATACACTGAACAAATTTCTAATACAAGATGAACATTTTTTTAAATGAGTGAAATTTTTGGAAATTACTGTCAAGATTTCCTTAATATACGCAATAAACTTTGTATATATACATGAAAAAGAAATAAAAAAGATAGTAAAGAAATATTAAAGAAAAATATGCACGAACACTTTTTCAATTTTACAGTTTGTTTTTCAAAATCTATGATATTTTTCCCCAAATCCGTAGACATTTCTTTTGAAAACCCGTGAACTTCTTTCAAAATTGTTGAACTTTTTCTAAATCCGTGATTTTTTTTTCAAAATTTGTAAACTATTTTTATTTTTGAAATTCTAGTTCAGAAGTTTCTTTTTTTTTGATCAAACAGCACCAGCATGGGGTCTCGTGTTCGAGCAGAGTTTTTTTTTCTGCTTTTTAACAAAAAAAATATGCGGGCCGGCCCAGCAGGGAGTAGCGCCCTTTGCGAATTCTTGTTTTTTAATTGAAAAAACTAAAGCGGGCTGGCCCAGCAGGAGCTGGTGTGCGCCCTCTGCGAAATGTCCGAATCCCGGCCATCCAAACGACCCGAAGGTTCGATTTAGACCGGGATTGCATAGTTCAGGGTGCAATCGACCGGGATTTCGACTTGAGGGTTCATTTCGCCGAACCTCTACAAATTCAGGGTTTAAAATGAACTTTTTCCCAGCCATGGTGAGGTTACAATGCACAGTCAACGGTACTATCGCTGTGCAACCCCTTTAAAAAGAAAAATAAAAGATGTGTTTCCCGAGAAACAAACTGTGGCCCCAGCAGCGAGCAGCCGTCTCGGCCAAGAATAACGCAAGATAGGCGCCGGCAGATCATCAAAGTAAGAGCATCTCGAAGAGCGGCGGCAAATATCACGCACACGGGAAAATTAAGATTTAGCGCGTGCGGAATGGTTTCGCGCGCTCCAGCGGGCCCGTGAAATTCAGGCGCGCGGCAAAAGATAACACGCGCTAGTTTTGGCGTGTGGCGTCGTGCACGCTTTACAAAACGCGCGCGCCCGATGCCACCAGCCCCACACTCGAGCGCTCCCGCCACCCTCTCTTCCCCTTATTGCCCGTTTCTTCTTCGCATCCGGCACCACGCCGCCGGCGCCGCGCCCTTCTCCCGCCGCCGACGACATGCCGCCGCGTCGCCGACGCAGGTCGGGCTACCGCGGCGTCCGAGTCCGCCCTTTCGGCACGTTCTATGCGGAGATCCACTGCGGCGACGTGCGTCTCGGTGTCGGGACCTTCGAGACTGCACACGAGGCCGCCTACGCATAGGACGCTGCGGCGTGGCGCATCTCCAGGCCACGCTCGCAGATGAACTTCCACGACGCGCAGACGCGCCAGCAGGCACAGGACCTCGCGCCGCCGCCGCGTCTGGTAACGATCGAGGACCGTCAGGAACACCGCAGATGGACGAGCTAGCCATGACGGAGTGGCGCCAGCGCTACCCGCAGAACGTCGCCGACGAGAACGCCTTCTGGGCGGAGAGGAGGGCCAAGCGCCGCACGGACCGGGCGGACAGGCGTCGGCAGAAGGCACTGGCGATATCGCAATGCAATATGGGACATGTGTCATTCCTTGACGACAACTATCCTCGTTGTGAAGACGCGTTTCTTTATACCTCGGACGACATCAACGAGGATGATAAGGATGACTCGAAGTAGTTTCTAGTTGCACCGTAGTTTTTATCTTTTTTATTGGAATCAGACTAGTGTCTTTTTCTTATTTATCTGAACTATCTATGCTATGAACTATCTATGTATCGTTTATTTATCTATGCCTATATTCTTTTATTTGTTTGGAGTGCATATGTTGAGTGCGCGCGCCGTTTTTTCGCAGCTCCTGCTGGAGCTGCTCGGGCGCGCTATATTTTGCAGCGGCTGCTGAAGCCAGCACACCGCGACGCGCAAAAGCTGACGATTCCGGTGTTGTAAACTCTTTTTTTGCGTGACGCGCGTTGCGTGGTTGTTGGAGATGCTTTAACAAACTTTCCTTTTGATCCGTCGCCGCCGCCGCCGCGTCGAGCATGCATATGCTCAACTCTCGTCCAGGGTCTCTGCAACTGCAAATCGACCTCCGGCGACACTTCTTCTAGTTCTCCATCCTGGACGGACCTGCCGCAGGAGATCGCCGGTTTGATCCTCTCGCGTCCCACGATGCCCTCAGCTTCGGTGCCGTGTGCCTCGACTGGCGCCTCGGCACAAAGCACCAGCGCCCGCAGCTGTCGCCAGCCATGCCATGCATCAATCTTGGCGATGGTGAGTACCAGAGCATTATCGACAGGGCCGTCTCCAGAAATTCGGGGCCCCAGTGCGAAATGTGAATTGGGGCCCTAAAAATAAATATTGCTAAAGCATGCTCTCACTTTTTCGCACTGAATGCAAACTCCCAGTTAAACTGTATGCTTTATATATGTGTTATTTCGTACAATATTTGGGAATATATCATACGAACTATCTTCCCCAAATACTTCACCCATTGAGAATGAACATATATCAATTTTGCTAATTAACTGGAGAACGATGCACATGTTCAGTATACTCATTAGCCACCAATGTATTTGATAGAAAAAAGCATAAAACAAATCTTGTATGGCTTGTGCGCACCTGTGATTGACATTGACTGGTCGGTGATGCGTAAATTAAATATCCTGCTCGATCTGGCCTTAGCCTTGCGCTCAGCCAGCGGCTCCTTTTTTGCTTGGTGGTGTGGGCGCCCAGTTTAACCATGACTTCTGCTCGAATTCGTGGCACAAATTCTGCACCATGGCCCCTGCCCTCCTGGTCCTTGCGATGGCGCTCGCAGCAAGCAGTTTGTTTTTGTCAGAGAAACTGGCGGCAAGCGTATGATCTAGGCGGGCGACTCGAGAAATACTCGAAACGAAGCGACGATCTAATTGATCGGGAGCAGGGACCAGGAGAGAGTTTGGGAGGCGCTCGGGCGAGCAAACAAGGCCGGCAGGCCCAACAGCAAACAAAGAAAATACACTACCAGAAAATATTACAAGGCCCAAAATCTGGGGCCCCTGAAACTTGGGGGCCCAGTGCGATCGCACTGCTCGCACATGGTCTTGGACGGCCCTGATTATCGACGGCAAGGTGCATCGCTTCCCGGTGCCTAGCGACTGCCGTGTCGAAGCTTCATTCGGCAGCTGGCTCCTATTTGAGCACCAGCCGGGAGATGCGTTCTCCTCAACCCATTCTGTGGAACCACCCCAGCCGTCGAGCTCCCATGCCGGTACATCTCGCGCAACCATCGTGGTGACGAGGTTGTCGGCACCTACAGCAAGCCCGAACACGTGCGTGGAGGAAACTTGTACATGAAAAAAATTGTCCTCTGGCCACCTCAACTCGTCGTTGCAACTCTCGAAGGCAGTTCATTCTACAATGATGCTAACATTGCATGTTTCCGTCCGAGCACGCCGCAGCCGCTTTTGTGGTCATGTGTTGATCAGCACCATGGACGTAGCCTTCCATGATGGAAAGATTTTCGCCATCGGCTGGATGGGGGATCTATCCGCCCTTGAATTTGTTGGAGATTCGCTACCTCTCAATCGCATCGAGCATGTCATTAGGGGACAACCAGATGGGGCAAATATGCACACGATATATATCACCTAGTCAGATCAGCCGACAAGCAAAAGCTACTGATGGTGCGGTGGGACATCATTGAAATGATGAATGGGCTCAAGATCAATCGCCATAGGATGAATCTGCATGTATGTATTCGAGACGGACTTTGATAAGGGCCGGTGGTCCGAGCTGAAAGAGTTGGGCGACCAGGTCCTCTTTGTTGGCCCGACTGGCTCCAGAGCGTTTGCAGTAACGGGCTTATTTGAGCACATCACCAGATATTTCGAGGAAGGAACCTTGTGTTTCTCTTCGGTAATGCCTGGTCATTTGCATGGAAATTGGCATAGTCGGACGTTGCTGCCAAATGCGGGTGCTCTGATTGCCGAAAGTTCGGCAATGGCATCCCTAGCTATTGTGTGTCTGACATGAAGAGCAAAAAGACCAATTTAATTGCTCTTCGTACAGGTCACAGTCCAGAAAAATTTCCCAGGTCAGAATGGTTCTTCTCCTCTGGGTAACAATCGAAAGATTTTTTTAAATGGATTGATCGATGGACACACACATCACTATAGAATCCACTGTTGAACCGATGGCCATTATAATAATCTTTTATTTATGTACTGAAATGTCAATTTTCCTAAAGCAATTCAAGGCGCTGTTGTCTATTGTAGAGTTATTTATAGGAAATACATTTTTTCATATGGCTTCAATAATTAATTTGATTGCCCGCATTGTCGTGAACCATGTCTGACTTCCTTCCTGTGTATACATAGTCATGTAGAGTTTGCTCTATGCCATTATTTAGGACCATTTCTTTTAGGTGGCTCAAAAAAAACAAGCTGCCCCTTATATTTGAAAGCATCTAAATTACTTATCCCATAACTAATTTAGAAGCCACAATAAATGTGAGATGTGGCTTATAAGAAAAGCTTGGGAGGAGGAGGCTTATTTTGAAACCGCCAAAATAACTGGCTCTTAACCCCTTGACCAGTCGTATATCTCAGTTCAGTTATAGAAAATATATCGGCAAAACTA
Source organism: Aegilops tauschii subsp. strangulata (assembly GCF_002575655.3). Lineage (NCBI taxonomy): Eukaryota > Viridiplantae > Streptophyta > Magnoliopsida > Poales > Poaceae > Aegilops > Aegilops tauschii. The sequence goes on along the minus strand of NC_053041.3, from coordinate 649,235,916 downwards.
AATAATGCACTTGTAGCTTCTTTGTTGGATGTTTTGACACACATGCAACATGGGAGTTTAAGAAGACTGTCCAGAGAACTTCGATGCAATTTTTTCTATTTCACATTTTAGGTGAAAAACTAGGAATGCTACGCCATATTTGTATCATTAATTGTTTTACCATGGTATTGCTTGTTTACATTTATTTAATCTCGGGCCATCTATTTTGATCAATACTTTCCTTGCGTCGGCCAACTATAACTTAATCAAATAATTGGCTGCTAAGAATATAATCCCTTTGTTCCATATTAATTATTTGAAGTTCTGGGTTTGTCCTAAGTGAAAACTTTTAAGTTTGACTAAGCCTCCATCTACAATGCTAAATCATTTGTTGGTCCCTTCGGGGACATCCGATAAATCGGTTCATTAAGGCCATTGAAAAAAACATATTGGAATATAAATTAGCATTTCCCAACCCTCATCTCAAAGCAACCAATGGCGGAGATAAGGTATTGATACATTTTCTATGGATTTGGTGAAATATAAAGAAGTGTGATTCACCACAAAAATAATGTATGATTTACTGCAAAGCTCTAACTTAAAATAATTTGGATCGGAGGAACTGTAAAGAAATAATGTAACATATAGGTCTAGTGTCGATTAATAGAATCCGCAGCCAGTTTGCGTTCGACACACAACTTCCATTCCTCCATAATAAATCGGTTGCAACCTGCTGCAATATGGGCTCAATTTATTGATCCTTAAGCTCACAAGAAGCTGCAGCATGATGTGCCTGCGGGATGCGGCTGTACGTGTTGATCAAAGGATATTTATGGCAAGGGACAAAACGAGAGGAACCTAGGGCTCCCAGTTCATATATGAAAATCCAAATCAAGAATTTTCCAGTATCTTAAAGGGAAAATTTGGGCCAGAATCTAAGGTTGGAAAGCGAGAGCACTTTCTAAAGCCGGAAAATAAATTTATATTAAGGTGCTGGCTCAGGAGATCCCAACTTATGTTTTGTCATGCTTTTACATCACCAAAGGGATTTGCGAGGATATCTCTTCTGTGGTATGTCGTTTTGGTGGAGTCAAATGGATGAAGAAAATAAATTATATTGGGTTGCTTGGGACAAATTATCTAAGCCGAAGAAGGATGAGGGTATAGGTTTCAGGGATCTCTATTCCTTTAATATTTATATGCTAGATGGGCAATCCTGGAGGATCCTTCTAAATCCAGCGTCCCTATGGGCTCAACTTCTCAAGGCGAGATACTTTCCACACGTGGATTTCTTGAAAGTCATGCCGAAGAATGGCAACTCTTACACTTGGAGGAGTATTCTGAAAGGTCATGATCTTCCCAAACAAGGCTTGATCTGGCGTATAGGGGATGGCCAAAACATTAATATCTGGGAAGATCCATGGGTACCAAGAGGGAGTACTACAAGACCTAGTACAGTTAGAGTCTAGATTTTACTTCAGAAGGTTTCTGATACGATGGACCAAATTTCTGGGCAGTGCGACCAAGATCTTATTCAACAAGTATTTAATGAAGATGATGTCCCTCACATTCTGAGTACTACAAGATAGTATCCGCCAGACATATGCCGAATGTAGTGGAACGATCAAAGTGCTGAGGGCCGATGAGATGTAGCGATAGCGAATGGGATGACGACGACGACGACGACGACTCGGATGGCGGCAAGGAGGAGGACTGCGGCGACATGGAGGACGGCAGCGACGACGATGAATAAGTTCAAGTTGTTCTGTTATGTTCTAAAAATATGCATGTTAATTACGTATGAACTTCTGCATATTTTGTATTGATATTATGTATTATTTTTATATTTTGTGAAGTTGTCCATTGAATTCTCTCATCTCTAGTCTACTTTCAATCTTAATGGTGACAATCGATGCCATTTCATCCAGTTTAGGCGGTGACCACGCCATCGGCATGCTATTCGGTTGGTCACCACGACGAAGGCATCAGTTCCTTGGCTAGAACCCATGGGCCATTTTTTTTCCTACTAATGGGTTATTTCTGTCCCTGTCAAGTAGGCCCGCACAGTGGAGGCGACAAGTGTAATTACAAGCATATATTTTGTGATTTGGCCCCACACAGATAATTTTGATATAAACAAATGAGATCTTAAAAAATCTAAAGTTTGCAAATTATTTTCTGCGACACTACAAATCATCGCAGAATAAGCACATGCCTAATGATGGCCGAATACCGTCGCCAAAAGTCAGTCCGGAACATCACCAAAGTTGCAGGGGGCGCAACCCGGGGGGGGGGGGTCATGATGGCGGACCGTCATAGAAAATTATCTTTGACGATGTTTCAAGTTTCGCCGGAAGGGTTTTTATCACCGAATAGAGCAAATTCTGTAGTGTTCCTTTGGACATTGAGTCACAACACTTTTCGTGTCCGGTTAAATCGTAAACCTCTTGGAATTGACCTGGATACCATTTTCCTGATATGAAAATGCCTCGACGAGGATGGTGGCCATGCCTTCCTCAAATGTATATTTTCAAAGTCTCTTTGGTGGGAAGCTAACTAGGAGCATGTAAGGGGTCTGTTTCTCAGCTGTGCTGATGCAAAACAATCAGTCGAAGCTCTGCTATGCTTGAAGAATGCGACATCCATGTTCTGTAGGAGATACGCCCTAGAGGCAATAATAAATGATATTATTTATCTCCGAGTTCATAATTATGTTTATGTTCCATGCTATAACTGCTATGGTTCTCGAGTCTGCAATAACCACGAGGCTCGGAGGAAGACTCATATGCACATGTGGAATAATAAACGGTAAAATGTATTCCTAGTCTGGCCTCTAAGACTAGCTCAAGTGTTGCATGATGGTTATGTTTTCCTGATCATGGGCATGTCTATGTCACCAACCTTGAGGGCATAATGTTAAGAGAACATTTGTGTTGAATCGACCCGGCATGATGTTATGCTATGAGATTCATTCGTCACAAGTTTATTGGTACATAACACAGAGATGGTTAACGTTTGCATGATTCCTTAGACCATGAGAGTATCGAGTTTCTTCATGCTTGCTTCATGAACATTGGGGTTTGTTAAACGTCATCCGTAAATGGGTGGCTATTACGGAGGCTTACGGGTTCATGGAAAAGTGTGTCAAGTAACTTGATAGCTCAAGATTGGGATTTGCTCCTCCAACGATGGAGAGATATCTCTGGGCCCTCTCGGTGTTACGGTATCCATCATCGTCTGGCCAGACACTTTGTGATTTGATCACGGGGATGCCGGAACACGATAACGAGAAAAGAGAACAATACCGGTAATGAGGTAACTAGCATAGTGGACAAGTTGTTGATCCACGGGAATGCCAACATGTCTCACCTCGGGTATTTGTAACATATCGCGAAGCAACAGGAATAGCACACGGCAACTGGAGGTTCACTCGAATATTTATTCGTGTGGGTATAGGGGTCAATATGGGTGTCCACGGCTCCGATGTTGGTCATTGATCGGAAGGGGTTCCGGGTCATGTCTATACTTCACCGAACCTATAGGGTCACACGCTTAAGGGTCATCTATCTGCTGAATAATAGACAGGGAGTCTGAGAGAAAATCACCGAAAAAGTTTCGGACACCGAAAAGTTTCGGACAGCGGAATCGTACCGCAGAGAGAGGTCATCGGATAAGTTTCGATGATACCGAAAAGTTGTTTCGGGATACACCATTAAGTCAAATTGGTTTCGGCACATGCCTGATAATTCTTGGAGGATGCCAGAATCATTCTGGAAGCTTCTTGGAATTTTCTGAGATAAAAACCGGAAATGTTCCGGAGCTGCCGGAGCCACTTCAGATGCGTTTCGCAGATGAAAATCACTAAAACCGGAATTGTTTCGGAATGCGTTGAAAATCATTTTAGTGGGTACTGGAAATATTCTTAGCCCACATAAATATTTGCAGTTCGATCAGACGCTGAAAAATGTCGTCGTGAATAGTGAAAATCAGCTTTATGGTTACTTTATGGAAAGCCACCTTTTGGGGCTTTGCTCCAAAAGATCTTGGGGATGACATGGATGGATAGGAGCCATTTTTTGGGCCCCTCATGGGGGTGTGGCCGGCCACATGGGGTATCCCCCCCTTGGGGACCCTCTTGTTCCTTGGTTTCACTCCTAGGTCCTTGTGGAAGGACTTCATTCATGTGCATTTTGGGTTTTTTGTGAAACTACCCTACCCCCTTGGGATTTCCTATAAATAGAGGTGGAGGGGCAGCCCTCCACACTCATCCCTTGCTCTCATACACATGCCATGCATTATCTGGCTTCTTCTCTCCCTCCCACGAAAAGAGTTTCGTAGAGCCGTAAGGCTGTCTGGGTTCCGGCAGGAACTAGTTCTGGACGGCGAAGCCCTGCCGGATAGATGACACCGTATGTGTGCAACTCTGTAGAGAGATCGTAGTTTCGGTCTTAGTTCGTGAGTGCCTCCCGAAGGGCTGTCCGTGTGACCGTCCGAGTTTCGAAGGTCCTCCCGAAGGGCTGTCCGAGTGACCGTTCGAGTTTCGAAGGTCCTCCCGAAGGGCTGTCCGCGACACCGTCCGGGGGGCTGTTCGACCGCCTCCTGGAGGGCTGTCTGAGGAGCAGATGAGGGTATACATCCTCGCGGTTGGGAGGTTGTAAATCCTAGCTGCGGGATCTGCACCGCCGATCGTCATCGACTCTACTTCCCGCTACGCTACGAGTCGGTAATGAAAAAGATCAAACCATGTATGCAGTCTCCATAGTGGTCCTGGGCTGGTGCGTAGGTCAGAAATTTTTTGTTTTCTGCTGCGTTACCCTACATGTTCAGCATTTTTATGATGTGGAATTTGTGGAATGCTGGAAATGCGGTCAATAATGGTAATAGGTGTCCTTCAGCAGCGGCGATCGTATCCTCTACAGCTGTACAAGTTACATAATTTTCTGAACTTCTTCGTATACTTCATGTTCAGATGTTGCCCCTATTGAGCGCTGGTCTAAGCTTCCTGATGGCTTCCTAAAGATAAACATTGATGCCTCGTTCCAAAAAGATAATGGTACCTGGCGTTGAGGCTTTTATGTTAGGGATGCTTCTGGAAATGTCATTGGCCTTGGTATCGGCCAAATCCAGTTCCTGGCGGATGCTTTGCATGCATAGACGATAGCTTGTCTGTCGATTGAGTTCGCGGCTGAAGTCGGGGTTTCGGCGTATCATCATAGAAACGGCCTCCACAGTGCTCACTTTGGCTCTTCTTTCCAATGAATTGGATATTGCTCGTAACAGAGTTCTTTTTCGGGAGGTAAAATTTCTTCTTTTTACTAGCTTTATTGAGTTTGAAGTGTATGTGTGTAATCCTGTCTGTAACTCAGTGGCGCATGTCCTGGCTACCCAAGGACCATGGTGCCCATATGTCCCTGGGAGGTAGCATGAATTGGCATGACGCTGCTAATGACATTGTATCTTCTTTGGTGGCTAGCGATCTAGCTGCTTCTACTTCTGTATGTTAATAAAGTCAGGTGACAGTTTAAAAAAAAAAAGAAAAAGAAAAGATACATATGTTGAGCGTTGTACTCCTGCATGATGAGACGTGCACGCCTTTAGAGATAGGTGCGGAGAGCGTGGCCAAATATATTATTGTTAAGGTGGTTGTTAAAAATGACCCGTAATATTTGGTCAATTGTTAACAACGTTGGATGGAGAGGAGAATCAACGGCGCACAGGTCAGCAAACCATATCCTCCCGGACCTCTGATAGGAAGACCTCCCCAGAACGATCGGCGCCGCCGCTGTCGCGTCGACCTTCGGCGCCTCCTCATGGGTCTCTGCGTCGGCAAGTCGACCTACGGCGACACTTGTCCTTCCTCGCCATGCTGGCGGGACCTGCCGCCGGAGGTTGCCGGCCTCGTCCTCTCCCGCCTCGCATCCCACAACGACCGACTGAGCTTCGGCGCCGTCTGCCGCGATTGGCGCCACGCCTTGCGGCACCAGCGCTCATTGCTGCGGCCTGCCTTGCCGTGCATCAACCTCGGCAACGGCACGTACCGAAGCCTCGCCGACAACAAGAAGGTGCGCCGCTGCTTCCCCACGCCCAAGGGCTGCCGCGCGGGCGCCTGCTTCGGCAATCTGGTCCTGTACCGGCACAAGAGCTCTGGCAGATTCTTCCTCCGCGACCCATTCTTCGGCGGAGACACAGGCGCCGCCATTGAGATCTCCACCAACTACTACAGCAGGTCCACTGTCAACGGCGGCGGCGGCGATTTCGGGACCATGAGTATGAAGGCGAGCGTGCGCATCAAGATGCTTGTGTGCTCGTCTTCGTCTCCTCTCATCGCAGCGATACTCCCCAACATTTCACTCAGCGCCCCGGTGTCTAACTCCGGAATCCAATACCTTCGGTACACGAACTTTGCATGCCTCTGACCGGACCAGCAGATCCGTGGTGCATGGTCACCTATCCCGTGTCATGATCATTATGGTTCTGGCTACAAGGACATTGCTTTTCACCATGGAAAGGCTTTTGCTCTCACCAGCTCGGAAGAGCTCTTCTGCCATGAATCATTCGTTGCCAACAGAGAGAATCATCAACAGATGCATCAGCCTCTCATCAACCATGTCATCAAGAAACAGCGGGACATGTATGCCAGTTACTACCTGGTCGTATCATCCGATGACCAAAAGCTACTGATGGTGCGGTGGAGGAGGAGCAGTACTGATGTCTTCGTGTTGAATCTGTGTGTGTTTGAGGCAGATTTTGACAAGGGTCATTGGTTGGAGGTGAGGGACTTGGGAGAACAAGTCCTCTTCGTCGGCAGGAATTGCTCCAGGGCATTTGCTGCAGGCCGAGCCTCGTCGGAGCACCATGATCAGATATTCCAAGGAGGTAACCGTGTTTTTATTCTAGGCACCGAGTGGAAGCGGGCATGGCCATTGATTGAAGCTGCCAGCTGCGACCCCCACAATCTCAGCTATTGCGTGTATGACATGATCAGCGGCGAAACTAGCCTGGTCTAACTTGACGGAGCTTCCTACAAGCAAAAATCTGTCTTGGGCTGGTTCTTCCCCTAGGAGTATTAATCTCCTAACAAGAGAATTTTTAAAACGGTCAATATTGATATGTGCTGTTTATTTTGTTTAATCCAATTGCTGGTATTTACTATTGCCTCTTCGAAGGTACGCTATGTGTCAATAACTTTGAATTATCCTTGTTGACAATAAGATTGTCAATGATGAATTTTTGTTTGCAGAAAAAATAGACAACTCATGTTAAAACGCTTAAGGCATAGGTATACTGTAGCCTTCAATTCTTTATATCGTGTATATTGAAGATCCAAACAAATATCAATCTGATCCCAGTGATTTGAATTAAGATTCTGGAGTATCTGTTTGCACGTTTGGGCTTTGGCTGACAAGACGAATGTGTGTCCATATTTTCCCACATTATCTGTATGTGGTAACTATCAGAATTTGAGACCAAGGTAGCACACGTGGTCGATTGTGAATTTGTAATATGATCTCTTGACACAAGGTTGATACTGATCGATCAGGCCTACCTACATCTACAATGCTAAATTAGTTTCATTAGGTTCATTGTAAAAAAAAGGTGTTATTTATATCTAGTGTTGCAGCCATTGATACATTTCTCTAATAATTTTGTCGAGTATAAAAGTTTTGATTTACCACCAAAAAAAAGTTTGATGTACAAAGAAGATATGACTTCAAAATTTTGTAGCGGAGGAACTGTAAAGACGTAATTTAACATAATAATCGGTACTTCTAGTGTTGATTTATAGAATCCGCAGCCAGTTTGCGTGCGACACACATGTTGCATCCTCCATAATAATCGGTTCCAACCTGCTGCAATATGAGTCTAATTTATTGATCCTTAAGGCTCGCGAGAAGCCGCAGCAGGATATGCCTGTTGCTCTGGGTAGTGATCAAAGCTATACCTTCCATTAGCTTCTATGTCCAAGAAGTGGCCTGCAAATTCTGGCAAAATATCTTCAGTTGTAAATTGCTATAGTCAATAACAATATCTTCATTGCCACTTGGTCGATTTCTTCTTGTTTCGATCCTTCCCATATATAACATATATTTGCATTTTTTTTGCAATATATAAATTTCAGGAATCAACGGATCTTTATTAATTTCTCAAAAAAAAAATTTACTTGAGCCTACGTACATAGTATATCCATCGACACGAGGCCTTTATTTTGATGCCAACACTGTTGCACACGGTCTCCTTATACACGAGGAAAATGCGGACCTGGATCAGCCCATGCAAATCCCACGGCCAAGTTGCTGATCTGCGTCACATCACCATCGGCGTTGCCACCGTATGCTGCGCCGTCGACGTCAGGTCCGGCCTTGACAACCTCCGTAGCCCAACCTTGCAGCGGTGGGCCCTCGGCATTGACGTTGGCAGCTGTGGCATCGCAAGGCAGGGGACCAGCATGCTTCCTACTCTTGTTTGAGGCGATGCAGTCACCGACCTTTTTGATATAGTTATCCGCCATCCAGCCCAAGCTGGCGAGCTGCTCGATGTTGAGGCCGGCGAGGCTCTGGCGGTGACCGGCCAGGACGTCGTGCAGCAGCACCTTTGTCTCGAGCAGGTGGGTGTCCCGTCGCGCCTTGGAAAGCTGCTCCTGGAGCTTGCTAATGCGCTCCCGGATGTAGTCCTCTCCGCCAATCTTCTTCTTGCACCGGTCAAGCTCCGGCGTGGACCTGAAACGGTCGATAACGCGCATCGCCTCCGGGACAGACGGATACACCTCCGGCACCTGCGAGGACTCGCCCTCGGGGTAGTACATTACGTAGCACACGTCGACGCCACACAGGGTGGACAACTCGCGGGCCTTCTTCTTCATCCCGATGCCGCGTTTCTTGAACGTCGCCTTCCGGGCTGAGCCGTTGGCGATGTACTCCATGTTCACCTTCTTGGGAGCCATGCATGTAGGTAGGAATCGAAGTGAAATTGTTGGTGTGTTTGCCAGATGAGGGGATGGTGGTCTTATAAGGGAGTATCAAATCGAATGACAAGCGTATAATCATCCACGTCATAATTGGAAAGAAATCATTATGGAAGATACGAGGATCGCCTGCATTAATGTTTTTTAATGCACAGTTACCGCATAGTATATTCTAGCCTTGATTTCTTTATATCAGTCTGATCCGTGTGATCTGAATGAAGATTCCGGAGTGTCTGTTTACACAGTTCATATTTCCCCACATCATCTATACGTGGTAACTGGCAGAATTCGAGACCGCGCGCTGGTGTACGTGGTCGATTGTCAATTTGTGATTTGACCTCTTGATCTCAAGTTGATACTGATCCATCAGGCATTGAAGAATCAGTAGTTGTGAACCCTAGCTAGTTAGCTAGCTAACGCCATGGGGTTCTGGACCACAATGATCGCACTGGATGCATCAAGCGATGCACGACAGTGCGCCGAGGACTACAAGAAGGCGATCGTCGTGCATCACGTGACCAATGGCGGTTGCTTGGACGACTTCAACAAGGCCATGTACGAGTGCCGCCCCCGAGACGCCGACGTGGAGGAGTGCGTCAAGGCCACGGCGGCGCTGCGCGAGTGCTTCGCCGGCAATCCTGCCATGTTCAAGCACCAGTACCTCCTGCGCATGGACGAGGGCCTCGACGAGGACACGAACCCGTCGTCGCACGAGATTCGGAATGATGAACGTCAAGGGTTCAGGTGGTGGACTGGCATGAGGAGAAGCTAAGCTAAGCTATGTCTGCTATGCATGGCTAGTGACGATGCATTATCGATGGATCTTACGTGCATGCAATTCATGTCCTATAATCGTTTAGATTGATTATTAGGTCGATTACTCTATTATTTTCAGTAGACACGAATTATTTCAGGATTGATATTTCGTTCTCTTTTAGTTCTGGAGCTTTTTTATACGTGCACGACACCTATAACCAGTTCAATGTTCTCAAGTTACCTCGTGTGGCATCATAGCACAAACTCTCTCAGGATACAAATCAGTTCGCTAGACATGGCTAGTGATGCGGATCTTATACTTCCATGCGTGCATGACTCATACGTAGTTATACTTAGATTAGATCGATTAAACGGTTGCGCTTTATTTCCTACATGCATCTGCATCGGAGTCTACTTCTTTCGGCACCTGGTTTAATTTTTTTATTCCTGAGTTTTCTGTGTGCACCGTATGTACATGCTTATACTAGCAAAAGATATATACGGTTCTTCAAACCCTTGCATGCGATCATCGCCCGTTGTGAACCTACTCGTCGCACCATCTCGAGGTAACTAGCAAGCCACCGAGTAATCATAGATGCGCCTCCCATCCTTTCTCCTTCTCCCCTTCGACGATGGAGCCTCCCTCCTTCCCTGGCTTCAACACGCCCTTTGGCGCGGTGGTGCAGCTGCTGTGCTGAGGCTCGTCTAATCCTACCTTGCCATACCTAGCAGGAACACCATATCGAGCCAATGTGCCGAGTTCTGAGTAGCAGAGAGAGGCCACGGCCTCGATTCTGGGTAGAGCGGCTAGTGGATCTGACAGCCGGCTAAACATGTCATGGATTGGGTAAACGATTTTAGCAACTAACATTTGAATTAGTGCGAAAGATGTCAGCGCATTGTGTTATATATGTTGTCTTCGTGAAAGAGGCAAGCAAAATACTCGTACAACTCGATAACTTTCACGAGAAATATATTTTTAACGTAATTAAGCATTAGCCGGAAGATCCCGAAAAAAGGTTAAACCCTCAAATATGACTTTTACCCCAAAACAATTTCTCCCATCTCCTCAAATTTAGTCTAGTCAAGCCGTTCTCAGTAAAAAATGGGGAGACACACTGCTCCCGTTGCTGCCGCCACTGTTGGAACCCACACTGTTGGGACAAACCCGGTCCGGCGACGAACGCCGAGTAGGCTCCGGCGACATGAACGCCGGACGAACCCCAGCCTCTCTTTCACTCGCACGTACGTAGATGGAAGAAGAAGAGGAGCACACTGACACAAGAATTTCCGGCGACAAACGCCTCGCCGCACGAACGGCGCCACGCCGCACAAACGGCGCCTCGGCCGCGCGCACGGCCTAATCTTTTTTCAGTGCAAAGTGGGCTCAACACATACCACGTGCTACATAGACCTATATAGGCAGAAGCACGTCACCGGCGCTACAAAAACGCCAACAACCCGGACGCGCCACACATCTCGTAACAAACACGAGATCAACCAGCTTTTTAGCTAACAAAAACGCAGCGCCTACGCTTCCGCTCCACACGAACGCGTTCGCCTCACGATCACATGCCTGGCAACAAACCGGCCTGACTCGGACCCAAACACACGCGCACACATATGCTGGTGACCTCGGACACGAACGCGCACACACACGCGCGATGCACATCCGCACACACGGTTTATTCCTAACACACTCCACTGTCCACGACCCTGGTTGTTAGCACACCTGGAACATGTGTGTGTACGTGTGTTGACGCGGTGGTCACTGCGAACGGTTGTGCCCATGGCTTGACCCTTGTTAGTGCCAGTGGTGGGCTTAGTAGTAGAGGTAGTGGCACACGTCCTAGCCATGGTTGTGGTCTTGTAATTTTACATGTACACAACCTTTTTTGAGCTAATGCAAAGTGTGTTGCTATGCTGGTTTACATGGTACCAGACGCAGAGGAGTTGCTCAGCCCATTCGCGCATGACCCCCTTCCACTGCCATGTATTCCAACTCGTTCGATGGCGACAAGGCCGTTCTCCTTATAATTACTTTAAAGAGGAAATGATGTAATATATATTGAGTTCTCTATCGACTATGATGTTTTCCGATCGAAACCCTAATACTTACAAAAAGACCATTAATATTCAACCCGAAGTGCATCAATTCTTGCCTGTAACACTCTCAACTTTTTAACACGCCCTATAGGGGTCATACAATGAACCCATGCCATGTTTCATCCTTTTCAGAGGTCATTTACATACTCATTTCAATCGAAGACCATTTTGCTCGTTTTAATGGCCAGAAAATCATTTAATGCTTATAAATTATCATATCAACTCCTAAAGTGCCCAAATTTCACCATGGACTTTAAAAGACATGTATTCAACAAAGGAAAAGTTTAACGGGGAAATGAAGTAAACAGAGAGTTGTCGCTCAAATTAAACGATTTCTGTTCGAAACACTGATACTTCTTGAGAAAGAGTTCAGTTTGTGCAATAAGTGCATCAAATATTTTTGTAACCCTCTGAGTTTTTTAGCGCACACTATATAAGTCATATAGTGTACCCATGCCAAGTTCCATCTTTTAAGGCGGTAATTTGCATTTTCTTTTGAAGTGAAGTACATTTTTCTCATTTAATGACGGGAAATTCATTTAATGGTTAACAATTATGATATCAACTCAAAAAGTGTTCAATTTGGACATGACTGTTTATAAGAAGTAAATTCACCCCCTCCAAAAAAATGGACTAAAAAATAATAAAATATATAACATCACTGGCAAACAACGTAAAATACTCGCCACTTACAATATTCTTTAGAGGCAGGCCATGCTCATCGACTGCCCTTGTTTTTTTGGTGGGTTTTGCTCCCCATGTGCCACTGGTTGCCAATATCTATTTAACAAAAATCACACGGCGGAAACCCAAAACCTCGTTCCCCTCCAAATTCCCCCATTTCTTATAGCTAGTGTGATGTGCGCGCCGTCCCGGCTCCGTCATCAAGTTGTCACCTCGTAGAGCGCCAGGTTCGCCGTCGTCACCTCATGGCCGAAGGTTAGACCCGGCTTGTCCCACTCCCCTACCTCTTATTACCACTAACTCGTTAGATCCGCGTCACCTTCAAGGAAGGGCCCCACCAGTGCATGGGGCGTCACCAGATCTGGCGAGTGGGGGTCCGCGCTACCGCCGGGGAAACGTGCTGCCAGATGTGGTGGGTCTGGGTTCCCGCCACCGCTAGGGATAGGTGCCACTGCCAGACGTGGCACGCTCTCAGCCCACCCGCAAGTGATCGTTGCGAGGCTTTCGAAGAAACGCTCGTTAACTAGTTGCTCCCTCGAATTCGATGCATATACAAACGTGCATTGCCTAAAAAAAAGTATACGAACGTGCGGGCGAGGTGCGATAAAAAAATTTATGAACGGGCGCAGCTTCTTGGCCTTCTTCTGGACACCACGGACGCAGCCAAGCATAGGTCCAACTCAGCGAGGGACCCAGCCAGGTCGAGGTGAGAGAAAAAAAGAAAGCCCTCGACGACGTACGAAGAAACGGACCGCAGACGTAAAAATCAGACGTACTGAAAAAGGTAACACGCGCGCTTGCAACGCACGTACGTATCGTGCATGGATTATTATAGTACTACACAAGATAATATTTTGACTTGACCGACGGTGCAATTAATCGACAAACCCGATCGTTGGTAGGTTCCAAAGTGACTATTTGATCGTTGGTAGCTATTTCTTCTATCTATATAAAGAGAAGAGAAGAGAAGAGACATAGCGATAGATCGATTTCGTTGTTACTGTTAGAATTAATGTGCTAGGCCCATAGCAATTTCTGAAATCTCAAAGCCCATGTGTAAAATGGCAAGTGGTGGTGCTAAGTTTAGTCCCGCCTTGGAAGTTGAAGAAGAGTTGGACCTCTTTATATAGTGGGTTCTCTCCACCACTCTAAGTGGTGTGTGAGAAGAGAAAGGGAAAACCACACGTGCGCTCTCGCACCCATAATAGCTAACGATCAGGCACTGGAATTAATCATGAACTTGCCTAATATTCCAACAGTTACCCCAAGCTAGCTAGTTAACGCCATGGGGTTCTTTACATACCTGGAAGCCAGCCATGCATCACACGAAGCATCAAAGGCCGGCGCCAGGTGTCACCGACGGCGGGTGCTTGGACGACTTCAACAAGGCGAGGCCACGGCGGCGCTGCGCGAGTGCTTCGCCAGCAACCCCAAGCTTTTCAAGCACCAGTACCTCCGCCGCATCGACGAGGGCCTCGACCAGGACACCAAGCCGTCCGAGTGGCAGATTTATCAAGATGAAAAAGCCATCTTCAGGTGGTGGACTGACCTGAGAAGAAGCTAAGCCAAGCTATCCTATGCATGCATGCATGCATCGCCTATATATACTCTTGTACACATAGATGGGTTAGATCGATTATTATATTAGCATACTACTCACTGGGATATAATAAATAGGCACAAGCTCTATATTTCGGTGTTGAATTTTCCTTTTCATTTAGTTAGTATGGAGTTTTCCGGTATAGACGGATTAGATCGATTATTATATTAGCGATGAAGTTAGCATTCTGGATATAATAGGCAAAAATTATGTCTGTGTTGAATTATCTTTTTTTTCCTGGAGATTCTTGGTATCTGCACGATACATATACTTGGTTCATCGTTCTCACTTCGTTCGTGTCAGCTGACTAGTATAAAATCTTCCGGCCTAAACAGAATAGGAGAGGCGGTTCATCAATCCCCCTTCGGTTTGCATATGCATCGCAAGTGATGGTGATGGATCTTATACAAATACTCTTAGACTAGGACCATTAAACGTTGGACTCCTTTTTAGTGCGCATGTGTGCATGACCTATACCACTCCCTCCGTCATATAATCGACTACGCACTGTATTTGCAGACGGAGATGAATTATAAAGTTGGATATCATACACTGGATTTGTTTTGGCATTTGAGTTTTCCTTCAATTATCTGTCGAACACTGATCTTCTTTTCTGTACTAATGAAAAAACGTAAAGTTGAGTATATGGACGGAATGTTCGCTCGCTAGAAATTAGACACGGCGTCCTTCTGGCCTATCGATTAAAAATCGGCTGCATGCATGTAGTATTTGATATACAAAATTGAAAAATATCGGGCGCCAATTTTTTTTGTTTATGTTGAGAGCGAACGCGCTTATTCCCGTTTGATGTAGGAGCCGTACTCAGACCCGAACGCGCTTATTCAGGTTTTTTGCCGTCAGGTTTTTTGTTTATGTTGAGCGTGCGCAGACCCGTTGGACCCCCCGCTATCTCCCTAGCCCCCTGCCTCTCGCGGCGGGCAGCTCGTGCCTCCGACTCCAGAGTCCGCATGCGCGGCGTCGGCTGAGTGGGCCCTAGAACCCACCGCTGCCCATGCGGAACAGCGGCCAGAGGTGGAGGATTCCGTCGGGCGGGAGGAGCAGATCTCGCAGGCCTCGCAGATCCGCGAGCGGTGCGTGAAGGGCCGGCATCGGCATCGGCATCGGCGCTGGCGCGACGAGTGAAAGGGGGCGTCGCACCCAACCCGAAGCTGCCGCCCGTATCAACCCGCGAGTGCTCGAGCGCGATACGGAGCACCAGCTCTTCCTCATCTCCGGAGCTGCCGTCGGAGTGGCTGCCGGTGCTGGACATGCTTGCCAGCGCTAGGGATTTGGCAGATTGAGGAAATGGGAGCGTCGGGAAGGGGAGGGGAGGGTAGCGCAGCGGAGCGGGGTGAGCTAGTGTTTCCGCCTCTTTCCTTGTGGCGTACGGCGACAGCGTGCGCCTCCCGTCCCCACGACCGAGCTCCTCCACCTCGCCGGTCTTCCAAGGGGCGGCCGTCCACCTCCTCCCTGCCTTCCTTCATCCCAGTGACCCGATGTCGGCTCCACCTCTCCCTGCTTCCTTCCTTGTGGCGTTCCGTCGACGACACTGCGAGGTCAATCCAGTCCCCCTCTACATGCCGGGCGGGAATGTGATGGGGGTTGTGTGCATCGCCACCTTTCCTCACCGTTCACTTGGCCACGTTTTCCTTCCTCCTGTGCCGAGGAGGACGAGGCTGACAGGCACCATCCAGATGCTCGTGGTGCTGGTGGCCTCTTGCTACACCCGTGGCACGTCGATGTGGCAGTGGATGTTTTTACCCGGGCAAATTCAGTAATTTATGTTTGGTTGCACGGAAATTTTAAGTCTTTTGAACACACAAAGTTTCTGTGAACAGAACCATTGTAAGTTCTTTTTTATTTTAGTGTTTCTTTTTATTTTTTTCATATTATTTTTTGGGTTTTGATTTTTTTTATTGTAATTCTAGGCAACTGTGCTGTGCCTGGCCTTTTTTCGGTTTGGGCTGGCTGGATCTGTGCCGGATGGGCGAGCAGAAGTACTCGCTTGAGACTGTTTTGTACCGCGAAGGTCAGGTCCATATTGAGGTCATTCCTTGCACGGCAAGTCTCGGATGTGCAGGCACGTACGTTTTTTTTTTTCTCGAGAATCTGCTGGCACGTACGTATATATATTGCAAGACACAAGTTACATCCGATTGATCAAGGCAAGATTAAACCTAAAATATACTGTACCAAATAAGTTATCGGCGGCAGCCCATGGGGACCGAGTGCGACGTCAACGTGGTCTGGCACCACGTGGAGAACGGCGGGTGCCTCCAGAAGTTCATGAAGGCGACGGACGAGTGCAACCCCTTGGACAGTGACGATGGACGTCCAGGCGTCGTCAATGTCGAGGCATGCATCAAGGCGACCGCGGCGCTGCGCAAGTGCTTCGGCCGCAACCGCCGGTGGTTCAAGCACTAGTACATCAACCGCATGGACTTCCTTCTCGACGAGGACGTCAAGCCGTCGCCGGAGCAGGTGCAGGAGGAGGAGAGTAGCCAGTACAGGTGGTGGACCGGCATGAGGAGAAGCTAGCTAGCTTGTACTAATTGCATGCATGTTTGATAGTGATAGTGATTCGTGAAATTTTGATAGTACTGCATCGGATATATACGATAGATCGATCTTTGATAGTAGCAGAGTAGTATAGTTGGAGGCTTTAATTCATCTATTTAGTTTTCAGTATGATCCATATTTTAGTGTACGGCGTGCCCCGTTTCTACTCCACCTGATGTGAAGCTTGTTTTGATCTCATGAATTACGAAGCTCTTTCTCTTTGTCGGTAAACTATGCAAATTTTAGCACCCAGTCGTGGGTAGGGGTAGCTATTTAAAGCGACTACAGAGGGATCTATCGATTTCGTTCTTAACCCTAGCTAGCGAGCTAGCTAAACCCATGGGGCTCTTGACTACATTGATAGCACTCGATCAAACGATGCATCACAGTGCGCCGAGGACTGCAAGAAGGCAATCATCGTGCATCACGTGACCAACTGCGGGTGCTTGGATGACTTCAAGAAGGTGATGCATGAGTGCTGCCCCCGAGGCGCCGACATGGAGGCGTGCGTCAAGGTCAAGGCGGAGCTGCGCGAGTGCTAAACCGGCAATCCCACCATGTTGAAGCACCAGTACCTCCGGCCCATGGATGAGGGCCTCGACCAGGACACGAAGCCGTTGTGGCATGATATTTGGAGAGATGCACAGGCCATATTCACAGGTAGTAGACATGCATGTGGAGAAGCCAAGCTATGCTATGCATACATGCATGACCTATACTCGTATAGACGGATTAGATCGATTATAGCAGCGATGAAGTTAGTATACTGATCTAATAGACAAAAGTTATGTCTGTTGATTTATCTTTCTCTTTTAGTTGTGGAGTTTCCATGTATGTGCACGATATTCATTGGTCTCACTTCGTTCGTGTTCCCCAACAACTACTACAAAATCTTTCGGCCAAAACAACATAGCAGAGGTGGTTCGTCAAACCCTTCAGTATGCATATGCATCATAAGTGATGGTGATAGTTGTTATACAAATACTCGTAGACAAGAACAATTTAACATTGGAGTCATATTTTGCGTGCATGTATGCATGCCCTATACTACTCCCTCCATATAATCTAGTATGCATTGTAGTTTAGGACGAATGAAGTATAAAATTGGATATCATACACTGAATTTGTTTAGACATTGAGTTTTCTTTCTTGAATTGTTGAACAAGTTTTCTTTCTTATACTAATAAAAGATAATGTTCAGTATATGGAGGAAACATTCGCTCACTAGACTTTGGATACACTGTCCTTGTGGCCTTTCCACGGCATGCATCTATTTGGTATAGGAAATATAGTAAGAGGGAAATTGTTTTGCACACAAAACCGTCTGCCCGATTCACGATTTATTTTCATGGATTGTTGTTTAACGTCGTGGTCTTTGAAACTAGATATCACCTGGGAATAATCGCACAAAGTTTATTTTGGATCCTAAAGTTACCACACGAAGATAAATGAATGCCAAAATTGCCCTTGTGTCGGTATCAAAGTTGCCACATGGATACAATACCATTGCAATTTCATTAATCATGTAGGTGGCTTCATTTAAGGTGGATACTTTTTTCCCATTGGAAGATATACAGATCTGATCCAATATAGAAGTTCTCATGGAGACAGAGGCAACCGTGAGGATGAGTATTAAATCGAGTGTGTTGTTTGGGACTTAACACAATTTGAAATTTTAAAAATAACATTTGTTGCACTGATGTCATTGTTTTTTCTGGTTCTCATGTATATGCATGGTTGCATGCGGTTGTTGCGCTAGGAATCCTACCGAGGGAATGCCCAGCGCCGCTTCCAGGCCCTTGATGCCTTGGTTGGCCCCGACCATCCACGGGTGGAGAGGAGATCTCCTAGCCGCCACTTCGGTTGGCCATGCCCTTTGGCGGGAGCAAGGAAGGAGCGTGAGGAGTAGGGGAGACCCCGGTCGCACACAGGTCGACAGGCAAGGGCAGGCTGGTGTGAACACATTTCGATACAACTGTCTATATATGCCAGAAAAATGGATATAGTTTTGCTAATGCACATCAAGATGTGACATAAGTATTGCACATCTAAGTCTTATGTCGTTGATATTACAAGAAGATTTATGCATATTTTTTACTTTCTAGTTTGATTGAGTCACTAGATGTGCAATAATTATGACATATCTTGATGTGCCCTAGACCCATTTTGATATTGTCTGTTTGTGTGTCTTGCTACAACTGCACTGCGTATTGCCTATTGTTTTAAATATACGCCATCATAGAGTGCGTGCAGCCAAGCCTGACCAACTTTAATCATAATATGTACTCAAAATACTAAGATGTGGTTGATGAGAAAAATATTTATTGTGAAAGTTATTTTGATTATTAGAATGTAATTTTATAAGTTTTGGCCAGGATATTAAGGCAGTTGTTAGGAAAGTTGTTTCTAAAACGACATGCACTATTAGTTAACGAAAGGATTGACACCTATGGCAAAAAAAATTTTGCAACGCCGATCATTCCTTGGGCAGAAAGTCTACCGCGTATACATACGTATACATAAACATCTGACGGGCACCACGGTTCTAGCAGCACCTAACGATCGTGAGCTACGTACGTGCGTTAACCCTAGCACACCGCCGGCCGGCCGTGGACATGGGGGCCATCCAGTCCTCCCTAAAGTTCCTCGGCGAAGTCTCTGAGGTTATAGACCATGCGGACAAAGGCGGCTGCGGAGACCAGTTCATTGCGGCGTTGAGGGAGTGCTACCCCAGGGAGATCGAGGGGCGCCGGGCCGACGCCGGCCCCGCCGAGCGCGTCGTGGACAAAGAGGCGTGCACGAGGGCGGAGGCAGCGCTGCGCAAGTGCATCGCCGGCTGCAACAGCGAGTGGTTCGACCACCAGTTCGTCGCCCGCATGGAGCACCTCGCCCGCAAGGACCTTAGCCTTGAGAAGGGCTTCAAGAAGACGGAGCCGGAGCCGGAGCCGAAGGCAGGAGGAGAAGCTAGCTAGCTACGCTTGATTAATTAATATTCGTAATCCTAGTCCTAGCAATGCATGGATGCTTGTGCTATACAGATTAGATTTATTAATGGCGGGCAGACCTGGGCTATTTGTTTCAACATTAAGATCTCTTTCTTTACTGTCGTTTGAGTTTGTACTTGCAGTATTGTCGCCGGTGATCTTGATCAACAGATCAAGAGCCGGTGCCCGACTAAGCCCTGCTAGAGAGGACAAGGCCGGCCGGAGCTAGCTTCAGCAGATCGAAAAGAAGCCCTCGCCGGAGGAAAGCTACCTAGCTAGGCTTGATTAATACATGTACCTTTTTTTTAACCGGAACACCGTGCATTCCAAACTTACGAGGGACAAACCAAACCGGCTATATACATGGATGCTTCAACTATATAGATTAGATTGATTATTAATGGCGGGGAGATCTTGGAATTTGTTTCTTCAGCCTCGAAGAGGGCTTCAAGAAGCCGCTGGAGCAGAAGGCATGAGGATTGAGGACAAGCCAGCTGTGCATTTTTAATACGTGTAATCTTAGTAGTCCTAGCTATGCATGGATGCTTCAACTATACATATTAGATTGATTAATGGCGGGCAGACCTAGGAAATATATTTTGAAGTATAGATCTTTCTTTATTTTGTTGTTGGGTTTCTAATTGCAATAATGGTTGTGATCAACAAATCAAGAACCGGTGTGTTGGGAATAAATCACAACTCGCCGCGGTGACTAGCATGTGAGTCCGGGTCTAAACCATATGCCGGTGCGTGGCCGCATCCGTACTCGAGTTGGAGTCGCAGTCCGCTGTGTGCATAGTGCGTGCGGACCTAGCTAACTAGCTAGGCGTGTAGTGCAAGTGTGCATCTGGTTCGCGGGACGGGCGCGTAAGCCAATGCTCGAGATCGAATCGTAGCTAGCTCCTAGCTAGTTGAGTTGTGTGTGTAACATGCATGGATGCAGGGATCAGTTGGCCAGGCCCGCGTCATGCACGGACGCGCCCGGGCCGAATGGATCGCGCGCGCATGCAGCTGAGTAGGGGCGAGCGCGAGCAAGGCCTGTGTGTGCGTACACCCATCTATAAACTAGAAGATACCCCGCGCGTTGCTGTGGAATTTTTATCGTACTTTTTTATATGACTGAATAGTTGAATATATGGTATGGAAGTAAAGGAAGAGCAAATTGCAATGATGGAAGCAAAGAAAACCCTAATTAGTGAACATCAATATGCAGTAATGCAAATAAAAGCTTAGATTAGTGATGAGAAGGTTATATACTGGCGTCCACTAATGTTGTAGCACCGAGAAAGCATGCTTGATAAAACATAAGACATTGTAACTAAACTGAACTGTAAGGCAATCAACGTTGATCTGAATGATGTATTGGTCAGAAAATAAGTAAACCTAAGGGGATATACAGACCGAGAAGCAATATATTTTAGAACAACACTTACTAAGCAGGGCTAGTACCTCATGCTAAATGTCTTCTTGTCCAAGTCTGTAAATTATGAAGAGCCACAACAGAATGGAGGAGCATAAAAATTACATACATTCATTTTCTCATGCAAGCTTGCTTGAATTTTCACCAAACACCTTGCAGACACTCGACATACATAAATAAATCTGAAACACGAGAAAAATTTGATGCTACATTTGGAAAGCAACTGCCGCCATAGTTGTCGTGAAAGCTCCCGTATGGATGATGAAAATAAAGACATGATAAGCTCATAAGGTCGTAATAGGTCTGTAGACCAAAAATCATTTTTTAGGACACCTCAAGAGGGGCAGGGGGTTCCTGCATTCCAGCAAGAAGAAGAGAGATGATTCAGTTTATAAGGAAAAACGGACCTAAAAACCAAACATTTCTCGGTTAATTAAGGAAAACCTGGTGAAAACCTAAAAAACACAGAGAAAAGGCACTAGAGCTTGGGGATAGGGAAAGCAAAGACTCAATATAATGCGACATCGTCAGAGCCAGGCACAAGGGCGTCAAGGCCCAAAACCGATAGTAGTGGCCGAAGAGCAACCGAAGTAACCACCACACGCTCAACATATCTTATCCATATTGAGCCTCGGTGCATGGAAACATCATGGGCTATCATTATCTTGTGCTCAAGTGGAGCACGAGGGACGGTGCAACCATCTGCAGGACGAGCTAAGGAATCTCCAAGGGGCGATGCCAAGAGAGCATCAACATTCGAGCGAGGCCTTGAAGCGTGGCCGGCCTGCACGCCACAGGTAACATCAACACCAGACTGAGGCCTCAAAGAAGGAGCCGATGGGGGGGGGGGGCTTCCACGGTGGCCCAGAGCACTAGCTGGCAAGGTTGAAATTCTTGTAGCAGTGCCAGCACTTGAGGGGATCCATACATGCAACGGCGAAGTGCTTGCGACGGAGGCAGCGGAAGCACCGTCCATCCATCCACTTGAGGTTAGCAGCACGATCAGCCTGGGTGGCCACCAATGCGATGGCGGTGCAACATGCCTGACCTTGGTAGCATCCAAGTTTCCCCGACGCCCTTGCACCTCAACCCAGTCACCACGGTCCGCTGCAGCCGGCAAGTCCTCACCTCTGGACGGCAAGGCTTCGTCCTTGACTACCACCGACTTGAGGCGGGGTCGTGGGGCCGAGGAGGATGAAGCAATAGCACTGGATCTAAGCAACAAGATGTGGGGTTGGAACCCTGCTGAGATGGTGGCAGGAGGAGGTGGCAGCGGCCCTCCAGTGGCAACCGCGGAAGCAGATGGAGACGCGGGAGTAGATGCATCCAGTGAAGAGGCCAGGGCAGCCCGCCCGACGCTTCAGTGACCCACCAGCATAGCCGGCACCGCCCACGCAGCGGCCCCAGCCACCCCAGAGATCCGCCTAGGCCAGCCGACGAGGGAGGGACCTCAGCGCGCGCCACGATGACGACAGGCCCACGGATCTGGCGAGCCGGCAGCGACCTCGGGACCACACCGTCCATCTCGTCTTTTGAGCTCCATGAGAACCGCTCCGCCGAAATCCACCCGAGGGAAGGGCGGATCTGACCGAGGGGCAGCTTTGGGGGGGGGGCTGGGGTGGGGTGGGTCTCGCCAACGGGGGAGGTCGGCGATGGAGCAGCCGGGCTGTTGCCAGACGGGGGGGGGGGGGGGGACGCGAGGGGGATCCTTCTTTTTTCTCTTCATTCGATGTAGACCAAAACTCTCTTGAGAACATCACTTGGACACATCTAAACGACCAAACACATGGCTATACACAACCATTCGCAACAGGTTTTGCCCTACTCTCCAGAAGAGTGGAAATGTCCAAAAGAGAAGGAGAGAAACTCAGGGCAGATTGGTGGTAATGACCTGCAGATAAGCTTCACATCTAAGCCCTGGTCGGTGCCCATGATGGCTAGAAATTAGGTGGATTGTGAGAGTAGTATTGCCCAGCGAAGAGACGGTATGAAGGGGACGTCACGTGTGGTGCGAAGACGGCACATGAACTGGCGGCGGTCAAGAGGAAAGTGTCGATCGACAGACACTTAAAAGGAGCAAAGTAAATGAAAACAGAGGCGGAACTTAATCTTCCATAATCATTTGTAAATTGTAGTCCCTTCATCTACTGAATTAAGAATAGTGGAAGTAGTTAGAAAAACAAAGCCGAAGAGATAGATCTCGCATGTGAATAGAAAGGGGATCAGCGGGAAGATTAACAGATGATTGACTTTTGTAAAAAAAACAGATGATTGACTTCATTCTTTCAGAACTAACAAATGACGGGCTTAGTTGGAATGTGGGATAGGTTTTTGATATTTTTATCTGGGCAGCCTGGGCTGGCATTAGATAAAATCCATGGGCTAAGCATGTTCATTGAACCTATGTAAGAAGGAACACGAAGCACTGAGCTATATACGTGGGATTGACTGCGGGACCAATAGGGGCTAGTCAGAGAGAGATATTTTTGATTGGTTGGTGTTTGCAAAGGTTGACGTGGCATGCATGCTTACGGACAACGTAGCAAAGCCGAGCACATGAACACAATAAGGATGAACGCCACTGCCACAAATCAGACGTGGGTCGTAGCGAGGTTAATCAATGTGCTACAAGTTGGTTGTGTGGAGGTGTAAAGCTAACTAAGTGTAGATGGTAGCATTATAAGAAGAATTAATTGATCCTTAGTACCTGTGTTAAGGGTTTTGCATGATTAATGCCTGACTGATATGCATTTCTTTTAGAGCTTTATGTGCGTCTCCTTGCCGTGTAATACGTTCTGGATGCTATCATGCCACACTGGTGAACACGCTAATTTTCACTCTCGTTGCAACACACGGGCATATGTGCTAGTACTCCCTAATATTCCTTTTTCATTTTACACTAGACAAGCACTGTAGCACGGTGACTTCCCTTGTCTAAGTTAGAGGATCTGTAGGGGGGGGGGGGGGGGGGGGGGTATGCATAGATAATCAAGTTGTCTTTGAATGGCATCTGCAATTTATTTTTTCAATCTGTTTAATGCATAGTTAGCTTGCCCATCTTCTGGCCTATAGTTCCTTTTTAATCTTTCCGTACATATAGCCTCACACAAGTTATGGGATGGATGACCTAGTAGGAAAAGAATAAGGAAGTCAGGGGATATGCAGGTTGCAACGTATACGTAGGTAACGTAGCATGCATGGATACGTTAGTTGACGGTGCGATCGATCCTCTCGGTAGCGTGATCGAAGCCGGTACGTACGGTGACAAATTTGGAATATCAACAAACCGAGGTCGATCCTCGGTACGTAAAGCGACATACCAATCGATCGACTTCGTTGCTAACCCTAGCTAGCTTAGCTAACGCCATGGGGATGTGGAATAAATTCCTCGAATCAGTGTTCCATAAAACAGGCGAAGAAACATCGCGTCGTATGGCTCCGCTTGTACAGAGCACCGCCGCCGTCACCGACGAGAAGGCCGTCGTGCATCACGTGACCAACGGCGGGTGCTTCAACGACTTCGCCAAGGCGATGGGCGAGTGCCACCCGAGCCCCCCGACGTCGATCGTGCAGCGGGGCCAGCACGCCGTCGACGCCAAGGCCTGCGTCCAGGCCACGGCGGCGCTGCGCAAGTGCTTCGCCCGCAACCCGGCCATGTTCAAGCACATGTACCTCCGCGTCATGGACGAGTGCCTCGATCAGGATCTCAAGCCGTCGCCCGAGCAGGTAAAGGAAGAAGCCCGCGCCGGATTCAGGTGGTGGACTGGCATGACCAGAAGCTGAACTATGCTCCTATGCATGGCTACTCATCGTGATCAATCTTGGCGTATATTAGATTATTACACCGATTAGCTAGCGTGTGGCTGTAGTATATGTTGGATATAATACACACACCTTAGATTAGGATCATATGTTTTTTTATATGTGCACCATATGTTTACTCTTACCAATAGAAGTACCATGCTTTGACACCAAAGTAAAAGATGATATGCCACTGCAACCAATGATGTGAGAGGTTAATAAGAATAAATCTTAGCTATGTACAACTTTATATTGTGATTCTATATATGAATAAATGAAGTGAAAATCTGAGCCTCATGATATGAT
Source organism: Aegilops tauschii subsp. strangulata (assembly GCF_002575655.3). Classification (NCBI taxonomy): domain Eukaryota; kingdom Viridiplantae; phylum Streptophyta; class Magnoliopsida; order Poales; family Poaceae; genus Aegilops; species Aegilops tauschii. Next base: position 649,210,759 of record NC_053041.3, on the reverse strand, counting down.
GTTATTATACTAGCTAATTGCTTATTCTTTGCAACGGAGGGATACATTCGAGTAGTTCAACATCAATTGTGTCCGACATAAATCTTACACCCATCATATTTTTGCGGTGGCGGGATTGGAGAGAAACCAGGGAGGAGTGGAGAAGGTCGAGTGAATCTGCGGCCAGGGGAGGGGGCGCCGCCGGTGGAGTGGAGGCCGGCGTTGGGGGAGACGACGGAGGAGCTCGGCGGTAGTTGGTTTGTTGGGGAATCCAATCCAATCGTGTGGAGAGGAGGAGAAGCTGGTTGGTTGGTTCGAGGAGGACTTTAATATTTGGTTTGTTTTGGGGCCTGTGATTTTTTCGGCCTCCATCCCGCATAAATCCTCGGTTTGTTTGAATCTCAGGCGCGGGCATCTCTCTGAAATTTTTTAGTGGCAGGAATAAGCGGCGGGAAGACCGAGAGGCGGAAGCATCACAAAAATTACGGCACACAAAAGCACAAGCGTTTTTTTTTCAGGGCAAAATCACGAGTGGCTGTGCGGGAATTGCTCCCACGGATCCGGATCAATCACTAGCAGCCGTCCCATCGTTTTCTCCCTTCTTGATCCGACGGCAGATATCATATGTCACGGGGATCACGCTCACTTCTCTCTACTATAAAACCCAACGACCAACGTTGGCTCAAGTTTATTCACATAATATCACCCAAAAAAAAAATCTTGAAACGAGTTCAATACAAATATCTCTAAAACTAAAAGAAACATCGAAATGTTTCTTTTAACTGCAACCATTATTTCTTTTCCATCACGTGGGACCCACTCATCAATGGGCTACCATCACACAGAACGGAAATATTTCAGTGATTGGGCTATTGCACATGTTGATTGGTCAATCATCACCTCCCACCGATCAGTCCCCCACTCCAGCCATTCCCAATCATTCACCCAGAACCAACGAAGATAAAGCAGGAGCAATGCGTACCGTCGTCCTCGGGGACAGCGGAGCGGCGGCTTGAATGTGGAGCGCGGGAGTGTGTGAATGCCGGGTGGGCGGACAATGGGTTTGCTGGCCAGTCATGTGGGTTCTGAATGCGTGGAGGATTATCGAGGCCACGCAGAGAGAGAGAGAGCTGACCTATTTATATTTTTTGCACTTCTTTTTTGCGAGTATATATGGAAATTCTCCCCCATTTTTAAAGACCGACATGAGGGCGACGGGGCGGGCGAAAGAGCGGACGCCCGTGCGCGAGGCCGCGACGGCGCCGGCCGCTGCCGGTGATCAACGGCGCGTTGGCGGGCGGTTTTGGGCGCTAGCCGATTCCGACGACGACGACGCGGACGACGATGGGGATGCGTCCCCGGCGGAGTCGCCGCCCTCACCGACACCTTCGGATCTTATTTGTGAATTTTTCCACTCAGGTTATAACGAGGATGAAGTAGCAACGACGACTGATCGAGTACTCCCATCGGACGATCCGGCGCGAATCGGTCTTCACGCGGGCGAGAGGAACGAGATGATCCGATGGGTTGTTCATCGGAGGACGGCGGCGTCGGCGCTCAGACCTTGGAAGGGTCCCTTACCTAAGGTGAGTCTTCCGAATCTTACGCTTTTCGATTTGATTAGACCGGAGTCGTGGATTACTGTAAAGAAGAGGAAGCACGCGAGGCGGATCGACCATCGACAGGCACCGGCGGCCCCTGTGTTGGCCGTGCCGGCGACCGGGATCTCGGAGATGAGATCGATGCGTTTGAAACGCTTACTGGGCTGCGCTGGGCCGGCTCGGAAGGAGCCGGGGCCGCGAGGAGATGGGCCAGGGTCAGATGGGTATGAGGCCCATGCTGTACCGGACCAGACTCCTGCATGTATTGATTTCGCATGCACGTACGCAGACGATCGAACTGCTTTTCCTCGAGCGCCGTCTCCTGCTCATTTTAGGGTTCATAGACGCGGCACTCGTGGATTCCCGGCGTGTGGTGATCGTCGGGCAAGGAGGATCCGGCCTCTCCTGGGCATGGCCGGACGCGGTTCTGTGGCGCAGCCGCGTCCCAAGAAGATGGCCTCCTCTGCTCCTGCTGGACGGGGCGGGGCGGCTCCGCCGCCGGCGGCGGGCGCTGGGCGTGGAGGCCTTGCGCCGCTTGGCCAGAGGCCGCCGGCGGGCGGGGGTGTGCCGCTGGGTAACCCGGGCCGTGGCAGCAGCCACTTGGCCGTGCGGCCGCCGGGGCAACTGCCCGTGCAAACGCCGGCTGGTAGGGGCGGGCCGAGGCCTCCGGCGCCGGGTGCGTTGCCCGCCGCTCAGCCGGCTGCGAGTCGTGGTGGACCTCGGCCCCTTGCGCCGGCCGGTGTGGATGCTGCTGGCCGGAGCGGTGCTGCTCCTGGGGGTGCGTCGACGCCTACGGGCGGTCAGCCTCGGGCAGCGCCTTGGCCTCACGCCGCGAGGCCAGTTCAGAACTGGTCGGGACAGACGCAGAATAGGCAGAATTCTATCCCTAATGAGTCGCATGCTCTGCCCCGAGGCCAGTGGGGAGACGGTGGTTATGATGCGTATGGAGATGGACAACATCGTGGTTCCTCTTCCACGGGAGGAGGTCGTGGTTACGCCTGGCAGAGTGACGGGTCTACTGAGAGACCGTTCCTCGGTCCTCCATGTGGATTTGTAGAAGGAGCCTCAGGTCTGGACAACCGCCAGAGAGGTGGCTAGCACGGACATCATGGTGGTCGGGGTGGTGGCCGTGGGAGGTATCGCCGACAGCCTCCGCCCCCGGCTGTTGTTGACCATGCGGCGGCAGTAGTGGAGACCGATCACGCTCAGTCTACGGATCTCACTACCCAGGCGATGGATGTGGTGACGGCCCTGGCCAATGTTGAGGTCCCTGCATCTGGGACGGTGGCTGAGGTTGCTGACAGGTCTGATACTGAGAGGGCGGCCAAATGGGCGCGTAAGAAAGAAAGGATGCTTTGCTACCATTGTGGTGAGAAGGGCCACTTCATTGCTGAGTGCGTGGCGGAGCTGTGTGAGTCGTGTGGCAAGCCAGCACATGCATCGGGGGATTGCCCGTTTTTGCGTGACCAGGCTCCGGCTCTGACAATGTATGGAGTATATTGTGCAGAGCTGATGTTCTTTGAGTCCCCGGCCGCGAGAGAGATTCCGGAAGAGACACAGAGCTTGACCACCAGGATTGTGAAAGCGACCCAGGGTGAGGTAACTGAGGCTCAGATTGTGCGGAGGCTTCAGGAGCTGGCACCGGGTGATTTCCAATGGGAGTTGGTTAGTCTCGAGGACAATGTCGTCAGGGTGGATTTCCCCACTGTGGATGATTTGCAGATGTTGGAAATATGCCCTAGAGGCAATAATAAAATGGTTATTATTATATTTCCTCGTTCATGATAATTGTCTATTGTTCATGTTATAATTGTATTAACTGGAAACTGTAATACATGTGTGAATACATAGACCACAACATGTCCCTAGTAAGCCTCTAGTTGACTAGCTCGTTGATCAAGAGATGGTTATGGCTTCCTGACCATGGACATTGGATGTCATTGATAACGGGATCACATCATTAGGAGAATGATGTGATGGACAAGACCCAATCCTAAGCATAGCACAAGATCGTGTAGTTCGTTTGCTAAGAGCTTTTCTAATGTCAAGTATCATTTCCTTAGACCATGAGATTGTGCAACTCCCGGATACCGTAGGAATGCTTTGCGTGTACCAAACGTCACAACGTAACTGGGTGGCTATAAAGGTGCACCACAGGTATCTCCGAAAGTGTCTGTTGGGTTGGCACGAATCGAGACTGGGATTTGTCACTCCGTATGACGGAGAGGTATCTCTGGGCCCACTCGGTAATGCATCATCATAATGAGCTCAATGTGACTAAGGAGTTAGCCACGGGATCATGCGTTACGGAACGAGTAAAGAGACTTGCCGGTAACGAGATTGAACAGGTATTGGGATACCGACGATCGAATCTCGGGCAAGTAGCATACCGATAGACAAAGGGAATTGTATACGGGATTGATTGAATCCTCGACATCGTGGTTCATCCGATGAGATCATCGTGGAACATGTGGGAGCCAACATGGGTATCCAGATCCCGCTGTTGGTTATTGACCGGAGAGTCGTCTCGGTCATGTCTGCATGTCTCCCGAACCCGTAGGGTCTACACACTTAAGGTTCAGTGACGCTAGGGTTGTAGTGATATTAGTATGCGGTAACCCGAAAGTTGTTCGGAGTCCCGGATGAGATCCCGGACATCACGAGGAGTTCCGGAATGGTCCGGAGGTGAAGAATTGTATATAGGAAGTCCAGTTTCGGCCACCGGGAAAGTTTCGGGGGTCACCGGTATTGTACCGGGACCACCGGAAGGGTCCCGGGGGGTCCACCGGGTTGGGCCACCTATCCCGGAGGGCCCCATGGGCTGAAGTGGGAGGGAACCAGCCCCTGGTGGGCTGTTGCGCCCCCCTTGGGCCTCCCCCTGCGCCTAGGGTTGGGAACCCTAGGGGTGGGGGCGCCCCACTTGGCTTGGGGGGCAAGCCACCCCCTTGGCCGCCACCCCCCCTTGGAGATTGGATCTCCTAAAGCCGGCGCCCCCCAAGGGCCCTATATAAAGAGGGGGGAGGGAGGGCAGCCGCACCTAAGCCCTGGCGCCTCCCTCTCCCTCCCGTGACACATCTCCCTCCTCCCGCAGCGCTTGGCGAAGCCCTGTTGGAATCCCGCTACTTCCACCACCACGCCGTCGTGCTGCTGGATCTCCATCAACCTCTCCCCCCCTTGCTGGATCAAGAAGGAGGAGACGTCGCTGCTCCGTACGTGTGTTGAACGCGGAGGTGCCGTCCGTTCGGCGCTAGGATCATCGGTGATTTGGATCACGACGAGTACGACTCCATCAACCCCGTTCTCTTGAACGCTTTCGCTCGCGATGTACAAGGGTATGTAGATGCACTCCTCTCTCTCGTTACTAGATGACTCCATAGATTGATCTTGGTGATGCGTAGAAAATTTTGAATTATTGCTACGTTCCCCAACAGTGGCATCATGAGCCAGGTTTATGCGTAGATTCTATGCACGAGTAGAACACAAAGTAGTTGTGGGCGATGATTTGTTCAATTTGCTTACCGTTACTAGTCTTATCTTGATTCGGCGGCATTGTGGGATGAAGCGGCCCGGACCGACCTTACACGTACTCTTACGTCAGACAGGTTCCACCGACTGACATGCACTTGATGCATAAGGTGGCTAGCGGGTGTCTGTCTCTCCCACTTTAGTTGGATCGGATTCGATGAAAAGGGTCCTTATGAAGGATAAATAGCAATTGGCATATCACCGTTGTGGCTTTTGCGTAGGTAAGAAACGTTCTTGCTAGAAACCCATAGCAGCCACGTAAAACATGCAACAACAATTAGAGGACGTCTAACTTGTTTTTGCAGGGTATGCTATGTGATGCGATATGGCCAAAAGGATGTGATGAATTATATATATGTGATGTATGAGATTGATCATGTTCTTGTAATAGGAATCACGACTTGCATGTCGATGAGTATGACAACCGGCAGGAGCCATAGGAGTTATCTTAATTTATTGCATGACCTGCGTGTCAATGAAAAACGCTATGTAATTACTTTACTTTATTGCTAACCGTTAGCCATAGTAGTAGAAGTAATAGTTGGCGAGACAACTTCATGAAGACACAATGATGGAGATCATGGTGTTATGCCGGTGACGAAGGTGATCATGCCACGCCTCGAAGATGGAGATCAAAGGCGCAAGATGATATTGGCCATATCATGTCACTTTATGATTTGCATGTGATGTTTGTCATGTTTACATCTTATTTGCTTAGAACGACGGTAGCATAAATAAGATGATCCCTCACTAAAATTTCAAGAGATGTGTTCCCCCTAACTGTGCACCGTTGCGAAGATTCGTTGTTTCGAAGCACCACGTAATGATCGGGTGTGATAGATTTTAATGTTCGCATACAACGGGTGTAAGCCAGATTTACACATGCGAAACACTTAGGTTGACTTGACGAGCCTAGCATATACAGACATGGCCTCGGAACACAAGAGACCGAAAGGTCGAACATGAGTCGTATAGAAGATACGATCAACATGAAGATGTTCACCGATGATGACTAGTCCGTCTCACGTGATGATCGGACACGACCTAGTTGACTCGGATCATGTATCACTTAGATGACTAGAGGGATGTCTATCTGAGTGGGAGTTCATTAGATGAACTTAATTATCATGAACATAGTCAAAAGGTCTTTGCAAATTATGTCGTAGCTTACGCTTTAGTTCTACTGTTTAAGATATGTTCCTAGAGAAAATTTAGTTGAAAGCTGATAGTAGCAATTATGCGGACTGGGTCCGTAAACTGAGGATTGTCCTCATTGCTGCACAGAAGGCTTATGTCCTTAATGCACCGCTCGGTGTGCTGAACCTCGAGCGTCGTCTGTAGATGTTGCGAACATCTGACATGCACGTTTTGATGACTACGTGATAGTTCAGTGCGTAATGTTAAACTGTTTAGAATTGAGGCACCAAAGAAGGTTTTGAAACGTCGCAGAACATATGAGATGTTCCAAAGACTAAAATTGGGATCTCAGACTAGTGCCCACGTCAAGAGGTATGAGACCTCTGGCAAGTTTCTTAAGCCTGCAAACTAAGGGAGAAAAGCTCAATCGTTGAGCATGTGCTTAGATTGTCTGAGTACTACAATTGCTTGAATCGAGTGGGAGTTAATCTTCCAGATGAGATAGTGATGGTTCTCCATAGTCACTGCCACCAAGCTATTAGAGCTTCGTGATGAACTATAACATATCAGGGATAGACATGATGATCCTTGAGCAACTCGCCATGTTTGACACCGCGAAAGTAGAAATCAAGTAGGAGTATCAATTGTTGATGGTTAGTAAAACCACTAGTTTCAAGAAGGGAAAGGGAAAGAAGGGATACTTCATGAAACGGCAAATCAGTTGCTGCTCTAGTGAAGAAACCCAAGGTTGAACCCAAACCCGAGACTAAGTGCTTCTGTGATGAGGGGAACGGTCACTGAAGCAGAACTACCCTAGATACTTCGTACATGAGAAGGCAGGCAAGGTCGACAGAAGTATATTGGATATACATTATATTAATGTGTACTTTACTAGTACTCCTAATAGCACCAGGGTATTAGATACCGGTTCGGTTGCTGAGTGTTAGTAACTCGAAATAAAAGCTGCGGAATAAACGGAGACTAGCTAAAAGTGAGATCACGATATGTGTTCGAAGTGTTTCCAAGGTTGATGTGATCAAGCATCGCATGCTCCCTCTGCCATCGAGATTGGTGTTAAACCTAAATAATCGTTATTTGGTGTTTGCGTTGAGCATAGACATGATTGGATTATGTTTATCGCAATACGGTAATTCATTTAAGGAGAATAATGATTACTATGTTTATTTAAATAATACCTTCAATGGTCTTGCACCTAAAATGAATGGTTCATTGAATCTCGATCGTAGTGATACACATGTTCATGCCAAAAGATATAAGATAGTACCGCATACTTGTGGCACTGCCACTTGAGTCATATTGGTATAAAACGCATGAAGAAGCTCCATGTTGATGGATCTTTGGACTCACTCGTTTTTGAAAAGATTGAGACATGCGAACCATGTCTACTAGTATATATGCATGAAGAAAGTCCATACAGATGGATCGTTTGGACTCACTTGATTTTGAATCACTTGAGACATGCAAATCATACCACATGGGCAAGATGACTGAAAGGCCTCGTTTTCAGTAAGATGGAACAAGAAAGCAACTTGTTGGAAGTAATACATTTTGATGTGTGCAGTCCAATGAGTGCTGAGGCATGCAGTGGATATCGTTATGTTCTTACTTCACGGATGATTTGAGTAGATGCTGAGTATATTTACTTGATGAAACACAAGTCTGAATTATTGAAAGGTTCAAGTAATTTCAGGGTGAAGTCGAAGATCGTCGTGACAAGAGGATAAAATGTCTGTGATATGATCATAGAGATGAATATCTGAGTTACGAGTTTGGCACACAATTAAGACATTGTGGAAATTGTTTCACAACTAATACTGCCTGGAACACCATAGTGTGATGGTGTGTCCGAACATCATAACTGCACCCTATTGGATATGGTGCATACCATGATGTCTCTTATCGAATTACCGCTATCGTTTATGGGCAAGGCATTAGAGACAACCGCATTCACTTTAAATAGGGCACCACGCAACTCCGTTGAGACGACACCGTATGAACTATGGTTTAGAGAAACCTAAGCTGTCGTTTCTTAAAAGTTTGGGGCTGCGACGCTTATGTAAAAAAAAAGTTTCAGGCTGATAAGCTCGAACCCAAAGCGGATAAATGCATCTTCATAGAATACCCAAAACAGTTGGGTATACCTCCTATTTCAGATCTGGAAGCAAAAGTGATTGTTTCTAGAAACGGGTCCTTTCTCGAGGAAAAGTTTCTCTCGAAAGAATTGAGTGGGAGGATGGTGGAGACTTGATGAGGTTATTGAACCGTCACTTCAACTAGTGTGTAGCAGGGCACAAGAAGTTATTCCTGTGGCACCTACACCAATTGAAGTGGAAGCTTATGATAGAGATCATGAAACTTCGGATCAAGTCACTACCAAACCTCGTAGGACGACAAGGATGTGTACTACTTCAGAGTGGTACGTAATCCTGTCTTAGAAGTCATGTTGCTAGACAACAATGAACCTACGAGCTATGGAGAAGCGATGGTGGGCCCGGATTCCGACGAATGGCTTGAGGCCATAAAATCCGAGAGAGGATCCATGTATAAAACCAAAGTATAGACTTTGGAAGAATTACTTGATGGTCGTAAGGCTGTTGGGTGCAGATGGATTTTAAAAGGAAGACAGACAATGATGGTAAGTGTCACCATTAAGAAAGCTCGACTTGTCGTTTAGATGTTTTCCGACAAGTTCAAGGAGTTGACCGCGATGAGACTTTCTCACTCGTGGCGATGCTAAGAGTCTGTTGGAATTATATTAGCAGTTACTGCATTATTTATGAAATCTTGCAGATAGGATGTCAAAACATTGTTTCCTCAACGATTTTCTTGAGGAAAGGTTGTATGTGATACAACCAGGAGGTTTTGTCAATCCTGAAAGATGCTAACAAGTATGCAAAGCTCCAGCAATCCTTCTAAGGACTGGAGTAAGCATCTCGGAGTTGGAATGTACGCTTTGATGAGATGATCAAAAAAATTGGTTTTTTACAAAGTTTATAAGAAACTTGTATTTCTAAAGAAGTGAGTGGGAGCACTATAGAATTTTTGACGAGTATATGTTGTTAACATATTGTTGATCAGAAATGATGTAGAATTTCTGGAAAGCATACAGGGTTATTTGAAAAGTGTTTTTCAATGGAAAACCTGGATTAAGCTACTAGAACATTGAGCATCAAGATCTATAAGGATAGATCAAAAACGCTTAATAGTACTTTCAAATGAATGCATACCGTGACAAGATTTTGAAGGAGTTCAAAATAGATCAGCAAAGAAGGAGTTCTTGGCTGTGTTACAAGGTGTGAGTATTGAGTAAGACTCAAGACCTGACCACGGCAGAGAGAGAAAGGACGAAGGTCGTCCCCTATGCTTTAGACGTAGGCTCCACGGTATGCTATGCTGTGTACCGCACCTGAAGTGTGCCTTGCCATGAATTAGTCAAGGGGTACAAGAGTGATCCAGGAATGGGTCACATGACAGCGGTCGAACTTATCCTTAGTTATTAGTGGACTAAGGAATTTTCTCGATTATGGAGGTGGTAAAAGAGTTCGTCGTAAAGGGTTATGTCGATGCAACTTTCACACTAATCCGGATGACTCTGAGTAGTAAACCGGATTCGTATAGTAGAGCAGTTATTTGGAATAGCTCCAAGTAGCGCGTGGTAGCTGCATCTACAAGATGACATAGAGATTTGTAAAGCACACACGGATCTGAAAGGTTCAGACCCGTTGACTAAAACCTCTCTCGTAAGCATAACATGATCAAACTCTAGAACTCAATGAGTGTTAATCGCGTGGTGATGTGAACTAGATTATTGACTCTAGTAAACTCTTGGGTATTAGTCACATGGCGATGTGAACTTTGAGTGTTAATCACATGGTGACGTGAACTAGATTATTGACTCTAGTGCAAGTGGGAGACTGTTGGAAATATGCCCTAGAGGCAATAATAAAATGGTTATTATTATATTTCCTCGTTCATGATAATTGTCTATTGTTCATGCTATAATTGTATTAACTGGAAACTGTAATACATGTGTGAATACATAGACCACAACATGTCCCTAGTAAGCCTCTAGTTGACTAGCTCGTTGATCAAGAGATGGTTATGGTTTCCTGACCATGGACATTGGATGTCATTGATAACGGGATCACATCATTAGGAGAATGATGTGATGGACAAGACCCAATCCTAAGCATAGCACAAGATCGTGTAGTTCGTTTGCTAAGAGCTTTTCCAATGTCAAGTATCATTTCCTTAGACCATGAGATTGTGCAACTCCCGGATACCGTAGGAATGCTTTGGGTGTACCAAACGTCACAACGTAACTGGGTGGCTATAAAGGTGCACCATAGGTATCTCCGAAAGTGTCTGTTGGGTTGGCACGAATCGAGACTGGGATTTGTCACTCCGTATGACGGAGAGGTATCTCTGGGCCCACTCGGTAATGCATCATCATAATGAGCTCAATGTGACTAAGGAGTTAGCCACGGGATCATGCGTTACGGAACGAGTAAAGAGACTTGCCGGTAACGAGATTGAACAGGTATTGGGATACCGACGATCGAATCTCGGGCAAGTAGCATACCGATAGACAAAGGGAATTGTATACGGGATTGATTGAATCCTCGACATCGTGGTTCATCCGATGAGATCATCGTGGAACATGTGGGAGCCAACATGGGTATCCAGATCCCGCTGTTGGTTATTGACCGGAGAGTCGTCTCGGTCATGTCTGCATGTCTCCCGAACCCGTAGGGTCTACACACTTAAGGTTCGGTGACACTAGGGTTGTAGTGATATTAGTATGCGGTAACCCGAATGTTGTTCGGAGTCCCGGATGAGATCCCGGACATCACGAGGAGTTCCGGAATGGTCCGGAGGTGAAGAATTGTATATAGGAAGTCCAGTTTCGGCCACCGGGAAAGTTTCGGGGGTCACCGGTATTGTACCGGGACCACCGGAAGGGTCCCGGGGGGTCCACCGGGTTGGGCCACCTATCCCGGAGGGCCCCATGGGCTGAAGTGGGAGGGAACCAGCCCCTGGTGGGCTGGTGCGCCCCCCTTGGGCCTCCCCCTGCGCCTAGGGTTGGGAACCCTAGGGGTGGGGGCGCCCCACTTGGCTTGTGGGGCAAGCCACCCCTTGGCCGCCGCCCCCCCTTGGAGATTGGATCTCCTACGACTGGCGCCCCCTCCCCCCAAGGGCCCGATATAAAGAGGGGGGAGGGAGGGCAGCTGCACCTAAGCCCTGGCGCCTCCCTCTCCCTCCCGTGACACATCTCCCTCCTCCCGCAGCGCTTGGCGAAGCCCTATTGGAATCCCGCTACTTCCACCACCACGCCGTCGTGCTGCTGGATCTCCATGAACCTCTCCCCCCCCTTGCTGGATGAAGAAGGAGGAGACGTCGCTGCTCCGTACGTGTGTTGAACGCGGAGGTGCTGTCTGTTCGGCGCTAGGATCATCGGTGATTTGGATCACGACGAGTACGACTCCATCAACCCCGTTCTCTTGAACGCTTTCGCTCGCGATGTACAAGGGTATGTAGATGCACTCCTCTCTCTCGTTGCTAGATGACTCCATAGATTGATCTTGGTGATGCGTAGAAAATTTTGAATTATTGCTACGTTCCCCAACAGCAGAGACTGCTGAGCTTCGGTCTGTGTAGAGTTCCTGGCACTAAGTGCATCCTGGAGTTTCACGAGTGGAAGAAGGTGGAGCCTAAGGGCAAACCACCTACGCAGGTCTGGTTGAGGTTTTTGGGGGCCCCCTCCAAACCGTTGCAGGATGTTCGTGTTGTGGCCAGCATGGGTATTATGGTTGGGAAAACGGAAAAAGTAGATATGGCCTTTACCCGAGCTAATGGAGTGGCCCGGCTTCTAGTAAGCGTTCTGGACATTGAGTTTGTACCTGATAAGGTCAACTGGACTTATAGGGGAGAGGTTTTCCTGCTCGAGATTGAGTTTGAGGACACTGATCTGTTTGCTGAGGCCATTAATGGGAATGATGTGGATATGCACGAGGGGGACGACAGTGCGGGAGCCAGGGGGGCACCGACTGATGAGTCGACGAGGGAGGGGTCTAACGGTTCTGGCCCTGATGCTCAGTTGCCCGGGGTTGGGTCCGGGGTCGAGCCGGCACCTTCACCATCGGTGCCTATGACTTCGCTGAGGTTTGGGTCCTTCCAGCCAGCCTCTGCCCCTCCCAGACTTTGGAGCGACAGGGTGGTTTCTGATGATGTGTTTGAGCATACGCTCCCTTTGTTGGAGTTCGAGGGAGCTGGCGGGTCCTTGGCTGGACTTTTGGTGACGGCATCGTCGCCGAGGACTTTGGTTGGAGTTGGGGACGTTGAGCCTGTGGTTGCTTCTACTCCCCTTGCTTCACCTGTGGTCGAGGTTCCGGAGATGATGTCTATGCCCGAGTTGGGGCTTGGGGGAGGGGAGTCGGGGCAGGTGGCCTCGACAACTCCCATCCCTTTTTCGTCGCCGGTGATGCCCGTCTTGGAGGCGTCGGCACGTGCTGCGCGAGGTGGTCCGAGGCAGGTGGCCTCGGCTATCTCGTCCCCGGTGACGGCGACAGCGTCCGCGCCTCCAGTGGCGCTGGGGGGGAGGGTTCAGGGCAGGTGGCCCTGGCTCCTCCTTCTTCTGCGGCGGTCAGGAGGACCGCCTCTCCGACGACGCCGGCGCGCTACTCGGCGCCGAGGGGTGGGGCGGGAGGAGGGCTCGGGCAGGCGACCCACGCCCCTCTATCTCCCGACTCGCCCGCGGCTCAGGGCCTCGGTGTGAGCCACTTCTCCGTGGGGCATGGGAGCCCCCAGCCGCCTACTCCAGTGACCTCGGTTGACCCTTTGAGGGATTCAGCGCGAGGCTTTACTAGGGAGGAGGTCGTTGCTTTCGGCGGGATCCCTGACCCGGTCTCGGCGGGGAGACGGATGAGTGCTCGCATTCAGGACCTTCCGGAGGTTGATGACATGCAGCAGCGGTGCGCTATGAGGGCGGCCAAGTTTCATGATGCTGCGATCTCTACTGGTATGTCCGTCAACATATCTAATTCTTTATTGCATTTTTCTAATGAGGAGATTATAAATAATGCAAACCAATTAGGAGTTTCACTAGGGGCTACGGATAGTGAGATTTCCAATTCGGTGAATGATCTTTTAGATTTGGAGGCGGAGCGTGCCTTAGAGACAATTCGTAATATCGCAGCGGTAAAACCTATGAATGATGATGAGATTGATGCGTTAGGGGTCCGAGTGCTGGATAATCTGTGTGTGGATCTAGTACCATCCAACCATGAGTCTGAGGACGATGATGTGCCCCTCGATGATGCAGTTGTTAGTACCGTTGAACCCAGTTATGAGGACCGGGTAACTGAACCTAGTAAACCAAAGCGCAAGTGGAAGCGGAAGATTTATCCCGATTCTGCAGTTCGTAGGAGTGCTAGGATTCGAACCACCAAAAAAATTTATGATGATCTATGAAAGGAATCTTCTGGAATAGCAGAGGTCTGAAGGACTTGGCTAAAAGAAGGTTTCTGACTAGGGAATCTTTGGAGCATCGTTTAGATTTTATTGCTCTTTCGGAAACTGGTCGAGCTAACTTTGCGCTCCAGTTTCTTTGCTCTCTTGTGGGTGGTGTTGATTTCGATTGGCATTGTCTCCCTCCATGAGGACGATCGGGTGGTATCTTGCTGGGTGTGAGATGCGACTCGCTTGAAGTCCGAAGTGTAGTGATGCGCGACTTCGCGGTTAAGTTTCGAGTCAGGTCTAAAGTAGATGGTTTCAACTGGGCTTTGGTGGGAGTTTATGGTGCCGCACAGCCCGAGCTGAAACCGGAGTTTCTGGCGGACCTTGTTCGAATATGTGGGTCAGAGCAGCTCCCAATTTTAGTTGGGGGTGATTTCAATATCATTAGGAGGAGAGAGGAGAAAAACAATGATAACTTCGACGACAGGTGGTCGTTTATGTTCAATACCATTATTGAAATCTTGGATCTGAGGGAGATTGAGCTTTCTGGTAGAAAGTTTACCTGGGCTAATGCTTTGCCAAACCCGACTTATGAAAAGCTTGATCGAGTTCTCACGAGCGTGGAGTGGGAACAGAAATTCCCTCTTGTAACGGTTCAAGCTCTCTCGTGGGGCATATCCGATCACACTCCCCTGTTCGTGGATTCTGGTGAGCCGAGCCACGTGGGGAACAAAAACACCTTTTCATTCGAGATGGCCTGGTTCGAACGCGAAGGATTCTTGGACCTGACTGCCAGGGAATGGGCTAAGGTTGCAGGAGGGAGGACTTCGGTCGAGCTCTGGCAGAATAAGATTAGGAATTTGAGAAGTTTCTTACGGGGTTGGGCTAAGCACCTTAGTGGGGTGTATAAGACTGAAAAGGAAAGGCTCCTTTCTCTTGTACAGGCCCTAGACATAAAGGCTGAATCCATGATTTTGCTGCCAGCTGAGCTTCAGGTTAAATCTGAGGCAGAGAAGAGGTTGAAAGAACTTCTCCGTGAAGAAGAACTGAAGTGGGCGTTGCGGGCTAAGGTCCGCAGAGTGGTCAAGGGGACGCGAATACTCAATTCTTCCACTTGATTTCTAATGGTAAGCACAGAAAGAAGAGGATTTTTCAACTTGAGCAAGATGAGGGAACTATTTTAGGACAGGACAACCTCAAAACCTATATAACTGAGTATTATAGGCAGTTGTTTGGACCGCCGGAGGACAGCTGTGTGTCCCTCGACGAGTCCAGGACTGAGGATGTGCCTCAACTGTCGGTTGTTGATAATGATATTCTGGTTTCCCCGTTCTCTGAGAAGGAGGTGTTTGATGGTATTGCACAGGTGAAAAATAATAAGGCTCCTGGACCGGATGGTTTCCCGGTTGAGTTCTACAAAAAGTGCTGGCACATTATTAAGGGGGATTTGCTACCTATGTTTCATGATCTTTTCTCTGGACAGCTTCACTTATTTCACTTGAACTTTGGAACTATCACACTGCTCCCTAAGAAAACGGATGTTGTGAGAATTGAGCAGTTCAGGCCGATCTGCCTTCTCAATGTTAGTTTCAAAATTTTCACCAAGGTCGGGACTAATAGGCTCACACAGATTGCGCATTCTGTGGTGCAACAATCTCAAACTGCTTTCATGCCGGACAGAAACATCCTTGAAGGGGTGGTCGTCCTTCATGAAACACTCCATGAAATCCATTCAAAAAAAATTAGATGGAGCAATTTTTAAGGTGGATTTCGAGAAAGCGTACGATAAGGTCAAATGGTCATTCCTTCAACAGGCATAGCGTATGAAAGGTTTTGAAGAAGCCTGGGGCCGCCAGGTTGAATCATTTACGCAAAAAGGTAGTGTGGGAATTAAAGTGAATGACGATATTGGTCGTTACTTCCAGACACATAAAGGCCTATACTGTTTAACATTGTGGTTGATATGTTAGCAATTTTGATAGGAAGGGCTAAGGAGAATGGTCAAGTAGGTGGCTTGGTACCTCATCTTGTTGATGGAGGTGTATCCATCCTGCAGTACGCTGATGATACAATCATCTTTATGGAGCATGACTTGGCCAAGGCGAGAAATATGAAGCTGGTGTTATGCCTTTTCGAACAATTGACCGGGTTAAAGATTAACTTTCATAAGAGCGAGTTGTTCTGCTTTGGTAGAGCCAAGGATGAACATGACGCTTATAGGAAATTGTTCGGGTGCGAGTTGGGGGAGTTACCTTTCTCTTACTTAGGTATCTCGATCCACCATCCAAGGCTGACGAACAAAGAATGGAAGTGCGTCGAAGACCGATTTGAGAAAAAGCTGAGTTGCTGGAAGGGCAAGCTAATGTCATACGGTGGCTGATTAATTCTGATAAATTTGGTTCTCACGAGTATGCCTATGTTTCTCTTATCGTTCTTTGAAGTCCCAGTTGGTGTCAGGAAAAGACTGGACTTCTATCGATCGCGTTTCTTTTGGCAGGGTGATGACTTAAAAAGAAAGTACCGGCTAGCTAAATGGGATATCATCTGTAGACCGAAAGACCAAGGGGGTCTCGGGATCGAGAATCTTGAAGTTAAGAACAAATGTCTTCTTAGTAAGTGGCTGTGGAAACTGTCTTCTGAGACTGATGCCACGTGGGCGCAAATCCTTCATAGCAAGTACCTCCACACAAAAACTTTGTCCCAGGTTACAGTCAGGCTGACCGACTCGCCTTTCTGGAGAGGACTGATGAAAGTCAAACAGTCCTTTTTTAATAGGACAAAGTTCATTATTGGCAACGGTGCTACTACACGTTTCTGGGAGGATATTTAGCTAGGAGAGACACCCTTGGCCATTCAATATCCGTCTTTATATCGTATTGTTCAACGACGTGAGGTGTTCGTTGCAACGGTATTTCAATCTATCCCCCATAATATTCAGTTCAGACGGTCTCTAGCGGGCAATCGTTGGGAAGCTTGGCTTCGTCTAGTTAGGAGACTGATGGAGGTTCGGCTTTCTCAACAACCCGATGCATTACGCTGGAAGCTGGCTAGGTCTGGAGTATTCGTAGTTAAATCAATGTATATTGATGTTATTAATTTGTCCTCCATTCCTACCTCTAAGCATGTTTGGGATGTTAAAGTGCCTTTGAAAATAAAAGTGTTTATGTGGTTTGTCCATAAACAAGTTATTTTAACCAAGGACAACTTGATAAAGCGTAATTGGACAGGACCTACTAGGTGTAGTTTCTGTGATCGGGATGAGACGATTAAACACCTCTTTTTTGATTGTCCGTTAGCCAAAGTTCTATGGCGGACGGTCCACATTGCTTTTAAGATTACTCCACCAAATTCTGTCAATGCGCTATTTGGGACATGGCTTAATGGGATTGAGCCTGACTTAGCGAGACATATTCGTGTTGGAGTTTCCGCCTTGTTGTGGACTATCTGGAATTGCAGAAATGATTTGGTTTTTAACAGAATATCACGTATTCACTTTTTGTTGATTATTTTCTGAGCCACGACACTGATCCGTTCGTGGTCGTTACTCACTCAGACGGAGGCCAGGGAGCATTTGGTTACTGGATCTCTCCGCTGGGAGATGGTAGCTCGGGATATCTTCAACCGGTTTGGATGGCGGTCATGTAATAGGATAGGCAGTTAGTTTACCTATCTATCTTTAGCTAGCCGGTTGTGGCATCTTTTCTTGGCTAGTTGGTGTTTCTAGCCCTTTTAGCTTTGTGTGAGCTTTCCTTTTTGTTTTGTCAGTTGGAGACTTTGGAACCTTGTTGGAACCTGTTTATTTGGTTAATAAGATGGCCGTATGCATCACTCTGATGCAGAGGCCGGGGAGCCCCCTTTTCGAAAAAAAAAATTGCGAGTATATTTTATTTATTTATTTTGGCTGTCGACTTGCCGGCCGCGTACGGTTGACTCCATGCAAATCGATGGATGGATGGAAGCAGGGAAAAGATAGAGGAAAGCGTCTGTCGACTTGATCGAGTACGTACGTTTATTTTTGTAAAAAAAAACTTTTTTGGCAGAAGAGAGAGTTGACGCACGATCAGCGAGCGAGCGATCTATGTGATGGGTTTTTTTTTTTTTGAGCGAGCGTACGTTGTGATGAAAAAAAAGTGGGTGCGCCGATATGTACATCTTGTCGTTTCTCTGAAAAAGAGAGAGGAGATGGAGTGCTATATATATGGATCAAGAAAGAAAAAAAAGGAAGTCCCGGGATGGCGATGCAAAGTGAGTACGTACCATGCATGGACTCTTCGTTATTTGACGGCGTGATCGACAAGTTGATACGTACGTAGTGTCCCGGATTTTTGAAATATATATAAACAAGCCCAAGCCAAGCTGATATTCGGTACCTATTCAAGGCGACATAGCGATCGATCGATCGATTCATCAGCTTCGTTGCTAGCCCGAGCTAACGCCATGGGGATCTGGAGTACGATAGTGGATGAAACAGCGGGAGCGACGGTGAAGCTTATGACGCCGCTGATGCTGTCAAAGATCGCCGTCATCAGCGACGAGACGGTCGTCCTACATCACGTGGCCAACGGCGGTTGCGCCAAGGACTTCGCCACGGCGATGAGGGAGTGCCACCCCAGTCCTCCAGAGGAGTTCATCAAGGAGCAAGGCGACGCCACTAACCGCGTTATCAACGCCACTGCCTGCGTCAAGGCCACTGCGGCGCTGCGCAAGTGTTTCGCCGGCAACCCGGCGATGTTCAAGCATCAGTACCTCCACCGCATGGATCAGGGCCTCGACCAGGACTGGAGGCCGTCCCCGGAGCTGGTCAAGGAAGAAGAGAATGCCAAGTTTAGGTGGTGGACTGGCATGAGGAGAAGCTAAGCTATGCAAGTTGCAAGGCGGTGATTGATCGATCTTACATGCATGCATGTTCTATAATCGTATAGATCGATTAAAACGATCGTATTAGTGGAGTTGTTACGTTGGATATAGTAGACACAACTTATTTCGGGATTGATTTTTCTTTTATATTTTAGTTATGGAGCTTCTCTCTATGTGCACGGCAAATGTACCTAGTTTTTATTTTTTGCGGGTAAAAGTACACCTAATTCATTGTTCTTAGTTCCTCCGTGTCCAATCATCCCATGAAATATAGTAGAAAATATCACTGATGGCAATCTTAATTCTCAAAGTACTCTTAGTGGTTTCTTGGATACAGGGTGTTTGCCACGGTATATAGAAATACGTTTTTGGCCTATTTTTAAACAATAATTTTGCTAAATCACATCTAAATGGGCATGGCATATCTAAGTCCTATATAGTGATCGATCTTACGTGAAGATTCGTGAGGGTATTTTCTTTTTCATTTTTATGCTTGATTAATTGGGTCAACTAGATGTGCAATAAGCAAGGCGCATCTAGATGTGCACTACACATTCGCTAAAGCACATCTAGATGATTGCATATCTAAGTCCTATATGATTGATCTTACACGGAGATTTGTGAGGGTATTTTTTCCTCTTTTTCTCTTTTTATGCTTGAATAGGTCACTTACAAATGCAATAGCTATGACACATCGAGGTGTGTTTTCTAGACACACTTCTTTGTTTGCATAGCGATTAGCCTATGGTATCTCTCCGTGCTTTCCCCGCTCGGCGGCCATTGACAACCTTCCAAGATCCAGCCTAGGACTCCTTCGTTGATGATGTTCGCGTCCCCTCCGGCCACAACGATCCCGTCCGTAGACGCTGGCGGGCGCTTCCCTGGATCGTGGAGGTTGCCACCCCCAGCATAGAGAATTTGGCCCGGGCTGCTGCTCGCCTTCCATCTGACCAAAAAGCTCCAGGTGCGGCCGCCGACAGGGCGTTTACCCTGATCGCCGAGCTTGTCTTGCCCTAAAAGACTACTCTAGGCTGCTGCATTTCGGTACCACGAAGTACTCCGCCGTCGTCGTGTTCTGCGTACTCGTTGCAAGTCAACCATACATCAGCGGTTATGCCGGGGCCAGACAACGAACGTCCCGACGTCGCGCTCCAGGTTCTTGAGGGTAACGGGCAGCGCATCGTGTCATCGGGAAGGACCACGAGGTCCCCGTCAGCGTGACCATACATGGCGCAGTCGCCGCTCCATCCGGCGCCGTCGTCCGGTGTGGCTGCGCATGTCAGGACCTAGCGTTGGAGCGGACGGCAGCCTTGTGGTAGAGGAAGGCGATCTTCTCATGAATCTCCACGCCACGCCACACAACACAGTCAAGACCTGTTTTTCTAAAACGCGTTTGCACAAATACGTCTCGGAGCCGTTTTTCCAAAAATGCAACATCTGAGTATTACGAGAACCAAGTTTTCCTAATTCAAGGATTGGTGAGATTAGCCAAACAAAGTTTCGGTTGGTTAGACCCTGAAACACGTTCTCTGAAAACTAGCTATCCAAACACGCCGCTTTACATAGGCTGATTGCTTATGGTGACGTAATATGGGCCGCCGTCTCGCCCTAGCTGCGTCCAAAAAAGATCTGCTGACCGTGTAGGCTTTGCTTGCACGTCAAGCTAGCACCTACGCATGCCTCTCTATTAACCCTGTAATGCACGGCAACCCCATATATATATATATATATATATATATATATATATATATATATATATATATATATATATATATATATATATATATATATATATATATATAGGGTTTGTCCAGGGCATTATATATATTGACGTATAATGTGCTGCCCAGTCTCTTCCATCAGATCGGTCTTTTGGTTTCATTGGCTAAAGCATGCACTTCTATATGGTATCAGAGCCAAGAGGTCTTGAGTTCAAGACCCGGCTGGCGCAATTAAATTGCAGCCTACTTCCGGTCCACGTTTAGGCCTGAGGGAGCCACACGTGAGGGGGAGTGTTGACGTATAATGTGATGCCTAGTCTCTTCCATCAGATCGGTCTTGTGGTTGCATTGGTTAGAGCATGCACTTCTACAATATATGCGTCCGTATATATATCAGCCGGCAGGTGCAGTCGCAGTACGTATCTTCTAGCTAGTCCATCGATCCAACCAGAAATCAAGGCCTCCCATGGAGAACTTAATGTCCTGGCAGGCGGACCTGGAGCAAGCCTAGACGAAAACATGCACCTCGTCGATAGCAAGATGGTTATCCATCACGTGGGCAACGGCGGGTGCCTCACAGAGTTCATGACCGCCATAGACAAGTGCAACCCAGATTACATGAAGCAGCGGTGCCCCGACTTGTTCACAAAGCAGGAACGCGCCCCACCCCCGTCGACAAGGAGGCGTGCGTCAAGGCCACGGCTGCGCTGTGCGAGTGCTTCGCCGGCAACCCCGTCATGTTCAAGCACGAGTACCTCTGGCGCATGGACGAGGGCCTCGACCAGGATCTCAACCCCTCCCCGGCCGAGATCAAGAAGGAGTGGGCCAGCAAATATAGGTGGTGGACTGGCATGAGGAGAAGCTAGTATATTTTGTGCAGATTTAGTACGTGATGATCAATGGCGCTAGATAGATACTCCATAGATAGATCGGTTCATCTTATGATGCGGTCTTTTTGTTTAGTACTCCTTCCGTCCCAAAATAAGTGACTCGACTTTGTACTAACTTTATACTAAAACTAGTACAAAGTTGATCCACTTATTTTAGGACGGAGGTAGTATAAGTTAGTTTTTCCATTATCATGCATTATTCGCAACGAAGTGTAACAGCTGACGTTAAAGCTATGTATAAGAGCAATTCTAGCAGATTTTGTAAAAATTATTCCCTTCTATCAAACTATCAATCTGCAGATTTTCTATGCTTATAATATTACATGTCCTCTGTAAAACCGCCCTGCCCTTTATGTGGAAAATCAATCCGTATATACATTCTATATCCCTTCTATATTAACAAGAAGTAGTTCCAGAAACAGTTTGTCTAATTCACATCTAGATGTTTTTTAAGAATGCCACATCTAACTCTCACAAATATATAATGCAACAACAAGAAACGAAAAAAAACTATGTCATATCTAGATGTGTCCTAAACAGACCCTTCCAGAAATACTTTGAATCCATTCATCAAATATCATGGCAGTATAAAGAACATGGGAAGTAACAAAAATAGAGCCATGTCCATAGACCATGTAGCCATCGCCCCTACCTCACCGGAGCCGCGCAAACTTTTGTATAATAAACAATCGAGAAGTTGTCGTGCAAAGGACCCAAAGGAGAGTACCCGATAAGATTTATCAATGCATAACCTTATTAAGAGGAATTGGCATGGAAGCCCGCAATGTGTATTTTGTCACCATGAGGAGACAATAAAACATTTATTCTTCCAATGCAAATTGGCTCGTTCTATATGGTCAGTCATCCAAATAACTTCTGGCTTGTATCCTTCATGTAGTGTTGCTAATGTATTTGGCAACTGGTTACATGGGATTGATCACAGGTTTAGAACTCTTCTTAGGGTGGGAGCGCTTGCCGTTATTTGGTCGCTTTGGCTATGTAGAAATGATAAGGTTTTAACGATAAAAGTACTTCTCTATTGCAGGTTATCTACAGATGTACCGGGACTCTTCATTTATGGTCCTCTCTACAACACGTGAAGAATCAAGGCCTTTTTACGTAGGTGTGTACACGATTGGAGGCTACGGCGAGCGATACTTTTACCCAACATGGATGGCAGCATGATCTAAGGATTGGCCCCCCTCCATATTAGGCGTTATACGGACTCTACATGTTTCGTTGTAATTCGCCTTTTTATTTTTATTTTGTGTGAGAGGATCTTATTTGGCTGTGTGCATCTTAGTTATGCAGAGGCCGGGTGTAATGCTCAAATCTTTTAAGTAATAAAGCGCCCCGTTTCGGAAAAAAAAAGTCCTATAGTCGTATAGTTTAGAGCAATTTCTAAGACAACTTATTTCAGGATTGAATTTTCATTCTCCATTAGTTCTTGAGCTTCTTTATAAGTGCACGACAGCTACAGCTACTATTTTCATTGTTTTTAGTTTCTTCATTCATGTTCCATGATAGTACAAAATCTCTCCGCAAACTTATCTGGGACTGTACATTAATGGCTTTGCTATGCATGGCTAGTGATGGCGATCTTATTCTCACATATATGCATCACCCATACTCTTAGATTAAATTGGTTGGGTGGAGTTTTTTTTTTCTAACGTGCATGCATGCCTCCACTACACGTTATATTGGATACAATAGACTATTTCTTTCGGTTTCCTACATGCACCATACATATACTTACTTCGATACAATCATCGCGCATTGCGATTCTGAGCTCTTCCTGTTTACTAGCTAAGAGTATCTACAACTGGTCCTTACTGGTGGGAGGGCTCATTCTTCATTTTTAGTTGTTCTTTTAGTTTGTTTAGGGTTTGTGTCCCATTCAGGAAGACGAGTCGACAATGGCTCTCTGAATATGGAATAATGATCTCCTTACCTAGCCCCAATCCTGGCAATGTGTCTCGTGCCGGGCATATGGAGTTGTGTCTCCGACGAATCTCACGGGATTGAGTTGGTGTTTGTCTTCGGTGGATCTAGTGGATATGGTCTTCGTTCATCTATGTTTATGTGTCTACATGTTGGATTATTCCGATCAATGCCTCTCTTCATCGGTAGCGGTTGATGTTCTGGTGCGCTGGTACTTTGGGGTTTAGACCAATGACTTCCTGATTGAATAATACAAGAAGGTTTGCCCGCCTCCGGTGAGGGAGGGGCAATGACGACATTGAGTCTTCGGCTCGCTACAATGATTGTACGTCGCTAGATGGTCTACGGACATGGATGTAAATTTTGTTACTTCTCGTGTTCTATGTACTGCCATGATGTTTGATGAATAGATTGGAAGATCTTCCCGCAAAATAGGAGCAACTACAACCTCGATTGCCAAATGTGACCCCCTATACGTGCATAGATAGTGACCAGTCACCTCCTTTTTGTCCTTGATGCTACTTGTGAGCAGCGTTCGGATTTCTCCAAAGAGGAGAGGATGATGTAGCACTGTAGAGATAAATATTTCCCTCGGTTATGAAACGAAGGTTATCAATCCAGTAGGAGAACCAAGCAACACTATGTAAACAACGCCTGCACACAAACAACAAATACATGCAACCCAACGCATAGAGGGGTTGTCAATCCCTCAACGGTTACGAGCAAGATTAAATTATATAGGTTTTGATAGATAAATATAACAAAAATACAAAATAAGAAAATTGCAGCAAGGTATTTTTGACTTTAATATATGATAGAAAATAGACCCGGGGGCCATCGTTTTCAATAGAGGCTTCTGTCGATAAAATAGCATACGGTGGACAAACAAATTACTGTTGGGCAATTGACAAAGATGCAAATAATTATGACGATATCCAAGGCATTGATCATGTATATATGCATCACGTCCGAGGCAAGTAGACCGAAACGATTCTGCATCTACTGCTATTACTCCACACATCGACCGCTATACAACATGCATCTAGTGTGTTAAGTTCATGAAAGAACGGAGTAGCGCCTTAAGCAAGATGACATGATGTAGACAAGATAAACTCACGGATAAAACAAATCCCATCTTGTTACCCTTAATAGCAACGATAAATGCGTGTCATGTCTGTTTCTTTCACTAAGATTGAGCACCGCAAGATCAAACCCATCACAAAGCATCTTTTTCCATGGCAAGGTAAATCAATCTAGTTGGCCAAACCAAACCAATAAATCGGAGAAGAAATACGAGGATATAATAATCATGCATAAAAGAGTTCCGAGAAAACTCACAATTCATCGGATCCCAACAAACACATCGCAAAAAGTCATTACATCAAATGGATCTACAAGAACACCGAGGAGAACATTGTATTGAAGACCAAAAAGAGAGAAGAAGCCATCTAGCTACTAGCTATGCACCCATATATAGGTCCGTGGTAAACTACTCAAGCATAATCAAAGGGGCAGCAAGGATGATGAAGAACCCCTCTGTGCTCGTTTCCCCCTCGGACATAGTGCCAGAAAAGGCCTCTAGATTGGATCTCGTGGTTCTGGAACTTGCGGCGACGAAAAAAGTATTTCGTGTACTCCCTCATAGGTTTTAGGATTTTAGAGTATTTATAGAGGCGGAGGTAGGTCAAACGGAGGCTTGTGGGCCCCAGTACCCACCAGGGCGCGCCAGAGGCCCCTGGTGCTTAGTGGGCTGCTCCTTCGTCCTCTCGTGGCCTCCAGAAACTTCTAGGGTCTTTTATTGCCAGAAAAAAATCTCCAAAAGGTCACGTGGCATTTCGACTTCGTTTGGTACTGATATTCTGCAAAGTAAAAAACAAGCAAAAAACAGCAATTGGCATTGGGCACTAAGTTAATAGGCTTGGTCCAAAAATGATATAAAGTTTCTTGTAAATGTATATAAAATATCCAAGATTCATAATAGCATGGAATAATAAAAATTATAGATACGTTGGAGACGTATCACTTGCCAACAGGCGTGCTCCTCGGACGCCCACCCCCTAAATCCATACAATGGACTACATAGGTAAATAGTGCAACATATATCAAACCTACATATATATAACACAATTCGACCCAACTGATAGAGTTCACCATCGGACAAAGTTTGTCAGACATAGTTCGTCACCGGATAGATTATCTATATACAAAATAAACTAGATAGGCATAACAGGGTGGTAGACATCACCATTTTCTCTCCCTGCCCTTCCCCTTGCGGTCACCGGACAGGCAGTATACAGGCATCCAAAGCTGAAGGTGTGTGGTCCTCACCCATGCTCGTCGTGCTCCTATCCGACAATGACGAGATGATGTCGGCAAGAAGTCTCCTTTTGCATCGAGAGGCGCTCCGACGCTTTGATACCAAGGCAGAGCGCCTTCGAGTTCTTTATGGCGAAGGCACCTCGTGTTTGCCTCCGCCGTGTTTAGCGACCAGCGAAGGACATCACACAGTAGTTGTTCCTCTGGGTTGATAGGCGCGGTTCTCACGTGTGTGTGGGTGGAGCCAGCCTCCGCCACCCCACTCTACATTGTGTGGCCAGGCCACCGGGGATGGCATGGATTGCGCGGAGTTCGAGCTCCCGCCAGTCTCCACCCACGAACACTGGATGGCAATGCATAGTGCAGCTCGTCACCGTCCGGACCTGTCCTCCTTCAAGTGCCTTCCCTAGTCGATGGGATCAAACTCATTACCGGAGATACCGCCGAAGTGTTTGCCAGAGCCATCCATGGTGGCAAGAGGGCACGTGAAGGGAGGAGACAGAGAATAAAAACAGAGCGATCTAGTATGGACTTTGACAAAGGTTTCGTCTAGCGATGGGGTATTAGTGGGGTCGTTGTGGGCCATAGTGTGCCACATTCTATGTGGTAGACGCGTCTGGGCTCCCTATATCCGCTCCACATATGTGCTGCATATTGGGGTGCCGAAAAGCCCAGACATTTGGGCTGTGTTTGCTGGATCCGGCTGGGTGGCAATTTCCAGCCTGGGTAGAAACCACTGGAGAGGCTCAAAAAGAGGGCGAGGAACTTTGCCGCTTGCCATGGTACTTGTGGGGGCATTCCTTGCCTCTTTTCCCAGGCTCTTTTCCTAGTACTAGTAGTAAAATATTAAGATTGGGTAGGCGATTATTACATCGTTGTGCTACAAAACATTCTCATAACGTTGCAATTTTTTAAATTTTCTGTACATTACTTGGGAGCAATGTTAGACTTGCGGTAGATTTATACTAGGCTACGCACAGGATGACATGGCATCATTTAATTGGATTTTTCCAGGCCCCACTGCTAGATTCATAGGGAAGATAAGTAGAAGATTAATTACCCCCGCAAAAAAAAGATTACCAAGAATTAGATCAGTTGATAAATCTATACTACCTGTTACGACATGTACCTCGTTTTTTTGGTGGGAATATGACATGTACCTCTCAAGGTTATACGAGTAGATCAAAAAGAAATTTCTAAAAAAAAACAGAGTAGATCAAAAAGAAAAGGCAAGTTATTCTCAGAAAAAGGCAAGGTTTTTTTTAGTTTATACTTGACCCGAAAGAAAAGGCAAGTAACGTACGGTGTGAAGATTGACACGTACTACTAGTACGTACCATGCTTGTGCGACCCAAGTTGATACGTCTGGTCGAGGTTTTGGAAAATCAAGAAGCGTACTCCATCCAAGGCGGTACAGTGGTTAGTCGCTCACAAGTGGCATCAAGAATATTCATTCTGTAGGTACATTTTTAGGAGCGAACTCTATCCCTCCCGCGCCACCACCCGCGAGGCGGCCGGGGAGGGCGCCCCGATCTCCTCCGCTCGGCCCCCTCTCCCTCCCTACTCCCCCTCGCCGCCGCTGGAGGGCGCGGCCGGGCGAAGCCCGGTCTGCGCAGGCGGCGGCGGGGCTTCCTTCGTACCCTCGCGCGGGTGGTCAGGCGCGGGCCAGATCCGCCGGGCCTGGGCGCCGGACTGGTTGGCGGGTGCGGCGGCACGGCGTGCTGCGGAGTGGTCGGCGACGAGCTCCTGGCGGCGGTGCGGCGGGCGTCATGGTGGTGGTTCTCGCCTCTTGGCGCGCGGGGCTGACTCTGGGGCGGCGGCTCGGGCATGGATTCATCATCTGTTCCTGTGGGCGCGGCCTCGGCCTCCCCTGCTCGGCCGGCGGGTCTCGGTGGGGGGGGGGGGGCTTCTCCCTGCTGAGATCTGGCTTGCGGGATCTTCCAAATCCCGGCAAGGATGGCGACGACCTGTGCAGGAGAGATGGAGGTCTTCGATCAGATCTGGGTGAAAACCTGCTATTGGCTATTGCCAAGGCCGGCGATGGCGACGCTGTCTGCGTCGTTCCCTTCCTGAAGGCATCGTCGTGGAGAAGTTCAAGGCCACTCTCTGCTATCTCCGGGGGAAACCCTAGATCAGTAGATCGGATGACGGCGGCTCTTTGGTGTCGTTTCCCCCCTGGGGGCGTCATTCTTGGAGGTGCACACGGGGTCGAGGGACTAGAGGACGGCGACTTTGGTGGAGCGGTGCTTCATCTTTCATATTGATGGTGGCGGATCTCGGCGGCATGGTGTTGTGGAGACTCGGTGTCTGATGCGCGGAGATGGACTCGTGCAGGAGGAGGAAGCTGTCTGGCGTCATGGGGACGTCGATGGCAGAGTGGCCAGACAAGGTAGAAGCCTCAATATGATCTGAAGACGGACCTGTGGAAGATGGCGGCGACGACACACGAGTGCGTCTGACCGGATTGTGCCCCAAACCCGGTATGTGGCTCGGCTGGGGCTTCCGAATGAGTTTCGGCTTCCAGCTTTTGATGTTAGGCTTAGGTGAGTGGTTTGGGTAGTGGCCCAGCTAGCACCCCCTCATCATATTGGATAGGAGTAGCGGCATATGTTGCCAAGATGGTGGATTCAGACACATTGTTGTAATACTTTGTATGGTCCTCGAGAATAAACAATAAAGTGGCCGTATGCATCTCCCAGACGCAGAGGCCGGGGGTCATCCTCCTTTTCTAAAAAAAATCCAAGACGGTACAGTAGCCAAACTATATTTATAGCAATACGGCCCATCGATCGGTCTATCGATCCCCTCGTCAACCCTTACTAGCGCCATGGGGATCTGGTGTACGATAGTCGAAGCAATAGCCAAAGATTCTTCGGATGTCATCATACCGAAGGCAGCGGATGTCATCGTACCGCAGGCAGTGGCGGCGTCCAGCATCATGAGCGACCAAAGGGTCGTCGTGCATCACGTGATCAATGGCGGGTGCGGCGAGGACTTCGTAGCCGCGATGAGAGAGTGTCACCCTAGTCCTCCCAAGGCGTTCATGCAGGAGCAGGGGCGACGCTGCCGACTGCGCTGTCGACGCCAAGGCCTGCATCAAGGCCACGGCGGCACTGCGCAAGTGCTTCGCCGGCAACCCCGCCATGTTCAAGCACCAGTACCTCCGTCGCATGGACAAGGGCCTCGACCAGGACACGAAGCCGTCGCCGGAGCTGGTAAAGGAAGAAGAACGTGACGGGTTCAGGTGGTGGACTAGCATGAGGAGAAGCTAAGCTATGACATGAGGAGAAGCTAAGCTATATTTGAGATCTTAGATGCATAAATGTTCGCAGATATATACATAGTAGATAAGAGTGGTCACTCTAATAAGTACTCCAGGTTTAGGGTTTAGAGAGAAGAACATGATGGGCAATACAGCCGTTGATAAGCGCATAACATGATAAGCGCATAACATGACGTATCACAGGGTTTAAGCGCATATCAACGGCTGTATTACCCATCGTGCCACTGTCGTGCATGCATTCATCGTCCACAGAGCAGTTTCGTGCTACATAAGCAGAAAGAAATGAAATGGCACAGTAATTAAGGAGGATAGAGAGACTTTGGTGACCCCAAGAAGAACCAATGCCAAGCACGTGAATCTAGACAAAGCACTTAAATAAAAGAAGTTGACCAATTCATGAAAGAGTTTAGGTGCTAAATCATTAAATAAAATAAGCTTAGCAACAACTAGGCCCATCGATCGGTCTATCGATATCCTGGTCAACCCTTATTAGCGCCATGGGGATCTGGCGTACGATAGTCGAAGCAATAGCCAAAGATTCAGCGGATGTCATCATACCGAAAGCGGCAGATGTCATCGTACCGCAGGCAGTGCCGAGGTCCGTCGTCATGAGTGACCAGAGGGTCGTCGTGCATCACGTGATCAATGGCGCGTGCGGCAAGGACTTCACGGCCGCGATGGGAGAGTGCCACCCCAGTCCTCCCAAGGCGTTCATGCATGAGCGAGGAGACACTGCCGACCGCGTTGTGGACGCTAAGTCCTGCAACAAGGCCACGGCGGCGCTGCGCAAGTGCTTCGCCGGCAACCCCGCCATGTTCAAGCACGTGTACCTCCGTCGCATGGACAAGGGCCTCGACCAGGACACCAAGCCGTCGTCGGAGATGGTAAAGGAAGAAGGTCGTGACGGGTTCAGGTGGTGGACTGGCATGAGGAGAAGCTAAGCTATGCTTAAGCATCATTAGTGACTGTGCTTAAGCCAAAATATATTATAGCAACACGGCCCATTAGTCGATCTATTTATCTCCTCGTCAACCATCACTAGCGCCATGGGGATCTGGCGTACGATAGTCCAAGCAATAGCCAAAGATTCAGCGGATGTCATCATACCAAAGGCAGCGGATGTTATCGTGCCGCAGGCAGTGGCGGCGTCCAGTGTCATGAGCGACCAGAGGGTCGTTGTGCATCACGTGATCGATGGCGGGTGCGGCGAGGACTTCGCCATGGCGATGAGAGAGCGCAGTCCACCCAAGGCGTTCATGCAGGAGCGAGGTGACGCTGCTGACCACATTGTCGACGCTAAGGCATGCATCAAGGCCACGGTGGTGCTGCGCAAGTGCTTCGCTGGCAACGCCGCCATGTTGAAGCACCAGTACCTCCGTTGCATAGACAAGGGCCTCGACCAGGACACCAAGACGCCGCCGGGGCTGGTAAAGGAAGAAGAACATGACTGGTTCAGATGGTGGACTGGCATGAGGAGAAGCTGAGCTATGCTTATGCATCGGTAGTGACTATGTTCGAGAGATCTTACTTGCATTGCAAGCATGTCCTATGATCATATAGAGCGATAACTCGGACACAACTTATTTCATAATTGATTTTTCTTCCTCTTTTAGTTATGTAGCTTTTCTATATGTCCACCACACCTATAACAAGTCGATTGTTCTTAGTTCCTTGGTGTCCCATGATTGTACAAAATCTCTCAGCAACCAAGGTGAGAGATTTATTTCAGACTTTCCGACGATGTTCATTCAATGGGAGGGGACATTTACGTCGACATCGAAGGTGCCTGTGTGAATTCGTCAATCTCAATATGTTGTGTCGACGCGGTATCTTGGAGGTGCTCATAATGGTACGGAGTGCATCTGTCCGTTCATAAGAACGAGTGTATGTGCATGTACGTGGGCATCTGCTTTTGTACTTTGTCCAAAAAATAATAATTAACGTTATTCTAAATGAAAAAAATTCAACATCGTGGCAGCTACATGGAGCCCGTTATTCTAAATGGAAAAAATTGAGCAACATCGTGGCGGCTGCGTGGAGCCCCTTTAGTCCCGGTTCGTAACACGACCGAGACTAAAAAGGGGTGCCTTTAGTCCTGATTGCACAACCGGGACTAAAAGCACTTACGAACCGGCACTAATATCTCGTTTTCTACTTGTGGCATGTGTATATGTTTGTGGATCGATACTAAAGCTCATGGGCTAGGTACATGAATCAGCTACTACCTTAACTTCATCGTGTACATAGTAGATGGACATCACTGTTTGGTAGAATTCATGAGGAGACGTGGTCTCGGGTAGGTTTCCAAGTGAAACTCATGGTAGGCATGTCCAGCCGCGATGATGAAAACTCCCCACACCAGTCCTCGTTCTTGGGCAAAAGCCCAATCTGCCACTGATTGGGCGGCGGTGAGGCCATGTGTGTCATACTCCTAGGGGAGACGTCTACTGGGAAACATTGAGGTCGTGGGTGAGGGGTGCTATCGTTGTTTGTCTGAGGCTGTTAAAGTTGCTTTTTTTCCCGCTTTCGGTCCATCTTGGTCTCTCAAGAGCTTCTTCTTCAGTCATTTCTTTGAGCAGGTCTCCCTTTTCACTTCGTTGTCCAAGGCCGGGATGTTGATGTAGGTCGTGTGTTGTCCGCACCGATGTGGTCGTGTCATTATTTCAGGCCTTCTGCGATGTGCGTTCAGTGAGAGAAGGTGTTCCCGTTGACTATGGACGTGTTTGTGACGACTTCATCAATATCAAGATGATGTGCCGGCAAAGTCTCTTGTAGGTGCTCATAGGGATAGGGTGTGTGTGCTGCGTTCATAGGGGTGTGTGCAAATGTATGAGAGTCTGCGTTGTACTGTCTTCAAAGAAAAAAGAAAGAAACAGGATAGTATTAGGGAACCGTTTATTTTTAATTGAAGTCGACCTTTGTGTTTGGTGCGCAGGCATGCACTTGAGCGATCACCAGGCGAAGCGAGGCGCGCATGCATGTGTTTTGTCTTCAGATCCTTCCTCTCGCGCGCACGTCCATGAATTGTTTCCATAGACTTGCAACGCATCTCAGCAGGAGCAGTAGTTGACATCGACAAACAAAGGTGTTTGAAAAGATTAAGGCTCTGCAAGGAATTCCTTGCACCGTAAGTCTCCGATCTGCACGCTATTTATTTAGCCCGATCGAGGGGTAGACTAACACTAAATCAATAACGCCGCCAGCCATGGGTAGCGTCGTGTGCCACTTAAACCACGCCGGCGACGTCAACTTGGTCTACCACCACATGGAAAACGGCGGGTGCATCAGGGAGTTCATGGCGGCGATGGACGAGTGCCACCCCGACAAGATCAACGACCGGGCTGACCCAGCCAAGCGCGTCGTCGACGCCGAGGCATGTGCCAGGGCGACGGCGGCGCTGCGCAAGTGCTTCGGCCGCAACCCCCAGTGGTTCAAGCACAAGTACATCGCCCGCTTGGACCATGGCCTCGACGAGGATCTCAAGCCGTCGCCAGAGAAGGTGAACGAGGAGGGGGATTGGAGGTGGAGGTGGTGGACTGGCATGAGGAGAAGCTAGCTAGCCGCTTAATTTGTACCACCATCCGATCCACCTAGCTAGCTATGGGCTATGGCGATCGATCTTGCATACGCATGTTAAATTGTTAATATCCAGATTTAGATCGATTTTGGTTGTCTCTGCATTTGTATTTGTTTGTGGATTGATACTAAAGCTTCCGTTCATGTGTTAACAAAATAAAATTAGTTGGACGACGACCTCCACGGAAAAGCCTGGTTTGGCCCGGTCAACTTGGGTTTCTAGCGACACCAACGTCTATCGCATCCCTCTCCCTCACCGCCGCCAATCAAGATCGTCTGACCGCCAAGTGAAGGTGATGGGAAAGCCCTCGCCGCTTCGTTTTTTTCTCTAGCAGGACGTTGGACCCAGGGACCGCGGCCCCACAGGTGGTGTCCGGGGGTGTGGGCCGCGCTGGTGCTGGTTTGATTGCAGGTGGTCATTGCTAGACCAGGTGGGGTCGGGTCTGCGAGAAAATAACGGTACGCATGTCCGGCGAGCATGTTCCCTTGCCACAAGCCAAATATTCTAACTCAACTCCTAGGGTAGGTGCTGGCTAGGAACCATTTCATGTTACGGGCGAGTGGTCCTATGAGTGTTTTTTAACACAGTCCAGACGCAAGCGTTTATATACACGCGCATACACTCACACGCACACCCTACCCATATGAGCACCTCGGAAAGATCGAGCCGGCATATCATCTTGAAATTTACGAAGTCACCGTAAGCACCTTGTCGTCGACGGGAACATCTCCTCCCACTGAATGCACCGCGCCGGAAATCCTGAAATAAATTCAGGAATAAATGCGAGCACCAGGATTTGAACTCTGGTGGGCTGGGGATACCACAGTCCCTGTAGCGACCCGACCCGAATGGATCAAGTCTCTGTGCTTAAGTGCCATCCCTGGATCGGTATGCTGACACACACAGTACTCGAGGATTTATAACAGAGGTAAATCACATGTATAAAGTAACGTAAATACTATTACCTCAATCCAAATAGCGGAAGTAACAAGGTTGTGGATTCCCATAAACACCAACGGCAAAGTTGAGTGTAGAAATCGTAACCCTAACGTATCACTTACTCGTCGTAAGAATCCTGCAACATGAAACGTTGCAACCCGAAAACGGGTCAGCACATGAAATATGCTGGCAAATTCACACCATAGAGAAATGATGAACAAAAGCTATCACTACATGCATATATGGCTGGTGAAAAACCTCTATGGTTATAATGTTTTTGCGAAAAGCCAATTTTTCCCTACTTCAAAGGAATAAATTTTATTTAACTATCATGATGGTTGTGAAACATTGAGATGGTTGACAGCATCTCAATCCCAATTAAGTATCATCATTAACCCAACAAGATTAATTAAAGTAACATGATGAGATCAACGAGATAATCCAAGAACTAGATACTCAAGATGTCCATAACCGGGGACATGGCTAATCATGATTAGTTTGTACACTCTGCAGAGGTTTGCGCACTTTTCCCCACAAGACTCGATCGCCTCCGCTTGATTCTCGCACTGCATGATGTTTGAGAAACGGATGACCAAGACACAGTCTTTCAGGAACAATCACTCTTTACTCTGGATGGACCGGTACACCTACTTTCCCCTACATCTGCTAGTCCACCTCTTCAAGAGATCATGTAACCTACTCCACTATGCTAGAGCCCATAATAGCTTGTGGCTGCACACGGAAGTTTATAGCATGAATAATCTTATGATCCCTTTGAGCCTGGGTGGCGGTCCTTATACAAACAGACAACACTGGGTTCTCCAGATGCCTCAATCCACCCAGATATGAGTTTTAGTTGCCACCTTAGGTAAACCATTATTAACAATCTCACATCGGTCATGAATTTCACTCAAACCCAATCCACGTCTACGAGCATAGCATGGCAATATAATAGCACGTGAAGTAACTCCCAAGGGTTTGATAAATAAAACAGGTAATAGGTACTACCTCGACTACTTCCCAAAACCCATAATTTAATTAGATCCTAACCATGCAATGTTTGAGGAAAAGATCTAATGCAATAAAAACTGGGTATGGAAGGTATGATCAAAGTGTTACTTGCCTGCAATGTTGATGGAGATGATTCGCACTCAAAACTCTTGATAGATCTATTCGTCACACTTCGGTCAATCTATCGTAAGCAAGCAATAGTAACCACACATAAGCAATCACTCAAAAGATCAGAAAGAACGAAGAAGACGATTCGGGAAACATCAAAACCAAGCAATTAACTCTTGCAACATAAAACAATTTCTAACAGTACAAAAATTATATGAATTTGGCCTTATCAGAAAGTTTAGGTCAAGAGCTTCGATTTGCAAAAAGAATCAACTCAAACGGAGTTACGGAACTTAAGTTATGAACAAAAGAAGTTTGAACACAAATCTGTTTGAATTCAAATTTTAAAACTTTCAAAAACATGTTTAAGTTGTTTTACTGGTTAGAGGAGATCATAACGAAGAAGTGGGCATTGGTTTCAAATGAAAACGGAGGTACGTATAAAAAGATATGATCAAAAGAAATTTGACTATGAAACAAATTTCGAAATTTGAAAATTAAAAAAAATTGATGTGACAGGTTCACTGGATAGGTGAAAACAAGACGAAACTATAGACGCTGATTTCATCTAATTTGGATGAACGAGTAA
Source organism: Aegilops tauschii subsp. strangulata (assembly GCF_002575655.3). Taxonomy (NCBI): domain Eukaryota; kingdom Viridiplantae; phylum Streptophyta; class Magnoliopsida; order Poales; family Poaceae; genus Aegilops; species Aegilops tauschii. Next base: position 649,175,809 of record NC_053041.3, on the reverse strand, counting down.
AAAGTTATGGCTATTTGAAAAATCAGGGCCAAGCTGTTTTGCAGAAGAAAAAAAATAGTTACGGATAAAAGAATTCTAGATCTGACGTATAAATACAAAGAACGAATAAATATACCTTTATAAGGTATAGAAAAGACGACTTCGGAGTATGGAGACAACCTCCAAAAGTCCCGCCGGAGAGGAGAAATATATTTTTAGCTAGTCAAACCAAAATATTGATTTAATCCACAATGGATAATTTTTGGAGGCTCTATGGGTCTATATTTATAGATGGAAAGGAGCCTTAGAAGTCAAAGGCTAGACAATGTGGGACTAAATGTAGACGAACAATTAAAATAAACGGGGAACGGATGGGCTAAAAGCACCACGGGCCCGCTGCGCGCGCACGCTGCAGTTTTTTTTTAACAAAAATCGGCCTAAGTAAAAAAAATAAAAAGGATGGCTGGGCCTGGCCCATTTAGGAGAGGGAAAAACAAATGAGGCGCCCGCTGCCACTATGCTACGCGTGTGGGCGGTAAATAATTATGGGCCGCATGTACAGTTTTTTTTTAAATTGAAACAGAAGGAAACCCGGATAAAGAAAATAAACTTAACTTTTATATAGGCATATTATATATATCAAAATTTTCAGAAAAAGATTTCTACAACATGAACATTTTTGTAAAGTCAAATAAAGACAAAACAAATTCAAATAAATCAAACAGTGCTACTGCCTTAATAAAATCCAATAAAAATCATTTTAAAAATACCAAAATGATTTCAAATTTATTTCTCTCCAATTTTCTGTTGTAGGGAATCATGTTACCCTAATTTCTTTATATTTTAGTTTTGAAGAAAATAATTTGAATAAAACCCAAATAACTCCAATATTGAAAAATAATTTCCATAGGACTTTGAATTTAATCCTTTGAAAGTCCCAACTCATATTTCATATGTTTTGAAGAAGTCATATTATCTTCTCTCGTGAAAATCATTGAGTTGCATAAAGTTTCAGAATTGGAAATATTCTCAAATGAAATTTAAATATTTTCAACACCCCTTTTCATTTAAATAAATGGAAGAAGTCATGTCATCTTCTCTCCAGGGTTTTGTGATGAAAAGAATTTGAGTTCATGGAGATCATAAAAACAAAATGAAAGTTTGGGAAAGTCCTTTTATTCCCTCTCATTTAACTTTCAAAAAGTTTTGAATTTCACTCAATTTCAGTCAATCAATCAAACAATCAATCCAATCTATCTGTTTATTATAACATTCCAAAATTTATAATTTTGGGATGTTACAGTCCCTCTAACCATCCAACCACAGGTTGTGGTTGTTTCTTGTGTTGTGATTGTTGGGGCAAAGGCACCAGTCCAAGTTTGGACATTTGGCAGGTCATTTGAGCCTATTTGGGGGCTCTCTTCCTGTAATATGTGTGGCCGTGTCACGCCGGGTCGACTCCCTCATTCCTGGGCGAAAGGCGATAAGTGTTCCCCTTCTAGGCACAGCAGCGTGGCGGTGGCAACATGCACATGCATTACTGTGTGGTTGCTGACATTGCTCTTGTCTTCCTTGTGATCCATCTTGGTCTCTCAAGATCTCCTTCTACAGTCATTTGCTTTGAGCAGGTTTCCCTTTTCACTTGGTCGCCGAAGGCTAAAATCTTGATGCCGGCATGGTGTGTTGCCCGCACTGAGGTGGTCGTGCCATTATTCGCGACCATTGGTCTTGGGCTCAGCTCCTATCCTATATCTTGGGTGAGCGTCTCTAGCATCCCAGCGTGCGGTCTGCTTTGATCCAAGTCAAGAAGCTAGAGTCCCTCTTCAGCGTTAGTGAAGGTAAGCAATGTGTCATCTCAGAGCCGTGGAGCAACCTCGAGCATGACCTTCCCCTAGTATGTAGCTGAACTTTTGTTGCATGACTTCTGCATGATATTATGAGTAATATTGGTTCCATCCTTCGTGGTGATCTGAAAGCTTACATTGAAGAGGCAAATGAGGATTAATTGTTGAATAAATATGTCATCTGAATGCATGGCTATTTTTGTATGAAGTTAAAAAAAATATCCTCTTAATTTTGCCGTATTTTCTCTAGGATCTTTCAAAACCAAAATATGACAACTGATGGCAAGTACCTGCTATCGCACACGTAAAGGCGTGGGAAAGGCAGCAAATGCATACCCTTACCAAGCGCCAGAGCTAATGGGGGAATGGTTTTCTATTTAACTATTTTTAAATTAAAGATAAATTCAAGAATTTGAAATATTACTAGAATTTCAAGAAAATTCAAAAGGTTGAAAAAAATGCTCACGTGTTTGAAAAAGTAATTCTAATTTATAAACATGTTCATTTAAAAATATATTCATGAATTTACAAAATACTCACACATTAACGATTTTTTGTGAACTTAAAAATACTTAAAAGAATTTAAAAATATTGTTGAATTTTAAAATTATTCTGCGAATTGAAAAATAAAAATGGAAACATAAACAGTCAATAAATAGCAAATACCACAGACTATCTGAGCTAAGGTTCAAATGATCTTGCATGAGCAGTAAATTCTGAAAAGAAGTCGAAAACAATTCAAGAAATCTGAAAAGAAAAACAACAAACACTGAGAAATGTCTTATTTGTGTGAAAAATTTGGTGATGAAATCAAATTCCTGGAAGTGTGAACAAAAAAACATAATCGATGGTAAAAAAAGATAAATTTTTGGAATATCCATTTTTTTTCATCCACAGCTCCACGAATGTGATTCCACCACGAAAATGTGCACGCCTGTAAAATCTTTCTCAATGTTTGTTACCAAAAAAATACATTTTTTCTAATTGTTTATAAATTGTTTTGGATTTCACTGTTCACATGAGCCCATTTGAGCTTGACACTTTCGAAGAAAATAGATAATCGAAACCTTTGCCGAACCAAAATGAATTGTCAAAACTAAAGCCCAAGTAGACCGGCCCAAATATGCGCGGTGGGAGTGGGACTTGCGTGGCACCCTCGCGGTAAACCCTGGATAGGAAAAGAGAGCTGCCATCTGGCAAACACATGTTGCTAAAAAGAAAAATCGGGCAAACACCTATGCTCGCGGTCTATAGAACGTGGTGCACTTACTTCCTTTCTCTCATCCCTTTTTTCCTATTTCATTTCAGGTTCCTGTTTTGTGATGGACTAAAAAGTTCACCGTGTATTAAACAATTATTCATATAAATTATAAAATGCTAAGTCTATATTTTAAAAGGGTTCACTCGGTGTTAAAAAATGTCTAATGTATACTGAAAAACGTTCATCGTCCCTTACAGAATATGCATCATTTATTTAGACATGTTCACAGTATAATAAAAAAGTTCAATGTATTTAAAAAATTCATGTAGATTTTATAATGGTATATTGAAAAAATGTTCACTCCATATTTGACATGAGAAAAAGAAAAACCCAAAGAGGAAACTTGAAATGCTGGGAAGAAACCAGGAAAATGAGAAAACATAAGGAATGAAATACCAAATAAAACCAGAAAATAAAAGGTGAAAAAAAGAAAAAGAAAAATAGAAATGAAAATAAAATGTTTCGGATTTAAAAGTAGGAAATGTAAATAGGAATCAAAGAAAAGCCAAAAAAGCAAACTCTACGGGAACAACCTGAGCAGAAGGAAAACCGACAGAACAAGAGATAGGTCTCGGCACCGCCCTAGTGCGTCAAAACCATCTATTGACGCTGTCATGGCTTTGCTTGCACGAATAGTGCATTGCCCCAAAAAAAAGGGTATCTGCAAGTATATACTCTATGGATGTGGTTAGATATCAGTCGACTGAGACTTGTGAGTGAAAGCACATATAAAAAAGAAGAAGGAAAAATTAAAAAGAAAATTTCGCACGGATCTCCACCTAAGATCTAACGAATATAGCATCGACTGAGACTTTGTTAAGTCCCAGTTGACTGAGACTTAGCAGTCTCGATACTATGTATATAAAAAACAAAAACCTTCCGCTGGACATCGGCTTCCATCGACCTCGAGCAGTGACTTCACCATGTAAAAATAGTATTAATCCGTCCACTCCGTGCAGTACGTGTTCCTGCGCCAAACTTGATAGAATTAATCTGTTAAGCGCCGAAAAAAATGTGACAACTAGATTTGTTTAGCACCTCACAAAGTTTATGAAATTACAACTTGGTAGAATTGAACTGACAAGCTTGACAAAACACTATGACAACTAGGTGTTAAACATTTGGCAATCAGCAATACAAGAAGAACAGATCAATTCGAACGATTTTCTCCATATGCTATATTCTTTTGGAAGCGTCTACGCTAATATTTGCTCAGGTTGCATGTAAACATTGGTAGATGATAATCCTTTGAAGAAAACGTCGGCAACGTAGAGCTTAGTTTATGAATAGCGTCTTAGCGAAGTAGTTTGTAGAATCCTTTGCAACAGAAGTTGTACTACAGATTCTGTTTTGGTCTTCTACTTTTTACAACATAGATGATGTTGTGGACAGACTTTTGCAACATGGATGATGATGCCGAATGTTTCTTCCTATTTGGCTGAGAAGGTATATTGGTATCTTTGACGGCAACCCTGTCTCCCTACACCGACAACTTCAGAAGAAATACATGAGTATGCGGTACTTCTCTCTAGATAACATGAAGTACTGCTACAACATCGATGTCAAGGAGAGGGCACATTACCAAGTCAGGACGACCTTTCTCTACGACGTCTTTAACAAGAGCCCGATCTACCCTAAGTTTGAGATCTCACTCGGAGTTGTGGGGTAGTCCATGGCTGTCATCGATAAACCGAGAACTATAGAGGTGGAGGGGGATGTTGTGCTGATGCGTATGTCGAAGCTCAGTGTCTATCTCTCAAACGCGGCAACGGGCCGACCATTCATCTCAATGTTGGAGCTGCGGATGTTCATAGGATTACTCTTACAGTTGGTAATTTCTTATTCACTTTCATATTTATTCCCACAATCTAGTTTCGCTGCACTACTAGAAATTATGGTTTTTCCTAGAACCATATACCCTAAGTGAAATAGGGACAAGGAGAGACTTTACTTAGCCTTGGCTAGTGACGGAGACATTTGTCTACGGCGTCTTCGACGAGAGCCCGATCTAGCCCAAGTTAGGAATCTCGCTCGGAGTTGTGTGGTGTTCCATGGTTGTGATCAATCACGCGAGATCGATTGTGCTGGAGGCGGCCGTTGTGCTGACGCAGACGTTGAAGCTTAGCATCTGTCTCTCATATGCGGTGAGAAGTCAGCCATTCATCTCAACACTGGAGTTGCGAATGTTCAGAGGATCACTCTAGGACACACCATACGAGGCGGGATTTTTCCTTGGTCTTTCTGCGAGGGTCATATGGGAAGTAACGCCGACAAATAACATTCATATGTTACTAGTATATCTTACTACCTTCATAGTGGGTAGTGACAGTGTCAGAGCTTTGTTGAGTTCGGGGGGGGGGGGGGGGGGGGGGGGATGCCCCCCCTCCCAACCCCAGTTTTAACAAAAATTGGGAAGAAAAATTTAGTGAGGCCTTAAGTTAAAGAAAATTGAGTGTTTTGCCCCCTCAAACATACGAATTTTGTAATTGATCTTGATTTATTTTTCATCATTCAATAGTAAAATAATTGTTTTCCTTCAAGTTATGCAGGTTTCCTTAGCCTACAGTTTAGTGGGAAGACCGGAGATTAGAGAGATGAAAATGGAATCCATTGAACCTCTGATTTCAGATTCATCCTCGGTTGTCAGACGGCAACATTGTCTCACAGACCCAGCTGCTTCAGAAGAAACACAGGAGTCTGCGCTACTTCCCGGTAGACAATAACAAATACTGCTATAACGTCAATGTCAATGAGAGGGCATGTTACCTAGTGAGGGCAACCTTTCTCTATGGCATTTTCGACGAGAGCCCAGCCCACCCCAACTTTGGCGCGGAAAGCAATGAGTCGATCAGGTATACATCTTATTCCTTACAGGGAATTTATTACTCATTTTCATATTCTTCGCACAATCTAGTCTCAATGCACTACTAGGAATTATGGTTTTCCCCAGAGCCATATACCTTATGTGAAATAGGAAAAACTACAAGGAAAGTTTGGCTTTCCCTAGATGGGTAGGTGTAGTATAGGCAAAGGCCCTGGTCACAGAGGGTACATCTAGCAAGCTCTGGGGAAATTTCTTTACCTAGGGAAAGAATTTTTTTTTTGTGTATGTTATATCCAACATGGAAAGGTAGTTCACCAACATCCATATTAGGCCATAGGGAAAGATTGTGGGACCCTTTTGCTCTGCCTCGACACCATACTTCCCCGAGAGTTATATCGTGTAGGGAAACACCATTTTCATACATGCCATAATCTAATTGTGTAATTTAAATTTGAATTCACAGCTACATTAATTCACATAACTGAAATTTGGGACATGATTATCACGTGTGCGCCACCCAGTCGGGCCTTAGGACATCGGCCACCTAGTATGTCAACATGGCTATTTGAATCGGAATGAGCTGATAGCGGAACTAGGTAAGAAGGGAACAAACTTCTTTTTATTCATGGGACATGGGAGGCTTCTAGAGTTCATTCTTTTGCGAGATAACACTTTTCCCCTCCATGAATGGGAGTTGATTTGGCTCTCCGAAATAGAGACCTTTTTTGTTTATAACCTATTTACAAAAAAATTATATTATGCACATGTCATTTAAGGAGAGCCAAGTCAGGGTACATAATACAAGGTATGTTTCTCTAAACATCATGATGATATTAAATCTTTGCCCTTTCCATGTGTAAACTAAACCGTTCATGCCGTATTTTTCGTTCGGTCATATTTTTCTCATTAAATGATAACAGGGTACGAGAAGATTCATGTCGGCCGATGAATGTAAACTATAAAGCATCTTAGCACCGCTCTCGTATTTATGAACATAACTATAAGTTGATACTTTCTTCCCTTTGTTGAACCATAGCTGCAAATGATATCCTATCTGAGTAATGGATTACGTATGCCATTTCAGGCCTAAGGAACAATGACAATTCATGTAAATATATCGCCAACTCTTGCCTACATACCTCTGCAGGACAAGGGGCAAATCTGGGAGAATTGAAGAGACAAGGGAAAAGGGATTTTTTCGCGAATAAGAAAAGGATGCATATCTTTTCATTGATAGAAGGAAAGTTTTACAAGCATAAGGTTACAACGGCACACTAAGCCATATACACAAGAAAGCATGGAAGTGATCATCGAGCAAACAGATGGGGTTGCTCATCCCCGCTACATCAAAGTTTAACTCCCCAGGATTATGCTCTCGATCGCGGTTGAACCCAACCTAGCCCAAAGGCGCGCTTCATCTTTGATTGTAGAGTAGAGGTGGGAGACCGATGACCGGTCGCCGTCGAGGACACAACCGTTCCGGTGTTTCCATAGCCACCATGCGGTGAGGATGATGAGGGAGCCCAGTCCCATGCGCTTGCCGGTGGGCACGAAAACACAAAATGTAGCCCACAATATGTGGAAATCCGTGTCCTCGTTTGGTAGTTCAGCAGTAGATCTTGTTGGAAATATGCCCTAGAGGCAATAATAAAATGGTTATTATTGTATTTCCTTGTTCATGATAATTGTCTATTGTTCATGCTATAATTGTATTAACTGGAAACCGGAATACATGTGTGAATACATAGACCACAACATGTCCCTAGTAAGCCTCTAGTTGACTAGCTCGTTGATCAATAGATGGTTATGGTTTCCTGACCATGGACATTGGATGTCATTGATAACGAGATCACATCATTAGGAGAATGATGTGATGGGCAAGACCCAATCCTAAGCATAGCACAAGATCGTGTAGTTCGTTTGCTAAGAGCTTTTCTAATGTCAAGTATCGTTTCCTTAGACCATGAGATTGTGCAACTCCCGGATACCGTAGGAATGCTTTGGGTGTACCAAACGTCACAACGTAACTGGGTGGCTATAAAGGTGCACTACAGGTATCTCCGAAAGTGTCTGTTGGGTTGGCACGAATCAAGACTGGGATTTGTCACTCCGTATGACGGAGAGGTATCTCTGGGCCCACTCGGTAATGCATCATCATAATGAGCTCAATGTGACTAAGGAGTTAGCCACGGGATCATCCGTTACGGAACGAGTAAAGAGACTTGCCGGTAACAAGATTGAACGAGGTATTGGGATACCGACGATCGAATCTCGGGCAAGCAACATGCCGATAGACAAAGGGAATTGTATACGGGATTGATTGAATCCCCGACATCGTGGTTCATCCGATGAGATCATCATGGAACATGTGGGAGCCAATATGGGTATCCAGATCCCGCTATTGGTTATTGGCCGGAGAGGTGTCTCGGTCATGTCTGCATGGTTCCCGAACCCGTAGGGTCTACACACTTAAGGTTCGGTGACGCTAGAGTTGTTATGGGAAATAGTATGTGGTTACCGAAGGTTGTTCGGAGTCCCGGATGAGATCCCGGACATCACGAGGAGTTCCGGAATGGTCCGGCGGTGAAGATCGATATATTGGACGAAGGGTATTGGAGTCCGGAAGTGTTCCGGGGGTACCAGGCTATGGCCAGCATGACCGAAAGGTGTTTCGGGAGCCCCGGCAAGTGTTGGAGGGCCTCATGGGCCAAAGGGGAAGGGGCAAACCAGCCCACTAAGGGGTGGTGCGCCCCCCACACCCTTTCCCACATTACTTGGGGAGGTGGGGCGCATCCACCTGGCTTGGGAGGCAAGCCTCCACCTGCTTGGCTTGGGGGGCAAGTCTCCCTAGGATTTTCCCTAGGGAGATCCAATCTGCTTGGCTGCCGCCCCCTAGGGGAAACCCTAGGGCGCCTCCCCCTCTCCCCTTGCCCCTATATATAGTGGAGGGGTGGGAGGGCAGCCATACCTCTTCCCTGGCGCAGCCCTCCCTCCTCATACTCCTCCTCCTCCTCCGTAGTGCTTAGCGAAGCTCTGCCGGAGAACCACGAGCTCCATTGCCACCACGCCGTCGTGCTGCTGGAGTTCTCCCTCAACTTCTCCTCTCCCCTTGCTGGATCAAGAAGGAGGAGACGTCCCCGGGCTGTACGTGTGTTGAACGCGGAGGCGCCGTCCGTTCGGCGCTAGATCGGATCTTCCGCGATTTGAATCGCTGCGAGTACGACTCCATCAACCGCGTTCTTGTAACGCTTCCGCTTAGCGATCTTCAAGGGTATGAAGATGCACTCCCTCTCTCTCGTTGCTAGCATCTCCTAGATTGATCTTGGTGACACGTAGAATTTTTTTGAATTATTGCTACGTTCCCCTACAGTGGTATCAGAGCTAGGTCTATGCGTAGATTCTATGCACGAGTAGAACACAAAGTAGTTGTGGGCGATGATTTGTTCAATTTGCTTGCCGTTACTAGTCTTATCTTGATTCGGCGGCATTGTGGGATGAAGCGGCCCGGACCGACCTTACACGTACTCTTACGTGAGACAGGTTCCACCGACTGACATGCACTTGATGCATAAGGTGGCTAACGGGTGTCTGTCTCTCCCACTTTAGTCGGATCGGATTCGATGAAGAGGGTCCTTATGAAGGGTAAATAGCAATTGGCATATCACCGTTGTGGCTTTTGCGTAGCTAAGAAGCGTTCTTGCTAGAAACCCATAGCAGCCACGTAAATCATGCAACAACAATTCGAGGACGTCTAACTTGTTTTTGCAGGGTATGCTATGTGATGTGATATGGCCAAAAGGATGTGATGAATTATATATGTGATGTATTAGATTGATCATGTTCTTGTAATAGGAATCACGACTTGCATGTCGATGAGTATGACAACCGGCAGGAGCCATAGGAGTTGTCTTAATTTATTGTATGACCTGCGTGTCAATGAAAACGCCATGTAATTACTTTACTTTATTGCTAACCGTTAGCCATAGTACTAGAAGTAATAGTTGGCGAGACAACTTCATGAAGACACGATGATGGAGATCATGATGATGGAGATCATGGTGTCATGCCGGTGACGAAGGTGATCATGCCGCGCCTCGAAGATGGAGATCAAAGGCGCAAGATGATATTGGCCATATCATGTCACTTTATGATTTGCATGTGATGTTTGTCATGTTTACATATTATTTGCTTAGAACGACGGTAGCATAAATAAGATGATCCCTCACTAAAATTTCAAGAGACGTGTTCCCCCTAACTGTGCACCGTTGCGAAGGTTCGTTGTTTCGAAGCACCACGTGATGATCGGGTGTGATAGATTCTAACGTTCGCATACAACGGGTGTAAGCCAAATTTACACATGCGAAACACTTAGGTTGACTTGACGAGCCTAGCATGTACAGACATGGCCTCGGAACACAAGAGACCGAAGATCGAACATGAGTCGTATAGTAGATACGATCAACATGGAGATGTTCACCGATGATGACTAGTTCGTCTCACGTGATGATCGGACACGGCCTAGTTGACTCGGATCATGTATCACTTAGATGACTAGAGGGATGTCTATCTGAGTGGGAGTTCATTAAATAATTAGATGAACTTAATTATCATGAACATAGTCAAAAGGTCTTTGCAAATTATGTCATAGCTTACGCTTTAGTTCTACTGTTTAAGATATGTTCCTAGAGAAAATTTAGTTGAAAGTTGATAGTAGCAATTATGCGGACTGGGTTCGTAAACAAAGGATTGTCCTCATTGCTGCACAGAAGGCTTATGTCCTTAATGCACCGCTCGGTGTGCTGAACCTCGAGCGTCGCTTGTGGATGTTGCGAACATCTGACATACACGTTTTGATGACTACGTGATAGTTCAGTGCGTAAAGTTGAACGGTTTAGAATTGCGGCACCGAAGACATTTTGAAACGTCGCGGAACATATGAGATGTTCCAAGAGCTGAAATTGGGATTTTAGGCTCATGCCCACGTCAAGAGGTATGAGACCTCTGACAAGTTTCTTAAGCCTGCAAACTAAGGGAGAAAAGCTCAACCGTTGAGCATGTGTTCAGATTGTCTGAGTACTACAATCGCTTGAATCGAGTGCGCTTGAATCAAGTGGGAGTTAATCTTCCAGATGAGATAGTGATGGTTCTCCAAAGACACTGCCACCAAGCTACTAGAGCTTCGTGATGAACTATAACAAATCAGGGATAGATATGATGATCCTTGAGCTATTCGCGATGTTTGACACCATGAAAGTAGAAATCAAGTAGGAGCATCAATTGTTGATGGTTAGTAAAACCACTAGTTTCAAGAAGGGCAAGGGAAAGAAGGGATACTTCATGAAACGGCAAATCAGTTGCTGCTCTAGTGAAGAAACCCAAGGTTGAACCCAAACCCGAGACTAAGTGCTTCTGTAATGAGGGGAACGGTCACTGAAGCAGAACTACCCTAGGTACTTGGTAGATGAGAAGGTAGGCAAGGTCGACAGAAGTATATTGGATATACATTATATTAATGTGTACTTTACTAGTACTCCTAGTAGCACCAGGGAATTAGATACCGGTTCGGTTGCTAAGTGTTGGTAACTCGAAATAAAAGCTGCGGAATAAACAGAGACTAGCTAAAGATGAGATGACGATATGTGTTGGAAGTGTTTCCAAGGTTGATGTGATCAAGCATCGCATGCTCCCTCTACCATCGAGATTGGTGTTAAACCTAAATAATTGTTATTTGGTTTTTGCGTTGAGCATAGACATGATTGGATTATGTTTATCGCAATACGGTTATTCATTTAAGGAGAATAATGTCTACTCTTTTTATTTGAATAATACCTTCAATGGTCTTGCACCTAAAATGAATGGTTTATTGAATCTCGATCGTAGTGATACACATGTTCATGCCAAAAGATATAAGATAGTAATGATAGTACCACATACTTGTGGCACTGCTATTTGAGTCATATTGGTTTATACGCATGAAGAAACTCCATGCAGATGGATCGTTTGGACTCACTTGATTTTGAATCACATGAGACATGCAAATCACACCACATGGGCAAGATGACTGAAAGGCCTCGTTTTCAGTGAGATGGAACAAGAGAGCAACTTGTTGGAAGAAATACATTTGATGTGTGCAGTCCAATGAGTGTTGAGGCACGCAGTGGATATCATTATGTTCTTACTTCACAGATGATTTGAGTAGATGCCGAGAATATTTACTTGATGAAACACAAATCTGAATTATTGAAAGGTTCAAGTAATTTCAGAGTGAAGTTGAAGATCGTCGTGACAAGAGGATAAAATGTCTGTGGTATGATCATAGAGATGAATATCTGAGTTACGAGTTTGGCACACAATTAAGAAATTGTGGAAATTGTTTCACGACTAATACCGCCTGGAACACCATAGTGTGATGGTGTGTCCGAACATCATAACTGCACCCTATTGGATATGGTGCATACCATGATGTCTCTTATCGAATTACACTATCGTTTATGGGTTAGGCATTAGAGACAACCGCATTCACTTTAAATAGGGCACCACGCAATTCCGTTGAGACGACACCGTATGAACTATGGTTTAGAGAAACCTAAGCTGTCGTTTCTTAAAAGTTTGGGGCTGCGACGCTTATGTGGAAAAGTTTCAGGCTGATAAGCTCGAACCCAAAGCTGATAAATGCATCTTCATAGAATACCCAAAACAATTGGGTATACCTCCTATTTCAGATCCGGAAGCAAAGTGATTGTTTCTAGAAACAGGTCCTTTCTCGAGGAAAAGTTCCTCTCGAAAGAATTGAGTGGGAGGATGGTGGAGACTTGATGAGGTTATTGAACCATGACTTCAACTAGTGTGTAGCAGGGCACAGGAAGTTGTTCCTGTGGCACCTACACCAATTGAAGTGGAAGCTTATGATAGTGATCATGAAACTTCGGATCAAGTCACTACCAAACCTCGTTGGACGACAAGGATGCATGCTACTTCAGAGTGGTACGTAATCCTGTCTTGGAAGTCATGTTGCTAGACAACAATGAACCTACGAGCTATGGAGAAGCGATGATGGGCCCGGATTCCGACGAATGGCTCGAGGCCATTAAATCCGAGAGAGGATCCATGTATAAAAACAAAGTGTAGACTTTGGAAGAACTACTTGATGGTCGTAAGGCTGTTGGGTGCAAATGGATTTTAAAAGGAAGACAGACAATGATGGTAAGTGTCACCATTAAGAAAGCTCGACTTGTCGTTAAGATGTTTTCCGACAAGTTCAAGGAGTTGACTACAATGAGATTTTCTCACTCATAGCGATGCTAAGAGTCTGTTGGAATTATATTAGCAGTTACTGCATTATTTATGAAATCTTGCAGATAGGATGTCAAAACATTGTTTCCTCGACGATTTTCTTGAGGAAAGGTTGTATGTGATACAACCAGAAGATTTTGTCAATCCTGAAAGATGCTAACAAGTATGCAAAGCTCCAGCAATCCTTCTAAGGACTAGAGTAAGCATCTCGGAGTTGGAATGTACAAAGATTTTGGGTTTATACAAAGTTTATGAGAAACTTGTATTTCCAAAGAAGTGAGTGGGAGCACTATAGAATTTTTGATGAGTATATGTTGTTAACATATTGTTGATCAGAAATGATGTAGAATTTCTGGAAAGCATCTAGGCTTATTTGAAAAGTGTTTTTCAATGGAAAACCTGGATTAAGCTACTTGAACATTGAGCATCAAGATCTATAAGGATAGATCGAAAACGCTTAATAGTACTTTCAAATGAATGCATACCGTGACAGATTTTTGAAGGAGTTCAAAATAGATCAGCAAAGAAGGAGTTCTTGGCTGTGTTACAAGGTGTGAGTATTGAGTAAGACTCAAGACCTGACCACGGCAGAAGAGAGAGAAAGGACGAAGGTCGTCCCCTATGCTTTAGACGTAGGCTCTACAGTATGCTATGCTGTGTACCGCACCTGAAGTGTACCTTGCCATGAGTCAGTCAAGGGGTACAAGAGTGATCTAGGAATGGATCACATGATAGCGGTCGAACTTATCCTTAGTAACTAGTGGACTAAGGAATTTTCTCGATTATGGAGGTGGTGAAAGAGTTCGTCGTAAAGGGTTGCGTCGATGCAAACTTTGACACTATCCGGATGACTCTGAGTAGTAAACCGGATTCGTATAGTAGAGCAGTAATTTGGAATAGCTCCAAGTAGCGCGTGGTAGCTGCATCTACAAGATGACATAAAGATTTGTAAAGCACACACGGATCTGAAAGGTTCAGACCCGTTGACTAGTAACCTCTCTCACAAGCAAGATATGAACAAACCCCATGGGTGTTGGATTCATTACAATCACATAGTGATGTGAACTAGATTATTGACTCTAGTGCAAGTGGGAGACTGTTGGAAATATGCCCTAGAGGCAATAATAAAATGGTTATTATTGTATTTCCTTGTTCATGATAATTGTCTATTGTTCATGCTATAATTGTATTAACTGGAAACCGGAATACATGTGTGAATACATAGACCACAACATGTCCCTAGTAAGCCTCTAGTTGACTAGCTCGTTGATCAATAGATGGTTATGGTTTCCTGACCATGGACATTGGATGTCATTGATAACGGGATCACATCATTAGGAGAATGATGTGATGGGCAAGACCCAATCCTAAGCATAGCACAAGATCGTGTAGTTCGTTTGCTAAGAGCTTTTCTAATGTCAAGTATCGTTTCCTTAGACCATGAGATTGTGCAACTCCCGGACACCGTAGGAATGCTTTGGGTGTACCAAACGTCACAACGTAACTGGGTGGCTATAAAGGTGCACTACAGAGTATCTCCGAAAGTGTCTGTTGGGTTGGCACGAATCGAGACTGGGATTTGTCACTCCGTATGACGGAGAGGTATCTCTGGGCCCACTCGGTAATGCATCATCATAATGAGCTCAATGTGACTAAGGAGTTAGCCACGGGATCATGCGTTATGGAACGAGTAAAGAGACTTGCCGGTAACAAGATTGAACGAGGTATTGGGATACCGACGATCGAATCTCGGGCAAGCAACATGCCGATAGACAAAGGGAATTGTATACGGGATTGATTGAATCCCCGACATCGTGGTTCATCCGATGAGATCATCGTGGAACATGTGGGAGCCAATATGGGTATCCAGATCCCGCTATTGGTTATTGGCCGGAGAGGTGTCTCGGTCATGTCTGCATGGTTCCCGAACCTGTAGGGTCTACACACTTAAGGTTCGGTGACGCTAGAGTTGTTATGGGAAATAGTATGTGGTTACCGAAGGTTGTTCGGAGTCCCGGATGAGATCCCGGACATCACGAGGAGTTCCGGAATGGTCCGGCGGTGAAGATCGATATATTGGACGAAGGGTATTGGAGTCCGGAAGTGTTCCGGGGGTACCAGGCTATGGCCAGCATGACCGAAAGGTGTTTCGGGAGCCCCGGCAAGTGTTGGAGGGCCTCATGGGCCAAAGGGGAAGGGGCAAACCAGCCCACTAAGGGGTGGTGCGCCCCCCACACCCTTTCCCACATTACTTGGGGAGGTGGGGCGCATCCACCTGGCTTGGGAGGCAAGCCTCCACCTGCTTGGCTTGGGGGGCAAGTCTCCCTAGGATTTTCCCTAGGGAGATCCAATCTGCTTGGCTGCCGCCCCCTAGGGGAAACCCTAGGGCGCCTCCCCCTCTCCCCTTGCCCCTATATATAGTGCAGGGTGGGAGGGCAGCCATACCTCTTCCCTGGCGCAGCCCTCCCTCCTCATACTCCTCCTCCTCCTCCGTAGTGCTTATCGAAGCTCTGCCGGAGAACCACGAGCTCCATTGCCACCACGCCGTCGTGCTGCTGGAGTTCTCCCTCAACTTCTCCTCTCCACCTGCTGGATCAAGAAGGAGGACACGTCCCCGGGCTGTACGTGTGTTGAACGCGGAGGCGCCGTCCGTTCGGCGCTAGATCGGATCTTCCGCGATTTGAATCGCTGCGAGTACGACTCCATCAACCGCGTTCTTGAAACGCTTCCGCTTAGCGATCTTCAAGGGTATGAAGATGCACTCCCTCTCTCTCGTTGCTAACATCTCCTAGATTGATCTTGGTGACACGTAGAATTTTTTTGAAAATTATTGCTATGTTCCCCTACAGATCTAGCCCAAGCAAGAATCTCGTGCCACACTTGCCTAGAGAAGGAGCAACCCGCTAGCAAGTGAAGCCCGAACTCGTAAAAAAGCTATGTATGTGCATCATAGTGAAAGGAAACTTCATCTAACACACCAGTAGGCATAATGTTTGAGGCGTGCGTTGCACATGCACGCTTACTAGTATCAAACCAAAAAGAAGGAATGACAAAAAAAGTTGCATGTAGATGGAGGGATAAATTATGATGTGGAAAACAAGCCATGGGTTCAAATCCTATCATGCCTACATATTACATCTCCTATGGGAAGTAACGAGAGGCCAATTGAGATCGATTCAAATTGGATAAAATTCACAGTTTCATTTTTCTATATGAATGCGGTAAAAAAAGCATCCTTTTCTTTACTGCTCCCCCCCCGGAAAGCGCTCTTACTTCAGTTCAGTAGAACGTGTGTCTCCAAAACCAAATGTCATAGCTTCAAAATCCTACAGAGCATGATTCTGTTCTTGTTATGTCAAATAAAAAATGAATTTAACAAAGTGGAATATGACTATTGCTCTTAACCAAAATAAAAGAAAACAACGATCATACTCGACCTGGAGTGGAGAGGAGACCACTGACCAATCTCTGTCCATTTTCCCTTGTATTTCCATTTTAGATATGCTTGTTCTAGGGGACCTTATAGTAATAATAGTCTAGTATACTAACTAGAAGATTATATGAATCCTTCGTGAATTGACTTGCCTTGCGCATAGATGTTTATTTAAATCCGACCATGGTACTATTGTTCTCAGAGAGCAATGAATGTTATCTTTTTCGATTCTCAAAAACGGAGGAATGGAGGGGTGAGGTCCTCAATGCAGAGTGAGGCAAGGCTTTCTTCTATAATACATCCTACCCGATTTTGGTTGATGATTGCGTTCTATTCAAAATATTCACTTGTTTTTCTTCTCACCGTGGCGAGACCAGATGAGAGAGAGAACTAGTTCCATTTCGAGTTAGACCCCAAGCCGAGGTTGAACAATTCTTTATTTTCTTGTTGGTTCCTTCTTTATGATTTATTCAAAGTTTTTCTCTTCCATTCGTTGCTTCTAATATGCTTAATGGCTATGATCAATGCAATGAACATTTTTCACGTGGAAATTAATAAGAAAGGAATTCAAAAAATAGTTCAGTACAAACTTTTTCTCTTTTAAGAAGGGTGATAGTTTCTTTCCAATACTTCTACGCTCTGCCCATCTCTACTGATCAAACCTACTACACATCGAGTGGCAGGGTACGTCCATAGGACTTTTTCAAGGACATTCGAAACAACATGTCTATAAATTGCTATAGAAAGTGGTGCTTGATGGAGAATTCTGACCTTTTCATGGGTTGGGTAATCTTCAAACTCTTGTTTTTCTAGCGAAAGAACACCCTTCCAATCGATGCTCTTATATAAACTCTGGTAATGTTGACTCAATTGAGACAAAAAGGTCAGTGGTCAGTTCCTTAGCATGAAAATTGACACCACTTCCTTATTACCTAAGAGATTAGATGGGAAATGCTACTTACTACAATCTAAGCCCATCAATTTGAGATTGACAGCCTACAAGCAGGGGAAAGGGGATCTGTTGATCGATGCCTGATTGAGTCGTGGAGGCCCGCAGCGGCAGCACTTGTGTCGTCCTTGTCACAGAATCAACTTCATTGCCCCCATAGACTAGGTCGTCCCCGCTGTAGGATCCAACCATCGCCACCCTCCCTAGCACATGGTTGTCCTCAAGATACCCCTTGTTGAGATTGAAATTATTGCAACAACATGCAAGTTACAATACTATACAATGGGTAGAGGTTGCTCCTGAGCCTTCCCATCGAAATCAAATCTGATGGCCATGGAGGTGATTGACACTCGCAAAGTGATCGGTCGGGTGGGCCATAGCTTTTTCGTATAATTTTTATTTCTTCTGTTTGAAATTGATATTATCTAAAAATTATCAAGGTGTGTACTTTTATATGCATAATCATTTTTTTGTTTTAAATACCTTTTTAAATAAATATAGATAAATACTCATTGACTAATGTGGATCTGTTCCTTGTAACTTCAAACCAGACTCAACCGAACAGTTCAAATACTTGTAACACACCAGAGTTTCATACCCTATTAATATTGCCTTATTATTAATGCAATATGTCATTTCTACTTTTCATTTGAAGTGATGTTGACTAAAACCTAAATTGTATTTTATTAAAATTTGCAACTCAAATGAAATTTGAATAAATAAATTGCATGGATCACTGATCTATTTAAATTGGGGGGATTCACATGGTGGATCTCTTTATAACCCATGAAGATATCCTCACAATATTATTAGGAAGTTATTTAAACTGAGGGGATTCACATGGTGGTTCTCTTTATAACCCATGAACATATCCTTGCAGTATTTTTTTTAGGGGAATATCCTCACAATATTATTAGGGAGCTAAAGAAAACAATAATTCCATTAATTTGGAACAAAGGATAGCCCACTTGCAATTTAAATCCCTTTGGTTCCAAATATTATAAATCCATGCATGTGGATCTTTGAAAAATGTCAGAGTGGCTACCTGTAAATTTTTAGCTCAAATGCAAAACATTAGGAAGTATTACTTTGTCAATTTGAAACAGAAGCATTTTCATAATGCTACAGTTTATTAAATTTTAACTGACATATTCTTGCACCAAAGTCGCATAGTGGAGACCATGTGTCCGTTTCTATTACTCCGGATCTCTGAAGGGATTTGTTTCAAATTTAGGCCGGTCGCAATAGTGCGGATGCATGCGTGCTATATTTAAATAGCTGCAACTTGTACCGCAAGAATAGGATCTTCAGGGCAATCGTGCGGGAGCATGTGCTATTTAAGTAGGCCGATCGATCGGTCGAGGGCGAGATTAATTAACCCCAGCTAAAGCACACACCAATCAGATTTAGCGCTGCCGGCCATGGGGCTCACCGCGTCGGTGCTCGGCTTGGGCCTCCTCGGCGCCGTGGCCGCCTCCCACAACGCCGAAGTCGACAACGACAAAACCGCGGTCACGCACTACGTGGCCAACGGCGGCTGCCTCAAGGAGTTCCGGGCGGCCATGAGGACGTGCGACCCCTACGAACCCGATTCCGCCAAGCGCCGCGTCGTGGACGTCGAGGCGTGCGTCGGCGCCACCAAGGCGCTGCGCGAGTGCTTTGGCCGCAACCCGGACTACTTTGAGCACCAGTACATCAAGCGCTTGGACAGCGGCCTCGACCAGGACCGCGGCTCGTCGCCGAGGCAGGAGGATGTGGGGAAGTACAGGTGGTGGCAGGGCATGAGGAGAAGCTAGATTGCATTACATAGTAGTACGTAGTAGTAGTTAGTATCGTGATTCCTTACATAATGTTCCATGGCATGCTGCATGCATCCGATAGATCGATCGTTTGTTCTAATATTAGTACTAGCAGAGTAGTTATAATAAGATATTTGTATTTTGCGGGGTTGTATTGAGAGACTTTACTCTGTCTATCTATATTGATTTTATGGTGATAAATCATATTTTACTACTGTACAGAGTTTTTCTGACATGAGGCAGTACCCCAATGCTGCTCCACCTGGAGAATAACCTGATGTAAACCTTGTTTTGATCATTCACGTGTCTAACGTTTTCTCCTCCCCCACAAGGGACTCCCAAGCGTTAGGGTTTCCGCACCTTCTGGTTGGTCCCGTCGCCGATCTGCCTTGTCTCATGTGGCATTAGAGCCATGGAGGCTCGATGGATCCCAGTCATACTTCGTTTTTAGGTGTGTTTTTTTATATTTTGTTTAGGGAGAATTTCATGTGGAACTACGCACATGCATACATATGGGCAGGTAGATCAACAAATTATTCTTTAAAAACAACGACCAAAAATTTGTACGATTTCTTGTGCTTGATTATTTTACATGATTTCTTCACATGCAATTAGATTCCATTAAGAAATTATTTTACCATCTCAGTTTACTACAGACATAAAGTAGATTAGATAGTTGGCGGAGTCTTCAAATTTAGGGAGATAACCATAATTAAAAAAGGTATTTGGCAGTCTTCAGATTTAAGGAGATAACCAAAATAGTTTGCACACATTTGGTACACAAAGAGAATAATTGTCTCTTTGTACAAAAGTTATAATTTAAAATTCTAGAATTCACTTTGACAAGGAGAACTATATACAAAATTTCAAATAATCTGGGTATGCTACTGTTGAGCACAGACATTTATATTGCCGAAAAGCTTAATGCTTCTGTAGTTACATCATAATTCAGCAGCTTAATATTTGCATAGAAGATCCTATTTAAGCATTCATGTCATCACCTATTATGTGTGGAGTTTAATATTAGTTGCAATTATATAGTGTTGGATACAATAGGTGCCTCCGCCCAGTTAGAAAACTCTGCATAAATTCTGTGACTTATGGTCTAACTATTTGTGTGTGTGTGTGTTATTATGTCGATTTGAAACAGAAGCATTTACATAATGGTACAATTTAATAAATTTTGACTGACATATTCTTGCGGAAAGCAACGGCCAAGTCACATAGTGTAGACCGTGTGTGCGTTTCTATTACGGCTTCGAATTAGGCCGATAGCAATATATAGTGCGGCTGGACGAGGATCCTCTGCCGTGCGGCAGGGTACCGTTCGGCCACTGACAGGTGGGCCTGCCGGGAATCAGGCCCACACGTCAGTGCCCCAACAGCATGTGCAGTACGTCAGGGGAGCTGATTCTAGTGCGGCTACATGCATGGAGAAGTACTACTGTATTTACTATATAAATCGCTGCAACTTGTACCCCAAGAATATGATAGGATCTCCCAGCCGGGCAATCGTGCGGCAGCATGTGCTATTTAATTAGTTCGATCGACCGATCGATCGAGCGCCAGATTAATTAATTAATAACCCTAGCTAAAGCACACACCCATCAGATTTAGCGCCGCCGGCCATGGGGAACACCACGACGAGGCTCCCCTTGTTGATCGTCTGCACCACGCCCGTCTCCCACACCACGGGATCACGATGCCGCCAAGCGCCGCGTCGCGTGCATCGGCGCCACAAAGGCGCTGCGCGAGTGCTTCGGCCGCAACCCCGACTACTTCGAGCACCAGTACATCAAGCGCCTGGACAGCGGCCTCGACCAGGACCCCGACTGGCAGGAGGACGTCGGCAAGTTCAGGTGGTGGAGAGGCATGAGGAGAAGCTAGCTAGCTAGAGATTGCATCACTACTACTTCGTATATGTCGTGATTCCTTGCGTTCGATGGCATACTGCATGCATTCCGTAGCTCGATCGTTAGTTCTATTAATATTGTTATATTATTCAGAGATTTGTTTTTTTGCTGCGTTATATAGTAAACAGTTTTGCTAAGTCTCAGTCGACTTAAACTTCGTTATGTCTCAGTCGATGCTATATTCCTTTGATATTGCATTGAGATTCATACAAAAAAATTATTTTCATTTTTTCTTTTTTCTCCTTATATACTGTATCACTTGACTGAGACTTGGCTAGTCACAGTCGACTAAGACTAGACACATCCTATAATAAAAGACTTTACTTTTTCTATATTGTTTTTATTTTAATTTTATTTCTTGCAAGAAATCTATATTTGTTTTTAATTGTGATCCATATTTTACTACTGTATACGGCGGTTTTCTGAGACAAGGCAGTAGCCCCAATGCCGCTCCACCCGGAGAATACCCTGATGTAAACCTTGTTTTGATCGTCGACGTCCCAGGCGTTGGGTTTCCCCGCATTCTGCATGCCCCGGCACCGATCTGCCTCGTCTCTTTGGCATTAGGGCCATGGAGGCTCCATGGATCCTAGTCCTACTTCTTTTTTAGCTGTTTTTTTATGTTTGTTGTGGATTTGTGTCCTGCTCGGGATAAAGAGGCTGGACACAAATGAGGTCTAGATGTGTCAACTCCTTGAAGTGGTAGCTCCTTGAAGATGGAATAAGGTTCTCCTCCCCCTACTTCCCTCCTTCGGGTGGTGCATCTTGCACCATCAGATGGCGTGTGGAGGTGTGCGTCCAATTGATCTCACGGGATTCGTCGGTGCTTTTCTTCGATGGATCATGCGTTCATTTATCTACAGGTTGCATCCTTCCAATCTTACACTCCTCTTCATCGATGACTGGTGCGGTGTTTCTTTCTGGCCTTAGCATAATGACTTCTTGACTTTCTACTGCAATAGGATATTCTTGGCTCCTGTGAGGTAGGGGCGATGACCCAGTGCTTGATATTTGATGAATAGATCAGAAGTATTTCAGGTAGGAAAAAGACCTTGATTTGTTTAGGCAAAAATACCTTGTTTAGATCTAATGAATTGTCAAACTTTGTCTTCTACAAAAACTTTGTCTTCTACTCCCTCCGTCCGGAAATACTTGTCTTAAAAATGGTTGTATCTAGACTTATTTTAGTTATAGATACATCCATTTTCAACCATTTCTAGGACAAGTATTTCCGGACGGAGGGAGTACCAAAGAAAAAGGAGGTGCATTCTTTTTTGAGAAAACACAGAAGCCTTGTCTTTCGATTGATGTACTGAAATAAAATTCAGTACAGTCCTCTCTTGCACCAGGGGTGGTCGTCTATCATATCCAGGCCGCCAAAATTTCGGGCCCCCGAAATCATTAGTGTGTAGGCTGGGCTGCCCACTAGTCCTCGGCAGATCATATAAGGCCCATCCCATTGACGTATACACGTCGCGGCCTAGACCGATCATGCTGCTAGGGCTTCTTCTGTCGCCTGACCTCGCTTTGGTCGTCGCTCTGTCCCTCCCCCAGTCTTCCTCTTGTTTCCTCGCCAGATGAATGTTGCAGGCTAGTTGACTAGTTCCCCAAGCCATGATCCCTGCGTGAGTGCCTCAGGAGCTCGTTTTTCGCCGGGTTGGGCCGAAATTGGGGCCAGCGTACCCAGGCCGAACCTGGCGCGCTGGGGACGCCTGGGAGCGCTAGGGCGAGTGATTTTGGCGCGAACTCAGTTTTTCGCGGGGGAATCAATGCCAAGGCTGCCGCCGGTCAGCCTTCCATTGATTCCTCACGGGCGGTGCTCCCTCACGGGCGGCGCGGCGACGCCCCCCTCCCGCCACACGTACACACGGTGCCCGGCTATAAAAGCGACGCCACCCCTCCCCTCTGGCCACACCCTACCGTGCTCTGCCTCTCTCTCCCCGTGTGCACCCGCCGCCGACGATCCTCCCCTCTCTCCCCCAAGCCCAGCATCGACGATGGGCGAGCGATTCCCCAGCGGCGGCAGCCAACGGCTTCGACCGACACTCGCTGCATGCGTGGGAGGCGTATCTCCTCTTCGAGGTGAACATCCCGGCGCCGCCCGACATGCGCGCAGGGCCGGACGGGTGGAGGCTCAGTGCCGGTGGCGTCCCCATTACCCCGGTGCCCGACATCAACCCGCGCGCCGACTACTTCGCTGATGAGGTCGACCGCGTGCGAGCGTCGCTGACGGAGGAACAACGCGCCCTCCCGCAGTACGCCGCCGACAACCACGACGCATGGGCGGCGTACTTCCAACACCGGCAGGAGCGCCGGCTGGCGTCCACCAACGGGGCGCCGGTGGTCGGGGGTGTCAAGAACAGTGAGGGGCGCCGCCTGTGGTGGGGCGCCCCCGGCCACACGCTGCACGAGGTTCTGCAGCACCTCGAGGGCGACAACGACCTGCCGCTGACATACCCTGCCGCGGCCGCCGCCCCGGTCCTGCCGGAGCGCCGGGCAATGGATGCCCAGGAGGTTCGGCTCCTCCTCGTCCTCGTCCTCCCACTCCTCTTCCCGCTCCTCTTCTCACTCGGCCGGTGCACCCGCAGCGCCGGCATCGTCGTCAACGAGGGCGGCGGCCGCGCCTCCTCCTCGGCTCCTCCCCGCTACGTCAAACCGAAGACGGAGCCGAGGCTCGCCGGCGGCGTGAAGGAGGAGCTCGACGACGCGACGGCCATGAAGTGGGCCCGTGAAAACTGGGCGCGGACGGAGCTGCAGTGCCAGTGCCATGCCTACGAGCAGTTCACCGCTCGGCGCCGTTGCCGCGACGAGGGAGGCGTCGTCGTCCTCAACGACGATAGCGACGACGACGCGCCGCCACCGCCGGTCCGCCAGGGCGACGGCGGGCAGTGGTCCAGCAGGGGCGGCCGCGTCAAGGAAGAGAAGGACGACGAGGATGATGGCGGGGATGGCAGCGACTTCGCCGCGCTCGGCGAGTTCTTCGGCCCGTAGTTGTGGTGCGGCCATTTTTTTTACTAAACTTTGCTATGTAATGTCATGTCCGCCAAACTTTAGCCGAATCTTTGTCCAGTTTGCCGAACTTTAGCCGAATTCCTTTTTCTTAAATAAAACCGCCTTCTGGGGGCGACCCTGGGGCCAACAGCTGGGAACCCGAAAGCCCCCACGCCGACTTTGTTGGGGATCGTTGCAGAAATTAAAATTTTCTACGCATCACCAAGATCAATCTATAGAGTTTACTAGCAACGAGAGGGGAGTGCATCTTCATACCTTTGAAGATCGCGATGCGGAAGCGTTGCAAGAACGCGGTCGGTGGAGTCGTACACGAAGCGATTCAGATCGCGGCCGAATCCGATCTAAGCACCGAACAACGGTGCCTCCGCGTTCAACACACGTGCAGCCCGGTGACATCTCCCGCGCCTTGATCCAGCAAGGGAGAGGGAGAGGTTGGGGAAGACTCTGTCTAGCAGCAGCACGACGGTGTGGTGGTGGTGGAGGAGCGTGGCACTCCAGCAGGGCTTCGCCAAGCACTGCGAGAGACGAGGAGTGAGAGGGGTAGGGCTGCGCCAAGAGAAAGGGAGACTCGTGTCCCTGGCAGCCCCAAAACCCCCACTATATATAGGGGAAGGGGAGGGGGCGCTGGCCCCCTAGATCCATCTAGAGGGGGGCGGCGGCCCCTCCGGGGGGGGCAGCCCCCTTAGGGTTTCCAACTAAGGGGGGGCGCCCGGCCCCCGGGGGGGCATCGGCCCCCTAGGGTTTCCAACCCTAGGTGCCTTGGGCCCTTGGGGGGCGCACCAGCCCACTAAGGGGCTGGTTCCCACCCAACTACAGCCCATTAGGTCCTTCGGGGCAGGTGGACCCCCGGAACCCCTTCGGTGGTCCCGGTACAATACCGATAAACCCCGAAACCTTTCCGGTGACTGAAACTGGACTTCCCATATATAATCTTCACCTCTGGACCATTCCGGAACTCCTCGTGACGTCCGGGATCTCATCCGGGACTCCGAACAACATTCGGTAACCACGTACATCTATTCCCTATAACCCTGGCGTCATCGAACATTAAGTGTGTAGACCCTACGGGTTCGGGAACTATGCAGACATGACCGAGACATCTCTCCGGCCAATA
This sequence comes from Aegilops tauschii subsp. strangulata, assembly GCF_002575655.3. Classification (NCBI taxonomy): domain Eukaryota; kingdom Viridiplantae; phylum Streptophyta; class Magnoliopsida; order Poales; family Poaceae; genus Aegilops; species Aegilops tauschii. Next base: position 649,150,388 of record NC_053041.3, on the reverse strand, counting down.
ACCAACAGCGGGATCTGGATACCCATGTTGGCTTCCACATGTTCCGCGATGATCTCATCGGATGAACCACGATGTCAAGGATTCATTCAATCCCGTATACGATTCCCTTTGTCTACCGATATAGCACTTGCCCGAGATTCGATCGTCGGTATACCGATACCTTGTTCAATCTCGTTACGGAAAGTCTCTTTACTCGTTCTGTAACACATCATCCCGTGACCAACCCCTTAGTCACATTGAGCTCATTACGATGATGTCTTACCGAGTGGGCCCAGAGATACCTCTCCGTCATATGGAGTGACAAATCCCAGTCTCGATTCGTGCCAACCCAACAGATACTTTCGGGGATACCCGTAGTGTACCTTTATAGCCACCCAGTTATGTTGTGACGTTTGGCACACCCAAATCATTCCTACAGTATCCGGGAGTTGCACAATCTCATGGTCTAAGGAAAAGATACTTGACATTAGAAAAGCTTTAGCAGACGAACTACACGATCTTGTGCTATGCTTAGGATTGGGTCTTGTCCATCACATCATTATCCTAATGAAGTGATCCCGTTATCAATGACATCCAATGTCCACGGTCAGGAAACCGTAACCATCTATTGATCAACGAGCTAGTCAACTAGAGGCTCACTAGGGACATGTTATGGTCTATGTATTCACAGATGTATTACGATTTCCGGATAACACAGTTATAGCATGAACAATAGACAATTATCATGAACAAGGTAATATAATAATAACCATTTTATTATTGCCTCTAGGGCATATTTCCAACAGTCTCCCACTTGCACTAGAGTCAATAATCTAGTTACATTGAGATGAATCGAACACCCATAGAGTTCTGGTGTTGATCATGTTTCGCTCGTGGAAGAGGTTTAGTCAACGGATCTGCGATATTCAGATCCGTATGCACTTTACAAATATCTATGTCTCCATTTTGAACATTTTCACGAATGGAGTTGAAGCGACGCTTGATGTGCCTGGTCTTCTTGTGAAACCTAGGCTCCTTGGCAAGGGCAATAGCTCCAATGTTGTCACAGAAGAGAGTCATCGGCCCCGACGCATTGGGAATAACTCCTAGGTCGGCAATGAACTCCTTCATCCAGATTGCTTCATGTGCTGCCTCCGAGGCTGCCATGTACTCCGCTTCACATGTAGATCCCGCCACGACGCTTTGCTTGCAATTGCACCAGCTGACTGCCCCACCATTCAAAATATACACGTATCCGGTTTGTGACTTAGAGTCATCCAGATCTGTGTCGAAGCTAGCATCGACGTAACCCTTTACGACGAGTACTTCGTCACCTCCATAAACGAGAAACATATCCTTAGTCCTTTTCAGGTACTTAAGGATATTCTTGACCGCTGTCCAGTGTTCCATGCCGGGATTACTTCGGTACCTTCCTACCAAACTTACAGCGAGGTTCACATCAGGTCTGGTACACAGCATGGCATACATAATAGACCCTATGGCCGAGGCATAGGGGATGACACTCATCTTTTCTCTATCTTCTGCCGTGGTCGGGCATTGAGCCGTGCTCAATCTCACACCTTGCAATACAGGCAAGAACCCCTTCTTGGACTGATCCATATTGAACTTCTTCAATATCTTATCAAGGTATGTGCTTTGTGAAAGACCTATGAGGCATCTTGATCTATCTCTATAGATCTTGATGCCTAATATATAAGCAACTTCTCCAAGGTCCTTCATTGAAAAACACTTATTCAAGTAAGCCTTTATGCTTTCCAAGAATTCTATATCATTTCCCATCAACAGTATGTCATCCACATATAATATGAGAAATGCTACAGAGCTCCCACTCACTTTCTTGTAAACACAGGCTTCTCCATAAGTCTGTGTAAACCCAAACGCCTTGATCATCTCATCAAAGCGAATGTTCCAACTCCGAGATGCTTGCACCAGCCCATAGATTGAGCGCTGGAGCTTGCATACCTTGTCAGCATTCTTAGGATCGACAAAACCTTCCGGCTGCATCATATACAGTTCTTCCTTAAGGAAGCCGTTAAGGAATGCCGTTTTGACGTCCATTTGCCATATCTCATAATCGTAGAATGCGGCAATTGCTAACATGATTCGGACGGACTTCAGCTTCGCTACGGGTGAGAAGGTCTCATCGTAGTCAACTCCTTGAGCTTGTCGATAACCCTTAGCGACAAGTCGAGCTTTATAGATGGTAACGTTACCATCCGCGTCCGTCTTCTTCTTAAAGATCCATTTATTTTCTATCGCTCGCCCATCATCGGGCAAGTCTGTCAAAGTCCATACTTTGTTTTCATACATGGATCCTATCTCGGATTGCATGGCTTCAAGCCATTTGTTGGAATCTGGACCCGCTATCGCTTCTTCATAGTTCGAAGGTTCACCGTTGTTTAACAACATAATTTCCAGGACAGGGTTGCCATACCACTCTGGTGTGGAACGTGTCCTTGTGGACCTACGAAGTTCAGTAATAACTTGATCCGAAGTACCTTGATCATCATCATTAACTTCCTCTCTAGTCGGTGCAGGCACCACAGAAACATTTTCCTGTGCTACGCTACTTTCCGGTTCAAGAGGCAGTACTTCATCAAGTTCCACTTTCCTCCCACTTACTTCTTTCGAGAGAAACTCTTTCTTCAGAAATGACCCGTTCTTGGCAACGAAGATCTTGCCTTCGGATCTGAGGTAGAAGGTATACCCAATGGTTTCCTTAGGGTATCCTATGAAGACGCATTTTTCCGACTTGGGTTCGAGCTTTTCAGGTTGAAGTTTCTTGACATAAGCATCGCATCCCCAAACTTTTAGAAACGACAGCTTACGTTTCTTCCCAAACCATAATTACGATGTCGTCTCAACGGATTTCGACGGGGCCCTATTTATAGTGAATGCGGCAGTCTCTAAAGCATAACCCCAAAATGATAGCGGTAGATCGGTAAGAGACATCATAGATCGCACCATATTCAATAGAGTGCGATTACGACGTTCGGACACACCATTTCGCTGAGGTGTTCCAGGTGGCATGAGTTGTGAAACAATTCCACATTTCCTTAAGTGCGTGCCAAATTCGTGACTTAAATATTCCCCTCCACGATCTGATCGTAAGAACTTTATTTTCCTGTCACGTTGATTCTCAATCTCACTCTGAAATTCCTTGAACTTTTCAAAGGTCTCAGACTTGTGTTTCATTAAGTAGACATACCCATATCTACTTAAGTCATAAGTGAGGGTGAGAACATAACGATAGCCACCGCGAGCCTCAACGCTCATTGGACCGCACACATCGGTATGTATGATTTCCAATAAGTTGGTTGCTCGCTCCATTGTTCCGGAGATCGGAGTCTTGGTCATTTTGCCCATGAGGCATGGTTCGCACGTGTCAAATGATTCATAATCAAGAGACTCCAAAAGTCCATCTGCATGGAGTTTCTTCATGCGTTTGACACCAATGTGACCAAGGCGGCAGTGCCACAAGTATGTGGGACTATCATTATCAACCTTACATTTCTTGGCATTCACACTATGAATATGTGTAACATCATGTTCGAGATCCATTAAGAATAAACCATTGACCAGCGGGGCATGACCATAAAACATATCTCTCATATAAATAGAACAACCATTATTCTCGGATTTAAATGAGTAGCCATCTCGCATTAAGCGAGATCCAGATACAATGTTCATGCACAAAGCTGGCACTAAATAACAATTATTGAGGTTTAAAACTAATCCCGTAGGTAAATGTAGAGGTAGAATGCCAACGGCGATCACATCGACCTTGGAACCATTCCCGACGCGCATCGTCACCTCGTCCTTCGCCAGTCTCCGTTTATTCCACAGCTCCTGTTTTGAGTTACAAATATGAGCAACCGCACCGGTATCAAATATCCAGGAGCTACTACGAGTACTGGCAAGGTACACATCAATAACATGTATATCACATATACCTTTGGTGTTGCCGGCCTTCTTGTCTGCTAAGTACTTGGGGCAGTTCCGCTTCCAGTGACCGTTTCCCTTGCAATAAAAGCACTCAGTCTCAGGCTTGGGTCCATTCTTTTGCTTCTTCCCGGCAGCTTGCTTACCGGGCGCGGCAACTCCCTTCCGTCTTTCTTGAAGCTCTTTTTACCCTTGCCTTTCTTGAACTTAGTGGTTTTATTCACCATCAACACTTGATGTTCCTTTTTGATCTCCACCTCCGCTGATTTCAGCATCGAATATACCTCCCGAATGGTTTTCTCCATCCCCTGCGTATGGAAGTTCATCACAAAGCTCTTGTAGCTAGGTGGAAGCGACTGAAGGATTCTGTCAACGACCGCGTCATCCGGGAGATTGACTCCCAGCTGAGACAAGCGGTTGTGCAACCCAGACATTTTGAGTATGTGTTCGCTGACGGAACTATTCTCCTCCATCTTACAACTGTAGAACTTGTCGGAGACTTCATATCTCTCGACCCGGGCATGAGCTTGGAAAACCATTCTCAGCTCTGGGAACATCTCATATGCTCCGTGCTGCTCGAAACGCTTTTGGAGCCCTGGTTCTAAGCTGTAAAGCATGCCGCACTGAACCAGGGAGTAATCATCAACACGCGACTGCCAGGCGTTCATAACGTCTTGGTTCGCTGGGACGGGTGCTTCACCTAGCGGTGCTTCAAGGACATATGCTTTCTTGGCACCTATGAGAATGATCCTCAAGTTCCGGACCCAGTCCGTATAGTTGCTACCATCGTCTTTCAGCTTGGTTTTCTCTAGGAACGCGTTGAAGTTGAGGTTGACATTAGTGTGGCCCATTTGATCTACAAGACATATTGTAAAGATTTTAGACTAAGTTCATGATAATTAAGTTCATCTAATCAAATTATTAATGAACTCCCACTTAGACAGACATCCCTCTAGTCATCTAAGTGATACATGATCCAGATCGACTAGACCGTGTCCGATCATCACGTGAGACGGACTAGTCATCAACGGTGAACATCTCCATGTTCATCGTATCTTCTATACGACTCATGTTCGACCTTTCGGTCTTCCGTGTTCCGAGGCCATGTATGTACATGCTAGGCTCGTCAAGTCAACCTAAGTGTATTGCGTGTGTAAATCTGGCTTACACCCGTTCTATGCGAACGTTAGAACCTATCACACCCGATCATCACGTGGTGCTTCGGAACAACGAACCTTCGCAACGGTGCACATTTAGGGGGAACACTTTCTTGAAATTTTAGCGAGGGATCATCTTATTTATGCTACCGTCGTTCTAAGCAAACAAGATGTAAAACATGATAAACATCACATGCAATCAAATAGTGACATGATATGGCCAATATCATCTTGCTCCTTTTGATCTCCATCTTCGGGGCGCCATGATCCTCATCGTCACCGGCATGACACCATGATCTCCATCATCATGATCTCCATCATCGTGTCTTCATGAAGTTGTCTCGCCAACTATTACTTCTACTACTATGGTTAACAGTTAGCAATAAAGTAAAGTAATTACACGACGTTCCAGTTGACACGCAGGTCATAAATAAATTAAGACAACTCCTATGGCTCCTGCCGGTTGTCATACTCATCGACATGCAAGTCGTGATTCCTATTACAAGAACATGATCAATCTCATACATCACATATATCATTCATCACATCCTTCTGGCCATATCACATCACATGACACATGCTGCAAAAACAAGTTAGACGTCCTCTAATTGTTGTTGCAAATTTTTACGTGGCTGCTATAGGTTTCTAGCAAGAACGATTCTTACCTATGCCAAAACCACAACGTGATATGCCAATTTCTATTTACCCTTCATAAGGACCCTGTTCATCGAATCCGATCCAACTAAAGTGGGAGAGACAGACACCCGCTAGCCACCTTATGCAACTAGTTCATGTCAGTCGGTGGAACCTGTCTCACGTAAGCGTACGTGTAAGGTCGGTCCGGGCCGCTTCATCCCACGATGCCGCCGAATCAAGATAAGACTAGTAACGGCAAGTAAATTGACAAAATCGACGCCCACAACAACTTGTGTTCTACTCGTGCATAGAAACTACGCATAGACCTAGCTCATGATGCCACTGTTGGGGATCGTTGCAGAAATTAAAATTTTCTACGCATCACCAAGATCAATCTATGGAGTTTACTAGCAATGAGAGGGGAGTGCATCTTCATACATTTGAAGATCGCGATGCGGAAGCGTTGCACGAACGCGGTCGGTGGAGTCGTACACGAAGCGATTCAGATCGCGGCCGAATCCGATCTAAGCACCGAACAACGGTGCCTCTGCGTTCAACACACGTGCAGCCCGGTGACGTCTCCCGCGCCTTGATCCAGCAACGGAGAGGGAGAGGTTGGGGCAGACTCCGTCCAGCAGCAGCACAACAGCGTGGTGGTGGTGGAGGAGCGTGGCACTCCTGCAGGGCTTCGCCAAGCACTACGAGAGACGAGGAGGGAGAGGGGTAGGGCTGCGCCAAGAGAGAGGGAGACTCGTGTCTCTGGCAGCCCCAAAACCGCCAAGAAGGGGAGGGGGCGCCGGCCCCCTAGATCCATCTAGAGGGGGGGCGGCGGCCCATCGGGGAGGCAGCGGCCCCCTTAGGGTTTACAACTAGGGGGGGGCATCGGCCCCCTAGGATTTCCAACCCTAGGTACCTTGGGCCCTTGGGGGGCGCACCAGCCCACTAAGGGGCTGGTTCCCACCCAACTACAGCCCATTAGGTCCTTCGGGGCAGGTGGTGTAGGGGGACATAGTAATTTCAAAAATTTCCTACGCACACGCAAGATCATGGTGATGCATAGCAACGAGAGGGGAGAGTGTTGTCCACGTACCCTCGTAGACCCAAAGCGGAAGGGTTAGCACAACGCGGTTGATGTAGTCGTACGTCTTCACGATCCGACCGATCCAAGTACCAAACGTACGGCACCTCCGAGTTCAGCACACGTTCAGCTCGATGACGTCCCTCGAGCTCCGATCCAGCCGAGCTTTGAGGGAGAGTTCCGTCAGCACGACGGCGTGGTGACGATGATGATGTTCTACCGACGCAGGGCTTCGCCTAAGCACCGCTACGATATTATCGAGGTGGACTATGGTGGAGGGGGGCACCGCACACGGCTAAGAGATCAAGAGATCAATTGTTGTCTCTATGGGGTGCCCCCTGCCCCCGTATAAAGGAGCAAGGGGGAGGCGGCCGGCCAAGGAGGAGGGCGCGCCAAGGGGGGAGTCCTACTCCCACCGGGAGTAGGACTCCTCCTTTCCTTGTTGGAGTAGGAGAGAAGGAAAGAGGGGGAGAGGGAGAAGGAAAAGGGGGCTGCACCCCTTGTCCAATTCGGACCAGAGGGGGGTGCGCGCCTCCTTCCTTTTGGCCTCTCTCCTCTATTCCCGTATGGCCCAATAAGGCCCAATACTTCTCCCCGGCGAATTCCCGTAACTCTCCGGTACTCCGATAAATACCCGAATCACTCGGAACCTTTCCGAAGTCCGAATATAGTCGTCAAATATATCGATCTTTACGTCTCGGCCATTTCGAGACTCCTCGTCATGTCCCCGATCTCATCCGGGAATCCGAACTCCTTCGGTACATCAAAACACATAAAGTCATAATATTACCGTCGTCTAACTTTAAGCGTGCGGACCCTACGGGTTCGAGAACTATGTAGACATGACCGAGACACGTCTCCGGTCAATAACCAATAGCGGAACCTGGATGCTCATATTGGCTCCCACATATTCTACGAAGATCTTTATCGGTCAGACCGCATAACAACATATGTTGTTCCCTTTGTCATCGGTATGTTACTTGCCCGAGATTCGATCGTCGGTATCTCAATACCTAGTTCAATCTCGTTACCGGCAAGTCTCTTTACTCGTTCCGTAATACATCATTCTGCAACTAACTCATTAGTTACAATGCTTGCAAGGCTTATAGTGATGTGCATTACCGAGAGGGCCCAGAGATACCTCTGCTACAATCGGAGTGACAAATCCTAATCTCGAAATATGCCAACCCAACAAATACCTTCGGAGACACCTGTAGAGCACCTTTATAATCACCCAGTTACGTTGTGACGTTTGGTAGCACACAAAGTGTTCCTCCGGTAAACGGGATTTGCATAATCTCATAGTCATAGGAACATATATAAGTCATGAAGAAAGCAGTAGCAACATACTAAACGATCGAGTGCTAAGCTAATGGAATGGGTCAAGTCAATCACATCATTCTCCTAATGATGTGATCCCGTCAAATGACAACTCATGTCTATGGCTAGGAAACATAACCATCTTTGATCAACGAGCTAGTCAAGTAGAGGCATACTAGTGACACTCTGTTTGTCTATTTATTCACACAAGTATTATGTTTCCGGTTAATACAATTCTAGCATGAATAATAAACATTTATCATGATATAAGGAAATAAATAATAACTTATTATTGCCTCTAGGGCATATTTCCTTCAGTCTCCCACTTGCACTAGAGTCAATAATCTAGATCACATCGCCATGTGATTTAACATCAATAGTTCACATCACCATGTGATTAACACCCGTAGTTCACATCGCCATGTGACCAACACCCAAAGGGTTTACTAGAGTCAATAATCTAGTTCACATCGCTATGTGATTAACACCCAAAGAGTACTAAGGTGTGATCATGTTTTGCTTTGTGAGATAATTTTAGTCAACGGGTCTGTCACATTCAGATCCGTAAGTATTTTGCAAATTTCTATGTCTACAATGCTCTGCACGGAGCTACTCTAGCTAATTGCTCCCACTTTCAATATGTATCTAGACCGAGACTTAGAGTCATCTAGATTAGTGTCAAAACTTGCATCGACGTAACCCTTTACGACGAACCTTTTGTCACTTCCATAATCGAGAAACCTATCCTAATTCCACTAAGGATAAGTTTGACCGCTGTCCAGTGATCTACTCCTAGATCACTATTGTACTCCCTTGCCAAAATCAGTGTAGGGTATACAATAGATCTGGTACACAGCATGACATACTTTATAGAACCTATGGCCGAGGCATAGGGAATGACTTTCATTCTCTTTCTATCTTCTGCCGTGGTCGGGCTTTGAGTCTTACTCAATTTCACACCTTGTAACACAGGCAAGAACTCTTTTTTTGACTGTTCCATTTTTGAACTACTTCAAAATCTTGTTAAGGTATGTACTCATTGAAAAAACTTATCAAGCGTCTTGATCTATCTCTATAGATCTTGATGCTCAATATGTAAGCAGCTTCACCGAGGTCTTTCTTTGAAAAACTCCTTTCAAACACTCCTTTATGCTTTGCAGAATAATTCTACATTATTTCCGATCAATAATATGTCATTCACATATACTTATCAGAAATGTTGTAGTGCTCCCACTCACTTTCTTGTAAATACAGGCTTCACCGCAAGTCTGTATAAAACTATATCCTTTGATCAACTTATCAAAGCGTATATTCCAACTCCGAGATGCTTGTACCAGTCCATAGATGGATCGCTGGAGCTTGCATATTTTGTTAGCACCATTAGGATTGACAAAACCTTCTCGTTGCATCATATACAACTCTTCTTTAATAAATCCATTAAGGAATGCAGTTTTGTTTATCCATTTGCCAGATTTCATAAAATGCGGCAATTGCTAACATGATTCGGACAGACTTAACCATAGATACGAGTGAGAAGGTCTCATCGTAGTCAATCCCTTGAACTTGTCGAAAACCTTTTTGCGACAATTCTATCTTTGTAGATAGTAACACTAATATCAGCGTCCGTCTTCCTCTTGAAGATCCATTTATTTTCCATGGCTTGCCGATCACCGGGCAAGTCAACCAAAGTCCACACTTTGTTCTCATACATGGATCCCATCTCAGATTTCATGGCTTCAAGCCATTTCGCGAAATCTGGGCTCATCATCGATTCCTCATAGTTCGTAGGTTCGTCATGGTCAAGTAACATGACCTCCAGAACTGGATTACCGTACCACTCTGGTGCGGATCTTACTCCGGTTGACCTACGAGGTTTGGTAGTAACTTGATCTGAAGTTTCATGATCATCATCATTAGCTTCCTCACTAATTGGTGTAGGTGTCACAGGAACCGGTTTCTGTGATGAACTACTTTCCAATAAGGGAGCAGGTACAGTTACCTCATCAAGTTCTACTTTCCTCCCACTCACTTCTTTCGAGAGAAACTCCTTCTCTAGAAAGGATCCATTCTTAGCAACGAATATCTTGCCTTCGGATCTGTGCTAGAAGGTGTACCCAACAGTAACTTTTGGGTATCCTATGAAGACGCACTTTTCCGATTTGGGTTTGAGCTTATCAGGATGAAACTTTTTCACATAAGCATCGCAACCCCAAACTTTAAGAAACGACAACTTTGGTTTCTTGCAAAACCATAGTTCATACGGTCTCGTCTCAAACGAATTTAGATGGTGCCCTTTTTACGTGAATGGAGCTGTCTCTAATGCATAACCCCAAAACTATAGTGGTAAATCGGTAAGAAACATCATAGATTGCACTATATCCAATAAAGTACAGTTATGACGTTCGGACACACCATTATGCTGTGGTGTTCCAGGTGGCACGAATTTGTGAAACTATTCCACTTTTTTTTAATTGAAGACCAAACTCGTAACTCAAATATTTGTCTCCGCGATCAGATCGTAGAAACCTTATTTTCTTGTCACAATGATTTTCCACTTCACTCTGAAATTCTTTGAACTTTTCAAATGTTTTAGACTTATGTTTCATCAAGTAGATATACCCATATCTGCTCAAATCATCTGTGAAGGTCAGAAAATAACGATACCCGCCGCGAGCCTCAACACTCATCGGATCGCATACATCAGTATGTATTATTTCCAATAAGTCTGTTGCTCGCTCCATTGTTCCGGAGAACGGAGTCTTAGTCATTTTGTCCATAAGGCATGGTTCGCAAGTATCAAGTGATTCCAAAAGCCCATCAGCATGGAGTTTCTTCATGCGCTTTACACCAATATGACCTAAACGACGGTGCCACAAATAAGTTGCACTATCATTATTAACTTTGCATCTTTTGGCTTCGATATTATGAATATGTGTATCACTACGATCGAGATCCAACGAACCATTTTCATTGGGTGTGTAACCATATAAGGTTTTATTCATGTAAACAGAACAACAATTATTCTCTAACTTAAATGAATAACCGTATTGCAATAAACATGATCAAATCATATTCATGCTCAACGCAAACACCAAATAACACTTATTTAGATTCAACACTAATCCCGAAAGTGTAGGGAGCGTGCGATGATGATCATATCAATCTTGGAACCACTTCCAACACACATCGTCACTTTACCCTTAACTAGTCTCTGTTCATTCTGCAACTCCCGTTTCGAGTTACTGCTCTTAGCAACTGAACCAGTATCTAATACCGAGGGGTTGCTACGAACACTAGTAAAATACACATCAATAATCTGTATATCAAATATACCTTTGTTCACTTTGCCATCCTTCTTATCTGCTAAATACTTGGGGCAGTTCCGCTTCCAGTGACCAGTCCCTTTGCAGTAGAAGCACTTAGTCTCAGGCTTAGGTACAGACTTGGGATTCTTCACTTGAGTAGCAACTTGCTTGCCGTTCTTCTTGAAGTTCCCCTTCTATCCCTTTGCCCTTTTCTTGAAACTAGTGGTCTTGTTAACCATCAACACTTGATGCTCTTTCTTGATTTCTACCTTCGTCGATTTCAGCATCGCGAAGAGCTTGGGAATTACTTTCGTCATCCCTTGCATACTATAGTTCATCACGAAGTTCTACTAACTTGGTGATGGTGACTAGAGAATTCTGTCAATCACTATTTTATCTGGAAGATTAACTCCCACTTGATTTAAGCCATTGTAGTACCCAGACAATCTGAGCACATGCTCACTGCTTGAGCTATTCTCCTCCATCTTTTAGCTATAGAACTTGTTGGAGACTTCATATCTCTCAACTCGGGTATTTGCTTGAAATATTAACTTCAACTCCTGGAACATCTCATATGGTCCATGACGTTCAAAACGTCTTTGAAGTCCCGATTCTAAGCCGTTAAGCATGGTGCACTAAACTATCAAGTAGTCATCATATTGAGCTAGCCAAACGTTCATAACGTCTGCATCTGCTCCTGCAATAGGTCTGTCACCTAGCGGTGCATCAAGGACATAATTCTTCTGTGCAGCAATGAGGATAATCCTCAGATCACGATCCAATCCGCATCTTTGCTACTAACATCTTTCAACATAATTTTTCTCTAGGAACATATCAAAAATAAACACAGGGAAGCAACAACGTGAGCTATTGATCTACAACATAATTTGCAAAATACTATCAGGACTAAGTTCATGATAAATTTAAGTTCAGTTAATCATATTACTTAAGAACTCCCACTTAGATAGACATCCCTCTAATCCTCTAAGTGATCACGTGATCCATATCAACTAAACCATGTCCGATCATCACGTGAGATGGAGTAGTTTCAACGGTGAACATCACTATGTTGATCATATCCACTATATGATTCACGCTCGACCTTTCGGTCTCTGTGTTCCGAGGCCATATCTGTTATATGCTAGGCTCGTCAAGCTTAACCTAAGTATTCCGCGTGTGCAACTGTTTGGCACCCGTTGTATTTGAACGTAGAGCCTATCACACCCGATCATCACATGGTGTCTCAGCACGAAAAACTTTCGCAACGGTGCATACTCAAGGAGAACACTTATACTTTGATAATTTAGTGAGGGATCATCTTATAATGCTACCGTCAATCAAAGCAAGATAAGATGCATAAAAGATAAACATCACATGCAATCAATATAAGTGATATGATATGGCCATCATCATCTTGTGCTTGTGATCTCCATCTCCGAAGCACCGTCATGATCACCATCATCACCGGTGCGACACCTTGATCTCCATCGTAGCATCGTTGTCGTCTCGCCAATCTTATGCTTCTACGACTATCGCTACCGCTTAGTGATAAAGTAAAGCATTACAGGGCGATTGCATTGCATACAATAAAGCGACAACCATATGGCTCCTGCCAGTTGCCGATAACTCGGTTACAAAACATGATCATCTCATACAATAAAATTTATCATCATGTCTTGACCATATCACATCACAACATGCCCTGCAAAAACAAGTTAGACGTCCTCTACTTTGTTGTTGCAAGTTTTACGTCGCTGCTACGGGCTTAGCAAGAACCGTTCTCACCTACGCATCAAAACCACAACGATAGTTTGTCAAGTTGGTGCTGTTTTAACCTTCGCAAGGACCGGGCGTAGCCACACTCGGTTCAACTAAAGTTGGAGAAACTAACACCCGCCAGCCACCTCTGTGCAAAGCACGTCGGAAGAACCAGTCTCGCGTAAGCGTACGCGTAATGTCGGTCCGGGCCGCTTCATCCAACAATACCGCCGAACCAAAGTATGACATGCTGGTAAGCAGTATGACTTATATCGCCCACAACTCACTTGTGTTCTACTCGTGCATATAACATTAACGCATAAAACCAGGCTCGGATGCCACTGTAGGGGAACGTAGTAATTTCAAAAATTTCCTACGCACACGCAAGATCATGGTGATGCATAGCAACGAGAGGGGAGAGTGTTGTCCACGTGCCCTCGTAGACCGAAAGAGGAAGCGTTAGCACAACGCGGTTGATGTAGTCGTACATCTTCACGATCCGACCGATTCAAGTACCGAACGTACGGCACCTCTGAGTTCAGCACACGTTCAGCTCGATGACGTCCCTCGAGCTCCGATCCAGCCGAGCTTTGAGGGAGAGTTCCGTCAGCACGACGGCATGGTGATGATGATGATGTTCTACCGGCGCAGGGCTTCGCCTAAGCACCGCTACGATATTATCGAGGTGGAATATGGTGGAGGGGGGCACCGTACACGGCTAAGAGATCAAGAGATCAATTGTTGTCTCTATGGGGTGCCCCCCTGCCCCCGTATGAAGGAGCAAGGGGGAGGCGGCCGGCCAAGGAGGAGGGCGCGCCAAGGGGGGAGTCCTACTCCCACCGGGAGTAGGACTCCTCCTTTCCTTGTTGGAGTAGGAGAGAAGGAAAGAGGGGGAGAGGGAGAAGGAAAAGGGGGCTGCACCCCTTGTCCAATTCGGACCAGAGGGGGGGGGGGGGTGCACGCCTCCTTCCTTTTGGCCTCTCTCCTTTATTCCCGTATGGCCCAATAAGGCCCAATACTTCTCCCCGGCGAATTCCCGTAACTCTCCGGTACTCCGATAAATACCCGAATCACTCGGAACCTTTCCGAAGTCCGAATATAGTCGTCCAATATATCGATCTTTACGTCTCGGCCATTTCGAGACTCCTCGTCATGTCCCCGATCTCATCCGGGACTCCGTACTCCTTCGGTACATCAAAACACATAAACTCATAATATTACCGTCATCTAAATTTAAGCGTGCGGACCCTACGGGTTCGAGAACTATGTAGACATGACCGAGACACGTCTCCGGTCAATAACCAATAGTGGAACCTGGATGCTCATATTGGCTCCCATATATTCTACGAAGATCTTTATCGGTCAGACCGCATAACAATATATGTTGTTCCCTTTGTCATCGGTATGTTACTTGCCCGAGATTCGATCGTCGGTATCTCAATACCTAGTTCAATCTCCTTACCGGCAAGTCTCTTTACTCGTTCCATAATACATCATCCCGCAACTAATTCATTAGTTACAATGCTTGCAAGGCATATAGTGATGTGCATTACCGAGAGGGCCCAGAGATACCTCTCCGACAATCGGAGTGACAAATCCTAATCTCGAAATACGCCAACCCAACAAGTACCTTCGGAGACACCTGTAGAGCACCTTTATAATCTCCAGTTACGTTGTGACGTTTGATAGCACACAAAGTGTTCCTCCGGTAAACGGGAGTTGCATAATCTCATAGTCATAGGAACATGTATAAGTCATGAAGAAAGCAGTAGCAACATACTAAACGATCGAGTGCTAAGCTAACGGAATGGGTCAAGTCAATCACATCATTCTCCTAATGATGTGATCCCGTTAATCAAATGACAACTCATGTCTATGGCTAGGAAACATAACCATCTTTGATCAACGAGCTAGTCAAGTAGAGGCATACTAGTGACACTCTATTTGTCTATGTATTCACACAAGTATTATATTTCCGGTTAATACAATTCTAGCATGAATAATAAACATTTATCATGATATAAGGAAATAAATAATAACTTTATTATTGCCTCTAGGGCATATTTCCTTCAGGTGGACCCCCGGAACCCCTTCGGTGGTCCCGGTACAATACCGATAAACCCTGAAACCTTTCCTGTGACTGAAACTGGACTTCCCATATATAAATCTTCACCTCCGGACCATTCCGGAACTCCTCGTGATGTCCGGGATCTCATCCGGGACTCCGAACAACATTCGGTAACCACGTACATCTATTCCCTATAACCCTAGCGTCATCGAACCTTAAGTGTGTAGACCCTACGGGTTCGGAAACTATGCAGACATGACCGAGACATCTCTCCGGCCAATAACCAACAGCAGGATCTGGATACCCATGTTGGCTCCCACATGTTCCACGATGATCTCATCGGATGAACCACGATGTCAAGGATTCATTCAATCCCGTATACGATTCCCTTTGTCTACCGATATAGCACTTGCCCGAGATTCGATCGTCGGCATACTGATACCTTGTTCAATCTCGTTACGGCAAGTCTCTTTACTCGTTCCGTAACACATCATCCCGTGACCAACCCCTCAGTCACATTGAGCTCATTACGATGATGTCTTACCGAGTGGGCCCAGAGATACCTCTCCGTCATACGGAGTGACAAATCCCAGTCTCGATTCGTGCCAGGCCAACAGATACTTTCGGGGATACCCGTAGTGTACCTTTATAGCCACCCAGTTACGTTGTGACGTTTGGCACACCCAAAGCATTCGTACGATATCCGGGAGTTGCACAATCTCATGGTCTAAGGAAAAGATACTTGACATTAGAAAAGCTTTAGCAGACGAACTACACCATCTTGTGCTATGCTTAGGATTGGGTCTTGTTCATCACATCATTCTCCTAATGAAGTGATCCCGTTATCAATGACATCCAATGTCCATGGTCAGGAAACCGTAACCATTTATTGATCGACGAGCTAGTCAACTAGAGGCTCACTAGGGACATGTTATGGTCTATGTATTCACACATGTATTACGATTTCCGGATAACACAGTTATAGCATGAACAATAGACAATTATCATGAAAAAGGAAATATAATAATAACCATTTTATTATTGCCTCTAGGGCATATTTCCAACAGACTTTTAGCGTCGGCTCGCCCCCAGGCGGTGATTTTACGCGCCCCTGGGGGCCAACGGCTGGAGATGCTCTTAGGGACATGGAGGCTTGATGGATCACAGTCCTACTTCCTTTGTAGGTGTTTTTTTTACTTTGTTTGGGTTTCTATCCTGCTCACGAAAGCGTGACGGCAGAGATCTTCAAATTGGAATAACGTTCTCCTCGCCTAACCCTGCTCGCGGCAATGCATCTTGCGTCGTTGGAGGGCGTGTGAAGGTGTGCCTCCGACGGATCTCGTGGAATTTGGTCGGTGTTTTTCTTCCTTGGACCCTCTGTTTGTTTGTGTATGGATTGGATTCTTTCGATATACATACTCTTCGTCGATGACAGTTGTTGTTCTTATGCGATGGTCTTTTGAGATCTTAGCACAACGACTTTCTCATCGTCTACTATAAAAATGTTTGCTTGTATCCAGTGAGGGAGGGGTGATGACTGATGACCCAGTGCCACGACGTAGCCATGGATGTAATTTCTGTTATTTGTACTCTCATGATATGTGATAAATAGATTGGAAGTATTTCCCGCAGAAAAGAATCCTTGTTCAGATCTATGAATTATGAAGCTTTGTCTCCTGCAAAAATAGGCATGTCTCGTCACATAATATATGCAACCTTTAGTAGGTATTTATTCCTAATTTGACTCCAAATGATTTTGATCAGTTTCCGACTGAACAAAAAGGAGTTGCATTAAAAAAAACACAAAAGCCTTGCTTCCGCTTGATGTATGCTGAAGTAAAATTCAGTACAAGCCCACATAGGGGCGCAGCCGATCCCCGCAAAAAAATGAGGGGTGGACCCGATGATACAACATGACACCACTAAGGAGGTGTTTGTTTCAGCAAATTTCGTCCGTCACCTGTTTATGTTGTAAACGGATACCGTTACGTGCATTTAGTGACAACCTTATGTAATCAGGTCCCTCCGTAATCAGTTCCAGGCAAGCGATGGGTTGATACCCCCCACCGCTAAAAGATTCCTTCCCACCCTCGAGCGCTCCTCACCCCAAGCCGTCCTTCTCCCATGTGACTCCCTCCTCCCCTTGATTTGTCTGCACCGCCGCCGCTGCCTCCCTTCGAGTCGAGCGCCGCCACCCACAGTCGACCCGCTTCGAGTCCTGCGCCGGTGCCTCCCCACGGTCCTCTCCTCCTGATCCAGTCGCCGGGGAACGACCAGGCCAGCCATCTCCGCCGACGAGGATGGACCGCTGAAGCCGCCGTCGAGGAGGAGCAAGGCCCATCTCCAGATCAATGAGTAAATTGCATAAAACCACCACTTTGAGGGCTAGGTTTGCGAAAATCACTAGGATATAGTTTCTCTGCAGAAGGCACCACGTCTTGCGTAATTCTTTTGCAAAAACCACTGATCGGTGGATCTGGGTCGTTTAAGAGCGTTTATGACAGATGGGGCCCGTTTTCTGCCTACGTGGCGTAACTTTTTGTGCCGGATGGTTTTCAATCTAAAATTACAAACTAGGCCCTACAATTTTACATAGAAACCCCTAAGTCAAAATTGAAAAACGCAATTAGACCCAGCGCTCCTCCTCCGCGGTGGACCACAACTCCCCGGCGAGGATCTGGATCAGGGCCACCGTCCTCCTCGGGCGCCTGGCCGGCCTTCTCGCGTGTCTGGCCAGCCTCCTCGCGACCACCCTTGCGGACGCCGTGCCCGCGCTCGCCGCCGGGCCCGGGGATGGGAAGGACACCGTCGCCGTCGCCGCGCACCTCGACGCCGGCGTTGCTCTCCTGGACGCCTGCAACACCATCGTCGCCCGCGTCGACCTCCTCCACCGGCGCCGCCTCCTCTCCCGCCTCACGGTCCACCATGTCTCGTCGTCGCCCCAGTCACCATCGTCCCTCAGCCGCTCGCGCGCCGCGCTTGACGACCGAGACGGCCGCAGCGTGGGGGGCACTTCCTCCCCTGCCCTGCCAGCGCTCCTTCCATCTCGTTCGTCGACCCACCCCGCGGCGGCCGCGGCCATCAGCTCACCGTCGTCATGCGCGTCGTCCTCGCCTTCAACGCCGTCTACTCCCTCGCCGCGAGAGCCGCGACCACCATCCTCACAGGCGGGGTCGCGCTCAACGCCACCTTGCCCCTGGTCTCCGGCCTGCTCAAAATCGGGAACGAGCTCTCGTGGGTGTTGGGGGGGCACGACGGCGGCGGCCCGGGGAGGGAGGGGCGGCGCTGAGCTCGTCTCCCGGCTGCGGATGGAGCGAGGGCGTGGTTGGAGGGCCTGAGATGTAGTGGGGAGAATGTAGGAGGGCTTTTTTGCATTAAACCTAAACAATTATGCCACGTAAGCAGAAAACGGGACCCATTTGTCATAAACGCTCTTAAACGACCCAGATCCGCCGATCAGTGGTTTTTGCAAAAGAATTATGCAAGAGGTGGTGCCTTCTGCAGAGAAATTGTATCCTAGTGATTTTCGCAAACCTAGCCCTCAAAGTGGTGGTTTTATGCAATTTACTCCCAGATCAATCTATTCCTCCTACGACAACCTCCTCCTGCAGATCAAGGATGTACGTGTTTCCTTTACACTTTAGAACCAAACATAATGGGGTTTGTCCAGTGTTGTTACAGTGTGTAATCAGTTCCCCTTTACGTTTACACTAGTAGAAAGCCCGTGCGTTGCTACGGGCAAAAGCCGAATTCCCATGCGTTGCCACGGAATAATAAAAATATGAGCACGTTGATCAAACTATTCTTCCAATTTAGAAATACGGGTTAAGCATGGTTACATTCAGATTTCATCATGCAACGACGAATATAAATTCTCTTCACTCTTTTCCTTCTGGCAATCTTCGTATGTCTTTAACTAACCAAATCGATCGCCACCACCACCCAAGAACTCATAACTGAATATATATCATCCATTTTTAAGTAGTATTAGTACTCTCTCTCTCTCTAAAGAAGAAATATAAGAGTGTTTCGATCACTAAAGTAGTGAATCTAAACGCTCTTATATTTCTTTACGGAGGGAGTACCAGTCAACTTCACGCATCCATGTGTCACTATTATAAGGTACACAAAGATTGACAGTCAATATTACAAGCTACATAAAGATTGACAATCACTATTACAAGGTATACAAAGATTGACAAATTCACGTAAGCCTCTTATTTCAGCAATAATAGCACAATCAATGCAACCTTCAAATAATAAGCTCATTGTATATAGGAAAGGTTCCATTTATCTTGAATCAAGATTTTTCAATAATAAGTTGGATATTTATCTAATGTTTTTGAAGCTGGGGGATATGTATACAATTAGTATCTTTATTACAAACACAATGGCCTGGTCGTGGTCACAGCAGCAGGCGTCGAGGTGTTCATGGTGCCACAACTCTCCTTTCGCCTCTCCGCCAAGTTGAGAGACAGTGTGACGACGGCAAACCTGTCACCGGCCTTTAAGTCCGTCCGCTTTCACGCCGGCCATGGTGGTCAACCTCGCCCCGAGCATCGACTTCTTCAGATGCGCGATGGCAGATGCCTCGCTCTCCCTCGGAAACACCATGATGGACACAATCAACCTTGCCCTGCCCGCCGGCATGGTCGCCATCGCAGGCATCACCTTCCCGTCTAGCCCGCGCTCGCCGACCGCCTCTCCCACAACCCGCTCAACAACTACCCGGCTCCTGCTTCCATGAAAATGCAATATATTTCATAGTCACCAAAAGGCAACAAAAGTAAGATCACCAATTAAATCCTAGTATGATGAAACATTTATGCCGAAATAGATACGAAGCAACTCATAGATTAAAGTTAAATCTAGCAATATAGTACACGTGGCACCAGAGTAAACCCCATATTAAACAATGTGGTAGATAGTGTTTACGTGAATGCTGACAGAGGTATACCAAGTAACAAAGCTAGTTACAGCCAAAGCTCGATGCCTCCAAACCAAAGTTTAACTCCTAACAGGAAATGTCTCCAAATCAAGCTAGCTGCGGCCAAACTTTGAAACCTGAAAAAAATGGAGGGGAAAACGAAATCAGGAAAGGCAAGAGAAAGAAAGTCATATAGGATAAAATTATCTCACTGCTCCAAACATATACAGTACTGCTAAGAAATCTCCTTATTAGTTCTTTTATAGAATTAGCCCACTGATGAGATAAGATAGTAAATATAGTTATTTCTTACAACAATCTTTGGAAGATTAGTATTAAACATATACATCGGGAATTCACAAAAAAAAACATATACATCGGGAGAAGAAGTGGTTTTTTCCAGAGAACTAACTGAACAAAGAAACTACAATTAATAAAGTAACACATAGTCCGTGATGTAATTCGTAGCAGTACAGGTCCGCTGATGTTACCACACAAACACAAATTACCTGAAGCCTGCCAATCAAATCGAGTACGGTACGTATTAAAAGAACTACTATGTGAGCTAAGGAAGCAGCATCGAGGACGCAAGGAAATACGATTGTCACTTGTCAATACATTCCCCTAATCTTCCGAATTATACACTACATGCTCATACACTTCTATTTTTGCATCCTATATTATGTTTGATAACTCAGTTGTTCCTGAATTACACCAAATAGAATATCAATTCTTTTGGAAAAGGTAGACATCCATATAAAAGACATGGTGTTTAAATACTTTTAAAAGCCATAACTTAAGTTCACAGAGGCAATAGAACAAATTATCTATAGTTTCCTTGTGCTCTAGATTGTAGGTTCATCACAGGTGCAAGATAAGAAATCAAATTGCTTTGAAGAATATAAAGATAGCAAATGAAGAAATCAGCCACTGCCTACCGGACTCAGGTTTGCAGCATACAAACATATATACAGACCATGAATGTACTATGACTTCAGAAGAATATACATTAATCTGCCATATTGTAGGGAAACAAATCTAGAGCACAAAGTAGAGAGAAACACCTGTAACACACGTGCATGATATAACACTACCTGAATGTAACAAAATATAATTGTATTTCTAATGGAACAAAATAGAGCTGTGGGCATTAACACTGTATCTGGGCATGGTACTCAAGATGCTTCTTTATTTTTTGTTCTTATTACATCATGTACACTTCAATGAGAGGCGCCGACTCTACAACTTTTCAAGCATCAAACTATATAAGAGTAATTACCCGTGCATTTTGCCACTGTTTGTTAGAAATACATCACATCAGAGATGCAGAACCCATTTCTCTTAGGTCAATAACAAACATTAAACCTTGGAGACGGGATTAGCAATTCCGTGGAACATTAACTTCTCCCACTGGTTCAATACACTCTTCAATTTTGATGCTTATTTTAGCAGCATGGTAAATGCCATTTGCTGCTTCAATACACTATATATGCATGGTTATGCAAATCAAAATTGAAAGATGGACTGCTGCAGAAGTGTAGAAAACATGCATGGTGGTGTTGTAAGAGTGAATACTTATTTATGAGATAAATCGGCATATGAGCTGATACTGTATAAATTAGGAAGACAAAATTGAACTATGCACCATTGAAAGACAAATTATGAAGTGCACATTTTTGCTGAGACATATTGCAGATTTATATTAGCATTCAACATCTATTCACAGAAGACAAAAAAGGTCAGTCGATTTGCAAAGCACACATCTGCATGAATATGTCACAAGTTATATGTTTGTCTTAAGGTTACAGAATGATGATCAATTCTCAGGGTAAAACTAACTGTAACATGCCTCTCATTATTATTTTTGTTAGAGAAGAAGTTACATTTGCTACGTACTAAAATTGTTGGGGTTCCAGACCTTGGGTTATCTGAAGTGTGGGTAAGTTGTAGAGGTTAACAGCATGGACATCATTCCAATTTTACGGCACGAGCAAAAACATGTCAGAATGCAAGTATGCAGGTCATGTATCCCATTGTTTCTGCTTCTGCAATGAATATGTTGAAAGGTGAGTTACCTATTAGGGAGAGACTCAGCTCAATGTCCGCAGCTGAAATCAGTGTATCCTCTTTCTGTCAACCTTCTGTATCTTTGAAATCTTCAAGCTCATGTCATGGTATTTGCTTCAAGGACAACAAACAAATCAGGTATGTGATCAAAGAAGAGAAAGGCAATTTAACAAATCCATTCAGAAATTGAGAGGTTGATAGCATTTTACTTATGTGATGACTACCTCGACCAAAATCCATATATCTTGGAAGATGCAGGGCACCAATCAGAACCATATTAAAGCAGTAGACAGAGAGGTCCGCGAAGAAGAAATAAATGCAAGAACAGAAAAAGGGAAAAGGAAAAGGAAAGTGAAGTGTATTACTGTATTGATGCCACGACGAACATACGACCTCGACCCCTTATCACCTACAGTGCAACACGGAGGAATGAAGAAACAATTTGTAGTCCCAAGACTGATGCTGGATTCTACATTGTTGAATCTTTAGATGCATTGGTAAGTGGATATATAATGAAACTGCAACAATACAAAGCTAAATAGATTCTTATAAAAGGATTAAATAATCAACTAAAGGCATGTCTAAAGATGAAAATTATTTGCATCAGACCCATCGGAATTAGCTTTTGCCATGTAGTTTATGAGCTAAAGCTGAGCATTTACTAATCGATGAAAGCATCAAGCATCATCAGCTATAAAACAAACTACATTTTCTAATAAGATGGCACAGGCATGAAATGCCGAAGAAGCAGTCATGAGAAATCTGGACCTTCCTCGAGTTGCCTTTGTGTAAATAGGAGGCATTTTTGTCTATGTAACCCTGAGAGCACAGAACCAAGCATGAGAAATCTGAACCTTCCTCGAGTTTCCTTTGTGTAAGCAGGAAAATTGAAATCCTTTGCCACACATCTGAACCTTCCAAGAAGCTGCTATCAGGGTTACACAAAGGCAACAAAAACTACTATGAAAATTTCATTGATAGCTAGAGATCTTGGTCCTGACAAGCAAACTAGGCAGTCCTGTTTTTATTGACAAAAGAATCTAGCATATTTACTTCAGTTTAATTAAACCTCCAACGGAGACTAACAAATGATGGAGGATGCAGCCATCATTGCAAAAGCTTCGCCAGCATCAAAAGTTGGAGCACCCCGCTGAACGGATAAGGTACTCTTATACTACATGCTCACACTTCCAAACACTCCATAAGAATAATAAACAATAACATTCAGATTTATTTCAAATGGTAGAATATTCATCAAATCAAACAAATCAATATTGCTTGACGTGATCTCACTCCTGCGCAGTGCTTGCTATGTGTTCATCATCTACTTACGCCTCATTGGTGTTTCGCTTCGTCGCTGAGGACTTCGACGATCAAGAGGCGTTTCTTTTGTACTCCCTCCGTTCCTAAATAGAAGTCTTTATATAGATTTCAATATGGACTACTTACGAAGCAAAATGAGTGAATCTACTTACGCCTCATTTTTCACCATGAATGTTATTTCGTGGTGAAAAATTTGCAAGATGCTAAAACTTTTGATCTAATTTCATGTCTCAAAATTTCATATTTTTTTATTCTGTTTTTCATTTTCTTTTGAATTTACTGTTCATGGATGGTGTAGGTGCATCTGGGAGTAGAAAATCCACTCTGTTATATTTTTATATTGCATGGTTTGTTTCATGTCTTGTAAGCTGGTCCTACAGCACCATGTACCTTGTATCGTGTTTCTTTTGCCTTTTCTATTTTTCAGGGTGTCATTAATTTAATGTCGGGTCTATGCCTTCTTTCTAAAAAAACCAAAATGTTCATGTAAGCAATGTAGGAGCGATAACCCACCTCTCTTTGCTTCTCTTCTTTTCTCTTGTCCTGCTGCGCATTGAAAATATTCTCTGACTTTTTCGGAGTGACATCCGTCCATTCCCAAATTCATGCGCAGACTCATGGCGAAGCTCCACACGGCTTGTTCAGATTTGACTATGCCATGACTTCTCAATTTTCTGACAAGGATTGGTGCACCAAAATCAAACAATTTCTCTATATCTCCGCCACTCAGTCAAAATGTGTATGCACTAAATTAGAGAGCACATGAGAAACTGTTTAAGCAGCATAAATGGATGATTACTGCGGTTGTGAGCTCTAATTAAGCTAGGTATTCAGGCATACAGTAATCGAAACGAATGGCACAACCGAACTAACGATGAGCAATATGATGCACATAGATTACAGGTGCCTGAATCTAACCTAGAGATAGAAGCTTGGTGATGCCTTCGGCAAGTTCAACGACCTCGCCGGCCCGCAGCACGGGGTCAACGGTGCCACAACAAAGGACCCTAGCTGAGACAATCGTCCATGACGTGATCTTCCTCGTCTGCATTGTCGAAGTCTTCTCACCCCAGCCCTCGGTCGAGTTGCCGTCGATCGGGAGTTCCGAGGATTGAGTGGCTGTGCAGATCAAATCGGCGGGCATCATGACCTGCAGCGCTCAGCAAGGAGCTATGTGGGGCGGCACCATGGGAGCCACACGAGCGACATGGCGAGGTTGGGGCGCTCCTTGGCCGCGGGAGGCGAGCAGGGAGAGACAGAAGAGCGGCGGCGTGGTGGCGTGCTTCAATGACGGCGAGGTCGATGGTGGGAAGGCGTGACCAGATCGACCTGTCGCGCAGCCGGCCGCCACCGCTCGCAGAGAGAGAGAGAGATGTGAGAGGGGAGGGACTTCCATGGGAGAGAAGAGAGGATGCGTTGACCTGTGGAGCTCGCCGTCGGATGCGTCATGTGTGCCGCCGCCGCCGCAAGGGAGACAGGTCATGGAGGAGACCGCGCGGGCGCGAGCGCCGTTGCGATGCGCGAGTTGTGGGAGAAGACCGGAGCGATGCAGGCGTGGCGGCGCGGGATCCGGCAGGTGGTCGGACGGGTGTGGCTGGAGGTGGGGGGTGGGAAGGGAAGGAGGAGGCCGAGCCGAGCGGTGGCGGCGCAACCTCTACGAACCCTAGGCGTGAGAGGGGATCGAGCGCATAGGAGAGGGAGGAGAGGAGCGTCTCGTGGGTGCGGGCTGAATGATAAAAAAATCGGTCGGAGACAGAGAGGCGAGACGGAAAATAACTCGACGAAAAATAACCAACGAAATTAAACCGGACGAAAAAAACCGGACGAAAGTGGTGGGACGAAAATAAACCCGGAACGGAGACTACCAACTAAGACATTAGGAGTAGAGATTACCACTCATCGAAACAAACACCTCCTAAATCTTAGACATGGTCCCATCAGGTAGCAACGCAACTAGACCTCCCGTTTCCACTCTCTCATCCTTATCTTGTCGAGGAGTCTAGATAGTCTGACCTAAGCATCATCAAACATGAGAGCGTTGCGATGCTTCCAATGCATGTTTCCTACCGTCGCACGAAGTCCTCTCTTGCAGCAGGGTTTGTCGTCTATCATATCCATGAGAGCACATGTTGCCAGTGCGTCGTAAAAATGAGAACCTAGTGATGAGATGTGTCATGGTCTCCTCTAACTAGTACCAGAAAACACAGTTAGGCATATTCTGCAGGCCTCTTTCCGCTAGCCGCTCAGCAGTTCATCATCAGTCTTAACATGCCAACAACGCGAAGAACTTGACCCTTAGAGGAACCCACGCGACTTCTAGGTTGGATTCTATAATGTCCAAGATCCAATGACGGTCAACTCTAACAGTATACCGCATCCTAGTGGACCATGAGACTAGAAGCAGTGGCTCAGGCGGAAACTCAAAAATGAGGAGATTGTCAAGCGACCGTTCCTCCCAGAAAAAGAAAATGCTCTGTTGCCAACCACCATATTGGTAGATGTGGGGAACACCTCACGTTCATCATGGGAACATTGTCGATCTAGACCGCTCCAGGGGTGGATGGGTTCAATGTGCATCCTCCACAATTAGTGGACCTTGAGGCTGGTCGATGCCTTGCCAAGGTCCAAACCACCTAAGCCCCCCAAGCGGAGGGGCAAGTTAGTGTTGCAGTGGCCGCCCTACCCACATAGCAGAAACCATGATGGATTTTTGTGATCTTCTTAAAGGTTTCTAGTTCAAGCCTAGGTCCACCAGCTGGTAGAGGGGAATGGTGGCTCAGACCGACAACTTGACCAAGGTGAGCCGATAAGCCTTCGCCATAATGGACACCCTCCAAGTACGGAGGCGATACACAATTTTATCAACCAATTAACTCAAGATCATCCTGGGTGCTTCAACAATAGGGTGCGGTAGTGCTGCAAGGAGTCAGCGGTGTTGCAAAGGGGACACCCCACGTTGTGCTGCCAGTCATGACTGCAAGGGGGACGGTGGCGAGGAGCACCGTAGAGGGTAGTAGTAGAGGGTGTTGCCGGGAGGAGGTGGGTTTGTGTAGGTGCTGCCAGGTGATACGAAAGTCCACACCAGACCGGTGCCGCCAAGTGTTGCGACTGATGGTGCGTGGTGTTGCGGGTGTCGGCCATCAGAGCTGCGAGCAGCGGTGCATGGTGCTGCGATCATCGGCCACCGGAGCTACAAGCAGTGGCCGGCGGTGTTGCGAGCCTGTGCGTGCTTGCTATGAACCAGTTGGGACGGCGATGTTGTGTGTGGCGGTGGTGGGCATGGTGACTAGAGGGCCGCCATGCTGCAAGCGGCAATGCCGGGTACTGCATGGTGACCTCGCCGGTGTTGCGAGCTGGGTCAGTGCGTCAACGACGGGGGGTGCTGCTCTTGCCGGAGTTGCGCCCCGCGTGGTGACAGACAAAGTCCCGCGTGCGGCGTGGTGACGAGAGACAGCGCAGATGCGAGAAGGCGAACGCATCCAATGCGGCTGGATGGCTTGATCGAACACCGCCTGTGACGACCGACCAGTCGGCAGACGCCTAGAAGTATCCATAAAAATCGTGTCTATTGAAAATATTATACTCCCTCCGTTTCTAAATATAAACCCCTTTTAAATATTTCAATGCGGACTACATACGGATGTACACAGACATATATTAGAGCGTAGATTCACTTATTTTGCTTCTATATAGATCATGTTTTGGCAGAGGTTAGACCTCTATCTGAGCATGAAATCGAGATCAAGAATCATTTGAATGCACAGATAGCTAACATGTTGCGTGAAAGAGGAACTCAAATGATACCAACATTCTAACTCTCAGTTTATCCTGAAAGGTGATTCGAATACTAGATATTTCCATGGAGTCGCGAGTGGCAGACACCGGAAGAAAGTTATTCGTTCCCTACAACAGGATGAGGGAGTGATTGAGGGGCATGAGCAACTTAAATCTTATATCACTAATTATTATAAAAATCTGTTCAGAGCCCCAGAGGAAGGAAACTTCTCGATGGATGAGACCCGAACAAATGACGTCGCACAGGTCTCTGATGAGGAAAACAACCTTCTAACAGCCCCATACTCCGAGGAGGAAGTTAGAAAGGCGGTATTCCTAATGGAGCATAACAAAGCCCCGGGTCCGGATGGTTTTCCCGCTGAGTTCTATCAGAAATTCTGGGAAGTCATCAAACCGGATCTCCTACTTTGTTTACCGACCTACATGCTGGCCAACTAGAATTGTTTCGCTTAAACTTCGGTGAGATTATTTTATTACCTAAGGTTAATGAGGCTGAACGGATACAACAATATAGACCTATTTGCCTCCTTAATGTTAGTTTTAAAATATTCACGAAGGTTGCGACTATTAGGCTAAATTTGGTTGCTGAACATGTGGTTCGGCCTTCACAGACGGCTTTTATGCAAGGCAGACACATCCTAGATGGAGTTGTTATCCTTCATGAAACAGTCCATGAATTACACTAGAAAAAGTTAAATGGGGTGGTACTCAAAATCGACTTTGAAAAGGCTTATGACAAAGTCAAGTGGCCTTTTCTTCAACAGACTCTCAGAATGAAAGGATTTTCTGCAGAGTGGCGCGCTATGATCCACAGCTTCGTTTCTGGAGGTAGTGTTGCCATTAAGGTCAATGATGACATTGGACACTATTTCCAAATGAAGAAGGGATTGCCACAAGGTGACTCGGTATCGCCCATGCTATTCAATATAGTGGCGGATATGCTAGCGGTCATGATTGAGCGTGCCAAGGTTGATGGCCAAATTGATGGGATAGTAAATCATCTAGTTGATGGTGGTCTCTTTATACTTCAATATGCCGATGATACGATTCTCTTCATGGATCATGACCTCGAGAAAGCGAAAAATCTGAAACTGATTTTATCAGCATTCGAGCAACTCTCGGATCTTAAGATCAATTTTCATAAAAGTGAATTGTTTTGCTTTGGCGAGGCTCAAGACGAGGCCCACCTATACGCTGAACTGTTCGGATGCGGGTTGGGTCAGTTTCCGATCACATATTTGGGGATACCGATACATTATCAGAGACTCACAAATGTTGAATGGAAACACGTCGAGGAGAGACTGCAAAAAAGTCTTAATAGTTGGAAAGGTAAACTGCTGTCTCTGCGTGGCAGATTGGTCCTCATAAATTCAGTACTTAGTAATATAGTACTATATATGATTTTCTTCTTCCAGTTACCGAAAAGAGTTTTACATAGATTGGATTACTTCCGATCAAGATTCTTTTGGCAAGGAGATAGCGAGAGAAAGAAATATCGACTGGCTAAATGGAGTGTGGTTTGTCGTCCCAGAGACCAAGGCGGGTTGGGCATTCATGACCTTGAGGTTAAGAATAGGGCCCTCCTCGGCAAATGGTTGTTTAAATTACTAACGGAATATGGTGTATGGCAAACCCTCCTATAAAGGAAATATGTGGGTTCTAAGGCGGTATTCCAAGTGTATTGGAAGCCTGGGATTCCCACTTTTGGGCGGGTCTAATGGCTACAAAGAAATATTTCTTCTGCTATGGATCCTTCTGGATTAAGGACGGCTCGGAAATTAGATTCTGGGAGGACAAGTGGCTAAGAAATGCCACACTCCAGGAACAATATCCGGCTCTATACAACATTGTGCGCCACAAAGGTGATACTATCGCCACGGTAATGGAATCATTTCCGCCAAATGTGACGTTCAGAAGAGAGTTAATTGGACCCAGACTCCAATCGTGGAACATCCTGCTCCAACGGTTGTCCACGGTGTAATTGTCACATGGGTCTGATGTATTTTGATGGAACCTCCATGGGAATGGACAATTCTCAGTGGATTCTATGTATAGAGTGTTAATCCAGTCTAATGTGCCAGTTGTTAATAACAAGAAGATCTGGAAGATGAAGATACCTCTTAAGAATAAGATCTTTGCATGGTATCTTGACTAACCTTATTAAGAGGAATTGGCATGGAAGCCCGCAATGTGTCTTTTGTCACCATGAGAAGACAATAAAACATTTATTCTTCCAATGCAAATTGGCTCGTTCTATATGATCAGTCATCCAAATAGCTTCTGGCTTGTATCCTCCCTGTAGTATTGCTAATGTATTTGGCAACTGGTTACATGGGATTGATCACAGGTTTAGAACTCTTCTCAGGGTGGGAGCGCTTGCCGTTATTTGGTCGCTTTTGCTATGTAAAAATGATAAGGTTTTTAACGATAAAAGTACTTCTCTGTTGCAGGTTATCTATAGATGTACTGGGACTTTTTTATGGTCCTCTCTACAACGCGTGGAGAATCGAGGTATGTTTACAGAGGTGTGTACACGATTGGAGGCTACGACGAGGGATACTTTTACCCAACATGGGTGGCAGCATGATCTAAGGATTGGCCCCCCTCCACCTTAGGCGTTATACGGACTCTACATGTTTCGTTGTAATTCGCCTTTTATTTTTATTTTATGTGAGAGGATCATTTTTGGCTGTGTGCATCTTAGTTATGCAGAGGCTGGGTGTAATACTTAAATCTTTTAAGTAATAATAAAGCGCCTCTTTTCAAAAAATATAGATCTTGTTGGAATCAAAAAAGAGCTAGCTACCGATACGGGTCAGAAAAATGATGTCCCGGGAATATGCGTTGCGTGTTATTGGGATCGACGGTGCGATGGAGACCGAGCGTGATCGAGGTTGACACAATTTATTTTTTTGAGCGTGTTGACACGGATTTGGAACAAGAAAAGAAAAGAACACAAACCTATATGCGTTAGCTATTTATAAAGCCAGATATCGATTGATCAATCGACCGATCTCGTTGTTAACCCTAGCTAGTTATAAGCCAGCCGGCCGGGCTTGGGGTTGGGGTGCGCCGCGAGCAGCGACAAGTGGATCGTCATCCATCACGTGATCAACGGTTGGTGCTTCGACGACTTCAACAAGGCCATGGACGAGTGCCGTGGTCGCTCCGATCCCGAAGCGTTAATCCCCGACGTGTTGGTCGACAAGCGCGTGGTGGACGTGGAGGCGTAGGTCAACGCTACGGCGGCGCTGCGCGAGTGCTTCGCCGGCAACCCTGCGGTGTTCAAGCACCAGTACCTCCGCCGCATGGACGAGAGTCTCGACCAGGACACGAACCCGTCGCTCTATGAAATTTGGGAAGATAAACAAGCCATGTTCGGGTGGTGGACTGGCATGAGGAGAAGCTAAGCTATGCTATGCATGACTAGCGGCGGTGGTCGGTCTATCTTACATGCATGCTTGTCTTATACTCTAGGTTAGAGAGGTTACTCAGACACAACTTGTCTCAGGATTGAATTTTCCTTCTCTTTTAGTTCTGGAGCTTCTCTATATGTGGCACGGCATTGTTCTTGGTTCCTTTATCAGAGAATGGTTCCTCAAACCCTTTGCTATGCACGGCTTGTGATGCGTGATCTTATTCTTGCATCTTGCATGCATGCATGCATGACCATTACTCTAGATTGGACCGATTAAACGGTGGAGCTTTATTTGCATGCATATAACTATACTGTTATATTGGATATCTTAGACTCGGAAATTGCTTTTGGTGACCAAGCTTACTGGAGGCCTCTAAATTCAAAATTCAAAATTCATCGAAATTCATATTTTTACATTTCAAAAAAATCTGAAAAAAGTACAGATATACATGAAGGCATAACACACATATGTGTAAATTTTTAGGGAAAAATACCTTGAAATGAGGGCTGTGTAAAAAAGACAAATCTGGGGCTGTTTAACACATGATACTATTTATCCTCCCTGGTCATGAATTTATCTTTTTTGTACAAGTCACATTTCAATGGATTGCATCATAAAATTTTACACACATGTGGGTTACATCCTTACATATACGCATATTTTTTTCAGAATTTTTTGAAACATTAAAATTTGAATTTGAATTTTTCGAAAATAAAGGCCTCCATGGAGCTCGGCCTTCAAAACGCCATTCTCAGACTCTATTTCTTTTCCGATTTGCTAAACCTCATCTAGATGAGATTTAGTTATGTCTCACCTGTGTCCCTCGTGACCCTGTGTGTCCAGCATCGCCTCTCACCAGAGCCTGTCTCTGTTTTAATATCGGGCTGCATTATATGGCCTCTGTTTTGTTATGTTTTTTTTGGAGGGGTGTAACACTATTTTATTCAATCTACACAAAAAGTTCGATACAAACGAAATCAGGTGGCTTCAAAAGCCAAAGTTGGCGACCCAAATCTAGAGTTATAGAAGCTTTTGCAAGATTATGAGCCTCCCAATTCATCTCTCTCTTTTCATGCTCAGCTCAACATGTACTCCTTCAAAATCTTTCATCTTCTCCTTGATACCATCAATGACACCAGAGCTTGCTCCCATATATGGTCCCTTCAAATGATTCACCGTTCACAAACAATCAGTAGCAACATGAACCTTCAGGGTATATAAATGAGCCGCTAATACAAGTGCTTCGTTGAAGGCAATTGCCTCTAGAGTTTCTGGATGGACCAAATCCTGAATTATAACAACCGAAGCTCCCTGAAAGAGACCGAGTTCGTTCCTGCCATTTCGTGAGACTGCTATGTCCACCATTATCTTTATGTGACCCTGAACCGGAGCCCTCCATGTCATTCTTCTCCTTCCAGCACTATTTTTTTTTCAAAAGGAGGATGACCCCCGGCCTCTGCATCTGGACGATGCCAAACAGACCTCCCATCAAGGCCTAACATCTAAATCCGAAGGGCCCAACCAAGCCGCGAGGCACTCACCGGTCTGGCATACTCTTAGAGGCCGCCGCCACCATCTTTCACCGATCCATCTACAGATTAGGTACTGACGCACTGACTGTCAGGTCTGCCGTCGACGCCACCACGGCGCCAGACAACGCCACCTTCGTACACGCGTCAATCATCACACATCCGTCGACGAGATCCCGCTGCGCCACGCCGCCAAAACTCCACATTGTCAATGATGCCTTCATGAAGGAAACAACACCAAGGGCGTCACCGACTCACCATCACCGGCTCAGGCTACCGTCGAAGACTACGTTTTCACCCGGATATGTCCCAAGAAATTCAAAACGGACGCAGCAAGCGGCTGAGGGTGAGGCACCGCGCACTTGGACGGCTGCATGGCGATGGAGACCACCAGGGCGGTGGCCACATCACAGGTCGCAGGCAACCGGACCAGCTTGGCCTCGCCCCTGCATATCTGGCAGCAAGTGGAGGTGGACGAGGTGGTGCCCAGGAGCTTGGATTGAGGGAGGATGCGTGCTCCGGTTCCGGCGCAGGCCTTCGCCGCCGCCGGCGGCGGGGGTTGAGGCAGGAGCAGATCTGGCGCTAGGGTTTGGGTCTCCTGGTGTCGCCCCACGGAGCGACATGGAAGCGGAGGCCTCAAGTGAAAGTATAACAAATGCATCTTACATTGTGGAATTTTATCAAAAAACAAATGCACCTAATGTAAAGGAACGGAGGGAGTAATATTTGCGTAATCGGAACAGATGTCTTGGCCACAAGAGCGATCATTCTGTGGTCCAGACTTTTCTGAAGAGACGTGCATCGGACTGGCTGTTTTGGGTGGTGTACACTTACACTTGTGTTAACGGACAGCCACAGCCACACACATCGTCATCAGTCATCACCTTATCACCCAGCAGGGACTAGTAGTCACTTCCCTGTGAGGCTGAGAATTAAGATACCCAAGATATTATTCGCGTTTTCTACACCAATCTCTTTCATCTATGTGAACTCTAGCTACTTGTAAACTAAGGAAATGCTCTGCAGCTCGCCATTTTCTTACCCAACACTTCAATGGCGCCCCTGAAAAAACTCGTCCATATCTCACTTCTCCTGCTAGTATGCACAGCCAAGGCGGCCAACCCAGAAGCAGAAGCACTTCTCTGGTGGAAGTCGACTTTGGTTGGCGCTAACTCGCTGTCCTCATGGTCGACTGCGAATTCCACCTGCTCTTGGTTTGGCGTCTCCTGTGACACTGCCGGGCATGTTATGGAACTCAGCCTTCCCAACGCTGGACTCAACGGTACGCTCGATTACTTGTATTCGCCGGCGTTCTTGAACCTCACCAAGATCAAACTCAACAACAACAATCTTGTTGGCGCCATCCCAGCAAACATATCCAAGTTGCTAACGCTCACTTATCTGGACTTGAGCAGCAACAATCTTGCTGGTGCCATCCCCTACCAACTCAGCAACCTACCAATGCTTGTCAAGTTTAATCTGGCAAATAACCACTTGACTAACCTGGAATACAGCAAGTTCTCACCTATGTCCAGTTTGAACATGTTGTCTCTAGCTAATAATGATCTCAGTGGTACCTTCCCACCATTCATCCTCAACTGCACCAATTTGAGGATGAAATCCCTCGATCTATCGGGTAACGCCTTCTCAGGTCCATTACCAGATTCACTGCCGGAGATGGCCCCACGGTTGAGGTATCTAAATCTGTCCATTAATGGTTTCTATGGATCCATACCTCGCTCATTCTCAAGGCTCCAAAACCTCGAGGCACTATATCTCGGGAGAAATAATCTGACAGGAGGAATCCCACCCGAGCTGGGGATGATATCTGGGTTGCGAAACCTTTCACTGGGCAGGAACCCACTTGGTGGTTCGATCCCAACCTCACTGGGGCAGCTTCAGTTGCTACAGGTGCTCAAAATCAGAAACACTAGTTTGGTTTCTACTCTTCCACCTGAGCTGGGGAACCTTACTAGTCTTAAGCATCTCGAGCTGCAGGAGAATCAGTTACATGGAAGTATGCCACCATGTTTTGCCAGGATAAAAACATTGATGATTTTTTCATTGGCTGGAAATAATATTAATGGTACCATCCCGACAGAGATGTTCACAAACTGGACCAAGCTCGAGTATTTTGATGTATCCAGAAACTTGTTTACTGGAAGAAGCCCATCGCATATCAGCAAGTGCAAGAAGCTCAAAGTTTTTGGTGTATCCAGAAACTTGTTAACTGGAAGCATCCCATCGCATATCAGCAAGTGCAAGGAGCTCATCTATTTTGATGTATCTGAAAACTTGCTAACTGGAAGCATCCCAGTCGGGATAGGGGAGCATGCGAAACTTGCAAGCATTGTTTTTGTCCAAAAATCGCCTTACTGGAAATATGCCATCAGATATTGGTAACGCAACATCTTTGAAATTCCTTGGCGTTAGCTCCAACCAACTAAAGGGTGAGCTTCCTAAAACTATCTCCTTGCTCATAAATCTTGTTGCTCTCGACTTGTCTGGCAACAAGTTTACAGGTATCATTCCTCATTGTGACAGCAGGCAGTTGCCAGTTAAGGTTGCCAATAGTACAGACAATAGCAACTTCTCGGGAGAATCAAGGTCTGTGTTTTGTGGGTTAACGCTTCTGATGCTCTTGGATCTATCAAACAATGAGCTGTTTGGAGATTTTCCTGCTTGCTTGTGGAATTTGAAAGATTTACAAACCTTGGATTTGTCAGGCAATGCTTTTGCTGGGGAAGTTCCAACCTCAACTTTCAACAACTCTTCACTAAGGTCACTGCACTTGTCAGGCAACAACTTCACAGGTTGCTTTCCAGCGGTGTTGAAGAACTTAAAAAGCCTAGTTGTTTTGGATCTCGGGAACAATAAAATTTCTGGTGTAATTCCTCTGTGGATAGGGGAAATCAATCTTTCTTTGAGGATTCTCAGCCTGCGAACAAACATGTTCTTCGGAAGTATTCCCTGGCAGCTGTCACAACTCCCTCATCTCCAACTGCTTGATCTTGCTGAAAATAATTTTATAGGTTCCATACCAGAAAGTTTCAACAACTTGTCCTTGATGAAACAGACATTTGTGATGCAACCGTTTGTAACAATTGACATACCTCAGTGGTATTTTTACAATGGAAGCATGGCCATAATTTGGAAGGGACGGGAGTACACTTTTGAGGGAAGATATGCATTTCTGACAGGTATTGATCTCTCTGGTAATTCTCTATCTGGTGAGATCCCTTCAGAGCTGACAAGTCTCAGAGGCATGCGGTTACTAAATATTTCTCGAAATAATGTGTCTGGTAGTATCCCCAAGGATATTGGCAATCTAAATTTATTAGAATCCCTTGACCTCTCTTGGAACAAACTATCAGGCCATATTCCTCCTAGTGTCTCAAACCTGATGTCCCTCACCACTTTCAATCTCTCCAACAACCTTCTGTCAGGAGAGATACCTACAGGCAGTCAGCTCCAAACACTCGATGACCCATCGATCTACGACAATAATCTGGGACTCTGTGGTCCCCCCTTAAGATCATGCACAAATAATTCGAGTGGTACACCACCGATGGATGGGGCAAAGGAATATCACCATGAACTGGAAACACTCTGGCTGTACTACTCGGTGATTGCTGGAATTGTATTTGGTTTCTGGGTATGGTTTGGAGCATTGTTTTTGTGCAAGATCTGGCGGGTTGCTTTCTTCAGTTGTATCGATGCCATGCAGCAGAATATTGTGCACAAGATGAAGTGTACCTGACTGTATTTATGATGCATCCGACTAGATGCACAATTTGGTGGAAGAGGCCGCTTTATCTGCATTCCGCATTGTATAATGTATTTTTCATGACCGTGCAGCTGTAGCTGCAGATGTTTGTTTTGTTTCACCAATAAGCTGCAAATGTCTGTGCCTGTTGTGGGCAGAATTGGCTTGTAGTTGTTGTATGATGTGACCAGTGTCCTACAGGATTGTATTAGGTTTTATTGTCTGAATTTTTGTGCTTTCCTACAGTACAGTTCCACCGGATATTTAGCAAGACGTATAACCTCTTTGATAAATTCTTTAGAGTGACATCCACTCAAGGTCTTTTCCTAGTAGTGTTCTCCTCCAAGGTCTACAATTCTTTAGCAAGACGTGTAGTGCGTCATTAGTAGGCAAAACAGGTGCGCCACTAGCAGGCCTTTTCCTAGTAGTGTTCTCCTCCAAGGTCTTCTTCTCCTGCTCGAAGACTCCGGCCTGGTCCTTGCACTTCTTCTCCCACTCAGAGGCTTCACCTTTCGCCACTTAAACAACGGCCTTGAGAGTATTGATCTCCT
This sequence comes from Aegilops tauschii subsp. strangulata, assembly GCF_002575655.3. NCBI lineage: Eukaryota > Viridiplantae > Streptophyta > Magnoliopsida > Poales > Poaceae > Aegilops > Aegilops tauschii. Next base: position 649,113,747 of record NC_053041.3, on the reverse strand, counting down.
CCTCAACCTTGCCGACTGACGCCAACTTCTCCTCGGCGGCCTTAGTCTTGCTCCTGGCCTCCTTCTGCGCCAGCGCCAAGTTGGCGTCCCTGCTTCATGGTTTCTACAGAAATAGAAGTTCTGAGCCTCTTTACAAGTGTGTTCTCGCTACGAACATCTGTCGAGACGAATCGACTCGGATCAAGAGAGAAAACAAAATGCGATGACCAGTCGGAGAAAATAACTAACCTCCCAGGATTCTCTTCTCCTTGTCCAGTTGGGCACTCTTGTGCTTCTCGGCGTCTAGATCCACCCGAAGTGATATCACTTCCTTCTCCAAGGTGGTGTAGTGTGATCCCAGCTCGCAGGCCCTAGATCTGTTACAAGATAAGAAAATGGTCAGTCAGGGGAAGTAAGCAAAGACACATGTCAAAGCCCTCAAATACAGGATTGCTTGATTCCGCAATGAAGAAGATCGAGGACAACAACACTCTGTTCTTTGATCACTTGGTCGGCCACCGAGTCGGCAATGAAGGATATCGAGGACAACAACGCTCTGACCTTCATATCATGAGATGACCCACTCGGCCAGCCGAGGGTGACGACGCACTCCGAGTGCCTCACTGCCAACAAAGTTCTAAAGACCACCACCGATTGCCTGCAATCAGCGGCTATCTCGGGGACTACACCCAGTGGGTGCACTTAGCGTGCCCCCACTAGAAAGTGACTCATGTTTATGAGCTAAAAAAACAATTTGGCAATCGGCCTTCGGGTAAAGACACTAAAAACTCTAAGGTTCCTGCCGACTACTTCCAGTTGACGACAACCTCAGGGACTACACCCAGTGGGTGCACTCAGCGTGCCCCCACTGGAACCAAAAACACTCGGAAACGCCCTGGCTAAACCCTAGTGGAGGGGTAATACAAGAAAACTAAAGTTCTAAGACTCCCGCCGACTGCTTCTAGCCAACAGGACCCTCGAGGACTACACCCAGTGGGTGCACTCAGTGTGCCCCCACTGGAAAGAAAACATCAGGTGGGTGTGCCCCGCGCAAACCCACTGACATGAATATTATCTACCATTCGGAGCATGAAGAAGAAACAACAAAAAATTCAGAAATCATACTCACAATAGTACTTACTCGGACGTTGGTCTGCAGCGCCTCGCTGGTGTCATGCGCATCCTTTAGCTGCTCTGCTCACACATCAACTTCACCTAGATGCGGGCTTCCTTGCTCGCCCCCACTTGGTCTTCTGGGACATGGTATAGGGGGTAGGCGGTGACGGAGGTCAACGGCAGTGCGGGCGCAAGCCTTGGAGTCGGAATCATGGTGCTCACGGGTGCAAAGCTGCCCTGGGCCAGAGGACTCGGTCCGATACGCCTTGCAGCAGCCTTGGAGGGTGAAACGCGCTCCACTCGGCAAGGAGAGGCCTCCTGCATGACCACGTCGACGTTGGTCGCCAGTCCCGTGTTAGCCTCCGGGTTGGGAGGGTCGACCTTATCGTCATCGTCCAACTGGATGATCTCAGTTGGTGCTGCGCAAGCACACGCGTTAATGTGCCATTGGAAATCGTTGAGCCTAGCTAAATCAGTCGGCACGTTCATACCTTTGGAGGTGGAGACGTCCGCAGCATCGGTCTCGCCCTGGCCTTGCTTGGGAGCATTCGTTGATGTGTGCTGTTGCTGCAGAACACAATTTTGATGGAAAATGTTCTATACAGTAAGGAAAAATCATGACAAGTTGTTGGAAACTTGTTGGGGAAAAAAGTTAAACTTATTATGTGACAAATTAGAGAAAGAAAACAGAATTCACTAAAAAATATACACAACCATGACAAATTGTGAGCATGTATGTTTTGTTCACTTTTTTTTTTGTTTCGTTAGTTTTATATAGATGGCAGGGCAGAGTACGTGGAGGTGGAGGCCTTCGCCAGCTCCAACTTGCGAGTTTTGTTGTTCATGGCTCCTGAGATCGAAGATTCTCTCCTTGCAATACTAGTGAGATGGGATTTGGGGCCAAGGTTTTAATGTTCGCACCAAAAGGAAAAAAGAAAGGATTTACAAGGTTCCTTTTTGCCGTTTTGGAATTACATGAACCCAGATGTTATCTTACCGAGTTAATAGATTATATATTTTGTTGTATATGCTTCAGAATGGAGTGCCTTACATAGCAATATATATCTTGGGTTTTCTGTTAAACTATCTCTCAGGATGAAGACAATTTTTCCCATTGTCTTATAGGTCCTCTGCACAACAAATTCACTCATACGAGTATATTTTCTTGCTGCACCATGTCATGGGAAAAAAAAAATCAACAAATCTTGTGCTGCCTCGGTACTGACTACTGAATATATTGATGGTTTATTTCGATATAACAATATGAGTTCACCAGATGGACTTGTGCATCTGCAGAGCAGAGTTTTCAACCTGCAAACACAAGGCGTTTTGCTTCTGCTGCCTGCAAAAGCCCTTTTGCCATCTTTTCCACGGGTAGTTGCAACCATGATGATTCTTCAAAGCTTTCTTCTTCAGCATCAGGCACAACACGTAATCTCAAGGGGAAAAGGCATCCAATGGTGACCATTTGAAATCTTGTTTTTGCCCATCTGCATCAGTTACGCTGAAAGCCTGAAACGATCTGCCAGTGGCATACGTACTGCTTACTAACCACTTGTTATCAATGGTCAGGAACCGCCCGTGTATGGAAGCAGCCGATCAAATTGGCAGCGGAGGTGTAAGGGTTGTCGGCATAACAGCGCGTGGAGTCGGAGTCCGTTGTTTCAGAGTACAACAGGCAGGAAAGCTCCATAGTCTTGTGCACCATGGTTGATCTTAGTAACTGCTGCTGTTGTGCATACATATTGCTGTCACTCTGAACTGTAGCAAAATTACAACTTCCTGTATTTTTGCACTTCCCTGAATACAACGACCAAACCAAATAAACAAAGCAGACAAGCGTGGTAACAAAGTTGAACAATGCATTTTACTCCGTATATAATGCGATATACAATTATACAGGACGAATGAAGAATTAGCAGCAGAAGCCACATGAGAAAAGGCAGCTGGGCGGAAAAGAGGGGTGGTCAATGTGATGGTCATCAGTATGAGGAACAAGGATTGAGGTGGCAGAAGATGATGGCAAACCAAGCCACCTCTTCCATTCCCCTCTCAACTCAGATCACATGCGTGGATGACATGAGTGATCACAAATGGAGTTTGCAGCAGTAGAACTAGTGTTGCGCCGGCAAGGAGACTAAAACTCAGTCTAGGGCAGCTTTCATCCTCGTGGTTGAATGTCCACTTGGAGCTCGACCACATGGAGACCCCGCCCATTGTTCTCCGAGTCCGCAAAGCTCCTCCGCACCACGGACTTGAACCCGTCGAGGAATGAGCCGCCATTGCTCTTCGCGGCAGGATCCGGGCTGCCCGCGTCCGTATTCAGACCAATGTTTTAAATAGCCGGCTATAGCTCCGCTATATAGCCTTTTCACTAGGGTGCCGCTAAATGGTCCCATGTACAAATAGCCCGCTATAGCCTGCTATAGCCTGCTATAGCCCGCTATAGCTGATTTTGAGGTCCGCCGCTATTTGGCAATAGCCCGTTATTTAAAACATTGATTCAGACGCATGCTGGAGACCGGCCTCGGCAGGAAGCTCTTGATCTTCTTGATCGACTCCGACAGAAGGTCATCCTGGGTATCCCAGGTATCCGCCTCCACTTTCTGCCGCCGGCGTATGGAACCATCTTGCTTCTCGTGCTTTGTGTACTGTCAGGCGGAGAAGAAGAAATTGGGAGTGTTTCACTTCCAGTGACTTGGGACCTTCCCTTGCTATACAAGGGCATTTCTGTACTACAATCCATGTCATCTCCTCTCTGAGAACTCAGGCCTTAGTAGCTCTGCAAGCTGCTCATTGCCACATGTTCACATGAGCATGACAGTTGACAGGAGATATATATATATATATCCTGACCACAACCTGTTTTCATGTTTTGCAGCAGGGAAGTACGTACTGGCAGTCTTGATGTATGCACTTCTTTTGCACCTCACAAAATTCATCGCATATATATCAGCATCAGATACATGCATAAATGCATGTGCTCACGTCGTACTGTGCTGTATGCCTTTGAATGTTTGAAACAATCGCCGGTCAAATAACAGTAATAGACAGATAAGATTTACACTCTCTTGCACAAGAAAGAACGCCGGGACAATCAGCAGCCTTTCACATGTGTGACTATATATGGATCATTACATACAAAAAGGGTTTAGATAGCCGTGGTTTTTTCCCTAACTTCAGCCAACATATCGGAGCAAGACGCCGTCGTTCCCGAGCACAAACCCTTGGTTGTCTCCAATGAACCTGCAACATCCATAACAACCATTGTAAAATGTTGGCAGAGTTTCAGACGTTAAACAGACTCAGACCCTGAACAAGTAAAAGAATGATATCTCCTGCCGAATTCAGGCGATCCAAGTGCTTACTTTACGGAGTATAGGTTGCCGGGGATGTTATCGGCGGCCCTGTCGCGCACCCAGGTCTTGCCGCCGTTGGTTGTTTTCAGCAGGACGCCACTCCCACCGGCAGCCCATGCCTCATCCTTTAAAATGGCACAACAGTTGTTCAATCATACTTTGTAGTATGATGTAAACAGAGCACCGTTCGTTTCAGTTATTGTTACCTTTGAGCGGTAGCCCACGTCCAGAATCCCAAACCCCCGGCTTTGCACCGACGCTTCCTCAAAGTCCTCAACTATCTGGAAATGGATCCTAGTTAGAATATGTTAATGAGCGCTTAAAGGAACTGCATTATGCTGTGTTTGCCCATTTTGCTAGCTAAACTGATCAAATCCAATAAGAACTAGCACTCACCCCTGTTCCTTTACTGAGGAAGAGTCCACCGCCGCGCACGAGGAGCCAGAGACCACCATCTGCTCTCCATCCCATGTTCTGTATCCGCCGCGCCACAGCCCTGTTGTGCGGTTGCCAATATAGCTGCAATATTGCAGGTATGTATAGATATTTCAGAACCAAACCCCGCAATTCACCTAAATCTACACTGCTAAGTAGTAGCTTAATATCATCGAACCTGCCCAGGCTCCCATGTCAAGAAGAAGTTGCCGCGGCTGGAGACAGCGACGTAGCTGCCGTCAGGCGAGCGGTTCACCGTGTTGAAAGTGCCGGTGTAGTAACTCGCACCGCTAATGCCGCTTGAAACTGTTCTGCACCACAGAGAAAAACGACAGAGCAAACAATGTCATGCCTTGCCTTGGTCAGTTGGTCACCCAAATTGCACATGACAGGAAGCAGGAAGTAGAGTGCAACACCCTACTAATGTCTCTAAAGCTCATTAGCCAGCAGCAAAAAATGTGTAACATGTGTATAACCATTGCAAACAGCCTTGACAGAATAAGCAGAACAGAATTATAAGTTTTTTATGAAGAATTCAACTGGACACACATGCTTGGCCTCCCTACCTGTTGAGAGTGGCCGAGACGGTCTCCTGCACGGCGGCCTTCCAGTTGTAGCCGCGGTTGGAGGTCACGTAGATGGCTCCCTCGTCGGTCACCATCTCCGCGCTCTGCTCCCCGGTAGCCTGGATGTACACCTGCCACAAAATCAACCATCAGTCAAGTCCCTACCTCTGTTCCCTCAACTTAGTTGGTATATGCATTTGCAATGCAAAATGAGTGTTGCAATTCAGAAAATGCAGTCAAGAAAGGAACCAAATAATCAGTTAGTTACCATGTCCCCTGGAAGCTGGGCGCTGAGCGGGATCCTCTCCCAGCTGTCGCCGGCGTCCTTGGTGTGCAGCAGGATGGCCGGCTTGCCGACGATCCACCCCTCCTTGCCGCTGAAGCTGACGGAGTTGAACCTGTAGTTGAAGTCCTCGTCCTCCGCCGACGGGATGGAGCGCGGGAACCAGGTGCGCCCGCCGTCCTTGGTCTCCAGGATCGTCTGCCTCGTCCCCAGGAGGAACCCTACAGCAGACCGGAGGATTGTCGATCGGCATGGTGTTTCTTTGGCCACTCAATCCATGGACTGAACTGAACAGAGAAGGCTCTTTTCTTACCGTGGGAGGGGTCGTCGGGGACGAAGGCGATGTCGAGCAGGACGACGCCGGGGTCGATGGGGAGGCCGACGCGCTCCCACTCGGACAGGTCCTCCGCGCGCGCCGCGGGGAGCCGGGGCAGCAGCAGCGGCGCGGCGGCGGCGACCACGGCCGCGGTGGCGGTGTCGGCAATGAGGCCGCGGCGGGACGTGGTGGCGGAGGAGTCGGCCTGGCACGCGCGGGGGACGAGGAGGCGGCCCCGGCGGCGGGTGGGGAGGAGGAGGTGGAGCGCGGCGGTGGCGGTGGCCATGGCGGGAACGGCGAGAAGGTGTGCTGCTGCTGTCTGTGGCTGCGCCTTCCGCGCCCCTTATCCAACCTCTCTTCACCACGAGCTGCTGCATGCGTCTACGTGGCCGAACCATATGCTTTCTCCACTCCATTATGCTAAAGTATTTATTTATCCTCTGCCTGATGCCATGTACACTGACATGTGAGCCCCGTTTCCTCTTCTCTTTTGGCTCTGCAATGCTTTTTTTCCTACAAAGCTTTAGGCCTTCTTTTGGGTTAGAGGAATTTTATAGGAATTCTAATGGATAGGAATTTTGTAGGAAAAATTCCTTTGAACCCCTTGATTTGGTGGAATGAATTCATATTCCTATGTAGGATAGGAAGTAATCCTTCACATTTCAAAGGAAAAAAAAACTCTCTCCATCACGAATTATTTGTCGCGGAAATGGATGTAGTAATTCCGGATGAAGGGACTATTAACCTAGACTCAATGGAAAAAATCCATATCCTATGAATTAAATAGCATCTTTATTCCTAAAGAAAATAAGATGATTGTCATCACAGTTCCTATGGTTTTATATTCCCATAACATTTCTATCCTATCCTATGAACCAAAGAAAGACTTGCTTGTTTCATTAGTGAAGAAGAAGATTGTTCATCAATTAATTAAAAGAAAGTAAAACAGATACATCACATGTCAAGCCTTCTCAACACGTGCCGGGTGAACACTAAAAAAAACATTGTCGAAGAAAAGAAGCCACCGCTGCTATGAGAAAAGAACTCAGGAACAATGGCGAATCCAAATATGAAGATTTGTCGGGATGAAGGAGGACAGCCAAGCTCTACTATTATGCGCCAGTTGACCGCTAGGCATTGGAAATATCTCTCTCCACCTCCGAACAGCGTATCCACCATCATTGGGAAGCACATGCAAGATATTTTTCCCAACCGGGCACACCCCTTTCCATTAATTTCCTAAGAAAATACAACTGAACCAAAGGATAAGGAGACGGGAAAGGAGAGAAGCGAGTTGGGGCATTAATAGAAAACCCGCTACAGATACTCGCTGTCGAAAAACCTACTCCGGGGCAAAATCTTGTTAACACCGACAACCTGAGCAGTATCAAACAAGCTAGACCACATGTAGCAGAAGAACTGCAATAACCATCTAGGGGGGGCATCAAAGCCCAATGAGAACATCTAACTTCTAAGCAAAAGAAAAGAGCACATAACTCTAAAGCACACACACCAGCTTCATCCACGCTGAGCATTATGCTTTCTACGTGGCCATGTGGCCATGGCGGGAACGGGGAGCTGCGCTGCTGCTGTCTGTGGCTGCGCCTTCCGCGCGCCTCCTGCCCCTTCCTTATCCAACCTCTCTTCACCACGAGCTGCTGCATGCGTCTACGTGGCCACGCCATATGCTTTCTCCATTATGCTAAAGTATTTATTTATTCTCTGCCCAGATGCCATGTGCACTGACATGTGAACCCAGTTTCCTCTTCTCTTTGGGCTCTTCAATTTGTTTTTTTTTCTAAAACGTAATGGTAGCTACCGAATGTTTCGGTGCAGGAGAGACAACAAGCGAACCATATTTGTTGGCAGTTTTAGTTGAAAAACAAGATCAGACGACGACAGGTTTTAAACGAAAATTATTTTTTCAGAGAGAGATTGTCATGTCGCCTGAAGAATCTGCCCACTCACCCCTCTTCCCTTGAACTAAAACTGCTATGTGAACGTCTGCATGTGCCACCTCCCCCGGAGAACGTTCGCCGGGTATGAGGGTCCTTCTAAAGAGCATTAAGCCTTCTTTTGGTTTACATGAATTATGTACGGTTTCTAAGTGATAGGGATTTTATAGAAAAAGGTTTCTTTGAAATCTTTTAGTTTGTACTCCCTCTGTAAATAAATAGAAGAGCATTTAGGTCACTGCTTTAGTAGTCTAAACGCTCTTATATTTCTTTACGAAGGGAGTAGGAATAAATCATATTCCTATATTGGATAGGAAGTAATCTTTCACATTTCAAAGAAAAAATATTAGCCTAGACTCAACGAAAATATCCACGTCCTACCAATCAATTAGCATCTTTATCCCTATAGAAAATGAGATGCATGTCATCTTAATTCCTATGATTTTTTCTGTTCCCATGATATTCCTATCATATGAACCAAAGAAGGCCTTACTTGTTTCATTGACAAAGAAGAAGATTGTTCATCAATTAAATAAAAGAAAATAAAATAGACATATCACACAAAACTCATGTTGGGTGAACACTAAAGAAATATTGTCAAAGAAAAGAAGCCATAGCTGCTATGAGAGTAAAAAAAAGTCAGGAACAATGGCCAATCCAAATATTAAGATTTTTCGGGATGAAGGACGGTAACCAAGCTCGACTATATGCGCCAGTTGACCACTAGGCACCGGAAATATCCTGCTCCACCTCCGAAGAGCCTATCCAGCATCATTGGGAAGCACATGAAGGTTTTTCCCAAGCGGGCTGACACCCCTTCCATTAATTTCCTAACAAAAATATTCAGTACACAGTCTCAGCTATAGCTGAACCAAAGGAAAAGGAGACGGGAAAGGAGAGAAGCGAGTTGGGGCACTAATAGAATACCCACTGCAGATACTCGCTAACTCGCTGTCAAAAAACCTACTCCGGGGCAAAATCTTATGAACACCAACAACCTGAGCAGTATCAAACAAGCTCGACCACATACCGCAGAAGAACTGCAATAACCATCTCATTGGGCATCAAACCCTAGTGAGAACATCAAAGCAAAAGAAAAGTGCATATAACTCTAAAGCACATAGAGCCGCTTCGTCCCAGTAGCAGATCGACCAGCCAAGGAGGAGGCCACTTTCACCCTCTTCATGTCAGCCTGAAATGCAGCTCTATCTTTTATCTTCAGCAGCCCTACACAATACATCATAAAGGAATGAGCAATGGAAACAGCTTCCGATGGGGAATGTACCACATGCCCCTCAAACGTTACTTTGTTACGTGTACACCAAATACCCCAACATATGGCGGAAACAATCAACATGTAAAAATTCTTGCCACCAAGAAGGAAACAATACAACCACGAAAAACTCTACTAAATAAACCCAGTACAACCCAGCACCAGACTAAAAACACCTCACACTGAACGATTAAACAAGCAAGTGAAGAATAAATGATCGGTAGTGTCAATATCTCGACAAAAATAGCCTGAGGGATTCCCTAACCACTTGAATTTGCGCATATTGTCACGAGTAAGCACATCATTTCGAAATAACTGCCAGATGGGAATTTAATTTTAAAAAGCATGCCGGCCTTCCACACCCATAAACGGATTTTGTGATAAAAACCCCTTCACTCATCAAAGTCTAGGTAACAACATCAGGAGAGCCATTTAAATTAAGCCCATGGCCTTAGAAATAATTTCCATCCATTGCATGATATGCTCTCCAAACAACCTACGATGGAAAGGAATGTTGTAATCAACAGAAACAAACTCAGCTAGAGTACATTCTTGTTCCTCGCAAACATCAAACAACATAGAAAAACAAACTTTCAAAGGAATCTCAAGGACCCCATGATAATGCCAGATCCTAACCACATCACCTTTATTGATAATAATTCTCCAACCAGTGAGATAAACCTCCTTAAATTTCATATTTGCCTTCCAAGAAAGGGAATTGGTAAAGCAGGATTGAATATTAGCAACAATTTTATGTTTAAAATATCTACAACACACAAGCTGTTGCTAGAGGCCATTGCTAGTCTCTAATTTCCACCATCGTTTCACCAAAAAGACTAATATTTTGCTTATGGAGGTCTTTAAGCTCAGGCGTCCGATTTTCATGAAGCGGTAGGTTCTCAACAATTTCACCATATGATAAGCATGTTTCTTTTTTCTTTTTCTCCAAAAGAAACATCTACAGTGAGTATTCACCTTTTCTATGAATGTTTTGTTAAGCGAAAACACAAACATGAAATCAGATGGGATACCAGCTAAACTGGAGTTAAGCGCGATTGTTTTGGCTCGAGAAGAAGTAGAATAGCCAATACAAGTGTACGACCTCTTAATCAACTTAGCATCTAGATAGTCACAATCAATATTCTTGAGCATGGAGTATGTTATAGGGACCCCTAAGTATCTCATAGGAAGAGTGCTAATTTGACAAACAAACACTATAATAGAATCTATCTATCTTGTTATCCTCAACAATAGTGAAAACTTCAACGCGACGTGTTCACTTCCACCCCCTCCCACCCCCACATCTTTCGCTCGGTCAACGCATGACCGGTCGACCTGACTTTTGAAAAAAAAATCTGGTACTTTAAAAAGTTCAAGAAATAAAAAAATGTTTCTGGATTTGAAAAAATGTTTACAAATTTAAAACAATTTCATGAATTCAAAAAATGTTCATGAACTTAAAAAAGGTCAATGTTTCAAAAATAATTATTAATTTTCAAAACAATACAAATTTGCAAAAATTCATAGATTTCAAAAAAATCATGGATGTTTGATAAAGAACACAAATTTTAAAAACATTATGAAAATTTAAAAACAAAAAATAAAAAGAGAAAAGGGAATAATAAAGAATAACAAAAATAAAAATAAAAACAAACAGAAACAGAAACCCGATCAAAAGCTTCTAGAAGTTTCTCAAAACCGGAACGTTGAACGTTTATGAGCAGGCCCAATTAATTGCGGGGATGTGCGCCACGTACGGTTTGCCATTAGCGAGCGCTATAGGTGTTGAATAAGCGCGAAGACTATGGGGTTGTTTGGTTCTAGGTCTACGAGTGCCACACTTTGCCATATAATGTTGCCAAACTTGCCTAAGGCTAGTTTTTCAAAATGAGAGCCACAAGTTGGCAAGCCTAATGGAATCTTGCCACACTTTTTGAGTATGTGGGGCCCTAGTGTGGCTTGCCTAAGATATGGCTTGAACCAAACACACACCTAAGTTGATGAAACTTGTCTAACCTTAGGTGTGGCAATTTTTGGCAAACTTAGTCTCAAACCAAGCAACCCCTTAGTCTCAAACCAAACAACCAATATATCACTCTTCAATGTTGGGGATATCGCTTATGGGAACTTATCGGCCGACCCATGAGAAGGGGTAAATCGGCCAGTTTATCGGCATATCGGCTGATTTATCGCCATATCGGCTGATTTATCGGCCGATTTATCTTATCGGTCAGACAACGGTAAGCGATAAATCGGCCGATTTATCGGAATATCGGAAGATATCTTGAACAGTGTCACTCTTATAGCGAGCATATCTTCCGTCTCGCTGAAGCATTTTCTAAACTGCGTTGACCCGTTTTTTCTTTTGATCACTGGCTCACACTTGATTGCTCACTTGATGTCTCGTTGTAGTTGTATGTCCATTTTCAAATGCTTGATTAACATTTTTTAAAGGTTCAACACATTTTTTACTTCTTTCTTTTCTATGTTTTGCTTTTTCATCAGCTTTTTGTTTAGCTATTTTTGTCCATTCATTTTTTCTATTTTCTATCTTTTCTTTTTTGAGATACATCTCAAATTATTTAGTACAAATTCCACATGGAGCATTTTTTCATATATGTTGAAAATTTTCAAATACATGAAGAGAATTATTTTAATATATATTTTAATATTATTTTGAATACGTGTTAAGTATTCTTCAAATATTTGATCAATATTTGTAAATGGTAGGACACATCTTTTTCATAAATTATGTGGACATTTGTTACATTCTATAAGCATGTTTTGACAAATGTCTCAAACATATTTTTGAAATGTATGATCATATTTTAAAAAGGTCTTGAACTTTTTTTAAATGGCATGAAATACTTTTAGAAATCAAAATAATATTTGTTACATGGTTTATGTATATATTTTAAATATTGCATTTTTTTACGAAACGTGTAATTTTTATAAAATGTTATGGATATTTTCAATGCTTTTTACATGTTTCAAAAGTTGTGAAAACATTTTTTACACTGTGCGAATATATTTTAAATGTGTGATAAACACTTTTATACCTTGAAGTAAATTAATTTCTGAAAATTATGTGTTTTGAATATTTCAGAATTATAAAAAATATCATACGAACGAAGAACAAACTTAGGAAGAACTAATCTACCGGTCTAGCTAAATAGACGCTTGCTGGAGTGGTCCTTGTCTCTTGTTGCAGGAAAGAACAGAGGGGGCGACTATGTAACCCTTGTAGGTATACCTAGCGTAGCCTCGCGTCAATGGCGCACCAGCGGCCAGGTCCATTAGCGGAACCGAAAGTGGCTTCTCATTCGCTTCTTTCAACTTTCAAATATGACGTGTGTTGCCATGGGAGACGAATATTCCTGCACCACCCTACTGAACAAACACGAGTGTTTGCCGCAATGCCCGTGAATTGCTATGGGTAAAAGGTTGGTGTAGATGTGGTACCGATAAAGAACTTTTGTGAATTCTCAAGCATGAGTGTTTGCCGCAATGCCCGTGTCTTACTACGGGTAAAAGGCGAGCAATCGCTCCATGTGTTTTGTGGCAAGCATCGAAGTTATTATCCCTTTTTTGCCTCTTTGTCAACCTTCACGCTTCGTGCAGAACAAATAGTAGTTTCCCTGAATCAAGGTTAGTCCGTTCCATAAACACGGTTTATGATGTGGTAAAGAAAGACATTTATGTTTAAGTATGTATGTCTCAGAAACACTATTCGACATAACATATTTAAGACATATAAGATTATGATTATTATCAACCGAATTCATGGATCAAATGTTGTGAACAAAAAAGGTGGGAATTACTTGAGGTGAATTCACTGAAAAGAAGTATTCGGGCCAATGCACCATCTCATGGCACCACCAATACTTGCGTGCAAACATTCCCTGACTATCACGAACAACACTTGCGGCCGATGAAAATCCTCTGACACCTCAGCCTAGCGGCTAGCGTATGTAGCGCAGCCTGGGCTCCATGTTCACCACTGCGAGGCAAGACAGCTTAACAGCACTTCATATGAGTACTGGAAACAAAAATGCTAATCCGAAGCAAAATTAGGTTTGGCGCATACTTCCACTTGAGTACATCAATGTAAATGTACCACACTACATCATCGATGCACTTTTATGGTGACACAAAATACAATGATAGCAAGTCAACAAATCCATTTACTTGAGCCTATCGTAACAAACAAACAAAAAATCTATCTATCTATCTTCCATCTACGCATCAACAAGGAATGCAACTAGTAGTAGCAACTTCAGCTCAGGAAAAAAAAATCTCATCTCATCTCTCTCTTTCATCTTAATTATGCAAAGGCCGGGTGTGTACTCATTGTGTTTGTACCTCTCGATGCTTCATTATAAGTCAATAAAATTCACCATTTGTCAAAAAAGTCATCACTCTATTCCACTCAGATCTCCCTCTCTCTCTCTCTCTCTCTCTCTCTCTCTCTCTCTCTCTCTCTCTCTCTTTCTCTCTCTCTCTCTCTCTCTCTCAAGCCTATCTCATCTCTGAGTAGCAGCATCAAATAGCAGCAACAACAACATAGGATAAAAAAAATCTCATCTCTCACGCCGCCTTTGCTCCATCTTTCATGTCAGTAGTAGCACGAACGTCAATACACATCATAGCCGGAAAAATCTGTACCTCTCTCATATCTCTCTCCATGTCTCCCTACCCGTCTCCAACGTTGCGCCACCCCTGCCCCGCTCCAGCGCCATGCCGTGGCAGCGACTCCCCATCTCCCCTGCCCTTGCCCACTCGAGCGCCTCCCTGTCCCTTTCACTCCCAGCCTATTCGGTTTGACACCTTGCACACATAAGAATGCCTACACAAGCTAGCTTTAGATTGTTTAGTGGCGGTTGCCTGCAACCTAGGCGGAGCCTTGGCCGCCAGCTTCCCAAGCTCGCCGTCCGGCGCCCTCTGGGATTGATCACTAGGCTGAGGAAAGCGAGACCTCCTAGTTGGCGCCTTAAGCGCCAGCTAGGAGAACCAGCGCCCACACGCCCCGCTCGTCCCATGATCACCTTGTTCGCTCGGTCACAGGTAACTAGTTGATCAGTCTATCATTAAATTATAAAAAATAGCAAAAAATATATCAAAAAATAGAAAACAAATTCATGAATTCAAAAAGTTCATGAAATAAAAAAAAAAGAGTTCACAAAATAAAAAAAGTTCATGAATTTTGAAAACAAGTGGACGAATTCAAAAAAGTTCACGGTGATTTTGAAAAAAGAAGTACTTGGATTTGAAACAAATTCAGGGATTTCAAAAAAGTTCATTTATTTTGAAAATTTTCATGAATTTGTAAAAAATCTCATCAATTTTCAATTTTTGTTGACATTTAAAAACATGGAATTCAAAAAAAGTTTGCGAATTTGAAAAAAGGTCATTGATTTTGGAAAAAAAGTGACGAGTTTGAAAAAAGTTCATGGGTTCAGAAAAAAGTTCACGGATTTGTAAAAAAGTTCGCAACTTTGTTTTCGCAACTTTGGAAGAATTTAAGATTTTTTTATTTTCTAGCGAATTTAAGAGAAGAAAAAAATGAAAAAATAGAAATAAAGAGACAAAGAAAAAGAAACAGAAGAAAAACTGGCCAAAACAAAGCCAAAAAAATAAAACTAGCCAGGGAAACATCTATTTTTTTAGCGTTATATTTGATAAAGTAAAAAAGAAATAAAGCAGGCACAACAGGTGTGGTGTCCCAGTTGGTTACCGTGGTTTGTACTAAGCCAATGGGTTAGGGGTTCAAATCTTGCTGGGCAAACATGGTTTGAAGGTTTACAGAAAAAAGTGTAAATCACTGACCTATGGCGGAGGGAGGGGGGAGGGGGTGTGCGTGGGTTGGCAAAATAGTCTATAACCGTCGCCTTTTTTAGGGGACTCTAACCGGTGCTTAAGGCGCATAATAGGATTGGGGCAGGAAAGCTGGAAAGATGATTGATCGCTCATCGCATTGAGACATGCGCTGGACTGGACTAGTCTGGAATCGGTCGCTTGAGTGGCTTGGTCCGACCGATCCTATCGATAGATTCTGCATTTAGATCGATCACATCGTAAGGGCTTTAAAGAAAAAAAAGGCCGAAACAAGGAATGGTACTCTTCTTTTAGATAGGAGAGATTTGTCGTTCGTTCTATTTTTCTTCTTTTACGTTTATTTTCTTCATATTTTCGATAATATTAAAATACATATATTTGAAGCTAAAAACTACTTCATTTTCCGCCATAAAATCGTAAATATAAAATATGCCGGCACATGATGGCATAAAAAAATGTTTGTGACATTTAAAATGCTTACATGTTTCATAAAAATGTACGCGGCATTTAAAAAAATATTATTCAATGTAAAAGACTGTTTGTCGAATACAAGAGAAAATGTTTGTGTTAAAAAATGTAAACACATTAAGTAAAATATTCACACATGGCAAAAAATAATTTTTTGTGACATTACAAAATTATTATTTTTCTTTATAAAGTATCGTAGTATTAAGAAAATTGCTTAACGTGTATTTGAAAAATGTTTAACACATATTTGGAATTGTTTTAGATACGTACGTATGAAAAAATGTTAATAATGTATTTAAAATATGTTAAGCATGTAGAAACTATATTTCATATGTACAAAAAAAATGTACAAATGTGTATGAAAAAATAAACATCAAAGATGTATTTAAAAAATGTTAATCATGTAATTAATAAATGTTACACATTTATAAAAACTATGTTCCTGATGTAGGGTAAAAATGTACTATGTGTATGAAAGAAAGTAGCCATGTGTTGGAAAAAGTAGGAAAAGAAGAAGAAAAAGGGAAACCGTGTAGGAAAAACAAAAAATGAACAAAACCGATGAAAACAAAATAACCGGTAAAGGAGCCAAAGAATTTGAAAAAAAACAGTTATGAAGCAGAAGAACTATAAAAAAGGAAATACGCAAAGATAGACAAAGAATACAGGCAGAGGTACACAAAAAAATGAGGAAACCGGTGAAATCCAAATAAAGATGAAAAATAAAAAAACTTAGAAAACAAAGAAAACCGATGAATCCAAATTAAAAGCAAGAAAACCAAACAAACCAAAAGAAGATTGCAAAAAGAGGAAATGGGCAGGCCGAATAATGATGCGATAGAAAAATCAGCACTGTCAAATATAACACTGGTACCAGGCCGAAGCGTGCAGAGGCCTAGCACGCAAGCACCAGGCCGAATAATGATTTTTCTGTAATGTAAGGCCGCACGACCCAGGCACTAGTGCGAATAACCGGCAAACTAAATCGCGTGTGCGTTGAGCTGAGCTGGACCAAAACCATCGCAATATATAATAAGAAGGAATAATAAAAGTAACAAAATTAGACAAGTATTTATCTAAAGTAAGAATTTTTTCCTTTCAGAAAGAAGATAAGAACAAGAGGCTCACCACGGTGGTGCTGGCGACGAGATCGGCGCGGGCGATCGACGGCGGTGAAGACGGGGACGGGACGTGACGGACCGCTAAACCTAGACAAATCTCGGGAAAAATGGAGCTCGGAGGTCGAGTTTCGAAAGGAGAAAGATTAACTAGTGTGGCTCAGACATTTCATCGAACACCTCATGTGCATAGGAGGTGAGTTAGAGCACCCAAATGCCCTTCCCTCGCCGGCCAGAAAAAACAGAGCACTGTGGAGTGCTCTGCTGTGGCGATGGGGTATATATAGGGAACTCATTGGTTCCGGTTAGTGGAACCAACCGGGACTAAAGGCCTTTGGTCCCGGTTGGTGCCACGAACCGGGACCAATGACCCCCTTTAGTCCCGGTTGGTGGCACCAACCGGGACCAAAGGCCTTGTGCTGCTCCGCGTCAAAAGTTTAGTCCCACCTCGCTAGTTGAGAGGGCTCGAGAGTGGTTTATAAGCGCTGCTGCGCCCACCCTCTCGAGCTCCTCTCAACTGCAGGCTTTCGGGCCTAACCGTTCTCTTTGCCTGTGGGGCCTACTAGGCCTTATGCGGGCCTGAATCCTGGCCCATGGATGGGTTTCAAGTCGTATTCAGGCTGTGGTGGCCCAGTAGGTGGCATAATTTTTTTATCTGTTTTTGTTTTCTTTTTTGCTTTATTTGTTTTGTTTTGTTTCTACTTACAACAAAAAACTTATTTATTTTATTTCTAATTACTCATGTATTTTATTTTTATTTATTTTACTGCTGCTATTTTTATTTATTTTACTGCTGCTATTTTTATTTAATTTATTAAGGTTTATTTATTTTAGTTACTATAGTTTATTTTATTTTATTTTATTAAGGTTTATTTATTTTTATTTATTTTATTAAGGTTTATTTATTTTATTTACTATAAAAAATGAACATAGATGCGCCTATAGAGAAAATTCAACCTAAATTCATAATAAATTTCTATAAAATTCAAAGAAATTTATTGTGAATTTAGGTCAAATACCCTGTATAAGGGCATCTATTTTCACTTTGAGAGGAGCTCAACAAGGCAGAGAGGGACGGGCTTATAAACTGGTGTGAGCGCCCTTCGGTTGGCGAGGTGGGACTAAACACTGGACGCAACTAGGACCAGCCCTTTAGTCCCGGTTTGTGGTATGAACCGGGACTAAAGGGTGGTGGGCCAGGAGCGTTGCCCATTGGTCCCGGTTTGTCCCACCAACCGGGACCAAAGGGGTCGGACGAACCGGGACCAATGCCCCCACGAGGCCCGGCAGGCCCCTGGCCACACGAACCGGGACTAATGTGAATATTGCCCTGTGACCAAAGCCCACAACATTTGATCACTCTCTTATGATGTGCACCGAGAATGAAGCATCATTCAAATACGAGCAAGTTTGGTAGCGTGAAACAAACCTGGCAAAGGGAAAAACAAAGCTGTTGTGAATATCTGAACCTACAAAACTCACCCGGACTTTGGTTTCACTATAACCGGTCGCTGGTGAAGGATCACCCTGGGCGTTGTGCCGTCAATCCTCTTCAATTTACACAGCTCACTTACAATCTCCTTGGTCGTTAGATGGTCCTCTTCTTCGTCGGTTGATGTCAAATGAAACTCTTTCAGCTTCTCAAGGTTTTCTGCACCAAGAATGCCCTCCAGCATGTTGTACCTAATCTCAAGCCTTTCTAGCTCTGGCATGGCCTTCCTTGAAAATCTCAGAAGTGGCAATATAGGACCAGAGAGGCACATAAGTTTTAGACTCTTGAATCCACTATCTGGTACCGTGATCTGCCCGTCGGAGTACATCTTGTTTTTCGCAATAATACTCAGTGTTTGTCGGTCCTGTTGTTTGGCCCTAAAACAGAATGTGAGAGAAAACAACGCTTTTAGTTCACTGAGGTCCTTCAAGTTATCTGTCCGGAAGGCTGTCAATGAAAGGGTTAACTTGTTCAGAACATTCAGTTGTGTGATCCACTTGGGGAGCTTCATCATCTTCCCAGATAACTCAAGGGCAACAAGGAATCTTGGAGGAGATGACAAACCATCCAGTGATTTGACAAAATCAGATGACTCATCATCAATTATTAGGGTCTGCAGAGAGCAGCCACCTAGGTACTCAATGGAGGACCTTAACTTCTCTAAACTGGCATCAGTGACCATGGTTTTGAGCTTGTAGATAGCAAGCTTCCTAAGCTTGGTCAAATGACGAAGGTCCGATGATCCCTCAACAACCTCAACCCCTGATAGTATTTGCAGTGCCTTTATTTTCTTCTTGAAATCTCCAGGAAGCCTCAATGCCTTCCGTGTTGCTTTATCCCCTCCAAGTATGTTAACTAAACATTCAAGCTGGCTTACAGCTTTAGGCAACTCGACAACTTCTGTCTCCCTTATGTCCAGCGTCTCAAGGCTCTTAAGCTTTCCAATGTTATCAGGAAGTTGGTTGGTGTATGTTTTTCTGAGGCTGAGATATTTGAGAAGAAACATTTCACATATCTCACTTATATGGTGTTGTTTAACATCCTTGCAGCCTTCAAGATCGAGGACCTGTACAATTCCAAACTTAAACGAATGGGAAGAGAGTTGTTTCTTCAAGCTCCCGAAGATGGTCAGTGACCTGACATGAGACAAATTCATCTTCTCGGTATCCTTTGCATGTTTGGAATCACTGTCTTGGATGGACAGCCGACGGACCTTGCTGCTGGGAAGTTGCATGAACCAGTTACCACCAACCACAGTGATGAAATTCTCTTCACTTGCCTTCCTCACAATGAGCTCAAGAACCATATCGTGAACTGCACATTTCTTCACCTTTCCATTACCGTTATGCTCTACTGGTTGGATGATCTTCCTCCTTATGAGATGATTGAAGTATGTCTCCGCAATAACATCCACACCCAGCCCGTCTTTCTCACAGACTATACCTTCAGCTATCCATCGCCTTGTTAAGCGTTTCCTGCTGATTTTGTACCCCTTGGGAAATATGCTCAAATACAGTGAGCAAGTCTGGATTTCAGCAGGCATGTCGTCATAGCAATGGCTAATGAGCCTGGCCACTTCCTCCTGTGTAAGATCTTCCGCACCAGTTTTCGCTGATTCTGGAAATATATCTTTGCAAACTTTCTCCCAATACTGATGCTCTTTGCCTGGGTTGCAGGCCACAAGACCAGCCATTGTAATTATGGCCAATGGCATCCCCTTGCAAATCTTCCATACTTGCTCTGGAAATAGACCATCTTTCCTGCCTTCAGTTTCTGAGGTGGCTTCTTTAGATGAGTTTGCAGGATTGTGACCAGAAAAGTGTTAGCATTCTGAATAAAATCTTGTACACTAACTAACAAAACAAAACAAAACATTATGAAATAAATCACCTTCTTTTCTCTTAGATGTTGGAGTAGGATCTTTGCTTCCTTTGGACTCATTGTACGCCTGCATAAACAACTTCTTGGATTCTTCTTCAACAAGACCACGAACTTTACGAATGTCGACTTCTCTTTGTGTTGTAGCAACATCATGAAACCGTGTAGTAACTATTATTTTGCTTTCTTCACCAGTTGGAAGTGCATTTATAATACTATCCAGCAGCGATGCAGACCATACGTCATCAATTAAGACCATGTAACTGCCAAGAACAGAAATTTAAAAGTGGGTGCGCAAAGTGAGTAGGAAGTTGAAACAAAATGAAGTAAACTAAAATCCAATGGGATGGGTTCTCTAAAATAAGCTAACTTTGCTGAGACTGCAGTTTAAGATTAAGTTTGTGGTAGAACAGAGACTTCTATACATCTATACAACCAGCAGTAAAAGCAAACAATGTGAAAAAAAAAATATTCTAGTAAGTTTTTTTTGGAAAGACCCAGCAAGTCACGGCTTTTTTCTATTAATAAGCAGGGAGAAAAAATATGTACAGTGATCAGCGAAGTGACATAGAGAACAGGAAAAGGGGAGGGAAAAAACTATGGGTCCACGAAGGGACTAAGAAGGCATTTGGCGGTCTAAATTATTTTCACATGATATTAAACACGCCTATTCCTCTATTTTCACATGATGTTAACTCATTGGCTGTAAACATTTGCTCCTATGAATTAAAAACATTCTGCCTCTGTTTTCTTTGAAGATGGGCGAACTGTATGAAGCTGCCTTCCAAAATTCCTGAGGATCTACCGCAAGTTAATTAGTGCGTACCTCTTTTCGTTCAAGAAGTCCGCGATGTCTTTGTTGAGTGATCGATTTCACGTGCTTCCTCGGATTCGTCAGATCTGCAGCATATGGCCGCCATGACGGTCGACGAGCCTCGGCTGACGTGACCCCGTACGCCTTTGACGGCAGCTGCAACAAGGCTGTTCTTCTTCTCCGAGCTGCCCAGCTGCTTGTGGACGCTGGTGTGGGGCTTGAGTTGATCCCTGATGATCAGGAGGATGGCCTCCAGGTCGGTGCTCTGAGATACGGTGACCGTCGCACGGTGGCTGAACTTGTCCCCGGAGTTCCTGTACAAGGAGGTGGCGATGGCCGTCTTCCCCACGCCTCCAAACCCAACAATACAGGTCACCCTCTTGTCGAGGTCCCGCGTGTGCTCTTCCACTCCCACGGGTTCTCTCGTGCTGACCAGCTGAAGCAGGCTGGGGGCCTGGTCGTCGGCGACGTCAAATCTAGCGGCGCTGGTGCTGGACTCAGCTGGGTTGACGACCCCATACCTGTCGCGCCGCTCGCTGATCTGCTGCGCCCGCATCTTGAGCACGGACAGCTTCGAGGCAATGTCGCGGCGAGGCCGCCAAGTGAGGATCTCGTAGACGCTGCTGACGAGGCAGTAGCAGCGCAGGCTGGTGCGCAGGCCCCGGATGCGCTTGCCGGAGTCGTTGATACAGTCCTCAATGTCGTAGGTGACGTCGCGGATCTGCTTCATCCAGTCCTTCATCAAGCCGCCATGAACACCATTTTAGGCGCGGAGGAAGGACTGCATGGTGGCGAGCTCGTCGTTGATGTACTGGAGGTCACCCTCGACGCCCCTAATCAGCCTGTACTCGTCGGAGAGAAGCCCTCCAAGCTTGGACAGGACGGACCCCATGGTCGCCTGCGAAGCGCCAACCACCAGCTCCATCCCCCTGCTTTGCCAGCGGGATGTACCTGCCGCGGGCCTTTTTCTTCCACCGTCCGGCGGAGAGGACAAGGAAGAGCGAGGCACAGACCGCTACGGCTGTCGAGGAAGAGTATACTGAGATTGTCGAATCTGCGACATGGTAGTGGTGACGGGGGCGCAGGCCTAAACGAAGGTAGGGGTTGAATTAGGGGCCATGCTGTTTGAACGGTGACTAAAAAAGTAAGGATGTGGCTAGATTCAGTACATTGAACAAGTCTTAGTCAAGTGACACAACATATAAGGAAGAAGAAAGATTTTTTTTTTAAGAATTGTTTGCACGAATCTTTATGTAAGATCTCACGAATATAATATTTGAGACTTCGTTAAGCCTTAGTTGACTGAGGTTTAGCAATCCCGAAAAAGTAAAAAACTTAACCTATCGAAACGTTGGTCATAAGTCATAACTAAAGTTTTTTTTTCGGTTCTCTTATTTGGATGATTGCACTTGTTTATTTTCGAGTAAATTTTACCGTATGTACTCGCATGGGTCCTATAATTTATGAAATGCATATTTTTTAACGTGATACAGACGCAAAGGCTCATACATACGCACATACATTCATCCGTATAAATGCGCATATGCATGCTATACCTCTATAAGCATCTTCGAGAGACCGAGCCGGTACATCATCTTGAGATTGATGAAGGCGTAATAGACGCCTTTGTAGTCGACGGAGACGTCTCCTCCAACTAAATGCACATCGCCGAAAGACCTGAAATAAATTTAGAAAAATGCAAGCACCAACGTAAAGTCTAGGACTTAAACTCTAATGGGCTCGGAATACCACAGTCCTCCTAACCCGGAGATTCTCTCCTCGTCTCCCTGAGAGAAAGCGATCACTGGGTCTATCTGTCTCTTATATGTGTGTATTTTATCAAGTATTCGTTTTGTAGTTGTAAGAGGTTAGGATACAACTCCAAGTCATCCTGTTACAGTGGACACGGCTACTCAAATAGTTTAACTTCCCTGCAAGGGTGCACCAATCTATCAGATACGCTCGATTACCTCTGTCCGGACACACTTTTCTAGGTAATGCCCGGCCTTGGATAATCGACACGCCGTAGACCAACCTAGACTCTCCAGAGAGGTCAACACGCTGGTCTAAATCCTAAGCGCGAAGGGGTCATGGACCGATCGCCCTAAGCGCTCCTGCATGTTGTGCGACTTGACGGAGACCATACCCACCTCTGTATACACAAGCAGGTGGTTATCGCTCACCCCGACAATCAGCTCACCTATCTGAACTGTGACATCTGGAAAGCTTTCGGGATGAACTTACGAAGCCGAGGGCCCCATAAACCATTATCCCGCGCAGCGGTTAGTGCGTATATGCCAATGGAGGCAGAGGAAGATTTGTACACCAAATCAGAAGGAGAGGAGTCCCATGCTTTTTTAGATTGAGGAGTCCTGTGCTGGGTGAAACGAGGGGGAGGAGTCCCATGGTTGTACGATCCTAATAGGAGAAAAAGATTTCTAGGCCTTTTTCAGCATTTTGTTGATAGAATTAACGTGGGATTGCAACATGAATCATTTGCTCATAAGATTCCTAACCGAAGAGAAGATTTCTAGGCCTTTTCAACATTTTTTGTAGAATTAACGCGGAATTATGACATGGGCATTATTCGGATTGATCTGAACCATTATAACTTGGTCCCACGTGATTAACGGCTCCTAATTTCTTATTAACGTGAGATTTTTTAGGGAGTCCCTAATTAGTATAGGTATAGATAGATAGATAGATGGATAGATGTTAGTTAAGTGTGTTGAACTTTTACTAGTAACTTTACATTATATTTTCTAGCCCACAAAGGTGTTACGGAAGCATAATTAACCTTTTGGCTCATAAAATCTCCCATGGCATCATGTTAGGCTAAAAAAGGAGATCTTTGTGGGCAGAAAAATCCTCCTATGTGGCATTACTACCATGTGGTATATAATTAAATCCATTGTACATGTCAATATGTTGTAGAACTTGAATGAAAGGTATTAATTGCAACAACTAGGCCTAAAAAATGTTGCATGGCTGCAAAATAGGATAAAAATGCTGCCAAACATAATAAACGATTTTGTTTATTCGGTAAAATAGAACCAGCAGCTTGTATAGATGAAAACGCGCTGCTAGATAGCATCGACATCAGCAGCGTTTAGTTTGGGAAAACACTACTAGCTCTTGCATAGTTGGAAGCGCTTAGCGCAGCATGCACGTGGCCACTGTTATGCCGTATCAACAATCTTTACCACTCTAGAACGCTGCTACAGGAACCCAGGGTAGCAGCTTTCCCTCGGAACGCCGCTAGTTCACGTGTGCTCAGTGGCGGAGCTAGCATTTGATTACAGGGTGGTCCGCCTAATTTTTTTTAATAAGCAATATGATATGTAAAAGTTCTAACTAATTACCAATATCACAAAGAAATAGATTAATATGATCTTACAAACGCACTAAAATTCTTAATTAAATCTCAGTGAGAAAAATTATGTACAAATTATGTCTGTGTTCATGTGCAGAAAATTGGGGCAAAAAAGCAAACCCTAAATCTGAAATTGGGGCATTTTAAGGTACCAAATTGGTTGCTCATTGGTTGACTGGTTGTCACGCTAATCGGAAGATGACTGACCAGCAGAGGCTGCCGCTGGCTTTGCAGCGGTGCAGTTTGGCGGGGGCAGGGGAGCCGGGCAGGGGCGCCAAGCGCAGGCGGCCGGCCGGGGGCAGGGGCGCAGCAGGACTAGCGCACAGGGCAGGGGGCGCGCGGGAGGCCGGGAAAGGGATGCGGGAGCCTGATGGGTGGCTGCGCTCCGGGCTCCGGCCGGTGAGGATGAGAGGAACGGCGCGGCTGGGTGTCGGGGTCGGGCAGGTGAACTTATGGTGAGGCGGCTGTGCGAGGGAGACGAGCGTTCTACTCGAAACTCGATGTGGACATGCCATGCCTGCAGTCGTTCCTCCCTGGATTGCGTTATTGGGCCCTTTTTTCTCTCTGGCCCAGTTAGAGTCATATGTACATAAGCAGATCAAAAATCCCAGGGTGGGCCGCGGCCCACCCTGGCCACCCTGTAGATCCGCCATTGCGTGTGCTAGCAGCACCACACTGGCGACACGTAGCCTGAACTCTGCCAGTGCTCACATCGAAACGCCGCTAATTAGGGGTTCCTATAGTAGTGTGCACCATTGCGAGGCTTCGATGTTGTGTTGTATTACCGCCAGTGTGTTAAACCGCTGATATATAAGTAGCCTATATCATGCGGGCCTATTGACTAATTATTACATTTAACATTTCAAAATGATTAAACAGTAATTATGTAGGATTTGACCTTTGGACCCACATGTCATCCACTGCAGCAGGTCCTCCAATGAGATCAAGAAATTTTTAGGCTATTTTTTTTTCAAAATGCAGCTTAAGTGGGTCTGATCATCATCAATTAGGGACATAGACTAGCTAAGTGACTACAACACCATCACCGAAAAATTGGAAACTGACTACAAGCTAATTACACTACCATTTACAAAACAACCATCTGCCAACATAAGCGGACCACTTGAGAAAAACAAACAACCAAACTATAGCATTAGCAAAGCCAGCCACTACACAAAAGCTTTTACCAAACACTTGGAAGATACCACGAAAAGTTGTATCAGCCTCACAATGCAGTTCTTCATTGCTATCCGCACGATCAGTTTTGTTCCCCACTGCAACAACATATTTCGATTAGCATCTTTTTTTCTGCAAGCAGGTGTGTGCTATGTAGCAAACACTTCACTAGCTATCTACTCAGACAGTTTGGTTCCCCACCGTAACATGACTTGTTTGCATCCTTTTTCTAGCTACAAGGTGTGTGCGATGCAACAAACACTTCACTTGCTACCCGCTCAGATAGTTTTGTTCCCAACAGCAACATGTCATGCGGGGAAGGAGGTATGTTCAACCCTGCTGGAGCCATGCCCCGCCAGCCTTGGTAAAAAACATAAAGACATTGTTTTTGGGGCTGCTTAGATTGGAAAAAAATATATTAGGTTTTGGCCTCCCAAAACATCTATATTTTGTGTTTCACCCCCCCCCCCCCCCCCCTCTCGAACAGTTTTGTTCCCAACAGCAATATGTCCCACAGGGGTGGAGCTATGTTCAACCCTGCAGGAGCCATGCCCCGCCAGCCTTGGTAAAAAACATGAAAACATTGTTTTTGGGGCTGCTTAGATTGGAAAAAATAGGTTTTGGCCTCCCCAAACATCTATATTTTGTGTTCCCCCCCCCCCCCCCCCCCCCCCCCCCCCTCCTGTCTAGCTCCGCCACTCAGTTTGCCTCCTTTCTCGGCAAGAAGGTGCGTGCAAGCAGACGGCGACGCACACACCAATGAAACAATGATTAGAGAATAATGACCGGGAGATTTAGTTTATGTGTGTTAAAGTCAGGGTTGAGTTGGTTTCGAACGGGCTACATACATGGAAAATGTAAACAGAAATTTCTACCTTATGTGTTCTGCCAAAAAAAGTTATGTTTTCATTGTCCTTTTACATGGAAGTTTTTATTTTCGTTTCGATTTTTCTGCAGAACACACAAATATCATCATGTAGTATTCCATCTTTTCATTCAAGCAAGGGCCATCCCACGTTTCCACCTAAATATCCAACCGGATGTAGTGCTCCAGCAGCTCATAGTTTGAGTTTGTAAATCTTGATCACGTACGACTCCAGCTCATAGTTGACGTTGATAATTTCAATGTCATCGTAGCGTAGTGGGTGGCCATTATGGATCTCACATGGCACGATACTCTAGTTGACAATAGACAATATAAATTGGCTAGACCGGCGTGTGTATTCTCCATTGCTAAATTCTGCTACATAATATCTATACTTTACTTAACTGTTCTACCTTGCTATTATCTATCACCATTGTTGCCATTTAATCTTATAACTAGCAAGATAAGGGGCTTGACAACCATCTTGTCATGTTGGGTACAAGTGTGTTTTTGCCGTGTGTGCAAGAGTTACTTAACTTGTTAGCTTAGTAGACTCCTACTAGATTGATAACCTTGATTCTCTAATTGAGGGAAATATTTGATGTTCAACTTCACCCTTCCTCTTGGGAGATCCCCAAAACTCTTGCGGGATCAAGCACCTATTTTATTGTTGAGCCTAGTCGATCATACCAGTCCTTTCACGGGGCGGAAGCCATTTTGTGATACGACGAGACAAACTAACCGCGCGCCTATATTTTTGCCGTGATGTCATGCTCGCACCATAATTAGCGGACCATATGATGGACAGAGTTTTGTCGCCCATTCGGACATTACCGCAAACATTTGCTTCATTCAAATCCCGTAAATTAACCACTTTTAAGTTTTCCTCATGGTTTAGGTGAGTACTTAGATCTTGATCCAGAGGTTGTGAAGTAAATTTATTTTCGCCAAACTACTAATAATTACGTCATGTTTTTTCCAATCTGAGAAAAAGTAAATGTTAATATGCAAAACGCTAAAGCATATATTACTTATTTTGATCAATATAATAGCGTTTTCCTCCATGGAATTTATGTATTATTTTTCTATATATAAATACCGTTAATTTTCCTTTGGTTACAGTACATCTATGTTATTGTTGTCTTCAAAAAGTAGGATAACCATGGCCAGCGATGCACACATCTATTTTATTATATTATTCAACAGAATATGACAAAATAAATACATGGATCAACCCAGAGCTACCTTACCGGCAAGCATAGTCGCTACCCCTGCAAGCTTAATGATGTGTCTTGACCTCGCATGAACACACAACATCTATCCGGTGGCCTGCTACCTTACCGGAAGTCTTGGACTATCTTCGATCGCATAAAGCCAAAATTTGAGTATGTACCACATATATTGCTTCTTTCTGCCACTTCCAATTTATTTCCCTTTTCGAATCGTGGCTAACCAAGTGTTGACTTGTTTACTTCTGCAGAGAAACTCCCACCAGCGAGCATCTTTTGGAACTCGTACAAAGACCATCTTTATTCATGCAAGATGACAACGTGTTGTGAACCGGCATGTGGTTGAATGGTTAGGAATATAGTCTATAGTGATATCCCGAGCCCACCGGGGTTCAAGTACTAAACATGACACTGATGTTCACATTACCCTGGATTTATTTTAGTCTTTCCAGCGTCAATCTCAAGATGATATGCTGGTTCAGTCTTGCGGAGGTGCTTATAGGGGTAGGGTGAGTATATGTGTGTATGTATGAGTGTCTACGTATGTACTATCTTAAGAAAAAGATGACAACGTGTTAGGCTGAATTTTTTTCCTTTTTCTTTTATCCTCACACAAGTTCTATACTGACTTCGCTGAGGATGATTGTGCCGCGGAGACCTGTGGTGCGGGGCAGACGCGAATAGAAGTTTCTGCACAGGAGGAATGAGTATGCAGTCATTGACAATAACTAGCAAAAAGGCCCGTGCGTTGCAACGGTACGGAATAAATTTGGAAGTGTGTGTGTGTTATTTACTTATGTCATGGTGCACTACTGAAGTGCATCTCCCGATCCATCTGCTTCTACCTCATCGTATCTTCCTTTTGATGGGAAACTATTGTGCAGTGACCAGTGAATACTGTAATTGCAAATGCCATGACAAAATGAGCAGGTACAATTAGGATTGCTCTTAGCTTCTAAGAAATTTTCACCATAATCGTTGTAATTATAAAGTAACAGCCCAAAGGTGGTAACCAAGTGAAAAGGGAAAATAACTTCATACACATAAATGAAATAGCATAGAGCTATTGCTGGAAATATCTCACATCAGTTTTGAACCAGTGAAAATATCTCACATCTGTATGAAAAGCACATAATGATTATTAACACTAGTAGGAAAAGGGGCTTTTACCCCGATTTGTAAGGGCCTTTTGTCCCGGTTTTCGAACCGGGACTAAAGGGTCGTTACTAAAGCCCTAACCCTTTAGTCCCGGTTCTTACACGAACCGGGACAGAAGGTCCTCCACGTGGCCGCTGCTGCCAGCCCAGGCAGGGGGGCCTTTGGTCCCGGTTGGTGCCACCAACCGGGACCAATAGGCAGGGCCTTTTGTCCCGGTTGGTGTCACCAACCGGGACCAATAGGCATCCACGCGTCAGCATTTCAGGGGCTGGGGTTTTTGTTTTTTTTTAAGAGGGTGGGGTTGGGCGGTTTTGGGGGGTTAATTTAGGTGTTTCATATATTGTGTTAGCTAGCTAATTAATAGAGAGAAGTGTCCTCTCTTATCTCCGTGCTTGGTCGACGCTACGTACTATATACGTATGGAGAGGACTAGACACGCTAGCTAGTAAGCAAATGAAGGAAACAGAAGATCGTCATGAACATATGCATACAGAGAGAAGTGATATCGACCACCTCTCCTTCTCCGAGAGATTGGTCGAACAACAAGTTCTCGTATATCTATCTGACACTACCGGCTACATACATACAATAATTATCTCTTACAATATAATCTCCTAATTAAATTGTAAGAACACAGGGTCCACATAGTATTCTCCGTTTTCAGCGATCACGTGGTCAAGGAAGAATGTCGCCAATTCCTCTTGAATTGCTCGCATACGATCTTCTGCTAGGAGTTCATCCCGCATCCGAAACATCTAATTTGAAGAAGGGGGTCAATACATATATATATATATGAATAAATGAAACTTGACACAAATGATGGTAATAAAATAAAATTGCGAATATTATTGCTTACGCACTTCATATTGTTCGTCAGAGTAGCCCCGCTCACAGGTCGTGTGGCGGATAGACTCGCAAACGTAGTATCCACAGAAATCATTCCCTTGTTCCTGCCACAACCACTTTACAAGAAATAGAGGTCAATCTAACTGATAAGCAAGCATGCTAAATGGTATTGATTCAACTAGCGCTTGAATCACTAGGAGATGTGCGGAACATGCTACTATAGTACTTACTTTCGGGTGTCTAAATTGCAGCTTCTTCGGCAGTCCCGGAGCTTTTGTGGTGAATTTTCTCCAAACCCTGCTAGACAAAGAAAACAATTAATTGATATCAGGAAATGAACAAAGTTGCTGATATGGTGGATAATGATCGATTTAACTTACTTCTCGAGCATTTGAGTCATGTCCGCATAGTCCTGAGGATCTTTTCGTCTCGAGTCTAAGACGGTTACTACTCCCTGCTCAAGCTTAATCTCTAGGAGAATATAGTGGAAGCTGCGCATGCATGCATAAGTCATCAATTACATTACCATAACCTGGACTAATAAGGGAAACCGAATATGCACAAGATAGTAACACTCACTTGAAGTTGTAAGGAAAGAGTATTATATCTTTGTTTTCATTTATTACCAACGATCGTAGCAAGTTGGCCTCGGCTTCTTTGGCATGTTTTTCAACCGTATATGCATCTATGAGATTTGTGTTAATGAACCCAATATCACCGATTTGTCTTTTCTTCAATTCGGCGATCTTCAATCTGCATAATATAGTGAGGATAATTATAAATACATGCAATGAAAGAGCTGACCTATATAGAGAGACTTAATGACAGAAGTAGTACTACTTACAGACAGTAGCAAGTGATCGTTGATTTATCGAGGGCCTTTTGATTGAAAAACTGGAAGAACTCCTCAAATGGAACATTCAGCAGTTCAATTTCAACGAGGTCATGCTCCGGTTTAACTCTCAGCGTCAAAGTATGCATCCCATCAGACTCTCTGCAGGTTTTCATGTACCAATCATGTAATCTTCGCATCATCGTTGTTAGAGATCTTTTATCTTTGACGAGAGGCTTCCCGTAATGGTATTTGTGTTCGTCCACCTCCATGATTTCATAATGTACATCGTCGGGCAGGTAATCTCCAAGATTGCCATAACCAGCCACCATCCTCGGATCTGCAGCGACGATGTCTTTAGACACCTTGAGCGGGGGGCACGATTGGTTCGCTTGTTCGCCGAGCTGGGCAATTTTTTTCCTAGCTCATCGTTCTTTTAACCTTTGATCACTGACAGTACTTCCCGACCGCTCCGCTTCGACAAATGTCTTTGCAATAATGCGCTCATAGTTGCCTTTCGGAGGAGACTTTGGTGGTTTTGTCAGGGCATCCAGAGTGCGCTTCGCTTTCACCGGATCTACCTTCTCCTCCGGAGGTGGATGTTTCTTTGCTTTCACCCCTTCAAAGAAGTTCTTCACTTCGGCTCGCACGATCTTCGCGTTCTCCTCCTCGGTCCTCTCGTATGGTAACTTCTCTGGAGTCTTCAGAGAAGGACCGAATCTGTATTGCCTCCCGCCTCTGGCAGTTGTACTGCTAGACGCCGGCAGAGCAGACGGAGCGGCTGCGGCTGTCTTCTTTCCTTGCTTACGAGGCGGAGGAGAAGGACTACGACGCGCCGGAGCAGCCAGAGCGGCGGCGGGTCTCTTCCGCCCTTGCTGACGAGGCGGAGAAGGAGGAGGCTGGCTGCTCTGGCACGCCGGCACAGGCGGAGTGCCGCCACACGCCGGAGAAGGAGGCTGAGTGCCCTGACCACTCGCCGGAGGAGGAGGCGGAGTGCCGCCACGCGCCGGAGAAGGAGGCTGAGTGCCCTGATCACTCGCCGGAGGAGGAGGCGGAGTGCCCTTACTCGCCGGAGGCGTCCAGTTCGGAAGGTTAATGAGCTCCTTCCGCCATAGGCACGGAGTCTTCAGAGCTAAGCCCAGCCGAGTCTCCCCTTCACCGGTAGGGTGGTCAAGCTGGAGGTCCTCAAATCCCTCCATTATTTCATCCACCATCACCCTAGCATATCCTTCTGGAATCGGCCGGCAGTGGTAGGTTGCGCCGGGTTCAGGAGGTAAAACAGAGCCAACAGCCGCCTTGACTTTGAAGTTCTGCCATTCCGCCATAAGGTGGCAATGTTGAGACTCTGTGATAGCATCCACGGGGTAGCTAGCAGGAGCCGTCAAGACATGCTCCGGCTGAAGGAGCTTGGTGGAAGCCACGCTGCTTCTCCGCTGAGATGGCGGGGTAGCTTCGGGGGTAGTTTCGGCATGTCGATTGTCGTCTCGTTCCTCTAGCGCTTGAACCCTTTCGTGCAGCTTCTGAATTTGGGTCTGCTACATTTTTTTCCTCCTCTCCTAGCTTTTGTAACCGCCTGCGTCCGGGAAACCAGTCTTCCACGGAACGGAGCCTGGCGTGCCTCGTGTCCGTCCAGGGTGCTCAGGATTCCCGAGGGCCATTGTGAGCTCGTCGTTCTCTCTGTCTGGAACGAACGTCCCTTCCTGCGCTGCATCGATATATTGCTGAATCTTCTTGACTGGTATTCTCAAAAGCTCGTTCGTCCAAACGCACCTCCCTGATACAGGGTCCAAGGTTCCGCCAGCCCCGAAGAACCAAGTCCGGCAACGGTCTGTCCAGTTCATTGTCTGTGGTTCGATCCCTTTTTCAAGCAGATCATTCTCAGCCTTGGCCCACTTAGGCCGGGCTTTGAGGTAGCCACCTGACCCCGTGCGATGGTGAAGCTTCTTCTTCGCAGCATTCATCTTGTTTGTCGCTGACATCTTCTTACTCTTTTCCGATGTCTTGTGGGCCACAAATGCGGGCCAGTGATCTCTGATCTTCTCATACCGGCCGATGAATTCTGGTGTCTCTTCTTTGTCGACAAACGTTTTCACCTCATTCTTCCACCTCCTGAATAGGTCTGCCATCTTCTTAAGAGCATGAGACTTGATTAATTGCTCTTTAACTGGCTTCTCCGGATCCTCCTCTGGCGGTAGGGTGAAATTTGCCTTCAGCTCAGTCCAAAGATCATCTTTCTGCATATCATTGACATAAGACACCTCAGGGTCTTCCTTCTTAGGCTTATACCATTGGTGGATGCTGATCGGGATCTTGTCCCTAACTAGAACCCCGCACTGAGCAGCAAATGCATCCTTTGTCCGGATGGGTTCAATCGGTTGGCCGTCGCATGCGATTGCTGTGATCTCAAACCTTTCATCCGAGCGCAACTTTCTCTTCGGGCCTCGTCTCTTTACCGAAGTTGTGCTCGATCCGGAGGGCTAGAAAAAAGAAGAAAGACGAGTGTTAATTAATATGTGTACATACCAAAACAATGAATGCATCAATTAGCTAGTCAGCACAGGCTTAACTAATATATTTACCTGGCCGGACTCTGTTCGGTCACCGGAGCCGTCACCACGGGCTCCTTCTTGCACCATCATTGGGTCACCGGAGCCATCATAATCATGTCTTTCCTCCTCCACTCTTCGATCACCGTAGCCTGCTTCTTCACCCTCTTCTTCCAGACCATCATTGTCGTTAAGATACGACAAGATATCACCTCCGGCTAAGATTATGTCCCCCAACACCTCTTCTGCTTGCTCGTCTCGTCCGTGCTCCATTGTTTCTGCAAATATTACAACATGGCAATTATTACACAAACATGACAGCAGGTGGATATATTAGTGCAAACGTAGACCTAGCTTATTCCGTGTTTGGGGTGGCCTCGGCAACGCTTCAAGGGTAGGGGCGCGGCGGGAGGGGGTAGGAGACCGACATCGTTTTTTTCTAGGGTTTGGGTGTCCTCGAGAGTTTTGGTCGAGCGAGAGGGCCGGGGGGTGCTCCCGTGGTATAAGTTATCACGGTCGAGAGGGGGTATAAATATCGACCGTCCATCATGTCGAAGTTATCTGGGAGGGAGTTATATATATCGACAACGACGACATACATACATGGGAAAATAATGTTATCGGGGAGGGGGTATATCGACCCCCCCACGTGTTGAAGTTATCGGGAGGGGGTTATATCGACAACGACGACATACGTACATGGGAAAATAATATTATCGGGGAGGGGGTATATCGACCCCCCCTCGTGTTGAAGTTATCGGGAGAGGGGTATATCGACGACGACAGACCCGATAAAACATAAGAAACGAAGAAGAAATAAAAAGAGGAGAAGAAGAAAAGGAATAGAGGAGAAGATCGAAGAAAAAAAAGAAGAAAAACAGAGGAGAAGAAGAAAGGAATAGAGGAGAGAAGAAGAAAAAATAGAATTTTTTCTATTTTTTCTTCTTCTCTTCTATTCCTTTCTTCTTCTCCTCTTCTTTTTCTTCTTTTTTCCTCTTATTTATTTCTCCTCTTCTTCCTCTCCTCTTCTTCTCCTTTCTTCCTCTTCTTATTTTCCTTTTTCCTCTCATTCATAAAAAAATGTTCAAATAGAAAATTTCGAAAAAAGTAAAGGTTTTGCCTAATGCATTGTTCATATTTCATAATGTTCTATGAACAAAAAAACATCATATTTCATCCACATCCATGCATACATCATATATGTGATCATCTATGAAAAAACATCATATTCTTTAAAAAAATCATTACATATATATGAACAAAAACAATTATGATAACAAGCATATATATCATCATATATATAAAAAACAAGCATATATATAAAAGAACAAGAAAAAATGCTAGGGAGGGCGCCGGCCGGACCAAGGTGAGGAGGACGGGGCAGGGCGACGGCGACGACGGGGACGGGCCGGGGCGGCGCGTGTCGGGGCAGGGGCGCGGCTGACGGCGAGGGCGCGGGCAACGGCGAAGGCGACGACAGGCACGGGCGACGGCGACGGCGGGGGCGGCGGGCGGCGTCGGGGCAGCCTGGCGGCGTAGGGCCGGCGGGCAGCGTCGGGGCAGCCTGGCGGCGTCGGCGTCGTCGGGGCGGCAACTGCTAGGTGAGAGTGAAAATTTCCTAAGTGTGAACTTATATAGCAAAGCCTTTAGTCCCGGTTCGTGCCACCAACCGGGACTAAAGGTGGGCATTAGTCCCGGTTGGTGCCACCAACCGGGACCAAAGCCCTCTTTTCAGCAGCCCAAAGGGCGGGAAGCGGCGGCCTTTGGTCCCGGTTGGTGGCACCAACCGGGACTAAAGGGGGTGCATTGGTCCCGGTTGGTCTCACGAACCGGTACCAATGCACCCCCTTTAGTCCCGGTTGGTGGCACCAACCGGGACCAAAGGCCTCTTGTTTCCCGCATCGCGGCCAAAAGTTTAGTCCCACCTCGCTAGTTGAGAGGGGCTCGGAGTGGTTTATAAGCCCCGCTGCGGTTGCCCTCTCGAGCTCCTCTCAAATGCAGGCTTACGGGCCTAATCTCACACTATGCTATCTGTGGGCCTATTGGGCCTTCTGCGGGCCTGAATCCAGGCCCAGGTTGGGTTTCTAGTCGTATTCAGGCCGTGGTGGCCCAATAGGTGGCAGTTTTTTCCAATTTTTTTGTTTTGTTTTTTGTTTTATTTATTTTCTTTTGTTTTTTGCTTTATTTTTAATTCTTTTTGCTTTTAGGTCACAAAAATTATAAACTTTCTGTTAGTGCCATTAGTTTTGAAATTTGAATAGTTTAAATTTGAATTCTTTGAAATTTGTGTGAATCACTAGTTTGTGATTAACTTTACTATAAAAATAGATTTTGGAGTGATTCTTTTTCTTGCTATTTAATATTACTGTGTTTTATGATTCTATTCAAAAACAGATTTTGTTATTTTAGTTTGTAACAAAAAAATCTTTATGATAATGCTATTTGCTATTAAAGTTTCTAACAAAAACATTCTTTATGAAAATTCCTTTTGCTATTGGAGTTTTATAAAAGCTTTTTAGTTTATTCTTTTGGCTATTGAAGAATATTATAGTTTTGTTTTAGTTGATCATAACAGCATATTTTAATTGATTATTTTTAGTTCATTCTTTTTGCTATTAGTTCATGAGCTATAAATGACCCTTAAATTGAAAAGGACTACAAATGAGCTCTGAATAGGTTGAAAGTTGGCATGGTTTCATCATTTCACCCACATAGCATGTGCTAAAAAGTTGAGAGGGTTACGGCAAAAACTGGACGCACTTCGTGTACAAAATGGACAATCTCTTCCGAAGTATCAGGGTTTCAAACGAAAACTCATCAGTTACAAAGGGATTTCATTTTTTTTAACTTATTTGAACTCCAGACTTTTTGTGTGTTCAAAATGCACCATTCAAAGCCACATCATCAATTTTCAACCCTTTCTGACTTCATTTGTTATTTTTCATGCATTTACTAATTATTTTGAGCTATAAGACCCTAAAATTGAAAAGCATTTCAAATGAACTCTGAAAAGGTTGAAAGTTGGCATGGTATCATCATTTCATCCACATAGCATGTGCAAGAAAGTTGAGAGGGTTACGGCAAAAACTGGATGCACTTCGTGTACAAAACGGACAATCTCTTTCGAAGTATCAGGATTTCATACGGAAACTCGTCTGTTACAAAGGGATTTCATTTTTTAGAACTTATTTGAACTCCTGACTTTTTGTGTGTTCAAAATGCACCATTCAAAGCCACATCTCATCAATTTTCAACCCTTTCTGACTTCATTTGTTATTTTTCATGCATTTACTAATTATTTTGAGCTATAAGACCCTAAAATTGAAAAGCATTTCAAATGAACTCTGAAAAGGTTGAAACTTGGCATGGTATCATCATTTCATCCACATAGCATGTGCAAGAAAGTTGAGAGGGTTACGGCAAAAACTAGATGCACTTTGTGTACAAAACGGACAATGCTATCATACTCGTCTGTTACAAAGTTGGCATGGTATCATCATAATAGTTGCGGGAGAAAGTCTTCACTTTTTCTGCGCTTGTGTCATTTGCTTATTGCGTCGTAACCATGGATAATCTTCATCGTTTATCAGGATGCTTGGGTCAGCCTTGACTTTGAAGGGAGGAATTTCATGAAACTTTTCATAATCTTCAGACATGTCTGTCTTGCCCTCCACTCCCACAATGTCCATTTTTCCTGAAAGAACTATGTGGCGCTTTGGCTCATCGTATGATGTATTCGCTTCCTTATCTTTTCTTTTTCTCGGTCTGGTAGACATGTCCTTCACATAGATAACCTGTGCCACATCATTGGCTAGGACGAACGGTTCGTCAGTGTACCCAAGATTGTTCAGATGCACTGTTGTCATTCTGTACTGTGGGTCTACCTGTACCCCGCCTCCTGACAGATTGACCCATTTGCACTTAAACAAAGGGACCATAAAATCATGTCCGTAGTCAGGTTCCCATATGTCCATTATGTAACCATAATATGTGTCCTTTCCCCTCTCGGTTGCTGCATCAAAGCGGACACCGCTGTTTTGGTTGGTGCTCTTTTGATCTTGGGCGATCGTGTAAAATGTATTCCCATTTATCTCGTATCCTTTGTAAGTCAATACAGTCGAAGATGGTCCCCTGGACAACGAGTACAACTCATCACAAACAGTGGTGTCACCTCTGAGACGTGTTTCCAACCAACTGCTGAAAGTCCTGATGTGTTCACATGTAATCCAGTCGTCACACTGCTCCGGGTGTTTGGAGCGCAGACTGTTCTTGTGTTCATCGACATACGGGGTCACCAAGGTAGAGTTCTGTAGAACTGTGTAGTGTGCTTGAGACCAAGAATATCCGTCCCTGCATATTATTGAGTCCCCTCCAAGCGTGCCTTTTCCAGTCAATCTCCCCTCATACTGCGATTTAGGGAGACCTATCTTCTTAAGGCCAGGAATGAAGTCAACACAAAACCCAATGACATCCTCTGTTTGATGGCCCATGGAGATGCTTCCTTCTGGCCTAGCGCGGTTACGGACATATTTCTTTAGGACTCCCATGAACCTCTCAAAGGGGAACATATTGTGTAGAAATACGGGCCCCAGAATGACAATCTCGTCGACTAGATGAACTAGGACGTGCGTCATGATATTGAAGAAGGATGGTGGGAACACCAGCTTGAAACTGACAAGACATTGCGCCACATCACTCCTTAGCCTTGGTATGATTTCTGGATCGATCACCTTCTGAGAGATTGCATTGAGGAATGCACATAGCTTCACAATGGCTAATCGGACGTTTTCCGATAGAAGCCCCCTCAATGCAACCGGAAGCAATTGCGTCATAATCACGTGGCAATCATGAGACTTTAGGTTCTGGAACTTTTTCTCTGGCATATTTATTATTCCCTTTATATTCGACGAGAAGCCAGTCGGGACCTTCATACTGAGTAGGCATTCAAAGAAGATTTCTTCCTCTTCTTTCGTAAGAGCGTAGCTGGCAGGACCTTCATACTGCTTTGGAGGCATGCCGTCTTTTTCGTGCAAACGTTGCAGGTCCTCCCGTGCCTCAGGTGTATCTTTTGTCTTCCCATACACGCCCAAGAAGCCTAGCAGGTTCACGCAAAGGTTCTTCGTCACGTGCATCACGTCGATTGAAGAGTAGACCTCTAGCTCTTTCCAGTAGGGTAGGTCCCAAAATATAGATTTCTTCTTCCACATGGGTGCGTGTCCCTCAGCATCATTTGGAACAGCTAGTCCGCCGGGACCCTTTCCAAAGATTACGTGTAAATCATTGACCATAGCAAGTACGTGATCACCGGTACGCATGACGGGCTTCTTCCGGTGATCTGCCTCGCCTTTGAAATGCTTGCCTTTCTTTCGACATTGATGGTTGGTCGGAAGAAATCGACGATGGCCCAGGTACACATTCTTCCTGCATTTGTCCAGGTATATACTTTCAGTGTCATCTAAACAGTGCGTGCATGCGTGGTATCCCTTGTTTGTCTGTCCTGAAAGGTTACTGAGAGCGGGCCAATCGTTGATGGTTACAAACAGCAACGCGTGCAGGTTAAATTCCTCCTGTTTGTGCTCATCCCACATACGTACACTGTTTCCATTCCACAGCTGTAAAATTTCTTCAACTAATGGCCTTAGGTACACATCAATGTCGTTGCCGGGTTGCTTAGGGCCTTGGATGAGAACTGGCATCATAATGAACTTCCGCTTCATGCACATCCAAGGAGGAAGGTTATACATACATAGAGTCACGGGCCAGGTGCTGTGATTGCTGCTCTGCTCCCCGAAAGGATTAATGCCATCCGCGCTTAAACCAAACCATACGTTCCTTGGGTCACCTGCAAACTCAGCCCAGTACTTTCTCTCGATTTTTCTCCACTGCGACCCGTCAGCGGGTGCTCTCAACTTCCCGTCTTTCTTACGGTCCTCACTGTGCCATCGCATCAACTTGGCATGCTCTTCGTTTCTGAAAAGACGTTTCAACCGTGGTATTATAGGAGCATACCACATCACCTTCGCAGGAACCCTCTTCCTGGGGGGCTCGCCGTCAACATCACCAGGGTCATCTCGTCTGATCTTATACCGCAATGCACCGCATACCGGGCATGCGTTCAGATCCTTGTACGCACCGCGGTAGAGGATGCAGCCATTAGGGCATGCATGTATCTTCTGCACCTCCAATCCTAGAGGGCATACGACCTTCTTTGCTACGTATGTACTGTCGGGCAATTCGTTATCCTTTGGAGGCTTCTTCTTCAATATTTTCAATAGCTTCTCAAATCCTTTGTCAGGCACAGCATTCTCTGCCTTCCACTGCAGCAATTCCAGTACGGTACCGGGCTTTGTGTTGCCATCTTCGCAATTGGGGTACAACCCTTTTTTGTGATCCTCTAACATGCGATCGAACTTCAGCTTCTCCTTTTGACTTTCGCATTGCGTCCTTGCATCGACAATGACCCGGCGGAGATCATCATCATCGGGCACTGGTTCCTCTTGATCTTCAGCAGCTTCCCCCCTTGCAGCATCATTGGGCACATCGTCTGGTTCCTCTTGATCTTCAGCAGCTTCCCCCGTTGCAGCATCACCGTATTCAGGGGGCACATAGTTGTCATCGTCCTCTTCTTCTTCGCCGTCTTCCATCATAACCCCTATTTCTCCGTGCCTCGTCCAAACATTATAGTGTGGCATGAAACCCTTGTAAAGCAGGTGGGTGTGAAGGATTTTCCGGTCAGTGTAAGGCTTCGTATTCCCACATATAGGGCATGGACAATACATAAAACCATTCTGCTTGTTTTCCTCAGCCACTTCGAGAAAATCATGCACGCCCTTAATGTACTCGGAGGTGTGTCTTTCACCGTACATCCATTGCCGGTTCATCTGCGTGCATTATATATAATTAAGTGTGTCAAAAACATTACAGAACATCATGAATAGATAATTAAGTGACCAAATTAATAGAAGTTCATCATCACATTAAAACCAAAGTACATACATAGTTCTCATCTAACAACATATATATAGCTCTCCAGAGCATCTAATTAATTAAACCATACATTGAAACTATGTAAAACATTTCAATGCGAAAACAAATGCGATCATAATCGCAACCAAGGTAACAATTGATCCAACGGCATAATGATACCAAGCCTCGGTATGAATGGCATATTTTCCAATCTTTCTAATCTTCAAGCGCATTGCATCCATCTTGATCTTGTGATCATCGACGACATCCGCAACATGCAACTCCAATATCATCTTCTCCTCCTCAATTTTTTTTATTTTTTCCTTCAAGTAATTGTTTTCTTCTTCAACTAAATTTAACCTCTCGATAATAGGGTCGGTTAGAATTTCCGGTTCAACCACCTCCTAGATAAATAAAATCTATGTCACGTTGGTCGGCATATTTGTCATAAACAATAAATGAACCAAATAGTTATAAAAAGATAATATATACCACATCCGAATCATAGACAGGACGAGGGCCGACGGGGGTGGATACCAAAACCATCGCACTATGTAATAAGAAGGAATAATAAAAGTAACAAAATTAGACAAGTATCTATCTAAAGTAAGAATTTTTTTTTTCTTTCAGAAAGAAGATAAGAACAAGAGGCTCACCACGGTGGTGCTGGCGACGAGATCGGAGCGGGCGATCGACGGCGGTGAAGACGGGGACGAGACGTGACGGACCGCTAAACCTAGACAAAGTTCGGGGAAAATGGAGCTCGGAGGTCGAGTTTCGAGAGGAGAAAGATTAACTAGTGTGGCTCAGACATTTCATCGAACACCTCATGTGCATAGGAGGTGAGCTAGAGCACCCAAATGCCCTCCCCTCGCCGGCCAGAAAAAACAGAGCACTGTGGACTGCTCTGCTGTGGCGATGGGGTATATATAGGGAACTCATTGGTCCCGGTTCGTGGCACCAACCAGGACTAAAGGCCTTTGGTCCCGGTTGGTGCCACGAACCGGGACCAATGCCCCCTTTAGTCCCGGTTGGTGGCACCAACCGGGACCAAAGGCCTTGTGCTGCCCCGCGTCAAAAGTTTAGTCCCACCTCGCTAGTTGAGAGAGCTCGAGAGTGGTTTATAAGCGCTGCTGCGCCCACCCTCTCGAGCTCCTCTCAACTGCAGGCTTTTGGGCCTAACCGTTCTCTTTGCCTGTGGGGCCTACTGGGCCTTCTGCGGGCCTGAATCCTGGCCCATGGATGGGTTTCTAGTCGTATTCAGGCCGTGGTGGCCCAGTAGGTGGCATAATTTTTTTTCTTCTGTTTTTTCTCTTTTGCTTTATTTATTTTGTTTTGTTTCTACTTACAACAAAAAACTTATTTATTTTATTTCTAATTACTTATGTATTTTATTTTAATTATTTTATTTTTATTTATTTTACTGCTGCTATTTTTATTTGTTTTACTGCTGCTATTTTTATTTAATTTATTAAGGTTTATTTATTTTAGTTACTATAGTTTATTTTATTTTATTTTATTGAGGTTTATTTATTTTTATTTATTTTATTAAGGTTTATTTATTTTATTTACTATAAAAAATGAACATAGATGCGCCTATAGAGAAAATTCAACCTAAATTCATAATAAATTTCTATGAAATTCAAAGAAATTTACTGTAAATTTAGGTCAAATTCCCTATATAAGGGCATCTATTTTCACTTTGAGAGGAGCTCAACAAGGCAGAGAGGGACGGGCTTATAAATTGGTGTGAGCGCCCTTCGGTTGGCGAGGTGGGACTAAACACTGACCGCAACTAGGACCAGCCCTTTAGTCCCGGTTTGTGGTATGAACCGGGACTAAAGGGTGAGCCTCTGGTCCCGGTTCAAGCCACCAACCGGGACCAATGGTGGTGGGCCAGGAGCGAGGCCCATTGGTCCCGGTTTGTCCCACCAACCGGGACCAAAGGGCCCGGACGAACCGGGACCAATGCCCCCACGAGGCCCGGCAGGCCCCTGGCCGCACGAACCGGGACCAATGCTCACATTAGTCCCGGTTCGTAACTGAACCGGGACTAATGTGAATATTGCTCTGTGACCAAAGCCCAATTTTCTACTAGTGTAAGTAGAAAAAATACGCAAATACTTCCCTTTTCATCGGTCCAAACATATACTTAGTGCAAGAGTTATTTGGTTGTCGGTGTCAACTAAATGGAATACAAAAAAACTGGGCCTTTGCTCATGTGCACCAAAACAATATGTAAAGGGCGTCGTTTCAGAAGAAAAAATGGCATAACAAACATGTGTTAGTGACAACATTTTAGGCACCT
Source organism: Aegilops tauschii subsp. strangulata (assembly GCF_002575655.3). Taxonomy (NCBI): domain Eukaryota; kingdom Viridiplantae; phylum Streptophyta; class Magnoliopsida; order Poales; family Poaceae; genus Aegilops; species Aegilops tauschii. The sequence continues at coordinate 649,071,561 of NC_053041.3, read as the reverse complement.
GAAAATTACCTCGAAGAGGTTGATCTGGATGCCCTAGTCTCCTAGACCTGAAACATAGTGTTAGATATATTGATCTGCAATTCGGTCCATGCACCCTCAATAATGTCTTGCACATGGCACCATGGCTAGGCATTATGTCAAATAGATGACCAGTATTGCAAAGAAAGAGACATTAAATATCATGTTGGTGATAACATGCCTAACCTGCTCTCCCTTGATCATCGTGATGGATGCTCTCGGCAGTATCATCGAGGGGCATTGAACTTTTCTTTGGCCTTTTCTTTGGTTTTATTTATTTCTTTTCATGGTTCTCATTGGCCTTTTCTTTCTTTTTCTTTGGTTTTATTTATTTCTTTTCATGGTTCTCATTGGTTTTTTCTTTCTTTCTTTTTTTGCATTGCTCAGGTTTCTTTGTTTCTTTCTTGGTTTCAATGTTTTTTCTTTTCTTTCCTTTCTCTTCATTTTTTCTTGTTTTTCTCGATTTTCCCCTCAGTTTTTCACTGTTTATCTATACACATTTTTGTATGTTCCTATTATCTACTACATTTTTCTAATACTAGTTTAATATTTTTTAAACACAAGTTTAACAGCGAACCAACCTGTGGTTGGGATTGTTAGGTGGACAGTGGTATCACCAGCCCATAAAGGTTCAAGTCTTGGTGCTTGCATTTATCCTGGAATGATTTCATGATTTCCGGCAATACGCTTTTAGTGGGAGGAGACGTTCTCATCGACTATGAGGCGCCTACGGTGACTTCGTAAAATCTCAATATGATATGTAGTCTCTCGGAGGTGCTCATAGGGGTAGAGTGCCGGTGTGTGCGTTCATAGGGGTGAGTGTATGCGCGTTTATATGAGGGCCTGCGTTTGTACTAAGTGCAAAAAAGACAAGTTTAACATTTATTTAATACATGGTCAATATTTTTTCTATACATATTTTTCTAATATTTTTCAACACATTTTATTAACATACTTTGAAATACAAGATTAATTTTATTAATATATGATCAATATTTTTTCTAGACACATTTGAATTTTCAAAAGAAACTTGATTAATATTTTTCAAATACCTTTTCACATTTTTCTTAAATTGTTAATTACTACTTTTATATACATGATCAATTGTTTTTATCATTTTTTAATACATGGTCAACATTTTCCTATACCCATTTTAAAAAATGTAAATATTTGTTCAACGTTTTTCCAAATGATTGATTAATATTTTTACATACATGGTAAACAAATTTCATTTTTTTACTACATGGTCAACTTTTTTCTATACATAATTAATTGTATAAATGCTTGATTAATATTTTTTAGATACTTGTTTAATTTATTTTTTAAAATTCTTGATTAACATTTTTATATACATGTTCAAAAAATTAATATTTTTTAAATACATGTTCATCATTTTTGTATACACATTTACCATTTTTTAAAGGCTTGATTAACATTTTCAATACTTGTTTAAATATATTTCAAATATTTGATAAACATTTTTTAAATACATGATCAATTTTGTATATGTTTCTCGTATACGTGATAAACATTTTCTCTATACACACATTTTTCAAATGCTTGGTCAACATTTTTCAAATGTTTTTATAGAGTGTATTTTGTAAAATATATTTTAAATATTTTCATAGTGTGTATGAAAAAGTAATCCAAATGATAAGTGCCACAAGTGTGGCACGAAGTAACACTACCCTACATTTTTACAACTAAAATTGCTATAAAAAAGACCTCATGCGTTCACAACTAAAGTTGCCATCCTCGGGTAACTAACTTGCCTTCAAGAAATGTCAGAGCTGAAACTGCTTCATGCCACACGTGTGGCACTTATCAAGGTCCAAAAGTACAAAAAAAATGAAACAGAATAAAGAGGTTGTAGCCTCCCGCGTAGATGAGCCGCCCCATCTTGAGCTCCCCGGCGCGAGGCTTTCTTCTGTCTCATTCGTAGATCCGTTTATTCAAAAAGTTTTATCTTTTAAACCGTGCGTCCAAATCTCGAACCGTTTTCACCGTTGGATTCCTCGCAACGAGATTTTTTTAAACTAGATACCATGTTGATAAGTTTGGACGAACTTTTCTTCTTGAAAAAAATCAAACGAAAAATGGGTGAAAAACCGTGCCACTCGTGGAAGAAAAAGAAAAAGAATACGCGTTTTTTCCGTTTTCGAAAGGCCGTGCCTCTCGCGGAAGCAAAAACGGTGTCTTTCAAGGAACAAAAAAACACTTTTTTTTCATTTCCGAGAGGCACGACCGTGGCTCTCGCGGAAGCAAAACCGTGGCTCTCGCGAAAGCAAAACATGCCTCACGCGGAAGCAAAAAAATGCGTTCTTTTTTCGTTTATGAGACAAAACCGTGCCTCTCGCAGAGGCAAAACCGTGCCTCTCGCGAAAACAAAACTATGCCTCTCGAGAAAGCAAAAAAAAAGAATGCGTTGTTTTCGTTTTCGAGAGGCATGGTGGGAAAGCAAAACTATGACTCTCGTGAAAGAAAAAATACAAGTTTTTTCATTTCTAAGAGGCATGGCCGTGCCTCTCACGAAAGCAAAACCGTGCCTCTTGAAAAAGAAAAAAAATATGTTTTCTTTATTTTTTGCTTTCATGAGAGGCACGATTTTGCTTCCACGAGAGGCACAACCATGCCTCTTGCAAATGAAAAAAAAGTGTTTTCTTTCCTGTTTTTCCTTCTGCGATAGGCACGGGCGTGCCCCTCAGAAACAAAAAGAAAAACGTGTTTTTTCTACTTTTTTTCTTCGTCGAGAGGCACGGGTTTGCTTCCGCGGGAGTGCCTCTCGGAAACGGAAAAAAAATTGTTTTCTCTTTTCTTTCCTTTTATGAGAGGCATGGTTTTGCTTTCGTGAGATACACACTTTTGCTTACATGGCTGTCCTCTCGAAAACGAAAAATGCGTTTTTTCCCTGCCGCGGGAGGCACTGCTGTGCCTCTAAGAAACAGAAAAAATAAATGTATTTTCTCTTTTTTTTGTCCACGAGAGGCATGGCCGTGCCTGTTGCAAAAAACTCATTTTTTTTGTTTTGTCAGAAACGGAAAAAACACATGCTTTTTTCCTTCCGCAAGAGGCATGGCCGTGCCTCTCAAAAACAGAAAAATGTGTTCTTATTTTTTTCCTTCCGCGATAGGCACGGGTTTGCTTCCGCGAGAGGCACGGCCGTGCCTCTCACAAACGAAAAAAATCTTCTGCGAGAGGCACGGTTTTTCTTTCGTGAAAAGCACGGAGTTGTTTCCGCGAGAGCCAGGACCGTGTCGCTGAAAAACGAAAAAAGGTGTTTTCTCTTTATTTTTGCCTTCCACGAGAGACACGGTTTTGCTCCCTGAACGTGCCTCTTGGGAACGAAAAAAAACACATTTTTTCCTTCTGCACAAATTTGCTTGCGCGAGAGCCGCGGCTATGCCTCTCCGAAATGAAAACAGGAAAAAAACACGTTATTTTTTCTCCTCTGCCAGAGACACGGATTTGCTTCCATGAGTGGCACAGGTTGCAAAAAAAGAAAAAACTCACAGTTTGCGAAAATGACACATACAGTGCGCATTCGTCACAACCTGAAAAGGTGGGAGTGATCTTTGCTGCTCTATAATTAGTTTTTTTTTTACTTTAATTAGTGATTTCGGTGAGACATAGGGCGGCCCTTCGAAATTCCAAAACCCCCGTCCTCCCTCTGCGGCCCATCGATTTAGGCCCACGCCAAACGCCACTGGCTGCCATATCCAGTTCGGCCCCTCAATCTCTCTCTCTCGGAGCCGTCGCCGTCGTCGTCTTGGCCGCCGCCGTAGCAGCAGGCCGGCGAGGCCGGTCCTCGACCCTCCAGCTCTCCAGTCCAACGGCGTTCGCCCTCCCGTCCCCCGCTGCTCTTCTCTGATCTCCCGCCAAGCTCGCGCATTGGTTGGTTCCCTCCCCGCAGCTCTGCTGCTGTTCTGCTGGCGGATTCATCGCCTCTCTTCTCGGTACGCAGCCCCTTCCTCCGTCCCGATGAGTCCCTTGCGCTGTTGTGGATTAGTGTTTTCTTGCTGTGGCGGTAGCAGTGAACGATCTTGAATTGGATATGCGCTGGTTTCGTCTGCACGCGAGGTGCTCGTCATAATGCCGCGGAGAAGCTGAGGAAGAATCCACGTTTTTTCAGCCAGTTAATCTCAACCTGAATCCGCTTGTGCAGGTGCTCCCTCTATCATGTGCTGTGAAATGAGGCCGGGGTTCGGGTTCGGGTCCGCGCGGCGCGGCATCTGGAGGAGCTGGCCTGCCCTGTGCTCACAGCAGCAGCAGCGCTTCTCCTCGTCTCTCTGCTCGGCAAAGAAGCTGCACGTCGCAGCCACGTCTCTGCCGCCGCAGCTGCCCAAGGCGAGGAAGAAGAGCAAGGTCATTGTGATATCAGGCCCCACCGGCGCTGGGAAGAGCAGGCTCGCGCTGGAGGTGGCCAGGAGGCTTGGGGGAGAGATCATCAGCGCGGACTCGGTGCAGGTGTACCGCAGCCTCGACGTCGGCTCCGCCAAGCCATCCGCTTCGGAGATGAGCATGGTGCCGCACCACCTCATCGACATCATGCACGCGTGTGAGGATTACTCAGCTGGGATGTTCTTTAGCGATGCGCGAAGGGCGACTCAGGATGTTCTTGCCAGGGGCTCTGTGCCTGTTGTCGCAGGAGGGACTGGGCTCTACTTACGGTGGTTTATCTATGGCAAGCCAAATGTTCCACAGTCATCCTCCAACATCATATCGAGTGTGTGGTCTGAGCTCGCTGGCTTTCGTGAGAGCGGTCGGTGGGAGGAAGCGGTGGAGCTCCTGCTCAAGGCCGGGGACCCTGAAGCTCGGGACTTGGATACGAATAACTGGGCCAGGTTAAGCAGAAGGCTCGAGATCATCAGGTCATCTGGTTCCCCTGCATCTGCCTTCACCCTACCATACAGCTCGTTTCAGAAGCAGCAAGACACGAAGCTAACTGATTCCCCAAGCAATGATGCAACCTGTGAAGCGAAGGAACTGGAGTATGATTTCCTATGTTTTTTCCTCGCATGCCCACGGGTTGAACTCTACAGATCAATTGATTTGAGGTGTGAGGAAATGCTGGCTGACACAGGAGGCCTTCTTTCAGAAGCCGCATGGCTTATTGATATCGGGTTGCAGCCAAATATGAACTCTGCAACCCGTGCTATCGGTTACAGGCAAACCATGGAGTACCTGTTGCATTGCAGACAGAACGGAGGCAGTAGCTCCCCAGAGGAGTTCTTGGAGTTCCTGACAAAGTTTCAGCAAACGTCTAGGAACTTCTCAAGGAGGCAAATGACCTGGTTCCGCAATGAGAAGATTTACCAGTGGGTTGATGCGTCGCAGCCTTTTGAAGCAATCGTGCAATTTATATGTGATGCTTACAATGGCTCTGATGCATTGGTGCTGCCTGAATCGCTTGAAATGAAAAGGGAAAGTTGCGTGCACACGAGCAAGGATCTCAAAACCTATCGTTCAGAGAACAAGGTGTTCCTTGGGCATGAAGAGTGTTGTCACGTTTTGGATTGGATTAGAAGGACGCAGGGGAAGTGAGGTCCAGTTTTACTCTCTTATTATACTTATTAGTTTTGTTTCCACCAGCAGAATTATCCGGCAATAGGATTTTGATTTTTGAGAGATTACAACAGGAATTTCAGTTCATATATTTTTTCTGTTTTCATCATAGATTCATAAAAAAAAGATGTTTTTTGGAGTGTTTGGAATGGAATGATAAATTGATAATCCAGGGGTGCTTCTTTGTAGTCTTTCTGTTTGTTGTTTAGATGGAACTTGGAAGCCGTTCTCTGTGGCAGACTGCATGATGCAAAGTCAGAACAACTCTGAATCCCGAAAAATATAAGTCAGCAAAACAAGTCAAAGAGACATATAAGGTTTAAGGCTGGCATGTGCTCTCCCTCTTTCGAGTACAACCTTTCATAGTCACAAACTATATACATAACCGGTTCTTTCAGACCGACGATTAGGCAAGAATCCAATGATGCAGTGGTTTGGTAGATCTGTTAGTACAGTATAAGTTTGACAATGGTGCATCTGTGACTGCGTTTACACCTAACTGAACAAAAAGTACGCGGTTTTTAGTTATGTGCAGAAGTAAAGATAAAAGTCATTGGGCACTAAAGTTGAAGTGTAAACCAACACAAATCATGTTGAATGCGGGTATCTATTTTGGGCTAAAACTGCATGGTGTCTTATCTGAGTTCCCCTGAAGTTGTGTTCAGGTTCCCCCAAATGAGAACATAAGCATCATTGAAAATGTAATGTAAGCATCCATACTTTATTTGCCGTGATGCAAACCAGAAAGGAAGGAGAATAATGGAAAGGTGCCTCTAATCTGAACTTAAGCACCCCAAAGCAGAGTGCTAGTCTGTGGTGTGTGGTGTGCCCACCTTGATGGACAGCACTAACCTCTACCTTTGAAAATGATGCAGATTCTTTGGAAAACAGCAAGCGAGGTCTAGTTCTAGTCTCTTCTCATACTTTGTTTTGTTTCCACCAGCAAAACTAACCGTCCATAGGATTTTAATTTTTTGAGAGATAATTATTAACACAGGAGTTTTCAGTTTTTTTTTTCTCTGTTTTCATCATAGATTCATAAGAATGAAGTTGTTTTTTTAGAGTTTCTGGAATGGAGGGATAGATTAATAATCCAGTGGTGCTTCTGAGTGGCAGACTGCATGATGCCATGTCAGAACTCTGAATTCAAAAGTATATAACTCACAAAAAAAGTCAAATAGTGGTGAGGTTTAATGATGGCGCATGGTCTCGACCTCGTTGATTGGATATTTTCATAGTCGCAAACTATATATATAACTAGCTGACTGGGCAAGAATCTAATGGAGCAGTGGTTTGGTAGATCTGTTAGTACAGCATAAGTTTGACAATGGTGTATCTCTGACTGCATTGGCACCTAACTGAGAAAAACCCACATCACTGTCAGTTCTGCACATAAGTAAATATAGAAGTGGAGGTGTGCCAAACTGTAAACCATCACTAATCATCTTAATTAGAGATATTTGGGGCTAGAACTGCATGGTGATTTATCTGGAATTTCATCGTAATTTATCTGAACTCCCCTGAAATTGCCTAGGTTCCCCGAAGTGAGAACATAAGTGGCAATAAATGCAAATGCATAATAATTTGTTTGACATGAAGTAGCCAGAAAGGAAGGGGGATAATGGAATCGTGCTGCTAACCTTAACCTAAGCACCTCAAAGCATTGTGCTATTCTGCGTTGAGCCCATCTTTGATTGAAAGCACCAATATCTCTGCCTTTGAAAACGATGCAAATTGTTGGGCAAACAGCGAGCGAAGTACTGCTGTTTCACATACTTTTTTCTTGACATAAATGTTTTAGTTACTTTTGTAAGGGTAAAAAAAGGTGCATTTTAAGGAGAAACATATTGTCTGTGTACCTAAGTAGTACAGCAGCACTGCATGCCTAACAGAGCTGCACGATAATTAAACATTAACATCAGGTTGATTTTCTTCTTTCTGTCCAACAAACATGATGGTGCCAGGTATAGGTAGCTTTTCTGTGAAGTCATGAAGATTCGACGAATCTTCTCATATGCGCTTCCATATGATCGTTTCTTTTTGCTATTCTCTCCTGTTGTTCTGTTAATAACCAGATCTGATACCAGTGGTTATTTTCCGTTGTACGCACTCGCTTCATACGTGGTCTACGCTACAACGAGTGGAGTACCAACCGCTGTTCAAGACGGTGTGTACGCGGTTGGAGCAGGTGGCTACGGTGGTTTTTACCCAACATGGGTGGCAGCATAATCTCCGGATCGGTCCACCATCCCTTGCGACATAGGCATAGTGTCGGTCTATAGGACTCTACTGTCGCCGATTTGTCGTTTTTTTCCATTCATTTTGTCAGACTTTCCGTGTTGGGCTGTGTGCATCCTAATTATGCAGAGGCCGGGTATTACTCATAATGCTTTGTATCCGCTTGATGCTACATTTCGAGATAAAAAAAGCGCCCTTTATCGAAAAAGATCTGATACCAGTGAGTTATATGCCCATGCATGCATGAACTGGCCGACAGACAAGTAAGCCAGGTTTGACGGGCCAGTCCAGAAAAAGCATCTCTATCTCTGTGGTCAATGCAACTAATTCATCTATATATATAGTACTCCCTCCGTCCGGAAATACTTGTCGGGAAAATGAATGTATCTAGACATATTTTAGTTCTAGATACATCTACTTTTATCTATTTGTGCGACAAGTAATTCCGGACGAAGGGAGTAGTAGCAGCACAATTTGCAGTGTAAGATGCACTTTGTTTTTTTATCAAAAGGGGCTTCCTCCCACCCCATTTTATTAGAAAACGGGGCAAAGCAAGTCCCAGAGACTGTTACAAGCGTTCGGGTCTAGCCAGAACTAGCAGACCAGAGAAAGTAAAGCCAGCTAAAGCCTAAAACGCTAATTTTTTTCCTCACCATGAAACTGCTCAGAGTGAGTCTAAACGCCACGCAGGGCAAACAGCATAGCCACCAGGCAAAACACAAGTTCTGTTACATGAATAAAGAGCAACCACCAGCTTTTTACGAGTCATCCCGAGTGAGCTCTCAGCACGCTTCCGCCCCGGGTCCTCTTTGAACACGCTCTCAGTTCCCATCCCAAGCGATTCTGAGCAGCTCACCTCTTCAACGGTCCAGGAGCTGGAGGCAGCGTCGTAGCAGCACCGATTGATCGCCCCCGTAGAGAACTTTCCATTGGTGTAGAGAAGAGCTGATCCTCCCCAAGATCACACGAGTGCTTGTCCATGGCACGCCCTGAAAACAGATATCATTAAGCATAGTCCAAATGCCCCAAATGGCAGCAACACAAGCAATGTTAAGATGCACTTTGTCAAAGATGGGATCCATGCCCTTTGTCTTTGTAGTTGGGCACAATCTGGCCCAAACCATCTAACCAAAACAAAAGGTGGGCAGATGTCTCCAGATGGTGTATTCTAATTTTAATTTTAAAGAAATCGAAAGAAATAAGCATGGGGCATATGGTATATGCTCTTTTATTATTTTTATTTTGAAGAAATTGCATGCTCTTTTTTATTATTTTTTCCTGTATTTCAGTATCTAAAGAGCTTTGGCTTTGGCTACAGTTTACACCAACTCAAAATAGTCACAAATTGTTTTCGTTTTTATTTTTACCCAACTGATTACTGCCTGTACATAACTCTGGGAGCTTAATGTTTGAAAAGTATTGGAGTCGTAGAGTAGATTGTTGCTGGTTTGACATCTTCACCTTAAGCATCTTCTTCTAAAGCACTGGATTTTTTTCAGTTCTCTTTTTCTATTTTCATAATAGATTCATAAAAAAACGTAGATGTTTTTTCCAGTGTGTTTAGAATGGAGGGATAAATTGATGATCTAGTGGTGCTTCTGTGCGGCAGACTCCATCACCGGTAGAAAAAGGGCCTATTGTCCCGGTTGGTAAGGGCCTTTTGTCCCGGTTTTTGAACCGGGACTAAAGGGTCGTTACTAATGCCCTAACCCTTTAGTCCCGGTTCTTACACGAACCGGGACAGATGGGCCTCCACGTGGCTGGCGCGGCGAGCCCAGGCAGGAGGGCCTTTGGTTCCGGTTGGTGGCACTAACCGGGACCAATAGCCTCCACGTGGCCGGTGCGGCGAGCCCAGGCAGGAGGGCCTTTGGTCCCGGTTGGTGGCACTAACCGGGACCAATAGGCATCCACGCGTCAGCATTTCAGGGGCTGGGGTTTTTGTTTTTTGTTTGAGGGGGGGGGGGGGGGTGGGTTGGGGGTTTTGGGGGGTTAATTTAGGTGTTTCATATATTGCGTTAGCTAGCTAATTAATAGAGAGAAGTGTCCTCTCTTATCTCCGTGCTTGGTCGACGCTACGTACTATATACGTATAGAGAGGACTAGACACGCTAGCTAGTAAGCAAATGGAGGAAACAAAAGATCGTCATGAACATATGCATACAGAGAGAAGTGATATCGACCACCTCTCCTTCTCCGAGAGATTGGTCGAACAACAAGTTCTCGTATATCTATCCGACACTACCGGCTACATATATACAATAATTATCTCTTACAATATAATCTCCTAATTATATATGAACACAGGGTCCACATAGTATTCTCCGTTTTCAGCGATCACGTGGTCAAGGAAGAATGCCGCCAATTCCTCTTGAATTGCTCGCATACGATCTGGTGCTAGGAGTTCATCCCGCATCTGAAAGATCTAATTTGAAGAAGGGGGTCAATACATATATATATGAATAAATGAAACTCGACACAAATGATGGTAATAAAATAAAATTGTGAATATTATTGCTTACGCACTTCATATTGTTCGTCAGAGTAGCCCCGCTCACAGGTCGTGTGGCGGATGGACTCGCAAACGTAGTATCCATAGAAATCATTCCCTTGTTCCTGCCACAACCACTTTACAAGAAATAGAGGTCAATCAAACTGATAAGCAAGCATGCTAAATGGTATTGATGAAACCAGCGCTTGAATCACTAGGAGATGCGCGGAACATGCTACTATAGTACTTACTTTCGGGTGTCTAAATTGCAGCTTCTTCGGCAGTCCCGGAGCTTTTGTGGTGAATTTTATCCAAACCCTGCCAGACAAAGAAAACAATTACTTGATATCAGGAAATGAACAAAGTTGCTGATATGGTGGATAATGATCGATTTAACTTACTTCTCGAGCATTTGAGTCATGTCCGCATAGTCCTGGGGATCTTTTCGTCTCGAGTCTAAGACGGTTACTACTCCCTGCTCAAGCTTAATCTCTAGGAGAATATAGTGGCACTAGTAGAAAACTGGGCTTAGGTCACAGGGCAGTTTTCACATTAGCCCCGGTTCAGTCACGAACCGGGACTAATGTGAGCATTGGTCCCGGTTCGTGAGCCCAGGGGGCCGGCCGGGGACTCGTGGGCATTGGTCCCGGTTCGTATGGACCCTTTGGTCCCGGTTGGTGGTACAAACCGGGACCAATGGGCCACGCTCCTGACCCACCACCCTTTAGTCCCGGTTCATACCACAAACCGGGACTAAAGGGCTGGTCCTAGTTGCGGCCAGTGTTTAGTCCCACCTCGCCAACCGAAGAGCACTCACACCAGTTTATAAGCCCGTCCCTCTATGCCTTGTTGAGCTTCTATTAAAGTGAAAATAGATGCCCTTATATAGGAAATTTGACTTAAATTCATACTAAATTTCTATGTTCATTTTTTATATTTATAAAATAAATAAACCTTAATAAAATAAATAAAACTAAATAAACCTTAATAAAATAAAATAAAATAAACTATAGTAACTACAATAAATAAACCTTAATTAATTAAGTAAAAATAGCAGCAAGTAAAATAAATAAAAATAGCAGCAGTAAAATAAATAAAAATAAAATAATTAAAGTAAAAGACATAAGTAATTAGAAATAAAATAAATAAGTTTTTTGTTGTAAGTAGAAAGAAAACCTTTTCAGATTTCATTTGAAATGCTTTTCAATTTTAGGGTCTTATAGCTCAAAATAATTAGTAAATGCATGAAAAATAACAAATAAAGTCAGAAAGGATTGACAAATGATGATGTGGCTTTGAATGGTGCATTTTGAACACACAAAAAGTCAGGAGTTCAAATAAGTTTTAAAAATGAAATCCCTTTGTAACAGACGATTTTCCGGATGAAATCCTGATACTTTGAAAGAGATTGTCCGTTTTGTACACGAAGTGCATCCAGTTTTTGCCGTAACCCTCTCAACTTTCTTGCACATGCTATGTGGATGAAATGATGATATCATGCCAACTTTCAACCTTTTCAGAGTTCATTTGAAATGCTTTTCAATTTTAGGGTCTTATAGCTCAAAATAATTAGTAAATGCATGAGAAATAACAAATGAAGTCAGAAAGGATTGAAAAATGATGATGTGGCTATGAATGGTGCATTTTGAACACACAAAAAGTCAGGAGTTCAAATAAGTTTTAAAAAATGAAATCCCTTTGTAACAGACGAGTTTCCATATGAAATCCTGATACTTTGAAAGAGATTGTCCGTTTTGTACACGAAGTGCATCCAGTTTTTGCCGTAACCCTCTCAACTTTCTTGCACATGCTATGTGGATGAAATGATGATATCATGCCAACTTTCAACCTTTTCAGAGTTCATTTGAAAGGCTTTTTCAATTTTAGGGTCTTATAGCTCAAAATAATTAGTAAATACATGAAAAATAACAAATAAAGTCAGAAAGGATTGAAAAATGATGATGTGGCTTTGAATGGTGCATTTTGAACACACAAAAAGTCAGGAGTTCAAATAAGGTTTAAAAAATGAAATCCCTTTGTAACAGACGAGTTTCCGGATGAAATCCTGATACTTTGAAAGAGATTGTTCGTTTTGTACACGAAGTGCATCCAGTTTTTGCCGTAACCCTCTCAACTTTCTTGCACATGCTATGTGGATGAAATGATGATATCATGCCAACTTTCAACCTTTTCAGAGTTCATTTGAAATGCTTTTCAATTTTAGGGTCTTATAGTTCAAAATAATTAGTAAATGCATGAAAAATAACAAATGAAGTCAGAAAGGATTGAAAAATGATGATGTGGATTTGAATGGTGCATTTTGAACACACAAAAAGTCAGGAGTTCAAATTAGGTTTAAAAAATGAAATCCCTTTGTAACACACGAGTTTCCGGATGAAATTTAAACTATTCAAATTTGGAAACTAATGGATTAACAGAAAGTTTATAATTATTCTGAGCTAAAAGCAAAAAGAATAAAAAAATAAAGCAAAAATCAAAAGAAAATAAATAATTCAAAAAACAAAAAAATACTGGAAAAAATAAAAAAAATGCCGCCTAATGGGCCACACAGCCTGCATACGACTAGAAACCCATCTGCACATGGGCTAGGATGCAGGCCCGCGGGCCCAATAGGCCCAACATGGCAATGACAAAGGTAGGCATGTATAATGCCTGCATATTAGAGAGGAGCTCAGCACCTGAGCTGCAGCGCAGCTTATAAACAGGTGCTGAGCTCTCTCAGCTAGCGAGGTGGGACTAAACTTCCCACCGCACCGCGCCAGCACATTAGTCCCGGTTGGTGGCTCCAACCGGAACCAATGCTCCCCTTTGGTCCCGGTTGGTGCCACCAACCGGGACCAAAGCCCTCTGCTTCCCGCCCTTTGCGCTGGTGAAAAGAGGCCTTTAGTCCCGGTTGGTGGCACCAACCGGGACCAAAGGGTGGGTATTGGTTCCGGTTGGAGCCACCAACCGGGACCAAAGCCTTTGCTATATAAGTAGCACTTTGGAAATTTTCCGATTTCCATCGCCAGTGTCCCCCCGCCCGACGACGCCGCGAGCTCGATCTATGCCGCCAGGCTGCCCCGTCGTCGTCGCCGTCGCTCGTGCCCCCGAGCCCACGCCATCGCCCGTCGCCGTCGTCCTCCGCCCCCCCGCCGCCGTCGCCGTCGGCCTCCGCCGCGCGCCCCCGAGCCATCGCCCTCTATACGTCACCGTCGCCGCCCTCCGCCCCCGGCCCGCCGCGGTCACCGTCGCCCTCCGCCACCCTGTGAGCGCCGCCCCGATCCCCTCCTCCTCCTCCCTGTAATGGCCGCCGCCGCAGCCGCCGCGCCCCCTAGCTATAGTATTGTACGTAGTTTAATTTAGATTTGTAATTTAGTTGTATTAATTTGGATGTGTAGTTAGATGTGTAGTTAATTTACTTGTTGTAATTTAGATGTATTAATTTAGATGTGTAGTTTAGATTTTTCATATTTAGAAGTCATTTATGTATGTTCATATTTAGAAGAAAAAGAAGGAGAGAAAAAAGGAAAATAAGAAGAGGAAGAAGGAGAAGAAGAAGAATAATAAGAAGAAGAGGAGAGGAAGTAGAGGAGAAATAAATAAGAAGATGAAAAAGAAGAAAAAAAAGAGTAGAAGAAGAAGAAATAGAGGAGAAGAAGAAATAGAGGAGAAGAAGAAGAAATAGAATAATATATTATTCTATTTTTTCTTCTTCTCCTCTATTCCTTCTTCTTCTCCTCTTTTTTTATTTTTTTTCTTCGATCTCCTCCTCTATTCCTTTCTTCTTCTCCTCTTTTTTTTCGTCTTCTTCCTCTTCTTATTTTTTATCGGGTATGTCGTTGTCGATATATGTACCCCCCTCCATGATAACTTTTAGTGAGTACTACTTAGAAAGTGTTTAATAGAATTAGTTAGAAAAATAATAGAACTAGTTAAACTAGCTAGTTTATTTGTAGTAAGTACTACTTTATTCTATTTATAGTAAGGAAATTAATAGAACTAGTTTGTTTTTTTAGTTAAAGCAATTATTCCCGCATCGACGTCGACGATGCCTATCCCGCATCCTCGTCGTCGACTCGGCGGAGGAGGCCGGCTTGATCAGAGGGGCCATGTCCGGGACTGGGCTCCGCCGGGCTGGTTTTGGGAGGTGCTACCTTCCGGTGGGCGTAGGTTGGTGAGGAACCAGCCCGTCGTTGACCCGATCCTTGTTTGGTGGCGCTCGCGTGGGCCAGTGACGGTGCCGAGGCTTCCGGACACCGCGGAGGTGGTACGTCACCGTGTCAGCGAGGAGGACCAACACGTCCGTCGCTACATGGTTGCGTTGGAGGGCAGGTTCGACAATACCTGGCAGGTTCTTCAGGGATCTCACTGGAGCTATGATCCTGTGATGGTTCCGTCCCTTTGGGTGTCCACCGCCCGCGCCGATACCCGTCGGGCGCTACTGTTCTAGCTGTACTAGCGACGCTATATGTATGATAGTATTCGAGGTGTATTAGTGATAATATTCGGCGATGTACGGACGCATGGAGATGATGTAGTTTTGCTTATAATTGAATGCATCCTAATTTGAATACTACTTTATTTTGTGATTTGATTTTGCTTATTGAATGCTCAAAGTGGAAAACTACTCCGATCCTACTTTGAATGCTAAAATTGGAGAGCACTATGATTAGTTGATAGCTTATAGGGTTTTTGTTTTCGCAGAAATCTAGGAGCCCCCCCGGCCCCTCCATCATCCCCGCCGTCGTCCCCGTCACCGCCCCCTCCGACATCGAGGTGAGACCAGCCAAATCCTCTTTTAGAAAGATAATTAAACGATATTTCGGGTTGATTGTAAGTCTGTCGAGTCTCCACCATATATGAGAGGACGAAGAATCCCGACTGTTGTCGTGGGGGTAGCTTCTCCTTCGTTCCCGTGTGCTAGACAATTTGGTGTAATGCACTCGAGAACGAAAGGAATAGCTACCATCACCGACGGTCGCAAATGTCAGAGAGGAATCAGTGAGGGAGAGTTCCACCATATATATATGAGAGGACGAAGAATCCCGACTGTTGTCGTGGGGGTCGCTTCTCCTTTGTTCCCGTGTGCTAGCTAGACATTTTGGTGTAATGCACACGGGGACAAAGGGAGGAGCGACCATCACCAACGGTCGAATGTATACACCACGTGAGCTGAGAGTTTTCAAGAAAAGACTCGACAAACCGATAGTCAACCCGTGATGAATAATAATGATCTAACTTAGGTTTTTTAGTACATATATTTAATTGTAGATGTTTAATATTTGAATTATATATGAACATAGGAAATGTCGTACCCGGACGACGAAAGTCTCCCGGGGGAGTGCGACTGGTGCCACGACGACCGAGGTCAATGCGACAGGCCTCACCTGGACGAAGATCGGCGCTTCAGTATTAAGCTGGAGGAGACGTTCGATGTTGAAACGGTACGCAACGACGACAAGTGTTATTTTTTCGTAATTAAGCACGACTTCAACTATTTCAACGTGTACTTTTCATCTTTTACAATTCGGCTAGCTTATCCCATGCCATGCAAGACGCTACGTCTTGGAGAGGATGGGTTTTGAAGACCATGAAAGTATGGAAACAAAGAAAATTCACCTAAGGACCCATCATGATATAGATTTTGAAGTAAAGCTGTATAATTCTGAGAGCGTAACCCATTTTGGTTGCAAAAATTGGGAAGCATTTTGCAAGATGTATGGTTTTGATGAGGGTATGCTTGTCACCATGGATCTTGGTGATCCTGACATCGAGCAAGACAATATGGACATTTGGGTCCTTGTTGATATGCCTCCAATTCTACCGCTATGTGAGTTTCTCAAACATAGTTATTAGCTAATTTATATTGTTCATTTCAAAATAGTTGACAGCTTATTTTCATTGACAGCTTATTTTGATTGTTCAAACAATGTGCGGAACATGGTAGACAGAACCTACTACACCGGAACATGCTCTGAGTTAACTTATAAGGAGAAAACTCATCTGGTCGGATTTTGTACTGATATTGAGAATTACAATATCTACAATCAAACCCCTCATCATTATGGTCCTCCATACGTGCCACTAGTGCACGTGTTGAACTACGGTAACTACTATGGAGATACCCTGGTAAGATTTCTTACTATTACGGCATCCGTGCATATTTTGCACAGTTCTAAAACTAGTGCATTATCATTGCTAACTATGAAGTTATTACTATGTTTTTCAACAGATAATCCCAGAGGATTGTGTGCCTCATTTGATGTATCAGAATGGTAGGCTTGATGTTTTGAATATACAACCAGGTCATCCTACGAATCTCAACTGTCCATACCAGATTTCTAAAAGAAGTGGAGACATGCAAATCAAAGAATGGAAAAAATGTATGGACAGTCGCAAGGAGCTTCTTGGAAGCAAAAGGAAGCGAGGCGCAAGAATTGGAGACATGATGATCTCCATTCTCCATAATGGAGAGTCAGGGTCTATATTGTTTTATGCTATTTTACCTTAAAGAGGGTATTTCGGTCCTACCTAATACCGATGATCATGTGCTAAGAACAATTAAGTAGGGTTGGTTCGATGACTGTGAGGATGATGATCGTATGACTTTTTATTAATAACGAGTAGAAGTTGTATGATGATGATTAGTAGGACTTGTTATTATATATGATGATGCATGATGCGTGCATGAAGAGTTATTATATATCAGCGGGTGAAATGAACATGGATTGGATTGAAGTGAAGGCAACATGCATGTGGTGCGTGTCGAAAGTAGTACAATCCAAACTTGATCAAGTCCGGATTAGTATTACTTTCGACATGCACCACATGTTGCCTTCACTTCAATCTAAGCCATGTTTAGGCATAGCGGTACATAGCGTTGGTAAACCAAGCACGGAGATATAAGAGAGGACACTTCTCTCTAATAGCTACCAAATACCAACCTAAATTAACCCCCCAAAACCCCCAAACCCCCCCCCCCTCAAAAAAAAACAAAAACCTCAGCTCCTGCCAGGTGCTGACGCGTGGATGCCTATTGGTCCCGGTTGGTGGCACCAACCGGGACCAAAGGCCCTCCTGCCTGGGCTCCCCGCACCGGCCACGTGGACGGCCTTTAGTCCCGGTTCGTGTAAGAACCGGGACTAAAGGGCTAGGGCATTAGTAACGACCCTTTAGTCCCGGTTCCTGAACCGGGACTAAAGGCCCTTATGAACCGGGGTAAAAGCCCCTTTTCCTACTAGTGTGGAAGCTGCGCACGCATGCATAAGTCATCAATTACATTACCATAACCTGGACTAATAAGGGAAACCGAATATGCACAAGACAGTAACACTCACTTGAAGTTGTAAGGAAAGAGTATTATATCTTTGTTTTCATTTATTACCAACGATCGTAGCAAGTTGGCCTCGGTATTTTCGGCATGATATTTAACCTCAGTTGCATCTATGAGATTTGTGTTAATGAACCCAATATCACCGATTTGTCTTTTCTTCAATTCGGCGATCTTCAATCTGCATAATATAGTGAGGATAATTATAAATACATGCAATGAAAGAGCTGACCTATATAGAGAGACTTAATGACAGAAGTAGTACTACTTACAGACAGTAGCAAGTGATCGTTGATTTATCGAGGGCCTTTTGATTGAAAAACTGGAAGAACTCCTCAAATGGAACATTCAACAGTTCAATTCCAACGCGGTCATGCTCTGGTTTAACTCTCAGCGTCAAAAGTATTCCTCCCCCCAGACTCTCTGCAGGTTTTCATGTACCAATCATGTAATCTTCGCATCATCATTGTTAGAGATCTTTCATCTTTGACGAGAGGCTTCCCGTAATGGTATTTGTGTTCGTCCACCTCCAAGAAATCGTAACGCACATCGTCGGGCAGGTAATCTCCAAGATTGCTATAACCGGGCACCATCCTCGGATCTGCAGCGACGATGTCGCTAGACACCTTGAGCGGGGGGCACGATTGGTTCGCTTGTTCGCCGAGCTGGGCAATTTTTTCCTAGCTCGTCATTCTTTTAACCTTTGATCACTGACAGTACTTCTCGACCGCTCCGCTTCGGCAAATGTCTTTGCAAGAATGCGCTCATAGTTGCCTCTCGGCGGAGACTTTGGTGGTTTTGTCAGGGCAACCAGAGTGCGCTACGCTTTCATCGGATCTACCTTCTCCTCCGGAGGTGGATGTTTCTTTGCTTTCACCCCTTCAAAGTAGTTCGTCACTTCGGCTCGCACGATCTTCGTGGTTTCCTCCTCGGTCCTCTCGTATGGTAACTTCTCTGGAGTCTTCAGAGAAGGACCGAGTCTGTATTGCCTCCCGCCTCTGGCAGCTGTACTGCTAGAAGCTGGCAGAGCAGACAGAGCGGCTGCGGCTGTCTTCTTTCCTTGCTTACGAGGCGGAGGAGAAGGACTACGACACGCCGGAGCGGTGGCGGGTCTCTTCCGCCCTTGCTGACGAGGCGGAGAAGGAGGAGGCTGGCTGCTCTGGCACGCCGGCGCAGGCGGAGAAGGAGGCGTAGTGCCGCCACGCGCCGGAGAAGGAGGCTGAGTGCCCTGATCACTCGCCGGAGGAGGAGGAGGCGGAGTGCTGCCACGCGCCGGAGAAGGAGGCTGAGTGCCCTGATCACTCACCGGAGGAGGAGGCGGAGTGCCCTTACTCGCCGGAGGCGTCCAGTTCGGAAGGTTATTGAGCTCCTTCCGCCATAGGCATGGAGTCTTCAGAGCAGAACCCAGCCGAGTCTCCCCTTCACCGGTAGGGTGGTCAAGCTGGAGGTCCTCAAATCCCTCCGTTATTTCATCCACCATCACCCTAGCATATCCTTCTGGAATCGGCCGGCAGTGGTAGGTTGCGCCGGGTTCAGGAGGTAAAACAGAGCCAACAGCCGCCTTGACTTTGAAGTTCTGCCATTGCGCCATAAGGTGGCAATGTTGAGACTCCGTGATAGAATCGACGGGGTAGCTAGCAGGAGCCGTCAAGACATGCTCCGGCTGAAGGAGCTCGGTGGAAGCCACACTGCTTCTCCACTGAGATGGCGGGGTAGCTTCGGGGGTAGTTTCGGCATGTCGATTGCCGTCTCGTTCCTCTAGCGCTTGAACCCTTTCGTGCAGCTTTTGAATTTGGGTCTGCTCCATTTTTTCCTCCTCTCCTGGCTTTTGTAACCGCATGCGTCCAGAAAACCAGCCTTCCACGGAACGGAGCCTGGCGTGCCTCGTGTCCGTCCAGGGTGCTCAGGATTCCCGAGGGCCATGTTGAGCTCGTCGTTCTCTCCGTCTGGAACGAACGTCCCTTCCTGCGCTGCATCGATATATTGCTGAATCCTCTTGACTGGTATTCTCAAAAGCTCGTCCGTCCAAACGCACCTCCCTGATACAGAGTCCAATTTTCCGCCAGCCCCGAAGAACCAAGTCCGGCAACGGTCTGGCCAGTTCATTGTCTGTGGTTCGATCCCTTTATCAAGCAGATCATTCTCAGCCTGGCCCACTTAGGCCGGGCTTTGAGGTAGCCACTTGACCCCGTGCGATGGTGAAGCTTCTTCTTCGCAGCATTCTTCTTGTTTGTCGCTGACATCTTCTTACTCTTTTCCGATGTCTTGTGGGCTACAAATGCGGGCCAGTGATCTCTGATCTTCTCACACCGACCGATGAATTCTGGTGTCTCTTCTTTGTCGACAAACGTTTTTAGCTCATTCTTCCACCTCCTGAATAGGTCTGCCATCTTCTTAAGAGCATGTGACTTGATTAATTGCTTTTTAACTGGCTTCTCCAGATCCTCCTCTGGCGGTAGGGTGAAATTTGCCTTCAGCTCAGTCCAAAGATCATCTTTCTGCATATCATTGACATAAGACACCTCAGGGTCTTCCTTCTTAGGCTTATACCATTGGTGGATGCTGATCGGGATCTTGTCCCTAACAAGAACCCCGCACTGAGCAGCAAATGCTTCCTTTGTCCGGATGGGTACAATCGGTTGGCCGTCGCGCGCGATTGCTGTGATCTCAAACCTTTCATCCGAGAACAACTTTCTCTTCGGGCCTCGTCTCTTTACCGAAGTTGTGCTTGATCCGGAGGGCTAGAAAAAAGAAGAAAGACGAGAGTTAATTAATATGTGTACATACCAAAACAATGAATGCATCAATTAGCTAGTCAGCACAGGCTTAACTAATATATTTACCTGGCCGGACTCTGTTCGGTCACCGGAGCCGTCACCACGGGCTCCTTCTTGCACCAGCATTGGGTCACCGGAGCCATCATAATCATGTCTTTCCTCCTCCACTCTTCGATCACCGTAGCCTACTTCTTCACCCTGTTCTTCCAGACCATCATTGTCGTTAAGATACGACAAGACATCATCTCCGGCTAAGATTATGTCCCCCAACACCTCTTCTGCTTCCTCGTCTCGTCCGTGCTCCATTGTTTCTGCAAATATTACAACATGGCAATTATTACACAAACATGACAGCAGGTGGATATATTAGTGCAAACGTAGACCTAGCTTATTCCGTGTTTGGGGTTGGCCTCGGCAACGCTTCAAGGGTAGGGGCGCGGCGGGAGGGGGTAGGAGACCGACATCGTTTTTTTCTACGGTTTGGGTGTCCTCGAGAGTTTTGGTCGAGCGAGAGGGCCGGGGGGTGCTCCCGTGGTATAAGTTATCACGATCGAAGTTATCCGGGAGGGGGTTATATCGACAACGACGACATACATACATGGGAAAATAATGTTATCGGGGAGGGGGTAGGTCAAACCCCCCCCCCTCGTGTTGAAGTTATCGGGACACGGGGTATATTAATGGAGGAGAAAAAGAGGAGAAGAAGATATTAATAGAGGAGGAGATTGAAGAAAAAAGAAGAAAAAAAAGAGGAGAAGAAGAAAGGAATAGAGGAGAAGAAGAGAAAATAGAATTCTATTTTCTCTTCTTCTCCTCTATTCCTTTCTTCTTCTCCTCTTCTTTTTTTTCTTTTTTCTTATTCTTATTTATTTCTCCTCTTCTTCCTCTCCTCTTCTTCTCCTTTCTTCCTCTTCTTATTTTCGTTTTTCCTCTCCTTCTTTTTCTTCTTCTTCCTTTCCTAGCTAGATATATAAAACTTTTCTAAAAATGTAACTTTTGCATATATAATTTTTTTCCATAGATCATCATTTCTCATATATATCCATCTATAGCCACATACATATATAAATGGAAAAAAATGCTACGAACAAAAATACATATATACTTGGTAAATATTCTATGAACATCGTTTCTCATATATATATCAATGCATACATCCATGGATCATCATTGCTCATATATCCATAGTCATATATAAAAACTTTCTGTATATGAACAAAAAACATTTTTTGACATATTTAGCACATTCTAAATTTTCCTAACTCTTTTACAACCAGAAAAATTACTCCAACTTCATGACACTACCCACACTCCATTTCACCAAAAACCTTCTGATCCATAGTTCAAAATTTTCAAATTTCATTCAAATGAAATTTGAACCAGATTCAAATTCCTTGCTGAAAACCTATTCTAAACCAATCCAAAAATTCTGAAATTTTGCCATCACCTTTGTCTTGCATCAGTACCTCACCACAAAAAATATCATAAATTATAAAAATGCCCAAAGCCATCTAGCATTTGATCAAACACCCTCTATATGCACTGTTCAAATCTGTAAAAAAAAATCAGAAAATTCAGAAAATTGGACGGTGTCTTGCTGCTGCTCCACTCCTTCTCCTTCTCCTCTCCTTCTGGTCTTCAATGCGTCGGGGCCGACGGCGACCATGGAGCAGGGGCAGAGAGCAAGGGGCACTCGGGCGCAAGAGCGACGCTCGATCGGGACCATGGGAAAGGGGGGGGCTCACTTCGAGGGGGGCGACGATGGCAGGAGTCCGGCGACGAGGACGGCGGGCTCGGGGCGGCACGCGGTGACTGGGACGGCGGTCTCGGGACGGCAGGCGGCGACAGGGACGAGGAGGGGTGGGCTCGGGGAGGCACGCGGCGACGGGGACGACGAGGACGGCGGGCTCAGGGATGCCGGCGACGAGGACGGCGCGGGCTCGGGGAGGCGACGGTGTTGGCGGCGGCGTAGACGGCGAGGTGGAGCAGCCTAACGGCGGCGGGGGGGAGGCAACTGGCGATGAAAACTGAAACTTTTCACAAGTGTTTGTTATATAGTCCAAGCATTAGTCTCGGTTGGTGCCACCAACCGGGACTAATGCCCCCTTTAGTCCCGGTTGGTGCCACCAACCGGGACCAAAGGCCTCTTTTCAGCAGCCCAAAGGGCGGGAAGTGGCGGCCTTTGGTCCCGGTTGGTGGCACCAACCGGGACTAAAGGGGGGGCATTGGTACCGGTTTGTGGCACCAACCGGGACCAATACCCCCCTTTAGTCCCGGTTGGTGCCACCAACCGGGACCAAAGGACATGTGCTACCCGCGTCGCGGCCAAAGTTTAGTCCCACCTCGCTAGTTGAGAGAGCTCGAGAGTGGTTTATAAGCGCTGCTGCGCCCACCCTCTCGGGCTCCTCTCAATTGCAGGCTTTCGGGCCTAACCGTACACTGTGTGCCTGTGGGCCTACTGGGCCACCTGCGGGCCTGAATCCTGGCCCATGGTTGGGTTTCCAGTCGTATTCAGGTCGTGGTGGCCCAGTAGATGGCACTTTTTTTTTCTTTGTTGCTTTATTTATTTTATTTTGTTTCTACTTACAACAAAATACTTACTGTTGCTATTTTTATTTATTTTATTAATTTTTTTTAATTCTTTTTTGCTTTTAGGTCACAAAAATTATAAACTTTCTGTTAGTGCCATTAGTTTTCAAATTTGAATTCTTTGAAATTTCTGTGATTCTTTTTCCTGCTATTTAATATTACTGTGTTTTATGATTCTATTCAAAAACAGATTTTGTTATTTTAGTTTCTAACAAAAAAATCTTTATGATAATGCTTTTTGCTATTAAAATGTCTAACAAAAACATTCTTTATGAAAATTCTTTTTGCTTTTAATGTTTTGAATAGAAAATGATTTGATAATTTTAGTTGCATAAATTTTATATAATTTTAGTTTCAATAATACTAGAGGTTTATAAAAGTTTTTTTGTTGATTCCTTTTGCTATTGGAGTTTTATAAAAGCTTTTTAGTTGATTCTTTTTGTTATTGAAGAATATTATAGTTTTGTTTTAGTTGATCATAACAGCATATTTTAATTGATTATTTTTAGTTCATTATTTTTGCTATTAGTTCATGAGCTATAAATGACCCTTAAATTGAAAAGCACTACAAATGAACTCTGAAAAAGTTGAAAGTTGGCATGGTATCATCATTTCACGAGTAAATTGCACAGAAGTACCACAATTGGGGCATTGGAAGCAGATTGGTACCAAGTTTGGTAATTTTTACATGTCAGTACCAAGTCTGGGGCTAGACGTTACAAAAAGGTCTAAATCACGTATAAACGCGTATTGACAGTGTATCTGATCGGCAGGGCCCGCCTGTCAGCTGCTGACGTGGCATTTTTTTTGCAGAAACCCCCCCCTTTGATTCTGGTAGATGCTTACCAAGAAGCCTCGGAATGCCGTCTGGATCCGGACCGCCGCGACCGCCGGTCCGCGGTGCTCGCCGGCATGGGCGGCGCGGCCCTTGTTGGGAGACGCACGACGGCGACGGCGGCATGGGCCGCAGCCACGGCCGCGTCGGCCGCTGCTTGGGTGGCCGTGCCCGCCTCCATCTCCACCCCCGGCGGGAAGCAGAGGAGCCACCGGAGCGGCGTGGTCCGGCTCCGGCCCCGCCACGACCAGCGCGTGTCCCGAATCTCCACCACCGCCGACAGCAGTGTGCCGGCGAAGATGGTGGCCGAGACGGCGGCCATGAGGAGCGCGTGCGCGGGGGGGAGGGGCCCGAGAGGGAGCGGCTTCCGGCGGCGGAGGAGCGCGTCGGCGGCGAGGCAGAGGGACACTTAGGTGGAGAGGAAGCCGAGGAGGAAGGCCCAGGTGGAGAACCAGAGGCCGGAGGGTGCGCGAGTGGTCGGAGCTGGTGGCCGGCCCGCGCTGGAAGACCTTCATCCGGCGATTCCGCCGCGGGCACCACCGCGCAGGGAGCGGGGCCGGCGCCGGCGGGGGGCGGAAGCTCAACTACGACGCGCTCAGCTATGTGCTCAACTTCGACGAGGGCCACGGCGCCAGCCCGGAGGGCCCCAGCGGCGAGTTCCCGGGGTACCCCGACTTCTCCACCCGCTTATCGACATGGCCGGCTGGGGCGACCCGCACGCCGCCGCGATGCAGGAGCCGCACCCGCCGCCCTCCTCGTAGGAAAGCACCTTCCTCCGCTGGATCATCGGCGGCGGGGACGACGAGGACGACGACTCCGGGGGTGGAGCGCGCGGGGGTGGACATGGAGGCGGGCGCGGACATCGTGGGGGGAGGGGGTTTCTGCAAAAAAAATGCCACGTCAGCAGCTGACAGGCGGGCCCTGCCAGTCAGATACACTGTCAATACGCGTTTATACGCGATTTAGACCTTTTTGTAACGTCTAGCCCCAGACTTGGTACTGACATGTAAAAATTACCAAACTTGGTACCAATCTGCTTCCAATGCCCCAATTGTGGTACTTCTATGCAATTTACTCTCATTTCACCCACATAGCATGTGCTAAAAAGTTGAGAGGGTTGCGGTAAAATCTAGATGCACTTCATGTACAAAATGGACAATCTCTTTCGAAGTATCAGGGTTTCGGACGAAAACTCATCAGTTACGAAGGGATTTCATTTTTTTAAATTTATTTGAACACCAGACTTTTTGTGTGTTCAAAATGCACCATTCAAAGCCACATCATCAATTTTCAACCCTTTCTCCAACACCAGACTGTTGGAGATATGCCCTAGAGGCAATAATAAAATGGTTATTATTGTATTTCCTTGTTCATGATAATTGTCTATTGTTCATGCTATAATTGTATTAACTGGAAACCATAATACATGTGTGAATACATAGACCACAACATGTCCCTAGTAAGCCTCTAGTTGACTAGCTCGTTGATCAATAGATGGTTATGGTTTCCTGACCATGGACATTGGATGTCATTGATAACGGGATCACATCATTAGGAGAATGATGTGATGGACAAGACCCAATCCTAAGCATAGCACAAGATCGTGTAGTTCGTTCGCTAAGAGCTTTTCTAATGTCAAGTATCATTTCCTTAGACCATGAGATTGTGCAACTCCCAGATACCGTAGGAATGCTTTGGGTGTACCAAACGTCACAACGTAACTGGGTGACTATAAAGGTACACTACAGGTATCTCCGAAAGTGTCTGTTGGGTTGGTACGAATCGAGACTGGGATTTGTCACTCCGTATGACGGAGAGGTATCTCTGGGCCCACTCGGTAATGCATCATCATAATGAGCTCAATGTGACTAAGTAGTTAGTCACGGGATCATGCATTACGGAACGAGTAAAGAGACTTGCCGGTAACGAGATTGAACGAGGTATTGGGATACCGACGATCGAATATCGGGCAAGTAACATACCGATAGACAAAGAGAATTGTATACGGGATTGATTGAATCCCCGACATCGTGGTTCATCCGATGAGATCATCATGGAACATGTGGGAGCCAACATGGGTATCCAGATCCCGCTGTTGGTTATTGGCCGGAGAACGTCTCGGTCATGTCTGCATGGTTCCCGAACCCGTAGGGTCTACACACTTAAGGTTCCATGACGCTAGGGTTATAGGGAATAGATATACATGGTTACCGAATGTTGTTCGGAGTCCCGGATGAGATCCTGGACGTCACGAGGAGTTCCGGAATGGTCCGGAGGTAAAGATTTATATATGGGAAGTCCCGTTTTGGCCACCGGAAGAGTTTCGGGCGTCACCGGTAATGTACCGGGACCACCAGAGGGTTCCGGGGGTCCACCGGGAGGGGCCACCAACCCCGGAGGCCTGCGTGGGCCAAGTGTGGGAAGGTACCAGCCCCTAGGTGGGCTGGTGCGCCTCCCACAAGAGGCCCAAGGCGCAGGGAAAGGGGAAGGGGGGAAACCCTAGGCTCAGATGGGCCTAAGGCCCACCTAGGGTGCGCCCCCCTCTCTCCCCCTCTGGCCGCCCCCTTAGATGCATCTAGGGCTGGCCGCCACCCCTAGGGAGGAACCCTAGATGGGGGCGCAGCCCCTCCCCTTCCCCTATATATAGTGGGGGTTTTGGGGCTGCCATAGACACGAGTCTCCCTCTCTCTTGGCGCAGCCCTACCCCTCTCCCTCCTCGTCTCTCGCAGTGCTTGGCGAAGCCCTGCTAGAGTGCCACGCTCCTCCATCGCCATCATGCAGTTGTGCTGCTGCTGGACGGAGTCTTCCCCAACCTCTCCCTCTCTCCTTGCTGGATCAAGGCACGGGAGACGTCACCGGGCTGCATGTGTGTTGAACGCGGAGGCACCGTTGTTCAGTGCTTAGATCGGATTCAGCCGCGATCTGAATCGCTTCGTGTACGACTCCACCAACCGCGTTCTTGCAACGCTTCCGCTTAGCGATCTTCAAGGGTATGAAGATGCACCCCCTCTCTCTCGTTGCTAGCATCTCCTAGATTGATCTTGGTGACACGTAGGAAAATTTTGAATTATTGCTACGTTCCCCAACAGTGGCATCATGAGCTAGGTCTATGCGTAGATTCTATGCACGAGTAGAACACAAAGTAGTTGTGGGCGATGATGTGTTCAATTTGCTTGCCGTTACTAGTCTTATCTTGATTCGGCGGCATTGTGGGATGAAGCGGCCCGGACCGACCTTAGACGTACTCTTACGTGAGACATGTTCCACCGACTGACATGCACTTGATGTATAAGGTGGCCAGCGGGTGTCTGTCTCTCCCACTTTAGTCGGATCGGATTCGATGAAGAGGGTCCTTATGAAGGGTAAATAGCAATTGGCATATCACTGTTGTGGCTTTTGCGTAGGTAAGAAACGTTCTTGCTAGAAACCCATAGCAGCCACGTAAAACATGCAACAACAATTAGAGGACGTCTAACTTGTTTTTGAAGGGTATGCTATGTGATGTGATATGGCCAAAAGGATGTGATGAATGATATATGTGATGTATGAGATTGATCATGTTCTTGTAATAGGAATCACGACTTGCATGTCGATGAGTATGACAACCGGCAGGAGCCATAGGAGTTGTCTTAATTTATTGTATGACCTGCGTGTCAATAAAAACGCCATGTAATTACTTTACTTTATTGCTAACCGTTAGCCATAGTAGTAGAAGTAATAGTTGGCGAGACAACTTCATGAAGACACGATGATGGAGATCATGGTGTCATGCTGGTGACGAAGGTGATCATGCCGCGCCTCGAAGATGGAGATCAAAAGGCGCAAGATGATATTGGCCATATCATGTCACTTTATGATTTGCATGTGATGTTTGTCATGTTTACATCTTATTTGCTTAGAACGACGGTAGCATAAATAAGATGATCCCTCTCTAAAATTTCAAGAATGTGTTCCCCCTAACTGTGCACCGTTGCGAAGGATCGTTGTTTTGAAGCACCACGTGATGATCGGGTGTGATAGATTCTAACGTTCGCATACAACGGGTGTAAGCCAGATTTACACATGCGAAACACTTAGGTTGACTTGACGAGCCTAGCATGTACAGACATGGCCTCGGAACACAAGAGACCGAAAGGTCGAACATGAGTTGTATAGTAGATACGATCAACATGGAGATGTTCACCGATGATGACTAGTCCGTCTCACGTGATGATCGGACACGGCCTAGTTGACTCGGATCATGTATCACTTAGATGACTAGAGAGATGTCTATCTGAGTGGGAGTTCATTAAATAATTTGATTAGATGAACTTAATTATCATGAACATAGTCAAAAGGTCTTTGCAAATTATGTCGTAGCTTACGCTTTAGTTCTACTAAGATATGTTCCTAGAGAAAATTTAGTTGAAAGTTGATAGTAGCAATTATGCGGACTGGGTCCGTAAACTGAGGATTGTCCTCATTGCTGCACAGAAGGCTTATGTCCTTAATGCACCGCTCGGTGTGCTGAACCTCGAGCGTCGTCTGTAGATGTTGTGAAACATCTGACATACACGTTTTGATGACTACGTGATAGTTCAGTGTGTGATGCTAACGGTTTAAAATTGTGGCACCAAAGACGGTTTTGAAACGTCGCAGAACATATGAGATGTTCCAAAGACTGAAATTGGGATTTCAGACTAGTGCCCACGTCAAGAGGTATGAGACCTCTGACAAGTTTCTTAAGCCTGCAAACTAAGGGAGAAAAGCTCAATCGTTGAGCATGTGCTCAGATTGTCTGAGTACTACAATCGCTTGAATCGAGTGAGAGTTAATCTTCCAGATGAGATAGTGATGGTTCTCCATAGTCACTGACACCAAGCTATTAGAGCTTCGTGATGAACTATAACATATCAGGGATAGACATGATGATCCTTGAGCAACTCGCGATGTTTGACACCGCGAAAGTAGAAATCAAGTAGGAGCATCAATTGTTGATGGTTAGTAAAACCACCAGTTTCAAGAAGGGCACGGGCAACAAGGGATACTTCATGAAACGGCAAATCAGTTGCAGCTCTAGTGAAGAAAGCCAAGGTTGAACCCAAACCCGAGACTAAGTGCTTCTGAGATGAGGGGAATGGTCATTGAAGCAGAACTACCCTAGATACTTGGTAGATGAGAAGGCAGGCAAGGTCGACAGAAGTATATTGGATATACATTATATTAATGTGTACTTTACTAGTACTCCTAGTAGCACCAGGGTATTAGATACCGGTCCGATTGCTAAGTGTTAGTAACTCGAAATAAAAGGCTATGGAATAAATGGAGACTAGCTAAAGGTGAGATGACGATATGTGTTGGAAGTGTTTCCAAGGTTGATGTGATCAAACATCGCACGCTCCCTCTACCATCGAGATTGGTGTTAAACCTAAATAATTGTTATTTGGTGTTTGCGTTGAGCATAGACATGATTGGATTATGTTTATCGCAATACGGTAATTCATTTAAGGAGAATAATGGTTACTCTGTTTATTTGAGTAATACCTTCAATGGTCTTGCACTTAAAATGAATGGTTTGTTGAATCTCGATCGTAGTGATACACATGTTCATGCCAAAAGATATAAGATAGTACCACATACTTGTGGCACTACCACTTGAGTCATATTGGTATAAAATGCATGAAGAAGCTCCATGTTGATGGATCTTTGGACTCACTCGTTTTTGAAAAGATTGAGACATGCGAACCATGTCTATTAGTAGATATGCATGAAGAAACTCCATACAGATGGATCATTTGGACTCGCTTGATTTTGAATCACTTGAGACATGCAAATCATACCACATGGGCAAGGTGACTGAAAGGCCTCGTTTTCAGTGAGATGGAACAAGAGAGCAACTTGTTGGAGGTAATACATTTTGATGTGTGCAGTCCAATGAGTGCCGAGGCACGCAGTGGATATCGTCATGTTCTTACTTCACAGATGATTTGAGTAGATGCTAAGTATATTTACTTGATAAAACACAAGTCTGAATTATTGAAAGGTTCAAGTAATTTCAGAGTGAAGTTGAAGATCGTCGTGACAAGAGGATAAATATGTCTATGATATGATCATAGAGATGAATATCTGAGTTACGAGTTTGGCACACAATTAAGAAACTGTGGAAATTGTTTCACGACTAATACCGCCTGGAACACTATAGTGTGATGGTGTGTCCGAACATCATAACTGCACCCTATTGGATATGGTGCATACCATGATGTCTCTTATCGAATTATCACTATCGTTTATGGGTTAGGCATTAGAGACAACCGCATTCACTTTAAATAGGGCACCACGCAATTCCGTTGAGACGACACCGTATGAACTATGGTTTAGAGAAACCTAAGCTGTCGTTTCTTAAAAGTTTGGGGCTGCGACGCTTATGTGAAAAAGTTTCAGGCTGATAAGCTCGAACCCAAAGCGGATAAATGCATCTTCATAGAATACCCAAAACAGTTGGGTATACCTCCTATTTCAAATCTGGAAGCAAAAGCGATTGTTTCTAGTAACGGGTCCTTTCTCGAGGAAAAGTTTCTCTCGAAAGAATTGAGTGGGAGGATGGTGGAGACTTGATGAGGTTATTGAACCGTCACTTCAACTAGTGTGTAGCAGGGCACAGGAAGTTGTTCCTGTGGCACCTACACCAATTGAAGTGGAAGCTTATGATAGTGATCATGAAACTTCGGATCAAGTCACTACCAAACCTCGTAGGACGATAAGGATGCATGCTACTTCAGAGTGGTACGTAATCCTGTCTTGGAAGTCATGTTGCTAGACAACAATGACCCTACGAGCTATGGAGAAGTGATGGTGGGCCCGGATTCCGACGAATGGCTCGAGGCCATAAAATCCGAGAGAGGATCCATGTATAAAAACAAAGTATAGACTTTCAAGAGCTACTTGATGGTCGTAAGGCTGTTGGGTGCAGATGGATTTTAAAAGGAAGACGGACAATGATGGTAAGTGTCACCATTAAGAAAGCTCGACTTGTCATTAAGATGTTTTCCGACAAGTTCAAGGAGTTGACTACGATGAGATTTTCTCACTCGTAGCGATGCTAAGAGTCTGTTGGAATTATATTAGCAGTTACTGCATTATTTATGAAATCTTGCAGATAGGATGTCAAAAAACATTGTTTCCTCGACGATTTTCTTGAGGAAAGGTTGTATGTGATACAACCAGAAGGTTTTGTCAATCCTGAAAGATGCTAATAAGTATGCAAAGCTCCAGCAATCCTTCTAAGGACTGGAGTAAGCATCTCGGAGTTGGAATGTACGCTTTGATGAGATGATCAAAGATTTTGGGTTTTTACAAAGTTTATGAGAAACTTGTATTTCCAAAGAAGTGAGTGGGAGCACTATAGAATTTTTTGATGAGTATATGTTGTTAACATATTGTTGATCAGAAATGATGTAGAATTTCTGGAAAGCATACAGGGTTATTTGAAAAGTGTTTTTCAATGGAAAACCTGGATTAAGCTACTTGAACATTGAGCATCAAGATCTATAAGGATAGATCAAAAATGCTTAATAGTACTTTCAAATGAATACATACCGTGACAAGATTTTGAAGGAGTTCAAAATAGATCAGCAAAGAAGGAGTTCTTGGCTGTGTTACAAGGTGTGAGTATTGAGTAAGACTCAAGACCTGACCACGGCAGAAGAGAGAGAAAGGACGAAGGTCGTCCCCTATGCTTTAGACGTAGGCTCTACAGTATGCTATGCTGTGTACCGCACCTGAAGTGTGCCTTGCCATGAGTCAGTCAAGGGGTACAAGAGTGATCCAGGAATGGATCACATGACAGCGGTCGAACTTATCCTTAGTAACTAGTGTACTAAGGAATTTTCTCGATTATGGAGGTGGTAAAAGAGTTCGTCGTAAAGGGTTACGTCGATGCAAACTTTGACACTAATCCGGATGACTCTGAGTAGTAAACCGGATTCGTATAGTAGAGCAGTTATTTGGAATAGCTCCAAGTAGCGCGTGGTAGCTGCATCTACAAGATGACATAGAGATTTGTAAAGCACACACGGATCTGAAAGGTTCAGACCCGTTGACTAATAACCTCTCTCACAAGCGAGATATGAACTAACCCCATGGGTGTTGGATTCGTTACAATCACATAGTGATGTGAACTAGATTATTGACTCTAGCGCAAGTGGGAGACTGTTGGAGATATGCCCTAGAGGCAATAATAAAATGGTTATTATTGTATTTCCTTGTTCATGATAATTGTCTATTGTTCATGCTATAATTGTATTAACTGGAAACCATAATACATGTGTGAATACATAGACCACAACATGTCCCTAGTAAGCCTCTAGTTGACTAGCTCGTTGATCAATAGATGGTTATGGTTTCCTGACCATGGACATTGGATGTCATTGATAACGGGATCACATCATTAGGAGAATGATGTGATGGACAAGACCCAATCCTAAGCATAGCACAAGATCGTGTAGTTCGTTTGCTAAGAGCTTTTCTAATGTCAAGTATCATTTCCTTAGACCATGAGATTGTGCAACTCCCAGATACCGTAGGAATGCTTTGGGTGTACCAAACGTCACAACGTAACTGGGTGACTATAAAGGTACACTACAGGTATCTCCGAAAGTGTCTGTTGGGTTGGTACGAATCGAGACTGGGATTTGTCACTCCGTATGACGGAGAGGTATCTCTGGGCCCACTCGGTAATGCATCATCATAATGAGCTCAATGTGACTAAGTAGTTAGTCACGGGATCATGCATTACGGAACGAGTAAAGAGACTTGCCGGTAACGAGATTGAACGAGGTATTGGGATACCGACGATCGAATCTCGGGCAAGTAACATACCGATAGACAAAGAGAATTGTATACGGGATTGATTGAATCCCCGACATCGTGGTTCATCCCATGAGATCATCGTGGAACATGTGGGAGCTAACATGGGTATCCAGATCCCGCTGTTGGTTATTGGCCGGAGAACGTCTCGGTCATGTCTGCATGGTTCCCGGACCCGTAGGGTCTACACACTTAAGGTTCGATGACGCTAGGGTTATAGGGAATAGATATACGTGGTTACCAAATGTTCTTCGGAGTCCCGGATGAGATCCCGGACGTCACGAGGAGTTCCGTAATGGTCCGGAGGTAAAGATTTATATATGGGAAGTCCCGTTTTGGCCACCGGAAGAGTTTCGGGCGTCACCGGTAATGTACCGGGACCACCGGAGGGTTCCGGGGGTCCACCGGGAGGGGCCACCAACCCCGGAGGCCTGCGTGGGCCAAGTGTGGGAAGGGACCAGCCCCTAGGTGGGCTGGTGCGCCTCCCACAAGAGGCCCAAGGCGCAGGGAAAGGGGAAGGGGGGAAACCCTAGGCTCAGATGGGCCTAAGGCCCACCTAGGGTGCGCCCCCCTCTCTCCCCCTCTGGCCGCCCCCTTAGATGCATCTAGGGCTGGCCGCCACCCCTAGGGGGCAACCCTAGATGGGGGCGCAGCCCCTCCCCTTCCCCTATATATAGTGGGGGTTTTGGGGCTGCCATAGACACGAGTCTCCCTCTCTCTTGGCGCAGCCCTACCCCTCTCCCTCCTCGTCTCTCGCAGTGCTTGGCGAAGCCCTGCTGGAGTGCCACGCTCCTCCATCACCACCATGCCGTTGTGCTGCTGCTGGACGGAGTCTTCCCCAACCACTCCCTCTCTCCTTGCTGGATCAAGGCACGGGAGACGTCACCGGGCTGCATGTGTGTTGAACGCGGAGGCACCGTTGTTCGGTGCTTAGATCGGATTCGACCGCGATCTGAATCGCTCCGTGTACGACTCCACCAACCGCGTTCTTGCAACGCTTCCGCTTAGCGATCTTCAAGGGTATGAAGATGCACCCCCTCTCTCTCGTTGCTAGCATCTCCTAGATTGATCTTGGTGACACGTAGGAAAATTTTGAATTATTGCTACGTTCCCCAACACATAGCATGTGCTAAAAAGTTGAGAGGGTTACAGCAAAAACTAGATGCACTTCGTGTACAAAATGGACAATCTCTTTCGAAGTATCAGGGTTTCGGACGGAAACTCATCAGTTACGAAGGGATTTCATTTTTTT
Organism: Aegilops tauschii subsp. strangulata; assembly: GCF_002575655.3. NCBI lineage: Eukaryota > Viridiplantae > Streptophyta > Magnoliopsida > Poales > Poaceae > Aegilops > Aegilops tauschii. The sequence goes on along the minus strand of NC_053041.3, from coordinate 649,037,625 downwards.
TGAATTTATTTGAACACCAGACTTTTTGTGTGTTCAAAATGCACCATTCAAAGCCACATCATCAATTTTCAACCCTTTCCGACTTCATTTGTTATTTTTCATGCATTTACTGATTTTTTTGAGCTATATGGCCGTGAAGTTGAAAAGCACTACAAATGAACTCTGAAAAGGTTGAAAGTTGGCATGGTGTCATCATTTCACCCACATAGCATGTGCTAAAAAGTTGAGAGGGTTACAGCAAAAACTGGATGCACTTCGTGTACAAAATGGACAATCTCTTTCGAAGTATCAAGGTTTCGGACGAAAACTCATCAGTTACGAAGGGATTTCATTTTTTTGAATTTATTTGAAGACCAGACTTTTTGTGTGTTCAAAATGCACCATTCAAAGCCACATCATCAATTTTCAACCCTTTCTGACTTCATTTGTTATTTTTCATGCATTTACTGTTTTTTTGAGCTATATGGCCGGGAAGTTGAAAAGCACTACAAATGAACTCTGAAAAGGTTGAAAGTTGGCATGGTGTCATCATTTCACCCACATAGCATGTGCTAAAAAGTTGAGAGGGTTACGTCAAAAACTAGATGCACTTCGTGTACAAAATGGACAATCTGTTACGAGATATCAGGGTTTCATACAGAAACTCGTCTGTTACAACAGGCATTTCAAATGAACTACGAAAAGGTTGAAAGTTGGCATGGTATCATCATAATAGTTGTGGAGAGAAAGTCTTCACTTTTTCTTCGCTTGTGTCCTTTGCTTATTGCGCCGTAACCATGGACAATCTTCATCGTTTATCAGGATGCTTGGGTCAGCCTTGACTTTGAAGGGAGAAATTTCATGAAACTTTTCATAATCTTCAGACATGTCTGTCTTGCCCTCCACTCCCACGATGTCCCTTTTTCCTGAAAGAACTATGTGGTGCTTTGGCTCATCGTATGATGTATTCGCTTCCTTATGAAACCTGTGCCACATCATTGGCTAGGACAGACGGTTCGTCAGTGTACCCAAGATTGTTCAGATCCACTGTTGTCATTCCGTACTGCGGGTCTACCTGTACCCTGCCTCCTGACAGATTGACCCATTTGCACTTAAACAAAGGGACCTTAAAATCATGTCTGTAGTCAAGTTCCCAAATGTCCACTATGTAACCATAATATGTGTCCTTTCCCCTTTCGGTTGCTGCATCAAAGCGGACACCGCTGTTTTGGTTGGTGCTCTTTTGATCTTGGGCGATCGTGTAAAATGTATTCCCATTTATCTCGTATCCTTTGTAAGTCAATACAGTCAAAGATGGTCCCCTGGACAACGAGTACAACTCATCACAAACAGTGTTGTCACCTCTGAGACGTGTTTCCAACCAACTGCTGAAAGTCCTGATGTGTTCACATGTAATCCAGTCGTCGCACTACTCCGGGTGTTTGGAGCGCAGACTGTTCTTGTGTTCATCGACATACGGGGTCACCAAGGTAGAGTTCTGTAGAACTGTGTAGTGTGCTTGAGACCAAGAATATCCGTCCCTGCATATTTTTGAGTCCCCTCCAAGCGTGCCTTTTCCAGTCAGTCTCCCCTCATACCGCGATTTAGGGAGACCTATCTTCTTAAGGCCAGGAATGAAGTTAACACAAAACCCAATGACATTCTCTATTTGATGGCCCATGGAGATGCTTCCTTCTGGCCTAGCGCGGTTACGGACATATTTCTTTAGGACTCCCATGAACCTCTCAAAGGGGAACATATTGTGTAGAAATACGGGGCCCAGAATGACAATCTCGTCGACTAGATGAACTAGGACGTGCGTCATGATATTGAAGAAGGATGGTGGGAACACCAGCTCGAAACTGACAAGACATTGCGCCACATCACTCCTTAGCCTTGGTATGATTTCTGGATCGATCACCTTCTGAGAGATTGCATTGAGGAATGCACATAGCTTCACAATGGCTAATCGGACGTTTTCCGGTAGAAGCCCCCTCAATGCAACCGGAAGCAGTTGCGTCATAATCATGTGGCAGTCATGAGACTTTAGGTTCTGGAACTTTTTCTCTGGCATGTTTATTATTCCCTTTATATTCGACGAGAAGCCAGTGGGGACCTTCATACTGAGCAGGCATTCAAAGAAGATTTCTTTCTCTTCTTTCGTAAGAGCGTAGCTGGCAGGACCTCCATACTGCTTCGGAGGCATGCCGTCTTTTTCGCAAACGTTGCAGGTCCTCCCGTGCCTCAGGTGTATCTTTTGTCTTCCCATACACGCCCAAGAAGCCTAGCAGGTTCACGCAAAGGTTCTTCGTCACGTGCATCACGTCGATTGAAGAGCGGACCTCTAGCTCTTTCCAGTAGGGTAGGTCCCAAAATATAGATTTCTTCTTCCACATGGGTGCGTGTCCCTCAGCGTCATTCGGAACAGCTAGTCCGCCGGGACCCTTTCCAAAGATTACGTGTAAATCATTGACCATAGCAAGTACGTGATCACCGGTACGCATGGCGGGCTTCTTCCGGTGATCTACCTCGCCTTTGAAATGCTTGCCTTTCTTTCGACATTGATGGTTGGTCGGAAGAAATCGACGATGGCCCAGGTACACATTCTTCCTGCATTTGTCCAGGTATATACATTCAGTGTCATCTAAACAGTGCGTGCATGTATGGTATCCCTTGTTTGTCTGTCCTGAAAGGTTACTAAGAGCGGGCCAATCGTTGATGGTTACAAACAGCAACGCGTGCAGGTTAAATTCCTCCTGTTTGTGCTCATCCCACGTACGTACACCGTTTCCATTCCACAGCTGAAAAGTTCTTCAACTAATGGCCTTAGGTACACATCAATGTCGTTGCCGGGTTGCTTAGGGCCTTGGATGAGAACTGGCATTATAATGAACTTCCGCTTCATGCACATTCAAGGAGGAAGGTTATACATACATAGAGTCATGGGCCAAGTGCTGTGATTGCTGCTCTGCTCCCCGAAAGGATTAATGCCATCCGCGCTTAAACCAAACCATACGTTCCTTGGGTCACCTGCAAACTCAGCCCAGTACTTTCTCTCGATTTTTCTCCACTGCGACCCGTCAGCGGGTGCTCTCAACTTCCCGTCTTTCTTACGGTCCTCACTGTGCCATCGCATCAACTTGGCATGCTCTTCGTTTTTGAACAGACGTTTCAACCGTGGTATTATAGGAGCATACCACATCACCTTCGCAGGAACCCTCTTCCTGGAGGGCTCGCCGTCAACATCACCAGGGTCATCTCGTCTGATCTTATACCGCAATGCACCGCATACCGGGCATGCGTTCAGATCCTTGTACGCACCGCGGTAGAGGATGCAGTCATTAGGGCATGCATGTATCTTCTGCACCTTCAATCCTAGAGGGCATACAACCTTCTTTGCTACGTATGTACTGTCAGACAATTCGTTATCCTTTGGAAGCTTCTTCTTCAATATTTTCAATAGCTTCTCAAATCCTTTGTCAGGCACAACATTCTCTGCCTTCCACTGCAGCAATTTCAGTACGGTACCGAGCTTTGTGTTGCCATCTTCGCAATTGGGCTATAACCCTTTTTTGTGATCCTCTAACATGCGATCGAACTTCAGCTTCTCCTTTTGACTTTCGCATTGCGTCCTTGCATCGACAATGACCCGATGGAGATCATCATCATCGGGCACTGGTTCCTCTTGATCTTCAGCAGCTTCCCCCGTTGCAGCATCATTGAGCACATCGTCTGGTTCCTCTTGATCTTCAGCAGCTTGCCCCGTTGCAGCATCATTGGGCACATCGTCTGGTTCCTCTTGATCTTCAGCAGCTTCCCCCGTTGCAGCATCACCGTATTCAGGGGGCACATAGTTGTCATCGTCCTCTTCTTCTTCGCCGTCTTCCACCAACCGGGACCAAAGGGGCCAGACGAACCGGGACCAATGCCCCCATGAGGCCCGGCAGGCCCCTGGCCTCACGAACCGGGACCAATGCTAACATTAGTCCCGGTTCGTTACTGAACCGGGACTAATGTGAATATTGCCCTGTGACCAAAGCCCTGTTTTCTACTAGTGCATGATGCCAATTCAGAACCCTTAATTCAAAAAGTCAAAGAGTCATGAGGTTTAATGATGGACGTGCTCTCGACCTCTTTGATTGTATCTTTTCGTAGTCACAAACTATAATACATACAACCAGTTAACTAGGCATGAATCTAGTGAAGATCAGTAGTAGATCTGTCAGCACAGCATAAGTTTGACAGTGGTGTAGTTGTGACTGCATTCGCACCTAGTAGCTGATAAGAAACCACATCACTGTCAGTTGTGCACATGTAAGTAAAGATAATAGTGGAGGTGTACCAAAGTGTAAACCATCAGTAATCATCTTAATTAGAGGTACTCGGGGATAGAACTGTATGGTGATTTTACCCGAGTTCCCCTGAAACCGCTTAGGTTACCCCAAATGAGAGCATAGCCAGCATTAAAATGTTATGTAAGCACTATAATATGTTTCCTGGATGGAAATAAGCCAGAAAGGAAGGAGAATGACGGAAACACGCCGCTAATCTCAGCTTAAGCACCACAGAGCAGGGTCCTCTTCTGTGGTGAGCCCACCTTGGCAGAAAGCACGTACTAGTGTTTTTCATGCTTTTTTTTCCTTGATACAAATGTTTTACTTGCCTTTGTAAGGAAAAAAAACAGGGGCATTTGATGAAGAATCATCATATTGTCTCTGTACCTAAGATAGTACAGCAGCACTGCATGCTTAATAGAGCTGCATGATGATAGTTAAACACTAAGGACTGACAGGTTGATCTTCCATCTCCCCAACAAACATGATGTTGTCTGCCAGGTAAGGAAGGTAGGGTAGCTTTTGTGTGAAGGCATGAAGATTCCAAGGAAGGAGCTTCTCCTATGTACTACCACTAGCACTATACGTTTGTTTCTTTTTGCTGTTGTCTCCTGTTGTTGTGTTAATAACTTAGGTCTGATACTAGTGAGATGGATGCCTATGTGTGCAACAAGTGGCTGGCTGGTAAGCCAGGTTTGACTGGCCAGTCGGTCCAGGGAAGGGAAGCACTCATGAAAAAATAAGTCTACTTGGTCAATGCAACTAGCTCTCCTGTGTGGTGCTACTAGTTCCTTTGTAGTTTAGTAGAGTGGGATGCACTTGGTCAGAGATGTGTTGCCTTTGTCTTTGTGGTTGGGCACAGTTTGGCGCAATCTGGGCCCAGCAGACCATCTGATCTGACCAAAAACAAAAAAAGGTGGGCAGATAGATGTCTTGAGATGGTGTGTTCTGATCTTCAATTTTTGTCGTCAGAAATCGAAATAATACATGCATGGGGCCAGTTTATTGTGTATGCTCCTTTTATTTTTTATTTTGAAGAAATTATTTCCTGTGTTTAAGCATGTGAACAGCTTTGGCTTTGGCTCCGGTTCACCCCAGGTCAAATGGTCGAAAATTGCTTTGGTTTTTCTGTTTTACCAAAACTGATGACTGCCTGGACACAACTTTGGCTTCCTCTTTCCAAGTCTTGTCGACCATTCCGGCAGCTCCAATCCTTGTTTCCCTTCACCACAAACGCCTGCTCCGCTAGAGCGCCGTAGCACGCTGCTCTTGGTGCCCGCCGCAACCACGTATGCACCCACGCGCTCGGCTGCTGTCGCCTTTGCAATAGGGTGGCCATCATGTGCTGCAAAGTGTGACCATGGGGTGGCCGGCTGAATGCACTCCATCCATGGGGGATTTTTGCTACCACCGATGCGACTACAACCAACCGCGGCATGCTTTGCGAAGCTGCATCACGAGGCAAAGATGCTAACGACCGGTGCGCCAAAATGCTTCGACCAACATTTTTTTTTCCTGGAACCAGAGAGTGTCGGCTGCGAGAGTCGACGCGGCCGAGCTGCAAACCACGGCAAAAAATGTTACGATCGGCATACAAAAATGCTACGTCCGGTAATTTTTTTTTGCTGGAATCAGTCGAGCGTCAGCAACAACGGCGAGACAAAACCGCATTCACAAAAAAATTGCTACAACCCGCATGTGTCTTTGCTGGAACTCAGTCGAGCGTCAGCGATGCATCCACAACAAAATTTGCTACGACCGGCACCTATTTTTGCTGGAACCAGTCGAGCGTCATCGACGACGGCAAGGCGGAGCTTCATCCACAACAAAATTTGCTACGACCGGCATCTATTTTTGCTGAAACCACTCGAGGGCGGAGCTACATCCAGAATAAATTTTGCATGAGTGTCGAACGGCTATAGTGTGCCTCCCAGAGTTGCTACCACTGCTCAGGTCTCAGGATGCTACAACCGGCCACCGAGGTTGCCATGCCCAAAGTTTGGCCGGTCCGCCGGCGCCTATCGTCCGCCTTAAAAAAAGTGCTGGAGCCGTAGAGTAGATTCTTGCAGGGTTGACATCTTCAGCTTAAGCATCTTCCCACCGGTGCCAGAAAAATAATATTTCTGCCGCCAGTCCCGGCCGGCTGCGTCGGTGCTTCCTCCGGTTGACCCAACGAAAAAAACGATTCTTTCCTTCTTTGTTGGCAAAAATAAAGCACGATTATTTGTTTATGTGGGGGCGTGTGAAGAGGAAGCAACCAGTCGGCGGGGTGAAGAAGCGGACCGTGGAACACGACGGCCACGTGCACCCCCGGCTCCTCCGCGAAGCAGCAGCAGGGGGTTAGTAGAATAAAAATCAAATCTTTGCGCCGACGATTGATTAAGGAGCAAAGGAGGCTTTGCTTTTGCTTGGCTCCTCTTCTTCCTCCCCCTCCCCCTCCCCCGTCGACAAGCAAAGGCCACCCACCCTCCAACCCCAGCTACCCACCCTCCCAACCTCCCCTCACCTCCGCATTCCCCCCAAGGCCCGAACCCCTCCGGCCGCGACCAGGGCGAGGATTCGCGCGCCGCCCGCCGGGATCTGCCCGCCGACACCGGGTTCTCGCGCTAGAGTTGGTGTGCCAGCTGCAACAAGGGGTTTCCTTTCGCTTTCGGGTTGGTTTGGCGGCCGGTCGGTATGGGGATCTCGCACCCGCTGTCCGACGAGTTCTACGGCGGGCCCCGCGGCGGAGGGCTGGGCAGCGCGCTGCTGCTGTCGCCGTCCTCCCCGCCGCCGCCCGCCTCCTGCTGCTCGCCCGTGGACGACGGCCAGGAGGACTTCCTACAGCACCAGGTGTCCCGGATGGACACGCTCGCCGGCATCGCCATCAAGTACGGCGTCGAGGTAACCTCTCCCTCTCTCCCATCCCTGATTGTGTCTGCTCTCTGGTGTGGTCCGCTATGATTTGGCTGGTGCTGCGCTGCACCTACAGAGCGGCGGTGATCTGTGTGCTCCATGTTATTGTTCCTGAATACAAGGAACAATACCATTAATCCATTATGAAGGAATTCTCAGTTTTGGTAGGGAAATGCGATATGGAGTGCCGGCACGAGAGGAGAGACGACTTGTCTGTGACAAGATCCAAGCATCCACTCATATTTCCCATAGTTTGCAGCTGCCTAGTGCCGAGCCTTTACCTCGCTCCTCTTCGAAATAACCAGTAAACTATGCTGTTCATGCCGACTGGCTACCGGCGATGCAACCATGTAATGTGACGCAAAACACTTGCCGAGTTCAGGGTGTTGTTCTTATCTTGGCGTGCGACAGAAACATTTCTGTATCTGCATTGCAGATTTGGACCTCATGTTCGCCGTGGTGGTTTACTAAATTGGAGTTGTTATTATGGCTGGCTTTCTCTCAAGTGCATATATAGTGAGTTTGGTTATCATGTTAAAATTACCTTCTTTGTGTGTAGATATCTGACATCAAGAGGGCGAATAGCCTTGTGACCGATAGCCAGATGTATGCACACAAGGCGTTGCTCATACCTCTACCAGGAAGGCCCATGCCGTCCTCTGTGAAGCTGAATGGCTCCAGCCTACGATCGAAAAGGTATACATTTCCTCATGTTAGTTTGTTCCGTGTGCTTTTAGTTATTTTTCTTCCCTGCTGTAGCACACAGACCATAAATTTCATATTGTTATTGATTATTGGTCAGTTACATATGAACTGCAACCTGTTTTCTTGTTGGTGCCGATTTTCTAAGATCAAACTAATGTCCCATAAAGAGGACTTGTTTTAGCGGTACATAAATTGGTACTTAGCTGGTTGCACTATCCTTTTGCATGTGTAGCATTCTGACTTGCTGCACATCATGACATTTCACCTCTACTTTGAACGTTTTCGTTGATAGATGAGCCTTTGTTCTGCCATACCAAATATATTTTTACTAATAACTGCAGTTGTAAAAGCACACGTTTTAAGCTTATTCTCCATTTTATATTGTTTTGCTTACAGAGCGTGGGCTCCGAACAATCAGCAAAACAGGGACATTATGGATTCACTAGATTCAGTTAAGTCTAGACAGCAGCAGTCATCTCTTGCAATGAGCAGCTTGCAGAGCTACTACGGCCTGAGTTCTGAAAGAGGAGACGACATGGATTGCAGTACTGAAATGTCCTTGTACAGCAAGGGAGGCTCCCAAGGTATTGGCAGCGAAATATCCCCAAATGCCTCTCCTCCACCTGACAGTACACAAAGCACTGGCAGAGGCAACGGGGCGACCAAGGAAAAGCAAGACGGCTCCATACGCCGGCGGCAGAAAGTGGAGGCTGACACCAACGACGACCTTCTGTCGGACTCGATCAAGATGATCAAGAGTTTCCTGCCGAGGCCGGTCTCCAGCATGCGTCTGAGCACGGACTCGAGCAGCCCGGATTCCGCCGCGAAGAGCAACGGCGGTTCGTTCCTCGATGGGTTCAAGTCCGTGGTGCGGAGGTCGCCGAGCGCGCCGAGCTTTGCCGACTCGGAGAATGGCGGCGGGGTCTCCATGTGGTCGAGCTCCAAGTGGACCTTCAACCACGAGTCCTTCACCCGTCCGTTGCTCGACGGCCTGCCTAAGCCCTCGCCGGGCCGCAGGATGAAAGCTGCTCTGGACTGAGTTTTAGTCTATGCACCGGCGCAATAGTAGTTCTCTTTGTGTGACCGCGCACTCTGCTGCTGCAAGCTCCATCTGTCATGCCATCCATGTGAGCTGAGTTGGGAGGGAAATGGAAGAGGAGACTTGGTTGGACACGCATGATTTAATTTCTGCAACCTCAATCCTTGCTCCTCATAGTGACGATCACATTGACGGGATCACGGAGCTGTCAAACGACATTGCAGTTGCATCCCCCCCACCATTGTTTTTCTGATGTGGCACCTGCTGCTAATTCATCATTCATCATGTATAATTGTATATCGCAATATATACAGAGTAAAATACATGTTAACTTGGCATTCATCATGTCTGCTTTATTCGGTTTGATCATTGTATTTAGGAAAGTGCAAAAATGCGACCACTAGTTTATTTTCCTGTACAGATAGTATCTTTGTTGGGTCGACGTGGCTGCAGGGCCCACCTGTCAGCGAGCCGTCGAAACCGTCGTCCATCTTCATCATGCCCGTTCTTTGTTTGCTCTTTCTGAGACTTGTTCATTGCCTCTATTGTGCTTCTGGATTATTTCCCTGTAGTAGATGTTTCGACCATTTTCTTAAAAAATGTAGATGTTCCGACTTCGGGGCTCAAACTCACTTCTCTCTTTACCCCGTCCCCCACTTGGCTTGTAACAACATGTTATTTGTGTGTTAATGCCTTGATGGTTCGAGATGGTCACAACTGTCAAGGTTGATCTTTTTTTAACAGAGGAGACAGACTGTCAGGTTGTTTCTGTGATATTCGTCTACAAAATATTCTGTTTAGTTGAGTTGATTTGACACCCTCATCTCGAACCGGGAACATGAAGAAAAACACAAGAATTTACTTGATTCAGAGAATAAAAGCTAATACAATTCTGCTGGACATTGGTCACGTCATACAACTACATACAAGCCAATCTAGCGCACCACAAGCACATATAATTGCAGATTATTGGTGTAAGAAAACAAAGAGCTGCAGCTTATATATATAGTGGAAAGCAGATAAGTGTCATCAATATAGTCAGGTACGCTTCATCTTGTGCACAACAGTCCGCTTGGCCAACTGATCTTATATCAAAATGAGCCATCAATTTATTCAGCACCGAGGGGTTACTTGATTGTTTTTTTTTTTCCTTTTTCTTTCCATCTTACAACGCAGGAAAATGCAGGAAGTTGTAATTTTGCCAAAGTTTTGTGATGGCGGCATGGAAAAACTTCTGGCATTTCCTTTTTCTTCTTCGTCAGCAGCGGCCCTGCAATGGTTTTGATTCAGTTCAGATCGAGCCAACAAACACAAAATCTGACCCTGCATACACGCATGGCTGTTGCAGAGTTTCAAAACCTGCACCGCAGCTGTTACAGAGTTCACAAAACCAACCGTACATACGGGGCAGATCGAACAAACTGTCCACCATTGTCTTCGTTGTGCCTATTGTTGCTTTACTGTTTTTTTGAGGGGTTATTGTTGCTTTGCTCTTTCATTGCCCCTATGCTGGATAAATTAGGGTTTGAACAATCTGGGCAGGCCCAGTTTACCCCTCGCTCATTTACCGTCACTTGTTTTCTTTCTTGTTTCTCTGAAAAACTAGCAACCGCTGGTTTAAAAAAAATCAGACTATTGTTTTTTTGATAGATTTAACAATAAAATACGGCATACAAAAAATCCACTTTTCAGAAAAGTTGAGGAGTTTAAATAATGTTTGATAATTCTAGGAAAATAAAACATTCATAAATTTGAAAATATTTGCTGAATTTTGAAAATATCCGTGATTTTTTTAAAAATGTTTAACAAATTACTAAAAATGATCACGAGTCTTAGAATTTTCACAAATTTAAAAATCACAAATTTTAAAAAGTTACGAATTTGAAGTTTCTCACATTTTAAAAAATAATGTCCATGGAGATGAAAGAAAATGAGGAAAAGGCCAGAACATAACCACCAAAAAAGCAGATGGAAAAACAAGAGTAACCTACCAGAATAAATTGCAACGAACATTTCAGTAAGTTCCCAAAACCACTGCAATGAAGCCTACACGGGCTGACCCATTTCGGGAAGTAGCGCCGGGAGAGTTGTGCGTGTGTACCAATTGGCTACTATATAGCGCCTTAAGTGCCAAATAGCAATATCTCCATGAAGGGCTTGTATAATCCTGACCCCGGTCCCGACAAATTGCCCCTGGAGACGTGTCATCGTCCCTGTGTCGTTGCACAATGGTTTTGAAGAATAATACAGTAGAGGAGAGGCACCTTGGCATGACAGAAGAAAGCTTGGGGTTATATCCTGTCACGCCCAATATGCGACCCTATCTGAGAGAAACTCGAAGGTCCCATCAAGGATAGACCCACATATTGAAATGCTTTTGCAAGGTGGATATCATTACATCGTACCATTACATAATAGTTGGGAATACATACAAAGGGCATACAAATGCCACAAGAATGCAATACATCATTAACTATGCAAGGTGAATATCATTATATCCTGTCACGCCCAATACAATACATTTGCTAAAGTTTTGTGATGATGGCATCAGAAAACTGCTGGCGTTTCTATTTTCTTGGTACAACAGTGGTTCTGTATTGGGTTCAGTTCAGTTCAGAGTGTGTAAACAGACCAAAATCCAACCCTGCATTAACAACAATGTGCATGCAAAGTTGAAGAATCTGCACCGCAGCAGTAACAAAGTTGAGGAACCAACGGTACATACAACTATACAAGGCAGATCCATCAAACTGCCCACAAAGGTTAACCAACAACACCAAACATGCCAAGTTATCAGCTAAACCCTATCCTGAATTTTCAACTGGCACTGCAAATCAGGTACTACTAAACCAAAGCCTTTCGAGCTTGGGCGCTACAACGAATGATGGTGTTTGATTTTTAGCAGATTTTATCCATGTCCGTGGCTGTTGTACTCTGAAACAATGGACTTCATCGAAGTAGGTGTCAAAGTATATATGTAGATTGCCTAGCCCTTTCCGTCAGTTCGGACTTTTGGTTGTGTTGGCTAGTGCATGAACCTTAACATGGTATTAGAGCCCAAGGTCTTGAACCTTAACCGTCGGAATGTTCCCTCGACTCTGACTCCACGTGGTGTTACGGTTGAAAAGCTCTTTTTTTGAAAAAGGGGGACTCCCCGGCCTCTGCATCAGAACGATGCATACGACCAACTTATTAAAAAGATAAATAGGTTCAACAAGGTCTTAGAATCTCAAAACGAAAATAAAGGAGAGCTCACAGAGAGCCAAAAGGGCCAAAAACAAACTGGCCATAAAAAGCCACAACCGGCTGGCATAAGAGAGACAGGTAAACTAATTGCCTATCCTATTACATGACCGCCATCCAAACCGGTTGAAGATATCCCATGCTACCATCTCCCAGCGGATAGATCCAGTAACCAAACGCTCCCTGGCCTCCGCCGGAGTGAGTAGCGACCACATACGGATCAACGCAGTGGCTCGGAAGATAACCTGCAAAAAATGAATATTTGTTGTTCTGTTAAAAACCAAATCATTTCTGCAGTTCCAGACTGCCCATAATAAAGCACAAACTCCTACGCGAATATGTCTCGCTGTTTCGGGCTCTATCCCGTTAAGCCACGTTCCAAATAACGTGTTGACAGAACTCGGTGGAGTAATATTAAATGCAATATGGACTGTCCGCCATAGGACTTTGGCTAACGGGCAATCAAGAAAAAGGTGTTTGATGGTTTCATCCCGATCACAGAAACTATACCTAGTAGGTCCTGTCCAATTACGCTTTGCCAAATTGTCCTTGGTTAATATTACTTGTTTATGGACAAACCACATAAACACTTTGATTTTCAAAGGAACTTTGACAGCCCAAACATGTTTGGAACTAGGAATCGAGCTTGAATTGATAACATCAACATACATTGATTTAACTGTAAACTCTCCAGACCTAGTAAGCTTCCAGCACAATTTATCGGGTTGTTGAGATAGCTGAACCTCCATAAGTCTACTTACTAGATGGATCCATTCTTCCCAACGATTGCCAACTAGCGTCCTTCTGAACTAAATATTAAGGGGGTTGGATTGAAGTACCGTTGCAACGAATGCCTCACGTCGTTGAACAATACGATATAGAGAGGGGTATTGAATGGCAAGGGGGGTCTCTCCGAGCCAAGTATCCTCCCAGAATCGCGTACTAGCACCGTTGCCAATAATAAACTTTGTCCTATTAAACAAGGTTAATTTGACTTTCATAAGTCCTTTCCAAAAAGGTGAGTCAGTCGGCCTTGTTGTCACCTGTGACAATGTTTTGGAGTGAAGATACTTGCTACGGAGGATCTGCGCCCAAATGGCATCAGTCTCAATCAATAACTTCCACAGCCACTTGCTAAGAAGACATCTGTTCTTGACCTCAAGATTCTCAATACCAAGACCCCCTTGGTCTTTCGGTCGACAGATGATATCCCATTTGGCGAGTCGGTATTTTCTTTTTAATTCATCGCTCTGCCAGAAAAATCGTGATCGATAGAAATCCAGTCTTTTCCTAACTCCAACTGGGACTTCGAAGAACGACAAAAGAAACATAGGCATACTCGTGAGAACCGAGTTAATCGGAATTAATCGGCCTCCGTATGACATGAGCTTGCCCTTCCAGCAACTCAGTTTCTTTTCAAAGCGGTCCTCGATGCACTTCCATTCTCTGTTTGTCAGCTTATGATGGTGGATTGGTATACCTAAGTACGTAAAAGGTAAAGTCCCCAATTCGCACCCAAACAATTGCCGATATGCCTCTTGTTCGTCATTGGCTCTACCAAAGCAGAACAATTCGCTTTTGTGAAAGTTAATCTTTAACCCGGTCAATTGTTCAAATAAGCATAACACTAGCTTATATTTCTCGCTTTGGCCAAGTCATGCTCCATAAAGATGATCGTATCATCGGCGTACTGAAGGATAGACACACCTCCATCAACTAGATGAGGTACCAAGCCACCCACCTGACCAGCCTCCTTAGCCCTTCCTATCAAAATTGCCAACATATCAACTACAATGTTGAACAGGATAGGAGACATCGGATCCCCTTGTCTCAGGCCCTTATGTGTCTGGAAATAATGACCTATGTCGTCATTTACTTTAATTCCAACACTCCCTTTTTGCGTGAACGATTCTACCTGACGTCGCCAGGCTTTATCAAAACCTTTCATACGCAAGGCCTGTTGAAAGAATGGCCATTTGACTTTATCGTACGCTTTCTCGAAATCCACCTTAAAAACAACTCCATCTAATTTTTTCGTGTGAATTTCGCGGAGCGTTTCATGAAGGACCACCACCCCTTCTAGGATGTTTCTGTCCGGCATGAAAGCAGTTTGGGAATGCTGCACCACAGAATGCGCAATCTGTGTGAGCCTATTAGTCCCAACCTTGGTGAAAATTTTGAAACTAACATTGAGGAGGCAGACCGGCCTGAACTGCTCAATTCTCACAGCTTCCGTTTTCTTAGGAAGCAGTGTTATTGTTCCAAAATTTAAATAAAATAACTGAAGCTGTCCAGAGAATAGATCATGGAACATTGGTAACAAATCCCCCTTAATAATATGCCAACACTTTTTATAGAACTCCGCCGGAAATCCATCCGGCCCTGGAGCCTTATTGTTTTTCATCTGCGCAATAGCTTCAAACACCTCTTTCTCCGAGAACGGGGCAACCAAAATATCATTTTCATCAGCAGTGAGTTGAGGCACATCCTGAATCCTGGACTCATCCAGGGACACACAACTATCCTCCGGAGGTCCAAACAACTGCTTATAGTACTCGGTTATGTATAGTTTGAGGTTATCCTGTCCTAAAATAGTTCCTTCATCTTGTTCAAGCTGAAAGATTCTCTTCTTTCTGTGCTTGCCATTAGCGATCAAGTGAAAAAATTGAGTGTTCGCGCCCCCCTGGACAACTTTGCGGACCTTAGCCCGCAACGCCCACTTTAATTCCTCTTCACGGAGAAGCTTTTTCAACCTCATCTCCGCTTCAAGTTTGGCATGAAGCTCCGTGGCTTGCAAAATCGTGGATTCAACTTTTAAATCTAGGGACCGAATAAGTGAAAGGAGCCTTTCCTTTTCAACTTTATAAATCCCACTAAGGTGCTTAGCCCACCCACGTAAGAAACTTCTCAAATGCCTGATCTTATTCTGCCAGCGCTCAACAAAAGTCCTACCTCATGCATCCTTAGCACATTCGCTGGCTATCAGATCCAAGAAGCCTTCACGTTCAAACCATGCCAGCTCGAATGAAAAGGAATTTTTGTTTCCTACGTGGTTTGGCTCACCCGAGTCCACGAATAAAGGCGTGTGATCAGAAATTCCGCGCGAGAGAGCCTGGACCATTACCAAAGGGAATTTATGTTCCCACTCGACGCTCGCTAGGACTCGATCCAGCTTCTCAAACGTCGGGTTTGGCAAAGCATTAGCCCAAGTAATTTTTTTACCGGAAAGCTCTATCTCTCTCAGATCCAAGCTTTCAATAATGGTATTAAACATAAACGACCATCTGCCGTCAAAATTATCATTACTCTTACAACCCCCTTGAGGTTATCAATTATGCTTGCTCTTTGCTGACTTCCTGGACCTCCATCATTGTCAGCTTCTTTCTACGACTGGAGACTGGAGTGGCTGAGCTTCGCTTAGATAGTAGCCGACCTCTTTGTGTGCCTGTCACTTGTTTTGGACTTGTAATAATCTGTGCTTATGGATTTTTGCCCTGTAGTAGATGTTTTGACCATTTTCTTAAAAAATGTATATGTTCCGACATCGGGGCATTAGCAGCTGGTTCCATAAGTGCTCAAACACACTTCTCTCTTTGCCCCGTCCCCCACTTGGCTTGTAAGAACATGTTATTTTTGTGTTAATGCCTTGATCACAACTATCAAGGTTGATCTTTTTTTTACAGAGGAGACAGACTGTCAGGTTGTTTCTGTGATATTAGTCTACAAAATATTCTGTTTAGTTGAGTTGATTTGACACCCTCATCTCGAACCGGGAACATGAAGAAAAACACAAGAATTTACTTGATTGAGCACAAAAATCCTATGGAATGCCATTGTAGGAAAGCACACAAATTCAAAGAATAAAAACTAATGCAATTCGGTTGGACATTGGTCACATCATACAACTACGCACAAGGCAATCTAGCGCACTACAAGCACATATACTTGCAGATTATTGGTGTAAGAAAACAAAGAGCTGCAGCTTATATAGTGGGAACTGGGAAGCAGATAAGTGTCATAAATACAGTCAGGTATGCTTCATCTTGTGCACAACTTTCTGCTGCATGGCATCGATGCAACTGAAGAACGCAAACCGCCAGATCTTGCAGAAGAACAATGCTCCAAACCATACCCAGAAACCGAAGACAGTTCCAGCAATCACCGAGTAGTACAGCCACACCGTTTCATGTTCATGGTCGCCATCAACTGCTTCTGTACTACTCGAATTGTTTGTGCATGGAATGCTCAATGGAGGGCCACAAAGTCCAAGATTATTGCTGTAGATCGATGGGTCCTCAAGTGTTTGGAGCTGACTTCCTGTAGGTATCTCTCCAGACAGAAGGTTGTTGGGAGATTGAGAACGGTAAGGGACGTCAGGTTTGAGACACTAGGAGGAATATGACCTGTTAATTTGTTCCAAGAGAGGTCAAGGGACTCTAATAACTTTAGGTTGCCAATGTCCTTGGGGATACTACCAGATAGGTTATTTCTTGAAATATTCAAAAACTGCATGCCTTTGAGACTTGTTAACTCTGAAGGGATCTCACCGGATAGAGAATTACCAGAGAGATCAATACCAGTCACAAAGGCATGTCTTCCCTTAAAAGTGTACTCCCGTCCCTTCCAAATTATGTCCATGCTGCCATTGTAAAAATAATAATATCTATAGTTGGTAAGTACTATGATGTTTGTTACAACTGGTTGCATCACAAAAGTCTGTCCCATCAAGGAGAAGTTGACCAAACTTTCTGGTATGGAACCTACAAAATTATTTTCAGCAAGATCAAGCAGTTGGAGACGGGGGAGGAGTGATAGCTCCTGCCAAGGAATACTTCCGTAGAACATGTTTGCCCGTAGCATGAGAATCCTCAACGAAGGTTTGCTTTCCCCTATCCATGGAGGAATTACACCGGAAATCTTATTGTTACTGAGATCCAAAACAACAAGGCTTTTTAAGTTCTTCAACACCGCTGGAAAGCAACCTGTGAAGTAGTTGCCTGACAATTGCAGTGACCTTAGTGAAGAGTTGTTGAAAGTTGAGGTTGGAATTTCCCCAGCAAAAGCATTGCCTGACAAATCCAAGGCTTGTAAATCTTTCAAATTCCAGAGGCAACCAGGAAATCTCCAAACAGCTCATTGTTTGATAGATCTAAGAGCTGCAGAAGTGTCAATCCACAAATGGCAGACCGTGATTCTCCCGAGAAGCTGCCATTGTCTTTACCGTTGGCAATCTTGACAACTGGCAACTGCTTGCTGTCAGGATTAGGAATGGTACCCGTAAACTTGTTGCCAGACAAGCTGAGAGCAACAAGATTTACCAGCAAGGAGATAGTTCTAGGAAGCTCACCCTCTAGATGGTTGGAGCTGACGTCAAGGAATTTCAAAGATGTTGCATTACCAATATCTGATGGCATAATTCCAGTAAGGTGATTTTCCCACAAGAACAATGCCTGCAAGTTTCGCATGCTCCCTATCTCCCTTGGGATGCTTCCAGTTAAAAGGTTTCCGGATCCATCAAAAAACTCGAGCTCCTTGCACTTGATGATATGCGATGAGATGCTTCCAGTTAACAAGTTTCCATATACAATGAAACGCTCGAGCTTGGTACAATTTGTAAACATCTCTGACGGGATGCTACCATTGATATTATTTCCATGCATGTGAAAAAATAACAATGTTTGTATCCTGGCAAAAGATGGTGGCAAACTTCCATATAACTGATTCTGTGACAGGATCATGTACTTAAGACTAGTAAGGTTCCCCAGCTCGGGTGGAAGAGTGGAAACCAGACTAGCGTTTTGTATGTGGAGCATATGTAGCAACTGAAGCTGCCCGAGTGATGCTGGGATCGACCCGCCAAGGGGATTGCCGTACAGTACAAGATTCCCCAACCCAGATATCATCCCCAGCTCCTCCGGGATTCCTCCTGTGAGATTATTTGCAGAGAGCCGCAGTGCCTTGAGGTTTTGGAGCCTGGAGAATGAGCGAGGTATGGAGCCAACAAGACTGTTGCTGCCCAAGTCCAGAAAGGCGAGCGTGAGCAACATGGATATGTTTGCCGGGATGGCGCCAGCAAGAATATTTTTGTTGAGTTTGATCTTGGTGAGGTTCCGGAGTGCTGCCGAATACAAGTAATCGAGCGTACCGTTGAGGCCGGCGTTGGGAAGGCTGAGCTCCGTAACGTGTCCGGCAGCGTCACAGGCGACGCCGAACCAAGAGCAGGTGGAATTCGCGGTCGACCATGAGGATAGCGAGTTGGCGCCAACCAAAGTGGACTTCCATCGGAGAAGTGCTTCCGCTTCCGCTTCGGGGTTGGCCGCCTTGGCTGCGCATACTAGCAGGAGAAGTGAGGTATGGAAGAGCTTCTTCAGGGGCGCCATTGAAGTGTTGCTGGGTGAGAAAATGGCAAGGTGCAGAGCATCTCCTTAGACTTAGTTTACATAGATGAAAGAGATTGGTGTGGAAAACTTGGACAATTTTTTGGGTATCCTAATTCTCAGCCTCACAGGTAAGTGACTACTAGTCTGCACTCGATGGTGGATGATGTGTGTAGCTGTGGTTGTGTTAACAGTTCAAGTGCAATTGTACACCACCCAAAACAGCCAGTCCGATGCTCGTCTCTTCAGAAAAGTCTGGACCACAAGAATGTTCGCCCCAGTGGCCAAGATGTCTGAACCGATAATGCGAATAGTCCGATGCCCGATCCACAACTATTTGCCACCATGACCCTAAAAAAAAACTATTTGCCACCATGTATGTCTATTTGTCACCCCAAGTAATAGACATACATGGTGGCAATACTGAATTACAGAAAGTATGACATGCATATATCATATTTTTAGAAAAGAAGGATTACCTCCAGCCTCTGCATCAGAGTGATGCATGCAGCCCTTTTATTAAACCAAGTGCCTCAAAAGTCTGTTATCGAGAACAAGCTCATACAGAGCCGAATAAGAAAGGCTAAAGCGGCGAAAATAGAATGAGATGATTAAAGACCTATCCAGTGAACCAACTCGCTAGCCACTGTAACACCTAGGAATTTTTACCTAGACCGACAATCCGGTGTATATGAACTATAAGCTGTAAAAAATTTAAACCTTGTAAAATAATTTGAATGTTATTTTCTTTCTGAAAAAACTAAATATTCTCTGAAACACCAATACTTTCAAAGTTATGAACATTTTTTAAAGAATATATCATGAAAATGCAAACATTTTTTGGGATTCTCAAACATTTCTTGAAAAAGGGAACAAAATTGAAAATGACGACATTTTTTGAAATTATGAACAATCTTTACAAAAATGTAAACATTTTTGGAAATTGGAGCAAAAATTGAAAATACGAATTCTTTTTGAAATTATGAATATTTTTTTCAAAATGCGCACTTTTTGTAAATTTTCAAGACATTTTTTTGAGTTTGAGAATTGCTTTTGAAAGCATAAACATTGTTTCTTATCAATCAATAAATTTGGCAAAGTTAGAACTTTTGTTTTGGAATTCTTGAACATTTTTTGACTTTGTGAATATAAATAAAAACGTGATAATTACTGAAATTCACCGAACATTTCAAAACTTTGCAAACATGAATACTTGTTCAAATTTCTGAACAAATTTTTAAAGTGGGAATTGTTTTTGAAATTCCCTAACATTTTCTGAATTTTTGAACTCAATATAAAGGCGAACAATTTTGAATTTGTTTAATTTCTAAACTCTTTTTGTAAAAGAAGCGAACAATAGCTGGAAATCTTTTTTTTTTGAATAGTTGAACTAAATTTCCAATCAGGAACATTTTAGAAAAATGATAAAATTTTAAAAATGTAAACATTTTTTTATTTCTTGTAACTTTGTTGAAAAAGAAAACTAAACTTCAAAAAGAAAATAAAATAAAGAAAATAATAAAGGAAATAAAAGGAAAAGAGTAACAGAAAGAAAGGAAAAAATGAAAGAAAAAGAAAAATTAAGGATGAACCAAAAGATGAAAAGGAAAAAATAAACAGGAAAAACAGATAATAGAAAAATGAAAAATAAAAAAGAAATGGTTTAGGAACCTTCTAAAAGGTTCCCAAAACTGAAAAAAGGCTTGCAAGCTTCCCGAAGGTTCCTAAAAACCGGGATCGGTGGGACGCACACCTCACTGTTAAATGGACCGATCCAGTCGATCATTTCAAATACTTGTGCGGCTCGTGGACAATTTGACGCAGAATCGCATTGGACACAATTTAGTGCCCAGAGTGCGAAATCGGCAATCTCATTGGTCATTGGATACAATTTAGCACGTTGAGCGCTAATTAGGAACCAACCAAGTTAGGTGCGGCTATGAGTCGCTTGATGGAAGATAGTAGCCTGGCGACTATATCTCACATTAAGCGAGACGGTACAATGTCTCGCTAAATATTTTTACAGTAACCAGGACGGCCCATTTTCAAAAGTTAATATAAAAACGGAAGGAAAAGGGGAGCACGTAGGCGATCGCTCCCTGCTCTGCTAAAGAATTCAGTGCAACTGTCGAAAATACTAAGCCTACTAAAGGCACAAAAATAGAAGGTAGGTTCAAATCCTTCATGGAATAGGTGTCTCAATTCAAATTTAATATGTCTGTCTACTCAAAAAATATCTTAAAATTCTGATGATATAATTAAGTATATCTACTACTCGAAGAAGAAGCCTGCCACTATCAGTAGAAAGATGACAATAGGGTTTCTCTAAACAACACAAACAAAACTAGTTGTGTGTTGCAGGTTGAATAATCTCCTCTGTAGTAGATGCATAGTCTGTTTGATAAACTAAACATGCCGAAATGAATGAGATGTTGATATACGAAATTGGCAACTATTCAGTAGGAAAAATAATCTCCCCTGCTGGTTGAATTAGTAGTAGCACACCAGAGAGCACAAGGCTAAGCTACTATAGTCGTCAAACATATATTTGTCTAATTATATTCGGTGAGGCAGGTAGGCATAGACCATGTCATGTTTCACAAAAGAATAGGCATACTCCCTCCATTTTTATTTACTCAGGATATTAGATTTGACTGAAGTCAAACTTCATAGAGTTTGTTTATGTTTATTGAAAAATATATGAACATTTACAATAACAAATCTACATGATGTGAAAGTATATTCAATAATGAATCTAATGGTGTTGATTTGTTATTGTATATGTTAATATATTTGTCTATAAACCTTGTCAAAGTTTACAAAAAATGACTTTGACCAAAACTAATATGCAGAGTAAGAGCATAATTGGTTTGATGACAACATTTGGCAAAATCAAAAGTTGTCAAATGTTGGCAACTTCTTGTGAGGTTGACAAAAAAAGTTGGTAGCCAACCAATCACTAGCCAACATTTGGTATTTGTCAAATATTGGCATGCCAACTTTTGGCATCGAACCAATCATGCTCTAAATAAAAAGGGAGGGGGTACGACATTAGTATGAACAAGCTGCCTTCCCTTGACCCTTCCTTTCTTATTTAATATGGTCCTCCATTTACCATTGCAATGTTCCTTGAGCAAGTTAAGTCTATGAAACATGCACCAACTTGTGTCCATCAGTTAGTGGCTACAGGTATTGTATTAGCCGGAGTCTTCCTAATGCTCCAACTTCAACTACGTTACTCGAACCCCGTAGAGTCACCGGACTCCTGCAGCCACCAAACCACAACCACAAACGTCATCGTGATCAACCTCTTTTGTGGAAAAATATCTGAATCTATCAAGTACAAGGGTGTGTCTAGAGCATAGTTGACTGAAAAGTCTCAGTCAAGTGACATCAACGTAGTTGTGGTGTTATGAGTGGCAAGGCTAGATGCCGCAATCGGCGGTGATAAATATTGCAACCAGTGTTGTGAGGAACGACAACATATCCATGGGCTGACTGCTCAAGCTTGGAGGGGACGATGACTTCGTCCCAGCCATCACTGAGCTAGAGGAAAAGATGTGGAAAGAGATTTTTAATGTCACCATGATCAGCAACACAAGCTCTTATACAAATTACCGATTTAGGGCCTTATATCACGGCTAACAAATATTGCAGGGAACTGATTGAACACTAGAGACATGCATGTCACAATTTCCTTCTATTCAGTTCCACAAAAACAAGTGTCACACCACTAGTAGAAAAATGGGCTTTCGTTCGGGCCTGGACAACCCATTAGTCCCAGTTCTTATACGAAGCGGGACCAATGGATGCATTCGTCCCGGTTCGTGAGCCCAGGTGGCCGGCCGGGGCCTTGTGGGCTTTGGTCCCGGTTCGTCTGGACCCATTTGTCCCCGTTCTAGGCACGAACCGGGACCAATGGGCCTTGCTCCTGGCCCACAACCATTGGTCCCGGTTCGTGGCATGAACCGGGACAAATGAGTTGCCTATATATAGCCCACCGCCGGCGAGCAGAGCACTCCACACTGCTCTGTTTTTTGCTGGCCGGCGAGGGGAGGGCATTTGAGTGCTCTAGCTCACCTCCTATGCACATGAGGTGTTCGATGAAATGTCCGAGCCACACTAGTTAATATTTCTTCTCTCGAAACTCGACCTCCGAGCTCCATTTTCACCGAGATTTTTCTAGGTTTAGCGGTCCGTCACGTCCCGTCCCCGTCTTCACCGCCGTCGATTGCCCGCGCCGATCTCGTCACTGGCACCACCGTGGTGAGCCTCTTCTTCTTGTTCTTATCTTCTTTCTGAATGAAAAAAATTCTTACTTCAGATAGATACTTGTCTAATTTTCTTACTTTTATTATTCCTTGTTATTATATAGTGCGATGGTTCTGGTATCCGCCCCCGTCGGTCCTCGTCCTGTCTATGATTCGGATGTGGTACATATTATCTTTTTATAACTATTTGGTTCATTTGTTGTTTATGACAATTATGCCGACCAACGTGACATAGATTTTATTTATGTAGGAGGTGGTTGAACCGGAAATTCCAGCCGACCCTATAGTCGAGAGGTTAAATTTAGTTGAAGAAGAAAACAATTACTTCAAGGAAAAAATAAAAAAAATTGAGGAGGAGAAGATGATATTGGAGTTGCATGTTGCGGATGTCGTCGATGATCACAAGATCAAGATGGATGCAATGCGGTTGGAGATTAGAAAGATTAGAAAATATGTCATTCATACCGAGGCTTGGTATCATTATGCCATTGGATCAATTGTTACCTTAGTTGTGATTATGATCGCATTTGTTGTTGCATTGAAAGGTTTTACATAGTTTCAATGTATGGTTTAACTAGATGCTCTGGAGAGCTATATGTTGTTCAATTTGAACTATGTATGTACTTTGGTTTTAATGTGATGATGAACTACTATTAATTTGGTCACTTATCTATCCATGTTCATTTGTAGTGCTTTTCAATTTCAGGGTCTTATAGCTCAAAAAATCAGTAAATGCATGAAAAATAACAAATGAAGTCAGAAAGGGTTAAAAATTGATGATGTGGCCTTGAATGGTTCATTTTGAACACAGAAAAACTATGGAGTTCAAATAAGTTCAAGAAAATGAAATCCCTTTGTAACAGACGAGTTTCCGTATGAAACCCTGATACTTCGAAAGAGATTGTCCGTTTTGTACACGAAGTTCCAGTTTTTGCCGTAAGCCTCTCTACTTTCTTGCACATGCTATGTGGGTGACATGATGACACCATGCCAACTTTCAACCTTTTCAGAGTTCATATGTAGTGCTTTTCAATTTCAGGGTCTTATAGCTCAAAAAAATTAGTAAATGCATGAAAAATAACAAATGAAGTCAGAAATGGTTGAAAATTGATGATGTGGCTTTGAATGGTGCATTTTGAACACAGAAAAACTATGGAGTTCAAATAAGTTCGAAATGAAATCCCTTTGTAACAGACGAGTTTCCGTATGAAACCCTGATACTTCGAAAGAGATTATCCGTTTTGTACACGAAGTGCATCCAGTTTTTGCCGTAAGCCTCTCTACTTTCTTGCACATGCTATGTGTATGAAATGATGACACCATGCCAACTTTCAACCTTTTCAGAGTTCATTTATAGTGCTTTTCAATTTCAGGGTCTTATAGCTAAAAAAAAATCAGTAAATGCATGAAAAATAACAAATGAAGTCAGAAAGGGTTGAAAATTGATGATGTGGCTTTGAATGGTACATTTTGAACACAAAAAAACTATGGAGTTCAAATAAGTTCAAGAAAACGAAATCCCTTTGTAACAGACGAGTTTCTGTATGAAACCCTGATACTTCGAAAGAGATTGTCCGTTTTGTACACGAAGTGCATCCAGTTTTTGCCGTAAGCTTTGTAAAAGTCATTTGTCGAAGCGGATCGGTCAGGAAGGACTATCAGTGATCGAAGGTTAGCAGAACGACGAGCTGGGAAAACAATTGCCCAGCTCGGCGAACAAGCGAACCAATCGTGCCCCCCGCTCAAGGTGCCTAGCGATAGCGTCGCTAATGATCCGAGGATGGTGCCCGGTTATACCAATCTTGGAGATTACCTGCCCGACGATGTACATTATGATTTCTTGGAGGTGGACGAACACAGATACCAGTACGGGAAGCCTCTCGTCAAAGATGGAAGTCGTCCTCTAACAACGATGATGCGAAGATTCCATGATTTGTAAATGAAAACCTGCAGAGAGTCTGGGGGGCTGAATACTTTGACGCTGAGAGTTAAAGAGGAGCATGACCTTGTTGGAATTGATCAGTTGAATGTTCCATTTGAGGAGTTCTTCGAGTTTTTCAATCAGAAGGCCCTCGATAAATTAACGGTCACTTGCTACTGTCTGTAAGTACTACTTCTGTCATTAAGTCTCTATATATAGGTCAGCTCTTTCATTGCATGTATATATAATTATCCTCACTATATTATGCAGGTTGAAGATCGCCGAATTAAAGAAAAAACAAATCGGTGATATTGGGTTCATTAACACAAATCTCATAGATGCTTATCAGGTCGAAAAACATGCCAGACGCCGAGACCAACTTGCTACGATCGTTGGTATTAAATCAAAACAAAGCTATAATACTCTTTTCTTACAACTTCAAGTGAGTGTTACTGTCTTTTGCATATTCGGTTTCCCTTATTACTCGAGGTTATAGTAATGTAATTGATGAGTTATGCATGCATGCGCATGTTCCACTATATTCTCCTGGAGATTAAGCTTGAGCAGGGACTAGTAACCGTCTTCGACTCGAGAAGAAAAGATCCCCAGGAGTATGCGAACATGACTGAAATGCTTGAGAAGTAAGTTAAATCGATCATTATCGCACCATATCGGCAACTTTGTTCATTTCCTGATATCAAGTAATTTTTTTCTTTGTCTGGCAGGGTTTGGACAAAATTCACCTCAAAAGCTCCGGGACTGCCGAAGAAGCTGCAATTTAAACATCCGAAAGTAAGTACTACTAGCTAGTTCCGCGCATCTCCTAGTGATTCAAGCGCTAGTTTTATCAATACCATTTAGTATGCTTGCTTATCAGTTTGATTGACCTCTATTTCTTGTAAAATGGTTGTGGCAGGAATCCGGGACTAATTACTGTGGATACTACGTTTGCGAGTGCATCCGCCACACGACCTGTGAGCGGGGCTACTCTGACAAACAATATGAAGTGCGTAAGCAATAATATTCACAATTTTATTTTATTACCATCATTTGTGTTGAGTTTCATTCATTCATATATATGTATTAACCCCCTTCTTCAAATTTAGGTGTTTCGGATGCGGGATGAACTCCTAGCACCAGATCGCATGCGAGGAATTCAAGAGGAATTGGCGGCATTCTTTCTTGACCACGTGATCGATAAAGACGGAGAATACCATGTGGATCCTAAGTTCGTATATAATTAGGGGATTATATTGTAAGAGATCTTATTATGTATATATGTAGCCAGTAGCGTCGGATAGATATACGAAAACTTGTTGTTCGACCAATCTCTCGGAGAAGGAGAGGTCGGTATCACTTCTCTCTGTATGCATATGTTCATGACGATCTTCTGTTTCCTTCATTTGCTTACTAGCTAGCGTATCGAGTCTTCTCTATACGTATAGTACGTAGCGTCAACCAAGCACGGAGATAAGAGATGACACTTCTCTCTATTAATTAGCTAGCTAACACAATATATGAAACACCTAAATTAACTTTCTAAAACCCCCAAACCCCCCCCCTCTTCAAAAAAAAAACCCCAGCCCCTGAAATGCTGACGCGTGGATGCCTTTTGGCCCCGGTTGATGTCACCAACCGGGACCAGAGGCCCTCCTACCTGGGCTGGCCGCAGCGGCCACGTGGAGGCCCATCTGTCCCGGTTCGTATAAGAACCGGGACTAAAGGCCTAGGGCATTAGTAATGACCTTTTAGTCCCGGTTCCTAAACCAGGACAAAAGACCCTTACAAACCGAGACAAATGACCCTTTTTCTACTAGTGCACCACTCCACAACACAAGGGAAAAAATCAGGCACTGGAGCTTATATTTCAAGTGAAATGTCAATGATATTCACCGAATTTCAGTAATTTGAGCTGACAACAAAATATTTACCCGATCAAAATTTTTCAGTCATTTCAGTTGTACACAGGAATTCAAATAAATATCAAAACGTTTTAAATAATTTTTCAATTACAATCGAAAGTTTCGATGATTTGTCCGAAATGCAAACCGAACCACCACCACAAATGCCACCATGACCACAAATGCAGAGTCAGACCAAATGCCAATTTCATGCCTTATATCTGTGCTAACAAATATCGTAAGAAATTGGATGAACGCAGGGAACATGATGTATGTCACTTTTTTCCTTTTATTCAGTCACCCAACAACAACAACCTGCTGCGCGACTCGACAGCACACGCTTTCTGACTTCAACGTGAACCAGCACACGCTTTCTGACAAGAAGGTTTTACTTAGCCGCAACGTGAACCAGCACACGCTTCTGGCCTACATGTAAACTAGCTATGTACTCCAAGCGGTCAATCTAACCGAGTTTACAAAATGAATTCCTGCAACAAAAACTCACATGACAGAAACGCACTTAATTAACTTCGTCGTGGTCGGAGGACATCGATCACAGTGCAGCTCTCACCGATTTGTAGGCTACCTCTTAAACAACCTTTGGTTCATCCTAGACGCTGCAGGCGCCGGCTGATTCGTCTTCGATGACTGCTGCTTCGTCTTAGACGGCCCAAACACCGCCTGCTGCGTCTTTGGCAATGCCCGATTCGCCATCTTAGAAGTCATCTTCGTGGGACTACTGCATACCATTAGGGATGTAAGTGACAAATAAATGGTGTCCGTAATCCCGTTTAGTTAGTTTTTGCTAGCTTGATAGTTCATTTTCTTTAAACAAACAAAAAACCTTTTTGAACTATCATATCATAAATGGACTTTAAATAGGATTAACCGGGACCCAGTTGACATCCCTACGTACCATGGCGGGATATTCTTTTTTGGCCAAGCGATGTGAGGTGAGCTGACGACGCGCTTCCTCCGTGGAGAATGGTTTGGTGGCATTGCCGGTGTCCTTTCTGTTTTGGGGGTATATATGTGTATCCAATGCGTTCTTATTGATGGATGGATGTGGTTGGGTCAGTGGTCGTGGTCGTCGCCGCGTTGCTCTTCATATCATCTCCTCCTCCTCTTCCTCGTTTTACTACTACGTACATTAAAATTAGCGTTAGGTGAAGTTTAGGTAGCAGACAGCTATTAGAGTATGGTTGATGTCCTTGTCCTGTTTGTTAATATGCATCTCACGCAGTCAGGCGCATTCATAAAAGGCTTGCCCCAGCACTGAGTTACAATAAATCAGCTTTAAGATATCTTGCAATCACACCATAATCATACACGCATGTGATTTCTATGCAAATTCTTTCTTTGACCTACTACGACCAGCAACTACGGGCCTGAACCATTTTTTATCATTCCGAAACAAAACGAGCTATTGTGGAGATAATTACGAAGGGGAAGAGATCCAAGAAGACAGTACAGAACCAAAGAACCAGGAACTGAGAATTACGTGATGCCCCAATCGTGCAGCTGCTCTTTGAGGGTCTGCTAGTGGTATATGCTTGCCCATGGCAGAAGGTCATCTGCACAACTAGGAATAAGAACCGAGGAGTCCTCTCTTTCTATTTTTTTTAAAGAAATCTTCTGGTAGGGGCGCTTTCAAGTAGTCCACAAAAAGCAGATGCGCAGCAAAGATCGGTCATATTTGAATCAAGGCTGAGGACAAGCAATCAGAAGCACGGCAACAATATTTGTTGAAAAGGTTTGCCAAACTCGCCTACTCATCAAGCATGATTATGACTTTACGAGCACTCTTCCATCGGTAGTACTCCGTATATTGAGATGACAAATCGCATCAAGGTAACTGGACAACACCTCTAGCCATGCACCACGACCAGTCAGGGCATCGTTGCCACATCCCCCGCCCCTTCCCTCACGTGATCCATGTCTAGACTACCAGCTCCGTCTAGTCTATTTTAGCGACCCCACAGTGTCTTTATATATTAGGCTTCGGTTACACATATTCAATTCAAACACCTTATGTTTCCTTTAATTACAAGAATATGTCTTCATCATCTTGAAACCACCAAGCATGGACCTCAATGTACTTTATTTGGACTTGAACCATACTCATGATAGAACATGATGAACATCATAGACATGATAATTGGACCAATAGAAGTACTAATAAATCTAGACATGCAATCTGATAGATACGAAAACATAGGATGTCCATCTCAATTTGTAGTACTGACACACCAATAGAAATCCCTAATTAGCAAAAGAGATAAGAATACATACAAGCCGGGTGTACCACAGGCAGCTTTAGCCACAGCTGTTAGAGATACGATGGGCAAATCAACACGAAGAAGAATGGAAACAAGCAAGAGACACGAGATTTAATGTGGAAAAGCCCTCCAACACGAAGGGGGAAAAACCACGGGCGCCAACCAACAAATTGCCCCCCGCCCCCTAGGCGTCCCTATCGGCCCAAGCCTACCGGCAACGGGCCTCGCTCAGCTCGCTCGTCAGAAGTTAGCCTTTCTCTTTATACTTGAATTTGGATCGCAACATAACAACATCGGTGGCGTCTCTAGCATTGTGGTCGGAGGAAGGCATCGAGCACTCCATGAAGTAGTTGATTGAGCAGCAACATTTGAGTAGTCGTGTGAGTACAGGCAGTACGGTGGTCTCTCTTGCACATGATTGCAAGCGATCTGGAGGCCTGTTCCCCTCCCCCCTTCACGCTGCATGTCAAGAAGTAGGATAAATTTTTTTTGATGTGGCACAGTGCACATAGACTTCAATCGAATATTAAAAATCCTTATTCAGATGCAACATCAAATTAAGAGCCATCATCAAAACGAAAAGGAGCTCCACATGATGCTTCTTCATCCCATGAACTAATTTTTCATCCAGAATTCAACATGCTTGTGCGAGGACGCCATCCATCCATAGAGCAGAATGCTTCACTTGCTACCAGTTCGAACGGTCTTACACCCTAGTTCGACGTCTCTTTGTTTTCCTGCTTCCTTTGCAAAATTGGCTAGGACATAAGTCAAAAGCACAACATGTTGATCACAGTACAGGGATAATCAATTTTCTATCATCAAAACTAGCAGTATTTCTAATTATCCAAATGGTCAAGAAAACATTAGCAATACCAACCATTACATGATATTTGACTTGCCTTGGCAATCAAGAAATCCAGGAAGGAAACAATTATTGGACTGAACCAGATATGTCTCTAAATGTAGAAGGCGCACTTTATAATGTTCCACACTAATTTTGCAAGAGAACAATTAACAAACTGGTGATCAGCTGTTTCATCTAAAGCACAAAATTGACATTTGATGTTTTATTGCCAATTCCTCATGAGGATCAAAAATTAAGGAAAAAGGTGATCAACTTTTTTTCCTCCATCTGGCAGCTTTTCCGGAAGTACGTCAGGTAATTCTTTGTAATATAAGATGAATATAAAGTAAAAATGATGCAATGGTGACAAAATAAGCATAAAATTAGAGGAATTATGTTAAATCATGATGCAAAATGAATGTATAAATGGTTTATGGTTTAGGGTTTAGTCATGGATGATTTTTTCCATAGTAGTGACACTACATATAGTGCTTAATGCATGCATGCAGTAGTACAAGTGGTGATCCATCTTGTCCCTTGTAAACTAGCACAAACTGCATCAGAGAGCACAAGGCATGCTATGAGCATGCCATTATAGTCGTTAAACATATATTACTCCCTCCGATTCATATTAATTTTCGATGATAGTTGTGTTAAAACAACTTTGTACTAAATCAACAGCAATTAGCTGTGCTAAAACAACGACGATTAATATGGATCAGAGGGAGTAGTCATATTCTATTTGAGATCAAGAGGCAGGTAAATTTCAAGAAGGAATAGGAGTGCGACGTTAGCACGCAGAAGCTATCTTCCTCGACCCTTCCTTTCTTAATTAATTTGGCCGTGCAGCTACTAATGCATCACAATGGTTATTAGTATTAGATTAAGTTAGCTATGTGAACCATGCAACAACTTGGGTTGATTATATAGTCAGCCTTTGTGGGTATTGGATTCATCGAGTCTTGCCGCTGCTCTACCTTTAGCTAAGGTACTCGAACTCAGCCAGTCAAGGGACTCTTCTTGTCACCGAGCCGCCACCACAAATGCCACCTTGATCACAAATGCAGGCCCTGACAACAAATGTCAGTTCATGCCTTATATTGCTGCTAATTTAAGCGACAACTCGGACTCTGCTGGATCGACAAAGGGAAGATGTATGTCTCTCTTTGTGCTTATTCAATGGGATCGCCCAACAACAACCTTTTGCACGCATGGCTCGACAACACGAGGGAAAAAGAAATACTTCGTTTTTTGCGGGGGAAAAAGAAATACTTGACGGCAGCGTGAACCAGCACGCTTCTGGCATGCATGCAAACTAGCAATGGACACTACGGGGCTCGATCGAACCGAGTTTAAAAATTATATTATTGCAACATAAGCTAACCAACCTACTTGACAGGAACGCACTTGACTTCATCATGGCCGAAGACCCTGGTTCGCCACGGGGTAGGTCTCCCCCGTTTTGGGACTTCCTCTTACTTCTGTGGCTTCTTCTTCACTGGGAGCGGTACCACCTTCTTCTTAGTCTTCTCCTGGATCTTCTTAGTCTGCACAGAATTTGAATGTGTACTGCCTGACGATGCATTGGCCTTGCTAGAGTGATCATTTGAATGTGTCCTGCCTGATGATGCATTGGCCTTGCTAGGGAAATCATCTATAGCTGACACTGATTTTAAATTTGCACTGCCTGACGATGCATTGGCCTTGCTAGAGAGATCATTTGCAGCTGACACAGATTTCGACTTTGCACTGCCTGACAATGCATTGGCCTTGCTGTAGAGATCATTTGCAGCTGACACAGATTTCGACTGTCTACTGCCTGACGATGTACTGCCTGATGAGACCGATTTGCTCATGGCGTGATCTCCTTCTCTTCTGATTATCCTTCTTCTCAGGCGAGGTTGCAGAGGTGAGGTGGATGTGGTACTCAATTTGCTCTGGTTGGGTTGAGGAAGCCTAAGGGAACGGCAACATATATATAGGAGGAAGAAGGTCTTGGGAAAGCGCTCTGGCTGGAAGACGAGCTTTCCCGGAGAAGCATGGTTTGTTGGTGTTGGAGGTGCGACTGGTAGTCAGTCTCTTCTGGTTTTGTTTTGAAGAGTAGATATGTATATTCGATGCACTTGTTATTGATGGATGGGTATGCGGTTGGGTCAGTGGTCGTGGGCTCGTGGTCGCTGCCGCGTTGGTCGTCGTTTCTTCTCCTCCTACTCCTTAGAATAAGCGATTGCTGGTTAAGTTTTGGTGCTAGAACACGCTACACGGCTTGTTAGTTGTTAGTCATATATATTCATGTACTTTAAAAAAGAATAAACGGGGATGTACTTTGTTAGTCATATATATTCATATACTCCCTTCGTCCGGAAATACTTGTCACCAAAATGAATAAAAGGGGATGTATCTAGATGTATTATTTTAATTCTAGATACATCCTTTTTATCCATTTTCA
Source organism: Aegilops tauschii subsp. strangulata (assembly GCF_002575655.3). Classification (NCBI taxonomy): domain Eukaryota; kingdom Viridiplantae; phylum Streptophyta; class Magnoliopsida; order Poales; family Poaceae; genus Aegilops; species Aegilops tauschii. The sequence goes on along the minus strand of NC_053041.3, from coordinate 649,005,385 downwards.
TGACAAGTATTTTCGGACGGAGGGAGTATATTAATAAGGTGAAAATAGGCTTTGTACCAATAAGACGTCTTAAAGACATATAGGATGCACACATCACGAAAAGAAAACAAAAAAAAATAAAGGCCTCGTTACAGTGATCAACTCCTCTCAGCAGCAGCATACATACCACCATCAAAAACAACACCCGGAAAACAATAAAAGCGACACCTTCAGAAAGGAAATAGTGCACAAGCGCCGTCGTTGCCTGATCAAAGATTTTAGGTTTTCACCTGGAGAAGTCTGAGCTCTCAAAACAATACCTTCAGCAAGGTAATTGCTAGGCACAACCAATAAAGGCCAGACCTTAGGTCTTCACCGAAGCCTATCAGTCTGTTGATTTGTTTTTTAGAAGGATTGTTATTGACGGAAAAATGCGGTTGGGTTAATGGTCGTGGTCATTGCCGCGTTGGTCTTCTTTTCTTCTCCTCATTATACTACTATTACTACCACATCAGAATTAGCTAGTGTTACTGATTAAGTTTTAGGTACATATGTGTAGTCACATGCATATGCATATCTACGTTATGAGTTATATAGGTTGGTGATGTACGCATAGGCGCTTTTGCTGTTGTATAAGATGTTCAACTAATTCTTATAGTATTGTATAAGATGTTCAACTAATTCTTGAGCTTGGATTATCTAAACCAATTCTAATCGTGTATGGTCCATCATGTAAACATGACATATATATATATATATAAGGCATGTACAATTTGGGTGTTTAGTACAACAACTGGGTGGTCTCGCACTCGAGGCAGCGGGATAAGGAGTGTCTAGACGCCACGATCAAGGCGCTGATTGCGGCTGGGTGTCTTCTCACGTAGCTTCTTTGACGGTGCTACGTCGGCTCTGTGGAGCTTTGTACCCCATTTTTCTGTTCTTTTCGGGCACAATTATGCTGTTGCCTAGCAGGCCCTTTATTTTTATATTTGATCCTTGAACATGTTATACAGACGTGATGGTTTGCCTTTATATATAAAGTTGGGCAAAAGCCTATTTCGAGACTCGGTTACCCCGCCTAACGACTTGTGTGACGATGAGTGAGACAAGATACTCAATTTGCCTATCTTAGGACTTGTTGGATGCAAGGTGCTTATGGGAGGTTCTTAGAGAAATAAACCAACTTTTCTTCATGCTTCAATGCTTATTTGTAGTGGGTAGATGCTTAATTAGGCACCCCTCTATAGAGATAACCGATGGTGCTTAAACAAGAAACTTAAATTTTTTTAATCAGTGGACGTTCACATGCATTAATGTAGATTATAGACTCGCCTATTAATGAACACAACACACACTCTATCCCTTATGAGCAGCTCTGAGAAATTGAACCAACTGGTCGTGAGATTGACGAAGTCACACCATGTGCATCGCTGCCGATGGGCTTGTCGCTTACAACAAAAGAATAAGTCATTAAACCCTGAAATATATCCCGAAAAGTGCAAACAGATTTCTCAAGTCAAGGACTTGAACCCGGTTGGATAGCTTCCACCACAAGGAACATAACAAACTGTGCTATACGCTCAATTCACCAAAGAGATGATGGTTTGTGATGTATTAACCCTATATGTATCTCTTTTCTGACTATTTCTTTTTATTCAACTTCCCGACAATAACCTCCCACACGACTCATAACACAACACAAGGAAAAAGAAGGACTTCACTTGGCCGCAACGTGAACCAGCACGCTTCTGGCCTATAGAAAAACTAGCTACGGATTCTACAGGAGTGATCAGATCGAATCAAGTTTACAAATTAACTTATTGTATCACAAACTGACCTACTTGACAGAAACACACTTAACTTCATCCTGGCCAGAGGACGTCGATCAACGCGCGGCTGCTGTCATCTTTTTCGAGGCTAATTCTTCTTAGACGGTGTCTTCTGTTTCATCTGCTTCTTCTGAGGCAGGAGCGGATTCCTCCTAGAGGCCGTTGTCTTCGTCAACTGCGTATTGCTTGAAGATGCCTTTACCTTCTTTGGGGGAACCTTTGCAGCTTGCTCGCCCATGACAAGATCCGCTTCTTTTCTAATAATTCTTCTTCTCCGGTTGTAGCTGAGGTGAGGTGGATATAGTGTTTACTTTGCCCCGTTTGGGTTGAGGCAGCCTGCGGCAATGGCTCCATATATATAGTAAGGGGAAGGTCTTTGAGAAAGTTCTCTGGCCGGACGACGAGCTTCCAACATGTGTGAGAAGAGAACCGCTACACAGGCGATGGCCTGTGCCCGATCTCTGGACGACAAGATACAACAGCCATCGATTACCTCAGTTCACGTGGGCTATAGCCATCGATCACAAGGTCGTCCGCAGATCGTCTTCCAAATTGTCGTGTGCAGAGTAATTTCGGTGTGAGAATGGTTTGGTGGCATTAGTGTTGCCAGTGCCAGTCAGTCTCTTTGTTCTGTTTTGGGGAGTAGATATGTATTATATTCAATGCATATTAGTTAGGGGTCGCTGCTCAACGGTTGGGTATGCGGTTGGGTCAATGGTTGTGGTCGCTGACGTTGGTCTTCGTTTCTTCTCCTACTGCTCCTTATATTACTACTACATCAGAATAAGTGTTGGTGGTTCAGTTTTGGTAGCACACGACATACACACCACACGGCTTGTTAATTGTTAGTCATATATATGCATGTACTGTATGTCATTCATCATTGATGTAGTAAGTACACACGATGTTGCCGTTGCATGAGATGTTTTGGTAGAGCTTGAGTTTAGATTAGCTAAACCAATTGTTATCATGCAATAAATCTTGTATATATGTTTTGGTAGAGCTTGAGTTTAGATTAGCTAAACCATAAATATGTCAATGGGAGACAAGAGAGTTATTTACCCAGTTTAAGACCTTCTGACTATCCCTAGACTATGTTACTAACTTTATAGTGGGTGTCATGCAAAGCTTTATTTATTAGGTTATAGACTCATATTGAATTTGGACATGTGATGTTACAGTAACTAGCCAAGTTACTCAAACTACTTCTTTCCTCATTAACTCATTGCCACATAAGCAAATTTGCTGAGTTGGACTTGATGTTACTGCTGAAGTTACTCCCACTGTGGCTAGTCTGAGGGAGGAGTTTTCTCTATTCAACGGAATTCTTCAGTTATTATGGCTTGTTGACTGTTTCGTTTTTGGGTGTTCGCCTAAATTCGAAACTTTTGATGGCAGGCCAAAAATATGTCAATCTTCTCCCCTCGAAATGGTGGGACCAATACTGAGGTGCGGGAGACAAGAGGTGGTACCATGTGCCAGTGTAAGTCAAGTGTTTGGAACAAATGCATCGCATTACACATTAGTCGTGTAGATGTTCATCATACATTTAAAATATTAAGATGCTTTTGGAAAATACGTCCCTCTGAAACCCTAACTGCCATGGCTCAATTATGCAGGGATTCTTGAAAGCATACTAACTACCTAATAGGAAGTAGCCATACCAACTAACTATTGATCATACTAATCTATCTATTTATACCTAGTGTTGATTCAGTCGGAAAGCACGAGGCATGCCGCGCCACTAAAGCCATCAAACATTAGTCAAATTATATTTCAATAGCTGGCCAGTTGGCAAAGATCATGTCAAGGTTCAAAAATGAATAGGAGTGGGCCGGCCTTCACATGGCACGCACAAGCTGCCTAGCTTCGTCGACCTTCTCTTCTTTATTTAGTTTACTCCTCCTGCTACCACTGCATCTCGTTAACCACTAATATTGGAGCAAGCTAAGTATGTTAATACCGCTACATAAGAACACCACTCAACCGCTTGCTAGAGTCTTGCCGCTGCTCAATTGCTAGCTCCCTATCTTGAGCCGTTCTCCTTATTTTCCATGGCAATGAGACAACTCAGAACTCCACCACCAGACTTCTCCAGTCTTAGACCTCAATAAACTGGGATGAACACACACAAGACAGAGGTAGTTCAGAAACACGTTAACTAATCAAGTGTACGTCTTTTCTGACTTGTTTCTTCTTTTTGGTCACCCAACAACATGACTCGATAACGCCAGGAAATATAGAACTAGCCGCAACGTGAACTGGCGGACTTAATTTTTTTGCGGAAAACTTTCGTTATTCATTAATTAATGTCACCACAATACAAAGAACAACACAAGTAACGTAAATTACATCCAAGTTCACGGACCATCTATTCATCAATTATCAAACTTCTAGCTTACATGTCACATGCTCAAACCAATGGAGTTTACAAATTTATTACATACTGTAACATAACTAAATTTGTCTCTCAATGCACTTAACTTCATCGAAGATGGACGACGTGTGTGCTGGAAGCGGTTGGACGTGTGAGAGCGGCACGACTTCGACTTATTGTCGCAAACAAGGGTGGGGTTGTCGTCCTAGCCGTTCTTGACAATCTGTCTTCTGCAAAAGAGTGTACATCTTCTCTGTCTGTTACTTGAGGTTTCCAAAATTCAAAGACAGTACTACATTTATTTATGTAATGTTGATATGCTATGTATTTTGTGAAGTGCAAATTAACTTCTGACAGCAAGACAGCCACTACCTCCCTGCTACAAAACCACAGTTTGTGGTCTGCACATATCTCCCGTCATGCCCATGAAAACATGTGGCAATATCCAGGTGCTCGATTGGCACCAGCTTCATCTTCTTCCATCCTGGTCTCTTCTCCGTCTTGACGTCGACGGTGGTGACGCTCACCCCAAGAACATGGCCATGCTAGTGGCATTGTCCTTTCCCTATGTAATTTAGGCACATCAGCTTGGCTTCACAGCCTGCTCAGACCACTGAGCTGAACAGATGGGTCGCCTTCTTCCTTGCACAAGAGGTTGGATGCCTTCACCACCATGTGAAACACACACCAACTTGAGTCGAACGATCAACTTATGCGGGTACCGTATTCGCGGGAGTCTTCTCGGTGCTCTACTTTCAGCTAAGGCGCTCGAACTCTGCCGGCCCCAGGACTCCTTCACAAGGGCCACAAGGGCCACAATGATCACCAATGGATGCTTTGATACCAAATGTCAGATGGTGCCTTTTTTTTAGAACCATGCATACTACTCATACAATGGTAGGAGTACCTTCATCAACCACGATGTGCCTAGCATTTTTCATGCACGCTAGCAATCATTAGATGATCGCTGGAGCTTCTTGATGTTGCAGCAATCATGATTTCAGTGCTGTCAAAAGCGTTCATAGCTCTCTTTACATCCTCCAGTTCTCCGAAACAGGCCGACCTGCTTATCTTGTGACTCTGTAGTTCATTGCCAACTGTAGTGCAGTCCATCTCCACAATCAAGCCTCCTCTATATAATTTTCACAGTTCTGTCAGCCCCATGAGAGCCGCCTAGGCATCGGCTTCCTCAACCGTGTTGTAGAGATTTAGCTGACGACCCATTGATATGAAGACACGCCCTTGGTTATCCCTAGCAACAACGCCTCCGCAAGTTTCTCCGGACTTTTCTCGGTATGCATGCAGCATCACAATTCAGTTTCGCTACACCAACACGAGGAGCAGTCCAATGAATGATTACAGGGTGGGTCCAGTTTGCATGCGTCAACGCAGTTCAGAGATGTGACTTTCTTAGACTAGCCACGATAGGGAGTAACTTAGACTAGTAACATGCATATGTTACTAGTTACTACTTCTATAGTGGGGAGTAACATATGTGTGGTGTCATGCAAAACTTTATTTATTTGGTTGTAGATTCATCTTGTCTTGCTACGTGTGATGTTACTCATACTATGAGTAACTAGCTATGTTACCACAGACCTCTTTTTATTTATTAATTACTTGCCACATCATCTATTCGGCCTAGATATGTGTGATATTTCCACTTATGTGCCCGCACCATCTGCTGCGTGATTAGCCGAGGCCATGTCAGTTTCAGCAACTGCTGCACTACTCCCGAGACTGTTTCCTTTCCATCTCCGTGGATCACAATGTTTCTCAAACCCCCACGCTTTCCACAAAACTAGTAGCATTTTATCTCTAAATGCTTTGGGGACTGGGGTAAGGAGCATCTGCAGCCAATCATTTCCAGTCCTTCTTATTTATTTTTCTTTGGTGAGTTCCCAATTTTCCCTCATGGCAGATCTCAATGCTTTACTACGTGTGCATGGAATTACCGGGTGGAACTCATCCTCACTTTCTAAGCCGCATATCACACATATCATCCTTTGCAATGGTTCTTCCAAAAGCATTATGTTTCGTTGTCAGAGACTTTGTGGCTACTCTCCCGCCTAGGATTTGAGCTTTCCTGGAACATTTGCTTTCCAAATCACATCCATATGCTTCTATCTCCCGGTTCATTTGCAGAGCATTATGGTTGGCTTGTACCATTTCTTTTCAGCGGATCAGCTCATTTGTATGCACTCTTAACGGTGAACACCCCATTTTTCTCATAGTGCCAAGCCACGCAGTCATCCATGCCACCTCATTACTGTGCACTCTAATCTTACAAATCACATCTGCATCAAATGGGTGAAAGATTTCTTTTATGGGGTCATTGTTCCACTCATTGGTATCACACACTAGAAGTTTGTTGACCCATCTCAGTCTAGTTTTCTTGATAAATTTTGCTGTTTTTAGTCCTTCTTTCCGAGGAATCCATTGGTCTCTTGTGATCTGAATCCTTTTCCAATTGCCAACTCACCAGATCAAACCTTTCTTCAGCAGTTCCGATCCGAATTCGATGCCTTTCCACACGGGGGAAGCATCCGAGGGGAAAACTGTGTCTAGAAGATCTCCATTAGGATAATATTTTGATTTGAGGACTCTTCGTACATAGGCTGTTCGGATTTTGTACCAATCTCCATCCTTGCCTTGCTAGGAGTGCCTGGTTGAAACAGTGCATATCTCAGAATCCAATGCCATCGTTTCTTTTTGGTTGATCGTGGCTTTTTTATGATATTGCAAGAAACTGGATGAACACCGCGACTATGGTACATCATCTCCATCCATTTTCTTTAATTCAGTCGTCAAACAACAATCTGCAATACATAACTCGACAACACAATGAAGAAAGAAAGAAATATTTTACTTTTCGCCACAACGAATGAACATGCATGCATGCTTCTCGCCTGCATACAAATTAGCTATAGACTCCAAAGGGCTGGATCTAACCGGGTTTACAAACAGACATACTGCAACAAAAACTCACATGACAGAAACGCACTTAATTAACTTCATCGTGGCCGGACGATATCGATCGCAGTGCAGCTGGACAGGTTGCTGCTCTCATCCTTTTTAAGGTTATCTCTTAAACAACCTTTGGTTCATCTTAGATACTGCAGGCGCCGGCTGATTCGTCTTCGACGACTGCTGCTTAGTCTTAGACGGCCCAAACACTGCCTGCTGTGTCTTTGGCAATGCCGGATTCGCCATCTTAGAAGTCATCTTGGTGGGACTACTGCGTACCATGGCGGGATATTCTTCCTCTTCTTCTTTTTTGGCCAAGCGATGTGAGGTGAGCTGGATGCAGTGTTTGTTTTGTTCCAGTTGGGTTGAGGAAAGCTGCAGAACTGGCAGCGTATATATATGAAAAACGCTCCGGCTGGATGACGCGCTTCCTCCGTGGAGAATGGTTTGGTGGCGTTGCCGGTCAGTCCTTTCTGTTTTGGGGAGTATATATGTGTATCCAATGCGTTCTTATTGAGGGATGAATGTGGTTGGGTCAGTGGTCGTGGTCGTCGCCGCGTTGCTCTTCATATCATCTCCTCCCCCCCCCCCCCCCCCCCCCCCTCTCGTTATACAACTACGTACATTAAAATTAGCGTTAGGTGAAGTTTAGGTAGCAGACGGCCATAATCATACACGCATATGATTTTTATGCAAATTCTTTCTTTGACCTACTACAACCAGCACCTACCGGCCTGAACCATTTTTTATCATCCCCAAACAAAACGAGCTATTGTGGAGATAATTACAAAGTGGAAGAGATCTAAGAAGACAGATTATACAGAACCAAGAACCAGGAACTTGATCTTCCGGTAGGGGCGCTTTCATATATTCCACAAAAAGCAGATGCGCACCAAAGATCAGACATATTTGTTAGAAAATCAAGGCCGAGGACAAGCAATCAGAAGCACGTACGGTATCAATATTTGTTGAAAAGGTTTGCCAAAGTCACCTGCTCATCAAGCATGATTATGACTTTACGAGCGCTCTTCCATCTGTACTATATTGAGATGACAAATCGCATCAAGGTAACGAGACAACACCTCTAGCCATGCACCACGACCAGTCAGGGCATCATTGCCACGCCCCCCGCACCTTCCCTCATGTGATCCATATGTAGACTACCAGCTTTGTCTAGTCTATTTTAGCGACCCCATGATGCCTTTATATATTAGGCTTTGGTTACACATATTCAATTTAAACACCTTACATTCCTCTAATTACAAGAATATGTCTTCATCAGCTTGAAACCACCAAGCATGGACCTCAATGTACTTTATTTGAATTTGACCCATAGGCATGATAGAACATGATGAACATCATAGACATGGTAATTGGACCAATAGAAGTACTAAACAATCTAGACATGTAATCTGATAGATACCAAAACATAGGATGTCCATCTCGATTCGTAGTACTAATGCACCAATAGAAATCCCTAATTAGCTTAAGAGATAAGAATAATACAAGCCGGGTTTACCACAAGCAGCCTTAACCGCAGTTGTTGGAGATACGACGGGCAAATCAACCCGGCAAAGAACGGAAGCAAGCAGAAGACACGAGATTTAACAAGGAAAATCCCTCAAGAACGAAGGGGAAAAAACCATGGGCGCCAGCCAACAAGTCTTCACTATACAGGGGGAGGTTACAAACGCCGGGGATTTACAACTAGTCAACTCATCCCGTGCAGGGGCTTACAAAGGATATATATAACTCAGGTGACCTAGGTCAATACTGATCCGTAATGCGCGCGGCGGGGGGGGGGGGGGGGGGGGGGGGGGGGGCTTCGCCCCCCTCCCCCGCCCTCCAGGCGTCCCTATTGGCACAAGCCTACCGGTAACAGGCCTCGCTCCACTCGGTCGTCAGAAGTTAGCCTTTCTCTTTATACTTGAATTTGGATCACAACATAACAGCAAAGGTGGCCCAAGCATCATTGTCCGAGGGAGCCACCGAGCACTCCATGAATTGGTACGAATTAGTTGACCTGGAGGCATGCTCCCCCTCCCCCTTAACAGTGCATGTTGAGATGTAGGATAGAGAAAACTAAGATGCGGGACATCGCACATAGACTTCAATCAAATATTAAAAATCCTTATTAAGATGTAACATCAAAGTTAAGAGCCATCATCAAAACAAAAAGGAGCTCCACATGATGCTTCTTCATCCCATGAATTCATCCAGCATTATATTCAACATGCTTGTGCAAAGACGCCATCCATCCATAGAGCAGAATACTTCACTTGCTACCAGTTCGAACGGTTTTACACCCTAGTTCGACGTCTCTTTATTTTCCTGCTTCCTTTGCAAAATTGACCAAGACATAAGTCAAAACCACAACACGTTGATCGCAGTACATGGATAATCAATTTTCTATCATCAAAACAAGCACTATTTCTAATTCTCCAAATGGTCAAGAAAACATTAGCAATACCAACCATTACATGATATTTGACTTGCCTTGGCAATCAAGAAATCCAGGAACTGAACAGTTATTGGACTGAACCAGATATGTCTCTAAATGTAGAAGTCACACTTTATACTGTTCCACACTAATTTTGCAAGAGAACAATTAACGAACTGGTGGTCAACTGTTTCATCTAAACCACAAAATTGACATTTGATGTATTATTGCCAATTCCTCATGAGGATCAAAAATTAAGGGAAAAGGTGATAAACTTTTATTCCTCCCTCTGGCAGCTTTTTCGGGTGTCCCTCAGGTAACTCTCTGTAATATAAGATGAACATAAAGTAAAAAATTATGCAATGTTGACCAAATAATGAATGTATCAATGGTTAGTCATGGATGATTATTTCCATAGTAGCGACACCACGTATAATGCTTAATGCATACATGCAATGGTACAAGTGGTGATCCATCTTGTCCCTTGTAAACTAGCACGAACTGCAATGGAGAGCACAAGGCATGCTATGACCAGGCCATTATAGTCGTCAAACATGTATTACTCCCTCAGATCCATATAAATTTTCCATGATAGCTGTGCTAAAACAACTTAATATTAAATCAGTGACAATTAGTTGTGCTAAAACAATGACAATTAATATGGATCCGAGGCAGTAGTCAAATTCTATTTGAGATCAAGAGGCAGATAAATTTGAAGAAAGAATAGGAGTGTGACGTTAACACGCAAAAGCTATCTTCCTCGACCCTTCCTTTCTTAATTAATTTGGTCGTCTAGCTACTACTGCATCGCAATGGCCATTAGTATTAGATTAAGTTAATAACTATGTGAAACATACAACAACCTGCGTTGATTATATAGTCAGCCGTTGTGGGCATTGGATTCATCGGAGTCTTGCCACTGCTCTACCTTTAGCTAGGGCACTCAAACTCAGCCGGGCAAGGGACACTCTTGTCACCGAAATGCCAGCACAAACGCCACCTTGATCGCAAATGCAGGCTCTGACACCAAATGTCAGTTCATGCCTTATATCGCTGGTAATTCAATCGACAACTCCTTGGACTCTGATGTATGTCTCTCTTTCTGCTTATTCAATCGCCCAACAACAACCTTTTGCACGTATGGCTCGACAACACGAGGGAAAAAAAAACTTGACCGCAGCGTGAACCAGCACGCTTCTGGCATATACATGTAAACCAGCAATGGACACTAAGGACTCGACCGAACCGAGTTTAAAAATTAGATTATTGCAACATAACTAACCTACTTGACAGAAACATATACTTGGCTTCATCATGGCCGAAGACACCGGTTCGCCACGGGGCAGCTCTCACCCTTTTTGAGGCCTCTTAGGTCTGTGGCTTGTTCTTCTGACCAAGCAGCACCCCCTTCCCCTTCTTCTTAGGCTGCACAAATTTGAACTGTGTACTACTGCCTGACGCTGCATGGGCCTGTGGCACAGATTTGGACTGTGTACTGCCTGGCGTTGCATTTGCGGCTGTCACAGATTTCAACTGCGGACGGCCTGACGGTGTACTGCCTAACGACACAGGTGTTTTTTTGCTCATGGCGCGATCTGCTTCTCTTCTTCTTATTATCCTTCTTCTCCGGCGAAGTGGCAGAGGTGAGGAGGATGTGGTGCTCACTTGGCTACGGTTGGGTTGAGGAAGCATGTGCCAACGGCTGCATATGTATAGGAGGGACCGAGAAGGTCTTGGGAAAGCGCTCCGGCCAGACGACGAGCTTTCCCGGAGGAGCATGGTTTGGTGGCGTTGCAGGTGCTACTGGTAGTCAGTCTCTTTTTGTTTTGTTTTGCAGAGTAGATATGTATATTCGATGCACTTGCTATTGAGGGATGGGTATGCGGTTGGGTCAGTGGTGGTCGGCTCGTGGCTGCTGCCGCGTTGCTCTTCATATCATCTCCTCCTCCTTATACTACAACGTACATTAGAATTAGCGTTAGGTGAAGTTTAGGTAGCAGACGGCTGATATAGTATGCATGATGTCCTTGTCCTGTTTGTTAATATGCATCTCTGGCAGTCAGGCACATTCATACAAAGCTTGCCCCAGCACTGAATTACAATAAATCAGCTTAAGATATCATGCAATCACACCATAATCATACACACACATGTGACTTTTATGCAAATTCTTGTTTACCAAATTCTGAAAAAATACAAAGGGGGGGGGGGGGGGGGGTGTAAACGCGGTTACCAAGTTTACCGGAAAATACCGAGCGGTTACTGTGCAAAAAATTGAAATGAATTTCAAATTCAAATTTGTTTGAGCTACGTATACATATGTTTTGTAGTCCGTTCAGTCATTTATTAGCTTCTGTCGCGGTGGGCGTCTTCACGGACGTCATTCAAGGCTTGAGGTGCTGAGTTCGATCCATGCATTTGTCGCGGTGGGCGTCTTCACGGACGTCATTTAATACATGTATAGTACTCCCTCTGTTGCTAAATATAAGTCTTTGTAGAGATTTCATTATGCCTACATACGAAGCAAAATGAGTGAATATACACTCTAAAATGCATCTACATACATCCAAAATATGGTCCATAGTGAAAATCTCTACGAAGACTTATATTTAGAAACGGAGAGAGTATATGTTATGCCCAAATTTCAGTGCAAAAATATGCAACAGCGGGAGTCGAACTCGAGACCTTACTGGAGCGGGCTTAGTGGCAGCTGCGAAAAGACCACACCTACTTCCTTGGTATATAGCAGTTTCCACTTAGTTAACTGTACATGTAGCATCCAAATTCAAAATGTTCGAAACAATTTGATTTTTTTTGCTCGAAACGACCATTTACTGAGGGGCACAGAAATACTCGGTAACCGCTTGAAATCTCAAAATTTGGAGCGGTACCCAAAACCCTTGGCCACTTTACAGCATGGATCTAAGAAGAGAGTACATAACCAAGAACTGAGAATTGCATCTTAAAGAAAACAATTGCATCCTCTGTTCCAATATAAGTGTCTTGGTTTTTGTTCAAATTTGAACTAAAACTACGACACTTATTTTGGAACGGAGGGAGTACATGTCTCTAAGGAACAGAAGGAGAGATCAGGCAGAAAAGTAGAGAAATGAGTGAACGTGATGCCCCAATTGTGCAGCTGCTCTGGAGCATCGACTTGTGGCATATGCTGGCCCATAGCAGAATGTCATCTGCACAACTAGGAATAAGAACCGAGGAGTCTTCTCTCTACATTTTTGGTTAAATATTGGGGTTGTGGTGCTTTCAAATAGTGAAAAGAAAGCATATGCTCACGGAAGAGTACTCCTATTTGTTAGTAAACCGAGGCCGACGACAAGCAATCACAGCACAACATAGACATTTGTTAACGAGGTTTTCCAACCTCGAACCTCGCCTACTCTCCTAGGAAAAACCTTCAGTGCCAAGTATCCAAAATACTTGGCGAAGGCCCAAGCTAAATTGTAACAGGACACTTCATAGTCACACTAATTTTGTAAGAAAACAATTGAGGAAAAAGTAATCAACTATTTCATCTAAATCACATAACTGGCATTTAGTGTTGTCATTGCCAATCCCTCATCAGGATAAAATAAATTAAGGAAAAGATGATCCATATTTATTGCCCACTCTGGCAGCTTTTTCGTAAGTCTCTCCGGCGATTCTCTGCAATATAAGATGAACTTAAAGTAAAATGATGCAGAGATGATCAAATAAGCATCAAATCAGAGTACTTATCTTCTGAATTTGTGATGTAAAATACACGTATCATTGGTTAAACATGGATGATTGTTTCCATAGTAACGACACCAGGTATAATGCATGCATGCAATAGTACAAGGTGGTGTTCCACTTTGTCCCTTGTAGACCGGCACCAACTGAATCGGAGAGCACAAGGCATAACATATACTAGTGTATTAGTCAAATACAATAAGGCAGCTAACTTTCAAGAAAGAATAGGAGTCCGACGTTAACACGCACAAGCTACCTTCATCAGCGCTTCCTCTTAATTAATTTGGTCGTCCAACTACCAGTGCATCCCAGTGGCCACTAGTATTAGAGTGACTGAAGTATGTGAAACCTGCATCAACTAGCTAGCGTTGATTATATAGCCGGTCGTTGTCGGTATTGGATTCATGGGAGTCTTACCACTGCTCTACCTTTAGCTACGGTACTCAAACATGGCTGCCGAAATACTCTTCTAGTCGCTGAACCGCCATCAGGAACGCCACTGTGATCACAAATGCAGGCCCTTACACCAAATGTCGAATGCTGTTAAAAATATCCCAAGAACCCGGATGAACCTACGGAACATGTATGCCACTATTTCCTTTTATTCAGTTGCCCAACGACAACCTGCCCATGCACACTACATATTGCAACCTAAACTAGCGTACTTGACACAAACACACTTAACATCGTCATATCCGCCAAAAAAGAAAAAATCATCACCGTCGGACAACGCCGTAGAACAGCTGGACGGGAAGCTGCTCTCACCCTTTTGGAGGCTTCCTCTCACTTCTTATTCTTAGGCGGTGACTACTTCTTCTGAGTCAGCACCTGGTTCTTCCTGGACCGCACCATTGTTGATATTCTTGAGGACCCCTCACCTGGTGTCGGCGCCATCGACCGCATATGGCTTGAGGTCGCTGTTGCGTTAGTTGAGGCTATTGAGTCCCTGGACGGAATCACCATTGATGTCATTCTTGAGGAACAATTACTTGGCGTCGACGTCCTTGACCCTCTTGAGGCAGCCATTGCGCCAGTTGACTTTAGTGAGGCAACGGATGGAGCTACCATTGATGTCATTCTTGAGGACCCCGCACCTGGTGTCGGCGCCATCGACCGCATATGGCTTGAGGCAGTCGTTGCATTAATCGTGGCTATTGATTCTCTGGACGGAACCACCATTGATGTCATTCTTGAGGAACAATCAATTGGCGTCGACGTCCTCGACCCTCTTGAGGTAGCCATTGCGCCAGTTGACTTTACTGAGGCAACGGATGGAGTTACCATTGATGTCATTCTTGAGGACCCCTCACCTGGTGTCGGCGCCATCGACCGCATATGGCTTGAGGTCGCCATTGCGTTAGTCGAGGCTATTGAGTCCCTAGACGGAACCACCATTGATGTCATTCTTGAGGAACAATCACTTGGCGTCGACGTCCTCGACCCTCTTGAGGCAGCAATTGCGCCAGTTGACTTTATTGAGGTAGCGGATGGAGCTACCATTGATGTCATTCTTGAGGACCCCTCACCTGGTGTCGGCGCCATCGACCAGCTTGAGGCAGTCGTTGCATTAGTCGAGGCTATTGAGTCCCTGGACGGAACCACTGTTGATGTCATTCTTGAGGAACAATCACTTGGCGTCGACGTCCTCGACCCTCTTGAGGCAGCCATTGCGCCAGTTGACTTTACTAAGCCAGCGGATGGAGTTACCACTGATGTCATTCTTGAGGACCCCTCAGCTGGTGTCGGCGCCATCGACCGCATATGGCTTGAGGTCGCTGTTGCGTTAGTCGAGGCTATTGGGTCCCTGGACGGAACCACCATTGATGTCATTCTTGAGAAACAATCACTTGGCATCGACATCCTCGACCCTCTTGAGGCAGCCATTGCACCAGTTGACTTTACTGAGGCAGCAGATGGAGCTACCATTGATGTCATTCTTGAGGACCCCTCACCTGGTGTTGATGCCATCGACCGCATATGGCTTGAGGTCGCTGTTGCGTTAGTCGAGGCTATTGAGTCCCTGGACGGAACCACCATTGATGTCATTCTTGAGGAATAATCACTTGGCGTCGACGTTCTGGACCCTCTTGAGGCAGCCATTGCGCCAGTTGACTTTACCAAGGCAGCAGATGGAGTTACCATTGATGTCATTCTTGAAGACCCCTCACAAGGTGTCGGCGCCATCGACTGCATATGGCTTGAGGCAGTCGTTGCAATAGTCGATGCTATTGAGTCCCTGGACGGAACCACCGTTGATGTCATTCTTGAGGAACAATCACTTGGCGTCGACGTCCTCGACCCTCTTGAGGCAGCCATTGCGCCAATTGACTTTACCAAGGCAGCGGATGGAGTTACCATTGATGTCATTCTTGAGGACCCCTCACCTGGTGTCGGTGCCATCGACCGCATATGGCTTGAGGTCACTATTGTGTTAGTCGAGGCTATTGAGTCCCTGGACGGAACCACCATTGATGTCATTCTTGAGGAACAATCACTTGGCGTCAACGTCCTCGACCCTCTTGAGGCAGCAATTCCGCCAGTTGACTTTTATGAGGTAGCGGATGGAGCTACCATTGATGTCATTCTTGAGGACCCCTCACCTGGTGTCGGCGCCATCGACCGGCTTGAGGCAGTCGTTGCATTAGTCAAGGCTATTGAGTCCCTGGACGGAACCACCGTTGATGTCATTCTTGAGGAACAATCACTTGGTGTTGACGTCCTCGACCCTCTTGAGGCAGCCATTGCGCCAGTTGACTTTACTGAGGCAGCGGATGGAGTTACCATTGATGTCATTCTTGAGGACCCCTCACCTGGTGTCGGTGCCATCGACCGCATATGGCTTGAGGTCACTGTTGCGTTAGTTGAGGCTATTGAGTCCCTGGACGGAACCGCCATTGATGTCATTCTTGAGGAACAATCACTTGGCGTCGACGTCCTCGACCCTTTTGAGGCAGCCATTGCACCAGTTGACTTTACTGAGGCAGCAGATGGAGCTACCATTGATGTTGTTCTTTAGGACCCCTCACATGGTGACGATGCCATCGACCGCATATGGCTTGAGGTCGCTGTTGCGTTAGCCGAGGCTATTGAGTCCCTGGACGGAACCACCATTGATGTCATTCTTGAGGAATAATCACTTGGCGTCGATGTCCTCGACCCTCTTGAGGCAGCCGTTGCGCCGGTTGACTTTACTGAGGCAGCGGATGGAGTTACCATTGATGTCATTCTTGAGGACCCCTCACCAGGTGTCGGCGCCATCGACCGCATATGGCTTGAGGCAGTCGTTGCATTAGTCGATGCTATTGAGTCCCTAGACGAAACCACCGTTGATGTCATTCTTGAGGAACAATCACTTGGCGTCAACGTCCTCGACCCTCTTGAGGCAGCCATTGCGCCAGTTGACTTTACTGAGGCAGCGGATGGAGTTACCATTGATGTCATTCTTGAGGACCCCTCACCTGGTGTCGGCGCCATCGACCGCATATGGCTTGAGGTCGCTATTGCGTTAGTCGAGGCTATTGAGTCCCTGGACGGAACCACCATTGATGTCATTCTTGAGGAACAATCACTTGGCATCGACATCCTCGACCCTCTTGAGGCAGCCATTGCACCAGTTGACTTTACTGAGGCAGCAGATGGAGCTACCATTGATGTCATTCTTGAGGACCCCTCACCTGGTGTCGATGCCATCGACCGCATATGGCTTGAGGTCGCTTTTGCGTTAGTCGAGGCTATTGAGTCCCTGGACGGAACCACCATTGATGTCATTCTTGAGGAACAATCACTTGGCGTCGACGTCCTCGACCCTCTTGAGGCGGCCTTTGCACCAATTGACTTTACTGAGGCAGCGGATGGAGTTACCATTGATGTCATTCTTGAGGACCCCTCACACTAGTAGAAAAGGGGGCTTTGGTTCGGCCGGGTCAGCCCATTAGTCCCGGTTCAGTCCAGAACCGGGACCCATGGGTGCATTGGTCCCGGTTTGTGAGCCCAGGGGGCCGGCCGGGCCACGTGGGCCATTGGTCCTGGTTCGTCTGGACCTTTTGGTCCCGGTTGGTGGGACGAACCGGGACCAATGGGCCTGGCTCCTGGCCCACCACCATTGGTCCCGGTTGGTGGCTTGAGCCGGGACCAATGGCTGCCCTTTAGTCCCGGTTCATGCCTCGAACCAGGACCAATGGTGTGCCTATATATACCACTCGCCCGCGAGCAGAGCACTCCAGTGCTCTGTTTTTCTCTGGCCGGCGAGGGGAGGGCTTTGTGGTGCTCTAGCTCACCTCCTATGCACATGAGGTGTTCGATGAAATGCCCGAGCCACACTAGTTAAGCTTTCTCCTCTCGAAGCTCCATTTTCCTCGAGATTTGTCTAGGTTTAGCGGCCCGTCACGTCCCATTCCCGTCTTCACCGCCGTCGATTGCCCGCGCCGATCTCGTCGCCGGCACCACCGTGGTGAGCCTCTTGTTCTTATATTTTTTCTGAAAGAAAAAAATTCTTACTTTAGATAGATACTTGTCTAATTTTCTTACTATTTTATAATGCACGCAGATGAACCGGCAATGGATGTACGGTGACAGACACACCTCTGAGTACATTAAGGGCGTGCATGATTTTCTCGAAGTGGCTAAGGCAAACAAGCAGAATGGTTTTATGTGTTGTCCATGCCCTAAATGTGGGAATACGAAGTCTTACTCTGACCGGAAAATCCTTCACACCCACCTGCTTTACAAGGGTTTCATGCCACACTATAATGTTTGGACGAGGCATAGAGAAATAGGGGTTATGATGGAAGACGGCGAAGAAGAAGAGGACGATGACAACTATGTGCCCCCTGAATACGGTGATGCTGCAATGGGGGAAGCTGCTGAAGATCAAGAGGAACCAGACGATGTGCCCGATGATGATGATCTCCGCCGGGTCATTGTCGATGCAAGGACGCAATGCGAAAGTCAAAAGGAGAAGCTGAAGTTCGATCGCATGTTAGAGGATCACAAAAAAGGGTTGTACCCCAATTGCAAAGATGGCAACACAAAGCTCGGTACCATACTGGAATTGCTGCAGTGGAAGGCAGAGAATGCTGTGGCTGACAAAGGATTTGAGAAGCTACTGAAAATACTGAAGAAGAAGTTTCCAAAGGATAACGAATTGCCCGACAGTACATACGCATCAAAGAAGGTCGTATGCCCTCTAGGATTGGAGGTGCAGAAGATACATGCATGCCCTAATGACTGCATCCTCTACCGCGGTGCGTACAAGGATCTGAACGCATGCCCGGTATGCGGTGCATTGCGGTATAAGATCAGACGAGATGACCCTGGTGATGTTGACGGCGAGCCCCCCAGGAAGAGGGTTCCTGCGAAGGTGATGTGGTATGCTCCTATAATACCACGGTTGAAACGACTGTTCAGAAACAAAGAGCATGCGAAGTTGATGCGATGGCATAGTGAGGGCCGTAAGAAAGACGGGAAGTTGAGAGCACCTGCTGACGGGTCGCAGTGGAGAAAAATCGAGAGAAAGTACTGGGCTGAATTTGCAAGTGACCCAAGGAACGTGTGGTTTGCTTTAAGCGCGGATGACATTAATCCTTTCGGGGAGCAGAGCAGCAATCACAGCACCTGGCCCGTGACTCTATGTATGTATAACCTTCCTCCTTGGATGTGCATGAAGAGGAAGTTCATTATGATGCCAATTCTCATCCAAGGCCCTAAGCAACCCGGCAACGACATTGATGTGTACTTAAGGCCATTAGTTGAAGAACTTTTACAGCTGTGGAATGGAAACGGTGTACGTGCGTGGGATGAGCACAAACAGGAGGAATTTAACCTGCACGCGTTGCTGTTTGTAACCATCAACGATTGGCCCGCTCTCAGTAACCTGTCAGGACAGACAAACAAGGGATACCACGCATGCACACACTGTTTAGATGACACCGAAAGTATATACCTGTACAGATGCAGGAAGAATGTGTACCTGGGCCATCATCGATTTCTCCCGACCAACCATCAATGTCGAAAGAAAGGCAAGCATTTCAAAGGCGAGGCAGATCACCGGAAGAAGCCCGCCATGCGTACCGGTGATCACGTACTTGCTATGGTCAATGATTTACACATAATCTTTGGAAAGGGTCCCGGCGGACTAGCTGTTCCGAATGACGCTGACGGACGCGCACCCATGTGGAAGAAGAAATCTATATTCTTCGACCTACCGTATTGGAAAAACCTAGAGGTCCGCTCTTCAATTGACGTGATGCACGTGACGAAGAACCTTTGCGTGAACCTGATAGGCTTCTTGGGCGTGTATGGGAAGACAAAAGATACACCTGAGGCACGGGAGGACCTGCAACGTTTTCACGAAAAAGACGGCATGCCTCCGAAGCAGTATGAAGGTCCTGCCAGCTATGCTCTTACGAAAGAAGAGAAAGAAATTTTCTTTGAATGCCTGCTCAGTATGAAGGTCCCGACTGGCTTCTCGTCGAATATGAAGGGAATAATAAATATGCCAGAGAAAAAGTTCCAGAACCTAAAGTCTCATGACTGCCACGTGATTATGACGCAACTGCTTCCGGTTGCATTGAGGGGGCTTCTACCGGAAAACGTCCGATTAGCCATTGTGAAGCTATGTGCATTCCTCAATGCAATCTCTCAGAAGGTGATCGATCCAGAAATCATACCAAGGCTAAGGAGTGATGTGGCGCAATGTCTTGTTAGTTTCGAGCTGGTGTTCCCACCATCCTTCTTCAATATCATGACGCATGTCCTAGTTCAACTAGTCGACGAGATTGTCATTCTGGGGCCCGTATTTCTACACAATATGTTCCCCTTTGAGAGGTTCATGGGAGTCCTAAAGAAATATGTCCGTAACCGCGCTAGGCCAGAAGGAAGCATCTCCATGGGCCATCAAACAGAGGATGTTATTGGGTTTTGTGTTGACTTCATTCCTGGCCTTAAGAAGATGGGTCTCCCTAAATCGCGGTATGAGGGGAGACTGACTGGAAAAGGCACGCTTGGAGGGGACCCAGTAATATGCAGGGACGGATATTCTTGGTCTCAAGCACACTACACAGTTCTACAGAACTCTACCTTGGTGACCCCGTATGTCGATGAACACAAGAACAGTCTGCGCTCCAAACACCCGGAACAGTGCGACGACTGGATTACATGTGAACACATTAGGACTTTCAGCAGTTGGTTGGAAACACGTCTCAGAGGTGACAACACTGTTTGTGATGAGCTGTACTTGTTGTCCAGGGGACCATCTTTGACTGTATTGACTTACAAAGGATACGAGATAAATGGGAATACATTTTACACGATCTCCCAAGATCAAAAGAGCACCAACCAAAACAGCGGTGTCCATATTGATGCAGCAACCGAGAGGGGAAAGGACACATATTATGGTTACATAGTGGACATATGGGAACTTGACTACGGACATGATTTTAAGGTCCCTTTGTTTAAGTGCAAATGGGTCAATCTGTCAGGAGGCGGGGTACAGGTAGACCCACAGTACGGAATGACAATAGTGGATCTAAAAAATCTTGGGTACACCGACGAACCGTTCGTCCTAGCCAATGATGTGGCACAGGTTATCTATGTGAAGGACATGTCTACCAAACCGAGAAAAAGAAAAGATAAGGAAGCGAATACATCATACGATGAGCCAAAGCGCCACATAGTTCTTTCAGGAAAAAGGGACATCGTGGGAGTGGAGGGCAAGACAGACATGTCTGAAGATTATGAAAAGTTTCATGAAATTCCTCCCTTCAAAGTCAAGGCTGACCCAAGCATCCTGATAAAGGATGAAGATTATCCATGGTTACGGCGCAATAAGCAAATGACACAAGCGATGAAAAAGTGAAGACTTTCTCCCGCAACTATTATGATGATACCATGCCAACTTTGTAACAGACGAGTATGATACCATTGTCCGTTTTGTACATGCACATGGTATGTGGATGAAATTATGATACTTTGTAACAGACTTTCTCCACGCACGAACCGGGACCAATGCGCCTCGCCCCTGGACCATGACCATTAGTCCCGGTTTGTGCCACAAACCGGGACTAAAGGGTTGGTCCTCGTTGCGGTCAGAGTTTAGTCCTACCTTGCCAACCGAAGGGCGCTCACACCGGTTTATAAGCCCGTCCCTCTCTGCCTTGTTGAGCTCCTCTCAAAGTGAGAATAGATGCCCTTATACAGGGAATTTGACCTAAATTCATACTGAATTTCTCTGAAATTCATAGAAATTTATTATGAATTTAGGTTGAATTCTCTCTATAGGCGCATCTATGCTCATTTTTTTAGTAAAGTTAATCACAAACTTGTGATTCACACAAATTTCAAAGAATTCAAATTTTAACTATTTAAATTTGAAAACTAATGACACTAATAGAAAGTTTATATTTTTTCTAAAACTAATGGCACTAACAGAAAGTTTATAATTTTGCTGACTTAAAGCAAAAAGAATTAAAAAATAAAGCAAAAAACAAAAGAAAATAAATAATCCAAAAAACAAAACAAAAAAACTGAAAAAAACTATTTTTATACTAAAGTTAATCACAAACTTGTGATTCACACAAATTTCAAAGAATTCAAATTTTGACTATTCAAATTTGAAAACTAATGGCACTAATAGAAAGTTTATATTTTTTCTAAAACTAATGGCATTAACAGAAAGTTTATAATTTTGCTGACCTAAAAGCAAAAAGAATTAAAAAATAAAGCAAAAAACAAAAGAAAATAAATAATGCAAAAAACAAAACAAAAAAACTGAAAAAAACTATTTTTATAGTAAAGTTAATCACAAACTTGTGATTCACACAAATTTCATAGAATTCAAATTTTAACTATTCAAATTTGAAAACTAATGGCACTAACAGAAAGTTTATAAATTTTCAAACCTAAAAGCAAAAAGAATTAAAAAATAAAGCAAGAAACAAAAGAAAATAAATAATGCAAAAAACAAAACCAAAAAATGGATTTTTTTTATAAAAAAACTGCCACCTATTGGACCACCACGGCCTGAATACGACTAAAAACCCAACCTGGGCCAGGATTCAGGCCCGCAGAAGGCCCAATAGGCCCACAGACAGCACAGTGTGACATTAGGCCCGTAAGCCTGCATTTGAGAGGAGCTCGAGAGGGCAGCCGCAGTGGGGCTTATAAACCACTCCGAGCCCCTCTCAACTAGCGAGGTGGGACTAAACTTTTGGCCGCGGGCAGCGCAAGGCCTTTGGTCCCGGTTGGTGGCACCAACCGGGACTAAAGGGGGCATTGGTACCGGTTCGTGGCACCAACCGGGACCAATGCCCACCCTTTAGTCTCGGTTGGTGCCACCAACCGGGACCAAAGGCCGCCGCTTCCCGCCCTTTGGGCTGCTGAAAAGGGACTTTTGGTCCCGGTTGGTGGCACCAACCGGGACTAAAGGGTGGCATTGGTCCCGGTTGGTGCCACGAACCGGGACCAAAGCCTTTGCTATATAAGCAACACTTGTGAAATTTTCAGATTTCCCTCGCCAGTTGCCCCCGACGCCGCCAGGCTGCCCGTGCTCACCGTCGCCGCCCGCTCCTCGTCGCCGTCGCCCCGCGCCCTTGCCCCGACGGGTCGCCGCCCGGTGCTCGTCGCCCTGCCCCACGCGCCGCCCCGCCTCGTGCTCCCCTGCTCGCGCACGCCGCCCCGGCGCCCCGAGCCCCCTGCCCGGCCCGCGCGTGCTCGCCGGCGCCCTCGCCGCCCCCGCCCCGTCCCGCCCCCGCACGCCGGCGCCGTCGCCGCCCCCGCCGTCGCCATCGTCCTAGCCGCCCCCGCTGTGAGAGCCGCCGCCCCGGCTCTGTTTTTTTATTAGTTTAATTGTTTTGTTCATATATATATATAATGTATATGTGTATGTATGTGGCTATATGTTTTTGTTCATATGTGGCTATATGTTTTTTTATTTTTATTAGTTTAATTTTTTTGTTCATATGTGATGTATATGTGTATGTGGCTATAATGTATATGTGAACAAATTTTTTTTGTATGTATGTAGATGTTCAAAATGTATGAATATATATGTCAAAAATGTTTTTTGTTCATATATAGAAAGTTTTTATATATGACAATGGATATATATTCGATATATATGAGAAATGATGATCCATGGAAAAGTTTTATATATGCAAAAGTTACAATTTTAGAAAAGTTTTATAATCTAGCTAGGAAGGGAAGAAGAAGAAAAAGAAGGATAGGAAAGAAGAAAATAAGAAGAGGAAAGAAAGAAGAAGAGGAGAGGAAGAAGAGGAGAAATAAATAAGAAGAGGAAAAAAGAAGAAAAAGAAGAGGAGAAGAAGAAAGGAATAGAGGAGAATAGAAAATATTCTATTTTTCTTCTTCTCCTCTATTCCTTTCTTCTTGTCCTCTTTTTTTTTCTTCTTTTTTTTCTTCGATCCTCTCCTCTCTTACTTTCTTTTTCTCCTCTTTTTATTTCTTCTTCGTTTTCTTATGTTTTATCGGGTCTGTCGTCGTCGATATATACCCCTCCCGATAACTTCAACACGAGGGGGGGTCGATATACCCCCTCCCCGATAACATTATTTTCCCGTGTATGTATGTTGTCGTTGTCGATATAACCCCCTCCCGATAACTTCAACACGTGGGGGGGGGTCGATATACCCCCTCCCCGATAACATTATTTTCCCGTGTATGTATGTCGTCGTTGTCGATATTACCCCCTCTTGGATAACTTCGACATGAGGGGTGGTCGATATATATACCTCCTCTCGACTGTGATAACTTATACCACGGGAGCACCCCCCGACCCTCTCGCTCGACCAAAACTCTCGAGGACACCGAAACCCTAGAAAAAAACGATGTCGGTCTCCTATCCCCTCCCGCCGCGCCCCTACCCTTGAAGCGTTGCCGAGGCCACCCCAAACCCGGAATAAGCTAGGTCTACGTTTGCCACTAATATATCCACATGCTGTCATGTTTGTGTAATAATTGCCATGTTGTAATATTTGCAGAAACAATGGAGCACGGACGAGACGAGGAAGCAAAAGAGGTGTTGGGGGACATAATCTTAGCCGAAGGTGATGTCATGTCGTCGTATCTTAACGACAATGATGGTCTGGAAGAACAGGGTGAAGAAGCAGGTTACGATGATCGAAGAATGGAGGAGGAAAGACATGATTATGATGGTGCAAGAAGGAGCCCGTGTTGACGGCTTCGGTGACCGAACAGAGTCCGGCCAGGTAAATATATTAGTTAAGCCTGTGCTGACTAGCTAATTGATGCATTCATTGTTTTGGTATGTACACATATTAATTAACTCTCGTCTTTCTTCTTTTTTCTAGCCCTCCGGATCGAGCACAACTGCGGTAAAGATACGAGGCCCGAAGAAAAAGTTGCGCGCGGATGAAAGGTTTGAGATCACAGCAATCGCGCGCGACGGCCAGCCGATTGAACCCATCCGGACAAAGGAAGCCTTGTCTGCCCAGTGCGGGGTTCTTGTTAGGGTCAAGATCCCGATCAGCATCCACCAATGGTATAAGCCTAAGAACGAAGACCTGAGGTGTGTTATGTCAATGATATGCAGAAAGATGATCTTTGGACTGAGCTGAAGGCAAATTTCACCCTACCACCAGAGGAGGATCCGGAGAAGCCAGTTATAGAGCAATTAATCAAGTCTCATGCTCTTAAGAAGATGGCAGACCTATTCAGGAGGTGGAAGAATGAGCTAAAAAGGTTTGTCGACAAAGAAGAGACACCAGAATTCATCGGCAAATATGAGAAGATCAGAGATCAATGGCCCGCATTTGTGGCCCACAAGACATCTGAAAAGAGTAAGAAGATGTCGGCGACAAACAAGCAAAATGCTGCGAAGAAGAAGCTTCACCATCGCACGGGGTCAGGTGGCTACCTCAAAGCCCGGCCTAAGTGGGCCAAGGCTGAGAGGGATCTGCTTGATAAAGGGATCGAACCAGAGACAATGAACTGGCCAGACCGTTGCCGGACTTGGTTCTTCGGGGCTGGCGGAACCTTGGACCCTGTATCAGGGAAGTGTCGTTGGACGGACGAGCAACTTGCAATACCCGTCAAGAAGCTTAAGTACTATATCGATGCAGCGCAGCAAGAGACGTTCGTTCCAGACAGAAGAACGACGAGCTCACAATGGCCCTCGGGAATCCTGAGCACCCTGGACGGACACGGTGCACGCCAGGCTCCGTTCCATGGAAGGCTGGTTTTCCGGACGCAGGCGGTTACAAATGCCAGGAGAGGAGGAAAAAAGTGGAGCAGATCAAAATTCAGGCGCTGCACGCAAGGGTACAAGCGATTGAGGAACAAGAAGCAAATCGCAGCAAGCGACCTGCCGAAACTACCCCCGAAGCTACCCCGCCATCTCAGCGGAGAAGCAGCCAGGCTTCCACCGAGCTGGTTCAGCCTGTCTTCACGGCTCCTGCTAGCTACCCCGTAGATGCTATCACGGAGTCTCAGCATTGCCACCTTATGACGCAGTGGATGGAATGGAAAGTCAAGGCGGCTGTTGGCTCTGTTGCACCTCCTGAACCTGGCGCAACTTTTCACTGCCAGCCGATTCCAGAAGGATATGCTAGGGTGATGGTGGATGAAATCACCAAAGGATTTGAGGACCTCCAGCTTGACCACCCTATGGGTGAAGAGGAGACTCGGCTGGGTTCTTGTCTGAAGACTCCATGCCTATGGCAGAAGGAGCTCATCAACCTTCCGAACTGGATGCCTCCGCCTCCTCCTCCTCCTCCGGCGAGTCAGGGCACTCCGCCTCCTCCACCGCCTCCTCCTCCGGCGAGTGACGATCAGGGCACTCAGCCTCCTTCTCCGGCGCGTGGCGGCACTCCGCCTCCTTCTCCGCCTGCGCCGGCGCGCCCAAGCAGCCACCAGCCTCCTCCTTCTCCGCCTCGCCAGCAAGGGCGGAAGAGACCCGCCGCCGCCACGGCTGCTCCGGCGCGTCGTACTCCTTCTCCTCCGCCTCGTAAGCAAGCACGAAATAAGACAGCCGCAGCTGCCCCGTCTGCTCCGGCGTCTAGCAGTACAGCCAGAGGCGGGAGGCGATACAGATACGGTCCACCTCTCAATCCTCTAGAGAAGTTACCGTACGAGAGGACCCCGGAGGAAACCGCGAAGATCGTGCGGACCGAGGTGAAGGACTTCTTTGAATGGTTGAAAGCAAAGAGACATCCACCTCCGGAGGAGAAGGTAGATCCGGTGAAAGCAAAACGCACTATCGATGCCCTGAGGAAACCACCAAAGTCTCCGCCAAAAACCAACTATGAGCGCATTACTAAAAAGGCATATCTCGAAGTGGAGCGGTTGGGAAGTATTGTCAGTGATCAAAGGTTAAAAGAACGACGAGCTGGGAAAAAAATTGCCCAGCTCGGAGAACAAGCGAACCAATCGTTCCCCCCGCTCAAGGTGTCTAGCGATATCGTCGCTAATGATCCGAGGATTGTGCCCGGTTATACCAATCTTGGAGATTACCTGCCCGACGATGTACATTATAATTTGTTGGAGGTGGACGAATACAAATACGAGTACGGGAAGCCTCTTGT
This sequence comes from Aegilops tauschii subsp. strangulata, assembly GCF_002575655.3. Lineage (NCBI taxonomy): Eukaryota > Viridiplantae > Streptophyta > Magnoliopsida > Poales > Poaceae > Aegilops > Aegilops tauschii. The sequence continues at coordinate 648,978,508 of NC_053041.3, read as the reverse complement.
CAAAGATGAAAAATCTCTAACAACGATGATGCGAAGATTCCATAATTGGTACATGAAAACCTGCAGAGAGTCTGGGGGGACGAATACTTTGTATCTGAGAATTAAAGAGGAGCACGACCTCGTTGGAACTGATCTGTTGCCTGTTCCATTTGAGGAGTTCTTCGCGTTTTTCAATCAGAAGGCCCTCGATAAATTAATGGTCACTTGCTACTGTCTGTAAGTACTACTTCTGTCATTAAGTCTCTATATATAGCTCAGCTCTTTCATTGCATGTATTTATAATTATCCTCACTATTTATGCAGATTGAAGATCGTCGAGTGCAGAAAAGCAGAAAAGTATGATATTGGGTTCATTAACACAAATCTCATAGATCATTTTTAGGTTAAAAAGAACGCCGAAGAGGCCGAGGCCAACTTGCTCAAATCATTAGTAATAAATCAAAACAAAGATTTAATACTCTTTCCTTACAACTTCGAGTGAGTGTTACTGTCGTGTGCATATTCGGTTTCCCTTATTACTCGAGCGAGGTTATAGTAATGTAATTGATGAGTTATGCATGCGTGCACAGCTTCCACTACATTCTCCTGGAGATTAAGCTTGAGCGGGGAGTAGTAACCGTTTTAGACTCAAGACGAAAAGATCCCAAGACCTATGCGGACATGACTAAAATTCTCAACAAGTAAGTTCAATCGATCATTATCGCACCATATCGGCAACTTTTTGTTAATTTCCTGATATCTCAAGTAATAATTATTTTCTTTGTCTTGCAGGGTTTGAAAACAGTTCACCGCAGAAGCTCCGGGACTGCCGAAGGAGCTGCGATATACATACCCGAAAGTAAGTACTACTAGCTAGCTAGTTGCGCGCATCTCCCGTTGATTCTAGCTACTTTCATCAATGCCATTTATAATGCTTCATTATCAGTTTGATTGACCTCTATTTCTCGTAAAGTGCTTGTGGCAGGAACAAGGGAATGATTACTATGGATACTACGTGTGCGAGTTCATCTACAACGCGACTTGCAAAGATAAGCGGGGCTACTCTAAAAGACAATATGAAGTGCGTAAGCAATAATATTCACAATTTCATTTTATTACACCATCATTTCTGTTGAGTTTCATTCATATATATGTATTAACCCCCTTCTTCAAATTAGACGTGGGAGATGCGGAATGAACTCCTACCACAAGATAGCATGAAAGCAATTCAAGAGGAATTGGCGGGATTCTTTCTTGACCACGTCATCAATAAAGCCGGAGAATACCATGTGGAAGTTGAGTTCAAATGCTAGGGGATTGTAAGAGATCTTACATATTGTATATGTATGTAGCCAGTAGCGTCGGATAGATAATACGAAAACTTGTTGTTCGACCAATCTCTCGGAGAAGGAGAGGTCGATCACTTCTCTCGGTATGCACGACGAACTTCTATACTTAATGGTTTACTTCATTTTCTTACTAGCTAGCGTGTCGAGGGCCTCTCTATACGTATAGTACGTAGCGTCGACCAAGCACGGAGATAAGAGAGGACACTTTTCTCTCTATTAATTAATTAGCTACCTAACACAATATATAAAACACCTTAATTAACCATACAAAACCCCCAAATCCACCCCCCTTTCAGAAAAAAAACAAAAAACCCAGCCACTGAAATGCTGAGGCGTGGATGCCTATTGGTCCCGGTTGGTGCCACCAACCGGGACCAAAGGCCCTCCTGCCTGGACTCCCCGCACCGGCCACGTGGACGGCCTTTAGTCCCGGTTCGTGTAAGAACCGGGACTAAAGGGCTAGGGCATTAGTAACGACCCTCTAGTCCCGGTTCTGGAACCGGGACTAAAGGCCCTTATGAACCGGGACTAAAGGCCCTTTATCTACTAGTGTCACTAGGTGTCGGCGCCATCGACCGCATATGGCTTGAGGCAGTCGTTGCATTAGTTGATGCTATTGAGTCCCTGGACGGAACCACCGTTGATGTCATTCTTGAGGAACAATCATTTGGCGTCGACGTCCTCGACCCTCTTGAGGCAGCCATTGCGCCAGTTGACTTTACTGAGGCAGCGGATGGAGTTACCATTGATGTCATTCTTGAGGTCCCCTCACCTGGTGTCGGCGCCATCGACCGCATATGGCTTGAGGTCGCTGTTGCGTTAGTCGATGCTATTGAGTCCCTGGACGGTACCACCATTGATGTCATTCTTGAGGAACAATCACTTGGCATCGACATCCTCGACCCTCTTGAGGCAGCCATTGCACCAGTTGACTTTACTGAGGCAGCAAATGGAGCTATCATTGATGTCATTCTTGAGGACCCCTCACCTGGTGTCGACGCTATCGACCGCATATGGCTTGAGGTCGTTGTTGCGTTAGTTGAGGCTATTGAGTCCCTGGACGGAACCACCATTGATGTCATTCTTGAGGAACAATCATTTGGCGTCGACGTTCTCGACCCTCTTGAGGCAGGCTTTGCACCAATTGACTTTTCTGAAGCAGCGGATGGAGTTACCATTGATGTTATTCTTGAGGACCCCTCACCTGGTGTCGGCGCCATCGACCGCATATGGCTTGAGGCAGTCGTTGCGTTAGTCGAAGCTCTTGAATCCATGGACGGAACCACTATTGATGTCATGCTTGAGGAACAAACATTTGGCGTGGGCATCCTCGACTGAACATGGCTTGAGTCCGCCATTGCGTCAGTTGACGTTATAGAAGCCTCAGACGGAGCCACCACTGTCGTCATTCCCGTGGAACAGTCACAGTGTGTCGGCGTCCTCGACCGCACATGGCTTGAGGCCGCCACTGCACCAGTTGATGTTATTACAGTCGATGGTGGAGCCGCCGTTGTTGGCGTTCTTGAGGCTGCCGCCGTGGCCGCCCTTGTTGGCGTAGTTGAGGATGCGGGTGGAGCCTCCTGTGACCTCACCTTCTTACCAAGAAACTGTCTTGGCATGGCGTGATCTGCTTCTCTTCTTCGCCGTCGTCCTCCTCCTGCTCTTCCTCTTCTGCCTGGTGAGCTGAGCTGAGCTGGTGTGAGCTGGGTGAGATATTTGCTTTGTGTTGGTTGGGGTTGAGGAAGCGCTGCGGCAACTATATATATAACAGAGACAGAGGGATGTCATCTCTTTTGGTGTCCTTGCTTATTTCGCTCAAACTTACGTCTGTTCACACTCACAACGAAAGCCAGTTGTTCCTTATGTTTCCATGAACGTGTCCAGTATACACAATACACATATATTACTACTGACGGATGGATGCGATTGGGTCAAGTCAAAGGCCATGGTCGTCACGGCGTTCGTCTTCATTTTTCATACATTAGAATACGCGTTAGGTAAGTATAGGTAGCAAACGGCTAAGAATGAAATAAATAGCTGAAAGTACATTACTACACTCAGGAGCAAATGCTACTGGTGTGAACAGTAAAAACAAAATAATAGAAAATAAAATTCAAAACATTCTGAATTTTTTTGATGACATACTTTCACAAATGTTTGTTGTGCATGCAAAATTTCATCACGGAATCGTATTGGTGGAAGTCGTGCCAAAAAAACAAAATCAGAGCTCCAAAATGACCCTTGCTTGATCCCAAACACTGCTTGATGTGTCTTTGACAACCCCAGCTTCGCCATCATAGAATTCATCTTCGTGGGACAATACCTTACCATGACGCGGTATTCTTCGTTTTCTTCTTTGCCAAAGTGATGTGATGTGAGGTTTATACAGTGTTTGCTTTGCTCTGGATGGGTTGAGGAAACCTGAAGCACGGCAGCATAGCCTGAAGACGCGCTTCCACTGGGGAGAATGATTGGTGGCCGTTGCCGGTCAGTCTCTTCTGTTTTGGGTAGTATATATGTATATGCAATGCATTCTTATTGACGGATGGATGTGGTTGGGTCAGTGGTCGTGGTCGTCGCCGCGTTGGTCTTCATATCTCCTCCTCCTCCTTATACTACTAAGTACGTTAGAATTAGCATTCGGTAAAGTTTAGGTAGCAGACTGCTAATAGACAAGGATCATGTCCTTGTTTGTTAATTTGCAGTCAGGCCCATTCATACAAGGCTTGCACCAGCACTGAGTTAAAATAAATCAGCTTAAGATATCTTGCAACTACGACCATTTTTTATCATTCCAAAAAAAAAACGACCTATTGCACAACATGGAGATAAGATAATTACAAGGGGAAGAGATCTAAGAAGACAGTACAGAAGCAAGAACTGAAAATTACAGCTTACAGAAAACAATTACAAGCCACTAAGGAACAGAACGAGAGATCAGACAGAAAAGTAGAGAAATGAGTGAACAGCTTATGGCATATGCTTGCCCATAGCAGAAGGTTATGTGCACAACTAGGAATAAGAACCGAGGAGTCCTCTCAATTTTTTTTGTTAAATCCTCAGGTTGTGACACTTCAAAATTATCCAAACAAAGCAGATGGGCAACAAAGAGCGGACCTATTTGCTAGAAAATCGAGGCCGAGGACAAGCAATCACAAGCAAGACATTAACATTTGTTGACAAGGTTTTGCAAACTCACCTACTCACCAAGCCTGGTTACGAGCACTCCTCCATAGGTACACCCTCCATCCGAAAATACTTGTCATCAAAATGGACAAAAAAGGATGTATCTAACACTAATATACATCTAGATACATCTTCTTTTATTCATTTTGATGACAAGTATTTTTGGACGGAGGGAGTACTAAATTGAGACGACAAATTCCACTAGGGCAATCGACCAACATCTCTAGCCAATCACCACAACCGGTCAGGCCATCACTGCCACATCCCCCGCACCTTCCCTCAAGTGATCCATGTCTAGACTTCCAGTTTCGTCTAGTCTATTTTGGCGACCCCGTGCTGCCTTTATATGTTAGACCTTGGTCACACGTATTCGGTTCAAACACCTTACCTTTCGCTAATTACAAGTCCAACTATAGCACAACTCTAGCATGAAGAGCTCGTCGTAAAAGGTTACGTCGATGCTAGTTTTGACACTGATCCGGATGACTCTAAGTCACAAACCGGATACATATTTATATTGAATGGTGGAGCTGTCAGTTGGTGCAGTTAGAAGCAGAGCGTCGTGGCGGGATCTACGTGTCAAGCGGAGTATATAGCTGCTTCAGAAGCAGCACATGAAGAAGTCTGGATGAAGGAGTTCATATCCGATCTGGGTGTAATACCCAGTGCATCGGGTCCAATGAAAATCTTTTGTGACAACACTGGAGCAATTTCCTTAGTGAAGGAATCCAGATTACACAAGAGAACTAAACACCTCTTTCATGGACAAAACATGATCAGCACCAAGACTCCATGGGTGTTAGATTCTTTACTAAGTAATCTAGATGATTGACTTTGGTGCAAGTGGGAGACTGATGAAAATATGCCCTAGAGGCAATAATAAAGTTGTTATTATTATATTTCCTTATTCATATTAAAGGTTTATTATTCATTCTAGAATTATATTGATCGGAAACTTAAATACATATGTAGATACATAAACAAATACCGTGTCCCTAGTGAGCCTCTACTAGACTAGCTCATTGATCAAAGATGGAGCCGGCGATCCGTTTTTCTGGACATAGCCAAAAACTAGCCGCAGTCCAAAGTCCAAACCACCACTAGGCCTTGGGATTGATAGAGGACTAGATCGGGCCTGAATCCGCCATGTCTAGCCGAGCCGGAGGCCACCAGCCAGATCCAACCGAGCCGAAGGGCACCAACCGGATCCTCCACGCGGGTGAGCGCCGCATTACCAGGGCCGCGCATCGCAGCGCCAAGGGCCAGCATGCCGTGGACAAGCCACTACCAGGTCACCAGCCTCGGGAGTAGGCAGAGGACCCACCATCCAGCGTAGCCATGGCGTCCCCTACCGCCTCATACACACGCCAGATCCGGGCCAACCTCGGCTTCAAGTGCCAGCCGAAGAGTTTCAACACCCACCCACCCCCCCCCCCCCCCGAGTCGCCAGAGTTGATGGATCTAGCAGCTAGTAGTAGCTAGCTGACAGCCCCTGATGATTGAATCTTCGAATGTTTGATGTTTGGGTCGAATTTGCAATGATCAGGTTTAAGTTTGGTTGTTTTGGTGCCCTGTTTAGAGCATCTCCAACAGGCGTCGAACGCGTCGCGCCCAAAAAACAGCTTTAGCGCGCGCCCATCGCCTGGTTTGGCGCGGCGCGCCGCGCTGGCTCCAGCAGCGCGCGCAAAAAATGCAGCACGCGCACTCATTCTACAAACTAGATGTTTATACATCGGAAGTATAGATAGACAGATTGCATAGATTTTTTATACATCGGAAGAACGACTGCCCACCTGATCGGACTGCGCATTCGCCAATGCCTTCCGCTGACGCCTGTCCAACCGCTCCTCGCGGCGCCTTCGTGTGTCCTCCTCACGGCGCCTTGCCCAGTAGACTTGCTTGTAGGCGACGTCCTCCGGGTGGCGCCGGCGCCACTCCGCCATGACCCGCTGGTCCTCCTGGGCGACGAGGAGGCGGCGCTGCCGCTCAGCGTGCTCCGCACGGTCTTGTGCCGTGTTCAGACGAGGCGCCGGGGCGACGTCCAGCGCCTGCTAGAGCGTGTACACGTCTTGGAAATTCATCTGCCCGCGCGGCCGGCTTAGGCGCCACGTCGCCGCGTCGTACGCGCGGGCGGCCTCGCGCGCCGTCCTGTAGGTGCCGAGGCCGAGCCGGAGATCGCCGGAGCGTATCTCGGAGTAGTAGCCGCCGTTGGGGCGCAGGCAGACGCCGCGGTAGCCCGACGCTCCTCGGCGGCGCGGCGGCATGGTGGCGCGTCGGTGGTGGGGCGCTGGAGCGGTGGAGGGGCGCGTGGCAGAGAGGAAGAGGAAGAGGAGTCGTGGAAAAGGCGCATGGCGAGCGCCGCATTTTATAGGCGCGCCGTAAGCGGTGCGCCAAAAATGACGCGCGAGCTGGCGCCTTTTCGCGCGCGCGTAAACGGTTCCCGCGCGCGCGAGTTTCCCGCCACCGCTGGAGCGCGGCAAAGCATCCCCCGCGCGCCTTTTTGGCGCAGCCGTTGGAGTTGCTCTTAGGGCAGCTGTTGGAGCAATGGTGCCCTATTTTAGAATACAGTTCGACAAGAATTTTTTTCCCTCGCAATTTTTTTTCAATGACCTAAAAATTGTTTTCTGATGCCCTATTTTGATGGTCTAAGGCGGGATGCCTCCTCAAGTCCAAAAGCGTGTAATATCTAAAATCCTAAACTTATCAATCTTCATTGAAAAGGACAACGTAACCTCCATGGAAACAACGTAACCTCCATTGGAAATTAATTCATTCTTGCCGGGCTCCCTGTGTAACAAATCCATTAAAGAACCTAGGCTTGCATACGGAGGGTACCTAATCTAACCAGGACAGCTACGCCCCCGACTACAAGCAGGGTACCTAACCAGGGTAACTAATTTATTGTGTAGTCGTCTCTCGTCGGACGTCTTTACTTAATCTAGCCGGAGATGATTTAGAGGGTATAAGAAGAGGAAGAGAGGGAGAGAGTAGCATAAGAGGAGGGAGAGAGGGACAGAGTAACTGCTATCTAGCTTAGGTAGCAGATTCTTCGTCCATGGCGGAGACGGCAATAACTGCGGTGCTTTCCAAGCTTGGTGAGCTAGCGGTGAGCGAGGCCAAGATACTGCTTCAGGTCGGCGACGACATCATACTACTGCGCGACCGGCTGGAGTGGCTCCAAGCCTTCGTCCGTGACGCCGACCGGAAACGCCGGGCCGGCACCGACGGGTTAACCCGCGTGTGGGTGCGCCAGACTCGCGATGTTGCCTTCGACACCGAGGACGCGCTCGACGACTTCTTCCACGAGGAGGTGCGTCTGCCTTCCCCTGCTTATGTTTTTATTTTGTTCCCCTGCTTATTTTTGCGGCAAACTGTCGATCTATTCATCTTTAATCATGGCAGTACAATGAATACCAGAAATAATAAAAATTACATCCAGATTCATAGACCACCTAGCGACGACCACAAGCACTGAAGCGCGTCGAAGGCGCGCCGCCGTAATCGCCCCTCCCTCGCTGGAGCCGGGCACAACTTGTTGTGGTAGACAGTCGGGAAGTCGTCATGTTAAGATCCCATAAAACCAACGCCTCAGAACAACGACCGCCGCCGATGAAGAGAATTTTAGATCAGAAAGATCTTACGCTAACTAAGCAATTACTCCGTAGTTATTTTGTGTATATACACTGCACACTATCTTGTTGGCACTTTTTATGGACGCCAATAACTAGCGTACGTCGGCTTTAAGGAAGAGTTCCAACGAATGATATGTTCCTCTCGAGGGTATGGTCTGGCGAACGATTATGTTTTTTCTTTTTGGAGTGTGGCGAATGATTATGTTCACTGGAAGGAGCCCCAAGAGCGAACTCCCTCCTCTCTGTATGCTTAACGTTGCTCTCGTAATGCACCCTAGTTAGGCCAAAAAAAGTTCAAAAGTTGGTATAAACTACTACCAAAGTCAAAAAAACTCGTATTTGGACCTGACTTTAAATGGCAGAACAAAAATAAAAGAGGTTTGATACCGGTTCGCCGGATTGCAACAGATCAGAATGCCTCGATTGTTCTTTATATTTATTCCTTTGCTTTTAGTAGCATCTCCACTCGCCCCCCCACCCCCTCCCCAACAGGCTCCCCCACGGCCCTTTTTTATCACCGACGCTCAAAAACCGGCCTAGTCGCGTCACCAAAAGCCCAATTTTCGTCGGTTAGGCCCGAATTTGGCCGGCTGATCCAGGCCGGACCCGGTGTGTTGGGGGACGCCCGGGGGCACCGGGGGAAGCGTTTATGGTGTTTATAAGTTGTTAGTTTACTTAGCAACACGTAATTATCATGCATGGAGAAAAAATAGTAGTGGTGCCATTCTAAATCTTTTTAAAACTGAAAATTCATAATGTTTTGTTGCTCAAACCGTAGGCCCAAGTGACAAAATATTTTCACATACAAGACACGTCCTGACAAGACCTTTCAAACTTGATCCCATGTTGTTATCTTACAACGAATTTTTCGAATAAAAAATTACCATGTCTATGCTACGTAAGTTACCATGTAAGCAATATATAAGTTATCATGTTGTTTACACAAAAATTACCAGGGCATAAAAATTGATTCCTCCAAGTTTCTCCCCAATGCATTAGAGGATAAAAATCTTGATGCCATTCTAGATTCTCTTATTATGAAAGTTCAAAATATTTTGTAGCTCAAATTATTTGTGTGACCGAGAAATCATTTTAACATACAAATTTTGTCGCGACAACACCTTATAAACTATTCCTTGTGGGTATGGTCCGACGACTTTTTTTTGGCTCAAAAAGTTACCAAGCATGGGCTAATTATGTTACCAACTCAGTTGTGCGTATATTATTGTGTTATTTACACATGAGTTATCAATGATATTGTTTAGTAATTTTTTCATCCGGGTCAAAAAGTTATCACATATGGGCTAAGTAAGTTATTAGCTATGTCGTGTGTATATTACCATGCTATTTAAGCAGAAATTATCGCGGGTATATTTTTAATAACTTTTATCCGGCGGTTAAAAGTTACCACGATGTTTGTACGTGAGTTATCAACCTTTCTGTGCGTACATAACAATGTTATTTACAGATGAGTTATCCACGGTATATTTTTCAACATATTTTTATTCATGAGTCAAAATTTAACACTTTCGGGCTAAGTAAATTATTAGATCTGTTGTATATTGTCATGCTATTTATGTAGAAGACTATCGCGGGCATGTTTTTCAACAATATTTCTCTCCGGATTAAAAATCACCCGATGTTTGTACATAGGTTATGAACTCTGTTATGATTGTTTTACCATGCTATTTACACATAATTAACCGGGGTACATTTTCAACAATGTTCCCCGGGTTAAAAAGTTACCGCGATGTATGTACATAGGTTATCAGGTCTATAGTGCATATGTTACCCGAAAAGTGCTTGCAGCCACCGGGCTCCAGGGCGCTTGATATTTGAATTTTTTTTTAAATAAACTTCGGTTGCTAAAAAAAAATCTTAAATTAACTACGTGAATACATACACACATTCCTAAGGCCCGGTAAAAGTCTGAAAAAAGATACTTTGTATTTTGAGAACTACAAACAGGAGAAAGTTTTGACCAAAATGGCACCCCATTTCTCTTAATTTTTGTTTTCGAAAAGGGGAGTTACCTCAGCCTCTGCATCAGAAAGATGCATACGGCTCAAATTATTAAAAATGAAACCAGTATCAAAGTCTCTAGTACCTCAAAGTACGAAAAGAAAACAGAACGCTCATACGAGCCTAATCAAAAAGTCACAACCGGCAGGCAAACAAAATAGGAGCACTACATGCCTATCCTATTACATGACCGCCATCCAAACCGGTTGAAAATAACCCGAGCTACCATCTCTCATCGGGTAGACGCAGTAGCCAAACGCCCCCTGGCCTCCGTCGGAGTGAGTAGCGACCACATACGGATCAATGCTGTGGCCCTGAAGATAACCTGCAAAAAGTGAAAGTTCGTTGTTGTGTTAAAAACCAAATCATTTCTGCAGTTCCAGACTACCCATAACAAGGGACAAACTCCAACACGAATGTGCCTCGCTATATCCGAATTAACCCCATCAAGCCACGTTCCAAATAACATGTTGATAGAGGTAGGTGGAGTAATATTAAAAGCAATATGAATCGAACGCCAAAGAATCTTAGCCAGCGGACAATCTAGAAAGATGTGCCTGATAGTTTCATTATGATCACAAAAACTACACCTAGCAGAACCCATCCAATTGCGTTTTGCCAGATTATCCTTTGTCAAAATGACTTGTTTATGCACAAACCACATAAACACTTTGATTCGCAAAGGTACCTTAACTTTCCAGACGTGCTTCGAGCAAGGAATGACACTAGTGTTTATGACATCCAGATACATGGATTTGACCGAGAACACACCGTCCTTAGTCAGTTTCCAAAACAATCTATCTGGCTGCTGAGACAGCTGGACATCCATCAGCCTTCATACAAGATGAAGCCAGGCCTCCCAACGATCGCCTACCAGCGTCCTCCGAAAGCTAATATTGAGAGGCGTGGACTGTAAGACGGTTGCAACGTAAGCTTCTCGACGTTGAACAATGTTGTACAAAGTAGGATATTGAAGTGCCAGGGGCGTCTCCCCAAGCCACGTATCCTCCCAGAACCTCGTATTAGCCCCATCACCGACTAAGATCTTTGCCCTGTTAAAGAAGAGGGGCTTGACTCTCGTCAACCCTTTCCAAAACGGTGAGTCAGTCGGTCGCACAGTCACCTGAGCCAATGTTTTAGACTGAAGATACTTATTTCGCAAAATCTGAGCCCAAGTAGCCTCTGTCTCGGATGAAAGTTGAAATAGCCACTTGCTAAGGAGACATCTATTCTTGATCTCTAGATTTTCAATGCCTAGACCGCCTTGGTCCATCGGCCTACAGATGATGTCCCATTTTGCAAGCCTATACTTTCGTTTCAACTCATCATTCTGCCAAAAGAAACAAGATCGATAAAACTCTAACCTCTTCCTGACCCCCACCGGGACCTCAAAAAAGGATAAAAGAAACATAGGCATACTGGTGAGGACCGAATTAATCAGAATTAATCGCCCTCCATATGACATGAGCTTCCCTTTCCAACAGCTCAGTTTCTTTTCAAAACGATCCTCGATGCACTTCCACTCCTTGTTCGTCAGCTTACGATGATGAATGGGTATACCTAAGTACGTGAACGGTAGCGAACCCAACTCACATCCGAACAATTGCTTATACGCCTCCTGGTCATCATTAGCTCTTCCAAAGCAAAACAATTCGCTCTTATGGAAGTTAATCTTGAGCCCAGACAATTGTTCAAATAAGCACAACATAAGCTTCATGTTTCTCGCTTTCGCCAAGTCATGCTCCATAAAGATGATAGTATCATCAGCATACTGCAATATGGATATACCACCATCAACTAGGTGCGGAACCAAGCCAGTAACCTGCCCCGCATCCTTAGCCCGACCTATTAAAATAGATAGCATATCAACCACTATGTTGAATAGAATCGGTGACATGGGATCTCCTTGCCTTAGTCCTTTGTGTGTCTGGAAATAGTGACCTATATCATCATTCACTTTAATCCCTACACTCCCTTTTTGCGTAAAGGATTCAATCTGGTCTCGCCAGGCCTTGTCAAATCCTTTCATACGCAAAGCTTGTTGAAGGAATGGCGATTTAACTTTATCGTATGCTTTTTCAAAATCCACTTTAAAAACCACACCATCTAGTTTTTTTGAGTGGATCTCATGGAGCGTTTCATGCAAGACGACCACCCCTTCAAGGATATTTCTATCTGGCATGAAAGCGGTCTGGGACGGTTGCACAACTGAATGCGCAATCTGCGTGAGTCGGTTCGTCCCAACCTTGGTGAATATTTTGAAACTGACATTAAGCAAATAGATAGGCCTGAACTGCTCAATGCGAATAGCCTCTGTCTTCTTAGGAAGAAGAGTTATCGTTCCAAAATTGAGCTTGAACAAATGAAGCTGACCAATGAACAATTCATGAAACATCGGCAACAGGTCACCCTTAATGAAGTGCCAGCACTTTTTGTAAAACTCCGCCGGAAACCCATCCGGTCCTGGCGCTTTATTGTTTTTCATTTGTGCAATGGCCTCAAACACCTCCTTCTCCGTAAAAGGAGCAGTCAAAATCTCATTCTCTTCCGTCTCAAGTTGAGGAACATCCTCAACCCTTGACTCATCCAAGGACACAAAACTCTCTTCCGAAGGTCCAAACAACTGCTTATAATAGTATAATGTAAACTTTCAGGTTTTCCTGACCAACAATCATCCCTTCATCTTGCCAAAACTTGCTCTTATACATTGTCAGAAATTTGTTTTCCTTCTATAGCCCAAAACGAATCGAGATTTCTACCAAAACTTGCCACGGGTATTTGGAATGTGTATATGTATCCCTAGATAAAATATCATATGTTTTTAAACTTCCAAAACACAAATTTCAAAATGTTTAAATATAGAGAGCGGTGGAGCTCGGGTGCTGCAATCCCTGTCTCATATGTTACCATTCTATATACACATAATTTACCGGGGGTATTTTTTCAATCACTTTTTTCCTCTGTCAAAAGTGACCTGGTGTTTGTAAATACGTTATGAAGTCTACGATGCGTATACTGTCAAGCTATTTATGCATGAATTACTTGGGGGGGGGGGGGGTATGTTTTTTAATAACTTTCTTCTACCACTTAAATTTTACCACGGTATTTTACATAGGATATCAGGTCTTCAGTATGTATATTACCATGCTATACATATATATAAGTTGCCACGGTATATTTTTGAACAATCTTTACCCCTCAGGTAAAAAATATAGTGTGGTGTTTGTACATATGTTATCATGTATGTGGTACATATATTATCATTCTATTTGTACATAAATTATCAATGTGTCTTTTTCAACCCGAATAGTAGATATAGAAATAAAAAAATAGATGTGAAAAATAGCTATTCCAGAATTAGATCAGCATATGGTCTTCCGAAATTTCGGAAGGACAGAGTCACCCATGTATCCAACGTCCAACCCTAACAAGTCAATTGTTAACTCTCACCAAAAACACACCTACTCCTAAATCAGGTTAACTCCATTTTGTTGTTACTATGTTTAGATCATTGGTCAATGTGGGATATGAGGCTATAGATGTCGTCGAAACCGGCAATGTGAAGCAAAAGCATGGAAATGTATGAAATGCCTGACTCCACGAGCCCTAGGGTGAGCGGACACATGGGGGCAACAACCCACGCCCATCTCCTTGCTGATTTCATCGTCGGGCAGTGGCGGCGTATGGGTTCCATCGGATGGGGAACGTTGCATGGAAAACAAAAAAATCATACGAAACACCCAAGATCTATTCTATGAAGATGCTTGCAATGAGAGAGGAGTGTGTCTACACACCCTTGTAGACCAAAAACTTTAGCGATGTAAAGATCGTGGTTGGCGTAGTCGTACACCTTCGCGGTCCAATCCGATCCAAACACCGCACGAGTGGCACCTCCGAGATGTTCACACGTATGGCTCGGTGAAGTCTCTGCCTTCTTGATCCAGCAAGCGAGAGTGGAGAGGTAGATGAGTTATAAGCTAGCACGACATGGTGGTGGTGGTGGCGGCCGCAGAACTCCGGCAACGCTTCGCCAAGCGCTACACGGAGGAGGAGGAGATGCGAGAGAGGGGTGGCAGCCAGGCTTAGGGATAACTTCCCTTGTGCCTCCCCTCTCTTTATATAGGCTAGGGACAGGGGGCGGCCAAAATCTCCTAAGGACAACCACAAGGGAGAAATCCCTTTAAATTTAGAGATAACATCTTTTGTCTAGATTTAACCCTTTAAATTTAGAGATAATACCTTATATCTAGATCTGAACGACATGGGCCTTAGGGGATGGTACGGGTAGCCCATGTGGGCTGTTGGCCCACCCCTTGGTCCATGTGGTCCCTTCCCGAGTCATTGTATCCCATGGTGGAACCCCTGGAACCTTCTAGAACCTTCTGGGTAATCTACCGAAAATATCAGAACTTTTCCAGAACCCTAAAATAAAAATTCTCTTAAACAAATCTTTACCTCCAGACCGTTCGGGAGCTCCTCGTGATGTCCTAGATCTCATCTGAGACTCCGAACAATATTCGGCCTTGCCATTATGAATATCCCAATACTGCCCTAGCATTACTGAACGTTAAGTGGGTGACCCTACGGGTTTGAGAACACGCAAACATGACCGAGACACATCTCCAATCAATAATCAATGGTGGGACCTAGATGCCCATAGGGACAACCACATATTGAACTAAGATATTTATCAGTTTGAACCACGATGTCAAGGATCTAGTTAATTCTGTATACAATTAGCTTTGTCCGTGATATGTTACTTGGCCAAGATTAGATCGTCGGTATCGCCATATGTAGTTCAATCTCATTACCGACAAGTCTCTATAACTAAAATGGCTACATATGGCGACTAAAATCTCATTACCGTTTGGACACAATGCTTGTTTAGGTATCCGCACATGTATTTAGTTTCCGGTCAATACAATTTTAGCATGGATAATAAACATTTATTATGATCAAGGAAACATGGTAATAACAATTTTATTATTGCCTCTAGGGCATATTTCCAGTAGTCTCCCACTTGCACTAGAGTCAATAATCCAGTTTGCATCATAATGATTCTAACACCCATCGATTCTGGTGTTGATCATGTTTTGCACGTTGGAGATGTTTAGTCAACGTCCTGCCACATTTAGATTTGTATGTACTTTGTAAATCTCTATGTATCCTTCCTTGATGTAATCACATATGGAGTTGAAGATGTTTGATATGTATAGTTTTCTTGTGAAACCATGACTCATTGGCAATGAAAATGGTGCCAGTGTTGTGACAATAGATAGTCATGGGATCCGATCCACAAGGAACCACTCCCAGATCTGACATGACCTCCTTCATCCAGACTCCTTCCTGCATGGCTTGTTGGGGAACGTTGCATGGAAAACAAAAAAATTCTACGCGCACGTAACATCTATCCATGGAGATGCATAGCTACGAGAGGGGAAGAGCATCTACATACCCTTGTAGATCGGTAAGCTGAAGCATTTATCAATGCGGTTGATGTAGTTGTACACCTTCACGACCCGTCCCGATCAAGTACCGAAGGTACGACACCTCCGCGTTCACCACACGTTCAACTCGATAACGTCCTCACCTTCTTGATACAGCAAGAGTGACGAAGTAGTAAATGAGTTCCGGCAGCATGACGGCGTGGAGACATTGGTGGTGAAGAACAATCTCCGCAGGGCTTTGCCAAGCACAATAGAAGCTAGGACGGAGGATAAACTAGAGGGGGTGGGGTTGCTGGCACACGGCTTGGTGAATCTTGATGTCCCCCAGGGGCTAGCTCTGCTCCTCTATTTATATGTTGAGCCATGTGGTCGTTTCTTGGAGAAAGAGCCTCCTCAAAGTCGGTTTGGAACACAAGGAAGCGTGCTTCTCTGTTTCCAATACCAGATGCCACGGTCCTCGGTATCTAGCCCAGACGCCATGGGCCTCGGTGACTGGCCCAGGGCCAGATGCCAGGGTCCCTGGCGTCTGGTCCCTGAGCTCCGCAAAACTTCCTTTTGCACCGACCTATAGCCCCGTGGGCCTTGCCCATGGCCCAACCATATCATTCTATATATCAATCGTTACCTCTGGACCATTCCAGAGCTCCTTGTCATGTCCATGGTCTCATCCAAGAGTCTGTACAACATTCGGTCACCAACATACATAAGTCATATAATACTATATCATCAACGAATGTTAAGCGTACGGACCCTACGGGTTTGAGAATGATGTAGACATGACTGAGACGCTTCTCCGGTCAATAACTAATAGCAGGACCTGGATGCCCATATTGGTTCCTACATATTCTACAAAGATCTTTATCGGTCGAACCTTTATGAGAACATATGTAGTTCCCTTTTTACGTCGGTATGTTACTTGCCCGAGGTTCGATTGTCGTTATCTCCAAACCTAGTTCAATCTCATTAACAACAAGTATCTTTACTCGTTCCATAATACATCATTTCGTAACTAACTCCTTAGTCACTTTGCTTGCAATCTTCTTGTGATGCTATATTACCGAGAGGGCCCAGAGATACCTCTCCGTCATACGGAGTGACAAATCCCAATCTTGATTCACACCAACTCAATGGACACCTTCGGAGATACCTGTAGAGCATCTTTATGATCACCCAATTACATTGTGACATTTGATAGCACACAAGGTATTCCTCCAGTATCCGAGAGTTTCATGATCTCATGGTCGAAGGAATATGTATTTGACATTAAGAAAGCAGTAGAAATAAACTAAACAATAACCTAACGGATAGGTCTTGTACATCACATCATTCTTCTAATGATGTGATCCCATTATCAAATGACAACTCATGTCTATGGTCAGGAAACCTTAACCATCTTTTGATCAAGAAGCTAGTCTAGTAGAAGCTTACTGGGGACTTGGTATTTTCTTATGTATTCCCACATGTATTTAAGTTTTCGTTCAATACAATTCTAGCATGAATAATAATCCTTTATCATGATTAAGGAAATATAATAATAACCACTTTATTATTGCCTCTAGAGCATATTTCCAATAGTCTCCCACTTGCACTTGAGTCAATAATCTAGATTACAGAGTAATGAATCTAACACCCATAGAGTCTTGGTGCTGATCATGTTTTGCTGACGGAAGAGGTTTAGTCAACGGGTCTGCCACATTCAGATCCGTATGTATTTTGCAAATTTCTATGTCTCCGTCCTTGACCTTTTCACAAATGGAGTTCAAGCATCTCTTGATGTGTTTGGTTCTCTTGTGAAACCTGGATTCCTTCTCTAAGGCAATTGCTCCAGTGTTGTCACAAAAGATTGTCATTGGACCCGATGCACTGGGTATTACACCCAGATCAGATATGAACTCCTTCATCCAGACTCCTTCATGCGCTGCTTCCGGAGAACCTATGTACTCTGCTTCACACGTAGATCCTGCCACGACGCTCTGCTTGGAACTGCACCAATTGACAGGTCCACCATTCAATATAAATACATATCCGGTTTGTGACTTAGAGTCATCAAGATCTGTGTCAAAGCTAGCATCGACGTAACCCTTTACGACGAGCTCTTCGCCACCTCCATAAACGAGAAACATATCCTTGGGCCTTTTCAGGTACTTCAGGATATTCTTGACCGCTGTCAAGTGATCCACTCCAGGATTACTTTGGTATCTCCCTGCCAAACTTATGGAAAGGCACACATCAGGTCTGGTACACAACATTGCATACATAATAGAAACTATGGCTGAGGCATAGGGAATGACTTTCATTTTCTCTCTATCTTCTGCCGTGGTCGGACTTTAAGTCTGACTTAACTTCACACCTTGCAACACAGGCAAGAACCGTTTCTTTGGCTGGTCCATTTTGAAATTCTTCAGAACTTTTTCAAGGTATGTGCTTTGTGAAAGTCCTATTAAGCGTCTTGATCTATCCCTATAGATCTTGATGCCCAATATATAAGGAGCTTCACCGAGGCCTTTCATTGAAAAATTCTTATTCAAGTATCCTTTTATGCTACCCAGAAATTCTATGTCATTTCCAATCAGCAATATGTCATCCACATATAATATCAGAAATGCTACAGAGCTCCCACTCACTTTCTTGTAAATACATGCTTCACCGTAAGTCTGTATAAAACCAAATGCTTTAATCACATCATCAAAGCGTATATTCCAACTCCGAGATGCTTGCACCATTCCATAGATGGATCGCTGGAGCTTGCACACTTTGTTAGAACCTTTAGGATCGACAAAACCTTCTGGTTACATCATATACAACTCTTCTTTAAGAAACCCATTAAGGAATGCAGTTTTGATGTCCATTTGCCAAATTTCATAATCATAAAATGAAGAAATTGCTAACATGATTATGGAAGACTTAAGCATCGCTATGGGTGAGAAAGTCTCATCGTAGTCAACCCCTTGAACTTGTCGAAAACCTTTTGCAACAAGTCGAGCTTTGTAGATAGTGATATCACCATCAGTGTCCGTCTTTCTCTTGAAGATCCATTTATTCTCAATGGCATGCTGATCATCGGGCAAGTCCACCAAAGTCCATACTTTGTTCTCATACATGGATCCTATCTTATATTTCATGGCCTCAAGCCATTTGTCGGAATTTGGGCTTGTCATAGCTTCTTCATAGTTCATAGGTCCACCGTTGTCAAACAACATGACTTCCAGGACAGGATTACCGTACCACTCTGGTGTGAAACGTGTTCTGGTCGACCTACGAGGTTCAGTAGTAACTTGATGAAGTTTCATGATCAACATCATTGGCTTCCCCTCTAGTTGGTGTAGGCATCACGAGAATGTTTTCCTCTGATGTGCTACTTTCCAATTCAAGAGAAGGTACAACTACCTCATCAAGTTCTTCTTCCTTCCCACTCACTTCTTTCGAGAGAAACTCCTTATCTAGAAATGACCCATTCATACCAACAAAGATCTTGCCTTCGGATCTGTGGTAGAAGGTATACCCAGTAGTTTCTTTAGGGTATCCTATGAAGAGGCAATTCTCCACTTTGGGTTCGAGCTTATCAGGCTGAAGCGTTTTGGTTGCATCCTCAAACTTTAAGAAACGATAGCTTAGGTTTCTTGCCAAACCATAGTTCATGCGGTGTCGTCTCAACGGATTTAGATGGTGCCCTATTTAAGGTGAATGCAGTTGTCTCTAATGCATAACACCCAAATGATAAAGGCAAATCGGTAAGAGACATCATAGAACTCACCATATCTAATAAAGTCCGGTTACGACGTTCGGACACACCATAATGCAGTGGTGTTCTAGGTGGCGTGAGTTGTGAAACAATTCCACATTGTCTTAAATGAATGCCAAACTCGGAACTCAAATATTCGCCTTCGCGATCAGATCATAGAAACTTTATTTCTTGTTACGATGATTCTCCACTTCACTCTTAAATTCTTTCAACTTTTCAAATGTTTCAGACTTGTGTTTCATTAAATAGGTATACCCATACATACTTAAATCATCTGTGAAGGTTAGAAAATATCGATACCCGCCATGTGCTTCAACACTCATTGGACCGCATACATCGGTATGTATTATTTTCAGTAAGTGATTAGCTCGCTCCATTGTTCCGAAGAACGGAGTTGTAGTCATCTTACCCATGAGGCATGGTTCGCAAGTATCAAATGATTCATAATAAAGTGATTCCAAAAGTCCATTCGCATGGAGTTTCTTCATGCGCTTTACACCAATATGACCTAAACGACAGTGCCACAAGTATGTTACACTATCATTATCAACTTTGCATCTTTTGGCATCAATATTGTGAATATGTGTATCACTATGATCGAGATTCAACAAGAATAGACTATTCATTAAAGGTGCATGACCATAAAATATATTACTCATATAAGTAGAACAACCATTATTATTTGACTTAAATGAATAACCATCTCGCAACAAACAAGATCCAGATATAATGTTCATGCTCAACGCTGTCACCAAATAACAATTATTGAGGTCTAAAACTAATCCCGAAGGTAGATGTAGAGGTAGCGTGCCGACCACGATCAAATCGACCTTGGAACCATTCCCGACGCGCATCGTCACCTCTTCCTTAGCCAATCTTCGTTTATTCCCTAGCTCATTTTTTGAGTTACAAATATGAGCAGCCAAACTAGTATCAAATACACAGGCGCTACTATGAGCATTAGTAAGGTACACATCAATAACATGTATATCGAATATACCTTTGTTCACTTTGCCATCCTTCTTATCTGCCAGGTATTTGGGGCAGTTCCGCTTCCATTGACCATTTCCTTTGCAGTAGAATCACTCAATTTTAGGCTTGGGTCCAGCTTTGGCCTTCTTCATGGGAGCGGCAACTTGCTTGCCATTCTTCTGGAAGTTCCCTTTCTTTTCCTTGCCCTTTTTCTTGAAACTAGTGGTCTTGTTAACCATCAACACTTGAATCTCCTTCTTGATTTCTACCTCCTCCGACTTCAGCCTCGCGAAGAGCTCGGGAATCGTTTTTGTCATCCCTTGCATATTATAGTTCATCACGAAGTATTTGTAGCTCGATGGAAGTGACTGAAGAACTCTGTCTATAACACTTTCAACTGGAAGATTAATTCCCAGCTGAGCCAAGTGGTTATGATACCCAGACATTTTGAGTATGTGTTCACTGACATAATTGTTCTCCTCCATCTTATATCTATAGAACTTGTTGAAGACTTCATATCTCTCAACCCGAGCATTAGGTTGAAATATCAACTTCAGCTCTTGGAACATCTCATATGCTCATTGGTGTTCAAAACACTTCTAGAGTCCCGGTTCCAAGCCGTAAAGCATAGCACACTGAACTATCGAGTAGTCATCCGATCGAGCCTGTCAGGCGTTCATAACGTCTGCATTAGCTCCTGCTTCAGGTCTGTCACCTAGCTGTGCATCAAGGTCATAATTCTTCTGTGCAGCAATGAGGATAATCCTCAAGTTACGGACTGTCACCTAGCTGTGCATCAAGGTCATAATTCTTCTGTGCAGCAATGAGGATAATCCTCAAGTTACGGACCAATCCGTGTAGTTGCTACCATCATCTTTCAACTTAGCTTTTTCTAGGAACACATTAAAACTAAACAGAATAGTAGCACCGGCCATTTATCTACAACATAGATTTGGAAATACTATCAGGACTAAGTTCATGATAAATTAATTTGAATTAATCAAATTACTTATAAACTCCAACTTAAATTAACATCCCTCAAGTTATCTAAGTGATACATGATCCAGATCAACTAACCCATATCCGATCATCATGTGAGATGGGGTAGTCATCAATGGTGAATATCTCCATGTTGATCACATCTACTATATGACTCATGTTCAACCTTTCGGTCTCTAGTGTTTTGAGACCATGTACTAGGCTCATCAAGTTTAACCCAAGTATTCTGCTTGTGCAAAACTGGCTTACACCCATTGTATGTGAACGTAGAGTCTATGACACCCTATCATCATGAGGTGCTTCGAAACGACGAACTTTAGCAACGGTGCAAACTCGGGTAGAACACTTTTATCTTGAAATTATGTGAAGGGATCATCTTATAATGCTACCGTCGTTCTAAGCAAAATAATATGCATAAAGGATAAACATCACATGCAATCAAAAATATGTGACATGATATGGCCATCATCATCTTCTTCTTAAGGATCCATTTGTTCTCAATGGCCTCTCGGTCATCGGGTAGGTCTTCCAAAGTCCATACTTGTTTTAGTACATGGATCCTATCATGGATTTCATGGCCTCTAAACATTTGTCAGAATCTGGGCCCATCATTGCTTCCTCATAGTGCATAGGTTCATTGTTTTTTTGACTATATATTGTAAGGCAACAGCCTCACAGTCTTTTATTAAAACAATGAACCAGATAGTTTACAAAGTTACAAGTTAAAGGCATGGAAAGAGAGGAGAGATTACTTACAAAGAGAGTTTAAGGTAAGGCGGCTATCCAAGAAGTTAGGCTATTCCTATATTTACAATTGATTCTATGAGCTAAAAGAGAAATGTCACGAAGAAAATTTCTCCTCCAGGATCTGAAAGAAGGCAACTCATTTCTGAAAATCTTCCCATTTCTTTGTGTCCAAATATTCCAAGTAGAAGTGAAGACAACCTCTGAGAAGAAAGGGAAACCAAAATCATTCCTAGTAGTTGAAGCCATCTCATAAGTAGTCTGGTTAGGTTGAACAATCCATGAAATGCCCAGGTAATTCCAGACCCGTTGACTGAAGTTGCAAGTGAAGAAAAGATGGGCTCTGTCCTCATGAGAGGCAGAGTGACACAGAACACACGTGTCATCCTGGATAATCCAATGCCGCCGCTGCATCATGTCCCTAGTGTTAAGGCGATCCATCAAGAGGATCCAGCCAAACACCTTAAACTTGAGGGTGCAATAACTTTTCCAGATCCACCTGAAAATGGGATCAACCACAATGTCCGAAAAGCAAGACATGTAATAAATCCTTGAATGGTAATCTCCAGACTTTGATGGCCATTTCCAGACATCCTTTTCCCCCTCCTGAAGGATAACCAAAGGCAGCAAAGCTTGAAGCTGATTAAATTCCTCAAAGGCCTCAGCAGATAATGGCAGATGAAAATTGTCGGTTGGGTCTGACAGTTCCATCATATCCTTCATGGTGAGAGTGTCATCAATCACAAAAGAGTGAAGCCTCGGAAACCGGTGTTGCATGAAAACCGCATTGTTACCAAGCTACCATCGATCCAGCCAGAAAATCACCATATCCCCCGCCCGCACGTGAGGGACCTCAAACTTGCAAAACCTATCATTCAGCTTCAGCACATCCCTCCACCAGAAAGATCTGCAGCTTTGAGTGACTTGGGGTGGTGCTGCGGCATAATATGTGTCCCAAATGAGAGATACCCAGGGCACATCCATCTTATTAAAGAACTTGAAGAGATGCTTGATCAACAAGGCATCGTTCTGTATACTCAGGTCAAGAACGCCAAGGCCTCCCAGTTTCTTAGGCTGACAGACCAAATCCCAAGCTGCCAATGATTGTCGTGGCGTATCCGTGTTCCCTCTCCACAAACACTGCCGCATGATTCGTTCAATCTTCTTCAAAATGCCCTGTGGCAGCGAAAGAGTGCACAAGAAGTATATTGGCATAGAACTAAGAACAGATTGCAAGAGTTGTAGTCGGCTCCCTTGATTCAACAGGCAAGAAGACGCAGATAATCGTCTCTCAATGCGATCCACCAAAGGCAACAAATCATAAATTGTTGGCCGAGAGGTACCCATGGGCAATCCAAGGTAAGTGAATGGCATGGAACCAACACCACACCCAAGCAAAGTAGCAACACGCTTTCCCTCATCATCGCTCATAGTGATAGGTATCAAAGAGGACTTACTGAAATTGACCCTCAGTCCGGTTGATTTAGCAAAGACCTCAAGCATTTCCTTGAAAGCAATGAGCTGGCTGTCAATAGCAGGAAGAACAATAAGATTATCGTCCGCGTACTGAACAATCGGATAATCCATCAAAGATGTTGGGATAGGTAAGGTGAGAATGTTCCTTGAGCACATTTCATTAACGACCGATTGAAGTAAATCAACAGCAATCACAAAGAGTAAAGGAGATAATGGATCTCCTTGACGAACACCCGATCGACAGACGAAATGATTACCAGGCACTCCATTTAATAGGACCGAAGAGGAGCCCGTGGACAAAATGCTCTCAATCCAACTTGTCCAACGATTGTCAAAACCCTTACATTTCAAGAACCTGAGAATCAGTTCATGCTCGATGGTGTCAAACGCCTCCGTGAAATCAAGCTTAAGAAGGCTGATAGGCCTCTTGGAAGCTTTGCATTGGTGAATGTATTCAAAACACTACGCCAGGCAATCCTGAATGGATCGACACCGAAGAAAGCCATATTGGTTGCGGTGAATACATTTCAAAATCACACCCTGGAGACGATTAGCCAAAAGTTCAGTTAAAAACTTCAAGCAAGTATTTGTCAATGATATGGGCCGGAAATCACCAACATATTCAGGGCTCAACTTCTTGGGAATGAGGGTGATAAGAGATGTATTCAGACACTCCAAATTGCACTTCCCATCATAAAGCTCTTGGACAAGCTTCATAAAATCCTCCTTTAAAATAGACCAACAATTCTTTTAAAAAAAGGCCAGTAAACCCGTCTGGTCCCGGAGCACGATCAGAAGGCATGTTCTTAATTACCGCATCCACCTCGGAGTCCGTGAACGGTACAGATAACTCCTCTAGACCATCAACCCGAGAAATTAATGTGTCTAGATCAAAACCCATTTGAATGCCTTTCGATTGGCCCATGCGTTGATTGAAGTCAGTCCAAAACATCCCAGCCAACTGCTGATGGTCAGTGACCACATCACCGTCAACTGACTTGATCGAGGAAATGGTGTTCCTCCGATATCTTTCCATTGCCATAGCATGGAATTTTTTTGAATTTTCCTTGCCAACTTCGATGTTTCTGATCGTGCAACGTTGTTTCCAATAGATAAACTATAACAATTCTACGGAAATTGAACTCCGGCCAACTCAAATGCCTAATTTTCTCAAGATCATCAAGAAAAATAACCACTTTATTGCAATCAGCAATGAGAGCTTTGACTGTGGACAGGTTGAGATGCCATTTCTTTAGAGCATATTAGAGGGATTTAAACTTAGCAGAAATGGTTAAGGCAATAGACGATTTGCCCACTGGCCTGTTCCGCATAGTGCATAGGTTCATTGTTGTCTACAACATGATGCCCAAGACATTATTATCGTAGAACTCATGTACAGTACGTGTCCTTGTCGACCTGCGAAGTTCGGTAGAAGCCTGATTCGAAGTTTGTTGATCATCATTAGTAGCTTCCTCTTTAGCTAGTGTAGTCACCACGGGACCATCTTTCTGTGTTGCACTACTGTCCAATTCAAGAGAAGGTTCAATAACCTCATCAAGACCTACCTTCCTCCCACTCACTTCTTTCGAGAGAAACTCTTTCTGTAGAAAGGATCCATTCTTGGTAACAAAGATCTTGTCTTCGAATCTGTGATAGAAGTTATAATGAGTCTTTACAGTATCCTATGAATACACACTTCTCCACTTTGGGTTTGAGCTTATCAGGCTGAAGCCTTTTGAGTTAATCATCGCACCCCCAAACTTTATGCAATGATAGCTTATGTTTCTTGCCATACCATAATTTATACGATGTCGTTTCAATAGATTTAGATGGTGCCTAATTTACAGTGAATGAAGTTGTCTCTAATGCATAAATCCAAAATGATAGTGGCACATTGGTAATAGACATCATAGAATGCATCATACCCAATAGAGTATGATTACGGCATTCGGACACACCATACACATTGTCTTAAATGTATACCAAACTTGTAACTTAGATACTCACCTCCACGATCAGATCACAAAAAAATTATCTTCTTGTTACGATGATCCTCGACTTCATTTTGAAACTCCTTGAACTTTTCAAATGTTTAAGACTTGTGTTTCATTAAGGAAATTTACCCCTATCTACTCAAATAATCTGTGAAAGTCGGGAAATGATATCCACCTTGTGCTGAAATAGTCATTGGACCGCATACATCGGTATGTATTATTTCCAACAAGTCGATTGCCCGATCCATTATACCGGAAAACGGGGTTTTACTCATCTTGCTTGTGGGGCCTGGTTCACATGTTTCAAATGATTCAAAGTCAACTGATTCTAGAAGTCCGTCAATTTGGAGTTCCTTCATGCGCTTTACACCAATATGACATAAGCGGGAGTGCCACAAGTATGCGGTGAAGGCGGCTTGAACTACATTGGTATTTCCCCAAAGAGGAAGGGATGATGCAGCATAGCTACGGTAGGTATTTCCCTCAGTGATGAGACCAAGGTTATCGAACCAGTAGGAGAACCACGCAACACTATGTAAACGGTACCTGCACACAAAAACAAATAATTGCAACCCGACGTGTAAGAGGGGTTCTCAATCCCTCCCGTGTAAAAAGATAGATAAATTTGTGGTAGATTGGATAAATAGAGCTCGCGGAAATGCGAAATAAAATAAATAACAAAAATTTGCAGCAAGGTATTTTTGGGTTTTTAGATTAATAAATCTGACAATAAAAGTGAATAAAATTGATCTCAAAGCAAATATGATAAAGAATAGACCCGGGGGCCGTATATTTCACTAGTGGCTTCTCTCGAGAAAAATAGCATACGGTGGGCAACAAATTACTGTTGGGCAATTGATAGAGCTTCAAATAATTATGACAATATCCAGGCAATGATCATTATATAGGCATCACGTCCAAGATTAGTAGACCGAATCCTTCCTGCATCTACTACTATTACTCCACAATCGACTGCTATCCAGCATGCATCTAGTGTATTAAGTTCATGGAGAAACAGAGTAATGCAATAAGAACGATGACATGATGTAGACAAGATCTATTCATGTAGGAATAGACACCATATTGTTATCTTTAATAGCAACGATACATATGTGTCATGTCCCCTTCTGTCACTGGGATTGAGCACCGTAAGATCGAACTCATCACAAAGCACCTCTTCCCATGGCAAGAAAAATTGATCTAGTTAGCATAACTAAACCAAAGATTCGAAGAAGAAATACGAGGCTATAAGAAATCACGCATATAAGAGATCAAAACTCAAATAACTTTCATGGATAATATAGAACTGATCACAAACTCAAAGTTCAGCGGATCCCAACAAACACACCACAAAAAGAGTTACATCAAATAGATCTCCAAGAGACCATTGTATTGAGAATCAAAAGAGAGAGAGGAAGCTATCTAGCTACTAACTACGGACCCGAAGGTCTACAATGAACTACTCATGCATCATTAGAGAGGCACCAATGAGGATGATGAACCACTCCGTGATGGTGTCTAGATTGGATCTGTGGTTTTTTGGAACTTGCGGCGGCTCGAATTGTGTTTCATCGACTCCCCTAGGGTTTTTTGATTTTTGGGGTATTTATAGAGCAAACGGGCGGTGCGGGAGCCGCTAAGGTGGGCACAACCCACCAGGGCGCGCCTGGGCCCCCAGGCGCGCCCAGGTGGGTTGTGCTCCCCTCGAAGCCCCCTCTAGTACTTCTTTGGCGCGCAACGTGTGTCTTCTGGTCCAGAAAAAATCTCCAAATAGTTTCGCTGTGTTTGGACTCCGTTTGGTATTGATTTTCTGCGAAGTAAAAAACAAGCAACTGGCACTGGGCACTATGTCAATAGGTTAGTCCAAAAAAATGATATAAAGTTGCTACAAAATGATTGTGAAACATCCAAGAATGATAGTATAACAGCATGGAACAATAGAAAATTATAGATACGTTGGAGATGTATCTGTGGTACTATCATCATTTACTTTCCATCTTTTGGCATTAATAATATGAACATATGTATCATTGCTATCGAGATTCAACAAGAATAAACCATTCACATTGGGTGCATGATCATAAAAGATAGTGTCTATTCATATAAATAGAACAACTATTATTCTCGGATTAAATGAATAACTATATCACAATAAACAAGATCCTGATATGATGTTCGTGCTCAACGCAGGCACCAAATAATAAATATTGAGTTTTAAATCTAATGCCTAACGTAGACATAGAGGGAGTGTGCCGACGATGATCACATCAACATGGGAGCCATTTGAACATGCATCGTCACCTCGTCCTTAAATACTCTCCACTTATTTCGCAGCTCCAGTTTAGAGTTATAAATATTTGCAACTGAATACCCAGGCGCTACGACGAGCACAGTAAGGTACACATCAATAACATGTATATCAAATATACCTTTGTTGACGTTGCCAGCTTTCTTATCTACCTTTCCATCTTTCTTAGGGAAGTTTTGCTTCCAATTGCCATTCCCCTTGTAGTAGAAACACTCGGTCTCAGGATTTGGTCCAGCCTTGGGTTTCTTGACGGGAGCGACAACTGGCTTGCCTTTTTTTCTTGAAGTTTTCTTTTTTCCCTTACCCTTCTTGAAACTGGGGGTGTTTTTAACCATCAACACTTGATGTTGTTTCTGGATTTTTACTTCCGCGGTTTTAAGCATCGCGAAAAGTTCAGAGAGCGTCTTCTCCATCTCTTGCATATTATAGTTCATCACAAAGCCCTTGTAGCTTGGTGGCAGTGACTGAAAAAACCATGTCAATTGCTACTTCCTCGGGAATAGTAACCCCAATGTAATTGAGGCGATTCGCGTACCCAGACATTTGAATACATGCTCGCTAACGAAGTTGTTCTTGTCCATCTTACAGCTAAAAAACTTCTAAGGCTTCATTCCTCTCCACGCTGGCGATCTTGAAACACCATTTTCAGCTCCTGAATCATCTCATTAATTTTCCCCGTGGTGCTCAAAACATTTTTGGAGCCTAGGTTCTAAGCCATAAAGCATGGGTATCGAGTACTCATCAACTCAAGTCTACCAAATGTTCATAGCATTTATAGTTGAGGGAGCAGGTGGCACACCTAGCAATGCATCAAGAACATCAACCTTCTGTGTAGTACTGAAGATAACCCTCAGATTACGGACCCAGTCCGTATAGTTATATGACTCATGTTATATGACTCATGTTTAACCTTCTATTTTTTTTCTTACGGACCTCAGATTACAAGTTTCCATAAAAAAATTGATGATCATTCCCATAAAGTTTCAGATTTTTTTAAATCTTTTGCTATGTTTTTATTCGTGGGTGCACCGAGCCGGGGTGTATAAAAACCAATCTCTATCATCTATATGACTCATGTTTAACCTTTTGGTTCTCCGTGTTCCGAGTTCATGTTTGTACATATTAGGCTCCTCAATTTAACAAAGTATTTCTTCATGTGTAAAACTGGATTACACCCATTATATGTGAAAAAAGAGTCTATCACACCCGATCATCACGAGGTGCTTCAAAACGATGAACTTTCTCAACGGTGCATACAAAGGGAAAACACTTTTATCTTGATATTCAGTGGATCGATCATCTTATAATGCCACCGTTGTTCTAAGCAAAATAAGATGCATAAAAGACAAACATCACATGCAATCAAATATGTGACATGATATGGCATTTGCCTTCCTTCGCTTTTGATCTCCATCTTTAAAGAGCCAAATGATCACTATCAACTCCGGCATAGCACCATGAACTTCATCATCTCCGAGGTGTCGTCATGTAGTTTTCTTCGCCAACTATTCTTTTACAACCATTGCTAACTCATATCGATAAAGTAAACAATTACATGGTCATTAATGATTGACACATAGGTAATACAACAATATTATGACAACCCTATGGCTCCTGGCGGTTGTCGTACTCATCGACATACAAGTCATGAACTATTAAAAAACATGATCATCTCATACATCACATATATCAAATCACATCTTGATCATACCACATCACAACATGCCCTGCAAAAACAAGTTAGACGTCCTCTACTTTGTTCTTGCAAATTTTACGTGGCTTCTATGGGCAACATAATAGAACCGTTCTACAACAACCGCCGTTGTCAAATCAGTTTATTAACATAGTACAGACGCAAACGCTCATACATACGCGCATACACTCACCCCTATGAACACACAGACGCACACCCTACCCCTATGAGCACCTTCTAGAGACTGAGCCGGCATATCATCTTGAGTTTTACGAAGTCACCGTAGGCGTCTCGTCGTCGACGGGAACGTCTCCTCCCACTGAAAACGCATAGCCGAAAATCCTAAAATAAACCCAGGAATAATGCGGGCACCAGGATTTGAACCCTGGTGGGCTGAGAATATCACTGTCCCTCTAACCATCCAACCACAGTAACTAAAGTGGGAGATTGTTCCCACGCTGTGGCTTCCGTTGTCTATGCACACGTAACTTCCTAGGTCATTTTCATTCTTTCTTACTTGCTGCTTCGTGTTACAGCCAAGTAGCCAACCTTTTTAGCCAACTTGACAGACTGAACTTAATTGCAGAAAGATAATACACAACATTCTAATTATTTCGATAATTAGATTTCTAATTTACGTCTAGAATTGAACTAGAAAACAGAACTCATATGAAGGAAATCCAGTTTGATAAGGTACGTATTTATGCACTCCATTTATGTGGAAATAGGATATGCCCATCCGATTGATAAAGATTGTTTCCATCTGAGACATGCATGTCAAGACTAACGACGACGGCTAACTGTGTACTGGACTTAGTCAAGGAAACACGTGGGTACGATATATAATCTGATTTATACATGTACATGAATATGTATTCTAAAGACACCTATATTTCTAATTAGAATGCAAAACAAAATATAGGTAACATTTTGGAAGTTTTTTAATGCTTCCATTGTGTCTTCATTTTGAAAGTCTATAGGCCTGCAAGATTTCACGTTTTTAATCATTTGTGTTTATTCAGCTCCTTTTGTAAGTGATACATGATTTTTCTGGTTAAAAACAGGTCGTTGGTCTAAAAGGTCATGGTTGTCGCCGACGGTGGAAAACATTGCGCAGATACTTTACTGGTTTCTTTACAAATATCGTGGTCCGACATGGGTTGTCCGATCGAATGAAAATTATCAGCAATAGACTGGAGAATATCTCACTGAACCAAAAGGAATACCAGATTGTGCATACACCGTCGGTGGTATTGTCATCTTCCACCACGGCCATTGCAGCTTGGTAAGCTAGACTCATACAATTTCAAATTTACTGTGACTGCATGTACTCATGTGTTGAAGAATATCTTATATCTTAAGAATATCTTATATCTTATATCTTATATATTTACTAATTGGACGCACCATACGAGCCTCCACATTAATCCACATCAGCAAGATTAAATTAGCCATTATATTTAAAATTTAATGGTCTAGATCTATTAATAGAAGATACCTTAATTGTTTTTAGAAAAGAAACACCACGTACAAAAAGTATATAGAAAGGAAGTCCTCGCACTAACAAAAAGGAAGAAAAGAAGTCCTGACCACCCACGATATACCCTTCGTGAAAGTGTGAAGATAAAAAAAAATTAAGCCCACATGTACAGTATGAAAAAAGAAGTCCACATCCTCAAAAAAAAAAGTCTCAAAAAACACCTATGTACGCACACCCTAAAAAACACCTATGTACGCACTGTCTCAAAAAGATCACCCATCCCAAAAGCATGCACGTAAAAAAATCACCGTGTCTTTCTTCTCTCTTTTTTTTAGTTGGCCGTGACTTCTATCATCTTTGGCAAAAAATGACACGTAAAAAGAAGTGTGCGAGCCCCATTGAAAGAAAGTCCACATCGCATATTCTAAAAATAAATAAAAAACACTCGCATGTTTCCTTGAAAAAAATAAAGACACATAGAAATAAAGAATTGTACCCAATAAAGAATCTTCAAGCCTCACGTTAAAAAAACAGAGTCCATATATAACTTTTTTCTGTACATTACAAATGCAGAATGTATAAGTCAAAAGTTCTGTAATGGTCATCATAAAAGATGATCAATTAAGATAAAATAAACAAGAGACAAACAAACAAATATCTGTATAATGGATCAGGAATATCTTTATTATTTAGATAAGTGCTACCATGTGGATCCAATTCACAAATATTATTTTCTATATCAGAAAGATGTGTATCTGGCCATAAAGGATCAAATTAATACATACTTTCTCCTTACATGCCAAATAGATGTACTTGACACAATGATAGGAAGGATTCATTCATAAAAATAATGGCTATGCAACATAAAGGAAAAATGGATGCACTATTTATAATCTTAAATCTTATAAATATGTGTATATCTTTATTATTATGATTATTTGAATAATAAAGCATTTGTCAATTTGTATGATACGAAGAATGTTCACTCCAGCATTTTAAATGCTAAAATAATTGTGAAGGTAATTATACATCCCTATAATATCTAGACCATGCGAACGCATAGGATGATGACTAGTATATCATAGTTTTAAATAGCGGGCTATGTCTAGTGGCGGACCTTTCTAAACACTATATCACACTATTTAAAACTTTAATTCATGTAGCACAGGACCTCTCTAAACACTAGAGTGCGCTATTTAAAACAATGATATATATATATAATATATATATATATATATATATATATATATAACTCCAATTATTCTAAATTGGATTACACAGCGATATATGTAAAGTTTTTTAGTTACAAATGTGTCACACAACCTAAATTTTCTCTTCATAGAAAAAAAGGAAAAACTGACAGTGCCGACCAGGCAATTACACAGCGATAAAATGTTTGGGGCACCTAGGTGCCTGGGCACCTAGCTGGTTTTCATTAATGCCTCGTGGATTCAAACCCATTAAATTTTGCATGCAAGATTTTCCATATGTGATACTAGCACGCATGCATTTGTTTCCAAACAATGCATACATCCATAACTTCCCTTCCATGCACGATCATCCTTTATTCTTTCCAAAATAAAAATATATACCTTAGTACGGACGACATGCTTGATGTATCGAAGGTACGGTAGATGGAAATGATATATCAAAGAAATATACAAAATCAAAGGACATACGTATGGAGAACTGATGAAGATATATGCATGGTACCTTGGGGTCAAAGGATATACGTAGGTATCACATACTCTCCACTATGTATGAAGAACTGATGGAGATACACGATGTTGCGCTGGATGAAAAAAATATACACACCTACATATGGTCTCATACTGTGGGTATATAGCACCTTGTAAAAAAATACCTTGTAATTTTCTTAAACGTCTTAAACATGTGTGGGTATATGATACCTTCCATTCTTAAAATATTTACATTGAGTCGCAAGTTTTTGCATGGACGTTATATTCTATTCCTGCAAAAAAATGGACGTTATATCCTAATTACTGGATAGCCATTTTTTTATGATATATTCATCATACGTATCACATACTCTCTACTGTGTATAAAGAACGGATGGTTATATCATTTTTTATTTATTGTGTTGTTTAATAATTCCTAGGCATGTCGACAGTTTTGCTAGTTTTCTTGTTATATCAACTTTTATATATTTTAAATATGGCAACTGTTTATTTTTTTGTGGTATAATAGCTAGCTATGTCACATATCATGGGTATATTTTTTTTTCTGAATATGGTTTATGGGTATGTCAGACTTATTTACTTTTGTAATGTAAAATGCATTGGATATGACATACCCACAATATTTAAAAATATTTGTGGGTATTCGATTCCTTGGAATGCTTTTCTAAAGTGACAAAAGAACGCGTTGAATTTTTGTACAATAGTTTTCTAATAGGTATCTGATAATAAAAGCGGAAATGTTTCTGCCACGAGACAACTGTGGGTATGTGAAATTTATGGATATGCATGAGATATTTGGTCTAATATGTGAACTATGAATTATTCTTCTTCAACACATTACTACCATTTGTTTAAATTAAACAATATTGAAAAAATACGTCCCACATAACAGTACCATATACCTCCTTTTAATACACGCATGAAAAAATATCTCCATATACCTAAGAACATGAATTTATACAAATCATGAGGCATTTATTTCTGATTTCTCTCTCCTATTTCTATTAATGACTCCAAACATGCAACATGGCCATGCATGTTATTCTCCTTCCTTTTTTCTACTACTCCCTCTGTCACGGTTTAGAAGGCGTACATGAGAAATCTCTGGGACCAAGGTGTTCCACGATTGGCTCTAGTTTCCCTTGCATGCGACTGAAAAATAGCAGGGTAGTTAATAGCACAGCGCCTAATTCCTTGAAAAATCAATGCGCAGTAACCCCCACGTCCTCTAAACGAGCAGCCCTCACGCATGCATTGGTGGAGACCGCATGCGTGAGGGCTGCTTGTTTAGAGGACGTGGGGGTTACTGCGCATTGATTTTTCAAGGAATTAGGCGCTGTGCTATTAACTACCCTGCTATTTTTCAGTCGCATGCAAAGGAAACTAGAGCCAATCGTGGAACACCTTGGTCCCAGAGATTTCTCATGTACGCCTTCTAAACCGTGACGGAGGGAGTAGGAGTAATTGCATTGGCGCTTTAAATCTTGTCTATTTTGGAAACGCACGTAAATCTAACTGTGCCTTCTAAACCGTGACCGAGGGAGTTCAGAAATTGTTCCCATGCATGATGTGCATGAGCCTTATTTATGGTATGCAATTAGCAATTAATGCATTAATACACATAACCGTTGCAATAGCACACATCTAAATGCAATCGAACGGTGGAAAGGCAACGAGCCTGAGCACCTAGGTGTCCCAAACTGCCGTCCTATATATAAATTATATATATATATATACTGCAATTATTCTAAATTGGATTACACAGCGATATATGTAAAGTTTTTTAGTTACAAATGTGTCGCGCAACCTAAATTTTCTCTTTATGGAAAAAAAGGAAAAACTGACAGTGCCGACCAGGCAATTGCAGATATATGCCAATCCTATCTATAGTTTGCAACAAATTTGTTGCTGTTACTGCATATTTGTGTGAGAAAATGACAAAACTTCCAAGGGAGTATTAATTCCTTTTGGAAATATTAACAATTATATACATATTGGTTGACCAGGCGGGATGATCTGGAGAATACTAAGGGGTTTGACTCTGACGCGAAGATTCTTTTGGCCATGTTGCACAAAGGAGGGACACCCAAGCCAATGTTTTTCTCCATAGTCGGCGAGAGTGGTGCCGGAAAGAGCACACTCGCTAGGGTCATTCGTCGGATGATTCATGAGACAACTGATGTAAAAGTTGTATGGTACAACATGGAGCCCGGTTGCAGCGTGGAGAATCTCCTTAAGGAGGTGCACCGACTTGCAAAACTGAAGCTCACAGCCCATGAGCAAGCGGATGCCCGTTCTGATGAAAATGGTGGCAAGCTATATCACGTCCTAAATGGACGGAGTTTCCTGTTGATTCTGGGCGGCATAACCTCGAAAACCATCCTGAATAGCATGAGGGCGAGCCTGCCAGTCAATGGCTGCCAGGTGATGCTCCTATTGGACACTGAAAATGAAGACATCGCTTGGCATGCTGATTCCATTAATGGTGTTGGCTCCTACGGTGTATATATGCTGACCCGGCATCTATTCTTTTGGAGGGTGTTGAGAAAACAAGCAGAAGAAAGCAACGACGACAAAGACGATGAAGACGAAGACGACGAAGACGAAGAACAAGCTGAAAAACGATATTACGGAGGACTGGTACACGAAATTACTGGGGGCTATCCTATGGCTATAGTGCTTCTGGCCGGACTCCTCCGATTCAAGGAGAAGCCACTCCAGTGGAATGCGGTCTTGCAGCAGCTCATGTATGGAAATAATGGAACACATCAAGTCCAGCGGGGTGCGGTGTTGCAGCAGCTCAGGTCTGAAAACAATGGAACACAGGACGCCAGTGAATGCTTGCCTAACACACAGATAACTAACCTGAGCGGGGACACAAGAAGGGCGATGGAGGTGGTCTTCTGGGCGAGCTTTGAAGACCTCCACAACGACCTCAGGTCGTGCTACCTCTACTTTGCCTCCTATCCTACCAATTCCTCTCACCCAGCCGACCAGCTCGTGCGGATGTGGATTGGGGAGGGTTTCATCAAGGCGCGCAGAGGCAAGACCATGGAGGAAGTGGGACATGACTACCTCAAGGAACTAGTTTTGAGATGCCTTGTTGAGGTGGAAGAGATGAAAGCCAACGGTGGCATCCAGCTCGTCAGAGTTCACAAGAGCCTCATGGGTTTCTTGGAGTCGGAGGCGCGCGAGACTGGCTTCATGGAGATGCATGATATACATGACGTCGTTGTTCCACCATCTGTGCGTCGTCTCTCCGTTCAGAGTGACAATGGCAAAAGATACAACATCACCTTTGCCAGCAAAAAGTTCCCCAAGCTGCGTTCCTTCATTTGCCGCATCAACATCATCGATGATGATATTCGCAAAAAAGAAAAAACATCATCGATGATGTCGATCAGAATAAACAGCAGCATGATCTCGAGTTCCTCCTCTCATCTAGGTTCCTTCGGATAATATCTGTAGAGGGGTTGAGTCTCTCTAAGCTGCCTGAAAAGATCGGCGACATGATTCAGCTGAAGTACTTGCGCATTGACTGCAGATCCCTTGACACCCTCCCGTTGAGCATTGCAAGACTCCTCAACTTGCAGACGCTCGACATAAGCAACACAGGTGTCCTAAAGATCACCAATGACTTCTGGAAGATCAGGACACTGAGGCATGTGCTCGCAAGCAACCTCACACTTCCAGCAAAAATACCAATCGTAGAAGCAGGTCATGATGAGAGTGGGCTGCAAACGCTACATGGTGTGAAGCCCGTCGCCTCCGAAAAGTGGAGCATAGGGAACTGTCCGTTGGACAAGATGGGAGGCCTACTATCACTGGAGATGCATGGTTTCCAGTATGCGGAACACGGAGGGAGTGCATTCAAGGAAGCTCTCACGAAGATGCATCTCCTCGGCCACTTGAAGTTGCAAGGTGACGAGATCCCATTATGTGTCTTCACCGACCCAAGCTTGCAAAGTCTCGAGACCATGGAGCTAAATGGAGAAGTGAAGTGGAAGGACATCCTCCCAAAATCAGAAAACATCAATGTGGTGCGTGACATCATTCCAGAAAACACCAATGAGGTGGGTGAAATTGTCCCAGAAAACAACAGTGTCGTGGGTGACATCATCCCCAAGGAAAACATCAATGTACCAGTTGATACCGTCCCAGAGGGTAACATCAGTGTGGCAAGTGATGTCTCGATGAACAACGTTGCTCCGGTCAGTAGTCTTATTCTCAAACTCCGACCAAACCTTGTTCAAATCAAACTGAATGATATCAATCCAGTGTCAAAAATCATGGAAGATCAACTGTGGGAGATAATTGTTGGAGAAAAAAGAGCAACAGGAGGAGAAGCAGAAGGAGGAAAAGGAGGGGAAGGAGGAGGACAACAACGAGAGGGAGGAGGAGCAATGGGAGGAGAAGGTGGAGGACGAAACGGAGGGGAAGGAGGAGGACAACAACGAGAGGGAGGAGCAGCAGCAGAAGATGTAGGAGGAAACGGAGAAGGAGGGGAGGGACGAGTGGAAGGAGGAGGAGGAGGAGGAAAATGGGAAGTAGAAGCAAGAAGAGAAGGAGCCGTCGGAGGGAAAGGAGGAGCCGAAGAAGTAGTAGGAGGAGGAGGACAAGGAGAAAGAGTAGAACCACGAAGAGGAGGACCACAAGAAGTAGGAGGAGGAAAAGGATGTGGACAAGAAGCAGGAGGAGCAGAAAAAGCAGAAGAAGAAGAAGCAAGAGGAGGAGCAAAAGGAGGAGGAAAAGGATATGGACAAGAAGCAGGAGGAGCACAAAAAGCCGAAGAAGAAGCAAGAGGAGGAGCAAAAGGAGGAGGAAGACCAGAGCAGAGGCAGTGGCTGAGCCAGCCCGCTCAGGAAGCCTGGGCAAAGCCTTTGCACGATGACCTCGTCCAGCGTTTGCCTCAGCAATTAGCAATACTAATCACGGTGTCTTTGTATTATTTAACGAAGTATGGCCAGAGCAGCCCAGCCGAGAGCAGCACAGGGTCGCCGGGAGTTAGCTCTGCCCCTGGACGAGAGGGAAAAGGAGAGGAAGCAATAGGAGGAGGAGAAGAGGAAGTAGCTGAGAAGGCGAAGGCAACGTCAAGTAATATCCATTTCATGCAACCAGTGTCGTTACCTGACAGGTACGAAAGACTGATCGCTAGGAAGGGCAAGATGAAGCATAGGAAGACCGGGGAAAGACTTCTGAAGAAGGGCAAGTTGGTGCCAGGAACCAAACGTCCGAGTCCAAGGTGACTGTGTCCACGACTCCAAAGAAGACGACGCAGGGGCATCCTACGGCGAGTAAGTTGGAGCGTACAAAAGGGTGAGAGCAGCAGCACGGTGATCGACGTCGTCTGGCCATGATGAAGTCAAGTGGCCAGAAGCTTGTTGGTCCACATTGCAGCAAAGTTGTTTTTTCGTTGTGTTGTCGACTCGTGTTCCAGGTTGTTTTTGTTGTTGAGTGAGGAACAAGATGATCCTGCACACCTTGTTGTGGACATAATTTACAATTATTATGGTATAAAACATTTATATTTGGAATAATTATATGATAAAGAAAACTGAACATATGATATATTTGGTTTGATTACTGTATAGTTGCAAAATATTTTATTAAATATAAATAGCATAATACAGTGAGAAATATCATCGATGTTTGCATGTTGAGGTGGACTTTTTCGTATGCATGTTTGCATGTTGAGGGGTGCCTTTTTCCATGCAAAATATGCATGATGAGGTGGCATGCCTGCATATTGAGAGAAATAGGTTGGTGAGATATATAAGATTATTGTATGGTTGCAAAAAAAATTGTTTAATCCAAATGGCACAATTGATTGAAATTATGATGCATATTGGCATGTTGAGGTGGACTTTTTTCTATTCATCGCTGCATGTTGAGGTGGGCCTTTCCAATGCATTTTACATGAGGGCTTTGCTGGACTCACATCAGATTACTTAAAACTTTTATGTAAAAGGAAACATGGAGAGCTAGGGTTGGAGGGATTGGGGAAGGAAGGGGCCCACACCGTGAAAACAAGGAGGGGGGAGCAGAGGTTTAGTTAGGAAGTTTATGTAAGCTTTTGTTAGGCTCTTCGTAGATGTAGTATTGTCGTTTACATGATGAGATGATATGCTTGCATTTTGAAACGAATAGATTGGTGGGGATTTGCAATTTAGATATACTAGCAAACACGAGCGGGCGTTGCTATGGGTGAAAAACAATATCACATATCCTCTGGCCCTCCAAAACACACACACACACACACACACACACTTCCTCTATTTCAACTCGATGATCCCACTTGTTTTGCAGCTTATCCTCTTCCTACTAGTAGGAAACGGGTCATCAGTCTCGGTTTCAGAGGGCCTTTAGTCCCGGTTCTGCAACCGGGACTAAGAGCATCTCCACTCCCCCCCCCCCCCACACAACAGCCCCGCCCCCAGGGCCTTTTTTTACCGCCGACGTCTAAAATTGGCCCAGTCGCACCCCCAGTAGCCCAAATTTCGTCGGTTAGGGCCAAAATTGGCGCTGGCGGACCCAGGACGAACCCGACGCGCTGGGGGCGCCGGGGGAAGCGTTTTTCGCGGGAAAGCCCCACGGGCCCGCTGAATCAGTGACCAGTCGCTTCTCGTCTTCCTCATCGCCTCGTTTCCCGTAGGGAATCAATGCCAACGCTGCCGCCAGTCAGCCATCCATTGATTCCCCACGGGTGGTGCACCGAAGGCCCGGCGACGCGCCATTCCCCTCCCACCATGCGTACACACATGTCTGCCGCCCCCCGGTGGCTAACAAAAGCCACCCCTCCTCGCCGGTGGTCGCAATCACTTTCCCTCACAGTTCCTCTCTCCTCGCCGCCACCCCATCCCGTCTCTCTCCCCCCGAGACCAGCCACCGAGTCATCCTCCAAATGGGCGAGCGCTTCCCCGGCAACGGTGTGTCGACCAACGGCTTCGGCCGCCGCACCCTGCATGAGTGGGAGGCGCACCTCCTCCACCAGGCCAACTACCCGACGCTGCCTGACATGCGCGCGCCGGGGCGGTGAAGGCTCAGCGCTGGAGGCGTCCAAATACACCCCGCAGCCCGACACCGAGCACCCCTCCTACTACCACGATGAGATCGAGAGCGTCTGGGCCTCCCTGCTGGAGGAGGTGCGTGACCGCCCCAAGTACGCTGCCGACAACCACGTCAAGTGGGCGGCATACTTCAAACGCTGCCACGAGGAGCAGCTCACCTCCACCAACAACGCGGCCCGGTGAGGGGGCGTCACAACGCCGACGGCCACCGCCTGTGGTGGGGCGTCCCCGGGCGGACGCTGCATTTCGTCCTCGAGCACCTTAAGGGAGGCAACCAACCACCGATCCAGTATAAGTGTTGGTGGTTCAGTTTTGGTAGCACACGCCATACACACCACACGGCTTGTTAGTTGTTAGTAAGTACACACGATGATGCCGTTGCAAGAGATGTTTTGGTAGAGCTTGAGTTTAGATTAGCTAAACCATAATAACTTTGTACATTAGTTAGGGGTCGAGTTGAGAAATGGGAGACAAGAGAGTTATTTACCCAGGTTCAGACCTTGTGAGGGAGAAGTTTTCTCTATTCTTTTCAACGGAATTCTTTAGTTATTATGGCTTGTTGACTATTTGGTTTTTGGGTGTTCGCCTAAATTCGAAACTTTCGATGGCAGGCCAAAAATATGTCAATCTTCTCCCCTCAAAATGGTGGGACCAATACTGAGGTGCGGGAGACAAGAGGTCGTACTATGTGCCAGCGTATGTCAAGTGTTTGGAACAAACGCATGGCATTACACATTAGTCATATAGATGTTCATCATACATTTAAAATATTAAGATGCTTTTGAAAAATCCCTCTATCTGACTAGTAGAAAACAAGGCTTTGGTCGAAGCTCAATCTACTCACTAGTCCCGGTTGCATTACGATCGGGACTAACGTGAGCATTAGTCCTGGTTCGAGCGGCTAGTGCGTCGGGCAGACATTAGTCCCGGTTCAAATGGGACCTTTAGTCCCGGCTTGAAACACCAA
Source organism: Aegilops tauschii subsp. strangulata (assembly GCF_002575655.3). Taxonomy (NCBI): domain Eukaryota; kingdom Viridiplantae; phylum Streptophyta; class Magnoliopsida; order Poales; family Poaceae; genus Aegilops; species Aegilops tauschii. The sequence goes on along the minus strand of NC_053041.3, from coordinate 648,937,751 downwards.
CCGGGACTAAAGGGTGCGATGCCCTTTAGTCCCGGTTGGTGTCTCCAACCGGGACTACAGATTAGACCTTTAGTCCCGGTTCGAGCCACAAACCGGGACAAAAGGGGTTGAGGCTTTAGTCCCGGTGTGTGGCTCCAACCGAGACTAAAGGGGTTCTGAATTTTGTTTTTGTTTTTAGTTTCTGTTTTGAATTATATGTTTTAGGATATTTGATGTTTATGAGTGATCCTTTTTACATTAGATTCAAAATTTTGTCCATTTTCCGTTTGTGCCATTAATTTTCAAATTTGACTGATTTAAATATGAATTTGTTCAAATTTGCTTCAAACCCCAGATTGTGAATAATTTGACTTTAAAAATAGTTTTTAATTTAATTCTTTTTGCTCCTAGTCGCATGTTAGATTGTTGTCACAGTAAAGTTTGTTTTCTTATTTTTCGTTTAATTTAAATTAGGATTTTAATTAAAAGAGTGTTGTTTTTCTTATATAGTTGTTTTAGTCCTTTAACTATTGTTTTCAATTATTTTTTGTTATTTCTTTCTGTAGATTTTAACATGTTGTAGTATGCTTCTGTTAGACAACCGTAGATAAATTTTTATAATTAATTAATATTAATTTTGCTACTGTTTTGTATTAATAGTTGTTTAGCCTTTAATAATAGTTGGTAGAATTAGTTTTGCTATATTTAAAAGTCATTCTTTTTGTCACTTTAATAGAACGTGACTCTGGCTGGGACGGTGCTAGCAGATGTAGTCGACGGTAGGATTGGATGGACACCATCCCGGACTAAAGGGGTTCTACAATTTTCAAACTCTACCCCCCCCCCCCCCCTATCGGCATTTGAGTTTTGAAAAAAACAAAAGAAAATGATCGGAACTTCGAAAATTAAAATCCTTCGAGATGTACTTATGTTACTACATCTACTAGTTAAGAAAATTGAAAAACATAAATTTGGACATGTTTTGCAAAAAACTATTATGAAAAAGTAAAGCGGCTACAACTTTTGCATACAATGTCAAAAAAAAGTATAATATATCAAAATGTTCAGCACGAAAAAACGGTTCCGATTTTCATAGCCGTATGCTGTTTTGCAAATTTTTAGAATCATCATATTCTTAAAAGAGAAAAAGTTATCCTCAAATTTAAGTTTTTATGAAATTTTTGGTCAAACTGTGGTGAAACAATGGTCAAACTACTTATTCAAGAAATATTAGTGTTACTAAATAATTATTGTTTTTTAGAATAATAGTTTCAAACTCAAACGGTGCTTCATGCTCAAGTTCAACTCATAAGGGTTAATAGGATTGACAGCTTACTATTGTCAGGAAAACAACAAGTGCAGTGATGAGGAGTGACTAGAGATGGGTGACCAGCCAGGAAGTTAGATGATTTGGAATGAGTGGTCCATACTTGAGCAGTGATGAGGAGTGACTAGAGATTAAATTATCAAATAATTCAGAAAATTTGAAAATAGGAAAAAAATCAAAAAATATATTTTTTAAAAAAATCAAAAAAACAAAATTTCAAAAAAATCCCTTCAGTCCCAGTACTAAAGGTGGAGCTCCAGACAGCGGCCATGTGGAGCTCCTTTAGTCCCGGTTCGTAAGCCAACCAGGACTAAAGGTTTTGAGCTTTAGTCCCGACCCTTTTGTCCCGGTTCCAAAACCAGGTCTAAAGGCCCCCTGAAACCGGGACTAGTTCCCTGTTTTCTACTAGTGTGAAATCCTAACTGGCAGGCTCGATTATGCAGGGATTCTTGAAAGCATACTAACTACCTAATACGAAGTAGCCATACCAAATAACTATTGATCATACTAATCTATCTATATATACCTAGTGTTGATTCAGTCGGAAAGCACGAGGCATGCCACGCCGCTAAAGCCGTCAAACATTAGTCAAATTATATTTCATGAGCTGGCCAGTAGGCGAAGATTATGTCAAGGTTCAAAACTGAATAGGAGTCGGCCGGCCTTCACATGGCACGCACAAGCTGCCTAGCTTCGTCGACCTTCTCTTCTTTATTTAATTTACTCCTCCTGCTACCACTGCATCTCGTTAACCACTAATATTGGAGCGAGCTAAGTAAGTTAATACCGCTACGTAAGAACACCACTCAACCGCTCGCTAGAGTCTTGCCGCTGCTCAATTGCTAGCTCCCTATATTGAGCCGTTCTGCTTATTTTCCATGACAGTGAGACAACTCAGAAATCCACCACCGGACTTCTACAGTGAGACCTCAAGAAACTGGGATGAACACACACAAGACAGAGGCAGTTCAGAAACGTGTTAATTAATCATGTGTACGTCTTTTCTGAATTGATTCTTTTATTTGGTCACCCAACAACATGACTCGATAACGCCAGGAAAAACAGAAATAACTGCAACGATGAACTGGCGCATTTAACTTTTTTGCGGAAAAACTTGCGTTCTATTAATTAATGTCTGCGTTCTATTAATTAATGTCATCAGAGTACAAAGAACAACACAAGTAACCTAAATTACATCCAAGTTCGTAGACCATCTATTCATCAATTGCCACACTTCTAGCTTACATGTCATGGGCTCGAACCAATGGAGTTTACAAATTTATTAACTTACTATAATATAACTAGAGTGAATTCTGATTTTTACCCACTAATTTAGTATTTTTGACATTAGTTACCCCATTTAACAAATTTTAATCTAGATTACCCCATTTAGTGACAATCTTGACTGTTTTTACCCCTTCTAATTTTTAAGAGCCTTCTTACAAAGATCGTGTTTTACTCGAGAGTCGAGACTAAGTGCCCAAGCATATATTTCTATTAAAACAAAAAAATCCCATCCTATTACGTTAATAACTGAATTTTAAATGGACACACATCATTGGAGCCCAACTAAAAAACACATCTTCGACAATAGCACTGCAATTCTGTAAAGCAGAATGTGATGTTTTTATTTGATGATTTCCCGAAGTGTGAAATAAATGCTTCCTCCGATGTTTTTTGCATCAAGGAAGAAAACTAAAATATCATCATCCTAAACCTATGAACCACCCACATTGCAAAATTAAACGTACTTGACCGCTCAAGATAACTGTTCGTCTTTCCTGCGATGTGGTGTGTTATGATTAATCTCGTTGTTTTGTTGTTTCCTGGTTTTTCTCTCACGTTGGATATGTTGGGTCTGTAGGAGTGCCCGTTGCAGGGTGTTGCATGTGCCTTAGATTTCCAACTTATAGTTTGCTTGTTGCAAATAAAATAGGGCCTGTCACGTGTGTATGTGCACACACAGGATTAGTTTGAGTCGTAGTTGTCCTGGTCAGCTTCCGAGTGATCTTCCGTGGGATGGCACGGGCGAATAGGATCGAGCGGAAACTTAGCGATGGAATAGGCCACGATCTGTTGTATGTGCTGCCTAAGAGAATAAGGAAAGAGGAAACCGAAAAGACGCAAAGCGCGTGTCGCCAAAAGCTGTGTGTTGTCTCCTGTGTGTTTGTGTGCGTTCGTGTTCCTCATGTCCACGAGGTCGCGTGTGTTTGATTGATCCAGGGGCTAAATTCCCTGACATGGTGCACACGTACACCTGACAGCCATGTGAAAAAAAAAACTGGGTGCAGCTAAACCAAATGACCAGTTCAGGCATTGCAAAAAGCACCAAGATAAATCTGATGGCAGGGAGTTAGATGACAGATCGCTCTCAAAAGAATTACTGGGGTAAAAACTGGCAAAACTTTTGCTAAATGGGGTAACATGGATGAAAAATTATTAATGGGGTAATCAATGTCAAAAATGTTAAAGTAAGGGGTAAAAATTGGAATTCACTCTATAACTAAACTGGTCTCTCAACGAAGTTAACTTCATCGAAGATGGACGACATACATGGATGCAGATCATCAGTGTGCTGGAAGCGGTTGGACGTGTGGGAGCGGCACGACTTCGACTTGTCGCAGACAAGGGTGGGGCTGTCGTCCTAGCCGTTCTTGACAATATGTCTTCTGCAAAAGAGTGTACATCTTCTCTGTCTGTTACATGACTGATGATTGTTTCCAAATACAAAGACTGATGTTGATATGAAGTGCAAATTAATTTCTGACAGTAAGACTGCCACTACCTCCCTACTGCAAAACCGCAGCTTGTGGTCTGCACATATCTCCTGTCATGCCCATGAAAACATGTGGCAATATCCGAGTCAATTGCACAAAACTACCACATTTGCGGCTAGGTTTGCAGAAAACCACCAAGTCGCTAATCCGTTGCAAAAAAACACCGCTTTTTCACTAAACCTTCTGTAGAAAGCACTGATCATCCACTTTGCCTCGTTTAAGCGTGTTTATGACAGATGGGACCAGATTGTCAGAGCTGACTTGGCATAAAAAAGATTCTTCTCCAATCTCTTTACATAGACACCCCTTGACCAAAAAAGAAAAACACAATCAGATCCTCCCGTCTCTCTGTCTCTCTCTCTGGATGGAATGCACGGGGAGCCGGAGGCGGCCGCCGGGAGCTCGGCCTTGAAGCCACGACTGCGCCCTTTGCCTGTCGTCCGCCGTGGATGGGGCTGCCATCTAGCTTCGCGCCGCTCCGTCTAGGCTTCCCCGCAGCTCGCTATTGCCAGTTCACCGGTGCACTGGGCATCACCGCCGCCCCCTCTCCCTCCCCAACTCTGCTGTCTCTCTCCTTTCTCCAACCCTGCCGCCTCCCGCCGCACCAGGGCCTCACCGGGCGGCGACGAGACCTCCCCGTCTGTGCCCGCGCCGGGCGAGACGCTGCCTACCCAGGGGACACCCTCCCTGCGAGTAGAGCCGGCGACTGGACGATGCCAGAGGAGGTCCAAAAATCGACGGGGGCCGGAGCAGGGCCACCATGGCGTCATCCTTGGTCAGGGTGAAGGGGAGCCCGGCCAGAGGAGGAGTCGTGGCTGCAGCACCTCCCCTCGGTGGATCCCGTCGCAACCGCGACGAATCTGAGCGGGCGGACGAGGCCGATGGCTATGGATCTGAGCGGGCGGACGAGGCCATCATCGGAAGGAGCTCATTGCGTTTTTCTTTCAGATTTGAGGGGGGTGTGTGTCAATTTTTTGCCAACTCAGCTCAGACGATCTGGTCCCATCTGTCATAAACACGCTTAAACGAGGCAAAGTGGATGATCAGTGCTTTCTGCAAAAGGTTTAGTGAAAAAGCGGTGTTTTTTGCAACGGATTAGCGACTTCGTGGTTTTCTGCAAACCTAGCCGCAAATGTGGTAGTTTTGTGCAATTGACTCGCAATATCCAGGTGCTCGATCGGCACCAGCTTCATCTTGTTTCCTCCCGGTGTCGTCTCCGTCTTGACCTCGACGGCGGTGACGCTCACCTCGTGAACATGGCCATGCTAGAGGCATCGTCCTTCCCTGACCTAATTTAGGCACATCGCCAACTTGAGTCGAATGATCAACTGATGCGAGTATTGAATTCACCGGAGTCCTCTCCGTGCTCTACTTTCAGCTATGGCGCTTGAACTCTGCCGGCCCCATGACTCCTCCGGTCATCAAGCTCCTACCACAAGGGCCACAGTGATCACCGACGGATGCTTTGATACCAAATGTCAGATCATGGCTTTTTTTTTCTTTAGAACCATGCATACTAATCATGCAATGGTAGGAGTACATTCATCAACCATGATGTGCCTAGCATTTTCATGCACGCTAACAATCATTAGGTGATCCCTGGAGCTTCTGGCCATTGCAGCAATCTCATGAGCTAGCTTGTTGCCTGAGCGCTTGCAATCATGATTTCAGTGCTGTCAAAAGCGTTCATAGCTCTCTTTACATCCTCCAGTCAAAGTTCTAAATAGCCGGCTATAGCCCAGCTATAGCTTGGTTATAGCGGTTTGAGCAGGTGCCGTTATATGGCATAGCCCGCTAAACTTACGAAATAGCCGGCTAGGCCGCCGCTATTTGGCATAGCCCACAATTCAAAACATTGCCTCCAGTACTCCGAAATAGGCCGACCTGCTTATCTTGCGACTCTGTAGTTCCTTGCCAACTGTAGCGCAGTCCACCTCCTCAATCATGCTTCATCCATAGAATTTTGACAGTTCAGTCTGCCCCATTAGAGCCGCCAAGGCCTCGGCTTCCTCAACTGTGTTGCAGAGATTTAGCTGACGACCCACTGATATGAAGACACGCCCATGGTTATCCCTGGCAACAACGCCTCCCCAAGTTTCTCCGGACTCTTCTCACTATGCAGCATCACAATTCAGTTTCGCTACACCAGGAGGAACAGACCAATGAATGGTTGGAGGGTCCAGTTTGTATGCATCAACGCAGTTCAGAGATGTAACTTTCTTAGTGCCCGCACCATCTGCTGCATGATTAGCCGAGGCCATGTCAGTTGGATCTCATTGTTTCTCAGATCCCATGCTTTCCACAGAACCAGTAGCATTTTATCTATAACTGCTTTGGGAACTGGGGTAAGGAGCATCTGCAGCCAATCATTTTTATTTATTTTTCTTTGGGGAGTTCCCAATTTGCCCTCATGGCAGATCTCAATGTTTTACCGTGTGAATGAAATTACTCCGTGGAACTCATCCTCGCTTTCTAAGCCGCACATCTCACACACATCATCCTTTCCAATGGTTCTTCGAAAAGCATTATGTTTTGTTGACAGAGACTTTGTGGCTACTCTCCAGCCTAGGATTTTGACCTTTCCCGGAACATTTGCTTTCCGAATCAAACCCCATATGCTTCTATCTCCCGGTTCATTTGCAGAGCTTGAGGGTTGGCCAGTACCATTTCTTTTCAGCGAATCAGCTAATTTGTATGCACTCTTAATGGTGAACTCCCCATTTTTCTCACAGAGCCGACCCACGCAGTCATCCACCTTATTATTGGGCACTCTAATCTTACAAATCTCATCTGCATCGTATGGGTCAAAGATTTGTTTTATGAGGTCATTGTTCCACTCATTGGTATCCCGGACTAGAAGTTGGTTGACCCATCTCAGCCTAGTTTTCTTGATATATTTTGCTGTTTTTAGCCCTTCTTTCGAGGAATCCATTGGCCTCTTGTGATCTGAATCCTTTTCCCATTGCCAGAACTCGCCAGATCAAACCTTCCTTCAGCAGCTCCAATCCGAACTTGATGCCTTTCCACACGGGGGAAGCATCCGAGGGGAAAACTGTGAAGATCTCCATTAGGATATTATTTTTATTTGAGGACTCTTGGCGCATAGGCTGTTCGGATTTTGTACCAATCTCCATCCTTGCCTTGCTAGGAGTCCTTGGTTGAAACGGTGCATATCTCGGAATTCAATGCCACCGTTTCTTTTTGTTGATCATGGCTTTTTTATGATATTGCAAGAAACTGGTTGAACATCGCGACTATGGTACATCATCTCCAACCATTTCCTTTTATTCAGTCGTCAAACAACAATCTGCGATACACAACTCGACAGCGCAAGGAAGAAAGAAGGAAAGATTTTACTTTTCACCACAATGATGAACATACAGTCATGCACACTTCTCACCTGCATACAAACTAGCTATAGACTCCAAAGGGCTCGATGTAACCGGGTTTACAAACTGACATACTGCAACAAAAACTCACATGACAGAAACACACTTAATTAACTTCATCGTGGCCGGACGACATCGATCGCAGTGCGGCTGGACAGGTTGCTGCTCTGATCCTTTTTGAGGCTACCTCTTAAACAACCTTTGGTTCATCTTAGACGCTGCAGGCGCCGGCTGATTCGTCTTGGACGACTGCTGCTTCGTCTTAGATGGCCCAAACACCACCTGCTGCTTTGGCAATGCCCGATTCGCCATCTTAGAAGTCATCTTTGTGGGACTACTGCGTACCATGGCGGGATATTCTTCCTCTTCTTCTTTTCTTGCCAAGCGATGTGAGGTGAGCTGGATGCAGTGTTTGCTTTGTGCCAGTTGGGTTGAGGTAACCTGCAGCAACGGCAGCATATATATAGGAAGAACGCTCTGGCAGGACGACGCGCTTCTTCCGCGGAGAATGGTTTGGTGGCGTTGCCGGTCAGTCCTTTCTGTTTTGGGGAGTATATATGTCTATCCAATGCGTTCTTATTGATGGATGTATGTGGTTGGGTCAGTGGTCGTGGTCGTCGCCCCGTTGCTCTTCATATAATCTCCTCTTCCTCGTTTTACTACTACGTACATTAAAATTAGCGTTAGGTGAAGTTTAGGTAGCAGACGGCTATTAGAGTATGGTTGATGTCCTTGTCCGGTTTGTTAATATGCATGTCACGCAGTCAGGCCCATTCATACAAAGCTTGCCCCAGCACTGAGTTACAATAAATCAGCTTAAGATATCTTGCAATCACACCATAATCATACACGCATGTTATTTTAATGCAACTTCTTTCTTTGACATACTACAACCAGCAATTACCGGCCTGAACCATTTTTCATCATTCCGAATCAAACGAGCTATTGTGGAGATAATTACAAAGGGGAAGAGATCTAAGAAGACAGAGTATACAGAACCAAGAACTGAGAATAGTGTGATGCCCCAATCGTGCAACTGCTCTTTGAGCGTCGGCTTGTGGCATATGCTTGCCCATAGCAGAAGGTCATCTGCAAAACTAGGAATAAGAACTGAGGAGTCCTCTCTTTCTAATTTTTTTTAAAGAAATCTTCTGGTAGGGGCGCTTTCAAATATTCCACAAAAAGCAGATGCGCACCAAAGAGCAGACATATTTGTTAGAAAATCAAGGCCGAGCACAAGCAATCACAAGCACGACATCAATATTTGTTGAAAAGGTTTGCCAAACTTGCCTACTCATCAAGCATGATTATGAGCGCTCTTCCATCGGTACTAAATTGAGATGACAAATCGCACCAAGGTAATCGGACAACACCAGTAGCCACGCACCACGACCAGTCAGGGCGTCACTGCCACGTCCCCCAGACCATCCCTCACGTGATCCATGTCTAGACTACCATCTTAGTTTATTGTAGCAACCCCACGATGCTTTTATATATTAGGCTTTTGTTACACATATTCAATTTAAACACCTTACTTTGCGCTAATTACAAGAATATGTCTTCATCATCTTGAAGCCGATAAGCATGGACCTCAATGTAGTTTATTTGAATTTGCACCATACAAGGCATGATACAACATGATGAACATAATAGACATGATAATTGGACCAATATAAGTATTAAACAATCTAGACATGCAATCGAATAGATACGAAAACACAGGATGTCCATCTCGATTTCTAGTACTAATACACCAATAGAAATCCTTAACTAACACAAGAGATAAGAATGCATACGAGACGTGCGAGTACTAGCGGTACTGTTGTCAGAAAAACCTTAACGTCTCTCTCTTGTACATGATTGCAAGAGGTCTGGAGGCCTGCCCCCTCCCCTTTCACAGTGCATGTCGAGAAGAAGGATAGTGAAAACTCAGATGCGGCACAGTGCACATAGACATCAATCAAAATTAAGAACCGTTATCAAATTGAAAAGGAGCTCCACATGATGCTTCTTCATCCCATGAACTGATTCTTCATCCAACATTCAACATGCTTCTGCGAGGACGCCATCCATATTCCCTAGTTCAACACCTCGTTGTTTTCAAGATTCCTCTGCAAAGTTGACAAGGACATAAGTCAAAACCCCAACATGTTGATCAGAGTACATGGATAATCAATTTTCTATCATCAACACAAGCACTATTTCTAATTCCAAAGGGTCAAGAAATCATAAGCAATACCAACCATTACATGCTATTTGACTTGCCTTGGAAATCGAGAAATTTAGGAACTAAATAGTTATTGGACTTAATCAAACATGTCCCTAAATGTAGAAGACACACTCCATATTGTTCCACACTAATTTTGCAAGAGAACAATTAAGGAAAAGACGATCAAGTGTTTCATCTAAGCCACAAAATTGACATTTGATGTATTATTGCAAATTCCTCATGAGGATCAACCATTAAGGAAAAAAGGTGATCAACTTTTATTCCTCCCTCTGGCAGCTTTTTCAAAAGTGCCTTAGGTAATTCTCTGCAAAATAAAATGAATTTAAAATAAAAATCATGCAATGGTGATCCAATAAACATCAAATTAGAGTATTTATCATATGAAATCATGCTAGAAAATGAATTTGAATGGTTAATCATGGATGATTGTTTCCATAGTAGTGGCACCACTTATAATGCTTAATGCATGGATGCAATAGTACAAATGGTGATTCATCTTGTCCCTTGTATATGAGCACAAATTGCATCGGAGAGCACAAGGCATGCTATGACCATGCCATTATAATCGTCAAACAAATATTATTCTCTCTGATCCATATTAAATTTTCATGATAGATGTGCTAAAACGAGTGTGGTTTTCTCTAGGTCAAGCTACATGGTGCTCCTTATCTTAGCCATCCATTTCTGTGTCACGATCCATGCAAGCATATTTGTTTTTTTTGTTTCTCTCAAACAAAACAACATATAAACTTCAAACTTCGGAGGACAACAAAACATTGTAACTACATTATGGGAAAAATATTTGGATTTTTTATGCATATTTAGAAATGTATAAAATAGTATTTTAGTCAAAATAATCTCATTTTTTATATTTAAGTCGGACCAAAAAATCTGAAAGTTTTTTCATGCATTGAAGTTCTGATGCATGTTTGACCTGCAAAGTTTGAAGTCCATATGTTGTTCATTTGAGAGAAACAAAAAAGAGAAATTTTCGAGTTGTAAGCTAGTTGTAGAGCACATATCTCAAAGCAATGTTGGAGCGGTGAGGATAAGGGGTTCCATGTAGCTCGAGCTCCACAAGACCTTTCTGTGCTAAAACAAGTATGTACTAAATCAGCAACAATTAGTTGTGCTAAAACATCGACAAATAATATGGATCAGAGGCAGTGGTCAAATTCTATTTGATATCAAGAGGCATGTAAATTTCAAGTAAGAATCACTACCGGAATCGCACCCTATGCCGACGGCCAGGGCCGTCGGCATAGCCATGACTAGCCGTCGGGTCAGGCCTATGCCGACGGCCCCCGTCGGCATAGGGCCGTCGGCAAAATATCCGTCGGCGTAGCCAGGATGACCGTCAGGATAGAAAAGCCGTCGGCATAGACCCTATCCCGACGGTGGCCGTACATCTATGCCGACGGCCCTGGCCGTCGGCAACGTCATCGCGTAACGGCGGCCGCCGTCAAGTGCTGCCCAATGGCTTCTCGCCACGTGGCGAGACGCCGTTCAGCATGGGCGTGTCTATGCCGACGGCCTAGCCGTCGGCTTAGTTTGAAATTATGCCGACGGCTAGGCCGTCGGCATAGACACGCCACGTGTCAGAAACTGGGCGCTCCTGGGGCAGGTCTATGCCGACGGTCTAGCCGTCGGCATAGTTTCAAACTAAGCCGACGGCTAGGCCATCGGCATAGACGTGCCACGTGTCGGCCACTGGGAGCTCACGCCAGGCCTATGCCGACGGCCAAACTAAGCCGACGGCTAGGCCGTCGGCATAGACGTGCCACGTGTCGGCCACTGGGAGCTCACGCCAGGCCTATGCCGACAGCCAGGCCGTCGGCATAGATTCTGTCCATTTTTTTTTCTTTTTTCTTTTTTATGTACACAGTATCACACAACAAATTGGCATCGCAAAGCATCACACATATAAGTATCATCACCACAAAGCATATAAGAATCTCACAAACAACAATAAGATAAGAAACATCACAAGCATACAAGTATCATAGCATCGAGAACAAGCATACAAGTATCATAGCATCGAGAAAGGCTTAAGCGCCAGGACGTCGAGCACCGCGGAGGTCGTCACCGCCAAGACCGCCGAAGCCCAGGTCGTCACTGCTAGCGGCAGCGCTACCGCCAAGACCGCCTCCACGTCCGCCTCCGCCTCCGTCTCCGTGGATCGGAGTGGTCGGGCTCCGTGTCTCGGGAGTGTTGCGAAGACCACCGCCAACGGTAGATGCACCTGTTCCCTGGATGTTGAAAGATATATTAACGGGATATAAGACTGTGTTGAAAGGCATGATATATTAACGGTAGATGCACCTGTTCTCCAAGAAGGCCTTTGCGGTTGCCTCCGGCTCCTCCGGTTCATTCTCTGAAGGTGTCGCATTTCCCGTTTCTGCAACAATGACATCATCTAGCATGTCCCTGACCCCGTCGTCCTCATATCCATCGATGCGTTGTCGCATCACCTCCTCTCTACCACGGTCCTGCTCGGCTATGTTTATCGGCGGCATGTCAAAGTTTGGCATATATCCGTGCGTGCGAAGGTGCTCACTCATGTCCGTCTGATTTCTACGGTGATGTCTGGCACATCTCGCACAGGGGCATGGTGGGATAATTCTCATTGGACGACGGAATATCTCCTTCAAATAGACATCGGTTTTCGCGATCCACTCCGATGTTACTCGATTCCGACGGATAAAACCACTGTACATCCACTGATTATCTGCCATTCTCTGCTTTTTTGCAAGCCACACAACATAATTAAGGATTCATTTAAACTAATCTCATCAAATTTTCAGTTTCTACCGCGTTTAATCCACCTACATCTCTAATAGGTAAAGATGGGTCCTAATCCCACCAGAGGATGTGTAGATTGAGTACGTTCTCCATTCTACCCCGTTCCGAGACAAAATTTCGGCAGCACCTCCCCGCTGTTCTCCAGATACACGTCTCGGCAAATAGCCGAGAGAATGTGCTCCGGAGAACAATGGGGAGGCGCCGCCGAAATCCTGTCTCGGAACGGGGTAGAACATGGAGAACATACCCAATCTACACATCCTCGGGCTGTCCGTGGAAAACGCTGGACAATCCAAAAGAGCTGCGGTGATAAATATGCAATTGAATGCATATTTATCGATGCAACCCTTTCGGACAGGAGACGCCTAGGTTACACCAGTTGACTTGAGAATGAAATCTAGTCACATGATTCGTAGCTCACCCTCGGCTGTAGAGGAAGTATTCGAATAGCAGACGGACGACCGGGGACCAACAGCTCCTACGCCGATCACTTCACCGAGATGGAACACCACAGAACCTGCACCGTGACAATAATTAAGTACATCACAATATATTCATCATCTATCATCATGTAACAATCATCGAAGCATAAAAAAATCATCATCATCATCGTCATTTACCATGATCCAACAATCATCATCATTTATCATCTCTTCCGCAAAAAAAATGGAAATCTATCATCATCATCATCTAAAAATTATCAAGGCATAAAAAAAGCATTATCATCTATCATCAACATCATCATCTATCATCATTAACATCATAATCTAACATCATCAACATCATCAACATCATCATCTATCATCTAATTTTTTTGCATTTCTCACATTTCTAACTATCATCAAATCATCTACCATCTAACTATCATCATACATAATGCATCCATCCATCTAACCATCCATCTAATTACATAACTATGAACAAAAACTTAATTCACAAAAAAAATTGCTATAGAGAGGGAGGGAGGGAGGGAGCTCACCATGGGGGAGGGCCGGCTCGGGTGGGGGGGGGGGGGAGGGCAGGCACGGGCGATGGAGGACCCGCGGCCGGAGTCGAGCCCTTGCGTGCCGGTGCGGGCGCGGACAGCGGCGACACAGGGCGGGTGCGGACGGGGCGGCGTGGGGCGGGGAGGCGCGGGGCGGGGAGGACGTCGGGGCGGGCGCGGACGGGGCGGCACGGGGCGGGGCGGGACGTCGGGGCGGCACGGGGGCGGGGAGGACGACGGGGAGGCGCGGGGCGGGCAGGACGGCGGTGCGGGTCGGGAGGACGGCGGCGCGGCGCGGGTCAAGGCGGGGACGACGGCGGCGCGGCACGGGGAGAGGGTGGTGGCGGCGGTTGGAGGAGAGGAGATGTGCAGCGAGTGGAGGAGAGGAGGGCGTCGACGGCGCGGAGAGGGTGGCGGCGGCAGTTGGGTCAGGGTGCGCGAGGAGAAAAATGAGTGGAGGAGGAGGGCCGGGGTGTGGAGGATAAGGTGGCCCTATGCCGACGGCCAGGCCGTCGGCATAGGAGTGGTCCCACATGGCAGCGAGAGGGCCATCGAGTGGATAAGGTGGCTCTATGCCGACGGCCTAGGAGGCCTATGCCGACGGCATAGCCGTCGGCATAGATGGCAACTACTTTTTTTTTGAAAAAATAGTCCCACCTCGCCGAGGGAAAAGCAATTTGACCTGTTTAAATAGTTCACTAATCCATACGTTATAAGCTCCGGTATTCATTAGACTTATATGAAGAAAATGGACAACTGTTGTGAACTTTTCAGTGCTCGGGCACCGGGCGTGCCAGCGCAGCCGGCCCGGTGCCCGAGCACTAAAAGGTTCACAGCAATTGTACATTTTCAATGATGAATACCGGAGTTTTTAATCAATTCAATTATTACATTTTTTTTAGATTCTTAGTTTACCGTCTGTATGGGACCCGGCACCTTGAGGGGGAAACGGACGCGGGTTAGGCGGGACGGGGGCCCTGGGGGGTAGCAATGCCACCCGAGCGTCGCACCGGGCCCTCATACATGCGGGGTGGTGTGGTGGCATGTCCCAAGAGGTGGCACACGTCTCCGGGGTGTGCCCCCATCCAAGTGACGGCGGCACTGCCTTGCGTGCAGGGGGCACACCGCGGAGCCCCAAGACGGGCGTCTAAGCATGCCTGAACACTTTCACATATGCATCGGGACCCATGCGATGTTTCGGTGACATAGCTACACCCCGAATCCCCCCACCAACTAGAATTCCCTCCGTGTCGACCGTTTCCCCCCTCCGTGACACGGCGATAGCGACGTTCGTAACTGGGGGCAATCGATATACAATCAGGGTATGTTTTTTTAGATAAGGCATAATTATCTTATGCAAAAACAAAAACTAAAATAAAGTAAAAATGAGACAATAAAGTAAAAATAAAAAAATAGTATGCCGACGGCGAGGCCGTCGGCATATCTGTGCACACACGGAGGTGCAGTCCCACGGATCGATGACGTGACATAGCACACGGATCGATGACGTGGCAGAGGGGTATGGGCCAGGTGTATGCCGACGGCATACGCCGACGGCCACCGTTACCACCTGTCGGCGTAGGCTCAACGTCGTCAAACGGTCAGCGCTGACGGCAAGGGCTATGCCGACGGCCGCTCCTATGCCGACGGGCCCCGTAGGCGTACCTCGAGCGGTCCCGACGGCCTCGTATATGCCGACGGCCCCGTCGGCATATATGGATTTATGCCGACGGCTTTTCTACGCCTACGGCCTGCCCTTGGCCGTCGGCATAGCTGCATTTATGCCGACGGGTGCCGTCGGCATAGATTTGGCCGTCGGCAAACCAAGTTTTTCTGGTAGTGAATAGGAGTGCGGCGTTAGGGCATTTCTAACTGATCCACTATTCTATGTCATTATAAGGGAGGATAAATTTGGTTATCCTCCCTTACGGCACACCTAACCAAACCCCTATCCTGAATACTGGAGGAAAATTTATCCTCCCCGCCGAAAATCCCTCCCGATATCCCTAAATATCCTCCATCCCGCTGCAACCGAGTAAAAGTTGCTGCCTCTCTTTCTCCCACCCACTCGGCGCCTTGCCTCCCGGTGCCGGCACCAAGCCCCGCCGCCGCCACCGATGACGGTCCTTTCGCCTGAAATGGATAGCCCAGACACTACCATCGCCCCGCCATCGTCTTTTCACCGCCGGAAACCATCCACGCGCTGCTGCTTTGCGGCGAAGAAAGGTTTGTGGATGAAAAAACCCAGCGGGTTCAAACTCCTTTTCCAACCGTGGTAATAGCCTCCGGGGTGGCGACCGCCTCTCTGGCAACGGCCCGCCGCTCCCGCCGCAACATCCAAGAACTTTTCATGCATAGGATCACAAAGTTCGCCCACAAGTCCTTCACATTGCAAGATTGCTACAAAGTGCTATGCAAGAACGAGAAGTGGATCCAAAGAATCGTGGAGATCACTCCAAAGAGATCAAGGTTGAGCATATCCATCGAGGAGGAGGACAAAGTTGACGAAGATGCCAACAATAGACCGGAAGGTAACAAGGTTGCTAAAAAAAGAAAGAAGAGAAATGCATTCGGTGGCACTTACGAAGAACTTGTGGCCATGATCGAGAGCAAGAAGGTGTTGGAAGCCGAATGGAAAGAAGAGAAGATGGTGAGGTGGAATGAGCTCAGGGTGTTGTAGGATGAGAAATGGAAGGCCAAGTTGGCGGCCGAAGAGAGGAAGTTGAAGGCGTAGGAGCGTAGGCTTGCACTTGAGGAGGAAAGGATCCATGATGCCAAGAAGGCCGAAGAACGTGCTATCATGTTCATGAATCCAAACACAATGGATGAAACTGCACAAACGTATTGGGAGCTCTCTCGTGGAGAGATCTTGGAAGCCTCTCTTTGGAATGTTGGTGGTGGCCGAAGCGGTGGTGGTGGTGGTGGTGATGGTCGTGATGGTGGTGGTTAAGGGGTTGGTCGTGTTGATGGTGGCCGAGAGGATGGTGGTGGTCATGGTGGCTGAGAGGATGGTGGTGGTGATATCTTCTCCGAGGACCTTGTTTGAGTGGTGGTGGTGGTGGAGGTGATGGTGTATGCCATTAGTTGGCTCGATCCGCAACATATACATGCTATGTTTGTGGTGATTTTGGATGAAATATTGTATTTGAAGTGATGTCTTTCGGGTGAACTTTGCAAGTTTTAATTTGAAAAACGCGATAATTTGAAACGTTGTGCTATGCATATTTTAATTTGAATGTTTTTAAGATATATATTGTGTAGCGTTTCAAGTTCATGCGACTAGGACACAAAATCTACACAATTTTATTTTTGCTCCACTATGTATAGGGTATCGACTAGGTGCAGCTACCGTTTTTCCTCCACTAACTTTACTCCGCCGGATCCTCCCTTAACTTTTAGTGTATCGGTTAGAAATACCCTTAGCACGCACAAGCTATCTTCCTCGAGCCTTCCTTTCTTAGTTAATTTGGCCGTCCAGCTACTAATGCATCACAATGGCCATTAGTATTAGATTAAGTTAGCTATGTGAAACATGCACCAACTTGCGTTGATTATATTGTATAGTCAGCCGTTGTGGGTATTGGATTCATCGGCGTCTTCTCACCGAACTGCCACCACAAACGCCACCTTGATCACAAATGCAGTCTCCGACACCAAATGTCAATTCATGCCTTATATCGCTGCTAATTCCATGACTCTGCCAGATCGAGAAAGGGAAGATGTATGTCTCTCTTTCTTCTTATTTAGTCGCCCAACAAGAACCTTTTGCACCTATGGCTCGACAACACGAGGAAAAAAGAATACTTGGGCGCAGCGTGAACCAGCACGCTTCTGGAATATAAGGAAACTAGCAGTAGTGGACACTAAGGAGTCGACCGAACCGAGTTTAAAAATTAGATTATTGCAACATAACTAACCTACTTGACAGAAACGCACTTGGCTTCATCATGGCCGAAGACTCCGGTTTGCCACGGGGCAGCTCTCACTCTTTTTGAGGCTTCCTCTTAGGTCTGTGGCTTGTTCTTCTGACCGAGCGGCATCCCCTTCCCCTTCTTCTTAGGCTGCCCCTGGATCTCCTTAGTCTGCACGGATTTGAAACTGTGTGCTGCCTGACGTTGCATGGGCCTGTGGCACAGATTTGAGCTGTGTACTGCCTGGCGTTGCACTTGCGGCTGTCACAGATTTCAACTGCGGATGGCCTGACCATGTACTGCCTAACGACACAGGTGTTTTTCTGCTCATGGCGCGATCTGCTTCTATTCTTCTTACTATCCTTCTTCTCCAGCGAAGTGGCAGAGGCGAGGAGGATGTGGTGCTCACTTGGCTACGGTTGGGTTGAGGAAGCATGTGCCAAGGGCAGCATATATATAGGAGGGATGGAGAAGGTCTTGGGAAAGCGCTCCAGCCGGACGACGCGCTTTCCCGGAGGAGCATGGTTTGGTGGCGTTGCCGGTGCTACTGTTAGTCGGTCTCTTTTGTCACTGAGGGATGGGTATGCTGTTGGGTCAGTGGTCGTGGGCTCGTGGCCGCTGCTGCGTTGGTCTTCGTTTTTTCTCCACCTCCTCCTTACACAACTAAGTACATACTTCAGAATAAGCGTTGGTGGTTTAAGTTTTGGTAGCACCACGCCGAACGGCTTGTCAGTTGTTGGTCACATATATGCATGTACTATACGTCGTGCATCATTGTCGTAGTAAGTATACACGCCGTTGCCGTTGCATGAGGTGTTTATGTAGAGCTGGAGTTTTGATTAGCTAAACCGATTGTACATTGTAATCATTTGCGACCGATCTTGTATACATGTTTGTATATGAGTTGGAAGTCAACTTGAGCAACGGGGGACAAGAAAGCTATTTACTCAGACCTTATGAGGTAGAAGGTTTTTCAATGGAATTCTTCAGTTATCATGGCTCGTTGACTATTGGTTTTTGAGTGTTTGCTGCCTAAATTCCAAACATCCGATGGCAGGCCAAAAATATTTCAATCTTCTCACCCATACTATGGTTTGGGCCTCTATCTTGTGGTGCCCACATGCTGACATGTTATATCTTTTTGCGAAAATGATCCAGATCTTTTATCAAAGTTCACCAGAACTACAAAGCATCTCAAACATAATAAAAATTACATCGAGATTCCGAGACCGCCGAATGACCATTACCATTGTCAGAATGAGCCGCCGACGCACCGTTGTCGCCGCTCTCATACCGGAGTTGACTTGACCTTGTCGACGACAGCTGGGAAGTCTTCGTGTACGTGCCCCTAAGGAACAGCGCCCTAGAGCAGCAGTCATCGTCGTTGAACCCCTGAATATATATGAAACACCTGACACTGAATTTCGCCACATGACAAGAAGCCCTGACCTCATCGCCGCAAGGAATCTACGCTGGAGCTCCGTCGACTGCGTCCAGATGGACGAACTCGAGGAGGATCGAAGCCCGGAAGACAAACTCGAAGAAGAAGCGCTGCCATCCGTCCGAGTGCTGCACCTACGAGGACTAAAAAAACCTAACCTAAACTACTAACCGGAGCTTAGGCACCGGGATTCCTCTCTCTTCCACCAGTCGCCGGAGCAATAGGTAGAGGGAAGGCGAATTCACGGGCTCACTGGTGAAGTCTGGAGGGGAGAGTTTACCCTAGCCGCCAAGGGATAGGGGAGGGAGAGAGAAACCCTAGACATGTTATATTTAGAGTTAGACCATGTGCCACTACAGGAAACCAGACGTTTCCCACAGGTTAATTCAACTTTTGGACCCACATGTCATACATAGTTCATTATATTCATGTTATATTTACAGTGGAACTATGTATCAATACGAGACATATGTTCCACCATTTCGACCAATCTGTGTTGTTGATTTCTTTCGTTTCAGTGTACTTCATGCATGTCTTTTAACATACCTTCAAAGAATCCCAGCTGATCTATTCTTGTTGCTTATGTCAAGCTAACATGAAAGGATCTTTTTCTACTATTTTAATAACTAGCAAAGTGGCCTGCTCGATACGCGGGCAAGAATTTAGAAATTAGAATAAGAAGAAAATATTATCTCATTTCTCTAAAGAAAAATTCAAACCAAATGTGACGGCATTTATAAATATAAGACATAGTTTTTCATTAAGTATGTTTTTCTTGATATATAAATATATATGCTATCCGTTATCATTTGCCATAAGCGGGAAACATATTATTCATCAATTTATTTGTTCTTTAAATTAAAATGATAATAACCCTAGTTTAAAGGCCATTCATATTTTTTTGTCTTGGTTTTTGTCATAAATACCAATATTTTTTAATGCTCCATAAATCAATGCCATCCCCAAGAATCTAACAACTTCTACAAGTAAATGTGTATTTGTAATTCCGTTGTCTATCAATTCAACCATGACTAAATTGGATACAACGCGCTTTCCCGGAGGAGCATGGTTTGGTGGCGTTGCAGGTGCTACTGTTAGTCAGTCTCTTTTGTTTTGTTTTGTAGAGTAGATATGTATATTCAATAAGTTTGTCATTGAGGGATGGGGTATGCTGTTGGGTCAGTGGCCGTGGGCTCGTGGCCGCTGCAGCGTTGGTCTTCGTTTTTTCTCCACCTCCTCCTTATACAACTACATACTTCAGAATAAGCGTTGGTGGTTAAGTTTTGGTAGCACACGCCGAACGACTTGTCAGTTGTTGGTCATATATATGCATGTACTATACGCCATGCATCATTGTCGTAGTAAGTATACACGCCGTTGCCGTTGCATGAGGTGTTTATCTAGAGCTTGAGTTTTGATTAGCTAAACCTATTGTAAACTGTAATCATTTGCGACCGATCTTGTATACATATTTGTATATGAGTTGGAAGTCAAGTTGAGCAACGGGAGACAAGAAAGCTATTTACTCAGACCTTATGAGGTAGAAGGTTTTTCAAAAAAAATTCAATGGAATTCTTCAGTTAGCTTGGCTCGTTCCCCGCAAAAAAAAAAGCTTGGCTCGTTGACTATTGGTTTTGGGGTGTTTGCTGCCTAAATTCCAAACATCCGATCGCGGGCCAAAAATATTTGAATCTTCTCCCCTAAAAATGATGGGACCCATACTAAGGTGTGGGCCTCTATCATGTGGTGCCCCCATGCTGACATGTTATAACTTTTTGCGAAAATGATCCAGATCTTTTGTCAAAGTTCACCGGAACTACAAAGCATCTCAAACATAATATAAATTACATCGAGATTCCGAGACTATGGAATGACCACTATCGTTGTCAGAATGAGCTGCCGACGCGCCGCTGTTGCCGCTCTCATACTGGAGTCGACTTGACCCTGTCGACAACAGCCAGGAAGTCTTCGTCCACGTGCCCCTAAGGAACAGCGCCCTGGAGCCGCAGTGATCGTCGTTGAACCCTTGAATATATCTGAAACACCTGACACCAAATTTCACCACATGAAAAGAAGCCCTGACACCACCGTCGCAAGAATACGGCATGCATCTACGTCGGAGCTCCATCAACTGCGTCCAGATGGACGTACTCGAGGAGGATCGAAGCGCGGAAGATAAACTCGAAGAAGAAGCGCTGCCATCCACCCGAGCGCTGCACCTACGAGGACAAAAAAGCCAAACCTAAACTACTAACCGGAGCGTAGGCACCGGGATTCCCCTCCCTGCCACCGGTCGTCGGAGCAATAGTTAGGGGGAAGGCGAATTCACTGGTTCGCCGGTGAAGTTTGGAGGGGAGAGTTTACCCTAGCCGCCAAGGGATAGAGGAGGGAGAGACAAACCATAGACATGTTATATTTAGAGGTAGACCATGTGCAACAAACAGGAAACCGGATGTTTCCCCACAGGTTAAGTCAACTTTTGGACCCACATGTCATCCATAGCTCATTATAATCATGTTATATTTAGAGTGGAACTATGTATCAATACGAGACATAATTGCCACCATTTTGACCAATCCGTGTTGTCGATTTCTTTCATTTCAATTTAATTCATGCATGTCTTTTAACTTATCTTCAAAGAATCCCAGCTGATCTATTCTTGTGGCTTATGTCGAGCTAACATGAAAGGATCTTTTTCTACTATTTTAATAACATAATACTAGATAGAAGTTGCCCGTTAGTAAATTTAGGTTCAGTTGCACATATAGATGGGTTGGACAATAATAAAGTTACTAACTTATACAATATTCCGTGGTCGGCGTCCATTAGAGGTATAGCTTGCACTGACAGACCATATTACGACACCGTTCAGTGGCCTTATCTCTTTGAGTGACGGATTTTATTGTCATTCATCTACGTTAAGTACTGCCTCTATCTCATAATTTTTGCTGTGGTTTTAGTTAAATTTGAACTAAAACCAGGACAAAAATTGTGCAACGGAGGGAATAGTATTTCCCCTAGTTTCTCACCAGAATTTCAACATATTAAGACAACAAATCACACATTTTTATTCCGAACAAATGCATTGCATTACACATTAGCCCTATAGATATTCATCCTACACTTCAAAGTTTAAGTTGCTTTTGAAAAATCCCTACATCTGAGACCCGAAATGCCAAGGCTCAATTACGGAGGTATTCTTGAAAGCATACTAATTACGTTAAGCCCCAATCGTAATTCTCAGTTGCCATGATGCGAGAGGACCACGAGGACTGCCACCTTTATCACGGAAGCAGGCCCCCACGCCGCCGCCAGACCGCAGCCATGGGCCAAGCACCAACCCACCCAGATCCAGATCCAGGTCAGGGGGATCAACACCTCCACGCGCTGCAGCACGTGGGCCGCCACCACCATCCTCCCGCCGCCCCCAGGCACCTACAACCTGAGGGGATGGGCGCAACACCGTCAGCCGCCGCAAGAGCCGCCAACATCGCGGTAGCTGGCCAGGGACAACAGAGGCCCGCCGCCGCCAGATCCGCGCAAGCTTTGCGCGACGAAGACCATGGGGCGGCGGTGAGGCGAGCGGGAGCATGGAGAAGGCCTTTAGCGGGCGTGAATTCGCCACCTCCCGAGTCGCCTCGGGGAGGACGACGTGGGGCTGGGGGTTGGCAGACTGATGGATGGTGAATCCATGGGCTGATTGTTCGAGCCTGGAGGGGATGAGGACTTCGTCCTAGCCATCACTGAGCAGGAGGAAAAGACATGGAAATAGTTTTTTAATGTCACCATGATCAGCAACGCAAGCTCTTATACAAAGTAGCAATTTAGGGCCTTATATCACGGCTAACAAATATTGCAGGAAACTGACTGAACAGTAGAAACATGCATGTGGCAATTTCCTTTTATTCGGTCCACAAAAAGAAGGTGCCACACCACTCGACAACACAAGGGAAAAAATCAGGCTCTGGTGCTTTGGTTTCCAATGAGATGTCAATGAATTTCAGTAATTACAGTCGACAACGAAATATTTACCTTTTGATCAAAATGTTTCAGTCATTTCAGTGAAACTCAAATAAATTTTAAAATATTTGTTTTAATTTTTTTTGGGTTCAGTTACAAGTGAATGTTTAGGTGATTTGTCAGAAATGCAAACCCATTCACCACCACAAACGCCACCCTGACCACGAATGCAGAGTCAGACAACAAATACCAATTCCATGCCTTATATCTCTGCTAACAAATATTGTAAGAAACTGGATGAACGCAGGGAACATGTATGTCACTTTTTTTTCCTTTAATTCATTCACCCAACAACAACAACTTGCCGATCGACTCGACAACACAACTACACAAAGGAGAAAAAGGTTTACTTAGCCACAACGTGAACCAGCACCTGGCCTACATGCAAACTAGCTATGAACTCCAAGCGGTCAATCTAACAGAGTTTACAAAATGAATTCTTGCAACAAAAACTCACATGACAGAAACGCACTTAATTAACTTCACCGTGGCCAGATGACATTGATCGCAGTGCAGCTGGACACGTTGCTGCTCTCATCCTTTTTAAGGCTACCTCTTAAACAACCTTTGGTTCATCTTAGACGCTGCAGGCGCTGGCTGATTCGTCTTCGATGACTGCTGCTTCGTCTTAGACGGCCCAAACATCGCCTGCTGTGTCTTTGGCAATGCCCGATTCGCCATCTTAGAAGTCATCTTCATGGGACTACTGCGTACCATGGCGGGATATTCTTCCTCTTCTTCTTCTTTTTTTGGCCAAGCGATGTGAGGTGAGCTGGGTGCAGTGTTTGCTTTGTTCGAGTTGGGTTGAGGAAACCTGCAGCAACGGCTGCGTGTATATATAGGAAAACCGCTCCGGATGGACGACGCGCTTCCTCCGCCGAGAATGGTTTGGTGGTGTTGCCAGTCAGTCCCTTCTGTTTTGGGGAGTATATATGTGTATCCAGTGCATTCTTATTGACAGATGGATGCATCTATTTCCTTTTATTCAGTTGCCCAACAACAACCTGCCCATGGCTGGACAACACAAGGGAAAAACACTTTTACTTGGCCGCAACGTGGACTAGCACGCTTCTGGCCTACATGCAGACTCGAATGAACCGAGTTTACAAATTAACATATTGCAACATAAACTAGTGTACTTGACACAAACACACTTAACTTCGCCATGGTCGGACGACATCGGAGATATGTGGACGGGCAGCTGCTCTCACCATTTTGGAGGCTTCATCTCTTTGTTTTTTTAGGCTACAATTTACTTATCTTCTCTTGTGAGTCAGAATCCGGTTATTCTTATTCGGTTTCTTCTCCTCCTCCACATGGCTTGTTACTTGTTGTTAGTCACATATATTAGCTCGCTCCCTTCCCTATCTCTCGCCTGTAACTTCCCCCTGTCCGGATACTCCTTTGGTAATCAATAAAAAGAGAAAATTATTCAAGTGGGGGGCTTTGCGACCCCCCCCCCCCCCCTCTCCCCTGCCAGTGACCTTCAAAAAAAGAATGTATGCATGTACTGTACGCCATGCATCATTGATGTAGTAACTATACACGCCGTTGCCGTTGCACGAGTTGTTCAGGTACATGTTGAGTTTGGATTAACTAAACCGATTGTAATCATGTCGGACTGATCTTGTATCGGGTTGGTTTGTCGAGTTGAGAAACGGGTGACAAGAGAGCTACTTACCCAAGTTCAGACAGACCTCGTGAGGTAGAAAGTTTCGCCATTCTTTTCAATGGCATCCTTCAGTTATTATTGCTGGTTGTCTATTGGTTTTTGAGTGTTCGCCTAAATTCCAAACTTCATGGTGGACAAAAGTATTCCACCACCGTTTCTAATCATCAAAACAAACACTATTTCTAATTTACAGATGGATGCGGTTGGGTCAGTGGTCGTGGTCGTCGCCGCGTTGCTCTTCAAGTCTTCATATCTCCTCCTCCTCCTTATAGTACAATGTATATTAGAATTAGCGTTAGGTGAAGTTTAGGTAGCAGACGGCTATTAGAGTATGGTTGATGTCCTTGTCCTGTTTGTTAATATGCATCTCACACAATCAGGTCCATTCATACAAAGCATGCCCCAGCACTGAGTTACAATAAATCAGATTAAGATATCTTGCAATCATACTATAATCATACACGCATTTGATTTTTATGCAAATTCTTTCTTTGACCTACTACGACCAACAACTACCGGCCAGAACCATTTTCTATCATTCCAAAACAAAACGAGCTAGCAGAAGCAAGAACCAAGTGTTGGGCTAAGTTGTCCCTCCACATGGAGGTGTGTTGGCAGCCCAACATCAGCCCATAAGTCCAACACATGTCAGCCGTTGATCTTCGCTGCATCCAACGGTTAAGAGTGCTTTCAAGGGAAGTGAAGCAAGGAGAAAACCCTAGCCACTCCACCCTTGCTGGTGGTGGCTATCATTCGTGAGAGTGAGAGAGATAGCACACAAGAGAAAACCCAACCTGAGAGAGAGGAAGAAGAAGAAGCAGAGGTTATGTCCAGATTTGCTGCATCTGACTAGACAGTGTTCAAGCTGGTGGTTGGAGGCTCAAACGTGCTTGGATCGACCCCAAACTTGGTGAGCTCGTTTCTTACTTTGAGTACTTCGATCTGGTTAGCTGGTTTGAGGATTGGGTCAGTGGAGCATCAAACTTGAGAGTGGTTTTGTCAGCTTGACTGCTGCAGTTTCAGAACATAGTAGTTTTGGGAGACGGACAGTTTGGGTAGGCAAACGATGTCGGATTGAGCTGAAATTTTAAGGGGATCTCTAGAACTCGTGTGTCTACTTGTTTGCCAAATTTGGTGCTGTTTGGTTCAGCGGTTTAAGAGCCGTTTGCAAAACACTGAAGGGTATAGAAGCTGTGTAAACTCTGTTTTGCTGAAATCTTGTTTCTTGTAGTTGTTGTTGCTGTTGCCGGTTGGCAACGTGTAGAGTGTATTGTAAATCTCTCTAGAGGTTCTAGAGCAGACTTTGTACTCATCATTCTCATAGTGAAGTTGCGTGGACCGGTCGGTCCACAGCCGTGGTTTTTTACTCCTCAAGTTGAGGAGGTTTTTTCACGTTACATCCTGTGTCACATGTGCATGTTGTTTGTGTTATTCCGCTGCTTACTGTTGGATTATGGATGGGCTTAGGCCCATATAAGACAATAATCCCTGGTTAATCTCTAAGGCCCATGCATGTGTACCGCAAGTGATGGGAAGTGTGAGAAGTTTAGTACCATACTGCTACAGTAAGAAGAGTGAGACCTCTTTATAAGGCCTGCTCCATCACTTGCTATTGGGACCTTGGGAATAGGAGCTGTACACGCGCGCTCCTCCTCCTCCTCCGCCCGCCTCGCCTCGTCACCACGCGCGCGCGCGCCACGAGTCGCTTACGGAAGCGCCACTATCCAAGACGTTGGACCGTGGGCCTGGCCCAGGCCCATCTACCTGACGGCCTATATAAGAAGGCGCTGGCCAGTGGAGTGAACCCTAACTCAGTTCACTCACTCCCTCTCGTACAACCCTAGCCGTCATCTACTGTTCCTCTCAGTGTGCTGCCTCCGGCGATCCCATCCCGACAACCGCGTGCATGGTTGGTCGGGAGAGCAGGTGCCTCTGGAACCCTGTCGTTCGAGATCCTGCCCGGGAGAACGGTAATAAGGTTTTTGGGGAGCGTCTCGACGCGACTGCTCCCGATCTGTCCCCATCTCCGTCCGCCTCTGCTTCCACTACTTCCCCTGCATCGACACCATGGCCGCCGCCGCCGCCAAGAAGAAGGCTATGGACGCTGCCGCGGCTGCTACTGCCGACGCCGCGTTGGCCTGGCCAACCGGAGGGTATGATCTGTTCATCCCTCGTTTACTCGTACTTGTACTAGCCGTATATGTGCTGCTCATAGATGGTTCGCTTCTATGTTCTGTGCGTGCTAGTATGCTTAGGTATCGCTACGAGATGCATACCTTTTATGCCATGCTTATTGTATACTCGTGGATTAGTCTAATCGGAAAAGTGCTAATATTTCCAACAATCCAAAAACCTTATTTCAGGCACTTTTCGATTCAAGGCTTTGCTGCTACTCTGAAACCGGAAAAGTTTACCGGGACGCATTTTAAGCTTTGGCAGACTAGGACCACCTTGTGGCTCACAGCGATGACCATGTTCTGGGTTGGTGCTGTGCCCCCCCACAGAAACGATTGCTCCTGAACAGGAGAAGGCGTTTAGGGAGGCAACTACCATCTTTCTGGGAGCCGTTCTTACTATGATCGGAGACAAGCTTGTGGACGCATATCTCCATATGTCTGTTGCCAAGAATTTGTGGGATGCGCTCGAAGCTAAATTCGGCGCAACCGATGCTGGAAGCGAGTTGTATGCTATGGAGCAGTTCCATGATTACAAAATGGTTGATAACCGTTCTGTATTGGACCAGGCCCATGAGATACAATGCATCGCTAAGGAGCTCGAGCTCCTGAAGTGTGAGTTACCGGAAAAGTTTGTCGCGGGTTGCATTATTGCAAAACTCCCTCCTGGATGGAGGAACTTTGCTACTTCTCTCAAGCACTTGAGACATGAATTCTCTGTCGAGGATGTCATCAGTCATCTCAGTGTTGAGCAGAACTCGAGAGCAAAGGACTCACACGTAAAAGGAGCAGAGGGTTCTTCTAGCGCCAATGTGGTGCGGAAAAACTTCCACAAGTTCAAGGGAAAGTACTCTGTCCAGCAGAATACTACCTTTAAGAAGAAGGGTAAGAAGAAAGACAAAAAGAGAGATGGCTGCTTTACTTGTGGTTTAGAGGAAGATTGGGCAAACAAGTGCCCAAACAAGTACAAGAAGCCATCACAGGCATCTGGGTATGGTAATCTGTTTACCATACTTTCAGTTTGTCAGTCCACCGATTGGTGGGTTGACACTGGGGCCAATATTCATGTGTGTGCTGATGTGTCTTTGTTTTCTTCTTACAAGGTCGCACGAGATTGTTCCGTCCTGATGGGGAATGGCTCGCATGCTTCTGTTCATGGTCTTGGCACGGTAGATCTGAAGTTTACTTCAGGAAAGATCGTGCAACTGAAGAACGTGCAGCATGTCCCCGCCATAAAGAAGAATCTCGTTAGTGGCTCCCTTCTATGTAAAGAAGGGTTTAAGTTAGTATTTGAGTCTAACAAAGTAGTCGTATCTCGTTATGGACTATTTGTTGGAAAAGGATATGATTGTGGTGGTTTGTTCCGCCTTTCCCTGGAGGATTTCTGTAATAAAGTCGTGAACCAAATTCATTCCAATGTGAACAAATGTGAGGTTTGGCATTCACGTCTTTGTCACATAAATTTCGGTTGTATGACATGGCTAGCTAAGATGAATCTAATCCCGAGTTTCACTTTAGCCAAAGGCTCTAAGTGCCATGCGTGTGTGCAAGAAAAGCAACGTCGTAAGCCTCACAAGCCTGCGAAGGAGAGACACCTGGCACCACTAGAGCTCATACATTCAGATCTCTGTGAGATGAATGGTGTGTTGACTAAAGGTGGAAAGAAATACTTCATGACTTTGATTGATGATTCCACTAGATTCTTTTATGTGTATTTGTTAAATACAAAGGATGAGGCTCTACACTACTTTAAAATCTATAAGGCTGAAGTTGAGAACCAACTTGAGAAGAAAATAAAACGAGTCCGGTCTGATAGTGGTGGAGAGTACTTTTCTAGTGAGTTTGATTTATTCTTTGCAGAACATGGTATTATTCATGAGAGGACGCCTCCGTATTCACCCCAGTCAAACGGGGTTGCCGAATGGAAAAACCGTACTCTAACCGATTTGGCTAACGCCATGTTAGATACATCGGGTTTATCCAAGGCATGGTGGGGGGAGGCTATATTGACATCATGTCATGTCCTAAATAAAGTTCCAGCAAAGGATAATGAGACTACTCCCTATGAGCAATGGGAAAAGAAAAGAACTACACTCTCTTACTTGCGCACTTGGGGCTATTTGGCGAAAGTCAATATGCCGATCCCCAAAAAGCGTAAGCTTGGTCCGAAGACCGTGGACTGTGTTAATTTGGGATACGCTAAGAATAGCGTTGGCTATAGATTTCTAGTAGTGAAATCTGAGGTACCTGACCAGAAGGTCGGTACAATTATAGAGTCTAAGGATGCTACATTCTTTGAGGATATTTTTCTCATGAGAGATATGCAAAGCACTTCTAGACTGGAATCTGATGAGACTCCTGAACCTGCCATTCCGATGGAATACTATGAACACAAAAGTGATGAAAGTTCCACGGAGGATGACGAGGAAGCTCCTGTTAGGAGCAAGAGACAAAGGACTGCAAAGTCTTTTGGTGATGATTTCCTCGTGTACCTCGTGGATGATGACACTCCCAGTTCCACTTCAGAAGCTTATGCATCTCCGGATGCTGACTACTGGAAGGATGCGGTCCGTAGCGAGATGGATTCCATCTTGGCTAACGGGACATGGGAGATCACTGATCGTCCTTATGGTTGTCAACCATTGGGATGTAAGTGGGTGTTCAAGAAGAAGCTTAGGCCCGATGGTACTGTTGAAAAGTACAAGGCAAGGCTTGTGGCCAAGGGTTATACACAGAAAGAAGAAGAGGATTTCTTCGACACTTAGTCACCTGTGGCTAGACTAGCAACCAGTCGAGTGCTACTCGCTTTGGCTGCCTCGCATGGTCTTCTCGTTCATCAGATGGACGTTAAGACGACCTTCCTTAACGGAGAGCTAGAAGAGGAAATTTACATGCAACAGCCAGATGACTTTGTAGTAAATAGTAGGAAAGAAAGGTGTGCAAGCTAGTGAAATCCTTGTATGGCTTGAAACAAGCGCCTAAGCAATGGCATGAGAAGTTCAACACTACTCTGAAGTCTGCTGGCTTTGTTGTGAATGAAGCTGACAAATGTGTATATTATCGCTATGGTGGGGGCGAAGGAGTTATACTTTGTCTGTATGTCGATGACATACTGATATTTGGGACCCACCTCAAAGTCATTGAGGAGGTCAAGGCTTTTCTATCTCATAACTTTGAGATGAAAGACCTCAGCGTGGCTGATGTTATCTTGAACATCAAGCTACTGAGAAATTCTGAGGGTGGAATTACACTTTTGCAATTCCACTATGTTGAGAAGATTTTGAGCCATTTTGGATATTCGGACTGCAAACCTTCTGCAACACCATATGATCCTAGCGCACGGATTCGAAAGTTCGAAGGCACGGCTATAGATCAATTGAGATATTCTCAAGTGGCTGGTTCACTGATGTACCTAGCATGTGCTACTCGTCCTGACATCTCATTTGATGTGTGCAAACTGAGCCGGTTTGTTTCCAATCTGGGAGATGTGCATTGGCATGCTGTTGAGCGAGTGATGCATTACTTGCAAGGTACTGCGAACTATGGAATTCACTATTCTGGGTACCCGACGGTACTTGAGGGATATAGTGATTCGAATTGGATATCTGATGCTGATGAGATGAAAGCCACAAGTGGACATGTCTTCACACTTGGTGGTGGTGCTGTTTCCCGGAAGTCTTGCAAGCAGACGATCTTAACCAGATCGACTATGGAAGCAGAACTCACAGCATTAGACACATCATGCGTCGAAGCAGAATGGCTTCGAGAGCTTTTGATGGATTTGCCGGTGGTTGATAAACCAGTGCCGGCTGTCCTTATGAACTGTGTCAATCAAACGGTGATTGCCAAGGCTAAGAGTTCAAAGGACAACATGAAATCCACAAAGCACATAAGAAGAAGATTGAAATCTGTCAGAAAATCAAGAAACTCCATAGTGATAGCGTTGGATTATATCCATACGGCTAAGAATCTGGCAGACCCTTTTACGAAAGGGCTATCACGGATTGTGATAGAAAATGCATCGAGGGAGATGGGTATGAGACCCACGTAAGTTGCCATGGGGTTAACCCAACCTATGTGATCGGAGATCCCGTGAATTAGGACATGATGGGAAAACAATCCAGCGGTCAACTGAGGAGAGTATCCTTAATTAACCCACTCCGTTGGAGATGCACAATACTCTCAATTTTGTAAGGCATGCTGACTTTTGTCTTAATGTGTTCCAAAGCTTATGTAAGCAAGACGCTAACCTACAGAGCATTCTTTGGAGGAACACACCTATGTGGGCCCGACTGCTGGTCACAGTCTATGAGATTGGGTAATCTCTAGTAAGCTCATGAGAACGAAGTATGACTAATAAGCTCCACCCGTGGGGTTTAGCCTTCGGAAGCCACGTATCAGCTGACAATGGGCGAAACTTCTACATGCCAAGCTGACAATTCAAGGCATAGTCCATTGTTCAGTTGTGAAGAAGTCTATCCCATTGCTCTAGGTGGAAGTTCAACTTAACAGTCTCCACTGAAAATTCTGGTATATCAAACATTGTTTGGAACAGTTGACAAACTTATGTGCCTCGAGATCTGGTTGGGGATTGTTGGATTATGGATGGGCTTAGGCTCATATAAGACAATAATCCCTGGTTAATCTCTAAGGCTGCATGTGTACGGCAAGTGATGGGAAGTGTGGGAAGTTTAGTACCATACTGCTACAGTAAGAAGAGTGAGACCTCTTTATAAGGGCAGCTCCATCACTTGCTATTGGGAGCTTGGGAATAGGAGCTGTACACGAGCACTCCTCCTCCACCGGCCGCCACGCCTCGCCTCGTCATGACGCGCGCGCGCGCGCCGCGGGTTGCAGGAATGAGCCGAGCCGAAGCTTATTTTTGCCACTCAGGAATTGTTAATTAATTAACGAGTCGCTTACGGAAGCGCCACTGTCCGAGACGTTGGACCGTGGGCTGTTCGCGGACTCGGTCGTGGGCCTGGGCCAGGCCCACCTACCTGACGGCCTATATAAGAAGGCGTTGGCCAGTGGAGTGAACCCTAACTCAGTTCACTCACTCCCTCTCGTACAACCCTAGCCGCAATCTACTGTTCCTCTCAGTGTGATGCCTCCGGCGATCCCATCCCGACGACCGCGTGCACGGTTGGTCGGGAGAGCAGGTGCCTCCAGAACCCTGTCGTTCGAGATCCTGCCCGGGAGAATGGCAATAAGGTTTTTGGGGAGCGTCTCGACGCGACTGCTCCCGATCCGTCCCCAACTCCATCTGCCTCTGCTTCCACAACTTCCCCTGCATCGACACCATGGCCAACGATGCCACCGCCAAGAAGAAGGCTACAGACGCCACCAAGGCTGCTGCTGCCGCCACCGCGTTGGCCTGGCCAACCGGAGGGTATGATCTGTTCATCCCTCGTTTACTCGTACTTGTACTAGCCGTACATGTGCTGCTCATAGATGGTTCGCTTCTATGTTCTGTGCGTGCTAGTATGCTTAGGTATCGCTACGAGATGCATACCTTTTATGCCATGTTTACTGTATACTCGTGGATTAGTCTAATCAGAAAAGTGCTAATATTTACAACACTTACTTGTTGGTTGAAGCTGTCCTCAAAGTTCATCACAAGTGGAGGGGATTGTGTAGTGTGCATATTTGCCGTGTCGGTGAATTTGTGTAGCGCATTGTTGTTGTCTAGCCCCACCAAAGTGGCATCAGAGCCTTGGTTTGCTTGTGCAAATTGCTGAGTTTCTTGTGGTGAAAGATGGAAGTGAATACTAGCAGGATGATATCTATGAATGGTACAAATTATCAAGCATGGAAGGGCAAGATGGAGGACTTGTTGTATGTGAAAGAATACTGGAAGCCAGTGTTCTCCACTGATATGCCGGAGGGCATTGAGGAAGGTCAGTGGAAGGTACTACATCGTCAAGCTTGTGGGTTTATTCGGCAATGGGTCGATGACAATGTTTTGAACCATATCATTGATGAGACACATGCACGCACCTTATGGCAGAAATTGGAAGAGTTGTTTGCACGAAAAGAAGGTACAAACAAGATGTTCTTGATCAAACAATTGATGTGCTTGAGGTACAAAGAGGGCACTCTAATTGCAGATCATGTGAATACATTCCAAGGCATTATAAATCAGCTTTCTTCAATGGGAATAACATTTGAAGATGAAGTGAGAGCTTTGCTGCTACTAGGCTCATTACCGGACAGCTGGGAGACCTTTAAGGTTACGGTTTGCAATTCAACACCTAATGGAGTTGTCACTTGGAATCTTGTGAAAACCAGGGTACTAAATGAAGAGTCCAGAGAGGTGGCTGAAGCTAGTTCTTCCTCACATTCAGAGGTGCTAGTCACTCAGTCCGGGGGGAGAAGTAAGAGTAGAGGTCCAGGTAAAGGGGCAGAAAGAGGTAGGAGCAAATCAAAAAGTAAGTATGCTGATTATGAGTGCCATCACTGCCATCAGAAGGGCCGCATTAAGTGGCAGTGTGACAAGTGGAAAAAAGAAAAAAAGAAAAAGAAGAAGCAAGATCAGAAGCAAGTTGACAGTGATAGTGACACAGAGGGCAACCGAGTTACTGCAGTAGAGGAGGACATCATGCTTGTTATGCATGAAGAAAATGAGGGCAGATTTGGTTCCACTGTTGAGGAGAAGATCACTGTTGTTTCTGATGAAACCGTCAACCTTGTGGATGGTGACGAGATGATTTGGATACCGGACAGCAGTGCTACCATTCATGCTACATCTCGCAGAGAGCTCTTCACTAACTATATATCAGGCGATTTTGGTGTTGTGAAGATGGGGAACAATGATAGAGCAGCCATCATTGGAAAAGGAGATGTGCATTTGGAGACCGCAAATGGTACAAGGTTAGTCCTCAGATCTATGAGGCATGTTGAGGCACTTTGTCTCAATATTATCTCGGTTGGTTTGCTTGATGGAGATGATTACTTGAGCAGTTTTGGAAAATGCCAGTACAAGCTCACCAAAGGCAACATGATTGTTGCAAGAGGTAAAATGGTCTCAGTGTTGTATCATGTTCATGCTAAGCTCTTTAGTGCTTATGTCAATGCACTAGAGAAGGATGATCATTGTGCTCTATGGCACAAGAGACTTGGGCACATGAGTGAGAAGGGGATGACAATGCTAGTGAAGAAAAAATTGTTGAAGGGTGTGAAAGGAGTTCACATCAAGA
Source organism: Aegilops tauschii subsp. strangulata (assembly GCF_002575655.3). Lineage (NCBI taxonomy): Eukaryota > Viridiplantae > Streptophyta > Magnoliopsida > Poales > Poaceae > Aegilops > Aegilops tauschii. The sequence goes on along the minus strand of NC_053041.3, from coordinate 648,903,845 downwards.
AATGTTCAGATTGTCTAGCAGGGAAGCAACATCGAGTTGCCTTCAAGACTCTACCTCCTCACAAGAAGCCCGAGAAGCTGGACTTGATACATTCCGATGTTTGCAAAATGTCGGTAAGATCTCTTGGTGGTGCTAAGTACTTTGTGACTTTTATTGATGACTTTTCCAGGAAAGTTTGGGCCTCCACTTTGAGGACCAAAGTGTTGGAACACGCGGTACGCTACGCTAGCGCCAAATAAAATTTTCTACCGCGCACCCAAGATCATGCTGCTGGAAATAGATCACGGGATCAGGTTTACCACTAGACACACAGTCACCACAGTGGAAGTAGAGTTGGTGATGCGTGCAACCGATCTCCCGGGCCGTCTCCTCCTCGCGTTGCCGATCTCCCGCGAACAGCGAAGACGCGTGAACGGTGATCTCCCGCGAACGGCACCTCGCGGTTCCCTCGAACGGTTCGTCCAAGCACCGCAGATGTGATGCCTCCAAGGTATCCACACGTACGGGGAGCAGCGTCGAGCGGCGGACTGCTAGGTCCGGTCGCGCGGCATGGGCATGGGGACTGGCGGTGGCTAACCAGGGTTCAATCTGATCAACCCTAAGTGGTGTGCCCACTCCCCTTTATATAGACCTCCGAGGTGGGATCAACACTTGAGCCCACTAGGAGTCTAGATCCATTTTCCACTCAGATCCAATCCGAATGGGCTGCACCCCCTTAAGTGTGCGACCCTATAGGTTCACGTACACATGCACACGACCAGAGTCGATAGTTGGTAGCGGCTCCTAGCAGAACGTGCCAACTCCCATGTGGGTGTAAAGTCGTTTGACGAACCTCAACAATGTGGCATATGCAACATTCCTTTTCCCTCACGATATTTGTTGTCGAGCTCAAGGCGAGTACTTGTCACCCTTGTGTTAGCTTGACCTCTCTTCTCCAAACCATGATACAGATTCCCGAACTGGGTTAACACTTAACCCAAGTCGCATGGCCATGCTTTCTGAATCTGATCACTCGAGAGGGCCCATAGAATATCTCTCCAAATAGGAGGGGCAAATTTCATCTTGGTCAATCATGTCTCGCGGCATGTCTCACGACTCACCTGAAAGCTACCTTTATAACTACCCAGTTACGGAGTAGCGTTTGATAGACCCTAAGTGAGTCGATCCTCATCCCGAGAACATGCGAGGACCTCAGGTCTACGACATGGCATAGACATTGCACTTGAGACTAACAAATGACTATATCTCGCTGCGTCTCAAAGTGGGTCTGTCCGGCTCGGTGATCTCCATCCCCGAGCCCATACTATCGGTTTAGCATCTCCATGCACATGATTTGTGAAACATAGTCATCAACCGAGTCGTATACTAGTCAAGGATATGTGTCCGCATAACCTTATCAACTAGGGACCATTAAAACAATCATCATACAATACATAGTTCCACAAACAAGTCACATAATTATTGATACATATCATTGATGATGTTCAAGGACAATACAAAGGACTCATGAATACATATGGAAATATCATCATCACATGATTGCCTCTAGGGAATATCTCCAACAGTCTCCCACTTGCACTAGAGTCAATCATATAGGCATCGTATGCCCATGGAGTTCATGTGCGCCTCATGCTTCGGACGTGGGAGAGGCTTCGTCAATGGATCAACAACATTTGCATATGTGTGTACCTTGCATATGTTTACATCACCTCTTTCGACAATGTCGCGAATAAGATTAAAACGCCTGAGTATGTGTTGGGTTTTATGATGGTTCCGTGGTTCCTTGACTTGCGCAATGGCACCACTATTATCACAATAGAGGTCCAATGGATTAGACGCGCCCTCAACCACACCAAGATCAGAAATAAAATTCTTCACCCAAACACCTTCTTTTGCAGCTTCAGAAGCCGGAATGTACTCGGCCTCTGTTGTAGAATCAGCTACCGTATCTTGCTTGGAGCTCCTCCAGATCACTCCTCCTCCGTTCAGAATGAACACAAACCAAGATTGCGATCGACTGTCATCCCTATCTGTTTGGAAACTAGCATCGGTGTAACTATTTACAACGAGCTCATCCTCACCTCCATAAACCAGGAACATATCCTTAGTCCTTCTCAAGTACTTAAGGATATTCTTAACCGCTGTCCAGTGACTCTCCCCTGGATCAACCTGGTATCTGCCCACCACGCTAAGAGCAAAACTAACATCAGGACGAGTACATACCATAGCATACATGATGGACCCAACAGCCGAAGCATACGGAATCCCATCCATGCGTCTTCGCTCATCAGGAGTCGTAGGACTCTGAGTCTTGCTAAGACTAATGCCATGTGACATGGGCAAGAAACCTTTCTTGGCATCTTGCATGTTGAACCGCTTCAACACCTTGTCAATATACGCACTCTGGCTTAATCCAATAAGCCTTCTCGATCTATCTCTATAGATCTTGATTCCCAAAATGTAAGCTGCTTCTCCCAAGTCCTTCATAGAAAAAATATTTTTCAATGAGTCCTTGACAGATTCAAGCATTTGAACATCATTTCCAATCAATCATATGTCATCCACATATAAGATCAGAAATGCAACTGAGCTCCCACTGACCTTCTTGAATACACAATGATCACAGTCATTCTTGATGAAGCCAAACTCTTTGACAGCTTCATTAAAACGAATGTTCCAATTCCGAGATGCTTGCCTTAATCCATAAATGGATCTCTGAAGCTTGCATACCATGCTAGACTTCTTTGGATCGACAAAACCCTCGGGTTGTGTCATATACACATCCTCGGTTAAATTTCCATTAAGGAAAGCCGTTTTGACTTGACATCCATCTGCCATATTTCATAGTCAAAATATGCCGCTATAGCAAGAATGATCCGAATTGATTTAGGCATCGCTACCGGTGAGTAAGTCTCATCGTAGTCAACTCCTTGAACTTGTCGATAACCTTTAGCAACAAGTCGACCCTTATGGACTGTGACATTTCCGTCCATATGAGTTTTCTTCTTAAAGATCCACTTGCACTCAATGGCTCGAACGCCATCTGGCAGATCAACCAAGTTCCAAACTTGATTGTCATCCATTGACTTTAATTCAGATCTCATGGCCTCAAGCCATAACTCGAAATCAGGGCTGTCCATCGCTTCCGCATATGTAGTCGGCTCGTTGTTCTCCAAGAACAACACATTGTAGTCATGCAAATTCCGTAACCTTTCCGACCTCCGTGGAACCGGTGTCGACTCCACTACAGGTTCCTGACTAACTCCGGTGTGACAGTATCACCTACCGGAATGTCCCCGTGTGGTTCTCGAATTTCTTCTAGTCGGACCGTCCTCCCACTAGCCTTCCGATTGAGAAACTCTTTCTCAAGGAAAACTCCATGTCGAGCGACAAACACTTTGCCCTCTTCACGGTTGTAGAAGTAATATCCCAAGGTTTCCCTTGGATATCCCACGAATATGCACTTGTCCGATTTGGGTGTGAGCTTATCCGACTGGAGTCGCTTGACATATGCTTCACATCCCCAAATTTTCAGAAAAGACAAACTGTGACTCTTCGCAGTCCATATCTCATATGGTGTCTTATCTACGGACTTAGATGGTACCCTGTTTAGTGTGAAAGCTGCAGTTTCTATAGCGTATCCCAAAAATGACAAGGGTAAATCCGACTGACTCATCATCGATCGGACCATGTCCAACAGGGTCCGATTCCTCCGTTCTGACACACCATTTCTCTGTGGCGTACCCGGAGGAGTCAGTTGTGGAACTATTCCATGATTCTTCAGATGATCATCAAACTCCTGGCTCATATACTCACCGCCACGATCAGATCGTAGAAGTTTGATTTTCTTGCCGAGTTGATTTTCCACTTCATTCTGAAACTCCTTGAACTTTTCAAAAGTTTCTGACTTGTGCCTCATCAAGTAGACATATCCATATCTACTCAAGTCATCGGTGAAAGTCACGAAGTATTGGAAACCACCTCTGGCTGCCGTGATCATTGGTCCACATACATCACTATGTATAAGTTCCAACAACTCGGACGCCCTCTCGCAACTCTTTGCAAAAGGAGTCTTAGTCATCTTACCGAGTAGGAAAGGCTCGATGTCTCGAATGATTCAAACTCAAACGAAGTTAGATTTCCATCATCATGGAGCTTCTTCATGCGCTTTTGACTAATGTGTCCTAGTCGACAATGCCAGATGTAAGTCGGATTTATCTCATTAGGCTTATGCCTCTTGACATTTATGTTATAGACTGATTCACCTTCAAGATGTAGGATAAATAACCCATTTACAACGGGTGCAAAGCCATGAAACATATTATTCAAGTAAGTAAGAGAACCATTGTCCTTAATACTGAATTCATAACCTTGTCTCATCAAACATGAGGCAGAAATAATGTTTCGACTCAAAGCAGGAACATAATAACAATTATCAAGTTCCATTACAAATCGTGAAGGTAAATTAAGTTGCATAGTGCCGACGGCCAATGCAGCAACTCTTGCTTTATTCCCAACGCGAATGTCAACTTCTCCTCTTGCGACATTCCTAGTTCTGCTTAGCCCCTGCGTCGAGTTGCATATGTGAACAACCGATCTGGTATCATATACCCAAGAGCTACTAGAAACATCAGCAAGATAAATGTCTATAACATATACAACAAGTGTACCTGAAGAAGAAGTCATACTTCGAGTCTTCTGGCCCTTCTCGGCAAGCCACTTGCTACAGTTCCTTTTCCAGTGTCCGGGTTCCTTGCAATGAAAGCAAACACTCCCCGAAGCCGTCCCTGACTTAGGCGCAGTGGCTGTAGTTGGAGTTGCCTCCTTGTCTTTGCCCTTTGCCTTAGCCTTTTTCTTGGACCAGCTCTTCCTGAACTTAGCCGAGTTCTGCACCATCAACACTTGACGATGTGTACCTTTCTTGATATCCCGCTCTACCACTTTGAGCATCCCATGCAATTCAGTGAGCTTCTTTTCCATCCCATGCATATGGTAGTTCGAGATGAACGGCCCATAGTTGTCGGAAGAGAGCCCAGAATTGTATCTGTGGACAAATCATCCCCAAGTGGGAAGCCCAGCCTATCCAGAGCTTGCATGTACCCGATCATCTTGATCACATGCAGGCTCAGTGGATCACCCTCTTTCAGCTTACAATCCATCAAGGATCGCCAGACGTTGAACCTTTCGGTCCTAGCCTGCATTTGAAACATGCTCTTAAGGTTCTCGATCATATAGAAATACTCAATATTTTCGAACTGCTGCTACAGATCGGGCTCCATAGAAGCCAGCATGAGATAGCTGATCTCGTTTGATTCATCAACGAGTTTCTGGTAGGCATTTCTGGCTGTGGCATTGGCATTATCGGCAGGTTCCTCTGGAAGCGCATTCTCTAGAACTTGTTCCTTTTTCTCATGCCTAAGAACAATTCTCAGGTTTCTATACCAGGTGGTAAAGTTTGTTCCATTCAATTTATCTTTTTCCAGGATTGATTTCAACGCAAAAGGGGTAACTTGAGCAGGTGGTGCCATTGATCTACAATAGAAATATGCAAAACACTAAGACATGTATTCATGAAGAGTAATTCATATTAAACATTTTAATAAGATCATTACTCCCACTAAAATCAATATCCCTCGATTGATACTTAGTGATTCAAGATCCAAGATCAACATGTCAACTAGTGAGCTTTTGCATCACCGCTAGAGGACAAGATCACTCGGTAAGCAACTCTTGCTAATCGTATCTCCATACGACTCTTGTTGTTGGGGACATCTCATGCCTCGCCAACTCCTATGCCTCGTAGCCCAAAACTGTTTTGATAGCCACAACAAGTCAACCAATGCTCCGCGTGTAAGTGTCCGACACAAACCCATCACTTCAAGGAGATCTAGCGGCACCCTAATTTCATAGGCCCGCCACTAAATATACTTGATATGTGAAGGTGCAGCAATTGGGGAGGCATTGGTACTTGACATTCTTTGAGGGATCACCCTACTTAAAACATCTACCATGCAAAAGGAAGGGTGCATAGAAGGGATAAACTTTCACAGGCAGTTTATGTATGTGTGATATGGTATAGCCCCTTTTCACAGCGCGTGGTGATCTCCATCTCCACGTGCACAGTCTGCCCATGCATGGTTGTCCTCGTGGTGATCTCCATCTCCACGCCATGGTGTCAACCGCCAAGTGTTACATAAGATACTTTGCTATTAAAAACTAATAGCTACTGAAAGTAAATTACATTACATGGTTCTCATGTTGACACAAAGGTCATTAATACAATAATGGGACAACCATATGGCTCCTGCCGGTTGCCGCACTCATGACACGCAGGTCATGAAACAATAATATACAAGAAACATACATGGGCTATACCAAATCATAGTCATTCCCTGCAAAAACGAGTCAGACGTTCTACCGCCGAAGATAAAACCTCCTGAAACTCTATCTTACAAGCGGATTTTGGCCTAGCCAGAAGCGCCGAAATCCTATTCTAGGATTTCGCCGCTATTCCAACTTTTCGTTAGCTTCAGTTTGACAGGTCGTGGAGCAAAATCGGAGTTCGTATGCAAAAGTTACAACCGTTTTACCGAGACCGGTCCAACAGATTTCAGCACCGCGGAAATCACATTTCCAAGGTGTTGATCTATGTTCCGATTCGATCAATCTCATTGATCCTCGCATGCTGCATCCGGATTTACGTTCCACTGTCTACCCCGATGGCGGACAACCGACCGGTAGGGGTAAGTTGTGTCACGACCTCTGCATCACGATCACGAAAACAAGATCACGAAACCAACCTTCAACACCGATCTCATCGACCCGCACCTGAACCGACCCAACCTTCAACGGTTCGTCCAAGCACCGCAGATGCGATGCCTCCAAGGTATCCACACGTACGGGGAGCAGCGTCGAGCGGCGGACTACTAGGTCCGGTCGCGCGGCATGGGCATGGGGACTGGCGGTGGCTAACCAGGGTTCAATCCGATCAACCCTAAGTGGTGTGCCCACTCCCCTTTATATAGACCTCAGAGGTGGGCTCAACACTTGAGCCCATTAGGAGGCCACATCCATTTTCCACTCAGATCCAATCTGAATGGGCTGCACCCCCTTAAGTGTGCGACCCTATAGGTTCACGTACACATGGACACGACCAGAGTCGATAGTTGGTAGCGGCTCCTAGCAGAACGTGCCAACTCCCATGTGGGCATAAAGTCATTTGACGAACCTCAACAATGTGGCATATGCAACATTCCTTTTGCCTCACGATATTTGTTGTCGAGCTCAAGGCGAGTACTTGTCACCCTTGTGTTAGCTTGACCTCTCTTCTCCAAACCATGATACAGATTCCCGAACTGGGTTAACACTTAACCCAAGTCGCATGGCCATGCTTTCTGAATCTGATCACTCGAGAGGGCCCAGAGAATATCTCTCCAAATAGGAGGGGAAAATTCCATCTTGGTCAACCATGTCTCGCGGCATGTCTCACGACTCACCTGAAAGCTACCTTTATAACTACCCAGTTACGGAGTAGCGTTTGATAGACCCTAAGTGAGTCGATCCTCATCCCGAGAACATGTGAGGACCTCAGGTCTAGGACATGGCATAGACATTGCACTTGAGACTAACAGATGACTATATCTCGCTGCGTCTCAAAGTGGGTCTGTCCGGCTCGGTGATCTCCATCCCCGAGCCCATACTATCGGTTTAGCATCTCCATGCACATGACTTGTGAAACATAGTCATCAACCGAGTCGTATACTAGTCAAGGATATGTGTCCGCATAACGTTATCAACTAGGGACCATTAAAGCAGTCATCATACAATACATAGTTCCCCAAACAAGTCACATACTTATTGATACATATCATTGATGATGTTCAAGGACAATACAAAGGACTCATGAATACATATGGAAATATCATCATCACATGATTGCCTCTAGGGCATATCTCCAACACAAAGATCAAGTACTAGGTGTATTCAAGCAATTCCAAGCCTCGGTTGAGAGAGAAACTAAGAAGAAGATCAAGTGCATTCGCATTGATAATGGAGGAGAGTATATTGGGCCATTTGATGCATATTGCAAGCAGCAAGGTATTAGGCATCAATTTACTCCCTTGAAGACACCACAGCTGAATGGTCTTGCTGAGAGGATGAACAGGACAATTGTGGAGAGAGTTAGATGCTTGTTGTCAAGTGCAAAGCTACGTAAACACTTTTGGGGTGAGGCTTTGATGACTGCAATTTATCTTATTAATCTCTCATCAAGTTATCCTTTGCAGGGATATGTTCCTAACAGGGTCTGGTGTGACAAGGACGTCTCATATGACCACCTGAAGGTTTTTGGGTGCAAGGCCTTTGTTCATATTCCTCAAGATGAAAGGTCAAAGCTTGATTCGAAGACACAATAGTGCATCTTTCTTGGCTATGGAGGTGATGAGTTTGGCTACAAGCTGTTTGACCCTATAGCAAGGAAAGTTGTGAGAAGCCGTGATGTTGTGTTTGTTGAAGATCATACAATTGAGGATATTGTGAAGACAAAGGGGCGGGTTCCTCCTCAGCAGCAGCAAGACATGATTGATTCTGACCCAGTTCTTGCAGCTCCAGCTCCTGTGCAACTTGAAGCAGATGCAGAAGATGTACAAGATGATGTACATGGTGGTGCAGGTGAAGAAGATGCTCCCCAGCAGCAGCAAGAGTATGATGCTGAAGTTGATGATCTGGATCAGCAGGAAGCACCAGCACCAGAAAGTCCACCAGCTGCTCCACTCAGAAGATCCAACAGGGGTCGAATTCCTTCCAGCAGGTATCCCTCAGATCAATACGTGGTGTTATTATCTGACGGTTCAGTACCTGAATGCTTTGCAGATGCAATGGAAGATGAGCACAAGAAGGAGTGGAAAAAGGCTATGCAAGAAGAGATGGATTCCTTGCATAAGAATCACACTTATGAGTTGGTGAAGTTGCCCAAGGGCAAGAAAATTTTGAAGAACAAGTGGGTCTACATAATCAAGCAAGAAGAGCACACATCACATCCAAGGTACAAGGCTAGGCTAGTTGTAAAAGGATTCGGCCAGAGAAAAGGCATTGACTATGATGAGATATTTTCTCCGGTTGTGAAGATGACATCCATAAGAGTAATCCTTGGCATGGTAGCAAGTCTCAACTTGGAGGTTGAGAAAATGGATGTGAAGACTGCATTCCTTCATGGTGAGTTGGAGGAAGAAATATACATGGAGCAACCTGAGGGGTTTCTTGTGAAAGGCAAAGAAGACTATGTGTGCAAGCTGAAGAAAAGTCTCTATGGCCTGAAACAAGCACCAAGACAATGGTACATGGAGTTTGAAACTGTCATGGGGGAGCAAGGCTACAAGAAGTGTAGCTCAGACCATTGTGTGTTTATTCAGAGGTTCTCAGGTGATGATTTCATCATATTATTGCTCTATGTTGATGATATCCTGATTGTTGGCAAGAATGTCTCTAGGATTGCTAAGTTGAAGAAGGAGTTGAGCAAATGTTTTGCTATGAAATACTTAGGTCTAGCAAAGAACATTCTCGAAATGAGAATTGAGCGAGACAGAAATGCAACAAGTTGTACTTATCTGAAGAGAAGTATATTGAGAAGGTACTTCAGAAGTTCAGGATGGAAAATGCTAAAGTTGTGAGTTGTCCACTAGCATCCCATTTCAAGTTGAGCAGAAAGCAATGTCCTACCACTGATGAGTAGAAAAAGGAAATGCATCATGTTCCTTATGCTTCAACGGTTGGGGGTTTGATGTATGCTATGGTGTGTACAAGGCCTGATATTGCTCATGCAATTAGTACTGTGAGCATATTTATGTCTAATCCAGGAAGACCTCATTGGGAAGCCATGAAGTGGATTTTGAGATATCTCCGGGGCAGCACAAATCTGAAACTTTGCTTTGGTGGTGGTGAAGCCAAGCTGATTGCTTTTTCAGACTCTCACATGGCTGGAGATGTTGACAGAAGGAAGTGTACTTCAGGATACTTGGTTACCTATGCAGGGGGAGCGGTGTCATGGCAAAGTAGGCAGCAAAAGTGTGTGGCATTGAATACAACTCAAGCTGAATTCATTGCAGTAACAGAGGCGAGCAAAGAGCTATTGTGGCTGAAACGATTGGCTTATGAGCTTGGTTTTAAGCAAGACAAGTATGTGTTATTTTGTGACAACCAAAGTGCTATCCACTTGAGTAAGAATGCAAGCTTTCATTCAAGGTCTAAGAATATAGAAGTCTGTTATCATTGGATTTGAGATGTGCTGTATTCCAAGGAAATGCAACTTGAGAAGGTTCACACCGATGACAATGGGACTGATATGTTGACTAAAGTGGTGACGAGGAAGAAGCTTGAAGTATGCCGCCAGCTCGCTGGCATGGCTGCCGGAAGGCAGTGAGACCCTCCATGATGTCGGGAGTGGGAGTTTGTTGGGCTAAGTCCCTCCACATGGAAGTGTGTTGGCAGCCCAACATCAGCCCATAAGTCCAACACATGTCAGCCATTGATCTTCACTGCATCCAACGGTTGAGAGTGCTTCCAAGGGAAGTGAAGCAAGGACAAAACCCTAGCCACTCGACCCCTGCTGGTGGTGGCTTCCATTCGTGAGAGAGTGAGAGAGATAGCACACAAGAGAAAACCCAACCTGAGAGAGAGGAAGAAGAAGAAGCAGAGATTCTGTCCAGATTTGCTGCATCTGGCTAGACAGTGTTCAAGCTGGTGGTTGGAGGCTCAAACGTGCTTGGATCGACCCCAAACTTGGTGAGCTCGTTCCTTACTTTGATTACTTCGATCTGGTTAGCTGGTTTGAGGATTGTGTCAGTGGAGCATCAGACTTGAGAGTGGTTTTGTCAGCTTTGACTGCTGCAGTTTCAGAATAGAGTAGTTTTGGGAGACGAACAATTTGGGTAGACAAACGATGTCGGATTGAGCTGAAATTTTGAGGGGATCTCAAGAACTCGTGTGTCTACTTGTCTGTCAAATTTGGTGCTGTTTGGTTCAGCGGTTTAAGATTAGTTTGCAAAACACTGAAGGGTACAGAAGCTGTGTAAACTCTGCTTTGCTGAAATCTTGTTTCTTGTGGTTGTTGTTGTTGTTGCCGGTTGGCAACATGGAGAGTGTGTTGTAAATCTCTCTAGAGGTTCTAGAGCAGACTTTGTACTCATCATTCTCATAGTGAAGTTGCGTGGACCGGTCGGTCCACAGCCGTGGTTTTCTACTCCTCAAGTTGAGGAGGTTTTTCCACTTTAAATCATGTGTCACATGTGCATGTTGTTTGTGTTATTCCGCTGCTTACTTGTTGGTTGAAGCTATCCTCAAAGTTCATCACAAGTGGAAGGGGCTGTGTAGTGTGCATATTTGCCGTGTCGGTGAATTTGTGCAGCGCATTGTTATTGTCTAGCCCCAACACCAAGAACTGAGAATTACGTGATGCCCCAATCGTGCAACTGCTCTTTGAGCGTCGGCTTGTGGTATATGCATGCCCATAGCAGAAGGTTATCTGCACAACTAGGAATAAGAACCAAGGAGTCCTCTCTTTCTCATTTTTTTAAAGAAATCTTCTAGTAGGGGCAGGGCCGGTCCTAAGATTTCGAGGGCCCGGGGCGAAACTAGGACTACAGGGCCCTTAATATTGACCATCATGTATAAATTTTTATAAACCTTCGTGGCAAAAATTGCATAGTGGATATGGCATAGGGTTAAAGACTTGCATACCTTCTCTGACTTGCGTGGTTTTTTCTCGGCATGCGTAGCAGCGCAGGGGCTAGCAATGAGGCGTCCCCGGCCAGAAACCAAATCTGCGGCAATGACAACATCACAGGTAGGCCGCATAGGAGAATCACAAGGGCGCACTGTGGTAGAAAAGGCAATGCTGTTGCACGGTGACGCAAGACAAATAACTAAAACATGGTCGGTTGCTTAACAAATGAACATAAGTTTGGCGCATATGTAAATTTGTTCACAAAATACCATGTCAAAGCAACTATTCACATTTAGTATTCTATCACAAAATAAGATTTAGTACTCAAGGATTTTGTGATGAAATACCTTAAACAGTACCATCATGTCTTTCTCTTTTTGTAGTATTGTTTCTGAACTTGTGCCTTGATCCATAGTCACCTGAATCTTTACAAGAAAATTTTGATCAGCTGAAAGAACAGATCAAGGAAGCATAATCGGTTTATATCCAGGCATCTAATGAAATCCAAAATTGTCAATGGGCACAAAACACGGTTCTTCATTGGGAAATATTATATGAATCCATATATGGTGCTTTTCTTGATTTTAGTTAGTAAACAGCAGGAAAGTTTTTCCTTTTAAACAATTACATGGCAACGAAGTAGTCAAAAAAGAAAGAACTGCTACAGATTTTAACAAACCTAGATCGATTTTGATTTGGATCCACCAAGCAGAGCTTGGGGAACAGGTCTGGCGCGTGTGACTTCTGATCCACCGATTGCCGTTTAGTCCGGCTGGTGCTTTGGAGAAGAAATTAGAAGACCTAATTACAGATTTGAGGGAACTGGGGAAGAAAGAATCGAGGGCCTGCTTTCTGTACGAGAAACCTGGCTGCTGGCGGCTATACGGTAATACGCCAGTGCACCGGATCGCTAACCTAGACATCCTTTGCCCTCTGTGGAACAACTTCGGTCAGGCCCAGTACGTTCACGTTGTAGTCAGTACACAGAAACGCGCTACTGCTAAGAGCGTAGCAGTAGCTTGGTGAAAATAACCTCGAGCGTAGCAGTAGCTTGTGCAACCTTGATCGAGTTTGATTTGGATCCACACACACACCCCCCCCCCCCCCCCCCTCCCCCCCACATCAGGGTCGGGCCTGGGGTAGTGCTTTCAAATATTCCACAAAAAGCAGATGCGCACCAAAGGGCGGACATATTTGTTAGAAAATCAAGGCAGAGGACAAGCAATCACAAGCAGGGCATCAATATTTGTTGAAAAGGTTTGGCAAACTCGCCGACTCATCAAGCATGATTATGGGCGCTCTTCCATCGGTACTAAATTGAGACAACAAATCGCACCAAGTCAATCGGACAACACCTATAGCCATGCACCACAACAAGTCAGGACATCACTGCCACGTCCCCCACACCTTCCCTCACGTGATCCATGTCTAGAATACCATCTTCGTCTAGTCTACAGTACACTATTAAGGAAAACCTTATACACAGAATCTTAGCTGCAGCACGGCACAAAAAGAGGCACTACTGCTAGTTAGCAGTAGCGAGGTTAAGAAAACCACGCTACTGATGTAAATTTAGTAGTAGCGCGTGTTGTCCAAACCGCACTGCTACAAAAATCCACTGACAGTACCCAACAACATAAGTTTACCAGCAGCGCGGTGTCACAATGCGCGCTCCTGCTAATGCAATAGTAGTAGCGCGCTTTTTAGTTGCGTCGCTGCTGCTAATTTTGAAATTGTCCACACGGTTGGCACATTTAGCAGTAGCGCGTGTGACGAAAGGGCGCTGCTGCTACGCTCTTAGCAGTAGCGCGTTTTTTCTCCCGCGCTACCGCTAGGACGCAGCACCCCACCACCTTTTTCCACCCGTCCTCCCCTCCCCCATCTCCTCTCCTCCCTTTCCCCTACCTCCCACATCCTCCCTCTCTCACTCTTCTTCTTCCTCAATACTTCTCCCCCCATTACTCTCCCTCTTCTACCTACCTTTCTCTCTCTTCATTACTCCTAGCTAACTACACACCTCCATTAATGCATCTCCTTTCTCTTTTTCCTTCCCCCTTCACTAGTTGAAGTTGTCTCCTCCCAAATTAGCTAGCTAGGTAGATGTAGCATTTAGTTAAGTGACCTATTTTCCCCCTAACTAGATCTATCTTTGTCAAGAAGAGCTTTCTGCACTTTTAATCTCCCTTCATCATCATCTCCACCGTGTGCTCGATCTCGAGATAGAGGTGATTAAAATTTCATGCTGTTGCAAAATGGAAATATGTGTATGTGTGTGTGATGTGATAATTAGGCAATATGATGGAAATTGTGTGTGTGGCATGAGTTGACGCCAAATTGTGCTTTTGAGTTGCCTATGTTTTGCCGAAATGTCGATTTATTTCCGTTTCGGCGAATTCCGGGCAAACTCTAGATCTATATGTCCTATTTTTAGGGAAGGTCATGCCGAATTTTTGTATGACTTTGATGCATGCATGCATTTTTATAATCAATTTGTTTATTATTACCGTGCAGATGTTCATGATGGTCAGTGCAACGATGGTGGACAGGTGGTTGCGGTCGGCGGTGCAGGACATGGAAGAAAATAACCGGACAGAGGTTTGATGTCCGTGTAGAAAATGCAAAGGAATAGTTTGGCTCGACCCCTATGACGATGGTCGTGTCGAAGCGCACCTGCTCATGACTGGTTTCATGGATGGCTATACTCGGTGGATAATTGAAGATGAGGATGATGATGTTGAGGACGCCGACGGGGCAGGCAATGACGACATGGGGCAAGACGAAGAGATGATCGATAATGGCGGCGGGGAAGAGGCCGGACATGGCGGCGGAGAAGGGGCCGGACATGGCGGAGGAGAAGGGGCCGAACATGGCGGCAGAGAGAACGACGTGGACTCCACACAGCAGAGTTTGTCGGTACTAAGTTCAATCGTGCGGGACCCTCATGTTCAAGCACTGCTTCGCAAGGAGACGAGTACTGAGAGAGATGCTTCTAGAGAGGAGGCTAAGCTGGAGCAACTGGTGGTAGACTCGAACACTCCATTGTATGATGGTTGCAATCCTGAGGTGACCTGCTTGAGTTTCACGCTCCAACTCCTTAAGACGAAGGCTAAAAACAAATGGACCGACACTAGCCTCGATGAGCATCTCAAGTACCTAAAGGATGTTCTTCCTGCGGGGAATCTATGTCCTACTAGTGTTGATGAGGCCAAGAAGATCATGTGCCCGCTTGATCTGCCGCACGTTAGATACCATGCATGCATCAACGATTGCATAATTTATCGGAAGGAGCACGCTGAAAAAACAAGATGTCCGGTGTGCAATGTTTCTCGATACAAGAAGGCCGGGAAGAAATGTCCCCAGAAAGTTGTATGGTACTTACCGATCACTCCCCGTCTCCAACGGTATTTTGTAGATCCCAAGGAAGCAAAGCTAATGCGCTGGCACGCGGAGAGGAAGAAGCCCGACGATGGAGATGATCTGAAGCTGAGACACGTCAAGGATGGAAGCCAGTGGAGAGCGTTGAACAGCTTCTATCGGTATTTCAAATGTGATGCAAGGAACATCGTGCTCGGCGCGTGTACCGATGGCATGAATCCGTTTGGCAACTAGAACACCAACCATAGCACATGGCTCGTGTTTGCATGGATGTACAACCTCCCCCTTGGTTGTGCATGAAGTCGAAGTACATTCACATGAGCATGCTTATTCAAGGGCCGAAACAACCAGGAAATAATATTAATTTGTATCTGGGGCTACTTCAAGAGGAGTTAGACACGTTATGGAAAACACCGGCCAAGACATGGGACGCCAGCAAAGGCGAGTATTTCTACATGAGAGCCGCGCTGATCACGAGGATGCATGACTATCTCGGTTACGGATATGTCGCAGGCCAGGTGTGCCATGGATATTGCGGATGCACGCAGTGCATGGTTGATACGATGTCTCAGCAGCTAACGTCAAGGAAAGATGGCGGGTCTGGAAAAATCGTGTACATGGGCATCGAAGATGGCTCGAACAGGACGACCCGTGGAGAAACCGTGGAGATCTATTCAATGGTCACGCTAAGCATCGAGGACCTCCATGTAAGCGGAGCGGTGCCGAAATCGATGAGCTGTTGAAAAACTGGAAGGAGTGCCCCGCGCCCGGAAAGACGATGAAAAAGGCGCCGGAGCCGTTGCTGAAGGTATGGAAGACGAGGTCTGTGTTCTGGGACTTGGAGTACTGGCACAAACTCGATACACCTCATTGCCTTGATCAAATGCATATCTGTAAGAATGTCCTTGAGAGCTTGCTCGCGACACTGATGAACATGCCGGATAAGACCAAGGATGGGCCGAAGGCAAGAAAAGACTTGCAAGATTTGAAAATCAGGGAAGATCTGCACATGCCGCCTCGTAAAATGTCAGACGAGACAGAGACGGAGACAGAGGCGCGGGAGAAGAAGGGCAAGAAAATAAAGAAAGAGGATTATTGCGCCCCCTTCTTGCTTCACCTTAAGTCAGGCTGAGATCGGTCAATTCTTTCAGTGCCTTACCGGAGTCAAAGTTAGTCCCGGTTACTGTGGCAAGATAAGCAGATATCTAGACACGGACAAGAAAAGGTTCAGCGGGATGAAGTCCCATGACTGTCATGTGATGATGACGCAAATACTACCTGTTGCCCTTAGAGGGATAATGGACAAGCACGCCCGTGACACGTTTATTGGTCTCTGCAACTTTTTCGACGTCATCTCTCGAAAGTCGATCAGTCTGAAGCAGCTCCGAAGACTACAGGAAGAGATCGTTGTGATACTGAATGAGCTTGAGATGTACTTCCCACCCGCGTTCTTTGACGTGATGGTGCATCTGTGTGTCCATATTGTGGACGACATAATAGACCTGGGGCCGTCATTTCTGCACAACATGATGCCGTTTGAGAGGATGAATGGGATCATCAAAGGATTCGTTCGTAACATGTCCTGTCCGGATGGAAGCATCGTCCAGGGCTATCTGACACAAGAGTGCATCTCTTTCTGTGAGAATTTTCTATATGGCGCAGACTAGCCGCCTGGTGTTAGTGTTGGTTTGTCCGTTAACAAGCATGATGGGAGGCTCGAAGGAGAAGGTCACTCCAACGGTCGCAGGGAACTGCACGTGGCATACTCAGATCGACGCAACGACTTTGACATAGCAAACTTGGTAGTGCTACAACACCTAGACGAGGTAGATCCTTTCGTGGCACTGCACAAAGAAATTATCGCAAATAAGTATCGTGACCGGGGGGTATGCAGGGCGGACACCGAAGTTACTAGAGAGCACAACTCCACTTTCATCAATTGGTTCAAAGAGCATATTATTGCTAATCCCCCGGAGGAGGGCACAATGAGGGGCTCAATTATTCTTCAACGAACAAGAAGGGAAAGAAGCTGACTCAAAAACGAAAACGTCAACGCTGAGGAACCGTATGTATGTTATCGGTCAAATGATGTAATATATATGTTCCTATTTTGTATACACACTTAGCCATTATTATGCATGGGTCTAATAATGTAATATATATGTTCCTAGTTTGTATACATATTTAACCGTCAAATGATGCAATATATATCGCCTTCCCTTCGTTCACTGCTCTCGGAAAAAAAGAAAAGAAAAGTGAGAGAAAATAAAATAGAAGGAAACAAACAGAAAAACTATTATATAGGTGTTATAGCATCAGCGCTTTTTTGAGAAAAGAGCTACAACTAGTCAAGATAGCAGTAGCGGTTTCTACACAAAACCGCTATAGCTACCTGGAGTAGCTATAGCGCGTTTTTCCTAAACGCGCTACTGCTATGCCCAGTTAACCCCCAAAATCGATCCCCACTCCTCTCTTCATCCCGCCTCTTTTCCCCCAAATCCCCCGTCGCGCCGCGCGCCGGAGCCCTGCCCTCGCCGGGCCTCTGCGCTCGCCCCCGACCCCGACCCCGACCGACCCTGGCGCCGGCTCCGCCCCCGACCCCGATCCCGACCCCTACCAACCCCAGCGCCGGCTCCGACCCTGACCCCGACCGGCCCCGGCGCTCGCCCACGGCCCCGGCCCCGACCCCGACCCCGGCTCCGGCCCCGGCGCTCGACCCCGACCCCGATCCCTCCCAACCTCGGCCGTCGTCGGGCCTGCACCCTCTGTAAGCCCCCCACCGCTCCTCCTCTCTCTGGTAGCTAGGTTTTTTGGTTAATTTACTTAGGTTTTAGTTAGGGAAGATGCTTAATTAGGTAAATTTAGCTAGGTTTTCTCTTCAAGTTCAATATTTTTCTTCCTTCTATATGAAAATTTGAAGTGGACATGTGATATGTGGACATGTGATGTTTTGGACATGTCATATTTGGAATTTGGACATGTCATTTGGACATGATGATTATGTGCAGGGTAAATGATCCGAGTGGCCTATGTTACGCTGGAATGTTGATTCATTTCTATTCCGGTGAATTTCAGGCGCTCGATATGTCCATTTTTTAGCAAAGGCCATGTCGAAAATTTCCATGAATTTTGGCATGATTTGTGCTAGACAGTAGGCATATCGAGTGCCGCGAGTTGCTGGGAAACGACATTCCGGCAAACATAAATTTTTTTATGTCATTTCTCATTCTTTTCATAGTTTTAGAATTAAACGAGGAGACTTAATCATAGGAAACATGTTGAACAACGAAGAAACTGGGCCTTCTGACCAAGATGCAGACGAGATGGATTATGAGGGTCAACAAGAGTACCTCGACTATTTGACTGCTAAGAAATTCCAAAGTCAAGGTTTGCAGGTCGGCCTCGATGATGGTACTGACGCCGGCATCGATGGTGGCGCCGAGACCGATGGCGGCGCCGAGACGGGCGGGGAAGGTACCAGCGGGGAAGGTACCAGCGCCGATGCCGCTACCGAAAGGAAGAAGCAAAGCAGAGGATACGAAAACCTAACAAACTAGGGATTGGACGACTGGTCATCACAAAGATGGCACCTGGCAAGTTTGAGCCATTAGAGCCAGAAGAACCTCGCAAGTGCTATGGGAATCAAGCAGGATGCATCCTACGGGAATGCGCAAGCATCAACGACGATGACTTAAGGAGTAAAGAACATTTGACACAGTTGCTCCTGACGAAGTTGCACAAGAGATTCAAGTTCCCCGACCGGGATGATAACATAGAACAACCGTGGGATGATCCGAAGATGAAAAAGATTAACAATCACGCCATGGGCATGTTCAACAATGATTTGGCCTCCTGGAAAGGGAGGGTGAGACGAGCTATTGAGGCTGAGGAACCCCTGTCCAAGATTCTGGAGGAAAATCCGACACTTACGGAAGAGGAGTTCGAAAAGTTCAAGGACACTTGCGCTACCGAGGTAGCTAAGGCTAAGGCTGCAAAATTCAAGAGCCTTCAGCAAAGGAACACGGGGAAGCATCGCCTCGGAAGCCGTGGCTACCTCGGTAAAAGGCCCATATGGGATAAGGAGGACACGGAACATGAAGCCGCGGGTATCCCAGACCCCTTCGCGAAGTTCACCAACCCCCTGGAGCATGACTTCATCAAGGCCCGCTACAAGTGGGACAAGGAAAAGAAGGTTTTTTACACGGACCAGATCACGAGGAAATTGATTAGACTACTGGTAATTATTCTTTTACCACCTTACATTTAGCTCCATATCTAGTCGACTACACATTCCTAAACGGTTCACGCTCCTTCTACAGGAGAAGCAACACCAGCTTGCAGCCGAAAGCCCTACTTCTCTGATGAGGCCCAAGTGGGGCACCCCTCTCAACCGGCCCTTGAACGAACTTAAGGGACTCCCTTTGGGCTAGCGGCCGCAATATGGTCGTGTGCATGACGCTGGAGACGGCGCCACGTGGAAGGTGTTTTACAACGAGGGCCCGGAGGCCAAGAAGCAGAAAAAGAAGTTTAGTCAGGCGGACATCGACGAGAAGGTGAAGCTTGCGGTCGAGAAAAAAGCAGCTCGGGACACGAAAAAAACAGCCGAGGAGAAAAATGAGTTGCTACAACAGGCAGTCAATGCAGCTGTAACTGCCTGCAGAAATGATTTCGCTACTAACACTAGTAGAAAAAGGGCCATTTGTCCCGGTTCATAAGGCCCATCTGTCCCGGTTGGGGAACCGAGACTTAAGGGTCGTTACTAATGCCTAGGCCTTTAGTCCCGGTTCTTATACTAACCGGGACAGATGGGCCTCCACGTGGCAATGTTGCGAGCCCAGGCAGGAGGCCCTTTAGTCCCGGTTGGTGGCACCAACCGGGACCAATAGGCATCCACGCGTCAGCTGTTCAGGGGCTAGGGTTTTTGTTTTTTTTCTGAAAAGGGGGTGGATTTGGGGGTTTTGTATGGTTAATTAAGGTGTTTCATATATTGTGTTAGGTATCTAATTAATTAATAGAGAGAAGTGTCCTCTCCTATCTCCGTGCTTGGTCGACGCTACGTACTAGACATAGAGAGGCCCTCGACACGCTAGCTAGTAAGAAAATGAAGGAAACCATTAAGTACAGAAGTTCGTCATGCATACCGAGAGAAGTGGTCGACCTCTCCTTCTCCGAGAGATTGGTCGAACAACAAGTTTTCGTATTATCTATCCGACGCTACTGGCTACATACATATACAATATGTAAGATCTCTTACAATCCCCTAGCATTTGAACTCAACTTCCACATAGTATTCTCCGGCTTTATTGATGACGTGGTCAAGAAAGAATCCCGCCAATTCCTCTTGAATTGCTTTCATGCGATCTTGTGGCAGGAGTTCATTCCGCATCTGCCACGTCTAATTTGAAGAAGGGGGTTAATACATATATATGAATGAAACTTAACAGAAATGATGGTGTAATAAAATGAAATTGTGAATATTATTGCTTACGCACTTCATATTGTCTTTTAGAGTAGCCCCGCTTATTTTTCAAAGTCGCGTTGTAGATGAACTCGCACACATAGTATCCACAGTAATCATTCCCTTGTTCCTGCCACAAGCACTTTACGAGAAATAGAGGTCAATCAAACTGATAATGAAGCATTATAAATGGCGTTGATGAAAGTAGCTAGAATCAACAGGAGATGCGCGCAACTAGCTAGCTAGTAGTACTTACTTTCGGGTATGTATATCGCAGCTCCTTCGGCAGTCCCGGAGCTTCTGCGGTGAACTGTTTCCAAATCCTGCAAGGAAAAGAAAATAATTATTACTTTAGATATCAGGAAATGAACAAAAAGTTGCCGATATGGAGCGATAATGATCGATTGAACTTACTTGTTGAGAATTTTAGTCATGTCCGCATAGGTTTCGGGATCTTTTCGTCTCGAGTCTAAGACGGTTACTAGTCCCTGCTCAAGCTTAATCTCCAGGAGAATATAGTGGAAGCTGCGCACGCATGCATAACTCATCAATTACATTACTATAACCTCGCTCGAGTAATAAGGGAAACCGAATATGCACACGACACTAACACTCACTTGAAGTTGTAAGGAAAGAGTATTAAATCTTTGTTTTGATTTATTAACAATGATTTGAGCAAGTTGGCCTCGGCCTCTTCGGCGTTCTTTGTAACCTGAAATTCATCTATGAGATTTGTGTTAATGAACCCAATATCATACATTTCTGCTTTTCTGCACTCGACGATCTTCAATCTGCATAATATAGTGAGGATAATTATAAATACATGCAATGAAAGAGCTGAGCTATATATAGAGACTTAATGACAGAAGTAGTACTTACAGACAGTAGCAAATGACCGTTAACTTATCGAGGGCCTTTTGATTGGAGAACTGGAAGAACTCCTCAAATGGAACATACAACAGATTAGTTCCAACGAGGTCGTGCTCCTCTTTAATTCTCAGATACAAAGTATTCGTCCCCCCAGACTCTCTGTAGGTTTTCATGTACCAATTATGGAATCTTCGCATCATCGTTGTTAGAGATTTTTCATCTTTGACGAGAGGCTTCCCATACTCGTATCTGTGTTCGTCCAGCTCCAAGAAATCATAGTGTACATCGTCGGGCAGGTAATCTCCAAGATTGCTATAACCGGGCACCATCCCCGGAGCATTAGCGACGATGTCGCTAGACACATTGAGCGGGGGGAACGACTGGTTCGCTTGTTCGCCGAGTTTGGCAATTTTTTCCCAGCTGCTCGTCGTTCTTTTAACCTTTGATCACTAACAGTACTTCCCGACCGCTCCGCTTTGATATATGTCTTTAAAGTAATGCGCTCATAGTTGGTTTTCGGCAGAGACTTTGGTGGTTTCCTCAGGGCATCGATAGTGCGCTTTGCTTTCACCGGATCTACCTTCTCCTCCGGAGGTGGATGTCTCTTTGCTTTCACCCCTTCAAAGAAGTCCTTCACTTATTTTTCCACGATCTTCTTGTTTTCTTCCGCGGTCATCTCGTACGGTAACTTCTCTAGAGGCTTGAGAGGTGGACCGTATCTGTATTGCCTCCCGCCTCTAGCTGTACTGCTAGACGCCGGAGCAGACGGAGCGGTTGCGGCTGTCTTCTTTCGTGCTTGCTTACGAGGCGGAGGAGAAGGACTACAACGCGCCGGAGCAGCCGGGGCGGCGGCGGGTCTCTTCCACCCTTGCTGGCGAGGCGGAGAAGGAGGAGACTGGTGGCTGCTCGGGCGCGCCGGCGCAGGAGGAGAAGGAGGCGGAGTGCCGCCACGCGCCAGAGAAGGAGGCTAAGTGCCCTGATCGTCACTCGCCGGAGGAGGAGGCGGAGTGCCCTGACTCACCGGAGGAGGAGGAGGAGGTGGAGGCATCTAGTTCGGAAGGTTGATGAGCTCCTTCCGCCATAGGCATGGTGTCTTCAGACAAGAACCCAGCCGAGTCTCCCCTTCACCCGTAGGGTGGTCAAGCAGGAGGTCCTCAAATCCTTCTGTGATTTCATCCACCATCACCCTAGCATATCCTTCTGGAATCGGCCGGCAGTGAAAAGTTGCGCCAGGTTCAGGAGGAGCAACAGAGCCCACAGCCGCCTTGACTTTCAATTCCATCCACTGCGTCATAAGGTGGCAATGCTGAGACTACGTGATAGCATCTACGGGGTAGCTAGCAGGAGCCGTGAAGATAGGCTCCTGAAGCAGCTCCGTGGAAGCCACGCTGCTTCTCCGCTGAGATGGCGGGGAAGCTTCGGGTGTAGGTTCGGCAGGTCGCGTGCTGCGAACTGCCTCTCGTCCCTCTAGCGCTTGTACCCTTGCGTGCAGCGCCTGTAGTTGGGTCAACTCCTTTTTCTTCTTCCTCTCCCGGCGTTTGTACCAGCCTGCGTCGGGAAATCCAGCCTTCCACGAAAGGGAGCCTGGCTTGCCTCGTGTCCGTCCGGGGTGCTCAGGATTCCCGAGGGCCTCTGTGAGCTTGTCGTTCTCTCTGTCCGGAACGAACGTCCCTTGCTGCGCCTTTTCGATATACTCCTGAAGCTTCACGATGGGTGTGTTCAGCTGCTCGTTGGTCCAAATGCACTTCCCTGTTACAGGGTCCAATTTTCCCCCAACCCCGAAGAACCAAGTCCTGCAACGGTCTGGCCAGCGTCGCGTCTCTGGTTCGATCCCTTTATCAATGAGGTCATTCTCAGCCTTGTCCCACAATGGTCGGGCTTTCAGGTAGCCACCTGACCCCGTGCGATGGTGATGCTTCTTCTTTGCAGCATTTTTGTTGTTTGTCGCGTACATCTTCGCTGCTCTCTCAGATTTCTTTTTGGTGACAAATTCGGGCCACTGATCTTTGATCTTCTCAAATCGGCCGATGAATTCAGGAGTCTTGTCTTGGTCGACAAACGATGATTTCAGCTCATTCTTCCACCTCCTGAATAGCTCAGCCATCTTCTTAAGAGCATAAGCCTTGATCATTGGCTTTTTAACTGGATTCTCCGGATCCTCCTCTGGCGGGAAGGTGAAATTTTCCTACAGCGCGGTCCAAAGATCAGCTTTCTGCCTATCGCTGACATAAGACACCTGAGAGTCTTTGTCCTTAGGCTTCAACCATTGCTCGATGCTGATCGGGATCATGTCCCTCACTAGAACCCCGCACTAAGCATTAAATTTTTTGCTTGGTCCGGAGGGGTTCAATCGGTTGGCCAGCGCGATCAATTTCGATGATCGTGTACCTTTCATCCGTGCACAACTTTCTCTTCGGGCCTCGTCTCGTTACCGAAGTGCTGCTCGATCCGGAGGGCTAGAAAAGAAGAAAAAGAAGAGAGTTAATATGTGTACATACCAAAAACAATTAATGCACATCAATTAGCTATATAGTCAGCACATGCTTAATTAATTAATATATATACATGGCCGAACTCCGTTCGGTCACCGGAGCCGTCATCACGGTGTCCTTCCCCCTCCATTCGGTCACCGGAGCCGTCATCACGGTGTCCTTCCCCCTCCATTCGGTCACCGGAGCCGTCATCACGGTGTCCTTCCTCCTCCATTGTTTGATCATCGTCGTAGCCTGCTTCTTCATCCAGCTGTCTTTCCAGACCATTGGTGCATGTGTCGTTGAGAAACGACAAGACGACATCACTTCCGTGTGCGATTATCTCCCCCAACACCGCTTCTTTTGCTTCGTCTCGGGGGTGCGGAGCCATAGTTTCTGCAAATATTTACAACATGGCAATTATTATTCAAACATGACAGATGGATATATTAGTGGCAAACGTAGAACTAGCTAGCAGCACAATAAGGAATCATATTAGTGGCCTGGCCTCGACGCTTCTCTAGGGTTTGGGGTGGCCTCGGCAACGCTTCAAGGGTTTGGGGTGGCCTCGACAACGCTTCAAGGGTTTGGGGTGGCCTCGACAACGCTTCAAGGGTTTGGGGTGGCCTCGACGACAACGCTCTTTTAACTTGGTAAATTTGGGTGGCCTCGAGAGAGTTTGTCGGGTAGGGGCGCGGCGGGAGGGGGTAGGAGACTGACATCGTTTTTTTCTAGGGTTTGGGTGTCCTCGAGAGTTTTAGTCGAGCGATAGGGCCGGGGGTGCTCCCGTGGTATAAGTTATCACAGTCGAGAGGGGGTTATATCGACAACGACCTACCCGATAAAAAATAAGAAAAGGAAGAAGAAGAAAAAAAAGAAGAAAAAAAAGAGGAGAAGAAGAAAGGAATAGAGGAGAAGAAAAAATAGAATATTTTCTATTTTTTCTTCTTCTCCTCTATTCCTTTCTTCCTCTCCTCTTTTTTTTTCCTTTTTTCCTCTTCTTATTTATTTCTCCTCGTCTTCATCTTTTTCTTTTCCTTCTTCCTAAACTAAACATAACTAAAATAATCCTAAAACTAAATGAAACTTCTCCTCCTCCCTTTATATTTCTTCGTCTTATTTTTTTCATCCTAAAACTTTATGAACAAAATTACAATAGAAAAAACAATAAAAATTCTATGAACAAAATAAAAATTCTATGAACAAAATTACCTGACCAAAAAATCCTATGAACAAAATTACAATAAAAAATCCTATGAACAAAATTACAATAAAAATTCTATGAACAAAAAAAATTCTATGAACAAAATAAAAATTCTTTGCATACGAACATACAAACATTTGCATATTCTACAATATCATCATCATATTCTACAATAATATCACCAAAAATCCTAACTTTTAAATATGAACAGGGGGCCTGCTTCGTCGGCGGCGTCGGGGCGGGCACGCGGCGGCGTTGGCGCGCGGAGAGGAAGGGGAAGAGGAGGGGGAACGACGCGGTGAGGCTCACACTGCAGGCGAGCGCCGACGAGGTCGGGGCAGGGGCCACGGCGATGAGGTCGGGGCAGGGTGCGGCGAGGCCGGGGCAGGGGCGACGGCGACGACGGAGACGGCGGCGAGGTCAGGGCAGGGTGTGGCGAGGCCGGGGCAGGGGCGATGGCGACGAGGTCGGGGCAGGGTGCGGCGAGGCCGGGGCAGGGGTGATGGAGACGGCGGCGAGGTCGGGGCAGGGGGCGGCGAGCCCGGGCAGGGGCGGCAGCCTGGCGGCGTCGATGTCGTCGGCGTCGTCGGGGCGGCAACTGCGAGATGAGAAGTGAAATTTTCACAAGTCCTGCTTATATACCAAGAGCATTGGTCCCGGTTCGTGGCACCAATCGGGACCAATGCACCCCTTTAGTCCCGGTTGGTGCCACCAACCGTGACCAAAGGTCAGTTTTCGGCAGGCCAAAGGGTGGGAAGCGGCGGCCTTTGGTCCCGGTTGGTGGCACCAACCGGGACTAAAGGGGGGGCATTGGTACCGGTTGGTGGCACCAGGGGTTAAGGAAGGGTCTGGAAGGTGTGCTGATAACCCACAAGTATAGGGGATCGCAACAGTTTCCGAGGGTAGAGTATTCAACACCAATTTATTGATTCGACACAAGGGGAGCCAAAGAATATTCTCAAGTATTAGTAGTTGAGTTGTCAATTCAACCACACCTGGATAACTTAGTATCTGCAGCAAAGTGTTTAGTAGCAAAGTAATATGGAAGTAACGGTAACGGTAGCAAAAGTAATATTTTTGGGTTTTGTAGTGATTGTAACAGTAGCAACGGAAAAGTAAATAAGCGGAGAACAATATGTGAAAAGCTCGTAGGCATTGGATCGGTGATGGAGAATTATGCCGAATGCGGTTCATCATGTAACGTCATAACATAGGGTGACACAGAACTAGCTCCAATTCATCAATGTAATGTAGGCATGTATTCCAAATATAGTCATATGTGCTTATGGAAAAGAACTTGCATGACATCTTTCGTCCTACCCTCCCGTGGCGGCGGTGTCCTAATGGAAACTAAGGGATATTAAGGCCTCCTTTTAATAGAGTACCGGACCAAACATTAACACATAGTGAATACATGAACTCCTCAAACTACGGTCATCACCGGGAGTGGTCCCGATTATTGTCACTTCGGTGTTGCCGGATCATAACACATAGTAGGTGACTATAGACTTGCAAGATAGGATCAAGAACTCACATATATTCATGAAAACATAATAGGTTCAGATCTGAAATCATGGCACTCGGGTCCTAGTGACAAGCATTAAGCATAGCAAAGTCATAGCAACATCAATCTCAGAACATAGTGGATACTAGGGATCAAACCCTAACAAAACTAACTCGATTACATGATAAATCTCATCCAACCCATCACCGTCCATCAAGCCTACGATGGAATTACTCACGCACGGCGGTGAGCATCATGAAATTGGTGATGGAGGATGGTTGATGATGACGATGGCGGCGGATTCCCCTCTCCGGAGCCCCGGACGGACTCCAGATCAGCCATCCCGAGAGGTTTTTAGGGCTTGGCGGCGGCTCCGTATCGTAAAACGCGATGAAACTTTCTCTCTGATTTTTTTCTCCCCGAACACGAATATATGGAGTTGGAGTTGAGGTCGGTGGAGCGTCAGGGGGCCCACGAGGTAGGGGGCACGCCTAGGGGGGGCAGGCGCGCCCTCCATCCTCGTGGACAGGTGGAGGCCCCCCTGACGTGGATTCTTCTTCCAGTATTTTTTATATATTCCAAAATAATTCTCCGTGAAGTTTCAGGTCATTCCGAGAACTTTTGTTTCTGCACATAAATAACACCATGGCAATTCTGCTGAAAACAGCGTCAGTCCGGGTTAGTTCCATTCAAATCATGCAAGTTAGAGTCCAAAACAAGGGCAAAAGTGTTTGGAATAGTAGATACGACGGAGACGTATCATGTGCCCAAGAAAAAGGAGAGGAAGAGATCGGGGAAGATAGCTGCCTCCAAACAAGCCAGAGCACATAGCAGCCAGACGATGGATTCTGAAGAGCGTGTACCCGTGAAAGGTGCGGCCATGTTCCATCTCACGGGCGAGCCGATGCTACCGCCGAAACCGCTGGAGGCACTATCAGGGGATCTAAGGAGACTGCACGACCATGTGTTGTCGACTGAGAAAAGCCTACTAGCCTCGAAGGATCCAGGATATCCGGCATACGCGGCTCGTGTGCCCGAGGGGAAGTGCTACGTCGACACACGGCCCGCGGAGGTGTTCTTCCTGCGGTTTGACCATATCTTTGAGATGTTTCTGACAAGGCGGCTCGATTTTACAATCGTCCGCCTTTTTGCGCTACATATGAGCTCCGTCATGAAGAGAGAAGAAGTCTCGCAAATCTGTGTGGCGGATCCGTACTACATGCACGAGTCTTTCTTGAGTCTCGGCGACTTTGAGAGTGAAACTGCTAGGGACTACCTCCAAAACTTCATGGTACAGAATAAGGACCAGGAAATTGTCCTCCTGCCTTATCATCCAAAGTAAGTCAAATCCGGACAAACCTTTCGTACATTTCAATCATTCCTTCTCGCTCATATGGAGAATAATTTGAGGTGTCTTTTCCCCGCAGCAACGGGTGCACCGTCCTTATCGTTCTTTACCCGCGAGTCTCCCACGCCGTGTATTTCGACCCTTCCAGAGACTACGAGAAAAAGGACTACACCCACATAATGAATATTCTAGATGATGGTCTCCAAGGCTTCAGCACTAGAGGTGGCCACATGCAGATCGGGAAACAAAGGAACAAGAAGATGGGTTTCGTGCATAAAACTAACTTCTGCTGTGTCCATGTCCCAAAACCAAGCAAGAAGGATGGATTCTACATCCTCCATCTCATGATTGAGTTCAGCACGGATCACCAAAAGCTTCGCATGACAAGCAGAAATGATGATCATATCCACAACTAGCTAGAATCTCATGGAGAAGCGGATTATAAACTTAGAGATGACTTCTTTCGCATCCAAAGGGACATTGCGACGATCATCATGAAAGAAGTCGTTGATGAGAAGGGGATGTTCCACCACGGCCCTATATCGCGAGCTGACGTCCGAACTCGCATAGGCATGCAACGTCAAGACCTCACGCCGTTCAAGAAGTTAGGGTCCATCCTTGATGATATGGAAGGATGGAACTTCTAGTGATTTACGATGCCGATGATGATGATATGTGTCGGTTGAACTTGTATACTTTCTGTGGCGATGAAACTTTGTGATGTCCACGGTCCCTGCCGAACTTGCGTAACGCTACTTTGTTAGTTTGCGTACGATGACCTGCGTACCTCTAGTTAATTAGTTTGTGTACTGTATGTTGCATCTAGTTGCTAACCCTTTCTTTTTCGTGCTGCTCTAGTATATTTTGGTGCATATGATTGTACATCCTCTTGATGAAGATGCATCTCTAACAGGTACCTAGTTTCTTGATGGCGAGATGGCAGTGCTATGTCGTGTACAAAGGGAAGGTTCCGGGGGTGTACAACGAGTGGCCTGAGTGTCAGGCCCAAGTGAATGGGGTCTCGGGCGCCAGCCATAAAGGCTTCAAAAGCAGACAAGAAGGAGAAGCTAGTTACTTGAGGTTCACGCTAGCGCGAGAGAGGACTCGTAACCGCCGCCTCATGTACTGCATAGTTCCGCTCTCACTCATAGTGATAGCTCTTCTCGCGTATACCATTGTTTAGATGGATGACGTTGTAGTTGCAAGTATTCGAGACTTGCATGTATCGCTATTTTCGAGATGATGACGAGATACCACTTTGTGTTGGATGATGATTATGATGAGACAATTTGTATGTATATGCTATGATTACATTTGTGGTCTCGCAGCCATTTGTATGTGTATCATGATGAAATTTGTATCTGCTAAAGATTCTTGTATAAAGCCTGTTCAAATACAAAACAAATATGCAGAAAAAAAACAAAAACTACTAAAATTAGCAGTAGCGAGTGGAGAAAAGTTAGCAGCAGTGTCACAGTAGCAGTAGCGCGTCCAGGCAAAGCGCGCTAGCGCTATTAGCAGTAGCGAGCTTCCACGAAGCATGCTGCTGCTACACTTGTATAGCAGTAGCGCGGGTGTGCACGCGCTGCTGCTACGGGTTAGCTGTAGCGCCTTATTAGTAGCGCCGGTCCCCGCGCTACTGATATACCTAGAACCCGCGCTGCCGCTAGGCTTTTCCCTAGTAGTGGTAGCGACCCCGCGATGCCTTTATATATTAGGATTTGGTTACACATATTCAATTTAAACACCTTACGTTCTGCTAATTACAAGAATATGTCTTCATCATCTTGAAGCCGCTTAGCATAGACCTCAATGTACTTTATTTGAACTTGAACCATACTAGGCATAATAGAACATGATCAACATAATAGACATGATAATTGGACAAATATAAGTAGTAAACAATCTAGACATGCAATCGGATAGATACGAAAATATAGGATGTCCATCTCAATTTGTATTACTAATACACCAATAAAAATCCTTAACTAACAGAAGAGCTAAGAATACATACGAGACGTGCGAGTACTAGCGGTACTGTAGTCCCAATAAACCTTAACACCTCTCTCTTTTACATGGTTGCAAGAGATCTGGAGGCCTGCCCCCCTCCCCTTTCACAACGCATGTCGAGAAGCGGGATAGAGAAAACTTAGATGCGGTACAATGCACATAGACTTCGATCAAAATTAAGAGCCATTATAAAAAGTGAAAAGGAGCTCCACGCGATGCTTCTTCATCCCATGAACTAATTTTTATCCAACATTCACCATGCTTGTGCGAGGATGCCATCCATGCATAGAGTGGAAAACATCACTTGCTACCAGTTCGGACGGTCTTATACCCTAGTTCGACACCTCTTTGTTTTCCTGATTCATGTGCAAAGTTGACAAGGACATAAGTCAAAACCCAACATGTTGATTAGAGTACAGGGTAATCAATTTTCTACCATCAACACAAGCGCTATTTCTAATTCTCCAAATGGTCAAGAAAACATAAGCAATACCAACCATTACATGCAATTTGACTTGCCTTGGAAATCAAGAAATCTAGGAACTAAATAGTTATTGGACTTAATCAGACATGTCCCTAAATGTAGAAGACACACTTCATAATGTTCCACACTAATTTTGCAAGAGAACAATCAAGGAAAAGATGGTCAACTGTTTCATCTAAGCCACAAAATTGACAATTGACGTATTATTGCCAATTCCTCACGAGGATCAACACTTAAGGAAAAAGGTGATAAACTTTTATTCCTCCCTCTGGCAGCTTTTTTGAAAGTGCCTTAGGTAATTCTCTTTAATATAAGATGAACTTGAACTAAAAATGATGCAATGGTGATCCAATAAACATCAAATTAGAGTATTCGTCATATGAAATCATGCTGCAAAATGAAGTTACGACTGGTTAATCATGGATGATTGTTTTAATAGTAGTGGCACCACTTATAATGCTTAATGCATGGATGCAGTAGTACAAATGGTGACTCATCTTGTCCCTTGTAAACTAGCACAAATTGCATCGGAGAGCACAAGCCATGCTATGACCATGCCATTATAGTCGTCAAACATATATTACTCTCTCTAATCCATATTAAATTTTGATGATAGATGTGCTAAAACGAGTGCGGTTTCCTATAGGTCGAGCTATCCATTTCTGCATCATGATCCGTGCAAGCAAATTTGTCTTTTTTGTTTCTCTCAAACAAAACAACATATAAACTTCAAACTTTGTAGGATGACAAAACATTCTAACTACAATGTGGGGAAAAATATTCGGATTTTTTCATGCATTTTTAAATATTTAAAATATTTTTTTAATCAAAATAATCTCATTTTTTATATTTAAGTCAGACCAAAAATTCTGAAAAAAAAATCACGCATTGAAGTTCTTATGCATGCTTGATCTACAAAGTTTGAAGTCGATATGTTTATTCATTTGAGATAAACAAAAAAGAGAAATTTTCATGTTCTAAGTTTGTTGTAGAGCACCTATCTCAAAACAATGTTGGAGGGGTGAGGATAAGCGGTTCCATGTAGCTCGTGCTCCACAAGAACTTTTTGTGCTAACATAAGTGTGTACTAAATCAGCGACAATTAGTTGTGCTAAAACATCGACAAATAATATGTATCAGAGGGAGTGGTCCAATTCTATTTGACATCAAGAGGCAGGTAAATTTCAAGTAAGAATAGGAGTGTGGCGTTAAGGTATTTCTAACCGTCCCCCTCTCTGGCCGTGAGGGCGGACAAATTCGGTTATCCTTCCTTACGGCGCACCTAACCGAACCCCTATACCGAATAGTGGAGGAAAATTTATCCTTCCCCGCCGAAAACCCCTCCCAATCTCCCTGGATATCCTCCATCCCGCCGTGGCCTGCGGACTCTCTTTCTCCCACCCTCTCGCCGCCTTGCCTCCCGCCACCGCCGCCACTACGCCCCGCTGCCGATGACCATCCCTCCAGCCGGAATGGATAGCCCAGACCCTTCTCTAGCCCCGCCGGCCACCGCCGATGGCTTTTCACCGCCAGAAACCACCCAAGCGCTGCCGCCCGCGTAGAAGCAAGGTTTGGGGATGAAGAAAACCCACCGGGTTCAAGCTCCTCCTCCAACGGCGGCAATGGCCTCCGGGGTGGCGACCGCCTCTCCGGCAATGGCCCGCCGCCCACCCGCCGCTCCCGGGGCAACATCCAAGAACTTTTTAAGCATAGGAACACCAAGTTCGGCCACAAGCCCTTCACATTGCAACATTGCTACAAAGTGCTATGCAAGAACGAGAAGTGGATCCTAAGAATCGCGGAGACCACCCCAAAGAGATCAAGATTGAGCATATCTGTTGAGGAGGACGACAATGTTGATCAAGATGCAAACAATCTACTGGAAGGTAACAAGATTGCAAAATAAATAAAGAAGAGAAATGCATTCGGTGGCATTTACGAAGAAGAACGTGTGGCCATGATCGAGACCAAGAAGGTGTTGGCGGCCGGATGCAAGGAAGAGAAGATGGCGAGGTGGAATGAGTTAAAGATGTTGGAGGATGAGAAATGGAAGGCCAAGTTGGCGGCCGAAGAGAGGAAGTTGAAGGCGGAGGAGCGTAGGCTTGCACTTGAAGAGGAGAGGATTCGTGATGCCAAGAAGGCCGAAGAACGTGCTATCATGTTCATTAATCCAAACACAATGGATGAAACTGCAAGAAAGTATTGGGAGCCCTCTCGTGAAGAGATTTTGGAAGCCTCTCTTCGGAATGTTGGTGGTGGGGGTGGTGATGGTGATGGTGATGGTGGTGGCCGAGGTGGTGGTGGTGGCCGAGGTGGTGGTGGTGGTGATGGTGGCCGAGAGGACGGTGGTGGTGATATCTTCTCCAAGGACCTCGTTGGAGTGGTGGTGGCCGAGGAGGTGGTGGTGTATGCCATTGGTTGGCTCGATCCACAACATATACATGCTATGTTTGTGGTGATTTTGGATCAAACATTGTGTTTGAAGTGATGTCTTCTGGATGAACTTTGCATGTTTTAATTTGAAAAACACGATGATGGAACTATACGTTATGACGGTTGTGCTATGCATGTTTTTATTTGAATGTTTTTAAGATATGTATTGTGTAGTGTTTGAAGTTCATGCGACTAGGACACAAAATCTACACAATTTTATTTTTACTCTACTAAGTATAGGGGATCAACTAGGGCGGCCACCATTTTTCCTCCACTAACTTTACTCTGTCGGATCCTCTTTCAATTTTTATGGGATTGGTTAGAAATGCCCTTAGCACGCACCAGCTATCTTCCTCGACCCTTCCTTTCTTAATTAATTTGGCCATCCAGCTACTAATGCATCACAATGGCCATTAGTATTAGATTAAGTTAGCTATGTGAAACATGCACCAACTTGCGTTGATTATATCATATATATAGTCGGCCGTTGTGGGTATTGGATTCATCGGTGTCTTGCTACTCAAACTCAGCTGGCCAATGGACTCTTCTTTGCCACCGAACTGCCACCACAAACGCCACCTTGATCACAAATGCGGGCCCTCACACCAAATGTCAGTTCATGCCTTATATCGTTGCTAAGTCAATCGATAACTCGGACTCTGCTGGATCGACAAAGCAAAGATGTATGTCTCTCGTTGTGCTTATAAATCGCCCAACAACAACCTTTTACACGCATGGCTCGACAACACGAGGGAAAAGGAAATACTTAGCCGCGGCGTGAACCAGCAGCACGCTTCTGGCATACATGCAAACTAGCAATGGGCACTAAGGACTCGACCGAACCGAGTTTAAAAATTGGATTATTGCAACATAACTAACCTACTTACAGAAACACACTTGGTTTCATCATGGCCGAAGACTCCGGTTTGCCACGGGGCAGCTCTCACCCTTTTTGAGGCTTCCTCTTAGGTCTGTGGCTTGTTCTTCTGACCGAGCGGCACCCCGTTCCCCTTCTTCTTTGGCTGCTCCTGGATCTTCTTAGCGGGCACAGATTTGAACTGTGTACTGCCTGACGTTGCATGGGCCTGTGGCACAGATTTGCCTGGCGTTGCATTTGCGGCTGTCACAGATTTCAACTGCGGACGGCCTGATGGTGTACTGCCTAACGACACAGGTGTTTTTCTGCTCATGGCGCGAGCTGCTTCTCTTCTTCTTACTATCCTTCTTCTCCGGCGAAGTGGCAGAGGTGAGAAGGATGTGGTGCTCACTTGGCTACGGTTTGGTTGAGGAAGCATGTGCCAACGGCTGCATATATATAGGAGGGACGGA
The DNA here is from genome assembly GCF_002575655.3 of Aegilops tauschii subsp. strangulata. Classification (NCBI taxonomy): domain Eukaryota; kingdom Viridiplantae; phylum Streptophyta; class Magnoliopsida; order Poales; family Poaceae; genus Aegilops; species Aegilops tauschii. Next base: position 648,869,640 of record NC_053041.3, on the reverse strand, counting down.
GAAGGTCTTCGGAAAGCGCTCCGGACGGACGACGCGCTTTCCTGGAGGAGCATTGTTTGGTGGCGTAGCCAGTGCTATTGTTAATTACTCTATTTTTTGGTTTTGTTTTGAAGAGTAGATATGTATATTCGATGCACTTGTTGTTGAGGGATGGGTATGCGGTTGGGTCAGTGGTCGTGGGCTCGTGGCCGCTGCCGCTGCCGCGTTGGTCTTCGTTTCTTCTCCTCCTCTTCCTTATACTACTACATACTTCCTCCGTCTCAAAATTCTTATCTTAGATTTGTCTAGATATGGATGTATCTAACATTAAAACGTAACTTGATACATCCGTGTTTAGACAAATTTAAGACAAGAATTTTGGGATGGAGGGATACTTCAGAATAAGCACACGCGGAAGGGCTTGTCAGTTGTTAGTCATATATATGCATGTACTATACGTCATGCATCATCGTCGTAGTAAGTATACACGCCGTTGCCGTTGCATGATGTGTTTACGTAGAGTTTGAGTTCTGATTAGCTGAACCAATTGTAAATTGTAATCATTTGCGACCGATCTTGTATAAATGTTTGCATAACTCTATTTTTCTTGGTGTCCTCCTCGTCCCCCTCGTGTCGCCCCCGCGGGCGACCCGGGGGGAACCCTAGCCGCCGGCCTCTCGGCCCTCCTCCCGCCTCCACCTCTCCTCGCCGCCGTCCACAGCGCCGCCGGGAAAAGCTTGGCGGCTCAGCGGCGGCGAGGCGTCTCTCCCCCTTGTCTGCCGCGGCTGGCGTGGGCCGCCAGATCAGGTGGGGCGCCGGGCTAGCATGGGGTCGGGCGGCGCGACAGGCAGGTTTCTTGGTGACGTTGTGCACGGCTCGGCTGCGGCGGCGACCTGCTCGCGGTGTGGTGACGGCTGTGTGGTGGGCAAGATCGGTGGTCGCAGGCGCTGTCAGGTTCGAATCGGATCCAATTCTAGGTCTCGGGCTTGAATGCCGTCAGCCACTGCGGCGTGGTGGTGGTCGCCGCTGACCACGCCGGATCGCTGGATTCGACGCTTGGAGATATTCGATGGATTCTTCTCGATTCTCCTTCATGTTGGGTTGAGCCCCATGGCTCTCTCATATCTGCAGGTTTCGGTTCGTGGTTGCCGGATCCGGAGCCGACGGAGGTTTGGTGGTATAGGATGGAGACCGGAGGAAACTTTGATTGGCTTGTTCGGTCCGGCATCGGCGACGCCTCTCGACGTTGTTAGCTTTCGTGGAGGCGATGTCGAGGTCTCTCCAATCTACCTTCGAACCCCTCCTGGACAAAAGTCCAAAATTCAGTCTGGATTGGGCAGCGGCGGCATCCTTCGCATCATACACTCCACGGAGGCGCCGTCTTGGGAGGTTCTGCTGTTCAGCGGAGAGATGTTGTAGGTGATGGATTAAGCGTAACTCTAGCAACGGCGACGGTGTGGAGGTTACCAGGAGGTGCGGCGCTATTTCTACCGCATCGATGACGACGAGTATTGGCGGCATGGTGCAGCTGGATATCGACGACAGATGCGGCTGGATGAACGAGCGCAGGGCGGTGGCGCTGTCTGGCGTCATGGTAGCTTCAACAGCTGACCTGGCAAGGTCTTTGTGTCGGTACCTGCTCTGGAGATGGTTAGGTGGATGATGGTTGCGGTAGCCTCGGTGAGTGCGCTCGACCGGTGTGTGACCCATTCCTGGTATGTGGCTGCGACGGGGCAACTGGCATTAGATGTTAGGTTTTGGTGCGATGTCAATTTGGTATTAGGCCCGGACAATCAGCACCCTGCATCAAGGGGATAGGAGTAGCGACATGTGTCGCCAAGATGATAGCTTCAGGCTTACTAGTGTAATGCTTTGTAAGGTCTCTGAGAATAATTAATAAAATGGCTGCATGCATCGTTCAGATGCAGAGGCCGGGGTAATCCTCTTTTTTAAAATAAAATAAAAAAATATGAGTTGGAAGTCAAGTTGAGCAACAGGAGATAAGAAAGCTATTTACTCAGACCTTATGAGGTAGAAGTTTTTTCCATTTTTTTCAATGGAATTCTTCAGTTATCATGGCTCGGTGACTATTGGTTTTTTAGTGTTTGCTGCCTAAATTCCAAACATCTGATGGCGGGCCAAAAATATTTCAGTCTTCTCCCCTAAAAATGATGGGACCCATACTACGTTGTGGGCCTCTACCATGTGGTGCCCACATGCTGACATGTTAAATCTTTTTGTGAAAATGATCTAGATCTATTATCAAAGTTCACCGGAACTACAAAGCATCTCAAACATAATAAAAATTACATCAAGATTCCGAAACCACCGAATGACTACTATTGCGTATGAACGATGATAAATTCTAACTTCACCGTCCCAAGGAAACATCATGATTCTACGTCAGAGCTCTGTTGACTCCGTCCACGATTTGAGCTTGCAAGACCAAATCAGAGATGGAGCGTCGCCATCCAGCAAACGCTGCCCCTGCATGAACTAAAATCTCTAACTTACACTGTTAGCCGGAAGCGAGACGCCGAGTTTCACCTTGTCGCCACTGACCACAGGAGCGTATGGAGAGTGATGACCAAGCCACATGCTGGCCGTGGAGCCTGGAGCCGACAAGGTCTTCGTCCTATAGCCATAATGCGTGGAAATAGTTTTTTAACGCCACAATGATGTACCAAATGCCAGTTTCAAGCATTATGCCAGGGATAACAATTATTGCAAGAAACTGGTCCTACTAACCCATAAAAATGTCTTATATTTTGATACGGAGGTAACATTGTTGAGTCCCCCAACAACAACCTACCGCGCAATTCAGACAACACAAGTGACGAAAAAAGAGTTTACTCGGCCGCAACGTGAACCAGGCTCCATGGGTTTTTTAGTGAGATTCGCCAATTTCAATAGGCAAGAACATATTTACCTTTCGGTAAAAATATTTTGTCATTTCAGCTGTGCACATGAATTCAAATAAGTTTTGAAATAGGTTTCGATATTTCAAAATAATTGCTTCAATTAAAAGTCAGTGTTTCTCTCCGCCCAAATGCAAACTGAATCACCACCACAAATGCCACCATGATCACAAATGCAGACTGAGGCACCAAATGCTAATTTCATGCCTTATATCGGTGCCAACAAATACTGTAAGAAACTGAATGAACGCGGGGAACATGTACGTCATTTTTTTTCCTTTTTTTCAGTCATCCAGCAACAACCTGCCACGCGACACAAAAGGGAGAATAAACTTTACTTGACTGCAACATGAACCAGGACATTTGTGGCCTACATGTAATCTAGCTATGGACTCCAAGAGCTCGATCTAAGGGAATTTAAAAATTGCAACATAAAAATCAAATGACAAAATCCCACTTAGTTAACTTTATCATGGCCGAACGACGTCAATCACAGGCGGCTGCTCTCATCCTTTTTAGGGCTACCGCTTAACCAACCTTTGGTTCATCTTAGACGGTGTGCTTGCTTTGCCCCGGCTGGGTCAAGGAAACCTCCTGCACGGCCGGCCGGATGACACGCGCTTCCACCGTGGAGAATGGTTTGGTGGCGTTCACAGTCAGTCTCGTTTGTTTTGTTCTGTTTTGGGGAGTATGTATGCACATTCGATGCATTTGTTATTGACGGATGGATGCGGTCGGGTAAGCGGTCGTGGTCGTCGCCGCGTCAGTCTTCATTTCTCCTCCGCCAACTCTTCTCCCTTGTACTACTGCATTAGAACTTGTGTTAGGTTAAGTTTAGGAAGCAGACGAAAAATATTAGATGAGTTATAATCAAATAGATTAAGATTTCCTGCAATCACACCATGCCATAGGCACATGTGATTTTCAAGTAAATTATTTCTTTGACCTGGTACGACTAGCAACTGTCAGCATGAACCATTTTATATCAATCCAAAACAAAACGAGCCACCTGTACAGCATGGAGATAATCGCAACAAATTCAGACCGTTTACATCTAGTGCATCTGTTGATAGCATTTAACCTGCCATGTTTCTTTGAGGATGCATGTTGGCCTATATATGCATCCTTTGATTGGATGGACTTCTCAAAATATTCAGTACACAAGTCAATCATTCTCGGAAGTGGACGGTGAAGCGAATTTGGAAGGGTTGAGGAAAGAAGATTACCTATTGGCTGCGGCTGAGACTAATTCCACACAAATCTACGCCTTTAGCTTGGTGTGTATGCACCCCAACTAACAAGTTTTCCGAACATTTCATACTACTCGTAGGTGGTAGTAAACTAAAGGCTACAAGGAATTGTTTTACTTGTTTTTTGGAATTTCTAAAAATGTCTTCACTTCCAAAATTTCTTCGAAAAAAAAACAATGTTCATTTTTTTATAAAAAGTTTTTGTAACTTTTAAAAATGTTCCTGCTTTTAAAAAAGTTCACAAATTCAAAAAAATCAGGAACTTCAAAAAAATATATTTATATATTTGTTCAAAAATTTCAAAAAAATAGACGCATCTTCCAAATATGTTTAGAACCTTGAGAATAAGGTTTGTGTCTTCCAAATATGTGCACAGGTGCTCCCTCTTTCGAATGTGCATGTCGAACTAATAAGTTACTCCAATGGGTGGTCTATCTTTGTAGTGTTGGGCTATGTTTCAGCCTTTTAGTTTTAAATCCGTAGTCTATGTACGCTTATTATCTAGGGAAGTCCATCGTTTTTAACACAGTATAGATGCAAGTGTTCATATACACGGGCATACACTCATTCCTATGAACGTACACACGCACACCCTACCCCTATGAGCACATCCGAAAGACTGAGCCGGTATATCATCTTGAAATTTGCGAAGTCACCGTAGGCACCTCGTCGTCGACGGGAACGTCTCCTCCCACTGAATGCGCATCGCCGGAAATCCTCAAATAAATTCAGAAATAAATGCGAGCACCAGGACTTGAACCCTGATGGGCTGGAGATACCACAGTCCCTCTAACCATTCAACCACAGGTTGGTTCGCAGGAAATCCATCGTTACTATTTGTGCTTTCAAACTTAGCTAGTTTTGTTTTATTCAACAACTATTATTACTTGTGGTGTGTAGAAAATACAGGTTTAATAAATTCTATGAAATTCTTTAACAAATAAAGAAACAAGCTAAAAAACAGAGGTACCACCTTTATTACCTTGTGCAACTAGGGATAGAAAAATGTGCACCTACCCCACGAAGTTACACATTTACTTATTTTTCAAAAATGCCACAAATCTATTGATCAAATTAGTTGGACATACAGACCTAAAAAATAAAGAAAATACGACAATATCCCTCGGGGTGAGGGGTGTGGCGAGTCAACGATGATACCTCTCTGTCGCTGGTGTCATTCAGTCGTTGTTAATCACCAACAGGAAGTTATCCATGTCACAACCATACCACTATTGTCGTCAAACATATATTAGTCAAATTCTATTAGATTAGGCATGTAGATAGAGACCATGTCAAGTTTCACAAAAATTATTGGAGTCCGACCTCGGCATGCACAACCTGCCTTCCTCGAACCTTCCTTTCTTGATAGTTTGGTCTTCCAGCTACCATTGCATTGCATTGGTCATTGGTATTAGAGTAACCGAGTAAGTCAAGTATGTGAAATGTGCCTCAACTTACTTTCGATAGCTTAGTTGTTTTGATTGGCCGGAGTCTTGCCGTTGCACTACCTTCAACTACGAAACTCGAACTCGGCCAGCCGGAGAATTGAAGCCCAAACCACCACCACAAAGACCACTGTAATCAGGCTATAATACAAAAAGAGCTTCATGTCTTAGGGAATCCCCAAAGCCATTCATCAAATCTCATCCCTAAGACGTACAAACATGTCTGCAAACACCACTAACACTTTCCCCAAAACTTGGTGGTGCCCTGCATCAGTTTTCCGGACATTTGAGGAGAGATAGGGGGAGGAATGATGTTGTGGTGGGGCTGGGTGGTTCTTGAGTGATCTGGCGGACAGTCTAGACAACACCATTACGCTCCCGCATACGAGCTAGCTTTGGGGGAGTCCACAAAGTTCGAAGATACACGGTAGGTTTGGGGGAGCATTCTAGGTGGTATTTTGTTGTCCTAACAGTTTCTGAACAATCCGAGTGGATGTATAGTGAAGGTTTGAGGAAGCCCCTTGGATATGGGTAAATGTTTCCGTCCCATCAAAAGTTACAGTTGGCCCGCTCATCACACGCCTTGCGCTCACACACGAAAGATACGTCCTCTCCCACATGGGCCCCACGAAACCACCCCCCTTGTCCTTATCATTTTCCATCGCAGCTTCTGGCCTCATACTCGAGGCGCCCGTCCCCCGTCTCCCCTTCTCAAACCGTCGTCATGACTGACCTCATAGATGGGGGAGGGGGGAGCTACAACCAATGAACAAAAAAGTCAAAATGGGGCGCATTAACCCGCGATGCACCGGTAGGTCACTAGTCGTCCGTGCGAGAATGGCGGCCGTCGCATGTGCCACAACGGGCTTTCCAAAAGTTGCAACTGGTTGACGAAAAGCTGCGACCAGGACGCGAAGTTGCAATAGGTGAGGGTGAGGTTCTGGCGCGTGGTGAGGTGCTACAACCGGCTGTCCAAAAGGTGCAACCTGCAGTCCTGATTTCTTGCTATAGGCGCTCGAGTTTTACTAGAATCGGTGCCCGGTTTGGTTGGTACAAGCTCCCCGAATTGCTATGACGTTCGCGCGTGGGAGCTGCAAAACATAGCGAGCTAGAATGGTCGTGCCAGCTGCTGCTTGGAGTGGCATCTTTGGCGTATTGGGAGTCAGTGTCGCGACATGCTGGAAACAGGAGGGCGCCGCGCCATGTTTGAATCAGGCAACCACCTTGCTGCAACTGTTGTTAAACACCAGTGGTGGGGACAGATGCGAGGGACCTGTCCTATGAGGGCGGCAACGCCATGGTGAGCCGTGGCTAGCTGGCAGTGCTTCGAGAGTCGGTCGACATGGGTCCATGGCAGGTATAGTGGCGCTAGCTGTCGACTCTTTCCGATGAGAGGGGATGGAGCGAGCATTGTGTGAGGTAGGAGATGAAGGGAAGAGGAATCGAAAGTTGCGCGTGGGGCCAATCTGGCTGGTGCCAGGCGACCAAGAAATTTCTTGGCCGGTCGACTGGCGCCTAGCATCGCTCTTGGAAATGCCCTTGTATTGCTGCTAACGTATTTCTCATTTCTCAATGAATTGGATGCACTCATGGAACATGTATGACAATCTTTCCTTTTATTCAATCACCCAACAACAACGACATGATGCACGACTCAACAAAATATGTAAGAAGAAACTATACTTGGCCGCAACGTGAACAAGCACACTTATGGTTTACATACTGAGGTTCCAAATGAACCTACCACAACATAAACTGACGTACAAGACAGAGACACAATTGACTTCATCATTGCCAGACAACATGGACCAGAACGAGGCTGCTCTCACCACTTTTGAGGCTACTTCTTATTTCTTAGGCCGCGGCTGCTTCTTCTTACCCATTATACCCTTTTCTGAGCCAGCCTCACGTTTATCCTACGGTTACGCCCCTTCTTAGGGTTCCTTGGATGTGCTGCCGGCTTATTGGTTGATGTTGGCGTTGGCCTGTTAGGGGGAACCGTTGTACCTGTCTTGTCCATGACGCCTCCTCCTCCTCTTCCTCCTCTTCCTCCTCCTCCTCCTCTTATGTTCCTCTTGTTACCTCTATTGTCCATGATGCCTCCTCCTCCTGCTCCTCCTCCTGCTCCTGCTCCTCCTCCTCCTCCTCCTCCTCCTCCTCCTCCTCCTCCTCCTCCTCCTTCTTCTTCTACTTCTTCTTGAGGTGGATGTGGTGTTTGTTTTGCACCGGTTGGTTTGTGGAATCCTGCAGCAACGGCGCGTGCATATATATAGGAGGGATATAAGTACTTGGGAAAGCGCTCTAGCCGGACAACGCGGTTAATTTAATCCAAGGAAAATGGTTTGGTGGCATCCCTAATGCTGCTGTTAGTCAGTCTCTTTTGTGTCGTCTTAGGGAGTAGATATGTATATTAGATGCATTTGTTCTTGACTGGTAGGTATGCAGTTGGGTCAGTGGTCTTCGTTGCTGCCTCGTTGGTCTTCGTTTCTTCTTCTCCTCCTCCTTATACTACAGCTACATCAGAATAAGTGTTGGTGGTCAAGTTTTGCTAGCACATGCCACACGGCTTTTTTTTTTTTTTGCGGGTAATGCCACACGACTTGTTACTTGTTAGGGAATCTTCAAACGGTGACCACAAATTACCTCCAACATCCGTCCGCGGACAAAGATGCTAGAGCCGGCTATCCAATGCTGCCCGCATACATTTCAAAGACTTTTTCAACAAACTGAATATACTTCATGCAAACACATCAGATTTCATACAAACCTGATGAATACATTTACATTTTTGACATATTTTAACTAAATAACTAAAACTATGTGCATGTACGACCGCACGGAGGTCCGCTACCATGACACAGATACATTACACTAGTCCACGGCCGGCCGCGGAGAATCCCTTTGTCTTCCCCTTATCAGGCAGTCGGGTGACTCATGGGACTGCCGGGAGCCCCAGAGGTATATTCCTCCCATGTATCTTCCCTATGTCTGGCTGCGCCGCTGATCGGAGTGGCAGAGAGGGTGCTTCACTCAGAGGGGAAGGGGGGAATCCGCTTCCATGAAGCGCGGATCAGGGTTGGTTTTGGGGGCGGGGGAAGACGGCGGCCCGCGAGATAGTGCGAGACATTGTTTGTGCATGCGGTGATGCAACGGCGGTGGCCTTCCAAGCACCCGAGCGGCGGGCTCCCATGTTCTTCTTTTACTCGACATTGGCGGCGGACGCGGATGTGTTGGCCGCCGCCTCGCCGATCTCCAAGCCGGCTTCTTTCTCCGTCGGCATGGCGTGGTCCCACGAACGACGACGTCAGATGGCTCGTATCCGACAGGCTTGGTGGTCCACCCAGCCAGATTTTATACCGGGCTCTTCCTGGTCGCCGAATATCATGAAAAGGGTGAAGAAAATAGTGGAAGGAGGAGATGGGGAACGGAGGAGAAGTGCAATTTTTGCCCGGCGTCTCGCCTCCTTTAAACAACGAGGGGGTGCGAGGAATTTGCCCGTTGTTGTGTTTAATGTCGTCCGGCTCACGAACAGACGTGTGGCTGGAGTAGCTTTCTCGGCACACATGCAGGTTTAATGGAGGTGTGTTCAGCCGGGCGTGTAGCGGACGGCGCCCTCGGCTGGCGCGCCGCTTCAATGCTGGAGCCAGTGAGAAGTCGCGCCCGCTCAAGGATGGCTTCAATGTGGGAGCGGACGCTCCATGACAACATGAATGCGGACAGCTGACGTCGGGAGGTAACGCGCGCAGGCAAGGGTGGATGGTCTTGGGTGGGCCAGGGTTGTTAGAAGTGGGCGTGGGAGCGGTCCGGACGGCTGCAAAGCCCCATGCTTGTCTTCGGTTTGCGGGAGAAAGTGTGTCCAGAGGAGACTGAACGGACCCATACAGGACCGCGTTAGATGGCAAAACACGTCTCGGCTGTATGGTCCGGGTGTATGTGGGTTTGAGGGTCGTCGTTGGAGATGCCCTTCGTGATGAGCAATTTTGACATGATCCTTCTTACCTCTTCTTTGACATGGGAGGTAAGAAGGTAAGAGTACCAACTACTTAGTGAAATTAACGGCTCATCTCTATTACATACGTTTTCCTTCATGTGGAAAGAGGAGGTTAGAGAAATCATGTGCATTTACGCCATACATCATTTATGGCGCAAGTATACACGTAGTTGCCGTTGTATAAGATGTTCAGGTAGACATTGAGTTTGGATTAGCTAGATTGTAATGATGTTCGACCGATCTTGTATACATGTTTCTATATGAGTTAGGACTTGAGTTGAGAAACGGGGACAAGAGAGCTATTTACCCAGGTTAAGGCCTCGTGAGTTCCTTTTCAAAAAAAGAGAAGACCTCGTGGGTTAGAAGGTTTCTCCATTCTTTACGAAGAAATTCTTCAGTTATTATGACTGGCTGACTATTTGTTTTTGAGTATTCGTTTAAACTCCGAAGTTCCGGTTTAGATTCAGTGGCACACAAACTTGGTTTGGACTATAAAGTTAGTGGCTTATACAGTATTCCGTGGTCGGTGTCCATCAGTGGTGTAGCTAGCGCACTGACGGGCCACATCACAACACAGCTCAGCGGCCTTATCTCTTCCAGTGACAAGTTCTTTCTGTCATTCGTTCTATTATAACAAGTCTTTTTTAGTATTTCACCACAATTTCAACATCTTAAGACAAAAAAATCACACATTATTCAAAACAAATGCACTCCATTACACATTAGTCATATAGGTGTTCATCATACATTTGAAAGATTAAGATGCTTTTGAAAATTCCCTTGTTTGAAACCCTAACTGCCACGGCTCAATTATGTTGTGATTCTCAAAAGCATACTAGCTACCGACTTAGAAGTAGGCATACCAACTAACTATTGATCATATTAATCTATCTATAAATACCTACTGTTGATTCAGTCGGAAAGCACAAGGCATGCCGCGCCAGTCTACTCGTCAAACATTAGTCAAATTATGTTTGATCAGCAGGCCGGTAGGCAGAGATCATGTCATGAATAGGAGTCCGCCAACATTCACATCGTACGCACAGGCTGCCTAGCTTCCTCGACCTTCTCTTCCTTATTTAATTTGCTCCTTCAGCTACCACTGCATCGCTTTAACCACTAATACTGGAGCAAGTATGTTAACAACACTACATAAGAACACCGCTCAACTTCTCGCTAGAGTCTTGCCGCTCCTCAATTGGTGGCGCTGGAGCTACAACTAACTAGGATTTCTAGAAGTAGTCATTTGCCATACCCAATCATACACAGAAGAGAAGAAAGAGCACCTCCCCCGTTGCTACCTCTTGAGCACTGCGTTAGTTTTCTCTTAAAGAGGAAAGGGTGATGCAGTAAAGTAGCGTAAGTATTTCCTTCAGTTTTTGCAGTAAAGTAGCGTAAGTAGACCGGCTCCTGCCTGCATCTACTACTATTACTCCACACATCGACCGCTATCCAGCATGCATCTAGAGTATTAAGTTCATAAGAACGGAGTAACGCTTTAAGCAAGATGACATGATGTAGAGGGATAAACTCATGCAATATGATATAAACCCCATCTTTTTATCCTCGATGGGAACAATACAATAGGTGTCGTTTCCCCTACTGTCACTGGGATCGAGCACCGCAAGATTGAACCCAAAGCTAAGCACTTCTCCCATCGCAAGAAAGATCAATCTAGTAGGTCAAACCAAACTGATAATTCGAAGAGACTTGCAAAGATAACCAATCATACATAAAAGAACTCAGAGGAGATTCAAATATTGTTCATAGATAATCTTGATCATAAACCCACAATTCATCGGATCTTGAGAAACACGCCGCAAAAGAAGAGTTACATCAAATAGATCTCCAAGAGAATCGAGGAGAACTTTGTATTGAGATCCAAAGAGAGAGAAGAAGCCATCTAGGTAATAACTATGGAGCCGAAGGTCTGAGGTAAACTACCCACACATCATCGGAGAGGCTATGGTGTTGATGTAGAAGCCCTCCGTGATCAATACCCCGTCTGGCGGAGCGCCGGAAAAGGCCCCAAGATGGGATCTCACGGGTACAGAAGGTTGCGGCGGTGGAAATAGGGTTTTGGCTCCTGTTCTGATGGTTTGGGGGTACGTAGGTATATATAGGAGGAAGAAGTAGGTCGGTGGAGCAACGAGGGACCCACGAGGGTGGAGGGCGTGCCCAGGGGGGTAGGTGCTACCTCTTGAGCATTGCGTTGGCTTTCCCTTGAAGAGGAAAGGGTGATGCAGTAAAGCAGCTGCTACCTCTTGAGCACTGCGTTGGTTTTCCCTTGAAGAGGAAAGGGTGATGCAGCAAAGTAGCGTAAGTATTTCCCTCAGTTTTTAGAACCAAGGTATCAATCCAGTAGGAGGCTACACACGAGTCCCTCGCACCTACACAAACAAATAAATCCTCGCAACCAACACATAAGGGGTTGTCAATCCCTACACGGTCACTTACGAGAGTGAGATCTGATAGATATGATAAGATAATATTTTTGGTATTTTTGTGATAAAGATGCAAAGTAAAATAAAAGGCAACGGAAATAGCTAAGTGTTGGAAGATTAATATGATTGAAAATAGACCCGGGGGCCATAGGTTTCACTAGTGGCTTCTCTCAAGAGCATAAGTATTTACGGTGGGTGAACAAATTACTGTTGAGCAATTTACAGAACTGAGCATAGTTATGAGAATATCTAGGCATGATCATGTATATAGGCATCATATCCGAAACAAGTAGACCGACTCCTGCCTGCATATACTACTATTACTCCACACATCGACCGCTATCCAGCATGCATCTAGAGAATTAAGTTCATAAGAACAGAGTAACACTTTAAGCAAGATGACATGATGTAGAGGGATAAATTCATGCATTATGATAAAAAAAACCATCTTGTTATCCTCGATGGCAACAATACAATAAGTGCCTTGCTGCCCCTACACTGTCACTGGGAAAGGACACCGCAACATTGAACCCAAAGCTAAGCACTTCTCCCATTGCAAGAAAGATCAACCTATTAGGCCAAACCAAACTGATAATTCGAAGAGACTTGCAAAGATAGCCAATCATACATAAAAGAAGAGAAGATGCAAATATTGTTGATAGATAAACTTGATCATAAACCCACAATTCATCGGTCTCAACAAACACACCGCAAAAGAAGATTACATCGAATAGATCGCCACAAGAGAGGGGGAGAACATTGTATTGAGATCCAAAAAGAGAGAAGAAGCCATCTAGCTAATAACTATGGACCCGAAGGTCTGAGGTAAACTACTCACACATCATCGGAGAGGCTATGGTGTTGATGTAGAAGTCCTCCGTGATCGATGCCCCCTCCGGCGGAGCTCCGGAACAGGCCCCAAGATGGGATCTCATGGGTACAGAAGGTTGCGGCGGTGGAATTAGGTTTTTGGCTCCGTATCTGATCGTTTGGGGGTACGTAGGTATATATAGGAGGAAGGAGTACGTCGGTGGAGCAACGTCGGGCCCACGAGGGTGGAGGGCGCGCCTAGGGGGGTTAGGCGCGCCCCCCTACCTCTTGACGTAGCTTTCTTGACGTAGGGTCCAAGTCCTCTGGATTATGTTCGTTCCGAAAATCACATTCCCGAAGGTTTCATTCCGTTTGGACTCCGTTTAATATTCTTTTTCTGCGAAACTCTGAAATAGGCAAAAAACAACAATTCTGGGCTGGGCCTCCGGTTAATAGGTTAGTCCCAAAAATAATATAAAAGTGTATAATAAAGCCCAATAATGTCCAAAACAAAAGATAATATAGCATGGAGAAATCAAAAATTATAGATACGTTGGAGACGTATCAAGCATCCCCAAGCTTAATTCCTACTCGTCCTCGAGTAGGCAAATGATTAAAACAGAATTTTTGATGTGGGATGCTACTTGGCATAATTTCAATGTAATTCTTCTTAATTGTGGTATGAATATTCAGATCCGAAAGATTCAAGATAAAAGTTCAATATTGACATAAAAGTAATAATACTTCAAGCATACTAACTAAGCAATTATGTCCTCTCAAAATAACATGGCCAAAGAAAGTTCATCCCTACAAAATCATATAGTTTAGTCATGCTCCATTTTCGTCAAACAAGAATGCTCTCATCATGCACAACCCCGATGACAAGCCAAGCAATTGTTTCATACTTTAGTAATCTCAAACTTTTTCAACCTTCACGCAATACATGAGCGCGAGCCATGGATATAGCACTATGGGTGGAATAGAATATAATGATGGGGGTTATGTGGAGAAGACAAAAAAGGAGAAAGTCTCACATCAACGAGGCTAATCAATGAGCTATGGAGATGCCCATTGATTGATGTTAATGCAAGGAGTAGGGATTGACATGCAACGGATGCACTAGAGCTAAAAATATATGAAAGCTCAACAAAAGAAACTAAGTGGGTGTGCATCCAACTTGCTTGCTCACGAAGACCTAGGGCACTTGAGGAGGCCCATTTTTGGAATATACAAGCCAAGTTCTATAATGAAAAAATTCCAACTAGTATAAGATAGTGACAAAATAAGAGACTCTCTACATGAAGATTATGGTGCTACTTTGAAGCACAAGTGTGGTAAAAGGATAGTAACATTGTCCCTTCTCTCTTTTTCTCTCATCATTTGGGCCTTCTCTTTTTTTATGGCCTTTCTCTCTCTTTTTTTATTTTATTCCTCACTTGGGACAATGCTCTAGAAAATGATGATCATCACACTTCTATTTATTTACAACTCAATGATTACAACTCGATACTAGAACAAAGTATGACTCGATATGAATGCCTCCGGCGGTGTACCGGGATATGCAATGTACCAAGAGTGACATGTATGAAAGAATTATGAACGGTGGCTTTGCCACAAATACTATGTCAACTACATGATCATGCAAAGCAATATGACAATGATGAACGTGTCATGATAAACGGAACGGTGGAAAGTTGCATGGCAATATATCTCGGAATGGCTATGGAAATGCCATAATAGGTAGGTATGGTGGCTGTTTTGACGAAGATATAAGGAGGTTTATGTGTGAAAGAGCGTATCATATCACGGGGTTTTGATGCACCGGCGAAGTTTGCACCAACTCTCAATGTGAGAAAGGGCAATGCATGGTACCAAAGAGGATAGCAATGATGGAAAGGTGAGAGTGCGTATAATCCATGGACCCAACATTAGTCATAAAGAACTCACATACTTATTGCAAAAATATACAAGTCATCAAAAACCAAGCACTACGCGCATGCTCCTAGGGGGATAGATTGGTAGGAAAAGACCATCGCTCCTCCCCGACCGCCACACATAAGGAGGACAATCAAAGAACACCTCATGTTTCAAATTTGTTACATAACATTTACCATACATGCATGCTACGGGACTTGCAAACTTCAACACAAGTATTTCTCAAATTCACAACTACCCAACTAGCACAACTTTAATATCACTACCTCCATGTCTCAAAACAATCATCAAGCATCAAACTCCTCTTAGTATTCAAAACACTCATAAGAAAGTTTTTACTATTCTTGAATACCTAGCATATTATGATTATTTAAGCAAATTACCATGCTATTTAAGACTCTCAAAATAATCTAAGTGAAGCATGAGAGATCAATAGTTTCTATAAAACAAATCCACCACCGTGCTCTAAAAGATATAAGTGAAGTACTAGGGCAAAAACTATATAACTCAAAAGATATAAGTGAAGCACATAGAGTATTCTAATAATTTCCGAATCATGTGTGTCTCTCTCAAAAGGTGTGTACAGAAAAGGTGATTGTCGTAAACTAAAAAGCAAGGACTCAAATCATACAAGACACTCCAAGCAAAACACATATCATGTGGTAAATAAAAATATAGCTCCAAGTAAAGTTACCGATGGAAGTAGACGAAAGAGGGGATGCCTTCCGGGGCATCCCCAAGCTTTGGCTTTTAGGTGTCCTTAGATTATCTTGGGGGTGCCATGGGCATCCCCAATCTTAGGCTCTTGCCACTCCTTGTTCCATAATCCATCAAATCTTTCACCCAAAACTTGAAAACTTCACAACACAAAACTCAGCAGAAAATCTCGTGAGCTCTGTTGGCGAAAGAAAACAAAAGACCACTTCAAGGTACTGTAATGAATTCATTCTTTATTTATGGTGGTGTTAAACCTACTGTATTCCAACTTCTCTATGGTTTATAAACTCTTTTACGAGCCATAGATTCATCAAAATAGGCAAACAACACACGAAAAACAGAATCTGTCAAAAACAGAATAGTCTGTAGTAATCGGTAACTAACGCAAACTTCTGGAACTCCAAAAAATTAGCCAAAATAGGAAGACCTATACAATTGTTTATTTATCAGCAGCAAAAGGAATTAATATTTTATCACGTTCTGGTGATTTTTAACAATTATTTTCGTGAACAGAAAGTTTCTTGAATTTTCTGCAAGATCAAATAACTATCATCCAAGAAGATCCTATAGGTTTAACTTGGCACAAACACTAACTAAAACATAAAAACACATCTAACCAGAGGCTAGAACAAATATTTATGCCTAAACAGAAGCAAAAAGCAAAAAAAACTACAAATAAAATTGGGTTTCCTCCCAATAAGCGCTATCTAGCTAGGCATAAAAGCAAGGATAGATCTAGGTAGTGCCATAGTAATAGGATAGATCATTAAAACTCATTTCATATTCTCTACGTTCAGCAGCAAGTTTCCTTTGAGGCAAGCAAAAGTAATCAAAAGGGCTAAATTTAATGGGACAAAAGTCCCCAAGATCAATTTTAGGAGGTATAGGTTCCTCCTTCGGCCCTTCGTATTGCACAACCAATTCATCGTTATAAGCATTCTTTTGGCAGAACTTTGTGAGCCTATACTCAAGAGAATATCCTAGCTCATTATTTCGAATAGCCAAATCATCATTAAGTTCAGAAATTCTATCAACTAGAAGATTGGTAGGGACCTTTTTTCTAAGGTTTTCATTGAAAGCAACATAATCTAGAGATTGAAAACGCATTATTTCCTCTTGATCAAATAAGATAGTTTCTATGGGAGGACGTCCAGCGTCCACCCTATAATGCGCAAAGATTTCTTTGGCCTCTTTTATGATAAATCTGAATTCATGAGCCAAAAAAAATAGTAGCGGCATGCTTAACAGAAGAATGCCCAATGTTAGAAAATTCTAGGAAAATCCCCTATATACAGGGATGCATGTGCATAAATTGTCTTTCAAGTTCAACTACAAGCATGGCGATAGCGTCCGCAAGACTACTAGTTCTATGAAGAATAGAACTACCCATAGAGGGCAAAGCACCGGCACAAGTAAAGAAATGTTGGATAACTCCTTTTCCAATAATGTTACCACTACCAATTTGGAATTTTTTTGTATGTAAGATAGGGGGTTCTTCAGCAGGAGCATCGGAATTTTCCATAATATTATTATTGTCCATATCGACAATAATTTCCCCAATTTCAGACATAACGGCAGAAAGGAGCAAGGGCAAAAGGAGAGAGGATGGCGAACGGAAAAGAGAGGGCGAATGAAACGGCAAGGGTGAAGTGGGGGAGAGGAAAACAAGAGGCAAATGGCGAATAATGTAATGCGGGAGATAAGGGTTTGTGATGGGTACTTGGTATGTTGACTTTTGCGTAGACCTCCCCGGCAACGGCGCCAGAAATCCTTCTTGCTACCTCTTGAGCACTGTGTTGGTTTTCCCTTGAAGAGGAAAGGGTGATGCAGCAAAGTAGCGTAAGTATTTCCCTCAGTTTTTGAGAACCAAGGTATCAATCCAGTAGGAGGCTACACACGAGTCCCTCGCACCTACACAAACAAATAAATCCTCGCAACCAACGTGATAAGGGGTTGTCAATCCCTACACGGTCACTTACGAGAGTGAGATCTGATAGATATAATAAGATAATATTTTTAGTATTTTTGTGATAAAGATGCAAAGTAAAATAAAAGGCAACGGAAATAGCTAAGTGTTCGAAGATTAATATGATGGAAAATAGACCCGGGGGCCATAGGTTTCACTAGTGGCTTCTCTCGAGAGCATAAGTATTTACGGTGGGTGAACAAATTACTGTTGAGCAATTGATAGAATTGAGCATAGTTATGAGAATATCTAGGCATGATCATGTATATAGGCATCACGTCCGAAACCAGTAGACCGACTCCTGCCTGCATCTACTACTATTACTCCACACATCGACCGCTATCCAGCATGCATCTAGAGTATTAAGTTCATAAGAACAGAGTAACGCTTTAAGCAAGATGACATGATGTAGAGGGATAAATTCATGCAATATGATAAAAAACCCATCATGTTATCCTCGATGGCAACAATAAAATACGTGCCTTGCTGCCCCTACTGTCACTGGGAAAGGACAACGCAAGATTGAACCCAAAGCTAAGCACTTCTCTCATTGCAAGAAAGATCAATCTGGTAGGCCAAACCAAACTGATAATTCAAAGAGACTTGCAAAGATAATCAATCGTACATAAAAGAATTCAGAAGATTCAAATATTGTTCATAGATAAACTTGATGATAAACCCACAATTCATCGATCTCAACAAACACACCGCAAAAGAAGATTACATCGAATAGATCTCCACGAGAGAGGGGGAGAACATTGTATTGAGAGCCAAAAAGAGAAAAGAAGCCATCTAGCTAATAACTATGGACCCGAAGGTCTGAGGTAAACTACTCACACTTCATCGGAGAGGCTATGGTGTTGATGTAGAAGCCCTCCATGATCGATGCCCCCTCCGGCGGAGCTCCGGAACAGGCCCCAAGTTGGGATCTCACGGGTACAGAAGGTTGCGGCGGTGGAATTAGGTTTTCGGCTCCATATCTGATCGTTTGGGGGTACGTAGGTATATATAGGAGGAAGGAGTACGTCGGTGGAGCAACGTGGGGCCCACGAGGGTGGAGGGCGCGCCCCCTACCTCGTCGCTTCCTGGTAGCTTTCTTGACGTAGGGTCCAAGTCCTCTGGATCATGTTCGTTCCGAAAATCATGTTCCCAAAGGTTTCATTCCATTTGGACTCCGTTTAATATTCTTTTTCTATGAAACTCTGAAATAGGCAAAAAAAACAGCAATTCTGGGCTGGGC
This sequence comes from Aegilops tauschii subsp. strangulata, assembly GCF_002575655.3. Lineage (NCBI taxonomy): Eukaryota > Viridiplantae > Streptophyta > Magnoliopsida > Poales > Poaceae > Aegilops > Aegilops tauschii. The sequence goes on along the minus strand of NC_053041.3, from coordinate 648,850,945 downwards.
CTCCGGTTAATAGGTTACTCCCAAAAATAATATAAAAGTGTATAATAAAGCCCAATAATGTCCAAAACAAAAGATAATATAGCATGGAGCAATCAAAAATTATGGATACGTTGGAGACGTATCAGCAGTAAGTATTTCCCTCAGTTTTTGAGAACCAAGGTATCAATCCAGTAGGAGGGCCACGCACGAGTAACTCGCACCTTCACAAACAAATAAATCCTCGCAACCAACGCAATAAAGGGGTTGTCAATCCCTTCACGGTCACTTACGAGAGTGAGATCTGATAGATATGATAAGATAATATTTTTGGTATTTTTATGATAAAGATGCAAATTAAAGAAAGCAAAATAAAAATAGCTAAGTGTTGGAAGATTAATATGATGGAAGATAGACCCGGGGGCCAAAGGTTTCAGTAGTGGATTCTCTTGAGAGCATAAGTATTACGGTGGGTGAACAAATTACTGTTGAGCACTTGACATAATTGAGCATAGTTATGAGAATATCTAGGTATGATCATGTATATAGGCATCACGTCCGCAACAAGTAGACCGACTCCTGCCTGCATCTACTACTATTACTCCACACATCGACCGCTATCCAGCATGCATCTAGAGTATTAAGTTCATATGAACAGAGTAACGCTTTAAGTAAGATGACACGATGTAGAGGGATAAACTCATGCAATATGATATAAACCCCATCTTTTTATCCTCGATGGCAACAATACAATACGTGCCTTGGTGCCCCTACACTGTCACTGGGAAAGGACACCGCAACATTGAACCCAAAGCTAAGCACTTCTCCCATTGCAAGAAAGATCAACCTATTAGGCCAAACCAAACTGATAATTCGAAGAGACTTGCAAAGATAGCCAATCGTACATAAAAGAAGAGAAGATTCAAATATTGTTGATAGATAAACTTGATCATAAACCCACAATTCATCGGTCTCAACAAACACACCGCAAAAGAAGATTACATCGAATAGATCGCCACAAGAGAGGGGGAGAACATTGTATTGAGATCCAAAAAGAGAGAAGAAGCCATCTAGCTAATAACTATGGACCCGAAGGTCTGAGGTAAACTACTCACACATCATCGGAGAGGCTATGGTGTTGATGTAGAAGCCCTCCGTGATCGATGCCCCCTCCAGCGGAGCTCCGGAAAAGGCCCCAAGATGGGATCTCACGGGTACAGAAGGTTGCGGCGGTGGAATTAGGTTTTTGGCTCCACGAGGGTGGAGCAACATGGGGCCCACGAGGGTGGAGGGCGCGCCTGGGGGGGTAGGCGCGCCCCCTACCTCGTGCCTTCCTGGTTGATGTCTTGACGTAGGGTCCAAGTCCTCTGGATCACGTTCGTTCCAAAAATCACGTTCCCCAAGGTTTCATTCTGTTTGGACTTTGTTTGATATTCTTTTTCTGCGAAACTCTGAAATAGGCAAAAAACAGCAATTCTGGGTTGGGCCTCCAGTTAATAGGTTAGTCCCAAAAATAATATAAAAGTGTATAATAAAGCCCATTAATGTCCAAAACAGAATATAATATAGCATGGAACAATAAAAAATTATAGATACGTTGGAGACGTATCAGTAGGCGCGCCCCTTGCCTCGTGGCTTCCTCGTTTGTTTCTTGACGTCCACTCCAAGTCCTCTGGATCACGTTTGTTCCGAAAATCACGTTCCCGAAGGTTTCATTCCGTTTGGACTCCGTTTGATATCGTTTTCCTTCGAAACACTGAAATAGGCAAAAAAACAGCAATTTGGGCTGGGCCTCCGGTTAATAGGTTAGTCCCAAAAATAATATAAAAGTGTATAAATAAGCCCATTAAACATCCAAAACAAAATATATAATAGCATGGAACAATCAAAAAATATAGATACGTTGGAGACGTATCATCCGTCCCTCCCCCGTGCGGCGGCCCCGCCCCGCACCGGGGAGCCCCCGCCCTCCTCCTACAGCCTCGCCCCACCTCCGCTCCCCTCCGCCGCCGTCGCCTAGGGCGTCACAGGGCAAAGCCCTTGTGGCGTGGCGGCGGTGGCAGTTTTCTCCTCGGATCTCGATCTGGTTGGGAGGCGGCGCTCCTTTCCGGCCAAATCGGTAGTGGTGGCGCAGATCGGCGGCGACATGCAAGTGGTGCGGTGGCAGCGAGGGAGGACGACACCAGCAACGGCGGATCTGGCCTTGACTCATGTCGGGCTAATTCATTGTGCTACGATCTCAATCGCCGTCGACGGTGCACTGCTCCTGCACTTGATCTGCAACACGAGCATTTCTCGGACGCCGGCCCTAGGCTTGTTGGTGGTGGCCTTCTTCTTTGTCGGAGTTGGTCGGCCGGCTAGCTGTGCTCGCATGGTCATGCAGTGACCGGCGGCTTGGCCGGTCGGCGGCGGCGGAACATGGCCGGTGGCAGCGGCAATGTTTTGTCTGGATCCCGAGGCGGCCACCCTGGAGGGTTGCGGCCGGTGAAGCTAGGGCTTCCCGCGGCGGCATGGCGTGGTGCAGTCCCTGTCCAAGGCGGATCTGTGACGGCGATCTGCTATGGATTAGCTCGGATCTGAGACGGTGACAAGCGTGTAGGATCCTTCTCGGAGGCTCTCGCGGCTTGGCGAGGCGGGGTGGGAGCCCTCCTCCTAGGCTCCAGTGGTGGCACACTCTGGAAGTGGCCGGTGCGCCAGGGATCCCACGGTGGCACTGTTGCTGCGGTTGGTCGCCGGATCTAGGCGGCTAGATCTGGGGCTTTGAAGGCGGTGCACAGGTTGTTGGGTGGATTTCTTGGGACGAATCCGGGTGAAAACCTGGTCTTCGATCGATGGCAGGAGCCGGTGATGACGATGCCCTTATCATTGTTTCCTTCATGAAGGCATCATCGAGGTGAAGCTCCCAACTCCACTCAATACCTCTGGGAGAAACCCTAGATCAGTTGATCGGATGTTGGCGGCAATCATGTGTCGTAACCCCCTTGGGGGCGGCATTCTTGGAGGTGCACTCGGCTTCTTTGGTGGAGCGGTGCTTCATCCATACATTGATGGCGACGGATCTTGACGGCGTGACGCAGTGCAGATTCGGAGTTCGATGTGGGAGGATGGAGTCGCGCAGGAGGATGACGCTGTCTGACGTCGTGGTGGCGTCGATGGCGGAGAGACCTGGCACGGTAGATGCAACAGTACAACTCTGAAGATGGACTCATGGCAGGTGGCTGCGGCGGCCTCATACCCGGCGGTCGTTCTGGTTGAGGAGTGCGCCGGACTGGTAGGTGCCCCATACCAGGCAGGCGTCCTGGTTGGGACCTCAGGTCCTAAATGTTTAGGTTTGGTTGCGATGTCTGTTTGGTATTAGGCTCAGGCTATCAGTGCCCCTTCATCAATTGGATAGGTGTAGCGACAGTTGTTCCTTAGACGATGGCTTCAGTCTTGCTGTTGTATGACTTTGTAAGGTCTTGTGAGAATAATTAATAAAGTGACCGCACGCATCACCCAGATGCAGAGGCCGGGGTCATCCTCCTTTTCTTTAAAAAAAATTGATGGCGCCCTACCTTGAGCCGTTCCGCATATTTTCCCTGGGGGTAATGCTAGCTGTAATTTGTTGGTGATATGGCAATGGCAGTGAGACAACCCTTGACTCCACCATTGGACTTCTCCGGTCTAAGATCGCTGCTAACGAATACCGCATGAAATTGGGATGAACGCACATAAAACCCACGTAGTTTAGCGACGCATTAATAATCATGTGTACGCACTGACACATTTCTTCTTCTTCTTTTTTGGGAAAGACGGACCTCCATTCTATTCATCAACTATTATGACAGTACAAAGAATATTAGAAATAACATAAATTATATTCAAATTCGTAGACCATCTATTCATCAATTGGCACACTTCTGGCTTACATGTCACGGCCTCGAACCAATCGAGTTTACAAATTTATTAACTTACTGTAACATAACTAAACTTGTCTTAACGTATTTAACTTCATGGAAGATGGCTGACGTAGACGGATGGAGATAATTGGTGCATTTAGGAAGCGGTTGGACGTGTGGGAGCGGCACGACTATGACTTGTTGTCGCAGACAAGGGCAGGGCTGTTGTCCTGATATGGCAGTGAGACAAACTCTGAACTCCACCAGCGGACTTCTCCAGTCTTAGATCGATCCTAATGAATATCGCAAGAAACAGGGATGGAACACAGGACAGAGGTAGTTCAGCGACATGTTATTATTTTTTATTTTTTTACAAGAAAACTTAAGATCTATTAATCTTTAATTATGGCAATACAATAAACACCAAAAATAATGTAAATCATATAGCGATGACTTCAAGCACTGAAGCGAGTCGAATGGGCACCGCCGTCATCGCCCCTCCTTACCGGAGCCGGGTAAAACTTATTGTAATAGACAGTCGGGAAGTCGTCGTGCTAAGGCCCCATAGGACCAGCACACCAGAACGGCAACCGTCGCCGTTGAAGAGTAGTGTAGATCAGAAGGATCCAACCTGAAGTCACATTAACGTAGATCAGATCCGACCAAATCCACCAATGACAGATCTGCCAGAGACACACCTCCACTCACCCACCGATGATACTAGACACACCACTGGGACGGGGGCTAGGCAGGGAGAACCTTATTTCGTCTTAAGAGAGTCGCCACCGTCTCATCTTAATGAGCAGCACACAAATCCTAACAAAATTCGAAAGAGCATATGAAAACAGAGCCCTCCCACCGGCAAGGGGCGAGATCCACCACGCCGCCATGAACCTAAGGCCAGCGGAGACGAGGCGGACCGGCGGCGGCACCGACAAGAGGCAGAGGAACCCTAGTGTTTTTTGGGAGGAGCTCCTTCGTTGGTTGTTGACGTGTAATTAATCATGTGTACGTTCTTTCTAACTCGTTTCTTTTATTTGGTCACCCAACAACATGACTCGATAACACCAAGAAAAACAAAATTAGCCGCAACGTGATCTGGCACACTTCTCTTTTATTGCTGGAAAACTTCCATTGTATTCATCAATGTCATTACAGTACAAAGAACCACTCAAATAACATAAATTACATCCAAGCCCGTAGACCCTCTATTCATCAATTGGCACACTACTGGCTTACATGTCACGGGCTCGACCCAATCGAGTTTACAAATTTATTAATTTACTGTAACATTACTAATCGGGTCTCAATGCACTTAACTTCATTGAAGATGGACACCGTACATGGATGGAGATCATCGGCGTGTGCTTGAAGCAGTTGGACGTGTGGGAGCGGCACGACTACGAATTGTCGTTGCGGACAAGGGTGGGGTCGTCGTCCTAGCCTTTCTTGAGGTCGGCGCACCTGGCTACAGTGTCGTCGACTGGTTTGAGGCCACCGTTGCTCGAGTTGATGTTCTGGAGGTCATGGATGGAGCGGCTCTTGTTGACATTCTTGAGGTCGCAGAAGGAGCCACCGCTGCTGATGCTGCTGACATTCTTGATGTTGTTGACGTTCTTGAGGTTGCGGGCGGGTTTGTCGTTCTTGACATTCCTGAGGTTGCATACGGATTTGCCGTTGTTGACGTTCTTGAGGTCGCATATGAATTTGCCGTTATTAAAGTTCTTGAGGTCACATACGGATTTGCTGTTGTTGGCGGTCTTGAGTTAGTGGGTCTTGAATTAGCGAGTTGAGCCGATGTTGCTGATATTCTTGAGCCCGTGGGCGGAACTGCCATTGCTGATGTTATTGATGTGGTGGAAGAAGCCACCCTGGCAGAGAATCTTGAGGCCCCAGGTGTAGTCACCCTTGGTAATGTTGTTGAGGCAACTAGCTGAGGCACTGTTGTTGACGGTCTTGAGGTAGCCGCCGGCATTGGTGTTCTTGGGGTTGTGGACGGACCCGTCGGTGACCTCGCCTTCTTCTGACCAAGAAACTTCCTGGCAACATGACGCGATTTAGATCTTCTTTCTTCTCTTCTTCCAAACTAGATGACCCGGTTGTGCCAATGGCACAAGAACCCAGTTAGAAGCGATGTTAGTAGTGAGTAAGTAGTATATGTAGATGGAAAGATAATGCAATGTAGATTGTATGACAAATAGTAGGATGACTTAAATTGAATTCAGACAAAAAAAAATGTTTAGAAAAGGAAGTAAGCAATTGTGGATATGATGGTGGTTACAATAATAGTGTTAACTTGGATTTCAGAAAGTATTAATTTCCCTTTTAGGTCTTTTGGGATATTGATGGACGATCATACATAGGGGAATGTAAATGGATTCTTTATCTATATTGGTCATAGAAGCAGAAAGCTTGTCACCTAAATATAAGAAAATATTTGCATTAAACAGCAGGGTTTAGACGCAGCTGGAGAATATTACACGGATCAAACATAGCATCATGGATTCCAAATTTATACATATCAGAGACTAGCGCCAAAAGCAGAGAGTGGTGCCAAAAGCAAACAGGTTCTGAGGGTGAAGCTATACAGACAGAGCTTCATAGGCTATTTAGGTAGTTTAGTAGACTGAACAAGATAACCAAAGAGTCCAGTGCCAAAAGCTTCTTACGGTGACGCTATACACACAGAACTTCATAGGCTAATTAAGTAGTTTATTAGACTGAACACGATGCTCAGAGGGCGTGCACGGTGAGACGCAGGTGCTTGTGGTTGCACTTGAAGGCGAAGGCATATATTTCTCTTTCCTTCGTATTAGCTGCGGGGAAGAAGCCAGCCCAGCCTCTGGTAATTGTTGCCCTGTTATCGACTCCTTTGATTAGACGGGCTTTGATGTAGGGATTTCCATCTCTAGATTTTATTGGCAAGTCATAAAGCTTTGGGTCAATACAATGGTGAAGATATTTCTTGGTAAAATTGACTAAGAAATACTGTAAATGAAAGGTAACAACACTGAGAAAAGAAATATTGGAAATGAAAGGTAACAACACTAAGAAGAATTGTATATATAATTGCAGGTGATGTGTATAGGGTCTTGGCATTCTTTGAGTGGCAAACATGTGAGCCGCTTCCTGTATAGCCTCACTTTGTTTCCCCATCAATGACCATCAAAGCTTAGAAAGTAGATAGTGTCGGGTGCCCCTATGCAATGGTATATAAAATGGTTGGTGTAAGCATATGCATTTACTGGTATTAGTAGAGTAAATGAAAACATTGCTTGATCATACGGGTTATGTAGGCCTTGTGTTCAGCCTTCTTCGGTTTTATAAATTTAGTTGTAGGTGTTGTATGATGATAATCATGAAGAGGGTTTGAAAGATTAGTATGAATAGGAAGGCAAATGAAATTCGGAATAATGGCATTACAATGGTAATGGTACATGGTTTTGTACCATGCGATGCATGCTCCTTTTTCTTGTTTTTCTTGGCATTCATGCAACGGTGCGAAGGGCCTACAGAGTTATAAACAGTAAGAGGTTTAAAACCTGAGTATAAGCAGTGGGTTTTAAAAGTAAAGCTGTCGTGGTGTGCTTACCGGCATCATTACTGATGTTGATAACAGTTAGTTTGTAGGCTGCGTTGTTAGGCTGAGGAAGCGATTCGGAAGACCCGCCATCAACACCACTGTAAATAACATTATAGATTTTCAGCAAGGAAATGCCGCAGTTGTTATTCTGGTTAACTATGTCCTTTCTTAATGCTATGCAATAGTCCTTGACATAAAGACAACTCAAATCAAAAGAAAGCTAGGTAAATACTTTCAAAGCATCCAGATGGTGGGCACAAACATCAATACAAAAAGTGATATAAAATATTAAGAAATTTTAGGTTCATTTATGTTATTCCAAGCCAAAATGTCCCAACCAAAGAGTAGTTGTACCAGCAGAATAAACATACCAGGTTTTTTTTAGAACAAAGCAGGAAAGCGCCCATGGCTAGGAAGCCACAAGAACAAACGACCAAACACAGTACCGCTATTCGTACAGTCGCTATTGCTACAATAGAATGAGAATTTTTTTCTTAATGTTCTTTCTCTCGATGAAAAAACAGGATGTTTGCATGCATTATAGAATAATATGAAACAATGATAAATTAGTTGTAGCCCAACTCAGCATAGAGATTCATGCATTAGAGGATAGTGGGTTTTAGAGATATTGTGTAGTTTCCAGACCAGCAGGCAGCTGACCACAAGTCCGGTTGTACTCCTCGGTGAATCCAGATCTTGGGCGGGTTGTCAATGGACGCCCTTGGCATATGCCGTTGGTGGCCCCGATCTCAAAAAGTCCAGTGCATTCACCTGTGTTTAGAGAGACATGACACTATCAAGACATGACACTATCAGACAAATGCAACAAGGGGTAGGAACCAAAGGCATGCCAGGGAAAGTTCAGTAGACCTCATGCTGTAACGTCAGCTAAGCGACTTTCTGTTGATCCTCAAAAAAAAACTAAGCAACTTTCTACTGAGCAACAAAACTAAAAAGTGGTGTTGTAACAACCTGGGTTCTGGTACTGTGGTCGAAATGAATCAGCAAGGGTCCAATCAGAAGCTAAAATTCTTTATAGGTTCTGGTACTGACTACAAAAAGAAAAAACTGGAAATTTTACTTATGCACAGTATAAGTGCCTAGCCATCAATTTTTTGCATCAAATATCACAGAATCCTATAAATACATATATCAAAAAAATCTTCTAATACTCTAGTAACATAATCTAATAATTAACATATTAACTACACTATTGCTTGAAGGGTCCAATCAGAAGCTCCTAATTATTTTAGTCTGCCTGGCAATCTCTGTGTTGCAATCTTCAAGCATATTTTATAACCAACTTAATTATTCATTGATAATGAGGAAGAAGAACTACCTGAGCAGCTGAGAGGAGGACTTGTATACACTAAAATCCAATCTTGTCCAGTGAGAGGATATTAAGCATACATGTCCACTGAACCTACAATGCCAATGATCTGTTGTGATACGGTCCCTGAAATTTACGATGCTATATAAAATAATTTTGAGTAGTAGGCAACCACACCATAACTGAATCTATCAGCAAGCAAAAGTCACATTCCAATTTTGAAGTAAGCATGCAATTTCCAAGTTAAATGCAAACATACTGTATGAACCGGAGAGAATAGATCTCAATGGATTAAATAAGCAATAGATACAAAATATGTACCTGAGGCTGAACTTATTTAGAAACTTAATAACTAAACTATATGTGTGAGCTAGTAATCTCTCCCATATACTGAAAAGGAAAGATTGCTAGTAAAAGAGTCAACAAGACAACCAATATGCCCAAGCTCCAGAGAAAGAAATAACCCAAATACACTACCAAAGCAAAGAAAAAGTGACAGGGAAAAGAAAAGAATGATCGACCTAAAGAGATTGTAAGAAAAACAAAAATAGTCACAAATCATTTGTCCTTTCTGAGTTGAATTACTCCTTCCAAAGCAAATGGTCAAGCTGGCTGTAGGAAGGAACACCCAAAAACATGGCAAGAAAAGGGCATCAGTAAAAATGAGAAAAATATATCTATATGAATAATCATAAGGAGTTGATGGGAGGGAGAAGCATACCTAGCAGAATTTCGCACCGACATGTTAGGTTTTGTTGAGACGGACACCAAGTCGAGCATTGGAATAAATTGTACACAGACTTGCAAGCACCATGGAGTACAATTTCACAACCAAATCAAAAGTACACAGGTGGAGCACGGTAGGGAAGCAAGGGAATGGAAGAAGGAGCTCATAGGGAAGATGCGACCATAAAGTGAAGAGGGAGTCCAGCGGTGTATCCTCATCTCCTCCCCTGCTGCTCCTCGATGGTGCGCCCCTCCTACGATGGCGACCGAAGGAAGTGGCCGGTGGGCATTGTCGGCAGGGCTGAGCCATCTTCCTCGCTGGCTCTGTCTTCCCCATCTTCCTCGGTGTTGACCACTCAGCTAGCTCTAGAGAGAAATAGATACATAAACCGCAAGAAATAGATACAGAAACTGCAGCACTTATCAATAAATATATGAGTTTAAAAGGGAGCAGTAAGCCCTTTTCTCTCGGTTAAGAGATCATGGAGAGATAAATATGAGCTTGCTCGTAAATATGCGATAACAATTCAATTGCATGAAGCCGAGCAAATCCTTTTTAGGACATAAATCTTTGATTTGGCTAGTACCAAAATTGGCTAGTAATTTACCCTTGCCATCACAAAAAGTACATGTAGTACCTAACATGAAAAAGTAAAAAGAGATGGAATTAATCACACCGATAAAACCACACATCAATAAAAAAGAGGGAATTACATACAAGATTATCCATGTAAGTCTAGGTGCATATGAAGATTGTACTGAATAGCATTTGTACAGAAGATATAAAAGAACACCAAATTACACATTACTGAAGTGAACATAGAAACTGGCAGCAAAATATAAGAGGATAAAACTTTGAACATGTTGATCGACAATTCTCTATAGCTTGCAAATACACCAATGAAAGGCAACGTGCAATTTGATGATACAAACCTGGCTAAAGTTAGTAGAGTCAAAGTGCCTAAACCTGAAAGAAAATAGTGGCACCACAAAATGCCTCTCAACCACCTGTTGGCTAGATTTATTTTAGACGGTGGAGTGTACAACCCCTACAAACTAAAACAAAAAATAATAAGCACGAGAATGGCAAACAATGCAAATAAAAAACAGTTCATTCGGTAGCAACCCACAACGCTAATGGCTAGTCAAGTGAAATATATAGATGAAAATGATAAAAAAAACATCCATATATTTAGATACCAATAAGGGCATATCCAAGCATTACATGCATGACAACCTCAAATCGATGGGGTCTGTTTGGTTAGATCAGAATGAGCAAAATGGAAAACAGTTGCAAACATTCAGCACAAGGGAACAATGGTGAAGTGACTCACTCTACACTCCAATCTTGCATAGCATCACAGTAATGCCAGGTCACTCATGGGAATTAAAATAAATTAATCACATCATGCTACAAAAAAAACAGAAAAGAAAAGTCAAACCCTCTATCCTAGACCTTCCTCCCTGTGAATTTCTAAGACACAGGGGCAGCACAAAGGAAGACATTTTTGCATATAATATTCATAAATGAAGTTTTTACTCATTATCCATTAGTAACAGAGACAGCTTAATAATATGATTTCTTGGTAGACAAACAATTACAAGATGTGACAGTAGTGTGATGACACAAATAACATATTAAAATACCAATAAATTTAGAAAAATGGATGATGAATGACTAAATTTACCAAACCAAATAAGGTCCAGATACTACAGGTAATAACTAATCACTTGACTAATTGCAGGTAATGCATAATCGAACTACTGAAATGGCATGTACAGGCAGCCACCAAGATCTGTAATGCAGTCATAAACCTGCACATTAAAAGGCTGATATTGTTCTTATTCATTACTGCCTCATACAACAGATCCGACCAACCTATAGCTCAGGTGGTGCTCTCCAAGGCGGAGAAAATGACGACCACCCGACCAGGTTGTGCGCAGCAACGGAATCCTCTTGCTCGGCCGTGGCGTCGATTACTGCCGTGTAGTAACACATCTCTAAGCTGCAGCACAAAAATCATTCCTATTCAGAAGAAAACAGAAGTGCTGACGGGTACGAAAGAATTTCGTCTGTAGATACTAATTAGACCAGGAAGCAACGGAAGTACGAACCAGAGCGCCTGTAGGTACGAATCCGCAGAGGCTGGCGAACGCGTTGCGCGAGAACCCCGTCCACGCCTCCGGGAAGGAGCCATTGACGACGTACACGAACTACGTCGCATTGATGAGCCACCAGGAGGCGTTGCCGACCATGGCCGCGCCCAGGAGGCCACGGCCGAGCCTGGCCACGATGACCCAGTTGAGCAGCGCATGCACGCCGACCGCTGCGCCTGCAACTCTCACTGCCTCCCAAGAAGGATGTGCCAGGATGCGTCGGGATGGACGCGGATCAGGACGGGCGGCCTGCGGCGGCGGCGTGCTCCTCCATTAGGCTGGGAAGCCTTCCTGACCACCCCTGTTGTCGGGTGACCTGCGTGCGAGCGATTGAAAGGCGAGGAGGAGGAAGAGGCGAGGCGGTGGAGGAGTAGGAGTTGGCGGCCGGGCTCCTAGGGCGGAGAAGGAGGAGGAGGAGGTGGGAGGGAGCGTGGCGGCGGGTGAGGGAGGGAGGAGGAAGGAGCGTGGGGGCTGTGGATTGGGGAGGGAGAGGGAGGGGCGTGGGGGCTGTGGATTGGGGTTAGGGTTCACGCGGTTGCCAGCCAATCAGAAACTGCTCACGCTCCGCCAATCTTCACGTAACGTACAGAGAAACCCAGCCTCTGGTTGCTGGCCCCCACAGTCTCAGGACCCCACCCGTCATCCTCTGTTGAAGTGGCCACAGACGTGAAAAAAATGGACGGTTGGCCAGACGCCAGCTACCAAAAAAAAACACTGTTACCGCCTGAGTAACTCGATCGCGCGGTCAAAAAACACAGTGCGTGCTCGATGCCTCCAGATCGGCGGGTACTTTAGGAGGCTTTATATGTTCGATGAGGTGAGCTGAGCTGAGTGAGGTGGATGTGGTGTTTGCTTTGCTCCGGTTGGGTTGAGGAAGCCTGCATCGATGGGAATGTATATATAGGAGTATAATGGGCTGTTGAGGTGTTCGACCAGTCAGTCTCTTTTGTTTTGTTGGAAGTAGATATGCATATTCAATGCATGCATTAGTTATTGATTGATGGATGAATGGACTAACGGATGGATGGATGCGGTTGGTCAATGGTCGTGGTCGTCGCCGCGTTGGTCTTCCTTTCTTATACATCAGAATTAGCGTTAGGCTAGTCATAGTGGGGAGTAACTTAAACTAGCACTATTAGGAAAAACCTTATCACAAAATCTTAACAGCAGCGCGGTTTAAAAACAGACGCTACTGCTAATTAGCAGTAGCGAGCTTCAGAATACCGCGCTACTAATAGCACGGTAGCAGTAGCGGTCTAGGTGAAACAAGCGCTACTACTATAATTGCCACGGCGTTGCCCCCAGGCTAGATATAGTAGTAGCGCCCTTCCGAAGATGCGCTACTGCTAACGTACTTAGTAGCAACGTTTTTCTTCAAAACACGCTACTGCTAAGTATTGCACCTAATTAAGTTTAGTCCCATACTGCTAAGCGAACAAGGTGTTTACCACCTTAAATATGTTACTTCTCAAACTATCTCGAGCACTTGGTCTTCATTGAACTATATGTGTAGGATTTGTGGCTGCCATATGAATCTTCACCAGTGCCTATATAGGTACTGTGAGGATTCATGTTGACTATTTAGATTCTACACAAAAAGATCAATGATGACCAATGTATATTTTTGAAGTTTTTACATGCTTAGACATAGCAGTAGCGTTTTTTCAGTGCAAAGCGCTACTGATATTATAAAACAGAAAGGAATAGCTGTAGCGCATTTCACTTGACACGCTATAGCTAACTTAGCTATAGCACATTCCAGAAAAACGCGCTACTGCTAGTTTGACTTAACCCCCGGCCGCGCGGGCTTAAAATTTCGCTAAGTCCTTTGACTCCACTTCCCCCTCTCCCCCAACTGCTCCATCGCCGCCGTCGCACTGCCGCTCTCGACCTCACCGCCGCCGCCTACCGCCGCCCTCAACCTCACCACCGTCGCCGCCCTCGACGCCGCCCCCGACCCCGACCTCGACGCCGCCCCGACCCCGACATCGACGGCGCCCTCCGCCGCGTGCCCGAGCCCTGACCCCGTCCTCGACGCCGCCTGCCCCTCCCTTGCCGCAGTCACCATAAGGCTCTGCCTCTCCTCTCCCCTACCCTCCTTCTCTCTCTGCTAGGGCAATTCATATATGTGTTGATGTTCATATGAACCCTAGGTGTTCATATGAACCCTAGATTTGTTTAGGGCAGTAGGCATTTTTTAGCATTTAAGAAAAATGCTAAGCAATTTTTTTAGGAAATTAGCTAGGGCAAATGTTTATGAAAATGCCTAAAGAGTAATTTCATTCAAAAAACAAAAAACAGAATTGTTTTTCTTTCAAAAACTTGGTTAAACTAATTGTTGCTATGTAAACAAAAAACAAGATTGTTGTTATATGATATATGTCATTGATGTTCATTTGCATATTCCATTATTGAAGTGGTTCGATTGTGCCCAAGTGGCTTTGTTGTTTCCAGGGAATGAAGTCGAGTGCCCTATGTTTTGCCGAAATGTTGATTCATTTCCGTTTCGGCAAATTTCAGGTTCTCGATTTGTCCACTTTTTAGTAAAAGTCATGCCGAAATTTTCCGTGAATTTCGGCATGACTTGTGCTACAAACTAGGACATATCGAGTGCCTGGGATTTGCCGCACCGGGAAGGAGTCAATATTCCTGCAAAGCATAGGCCTTTTTTATGTCATTATTCATTTTATTACGTATAGACTTAATTGACTAGATTTAAACGTAAGAACTAGTTGAATTAATAGAACTAGTTGAACACGTCACATTTGTTGTTATTTTTTTAGTTAAAGCAATTTTTCCCGCATCGACGTCGACGATGCCTATCCCGCATCCTCGTCGTCGAGTCGGCGGAGGACACCTGCGTCACCAGATGGGCCATGTCCGGGACTGGGCTCCGCCGGGGTGGTACTGGGAGGCGCTACCTACCGGGGGGCACAGGTTGGTGAGGAGCCAGTCTGTCGTTGACCCGAACCTTCTTTGGTGGCGGTCGCGTGGGCCAGTGACGGTCCAGAGGCTTGAGGACCCCGCGGAGGTGGTGCGTCACCATGTCAGTGAGGAGGACGCGCACGTCCGTCGCTACTTGTTTGCGTTGGAGCACAGGTTCTCCAATACATGGCAGGTTCTCCAGGGATCTCACTAGAGCTATGATCTTGTGATGGTTCCTTCTCTTTGGGTGTCCACCGCCCGCGCCGATACCCGTCGTGCGCAAGGGTTTTAGTTGTATTAGTGATGTTATATGTATGATACTATTCGGGATGTATTAGTGATAATATTCGAGGATGTACGGACGCATGAGATGATTTACTTTTGCTTATTGAATGCATGCTAATTTGAATACTTATTTATTTTACGATTTGGTTTTGCTTATTGAATGCTCATGTCAATATGAGTCCTATAAGATGTTTTGAGTATCCTGGTAGTTGTCTTCGATTGATTTTCAATTAATGTTTCAACTATGAACATAGGAAATGTCTGACAACGAAAAGGATTTCGGTATTTGCAAATACTGCGAAGACGAGCGCGGCCTGTGCGACAGAATCTTCCTAGATGATGATAGGCGCTTCAGCATCAAGCTGGACGTGAACTTCGAAGTGGATACAGTAAGTCACAACGACAAGTCTTTTTTCGTAATTAAGCATGACATCTGCTTCATTTGCTTCAACTTATAATTTAATTTTTTTACTATTCTACTAGCCTATCCCCTTCCATGCAAGAGTTTTTGTCTTGGATAAGGTAGGTTTCAGTCGTACTATGGAGGTAAAGAAAGTTTACTTGAATACCGAGCATGGTTGTATTTTTCATGCAAAATTATACAACACAGACGACTACACCTATTTTGGATGCAAAACTTGGCGAGCACTATGCAAGACTTATGCATTTGAGCCTGATATGGTTATCACCTTTGATATTCGTCCGGAAGATGATATTGAAGGTAATATCGACATCTGGGTCGATGTACAGACGCCTCTAGTTATACCATTATGTGAGTTTCTCAACCATATTTATGTCTTTGATATTGTTCATTCAAAAATAGTTGACAACTAATTTTTATTGTCAGCTTATTTCCATTCAAGAAAACATGTCCAACGCTTGGTAGACAGGACCTACTACTGTCCCCGGGCTGAACTGAACTGCGAGGAGCTAAGTCATTATGTTTCATGCCTTGAGGATCTTGATACTGTCAAGACAAATTTTCTTCCTGCACTTAGAAATGTTAATACTGAAAATGTGCGACCAATAGTGTTCGTAATGAACTATGGTCACATCTATTAGGAAAGATGGTAAGATATTTACTATTTGCCCTCAGTGCATCTTTTGCATACATTATTTTTTAAGCTAAACTTTATTGCTAAGTATGTTACTATATGATGTTCTTCAACAGGGACTCCCGATGAATGTTGTGCCTCATGGGATCGAGACTAAAGGTACCATGAGTATTGTTAGCTTACGGCCAAGATATCCTACAATGCACTTTAGTGCATTCAGGATTTCTAATAGCGAAGAATGCTTAATAGTGAAAGACTGGACCAAATTTGTGATGGAGGAGTGCAGAGAAGTACTAGGTGGCAGCAATCAAGAGCGCAGCCCATGATTAGGAGACAGGTTCATCTGCATGCTCCAACTTGATGAAGGAGGAGAGCTACACATGTTTTATGTTATTTTACCTGAGAGAGAGCAGCAGGAGTGATTAGCTACCTAGAAATGAGTTTGAAGATGATGATGTGCTACACTATGACTATGTTGATTAAATAGCTAGTGTTGGTGGTAATGACTATGATGATTATTATTAGCTAGTGTTGGTGGTGATTAGATAGCTACCGCATCTAGTGTTGGTGGTGATTAGCTAGCTAGCTAGAATGAGTTTGAAGATCATGATGTGCTACACTATGACTATGGTGATTAAATAAATACTGTTGCTGGTAATGACTATGATGATGATTAAATAGCTTGTGCTGGCGGATTAGATTCAAATGGAGGCAACATGTGGTGCACATCGAAAGTACTACTAGTCCAAACTAGATCAAGTTTGGATTAGTAGTATACTTTTGACATGCACCACATATTGCCTCCACTCGAACCTAATCCACCTTCATTTGACACACTGTTATGGACATAATGATATAAACCTCATAATTGGTATTGTATCAAAATTTGTATAACGGCGTATAAATACACTAAAAAAAAGAATACTTGTAGCGATGGATAGTAAACACGCTGCAACTAGCTAGATTAGCAGCAGCGCGGGAGAGAACAAGCGCTGCCGCTATGTGTCTTAGCAGCAGCGCGTGTCGCACGCGCTACTGCTAAGTAATAGCTGTAGCAGCCTCAAGTTTTCCCTAGTTGCGTAGTAACATACATATGTTACTACTCCATGTTACCACCTTCATAGTGGGAAGTGTCATAGGTGTAGTAACATGCATATCTTTCTTTGTTGCCTTGTAGACTCATTTTGTATTGGGAACTGCTATGTGATGGTAACATATTATGTTACTCTATTTGTCTCTCTCCTCTTTAATTACATGACACATCATCTTGTTTGCTTATGTGGCATCTATGTTACTACTTATGTTACTCTCACTATGTCTAGCCTAAGGTGGAGATTAGGAAATAGAAAACTAACAGAATAAGGATAAATTGTATAATTACATACAAAATTATAAACAACATGCAAGATGTGGAATCCATCTGTGTGCCGACTCGGTTGGGGATTGTGCACACGGCATGATTGCTGAAAGTTGGTCTGTTAGTGATGGTCAATCATGGATGATATTTTCTTTGCAGTAAGTGTACCTATACTGCATGCATGCAGTAATACAAGTGGCAATCCATCTTGTCCCTTGTTAACCAGCACTGGCTCGGTCGAAGAGCATAGGACATGCCACAACCACACCACTATACTCGTCAACTATATATTAGTCAAATTATACTTGATTAGGAAGGTAGGCTTAGACCATGTCAAGATTCAAGGAAGAATGTTGCCTTCCTCAACCCTTCCTTTCCTAATTAATTTGGTCCTCGAAGTACCATTGCATTGCAATGGCCACAAGTATTGGAGTAAGTTAAGTATGTGAAACATGTGCCAGCTTCTGTCGATCGGTGAGATGCTGTAGGTATTAGAGTCACCGGAGTCTTGCAACTACGTAGTCTAGCTTCTGATTTGGCACTCTAACTCAGCTGGCCGCATGACTCTTCCAGTCACCAAACCACCATCACAATCGCCACGGTGATGACAAATAATGCCGGCACTAACAGTAAATGATAGAAAAGAAACTGGATGGACACAGGGAACACAACCTACCACACGTCTTCACAACACAAGAGAAAAAAATTACTTAACGAGAACCAGCACGCTTCTGGCCTACATACAAACTAGCCATGTGGACTTCGCGGGCTAGATCGAGACGAGTTTACAAATTGACTTCTTGCAACCTAAACTAACCTACTTGACACAAACACACCCAAGTTCATCATCGAGTTTACAAATTGACTTATTTAACCTAATCTAATCTTGACAGAAATACACTTAACTTCATCATGCAGGCCAACATCGATGGAGATCTACGAGCAGTTCGATGGGCGGCTGCTCTCACTTGTTTTGGGGCTTCTTCTTAGACAGCAGCATCTGCATCTTCTTAGATGTCGTGGGTTTCGTCTTGGTCACCACCTTCTTCTTCTTAGACGAAGCGGACGGTGCCTGCTTCACCTTAGCCTCCGCCTTCTGAGGGAGATACTTTGTACCTGGCTTTCCCATGACGCGATCTGCTTATCTTCTTCTTTTGGTCGATGCGGTGTTTCCTTTGCTCCGCTTGGGTTGAGGGAACCTGCAGCAACGGCAGCATTTATATAGGCCGGACAACACGCTTCTCCCATGGTAATGGTTTGGTGACATTGCTGCAACCAGTCAGTCTCTTTGATTTGGTTTTTTAGAACAATTGTTATTGACGGATTAATGTGGTTGGGTTAATGGTCGTGGTCATTGCCGCGTTGGTCTTTTTTTTTCTCCTCCTCATTATACTACTATTACTACCACATCAGAATTAGCTAGCATTAAACAAATGAAATAGCTAGCGTTACTGATTAAGTTTTAGGTACATATGTGTAGTCATATGCATATGCATATCTACGTCATGAGTTATATAGATCGGTGATGTACGAATACGCGCTTTTGCTGTTGTATCTTGTATAAGATTTTCAACTAGTTCTTGAGCTTGGATTGTCAAAACCAATTCTAATCGTATATGGTCTACCATGTATACATGGCATATATATATAAGGTATGTACGATTTTAGTGTTTAGGATAGCAACTGGGTGGCCTCGCACTCGAGGCAGAGGAATAAGGAGTTCCTTGACGTCATGATCAGGGTGCTGATTGCGGCTGGGTGCCTTCTGGTGTAGCTTCTTTGACGGTGCTTCGTCGGCTCTGTGGAGCTTTGTACCCCATTTTTCTTTTCTTTTCCGGCATAATTGTGTTGTTGCCCTAGCAGGTCCTTTATTTTTATGTTTGACCCTTGAACTTGTTGTACATACATCATGGTCTGCCTTTATATATAAAGCTGGGCGAAAGCCTATTTCGAGACTCGGTGACCCCGCCTGTCGACTTGTGTGACCATGAGTGGGACAAGATACTCGATTTGCCTATCTTGTTGAATGCAAGGTGCTTAGGGGAGGTTCTTAGAGAAATAAACCAACTTTTCTTTGTGCATCAATTCTTGTTTGTAGGGGTAGATGCTTAATTAGGCATCCCTCCTATAGAGATAACCGATGGTTCTTAAACAAGAAACTTAAAGGTTTTTCTTTTGAATCAGCGGACGTTCATATACATGAATGTACACTCCTTTATGAATTCACACACGCACACTCTATCCCTTATGAGCACCTCCAAGAAATTGAACCAACAGGTCGCGAGATTGACGAAGTCACGACTTGTGCATCGCTACCGATGGGCTCATCGCTTACAGCAAAATAATAAGTCATTAAACCATGAAATATATCCGGAAAAGTGCAAACACCCTTCTCAAGTCAAGGACTTGAACCCGGTTGGATAGCTTCCACCACAAGGAACATAACAAACTGTGCTATGCTCAATTCACCGAAGAGATAATGGTTTGCAATGTATTAACCCTATATGTATCTCTTTTCTGACTCTTTCTTTTTATTCAACTTCCCGACAATAACCTCCCACACGACTCATAACAGAAAACAAGGAAAAAAAGACTTAACTTGGCCGCAACGTGAACCAGCACGTTTCTGGCCTACAGACAAACTAGCTACGGATTCTACAGGAGTGATCGGATCAAATCAAGCTTACAAATTAACTTATTGTAACTCAAACTGACCTACTCGACAGAAACACACTTAAAGTTCATCTTGGCCAGTGGACGTCGATCACCGCATGTCTGTTGTCACCTTTTTCGAGGCTAATTCTTCTTAGATGGCGTCGTCTGTTTCATCTGCTTCTTCTGAGGCAGGAGCGACGTCCTCCTAGAGGTCACTGTCTTTGTCAACTGTGTGTTGCTTGACGATGCCTTCGCCTTCTTTGGGGGAACCATTGCAGCTTGCTCACCCATGACAAGATCTGCTTCTCTTCTAATAATCCTTCTTCTCCAGTGAGGTAGCTGAGGTGAGGTGGATATAGTGTTTACTTTGCTCTGGTTGAGTTGAGGAAGCCTACGGTAATGCCTCCATATATATAGGAGGGGGAAGGTCTTTGAGAAAGCGCTCCAGCCGGACGACGCACTTCCACCGTGCGTGAGAATGGTTTGGTGGCGTTAATGTTGCCAGTGCCAGTCAGTGTCTTTTGTTTTGTTTTGGGAGTAGATATTTACTAGTACTGCCTCTGTTCCTAAATATAGGTCTTTCTAGAGATCTCAACAAGTGACTACATACGGAGCAAAATGAGTGAATCTACAATCTAAAATACGTCTATATACATCCGTATGTGGTAGTTCATTTTGAAATCTCTAAAAAGACTTATATTTAGAAATGGAGGGAGTATATTCAATGCATTGTTCTTCATGGATGGGTATGCAGTTGGGTCAATGGTTGTGGTCGCTGCCGCGTTGGTCTTCGTTTCTTCTCCTCCGGCTCCTTATATTACAACTACATCAGAATAAGTGTTGGTGGTTCAGTTTTGGTAGCACACGCCATACACACACACACTGCTTGTTAGTTGTTAGTCATATATATTCATGTGCTGTACGTCCTTCATCATTGATGTAGTAAGTGCACACGATGTTGCCATTGTATGAGATGTTTTGATAGAGCTTAAGTTTAGATTAGTTAAACCGATTGTTATCATGTGCGACAAATCCTGTATATATGTTTGTAACGTTGTATATTAGTTTCCGCAACAAAAACTTTGTATACTAGTTAGGGGTCGAGTTGAGAAACGGGAGAGAAGAGTTATTTACCCAGGTTCAGACCTTGCAAGGGAGAAGTTCTCTCTGTTCTATTCAACGGAATTCTTCAGTTATTATGGCTTGTTGACTATTTGGTTTCTGGGTGTTTGCCTAAATTCATAACTTTTGATGGCGGGCCAAAAATATGTCAATTTTCTCCCCTCAAAATGGTTGGGCCCATACCGACGATGCGAGAGGTGGTACCATGTGCCACCATATGTCAAGTGTTTGGAATAAATGCATCGCATTACACATTAGTTGTATAGATGTCCATCATACATTTAAAACATTAAGATGATTTTGAAAAATGCCTCCTTCTGAAACCCTAACTGCCACGGCTCAATTATGCAGGGATTCTGGAAAGAATACTAACTACCTACTACGAAGTAGCCATACCAACTAACTATTGATCATACTCTATCTATATATACCTAGTGTTGATTCAGTCGGAAAGCACAAGGCGTGCCGCGCCACTAAAGCGGTCAAACATTAGTCAAATTATATTTCATCAGCTGGCAAGTAGCATTTTTTTAATTTTTTGCTAACTTTCTAGAGATTTTTTTTCTTTCAAAGTTCTTTAGTGAATTTTATCAATATGCTTGAACTCTTTTAAAATCCATGAAACTTTTTTCTCAAAACCATTGAAATTGTTTCATGATTTTGAAAAAAATCTTATTGGTTTTGAAAAATTCATGGTTTTTGATAAAAAAAGTTCACGCAATTGCTCTGTTTTTCTATCGAGTTCGTGAACATTCTTCCCAATTTCATGAAAAATTTCAAATCCATGATCTTTTTCAAACTCGTGAACAGTTTTCAAATTGACAACTTTTATCAAATAAGTAATAAAATTTCAATTTTATGGACTTTTGGAAAATCTGCGAAATTTGTAAAAATCATTTTTTCTCAATTTATTGAACTCTTTTCAATTTCACAAACTTTTTTGAATTCATTAAATATTATGAATACATGAACCTTTTTAGAATGGGCGAACTTTTTTCTAAAATCTGTGTTATTTAAAATGTTGAACAGATTTTTTTTAAACCAGTTTTTTCCTAAAAATTTGAAAAAATTTGAAAATCTAAGCGATAAAGCAAAGCATACAATATGTTGTGTAATAAATAGCATGACTACAGTTGTTCTTAACCAATTCCTGACGCAATCAGTTGCTATCGCTAAGTAGCTCTAGTGGTTGGCCAAACATGTACGTGAGTGTAACGGCTCAAGTACAATTCCTGGAGGAGGGCCATCTTTTTCGGGATTCTTTTTCACGCTATTAAATGCAATAAGGGCGTGTTTGGTTCTAGTTTGGAACAGTAGTCGCATTGCATAGCCTTCTCAACCCAGCCTGGTTGAGGAAAAACAGGCCCTAATATGCCATATGCAACTTGTTTGGTTGCCTGCATCTCTAGTCCCTGCATTAGGTAATACGCAAGTGCACCAACGCCACGACACAACAATGGTGACGAACTGGGCGAAGATGATGAAGTTCTTCAGCTTTAGGCCGAACTGACAATCCACCTTAGCAGCTTCCACTTTGACAGCTCCAACCTTGGCACTGTCGACACTGCTGCCTCCGTGCTTTCGCAACCAGGCGGAGTAAGCTTGTTCTACTGCCTGACTAGTCTTGAACCCTCTATAGTTGTTGTTGCTATACGATGCCACTTGTGCATTGGCTTCTTCCCATGAACTACAAACCCCTGGAACCTCACCGATGAACATGGCATACCACTTGCCCTAGCAATGCACAAGAGCAAGAGTTGAAGCAGCAAATCAATGGAGCACAAGTAGCAAGCAAAGTAGCACACAAACAACAATGGAGCAAAAGAGAAGTAAAGCATGCATGATCATACGGCATAGCAAGTTCAACCTAGCACTACCTTGGTGTTAACCTACCACCACATCCAAAAGAGGGTGTCGTCCTACCACCGCAAGTTCACCATTAGCGTGAGGGGTTAGTATATACCACCTCATCAAAATATACAGACCATCAAATAGTTTTTGAGCCCTAGCTACACGAAATGTACGTCGTCATTGTCATCGTCGTCGTCGTCGCCATCGCCAAAATGTGAGCCCTAGCTACACAAATAGTTGTAGAATATTCTACCAAGATATTTAGGTATTTGGATGCCACTACATTTTTTTAATATTAGATTATGTGTCACAACTGAATTTGTGGTGGATATGGTCAGTTATATTTCCTTATATTTAGGGGGAAAATTATATATTTGATTGTTCGATCCCTCCAAATCTTGGTACAATATTCTACCTAGAAATATTATAATAAATATCATAATATAGTTAGCGCGACAACTTAATTTATTAAAGAATGTGGTGTTTTGAATTCCCTAAGAGTTAGGGAAAGATTTTTTTTCAAATGTCTCAAGATAAAATAATCATCGAATAATGTCTTCACTCTATAGTTTAACACAAAAGGAGCATTTGTAATGATAAATCATTGACATTCTTTATATTTTTGAGAACCACTATGTTCACATATTGGATAGTGCTTATCATTATCTTAGAAATAGTTATTGCCTGCTATTTTGAGAAACAAAAAAAATTAAATTATATACTTACAAGATATATTAATAAGAAAAATAACATATAATTGTGGTAAAATAACTAAGTTACTAAAAGTAAAAAATAATAATATAAATAATGCATATGTATATATTTCCAACATCAGACGTGTGTTTCATGAAGGCATTCTGCAACAGTCTACAGTAGTGTCGGTAGACGTTATTATATATCGGCTACTAACTTGCAAGTTCACACACCGAGCTTACAAGATTATAACTAGTTCATTCCTAATCCAACTCTATACAGGCAGGGGTAATGCTACAATGTAACCATGCGGCCCGGACAAGCTGATGGATGATCACTGTGCCTTCTTCACCATTCCGACTAGGGGCCGACCATCAAGTCCCACATCATATTTGACACCTGCCAAAAACACCTCGACTTCAAAACCACAAACCATCCATCGATCAGATGCAGAGGCCGGGGGTATTCCTCCTTTTCTAAAAAAAATAGACAGTGAGCACTGTATCAATACCTATGGCTTCCTTATTTCAATAGAATATAGGACATCCTTGACTGATGCGAAGACCTTCGGGGACTGCTTGCGGAGCTCCAATATCCTCCTTGCTCTCCTCTTTCTGATTTCCTGCACATTCACAGCTGATAAGAAGAAGAAAAATGCATCACTTGAGATCCAGAGCTAGAACGAACCTTCATGGTCTGTAGTTCCTCCCTGCAATGCACATAGATACATGTAGTATTAGATAAGCATAAACAGTTCCCAAATACTCCCTCCGTTTCTAAATACAAGTCCTTTTAAAGATTTCACTATGGACTACATAAGAAGCAAAATGACTGAATCTACACTCCAAAGTATGTCTACATACATCCGTATATATGTAGTTCATAGTGGAATGTCTAAAAAAGACTTATATTTACGAACGGAGGGATTTATATATGTAGATCACGGAGCCGTCAAATGACATTGTAGTTGCACCCCCCCCCCCCCCCCCCCCCTCTTTTATATGGCATCTGCTGCCAATTCATCATTCATCATGTATAATTGTATATCGCAATATATACGGAGTAAAATACATGTTAACTTGGTTAACCGGCTTGTCCGCTTTATTTGGTTTGGTCATTGTATTATTCAGTAAAGTGCAAAAATGCGGCCACTAGTTTATTTTCCTGTACATATAGTATCTATCTTGAGTCGACGTGGCTGCAGGGCCCACCTGCCAGCCAGCTGTCGAAACCATTGTCCATCTTTGTTGTGCCCATTGTTCGTTTGCTCTTTCCGAGACTATGTTCATTGCCTCTATTATGCCTGATGCTGAAGAAGAAAACTTTGAAGAATCATCATGGTTGTAACTATCCATGGAAAGACTTTTCCTACACAGTAGAAACAAAACGTCTTGTGTTTGCTAGTTAAAAACTCTGCTCTGCGGATGCAACGCCCATTCAGAAAATGTCGGAAGTTCTAATTTTGCTAAACTTAATGTGATGATGGCATCAGAAAACTGCTGGCATTTCCATTTTCTAGTACAACAGTGGTTCTGTATTGGGTTCAGTTCAGTTCAGAGTGTGTCAAACAGAACAAAATCCAACCCTGCATTGACAGCAATGTGCATGCAGAGTCGCAGAATCTGCACCGCAGCGGTAACAAAGTTGAGCAACCGGCCGTACATACAAGTCAGATCCATCAAACTATCCACAAAGGTTAATCAACAACACCAAACATGCCAAGTTATCATCTAACCCAATCCCGAATTTTGAACTAGCACTGCAAATCAGGTAGTACTAAACCCAAGCCTGTCGAGTTTGGGTGCTACAACGAATGATGCTGTACTCTGAAACAATGGACTTCATCGAAGTCCGAGGTTATATGTTATGCTTGTTCTTGAATGACTTCCTGGACCTCCATCATTGTCAGCTTCTTTCTGCGACCGGAGACTGGAGTGGCTGAGCTTCGCTGAGATAGTAGCCGACCTCTTTGTGTGGCTGTCACTTCTTTTGGACTTGTAATCTGTGCTTATGGGTTTTTTCCCTGAGGTAGATGTTCAGACCAATTTCTTAAAAAAATGTGGATGTTCCGACATCGGGGCATTAGCAGCTGGTTTTCCATAAGCGCTCAGACTCGCTTCACTCTTTGCCCCCGTCCCCTGCTATGCTTGTAAGAACATGCTATTTTTGTGTGAATGGAAAGGGGGTAATCCAGTTCGAGATGGTCACAACTGTCAAGGTTAACCATTTTCTTTATAGAGGAGACAGACTGAATGGTTGTTTCTGCCATACTCGCCCACAAAATATTTTGTTTAAGGGCCTTTTTTGGTTCACATGATTCAATAAACACAGGAACAAGAAGAAAAACACAAGAACTTACTAGATTGAGCCAAAAAATCCTATGGAATGGTACTGTAAGAAAGCACACAAATTCAGAGAATAAAAACTAATACAAATCTGTTGGACACTAGTCACATCATACAACTACGCACAAGCCAATCTAGCGCACTACAAGCACATATACGTGCAGATTATTGGTGAAAGAAAACAAAGAGCTGCAGCTTATATAGTGTGAAGCATATAAGTGTCATAAATACAGCCAGGTACACTTCATTTTGTTCACAACAATCCGCTGCATGGTGTCGATGCAATTGAAGAATGCAAACCGCCAGATCTTGCAGAAGAACAATGCTCCAAACCATACCCAGAAACCGAAGACAGTTCCAGCAATCACCGAGTAGTACGACCACACCGTTTCATGTTCATGGTCGCCATCAACTGGTGTTGTACTACTCGAATTGTTTGTGGATGGAATGCTCAATGGAGGGCCACAAAGTCCAAGGTTATTTCCGTAGATCAATGGGTCCGCAAGTGTTTGGAGCTGACTGCTTGTAGGTATCTCTCCAGACAGAGGTTGTTGGAGAGGTTGAGAGTGGTGGGGGACGTCAGGTTTGAGACACTAGGAGGAATAGGACCGGATAGTTTGTTCGAAGAGAGGTCAAGGGATTCTAATAAATTTAGATTGCCAATATCCATGGGGATACTACCAGACAGATTATTTCTTGAAATATTTAGTAACTGCATGCCCCTGAGACTTGTCAGCTCTGAAGGGATTTCACCGGATAGAGAATTACCAGAGAGATCAATACCAGTCACAAATGCATGTCTTCCCTCAAAAGCGTACTACCGCCCCTTCCAAATTATGTCCATGCTGCCATTGTAAAAATAAAAATATCTATAGGTGGTAAGTACTATGACATTTGTTACAACTGGTTGCATCACAAAAGTCTGTCTCATCAAGGAGAAGTTGACCAAACTTTCTGGTATGGAACCTATAAAATTACGGTCTGTCTAGGTCTCAGTCGACTGCTCAGTCGGCTGACATCATCACATGTAGATAAGGCCTAGTAACTAGCTCCCTTTCTCATAGGTTGAATCCAGCTTAGCACCTGGGCTTATTTTCTTTTTCCCTTATTTGTTTGTTTGTTACTTTTGGGTTGGGCTGATCACTTTGTTTGTTGTGATTCGGCTGGGTCATGAAGTTTTTATTTGTGGGCCCGGACTACATAGAAAAAGACAAAAAAAAACCTGTTTCCTACTCTGCTTTATGAACTATATATACTTTTTGACTGGTGGTGATGAACAGACGCTGTCAAGCAAACAAACAAAAAATGTGAGGCTCTTAACAAAAAATAAGTGCTCTACTTCAAAACCAGTTTAAAGTTGTTTCACAAAAGAGCAAAAAGCATATCCACCAGTGATGAAAAATTTCATATACAAAAAAACATGCATAAATTAACTCTGTTTTACAGAAAAAGCAGCAGTTTCATCATCTCTGTTTTCAAGTATTCATATACAAAAAACATAAAAAAAAAAACACCTCACTAAAACCAACCTGAGTGAAATCAAACACAGCCTTGTTCAACTGTATGCATCAGTTAACTCAAAACATTGAAAAAATAGCAGCAGTGGCATCCTCATGCCACCAAAAACATACATACAACAGGGAATGGGTCGGGGCACCATATATGTTTCAAAAGCTGGCATTAGCAATTCCGTAGCTACATCATATGTACGTGGACGCATAAACTAACAGGTGCAGATCACTTGCACGGTAGTACTACAGGAGGACTGACTACTTACAAGCATGTTGCTTAAGATATCCACTGAGAGTGAACTTGGATACTTGTAAATTCACAAACACAGAATGTCTACTGATAGTGAATCGAATTAGACTGACGCTCTCATCAAGCACAGAAAATTCAGATGTACTCCTACCAAAAAAAAAATGTGCAGATTCCAAACAAACTTAAGATCAAAATATTGAATGAGAATGGGTCCCGGGTGCAGATTCCATCCAGCTTACCTAATCAGCAGGGCGCAAGGAGTCTGGAGGGGCGACGGGATCGCCGAGCATCTCGTTGCAGGCGTCGCCGAGCATCTCGTTGCAGGCTTCGCCGAGCATCTCGTCGCCGGTGAATTCCGTCACGGAAACCTTCGATGTGCCCGCCCCCGTGATGCAGCTTCCTTCCTCTCCCATTTCCTCTCTCTGTCTATGCTCGTCTCTCAATTCAAACAGTGTCGTTGGGTGGCCTCGAGAAAGATGTTGAGCCTGGGTCCACATCCCAAAGACAAGGAAAATAAAAAAACAGCATCACACCGTCTATAGTCACTCCCTTCCTTCACAACAACATTAAAAATGTGTCCAAGGATCTGGACAAGTAACTCTTCTCTCCTTTAATATGCTTCTTCTATTTTGAGAAAATGATCTCCTGTCAGAATCAGATACAAAACAACAAATTAATTTTCTTCTTAATCCTTGGGAAAACAAAAAAAATGCAAAAATAAATAAGGAAAAAATTGTAGTCCCTCCGTAAACTAATATAAAAGCGTTTAGATTACTACTTTAGTGATCTAAATGTTCTTATATTAGTTTATGGAGGGAGTATATGATTTTAAAAAAAAAGATAAAACTCAAACTAGTTGTGAGGTCGGGTGCTTGATTTGTGTTTGCGGGCATGGCAGAAAACGGGGGTGTTATGGTGCTCGTGTGACACATAGCGAGGATAGAGGATTTACGGAGAAGGTGCCCCCTTCCGACCAGGCAAAAAAGTCTAGTTGCAAATTTTTTTGTAAAAAGACATGTAGTTATAGTCTGGGGGACAGCGCTTGGAATTGCATGCACGCTTCTGCTGTTGTATCCTGTATATATATAGATCGAGGTGATGTCCGCATACATGCATATCTCAATCGTATATGGTCGATCATGTATACATGGCATGTATATAAGGTATGTACGATTTGAGTGTTTAGGACAGCAACTAGGTGTGTCTTGACGCCATGAGCAGGGCGCTGATTGCGGCTGGGTGTCTTCTCGCGTAGCTTCTTTGATGGTGCTACGTCGGCTCTGTGGGGCTTTGTACTCCATTTTTCTTTTCTTTTCGGGCATAATTGTGAAGTTCCCTAGCAGGCCCTTTATTTTTATGTTTGACCCGTGAACTTGTTGTGTAGACGTGATGGTTTGCCTTCATATATAAAGCTGGGTGAAAGCCTATTTTGAGACTTGGTGACCCCGCCTAACAACTTGTGTGACGATAAGTAGGACACGATACTCGATTTGCCTATCTTAGGACTTGTTGAATGCAAGGTGCTTAGGGGAGGTTCTTAGAGAAATAAACCAACTTTTCTTCATGCATCAATGCTTATTTGTAGAGGGTAGATATTTAATTAGGCACCCTTCTTATAGAGATAACCGATGGTGCTTAAACAAGAAACTTAAAGGTTTTTCTTTAATCAGTGGACGTTCACATACATTAATGTACACTCCCCTATGAATGCACACACGCACACTATCCCTTATGAGCATCTCTGAGAAACTGAATCAACGGGTCGTGAGATTGACGAAGTCACACCATGTGCATCGCTATCGATGGGCTCATCGCTTACACCCAAAGAATAAGTCATTATACCCTGAAATATATCTGGAGAAGTGCAAACACCCTTCTCAAGTCAAGGACTTGAACCCGGTTGCTTCCACCACAAGGAACATAACAAACTGTGCTACGCTCAATTCACCAAAGAAATAATGGTTTGCGATGTATTAACCCTATATGTGTCTCTTTTCCGACTCTTTATTTTTATTCAACTTCCAGATGATAACCTCCCACATGACTCATAACACAAAACAAGGAAAAAAAAGGACTTGACTTGGCCGCAACGTGAACCAGCACGGTTCTGGCCTACATATAAACTAGCTACAGATTCTACAGGAGTGATCGGATCGAATCAAATTTACAAATTAACTTACTGTAACGCAAACTGATCTACTCGACATAAACACACATAACTTCATCCTGGCCAGAGGACGTCGATCACCGCGCGGCTGTTGTCACCTTTTTCGAGGCTAATTCTTCTTAGACGGTGTCGTCTGTTTCATCTGCTTCTTCTGAGGCAGGAGCGACTTCCTACTAGAGGCTGCTGTCTTGGTCAACTGCGTATTGCTTGACGATGCCTTCGCCTTCTTTGGGGGAACCTTTGCAGCTTGCTCGCCCATGACAAGATCTGCTTCTCTTCCAATAATTCTTCTTCTACGGTGAGGTAGCTGAGGTGAGGTGGATAGTGTTTACTTTGCTCCGGTTGGGTTGAGGAAGCCTGCGGTAATGGCTCCATATATATAGGAGGGGGAAGGTCTTTGAGAAAGCGCTCCGACCGGACGACGCGCTTCCACCGTGCGTGAGAATGGTTTGGTGGCGTTAATGTTGCCAGTGCCGGTCAGTCTCTTTTGTTTTGTTTTGGGAGTAGATATTTACTATATTCAATGCATTGTTCTTCATGGATGGGTATGCGGTTGGGTCAATGGTTGTGGTCGCTGCCGCGTTGGTCTTCGTTTCTCCTCCTGCTCCTTATATTACTACTAACATGAGAATACGTGTTGGTGGTGCAGTTTTGGTAGCACACGCCATACACTCACACTGCTTGTTAGTTGTTAGTCATATATATGCATGTACTGTACGTCAATCATCATTGATGTAGTAAGTACATACGATGTTGCCATTGCAGGACATGTTTTGGTAGAGCTTGAGTTTAGATTAGCTAAACCGATTGTTATGAATTTATCATGTGCTACAAATCTTGTATATATGTTTGTAACTTTGTATATTAGTTAGGTGTCGAGTTGAGAAACGGGAGACAAGAGAGTTATTTCTCGATGTTCAGACCTAGTGAGGGAGAAGTTTTCTCTATTCTTTTCAACGGAATTCTTCAGTTATTATGGCTTGCTCACTATTTGGTTTTTGGGTGTTTGCCTAAATTCGAAACTTTTGATGGCGGGCAAAAAATATGTCAACCTTTTCCCCTCAACATGGTTGGACCAATACTGAGGTGCGGGAGACAAGAGGTGGTACCATATGCCAGCGTATGTCAAGTGTTTGAAACAAATGCATCACATTACATATTAGACGTATAGATGTTCATCATACATTTAAAATATTAAGATGCTTTTGAAAAATCTCTCCTTCTGAAATCCTAACTGCCATGACTCAATTATGCAGGGATTCTTGAAAGCATACTAACTACCTACTACAAAGTAGCCATACGAACTAACTATTGATCATACTAATCTATCCATATATACCTAGTGTTGATTCAGTCGGAAAGCATGAGGCATGCCGCGCCACTAAAGCCATCAAACATTAGTCAAATTATATTTCATCAGCTGGCCAGTAGGCAAAGATCATGTCAAGGTTCAAAAATGAATAGGAGTCGGCCGGCCTTCACATCGCACGCACAAGCTGCCTAGCTTGGCCGACCTTCTCTTCTTTATTTAATTTACTCCTCCTGCTACCACTGCATCTCGTTAACCACTAATATTTGAGCAAGTTAAGTAAGTTAATACCACTGCATAAGAACACCGCTCAACCCCTCTCTAGAGTCTTGCCGCTGCTCAATTGCTACCTCCCTACCTTGAGCCGTTCCACTTATTTTCCATGGGGGTAATGCTAGCTGTAATTGGTTGCTGATATGGCAGTAAGACAACTCTGAACTCCACCACTGGACTTCTCCAGTCTTAGATCGCTTCTAACGAATTTCGCAAGAAACTGGGACGAACACACACAAGCCAGATGTAGTTCATTAATCATGTATACTTCTTTTCTGATTCATTTCTTTTATTTGTTCATCCGACAACATGACTCGATAACACCAGGAAAAACATAAATAGCCGCAACATGAACTGGCACACTTAAAAAAAATTGTTGGAAAAACTTCCATTCTATTCATCAATATCATTATAGTACAAAGTACAACACAGGTAATATAAATTCCATCCAAGTCCATAGACCATCTATTCATCAATTGGAACACACTGGCTTACATGTCACGGGCTCGAACCAATCGAGTTTATAAATGTATTAACTTACTGTAATATAACTGAACTCGTCTCAACACACTTAACTTCATCGAAGATGGACGCCGTAGATGGATGGAGATCATCGGCGTGTGCTAGAAGCGGTTGGACGTGTGGGAGCGGCACGACTACGACTTGTCGTCGCAGACAAGGGCGGGGCCGTCGTCCTAGCCGTTCTTGAGGTCGATGCACCCGGACGCAACGTCGTTGGCTGGTTTGAGGCCACTGTTGCTCTAGTTGACGTTCGTGAGGTCCCAGACGGAGCAGCTCTTGTTGACATTCTCGAGGTCACAAGAGGAGCCACCGTCGCTGATGCTGTTGACGTTCTTGAGCTCGTGTATGAATTTGCCGTTGTTGACGTTCTTGAGATCGCATGCGGATTTGAGGTTGTCGTTGTTGAGGTCGCATACCGATTCGCCGTTGTTGAAGTTCTTGAGCTCGCACGCGGATTTGCCGTTGCCGGCGTTCTTGAGGTAGCGGGTTGAGCCGACGTTGCTGATATTCTTGAGCCCGCGGGCTGAGCTGCCATTGCTGACGTTCTTGATGCAGTGGAGGAAGCCACCCTTGCTGAAGATCTTGAGGCCACAGGTGTAGCCACCCTTGGTAACGTTGTTGAGGCCACCGGCGGAGCCACTGTTGTTGACGGTCTTGAGGTAGTCGCCGGTGTTGGTGTTCTTGGGGTTGTGGGCGCACCCGCCGGTGACCTCGCCTTCTTCTGACCGAGAAACTTTGCTGGAAACATGACACAATTTTGTTTTGCTTCCTTTTCTTCTTCGAGATCAGGTGAGGTAAGGTGTATGTGGTGGTTGCTTTGCTCCGGTTGGGTTGAGGGAGCCTGCATCGATGGCAATGTATATATATAGGAGCATAATGCGTTGTTGACGTGCTCCACCAGTCAGTCTCTTTTGTTTTGTTGGATATATATATGTAGTACATATGTATATTCACTGCATGCATTAGTTTTTGACGGATGGATGGATGCGGGTGGTCAATGGTCGTGGTCGTCGCCGCGTTGGTCTTTCTTTCTTATATACATATAAGAATTAGCGTTAGGTGGAGGTTAGGAAGCAGACGCTAATAGAGTAAGGATAAAATGCATAATTACATAAAAATGTAAACAACATGCCCTTGTTTACTGGTGCTGACTCGGTCGGGTATTGCGCACAAGGCAAGCTACGCACTATCACTACTACACAACAAATCGTCGCACACGGTTTCAAGGCCGTGTCGACGATCCGTTCGTGGGCAGAGAGGATCAGTCCATGAACACAAATATGGGAGACAGCTATCCAAAGCTGCCTGCATACGTTTGAAACACTTTTTCAACAAACCGGATGTACCTCACGCAAACACATCAGATTACATACAAACCTGGCGAAAACATTTATATTTTTGACATATTTTAACCAAAGAACTAATACTATGTGCACGTACGACGGCACGGAGGTCCACTATCATGACACCAATATATTACACTAGTCTACGGCCGGCCGCGGAGAATCCCTTTGTCTTCCCCTTGTTAGGCAGTCCGGTCACTCATCGGACTGCCGGAAGCCCCGGAGATATATTCCTCCCCCGTATCTTTCCTATGTCTGGCTGCGCCGCTTATCGGAGTGGAAAAGGTGGTGCTTCAGTTGGAGGCGAAGGGGGGAATCCGATTCCGTGAAGCGCGGTTCAAGGTTGGTTTTTGGGGCGGGGGAAGATGGTGGACCGCGAGACAGGGCGAGACATTTGTTGTGCATGCGTCGCTCACCATCGGTGCGCTCCTCCACCAGCCTGCACTGTCGTCAGTGGTCTAGGTACGCATATGGCCTCCTGCGCCAGCGTGACACCAAGCCAAACGGGGGTGCGGGGGCCCACTCCCGCAGCTGGCCGGTCCACATGTACCGCTCAGCCGGCTCGGGCCTAGGCGTCGTCAGGGTTAGTGGCGGCGACGACGGCGGCACCATGCAGTAGGCGGGCTCCTCCGCTTCGGTCGCTTCGGCCCTCTGCCTGGTAGGTAGCCTCGCCCTCCTCCTGCTCCGGCTTTACGACGGGGGGAGGCGGGGGGTTGATGTGGTGGTGCTGCGCGCCGAGACGCCTTTGCTCCTTGTGTTCAAGGGCAAACAAGCCCTGCCAATGCGGCATACTCGGGCACGCACCGCTGCGGCGGCGTGAGCTGCGCCCGGCACCTGCACACCATGTCGTCGTGCGCCCACTGTGTCCGTGGAACTGCTGGTACCAGGATCCCCTACGGATCGAGGTGACAATTGTGCGACAGCATCACGTCCGGGTACGGCAACGGGTGCCTGAACTCCCAGTGCCACCATGCTTGGTGCACCAGGATGTGCAGACGCTGCCGGCCGGAGCAGGCAGGCGGCGACGGCAGAGGAGGAGGAGGAGGAGGAGCACGCGAGGAGAAGGCGCCGGGGGTGAACTTTCCCTTGCCCTCGCCGGAGCCAGTGCCGAAGAACCCCATGCCTAGGGTTTCAGTTGTCGCCGGCAAGGAAACACGAGTGGGCTGGTGGGGGGCCAGAGGTAGACGGAAGTGGATGAGGCCGACCCCCACACGCGTGGATTAATAAAGGTCCCCAGATCGTCTCGACGGCTTCTCCCATGGATACCCGATGTAAGACTGCGCCACGTGTCCCCAGATTGCATCCCTCCCACGGTACCCACTCTCCGCTGCTCCAGGTCGGCTCACGCGATCGCTCCATAGCTGCACACACTTCCGCTCGGCTCGATTGGTATGCGGCGATATCGTCTCACGAGACACGACACTGAACACCATCCTCCATCTGTTTCCGCCGTCCAGCGGAGTGGCCGCAGCGCCGGAGCGAGAGGCAATCGTGAACACCCACTAGTGCAGAACCGGGCTTTAGTCCCGGTTCGTAAAGGCCTTTAGTACCGGTTCGGCACGAACTGGCGCTAACATGCCACCACGTGGCACGAGCCAGGCCCGGGTGCGTGTAGGACATTAGTACCGGTTGGTAACACCAACCGGTACTAAATGTTTGGGGGTGTTTTGGTTTTATTTTTTATTTTTCCTTTAATTTTGTGTTTTCAATTTAATTTAGTGATTGTTTTACAATATAATGAGTTGTTAAATCATTAGGTGAAAGTACCGCAGATTAGTTTCGACTGGATACATGTGGATCCTATAGCTAAGTGATCAAGTATATGCCATATCCATATTATAATTGATCACCTAATTAAGTGATCAAGTATAATATGGATATGGCATATACTTGATCACTTAGCTAGAATCCATCCAGCTGGAACTAATCTACGGTTTCTTTCATAAATGATATAATAACTCATCATCATCATCATATTAATATAAAAACTCTTGCATCATATCATCAACAACAGTATACTAGCTAGCTAAAAATCATCATAGTCGTCATTACCACTATTTAATCATCATAGTCATTACCGCTATCTAATCACCACCAACACTAGCTTAAATAAGAAACATTCACTTGTACCAGAAGCAAAGATATCATCGAGTTCAACATGGTCATGATATTATAAGCGTTCATAACACCACAAAAGCAAATCACTCTTTGAGATTAAGTTCAGGACGAAGAACACGGACATGAGAGGACAAGTATTAAGAGCATGAACTAGCTAAATCACTCCTGCTACTCTCTCTCAGGTAAAAAAGCATAGAACATGTATAGCTCTCCTGATTCATCATACTGGAGCATGCAGATGAACCTGTCTCCTAATCGTGGGCTGCGCTTCTGATTGCTGCCCCTAGTACTTCTCTGGGATCGTTAACAATTTTGCTCCAATCTTTCACTATTAAGCATTCATTGCTTTTAGAAATTCTGAATGCACTCATGTGCAATGTAGGATATCTTGGCTGTAAGCTAACCATTGACATGCGACCTTTAGTCTCGATCGACTGAGGCACAACTGTCATCGAGAGTCCCTGTTGAAGAACATCGTATAGTAATTAATATACTTAGCAATAAAAGTTTAGCTTCCAAAATAATGTATGCAAAAGATGCACTGAGGACAAATAGTAAAAATCTTACCATCTTTTTCTAAATAGATGTGACCGTAGTTCATTACGATCACTATTGGTCGCACGTTTTGAGTACTAACATTTCGAAGTGCAGGAAGAAAATTTGTCTTGACAGTATGAAGATCCTCAAGCCATGAAACATAATGACTTATCTCCTCGCAGTTTAGTTCAGCTCCGGGACAGTAGTAGGTCCTGTCTACCAAGCGCCGGACATGGTTGCTTGAATGAAAATAAGTTGTCAATAGAAATTAGTTGTTAACTATTTTTGAAATAAACAATATCAAAGACATAAATATGGTTGAGAACTCACATAATGGTAGAACTGGAGGCGTCTGCACATCGACCCAGATGTCTCTATTACCTTCAATATCATCTTCGAATATCAAAGGTGATAACCATATCAGGCTCAAATGCATAAGCCTTGCATAGTGTTTGCCAAGTTTTGCATTCAAAATAGGTGTATGTGTCTGCATTGGATAATTTGATGTTGAAAGTATAACCATGCTCGGTCTTCAGGTAAACTCTCTTTACCTCCATAGTTTTCATAGCACTGAAACCTATCTTATTCAAGACAAAAATTCTTGCATGGCAGGGGATGCGCTAGTAGAATAGTGAAAATTTAAAATTATAAGTTGAAGCAAATGAAGCATATATAAGTCATGCTTAATTACGAAAAAAGATTTGTCGTTGTGACTTACTGTATCCACTTCGATGGTCTCATCCAGCTTGATGCTGAAGCGCCTATCATCAACAAGGAAATTTCTGTCGCACAGGCCGCGCTGGTCTTCATAGTATTCGCATATAATGAAATATTTTTACTCGTCACCGCACAACCTGCCACACGTCTTGACAACACAGGAGAAAAACTTTACTTAACGTGAACCAGCACGCTTCTGGGCTACATGAAAACTAGCTATGTGGACTTCACGGGCTAGATCGAAACAAGTTTACAAATTGACTTATTGCAACCTAAACTAACCTACTTGACACAAACACACCTCACTTAATAATCGAGTATACAAATTGACTTATCGCAAATCTAACATAGTTGACATAAACACACTTAACTTCATCATGCAGGCCAACGTGGATGGGGATCTCCGAGCAGCTCGATGGGTGGCTGGACTCACTTGTTTTTGGGTTTCTTCTTAGACAGCAGCGTCTGCTTCTTCTTTGAGGTCGTGGGTTTCGTCTTGGTCACCACCTTCTTCTTCTTAGACGAAGCAGACGGTGCCTTCTTCACCTTAGCCTTCGCCTTCTGAGGGAGATACTTTGTACCTGGCTTTCCCATGACGCAATCTGCTTCTCTTCTTCTTCTGGTCGATGTGGTGTTTTCTTTGCTCTGGTTAGGTTGAGGGAACTTGCGGCAACGGCAGCATTTATATAGGCCGGACAACACGCTTCTCCCATGGTAAATAATAGTTTGGTGACATTGCCGGAGCCAGTCAGTCTCTTGATTTGTTTTTTAGAAGAATTGTTATTGACAGATTAATGTGGTTGGGTTAATGGTCGTGGTCATTGCCGCGTTGGTCTTCTTTTTTTTCTTCTCCTCATTAAACTACTATTACTACCACATCAGAATTAGCTAGCGTTAAACAAATGAATTAGCTAGCATTACTGATTACGTTTTAGGTATATACGTGTAGTCTTATGCGTATGCATATCTACGTCATGAGTTATATAGATCGGTGATGTACGCATACACGCTTTTGCTGTTGTATCTTGTATAAGATGTTCAACTAGTTCTTGAGCTTGGATTATCTAAACAATTTTAATAGTGTATGGTCGATCATGTCTAGTCAGTATTAATAGCGTTACTGATCATGTATACATGGAGTATATAAGGTATGTACGATTTGGGTGTTTAGTACAGCAACTGGGTGGCCTCGCACTCGAGGCAGCGGGATAAGGAGTGTCTTGACGCCATGATCAGGGTGCTGATTGCGGCTGGGTGTCTTCTCGCATAGCTTCTTTGATGGTGCTGCGTCAGCTCTGTGGAGCTTTGTACCCCATTTTTCTTTTCTTTTCGGGCATAATTGTGATGTTGCCCTAGCAGGCCCTTTATTTTTATGTTTGACCCTTGAACTTGCTGTATAGACGTAATGGTTTGCCTATATATATAAAGCTGGGCGAAAGCCTATTCCGAGACTCGGTGACCCCGTCTAATGACTTGTGTGACGGTGAGTGGGACAAGATACTTGATTTGCCTATCTTCGGACTTGTTGAATGCAATGTGCTTAGGGGAGGTTCTTAGAGAAATAAACCAACTTTTCTTTATGCATCAATGCTTATTTGTATTGGGAAGATGCTTAATTAGGCACCCCTCCTATAGACATAGCTGATGGTGCTTAAACAAGAAACTTAAAGGGTTTTTTAATCAGCGGACGTTCACATAGATGAATGTATACTCCCGTATGAATGCACACATGCACACTCTATTTCCTATGAGCACCTCCGAGAAATTGAACCAACAGGTCGTGTGATTGACGAAGTAACAACATGTGCATCGCTGCCGATGGGCTCGTCACTTACACCCAAAGAACAAGTCGTTATACCCTGAAATATATCCGGAGAAGTGCAAACACCCTTCTCAAGTCAAGGACTTGAACCCGGATGGATAGCTTCCACCACAAGGAACATAACAAACTGTGCTACGCTCAATTCACCGAAGGGATAATGGTTTGCGATGTATTAACCCTATATGTATCTCTTTTCTGACTCTTTCATTTTATTCAACTTCCCAACAATAACCTCTCACATGACTCATAGAACAACAGAAGGAAAAAAAAGGACTTGAATTGGCCGCAAAGTGAACCAGCACGCTTCTGGCCTATAGACAAACTAGCTACAGATTCTACATGAGTGATCGGATCGAATCAAATTTACAAATTAACTTATTGTAACACAAACTGTCCTACTCGACTGAACCACACTTAACTTCATCCTGGCAAGAGGATGCTGATCACCGCGCGACTGCTGTCACCGTTTTTTAGGCTAATTCTTCTTAGACGGCGTCGTCTGTTTCATCTGCTTCTTCTGAGGCAGGAGCGTCTTCCTCCTAGAGGCCGCTGTCTTCGTCAACCGCGTATTGCTTGACGGTGGCTTCACATTCTTTGGGGGAACCTTTGTAGCTTGCTAGCCCATGACAAGATCTGCTTCTCTTCCAATAATTCTTCTTCTCCGGTGAGGTGGCTGAGGTGAGGTGGATAGTGTTTACTTTGCTCCGGTTGGGTTGAGGAAGCCTGTGGCAATGGCTCCACATATATAGGAGGTGGAAGGTCTTTGGGAAAGCGCTCCGGCCGGACGACGCGCTTCCACCGTGTGGGAGAATGGTTTGGTGGCGTTAATGTTGCCAGTGCCAGTCAGTCTCTTTTGTTTTTTTGGGGATTAGATATGTATTATATTCAATGCATTGTTCTTCATGGATGGGTATGCGGTTGGGTCAATGGTTGTGGTTGCTGCCGCGTTGGTCTTCATTTCTTCTCCTCCTGCTCCTTATATTACTACTATTGGTTTCAATAGATTTCTTCAGTTATTATGCTTTGTTGACTATTGGTTTTTGGGTGTTCACCTAAATTCGAAACTTTCGATGGTGGGCCAAAAATATTTCAACCTTCTCCCCTCAAAATGGTGGGACCCATACTGACGTGTGGGAGACAAGAGAGTGGTACCAGGTGCCAAAGTATGTCAAGTGTTTGGACCCACATGTCATACACAGATCATTTTATTCATGTTAAATTTAGAGTGGAACAATGTATCTGTACAAGACACATGCCACCATTTTGACTAATCCTTGTCGTTGTTGATTTTTATCTGTTCAATCTAATTCATACATGTCTTTTAACGTATCTTTAAAGAATTCGAGTTACTTTTTTTAGAGTACGCAAATTGTGTACCATAGCTTTACAGAAGAGAGAATTTCAAATACAAGGCAACTACAACTTGCTGCGAACAACGAGCGTAGCAAAAACTCCACTCCACCCATGACAAAGCAACAATTCCACTCCACCCACGACAAAGCAATAACAACGGAGAAGCGCCTGCCTAAAACCGAAAAAACCTTGCCGCATCTAGACCGACGCAGGCCAACTCCGAAGAAACACCAACTCTCACCGAGCTTTCCTTGTTGATGCACCATCCACCCTTTATGCCTAAAGGAGGTTGCAAGTGAACGGCCGGACTCAATCAGACCCGAAAAGCCACCGTCTTGGTATCACTAGTGACGGTCGTACATTGTGCCGCGGTAGATCGAACATGGACAGTGGCGAACACCGGAGGAGCGCAACGAAGGACCTCCAAACCACATCTCCAGGCATGACGCTGCCAACAGAGGAACAGCGTCAAGGACGCCGCCATCGTGCTGATCCTGCAAATCAAGGCTTTCGCCCGGAGACAACTACCAATGCCAAGCGAGGGAGGGAGATGGTTGCACGCCTCGACGACACCTCCAAGGGCGGAAAAGACACCTGCGGGTGCCCTCACCGCCGGCCGGCAAACCTCGGGCAAGACTTTCGTCCGTATCGCCGCACATCTCCACACCTCCAAGGATTGTGGCAGCAGCGTCCTAATAGCCTCACACTGCTGCCACCGCAGCACACCACCGTCGAAGCCGCACAACCATGGTCCATTGACATCATGCACAACAACGAGAAACGCAGTACAATATTCCATGGTCGGTGTCCATCAGAGGTATATCTACCACTAACGGGACACATTACGGCACCGCTCGGTGCCCTTATCTCTTCCTGTGATGGATTTCTTTTGTCCTTTTTATGTATTAACTAGTTTTTTTATTTCACCACAATTTGAACATCTTAAGACCACAAATCACACATTTCATTCAAAGCAAATGCATATTGCATTACACATTGGTCATATAGATGTTCATCGTACATTTCAAAGATTAAGATGCTTTTGAAAAAGCTATTGGTTTGACCCCCTAATTGCCACTGCTCAATTATGCAGGGATTCTTGAAAGCACACAGTACTAACTACTATTACGAAGTAGCCATACCGACTAACTACTGATCGTACTCCATGGAATACAATTGAGTTGCACCGCATATCCTTTCTACATGGTATCAGTTTTACCGCGATCTCCTCTCGCTTCCGCAACCCGCAGCCGTTGCACCCTCCCGTAGCTGCCGCTGCCGCCAACTCCAAACCCTAACGCCGCCGCCACTACCTCTCCCGTAGCTGCCGCCGCCTCCTCCTCCTACCCAAAACCCTACGCCGCCGCTGCTCCCTTCTTCCCACAACCGTCGTTGCTCCCGTCTCCCCAAACCCTAGTGCCGCCGCCACTGCTCTTCTACAGCCACCGGCGCCCCTTCCCTCGGCCCCCACCCAAACCCTAAGCCGCCGCCGCTACTCTCTTCCTCCTGTAACCTCCGCTGCCCCCTTCCCATCACCCGACGCCACCATGTCCCGCTCCAAGGCCGACCCATCCGACGCGGGTTCTTTCGCGGTGCCATGTTCACCTCCGACCGCCTCAATGAACTTCACATCAAAGACCACGTACCCGTCATCCTCGACCTCGACTCGCCATCCTACAACGCATGGCGCACCTACTTCGCGCTGCTCTTCCACTCTTACCGTCTCATCGAGCATGTTGACGGGAGCGTCGACTTCCACGACATGAAGGACGACGACGAGTGGCTTGCTGTGGACGCCTGCATCGTCAAGTGGCTCTTCCTCACCATCTCCGGCGGCCTCTTCAACATGGTGAACTCCCGCGACCCGTCGGCGTACGCTATGTGGACGCGGCTGTGTGACCTCTTCCCCGACAATCAACTCCAACGCCGCGTCTTCCTTCAAGGGGAGTTCTTCACTATGCAGCAAAACGATCTTTCGATCGATGAGTATTGCACGCGGCTGAAGGTTCTTGCCGACGAGCTGCGCGATGTCGGCATGAACATCGACGACTCTGTCCTCCTCACCAACCTCCTTCGCGGCCTCCACCCCGACCTTGGCCAGTCCGCCGCCAACCTCTCCCTCGTCATGCCGACGTACGCGAAGACAGTCACGTACCTTTGCATGGAGGAGAAGCGCCTCCATCACTCCGCCCGGCAGGTGACCCACGCCACACTTCACGTCGGCCTCGCCGCTGGCCACAGCGCTCTTTCAGCCCCGCCAGCGCCGCGCGCGCCTACTCCCACCCCACAACCCGCGCCCGCGCCCTCTGGTGGCCGCAAGCAGAAGGGTGGCGGGGGTCGGGGCTGCAACGCCAACACGGCGCAGCGCCCTCCCGCGACCAACGCGGCTGCTCCCCCTCTGCCGTGGCTCTCGGGGTACAATCCTTTCTACACATAGTGTTGATTCAGTCGGTAAGCACTAGGCATGCCCCACCACTACAGCCGTCAAACATTAATCAAATTATATTTGATCAGCAGGGCCAGTAGGCAGGGATCATGTCAAGTTTCAAAAATGAATAGGAGTGGGCCGGCCTTCACATCGCACGCACAAGCTGCCTAGCTTCGTCGACCTTCTCTTCCATATTTAGTTTGGTCCTCCTAGTAGCACTGCATAGCGTTAAGCACTAATACTGGAGCAAGTTAAGTACTTTGTTAATACCACTACATAAGAACACCGCTCAACCTCTCTCTAGAATCTTCCCGCTGCTCAATTACTAGTGCACTACCTTGAGCCGTTCCGCTTATTTCTCATTGGGGGTAATGCTAAAGAATATCAGGAAGAAACTGGAATGCACACACACAAGACATAGGTAGTTCAGCAACGTGTTAATTAATCACCCAATAATTTGACTCAATGACACCAGGAAAAACATAAATATCTGCAGCGTTAACTGGCACTTTTTTTTTGCGAGAAAAACTTTCGTTCTATTCATCGGTGTCATGGCAGCACAAAGAACAACACAAGTAACATAAATTACATTCAATTTATTTAGCAATTAGCACACTTTTGGCTTACATCTCACGGGCTCGAACGAATTGAGTTTACAAATTTATTAACTTACTGTAACATAAGTAAACTGGTCAGAATGCA
The DNA here is from genome assembly GCF_002575655.3 of Aegilops tauschii subsp. strangulata. Taxonomy (NCBI): domain Eukaryota; kingdom Viridiplantae; phylum Streptophyta; class Magnoliopsida; order Poales; family Poaceae; genus Aegilops; species Aegilops tauschii. The sequence goes on along the minus strand of NC_053041.3, from coordinate 648,807,955 downwards.
CTTAACTTCATCGAAGATGGACGACGTACATGGACGGAGATCATCGACGCATGCTGGGAACTGGTGGACGTGTGGGAGTGGCACGACTACAACTTGTTGTCGCAGAAAAGGGTGGGGCTTTCGTCCTAGCCGTTCTTGAGGTCGGCGCACCTGGCTGCAGTGTCGTCGACCGGTTTGAGGCCACCGTTGCTCCTGTTGACGCTCTTGAGGTCGCAGCAGAACGAGCGGCTCTTGCTGACATTCTTGAGGTCGCAGAAGGAGCCACCGTCACTGATGCCGCTGACATTCTTGAGGTCATGGACGAATTTGTCGTTGTTGATGTTCTTGAGGTTGCGGACGGATTTGTCGTTGTTGACGTTCTTGAGGTTGCATGCTGATTTGCAGTCGTTGAAGTTCTTGAGGTCGCGGACTGATTTGCCGTTGTTGACGTTCTTGAGGTCGCGTGTGGATTAGCCGTTGTTGAAGTTCTCGAGGTAGCGGGTTGAGCCGACGTTGTTGATACTCTTGAGCGCGTGGGCGGAACTGCCATTGCTGACGTTCTTGATGCGGTGGAGGAAGCCACTCTTGCTGACGATCTTGAGGCCACAGGTGTAGCCACCCTTGGTGACTTTGTTGAGGGCACGCGCGGAGCCACCATTGTTGATGGTCTTGAGGTAGCCGCCGGGGTTGGTGTTCTTGGGGTTGTGGGCGGACCAGTCGGTGGCCTCACCTTCTTCTGACCGAGAAACCTTCCTGGCAACATGACTGATCTTCTTCTTCTTCTTCTTCTTCTTCTTCTTCTTCTTCTTCTTCTTCTTCTTCTTCTTCTTCTTCTTCTTCGGTTGGGTTGAGCTGAGCTGAGTGAGGTGGATGTGGTGTTTGCTTTGCTCCGGTTGGGTTGAGTAGTTGGCAATGTATATATAGGAGAATAATGGGTTGTTGCGTGTTCGACCGTCAGTCCCTTTTGTTTTTTGTTGGATATATGTAGTAGATATGCATATTCAATGCATGCATTAGTTATTGACGAATGTAGTTGGTCAATGGTCGTGGTCGTCGCCGCATTGGTCTTCCTTTCTTATACATCAGAATTAGCGTTAGGTGGAGATTAGGAAGCAGACGGCTAATAGACTAAGGGTAAAATGTACAGTTACGTACAAAAATTTATAAACAACATATGCATGATGTGGTACAGGCGGCGATCCATCTGCGTGTCTATTCTTTACTGGTGCCGACTCGGTCGCGGATTGCGCACAAGGCAAGCTACGCACTATCACTACTACACAACTCATTCCACACGGTTTCATGGCCGTGTCGACGATCCGTCGGTCATAGTGCATGCGTAGATGGTCTTCTACGATTTGGTTGTCGAGCTATGTAACAGGGAGACCTGCCAAACGAATTGTGTGACGACACCGGAGACAGGGGACGCAATTTATCTAGTTTCAGCTCCCTCAACGGCGTCAGAGCATCTACAGCCACGCGCCTCAAATTCGCCTCGAATGCTTGGGCGGCGGCCCGGTCACTAACCCAAACGGGCATCTCAAACGGGCCTTTAATGACCAAGCTGTCCAGCGCCCCTCATATTCAGCCCAAATATAGGGCGGATATGGGGCGGCCCGGGCGCGCCCCGGCGCGTCTACCACGTTAGCCCGGCCCACCCCTACCACACTCCGTCCCCACAAATATCCCCAATCCAAAAATCCTACCTCACTCTGCTCTCGCTCCGTCTCTTCTTCTCATCCTTCGATTTCTCCGATTAAATCCAGTTCGACGACTCTGGCGACCAAGTCGAGTTTCGGCAGCCGCTCCGACTCCGAATTTGACACCGACAAGGAGCTGGTCCTCCGCATTGCCCTCAAGAGGTCCAAGGTGGATACGGGTGCAGAAACGGATCAGCTGCCTCGCGTCTCCCCCGCCGACGAAGCAAGGACGCCGGCACTGGCCACTCCCGGTCTGCGCGCAGCACCGTGATGGATGCACAGTCTGCGCCTCAGCCACGCTGTCTACTGCCCCCGCTGGCCGCTGCTCCACGCGGGCAGTGGTGGGTGCTAGTGCCCGCACTGTCGGCCCAGACTCGCACGCTAGAACCGGAGGCGCGTGACACCCGCCGCGAGATGCAGCGGACAAGTGAGACGGACGCGGCGGAGAGTCTGTGTGCCGCCACCGCGGGTTGCCGGCGCAGCCTAACGAGGACGAGCGGCACCTCGCTTGGCTCTACCGCCGGTCGCTTACAACCGCGGAGACGGACGCTCGGCAGCTCCGTCAGAAGAACACCAAGGCGCTCCAGCTTGCCATTGAGGAATCGGAGCACGAGGCGGCGGAGGCAGCGGTGGAGGTGGCTCGATTGGCGGCAACATGACAGGGCCATCCGACGGCTCAAAGAGCTGATTGTCATCTCCGACTTTGACTCCTTCGACGTCGACGACCACGGCACCTCTTCCGACGACTCGGACGATCCTCCACTAGCCGCCGAAGCCAACAGCAGCACCGTCGACCAGAAAGGGAAAGGGCCGGCGAGGAAGTGGTGAAGATTCGTCTTCTCCACCTTAATTTCAAGTTTTAGATGTAGTTTCAAGTTGTCCGTCGTCTTATGTGCATTATGTGAACTTTGGCTGTCTTTTGAAAATCCAGCTGTGATCTTTTGGTGAATGGATTGTGTATTTGTATGTCTGTTTCTATGTCCGCTTATGATTTGCAATGTTTTTATCAGTGTTGCATGGTTTAGTATGGATATAAAGGATCGGATATGAGATATGTGGATGTGGAAGATGAAATTTGTGAACTGACCCGTCAGTGCCCGCGGACGTTTTAGGTGTCGGATTTGATATGTCCGGCTGTAGATGCTCTTAGAGGCTCTACGTCAATATTTTTCCTTTTCCACTCTATCGTCCACAATTCTTCCTCACCAGCGATGTGTTTCCACTACCTCAGAATACTCATGCACTCGAGCTCTCCACACATTACAAGAACTCGCATGCACATCTTGACGATGGCTCTTAACTCTGTCATCCATCGCCTCACTCGTGACATCTTCCTCACCGTCTTCTCCTCATTGCTCTGCCGAACTATGATTGCTTGGCCCGGGGTACTGTTGTGTGGCCGCCTCCTCGGCGCTAGCAAGCCCGGTTTTTAATCCTTAATCCCGCTTGGTATGAATTGTTGGGTCTTATCCATGCATCGGTCAATCCAAAAACACACACCTGAAAATGTATGCTCCAGAAGTTCTGCTTGTTGAGTATATTGATTGTTAGGAACACAAGATAGACTATGATTTGTTCTGGCTTGTCTTGTACTCTAAGTAGATCATTGTACTCTTATATATATGTCCATGAGTGCACGAACACATCACCGTGTATCCTCGACACCGGGGGTGATGAACATCAGCTCACGTCGAAGGAGACCCGTCCGGAAGCGCGGTACGCAAGCAGTCCGGTGGGCGCTTTTGAAGACCCGAAACCCCACGCGCCCGGGAGGGACCCCGTCAGGGCGCGCGGTGGCTATGGGCTGCCCTAGGTCGGCCTGACCACCCCTAGGGCCTCGAGGTTCGCCGCCCTGCAACGAGAAGAACGAACGAAGAACGAGGAGAAGAAGAATTAGGGTTAAGGAGAAAAGATAAAAGATAAAAAGTAAAAAGTGGTAGATGATTTGTTCAATTGTGTGTTGTTCAATCGGCCGTTACCCCTTAGGTATATAAAAGGCAGCTGGACTTCCCGTGCAAGGAAAAGGCTTGGATTCACGTCCAAAACCCTAGTCAAATTCGGATTGGTTTTATCCGAACTTTCCAAAACTGTTCGGTTTAAACTGGCTGCACCTTGCGGGTCCTTTTTGTGGTTGCAAACGACCTCGAATGGAAACGAGTCCAAAAGCAATCTTGACCGTTTCGACGAGACGAACAACTTTCATGTTGAACTTTTTTAATCAGAGGTCATCTTGAAGGTCAAATCGCTCGCGCAAAATAGGCTACTATTCGCGCTACCAATCAGAGAGGGTGTCTGGTGGGGCGCGCCATTTTCTGCCTCCTGACAGAGCTGCATTCCGATGGCTCTAACTTTTGCATAAGAACTCGTTGAACGATTTTTATATAAATATCGATCGTTTCGACGAGACGAAGACAATCCGTGTAGATCATTTTTCCATACGAGGCAGTCTTGAGGGCATAATCAGCCGAATAGTGTTCTGGATACAGAATCGCAGTATTTCGAACATAACTTCGGCCTTAGAGATGAGACCGGCTGGCTATGACCCAAATATCAAAGTATCTCCTTTTGATGATACGGAACTTTCTCACATTGAGCATTTTTTCATTTGAGGTCTTGTTAATTATGCTTTTGACCATGTCAAAATCTGGTGTCAACACGAGGCTCAAGCAATACAACAACTATTCCACCAAATCCCTCTCTCCCTTCTAACATGGTATCAGTTTCCGGGTTTTAAACCCTAGCGCCGTCGCTTCCGCACTACGCGCTGCCCCTGGGGCGGTCGGCCTCCATGACCGCCGCACTTTTTTAAATAATTATTTAAAATTTCCATGTAGAAGATCAAAATATTACATCATTTTTTTAATATACGGTCAACATTTTTCCTATGCGCTTTCAGCAGTTTTGAAACTTTGGTTATTTTTTCTAAATACTTGTTTAAACTATTTTAAATACATGATCAACATTTTTCGCACTCATTGTATATTTTTTATATAAATTTGCAGTATACATAACTAACATTTTTTCTGTACACATTTAACATATTTCAAATGCTTTTTCAACATTTTTCAATTTAACTTTTTTCAATGCGCGGTCAGTATTATTTCTATACACATTTAACATTTCCAAATTCTTGATAACATTTTTGAAATATTTGTTCAAGATTTTTTAAAATGCTCGACTAATACTTTCATATACATGTTGAAAAGATTTCATCATTTTTTAATACATGTTCATCATTTTTTTCTGTACACATTCAACATTTGTCAAACGCTTCATTAACATTTTCCATGTACTAGTTTAACATATTTTCAATACATGATCAAAAAATTTCACACCGATTCTATTTTTTTGTAGACATTTTCGTATTCATTGTCAAAAAAAATTATACACAATAAAAAAATTCAAATGCACAACTAAAATTTTTCAAAACCTTATGAAAAGTATATGTTGTAGTATATATGTTCCAAATTATTGGAAGTGTAAACAAAGGTTAAAAAAAGAAAACAAAAAGGTAAAACAAGCGAGGAAAAGGTAAAACTAGCAAACAAAGGAGGCAGTGGTCTCGAAATATTGCAATTACGACCCCTTTTTTAAACTTGTAGTTACAAATTGATTTTAAAACTTTGTTCACACAAATTCTTTTGACTAAGAAACTCATGGAGAAAACATTTGTGCTGAAAGGGAGGCTCGGGTTTTTATGTCATTATTAGAATAAAAAGATAAAGAAACATGACTGAAATAATAGTTATGAGAATGAGGAATAAAAATTTAAAATAAAATGAAATGAAATGGTGAAGTAGAAAAAAAATAGAAAATTGAAATATATTAGAGAAAAACAAAAAAAAGTGAAAAACCTAAACAATCAATTTACAGTATTTGGTAAATTGAAAACTAAACTGAAAAAAACCAAAAAAATGAATGTACTAAAATAGGAAAGGGGGGAAATGTGGAAAATGTTCTACTGAATATAGTGAAATAAGAAAAAAAAAGAAACCAAAAAATGAGAAAAAGCAATTAATTATGAGAAATAATGTAAAAGAAAGTCGTTACAAATAACTGAACCCTAGAAGCTACATAAACAAATGATAATACCATGCGAGGAGTGCAAAAGCTAGCAATGATTCCCATCATTCGATCACCCTGGGTAGCCACTAGCCGGTAGGTAAAAAAGGAAGGCCACACATAGACCAGCTCCGTAGCAAAAAAGATAAAAACCGGCTCTACGTGACTACCCCACATATAGCCCAACTCACGCACATAGGCTGCCCTTGTACGAGACGAGACGCGTCGCTCCCTCCACGCATAACGCCAGTACGTATACGAATCTTGATGTGTGATGATCCGACGGCCAGAAAAGTGACTGGGACATATGTAATAATTATAACTCAGCAAGCTGAGTTTCAACAAAACCGTTTCAAAAATTGTTCAGAATTTCAAAAGGAATTTCTCAAGTTTCAATTTTTTAGGAGTTTAAAATGTGTTCCAATTTTCGAATTCTTTTTACAATTTTGAAAAATGTTCGCGTTTAGGAAAGGTTGCATCCAAAAATTCAAAAAACGTTCAATCTGTCCATGTTCATAGTTCTTAGAATTACGTGCTGCTCATTAACCAATATAGCTCAGTCGATCTAATGGTTTGGCTCGCTTGCTTGAGAGCGGGAGTTCCCGTGTTTGATTCCCGCTGCATACATATTTTCTTTGGATTTTCCACTATTTCATTATAGAGACCGTTCGCTGCTGGGCTGGCCCAGTTGACCTCCGCGTATCAGTGCGGGCGATGCATTTTCTAAAAAGACCATTCTACCCTTTTAATATAAAGGGGTATGAAGAGATCTCATCCGTTGATGTGTTTAGGGGGTTGTACCAAAGCAGAAGTTAAGATATAATTATTCCAAGCTCGGACATGAAGATCGAAATGCCTCGAAACTTCTACGCGCCATTGATTTTAGCGTGGTAAATCAAATAGCTCAGACAAATGTGCCTTGGTAAGCTTGATCCTTTTGGTGATCTCTTTTTGCTTCTTGGCCTTGAGCTTAGGTTGTTGGCCATGGATCTACGACATTGCACGCCCCTTGGTCGCGTCGGTCGCTGTCTTGTGGACATTCTTCAGGACCTCCTTCTCAATGTCGGTCATGCCCCGTGGCAGCTCAATCTCCCGGTACATCTGCTTCAAGTCAACATCAACATTGATCTTTGATCTCGGTTCATTTGGGTACGCGATGTCTCCTGGGAGTCCATGCTTGACAGCCATAAGAGACTATATGTGTAGCTCGTAGGCATGGTCAAGTAAGTGTATCTTCCTTAAGTGTTCAATGATCAAGAGAGAATGCAGTTTGGTCAGCATGATGGCCATTTCAGGCAATGAAAATATATTTCATTTATCAAAAGGTGTAAATTCATTGACATGATTAAAAATTAACCACTGACGCATTTACCTTGAAAGAGAAACACTTCCCATCAAACCGTACTTTGGGATTGTTCGTCGGACTATCAAAGACTGCCTTGTTACTATTTAACGGCAACATATGTTGCTTCATTTATTTACTCTACTGTATTAGCAAGTCTTGTCTGCAGGTTCGAAAGAAAAGAGGGGTATTATTTTACACGAAACACATTATACCATATATTTGAGGACAAAAATATAGAGAACAATTTTTTGTTACTGTACTACGAAGTCTATCATTAAGCAAATAAGTTGAAAATAAATGTAGAACTAAATATGCGAAATAAGGTGCAAAACCATTTTTCAGGCTTGAATAAATATTTCTAGTTTTTTGAGAACCACCAGTAACAGACAATTGAGAGGGCTGTTACACTATTTGTCACAAAAGGCAACATTGCAGTGGGAAAGCGTGGGATTTCGCGCGAAAACAATGGTGTGAGTGTCCAAATGCGTGGGCTCTGACTTGAATTTGGGTGGGCCGGACGTGCCCGCGTTTGGCGTGGCGGTGGCCCAGACTCTCCCTCATTTGCTGCCGGTTTGTGAGATTTCAGACATACGGACCGGTCCGAACAATTTTTATTACTGTTGGTGGATGAGAAAAAAGATCTAGACAGTCTGATCCAAACATTTATGAAAAGATTTGATCTGTTGACGAGGCAACAGTATCTAGGAGCTGCTCAGGGCACGGCCCCGACCAACGCACGCTCCGCAACACGTGGCGATGCTCAATTGCTACGTTCAAAGCCGCCCTCCGTGGCAAGGAGGTGACTTTTCTGTGTCCGGCACGAATCTTTGTGTACTGTTTGCCTCCTGTATGTATTTTTCTAATAGAAAAAAAAGAAAGTATACACTGGAACACCTCCAGGCATCTTCTCTTGTGTAAAAAGAAAAGAAACAGCAGACAGACTTACATGTCACATTTGAAACACGTACGCACGTTCTTGACCTCGATTGTTAGCAAATTCTTGGAACCCGTTCACGATTCAAACTCAATTTCGAGGTTCTTCCTGGGGATGCGCACCTGATGTTTCCATCGTTAGTAGGATGGGAGAAAGATCAACGCTAACTATTAGTGGACTCGAATCTGTCAGTGTTCACTCGTCGAGATCCTGCCATCTGACTCGGACAGTAACATTGATAGATGTTCTTTTCTCTGGGTGTCATCTCTTCGTTTCATTGCCCCATGGATGAGCAACAGAATACAGCAACCAATGCCACATGCTGCCAAAGCGACCTAGACTACTGCTCACAGCCTATATTAAGTACTGCTCCCTCCGTCCCACAATATAATAGCCTTTACAATATAAGAATGTTTAGTGCCAAAAACGTTCTTATGTTATGGAACGCAGGTAGTAGCTAGTGTCAACATAGGGATGACTAGCTCACGTTAATCCATGTGAGATCCCGTCGGGAGCGTACCCGCTGCACGGATCGCCACGAAGCTCCACCTCCCTTGCTGCTGACAGCGTCCAGCTGGCCATTTAGAAAGGAAGAACACACATGGAGAAGTACGTACGTACTTTCTTTCAAAAACAAAATAAAACACGTGAATACATGCACCACGCGTCACGCAGCTAATCGTCCAAGGACCGCTGGGTTTCACTCTAGCAAAAACATCTTACCGTTATGCATCGTCGTTTACCGGTCGTTCCATCTAACGTGGTAGTTTTCTGCTTATTAGGTGTTTGTCGAGTGCTCAGCAAATTGATGAGTGCCGCCGTACTTCCAAGTTCGAACCAAGTCTTGACTGCCGAGAACAGATTTCGACAACACAATGCCGAGTATTATCCGTGCTTTGCCAAGTGCCCAGGAAACTGAGCAAAGTAGCCGATTCCAGTAGTGCGCCATCTTAACCTCGTTAGCAATTTTTTGTCTTAATTACTAAAATTACACTCACGTGCAATTATCCTGCATTTTCCAACAGATTACTAACTTGTATAACTTGCCTTACAAAAAGAATGCAAGTATTCATATTCATCAGAGCTGGGCTGGTATTATTGCTACAAACAAAAAAAATGAAACAAACAAATAAATTTCCATTATTATGAGCCAGATAGAAAAAGGAAAACATCTTGCAAAAATACAACTTTAATGAAGATAATGGATAATTACAACGGATAGTTTTCCTGATATAGGTTCCACTCTTGATCAACGACCAGCAACCATGGGCGCCGCTAACAGTTGCAACCGCGGTATTAAAAAAATTCACACTCATTTTCTCTGGACTATGCGATCGTGAACCGATCGTTTCTCGATCCGACGGACCCGATCAAGCGCCAAGTAATTACCTCCAATATAATGGTGTATGTATGAACTGGGCTTCAGTGTATATATGCTGTGTCTTGAGGTATGCTTGATCAAGGTAAGTGCAGCTAGTCCTGCTAGTACACTGGATGATAAAAAAAAGATTTAATTCTGAGGGCAGAAGGGCGTGCCGGGCTTCTCCCTGTGGCTGGGGATGACGAAGTGCCTGATCCGGCCGACCTGCTCGGCGAGGTACGCGTCGCACAGGAACGCCTTGGAGAACCTGTCCTCCACGGTCCGGTCGACGTCGTGCACGAACACGTCGGTGGCGCCGTCCCCGGGCCGCCGCGCGCGCGCCACCATGCCGGCGGTGTAGATGGCGCCCATCCTCCCGGGCGCCTCCGGCACCCACCCCGTGGGCGCGTCCACCATGACGAGGTCCCACTCGACCTCGTGGAACGCGGCGGGGAGGCCGCGGAGCGCGAGCCGGCAGGAGGCCTCGGCGGCGGCGGCGAGGTCCGGCTGCGCTGTGCAGCCCGGGTGGTCCCGGAGGGCGATGAGCTCGTCGGCCTCGGTGAGGCGGGTGTCGTAGACGACGTGGTAGGACTCGAGGCCCGGGTGCTTGGAGCGGACGGAGGCGATCCAGGACGCGTCCTCCTCGAGGAACACGGTGCGGCCGCCGTGGTTGAGCGCCGCCCACATGGGGCTGTCGAGGCCCAGCCCGAAGACCAGGAAGTTGCAGGGCGAGCGGCGCTGCAGGACGCGCAGCGACACCCCGATCTCCGCCGCCGTCTGCTGCGGCGTCGTGTTCGACGTCGCGTAGTGCACCAGCGCGTCGGCCACCGGCGCCGGCAGCTTGGAGCACGACCCGTCGTCGCCCGCGCCGCTAAGGTGCAGCTGAGAGGCGGCGGACCTCTGACCGGGGGAGGAGGAGGAGGAGAAGAGCGTGCGCGCGGAGAAGAGGAGGAGGAAGGCGGCGAGGGCGGCCACGAGGAGGAGGCGGAGGCCGAGGAAGCTCTGCAGCTTGGCCTTCATGGCGACTAGGTGGAGGGCCTTCCGGGCGTGCACCGGGCTCAACATGGACATGCGGACGGGCAGCGAGCGACCAAGAAAGCCTCCACGGTTCTCCTTGTTGCTCGGCCTACTCGGTTCTTGGTTCGTGAGAGGTTTATAGGTGGGGCGATGATGATGCTTGAAGGAGTGGCGTCGAAAGATTGGTATTGGAGTGAGGATCAGATCATCAGATCGATTGTGATGATGGGGTTTGGTGATGAGGACAAGAGACCTGGAAACTTTGGTGTAGGGTGGATGGATGGATGGTTCCTTTGTCCTTTTCTTTTTTTTAGGATCGAATGGATCCTTTATCTTTTTTTTAACCATATTCACGCGCATACACACACTCCTATGAACGCAGACACGCACACCTTACTCCTATGAGCACCTCTGAAAGACTGAGCCGGCATATCACCATAGTCACCTCGTCATCGACGGGAATGTTTCCTCCCACTGAATGCGCATCGCCGGAAATCCTGAAATAAATCTAGGAATACATGCGAGCACGAGGACTTGAACCCTGGTTGGTTGGGGATACCACAGTCCCTCTAACCATCCAACCACAGGTTGGTTCGCGATGGATCCTTTGTCTTGTGGGGCTCTGTTTCGGTAGATGGCCTGGAATGGGCCGAATGTGGTGTCTGCCTCTACAGTAGTTTGTTCTTTCTTTTATTTTTTGTCTTGTTATGAGAAAAAATTGCCAGACCAAAACTCCTTTAGGAAATAAAAAAAATTCCAGATACAAATGGAGCCAAATAAATATTATTAGATAATAAATCGCAACATGTTTTTATGTTGCATTTAATTGACATTATTGATATTTATATTTTTACAATAAACTTTGTCAAATTTTACTAAGTTGGACTATAAAAAAAAATATGTGCACTATATTTTAGAACAGAGAGAATATTAATTTAAGTTAATATTTGAGGCATAATATTTTCTATTTAATTATTGTTCAAGTCAGGATACTATGTTGTCATCTCTAACTGGAAAAAGGGGAATCTCTGGATTCTATAAATTAGTTTGTCCTTATTTGGTCTTCTACTTCTCTTCATAGTAGATGATACCCCGCACATTGTTGCGGGAATATTTGAAAATTTCAGTGTGATTAAACATGAATATTTCAAGTAATAACATAAAAGGCTAAAACTGAAAATACATATATTTTATTATGTTTGATTACTATAGTTGTAAAATCTTAACTAAATCATAATAGAATGAAAATTCTTATCTATGTTTGCATGTTGAAATGGGTCTATCATGCATGTTTCATGATGAAGTGGCATGCTTGCATGTTGAGAGATATATGGTACTGGGGGTGGGCCTTTTCTTATGCATGTTGTGCGATGATGTGGCACTCTTGCAGGTTGAGAGAAATAGTTAGTGGGGGCTAGCTATTTGCATGTTGAAATGGGTCTTTTTTCATGCATGTTTCATGATGAAGTGACATGCTTGCATGCTGAGAGATATATGGTACTGGGGGTGGGCCTTTTCTTATGCGTGTTGTGCAATGATGTGGCACGCTTGCATGTTGAGAGGTATATGGTACTGGGGGTGGGCCTTTTCTTATGCATGTTGTGCGATGATGTGGCACGCTTGCATGTTGAGAGAAATAATTAGTGGGGGCTAGCTGTTTAGATAAAGAAGATTTGTATTGCTTTGCAAATTCAACCCTAATGCATCGAGAAGAGACTACATGTTGACGATAACTCATCTAAATTGTTTAGAGAAATTGATTTTGATTCTGGAATGGACAATCAAATATAACACATCTCTAAATGCTGACACAGTTTGATTACATATGCTATTGCACTAATTGTTTTCAAGTATTTTGGTTGACTGGTACTGGACCGATCTCACCTTTTGGCGTCCCTTCCCGGCTCTTATTATGTTACATGTCGAATATTAATCAATTTTTTGTTTCTAAAAGACTTACTACATGTATTCACCGTTTTACTTTGTTTGCATGTTCTCTAAGATATATATGTTTAGCTTCTCGTAAGTAAAGGTTTTAGACTTCAATTAAAAAATTGTACTTTATTTTGTATTTCTTGATAATTTAGTTCATTAACGAAGTATTTCTGACTATAAAAAAAATTCTTTGCTAACTTTTTTATGCATTTTAGTCATTTATTGTGACTACAATTCTTCAAAATTACCTGATTTTGATGCACAAATTTGTAAACCGTGCATAAGGGGGTATACATAGTAAAATACCTAGAGGTGGGACTACAGAAGGGTCCCTTCGATGAATCTCATAGCAAAGACGAAGACACGCGATTTGATGAGGTTCAGGACCCCGATATTGGTAATAGCCTCACTCCCTGTTGTTGTCGATCTCCTATTACCCGAGTAAGGATTTCATGATTATACAGTGGCAATAGAGCTAATCCTAAACACAGAGCTCCCCGATCGATATTGCATAATTGTTGATGTCGAACGTTTCATTGATGGTCACTAGTAGAAAAAGGAGCATTAATAGTGGCCCCCGAAAGCAGCTGTGACCAAGAAGGACAAAGCCGCCTCTAATTAATATTCCATCTGAGGCAGTTATATTTGCCATGGAGGCGGTTGGAAATGAAATCGTCCATAATAATCCATGGAGGTGATCTCGACTACCTAACCGCCTCTAGTTTCAAAGTATTAGAGGTGAATTTGTAGCTATAACCGACTGCGTAGTCGATCACCTCACTTATATCTATTTCCCTTGTTCATCCCACTCTTGATCACCCCTAGATCTTAGATTTTGCCATGCCAACCCTCAAGTAGTTGTCGTGTTGCGCATGCTCTCCACCGTGCTCCGACTTCCCATTGCCACGACCTCCACTGTTATCATATCAACGAGTAGCTAGTGGTGAGAACCTCCACATCTCCTCCAAATTTACCTCAAATCCCCTACAAAGAAATTTCAACCTAGATAGATTGCAGTGCTTAATTGTACAATAAGTAGATATCATTCTGTAGTGCTACATCTACTGCTTCATTGGTACTACAACTACCGGAATTTGTACAAGTTTACCTGGAGAAACTACTGTACTACTCATTGTCGGAAAATATGTTGATGGCGCCGAAGCCAGAGGCCTCGTGGTCGTGGGTGCCAGAAGGAATGCCCACATTTGGTGGTCGTCTTCGTCCTCGGTGTCGCTGAGGCTACGGATCATCTCCTCCGCCTCGCGCCCCGTGTTCACCAAAAGGACATGGTTGGCGAAGACCTCGCGCTCATCGTCAATCGATTCGACAATGGTGCGGTCCTCTGCCACCACCTGGCGGTCTGCATGGTTGGCGGTGATGACGGCGTCGTCTGCCAGCTCTGCAACAAATTGGCTCTCGGCAATGACGTGCTCCGCCAACGTCGCCGCCCTCCACCTTGACCTCCATCCCCTCCTCCTTCACCTTCATATCCTCCCCCTCCTCCACCTTCATATCCCCCACCTCCTCCTCCACTGCCACCTCCGATGACGACGAAGAATCTGAAGGGAGCTCGGGTCAACGGCCGAAGCAGTGACCGCGTCACAAGTTGCGTCCTCCCCAACTACCGCCGTCAAGATGTGTGCTCGGTGCGGGGAGGCGGTCACCTGTGCATAGAGTTAGGGTGATGGCAGACCATGGCTATGGTGGTGACGTGTGCGGTGATCGATCTGGATCGCTTTTTTGGTGCTCCGACGGCTAGGGTTAGGGTACAAGGTGGCGACAACTTCCATTTGTAGTCGGTCGGTTGTATGGGGATTGGGTGGCATGGCCTTCGGGGTCATTAGTGCTTGGGATTGAACGGAAAATGCTAACTACTTAAACTTCTCTGTTAACATGAAAACCGCTACAACTTCTTAGCTTTATCTTCTCTGTAAAATGTTAACTGGTTCTACTTATTTGATACAATGGAAATTGCTCGAACTTCACCGTGTTTATCTTCTCTGTGAAATGCAAGCTGCTACAACTTTTGCTTTATCTTCTCTGTAAAATGCTAACTGGTTCCACTTATTTGTTATAATCAAAATTGTTGCATTATTTCTCTTTTTTATCGTCTCTATAAACTGCAAACTAGTTTTCCCTAATGTGTTACAATGCAAATTGTTAGAACTTCTTAGTTTATCTTCTCTACATAATGTTACCTGCTACATGGATTTAGCTCACATCACATTATCAATACCCTGCTTATTTGTTGTACATGTAGCTTGATTTTAGTTGCATTGCACAAGAAGAACAGATGGCTAGATGTGTGCTTTTAGAGATATAAATAGAACAACTAATGACATCAAAAGGCGCTACCGGTAGAGCTCGAAGCAGGCCAACCATGAACAATGAGCTGCAGTCGGTGCACTCAGAGCCCCTCTCAGGACAACTCATATATAAGAACATAGGATGACCTTGGGCTTGCAAAACTTTTGTAATGTTTCAGTATCTTTGATTCGTCTGAACTTATAATAGACTTGTACTATGGATACAACAATGAATGATATGTTTTCTTTGTACTTATGTATTATAGTGTTTCATCTCATTGACATGGGTACATAACTAGTAATAAAATATTAGATCATTTACATACATAATTGGCAGCGGTTATTGGTACCAAACTGCGTGTAAAACGCAGGGCATTGCAAGCGGTTATATATTTTAAATTGCATGTGCTATTTGAGGTACTGGAGGCGGTTTCCAAAATGTTGACACTCGATCGAGTATTAGCTACGCATGCTTTAAGGAAGAATGGGAAACCGCCACCGCTCGATGTACCAAAACCGCCTATAATGCCTGATTCTCTAGGAGTGGTTGTGGCTTGTATATGACATGGAAAAGATAGATCCTCTGCTCCCCTAAATCAAGAAGATGGATCTTATTCTTAAGCCTTTGGGCCCTAGGATTGATACCGACCCAATCATCAAATCCTCAATGACTAAGGAAAGTAAATCTCCTTAGTCTGTTCGACTCAGGAGTCCCTGGCATAGTATTTTTTTTGAAGAAAAGGAGCCCCCACTCCATTTTATGAAAAACAAGGGGAAACAAGCCACATAACTTTTCACATTTCTCGGGCTGAGCCAAAGTAGCTGAGCTAAAAAAACTTAAACCCTTGCATCTAGCCACAAAGGTTGGGGGACAGTATGAAATATCTCAAACACAATGAAGGAAAGGAAATTAATCAGCCAGGCTAACTATTATAGGCCATCAACATTTTAGGTTGAACGCTCTCAAGATGAAGCCTCGCTTGTCACTCCTTTAGCTTGCCCAGATCATCATCTCCAAGCGATCTTTAGAATCCATCATCTTTGTTGATCCAGGAGCAACATACAGTTTCTCAATAAGATTGATTGAGTATCGACACATAGAATCCTCTATTGATGAAGCATCGCACTTACTCTTCCAAGAAGAATTTGGGTATTTGTCCACACCAGACCCTGAAAACAAAGATCATTAATTCTAGATTATCAATAAACCCGACATTACAACAACACATGATATACTAACCACAAACTTTTTATTTTTGGCGCACCACAAAATAGATAGATTAGATATGTTACAAGGAATTTTGAAGTTAAGGAACTTTGTTCACCACCTACTCTTTGATTGTCTTTAACTTCAAAATTCCTTGTAACTTCAAGACAATAAAAGAGTAGGTGGTGAACAAACTCGGCCTCGCCACAAAAAAGACAAGTCAAATCATCTACATGTTATCTTTTACTCAAGTTATCTCTTGCTAAAATTTTATTGTAGAAAGCCAATCACACAAAAATCAAATATCTGTGAAGAACAATAATTTAGCAAAATTCTTACAAATAGGTGTACAACCCCCTTCCCAATTAACCATGTTATATAAGAAACGAATAAAATACACCCTAGAAGGTTTAAGCATCCACAAAGGTTAATCAGCATTTGCATTAGGAATATAGGTCAACAAGACAACCAATAGATCATGCCACTTAACTAGGAAAGCAACATCCACACAACTCGTAAAGGTCAACTTAAGAGTATATCTTTACCAAACTTGGGCAACATGACAATTTTGTTGTTATCAGATATCAAATACATCGCAAAAATGTATCTTTAAAGTTGTATCACCTACCCAAATATCATGGCAAAAGCTAATGCAGTTACCATTCCCAATATATCATTTATAAAAAGGTTGAACCCTAGCCAGAGCCCAAGTCACAACAATCCAAAACGGGGATCCAATATTTGTTTTAGACCAAAGACATGCTTACACGTTTTGCACTTGGAGTTCAGTAGTGAAATCCAATTTTTGTCAACTCTCATAAAAAATCTCTTGGCCTAGGAAGGTAAAAGAGCCATGTTAAGGTCTCCAAAATTGAGAACACCCAAACCCCCAAGCCATTTTTCTGGGACACAAGCCCCCAATTTGCCAGGTGATATTTATGGGTATCTCCAAGATCCCCCAGAAAAATTGAGCCATTTATGAAGTGACTGCGTTAATCGCCCACTTAGCAATTTAATAATGGACATCAGATATGTAGGAATGCTAGTGTTTGTAGCAAAACTAATTTGTTTTCATAACTAAGAAGTCTGCCCTTCCACCCACAAATTCTCTTGAATGTCCCCTCTCCGAAGTTTAAGATAGTCCAAGCGAACACCCAGATACTTGAGAGTAAAGGAGCCAATCTTGCAACAATTTTTTGGGATAAAAGCTTAGAAGCTCAGTATCAAGATTAATTCTCAATAAGTCACATTTGTCATAGTAAATCTTCATTCCAAGACAATTTTTTTTATATTTCTAGCATAATTATGGTCCAGGTCAAGAAATATTATCATATCATCAACATATTGCAAACTAACTATGCTACCAGGTATTATATGAGGAATAATCCCAGAAGTAATATTTTCATTGAAAGCTTTGACCAGCATACAAGAGAAAACATCAGGCGGTAAATTGAAAAGCATGGGGGACAAAGGATCTCCTTGCTTTAAGCCTTTGCCACCAACAAAGTAGGAACCGTTAACATCATTATCCAAACATAAAAGGAGCTTTGTTGTAGAATAGAAATTAAGAATCCACCCAATCCACATCTTTTCCAAACCCCCTAGAGGTTAGCATCTCCACTAGGAAATCCAAGTTAACCTGGTCATACGTTTTTTAGTCTAGTTTGACGATAACCCCAGGCTTACCAGCATTGTACACCTCATTGATAGTTTCATGAGATGTAACAACACTCCCAAGAATGAACCTCCCTCCAACAAATTGTTGATGGACATGGAGACATAATCTTTGACCATTACGAGAAATTCTATTAGTCGTGGCCTTACTAAAAAAATTAACCGAACAGTTAAACAAACTTATAGGTTTGAACTTCCTCATATCCCTAACATCTGGTTCATTAGGAATCAGAGTAATAATAGCATAGTTAAGCCTATGTATTTCCAAAGAGCGCATCTCAAAATCTCTGACTAAAGCCGTAAAATCATTTTTAATCACTTCCCAGAAATGTTGGTAGAATAAAAAGAACAAACCATCTGGACCATGGAAGCCCACTAGCATAGGAACCCATGCTAGCTTCCTTAATTTCTTCCTCACAGAAGTGTTTTTCCAGAAGAATTTTGTTTCACTTTTAGAGATCAACTCCTCATCAGACCAAAAAGTTTCACCCAGGTGTATCTTAGGTTAAATTCAAACCCCAAAGGGTACTTACAAAAGATAGTAGCAACTTCAAGCATGTCTTCAGTGGAATAAACTGGCGCATCAGGTCCATTAAGAATAGAGAGGTAATTTTTCCCTTCTACATAGTATGTCAAACCTGCTTCTAGTTTCCATAATCTCGTACACCGTGAGATAGAAGATTATGTCGGTCTTGTAGATGGTGCATCCGCCGTATCTTGTCATGTGTCACACATATGAATGCGGGTATATCTGCTGACACATAAGTGTATATCATTCGCCTAATTTTGTTGTATGTGTTGTGTCTTGTAAACTTTATGGTCAAATTGCAAAATCATGTTTAGTACATCCAAATCACTTAAACATGATGATTAATTTATGTATAAAATACATTATCCAGTAGCCGCAAAAATTTCCAAGAATCCACTATTACTAACTCAAGTTCAATAAGTGGCATTAAGTTCTAACATAGATATGAAAATTCATTGACCCTCTCCCATGTAGATTAGGCACATGCAAATATATTTTCATTTTTTTTATTTTGGTACACCGAGTTCGCTTAGTGATAGTAAACAAGAAGTGGGTTGCGATAAGGATTTAAAAGAAAAATCAATTTTCTGGAATTCAAAAATTAAAATATCCCACACAGTCCTACTAGTTTTCAAATGGAGTCTAGCTAAGCTTTAATAAGCGCTAAGGTTCAGTCATGATGTCGTAATAATATGAAAACGATTAGAAATTTTAGGTGCCGTCGGCACTTTTTTCAGCCTAGTAGTTGGGACTTTACGAGGTGGCGTTGGTTGTTAGTTACTGATGTGATCAGATTAAAGATCGCAGGTCACTAGCTTTCCTTGGAGTAAAGGACAATGATTTGGAAGTGGTTGGGAACTAAAGCACATGCCTCCATGAGGAGGATGTCCCAAAAGTTGATCTTACAAAGATATATAACTCCCAGCTTTTAACTTTCAGATATTTGAGAAACTGTTTCTTCTAGGTACTTCTAGCCCAACAATAGTTAGACCTGATTAATTAGCATAAATAGAATTTGTTGATGCATCCTTGGGTAAATTTCTGTTCAATTAATTTGAATGCCGAACGATGCCGCTATTTTTATTATTTTTATTTTGCATCTAACGATGCCGCTTGAACACTACGTAAGGAGAATGATTTCCTGATCAAGATTTCTCGACAGAGGTACCATGGCAAGAATGAAGAGAGCAAAGAGACAAGATTCGCATGCACATTTGTACGCACAGGGAATTTCTCACTAGTAGCCACCTAGCTAGCTAGCCAGATTGGTCGCCTGTCTTGTCTAGGACCAGTAGGAGTATTATGCTGTCGCCACTCACCACCATGAGCAGCTTCTTCATCAAGGTTTCTAAGAAAGTTCACCGGCTCTCACTGACATCCATTGTGTTAAGGTACATCCATGGCCGGTGAGGTGAGGTCACATGGCGAGCGTTTCCTTTTGGTTGAGGTACTTTGTACTGTAGATGCTACCAAACAACTACTCGGTAGATCATCTATGCGCCAACTTTGGTGGCTTTCTGACGGGGGGTCATGTGTCATCCTCACCAGCTCCGGCGGCCGGCGGGCCACCCGCCATCGCTGATTGGGAACGCGTGCCCCGGTGCTACCGGCTACCGCAAGGATAGGACACGTACGTACGCTCACGGGCTCATGAACATCGCAACAGATGCTTATGCATGTGCGCGCGGGAGTGGTTATTCGCTAATCGTACTGTCTGATGCCATAATTAAGTCCAAAACCTTATCTACTCTTTGCTTTTTGTTCCTTTGTGGACCCGTCTTTGTGGATTGGTTATTTTTCGTGCAAATCCGCAACTGCGCAGTTGAAGCCTTAGTGATAATCATACATGATCCGATGTTCCAAACCATATATTAAGTTGAAATGCTTTTCACTAAGAATATTGCGTCGCACACTCGCACTGGCGTGTGGATTACATAGGTTTACACATCGCAGCTGGCATCTTGTCGACATGGATAATTAAGTTGATGTATTTCGTTTATCAAAGCAGCATCCTTCTCTTTTTATGATAGGTACTTAGATAAAAGCAGCATCATTCTTTGAGTGGAGTACAGATGGTAGGTGATACAGTGGCACATGCATGATGGAGTTGGTTAGTGCGGCAATACACATCACTTTGGCGTGATAGGACATTCATGGTTGGTGGCTGCTAGTCTGGATGGATCAAATGTCACATCGATAGAGAACCAAGCATATGGGTTCCAAACTCATAGTTAGTATTCTCAAAAAAAAAAAATCATAGTTAGTTTCCCTGATAAATACCCGCAAAAAAAAAGTTTCCCTGGTAAACAATAGAGTTTGCGTATACTCTACCGTTTTCCTCGCTTCTCCCCCGAATTAAGCAAAAAGGGCCCTTTTCAATTTTTAAGGTCTTGGTTGGATTGAGTGTAAATTTTTTTTGCGCTTCCCAGTATTTAGCTTCTTCCAAGCAAAGTCTACGTTTCGTTGGATGTCTGTATTGAGCACACTGAATTGGATTGGGATGCAAGACCAAATCAACCAACGCATTGAAATGGACTGCAATTCAAGGAACTTTATTTGGATGTGGTGGCCTTACAACTGTCCTTTGATTGATCCAGAGTTTTGTGGATTTCAGCCTTGTGTGGGCTTTTTTGTAAGTTTTATTGTTTGTGTGGGTTAATTTCGAATGGTGCATGCCTTATGGGCCTCACACACATATGCCTTCAACATAAAGGCTGCCTCGGGTATTGTTGCGACCCAAATTAGATAAAGACCAAATGTTGGCCCGAAATAGATGCCCTGTTATGGTTTCAGGAATGAAGTTGAAAAGGGACAAAATACAGGGAAAACCCTATTTGACGAGCGTTGCGTCAAACTGCAGGGGCTTCGGACAGGCGAAGAGACCGAGCGATGCGATGGGCCGGCCTCTTTTGTGTATACAGTTCGCCTACAACATCATCCAGTTTTGGGGACCTTCTAAAAGGGTCGCTGACCCAGTTTTTCCTTTTGCCAGTTTTCCCTTTTCTTTCTGGTTTTTTCCTTTTTTCATTTTTGTGTTTCTTTTTCTTCTTTCTTCTTTCTTTCTTCTTCTGTCCCCTTTCCTGTTTTTTTGTTTCATTTTTCCTTTTTCAAGTTTATTTTTTCTTTCTTCAGTTGTTTTTTGTATTTTTTAAAAAGGTTATAAAATTTTAAAAAATCAAAATTTCTAAAATGTTCGTCGGTTCAAATTTTGCTCATAAATTCAAAAAACGCTCGCTTTGAAATATTTTTTGGGATTCTAAAAAAAAATGGTTCAATTTTCTCACAACTTTTCAGAAAATTTTCGGAATTTCCAAAAAATGCGCATTTTATATTTTATTCAAAAATTCACAAAATGATCGGGAATTCCAAAAAATGTTCTCACTTTCAAAATGTTTTGACATATTTGAAAAAAAAATCATGTATCTGAAAATTTGTTCACAAACACAAATATGTTCGAGTTGTTTGAAAAAGTGTTCCCGTTTCTAAAATTTGGTCATAAATTCGAAAAATGTTCTGTAATTGCAAAAAATGTTCCAGATTTTCCAAAAAAATAAATATTCAAAAAATGTTCACGTTTTTTGAGTTTTCGAAAAAATGTGTTTCATAAAAATTGTTCGTAATTTAAAAAAAAGTTCGTGTTTTGAAAATTTATTCGTAATTTAGGAAAATGTCGCGTTTTGAATTTTTTTCACAACTTCAAAAAATATTCAGCAATTTCAAAACATGTTCCAGCTTTTCCAAATTTGTTCACATATTCAAATCTATATGCTACAGTACACATATAGAAAATAACATGGAAGGGGAATATCCCACAATAGAAAGTTCTCAAATACAATCGCGATGCGGTATTGTTCACATGCAGTCATTTGCTCTGGTGGCTAGCAGCCCTTGTGGGGGAAAGTGACGTCACTGGTTCGATTCCTTGCGTTGTCATCTTGTTTTTGGAATTTTTACCGCTGTAGACACGCTTCGAGGTCCTCTTAGTGGGCCGGCCCAGTCGCACACCTCCTGTTCGTCGTGCTGGCTATTTGCCGCAAAATGCAGCACATAGGAGTTCCCAAAAATAGAGTGATACAATAAATAAATAAAACTATACATGCCCGCGGTTTAGAGTTTGTGTTATATACGAGAGTCCTCCGAGGAAATGTAAGAATATGAGGAGATCTTCACTTGTGAGGCTGGAATTTTACATCTAAAATATTTGGGGCTCCTTGTGGATGCTAAAAGAATATTTCCTTGTATCATGCTAAAAGAATTTTACACTGAAGGAAATATGCCCTAGAGGCAATAATAAAGTATTATTTATTTCCTTGTATCATGATAAATGTTTATTATTCATGCTAGAATTGTATTAACCGGAAACATAATACATGTGTGAATATATAGACAAACAGAGTGTCACTAGTATGCCTCTACTTGACTAGCTCGTTAACCAAAGATGGTTATGTTTCCTAGCCATAGACATAAGTTGTCATTTGATTAACGAGATCACCTCATTAGGAGAATGACGTGATTGACTTGACCCATTCCGTTAGCTTAGCACTCGATCGTTTAGTATGTTGCTATTGCTTTCTTCATGACTTATACATGTTCCTATGACTATGAGATTATGCAACTCCCGTTTACCGGAGGAACACTTTGTGTGCTACCAAACGTCACAACGTAAATGGGTGATTATAAAGGTGCTCTACAGGTGTCTCCAAAGGTACTTGTTGGGTTGACGTATTTCGAGATTAGGATTTGTCACTCCAATTGTCGGAGAGGTATCTCTGGGCCCACTCGGTAATGCACATCACTATAAGCCTTGCAAGCATTGTGACTAATGAGTTAGTTACGGGATGATGTGTTACGGAACGAGTAAAGAGACTTGCCGGTAACGAGATTGAACTAGGTATCGAGATACCGACGATCAAATCTCGGGCAAGTAACATACCGGTGACAAAGGGAACAGCGTATGTTGTTATGCGGTCTGACCGATAAAGATCTTCGTAGAATATGTAGGAACCAATATGAGCATCCAGGTTTCGCTATTGGTTATTGACCGGAGAGGTGTCTCGGTCATGTCTACATAGTTCTCGAACCCGTAGGGTCCGCACGCTTAACGTTACGATGACAGTTTTATTGAGTTTTGATATAACGAAGGAGTTCGGAGTCCCGGATGAGATCGGGGATATGACGAGGAGTCTCGAAATGGTCGAGACGTAAAGATCGATATATTGGACGACTATATTCGGACTTCGGAAAGGTTCCGAGTGATTCGGGTATTTTTTGGAGTACCGGAGAGTTACGGGAATTCGTATTGGGCCTTAATGGGCCATACGGGAAAGGAGAGAAAGGCCTCAAAAGGTGGCCGCACCCCTCCCCATGGTCTGGTCCGAATTGGACTAGGAAAGGGGGGCGCACCCTTGCTTCTTTCTCCTTCCCCCTTCCCTTCTCCTACTCCCACAAGGAAAGGAGGAGTCCTACTCCCGGTGGGAGTAGGACTCCCCCCTATGGCGCGCCTCTCCCCTTGGCCGGCTGCCTCCCCCTTGCTCCTTTATATACGGGGGCAGGGGGGCACCCCAGATACACAACAATAGATCCTTGAGATCTCTTGGCCGTGTGCGGTGCCCCCCTCCACCATATTACACCTCGATAATACCGTTGCGGAGCTTAGGCGAAGCCCTGCGTCGGTGGAACACCGTCATCGTCACCACGCCGTCATGCTGACAAAACTCTCCCTCAACACTCGGCTGGATCAGAGTTCGAGGGACGTCATCGAGCTGAACGTGTGTAGAACTCGGAAGTGCCGTACGTTCGGTACTTGATCGGTCGGATTGTGAAGACGTATGACTACATCAACCGCGTTGTGATGCTTCCGCTGTCGGTCTACGAGGGTACGTGGACAACACTCTCCCCTCTCGTTGCTATGCATCACCATGATCTTGCGTGTGCGTAGGAAATTTTTTGAAATTACTACGTTCCCCAACAGTGGCATCCGAGCCAGGTTTTATGCGTTGATGCTATGCACGAGTAGAACACAAGTGAGTTGTGGGCGATATAAGTCATACTGCTTACTAGCATGTCATACTTTGGTTCAGCGGTATTGTGAGATGAAGCGGCCCGGACCGACATTACGCGTACGCTTACGCGAGACTGGTTTCACCGTTGTGAGCACTCGTTGCTTAAAGGTGACCGGCGGGTGTCTGTCTCTCTCACTTTAGTTGAACCGAGTGTGGCTACGCCCGGTCCTTGCGAAGGTTAAAACAACACCAACTTGACAAACTATCGTTGTGGTTTTGATGCGTAGGTAAGAACGGTTCTTGCTAAGCCCGTAGCAGCCACGTAAAATATGCAACAACAAAGTAGAGGACGTCTAACTTGTTTTTGCAGGGCATGTTGTGATGTGATATGGTCAAGACATGATGTGATATAATGTGTTGTATGAGATGATCATGTTTTGTAACCGAGTTATCGGCAACTGGCAGGAGCCATATGGTTGTCGCTTTATTGTATGAGATGCAATCGCCATGTAATAGTTTTACTTTATCACTAAGCGGTAGCGATAGTCGTAAAAGCAATAAGTTGGCGAGACGACAACGATGCTACGATGGAGATCAAGGTGTCGCGCCGGTGACGATGGTGATCATGACGGTGCTTCGGAGATGGAGATCACAAGCACGGTGCTTCGGAGATGGAGATCACAAGCACAAGATGATGATGGCCATATCATATCACTTATATTGATTGCATGTGATGTTAATCCTTTATGCATCTTATCTTGCTTTTTTTGACGGTAGCATTATAAGATGATCCTTCACTAAATTATCAAAGTATAAGTGTTCTCCCTGAGTATGCACCGTTGCGAAAGTTCTTCGTGCTGAGACACCACGTGATGATCGGGTGTGATAGGCTCTACGTTCAAATACAACGGGTGCAAAACAGTTGCACACGCGGAATACTCAGGTTAAACATGACGAGCCTAGCATATAACAGATATGGCCTTGGAACACGGAGACCGAAAGGTCGAGCGTGAATCATATAGTAGATATGATCAATATAGTGATGTTCACCATTGAAACTACTCCATCTCACGTGATGATCGGACATGGTTTAGTTGATATGGATCACGTGATCACTTAGAGGATTAGAGGGATGTCTATCTAAGTGGGAGTTCTTAAGTAATATGATTAATTGAACTTAAATTTATCATGAACTTAGTCCTGATAGTATTTTGTAAATTATGTTGTAGATCAATAGCTCGCGTTGTTGCTTCCCTGTGTTTATTTTTGATATGTTCCTAGAGAAAAATTATGTTGAAAGATGTTAGTAGCAAAGATGCGGATTGGATCCGTGATCTGAGGATTATCCTCATTGCTGCACAGAAAAATTATGTCCTTAATGCACCGCTAGGTGACAGACCTATTGCAGGAGCAGATGCAGACGTTATAAACGTTTGGCTAGCTCAATATGATGACTACTTGATAGTTTAGTGCACTATGCTTAACGGCTTAGAATCGGGACTTCAAAGACGTTTTGAACGTCATGGACCATATGAGATGTTCCAGGAGTTGAAGTTAATATTTCAAGCAAATACCCGAGTTGAGAGATATGAAGTCTCCAACAAGTTCTATAGCTAAAAGATGGAGGAGAATCGCTCAACTAGTGAGCATGTGCTCAGATTGTCTGGGTACTACAATCGCTTGAATCAAGTGGGAGTTAATTTTCCAGATAAAATAGTGATTGACAGAATTCTCTAGTCACCATCACTAAGTTAGTAGAACTTCGTGATGAACTATAGTATGCAAGGAATGACGAAAGTAATTCCCGAGCTCTTCGTGATGCTGAAATCAACAAAGGTAGAAATCAAGAAAGAGCATCAAGTGTTGATGGTTAGCAAGACCACTAGTTTCAAGAAAAGGGCAAAGGGATAGAAGGGGAACTTCAAAAGAACAGCAAGCAAGTTGCTACTCAAGTGAAGAAGCCCAAGTATGTACCTAAGCCTGAGACTAAGTGCTTCTACTGCAAAGGGACTGGTCACTGGAAGCGGAACTGCCCCAAGTATTTGGTGGATAAGAAGGATGGCAAAGTGAACAAAGGTATATTGGATATACATGTTATTGATGTGTACTTACTAGTGTTTATAGCAACCCCTCAGTATTTGATATTGGTTCAGTTGCTAAAGAGTAGTAACTCGAAACGGGAGTTGCATGAACATAAACTAGTTAAGGATGAAGTGACGATGTGTGTTGGAAGTAGTTCCAAGATTGATATGATCATCATCGCACACTCCCTGTACTTTCGGGATTAGTGTTGAAACTAAATAAGTGTTATTTGGTGTTTGCGTTGAGCATGAATATGATTTGATCATGTTTATTGCAATACGGTTATTCATTTAAGTTAGAGAACAATTGTTGTTCTGTTTACATGAATAAAAACCTTCTATGGTCATACAAACCAACGAAAATGGTTTGTTGGATCTCGATCGTAGTGATACACATATTCATAATATTGAAGCCAAAAGATGCAAAGTTAATAATGATAGTGCAACTTATTTGTGGCACTGCCGTTTAGGTCATATTGGTGTAAAGCGCATGAAGAAACTCCATACTGATGGGATTTTGGAATCAATTGATTATGAATCACTTGATGCTTGCGAACCATGCCTCATGGGCAAGATGACTAAAACGCCGTTCTCCGGAACTATGGAGAGAGCAACAGATTTGTTGGAAGTCATACATACAGATGTATGTGGTCCAATGAATATTGAGGCTCGTGGCGGATATCGTTATTTTCTCACCTTCACAGATGATTTGAGCAGATATGGGTATATCTACTTGATGAAACATAAGTCTGAAACATTTGAAAAGTTCAAAGAATTTCAGAGTGAAGTGGAAAATCATCGTGACAAGAGAATAAAGTTTCTATGATCTGATCGCGGAGACAAATATTTGAGTTACGAGTTTGGTCTTCAATTAAAACAATGTGGAATAGTTTCACAAATTTATGCCACCTGGAACACCACAGCATAATGGTGTGTCCAAACATCGTAACCGTACTTTATTAGATATGGTGCAATATATGATGTCTCTTACCGATCTACCACTATCGTTTTGGGGTTATGCATTAGAGACAGCTACATTCACGTTAAATAGGGTACCATCTAAATCCGTTGAGACGACATCTTATGAACTGTGGTTTGGCAAGAAACCAAAGTTGTCGTTTCTTAAAGTTTGGGGTTGCAATGCTTATGTGAAAAGGTTTCATCCTGATAAGCTCAAACCCAAATCGGAGAAATGTGTCTTCATAGGATACCCAAAGGAGACAGTTGGGTACACCTTCTATCACAGATCCGAAGGCAAGACATTCGTTGCTAAGAATGGATCCTTTCTAGAGAAGGAGTTTCTCTCGAAAGAAGTGAGTGAGAGGAAAGTAGAACTTGATGAAGTAACTGTACCTGCTCCCTTATTGGAAAGTAGTTCATCACAGAAACCAGTTTCTGAGACACCTACACCAATTAGTGAGGAAGTTAATGATGATGATCATGAAACTTCAGATCAAGTTATTACTGAACCTCGTAGATCAACCAGAGTAAGATCCGCACCAGAGTGGTACGGTAATCCTGTTCTGGAAGTTATGTTACTAGACCATGACGAACCTACGAACTATGAAGAAGCGATGGTGAGCCCAGATTCCGCAAAATGGCTTGAGGCCATGAAATCTGAGATGGGATCCATGTATGAGAACAAAGTATGGACTTTGGTTGACTTGCCCAATGATCGGCAAGCCATTGAAAATAAATGGATCTTCAAGAAGAAGACTGACGCTGATGGTAATGTTACTGTCTATAAAGCTCGACTTGTTGCGAAAGGTTTTTGACAAGTTCAAGGGATTGACTACGATGAGACCTTCTCACCCGTAGTGATGCTTAAGTCTGTCCGAATCATGTTGGCAATTGCCGCATTTTATGATTATGAAATTTGGCAAATGGATGTCAAAACTGCATTCCTGAATGGATTTCTGGAAGAAGAGTTGTATATGATGCAACCAGAAGGTTTTGTCGATCCAAAGGGAGCTAACAAAGTGTGCAAGCTCCAGCGATCCATTTATGGACTGGTGCAAGCCTCTCGGAGTTGGAATAAACGCTTTGATAGTGTGATCAAAGCATTTGGTTTTATACAGACTTTTGGAGAAGCCTGTATTTACAAGAAAGTGAGTGGGAGCTCTGTAGCATTTCTGATATTATATGTGGATGACATATTACTGATTGGAAATGATATAGAATTTCTGGATAGCATAAAGGGATACTTGAATAAGAGTTTTTCAATGAAAGACCTCGGTGAAGCTGCGTATATATTGGGCATCAAGATCTATAGAGATAGATCAAGACGCTTAATTGGACTTTCACAAAGCACATACCTTGACGAAGTTCTGAAGAAGTTCAAAATGGATCAAGCAAAGAAAGGATTCTTGCCTGTGTTGCAAGGTGTGAAGTTGAGTAAGACTCAATGCCCGACCACTGCAGAAGATAGAGAGAAGATGAAAGATGTCCCCTATGCTTCAGCCATAGGCTCTATCATGTATGCAATGCTGTGTACCAGACCTGATGTATGCCTTGCTATAAGTCTAGCAGGAAGGTACCAAAGTAATCCAGGAGTGGATCACTGGACAGCGGTCAAGAACATCCTGAAATACCTGAAAAGGACTAAGGATATGTTTCTCGTATATGGAGGTGACAAAGAGCTCATCGTAAATGGTTACGTTGATGCAAGCTTTGACACTGATCCGGACGATTCTAAATCGCAAACCGGATACGTATTTACATTGAACGATGGAGCTGTCAGTTGGTGCAGTTCTAAACAAAGCGTCGTGGCGGGATCTACATGTGAAGCGGAGTACATAGCTGCTTCGGAAGCAGCAAATGAAGGAGTCTGGATGAAGGAGTTCATATCCGATCTAGGTGTCATACCTAGTGCATCGGGTCCTATGAAAATCTTTTGTGACAATACTGGTGCAATTGCCTTGGCAAAGGAATCCAGATTTCACAAGAGAACCAAGCACATCAAAAGACGCTTCAATTCCATCCGGGATTTAGTCCAGGTGGGAGACATAGAAATTTGCAAGATACATACGGATCTGAATGTTGCAGACCCGTTGACTAAGCCTCTTCCACGAGCAAAACATGATCAGCACCAGGCTCCATGGGTGTAAGAATCATTACTGTGTAATCTAGATTATTGACTCTAGTGCAAGTGGGAGACTGAAGGAAATATGCCCTAGAGGCAATAATAAAGTATTATTTATTTCCTTGTATCATGATAAATGTTTATTATTCATGCTAGAATTGTATTAACCGGAAATATAATACATGTGTGAATATATAGACAAACAGAGTGTCACTAGTATGCCTCTACTTGACTAGCTCGTTAATCAAAGATGGTTATGTTTCCTAGCCATAGACATAAGTTGTCATTTGATTAACGAGATCACCTCATTAGGAGAATGACGTGATTGACTTGACCCATTCCGTTAGCTTAGCACTCGATCGTTTAGTATGTTGCTATTGCTTTCTTCATGACTTATACATGTTCCTATGACTATGAGATTATGCAACTCCCGTTTACCGGAGGAACACTTTGTGTGCTACCAAACGTCACAACGTAAATGGGTGATTATAAAGGTGCTCTACAGGTGTCTCCAAAGGTACTTGTTGGGTTGGCGTATTTCGAGATTAGGATTTGTCACTCCAATTGTCGGAGAGGTATCTCTGGGCCCACTCGGTAATGCACATCACTATAAGCCTTGCAAGCATTATGACTAATGAGTTAGTTGCGGGATGATGTGTTACGGAACGAGTAAAGAGACTTGCCAGTAACGAGATTGAACTAGGTATCGAGATACCGATGATCAAATCTCGGGCAAGTAACATACCGTTGACAAAGGGAACAACGTATGTTGTTATGCGGTCTGACCGATAAAGATCTTCGTAGAATATGTAGGAACCAATATGAGCATCCAGGTTCCGCTATTGGTTATTGACCGGAGAGGTGTCTCGGTCATGTCGACATAGTTCTCGAACGCGTAGGGTCCGCACGCTTAACGTTACGATGACAGTTTTATTGAGTTTTGATATACCGAAGGAGTTCGGAGTCCCGGATGAGATCGGGGATATGACGAGGAGTCTCGAAATGGTCGAGACGTAAAGATCGATATATTGGACGACTATATTCGGACTTCGGAAAGGTTCCGAGTGATTCGGGTATTTTTCGGAGTACCGGAGAGTTACGGGAATTCGTATTGGGCCTTAATGGGCCATACGGGAAAGTAGAGAAAGGCCTCAAAAGGTGGCCGCACCCCTCCCCATGGTCTGGTCCGAATTGGACTAGGGAAGGGGGGCGCACCCTTGCTTCTTTCTCCTTCCCCCTTCCCTTCTCCTACTCCACAAGGAAAGGAGGAGTCCTACTCCCGGTGGGAGTAGGGCTCCCCCCTATGGCGCGCCTCTCCCCTTGGCCGGCTGCCTCCCCCTTGCTCCTTTATATACGGGGGCAGGGGGGCACCCCAGATACACAACAATAGATCCCTGAGATCTCTTGGCCGTGTGCGGTGCCCCCCTCCATCATATTACACCTCGATAATACCGTTGCGGAGCTTAGGCGAAGCCCTGCGTCGGTGGAACATCATCATCGTCACCACGCCGTCGTGCTGACGAAACTCTCCCTCAACACTCGGCTAGATCGGAGTTCGAGGGACGTCATCGAGCTGAACGTGTGTAGAACTCGGAAGTGCCGTACGTTCGGTACTTGATCGGTCGGATCGTGAAGACGTACGACTACATCAACCGCGTTGTGATAACGCTTCCGCTGTCGGTCTACGAGGGTACGTGGACAACACTCTCCCCTCTCGTTGCTATGCATCACCATGATCTTGCGTGTGCGTAGAATTTTTTTTAAAATTACTACGTTACCCAACAACTTTGACGACCTAGACCCCCCCTGAAGGGATGGCTTTTATACTAGGAACTTGGCTACATTACTTCCCTATAAATCAAAGACATTTAGTTCTCAGGGGAGGGTGAAAAATTGTTGGATTATCTGGAAGACAAGAAATAGTGCATGCTTTGATAAATTAATTGTTGATTATCATGCTGTTGTTGCCTTTACCCGATCCTATTATCTTAAAGACTTAGAGAATCTTGCAAAAAAACAAGACATATAAATACCCGAGGTAGGATCAAGATGTTGCCGGGAGAAGCTTTTGCTAGGGGGTATGGTTGGAACCCTTTTGCTAGGAGGATATATTGATGTTCGATTCTTTTCTTCACCTGAAAAACTCTATTTTTTTAGTGCTCTGGGTTACGCGATCTCAAACAACTTATGGTTTTTCTTTACGTATGTCTTGGCTATGTTCTTGTTGCGTGCGTGCAACTTCTGTTGACCTGATATGTTCTCATGCCTCTTTTGAATTCCTATTTTTTCATGCTCTTTCTTGGTTTTCATGTAATAATTTTGTGGTGTTTCCTTTAATGGAAATCAACAAGGAGGCTTGTTGTTTGCAAAAAAGAACCACTAATAAACGGTTGTATACTCCTATAAAAAAGTATATATGAGCATGAAACACATATCTTGGTAAGAAAAGTTAGTACAAATTAAGGCAATCTAGTTATAAATATAATTGTTGCAGCAATTCAATAAGTGCATTTTTTTTCCACTTTTAGTTTATGCTTTCGTGCTGACGCCATCACCAACTCCGCAAATGTTGACCCTAAGCACTGCTATTGTGGTTGAAGGCTTGGTATTAATATCCCAAACTCATGTTTGAAATACAATTCACAATAATCATTTCATGGTTGCACTTTTAACATAAGGCAGTTGCACATTTATGAAGATATGCAACCGTGATATTCTGAAAAGTGCAACTGAAAAAATAACCGGAAAGAAGACACGAGAAATACATATGGGACACTGGTTGTACTTTCCACAAGTAGCAAAATTTTATGACAAGTGGATGACTCGTCGCGCCCATGGCATAAAAACAAAATGAAGATGAGAAGTGAGGCTAATAGTAGGAAATCATAATAGAAAGGAACACCCATTAGCCATTGGGGAGTCGGACTTGGATGCTGGGAGTAGGTCACGACCACGAAAATAGAACACAATAATCAATTTTCTCTCTGACAGTTGTAGAGTCGGACTGGGACATAGACTAAACGATGGGAAGTCGAACTCGTCAGTAGAAAGTCAGACTCGGTATGGGGAGTCAGACTGGCCATTTGGGAAGTCGGTCTCAGCAAAGGGAACATAACATTTCTACCAATTTGTTCTCGAAAATTTGGGTAGTTGGACTAGGCCATGGGTTCGGACTTGGCTATCAGGGAAGTCGGACTCGCAACAACAGATTTGTCCATAGGGGAGACAAACTTGCCTATCTGAAAGTCAGACTCGGTATGGTGAACTCGGCCATGGGGGTAGGCAATGTATCCGGTGCACCCACCCTTGTGCTGCTACCAGTGCACCCGATGCCATAGCACATTTGAAAATGTTCGATAAATCTAGCACATTGACAGAATATCAATGTATATCGTAACGAAATTTCATATCAAAATTCAAAACATTGCTTGATATAAAAAAATAAAAAAAATTAACATCTGTTAATGGGACAAATTTAAGGCGCAACCTATAATATGTATTATTCAGTGTTAAATTGGTTTTTTTTGAGCTACACTTTGAATTTTTATTTGTAATTTTGTGACAACGTACATTGATATTGTGAGAATGTGCTATTTTTTTTAGAATTTTCCAAACATTTCATTTTAAAATGTTCTACAAAAGTTTGGTGCACTGGGTGCGCCACAAGCACCAATGCACCAGATATTTTCCCTGGGACTCGGTCATGGAAAGTGTACGTACTAGTTAATGGAAAGTCGGATGGTCTTGCGAAGCCGACCTCCTCCATTTTGGAAGTCGGAGAATCCATGAGGGAATTAGGTCCATTTGGGAATTGAAACGGTCAATAAAGGAGTCAGATAGTACGAAATTGTACGTACTAGACCATGCGCAGTCAGATAGTACGAAATCGTTCGTGTCGGTGGCAGCGGCTGCGGCACGGGTGTGGATTTGGAGTGGGTGGGGAATGGGGATGTGGTGAGTGGGTGGTTAATTGATTTGGGGGCCCGCGTTGTATTTGCTAGTGTTGACCGACGTGGGCTACACCATTGCTATTATTTTTAATTTTATTAAATTATTTCTTTAGTTTATTTGTTGGACACATTGTTTTATAATGCTATAAATGTTTATTTTATTATTTTGTTATTTTAATATTTTATTTTATTATTTTGTGTAAATATATATACATACTAAAATATAGTTGAAGACCAATAATTAGAATAACATCGATCTCATTAATCTGGCCTAGTTACATGGTAGTTTGAAGGATGAAAACAATAATAAATATAACTACTACTACTACTTGATCTAGACTAAGAACATCATCAGTGTAATGACCCCACGAGAAGAAATGCTACCACCGATCCAGCTAGGAAAACGAGGCCAAGCTTAACACCAGCTAAAAATGCATATCGAAACATCTTGAATTTTTGGATTTGGCCTCACATCGCATTATTTTTTAGTTGTATATCATCTGTCTGTCGTCTTAGTGGTCGAGTGGAGTACTCGAGCAACTCACTTACGTACTTCTGCAGAGATCAACTCATATCCATGTATAGCAATACTTTGTCCCCGTTGTCTGTGGATCACAAT
Source organism: Aegilops tauschii subsp. strangulata (assembly GCF_002575655.3). Classification (NCBI taxonomy): domain Eukaryota; kingdom Viridiplantae; phylum Streptophyta; class Magnoliopsida; order Poales; family Poaceae; genus Aegilops; species Aegilops tauschii. Next base: position 648,774,173 of record NC_053041.3, on the reverse strand, counting down.
GTATATACACATATTTGTGAGCGACACTAGCTAGAGATAGAGTTGAATTGTGCAAATTAGCTGAAAGAGACCGAGAGGTATTTTGTGTCATATACGTGTCTTTCCATGGTTAGCGCACATGTAGAACTCTCGCTCTTGAATCCTTTCTGTGTGCGACATATGCTTACCCACAGGGCGTCGACAGCTGCAAAGCAGCACAAGTGCCCTTGCTCGATTCCCGACAGCTTCAGCAACAACCGGCTACCTACATGCGTCTCTTCCTCCATTCAGTTATGATCTAGGCAACCAGGCGCTGCTCTAGATCCTTGGACCTCTCGCGTTCGCTCTATAAAGCACGTGGAAATCAAGAGCCCGTTCATAGCTATACTCCTCTTCGGCTGCCCCTTTCTCCATAGTCCACGCCAACTTCACTTCCTCCGAGAGTCGTAGCCACCGCAGCGGTCTTGCCAACATCAAGACTCAATCTAGTCGTTCAAGCCTGTAAGCTGAAGTGTTGATTGTGCTGTCAGCCCCATGGTCATCATCGATTCAAGCTAATCCATCCCATCACCGGTCTTCTTGAATTCACCCAGAAGCCAACGTACAACCTGCATCCCTCCATGTATGGTACTCCGTATGGTTGGCAGGTAATAGAATGCTCTTTAGATTATGCAATTGGTTACCCAAGAAAAATTCAAAACATTGTTCTTGAGATCTCAAGCGATTCTATTGTGTTAGACTATGCAATTTCTCATATGACCAAGTCTCACGAGCCGTTCTGGTCAAGCGGCCATGTCATGCCGCACATATCTAGCATGAGCTCACGTAAAGATAGGATCAGGCACTTGAGTTTGTTTTGTAAAGTGTGCGTATGTATCTCTCATCTCCCCTCTGATCTATCTTATATAAAATTGTACCACGGAGTGGATGAATACAAGCATGTTATGACTTAACATATTGGGAATCATACCAAGTATGTTTTTCTTGGACCACCATACCATTCCTTGCTATATTATATTCATACCAGCTGTTCTTAATTGAGTGTGTCAGGGTTATTGCCCTTCTGGCTGTACTGGCTGATACAGAAAAATTCTTCTTACAGCTTTCAGTTTTGTCTCGACGCACCACTAGAGTGATCCAGAGTTCTTTACTACCCGATTGATGATATTTCCGCAGATTTATTATGATCCTATTTTCCAAGAGATAGATGAAACGCCCATATGTGCAGAAGCACTTTGTGTTATGGTGCAACGTGGGGGCAAAAGCAACTTTGTGCATGAAATCCCTGATTTCACTAATTCTATGAAGCATGTACTACTGTAGTGGTGTAATCTCTGTGATGACACCATTAAGTGAGATAGATGCATGGCAAAGAATATGTCCTATATATTTAGTTATTTACTGCTCTTGATGTGCCAATAGATTGTATGAGTTTGTTCCTTATTTCCTACAGCTCCAAAAATGTTTCTTGATTTTTAAGATGCATGTGGGAACATTTTTACTGCTCCTGATGACATATACAAGATGCAGTGTTCTTTCTTATTTCTTTGAGAATCTCCTTATGAGACGACCTAACATGCTACATCATCAACAACACATGCAGCTTCTTGCAAACTACACTACAGATTCGACCTAAAATTAGTAATTATGTTGCCTAAATTTAGAATTAATCCATCACTTGAGAGATCACATTCATTTGTAATCAAGCAAAATGTCATTATTACTCTTTGGTGAGCTTCTACTTGCAAACCAAACCCTTAATATATTATTCCTGTTTATAGGGTAATCACTTTGATCCATAAATCTTTATTTGTTACACTGTTTGCCACTATGAATTAACCTTTGGTACGTCTGCGGTGATACAAAATTTTCGCAGCAACGCGCGGGGTATCATCTAGTTTACTTATAGTATCCACCCAGGACGACCTACTTAAATGGAAGGTGAGATCTTCATGTATTCCCAGCTTTTCATTACTAGGTTCAGGCGGCGGAATTTCTTGAAATAGGCACCATTGCATCAAAGGTTCTGATTGTTTTAGGGGCCAAAATTCATTTGTTCGTGTTGAATGGTATGCTTTGGTTAGTGCTTAGTTTTTTGGAAACAAAAATGTTTGTGGGCATATGACGCAAACCCGTAAATCTGGAATCTTTATTATTGTCAGCATGTTGTTTGTTTGTTGATTGCATGGTCATAGGCATTTGTCGACAGTCATATGGTGGGTGTAAATATTGGTGCATCAATCCATGGCCTTGGTTATGATTATGTTTCACATGGTACTGCCTATGGTGCTTCTTTTTTGCATTAGTAGGAAAAAGCTTAGTAGTGGCGTGTGAATTTAGCCCTTAGTGGTGTGTTTTGGACACGCCACTGATTATGTGCCACTGATAACAGCTACCGGAGGCGTGCAAAAGCAAATGTCATTGTTAACAGCAACCGGTGGCGTGCAGTGGGCCTGCCACAAGTACGCGGTATTTGTGGCATGCACTGGACACACCACAAGTACGAATTAGTGGAATTGAATTGAAATTTCAAATTTGGGAAGAATTTAATCGAAAATTAAAATTAAAATTGGGTGGAATTGAAACGCAAATTCAAACTTCATATTCATTAAAATGGCACGAATAATATAGTTTGCGCCAAAAGTAGCTTACAATATATTTTTACAAAAAAAACATAGAAAAAAGTGGATAGTGGCCACCGCCGCCGCTGGACCGTAATGGCAATCCTAATCATGGGTGGGGTTGATGAAGACTGGCCGCGGCCATGGCCATGGCCAATCATCGTCTTGTGGTGACGACCCGTCGCACGGCGGCAGTGTCCAAGCGTGTGATGGCGTTGCCCGGAATATGGAGGTCCACGTTCACTCCTGCCCCTCCAGGCCAGGTGGCAGCAGCTCCACCCGCTCCTCCGGCTCCTGCTTGGCTCCGGGTGCTGCTGCGCTGCCGCTGCCGCCTCCATCGGCGTGCCGCGGAGGACATCGAAGATCCCCGGCCAGCGATTGAGCTCGTTGGTGTCGACGGTCTCGAGGGAGTTTGCCACTGCTTGCATGAAGTTGGGGTCCTCCTCGCCATCGTACTACTGGGCCTCCTCCTTCACCACGCTTGGTGGTGGTGGTGGTGGTGGTGGAGTACGAACGGACGGCGACCCGATATGCAGCGAGGCAGACGACGGAGCGCGCGTGTGCCTTGAGGTGAAGGTGGAGCTATGCGAGCAACTCGTGGTGGGGGAGGATCACGTCGATGGTGCTCGCCATTCAGTGAGAACCTCATCGGGGGAGCGGCCCCTTCATAATTCCCACCGGCCTTCGGGGTTCTTCGGCACACCAAGGGGGCCGACTTCCTGCACGCTCTGCGGCGAGCCACCTTCCTATCGGCGGGGTGCTCCATCCACTTCTTGTGGACGAGGAGTTCCATCTCGGCGCTCCCTTCGTCGGGGACAAACTTACCTTTGAACATTAATTTTCCAACTGAAATATTAAACAAACACTTTTGGATGCATAGTTTATGAACTCATTTTTATGTGAAAGTTTCTTTACATAAACTTATGTATGGACTGTTTATGTACAACAATGCCCTATAAATCATCTATGGAAAATCATAATTTGTGCACGTCCAATTATTTTCATATGGTCTGTTTAGTGCGCCACGAGTATTTCTTTTAAGATATATAAGCATGAAAAACATTTTAAATTAAGAATTGATGCGACATATAGAATGGAGACATTCCGGACTGCATCCAAGAAAATATTATTATTTGGATGAATAATTAACTTCTTATGAATTTTTAAGCCTTTTAAGTTTGTGTACATTAATTGGAGCATTGACTTGTCTGTGCTGTCCTCCATCACTGTTCACCGCAGTTCCAATGATTGCAGCTTCCTGCCTTCCTCCTCATCATCATCATCATCAGTCGTTGATCATCCTTGCTTGCCTTTTTTTTCCGCGTGGAAGTAATTAGTTTGTGAGAAAAAAACTGCAAGAATTACTTGCCAGGTAAAAAGAAGTGGGTGATGCATCATATGAGTCGGTTAGAACAGACTTGCAAACTTAACATTTGCTTATACTTCCTCTGTCCCAAAATAAGTGTCTTAACTTTATTACAATTTTGTACTAAAGTTAGTGCAAAGTTGAGACACTTATTTTGGGACGGAGGGAGTATGTATATTAGATGCCATAGCATACCATGCACCGGTTGAACCAAAGGAAATTTCCACATCAAAGTATGCAAATTGTAAACAAACAAAAACCCTCGACACACTGTTGTCCATGAAAGCTTAAACCCAGATGTACGACCAAGTGAGCTAGTTGAACTAGACTCGATTCATGTATACACGGTGGAAGTTGGCCATCTTATTATATTATTCTGCAAAGGTAGCGGGCAGACCGGTTGGGCTTAGTGCTGTCCAGGCAGCTTGTCCTTGATCTTGTCCATGATACTCTTGTTCTCACCGGTGCCGTCAGTGCCGGTGTGTCCCGACTTCCCGTAGTTGCCATCGGTGGTGGCCGTGGTGGCATGCGTCTCCGAGCCGGTCATTCCAGTGGTCTGCTGGTGATCACCGTGGCCACCGGGGAGCTTCTCCTTGATGTTCTCGCCGGTAACTCCGGCGTGTCCCTGCTGACCGTACGTGCCACCGGTGGCCTGCTGGTGATCACCGTGGCCACCGGGGAGCTTCTCCGTGATGCTCTCCACGACGCCCTTCTTCTCGCCTGCGCCGCGCCCCTGGTGCTCCATCTTGCGCTCAACTTGTGCCTCGGGAAATCTGACACTGGTTCTGCTGCTTGCTTGTCCTGGTTGTGTGAGGAAGGTGGCTGTGTAAAGCAAGTGCAGCACGAGGCACTATTTATAGGCCGTTGGAGGGTGGAGAAAGCACCACGTGTGCTCTTGTGAGTGGGTGGGCAGGTGACTGCCGACTAGCTCATAAAGTGGGGTGGTTAGATGGACGAATCGCCGCGGCATGCAGTGCAGGGCGCGACGTCTGCTCGCATGAGTGGCTGCCGACCTGACAATAAAGAGGAGCCCAATTGTTTTTTTTTCACTTTTATAATTTGCCACAACATGTCTCGCTGACAGGTGGTGGTCCGTGTGGCAAATAATGAAGGATTTTAAATATCACCCTCCAAGGCACAGGGCCCGTCCCCGTCACCGTGCAAACCATATTTTTTTAATGCACGGGATATTTTTCACAGATCTTAGAACAATTCCTACAGACTGCATGAATGCTAAAGAAAAAATCTTGATGTTCTTGATTTTGTGCTTTGGTTTAAAAGTCTTGTAATTCTAAATATTGTTTCGCACGCACCTTGAATTGCTATTTATCCAGCAGCGGACGGTCCAAATTTTTTTTTAGGAAATTGGAAAACCTTCCATTAAACAAAAAAGCACAGCAATATCGCTGGCTACTCGATCCACTCCGAGATCGGTGCACTCGGCCGAGAGCTGTAACCGGAGCAAAGACAAGTACAGTTGAGCACTATGTTCACAGATTCGTGGAGCTACTAGATCAAATGCAGTGTATAAGTAATCCTGGTCCCATTCTGGTAGGAGCTAGGGTCATCGGGCCTCAACCGTAGGTTGTAGGGATGAGAGGTGGGTTGGTGAGAGGTTGAGCGCGGCTGGCGGCGCGGCGGCACCGTGATCGCGCGGGAGGAGGCGGCGGCGGTGGTGAGAGGCGGCTAGGGTTTAGGGTTCTGGCTCCTAAGGGGAGTCGGGCAATAGTTATGACTTATTGCTTAATTCCAAAAGGTTGCCTTAGATCTGTTTATATAATCCTTGCTGCTAATAAAAAATAAGATAAGTTGGGCTAAGCCCCCAACTAGACACGCCTAATGGGCCTCCTCCGGCTATAAGTGACACCGGTCATAACATCTCTCCCCCACTGTGCAAGCAGCTCGTCCTCGAGCTGGATGTCTGGAAAGTGTTGGCAGAACTCGTCAAGCTGCTCCCGAGTGGCATCCTCCTCCGGAAGGCCTTGCCACTGGATCAACAAGTGCCACACTCCGCGACGCTGCTGGACCTGCAACACCTTCGTCGGTCCTGGAAGAAGGCGCCCGTCGGAGGTCGGAGGAAGCACCGGCGTGGTCGCCAGCGGGTCCCCGCGGAAGGGCTTCAGCAACCCCACATGGAAGACGTCATGGATGCGGGCATCGGCCGGAAGTTGAAGGCGGTAGGCAACCTTTCCGATGCGCTCCAGCACGGAAAATGGCCCGGCGTAGCGAGGACCCAGCTTGCGCTTCGCGCATGGGTCGACGGACTGCGTGGAGCGGTGAAGGAGGCGCAGCCACACCCAGTCGCCCACCGCAAACTCCGCCTCGTGGTGGTGGGCGTCGTAGTAGTGCTTGTACAGCTGCTGGGCCTGGAGAAGTCGCTGGCGCACCTCCACAAGCATCTCATCCCTGCTGCGAAGAAGGTCGCCAGCCGCCTCCGTCCTCGCCGTCTCGGGGTCAACCGGTAGGATGGGCGGGGGCGGTCGGCCATAGACCACCTCAAAAGGCGTGGCCCGCAGGGCGGAGTGGTATGAAGTGTTGTAGCGGTACTCCGCCCACGCGAGCCAGTCCACCCAAGCACGGGGACGATCACCTGTAACACGATGCAAATACATGGCAATCACCTTGTTGACCACCTAAGATTGACCGTCCGTCTGAGGATGGAAGGCCATACTCACGCCCGCCATCCGGAAGAGATCGCGCCAGACATGCCCAGTGAACACCGGGTCCCGGTCGCTGACGATTGAAGAGGGAAACCCGTGTAAGCGGACAATGCCATCGAAGAAGGCACGCGCCACGGAGGCGGCAGTGTAGGGATGGCCGAGCGCGATGAAGTGCGCGTACTTGGAGAAGCGGTCGACCACCGTAAGGATGACGGACTTGCCGCCCACCTTGGGGAGGCCCTCGATGAAGTCCATGGAGATGTCGGCCCAAACCTGAGAGGGCACCTCTAGGGGCTGGAGCAGCCCGGCCGGTCGCAGCGTCTCCGTCTTGTTGCGCTGGCACGTCAGGCAAGACCGCACCCAATCGCGTACCAGCGCCCGGTCGCCGGGGATGTAGAAGTCGGCGCGGAGATGACGTGGCCGAGGTAGGCGACCGAATGCGTGCCGAACGAGCTCTTCGAGCGCTTGAGGTGAAGATGGAAGGCATCCTGAATTTTTAGAACTTTTAACTCTTGAACACTTTTCAAATTCTTATTTCGACATGGATTTTTGGATGTGTTTTTCTTTTTCTTTTTCTTTTTCTTTTAGCACTTTTCTGAATAGTCTGCAAATGTAGTTGAAATGGATTTTTGGATGCAATATGAGGTGGAAATTAGCAAATAATTTTTTTAATGTGAGGCAAAGTTATAGAGATCTGCTAGTTGGTAGCCTACCAATAGCTTGAAAATATTTTATGGATAATCCAATAAGTGTTTTCTCGGATTTAAGTTTGGGGATCCGCTAAAGATGCTCTCGCACAAGCAAGAATAGGAAAACCGTAAGGAGCTAGAATGAAAAAATGTCTCACCGCTAAAGATGCTCATGACGAAGATATTCCTTGTTAGGTATCACTCGGTTGGCTAGCAGCACCAAGCCCATCTGGCTAGTCAAGACCATGATGTTCGTCTGACTGAACTAACATGACTGAACTAACATGGGGTATTAAGAGATGGCATTATCACACCCTCATGGTTCCTAGCCTCTGCTTACCGCATCTTCCTCAACAACCCGTGAGCCCAGCTACGCCCATGAGCGTGGCGCCGCCAGGAATCAAGCTGTGGCATCTCTTTGTGTCCCTCACGCTCCCCATTCGACCTCCGTGGTGTCCATGGTGAACTCCCGTCGGCCATCATTCTATGCGACGCGATACAGAGACGGTGTTGGTCGAAATGGCTAGTAGCCACATTTTTTTCTTTTACATGTAATAACGTGGAAACATAATTAAAAGTGGCCTTTGAAGCTTGAAACTGCCACTCTTTTGAATCTTTGGAGTTCTAAAATGGCTTCATACGTGCATGTGGTGAAGTCGAAAAAGGAGAGCCTTTGAGAGGGCCACCGTGCCGGCCCAATCCCCTATCTTCTCCAACAGCGCCGCCCATCAAAATGGAGAAGGGAGAAGTGTGCGGTGTAGTCATGTACATAGCGTGTCTAGGTCTAGGTCGTGTCATGTTGGTGTGGCGCCTGGCAATATATAGATGTGGACTACACAGTTGCCCCGACCGAGCAGCGATGGGTGGCTTACGTCGGGGGGCGACCTGGTGGCATTGGCAATGAGTTCATCGTTGTTGTGGAGCTCATGGCCGACAACTCCACCAATAAGCTCGCCTGGATGACTCATCCGGAGGTGCTTCATTCCCTTTCTGGCTTTCTCGCTTCGAAGTCACGAGGTGGTGGAGTTGAAGTTGGGAAGAGATGCACATCCTGGCCGGGTTCATACTCAAACCCGGTGCTTGCTTGAGAGTGTCTACGCCGGCAACCATTGCGCTTGGCTGTCAGCCATCATATCATAAACCGATGGACGAAGGACGCCCGTTCCACAACCTCCCGGCCATGGAGCCAAAAGTTTTGCAATGCTTCTACTTTAAGGAATCTGCAACGAGGTGTCATGGAGGTATGTCCCGTCCCAAGTGGAGAGTCGCCGGCGATGATAAGGTTTTATACGAGAAGAAGAAGCTAGGGACCCGGTTCTGTTTTCTATCTTGTTGTTGGGGTCCTCTATGAAAGAGTCACATACGAGTTTTTTTATTTATATTTAGTTTTGGGTCCTTCTGCAATTTGTTATGTACCACCGGTTCTTTCCGGGTCCTTTTGCAATTTGTTATGTACCACCGGTTCTTTCTGGGTCCTTTTGCAATTTGTTATGTACCACCGGTTCTTTCTGGGTCCTTTTGTAATTTGTTATGTACCATCGGTTCTTTCTGGGTCCTTTTGCAATTTTTTATGTACCACCGGTTCTTTCCGGGTCCTTTTGCAATTTGTTATGTACCACCGGTTCTTTCTGGGTCCTTTTGCAATTTGTTATGTACCATCGATTCTTTCTGGGTCCTTTTGCAATTTGTTATGTACCACCGGTTCTTTCTGGGTCCTTCAGTACGAATGAACGCAGCATCAGGGTCTCCCGTCTCCCTAAAAAAAGCAACATCGGGGTCTTTTCCTGGAAGAAAAAAAAAGGGCTTCCGAGAGCTCACTCTCCCACTCAGCCGTCGCTCCCAGCAGAAGATTTATTCCCAATCCAAACCCTCGATCCCCTTCCTCCACCCCGGCCGCCATGGCCGCGCCGGCCTCCATCCCGGTTCCAGACGAGCTCCTGGAGGAGATCTTCATCCGCCTGCCCACTCTGAACGCGCTCGCCCTCGCCTCCGGCGCCTGCACGTCCTTCCGCCGCGTCATCAAAGCCCGCGCCTTCCGCCGCCGCTTCCGCGCGCTGCACCGGCCTCCCCTCCTCGGCTTCATGGATGTGGCCGGATTCCACCCTTCCCAGGCGCCGCACCCCTCCGCCCCTATGCCGTGGCCCTGGCCCCCTACGCCGCTGATTTCTCCTTCGTCCCGCCCGTCGTTTCTTCTACCTCCTACCGCGTCCCGCGTGACGACCACGACGAGGAAGGCCCCCGCTGGCGCCCCCGCGACGTCCGCGACGGCCGCGTCCTCCTCGATTGGAGATCCTTCTACCCACGTTCCGTCCACATGTGGACCTACCGCGAAGACTCTGCCCGCCGTGAGGTAAGCATCCTCATGCGTAAATCTGGATGTCAAACTCGAGCTTTCAGGCTCGGCTCGGGGTCGCCCAGGCTCGGCCCGAGTTTGATTCGGCCCGAGAAACAAAAAGGCCGAGCCGAGCTGCGTTATTGGGCTTGTTTCGGCCTCGGGCCGAGCCCAGCTCGGCTCGAGCCAGCCCGTGAGCTCGTCCAACTCTTCAGCCCAAAGTGGCCCAGCACCAGTCACTTGACCTAGCGCTCTACCTCACCCCGAGCAGCACTCATCCTCTTTCCCCCCAGCGCTAGGTTAGCCAGCCTCCGCCGGCCGCCGCCATCGCAGTTCCTTCTGTCGCCGATGACACACACGCCGCTTGTCCAGATCGCCCAAGGAGCCATGGAGAAGAAGAAAGAGAGGTCATTGACCTCCATTCTTGGGAAGGAGCCAGCGATGGAAAAAAGAAGAAGGGCAGAAGCAAGACCTCCAGCTCCATGGACGCCGGCATCGAGCCGTCCGTTCGCTCCAAGGCCAATCCAAGCATCGTCCTTGTTGACCCGCTTGTGAGGGCAAAGCAGCAGGCGCGAGCACTGCCACCCCCGCCTCCGCCTCGGCGTCTACCTGACAACAAAGGTATCGGCGCGCGGGCGGCAGCTGTTGTTGCATCTGGCTGGACCGGCTCCGCGAACACCTCCGTCACGCCTACTTCTCCGGCTGAAGCTGAGTCCTGGGTAAGCACAAAGCAGTGGCCTGCTCTTCTTTCCTCTGGATATAAATAAAGCTTGTGAGCTTGTTGTGTGATGCATAGGGATAAGCCAGAGAACAACAAAAGAAGTAGTAAATTTCCTATTGTTTCCACTTGATTTATGCCAATCTGCTATTGTCCATTATAATCAGTTGTGCTTAAGTAATTGATTGTTTCCTGAAGATTTGCATATGGCTAAGTCTAACGCAACCAGAGTCCTCCAGTTTTGCGCCTGCAGATATTTTGTAGCAATTGCATAATATTTTACAGTTTGTAACATGATTGTCTATTTCTGATGTAGCAAGTTATTATTCAGTCTGCTAGCCTAGCTAGCTTTGTGTAGGAGGAATCAAGTTATTATTTGGCTGTTCGTTGGGCGCGTTTGAATGTATATGTTGTACAACATTGGGTGCATTTGAGTGTATATACTGTCTAAAAAGTGAGTATTTATGCCCATGTAATGCCCCTGTTTATTGAGGGCTCAATTGTTTTGTTGTAGAAACTATAGATGGATGCATATGTTTAACTTCATTCTTACTGTCCTAATCTCAGTATACTTGCCATACAAATATTTAGTGGATTTTCCTTCAAAATATCATTGTTTGAACAGGAACATGAGCCGGAAGAGGATCGTGTCCAGGAGCAGGATGAGGAAGAGAAGGATGAGAATGTGTATGTGCCTGCTGATGAGTCCGAGTCTGAGGAAGAAGAGAACTCGTATGATCTTAGAGATGACATGTCAGAGGATGAAATGGATATTGTTCAGTCCCCTGGAGGTGAGACTGATGTGTTTGTTGTTAGTTCAGAAGAAGACAATGCAAGAACAGGAGAGAAACACAAGAAAGGGGTGAAAGTCAAGCGCAAGGTCACTACCAAGGGCAGTAGCAAGTCCAGTACTAGCAGGGAGAGTTCTTATTGTTGGACTTTTTTTGAGAAGGTGATGGTGAAATCAGAAAAGGATCCTAAGGTTGAAGAGTTGAAGGCAAAGTGCATGCATTGCCACAATTTATACATATATGTTCAAGGTTCAAGCACCGCAACACTTAATAGGCATATGAAGAAGTGTAAGATCTTCAAGAACAAGGTTGCGACGAAACTTATACAATCACGGCTTGGGTACAAGCCGTCCAATGTTAGAGGTGAATCCGGTCTTCCTCTAGGTGTGCCATCCAATGGGTATGAGCACACAACTATGAAGGAGTTGATTGCAAAAATGGTGGTTGTCCATAACTACTCATTCAGGATGGTGGAACATGAGTGGTTCAATATTGTGATGAAGTACTCGAACCCGCTATATCAAGAAATTGGTAGGAAGGCAATAAGAGCTGAGTGTTTGAGGGTTTTCAATAAAGAGAAGGAAATCCTTAAGGCAGCCCTGAAGAATGTGGACCACATTAGTCTCACTACAGATATGTGGACAAGTAACCAAATCATTTCTTATATGTGTGTAGTGGCACACTATATAGATAAACATTGGAGGATGCAGACTCGTGTGCTTGCGTTCATGGAGTTGGACCCCCCTCACAGCAGAAACGTCATGGCTGTTGCGTTGTTTGAATGTGTGACTGAATGGAAGATAGAAAACAAGATAGTGTCCATCACACTAGACAATGCATCAAACAATGATTCAGCTGTTAGAGATTTGAAGGCAATGTTTTCTGTTCGAAGAGGGACAGACTTTGAAGCCAAATATTTCCATGTCCGGTGTTGTGCTCACATTGTCAACTTGGTAGTGCAGGATGGGACAGCCTGCATGAGCACTTTGGTAACGAACCTAAGGGAGACAGTGAAGTACTTCAAGAAGTCCCCTTCCCGGCTGCACAAATTTGTTGAGATTTGCAGGAGTTTAGGCCTTAAAATTGGAGCGCATTTGACCCTAGATGTTTGCACGAGGTGGAGTTCTACATACAAGATGTTGGAAACTGGCCGACCATATAGGCAAGCCTTGGTGTCTTATGCTGATTCGGATGCCAACTACAAGTGGAAGCCTACAAACAAAGAATGGGATATGTTTCAGCTTATTGAACCATTGTTGTTTGCTTTTGCTAGAGTGACTACAGCCTTTTCGGGTCAATCATATCCCACCGCCAACATATTTTACCCCCACATTGTGAGTATCAAAATTGCTTTGAGAAAAGCCATGGTTCATAAGGACAAAACCTACAATGCTATGGGACATGCTATGATGGACAAGTTCAACAAATATTGGGAAGAACCAAACAATGTCATGGTTCTTGCCACTTTCCTGGATCCAAGGTACAAAATGAAGTACGTGGATTGGTGCTTTGGGCAGATCTATGATGAGGATATGGCTGAAACTGAGTTGTCTGCATTGAAGAAAGATTTGGACAAGTTGTATCAGAAATTTGATTCTCAAAAGAGGCAAGCTGAACCTCAATGCAAGAATACTTGCAATACAAGTACCTCAATGCCACCTGCAGATTCTGAGTTTCTCTCATTCTTATCATCCACTTCTACAAAACGATCTAAGAGTGAATTGAGAAACTATATGGATGATGCAAATGAGGGTATGGTTGCCACTTTCAATCTGCTAGAGTGGTGGAAGGTGAATGCACTTAGGTATCCTATGTTGGCAAACATGGCAAGAAGATTCTTAACTATCCCTGCTAGCTCGGTGTCTTTTGAATCCACTTTTAGCACCGGTGGAAGAATTTGATGATTATCGAAGCTCTCTAAACCCATACATGGTGGAGGCATTGGTGTGTGGCGGAAGCTATATCAAGGGTGCTCACAAAGACTTAAATGTGTTGGTATGATTTCGATCTATGTTTTATGTCGTATGATTTCAATATGCATCATGTTATTGCCATAAACTAAAAATCTAATGGCTAACTTGCACAAAACTAGGATGTGGAAGAAGATGATGAGGAGGAGGATGTGGAGAAGGTCAAATTGCCTAAAAGTGTGGCAGATTGCAACTACTAGTAAGTATGTTACTTGTAAGATTTTTTTAGTTTACTTCTGTTACTTGTAGGCTTTTCTTATTTACAATAACCATTGTTACATGTAGGATACATTGTAGGGAGAAGACCATCAAGATGCATTTGTTAAATTTGCACATGGAAGTAAATCAAGCAATGGATCTATATTGGTCGCCACCCTTGAATGATGGAGTTCTTGCATGGCTTATGTTGCCTGAACTTTAGATGTGACATATGTCAACTTCTCAACCTTGGACTATTAAGTTTATGTTGTCATTGAACTTTGAACTATGGATGTGACATATGTCATCTTATTTTGCTAAACTCATGAATGGTTTATGTTCATCTCAATTTCTTCAGTGCTGTCCAAACTTGGGTGCATTTGATGTCCAAATTTCAGTGTACTTGCTGTCCGAACCTGTGTGTATTTTTCTGTCAATAGTTTCAGACATTCAGTGTTAATGCTGTCCAAACTTGGGTGTACATGCTGTCAAGGTTTCAGGCTTTCAGTGTTGATGCTGACCAAAGTTAGCACTTGGGTGTATTTGCTTGAGTATTTGCTGTCAAAGTTAGCACTTAGCACATATAAATACTACTATATTAGAAAGAGAGGGAGTAGTCTGCACGCTGATGTGCAGTGCACACGAGCTGCCGAGTTGGACCGAGCCAGCACACAGCTCGGGTCGAGCCTGCTACTTAGGCTCGCCTGAGCAGTTAGCTCGGGCTGGCTCGGCTCGTGCTGGGCGAGCTAATGGCTGGCTCGGCCCGAGCTCGGCTCGGCTCGGCTCGTGTCCAGGTATCCTCATGGACTCCAGGGAGCTCGGTGACGACCAACTCTGTGACCGCCTCACATGGACCAAACGGGAGCGCTGCAAAGTAGGCATCCTCGTCGACTGCATGGAGCGCGGTCTCGGTGACTTTGACAACGATCGTCACCGGTGCAACGCCGCTGACTTTCACCTCGCCGTCTGTGACCCGTTGTCCAGCAGATACGTGCTGCTTCCAACCATACCCGAGGACCTCGCTGCCGGGCCTCAAGATAGCCTTTGGGCATTTGAGCCCGTGCTCGCTCCCGCCACCGGTGACGATGGAGAGGATGAGCCCGTCAAGGTGATATGCTTTGCAAGATACATGACAAAACTCGTCCTCTTTGTCTTTTCGTCCACAACTAGGCAATGGTCTATGGTCGAGTCTCCCAGCTTCCCTTTTTTGAAACGTCTAGATCTAGACATGTCCTGTTTTGACTGCGTGCGCGGCTGCTTCTACTGGACAGAACCTTACGACTGGGGTGACCATCTGATGGTGCTGGACACGCGCACCATGAGCTTCTCCACTGTCGATCTTCTCACCGGCTGCCATGAGGAGCTCAGGGATCTCCATGACCCGAGCTTTCGTCCTTGGCGTCTCAATGCAGTTGTTGCGGGTAGACAAGGAGCCCTTGAGATGTTTTCTCTTGTCTGCCAACACGGGTCCTTTGCTCTCTACCATACCTCTCTGCAGAATAATTCCCAAGAATGGAAGCTGGAGAAGATCATAAACCTGCCTGAGCAGTATCATGACTATTCCATTTCCACGGTGGGCGCAGCCGAGGGATTCTTGTTCTTCCAAGGCGCACCAGAAGGTAATCCTATTGAGCATGTGGATTGTTACTCAATGGAGGTCAAGACTTATGAAATGACCATGGTCTGTTCCAAGCTGGTGGACTTCTCCAATCGCAAGCTTGCCCTTCCATACTTTATCTTCCCAACGGTGTTATCGGAACCAACTATTTGATCAACTGGTAAGCCTAACTATTTTATTTTGTGTTGTCATTGGGAGCATGTTTTGCTTGTTGTACTAGCACACTTATGTAGAAAAAACTAACTAGAGGTAGCTAATGCATCGATTGTCTCTGCACGCCTGTTTAACAATTATATTTGATTGAGAAGGTTAATGGAAAAATGTGATTACATACTAGTTTGAAAAGCTAATTTTATTGCTCCATATCTTAGGAGAGAAAATGGCTTTCATGCTGGCATATTCGTATAGTACATCTTTAGTTATACTTTGCACTTACACATCATCCATTCAATTGAACGGTGATGTTCAAAAAAAGGAATGTTGCATAACCAGTAAGTTGAGTTTGAAGGCCCCGAGTCTTCTATTTGTGAATACTCCTTATTTACCATGTTCTGTTTTCAAGAACATAGAGTTCACATGTCATGTTCTGCTATTTTTTAAAATATTGCTTCCAAACTGCAATACGATGGATCTGGGATTCTTGGGGAGCAGCAATAAGCAGATTGTGCACCTTTGTTCTTAAGCTCGATTGTACTCTGCAATTTAGGACATGCCTCCTTCCTAGGAAAATGGAATAGGAAAGATCCCCATTGCATCTTCTGTTATTGCTTCAAAATCCTAACTGAATATAAGGATCCCCTGAATATGTGTGTGCAGATCTGAGCTCCCTTGTGAGCTGCTTCTATGGTCTTGCTTGGGCCATAACATCTGTAGTTGGATGGAGGAGTTTCAAGATGGTGCTACAAATCTGCCAGCATGTAGTTTGACATGTCTGTATTAAGCGTATGCATGTATGTATGTACGCAGGATATGTCCGTATTATGTTGGCTTTTACCAAACACTAGCCTCTAAGAACTAAGAATCGTACGGATGTTTGTGTTGGAAGATTAGCTTGGCCAATTGTGCTGACTTTGGTTATATAATATATATTCTGTGTGTCCCTTGGTCTAGAAGTGAGAACTAAGCTTTTCTCTGCATGAATGGATGAGTCAGTTGATTTCTTTTATTAAGATGTTTCTGATTAGTTTATCTATAGTTGCTGCCAATTTCTTGCGCACCGAGCATGCATGTTTTTGTTGGTACTGTGTGCAAATAGATGGTTCCGTTCCATAGAACCTAATATATTCAGTTAGGAATTTGAAGCAACAACATCTAGAGGCTGGCTGTTGATGAAGCATGCAGATGGATATCATACAAACCTGTTGCATGCAAACACCAACTTTCAGAGCATCAGGTTTCATATAAATGTACTCAAAAGTGAGTTGAGAGCATGCACACGGATTCCAGAAACCTTTATCTTTCATGTTCAAATGGCTGCACACAGGAGCAAAAGAAAAGCACTTGATACACCAGAACACACCCATGAATTTACCGTGACCACCATCAGCACCAAAGTAGCAACTTCCACAAACATTTGTAGCAAAATCTCGATGCAATTTTTATTATTTTTAGTGTTTATTGTACTACCATGATTGAAGATGAATAGATTGAAAGTTTCTCGCAAAAAAAAAATCAGGAGAAAATAGATGCTCTTTGCATCTTAACAAACACAATGGGGTATATGCTACTTCGCCAAAGCAGGCAAGGCCATGTGATTCAGGATCCTGCAGTCGCCTACATTGTGGTAGTTTCAGTGATAGATTGCGATTGGGATGCACGGGCCGACCTCCTACCGCCATCTTCAGTGCCTTAAGCCGGTTAGCCTCCATACGAGCTCTCTGTTCCTCCGCCTGCTTGACTTAGCTTGGCTTGCATCCAACATTTTGCACTGCACCTCTGCCTCTCCAGGTCTTCTTCCAGGTTCCTGTTGTATGATTAACAGTAACAGAGAATCACAGGTCCGCAAAGCACTCATAGTAACGTACAAAGTCCGAAAACTAATGTCCCAAAACTAAATTATAATACTAACAAGTAACAACTTAGGGAGCCTCCATTTTATTTTCATGGATGAGATGAATCACACTCAACTTAGACGTGTGATTACTTAGAGCCGGGAAGTGCCATGTCCTCTAGCAACCCTATCCTTCAGCTCAGAAATGCATCTCTGAAACAAGCAAGGATAGTGTCAATGAAGAATGTTGGATACACAACTAGTTATCAAGACACAGCAGTTAAGCCATAAAAATCTATTGAAATTTGTGAAGTGGCAAAATGACACAGCAGTTCTGCTTCTGCACATATTCTCCCAAAACATACCCTTGTACCATTCCTTCCTGAACTTTATGAAATCTTCATGGAGCAGTGCTCGCTTATAAAATGTCTGATCCTTCTTTTCAGGCGTGTTGCTGTACTTTATGAAATCTTCATGTTTGCTTATAAAATGCCTTCATGTGGATGTGTAGCAGGCCATTGCCTTTTCCATTTAAGATGGTAGTTAAAATATAGTCCCCAGAGATTTGCAAAGCCATCATGCCATTGTGAAATAGCACAATGGATCGGTGGCGGTGGCAGTAAGTAATTCCGTTTCAAGCATCAATTGATCATGCTCTGAAGACTGCTCAATTACTCCTGTAAACAGCATGAAAGGAAACCCTCAAAGAAAGGAAGAAAGATGCTTACCTTCTGTGCTGTATAGAATAAACACCATCAATAAAACCCAACATGGTACGCTACACAGCCTAAGCAGGCAAGGCAAAGTAATTTACGATCCTGCATGCGCCGTAGTTTCAGCAGCTAGCCTACCCAAGATGTGCACCAGGTACCATCTTGCACATCCCAGTAGTACACACACTATTTTTCTAGGTTGCCTGATGATGGTGGTAACTGTATAGTACACCTGAAGAACCGTGAGATTCAGAAATGAACACATGCATCCACACGAATGCCGTTAGTCGGCGACGTGCTTATTGAAACCATGTGCTCGTTTATTTTATCATACTGATGTTTCACTCCGTAGGAAGTAAAAGCGTGAATTGTACGTGTGGGATCGAGTCTCAAAGATTAATCCCAGTCACATGGGTAAGTGTGGTGTAGACGTTGCTTCTCTCAGTCAAAAGGAAGCTGGCCTAGGCTTCCAACGAAGATCAGGCGACACTAGCGAGGAAAGGTAAAAATAAAATAAAAAAACAACCAACGGGGCAATCCGAGAATTGAACTCGGGACCTCTCGCACCCAAAGCGAGAATCCTACCACTAGACCAAATGCCCTTTAATACTTTTTAATCTACAAAGTTCTAATAAATATTTATTTGATGAATTTAGTGATATACGTTTGGAATTGTACAAGTTGATATTTTTGTAAAATAAATCGGTTAAATGTATAAAGTTTGACTTTTTAAAATATAATTCATCTTACATTTTAGGGTTGAGAGAGTACATGTGTAGATAAATGTATCCCTCGATCGGCAACTTTGCCTTGTATACACATAAATGTATGATCGTGATTGACAAGTTTCCCTCATTTTTTTAAGAGATGATCGGCATTGCTTTGATGTGCGTATCATGCAAGCCAATCTATCTCCGCCACAACTTTCAGTAAACCCATGCTAATATAAGGAATACTATGAAGATGGCGGGCAACGATCAAACTCGTCAACTAGCATAGTAGCGGAAGCAGTGAAGAATTTGGTGAAGCGCGATGATCCCAGTCGCGAGAATTACTCCGAGACAATCCACCAATCAAGACTCAAATAGACGACCCCTCCGAGGGAGGTATCCACGCGTTCCGAAGTATTAACCCGACAGCACTCCAGCGTCCAGGCAGAAGAGCTCTGAGATTCCTAGAGAGAGAGGTAGGGAGAGAGAGAAAGCCTAGCGACGTTCCCGTCTAATTAGGATTTTAATCTAATTTGACAAACTAGACTGGGATTAGAGCCCGTGTAAGTACGAGTCTAATTCAGTAGACCAACTAAACCGGATTTGGTGTGCCTCTAGGGGGTCTCTCCTGAAATATATATAGGTGGAGAGGGAGAGATGGGCGCATCAAGGAGGTGTCCTCCTCTAGTTCCAACAAACTAAGGAGGGAAGGACTCCCTCATTCTCCAATTCGCCCTCCTTTCCATACATAGGGGGCGCCCCACTTTCGGACCATATGGCCCATTAGGGTTGCTCTCTTGGTAGACCCAAGAGAGACTTCTTCCACAAATAAAATTTTGGATATTTTTCTAAGTTTCCCTAAGCCAGTCCAGAACCTTCCAAAATTTTGAATATACATATTTGAAACTTTTTCGGACATGTTATACCTTTTCGGAAATACCGAAACCCTTCGAGGACAAACCCAAAAACTTTTGGATTCATCTGAAACTCTTTCGGTACTCATTCTCTCATTTCCCTAATTACTATATCTACCATCCCCCGTCCCATAATATAAGAGTGTTTTTGACACTAGACAGAGGTAGTACATGTTAAGCGTGTGACCCTAGAGGTTCGGAAATAAGCGAACATGGACAGGAACACTTTTCGGAAAACATCATGCATATCATCTGATTACTAGCTACGTACACTAAGCATATCGACACATTACTACACAACATGCGCATTTCTACACAAAACAATTTTTACACTAAGCATATATATCATCACATTACTACAACAAGCATATCATCCAACTACTACACTAATTAAGCATGAATATATATCATCTAATTAATTACTACACTAAGTAACATACCATGAGATGCTGTTTAATATTCGTCCTTGTGAGGCGGGTCACGAATGGCGTCCCAACGTAGTCTTCACGTGGCGGAAGTATGTCCCAGAGGTTGCCCGATTCCTCATCGCTCAGCCTCAGTCTTTGGGCATAGAGGGCTTCATTAAGCGGGTCCTCATCATCATCTGAATCCTCCTCATCAGTATCGGCAATTAAATTCAAATAGAGAACAGAAAGCCTGGGACTTTCTCCTCTAAAGGAAAAGCTGATAAATTTCACCCCCACTAAGACCCGTGCGGGCGATGAAAAGATCCCATTCATCTCCTCCAACCTGTGGGTTATCATTCGCCCCTTCTCGACCTCCATAGTGTATGGCCCCCCACGAGCGTCGAAAGTCACGGTGTCTCTGGTGAGCTCATTGAATGCCAATCTCACATTGCATGGGATGATCTGTGTAAGAAAAAAAAACATACACACAATGCACTAGTGGAAATAGCAACAAAAAAACTGTTAGAAGGTTCATATAATTTGTTAGCGTTGCAGGAATAAAACTAGGCTAGAAGTAGATGCCGAACAACGTGGCAGTAGAAAGGTTGGTCCGGCACCTTAACTTGCACAATCGACATGGTGGTTCTTGCTCCATTCTACACAAAACACATATTGAAGACTAAGTTGAATTATAAATGCAAGTATGCCACTCCAATTCAAAATCATGGTCTTGATTTTAGTTTCCCTGCCCAACTAATTCAACTTACTCACACCCATTCTCCTATGTTCCAAATTCGAAATGGTATCTCACTAAAAATCTTGCAAAGGACCTAATATATCAATTTGTACTAATAAATCACATTAGTAATAAATCAATTTCTAGTAAATATCGTCTACCTAATAAATCAATGCCAATGCCATGCCAGTATCATCTACCTAATAAATCAATTTCACAATACTAGCTAATATCTAAATTTGCTGGCAACAGAGGGAGAAGCTTTGAGAGGGAAAGAAGATTCGCGAGGGAAAGAGGGGAGATCTCACCTCCTTGTCGGAGTTGGCGGCGGCCGCGTAGTTCCGGCTTCGAGTTGCAGCGTGGTTGGGCGGCGGCGGCGGCGCTGGTCGAGAAGGGGGGAGACGAAGAAGAAGGGTGAAAACGATGAGTTCGTAGTGAATCGAACTTACTGGGTTTTACTGGACACGGATTTTTTTACTGGTGTGGGCCTAATGGATAGTGTTGTCGTAGGCCTAATGAGCCACGCCATAGAAAACGATAGCACATGGGGAAAATCTCAGAAAATAGCTATGGCGTCCTAGAAACATTCTACGCCAGCGGTATGCTCATATCAACGTCGTACCAATTTGTCTGACACCACCACTATTTGAAAAAAATAGTGCTGGCGTTGCTGGGAATCGTGGCGCCACTAACAACAGTTGTGGCTAGCACTTTTTGCACTAGTGCAAGTTTAGGAGCTCACAACCGAGCATTGGTAAACAAACGCTCACATAGGAGCAACATCAGACGAAACAAAAAAACTAGGATGACGATGATGGGATGCTTCAGTTCACCGTGGTGTTATCTGTAGCTGCGCAGATCCTCATCATCGTAGATGCATTATCCCCGAGCATCTTCGCTCCGCGCTCCATGCCATCCTGATCCACATCCTTAAGCAGCCCCGCGCGCCCAGTATTTAAGGAAAACACAATCAGAAAATAGAACATCAAAAGGGGGCCTTGCGAGCTTAAACTCAAAAGTGGCTCAATTTCGGCAATTCCAGATTGCCTAGCACATCACGACAAGCCTGAATTTTTATAGAATTTAGCCCCGTCCAGCAGGAACACATAACACCATGAGTAATACTGCCACAAATGGTTTGGGCAGAGGTTGGTCCCAAGTATTAAACCAACAGTATGCCACACCACTCTGGCCGCTCGACAAAGAAAGAAGAGGTGCTGGGATGTTACTCTTTCCTTGCAAAACGAGCAAAGCATTTAGGATTACCATCCCAGTTCCTTCTGCTCATAACATCTCTAGTCAAGACTGCATCCTGGAACAGCTACGAGAGAAAAATCTGAATCTTAAGAGGTATCTTAGATATCCAGATCCATCTTAAGTCACATCCCGCAAGGTTTCTTTTCAGCTACTCATATAACGATCTGGTGGTGAAGCTTTTCTTAGCAGCCAAGCCGCACACGATCTGGTCATGGAGGCCTACATCTCCACCCACTGTTCCATTGAAGGAGAATGGAGGCGTCTACGAAAGAAGTCACAAGTATTAACCGCCCCCCATTCAGAAACAGTAATATGCTGTTTATTGCACATACCAAACAGTAGGGGGAACTTGGAGTCTAAGGGTGAATTGGTGTTCATGGGATCAATCCTGGCCTGGCAAGGTTGCCAGAAGTCACCAGTATTTGAAAGTTCCATATTACTACAGACTGTTCTGTTTTGACAGATTCTGTTTTCTTTGTGTTGTTCGCTTATTTTGATGGCTCTATGGTTTTCTTTGATAAGTTTTTGCCATAGAAAAGTTGGAATACAGTAGATATAATACAAAAACAAAATATGAATAGGTTTGATACAACACTTATAGTAGTGGTTTGTTTTCTTTTACTAACGGATCTCACAAAGGTTTTGTTGAGTTTTGTGTGATTGAAGTTTTAAAGTTTTGGGTTATCTTACGATGGATGAAAGAAGGATAGAAGAGCCTAAGCGTGGGGATGCCCCGGCATCCCAAGCTATTATCCAAGAATGAACAACCAAATAAGCATGGGGATGCCCCTGAGTGGCATCCCCTCTTTCTTATAACGACCATCGATATTTTACTCGAGACTATATTTTTATTCGTCACATGATATGTGTTTTGCTTGGAGCGTCTTGTATGATATGTGTCTTTGCTTGTTTTATTTTGTGTTTTAAGTCATCAATCCTTGTTGGACACACCTATTTGAGAGAGCCAAAATTATGTCATGACTTGTTAGAATTGCTCTATGTGCTTCACTTAAATCTTTTATGAGCTAGGACTTGCTCTAGTGCTTCACTTGTATCTTTTTGAGCACGGTGTGCTTAGTATTTTTGAAGAAATGCTCTCTTGCTTCACTTAGATTTATGTGAGAGTTAGTAAAATTTTGAAGAAATTCTCTCTTGCTTCACTTAAATTATTTTGAGAGAAAGAAATTTGTTATGCTCATGATCTTCACTTATATTTGTTTGAGCTTATGAAAAGCAACACATGAAAATTAGTCCCAAAGTGATAGATATCCAAGAAGGATAAAGTAAAAAAATGTCATGAAGATCATTGGACAAAATAAACTTGATTCTTAGTAATAGTTTTGAGACATGATGATGTGATATGTGAGTTATGTTGATGAGTAATTGTGCTCTAGTAAGAATATTGGTGTTAAGGTTTGTGATTCCCTATGCATGCACGAAAGTCAATAATCATGCAATGAAAATTATATCCTACTTGTGATGCATTATTCGGTGTTAATTATGCTTAATGCTTGCTTATGATATTATTCGTTTCTTGGTTGGTCGCTTCTCAATCTTTTTGCTAGCCTTCATTTTGCACTAAGTATGACCTCTACGTGTGCATCCTAAATCCTTTAAACCAGTTTGGCCACATGAGTCCACTATAGCTACCTATATGCGGTATTCTTTTGCCGTTCTAAGAAAATTTGCATGTGCCATCACTAGTTTTCAAAATAAACTTCTCTTTTGTGTGTTTGTTTCGCTCGCAGAACGGTAACGGGTGGCTAATATTTTCCATGCTGGCTGTGTTATTCTCACGATGAGTGTTTATTCACTTGTCATTGCACGAGAGTAAGGCAAAGGTTTTAGTGATTCCCAGTCCCGAAATGCAAAAATGAATTTACTTTATGTTGTCAAATAATAAATTCCTTGGAAAGTGTTGGTATGGAAGGCACCCGTGGATACGGTTAGCCATGGAAAGTGAAGGTATGGTGGAAAAAGAAATAAACTTTATTTTCTGTTTGGGAACCGCCTATGGCATATCTAGCATGGAAAGTGTTGGGAACTCTAAGTCGTTTTCGTTGGTGGGATGGATACTTCTCCCAAAATGTTTTTATCTCTATTTTTTCGCTTTGAGCTTATGCACCTCTAAAAATCCCTACTTCCCTCCGCGAAGGGCCTTTCGTTACTTTATGCAATTTTTGTTTTGAATTTGAGTCTCCATCTTCTCTTATAAAAGCACCAACTAAGAGGCAATATGATCGTACTTAAGTATTGGGTGTAGCTAATATTCGAGTGTGTTTCATGAATGTATCAATGTTTGAGCATGGTGGGCTAGGGATAACTTGTTTTAGCATTGCTATTTTGAAAAACATGGTTGCTTGTTGATATGCTTGAGTATCTAAATTATTATGTCAAAACTAGACTATTGCTTTGAATCACATAAAAGTCCAAATGTCTATGCTATAAAGAAAAGAATATGATATGACTTGATAAACAACACTCCACATCAAAAATTCTGTTTTTATCACTTACCTACTCGAGGACGAGCAGGAGTTAAGCTTGGGGATGCTGATACGTCTCCAACGTATCTATAATTTTTGATTGTTCCATGCTGTTTTATTATAAATCTTGGATGTTTTATAATCATTTTATAGTCATTTTATATCATTTTTTGGTACTAACCTATTGACATAGTGCCAAGTGCCAGTTGCTATTTTTCCCATGTTTTTACGGAGATTATAAAACATGTTGGGCCGTGGTTGGGCCCTGGTTGCATCTGGGGGAGTCCAAATGCAGTCCAAATGTCACGAAACTTTACGGAGATTTTTTATGGACCAGAAGGAAGATGTTGGGCCCTGGTTGCATCTGGGGGAGTGTCGAGGAGGGGACAACCCACCAGGGCGCGCCAGGAGGCCCAGGCGCGCCCTGGTGGGTTGTGCCCACCTCGGGTGCCCCCCGGACCACCTCTTTGCTCTATAAATACCCCAATATTCCAGAAACCCTAGGGGAGTCGACGAAATATTCATCCAGCCGCCGCAGAGTCTAGAACCACCAGATCCAATCTAGACACCATCACGGAGGGGTTCACTGAAGGAAATATGCCCTAGAGGCAATAATAAAGTATTATATATTTCCTTATATCATGATAAATGTTTATTATTCATGCTAGAATTGTATTAACCGGAAACATAATACATGTGTGAATACATAGACAAACAGAGTGTCACTAGTATGCCTCTACTTGACTAGCTCGTTAATCAAAGATGGTTATGTTTCCTAGCCATAGACATGAGTTTTCATTTGATTAACGGGATCACCTCATTAGGAGAATGACGTGATTGACATGACCCATTACGTTAGCTTAGCACCCGATCGTTTAGTATGTTGCTATTGCTTTCTTCATGACTTATACATGTTCCTATGACTATGAGATTATGCAACTCCCGTTTACCGGAGGAACACTTTGTGTGCTACCAAACGTCACAACGTAAATGGGTGATTATAAAGGTGCTCTACAGGTGTCTCCAAAGGTACTTGTTAGGTTGGCGTATTTCGAGATTAGGATTTGTCACTCCGATTGTCGGAGAGGTATCTCTGGGCCCACTCGGTAATGCACATCACTATAAGCCTTGCAAGCATTGTGACTAATGAGTTAGTTGCGGGATGATGTATTACGGAACGAGTAAATAGACTTGCCGGTAACGAGATTGAACTAGGTATTGAGATACCGACGATCGAATCTCGGGCAAGTAACATACCGATGACAAAGGGAACAACGTATGTTGTTATGCGGTCAGACCGATAAAGATCTTCGTAGAATATGTGGGAGCCAATATGGGCATCCAGGTCCCGCTATTGGTTATTGACCGGAGAGGTGTCTTGGTCATGTCTACATAGTTCTCGAACCCAAAGGGTCCGCACGCTTAAAGTTACGATGACAGTTATATTATGAGTTTATATGTTTTGATGTACCGAAGGTTGTTCGGAGTCCTGGATGTGATCACGGACATGACGAGGAGTCTCGAAATGGTCGAGACATAAAGATTGATATATTGGACGACTATATTCGGACACCGGAAGTGTTCCGGAGAAGTTTCGGATACCGGAGTGCCGGAGGGTTACCGGAACCCCCCGGGGAAGTATTGGGCCTTAGTGGGCCTTGAGGGGAGAGAGAGGGCAGCAGCCAGGAGGTGGTGCGCCCCCTCCCAGGAGGAGTCCTAGTTGGACTAGGAGAGGGGGGCGCAACCCCCTTTCCCTCTCCCTCTCCCTCTCTTTCCTTCCCCCCTCTTTTCCTAGTAGGACTAGGAAAGGGGAGTCCTACTCCTACTAGGAGGAGGACTCCCCCTCTCTCCTTGGCGCGCCTAGGGCAGCCGGCCTCCCCCTTGCTCCTTTATATACGGGGGCAGGGGGCACCTCTATACACACTTGATATACGATATTTTAGCCGTGTGCGGTGCCCCCCTCCACCATATTACACCTCGATAATACCGTTGCGGAGCTTAGGCGAAGCCCTGCGTCGGTGGAACATCATCATCGTCACCAGGCCGTCGTGCTGACGAAACTCTCCCTCAACACTCGGCTGGATCGGAGTTCGAGGGACGTCATCGAGCTGAACGTGTGTAGAACTTGGAGGTGCCGTACGTTCGGTACTTGATCGGTCGGATCGTGAAGACGTACGACTACATCAACCGCGTTGTGATAACGCTTCCGCTGTCGGTCTACGAGGGTACGTGGACAACACTCTCCCCTCTCGTTGCTATGCATCACCATGATCTTGCGTGTGCGTAGGAATTTTTTTGAAATTACTACGTTCCCCAACATTCACCCCTTCCATTGGTGCCTCTCCGATGATGCGTGAGTAGTTCTTTGTAGACCTTCGGGTCCGTAGTTAGTAGCTAGATGGCTCTCTCTCTCTCTCTCTCTCTCTCTCTCTCTCTCGCTGAATTCTCAATACAATGGTCTTTTGGAGATCCATATGATGTAACTCTTTTTGCGGTGTGTTTGTTGGGATCTGATGAACTTTGAGTTTATGATTAGTTATATCTTTTTATATACATGAAAGTTTTTTGAGTTTCTTTGATCTCTTATATGCATGATCTCTTATAGCCTCGTATTTCTTCTCCGATATTTGGGTTTTGTTTGGCCAACTTGATCTATTTATCTTGCAATGGGAAGAGGTGCCCGGTAGTGGGTTCGATCTTATGGTGCTTGATCCCAGTGACAGAAAGGGAACCGACACGTATGTACCGTTGCTACTAAGGATAAAAAGATGGGATCTATATCTACGAAATAGATAAACGGATCTTGTCTATATCATGTCATCGTTCTTATTGCATTACTCCGTTTTTCCATGAACTTAATACACTAGATGCATGCAGGATAGCGGTCGATGTGTGGAGTAATAGTAGTAGATGCAGGCAGGAATCGGTCTACTAATCTTGGACGTGATGCCTATGTAATGATCATTGCCTGGATATCGTCATAATTATTTGAAGTTCTATCAATTGCCCAACAGTTATTTGTTTACCCATCGTTTGCTATTTTTCTCGAGAGAAGCCACTAGTGAAACCTACGTCCCCCGGGTCTTCTTTCTCATACATTTGCCTTGCGATCTACTTTTTCCTTGCGTTTATTTTCAGATCTATTAAACCAAAAAATAAAAAATACCTTGCTGCAATTTATTCTTATTTATTTTGTTTGGTGTTCGATCTATCAATGTACTACAATTTCCTCACGTCCTTTTTGCCTATCTTGAGGCGCCGCACCCCGAAAGGGATTGACAACCCCTTTAACACGTCGGGTTACGAGTATTTGTTCTTTGTGTGTAGGAGTTGTTTACGTTGTGTTGCTTGGTTCGCCTACTGGTTCGATAACCTTGGTTTCATATCTGAGGGAAATACCTACCGCCGCTGTGGTGCATCATCCCTTCCTCTCTGGGGAAATACCTACGTAGCTTCAAGCGACATCAGCTATGATGTTGGATGGGCCAGCTCGAACATGGTTAAAACGATTGCCTCCTAATTCCATCAATTCATGGGTAGAGCTAAAGTCGCGGTTCATTAAGAAATTTCAAGGGACATGCAAGGAGCCTGTGACGATTATTGATCTGGATAACTGAGTGCACCGTGAGGATGAGTCAGCCCATCATTGGGTCTAGCGGGTCTCTGCTATTATTCACTCATCGGATAGTATTGCGGCAGGTCAAGCGGTTCTGGTTTTGGAGAAGAACTGTCACTTTACCCCCCTTAAATAGAAGCTTGGGTGGCTTAAGCATCATTGTAATGATACGGGTGAGCTCATGGCGGATCCCATTAAATACGCCGACTCCGATACTACAAAGGACCTCGGGTCTGATGCTGAGAAATCGAACAAGGGTAAGAAGAGTGGCAGTGGTAAGGGTCAGCAGCCGAATGTGGCAGGAAACAATGGCAACAACTAGGGCGATGGTGGTAAGCGAAGACACCCCGATGGCGGGTCGGATTTGGTAGCTAACACCAACACTGGGTATAAGGGCCAGCGCCGCAATGGTAATGGTAAGCCGCCGTATGACAAGGGAAAACCTTTTAATCTAGAGGCAGTGCTTAACGACCCGTGTCCAAAGCACAGTTTGCCTGACAAGCCATCCACTCATGCTTGGAAGGATTGTTGGATTATGCAGGAGTTCAGGAATGATGGGCTCAATTAGAATCATGGTAATAATAATGGGCCGCCCGGTGGGTCAGGATCCGGCTCACAAGGACCCGGCTTCAGTGGCGGCAGCTCAAACTCTGGCTATCAAGATCAAGGTAACCAGGGTGGTTATAATCAACAGGCTGGTCATGGTAACCATCAGCAAGGGAATCAGTCTGGATATCAGAGTAATCCAAAGCAGCTCAATGGTTGCCAGTATCATGTTTTCACCACAAGTCTTTGCAAACGGGATCAGAAAGTTCATAAGCGTGCGGTCAATACTATTGAGCCGGCGGTGCCTCAATATTTGTAGTGGTCAGAACATCCAATCACATGGAGTCGGGAGGATCACCCGCCCTGGGGCGAGAATCCGGTTCAGCTGGCACTGGTGGTAGCCCCTTAGGTTGGGGGTTATAAATTCATTAAGGTTCTTATGGACAGTGGCAGCAGTATCAACATCCTATAATATGACACATTTTTCCAGATGAATTTAACTAACAAGGATCTTAAGCCGTCTTCCACAGTCTTCCATGTTGTGGTTCCTGGTAAGTCGGTGTATCCTGTGGGAAAGATCGCCTTGGAAGTGGCCTTTGGTGATGATTATGATTACAGAGCAGAGATGTTGTGGTTTGAAGTGGTCAAAATCAAGAGTCCATATCATTCTTTGTTTGTACGGTCGGCTTATGCTAAGTTCATGACTCGCCTTTGCTATGTCTATTTACAGCTCAAAATGCCGGGGCGAAAGGGCACGGTTACGGTCCATGGTGATCGGAAGGTCACCCTGGAATGTGAGGAAGGAGACGCAGCTTATGCAGAGTCGGCTTGTGCTACCGAGGAGCTTAAGTTTTACAAGGATAATGTTGACCTGGCTGATATGACCCCTTTGAAGAATCCCACCACTGAGCAAGACCCTTTGTTAAAGTTTAAGTCCGCTGATGATACTAAACAGGTTGATTTTGTCCCTGGCGACTCATCTCAGCAGTTCACAGTGGGGGCTAACATGGATCCTAAATAGGAAAGCGCGCTCATCGAGTTCACCCGTGAGAATCGGGACATTTTTGCATGGAAACCTTCTAACATGCCGGGTGTACCAAGGGAATTCGCTGAGCACACTCTTAATGTGGATCGTAAGTTTAAGCCGGTCAAGCAGTTCCTTCGTCGTTTCAATGAAGAGCGACGTAGAGCTATTGGAGAAGAGGTAGCCCGGCTCTTAGCGGCTGGGTTTATCGTCGACGTTTTTCACCCTGAGTGGTTGGCTAACCCTGTGCTTGCACTGAAGAAGAATGGCACTTGGCGTATGTGTGTTGATTACACAGATCTTAACAAGGCTTGTCCAGCTGATCCATTTGCTCTCCCTCGCATCGACCAGATTATTGATGCCACGGCGGGTTGTGAGAGTTTATGTTTCCTGGATGCTTATTCTGGGTATCATCAGATCAAGATGGCAGTTAAGGATCAAGAGAATACGTCTTTCATTACACCCTTTGGAGCTTTATGCTATGTTTCTATGCCTTTTGGTCTCAAGAGTGCTTAGGCGACTTATCAGCGTTGTGTTCAGAATTGTCTTCACAGTCAAATTGGGTGTAATGTTCATGCTTATGTGGATGATATTGTGGTTAAATCTAGGAAGAAGGAGACTCTCCTGGATGACTTGAGGGAAACTTTTTACAATCTCCGGGTTTATAAAATGATGCTTAACACGGCCAAGTATGTATTTGGTGTACCTGCAGGTAAACTGTTGGGTTCCTGGTCTCAGAGCGGGGCATTGAAACTAACCCGGAGAAGATAAAGGCCATCACTTCACCTTCTAAGCCGGCGTGTGTCAATGACGTCCATCATTTGGCTGGTCGCATCGCAGCTTTGAGCCGGTTTATAAGTCGCCTGGGAGAGAAGGCAATTCCTTTATACCAGATGAAGAAGAAGACAGATAATTTTGTCTGGAGCGATGCTGCTAATCAAGCATTTGAGGATCTTAAGAAGCAGTTGGTTGAGCCACCTGTCTTAGCTGCTCCCATCAACAAAGAGCCTTTGCTCCTATACGTGGCCGCTAATAACAAGGCGGTCAGTGTGGCAGTTGTCGTGGAATGCAAGGAGGCAGGAAAGGAGTACCTTGTTCAGCGGCCGGCTTATTATGTCAGTGAGGTTTTGGCTGAATCCAAGCAAAGATACCCACACTGGCAGAAGCTGGTGTTTGGGGTGTTCATGGCGAGTCGCAAGTTGAAACATTATTTCCTTGGACATCCCATTACAATAGTCAGTTCTGCTCCTTTGGGGTATATCATTCAAAACAGAGAAGCTACTGGCGGGGTTGCTAAGTGGGCAATTGAAATGGGACCTCCTAATTTGAAGTATGTTCCTAGGACATCTTTCAAGTCTCAAGCTTTGGGGGATTTCATCAATGATACGACAGAGTTGCAGACACCTGAAGAGAAGCTTGACAACACATATTGGACAATCCACTTTGATGGGTCCAAGCAGTTAGAAGTCTCGGGGGCTGGGGTTATTTTGACTTCCCCACGAGGTGACAAATTTTGTTATGTTTTAAGGTTAATGTTTCCTTGTACTAACAATGCAGCTGAGTATGAAGCTTTACTCCATGGCCTTCGTATGGCTAAAGAGATGAATTTAAGCCGGGTCAGGTGCGTGGGCAACTCAGACCTTGTGGCTCAGCAAGTCTCAGGCAAGTGGGAATCTAAAGACCCGCTCATGGCGGCTTATCACCGGGCGGTTGTTAATATTGCAGGTCACTTTAAGGGTTATCAGGTGGATCACCTTGATCGACGGAAGAACGAGGCGGCTGATGCATTGTCCCGGCTAGGTTCTCAACGTAAGCCGGTGCTTCCTAATGTGTTCCTTGATGTATGACACAATACTTCCATCAAGTTACCGTCTGAAGAAGACCTTGATGTCCCTGACCCAGAGGCGCAGTTGGGCGGCTCTTCATGATACTCCAGATTGGACTTTGTCTTATCTGGCTCATATGACCCGGGGCGAGTTACCCGAGGATGAAGCTTTGGCAAGGAAAATAACCAGGAGGTCTAAGTCTACAACTCTCATCGACGGAGACTTACACCACTCTAGTGTGACAGGCGTATTCCAACGTTGTGTCTCTCCTGAGGAGGGTCGTGAAATTTTACGAGAGATTCATGAAGGCGATTGTGGTCATCATGCCGGTTAAAAAATCTTTGGTGGCTAAAGCTTTTCGTCATGGGTTTTATTGGTTAACGGCTCATGCTGATGCAGAGGACATCGTTAGCAAGTGTGATGGATTGCCAAAAATTTCCAGACAGGCTCATGTGCCGGCTAAGGAATTGCATATGATCCCAATAACACTACAAAAAAAATACACTTCAGTGATGATACATGTTTGTCACAGTAGGTTGCGTTTTTTGTCATGCATGTACATCCATGACAAGTTTATGACGGAATTAAGATAGTCATACCTGTGCTGTCGTAGAAGTGTTCCATGACATTGCCAAAATTATCATCACGAAAGTGTCCACTTCCATGACGATAAATCGCGCGTCACAGAAGTGCTTTCGTCAAGGGTGACCGACACGTGGCATCCACCATAATGGAACGCCATTAAGCTATCGGGTCGGGTTTTGGATCCGATAACCCGTTAACAGCCCCGACCAATGGGGATTTTCCATGTGTAAAATCATCATTGGCTGGAGGAAACACGTGTCGGCTCATCGCTGGGACAGATGTCATCCACTCATTGGACAGAAGGCGCCTATGATACGTCGACACGTGGCACGGCCCAACAGTGGCCCATTCCTGTGAAAAGGCCGGCCCGTTTGACTTGGTCAAAAGCTGGCGGGCCGGCCCATGGAAAGCCTGTTAACAGCCTGTTCGCATATAGCCCATTTACAGCCCGCTAACCCAAGGCCCGTTACGCCCTATTTGAATTAGGCCCAGTAGCGTCATCTGGGCCATCCAATATGATTCCATCCCGTTTTCACTTCTGGCCCATGTATGGCGCATGACGTCTTTCGGCCCATATGAGGCCCTATGTAACTCTTGGCCTATTAACGGCCCGTGCTGAAACTGGCCCGTAATGAACAGTGTATTACTTTACACCCATTAACGGCCCGTGGTGAAACTGGCCCGTAATAAACAGTGTATCACTTTATACCCATTAACGGCCCGTTATTCCGTTGGGCTGTTTCCAGCCCATGTTATCTTTCGGCCTTCTCAGAGCCCATTTATTCTTGGGCTATTTTCCAGCATTCGTTTACTTACGGCCCGTTACTGTCATTTTCTGCTTGTGGGCCAAATTCAGCCCGTCGTTACAGTCGGCCCGTTTGTGGTCCGTTAATACGTTGGGCCGTTTTCATAGCGTCATCAAGTACGGCCTATTAACGATGGCCCATTATGGTCGGCCCATGAACGGACGATTCCAACTCTAGCCCGTTTACAGCCAGAATGCGGTCTGTTTGGCCCATGTTTGGCCAATCGATCATACGGCCGGTATAAGGCCCATTGATGATACGGCCCGTAGAAGGCCCATTGTTTCTACGGCCCGTAGAAGGCCCACTGTTTCTACGGCCCGTAGAAGGCCCATTGTTTATACGGCCCGTAGAAGGCCCACTGTTTCTACGGCCCGTAGGAGGCCCAGTGTCACTACAGTAAATATTAGCCCATGGTTATTGTCGCCTAGTTTTAAAAAATAGGTTATTGCAGCCACTAGCAAACCGCAGAAAAATAACTGCACTGACTACAAGCAAACAAATAAACAAGACAACAAGGAAATAAATAAGCAAGCAACTTACACTAGGCTATCACGGCTATTACACATATTACATCCACTCGGCATCAAAGTTCGCCACCAGTGCAAATATAGGGAACACAGCAGCATATAAACGCCGCAGCAAAACAAGTCCAGAACTGAAACTACTTCAGAAGAGCTCAAGAAACAATATCCTGGGTACCCATAATGCTGGCAAGATGCTTAGCAAGCTTATTAACTTTCTCTTGTTTGGCGCTTAAGTCCTCCAGCGCTTGCTGTTGCACCAGAAAGTATGCATCTGAATTCTGGAGGGACTTCCTCAGTCCTTCGGCTTCCTGTCGCATAACATCTGATCGATGTCTTTCAACTTGAAGTTGAGACTCAAGAAGCCGAACTGATTCAGGCAACGAGTTCGATGAGCTGGTGCCAGCAGTGGTAGCCAGTAACTCAAACACTACATCAAGACATGACTTTGGGGGTGTCTCAGTGTCTTCAATATAGTTTTTATCAGCTTTCTTGGAGACCAACAGGGATGTCTCACTATCTTGAACCTTATCTGCATTACTTCCTTTACCATTGCATAATAGGGTACTCTTCTCCAATATTTTATCCGCATTCTAAAAGAGAAACAAACAAACACATGTCAGGTTTACAATGTAGTATATGAAACTCATTTTGGTAAACCAGTTCAGTAGTAAGGTGGACAGGATAACAACATGAAACAAACATATATCTATGTAGTATGGTCACTGTATGGTCTATATCATTCTAGTTTATGTTGCCAAATCAAGATAGATACAGTTTGAATCATATCTATTTAAGACAAAGCAGCATCGACAGAATATAAGTGTGGGAAACTACACAGCAATAACAACACTTGTAATGTGCATGGCATGAGAACATAACTGTTTATTCAATTGAAACTGAAATCAACATAGAGCAAGTTACAACAGCAAACAGCCAAACACGTTGAAGAAACAGGTTTAAAACATACCTGTTGCGCCATTGGAGTTTCAATTGCATCCTTCAAATTTGAAATTAGTTGGTATCAGTAAATACAGTGATGCAAGAGCAAAGTAGTATGAACCATAGCTACGGAACCTGACCTGAGAACAATTCTTCTTCTGCTTTAAGCGTTGACTTCGGGTTCGGAGTGGTGGTCCTCGTGATTTGGGCACTGCAGTTGCCTTACTAACTGCTCGTGTTTGGGTGCTCTGTGGTGGAGACGGTGCTGTGTCAACGGGAACTGGGTGTCTATCTGCTGGGGTTGGGGTTAGAAGGGGTGTAGCTGGTTCTCTGTCCAACTGGGTAGGGGTACAATATGCATGAGTGTGGGTTATGTGTGGTGGGGCTGGTTCTTGGGCAAGTACAACCGTGGTTCTATCTGCATCGACAGGTAGCACGATCTTTTCTGAAGACCGTGTTTTTTCCCACAGATACTGCCATCACTCCCTCCAATTGAAATGGCTGATAAAAAAGAAAAGTAATTGAATGTACAGACATTGTAAGATAGACGGGTGCAAATGGATAGTAGGGAAGAAAACAGGGCATGAAATAATTCACATTTATGTTGTCTAAGCAAGCAGAATAGCAGGACATAATTTCACATATATGATGGCTAACTAAATAGGATAGAATGACATACTTCAAAATATTATGACTATGTAAACATGATGACATGATATAACTATACGATGTGTCTATTAAAGTGGTTGGCATGCCATAAATCACAAACATGCCGTCGATGGAAACATGATGGCATGATATAATTCACGGATAGAATGACATAATTTGAAATATGATGACTATGTAAACAGGATGAGATGATATAACTATATTCTGTCTTTAGAAAATGGGTTGGCATGCCATAATTCAGATACATGCTGTCTATGTAAACATCATGGCATGACATAATTCAAATATATGATTTATATACTAAGGAAGTGAGCATAGGGCAATCGCATATATGATGTGTCAACTAAGGAGATGGCATTCAATATTGTGTATATGATGTAAAAACTAAGCATTGCAATACAACATATGCATTATATGAGTAATATAACCCTGCCAAGTTTGAGCATACACCTCAAGGGGATAATAGGACTGGTCAACTGCCTCTAAATCCTCCTCTGAAGAGCTATCTGTAACCAGCAAGATATCTGCTTCAGCAGGTAGCATTGTCTGCTCTGAAGACCTTGTTTTCACTCCAGATTTCTCCATCACCAATTCAAATGGCTGATGCACGGGAAGAGTAGTTGAATATACAAACATTGTCGACAAAAGCAATGAGAAATACAAAAAAAGGACAGCATGATATAATTCACATATATGACGCTTGCCTAAACAGCATGGCATTGCATAATTCACATACATAATGCCTCGCAACAAGATAACATTGCATAATTCACATATATAATATCTTGCAACAAGATGGCATTGCATAATTCACATATATGGTAATTATACACTAAACAAGTGGCATTCACACAAAGCATGTCTAAACTAAGCAAATGACATAGCAATGCAAGATACCATACGCACGATATGAGCGACATAACCCTGCCAAGTTAGGGCATGCACCTCGGGGGGGAAATATGACTGGTCATCTGTCTCTGAATCCTCCTCTGAGGAGCTATCGGTAACCAGCAAGACATGCGCATCGTCAGATAGCATTGTCTGCTCTTAAGACCTTGTTTCCACTCCAGATTTTTCCATGATCGTGCCGAATGGCTGATGCACAGGAAGAGTAATTGGATGTACTAAAATTGTTGACAAATTTAACACGTAATAAAAAAATGATGGCATGATATAATTCACATATAAGATGACTGGCTAACCAGGGTGGCATTGCAAAATTCACATATATGATGCCTAGCTAGACAAGATGGAATTGCATGATTCACATATAGGATAAAGAAACTAAACAGATGGCATTGACACAAAGCATGTCTAAACTAAGTAGATGACATCTTTAATGTATACAGTAAGCAATGCAAGGCACCATATGCATGATATTACCAACATCAGCATGCCAAGTTAGAGCGAAGACCTCATGGGGTAAATAGGAGTGGTCTTCTCCTTCCGAATCCCCCTCAGAACAGTTATCTTCCTCTTGATTACGATCCGAAATAGGTGGAGGGGGGCTGCCTTTGCACCCACCATGGAACGACGTCTGCATGAAATTTTATTGCCACGCAAGGCTCGTCTCTTTTGCTCTACATGATCAGTTCCATTGTGTGCAATAACTGGCATGCATAGGAATAAAACATAGTGAGATTATGTAAGGAGTGCATGCACAAATCCAGAGTGATGGTAGCAAACTGTGGATAGACCCAAAACCAATGATAGTAGGCAGATAATAGCTTTAGTTAAAAAATACAGATAATGGCTCCTTTAATGTTTGTTTGCACCCAACATGAAACTCATAGTAGACACCGGAGATTAACCAGATAGTAGACAGATAGTATTGATTGCTGCCCCAATATGTACCCCACAACCATTTAAAAACTCAAGTTTCAGCATTAGTTTGGACCTGACTCGGAGTCTAATAGGTGAACACGACGATAATGTAGCATGTCATCATATTAAGCGACGCATAACGTAAGCAGACACGGAAGAGTGCGACCTCTCTTGCGGACCCATGTAGTCCTCAAGGTCATCTGCTCAGTTGATGATGGTAATGCAGTTGCCGTGGCTGCTAGCGGCGGGGAAGAAGATCTGAGGCGGCGAAAGACAGTCTGGAGAGCGGATCCCTGCTGTGGTGAACCCTTCCATCGTTGTAGCAGCTGAGCTGGGGTGGAACACAGCGCCGCAGGAGCAGGACAAACCACACAAGGTTTTCTTTGACACATATCTGTAACAGAAGTAATTGAGTAAGGGCTTGTTTGAATTTGAGGATTCTATCAATGCAGGGATATGAAATAGACAGGAATAGGATAGGAATGCACGTGCAAAACAGAGAATTTAAAAACACAGGATTTCTGCCAATCTGGGTGTTTGATTCACAACAATTGGAAGATCACAGGATGCAAAAAAGCATGGTGAGATTAAGTCAAACCACAAGAAAATGTACAGTTATAATTCTATTATGCTACTATCTCTTAGTCTTGTGCTTGATGAATAGGAATATGAAAATGAGGAGAAGTGGAAATTAGAATTCCTACGGTTTTTCTTTCAAGGAGACACTAAAGGAACAAATCCTACAGTTTTCCTTTGCTCCATTCCTTTGCACCAAATTCATGAAAAGTAGTACCATAGGAAACTTTCCAATTCCGATGTTTTTCATTCACTTTTCCTTTCAAGCACTGGCGATTCTAGTAGGCAGGCTTGAGCAAGGAAAATCCTACACTAAAAAAATGTTTTTGTGCTACTTCTATTACTTTGGACCCAGGCCACTGCCATAATAGCTCAACTCCCAGGCCCATCGACAAATGCACAGCTCAAACGCGCAGAGATAAATAATGATGGCGTTCAAGAGAGTCCATCACGGATAGCTAAGTTGCCTGGTACGTCACTGCTTGTCATATAGTAGGATAAAATAATCGTATTTCCCGTTACTACAAGTGCTCAGTGGAAAATATATATAACATGTAGAGTAAAAAAGAGATGCAACAAGTGTACAACCTCTTTGGCGAAGCCATGTCGATCTCAGCGTGATTGGGTTGGCCGGTGAGGATGCTCCGGCTGACTTGGCTGTCGGAGGAGGGGAAGAAGATCTTAGGCGTCTGGAGATGGAGCCCGAGGTACTGCTCCGCTGTGATGGAGGGTTTCGTCGTTGGAGCAGCTCCGGTGAGTTGTACGACACCGAGGCTGAAGCAGGACAAGAGAGACAACGAACAACGTTAACCTGAGTGGAATTCTAATAGCATCTCCAATACATGACGTAAAATACATAACCACAAAGTGCTAGATGTAAAATACATCAGCCGCTCATCTCTGAACTTAACTGTCAAAACTGAATTTAACTGTCGAAACTGAACTTAACTGTCGAAACTGAACTTAACTGTGGAAACTGAATTTTGCTGTCGAAATTGAATTTTGCTGTCGAAACTGAACGCACTAGCAAGGTGAGGCTACACGTCGGTCGACTGACTTTTTCATCTCTGGTCAGTCGATTTTGTAGCCATTGGATACGAAATCAAGGGCCTGCGGTTCATCTTCAACCTCCACCCCCCTGAGCCGCCAGCCACCACCGGCCAAACAGCAGCCCCTCGCCGCCCGCGGCTGGCGGTGTGCCGCCCCGCCCGCCCCGAAAGCACTCCCCACCGCCGGTCCGCCGCCGCCCCGGCCATCCCTCTAGGCCCCCCCCGTGCCGAGCTTTTTCTCCAGCGATCCCCATGCCACCGCCCCGCCAACGCCCCGCCACCGCCGGCGACCACCGCCCCCATCCTGAACCCTAATATAGATAGTGGGGTACCTCTCCGGCGAGCCCCCGTCCCCGCTGCGGCTGGTTCTTCCTTCACCCCGGGGAGCCCCCCCCACCCCCTGAAAATCGACTGACCCAAAAGTCGATTCAGTCAATTGAAGTGTAGCTAAATCGGAGCAGCATCACAAGCAAGAGCAAGAGCGAGAGCAGCTGCGCGAACAAGAGCAATAGCAAGAGCAGACCAGGCAGGGGACCGAGAGCAAGAGCAGAGCAACAGCGCGAGCGAGAGCTAAAGCAGCAGCAGCTCCTACTGATGTGGACGTCGCCGCCGAGGGAGCGACGCCGTGGAGGAAGTGGCCGGCGACGCCGCCGTGGATGGAACTGCGCCGTGTCGGCTCGGGACCGAGCGCTGGCAGCACCGTGAGATCGAATCAAGAAGAAAATGCGGCGATTAGTGTACAACCTCTTTGGTGGTGCCGATTAGGCCGCAGCTCCATCCGAGGAAACGGTGATGATGATGCTCTTCCGGTGGTGCAGGTGAAGACGGCGGTGTGGGAATGGAGGTGGCGCGAAAGATGAGGGGAACGTCGGGGCAGCTCCTTGGAGGTGGAGGATGGGGTGGCTGAACCGGCGGGACGATGAGATCGACGACGGATCCTCATCCGGTACGGTGGATGAGGGACGTCGAGGTGTTGCTGTGGACGACGTCGTCGGGGAAGAAGCTCCGGCTGGGTGGCGGACGGAACAAGGTGTGGGGTTTCGTCGCGGGTTTTCGCTGCCTCGGTGTACGAATGGGTGGGCGGATGGGATGGCAGTGGGGAACCATGGCTTAGAGACGCGCTTGTCCGAAATGTGGGGTAACTTACGAAAGTACCCCCACCGATTTGAGGCGGTTCTTTCGGTTCATGGGTACCACGGGCATTTCGCGTGTCGGGATTTCACAGGAGGTGGGAGTTTTCGCGCGCGTTGTAATTTCGGAATAGCAAGCCGCGGGTTGAGATGGAGGGAGTTGTCGGAGCACAACGAGACAAAGATATATCTTAAATATTTCAGGCTAACAAGGCGCGGGTTGAACAGGCGGGAGTTTCGCAGCACGATAGGCAAAGACGCTAGCTTGAATTTTCGGCATAACAAGGCGCGACTTGAAATTTCGGAAGAACAAGCTTAACGTGTACCCAAAAAAGACAATTTGCACCTCAACAAGCACAACACACACACAAACACCATTTAGACTAGAGTAAGGTACACGTGCATTGCACGCATGAGATTTGGCAACCAAATTATGAATAAATACCACATTATAGCATGCAAGCTTTGAGTCATATATGCATGATGTAGATGTTCATTTAATTCTTATAGTTCATTTCATTCAAAATCATCTAGTTTTTATAAGAAAGCTAATCTATTTTAAGATTCATGGAATTGTGCGTCCTAAGACATAAAGTAAAAACAAATAATGGCAAATCATGTAGAAAAAAATTTGGGCAATTCTGATACGGAAGATTCTAGAACAAATAAGAAGTGCTTGTGTTTTGATGTTTGTGCATTATGCTTAAGTTCAACCATGGAGTCTTCTAGATTATACATGTGGCGAAATCTGGTGGAATCTAGATGATATCCAACGGCCAGTAGTGCTCAAATTTGCCATCTTTGGACCATCGGATTCTCCTCATCCAACGACCATCTTTCAAAGTTAAAGTTACCCGCACACAATTAAAAAATATAAAATATAATATATAGGGGTATAGATATAGATATGTGATGCGAAAGCCGCCCATCATCTCCAATTAGAATAGTGTGTCCATGCACGGATGCGACGTGGCCAAATGATGTCTGCCATCGGTATCTCAAATTCAAATTAGTCTGACCTTGTTCAATGTGTATACATTACAACATGCTCGTTTCCAAACCACACCGCGCAGATCTCCGTTATATTCAAGCATGCATGGGTTTCAAACATCAGGATCTCTTATTCAAATATTTGAATTCAACTTTACATTGATTATGACCTCACCTATTCTTTTACACCCACACAGTAGTCTTCTCTTTATAATTGTACCACTAACTTTCTCTCGTGCATGCATGCACACACACCACCAGTCGGCATTATCCATCGCACACATGCAATCTTTTTCTTCAGGTCGGTCTCCCATGAAGGCACACACCCACACATCCCCCTCTCCATCATATCGGGCATTCTTTATCTCTCACGCGTGCATGCGCAATGATCGATGTTCCTCTATGTATGTGTGTATATAGCTAGGTCTTTCATAGTTTTCCACACAAACCGATCAATCGATATATCCAGTGAGGTCTCACCCTCTTTCCCACGTCCACATCGATCAATCTATACCTCTCTATATAGGATTAACATATATAGCTAATACACCCACATTAATTATATATCCAATGTCCCCCTCTCATCATCCATGCCTTCCGCTTCATCTCTCAGACGCGTGCACAATGGCGAAGACAGCGGGCAGTAAGGGCCCTGCCCCCTCCCCCCTAAGATCACTATATATCGAGGCTAATATGAATGTGATAATTAGACAATTGCTGCTAAAAATGGTTTAAGTTCATGAATTGACTCTCCTAGTAAAGGATTAGCAATGCTTGGCCCCCTAGCTCATTTATTTTTCATGGCTCCGCCACTGCGCGCAATAGTGCATGTGTTCGCCCCCTCTCTCTAAATACCGATCTCGCACTTGTGCATTCCTTCATAGTCTCCCTCCACTCGGCCCCTCGCACCATCTTCTAGCCCCCCACCGGATTTTGCCACATGTACAATCTAGCAGACTCCATGGTTGAACTTAAGCATAATGCACAAACCTCAAAACAACAGTGGTTCTCTTTTGTTCTAGAATCTTCCGTATCATAACTGCCCAAACTTTTTTTCTAGTTGAATTGCCATTATTTGTTTTTACTTTATGCTTTACAACGCACAATTCCATGAATCATAAAATAGATTAAGGGCTTCTTTGATTCAAAGGATTCTCAAAGGAATTTTGGAGGATTCTAATCATTAGGAATTTTTCCTATCTTGGTTGTTTGATTCGTAGGATTGTAAACCATAGGAATTTTTCCATATGATTCATTTGCACTAGATTTCATAGGAAAGATCCCATCCACTCAAGCCTCTTTGAAAGAATTCTGTGTTTTTTCTATGCACAATCAAACACTCGTACAATCCTGTAGGATTCAAGACGACATTCCATTATAATCCCATGTTTTTCCTATTCCCGCGTTCTTAGCTATTTTATAAAAACTAATTGATTTTGAATGAGATGAACTATAAGAATTAAACGAAGGGCTACATCAGGCATATATGACTCAGAGATTACATGCTATAGTGTGGTATTTATTCATAATTTGGTTGCAAAATCTGATGCGTGCAATGCACGTGTACCTTACTAGTACTTCAAGTATGTGCAAAACACGTAAATTAGAATACCAATGGCACGCTACACAGTGTCTCTCTCTTACAGTTCATGAAGCCACGTGGCACATGTGGAGGCGTTGTCGCGACCTCCTTGCGTGGATTGATCACAGTGACATGCTGCTGGTTCCAGAAGAATGTACTCATCCTCCCTGAGACATACTGGCGGTACATGCACGAAGTGAAGATGTGCACACACGCCACGCACGCACTCATTCCCTCGCACGCACACGCGGGTACATGGGCGGACGCAATTTTGTACCAAGATCCACCCCATGTGATAATTTGACGTGTGTAAAGTCGTTCACTACATTGATGGTCAATTAATACAGCGCATGCAAATTGAGTGGATGTGAGGGCGGAAGAAAGACATTATTACTCCACTGCGCGCATGTGAGTAGGTAAATCATGGGTTGCTAGTAGTACTTCCATTGGTCTCCTTCGTATTTTGTGCCAATTTTTGACAGTAACATAATATTTACGCATTTGAGCAGTGTAGTACTTGAAATTTATGTTCCGCTAAACTCATCGGGAGCCGTTTCGGGCCTCGAAACCAAAACCATCAATTAATCTTTACCTTGTTCCCATCACATTCGAAAGCCTGCTCACACCTACTAGTACGTACCAAACCTGAACGTGTTCCCACTATGCAGGTATTAGTACT
The DNA here is from genome assembly GCF_002575655.3 of Aegilops tauschii subsp. strangulata. Lineage (NCBI taxonomy): Eukaryota > Viridiplantae > Streptophyta > Magnoliopsida > Poales > Poaceae > Aegilops > Aegilops tauschii. The sequence goes on along the minus strand of NC_053041.3, from coordinate 648,731,656 downwards.
AGTGCTAGTACTTAGGTTATAAAAAGGGGAACTACCTAACCAAAAATTACTCTACCTTTCCTCCTCATAAGTGCTTCTTCTTCGTCCATCGTTGCCATGGCCGGTGAGCAGAGCTCTAGGTCGAGAACTACTCATAACAAGGGAGCGGCAACCAAGGCTGCGGAAAAAAAAGAGAGGGCTCGCCGCCACGCAGAGACCTCGAAAGATCTCTCACGGGCCGGCGATGGCTCCCAGGAGCGCCCTAGCCGCGGAGGCGAACATGCCGAGCCGGCGGAGCTGGAGTCGTTATCCCTCGACGGCATGCCCGATCAGCTCAATAAGCAGAAGGAGTTCATCCAAGGCTTGATGGAGTTGCTGAAGGAGAGTCTCGACGACATGCCCGCTGAGCTCAATCAGCAGGGGGAGTTGACCGCCGGCTTGGTGATGCTGCTGAAGAAGAGCATTGCCTCGGAGAAGAAGGCGACCGGCGAAATCCTGCAACTTCAGGAGGACAAGGTGAAGCTCTGCCACGAGATCGACCTGTTGAAGGAGAAGAACGCTGGCTAGAAGAAGCTGCATGAGAATAGTAGTTCCTCGATGAAGATGCTGCAGGCCCTCGTCATGGAACAGAAGGAGGAGTTGGCGAAGCTCCGCATCGAGCACCCGGCTGCTGTCAAGGTACGTAATGCGACCGTGGAACAGATGATGAAGGCTCGCGTCGAGAAATCCCGCGTCATGGACAGAATGAAGAAGATGGCGGAGGAGACGCGCAAGGAGATGGAGGTCGTGGAGGCGATGAAGAAGCAGTGACGACTCCGCGGCGAATTAGATCATTTGGGGTGATAATCTTCCTTCTTCTTTTGCTCCTGTGTTTCATTTTTTGCTTCGGGTGTTTCGCCGCACGTGTCACGTTCTCTACGAGGCATGAATAGAACAATGGTTTTTTTTAGGGAATGAATAGAACAATGCTAACAATGAGATGACTAGCAAATTAGATCATTTTTATCGCCATATGGCATTGGGTTGCCGTGTTTCGTGCTCCTCCGTCGCAGTACTACTCCAGTGGAAAACTTGAGTATACCGCACGGTTCTTTGCTCCTCCTCGATCAGGTCGTTGGCGCATTTATACGAGCAGTCAAATCAAAAGGCCCCGCCTTCCAGCAGTAATGAGCCGTCAAATCACAAAGGCCCTCGCCTCTCGTGAAACCGACCAAGCTAGACTGCCCCGCCCTCTAGCCTTTTAAAAAATGTATACTTTTGTACAGCAGTAGTATCGATGGATTGCGCCATGGAGCAAAACTTGAAATTAAAAAAAAGGTGCTACATATAGAGAGCGCTCGTCGCCAAATTATGCATAGTACTATTAAAAAGGCTAGTCACAATAATGGTGTCCAGCACAACCCACCCCTCAAATAAAACTAAGAGGGTGCTTGGATACGTTTTAGTCCCATGACTAAAAGTAGTGGGACTAAAACATGCTAGCCTCACCAAATTAATGAGCATTTATTATCCTCCAAACCCTCCAATCCAGAATCCGCCTGTGTTAAAGGAGAGGAGTTAAATGCGTAGAGAGAGGACTAATCCACATTTTAGTAGGGGTACCCCTGACTAAAAAATTTTAGTCTCAAGACTAGTTTTAGCCCCTCTTTAGTCAGGGGTGCTTGGAACTTTAGCCTCTTAAAGAGACTATTTTTAGTCAGACTAAAATAAGTCCCTTGGATCCAAGCACCCTCTAAGCATCCTGGAATTCTTTGACAAAACTAAGCACCCTGGAATTCTTTGACAACTAAACTGCTGGCTATATGATGTTGGCCATATATATTGTACGTATATAATGTGAAGAAACGAGTGGTAGTACTATACCAACTAAAAGATGAAATGTAAGAAATACTAGTGTGTACGTACTGAAGAGTTAAAGTAACGAGAAGAAACATAACATAGTTCTGCTGGGGGCTCAGCACAACACACCCGTCAAATTAAATTAAGCACACCTGAAATTAAACTTTGCAACTATTTCGGTAGACACTGCATTAGAACCACCATGAGCAACGACACTGCCACCTTACTCGGAGTCCTCGTCCACGTCCTCGACTTCGTCCTTGTCCCTCTTTCTCTTGGCCGATACTTCTTTGCTTGAACCGCACACTTGGCTGTTGCTCTTCATCCAACCCTTGTAGATATTGAAGCAAAGGTAGCCATCCATTGCAGCATAGTGGATGTGGTCTATATCTAGCTCTGTTGGAAAAGGCAGTGCCTAGGAGCCGCTTAGGCACGCCTAGGCGCTAGGCAATGGCCAAACGCCTCGCCTAGGGCATAAATGGAGGTCTAGGCAGGGCAAGCAAGGAATTGCCTACCCAAGCAAGAAATCATGCCACATACTGCACTGATATGCCAAACGAGTTATATTCCAATGGTAGTAGACGGCAATTAACTTATTTATATGCCCTAAACTAATATCAACACCCATATAATAATCACAAATACACTACAAGTAAAAACTATATTACCGCCTAGGCCACGCCTAGGGCGCTTAGGCACCGCCTAGGCACTAGGCGAAGGCCAACCGCCTCGCTTACGCCTACCGCTTTTACCAACCTTGATATCTAGTACATTCCGCTGCCATGCATGACGATGAAACGTGTATGGAGGTTTCTCCAGTTTACCGTACGAAGGATGAACCATGGCTCCTGCCAGGGTCAGCATTGAAGGCTGACGAGAGGACACCAGCCGATTCTTCTGGAGGTTGAAGGTGTTGCCTACAATGAGGCATATCCGACGCAGGACTTCTTTGTCGTTACCAAAGTCTACAGTAACGAATTTGACTAGGTTGCTCTCGAGGAAGTCCTTAAAATCCTGGCACTCAATGTCGGCATGGCATATGTGGTAGACCTGGATCACGGCGGGCTTCATGGCGGGCTTCTTCCTCTCTTCGTTCTTTAGATGCTTCTCTCCTCCCAGGACTGTGGTGTACTCAACATCTAGGCCAGCGACCCACTCATCATCTGAGTCTTCGAACATGCGACTGAAGCGAGAAAGGCATCCTTTCACCGTCGCGGAAGAACGGGGGTAGATGACGTCGAACTCATCGCCGGTGATGGTTCTAACCTTGTACTCACCACCGATCGTGGAGATTTGGGACGCCATGGATTTGGGAGGAGGGTTAGGATTAGTGGAACTGCCGTAATGTGAATGGACGGGACGACTAGGAGCGAACCGCCGTAGTATTGAAGGACGTGCGGGGACGAGTAGGAGCGAACTGCCAGCGTGCGAACGACAGGGTAGTGGCTTTCCATTCTCCCATGATACGGGCTTCCGAGAGCCCTTGGATCTGAGATCGAACGGTTGCATGGCGTGATTCTAGACCTATGGGTGAATATCCTATCCTGGAGGGTTATTCTGCAAATTTTCAGCAACTTAGCATGCGACCGTTTGATCTCAGATCCAAGGGCTGCCAGCAGCCCGTATCATGGTCGCGCCTACCACGACCGTCGCGTCGCTCACACCCTTGGAGATTTAACACGGTGCGTTAGGCTATCTGATGTTGGCATGTCATACATAGTCATCACTTAGTCACTCATACTACAACAAGGTTGCCTATAAGGTTGGCTATAAGTGTATTTTTTTACTCCTCTCTATCTCTTTCTTCGTACTCCCTCCGTCCCATAATATAAGAACGTTTTTGACACTAGTGTAGTGCCGAAAACGTTCTTATATTATGGGACACAGGGAGTACTAGTATTTATTGCATTTGCTAAGGAGTGACCTCTTCCAATGAAATGGTGTTGCTAAGTTTGCTTCATTTAATTAGCTATAGACTCAAAATTGTCTTTTCACCTAGGTACACGCGCTTAGCACCGTTTCTTCCTTGGGTCACCAAACTGGTCTCTCTCTTCTTGATTAACTTGCCACATCAAACTTTATGCCTATGTGGCAAGCTTAAGCACCTATAGGAGCAAGTAAAAGTACAATAGTGCGCTTTACATGGAATTTTTGCATATGTGGAGGAAAGAGAGGCAAGGAAAAAGTGGAGAAGTGGGCTCTCATGCAAGAGCCGGCCTCTACTACATGGTGGAGAATTGGGAGAGGCACCTGTATGGAGGTGGTCAGGAATCGGGAGACTCACGCCGGTCGTAGCGCCGCAGTTATAATGATAATGGCAAGTCAAATCACGGGCCCCCCCTGTCCAGCAGTAAATCGCTGTCAAATCACACAACCCTACGTTTGCAGCAGCCTACTCCCTCGTCTTCTCGCGTCTCTGTCGAACCGACTAGGCGGAGCTGCCCCGCCGCCTACCGCGCAGGAAAAGCCCCGCCCACGTCTTTTAAATAGTATATAGTATACTAATTTTGTACCCATGGATTGCACCCGCGCCATGGAGCAAAGCGTCTAGAAAAGGGCGGTACACATGTACGGAGTATACAGCACGCCCGTCGCGTTCGCGTCGCACCCCAGACGGTCGGTCGGTCTGGCACGCTGCTCTCCGAATGGAACGTGCGTCATATTGCGTTTGCACACACATGTGGGACGGCAATTGAGAACCGAACATAGGCACACTCCCCGGCCCCGCAAGTCGGGTGACTTAATAGAAGAGGGAGACGAGCGATAGTACTAGAGAAGTGTTGTCCTACGTTGGTGCCTGGACGATCCCCGCAAGACACGGAAGATCAGTTCGTCCCTGCATGTGACCAGACTCCAGCAGACACGCCTGGATTGGCTATCGTGTACATATCGTGCAGGCTGTGTTGTACATGGCTGTAGTTGTGGTGAGAAATCTAAAAAAAGGTTTCTTGTCATCTCGCAAAATTAGGTTGCATGTGCTTCGGATCACTGCGAGGGTTAAACAGCGACAACTGAGTTGGGCTAGTCATTGGGGGCACATGCACGAACAGTGACTACTCGGCTGCCATCTAGGTCAAGCCGGCTATGTTAATTAGGACATCTATCGACGGACCCCTTTTCTACGAGTTTATCTTTAATTTGAGCTTTGTTCCTCGTCTAGTTTGTCCGTCAGGATTCATGTTGTCTCCTTTGGGCAGTGAGGTTATGATTTCTTGTCATGTGGCATTTTTTCGTGTTATATGTTATAATCCGGCGCTTCAGATCAAAATGACGACAACTGTGCCTCTGGGCCACGTGCATGAATACTTCTCGACAGTCATTGACGAGGTCAAGCCGGCTCCTGTAGACAAAAGAAAACTAGTACTACTCCACTATATAGGCAGGAGCCTCCGCGCTTGCTTGCTAGTGTTGCTCTCTTCACACTGTCTCGGCCTCTCCAGATCTAAACACGACAGCGGTGGCCACACTCTCTCTCTCTCTGCTCACCGATGGTCACAGATCCAGCCGGATCCTCTCCGCCGGGGAAGGTGAGAAGGTGCAACGTTCACGCGGTCGTCCTTTACTATTTCTCAGGCCCCTTCTTCCTCGCTGCCGTCCCGATCAGCCTGCCTTGCCGTTCTCTCCCAAAATGTCATGATTTTTTGTCATGATTTTCTGTCATAGAAGTAGGAGCCCACCACATCTATGATGATACCGGGTTTTGTCACAATTATCGTCATAGAAGTGTCATATGTATGACAGAAAAAAAATTCGTTCGGCCAAAAATGTCACGGATGTGTCTTTTTTTTGTAGTGTAACTTGGCCATTTGCGGTCTGGGGGCTTGATATGGTTGGACCGTTCAAGAGATCTAAAGATAAGAAGACCCACCTTTTGGTGGCGGTTGACAAGTTTACCAAGTGGGTTGAGGCGAAGCCAGTCAGCAAGTGTGATGCAGAGACTGTAGTTCAGTTTGTTAAAAAGCTGATCTTCCGTTTTGGTTATCCTCACAGTATTATCACCGATAATGGCACTAATCTGTCTAAGGGTGCTATGAATGAGCTCTGTCAAAGAGAGCATATCCGTCTTGATGTTTCTTCCATGGCTCATCCACAATTTAATGGTCAAGCAGAAAGGGCTAACTGATACGTCTCCAACGTATCTATAATTTATGAAGTATTCATGCTATTATATTATCAACCTTGGATGTTTTATATGCATTTATATGCTATTTTATATGGTTTTTGGGACTAACCTATTAACCTAGAGCCCAGTGCCAGTTTTTTTTCCTTGTTTTAGAATATCGCAGAAAAGGAAAACCAAACGGAGTCCAATTGACCTGAAACTTGACGGAGCTTATTTTTGGACCAAAAGAAGGCCACAGAGTCAAAGAGTTGGGCCAGAAGAGTGCCGGGCTGCCCACGAGGGTGGGGGGCGCGCCCACCCCCCTGGGCGCGCCTCCCTGCCTCGTGGACAGCCCGGAGACCCCCTGACTTTTCTTCGACGCCAACACCTCTCATATATACCCAAACTTCCAGAAAGAAACCTAGATCGGAAGTTCCGCACACTGATCCACCATTATTCCACACTCGCTATTTATAATATTTAGCAATATATTCTAACTTTATGATAACAGCACCTACTTTTATATTTTAGCTCTTCGATACCATACAATGTTATCTTCTTCATACCCACAACGTAGTTTTATTTCTCGTTTCTAGTTGGAAGCAAATGTTTGGTGTACGTAGAGTCGTATCAGTGGCAGATATGGCTTGAGAGAATATTGATCTTACCTTTAGCTCCTTGTGGGTTCGACACTCCATACTTATCACTTCCACCTTTGGAAATTGCTATGATGATTCCCTTCACTTGGGGATTATCAAGCTCTTTTCTGGCGCCGTTGCCGGGGAGCAATAGTGTGGGGTTGATATTCTCGTGTGTGCTTGTTTGCTTTCTTCACTAAGTAGATTTTGTTTTTCCTTTTTGTTTCTGTTTAGTTGTGGGTGAAACATACAAAAAATATATTTAAAAGAATGAAAATACAAAAAAAATTACTTGCCTCTCATGCCTAAAAAGTTTTTCAAAAAGAGAAGTGATTGGAAAGTTATGCATTGAAGAAGTGAGGGTCGACCTTGAGCACTTGTGTTCATGCTCACGGAAACAATGTAGAATTTTTCATGGAAGTTTCTCTGTAAATAATTATCCCCTTGTATATATACATTGTATTATAAAAGATAATGTGCCAAGCCTCGGTTTTAGGATGATTAGATTGCTTGGTTACTATGTGCAGAACAAAAACAGAAACTTTGGCTGTAGCGCATGATTTTACATTTTTTTACTGGAAAGTCAAATGGGTCTGAAACTTTTTGCACATTACTTCTGTACAAATTTCTCAAATTGTCAAATTTATTTCATAAGTTTTGGAGTTACAGAAGTTTGCTAAACTTTCAGATTACTACAGACTATCCTGTTTAAGACAGATTCTGTTTTTGATGCATTGCTTGCTTGTTTAGATGAAACTATCGATTTCTATCAGTGGATTAAGACATGGAAAAGTTATATTACAGTAGCTATAATGCAAAAACAAAATATGAATTGGTTTGCAACAGTACTTATAGTAGTGATTTGCTTTGTTATACTAACGGATCTCACAAAGTTTTTGTTAAAGTTATGTGTGGATGAAGTGTTCGAAGATCGAGGAGCTATCAATATGAGAAGAATAAAGAGAGGCAAGATTTCAAGCTTGGGGATGCTCAAGGCACCCCAAGTAAATATTTAAGAGGATACTCAAGCATCTAAGCTTGGGTATGCCCCGGTTGGCATCCCATCTTTCTTCTTCAACAATTATCGGTATACCTCGGTTTTTGTTTTGTTCACATGATTTGTGTCCTTTGTGTTTTTATTTTTCTTTAAGAACCATGCTAGTATGAGATAGCCTTTCATTTATTTATAGAATACTTCATGTGCTTCACTTATATCTTTTAAGTACGGTCTTATAGAATTGCTCTTTGTGCTTCATTTAAATCTTTTGAGTATGGTTTTATATAATGCTTCGTGTGCTTCACTTATATATACTGAGCTTGGATATTGGTTAGTCTATATTAATTGTAGAATGCTCCATGAACTTCACTTATATCTTTTTGAGTATGAATAACACTATCATCTAAAGCGGGTTTGGAAGAGTGTCAACTTTAGTAACTAGTGATCCCGCTATTCCGAATGAGAAGAATTTTGCTTATGTGGAGAGTAGAAAAATTTCTATGTTTGTAGATCATGAAAAAATGCTTTATGTGATGGTTATATTGTTTAATTCATTCATGATGCTACTGAAAATTATTATGATAGAGAAATATATGCTTGTAGGAGTTGCAATAATATCAAGTTTCCTCTCTATGTGCTTAAAGTTTTGAAGTTATACTTGTTTTGCCTTCCTATGCTAGTTGATTCTTGCTCCTATAAACTATGTGTTCACAAAATCCCTAGGCATATGAAGTTGGTTAGATTCAAATGTGCTAGTCATATTCTTCATGATGCTCTCTTTATGTTTCAATTCTTATCTTTTATGTGAGCATCATTGAAATCATCATGCCTAGCTAAAAGGCATTAAAGAAAAGCGCTTGTTGGGAGACAACCCAATATTTACCCTTACTGTTTTTGTGTGTTTACATGATTAAGCTACAATAGTAATCATGTTTTATAGCTTTTGTTTCAATAAAGTGCCAAGTAAGACCTTTGGGAAGACTTGGGTGAAAGTTAATGTGATTCTCCTGTAAAAAACAGAAACGTTGCGCTCACGAGATTAGCTGCCATTTCTTACAGAAGAGTGCTTTCGAGTTGATTCTTTTTGCAGAAGGTTAATAGACAAATTCCTCATGTCCGTCAAGTTATTTCATAATTTTTGGAGTAGCAGAAGTATGGTTTATGTTCAGATCATTACCGAATGTTCTGTTTCTGACAGATTCTGTTTTCATTGCATAGTTTGCTTGTTTTCTAGTTTCTATGGCTTATATTTCTCAATATAAATTGTAGAAATGATATGGTACAGTAGACATTGTGTGGGAACAATTATGAACCTTGTCTTTGACAGTACCAAAGTGAATGGTTTACTCTTTATCGTACTAACCTATCTCACGAAGTTTCGTTAAGTTTTGTGTGATTGAAGATTTCAAGCTTTGGGTGAGATATCGATATGAGGAGAATAAGGAGTGGAAAGACCCTAAGCTTGGGGATTCCCAAGGCAACCCAAGGTAATATTCAAGGAATACTCGAGCGCCTAAGCTTGGGGATGCCCCGGAAGGCATCCCCTCTTTCGTCTTCAAAACTATCGGTATACCTTACTCGGAGCTATATTTTTATTCGTCACATGATATGTGCTTTGCTTGGAGCGTGTTTTCAATTTTACTTGCTGTTTGAATAAAATAATTGGATCTGAAATCTTGAATGAAAAAAAAGAATCCTCCCATGGCTAGTTAATTATTTGACTACTCAGTGTTCTTCACTTATATCTTTTGGAGTAGTTTGTCATTTACTCATGTACTTCACGTATATCCTATGAGTAAATGGTTGAATGAATTGAATGTCATAAATCTGAATTTATATATGTTTCATATGCTTATAACATGGAGAGTAATGCCTTCACACATAATAAGTATAGGTAGTAAACTCATTGAAAGTTAGCAAACGTAGAATTGGTCACTTGAACAATTCGTGAAAGAATATTGAAGGAAGAGAGACTTCACATATAAATATACTATCTTGGACATCTTTTGTAATTGTGAGCACTCATTAAAATATGACATGCTAAAAGGTTGATGTTGGACAAGGAAGACAACGTAATGGGTTATGTTTTCTTATATCTGAAATAAAGTATATTGTCTTGGATCATCCAACATGTTGAGCTTGCCTTTCCCTCTCATGCTAGCCAAATTCTTTGCACCAAGTAGAAATACTACTTGTGCTTCCAAACATCCCTTAAAATGAGTTTTTCCATGAGAGTCCACCATACCTACCTATGGATTGAGTAAGATCCTTCAAGTAAGTTGTCATCGGTGCATGCAATAAAAATTGCCCTCTAAATATGTATGATCTATTAATGTGGAGAAAATAAGATTTATACGATCTTGTGATGTGGAAGAAATAAAAGCGACGGACTGCATAATAAAGGTCCATATCACAAGTGGCAATATAAAGTGAAGTTCTTTTGCATTAAGATTTTGTGCATCCAACCTTAAAAGCGCATGACAACCTCTGCTTCCCTCTGCGAAGGGCCTATCTTTTACTTTTATCTTCTACCTTATGCAAGAGTCATGGTGATCCTCACCTTTCCTTTTTACATTTTATCCTATGGCAAGCACATTGTGTTGGAAAGATCCCGATATATATATCCAATTGGATGTAAGTTATCATGAACTATTATTGTTGACATTGCCCTTGAGGTAAAAGGTTGGGAGGCGAATCTATAAGCCCCTATCTTTCTCTGTGTCCGATTGAAACTTTGAACCCATAAATATCACGTGAGTGTTAGCAATTGTGAAAGATTAAATGATAGTTGAGTATGTGGAGTTTTCTAAATCAAAGCTCTGACATAGAGCCTTCCTGAAAATAAGATGAATTGAAATTGTTTGATGACGAAGAATATAGTTTGTTAGTTTCAAGAAAGTTTATGATCTATACTTTAACACGTGAATAGCTTGCTACTTGATCATGAAAAGTTTTATGAAGATGAGCTACTGATATGACATATAATGATGCTAGAAAAAGTGATTGGAACTATCATTGATCAAACTTGTGCACTTGCTAGCATTCACACTTCATAAATTATTTCTTTTATCATTTACCTACTCGAGGACGAGCAGGAATTAAGCTTGGGGATGCTGATACGTCTCCAACGTATCTATAATTTATGAAGTATTCATGCTATTATATTATCAACCTTGGATGTTTTATATGGATTTATATGCTATTTTATATGGTTTTCCGGACTAACCTATTAACCTAGAGCCCAGTGCCAGTTTCTGTTTTTTTCCTTGTTTTAGAATATCGCAGAAAAGGGAAACCAAACAGAGTCCAATTGACCTGAAACTTGACGGAGCGTATTTTTGGATCAGAAGAAGGCCACGGAGTCAAAGAGTTGGGCCAGAAGAGTCCCGGGCTTCCCACGAGGGTGGGGGGCGCCCACCCCCTGGGCGCGCCTCCCTGCCTCGTGGACAGCCCAGAGACCCCCCTGACTTGTTTTCGACGCCAACACCTCATATATACCCAAACTTCCAGAAAGAAACCTAGATCGGAAGTTCCGCACACCGATCCACCATTATTACACACTCGCTATTTATAATATTTAGTAATATGTTCTAACTTTATGATAACAACACCTACTTTTATATTTTAGCTCTCCGATACCATACAAAGTTATCCTCTTCATACCCACAACGTAGTTTTATTTCTCGTTTCTAGTTGGAAGCAAATGTTCGGTGTATGTAGAGTCGTCTCAGTGGCAGATAGGGCTTGAGAGAATATTGATCTTACCTTTAGCTCCTTGTGGGTTCGACACTCCATACTTATCACTTCCACCTTTGGAAATTGCTACGATGATTCCCTTCACTTGGGGATTATCACTAACCAAGAAATCTTAAGAGGCATCAAGCCCCGGCTTATGGTTCCTTTGGAGTGAACGTCGGGTTGTTGGGTTGAGGAGCTACCTTCAGTGCTTTGGAGTATCAATACCACACCCAACAGGTCAACGGGCTATATGCCTTTCTTCATGGTTTATGGTGCAGAGGTGGTTCTCCCAAGTGATATCTGTCATGACTTGCCCAAGGTGGCGGCTTACATTGAAGCTGATAATGAGAAGGCGCGTCAGAACGCACTTGATGCTTTGGATGAAGAGCGAGACCTTGCAGCAGCTCGATCAGCGATTTATCAACAAGACCTACATCGCTATCACAACCGTAGAGTTGAAAGCCGGACCTTTCAAGAGGGTGACTTAGTGCTCCGTTTGATTCAAGACCAAATAGGGATGCATAAGCTTTCCCTCCTTGGGAAGGGCCTTTTGTGGTCAGCAAAAATCTCAACAGCGGGTCTTATTACCTCATTGATGTACGAGAGCACAAAGATTCATGCAAGTCGAAAGAGGAGACCCGCCGGCCGTGGACATTGCTCATCTTTGGCCTTACTACACTTGAGTCATAGGCTCTCAGCATTGTATATATCTTCCATGATGTACATATCTGTTTATGTTCAATATAATAAGTCGGCATCCCCCAAATTCGGGGCCTCTGTCTTCGGAGCAAGAGTCATTATTGGTACTCCTAAGGTCATTTGGGGGCTTCCTACTCTATGAGCATAGCGTATAATCCTCTCGATTGGATTTTATTCCATGGTTGGTCATTTGGGGGCTTCCTGCTCTATGAGCATAGCGTATAATCCTCTCGATTGGATTTTATGCCATGGTTGGTCATTTGGGGGCTTCCTACTCTATGAGCGTAGTGTATAACCCTCTTGATCGGCTTTCATGCCATGATTGGTCATTTGGGGGCTTCCTTCTCTTTGAGCATAGCGTATAACCCTCTTGATCGGCTTTTATGCCATGTTATGGGTCGTTGGGGGCTTCCGACTCAATGAGTATAGCGTATAACCCTTTTTGGCCGGCTTTTACGCCATGACTGGGTTAAACCTGCCTGTTTGCAACTTGCTACTCCACCAGGTGACCCGTTGTACTCTTGACGGTTAATCTTTGACACACCCTGGACTCGTCAAGGTTAAAACGGCTGCTTATGTCACGTGTGAGCCGGCATACAGTGAGCTAGGATAAACCTACCTGCCTGATGTAGTCTCTCCGCTATGTGGCCTGTTCATACTCTTAACAGTTAATCTGTCAACAAGACCCTGAACTGGTTAAGGTTTAAACGACGAATTTATGTCACGTGAGAGCCGGCTTATGAGATTACAGGCTGTTTATGCCAAGCTTCTTTGGAGCGAAAAATAGAATCTTTTCAGAAACCAATCTATTTTGGTCGTGGTTTGCAAGCCGGCTTAATAAATATTTTAGTTATTCATACTCTATATGTTTTTGTTTTACAGAAACCTCTTACAGATGAAACATTGTCGGGTCATGTTGATCCAGGTCATATTGCTCTATATTGAGTCTATTACGGTTTATCAGCCGCCGAGGTGATCTTCTCCAAAATTGGATACGACTATAAGTCACCCTGGATTAATGGGTTATTTAACCCGCCCTGGTTTGTGACGGTGAGTCACCAGAGCAAGACATGGTTGGATCTATTACAGAGTACATGTCCAGCCTTCAAAGAAACTTTGGCATAAGTTGAAATACTCAAGCAAAGAGATCGCATTGCAGAAACATAGTTGGAAAAGCATGCACGAAGGCATGACAGAGCAGATACTTGTTTTCAGCTATCCCGTTACAAGGCTTCAGCTGGGCCCAAAAAGTAGTGACTAAGTGTTTCTGGTGTTAAAATTAGTCCGTTAGACCGGCGTCAGTGCCGTCCGGGTTCTGGGCTCGTGGGTAATTGTCGTCCTGACACCTTGAGGTATAAGTTTCCGGGTCTCCCCGTGCCGGCTCTCCTTCGTCTACCATCTGGAGAGTAGCCGATGTCCAGTCGACGCTGGTTAAAGCCTCAAAGGTAGCTTCACCATTAAAGATAAGCGAAGGGTCAAGATCAGGGGCAAAGTCATGCTTACACCTGGGAGGAGTTAGTCAATAATTTCATGAGATGGTGGCTTGATCTTGGTGTTGTTGCTGTCATAAGCCGCCTAATATTTGGAAAGGTCAACCTCCTGCGCAAGTTGACACGCTAGAGGCCGCATCTCCCTAGCATATTTGGCAAAGTCTTCTGCCTGAAAGACCGAGCCATCAGCATTGAACTCAGGACAACCAATGGCCATCTCTGCCGGGTCTAGTTCTGCTTGCCAAGCTTTAGACCGGCTCAAAGCATTAAGGGCTCCTACGCGGGCGGCTGATAGCTTTATTTCTTCAATCTGCGATGGCACGGTTGACAAATGTTCCAGCACAGTCTTGATAGCAGTTGGAGGTTTCTTGAAATTTGATACAGCCACAAGGGTTCGCAGACTCCCAGTGTAAAGTTGCTCTGTTAATGAGTAGACAACTTTGAGTTTCAAAAGCATGTTTTGACCAAGGTTGGCGCTCCTGGCACTTGTCATATAAATCATAAAGCAGGTCAGTCGAATTAAGCAGTCAGGTGTTTTGACTCACCAGCCGGGTTACAATATTGAAGTATGATTGGCTGCAACTAAGTACAAGTTTTTAACTTACCAAAGATGGCAGCTGCCATTTGGGATATATGCTTTTTAAGCCGGCAAGCTCATCAGTAACCGGCTTAAGTTGCCTCTCAGCTTCTTCCGCTCTCTTTAAGAGTGCAGCCTTGTCAGTCTCCTAGGTAGTTCTTTCAGCGTTAAAGCCTGCATTGATTTTTTCAAATTCTTCCAATGAAGTTTTCAACTTGGACTCAGCTTTGATAGCTTCAGCTTGTTGAAATTCTATATTCTTTGTTAAGTCACCAAGTTGCGCCTCTTTCAGGTTCAAAGCTTCCTGAAATAAGAGATTGAGACAGTGGTTATAGCACAATGAACAAGGTTACTAGTATACAATGTTTCAAGTCCCAATCGCATTGCAAGCAATACACTTGGCACTTGGGGGCTAATATACATCATTTCTATCTATAAGACCCGGCTCATCTTTTCTAGATAAGCCGGCCCTTGGGGGCTACAGATTTGGTTCTTAGCAATGACTATAAGACCCGGCTCATCTTTTCAAAACAACCTGGCCCTTGGGGGTTACATTTTGGACTCAAGCATACTCAATATCTTTTCCTATACTTAAGACTTGGCGGCTATATAAGTATGTATCTTTACATAATAATAAAGCACAGAGGATTTCATAGTTCTTCATACGTCACCCTTCTATATCCGTTGATTTTATAGTTGATTATAAAAATTGACGAATGAGATTTAATAGTACATCTATCTTTCCTATATCTAAAAAAAGTGGCAAGGGAAACCTAGTGATAGATCGTCCAGAGCGATCAGATCTTTTTTGAGGTTTTTCTTTTTGAGATTTATCTTTTTTGAGGTAATCCTGAGCGATCAAGCGATCTCATCTGGCTTGCCCAACTCGATCAGTCAAAGCCCAGCCAACGGCATGGAGTCGGTATCTAGCCCACGTTTGTCCGTTTTGTAACCAATAATCGGCTATCCGTGTCGTATCTATGTCTCCAAATTCCATATCTTACACAACTAGGAAACCGCAACTTTTTTTTACACAACTTGGTGTCTATGTCATGTCAATCTCATCTTTTGTTTTTATTAAAAGGAGACCAAAAGGAAAGTTTCAGAAATAAAAGGAAACCACAAGGAGTACCAGACGCTATAAAACTATGAAAAAACTAACGCCCACACGTGTGGCATCTTGCACATGGCCTACACGCCTCCATCACCACTCATTTTGCCACGTATGAACAGATGACATCAGCAGAAATCTTTTTGGTTTTCGGCTTACAAATATTTTATCTTCTAATTAAAAAATTGAATTAAAAATCCGTTTTCACCATTAAATCCGTCTCGACGAGATCTTCAAAACTTGACCCATGTTGATATGTTTCGACGAAATGTTTTCCCCAAAAATTGACATGATGTTTACACTGTAGTTGCATAGTGCTTAAACTAAAGTTGCCATGTGGCAATTTTAGTTTGTAGAGTATGTCAATTTTAGTTTTTTTATGATGGCAATCCCAGTACTTTGACCATGAAAATTATTTGTTGTATGAACCATGACAATTATAAGTGCATGTATCATGGCAATTTTAGTTTATGGTTCATGGCAAGTCTAGTTTCTTAATTCCCCATTTTATAATATGTCAAAATTTACTTTTAAATGTAGAAGAAAATAGCTTAAACATATCATGTCAACTTCAAGGTAAACATCATGGCAATTCATACGCAATAGACATGGCAACTTTTAACCCAAAAAAAATCGTCGAAATATATTGACATGAGATCTAGTCTCGAAGATCTCGTCGCGAGGAATCTAATGGTGAAAACGGATCTTCAATCGGATTTTTCATTTAACAGATAAAACGTTTTAAAAACTGAAAATCCAAAAGGATTCTCACATGCATGCATGCTGTGACGTGTCGCAGTCTATGTGTTATAGGGTGTGTGGGCGGGTTTGACTCCCACCACACGTGTGGGCATTAACGTTGTCCTAAAACTAAACTAATTCCCACGATTTCTTCCTGATCCCCATGATTTCCTCCTGAAATTACATGACGAGTTAAGGATCTCCTCGCGACTATAGGTCGTGGAGAGGAGCCTCGGCCGAAGTGTTGACACTCAAAAGTGGCACGATTATAAAGAGTGGCTTGAAGCTGTGTCAAGATTAATTCAAACTTACTATTGAAAGTCACCATGAGATGGCTCTCTTCGAGAAGATTAAGATGAATATGAAGATGGTCTAAAACGGAGCTCGGATGTAAAATTAATGACAAGTTCAGTGATGCTCATGTCAACACCAGATTAAAGAATGGCTAGAAACCCAATTAAGGTGGCTTCAAATGGGGAAATATTCAACACGAAAGTTGTGCACCTCGTCGAAACGATTGATTTTGATATAAAGATCATCCCAATCTGGGGTCGTATGCAGAAGTTAGAGCCCGCACTGCGCGACCCTCCAGTGAGCAAAATATGATGCCCGGAACCAGACACATATGTGGGTATGTCTGATGAGCTGCGTGAATAACTAGCTTTTTTGCGCGAGCGATTTGACCCTCTAGATGACCTCTGATGAAAAAAATGTTCAACATGAAAGTTGTTTGTCTCGTCGAAACGGTCAAGATTGCTTTTGGGCTCGTTTCCGTCCGAGGTCGTTTACCACCTCAAAAAAGACCCACAAGTTGCAGCCAGTTTTAAACCGAACAGTTTTAGAAAGTTCGGACAAAACCAATACGAATTTGACTAGGGTTTTGGACGTGAATCCAAACCTTTTCTTTGCACGGGAAGTCCAGCCGCCTCTTATATACCTAAGGGGTGACGGCCGATTGAACAACATACAATCGATCAATTCATCTACCACTTTTTATCTTTTATCTTTTCTCCTTAACCCTAGTTCTTCTTCTTCCTCGTTCTTCGTCTGCTCTTCTTGTTGCAGGGCGGCGAACCTCAACGCCCTAGGGGCGATAAGGTCGACCTAGGGCAGCCCATAGCCGCCGCGCGCCCTGACGGGGTCCCTCCCGGGTGTGTGGGGTTTCGGGTCATCTAAAGCGTCTGCCGGATTGTTTGCGTACGGCGCTTCCGGGCGGGCCTCCTTCGATGTGAGCTGCGGTGCAACACCCCCGACGTCGAGGGTACATGGTGACGTGTTCGTGTGCGAACACACTTTTTGGCGACTCCGCTGGGGACGAAGCTTTGAACGGTGTCCATCCCGATCTTGCTACGAAGAGATCATCATCAAGTTGCTGCAATCTACAAAGGTAATATGAATACCCAATTCCCCTTTGTAGATGCAAATAATCCATATGTTGTTGCTGGATCACCTAATGAGCATAATGTATCAGCTAGCCCTAGTTTTATCAATCATGCATCTAATTATGCGCAAGAGCCGATGCAAAACAATCTTCATGCTTCAAATTCTTATGATTTTAGCAACGTACACCATATGTATCCAAACTCTCATGCATCGGCAACCACACAAATCTATATGCCGATGAACAACATGATGGGTTTGGTTAATCAATTTGAAACACCTCATGTTAGAATTTCCAATGCCATGCAAGAAAGTGTTTCACCCTTTTATTCATCGGCAACTAATGTGCAATATACTAATCCAAGCATGCCGATGAATGAGAGAATTGGCCATGCTACTACTAGCTATTCGGCCAGTTACTCTCAACTGTCATATGCTACACCTCATGTTAGTAATTTTTCGGCACCATACACAACTGTAGATGCTCATAATTCGGCTTCACACCTTTATGGTCATAGCCGAATAAATGTAGATTTTACAGGAGCGGTTGTGCCAAATATTCTAGAAGATGAGGTAGTGGTGGCTGCATTGAAGAGTTTAGCCCAGAATAAGAGGATTAGTGCTATTTGCCTTGAACAACATGAAAAAGGGCTATTTCCTGATTATGCCGCAATAAAAGCTAGAGTTTTGCAAGAAGCTGAATCTTTGCCAATTGATAAAATTGGCGAGCAAAAATATGGTTTTACAACAATGTATATGCCTTCACCTAGTACTACATCATATTATACACCCCCTACACAATTGCAAAATTTTGGCAACACCCTGATAACCCACAAGTATAGGGGATCGCAACAGTTTTCGAGGGTAGAGTATTCAACCCAAATTTATTGATTCGACACAAGGGGAGCCAAAGAATATTCTCAAGTATTAGTAGTTGAGTTGTCAATTCAACCACAACTGGATAACTTAGTATCTGCAGCAAAGTATTTAGTAGCAAAGTAATGTGATAGTTTGCGTCCGAGCACGTGGACGCGCAGCCTCCGTCATGGGCCGCCTCGCGCATCCTCCATCACCATCTAGTTTCTTCTCTGTTGCTTCTCCAAGGCCACGGCATGGTGATTGATGTCTGCGGCAGTGAGGATAATTTTTATATGTTGGACTGATGCACAGGTAGCATCAAGGCACTTCTTCGTTGTTTCTCCTATGCGTATTATTGGACTGATTCAGTTTTTTTAATCCCTAGAGCTCGATCTGCCATACTTTTCCTCTGTTGATTACAAATTTTCTCTCAAATTTCGACCGAATTTCGGTCAGATTTCGGTCAAATTTTATTCAAAAATTCAAATTTTGTTTTTGCAATTTCGTCCGAGATTTGGCCGAATTTTTTGAAATGACCGAAATTCGGCCATCTCGTTCAGGGGCGGAAAAAAACCCAATCCGAAAATCAAAACACAGGTTCCAGATACTTCCTGTCTTGAGCTTCGCTTGACCAGACAGATGGTTCCTGGAGTACATGGCCTTGGATGGAAGCAACCAACTTATATGCACTTTTTACTGAGAAAACTCCATTCTTTTCGTAGTGCCAAGCCATACAGTCCTCCACGTCTGAAGAGGCAATGGCAATCCTGCAAATTTCATTTGCATCAAAACCAGGGAAAATTTGTCTAATGAGATCAGCATTCCACTCTTTTCTGTTTGGGTGCATTAGTTGGTCGACCCAACGAAGTCTTGATCTCCTTATGAAAGCTGTGGTTCTAACGCCTTCCTTATGCGGAATCCAATAGTCTCGCTGAATCTGAATGTATTTGTTGTCTCCCACCCGCCAGATAATACCTTTCCTCTGGAGCTCAAGACCCGCCTCAATCCCTCTCCAAATTGAGGATGCATCGGACACAAACACCATGTCAAGTAGGTTCCCATGTGGGTAATATTTTGACTTGATCACTCTTGCACACAAATTGTTTGGTTTCTGGAGCAGTCTCCAACTTTGCTTGGCAAGGAGCGCTAAGTTGAAAAGGTGCATATCTCTGAATCCAATGCCACCAGCACGTTTTGGCCGGTTCATATGATCCCAGGACATCCAATGAACTTTCCGGTGCCCCTCTTCATCTCCCCACCAGAAATCTCTAATCATTCTTTCATATTTCGCACAAAATCCTTTTGAAAGCAGGAAGACACCCATAGTGTAGCAAGGGAGGGCTTGAACTACCGATTTGACATGCACGTCCTTTGCGGCATACGACATGAACTTCTCAGACCAGTCATTACATCTCTTTCCGACCTATCCATAATTGGTTGGAAATTTTTGTCCTTCATCCTCCCTTCCGGGGTCGGGAGCCATAGGTACTTGCCTTCAAAAGAGGCAGTCACCACATCCAACGTCCTCTTAATGGCCTCTCTAGTTTCCTCCGGGCACTGTTCACTAAAGAGGAGGGAACACTTTCTCTCGCTAAACAATTGTCCCGTGCTTTTCTGAACGGTGGCCAACACCTTCTTCATAGTCACAGCTACCCCTACTATGGTCCGAAGAAAATCAAACTATCATCGGCAAAAAGTAGGTTCGATGTACCCGCGCTGTTTCTTACAATTTTTAGCGGAGTCAGATTTCCTTCATCAATCTCCTTGTTCATGAGGTTCACTAGGCCATCCGTGACAACCAGAAAAAGATAAGGGCTTAGCGGATCACCATGTCGCAGGCCGCCCGATGGAGTAAAATGTGTCAGGAGTTCTCCGTTGCATCTTATTGAGTATCTGACAGAGTGAACACATTGCATTACCCAAGCAGTCCATTTCTGATTGAAACCAGTCCTTAACAACAATTTTTTTGGGGGGTGGGGGCACGAATAACAAGGTTCTGTTCTGTCGATCTTGAGATACAATGCACTCTACAATTTAGCACATGCCTACTTCCTAAGAAATTGGGATAGGAAAGATTCCCATTGCATCAACTGCAGTAGCTTCAAATTTCTAACTAAATAGATTTGTGCAGACATGAACTCGCTCTCTAGTTGCTCTGGTGTTGCTTGGGTCATACACCTGGAGTTGGATGGCGAATGTTAAAAATAGTCCATATGTAGTTCGATATGTCTGTATTGGGTGTTGTATGTATCTATGTAAGCAAGAGATGCTGGCAACAAGACTCGTACTGATATTTGTGTTGGGAGATTGGCAGCCAGGTTATGTTAGTCCAGATGGTCTATCAGTAGTTGAGAGTGCTAGTTTTTCTCTGTACGACTGGATGAGTTAGTTAATATTTTGTATTAAGATTCTGCTGATGAGTTCATCTATAAATCTATAATGCCTCCCAAATTGTGGATGAGCCGCTATGGTTCAGTTTCTTGAGCAGTGCAAACATAGATGTTTTCATTCCGTAGAACCAGAGGCTGTCCGAGAGTCCATCATATATATGGCTGATGCATGTAAACATCAACTTTGGGAGCATCAGGTTTCATATCTCCAACGCCTTGTGTCAGCCAGTCTCCATGCGCGCCTACTGCTCCTCTGTCAGCTCAACCTTGCTTTGCTTGCTTCCACCATTCTCACCTCCATCTTGATGCTTCTCTGCCTCCCACGCCAGGTCCTGGTCTGATTCGAGGTTCCTACAGCAGCATCTACGATAACACAACAGCACAGGTCTACAAAACACTCATGCTGAACAACAAAGTCCATAAACTTCTGTGTTTTGTTTAGGAAACTTCTGAGTTGGTCAAACATGTAAGTGCCATGTATTTGCGAGTTCGGTGTAATTTTGTTTATCTACTTATAATCTAGTGCCGAAGAGAGTAAGTTTTCCAAGTCGATAAATAACTATGCACTCATCTAAACTGTACTATTGCAAACCCCTTTTTCTTGTATTGATTGCTTTTCATCCGACACAATGGTTTTTTCGATAAAGGGCGCTTTTATTATCTCGAAATGTAGCATCAAGCGGATACAAAGCATTATGAGTAACACCCGGCCTCTGCATAACTAGGATGCACACAGCTCAACACGGAAAGTCTGACAAAATGAATGGAAAAAAAAGACAAATCGGCGACACTAGAGTCCTATAGACCGACACTATGTCTATGTCGCAAGGGATGGTGGACCGATCCGGAGATTATGCTGCCACCCATGTTGGGTAAAAACCACCATAGCCACCTGCTCCAACCGCGTACACACCGCCTTGAACAGCGGTTGGTACTCCACTCGTTGTAGCGTAGACCACGTACGAAGCGAGTGCGTACAACGGAAAATAACCTGCAAAGGAGAAGCATTTTTATCATTGAAAACCAAATCATTTCTACATAGCCAAAGCGACCATAGTAAGGCGTATGCTCCCACCCGTATTAGCGTTTTGAATCTATTTGGAATACCGTCCAACCAATGACCAAAAATATTGGCGACACTTGTGGGCGGATAAAAATTTGATGCTATTTGGATGATTGACCACGTACTATGTGCAAACTTGCATTGGAAAAAGAGGTGTTTGATTGTCTCTTCAGGAGTACAAAAACAACACTTCTTACTCCCTGGCCAGTTGCGTCGTGCGAGGTTATCTTTGGTTAGAACAACTCCCCTACGAAGATACCACATGAAGATTTTAACTTTTAGTGGAATCTTCGACTTCCAGATTTTCTTGTTGTTACTCATCGGTACCTCAGAATGCATGAGTGCACGGTACATAGAGTCTACTGTGAATGACCCTGATGTAGTAAGGTTTCAGCGAAACACATCCCGGCCTTGTCTAATATTAATCGAATCCAGACGGGATAAAAGATTGTGCCATGACATAAGTCGGGGGCCAATCAAATCCCGCCTAAACGAAATATTGGGTGGGGATGAACTGAGCACTTGCGCAATAGTATTATTCTTTTCGCGAGCAATGTTGTACAGGGCTGGATATTGTTCTCGAAGACTGGCATTGCCTAGCCAGATGTCTTCCCAGAAACGAACCTCTGACCTGTCCCTTATCGCGAAAGACCCAAAGCGAAAGAGATGTTTCTTTGCCGCCATTAGGCCAGCCCAAAAGTGCGAGTCGCCAGGTGTCCAATATGCCTGAGACACTGCCTTTTGGCCTAGATACTTGTTGCGCAGCATGGTTTGCCAAACACCATCCTCAGTAAGAAGTTTGAACAACCATTTACTAAGTAGGGCCTCATTCTTGATTTGCAAGTCATGAATTCCAAGGCCACCTTGGTCTTTCGGCTTACAAACCACACTCCATTTGGCCAGTCTATATTTTTTCTTTTCACCATCTCCTTGCCAAAAGAATCTGGATCTAAAATAGTCCAGTCTTTGCAAGACCCCTTTTGGGAGTTGGAAGAAAGAAAGCATATAGAGAACCATATTTGTGAGGACAGAGTTAATCAAAACTAGCCGTCCTCCAACTGAGAGCAATTTGCCTTTCCAACTACTCAATCGTTTCTCTAACCGCTCCTCTACATGCTTCCACTCCGCAATGGTGAGACGCCGATAATGAATCGGTATTCCCAAATATTTAATCGGGAATTGGCCATGTGCGCAACCAAACAGGTTAGCATATTCTGCCGCCGCCTGAGTGGCTTCTCCAAAGCAGAAAAGTTCACTTTTATGAAAGTTTATTTAAGACCCGACATTTGCTCAAACGCTGACAACAAGAGTTTAAGGTTTCGAGCCTTGTCCAGGTCATGTTCCATAAAGAGAATCGTGTCATCGGCAATGGCTAGTTATATATGTTTACTGACACAATGGTTACTGACTAGTTATATATGTTTGTACCTATGGGCAATGGCTAGGATTGGTGGAGATGTAGCATTGGATGATATATAAGATTGTTTTTTCCTGGTGTGTCATATACTTCGCTGGTAGGCTGTAAAGGCAGGGGGCATAAGATTGTTGTCTCCTGAAGAATTCCGATGCTCTTTGTGGATATTTATCTATGCTGGTTCACTATTTCAGACTGACAAGCCACAGTGGGATCGCTCGATGGTTCACTACTATTGCACGTCGCCGATCGGCCGGAACTGCAATGTAGTATCGCCGGAATGCACCTCGCCGGAGAGTCGCCGGACAGGATGCTGATGCAGTCACTGACGTCCCCTCTCCCTCCCCCACCTGCCACGTGCGCAGCCACCCTCGCCCAGCCCCAAGACGAGCGCCGTCGTACCAGGGGCATGCCGCGCTAGAGCTAGGGGCCAATGACGGTAGGGCGCCACCACCATCTTCCCTTTCTGCTCGCCACCCACTAGGGTTTCCTTCCTCGCGTCTCCCGGTGTTGCCGGACGCCGCCCACAACCCTGCAAGGACGAGGAGTTGCTCGTGGATCCGCTTTCTCTCCTGTGCTCAAGTCCATCACGACCAGGTCTATACACTACAGGGCTTGCATGTTTGTTCGATTTTAGTATACAGGTTACAGCTAACCCTGCAACATATATACTGATTCTAGTATTCTAGGATCAGGTTTAGTATCATCTCATCCATCGGTTGTCTCAATTGCAATTGTGCGTCGCATATCTCTGATGGGTGCATGCCAAGGCGTGCATCTTGTCTGTTTTGCAACATGTAATAGGTGACCACATCTTCTCTATTTTGGTAGTCCAAAAGCATAGGTGAAATTGGCTTCCTGTATGCTATATGAATCTAACTATGACATTTCGGCTTAACAATCTGTAGAAACATGTCAACCGCCTAACCCTACCCCCGCTCCCATGCGACGCCGCCGCGCCGCACCGGAGCGCCCCCGCCTCCTTCCTCTGCCCCCCCCCCCCCCCCCCCCCCGCCACCACTCTCCTCTCTGCCGTCGCTGGCGACGACACCAGGGCAAAGCCCGAGCGGCTCGGCGGCGGTGGCCTTCTCCTCATGCGCCAGCAGCTCAAGATCGATGTAGCGGATCCGATCTCGATCTCCTTAGCAGTGATGGCGGCGGACAACGACGGCTAGGTGTGGCGGCGGGGCTGTAGCCGCAGCGGCAGGTGGTGGCGGTGGCCATGCTGCAGCCGCTCAACCTCTGGTTCGGCTTCAGATCGTGGTGGTGCTCCTAGTCTTGTTCTGCATCACATGGGTACCCGGGGCTTGGCGGTGGTGGTCATCTCCTTCGTCGGAGGTGGTCGGCCTGAGGCTGGATGGTCGAATCTCAAGATCTATCATCTAGTCCCAGCTGCGAGTTGGGGAGACATAGTTGCCGGTGAAAACCGAGCCGACGGTAGGTGATGGCGGCAGTTTGCGTCATTACTTTGATGAAGGCATTGTAGTGTAACTACCATCGACCCGCTCGTGCTACTCCGAGGGAAACCCTAGGATCTGGTCTTTCAAATCAGACGATGGCGGGACTGTGGTGTCGTTTCTCTCTTGGGAGCATCGTTTGTGGAGCGGCGTTGGAAAACAGGGGCAGGAGGTGGAGCGGCTTCGTCTTGCACGGAGCTCCGGTGGAGATGTCAAGTCATGCCTGGCCTACAGGTGCTACGCTGTCTCATGCCTGTTCGGTAGGTGCTACGCACAGGTGCTACAGGTGCTACGCTGTCTCATGCCTGTTCGGTAGGTGGGCGGGTGGTACTTGGCGGCATGGTGCTGCGGTGTATCGACGCCGACCGCGACGTGCTCAGCAGTTTGCACGCAGGTTGGTGGTGTCGTTGGACGTTGTGGTGTTGTCGACGGATGCCCGAACTGACATGGATGATGCGGATCTCTTTCCTGAAGATGGGTCAGCGGTTCGTTGATGATGGCGGCTTCTAAAACGTATGCATATGGTGTACACTTTAGGTTGGTTGCACCTGCTGTAGATTCTGATACATTATGTAGATGGGTCGATAACGACACCGTTTTATATATGGGGAGTCAGAGTACTCAACATTATCGAGTTTGTAGGTGTGAGTGGTGGCTTCGGGTGGCTTGATGTATGTTCTTGTCAGAACTTTGTTGAATAATTAATAAAGATGACTGCATGCATCGATTGATGCAGAGGGCGGCGGTTTTAACTTCCTTTTCCAAAAAAAAGAAACATGTCAACCAAAAAACTGGAATTTCTGCTTTGCAATATGCTGGAGAATGGGCATGTTGTAGCCTCCGAGTCATCCTTGAGATTGTTTGGTGTGTCCTGCTGCATACTACACAGCTATGGAATTTGAACAAGTTGCACTTTTGGTTGCTAAATTCACCCCAAAATCAGCTTGTTAATGTTGATTTTGGGGTGAATTGTTCGCAGATGAAGTAAAGATGTGGGTGTTCGAAGAAACATTGCCAACAAGCGAGTAGCTCTCTGAGTACATTAACCAAGCAAATGTAAGAACTGAGACTAACTCCCATCTGCTTTTTGGTTTTTAGTTTCTCAAACGTTCAGTACCTTATTACTAATGAACGATTTTATTCTCACATGTTTCAGGACAATTGCAAATACTTGGATCTTTTGAGTTCAGAAATTTGACTTATTATCTTTTTCATGTCTTTCTCTTCGGTTTAGACAACCGCGTCGCTGCCTGACAGGTGCACGCCAAGGCGGGCAATACGGAGCTAGTATGATATGCAATTGGCACAAAGGTGATCGATTGGGGGAGGAGGCATGATGCTGACTGAGGACGTCCGGTCCATGGAGAATGATGACGTCAGAGCTGTACCTCTGGGTCAACCTTCTGTTCCCGATGGTTCCCTTCTTCACCATCACCATGAACTCCCCGTCGTCGATTCGAATCGACCATCCTAATCAAATGCATTATATATCAAGGACATGATCAATTTGTATTTCAGATTTTTAATCATTAGCGTAATAGTACAGACTAATTAATGGAATTAATTGAAACCAATTAATTAATTCGATGAAAAGACTGCAGTGAATAAACTGTTGGCGCCGCCTCTTCTCGCAGCGCCGCCCTTCTTCTTCATCGAGCTGCCTCTCACAACTCAACCTCCATCTCTCTCAAGTTTCTCTCTTGGTTTCTCTCAACAACACACACCGTGAAGAACACACACACACTTCACCAAGGAGAAAGCCAGCTTTGCTTTGTCTCCCGGTGAAATATACAGGCGCTACATTTTCCTTTGGCCCTCTCGGCCTTCACTGCTATTACTCAATGCAATGTATTTATACAAGACTCGGCAACCATGCCATCTAAACTCACGCCAGTACAGAGGACCCACGCACGCACTAGCCACCAACTCTCTCGGCAACTAATCCCACTAAGCCATGCAGGCACTAACACACGCACTACCGGCCTTATCCAGTCCTGGAATCACTCCAACAGCCACGACTCGGCCAAGCAACTAACAAACTCTCTGAATCTCTGAGCTCTAACCACCTCGTCTAGTCGGTCAGGCTCCAGCCTCTCATGTACTTGCCGCATCACACGGCCGTGCCGCCTCACGCAGCTTTGCCGCATCTCGCCGTCATCGGCATCTCGCCGTACAAGCCGTATCACACGGCGCCCTGGCATCTCGCCTTCTCCGCACATCTTCGCCGAAGCTTGACCGGACTAGCTACTCTCTAACCTATCCTACATGCATGATGAAAGCAAACTAAATATGCAGATACATACATCAAGATTAAAGCTAACATTTTCCCCCTTAATCTTGATTCTCCAATCGCCGACGCGGATAACCCGCAACCACTTGCCGAATGTAGCGACTTCTCCTTGCCGAGGACGACGCCGTCGCAGCGCCAGACACCACCATGCACCATCTTGTCGTGGTCGACGCCGTCGCAGCGAGGGACACCACCGTGCACCATCTTGTCGTGGTCGACGCCATTGCAACGCCCATCACCACATCGTCCTGCCACACGCAGCAGCCACCTCTTGTCGTGGACGGCGCCTTCGCAACACCGATCACCACGCCATCATCACCTCGCGGCATCACACCGCAACCGGCCACCAGCGGCATCGCGCCGCCGCCAGCCATCACCTCGCGTCGGCATCCTCCACCTCACATGGAGTCCACCGCATCGTCGCCATCGCAGCCGTTGCCTCCGCCACCGCCATGACGGCCACCATTGCCGCCGGCACCACCGTCACCGCCACAGATCGATAGGGCTCTGATACCAATTGTTGGCGCCGCCTCTTCTCGCAGCCCGCCTTGCCGCAGCATCACGCTGCAACTTTTGTTGGCTTCGCACCAACTCTCCATGATGACGATGGCATCGCACCACCGCCATCGGCATCTCGCCGTATCACACGGCGCCCTGGCATCTCGCCTTCTCCGCATATCTTCGCAGAAGCTTGACCGGACTAGCTACTCTCTAACCTATCCTATATGCATGATGAAAGCAAACTAAATATGCAGATACATACAACAAGATTAAAGCTAACATAAACATACTCGTGTTTTTATTGTCGACCTCCCTGATGATGTATTGATACCGACGACAGCTTGTCTATTGTACTCCTGGCAAGCCTCTTACACCTCCTCAACGGTGATATACCAGCTGCTGTCCAGTACGCGAAAGGCAGCCAACAGGTGCTCCTCCCGATATAGCTTGTTGATGTGCACTGTCACTCCGATGAACTCATTGTAGTCGATGCTCCTGCTCATGCTCCATCTTTCCTAGCCCTCTCACAATCATCCCTGCTTGACGTGAAAATGAAAATTGGCCATGTAGTACATAAATGAGTCATAGATAGCAGACAAACCGTGCCGTTTCTCTATGCAATGGAATCTGGAAGTACCAGCACATACGGCCAGATCAAGCAAGGACGATGACACCCCAGCTATCTCCATCGGCAACTCCTCCGAGAGCATGACCAATGACTAATCAGTCGTAAATAAAATTTGAAAAGAAAACTGAAACTTAACCGCGAACATTGATCTGACCTCAAAATACAAGAGTTCAGAAAAGCTGCAAAAATTTCTGGAGGTACCTCGGCGTGACTTTGTTCAAATTGATTAATGTAGGAGTGTTGTACATTGGCATGTTTTTTATCCATGTACTGGTCCAAAACGAATTTACGGACACTATCTACATCTTGATGGAACATCCCTACCTGAATATATTGATCAAATAGGGGGGGGGGGGGGGGGGGGGGGGGCGGGGTTAACATGTCCTAGATGTTGGAAGCATGGGGTTTGAGAGAGAGAAGAAAAGTGAGTGGGACAATCCAAATCAGTCACAAATTCTATAGATAACCAGACATCAACTTCCTGGCGCATTCCGCAATTCAGCGTCCAAAATAAATCAATAAATAACTCAAGTAAAGTAGTAACCATCCACAATAAACAGAATAAGCATTAATATCAGGGGTTGTGCTAGCCATATATTTAAAATCTTGAAATATCATCAGAGAATATGACACACTGCATTTATAATCCAAATGAGATTGGCAATGTAGGAGTGGATTAACATCAGAGAATCGGATATGACCAAATAAAGCTAACAATTAGCAGCACTAAATTTATAGTATGTGTGCGTATGAAAGTCAGGATCAGGAACATGTTTAAGTATAGACATAAATAGTTATTCTAACTGAATGCAGAAGTTTCTCTGATGGGGTACTGTTAATCCTCATGAATTAATACTATCCAAGCATATTGCTATGATAATAAGTAAATCAATTCTGAAACTGTAATTTAAGAATATTAGTGACTCACATTGGGCTTCACCAGTCCCAGCCGAGACTGGCACATTGCCACCAGCTGGTTGGCGTTGGCCAGATGGAAAATGGAAAATGGCCGACTCAAATGTAATGAAATCTCCTGCCGATCTTCTTTTCAGACTCCAGGCTAAGGTGCGCCTCTATGTTCACCAGCTCGGAAGGCAGACCCATTGCTTGGAGTTGAATAAGAACCCTACCTCTACATACAAGATATAATTATCACTGGAGAATATATCTCGACAACAAGACATAAAAAATCACTTTTAAAAAGGTAAAACTTTGAGATACACCAAAAGACCAAATGCCGAAATGTATAATAACGAAAATAGAGAAAAAAACAGCCAGGATTTTTTTTAATATATCAATACCTATTTACTTGGTCTAAATGATGCTAATGTTAGTTAGGTTGTCTTAGAACCTCAAAAGTTAGGCCACACTTCAGATTTATTGATAGACAGCTGCATGACATGTCAAAAATTGAGCAATGAGAGACATTCCAAAATTGATATCACACCAAAGATGAGAACTTGAAGTTTTACAGTATTAACCATGTATTACAACAAAACGTAATGCTTGCCTTCTCTACATCACTACCAAAGTTGTGTCTTGATTTACAAATTATTTTCACATTTTCCTCCTTGGTCATGTCATTCATGAAAAAAAATACCAAGTAGTTCTCAGCATGATCAACCTCAGAAGCTCTACAAATTATTTCGTCCAATCCTAGTCTTCTCCAAACCTCCTTAGCTTTCTGGCACTGAAACAACAAATGCTTCTATCTTCTAGACCAGGGAACAAGATGGACAAAATGTGAGACCTTCATGTCTCTATTGGCAAGGGTAACACGACACGGGAGAGTGCCATGCAATGTCCGCCAAATAATTTTTTTAACCTTTGCCGGACATGATAATTTCCAAATATTACGCCAAATGGGATAAAAGTTGGTTCGACCCATTCCGTTAGTATGACGGGATTTCCTTCCATGTTAGGGATCCCACTCAATGACTCGCAAAAAAAAGGTAACCCAGTCGAGGAAATAGGTGGATCGGCTAGAAAATAAAAACCATTCTTGGTGAAGGTCCAGGCAACAAAAGTTGTGATGTCATACTGTGCATCAATGGGCCACAAAGTCTGAATAACAAGGTCTTCATCCCAGTTGTTAGACGAGGGATCAATGAAATCCGACACCTTAAACAGCAAATGATCCCCTTGTCGGGTGGTGACTTTTCTTGTAGCACAATTAGGAGTCACAACATCTTCCCAAATACTAATAGAATGTCCATTTCCAACACGCAAAATATAACCATTCTCCATAACGCCCACCATAAAAATATTTAGATCCCTTCTTAAGCTTTGCATTCAATAAATCTCCATCAGAAAAATATTTAGCCCTCAAGACCCTAGCACATAAAGAATTCGGGTTCTCAAGAAGATGCCTAGCCTGCTTAGCCAGCATCGCCAAATTAAAACAACGAATATCACGAAAACATACCACCTTTGTTTTTTCGGACACACATTTTCCACCAAGCCATCCAATGCGTCCTCCTCTGGTTGTTGTCACCACCCCACCAAAATTGCGAGATCGTGTCAGTTACTCCTTAAAAAAAGTAAGAGAACTTCCTTTCCTCCTTAGAGTAAATATCGCATAGGTAGGGATGGCTTGAACAATATACTTGAGGAGAACTTCCTTTCCTCCTATGATAATTTTTTCCTTCCACCTGCTGATTTTCATGACAATACAATCGATCAAATACTGAAAACAATCAGACTTATCCAAACCCATATTGGCTGGTAGACCAAAATACTTGTCTCTGAGAGCCTCTATCAAGATATTCAAAATTGAGCAAATTTGTTCTCAGGTGTGCAGCCCCGTATTTGGACAAAAAATGTGCTAGACTTTTCAACGCTCACCATTTATCCCGAGGCGACACAATACAAAACCGAAAATGATTTCAGAGCCTCCTCATTGCGAAGGTTCGCTTTCATGAGGATCCACGAGTCATCGGTAAAAAGAAGATTAATAATAGGGGGAGCCTCTCTACAAACTTTAATACCACACTGGTAGAAAAAAGCCCTTTAGTCCCGGTTCGCAACAGCCTTTAGTCCCGGCTGTGCAACCGGGACTAAATATGCGCGACTAAAGACCCCCCCCCCTTAGTCGCGCCTCTTACGGACCGCGACTAAAGGCTTTAGTCCCGGTTCGCGTGGCTGACCGGGACTAAAGGCCCGTCCACGTGGGCGCCAGTGGTCGGGGCGGAGGACCTTTAGTCCCGGTTCTTGTGGCTAACCGGGACTAAAGGCCTCCTCCGCAGGTTTAGGGTTTTAGCCCCCTAAACCTGGTTTCTTTTTAATTTGTAGTGTTTTATTTCTTTTATATTTTATTTTGTGTTTTATTTTAATTTTGATGAAGTTTCAGTACACATATTCTACGCTACTATATACATGCATATGAAATTTCAAACAAGAAGAATTCAAGAGGAATATATAATATATATTCAATCTCGGGTGACCATATACAACTTCGAACAAGTTTCCATACACAATTAGGATGGATGACCATATACAACTTCGAACAAGTTTCAATCTCGGGTATGCATATAAATTTCTTCGTCCTCGGTATAGTGTTCTCCTTTAGGATTGATGACTTCCCTCATGAAAAATCCTGCTAATTCTTCTTGAATTGGTCGGAAGCGAGCTTCTGGACTAAGCCTCCTCCGCAAGTTATCCGTCGCGTTCCGCACGCTATCCGATGCCTTCCGCTCAGAGGTGTGTCTCCGGATGTTCTCACAAACATAGTATCTACATAGATTGGTCCCCGGTGGCTGCTTATCCACATTAACTAACCTTCTGAAATCTAGCTCATGTTTGAATTCACCGATAATTTCTTCTGAGAACCGTCTCCAAACCCTACAGGGCAAAGAAAATTAAATGAACAAGGGAGTTATTAGTTACTTGATATTAGGAAATGAACGAAAGAGACCGATCGATATAGAGCTCAAATGATTGAAAATAATTACTTTTGCAGCATTTTTCTGATGTCGGCCCAACGCTTTGGATCCGAATCCATAGAGTCCATGATTAGAACTCTGGAGGTGTGAAGTTCAATATTTAGCAGAATCCAGTGGAACCTGCGGACACGTTACATGCACAGTCATGCATAACTCATCGATTAGACATACCATGCATGGAGTAAACAAAAGAGAATGGGCACAAGAGAGAAACACTCACCCAAAATGGTAAGGAAATAGAATATGACTTTTGAGTTGATGCTTTCTAAGAAACTTGTACAAGTCTTTCTCCACGTCTTCGGGGTGATGTTGTAACACATGTCCATTAACGATATGTGGGTCAATGAACCCAACATCATGGATGTTTCTTATTTTGCATTCCCAAATCTTCAATCTGCATAATAGCGTACGCAACAATATAGTTAGGACCATATATATATAGTGCAGGCAATGAAGAACGAGATGAGGTAGAAATAAATCACTTACAGAACGTAGCAACTCAGCATAGATTTGTCGAGGTCGCGCAGATTGAACAGCTGGAACAATTCACTCATATGAACTTGTACAGAGTACCGTTTGGTGTGATGCTCATCTGTAACATCCGCATAAACATATTCTTTGTCGGCCCATGTTATGAATTGCTTGTACCAACGTAGCAGATTTCTCATTTGTGGTGGTAGACTCTTTTCCCGCGCAGGCTCGATGAGAGGCTCATTCCGCACATATTGTAATGCTATCTCACATACTGGCGCATCCTCAAGGCCTAAGAAGGCACGAAGAGTCAAACCCATCTCGGACGCTTGTTTCATGGCACTCGCTACAGTCAATCCAAGTGCTGCCGCAGCTGCTATGATCTCGGGGTCCTCTTCCGGACCGGCTTTCACTATGAGCGGGGGGATCGATTGTTTCTTCTGCATCCCGAGCTGGTCAACTTGTTTCCCGCTTTTTTACTTTCTTCTTTCTCCTCCTTTAATATTTTTGCTTGCCTACGAAGTTCATGTCCATAGTCGTCAGGCATATTCAGCTCGGCTTGGGACGGTGTCGTCAAAAAATCCTTAGCCCACTTCTTTTGCTTCTCAGTGAATACTTGCTTGGGCTCAGGCTCTTTTATCGCCTTCATATCCGCCTTCCATTTCTCATAATCAGCAGACGCGGCCAATTTGGTTTCAGCTTCACTAAGTTCCCAAGGCCTTGGGAGGAGAGGCTTCAATGATGGCTCCGGTACCCTTGTGGTCTTAGGTACATAAGGGTCCGGGTTAATAGTCCAGGAGCGGGTTTCCTTGCTGTCCGCCTGCTTCTGCTTCTTCGCCGGAGGTGGATTGGGGGGCGTCGTACCCGCCGGAGGAGGATTGGGGGGCGTCGTACCCGCCGGAGGTTGTGGATCGGGGGACGGCGTCGAATGGCGTGAAGGAGGTGTAGGTGAACCACCACGACCACCACCACCGCCACCACCGCCACCACCACCACCACCATCAGAGGGGGGTGGACTTGCTAGCCTTGGCGCCTCGCCTGGAAACACTATGTACTTCTTTTTCCATAGAATGAACTGGCGCTTGACATCTCCAAGTCTTCTCTCCCCTTCGGGTGTAGGTTTGTCAATCTCCAGGTCCTCAAACCCTTGGACTATGTCTTCCACCGTGACACGAGCATAGCCATATGCAATGGGGTTGTTGTGGTGGAGTGCTCCAGGTGTACAGGGTAAAGCACTGCCGCTAGCTACCATCGTGGAAACGTTCCCCACGGGATAATGCAGATCACATTCTTTCATCTCCTTTACATCATCCACGGGGTAGTGAGGCTCCGGTGCACGAATCTCGATCATCGGTGCACTAGCACCAGGCGGGGCATCCGTGGAAGCCACGCTGCTTCTCCGCTGCTGGCTTCCGCGATCCGCTTCATGATCTTCATGCGGCCCTGCAGCCGATTTTTCTTTTACTAGTTCATGCACAGTCTGCTTCAACTCATGGAGTTCCGATGCAAACTTCGTCATAAGATCTGCATCCCGGTCCGTCTTTCTCTTACGGCTTCTGTAACAGTACGGGTCATTGTCCTGGGAAAACCCTACTTTCCACGGAACTTTGCCTTTGCCTCGTACACGTCCTCCGTGTTCATCATTCCCGAGGGCTGTTGTCAGTGCGTCTTTCTCTCTGTTGAACTTGATCAAGCCCTCTTGAGCTTGGGTCATTGCGTCAATAAGGGCTTGGGTGGGAGCAAACTGTCTCTGCCGGTGAACACACACCCCTGTCTCCGGGTCTAGCGATCCCCCATGCCCGTACCACCAGCTTTTGGCCCTTGGGTCCCATCCCTCTGTACCTAGAGGGATTCCTCGCACCCTCAGGTCCTCCTCCATCTTCTGCCACCTAGGCTCCGAAAGGCGGTATCCTCCTGGCCCCATAATATGATGGAACTTTTTCTTACTCGCATTATCCTTATTTTTTTCGATATTTCCTTGAAATGCTCTGATTGCTTTTGCCTCACAAATTCTGGCCAATCATCTTTCAGTTTCTCATGTTGTCCATTGAAATCCGGAGTCTTGCCCTTGTTGACATAGTCACGGGTTAAATTTTTCTTGAAGTTCCGGAATGCTTCGCCCATCTTCTGAAGAGCGAACTCTTTAACTAGCCTCCTCCTCTGACGTCCACCCGGAACCTCGTTACCAAATTCATCGACTTTGTTGTATTCCGGAGGTAGAATGAAATGTTCCATAAGCTTTCTCCAGCAATCCTTTTTCGTTCTCTTGTCGACAAAACTGAAACCAAGACGTGCCTTCTTTGGCTCCTTCCATTCCTGGACGGTGATCGGGACGTTGTCTCTAACAACGACTCCGCATTGGTTGATAAACTTTGAGGTGTGCTGTAGGGGCTTGCCGGTTTCACTGACAAACTCAATGGCATATGTTTCTCCTGTTTTCATCGCCTTGGATTTGCCACGCTTTGTCGTACTCGATCCGGAGGGCTAAAAAAAGAAAGAGAGTCGCGCGCGTTAATACATATGTATTCACATTTCAGTAAGTTTGTATCACGAGAGGCTCAATGTATATATATACCTCGCCGGAGGTGGTTGCTACTTGCAATTCGAGATCGTCGTTTGTTGACGGTTGACCTCCGTCGACAATGTCCGTTCCTTCACCTTCTTGATCATCGACAATCTCTGTTCCACCGTCAAGGTTCAGAAAAGAAGAGACTACATCCTCTTCTTGCTCATATTCTGAGCCCGGCACATAAGGAATCTCGTTGTTGATGATGCCCATTAAATAACGTTCAGCCTCCGGATCCCTAAGCGGCTCGGCTCTATCGTCCGCCATATGTCACTCCTGCATGTAGTAAAAATTCTTTAAGTATAAAGGAATTAAAAAATAAGATTAAGGGGACATAGAGGAGGAGGAATTAAAAAATAAGATTATTGAGCACTGCCAAGTATTTTGTTTTGTTTTCTTTGTTGTTCTTTTTGGTTTTCATTTGGTTTCTTTCTTCTTCCTTTTTTCTTCTTTTTTTCTTCTTCTTCCTCTTTCTTCTTTCTTTCTTCTTCTTCCTTTTTCTTTCTTCTTTCTTTCTTCTTCTTCCTTTCTTCTTCCTTTCTTCTTCTTTTTTTCTTCTTCCTTTTTCTTTCTTCTTTCTTTTGGTTTTCATTTGGTTTTCATTTTTTTCTTCTTCCTTTTTCTTTCTTCTTTTTTTCTTCTTCCTTTTTCTTTCTTCTTTCTTTCTTCTTTCTTTTTTTCTTCTTCCTTTTTTTCTTCTTTCTTTCTTCTTTCTTTTTTTCTTCTTCCTTTTTTTCTTCTTCCTTTTTCTTCTTTCATTCTTCTTTCTTTTTTTCTTCTTCCTTTTTTTTTCTTCTTTCTCTTGGTTTTCATTTGGTTTTCTTTCTTCTTTCTTTTTGGTTTTCATTTGGTTTCTTTTGTTTTGTTTTCTTTTTTTTTCTTCTTCCTTTTTTTTCTTCCTTTTTCTTTCTTCTTTCTTTCTTCTTTCTTTTCTTCTTTTTTCATTTGGTTTCTTTCTTCTTCTTCCTTTTTCTTTCTTCTTTCTTTCTTCTTCTTCCTTTCTTTTTCCTTTCTTCTTCTTTTTTTCTTCTTCCTTTTTCTTTCTTCTTTCTTTTGGTTTTCATTTTTTTCTTCTTCCTTTTTCTTTCTTCTTTTTTTCTTCTTCCTTTTTCTTCTGTTTTCTTTTGTTTTTCTTCTATTTTTTTCTTCCTTTTTTCCTTTTTCCTTTTTTCTTCTGATTTCTTTTGTTTTCTTTTTTCTTTCTTCTTCCTTTTTCTTTTGTTTTCTTTTTTTTCTTCCTTTTTCCTTTTTTCTTCCTTTTTCTTGTTTTTCTTCTATTTTTCTTTTGTTTTCTTCTTCCTTTTTTTCTTCTTCTTCTTCCTTTTTCTTTCTTCTTCTTCCTTTTTCCTTTTTTCTTCTTTTTTTTCTTCTGTTTGTTTTTCTTCTGTTTTCTTTTGTTTTCTTTTTTCTTTCTTCTTCCTTTTTCTTTTGTTTTCTTTTTTTCTTTCTTTTTCCTTTTTTCTTCCTTTTTCTTGTTTTTCTTCTGTTTTTCTTTTGTTTTCTTCTTCCTTTTTTCTTCTTCTTCTTCCTTTTTCTTTCTTCTTCTTCCTTTTTCTTTCTTCTTCTTCCTTTTCCGGCGGCGGGAGTCGCGCGGAGGACGGCAGGCAGGGGCAGCGGGCGGCGGGCGGCGGGCGGCGGGCGGCAAGGCGTCGGGCGGCGGGCGGCGGGCAAGGGCAGGGGCACGCTGCGGCGGCGGCGGAGCGCTAAGGGCAGGGCACGGGCGGCGGCGGCGCTCACTGGGGACGGGGGCGGCGGCACGCAGGGCTTCGGCGTCGGCGTCGGCGTCGGGGCAGGGCTTCGGCGTCGGCGTCGGCGTCGGGGCAGGGCTTCGGCGTCGGCGTCGGCGTCGGCGTCGGGGCAGGGCTTCGGCGTCGGGGCAGGGCTTCGGCGTCGGGGCAGGGCTTCGGCGTCGAGAGAGGAGAATGGGAAGTGGCGGAAACTGCTAAGTGCAGTATATATAGACATACCTTTAGTCCCGGTTGGGGAGGCGGACCGCGACTAAAGGTACCCTTTAGTCGCGGTTGGCCACACCAGCCGCGACTAAAGGGTACCTTTAGTCGCGGTCCGCCTCCCCAACCGGGACTAAAGGGTTTTGCCGCCGCTTTCGTTCCCGCGCAGAAAGAGCCTTTAGTCGCGGTTGGGGACAACAACCACGACTAAAGGCCCTTTAGTCGCGGTCCGCCTCCCGAACCGGGACTAAAGGTCCTTTTTCATATAAAATAAAACTAATTCATTTTAAAATCTTAAAAATACAATTATATATCAAAAAAATCAAAAAATAAAACTAATTCATTTTAAAATCTTAAAAATACAATTATATATCAAAAAAATCAGAAAAATAAAACTAATTCATTTTAAAATCTTGAAAATACAAATAATATATCAAAAAAATCAGAAAAATAAAACTAATTCATTTTAAAATCTTAAAAATACAATTATATATCAAAAAAATCAGAAAAATAAAACGAATTCATTTTAAAATCTTAAAAATACAATTAATATATCAAAAAAATCAGAAAAATAAAACTAATTCATTTTAAAATCTGAAAAATACAATTAATATATCAAAAATATCGGAAAAATAAAACTAATTCATTTTAAAATCTTAAAAATACAAATAATATATCAAAAAATCAGAAAAATAAAACTAATTCATTTTAAAATCTTAAAAATACAATTATATATCAAAAAATCAGAAAAATAAAAATAATTCATTTTAAAATCTTAAAAATACAAATAATATATCAAAAAAATCAGAAAAATAAAACTAATTCATTTTAAAATCTTAAAAATACAATTATATATCAAAAAATCAGAAAAATAAAACTAATTCATTTTAAAATCTTAAAAATACAAATAATATATCAAAAAATTCAGTTCATCGATCCCTTGAAGGTTTGACAAAAGGTTTGATACATCATTTAGTTCATCGACCAAATACAAAGTTTGGTACAATAAATTATTACACACCAAGTCTTCCCTTGTGTCCCTGCTTGCTTACGATTGTGCCGTATCCATGGAGCATTCTCATCATTTAACTTAATGCTTGGGTCAGTGTTGACTTTGAAGGGCGGAATTTCACCAAACATATTATAATCTTCTGACATGTCTGTCTTGTCCTCCACTCCCACGATGTTTCTTTTCCCTGAAAGAACAATGTGGCGCTTTGGATCATCGCATGATGTACTGATCGTTTTCTTATCTTTCCGTTTCCTCGGTTTGCTACTCATGTCCTTCAAATAAAAAACCTGAGTGACATCTTTGGCAAGGACGAATGGTTCGTCAAGGTAACCAAGATTGTTGAAATCCACCATTGTCATTCCGTATTGCTCGTCCACCTTTACCCCACCTCCTGTTAGCTTGAACCATTTGCACCGGAACAAAGGGACCTTAAAGGAGGGTCCATAGTCAAGTTCCCATATCTCCTCTATGTAACCATAATATGTGACCTTTCGCCCATTCTCGGTTGCTGCATCAAAGCGGACACCACTGTTTTGGTTGGTGCTCTTTTTATCTTGGGCGATGGTGTAAAATGTATTCCCATTTATCTCGTACCCTTGGAAAATCGTTATAGTCGAAGATGGTTTCTTGGCCAACATGTACAGCTGATCTCCAACATCATTGTCATTCATTAAATGTTTTCGCAACCAACTGCCGAAAGTCTCCATGTGGGCCTTTCTAATCCAGGATTCAGGCTTCCCCGGGTTGTCCGAGCGTAAAATATTCTTGTGTTGCTCGAAGTACGGAGCCACAAAGCTGGAATTTTGCAGAACTGTGTGGTGTGCTTCAATCATAGAATGACCGTCCATACATATCGTGGATTTCCTTCCGATCTTGCCTTTTCCACTTAGTCTCCCCTCGTGCGGCGATTGAGGAATACCAATCGGCTTAAGGTCAGGAACATAGTCAATACAGAACTCAATTACCTCCTCATTTCCATAGCCCTTGACGATGCTTCCTTCTGGCCTAGCACGGTTACGAACATATTTCTTTAATACTCCCATGAACCTCTCAAAGGGGAACATATTGTGTAGAAATACAGGACCGAGAATGGAAATCTCTTCGACTAGGTGGAGCAGGAGGTGCGTCATAATATCGAAGAAGGATGGTGGGAACACCAACTCGAAACTGACAAGGCATTGGACCACATCGTTCTGTAACCGTGGTAGATCTTCTGGATTGATTACCTTCTGAGACATTGCATTGAGGAATGCACATAGCTTCACAATGGCTACTCGAACATTTTCCGGTAGGAGCCCCCTCAAAGCAATCGGAAGCAATTGCGTCATAATCACGTGGCAGTCGTGAGACTTCAGGTTTTGGAACTTTTTCTCCGCCATGTTTATTATTCCCTTTATATTCGACGAGAAGCCAGACAGGACCTTCATACTGCTCAGGCATTCAAAAAAAATGACCTTCTCTTCTTTGGTAAGAGCGTAGCTGGCACGACCTTGAAACCATTCCGGATGCCGTTCATCTGGGTCTTTCAAAAGTTGCTGGTCCTGCCGTGCTTCCTTTGTATCATTTGTCTTCCCATACACGCCCAAGAAGCTTAGCAGGTTCACGCAAATATTCTTCGTAACATGCATCACGTCGATTGCAGAGCGGACATCTAGGACTTTCCAATATTCTAGCTCCCAAAATATAGATTTCTTCTTCCACATGGGTGCGTGCCCATGAACTCCCCTCGGAACTGATTGTCCGCCAGGACCCTTTCCAAAGATGACTTTCAAATCCTTGACCATATCAAATATCTCAGCACCAGTACGTTCCGCAGGCTTCGGCCGGTGATCTGCCTTGCCGTTGAAATGCTTGCCTTTCTTTCTTACGTTATGATTTCGGGGAAGAAATCGACGATGACCCAGGTACACGTTCTTCTTACAATTAACCAAACGTACACTTTCAGTCTCATGTAAGCAGTGCGTGCATGCATTGTATCCCTTATTTGTCTGTCCCAAAAGGTTACTGAGAGCAGGCCAATCGTTGATGGTTACAAAAAGCAACGGTCGTAGGTCAAATTCCTCTCCTTTCTGCTCATCCCAGACACGTACACCAGGTCTGGCCCACAACTGTAAAAGTTCATCAACTAATGGCCTTAGGTACACATCGATGTCGTTCCCGGGTTGCTTTGGACCTTGGATGAGCACTGGCATCATAATGAACTTCCGCTTCATGCACAACCAAGGAGGAAGGTTGTAGATGCATAGAGTCACGGGCCAGGTGCTATGGCTGGAGCTCTGCTCGCCAAAAGGATTCATGCCATCAGTACTTAGACCAAATCTTATGTTCCTTGCGTCAGCTGCAAAATCTTTGAACACTCTGTCGATCTTTCTCCATTGCGTTCCATCAGCGGGGTGTCTCAACTCCCCGTCGGACTTACGGTCCTCTTTGTGCCATCGCAACGACTTGGCATGCTTTTTGTTCATGAACAGACGTTTCAACCGTGGTATTATAGGAGCATACCACATCACCTTGGCGGGAACCCTCTTCCTGGGTTTCTCGCCCTCAACATCGTCACCAGGGTCATCGCCTCTGATCTTATAACGCAATGCAGTGCATACAGGGCATTCATTCAAATTCTCGTATTCACCGCGGTAGAGGATGTAGTCGTTAATGCATGCATGTATCTTCAGAACCTCTAAACCTAGAGGGCAGACAACCTTCTTTGCTTCGTACGTACTGGCGAGCAACTCGTTATTCTTCGGAAACATATTCTTCAACATTTTCAGCAAATTTTCAAATGATGAGTCACCTACACCTTCCTGTGCCTTCCATTTGAGCAAATCCAGTGTGCAGCCCAGCTTTTTCAGACTATTATCGCATCCTGGATACAACGACTTTTTGTGATCCTCTAACATGCGATCCAAATTCTCCCTATCCTTGTCAGTTTCGCAGCGTCTCCGTGCATCAGCAATGGTCCGACCAAGATCATCAGCGGGCTCATCATGTGCCTCTTCTTCACCTTCACCTAACCCTTCCCCACCTTCAGCATCATCCTCCATGAAAGTATCACCGAAATGATCATGATAGTTGTCATCGATATCATCCCCTTCTTCATCTTCTTCCATTCTAACCCCTCTTTCTCCATGCTTGGTCCAACAATTATAGCTTGGCATGAAACCGTGCCGAAGCAGGTGCATGTGAACGTCTCTTGAGGAGGAATAACCCTTCTGATTCTTACAGACAGCACATGGACAGATAATAAAACCTTGCTGCTTGTTCGCATTTGCCACTACGAGGAAATCTTTCAAACCCGTAGTGAACTCGCCGGAGAGTCGGGGACCATACATCCATTGCCGATTCATCTGCATTATTATTATATAAAGTATATAATTAACCATCATGCATTTGTTAAACTAACTAGCTAGAAATAATACAAATTAAACAATGAACTACACACATGCATATTTTATCAATGACACATGAAAGGTTCAAGTTGCTAACCGCGATCGCGGAGGAAAAATAAATGAGAAAGCTCAAGTGTGGCTCGGACACTTCATATCATGTTTGTTTCAGGCTCTCGGGCATTTCATCGAACACCTTGTGTGCATAGGAGGAACCGAAAGCAAACCCACCACCCCCTTCTGAAAATTGTGAAGTGAGCTGAGTGAAGTGAAGTGAACTGAGTCCTATATATAGGGATGGGCCTTTAGTCCCGGTTGGCCTGGCCAACCGCGACTAAAGGCCTTCGGGGACCATTAGTCCCGGTTGGCCAGGCCAACCGGGACTAAAGCCCCTCCCGTCCGCCAGCTGGATGGGCCTTTAGTCCCGGTTGGCCTGGCCAACCGCGACTAAAGGCCTTCGGGGACCTTTAGTCCTGGTTGGCCAGGCCAACCGGGACTAAAGCCCCTCCCGTCCGCCAGCTGTCGACCGAGCGCGCTGGGCCCAGATAGTTGGTCGCGGGTCTCCTCCCGAACCGCGACTAAAGGCCCCTTTTGTCGCGGTTCGATTGTTTTGGGGACTAATGGGGGCGTATGGAAGCCTCTTTTTCTACTAGTGCCAGAAGAAATATTTCCATTATCCTCTGCATGTGCCGAAAGAGCAGTAAGATCCTTTGTACAAAATAAGAAAAGATAAGGGTACGTGTAGAGGATCTCCTTGTCTTAAGCCTCTTGTAATTGAAACTTTCACTTTCTTCATCATTATTCGAGACCCTGTAATCAACAGTGGAAACACATTGCATAATAAGACTCACCCATCTCTCCTGAAAACCAAGTTTCAAGACCTAAGCTAACATGTCTCCTGTATACTTTTCTTTTTAGTTTCTATTTATTTCGTCCCAAAAAGTCTTTTGTTGTTTTTTCAACACGAGGGGCAAAATTGTCTTTTCTTTTCTCGCTTAACATTGTTAGTGAGTAAAATTGACAAAAATGTCATATAAGGAACATAATTTAGCGTTAGTGTTAAATAGGAAAGAAAATATTACTTGGAGCCAAATTGGGAGGCGGTTTGTAAGAAAGGATCAAATAAGGAATTTTCTAAAAAAGAAATGGCTTTGTAAAGCTCACTATCCCACTCACTAGTCGCTCCCCTGCAGAAGATTTATCCCCAACCGTAACCCTAGATCCCCTTCCTCCACCCGGGTAGCCATGGCTCTGCCGATGACGGCCTCCATCCCCCTCCCTGATGAGCTGTTGGAGGAGATCTTCCTCCGCCTGCCCACCCTAGACACGCTCGCATGCGCCTCCGCCACCTGCACCTCCTTCTGCCGCGTCATCAAAGGGCGCGCCTTCCGCCGCCGCTTCCGTGTGCTGCATCGGCCTTCCCTTCTCGGCTTCATGGACGCGGCCGGATTCCAGCCCGCCCAGGCGCCGCACCCCTCCGCCCCACTGGCCGCCGCCCTCGGTCCGTGCGCCGCGGATTTCACCTTCGTCCCGGCCATTGTTTCTTCCTCATCCTACATCCTGCCCGAGGAGGAAGGCCCCCGTTGGCGTCCTTGTGACGCCCGCGATGGTCGCGTCCTCCTCGATTGGATCTCCCTCCAACCACGCGTCGTCAAGAACTGGAGCTACTCCGGAAAAGGCTCCGAAGTAAGCATCCTCATGGACAGGAGGGAGCTCGTTGACTTCTTCGATGATGGTCGCCGCCTCGCTTGGACCAAACGGGAGCGGTGCAACGCCGCCGACTTTCACCTCGCCATCTGTGACCCCCTGTCCAGGAGATACGTGTTGCTTCCAACCATACCTGAGGACCTCGCCGCTCAGCCACATGATCGCCTTTGGGAATTTGAGCCCGTACTTGCTCCAAATACCAGTGATGAGAGCGAGGAGAATCATTTCAAGGTGATATGCATAGCAAGATACCTGAAAAAGCTTGTCCTTTTTGTCATCCAGTCCACAACTATGCAATGGTGTATGGTTGAGTCCCCTGTCCTCCCTTGTTTGGACGACATGTCCTATTTTGACTGTGTACGCGGCTGCTTCTGCTGGACACAGTGTTGGTTTTGGAGTGACAATTTGATGGTACTTGACACATGCACTTTGAGGTTTTCAGTTGTCAATTTTTTCACCGGCTACCATCTGAAGCTCAGAGATACTTACCCGGGCTTTCTTCGTCGGCGTCCGAATGCAGTTGTTGTGGGTAGGGAAGGAGCCATTGAGATGTTTTGTCTTGTTGGTCAACATGGGTCATTTGCTCTCCATCATACCTCTCTACAGGATAGTTCGCATGAATGGAAGCTTGAGAAGATTGTACAGCTACC
This sequence comes from Aegilops tauschii subsp. strangulata, assembly GCF_002575655.3. Taxonomy (NCBI): domain Eukaryota; kingdom Viridiplantae; phylum Streptophyta; class Magnoliopsida; order Poales; family Poaceae; genus Aegilops; species Aegilops tauschii. The sequence goes on along the minus strand of NC_053041.3, from coordinate 648,688,085 downwards.
TGGGCAGTATCAGGAGTATTCTATTTCCACAGTGGGTGCAGCCGAGGGATTCTTGTTCTTCCAGGGCGCTCCGCTTGGCATTGAGTTTCAGAATGTTGATTGCTACTCAATGGATGTCAAAACTTATGAAATTACCAAGATCTATACAAAGATGGGAAATTTCTTTGATCGCAAACGTGCCATCCCCTACTTTAGCTTCCCAAGGCTGTTATCAGAACCAACTATTTGATCAACTGGTAAGCCTAATCATATTATTTTTTGTTGTCATTGGGTGCACAATTTTCTTGTTCTCCTCATATGGTTATGAATAGACTTAGTTATTGTGCTATTGAGCTTGATTGCCTTGTCAAACTAGCTAGGATATGTAGCCAATTCATGCTTTGATTTTGCACATATATTTAACAATTACATCTTAGGAGTTCCTTTGTTAGTAAAAAAATACATACTAGTTTGGAAAGCTAATATTTGTTGCTCCATCTTAGGAGTGAAAATGGCTTCGCTTGCATCGTCATATGGTACATCTTTAGTCAAATCTTGCACTTACACAAGAATGTTGCATAGCCTGTAAGTTAAAAGCTCTTAGTCATCTATTTACGAAGACTCCTTATTTATCTTGTTCTGTTTCCAAGACAAGATAGGGTTCACTTGTTATGATCTGCAAATGTTTATGTATATTGCTTCCAAACTGCAATTAAATGGGTCTGGAATTATTTGTGGCAACAGGGGGGGGGGGGGGGGGGGACATGAATAAGCAGGTTCTGCTCGGTTAATCTTAAACTACATTGGAAAGATTCCCATTGCATCAACTGTGGTAGCTTCAAGTTTCTAACTAAATACATTTGTGCAGACATGAACTCGCTCTCTAGTTGCTTTGGTCTTGCTTGGGTCATACACCTGGAGTTGGAAGGCGAATGATCAAGATGGTGCTGATGTAGTTTCATATGTCTGTATTGAGCCTTGTATGTATCTATGTAAGCAAAAGATGCTGACAGCAAGACTTGTTCTGATGTTTGTGTTGGGAGATTGGCTGCCAGCTTATGTTATCTGAGAGTACTAGTTTTCTCTGTATGAGTGGATGAGTTAGTTAATTTCTTCTATTAAGATGCTTCTGATGAGTTCATCTATAATGTCTTGCGCGCCATCTGGTCCTCTGTCAGCTTAACTTTGCTTGGCTTGCTTCCACCACTCTCACCTCCATCTTGGTGTTTCCCTGCCTCTCTTGCAAGCACATGTTCTTCAGCGCCTCCCTCGCCAGGTCCTGGTCTGATTCCAGGTTCCTGCAGCAGCATCTATGATAAGACAGCAGCACAGGTCTGCAAAACATTCATGCTGAACAACCAAGTCCATAAACTTCTGTGCTTTTTTAGGAAACTTATATTTATTCTCATGGACGAGATGAATGATATCGATCATACATGTGTGTTTACTTAGAGCTAACAACAGCTATGTCAGGTTCATCAAGGTATAGTATGAACTTATATCATCTGTGTTTTGGTATATTTTGTTCAGCAAGTCCTCTTGCATGGATCCACACCATTACTGTCCGTCAGCTGTGGATCAATATTTTCTTGCGCCGACTCCATGTCATGATTGTCCGTCGACGCAGGTTCAGTGGGGTTTAGTGGGGTTTGACGAGGAAAACAATGTGATGTTTGTAAGGACATCTTGTGGTGTCTTCATGGTCCAGCTCCAGTCAATGACGTTTAAAAGACTTCTGTCTGTTGTTGTAGAATGTCCTCGGGAATTGGAGCTCAAAGGTGTTCGCTATTGCCTTGTTGGCATCTGGCCAGATTTCTACAATTACAGGAACTTATGCAGGACAATATGTCATGCAGGGTTTGCATCTCTTCTATTACTATTCTTTATTGTCAGTCATATGTTACAAACTGCAAACTTTATTGGCACACCATATCTTGTTCTAATGCATGAAGACTCAAAATATACCACTAATGTTAATCACAGAGTTAACAAACTAAACATGTCGTGTGATTGTTAATGGCATTTAGTATCTTTTTGAGCTTTATGTAGGTTGGATGTTGAAAATAATCATTAGAAGAAAACATTATGTTCTGAATGTATGCTGATATTGCTGTTCCATATTTTCTTGTTTACTGAAATTGTGAATAAAATGAGGATCTACTATTGGTAGTGCAATCTTAATCAAGCTAAACTAGATTGTGGATAAAATGTGTACAGATGGAAGTAAGCTTCGTGCAAAATATGACTGAGATTGCCTTACTTTTTTTATTGTGGATAAAATGTGTAGAGATGGAAGTAAGCTTCGTGCAAAATATGACTGAGATTGCCTTACTTTTTTCTTCATTTCTTTTACCTGTATAAATGAAAAAAGATCATATTCCAGTTGTATGAATTGTCATCTAATAGAGGTTGACCTTTGCTCTTTTTCGTACTCCAGGGGTTTCTGGATCTTCGGATGGTGTTCTGGTTACGAAACCTTCTAACTAGGTCCTTGGCAATTGTGCCTAGTCTGATTGTGTCACTAATTGGTGGTTCCTCGGCAGCTGGGCAGTTGATTATCACTGCTTCGGTAATCACCGAAACTCTGTTCTTACCATCACGCTGCTGATATTCTTTACTTTGGTGCACATGGAAGTCACATTTCATGCTTCCTAAGTCTACCTTTAATTAATTCCTCGCTGTTATATGCAGATGATACTGTCATTTGAACTTCCTTTTGCTCTAGTACCCCTCCTTAAATTCACCCGCAGCAAAACAAAGATGGGGCCGCACACAAATTCAAGATTCGTAAGTCGTCCATTGCATAGTTGGATACGCACAATGATCTTGCAGCGATCCAATTACTCACTACAATGCGTTTAATTTCTATTGCGATGCAGATTTCCATGCTAACATGGGGATCAGCTCTTTCATCATGGTCATCAACATCTACTTCCTGATATCGTCTAGCTGCTCCTCCACAGCGGGCTATCCACCGTTTCCCAAGTATTCACTGGAATATTTGGGTTCCTTGGCATGCTCATATACATCGCCGCGATCCTATACCCCGTCTTCAGGAAGAACAGGAAGTGAACCTTGCCATTGCTCGAGAGCGAGGCAAAGCTTGAGGTGCCAGGCCATGCTGAGGGAGAAGGTGCTCTGGGTCATCTTCCCCGGGAGGATATCTCCAGCATGCAGCTTCCTCATCAACGCCCTGCGTGAGCTAGGTGTCATCAGGTATGACATAGATAATTGCAACAGTGTCATCAGGTATGTCAAGGATATCGCCATGTATCATACCTTCCAAAATTTCTATGCTACAGGTAATTGCATGCCATTTATTGTTTTCTTTTGCTGCCGGATGCAACTCTGTAACAACAAACAGTAGTCATATGCATTGGTTGGCATTCTTATGTGGATAGCTGTAGTATAAAGTATAAACCTTTTCAGCATCAGATTTGGTAACAGTTGGAAACTGATGACTAGTACATGTAGATCATCCTTTTGAGCCAACTTAAATGTGAAATGAGTATCTCGATTGGCAGTCACATTTGGAACCTCGGTGCTAGTTACATTCTTTCATCGGCACTTTAATCTCCTGTGATATCGCTATAATTCTTAAGGCCATAAAATGATTTGCTTTGAGCCATATTTCCAGCTCATATTTTTATCTTGCATAAATTGTGTTGGGATACTATGTGTATGTAATACAGCTGTAGATCGATACATAGCAGTTGAAAATTGAAGAGAGATAATTGAAGTGGAACGCTGAGCTTGAACCAACTGGAACATTATACGATGAGAGACCTGATTGGCACTTTATTAGTAACTTATTTGTCTTTTTTTTCTCTGTCCATCTTGCTCTCTAACAAATACCGCTTTCATCCATCTATTGTAAGCCTGTGAACAACATTTCCATGGGTATTGTTGTGAGGTGGATGAGTCGGTCAAAATGCATTTCCCAGTATCAAAATGAGTTGGTCAATATCTGGGCACATATAAATGCCATGTATTCGGTGTAATTCTTTTTATCTACTCATAATCTAATCCGAAGCGATTAACTTTTCCAAAGTCAATAAATAACTACGCAACAGAATAAGTGTTGGTTACTAACTAGTTATATATGTTGTCTCTAATAAGGTGGGGTCTGGTGATGGACAATGTGAAGGTGAAGCATTGGATGATATATAAGGTGGGATGTACATTGCTGGTTGCTACGCCCTGGTGACTTGAAAGGCCAGTGGCATGAAGATTGTCTCCTGGAGAATTTTAATGCTGTCTGGATGTAGTAGCTTTCACACTATTTTTCCAGGTTGCCTCTGTAAACTTTTATTAGAAGTTCTAATAGTATACACCTGAACTGAACAGCTAGATTCAGAAACTATATATGCTTTGGCATTACACATTAATAATATTGCTGGCCATTTTGGGTTGCTCGCGCCGATTGATTAATTAATTCTGTATGGTTGATTGTTGATGTGATTATGAATATCGTGTGGTCGTTTGTTGACGTGATTATGAAGATTGGTAGCTACATGAAAGAAATTCTACTAGACATGGCAAAATGGTTAAAAAAAGAAAACAAATGTACTGCATGAAAAGTGGTTTACACAAAGGGAAAAAAAGGGGGCATTCCGAGAATTGAGCGAGAATTGAATCCTACCACTAGACCAAATGCCCTCTGTTATTTCTTCAACGCAGTAAATATATTTTTATAAAATATAACTCATGATGAATTTTAATAATGTATAGTCGGTATTATATAGTACTATAAGTTAAGCATACAAGAGGTTGACTTTAAAAACAAATACGCCTTATATTTTACAGTCAAGGTAATCTCCATAGCCTAACAAACCCAACCGAGTGCATGCATTGTGTAGATATAAGAACTACAATAATACTTAGTTGTGATTGTACAACTTGTACATGCGATCGGCAAATTTGCCTTTCTATATACATGAATGTATGACCACGGTTGACAAGTTGCCACTCCTTTTTGTTTTTCGTTTTGCTTTTGTTTTCTAGAGCGCCACCGGCATCGTCCTTGACGTGCGTATCATTCAAGCCAATCTATCTCCACCTCAACTTACAGTAAACCCATGCCGATCTAAGAGCATCCCCAATAGCAGCGTGTGCAAGAGACGTTTTTAGGGCACGGGAGGTCAAAAAACGTCCTCCAACAGCTGCCCAATCCTAGATTTGAGCAACATATTTTTTGGGCAGCCCTAAAATAGAGCTCCAAATGCAGCAAATATACGGCAGTTCGGTGCTGCCGCAAAACCAAAACGCCCACACCCACGCCCACGCCCAGCCGCAGACCCAGTCACACAGCTACACAACCACGCCTCCGCCTACCGCAGATCTGGCCCGCCACACTCTGTTGCCGTCGGATCCATTCCCCGCCGAACCCTATCGCCACCGGACCGACGAATCGCACCACCGCCGTCCCATTCCCGCTGAAGTGCGTCACCGTAGCCGCCGCTTTTCTGCATAATTCCGGCGCGCCGCCATCGCCGGACCGATGAATTGCACCCCTACCGCAACATTCCCGCCAAAATCCATCATCGCCGCAGCTGTTTCTCCTCGCAGCCGCCTCTCCGGAGCCTCGACTTGCTTCCCCAACGCCGCTGCCTCCTCGCAATGCCGGATTCAATGGGGTGTGTCGGCGGCCGTCCGCAACTACGACATGGAATTTCAACACGCCTACCAGAGGTACTGTCTCGACATGTTCTCAACCGTGCCTACGATGTCGCCACCATGTGGAGGCTCGGCCTCCCCCGCTTAAAGCTCAGTTTCCTAGAGATTGAGTCTGAGGCGGATGCGGATCTCATCTCACCCTCAGTGACAATCGAGTCGAGCCCGATGAAGGCCGACTACTCGCATTGTTGTCGACGAGTGGGAAAACATCAGAGAGAGCTATGAGGAGGCCATGCCGGAGTTTTCTAGGGAACATCAGCAGTGTGTGTGCATGCCGAGTTGGAGATCTTCTGTAAGACAGAGGCCGAGAAGCGCCGAGGTAGGGCCTTCGTCATAATAGGGCAAGAAGAAGAAGAATGCAGGAACCCCCAGGGTGTTCAACGTGAATTCTGACGACGAGGGGTCCGATGATATCGACTGGGACAACCTGTAGTGATCGTAGTTTGCTTGTCATAGTTTGAGTTGGTAGTTTGAAGTGGCATGTTGTATTTGAACTATGTTTGTAGTCTGCATGTTCAAACTTCAGTCAAACTGTGTTTGACATATGAAATATGGTCGAAGTAGTTCAAATGTTAGTCATTTTTTTTATTTTGATAATCCGGGTGCCCTATTTTAGGGCTGCTGTTGGAGACAAGCGCTTGCTCGTAGAAAAGAACGCGTTCTCGTGCCCATTTTTTTACTCCACTATATTTCATACGCAAAAATAGGGTTGCAATTGGAGATGCTCTAAGCATTGATTGGAAAGTTATTTCCAAGAGTTCATGAGCACTTCGTCCCTCTAGGTTAGGCTAATTCTTCCCTCTCCGCGTTGGAGGCCACTCCGGTCGCGGCGGCCACCTGCCACCCCGCCCGCTAGGGCTCGGACGCCTCGCACGCATCATGGGTCACTCCCCGGTCTCCACTCCTCGCGTTCCTCCCAGGATTGGTCTTCTAAAAATTCTAACCTTCATGGCTGACAGGTTTTCGCCAATACTAAAACAAACATTGATTCTCTCATGGTGGTCACCAAGAATGGTTCCTGCAGAAACGATTCTTGGCTTATTCGCATCGTATAACCATTATTGGTGACGGGTGCCTTTTACAATGACCAAACATCGTACCATTTGCCATCAATAGGAACCGCTCCAGGCCCTAGCGCTCGCGTCGCCTAGGGGGGCGGCTCGGGCGCCCTAGCCGCCGTCGCCTCCAGGCCCTCCCTCCCCCCCTATTCTCCGCCGCCGTCGAAGGAGGCCGGCGAGCGAAGCTCGCCCGGCGGACGGCAGACCTTTCTCCTCTCCTCGCGAGGGGATCCTCTGCCCGAAACGTGATGGCGAACCTGGTCGCCCGGTGTAGAGGCGGAGTGGGCGTGATGGGGCGGCGGCCCGATCGTATTCCTGCGGTGGTTGTGCCTCCACGGCTGCGGGGGCAGCGTGGGGCCGGCCATGGCGGCTGGCGCCGGCGGATCTGGGGCCCCCACCCCAGATCGGTTCCCCTCCAGATGGTGTGGGCTCGGGCACCGTCCCGGCGGCCCTGAGCGGCGGTGGGCGCGCGCCGAGGTTGTCCCCACTCTCCGGCGTGGTTGGGGGTGGCCAGAGGTGTGTGCGTGAGGCCGGCATTGTTCGGAGTCGGCTCTGACGTGCGCGGCGGTGGGAATCTGGCAGGCGGCGGCCGGCTGTGAATCCAGATAGCGTCATCTCCGACTCAATCTGCTCTGGTTCGTGCTAGTTCCAATACCTACCCGGTGCTGGCTAGACGGATCTGGCGGGTGGGCATGGATCCGGGGGAAACTCCAGACCGACATGGCGGCCGCACCAAAGTCGACGCCCTCGACGCCGATTCCCTTTCTGGAGGCTTCGGTGTGGATCCTACGCCCCCACCTCTGCCATGAGCGCAGGCGAAAGCCTCTATTCCTCTGTTTGGGCGATGACGGCACTTTGGTGTCGTGTTCCTTCCTGAAGGCGTCGGCCAAGGACTGCTTAGGGTGGTGGAGTTGATGGTAGCTCGGAGTCGACGCGAGATGGCATGTAGGTGGAGCGGTGTGGCATCAACAGTATCATCGACGGTGGGTCTCGGCGGCATGGCGCGGTGGAGACTCGGCGTCCGATGCGCGGAGATGGACTCGCGCAAGAGGAGGAAGCTGTCTGGCGTTGTGGTGGCATCGACGGCAGCTAGACCGTGCAAGGTAGATGCAGCAGTACATCTCTGAAGATGGATTGGTGGCAGGTGGTTGCGGCGGCCTCATACCCGGCAGGCGTCCTGGTTGAGGAGTGCGCCGGACCGATGGGTGCCCCATACCCGGCAGGCGTCCTGGATGGGACCTCTGGTCTTAGATGTTAGGTTTGGCTGCGAGGTCTGTTTGGTATTAGGCCCAGACTATCAGCATCCCTTCATCATTTGGATAGGAATAGCGACAGATGTTGTCTAGACGGTGGCTTTAGTCTTGCTGTTATATTACTTTGTAATGTCTTGTGTGAACAATTAATAAAGTGGCTGCATGCATCGTTCAGATGCAGAGGCCAGGGGTCCTCCTCCATTTCTAAAAAAAAACATCGTACCATTTTAGAGTTCGAGATTAACAACATCGTCTCTCTACTATAGGTAAGTCAGTCTAGATTTACCATCCCACATAACTAGAGCGAATAATATAAGAGTAAGTCGGGATGGTGATCAACCCATTCTACACTCAAATCATTAACTTGTATATGTTTTAGCAAATCTTGCTTGATAACTCTCGGGCATCCTCACAACCATTGAAAATTTTCTCATATTCATGAACTGGGTTGCGATAATTCCATTTGTCTTGCACGCCAAACAAAAAGAAAATATGTCGTTTCGTTCAACTCTCAGAGCTGCGTCAATTGCTACAAAAATCTCTATTGATGAATTGTAGCTTCCTCCAGGGTTCTTCCTTCATCAAGATTGTTCTTGCTTCTTGTCGGCTCCTCGTGCATGCGGTTAAGCTTGAACTCATCACTGGGTTGACTACATCTTCATTTCAGTCTTGACATTTGCAACAATGTAGTAGCTCCTATAGTGTAGGGCTTAGGTTTAAGGTAAAATAGATTATAGAGAGGTGGACACCCATACAACATCACACTGGAACGGCGCCGGTAGCTTCAGTGGAGCACCAGCGTGCTGGAGCAAGAAGGGAAGGACGAAGGCGGCGGTGGTCCCACCTGTCATTGAGTATATAAGAGAAAAATGAATAATGCGAGGGTGGGGCTTCAAACAGGAGACGCCGTGATCGTAAGCCTCGTGCTCTAAACACCTGCGCCATCTTCTTTTTGTGATAATAGGCCGAGGCTTAATCTTCAATAATTATACAAGCTACAATGTTTGGACGCAATCTGGCTGTGCGCCCATAAGCTACTATGTTTTTTCAGAAGCATAAACTAGTATGTTGATGGCTAGTGCATAAGCTAGTATGTTTTATTTTTCCTATATGTGTTTTTTCCTTTTCATTTGTGTTGTGCATGCGAACATGTTAGTGTGTTTTACATGTGATATTTTCTTTGGTTTCCGCTGTGAGTGCGTATGTTGTGTGCATGCGCTCGCGCGTGTGTGTTGTGTGCGTGTTAGTGTGTCCGTGCGCATACATGAGGCCTCGACGTGATGTTCCGTGGAGACGAAAACCAGTGCAGTTGATGTGGGCAACCCCTTGTCGGCGCCAGGCCTTCTCCCGCGCCATGCTCAACAAGCTGAACAACACAGTCGTCTCGACCGATGCCGTGGCGCGCCTCGCCGCGGCCAACCCCTTCATCGCCATCGACATGCTCGTGTTTTTTTTGTGCTCGCTGTCTGCTACGGCCGACGTGCTCCTGCATTACATGCTCAGCGTCAATGGGCTCCTGCATGGAGTCCTGCTCGTGCATGAGCCACCCTTGAGCACCTGCCGGAGTATCCCCTCGGAGAACCTGATCGTCTTGCCACCACGGCCCTAGCTCCCGCTCTGCACCTTGTCTCGAAATAGGCTTTCGCCCCGCTATATAGATATTAACCACCCGATACATCTGAGAATTCATTGCTGGGGCAGACAACACAAGCACGCCCAAAAAAAATAGAGAAGAAAGAAAAAGAAAATAATGACAAAAGAGTCGGATCGACGAAACGATGATGATCCACAGCCGTTGCGCCCACCGAAGATTTCCACCGCACTCCTAGCACTTCGGACCGCCGCATACCAAGCAACACCTTCAGGAAGGAATGCGACGATGACGACGCTGCTGCCCGGACAGGTCCTAGGGTTTCCCCCGGTACGCGGAGAGGCATGGGTGGGGGATACCCGACGCCCTTCAGGAAGGAAAGATGGCGCCCACGGGCGTCACCGCGTCGGTGCCGGCCAAGCCGACAGGGGTTTCCCCCGTCCGCCACACACCCACCACCCCGACCGATCCGCCGTGCTCCGCCACACTTGCCGCCCACCAACATGCGCCACCACGGACTTGGAGCCACCATCGCCGTCTCACCATGGAGTCCGAAGCGGGACCGGCGGGTCTGAGAGGAAGTAGACGGGAACGAGGAGCGGCAGTGTCAGCAGCCACGCGGGAGGGGACAACCTCCACCGCCATCGGCGGTCACCGACCGGACGCAACAAGAGGAGCAAACCAGGCGCAAACGGCCGGCCGAGCTCGATATGGCTCGTGAAGCTCCCGTCATCGCGATGCAGTGGGCGCGCCGCCGTCTCCGCAACCCCTCGCACGAGCAGCACCTCCGTCCGCCGGAGCCATCGCAGGTAGAGCCGAGCCAGGCCCGCCTAGACCCAGATGGGCCCCCAAAGGGCCTAGATCTGGGCCGGGAGGGCGCCGCCGCGAAGAAGCTGCGCCACCGCCTCCACACCATTCAGAGCTGCGTCGCCGGAACTGCTGCTGCCCGAGGAGCACCGTCGCGCGCCCGCGATGGGGAAGGAAGGACACCACCCGCAGCCGCCGAAGGCCCGAAGTCGAAGCCCAGCTGCCACCATGGGGCACAGCCGCCACGCGGCCCAGCACACACCTCACCGCCGCCGCAGTCGACCGGAGGGATCACCACCGCGCCGCCGGGCCCCGTGCACACCCGCCGCCGCCGCCTGGGATGGAGGCCCCGCAACCCCCACGACCGAGACGAGAATAGGGAAGCCCCCGCCGCCAGCCATCGCGAGGGGCTTCGCCCTGGCGGCTCCGGCCGGCGGCGGGGGAGGGAGGGGAGGGGAGTGTTAGAACTAATCTTGATGCTTTGTATCACATGTATAGTTTAGAGTTTTGCATGTAGTTTAGATGGTCTAGGGAACTGTACGTAGGCCATGGTGCTTCAGTTGTGCATGCAAAGGAGGCAAGATGCCGGGCTGCTGTGCGATGCGGCGAGTACGGCGAGATGCCAAAGATGTCGTGCGATACGGCGATGTCGTGAGAAGCGGCAAGGTGCGCCAGAGGTTGGAGCGTGACGAGCTATACGAACAGGTTGAACCGGGTGAACCGGTGAGTCATTCAGATGGGTTTGAAGCAGCCATGCATGCGTGAGGTAGTTGGCATGTTGCCGAGTGATTCGGTCATGTTCATTAGTACATGCACGTCATTAGCTGGTGGAGGTTGCATATAGATAGGATTAGTTAATTAGTGCACGGTGGACGGTTAAGTTAGTGGCCGAGCCATCTGGACCTGGAGTGATTCTAGGAGATGATGGACGAGTGCTAACGGTAGTGGGTGCGTGTGCATGGGTTATGGACCAGGCCGTTGGCTCCTGGCCGTGTATAAATACCTTTGATTTAGTAAGAATGAGAAAGGCCGAGAGGGCTGTAGCCAAAAATGTAGCGTTGCGTACACCAAGGGAAGGGCCTCACGGCAAAGCTCTTCTGGTCTCCCTTGGTTCATGCGTGTGTATGTGTGTGTTCTTTGTGTTGTGTAAGACAAACCAAAGAGAGAGTTGTGTCAGATAAAGGCAGAGTTGTGCGAGACAGCTCAAGGAGGAAGAAGAGGCGGGCGCTGCGAGAGGGCGGCGCCAACAGGGAGGCCGTGCGCGGCTGGGTCTGGCGCCGCCCGAGCCGCCCGCGGGGGGAACGGCGCGGGGGAGGGGAAAGAGAGGGGGGAGCCTTCCCAACTGTACTCGCTGTTGCTTCCCGCCCTGCACCTTGTGCCTCCTGCCATCGGCCTCTCGTCCATATCGTCACCATCTCAGTCCCAGAAGATATCGCCCATCGTTGTCAGGCATGTTGATTATGGCGCTTGTGCTTTCCATCGGTGCTAGCTATAAGGCCGAGATTGCGGCCGCCTTCGTCTCCGGCAGGTCGTCGAACAATGACGATAAAGAGGTGCTGCAAGAGATGGAGTATATATGGCGCCATTGTGGACAAGCTTTGCCATAGCACGGCGAACCAGCGGCGAACCAACGCGCTGCAGATGGCGCACGCCATGACGTCACCATGCAGCCGAGCGTGTGCGCATGCATATGTTGTGTATGTGCATTCTGCGGCCGTGTGTGTGCGCATGCGTCAGTGCGTTGTTGTGGCTTGTGCGTGTGTGCATGCGCTGTCACCGTGCGTGCGTTGCATGCATGGCAGTTCACAAAACAAATAAAGAATTCGTCATTAAGATGCACCCTCCCTAGCGGCTAGGCAATGTGAAATCGATACGACCGTTTGCGTGCGCATCAGCTCTTTTATTTGTTTATTTCATCAACTGACAGGGGGACCTCAAGACAGAGAGAGCAGTGGCGGAGCGAGACAAGATTCTCAGGGGACCAAACATTAAATATGGCCAAATGCTATAATTTTTGTAATCTAATCAGTCTCGAAGAATAATCTTCCTGCTTTTAGACAAGGCTGGGGTGGCCACGGCCCCTCCAGCAGTGTACGTAGCTCCGCCACTGATAAGAGAGGACATGGATGCTGCACCTAGTGCCACCTAGATTATTTGACCAGTCTAGGAAGACCATACTGATAGAATACCGAGCTATCGAGCTATACGGTGAGTCAATAACCGTATAATCATCGGAACTCTTATTCAACGATCGTATTGAGCGTATTTCAAAGTTCAGTAATCACCTAGATCATTTGGCCAGTCAACAAAGACCATATTGATAGAATACCGACCTATACGGTGAGCTAGTAACTGTATAATCATCGCAACTCGTATTCAACGACCGTATTGAGCGTCTTTTAAACACAAGGTCGCCATACAACACCTGCACAAGCAGCGGTAGTCGGGACCGAGGCTAATATCTCTCTTGTATACTTTTCTTTTTAATGTCTGCAAAAAAATAATTCTTTTTAGTTTCTATTTATATCGGCCCAAAAAGTTTTCTATAACATGAGGGGCAAAATTGTCTTTCATTTCTCACTTAACATTGTCTGTGAGTAAATGGACAAAAAATTTGTATAAGGAGCAGGCTTGAGCGCACTGCAGGGACTTTGTAGTCGCCGACGATGATGACGAGACCCTTGGGTCCCGGCATCTTCATCTTCAAATAGGCGTAATGGGAGATCGCCATGAACTTTTCCAGTGCGGCCTTCCCAGAAGCGCGTGGTAGAGGTTGTCCAGGTCCATGACCTCGAACCAGATTGGCTCACGCCGAAAGTAGTCGATGGAGCCGAAAAGGACGTCAAGCTGGATCCGGCCGATTGGGGAGCATGAGAGGCCGGGTATGATGTCGTGGAACATTGTCCGGGTCATGTCCAACTGCTTTGCCTCGATGCCGAGTTTGGTCATGGTGTCGTGGTAGAGGATGTTGATGTTGTTGCTGCCATCGATGAGGACGCGCGAGAACTTGCAGGTGCGCTTTGCAGCGACTATGGTGAGATCGAGGACCAGAGCGTAACTGCCAGGTGTCCGCATGACGGCCGGGTGGTCGTCCCGGGACCAAGTGATCGGGCGCCCGACCAATGCATGAACTCGGTTGTGGCCGGGATTAAGGTGTTTACCTCCTGCCGGAGTAGGCAGTCGCTGTGCTTGTCGCCGCCCATGCTGGTGAAGACAACGTAGCAGGCGTTCGGGTTGAGGAAGGCTTCATCGTGCATGGCGCCGGCTGCCGGGGGCGGAGGCGGCGGCGGAGGAGGCAGCTGCCCCGCACCCGGAGCTGGAGGAGGAGGCGGGGGAACGTCGCCCCTCATCAATCTCTTGGTGATGGCGCACTACCGAAGCGTGCGCATGGACGGCCTTGCGCCGCAGTGGTGCTTGCAGGGAGCGTCGAGCATCTGCTCAAAGCTCATGGCGGGCTGCCAAGCGGTCTTGCCGGTTCGTTGACGCCGGCCGCCGCCTTGCTCGGCGGGCGGTGCCTGCTCGGTCATGGCAACATGGCGGTTGTCGAAGAGGGGAGCCGGTTGCTCGCCCCTATGCTTGTTGTTCTACTGGGGGTTCTGCTGGCGGCTTCTCTCGCTGGCCGGCTTGGAAGGCGGCACCGGCATCGCCTTGCTGGCAGCGTCCAACACCACTTGGATCTTCATGGCGGAGTCGCCGTTGGCGTACTTGTCCGTCGTGACCATGAGTGCCGCCATGGACTTCGGCTCGGTGCGCAGGAGCTTGTGCTTGAGCAGGGTGCCATCCCAGCAGCCACTCGTGAAGTATTGGATGGCCTGGACCTCGTGAACCCCCTCGTAGCTGTTCCGGAGCTCGGTCCAACGAGCGAGGTACTGGCGACCGGTCTCCTCCGGCCCCTGGACACACATGGCGAGCGGGCTGGGCCGGCCCGGGCACTTGTAGGTGCTGGTGAAGTTTCGCACGAACGCCTGCTCGAAGTCGAGCCAAGAGTTGATGCTTCCGGCTGGCAGGTTGTTGAGCCATGTCCGGGCTGAGCCTTGTAGCATGAGGGGCGCGTAGCGGATGGCTAGGCGCCGGTTGCCGCCGGCATTGCCGACGGCGGTGGTGTAGTCGATGAGCCAGTCCTCTGGCTTGACGGTACCGTTGTACTTAGGAATGTCATGGGGCAGCGTGAACACCTTGGTGAAGGCCTCGTCGTAGATGCGCGGGCCGAAGCAAGCTGGACCAACCGCGTCGTCTTCCTCGAGCTGGAGGGAGAGGGTCAGCTGCTCGATGCTGTGGCGGGCGTCGGTGTTGTCGATGTCGCGTGGACCCAGCCGGATTGTGACTGGGCCCCGGGTTCCCATCCGGCCGGCTGGCCACGCCGGCCGGTGGGTGGGGGAAGATCCTTCTGGCGCCGGTCGTCGCCAGCCGGCTCCTCACACAGGTTGTCGCCACGGCACGGCTCTGCCAGGGTCGGGAGCCCAGGGTTCTTCCGGACTGGGCTTTGCTACCGGGTGGAGAAGACGCCTGCTGGGTATCAGAACACTCTGCATTATCGAGTTTGTAGGTGTGAGTGGTTGCTTGGGTAGCTTGATATATGTTCTTGTTAGATCTTCGTTGAATAATTAATAATGATGGTTGTATGCATCGATTGATGCAGAGATTGGGGGATTTAACCTCCTTTTTTACAAAAAAATCAATTCAACCGGTTGGTCATTTCTAACGCAACTATTTATGTGTGCATGGTTTGATTTTGTATTTTGTTTGCGCATCAGCAGACAGCATGAGACGCTGCTAGTTTCCTGAAGCTGTAGCTGTGGGAACTGGATAAGACCCCGAGAGCTCTGCTGAATCTTTTTTTTTTAGGGAAAACTCTGCTGAATTGTTGGCAGTTTATCTAGTACTAGCTTTGAAGTATATTGGCCTAAGCCATTTGTTTTATGGGTTTGTATTTATATTCAATATATGAAAGCAACATTGATCGGCCTTTATGAAGGAGATACAATATGCTCAAAATTGAATTTTATAATTAAATGTAAATACATTTCCTGTATTTTTCAATATAAAAACCTAGACTAGCGGTTCCACAGTGGTATTTCATTAAGAGAGTGGTGAGTCAGGTGAGTGGCGAGGCTGCCTAGCACACCAGCTCATGTGCTTGCCCCATGTCTTTCCTGTATTATTCAATATATAGATTGACAATACTAAAAATGAAAATCACATAGTATCGTGGTACTACGATCCGCTCCGACGATCCGATACAACTGACAAGAAAATGATACAACCTAGTATCTTCTTGATACTGAAAACCTTGGGCTCAGGTTAATATCTTGCGCAGACGATCTACTGAATAGGCGAACGCCGTCTCAGTCTCCTCCAGGCAGTGGTTCTTCTCTTCCTGGGTCCAGCTCTGAGCATAGATGTGATCGGGTTAAGACACTGAGAGACACACCGGCAGAAAAAAACAAATAAGAGCACGAAATCAAAGCTTTTGGACTTACAGAAGCAACTTGGTTAAGTTTTTTGCGGACATTCTGTAGCAGCTCGGACAGGGTACCTTCCCACTTGTAGAATTCCAGCTCTTTCTTGTTCAGAATCTTCTCAGCAATCTGAAATGAATAGAGGGCGTGATTACTAGGTCAAACGATAGTCATCAATGGAGGAACAGGTAACTCTCGCTCACACCACACTGACAGATTACAGTCTGCCATGATGCCTGATTTGCATTGGATAAGAAAATATAAGGATTCCTGCTCCGCAACGAAATGGCCAGCTATAGCAGAAGAACGAGATATGCAACTGATCTGTATATAAAGTGACCCTCAGTGCATGGAGTGCATACAGTAATAGCATAATACTATCTTCTTTTGGAGTTTCAAAAATAAGAAAAACCAGAAGATTGAGAAGAACCAGAGACAACATCACATTGTTAACAACAATAGGGAAGCCATTCAAACACACACACACACACACACACACACTATTTGACCTCACATGAGCGTTTTGGTACAAGGTTCTGTGCTGAGAAGTGGTACCTTTTTGCCGGTCATTCGACCTCCAGCAGATTGAGCAAAGTACAAATTATAGAAGTGACAGAAAAATGCTTGCTGGTCCTTTTTAGACAATTCTTCGAGATAGGAAGCATATGTAGTTTCAAGAGCAGATGGTTCTGGAATTGTGTGACCCTGTTCGCCGAACCATTTCAGATCTTTCTTCAGTGCCTCTGATCTCTCTAACCCAGTATTCCGAAACTCCGCATCTGATGAGCATAGATAACTAAAATGTCAATCAGCAGCATCTAGCCAACAATGATGAAAGAAATGTTCCAGCTCCTTCCTAGGGAACTGTAATTTACTGTCACATAACCACTATGAGATTTCAGTAATTACACCATTTATTGTTCGAAGCAGAATAAACAAAGTAAAAAAAATAATCTAAAACTTTCCAGTTCCAACTGATTGACCACACAGTGTTACTGTTAATACAACTATGCAGCTAAAGGTCCCTATTGTTTGTTCACGAATTACTTGTTGCATAACTGAAGGCGGAACAACCATGGATTTCACAAGTTCAAGTAAAACGGCAAGTAAAACATTTATTCATCAAACCAGATTAATATAGACAATCTAGATATGGTCAATTTTAATTTAAAATATACATCTGTAATAGGTAACGTTACAAATCTATAAACCGTTTGTTTGTTTGCTAGTTTTGAGAAAAAAAAACTATTATTTTCGTTCCAAAAAACAGAATAATTAACAATAACAAAGTTTATCACACCCCACTGACCAAACCAGTCCATAACGAACAGCAAGCGGAAACATTACAACAAGTTAACAACATCAACTGACAACTGAAGTTTACTACGAGGGAAAGGTCCCTGACAGACACAACTGAAATGTCTTCAATTATCCTTTCAAGACGGAGAGACTTCACATGCACACAAGTAAGATGGCAGATATAGCTTGCCAAGTAGAGGAAAAACCACTATAGCACCACGTACAGTTATATGTGAAGCAAACAAATACACCACATCTATATCACAAGAAAATGCGAATAAAAATGCACCAGTTACAAATAATTTTAGTTGATAATAACTTGATATATGAGCACTGTCACTAGAAAATGTTGATGAAATTATTCAAACTGGGAAGTGTGACAAATTGAAGCGAAGTGTTTCCCCTGGAGCGAAGTGTTTCCCCTAGATGCAAAATGTTGTCGAATCACCAAAGAATTGAACATGCCTCTACGCAATAGGTAAAAAATTGACAATTACACAAAAACACGGAAGGACGGGTTTGCTTGCAGTGACTCACAACATGGGACAGCGGCGCGGTTGACGATGTTCTCGAGCGTTTGGAAGATGAGCTTGCTGTCGACGAGGAAGCGCAAGTAGGCCTCAAGGTTAGGCTCCTGCTCGTGGAGTGACGGTCCCTTGAGCTCCTTCTCCCCTTCGCCGGCCTGGTCCTTGGTGTGCAGCCGCATCGCCGTAGCCCTCATCTCCTCCACGAAGGTCTTCACGGCCCCTTCCTCCCCTCTCGCTGCCGCTGCCATGACCATGCTCCTCCGCTGGGAATGAATTTGCACAGAAATCCCCGGCACACGGCGCGCCCCGAACGACACGGACAAGCCGCTGCTGTTCATCCTAGCGGCGGAAACAGAGATAGATACGAGCGGAGAGGAGCCGAGGGTTGCTGCTGCGAGCGCCATGGAGTCGACGATGGCGAAAGGGAAGTGCGGCCGGTGGGTGGTCGCGAGATACTGCCATGGGAGCGGCTTCTCTTATAGCGCTTGGGTATTCCTCGTGGCAGGGAAGGCGAGTCGACGATGTAACGTGAGCAATTCTAGGCCATTAGATTTAACATCTGCGGTTCAGATTTGGTCCTATAGAACAGGTGCTATGGGAAGAAAGAATAGTACAATTTTTATCACAATCAACGGTGCACTAGCTAGAGTTTCGATCCAACGGACAAGAATACAAAGTAGGAGGATCTCCCATAAAAGATGCAAATTTAGAGGTGTAAAACATTACATCTTCAAAAGGTGCTTTTTGCGTCTCAAAAAAAGCCAACTCCAGATGATGCAAAACGGATATGTCGAAGTGCAACTCCAATAGGTGATGCAAACTGGAGATATAAAAATTAGAAACTGAAAATACTACTTCATTTCAAACATACTTTAAACATAGTTGGTTCAACTACTACTTCATTTCGAACATAATTAAACATAGTTCCAATGAAACATAACTAAACATAATTCAAATTTGAAGGACTACTACTAGTTCAATCTACTACATCCATCAAACAACTACTCCAATGTCTACTACTAGTTCACACAACTACTACTAGAAGATTAAACTCCTTGTCGGAGCTCTTGAACTGCTCCCAGAACTTATCCTTGTCCGGGTCATCACACCCCTTGTCGTCCTCCTCCAAGTCACCCCAGTCCGACGACCCAGACTCGACGGGGATCACCGTCGAGGGGTCGGCCTCATCCTCCTCCTCTTCTGCTCGACGTAGTGCTTCCAGAAGAACTCATGATTGGCCAGCACATACTCCAGATGCTCAAGGGCGAACCTCGCCATCGCCGCCACGTCGCTATCGCCGGGACTAACGACAATGGCAGGCCTCCTCTTCGTCTTCTTCGTCGCGATCTCTTCCATACGAATGCCCCTTGCACAAGCAACTCCGCATCCGCCTGGTTCTCGATCTCCAGGAAATTGAGGTCCATCCTCGGCCACCTGGCACAACACACCGCCATGTCATAGGCACTCGCGGCATCGTGGGCGGTCAGGTATGTGCCGAGCCGAAAGTCGCGGCCGGCGTCGCTGAACTCCACCCTGAAGTTGCCAGAGGGCTTCGCCCTCACGTCGAAGAACACCGTCTTGCTCTTCGGGGTCTTCTTCGGTGGCATGGTGACGGCGGGGTGATGACGTGGTGGTGGGTTGGCGACGGTGGGGCGGGGGAGAGCATTGCTGGTTGTAACCATCAATGATTGGTCTGCCCTTAGTAACCTTTCAGGACAGACAAACAAGGGATACAATGCATGCACACATTGTTTGTATATATTTGGATAAATGTAAGAATAATGTGTACGTGGGACATCATCGATTTCTTTCGATCAAGCATCTCTTAAGAAAGAAAGGCAAGCATTTCAAAGGTGAGGCAGATCACCGGAAGAAGCCTGACCACCGTACTGGTGATCATATACTCTATATGGTCAAGGATTTAAAAGTAATCTTTTGAAAGGGTCCTAGCGGACAATCTGTTCCGAATGACGCTGACGGACACGCACTGCACCCATGTGGAAGAAGAAATCTATATTTTGGGATATACCCTATTGGAAAGTCCTAGACGTCCGCTCTGCAATCGACGTGATGCACGTGAGGAAGAATCTTTGTGTGAACCTGCTAGGCTTCTTGGGCGTGTATAGGAAGACAAAAGATACACCAGAGGCACGGAAGAACCAGCAACGTATGCACGAAAAAGACGGCATGCATCCAAAGCAGTATCAAGGTCCTGCCAGCTACGTTCTTACCAAAAAAGAGAAGGAAATCTTCTTTGAATGTCTGCTCAGTATGAAGGCCCCGTCTGGCTTCTCGTCGAATATAAAGGGAATAATAAATATGGCAGGGAAAAAACTCCAAAACCTATAGTCTCATGACTGCCACATGATTATGACACAATTGCTTCCGGTTGCATTAAAGGGGCTTCTACGGGAAAACGTACGATTAGCCATTGTGAAGCTATGCGCATTCCTCAATGCAATTTCCCATAAGGTAATCGATCTAGCAATCCTACCAAGGTTACATAATGATTTGGTGCAATGTCTTATCATTTTCGAGTTGGTGTTCCCACCATCCTTCTTCAATATCATGATGCACGTCCTAGTTCACCTAGTCGAACAGATTGCCACTCTGGGCCCTGTATTTCTACACAATATGTTCCCCTTTGAGAGGTTCATGAAAGTCTTAAAGAAATATGTTCATAACCGTGCTAGGCCAAGATACGTCTCCAACGTATCTATAATTTTTGATTGTTCCATGCTATTATATTATCAACTTTGGATGTTTTATATGCAATAATATGTTATTTTATATAAGTTTTAGGACTAACTTATTAACCCAGTGCCCATTGCCAGTTTGTGTTTTTTCCCTTGTTTTTGGCTTTCACATAAAAAGAATATCAAACAGAGTCCAAACGGAATCAAACTCTACAATGATTTTTCTTGGACCAGAAGACACCTACGAAAATTGGAGAGGGGCCAGAAGATCCACGAGGAGACGACAAGCCGTAGGGGGGCGCCCCAGGGGGGCTGGGCTTGTGGGCCCGTCGGGGCTCCCCTGTACCGCCTCTGAGCTCTATAAATACCTAAATATTCCAGAAACCCTAGAGGAGTCACCAAAATACTTTTCCACCCCCACAAGTTTCTGTTCCCGTGAGATTCCATCTTGGGGCCTTTTCCGGTACTCCTCCGAAGGCGGATTCGATCAAGGAGAGCATCTACATCAACCTTGCTGCCCCTCCGATGATGCGTGAGTAGTTTACCACAGACCTACGGGTCCATAGCTAGTAGAAAGATGGCTTCTTCTCTCTCTTTGATCTGCAATACAATATTCTCCTCCATGTTGTTAGATATCTATTCGATGTAATCTTCTTTTGCGGTGTGTTTGTTGAGATCCGATGAATTGTGGATTTATGATCAGATCATTTATGAATATTATTAGAGTCTTCTCTGAAGTCTTTTATGCATGATTAACATAGCTTTGTATTTCTCTTGGATCTATCGATTTGGTTTGGTCAACTAGATTGGTGTTTTCTTGCAATGGGAGAGGTGCTTTGTGATGGGTTCAATCTTGCGGTGTCCTCACCCGGTGACAGAACGGGTAGCGAGGCACGTATTGTGTTGTTGCCATTAAGGATAACAAGATGGGGTTTAATTCATATTGCTTGAGTTTATCCCTCTACATCATGTCATCTTGCTTAAGGTGTTACTTTGTTTTTATAACTTAGTACTCTAGATGCATGCTAGATAGCAGCCGATGAGCGGAGTAATAGTAGTAGATGCAGGCAGGAGTCGTTCTACTTGTCACGGACGTGATGCCTATATTCATGATCATTGCCATTGACGTCGTCATAACTTTGCGCTTTTCTATCAATTGCTCAACAGCAATTTGTTTACCCACCGTATGCTTTATTCGAGAGAGAAGCCTCTAGTGAAACATATGGCCCCCGAGTCTATTTTCCATCATATATTTTCAGATCTATAAAACCAAAAACCCAAAAATACCTTGATGCAATTATTTTGTGTTTACTTTATTTTGCCTTTTACTTTTATTTTAAATCTATCTCTATTAGATCTCACTCTCGCAAGTGATCGTGAAGGGATTGACAACCCCTTTTCGGCGGTGTGTGCAAGTATTTATCGGTTTGTGCAGGTGCATACATTGGAGACTTGCTTGTTCCTCCTACTGTATTCATACCTTGGTTCTCAACTGAGGGAAATACTTATCTCTACTTTGCTGCATCACCCTTTACTTTTCAAAGGAAAAATCAACGCAAGCTCAAGAAGTAGTAGGCCAGAAGGAAGCATCTCCAAGGGCCATGAAACAGAGGATGTCATTGAGTTTTGTGTTGACTTTATTCCTAACCTTAAGCCGATTGATGTTCCTGAATCGCGGCATGAGGGGAGACTGGGTAGAAAAGGCACGCTAGGAAAGGATTCAGTAATATGTAGGGACGGACATTCTTGGGCGCAAGCACACCACACAGTTCTACAAAATCCCACCTTGGTGGCTCCGTATATCGAGGAACACATGGATATTGTACGCTCCAAGAACCCGGAGGAGTTTGAGCCCTGGATTAAACATACACACATGGCGACTTTCGGCGGTTGGTTGTAAACAGGTCTCATGAATGACGACACTATTGGAGATGAGCTGTACTTGTTAGCCATGTCACTATCTTCGACTATATTGACTTTCAAAGGTACAAGATAAATGAGAATACATTTTACACGATCAACCAAGATAAAAAGAGCACCAATCAAAATAGTGGTGTCCGCTTTCATGTAACAAACAACAATAGGAAGAAGGACGCATATTATGGTTACATAGAGGAGATATGAGAACTTGAATATGGACCTTCTATTAAGGTCCCTTTGTTTCGGTGCAAATGGGTCAATCTGACAGGAGGCGAGGTAAAGGAACACCTGCGGTATGGAATGACTACAGTGGATCTCAACAATCTTGGGTACACATACGAACCATTCGTCCTAATCAATGATGTGGCGCATGTTTTCCATGTGAAGGACATGTCTACCAAACCGAGAAAAATAAAAGATAAGGAAGAGAATACATCATAGGATGAGCCAAAGCGCCACATAGTTCTTTCAGGGAAAAGAAACATCGTGGGAGTGGAGGATAAGACAGGCATGTCAGAAGATTATGTAAAGTTTCATGAAATTCCTCCCTTCACAGTGAAGACTGACCCAAGCATATTATTAAATGATGAAGATTGTCCATGGTTACGGCGCAAAGGGACACACGTGAAGAAAAAGTTTTATACCCCAAGATCCCACTCTAGGATGTGACTGGCTTCACCATCATCAATTTCTTCTCTAGTGAGTTTCCGGACTTATATATCTGGAAAGTCCCACTTCGGACAACGGAGGGAATCTTTGTAATAGTTTTGCTCATGACCACTTGGCAATGTGGTAATAATTTGGCAAAAGAATAACAAGAAAACATAAACTAAAATATTTAAAACAAATGAAGATATAAAGCTAAAATAGTTAAACAGAATCTGTTTTTGATAAAAAAAAATACATATTTAAAATAACCTAAAATTACCAAATTGAACATACTGATAAAACACAATAATTTTAAACAGCGGGAAAAAGAATCACTCAAAAATCTATTTTTAAACTAAAGTTATTCACAAATAGTGATTCACACAAATTTCAAAAAATTGGAATTTAAACTATTCAAATTTGAAAACTACTAGCACTAATAGAAAGTTTGTATGTTCTGTGACCAAAAGCAAAAAGATTCACTCAAAAACTATAAATATTGCCTGTAAGTAGAAACAAAAGAAAAAATAGAGGAAGAACAAAAAAATGGAAAAAGACCCTTAGTCCCGGTTGCCACCGTACCACCAGCCGGGACTACTGGTCCTCCTCCCGCGCTGAATTTAGGCCACCCGAAAATGCCCTTTAGTCCCGGTGTGTAGCTAGGACCGGGACTGAAGGTCCTTTAGTCCCGGTGCGTGGCTGGAACCGGGACTAAAGGTCCATACATTTACTTGATTCCCGGTTCCAGCAACCACCCGGGAGAATAGATCGACCACCACGCTGCCGTGCCACTCGTCTTCAACCTCGCCGGAGATCGCCGACGCCATCCCGCTCACTCCGGCCCCTCCTCGTGCCCGCTGAGAGCATCACCTCGACCTCACCGAGCCCGCTGTGAGCCCCTCTCCTCCCTTGAGGCCCCCTCCTGTTCGCCATTGCCACCATGGTCGTCACCGTCCTCGGCCTAGATTCGGGCAAGCCCGAGCCCATCCCCCACCTAGAAACCACTGGATGCCCCCTAGAGTTGCGGCCCCGTCCATCTCCGACGTAGGAGCCCGGCCAGTGCCGCCGCAAGACCTATAGCTCACCACCGGTGGACACACACACACACACACACACACACACACACACACACACACACACACACATTTACTGAATATAAGTTGGATGATATTTGGTTGCAAATATATTCGGATGATATTTGGTTGTATAGTAGATGAATGGTTGGATGATATTTGGATGAATATTGGTTGCAAATACATTTGGATGATATTCGGTTGTGTAGTAGATGAATGGTTGGATCATTTCTATGTTAATTTAAACTGAAAATGCATGTCTATAGTCATAATTCTTTACTGAATAAGAGCATAATATGTGCTTGCAAAATTTTTATAGTTCTCTGGGTGGGTCTTCTTCGTTGAGAACTATCTGGACATGTTAGGCTCCTTTTTTAATGTACTTTGTGCTTTTGTAATGAGTTGGTGACTGGGGTACAACATTATGACGTGTGTGATGTCTCTGCGTCATAGAGAGTTTTTCAAATTTGCCCATCTACTATATAGGGCATGCAGCTTGGTGAGGAATCGCGCTCACGTCATCGACCCAGAGCTTCTTTGGTGGCAGTCGCGTGGGCCACTACCGGTGTGGAGTCAGCCGGCCCCCGAGGAGGTGGTACGTCGCCATGTCAGGGAAGAGGACGAGCATGTCCGTCACTACATGGTTGCGTTGGACGTCAGGTTCGCCAATACCTAGCAGGTTCTTCAGGGTTCTCACCCGAGCTATGATCCTGTGATGGTTCCTTCTTTTTGGGTGTCCACCGCCCGTGCCTCGGGAACCACAAGTCACCTGGATTATTCGATAATATTCAAATTGTATTAGTGATATTATATGATAATATTCGAGATGTATTAGTGATAATATTCGATAATATTCGATGATGCATTAGCTGGATTATTCGAGATGTATTAGTGATATTATATGATGATCTTGCTAAAAAAAGTAATCCTGCTCACCATCCCTCGCCCCTCAGATCAAACCTCGTTGGCGACTGACTACTTTGATTCAGTTTTTGCTTATTGAACGCATTCTAATTTGAATACTGAATTGTTTTATCTTTCTTCTGGATTAGTTAAGCTATGGACGATAGCGACAGAGACAACCATGAGCAAGAGGATATCATCTTCGACATGATACGCTCCCAAAACCCAGAGAATGAACTAGATGACGGCTCACAATATCTGAACGGGTCCGATTAGGGAATTGAAGAAGAACCAAGAGACAAAGGGCACACAAACAATGATGGCGAAGTAAATGTTCTTCAATTAACAAAGTCCTTCGGATCAAGCATGGTTCGTTAATATATGTAAGGCCTCTGGTGATCATTACTTGTATTAATTGATATACGAGACCAGGCCAAAAACTTGCCCGGTAGCGTAAAATACAACATCATTCAAGTCAAATCATATGGTGAACTGATTGCTCCTAAAAAGAATGCCAGCAAATTTATACGTCAACGCGGAGTTATTGTTAGGGACCAAATCCCAATCGCAGTTCAAGAATGGAATAACCCAAAAGAAGCTCGAGGAGTTAGTTTTGTCGACGAAATAACACAGAGTTGGAACGCGTTAAAACGCCTTTAGTCCTGATTTATTTGTCCCGGTTGGTGACCCGGGACTAAAGGCCCTTCCCAACCAGGACTAAAGGTCGTTCCTTTACTAGTGTAAATCGTGCTGGTGGTGAATTTAATAGGATGTGGGAAACTGATGCTTTGCCTGGCTCGGTGTCATTAGCCAAACTAAAATGCCCGTTGGCTAATGACACCAAGCCAGGCAAAGCATCAGTTGGGAGACACAAAGCCTAAGATCTCGTGCTGGTGGCGAGTTTACTAGGATGCAGGAATACGTAGTCTACTACCTCCCTACCAGTGCATAAGTCATTCGAAAACCAAATAATTCAAAAACACTTAGGTGCGGTGCATTAACTCCCACCTCATTTTGTGTGTCTTGACATGAATAAACGAATCTACCAATAAGAGATGCCGGATGTGTACATTTTCAGTGACTTTAGGCTACCTAGCACGGCATGTAGTGGTCAGTTCCGCATGCAATGGTATTAATTAGCAAATAAACATTATTTTTTCTTGTTTTCCCCTCCGCCCTTGTCGTGGTGCACAAGGTAAGATGACTTATGCACCGGTGCAGAACGAGTACATGTTTTTTGATGGTGCTACACCAACTTACGCCGACGTGAACCTTTTCATTTATAGCCAGAGTACATTTGCTAGATGTGTTGAGCTGTCACTTGTAAATTTAGATCCCTTGCAGCTATGAGGCCTGAAAGAAATAAAAATATGTGATTTCAATTTACGATCAAAAGGTATAGTATGTCATCTGTAGATATGATCAATAAAACCATTTATGCTACTAAACTTGAGCTAGCTTACTTTATAAATGATGCCAGATATGGATGGTGAATCTGGCCATTCATGCTCTCAATGTACCTGGTTGGCCCTCTCTGTGAGATAATAATCTTGATAATGAATGATGGCGGGTGTAGAAGATGCTCCTTTTTTAAAGATAACTGAAAATGCGAGCATGTAGAGTAAACTATTTGGCTCACTAGAGTTCAATTTTGCGTACATCTAGAGAAAATTGGCATGTGCTATCTAAAAATAGGATTGTAAACATGACCCAAGGCCAGGGGTCATAATACAGCTAATTAGATTGTGATGATTCCACCAAATTCATAACTCCACAAGTGACTCAAAGTCAATGCCCCCAACGGGCATGTAAGTTAAGCTAATGACACCGAGCCACGCAAAGCATTCGTTGGGAGAAACAAAGCCTAAGATCCCGTGCTGCTGGCGAATTTAAAAGGATGCGGGACAACGTACTCTACTGCCTTCGTACCGGTGCATAAATTATCTTACGAAAACAAAATATACCCAAAAAACTTCCGTGCAGTGCATTAACTCCATCTCGTTTCTTGTTTCTTGACATGAGTAAAGGATTCTACTAATAAGAGACGTGAGGCGTGTATATTTTCAGTGACATGAGACTTCCTAGCACGGCATGAAGTGGTCAGTATATTGCATGCAATTGTATTAATTAACAAATAAACATTAAGTTTTCTCATTTGCCCCTCCGTCTTTGTCGTGGTGCACAACGTCAGATGACTTATGCACCTGTACTGAGGTAGTAAATATTTTTCGACGGTGCTACGGAAGGCTTATACCGACCTGAACGTTTAATACCCAAAGTACATTTGCCAGATGTGTTGAGCTGTCTCTGGTAAATGTAGATCCCTTGCATCTATGAGGTCTGAAAGAAAGAAAATTATGTGATTTTAATTTACGAACGAAAGTTATAGTATGTCATTTGTAGATATGATGAATAAAATTATTTATACTACTGTACTTGAGCTAGCAAACTGAATAAACCATGCCAGATATGGTGAATCTAACCATTCATGCTCGCAGTGCACCTGCTTGGCCCCCGCCGTGAGATAATAATCTTGAGAATGAGTTGCGAAGAGTGTAGAAGATGCTCATTTTTTAAGGATAACTCATTTACGAGCATCCAGAGTAAACTATTTGGCTCGCTGGAGTTCAATTTTGTGTACATCTAGAGAAAATTGGCATATGCTAGATAAAAATAGGACTATAAACATGGCCAAGGGCCAGTGGTCATAATGCAGCTAATCAGATTGTGATGATTCCCACAAAGTTCACAGCACAAGTGAGTCAAAGTCAATGCCCCCAACGGGCATGTAAGTTAAGCTATTGACACCGAGCCACGCAAAGGTCAGTTGGGAGAAACAAAGTCTAAGATCCCGTGCCGGTGGCAAATTTAATAGGATGCACGAATGCATACTATACTCCCTCTGTACCGGTGCATAAGTCACCTACGAAAACCAAATAACTTCAAAACATTTAGGCGCGTTGAATTAACTTCCACCTCGTTTCTTGTTTCTTGACATGAGTAAAAGAATGTACGAATAAGAGACGTGGGACGTGTACATTTTGTATGACTTGAGGCTACCTAGCATGGCATGCAGTGGTCAGTTTATTGCATGCAATAGTATTAATTAGCAAATAAACATTAAGTTTTTCTGTTTTCCCCTCCGCCTTTGTCGTGGTGCACAATGTAAGAAGACTTATGCACCGGTACGGAGGGAGTAGATGTTTTTTGATGGTGCTACAGCAGGCTTACGCGAACCTGAACCTTTTCCTTAATATACGGAGTATATTTGCTAGATGTGTTGAGCTGTCACTGGTAAATTTAGATCCCTTGCAGCTACGAGGCCTGAAAGAAAGAAAATTATGTGATTTCAATTTACGATCAAAAGGTATAGTATGTCATCTATAGATATGATGAATAAAATCATTTATGCTACTGAACTTGAGCTAGCCGACTTTATAAATCATGCCAAATATGGATGTAGAATCTGACCATTCATGCTCTCAATGCACTTGCTTGGCCCTCACCGTGAGATAGTAATCTTGATACTGAATGATGGCGAGTGTAGAAGATGCTCCTTTTTTAAAGATAACTGAAATATGAGCATGCATTGTTAACTATTTGGCTCGCTAGAGTTGCGTACATCTAGTGAAAATTGGCATGTGCTAGCTAAAAATAGGACTGTAAATATGACCCAAGGCCAGGGGTCATAATCCAGCTAATCAGAATGTGATGATTCCCCCAAAGTTCATACTCCACAAGTGAGTCAATGTTAACGCCCCCAACGGACATGTAAGTTAAGCTAATGACACCGAGCCAGGCAAAGCACTAGTTGGGAGAAACAAAGCCTAAGATCTTGTGCTGGTTTTTTTTTTGCAAGGAAGATCTTGTGCTGGTTGCGAATTTAAAAGGATGCGGGACAGCGTACTCTACTGCCTCTGTACCGATGTATAAATCATCTTACGAAAACCAGATATACCCAAAAAAACCTACGTGCGGTGCATTAACTCCCACCTCGTTTCTTGTTTCTTGACATGAGTAAAGGAATCTATTAATAAGCGACGCGGGGCGTGTATGTTTTCAGTGACTTGAGACTACCTAGCATGGCATGCAGTGACTTGAGACTACCTAGCACGACATGCAGGTGTCAGTACATTGCATGCAATTATATTAATTAATAAATAAATATTAAGTTTCTCTTTTGCCCCTCCGTCTTTGTCGTGGTGCACAATATAAGATGACTTATGCACCGGTACTAAGGTAGTATATGTTTTTCGACGGTGCTACGGCACGCTTACGCCAACCTGAACCTTTTCATTAATATCCAAATTACATTTTCCAGATGTGTTGAGCTGTCTCTGGTAAATGTAGATCCCTTCTAGCTATGAGGCCTGAAAGAAATAAAATTGTGAGATTTTAATTTATGATTGAAATGTATAATATGGGATCTGTAGATATGATGAATAAAATCATTTATGCTACTGAACTTGAGCTAGCAGACTGAATAAATCATGTCAGATATGGTGAATCTAACCATTCATGCTCGCAATGCACCTGTTTGGCCCCCTCCGTGAGATAATAATCTTGAGAATGAATGACAACGAGTGTATAGTATGCTCCTTTTTTAACGATAACTCACACACGAGCATCCAGAGTAATTTATTTGGCTCGCTGGAGTTCAATTTTGCATACATCTAGAGAAAATTGGCATGTGCTAGCTAAAAATAGGACTGTAAACATGACAGAGGGCCAGAGGTCATAATACAGCTAAACAGATTTTGATGATTCCCCCAAAGTTCATAGCACAAGTGAGTCAAAGTCAACGGCCCCAACGGGCATGTAAGTTAAGCTAGTGGCACCGAGCCAGGCAAAGCAGCAGTTGGGAGAAACAAAGCCTAAGATCATGTCCTGGTGGCGAATTTAAAAGGATGCGGGACTGCGTACTCTACTCTCTCCCCGTACAGGTGCATAAGTCATCTTAGGAAAACCCTTCAAAACACTTAGGTGCGGTGCATTAACTCCCACCTTGTTTGTTGTTTCCTGACATGAGTGAAGGAATCTACCAATAAGAGATATGGGACGTGTATGTTTTTAGGGACATGAGACTACCTAGCACGGCATGAAGTGGTCAACTCATTGCATATAATGTTATTAATTAGCAAATAAATCATACGTTTTCTCTTTTTTGCCCTCCGCCTTTGTCATGATGCACAACGTACGATGACATATAGAGAGTAGCCGTATTTTTATGGTGCTACGGAAGGCTTACACCGACCCGAACCTTTTCATCACTACTAGAAAAAGGGGCTTTCGTTCGGGCCTGGCCAGCCCATTACTCCTGGTTTTTATATGAACCGGGACCAATGGGTGCATTCGTCCCGCTTCGTGAGCCCAGGTGGCCGGCCGGGGCCTCGTGGGCTTTGGTCCCGGTTCGTCTTTAACCTTTTGCCCCGGTTCTAGGCACGAACCGGGACCAATGGGCCTCGCTCCTGGCCCACAACCATTGCTCCAGGTTCCAGCCACGAACCGGGACAAATGAGTTGCCTATATATATAGCCCATCGCGGGCGAGCAGAGCACTCCACACTACTCTGTTTTTTGCTGGCCGGTGAGGGGAGGGCATTTGGGTGCTCTAGCTCACCTCCTATGCACATGAGGTGTTCGATGAAATATCCGAGCCACACTGGTTAATATTTCTTCTCTCGAAACTCGACCTCCGAGCTCCATTTTCCCCGAGATTTTTCTAGGTTTAGCGGTCCGTCACGTCCCGTCCCCGTCTTCACCGCCGTCGATCGCCCGCGCCGATCTCGTCGCCGGCACCACCATGGTGAGCCTCTTGTTCTTATCTTCTTTCTGAAAGAAACAAATTCTTACTTCAGATAGATACTTGTCTAATTTTCTTACTTTCATTATTCCTTGTTATTATATAGTGCGATGGTTCTGATATCCGCCCCCGTCGGCCCTTGTCCTGTCTATGATTCGGATGTGGTATATATTATCTTTTTATAACTATATTGTTCAGTTATTGTTTATGACAATTATGCCGACCAATGTGATATAGATTTTATTTGTGTAGGAGGTGGTTGAACCTGAAATTCCAACCGACCCTATTGTCGAGAGGTTAAATTTAGTTGAAGAAGAAAACAATTACTTGAAGGAAAAAAATTAAAAAAATTGAGGAGGAGAAGATGATATTGGAGTTGCATGTTGCGGATGTCGTCGATGGTCACAAGATCAAGATGGATGCAATGCGGTTGAAGATTAGAAAGATTAGAAAATATGCCATTCATACCAAGGCTTGGTATCATTATGTCGTTGGATCAATTGTTACCTTAGTTGTGATTATGATCGCATTTGTTGTTGCATTGAAAGGTTTTTCATAGTTTCAATGTATGGTTTAACTAGATGCTCTGGAGAGCTATATGCTGTTCAATTTGAACTATGTACGTACTTTGGTTTTAATGTGATGATGAACTACTATTAATTTGGTCACTTATCTATCCATGTTCATTTGTAGTGCTTTTCAATTTCAGGGTCTTATAGCTGAAAAAAATCAGTAAATGCACGAAAAATATCAAATGAAGTCAGAAAGGGTTGAAAATTGATGATGTGGATTTGAATGGTGCATTTTGAACACAGAAAAACTATGGAGTTCAAATAAGTTCAAAAAAATGAAATCTCTTTGTAACAGACGAGTTTCCATATGAAACCCTGATACTTCGAAAGAGATTGTCCGTTTTGTACACGAAGTGCATCCAGTTTTTGCCGTAAGCCTCTCTACTTTCTTGCACATGCTATGTGGGTGAAATGATGATACGATGCCAACTTTCAACCTTTTCAGAATTCATTTGTAGTGCTTTTCAATTTCAGGGTCTTATAGCTAAAATAAATCAGTAAATGCACGAAAAATATCAAATGGAGTCAGAAAGGGTTGAAAATTGATGATGTGGCTTCAAATGGTGCATTTTGAACACAGAAAAACTATGGAGTTCAAATAAGTTCAAAAAAATGAAATCCCTTTGTAACAGACGAGTTTCCGTATGAAACCCTGATACTTCGAAAGAGATTGTCCGTTTTGTACACGAAATACATCCAGTTTTTGCCGTAAGCCTCTCTACTTTCTTGCACATGCTATGTGGGTGAAATGATGATACCATGCCAACTTTCAACCTTTTCAGAGTTCATTTGTAGTGCTTTTCAATTTCAGGGTCTTATAGCTGAAAAAAATCAGTAAATGCACGAAAAATATCAAATGAAGTTAGAAAGGGTTGAAAATCATAAACAACTTTTTTGTTAGAAACTTTAATAGCAAAAAGAATTATCATAAAATAAAATAAATAAGTAATTAGAAACAAAATAATATAAACTATAATAAAATATATAAGTAGAAACAAAATAAAATAAACTTTAATAACATAAATGAAATTTATGAAACTAAAATTATCAAAGTATTTTCTGTTCAAAACATTATAAGCAACCTCTACTAAAATTATATAAAATTCACGCAACTAAAATTATCAAAGTATTTTCTGTTCAAAACATTATACGCAACCTCTACTAAAATTATATAAAATTCACGCAACTAAAATTATCAAAGTATTTTCTGTTCAAAATCATTAAAAGCAAATAGAATTTCCATAAAGAACTTTTTTTTGTTAGAAACTTTAATAGCAAAAAGAATTATCATAAAATAAAATAAATAAGTAATTAGAAACAAAATAAAATAAAATAAAATAAAATAAGTATTTTGTCGTAAGTAGAAACAAAACAAAAAATAGCAAAAAAGAAAACAAAAAACTGGGAAAAAATAAAAAAAATTGCCACCTACTCGGCCACCACGGCGTGAATACGACTAGAAACCCATCAATGGGGTAGGATTCAGGCCCGCAGAAGGCCCAGTAGGCCCATCTGGCATAGCAGTGACAATTAGGCCCGTAAGCCTGCAATAGAGAGGAGCTCGAGAGGGGTGCGACAGTGGGGCTTATAAACCACTGCGCGCCCCTCTCAACTAGCGAGGTGGGACTAAACTCCCACCACCACGCCGTTGTGCAAGGCCTTTGGTCCCGGTTGGTGGCACCAACCGCGACTAAAAGGGTGGCATTGGTACCGGTTCGTGCCACCAACCGGAACCAATGCCCCGCTTTAGTACCGGTTGGTGCCACCAACCAGGACCAAAGGCCGCCGCTTCCCACCCTTTGGGCTACTGAAAAGAGACCTTTGGTCCTGGTTGGTAGAACCAACCGGGACTAAAGGGGGGCATTGGTACCGGTTGGTGCCACGAACCGGTACTAATGCCCTTGGTATATAAGAAAACACTTTGCGTTTTTCACACTCATCTCTGCAGTTGCCCCGCCCGACGACGCCGCCAGGCTGCCCGAGCTCGCCCGGTCGACGCCGTCGCCGCCCTCTGCCCCGACCACGCCGCCGCCGCTGCCCCGACCACGCCGCCGGACCCGCCCGACCACGCCGCCGTCGCCCCTGCCCCGGCCCGACCACGCCGCCGTCTCCCCGCCCCGACCACGCCGCCGTCACCCCTGCCTCAGCCCGACCACGCCGTCGTCGCCCCTGCCCCGCCCCGACCATGCTGGTCAGGCCAGCGCCGCCCCCTTCCTCCCTGTTTTTTTCCCACATTTATATGATGTTTTTTTTCAGATTATATGTATATGTCTGAGTATATGTAAGTGTGTATATATGATTATATGTCCTGTTTTTTTTCAGATTTTTTGTTCATATATATGATGATTTGTTTTTTGCTTTTTTATAAAAATGTATATATGTATGTATGTCCTTTGTGTATATATGTTCATATATGCAAAAGTTAGATTTTTAGAAAAGTTTTATCTATATATGTCTCTGATTTAGTACATTTTAGGTTAGTTTCATTTTTAGAAAAGTTTTATATATTTAGGAAGAAGGAAGCGAGAAGGAAGAAGGAGAACAAGAAAAAGTTTTATATATGCATATTTTTAGAAAAGTTTTATATATATGCAAAAGTTACATTTTTAGAAAAGTTTTATATATCTAGCTAGGAAGAAGGAAGAAGAAGAAAAAGAAGGAGAGGAAAAAGGAAAATAAGAAGAGGAAGAAAGGAGAAATAAATAAGAAGAGGAAAAAAGAAGAAAATTTTATTTTTTCTTCTTCTCTTCTATCCCGATAACTTCAACACGAGGGGGGTCGATATACCCCCTCCCCGATAACATTATTTTCCCATGTATGTAGGTAGCACCCCCCGGCCCTCTCGCTCGACCAAAACTCTCGAGGACACCCAAACCCTAGAAAAAAACGATGTCGGTCTCCTACCCCCTCCCGCCGCGCCCCTACCCGATCGACAAACTCTCTTGAGGCCACCCAAATTTACCAAGTTAAAAGAGCGTTGTCGTCGAGGCCACCCCGAACCCTTGAAGCATTGTTGAGGCCACCCCAAACCCTTGAAGCGTTGCTGAGGCCACCCCAAATCCTAGAGAAGCGTCGAGGCCAGGCCACTAATATGATTCCTTATTGTGCTGCTAGCTAGTTCTACGTTCGCCACTAATATATCCATCTGTCATGTTTGAATAATAATTGCCATGTTGTAAATATTTGCAGAAACTATGGATCCGCACCCCCGAGACGAAGCAAAAGAAGCGGTGTTGGGGGAGATAATCGCACACGGAAGTGATGCCGTCTTGTTGTTTCTCAACGACACATGCACCGATGGTCTGGAAAGACAGGATGAAGAAGCAGGCTACGATGATGATCAAACAATGGAGGAGGAAGGACACCGTGATGACGGCTCCGGTGATCGAATGGAGGGGGAAGGACACCATGATGACGGCTCCGGTGACCGAATGGAGGGGGAAGGACACCGTGACGACGGCTCCGGTGACCGAATGGAGTCCGGCCAGGTATATATATTAATTAATTAAGCATGTGCTGACTATATAGCTAATTGATGCATTAATTGTTTTTGGTATGTACACATATTAACTCTCTTCTTTTTCTTCTTTTCTAGCCCTCCGGATCGAGCAACACTTCGGTAACGAGATGAGGCTGGAAGAGAAAGTTGCGCACAGATGAAAGGTACACGATCATCGAAATTGATCGCGCTGGCCAACCGATTGAACCCCTCCGGACCAAGCAAAAATTTAATGCTCAGTGCGGGGTTCTAGTTAGGGACATGATCCCGATCAGCATCGAGCAATGGTTGAAGCCTAAGGACATAGACTCTCAGGTGTCTTATGTCAGCGATAGGCAGAAAGCTGATCTTTGGACCGCGCTGCTGGAAAATTTCACCTTCCCGCCAGAGGAAGATCCGGAGAATCCAGTTAAAAAGCCAATGATCAAGGCTTATGCTCTTAGGAAGATGGCTGAGCTATTCAGGAGGTGGAAGAATGAGCTGAAATCATCGTTTGTCGACCAAGACAAGACTCAAGAATTCATCGGCCGATTTGAGAAGATCAAAGATCGGTGGCCCGCATTTGTCACCAAAAAGAAATCTGATAGAGCAGCGAAGATGTCAGCGCCAAAAAAGAAGAATGCTGCAAAGAAGAAGCATCACCATCGCACGGGGTCAGGTGGCTACTTGAAAGCCCGGCCGTTGTGGGACAAGGCTGAGAATGACCTCATTGATAAAGGGATCGAACCAGAGATGCGATGCTGGCCAGACCATTGCAGGACTTGATTCTTCGGGGTTGGGGGAATTTGGACCCTGTAACAGGGAAGTGCGTTTGGACCAACGAGCAGCTGAACACACCCATCGAGAAGCTTCAGGAGTATATCGAAAAAGCGCAGCAAGGGACCTTCGTTCCGGACAGAGAGAATGACGAGCTCACAGAGGCCCTCGGGAATCCTGAGCACCCCAGACGGACACGAGGCACGCCAGGCTCCCTTTCGTGGAAGGCTGGATTTCCCGACGCAGGCGGTTACAAACGCTGGGAGAGGAAGAAGAAAAAGGAGTTGACCCAACTACAGGCGCTGCACGCAAGGGTACAAGCGCTAGAGGAACGAGACGCAGTTCGCATCACGCGACCTGCTGAAGCTACACCCGAAGCTACCCCGCCATCTCAGCGGAGAAGCAGCGTGGCTTCCATGGAGCTGCTTCAGGAGCCTGTCTTCACGGCTCCTGCTAGCTACCCCGTAGATGCTATCACGGAGTCTCGGCATTGCCACCTTATGACGCAGTGGATGGAATTGAAAGTCAAGGCGGCTGTTGGCTCTGTTGCACCTCCTGAACCTGGCACAACTTTTCACTGCCGGCCGATTCCAGAAGGATATGCTAGGCTGATGGTGGATGAAATCACAAAAGAATTTGAGGACCTCCAGCTTGACCACCCTACGGGTGACGGGGAGACTCGGCTGGGTCCTTGTCTGAAGACTCCGGGCCTATGGCGGAAGGAGCTCATCAACCTTGCGAACTGGACGCCTCCGCCTCCTCCTCCTCCTCTGGCGAGTGACGATCAGGGCACTTAGCCTCCTTCTCCGGCGCGTGGCGGCACTCCGCCTCCTTCTCTGCCTACGCCGGCGCGCCCGAGCAGCCACCAGCCTCCTCCTTCTCCGCCTCGCCAGCAAGGGCGGAAGAGACCCACCGCCGCCCCGGCTGCTCCGTTGCATCGTAGTCCTTCTCCTCCGCCTCGTAAGCAA
The DNA here is from genome assembly GCF_002575655.3 of Aegilops tauschii subsp. strangulata. Classification (NCBI taxonomy): domain Eukaryota; kingdom Viridiplantae; phylum Streptophyta; class Magnoliopsida; order Poales; family Poaceae; genus Aegilops; species Aegilops tauschii. The sequence goes on along the minus strand of NC_053041.3, from coordinate 648,651,599 downwards.
GCATGAAAGAAGACAGCCACAGCCGCTCCGTCTGCTCCGGCGTCTAGCAGTACAGCCAGAGGCGGGAGGCAATACAGATACGGTCCACCTCTCAAGCCTCTAGAGAAGTTACCATACGAGATGAACGTGGAAGAAAACAAGAAGATCGTGCAAAAAGAAGTGAAGGACTTCTTTGAAGGGGCGAAACCAGATGATGGACCTTCAAAGAAGTGAAGGACTTCTTTGAAGGGGCGAAACCCGTACTCATCATCTGGCTGTACTGCTAGACGCCGGAGCAGACGGAGCGGCTGCGGCTGTCTTCTTTCGTGCTTGCTTACGAGGCGGAGGAGAAGTACTACGACGCGCCGGAGCAGCCATGGCGGCGGTGGGTCTCTTCCGCCCTTGCTGGCGAGGCGGAGAAGGAGGAGGCTGGTGGCTGCTCGGGCGCGCCGGCGCAGGCGGAGAAGGAGGCGGAGTGCCGCCACGCGCTGGAGAAGAAGGCTGAGTGCCATGATCGTCACTCGCCGGAGGAGGAGGCGGTGGAGGAGGCAGAGTGCCCTGACTCGCCGGAGGAGGAGGAGGCGGCGGAGGCGTCCAGTTCTGAAGGTTGATGAGCTCCTTCCGCCATAGGCATGGAGTCTTCAGACAAAAACCCAGCCGAGTCTCCCCGTCACCCATAGGGTGGTCAAGCTGGAGGTCCTCAAATCCTTCTGTGATTTCATCCACCATCAGCCTAGCATATCCTTCTGGAATCGGTCGGCAGTGAAAAGTTGCGCCAGGTTCAGGAGGTGCAACAGAGCCAACAGCCGCCTTGACTTTCAATTCCATCCAGTGCGTCATAAGGTGGCAATGCCGAGACTCCGTGATAGCATCTATGGGGTAGCTAGCAGGAGCCGTGAAGACAGGCTCCTGAAGCAGGTCCGTGGAAGCCACGCTGCTTCTCCGCTGAGATGGTGGGGTAGCTTCGGGTGTAGCTTCGGCAGGTCGCGTGCTGCGAACTGCGTCTCGTTCCTCTAGCGCTTGTACCCTTGCGTGCAGCGCCTGTAGTTGGGTCAACTCCTTTTTCTTCTTCCTCTCCTGGTGTTTGTAACCGCCTGCGTCGGGAAATCCAGCCTTTCACGAAAGGGACCCTGGCGTGCCTCGTGTCCGTCCGGGGTGCTCAGGATTCCCGAGGGCCTCTGTGAGCTCGTCGTTCTCTCTGTCCGGAACGAAGGTCCCTTGCTGCGCTTTTTCGATATACTCCTGAAGCTTCTCGATGGGTGTGTTCAGCTGCTCGTTGGTCCAAACGCACTTCCCTGTTACAGGGTCCAATTTTCCCCCAACCCCGAAGAACCAAGTCCTGCAACAGTCTGGCCAGCGTCGCGTCTCTGGTTCGATCCCTTTATCAATGAGGTGATTCTCAGCCTTGTCCCACAACGGCCGGGCTTTCAGGTAGCCACCTAACCCCGTGCGATGGTGATGCTTCTTCTTTGCAGCATTCTTCTTGTTTGTCACTGACATCTTCGCTGCTCTCTCAGATTTCTTTTTGGTGACAAATGCGGGCCACTGATCTTTGATCTTCTCAAATCGGCCGATGAATTCTGGAGTCTTGTCTTGGTCGACAAACGATGATTTCAGCCCATTCTTCCACCTCCTGAATAGCTCAGCCATCTTCCTAAGAGCATAAGCCTTGATCATTGGCTTTTTAACTGGATTCTCCGGATCTTCCTCTGGCGGGAATGTGAAATTTTCCTGTAGTGCGGTCCAAAGATCAGCTTTCTGCCTATCGCTGACATAAGACACCTGAGAGTCTATGTCCTTAGGCTTCAACCATTGCTCGATGCTGATCGGGATCATGTCCCTAACTAGAACCCCGCACTGAGCATTAAATTTTTGCTTGGTCCGGAGGGGTTCAATCGGTTGGCCAGCGCGATCAATTTCGATGATCGTGTACCTTTCATCCGTGCGCAACTTTCTCTTCCAGCCTCGTCTCGTTACCGAAGTGTTGCTCGATCCGAAGGGCTAGAAAAGAAGAAAAAGAAGAGAGTTAATATGTGTACATACCAAAACGATTAATGCATCAATTAGCTATATAGTCAGCACATGCTTATATAATTAATATATATACCTGGCCGGACTCCGTTCGGTCACCGGAGCCGTCATCACGGCGTCCTTCCTCCTCCATTGTTTGATCATCGTCGTAGCCTGCTTCTTCATCCTGTCTTTCCAGACAATCGGTGCAGGTGTCGTTGAGAAACGACAAGATGGCATCACTTCCGTGTGCGATTATCTCCCCCAACACCGTTTCTTTTGCTTCGTCTCGGGGGTGCGGATCCATAGTTTCTGCAAATATTTACAACATGGCAATTATTATTCAAACATGACAGATGGATATATTAGTGGCAAACGTAGAACTAGCTAGCAGCACAATAAGGAATCATATTAGTGGCCTGGCCACGACGCTTCTCTAGGGTTTGGGGTGGCCTCGGCAACGCTTCAAGGGTTTGCGGTGGCCTCAACAACGCTTCAAGGGTTCGGGGTGGCCTCGACGACAACGCTCTTTTAACTTGGTAAATTTGGCTGGCCTCAAGAGTGTTTGTCGATCGGGTAGGGGCGCGGCGGGAGGGGGTAGGAGACTGACATCGTTTTTTTCTAGGGTTTGGGTGTCCTCGAGGGTTTTGGTCGAGTGAGAGGGCCGGGGGGTTCTACCTACATACATGGGAAAATAATGTTATCGGGGAGGGGGTATATCACCCCCCCCCCTCGTGTTGAAGTTATCGGGATAGAAGAGAAGAAGAAAAAATAAAATTTTCTTCTTTTTTCCTCTTCCTATTTATTTCTCCTTTCTTCCTCTTCTTATATTTCTTTTTCCTCTCCTTCTTTTTCTTCTTCTTCCTTCTTCCTAGCTAGATATATAAAACTTTTCTAAAAATGTAACTTTTGCATATATATAAAACTTTTCTAAAAATATGCATATATAAAACTTTTTCTTCTTCTTCTCCTTCTTCCTTCTCGCTTCCTTCTTCCTAAATATATAAAACTTTTCTAAAAATTAAACTAACCTAATATGTACTAAATAAGAGAACATATATAGATAAAACTTTTCTAAAAATCTAACTTTTGCATATATGAACATATATACACAAAGAACATACATACATATATACATTTTTATAAAAAAGCAAAAAAACAAATCATCATGTATATGAACAAAAAATCTGAAAAAAACAGGACATATAATCATATATACACACATACATATACTCAGACATATACATATAATTTGAAGAAAAAAACATCATATAAATGTGGGGAAAAACAGGGAGGAAGGGGGCGGTGCCGGCCTGACCAGCGTGGTCGGGGCAGGGGCAGAGGCGACGGCGGCGTGGTCAGGGCGGGGCAGGGGCGACGGCAGCGTGGTTGGGCCGGGGCAGGGGCGACGGCGGCGTGGTCGGGGCGGGACGACGGCGGTGTGGTCGGGCCGGGGCAAGGGCGACGGCGGCGTGGTCGGGGCGGGGCGACGGCGGCGTGGTCGGGCGGGCCCGGCGGCGTGGTCGGGGCAGCGGCGGCGGCGTCGACGGGGCGAGCTCGGGCAGCCTGGCGGCGTCGTCAGGGCGGGGCAACTGCAGAGATGAGTATGAAAAACGCAAAGTGTTTTCTTATATACCAAGGGCATTCGTACCGGTTCGTGGCACCAACCGGTACCAATGCCCCCCTTTAGTCCCGGTTGGTTTCACCAACCAGGACCAAAGGTCTCTTTTTAGCAGCCCAAAGGGCGGGAAGCGGCGGCCTTTGGTCCTGGTTGGTGGCACCAACCGGTACTAAAGTGGGGCATTGGTTCCGGTTGGTGGCACGAACCGGTACCAATGCCACCCTTTTAGTCCCGGTTGGTGCCACCAACCGGGACCAAAGGCCTTGCACAGCGGCGTGGTGGTGGGAGTTTAGTCCCACCTCGCTAGTTGAGAGGGGCGCGCAGTGGTTTATAAGCCCCACTGCCGCACCCCTCTCGAGCTCCTCTCTATTGCAGGCTTACGGGCCTAATTGTCACTGCTATGCCAGATGGGCCTACTGGGCCTTCTGCGGGCCTGAATCTTGGCCCATTGATGGGTTTCTAGTCATATTCAGGCCGTGGTGGCCCAGTAGGTGGCAAATTTTTTATTTTTCCCTAGTTTTTTTGTTTTCTTTTTTGCTATTTTTTCTTTTGTTTCTAGTTACAACAAAATAATTATTTATTTTATTTTATTTTATTTTGTTTCTAATTACTTATTTATTTTATTTTATGATAATTCTTTTTGCTATTAAAGTTTCTAACAAAAAAAGTTCTTTATGAAAATTCTATTTGCTTTTAATGATTTTGAACAGAAAATACTTTGATAATTTTAGTTGCATGAATTTTATATAATTTTAGTAGAGGTTGCTTGTAATGTTTTGAAAAGAAAATACTTTGATAATTTTAGTTCCATAAATTTCATTTATGTTATTAAAGTTTATTTTATTTTATTTTATTTTGTTTCTACTTATATATTTTATTATAGTTTATATTATTTTGTTTCTAATTACGTATTTATTTTATTTTATGATCATTCTTTTTGCTATTAAAGTTTCTAACAAAAAAGTTGTTTATGATTTTCAACCCTTTCTGACTTCATCTGATATTTTTCGTGCATTTACTAATTTTTTCAGCTATAAGACCCTGAAATTGAAAAGCACTACAAATGAACTCTGAAAAGGTTGAAAGTTGGCATGGTATCATCATTTCACCCACATAGCATGTGCAAGAAAGTAGAGAGGCTTACGGCAAAAATTGGATGCACTTCGTGTACAAAACGGACAATCCCTTTCGAAGTATCAGGGTTTCATACGGAAACTCGTCTGTTACAAAGGGATTTCATTTTTTTGAACTTATTTAAACTCCATAGTTTTCTGTGTTCAAAATGCACCATTCAAAGCCTCATCATCAATTTTCAACCCTTTCTGACTTCATTTGATATTTTTCGTGCATTCACTGATTTTTTCCAGCTATAAGACCCTGAAATTGAAAAGCACTACAAATGAACTCTGAAAAGGTTGAAAGTTGGCATGGTATCATCATTTCACCCACATAGCATGTGCAAGAAAGTAGAGAGGCTTACGGCAAAAACTTGATGCACTTCATGTACAAAACGGACAATCTCTTTCGAAGTATCAGGGTTTCATACGGAAACTCGTCTGTTACAAAGGGATTTCATTTTTTTGAACTTATTTGAACTCCATAGTTTTTCTGTGTTCAAAATGCACCATTCAAAGCCATATCATCAATTTTCAACCCTTTCTGACTTCATTTGATATTTTTCGTGCATTTACTGATTTTTTTCCAGCTATAAGACCCTGAAATTGAAAAGCAGTACAAATGAACTCTGAAAAGGTTGAAAGTTGGCATCGTATCATCATTTCACCCACATAGCATGTGCAAGAAAGTAGAGAGGCTTACGGCAAAAACTGGATGCACTTCGTGTACAAAACGGACAATCTCTTTCGAAGTATCAGGGTTTCATACGGAAACTCGTCTGTTACAAAGGGATTTCATTTTTTTTTGAACTTATTTGAACTCCATAGTTTTTCTGTGTTCAAAATGCACCATTCAAAGCCACATTATCAATTTTCAACCCTTTCTGGCTTCATTTTATATTTTTCGTGCATTTACTAATTTTTTTCAGCTATAAGACCCTGAAATTGAAAAGCACTACAAATGAACTCTGAAAAGGTTGAAAGTTGGCATCGTATCATCATTTCACCCACATAGCATGTGCAAGAAAGTAGAGAGGCTTAAGGCAAAACTGGATGCACTTCGTGTACAAAACGGACAATCTCTTTCGAAGTATCAGGGTTTCATACGGAAACTCGTCTGTTACAAAGGGATTTCATTTTTTTGAACTTATTTGAACTCCATAGTTTTTCTGTGTTCAAAATGCACCATTCAAAGCCACATGATCAATTCTCAACCCTTTCTGACTTCATTTGATATTTTTCATGCATTTACTGATTTTTTTCAGCTATAAGACCCTGAAATTGAAAAGCACTACAAATGAACTCTGAAAAGGTTGAAAGTTGGCATCGTATCATCATTTCACCCACATAGCATGTGCAAGAAAGTAGAGAGGCTTACGGCAAAAACTGGATGCACTTCGTGTCCAAAACGGACAATCTCTTTCGAAGTATCAGGGTTTCATACGGAAACTCGTCTGTTACAAAGGGATTTCATTTTTTTGAACTTATTTGAACTCCATAGTTTTTCTGTGTTCAAAATGCACCATTCATAGCCACATCATCAATTTTCAACCCTTTCTGACTTCATTTGATATTTTTCGTGCATTTACTGATTGTTTTCAGCTATAAGACCCTGAAATTGAAAAGCACTACAAATGAACATGGATAGATAAGTGACCAAATTAATAGTAGTTCATCATCACATTAAAACCAAAGTACATACATAGTTCAAACTCAACAACATATAGCTCTCCAGAGCATATAGTTAAACCATACATTGAAACTATGTAAAACCTTTCAATGCAACAACAACTGCGATCATAATCACAACTAAGGTAACAATTGATCCAACAGCATAATGATACCAAGCCACTGTATGAATGGCATATTTTCTAATCTTTCTAATCTTCAACCGCATTGCATCCATCTTGATCTTGTGATCATCGACGACATCCGCAACATGCAACTCCAATATCATCTTCTCCTCCTCAATTTTTTTTATTTTTTCCTTCAAGTAATTGTTTTCTTCTTCAACTAAATTTAACCTCTCGACAATAGGGTTGGTTGGAATTTCATGTTCAACCACCTCCTACATAAATAAAATCTATGTCATGTTGGTCGGCATAATTGTCATAAACAATAACTGAACCAAATAGTTATAAAAAGATAATATATACCACATCCGAATCATAGACAGGACGAGGGCCGGCGGGGGCAGGTACCAGAACCATGGCACTATATAATAACAAGGAATAATAAAAGTAAGAAAATTAGACAAGTATCTATCTGAAGTAAGAATTTTTTTCATTCAGAAAGAAGATAAGAACAAGAGGCTCACCACGGTGGTGCCGGCGACGAGATCGGCGCGGGCGATCGACGACGGTGAAGACAGGGACGGGACGTGACGGACCGCTAAACCTAGAAAAATCTCGGGGAAAATGGAGCTCGGAGGTCGAGTTTCGAGAGAAGAAATATTAACTAGTGTGGCTCGGACATTTCATCAAACACCTCATGTGCATAGGAGGTGAGCTAGAGCACCCAAATGCCCTCCCCTTGCCGGCCAGCAAAAAACAGAGCAGTGTGGAGTGCTCTGCTCGCGGGCGATGGGCTATATATATAGGCAACTCATTTGTCCCGGTTCGTGGCTGGAACCTCCTATGAAGTGTAAGTACATATGAAGTGTAAGTACTGATATTGAGGAATTTGATTGCAATATATAGAAGAACTCCCACTGAAGATGTGCATAGTGAGGAATTTGCTTTTGAAGCAATGCACACTTGAAGAGTAGAATCATGGAGATCGCCCCCTATATCTTGTAAATCATACACGCATTTGACATATAATATGAAGAATTTGAAATGCATGATGAAATATGGTGACTGGTGTAATTTAGCATGCGTGCATTAACATTAACAAGGAATAAGCATGCAGAAGAACTCAGCAAAAGTATTAGACCACCATAGAGTTTAAGTTGACAACTCGATCGAATAAAGTCTCAGAAGAATGAGAGTTGTAACTTTGCAAAAAAAACGCCCATATAGGTAGACCCGCTTGAAGACTAACTCAAATTTCTCCCGCTTTTTCATCGAATGACCAAAAGGATCGAAAAATGAGGACTAACGCCCCTGAAGAATATCAAGTTGATGAAGGAGTGCCAGCGTTCTTGGGGTCGTTTGTTGTTGTAGGTCCTGCCGCAGTGTCGTCCAAGTCTTCATGCTCATCGGTTTCGCGTTATGAAGAATATGAGATGTCCACCAAGGAAGGAACCTTGACCTTTTTGAATTTCTTTGCTGGTGGTTCAGACCAGGCAAAGTCCTCCTTGAGACCCATTTGCTTCAGATCTTCTTCAGCATATAGATGTGACAGAATAGCCCAGGTGCGACCGAAGACTTCATGGAGGTAGTAATGGTTTTTCTTCACTGCATTGTGAGTAGCAGTCATGTTGTGAAGAATAGAACCAAACTGACGCTTAACCCATTTGTGGTTTCGATCCACCTTCTGGTGAAGACTAAGAAGAAGCTCACGGTCAGTCATCAATCTAGGAGCTGTGGCTTGAGGATTTGGCTTTGATGCATGAGCGGCAGAATCATGAGTAGCAGAATCATCATTGGTGGAGTAAGATGCAGCTTTGCGAAACTGACCATCCAATGGACGATTGCCTTCATCAATAACAGCAGCGGCCTTGCCCTTTTCATCAGATGAGGAAAATGTCCGCTTGAGGACTTCAATTGGGGGCAAGTAGCTGAGGTGATTCTGAAAATCAGCCTTGTAGTTGAGTGAAGACCTTATTCTGAGGAATCTCATAATCCAAGGTGCGTAAGGCTTCAACTCAAACGAAGAGAGTGCAACATTTGCCAGAGTCCTCATGAAGAAATCATGATAGTTGACGGGAATGCCATGCATGATATTGAACAGCAGATTCTTCATGATGCCAACGACTTCTTCATCAGTCGAGTCGTGGCCTTTGATAGGACTCAAAGTCTTCGTCAGAATGCGATAGACTGTTCTTGGCACATATAGCAATTCCTTCACGAGGAATGTGGTCCTTGGGGCTTGACCGGGCTTCAGAGGCTTCATTAGCACTTGCATATAATGGGTAGTGAGTTCAGGCTCATGGTACAGGCAACGAGCTCCTTCAAGGGGAGGATTGATTGGCAGGGCGTGAAGTAATTCAGAGGCCAGTGCTTTATAGTGAGTATTATCGGTCATCCAGTCCAAAACCCAAGAGTTCACATCGTCAGCATCGCCTGTGATATGCAGAGTTGCATAGAATTGAAGAATGAGCTCTTCATTCCAATCGCAAATATCCGTGCAAAAGTTGAGCAGTGCTGCATCATGAAGCACACTGAGGACTAGGGTGAAGCAAGGCAGTGATTCCATGCCCACGTGAGGAATATGCTCATAGTCGAAGACTTTGTCCTTGTTGAAGAGCAGTGAAGAATAAAAATTTGCTTGGCTGGCAGTCCAGAAGCGTTTCCTTCTAAGACGAGCAGAGTCATAAGGATTATAGTCTGTGAAGAACACATGCTCGCCGAAGAAGTCATCAGCCTTGAATTTCTGCTTCTTCGAGAAGGGATCCTTTGGCTTGGGCTGAGGGGTATCGGTCAATTGCATCACCACCTCAGGAATAGCAATCTCAGGATCCACAGGCTGAGGAATTTCAGCTTCTTCTTCTTCAGTGGCAGCCTGGGTCTTCAATTCTTCATTAACATTTTCTTCAGCACTAGTGACTGGAATCTCTTCATGGACAGACAGTGTGGCATGAGGTTCTTCAGATCCCATCTGTACTTCAGTATTCACAGGGGACTGAGGAATTTGTTGAAGGGGTGTGAACAGAGGAGAATTGGGGTGTTGACTTTCCCAAAAGTCATCATTCAATACTGGAGTTGTGCACCCAATGTCCACATCTTCTTCTTCACTCTTTTCTTCAACGTCGACCTCTTCAGAAGTGAACTGAGGCATGGGCGATGAGACTATTGAGTTTGAAGGGATTGCATCCGCTTCAATTTCTTCATCCAACTGCTCTGACAAAGCAGCAGAAAGAATCTCTTCATCTGATCCACTTGGGATCACATATTCTTCATCAAAAGGAACAAGGTCCTTTGATGGCATGGATGAGACAGGAATAGCATCAATTGGATTCTCAAAAGAGCTGGTCAATGGCTTCATCTTCTTCAGAGCTGAAGAATCTGATGAAGTTGATGCTTTCCTTTTCTTCGCTGTTGCACGCTCTGCAGCCTTGGTCTTCTTCACATCTGATGCAGACGGAAGGATAGGAGTTGGGGTAGGTGCAGGAGGAGCAGAGGAATTTAGTTCAATAACTTCAGGCACAACTGATGCAATTGCCCTGACTCCTTCAGTTTCTTCAGGCGCAACACTAGTGGTTGCCCTGGAAATTTCTTCAGCGGCTGGAATGCAGTCATCAGCCCTGGTACTCTGAGTTGCTTCAGCAGCCTGATTTTCATCAGCAGTGCTGGCATGTTCTTCAGTCGGCTGAGCAGATGCCTCAGCCTGAGGAACTTCTTGTTGCGATGGATCTGCAACATTGGTAGTGAACTTCTTGGTTAACTTCACGAACCTGACTTTGGCTGCAAGCCAGTCAGCGCGGTATACGTCAAATTCATCACTGAGCTTCTTGATCTCAGATTGAATAGTGACAAGTTCTTCAGTTGTCATAGAGACAACCTTTTTCTTCAGGAAGCGCTCCTTCCTGTACTGCGCTTTCTTCAACTGCCTGGCCTTTTCAAATTTCCATTTTTCTTCCTGAATGAAGGCAGTCAACATATGACTTTGGCCAGGAGTCAATTTGAAGTCAGGCATAGGAGTGTTGGGGTCCTTGTGCCAGAGATCAATGTAATCAAGGATCAATTTTGGATCCAAAAGCAAAGGCACATTCATGCCTTTGGCTCTAGGGGCCCTGAGCTGCCTGTCTCTGATGATTTCGGCAAGTTCCTCATCATCAGCTTCGTCATCTTCGGACGGTACTTGAAAGGCGACTTGCTTCTTGTGACGACTTGGTCGAGAGCGTCGTCCAGCAGTGGCCTTTTTCTTCAGCAGAGAGGGGCCTATTGATGAATTTGGTGGAGCTGAAGAACTAGCAGAAGCTCCTGAGGCAATAGAGATGTCTGTTGTTTTTTGGCATGTGGCAAGATGCACAGGTGCTGAGGATTTTGTCGGAGGAGCTGAGGACTTTGGAGGAGCTGGAGCAGCTTGAGGAATTGGCCGTGAGGGCTTTGAAGAATCTGCCCGTGAGGGCATTGCTGAGGAACTTGGCCGTGAGGGCATTTGGGGTGAAGCACTTGGCTTATGAGCAGGCTTCTTTGCCATGGCCTTCTTTGGCTTGCTTGCAGAGGCCTCAGCAGTGGTAGCAGCAGCAGCAGAGTCTTCATTAAATTTCCTCACTGCTTCCTTAGCTATTTTGGCTAGCTTGGCCTGGCGCTTGGCCCTTTCATCAGGATAGTCCTCACCACGCTTGAGGCTGGTGGGATTAGCTTCTTGGCCAGGTGCCAATGGAGGTCTCGGGCATGGGATTAAGAGCGAATTTCTTCATATACTTGGGAGTAACATATCTGTACTCCCTCCATTCCCGTGCCCATCTCCTCTCTATCCTTTGGATGTGCACCTTGCGCTGATTTTGTCCTCCTTACCAAATTTGGCCTCATCAGGAGTGCAATAATCCTTGTATATGTCATCAGGAATCTCGAAAGCAGTATTGACCTCAGGCCTCTTTCCTCCCTTCTGTGGCTTCTTACCATCAGCCATTTTCTTCAGCTGAGGAATTTGAGCAATGGAATTCTCTGAAGAGGTGTGCAACTTTTCTTCAAGGAATGCTGCAAATGAGTTAAGTTGATGAGAACCTAGTGATTCAGCAGCAGACATGTGTACCTGTGAACAGAGTATAGTTGCGAGGAATTTGGACAGATCATATGCGTTCTCAGAAGGTTTTGCAATAAGAACAAGTTTGAGGAATTTGACCAGAAGTGTCTTGAAGAATTTCACTAAGCGTTCTTTGACTTAGGTTCCGGAGTTGTACAGATTGAAAAATCCACACAATTGAGGAATCTTGAAGAAAAACGTTGCTTAGGGAAACAGATCAAGAACAGATGTTATGTGAGGTGTTCAGTGTGTGAAGATCTGAAGTATAAACACCTTTGAAGATTTTGTAGAAAACATTTGAATCAAAGAGGGCAGTAAAAGTAACTTTTAATTACCCTGGACGAAGAACACGACGAGCTGGGAAGTGTAGATGTGAAGCTCGTCGGTTCAGATCTTCCACGCCCTAACTTGGCAGAGGAAGACAGCTACGACGGCGGCGGAGTGAAGAAATCCGCAGCCAGCGCGAGTACGACGGCGACAAGGTCGAGGCAGTGAAGCTCTTCCTCACCGGCGACGATGAAGTGGCGGCGGCGCTAGGTTTTGGGAAGGTCGAGCGGAGTAAAAACGAAGTGAGGAAGGGGAGGGGTATTTATAGTCGAAGTGAAAAACTGTTCGCCCGAAGAAATTGGACGAACGTGCCCATGACCCTTCTCATTCGCTTGACATGTGTCACCCACGAACTGAGAGGTGGCGATCGTGTGAGATCGTGGGTGAATAGATAAGTATTATCGTGGAATGTGGAACGGTTTAGGCGGCAACAGCCGAAAATTCAGATTAGAATATTTTAAAGTTTCGTTCATAATTTCTTCAGCTGACAAGGACACAGTGAAGATTTTGAACGAGTTTCAAATAGAACGCACATGAAGAATTTGTGAATAGTTTGGGTTGAGTTTAGCATAGAGGGGGAAGGGTCCGATCACATTCACTTAGCAGAAAAGGCAACATGAAGAAATAGCAATAAGTGAATGTTGTAGAGGACATAAACTCATATATATATATAGTCAACGAAGAAAAACGACGGAAATGGTGAAGACATTGCAAAGTTGAAGAAATTGAACAACTGAGGAATTTCAAAACTGAGGAAAAACTCAAATTGAAGATTTTCAACTTTTGGTGGTGGCGTGACCCACCGTATAAGAATGATGATTTCAGACACCGCGTACAATTGTCGTAGGGCTCTGAGAATCAAATTATTCATTAATTTCTTCACACTTAGAGTGTTAGTCTTCATTGATTGAAGAAAAACGTTTCTTCATGTGTTGCACATCTAAGTCATCAATTTTGCAGAAGTGTTAGGATGAGTGTCCTTTTCAAAGAACATTCGAAGATTCTAAGATATTTATCTCACACCGCAACTTGCTAAATCTCTTCTCATCCAAGGGCTTTGTGAAGATATCGGCTTTATGTTCTTCAGTCTTCACATGCTCAATAGAAATGTCGCCCTTCAACACATGATCACGAAGAAAATGATGATGAATCTGAATGTGCTTTGTCTTCGAGTGCTGAACTGGGTTATGAGCAATCTTGATGGCACTCTGATTGTCACAGTAGAGTGGCACATTCTTCACGTTGACGCCATAGTCCTTGAGAGTTTGCTTCATCCATAGCAGTTGAGCACAGCAAGAACCAGCAGCAATGTACTCAGCTTCAGCAGTAGACAGTGATACGCAGTTCTGTTTCTTCGAGGACCAATAGACCAAGGATCGTCCGAGGAAATGGCATGTGCCAGATGTTTACTTGCGGTCCACACGATCACCAGCATAGTCAGAGTCTGAATATCCAATGAGATCAAAAACCAAGCCCTTGGGGTACCATAATCCAAGTGTTGGTGTGCGAGCTAGATATCGAAGAATATGTTTCACAGCCTTATGGTGTGATTCCTTCGGTGTAGCTTGAAATCGGCACACATGCAAACACTAAGCATAATGTCTGGCCTAGATGCACATAAGTACAATAAAGAACCAATCATGGAGCGGTATACCTTTTGATCAAAGTCAATACCACTTTCATCAGTGCATAGATGGCCATTTGTGGGCATAGGGATTTTGACACCTTTGCAATCTTGCATGCCAAATTTCCTCAGTACATCCTTGAGGTATTTCTCCTGAGATATGAATATGCCATTGCGCTGTTGACGAATTTGAAGACCTAAGAAGAATTTCAATTCTCCCATCATAGACATTTGGTATTCTTCACTCATCATATAGGCAAATTCATCACTGTAACATTGGTCAGTACAGCCAAAAATGATATCATCAACATAAATTTGGCACACAAACAATTCACCATCATAAGATTTAGTGAAAAGAGTTGGGTCAAGTGAACCGGGTTTGAAGCCTTTCTTCATGAGGAATTCCTTCAAAGTATCATACCACGCCCGAGGGGCCCGCTTGAGGCCATAGAGGGCCTTATTGAGTCTGAAGACTTTGTCAGGATGCTTTGGATCCTCAAAACCTGGGGGTTGAGCAACATATACTTCTTCGTCAAGCTTACCATTGAGGAATGCAATTTTCACATCCATTTGATATAAAGTGATATCATGATGATTAGCATAAGCAAGTAATATGCGGATAGCCTCAAGTCTTGCCTTATTCCTCACCACAAGGCCATTTTCATCTTGCTTGTTGCGGTAGATCCACTTTGTGCCAATAATATTGTGCTTGCAAGGATCTGGACGTTTGACCAGTTCCCAGACGTTGTTGAGCTCGAATTGATGCCATTCCTCTTGCATAGCTTGAATCAATTCAGGCTCCAGAAATGCTTCATCTACCTTAGTGGGCTATGTGATAGAGACGAAAGCAAAATGCCCACAAAAGTTAGACAAATGTGAAGCTTTTGAGCGTGTGAGAGGACCTGGAATGTTGATGTCGCTGATGATTTTCTCAATCTGCACTTCGTTTGCAAAGCGAGGATGAGCGGGTTGTTGTTGAGGAATTTGATCAGCATTTTCTTCAACACCGTTTTCTTCAGGTGCATCAGCATGACGTTCTTCACGTTCTGGAATGATTTCTTCAACAAATTCTTCTGTAGGAATGACATCCTCAGTAGCCTTGAACTTGATAGTTTCCTCAGGTGACTGTTCATCTAACACAGAAGGTAGGTGCTCTCTTTGCGAGCCATTAGTTTCATCGAACCGCACATCTACAATTTCAACAACTTTGTGGTGAACGTTGTTGAAGACTCTGTAGGTGTGCGAGTCCTTTCCGTAACCAAGCATAAAACCCTCATGTGCTTTCGGTGCAAATTTAGAGTTGTGATGGGGATCTCTAATCCAACATTTAGCACCGAAGACTTTGAAATAACTCACATTGGATTTCTTGTCAGTGAGGAGTTCGTATGCAGTCTTCTTGAAGAATTTGTGAAGATATACCCTGTTGATGATGTGGCATGCAGTATCAATTGCCTCAATCCAGAAACGACGAGGCGTCTTGTATTCATCAAGCATAGTGTGAGCCATCTCAACAAGAGTCCTGTTCTTGCGCTCCACGACGTCATTTTGCTGAGGAGTATAATACCAAGTTCATCAAGATAGTCATCAAGACCAGAATTCTTGAACTCCGTTCCATTGTCACTTCTGATGTGCTTGATCTTCACACCAAAGTTGGTTGAAGCCATCGAGGAAAATCGTTTGAAGACTTCCTGCACCTCATGTTTGTAAGTGACAATATGCACCCATGTGTAACGAGAGTAATCATCAACAATAACAAAGCCATATAGAGATGCATCATTTGTAACTGCTGAATAATGATTCAGACCAAAGAGATCCATGTGAAGCAATTCAAATGGTCGAGTAGTAGTCATGATAGTCTTCGCTGGATGCTTGGCCTTGGTCATCTTTCCAGCTTCACAGGCTCCGCATAAGTGATCCTTGAGGAATTTGACATTCTCAATGCCAATGACATGCTTCTTCTTCGCGAGAGTGTGTGCAGATTCCTCATGCCTGCATGACCTAGTCGTCGATGCCATAGCCAGCCTTCTGAAGCTTTTGCAAGTAGACATACAGCTGGTTGAGGTCCTGTAGAGAAATCAACAATATACAAGTCTCCTCTCCTAAAGCCTTCGAAGACTTTGGAATTGTCAGCTTCCATGATCACAACACAACGATACTTGCCAAAGACAACAACCATATCAAGATCACAAAGCATTGAGGCAGACATCAGGTTGTATCCTAAGGACTCGACAAGCATGACTTTGTCCATGTGTCGATCCTTTGTGATCGCAACCTTACCTAGACCCAATACCTTGCTTTTGCCTTTGTCAGCAAAGATGATATGCTTCAGATGCGACGGAGATAAGGGAACATCCATCAATAGATTCTTATCACCAGTCATGTGATTTGTACATCCACTATCAAGGACCCACTCATTGGCTTTGGGAAGATCATCGTGCAGATGAATTAGTGCAGCTTACGAACTCATATACTTCATCAGTGAAGAATATGACATCAATTTCATCAGATCAATTTCATCAAGCAATAAAACAGATAAAGCAGTATTAGGACGTGAGAAATGAGGATTCATTTCTTCATGATTAGCCTGCATCCTTTTAGGCATTTTCAGGTCTCCAGCAATTTCTTCAAACGTTTAAGTTCGTCTGGAGACCCGACCCTGCATAAGAGATTAGTTCTTTTTCTTCACGACCCACATCTGAAGGGTGGCAAAGAGTTCATCATTCTGCGAGCTCCATAAGAGAATGGTGGCATAGAAGCCATTCCACTTCGTTTCACATAAGAGGAGTTAGGATAAGCATATGAATAAGCAGATAAATTCTTCGAGGACTTATGAACATAATGGTTAGAGGAGTAATGCTCATATTCATAGCCCTTAGCTCTTCCCTGTGAAACAGAAGTGTTAGCACGATGATGTTCATAAGAGGACTTTGATCCACGTGAGGAATTTGGTCCATATGAGGAATTTGATCTGGGGTTCCTATTCTTCACAGTTTGTGTCATAAGGACATTCACCTGAAGACTTTCAAGGCACCTTTTGAGAACCCAGATTTTCTTCATAGGAGAACCGTTCCTGCAGTTAGTGCCAACATATCTAGCAAATACTTCACCATTCTGATTTTTGAACAGTTTATAGTTGGAGTCAAATGACTCATCAGCAGAATGAGGAGATTCACATGAAAGCCAGATAAGGTAGATGGATCTACTGGAGGTCCCTTTGCAGCAACCCATGAGGTTTTGGGATACTGCTCAGGCTTCCAGTATGTCCCATCAGCATTGAGTTTCCTCTCAAAGGCAATACCCTCTTTCCTAGGGTTCCTGTTGAGGATCTGCTTTTTAAGCACATCACAAAGTGCATGATGCCCTTTGAGGCTTTTGTACATGCCTGTCATGTATAATTCTTTCAGCCCTGCATCATCAGTGATACTAGCATTGTCCTCAGATGAGGAATTAGTGATAGCAGAGACAGGTGAAGAATTTGTAACATTAGAAGCATTTGAACATTCAGGTGAAGAATTAGCAGATTCTCGTTCAATGCACTTCAAACATGGAGGAACAAATTCTTCCTGAGCAGCGCTGATTTGTTGAGCAAGTAATGAATCACGCTCCTTCTGAAGATCTTCATAACTTACCCTTATCTTTTCAAGATCTTGCTTTCTTTGAATAAATTCATAAGAAAGCTTCTCACGATCAGATAAGAGAGTGTTATGATGACTTTAAAGGTTGTCAAACTTAGACTGAAGTCTCTGAAGATTTTCAGTCAAGGTTTTAGTGCGATCCATTTCTTCACCCAACATATCGTCACTTTTGTCTAGCATGTTTTGAACCTTTTCAAAAGCCTTTTGTTGTTTCACAGCGATTTTAGCAAGTTTAGAATAGCTAGGCTTGAGGTTTTCATCAGATTCATCCTCACTTGATTCAGAGAAGGGGTATTTGAGTACCTTGGCACCTTTTGCCATAAAGCAATAGGTGGGAGCGTAGTCATCATCGCCTTCATCAGCCTTGTTGGTGGAGCCATTTTCTTCAGTGTTGAAGATGGACTTGCTGACGAACGCAGTAGAGAGAGCTAGACCCGCCACACCATATTCTGACTCCTCAGATGCCTCCTCTTCCTCATGTTCCTCAGATTTAGCTTCAGAGTCCATTTCCTTGCCAATGAATGCCCGAGCCTTTTTGGAGCTGCTCTTCTTGTGAGATGAAGACTTTGAGGATTTTCATGATGAAGACTTTGAAGATTTCTTCTTCTTCTTCGCATCATCAGAACTGTAATCCTTGTATTTCTTCTTCTTCGATTCCTTCTCCCACTGAGGACAATCTTGAATGTAGTGACCAGGTTTCTTGCATTTGTGGCATAGCCTCTTCTTATAGTCACTGGATGAGGAATCATTCCTCCTTGAGGATTTTCCAAAGCGACCACGTCTTGAGAACTTCTGAAATTTCTTCACGAGCAATGCTAGCTCATGGCTCAGTTCTTCAGGATCACCAAGGCTGCTACCAGAATCTTCATCTTCAGATTCAGAAACTGCCTTGGCCTTCAGGGCACGTGATCTGCCATAGCTCGAACCATAGAGATCTCTCTTCTCGGCAAGCTGGAACTCATGAGTGTTTAGCCTCTCGAGGATATCAGCGGGATCAAGTGACTTGTAATCTCCACGTTCTTGTATCATCAGTGCCAGAGTATCAAATGAGGAATCAAGCGATCTCAGCAATTTCTTCACCACCTCATGGTCGGTGATGTCAGTGGCACCGAGTGCTTGAAGCTCATTTGAGATATGAGTGAGGCGATCGAAGTTTTGTTGAACATTTTCATTGTCGAGTCTTTTGAAGCGGTTGAAGAGATTGCGAAGAACGTCAACTCGAGAGTCGCGCTGAGTTGAGACTCCTTCATTCACTTTGGACAGCCTATCCCAGATAAGCTTAGCAGTTTCCAAAGCACTCACTCTTCCATACTGCCCTTTGCTCAGATGGCCACATATGATGTTCTTCGCTTGAGAATCGAGTTGCTTGAATCTCTTTACATCAGCAGCATTCAGAGAAGGTGTGACTGACGGAACACCATTTTTCACAACATACCAGAGATCGTTATCAATTGCCTCAAGATGCATTCGCATCTTATTCTTCCAGTAGGGGTAGTCCGTCCCATCAAAGGTAGGACACCCAGCAGAGACCTTGATCATACCTGCGGTCTACATAACTAAAACTCCAGGCAGTTAAACCAAAATCAAACAGAACAAGGGAGTACCTCGCTCTGATACCAATTGAAAGTGCGTTATATCGACTAGAGGGGTGAATACGCGATTTTTAATGAATTCTTCACTGAGGAATTTGCGGGTGAGGAAATTCCTAAGCGAAGAACTACTTGCAACGGAATAAGTACTCAGATGCAAACATAACAGATCATAAGCATGGTCATCATGATGAAATGTAAACACGCACAGAGTACAGGAAGCGTAAGCACGGGATAAAACAGGATGAAGACAAACAGACTGAAGAAACTGAACTGAGGAAATTGAGAAAGTCTTCAGTCAAAGTCTTCAAACAGATGTGAACAAGCACACAACACAGTAAATGAGGAAATGAAAGAGTTGAGGAAATAGAACCAGTAAGCTTGGTGAAGACAATGATTTGGTAGACCAGTTCCAACTGCTGTGACAGTTGTACGTCTGGTTGGAGCGGCTAGGTATTTAAACCTGAGGACACATAGTCCCGGACACATAGTCCTCACCGTATTCTCCTTGATCTAAGGTCACACAGACCTCTCCCAATCACTCGTGGTAAGTCTTCAGGTGACTTCCAAACCTTCACAAACTCGGTCACTCGGTGATCCACAATTCCCTCTTGGATGCTCTAGACCATGACGCCTAACCGTCTGGAAGATGCACAGTCTTCAAAGGTAACAAGCGTTGGATCCACGCAGGATCAATCTCTTCAGTGATGGTCAATCACTTTGGGTTTGTAGGTGTTTGGGTTTGGGTTTCCCTCACTTGATGATTTTCGCTCAAAGTCCTCGGAGGATGGGATGCTCTCAAATGACAAGTGTCAGTTCCTCTCGGAGCAGCCAACTAGCTAGTGGTTGTAGGGGGCGGTTATTTATAGCCTAGGGAGCAGCCCGACATGATAAGACATAAATGCCCTTCAATGATATGACCGTTAGGTGGGTAGATATTTTGGGACAGCTGGAGCATAGCACAGCAACGGTCGGAATTTTGAGTATCAAATACCTCAGGGCTATCATGTTCCTCACTGTGTAGGCAATCCGCACTAGCGAATTCCTAACTCCTCAGTCAGAACAAATTCCTCAGAGACTAGAAGAACTTCGTCTCTGTCACTGAAGAAATTGACTGAACTGTATGAGATTTCCAATGGATTCACTCGAAGGGATTGGTAGGTGTAGGATTTTGAGTTGAGCATCACATGGAAATTTTTCCTTAGTATTTCCTCGACCCCCTTTATCAGTACGGTGTTTCCTATGACTCAAAAAAGAGAAAATGAAACTACGAAAACAAAAGTCTTCACGCTTCATGTTCCTCGAATGAATACCAAGTCTTCAAGGTCACACCAATTTCTTCATCTTCAAAGTCTTCAGAAAGTCTTCAGAAATCCAAAGTCTTCAGTCGAAGACATTCATTTTTAGGGGTCGACTTTCTCTGTAAATATAAAACTCCTCATAGACTTATAGACCTGTGTACACTCATAAACACATTAGTCCCTTAACCTATAAGTCTTCAATACACCAAAATCACTAAGGGGCACTAGATGCACTTATAGTCCTAACCGCATGGATAATCTCATGAAGGTGTAGGATCCCGTAATGGATCTGTCATCCCTTCAGAAATGCTGTTTGGAGTGGGTGATCCAGCCGCTCAGCTACAAGGGCTAGTCGTGCCGCGTAGACTTTGGAGAAGATGCGATCAAGTACATTAATCACCATGATAGGTCTGAAGTGTCAAATGTCTGTAGCCCCAACTATTTTGGGGATCAGGGTAATGACACCAAAATTTATTCAAGACATTTCAAAATTCCAAATATAGAATTCATGAAATATTGGCATGATCACTGGTTTCAGGACATTTCAGAATTTCTAAAAGAAGGCCACTAGCAAGTCGTCTGGCCCCGGTGCCGACCCTGCCTTCATAGAGGCGATATCCCTACCCACCTCTTCTAGTGAGTACGGGAGAGTTAATTTCACATTATCAATGTCAGAGACACTGTCCACAAGCGGCCAGCAGTTCTCCGCCAAAGTCAGTCCACCACGGGGTTACACCCTAAAGAGCCCCTTAAAGAAGGAGCAAATGTGGGATGTAACCTCATCCGGGTATTCCAGGAGGGTGTCTCCCTCCCAGAGACACGGCGTAGAGCACTTCTAGCGACGCTCATTGCCAATTGCTTGCCAGTAAGCAGTAGTAGCATCGCCTTGGAGGAGCCACTTCTCGCCCCCCATCGTTGCTAGAATATTTCTTCTCCCTTGAAGATCTCCATCAACAAGGACTTACGGGAGTACCACATAAGCCAATCGTCAGCCTACAGCTGACTAAATCAGTAGCCACATCAAGTGCCTTAATCTGTTCCAATAGGTCCCCCTTGCGAGCCCTGAGGTCAACTCCCTTGTTGGCGCCCCACCCCTGCATAAACTGGCAAGTGATCTTAGAGCAATGGTGTCAGATATATGTAGCACAAAAGATCCATGGAGGATTTGCTGAAGCTTGTACCTATCGGTCTCGTACCACCTCAAAGAATCCCAGGTGTAGGAGCCATGATGGTTCGAAGTGTAAGCGCCTCGACCACAGTGAAGATCCTTCCCCATAAGAAAACAACAAGGGGGCGTGGTCGGAGCCAATCCGGGTGATCGCCCCAAGCGAGCACAGTGGGAACATCATCTCCTACTAGACACACACTAGGACCCTATCCAGTGCA
Source organism: Aegilops tauschii subsp. strangulata (assembly GCF_002575655.3). Lineage (NCBI taxonomy): Eukaryota > Viridiplantae > Streptophyta > Magnoliopsida > Poales > Poaceae > Aegilops > Aegilops tauschii. Next base: position 648,630,157 of record NC_053041.3, on the reverse strand, counting down.
CTACAGATAGGGTCCACTTGTTCATTAGTCCACGTGAACCTAGCCCCTATACGGGTGATGTCACGTAGAGCCATATCAATGATGCAGTCGTTGAACATGCGCATACCTATACGGTTGACATTTGGGGAGCTCTTGTCGGCATCTTGTCTAATAAGGTTGAAGTCACCAGCCACTTCAACGGGTCGGTTTCACGATGTTTAGTTTAGGGTTTGATTCTCATTAGCCGTATGAATTCAATATTTAAAACAGACTTCACTTCTGCTCCGGTCAGTCGAAGGGAGTGGTCTGGCCGCCAGCCTCCCAAGGGTGGTTGTGTGTGTGTGTGTTTTTTACAACATACATGCACACGCAGTCACACAATGCCTATTGAAGACTGGGTCGTGTGGAGGTTAGAGATTGAATTCCGAAGACGGAGGAGTTACAAAGTAACGGGAAAGAGAGGGGGGCCAAGGGCTTGTGTGTCCTCTTGGGGGCCTCCCCTCCCCTATATATATATATATATATATATATATATATATATATATATATATATATATATATATATATATATATAGGTGGAGGGGCGTGGTGGCCATCCCTTCAAGTCATAGGGGCACACCAAGGGGGAGGAGTTGGATCCTAGTCCAATTCCCTCATTTTTCCATACACAGGTGGACTTTCCACCTCTCCCAAGCCACATGGGGCTTGAGGGACTTGTACGCCTGGCCCAATAAGGCCAGCGCGCCTCCCCTTAGCCCATGTTGACCCTTGGGACGTGGTGGAAGCCTTGGTAGACTTCTGGACTCCTCCGGAAGTTTTTGGGACCTTCTGGAAGCTTCCCAATACAATACCGAAAAACTGGAACTTTTTTGGAACCCTCAAAACAACTTTCCATATATAAATCTTCACCTCTGGACCATTCTGGAGCTCCTCGTGACGTCCTGGGTCCCATGTGTTACTCCGAACAACATTCGGTCACCAACATGCATATCCCAATATTACTCTAGCATCACCGAATGTTAAGCGTGCGGAGCCTACACTACAGGAATCAGCTTATTTGCCATCCGCTATGGCAGATGGCAAAGGCACCAAAAGCAGACGACAAAGCTCTTTGTCGTTCGCCACGGACGGCAAACCTGCCTGGCAAAGAGAGTGACGGTAAACATGTTCATTGTCATTTGTTACCTCATAGCGAACGGAAAAGGCCATTTGCCGTCGAGGGCGGACGGCAAAGAACATGTACCGCAAAAACATGCGTCAGTCACGTTAGGTCGCTAACGGCAGCCTTTGTCGACCGCTAGCAGACGGCAAAGCTGCTAGCCCTTACGTCAGCAGACGCGTCAGCAGACCCATCTCTTTGCCGTCGGCCACCGACGGCAAATTGACCAAATGGGTATGTTCACAGATTGCACAGGTTGCTGCCATGTGGCTCCTTTGTCGTCCGCAACAGACGGCAAACGACCCTTTGCCGTCGGTGGCGGACGGCAAAGTGCATGTACTTTTCAATGCTTGACCGATTACGTAAAGGTGGTAGAGCATGGAGAACAACGGGGAGGCGCTCACGTAATTTTGTCTCGGAATGGGGTAGAGCATGGAGAACGTACCCAATATTGGTGATAAATATGCAACTGAATGCATATTTATCGATGCAGCCCTTCCGGACGGGGGACGCATACTGGTTACGCGACTGTAGTTACCTAGCTAGTGTCATCAGCACGAACGCCGAACAGAGCAAATAATTAAGGGGGGAGAAGGAGATGTCATTTGTGCTCACCCATGAACGCAGGGGCAGAACTCGTCGAATACCAGACCCTCGCAGCGACGAAACAACTGCACATTGAAATCGAAAGATGAGTACCATATCATTATTGTTTTTGCCATCAACCTAATTAAAACTAAAGTAAACTAAGCCTAAACTAAAGTAAATCTAACAAAACAGAAAAAGAAGAAGAAAAAAAAGGCGAGAGGGCAGCAGTGGAGCTCACCGGAGAGAGGGCAACGGTGGCGACGGACGGCGGTGGAGGAGGGGGGCGGGGCGGCGGTGGCCACCGAGCGGTGGTGGAGGAGGAGGGCGGGGCGGGGCAGCCTTGGGCAATGCGGCGGGGCGACGGGGCTCCAGACCAGTGAGGATGGGGGCGGGTGGCGCACGGTGCCTCCCGGGCGGTGGGGGTGGGGGCGACGGGGATCGGGGGTGACAGGGCGGCGGGCCGGCATGGGCGACGGGCCGGCTGGGGCGGCGGGCGCCGGGCGGCGGGACGGCGGGGCCGGGGGGCTCTAGGGCAGGGAGGGTGGTGGGGCGGTGGCGGTGCTGGGTGGTGGGCGGCAGGGGCGACGGGATGGCGGGGTCGGGGAACTCCCGGGCAAGGAGGGGTGGTGGGCCGGTGGCGGTGCTGGGCGGCGGGCGGTAGGGCGACGGGACAGCGGGGTCAGGAGGCTCCGGGGCAGGGAGGGTGGTGGGGCGGCGGCGGTGCGGGCGCAGGGGCGCGCGGGTGAGAGAGGGGGAAGAGAGAGGGGTGGGTCTGGGGAGAGAGGGAGGAGTGACTGTTAGTGGGCACGTTCTTTGTCGTCTGTCAGCGGACGGCAAAGAGGGGGGCTGGTGGGCCGTTAGGGTCCAGGCCTCCACTGGAGCCCACCCACCTCTTTGCCGTCGGCCAGCGGACGGCAAAGATTCTTTGCGGTCCGCTGGCCGACGGCAAAGAAATGGTTGACGGTAAAGACCTTCGTTGCCGTCAGCCATTTCTTTGCCATCCGCCTTTCGGGAGCTGACGGCAAAGACCTTCTTTGCCGTCAGCTGACGGCAAAGAAATAGTTGACGGCAAATTCTCTGATTCCAGTAGTCCTATGGGTTCGAGAATCATGTAGACATGACCGAGGCACCTCTCCAGTCAATAACCAACAGCGGAACCTGGATGCCCATATTGGTTTCTACATATTCCATGAAGAACTTTTATCGGTTGAACCACGATATCAAGGAATCGGTTAATCCCGTATGCAATTCTCTTTGTCCACAGATATGTTACTTGCCCAAGATTCGATTGTTAGTATCTCCATACCTAGTTCAATATCGTTACCAACAAGTCTCTTTACTCGTTTCGTAATACAAGATCTCATGACTAACTCATTAGCCACATTGCTTGCAAGCTCTTTACGATGTTATATTACCGAGAGGGCCCAGAGATATCTCTCCGTCACACGGAGTGACAAATCACAGTCTCAATCCATGCCAACCCAACAAACACCTTCGGAGATACCTGTAGAGCATCTTTATGATCACCCAGCTATGGAGTGACATTTGATAGCACACAAGGTATTCCTCCGGTATCCGGGAGTTGCACGATTTCATGGTCTTAGGTATAGATACTTGACATGAAGAAAGCTATAGCAATAAACTCAAGTGATACAATCGAATGCTAAGCTTAAGGTTGGGTCTTGTCCATCACATCATTCTCCTAATGATGTGACCCTGTTATCAAATGACAACTCATGTGTATGGTTAGGAAACCATAACCATCTTGAATCAACGAGCTAGTAGAGGCTCACTAGGGACATAGTTTTTGTGTATGTATTCACTCATGTAGTTAAGTTTCTGGTCAATACAATTCTAGCATGAATAATAAAACTTCCTAAAGGCACTCCTTGGGTCGCACTTGGAGTCCCTGATGCGGCAGCTGGAGATGGTTCCCCCCCCCCCCCGGTCTTTTCGGCGAGGCTTGATGGTAATGCAATGATGTGATGAGCGCTGCAGCATAGAGCGTGGGCGTCCGCGTGCAATGGATGGAGACATATACTAAGGGTAGTGTAACAAGCCTGACATACGGACCCTACCCTAGGACACCGTACACCTTATGCAGGACCCTAGGGCCAGACCAGCATTCAAATGCTCTGCAACCTAACGTTCACTCGGAAGGTGATCACCACTCCGAAGGCGCGTCCCACTTGACCGGCGTACTTCACTCGGAGAACCTATCACCACTCGATAGAGAAGACCAGGAGGCTCCCCGGGATCGCAACGGTCAGGACGTGTGTCCACCTTCATCAAGCATAGTTAATACGCCCGTTACCACTAACGGGCGTCCTTAAACTCTCCATTAAGCCCTTGGTAACTAAAACATTCTGAAGAAAATATGCCTAGAGGCAATAATAAAATTGTTATTTATATTTCCTTATATATCATGATAAATGTCTTTTATTCATGCTAGAATTGTATTAACCGGAAACTTGATACATGTGTGAATACATAGACGAAACACCGTGTCCCTAGTAAGCCTCTACTAGACTAGCTCGTTAATCAAAGATGGTTGAGTTTCCTAACCATAGATATCTGTTGTCATTTGATAAACGGGATGTCATCATTAGGAGAATGATGTGATGGACATGACCCATCCATTAGCTTAGCATAATGATCGTTTAGTTTTATTGCTATTGCTTTCTTCATGACTTATACATGTTCCTCTAACTATGAGATTATGCAACTCCCGAATACCGGAGGAACACCTTGTGCGCTATCAAACGTCACAACATAACTGGGTGATTATAAAGATGCTCTATAGGTGTCTCTGAAGGTTTTTGTTGAGTTGGCATAGATCATGATTAGGATTTGTCACACCGTGTGTCGGAGAGGTATCTCTGGGCCCTTTCGGTAATGCACATCACTATAAGCCTTGCAAGCAATGTGACTAATGAGTTAGTTGCGGGATGATACATTACGGAACGAGTAAAGAGACTTGCCGGTAACGAGATTGAACTAGATATGATGATACCGACGATCGAATCTCGGGCAAGTAACATACCGATGACAAAGGGAAGAACGTATTTTGTTATGCGGTTTGACCGATAAAGATCTTTGTAGAATATGTAGGATCCAATATGAGCATCCAGGTTCCGCTATTGACTATTGACCGGAGATGTGTCTCGGTCATGTCTTCATAGTTCTCGAACCCATAGGGTCCGCACGCTTAACGTTCGATGACGATTTGTATTATGAGTTATGTGTTTGGGTGACCGAAGGTTGTTCGGAGTCCCGGATGAGATCACAGACATGATGAGGAGTCTCGAAATGGTTTAGAGGTAAAGATTCATATATTGGAAGGTTGTATACGGACACCGGAATGGTTCCGGAGATGTTCGGGGATTTATCGGAGTACCGGGAGGCTATCGAAACCCCCCGGGAAAGTTAATGGGCCTCATGGGCCTTAGTGGAGAAGAGGAGGCAGGCCACGGGAGGTGGCGCGCGCCTCCCCCTTGCCCAAACTGAATTGGACTAGGGGTGGGGACGCGGCCCCCCTTTTCTTCTCCTCTCCCCCCTTTCCCCTTTTCCCCCTCTCCGTTGGAAGGAAAAGGGGGGGCCGAATCCTACTAGGAGTGGAGTCCTAGTAGGACTCCCCCCTGGCGCGCCACCCCTAGGGCCGGCCTCCTCCTCCTACCCTCCTTTATATACGTGGGCAGGGGGCACCCCAAAGGCACAACAGACAATCTCTCAGCCATGTGCGGTGCCCCCTTGCACAGTTTACTCCTCCGGTCATAGCGTCGTAGTGCTTACGCGAAGCACTACGCGGATCACATCACCAACACCGTTACCACGCCGTCGTGCCGACGGAACTCTCCCTCAACCCTCTACTGGATCAAGAGATCGAGGGATGTCATCGAGCTGAACGTGTGCCGAACACGGAGGTGCCGTATGTTCAGTACTTGGATCGGTTGGATCGTGAAGACGTTCGACTACATCAACCGCGTTAATACAAGGGAAAACTTTGTTTTTGCCACTCTAGCTTTTGCCCACTTTGCTTATGCCACTTTAGAATTTGACATCTCATTTTTGCCACTCTTAGCTTTTGACAATATATCACAAATGCCATTCTGTTACACATCCGTGAGTTGACCGTTTATTCTAGCAAGTTGACCAGGGAAAGACCCGTCAGTATTTGCAAAAATGACATAACTTGCCCCTACTGACTTGTGGGGCCACTTTGCAAGTGACCCATACCCAAAACTGTACACACGCCAATTACAAAAACTCTACACACACATGAATTAGGCTGCTACCAATGGACCGGTGCTTAGATGGGGTGCTAAGCATATTAAATAGCTTAGCAACCAAACTCCCCAATGCATAGGTGCTTAGCTTCTTGTAGCTAAGCTCCCTTCATTTAATGATTTAGCTACTAAGCTCTCTCAGGCATTGGTGAGTTTGCTTCATTTAAATGTTTTGCCTAGGTTCACGCGCTTGGCATTGGTTCTTCCTGAGGTCACCAAACCCATCTCTCTCCTCTTAATTGCCTTGCCACATCAGATTTTTCGTCTACATGGCATGCTTAGCACCCGTACAAGGTGGAACATTGGGAGGGGCTTACTCCAACAAGACCACACACCCGTCCCCATCCTCCCACGAGAATGACCCGACCACATACATGCCGCCTCGTCTGGATCCCGATCCGCCGCCACCGCGTACGGATCCCGGTATCCGCCGGCCACTGGTAGAAAATGGGCCTTTAGTCCCGGTTCGCAAAGGCCATTAATCCCGGCTGTGCAACCGGGACTAAATATGCGCGACTAAAGGCCCCCCCTTTAGTCGCGCCTCTTACGAACCGCGACTAAAGGCCCGTCCACGTGGGCGCCAGGAGTCCGTCGGGGTGGAGGACCTTTAGTCCCGGTTCTCGTGGCTAACCGGGACTAAAGGCCTCCTCCGCAGGTTTAGGGTTTTAGCCCCCCTAAACCTGGTTTCTTTTTAATTTGTAGTGTTTTATTTATTTTATATTTTATTTTGTGTTTTTATTTTAATTTTGATGAAGTTTCAGTACACATATTCTACGCTACTATATACATGCATATGAAATTTCAAACAAGAAGAATTCAAGAGGAATATATAATATATATTCAATCTCGGGTGACCATATACAACTTCGAACAAGTTCCCATACACAATTAGGATGGATGACCATATACAACTTCGAACAAGTTTCAATCTCGGGTATGCATATAAATTTCTTCGTCCTCGGTATAGTGTTCTCCTTTAGGATTGATGACTTCCCTCATGAGAAATCCTGCTAATTCATCTTGAATTGGTCGGAAGCGAGCTTCTGGACTAAGCCTCCTCCGCAAGTTATCCATCGCCTTCCGCACGCTATCCGATGCCTTCCGCTCAGAGGTGTGTCTCCGGATGTTCTCAAAAACATAGTATCCACATAGATTGGTCCCCGGTGGCTGCTTATCCACATTAACTAACCTTCTAAAATCTAGCTCATGTTTGAATTCACCGACAATTTCTTCTGAGAACCATCTCCAAACCCTACAGGCCAAAGAAAATTAAATGAACAAGGGAGTTATTAGTTACTTGATATTAGGAAATGAACGAAAGAGACCGATCGATATAGAGCTCAAATGATTGAAAATAATTACTTTTGCAGCATTTTTCTCATGTCGGCCCAACGCTTTGGATCCGAATCCATAGAGTCCATGATTAGAACTCTGGAGGTGTGAAGTTCAATATTTAGCAGAATCCAGTGGAACCTGCGGACACGTTACATGCACAGTCATGCATAACTCATCGATTAGACATACCATGCATGGAGTAAACAAAAGAGAATGGGCACAAGAGAGAAACACTCACCCAAAATGGTAAGGAAATAGAATATGACTTTTGAGTTGATGCTTTCTAAGAAACTTGTACAAGTCTTTCTCCACGTCTTCGGGGTGATTTTGTAACACATGTCCATTAACGATATGTGGGTCAATGAACCCAACATCATGGATGTTTCTTATTTTGCATTCCCAAATCTTCAATCTGCATAATAGCGTACGCAACAATATAGTTAGGACAATATATATATATATAGTGCAGGCAATGAAGAACGAGATGAGGTAGAAATAAATCACTTACAGAACGTAGCAACTCAGCATAGATTTGTCGAGCTCGCGCAGATTGAACAGCTGTAACAATTCACTCATATGAACTTGTACAGAGTACCGTTTGGTGTGATGCTCCTCTGTAACATCCGCATAAATATATTCTTTGTCGGCCCATGTTATGAATTGCTTGCACCAACGTAGCAGATTTCGCATTTGTGGTGGTAGACTCTTTTCCCGCGCAGGCTCGACGAGAGGCCCATTCCGCACATATTGTAATGCTATCTCACATACTGGCGCATCCTCAAGGCCTAAGAAGGCACGAAGAGTCAAACCCATCTCAGACGCTTGTTTCATGGCACTCGCTACAGTCAATCCAAGTGCTGCCGCAGCTGCTATGATCTCGGGGTCCTCTTCCGGACCGGCTTTCACTATGAGCGGGGGGATCGATTGTTTATTCTGCATCCCGAGCTGGTCAACTTGTTTCCCGCTTTTTTTACTTTCTTCTTTCTCCTCCTTCAATATTTTTGCTTGCCTACGAAGTTCATGTCCATAGTCGTCAGGCATATTCAACTCGGCTTGGGACGGTGTCGTCAAAAAATCCTTAGCCCACTTCTTTTGCTTCTCAGTGAATACTTGCTTGGGCTCAGGCTCTTTTTTCGCCTTCGTATCCGCCTTCCATTTCTCATAATGAGAAGACGTGGCCAATTTGGTTTCAGCTTCACTAAGTTCCCAAGGCCTTGGGAGGAGAGGCTTCAGTGATGGCTCCGATACCCTTGTGGTCTTAGGTACATAAGGGTCCGGGTTAATAGTCCAGGAGCGGGTTTCCTTGCTGTCCGCCTGCTTCTGCTTCTTCGCCGGAGGTGGATTGGGGGGCGTCGTACCCGCCGGAGGAGGATTGGGGGGCGTCGTACCCGCCGGAGGTTGTGGATAGGGGGACGGCGTCGAATGGCGTGACGGAGGTGTAGGTGAACCACCACGACCACCACCACCGCCACCACCACCACCACCACCACCATCGGAGGGGGTGGACTTGTTAGCCTTGGCGCCTCGCCTGGAAACACTATGTACTTTTTTTTCCATAGAATGATCTGGCGCTTGACATCTCCAAGTCTTCTCTCCCCTTCGGGTGTAGCTTTGTCAATCTCCAGGTCCTCAAACTCTTGGACTATGTCTTCCACCGTGACACGAGCATAGCCATATGCAATGGGGTTGTTGTGGTGGAGTGCTCCAGGTGTACAGGGTAAAGCACTGCCGGTAGCTACCTTCGTGGAAACGTTCCCCACGGGATAATGCAGATCACATTCTTTCATCTCCTTTACATCATCCCTTTTGTCGCGGTTCGATTATTTTAGCGACTAATGGGGGCGTATGGAAGGCTCTGTTTCTACTAGTGGGCACATCCACGTCCCGGTCGGCCTCCCCTCCGCGGCGCCCTGCTCTGGCCTCACCGATGCATCCCGCATATGCGGTCTCCCCACTGCGACGCCCTGCTCTGGCCTCGGCAGCGCTCCACGCATCTCCAGCCTCCCCTCCACGGCGCCCTTCTTCAGCCTCCGTCCCCAACGCGGTCCACACCAGCGACCTCCCTTCCTCCTCCTTCAGCAGCTCCCATGATGTGAATCAACCACACGAGATGGAGGGAGTTGCGCCATCGGCCACGGTGGCAGGGGCGGCCCAGAAGACCTCCGATCTGCTGGTAACTCTCGCTGATGCACAAGTTCTGAAATCCTCAAATACCCGGTGAAGCATTGATGTGTAGCATTTGATCTGCTAGAAATAAATTACTTTTTATGCTCCTGTTTGTTGGTTGGATTTGATCTGTTCATGGGTGTCTAAAATCCTGATAGTTAAGCAACTGGTTTAATAATTCCTTTAGATGCAGATAGATGGTTCTTTTGATTTTGAATGGAAGTTGCTGGTAGGGGATATTACAAGTTGATGCTTGTTTATTCATTACATATTTTTATTGTAAAAGGACATGGCATTTGTACAGATATGCCATACACGCTGATTGCATAATGTAGCACTAGATCAATAGTAATGTAGGAAAAGATATAATGGAACATTGCAAAAATTTATTGTTTTGATCAGTTTCTATAAGCATAGGTTTTCCATGGTATACACGTTGATTGCATAGACTGTCTAATTCCACATTGTTTTGCCTATAGGAGCCAAGTCGCCCCCTCCCCTCTTGAAATTGTCCCTGATAGAAGACATAGAAGCCAATGCCATTGATGCTGAAACTATGGGCACTACTAGGTAAATATTCTTGTTTTGCTTCAAAGAATCCATAATGGTCTAATTCTGCCTATTCTTAATCTGTATTTCAACACTTATTTTCATTCATTCTCAGTTCCAAAAATGGTGCTACAAACAAGAGAAAAGGAGGTGATAAAGGGGTAAAGTCTAGCCCAACTTCTGAAGCATAGAAGACTTCTGCTACACATGATAGCGCAGCAAAGAACACAACAAGCAGAAAATGTCCTCCGTCGAAGAGCACAAGAAGCAAAAAGAAGCCGCGAACCGTGTCGTTTAACTGATGCAAGTACATGTTATTTTGTGGAGAACTATGTATATGTGAACCTGGCTGTGTAGCTGATGCAACTACATGCAATTTTGTGGAGCAATATGGATATGTGAACCCTGTTGTGTAGCTGATTTACTACATGTTATTTTGTGGAGCACCATGCATATGTGAACCTTCCTCTGTAGCTAGACCTTATTGTACTATGTTCAGCTTGTGTGGAGCTTTCCTTTTGAGTGGTCCATATGCATGTGAGCCTTGCTGATTAGATTAGATGATAGATTTGTACTCTTATGAAGTAATTTATTGATATTTTGAATTTCTTAAACTCTTTACTATGTTGTTGGTCATGATGTTATTATTGTGCTTACTTCTGGTCAAAATATTGTGTAATTATGTGGCATATTATATTTTCAAATAGCTCATGCCAAAATTTGCAACCCATCAGCTAATAATATAGTGAATTTAGACATTAACAGGAATGGCAAAAGCAATATCTGGTAAAAACTGGAGTGGCAAAAGCAAAACAAATAACTGAGGGCAATATGGTCTTTTCTTTCCTCCATTTGGTCAAAATGTCCATTGACCTAACAGAATGGCATTTGTATATTGTCAAAAGTTAAGAGTGGCAAAAGTGAGATGTCAAATCCTAGAGTGGCATAAGTGAAGTGGGCAAAAGCTAGAGTGGCAAAAACAAAGTTTTTCCTTAATACAACGCTTCTGCTTTCGGTCTACGAGGGTACGTAGACACACTTTTCCCGTCTCATTGCTATGCCATCTCCTAGATAGATCTTGCGTGAGCGTAGGAAATTTTTTGAAATTGAATGCTACGTTCCCAACACATTCATGGGGCGGAGGCGCGATGTATATAAGCCCCCCCTTGCTCCGTGGCAAGGGTACGAAATCATTGTAATCCATACACTCGATCAACAGCTCCAGAGCACCGAGGCGTGTAGGGCCATTACCTCCACCGCGAGGGGCTTGAACTCATAAATCCGAGTGTAACGATTGCGCCATAGCTAGGCGCTGCCCTCTAATTCGTATCCCTATACACTATTGTCAAACTTACACCCACGACGCAATGTATGCCGGTGCCGGCATGTCCAAGATGATGGCTTCGCTAGTTCTGGTTGAGTCCTGCCATCCACCTGCCGTCTCCTAGGCACATGTGAGTGGAAAGTGGAAGGTACATTGGCCGGGACAGCCCTGAGATGCGGTTTTCTTCGGAGGCACTTGGCAACGGCTGTGATGCGGCCTAGAGGCTCTTAGTCTAGCTACCTCTCCATTCATGGTTGGAGGATGGACGAGGCAAGACCTTTCTTCGTTGCGGTCTGTAGTTGGTCGCATCTCCTCACCTGCTCGTTTGGTGAGGACGATGGTGTGTGTGCGTGTGCCCCTCCTTATGGGAGGTTGTACCTGTACTATTGTTTTCTTCTTGTTCGGTGAAATGAAACGCAAACTCTTTTGCGTTTTCTTGAGAAAAAAACTTGTCACACAAGCATACAAACACTCAGTCGGTCTTACTATCAATGACACCCAAGATTGAAAGCAGTTCATTGCCTGGGCTGGGCGCCACCACTTCTATTAAGATGCTTCTGATGATTTCATCTATAATGTCTTGCGCGCCATCTGGTCCTCTGTCAGCCTAACTTTGCTTGGCTTGCTTCCACCACTCTCACCTCCATCTTGATGCTTTTCTGCCTCTCTTGCAAGCACATGTTCTTCAGCGCCTCCCTCGCCAGGTCCTGGTCTGATTCCAGGTTCCTACAGCAGCACAGATCTGCAAAACATTCATGCCGAACAACCAAGTCCATAAACTTATGTGGTTTTTGAGGAAACATTCATGCCGAACAACCTCGCCTTTTCCTTTTTTTGAAGGGGGGAGGGGGGGTTGGGGCAACCATCTCCTTCAAAATAACGTCTGAGTAACCAAAGAACTGATATAAACTTTAGCAACCATCATTAGTTTTATTAACCATATTGTCATCACACCAAAACACCGTTCAGGAATAAATGCACTTCCAATAGCGAACCTGGCGGCCACCACCACTACCGCCGATAAGATCCAGGCGGGCTTTCTCCTAGAGAATCTCGACTACCAACCTCACGCATATGTCCAACGTAGGCCCGCACCTCGACTAGCCCGCACAACCCTACGTGATGACCACACCATCACCATAGAGAGACCACGTTTGCACCTGAACGCCGGCAACACCAGCGGGCAGCACCGTAGACCACCCACCGCCAGGTAGCTAACGGAGGCACCGGGGCATGTCATCCGTTAATAAGAAGGATCTAGCCGGAACTCAGCCGGATCTACCATCTCACTATGGCTACGCTACCGCAGAAACCACCAAAGGCTGACATGACGTCGTTGTTGGGGAACGTAGTAATTTCAAAAAAATTCCTACGCACACACAAGATCATGGTGATGCATAGCAACGAGAGGGGAGAGTTTTGTCCACGTACCCTCGTAGACCGATAGCGGAAGCGTTATCACAACGCGGTTGATATAGTCATACGTCTTCACGATCCGACCGATCAAGTACCGAACGTACGGCACCTCCGAGTTCTACACACGTTCAGCTCGATGACGTCCCTCGAACTCCGATCCAGCCGAGTGTTGAGGGAGAGTTTCGTCAGCACGACGGCGTGGTGACGATCATGATGTTCCACCGACGCAGGGCTTCACCTAAGCTCCGCAACGGTATTATCGAGGTGTAATATGGTGGAGGGGGGCACCGCACACGGCTAAGAGATCTCAAGGATCAATTGTTGTGTCTCTGGGGTGCCCCCCTGCCCCCGTATATAAAGGAGCAAGGGGGAGGCAGCCGGCCAAGGGGAGAGGCGCGCCATAGGGGGGAGTCCTACTCCCGGTGGGAGTAGGACTCCTCCTTTCCTTGTGGGAGTAGGAGAAGGGAAGGGGGAAGGAGAAAGAAGGAAGGGTGCGCCCCCCTTCCCTAGTCCAATTCGGACCAGACCATGGGGAGGGGTGCGGCCACCTTTTGAGGCCTTTCTCTCCTTTCCTGTATGGCCCATTAAGGCCCAATACGAATTCCCGTAACTCTTCGGTACTCCGAAAAATACCCGAATCACTCGGAACCTTTCCGAAGTCCGAATATAGTCGTCCAATATATCGATTTTTACGTCTCGACCATTTCGAGACTCCTCGTCATATCCCCGATCTCATCCGGGAATCCGAACTCCTTCGGTACATCAAAACTCAATAAAATTGTCATCGTAACGTTAAGCGTGCGGACCCTACGGGTTCGAGAACTATGTAGACACGACCGAGACACGTCTCCGGTCTATAACCAATAGCGGGACCTGGATGCCCATATTGGCTCCCACATATTCTACGAAGATCTTTATCGGTCAGACCGCATAACATCATACGTTGTTCCCTTTGTCACCGGTATGTTACTTGCCCGAGATTTGATCGTCGGTATCTCGATACCTAGTTCAATCTCGTTACCGGCAAGTCTCTTTACTCGTTCCGTAACACATCATCCCGCAACTAACTCATTAGTCACAATGCTTGCAAGGCTTATAGTGATGTGCATTACCGAGTGGGCCCAGAGATACCTCTCCGACAATTGGAGTGACAAATCCTAATCTCGAAATACGCCAACCCAACAAGTACCTTTGGAGACACCTGTAGAGCACCTTTATAATCACCCATTTACGTTGTGACGTTTGGTAGCACACAAAGTGTTCCTCCGGTAAACGGGAGTTGCATAATCTCATAGTCATAGGAACATGTATAAGTCATGAAGAAAGCAATAGCAACATACTAAACGATCGAGTGCTAAGCTAACGGAATGGGTCAAGTCAATCACGTCATTCTCCTAATGAGGTGATCTCATTAATCAAATGACAACTCATGTCTATGGCTAGGAAACATAACCATCTTTGATTAACGAGCTAGTCAAGTAGAGGCATACTAGTGACACTCTGTTTGTCTATGTATTCACACATGTATTATGTTTCCGGTTAATACAATTCTAGCATGAATAATAAACATTTATCATGATATAAGGAAATATATAATACTTTATTATTGCCTCTAGGGCATATTTCCTTCAGTCTCCCACTTGCACTAGAGTCAATAATCTAGTTCACATCGCCATGTGATTTAACATCAACAATTCACATCACCATGTGATTAACACCCATAGTTCACATCTCTATGTGACCAACACTCAAAGGGTTTACTAGAGTCAATAATCTAGTTCACATTGCTATGTGATTAACACCCAAAGAGTACTAAGGTGTGATCATGTTTTGATTGTGAGATAATTTTAGTCAATGGGTCTGTCACATTCAGATCCGTAAGTCTTTTGCAAATTTCTATGTCTACAATGCTTTGCACGGAGCTACTCTAGCTAATTGCTCCCACTTTCAATATGTATCTAGACCGAGACTTAGAGTCTTCTAGATTTAGTGTCCAAACTTGCGTCGACGTAACCCTTTACGACGAACTTTTTGTCACTTCCATAATCGAGAAACATATCCTTATTCCACTAAGGATAATTTTGACCGCTGTCCAGTGACCTACTCCTAGATCACTATTGTACTCCCTTGCCGAAATCAGTGTAGGGTATACAATAGATCTGGTACACAGCATGGCATACTTTATAGAACCTATGGCTAAGGCATAGGGAATGACTTTCATTCTCTTTCTATCTTCTGCCGTGGTCGGGCTTTGAGTCTTACTCAATTTCACACCTTGTAACACAGGCAAGAACTCTTTCTTTGACTGTTCTATTTTGAACTACTTCAAAATCTTGTTAAGGTATGTACTTATTGAAAAAACTTATCAAGCGTCTTGATCTATCTCTATAGATCTTGATGCTCGATATGTAAGCAGCTTCACCGAGGTCTATCTTTGAAAAACTTCTTTCAAACACTCCTTTATGCTTTGCAGAATAATTCTACATTATTTCCGATCAACAATATGTCATTCACATATACTTATCAGAAATGCTGTAGTGCTCCCACTCACTTTCTTGTAAATACAGGCTTCTCCGCAAGTCTGTATAAAACTATATCCTTTGATCAACTTATCAAAGCGTATATTCCAACTCCGAGATGCTTGCACCAGTCCATAGATGGATCGCTGGAGCTTGCATATTTTGTTAGCACCTTTAGGATTGACAAAACCTTCTGGTTGCATCATATACAACTCTTCTTTAATAAATCCATTAAGGAATGCAGTTTTGTTTATCCATTTGCCAGATTTCATAAAATACGGCAATTGCTAACATGATTCGGATAGACTTAAGCATAGATACGAGTGAGAAACTCTCATCGTAGTCAACATCTTGAACTTGTCGAAAACCCTTTTGCGACAATTCTAGCTTTGTAGATAGTGACACTACTATCAACGTCCGTCTTCCTCTTGAAGATCCATTTTAATCTCAATGGCTCGCCGATCATTGGGCAAGTCAATCAAAGTCCATACTTTGTTCTCATACATGGATCTCATCTCAGATTTCATGGCCTCAAGCCATTTTGCGGAATCTGGGCTCACCATCGCTTCTTCATAGTTCGTAGGTTCGTCATGGTCTAGTAACATAACCTCCAGAACAGGATTACCGTACCACTCTGGTGCGGATCTTACTCTGGTTGACCTACGAGGTTCAGTAATAACTTGATCTGAAGTTCTATGATCATCATCATTAACTTCCTCACTAATTGGTGTAGGAGTCACAAGAACAGATTTCTGTGATGAACTACTTTCCAATAAGGGAGCAGGTACAGTTACCTCATCAAGTTCTACTTTCCTCCCACTCACTTCTTTCGAGAGAAAACCCTTCTCTAGAAAGGATCCATACTAAGCAATGAATGTCTTGCCTTCGGATCTGTGATAGAAGGTGTACCCAATTGTCTCCTTTGGGTATCCTATGAAGACACATTTCTCCGATTTGGGTTTGAGCTTATCAGGATGAAACTTTTTCACATAAGCATCGCAACCCCAAATTTTAAGAAACGACAACTTTGGTTTCTTGCTAAACCTCAGTTCATAAGGCGTCGTCTCAACGGATTTTGATGGTGCCCTATTTAACGTGAATGCAGCTGTCTCTAATGCATAACCCCAAAAACGATAGTGGTAGATCGGTAAGAGACATCATATATCGCACCATATCTAATAAAGTACGGTTACGATGTTCGGACACACCATTACTGTGGTGTTCCAGGTGGCGTGAGTAGTGAAACTATTTCACATTGTTTTAACTGAAGGCCAAACTCGTAACTCAAATATTTTACCTCTGCGATCATATCGTAGAAACTTTTATTTTCTTGTTACGATGATTCTCCACTTCACTCTGAAATTCTTTGAACTTTTCAAATGTTTCAGACTTGTGTTTCATCAATTAGATATACCCATATCTGCTCAAATCATCTGTGAAGATCAGAAAATAATGATACCTGCTACGAGCCTCAATATTCATTGGACCACATACATCTGAATGTATGATTTCCAACAAATCTGTTGCTCTCTCCATAGTTCCGGAGAACGGCATTTGAGTCATCTTGCCATGAGGCACGGTTCGCAAGCATCAAGTGATTCATAATCAAGTGATTCCAAAATCCCATCAGTATGGAGTTTCTTCATGCGCTTTACACCAATATGACCTAAACGGCAGTGCCACAAATAAGTTGCACTATCTTTATTAACTTTGCATATTTTGGCTTCAATATTATGAATATGTGTATCACTACGATCGAGATCCAACAAACCATTTTCGTTGGTGTGTATGACCATAGAAGGTTTTTATTCATGTAAACAGAACAACAATTGTTCTCTAACTTAAATGAATAACCGTATTGCAATAAACATGATCAAATCATAATCATGCTCAACGCAAACACCAAATAACACTTATTTAGTTTTAACACTAATCCCGAAAGTATAGGGAGTGTGCGATGATGATCATATCAATCTTGGAACTACTTCCAACACACATCGTCACCTCTCCTTTTAGTAGTCTCTGTTTATTCTGCAACTCCCGTTTCGAGTTACTACTCTTAGCAACTGAACCAGTATCAAAATACCGAAGGGTTGCTATAAACACTAGTAAAGTACACATCAATAACATGTATATCCAATATACCTTTGTTCACTTTGCCATCCTTCTTATCCACCAAATACTTGGGGCAGTTCCGCCTCCAGTGACCAGTCCCTTTGCAGTAGAAGCACTTAGTCTCAGGCTTAGGTACAGACTTGGGCTTCTTCACTTGAGTAGCAACTTGCTTGCCATTCTTTTTGAAGTTCCCCTTCTTCCCTTTGCCCTTTTCTTGAAACTAGTGGTCTCGTCAACCATCAACACTTGAAGTGGTCTCGTCAACCATCAACACTTGATGTTTTTCTTGATTTCTACCTTCGTCGATTTTAGCATCACGAAGAGCTCGGGAATTACTTTCGTCATCCCTTGCATACTATAGTTCATCACGAAGTTCTACTAACTTGGTGATGGTGACTAGAGAATTCTGTCAATCACTATTTTATCTGGAAGATAAACTCCCACTTGATTCAAGCGATTGTAGTACCCAGACAATCTGAGCACATGCTCACTAATTGAGCGATTCTCCTCCATCTTTTAGCTATAGAACTTGTTGGAGACTTCATATCTCTCAACTCGGGTATTTGCTTGAAATATTAACTTCAACTCCTGGAACATCTTATATGGTCCATGACGTTCAAAACGTCTTTGAAGTCCCGATTCTAAGCCGTTAAGCATGGTGCACTAAACTATCAAGTAGTCATCATATTGAGCTAGCCAAACGTTCATAACGTCTGCATCTGCTCCTGCAATAGGTTTGTCACCTAGCGGTGCATCAAGAACATAATTTTTTCTGTGCAGCAATGAGGATAATCCTCAGATCACGGATCCAATCCGCATCTTTGCTACTAACATCTTTCAACATAATTTTTCTCTAGGAACATATCAAAAATAAACACAGGGAAGCAACAACGCGAGCTATTGATCTATAACATAATTTGCAAAATACTATCAGGACTAAGTTCATGATAAATTTAAGTTCAATTAATCATATTACTTAAGAACTCCCACTTAGATAGACATCCCTCTAATCATCTAAGTGATTACGTGATCCAAATCAACTAAACCATGTACGATCATCACGTGAGATGGAGTAGTTTCAATGGTGAACATCACTATGTTGATCATATCTACTGTATGATTCACGCTCGACCTTTTGGTCTCTATGTTCCGAGGCCATATCTGTTATATGCTAGGCTCGTCAAGTTTAACCTGAGTATTCCGCGTGTGCAACTGTTTTGCACCCGTTGTATTTGAACGTAGAGCCTATCACACCCGATCATCACGTGGTGTCTCAGCACGAAGAACTTTCGCAACGGTGCATACTCAGGGAGAACACTTATACTTTGATAATTTAGTGAAGGATCATCTTATAATGCTACCGTCAAACAAAGCAAGATAAGATGCATAAAGGATTAACATCACATGCAATCAATATAAGTGATATGATATGGCCATCATCATCTTGTGCTTGTGATCTCCATCTCCGAAGCACCGTCATGATCACCATCGTCACCGGCGCGACACCTTGATCTCCATCGTAGCATCGTTGTCGTCTCGTCAATCTTATGCTTCTACGACTATCGCTACCGCTTAGTGATAAAGTAAAGCATTACATGGCGATTGCATTGCATACAATAAAACGACAACCATATGGCTCCTGCCTGTTGCCGATAACTCGGTTACAAAACATGATCATCTCATACAACACATTATATCACATCATGTCTTGACCATATCACATCACAACATGCCCTGCAAAAACAAGTTAGACGTCCTCTACTTTGTTGTTGCATATTTTACGTGGCTGCTACGGGCTTAGCAAGAACCGTTCTTACCTACGCATCAAAACCACAACGATAGTTTGTCAAGTTGGTGTTGTTTTAACCTTCGCAAGGACCGGGCGTAGCCACACTCGGTTCAACTAAAGTGAGAGAGACAGACACCCGCCAATCACCTTTAAGCAACGAGTGCTCCGAACGGTGAAACCAGTCTCGCGTAAGCGTACGCGTAATGTCGGTCTGGGCCGCTTCATCTCACAATACCGCTGAACCAAAGTATGACATGCTGGATGCAGTATGACTTATATCGCCCACAACTCACTTGTGTTCTACTCGTGCATAGCATCAACGCATAAAACCAGGCTCTGATACCACTGTTGGGGAACGTAGTAATTTCAAAATTTTCCTACGCACACGCAAGATCATGGTGATGCATAGCAACGAGAGGGGAGAGTGTTGTCCACGTACCCTCGTAGACCGATAGCGAAAGCGTTATCACAACGCGGTTGATGTAGTCGTACGTCTTCACGATCCAACCGATCAAGTACCGAACGTACGGCACCTCCGAGTTCTACACACGTTCAGCTCGATGACGTCCCTCGAACTCCGATCCAGCCGAGTGTTGAGGGAGAGTTTCGTCAGCACGACGGCGTGGTGACGATCATGATGTTCCACCGACGCAGGGCTTCGCCTAAGCTCCGCAACGGTATTATCGAGGTGTAATATGGTGGAGGGGGGCACCGCACACGGCTAAGAGATCTCAAGGATCAATTGTTGTGTCTCTGGGGTGCCCCCCTGCCCCCGTATATAAAGGAGCAAGGGGGAGGCAGCCGGCCAAGGGGAGAGGCGCGCCATAGGGGGGAGTCCTACTCCCACCGGGAGTAGGACTCCTCCTTTCCTTGTGGGAGTAGGAGAAGGGAAGGGGAAAGGAGAAAGAAGGAAGGGTGCGCCCCCCCTTCCCTAGTCCAATTCGGACCAGACCATGGGGAGGGGTGCGGCCACCTTTTGAGGCCTTTCTCTCCTTTCCCGTATGGCCCATTAAGGCCCAATACGAATTCCCGTAACTCTCCGGTACTCCGAAAAATACCCGAATCACTCAGAACCTTTCCGTAGTCCGAATATAGTCGTCCAATATATCGATTTTTACGTCTCGACCATTTCGAGACTCCTCGTCATATCCCCGATCTCATCCGGGAATCCGAACTCCTTCGGTACATCAAAACTCAATAAAACTGTCATCGTAACGTTAAGCGTGCGGACCCTACGGGTTCGAGAACTATGTAGACACGACCAAGACACGTCTCCGGTCTATAACCAATAGCGGGACCTGGATGCCCATATTGGCTCCCACATATTCTACGAAGATCTTTATCGGTCAGACCGCATAACATCATACATTGTTCCCTTTGTCACCGGTATGTTACTTGCCCGAGATTTGATCGTTGGTATCTCGATACCTAGTTCAATCTCGTTACCGGCAAGTCTCTTTACTCGTTCCGTAACACATCATCCCGCAACTAACTCATTAGTCACAATGCTTGCAAGGCTTATAGTGATGTGCATTACCGAGTGGGCCCAGAGATACCTCTCCGACAATTGGAGTGACAAATCCTAATCTCGAAATACACCAACCCAACAAGTACCTTTGGAGACACCTGTAGAGCACCTTTATAATCACCCATTTACGTTGTGACGTTTGGTAGCACACAAAGTGTTCCTCCGGTAAACGGGAGTTGCATAATCTCATAGTCATAGGAACATGTATAAGTCATGAAGAAAGCAATAGCAACATACTAAACGATCGAGTGCTAAGCTAACGAAATGGGTCAAGTCAATCACGTCATTCTCCTAATGAGGTGATCTCGTTAATCAAATGACAACTCATGTCTATGGCTAGGAAACATAACCATCTTTGATTAACGAGCTAGTCAAGTAGAGGCATACTAGTGACACTCTGTTTGTCTATGTATTCACACATGTATTATGTTTCCGGTTAATACAATTCTAGCATGAATAATAAACATTTATCATGATATAAGGAAATATATAATACTTTATTATTGCCTCTAGGGCATATTTCCTTCAGTCGTTGCGTGATGGCGAGCTCTACACGTCAGAGAGGACACCGGGTCGAGGCCCTTGTAGCCTGCCAATGCTCCAAATCCAAGTAGATGGATGCAAAAGCAAGCACCCACCCAAACCGCTACCAGCAGGGAAGCCGTCGAGTCACCAGAGGATGCCGCGCCGTGCAACCAAAGGGGGTCAAGCCTCCCCCACCACAAGCTCCCGCTGAATCCAGTGGATTCATGAAAAGAGGAGCCTAGGACGAGGTGAACTTGGTGCCCTCGGAGACGGCATGCTTGGCGAGCTTGCCAGGGAGGACGGCGGTAGCCATGGCCAGGCGGATGGAAGAACCCTAAACGACGAGGGGAAAGGAGAGGAGGGGAGGCGAAGCGAGGTCTTACCACCGGGGAGAAGTCCAGTATGCCGGAGGAGGTACGCTGGTGTCGGGGCATCTGGCGGTGGCGTCTTGAGGAGGAGTCAGGCGGCAGCGTGTTGCGCGGGTGGCGGCAGCGTCGTCTCCTCCAAATGCTTGAGTCCCCCCTCGAGGGCTGAGATCCGCGTGGATAGGAGGGGGTCGACGGGGATCGAAGGGGATGGGCTTTGCAAACCCTGCGAAACAAATGGGTCGTCCAGCTTTCGCGAGGTTTCTCGGCCTCGCGGGGTTAATCCTCTCAAAACCCTCTCAATCCCCTTGTATCGAACGAGGCCTCAAGAGTAAACTCCTTCTGAGTTCTGACTAGTACATGTCGGTCATCCTTGAGCCAACTTAAATGTCAAATGAGTAACTTGATTGGCAGTCACATTTGGAGCCTCGGTGCTATAGTTTCATTTTTCATCTATGTTGGGGTACTATCTGTATGTACATTATAATACAACTCTAGATTGATACATTGCAGTTGAAAATTGAAGTGGAACGCTGAGCTTGAACCAACGGGGATGTTATATGATGAGAGATCTGAGTGGCACTTTATTGCTTACTAGCAAAAGAGCCCGTGCATTGCAACGGGAGAGAAAACATAGCACACGCTCTTAACCCAACAACCATCACTCAAGACCACAATAGGTCCATCTCCTTTATTTTTGCGAGGCATCATATTTGTGTTGCCGCATATCCTCCTTCTCACCCTCGCCGGCGATGGCCTCGGTGTTCACACAAAACAACAAAAAACGTGTTTGAATATGGTTAATCCTAAGGCGTCTCTCTCTCCCTCTCTCCTCCCTCCCTCTCTCTCCCTCTCTCTCTCTCTCTCTTTCTCTCACTCTCACGATGAGAAATCTGTTGTTTTCCCCTGCCACATTTTTCAGAGGTATGCATGTGTAGTTATCGACGTTTTCTTTTCCCTATATGATTATAGTGGGGTGTTTTGCAACCCAGATCACCGCCGGTACGAAAGAAAAACGGATATGGCGCTATAAATTATAAGTTTGCTTCCAAAACAATATTTAAAAATATTTAACAGGTAAAATTAACATCATATTTAGATTCCACACATTTTTCTAATAAAATTTCATATATAATATGTTAAAATCGAAGTTACGGTTTAAAAGATACGGATAATTTAGAAAATCATTTGTTTGATTTAAATATATTCCAAAATAATATTTAAAAATACTTAACAGGTAAAAATAATCTCATATTCATATTCTACATATTTTTCTAATCAAATTTCATATATAACATGTTCAAATCGGAGTTACGGTTTAAAAGATATGGATGATTTAAAAAAGCATTTGTTTGACTTAAATATGATCCGCGGATGAATTCCTAAAACATCAGAGGGGGTTTCGAAAAATATAAAATAACGGTTCGGGTTTGACTTAAATCCGGACGGTGGGTTGATTTCAAAAAAAACAAGGACTTTTGTGTAAAATGCAAAAAAACGATTCGTCTTAACTTAAAACAAGACTGCGGGTTGAATTCTCGAAAATAGAGGGACTTTTCTGAAAAATGCCATGACGGACGACCAGTAACCCAATTTGCTTTATTATTAGGTAAAGATAAAGATTTGATGCCATTTTTTTCCATGTCCATCTTGCTCTCTTAATTAACAAATACTGCTTAATATTGTATCCATCTGTTGTGAGGTGGATGAGTTAGTCAAAATGTATTTCCGAGTACCCAAATGAGTTGGTCAATATCTGGGACATGCAAATGCCATGTATTCAGTGTAATTTTGTTTATCTACTCACGCATTGGTGATGTGCGCTGTGAAGGTGAAGCATTGGATGTGTGGTTTTGTTTTTGCTATATTCAGAAACTATATATGTTTTGGCATTACACATTACTAATATTGCTGGCCATATTGGGTTGCTGGCCTGGTCCCAGATCGATTGGTTTTCATGCCATCCATACTTCGGTGGCAACATGAAAAAAGATTTCGTGACCTCTCGCACCCTAAGCGAGAATCCTACCACTAGACCAAATGCCCTCCGTTATTATTCCTAGGCAGTAAATATATTTTTATAAAATAAAATTCGTGATGAATTTAATAATGTATATTGTTCCAGTATTTGGTATATTCGGTCAAGCATAGAAGGATTGGTGGTTAATAGGGAGAGCATCAAGTTGGTCGACTCTGGGGCAATCTTGCATTGCTGCCCACCGTTGGTCGTGATCGGTTGTGATCCTACTTACGCGCATGGCAGGACGATGGGAGAGGAGGCATCCCTACGAGGCCCCAACTTCCAGGTGTGTTTTGGTAGATTTCGGTCAGCAAATCCTCTTGCATGGGGTCCATGTCGTTACTTTCCACCATTGGTGGATCTATATCTTCTTGCACAAACCCCATGGCATGATACTATGATAGTCCATCGACGGAGGTTAGCCCCAAGGATTGGGTCTTCCTGTGTGGTTCCATCTGCAACGGATAATGAACAATTGCTATCACTGGAATGTCTGAAATACAGATTAGGGATCCAGGAACGCGCACTTCTAAATTAAATGCCGAAAGATTTGCGACGTGTGCACTGTAAAGAAAACAAAGGTCTCAGACCAGGTTCTCCCTTTGGTATGACTCTTCTTCCACTGGCGGTTCATGCAGTTAAGTAGGATCTCCCCCTCTAGGCTCTAGCAACCCTGTTGCAGTTCAGAAATGCATCTCTGAAAAAATTAAGGACAATGCCAGGGAACAAAACATAGGTTTAGGGTGCATGATATGAGAATTGCACGATGTATTACTCTGGTGCAATCGCACGTATATATGATATACAACGGTGGACCACGACCTCAACTATACAAGAAAACTAGGGGGTGGACGTAATACACAATATGCACAACACATATATTCAACACCCCCCTCCCCCCCCCCCCCCCCCCCCGGCGCGCAATCGAAGCGGCACAATGACGCCGTAGGCAAGCCCTTGGTCATGATATCTGCAAATTATTGGGAAGTGGGAACGTGTAGAACACGAACATGGCCAAGAGCCACATGTTCCGGAACAAAATGAATATCTAACTCAATATGCTTGGACCGACGATGATGAACCGGGTTGGCGGAGAGGTAGACCGCGGAGACGTTGTCGCAGTAGACCACCGTAAGACCACCGTAGCACGGTCGACAGGACATGAGAGCTCCCGAAGCAGCTGGCGAAGCCATGAGCACTCGACGACGACGTTGGCCACAACACGATACTCAGCCTCAGCACTGGATCGAGAGACCATCGGCTGCCGCTTGGACGACCACGAGATGAGCGAGGGTCCAAGGAAGACACAGTAGCCCGAGGTGGAGCGACGAGTGTCGGAGCAGCCCGCCTAGTCAGCATCGAAGTAGGCGGTGAGGACGGTGTCGGTGGAGGCGTGGCGCCGAGGTTCATAGTGCCACAAACATAGCGGAGAATCCGCTTGACAGCGGCTCAATGAATGTCCTGAGGAGCATGCATGTGGAGACCCACTTGCTGGACGGCATACTGGATCTTCGGTCGAGTCAGAGTGAGGTACTGAAGAGATCCAACAATAGACCGGTAAAAGGCAGCATCCGAAGTAGGAGAACCATCCGTGACAGAGAGCTTGGCCTTCGTATCAACAGGTGTAGCGGCGGGCTTGCAGTTAAGCATGCCAGCACGATCCAGGAGCTCATGAGCGTACTTCCGCTGGTGAAGAAAGAAGCCATCCGGACGTCGCACCACCTCAACACTGAGGAAGTAGTGCAAAGGACCCAAGTCCTTGATGGCGAACTCAGCACGGAGACGGGCAGTGAGCTGACTGAGAAGACCAGCCATACATGCTGGCAGGATGATGTTGTCGACATAAAGCAGCAAGTATGCCGTGTCGGAGCCCTGGAGATAGACGAAGAGTGATGCGTCCAGCAAGTTGAAAACCTTGCGCACATAAAGCTTGATCAGATTGGCAAGGTCCTCCGCCTGACAGAAAGACACAAACTCAGACATCCGCTGCTTTTTTTTAGATGCTATACCTAGATTCTAGCGAGACCGAGGAGGGAAGCTTCACCTGAAGAGGCGCGAGATGGTCGGCCCAGGCGCGCGGGAGGCCATAGCCTCGTTTCTTGTTTTTAAACTTTTTTTTGCTTTCCTTTTATATTTTTGTTTATTTGTACTTCCAAATATTCTAAATAAACATATTACAAATAATACTTTACGTAAAAGATTTAAAAAAATGTTAACAAGGCAATTGAAAATTATTAAATGCGTATAGAGAAAATGTTTCTCATGTATACAAGAAATATACACACAAAAAGTACAATGTGTGAAAAATGTTGACCATGCATTTAAAAAAATGTTACTCAAGAATTTTAAATTTTTTTATATTGTATCTGAAAATGTTAATCAAGCATTTGAAAATGTTAAGTGTGTATAGAAAAATGTTGACCATGTATTAAAAAAATTAGAATTGTATTTGATAAAATGTTAATCAAGCATTTGAAATTGTTGAATGTGTATAGAAAAAATGTTGACCGTATATTAAAAAATATTAACCAACCATTTGAAAATGTTAAAAGTGTGTATGGAAAAAATATTGACCATGAATTCAAATAAAAATTATCTTGTATTTTAAAATTATAAATCAAGCTAGCATTTGAAAAATTATCCTTGGACCAACTTATATGTCAAACAAGTAACTTGGTTGACAGTTACATTTGAAACATTGGAACCTCGGTGCTAGTTACAATCTCTCATCGGTAGTTTAATCTCATTTGATATTGCTATAACTCTAAAGCCGATAATAAATACTGTCTTTAATCCCTTAACTTTTTAGATGATAGTTCCTTTTTTTCACTAGTCAAACAACCCTGCTACAAGTGCTCCATTTGTACCAGTGAAAATGAAATGCACTTTATTTTGCCCCGTGCACACATGTGTACAGGAGGACCATGTGCACCGGGTGTCCAGAGAGCGAACGCTGGACCACGTGGGAACTGGGTAGGTTGATCATGGACGCTTAGGTGATGGGTTTTGTAGATATTTTCAGGTGGTAGGTATAGGGTTCATGGTGTACAAGTTTAGCAAGATCTTATACTCTTCATTCAAGCATCTCGACCCCTCTTAACTATGTGTTGTTGATGAACGGCGCCTTTTCCTTTTTATGAAGAGGGGGGGCAACCATCTCCTTCAAAATAACCTTCGAGGAACCAAAGAACTGATATAAACTTTAGCAACCATCATTAGTTTTATTAACCATATTGTCATCACACCAAAACACCATTCAGGAATAAATGCACTTCCAATAGCGACGCTGGTGGCTGCCACCACTACCGCCGATAATATCCAGGCGGGCTTTCTCCTGGAGAATCTCGACTACCAACCTCACGCATCTGTCCAACGTTGGCCCGCACAACCCTACGTGATGACCATACCATCACCATAGAGAGACCACCTTTGCACCTGAACGCCAGCAACAGCAGCGGGCAGCATCGTAGACCACCCACCGCCAGGTAGCTAACGGAGGCACCGGTGCATGTCATCTGCTAATAAGCAGGATCTAGCCGGAACTCAGTCGGATCTACCATCTCATTATGGCTACGCTACCGCAGAAACCACCACCAAAGGCTAACATGATGTTGTTGCGTGATGGCGAGCTCAACACGTTAGTGAGGACATCGGGTCGAGGCCCTTGTAGGCTGCCGATGCTGCAACTCCAAGTAGACGGACGCAAAAGCAACCACCCACCAAAACCGCTACTAGGGAAGCAGTCGAGTCACCAGAGGACGCCGCACCGTGCAACCAAAGGGGGTCAAGCCTCCCCCACCACAAGCTCCCGCTGACGGGAACGGAAAAAAGCCCCGCCGCAGGGTCTTAGCCCAATATCGTCCCATTTGGCGACAAGGGGAGTGGTGGGGGTAGGAGTGGAGGCGACATTACGATTTAGGGTTCCGCCCGTAACGGAATGTTTTATGTCAAACTAACTTTTATGGAGCCGAGAATTAATTATGAGGCTTTAAACTACACTTTACAGTTCAAATGTGTAAGTATATTTTTAATGAGATTTCACTTTAGCGGAGATATAGTGTGTAAACAAACTTGAAATGAGTTTTTTTTAATGTAAAAAGGAGGCTTTAAATTACAATTTCATTTATTTCGCAAAAAGAAAACTAGTACAATTTCATTTCAAATGTTTTGAAGATTTACTAAACTAGTACAATTTTCCAAGCTTTATGGCTTCGTAGGAGGTGTCGTACAGCCCACACTCCCCACTCGCTCACTCGTCGCTCCCAGCATCCCAAACCCTCGATCCCCTTTCTCCACCGCGGCCGCCATGGCGTCGCCGCCGCCGCCGCTGGTCTCCATCCCCATCCCCGACGACCTCCTGGAGGAGATCTTCCTCCGCCTGCCCACCCCGGACGCGGTCGCCCGCGCCTCCGCCGCCTGCACCTCCTTCCGTCGCGTCATCAAAGGCCGCGCCTTCCGCCGCCGCTTCCGCGCGCTGCACCGGCCTCCCCTCCTCGGCTTCATGGACGCAGCCGGATTCCACCCCGCCCAGGCGCCGCACCCCTCCGCTCCGCTCACCGGCGCCCTCGCCCCCTGCGCCGCCGATTTCTCCTTCGTCCCGGCCGTCGTTTCTTCTGCCTCCTACATCCCGCGAGGTGTCCAAGCCGATGGGGAAGGCCCCCGCTGGCGCCCCCGCGACGTCCGCGACGGCCGCGTCCTCCTCGATTGGGTCTCCCTCCACCCACGCGCCATGCGCATATGCTGCTACATGGAAGACGGCTACGAAGTAAGCATCCTCATGGATTTCGGTGAGCTCGCCCCGCGTGACCGCCCCACCTGGACTGAACGGGAGCGGTGCAACGCTGCCGAGTTCCACCTCGCCGTCTGTGACCCCCTGTCCAGCAGATCCGTGCTGCTTCCAACCATACCCGAGGAGCTCGCCGTCCAGCCGCAAGATTACCTTCGGGAATTCGAGCCTGTGCTCGCTCCCAACACCAGCGAGGACGGCGAGGAGGAACACTTCAAGGTGATATGCATAGCAAAATACCACACAAAGCTCGTCCTCTTTGTCTTCCCGTCCACAACTATGCAGTGGTCTATGGTCGAGCCTCCCATTTCCCCTTCTTTGGAGCACATGTCCTGTTTTGACTGCGTGCGCGGATGCTTCTACTGGACAGAGCCTTATCGATGGAGTGACCATTTGATGGTGCTGGACACACGCACCATGAGGTTTTCCACTGTCGACCTTCTCACCGGTTACCATATGGAGCTCAGAGGTCTGCCTGACCAGAGCTTTGATCGTCGGCGCCCAAATGCTGTTGTTTTGGGCCGAGAAGGAACCCTTGAGATGTTTTCTCTTGTCCGTCAACACGGATCCTTTGCCCTCTATCATACCTCTCTGCAGAATAATTCGCAGGAATGGAAGCTTGAGAAGGTCATACAGCTGCCTCGACAATATCATGACTATTCCATTTCCACAGTGGGTGCAGCTGAGGGATTCTTGTTCTTCCGAGGCACTCTAGAAGATATTCCTGTTGAGAATGTCAACGTGGATTGCTACTCAATGGAGGTCAATACATATGGAATTACCAAAGTCTGTACAAAGACGGAGAAGTACTTCAACCGCACGTGTACCCTCCCATACTTTAGCTTCCCACCGCTGTTATCGGAACCAACTATCTGATCAACTGGTAAGCCTAATTATTTCACTTTATGTTGCCATTGGGTGCATGCTTTGCTTGCTCTACTCGCATGGTTATATAGAGAATTAATTATTGTTCTATTGGGCTTGACTGCCTCGTCAAACTAGCTAGGAGAGGTAGTCAATTCATGGTTTTATTCTGCACACATATTTAATAATTGTTTGTGATTGACAAGGTTAGTGAAAAAAAGATTACATACTACTTTGGAAAGCTAATATCTTTTGCCCCATATCTTATGAGAGAAAATGGCTTTCACGCTTGCTTCTTTATATTTAGCGATCTTAGACATCTTATATTAGTTTACAGTGGGAGTACATCTTTGGTCATACTTAGCAATTTCACATCATTCATTCAACAGAACGATGGTGTTCAAAACAAGAACGTTGCACAACCTGTAAGCTGATATTTGAGTACTATTTATTTGCCATGTTGTGTTTTCAAAAGCATAGAGTTCACATGTTATGATCTGCTATTTTTATTTATTTATATTGCTTCCAAACTGCAATAAGATGGCTCTGGGTTTCTTGGGAAGCACGAATAAACAGCTTGTGCGCCTTTGTTCTTAAGCTGTGTTGTACTCTGCAATTTAGCAGATAGGAAAGATTCTCATTGCATCAACTGAGCAGTTGCTTCAAATTTCTACTCCCATGGTTATATAGAAAATTTATTACTGTTCTATTCGGCTTGACTACCTTTTCAAACTAGCTAGGACAGGTCATGGTTTGATTCTGCATGCATGTTTAACAACTGTATGTGCTTGAGAAGGTTAATTGAAAAGAGAGATTATTACACACTTGTTTGGAAAGCTAATCTTTGTTGCTCCATATCTTAGGAGATAATGGCTTTCACGCTTGCATCTTTGTGTAGTAAGTACATTGTTAGTCATACGTAGCACTTACTACATATTGTTCATTTAATTCAACGGCAATGTTCAAAAATAAGAATGTTGCATAACCAGTGAGTTGATGTTTGAAGGCCTTGAGTCTTGTATTTATGAGCACTCGATTTACCGTTATGTTTTCAAGAATAGAGATTGTTCGTCTGTTATGGTCTGCTAAGTTTTTGTGTATATTGATTCCAATCTGCAATATACTACGGCAGCTTGCGCCCCTTTGTTCTTGAGCTATATTGTACTACTCTGCCATTTAGCACATGCCTCCTTCCTAAGAAAATGGGATGGGAAAGACTCCCGTCTCATCAACTGCAGTTGCTTACAATTTCTAACTAAATACATGTATGCAGCTCTGAGCTCACTGGCCTTGATCTTGCTTGGACCTGAACCATACATCTGGAGTAGGATGGCGGATGTTCAAGATGGTGCTGATGTAGTTTGATATGTCCGTGTTAAGTGTCATATGTATGTAAGCAGGATATGGTATCAGCAAGTTGACTTTGCCTGACAATGACGTCTAAGACTGGTATTGTTGTTTGTGTTGGAAGATTGGCTAGGC
Source organism: Aegilops tauschii subsp. strangulata (assembly GCF_002575655.3). Taxonomy (NCBI): domain Eukaryota; kingdom Viridiplantae; phylum Streptophyta; class Magnoliopsida; order Poales; family Poaceae; genus Aegilops; species Aegilops tauschii. The sequence goes on along the minus strand of NC_053041.3, from coordinate 648,599,362 downwards.
TAGTGGTGCTGACTTTGGTTATATTCTCATGTGCCAGTACTAGATTTTCTCTAGATGAGTGGATGGGTTTGTTCATCTCTAGCACTGAGCATGGATGCTTTTGTTAGCGCTCTGTGCAAATAGATGGTCCCATTACATAGAACCAGGGGCTGGTATCATGCAAACCTGATGCCTGAAAGCATCAACTCTCGGAGCATCCGAATTCCAGAAACCTTCTTTTCCAGAAATTTCAGAGCATCACGTTTATCACACAAATGCACTCAAATTTGAGGTGAATAGTCAGGTCCTATGTCGATATGCATAGAAACTCCATGTTCAAAAGGCTACAAACACAAGCACCAAGGTAGATTTGAGTCACAATGGGCACCAGATTTAGCTTGCCCACACCAGCACCAAGTAAACCAACTTCCGCAACCTTTTCTACAAACAATCAATCACTGAAGCAAAGAGCACGTTCCCTGGAGCCTTTTGCAGTCAAGTTCAAAAAACACTATCTTGACCCTTGAATAAAACCCAACATGGTATGCTACACAGCCTAACATCCAAGGCAGATTGACTCAGCCTATGTCATGGTAGTTTCGGTAGCAGGCTGCGAGTGGGATGCGCGAGCGCGAGCTACTGCCGCCTTCTCCAGCGCCTTGATCCGGTTAGCCTCCATGCATGCCTTCTGCTCGTCCGACAGCTCCACTTTGCTTGGTTTGCTTCCACCCTTCTCACCTCCATGTCCAGGCTTCTCCCCCTCTTTTGGAGCCAAGGGTTCCTGTCATGGGACACAGAGCATCACTGGTCTGGGAAACATTCATACTAACCTACGAAGTCCGAAAACTAATGTGCACAAAGGCTAGAGGGAATTAGTCCCAAAACTAGTGTTTACTAACAATTTCTGTTTCTTCTTCGGGAGCTTCTATTTTATTCCCATGGAACTTAGATGTGTGTAAACTTAGAGCTAAGAACAGCTACGTCAGGTTCATCAAGGTATGGTATGAACTTAAATCAGCTTTGTTTTTGTAGGTTTCATTCAGAGAGTCCTCTCATGCAGTGGATCAACGTCGCTACTTTCCGCCAGTGGCGGTTCTATATCTTCTTGCATCAACTCCATGCCATTACTCTGATTGTTAAGGCGTCCAACAATATTTTTCCAGCTTGATAGACAGTAACTGTATACACCTGTTCTTTTTCTTTACATCTGTTCGATTCACACAGATCGGAAGAGAATAGTATATATTTCTGAATTAAATAGTAGTTCACATATATTGGTTTTCATGACATTTGATCGCTAGCTACATGCTAGAAATTTCGATGTACATGTAAGAATGGTAAAACTAAATCTACTATATGTAAAGACGGTAAAAAAGAATAGAGAGAAATATAAAAATGGGGGCATTCTGATAATTGAACTCGGAAACTCTCGCACCCTAAGCGAGAATCATACCACTAGACCAAATGCCCTTTCTTGCTAAATTTTCCTAACGACGGATCTTATTCCACCAGACCAAGCGGTTCGTGGGAGATTGCATTGCAGCTAGCTAGCAAATAAATCAAGGTTAGGAAAGAAGACGATTCCACCAGCATTGGACAGGAGTACTAAGAGCCTCGTCTCCTTGAAGAGAACAGTATCATCTCTGAATGCAATGCTACTTCACAGAGATTGATTTTCATGACATCTGAGTCGCTAGCTACATGAACCAAAAAAAAAAAATGAGCTGGACTTGAACAAAATTCTACTATACATGTACATCTTTGTGCGCCCATTAATCGCCTTTAATTAGATGGTTTGGAAGTATCCTTTTTCCACAGTCTAGCTTTGCAACTGGAGCATTGTTGCAATTTTTGCCCCACAATAACTAGCTTGTTGCAAGATCTGGATCCCCACGGCCTCCAGACACCCGCTCTCATGCTCCATCTCCTCGGTCGTTGGTCGCCTCTCCCCGGCCGCCCGGTGACCTCGTCTGAGCCGCCTCCCGTTGGATATACGCCGCTCCGGCGAGATCGACGCCACATTGCCTAGGCAGCCTCCGCCCCGACGTCGCTGTGTGACATTGCTGATGGACGGCGTGGAGTGGGGTCTGCAATTGATTTTTGTCTTCTTGAGCTTATGGGGTTGTAAGTTTTTCTTCTATACCATATTGGCACTAGAACCTCTCTCAATACCTCGAGCACGTGTGTCTTTTGATCTCACATTTTCTTCCACATCAAGAGTACCAATAAGATCCGAAATGGAAACTCCTGTCTTTTATGTTTCAGAGAGGTAGCAAAGTTCCTCCAGAAGGGAGGAAGCTTGGTGATAATGCCTCAGTAAACAAACTTGTCGTGTAACATATAATTGAAGTACTCAAGTTCTCTAACAAATGATTGTATCTCGTGAGCTTGCTCAACCACGGAACGTTCATCAGTCATCCTGTAGTCATAAAATTGTTCCATGATATACAACTCAGTGTCGGCATCCAGACCCCAAACATGGCCTCGAGTGCGTCCCAAAAATCTTTGCCATTATCAAATGATGCATAAACATCAACTATGTTCTCACCAAGAACACTCACAGAGTAGCCTTAAACCGGTTATCAGTTTTCTGAAAAGCTTGATCCTGTTGAGGATCAAGATCTCTTTTAGGTTTGCCAAGTGTGGCGTCATAACAGCTCATGGTTTGAAATTGTAAAACTGATCTCACACGCCACCTCTTATAGTGCACACCCTCAAAAATAGGAGGCCTCATGGATGTAGCAAAACCACTCGGGGTAAAGTGCTTATAATAAGGTTTTTGGACTGTTGGAAATATGATCAATTTAACAAATGATTTAATCCACAGAAATAGAAGATAAAGCATGACTATAATAACAGAGATAGAACAAATCATGCAATCTAACAGAGATTATGCAAATAGCTTCTGAAGTTGTGAATTCAAACACAACATGTTTAAAACAATAGCTAGAACAAGAAACTATAGCAAGATCTTGAACAATGGACAAATGAGCATGTACTGTGCAGCAGAGGAACCGTTCACGTTGGTGTTTTCGCCCATGTCGTCGAAGAGTTTATCGACGTCGTGGAAGAAATAGTCGTTGAGAAGTGATCGTTGGTGTTTGTGGCGTCCCTGATGAAGAGTTCAATAGTCACGGAGAGCGCTCCCCAAAAAGCTTATCACCCTTCTACGCACCAAAAAATCTCCTCCTCCAACTCATGAGGGGGGCACGCTATCTTGAAAGATGCTTGTAGCTTCTCATTTGGCAATATCTTGGTCACCATATCAAACCATTGTCGTCGGTATGGATCTCCTCAAGTTTCTGCAACTTGGAACTTAGAACATCTCGAATCCAATGATACCCCACATCAATGTGCTTGGTTCGAGAGTGATAGCTTGAATTCTTGGCAAGATGAATAACACTTTGACCGTCACAAAACAAAACCTACTTCTCTTGCTTCGTGCTGAGCTCTTGCAAGAAGTTCTTCATCCATAACACTTCCTTGCCAGCGTCAACCGCTGCTATATACTCAACTTTTGTAGTTGATGTGGAAACACATTTCTGCAGTCTTGATTGCCACGACACTACTCCCCCTGTGTAAGTCATCAGGTATCCGGATGTGGACTCCATATGATCCTTGTCAGCGGCATAATCTGCATCTGTATAGTCCTGCAATAAAGGTTCACCGCTTCCAAAGCATAAACAAGATGTAGAAGTTCCCTTGAGATACCTAAGAAGCCACTTCATAGCTCCCCAGTGAGCTTTATCTGGACTTTTCATGAACTGGAAAACTCTAACTGCATAGGCAATATGAGGTCTAGTGCATACCATGGCATACATCATATTGCCGACAACAGATTGGTATGTTACTTTCCTCATTTCTTCTTTCTCGTTCTTGCTTTTAGGACATTGTTTGGAATTCAGTTTGTGATGGCCTGTCGGCGGAGAGATAACAGATTTTGCATTTTTCATATAGAACCATTCAAGTACCTTCTCAATGTATCTTTTCTATGAGAGCCAAAGCAGCTTCTTTGTGTTGGGAATCGTAGCATAATTTTAAAATTTTCCTACGCTCACCAAGATGCATCTATGGAGTCTACTAGCAACGAGGGGAAGGGAGTGCATCTACATACCGTTGTAGATCGCGAGCGGAAGCGTTCCAATGAACGTGGATGACGGAGTCGTACTCGCCGTGATCCAAATCACCGATGACCGAGTGCCGAACGTACAGCACCTCCGCGTTCAACACACGTACGGTGCAGCGACGTCTCCTCCTTCTTGATCCAGCAAGGGGGGAGGAGAGGTTGATGGAGATCCAACAGCATGACGGCGTGGTGGTGGATGTAGCGGCTCTCCGGCAGGGCTTCGCCGAGCTTCTGCGAGAGAGAGAGGTGTTGCAGGGGAGGAGGGAGGCGCCAAAGGCTGTCAGCTACTGCCCTCCCTCCCCCCCCTCTATATAGGCCCCTGGGGGGGTGCGCCAGCCCCAGGAGATGGGATCTCCAAGGGGGGGGGGGGGGGGCGGCGGCCAAGGGGGGAAGGGGTTGCCTTGCCCCCCAAGGCAAGGGGGAACTCCCCCCTAGGGTTCCCAACCCTAGGCGCATGGGGGGGAGGCCCAAGGGGGCGCCCCAGCCCACTAGGGGCTGGTTCCCTTCCACTTTCAGCCCACGGGGCCCTCCAGGATAGGTGGCCCCACCCGGTGGACCCCCGGGACCCTTCCGGTGGTCCCGGTACAATACCGATAACCCCCGAAACTTTCCCGGTGGCCGAAACTGGACTTCCTATATATAATTCTTCACCTCCGGACCATTCCGGAACCTCTCGTGACGTCCGAGATCTCATCCGGGACTCCGAACAACTTTCGGGTTTCCGCATACATATATCTCTACAACCCTAGCGTCACCGGACCTTAAGTGTGTAGACCCTACGGGTTCGGGAGACATGCAGACATGACCGAGACGCCTCTCCGGTCAATAACCAACAGCGGGATCTGGATACCCATGTTGGCTCCCACATGTTCCACGATGATATCATCGGGTGAACCACGGTGTCGAGGATTCAATCAATCCGTATACAATTCCCTTTGTCAATCGGTATGTTACTTGCCCGAGATTCGATCGTCGGTATCCCAATACCTAGTTCAATCTCGTTACCGGCAAGTCTCTTTACTCGTACCGCAATGCATGATCCCGTGACTAACGCCTTAGTCACATTGAGCTCATTATGATGATGCATTACCGAGTGGGCCCAGAGATACCTCTCCGTCACACGGAGTGACAAATCCCAGTCTCGATCCGTGCCAACCCAACAGACACTTTCGGAGATACCCGTAATGCACCTTTATAGTCACCCAGTTACGTTGTGACATTTGGCACACCCAAAGCACTCCTACGGTATCCGGGAGTTGCACGATCTCATGGTCTAAGGAAAAGATACTTGACATTGGAAAAGCTCTAGCAAACGAAACTACACGATCTTTTATGCTATGCTTAAATTGGGTCTTGTCCATCACATCATTCTCCTAATGATGTGATCCCGTTATCAATGACATCCTATGTCCATAGTCAGGAAACCATGACTATCTGTTGATCAACGAGCTAGTCAACTAGAGGCTTACTAGGGACAGGTTGTGGTCTATGTATTCACACATGTATTACGATTTCCGGACAATACAATTATAGCATGAATAATAGACTATTATCATGAACACAGAAATATAATAATAACCATTTATTATTACCTCTAGGGCATATTTCCAACACTTTGATCCATCACGGGAGATCATCATGCCAAGTATTTGCTTAGATGGTCCTAAATCCTTCATGGCAAATGATTTACTCAATGACGTCTTGAGGAGAGCAATCCTCTTTGTGCCATTTCCATCAATCAACATATCATCAACATACAACAAACAGACTAATGAAATCACCCTCGGGGTACCTCTTCATAAAGACGCAATGATCAGGTTATGCTTTATGGTAACCAAGTCCAGTCATAAAAGACTCAAACTTCTTGTACCACTGCCGAGGAGCTTGCTTCAAGCCATACAACCTCTTCATCATTTTGCAAACTAAGTGTTCCTTGCGTGCAATCATGAATCCCTCTGACTGCTCCATGTATATATCCTCCTCTAGATCACCATGCAAGAATGCAGTCTTCACATCGAGTTGTCCCATGTATAGGCAATACCATACCTAGTGCATATCACCTGCTCTTGGAGGCCTCCCATCTCGTGTCCCTTCGTATGGGCCAAGATAAGACCATATGCAACCCACTCCGACATGCGCCGTGACGTCAATCCTCCTGCCAATGGCGGCGGCTCCTATTTGGCACGTAGGTCGCTGCAGATAGACCACGGGCATACCCCGTCTCAGCGATGGTATTGGTAGGGGCCAGCCCATTTTCCGGGTTTCATCTCACCTGGTTTTGGGAAGGTTCTAGACCCTTCCTGAACAGATGTTTTTTCCGTTGGGTTTTTCTTTTTCTTTTCTTTTTTTTCTTTAGCCTTCTTTTCTTATTCTTTTTTCTCTCTTCTTCCGTTTTCATTTTTCTTTTAGAATTCGTGAACATTTTTTAAATAATGAACAGTTTGTGAAAACATTATGAAATCTGGGAACTTTTTTAAAAAATTGATCATTTTTTGAATATTGTGAACATTTTCTACAAATCCACAAACAATTTTGAAACTTTGAACCTCTTTCCGAATTGGCAACATTTTTCTAAAACTCGTGAACATTTTTATGATTTTTTCAAAATATTTGAAAAAATTATGAACATTTCCTGAATTCGCGGACATTTTTTCAAACTGGCGAACATTTCTTGAATACGCGAACATTTTGTCCTGAACATTTTTTATGAAATCGTGAACATTGTTTGAATATGCGGACATGTTTTCTAATTCTTGATGATTTTTAGAATTGATGAACATTTTTTCAGAATCGTGAACATTTTTTCAGAATCGTGAACATTTTTTTGAAGTTCTTGACCAATTTTGAAATATGTTAACATTTTTTTAATCCACTAACATTTCAGATTTCTTGAACATATTTTTTCGCAATTCATAATTTTTTGAAATTTTAGAACCTTTTTGTAATCCCGAATTATTTTAACAAAAAATAAAAAAATGGAAAATGAAAAAGGAGAAGTAAAAAACAAAAAAAGGGGCGTCGAGGCCTGCAAATGGGCCGGGCCAAATTGGCGTGTCGGGGAAGGGAGGGTGCGCGTTCGCACGATCCCTGGCCCGAACCGGACCAAAAAATGGGTCCCGCCATTGGCATCGGCCTCTCCTGATGCATCCCCCTCCTCAATCTCTGGGAAGGCTGGCCGCAGCGAGAGCTCCCATGCCCAAGAAAACAAGTGCTCGGCGACAAAGCCCTCGAGCACCTCCAAAGCCTGCTCAGCAGATCCGTGAGCATAACGGCACCAAATCTGCTTCTCCATGTATCCGGATTGATTCCAAAAGGTAAAACATTCACATGTACATGATGATGTGCATTAAGATTAACATATGAATTTAGCCCCTTTTATATATCCCACGGCTGAAATTTAACACACAGATTTATGGAGCTCAATTTTGATTTCCAAACATTTTTGAAGCTTAATTCCATGGAGCTAAATGGGTTCGTAGAGCTCACTGTCCCACTCACTACCTCACTGGTCGCTCCCACTAGGCCACTACCCCCAACCCTAACCCCCGATCCCCTTCTCCCAGCACCGCCGCCATGGCCACGCCGCCGCCGCCGACCATCCCCGACGAGCTCCTGGAGGAGATCTTCATCCGCCTGCCCACCCCGGACGCGCTCGCCCGCGCTTCCGCCGCCTGCACATCCTTCCGCTGCGTCATCAAAGGTCGCGCCTTCCGCCGCCGCTTCCGCACGCTGCATCGCCCTCCCCTCCTCGGCTTCATGGACGTGGGCGGATTCTACCCCGCCCAGGCGCCGCACCCCTCGGCCCCGGTCGCCGGCGCCCTCGCCCCCTGCGCCGCGGATTTCTCCTTCGTCCCGGCCGTCGTCTCTTCTTCCTCCTACTTCGTGCCGCCGGGCGTCCAAGACGACGGTGAAGGTCCTCGCTGGCGCCCCCGCGACGTCCGCGACGGCCGCGTTCTCCTCGATTGGAGATCCTTCTACCCCCGTTCGGTCCTGAGGTGGAGCTACCCGGAAGACGGCTCCAGAGTAAGCATCCTCATGGACTCCAGGGAGCTCGGTGACGAAGAACGCTGTGACCGCCCGACGTGGACCAAACGGGAGCGGTGCAACGCTGCCGACTTCCACCTCGCCGTGTGTGACCCCTTATCCAGCAGATACGTGTTGCTTCCAACCATACCTGAGGACCTTGCCGCCCAGCCGCAGGATCGCCTCCATGGATTCGAGCCCGTGCTTGCTCCCAACACCAGGGACGACGGCGAGGAAAAGCCCTTCAAGGTGATATGCATAGCAAGATACATGACGAAGCTTGTCCTCTTTGTGCTCCCGTCCACAACTATGCAATGGTCTATGGTCGAGCCTCCCATTTCACCTTCGTTGGAACGCATGTCCTGTTTTGACTGCGTGCGCTGCTGCTTCTACTGGACAAAGCCTTATGGCTGGAGTGACCATTTGATGGTGCTGGACACCCGCACTTTGAGGTTTTCCACTGTCGACCTTCTCACCGGCTACCATGTGGAGCTCAGCGATCTGCCTGACGAGTGCTTTGCCCATCGACACCCAATGGCTGTTGTGATGGGCCGGGAAGGCGCCCTTGAGATGTTTTCCCTTGTAAGTCAACACGGATCCTTTGCCCTCTACCATACCTCTCTGAAGAATAATTCACATCAGTGGAAGCTAGAGAAGATCATACAGCTTCCTGGGCAGTATCATTCCATTTGCACTATCGGTGCAGCTGAGGGATTCTTGTTCTTCCGAGGCGCTCCCGAAGGTATTCATATCGGGAATGTGGATTGTTACTCAATGGAGGTCAAGACTTATGAAATTACCAAAGTCTGCACAAAGATGGAGAATACCTTCAATCCCAGACGTGCCCTCCCATACTTTAGCTTCCCACCGCTGTTATCAGAACCAACTATCTGATCAACTGGTAAGCCTAATTATTTCATTTTCTGTTGGCATTGGGTGCATACTTTGCTTGTTCTACTCGCATGGTTATATAGAGAATTAATTATTGTTCTACTGCAGTTGATGGTTTTAAGCTGATGTTTGAGTGCTCTTTATTTTTACCTTGTTGTTTTTTCAAGAGCATAGAGTTCACATGTTATGGTCTACTATTTTTTATTTATCTTGCTTCACTGCAATAAGATGCCTCTAGGATTATTTGGAAGCACAAATAAGCTTTTGCGCCTTTCATCTTAAGCTATATTTTACTCTGTAATTTTGCAGATAGGAAATATTCCCATTGCATCAACTGCAGTTGCTTCAGAATTCTACTGCCATGGTTATATAGAAAGTTAATTATTGTTCTATTGGGCTTGACTACCTTGTCAAACTAGCTAGGACAGTTAGTCAATTCATGGTTTTATTTTGCGTGCATGCTTAACTCCCATGTATGTGATTGAGAATGCTAACTAAAAAGAAAGATTACACACTAGTTTCGGCAGCTAGTTTTTATTGCTCCATATCTTAGGAGTGAAAATGGCTTTCGCGCTTGCAACTTTATGTAGGAGTACATCGTTAGTCATACTTAGCACTTACTACACATTATTCATTCAATTGAATGAAGATGTTCAAAACAAGAATGTTGCATAACCTGTAAGTTGATGTTTGAAGGCTCTGAATCTAATATTTGTGAGCACTCCTTATTTACCATGTTCTGTTTCCAAGGAAAGATAGGATTCACCTGTTATGGTCTGCCAATTTTTGTGTATATTGCTTCCAAACTGCAAAATGAGCAGCTTGGGCGCCTTTGTTCCTAAGTTATGGTGTACTCCGCGGTTTAGCACATGCCTCCTTCCTAAGAAATTGGGATAGGGAAATTTCCTATTGCATCAACTGCAGTTGCTTCAGTTTTCTAACTAAATACACGTCTGCAGATCTGAGCTCGCTTGCTAGTTGTTTTGGTCTTGCTTGGGCTATATACACCTGGAGTTGGATGGCGGATGTTCAAGATTGTGCTGATGTGGTTAGATATGTCTGCATTAGTATGAATGTAAGCAGGATATGGTGTCAGCAAGTTGAGTTTGAACAACACTGAGGTCTAAGACTCCGGTTTATATTATGTACTGATGTTTGTGCTGGAAGACTTCTGTTTATGTTCCCCCCTTTTAATCCATGTCCTTAGTCTAGATGAACACTGAATGTAAGCAGGATATGCTGTCAGCAAGTTGATGCTTTTATCTGCATGAGTGAATGAATTTGTTAATTTCTCTGATTAGGATGCTTCTGATGAGTTCATCTGTGACCCCTTGCAATTTCTGGATGTTTTGTGCAAATGATGGCTGGCTGTAATAGAGATGGATATCATACAAGCATCAATTTTCAGAGCTTCAGGTTTCTCACATAGTTGCATCAGGTCCTCTATCAATATTCTCGGAAATTCCAGAAAGCTTCCTTTCCATGTTCAAAAGGCTGAAAACAGGAGCCATAAAAAGGCGTTTGATACACCCATGAATTTACCAGCTTTTTCGATAAAGGGCGATTTTATTATCTCAGAATGTAGCATCAAGGGGATACAAAACATTATGAGTAACACCCGGCCTCTGCATAACTGAGATGCACACAGCCAAATCCAAAAGTCTGATAAAAAAATGAAATATAAACCGACATATCGGCAACAGTAAAGTCCTATAGACCGACACTATGCCTATGTTGAAGATGGTGGTGGATCGATCCGGAGGTTATGCTGCCACTCATGTTGGGAAAAAACCTCCGTAGCCACCTGCTTCAACCGCGTACACACCGCCTTGAACAGCGATTGGTGCTCCGATCGTTGTAGCATAGACCACGTATGAAGCGATTGCGTACAACGGAAAATAACCTGCAGAGGAGAAGCATTTTTTCATTAAAAACCAAATCGTTTCTACATAGCCAGAGCGACCAAATTAAGGCGTACGCCCCCACCCTTATAAGCGCTTTAAACCTATTTGGAATACCATTCAACCAGTGACCAAATATATTGGCAACACTTGTGGGCGGATATAAATTTGACGCTATTTGGATGATTGACCACGTAGAACGTGCAAACTTGCATTGGAAAAAGAGGTGTTTGATTGTCTCGTCATGAGTACAAAAACAACACTTCTTACTCCCTGGCCAGTTGCGTCGTGCGAGGTTGTCTTTGGTCAACACAACTCCCTTACGAAGATACCACATGAACATTTTCACTTTAGTGGAATCTTGGACTTCCAAATTTCTTGTTATTACTCTCTGGTACCTCAGAATGTGTGAGCGCACGGTACATAGAGTCTACTGTAAAAGACCCTGATGTAGTAAGGTTCCAGCGAAACACCTCCCGACCTTGTGTCAGGTTAATCGAATCCAACTGGGACAAAAGATTATGCCATGACAGAAGTCTGGGGCCAATCAAATCCCTCCTAAACGAAATGTTCGGCGGGGATGAACTGAGCACGTGCGCAATAGTGTTGTTCTTATCGCGAGCAATGTTATATAAGGCTGGATATTGTTCTCTGAGACTGGCATTGCCTAGCCAGATGTCTTCCCAAAATCGAATCTCCGACCCGTCTTTTATCGCGAAAGACCCAAAGCGAAAGAGATGTTTCTTTGCCGCCATTAGGCCAGCCCAGAAGTGCGAGTCACCAGGTTTCCAATATGCCTGGGACACCGCCTTTTGGCCTAAATACTTGTTGCGCAAAATGGTTTGCCAAACACCATCCTCAGTAAGAAGTTTGAACAACCATTTACTGAGCAAGGCCTCATTCTTGACCTATAGGTCATGAATTCCAAGGCCGCCTTGGTCTTTTGGCCTACAAACCATGCTCCATTTGGCCAACCGATATTTTTTCTTTTCTCCATCTCCTTGCCAAAAAAATCTGGATCTAAAATAATCCAATCTTTGCAGGACCCCTTTTGGGAGTTGGAAGAAAGAAAGCATATAGAGAACCATATTTGTGAGAACGGAGTTAATCAAAACCAGCCGTCCTCCAACTGAGAGCAGCTTGCCTTTCCAACTGCTCAATCGTTTCTCTAGACGCTCCTCTACATGCTTCCACTCTGTAATGGTGAGACGCCGATAGTGGATCGGTATTCCCAAATATTTAAACGGGAATTGGCCATGTGCGCAACCAAAGAGGTCAGCATAATCGGCAGCCGCCTCAACGGCTTCTCCAAAGTAGAAAAGTTCACTTTTATGGAAGTTAATTTTGAGACCCGACATTTGCTCAAACGCTGAGAGCAAGAGTTTTAGGTTTCGAGCCTTGTCTAGGTCATGTTCCATAAAAAGAATTGTGTCATCGGCGTATTGCAGAATAGAGAGGCCGCCATCCACAAGATGTGGCACTACTCCTTCTATCTGGCCGTCCTGCTTAGCACGCTCAATCAGAATAGCCAACATGTCAGCAACAATGTTAAATAACATTGGAGACATGGAGTCACCCCGTCATAGTCCTTTTTTTGTCTGAAAGTAATGGCCTACATCATCATTGACTTTGATGGCCACACTACCTCCAGTTACAAAATTTTGGATCCACTGATGCCATTTATCGGAGAAACCTTTCATTCTTAGGGCTTGTTGGAGGAAAGACCATTTGACCTTGTCATAGGCTTTTTCAAAGTCAATTTTGAATACTACTCCACTCATGTTTTTCCGGTGCATCTCGTGAACGGTCTCATGCAAAATTACTACATCATCGAGTATATTCCTTCCTTGCATGAACGCCATTTGAGATGGCCGAACAACATGATCAGCTACCGAGTTTAACCTATTTGTGGCCACTTTGGTGAAAATCTTGAAGCTAACATTAAGGAGGCATATGGGTCTGAACTGTTGGATCCGTTCGGCCTCCTTAATCTTGGGCAACAAGACAATCTCGCCAAAATTAAGTCTAAATAGGTCTAGTCCGTCGGCATGAAGACAATTGAACAAATCCAAAAGCTCGGTCTTGATGATATCCCAAAAATTCTGATAGAATTCTGCGGGGAAACCATCTGGCCCTGGAGCTTTGTTATGTTCCATTTGGAACACCGCTGCTCTCGCCTCCTCTTCCGAGAATGGTGCCGTTAGGATTTTCTTCTGCCGTGACTTGTGGAATATCATCCGTTCGGGTCTCGTCAAGGGTGAAGTTCCCTTCAACTGACGCTCCAAACAGAGATTTGTAGTATTTGGTGATATACTTCTTGAGCTCCTCCTGTCCTTCAATCCGTCCCTCATCTTGTTGGAGACTGTAAATACATTTTTTCCTATGCCGCCCATTGGCGATCAATTGGAAGTATTTTGTATTACTATCACCCATCAAGATGAAGTTAGCTTTGGATCTCTGGTAGTATTTGATCTCCTCTTCTCGCAAAAGACGTGCAACCTTGTCGTTAGATTATTTTTTTAGCTCAATCTCTTGTTGAGATAAGGTGCGCGTCTCTGCAATTTTGTCGAGGTCATCAATAATGGTAGAGAGTCTTTGTTTTTCTTTTTTATATATCCCGTTGATGTGTTTCGCCCATCCAGTGAGGTGTTTCCTCATGGCCCTTATTTTAAAGTTCCATCTCTGAATAGGCGTACGGCCAACAGCGGGCTTCTCCCAAACATTCTTGATTATGTCTACAAATCTATCCCGATGCAGCCATCCCAATTCAAATTTGAAAGGGCGACGGACGTTTGGCTTCGTAGAGTTAGAATCCAGAATTATGGGTGCATGATCCGATAACGCCTCGATACGCTCTAGGGCTCGCACGGTTACCAGAGGAAATTTTAGTTCCCGTTCGGTGTCCATGAGTACCCTATCGAGTTTCTCGTATGTCGGCACAGATCGGTTATTAGTCCAGGTGAACTGCCGCCCCGACATACTGACCTCCCGAAGATTCAAACTGTCTATCACAGCATTGAATATGAAAGGCCAATGAGTGTCGAAGCGGTCATTATTTTTCTCTTGCTGGTACATAAGGATATTAAAGTCCCCTCCAATAAGCATTGGATATGGGTTATCCTTAGCCAGGTTCACCAATTCACGAAGGAAGGCCGATTTATGCTCATCTTGGGCAGCCCCATAGACTGCGACCAGGCTCGATGTAAAATTATCAGCTCTGTTTCGTAAGTGAAATTTCATATGAAATTCACCAGTCGAAAAAGCCAACAAGTCCATGGTGGTGGTCTGTATCCCAAGAAGGATTCCTCCAGACCTTCCACGAGCTGGCAGACTATGCCACGTGTAGTCGAAACCACCTGATAGGTGATCAAGGACATGCGGGCGGAAGTCACATTTACCAGCCTCCGAAATTGCCACAAAATCCAACCCACGTTCGCGCACACAATCACCGACGTGTTTATGTTTAGCCAATTCTGAGAGACCTCTGCTATTCCAAAACATGCCTCTCATGTGGAAACTCGGGTCGGTGTTGAACATTTCGCTTTCTTGGGCTGTTTTTGTTTCTTTTTAGAGGAATGCGATTTAGATTTTCGCGAAGACGCTGTGAAGTCACAAAACATGGACCCAGGTGTTGCGTCATCCAAACCAACCTCGGTAACCTCACCAACCAAGTGGGAGACAAGCGGACCATCATATTTGGCATCCGCTTCATCCTCATCCTCGGTTTCGGGGTTAGGTAGGGCACTATTACACTTTGGAGAAACCTTTAAACGGTCAATCTCCATATGTTTAAGTGCTCCAACCGAAAGATTAATTTCATTACCATTCTTTCCCATGGATATACCAACATTTTTAAGGCTACAGGAAATACGAGTATCCGAAAATGAAAGAAAAGATTTAGCGGGTGAGGTACCTGGCGTGGAGTCCAAATTCCTCGAGGCTTGTCGTCGCATTGCCTTAGCTAGTGAATGTTCATCTGTCGAAGAGGAACCATCCGCGGAGACGGCGTGACGGTTACTACGCCGAAGCGGCGAAGCCAGCCCTCCAGACATAGTACCCATCGGTGTCTTCAGTCGAGCCGTTGGTGTTGGTTGCTGCAAAATCGGTGAGCTCCGATCTGTCCCTAAGGTCGGTGAAGAGGGACGTGCCGGAGGTCCCACCGGCACGATCGCCACGGGTGCCGGGGCCGAGCCACTCGGACAATCCGCTAATGGACCGAGAGGAACCACGGCAACCGGAGCAGGAGCTGAAGAAGCATCCACGGGTGACATCTTGGAACCTTGCGCGCGGACCGGAGCAGGATCGTCAACATGCCCTGCTGGCGGTGCGCCCGTACCCAGCTATTTGACCACTATTACAATACACCCACAAATTTGCCAGCTATTCTAAATTGTCCAGACTTTTCTAGCAACTTATACAAACTTATCTACTAGCACCTACCTCATAGGTCCGCAAAAATATTCAAACTGACCCACAAAGTCTAAAGTCTAATGTGCACAGAGTGTAGATGCGTGAGCTTTTTTTTTTTTCTTTTCATGGATGCGATGACTCACATGAAACTCAGCTAATCCATGAGATTTAAATGACCGTTTTAGTGCATGCTATTTCAATTGTTTCCGGGTGAACTCTTTAAGGACAAAATCACTCAAGGGCATTGTTCTTGTCTAGCAGCCATACGCATAAGTTGGTATTCTTATGTGGATAGATGTAGTATAAGTTGGAAACTTATGACTAGTACATGAAAATTTCCATGGGTATTGTTGTGAGGTGGATTTTTTTTTTTAGAAAAGGAGGATGACCCCCGGTCACTTTATTAATTATTCTCACAAGACCTTACAAAGTCATACAACAGCAAGACTAAAGCCACCGTCTAAGCAACAACTGTCGCTACACAAATCCAATTGATGAAGGGGCGCAGATAGTCTGGGCCTAATACCAAACAGACATCGCAGCCAAACCTAAACATCTAAGACATGAGGTCCCAACCAGGACGCCTGCCGGTGGGGCACCTACCAGTCCGGCGCACTCCTCAACCAGGACGCCTGCCGGGTATGAGGCCGCCGCAGCCACCTGCCACCAATCCATCTTCAGAGCTGTACTGTTGCATGTACCGTGCCAGGTCTCTCTGCCATCAACGCCACCACGACGCCCGACAGCGTCGTCCTCCTGCGCGAGTCCATCCTCCCACAGCGAACTCCGAATCTGCACTGCGCCACGCCGTCAAGATCCGTCGCCATCAGTGTGTAGGATGAATCACCGCTCCACCAAAGAATCCATCCTCTGGTCCTCGATCACGTGTGTACCTCCAAGAATGACGCCCCCAAGGGAGGAACGACACCAGAGCGCCGCCGTCATCCGATCTAGGGTTTCCCCCGGAGGTAGCAGAGAGTGGCCTTGAACTTCTCCACGGCGATGCCTTCAAGAAGGGAACGACGCAGATAGCACCGCCACCGCCGGCCTTAGCAGATGCCGAAGGCAAGTTTTCACCCAGATCAGTTCGAAGGGATCCAACTCTCGTGCACGGGCCGCCGTCACCACCAGCACCACCAGGTAGAACCCTGGAGCACCTGCAGATCAGCGAGCCGCCGGCACCACCGCATCCAGATCGCCGGCCACGCCGGGCCGCCGCCATCCCCCGCGCCATCCGGGTCAGAGACGGAGCCGCCGACCGCGCACAGGGACCACCGCCGCCTGCACACGCCGGAGCGCCGCCGAGAGCCCAGCGCCCGCCACCGCTTGCCGAGGGTCGCCGCCGCGCACAACCAGCCAGCCGACCACCTCCGGCGGAGGAGGAGGCCACCACCGCCACACTCGGGGCCGGAGACCCCGGCTTCATCGTGCTGCGGGACTAGCCCAGGAACCCGCAAACTGACGTCGGATGTTGAGATGCAGCCGGTACAACAACCTGGGTGGCTGCCCGTCTGAACGACCTAGATCGGGTGCGTCCACCGCCACCGCCACCCGCTGCTCTTGACCGTCCGCCATCGCAGTTGCAGATCCTGGCCACCGCGTCCCCGCGACACTGCCGTTGAACGGACGGTGCGGAACGCCGCTGCCTCGATCCGATCTATGGCCAAGGAGATCCACCGCCGCTGCCACGCCACACGGGCTTTGCCCGGCGACGCCTCCAGTAGCGGCGGCGGGAGAGAGGAGCTTGGTGTGGAGGACGCCTTGAGCCGGCCGGCGGGGGCTGCCCCGGTGCGACCCGGCGTGGCCGTACGGGAGCAGGGGTCGGGCAGTACTATGTTAGTGAGCTCTCGAAAGTGCTATGAACTGCTATTCTGGTCCAGGTCCAGCCTTTCAGGGCTCTTGTGAGGTGGATGTGGAGTACCAAAATGAGTTAGTCAATTTCTGAGCACATATGAATGCCCTGTATTTGCGAGTTTGGTGCAATTTTTTGCTTATCTACTGCTAATCTGTTACCGAAGCAAGTAACTTTTCCCCACGGTAGTTTCTGAATCTAAACTGTCCTATAATCCCTTCCTTCTGTTTCAATTGCTTTTCATCAAAATACTGGCTAATTATGTTCGTGGCTAGGCAATGGCATTGTTGATGGACTGATGGGCATTGGGAAAGGTACCTTTATAAGCTTATTTGATGGGGGCCTTTTTCCTCAGTCCATCTTGCTCTCTACTCCTTCCGATCCATATTAATTGTCGCTGATTTAGTACAAAGTTGTACCAAATCAACGGCAATTAGTATGGATCGGAGGGAGTAATAACTACTGCTTGTATCGATCTATCGATCTATTGTAAGTCTGTCAATGACATATTCATGGCATGCATATTGCTGTGAAGTGGACGAGCATGCTATTTTGTGGAGTACCAAAACGAGTTAGTGCTGTCCATTCGCGAGTTCAATGCATTTATGTTTAGCTATTCCAAAATCTTGTACAGAAGGAGTAAATTGCACAAAACCACCAGTTTGAAGGTTAGGTTTGCAAAAAACACTACAATACATTTTTTTTGCAGAAAACATCATGTCTACGGTAATTTTTTTGTAAATAACTCTGATCGGCGGATTTGCCTCGGCTGAGCATGTTTATGACAAATGGGGCCCGCTAGTCAGGCTGATGTGGCATCAATTTCTAACACCGTTAAGTTGAACCGTTTTACTGGACATGAGGCCCACTTTGCAGCATTTCATCCTGATTTCTCTCTCCCCCCGAGCCAGCAACATGCAGCAGCGCCGCCGCCGCCCATCACTATTGCCCCTGAGCTCCACGAAATTCACCGCCGTTAACCAGCCCTCACCCAGATCCGGCAAGAATCGAGTCGCCGCCCTCTTTGCACCTCGGTTTCGTGCTCCTCCGCCGCGAGCGACGGCGGGACTTGGATGAGGTCGGCGACCCCGGCGATGCACGGCGTCCTTGGCGCGTGGCGGAAGGCCGCCCCTCGGCTGGGGGCGGGACTGGCAGCGTCCTCTGCCTCCCCCTCGGTGCGGCAACAACGACGGCGGCCCTTGCCTCGGCTGGGGTCGGGACGGGCGACGGCAACCGAGCCGCCGGAGACTTCCGCACTCAGATCCATTCTCCCCGCTCCAATCTAGCTGGTGCCGCTGCCTCTGCGCTCGAGCCGCCATCGACGTAGGAGCTGCAGCAGCCAGTGAGCAGGGTGGTCGCCGTGGCTGAGGAAGGAGACGACGACTCCCTGCTCGAGCACCACGGTGGCTCTGGTTCGGAGGAGGTCGCCGTCAAGATGCACGAGACAAAGCAACCATGTCGGTGGCCAGCCCACTGCTCCCTCCCCTTGTCAGATCGGCGGGGTTGTGCCATACGGCTCGACGCGTGCTGGCGTCGGGCGCACGTCGGGTGCGGGCCTCCGGGCATGCGCCGTTGACCACGGGGGCAGGACGGGCGGCAGCGAGCTGGTGAAGATAAGACGAGAACCAGATTTTTTTTATTTTTTGTTTCGGTGACAGGTGGACCCCACAGGGCTCCACACAAGAGGATAACGTCCCAAACACCGTCGTTACATGCGAGGTGTTAAGCGGTGCCACATCAGCATGACTGACGGGCCCCATCTGTCATAAACATACTCAACAGAGGCAAATCCGCCGATCAGTGTTATTTGCAAAAAGATTACGGTAGACATGATGTTTTTTTGCAAAAAAATGTAACGTAGTGTTTTCTGCAAACCTAGCTTTTAAAGTGGTGGTTTCGTGCAATTTACTCGTACAGAAGCATAGCCTTTCTAAGTCGAAAAGTAAGTACGCACCTGCTGCGGCTCATCTAAACTGTCTTCCGATTGTAATCCCTTTCCTTTTATTTTTGTATCAGTCGCTTTTCATCAAACTACGCATTGGTTATTGACTAGTTATATAGTATGTTTGTGCCTAGGTGACGGCATTGGTGATGGTCACGGTGAAGGTGAAGCATTTGAATGATATGTAAGGTGTTTTTCTTTTCTAATGAGATATACATCCCTGGTTGCTATGCCGTTGTGTGTGACAAGACCAGTGGACCTGAAGTTTACTATTTGAGACTGTGGTTTTGCTTGATGATTTCTTCTTCTTCTTCTTCTTCTTCTTCTTCTTCTTCTTCTTCTTCTTCTTCTTCTTCTCATGGAATGGAAGCATTAATTAATTAGCTTTTGCTGTGATTCATAAGGCGTTCACCCTATTCTTCCAGGTTGCTTCATAGTAGTAATTCGAAAAGCTAGATTCAGAAACCATATATGCATGCTTTGGCACTAGACATGAATAATATTGTTGGTCATTCTGCGTTGTGGAAGGATTAATTACTGCCACATGATCGAGCCCCGATCGGTGCTTATGAAGATCGTGTGGTCGTTTATTTATTTACTTTTTTATCAGACTGATGTTTAACTGTGCTGTAAGTCAAAGTGACTCACTTGATGCGACGTTGATGAACTATCTTACAGTTGAGAAGGGGGAGGCCCTTGAAAAGTTGAATTTTTATTTAAACAAGAAAAAAGTTGAATTTTGTGTGGGAGCTAGCTGTCTTGACAGACCGCAGCCATGACGGTGCCGGCCGCCTTGGTTCGTCGGAGATCGCAGTGGGTAAACTAAGCTCCAAGGAAGAAGATGATTCCGACACTGGACTATATCTCTGAATGCAACGCTACTTCACACAGATTGATTTTCACGACATCCATAATTCGCTAGCTAGCTACTGTACATGAAAGATATCCTGCTATACGTGTAAAAATGGTAAAAATAAATAAAAGAGAAAAAAATGGGGGCATTCCGAGAATTGAACTCGGGACCTCTCGCACCCTAAGCGAGAATCATACCACTAGACCAAATGCCCTTGACTTTTTCCAGAAGCTTATAGTTAGTCTATTTATTTTGTTTATCTTTTTGGATGGATCGGCTCGCGCGTCCCACAGGGGCTTAAACAAGTGGAGTATGTTAGCTAATAATCTAGCGTGACAAGTAGTTTCAGTTAGAGCTGCCGCTGCGGCTTAGCACTTTCAGTTAGCAGGGTTTTCGGTTTCAGTTAAGGTAGTGCCTGAGGACGCGGTATATGTGATCCCGAGGCCATGGCTCGCGACGAGCGCACGCCCCTGATCGTGGGATGGCACGATCCAGTAGAGGGGGTCGTCCTCGATCCATTTTTCCCGTTCATCAGTAAATAAAGAGAGAAGAAAAGGCAGCAGTTCAGTGCGCTGCACAAAAATTATTGTCTGTTGTCTTCCTCCACTTCTCGCCATTGACAGGAGCTCGGAGCTTCGGTGATAACAGAGTACTTACTAATTAACAACTAGTTGTTCTTACCCGTCAAAAAAAAAACAAGTAGCTGTTCTTGATTAATCAAGTAGGGATCTGAATCTGAGACGGGGTACGTCCATCCCGCATCCACATCGATCCATCTCTATCGTCGAATGCCAATGCCTCCATAGCTGTTTGATCAAATCGAATCTGATTAAATAGCTACCTGCATCAGTCGATCGGCCTTGCACAAAACACATGCCCTAGTTTTTTTTATTTGCACACAAATGAGAACTTTATTAGTTATGTACAGTATTAGTGATACAATCAGTGGCCGTAAGATCTACCAGAGCCCTTGGCCTTCTCGTTTGTTGGAGCTTGCATGCAGCAGGAGTGGAGCCTATGCTATTTTCCTGAAAGGAGCCTACTGGGTGGGGTCGAATCAACCGTCGGCCGGTGCCGGCGCCGGGTAGAGGATCTGACCTATAAGGATGCATGCTATGAGGTGAGTGTGTCCACGCTGCAGCGTGTGGCGGAGCCTGAGGGCAGCAGGAATGGAGGCGTTGCTATAGCTAGTTCCCCAACAAGAACTGTTGGGGTTGAATCGGTTGTGCTGTGGCCCCCGCCGTTGTTCTTGAGATGTTGGTTGGATGATGGTTGTTTGGACCGTTGTTTCATTTATAAAGCGGGGCAAAAGCCTATTTCTAGAGAGGGGTTGAATTGGTCGGCGATTAGTAGATAGCCGCATGTGAGAGGATGGAAAGGGGATTATTTTCCTTTCTAATTCGAAGAGTGTGTATTCGTTGTACCACTATACCAGTGTATCCACTATCTACACCATTATTTTCCTTTCTAATTCGAAGAGTGCGTATTTGCTGTACTACTATACCAGTGTATCCACTGACTCGTTTGAGCGTGTATTTGTCCGGACGTTTGATGGGGGCTCACAGGATGGGATGTGTTGCAGCAAGACTGAAAACTATGGGGTCTGGTGCTCGGTGGCGGCTGCGAGGGTTTGTAATGGAGACCTAACGGATAGTTGACGATGGATATAACAACCCAAGTACACAACAACACTGACAGCCGGGAAACACGAAGGCTCGGATTTATTAGGTGAACTCAAACGAGTCAAATAAAGCAGCCGTTTAGTGACAAATATTGGTCAATTTTTTGTCTCTGGGACACAATATCACAGGCGGGTCATTTTTAGACTGGTCTGGAATGAGAATTCTGTCGGGCCACAATTTTTTTATCATCGATGCGCCTGAGCCGGCGGGCGGTCAGTGATAATGCTCATCACTAACGCGTGGTCAGTGGCCCATCAATGATGAGTGGTTAGTGCTTTGGAATCTACACTAGTGAGAAGTTGTGTCAGCTTGGTATCTTGGAAGTGCTCATATGGATAGAGTGTGTGTGTCCAAAAAGATGAGTGTATGTGTGTGTTGTTGGATATCTCGCACTTTTACTATCAAAGTCAACCTTTTGTATTTGTTTACTATGTTCTTTTGTAGCGCACAAAGCATGGCAACTTATCTTGTTTTGTTTATCTCATCTTAGTCAATCACAACGGATCAAACATGGAAACTTTTTGATAGATGAAATGGATTCTTTCTTTTTCATGTACTTTCTGGCCTTGTTTTTTTGTTATCCGGTTGGTGAAAGGCTTCCAAAATCATATTAATATGAGAGTTAGTGAAATAGGACAACAACGCAGCATTCACGGGCTCAATATGGGGCTTTTACATTGTCACTCTCTGAGTTGGCAGGGGTTGATTGGATTAAGGGGGGAGATTGGGCCCCACACCCACCTGAAAATCAGGGGGCAGGTTTAATTAAATGGAAGCAGCCCATAAAAGCATGTAAACAGCCGTGCGTTTAGCATTTTTGGAATTTGAGCCTGTTCATTTTTTTTATTTTTCCTTTGACCTTTTTGTTCCTTCCAGCGATGTGGTTTTTGTTCAAGTATTTTTTTTTACTACTTTGGTACAAAATTAGTGTATTTATGGGCCTCAGCGATAGGAGCAAGGCTTGTGTTCGGCCTATTCATTTGGATGGCTTGATGGGCTTTGAAGGATGGCATTGCGACGCGTGAAGTTTACGGGCACATCGTGGGAAAATCATTAGCATGCGTATGATATGTCTCGCTCCTGTGATATCGGGAGCGATATCGGGGGAACGGTCATGCGCTATCGCGCCCAATTTGGTAGGTTTAAATGGACGCCAAATTTACAGATGGGCACAATTAAAGTCGGGCCAAAGATCTGCTAGATATTCGATCGCGTTCACAAGTACTAAATAAGGCAATCTTCTCCGTACCTGTCACAGTAAACTCTTACCAAATCAAGGTAACCCCTCCACTATAAATCCACCCCCTCCTCCCTCACCGAAACCAGCAACTTTCTTTTCCTTTGCTGGTTTTATCCTCTTGCCAGCAATGCCTCGCAACGTGACCCTCCAGTACATCCCCCATGACTCGACCCGGCGCGATAGATTCAAGAAGCGCCTCAAGGGCCTGATGAAGAAGGCGGATGAACTAGCCATCCTGTGCGATGCCAAGACCTGCGTACTAGTGTACGAAGAGGGCAAGGCGGCGCCGGAGGTGTTCCCTTCCCACGCCGAGGCAATGGGTATCCTGAATCAATTCAAAAGCCTGCCAGAGCTGGGGCCGTGCAAGGAGGCGATGAACCAGGAGATCTTCATCACCAAGCGCATTGAGAAGCTCCGGGACCAGGTCGACAAGACGCGCCGCGAGTGCGAGGACAGCGAGATCAGGTACCTCCTTCACAAAATCATGCATGGCGACCCATCGGTCCTCGTTGGCCTCGACATCGAGAAGCTCACCAAAGTTGGCTACAAAGTGAACGTGTTTCTCAAGAGCATCGCTGAACGCATGGCAAAAATCCATTCCCAGGCGCCACCGCCAGCTCCATGTGTCACCACCGGCAACATAGACATGGGGTCTCCCGTGTTGTATCCGACACCACCTCAGTAGCAGGAGGGCTGACTTGACATGGTGAGCTTCGGAGGGTGCCTCGACACCCTGGTCTAGAGTGGCTACCCCGGCACCAGCTTCTCTTGCAGCGATATGATGATGAAGATGCAGTCCTTTGATATGGGGTTCGGTTCAATTCCTTTCGCTCCCATGTACCAAGAGGCCAGCTACATGCGCCGATCTCATCTCATTTTTATTTGGCTTTGGTGGTTAGTACGAGACATTCAGTTAATTTCTTGAAATTGCTATATTCGTCTATGTGCGTCATTGTAATCATCGTGTTCTTTGAACCCAAACATATTTAATTTCAATGTAATCATTAAAATTGTTATTCAGTTGATCTCTTCCCTAGGTTGCTTGTTTGATCTCTATTGTTTAGTTGGTCGTAAATCTTGAGTTGCACCTATTTTTTCTGTCAGCGCCGTGTTTTCTTAGGCATGGTTGCACCAGCTACGTGCTAGACAATTGATTGATTGCTGAATGTTGGTCGTGTGTTAGGAGATCTATTGTTGGGGCCTTTAGTTTCATGCTATTTTTGGTGTATGCTTTTTTGTGATAGAAACAAGTTGAAGATTCGTTCTCCTAGAGCAAGCTAAATGTGACGGATGACTTGCCTGGATAAATATTTGTGAATGAATTATCTTTTATGACTTAATTACATGGTGACAGCTCGCCAAGTGCAAACATCAGAAATAGCGATGATCCACAATGTGCTCTTGTTAGTTGTAGTCATGTTCTCTATTCTTCAGACCATCCTCTGTTGTGTTCTCCTTAGTTGGAGACATGTTCTCTGTTCTTCAGACCATCCTTCATTTTAGAGACGCACAGGAGGACAACATTTGCTGGTCAAGACGATATATGGCTGATCCAAGGTGACAAGGAGACATGGTGGCCTCTTGCTCGCCTTCATGCAATCATGCTGGTGGTAGCCGAAATCTTGACTCATTGTCGGCGCCATCCTGTGGCTTCCCTGAGGCTCTCATAGCGCCTATGGCTAGGAGTTTCTGTGCACCTCTCCTTCTCATCAGTCCTCATCGTCCCACTTACCTGACCTCCTTGAGCATGTTAGTACGAGATTATGAGCTATTTCCATGATGTGTTGTGGTGTGAACAAGGTTATTTTCTCTCTCAAGATTTTCGTAATAGACCTTGTTACCGTATTTCCACTGCTTCCCGAGAAAAATTGTTACCTGCTAATTTGACTGAAATTGAACATAAAACAAGGGTCAAATAACATCCATATGTTACTTCTAACTTGTAGCATCCCATTGTCATTGTGTGGTGTTATCAATCCTTCGTGTGTGTGTGTGTGTGTGTGTGTGTGTGTGTGTGTGTGTGTGTGTGTGTGTGTGTGTGTGTGTGTGTGTGTGTGTGTGTGTGTGTGTTATTATCGAATCTCGTCCACCTCATGTTTTTGCCCTCTCTCTCTCATATGGGTCCTTCGTGGTTTTAAAAAAGCAAAAAAGGAACTTACAAAGAAAAAGTTTTGCACCGGGTAGTTAAACATGGGTACGCCCTGCCTTTGCGCTGGTCCCCCCCCCCCTCATATGGGTCTTTCGTGTGTGTGTGTGTGTGTGTGTGTGTGTCATGGTGTTGTTATCGAATCCCGTCCACCTCGTGTTTTTGCGCTGGTCTCCCCCCCCCCCCCTCATATGGGTCCTTCGTGGTTTAAAAAAAAGGAAAAACTAGGTACATAACAGAATTTGAACCGGTG
Organism: Aegilops tauschii subsp. strangulata; assembly: GCF_002575655.3. Taxonomy (NCBI): domain Eukaryota; kingdom Viridiplantae; phylum Streptophyta; class Magnoliopsida; order Poales; family Poaceae; genus Aegilops; species Aegilops tauschii. The sequence continues at coordinate 648,574,064 of NC_053041.3, read as the reverse complement.
ACCTGTGTGAAGAGACGAGGTACACTGACAGCGTGGCCAGGCACATTTTGTGTTGCTAATAGGGCAAAAACTTCGGAGACTTTTCGGAAAGCAGCCCTTCCGTCCCTACCGACAGAAAAGAAGGGCATCCAAAACAAAACAGTTGCATATTAAGGTGGAAAGCCGAGATTGAACCAACTAGAACGTCAAATGTGATAGACTCACTCAATCGGCACTATATAAGATTATTTGATGCCCTTTTTCCACTAGCATTGGACAAACAGCCTCCGGTACTAATGAAAGCGGTCGGCTAGCCGTTGGAACCGGCACTAATGCACACATTAGTGCCAGCTCAAAATCAAACTGGCACTAATGTGCTTGACATTTGACCATTTTTCTACTAGTGCTCGTCTCCTTGTAGAAAAGGGTATATATATATATCTCCGAATGCAATGCTGCTTGACGGATATTGATGTTCATGGCATCTGATTCGCTTAGCTACACGAACAAATTTCTTGTCCTGCTCCTATTCAAGAGGAAGTTAGAGAGGTTCTCAATGTCTCTAGTTCTATTTTTGAAGAAAAGTATTTGGGTCTTCCAACTCCTGATGACCGTATGTCTAAAGGACGTTTCCAAAATTTGCAAATGAGCCTCACAAAACGTCTTATTCAATGGGGAGACGGGTTCCTCGCTCAGCCTGGTCGAGAGACACTCATCAAATCTGTAGCGCAAGCATTACCCACTTACATTATAGGCGTGTTTAAACTACCCTTTTCTGTATGTGATGAGCTCACTAGGATGGTGAGGGGCTTCTATTGGGGTTCCTCAAATGGTAAACGGAAGGTTCATTGGCGTGCTTGGGATGATTTGTTACAGCCAAAGAATAAAGGTGGTGCTGGATTCCGGGATTTCCGTCTGTTCAATCAAGCGTTATTAGCTCGTCAGGCTTGGCGTTTAATTACTAGACCAGAGAGCTTATGTGCACAAGTTCTGAAGGCCAGGTACTATCCAGAAGGGAAACTAGAGGACATTGTTTTTTCTGGGAATGCCTCGTCATCTTGGCAGGCTATTTCTTATGGGCTGGAGCTTTTGAAAAGGGGTTTGGTTTGGAGAGTTGGGAATGGTAGGAGCATACGAGTCTGACGTGATAATTGGATACCCCGTCTTTTCTCATTCAAACCTATCACGCTTCAGGGCAGATGCCGTATACGTTTTGTGTCTGAATTGTTGAATGCTAATGGTTCTTGGAATATAGGATTGCTACAGGAGTATTTCTTGCCGCCTGATGTGTTGGAAATTATTAAAATTCGAGCTTCGCCCCGGTTGGAAGATGATACACTTGCTTGGGGTCCGGGCAAATATGGTATTTTTACTGTGAAGAGTGCATACCAATTTGCTTTCGATGAAGCTCACAGAACGAATGCAGCGGGATCTAGTTCCAGTCCGGATGGTCGCCGTTCTTGCTGGAACCTTATTTGGTCTTGCGACGCTCCTCCTACAGTTCGAAACTTTGCTTGGAAAGTTGCTACTGATGCTTTGCCGACATGGCAGAAGAAGCACAGTAGGAGTTTGGAGGTTAATGACCTTTGTCCAATTTGTGTTGTTGAGCCAGAAGATAACTTCCTTCCCCTCTGTCGCTGCACTTTTGCTGGAGAATTATGGTCAACAATGTCGGAGGTTTGGTCCTTACCTGACTTGGCTGCTATTAGAAATACAGGTAAGGAATGGCTGCTTCAAGTCCTTGACCCATTGCTAGGAATCGAGAGGTCCATGCTTCTTATGACTTTGTGGAGAATTTGGCACATCCGTAACAAAGTGATACACCATAAACCTGCGGCCCCAATGGAAGCGCCCAGGAGGTATTTTGTGAGTTACCTTGATTCCTTGGTTGGACTTAAAATTGATCTATCTTCTGATCCGAGCAAAGGGAAGTCCTTAGTTACATATGACAGGCCACTTCAAAATTCACATATTCGAATAGTTGAGAGCACTCCTGTCAAATGGTGTCCCCCTATGGCGGGTTGGGTGAAATTGAATACTGATGGGTCCTTTGCAAAAAATGGTACGGCTGGTGCGGGGATGGTGTTGCGAGATGATAGAGGTAATGTCATCTACTCGGCTTGCTGGGAGCTTTTTTTATGCCGAGAAATTCTTGAGGCTGAGTTGTGTGCTTGCATGGAAGGCTTGTCTTTTGCAATTCAGAGAAGCGACTTGCCGATCATTATTGAGATGGACTCGATTGTTGCAGTTAAGCTGATTCAAGCGATGGATACTGATAGATCGATCTACTTTTCTTTAGTTAAAGAAATTAGACACCTGATGTCTTTTCGTGATTCTTGTATTACTCATATAAATCATATGCAAAATAAGGTTAGCGATAGCTTAGCAAAGTTTGTTGGACAAGAGGGCAGAACAATGACCTGGGTTGGGTCAGGCTCATCAGTTTCTTTAGAGCTGGCCGAGGCTGATTGTAAGGACATTGTAATTTGAGTAATACAAAGATTTTACCTGCACAAAAAAATCTACTAATATGTAAAAGATGGTAAAAAAAGAGGAACAATTGGGGGCATTCCGAGAATTGAACTAGGGACCTCTCGCACCCTAAGCGAGAATCATACCACTAGACCAAATGCCCTTTCATGTAAAACTTTCCGAACGAAATTATTTAGATATATGCTAGGGTCAACAAGATGGAGTCAACTCTTAAGCACGCGCACGTGCCCTCATCCACCAGCTAGCTAACTCGATCGATTAATTTCATGTTGCGCTACACACCTGGTCTCGTCGATCCCACCCATAACTACGGCCGGAGCGAGATGCCGATGCGATCGATCCACCGTTGGCAGCTAGCATCCAGGACTAATTTGTTTTCTGGATAAGTTGTGATTAATCAAGTACAGTAGCGATTTGAATCTGGGACGGCGTACGTTCACCCCCCATCCACATCGATCCATCTCTATCGTCACATGCCATGCGCAAATATAGCTGCTTGACAAATGCCAATGCCTCCTCCATAGCCGTTTCATCAAATCGAATCTGATTAACTAGTGTACCTAACTGCATCGGTCGATCGTCCTTGCATAGCACACACATTCCCTAGCTAGCTAAAAAAAAACTTATATATTTAGGAATGGAGGGAGTACAATATACGCTGTAGCCAGACCAGTCCCATTCGCCCATGCCGCCTGCCTAACGCCCTCTCCACCGTTCGATAATGCTCATCACTCACAAGTGATCAATGGCTCAGCAATGATGAGGGGTCAGTGTTATTCGGATTTCTAGTAGTGAGGTGTGTGCCAGCTCAGGAGTAAATCGCACAAAACAACACTACGCTACATTTTTTGACTGTCTTGAGTAATCTTTTTGCAAAAAACACTAATCGGCGGATTTGGCTCTGTTGATTGCGTTTATGACAGATGAGGCCCACTATTCAGGCTGACGTGGCAACAATTTCTCACACCGTTACGTTGACTTGTTTTGCTGGATGTGGGGCCGCTTGTCAGTGTAATACTACCTTTCTTTTCCCTAGTTCTCCTCTCCACTAATTTCTCTCTCTCTCTCTCTCTCTCTCTCTCTCTCCCCCGTCGGACCCGTGCCATGGAGCTCCATGGCGGAGCGCCACCGCCGCCCAGCGCCATAGCATCGGAACTCTGCGACCATCGCCACCGTTAGCCCGCCCTGCCTAGATCCGGCAAGAAGCGAGCCGCTGCTACCATCCGCTTCTGCACTTCAGATCCACACGGCAACGGCGGCAACGACCTTTGCCTCGGCCGGGGGCGGGACGGGCTCCGCGCGGCAATGGCTATGGTGGCCTCTGCCCCGGCTGGAGGCGGGACGGGAGGCGGGCCTCGTGCGCAACATGCTGTGGGCACGGCCGCGTCCACTGGTGGCCCTCGTCGTCTCGTCCGATCCATCAAGCCCAGCAGCACGAGGACAGCAACGGCCGCCTGGGGATCAGCCTCAACAAGGCCTTGCCTGAGGCCGTTGTCCGGGCCCTCAACGCAGCCACGGCGGCGGCGGCCTCGGCCTCGGCTGGCGGCGGGACAGGCCGGTGCGTTCGCGCCCGCGCCTTGTGCGTTGATCTGGGTGGTGAAGATAAGACGAACCGGATTTGTTTTTCTTTTTCTTTCAATGACAAGTGGACCCCACAGGACTCCACATGATGATTAACATTACCAAACGTCGCCGTTTCATATGAGACGTTAAGGGTGCGTTTGGATCCCAGGCAAAATCAGTTATAGCCTTGCCAGGCTAGAGAACCTGTTTGGTATATCTCATAAAGTATCGCTTTTGACGGCAAGTTAGCCTCGCGGGGTAAGGAAATCCTTGCCGGCTTGGGAGAGCCGATTTGGCTAGCTCTCAACGGCAAGACACATCACGCAAAAAAAAAAGAAACTGCTCTGAGCCAAACGTGCAGCCAGGCAAAGTCAGCAAAGCTGACCTGCGCTAGCTGGGCTATCTAGGCTATGGCCCGTCGAGGCATGAAAACCAAACGCATCCTAAGTGGTGCCATGTCGGCCTGATTAGCGGGCCCCATATGTCATAAACGCAATCAACAGAGCCAAATCCGCCGATCAGTGGTTTTTGCAAAAAGATTACTCAAGACGTGGTGTTTTCTGTTGAAAAAATATAGCATGGTGTTTTCTGCAAACCTAGCCTTCAAAGTGGTGGTTTTGTGCAATTTACTCGTCAGCGCAGTATCTTGGACGTGTTCATAGGAGTAGGATGTGTGTGGGTGAGTTTATATGGGGGGTGTGTGTGTGTGTGTCTTCCTGGATATTTCACAGTTTTATTATCAAAGTCATTGCAATCTTTTTCATTTGTTTTATATGTTCTTTTGTAGCGCACAAACATACCAACTTATGTTGTTTTGTTTGTCGTATCTTAGTCAACCACAACTAATCAAACGTGGCAAGTTTTTGATACATGAAATGGATTCTTTCTTTTTCACGTTTTTCTGAGCTTGTTATGTTGTTATCTGGTTGGTGAAAGACATAGAAAAATCATAGTAATATGAGAGTTAGTATGATAGGATTTGAGCCTGTTTATGTTTTCTTTTTCCTCCGAGCTTTTTTGTTCCTTCCAGCGATGTGCTTTTTGTGCGAGTATTTTTTACTAGTTTGATACAAAATAGTGCATTTGTTCGGTCTAAATGATACGAGCAAGGTTTGTGTTCGGCCCATTCATTTGCATGGCTTGATGGGCTTAGAGGGATGGCATGTGTAGCATGTGAAGCATTCGAGCGCGAACGGACGCATCACGTGGAAACCATTAGAGCGTGTATGATATATCTCGATCCCGTGATACAGGGGGGGCGGTCATCGCTACCGCTCCCAATTTAGTAGGTTTAAATGGACGCCAAATTTACAAATAGATACAATTAAGGTCGGATCGAAGATCTGTTAGATATTCGATCACGTTCACGGGTACTAAATAAGGAAATCTTCTCGGTACCCGTCACAGCAATCTCTTACCATATCATGAAATTATTCCCTAGGCGATTCATCCACTATAAATCCACCCCTCCTCCCTCGCCGAAACCAGCAACTTTCCTTCCCTTCGCTGGTTTTATCCCTTTTGCCAGCAATGGCTCGCAAGAAGGTGGCTCGCAAGGCGACCCTCCAGTACATCCCCAATGACTCGACCCGGCGCAATAGATTCAAGAAGCGCCTCAAGGGCCTGATGAAGAAGGCGGACGAACTAGCCGTCCTGTGCGATGCCAAGACCTGCGTATTGGTGTACGATGAGGGCAAGGCAGCGCCGAAGGTGTTCCCTTCCCAGGCCGAGGCGGTGGGTATCCTGAATCAATTCAAAAGCATGCCGGAGTTGGGGCGCTGCAAGGAGGTGATGAACCAGAAGCGTTTCATTAGCAAGCGCATTGACAAGCTCCGGGAACAGGTCGACAGGACCCGTCGCGAGTGCGAGGACGGCGAGATCAGGTCCCTCCTTCACAAAACCATGCATGGCGACCTCTCGGGCCTCGTTGGCCTCAACATCGAGGAGCTCACCAAAGTTGGCTACAAGGTGGACGTGCTTCTCAAGAGCATTAGCGAACGCATGGCAAAAATCCATTCTCAGGCGCCGCCGCCAGCTCCATGTGTCGCCACTGGCAGCATAGACATGGGGTCTCCCGCGTTGTATCCGGCACCACCTCAGCAGGAGAGCCGACTTGACATGGTGAGCTCCGGAGGGGACCTCGACACCCTGGTCTATGGTGGCTACGCCAGCGCCAACTTCTCTAGCAGTGGTATGATGATGCAGATGCAGTCCATTGATATGGGGTTCGGTTCGAGTCCTTTCCCTCCCATGTAAGCCAGGAGGCCAGCTACATGTGCCGATCTCATCTCGTTTTTATTTGGTTTTGGTGGTTAGGATGAGACATTCAGTTCATTTCTTGAAATTGTTATATCCATCTATGTGCGTCGTTGTATTCATGCATCGTGTTCTTTGAGCCAAATCATAATTAATTCCAATGTAATCGTTGAAATTGTTATTCAGTTGATCTCTTCCCTAGGTTGTTTGTTTGATCTCTGTTGTTTAGTTGGTCGTAAATCTTGAGTTGCACTTTTTTTTGTGTCAGCACCATATTTTCTCAGGCATAATTGCACCAACTACGTGCTAGACAATTGCTTGATTGCTGAACCTTGGTCGTGTGTTGGGAGATCTAATGTTGGGGCCTTTAATTTCATGCTATTTTTGGTGTATGTTTTTTTGGGGGATAGAAACGAGTTGAAGATTCGTTCTCCTAGGGCCAGCTAAATGTGATGGGTGATTAATATTTTCCTGGATATATATTTGTAAATTAATTACCTTTTGTGACTTAATTACATGATGACAGCTTGCCACACACAAATTTCAGAAATAGCGATGCCCTACATTGTGCTCTCCTTAGTTGTAGTCATATTCTTTATTTTTCAGACCATCCTCCTTTGTGCTCTCCTTAATTGGAGTCATGTTCTCTGTTCTTCAGACCGTCCTTCGTTCTTCAGAACCACAAGATGACAACATTTGCTCATCAAGAGGACATCGTGGCCGATCCAAGGTGACAAGGAGACATGCTCCTCAACAACATCGACGAACGCATGGCACAAATCCATTCCCAGGCGCCGCCGCCAGCTCCATGCGTCACCACTGGCAGCATATATAGACACGGGTCTCCCACGCTCTTTGTGGCACCATCTCAGCAGCATGAGGTTGGCTTGACATGGTGAGCTCCAGAGGGGACCTCGACACCCTCATCACAATGGCTATGTCGTGCCAACTTCTCTGGCAGTGATATGATGATGCAGATGCAGTCCTTCGATTTGGGGTTTGGTTCGAGCTCTTTTTCTCCCACGTAAGCCAGGAGGCCAGCTACATGTGTCGATCCCGTCTTATTTTTTATTTAGCTTTGGTGGTTAAGACGAGGCATTCAGTTAATTTCTTGAAATTGTTATATTCATCCATGTACGTCGTTGTATTCATCGTGCTCTTTGAGCCAAGTCATTTTCAATTCTAATGCAGTCATTCTGTTGATCTCTTACCTATGTGGTTTGTTTGATCTTTGTTGTTTAGTTTTTTGTAAATCTCAAACCGCACCTTTTTTTGTCGGCATCGTGTTTTCTCAAGCATACTTGCACAACTACGTGCTAGACAATTGCTTGATTGTTGATATGGTTGAAAGAAAGAACCTAGGTTGTGTATTGGGAGATCTAATGTTGGCGGCTTTAATTTCATGGTAATTTTGGTGAACGTTTTTTGGGATAGAAACGAGTTGAAGATCCGTTCTCTTGGAGCCGGCTAAATCTGAAGGATGATTAATATTTGCCTGGATAAATATTTGTGAATTAAATACCTTTTGTGACTTAATATTTGTGAATTAAATCTGATGGATGATTAATATTTGCCTGGATAAATATTTGTGAATTAAATACCTTTTGTGACTTAATATTTGTGAATTAAATCTGATGGATGATTAATATTTGCCTGGATAAATATTTGTGAATTAAATACCTTTTGTGACTTGACGGCAGCTCGCCACATGCAAACATTGGAACTATCGATGCTCTCTGTTGTGCTCTCCTTAGTTGGAGTCATATTATCTATTCTTCAAAATGTCCTTCGTTGTTCAGACGCACAGCAGGACCACATTTTCTTCATCATGTGCGTCCGTGGTCATCTTGCTCGTCAAGACAACATCATGGCGGCGTGGCCAAGGATCTGAGGAGACATGGAGGACTCGCTCGCCTTCATGTTGGTGGTAGCCGAAATTCTGACTCGGTCAGGAGTTTCTCGGCACCTCTGCTTCCCATCAGTCCTCATCCTCTCGCTGATGTGACCTCCTTTAGCATGTAAGTTTGAGATTATGAGCTATTTCCATGATGTGTTGTGGTGTGAACAAGGTTATTTTTTGTTTCAAGATTTCCATAACAGACCAGTTACCGGATTTTCCGTTGCTTCCTGATAAAAAGAGTTACCATTCTAATTTTTCTAAATTTGAACATAAAAAAAGGGTCAAATAACATCCATATGTTACTTCTAACTTGTAGCATCCCATGGTGTCGTATTATCGATCCTTCATGTGCGTGTCATAGTCCTATTATCGAATCCCATCCACCTCATGTTTTTTTGCAATGCTCTCCGCCCATCTCTCTCTCTCTCTCTCTCTCTCTCTAGAGTACTGGCCCTTCGTGGTTTAGAAAGGGGGAAAACTAGGTATATAGTAGAATTTGAACCGGTAACCTGTGTGAAGAGACGAGCAGCACTGACAGCATGGCCAGGCGCATTTTTTGCAGCTAATAGAGCCACAAACATATATATTGTAAATCAAAAAATGAATGTGAAATTTGTTTGAACTTTTCAAATGGTAAATACCACAATTTCCAAGATTTTTTGGAAACCGGCTCTTCTGGTCCCTACCGACAGAAAAGAAGGGTATCGAAATAAAAAAAACTTGGGTGGTACATAGCAGTTGCATATTGAGTGGAAAGCCGGGCTTTAACTAACCAGAACGTCAAATGTGATAGACTCAATCAATCGACACTATATAAGATTATTTGACGCCTTTTTTTTGTCCATCTTGCTCTCGAACAACTAAGTCTTATGTCGATCTATTGTGATTCGTAGATGTAGAGCAGGAGATGTCTACATCATGTTGATGTTTTAACTCGGTTGGAAGTGAAAGTGTGACTTGGTGAGACAATGATGAGGTATGTATAGTTGAGGGGAAAAGGCTCTTGAAAAGGGAAATATTGTGCGGGACTGAGTTTAAAAAATCGATCTCAGTCATATATCTATGTTGGTGTGTGTGGTGTACGTGTTGTTCTCGAAAATATCTCCTTTTAATTGGCGACTATCAAATAGATCAGAAAATGTTACGAGATTTAGATTAAAAAAGAGTCTATGTGAGCCGATTATCTTTATAGTAGGTAGTACACTACTTTTTTTAGAACCAATAGGTACACTGAATTGAATAGCTTTTTTGTGGCTTTTGGCCTTTTCACACAAAAAAATATATTAAGTAAGAATATTAATATTTGTTTTCTAAGTGTTGCCTGCCTTCTAAGTCACAAAAAAAATCTACCATATGTGAAAATGGTAAAAAAAAAACAGCAAAAAAGAGGGGCATTCCGAGAATTGAACTCGGGACCTCTCGCACCCTAAGCGAGAATCATACCACTAGACCAAATGCCCTTTGATGATGAGCTTTTCCAAATGTTCCATCTTATTGGACTACTAGAATAAATAGATACATGGGTGAGTAGCAATTGCAAGACGATCTGAATCTGAGATGGAGTCAACTACTCTCATGTCGATCTGGCCATCACGTGAGCATCCATGGCATTGGCATTGGCATGCTCTTGCAGTGAACGATGGCATGCATATATAGCATGAAGGACGAAACACAATTTGGATGGATCGGCTCGCGCCTCACGCGGGAGCTTAAACAAGTAGCAGGAGTGCCTAGGAACCGATTAACAGCTAGCTCTTGTAATTAAGTAGTAGTGGCAGTAGTAGTAGTAGGTAGCGATCTCCGAATCTGATCCATGTGGACCGTCACATGCCATGCGCATAGCTGCTTGCCGATGTCTCCCCTGTTCCTGTTTGATCAAATGCGTCGATGGTGGTTTTGTTTAGGAGTACTCTGTTATCATCGTATAAGTATGCAGTTTTACAGGTGTGTTGGTGTTTGTTTTTTTAGGTGTGTTGGTGTTTGTATCCCTGCAGGCGCAAGCATGTTTTGTCCTGTTGGCGATGGATGCATGTGATGTGCATGTGGCATCCGCTCGCGTCCATCGGATCCGCATGCGCCGCTGCTGTCTGCCAAGGAAAAATAAAAAAATAAATACATGCCAAAGTCCACCCTTTGGGGAGTGCAGAGCGCAAAATGATCCCTGCTAGTGCTAGTAGAAATTTGTAACACAATCTAACATTTTTCGTGCAATTTCCAAAGTCCATGCATGGCGTTGCTGATGCACTGTGCAATGACAACGCCATAGACCTTGTTGCCACAGTTTTATGCGGGGTCATTTTCCTTCCGCTCAACTCCCTCCAAACAGTGGTTTTGGGCCGCGGCCGTGGTGTACGTTGGCCGGCCGGCTGCCGCTTTCCGTCGGGCCCGTACGTGCCCAGTTGATGTCGCCGTGGTGCGACCGTCGGATCGGATCAGACCCACCCACCCACCCACGCTCCTGCTGGACCATGCTCCGGTCAGTCGGTGTCCATCGTGCCAGATGAGACGAGACGACAAGAACCAAACCTTCAGATGCGATCCAAAATATCTCATCGCGTCCGAGATGAGCTGAGGTGATTTTCTGGACGCGCGGGGCATGCATGCCAACGGGTAGGTTGGCTGACGCACACCACGCACGCGTCGTGGCGGTCCCACCCTCCATGCCTCCATCTCCTCCACTTGCACTTGCCGGTATTTCTTTTTTGAGTTATTGATATTTTTTAAGTAGCTACCCGCTTATTTCAAGGGCCGTTTTCGGTGTGCGCGGCCGTGGATTCACGACTTTTCGGTCCGCATCACGCAAATTTTGAGCTCGACACGCAGCCAAACACAGCGCAACAATAGTCTCATCCTTTTCTTTTATTTTTTGAAAACTTCCATGTCCATCTTCAATTATGGCAATGCTCTACAGCGAAATACAGTAAATAATAAAAATTACATCTTGATCCGCCGACCACCTAGCCGAAAGCGCGCCGCCGCCGTCGCCCCTCCCTCGCCGGAACCGGGCAGAACTTGCTGTGGTAGACAGTCGGGGAGCCGTCGTGAAATTCCGCATGAGGGCACATCAAGTTTTAAGGTTTTTTAGTTTCTAAAACTTACGATCTTGTCGTTCTCGATCATACTACCATGTTTCGGCAGTTGAAACTCGTCAGGTTTGAAGAGCTCATCGAATCATATTCGAAATGGGTCTTATTTTGAAAGCCCTCTTCGGAACAAACACGGATATGCATACGTAAGTTAATTCAAACTTTTATTCGTAAAAAAAAGAAGTTAATTCAAACTTTTGATTTGGAAGATATATAAGAGATTGAAATCCAAAACCAAAAGAAAGAAATGGGTTGGAGCCGAGCCGTATTCAACTCCGGTTCAAAAGGGATATGTATGTGAAAACAAAACACAGACGTGTGTGGTGCCAACGGAGTTGAGCGGAGCTTGGCGCTCGCTGACACCGCGCACACGCGAGCGGTCGTCCCGTCCGGTAGCCGGTTGCCCACCTTTGTAATAATAAAACGTCGCCATTTGTCTCTACTCGTGCGTTGTGTTTCTCCTTAATAATTACGTATTTCCAACAGCTTTTGAGTGGGGTAGTAGGAGTACTCGAGTAGTATTTGGCAAAACTATGGGCCGATTAAATCCGACAAGCCAGCATCATTTTTTATACAAGGCCACAAACCCATATTACAGGTAGGAATTAATGGCCACTTAAGCCAGTGTTGCAAACTAGTCTTTTGTCCTCGCTTGACGTGTTAATCAATGTGTATTTTTTTCTCTCCAACGCATAACAAGGCAACTCTCTCACTCCTCCTTGGTTGATTAATTCGGTGCATCCAAACCAACCTTCTCACCCCCGCAATAATGACATGGGGTATTAATGTCTAGTACGAGGCAAAACCTCATCAATTTTTTTTATCTCGATTGGTGTTAGTGGCCTTGTGTAGCTGCAAATTGTAATTTTGATAGTAGCCCTAAAAAATGCAGCTATGTATCTATTATGTCCCCAACCGAAAAAGAAATGGAACATACGCTAACAGAAGAAGGTCAAGGAGATTGGCCCCGGTTCAAACTCAAACGCTTCTGTTTAGTACTACTAGTAGGTAGTAGCGTAGGAGGAGCAATAATTGAGCAGGGTAGTGCAGGATGGATGGACGGATCGAGATCGCAACTCATCTCATCTCATCTGTTGCATGTACGCCCGCCCACATGCCCATGCGCCTGCTTGCCCCTGATCTGATCTGATCTGATGCCGATCTGTTCTCTTGCACCCATCTGATTCCTGTAGACCGTTTAAAACCCCCGGCCGCGCCCCGGCATTCGCAGCTCGCTCCAGGCTGCGCGGCTCACCTTCCCTCCGGCCGGACCAAGGTTGGTTGGAAACACCGCCCCCTCCTCCTCCTCTTCTTCTTCTTCTTCTTCTTCAGTTTCAATTTGCTCGCTTATACGCGCACCAGTCATGTCATTGGTACTTTCTTGGGTTCCTTGTTCAGTTTTCCTTCCTTGCCTAGAAGCTTGTGAATTTGTGATGATGCGTGAACGCGCGCGGCGGTAACTGATGCGTCACGTGAATGCCGTGCGCGTATGCCGCCGGAAATTAGTGCTGCTGTCCTCCTCCTTTTTTACGGTTCCGTCGTCTTCCTCTCCTCTGGCCTTTGGTTTCCTCTGTTTTCCCCGCCCGTGCAGCCGCTGCTGTTGTTGTATAGGGAGAGACGGGAGATGAGTATAGATCCGGTCTTCCAACTAGGTTCATCTAGAAATGTCCTTGTAGGGGCAGTTTCGCCAGACGTCGTTAGTAGAATAAAAGATGACAAATGGAAAAAGGGCACGGGAGTAAATGCGCGTCGCCCACCAACCCCAAAACCTCCTCTCCTCTGCTCTCTACTCTAGTCTAATCCCCGTACTCCCAAACCCACGCTCCAAATAGCCCCTTGGAGCGGGGGATCTGCTCTGCTCTCCTCTCCGTCTTCACTCCCCGGGTAAGCAGCTCCGCCCTGCCTTTCTTCCTTCCTCTGCTTCGATGGATTCATTGCTGCATGCTCCTCCTCCTTCTTTCATCTGCTCTGCTGTGACCCGTCACCGTGAGCGGATCCAATCCTCCATACCCCCCAGGTTTCCAGATTCGCTGCATCCTGCCAATCCCGCGCGGGCGCACCAAAGGAGCAAACCCAGATTTCTTTGCTCTTCTTGTTCTTCGCTGGATCTATCATTTCTAAGGCAGGAGTAGGATTCTACGACTAGGTTGCTGCTGCTGTTATTGTTGTTGTTGTTGAGATGATTAAACTGTTTGTTTACCCTAGTGTCAAATTCTCACATAGTAGAATACAGATCTGTCCGTCCTGCACCTGGTTTTCTCTATTCACACAATCCTGCTCAGGTTGCTGCTCGCATGCATCACTTCTATCTGGTGTGATCTGGTCTGCTGGGTGCCCACCTAATTCACCCCACAGCCCGGATGCTCATCCCAGTCTTCTTCTGTAATGAACTGATCTTTTTTTTTTTGGGTTTTGTTTGTCAGTACAGCTCTAGGATATTCAGTCAATGTTTGCCCCTCCTTACCATGTTACCTGTTATAGGATTACTAATTTTGGCAGCCAGCGCATGAGTTCTCCGCGGATCTAGATCCATCCGTATAAGCTCTAGCAGTACCATATATACACTTCTTGCATGTGCATCGCAGCTGCACAAATCTGGCTAAACTAGCGCCAGGTGCAGTGCAAGTCGATGTGGCATTTTCACATGTGAAATTCTGAATGTCAGATAGTATCCGTGCTAGGAATCCAAGGCGATGCAGCATTTTTACTTACGCTGCAACTCTGAATGTTAGACAGTACCGGTGTTAGGAGCTAAAGATGATGGTGCAGTGTCGGTGTAGGTTTTGACATGTGGAGCTCTGAATGACAGGAGGTGTTAGGAATTACTTATGGTCGTGCTTGTACTACTTCTCATGGAATTACTCATGTCATGCCCAGTTCCTTGGCAGCTAGGTTGCTCTGCCTGTGAATGATAAGTGTCTGTTACCCTCTACATGTTGATCCAGTTTGTGCAAAGAATATGCTCCATGTTAGATGTAACTGCATCGTTTTCACCTAACATCATGTGGCGATTAAAAATAGGATAGGGATGGATGCGTCTTGGCAACCACGAGAAAAAGGCTACTCTGCTTTGTTATGTTTCGCCTTTCCCGTTTACGATTTAACCCTAGTACGCTTCCCTGTTACTCTTGTACCATCATGGCTCAGCTAACATTACTGATGTGACGATGCCCAATGGCCTGGCAGCTGCATTGCCCCTGTCCGTGACAGCATCTGTTTGTGTAATAGGATATGCTCATCCATGTTGCTGCACTTAATTTCTTAACATTATATGACAGTTAAAAATTAAAAATCGAACTGATACAGCCATAGGGTCAATATATGTCTTTGGGGGCCATGACAATGCTACTGTTCTGTTCTTCTTTTCAGCCTCGCCTGTGTATAATTATTTCTTCCTGATATGCTTCGCTTTTAAACTGTACTATACATGGTAAAATGGAATTGGGATGTTTGTGTCCTGGTAGTCATGAGAATATGTTACTGCTGCTTTTGTTATTTTTCGCCTTTCCCGTATACAGTTTATCTCTGATATGCTTCACTGTTACTGTTATATCATCAATCATGGCTCAGCTAACATCTCTTTGTACTCTTTTCATTTCAGAAGTCAGCCTCCAGCCATGGCGGATCTGCAGACGCCGCTGGTGCGACCAAAGAGGAAGAAGGTGCTGGTGGACTACCTGGTGCAGTTCCGATGGATCCTCGTCATCTTCGTGGTGCTTCCGGCCTCGGCGCTCATCTACTTCAACATCTACCTGGGCGACATGTGGTCCGCCATGAAGTCGGAGAAGAAGCGGCAGAAGGAGCACGAGGACAACGTGCAGAAGGTCGTGAAGCGGCTCAAGCAGCGCAACCCCAAGAAGGACGGCCTCGTCTGCACGGCCAGGAAGCCGTGGATCGCCGTCGGCATGCGCAACGTCGACTACAAGCGTGTCAGGCACTTCGAGGTCGACCTCTCTGCCTTCAGGAACATCCTTGAGATCGACCCCGAGAGGATGGTCGCCAAGGTCGAGCCGCTCGTCAACATGGGCCAGATATCCAGGGCCACCTGCCCCATGAACCTCTCCCTCGCTGTGGTGGCGGAGCTCGATGACCTCACCGTCGGCGGCCTCATCAACGGCTACGGCATCGAGGGGAGCTCTCACATCTACGGGCTCTTCTCCGACACGGTGGTCGCGCTGGAGATCGTCCTGGCTGACGGCCGGGTCGTCCGAGCCACCAAGGACAACGAGTACTCCGACCTCTTCTACGGCGTGCCCTGGTCGCAGGGCACTCTCGGGTTCCTTGTTTCAGCTGAGATCAAGCTCATCCCCATCAAGGAGTACATGAGGCTCACCTACACCCCGGTGAAGGGCCCCCTGAAGGAGGTGGCGCAGGCGTACGCCGACGCCGTCGCGCCGAGGGACGGCGACCCCGCAAAGGTCCCCGACTTCGTGGAAGGTATGGTGTACTCCGCGACGGAGGGCGTGATGATGACCGGCGTGTACGCGTCCAAGGAGGAGGCCAAGAAGAAGGGCAACAAGATCAACAGCGTGGGGTGGTGGTTCAAGCCATGGTTCTACCAGCACGCGCAGACGGCGCTGAAGAAGGGCGAGTTCGTGGAGTACATCCCGACGAGGGAGTACTACCACAGGCACACCCGGTGCCTGTACTGGGAGGGGAAGCTCATCCTGCCCTTCGGCGACCAGTTCTGGTTCAGGTTCCTCTTCGGCTGGCTTATGCCGCCCAAGGTGTCCCTGCTCAAGGCCACCCAGGGCGATGCCATCAGGAACTACTACCATGACAACCATGTGATCCAGGACATGCTGGTGCCCCTGTACAAGGTTGGAGACGCCCTCGAGTTCGTCCACCACGAAATGGAGGTACGTTCCTCTTCTGTTCTGCGTGACATTCATGCAGATATGCTTGCATCAAGTCTTTTAGCTAGGAATTTGCTATGAATTCATATTCTTCCCCTTTTGTTGCTTACTCTGAATGCTCACTGAATATTGATACAGTAGGTAGTACCTAATTTTGCTGCTTGTGCTCACTGAATGTTGGTATGGTAATTAATAGGCGCCTGATATTGCTGCTAATATTAGTCTGAAAGTAGGAAAGAATGTTGTTGGTTCACCGAGTGAAACTGAAGAACGTGTCTGTGTTATAACATAACAACAGGTGTACCCGTTGTGGCTGTGCCCTCACCGGCTGTTCAAGCTGCCGGTGAAGACGATGATCTACCCGGAGCCGGGGTTCGAGCACCAGCAGCGGCAGGGGGACACGAGCTACGCGCAGATGTTCACGGACGTGGGGGTGTACTACACGCCGGCGTGCATCTTCCGCGGGGAGGAGTTCGACGGGGCGGAGTCGGTGAAGCGGCTGGAGCAGTGGCTGATCGAGAACCACAGCTACCAGCCGCAGTACGCGGTGACGGAGCTGAACGAGAAGGACTTCTGGCGCATGTTCGACGCGTCGCACTACGAGCACTGCCGGCACAAGTACGGCGCCGTGGGCACCTTCATGAGCGTCTACTACAAGAGCAAGAAGGGGCGCAAGTCCGAGAAGGAGGTGCAGGAGGCCGAGGCCGCCATCCTCGAGCCCGCCTACGCCGACGAGGCCTAGTCGTGTTGTCTCGCTGCTGGTTTCGGTCTTGAGTCGGCGGAACTCCTCCGATCCTGGATTAATTGGTTCCCTTTTGCTTGGTTGCTTATTATTAATAAGTAGAACTTGATGGATCGTGTAGCGTTGATTCGTACCCCCCCTTTATGTTGATGGGATTTAATTGCTTACAACTTAAAATCAGGCAGATGTGTATGTGGGAATAATATTGTGCTTTGTGCTTTGTGCTTTGTGCTTTGTGGCGTGTGTCCGTGCCCGGGTTCTGTGCACCAAGCTGAGAACCTGAGTGCTGCTGGGATGTGCTCCTGCTAGTGAGTAGGCAATGGGGCTGTGCTCATGAGACGGGTGTGTTTGTGGCTTGTGCGTTGGTTTCAGTTGAGTGCCAACAAGTTTGCAGTGACACCGAGCTTGCAGGATATGGAAGGTGAAGTAGTGATTCGGAGATGAAAGTTGAAAGAAAAATAACGGCTCTGTGGGTGAGCAGTAATGTGCTTGTGCTTGATTGCCGGGTGAGTCAAGTGAAGAATTTATTCTGGGATAGAAATTCAAAGATAAAACTAGCATTGTGCTTGCCTCTGCCTGTGTGGGACCGACCAAAAGTGACCGTCCATCCTTTGTACGTACCTTGTGTGCTGCGGCTGCATGTGAGGGAGGGACATGCGATGCACATCAGCACATGCATGTGAGAGAGAGAGAGACAACCTCGATCGTCCCCACTCGCACAGTGTGCACATGCATTGAGTAGGTGAGTACGTGAAGGATGAGACAAGCTCGCTGGAGCGTAATACAAAAAGAAGTAGCCTCACTTGAATTAGAATCGCTCAAATACGTACGGTGCGTGTACATGTGAGCACCTAACATCATCTACCAACGGTCCTGGCCACGGTGAGGCGCTCTCTCTCTCTCTCTCTCTGCCGCTGCCATGTGTCCAGTGCCTTTTTTGCGAAGCGGCCCCTCGTATTCTCCGTTATCCCAATTCCCACCCCGTACACTGCGGTGCATCATGCAGGCAGCAAAGCAAAGCAAAACTGTGTGTGTAGCGCGCACAGTGCCTTGCTTCGTTTTTCATGCTTGCTTGTTTATAAAAAAAATAGTAAAAGGAAAGAGAGTGAAAATGGACGGTTGTGAGTGAGTGAGTGGCCGACGCTGGCTGGGCTGGGTGGTCAGTGCTGTAATCAAGAAGCACAGAGGCATGGTCACCGTGGTAGCTAGCTAGCTACCTACACTGCACCTTGCTCTGCTTCCTCTGTCGGCTGTCTGCGCTGCACTGGTATCACTGCATTATTACATAAGCGACAACTCCTCCTGGATCTCTCTCTCTCTCTCTCGCCTATAGGTAGAACCCTTGCAAACCCCTCCCACTTGCCACTTGCAGAGCTCAAGCCAGCATCCATGGCGCCGACCCAGCAGCGGCTTCTCACTCGTCGCCGTCTCCTTCCTCCTCTGCTGCTGTTGCTCCTCCTCGCCGCACATCTTCAGCCTGCTGCTGCTTCCTCTTCTGCTTCTGATCCGCTGGTAAGCAAACTGCACAATCAAACACGCATGCAAATGCAATGCACACCCTTTTTGCCCTCGGATCTCAACATTTTTTCCTGCTGCAGGTGACCACCACGACGGCCCACGGCAGCATGAGGGCCAGCAGCAGGTCCCTGCTCCAGCAGCAGCCGCCTCCCAGACTAGGTACGCTCTACCAAACATCTTGGGCTCAACTCAAATCTCTGTGCTCAACGTAGCATAACATGCGCTGACGCGGTTGGTTTTCTTGCCTTGCCTTCGCCGGCGGCGACGGCGGGCTTGCAGACTGCCCCAAGGTGTGCTTGGGCCGCTGCGCCAACAACTGGAAGAACGAGATGTGCAACGACAAGTGCAACGTCTGCTGCCAGCGCTGCAACTGCGTGCCCCCCGGCACCGGCCAGGACACCCGCCACATCTGCCCCTGCTACGACCAAATGACCAACCCGCACAACGGCAAGCTCAAGTGCCCTTGATCTAGAGCACATCATCTTCAGATGTGTCTTCTGTCATGCATGTTCTACTGTTCCCACCCTCAGGGAGTAATGGCCTGTGATCTTATCAAAGCATAAATAAGAAGAGAGAGTTTCTATCTGTTGGTTCCCTGCCTGCCTTGTTGCTGGCCAGATCCAGTTATAGTATTCCATAAGCTAAGATCAGAGTTGCACACAGGCAGTGTTGGGTGATATATTCTCATGCTCCCTGAATGGTGATGATAATGATTTCCTGCATGGTTGTTAATCAGATCTATATTATAATATGCAGCTAAACAGTTAGATACAGGGCTGGGCTGAGTTGAGTTACAGGCATATATGTACATCACATGGGTGAGCAAGCTAATTAGATTTAAAAGGGGTTGCACCTATGATATCAACCCCACCTAGTAACCAACATCTCTGGTCTGGTTTCACTTTCAATTGAGCAGCACCTCCACATGTGCCTCTATCTCAAATATATACAGGGTGGTAACACAGGCAGACGGCGCCGCTCAGCCGGCATGGTTGGTTCTGGTTACAGGGGAACAAGCATCCGTCAGCGTTCTCAAACATGGTTCGCGCAAAAGCCTCGAGTCATCTACCGTTGCTGCCGGGACAGGAAGAACTCGTAGTCCGGGTGCCTGTTTCGGCGAGCCTGGTCCTTCTTCCACACATCCGCCCTCGCCATCGCCGCCGCAGTTTGGTTCAGCGTCGACAACCTTTCTTCAAGAACCTGAGACGGCTGACTTGACGAGGACTCTGCATCTTCTGAACCGGATCTGCTCGTCTGAAACCACCACTCCCCCTGCAACGCAAGATGCAAAGACTGGTCACATGAGCAAAAACACCAATGAGGCATCCCCTCTTCAGCCAAATGAAGGGCTAACAAGTAGGAAGCATCAAACAACTTAGGAGTTTGTTCAGAGATATTCATGTCACCGTCTGCAATTTTACCTCAGAACCAACATGGCTTTCAACGTCTGGGGTCTTAACACAAACTTAAACAATCTTCGGTTAACATGTATGTATGTGTCAGCAGAAAAGCAGCCATTTTACCTTGTCATTGTAAGATTGCAAACCCATGACTGGCAAAACAGCATGACTGTGGCCAGCCTGGTCTGATGAGCTTCCTCGACGAACCCAGTGTCCAAGAGAATGGTATGTCAGGAAAGCAGCCTGAAATTTCCCATCAGGTATACGGTATATGGGATACCACGCAACGCAGTACCTGAAATTCAGAATAACGTGTTATCTGAAAACAAGCTCATCCCGAAATAGTTTTACATATCTATATGCAAGAGTGCGCCCGTGGTGATAATGGGGCAGATACTACTAGAGCATAGAACGGACCAAGAGGCGGGATGAAGATCATGCAGGTTGAGCTCCAGATTCTTTGGGTCTCCTGATATTTGGCAATTTGATTGTTTTGCACCACCAATCAACTCCTTTACCCTAATAAAATTGCAATGAGATTTCAATAAAATCATCTCAGAAACAAAGTAGCACCTTTCCTAGAGTTTCAGTGTACAACATGAAGGTTTATACTAAAATAAGAGCATAAAAAAGGCTAGCAAATAAGAGCCAGAATCCTGGACGCCTTTGTTCATGAAGGCAGAGACTCGCACTCACCTGTCAAATAATTGTCGCCGCCAAAATGGTTGTTCAGATTCAAAGAACTCAAATATGAGCTCTGTAGTCTCCAACTGCTGATCATCTTTATCATGGAAAGCTGGCGAGCTATTTCTTTTATTAGACTCTTGAGGTAGAAGCTTCGCTAATATTGGGAGAGAGCTCATACATGGAGTTGTTTTAGATCTTGCACCCATATCGGCCTCATCCTTATCAACGGTTCTCTTAGGTTGCCTAAACAATTGAACCGCAGATAGATATGGCACAAAGTAGGCATTAAACTGATAACGACTATTCCAGAAGCCTTTCGATCTACGGAGATCCTGTGCCTTCACTTCCAAGCCATAACAGCCAGGTTCTTCATACCACTGCCAAATGCTACTTAGAGAGATATCCGCAATCTGATGACAGCACAAGCCATCTCTAACCCATTCCTGTGAAGAAGAGCTGCAGCCAGTAGGGCAAGAACTACAGTGCAGAACTGGAGAAGCAGAATAAATAAATTGTTCAAAATCGGCAAGAGGCCTGCCAATGTGAAGTTGAATATCTTCCGCACTCTGTTGGGCCCTATGAGCATCACTCACCGCCTCTCTTATCTTGCTGAAAACAGTTCCATTGCCAGTATGTCCTTGGCATTTTGAATCAAGCTGTCCAGATAACTTCGGTGTAGCAGTCAACTCAGTAGCAACTTCGCTGCCTTCACATTTAGTTGATGCAGGAGCATCTGAAACATTTCTCTGCACTTGTATATTAGCAGAAACAGAAACATCATTAGCTGGAACTGATGCTTCAACAACAGAAGCCTCCGGAACATCCAAATGGGTTATATCTTTCTTTCCAATAGGAACCCATTTATGTGACATGTGCACAGCAGCAGAATTTGACTTCACACATTGGGTTTCTTCCATTTCTGCAGCGCAAGGATTGACGGACAAGTTCCTGGAGTCCAAATCTGTTGATATGGCCTTATTTTCAAGGCAAAGAGAGTGACTATCGTCTTGAATGACCGATGTGCATGGTTCCTTGGATGTAGCCTGTGGCACCAAGTGAGAATCCAAGTTGTAAGATGCTAGTGTTGCTTTTTCAGTACCAGTTGTGATTGATGTATCACTGATGTCCCTGGCACATACTGGCTGTAACATCGACAATCCTTCAGTCTGTTGCGAGTGGTTCTTGGGTGTCTTGGGGCTACCATTCTTAGGAGCGTAGTAGTTCCTCGGCGACGGACAACCACCCTTGTTACAAGGCAAACTTGTTTGTTCATACAGAAACAGGGTTTGCTTCTTGTGCTGTTTGCAGTTTTTTCTACAGCGATGTTTATCCATTGGCCTATTTGGATCGTGCTGCACACCCTTGCTATCATCTTCTAGTGCAATTTTATCCTCAACTGCTGAAACAACCACATGTCCTGCTCCAGATGAGTTTTCCTTGTCAGGTTTTTCTACTTTCTGCCACACAGAAACTGGACTGTCTTTTCCACTATGCTTGTGCCTATTAGAACCTACTACCCTATTAGTCGCAGTCATATTAGTACAGCTAGATTTGTTTCTTGATTTCCTGCCGCTCCTCCCCGGACTAGCTGGAAGAAACGTCGTGCTGCTACAGGCTTCACTGCTGCACTGAACTCTTTCAGAATGACTACTACTATCAGTAACATCTTCAGCATGAGCACCACTTAAATGGACATCTGTCAAATGGCATGCATTATTTACACTATCCAGACAAGTAGAAGCGCCATGTTGCAAACCATCTCGTGTATTTCCCTCAAAATCAATACTGCAGTCCCCACAGTTTTCACTGTTCCAACCCGTAAAGAATGAAGCTGTTGTTGCATCACTGGAGTTACAAACACAGGCACACAATGACTTCAGGCAGCTATTGCTTTCTTCTCTCGCATGTGAACATGCATGTTCAGTGACAGAAGGTCCACCAAATTCTGAAGAATCCACAGTATTTGGCCCATCATTCAGGCAAGGAGCACCTTTGCAGCCAACTCTTTCGCTTACAGTTATATTAGATGACCCTGCACATCCAGAGCCATCCTTCCCATCACTTCCATGTTCCACATATTCATTGTTGCTCTCACCATTATGTTTGCCCAAATGAGCATCTTTAACCAATGAGCAGGCAGAAGATGAGGCATCTGACAATTTATCAGCTAGTAAATCAGGCAGAAATACCTCAACAGGAGAAGCGGTGTCAATATGCTCTTCACAGGGGAGTTCTGGTAACAAATTAAGCTTGTCACCGGTTGCTCGCCTGCACTGTTTCCACTTGTTTACTTTCTTCTTAGAACTCCTTTTAGGAGGCTTATCATCGTCGTGCAAAATATCAGAATCAGATCCCAGAGGAGCAGTATCAGGCCCAGAAGAGGTACTTGCAACCACGTGGCAGGGAGGGCAAGCTGTCAATGACTTCTTAATCTTTTTCCTGTGCCGATGTTGTCCTAAAGTGCTTCCTCCATTGGGAAGTGGTTTAGAAGAAATGTCCTGATCATGCATGTTCTTTTCATTCGGCAGATCTAGCCAGTATAGTATTGTTGGCCGTGGGAATAGTAACTCAAAGCCCTCTGTAGCAGCAGTTCCTAATGTCAAATATCTTGTCCTGTTGACCTCCTGTCTGCTAGATGAAAACGGCGCCAATTTCCAATCTGAACTGTGCCCAAGAGAAAGCACCGTAAATGGACTGTCCCTGCCACACCACAAAAAGACAGTAAACAAGTAGCTCCCCGAAAAACTGAATAACAGGTGAGAGGACCACAGTGACTGCCCTGAAAAGTAAAAAAGAAAAAGGATATTGAGGGTAGAAACTATGAAGTGTTTGGATATGGTGATTGTGTCATGCATACATAGAAAGGTACACATAGGTCGTTGTAAAGCTGGCAAGCGCACAATGTTAACAAACTAACAGAGAAGAATAACAAAAGGCATAAAAAGACAATAAAATGGTTGTTTCAGTGATAATTTGTTCGTGTACGACAATTTTCAAGTAATTTCACATTTTCACAAATGGCCCCAGCAAAAGAAAAAGCTTCACAACCACTATTTTCACAAAAAAAAAAAGAAACATCTACAAATACCCTTGATGGCTGCATCCAGGGCAGCCTGGGCTTTAACCCAGTGTATGGACCCAAAATACCACTAAGTATCTCTTAAAAAATGAAGAAAAAAATCAGGTAAATTGACAGTTCAAGCCAGAATACAGGGGCCAGCCCGGGTCATGGCCCATTTCTGGGTCTGCCCCTGCCTATATGATAAAACGAATATACACGTCATGCGGTGAATTACTCACAATTAGTGAACACTTATACATTTATACCTGCGAGCAATGTTAGGGTTCCCGTAAATGGTCCATATCGTAAAGACCACCGTACCAATATTACAAATTATCAAATTGATACTGGCATAATTTTAAGTGAAATTAAGAGGCACAATTTCATATATGGTTCATAGAATTAGTTTTAGACTAGTTCATTTCATGCATGAATCTCTTGTTTCACTAAAAACATGTACTCAGCAGTAAATCATATATCAAGCTTAGTCAAGTACTCCCTCTGTAGACTAATGTAAGACTTTTAAGATCACTACTTTAGTACATCCCACTGAAGATGGTTGTTGTTAGAAGGGTTTGGTGACAAATAATTACCTGTTATCAGGGAAGCCGTAAACTGGTCTGTGAATTAGATGGTCCTGATCGATGAGAAGATAAAAGTGGCAATTCATTAAATTCCACGAGCAGACCGGTGATGTTTCTGGTGAAGAATGGAACACATTTGTGCGATAGAATGTTATAAACCTCTGGAAAGAAGTTGTCGTTGTTCCCAACCGGTCCGTTACACCGCATACGCGACGTGTTCTTCGGCCTTTTGTCAGTTACTTCGAGCGCACATGGCATGACATTTCTCGGCGATCCTGCGATGACAGTAGCAGATTTAATGCAACGCATGTGCACCAACCACCGAAACTGCCTTCGGCAGAGGAGCACAAATGATATAGCAAAGCCACATCTTCTACTGAACCAGTACGTAGTAGTACATGAACAAAAATGGAACTGCTAGGCTAACTTGGAGCTCCATGGCATCTCTATGTAATGGAATCATAAACTCTACCAAGCAGTCATTAAGCAAGCAAAGATTTTGGTTAAGGAAGCAACAATGTTTATATTAGCGGCTTAGCACCATCGTAATTCGTAAGCACTGGTCTTAGCATGACGGCCGTGACGATTCAGAACAGCTTGCGCTTAAGCTGTAGCAGGATCGAAGCGGCCGACACTGAATCTCCGACTAATCGGCGGGCAGAGCTCTAACCACACCGGAATATGAACGAGCGGCGACCTGCCCCGTCGCAATCACGCGGGAATCTAGACGAGCAAGCACAGATTCCACCCAAATCCGACCTCCCTCTTCCTAATCGCAGCGCCCAATCGACGCGCAGCAGCAGTAAAAACAGCCTGAGAAAGGTTTCTGCATCGGGAAGCAAGAGAAAGGTGGGGATTGGGGACGGACGGACCTCACGAGCTCATCACGGTCGGTCTGTCGGTCGCCGGCGCCGGCGGAGAGCAGCGGAAGGGGCGGGGAGGCAAATCCGGAGCGGAATCTAAGGGAAAAAAAACACAAACTTTTTGTTAGGCGAAGGGAAGGGGGGGGGGGGGGGGGGGGGGCGGGCAGCGATGAGGACGCCACACAAAAATTGGAGGCGCTAAAAAAAGGCAGCAGGGAGGAAAGCACGCGGGTTCGCGGCCGGCGGCGGCGGCTTACTCGAGGGAAACGTGCGATTACTCGGAGCGATCGACGGCGAGGAGACGATCCTTCGGCGAGCGGCGGCGGCAGCTCTGCAGTGTGAGTGGGAACGTGTTCTTCGGATTTGGGAGGGGCTTGTGGGTGGCCGGCGGTCCTGCTCCCTGTCCCGTTTACTGCTGGGGACGCCTAGCAAAATGCACCCCACCCGACGCAAAAGAATGCAGAGATAGAGAGAGAGAAGGAAAAGAATATGCTTATCCAACAGTATTCCCTTTCATCTCAAGCATCTTTAATATGCATAAATAAAATCTCAATTTACAATTATTGCTGGAGTAGATTATAAAGCTGATGCGGGTAGAACAGACGAGCATGGTCAATGTCGAATTGAGACCGATGTATCTTCGTAAAGTCTACCGGAAAATATCGTTTCATGACAGGCCCGTCGATGCAGTGTAGGAACGGGTTACAACAACGGGATCCGCTTTCTTCATTTCTTTGCTCACACGTGTGTCTATTATCCACACGTAATCATACCTTTGCCAAGTTAATTGCTCAGATTATCAAATTAAGAGCAAACCATCCCGAAAATAAGATAAAAACAATTCGAATGGATAATGCTACTGAATTTTCTTCATGCACATTTAATGACTATTGCATGGCTATGGGCATTAATTTAAAACATTCTGTGCCTTATGTTCATACTCAAAATGGATTGGCTGAATCTATCATCAAAAGAGTAAAATTAATTGCTCGACCATTATTACAGAACTGTAATTTGCCAACATCTTGTTGGGCACATGCGGTATTACACGCCGCATATCTGATACAAATCAGACCAACTGCATATCACACAACCTCCCCGCTGCAACTAGTTCATGGCACTCAGCCAAATATTTCCCATCTGCGAAAATTCGGTTGTGCAGTATACGTACCGATATCACCACCCCAGCATACATCCATGGGCCCCCACAGAAAACTAGGGATCTATGTGGGTTATAATTCTCCGTCAATTATAAAATATCTTGAACCTCTTACAGGGGACCTGTTTACTGCTCGATACGCTGATACTATTTTTGATGAGGACCATTTCCCGGCATTAGGGGGAGAATCAAACCACAAAGAATGCAAGGAAATAGATTGGAATGTAACAGGCATCCAGTCCTTAGATCCACGTACTAAAGAATCTGAAACTGAAGTTTAGAGGATTATAGATTTGCAACACATTGCAAACAATCCGTCAGATGCATTTACTGACCATAAAGGTGTCACTAAATCACATATTCCCGCGGTTAATGAACCAGAACGAGTGGAGGTACCAAGTAAAACCACTCAAACCCCAAATGAGAGTAAGAGGGGGAGAAATCTGGTTAGCCAGAATATAGCTTCTCAAAAGCCTCTGCGGAAACAGAGGAAATCAAATCCTCTACCGGTAAATGCAATTCAACCTCAAGTTGAAGGACACCAACCAGATAATCAACATCTAGAACCCAACATAAATGCCCATACAAACATAATAGCTGGGACATCGGAACACCATGACTCTATTGTTGTGGAAAATCACATAGAGTCTGAAGGTATAAAAGAAATTTCCATAAACTATTTAGAATCAGGAGAATCATACAACAGAAAGACTACAATTGTCGACATATATATATATTTTTTGCCTCTAAAATTGCTGAAACCCTTCAACTGGATCCAGAACCAAAGACCGGAGTGCCTCAGGCGTCCTGATTGGCCTAAATGGAAGGAAGCAGTTGAGGCAGAACTGCGCTCGCTCAACAAAAGAGAGGTATTTTCCTCAATAATACCTACTCCTCCGTGGGAGCAAAATGGGTTTTTGTTCGAAAAAGGAATGAAAACAATGAGGTGGTGAGATACAAAGCGAGGCTTGTAGTACAAGGGTTCATGCAGAGACCCGGTATCGATTACGATGATACATACTCTCCTGTAATGAGTGGAATAACGTTTCGATACTTAATATCTTTGGCAGTACAAATGAATTTATCTATGCAGTTAATGGACGTAGTGACAGCATACTTGTATGTGTCACTCAAATCAGACATATATATGAAAGTTCCTAAAGGACTTAAAATGCCGAATCCAAAAGCAAATCGCAACGCGTATTGTGTAAAATTACAAAAGTCACTCTATGGCTTAAAACAGTCGGTTAGAATGTGGTATAACCGACTGAATGTGGTATGCCGCCCCGGATGCCGAGGCCCTCCACACTATGTGGAGCTGCCGGATCCCTTGCCGCCACCTTCATTGGTGTCGTCACCGGCGCACACCTCTGGCGGCGGTGGAGGGGAAGGAGGGGGAGGGAGGGGTGCGGCGGCGGCGGTTAGGGTTTCCCCCGGGTCGCCTCGAGGAGATGACGCGCACGCGCCGGGGGGGGGGGGGGAGGGGGTGGGGGGCTTCTCTCAATTGCTTGTATGATAAAAGCATCAAGGATGATGTCGGTCGATCGCAGGAAGAAGAACTTGCCAATAGTGATCATACATTTATGTACACTAGATCATAGAGGCGCGCTCTGCCACGCCCGTCCATCTTTAAAACAGTAACGATGATATTGTCTAAAAAAAATTTGGAGTTATAATATGTAATAAATACGAAACACTCAAAAGTGAGGATACATGAATGATTCATTGTGAGAAAACAGGGGGTGTTTTATACCTAAAGGTAGGGTAATAAAGAATGAAAATTGCCGCTGGTTTTCTTTAAATTGCGCTTGAAAATTTGTGTTGTTTTTATGTCAAGCCTCGTAGTTGTAAAGGCAATATACAAAATTGTCCTCCTTAAGCATTTTAACAGACGTGGAATCTTTGAATTGTTGCACACTTAACTTCACCACGTAAGCCAAAAATGAATGTGCAAATGATGTATATTTTTATTTTTTATACTTGTTAAAAGTTACAAAAATAAATAAAAATCACATATAAATTAAATTAAAGTAGCGGAGCTAAGTTCTTGGAGATTGGTTAAAAATGAGATAAAGAACTTACTCCATCTCCTTTCTCAAAAATTGAAATAGAAGTGCCCATTAACAAGTGAAGAATGGGTAAGTTCTAAAACACGATCTTCTATGGTGCTACATACTGTGAGCTCACCTGTTGATTCTGTTGTATAAGCAGTGTTCAGTATGAATCACACAAGGAACAACTCAACTTACAAGTTACAGCTCCACCTCAACAATGGCAATATAAACCGCTCTTTTCTTGAGAGAAAAACTGAGAGCTTTCAAAGGAGTTTACATTGTCATTTTCAGTCATCAGTCATAGGATAAATGAACTTTGAGTGTAGGACTAGCGAAGATTCATTTCTCATGTGAGTTAAAGTTAAGGCAGCCAGCAAATGCTATCCTGTTTCTCTCTCTCTCTCTCTCTCTCTCTCTCTCTCTCTCCCAACTTTCTGGATAACTAATTCAGAGAACTGAATTTCCTTTTCCGAATTTTGCATTCAGCAGTACATGTTTGCTCTTGGCTCATCCAAACAAGATCAATTGCTACTGCGATTTGGCAACAGGAGTTCATCTAACAAGATCAATTACTCCTACGTACGTGACCACACCATCTACTGCAGTGGCACTGATGGCGAGTGTGGTGGTCGCTCGTGTCATAGGCCGTAGCCGCCGGGATGCGGCCGCCGCCTACGCGGGTCTCCGTTGCAGGCTCCTCATGTCATGCTGCGCTCCGTCGCACGCTCCATGTCGAATGCTCCTTCCTGGCTCGTCGCCGGCTGCCGTCCACGTCGTGGCTGCTGCGGGGATGCGGGTTTGGAGGGACAATGAGATTTGGGGAGATCCCGAATTGGGGGAGCAGCCCTCGGCTTGGGAGGAGGGGGTACATGGAAAATTTACATGGCTGATTTGGGCTGCTGCGGGCGGTTTTCTGCAAAACGATGTTAGACGCACGACAGACACGGGATTTTGATCTAACGGCCTGCTATGAGTGGATGCAGGGTTGCACGAGGGATGTTGGATTCACAGGATACGACGCCAATATATATACCTAAATCACAAATTTTCTCTATCAATTCAAGGTCAGCAATAATGATATCTGTATATGGTTCGAGGAGTCCAGATAATCCAAATTTTCATGAAATAACTAAATATGGCCAATGAAGGGGGATGTGTTCTGATCACTCGATTTCAATCAACTACCAATTGCACATGAGGTATAGCTCCAAATCATGGATAAGACACGAGGTCTAACCAGTAGTACTCAATTGTCACTAATCCGGCTGTTATCAATCGTGAAAATTCTAGCTACCCCTAGTTTTTATATTACTCGAGCACAACTAAGGTCAAAATATACGCAAGATCCTCAAATTCTTTCCTGAAAAATAAATAAACGTGAAGCAGATGCACACGACAATGGGAATATGATCGTGCTCACATAGATCATCAGCAAAGCAACAATTTTAGTCCTTATCTACTCCTTACTTGTATCATGTTGCCAAAACTGCCTACACTGAAAGGTGAGAAGGCGTCCAGCAGCCATCCCGTGCGCCGTCGTTGGCCGTGGGATCTCTCAACCGTGCTTGCTCGCTAGGGTAGGATTCAGTGACAGAGTCTGGACGAATGACATGCAGCAAATTCTGTTGGTCAGATTGCGTTAATATTTGGAGAGAGAGAGAGAGAGAGAGAGAGAGAGAGAGAGAGTAGGGAAGAAGAGGGAACCTGAATGGCTGAAACAGTCAGAGGTGAAGCCAATACAACATGGCAAGCAACTCTGAGACAAGCATGTCGTCACTGGGGACGCGCATCGAGCGCCCTGTCCCGGTCTAGGCGAGGTCCGGAGGTCGTCGTGGAGGCGAAGGAGGCGACGCGCCCCTCCCTGTCTTGTAAATCTTGAACGGTTTGTCGCCAGAGAAGCGAAGCCTTGGCGGGCCGCTAAGCAAAGAAGCAATAATGAGCCGTCCAAACCGTATGAGTGGGCGCCCCTCCCACTGGAAAAGGCCCGCTCAACAACAGGCCACATAGACCGGTTTCCGGAGCAGCGGCCCGAGCGGGGTTCGTTCATGCCCGAAAATGCCTCAGCGACGATGTGGGACAACTGTGAAAGATTTGAGACGTTCAACTGCGTGATCAGACGGTAAAGAGCCCCAAATCGCTGTGAGGCATCGTAGGTGGCTCAGTTTTACTGTTTCTCAATAGAAATTCAAACTTGCTGATCGATGGATCATACATTTGTGTATAATAGAAGTGCAAACTTGCCGAACAAGAGATTGTTACGATCTCAACTATTAGTTCTTATCTACACTGCACATGCACTTCCTTAGGTTTGTTAGGCTACGGTCTACGGAGATTACATACTCCTTCAATTCCAAACGGAGTATTATTCTTGTAAAAAGTCAAACACTCCTATCTTTGATGAATTTGTAGAACATGTAAGGAACAAAGGGCATTTGGTCTAGTGGTATGATCCTCGCTTAGGGTGTGAGAGGTCCCGAGTTCAATTCTCGGAATGCCCCATAATTGTGTTTTCGCTGTTCTTTTGTTGAAAAATAATAATATTCTGCTTAGACGCCATGAAAATCAAATTCCTTTTCCAACTTGGGCATGTACATGTGTGGTGGTACAAGCGGACGGACGGAGGCAATACAAATTTTGATTCTTGTCACGACAAGAAAGAAACCGTGATTCTTGGCCAAAAAAAAGTATTCATTTTTCTTTTGCGAGAACATGTATTCACTTTGATGAGTGCACGTACGATAAAGGTAATCGGACCATCCATCGATCAAAGTGTGACTCTTGCTTGAGAGCAACTTGTACACCACACATACCGATCAGCATACGTATGTGACTGCACACAAAATTCCACCTTTCAAGAGCCCTTTTCGGCTTTTCCCCTCAATCATAGATACCTCATCATATTTTTCCTTATTTGGATTGCTTACCACATGTGTCACATGGTCGTACCTCATCATCATCTCATCAATTCACACACCATCTTCATAAAGCACGTTGTGTGGCATCTTCATAAGCACGTTGTTTGGTAGTGATGAATCCGTCCGGGCCAATCCAGAATGACCAGCAGTGTTATTACTGGCTAATGCCGAAGTGTAGTTTCTGATCTACATGTTATACAGGTCACTAATGCCTGTCGTCAGGCCGCTCACACTGACCCGACCTTGGTTGCCTTCCGCGAGCAACGAGAGGCTGGCGAGCTTGGTGATCCATAGGCTCTCATTGATAGCACCATCACATTTGACGTGCTGGCAGCCCATGATGACTGCCACGAAGGCATCAAGAAGTCGCTTCATCGTCTCTGCTGCGACTTCCACCTGCCTCAAGCTCGAGTGTGGCTGCATGGTGTGCCAGCGCAACAAGATGAAACAACTCCACCCAGCCGGCTTGCTTCTACTACTGGTTGTTCCCTCCCGTATTTGGGAAGATATCGCCATTGACTTTATAGAAGGGCTTCCCAAAGTTGATGGCAAGTGTGTCATACTCACGACGTGAACCGTTTCTCCAAATATACTCATTTGGGGCACCCCTACACGGCTGAGACAGTGGCAAAGGCATTCTTCTCCAACATTGTCCGCCTCCATGGGTTCCTGCCTCCATCGCCTCTGGCTGCGATGTCGTGTTCACTTCTGGCCTTCAGAGGGCTTTTTTCACGCCTTGACGCACTCGTCTGCATATGAGGCCCGCCTTTTATCTACAATCTGACGGACAATCTGAAGCCGTTAATCATGTAATATCCATGTACCCATGCTGACCGTCCTTGCCAATCTTCAATGGCTGCCATGGGATGAGTATTACCGTTTGGAACTGCCACCTCGTGCTCGCATTCACAATGTCTTCCATGTGGGTCTCCTAAAGAAGTACCATGGTCCTCCTCCGGAGACGCCTCCAGGACTTCCAGCAATTTTCCAAGGACATGCACATCCGACTCCTCACAAGGCGTTGCGAGCCCACCTTGCCAAGGGAATGCAGCCGATCCTGATTTGGTGGGAAGGCCAATCGGCAGTTGTGGCCTCATGCAAAGATGTCACAACTTTCAAAGAACGCTCTTACCCGACTTTCCAGCTCGAGGATGAGCTGTTTCACAATGGAGGGGGACATGTCATGTGGGGGGCGACTTACAGGAGGCGCAAGCCAAGTCCTAACCAGATGGCTAGGGATGTGTTCAAGTTCAGTTAGTCTAAATAAGGTAGTAAGATTGAAGATAGGAAGATTTTTGTCCCGTAGAAGGTCTTTTAATTACCTTGTTGGCTTAGCTTCAAAGCTGTATTGTGCTAGATATATATAGCTCCCCTGGACGTGGAAGAAAGCAAGTATAAATCTATTCGACCTATTTTCCTTGATTCTATGCCCTGGTGCCCCATCCCAACCTCTCTTTCCAGCGATAGATCGGCGTAGCTACTGACCGTGCCCTATGATCTCCCGCAACTACTACCTGAGATCACTTCCGTTCCTTCTATCCAAGTAGGCCCGCGACACTACATGTAGCACAATTTCTTTCATATAGCTAATAGTTTTCTTTTTGGCAAAAAAATAGACTCTAAGTTGTACATTTTTGTAACCTAGCTTTTTATAGAATCCTAACTTTAATTGTGATAGTTTTTCGCTATTTACTTACTCCATTGCATTCAGAGATATATTACTAGTTAGAGCTTAGTTTACCAGCTGCAACCTACAGCTTCCTTTTGCAGTAGCGACGCTTGCGTGAGAGCAACGTGTACACCACATACACATGTGACCGGGATCGGTCTCTCAAGATAGCTAGCTCCCACACAAAATTCCCCCTTTCAAGAGCCTTTTTTCCCATCATGGCATCGTCTATGCATACCTTATCACCGTCTCATCGACCACACTTTCACTTACAACAGAGTTAAACATCGGTCTGATAAGAAACGACGACACGATCTTCATAAGCACATCAGCGATCGACCGTGTGTCCCTGCAAAAAACAAAAAAATGATTGACCGTGTGGCAGTATGTAATCTATCTGGCCAGCAGCAACTCAGAATGGCCAGATAGCGATATTACTGATGTCTAGTGCCAAATCATATATAGTTTCTGAATATAACTACTATCCATTCCCTCTGTTCCAAACTATAAGGCGTATTGTTCTTTTAAAAGGTCAATCTCTCCTGAGTTTTTCTCCATATGTATAGAAAAATATGGCAAACGAAGGGCATTTGGTCTAGTGGTATGATTCTCGCTTAGGGTGCGCGGAATGCCCCAGTTTTCTTCTTTTTATTTTTTTTACCATTTCCTTATTTTTTCTTACCATCTGTGATGTAACTAGCGACTCAGATGTCATGAAAATCAATCTCTGTGAAGTAACATTGTACTCACAGATATATACTCTTCTTTTCAACGAGACGACGCTCTTTGTCCTGTCCAATGCTGGTGGAATCGTCTTCTTTGCTAGAGCTTGATTAATTTGCTAGCTAGCTGCAATGCAATCTCCCACGATCAAGGTAGGCAGGCACCGCCTGTCCAAATGTGGCTATGATGGATCTTTCAAGCTAGCTAGCTCCCACACGAAATTCCCCTTTTCCTCATCAGAGTTTACATCAACGTCTCATGAAGTCACGTTTTCATTTCCAATAGAGTTAAAACACCAACACGATGTAGACATCTCCTGGTCTACCTCTACGAATCACAATAGATCGATACAAGCAATAGTTTTTTTATTAGAAAATGAGGATGACCCTGGCTTCTGCATCTGAAGATGCATGCAGTCATTTTATTAATTATTCACAAAGATCTTACAAGGTTATACATCAATATGTCTGAAACCGCCATCTTAGCAACATCTGTTGCTACTTCTATCCTCAGGGCCAGCTCTGAGCCTAGGCAGTTAGTGCGGCCGCCTAGGGCCCGTCCCTGGCATGTGCCCATACCTTGCGTACGGTATGTGCACTGGTTAATAAGAAGAAATTGATTCAGCAGGCCCAACCCACTAGGAGAGAGGCACCTCCCTTGACGCGCACACGCACCGGATTGCTAATCACCCCTAGAAAAACCAGATTGCTAATCGCTTCGTTATTTTACGTGAAAAAATGCTAATCGCTTCGTTCTCCGGTAAGCGCCGCCGTCTCTCGTTCTTTCCCCAAGGGCCCCAACTCCATCTCCTTCAGACTAGTCACAGTGGGGAGTAACTTAGAGTAGTAACATGCATATGTTACTGGTCTACTCCTCCGTCCGGGTTTATTAGGCCTCTCAGCATCACAAGCCTGTTCCCTTTTATAAGGCCCCGCTTTGGAAAGGTGCATGCATGCAACCATTTCATTGGTTGCATTGAAAGCCATTGTTATTGGTGCCATAGCTGGAAAATTAATACGCTTCATGCCTGCTTTTTCATTGGTTGCATGCATGTGAGAGAGTGCATTGGGAGTGGAATGGAAGAATTAATGTGAGCAAATTACTATTGGTCTTGGTTTAAGAGAAGTTGTCTGTAGGCCTAATAAACCCGGACGGAGGGAGTATGTTATTACCTCCATAGTGGATAGTAACATATGTGTTGTGTCATGCATCACTTCACTTATTACGTTGTAGACTCATCTTCTATTGAATATGTGATGTTACAGTAACTAGCTATGTTACCACATGCCTCTCTTTCTTCATTAATTACATGCCACATCATCTATTTTGCCTAGATAAGTGTGATGTTACCACCTATGTTACTTTCATTGTGGGTAGTCTCACTCCCCAGCTAATTAACCCAAGTCCCAAGGAGCTTCGGACTCCAAAGAGACAGATTAATGAACTTTTCTCCATTCTTCTATCTAGTGCATGGCGACTAGGCCCAGGCCGGCGGTGGCGATGAACCTACGCCAGACCACATTCGGCTACCTGCTGAGGCGTTAAAGGCTGAGCCTGGCCACCGTAGCGTGCAGCGGCGATGACAAGGAAAGGTCCCATGCCGGCAGTGGAGTCCAATTGTTTTTAGGCTGCAAGCATTTCCGGTAATTGTTGTAGCGATTGAGAACCTTGTCTAACTCTTTTCTTTCTTCTAATGGAGAGATCATTAGGCTTGTTTTCTTTCTTTTTAAGTACAGTTGCAGGCAGGAGATAGCAAATCTTCAACTCGTTTCTCTCCCAAAAATACGTACACCAAAATAGCATGAAATTAAACACCCCAACATTAGTTCTCCCAACACACGACCAAGGTTCAGCAATCAAGTAATTGTCTAGTGCATAGCTGGTGCAACTATGCCTGAGAAAACACGGTGCTGACACAAAAAAGGTGCAACTCAAGATTTACGACCAACTAAATAGCAGAGATCAAACAAACAACCTAGGGAAGAGATCAACTGAATAACAATTTCAACTATCACATTGGAATTAGTTATGATTTGGCTCAAAGAACACGATGCATGAATACAACGACCCACATAGATGGATATAACAATTTCAAGAAATTAACTGAATGTCTCATCCTAACCACCAAAACCAAATAAAAATGAGATGATATCGGCGCATGTAGCTGGCTTCCTGGCTTACATGGGAGGGAAAGGACTCGAACCAAAATCCATATCAAAGGACTGCATCTGCATCATCGTATCACTGCTAGAGAAGTTGGCGCCGGCGTAGCCACCGTAGACCAGGGTGTCGAGGTCCCCTCCGGAGCTCACCATGTCAAGCCGGCTCTCCTGTTGAGGTGGTGCCGGATACAACGGGGGAGACCCCATGTCTATGCTACCAGTGGCGACACATGGAGCTGGCGGCGGTGCCTGGGAATGGATTTTTTCCTTGCGTTCGGTAATGCTCTTGAGAAGCATGTCCACCTTGTAACCAACTTTGGTGAGGTCCTCGATGTTGAGGCCAACAAGGCCCGAGAGGTCGCCATGCATGGTTTTGTGAAGGAGGGACCTGATCTCGCCGTCCTCGCACTCGCGGCGGGTCTTGTCGACCTGCTCCCGGAGCTTGTCAATGCGCTTGGTGATGAAGCCCTTCTGGTTCATCACCTCCTTGCACCGCCACAGCTCTGGAATGCTTTTGAATCGATTCAGGATACCCACCGCCTCGGCCTGGGAAGGGAACACCTCCGGCGCCGCCTTGCCCTCTTCATACACTAGTACGCAGGTCTTGGCATCGCACAGGACGGCTAGTTCGTCCGCCTTCTTCATCAGGCCCTTGAGGCGCTTCTTGAATCTTTTGCGCCGGGTCGAGTCATGGGGGGTGTACTGGAGGGTCACATTGCGACCCATTGCTGGCAAGAGGATAAAACCAGCGAAGGAAAATAAAGTTGATGGTTTCGGCGAGGGAGGAGGGGTTGATTTATAGTGGAGGGATCACCGTGATTTGGTAAGAGATTATTGTGACAGGTACGAAGAAGATTGCCTTATTTAGTACTTTCGAACGCGATCGAATATCTAGCATATCTTTGACCCGGCCTTAATTGTGCCCATCTGTAAATTTGTCGTCAATTTAAACCTACTAAGTTGGACATGATAGCGCATGACCTCCCCTCCCCCCCTCCCCCCCATATAACGGGAGCGAGACATAACATACACGTGCTAATGGTTTCCCCGCAATGTGTTCGTTCGTGCTAGAACGCTTCACGACGACACGGTGACATCCTTCTAAGCCCATCAAGCCGTGCAAATGAATTGGCTGAACACAAGCCTTTCTCCTATCTGCCAGGCCCATAAAGACACTAATTTTGTACGAAACAAGTACAAAATAAGCGGACAAAAACTACATCGCTAGAAGGAACAAA
This sequence comes from Aegilops tauschii subsp. strangulata, assembly GCF_002575655.3. Classification (NCBI taxonomy): domain Eukaryota; kingdom Viridiplantae; phylum Streptophyta; class Magnoliopsida; order Poales; family Poaceae; genus Aegilops; species Aegilops tauschii. Next base: position 648,537,156 of record NC_053041.3, on the reverse strand, counting down.
GAAACCTCGGAGGAAAAAAAAAGAACAGACTCAAATCCTATTGCGCTAACTCTCATACTGCTAAGACTACTAGAACGTCTGTGCATTGCTACGGGCTATAATGCATATAAATGAATCAGGCAAATGATTAAAGTCGTCTTCAAGGTCGAGGCTCATTTCTCCCTCATATGTACTAAGTGTGTTCTGACATCAAACGAGCGTGAACAAGCTCCCAAAAATTCAATTATCTAGACAGTCCGAGCTCCCCCAAATCCAGCCCATATGTGCGGGAAAATTATGGTTGTTCGGACTATCCTTATCTCCAACACACAATCCCAGCACAAAATCCCTACCGCCAAGCACATATGGTTGCACCTTGAAACATCCATAGTGAAAACGAGCACAAAAACATTTTTTTACTCACTTATGAAGCCTCGAACACCATATTAAAAAAGAAGTGCAGTAAACAAGCGCCTCAGTTGCTCTTAAGTCACCAAAGCAGCGGACCTTGACGCCAATTGAGAAATGGGCCCGCCACCGGAGGGCCTAATGCTGATCAACATGGACGCTGCGATCTTCTCCGGTACTGGAAAGGCTGGATATGGTGCTGTCATGCGTAATCATCTAGGGGTAATGCGTGCTGCTTGTCGAGGCGTTGTTGATCATGTGCAATGTCGTGAAATTGCTGAAGCAGAGGCCATCCGCCAGGCGCTTATGCTTGCTGAAAGCATAGGAGTTCAGTTTTTCCAAGTTGCTTCTGAGTGCCTCTCACTTGTTAACAAGTTGCAACAGCAAGGATTCGATAGGACTTCGACATGTGCCATTGTTCATTATATTAAGATGAGAGCCAAAAAGTCTTTCACCAACCGGTTAACCAAAAAAAGAGACCAGAAAATACATGAAAAGGAAAGAATCCATTCATCTATCAAAAGGTTGCTATGTTTGATTAGTTGTGGTTGACTAAGATGAGATACACAAAACAAGATAAGTTGCCATGCTTTGTGCGCCAAAAAGAACATAGAAAACATATACAAAAGGTTGAATGGCTTTGATAGTAAAACTGCGAGGTATCCGACAACACACACATACACTCACCTTTTTGAAAACACACGCATCTCACTACTGTAGATTCGGAAGCACTAACCCCTCATCATTGATGAGCCACTAACCACGTGTCAATGACGAGTTTTATCACCGACCGGCCTACTCAGGCGCAGGCGCATCAATGATAAAAATTTTGGGGCTCGGTAGAATTCTTGTCACAGGCTGGTCTAAAAATGACCAACGTGTGATATTGTGGTCCAAAGACAAAAATGGACCAACATTTGTCACTGAACGACTGCTTTATTTGACCCGTTTGAGTTCATCTAATAAATTTGAACCTTTGTGTTTCCCGTCCGTGTTGTTGTGTACTTCAATTGTTATATCCATCGTCCACTGTATGTCTCTATTAGAAACCCTCACAGCCGCCAGCTCTAGCACCGCACCCTATAGTTTTCAGTCTTCGTCCAACACATCTTCATCCTATAAGCCTCCATCAAACGTCGACGAGTCCCTCACCAATGACTCCATGACCCTCTTCAACCACAGTGCCCTCGCCCTCGCCCACTTGGCAAGCCAGTGATGGCTCGAAAATTTATGATTATTTAGTTTTCATTTGGTTTTCACCAGATTATATCGCTTTCTGCTTATTTCTAACGCTAATTCTTGGAAAGAGAAGAAAGTGCGTTTTTCATTACTTGACAGGAAATATCATACACGGAAGGAAACCAAGTAAAATTATTGCAAATCAAGCCAAATGAAGCAACTTCCATATTGGAGGATGCTACTTGTGATAGGGGTTGGCACTACAAAATTTGCAATATTTTGTGATGTTTCACTTGTGTCACGTAAAACAGTTTTTCGTCATAGAAAATGTACTGACAACGATTTCCAGCCGTCACCCCCACCGTCACTGAAGCGTCGTCATAAAAAATTAAAATCTTGGCGGTACCACTTCCTCCGTCATGCAAGATGGTATATTAAGTGACGAACCAAGTGATGGCCCAGAATGTCACCTATGATAGGCTAATTTGTCGCTCTTCCTTTGACGTCGAAGAATGGGCTTGGTTCCCCAACACCGCCGCTCAATTGTGTTCCTTGTTCCGGTGCCAAAGGCAAGCTTGCGCCCAAGTACTATTGGCCATACAAGGTCATTTATAAGATTGACTCTGTCACTTACCGTTTGGAATTGCCACCCCGTGCTCGCATTCATAATGTCTTTCATGTGGGTCTCCTAAAGAAGTACCATGGTCCTCCTCCGGAGACGCCTCCGGGGCTTCCAGCCATTTCCCAAGGACATGCACATCCGACTCCTCACAAGGCGTTGCGAGCCCACCTTGCCAAGGGAATGCATCCGATCCTAATTTGGTGGGAAGGCCAACAGGCCAATCAACATCTTAGGCCTCATGCAAAGATGTCACACCTTTCAAAAGCCAAGTCCTAACTAGATGGCTAGGGATGTATTCAAGTTTAGTTAGTCTAAATAAGTTGGTAAGTTTTAAGATAAGAAGGTTTTTGTCCCGTAGGTCTTTTACATGTAGGCCTGCGACACTACATGTAGCATAATTTCTTTCATATAGCTAGCTTAGATGTCATGAAAATCCGGCCGACAATCCAGAATGCTTGAAAGAAAAGTCTTGAGAGAGGGGAGGGTTGATGATGACATGTGGGCCCCGCTTCCAACTAAATGGTCAACCAAACAGAGTTGACCTTGGGATGTCGTATGGTCGTATGGACCTGACGGGAGGGCCAGGCCTGTCATAATCAGGGTCAATTCCAGGCTAACCGGTAACTAGTGCGAAGTGATAGTTTTCTTTTTGGCAAAAAATTAGACTCTATGGTGCGTTCGTTTGCAAAGTATTTTTGCAGTTTTTCGAAAATACCATGGTTTCTGAAAAAACTTTGGTCTTATATACTTTGAGTTGTTTGGATGAAACAAAAACAGAAGTTTCGTAAACTGTAGTATACCAGAAATTAGGTTTTTTTAAGGTATCTGAAAGAGAGGTGATCTTTAGGACCATGGTTCACCCGAACCTATGGTCCACGCCAAAGGATGTACCTCCCCCCCCCCCCCCCCCCCCCCACACACACACGTGGATCTGTGTTTTCGTGTTAAGCCCTAACTCGTCAAAGCCCACGGTTAATCCTGGTGCTCATAAGGACCCCCTAGGCCTGTGTGGGAAGTAGTTTTTTTTTCATGGGCTGGCACATGTCTCTAGGTATTGTAGCACTTTTGCACACGTCTCTATGAGCATAATTTGTATATATAAGAAAAATAATAATTCACTTGGACTATTGAAAAATATCAGGCCAGAAGAACCTTCACAAACTCGTTTCGCAGACTGTAAAATTTCTGTACAAATTATACAACATATTCATTGATGTTTGTGAGAATCTGTACTGATGTCATGTCGCAAACAATAATTTTCTAACAGTTTTTTTGTTTTGTGTTGCCTGCATGATTAGTAGGACATCAACCTATACAGGAAAAAGACAAAAAAAAGGTTAAACCTGACATATCATGTAGCACAGTATTCAAGAGATAGGAGTTATAGATATACCAGCGACCACAAACAATTATCTTCAAAGCTTGTGACAAGCAGATATGTTTTAAAAATGTCCAGATTGAAATGAGATGCCCTTGATGTGAATCTGTTGTGCGTGATTCCTTGAGCCTACTCAATGCATGTCTTGGGGAGGGAGCTGATGCACAAAACGATGCAATAAACAATGATGAACAGTGTTTGTATACATGCAACAATACTTTTTTACTACCTATGATGTAAGCATCAAGTAGGCTTATTTTAGCAATGTAGGGCTTCTAACCTCGAAAATCCACAGGAGCGCTCGTCCTCGCATGGTCTCGGTATCGCTGGGCGTTGATCAACGTAGGTACAAGTCGCGCATGTGGTATTGTGGTACAGTAGACAGGGGATAATTTAATGATATACGGAATGAGGAGGCGACGGCGTTTGTGCGTGGCATGGTGACGGCCGTCTAAGCAGAAGCGGCGACGTTATGCACTGTTGTAACGTGTACCGGAGGGCCAGACGGGGTTGTACCGTGGGCCGGACGGACTGGAAACTGCTTGAGCCATGCGATGATTTTTGTTTTGCTAGATGACGTGCATCTTTTTTTTCACGGTAAACAAATGAGATAGGGCGATGTACCGAAATCACTAGTTGAGGAGTACTCGTTGTAAAGATCACTCCAACCTTCTTAGGTTGCGACAAGTGGCGCACACTTGTCGCAACCTATGAGTTTTCTCTTTTTTCGTAGATCCGTTTATTCAAAACGTTTTATCTTTTAAACCGTGAGCACAAATCTCGAACTGCTTTCACTGTTGGATTTCTCGCGTCAAGATCTTCAACACTAGATGACAAAAAAAAACCGATAAAAAAACAGGACCGTGAGCATGGGTTTTTTCCCTTACCGAAAGAGGCACGCCCGTGCCTCTCACGAAATCACAACCATGCCTCTATCGGAAGCAAAATCGTGACTCTCGCGGAAAAAAAAAGAGAAACCGCGTTTTTTTTCGTTTCCGAGGAGGAACGGCCGTGACTCTCGCGAAAGCATAACCTGCCTCTCGCGGAAGCAAAACCGTTACTTTCGCGAAAGAAAAAAGAACAAAAAACGCGTTTTTTCGTTTCCGAGAGGCACGGCAGTGACTCTCATGAAAGCACAACCGTGCCTCTCGCGGAAGCAAAACCGTGACTTTCGCGAAAGAAAAAAGAACATAAACGCGTTTTTTTTCCGTTTCCGAGGGGCACGGCCGTGACTCTCATGAAAGCACAACAGTGCCTCTCGCGAAAGGAAAAAAACGGAAAACGCGTTTTTTTCGTTTCCGAGAGGGACGGCCGTGCCTCTCGCGAAAGAAAAAAAACAGAAAATGCGTTTTTTCCGTTTCCGAGAGGCACGGCCGTGACTCTCGCGAAAGCACAACCATGCTTCTTGTCAAAGAAAAAAAAACAAAAAACACGTTTTTTTACGTTTCCGAGAGGCACGTGCCTCTCGCGAAAAAAACAGAAAATGTGTTTTTTTTTCGTTCGCGAGAGGAACGGCCGTGACTCTCGCGAAAGCACAACCGTGCCTCTCGCGGAAAAAACCGTGACTCTCGCAAAAGGAAAAAAAAACAAAAAACATGTTTTTTTCCATTTCCGAGAGACACGGCCGTGACTCTCGCGAAAGTAAAACCGTGCCTCTCGCAGAAGCAAAACCGTGACTCTTGCGAAAGAAAAAAAATGCATTTTTCCGCAATTTTTTTTCGAATTTCTTTTTGGTCGAAAAGCTAAGAAAGACCGGTGGAAAACCAAAACGTCGAAAACCCCCGAAAAAACGCTAAAAAAGCCAAAAACGAGTGCGGAAAAATAAAAAAAAAATCCGGAGGGAGCGCTCAGAGTGCAACATGTGGCGAATGGCTGAGAGCACGCCAAGTGGCGCTAATCGTTGCGAGGCCCCCGAAGGAGCGCTCGTTAACTAGTTGCTCTCGCGATGTACTAGCTTGTTAGCGTGGATTTTTTTTCATATCTGTGTTCTGTTCTGGTCGATCCCCTTTTTTCTTAACAGCTAGCGGTGTTTTTTTTTGGCTGAGGTAACTATGAGATTGCCCTGGTGCTCACATGGCGTCTTCCTGCTTCATGCCGACTGTTGGGACACGTGGAGGGATTCTTATTTGCACCGGGCCATGGGGTAGTCGGGTTGTCCAGCCCTTGCTACACATCGAATAGTCTCATAGCATTGCTGAAACTAGTGGAAAGGAAGTGACTGGTGGACCAAGGGATGTTTATGGGCGCACATCGAAATATGACAAGCTGGATTTTTCTTCGGAAGAGTTTGTTGAAATTGGTGACGTGCACGCTGTCCACTCGGTGCTTCATTTTTGGTGACATCAACCCGTTTGTCAAGTTGCAGGACAATGGCAATGTCTTCATCAATGGTAGGATGGTGGGATGATTTCATTTGAAGCTTAACCTTTTCCAGCTAAACGAGATTTTTAGTAATGGGAGGAGATATAGGTGGTCAAATGAAAGGACTGTAGCAACACCCGGAGGGAAAATGCCCATGTTTTCTGCACAAGCTCATGGGAGGAGCTTTAACCGACCTGTCAAATCACGAACATGGACTCGTTGGTGTTAGATCCGTGCCCACTTCTGCTGGATCTTAATAATGACATACGTATACGTATTGGCCGGAGGTCCAAGCGTGGTCCATGGCAAAGAACTCGAAAGAGGTGACTGTTTTTTGCCGTATTGGAATGCGAAATTGCAAGTTGCATTCACTGCCCATCCACACGCGTCAACGACTTGTTGGCTCGCGCTACCAGGCCATGTCGCGTAAACTGTTCCCGCCATGCACATATCCCGAAAAGTGTGTCCGAAGATCAATGGCGTGGAGCGTAGGTTCAGGCAAACCATGGTCCCATACAACATTCTCCGTATCTGAAAAAGAGGTACGGACCTCTTTTTTCTAAACAGAAGCGGGGGAGGTCTTTGGAGAGAACGCAGTTGCCCTTCCTGTCTACGTGGAGAGAAGATCAGATGCATGCTTTTATGGACTTGTTGGTGCCCACTTACTTTCCAGCAAGTAGCGCATGCCTCAAGCGAAGATTGATCATGGAGTAGATCGATTCGTCGGTACGCAGCAGGCTAGCTAGCTACCCGATTGATTATAAGCGGTGCACATACACGCACAAAGAGTTTTGCCCCGGCTGGGTTGCACTCGTAAGCAGCAGACAAGGTACACTCAATAAGAATCTAGGTGGTAGATTAGGAATTTGACCAAACAAAAGGTGCTACAGTATGTGAAGTGCACATATAAGTGATAAGTCAGTCTCCTACATATATAGGTGCGGACTCGTTGACCTCCTGCATGGCGGCTGCATGCATCAGGCTTCTGTTAGCTCAGTTAGTTACATCTTATCCAGCCTTGCAATCCGTTAAAACTATAGTATAACAACATCAGCCAAACACCTCGGTAGTTTTGGTAAAACTGAGAAAAACCACACCTACGAAATTTGTGTTACGTGTTTAACGTAATCAGCCAGCTGGTGGATTAGAATTTGAGGATTGGGGAGGAAGGGGCCCACCCCCTTGAAAACCAGGGGGGAGATGAGTTAGTTAGGAAGTTTACGTAGATGTTTTACGTAGGCTTACGTAGATGCAGCATTATCGTTAAAAGAAACTGTAGTATTCCTTGCCCACACATCAAAACACTCTGGTTTTCTATTACCACGGTTTTCTAAAAACCGTGTTGCCAAACTAAGTTAGATTTTTGTAACCTAGTTATTTTTTTTGTAGAATCCTAACTCCAATTGTGATTGTTTTCCGCTATTTACTCCAATGCATTCCAAGAGACATTACATGCATTCCAAGAGACATTACAAGTTAGAGCCTTTTTCCCTTTTTCACAATCCTTGTGCTCCTGTCCAATGATGGTGGAATCGTCTTCTTTGTTAGAGCTTAGTTTCTCCCACGAACACAGAATCAATCTACAGCTTTCTTTTTGCAGCAGCGACGCTTGAGTGAGAGCAACGTGTACACCCCACGTACCCACATATACACATATGTGACTGGGATCGGTCTACCAAGATAGCTAGCTCCCACACAAAATTGCCCTTTTTCAATAGCCTTTTTCCCATCACCTATACATACCTCATCACCGTCTCATCGATACACACTTTCACTTACAACAAGTTGAACATCGGTCTGACAAGAAACGATGGACCGTGTGTCCCCGCAAAAAAAGAAAAAACGATCGACCGTGTGGCAGTATGTAATCTATCTGGCCAGCTGCTGCAGCTCAGAATGGCCAGCTAGCGATATTATTGATGTCTAGTGCCAAAGCATATATAGTTTCTGAATCTAGCTACTATCTACTTCCTCCGTTCCAAACTACAACGCGTATTGTTCTTTTTAAAAGCCAATCTCTACTATGTTTTAATAGTGATTTATAGAAATTATGGACATGAAAGGGCATTTGGTCTAGTGGTATGATTTTCGCTTAGGGTGCGAGAGGTCCCGAGTTCAATTCTCGGAATGCCCCCATTTTTTCTCTTTATTTTTTTACCTTTTTACACGTATAGCAGAATTTCTTTTTTCTTTACTTTTTTACCGTTTTTACAGGTATAGCAGGATTTCTTTCATTTAGCTAGCGAATTACTAGATATCATCAAAAATCAATCTGTGTCAAGTAGCATCGCATTCAGGGATATATACTACTCCGTATTCTTTTGTCAAGGAGTCCAATGACGGAATCGCCTTCGTCGTTGGACCTTAGTTTACCCGCTGCAATCTCCCACGAAAAAACACAGGCGGCTTGGCTGCATGCCTCTATTGTAAATAGTTCATCATCGTCTCGTCAAGTCACACTTTGACTTCAACCAGGGTTAAACATCGGTCTGATAAATAAATGAACATAGGATCTATCTTCCTAAGCACGTCGCCCATCCATCGGGACTCGATCGTGTGGCAGTAATTAATCGGTCCAGCAATCCAGAATGACCAACAATATTGTTAATGTCTCGTGCCAAAGCGTATATAGTTTCTGAATTCAGCTAGCTGTTCGAACAGGTGTATGCAGCTACTACTATCAGGCAACCTGGAAAAATAGGGTGAACGCCTTACGAATCACAGCAAAAGTAATTAATGCTTCGGTTCCATGAAAAGAACAACAAATCATCAAGCCGAACCAGTCTGAAAAAGTAAACCAGCTTAGGTAAATATTCACGAAGAGCCTAAAAAAACTTCAGGTCCACTGGTCTTTTCAGTAACCAGGGCATAGCAACCAGCGATCGATATGTATATCCCATTACGAAAAAACCCATCTTATATATTGCCAATGCGGGTCGTTTCCTAGGCACAAACATATATAACAAGTCAGTAACCAACAAGTATTTTTTTGATGCAAATCGGCCGATACAAAAAGGAAGGGATTACAATAGGAATGTTTAGATTTGCCACAGCAGATGCGTATTTTATGTAACCACTTCGAAAAGTTACTCGCTACTACGGCGCCAGATTAGGAATAGATAAACAAAGAAATGCACTGAACTTGCGGATGGACGACACACTAACTCATTTTGATACTCCACAAAATAGCATGCTCGTCCACCTCACAACAATACCCATGAATATGTGGCAGCCAGACTAACAATAGATCGCCAGATTAGAGAGCAACATGGACAGAGGAAGAAGGGCATCAAATAAGCTTATAGAGGTGCCGACAAGAGGCAAAATAAAGGTGCGAATGGAGCACTTGCAGCAGGGATGTTCGACTTGTGAAAAAAAAGGGAACTATCATCTAAAATGTTAAGGGCTCAAAGCAAGGGATCATAATAACACTTCTGTGACACAAACTTATGCACATTGGTAAGTAGACAAGAACGATGCCCACCCCTGACTACTGCTGTTTTTACAGAAATTCATCCGGCAGCAAAAGGAACAGCTGAAACAACATGTACTAAAATGATAATTACAGAAATTCATCCGGCAGCAAATGGAAGGAGCCTACCAAGATGTGGGTCGGATTGGGAAACCCTTGTGACGAGGAGGACCTTAACTTTTTCTATGCTTCCACTACCATCCCTATTGGTAACGGCGCGAAGACCCCCTTCTGGGACTCCCCTTGGCTCCTTGGGCGCAAGCCTAAAGATATTGCCCCGCTCATCCATGAAGCTTCCATGTGTAAGAATTGGAAAGTGCGGGAGGCCCTCAAGCACAACGCATGGATCCTCAAGATCAATCCATCCACCTCTATCTCTGCTGAGCATGTCACGCAATTCTTTACACTTTGGATGCTCCTTCATGAGGTCCATCTTGACGAACTCTCCGAGGATGACATCCTTTGGAAGCACTCGGTCTCGGGGCATTACTCGGCGGCCTCCGCATATAAGGCACAATTTTTAGGATTGGTTCTCTCCCCCATGGACAAGATGGTTTGGAAAGTTTGGGCTCCCCCAAAAGTAAAGTTCTTTGCTTGGTTGGCTCTCCAAGACAGGATTTGGACCGCGGATAGATTGGCAAAGCGTGGGTGGCCAAACTGTGATCTTTGCACCCTTTGCACCAGGGAACATGAGAGTAGGAGTCACCTATTCTTCAAATGCCGCTTCTCTAGAAGGCTTTGGTCCTTGGTCATTGACAAGTACCACGTCCCCGATTTCGTCATTTCCACTTGGCCCTTGTTCAACTCGGTCCAATCTTGTGGGCAAGTACTTGCGACGACGGCTATCTGCACAGACAAGGCAAGGCATCCCTCATCATGCTTGTTTCATGGACAATTTGGAATGAGCGAAACGCGCGAGATTTCAGGCATAAGTGTGCCCCTCCGACAGTGCTGCTTTCCTCCATCGCCACCGAGGCTAACCTCTGGATCACCGCCGGTGCAAAAAAACTAGGGTCTTTGTTATTGCGCGAGTAACCGCATGCCGTGTACTCGGGTCGTTTGTAACTAACTCTATTCCCTCTTATTTAATGGATGAGGCAAAGCTTTTGCCTCCGTTTCAAAAAAAATGATAATTACAGAACTCAACATTAAGACAGGCATTACATCAAGCAATTATTGAATATATCAAAATGCTATTTTGTTTTGCTGGAAAGTGATTATGTAAAATAATGCTATTACACACAAGCGAGCTAGGAGCCACCACATCACTAGTGCAAACGGACGGATGTAAAAAACGACGAGGCAGTACAAACTATCAAAACAAAAATCAATTCAATTTGGTGTATGCCAAATAAACGACCACACGATCTTCATAAGCACACCGACGAGACGATCAATCATGTGGCAGTAATTCATCTGGCCAACAATAACCCAAAATGACCAGTAGTATTATTAATGACTGATGCCAAAGTGTAGTTTCTGAATCTAGCTGTTCGAACACACGTATACAGTTACTAGTATCAATCTGGAAAAATATTGTGGACGCCTTACCAATCACAGTAAGATCTAGCAATACTTCCAGGAGAAGAAGAAAATGTAGCAATTGTCAAGGAAAATCAATGCACCTTCCAACCTGAAATAGCAAATTTGCCTAGATAAATATCCACTGAGAGCATCAAGATTCTTCAGGAGAAAATAATCTTATGCCCCTGGCCTTCCCAATCACCAGGGCATACCTACCAGCATGTATATCCCACCAGAAAAGAAAAACTTCTTACATATCGCCCAAGGCTTCACCTTCATCCTGCCTATCACCAATGTCATTGCCTAGCCACGAACATAATTAGTCAGTAACCAATGCATATTTTGACGAAAAGCAATCAATAGAGGAAGGAAGGGATTATACGATAGTTAAGATTCAGAAACTACACTTGGGAAAAGTTACTTGCTTCGGTACCAGATTAGGAGTAGATAAACAAAAATGCACCGAACTCGCAAATACAGGGCATTCATACGTGCTCAGACATTGACCAACTCATTTTGGTACTCCACATTCACCTCACAACAATACGAATGGAAATGTTGTTCATAGACTAAAAATAGATCGATGCAAGCAGTAGCTGTTAATTTAAATAAGCTTATAAAGGTGACAATTGAGTCTATCATCATTTGGCAGTTCCAGTTGGTTCAAGCTCAGCTTTCCACCTCAATTAGTTCTCTTCAATTTTGAACTGTTATGTACTCTAGCTGTATTATTATGTACATGTGCGTACAGATAGGACCCCAGCACAATGTATGCAGGACAAAAATACGATCCGGAAATTATCTCAAGCACACACATTCCTTGTATGTCAAAGCAAACAAAGTTAGAACGTGCCCTTTCCTAAAAACATAAGTAGCCATAGGTAATTCTGTATTCAGATTGCATAGCCTATAAAATAATTTTATTTCATTTTTTCAGTTTGAGAAAAGTATGTTTTTGGTCTCTCAAATTCCCCAAAAGTATAAACTTGCTCCCTCAAGATCTTTTGGTATACATTTGGTCCTTCAAGTCTCAAAACCGGATAAGCTTGGTCAAAACCAGATTTTAAGCACGTTGACCCGGTTTTACCACATTTGACCAGGTTTGTCCACGTTGACCAGATTTGACAGATGAACAGTAAATTCGAAAAAAATAGCAACAAAATTCTAAAATATCTGAAATTTTGTGGCAACCAAGATGCTTGGGTGCACTAGGTGCGTGAAAATTTGTGTGATGTTTTGACATTCGAGGAGCTCGTGGCAAAAAAAAAACAAATTTGGGCTCACAAAAAAGCCAAAATTTGTTTTTTTTGCCAGTGCTCCTCGGATGTTATTTGAACACAAAAAATTGCATGCACCTCGCGCACCCAAGCATCTTTGTTGTCAAGAAAATTCATATTTTTTAGAATCTGTTTGCTATTTTTTTGAATTTACTATTCATCGGTCAAACCTAGTCAATGTGGTCAACCCGGTCAAATCCCAGTCAACGTGCTCAAAATCTGGTTTTGGACCAAAATTATCTGATTTTCAGACTTGAAGGACAAAATGTATACAAAAAAATCTTGAGGGACAAAGTCTATACTTTTTTGGAACTTCAGGGATCAAAAATATACTTTTCTCTTTGAGTTTTGTTAGGGTTTGTGTCCTGCTCAGAGAGGCGAGGCGGCGGCGGCTCACTGAAGATGGAATAAGGTTCTCCCCACCTAATCCCCGTCCCGATGGTATTTTTAGCATCGTCGGAGGGCGTGTGGAGGTTTATCTCCGACAGGTCTCGCGGGATTGGTCGGCGTTTATTTTCGGTGAATCCACGTGGATCATGTCTTCACTCGTCTGTGTTCGTGTGTCTACAGATTGGATCCTTCCGACCGATGCTTCTTTTCATCGGCGGAGGTTGCTATTCTGGTGTGCTGGTCCTTATGGGCCTTAGCTCGATGACTTCCCGACTATCTACTAAAACAACGTTTGCCCGGCTCCGATAAGGGAGGGGCGAAGACGGCGCCACACCTTTGGCTTGCTTCAGTGCTAGTAGTTGTCGCTATGTGGTGTATAGACCTAAATATATTTTTTCTTCTGGTGTTCTTTGTACTACCTTGACAGTTGATGAATAGATTAAAAATTGCCCTTGCAAAAATAAAAGACGTTTGATAAATTTAAAAGGGACAGAAAATTAGGGCCAGTTTTTTTGGTGCTTATGAGTGGCTGGCAAAAATAAGTTGCCTCCTGCCCAACTTATTCTCGCAGCCCAACCTGAAATTTTATTCTATTCTAGAACCCTTGTAGAATAAAATTTTAAGTAAATTCTACTTTTTACTCTCAAGTTCAGCTTTGCGTCAGGTTTTACCCCATTTTGAAAGAATTCTTAACTTATACCCCAATTGATCAAAGTTGTGCCACAATATTATCCCATTGCATTTCATTTCAATTTTGTGCCATATATAGTCAGTTTTTTCTTTAAAGTCCTAGTTTGGTGTCTGGTTTTTGGTGCAAACGAACCGGACGTCCACGCCCAACCCTCTCTCTCTCCTCACTTCTCCCCTGACATCGGGACATCCAGCCACCCCCTCCAACGCCGGTGGCCGGCAAATGGCGGCTCCCAGCCACAGTGTCCCTACCCGAGCCGAGCCGCTTGGCGTGGTGACAGGATTAGCCGAGGCTGAGTGCTGATGCTGCGCTGGATGGAGCGGCAGGGGTCGCGGCTTGCACTGCCTCCTGGTGGAAGCTGAGGAAGCCATCGAATTACGTCTGGCCTTGCTCAGCTCAGAGAACATTCTGATGAGAAACAACCAACAAGTTTTGGTCAGTTCAGAGCGAACTATCAATGTCAAATTTCCACGAGGAACAAGAAGCCATTGACTGATGTAATTGTAGATCAGAACAACGTTCTCTGTCGCTGACGTATTGTGCAGTGCCTCCAGCGCCACCTTCGGCGCCTGCTCCCTCTGCTCCATGGCTTTATGAAATGAAAATTTTGCAGCGTCGGCTCATTTTAGAGTTCAGGCAGATAGAACAACCGTGTAGCTCATTCAGGCAGACAGAGACAAGCTAAGCCACGCAGCTCATCGTGCGAGCAGTGGTGTAGCTCATTCATCTCTTCTCCGGCACATATAACTTAGCGTTAGCTCAACTCAGCTTCAGAAGCAGCAAGATGGAATTCAGTTCAGGTGTGCAGACATAGTTCATTGTATCACTATTACATATAAACTAATAAAGTTCTCACTTGTGTGCAAAGAAAAAACTAGGGCATGTCTATGCTATGTATGGACCGATGCAGTTAGCTCTTTAGTCAGATTCGAATTGATCAAACACCTATGGAGGCATATTGGCATTTGGCATGCAGATTCCAATCCCTACTTGATTATCTAAGCAAAAGAGCTGCTCCAGTGTTATAATTAGTAAGTTTTCCACTTGTTTAAGCTCCTGCGTGAGGTATGTAGCTAGCTCGCTCCATCCAAAAAAAAGCAAAAACTTCGTCGTGCCATCCGTGGATCGATCGATCGGTATGCATGTAGCTAGCTCGCTCCGGTGCCCGGGCCGTCGATTGATGGGATCGATGCGATCATATGTGAACTTGAAAGAAATTTGTAGCATGAAAGGGCATTTGGTCTAGTGGTATGATTCTCGCTTAGGGTGCGAGAGGTCCCGAGTTCAATTCTCGGAATGCCCCCATTTTTTATTTCTCCTTATTCTTTTTTACCCTTTTTACATATGGTAGCTTTTTGTGCCCTTATTCTTCTTACCATTTGTACGTGTCAGTACAATTTCTTTCATGTAGCTACCAAATTATAGATGTCATGAAAATCAACCTGTGTGAAGTAGCATCGCATTCAAAGATATATACTCTTGTCTTGTCAAGGAGTCCAATGGCGGAATCGCCTTCTTCGTTGGAGCTTAGTTTACCAGCTGCAATCCCCGACGAACCCAGGCAGGCGTCACGGCTGCAGTCTCTCAAGATAGCTAGCTCCCACACACTTTGACTTCCAATAGAGTTAAACATCAGTCTGACAAATAAACAACCAAAGCATCCAACGAGACTCGATCATGTGGCGGTAACTACCAAAGCATGTATAGTTATAAACATCAGTCCATCCAACAACGCGGAATGACCAGCAATATTATCAATGTCTAGATTATAGGACAGTATAGATTCAGAAACTACACTTGGGAAAAGTTCTTGCTTGGGTACCAGATTAGGAGCAGATAAGCAAAGAATTGCTCCGAACTGACAAATACAGGGCATTCATATGTGCTCAGAAACTAACTAATTTTACCCATGGAAATTTTCATGTACTAGTCATAAGTTCCCAACTTATACTACATGCATGCACGTTACACCACTAGAAGAAAAAGGGGCTTTCGTTCGGGCCTGACCAGCCCATTAGTCCCGGTTCTGCCACGAAACGGGACCAATGAAGGCATTTGTCCCGGTTCGTGAGCCCGGGGGGCCGGCCGGGGCCTCGTGGGCATTGGTCCCGGTTCGTCTGGGCCCATTTGTCCCGGCTCTTGGCATGAACCGGGACCAATGAGCCTCGCTCCTGGCCCACAACCATTGGTCCCGGTTCATGGCAGGAACTGGGACAGAAGGATGGCCTTTAGTCCCGGTTCCAGCCACGAACGGGGACAAATGAGTTGCCTATATATACCCCATCGCCGGCGAGCAGAGCACTCCACAGTGCTCTGTTTTTTGCTGGCCGGCGAGGAAGGGCATTTGGGTGCTCTAGCTCACCTCTTATGCATGTGAGGTGTTCGATGAAATGCCCGAGCCACACTAGTTAAGCTTTCTCCTCTCGAAGCTCGACCCCCGAGCTCTATTTTTTTCGAGATTTGTCTAGGTTTAGCGGTCCGTCACGCCCCGTCCTCGTCTTCACCGCTGTCGATCGCCCGCGCCGATCTCGTCGCCGGCACCACCGTGGTGAGCCTCTTATTCTTATCTTCTTTCTGAAAGAAAAAATCTTAGATAGATACTTGTCTAATTTTCTTACTTTTGACACACATAAATATATATAATGCACGCAGATGAACCAGCAATGTATGTACGGTGACAGACACACCTCTGAGTACATTAAGGGCGTGCATAATTTTCTCGAAGTGGCTGAGGCAAACAAGCAGAATGGTTTTATGTGTTTTCCATGCCCTAATTGTGGGAATACGAGGTCTTACTCTGACAAGAAAATCCTTCACACCCACTTGCTTTATAAGGGTTTCATGCCACACTATAATGTTTGGACGAAGCACGGAGAAATAGGGGTTATGATGGAAGACAGCGAAGAAGAAGAGGACGATGACAACTATGTGCCCCCTGAATACGGTGATGCTGCAACGGGGGAAGCTAAAGATCAAGAGGAAGCTGAAGATCTAGAGGAACCAGACGATGTGCCCGATGATGATCTCCGCCGGGTCATTGTTGATGCAAGGGAAAAGTGCGAAAGTGAAAAGGAGAAGCTGAAGTTCGATCGCATGTTAGAGGATCACAAAAAAGGGTTGTACCCCAATTGCGAAGATGGCAACACAAAGCTCGGTACCGTACTGGAATTGCTGCAGTGGAAGGCAGAGAATGCTGTGCCTGACAAAGGATTTGAGAAGCTACTGAAAATATTGAAGAAGAAGCTTCCAAAGGATAACGAATTGCCCGACAGTACGTACGCAGCAAAGAAGGTCGTATGCCCTCTAGGATTGGAGGTGGAGAAGATACATGCATGTCCTAATGACTGCATCCTCTACCGCGGTGCATACAAGGATTTGAACGCATGCCCGGTATGCGGTGCATTGCGGTATAAGATCAGACGAGATGACCCTGGTGATGTTGAGGGCGAGCCCTGCAGGAAGAGGGTTCCTGCGAAGGTGATGTGATATGCTCCTATAATACCACGGTTGAAACGACTGTTCAGAAACAAAGAGCATGCCAAGTTGATGTTCTGGCACAGTGAGGACCGTAAGAAAGACGGGAAGTTGAGAGCACCCGCTGACGGGTCGCAGTGGAGAAAAATCAAGAGAAAGTTCTGGGCTGAGTTTGCAAGTGACCCAAGGAACGTATGGTTTGCTTTAAGCGCGGATGGCATTAATCCTTTCGGGGAGCAGAGCAGCAATCACAACACCTGGCCCGTGACTCTATGTATGTATAACCTTCCTCCTTGGATGTGCATGAAGCGGAAGTTCATTATGATGACAATTCTCATCCAAGGCCCTAAGCAACCTGGCAACGACATTGATGTGTACCTAAGGCCATTAGTTGAAGAACTCTTACAGCTGTGGAATGGAACAGGTGTACGTGCGTGGGATGAGCACATGGGGGAAGAATTTGACCTAAAGGCGTTCCTGTTCGTGACCATCAATGATTGGCTCGCTCTCAGTAACCTTTCAGGACAGACAAACAAGGGATACCACACATGCACGCACTGTTTAGTTGACACCGAAAGTATATACCTGGACAGATGCAGGAAGAATGTGTACCTGGGCCATTGTCGATTTCTTCCGACCAACCATCAATGTCGAAAGAAAGGCAAGCATTTCAAAGGCGAGGCAGATCACCGGAAGAAGCCTGCCATGCGTACCGGTGATCGCGTACTTGCTATGGTATCTAATTTACACGTAATATTTGGAAAGGGTCCCGCGGACTAGCTGTTCTGAATGACGCTGAGGGACGCACACCAATGTGGAAGAAGAAATCTATATTTTGGGACCTACCCTACTGGAAAGAGCTAGAGGTACGCTCTTCAATCGACGTGATGCACGTGACGAAGAACCTTTGCGTGAACCTGTTAGGATTTTTGGGCGTGTATGAGAAGAAAAAAGATACACCTGAGGCAAGGGAGAACCTGCAACGTTTGCACGAAAAAGACGGCATGCCTCCAAAGCAGTACAAAGGTCCTGCCAGCTACGCTCTTACCAAAGAAGAGAAGGAAATCTTTTTTGAATGCCTGCTCAGTATGAAGGTCCCGACTGGCTTCTCGTCGAATATAAAGGGAATAATAAATATTCCAGAGAAAAAGTTCCAGAACCTAAAGTCTCATGACTGCCACGTGATTATGACGCAACTGCTTCCGGTTGCATTGAGGGGGCTTCTACCGGAAAACGTCCGATTAGCCATTGTGAAGCTATGTGCATTCCTCAATGCAATCTCTCAGAAGGTGATCGATCCAGAAATCATACCAAGGCTAAGGAGTGATGTGGTGCAATGTCTTGTCAGTTTCGAGCTGGTGTTCCCACCATCCTTCTTCAATATCATGACGCACGTCCTAGTTCATCTAGTCGACGAGATTGTCATTCTGGGCCCCGTATTTCTACATAATATGTTCCCCTTTGAGAGGTTCATGGGAGTCCTAAAGAAATATGTCCGTAACCGTGCTAGGCCAGAAGGAAGCATCTCCATGGGCCATCAAACAGAGGATGTCAATGGGTTTTGTGTTGACTTCATTCCTGGCCTTAAGAAGATAGGTCTCCCTAAATCGCGGTATGATGGGAGACTGACTGGAAAAGGCACGCTAGGAGCGGACTCAATAATATGCAGGGACGGGCATTCTTGGTCTCAAGCACACTACACAGTTCTACAGAACTCTACCTTGGTGACCCCGTATGTCGATGAACACAAGAACAGTCTGCGCTCCAAACACCTGGAGCAGTGTGACGACTGGATTACATGTGAACACATCAGGACTTTCAGCAGTTGGTTGGAAACACGTCTCAGAGGTGACACCACTGTTTGTGATGAGCTGTACTCGTTGTCCAGGGGACCATCTTCGACTGTATTGACTTACAAAGGATACGAGATAAATGGGAATACATTTTACACGATCGCCCAAGATCAAAAGAGCACCAACCAAAACAGCGGTGTCCGCTTTGATGCAGCAACCGAGAGGGGAAAGGACACATATTATGGTTACATAATGGACATATGGGAACTTGACTACGGACATGATTTTAAGGTCCCTTTGTTTAAGTGCAAATGGGTCAATCTGTCAGGAGGCGGGGTACATGTAGACCCACAGTACGGAATGACAACAGTGGATCTGAACAATCTTGGGTACACTGATGAACCGTTCGTCCTAACCAATGATGTGGCACAGGTTATCTATGTGAAGGACATGTCTACCAAACCGAGAAAAAGAAAAGATAACGAATCGAATACATCATATGATGAGCCAAAGCGCCACATAGTTCTTTGAGGAAAAAGGGACATAGTGGGAGTGGAGGGCAAGACAGACATGTCTGAAGATTATGAAAAGTTTCATGAAATTCCTCCCTTCAAAGTCAAGGCTGACCCAAGCATCCTGATAAACGATGAAGATTATCCATGGTTATGGCACAATAAGCAAAGCACACAACCGAAAAAAAAGTGAAGACTTTCTCTCCACAACTATTATGATGATACCATGCCAACTTTCAACCTTTTCGTAGTTCATTTGAAATGCCTGTTGTAACAGACAAGTTTCCGTATGAAATCGTGATACTTCAAAACAGATTGTCCGTTTTGTACACGAAGTGCATCTAGTTTTTGCCGTAACCCTCTCAACTTTCTTGCACATGCTATGTGGGTGAAATGATGATACCATGCCAATTTTCAACCATTTTGGAGTTCATTTAAAATGCTTTTCAATTTCCGGGTCTTATAGCTCAAAAAAGCAGTAAATGCATGAAAAATAATAAAATGCATAAAACTATAATATTTGTTATGATCAACTAAAAAAACTTATATAAACCTCTAATATTTTTGAAACTAAAATTAAATAAAATTTATGCAACTTATATTAACAAAGTATTTTTTGTTCAAAACATTAATAGAAAAAAAGAATTTAATAGCAAAAAAAATTAACAAAATCTGGTTTTGATTAAAACTGATATTTAAAACAGATAAACTTTAATAAAATATATAAGTACAAACCAAAAAATAAATAAAAAATTTAATAACATAAAGCAAAAAGAATTATCATAAAGTGAAATAAATAAGTAATTAGAAACAAAACAAAATAAAATAAATAAGTTCTTTGTGGTAAGTAGAAACAAAACAAAATAAATAAAGCAAAAAAGAAAACAAAAAAACAGGGAAAAATAAAAAATATGCCACCTACTGGGCCACCACTGCCTGAATACGCCTAGAAACCAACCAATGGGCCAGGATTCAGGCCAGCAGAAGGCCCGGTAGGCCCATCAGGCATAGCAGTTTCAGTTAGGCCCGTAAGCCTGCAATGGAGAGGAGCTCGAGAGGGGTGCGGCAGTGGGGCTTATAAACCACTGCGCGCCCCTCTCAACTAGCGAGGTTGGACTAAACTTTCGACGCGGGCGTAGCAGCACAAGGTCTTTGGTCCCGGTTGGTGGGACTAACCGGGACTAAAGGGGTGCATTGGTACCGGTTCGTGGCGCCAACCGGGACCAATGCCACCCCTTTAGTTCCGGTTGGTGCCATCAACCGGGACCAAAGGCCGCCGCTTCCCGCCCTTTAGGCTGCTGAAAAGAGGCCTTTGGTCCCAGTTGGTGCCACCAACCGGGACTAAAGGGGTCTTTGGTCCCGGTTGCTGCTATGAACCGGTACCAATGCTCCGTCTATATATACAACACTTTCGTTCAGTTCTTCGATCCCGCCCCGACGACGCCGCCAGGCTGCCCCTCTGCGCCTCGCCGTCGCCGTCGTCGCCCCTGCCTCCGACGCCGTCCCGCGCCGCCCAGACGCCATCGCCGCCCCGCGCCCCCCTGCCTCCTCGCCGCCCGTCGCCGCGCCCCTCACCGTCGCCGTCGCCGCCCCCTGCCTCCTCATCGCCCGTCGCCCCGTCGCCGCGCCCCTCAACGTCGCCGTCGCCGCGCCCCTCACCGTCGCCCCCGTGCCCTGCCTCCTCGTCGATCACCGCCCCGTTGCGCAGTGAGAGCTCCATATATGAATTTCCTAATTTAGATGTGTAGTTAATTTAGATGCGTAGTCTAGATGTGTACTTAATTGAGTTGTTATAATTTGTTCATAAATGAATAATATGCCAAAGTTAGAATTTTTTTCTGTTCATAGATTTTTTTGGTAGTATTATTGTTGAATATGCAAATGTTTGTGTGTTCATATATATGCAAAGAATATGTCAATTTTCATAGAATTTTCATGATTTTTTCTGTTGTAATTTTGTTCATAGAATTTTTATTTTGTTCATAGAATTTTTATGATTTTTTTCTGTTGTAATTTTGTTCATATAATAAGAAGAGAAAGTGTTTAATATAATTAGTTAGAAAAATAATAGAACTAGTTAAACTAGTTTATTTTTAATTAGTAAGTACTACTTTATTCTATTTATAGTAAGTGCTTAGTAGTTGAACTAGTTGATTTAACAAAACTAGTTTATTTTACTATAGAAGTAGGTTATTTTTAGCAAGGAAATTAATAGAACTAGTTTAATTTTTTAGTTAAAGCAATTATTCCCGCATCGACGCTGAAGATGCCTATCCCGCATCCTCGTCGTCGACTCGGCGGAGGAGGCCGGCTTGATCAGAGGGGCCATGTCCGGGACTGGGTTCCGTCGGGCTGGTTTTGGGAGGTGCTACCTTCCAGGGGGCGTAGGTTGGTGAGGAGCCAGCCCGTCGTTGACCCGATCCTTGTTTGGTGGTGGTCGCGTGGGCCAGTGACGGTGCCGAGGCTTCCGGACACCGCGGAGGTGGTACGTCACCGTGTCAGCGAGGAGGACGAGCACGTCCGTCGCTACATGGTTGCGTTGGAGGGCAGGTTCGACAATACCTGGCAGGTTCTTCAGGGATCTCACTAGAGCGATCCTGTGATGGTTCCTTCTCTTTGGGTGTCCACCGCCCGCGCCGATACCCATCGGGCGCTACGGTTTTAGCTGTACTGGCGATGCTATATGTATGATAGTATTCGAGGTGTATTAGTGATAATATTCGACGATGTACGGACGCATGGAGATGATGTAGTTTTGCTTATAATTGAATGCATCCTAATTTGAATACTACTTTATTTTGCGATTAGATTTTGCTTATTGAATGCTCAAAATGGAAAACTACTCCTACTTTGAATGCTAAAATTGGAGAGCACTATGCAAGGCGTATGCATATGATTAGTTGATAGCTTATAGGGTTTTTGTTTTCGCAGAAATCTAGGAGCCCCCGGCCCCTCCATCATCCCCGCCGTCGTCCCCTTCACCGACCCCCTCCGACCTCGAGGTGAGACCAGCCAAATCCTCTTTTAGAAAGATAATTAAACGATATTTCGGGTTGACTTTAAGTCTGTCGAGTCTCCACCATATATGAGAGGACGAAGAATCCCGACTGTTGTCGTGGGGGTAGCTTCTCCTTCGTTCCCGTGTGCTAGACAATTTGGTGTAATGCACTCGGGAACGAAAGGAGGAGCTACCATCACCGACGGTCGCAAATGTCAGAGAGGAATCAGTGAGGGAGAGTTCCACCATATATATATGAGAGGACGAAGAATCCCGATTGTTGTCGTGGGGGTCGCTTCTCCTTCGTTCCCGTGTGCTAGACATTTTGGTGTAATGCACTCAGGGACAAATGGAGGAGCGACCATCATCAACGGTCGAATGTATACACCACGTGAGCTGAGAGTTTTCAAGAAAAGACTCGACAAACCGATAGTCAACCCGTGATGAATAATAATGATCTATTTTAGTTTTTGTAGTACATATATTTAATTGTACAAGTTTAATCTTTGAATTATGAACGTAGGAAATGTCGTCATCGGACGACGAAAGTCTCCCGGGGGAGTGCGGATGGTGCCACGACGATCGAGGTTTGTGCGACAGGCCTCACCTGGACGATGATCGGCGCTTCAGCATTAAGCTCGAGGAGATCTTCGATGTTGAAACGGTACGCAACGGCGACACGTGTTTTTTCGTAATTAAGCATGACTTCAACTATTTCAACTTGTAATTTTCATCTTTTACAATTCGAGTATAGCTTATCCCATGCCATGCAAGACGGTATGTCTTGGAGAGGATGGATTTTGAAGACCATGAAAATTTTGAAACGAAGAAAATTCACCTAAGGACCCATCATGATGTGGGTTTTGAAGTAAATCTGTATAATGCTGAGAGCGTAACCCATTTTGGTTGCAAAAATTGGGAAGCATTTTGCAAGATGTATGGTTTTGATGAGGGTATGCTTGTCACCATGGATCTTGGTGATCCTGACATCGACCAAGACAATATGGACATTTGGGTCCTTGTTGATACGCCTCCAGTTCTACCGCTATGTGAGTTTCTCAAACATAGTTAATTATTAACTAATTTATATTGTTTATTTCAAAATAGTTGACAGCTTATTTCCATTGACAGCTTATTTTGATTGTTCAAACAATGTGCGGAACATGGTAGACAAAACCCACTACACCGATGGCTTCGAGTTAACTTATCAGGAGAAAAATCATCTGGTCGGATTTTGTACTGATCTTGAGAATTACAATATCTACAATCAAACTCCTCAACATTATGGTCAATACGTGCCACTAGTGCACGTGTTGAACTACGGTAACTACCATGGAGATACCCTGGTAAGATTGTTTACTATTACGACATCCGTGCATCTTTTGCATACTTCTAAAACTAGTACATCATTGCTAACTATGAAGTTATTACTATGTTTTTCAACAGAGAATCCCAGAGGATTGTGTGCCTCATTTGATGTATCAGAATGGCAGCCTTCGTGTTTTGAACATATATCCAGGTCATCCTACGAATCTCAACTGTCCATACCGGATTTCTGAAAGAAGTGGAGACATGCTAATCAGAGAATGGAAAAAATGTATGGACAGTCGTAAGGAGGTTCTTGGAAGCAAAAGGAAGCGCCGCGCAAGAATTGGAGACAGGATGATCTCCATTCTCCATAATGGAGAGTCAGGGTCTATATTGTTTTATGCTATTTTACCTTAAATAGGGTATTTAGGTCCTGCATAATACTGATGATCATATGCTAAGAACAATTAAGTAGGGTTGGTTCGATGACTATCAAGATGATGATCGTATGACTTGTTATTAATAACGAGTAGAAGTTGTATGATGATGATTAGTAGGACTTGTTATTATGATGATGCATGATGCGAGCATGAAGAGTTATTATATATCTGTGGGTGAAATGAACATGGATTAGATTGAAGTGAAGCCAACATGCATGTGGTGCATGTCGAAAGTCGTACAATCCAAACTTGATCAAGTTAGGATTAGTATTACTTTCGACATGCATCAGATGTTGCCTCACTTCAATCTAAGTCATGTTTAGAAATAGCAGTATAGCAGTAGCACGGAGAAAAAAGAGGACACATCTCTCTATTAGCTACCTATAACAACCTAAATTAACCCCCAAAACCCCAAAACCACCTCCTTTAAAAAAACAGCCCCTGAAATGCTGACGCGTGGAAGCTTATTGGTCCCGGTTGGTGCTACCAACCGGGACCAAAGGCCACTAGTAGAAAAAGGGCCTTTAGTCCCGGTTCTGGAACCGGGACTAAAGGGTCGTTACTAAAGCCTCCCCCTTTAGTCCCGGTTCTTACACGAACAGGGACTAAAGGCCGTCCACGTGGCCGGAGCCTGGAGCTCCACCTTTAGTCCCGGTTACCAACCGAGACTAAAGGAAATTTTATGATTTTTTTTCAAATATTTTTTGAAATTTTTTTTATTTTCAAATTTTTGAATTATTTTAACCTCTAATCTCTAATCACCCCTCATCACTGCTCAATTTAACCTCTAATCTCTAATCACCCCTCATCATTCCAAATCATCTAACTTCCCGGACGGTCACCCATCCTCTCACTACTCCAGCCTGAGCACGCTTAACTTCCAGGTTCTATTCTCCCTCGTTTCCAAGTCTGCACTTGTTGTTTTCCTGACAATAGTAAGATGTCAATCCTATTAACCCTCCGGAATTTAGCTTGAGCATGAAGTCACACATTTCACTGTTTGAGTTTGAAACTATTTTTCTAAAAAACAATAATTATTTAGTAACACTAATATTTCTTGAATAACTAGTTTGACCATAGTTTTGACCAGATTAGACCAAAATTCAAAAAAAACTGAAATAATTATTTAGTAACACTAATATTTCTTGAATAATTAGTTAGACCATTGTTTGACCACACTTTGACCAGATTTGACCAAAATTCAAAAAAACAGAAATAATTATTTAGTAACACTAATATTCTTGAATAATTATTTAGTAACACTAATACTTCTTGAATAAGTAGTTTGACCATAGTTTGACCAGATTTAACAAAAATTCAAAAAAAACAGAAATTTGAGCATAACTTTTTTTCCTTTTAGAATTTGAGGATTCTAAAAATTTGCAAATAGGCCGTAGGCCGTCAAAATCTGATGCGGATTTTCGTGCTGAACATTTTGATATATTATACGTTTTTTTTCTGACATCGTATGCAAAAGTTATAGCCGTTTTACATCTTCCCTACACTTTTTGCAAAACATGTCTAAATTTAAGTTTTTAAATTTTCCTAACTAGTAGATGTAGTAACATAACTACATTTCGAAGGATTTTAATTTTTGAAGTTTTTATCATTTTCTTTTGCTTTTTACAAAACCGAAAAGGCGATCCACAGGGGGGTAGAGTTTGAAAATGAGCCCTTTAGTCCCGGTTTGAGACACGAACCGGAACTAAAGGGCATGGTACCCTTTAGTCCCAGTTCGTGTCTCAAACCGGGACTAAAGGTCTAATCTTTACACCCTTTAGTCCCGGTTCGTGTCTCAAACCAGGACTAAAGGGCTCAAGTGAACCGGGACTAATGCCTTAGCCGCACGAACCGGGACCAATGCTCACATTAGTCCCGGTTCGTGACTGAACCGGGACTAATGTTAATATTGCCTTGTGACCAAAGCCCTGTTTTCTACTAGTGGGCCCTCCTGCCTGGGCTCGCCGGAGCGGCCACGTGGAGGCCCATCTGTCCCGGTTGGTATAAGAACCGGGACTAAAGGCCTAGGGCATTAGTTACGACCCTTTAGTTCCGGTTCCACAACCGGGACAGATGGGCCTTATGAACCGGGACAAATGGCCCTTTTCCTACTAATGCACATTCAAAGGAATTAGCTAGCTACACCCGCGGGCACTAACGAACTAACGACTCCACTGCAACAAAACACATGCCCCAGTAGCAGCCAACTCACGCCTCAGAGGTGGGTCGACCCTGCTGACCCATTGGGTCAGTCGGTGCCGGCTCCACTGACCCAAGTATGGTTCAAGGCCGATCCACACGGCCCATTGGCCTCGATTTTTTGGGCCGGGTCAGCGACCCGGCGGGCCGACCCGGCCCATTCCCATCCTGAATCTATCCACATACAAATACCAACTTAGCTGCAGAACCCATGCCTCCAAGGGGGATGAATAATTATCAAGATGGAGGTGATGATGGTGGCAGGCTGGCGGCAAGCAAAGCAAAGTCGAGCCTACAGAGGAGCAGAAGGCACGCATGGAGGCTAACCGGCTCAAGGCGCTTGAGAGGGCGGCAGCAGCCGAGGGTCGCGCATCCTAGTCACAGCCTGATAAGGAAACTGCCACCTAGGCGCTTGGAGGATCCTGAACCACCTAGGCACAAGTCTAGAAAATTTAGAACAGCTGGCAAATTTGTGGGCAAGGTAGAGAAACCTGAAGTTTGATAGAGGACCACATCTTTGTGAGAAACCATCAAATAACTACCTCTTGTAGCTAGTTTGACAAGGTAGCAGTATGGGAGGTATGGGAGCCCAATAACCCAATGGAAAATTGGCAATAATTAGGCTTACCAGTTGTTCAGATAGTTGGTTCTGATAACATCGGTGGGAAGCTAAAGTATGGGAGGGCACGTCTGGGATTGAAGGTATTCTCCATCTTTGTGCAGACTTTGGTAATTTCATAAGTCTTGACCTCCATTGAGTAACAATCCACATTCCCGATATGAATACCTTCGGGAGCGCCTCGGAAGAACAAGAATCCCTCAGCTGCACCGATAGTGCAAATGGAATGATACTGCCCAGGAAGCTGTATGATCTTCTCTAGCTTCCACTGATGCGAATTATTCTTCAGAGAGGTATGGTAGAGGGCAAAGGATCCGTGTTGACAGACAAGGGAAAACATCTCAAGGGCGCCTTCCCGGCCCATCACAACAGCCATTGGGTGTCGATGGGCAAAGCACTCGTCAGGCAGATCGCTGAGCTCCACATGGTAGCCGGTGAGAAGGTCGACAGTGGAAAACCTCAAAGTGCGGGTGTCCAGCACCATCAAATGGTCACTCCAGCCATAAGGCTTTGTCCAGTAGAAGCAGCAGCGCACGCAGTCAAAACAGGACATGCGTTCCAACGAAGGTGAAATGGGAGGCTCGGCCATAGACCATTGCATAGTTGTGGACGGGAGCACAAAGAGGACAAGCTTCGTCATGTATCTTGCTATGCATATCACCTCGAAGGGCTCTTCCTCGCCGTCGTCCCTGGTGTTGGGAGCAAGCACGGGCTCGAATCCATGGAGGCGATCCTGCGGCCTGGGCGGCGAGGTCCTCGGGTATGGTTGGAAGCAACACGTATCTGCTGGACAGCGGGTCACAGACGGCGAGGTGGAAGTCGGCAGCGTTGCACCGCTCCCGTTTGGTCCACGTCGGGCGGTCACAGCGTTCTTCGTCACCGAGCTCACTGGAGTCCATGAGGATGCTTACCAACCGGCGGGCACAGTCTTCGCGGTAGCTCCACATGTGGACGGAACGGGGGTAGAAGGATCTCCAATCGAGGAGGACGCGGCCGTCGCGGACGTCGCGGGGGCGCCAGCGGGGGCCTTCCCCGTCGTCTTCTTGGACGCCGGGCCGGACGTAGGAGGCAGAAGAAACGACTGCCGGGACGAAGGAGAAATCTGCGGCGCAGGGGGCGAGGGCGCCGGCGAGCGGGGCGGAGGGGTGCGGCGCCTGGGCGGGGTGGAATCCGCCCGCGTCCATGAAGCCGAGGAGGGGAGGGCGATGTAGCGTGCGGAAGCGGCGGCGGAAGGCGCGGCCTTTGATGACCCGGCGGAAGGAGCTGCAGGCGGTGGAGGTGCGGGCGAGCGCGTCCGGTGTGGGCAGGCGGATGAAGATCTCCTCCAGGAGCTCGTCGGGAATGGTCGGCGGCGGCGGCGAGGCCATGGCGGCGGGGCTGGGAGAAGGGGATCGAGGGTTGGGGATAGCGGGAGCGAACAGTGTGTATTGGAGAGTGAGCTCTACGAAGCCACATCTAGATCTAGAACAGGGACACCTCGTACGGCTTGAAAAACATTTGGAAAACAAGTTGTGGTTTAAAACTCCATAAATCTGTCCGTAACATTTCACTGGTGGATAGATAAAAGGGGAAAAAACATCTAGACAAGCTCCCTGCATACAACACAAATTAAACACATCAATCACCCGCAAAAAAAAAATGCACATCAATATGCTGGCCTGGCCGGTTCGAGAAGGAGTAGTCCGGTGTCGGCGCGGCGGTTGTGGAGCGGCACCAGACGAAGATATCGGCCATACTTGGCGAGAGAAGGAGTATTCGATGAGGAGGTGGCGCATGGTTCAGGTTCCTAATCATAGAGCACACATAGTGGTGCGAGTGGTAGGCCGTGGCGAGCGAGACTATCGACGGTCCAACATCGTTCTTGTAGGGCTAGCCAGAAGAACGACTTAATGCTCAACGATGCCCACAGCTTCCATCTCAACTTCCAGGCGGGCACGATGGTTGATCCATGGAACATGGCGACGTAACATGAGCTGGCGGGGTAGGCGCCACTAGCCGTCCATCGCCAACGAAGCCGGTCCGGTTGATCGAAGAGGACGACGTGATGCAGCCGACGACACATGGCGACGTATTGGACAAGGGCGACAATGCCAAGGGCATCATGTAAGTCTTGCACCCATGCGCGCTCCGCCAAGCCATCATGGATTAATGGGGGGCGGGGGCGGGGGGGGGGGGGGGGGGGGAATTCATCTGGGCAAGCTCCCTATATACATCACAAATTAACACAAACAAGAAGACTTGATGCCGCCAAGCTCGCGATCCGCTGAGCGGGCTTTGGGGGTGCTCAGGGGCTTGTCACCATGCACTTGCTTTCTTGGGCACGCGAGCTCTCGTTGCGGCCAGCCACCCCAGAGATTGGGGAGGGGGACGCATCAGGAGAGGCCCATGCCAATGGCAGTACCCACTATTTGGCTGGTGCACAACAGGGATTGTGCAAACACGCACCCTCGCTTCCCCGACGCGCTAATTTGTGCCGGCCCACTTGCAAGCCTGCCCCCCTCCCCTCCCTCGTGTTCTTTGTTTTTTTTGTTCTTCTCTTTTCTATTTTTGTTTTATTCTTTGTTAAAATAATTTGGGATTACAAAAAGGTTCTAAACTTTTATAAAATTGTGAATTCTGAAGAAAATGTTCAAGATATCTTAAATGTTAATGGATTCAAAAAATTCATGATTTCCAAAAAAAGTTAACATATTCCAAAATTGGTTGAGACAATAAAAAATGTTTATGAATTTGGAAAAATGTTTATGAACTAGGAAAAACGTCCGCGTACTCAAACAATGTTCATGATTTCATAAAAAATGCGCAGGAAAAAATTCGTGTATTCAAAAAATGGTCATCATCTTTTAAAAATATTAGAGAAATTCAGAAAAATATTTGCCGATTTAAAAAGATGTTAACAGTTTCAAAAAATGCTCTTTACTTTTTAGAAAATGTTCACAATATTCAAAGAATGATCAGGGATGTTTGAAAAAGAAATTCCGAAATTTCAGAAATGAACTAAAAAACCAAAAAATGTTCTGAAATTTCATAAATTCTTCCCAAATTAAAAAAAAATGATCGCCGGTTCAAAACTGTTCTGGAAGCCCAGAATTTGCGAGTTGGTGCAATTCTTACCAAATCTGATGTTGAAAGGGATCATAGTGCATCTATCCACATAAGAAAACTTCCGTGACACAAACTTATGCACATGGCCCACCCTTGAGTTTTGCTGTTCTTATAGAATTCATGCGGCAGCAAAAGAAACAACTTAAACAACATTTATTAAATATGAATCACAACTCAGGCATTATGGCAAGCATTTCGTCAAGCAATTATTGGATATATCAAAAGGCCATTTGTTATGCGGGAAGGTGAAGATTACAAAAGGCATGCATAGAAACTTGGGAATGCATTATAGATAAGGATATCCAAGGAATTGCGACTGTTGCAGAGTCTCTTGAACGTCATTGACTGGAGATGGACCATGAAGATGCCACAAGATGTCCTTACAAGTTACTCCCTCCGTAAACTAATATAAAAGCGTTTAGATCACTACTTTAGTAATTTAAACATTTTTATATTAGTTTACAGAGGGAGTACAAGCGTCACATTCTTTTCCTCGTTGAACCCCACCAGAGCTAGAGGCTTCCTCTTGCCTGCTGCTCCTAGCGGCAGAAGCTTGTCCAGTTCAACGGTCCTTGCAAGGACCCATGTCGCATCATCCCGATGAACACCAGCTTTCCACTTCCATAGTTGGGCGCGGAAGCCCGACACGACGATTAAGCCAAGGCCACCATCTTCAGCCGGCATAACCGCGAAAACGGTATCGTTGTGGGCGTATGCATCCAGGTGGAGAAGAAGCCGAGGACAGGAGGCCTCCGGTGGTGGGCGCGGAAGCGGCGGAGGAACGCGGGTTGGAGGACCAGGCAGTGCGCCAGCGCTTGTAGACGAGCGAGGCGCGCGGGAGGGCGGACGGCAGCGGGGGCAGGCGGAGCAGGATCTCCCCGAGGAGGTCGTCGTCGTCCATCGGGGGCGCCGGCGAGCGGCGGAGGCGGCTCATCGTCATCGCGCTCGCGCCAGGGTGATGAATAGTCGCGGTCGCGCGGCCCATCAGTTGGCCCACGAATGCATGCCCATTTGAGCCCTGAAACGGAGATGGCGCCAACCCACCCCGTCGTTCCCGCCAAACTAACCTATCTTCCGGGACCGCCCACCTCGAGCTCCCATGTCGGCGCCGGCGCCGACGGGCTGCTTCAAGTGCGGCTGCCCGGGCCACTGGTCGCGCGACTGTAAGTGGACATGATATACGAGCTCTTTTGTCTGCAAAAAATGAGTAAAATCAAATACTATTTTGATAAAATGGAAGGAAAAATTTGCTGCATATGTGGCATCAAAATTCAAAATATGAGCAAAGATTAGAACCTGCTATTGCTCACTGTACGCATGTGCTTACACCTTACGCCGGCCAATTTTGGGCTTTCGGCCTCCTAATGTTGAGCTTGTGTCTCGCTGTCAGGTGGAGTACCTCGATCCCTTATTTACTCCTTCGAGCAGTTTGTGCGCAAGGTTAGAAAGTTGGGAATGTGCTCCATGGCAGGGACATCATAAGTATACCTTCACAGCTAGGTGTATATTTTGTTTTCCATTCCTTCCACCATGTTAATCCACCTTGTTCTTTCTGGAACTTCTTCACTGACATTGTGCTTCCTTGTTTCAGAGATGCAAACTCTGCACTGAAGGATATGGTAGCAAGAGAGGGAGACCCTACACAGCTGCATGAACCACCAGTGGAAGAAGCCATGCCAGAGACCGAGGGGGAACCTGGTCTGATTTGTTTATGGTGCAGATTTTTTTTATTTTTAAAAATGGAGGATGACCCCCGGCCTCTGCATCTGGGTGATGCATACGGCCACTTTATTAATTATTCTCACAAGACCTTACAAAGTAATACAACAGTAAGACTAAAGCCGCCGTCTAAGCAACTATATCCAGTTGATGAAGGGGCGCAGATAGCCTGGGCCTAATACCAAACAGACATCGCAGCCAAACCTAACATCTAAGACCTGAGGTCCCATCCAGGACGCCTGCCGGGCATGGGTCTCACCGGTCCAGCGTGCACTCAGAGGCCGCCGCCGCCAACTGCCACCGCTCCATCTTCAGAACTGTACTGATGCATCAACTTTGCTCGGTCCAACTATCGTCGACGCCACCACGGCGCCCAACGGCACCTCCTTCCTGCGCGCAAACAGCTGAGCACGTCGCGAGCACGTCGCGGTCGCCACTGATACACCTCAGCACCATGCTGCCAAGTACCACCAGCCGACACAGCTTGAAGTCTTTGGAAGATCTGTCGTGCGTAGCACCTGCCGACCAGGCATGACAAAGCGTAGCACCTGTCGGTCAGGCATGACTTGACATCTCCACCGAAGCTCCATGCAAGATGAAGCCGCTCCACCTCCACCCCAGGAAGACACGGCGAAGAGTTGAGCACCACAATCACCACGAGAGCCGGACCAGCCGACCGCCATGGCGAAGCGACACCACTAAAGAGAGAACCGCCGCCATCAGGAACGCCAAGAACGCGCTGCAGCTGTCCCACCTCCCCGCGGACACAAAGCGGTGCCTTCAAGAAGGTGACGGGGCCGGGCACCGCCGCTGCCCAACCAAAGTTTTGGGTTTTCACCCGGGTGCAGGGGGAGGACGAGGGGGAGGGAGTTGGATCTCGAAGCCGCCTTCAAGAAGGAAACAGCGCCTGGAGCGCTGCCGGCGTCGTGGCCGCCGCAGCCGGCCAAGAAATTACTCCGATCCAGAGCTCCCAACCCCACATCCGCGCAGTCCGCCACCGGATTCGGCCGGACTGACGAGGAGGAAGCAGCAACACGGGGGCGCCGTCTTCAGATCTGGCAAAGGAGAGCAGCAGGGGATCCCTCCACGCGGCGCCTGCGTCCACCGCGAACTCGCCGCCCGCGCGGCCGAGTAGACGCGGCCCTCAACTCCGGCGAGCGCCGCCCGCCGCCAGGACGACGCCGCCCTCACCAGCAGAGGCCGCCGCCTCAAACCTTAGGCCCGAGCCCGAGCGGCGTCGTGGCCGAGGGCCTCGCCGCCACCCTCATCGGCGGCCGCGCGGGGGACCCGGCGCCCGTCTCCGGCAGCGGCGAGGACAAGAATCGAGAAGGGGAGGAGGCGGACGGGGGTTGGTCGCCCCCGAGTCGCTCGGTCGTGTAGTGTTCGTAAATATGCAACCCTTTAGATTTCTAGTTTAGAAATTTTCTGGATCCCTACCTATATATCAGCCATTTTAATAAAGTATTGCTCGTTCATTAGCTGTTGCATTGCCGATGGAGACACAGAGGAAGAACCAATCCTTCTTTTTTTTTTTTGCGAGATAGGAAGAACCAATCCTTGGGACAGAACCTCCGTCGACGGACAATCAGGACATGGAGTTGGTGCAAGAAGATATATATAGATCCTCCAATGGTGGGAAGTAAGGACATGAATCCCATGCAAGAAGACTTGCTAAGCGGAATCTACAAAGATACAGCTGACGTAAGTTCATACTAGCTGGTGTAAGCGTAGTAATTATGATATAATTATAAACTTTCTGAAAAGTTAAACATCCAATGGCATTTGGTCTAGTGGTATGATTCTCGCTTAGGGTGCGAGAGGTCCCGAGTTCAATTCTCGGAATGCCCCTTATTATTTTTTTTTGCCGTTTTTACACGTATAGCAGAATTTCTTTCATGTAGCTGGCGAATCAAATGTCATGAAAATCGATCTATGCGAAGTAGCATTTCTAAAAATATCCACGGATAGCATCAAGGTTCTTCAGGAGAAAATAATCTTATTCCACTGGTCTTTTCAGGCACCAGGGCATAGCAACCGACAACGTAAGTACATCCCATCAGGAAAAGACCATCTTATATATCGTCCAATGCTTCGCCTTCACCATGCCCACCACCAATGCCGTTGCCTGGGCACCAACATACATAACTAGTCAGTAGCCAATTAATATTCCGACGAAAAGCAATCGATACAAGAAGGAAGGGATTTACCATAGGACAGTTTAGATGAACCACAGCAGGGTGTGTATTTACTTATTTGTTGACTTGGAAAAAGTTACTCATTAATCATTTGGGGGACTGTATTTTAATGCTAGTGATCACCGGAAAAAACAATGGTCCCTCTGCAACATATCGACATTTAAGCGAACATGAAGATTTCATATAGTACAACAACACACCTGGAACTGGAAGAAGAAAAAAAGATTTATCATGCTCATTACCATGCCTCTCTTGTTCGGAAAGGAATGCTACAACATTATGATTTTGGCGAATGTGTGCCTTGTGCTATTTCATAAATTTCAATAGATTTTTGTGGTGTAGCATGTCTAGACAGCTACTTGTATATCTTGGGACTAATTCCTCTAAACCCTCTGTGCACATTAGATTTCGGACTTTTGCAGGTTGGTATGAATGTTTCGCCGAAAACAAGTTTTCTGGAAACCTGAAGTTTCCCGGAATTTATGTGCATACTGATAGAGGACATGATGCTCTCCTGTTACAGAAACCTGAAGCTCTGACAGTTGATGTTTCTATGATATCCGTTTCTCTGAAACCTGAAGCTGGCAGAGGGCTCACTTTTTTGAGTGCCAGTCATCATTTGCACACGCTCAGTGCGCAATAAACTCAATCATGACAACTCATCCAGAATTTGGCAGGAGTTGGAGATGAACTCACCACAAGCATCTTAATAAAAGAAATTAGCTAACTCATCCACTCCACTCATGCAAATAAAAGCTAAGTTCCCTCGGTTACTGATAACTATCTAGACTGAAAGAGAGTACGTCTTCCAACACAAACATCAGTACATGATATAAACTGGAGTCTTAAACGTCAGTGTTGGTCAAACTAAACTTGCAGACGGCGTATCCTGCTTCCATACACATACTGCGCTTAATACAGACGTATCAAAGTACATCACCACAGTCTTCAACACCTACCATCCAACTCCAGGTGTATATAGCTCAAGCAAGACCAAAACGACTAGCAA
Source organism: Aegilops tauschii subsp. strangulata (assembly GCF_002575655.3). NCBI lineage: Eukaryota > Viridiplantae > Streptophyta > Magnoliopsida > Poales > Poaceae > Aegilops > Aegilops tauschii. The sequence continues at coordinate 648,502,504 of NC_053041.3, read as the reverse complement.
GCGAGCTCGGATCTGCAGACATTTATTTAGTCAGAAAAATGCAGTTGATGCAATGGGAAACTTCCTTATCCCAATTTCTTAGGAAGGATGCATGTGCTAAACTGCGGAGTACAACATAGCTTAAGAACAAAGGCGCACAAGCTGCTCGTTTGTAAATCGGCAGACCATATACACAAAATCCCAGAGCCAGCTTATTGCAGTTTGGAAGCAATATACACAAAAATGGGCAGACCATAACAGGTGAATCCTATCTGTTCGTGGAAACACAGCATGGTAAATACGGAGTGCTCACAAATAGAAGACCCCGGGCTTCAAACACCGACTTACAGGTTATGCAACATTCTTCTTTTGAACATCTTTGTTCAACTGAATGAATGATGTTTAGTAAGTGCTAAGTATGACAAATGATGTACTCCCTCCGTCCCAAATTACTTGTTGCTAAAATGGATGTATCTAGCACTGTGCTAGATACATCCATTTGAGCAACAAGTAATTTGCTAGATACATCCATTTGAGCAACAAGTAATTTGGGACGGAGGGAGTACTACATAAAGATGCAAGGGCGAAGGCCATTTTGTAAAATATGGAGAAATAAAACTAGCTTTCCAACCTAGTGTGTAATCTTTCTTTTCAGTCAACATTCTCAATCACACACATGGGAGTTAAACATGCATGCAGAATCAAACCATGAATTGACTATCTGTCCTAGCTAGTTTGAGAAGGCAGTCAAGCCCTATAGAACAATAATTAACTTTCTAGATAACCATGGGAGTAGAAATGTGAAGCAAGTGCGCAGTTGATGCAATGGGAATCTTTCCTATCTGCTAAATTGCAGAGTACCATATAGTTTAAGAATGAAGGCGCAAAGCTGGTTATTTGTGCTTCCCAAGAACCCTAGAGTCATCTTATTCCAGTGAAGCAAGATAAACAGAAGTACCAGACCATAACATGTGAACTCTATGCTCTTGAAAACAGAACACGGTAAATAAAGAGTACTCAAACATCAGCTTACAGGTTGTGCAACATTCCTATTTTGAACATCATCATTCAGTTCAATGAATGATGTGTAAAAACTAAGTATGACCAAAGAAGTACCATATGAAGATGCAAGCACAAAAGTCATTTTCTCTCCTTAGATATGAAGCAAAAGATAATAGCTTACCAGTTGAGATCAGATAGTTGGTTCCGATAACAGCGGTGGGAAGCTAAAGTATGGGAGGGTACATGTGCGGTTGAAGTACTTCTCCGTCTTTGTACAGACTTTGGTAATTCCATATGTCTTAACCTCCATTGAGTAGCAATCCACGTTGACATCCTCAACAGGAATACCTTCTAGAGTGCCTCGGAAGAACAAGAATCCCTCAGCTGCACCCACTGTGGAAATGGAATAGTTATGATACTGCCGAGGCAGCTGTATGACCTTCTCAAGCTTCCATTCCTGCGAATTGTTCTGCAGAGAGGTATGACAGAGGGCAAAGGATCCGAGTTGACAGACAAGAGAAAACATCTCAAGGGTTCCTTCTCGGCCCAAAACAACAGCATTTGGGCGACCCTGATGACCAAAGCTCTGGTCAGGCAGATCTCTGAGCTCTACATGGTAGCCAGTGAGAAGATTGACAGTGGAAAACCTCAAAGTGTGTGTGTCCAGCACCATCAAATGGTCACTCCATCCATAAGGCTGTGTCCAGTAGAAGCAGCCGCGCACACAGTCAAAATAGGACTTTTTCAAAGACGGGAAGATGGGAGACTCGACCATAGACCATTGCATAGTTGTGGACGGGAAGACAAAGAGGACGAGCTTTGTCTGGTATTTTGCGATGCTTATCACCTTGAAGGGCTGTTCCTCGCCATCGTCGCTGGTTGGCTGGGCGGCGAGGTCCTCAGGTATGGTTGGAAGCAGCACGTATCTGCTGGACAGGGGGTCACAGACGGCGAGGTGGAAGTCCGCGGCGTTGCACCGCTCCCGTTTGGTCCACGTGAGGCGGTCACGCGCTAGAGGCTCACCGACGTCCATGAGGATGATTACTCCGTAGCCGTCTTCGAGGTAGCCGCATACGCAATTGACGCGCGGGTGGAGGGAGATCCAATCGAGGAGGACGCGGCCGTCACGGACGTCGCGGGGCCGCCAGCAGGGCCTTTCCCCGTCGTCTTGGACGTCCGGCGGGAGGAAGTACTTGTTGGAATTTTGCTAGTAGGCCTTTGGCCCAAAGCCCAACTAAAATTCTGAAATTCTCTTGGCCCATTCATGCACACATGTGAGTGGAGTGAGTGAGACTAAAGTTTAGTCCCATCCCGGAAGTTGAGAGAGAGTTGCACCTCTTTATAAGGTGAACTCTTCTACCACTTGTATGAGCATGAGAAGAGGAGACCTACACGCGCGCTCCTCCTCCTCGCTCGCCGCGCCGCGCCGCGACTTGAGATTGAGCCGAGCCGAGGACAAAGCTACCCTAGCCGCGGCTTCGTATGGTTTCTCACCGCCGTTCCAGATCATTGCGCCGCCAAGCAAGTCTTCTCCATCCCTCCTTTCGGCGTGCACCGGGAGAAGGGACAGCAGGCCTCCAGAACCCCGCCTCTCGTGATCCTGTACGGAAGAGGGGCGATTAGGTTTTTGGGGAGCGCACTCGCGCGACTGCTGACAGCGACGACTTCGCGAACGACGACTTCTTCCTCGACCTCGGCAACCTCATCCTCGACGACATGGGCGACAACGCCAACGCCGGCGGTGCTGCTCCCGCTGCACCGTATGTGATTCTATCCTTTATGTTCGAGATCGTGGTAGAATTCATGTTTCTAGTATGTGCCCTTGATGTGGTCTGTTCATCTACTATGCTAGTTCACATGATTAGTTTAATCTCTACTATTGCTGTCATGATCTATTTCCTATTTATTCGGATTAAATCTCGTAGTAATTTGTTCATATTTCCAACAATCCAAAAACCTGATTATAGGCAATTTACTCCGAGTGGTTTTGCTGCGCATCTGAAGCCGCCTGCCTTTAAGAGGGCGCAATATAAGAGGTGGCGCACGAGAGCAGTCTACTGGTTTCAGACCATGGGCTGCTATGACGCCACCAAGGGAAAGCCTGAGGGCGATCTTAATCCAGCACAGCTGGAAGCTTTTGAGGAGATCGATACCCTCTTTAAAGGCGCTCTTCTGAGTGTTCTTGATGACTCCATTGTGGATTCGTATATGTCGTTTGACAATGGCAAGGATATGTGGGCTGCGCTCGAGGCCAAGTTTGGTGCCTCGGACGCCGGCAGCGAGTTGTACGTCATGGAGCAATTCTATGACTACAAGATGACTGATGAGCGCCCTGTTGTACAGCAGGTTCATGAGATACAGTCGCTCGCAAAAGAACTTGAGTACTTGAAGTGTGTGTTGCCGGACAAATTTGTTGCCGGAGGCATCATTGCCAAGCTTCCACCTTCGTGGAACAATTTTGCTACTTCCCTGAAACACAAGAGACAGGAGTTTTCCGTTGTAGATCTCATTGGTACTCTTGATGTTGAAGAGAAGGCGAGAGCAAAGGACACACGTGCTCGAGTTGCTGAGGGAGGTTCTAGTGCCCACATGGTACAGAAGAAGAACTTCCAGCCCAACAAGTTCAAAAACAACAAGAACAAAACTCAGGACAAAGGCAAGTTTGATACAAAGAACAAGCCATCACATTCTACCAACTTCAAGAAGAATTCTCATAAGAAGGGGAAGGGACTTTGCCATGTCTGCGGTGATCCTAATCACTGGGCTCCGAAGTGTCCTAACCGCATTGAGGAGCGCGAACATGAGAAGAGCGGCAAGTCCGCTAATGTTGTCATCGGTGATACTGATATGAAGGAATCAGGGTACGGTATTTTTCCTATCATACTTTCAGTATTCCAAACCCCTGATTGGTTAATTGACACCGGTGCCAATGTACATGTTTGTGCTGACGCCTCCATGTTTTCTTCTTACCAGGCCACTGGGGCTTCTCCCGTGCTGATGGGGAACGGGTCACATGCCATCGTTCGAGGTGTAGGTACGGTCGATCTGAAGTTTACTTCGGGGAAGACCGTGCGTCTGAAGAACGTTCATCATGTGCCGTCCATCAATAAAAATCTCGTTAGCGGTTCCCGTTTATGTCGAGATGGTTTTAAGTTGGTTTTTGAATCCAATAAAGTTGTAATTTCTAAGTATGGACAATTTGTTGGAAAAGGCTATGAGAGCGGAGGCTTGTTCCGCCTGTTTTTGTCAGATATTTGCACTAAAGTTATTAATAATGTTTGCCACATCAATAAGTCTGATATTTGGCATTCACGACTTTGTCACATTAACTTTGGTTGCATGACGCGGCTAGCCAATATGAATTTAATTCGGAAAATCTCTACTGTCAAAGGCTCTAAGTGCCAAGTATGTGTGCAAGCTAAGCAACCTCGCAAGTCCCATAAGACTGCAGAGGCAAGAGACTTGGCGCCACTAGAGCTTATACATTCTGATCTTTGTGAGATGAATGGCGTGTTGACAAAAGGTGGAAAGAGATACTTCATGACGTTGATTGATGACTCCACTAGATATTGTTATGTGTATCTTCTGAAATCAAAAGTGAGGCTTTGACTTTCTTCAAAAACAATAAAGCTGAGGCAGAGAACCAACTTGATCGAAAAATTAAACGGCTTAGGTCCGATCGTGGTGGAGAGTATTTTTCCAATGAATTTGATCTGTTTTGTGCGGAACATGGTATAATCCATGAGAGGACGCCTCCCTACTCACCCCAGTCAAATGGGGTAGCCGAAAGAAAGAACCGAACTCTAACTGATATGGTTAACACCATGTTAGATACTTCGGGTCTATCCAAGGAATGGTGGGGGAGGCGCTAATGACTGCGTGTCATGTCCTAAACCGAGTTCCCACAAAGCATAAGACCATGACTCCATTTGAGGAATGGGAAAGGAAAATGTTGAAACTCTCTTACCTACGTACTTGGAGTTGTTTGGCGAAAGTCAATATACCAATTCCCAAGAAGCGCAAGTTTGGACCAAAAACCGTGGATTGTGTTCTTCTGGGCTATGCTTTTCATAGCATCGGCTATAGATTTTTGATAATAAAATCTGAGGTATCTGACATGCATGTTGGCACGATTATGGAGTCTAATGATGCAACTTTCTTTGAGGACATATTTCCTATGAAGGATATGTCGAGTTCATCAAATCAGGAGATACCTACTCCATCTAGTGAGGAATTTGATGTAATTCCTGAACCCACTATTGCAATGGAACACGTTGAGAATCCTGTTGAGGGTGACAATGGAACTCCTGTGAGGAGTAAGAGACAGAGGACTGCAAAGTCCTTTGGTGATGATTTCATTGTGTACCTCGTGGATGACACACCCAGGACTATTTTAGAAGCCTATGCATCTCCTGATGCTGACTACTAGAAGGAAGCTGTACGTAGCGAGATGGATTCCATCTTAGCTAACGGTACCTGGGAGATCACTGACCGTCCTTATGGGAGCAAACCTGTAGGATGTAAGTGGGTGTTCAAGAAGAAGCTTAGACCTGATGGTACGATTGAAAAGTACAAGTCATGGCTTGTGGCCAAGGGTTATACCCAGAAAGAAGGTGAAGACTTCTTTGATACTTACTCACCCGTGGCTAGACTGACCGCAATTCGGGTGCTACTATCACTGGCTGCCTCACATGGTCTTCTCGTTCATCAAATGGACGTTAAGACAACTTTCCTCAATGGAGAGTTGAAGGAGGAAATTTACATGGATCAGCCAGATGGTTTTGTAGTACCTGGTCAGGAAGGAAAGGTGTGCAAGTTATTAAAGTCTTTATATGGCCTTAAACAAGCTCCTAAAGAGTGGCATGAGAAGTTCGAAGAACATTAACTGCTGCCGGCTTTGTAGTAAACGATGGCGACAAGTGCGTGTACTATCGCTATGGTGGGGGCGAAGGAGTTATTCTTTGTCTGTATGTCGACGACATATTGATCTTTGGAACCAAACTTGATTTAATCAAGGAGGTTAAGGATTTCTTATCTCGCTGTTTTGAGGTGAAGGATCTAGGAGTAGCTGATGTTATCTTAAACATCAAGCTGTTGAGAGATGAGAATGGTGGGATCACACTGCTTCAGTCTCACTATGTGGAAAAGGTCTTGAGTCGTTTTGGGTATAGCGACTGCACACCTTCTCCAACTCCATATGATGCTAGTGTGTTGCTTCAAAAGAATCGACGGATTCCTAGAGATCAACTAAGGTATTCTCAGATTATTGGCTCGCTTATGTATTTGGCGAGTGTCACGAGGCCTGACATCTCGTTTGCTGTTAGCAAGCTGAGTCGGTTTGTGTCAAAACGGGGAGATGATCATTGGCATGCGCTTGAGAGAGTTATGCGCTATTTGAAAGGCACCACGAGCTATGGGATTCACTACACCGGGTATCCAAGGGTACTGGAGGGTTATAGTGACTCAAATTGGATATCTGATGCTGATGAGATTAAGGCAACAAGTGGTTACGTTTTTACACTTGATGGTGGCGCTGTTTCTTGGAAGTCTTGCAAGCAGACCATCTTAACGAGGTCAACTATGGAAGCAGAACTCACAGCATTAGACACTGCCACTGTTGAAGCAGAGTGGCTTCGTGAGCTCTTGATGGACTTACCTATGGTTGAAAAACCAATACCCCCTATCCCGATGAACTGTGATAATCAAACTGTGATTGTCAAGATAAACAGTTCTAAGGACAATATGAAGTCCTCAAGGCATGTGAAGAGGAGACTGAAATCTGTTAGAAAATTGAGGAACTCCGGAGTTATTATGTTGGATTATATCCAAACGTCAAAAAATTTGGCAGATCCCTTCACAAAGGGTCTATCATGTAATGTGATAGATAATGCATGGATGGAGATGGGTCTGAGACCCACCGCATGAGTTGTCCATAGTGGTAACCCACTCTATGTGATCGGAGATCCCGTCAAGTAGAAGTGGGAGACAAGTTGTTGGTCAGCTGGGAGGAGAGTATCCCTATATTACCTATCCCACTCCGTGAAGATGCAATACTTTCCTGATCTGCATGTCAGGTTGATACTTATCTTAATGTGTTCCAAGTGGCTTATTCGGGTAAGCAGAGATGTTGTCCTGCAGAACATCTTCTGAGGAATACACCTATATGAATTTGACTGTTAACGTCGCAGTCTGTGAGAATTGGGTGTTCTCTAATAAATTCATGAAAAGGCCCTGGAGTATGACGTATACGCTCCACCCGCGGGGAAGCCTTGCGGCAGCCCAGTATCGGTCAAGAATTTGTGTGAAACTAGTCTCGCAGAAAACTTGTAGTTCAAGGCATAGTCCACTATTCAAGTTGTGATCTAGTGTAGCATAAATCTCTAAGTGGAAGTTTAACTTCACAGTCTCCACTAAGCACCGGTATATAAACAATGTTTTGGAACTAAATGATGAGATGTGCCAATGAGACTTTGTGGGGGATTGTTGGAATTTTGCTAGCAGGGCTTTGGCCCAAAGCCCAACTAAAATTCTGAAATTCTCTTGGCCCATTCATGCACACATGTGAGTGGAGTGAGTGAGACTAAAGTTTAGTCCCACCCCGGAAGTTGAGAGAGAGTTGTACCTCTTTATAAGGTGAGCTCTTCTACCACTTGTATGAGCATGAGAAGAGGAGACCTACACGCGCGCTCCTCGGGGTTGAGCCGAGCCGAGGACAGAGCTATGTACGCTGTCTATATTTTTGCTGCTCGGGAAAAATTAATGAGTCACTACCCGGCCCGCACTATATAGTCAGGCGGGCGTCTACCCTAGCCGCGGCTTCGTATGGTTTCTCACCGCCGTTCCAGATCATTGCGCCGCCAAGCAAGTCTTCTCCATCCCTCCTTTTGGCGTGCACCGGGAGAAGGGATAGCAGGCCTCCGGAACCCCGCCTCTCGTGATCCTGTACGGGAGAGGGGCGATCAGGTTTTTGGGGAGCGCACTCGCGCGACTGCTGGCAGCGACGACTTCGCGAACGACGACTTCTTCCCAGACCTCGGCAACCTCATCCTCAACGACATGGGCGACAACGTCAACGCCGGCGGTGCCGCTCCCGCTGAACCGTATGTGATTCTATCCTTTATGTTCGAGATCGTGGTAGAATTCATGTTTCTAGTATGTACCCTTGATATGATCTGTTCATCTACTATGCTAGTTCACATGATTAATTTAATCTCTACTATTGCTGTCATGATCTATTTCCTATTTATTCGAATTAAATCTCGTAGTAATTTCCTCATATTTCCAACAGTACTCCGAGATAGAAGAATCGACGGACGGGACGAAGCAGGAGGCAGAAGAAACGACGGCCGGGACGAAGGAGAAATCGGCGGCGCAGGGGCCGAGGGCGCCCGCGAGCGGGGCGGAGGGGTGCGGCGCCTGGGCGGGGTGGAATCCGGCCGCGTCCATGAAGCCGAGGAGGGGAGGCTGGTGCATCGCGCGGAAGCGGCGGCGGAAAGAGCGGCCTTTGATGACGCTGCGGAAGGAGGTGTAGGAGGCGGAGGCGCGGGCGACCGCGTCCGGGGTGGGCAAGCGGAGGAGGATCTCCTCCATGAGCTAGTCGGGGACGGGGATGGAGTCCGCCGGCGGCGGCGGCGGGTCCATGGCCGCGGGAGTGGAGAAAGGGGATCGAGGGTTTGGGTCGGGGATAGTGGGAAGGAGCGACCAATGACTCTGGAGATTGGGAGCGAGAAAAGCTCTCTACGAAGCCATTTAGCGAACAGCTCTGTACGACTTCATATATTCGAAATTTGTAGCTTTATTAAGCTTGAAAAACGTTTGAAAATCAAATTGTAGTGCAAAACTAATCACAAATTAAAATTTTATCAGGACAACTCTTCATTTGTGGGCTAGATAAAAGAAGGGGGAAAAAATCCATGTATACCTCACAAAATAAACACCCGCCAAGACCTGCAAGCCATTTATTATTTCCATCCCGCTCCAAATGGTTTTCTAGTTGTTGCTTTTGCCATGACGGGGAAAGACCAGGAGGAGTATGGAAATAATGATTTTCAGAGAAATGTTCAGTGTGATGGGAGGACACTTTATGGGCATACTACCTCTTGCAGGGATGCTTTGGTGAAACCAATCCAATGGGATGCAATGCCAGAACTTTTGTCTGCAAGGTAGCAACAACACTACAACAGCCACATCAGCAGATGTGCATCATAAGAAGGGCGATAGAGACCATCTTTTGGACAAGCTTCGAAGATGTTCCCGACGACTGCTTTTATACTTCGTCGCATACCCCCAGACACATGGCAAGATGCCGATGAGATTGTTCAAATGTGGATAGTAGAAGGCATCATCAACAAAGTTCAGTCGCATCATGGAAAGACTCTGGAGGAGGTAGGGGACGACTATATGAAGGGATTGGTCTTGAGATGCCTTGTTTAGTTGGAGGAGAGGAAACTTCGCGGTGGCATATTGGTAGTCAGAGTTCACAGAAGTCTCCTAGTGTTCATGCAGTCAAAGATTGTCGATGTTGGCTTCATGGAGATTATCAACAATGTTCTATATGATGTGCTTGTGTCGCCATCGGTGCACCGCATCTCTATCGAGAGCGGTTGTAGATCAATGTATACCACCTACCAAAAATTCATGAAGTTGCATTCCTTCATATGTCATGTCGATGAGAAGAAGTTGAAGATCAGTTGAGGTGGGCAAAGAAGAAGAGTCTTCATCATGATATCAAGTTTCTGTGCTGGTCAAAGTTCCTTTGTGTAGTCTCCTTGAAGGGGTCGAAGCTCAAGGTGCCGTCAGATGGGCTTGGTGACACGATACAACTGCGATATCAATGTGCCGACTCCCCTAACCTACACATTCTCCCATCCAGCATCGTCAAGCTATTCAACTTGCATATGCTCGACATAAGCAATACCCAGGTAGAGGAGATTCAGTAGGATTTCTGAAAGATCGAGACTCTTCGGCACGTGCTCGCAAAAACACTAGCACTTCCTGCAATGTCCATGCCACTAGGTGTCGAAGAACAATAAGATGATGATGATGAGGTTGGTAGTGAGCTACATACGCTTCATGGCATAAAGCCTGCCTCGTCGGGATCATGAGAGTGGAATCTATTGGATAACAAGATGAAAAGAAGTATACTGTCATTTAGATGCACAACTTCCAGTATGTGAAACATGGAGGATGTGTGTTCGAGGCTGCTCTCTTGTACATGTATCTCCTTGGCCACCCGAGTCCGCAAGGTGATGAGATTCCTTCATGCATCTTCACCTACCCAAGACTTCAGAGTCTTGAGATTTTGGAGCTAAACGGAAACGTGAAGTGGCATGACATTCTAGCGGCAAATCTTCTTCACAAGGTCTGACCAAACCTCGTGCAACTCAAAAGGCAAGATACCAATGGGGTACCTAAAATCATCAAACAAAAACTAGGAACGAATTTAAAAGATGGTTAGAATATGCAGGTTCCTTCCCTCCTCAAAGCTCATGAAAATTACTCTTTCCTACTTATGGCTTAATTTGTGCTTTCTTGAATTCATCATGGGAGACAAGACTCGTGCAAACCTGACCGCAAAGGGCTCAAGCTGCATGTGGCGTGATTTTGTACGCTTTCCTTCCGTTTTCTCTTTCAAATGTTCTCTAGTTAAACGATATGTATTTAACTTGATTGTTTCTAGACTTGTTTGTTTTGAAGTGAATCTCTATCCATCCATCACGTGTTTTTGTACATGAATTTTTTACGTATGTGAAATGTGAAAGAAGAAAATGAGTGCATTTGCATTCAAATGCCTTCTTGGGTTAAGGTCCCTTGATTATTTCATATGAGCATGTTGTAGTCAAAGAGACATCAATTCCTTCACTACATGCTTTCGACCGTAGGTTCATGTGTTTCTTGTACAAAGACTAAGGGAGATGTGCAAGTTTCTTTAACTATGATGTGGTCCATACAAATACTTTCATAAGCAATACATGCCTATTATGCTATGTAGTACACATTACGGATATATTGTCATGGGTTAGTTTCTTGAGTTGTGATCATCAAAGCATTTATTGGTATACGATGCATATAACCAATTCTTCATGATTCATACAAATGATTTAGTATAAAACCGATGCAAACAAACATCAACTCAAACACCATACCAGCAGACACATAAATTCCAAAAATGCACATGCAACATTCTTTTTCATGTCTTACTCATGCAGTCAAGGGTCATGTCAGGCCCTTAAGTTCAAAACCTAGAAAAGCAGTTTCTCAGTAACTGCCTACAAGACTGTAAACCTTTCAAACAAAATACCACCTTCATAACGGCGAAAAAAATGTTCTACACCTCAAGTTCAACAAACACCATATGTCTATATTGACCCTTCAAGTGACTCGGGATCTTGCATGCGCCATGTAGTCTACCTTTTCAGTAGTAGGTTGAAGATTGTTTGGGCCATTTATGCTGACTTTGGTTATACTCTCGTGTACATGTTCCCCTTATTTTTATGCATGTCCTTAGGGCATCTCCAGCAATGTCATGTCATCATCCGCTAGCTCCGACCACAACATCTAAATCTTATATGGAACGTAATAAATAGGAGAGAGATAATTTACTGTTGGTAAAACTTCATACTACAGATTTAGGCAAGCCTTGAAAAAATAGTTGAGATGAGAATAATCTATACCTTAGTAAATGGCTGTACAAGCTTCTTACCGAGGACGATGTCTTGCAAACCCTCTTGGGCCAAAAGAATTTTGGCCCAAAAGTTGTGTCTCAGGCAAGTTGGAAGCCTGGGAGCTCACATTTTTGGCAGGACTATTGCCGCAAGAGACATATTTTTTTCTTCAGTTCCTTCGTCATCAAGGAAGGCTCCGAGATTAGCTTCTAGGAGGACAAGTGGTTGGGAAACGCTACTCTCCTGGAATAGTATCCAGCCTTGTGTCTCATTGCACATGATGAGAATAATACTCTTGCGCAAGTTCTAAGCTCCTCCAAGATCTTTCTTTTAGGCGGGATTTTCTTGGCCCTCTATCTTGTGTCATGGCACCATCCTCTAGTCCATTTGGATTCAATCCACCCTACATGAGAATGGGTTGGATTTCACTGGAACCTAACTCAAAATGGGTCTGTCATCGGCGCTCTCGCACTCGGAGATTCTAGTGGGAAATAATAATAAATTGAGAAGTCAAAGATATGACTAAATATAGGATTTTTGTGTGCTACCTACGCATGGGGTTCTGCTAACAAAGGACTACCTCACGCTTTGTAACTGGTATGGATGCAAGAAGTATTGTTTTTGTGCTCATGATGAGACAATTAAACGCCTTTTCTTCCTGTGTAATTTTGTGTGTTCTACACGATCAATGATCCAACTAATGTCCAATTTGTATTTGCCAAGAAGTGTTGCCAATCTATATGGTCACTGACTTATGACATACCTAACAAGTTTAGTATGCTAATAAGGATGGGAGTGTCTGACTTATTCTGGTCACTTTGGATATATAGAAATGATATGCTTTTTATTAGTAAAATTTCATCTTCCTTGCATGTTATGTACCGATGTACTCATTGGCTTCGTAAATGGTCTACACTATACCTAATGGAGTACCGGCCGCTGTTCACAAGATGTGTACACGGTTGGAGCAGGTGCCAGGGATGCTTTTACACCCACATGGGTGGCAGCATATCTATGGATATGACCTCCACCCTCCTCGACATAGCCATAGTTTCAATCATATTAGACTTTACTATTGCCAACTGTCCTTTTATATTGTGCGTCCTTCAAAACACACACACACACACACACAAGAAGTACGTCCACAAATAGCAAAGTCATACAAGACCAAAGCTATGTGTAGGCGAGAAAAAAATGATTATGAATTAATAAAACGCCCTTCTTCGAGAAAAAAAGGGTACAATAAGTTTATGCCAACGTTCTGTTAATCAGCTACGCCGTGTAAATTATTGCTAAGTTAGAATCGAAGCAAAAATGGAGTTATGTTTCTTTTGTAACTTACAGGAAAACTCTTGGCATAAGTTGTGTTTCTCACTTAATCAGAACATAATTTTAGACACATGTATAATTAAGTTCTTGGTATAATTTTGGCTGCGTGCATCTTAAATATGCAAAGGCCGGGGTGTAATGCTTAAACCTTTTAAGTAAATAAAGCTCCCTTTATCGAAAAAAGTAGCCGGTATAACATTTGTGAAATAACCTATTGTATAACAGGATTTTTTTTTTGGTAATCTCAGACTTGACAGAAGCCTGTGGTGGCCTGAGCTTCACGTGTTGCATTACATTCATATGCATGCGTGGCCATGAGTGTCAGGCGAGTGAGTGCCATGTATAGTGTGCATCACTAATCGTTTTTATTTACTTCCATCTGCAAATGTGTGGCCCCCTTTGCTGCAAGTACTATATCACCACGTGCGTGAACCCTGGAGGAGTAGACGTTGATCCACTTGTTGTTGCCCCATTCCGCTCACGTACCATTCGTCAAATAGTTGGTATGCATGCGATTCATCGAAGATTTTTTCTTGATTTTTAAGTACCTTTTTATTCATGGGATAACAACGTTAATCATTTACCGGAAGATGAGGAGGATGTTTATGATATTTTGGGAAATAGACTAGTCTATGAGCTGCGGTATTCGATCGCCTCCCAGTTATCATAGTTCACTCTTACAAAATCGTGTTCCAAGGAACAAGATTCATGGAAGACGGCTGCCACAATCTGGTGGTTTGGTTATCGTTCTTGATAGTATCAACTACCTGTAGATTATCAGAACCGATGACAGTTCTGTCGCATCCACTTGTTTAATGGAGAAATGGTGTGAATGGGCACCAATAAGGAGCTAATTGATCGGGACAAGTGACTGGTTTTTGGAGAGAGCTGGTCAGCTAGCTAACTCCTCCAACATCAGTGCAACAGTCCCTGGTTAAGGGGAACATGCCAATGGTCCTCGCCGATTATTATCATCCCACTCTCTCTCTCTCTCTCTCTCTCTCTCTCTCTCTCTCTCTCACTCACTCACACACGTGCGCGCACACACACACGCGCGCGCACGCACACACACACACGGAGAACCAACTGGTCCACTCCAACTAACCGGTACATTTGTGTGTGTGGTACATGGTGGTTGGAACCAGGGCACACGGCAATGATGATGAACATGATTATCATAGCAAGTGGATGAAGTTATAGATCCGATCGAGTGCTTGAGCCATGCAGAGAATAGTGGCCGGGATGAGTTCACCGTGGGTGGCCTAAATTCCGATACAACTTGGAGGGAGGTGTGGCTGGCTCGAAACGAGGAGACATGGAAGGCCTTTGCAAGGACATGACATAAAATTGGCACGGGGTAGTGGCCGTGGTGTGCACCGCCTGTATGGCCGATGTATGTGTCGGTCGACTTGTTTTATTTCATGGAAAGCAAAGCCCATGTTAGATGAAAATAAGTGCACATTTCTGGGGAGACAAAACTCCATTTCATTCAAAATTAATGTATGTAATATTCGCAGTGAGTTTTATGTTGATGCAAACGAACTCATATTATAGTGGAAGCAATTATCCAGGCGATGGAAACGAAATGTTGTTGTACGTGTTATTATTATTTTTGCGTTTGACACAAACTTTCCTATTAGGTTCAAAAGTTACAGTGACATGGAAGCACTCTAGTCCACAAAAAGATTTGTGTCAGATCCCACCAATCTATTAACAAATTTGAATTTAAGAACAATGATGCAAAACTTGATTTATCTTACTATAAATCAATGCATAATATAAGGTTCCACTTACCAAAAGTTAAGCAAGGATGTCAATATTATATTAGGAACTCAGCTTTGACTCTTGTATTTCTCAATGTCTAATAGTGTTTTATCGTAAATCAACTCAAGGTCGGCCAAGTAAAACAACTGCATGATTTTTTGCTTTGTCCACACATCTTCCTTGTACAACACATAAGCGTAAGTTCACAACTTATCATTTAAGGAAAAGGGAGAATAAACATAAGACCTAAAGTTAACTTGTCTGAACTTGTTTTCCATTAGTATAGTGCCTGTGAAAACTTTGAGGTTCAAAGAGCGTGCGTGGACGCTGCCATGATTTTTTTTTTGAAACAAAAGGATGTTCCAGACGATAAGAAACCCAAACACAGGGTCCATGTCTTACTGGTGTGCTTTGTTGGACATTTTCAGATGAAGCGGATTAGTAAAGAATATCCATGTAATATTTCACAAAAAATTATAGTACATCATGCACATTGCATCTATTTGTGTTGAGGAAAATGGTTAGAGGTTTGTTAGCTTACAGATTTAGATACCAGAAGGTTTGATCCAGTATATCAAATATAAGTTTGGATAATACACCTGAATATTTAGTAGCCGGCCGATGACTGACAATGTTTGTAACACTTCCTTGGACGGCTGCACAGTCTCCTAGGAAGATCAGCTAGTACCTCAAAACGTGACAACTGGAAAACACAAGATCAACACGCTTAGTTTGACTAGGCCGAAATTGTGTATGATATGCCTAACTCTCTCCTGTTCGTGGACATAGTGTAGAACCGAAGCAGTCTTGGCAATGTAGGTAAAATGTAGGACTTTTGCAGAATTCCAATATTATGTATATTCATACAATCAATCAACACGGTATCACTAATTGCATATTGTCGTTTTAGTCATAATGAACCTTGTCTGAACAATCATAATCCGAGTCCTCATTTCAGTCTCGCTGCATCACCCAAATCACAGTTGGTATGGACATATGGCGTGTATTCATCAGAAGGTACCATAAAAGAGCACTATATAAAGGAGTACAAAGGAGATGATATCACCTTTTTACCATCTATTCTGAAAAATAGCCACCAAAGTGATCAAGAAAAATGCTAGAATAAGTGATAAACTAAGAAAAAATAAACATATTATTAGGGTAGGTTCACTGAGGTTATGTGAACGTTCATTAATCGGGGATGCCCTTTAGGATTATTGTTGAGTTAGAAAGAGAAGCGAAAATGATGTTATTTGTCTTCAAACTAAAAGATAATCTCTTAGCCTGAGTTGTGTTTCTCTCTTAACCATAATATAATATAATGTGAGACACAGCCTACCTTATCCGTTAATTGATCGATGTAACATTTGTAAAAGAACAACCTACCATATGACATGCTTTTATTGTCATCTTAGATGCCGTGGAATCTTAACACACGTCACACACTGCACATCGATCGATGTTCGGACGTGGTTAATTAGTCATAGGACCAGTCGCTAGTGGTGGCCTGAGCTTCACGTGCCTCATTGCGCTGCCGCCACTGCTCAGTGTTTAAGAGCAAGCACAATAGTAGGCTTATAATCCGCCTACATGGTATATTTGTCTATAGAAAGGAGAGAGACATTGAAAAATGGTTAGAGTGGGTTCCAAGAGCCTAACTATATGCGCATTCCTAAACAAAAGTTATAAATACAATAAAAGAGAGAGAAGGAAAAAAATAGTAGTCTAATAACCAAACTTATTGCACGAGTGACCACACATACTCATCCCGGCAAGTGACTGATTTCCTTAGCGAGAGAGCTGGTCAGCTAGCTAGCTGCTCCAACATAACTGCAACAGTCCCTGATTAAAGGAAACAGGCCATGGTCCTCGCCGACTATTCCCATCCTATACTATTTCAGATCTAAAACATAAATAATAGCTCATCTCTCTCTTGCTTTCTTAAACAAATGTAGATACTTATATAGACACAAGAGCAATCAACCCTATGAACACACGTACATACACCTTCCCACATGAACACCTCTGAGAGGCTGAGCCAATAAATCTTGAGATTGATGAAATCATCACAATTACAATAGCCTCATAGTCGATGGAAACATCAGCCCCATTGAATGATTGTCGTAAAATATCTTTGAGTAAATCCAAGAAAATGTGAGCACCCCTACTAAGTCTAGAACTTGAACTCGAGTGGGATATACCACCACAAGATGCCTAACCATCTGAGATTAGTGCTCTCTCTCTCTCTCTCTCTCTCTCTCTCTCTCTCTCTCTCTCACACACACACACACACACACACACACACACACACACACACACACACACACACAACCAACGAGTCCACTCCATATTTTGAGGAGGTTTAAAGAACGCGACAATACACATTTTTGGTTGGGGTATACAGTGGTTGGACTCAGGGCACATGACAATGTCGATGAACATGATTATGACAGCGAGTGGATGAAGTTGTGGATCCGGTCAGAGCACTCGAGCCCTAGAAGGTGTAGTGGCCGGGACAAGTCCCTCGTGGATAGCACACAACCCGGTAAAACTAGGAGGGTGGTGTCGATGGCTCGAAAGGAAGCGATGTGGAAGGCCTTTGCAAGAAAATGACATAAAATCTTGGAAATAAAAACTCACGTTAGATGAAAACAACTGGACATTTCTTCAGAGACAAAACCCAATTTCATTTGAAATTAATGTATGTAGTCTTCATATTGATTATCTTTATGTTGATTTAAGAAAACTCATAGTTTAATGGAAGCAATTATCTAGTCTATGTACGCAAAATGTTGTTGTATGTGTTAAAAAGACTTCATTCAACACAAAATTTCCTACTCCCTCCGATCCATATTAATTGATGTTGCTTTGTTACTCCCTCCATCTCAGTTTACAAGGCTTGCACGTGTATCTTGGTCGTCAATTTAACTTATATAAAATAAATTGTTTAACGTAAAAAATATATCATTAGAAAATAGAATATCTAAAGTTGCTAATGATATATTTTTTGTAATGTATGCCTATTATTAAGTTGGTCAAATTAACGACCTAGGTACACGTGCAAGACTTATAAACTGAGATGGAGGGAGTACAATTTTAAAATGAAGTTGTACTAAAGCATCGTCAATTAATAAGTTGCCATCAAAGCATATTCTTTAGCCCACAAAATGATTTGTGTCAATTGCTACCAATCTCTTAACAAATTTTCTTCATGCCAAGTTAAATTGCATGCAAGAAATAAAAATAAATAAAAGAGTTAATCTAGATATTTATTTGGAAGATCCAAATCGTTTTGATTCTTAGAAGCCTACGATACTTTCCTTAAATATAAGGTATGAGTGGTGCATTGACTGAAACCACTACGGAAAAATTCTTTTATGCAAGTGCCTAAGTGCTTAAAAAAATACTCGGTATCAAGATAAAACTCAGCAAAGTCCAAGCTTAGCGGAGTGCTCAAAATGAAAAAACAACTTGGAAAAAGTGGGGCACTCAGCAAAGCCAACCATTGCTGGGTGTCATATGGACGACAGTTAGCAAACCATGTGACACGTGTCCATCACTGTTGTGGTTGATGGGAGGGTGACAACTTGGTTAACTTGGTTGATGAGAGTGCATTTCTAAGCATTTATTAGATATAATTGAAATTTGAACTGCAAGTGCATGAAGAAGTTGGCCGCTGATTTCCATCCTATTCTATTTCAAATCTACAAAATAAACAATACTCTCTCTCACCTCTCTTTCCTTCTCTCACTCTCTATCTCTTTCTCTCTCACCCTCTACACACACATCAAATTTCGAGCAGGCGCGAACAAATTGAGTTTGGGCCACACAATCTTTTTAAATCTGGGCACACGAGAATGGCAATGAGCAGGATTATGATGGTGAGTGGGCGAAGTTAAATATCTGATGGTATTGCTCTCACCATGTGGGATATGGTGGCCAAGACAAGTTCAACGGGGATAGTACGCGGTCTAATATGGCTAGAGGGCGATGTTGCTGGATCAGAAGAAGGCAAAGTGGCAACGCCTTGGCAAAGGAGATGGCATGGAATCGACATGACCGAGTCATGAATTTTGCAGGCACCGCCATGTCTGTTGCATGTGTTTGTCATCCAGATGTATCCTATATATACCTCAGAGAGTCATCCCCACTAACTTATTATCTCAGATTCTAAATATGGAAGCATGCCACCTCACCATACCATCATGGATTGGATAAGGCCCACCTCAACATGCCATCATGGATGAGAAGGGACCCACCAAAATATTCAACCATCTATGAGAAAATGTTTACAACTATACATAATCAAATATAATAAGTCATATTTTTATTTGGTTCTCATGTTATTAACCCAAATTTTCATCAACCAATTCCTGCAACAATGCGCAGGGTATCCTCTAGTTTCATGAAAAGCAAAGTTTAGTTAGGATAAAGTATGCAATCTTCAAAAGGACTTCTTATATGATGATGCAAATAAACTCCTATTCGAATGATTGAAATTGTTTGGCCGATGGATACAAAAATATTGTTGTACGTCTCAGGAAAAGATTATAGTCACAACCTTCTGTTCGGTCCAAAAAGAAATTATGGTTGACATGAACGCAAATTCTCTAGATCAAGAAATATGTTTGTGTTGCCTTAGAAGCAAAACAAACCATTACATTGACATGATTTGTGCGAGATCCAAAGTTTTAAATAGCGCTCTAAGCCTCCTAGCAGCGGACCTCTTCTAAATGCTATAGCGTGCTATAGCGCACTATT
This sequence comes from Aegilops tauschii subsp. strangulata, assembly GCF_002575655.3. Taxonomy (NCBI): domain Eukaryota; kingdom Viridiplantae; phylum Streptophyta; class Magnoliopsida; order Poales; family Poaceae; genus Aegilops; species Aegilops tauschii. The sequence continues at coordinate 648,483,005 of NC_053041.3, read as the reverse complement.
TAAAATGTTTGCTCATGTGTTTGGGCAAAAGACTCTTAGCGCAGGACCTCTTCTAAACAGCTATAGCGCGCTATTTAAAACCGTGGTGAGATCCCAGCCAATAGGCAGGGGCAGAGACAGGCCCCAGGGTTATAATCAAAAGATAAAAAAGGTACAACTCCAAAAGAATTTTCTTCATATTAAATTGAATTGAAGCCATGAAAATAAATAATTTTGAAATAATAAATAACTATACTGTGCTAGATCAAAAAATATCTTACCTGGCGCGCATACACAATCCCCATAACTACAGATGGGCGACTGCCCCACCTGTCTGCTCAAATTCTGATCTAATTTAGAATGTGCTTTAGTAGACAATATTTATATGCACGAATAGGCAGGGGCAGAGACAGGCCCCAGGGTTGTGGTGACGGTGCACCTGGTCCATTTTGCACTGTTTTGCACTTGGTATGATGCATCTCTAGGCTCTCTAGCTATATATACCCCATAACCAACACATATGTAATGCATCTAGCAAGCTATAGGCTACATATGTTCTTCGGGGTGTAATGTAAGATAGTGAGTGTGGATTCTTCGTGAATTAATTTGTTCTTGTAGTGGAGATCTAGCATTAGTTGGGAGTGTGTAATCTTGATCGATCGATCCACATGGAGGACTCAAGCTTCATGCAGTGGGCAATGAACACGCTGGATGAGCACACCTTCCCCGCCGCCGCCTCTCCGGTATACGATATTGGCAGCTTCCACTGCGGCGAGCATACTGCCGCCGCCTTCCCCTCGCAGCACGCACTCTGCACCATTCCCCAGCCTCTGCCGACGACGGCCGATGACAACCCAGACCTGACGGTGCAGGTCGACAACCAGTACCGGGCCAGCAGCTCTGGCGATGCGGTGGTTCACGCTGCCGTCGCCGGGGCTAGCATGCCAATGAGCTCGAAGTCCGTTGCTGCGTTGACGCAGTCGGCCGCGATAGGAGCACATAAGCATGCTGGCGGGAGGAGATCCGGGAGCAGCTTGCAGGGCTCTGCTATGTCAGCAGCGTCGGCGTCGTCGACTTGCCCTGATCCCGCCAAGGACCACACAATCGCGGAGCGCCGCCGCAGGGAGAAGATCAACCAGCGGCTCATGGAGCTCTCTACTCTTATCCCCGGCATCAAGAAGGTTTTCTCCTCTATACCAATTCCCATGCATGCTTCTTGATGTTAGCTATAATAACTATGTACTGCAAATTAATTAGACTGTAGGATACACCAGCCGTTTTTATAGCTATTCTTTCCATGTTTAAGTTTTTTTGGGGCGAAAATCCTTGTTTAAGCTTTTGCACTAAATAATATTTAGGACGTCTGTAAAAACCCACCCTGATGACTTTTGTGTTGGTACGCTCTAGGAACATGTTATCTATTAGAAAAACTGTTTTTTAACATAGTACTGACGCAAAGCGCTTTCATTGAATGCGCGTACACTCACTCATATGAACACACACACGGACACGCACCTCCGAGAGATTATAAGCCGGCATATCATCTTGAGATTTTACGAAGTCACCGTAGGCGCCTAGTAGTCGACGGGGATGTCTCCTCGCACCGAACGCGCATCGTCGAAAATCCTGAAATAAATCCAGGATATGCGAGCACCATGACTTAAACCCTGGTGGGCTGGGGATACAACTATCCATCTAACCATCCAACCACAGGTTGGTTCGCTTAAAAAAACTTGTTTGCTGACATTACAAAATTTGAGTATTTTTTTGTATAAGTTCTTTTTTGAGCATCATTTATAGAAGGTTTCTAGGAAAATCAATTTTTTATAAGGCTTAAACATATTGTATAATTTTTTAGAAACGAACAAAAGTGTAATCTTGCCACATGGGTGTGTTAGAATTGTTGCTACCGTTTCTGCAAGATTTTGTGATTACCTGCTAGAAGAAATATTGTGACTATATTGCAAACATAAAAAAAAATGTTGTGCACGGAGATCATCTGCTGCGATGATTGGGCAGACTTAACAATTGATTTGAGTGCGGTCAGATGACCGGAGTGGATGCCGATTTTCCCCTGGCCGCCCAAAATGCACCTAGCGCTGCCCATATGTTTTTTTCTACCAGGTAACTTTTTTTTTAGAAGATCTTCCAAGTATCTAGTCATGCGGAATAGAATTGGATGGTAAAACAGACTGTAAATCAAATGGCAATAGGCTTTGCCACAGGAAGGAAAAAGCAGCTCGGAAGCAATTGAATATAGAAACAGGGCGAGATATTGAGTCGAAATGTCGCCAGAAATTGGGAGAAATATGTTGTCCTTATGTTTACACGCAGACTTGGAAGCAACTATTTTCAACTAATTACCTAAGAATACAAGATTGCATGTGCATATTGAAGATCGGCCAAGGTGGTGGTGAACTGATGTAGACTACAAGTAAGGATTTTTGGCGTAGAGGCATATGATCTCTGTGTTTATAGCCCTTCTCTATGTAGGTCTGGATATAGTATTGAAATCATTTGTAAAAATCGTCCGTAGAAGCTACATTATTATGTTTGGCCTGTAATTAAACTGGTACGCCCTAGTAAGACATGATAAGAAGATAGCATATATTGGTATGATATGCTCCCAAAATGTTGACGGATTAATTTAGCATATTGGCAAGTTGTCCTTATGTGTGCACGCTTACCTGAAGAAGCTTGGATTGGTTAATTAATCACTCAATTAAGAATTTTAAGATTGCATGTGTTAATTAAGATTGAGAAAGATGGTGGAGAACTGACGTGATTCTGGTGTGGCAGATGAACAAGGCAACGATTATTGGGGATGCGCTGAAGCACGTGAGAGAGCTCCAGGAGAAGGTGAAGATCCTGGAGAACAACAACAGGCATGCTGCCACCACCACCATCAGCTCCACTGTGTTCGTCCACAAGAACAGACCCTTCCTAAGCGGCCTCACCAGCAACTACCGCGACGATGATGCCGGTGAGCCGAGCCACTTGGGCACATGGCTTCCTGAGATCAAGGTCCGGTTGTCAGATAAGATTGTGCTAGTGCAGATCCACTGTGAGAACACAAATGGACTACTAGTGAGGGTGCTGGGAGAGGTGGAGGTTCTCCGACTTGCCATCACCCACACCAGCAGCATGCCATTCCTAGCCGACACCACCATCATCAACATTACCGCCAAGGCAAGTTGTACTCAAACCGTTATTTTTTGCACAGCTAAGATGCTCTGCATAATTGATGCATGCAGCTATTTCCCTCATGTTGTATAGATCCATAAAAAATATAGTAGTTCCACAAGTAGCTAATAATTGCCTATCAGGATTGCAATTAAATTACATAAGAAATCACCACATATAGTTTCATAATATCAATTCACGTACTGTTTGATGAGATATAAAAAGTAAATACAAGTATGCATACACGGTGTCTAGATGTGGTTAGCTAGAGAGAAAAAAACGTCTCGTAGGATGGACAAAATGCTCATATCTTGTAACAACCATGCTTAATTATGGGGTACCAATACTTAGTAAGCACATATGTATCGGTAGTTTTTCTTCACATAAACCGACAATATAACAACTTGAGCACATAGGAATATAGGTGATTGTCTTATACAGATAGTCCTCTATATGGATGGTTGATGCTTTTTCTTGGTTCTCTAATTTAACATCTGTTGGGCCGGCTTGTTTAGATGTACAAAACATTTTTTATTAAGTATACAGAAAGTCTCTTTCCCAGAGAATATAGTAGCATAGTGAAATGATAGAAGTGGAATCAGGTATCACACAAGCCTCTCCGTAATGCTACCTCATCTCTCATCCTCCTTGGATTGGTGTCTTTCATCGTCGTTTTTCTACGTAGGCCCACCTATGAATGTATACACATATTTTCGTCAAAACCAAAATGCTCTTAATATCTTATCCTTTGCACAAGTCTACATGTACAACCGTTACCAACCTAATTGATGCACACTACACATACTCATGCACACATATATCACACCAATTTTCTCACATCCATCTCACGCACGTATATAAATCATCAAGCTTAGTACAATTGACGTTCTGTTTTTATGGAATGGAAGAAATATAAAACATTTTGCTAAGGGAAAACCATTACATTTCAATGATTGTCAAAGAAAAAGAAATATGATAGACTAAAATAAAAGAAAAAAAATCTTGATTACACTATTTCCTTCATGATACTAGAATCAGTATATCCATCTCGCCTCATCATTACATCGTCTAACACCTAAGAGTTTCTTTGCTCAAAAGATGCTCAAGAATTATATACATGAATGAGAAGATAGGGCTAAATATGAATAAATTCAGTATAGCTAGTTTAAAAGGTTATACATATAGACCAGGGATGGGTTAGTTAAGGAAAGGAAGGGCACACAAGAATATCATTATCATTTAACATGAGATTAATCTGCGATCAATTGACTTGTCCATATTATCTTACTTTAGGTCATGCTCAAAACTAAGAGCACAAACACATGGTTTTGTATGGACTGTTCAAAATTCAGGATAGGAAATTAATTATCAGGCCATTTTTTGTAAACTCACTGAAATGGAGCATCAACCGACGCCGACTGTATATTTTAGTCACTCTTTCCAAAAACAATGCGTGGCACACCAAAATGTCACAATGACAATGAAACATAGATAGTTGAGAGATACGGAATGGCGATGCAAGGCTTAGTTATACCTTCACCAACAAAGCCAAGGCAAGGCCACCCCATGTTGTTGTCCGAACTAAGGCACACCACATCATATGTCGCGCCATTCTGTGATGGAGGTACACCGTGGCACTATTGGGTCTATGAAGGCTAGGCCGCACCTCATTGGTATTGGACCAAGGTAGGTCGTGGCACACCATCTTTGAAAATGAGGCAGGCCGCTCCAATGCAAAGGCACACCACATGTGAAGAAACAAATGTACAAAGGCATGACACGCATTGCTTGGACAACAAACTAAGGAAGGCTGGACCACAACTGGATCAAGGCATCTTAGGTGCTGCTACTGGATAGAGGACGGCAAGAACAAGCCTCTGTCAGGCCGAGATAGGCCGTGTCGTACCATCCCTTATCTTTTTAGGGGAAGTGTGCCAATGATAGTGGCAGTGGCCGGAGCCAAGAAGGAGAGGAAACTGACATCTAGTAGCCGCCAGGGGAGAGAGAGAGAGAGAGGTGGGTTGGGGTCAGGGTTTAGGTCATGTAAGAATTTTATATAGTATATGAGGCAGGCGTGTATCGTAGCCCATCTTGGCTACAAAAAGTATAAATAAAAAGGTTAATCTCTAATACAAGAGCCAACATCCCTGTGCTCCAAGAAAAAAAGTAAGTGCCATAAAAAGAGAAAGAGAGAAAGTGAAAACAACATGACAACGCTATTATATCACTGATTAAAATTGATGTATGTTGATGACATGACAACCATATAGTTAGCTGCTGGCTATATTATTGGAAAATGCTATCCTTCAGCTGACTGATGTATGCGCGAGCGTCCGCCGCTTGCGTAGCCGTTAGAGCAATCCTGAGCGAGCGGCCACGCGGCCACAAGCCAATCCCGCACGACCAGTCTTTTTCTTGCAATAAGGGTCTTGTTTCAGTAGATTTCTGCAACACAGGACTAGTTTCAGAAAGAAAGAAAAAACGATTCGGTGGTGAAGGTCGTTTTCTGCAACAAGGGTCTTATTTCAAAAGATTTCTGCAACATATCTTTTGTTTCAGAAAGAAAAGAAATGTTTCGGGTTTGAAGGTTTTTTTCTGCAACAAGGGTCTTGTTTCAGAAACATAGCCCAAGTTGCAGCGTCGGAGGAGCGCCCGACGTTAGAGAGTGAGTGGTCAGACATTGCAACATGAGACATGTTTTAGAAACATAGCTCCGGTTGCAAAAACGCCGAAGAAGCGCCGGGCATGAGGGGTCGTTGCCGTCGTGCTGGATTGGAGCTAGCTCCTGCTCGCGGGGCTAAGACGGAGGAGGAGCAGCAACTCTGGCAAGCATGCCAAGGACTAGTCCCCCCCTCCCGCACCGGCGGTAGCGATTTTGCGGTGGTGGGGGATGTGGTCACGCTCCCGGGGTTGTTAGATCCAGGCTGTCAGAGCACTGGTCTAACAGAGCTCCATGCGGTGGATGTTTCTATATTATCCACCATGATCTTATCTAAATTTTCTAGTTGGCCAACATTTCAAGTCTGTTATGAAAATCCTGCACCGAGCCATAATTTTTGCCAACATATACGGGACAATGACTAATGAATACCCACCTATATAGGAAGCTCCATCTGACGTGGGCCTTTTTGTATTAGTGTGCTAGGCTACCAAAACACATGTGATTTTGGTGATAATATTTTAAATTTGGTACCAAAGAGATTAAATATATCTATGTACCATGTTTCAAGTTTATTAATACAAATCTAGTTCACAAGTTGATGAACAAAGAAGAAAAACAGGTTACAAATAGTATCAAATTCAAAACTAAATTGAATAATATGCACCATGTTGATATATGACATTGACAATCAAATGTCTTTCTTTTCTTGACCCAACAGATCCAAATATTTTTGTATGAAACTTAGATAATTGATGGAAGTTGTTAAAATTAAGTCGGCAAACTAGAAACTTAATACACTAGTACATCTTAAGGTGCTAGTGCATTCATCCAATAATACCCAAGAAAATCTTATTTAAAACATGTGTAGACATGTAAAGAAAACCAAATAACAAAGATAAAATTTAAACATAATGAAAATGGGGACAAATGATCAACCAAGCCTTTATTTGGGGAGTCAAGCTTTATGAAGGAGACAACCCAGCCAGCATATAATATATGAAGTGCTTGATCAAGAAATTAGTTCAAATGTTAGACTTGGACATGTATTTTAATGCTAGATGGATCAGAAGAGATTAGGTAGATTATGTCTTCATGTACAACAAAAGTTTATGAAATCTAGTATTTCCCCCCATGGGTCATGAGTAGATAATGAATTAATCCAAAAGCAATGAAGAAATCATTCATAAAATAATTTAGATGTAAGTAAATATTTTTCCAATGAGGTTGGGAGAAGGCTATCTTTTTTACTAACAATTTCTACAGCATGATCCTTTATTATATTCCTTTTTCACTCTCACTACACGGTTACAGTCTATTTCCCAATAAACATATTTAACATTGTAGCACATAAAAAAGACAATTGGGTGATGAATACTCATTTGGTTAGTTAGTTCACATATATATGACACCTCGTCTCGCTAGTCGCTATTATGAAAAGATAATTATTTCATCTCCTTTAATTAATTTTAGGAGTGCAAAACTCTCATTATAAGACTCATTTCATCATGTGGTAAATTATTTATTTGAAGAATGCAAATTGTATTCAATTGTCAGAGGATGCTTGTGAGACATTCTTGTACTATACAGACACATTTAAGTTTTTGTATGAGATTTAGATATGAGCGAAAATATACATGAACTAACTTCAGTATCTCATAGATGTGTGTTGCTTACACTAGTTTGGTGCAACTTAATTTATTTAATTTCAGTTGGAAGAGGGGTTCAACTCAACAGTGGAGGAGATGGTCAGAAGGCTCAACTCGGTGCTGGATCAACATTAGTGTACAACGTGATCAAATTGGTATTTGATGTTTTCACATTGATGCTCACCATCATGGGCCATCTCCAAATAGAACAAAGTGGCAACTCCAGTCCTTGCTTGCTTGCTTGCTTAGTGGAAAGATGGAATTGGCTTAGTAATAAACACATAATTATTATGCTTGCTAAGAATCCAAACATGAGTGATGCTGTTTCTAAGTAACGAAAGTTACATTGAGAATTGTAGGTAGTTGTATTTGATTCTGCAATCACTATGAGCTTGTCATTGACATGAGGGTATCATTGCACATGGAATGGTAACCATTGGGGCTGTACTGCTCATTATACATGTTCCTTTTGAACACATGTTTGCAACATAGCCCTCATTACACACGACTATATTGCGTCGACCGTATCTGATGTGGACCTCATCACATATGATTATTTGGAATGATAGTGTTGGCTTGTTTTCTGGTGTATTGCCACAACAACTAAGGTAACAAATATCATCCATATTACATAGCAAACATAAATATCTTAGGATATCGGTCATATATATTCACAAGGACATTGATACATTTCGTCACGACATAAGATAACATTATTTTGTTGGAAATATGCCCTAGAGGTAATAATAAAGTGGTTATTATTATATTTCCTTAATAATGATAAAAGTTTATTATTCTTGCTAGAATTGTATTGACCGGAAACTTAAATACATATGTGGATACATAAACAAATACCGTGTCCCTAGTAAGCCTCTACTAGACTAGCTCGTTGATCAAAGATGGTTAAGGTTTCCTAACCATAGACATGAGTTATCATTTGATAACGGGATCACATCATTGATATAATGATGTGATGGACTAGACCCAACCGTAAGCTTAGCATCAGATCGTTTAAGTTATTTGCTATAGCTTTCTTCATGTCAAGTATACGTTCCTTCGACCATGAGATCATGCAACTTCCGGATACCAGAGGAATACCTTGTGTGCTATCAAACGTCACTTCGTAACTGGATGATCATAAAGGTGCTCTACAGGTATCTCTGAGGGTGTCTGTTCGGTCGGCATGGATCAAGACTGGGATTTGTCACTCCATTTGACGAAGAGGTAACTCTGGGCCCTCTCAGCGATACAACATCACAATAAGCTTGCAAGAAATGTGACTAAGGATTTAGTCATGGGATCTTGTATTATAGAATGAGTAAAGAGACTTGCCGGTAATGAGATTGAACTAGGTATGAGACACCGACGATCGAATCTCGGGCAAGTAACATACCGACGGACAAAGGGAACTACATACGGGATTAACCGAATCCTTGACATCGTGGTTCAACCGATAAAAGAAGATGGAATATGTAGGAACCAATATGGGCATACAGGTCCCGCTATTGGTTATTGACCGGAGAGGTGTCTCGATCATGACTACATGATTCCCGAACCCATAGGGTCGCACGCTTAACGTTCTTTGACGCTAGAGTAGTATTGGGATATATGATGATTGGTAAGAAAATGTTGTTTGGAGTCCCGGATGAGATCCCGGACGTCACGAGGAGTGTCGGAATGGTCCAGTTTTCAGGGTTCCGAAAAGTTTCAGTTTTTTCGGTACTGTATCGGGTAGCTTCCAGAAGGTTCCATAAACTTCCATAGGAGTCCGTAAGTCCACCAAGGGTTCCACGACGTCCCAAGGGTCAGCATGGGCTGAGGGGAGGCGCCATGGCCTTATTGGGCCAGGCGCACACAAGTCCCCCAAGGCCCATGCAGTTGGGAAAGGTGGAAAGTCTACCTTTGTATGGAAGGGAAGGAGGAGGACTAGGAGACGACTAGGATTCCACCTCCTCCCACCTTGGCAGCGCCCTAGGGTTTGGAGGGGGTGTTCCCCACGCCCCTCCACCTATATATAGAAGGGAGGGGGCGCCCCAAGAGGACACACAAAGCCCTTGGCGCCCCTCTCTCTCCCGTTTTTCCGAAGTTCCACCACCTCGTCCCCGCGACGCTTAGCGAAGCGTTGTCGGTGCTCCACGACCACCATCACCACCACGCCGTCGTGTTGGTTGTGATCCCATCTACTTCTCCTCTTCCTCTTTCTTGATCAAGAAGGAGGATACGTCATCGAGCCGCACGTGTGCTAAACTCGGAGATGTCGTCCGTTTGGCACTAGATCGGTTGGACTGTGATCGTATCGCGAAGAGTACGACTACATCAACCGCGTTATATACGCTTCCGCTTAGCGATCTACAAAGGTATCTAGATGCTCTCTCCCTCTCGTAGCTATGCATCTCCATGGATAGATCTTGCGTGCGCGTAGAATTATTTTTGTTTTCCATGCAACGTTACCCAACAATGTTTCTAAGGCATAATAGTTCTAGCGTACAAAGAAAAACAAATAAATACAAGTAATAAAATAATTAAAGACAAAACGCTTTGCTTTCTCGGTTTATTTTTTTTCTTTCACAAGTAATGGATTCCCACAATCGGTCTCGCCTATTCGTTCCAATTGTAGGAAAGATTGATCATCCCACCCATGTCTAATCAAAATATCTATACATGATTGACTTTGCTTTTTTACCAGTTGCTCGAGAGGCATATTTAATTATTTTTATTCTAAATTTTAAGCATCAAAATGAATCGTAATGATAATCATGGTAACATCATATTAGAGACACATATGTGATAGTATACAATTAGACACAATTCAAATGTGTGCTAAGGAATAAAAACACAATTCAAATGCCGACAAATAATGGAATGAGATAATTGGTCGGTAACATAAATAATCAAGTCCATGGTAACTAAAGGTACGAAAAGTACAAATTCACCAATAAGTTTCTATAGGGTTCTAAATCAGTACTGGGAGTGATCTAGGCAACCTGGTTAGTCATAGTTCATACTTAACTGGTAGATTGGTAAATTGAGTTAATGTGAGTTGATCGATGGTTCATATGCTATATTAGGCTGGTCTATGAAAATAAATTTTATTACAAAATGAAAAATTGTTTGTGGTAGGTAATTTAAATGTTAGTAGGTGGGGCTAAAATGTTTTGGTACACGATTTAAGATGTATAATTGAGATGGGTTCGGTGCACAATTGTTGATCGATTCTTCAGGCAGTCAATGGTGAGCACACTGACCTCATATGTATAATAAATCTACCTGATTCCTATAATATATATGTCATTGTGTTAGTGTTTTAGACATTTCCCAGCAAAAATAAATAAATATTATAACAATGATTGCTCTACACTAAACTTTTACCCGTAAATAGAACTAAATATATGACTTTTGTATGGGAAATTTATACATCTGTATCTTCCATTTCATAACATTACTCTCCAAAAGTAACTACTCCCTCTTTTCCAATATGTAAGGCTCCATTGCATTTTGCGTCAAAGTTTACCATGAATTTTACTAGTAAAATTTGATTTCTGTAATGAAAAATATACTTTTGCATACCTCTTCGAAATATGTTTCTCACTTCATAATTATTTGTTACCCATAACAGAAGTCTTATTGGTAGAATTATTGTCAAAGCTTGACCCAAAATACAACGGACCTTACAAACCAAAACGGAGAGTAATCAATAGTGACACCAAAATGAAAACCATGGACATGCTGACCCATCACCATTATGGAGGTCTCACAGGGCTAGTTTGGGCTTGAGACTAGAGAAGGAAATATGCCCTAGAGGCAATAATAAAGTGATTATTTATTTCCTTATATCATGATAAATGTTTATTATTCATGCTAGAATTGTATTAACCGGAAACATGATACATGTGTGAATACATAGACAAACAGAGTGTCACTAGTATGCCTCTACTTGACTAGCTCGTTGATCAAAGATGGTTATGTTTCCTAGCCATAGACGTGAGTTGTCATTTGCTCAACGGGATCACATCATTAGGAGAATGATGTGATTGACTTGACCCATTCCGTTAGCTTAGCACACGATCCTTTAGTATTCTGCTATTGCTTTCTTCATGACTTATACATGTTCCTATGACTATGAGATTATGCAACTCCCGTTTACCGGAGGAACACTTTGTGTGCCACCAAATGTCACAACGTAACTAAGTGATTATAAAGGTGCTCTACAGGTGTCTCCAAAGGTACTTGTTGGGTTGGCGTATTTCGAGATTAGGATTTGTCACTCCGATTGTTGGAGAGGTATCTCTGGGCCCACTCGGTAATGCACATCACTTAAGCCTTGCAAGCATTGCAACTAATGAGTTAGTTGCGAGATGATGTATTATGGAACGAGTAAAGAGACTTGCCGGTAACGAGATTGAACTAGGTATTGAGATACCGACGGTCGAATCTCGGGCAAGTAACATACCAATGACAAAGGGACCAACGTATGTTGTTATGCGGTTTGACTGATAAAGATTTTCGTAGAATATGTGGGAGCCAATATGAGCATCCAGGTTCCGCTATTGGTTATTGACCGGAGACGTGTCTCGGTCATGTCTACATTGTTCTTGAACCCGTAGGGTCCGCATGCTTAAAGTTTCGATGACAGTTATATTATGAGTTTATATGTTTTGATGTACCGAAGGTAGTTTGGAGTCCCGGATGCGATCACGGACATAACGAGGAGTCTTGAAATGGTCGAGACATGAAGATTGATATATTGGACGACTATATTCGGACACCGGAATGGTTCCGGGGGTTATCGGATATATACCAGAGTACCGGGACGTTACCGGAACTCCCCCAGGGGTTTAATGGGCCTACATGGGCTTAGTGGAGAAGAGGAGAGGCGGCTAGGGCAGGCCGCGTGCCCCCTCCCCCTCTAGTCCGAATTGGACAAGGAGGGGGGGGGGCGGCGCCCCCCTTTCCTTCCTCTCTCTCTCCTCTTTCCCCCTTCTCCTAATCCAACAAGGAAGGGAGGGAGTCCTACTCCCGGTGGGAGTAGGACTTCTCCTGGCGCGCCCCTCTCCTGGCCGGCCGCCTCTCCCCCCCTTGCTCCTTTATATACGGGGGCAGGGGGGCACCCCAAAGATACAACAATTGATCATTGATCTTTTAGCCGTGTGCGGTGCCCCCTCCACCATAGTCCACCTCGATAATATCGTAGTGGTGCTTAGGCGAAGCCCTGCGTCGGTAGAACATCATCATCGTCACCACGCCGTCGTGTTGACGAAACTCTCCCTCAACACTCGGCTGGATCGGAGTTCGAGGGACGTCATCGGGCTGAACGTGTGCTGAACTTGGAGGTGCTGCGCGTTCGGTACTTGATCGGTCGGATCGTGAAGACGTACGACTACATCAACCGCATTGTGCTAACGCTTCCGCTTTCGGTCTACGAGGGTACGTGGACATACTCTCCCCTCTCGTTGCTATGCATCACCATGATCTTGTGTGTGCGTAGGATTTTTTTTGAAATTACTACGTTCCCCAACAGTGGCATCCGAGCCAGGTTTTATGCGTAGATGTCATATGCACGAGTAGAACACAAGTGAGTTGTGGGCGATACAAGTCATACTGCTTACCAGCATGTCATACTTTGGTTCGGCGGTATTGTTGGATGAAACGGCCCGGACCGACATTACGCGTACGCTTACGCGAGACTAGTTCTACCGACGTGCTTTGCACACAGGTGGCTGGCGGGTGTCAGTTTCTCCAACTTTAGTTGAACCGAGTGTGGCTACGCCCGGTCCTTGAGAAGGTTAAAACAACACTAACCTTACGAACTATCGTTGTGGTTTTGATCCGTAGGTAAGAACGGTTCTTGCTCAGCCCATAGCAGCCACGTAAAACTTGCAACAACAAAGTAGAGGACGTCTAACTTGTTTTTGCAGGGCATGTTGTGATGTGATATGGTCAAGGCATGATGCTAAATGTTATTGTATGAGATGATCATGTTTTGTAACCAAGTTATCGGCAACTGGCAGGAACCATATGGTTGTCGCTTTATTGTATGTAATGCAATCGCCCTGTAATGCTTTACTTTATCACTAAGCGGTAGCGATAGTCGTAGAAGCATAAGATTGGCGAGACGACAACGATGCTACGATGGAAATCAAGGTGTCGCGCCAGTGACGATGGTGATCATGATGGTGCTTCGGAGATGGAGATCACAAGCACAAGATGATGATGGCCATATCATATCACTTATATTGATTGCATGTGATGTTTATCTTTTATGCATCTTATCTTGCTTTGATTGACGGTAGCATTATAAGATGATCTCTCACTAAATTATCAAGGTATAAGTGTTCTCCCTGAGTATGCACCGTTGCGAAAGTTCTTCGTGCTGAGACACCACTTGATGATCGGGTGTGATAGGCTCTACGTTCAAATACAACGGGTGCAAAACAGTTGCACACGCGGAATACTCAGGTTAAACTTGACGAGCCTAGCATATAACAGATATGGCCTCGGAACACGGAGACCGAAAGGTCGAGCGTGAATCATATAGTAGATATGATCAACATAGTGATGTTCACCATTGAAACTACTCCATCTCATGTGATGATCGGACATGGTTTAGTTGATTTGGATCACGTTATCACTTAGAGGATTAGAGGGATGTCTATCTAAGTGGGAGTTCTTAAGTAATATGATTAATTGAACTTAAATTTATCATGAACTTAGTACCTAATAGTATTTTGCTTGTCTATGTTGATTGTAGATAGATGGCTCGTGCTGTTGTTCCGTTGAATTTTAATGCGTTCCTTGAGAAAGCAAAGTTGAAAGTTGATGGTAGCAATTACACGGACTGGGTCCGTAACTTGAGGATTATCCACATTGCTGCACAGAAGAATTACGTCCTGGAAGCACCGCTAGGTGCCATACCTGCTGCAGGAGCAACACCAGATGTTATGAACGTCTGGCAGAGCAAAGCTGATGACTACTCGATAGTTCAGTGTGCCATGCTTTACGGCTTAGAACCGGGACTTCAACGACGTTTTGAACGTCATGAAGCATATGAGCTGTTCCAGGAGTTGAAGTTAATATTTCAAGCAAATGCCCGGATTGAGAGATATGAAGTCTCCAATAAGTTCTACAGCTGTAAGATGGAGGAGAATAGTTCTGTCAGTGAGCATATACTCAAAATGTCTGGGTATAACAATCACTTGATTCAACTGGGAGTTAATCTTCCGGATGATAGCGTCATTGACAGAATTCTTCAATCACTGCCACCAAGCTACAAGAGATTCGTGATGAACTATAACATGCAAGGGATGGATAAGACAATTCCCGAGCTCTTCGCAATGCTAAAGGCTGCGGAGGTAGAAATCAAGAAGGAGCATCAAGTGTTGATGGTCAACAAGACCACCAGTTTCAAGAAAAAGGGCAAAGGGAAGAAGAAGGGGAACGTCAAGAAGAATAGCAAACAAGTTGCTGCTCAGGAGAAGAAACCCAAGTCTGGACCTAAGCCTGAGACTTAGTGCTTCTACTGCAAACAGACTAGTCACTGGAAGCGGAACTGCCCCAAGTATTTGGCGGATAAGAAGGATGGCAAGGTGAACAAAGGTATATGTGATATACATGTTATTGATGTGTACCTTACTAATGCTCGCAGTAGCACCTGGGTATTTGATACTGGTTCTGTTGCTAATATTTGCAACTCGAAACAGGGACTACAGATTAAGCGAAGATTGGCTAACGACGAGGTGACGATGCGCGTGGGAAATGGTTCCAAAGTCGATGTGATCGCGGTCGGCATGCTACCTCTATATCTACCTTCGGGATTAGTTTTAGACCTAAATAATTGTTATTTGGTGCCAGTGTTGAGCATGAATATTATATTTGGATCTTGTTTGATGCGAGACGGTTATTCATTTAAATCAGAGAATAATGGTTGTTATATTTATATGAGTAATATCTTTTATGGTCATGCACCCTTGAAGAGTGGTCTACTTTTGTTGAATCTCGATAGTAGTGATACACATATTCATAATATTGAAGCCAAAAGATGCAGAGTTGATAATGATAGTGCAACTTAATTGTGGCACTGCCGTTTAGGTCATATCAGTGTAAAGCGCATAAAGAAACTCCATACTGATGGACTTTTGGAACCACTTGATTATGAATCACTTGGTACTTGTGAACCGTGCCTCATGGGCAAGATGACTAAAATGCCGTTCTCCGGAACTATGGAGCGAGCAACAGATTTATTGGAAATCATACATACAGATGTATGTGGTCCGATGAATATTGAGGCTCGCGGCGGGTATCGTTATTTTCTCACCTTCACAAATGATTTAAGCAGATATGTGTATATCTACTTAATAAAACAGAAGTCTGAAACATTTGAAAAATTCAAAGAATTTCAGAGTGATGTTGAAAATCATCGTAACAAGAAAATAAAGTTTCTACGATCTGATCGTGGAGGAGAATATTTGAGTTACGAGTTTGGTCTTCATTTGAAACAATGCGGAATAGTTTCGCAACTCACGCCACCCGGAACACCACAACGTAATGGTGTGTCCGAACGTCGTAATCGTACTTTACTAGATATGGTGCGATCTATGATGTCTCTTACTGATTTACCGCTATCGTTTTGGGGTTATGCTTTAGAGACGGCTGCATTCACGTTAAATAGGGCACCATCGAAATCCGTTTAGACGACGCCTTATGAATTGTGGTTTGGCAAGAAACCAAAGTTGTCGTTTCTTAAAGTTTGGGGCTGCGATGCTTATGTGAAAAAGCTTCAACCTGATAAGTTCGAACCCAAATCGGAGAAATGTGTCTTCATAGGATACCCAAAAGAGATTATTGGGTACATCTTCTATCACAGATCCGAAGGCAAGACTTCTGTTGCTAAATTTGGAATATTTCTAGAGAAGGAGTTTCTCTCGAAAGAAGTGAGTGGGAGGAAAGTAGAACTTGATGAGGTAACTGTACCTGCTCCCTTATTGGAAAGTAGTTCATCACAGAAACCGGTTCCTGTGATACCTACACCAATTAGTGAGGAAGTTAATGATGATGATCATAAAACTTCAGATCAAGTTGTTACTGAACCTCGTAGGTCAACCAAAGTGAGATCCGCACCAGAGTGGTACGGTAATCCTGTTCTGGAGGTTATGTTACTGGACCATGACGAACCTACGAACTATGAAGAAGCGATGGTGAGCCCAGATTCCGCAAAATGGCTTGAGGTCATGAAATCTGAGATGGGATCCATGTATGAGAACAAAGTGTGGACTTTGGTTGACTTGCCCGATGATCGGCAAGCCATTAAGAATAAATGGATCTTCAAGAAGAAGACTGACGCTGACGGTAATATTACTGTCTATAAAGCTCGACTTGTTGCGAAAGGTTTTCGACAAGTTCAAGGGATTGACTACGATGATACTTTCTCACCCATAGTGATGCTTAAGTCTGTCCGAATCATGTTAGCAATTGCTGCATTTTATGATTATGAAATTTGGCAAATGGATGTCAAAACTGCATTTCTGAATGGATTTCTGGAAGAAGAGTTGTATATGATGCAACCGGAAGGTTTTGTCGATCCAAAAGGAGCTAACAAAGTGTGCAAGCTCCAGCGATCCATTTATGGACTGGTGCAAGCCTCTCGGAGTTGGAATAAACGCTTTGATTGTGTGATCAAAGCATTTGGTTTTATACAGACTTTTGGAGAAGCCTGTATTTACAAGAAAGTGAGTGGGAGCTCTGTAGCATTTCTGATATTATATGTGGATGACATATTATTGATTGGAAATGATATAGAATTTCTGGATAGCATAAAGGGATACTTGAATAAGAGTTTTTCAATGAAGGACCTCGGTGAAGCTGCTTATATATTGGGCATCAAGATCTATAGAGATAGATCAAGACGCTTAATTGGACTTTCACAACGCACATACCTTGACAAAGTTTTGAAGAAGTTCAAAATGGATCAAGCAAAGAAAGGGTTCTTGCCTGTGTTACAAGGTGTGAAATGAGTAAGACTCAATGCTCGACCACTTCAGAAGATAGAGAGAAGATGAAATATGTTCCCTATGCTTCAGCCATAGGCTCTATCATGTATGCAATGTTGTGTACCAGACCTGATGTGTGCCTTGCTATAAGTTTAGCAGGGAGGTACCAAAGTAATCCAGGAGTGGATCGCTGGACAGCGGTCAAGAACATCCTGAAATACCTGAAAAGGACTAAGGATATGTTTCTCGTTTATGGAGGTGACAAAGAGCTAGTCGTAAATGGTTACGTCGATGCAAGCTTTGACACTGATCCGGACGATTCTAAATCGCAAACCAGATATGTGTTTACATTGAACGGTGGAGCTGTCAGTTGGTGCAGTTCTAAACAAAGCGTTGTGGCGGGATCTACATGTGAAGCGGAGTACATAGCTGCTTCGGAAGCAGCAAATGAAGGAGTCTGGATGAAGGAGTTCATATCCGATCTAGGTGTCATACCTAGTGCATCGGGCCCAATGAAAATCTTTTGTGACAATACGTATGCAATTGCCTTGGCAAAGGAATCCAGATTTCACAAGAGAACCAAGCACATCAAGAGACGCTTCAATTCCATCCGGGATCTAGTCTAGGTGGGAGACATAGAAATTTACAAGATACATACGGATCTGAATGTTGCAGACCCGTTGACTAAGCCTCTTCCACGAGCAAAACATGATCAACACCAAGGCTCCATGGGTGTTAGAATCATTACTGTGTAATCTAGATTATTGACTCTAGTGCAAGTGGGAGACTGAAGGAAATATGCCCTAGAGGCAATAATAAAGTTATTATTTATTTCCTTATATCATGATAAATGTTTATTATTCATGGTAGAATTGTATTAACCGGAAACATGATACATGTGTGAATACATAGACAAACAGAGTGTCACTAGTATGCCTTTACTTGACTAGCTCGTTGATCAAAGATGGTTATGTTTCCTAGCCATAGACATGAGTTGTCATTTGATCAACGGGATCAAATCATTAGGAGAATGATGTGATTGACTTGACCCATTCCGTTAGCTTAGCACACGATCGTTTAGTATTCTTCTATTGCTTTCTTCATGACTTATACATGTTCCTATGACTATGAGATTATGCAACTCCCGTTTATCGGAGGAACACTTTGTGTGCTACCAAACGTCACAACGTAACTGGGTGATTATAAAGGTGCTCTACAGGTGTCTCCAAAGGTAATTGTTGGGTTGACGTATTTCGAGATTAGGATTTGTCACTCCGGTTGTTGGAGAGGTATCTCTGGGCCCACTCGGTAATGCACATCACTTAAGCCTTGCAAGCATTGCAACTCATGAGTTAGTTGCGAGATGATGTATTACGGAGCGAGTAAATAGACTTGCCGGTAACGAGATTGAACTAGGTATTGAGATACCGACGATCGAATCTCGGGCAAGTAACGTACCGATGACAAAGGGAACAACGTATGTTGTTATGCGGTTTGACCGATAAAGATCTTCATAGAATATGTGGCAGCCAATATGAGCATCCAGGTTCCGCTATTGGTTATTGACCGGAGACGTGTCTCGGTCATGTCTACATAGTTCTCGAACACGTAGGGTCCGCACGCTTAAAGTTTCGATGACAGTTATATTATGAGTTTATATGTTTTGATGTACCGAAGGTAGTTCGGAGTCCCGGATGTGATCACGGACATAACGAGGAGTCTCGAAATGGTCGAGACATGAAGATTGATATATTGGACGACTATATTCGGACACCGGAATGGTTCCAGGGGTTATCAGATATATACCGGAGTACCGGGAGGTTACCGGAACCCCCCCGGGGTTTAATGGGCCTACATGGGCCTTAGTTGAGAAGAGGAGAGGCGGCTAGGGCAGGCCGCGCGCCCCCTCCCCCTTTAGTCCGAATTGGGCAAGGAGGGGGGGGGGGGGCGCCCCCCCTTTGCTTCCTCTCTCTTTCCTCTTTCCCCCTTCTCCTAATCCAACAAGGAAGGGAGGGAGTCCTACTCCCGGTGGGAGTAGTGGGAGTAGGACTCCTCCTGGCGCGCCCCTCTCCTGGCCGGCCGCCTCTCCCCCTTGCTCCTTTATATACGGGGGCAGGGAGGCACCCCAAAGACACAACAATTGATCATTGACCTTTTAGCCGTGTGGGGTGCCCCCCTCCACCTGCGTCGGTAGAGCATCATCATCGTCACCACGCCGTCGTGCTGACGAAACTCTCCCTCAACACTCGGCTGGATCGGAGTTCGAGGGACGTCATCGGGCTGAACGTGTGCTGAACTCGGAGGTGCCGTGCGTTCGGTACTTGATCGGTCGGATCGTGAAGACATACGACTACATCAACCGCGTTGTGCTAACGATTCCGCTTTCGGTCTACGAGGGTACGTGGACATACTCTCCCCTCTCGTTGCTATGCATCACCATGATCTTGCGTGTGCGTAGGAATTTTTTTTAAATTACTACGTTCCCCAACAACTAGACCATCCTAGTAATAACGACCAGGTATTGTTAACTATTGATCGTTAATTATCTAATGTCTAGTGGTGTAGTAAGATGTACTCAATCAACTCAATCATTGGTCAGATTTATATTTCCTTGCAGACATGTGTACGGACCAAGCATGCTTCTCAGGTCAATTGTATCTCACCATCACTCCTGCATGGACCGTATGGACCACTTTCTGCGCTAGCTGGAACATGCAGCACTATGCTGCATTATATTGATGATGGCTTAGCTTGCATGGTCCATATATGTCTGCAAGGAACAAAAAAATTAGAGATGAATCTTGGGGAGATTGAGATAGAGGTCGAAGAATCATTCATGTACGATAAACAATGTGTGTTACACTATCGAGTTTCTATTTCTGATAGAATGATAGGTATTGTCGTGCTTGAAATACAGACTGAACCATATATTTTTCAGTACTGAAAGATGACAACTCACATTATTGGCCAGTGAGTTTTAAATTGGACTACAACGAAGAAGTGTGGTATTGGTAAGAAATGTCACTGAGAGCAGTGAGGAATTTGCAAGGTTATGACTGACCAAGGTTCCGATTTTTCAGGGTAAGAAGGTTGAGGTTTCACTTGGACCACCATCGCAAGGGGGAGATTTCAAGTAGACTGACACTTACAAAAATATCATACTTAACATATAAATAATAGTATGACTGAGGAGCGACTCATTCCAAAATCAGTCTAAAACAAACTTTCTACTCCTAAGTAACCAACATATTATATATCCTTATTAATTGTAAAATCTGTGTTTCGTTTATCCGAGATATAAAATCATAGTGAAACACATAAGAATACAAACTAAGCACGAAAAAACAAAGATATGATGAAAAATAAATAGGACCTATAAAATCTTATCACTTGCTAGGCATAATTTAATGAAGACATGTATCAATAATTTTGTTATGCGAGAATTTCCCTCAGCTTCTTCTTGAACATGGATAATAATAACATGTGTGTGGAATAGATATGAGCAAAGCCTGTCATATATGAGCATGCAAGATCAACTTAAGATTTCAAAAAAGAATTGCTGAACTTCTTGTGGCAAGATGTATCATCCTTTGTCATATATTCTCAAATTTATTATTTATCATAACATTAATTTCGACACAAGCATAGGTTGAGTTTTTCTTCGGTACACCCCCCTAAAAAGTTAGCACGAATCTTAAAGACACTTAAAAGAAGTTCTCTCATACATTCACGACCAACTAATTCTAATCCTTATTCTCCCAATACATGAAACAAGAGATCAGAACAATATAATATTTTTGACTAAAGGGGTAACATCTAATCTTCATCTTTAATCTGCATCAAAATCTGCCAACTTTTCTAAGGGAGTGTACCGAAGCAAACTTGCATATGTTTTTTTTAGGGGACAAACTCGCATATGTTAATTACTAGGTTAAGCACTATACGATAACATATTGCATAACAGAATTGTATTGGCATTAGTTGACGTCAAATGTTAAGAGAAAGAAAAATATCGACTATTTGCATAACGTATCTCATTACACTCCTGCCATTGCCAGTGTTCATTGCAGTGCCACATAAATGTGTACCGTACATTATTGTCATGCATGCCATGTCAGGCTACACACGTCAGTGGGTACCTATATCAGGCAATGCGCGCGAGTGTGTATCATTAATTGTTTTTGTTTGATTCCAGCTGCAGATTTGTGGCCCGTTTCGCTGCACCCGCTACATCACAACGCAGTACGTACATACGTACTGTTGGCAATAATTGGTCTATAGTGCAAGTAGGCTTGTATTTGGTCTAGAGATGAGAAGTCACCGCGTTAAAGCGTATCCGAGCTAGTCTAAGTTGGTTTCCTTTCGTACGACTTTGGCTTCCTTATACGCGGGCCCTATTTAGATTAGGGGCCTTGTTAACTACTCCTACTTCAGTTATAAGTAAGTAAGGTGACCGCTGTCTGAATTTTTCTTATTGTTTTTTTGCGAGTAATTATTGATTTAACTTTGAACTGCCAAGCGCTCAAAGTTTATTCAGTTTGCACACGTTTATTTGCATGCAGAGAGCATCTACAAATATGCGACAATTGCGTAGCTGGTTATGGTTTCCTTGCAGGCAAAGCAGATCGATTGCTAGCTAAGTGGTCCAACATCAGTACAACACTCCCTTGCAATTAAGATTTTTTTTCTAAAAAAAAGCTAGTGGCCTCTGCCCACTATTCCAACCCTACACTATTTAGATTTACAAAATAAATAATTGCTCGGTCCACACCATATTTGGAGCATGGTGGTTGGAATCAGGGACAGGGTACATGATAATGATGATGAGCAGGATTATGATGGTGATTGATAGAAGTTCTAGATCTAGTGCGAGCAGGCTCACGCCATGCTAGGTGTGGTGGCCATGGTGAGTTCGACGTGGATAGAATGCATGTAAGCCAGTGCAGCTAGGGGGGCAGTGTGGCTTGCTCGGAAGGAGGGAACATGAAATCGGCCATGCTTGGTCATTGTTGAAGTGTGCACCACGTTCCCATTTCTTCGTACTTAAAACTCCATTTTGTCTTAAGAAATATTCATATCATTGTCAGAATTTCTATTACAATTGAGCAATCATCTAATCGATCAAAGCAAAACACTGGTAGAAAAAGGGCCTATTGTCCCGGTTGATAAGGGCCTTTTGTCCCGGTTTTCGAACCGGGACTAAAGGGTTGTTACTAATGCCCTAACCCTTTAGTCCCGGTTCTTACACGAACCGGGACAGAAGGTCCTCCACGTGGCCGCTGCGGCCAGCCCAGGCAGGGGGGCTTTGGTCCCGGTTGGTGACTCCAACCGGGACCAATAGGCAGGGCCTTTGGTCCCGGTTGGTGGCACTAACCGGGACCAATAGGCTTCCACGCGTCAGCATTTCAGGGCTGGGGTTTTTGTTTTTTTTTGAAGGGGGGGGGGGGGGGGGTTGGGGGGTTTTGGGGGGTTAATTTAGGTGTTTCATATATTGTGTTAGCTAGCTAATTAATAGAGAGAAGTGTCCTTTCTTATCTCCGTGCTTGGTCGACGCTACGTACTATATACGTATGGAGAGGACCAGACACGCTAGCTAGTAAGCAAATGAAGGAAACAGAAGATCGTCATGAACATATGGATACAGAGAGAAGTGATATCGACCACCTCTCCTTCTCCGAGAGATTGGTCGAACAACAAGTTCTCGTATATCTATCTGACACTACCAGCTACATATATACAATAATTATCTCTTACAATATAATCTCCTAATTAAATTGTAACAACACAGGGTCCACATAGTATTCTCCGTTTTCAGCGATCACGTGGTCAAGGAAGAATGCCGCCAATTCCTCTTGAATTGCTCGCATACGATCTGGTGCTAGGAGTTCATCCCGCATCCGAAAGATCTAATTTGAAGAAGGGGGTCAATACATATATATATGAATAAATGAAACTCGACACAAATGATGGTAATAAAATAAAATTGTGAATATTATTGCTTACGCACTTCATATTGTTCGTCAGAGTAGCCCCGCTCACAGGTCGTGTGGCGGATAGACTCGCAAACGTAGTATCCACAGAAATCATTCCCTTGTTCCTGCCACAACCACTTTACAAGAACTAGAGGTCAATCAAACTGATAAGCAAGCATGCTAAATGGTATTGATGAAACTAGCGCTTGAATCACTAGGAGATGCGCGGAACATGCTACTATAGTACTTACTTTCGGGTGTCTAAATTGCAGCTTCTTCGGCAGTCTCGGAGCTTTTGTGGTGAATTTTCTCCAAACCCTGCCAGACAGAGAAAACAATTACTTGATATCAGGAAATGAACAAAGTTGCTGATATGATGGATAATGATCGATTTAACTTACTTCTCCAGCATTTGAGTCATGTCCGCATAGTCCTGGGGATCTTTTCGTCTCGAGTCTAAGACGGTTACTACTCCCTGCTCAAGCTTAATCTCTAGGAGAATATACTGGAAGCTACGCATGCATGCATAAGTCATCAATTACATTACTATAACCTGGACTATAAGGGAAACCGAATATGCACAAGACAATAACACTCACCTGAAGTTGTAAGGAAAGAGTATTATATCTTTGTTTTGATTTAATACCAACGATCGTAGCAAGTTGGCCTCGGCTTCTTTGGCATGTTTTTCAACCGTATATGCATCTATGAGATTTGTGTTAATGAACCCAATATCACCGATTTGTCTTTTCTTCAATTCGGCGATCTTCAATCTGCATAATATAGTGAGGATAATTATAAATACATGCAATGAAAGAGTATAGAGAGACTTAATGACAGAAGTAGTACTACTTACAGACAGTAGCAAGTGATCGTTGATTTATCGAGGGCCTTTTGATTGAAAAACTGGAAGAACTCCTCAAATGGAACATTCAGCAGTTCAATTCCAACGAGGTCATGCTCCGGTTTAACTCTCAGCGTCAAAGTATTCATCCCATCAGACTCTCTGCAGGTTTTCATGTACCAATCATGTAATCTTCGCATCATTGTTGTTAGAGATCTTTCATCTTTGACGAGAGGCTTCCCATAATGGTATTTGTGTTCGTCCACCTCCATGATTTCATAATGTACATCTTCGGGCAGGTAATCTCCAATATTGCTATAACCGGGCATAATCCTCGGATCATTAGCGATGATGTCGCTAGACACCTTGAGCGGGGGGCACGATTGGTTCGCTTGTTCGCCGAGCTGGGCAATTTTTTCCCAGCTCGTCGTTCTTTTAACCTTTGATCACTGACAGTACTTCCCGACCGCTCCGCTTCGACAAATGTCTTTGCAAGAATGCGCTCATAGTTGCCTCTCAGCGGAGACTTTGGTGGTTTTGTCAGGGCAGCTAGAGTGCGCTTTGCTTTCACCGGATCTACCTTCTCCTCCGGAGGTGGATGTTTCTTTGCTTTCACCCCTTCAAAGAAGTTCGTCACTTCGGCTCGCACGATCTTCGTGGTTTCCTCCTCGGTCCTCTCGTATGGTAACTTCTCTGGAGTCCTCAGAGAAGGACCGAATCTGTATTGCCTCCCGCCTCTGGCAGCTGTACTGCTAGACGCCGGCAGAGCAGACGGAGCGGCTGCGGCTGTCTTATTTCCTTGCTTACGAGGCGGAGGAGAAGGACTATGACGCGCCAGAGCAGCCGGAGCGGCGGCGGGTCTCTTCCGCCCTTGCTGACGAGGCGGAGAAGGAGGAGGCTGGCTGCTCTGGCACGCCGGCGCAGGCGGAGAAGGAGGCGGAGTGCCGCCACGCACCGGAGAAGGAGGCTGAGTGCCCTGATCACTCGCCGGAGGAGGAGGCGGAGGAGGAGGCGGAGTGCCGCCACGCGCCGGAGAAGGAGGCTGAGTGCCCTGATCACTCGCCGGAGGAGGAGGCGGCGGAGTGCCCTTACTCGCCGGAGGCGTCCAGTTCGGAAGGTTAATGAGCTCCTTCCGCCATAGGCACGGAGTCTTAAGAGCTAAACCCAGCCGAGTCTCCCCTTCACCGGTAGGGTGGTCAAGCTGGAGGTCCTCAAATCCCTCCGTTATTTCATCCACCATCACCTAGCATATCCTTCTGGAATCGGCCGGCAGTGGTAGGTTGCGCCGGGTTCAGGAGGTAAAACAGAGCCAACAGCCGCCTTGACTTTGAAGTTCTGCCATTGCGCCATAAGGTGGAAATGTTGAGACTCCGTGATAGCATCCACGGGGTAGCTAGAAGGAGCCGTCAAGACATGCTCCGGCTGAAGCAGCTCGGTGGAAGCCACGCTTCTTCTCCGTTGAGATGGCGGGGTAGCTTCGGAGGTAGTTTTGGCATGTCGATTGCCGTCTCGTTCCTCTAGCGCTTGAACCCTTTCGTGCAGCTTCTGAATTTGGGTCTGCTCCATTTTTTTCCTCCTCTCCTGGCTTTTGTAACCGCGTGCGTCCGGAAAACCAGCCTTCCACGGAACGGAGCCTGGCGTGCCTCCTGTCCGTCCAGGGTGCTCAGGATTCCCGAGGGCCATTGTGAGCTCGTTGTTCTCTCTGTCTAGAACGAACGTCCCTTCCTGCGCTGCATCGATATATTGCTGAATCTTCTTGACTGGTATTCTCAAAAGCTCGTTCGTCCAAACGCACCTCCCTGATACAGGGTCCAATTTTCCGCCAGCCCCGAAGAACCAAGTCCGGCAACGGTCTGGCCAGTTCATTGTTTGTGGTTCGATCCCTTTTTCAAGCACATCATTCTCAGCCTTGGCCCACTTAGGCCGGGCTTTGAGGTAGCCACGTGACCCCGTGCGATGGTGAAGCTTCTTCTTCACAGCGTTCTTCTTGTTTGTCGCTGACATCTTCTTACTCTTTTTCGATGTCTTGTGGGCCACAAATGCGGGCCAGTGATCTCTGATCTTCTCATACCGGCCGATGAATTCTGGTGTCTCTTCTTTGTCGACAAACGTTTTCAGCTCATTCTTCCACCTCCTGAATAGGTGTGCCATCTTCTTAAGAGCATGAGACTTGATTAATTGCTCTTTAACTGGCTTCTCCGGATCCTCCTCTGGCGGTAGGGTGAAATTTGCCTCCAGCACAGTCCAAAGATCATCTTTCTGCATATCATTGACATAAGACACCTCAGGGTCTTCCTTCTTAGGCTTATATCATTGGTGGATGCTGATCGGGATCTTGTCCCTAACAAGAACCCCGCACTGAGCAGCAAATGCTTCGTTTGTCCGGATGGGTTCAATCGGTTGGCCATCGCGCACGATTGCTGTGATCTCAAACCTTTCATCCAAGCGCAACTTTCTCTTCGGGCCTCGTCTCTTTACCGAAGTTGTGCTTGATCCGGAGGGCTAGAAAAAGGAAGAAAGACGAGAGTTAATTAATATGTGTACATACCAAAACAATGAATGCATCAATTAGCTAGTCAGCACAGGCTTAACTAATATATTTACCTGGCCGGACTCTGTTCGGTCACCGGAGCCGTCACCACGGGCTCCTTCTTGCACCTGCATTGGGTCACCGGAGCCATCATAATCATGTCTTTTCTCCTCCACTCTTTGATCACCGTAGCCTGCTTCTTCACCCTGTTCTTCCAGACCATCATTGTCGTTAAGATACGACAAGATATCACCTCCGGCTAAGATTATGTCCCCAACACCTGTTCTGCTTGCTCGTCTCGTCCGTGCTCCATTGTTTCTGCAAATATTACAACATGGCAATTATTACACAAACATGACGGCAGGTGGATATATTAGTGCAAACGTAGACCTAGCTTATTCCGGGTTTGGGGTGGCCTCGGCAACGCTTCAAGGGTAGGGGCGCGGCAGGAGGGGGTAGGACACCGACATCGTTTTTTTCTAGGGTTTGGGTGTCCTCGAGAGTTTTGGTCGAGCGAGAGGGCCGGGGGGTGTTCCCGTGGTATAAGTCCTCACGGTCGAAGTTATCCGGGAGGGGGTTATATCGACAACGACGACATACATACATGGGAAAATAATGTTATCGGGGAGGGGCTAGGTCGACCCCCCCTCGTGTTGAAGTTATCGGGACAGAAGAGAAGAAGAAAAAAATAGAATTTTCTTATTTTTTTCTTAAATGTAACTTTTGCATATATGAACATATACATACATAAATTATACATACATGGAAAAAAATTGCTATGAACAAAAGAACATCATATATGAATATTTTGTATATACATCCATATCCATCCATCCATCCATTCATACATACATACATGGACAAAAAAAATGCTATGAACAAAAACATCAGTAGAATTTTCTTATTTTTTCTTAGATGTAACTTTTGCATATATGAACATATACATACATGGAAAAAAATTGCTATGAAAAAAAAATCATATATGAATATTTTGTATATATATACATCCATATCCATCCATCCATCCATCCATTCATACATACATACATGGACAAAAAAATGCTATGAACAAAAGCATCAGTAGAATTTTCTTATTTTTTCTTAAATGTAACTTTTGCATATATGAACATATACATACATGGAAAAAAATTGCTATGAACAAAAAACACATCATATATGAATATTTTTTATATACATCCATATCCATCCATCCATCCATCCATTCATACATACATACATGGACAAAAAAATGCTATGAACAAAAACATCAGTAGAATTTTATTATTTTTTCTTAAATGTAACTTTTTGCACTAGAACTATTTCAAATAATTCCTTTCAAATGACACAAATTTTTTGAGAAGTCCTCTGATGCCTATAGATCATTTTTATTCAAAAACCCACTTTGGTCATTTCAAAATTTTGAGCACAACTTCCATTTTTCAATTTTGGTCCAATCTTGGCATTGAACTACAACCCTATTTTTCCTTGCTAAAAAAATTCTGAATTTTTTTCATCTTGTAGTCCTTCCTACTAAACCCTTAAGTCCAGAAGGCCAGCCCCAATTTCATCTAGCAAGTCCACCAAAAAAATTCATGTAGTTTCTGTCCAACACTAAATTTTAATAAAACTTGCACTAACAAGTTTTTCCTTTTAACAAACCAACTTGACCATCTTCACCAACATCCAAGGAGACATCATCCTGCCAAGTTTCACATAAAACAAAGTTCCCTAGCTAGCCCTAGCATTTCATCAAATACCTTGTGGACATGGCTGAAAACATGCAATTCTCTGAAACTTTGCACTGAACCAACTTCACCATCATCACATACATGAAGGAAGGACAGAGGAGAGGGGTGGGAGGGAGGAGGGAGTACCGGCCTGTCCGGCAGGCAGTGGTACGGCGGCGTTGACGGCAGGGCAGGGGCGTGGCGCAGCATCGGGGCAGGGCAGGGCGCGGCGGCGTTGGCGTCGAGGGCGAGGCAGGGGCGCACAGCGGCGTCGTTGGGGCACGGTAGGGGCGCGACGGCGTCGGGGCGAGGCAGGGGCGCACAGCGTCGGCGTCGGGGCAGGGCAAGGGCGCACGACGTCGGCGTCGGGGCACGGCAGGGGCGCGGCGGCGTCGGGGAAGGCAGGGCACGGCGACGGTGTCGGGGCACGGCAGGGGCGCGACGGCGTCGGGGCAGGCAGGGCGCGGCGACGGCGAGCAGGGGCAGCCTGGCGGCGTCGATGAGCACGGCGTCGTCGGGCGGCAACTGTGAGATGAGAAGTGAAAAATTTCACAAGTCCAGCTTATATACACAGAGCATTGGTCCCGGTCACCAACCGGGACCAATGCCCCCTTTAGTCCCGGTTGGTGCCACCAACCGGGACCAAAGGCCTCTTTTCAGCAGCCCAACCGGGACTAAAGGGGGGCATTGGTCCCGGTAGGTGCCACTAACCGGTACCCATGCCCCCCTTTAGTCCCGGTTGGTGCCACCAACCGGGACCACAGGACATGTGCTGCCCGCGTCGCGGCCAAAGTTTAGTCCCACCTCCCTAGTTGAGAGAGCTCGAGAGTGGTTTATAAGCGCTGCTGCGCCCACCCTCTCGAGCTCCTCTCAACAGCAGGCTTTCGGGCCTAACCGTACACTATGTGCCTGTGGGGCCTACTGGGCCTGAATCCTGACCCATGGTTGGGTTTCTAGTCGTATTCAGGCCGTGGTGGCCCAGTAGATGGCACTTTTTTTTCTTTGTTGCTTTATTTTTTTATTTTGTTTCTACTTACAACAAAATACTTACTGTTGCTATTTTTATTTATTTTATTAAAGTTTATTTTTTAATTCTTTTTGCTTTTAGGTCACAAAAATTATAAACTTTCTGTTAGTGCCATTAGTTTTCAAATTTGAATAGTTTAAATTTGAATTCTTTGAAATTTGTGTGAATCACTAGTTTGTGATTAACTTTACTATAAAAATAGGTTTTGGAGTGATTCTTTTTCCTGCTATTTAATATTACTGTGTTTTATGATTCTATTCAAAAACAGGTTTTGTTATTTTAGTTTCTAACAAAAAAATCTTTATGATAATGCTTTTTTCTATTAAAGTTTCTAACAAAAACATTCTTTATGAAAATTCTTTTTGATTTTAATGTTTTGAACAGAAAGTGATTTGATAATTTTAGTTGCATAAATTTTATATAATTTTAGTTTCAATAATACTAGAGGTTTATAAAAGTTTTTTTTGATTCCTTTTGCTATTGGAGTTTTATAAAAGCTTTTTAGTTGATTCTTTTGGCTATTGAAGAATAATATAGTTTTGTTTTAGTTGATCATAACAGCATATTTTAATTGATTATTTTTAGTTCATTCTTTTTGCTATTAGTTCATGAGCTATAAATGACCCTTAAATTGAAAAGCACTACAAATGAACTCTGAAAAGATTGAAAGTTGGCATGGTATCATCATTTCACCCACATAGCATGTGCTAAAAAGTTGAGAGGGTTACGGCAAAAACTGGATGCACTTCGTGTACAAAATGGACAATCTCTTCCAAAGTATCAGGGTTTCGAACGAAAACTCATCAGTTACAAAGGGATTTCATTTTTTTGAACTTATTTGAACTCCAGACTTTTTGTGTGTTCAAACTGCACCATTCAAAGCCACATCATCAATTTTCAACCCTTTCTGACTTCATTTGTTATTTTTCATGCATTTACTAATTTTCATGAGCTATATGACCGTGAAATTGAAAAGCACTACAAATGAACTCTGAAAAGGTTGAAAGTTGGCATGGTGTCATCATTTCACGCACATAGCATGTGCTAAAAAGTTGAGAGGGTTACGGCAAAAACTGGATGCACTTCGTGTACAAAATGGACAATCTCTTTCGAAGTATCAGGATTTCGGACGAAAACTCATCTGTTACAACAAGCATTTCAAATGAACTACGAAAAGGTTGAAAGTTGGCATGGTATCATCATAATAGTTGTGGAGAGAAAGTCTTCACTTTTTCTTCGCTTGTGTCCATTGCTTATCGCGCCGTAACCATGGATAATCTTCATCGTTTATCAGGATGCTTGGGTCAACCTTGACTTTGAAGGGAGGAATTTCATGAAACTTTTCATAATCTTCAGACATGTCTGTCTTGCCCTCCACTCCCACGATGTCCCTTTTTCCTGAAAGAACTATGTGGCGCTTTGGCTCATCGTATGATGTATTCGCTTCCTTATCTTTTCTTTTGCTCGGTCTGGAAGACATGTCCTTCACATAGATAACCTGTGCCACATCATTGGCTAGGACGAACGGTTCGTCAGTGTACCCAAGATTGTTCAGATCCACTGTTGTCATTCCGTACTGTGGGTCTACCTGTACCCCGCCTCCTGACAGATTGATCCATTTGCACTTAAACAAAGGGACCTTAAAATCATGTCCGTAGTCAAGTTCCCATATGTCCACTATGTAACCATAATATGTGTCCTTTCCCCTCTCGGTTGCTGCATCAAAGCGGACGCCGCTGTTTTGGTTGGTGCTCTTTTGATCTTGGGCGATCGTGTAAAATGTATTCCCATTTAGCTCGTATCCTTTGTAAGTCAATACAGTCAAAGATGGTCCCCTGGACAATGAGTACAGCTCATCACAAACAGTGTTGTCACCTCTGAGACGTGTTTCCAACCAACTGCTGAAAGTCCTGATGTGTTCACATGTAATCCAGTCGTCGCACTGCTCCGGGTGTTTGGAGTGCAGACTGTTCTTGCGTTCATCGACATACGGGGTCACCAAGGTAGAGTTCTGTAGAACTGTGTAGTGTGCTTGAGACCAAGAATATCCGTCCCTGCATATTATTGAGTCCCCTCCAAGCGTGCCTTTTCCAGTCAGTCTCCCCTCATACTGCGATTTAGGGAGACCTATCTTATTAAGGCCAGGAATGAAGTCAACACAAAACCCAATGACATCCTCTGTTTGATGGCCCATGGAGATCCTTCCTTCTGGCCTAGCGCAGTTACGGACATATTTCTTTAGGACTCCCATGAACCTCTCAAAGGGGAACATATTGTGTAGAAATACGGGCCCCAGAATGACAATCTCGTTGACTAGATGAACTAGGACGTGCGTCATGATATTGAAGAAGGATGGTGGGAACACCAGCTCGAAACTGACAAGACATTGCGCCACATCACTCCTTAGCATTGGTATGATTTCTGGATCGATCACCTTCTGAGAGATTGCATTGAGGAATGCACATAGCTTCACAATGGCGAATTGGACGTTTTCCGGTAGAAGCCCCCTCAATGCAACCGGAAGTAGTTGCGTCATAATCACGTGGCAGTCATGAGACTTTAGGTTCTGGAACTTTTTCTATGGCATATTTATTATTCCCTTTATATTCGACGAGAAGCCAGTAGGCACCTTCATACTGAGCAGGCATTCAAAGAAGATTTCTTTCTCTTCTTTCGTAAGAGTGTAGCTGGCAGGACCTTCATACTGCTTCGGAGGCATGCCGTCTTTTTCGTGCAAACGTTGCAGGTCCTCCCGTGCCTCAGGTGTATCTTTTGTCTTCCCATACACGCCCAAGAAGCCTAGCAGGTTCACGCAAAGGTTCTTCGTCACGTGCATCACGGTGATTGAAGAGCGGACCTCTAGCTCTTTCTAGTAGGGTAGGTCCCAAAATATAGATTTCTTCTTCCACATGGGTGCGTGTCCCTCAGCGTCATTCGGAATAGCTAGTCCGCCGGGACCCTTTCCAAAGATTACGTGTAAATCATTGACCATAGCAAGTACGTGATCACCGGTACGCATGGCGGGCTTCTTCCGATGATCTGCCTCGCCTTTGAAATGCTTTCCTTTCTTTCGACATTGATGATTGGTCGGAAGAAATCGACGATGACCTAGGTACACATTCTTCCTGCATTTGTCCAGGTATATACTTTCAGTGTCATCTAAACAGTGCGTGCATGCGTGGTACCCCTTGTTTGTCTGTCCTGAAAGGTTACTGAGAGCGGGCCAATCATTGATGGTTACAAACAGCAACGCGTGCAGGTTAAATTCCTCCTGTTTGTGCTCATCCCACGTACGTACACCGTTTCCATTCCACAACAGTAAACGTTCTTCAACTAATGGCCTTAGGTACACGTCAATGTCATTGCCGGGTTGCTTAGGGCCTTGGATGAGAACTGGCATCATAATGAACTTCCGCTTCATGCACATCCAAGGAGGAAGGTTATACATACATAGAGTCATGGGCCAGGTGCTGTGATTGCTGCTCTGCTCCCCGAAAGGATTAATGCCATCCGCGCTTAAACCAAACCATACATTCCTTGGGTCAGCTCCAAACTGAGCCCAGTACTTTCTCTCGATTTTTCTCCACTGCGACCCGTCAGCGGGTGCTCTCAACTTCTCGTCTTTCTTACGGTCCTCACTATGCCATCGCATAAACTTGGCATGCTCTTTGTTTCTAAACAGACGTTTCAACCGTGGTATTATAGGAGCATACCACATCACCTTCGCAGGAACCCTCTTCCCGGGGGGCTCGCCGTCAACATCACCAGGGTCATCTTGTCTGATCTTATACCGCAATGCACCGCATACTGGGCATGCGTTCAGATCCTTATACGCACCGCGGTAGAGGATGCAGTCATTAGGGCATGCATGTATCTTCTGCACTTCCAATCCTAGAGGGCATACGACCTTCTTTGATGCGTATGTACTGTCGGGCAATTCTTTATCCTTTGGAAGCTTCTTCTTCAATATTTTCAATAGCTTCTCAAATCCTTTGTCAGGCACAGCATTCTCTGCCTTCCACTGCAGCAATTCCAGTACGGTACCGAGCTTTGTGTTGCCATCTTCGCAATTGGGGTACAACCCTTTTTTGTGATCCTCTAACATGCGATCGAACTTCAGCTTCTCCTTTTGACTTTCGCATTGCGTCCTTGCATCGACAATGACCCGGCGGAGATCATCATCATCGGGCACTGGTTCCTCTTGATCTTCAA
This sequence comes from Aegilops tauschii subsp. strangulata, assembly GCF_002575655.3. Lineage (NCBI taxonomy): Eukaryota > Viridiplantae > Streptophyta > Magnoliopsida > Poales > Poaceae > Aegilops > Aegilops tauschii. Next base: position 648,449,240 of record NC_053041.3, on the reverse strand, counting down.
CAGCTTCCCCCGTTGCAGCATCATTGGGCACATAGTCTGGTTCCTCTTGATCTTCAGCAGCTTCCCCGGTTGTAGCATCACCGTATTCAGGGGGCACATAGTTGTCATCGTCCTCTTCTTCTTTGCCGTCTTCCATCATAACCCCTATTTCTCCGTGCCTCGTCCAAACATTATAGTGTGGCATGAAACCCTGGTAAAGCAGGTGGGTGTGAAGGATTTTCCGGTCAGAGTAAGACTTCGTATTCCCACATGTAGGGCATGGACAACACATAAAACCATTCTGCTTGTTTGCATCAGCCACTTCGAGAAAATCATGCACGCCCTTAATGTACTCGGAGGTGTGTCTGTCACCGTACATCCATTGCCGGTTCATCTGCGTGCATTCCGCTAAACCGTACAAATCTCAAGGAAAATGGAGCTTTGAGGTCGAGCTTCGAGAGGAGAAAGCTTAACTACTGTGGCTCAGGCATTTCATCGAACACCTCATGTGCACAAGAGGTGAGCTAGAGCACCACAAAGCCCTCCCCTCGCCGGCCAGAGAAAAACAGAGCACTGGAGTGCTCTGCTCGCGGGCGAGGGGTATATATAGGCACCTCATTGGTCCCGGTTCATGGCATGAACCGGGAGTAAAGGGGGCGCATTGGTCCCGGTTCGTGGCCTTTGGTCCCGGTTGGTGGCACCAACCGGGACTAAAGGGGGGGCATTGGTCCCGGTTGGTGCCACTAACCGGTACCCATGCCCCCCTTTAGTCCCGGTTGGTGCCACCAACCGGCACCACGGGACATGTGCTGCCCGCGTCGCGGCCAAAGTTTAGTCCCACCTCGCTAGTTGAGAGAGCTCGATAGTGGTTTATAAGCGCTGCTGCGCCCACCCTCTTGAGCTCCTCTCAACTGTAGGCTTTCGGGCCTAACCGTACACTGTGTGCCTGTGGGGCTTACGCGGCCTTCTGCGGGCCTGAATCCTGGCCCATGGATGGGTTTCAAGTCGTATTCAGGCCGTGGTGGCCCAGTAGGTGGCTTTATTTATTTTGTTTTGTTTCTACTTACAACAAAAAACTTATTTATTTTATTCCATTTTGTTTCTAATTACTTATGTATTTTATTTTTATTTATTTTACTGCTGCTATTTTTATTTATTTTACTGCTGCTATTTTTATTTATTTTATTAAGGTTTATTTATTTTATTTACTATAGTTTATTTTATTTTATTTTATTAAGGTTTATTTATTTTTACTTATTTTATTAAGGTTTATTTATTTTATTTACTATAAAAAAATCAACATAGATGCGCCTATAGAGAAAATTCAACCTAAATTCATAATAAATTTCTATGAAATTCAAAGAAATTTACTCTGAATTTAGGTCAAATTCCCTGTATAAGGGCATCTATTTTCACTTTGAGAGGAGCTCAACAAGGCAGAGAGGACGGGCTTATAAACCGGTGTGAGCGCCCTTCGGTTGGCGAGGTGGGATAAACACTGACCGCAACTAGGACCAACCCTTTAGTCCCGGTTTGTGGCATGAACCAGGACTAAAGGGTGAGCCTCTGGTCCCGGTTCAAGCCACCAACCGGGACCAATGGTGGTGGGCTAGGAGCGAGGCCCATTGGTCCCGGTTTGTCCCACCAACCGGGACCAAAGGGGCCAGACGAACCGGGACCAATGCCCCGACGAGGCCCGGCAGGCCCCTGGCCGCACGGACCGGGACCAATGCTCACATTAGTCCCGGTTCGTGACTGAACCAGGACTAATGTGAATATTGCCCTGTGACGAAAGCCCAGTTTTCTACTAGTGAAAAAAATGCGTGCATTCAAAACAAAAGATTTGCCTCCGTTGGGTTTAGGTGATGTTGTCCCAAATTGGTTTTGGAAAAGGTATAGTTAGTGTTGTCTGTGAGGTGTGTTGTCTTTGAATAGGGGCATTTCCCTAGCTTGTTCTCAAACTTGTGTTCGGGAGTCTCTTCATATGGACTCTTGTTTTCACGCTCAACTATCAACGCTTTGTTGACTAGGGTTTGAAAATCTGGGAAGCTTTTTTTTGCGGGATGAAAATCTGGGAAGCTGAGGCTGCTAAGTGGCCCTCGAAGTGAGTGATGGAGGTCACCGAGAAAGCAGTCAATCCTCCTTTCTTCGGTGGAGACACCATGGCTGGCATACCTGGCCAACTTACTAAATTTGTTCAGGGTGCCTTGAGTTAGAGAAAGAAATTCTCTCTATTTCAGCTTGATGATTCCCTTAAGAATATGTGTCTTTCTAAATTGATCCTTGAATTCAGCCCATGTTTTCTACTCCATTCAACATCTTTTTGAGATTGTATAACCAAACTCCTCCGGATCCTTCCAGGTAATGAGTGGCAAAAGAAACATTATCTGCCTCATCACAACGAGATATCTCATGCTTTTTTCAATGGTAATCGGCCAATCGTCGACCTCGAGAGGGTTAACTGCTGGAGAGAAGTTGACGGGTTAGTTTTCTGAAATTCTAAGAGTTTGGTTCTTCTTACAGTTGTGTCGAATATTAGATATGTCACTATTGGAGTCAGATTTGTATTGTTTTTACAGGGTATATGGAGCAGTGTCCTAGTAGCACACTTGTCTCCCTAGGCCTCTCATATATAGTGAGGGTAGACACACGATATAACCTATTCCAACATAATAGCACAGGAACGCAGTGGAAGCCGGCGGCATGTGCTGGTGCCCAGTGCGGTATTGTACCGGTATCATGGGGAGCAGCGTCCATAGTCGGGCCTCGGAATGTAGCCATATTGGTGAACCTCATTAATAAATCACGGTGCCGTGCCTCGTATGATTGCTTGGTCCATATTGGTGAACATCGACACCGACGACGCCGGCACCGATGGCGGCGCCGAGACCGGCGGGTAAGATACCGGCGGGGAGGTACCAGCGCTGATGCCGCTACCGTCAAGAAGAAGCAGAAGAAGCAGAGGATACGAAAACCTAACAAACTCGGCATTGGACGACTGGTGATCACAAAGATGGCACCTGGCAAGTTTGAGCCATTAGAGCCGGAAGAACCTCACAAGTGCTATGGGAACCAAGTAGGATGCATCATACGGGAATGCGCGAGCATCAATGACGATGACTTAAGGAGTAAAGAACATTCGAGGCAGTTGCTCCTGACGAAGTTGCATAAGAGATTCAAGTTCCCCGACCGGGACGATAGCATAGAACAACCGTGGGATGATCTGAAGAAGAAAAAGATTAACTATCATGCCTTGGGCATGTTCAGCAATGATTTGGCCTCCTGGAAAGGGACGGTGAAACGAGCTATTGAGGCTGAGGAACCCCTGTCCAAGATTCTGGATGAAAATCCGACACTTACGGAAGAGGAGTTCGAAAAGTTCAAGGACACTTGCGCTACTGAGGCAGCCAAGGCTAAGGCTGCGACATTCAAGAGCCTTTAGCAAAGGAACATGGGGAAGCATCGCCTCGGAAGCCGTGGCTACCTTGGCAAAAGGCCCATATGGGATAAGGAGGACGTAGAACATGAAGCCGCGGGTCTCCCAGACCCATTGACGAAGTTCACCAACCCCTTGGAGCATGACTTCATCAGGGCCCGCTACAAGTGGGACAAGGAAAAGAAGGTTTTTTACATGGATCAGCTCACGAGGAGATTGATTAGAATACTGGTAATTATTCTTTTACCACCTTACATTTTTCTCCTGATCAAGTCGACTACAACTTCATAAACGGTTCACGTTCCCTCTGCAGGAGAAGCAACACCAGCTTGCAGCCGAAAGCCCTACTTGGCCGATGAGGCCCAAGTGGGACACCCCTCTCAACCGGGCCATGACGAACTTAAGGGACTCCCTTTGGGCCAGCGGCCGGAATATGGACGTGTGCACGGCGCCAGAGACAGCGCCACGCGGAAGGTGTTTTACAATGAGGGCCCAGAGGCCAGGAAGCAGAAAAAGAAGTTTAGTCAGGCAAACATCGACGAGAAGGTGAAGCTTGCGTTCGGGAAAAAAGTAGCCGAGGACGCGAAAAAAGAAGCCGAGGAGAATAATGAGTTGCTAGAGCAAGCAGTCGATGCAGCTATAAATGAATGCAGAAATGATTTAGCTACTATCTTGATCCCGGCTATCATCAACTGGACGAAGGAAAATCCAGACAAGACGGTACATGATTTCCCCATGCCCAGTTTCGTCGCGAGCAACTCCGTGAACACCACCACCGCACCATCACCTACTCATGGAACCGGGCCCGCTCTCTCACCCGCACCCGCTCATAGCAGCCCGTCCTCAGTCTCTAGCGCGCTAGGCGGGCCTTCGTCTTTGGTTGAGCTCGACGCCCTCACGTTAATTACATGTCACACCAACATGTATCTAGAATTTTCCATTTTCGTTGCCTTTCCGATGTTTTACGCCGTAGTCATGTGTTTGCAGGCCGACGAAACTCCGTGCACCGTACTCTACTTGATCAAAGGCCAGAAGGTGTACGTGGGAAACGGGGTGATAACGAAGCCCTTGGAACTCACGTTCCACAGCCAGCCGATGCCTGGTGGGCACTTCACGGTTACCTTGTCGAGTGTGAAATCGGGCACGAGGATTTGCCTCCTCCAGTACGGCTAGGGGGACAGGACGAGGAGACCCCGCTATGGATTGGAAGCTGCAAGGGTTGGGTGCTGCTATGGCCGAAGAATCTTCTTCGTCTGGAGCCAGCCGAGAGCACACCAATAACCACACATCAACAAGCATGTATGGAGACCACCACCCCGGCTACGCAATTACCAGCGCCTGTAGTGCCGGGTGAGAGCCGCGGACGACATGATGAAGGGGGTCCAATAGTGGCTGATGTAATCGCCCCCGTAGAACAAAGAATGGATGATGAGATGGAGGTGGAGGACCCAATGAGTTTCCTCAATACAAGCGCCTATGACGGTGACTTAGATATGACGAGTCAGCCATATGACGAATCGGGCTATCAGCACGCTGATGAGGATATGGATGATCTGCCAGGGCAGGAACGTCCTAGCAGGGATTGCAAGAAGTCTCTCTTGATGAAATCCTCACAGGACACGCCTGAAGATGCCGCCTCAACACAGGCTCAACTAGCCGGGGGTCGTACAGTGCTTAGCCCGGCAACACTGGTGCAGGGGTTAAGGAAGGGTCTGGAAGGTCAACCCAAGAAAAAGGAGAGGAAGAGGTCGGGGAAGATAGGCTCAGCTGCCTACAAACAAGGTAGAGCACATAGCATACAGATGGAGGATTTAGAAGAGCGTGTACCCGTCAAAGGTGCTGGCATGTTCCATGTCACGGGCGAGACGATGCTACCACCGAAACCGCTGGAGGCACTATCAGGGGATCTCAGGAGACTGCAAGACCATGTGCTGTCGACTGAGAAAAGCCTACTAGCCTCAAAGGATCCAGGATATCTGACATACGCGGCTCGTGTGCCTGAGGGGAAGTGCTACGTCGACACATGGCCCGCGGAGGTGTTCTTTCTACGGTCTGACCATATCTTCGAGATGTTTCCGACCAGGCGGCTCGATTTTACAATCGTCCGCCTTTTTGCGCTACATATGAGCTCCGTCATGAAGAGAGAAGAAGTCTCGCAAATCTGTGTGGCGGATCCATACTACATGCACGAGTATTTGTTGAGTCTCGGCGACTTTGAGCATGAAACTGCTAGGGAGTACCTACAAAACTTCATGGTACAGAATAAGGACCAGGAAATTGTCCTACTGCCTTATCATCCAAAGTAAGTCAGTGCTGGAGAACTCTTTCATACATTTCAATCATTCCTTCTCGCTCATATGGATGATAATTTGAGGTGTTTTTTCCCCGCAGCAACGGGCGAGCCGTCCTTATCGTTCTTTACCCGCAAGTCTCCCACGCCGTGTATTTTGACCCTACCAGAAACTACGAGAAGAAGGACTACACCCATATAATGAATATTCTAGATGATGCTCTCCAAGGCTTCAACATTAGGGGTGGCCACCTGCAGATCCGGAAACAAAGGAACAAGAAGTTGGGTTTCTCACATAAAACTAACTTCTGCTACATCCGTGTCCCAAAACCAAGCAAGAAAGATGGATTCTACCTCCTCCATCTCATGATTGAGTTCTGCACGGATCACCAAAAGCTTCGCATGACAAGCAGAAATGATGATAATATCCGCAAGTGGGTAGAATCTCATGGAGAAGTGGATTATAAACTTAGAGATGACTTCTTTCGCATCCAGAGGGACATTGCGACGATCATCATGAAAGAACTCGTTGATGAGAAGGGGATGTTCCACCACGGCCCTATATCGCGAGCTGACGTCCGAACTGGCATAGGCATGCAACGTCAGGACCTCACGCCATTCAAGAAGCTAGGGTCCATCCTCGATGATATGGAAGGATGGAACTTCTAGTGATTTACGATGCCGATGATGATGATATGTGTCGGCTGAACTTGTATAATTTCTGTATATGAAACTTTGTGATGTCCACTGTCCCTGCCGAACTTGCGTAATGCTACTTTGTTAGTTTGGGTACGATGACCTGTGTACCTCTAGTTAATTATTTTGCGTACTATATGTTGCATCTAGTTGCTAACCCTTTCTTTTTCGTGTTGCTCTAGTATATTTTGTTGCATATGATTGTGCATTCTCTTGATGAAGATGCATCTCTAACAGGTACCTAGATTCTTGATGGCGAAGAAACAGTGCTATGTCGTGTACAAAGGGAAGGTTCCGGGAGTGTACGACGAGTGGCCTAAGTGTCAAGCGCAAGTGGATGGGGTCTCGGGCTCCAGCCATAAAGGCTTCAAATGTAGACAAAAAGCAGAAGCTTGTTACTTGAGGCTCACGCTAGCGCGAGAGAGGACTCGTAACCCCCGCCTCATGTACTGCATAGTTCCGCTCTCACTCATAGTGATAGCTCTTCTCGCGTATATCATTGCTTAGAGGGACGACGATGTAGTTGCAAGTATTCGAGACTTGTATCTCTATTTTCGAGATGATGACGAGAGACCACTTTGTGTTGGATGATGATTATGATGATGACATGATTTGATGAGACTATTTGTATGTATATGCTATGATTACATTTGTGTGTGTATGATATGCTAGAGATTATTGTATAAAGCCCTAAACAAAATTCAGCAGCACAAAATATGGAGCAGAATTTTTTTTAAAAACTAATAAGAGTAGCGTGAGTTCTTAGCAGTATCACTCTTTGTTCAAGGGCGCTGCCACTATTAGGAGCAGCGCTTGTTGCAGGCAGACGCTGCTGCTATCCCTAGATAGCAGTAGCGCGGGTCAAACCGCACTACTGATAAGCATTAGCTGTAGCGTCGTATCATTAGCGCGGGAACCTGCGCTACTGATAAGCATTTAACTCGCGCTACTGCTAGGTTTTTCCCTAGTAGTGACGGCGCCAGACGATGCCACCTCCCTATGCGTGTTCGTCATCACGCATCTGCCGCCGAGACCCTACTGCGCCATGCCGCCGAGACTCCACATCGTCGATGTGTCACCTGAAACGCCGCTCCACCACAGAAACCGCCCACTTGTCCCTATAGTCAATGCACACCTGCAAGTATGACGCCCCCAAGGGGGGAACGACACAAGAGTGCCACCATCATCCGATCAACTGATCTAGGCTTTCCCCCGGAAGTAGTAGTTAGAAGTGTGGAGCTTCTCCATGGCGATGCCTTCAGGAAGGGGATGAGACAGAAGAGCGCCGCCATTACCGGCCTTGGCATCTAGCTGAGAACAAGGTTTTTACACAGATCTTCTCGACGAACCTCCATCTAGCAACGTGCACGGGCTGCCACCGATGTCTGCCGCCGTGTAGTGCGTAGGCCGCACTAGACAGATCAGATCACATCGGAGGCCATAACACGCATGTCGCCAGCTTCTACACTAGGCCCTCCATGCCACCACCACCAATCCAAAACCAAATTGTACGTCGCCACATCACCGGTCGTCGCCGTCGCCCGCAGGCACCACTGCCACCTGAACAGGGCCGGCCACCTCGCCGCCGCCTGCTGCAGCCATCACCGTCGTGCCACCTAGAGTGGATCAGTCGCGCCTCCACACGATTTGGGGCCCCACAGCACTCCTACGATGCGTGAGAGAGGGATCCCCCCACCACCGCCGTTAGCCCCCGGGCCTAGCCCGACGGCAGCTGAGGAGGGAGCTTGCGCCCCCGGCGGCTTGGGTTTGGGTGCCGCCCGAGTCGCCTTAGCGGGGACGATGCGGGGCCAACAGTCTCATAAGTTTTTTAACCCTTAGTCTAGATGGTCTATAAATAACTTGGTACTAGCTTTACTCACTTCTACTTCTTGAGCATGTTGGTTTTTCCCTTGAAGAGGAAAGGGTGATGTAGGATAGTAGAGATCAATATTTTCCTCAGTTAAGATCCAAGGTATCAATCCACTTGGAGAAGAACGCGCAAATCACCAATACCTACACAAACAATCAAACACTTGCACCCAACACGATAAAGGTGTTGTCAATCCCTTCACGTTCTCTTGCAAAGGTTTGATCTGATAGAGATAAATAAAACTAAAGAAAAGATAATTAAATATTTTTAGGTTTTTTGGTTTATAGATCTGAAAATAAAAAGATTGCAAAATAGTAGATCGGAAACTAATATGGTGGAAAATAGACCCGGGGGACATAGGTTTGACTAGAGGCTTCTCTCTTGAAGGCAAATAATACGGTGGGTGAACAAATTACTGTCGAGCAATTGATAGAAAAGCGCAAAGTTATGACGATATCCAAGACAATGATTATGTAATATAGGAATCACGTCCGTGTCAAGTAGGCCGACTCCTGCCTACATCTACTACTATTACTCCACACAACGACCGACTCCTGGCTGCATCTAGAGTATTAAGTTCATAAACAATAGAGTAACGCTTTTAGTAAGATGATATGATGTAGAGGAATAAACTCAAGCAATATGACACTACTAGGGAAAAACTTATACACAGAATCTTAGCAGCAGCGCGGTACAAAAAGAGGCCCTACTGTTAATTTTCAATAGCGCATGTTCAAAACAAGCGCTACTGCTACCAAGTTAGCAGTAGCGCGGCCTAGTGGAAACTCGCTGCTAGTAAAATTGACCGACAGTACCCACCAACCTAGGTTTAGCAGCAGCGCGGTGTCCCGACCCGCGCTACTGATAAAGTAATAGTAGTAGTGCGCTTTTTCAGGTCGCTAATGCTAATTTTGAAACTGGCCACATGGCAGGCCCCGCTTAGCAGTAGTGCGCTTTACGGCCCGCGCTACTGCTAAGACGCAGCATAATACCACCCTTTCCTTCCCCTCCCCTCCCCCATCTCCTCTCTTCCTCACTTTCCCCTACCTCCCACCTCCTCTCTCCCTCACTTTGCTTCTTCGTCAATACTTCTGCCCCCATTACTCTCCCTCTTCTACCTACCTTTCTCTCTCTTTATTACTCCTAGCTAAATACACCACCTCCATTAATGCATCTCCTTTCTCTTTTTCCTTCCCCCTCCACTAGTTGAAGTTGTCTCCTCCCAAATTAGGTAGCTAGGTAGATGTAGCATTTAGTGAAGTGACCTATGTGCCCCCTAACTAGATCTAGCTTTGTCAAGAAGAGCTTTGTCCACTTTCAATCTCCCTACTAGCTACATCATCATCTCCACCGTGTGCTCGATCTCAAGATAGGTGTGATTAAAAATTCATGCTTTTGCCAGAATGGAAATCTGTGTATGTGTGTGCGATATGATAATTGGGCGATATGATGGAAATTGTGTGTGTGGCATTAGTTGACGCCTAATTGTGCTTGTGAGTTGCCTATGTTTTGCCGAAATGTCGATTTATTTCCATTTCGGCGAATTCTGGGAAAACTCTAGATCTATATGTCCTATTTTTAGGGAAGGTCCTGACGAAATTTTGTATGACTTTGATGCATGCACGTATTTTTATAATCAATTTGTTTATTATTACCGTGCAGGCGTTCACGATGGTCAGTGGAACGATGGTGGACAGGTGGTTGCGGTTGCCGGTGCAGGACATGAAGGAAAATAACCCGACAGAGGTTTTATGTCGGTGTCGAAGATGCAAAGGAATAGTTTGTCTCGACCCCTATGACGATGGTCGTGTCGAAGCGCACCTTCCCATGACTGGTTTCGTGGATGGCTATACTCGGTGGATAATTGAAGATGAGGATGATGATGTTGAGGACGCCGACGGGGCAGGCAATGACGACACGGCTGGGCAAGACGAAGAGATGATCGATAATGGCGATGGGGAAGAGGCCGGGCATGGCGGCGGAGAAGGGGCCGGACATGGCAGAGGAGAAGGGGCCGGACATGGCGGCGGAGAGAACGTGGACTCCACGCCGCAGGGTTCATCGGTACTAAGTTCAATCATGCGGGACCCTCATGTTCAAGCACTACTTCGCAAGGAGACAAGTAATGAGAGAGCTGCTTCTAGAGAGGAGGCTAAGCTGCAATAACTGGTGGTAGACTCGAACACTCCATTGTATGATGGTTGTGATCCTGAGGTGACCCGCTTGAGTTTCACGCTCCAACTCCTGAAGACGAATGCTAAAAAAAATGGACCGACACTAGCCTCGATGAGCATGTCAAGTACCTAAAGGATGTTCTTCCCACGGGGAATCTATGTCCTACTAGTGTGGATGAGGCCAAGAAGATCGTGTGCCCTCTTGATCTGCTACACGTTAGATACCATGCATGCATCAACGATTGCATAATTTATCGGAAGGAGCACGCGGAAAAAACAACCTGTCCAGTGTGCAATGCTTCTCGATACAAGAACTCCGGGAAGAAATGTCCCCAGAAAGTTGTATGGTACTTACCGATCACTCCCTGTCTCCAGCGGTATTTCGTAGATCCCAAGGAAGCAAAGCTCATGTGCTGGCACGCGGAGAGGAAGAAGCCCGGCGATGGAGATGATCCGAAGCTGAGACACGTCAAGGATGGAAGCCAGTGGAGAGCGTTGAACGACTTCTATCGGTATTTTGAATGTGATGCAAGGAACATCGTGCTCGGCGCATGTACCGATGGCATGAATCCGTTTGGCAACCAGAACACCAAGCATAGCACATGGCCCGTGTTTGTATGGATGTACAACCTCCCCACTGGTTGTGCATGAAGTCGAAGGACATTCACATGAGCATGCTGATTCAAGGGCCGAAACAACCAGGAAATAATATTAATTTGTATCTGGGGCTACTTCAAGAGGAGTTAGACACGTTATGGAAAACACCGGCCAAGACACGGAACGCCAGCAAAGGCGAGTATTTCTACGTGAGAGCCGCGCTGATCACGACGGTGCACGACTATCTCGGTTACGGATATCTCGCAGGCCAGGTGTGCCATGGATATTGCGGATGCACGCGGTGCATGGATGATACGATGTCTTAGCAGCTAACGTCAAGGAAAGACGACTGGTCTGGGAAAATCGTGTACATGGGGCATCAAAGATGGATCGATCCATACGACCCGTGGAGAAACCATGAAGATCTATTCAATGGTCACGTTAGCATCGAGGACCTCCATGTAAGCGGAGCGACGCCAAAGTCGATGAGCTGTTGAAAAACTGGGAACAGTGCCCCACGCCGGGAGAGACGATGAAAAAGGCACCGGAGCCCCTACTGAAGGTATGGAAGGCGGGGTCTGTGTTCTGGGACTTGGAGTACTGGCACAAACTCGACAAACCTCATTGCCCTGATCAAATGCATATCTGTAAGAATGTCCTTGAGAGCTTGTTCGCGACACTAATGAACATGCCGGATAAGACCAAGGATAGGCCGAAGGCAAGAAAAGACTTGCAAGATTTGAATATCAGGGAAGACCTGCACATGCCGCCCCGTAAAAAGATAGACGAGACAGAGACGGAGACAGAGGCGCGGGAGAAGAAGGGCAAGAAAGTAAAGGAAGAGGATTATTGCCCCCGTTCTTGCTTCACCTTAAGTCAGGATGAGATCAATCAATTCTCTAAGTGCCTTACCAGGGTCAAAGTTAGTTCCGGTTACTGTGGCAAGATAAGCAGATATCTAGACACGGACAAGAAAAGGTTCAGCGGGATGAAGTCCCATGACTGTCATGTGATGATGATGCAGATACTACCTGTTGCCCTTAGAGGGATAATGCACAAGGACGTCCGTGACACGCTTATTGGTCTCAACAACTTTTTCGATGTCATCTCTTGAAAGTTGATCAGTGTGAAGCAGCTCCGAAGGATACAGGAAGAAATCGTTGTGATACTGAATGAGCTTGAGATGTACTTCCCGCCCGCGTTCTTTAACGTCATGGTGCATATGTGTGTCCATATTGTGGACGACATAATAGTTCTGGGGCCGTCATTCCTGCACAACATGATGCCATTTGAGAGGACGAATGGGATCATCAAAGGATGCATACGTAACATGCCCCGTCCGGATGGAAGCATCGTCCAGGGCTATCTGACACAAGAGTGCATCTCTTTCTGCGAGAATTTTCTATATGGCGCAGACCAGCCGCCTGGTGTTGGTGTTGGTTGGCCCGTTAACAAGCACGATGCGAGACTCGAAGGAGAAGGTCACTCCAATGGTCGCAGGGAACTACACGTGGCATACTTAGATCGATGCAACGACTTTGACAGAGAAAACTTGGTAGTGCTACAACACCTAGACGAGGTAGATTCTTTCGTGGCACTGCACAAAGAAATTATCGCAAAGAAGTATCATGACCGGGGGGTATGTAGGACGGACGCCGAAGTTACTAGAGAGCACAACTCCACTTTCCTGCAGTGGTCCAAAGAGCAAATTATTGGTAATCCCCCGGAGGAGGGCTCTAAGGATGGATTGCTCATATACACCTTAGCACATGGCCCCTCGCCCAACCTCGTCACCTATCAGGCATACGATATCAACAGATACACGTTCTACACGGAGGCCAAATATATGGACATTGATGATCAGAACTCAGGGGTGACGATGGAATGCATGACCGGCAGTGACAATGGCGCAAATGAGAGATTTTACGGAAGGGTCGAGGAGATCTGTGAGCTTGACTACTCTGGACTGCACAACACGCCGATGTTCCGTGTCAGATGGGCTAAGAATGTCGAAAGAGAAAACCGATATTTCACTACCATGACTATGCCCGATGCCATGAGCGCTACCGTGAACGCTATCGCAAAAAACGAGCCATGGGTACACGCTAAGCACGTGACACAATGCTTCTTCATAACCGACCCGCGCAATCCCATCTGAGTTCTCGTGAGGAGAGGCAAATGAACATCATTGGAATGGATGGAGTCGCCAACGAGGAAGACTACGACCAGCACGGCAACCCAATGAGGGAAGATGACGATGACGATGAAGTATACGTCAAAAGAAGAATCAATACTACATTACCTAAGAAAAATCGTACTCCATGGAAAAGGAAATGTCACAATAAGGGGCTCAATTATTCTTCAACAAACAAGAAGGGAAAGAAGCTCACTCAAAAACGAAAACGTCAACGCTGAGGAACCATATGTTATCGGTCAAATGATGTAATATATATGTTCCTATTTTGTATACACACTTAGCCATTATGCATGGGTCCAATGATGTAATATATATGTTCCTATTTTGTATACATACTTAACCGTCAAATGATGCAATATATATCGCCTTCCCTTCGTTCAGTGCTCTCGGAAAAAAAGAAAAGAAAAGTGAGAGAAAATAATGGAAAAGAAAATAGAAGAAAACGAACAGGAGAACTGCTATAGGTATTGGTTATAGCAGTAGCGCTTTTCTGAAAAAGAGCTACAGCTAGTCAAGGTAGCAGTAGCGGTTTCCTTATAAAACTGCTATAGCTACCTGTAATAGCAGTAGCGCTGTTTGCATAAAACCGCTATTCCTAACTTAGCTATAGAGCGTTTGGTTTACACGCGCTACTCCTATGTCCACTTAACCCCCAAAATCCTTCTCTCTCTACTTCATCCCGCCTCTTTTCCTCCCAAATCCCCACTCTCACTTCCCCCGTCGCGCCGCCGGAGCCCTGCCCTCGCCGCGCCCCTTCGCTCGCCCCCGACCCCAGCGCTCGGCCCCGGCCCCAGCGCTCGCCCCCGGCCCTGGCCCCGACCCCGAGCCCGTCCCCGACCCCGACCCCGACCCCGGCTCCGGCCCCAGCGCTCGACCCCGACTCCGACCCCGGCCCCGACCCAGACCCCGACCCAGACCCCGGCCCCGACCCCAACCCCGGCTCCGACCCCGATGCTCGGCCCCGACCCCGACACGGCACGGCTCCCTCCTCTGCTTCCTCCCCTCCCAACCTCGGCCGTCATCGGGCCTGCACCCACTGTAACCCCCCACCGCACGCCGAATGCAATAATCACAAACGGTGGTGTAAAAGAACCATAAAAAAGGAGCAAAACGTTTGTGATGGCGGAGCCATCAAACACGGTTCACACTTTAGTTGCGTGTGCGATCCAGGGCATACGGTACATTCAGTCCAATGAACTGTTTGCGATGAGGCGGAACAAAAGAAACGGGCAGCCTGATGAAGGCGTGTGCGATATAGAGCATACGTTCACTCGGATGAACTGTTTGTGATTAGGCAACACAAAAGAAACGGTCAGGCAGATCAGGGTGTGTGTGATTGAGGGCATATGCTTCAGAAGGATTAACTGTTTGCGATTAGGCAACAAAACAGAAACGGGTCAGCCAGATCAATGTGTCTGCGATTAATGGCATACATTTCACATGGATGAACTGTTTGCGATTAGCCACAACGAACTGAAATAGTTAGATAGATCAACGTGTGTGCGCTAGACGGGCACACACATTCTAATTAAAATAAGCGTGGGCGATGGTAATAACGAGCGCGCACGGTTGTTGGAACAAGATGTGTGCTGACATTGCCTATTGCGGTGCACCCTATGGTGCAAACGCCACATACGCGGCCGAGAAGGCGTACACGTTACGCCTATCGGGAATAGTGCCGCACTTATAACCGTCAGTAAATTTTGAGCATGCATCCCGTCACAATTATTTTTAGAAGAACAGGGAGGCCGCGTCCCGTCACATTCCAAATTCCAAACCTGTTCACACCGATTAAAACCTAAACGGTTTCCCACTTAGGAGCGTATTACTACTCGGTTATAAATACTACTACTCCAACCTGACTGCACATTCCTCCCCAACTCCTCATCCACAAAAAAAACAAGTCATTCATCATCGTTCCCTTGCCTCTGCCATGGCCAGCGTGAGTTCTGGGTTGAGAGATTGCCACCAGGGAGAGGCGAGCCTGGAAGCGGAAGCACGAGAGATGTCCCGCCTCACCGCGAAAGCAGCCAACATGTCACACCGCGCGGCCGTAGCAGCAGAGAGGTCCCGCCGCACCACCGAAGCATCATGGAGGTCCGGCCGCGCCGCGGAAGCAGAAAAGATGTCCCGCCGCGCTGCGAATGCAACAGAGATGTCCTCCCGCGCCGCGGCGGCCTAGGAAAATGTCTCGCGGGCAAGCGAGGACTCTTACAGGCGCATGCGTGCTCTCGTCCTTAGGCAAATTGATCAGATCTCCAGGTGGGCGAGGTTGCAGGATGACCTGAAAGCCTCGTGTGAACACTCTACCGGCATCATCCGACAACTAAATGAGAGCAATGCGAAGCTCTAAGCCAAGCGCGATGATAACCCACAAGTATAGGGGATCAATTGTAGCCTCTTTCGATAAGTAAGAGTGTCGAACCCAACGAGGAGCTAAAGGTAGAACAAATATTCCCTCAAGTTCTATCGACCACCAATACAACTCTACGCACGCTTAACATTCGCTTTACCTAGAACAAGTATGAAACTAGAAGTACTTTGTAGGTGTTGTTGGATAGGTTTGCAAGATAATAAAGAGCGCGCAAATAAAAAGTAGGGTCTGTTTTAGTAGAGAGCTTTTTGTGACGAGAAAGTTATTTGTCCCTAGGCAATCGATAACTAGACCGGTAATCACTATTGCAATTTTATATGAGGGAGAGGCATTAGCTAACATACTTTCTCTTCTTGGATCATATGCACTTATGGTTGGAACTGTAGCAAGCATCTGCAACTACTAAAGATCATTAAGGTAAAACCCAACCATAGCACTAAAGTATCAAGTCCTCTTTATTCCCATACGCAAACAACCTACTTACTCGGGTATATGCTTCTGTCACTCACGCCACTCACCATAAGCAAATCATGAACATATTGCAAACCCTACAGCGGGAATCCCTCACACTTGCGCGACACGGAGAGCACCATAGGACAACACCAATAATAAAACATGCAACTCAAACCAATCACGATCATCAATTAACCCATAGGACAAAACGGATCTACTCAAACATCATAGGATAGCCATACATCATTGGGAAATAATATATAGCATTGAGCACCATGTTTAAGTAGAGATTACAGCAGGTAAAAGAGGGGTTACACCGCTGCATAGAGGGGGGGGGGGAAGAGTTGGTGATGATGGCGGTGAAGTTGTTGGTGAAGATTGCGGCGATGATGATGACCCCCGGTGGCACTCCGGCGCCACCGGAAGCGATGGGGAGAGAGCCCCCCTCCTTCTTCTTCTTCCTTGACCTCCTCCCTAGATGGGAGAAGGGTTTCCCCTCTGATCCTTGGTCTCCATGGCGTGGGAGGGGCGAGAGCCCCTTCGAGATTGGATCTGTCTATCTGTCTCTCTCTGTTTCTGCGTTCTGGGATTCTGCCCTTGCACCGTTTCTTATATATCCGGAGATCCGTAACTCCGATTGGATTGAAACCTTGACCCAGATTTTTCTCCAAAAATTAGCGTTCTTGCGGCCAAAGAAGAGCAATAACTGCATTACAGGGGGCCCACGAGGGTCAGGGGCGCTCCCGGGGGGCAGGCGCACCCCCCTGCCGCGTGGCCCCCTCGGGCACCGCCTCGCGTTGATTCTTATTCCCTTATTTCAAAAATATTCCAAAAATATTCTTTGTCCATTTTTATCCCGTTTGGACTCTGTTTCATATGGGGTTTCTGCGAAACATAAAACATGCAACAAATAGGAACTGGCACTGGGCACTGGATCAATATGTTAGTCCCAAAAATAGTATAAAAAGTTGCCAAAAGTATATGAAAGTTGTAGAATATTGGCATGGAACAATAAAAAATTATAGATACGACGGAGACGTATCACGCGACCTTCTGAGGGCGAAGATCGTCGGAAGTGCGGAGCAGCAGGAGCAGACCACTGCCTTGTTGAAGAGGAGTAGCGTCATCATCGAGAAACTTATGGACGAGAATGCCATGCTGCGCATCGAGCACACAATGCTGGTGGAGAAATCCGTGGATGCTCTCAAGCAGCATCTTGAGGACAAGAAAGAGCTCATCGCCGCTCGCCGCGGAGACTAGTTCCCACGGCCTGCAGCAACGCATCAACAAAGTAGAGATCAGCGAGCCAGATCATTGTCTTCCTTCTTCTTTTGCCCTTGTGTATTTCGGGCGTTGCCGCATGTGGCATTTTTAATTATTTTCCCAAATATGTAAGACAATTATTATCCACTGTCATCGTCCTTATATTCATCATGCTTCCCATAAGTCCCAGTCGATGTTATATAGGTCCGTTGGATCTTACATCAAGATCCCTTCAAAACATTCTTCAGATTTTCATTTTTCTCTCTTAAATCTCAGTCCAGTGAGACATATAGCCACACCGTAGAACAGGTGCTCGGGAACTATAAATGGGGACGTTGGGAGGGAGGTGCGCGGCGGGTAGCGGTCAAAGGGCTCTCCTCCCGATGAGCATGCGCAGGGGTCTGATCGCACGCCTCCCGTACTCAAATAGCTACCACGCACGATACCTCCTAGCCAATAAAAAAGGGGACGTGTGGCGGCACGTAATTGGTAAGTAGAACGCCCACAGTTTCAATAATACTTGTGTTTTTGATTTGTAACGTGACAACACTTGTTCCAAAATGACTTTGTTGATTGTCAATGTGTGCGCCTTGGCAAATCGGACAGAAAAATTAACACAGCATGTTGGTGCCATGTGTAGGAGATATGCCCTAGAGGCAATAATAAATGTTATTGATTATCTCCCTATTCATAATTATGTTTATGTTCCATGCTATAACTGATGTGGTTCCCGAGCCCGTATATCCATAAAGGCTCTGGGGAGAACCCATATGCACGTGTGGAATAATAAACGGTAAAATGTATTCCTAGTCGTGCCTCTAAGACTAGCTCAAGTGTTGCATGATGATTATGTTTTCCCAATCATGGGCATGTCTATGCCAAGCAACTTTGAGGGCACAATGTCAGGAAGGACATTTGTGTTGAATCGACCCGAATTGATGTTATGCTATGAGATACATTCATCACAAGTTAGTGGTTTATAACACAGAGATAGTTAATGTTTGCATAATTCCTTAGACCATGAGAGTATCGAGTTTCTTCATGCTTGCTTCATGAACATTGGGGTTTGTTAAACGTCATCCGTAACTGGATGGCTATTACGGCGGCTTACGGGTTCATGGGAAAGTATGTTAAGTAACTCGATAGCTCGAGATTGGGATTTGCTCCTCCGATGATGGAGACATATACTCGGGCCCTCTCGGTGTTACGGTGTCCATCATCGTCTAGCCAGACAATTTGTGATTTGATCACGGGGATGCCGGAACATGAAACGAGAAAAGAGAACAAAACCAGTAACGAGGTAACTTGCATAGTGGACAAAGTGTTGGCCCACGGGGATGCAATAAATCTCACCTCAGGTGTTTGTGATATATCGTGAAGCAACAGGAATAGCTCACCTCAACTGGGGTTCACTCGAATATTCATTCGTGTGGGTATAGGGGTCAATATGGGTGTCCACGGCTCCGATGTTGATCATTGATCGGAAGGGGTTCAGAGTCATGTCTATACTTCACCGAACCTATAGGGTCACACGCTTAAGGGTCATCTATCTGCTGAATATTAGACAGGGAGTCTGAGAGAAAATCACCGAAAAAGTTTCGGACACCGAAAAGTTTCGGACAGCGGAAACGTACCGCAGAGAGAGGTCACCAGATGAGTTTCGGTGAAACTGAAAAAGTTGTTTCGGGGTATGCCATTAAGTCAAGATGGTTTCGGCACATGCCTGATAATTCTTGGAGAGTGCCAGAATCATTCTGGAAACTTTTTGGAATTTACGGAAATAAAAACCGAAAATGTTTCGGAGCTGCCGGTACCGCTTTGGCTGTTTTTCGCAGATGAAATCCACTAATCTGAAATTGTTTCAGAACGAATCCAAAATCATTTTAGTGGGTACTGGAATTATTCTAAGACCCACAGAAATATTTTCGGATTTAGTGGACGCGTAAAATTGTCTTCATGAATAGTGAAAACGCATTCTTGTTTGCTTTTCGCAGATGAAAATCACTAAACCGAAATTGTTTCGGAACGCGTTGAAAATTATTTTAGTGGGTACTGGAAATGTTTTGAGCCCACATAAATATTTTCTGTTCGAACGGACACTGAAAAATGTCATCATGAATAGTGAAAGTGCTTTTTGCTTGGCTTCTTGGAGAAGCCACCTTGAGGGCCTTTTTGGTATTCCCCCTGGCTTCTTGGAGAAGCCACCCTTGGGCTTGGCCTATAAATAGGGGTGGAGGGGGCTGCCTAAAGGATCATCCCTTCTCACATACAAGTGCCATGCATGATCTGGCTTCTCTCTCCCTCCCAGCGAAATAGTTTCGTAGAGCCGAAAGGCTGTCTGGGTTCCGATGGGAACTAGTTCTGGATGGCGAAGCCCTGTCGGATAGATGACACCGTATGTGTGCAACTCTATAGAGAGATCGTAGTTTCGGTCTTAGTTCGTGAGTGCCTCCCGAAGGGCTGTCCGTGTGACCGTCCTAGTTCCGAAGGTCCTCCCGAAGGGCTGTCCGAGTGACCGTTCGAGTTTCGAAGGTCCTCCCGAAGGGCTGTCCGCGACACCGTCCGGGGGGCTGTTCGACCGCCTCCCGGAGGGCTGTCTGAGAAGCAGATGAGGGTATACATCCTCGCGGTTGGGAGGTTGTAAATCCTAGCTGCGGGGATCTGCATCGCCGATCATCATCGACTCTACTTCCCGCTGCGCTACGAGTCGGTAACGAAAAAGATCAAACCTTGTATGCAGTCTCCATAGTGGTCCTGGGCTGGTGCGTAGGTCGGAATTTTTTTGTTTTCTGCTGCGTTCCCCTACACCATGTCATGACACCATGCCAAGTTTCATGATTTTCAGGCGTGTTTTGGATTTACAGGAATTAAAAAACCAAGTTTCTCAATATTTTCGGCCAAGCCACGACGCCCAGATGTTTGAATTTCATTCCCATCTCTTGTATAGGACCTAGAAATTCACCCAAGGACACACATGTGGTTTTTCAAACAACTTTGGTGAACTGGAGCCTGTGCTTCTAGTTCAAATTAGAATTATGCACATTAAATGCGCAGAAACTCAATTAATGTATAAAAAGGCCAAACGAACCCGGAATAGTTCCAAAATTTAGCACAATACTTCTATTTGGTCTAATCTTCCTGTGTAAAAAAATTAAGGCGGGAGAAGGCAGTGTACGTATGTCGTTTCGCACACAGAGGTGGCACGTTCCCTCTCGGAACAACGAGCCTTCTTGAGGGAAGCTCCGGTTTGCCAGAAGCTTAGACCAAAGCTTGTCCCAATTCGGCCAAAAAAATTACCGCAGCATGTTGGTGCCATGTCATGACACCATGCCAAGTTTCATGATTTTCAGGCGTGTTTTGGATTTACAGGAATTAAAAAACCAATATCTCAATCTTTCCGCCCAAGCCACGACACCCAGATGTTTGAATTTCACTCCCATCTCTTGCATGGGACCTAGAAATTCACCCAAGGACACACATGTGGTTTTTCAAACAACTTTGGTGCACTAGAGTCTGTGCTTGTAGTTCAAATTTGAATTATGCACATTAAATGCGCAGAAACTCAATTAATGTATAAAAAAATTCGAACGAACCCGGAATAATTCCAAAATTTAGCACGATAGTTCTATTTGATCTAATGTGCCTGTCTAAAAAATTAAGGCGGGAGAAGGCAGTATACGTATCTTGTTTCGCACACGGAGGTGACACGTTCCCTTCTCAGAACCACGAGCCTTTTTGAGGGAAGTTCCGGTTTGCATGAAGCTTACACCAACGCTTGTCCCAATTCGGCCAAAAAAATTACCGAAGCATGTTGGTGCCATGTCATGACACCATGCCCAGTTTCATGATTTTCAGGCGTGTTTTGGATTTACAAGAATTAAAAAACCAAGTTGTTGCGAGCCACGACACGCAGATGTTTGAATTTCATTCCCATCTCTTGCATGGGACCTATAAATTCACCCAAGGACACACATGTGATTTTTTAACAACTTTGGTGCACTGGAGCATGTGCTTGTAGTTCAAATTTCAATTAGGCATATTAAATGCCCAAAAACTCAATTAATGCATCAAAATGCCAAACGAACCCGGAACAATTCCAAAACTTAGCACGATACTTCTATTTGGTCTAATCTGCCTATGTAAAAAAATTAAGGCGGTTGAAGGCAGTATACGTATTTCGTTTCCCACACAGAGGTGACCCGTACCCTCTCGGAACCACGAGTCTTCTTGAGGGAAGCTCCGGTTTGCAAGAAGCTTACACCAAAACTTGTCCCAATTCGGCCGAAAAAATTACCGCAGCATGTTGGTGCCATGTCAGGACACCATGCCAAGTTTCACGATTTTCAGGCGTGTTTTGGATTTACAGGAATTAAAAAACCAAGTTTCTCAATCTTTTCGGCCAAGCCACGACGCCCAGATGTTTGAATTTCATTCCCATCTCTTGTATAGGACCTAGAAATTCACCCAAGGACACACATGTGGTTTTTCAAACAACTTTGGTGAACTGGAGCCTGTGCTTCTAGTTCAAATTTGAATTATGCACACTAAATGCCCCAAAACTCAATTAATGCATAAAAATGCCAAACGAAGCCGGAATAATTCCAAAATTTAGCACGATACTTCTATTTGTTCTAATCTTCCTGTGTAAAAAAATTAAGGCGGGAGAAGGCAGTATACGTATCTCGTTTCGCACACGGAGGTGACACGTTAGCCTTCTTGAGGGAAGCTCCGGTTTGCAAGAAGCTTACACCAAAGCTTGTCCCAATTCGGCCAAAATATTTACCGCAGCATGTTGGTGCCATGTCATGACACCATGCCAAGTTTCATGATTTTGAGGCGTGTTTTGGATTTACAGGAATTAAAACAATCAAGTTTCTCAATCTTTGCGGCTGAGCCACGACGCCCAGATGTTTGAATTTCATTCCCATTTCTTGCATGGGACCTATAAATTCACCCAAAGACACACATGTGATTTTTCAACCAACTTTGGTGCACTGGAGCATGTGATTGTAGTTCAAATTTGAATTGTGCACATTAAATGCCCAGAAACTCAATTAATCTATAAAGAAGGCCAAACAAACCCGGAATAATTCCAAAATTTATCACGATACTTCTATTTGGTCTAATCTGCCAGTGTAAAAAAATTAAGGCGGGAGAAGGCAGTGTACGTATGTCGTTTCGCACACGGAGGTGACACGTTCCCTCTCGGAACCAAGAGCCTTCTTGAGGCAAGCTCCGGTTTGCAAGAAGCTTACACCAAAGCTTGTCCCAATTCGGCCAAAAAACTTACACAAACATGTTGGTGCCATGTCATGACACCATGCCAAGTTTCATGATTTTCAGCCATGTTTTGGATTTACAGGAATTAAAAAATCAAGTTTCTCAATCATTCCGGCCGAGCCACGATGCCCAGATGTTTGAATTTAATTCCCATTTCTTGCATGGGACCTATAAATTCACCCAAAGACACACATGTGATTTTTCAACAAACTTTGGTGCATTGGAGCATGTGCTTGTAGTTCAAATTTGAATTATGCACATTAAATGCCCAGAAACTCAATTAATGCATAAAAATGCCAAATGAACCCGGAATAATTCCAAATTTAAACACGACACTCATGTACTACTTGCATGTTCACTGTACGTAAATGTTCTAGCAATTCAAACACCATCCTTTCCCTCCGTAACACCATTTTGTCTTTCAAAACATAATGAAAAAATCAGGTATACCACAAACAGTTTACCAGAAAGAATCGTGTGGGATGCGATATAAAATATCTTGGCACACCGTCTTGTCTGGCTTACGCAGAAAGCTTCGTCGTCTACAGTCCACCGCCCCCGCTTGAACCACACTTGCGGGCCAGTTTCTCGCGGCACTGAGCGAATTTTTTTTGCCATCGCGGAAATATCCATCTCCCCCCCCTCCCTCCTACCAAAAGCCACATTTCCACTGTTCCTCCTTGGTTTCCAAGTTCAAACCTTCACTGCTGCTTACTGGCAGCTCAGCCTCCTCGCCGGCGACCCTTCTTGCAGTGCCACCTCCTCGTCGGCTACCCTTCTTCTTGCAGCGCCGCCTCCGCGCCGGCGACCCTTCTTCTTGCAGCGCCGCCTCCTCGCCGATGACCCTTCTTGCTGCGTGGCCTCCTCGCCGCCGACCCTTCTTCTTGCTGCGTAGCCTCGTCGATATGGTCAGGTAATCCACACCCCACCCACACCATCCTCCTCCATTCCCGTCCCACATACCCTGACCGACGGAGCGACACCTTCCACCGAAATCACTGCCCCCCTCCTCCAATTAAGTGCCGCTCACAGCCATTTTGCACGCAGTATAACGGGGAGCTCAGTAGCATGCGGCCGCACGTGCGAACGAGGTCACTATGGCTGCCATGTGTGTCGACCGCCAGATCTTGGAGGAGCACCTCGTCTTCGAGGCCACCGTCGACACCTCCACGCGGTTGTGTACTTTAAAGTAAAGTTCGTGATGCTTTCTCGAGGCCACCGCCAGTGCCTCCTCTGTAATGTTAATATGCAATCTGATGTTCAGTTAACAGTTTGGTCATCTGAAATGTAAATGTTCAGTTAACACTTTCGTCCAACAATTGCTACATTTCGTAGAACTGTTCTCAAGCATTCTGTGTTTTGTTAACTGTCTTATCTTCTAGTACATGTTTCTATTCTGCAATGTCGTGCTTAGTTAACTATTTTGGTTCATTTGGTCTGCTGTCCATTTAACTGTTTGGTTCAGTTCTGCAATTTGATTTTCATTTGCTGTGGGTACAATTTTGTATTGTTATGCATGTGAACCAATCGAATTTGGCTGTACTCAACACATATTCTACTGATAGTATGGCAACTCTCAGTTAACCTGATCAAGATCTTCCTTATGTGTGTTGCAGGGAAACAATGGGAGACACTGCGGTTTACCATCGAGGTTTGTTCAAGCAGGGTCCTTTGGCTAATAGCACATTATTCTGCAGTTGCAGGAATCATTCTAATATTTAGGTTCCTTACAATTTGGTCTTGCACATGTAGGTCCTGCTGTCAGAGGCTTAGACCCACTGTTCGACCCATTTTGCATATGGGGAAATGAGATGTCCATGAATATCAGTCAAGTCAAGAAACTTAGAAAGATTGCTAGGATGAAGAAACTTGCGACGAATAACAACAAGATCTTTGTTTGCACAATGAACAAGACATCAGTAAACTATAGGATGGTACCAACTCTTTTACCTTGTTTTTACCCCTTGCTCCATTTCAAAATTTACAATAGCGATTTATGCATAGCTTTGTTTTCAGTATTTTTCAAAGCAGTTCACCGATGATTACCTCTCAAACCACCTGCATGGTCAAGAGGCGAGGAAGGTATTCATTCAACACCCACGGTACAATATTGAAGTCTTGCTGAAGAGGATGAAGGTTGGGCGGGAAATTATCCATAGCCACTGGCTTAGAGTTGCAAGGACATTCAACATCACTGAAGGCTCAATATTTGCCTTTCGCTTCTGCAGTTTCCCAGATGAGATTCATCTGTCTATTTAGCATGTATGATGCTACTTTCCAAAGGTTTTTGATGCTGCATGTGAATCTTGGTGTTGTTGTGTAATGGGTAACTGAGTGCCGAAGCTATCTGATGTAATTCGATTATGAAATCCTGGTTGCTTTTATACGGATATAAAATATCTGGCATGTTTTATAAGAAATATCAGTTTGATTAGTACATGGATTATCAATAATAGGCTATTTACCCTGCTTATTGGGGTTTTCTATTGCAAACGGTTACTCGGACAGCACCTTGGGCGATGAACTCAAACAACCCGCACGGTTTCTAGAAAGTAGGCGTGTTCGATCAACTAACAATCACACACGGCTTCCGGTAGCGAACGGTTTGCGTTACGCCACCTTGCACAAACGTTTCCACACAAAGAACTGTGTGTGATATACATACCTACGGAATTTTTTTTCTAGGATTCACCGTGTGGGATGTACATACCTACGGAAATGATTTTCTGGGATTCACCGTGTGGGACATACATACCTACGGAAATGATTTTCTGGGATTCACCGTGTGGGATGTACATACCTACGGAAATGATTTTCTGAGATTCACCGTGTGGGATGTACATACCTATGGAAATGATTTTCCGGGATTCACCGTGTGGGATGTACATACCTACGGAAATGATTGGGTTTTGATGCCTCGCCCGATCGCACACGGCCCCAGCCTGGGTCCCAGGAGGGCCTATCCCTGACGATTTCTGCGTCATGTGGGAAGGACCCCCCTATCGCCCACACTCACTTGGCGACGGTTCCAAATGCCGTCACGGAAAGGGGTTAAAAAACGTTTTTAGCACGTCGCTGTACCGGTGCTCTAGTGATTTACGATGTCGATGATGATGATATGTGTTGGTTGAACTTGTATACTTTCTGTAGCGATGAAACTTTGTGATGTCCACGGTCCTTGCCGAACTTGCGTAACGTTACTTTGTTATTTTGGGTACGATGACATGCGTACCTCTAGTTAATTAGTTTGCGTACTATATGTTGCATCTAGTTGCTAACCCTTTCTTTTTCGTGTTGCTCTAGTATATTTTGTTGCATATGATCATACATTCTCTTGATGAAGATGCATCTCTAACAGATACCTAGATTCTTGATGGCAAAGAAGGAGTGCTATGTCGTGTACGAATGGAAGGTTCCGGGAGTGTACAACGAGTGGCATGAGTGTCAGGCGCAAGTGGGGGGGTCTCGGGCGCCATCCATAAAGGCTTCAAAAGCAGACAAGAAGCACAAGCTAGTTACTTGAGGTTCACGCTAGCGCGAGAGAGGACTCATAGCCACCGCCTCATGTACTGCATAGTTCCACTATCACTCATAGTGATAGCACTTCTCGCGTATATCATTGTTTAGATGGATGACGTTGTAGTTGCAAGTATTCGAGACTTGCATGTATCGCTATTTTCGAGATGATGACGAGAGACCACTTTGTGTTGGATAATGATTATGATGAGACTATTTCTATGTATATGCTATGATTACATGTGTGGTCTCGCAGCCATTTCTATCTATATGATGATGACATTTGTATGTGCTAAAGATTCTTATATAAAGCCTGTTCAAATACAAAACAAATATGCAGAAAAAAATCAAAAACTAATAAAATTAGCAGTAGCGAGTGGAGAAAAGTTAGCAGCAGCGTGCCACTAGTAGTAGCGCGGCCTAATAAAGTGCGCTAGAGCTATTAGAAGTAGCGCGCTTTTATACTGCTCGCTGCTGCTACGCTTGTATAGCAGTAGCGCGGGCAAACACGCGTTGCTGCTATAGTTTAGCTGTAGCGCCGTATCAGTAGCACGGGTCCCCGCTCTACTACTATACCTAAAACTCACGCTGCTGCTAGGCTTTTCCCTAATAGTGTGATGTAACCCCCATCTTTTTATCCTCGATGGCAACAATACAATACGTGCCTCGCTACCCCTACTTTGTCACTGGGTGAGGACACCGCAAGATTGAACCCAAACCTAAGAACTTCTCCCATTGGAAGAAAAACCAATCTAGTTGGCTAAACCAAACCGATAGTTAGAAGAGAATTACAATGATATCAAATCATGCATATAAGAATTCAGAGAAGATTCAAATAATATTCATAGATAATCTGATCATAAAACCATCATTCATCGGATCTCGACAAACACACCACACAAGAAGATTACATCGGATAGATCTCCTAGAACATCGAGGAAAAAACAAGGAAAAAACAGAAACTGGCATTGGGCTCTAGGTTAATAGGTTTGTCCCAAAAATAATATAAAATAGCATACTAATGCATATAAAACATCCAAAGCAGATAATATAATAGCATGGAACAATAAAAAATTATAGATAGATTGGAGACGTATCAAGCATCCCCAAGCTTAATTCCTGCTCGCCCTCGAGTAGGTAAATGATAAAAACAGAATTTTTGATGTGGAATGCTACCTAACATATTTAGCCATGCAACGGATGCACTAGAGCTATAAGTGTATGAAAGCTAAAAAAGAAACTAAATGGGTGTGCATCCAACTTGCTTGCTCATGAAGACCTAGGGAAATTTAAGGAAGCCCATCATTGGAATATACAAGCCAAGTTCTATAATGGAAAATTCCCACTAGGATATGAAAGTGACAACATAGGAGACTCTCTATCATGAAGATCATGGTGCTACTTTGAAGAACAAGTGTGGAAAAATGATAGTAACATTGCCACTTCTCTCTTTTCTTCATTTTTTTGTTTGGCTTCTCTGGCCTCTTTTTTTGTTGGCTTCTTTGGCCTCTTTTATTTTTTCTCACATGGGGCAATGCTCTAATATGAAGATCATCACACTTTTATTCACTTACAACTCAAGAATTACAACTCGATACTTAGAAAAAAATATGACTCTATATGAATGCAGTGTACCGGGATGTGCAATGACTCAAGACCGACATGTATAAAAAATGATGAATGGTGGCTTTGCCACAAATACGATGTCAACTTCATGATCATGCAAAGCAATATGACAATGATGAAGTGTGTCATAATAAACGGAACGGTGGAAGTTGCATGACAATATATCTCAGAATTGCTATGGAAATGCCATAGTAGTATGGTGGCTGTTTCGAGGAAGGTATATGGTGGGTGTAAGGTCCTGGCGAAAGTTACGGGGTACTAGAGAGGCTAGCAATGGTGGAAGAGTGAGAGTGCGTATAATCCATGGACTCAAC
Source organism: Aegilops tauschii subsp. strangulata (assembly GCF_002575655.3). Taxonomy (NCBI): domain Eukaryota; kingdom Viridiplantae; phylum Streptophyta; class Magnoliopsida; order Poales; family Poaceae; genus Aegilops; species Aegilops tauschii. Next base: position 648,421,175 of record NC_053041.3, on the reverse strand, counting down.
ATTAGTCATAAAGAACTCACATACTTATTGCAAAAATCTATTAGACATCGAAACAAACTACTACGCGCATGCTCCTAGGGGGATATACTGGTAGGAAAACACCATCGCTCGTCCCCGACCGCCACTCATAAGACAATCATTAAATACCTCATGCTCCAACTTCGTTACATAACAATTCACCATACGTGCATGCTACGGGAATCACAAACTTTAACACAAGTATTTCACCAATCCCCAATTACTCACTAGCATGACTCTAATATCACCATCTTCATATCTCAAAACAATCATAAGGAATCAAACTTCTCCTAGTATTCATTGCACTTTATATGAAAGTTTTTTATTATATCACTCTTGGCTGCCTATCATATTAGGACTAAATTCATAACCAAAGCAAATTACCATGCTATCTAAAGAGACTCTCAAAATAATATAAGTGAAGCATGAGAGTTCAACAATTTTTATAAAATAAAACCACCATCGTGCTCTAAAAAGATATAAGTGAAGTACTAGAGCAAAATTGCATAGCTCAAAAGATATAAGTGAAGCACATAGAGTATTATAATAAATCACGATTCATGCATGTCCCTCTCAAAAGTTGTGTACAGCAAGGATGATTGTGGCAAACTAAAAAGCAAAGACTCATATCATACAAGACACTCCAAGCAAAACACATATCATGTGGTGAATAAAAATATAGCCTCAAGTAAAGTTACCAATAGACGAAGACGAAAGAGGGGATGCCTTCCGTGTCATCCCCAAGCTTAGGCTCTTGGTTGTCCTTGAATATTATCTTGGCGTTCCTTGGGCATCCCCAAGTTTAGGTTCCTGCCACTCCTTATTCCATAGTCCATCAAATCTTCACCCAAAACTTGAAAACATCACAACACAAAACTTATCAGAAAATCTCATGAGATCCGTTAGTATAAGAAAACAAATCACCACTTATGGTACTGTTGTGAACTCATTCTTTATTTATACTAGTCGTCAACCCGTGCAATTGCACGGGCTAGCTATATGTTGAGTAAAAAAGATTTGTGATAATTTAAAAAATTAACACTAACACTGTCTAAATAGAAGTTTACTCTGTGTAAATCACAATAACATTAGCTTTTGAATCAAGACACAACCAAATTTGATTTATTTCCATAGTAAATTAGAAATTAGCCTCTCATTCTCGGTAGTCAACAGGAAACATAAAAAATTGACCAGTTTACCTACACAGGCTAAGGATGTTCATATTGTTTTAGTATTAATGTTGTATCCCAATATATATATTGTGGAATTGAACCTTTTAAGTTAATCAACATACATAGAAGGATTTATACCATTATAAAAGATATTTCCATTTGGCAAAGCTAGAATACAAACAATAAAGCCCTATAGATATTTGAAATTGTTACAATTATCTTAATTTGCAATCCAACTGTTCATTTATTCAGAAACGTAGTAATCGCAGATAAATTCAAGAAATATAAATAAATTAAAACTTAAAACTGAAATATTCATTGCCTTTGTGAAACCAACATACGGAAAGTAGGTTTATGTTGTGCAATCTTATACCTATTAATATTATCTGAGTTCGCTTCTATCAAGACATTCACCAAAGCAATTATATTTATGTTTAGGTCTATTAGAAGTCTCTTTTGGCTTTGCAACTAATTTTGGTTCACAAAATAGTTCTATCAGACTGACTTGATACATACTCATCTAGACGGATCGTTCCCAAATATAATAAATTAATATAGTAAGGTTGCAAGACATATGAATTAGCAGGTTAAATATATGCTTTCAAATAGATTGGAAAGGGCATGTACATACACAATGAACGATCTAGAAACATATCAGTACGCCAAATATAGCATTCATAGATAGGCGACATAATTAAAAGCAAGACTCTTGGTCTAAACATCTCCAAGCGTACAAAAAAATAGATTTGGCGTTGGTTAATTGAGCACAGACAATATATGCCATGCATTATATAAACTTGACTGACCTTGGATGGCACTGGGTTGAGAATTTCCTATAGGGTAATTCTTAAGTACAATGATAAACAAAGAGACATGAACTGGTAAGCTGCCAGCTATATCATTACTTGTGGCATCTTCTAGAAATTGCTTGACCTGGTACTACATGGGACCGGGGATGCCCATCTGATTTGTTGTAACATTCATGATCCCGATGTCATGTTTTCTTATGTTGCTGTAGCCGTTGGCATTTGATTTTTCTTCTTCTCTTCATTTGGCTGGAAGATCTGCAACCTCATTACATAGATCGATTAAGGAGAAAGATCAAAGACCATGACCTTAGCTTTGCGAGGGAGTTTTATGAAAGTGTATGTTACTAATTTTTATGTAATATGACTCGGTGACGATCTTCAAAATCAATGTGCATGAACCCTCCTTTTGTTAAGAGAAAACAGGAATTAGTCAGATATATACACATTTTAAAGAGACAAAATTAGTGGGGTACCATATGCACACATCTTGGCCTTCTTGCATTGACTCCTTTGAACTTCACCTTGACACCACGACACAATAGAATGACGCTCTCCGGCATTGACGACCCCATGTGTATTTACTATTTAGTACAACAGGTCCATAATGTATGTACATAGATATTGTCTTTTCATTTTAACGTGAACAATGGCTGGGCATAAGGCATGGTGAAGAACAGAGAGATATCATGAACAACGATGGGAACACATTTAAAATTTCCTATCATACTTTCTCATGTCGAGAAATTGTTGTTTCTTCTTGTGGTCTCAAATAGCCATGAAGAGGATCAGATTATATCCCAAGAACTTCTTGTTATACTTTCCTTTAAGAATTGGCTTACCACCAACTTTGGTTTCTGATGCATCCGGCAGCCATACCATCGGTGGTATCGTCCAGCCTAAATCTGGTTAGACGACGCCACAATGGCGTATGGCGGCCAGCACGGCTCCCTGCTGTGTCAGCATCACTTGGCTGCAGGGGCTTGTATCTTCCCGTAATGGCAGGACATTTTTTGCTGGTTCTATTTGTGCTCGGCCTGGCCATGAAACCTAGAGTTCAAGTGTACATAGGGATAAGAGATCAGTTAGACAGCAAAGCGAATCAGACGAAACACATGCTCTACAAAAATTCACCATATAAAAAGTATGAAAGTAAAGTAGATGCATGGAGATTAATAGCCAACCCTCTCAGCAATAGCACCTGTATAGAATTGTATAGATCGAGCCTACATGGTGCCATTGCTTCAGAAACGCTCCTGTCCGTCGCTAATCGGCAGAACGCAAAACCAAAGCATGCACATTGGTCTGCTAATCTGGAAATTGGACGCCATGACATGCTCTGCTCTCCAACCATGACAGAGATCCTCTCGTCGAGTCAATCTGCCATAAAGCAACATACAGGGTATACTCACATCATGTGGGCCTTACCTAAGCCTTTGTCTAAGTGGCAACGGCTTGCCCTTCGGCACTGCGACTGTGTTGAACGCGTCCATGTATGTTTGATTGATGATGGCCATCGGTATCGTCGATGCAATTCTGCGCTAGCGTCCCAGGCTCAATCCGAACTGTCATACGCGTGATTAAGGAATAAATTAATTTAGATAATGAATTACCTTGTATGTAGATATAGCTTATCAAACCCACTTGATTCAATTAACTTGTTTTTTCTGCAGGTGAAGGCAAGTAGAGCCCAGCAACTTATCTCCCAGCGGATCTCCTTATATTAAGGGAATCGAGGGAACATTGCTGATGCCGCCGTCAAACACTACATTTTTTAGGAAGTGTATCGAACGTGGTGCCATGGGTCTTTGTAGTCTCTATGTCCCTGCACTCACAACACCACGATGTGCGTGGAGACATACATCAAAGAATCACTGGTCGTCGGGTTGTACATGTACAGGAAAATTAGCAAAACATAAAGGGCCAACTTGGCGAAGGCACGGGGCAGCCTGCATGATGCGTGAGGAGAAGAGCCTACCGTTGATCGAAGGCTTGGGGCGTCCATGGCGGCGTCGTACATGTGGCATAGGAAGAAGAGCTCCACTTGATCCATCTATTTCAGAAAGCTTGGGATGGCCATGGGGTAGCATACATGGGACGTGAGAAGAGTGATCAGAATTGTTTTTTTTTGCGGACCCAGAGGAGATATTATTTTAACTAACCAAAGATATTTGTAGAGGTGAGTCGTGGGAGTTTGGGCTTTCGGAGAGAGAGGCACAGCGCAAGTTTATTTTTTATTAATGTGAAAATTTCTAGGATTGATCCACATCGTAATAACTCGGCCCCACTAGATTAACGGCTCCTAATTACTAATTAACATGGGAATTTCTAGAAAGTGCCTAATTAGTATAGGTATAGATAGATAGATATAGATTGGTGTAATATCTAATGTATTCCAACTTCTCCATGGTTCATACCCTCCGATACTACCCATAGATTCGTCAAAATAAGCAAACAACACAAAGAAAACATAATCTGTCAAAAACAGAACAGTCTATAGAAATCTGTAACTCTCGAATACTTCTGTAACTCCAAAAATTCTGGAAATTAGGACAACAGAGGAAATTTGTATCTTAATCTTATTAAAAAAGAATCAGTATTTTATCACGCTTCTGCTAAAATGAGAATTGTTTTCCTGAGCGCAAAAGTTTATGTTTTTCAGCAAGATCAAATCAACTATCACCATAAGCTATCCCAAAGGTCTTAATTGGCACAAACACTAATTTAAACACAAACGCACATCTAACCAGAGGCTAGATGAATTATTTATTGCAAAACAGAAAGGAAATATATTGGGTTGTCTCCCAACAAGCGCTTTTCTTTAAAGGCTTTTAGCTAGGCAATGAAAATTTTAATGATGCTCACACGAAATACAAGAATTGAAGAACAAAGAGAGCATCATAAAACACGCGACAAACATATCTAAGTCTAACATACTTCCTATGCATAGGCATTATATAAGCAAACAAATTATCAAGACAAGCAAAAACTAGCATATGCAAGGAAGGAGAAAGAAACAATAGCAATCTCAACATAACGAGAGGTAATTTAGTGACATGAAAATTTCTACAACCATATTTTCTTCTCTCATAATAATTAAAATGTAGGATCACAATCAAATTCAACAATATAAATATCACATAAAATATTCACAACATGATCCACATGCATGCAAAGTTGACACTCTTCCAAAATAGTGGGATTATCATCAAATAAAGTCATGACCTCTCCAAACCCACTTTTATCAAAAAATTCATAGGATTGATAATTCTCCAAGGTAGTGGGATCATTATTTCCTAAAGTTGATACTCTTCCAAAACCACTTTCAGTATTATTGCAAACATTATTATCAATCTCATATTCATCATGGGACTTAAATAAATTTTCAAGATTGCAAGAAGAATCACCCCAATCATGATCAATGCAACAAGTAGTGGACATAGCAAAACTAGCATCCCCAAGCTTAGACTTTTGCATGTCATTAACACAATTGTCATTAATAGAATTTATAATAATATCATTGCAATCATGCATTTCATTCAAGGAGCTATCGTGATCACTTCATAAATTTCTTCTTTTAACACTTCATCACAATTTTCAGATCCACGAATTTCAAGCAAAACCTCATAAAGATAATCTAGTTCACTCAACAGCAATTGGTTCGTCATAATTGGATCTTTTAAAAAGATTAGCAAGCGGATGAGGATCCTTATCAATTGATTTTTAGCAAACGAAGATGCAAGCAAATAGAAGGCACATGGCAACACAAGCAAACATAAGATCGAACGAAAGAAGGGCGAAGAAAAGGCAATTCTTTTCGAATATCGTTTTAGAAGTGGGGGAGAGGAAAACGAGAGGCAAATGGCGAATAACGTAATGCAAGAGATGAGAGTTTGTGATGGGTACTTGGTAGGCTTGATGTAGATCTTGACTTGGCGTAGATCTCCACCGCAACGGCGCCAGAAATTCTTCCTGCTACTTCTTGAGCTTGCGTTGGTTTTTTCCTTGAAGAGGAAAGGGTGATGTAGCGCAGTAGAGATAAGTATTTCCCACAGATAAGAACCATGGTATCAATCCAGTAGGAGAAGAACGCGCAAATCACCAATACCTGCACATACAATCAAACACTTCACGGTCACATGCAAAGGTGAGATCTGATAGAGATAAATAAAACTAAACAAAAGATAACTAAGTTTTTTTGGTTTTTTGGTTTATAGATCTGAAAATAAAAGATTGCAAAATAGTAGATCGGAAACTAATATAATGGCAAATAGATCTGGGGGCCATAGGTTTCACTAGAGGCCTCTCTCTTGAAGGCAAATAATACGGTGGGTGAACAAATTATTGTCGAGTAATTGATTGAAAATCGCAAAGTTATGACGATATCCAGGGAAATGATTATGTAATGTAGGCATCACGTCCGTGTCAAGTAGACCAACTCCTGCCTGCATCTACTACTATTACTTCACACATTGACCGGCTCCTGCCTGCATCTAGAGTATTAAGTTCATAAAGAACAGAGTAACGCTTCAAGTAAGATGACATGATGTAGAGGAATAAACTCAAGCAATATGATGTAAACCACACATTTTTATCCTCGATGGCGATAGTACAATACATGCCTCGCTACCCCTACTTTGTCACTGGGTGAGGACACCGCAAGATTGAACCGAAAGCTAAGCACTTCTCCCATTGCAAGAAAAACCAATATAGTTGGACAGACCAAACCGATAGTTCGAAGAGAATTACAAAGATATCAAATCATGCATATAAGAATTCAGAGAAGATTCAAATAATATTCATAGATAATCTGATCATAAATCCCCCATTCATCGGATCTCGACAAACACACCGCAAAACAAGATTACCTCGGATGGAACTCCAAGAACATCGAGGAGAACATGGTATTGAGAATCAAAGAGAGAGAAGAAGCCATCTAGCTACTAGCTATAGACCCGTAGGTAGGTCTGTGGTAAACTACTCACGCTTCATCGGAAGGGCAATGGAGTTGATGTAGATGCCCTCCGTGATCGAATCCCCCTCCGGCAGGATGCCGGAAAAGGCCACAAGATGGGATCTTACGGGAACAGAAGGTTACGGCGGTGGAAAAGTGTTTTCGTGGATGCTTCTAGAGGTTCTGGAATATATGTGAATATATAGGGCCAAGGTCTAGGTCAGAGGAGCCCCAAGGGGGTGGCAAGGTAGGGGGCGCACCCTCCACCCTTGCCGCCGCCTCGCGGCTCTTCTGACTTGGACTCCAAGTCCCCTTGGTGTCTTCTGGTCCAAGAAAAATCATCGTGAAAGTTATATTCCGTTTGGACTCCTTTTGGTATTCCTTTTCTGCAAAGCTCAAAAATAAGGGAAAACAGAAACTGGCACTGGGTTCTAGGTTAATAGGTTAGTCCTAATAATAATAATATAAAATAGCATATTAATGCATATAAAACATCCAAAACAGTAATATAATAGCATGGAACAATAAAAAATTATAGATACGTTGGAGACGTATCACTCACCTAGGATACTAGTGTGGAACAATGGAACTACACATAAAGTTAATCGGGCGCCTCAAACCGGCCCCAAATGATGCCTTACTTAGTAAATGGTTGTACAAGCTTCTTACCGAGGACGATGTCTCGCAAACCCACTTGGGCCAAAAGCATTTTGGCCCAGAAGTTGTGTCTCAGGCATGTTGGAAGCCTAGGAGCTGTCATTTTTGGCAGGACTATTGCGGCAAGAGACATATTTTTTGCTTCAGTTCCTCCGCGATCAAGGAAGGCTCCGAGGTTCGCTTCTAGGAGGACAAGTGGTTGGGAAACGCTACTCTCCTGGAATAGTATCCAGCCTTGCGTCGCATTGCACACGATAAGAATAATACTCTTGCGCAAGTTCTAAGCTCCTCCAAGATCTTTCTTTTAGGCGGGATTTTCTTGGCCCTCTATCTTGTGTCATGGCACCATCCTCTAGTCCATTTGGATTCAATCCACCCTACAAGAGAACGGGTTGGATTTCACTGGAACCTAACTCAAAATGGGTCTGTCATCGGGCGCTCTCGCACTCGGAGATTCTATACTAGGCAATAATAATAAATTAAGAAGTCAAAGATATGACTAAATATAGGATTTTTGTGTGCTACGTACGCCATGGGGTTTTGCTAACAAAGGACTACCTCACACGTTGTAACTGGTATGGAAGCAAGAAGTATTGGTTTTGTGCTCATGATGAGACAATTAAACGCCTATTCTTCCAGTGTAATTTTGTGTGTTCTACACGATCAATGATCCGACTAATGTCCAAATTGTATTTGCCAAGAAGTGTTGCCAATCTATATGGTCACTGACTTATGACATACCTAACAAGTTTAGTATGCTAATAAGGGTGGGAGTGTCTGACTTATTCTGGTCACTTTGGCTATATAGAAATGATATTTATTAATAAAATTTCATCTCCCTTGCATGGTATGTACCGATGTACTCATTGGCTTCGTAAACGGTCTACACTGTTGTTCACAACATGGAGTACCGGCTGCTGTTCACAACATGTGTACACGGTTGGAGCAGGTGCCAGGGATGCTTTTACACCCACATGGGTGGCAGCATATCTATGGATATGACCTCCACCCTCCTCGACATAGCCATAGTTTCAATCATATATATTAGACGTTACTATTGCCAACTGTCCTTTTATATTGTGCGTCCTTCAACGCACACACACAAAAAGTACGTCCACAAATAGCAAAGTCATACAAGACCAAAGCTATGTCTAGGCAAGAAAAAACGATTATAAGTTAATAAAAACGCCCTTCTTTGGGAAAAAAGGTTACAATAAGTTTATGCCAACGTTCTCTTAATCAGCTATGCCCTGTAAATTATTGCTAAGTTAGAATGGAAGCAAAAATGGAGTTATGTGTCTTTTGTAACTTACAGGAAAACTCTTGGCATAAGTTGTGTTTCTCTCTTAACCAGAACATAATTTTAGACACATGTATAATTAAGTAGTCGATATAATTTTGGCTGTGTGCATCTTAGATATAAAGAGTCCGGGTGTATTGCTTAAATCTTTTAAGTAATAAAACGCCCTCTATCGAAAAAAGTAGTCAGTATAACATTTATGAAAGAGAAAACCTATTGTATAACAGGATTTTTTTTGTCATCTTAGACTTGACGGAAGGATACACATCAACTAGTGTACGTGGTTAATTGGTCAGGACCAGTCGCCTGTGGTGGCCTGAGCTTCACGTACGTGTTGCATTACATTCATATGCATGCGTGGTGTCATGTATAGTGTGCATCATTAATCGTTTTTGGTTACTTCCAGCTGCAAATGCGTGGACCCCTTTGCTGCAAGTACTATATCACCACGTGCGTGAACCCTGGAGGAGTAGACGTTGATCCACTTGTTGTTGCCCCATTCCGCTCGCGTACCATTCGTGAAATAGTTGGTATGCATGCGATTCATGGAAGATTTTTTCTTGGTCTTTTAAGTACCTTTTTATTCATGGGATAACAACGTTAATCATTTACCAGATGATAGGGAGGATGTTTTTGATATTTTGTGAAATAGAATAGTCTATGAGCTGCTGTATTCGATCGCCTCCCAGTTATCATAGTTCACTCTTACAAAATCGTGCTCCAAGGAACAAGATTCATGGAAGATGGCTGCCACGATCTGGTGGTTTGGTTATCGTTCTTGATAGTATCAGCTACCTCTAGATTAGCAGAGCCGATGACAGTTCTGTCGCATCCACTTGTTCAATGGAGAAATGTTGTGAATGGGCACCAATAAGGAGCTAATTGATCGCGGCAAGTGACTGCTTTTTGGAGAGAGCTGGTCAGCTAGCTAACTCCTCCAACATCAGTGCAACAGTCCCTGGTTGAGGGAAACATGCCAATGGTCCTCGCCGATTATTATCATCCCTCTCTCTCTCTCTCTCTCTCTCTCTCTCTCTCTCTCTCTCTCTCTCTCTCTCTCACGCGCGCGTGCACACACACACAGAACCAACCGGTCCACTCCAAATAACGAGGCGGTTCGAACAACACGACAAGATACATTTGTGTGTGTGGGGTACGTGGTGGTTGGAACCAGGGCACATGTCAATGATGATGAACATGATTATCATAGCGAGTGGATGAAGTTATAGATCCGATCGAGCGCTTGAGCCATGCAGAGAGTAGTGGCCGGGTTGAGTTCACCGTGGGTGGCCTAAATTCCGATACAACTTCGAGGGAGGTGTGGCTGGCTCGAAAGGAGGAGACATGGAAGGCCTTTGCAAGGAGAAGACAGACAATTGCTACGGGGTAGTGGCCGTGGTGTGCACCGCCTGTATGGCTGATGTATGTGTCGGTCAGCTTGTTTTATTTCATGGAAAACAAAGTCCATGTTAGATGAAAAGAAGTGCACATTTTTGCGGAGACAAAACTCCATCTCATTCATAATTAATGTATGTAATCTTCACAGTGAGTTCTATGTTGATGCAAGTGAACTCATATTATAGTGGAATCAATTATCCAGGCGATTGCATCTATTTGTGTTGAGAAAAATGGTTCGAGGTTTGTTAGCTCACAGATTCTGATACCAGAAGGTTCGGTCAAGTATATCAGATGTAAGTTTGGATAATACACCTGAATATTTAGTAGCCGGCCGATGAATGGCAATGTTTGTAGCACTTCCTTGGACGGCTGCACAGTCTCCTAGGAAGATACGCTAGTACCCTAAAACTTTACAATTGGAAAACACAAGATGAACACGCTTAGTTTGACTAGGCCGAAATTGTGTATGATATACCTAACACTCTCCTATTCATGGACGTAGTTTAGAATCGAAGCAGTGTTGGCAATGTAAGTAAAATGCAGGACTTTTGCAGAATTCGAATATTATGTATAGTCATACAATCAATCAACACGGTTTCCCTAATTGCATATTGTCATCTTAGTCATAATGAACCTTGTCTGAACAATCATAATCCGAATCCTAATTGCAGTCTCACTGCATCACCCAAATCACAGTTGGCAAGGACATATATAAAGGATTACAAAGGAGATGATATCACCGTTTCATCATCTATTCTGAAAAATAGCCATGAAAGTGATCAAGATTTTTGTTTGGTAAAATAACTGAAAAACTCAGAAAAAATAAACATATTACTAGGGTAGGTTCACTGAGGTTATGTCAATGTTCATTAGTCCATGATGCCCTTTAGGATTATTGTTGAGTTAGAAGAAGAAGCGAAAATGATGTTATGCGTCTTTAAAGTAAAAGATAATCTTTTAGCATGAGTTGTGTTTCTCTCTTAACCAGAATATAATGTTAGACACAACCTTCCATATCCATTAATTGATCGACGTAACATTTGTAAAAGAGCAACCTACCATATGACAGGCTTTTATTGTCATCATAGATGATATGGAATCTTAACACACGTCAGACAGATGCACAAGTATCGATGTTCGTACGTGGTTAATTAGTCACAGGACCAGTCGTTGGTGGTGGCCTGAGCTTCACTTGTCTCGTTGCTACCGCCACCGCCCAGTGTTTAAGAGCAAGTCCGCCACCGCCCAATGTTTAAGAGAAAATACAATAACAGTTCATAGCCCTTTTGTTGGGAACGTAGTATTTCAAAAAAATTCCTACGATCACGCAAGATCTATCTAGGAGAAGTATAGCAACGAGCGAGGAGAATGTGTCCACGTACCCTCGTAGTCCAAAAGCAGAAGCTTTAAGTAACGCAGTTGATGTAGTCGAACGTCTTCGCGATCCAACCGATCCAAGTACCGAATGCACGACACCTCGAATTCTCGATCCAGTTGAGGCCGAGGGAGAGTTTCGTCAGCACGACGGTGTGGTGACGGTGATGATGAAGTTATGAGCGCAGGGCTTCGCCTAAGCACTACGACGATGTGACTGAGCTGTGTTTCTGTGGAGGGGGGCACCGCACATGGCTAAAAGATCAACTTGTGTGTTCTAGGGTGCACCCCTGCCCCCGTCTATAAAGGAGGGAGGGGGAGGCCGGCCGGCCCTAGAGGCGCGCCCCAAGGAGGGGAGTGCTACTAGGACTCCATGTCCTAGCAGGATTCCACTTGGTGGAAGGGGGAAGAAGGAGGGAGAGGGAGAGGGAGAGGAAAAGAGGGGCCGCGCCCCCCTCCCCTAGGACTCCCCTTGGGGGGGGGGGGGGGGCGCCACCTCCTGGTTGCTGCCCTCTCTCTCCCCTAAGGCCCACTAAGGCCCATTACTTCCCCGGAGGGTCCGATAACCTCTCCGGCGCTCCGGTTTTACTCGAAACTATTCGGAACACTTCCGGTGTCCGAATAACATGGTCCAATATATCATTCTTTATGTCTTAGACATTTCGAGACTCCTCGTCATGTCCGTGATCTCATCCGGGACTCCAAACAACCTTCGGTCATCAAATCACATAAACTCATAATACAAATCATCATCGAACGTTAAGCGTGCGGACCCTACGGGTTCGAGAACTATGTATACATGACCGAGACACATCTCCGGTCAATAGCCAATAGCGGAACCTGGATGCTCATATTGGCTCCTACATATTCTACGAAGATCTTTATCGGTTAAACCGCATAACAACATACGTTGTTCCCTTTGTCATCGGTATGTTACTTGCCCGAGACTTGATCGTCGGTATCATCGTACCTTGTTCAATCTCGTTACCGAAAAATCTCTTTACTCGTTCTTTAATACTTCATCCAACAACTAACTCATTAGTCAGATTGCTTGCAAGTCTTATAGTGATGAGCATTACGGAGAGGGCCCAGAGATACCTCTCCGAAACACGGTTTGACAAATCCTAATCTCGATCTATGCCAACCCAACAAATACCTTCAGAGACACCTATAGAGCATCTTTATAATCACCCATTTACGTTGTGACGTTTGATAGCACACAAAGTGTTCCTCCGGTATTCGGGAGTTGCATAATCTCATAGTTTGAGGAACATGTATAAGTCATGAAGAAAGCAGTAGCAATGAAACTATAACGATCATAATGCTAAGCTAACGAATAGGTCTTGTCCGTCACATCATTCTCCTAATGATGTGATCCCGTTCATCGAATGACAACACATGTCTATGGTTAGGAAACATAACCATCTTTCATAAACGAGCTAGTCAAGTAGAGGCATACTAGGGACACTTTTGTTTTGTCTATGTATTCACACATGTACTAAGTTTCCGGTTAATACAATTCTAGCATGAATAATAAACATTTATCATGATATAAGAAATATAAATAACAACTTTATTATTGCCTCTAGGGCATATTTCCTTCAGCCTCCCACTTGCACTAGAGTCAGTAATCTAGTTCACATCGTCATGTGATTTAACACCAATAGTTCACATCTTTATGTGATTAGTTTACATCTCCATGTGACTAACACCCAAAAGGTTTACTAGATTCAATAATCTAGTTCACATCGCTATGTGATTTAACAACCAAAGAGTACTAAGGTGTGATTATGTTTTGCGTGTGAGAGAAGTTTAGTCAACGGGTCTGCCACATTCAGAGCCGTATGTATTTTGCAAATTTTCTATGTCGACAATGATCTGCACGGAGCTACTCTAGCTAATTGCTCCAACTTTCAATATGTATCCAGATTGAGACTTAGAGTCATCCGGATCGGTGTCAAATCTTGCATCGACGTAACCCTTTACGACGAACTTTTTGTCACCTCCATAACTGACAAATATGTCCTTACTACACTAAGGATAATTTTGACCGCTGTCCAGTGATCCACTCATGGATCACTATTGTACCTTGTTGCCAAACTCATGGTGAGTAGGTCTGGTACATAGCATAGCATACTTTATAGAACCTATGACTGAGGCATAGAGAATGACTTTCCATTATCTTTCTATTTTCTGTCGTGGTCGGGTTTTGAGTCTTTACTCAACTTCACACGTTGCAACACAGGCAAGAACTCCTTCTTTGACTGTTCCATTTTGAACTGCTTCAAAAACTTGTCAAGGTGTGTACTCATTGAAAAAACTTATCAAGCGTCTTGATCTGTATCTATAGATCTTGATGCTCAATAGGTAAGCAGCTTCACCGAGGCCTTTCTTTGAAAAACTCTTTTCAAACACTCCATTATGCTTTCCAGAAAATTCTACATCATTTCCGTTCAACAATATGTCATTCACATATACTTATCAGAAAGGCTGTAGTGCTCCGACTCACTTTCTTGTAAATACAGGCTTCACCGCAAGTCTGTATAAAACTATATGCTTTGATCAACTCATCAAAGCGTATATTCCAACTCCGAGATGCTTGCACTAGTCCATAGATGCATCGTTGGAGCTTTGTACACTTTGTTAGCACCTTTAGGATCGACAAAAACTTCTGATTGCATCATATACAATCCTTCTTTTAAGAAATTCAATAAGGAATGCAGTTTTTGACATCCATTTGCCAGATTTCATAAAATGTGGCAATTGCTAACATGATTCGGACAGACTTACGCATCGCTATGAGTGAGAAAATCTCATCATAGTCAACACCTTGAACTTGTCAAAAACCTTTTGCGACAAGTCGAGCTTTGTAGATAGTAACACTACCATTATCGTCCGTCTTCCACTTGAAGATCCATTTATTCCCTATGGCTTGCCGATCATCGGGCGAGTCAACCAAAGTCCATACTTTGTTCTCATACATGGATCCTATCTCAGATTTTATGGCCTTAAGCCATTTCGCGGAATCTGGGCTCATCATCGCTTCCTCATAGTTCTTAGGTTCGTCATGGTCTAGTAACATGATTTCCAGAACATGATTACCGTACCACTCTGGTGCGGAACGTACTCTGGTTGAGCTACGAGGTTCGGTAGTAACTTGATCTGAAGTTTCATGATCATCATCATTAACTTCCTCACTAATTGGTGTAGGCATCACTGGAACTGATTTATGTGATGAACTACTTTCCCATTCGGGAGAAGGTACAATTACCTCATCAAGTTCTACTTTCCTCCCACTCACTTCTTTCGAGAGAAACTTCTTCTCTAGAAAGGATCCATTCTTATTAACAAAGATCTTGCCTTCGGATCTGTGATAGAAGGTGTACCCAACATTTTCTTTTGGGTATCCTATGAAGACGCACTTCTCCGATTTGGGTTCGAGCTTATCAGGTTGAAACTTTTTCACATAAGCATCGCAACCGCAAACTTTAAGAAACGACAGCTTAGGTTTCTTGCCAAACCATAGTTCATACGGTGTCGTCTCAACGGATTAGACGGTGCCCTATTTAACGTGAATGTAGCTGTCTCTGATAAATAACCCTAAAATGATAGTGGTAAATCGATAAGAGACATCATAGATTGCACTATATCCAATAAAGTACGGTTATGACGTTCGGACACACCATTATGCTGTGGGGTTGCAGGTGGCATGAGTTTGTGAAACTATTCCACATTTTTTTAATTGAAGAACAAACTCGTAACTCAAATATTCATCTCCGTGTTCAGATCATAGAAACTTTATTTTCTTGTTATGATGATTGTCCACTTCACTCTCAAATTCTTTGAACTTTTCAAATGTTTCAGACTTACCTTTCATCAAGTAGATATACCCACATCTGCTCAAATCATCTATGAAAGTCAGAAAATAACGATACCCGCCGCGAGCCTTAACACTCATCGGACCGCATACATCAGTATGTATTATTTCCAATAAGTCAGTTGCTCGCTCCATTGTTCCCAAGAACGAAGTCTTAGTCATCTTGCCCATGAGGCATGGTTCGCAAGCATCAAGTGATTCCAAAAGCCCATCAGCATGGAGTTTCTTCATGTGCTTTACACCAATATGACCTAAACGGCAGTGCCACAAATAAGTTGCACTATCATTATTAACTTTGCATATTTTGGCTTCAATATTATGAATATGTGTATCACTACAATCGAGATTCAATAAACCATTTATATTGAGTGTATGACCATAGAAAGTTTTATTCATGTAAATAGAACAACAATTATTCTTTGACTTAAATGAATAACCGTATTGCAATAAACATGATCCAATCATATTCATGCTCAACGCAAACACCAAATAACATTTATTTTAGGTTCAACACTAATCCCGAAGGTAAAGGGAGTGTGCGATGGTGATCTTATCAACCTTGGAATCACTTCCAACACACATCATCACCTCGCCCTTAACTAGTCTCTGTTTATTTTTGCAACTCCTGTTTCGAGTTACTACTCTTAGCAACTGAACCAGTATCAAGTACCGAGGGGTTGTTATAAACACTAGTAAAGTATACATCAATAACATGTATATCAAATATACCTTTGTTCACTTTGCCATCCTTCTTATCCGCCAAGTATCTAGGGCAGTTCCACTACCAGTGACCATCTCCTTTGTAGTAGAAGAACTCAGTTTCAAGCTTGGGTCTAGCTTTGGGCTTCTTCATGGGAGTGGCAACTTGCTTGCCATTCTTCTTGAAGTTCCCTTTATTTCCCTTTGCCCTTTTCTTGAAACTAGTGGTTTTGTAAACCATCAACACTTGATGCTCTTTCTTGATTTCTACCTTCGCTGATTTCAACATCGCGAAGAGCTCGGGAATCGTTTTCGTCATCCCCTGGATATTATAGTTCATCACGAAGTTCCAGTAACTTGGTGATAGTGACTAGAGAACTCTGTCAATCAGTATCTTATCTGGAAGATTAACTCCCACTTGATTCAAGCGATTGTAGTACTCATACATTCTGAGCACATGCTCACTCGTTGAGCTATTCCCCTCCATCTTGTAGGCAAAGTACTTTGTCAGAGGTCTCATACCTCTCGACATGGGCATGAGACTGAAATATCAATTTCATCTCTTGGAACATCTCATATGCTCTGTGGTGTTCAAAACGTTTTTGAAGTCCTGATTTTAAGCCGTAAAGCATGGTGCACTAAACTATCAAGTAGACAACATACCGAGCTTTGTCAAACGTTCATAACGTCTGCATTTGCTCCTACAATAGTTCTGTCACCTAGCGGTGCGTCAAGGACATAATTCTTCTATGCAGCAATGAGGATAATCCTCAGATCACGGACCTAGTCCGCATCATTGCTACTATCATCTTTTAACTTAGTTTTCTCTAGGAAGATATCATAAATAAAACGGGGAACCTATACTCGAGCTATTGATCTACAACATAGATACGCAAGTACTATCAGGACTAAGTTCATGATAAATAGTTCAATTAATCATATTACTTAACAACTCCCACTTAGATAGACATCCCTCTAATCATCTAAGTGATCAGGTGATCCATATCAATTAAACCATGTCCGATCATCACGTGAGATGGAGTAGTTTTCAATGGTGAACATCACTATGTTGATCATATCTACTCTATGATTCATGCTCGACCTTTCGGTCCCAGTGTTCCGAGGCCATATCTTCGTATGCTAGGCTCGTCAAGTTTAACCCGAGTATTCTGCGTGTGCAAAACTGGCTTGCACCCGTTGTATGTGAACGTAGAGCTTATCACACCCGATCATCACGTGGTGTCTCGGCACGACGAACTGTCGCAACGGTGCATACTCAGGAAGAACTCTTGTACCTTGACATTTAGTGAGAGATCATCTTATCACTACTAGGGAAAATCTTATAGGCAAACGCTTACTAGTAGCGAGGGTTTATACCCCTCGCTACTGCTACTTACTAGTAGCGCGGGTTTTTACCCCTCGCTACTACTAAGTTGATTGTAGTAGCGCGGGTTTTTAACCCTCGCTACTACTAAGCAGTCTCTACCATGCCCCCCGAGACATGCCATAGTAGTAGCAAGGGGTATAAACCCGCGCTACTACTAAGTTGATAGTAGTAGCACAGTTTTATACCCCTCGCTACTACTTAGTACGAGGTAGGCGAAGTCGCCATATCCTCGGCCGAATCCCCATCTCCTCCCCCAAATCCCTCCTCTCTTCTGCCACTCTCTCCTCTCACTTTATGGACCTCTTGCCCATGCGCCCATCCTCCTCCGTGGGGCCGAAAGAGGCCGCCGCCTCCCGCCACCGGCGTCTACGAGCTCGCCGGTCTTCCACCGACGTCTAGGAGGCCGCCGCCCCATGCCACCACACCGGAGCACCTCACCACCGGGGACTAGCTCCGCTGCTCCCTCCATCACCTTGCTCTCTCCCTCGGTTTTCCTTTTCTCTCTCTCCCTCTGGTTTGACTCACCCTCCCATGTCCATGCCCGTGCAGGTCATCGCCATGGACGACCCGGAGCTATCTGACATGGTCGTGAATAGGAGCCCCACGCTGCGGCCTGGCTCTGCCATAGAAACGGGCCCTCTCCAACAGCCACCGCCGGATCTGGTCTTCCGCTGTCCGTTCATGCCTCCGACGACGCCAATCGTCGCTAGATCGAACCAGTGCTGCCATTGACAACACGGATGGGATCGAATTTTTTTTTGTTTTTGAAAGTAATAGCAGTAGCGCGGGGTATAAGACCCGGTACAGATAATTAGCAGTAGCGTTGTCTACAACGCACGCTACAACTAACCATGTATAGCAGTAGCGTGTGTCAACACGTGCTACTGCTACAAGTTAGCTGCATATCAGTAGCGCGGGCACCCGCGCTACTGATAGACCCAAAACCCGCGCTGCTGCTAGGCTTTTCCCTAGTAGTATATAATGCTACAGCCGTACTAAGCAAAATAAGATGCATAAAGGATAAACATCACATGCAATCAATATAACTGATATGATATGGCCATCATCATCTTGTGCCTTTGATCTCCATCTCCAAAGCACCGTCATGATCACCATCATCACCGGCTTGACACCTTGATCTCCATCGAAGCATCGTTGTCGTCTCGCCAACTATTGCTTCTACGACTATCATCGCTACCACTTAGTGATAAAGTAAAGCAATTACATGGCGATTGCATTTCATACAATAAAGCGACAACTATATGGCTCCTGCCAGTTGCCAATAACTGTTACAAAACATGATCATCTCAAACAACAATTTATATATCATCACGTCTTGACCATATCACATCACAGCAAGCCCTGCAAAAACAAGTTAGACGTCCTCTACTTTGTTGTTGCAAGTTTTACATGGCTGCTACGGGCTTAGCAAGAACCGTTCTTACCTACGCATCAAAACCACAATGATTTTTCGTAAAGTGTGCTATTTTAACCTTCAACAAGGACCCGGCGTAGTCACACTCGATTCAACTAAAGTTGGAGAAACAGACACCCACTAGCCACCTTCAACAAGCACGGCGGTAGAACCAGTCTCATGAACGCGGTCATGTAATGTCGGTCTGGGCCGCTTCATCCAACAATACCGCCGAATCAAAGTATGACATGCTTGTAAGCAGTATGACTATTATCGCCCACAACTTTTTGTGTTCTACTCATGCATATAACATCTATGCATAGACCTAGCTCGGATGCCACTGTTGGGGAACGTAGTATTTCAAATAATTTCCTACGATCACGCAAGATCTATCTAGGAGAAGCATAGCAACGAGCGGGGAGACTATGTCCACGTACCATCGTAGACCGAAAGCGGAAGCGTTAAGTAATGCAGTTGATGTAGTCGAACGTCTTCGCGATCCAACCGATCCATGTACCGAACGGACGGCACCTCCACGATCTGCACACGTTCAGCTCGGTGACGTCCCTCGAACTCTTGATCTAGTTGAGGCCGAGGGTGAGTTTCATCAGCACGACGGCATGGTGACGGTGATGATGAAGTTACCGGCGCAGGGCTTCGCCTAAGCACTACGACGATATGACCGAGGTGTGTTTCTATGGAGGGGGGCACCGCAAACGGCTAAAAGATCAACTTGTGTGTTCTAGGGTGCCCCCTGCCCCCTTATATAAAGGAGAGAGGGGGAGGCCGGCCGGCCCCTAGAGGCGTGCCCCAAGGAGAGGAGTCCTACTAGGACTCCAAGTCCTAGTAGGATTCCACTTGGTGGAAGGGGGGAAGAAGGAAGGAGAGGGAGAGGGAGAGGGAACGAGGGGGCCGCGCCCCCTCCCCTAGTCCTATTCGGACTCCCCTGGGGGGGCGCCACCTCCTGGCTGCTGCCCTCTCTATCCCCTAAGGCCCACTAAGGCCCATTACTTCCCCGGGGGGTTCCGGTAACCCTTCCGGCACTCCGGTTTTACCCGAAACTATCCGGAACAATTATGGTGTCCGAATAACATGGTCCAATATATCAATCTTTATGTCTCAACTATTTCGATACTCCTCGTCATGTTCGTGATCTCATCCGGGACTCCGAACAACCTTCGGTCATCAAATCACATAAACTCATGATACAAATCGTCATCGAACGTTAAGCGTGCGGACCCTACGGGTTCGAGAACTATGTAGACATGACCGAGACACATCTCCGGTCAATAACCAATAGCGGAATCTGGATGCTCATATTGGCTCCTACATATTCTACGAAGATCTTTATCGGTCAAACCGCATAACAACATACGTTGTTCCCTTTGTCATCGGTATGTTACTTGCCCGAGATTCGATCGTCGGTATCATCATACCTAGTTCAATCTCGTTACCGGCAAGTCTCATTACTCGTTCCTTAATACTTCATCCCGCAGCTAACTCATTAGTCAGATTGCTTGCAAGGCTTATAGTGATGAGCATTACCGAGAGGGCCCAGAGATACCTCTCCGAAACACGGAGTGACAAATCCTAATCCCGATCTATGCCAACCCAACAAATACCTTCGGAGACACCTGTAGAGCATCTTTATAATCACCCATTTACGTTGTGACGTTTGATAGCACACACAGTGTTCCTCCGGATATTCGGGAGTTGCATAATCTCATAGTCTGAGGAACATGTATAAGTCATGAAGAAAGCAGTAGCAATGAAACTGTAACGATCATAATGCTAAGCTAACGAATGGGTCTTGTCCATCACATCATTCTTCTAATGATGTGATCCCGTTCATCAAATGACAACACATGTCTATGGTTAGGAAACATAACCATCTTTGATAAACGAGCTAGTCAAGTAGAGGCATACTAGGGACACTTTGTTTTGTGTATGTATTCACACATGTACTAAGTTTTCGGTTAATACAATTCTAGCATGAATAATAAGCATTTATCATGATATAAGGAAATATAAATAACAACTTTATTATTGCCTCTAGGGCATATTTCCTTCACCTCTTCCATGAAATATTTGCCTACGTGAAGGAGAGGGACATAAAAAATGGTGGGAGTGGGCTCTGATGCAAGAGCCTAACTATACATGTACTGCTAGCCAAGTGTAATAAATATGAAGAAAGAGATAGAGAGAAAGTGAAAAAAGTAGTACTCTTATAGTCAATCTTAGGCGGGTCATATTGAAAGTAACATAGGTAGTAACATGCATGACACTTAAGAAGAAGAAAAATGTGATGTGACAAGTAATTAAACGGGAGAGAGTCAAATAGAGTAACATAATATGTTACCATTACATAGAGGTTTCCAATGCAAAATGAGTCTACAAAGTAATAAATGAAGTGATGCGTAACACTACACATATGTTACTACCCACTGTAGAGGTAGTAATATAGACTAGTAACATATGCATATTACTAGTCTAAGTTACTCTCCACTACAACCAGCCTTATGGTATGAGTGGCTATAAAGGTGAGTACATATGACATGGCAACATCATATAGCCAACAGTTGGCTATATTATTAACCATGCTCTAAGAGCAAGTACAATAGTGGGCTTACAACCTGCTATATGGCATTTTTGCCTATGCGAAGGAGAAAGACATTGAAATATGATGAGAGTGGGCTCCAAGAGCCAAGCTATATGCACATTCCGAGACAAAAGTAATAAATACAATGAAAGAGAAAAAGTGAAAAAGAGAGGGAAAAGAAGTAGTAGCCTAATAGTCAACTTTATAGCCAACCTTATTGTACTAGTAACTACACATAATGACTTGAAATGATAAGGCAGCTGCACAGTGGCGGACCTAGAATCGTAGGCTTGGAGTGCCACAGTTCAAAGTTTACACTAATCATCATCATAATCTCAATAAATAGTTTTAAAATAGCAATAACTTGATGGATATTTAGCTTTTAAGTATATAGTAGAATTTATTTTCTAGTTTTGGATGGGGTGCCGTGGCACCCATGGCACCCCTAGTATCAACCATGCTCTAATTTTGATTTGGATTGCCAGGTGAACGTGTGCCGTACATCCATGTGCATGCGTGCGTGGCTTGTCCGGCGAGTGGGTACCATCAATAGTGTGCATCATTAATCGTTTTTGTTTACTTCTGGCTGCAAATGCTGCAAGCATTACATCACCACGTAGACACTTATCATCGCGGCAAGTGACTGGTTTCCTCAGCGAGAGAGCTGGTCAGCTAGCTAGCTGCTCCAACATCACTGCAACAGTCCTTGATTAAAGGAAATAGGCCAATGGTCCTCGCCGACTATTCCCATCCTATACTATTTCAGATCTAAAAGATAAATAATTGCTCATCTCTCTCTTGCTTTCTTAAACAAACGAAGACATTTATATAGACACAAGAACGATCACCCTATGAACACACGTACATACAGACATTCTCACATGAGCACCTCCGAAAGGCTGAGCCAATAAATCCAGGTGCGGAGCTATGTACAGCTTGCCGGTGTCACTAGCACCGGGTCCAATTTGCACTTGCTTAATATAATCTATTGATTTAGTGTGTAGGCCATTAATTGTTTGACATGTAGGCATATGTTCTTCTAATTGGACACCCGGTAATTTTCAGTCTAGGTCCGCCCCTGAATAAATCTTGAGATTGATGAAGTCATCACAATCACAATAGCCTCATAGTCGATGGAAACATCACCCCCCCCCCCCCCCCCCGGTTGAACGAATGTCGTAAAAAATCTTCAAAGAAATTCAAGAAAATGCAAGCACCCCTACTGAGTCTAGAACCTGAACCCGAGTGGGATGTTCCACCACAAGATGCCTAACTACCTGAGAGCAGCTCTCTATCTCTCTCTTTCTCTCTCTCTCTCTCTCTCTCTCTCTCTCTCTCTCTCTCTCTCTCTCACACACACACACACACACACACACACACACACACACACACACAACGAGTCCACTCCATATTTTGAGAAGGTTGAAACAACGCGACAAGCCACATTTGTGGTTCGGGTATACGGTGGTTGGACTCAGGGCACACGACAATGTCGATGAACATGATTATGACAGCGAGTGGATGAAGTTGTAGATCCTATCAGAGCACTCGAGCCATGGAAGGTGTAGTGGCCAGGACGAGTCCATCGTGGATAGCACGCAATCCGGTACAGCTAGGAGGGTGGTTTGAAGGAGAAGTGTAGATTGTTTCATCATTTTACCTTGAAACTTTTTCTATACTCAACATACACAATCACATGTTAAAACCTGACATTTTTTCGGGTGTGTTCGCTATATTTAAGTCATTAAGTGCATTTCTAAGCATTTAGCAGATATAATTCAAATTTGAACTACAAGTGCATGAAGAAGTTGGCCAATGATTTCCATCCTATTCTATTTCAAATCTACAAAATAAATAATACTCTCTCCCCCTCTCTTTCCTTCCCTCACTCTCTATCTCTTTATCTCTCACCCTCCAAACACACACATATATAAAATTTCGAGCAGGCGCGAACAAATTGACACGACAAATTGAGTTTGGGCTACACAAGTTTTTTAAATCAGGACACATGAGAATGGCACTGAGCGGGATTATGATGGTGAGTGGGTGAAGTTGTATATCCGATGGGATGGTGGCCAAGACAAGGTCATCGGGGATATTACACGGTCCAATATGGCTAGGGGGGCGGTATGGCTGGATCAGAAGGAGGCAAAGTGGCAATGCCTTTGTAAGGAGATGCCATGGAATCGACATGACCGAGTCATGAATTTTACAGGCATCGCCATGTCTGTTGCATGTGCCAGTCATCTGGATGTATCCTATATATACCTAAGAGACTCATCCCCACTAACATATTATCTCAAACTCTCAATATGAAAGCATGCCATCTGGAAGTACCATCATGAATTGGAATAGGCCCACCTCAACATGCCATCATGCATGTGAAGAGACCCACCAAAATATTCAACCATCCACGAGAAAATGTTTACAACTATACATAATCAAATTACAATAAGTCATACTTTTTTATTTGGTTCTCACGTTATTAACCCAGATTTTCATCAACCAATTCCTGCAACAATGCGCAGGGTATCCTCTAGTTTCATGAAAATCAAAGCTTAGTTAGGGTAAAGTATGTAATCTTCAAAAGGACTTCGTATATGATGATGCAAATAAACTCCTATTTGACTGAATGAAAATGTTTGGCCGATGGATACAAAAGTATTGTTGTACGTCTCAGAAAAAGAATTATAGTCACAATCTTCTGTTCGGTCCAAAAATAAATTATGGTTGACATGAACGCAAATTCTCTAGATCAAGAAATGTGTTTCTGTTGCTTTAGAAGCAAAACAAACCATTACATGGACATGATTTGTGTGAGATCCCAGGCAATTTACGTTATAATCAAAAGATAAAAAACTCCAAAAGAATTTTCTTCATACTAAATTAAATTGCAAGCCATGTAAATAAATAATTTTGAAATAATAAATAAGTATGATGTGCTAGATCAAAAATATCTTACCCGACGCACATACACAATGCCCATAACTACATATGGGCGATTGCCCCACCTGTCCGCTCAAATTCGGATCTAATATAGAATGTGCTTTTTTTCTCGACAAAGGAGGGATTTTATTGGCTCAAAAGAAGCATCAAGAGGATATAAACCCAAAGACCAAACACTCGGCCTCTGCATAGTTAAGATGCACACAGCCAACGCTAATGCACGCACACCAAAAACACACTGGCAAATAGCACAGTCATATAGGACCAAACCAATGCATACGCGAGGAAAAAGAAAAAAAATAAACCGATCATATCCGTGATCAACAAACTACAACAATTTAAAATGTGCTTTAGTAGACAATATTAATATGTACGAATAGGCAGTGACAGAGAAAGGCCCCAGGGTTGTGGTGACGGTGCACCTGTTCCATTTTGCACTGTTTTCCCCTTGGTATGATGCATCTCTAGGCTCTCTAGCTATATATACCCCATAACCAACATATATGTAATGCATCTAGCAAGCTATAGGCTACATATATGTTCTTTGGGGTGTAATGTAAGATACTCTGTTTCGTGAATTAATTTGTTCTTGTAGTGGAGATCTAGCATTAGTTGGGTTGGGAGTTTGTAATCTCGATCGATCGATTGACATGGAGGAGTCGAGCTTCATGCAGTGGGCGGCAAACACGCTGGACCAGCACACCTTCCCCCCTGCCGCCTCTCTGGTATACGCTACTGGCAGCTTCCACTGCGGCGACCATACTGCCGTCCCCTGCCCCTCGCAGCAGGCACTGTGCACAGCCCCCCAGCCTCTGCCGACAGCGGCCGATGACAACCCGGACTTGGTGGTGCAGATCGATAACCAGTACCGGGATAGCAGCTCCGGCGATGCAGTGGTCCACGCCACCGTCGCCAGGGGTAGGAAGCCAATGAGCTGGAAGTCCAGTGCTGCGTCGACGCAGTCGGCCGCGAGAGGAGGACATAAGCGTGCTGCCGGGAGGAGATCTGGGAGCAACTTGCAGGGCTCCGCAGCATCGGCGTCGTCAATGTCCCCTGATCCCGCCAAGGACCACACAATCGCAGAGCGCCGCCGGAGGCAGAAGATCAACCAGCGGCTCATGGAGCTCTCCACTCTTATCCCTGGCCTAAAGAAGGTATTCTCTTGTATCCATCACTAGCTCCTCGGCTACTCCTTCTTGTCTTCTTCCTCCTATTCCATCGATCTCATCCCATGCATGCTTCATGCAATAACCATGTACTGCAATTAATTAAACTGCAGGTAAGGATTTTGGCGAGGAGGGAGATGCCATTCGTTTTTATAAGCTATTATGTCCATTTTTTAGCTTTCACAGTAATAATATTAGAATGTTTGTAAACACCAACCTTGATGGCTATGTTGTGTTGGTACCGCTCCAGGAACACGCTTTCTGTTAAAAACGAACTTGTTAGCGAACGTTGCATGATTTTTAGTCTTTTGTGCTGTAAAAGTTTTCTTGGAAAAATGGATTTTTCTTATGAAGTGAAACTTAAACATACTCAACATTTTTCTGAAACGAATAAAAGCTTAATATTGCCCCAGGGGTGTGTTTGAATTGCTCTGCTACTAGATTTTGACAAACCTGCTAGAAGAAATGTTGTGACAATGCTGCAAATGTAAAAAACATTGTGCACCGAGATTATCTGTTGGGATTGGACAGACTGAACAATTTAATTATGAAGGGTCAGACGAAACGACTGGAGGCCAGTTTTTCCGCAGGCCGCCTTTTGGGCGGCACCTAGTGCGGCCCGTATTGTTTTTAGAACTAGTAGGGTGGTAAAACACACAGTAAATCCAATGGCACTAGGCCTTGCCACATGAAGATAGCATATTGGTATGATATGCTCTAAAATTTAAATCAACTTGGATTAATTTAGCATATTGGTATGTTGTCCTTATGTGTGCACGCTTGCTTGGCAGAAGCTTGGATTAATTAATTAATCAACCAATCTATTAAAAAATTAAGATTGCATGTGTTATTTAAGATTCAGAAAGATGGTGGTGAATTGATGTGATTCTAATGTAGCAGATGAACAAGGCAACGATTATTGGGGATGCGGTGAAGCACGTGAGAGAGCTCCAAGAGAAGGTGAATATCCTGGAGAATAACAACAGGCATGCTGCCACCACCACCGTCTGCTCCACTGTGCTCATCCACAAGAACAGACCCTGCCTAGGCGACCTCACCAGCAACTACGGCGACGATTATGTCGGTCAGCCGAGCCAGTTGGGCACATGGCTTCCAGAGATCAAGGTCCGGTTTTCTGATAAGAGTGTGCTAGTGCAGATCCACTGTGAGAACACAAATGGACTACTAGTGAGGGTACTGGCAGAGGTGGAGGTACTCCGACTTGCCATCACCCACACCAGCAGCATGCCATGCCTAGCTGACACCACCATCATCAACATTACCGCCAAGGCAAGCGGTACTCACCGTTATTTTTTTCACTGCTGAGATTTTTTTAAACAGGGAAACCCCTGGGCTCTGTATCAATTGATGCATGCAGCTATTTTCCTCATGATGTACCAATCCATAAAAAAGGTATAGTAGTTCCAAAAGTACATAGTAATTGCCTATCAGGATTGCAATTAAATTATATTAGAAATCACCACATATAGCTTCATAATATCAATTCACGTACTGTTTGATACACGGTGCCTAGATGTGGTTAGCAAGAAATAAAACGTATCATAGGATGGACGAAATGCTCATATCTTGTAACAACCATGCTTAAGTATGGGGTACCAATAATTAATAAGCACATATGCATCGTAGTTTTGATTCTCATAAACCAACAATATAACAACTTGAGCACATAGGAATATAGATGATTGAATTATATAGATAGTCCTGTATATTGATGGTTGATACTTTTTTCTCTAATTAAACATCAGTCAGGATGGATTTAGATGTACAAAACCTTTGTTTTATAAATTATACAGAAAATGCACAAGCCTTTCCGTAATGCTACCTCATCTCTCATCCTCCTTGGATCGGTGGCTTTCCTCGTCGGTTTTCTATGTATGCCGACCTATGAATGTTTACACATATTTTCTTCAAACCCAAACCGCTCTTTAATATCTTATCCTTTGCGCAAGTCTACATGTACAACAGTTAAAACCAAACTAATGCACACTACACATACTCATGCACACACATATGACACCAATTCTCTCACATTCATCTCACACACATATATATAAATCATCAACATTAGTACAACTGACCTCATGTTTTTATGGAATGGAAGAAATATAAAACATTTTGCTAAGGGAAAGCCGGTACATTTCAGTGATTGTCAAAGAAAAAGAAATGTTATGAATAGACTAGAATTAAAAATCATTTTCTTGACTACATTATTTCCTTCAGTCAACATATCCATCTCGCCTCGTCATTCCATCGTCTAACACCCAAGAGTTTCTGAGCTCAAAGCATTCTCAAGATTTATATACATGCATGAGAACATAGGGATAAATATGAACTAATACAATATAGCTAGTTTAAAAGGTTATACATATAGACCAGAGAGGGGCTAGTTAAGGAAAGGAAGGGCGCACAAGAAAATCATTATCATTTAATGTTAGATTAATCTGCTATCAATTGACTTCTTGTCCATATTATCTTATTTTGGATCATGCTCAAAGCTAAGAGCACTAACACACGATTTGTATGGACCGTTGAAAATTCAAGATATAAATTAATTATCAGGTCATTGTGTGGGAAGTCGCTGATGTAGAGCATCAATCATGGAATGGCAATGCAAGAGTTAGTTATACCTTGACCAACACAAGGCCAAGGTAAGGCCGCTCCATGCTATCGTCTAAACTAAGTCGAGCCACACCATGTCGCGCCATTAATTCCCTAATGGAGGTATAACGTGGCAGTATTGGGTCTAGGCAGGCTAGGCCGCACCTCATTGGTATCAGACCAAGGAAGATCGTGCCAAACCGTCTTCAAAAAATGAGATAGGCCGCCCCAATGCGAAGGCACACGACACGTGAAGAAACAAATGTACAAAGGCATGACACGTGTTGCTTGGACAATAGACTGAGGAAGGCTGAACCACAACCAATCAAGGCATCTTAGGTGCTGCTAGTGGATAGAGGACGGCTAGAACATGCCTCTGTCAAATCGAGAAAGCTCGGGTCGCAACATCCCTTATCTTTTTAGGGGAAGTGTGGCAATGATAGTGGTGGTGGAGGGAGCTAAGAAGGAGAGGAAATTGACATCCTACAGCCGCCAGAGAGAGAGAGAGAGAGAGAGAGAGAGAGAGCTGCGGGACGGGGTCGGAGTTTAGGTCGCGACTATAAGAATTTTACATAGTATATGACGCAGGCGTGTACAGTACCCCATCTCGGCTAGAGAAAGTACAAATAAAAAGGTTGATCTCTAATACAAGAGCCAGCATCTGCGTGCTCCATGAAAAAAATAGTAAATGCAACGAAAAGAGAAAGCCAAAGTGACATCAATATGACAACCTTATTATATTGGTGATTAATATTGATGTATGACAACCATATATAGTTGCCTGATGGCCATATTATCAGCCATGATCTTATTGATGTACTCTAGTTGGACAACTTTTCTAGTCTGCTATGAAAATCCTACACAGCTGAGCCATGGATAAGCGCCATGTTGATGGAGGATGTTTTGCGCCATACATACGCCATCTAGAAAAAATATAAACACAATGAAAATGGGGACAAATGATCAACCAAGAATTAATTTGGGGATTCAAGCTTTATGAAGGAGACACCCCGGCCAACATATAATATATGTCAGTTTTGCTGGATATAAGTAGCCTGAATTTAAAATTTGGGTCAGTGAGAAGGAAGCAGCAGCTGCAGAGCACCGAGGCCGCCAGGAGTAGGATTGATCACATCTATCTTAGAGTGTAGAGGGGGTGTAGGGGCAAGAAGAAGCATCCTTGTCTATCTTAGGGTGCAAGGGCTGGAGATTCGCTAGAGAAATCTGGTAGTTCATCGGCCTTAGAGGGATGGCCAGGGGCGGAGGCAAGCCTGGAGGTGGAAGAAGGTTGCGGGGAGGGCGGGGCGTTGAGGCAGTCATAGGAGCGCCGTCGTATGTAGTCGGAGGAGGCTGGCAGTTCAGCCTGGCTGGAAGGCGGCCAGATGCAGAACAAGTTCAGAACGTGGGGTTGAAGATGATGACCAGTTTTTTTAGGGGGGAGGGGGGCAGGTAAAAGAAGGAGATCTAACCGTTCCTTTTTTATCCAACAGTTGGGAGTAAATTGATTGGCCCTAAAAAAATCAGTCAACTTGGCTCTAGCCATTCCCAATATATGAAGTGCTTGATCAAGCAATTAGTTCAAATGTTAGACTAAAACGAGTATTTTGATGCTAGATAGATCATAAGGGATTAGGTAGATTCCGTCTTGACGTATAACAAAAGTTTATGAAATCTAGCATTTTCCCTCGTGGTTCATGAGTAGATAATGAATTAATCCAAAAGCAATGAAAAAAAAAATCATTCATGAACATCTAAATATATTCCATTCGGAGAAGGTTATCTTTTTGTATTTTTACTAACAATTTCTACAAAGCATGATCCTTTATTATATTTTTTTAGTCTCACTCTCCCTACATGGTTACCGTTTATTTCCCAATAAACATATTTAACATTGCAGCATTCAGAAGAGACAACTGGGTGAGGACTTAGTTGGTTAGTTAGTTAACATATGACCCGTCATCTCGCTATAAGAGAAAGATAATTATTTCATCTCCTTTAATTAATTTCAGGAGTGTAAAAACTCTCATCATATGAGTCAATGCATCCCATGGTGAATTATTTAGTTGAACAAAGCAAAGTGTATTCAATTGTGAGGGTATGCTTGTGGGACATGGATGTATTATACAAACACATTTAAGCTTTTATATGAGATTTAGATATGAGCGAAAAATATACATGAACTAACTTTAGTATTTCAGCGGTATGCGCTGCTTACACTAATTTGGCGCAACTTAATTTATTTAATTTCAGTTGGAAGAGGGGTTCAACTCAACAATGGAGGAGATGGTCAGAAGGCTCAAATCGGTGCTGGATCAACATTAGGGTATCCACAACTTGTGCACCATGGTCAAATGGGTATTTCATGTTTTCACATTGATGCTCACCATCATGGGACCATCTCCAAATAGAACAAAGTGGTAACCGAAGTAGCTAGGTGCTCCAATGCATCTTTGCTTAGTGGAAATATGGGTTCGACTTAGCAATAAAAACATCATTATTATGCCTGCTAAGAATCCAAACATGAGTGGTGTTGTTTCTAAGTAACGAAATTTACATTGGGGATGGAAGATAGTTGTATTTGATTTTTCTAATAGTTAGCTTTTGTCCATTAAGACACATTACTATAGAACACGCTAGTGCCCACAGTTAAATAACCTCAAGCATATAGTTTCTGGCCAAATCACTGTGATCTTGTCGTTGGCGAGAGGGTATCATTGCACATGGAATGGTAACCATTGGGGTGTAATGCTCATGTTTGCAATGTAGCCCTCATTACACACAACTATACTGCGTCGGTTGTGTGTGATCTGGACCTCATTGCTAATATTTATCTGGAACGATAGTGTTGGCTTGTTTTCTAGTGTGTTGCCACAACAACCGGGATAACAAAGATCATCCAAATTACATAGCAAACATAAATATATTAAGATATCAATCATAAAGATTCACAAGGACATCAATACAAATTTCACCTAGACATAAGATACCATATTTTTCTAAGGCATAATAGTTGTAGTGTACAAAGAAAAAGAAACAAATACAAGTAATAAAATAATTAAAGACGAAGCCCTTTGCTTTCTTGGTTACTTCTTTTCTTTCACCAATAATAGATTCATACACTCGGTCTCACGTCTTCGTTCCAATTGTACGAAACAGTGATCATCCCACCCATCTCTATTCAAAGTATCTATAATTGATTAACTTTCCCTTTTTTCTATTTGGTCGAGATAGTTCTTTAATTATTTTATTCTAAATTTTAAGCATTAAAATGTATTGTAATGATAATCAAAATAACATCATATTAGAGACCATGTGTGTTCATATGTGATAGTATGACATTAAACACAATTTAAATGTTTGCCACAGAATAAAAAATACAATTCAAATGCCGAAAAATAATGGAACGAGATAATTTGTAAGTAACAGAAATAATCAAGTCCATGGCAACTAAAGGTATAGAAGTACAAATTCGTCAATCGGTTTCTATATGGTTCTAA
Organism: Aegilops tauschii subsp. strangulata; assembly: GCF_002575655.3. NCBI lineage: Eukaryota > Viridiplantae > Streptophyta > Magnoliopsida > Poales > Poaceae > Aegilops > Aegilops tauschii. The sequence continues at coordinate 648,389,292 of NC_053041.3, read as the reverse complement.
ATCAGTACTGGGAGTAACCTAGGCAACCCGGTTGGTCATTCTTCGTACTTCGTACTTAACTAGTTGATTGGTAAATTGAAGTTAATGTGAGTTGATTGATGGTTCATATGCTATGTGAGATTGCTCTACACCAAAATTTTACAGGGAAATACAACTAAATCTATGACCTTTGTATGGGAAATTTATACGTCTGTATCTTCCATTTTATCTCTTGTTTTAGAGATTACTCTCTAAAAGTCCCTCTCTTCCAATATGTAAGGCTCCCTCACATGCATTTTGGGTCAAGTTTGACTATGACTTTTACTAGTAAAATTTAACTTATGTCATGAAAAATATATACTTTTGCATACCTGTTCGAAATATGTTTCCAACTTCATAATTGTTTGTTGCCCATAACATATGTCTTATCAGTTAAATAATTGTGAAAGCTTGACCCAAAATGCGATGGGACTTACAGATCAATACGGAGAGTAATCTATAACGACAACCAGAAAATAAAAAATATGGACATGCCGACCCATCACCATTATGGAGGTCACACGGTGCTAGTTTGGGCCTGAGACTAGACCATCCTAGTAATAATGACCAGGTATTGTTAACTATTGATCGTTAAAGATCTAATGTATAGTGTTGTAGTAAAAAGTACTCAATCAACTCAATCATTGATTGGATTTGTTGTTCCTTGAGATATGTATGGACCATGCATGCTTCTCAGGTCAATAGTATCTCACCATCACTCTTGCACGGACCACATGGACCACGTTCTGCGGTAGCTGGAACATGCAGCAATATGCTGCATTATAGGGAGCATGGCTTAGCTTTCATGGTCCATATGTATGTCTGCAAGGAACGACAAAATAGAGATGAATCTGGGGGAGATTGAGATAGAGGTCGAAGTAACATTCATGCACTATAAACACTGTTTCACACTATTGTTTTTCTGTTTTCTGATAGAACGGTATGTATTTTTGCGAATTTGAAATACAGACTGAGCCATACATTTTCAGTAACACAAGATGAGAACTTTAATTAGCATATAGTTAAAGAGTGCATTATTGGTCAGTGAATTTTAAATTGGATTGAAACGAAGAAGTGTGATATTGGTAAGAAATGTCACTGAGTGAGGAACTTGCAAGGTTATGACTGACCAAGGTTCCGAATTTTTAAGGTAGGAAGGTTGAGGTTACACTTGGGCCACCACCGCAAGGGGGGATTTCAAGTAGACTGACACTTACAGAAATAACATACTTCACATATAAATAATAGTATGATTGAGGAGCGATTCATTCCAAAAATCATCCTAAAACAAACTTTCTACACCTAAGTTACCAACAGAATATATATCTTTATTAGTTGTAAACTCTGTGTTTTGTTTATCCCAGATACAAAACCATCGTCAAACATGTAACAATATATAGCAGACTAAGCATGAAAAACAAAGATATGATGAAAAACAAATAGATGGATGTTGGACTTATAAAATCTTATCACTTGGTAGGCATAATTTATTGAAGACATCTATCAATAAATTTGCTATGCGAGAATTCTCTCAGCTTTTTCTTCAACATGGATCATAATAACATGTGTGTGCGATAGATATGAGCAAAGCCCACGCAAGATCAACGTATGATTTCAAAAAAGAATTGCTGAACCTTTGGTCCCAAGATGTATCATCCTTTGTCATATGTTTTCAAATATAATTTTCATAATAACATTATTTTGGACACAAGCATAAGTTGATTTTGCTTTGGTACCCCCCTTAAAAGTTAGCATGAATCTTAAAGTCACTTACAAGAAGTTTTCTCGCACATTCATGATCAACTAATTCTAATCCCTATTCTCACAATACATCCAACATGACATCAGAACAATCTAATGTTATTGACTAAAGGGGCGACTTCTAATCTCCACTTTTAATCTGCATCAAAATCTATCAACTTCTCCAAGGGGATGTACGGAAGCAAAACTCATGTATCTTAATTACTAGGTTAAACGCTATACTATAACATATTGCATAACAGATCTGTATTGGCATCAGTTTGATGTGAAACCTTAAGACAATGAAACATACCGACTATTTGCATAACGTGTGTCATTACACTCCTGCCATTGCCAATGTTCATTGCAGTGCCACGTGAATGTGTACCGTACATTATTGTCATGCATGCCATGTCAGGCTACGCACTTCAATGGGTACCTATATCAGGCTACACGCGCGAGTGTGTATCATTAATTGTTTTTGTTTGATTCCAGCTGCAGATTTGTGGCCTGTTTCGCTGCACCCGCTACATCAAAACGCAGTATGTACGTACATACGTAAGGTTGGCAATATTTCGTCTATAGTGCAAGTAGAATTGTATTTGGTCCAGATGTGAGAAGTTATCGTGTCAAAGCGTATCCGATCTAGTCTAAGGGCATCTCCAACAGCAACCCTCAAACCTCCGACAACCGTCCGGACCATGCTGTCCGGACCACAGAAGCCATCTAACACGGTCCTGTATCGGTCCGTGGCGTGGTCGGTACGTACTTTCTTCCACAAAACGGAGACAAACGTAGGAGGCTTTGCAGGAGTCCGGACATGCGCCTAATCAATCAAAAGCCACCACCTACCCTTCTCTGTCCGGAGTGCGGATGGACGTTGCTAACTAATTCCTTTGCTTTGCATTAGCGTTTTGCGGAAGGTTTTGAAACATCCACTAGTAGAAAATAGGGCTAGCCGGATCGGAGCAATAGTCCCATTTGCGTTACGAACCGGGACTAATGTGAGCTCGACAGACATCAGTCCCGATTTGAATGGGACCTTTAGTCTCCGTTGCAGACACCAACCGGGACTAAAGGGGTTGCGGCAGGCGCAATACCCTTTAGTCCCGGTTGGTGTCTCCAACAGGGACTAAAGGTCTGTCTTCAGTCCCGGTTCTATCAATAAATTTGCCTATATATATATATATCTCAGCCCCTGCCCGCCCTCTCTATTTTTTCCTCATAGAAGCTGGGAGGTGTGTGCTAGTTTGTTTTCCCTTCCTATTCACATGAGGTGCTCGATGAAATGCCCGAGAGCATGATGCCACTTGAGTTCACACAAAACAAACATGATATGAGGTGCTCGAGCCACACTTAAGCTTTCTCCTTTCTTCTCCTCTGTTCTTCCTCCAAGCTCGACCTTCAATCTCCATTTTCCCCAACATTTGTCTAGATTCGGCAGTGCACCAAATATCCAAGTGTTCTAAAAGGTTAGCAACTTCATCCTTTCATCTCTCATTGCTAGTTTAGCTCTTTTCATGCTCTAGAAGTAGAGTGATTTCTTGGTTTTAATGGAGGAGTGTATCTGGGAGTTTATTTGATTTAGATGCAAGTTGAGCTCAAATTAACGTCTTAGTTTGCACATGTGTAGGGTGCCGTCCCGTCCCCGTCCCCGTCCTCACCATCGTCGATCGCACGCGCTGATCTCGTCGCCGGCACCACCGTGGTGAGGCTCTTGTTCTTATCTTTTAAAAAAAATCTTACTTGTATGATTTACATAGTTACTTGTATAATTTCCTTACTTGTATTATTGTTTGTTATTATATAGTGCCATGGTTTTGATATCCGCCCCCGTCGGCTCTCGTCCGGTCTATGAATCGGATGTGGTATATTATCTTTTATAACTATTTGTTTCATTTAGTGTTTATGACAATTATATATGCCGACCAACTTGACATAGATATTTTTATCTAGGAGGTATGTGAACCGGAAATTTCAACCGACCCTCTTCTCGACAGGTTAAATTTAGTTGAAAAAGAAAATAATTATTTGAAATAAAAATTGAAAAAAATTAAAGAAGAGAAGATGAAATTGGAGTTGTATGTTGTCAATGTCGTCGATCTGCACAAGATCCAGATGGATGCAATGCACTTGAAGATTAGAAAATACTAGTCGTCAACCCGTGCGGATGCACGTGCTAGTCATGTTGGGAAGGCATGGTGATATTAATAGCTTCTTGGATACATAGACACTTAAATATGTCTAAAATATTAGATATCCAGTATTTACCTATTAAATATTAGGATTGAAATCATTAAACCTTTTTTACGATATGTCAGTATGTCTAAGATTGGTTAGTTCGAAGAAGAACATAAGTAAATGTTAGGCGAATTTCGGAGAAACACCAAAATTGAACATACACTTCTCATATATTAACGTTTCATGATCAAAATGTAAGGGAAACTGCATTCCCAACTATGTTTGCAAAGCAGCATAAATATATTGGAAAATAATTTCATTGTTCTGGCTTTTATGAGATACTTCTTACTCTCAAATTTATTGCTGGATCCTCATTTTTGATATCCTTATTTTACTTGGCCCCATCATATGGAAAATTAACAAAAAAATCCTTTATAATGCAAATAGTAGAGAACCATAAAATCATTTACGGAGAAAGAATATCGGAGATACAAAGCAAAATGAAAATAACTTATTAGCAGCCATTGGGTCATATGACTAATTGTAAACAAAATCAGGCAATAAATTGAAAACATTTGATCACCTGATGTGAACACATGCACCTCATTTATTGTATTTTTTCTTGCTTCGTGAATGAGCAATGACATCTTAATTAAGTTACCAGGTGATTCCACATGTTCATTTTTTTTAACATCTGAAGCATAATTACGAAATAAAAGCAAAGGAGGCATTAGTTTGTACGAAGATAAAAGCAATGGAATCAAATATATGAAAAATTGTCGACATAAAGGCAAAGGAGGCATTAGTTTGTACGAACATAATTGAGAAGACAACTATTTACCCATAGCATCCATATTCCATAGTCGATAAAACCAGATTATTTTAAAACAGTTAATTGATATTTGAAAAAAATAGTTAATTGTACTCGATATATACTAAAATAAATCAAACTGTTTTGACTAGTTATCATCATCAAGTAAAAGATTCACAAAATGCATTTACAAAAATAAATAAACTACCTAAACAAAATTTTAAAGGGCTATCTCTGAAAACAAAATGTAAGTAGCATTAGCAATGAATCAACATTACAAACCATTTTTTCTAGAAAAAGTAGTTACCGTAGATAGGGACCAACAATCAATTAGTAAGTTACATAAACTATGATTCCTATGGTTAGATCAATTGACAAAAAAAATTCTCCTTATTAATCTTTCAGTATGACCAAGCCTGAAATAAAATGGAAGCTAAAGCAACAATTTGAATCCGGAGCATAGCTAAAATAGCAGCAGTTTTGTTATCCGAAAGGGAATTTTCTGTATCAAATGACAACAAAAAACATGATAAGTGTTGGCTAATACGAAAAGAGTAGACCAGTTAATAATCCGAGGAAACTCCTAGCAGGTGTAGCAGAACACGCTAGCTTTAGCATTAGATAGAATAGCTTCGGCAGGGATTTTGTTTCTCCATCAAGCACATAGGTCTATAAATATGTCAATGCAGCATGAGAAAAGTAAACCAGTGAGGCTACTACGTGTGCCATGGTATGTTGGTAGCATTGTCCGCAATACACATATTTTTTTAAGAAAGTACACCTCTTGTAGCTCAAGTCAGAACTAAACTGCTGAAATTACATCCTTTATAAACTGAAGAGTACACGAACAACCATCAGGCCAACCTTATGATTTTCGTTTTGTGGCGGAAGTTCTCCTATTATTGAGGCCGGCGGTAGCTCACGTTTTTTCGTGGGCTGGCCCAATATGAAAAGATGACGTCCCACGTATTTTTTCTTTAGTTTGTATTTTCTGTTCCTTTTTTTCTCTTCTGTTTTTTAATTTCATATTTCTTTTTTCCTTTTCAGGTTTCTAAAGTATTCATCTCACTTTAAATAGATGTAAATCATCTATTTGAAATAAAAATGTTTTTGATGTACAATAAAAATATACAATGTGCATGAAAAAATAGTGATCAAAATATGTATTTGAAGAAAATGTTAATCATGTATTTAAATAATTTTAAACATATATAAAAATGCTTCAGATGTATATCAAAATTATACAATGTGCACAAAAAAAGTGGACATCAGAACATATGTTTCCTGAATTAACCTATATAATCAAATATTTCATATGTATATAAAAAATTTACAATATGTAGAGAAAACTAGAAATCAAAATGTATATATGAAAGCATATATTATAAAAATGTTAAACATGTACAAAGTTAGTACAAAGTTCAACCACTTATTTTGGGATGGAGGGAGTATAAAAGTATGTACAATGTGTATTAAAAAATATACACATGTGTTGAAAAAAAGTAGACATCAAACATTTTCTTTTAAAAATGTAATTATCTATTTAAAAAATTTAAACATGTATAAAGAAATGTGCATGATATATACAAACAAATGTACAATGTGTAATAAAAATATATACAATTAAACATATATTAAAATAATGTTAACCATGTATTAAAAATAACAAACACATGCAATAAAAATGTCCCTTATGTATCAAAAATTCTATATTATGCCTAAAAAAGTAGACAAGTGTTGAAAAAAGAAAACTAATTTTTTATGAAAATCTGAAATGAATAGATTGAAGGAAATCATAAAAAACAAAGAAATAAATAGTGAAATGGAAGAATGAAATAGGAAAAAGGAAAACCGAAAATATTGAAGAAAAACAGGCTTCAAGCAGGGGGAAAACAAAAAAAGATATAAAAATTAAGGTACAATGTTGGGCCAGCTCACTATTTCCTACGCGTAGGCGTTCTGAATAGGATCAGTACGAGAGAGAAATAGTCATCGCGGTCTTATTGTGGAAGAGAGTTTTCTTAACATAAATAAATAAACTGCTCGTTACAAGCCCACTGAGTTGGGCATATACGCTGTTTTTTTAGTGGTGCCATACGTCCCTATTCTGGATGTGTTTTGAGTTTTGACTATCAAAGCGCTCGGCAGCCAAACTATTCTTGCTCTCACTTACAAAAAAGCCTACACATCAGGAGAAAAATATATTTAAAATTTTTAGGTGAAAAGTAATTCCAGGCAAGGTAGAAAACTAACTTTACGTCCGAGAGTTCATGGAGCACATGTCGAACCCCCATCATCCATCTCCGATTTGTCCTTACCTCCATGACTCGCACCGTCACGGACATCTCATGTGCGTGCGATGTGATCGACACCAGCCATATCAGATTGATTGCTAATTAGTACCCTATATATATATCTTTTGGCTCAACCTTCAGTGGAAGCGATCGCAATATCTCAGCGTGTCGTTAATGTTGATGCTACCGTATACCTCCCGCCAGACATCCAAATACAGACAGACGCGCTAATTATCATGACCCTTTTTATTTTTCGATGAAAGTACTCATCGATAACCTGGACATATGAAATCGTCCAGGAGCATTAGATGGGTGGGTGTTGGACATGTACAAGGTGCATGCATGCACACGGCATACCATCACATCTTCACCAGCTACCGCATCAACCAGCCGACGCCTGCACTGATGCGCTTCTGTTTTGGGCGTCATCGGGCAGAAGCCCACCTCATTTTCCCCACTACCATCGCTGGGTGGCATCATCCAGAGGCTGGTGTGTCGCGCTAGTGAATGTTTTGATGGACACGATAATTTTCTCTCCCGTTGCAACGCACGGGCATATGTGCTAGTTTTCTTTAAGATAAAAAATCGTTTTTTCCCGGGGGAAATAGGTTTGTCAGATCAAGGAGATGTATAAAGAAGGTAAATTGGTTGCAACCGCTCCCCAAAGGCAGGATCCAGTGTGACGTGCCAATCAAAAGCTGGGTTGTGCAACTATACGTAAGAAAGATTTTGCTTTCTTTCAAAGAAAATTAGAGAAACCCAAGGGAGCAAGACTCCCTTACGTGGTAGTATTGGATAACATGTCCTAGGCGTGAGCGATTGAGGGAGTTGGTTCATGGGCGATGCATTGAGAGAGATGCATGTTTTTTTTTTTCTGTGAGTTGATAGAGATATGTGTTTTTTTTTCTATGAGTCGATCTACACCGTAATAATTCGGTCTCACCAGATTAACGGCTCGGTCCCACCAGAATAACGGCTCGTAAAATCTAATTAACATGGGAATTCCTAGAAAGTGCCTAATTAGTATAGGTATAGATGCCATTGGTAAAGAGGCTTGGTATCATTATGCTGTTGGATCAATTGCTACCTTAATTGCAATTTTGATCGCATTTGTTGTTGCATTTAAATGCTTTACATAGTTGTATGTTAGTTTCAATGTATGTTGTAGATGCTCTAGATAGTTGTATGCTGTTTTATGAGAACTATGTATGAACTTTATGTATTTATTTTTGCATTAATAACATTTCATCACTACTGTACTTTAGTTTTAATGGATGAACTTGTATTAATTTGGTCATTTCTCTATTCATGATATTCTGTGATGGTACTTGATATACTTAATTATATAATGTAGATGAACCGACAATGGTGTTATCCATATGTTGTCTGTCGGAATAAGAAGGACCACTCTTCCTCAAAAATCCTTCACACCCACCTGCTTGAGTCCGGTTTCATGCCCAGCTATAATTGTTGGACCAAGCACGGAGAAAGAGGGGTTATGATGGAAGACAATGAAGAAGAAGAGGATGATGGAAACTATCCTATGTTCCCTGAATACGGTGATACTGCAACATGGGAAGCTGAAGATCAAGAGGCACCAGATGTGCCCGCTGATGATCTTCGTCGAGTCATTGTTGATGCACAGAGAGAATATGAAAGTGAAAAGGAGAAGTTGAAGTTGCAGCGCATGTTAGAGGATCACAAAAAAATGTTGTACCCAAATTGCGAAGATGGCAACAGAAATCTCGGTACCACACTGGAATTGCTACAATGGAAGGTAGAGAATGGTGCATCTGACAAGGGATTTGAAAATTTACTGAAAATGATGAAGAAGAAGCTTCCAAAGGATAACAAATTGCCTGACAGTACGTACAAAGCAAAGAAGGTTCTCTGCCCTCTAGGATTGGAGGTGCAGAAGATATACATGCCCTAATTATTGCATCCTCTACCACGGTGAGGAGTACAAGAATTTGAATGCATGCCCGGTATGCGGTGCATTGCGGTATAAGATCAGACGAGATGACCCTGGTGATGTTGAGGGCGAGCGCCCCAGGAGGAGGGTTCCTACCAAGGTGATGTGGTATGCTCCTATAATACCACGGTTGAAATGTCTGTTCAGAAATAAAGAGCATGCCAAGTTGTTGTGATGGAACAAATAAGACCATAAGAAAGACAGGATGTTGAGAGTACCCGTTGATGGGTCATAGTGGATAAAAATCGAGAGAAAGTGGCACATGACGCAAGAAACTTATGGTTTGGTATAAGTACAGATGTCATGAATCCTTTTGGGGAGCAGAGCAGCAGTCATAGCACCTGGCCTGTGACACTATGTATCTATAACCTTCCTCCTTAGTTGTGCATGAAGCGGAAGTTCATTATGATGCCAGTGCTCATCGAAGGCCCTAAACAACCCGACAACGACATTGATGTGTACCTAAGGCTGTCAGTTGAAGAACATTTACAGTTATGGGATATAAAAGGTGTACGTGTGTGGGATGAGCACAAACAGGAGGAATTTGACCTACGAGCGTTGTTGTTTGTAACCATCAATGATTGGCCTGCTCTTAGTAACCTTTCAGGACAGACAAACAAGAGATACAATGCATGCACGCACTGTTTAGATGAGACTGAAACTATATATTTGGATAAATGTAAGAAGAATGTGTACCTGGGGCATCCCTGAAGAAAGAAAGGCAAGCATTTCAAAGGTGAGACAAATCACCGAAAAAAGCCTGTCCACCGTATTGGTGATGATATATTTGATATGTTCAAGGATTTAAAAGTAAACGTTGGAAAGGGTCCTTGCGGACAATCTGTTCTGAATGACGCTAATGGACACACACCCATGTGGAAAAAGAAATCTATATTTTGGGATCTACCCTATTTGAAAGTCCTAGAGATCCTCTCTGCAATCGACGTGATCCACATGACGAAGAATCTTTGCATGAACCTGCTAGGCTTCTTGGGCATGTATGGGAAGTCAAAAGATACACTGGAGGCAGGGGAGGACTAGCAACATATGAATGAAAAAGACGGCATGCATCCAAAGAAGTATCAAGGTCCTGCCAGCTACGCTCTTACCAAAGCAGAGAAGGAATTTTTTTTTGAATGCCTGAGTAGTATCAAGGTCCCGCCTGGCTTCTCGTCGAATTTAAAGGGAATAATAAATATGGCAGAGGAAAAAAATTCCAAAACCTAAAGTCTCATGACTACCACGTGATTATGACGCAATTGCTTCCGGTTGCATAGAGGGGACTTCTACCAGAAAATGTTCGATTATCCATTGTGAAGCTATGTGCATTCCTAAATGCAATTTCTCAGAAGGTAATCGATCCAGAAATCCTACGAAGGTTACAGAATGATTTCATCCAATGTCTTGTCAGTTTCGAGTTGGTGTTCCTACCATCCTTCCTCAATATTATGACGCACGTCCTATTTCACCTAGTCGAAGAGATTGCCATTCTGGGTCCTGTATTTCTACACAATATGTTCCCCTTTGAGAGGTTCATGGGAGTCCTAAAGAAATATGTTCATAACCATGTTAGGCCAGAAGGAAGCATCTCCAAGGGCTATGGAATAGAGGAGGTTATTGAGTTTTGTGTTGACTTTATTCCCGACCTTAAGTCGATTGGTGTTCCTCAATCGCGGCATGAGGGGAGACTGAGTGGAAAAGACACACAGGGACGGACATTCTTTCACTCAAGCACATTACACAGTTCTACAAAGTTCTACCTTGGTGGCCCCGTATATCAATGAACACAAGAATATTGTACGGTCCCAACACCCGGGGCAGTCTGACGATTGGATTACATGTGCACACATGGCGACTTTTGGCAGTTGGTTGCAAACACATCTCACGAATAACACCACTGTTGGAGATCATATCTACCACCATATAGATAAACGGATCTTGTCTACATCATGTCATCGTTCTTATTGCATTACTCCATTTTTCCATGAACTTAATACACTAGATGCATGCTGGATAGCGGTCGATGTGTGGAGTAATAGTAGTAGATGCAGGCAGGAGTCGGTCTACTAATCTTGGACGTGATGCCTATGTAATGATCATTGCCTCGATATCATCATGATTATTTGAAGTTTTATCAATTGCCCAATAGTAATTTGTTAACCCACCGTTTGCTATTCTTCTCGAGAGAAGCCACTAGTGAAACCTACGGCCCCCGGGTCTTCCTTCTCATATATTTGTTTGCGATCTACTTTTCCTTTGCATTTTTATTCAGGTCTATTAATCCAAAAAATACAAAAATATTTTGCTGCACTTTATTTTATTTGCGATCTACTATTTTCAATCTATCACAATTTTCTCCCGTCCCCTTGCCAATTTTTGGCGCCGTACCCCGAAAGGGATTGACAACCCCTTTCACACGTTGGCTTGCGAGGTGTTGTTGTTTGTGTCCAGGTGCTACTTATGTTGTGTTGCTTGGTCCTCCTACTGGTTCGATACCTTGGTTTCATAACTGAGGGAAATACTCTACCGTCGCTGTGCTACATCATCCCTCCCTCTCCGTGGAAATACCAACGTAGTTCCAGCTACCATCAAGGAAAATTTCGGGCGCCGTTGCCGGGGAGGATCTTCAACATAACCAGGTTCCTAATCACAAATCTCACCTCCTCGCAATTTACATTATTTGCCATTTGCCTCTCGTTTTCCTCTCCCCCACTTCACAAAAATTTGCCATTTTTTCGCCTCTCTTTTTCCGTTCGCCGTTTTCTTGCCGGATCTGTTTCTGAGTGCAATCTTGTTGTGTGATCATCATGACTCAAGAAAACACCAAGTTATGTGATTTCTCAAACACCAACAACAATGATTTTATTGGCACTCCGCTTGCTCCTCCCGCCACTAGTGCGGAGACTTGTGATATTAATACTGCTTTGCTGAATCTTGTTATGAAAGACCAATTTTCCGGTACTCCTAATGAGGATGTCGCGTCCCATCTTAATACCTTCATTGAATTATGCGATATGCAAAAGAAAAAAGATGTGGACAATGATGTGGTCAAGATGAAATTATTTCGGTTTTCTTTGCGTGATTCTGCAAAAAAATTGGTTCTCTTCTTTGCCTTGCAATAATATCGATTCTTGGAATAAGTGCAAAGATGCTTTTATCAGTCAGTATTTTCCTCCTGCAAAAATTATTTCCCATAGAACCCAGATCATGAATTTCAAGCAACTTGAACATGAACATGTTGCACAATCTTGGGAAAGGATGAAAATGATGCTAAGCAATTGCCCAACTCATGGGTTAAATCTTTGGATGATCATACAAATTTTTTATGCGGGATTGAATTTTGTTTCTCGTAATCTTTTAGGTTCCGCCGCGAGTGGAACTTTTATGGAAATTACTTTGGGTGAATCCACCAAATTGCTTGGTAATATCATGGAAAATTATTCACAATGGCATACCGAAAGAGCTTCTACAAGTAAAAAAGTGAATTCAGTTGAAGAAATTTCTTCTTTGAGTGATAAAGTTGATGCTCTTATGAAATTGGTTGCTAGTAAAAGTGGTCCTATTAATTTTAATGATATGCCTTTGTCTACTTTGATTGAGCAAAATAGTGATGCCATTGATGTGAATTTTATCTCTCACAATAATTTCAACAACAATGCTTATAGAGGTAATTTTAATCCTAGGCCTTTTCCTAGTAATTCCTCTAATAATTATGGTAATTCTTATGGAAATCAATCCTATAATAATAATGGGAACACCTCTGATCTTGAGAATAATATTAAAGAATTTATCAACACACAAAAGGTTTTCAACACTTCCATAGAAGAAAAGTTGAATAAGATTGATGATGTGTCTAGATGTGTTGATATAATTGCTCGTGATGTGGAAAATCTCAAGATGAAATTTTTTATGCCCAAAGTTTATGAATCAATTAAAGCTCTTTATGTTTCTATGGATGAAAGTAAGAAAAGAACTGCTATGCTTAGAGCTAAAAGAGAATTTTTAGAAAAATCTTTTTCTAGTGATTATCCTTGCAAAAGTGATGAAGATCTTAAAATGATTGGTGTTTCTTCTATTGATTCTTTGTTTAGTAAAGTTAAGTATGATGAAAAAGGGAGTGGAGAAGAGTCAACTTTAGGTAGAAGGCGTCCCAATATTTCGGAGGGTGAAAATCTTTTTGAGAAAATTTATAAAAGTGGGTTTGGAGAGGTCAAAACTTTAACTAGTGATGCAACCACTATTTTGCATTACAAAGACTTTAATTATGATAGTTGCTCTTTGATTGATTGTATTTCTTTGTTGCAATCCATGATGAATTCACCCCATGCTTATGAACAAAACAAGGCTTTTACTAAACATATTGTTGATGATATGATGAAAGCTTTAGAAGAAAATTGGAATTAGAAGTATCAATTCCTAGAAAATTGCATGATGAGTGGGAACCTACTATCAGAGTCAAGATTAAAAATTATGAGTGTTTTGCTTTGTGCGACTTGGGTGCTAGTGTTTCTACAATTCCGAAAACTTTATGTGATGTGCTTGGTCTTACCAATCTTGAAGAATGTTGCTTGAATTTGCACTTGGCGAATTTACTATTAAAAAGCCTATGGGAAGAATTAATGAAGTTCTTATTCTTGCAAATAGGAATTATGTGCCCACAGATTTTATTGTTCTTGATATTGATTGCAATCCGTCTTGTCCAATTATTCTTGGTAGACCGTTTTTACGCACTATCGGTGCCGTGATGGATATGAAAGAAGGCAATATCAATTTCCAATTTCCTTTGAGGATGGGTATGGAAAACTTTCCTAGAACAAAAATTAAGCCACCTTATTGAATCAATCATGAGGGCATCTTATGGATCTCGAACCAAAGATGACAAAACTTAGATCCTTGCCTTACGCCTAGCTAAGGGCGTAAAACTATAGCACTTGTTGGGAGGCAACCCAATGAATAAATTTATTTTTGCTTTTTGCTTGCCGTTCTTGAGTGTTTACACAATTATGCTATTGGTATGATTGTGTTTTTTATGTTTCAATTAGTGTCTGAGCCAAGTAGAGCCTATAGGATCCTCTTGGGTGATAGTTGTTTGATCTTGCTGAAAAAGACAGAAACTTTGTGCTCACGAAAATAATTTTCGTAAATCACAGAAAAGAGATTTGCCCTGATAATTTTTGCAGAAGATTAATATACAAATTACCTAGGTTGTCCTTGTTCTGTATAATTGTTTGAGTTACAGAAGTATTCGACAAAGTCAGATTACTACAGACTGTTCTATTTTGACAGATTCTGTTTTCTTTGCGTTGTGTGCTTATTTTGATGGCTCTATGCTTTGATGAGTTTTTGCCATAGACAAGATGGAATACAGTAGATATAATACAAAAACCAAATATGAATTGGTTTGATACAACACTTATAGTAGTGGTTTGCTTTCTTATACTAACGGATCTCACGAAAGTTTTGCTGAGTTTTGTGTGATTGAAGTTTTCAAGTTTTGGGTTATCTTATGATGGATGAAGGAAGGATGTAAGAGCCTAAGCTTGGGGATGCCCCGACATCCCAAGCTATTATCCAAGAATAAGCAACCAACTAAGCTTGGGGATGCCCCAAGTGCCATCCCCGCTTTCTTCCAACAGCTATCGGTATTTCACTCAAGACTATATTTTTATTCGTCAGATGATATGTGTTTTACTTGGAGCGTCTTGTATGATATGTGTCTTTGCTTGTTTTATTTTGTGTTTTAAGTCATCAATCCTTGCTGGACACACCTATTTGAGAGAGCGAAAATTATGTCATGACTTGTTAGAATTGCTCTCTATGCTTCACTTAAATCTTTTATGAGCTAGGACTTGCTCTAGTGCTTCACATATATCTTTTTGTGATATGTGAGTTATGTTGATGAGTAATTGTGATCTAGTAAGAATATTGGTGTTAAGGTTTGTGATTCGCTATGCATGCACGGAAGTCAATAATCATGCAACAAAAATTATATCCTACTTGTGGTGCATTATTCGGTGTTACTTATGCTTAATGCTTGCTTCACGAAATTATTCGTTTCTTGGTTGGTCGCTTCTCAATATTTTTGCTAGCCTTCATTTTGCACCAAGTATGATCTCTACTTGTGCATCCAAAATCCTTTAAACCAGTTTTGCCACATGAGTCCACTATAACTACATATATGCGGTATTCTTTTGCTGTTCTAAGAAAATTTGTATGTGCCATCTCTAATTTTCAAAATAAACTTCTCTTTTGTCTGTTTGTTTCGCTCGCGGAACGGTAACGAGTGGCTAATATTTTCCATGCTGGATGTGTTATTCTCACGATGAGTGTTTATTCACTTGTCATTGCACGAGAGTAAGGCAATGGTTTTAGGGATGCCCAGTCCCGAAATGCAAAAATGAATTTACTTTATGTTGTCAAATAATAAATTCCTTGGAAAGTGTTGGTATGGAAGGCACCCATGGATACGGCTAGCCATGGAAAGTGAAAGAATGGTGGAAAAAGGAATAAACTTTATTTTCTTTTTGGGAACCGCCTATGGCATATCTAGCATGGAAAGTGTTCGTAGCTCTACGCCGTTTTCATTGGTGGGATGGATACACCTCCCAAAATGCTTTTATCTAAAAAAAATCGCTTTGAGCTCTGGCACCTCTACAAATCCCAACTTCCCTCTGTAAAGGGCCTTTATTTTACTTTATGAAATTTTTATTTTGAGTCTCCATCTTCTCTTACAAAAGCACCAACTAAGAGGCAATATGATCATGCGTAACTATTGGGTATAGCTAGTATTCGAATGTGTTTCATGAATGGATCAATGTTTGAGCATGATAGGCTAGGGAAAGCTTGTTTTAGCATTAATATTTTGAAGGACATGGTTGCTTGTTGATATGCTTGAGTATCTAAATTATTATGTCAAAACTAGACTATTGCTTTGAATCACAAAAAGTCCAATTGTCCATGCTATAAAGAAAAGAATATGATATGACTTGATGAACAGCACTCCACATAAAAAATTCTGTTTTTATCACTTACCTACTCGAGGACGAGTAGGAGTTAAGCTTGGGGATGCTTATACGTCTCCAACGTATCTATAATTTTTTATTGTTCCATGTTGTTTTATTATCAATCTTTGATGTTTTATAATCATTTTATAGTGATATTTTATTGTGCCAGTTGCTGTTTTCTGCATGTTTCTTACATCGCAGGAAATTGATATCAAACGGAGTCCAAATGCCCCAAAACTAGTTTTGTGATTTTTTATGGGCCGGAAGGAAGAAGATGGGCCCTAGTGGCACCTAGGAGGAGTACCGAGGAGGGGACAACCCACCAGGGCGTGCCAGGAGGCCCAGGCGCGCCCTGGTGGGTCGTGCCCACCTCGGGTGCCCCCCGGACCGCCTCTTTGCTCTATAAATACCCCAATATTCCAGAAACCCTAGGGAAGTCGATGAAACATTCATCCAGCCGCTGCAGAGTCCAGAACCACCAGATCCAATCTAGACACCATCACGAAGGGGTTCACCACTTCCATTGGTGCCTCTCCGATGATGCGTGAGTAGTTCTTTGTAGACCTTCGGGTCCGTAGTTAGTATCTAGATGTCTTTCTCTCTCTCGCTGAATTCTCAATACAATGGTCTCTTGGAGATCCATATGATGTAACTCTTTTTGCTGTGTGTTTGTTCGGATTTGATGAACTTCGAGTTTATGATCAGTTATATCTTTTTATATCCATGAAAGTTATTTGAGTTTCTTTGATCTCTTATATGCATGATCTCTTATAGCCTCGCATTTCTTCTCTGGTATTTGGGTTTTGCTTGGCCAACTTGATCTATTTATCTTGCAATGGGAAGAGGTGCCCGGTAGTGGGTTCGATCTTAAGGTGCTTGATCCTAGTGACAGAAGGGGAACCGACACGTATGTATTGTTGCTACTAAGGATAAAAATACGAGGTCTATATCTACCGCCATATAGATAAACGGATCTTGTCTACATCATGTCATCGTTCTTATTGCATTACTCCGTTTTTCCATGAACTTAATACACTAGATGCATGCTGGATAGCGGTCGATGTGTGGAGTAATAGTAGTAGATGCAGAAAGGAGTCGGTCTACTAATCTTGGACGTGATGCCTATGTAATGATCATGTCCTGGATATCGTCATGATTATTTGAAGTTCTATCAATTGCCCGACAGTAATTTGTTTACCCACCGTTTGCTATTTTTCTCCAGAGAAGCCACTAGTGAAACCTACGGCCCCGGGTCTTCCTTCTCATATATTTGAATGCGATCTACTTTTCTTTTGCATTTTTATTCAGATCTATTTATCCAAAAAATACAAAAACATTTTTATTTTATTTGCGATCTACTATTTTCAATCTATCACAATTTTCTCCCTTCTCCTTGCCAATTTCTGGCGCCGTACCCCGAAAGGGATTGACAACCCCTTTAACACATCGGGTTGCAAGGTGTTGTTGTTTGTGTGCAGGTGCTGCTTATGTTGTGTTGCTTGGTTCTCCTACTGGTTCGATACCTTGGTTTCATAACTGAGGAAAATACTCTACCGTCGCTGTGCTACATCATCCCTCCCTCTCTGGGGAAATACCGACGTAGTTCCAGCTACCATCAGCGTAGAGGCTCTTTGCCAAGGATCAAGTCATCCCCACTCGGGAGCCCGGCGAAAGGGTCATATTCATCCCCCACTTCCTCTGTGTTTGCTACCTCTTGAGCACTGTGTTGGTTTTCCCTTGAAGAGGAAAGGGTGATGCAGTAAAGCAGCGTAAGTATTTCCCTCAGTTTTTGAGAACCAAGGTATCAATCCAGTAGGAGGACAAGCACGAGTCCCTCGCACCTACACAAACAAATAAAATCCTCGCAACCAACACAATAAAGGGGTTGTCAATCCCTTCACGGTCACTTACGAAAGTGAGATCTGATAGATATGATAAGATAATATCTTTGGTATTTTTATGATAAAGATGCAAAGTAAAGAAAGCAAAAATAAAAACAGCGCCAGAAATAGCTTGTTGACGGGAGATTAATATGATGGAAACTAGACCCGGGGGCCATAGGTTTCACTAGTGGCTTCTCTCGAGAGCATAAGTATTACGGTGGGTAAACAAATTACTGTTGAGCACTTGACAAAATTGAGCATAGTTATGAAAATATCTAGGTATGATCATGTATATAGGCATCACGTCCGCGACAAGTAGACCGACTCCTGCCTGCAACTACTACTATTACTCCACATCTCGACCGCAATCCAGCATGCATCTAGAGTATTAAGTTCAAAAGAACAGAGTAACGCTTTAAGTAAGATGACATGACGTAGAGGGATAAACTCATGCAATATGATATAAACCCCATCTTGTTATCCTCGATGGCAACAATACAGTACGTGCCTTTCTGCCCCTACTGTCACTGGGAAAGCACACCGCAAGATTGAACCCAAAGCTAAGCACTTCTCCCATTGCAAGAAAGATCAATCTAGTAGGCCAAACCAAACTGATAATTCGAAGAGACTTGCAAAGATAACCAATCATACATAAAAGAATTCAGAGAAGATTCAAATATTGTTCATAGATAAACTTGATCATAAACCCACAATTCATCGGTCTCAACAAACACACCGCAAAAGAAGATTAAATCGAATAGATCTCCACGAGAGAGGGGGAGAACATTGTATTGAGATCCAAAAAGAGAGAAGAAGCCATCTAGCTAATAACGATGGACCCGAAGGTCTGAGGTAAACTACTCACACATCATCGGAGAGGCTATGGTGTTGATGTAGAAGCCCTCCGTGAACGATGCCCCTTCGGCGGAGCTCCGGAAAAGGCCCCAAGATGGGATCTCACGAGTACAGAAGGTTGCGGTGGTGGAATTAGGTTTTTAGCTCCGTATCTGGTAGTTTGGGGGTACGTAGGTATATATAGGAGGAAGAAGTATGTCGGTGGAGCAACATGGGCCCCACGAGGGTGGAGGGCGCGCCCAGGGGGTAGGCGCGCCCCCTACCTCATGCCCTCCTGGTTGCTTTCTTGACGTAGTGTCCAAGTCCTCTGGATCACGTTCGTTCCAAAAATCACGTTCCCGAAGGTTTCATTCCGTTTGGACTCCGTTTGATATTCTTTTTCTGCGAAACTCTGAAATAGGAAAAAACAGCAATTCTAGGCTGGGCCTCCGGTTAGTAGGTTAGTCCCAAAAATAATATAATAGTGTATAATAAAGCCCATTAATGTCCAAAACAGAATATAATATAGCATGGAACAATCAAAAATTATAGATACGTTGGAGATGTATCAAGCATCCCCAAGCTTAATTCCTGCTCGTCCTCGACTAGGTAAATGATAAAAACAGAATTTTTGATGTGGAATGCTACTTGGCATAATTTCAATGTAATTCTCTTAATTGTGGTATGAATAGTCAGATCTGAAAGGTTCAAGACAAAAGTTTAATATTGTCATAAAAATAATAATACTTCAAGCATACTAACTAAGCAATTATGTCTCAAAATAACATGGCCAAAGAAAGTTATCTCTACAAAATCATATAGTCTGGCTATGCTCTATCTTCACCACACAAAGTATTTAAATCATGCACAACCCCGATGACAAGCCAAGCAATTGTTTCATACTTTTGATGTTCTCAAACTTTTTCAATCTTCACGAAATACAAGAGCATGAGCCATGGACATAGCACTATATGTGGAATAGAATGGTGGTTCTGGAGAAGACAAAAAAGGAGAAGATAGTCTCACATCAACTAGGCGTATCAACGGGCTATGGAGATGCCCATTAATAGATATCAATGTGAGTGAGTAGGGTTTGCCATGCAACGGATGCACTAGAGCTATAAGTATATGAAAGCTCAACAAAAGAAACTAAGTGGGTGTGCATCCAACTCGCTTGCTCACGAAGACCTAGGGCATTTTGAGGAAGCCCATCATTGGAATATACAAGCCAAGTTCTATAATGAAAAAATTTCCCACTAGTATATGAAAGTGATATCATAGGAGACTCTCTATCATGAAGATCATGGTGCTACTTTGAAGCACAAGTGTGGTAAAAGGATAGCAACATTTTCCCTTCTCTCTTTTTTCTCATTTTTTTATTTGGGCCTTTTCTCTTTTTTTTATGGCCTCTTTTTTTTAGTCCGGAGTCTCATCCCGACTTGTGGGGTAATCATAGTCTCCATCATCCTTTCCTCCCTTGGGACAATGCTCTAAAAAAATGATGATCATCACACATTATTCAGTTACAACTCAATACTTAGAAAAAAATATGACTCTATGTGAATACCTCCGGCGGTATACCGGGATATGCAACGAATCAAGAGTGACATGTATGAAAGAATTATGAATGGTGGCTTTGCCACAAATACAATGTCAACTACATGGTCATGCAAAGCAACATGATAATGATGGAGCGTGTCATAATAAACTGAACGGTGGTAAGTTGCATGGCAATATATCTCGGAATGGCTATGGAAATGCCATGGTAGGTAGGTATGGTGGCTTTTTTTTGAGGAAGGTATATGGTGGGTGTATGATACCGGCGAAAAGTGCGCCGTATTAGAGAGGCTAGCAATGGTGGAAGGAAGAAAGTGCGTATAATCCATGGACTCTACATTAGTCATTAAGAACTCATATACTTATTATCGTGGAATTGTCATGGCAGATGTCCTCGATCAAGGACTTAGTCGTGGAGCCATCGCCGCTAGGAAGCTTAAAGGGGTTAAACGGGACAAAGGACACAGAGATTATACTGGTTCGGCCCCTTACGTTGAAGGTGAAAGCCTACGTCCAGTTGAGGTTGTATTGCTTAGGGTTTCGACGACCAGGAGCTAAAACCGCCCTGCCTGGTTATCGATCTGATGTTACTTGTCCTGAACCGCCGCTGGGTCGTCCCTTTATATAGAGAGGTTGACGCCCAGCGGCTCTCAGAGTCCCAGCCGGCTTATAACAGTATCCGGTTCGGACTCTTTAACTATTCTTGCCTTACACTACAAGTCTTGCCTTAACGGCAGTTTATCACTACGGGCCTTGAGCCGCCTCTGGGTCTTAAGCCCATTACTGAACTGTCATCCTCAAGCTTGGTACCGGGCTTCACGTGATGATCATTATGACGTAACCCGGCTCCTCCTGGGCGGGTGACTCTAATGGTTATATCCTCAGCATTAGGCCCTAGATTGATTTGAACCGGTTCATGTCAATCTTCAATACCTTTAAGAAAAAATCTTCCGGCTTCTGCTTATGCGAAGATTATAACCCGTCGTGACGTCATCTTCTGGATTCTTGGTAACCCGCCATGACATCATCTTCCATTAAATTCATTTTTTATTCTGCCATATCCCAACGGATCTTATCTTAATGACCATCCCGAGAATCGAGGCGTTCAAGCGGCAAGATAATCATGTCTTTAGCCTCCTCGTTTCTCGCGCCCATTTACCAGCCGTCCCTTATAAATAGGCCTGACCCATAAGCCTTCGTCACTCTTCTCAATCCCTCGTCTTCTTCCTCTGACGCCCCAGAGCCCGAGCTCCGCCGCCGCCGCCGCGCCCCTCGTCTACATCAACCTCGACCGCTGCATCACCCTTAGTCGGTCCAGAGAAACGGCGGCGACCTCCGCTGCTCATCGGCACCAGTAAATCTTTGCTACCCCGTAAAGTAGATTCGCATTAGGGTTCCATGTTTTTCTTCCCTGTTCTTCATAGTTTCATCTCGGTTTCTTCACAGTTCCTCCAGCGAGGTTCCTCTTGATCCGAAAATGGCAAAAAATTCCTGCGGTAGTAGTTTCTCACCCATTTTTATGCTAGCAGATCCCTCCTGCCCGCAAAAAGACCTCATTTAGAGCTTATGAACTTCTCTGTATCAGTTTTTAGGTCTAGAAATTTTTTCTTTCTGGACAATCGTTTGATCCAAAATAATCCCTGCAATCTGTGAAACTTGTTTGTGCAACACTTAGAAAAAAACTGCATCTGTTAGCCAGGGCGGCTCATATCGCCGGCTTAAAAGAGGCCATGCTTTGTGAAATTTCCGGCTCATTCATAATAGAGTTTTAAATAACTTGAATTACTTATGATATCCACAGCGGCTTAGATAACCCGACACAATTAGCCATATATCATTAGGCCCCTTCATAAGCTGCCATCTTGAATACTGAACTGAAATCTTCCTCCGGCTTAAATTTGAACCAGAAATTTTCTTTTGTCATAGGCTTCCGTCTTTCACAATGCCACCCAAGGCTCCCAAGGCGCCCATTACGTGCAACTGGGTGAGATCCAACGTTACTGATAATACCTTAGATGACTTCGTGAAAACGGGTTACTTGCCTAAGAAGGAGGTCATGTCCTATCGTTCCTCTGACCCGTCCGAAGAGAGACCTCAACCCAGGGATGGGGAAGTTGTTATTTTTACTGATCACATGAACCGGGGCTTTGCTCCTCCCGGCTCAAAATTCTTCAGAGATGTCCTGCACTTCTTTGATCTGCGACCTCAAGACATCGGACCCAATTCAGTGTCAAACATCTGCAACTTCCAAGTGTTCTGTGAGGTGTACCTCGGAGAAGAACCCAGCCTGCTGCTCTTTAGGGAGCTGTTTTATCTGAACCGCCAAAATGAGTGTGCCAACGGGCCTAGCTTGGAACTTGGCGGAATTTCAATCCAACGACGGAGAGATTGCCTCTTTCCTTATGCTGAGCCGCCAAGCCACCCCAAAGATTGGAACCAGACATGGTTCTACTGCCAGGACACCTCTCCGGCTAACGAGAACCCTCTGCCCGGATTTCGCGCCCTGTGTCTGGAATCAAATCACCCCTTGCCAGACAAATTATCTCAAGCTGAACGTCAACCACTTACACCCACCATCAACAAAATCAAAGCTCTTTTGGGGAACGGCTTAAATGGTATTGATCTGGTCCGGGTCTGGGTTGCCTGGCGGGTGATTCCTTTAAGCCGCCGCCCCAGCTTGATGTGTGAGTACACAGGCCGGAAGGATGATCCTCTACGGCACAGTCCAGGGGACTTACCTGAAGACGTTATTGATGATACAACCAAGTCGCTTCTGAACGAGAGCCTGGCAGATTGCGGGAGAGTGGGCTTCAGCCCTTTCTGCAAGACTAACCCGGCTCCTGCGGTAAACCATTGACCTGAATGCTTCTCCTTTCACTTTAACGATTTTATCTTAGCTTATGAATCTTTGTTGTATTTTACAGGCTAATGGTAAATTCTGGAAGGTCAAGTATGATCATGAAGCTGCCAAGAAAGCCAGGAAGGTTAAGAAAGCCGCCAGGAGAGCCGCTCCCCGCAAGAAGGGAAGTAAGCCTAGCGCCTCGGACCTGCTACACCTGGAAGACACCTCCGAGTCAGAGGTAGCCCTTGATTCTTTAGGCTCCTTTTTTAACCATCTTATTGACACTGATTATCAGTAGGAGGATACCGGAGCGAGTAACCCGGTGATTGAAGAGGTAACTATACTTTCCTCCGACTCGGAGCCCTTGCCAAGACTGAAAGTCCGAAGAGTAACCCGGAAAGTAAGATTTTCACATCCTTTAGCTTATCAAGATCCTCAATTTCTTTTGAAGCGACAGGTTCATGAGAGTCGGAGGCAGACCCGGACCAGCAAGGATGCAGATCTCTCCTCCGGCTTACCCGAAGCGTCAAGGAAGCGCCGGACCGAGGTTATCTCCGACTTATATCCTTTTCATCCTTTGGCGGGCGTCACTCGTCAACCACTCAATTCTTCTGATTCAAACTATCAGGGTACTTCACCTTCTTCCGGCGACTCCATGCAATCTAGCTTGGCGGCCTTCAAGACCGCCCCCGGGTAATGATGATCAGCTTTACTTTGTGCCTATCTTACTCATGTTTTTGCACTAACTCTTTAACTTTCAGTGTATAAGTAAAGCCCAGCAAGAGGGCAAAGAAAAATAAGCCGGTCGAAGAGTCGGTCCTAACTGAACCGGAGGCTTCTGCTCATGAGCCGCCGTCTCCCTCAGCTCCTGAAACCACCGCTCCAACTGAAGAACAAGTCATGGAGGGTTCTGATAACCCGGAGATCCCCAGCCCAGCTCAACCGGCCGATGACCTGGACGTTGTAATCACCCGGACAGAGTTTGTCGAGCCGGGAAGACCCACTGTGCTGGCTAGATGCTCTGCCAAGGAAGAACTGCTGGAGCGCCGCAGGGCCAGGCTGGATATCACTGACTATGCTAACTTGAGCATTGGAGATATTGTCTCCGGCTATGTTAATCAAGTGCACAACAGCCGAGACCTGGAAATTGACATGGTGAAGCAAATCCAGCAAAAATCTGAGGTATGACTCTCTTGCTTATTCCATATTTATCCTTACCATGTCAGCCCCCAAGTCTATGACTTATGATAAAATATGTTGTAGACTTAATGCCGGCTTAATAACTACTGCAAGAAAACCGGCTTACCTGGTACCACTCAAGGGCCGGCTTAAACAGCATAGTTCACCTGATTCTTTCCTTACTTTAACCAAGTAGTTGAGGAACTTGACACATTAGCCCCCAAGTGCCAAGTACCTTTGCCTGCAAAGTGCTTGGGACTTATTTTCATGAACCGGCACTGTAAATATAGCTTCTCAGCCTACATTAGCCCCAGAGTGCCAAGTGTCTTTGCTTGCAAAGTGCTTGGGACTTTAATGTTGCATGATAATCACTCAAACTATAACCCGGAATTTGTACAGGCTGCCTGCAAGAAATTTGAATCGGAAATCTCTGATCTGAAGAACCGCCTGAAGACTCAGGAAACTGAGACCCAAAAGGCCAATGCCAAATTTGAGTTCAGTGTCTCTGCACAAGAAAAACTGAAGAAAAAATTTGAAACAGAAAGAAAAGCCTGGGCCGATGAGAAGACTGCCTTGCTCAGCCGGGCCGAACAAGCGGAGGCTGCTCTTACTGAAAGAACCGCCGAACTCTCCGGCTTAAAACGCCATGTATCGCAGATGGTCTCCGCAATCTTCGGTAGGTTACTCTGTAAGATTCTAACAAGTTTACATCATTCATGTCTCATAAGCCCCACCATTGCCATCAGCTCACCTGACCTTGTTATACAGGTCCCAGAAGTTCCAATCTCAATCAGAACGTGCTGACCAAGCTGAAGGCTATTTACACCTTGGTGGAGCAACTCTACACCGGGTCACAGCGTGCTTTAGCCGTTGTGGCTCTGTCCAATGAGGTTCCCACCCACCTGGCAGACGTACTCAGGCGGCTTGCCGTACTTCCTCAACGCTTCCAAGAGTTGAGACGAGCTTCTGGAAGAGCCGGACCTATAGCCGCTCTGAGCCGGGCCAAGGCGTTTCTACCGGAGCTAGACCCGGCCGACATCGCTCTTGGATACCCCAGCTTGAAGGAAGACGGCACCCCTTTTGACCAGAAAGACTTCGCCGCCTGTGTGAAGAGCGTGCGCCCGGTGGCCACCTTGATTGGGAATGACACAGACCTTACCAAGTATCAACCGGGCTATGGCGTGGAGAATCAGAGGATCCCAACTCCACGCTATGAAGCAGTCAGCCTGATCCCTCTGACTCGTAAGCATACCTTCGCCCCAGAAGTTGACCCGGCCGGGTTAATTGATGATGAGGCTCAATTTGAAGCCTTGAGTGGCATTGACTGGAAATCATCAACCTTCCAGGTCATGGAAACAGCCGGAGGAGCGGAGAGGGATGAGCCGGGAGCTTCAACCCAACAAGCACTTTGATTTCTTAGGCGGGTCATGGTTATGCCTTAAAAACAATGCCTAACCTTTTGGACTCGGGGAGTCCTGTAATAGAGTAGGAAAAACACTTAATTTTTTCGTGCCATCGTGCACGTGTGCAACACTTAACTCTGTTGAAGCTACTCTTTTATATTCCTCCGGGGTCTGTTTGATTATTTACTTGCCTTAATCTTAAAGAGCTGTCTTTAATTGTCCTGCATAGAAATACAAATCACAAGTCTCTAGGCGGCTTACCGCATGGAGAGTCATATATTTTACATATAACCCGGGATATGAACCAAGGTCATAAAACACCGGCTCTCAATTATATCTTCGAGATAACCATGATAGCATACCTGCAAGCCTTCAAGTACACTTCCGGTTTATGTAACTCGAATAATGAGGTTGAGAACTCAACTCCGGTTCACCAGCACCCATAATGCTTATTGTGTGCTATCAACATTATTAACCAAAGTTAAGCCGGTGGAGTAAGAACCACCCGTGCACACTTTTGATATGATCCAAAGAACTTGTTGCAAACCAAGAGATCAAAATCTTAGGGGCTTCTAATTCGAATACGACCAGAGAATCGTCCCAAAGGGGTTAAGCTAAGATTCGAATGCGATCATATAGCCCCCAGTGGCTTTGGCGTTGCCGATCAAGAGGGTACCGACAGCTCTGTTCTCTTTGGTTCGAATACGACCTATGTTTGAACAGGAAGCCCCCAAATGACCTTGAGAGTTGTTTAATGATGCTGATTCGAATACGATCCACGTCGGTTCCCAAAGGGGGTTGAGCTATGATTCAAATATGATCAAGAAAAACTCCCCAATGAGCTCGGCAATATGCCAATCAAGTGGGTATCGACAGCTATGTTCTCTTTGGTTCGAATACGACCTATGTTTGAACAGGAAGCCCCCAAGTGATCATGTTGTTAACGGCTAGATTCGAATACGATCATAAGCCGGATCAACCTCCAAGTGACCATGTAAAGTTGTAATGGAAATAACAATAACATATTTACCTTTGGAGGAAAAAAGGACAGAGGTCCTTCTTTATTATTTATCATAATATATACATGGCTATATAGATATGTACATTATGAGAGCCGGTGGCTCAAGTGTAATAAGGCCGAAGCTGAGCTATGTTCCACGGCCGACGGGTCTCTTCCTCCGACTTACGTGAATCTTTGTGCTCGTGAACATCGATAAGATAATATGACCCGTTGTATAAGTTCTTGCTGACCACAAAGGGCCCTTCCCAAGGCGGGGATAACTTGTGCGCGTATGTTTGATCCTGGATGAGCCGGAGCACCAGATCACCTTCCTGAAAGACCCTGGACTTAACCCGGCGGCTGTGATAGCGGCGCAGGTCCTGTTGGTAAATCGCCGAGCGAGCTGCTGCTACCTCACGCTGTTCGTCCAACAAGTCCAGAGCATCTTGACGCGCCTGCTCATTATCCGCCTCAACATAAGCCGCCACTCGAGGCGAGTCATGACGGATGTCGCTAGGGAGGACCGCCTCCGCTCCATAAACCATGAAGAAGGGCGTGTAACCCGTAGACCTGTTAGGAGTAGTATTGATGCTCCATAACACGGAGGGTAACTCCTCCACCCAACAACCCGGCGTCCGTTGCAAAGGGACCAAAAGCCGGGGCTTGATGCCCTCCAAGATTTCCTGATTTGCTCTCTCAGCTTGACCATTGGATTGAGGGTGAGCCACTGATGAAATATCAAGCCGAATATGCTCTCGCTGACAAAACTCCTCCATGACGCCTTTAGACAGATTGGTACCATTGTCAGTTATAATGGTGTGTGGAAAACCAAAGCGAAATATCACCTTTTTCATGAACTGAACCGCCGTGGCTGCGTCACACTTACTAACGGGCTCTGCCTCAACCCACTTTGTGAACTTGTCAACCGCCACCAAGAGGTGGGTCTTCTTATCCTTGGACCGTTTGAAAGGCCCAACCATGTCAAGCCCCCAGACTGCAAACGGCCAAGTGATTGGAATCATCCTCAACTCTTGAGCCCGCACGTGAGCACCTCTTGAAAACTTCTGACAACCGTCACATTTACTGACCAAGTCCTCTACATCAGCATGAGTCGTCAGCCAATAAAACCCATGACGAAAGGCCTTGGCCACAAGGGATTTTGAGCCAGCATGATGGCCACAATCCCCCTCGTGAATCTCACGTAAAATTTCTTGACCTTCCTCCGAGGAAACACAACGCTGAAAAGCTCCAGTAACACTGCGATGATGCAACTCACCATTGATAATCACCATTTACTTAGACCGCCGGGTTATTTGTCTGGCCAAAGTTTCATCTTCAGGCAACTCTCCCCGGGTCATGTAAGCCAGGTATGGCACTGTCCAATCTGGGATAGCGTGGAGAGCCGCTACCAACTGTGCTTCCGGGTCAGGAACAGCCAAGTCTTCCTCTGTAGGCAACTTGACAGAAGGATTATGTAGAATATCCAAGAAAGTTTTAGGCGGCACCGGCTTTCGCTGAGAGCCTAACCGGCTTAATGCATCAGCCGCCTTGTTCTTTCTGCGATCAACGTGCTCTACTTGGTAACCCTGAAAATGTCCAGCAATGGCATCAACTTCACGGCGATAAGCCGCCATGAGGGGGTCCTTGGAATCCCACTTGCCTGATACTTGTTGGGCCACCAAATCTGAGTGACCAAAGCATCTTACCCGGCTTAAGCTCATCTCCTTAGCCATCCGAAGACCATGGAGCAAAGCCTCGTACTCAGCCGCATTGTTAGTACAAGGAAACATCAACCGTAGTACATAACAAAACTTGTCACCTCGAGGGGAAGCTAACACAACTCCAGCCCCCGAGCCCTCCAATTGCCTGGACCCGTCAAAGTGAATAGTCTAGTATGTATTATCCGGTTTCTCTTAAGGCACCTGCAGCTCTGTCCAATCATTGATGAAATCCACCAATGCTTGAGATTTGATAGCAGTGCGTGGCATGTATTTTAGACCATGAGGCCCAAGTTCTATAGCCCACTTAGCAACCCTTCCTGTGGCTTATCTGTTTGGGATGATATCTCCTAGGGGGGCAGAACTGACCACAGTGATAGGGTGGCCCTGGAAATAATGCTTAAGCTTCCGGCTTGCCATGAACACACCATAAACAAGCTTCTGCCAATGTGGATACCGCTGTTTGGACTCAATGAGTACTTCGCTGACGTAGTAAACCGGCCGCTGAACCGGATGTTCCTTACCCGCTTCCTTACGCTCCACCACCACAGCCACACTGACGGCTCGCGTGTTAGCGGCTACATACAACAATAAAGGCTCCTTGTCGACAGGAGCAGCAAGGACTGGTGGCTCAGCTAGCTGTCGTTTCAAATCCTCAAAAGCAGCATTAGCAGCATCATTCCACACAAAGTTATCTGTTTTCTTCATCAGCTGATACAGCGGCATGGCCTTTTCACCCAACCGGCTTATAAACCGGCTCAACGCAGCAACGCGACCTGCCAGACGCTGGACGTCATTTATGCACGCCAGCTTAGCCAGAGAGGTGATTGCCTTGATCTTCTCCGGGTTAGCCTCAATGCCTCTGTGAGAAACTAGAAACCCAAGAGCTTGCCTGCAGGCACACCAAAAACACACTTTGCCGGGTTAAGCATCATTTTGTAGACCCGGAGATTATCAAAGGTCTCCTTCAGATCATCTATCAAGGTTTCCTTCTCTCTGGATTTAACCATGATATCATCCACATAGGCATGAACGTTGCGCCCAATCTGATTATGAAGACAATTCTGCACGCAACGCTGGTAAGTCGCCTGTGCACTCTTGAGCCCAAAAGGCATAGACACATAACAGAAGGCCCCAAAAGGAGTAATGAACGTTGTCTTCTCTTGGTCCTTAACAGCCATTTTAATCTGATGGTAACCAGAGTACGCATCCAGAAAACTCAGACGCTCACAACCCGCCGTAGCATCAATAATTTGATCAATACGGGGAGAGCGAAAGGATCAGCCGGACAAGCCTTGTTTAAATCCTTATAATCCACGCACATGCGCCAGGTGTCGTTCTTCTTGAGCACAAGCACCGGGTTAGCTAACCACTCTGGATGAAAGACTTCAACAATAAACCCGGCTGCCAAGAGCCGGGCTACTTCCTCACCGATGGCTTTTCGCCCCTCCTCATTAAACCGCCGGAGGAATTGCCTGACCGGCTTAAATTTTGGATCAATGTTGAGAGTGTGCTTAGCGAGTTCTCCCGGTACACCCGGCATGTCAGAAGGTTTCCATGCAAAGATGTCCCGGTTCTCACGGATGAACTCGATGAGCGCGCCTTCCTATTTCGGATCCAGATTGGCACTGATGCTGAACTGCTGAGATGAGTCACCCGGAACAAAATCAACAAGTTTAGTCTCATCGGCCGACTTAAATTTCATTACCGGCTCATGCTCCGTGGTTGGCTTTTTCAAAGACGTCATATCTGCCGGGTCAACATTATCCCTGTAAAACTTCAATTCCTCTGTTGCACAAACAGATTCAGCCTAAGCAGCGTCACCTTCTTCACACTCCAAGGCTATCTTTCGGCTGCCATGAACCGTAATGGTCCCATTGTGACCCGGCATCTTGAGCTGCAGATACACGTAACACGGTCGTGCCATGAACTTGGCGTAAGCCGGCCGCCCAAATAAGGCATGGTACGGGCTTCTTATCTTAACCACCTCAAAGGTTAGTTTTTTCGCCCTGTAGTTGTACTCATCTCCAAAGGCTACTTCCAGCTCGATCTTACCGACTGGATATGCCGACTTGCCGGGCACCACGCCATGGAAAACAGTATTGGACTGGCTGAGGTTTCTATCAGTTAAACCCATACGACGGAAGGTCTCCTAATAGAGGATGTTGATGCTGCTGCCTCCGTCCATGAGCACTTTAGTGAATTTATACCCCCAACCTGAGGAGCCACCACCAGGGCCAGGTGACCCGGATTATCAACCCGGGGAGGATGATCTTCCCTACTCCACACAATAGGCTGCTCAGACCATCTTAAATAGCGTGGAACCGCCGGCTCAACAGCATTCATAGCCCTTTTATGGAGCTTCTGCTCTCGCTTGCACAGACTGGTAGTAAACACATGATACTGCCCGCCATTGAGCTGCTTTGGATTGGTCTGGTATCCCCCCTACTGCTGCTGCTGATGACCCTGGCCGGATTGCTGATTAAACCCCCTTGAAAATTCTGAGAATTGGAATTTGAGCCGCCGCCCGGGCCAGGAAAGCCGCCGGCGCCTGAGCCGCCGCCTGGCCCATTATTGCCATTAAAAGCATTGGAATTTTTGAAGGCCTTCATGATTGCGCAGTCTTTCCATAGATGAGTGGCCGGCTTCTTCCAAGAGCCATGCCTTGGACAAGGTTCATTCAACAACTGCTCAAGTGTCGGGCCTGACCCCCGAGCTCGGGGAGGTGGTCTTCCCTTGCGACGGTGGTTGTTGCCCTGCGCATTGGCGTTGGCCACAAACTCCATGCTGCCATCAGCCTTACGCTTGTTA
The DNA here is from genome assembly GCF_002575655.3 of Aegilops tauschii subsp. strangulata. NCBI lineage: Eukaryota > Viridiplantae > Streptophyta > Magnoliopsida > Poales > Poaceae > Aegilops > Aegilops tauschii. The sequence goes on along the minus strand of NC_053041.3, from coordinate 648,358,045 downwards.
CCTCCTTGGTTCGCCGGGTTATGCTGAGGGCCCTTGCCATTGCCGTTCTTCTTTCCCTTCCCTGTCCTTTCATCATCTGACGCGGGATCCTTGGTACTATCAGAGTCGGCGTACTTGACCAAAGCCACCATCATCGTACCCATATCATTGCAATCGCGCTTGAGCCGCCCGAGCTTCATCTTCAGGGGTGCAAAGCGACAATTTTGCTCCAACATTAAGACTGCAGAACCTGCATCCATCTTATCAGACGAATGTATTATCTCTTTGACCCGGCGAACCCAATGGGTTGTAGACTCGCCCTCTTGCTGCTTGCAGTTAGTCAAATCCACAATTGACATAGATTGCCTACATGTATCCTTGAAGTTTTGGATGAACCGGGCTTTTAACTCTGCCCATGACCCGATGGAGTTAGGCGGCAGTCCTTTCAACCAAGTGCGGGCAGTCCCATCCAACATCATGGTGAAGTATTTGGCCATTGCCGCTTCACTAACCTCCAGTAACTCCATAGCCATCTCGTAGCTCTCGATCCATGCTCCGGGTTGTAAATCAGCCGTGTAATTAGGTACCTTCCTAGGTCCTTTGAAATCCTTGGGCAAATGTTCATTACGGAGAGCCGGCACTAGACAAGGAACGCCTCCGGTCCTCGTAGGTATACCCGCTTCGATAGAAGCCGTCGGAAAAACCAGGAGGGGCTGGTAAGCCGTCAACTGAGGCTCTTAACCTTGTGGTCGTGGGTTTGAGCCCCACGGTGGCCGCCAACTGTCGTGGAATTGTCACGGCAGATGTCCTCGAGCAAGGACTTAGTCGTGGAGCCATTGCCGCTAGGAAGCTTAAAGGGGTTAAACGGGACAAAGGACACGGAGATTATACTGGTTCGGCCCCTTACGCTGAAGGTGAAAGCCTACGTCCAGTGGAGGTTGTATTGCTTACGGTTTCGACGACCAGGAGCTAAAACCGCCCTGCCTGGTTATCGATCTGATGTTACTTGTCCTGAACCGCCACCGGGTCGTCCCTTTATATAGAGAGTTTGACGCCCAGCGGCTCTCAGAGTCCCAGCCGGCTTATAACAGTATCCGGCTCGGACTCTTTAACTATTCTTGCCTTACACTACAAGTCTTGCCTTAATGGCAGTTTATCACTACGGGCCTTGAGCCGCCTCCGGGTCTTAAGCCCATTACTGAACTGTCATCCTCAAGCTTGGTACTGGGCTTCACGTGATCATCATTATGACGTAACCCGGCTCCTCCTGGGCCGGTGACTCTAATGGTTATATCCTCAACACTTATTGTAAAAATCTACAAGTTATCGAAGCAAAGTATTACGCGCATGCTCCTAGGGGGATAGATTGGTAGGAAAAGACCATCGCTCGTCCCCGACCACCACTCATAAGGAAGACAATCAATAAATAAATCATGCTCTGACTTCATCACATAACGGTTCACCATGCGTGCATGCTAAGGGAATCACAAACTTTAACACAAGTATTTCTCAAATTCAAAACTACTCAACTAGCATGACTCTAATATCACCATCTCCATATCTCAAAACAATTATCAAGTATCAAACTTCTCATAGTATTCAACACACTCATAAGAAAAAAAATTACTAATCTTGAGTGCCTCTCATAATTTAAGCAAATTACCATGCTGTTTTGTAGGACTCTCGAAATAATCTAAGTGAAGCATGAGAGAACAAAAGTTTCTATAAAACAAAACCACCACCATGCTCTAAAAGATATAAGTGAAGCACTAGAGCATAAACTATATAACTCAAAAGATATAAGTGAAGCACATAGAGTATTCTAACAATTTCCGAATCATGTGTGTCTCTCTCAAAAGGTGTACAGAAAGGATGATTGTGGAAAACTAACAAATAAAGACTCAAATAATACAAGACGCTCCAAGCAAAACACATATCATGTGGTGAATAAAAATATAGCTCCAAGTAAAGTTACCGATGGAAGTAGACGAAAGAGGGGATGCCTTCCGGTGCATCCCCAAGCTTTGGCTTTTAGGTGTCCTTAGACTATATTGTGGTGCCATGGGCATCCCCAAGCTTAGGCTCTTGCACTTCTTGTTCCATAATCCATCAAATCTTTCACCCAAAACTTGAAAACTTCACAACACAAAACTCAGCAGAAAATCTCGTGAGCTCCGTTAGCGAAAGAAAACAAAACACCACTTCAAGGTATTGTAATGAACTCATTCTTTATTTATATTGGTGTTAAACCTACTGTATTCCAACTTCTCTATGGTTTATAAACTATTTTACTAGCCATAGATTCATCAAAATAAGCAAACAACACACGAAAAACAAAATCTGTCAAAAACAGAACAGTCTGTAGTAATCTGTACACTAGTAGAAAAAGAGGCTTCCATACGCCCCCATTAGTCCCTAAAATAATCGAACCGCGACAAAAGAGGTCTCTAGTTGCGGTTCGGGAGGAGACCCGCGACCAACTATCTGGGCCCAGCGCGCTCGGTCGACAGCTGGCGGACGGGAGGGGCTTTAGTCCCGGTTGGCCTGGCCAACCGGGACTAAAGGTCCTCAGGCTGGTCCGAAGGCCTTTAGTTGCGGTTGGCCAGGCCAACCGGGACTAAAGGCCCATCCCTATATATAGGACTCAGCTCACTGAACTTAGCCACAATTCAGAAGGGGGGTGGTGGGTTTGCTTTTGGTTCCTCCTATGCACACAAGGTGTTCGATGAAATGCCCGAGAGCATGAAACAAACATGATATGAAGTGTCCGAGCCACACTTGAGCTTTCTCATTTATTTTTCCTCCGCGATCGCGGTTAGCAACTTGAACCTTTCATGTGTCATTGATAAAATATGCATGTGTGTAGTTCATTGTTTAATTTGTATTATTTCTAGCTAGTTAGTTTAACAAATGCATGATGGTTAATTATATACTTTATATAATAATAATGCAGATGAATCGGCAATGGATGTACGGTCCCCGACTCTCCGGCGAGTTCACTACGGGTTTGAAAGATTTCCTCGTAGTGGCAAATGCGAACAAGCAGCAAGGTTTTATTATCTGTCCATGTGCTGTTTGTAAGAATTAGAAGGGTTACTCCTCCTCAAGAGACGTTCACATGCACCTGCTTCGGCACGGTTTCATGCGAAGCTATAATTGTTGGACCAAGCATGGAGAAAGAGGGGTTAGAATGGAAGAAGATGAAGAAGGGGATGATATCGATGGCAACTTGTAGGGGAACGCGACAGAAAACGAAAATTTTCGGTATAGCGAGCACGCCCAGGACCACTATGGAGACTGCATACAAGGTTTGATCTGATCCGTACCGACTCGAAGCGCAGCGGAAGAAGAGCCGGTGTAGATCGTCGGTGCAGATCCCCGCAGCTAGGATTTACAACCTCCCAACCGCGAGGATGTACTCCCTCTCCGGACAGCCCTTCGGGAGGCGGTCGGACAGTCCCCCGGACAATGTCGCGGACAGCCCTTCGGGAGGACCCTCGAAACTCGGATGGAGACTCGGACAGCCCTTCGGGAGGACACTTGAATAGCCCCTCGGTTAAAAGATCGAAACTACAATCTCTCTACGGGGTTGCACACATACGGTGTCAGCTATCCGGCAGGGCTTCGCCGTCCAGAACTAGTTCCCGCCGGAACCCAGACAGCCTTACGGCTCTACGAAACTCTTTTCGTGGGAGGGAGAGAAGAAGCCAGATAATGCATGGCATGTGTATGAGAGCAAGGGATGAGCTTTGGGCTGCCCACTCCTCCTCTATTTATAGGAAAGCCAAGGGGTAGGGATGGCTCACAAAAACCCAAAATGCCCATGCAAATGTCACACATGAAGGGCATAATGGGGAGTGAAGTGGAGCTCCATGGAGCCCCACACATGTGGCCGGCCAACCCCCTTGGGGGACCCCCATGAGGAGCATGCTTGGCCCCCAAGCCCTTCTAGAAGCCTTTTGGAGATATCCCAAAAGGTGACTCACCATAAAATATCTCAAAAAAGCACTTTCACTATTCACGACGACATTTTTCAGCGTCTGTTCGAACTGAAAATATTTATGTGGGCTTAGAACATTTCCAGTACCCACCAAAATTATTTTCAACGCGTTCCGAAACAATTCCGGTTTAGTGATTTTCATCTGCGAAAAGCATCTGAAGTGGCTCCGGCAGCTCCGGAACATTTCCGGTTTTTATCTCAGAAAATTCCAAAAAGCTTCCAGAATGATTCTGGCATCCTCCAAGAATTATCAGGCATGTGCCGAAACCAATTTGACTTAATGGTGTATCCCGAAACAACTTTTCGGTATCATCGAAACTTATCCGATGACCTCTCTCTGCGGTACGATTCCGCTGTCCGAAACTTTTCGGTGTCCGAAACTTTTTCGGTGATTTTCTCTCAGACTCCCTGTCTAGTATTCAGCAGATAGATGACCCTTAAGCGTGTGACCCTATAGGTTCGGTAGGGTATAGACATGACCTGGAACCCCTTCCGATCAATGATCAACATCGGAGCCGTGGACACCCATATTGACCCCTATACCCACACGAATGAATATTCGAGTGAACCTCCAGTTGCAGTGAGCTATTCCTGTTGCTTCGAGATATGTCACAAACACCCAAGGTGAGATTTATTGCATGCCCATGGACGAACAATTTGTCCACCATGCAAGTTACCTCGTTACCGGTTTTGTTCTCTTTTCTCGTTTCCGTGTTCCGGCATCCCAGTGATCAAATCACAATGTGTCTTGCCAGACGATGATGGATACCGTTACACCGAGAGGGCCCGAGTATATCTCTCCATCGTCGGAGGAGCAAATCCCAATCTTGAGCTATCTTGTTACTTCCTATACTTTTCCGTGAACCCGAAAGCTGCCGTAATAGCCACCCAGTTACGGATGACGTTTAACAAACCCCAAAGTTCACGAAGCAAGCACGAAGGAACTTGATACTCTCATGGTCTAAGGAATTATGCAAACATTAACTATCTCAATGATATTAACCATAAACTTGTGACGAAGGTATCTCATAGCACAACATCAATCCGGGTTGATTCAACACAAGCGTTCTACCAAACTTGTGCCCTCAAAATTGCCGGCATAGTCATGCCCATGATCAGGAAACAGGATCATCATGCAATACTTGAGCTAGTCTTAGAGGCAAGACTAGGAATATATTTTACCGTTTATAATACCACACGTGCATATGAGTTCCCTCCGAGCCTCGTGGATATTGTAGACTCGAGAATCCTTGCAGTTATAGCATGGATCATAAACATTCATTACAAACTTGGAGATACAAAATAACTGTTATTACTGCCTCTAGGGCATATCTCCTACAGACTCCCACTTGCACTAGAGTCATAATCCAGTTACATGGCTTCCCTAACACCAATGGCTATCCGGTGCTGCTCATGTTTTGCTCGTGGTAGAGGCTTTGTCATCGGGTCTGACACGTTCAGATCCGTGTGAACTTTGCGTACTTTCACTAAACCCTCTTCGACATGATGTCGAATGAGTTTATATTTGCGTTGAATATGTCTTGTCTTATGGTGCGAACTTGGCTCCCTTGCCTGAGCCACGGCGCCACTATTATCACAATAGATCTCCACCGGGTCCTGGGAACTAGGAACCACACCAAGGTCTTCAAGAAATTGTTTGATCCATACCGCCTCCTTGGAGGCTTCTGAAGCAGCAACATATTCCGCCTCCGTCGTAGAATCCGCCACAGTCTTTTGTTTGGAACTTTTCCAATCAACTGCGCCGCCGTTCAATATGAAAATGTAGCCTGATTGAGATTTGAAGTCATCTGGGTCAGTCATGAAGCCTGCATCAGTGTAACCACTTACAATGAGCTCTTCATCACCTCCGTACACAAGGAGTAAATCCTTGGTCCTTCTGAGGTACTTAAGAATACCCTTGACTGCGGCCCAGTGTTCCAACCCTGGATCACTTTGGTACCGGCTGCTAACACTTAGCGCATAGGAAACATCTGGTCTTGTACATAGCATGGCATACATAATAGAACCAACTGCCGAGGCATATGGAACATCATTCATTTGTACTCGCTCATCCAGAGTCCGAGGACTCTGATTCTTGCAAAGCACTGTGCCAGGTGACATGGGGAGTAGGCCTTTCTTGGAGTTCTCCATGTTGAACCTTTTCAACACCTTGTCAATGTACGTGCTTTGGCTAAGCGCTATCAGGCGTTTTGATCTATCTCTATAGATCCTGATGCCTAATACATATGCCGCTTCGCCTAAGTCTTTCATTGAAAAACTTTTCTTCAATGAGTCTTTTATTTCGCTAAGAAAATTCACGTCATTTCCAATCAACAATATGTCATCCACATACAATATTAGAAATGCTTTTGCGCTCCCACTAAACTTCTTGTAAACACAAGATTCTTCGTCATTCCTGATGAAGCCAAACTCTTTGACCACTTCATCAAAACGAATGTTCCAGCTCCTTGATGCTTGCTTCAGACCATAAATGGCTTTCTGAAGTTTGCATACCTTTCCAGCATCCTCATGAATGACAAAACCTTCTGGCTGTATCATGTATACATCCTCTTTGAGGTTTCCATTTAGGAAAGCCATTTTGACATCCATCTGCCATATTTCATAGTCGAAATAAGCAGCAATTGCTAGCAATATCCGAACAGACCTAAGCATAGCTACTGGTGAGAAAGTCTCGTCGTAGTCCACTCCTGGAACTTGTGTGAACCCTTTCGCGACAAGTCTAGCTTTGTGGATAGTAATGTTACCATCCGCGTCCGTCTTTCTTTTGAAAATCCATTTACAACCAATGGGCTTTACGCCTTCTGGAAGTTCTTCCAAGTTCCAAACTTGGTTTTCGTACATGGATTCCATTTCGGATCTCATGGCTTTGTGCCATTCTTTTGAGCTGGGCCCCGCCATCGCTTCCTTGTAGTGCGCAGGTTCATCGTCTTCAAGAATGAAGATTTCGTTATGAAACCACTCAGGTGGCTGGATAGCCCTACCTGATCTGCGCGGTTCAGTTACAACATTGTCTGAAGTCTCCGCATCACATGCGACAACTTCCGGCTCAGTTGTAGGGATAATTAGCGGAATTTCTTCCGGTTCCTTAGCCATATCAACGGTTGCCGAAGATTCACTAGTCTCATTGAGTTGTACTATCCTCCCACTCACTTCTTTAGTGAGAAACTCTTTCTCAAGAAAGACTCCATGTTTTGCAACAAACACTTTGTTCTCGGAGGCGTGGTAGAAAGAATACCCAACTGTCTCCTTGGGATAACCTACAAAGTAACATTTGTCTGATCTGGGATCAAGTTTGCTTGGCTGTAAACGCTTTACATAAGCTTCACAACCCCAAATTTTGAAAAACGACAGGTCGGGTTTCTTCCCGTGCCACATCTCGTGTGGCGTCGTCTCAACAGATTTAGACGGTGCTTTGTTTAGTGTGTGAGCAGCAGTAAGTAGTGCGTGACCCCAAAAAGATATTGGAAGATTTGTAAGAGACATCATTGACCTTACCATGTCCAACAAGGTTCGGTTACGTCGTTCCGATACTCCATTTCTCTGTGGAGTTCCGGGAGGCGTAAGCTGTGAAACGATTCCACGATCACTCAGATGTTGGCCAAACTCATGACTAAGATATTCGCCTCCGCGATCAGACCGCAGAAACTTAATCTTTTTGTTACGATGATTTTCTACCTCATTTTGAAATTCTTTGAACTTTTCAAAGGTTTCCGATTTATGCTTCATTAAGTAGATATACCCATACCTACTCAAATCATCAGTAAAAGTCACGAAGTAAAAATATCCACCCCGTGCGCCTGTGTTCATTGGACCACATACATCACTATGTATTATTTCCAATAATTCACCCGCCCGTTCAGGATGACCCGTGAACGGCGTCTTGGTCATTTTCCCCATCAGGCAAGCTTCACATGTGTCAAATGATTCAAAATCAAGGGACGGTAAAACTCCATCTTTATGGAGTCTTTGCATGCGTTTCTTACCGATGTGGCCAAGGCGACAGTGCCACATGAAAGTGGTGGTGGTATCAGCCTTCTTAAGGCGTTTAGCATTCACGTTAAAGACATCATTTCCACATTCAAGATTTAGTATGAAAAGGCCCCCAACAATGGGTGCAAATCCATAAAACATATCCTTACAATAAAGTGAACAACCATTGTTCTCAGATTTGTACGAATACCCATCGTGTACCAAACATGATCTGGAGATAATGTTTCTACACAACAGTGGAACAAAATAACAGTTACTTAGTTCTAAGATAAATCCTGAAGGGAGACGTAGAGGCATAATGCCGACGGCTTGAGCGGCGATCCCAGCGCCGTTCCCGACGCGCATCACGACTTCATTCTTTGCTAGCTTGCGCACCTTCTGAAGTCCCTGTATCGAGTTGCAAATGTGAGCAACCGATCCGGTATCAAATACCCAAGACTTAGAGTTTTCGCTAGCAAGCAAAACGTCAATGACATTAACTTGTATAACAATTATACCTTTTCCGGTTTTCCCGGTCTTCTTATCTTCCAGATACTTCTTGCAGTTTCTCTTCCAGTGTCCTGTGCCCTTGCAGTAGAAGCACTCAGTTTGATTCTTGGCTCCGCCCTTAGAGTTGCTTTGGGAGCCGGTCTTACCGGTGCCCTTGCCCTTCTTTGGCTTGCCTTTCTTCTTTTTGAAACTGGCGGTTTTATTCACAAGCAACACTTGCTTGCGATTTTTCCGCAGTCCTCCTTCTGTAGTTTTCAGCATGGCGAGCACTTCTTCCGGCGTCTTCTCCATCCCTGTCATGTTGTAGTTCATGACAAAACCGTCGTAAGATGGGGGGAGTGAAGAAAGCAACATGTCCATCATATGGCCAGGTGGAAGTGGAAATTGTAGGGCTTTAAGCCTTTCAGAATAGCCAATCATTTTGACCACGTGTTCGCCAACTGAACTACCCTCAGCCATCTTGCAATCCATCAAAGCCTTCATGATATCATATCGTTCAGACTTTGCGGTTTCCTTGTACAGAGCATCCAATTCCCGGATCATATCACGGGCTTTATGGAATTCAAAACGTTTTTGAAGCCCTGGACTCATGCAAGCTAGCATGAGGCACTGCACTAAGTTGTGATCATCATCCTTAGTGGCCCAGACATTTTGTTCATCTACCGGTGCATCTGCCGCCGGTTTAGCTGGAAGAGCAGTTTCAAGCACGTACAATTTCTTAGCGCTCCTGAGGACAATCCTCAGGTTACGGACCCAGTCCGCATAGTTGTTTCCAGTCGTAGCTAACTTCTCTTTCTCTAACATCGGGCCTAAGTTGAACGCGGTGTTGCGAGCCATTTGATCTACAACGAAGACACAAGTTTCACTTAGACTTTGTTTATAATGAAATTTGCACTAGTGAATAAACATTTTATTCTAAAATGCACTCCCACTCAAATCAATATCTCTCAAAATTGATTATGAGTGATTCAAGATCCGTGTCTTGATTGTTCGCCATTGGTGTAACACCACTGATGACGAAAATCTTAACCGGTAGGCCAACTTGCCAATCACATCACTATGTGACTCTTGTTCATCTTTCGATGCGTGTGTTCCGAGCTCATGATGGTCATGCCTGAATGTCAAGACAACCAAGTGATCTCGCTGCGAGGTCTCAACTCACCCGCCTCACACTTCTCTAATCGTCCGTACCCGTGTGACACGGCGCACCCCGAAAAGATAGGTGCCGTGACGGTGCTACACTTGGGAGAACACTATCTACTTGATATTTTTAAGTGAGAGATCACCCTAATAAAAGCGACTACCGTGCAATCAAGAAGGGTGCATCATAGGGGATAAACATCTCAGGCAATTCATAATTAGCATGATATGGTATAGCCCTTTCCGACGGAGAAGTCTTTCAATTCTTCGTCTTCGGCATTTGCGTCGGTGTTCACCTTCGCGAAGATTGCCACCACCTTGTCGATGCACCAGATAATATTGCTATCTCTATAGCTAATAAAATAAGTGCATTACTTAAGGTTGACACGCAGGTCATTAAAGTGCAATCATATGGCTCCAGCCATCATGCAGAATCATGACACGCAGGTCATGTTAGTTACATCATATAGTCATCTCATACATAATCAAATTGAATATGAGCATTGCTATACCACCTCACATGCACATCCTGCAAAACCAAGTTAGACGCCTCTAATCGGTTTATGCAAAATTTTATTTAACGTGGCTTCTAAGGTTTTGACTTAAACCGCAGCTACCAACGTTTTATCATCAAGTATGATTATTCAAGTTGCTAGATTAACATCTCGGGGTGTATGAAACACGAGATAATTAAATCTCGAGCCCCATACTAAACTTCGTCATACGCATGACCCCCGTGCAGATCATATCTGCAATGCCCTTTCATCTGCGAATTTCATCTTTCTTTTGACTATGGCAGAACCCAAAGAACTGATAGCACTTCCATCATCAATCAGGATCACGGATTGCCAGAACTTTGTCAAATTCCACCATGCTGTCTCGAGATGGAGCAAACGCAAATTCTAGGGAAGCAACAAGAACGTCGGGTAATAGATTTCATGTGTCACCCGCATAAATAATTTTCAGCAATAGATCTCATCTACTCCAAAATTATATTATGCAATACCCATACATCTCCATGTATTCTAGATCGTAACCTGCATCTACGCATAGCACGGCTCTTGATGCCACTGTAGGGGAACGCGACAGAAAACGAAAATTTTCGGTATAGCGAGCACGCCCAGGACCACTATGGAGACTGCATACAAGGTTTGATCTGATCCATACCGACTCGAAGCGCAGCGGAAGAAGAGTCGGTGTAGATCGTCGGTGCAGATCCCCGCAGCTAGGATTTACAACCTCCCAACCGCGAGGATGTACTCCCTCTCCGGACAGCCCTTCGGGAGGCGGTCGGACAGTCCCCCGGACAATGTCGCGGACAGCCCTTCGGGAGGACCCTCGAAACTCGGACGGAGACTCGGACAGCCCTTCGGGAGGACACTTGAATAGCCCCTCGGTTAAAAGATCAAAACTACAATCTCTCTACGGGGTTGCACACATACGGTGTCAGCTATCCGGCAGGGCTTCGCCGTCCAGAACTAGTTCCCGCCGGAACCCAGACAGCCTTACGGCTCTACGAAACTCTTTTCGTGGGAGGGAGAGAAGAAGCCAGATAATGCATGGCATGTGTATGAGAGCAAGGGATGAGCTTTGGGCTGCCCACTCCTCCTCTATTTATAGGAAAGCCAAGGGGTAGGGATGGCTCACAAAAACCCAAAATGCCCATGCAAATGTCACACATGAAGGGCATAATGGGGAGTGAAGTGGAGCTCCATGGAGCCCCACACATGTGGCAGGCCAACCCCCTTGGGGGACCCCCATGAGGAGCATGCTTGGCCCCCAAGCCCTTCTAGAAGCCTTTTGGAGATATCCCAAAAGGTGACTCACCATAAAATATCCCAAAAAGCACTTTCACTATTCACGACGACATTTTTCAGCGTCTGTTCGAACTGAAAATATTTATGTGGGCTTAGAACATTTCCAGTACCCACCAAAATTATTTTCAACGCGTTCCGAAACAATTCCGGTTTAGTGATTTTCATCTGCGAAAAGCATCTGAAGTGGCTCCGGCAGCTCCGGAACATTTCCGGTTTTTATCTCAGAAAATTCCAAAAAGCTTCCAGAATGATTCTGGCATCCTCCAAGAATTATCAGGCATGTGCCGAAACCAATTTGACTTAATGGTGTATCCCGAAACAACTTTTCGGTATCATCGAAACTTATCCGATGACCTCTCTCTGCGGTACGATTCCGCTGTCCGAAACTTTTCGGTGTCCGAAACTTTTTCGGTGATTTTCTCTCAGACTCCCTGTCTAGTATTCAGCAGATAGATGACCCTTAAGCGTGTGACCCTATAGGTTCGGTGAAGTATAGACATGACCTGGAACCCCTTCCGATCAATGATCAACATCGGAGCCGTGGACACCCATATTGACCCCTATACCCACACGAATAAATATTCGAGTGAACCTCCAGTTGCAGTGAGCTATTCCTGTTGCTTCGCGATATGTCACAAACACCCAAGGTGAGATTTATTGCATGCCCATGGACGAACAATTTGTCCACCATGCAAGTTACCTCGTTACCGGTTTTGTTCTCTTTTCTCGTTTCCGTGTTCCGGCATCCCAGTGATCAAATCACAATGTGTCTTGCCAGACGATGATGGATACCGTTACACCGAGAGGGCCCGAGTATATCTCTCCATCGTCGGAGGAGCAAATCCCAATCTTGAGCTATCTTGTTACTTCCTATACTTTTCCGTGAACCCGAAAGCTGCCGTAATAGCCACCCAGTTACGGATGACGTTTAACAAACCCCAAAGTTCACGAAGCAAGCACGAAGGAACTTGATACTCTCATGGTCTAAGGAATTATGCAAACATTAACTATCTCAATGATATTAACCATAAACTTGTGACGAAGGTATCTCATAGCACAACATCAATCCGGGTTGATTCAACACAAGCGTTCTACCAAACTTGTGCCCTCAAAATTGCCGGCATAGTCATGCCCATGATCAGGAAACAGGATCATCATGCAATACTTGAGCTAGTCTTAGAGGCAAGACTAGGAATATATTTTACCGTTTATAATACCACACGTGCATATGAGTTCCCTCCGAGCCTCGTGGATATTGTAGACTCGAGAATCCTTGCAGTTATAGCATGGATCATAAACATTCATTACAAACTTGGAGATACAAAATAACTGTTATTACTGCCTCTAGGGCATATCTCCTACAGACTCCCACTTGCACTAGAGTCATAATCCAGTTACATGGCTTCCCTAACACCAATGGCTATCCGGTGCTGCTCATGTTTTGCTCGTGGTAGAGGCTTTGTCATCGGGTCTGACACGTTCAGATCCGTGTGAACTTTGCGTACTTTCACTAAACCCTCTTCGACATGATGTCGAATGAGTTTATATTTGCGTTGAATATGTCTTGTCTTATGGTGCGAACTTGGCTCCCTTGCCTGAGCCACGGCGCCACTATTATCACAATAGATCTCCACCGGGTCCTGGGAACTAGGAACCACACCAAGGTCTTCAAGAAATTGTTTGATCCATACCGCCTCCTTGGAGGCTTCTGAAGCAGCAACATATTCCGCCTCCGTCGTAGAATCCGCCACAGTCTTTTGTTTGGAACTTTTCCAATCAACTGCGCCGCCGTTCAATATGAAAACGTAGCCTGATTGAGATTTGAAGTCATCTGGGTCAGTCATGAAGCCTGCATCAGTGTAACCACTTACAATGAGCTCTTCATCACCTCCGTACACAAGGAGTAAATCCTTGGTCCTTCTGAGGTACTTAAGAATACCCTTGACTGCGGCCCAGTGTTCCAACCCTGGATCACTTTGGTACCGGCTGCTAACACTTAGCGCATAGGAAACATCTGGTCTTGTACATAGCATGGCATACATAATAGAACCAACTGCCGAGGCATATGGAACATCATTCATTTGTACTCGCTCATCCAGAGTCCGAGGACTCTGATTCTTGCAAAGCACTGTGCCAGGTGACATGGGGAGTAGGCCTTTCTTGGAGTTCTCCATGTTGAACCTTTTCAACACCTTGTCAATGTACGTGCTTTGGCTAAGCGCTATCAGGCGTTTTGATCTATCTCTATAGATCCTGATGCCTAATACATATGCCGCTTCGCCTAAGTCTTTCATTGAAAAACTTTTCTTTAATGAGTCTTTTGTTTCGCTAAGAAAATTCACGTCATTTCCAATCAACAATATGTCATCCACATACAATATTAGAAATGCTTTTGCGCTCCCACTAAACTTCTTGTAAACACAAGATTCTTCGTCATTCCTGATGAAGCCAAACTCTTTGACCACTTCATCAAAACGAATGTTCCAGCTCCTTGATGCTTGCTTCAGACCATAAATGGCTTTCTGAAGTTTGCATACCTTTCCAGCATCCTCATGAATGACAAAACCTTCTGGCTGTATCATGTATACATCCTCTTTGAGGTTTCCATTTAGGAAAGCCGTTTTGACATCCATCTGCCATATTTCATAGTCGAAATAAGCAGCAATTGCTAGCAATATCCGAACAGACCTAAGCATAGCTACTGGTGAGAAAGTCTCGTCGTAGTCCACTCCTGGAACTTGTGTGAACCCTTTCGCGACAAGTCTAGCTTTGTGGATAGTAATGTTACCATCCGCGTCCGTCTTTCTTTTGAAAATCCATTTACAACCAATGGGCTTTACGCCTTCTGGAAGTTCTTCCAAGTTCCAAACTTGGTTTTCGTACATGGATTCCATTTCGGATCTCATGGCTTTGTGCCATTCTTTTGAGCTAGGCCCCGCCATCGCTTCCTTGTAGTGCGCAGGTTCATCGTCTTCAAGAATGAAGATTTCGTTATGAAACCACTCAGGTGGCTGGATAGCCCTACCTGATCTGCGCGGTTCAGTTACAACATTGTCTGAAGTCTCCGCATCACATGCGACAACTTCCGGCTCAGTTGTAGGGATAATTAGCGGAATTTCTTCCGGTTCCTTAGCCATATCAACGGTTGCCGAAGATTCACTAGTCTCATTGAGTTGTACTGTCCTCCCACTCACTTCTTTAGTGAGAAACTCTTTCTCAAGAAAGACTCCATGTTTTGCAACAAACACTTTGTTCTCGGAGGCGTGGTAGAAAGAATACCCAACTGTCTCCTTGGGATAACCTACAAAGTAACATTTGTCTGATCTGGGATCAAGTTTGCTTGGCTGTAAACGCTTTACATAAGCTTCACAACCCCAAATTTTGAAAAACGACAGGTCGGGTTTCTTCCCGTGCCACATCTCGTGTGGCGTCGTCTCAACAGATTTAGACGGTGCTTTGTTTAGTGTGTGAGCAGCAGTAAGTAGTGCGTGACCCCAAAAAGATATTGGAAGATTTGTAAGAGACATCATTGACCTTACCATGTCCAACAAGGTTCGGTTACGTCGTTCCGATACTCCATTTCTCTGTGGAGTTCCGGGAGGCGTAAGCTGTGAAACGATTCCACGATCACTCAGATGTTGGCCAAACTCATGACTAAGATATTCGCCTCCGCGATCAGACCACAGAAACTTAATCTTTTTGTTACGATGATTTTCTACCTCATTTTGAAATTCTTTGAACTTTTCAAAGGTTTCCGATTTATGCTTCATTAAGTAGATATAGCCATACCTACTCAAATCATCAGTAAAAGTCACGAAGTAAAAATATCCACCCCGTGCGCCTGTGTTCATTGGACCACATACATCACTATGTATTATTTCCAATAATTCACCCGCCCGTTCAGGATGACCCGTGAACGGCGTCTTGGTCATTTTCCCCATTAGGCAAGCTTCACATGTGTCAAATGATTCAAAATCAAGGGACGGTAAAACTCCATCTTTATGGAGTCTTTGCATGCGTTTCTTACCGATGTGGCCAAGGCGACAGTGCCACATGAAAGTGGTGGTGGTATCAGCCTTCTTAAGGCGTTTAGCATTCACGTTAAAGACATCATTTCCACATTCAAGATTTAGTATGAAAAGGCCCCCAACAATGGGTGCAAATCCATAAAACATATCCTTACAATAAAGTGAACAACCATTGTTCTCAGACTTGTACGAATACCCATCGTGTACCAAACATGATCCGGAGATAATGTTTCTACACAACAGTGGAACAAAATAACAGTTACTTAGTTCTAAGATAAATCCTGAAGGGAGACGTAGAGGCATAATGCCGACGGCTTGAGCGGCGATCCCAGCGCCGTTCCCGACGCGCATCACGACTTCATTCTTTGCTAGCTTGCGCACCTTCTGAAGTCCCTGTATCGAGTTGCAAATGTGAGCAACCGATCCGGTATCAAATACCCAAGACTTAGAGTTTTTGCTAGCAAGCAAAACGTCAATGACATTAACTTGTATAACAATTATACCTTTTCCGGTTTTCCCGGTCTTCTTATCTTCCAGATACTTCTTGCAGTTTCTCTTCCAGTGTCCTGTGCCCTTGCAGTAAAAGCACTCAGTTTCATTCTTGGCTCCGCCCTTAGAGTTGCTTTGGGAGCCGGTCTTACCGGTGCCCTTGCCCTTCTTTGGCTTGCCTTTCCGCGCGGGAACGAAAGCGGCGCGAAAGAACCTTTAGTCCCGGTTGGGGACACCAACCGTGACTAAAGGTACCTTTAGTCGCGGTTGGTGTCCCCAACCGGGACTAATGCTCTGTCTATATATACAGCACTTAGTAAATTTTCCCCCACCTCCCATTCTCCTCTCGACGCCGACGCCCTGCCCCGACGCCGCCAGGCTACTGCCCCGACGCCGATCGACGCCGACGCCCCCAGTGAGCTCTGCCCCCACTTCCCCTGCGCGCTGCCGCCACTGCCCCTGCCCCTGCGTGCCGCCGCCGCTGCCCCTGCCCCTGCACTGCCGCCGCCGCCCCTGCCCTGCCCTACGCGCCGCCGCCACCGCTGCACCTGCCCCTGCGCGCCGCCCCCGCTGCCCCTGCCCCTCCGCCTCCCGCCGCCACCTGCCGTCCTCCGCAGGAAAGAGAGAGCAGAGAGGAAAAAGGAAAGGAAAAAGAAAAGGAAAAAGAAAAGGAAAGAGAGAGCAGAGAGGAAAAAGAAAAGGAAAAAAGAAATGGAAAAAGAAAAGGAAAGAGAGAGCAGAGAGGAAAAAGAAAAGGAAAAAGAAAAGGAAAAAGAAAAGGAAATTTATTTGGGAATAATTGTATAAATCATTAAATTTGAGCGGCGGCGGAGGAAAAAGAAAAGGAAAAACAAAAGGAAAAAAGAAAAGGAAAAACAAAAGAAAAACAAAAACTTCTATGCAAATTAGTGCTCAATAAAAAACTGAAACGAAAAAGAAAAGGAAAGAGAGAGCAGAGAGGAAAAAGAAAAGGAAAAAGAAAAGGAAATTTATTTGGGAATAATTGTGTAAATTTGACCAAAAAACATCAATTTTATTTTCTTATAGCTCTTAATCATTCAACCGTCGCTGCTCCTCCTCTATGTCCCCTTAATCTTATTTTTTAATTCCTTTATACTTAATTAATTTTTACTACATGCAGGAGTGACATATGGCGGACGATAGAGCCGAGCCGCTTAGGGATCCGGAGGCTGAACGTTATTTAATGGGCATCATAAACAACGAGATTCCTTATGTGCCGGGCTCAGAATATAAGAAAGAAGAGGATGTAGTCTCTTCTTTTCTGAACCTTGACAGTGGAACAGACATTGTCGATGATCAAGAAGGTGAAGGAACGGACATTGTCGACGGAGGTCAACCGTCAACAAACGACGATCTCGAATTGCAAGTAGCAACCACCTCCGGCGAGGTATATATATACATTGAGCCTCTCGTGATACAAACTTACTGAAATGTGAATACATATGTATTAACGCGCGCGACTCTCTTTCTTTTTTTAGCCCTCGGCCGGATCGAGTACGACAAAGAGTGGCAAATCCAAGGCGATGAAAACAGGAGAAACATATGCCATTGATTTTGTCAGTGAAACTGGCAAGCCCCTATAGCACACCTCAAAGTTTATCAACCAATGCGGATTCGTTGTTAGAGACAACGTCCCGATCACCGTCCAGGAATGGAAGGAGCCAAAGAAGGCACGTCTTGGTTTCAGTTTTGTCGACAAGAGAACGAAAAAGGATTGCTGGAGAAAGCTTATGGAACATTTCATTCTACCTCCGGAATACAACAAAGTCGATGGATTCGGTAACGAGGTTCCGGGTGGACGTGAGAGGAGGAGGCTAGTTAAAGAGTTCGCTCTTCAGAAGATGGGCGAAGCATTCCGGAACTTCAAGAAAAAGTTAACCCGTGACTATGTCAACAAGGGCAATACTCCGGATTTCAATGGACAACATGAGAAACTGAAAGATGATTGGCCAGAATTTGTGAGGCAAAAGAAATTGGAGCATTTCAAGGAAATATCGAAAAAAATAAGGATAATGCGAGTAAGAAAAAGTTCCATCATATTATGGGGCCAGGAGCATACCGCCTTTCGGAGCCTAAGTGGCAGAAGATGGAGGAGGACCTGAGGGTGCGAGGAATCCCTCTAGGTACAGAGGGATGGGACCCAAGGGCCAAAAGCTGGTGGTACGGGCATGGGGGATCGCTAGACCCGGAGACAGGGGTGTGTGTTCACCGGAAGAAAAAGTTTGCTCCTACCCAAGCCCTTATTGACGCAATGACCCAAGCTCAAGAGGGCTTGATCAAGTTCAACAGAGAGAAAGACGCACTGACAACAGCCCTCGGGAATGATGAACACGGAGGACGTGTACGAGGCAAAGGCAGAATTTCGTGGAAAGTAGGGTTTTCCCAGGACAATGACCCGTACTGTTACAGAAGCCGCAAGAGAAAGATGGACCGGGATGCAGATCTTTTGGCAAAGTTTGCATCGGAACTCCATGAGTTGAAGCAGACCGTGCATGAACTAGTAAAAGAAAAATCGGCTGCAGGGCCGCATGAAGATCATGAAGCGGATCGCGGAAGCCAGCAGCGGAGAAGCAGCGTGGAGGATGTAAAGGAGATGAAAGAATGTGATCTGCATTATCCCGTGGGGCACGTTTCCACGAAGGTAGCTACCGGCAGTGCTTTACCCTGTACACCTGGAGCACTCCACCACAACAACCCCATTGCATATGGCTATGCTCGTGTCACGGTGGAAGACATAGTCCAAGAGTTTGAGGACCTGGAGATTGACAAAGCTACACCCGAAGGGGAGAGAAGACTTGGAGATGTCAAGCGCCAGATCATTCTATGGAAAAAGAAGTACATAGTGTTTCCAGGCGAGGCGCCAAGGCTAACAAGTCCACCCCCCTCCGATGGTGGTGGTGGTGGTGGTGGCGGTGGTGGTGGTCGTGGTGGTTCACCTACACCTCCTTCACGCCATTCGACGTCGTCCCCCGATCCACAACCTCCGGCGGGTAAGCAGCCGCCGCCCCCCAATCCTCCTCCGGCGGGTACGACGCCCCCCAATCCACCTCCAGCGAAGAAGCAGAAGCAGGCGGACAGCAAGGAAACCCGCTCCTGGACTATTAACCCGGACCCTTATGTACCTAAGACCACAAGGGTACCGGAGCCATCACTGAAGCCTCTCCTCCCAAGGCCTTGGGAACTTAGTGAAGCTGAAACCAAATTGGCCGCGTCTGCTCATTATGAGAAATGGAAGGCGGATACGAAGGCGATAAAAGAGCCTGAGCCCAAGCAAGTATTCACTGAGAAGCAAAAGAAGTGGGCTAAGGATTTTTTGAGGACACCGTCCCAAGCCGAGCTGAATATGCCTGACGACTATGGACATGAACTTCGTAGGCAAGCAAAAATATTGAAGGAGGAGAAAGAAGAAAGTAAAAAAAGCGGGAAACAAGTTGACCAGCTCGGGATGCAGAATAAACAATCGATCCCCCCGCTCATAGTGAAAGCCGGCCCGGAAGAGGACCCCGAGATCATAGCAGCTGCGGCAGCACTTGGATTGACTGTAGCGAGTGCCATGAAACAAGCGTCCGAGATGGGTTTGACTCTTCGTGCCTTCTTAGGCCTTGAGGATGTGCCAGTATGTGAGATAGCATTACAATATGTGCGGAATGGGCCTCTCGTCGAGCCTGCGCAGGAAAAGAGTCTACCACCACAAATGCGAAATCTGCTACGTTGGTACAAGCAATTCATAACATGGGCCGACAAAGAATATGTTTATGCGGATGTTACAGAGGAGCACCACACCAAACGGTACTCTATACAAGTTCATATGAGTGAATTGTTCCAGCTGTTCAATCTGCGCGAGCTCGACAAATCTATGCTGAGTTGCTACGTTCTATAAGTGATTTATTTCTACCTCATCTCATTCTTCATTGCCTGCACTATATATATATATATATATATATATATATATATATATATATATATATATATATTTTCCTAACTATATTGTTGCGTACGCTATTATGCAGATTGAAGATTTGCGAATGCAAAATAAGAAACATTCATGATGTTGGGTTCATTGACCCACATATCGTTAATGGACATGTGTTACAAAATCACCCCGAAGCCGTGGAGAAAGACTTGTACAAGTTTCTTAGAAAGCATCAACTCAAAAGTCATATTCTATTTCCTTACCATTTTGGGTGAGTGTTTCTCTCTTGTGCCCATTCTCTTTTGTTTACTCCATGCATGGTATGTCTAATCGATGAGTTATGCATGACTGTGCATGTAACGTGTCTGCAGGTTCCACTGGATTCTGCTAAATATTGAACTTCACACCTCCAGAGTTCTAATCATGGACTCTATGGATTCGGATCCAAAGCGTTGGGCCGACATGAGAAAAATGCTGCAAAAGTAATTATTTTCAATCATTTGAGCTCTATATCGATCGGTCTCTTTCGTTCATTTCCTAATATCAAGTAACTAATAACTCCCTTGTTCATTTAATTTTCTTTGCCCTGTAGGGTTTGGAGACGGTTCTCAGAAGAAATTGTCGGTGAATTCAAACATGAGCTAGATTTTAGAAGGTTAGTTAATGTGGATAAGCAGCCACCGGGGACCAATCTATGTGGATACTATGTTTGTGAGAACATCCGGAGACACACCTCTGAGCGGAAGGCATCGGATAGCGTGCGGAAGGCGACGGATAACTTGCGGAGGAGGCTTAGTCCAGAAGCTCGCTTCTGACCAATTCAAGATGAATTAGCAGGATTTTTCATGAGGGAAGTCATCAATCCTAAAGGAAAACACTATACCGAGGACGAAGAAATTTATATGCATACCCGAGATTGAAACTTGTTCGAAGTTGTATATGGTCATCCATCCTAATTGTGTATGGAAACTTGTTCGAAGTTGTATATGGTCACCCGAGATTGAATATATATTATATATTCCTGTTGAATTCTTCTTGTTTGAAATTTCATATGCATGTATATAGTAGCGTAGAATATGTGTACTGAAACTTCATCAAAATTAAAATAAAACACAAAATAAAATATAAAAGAAATAAAACACTACAAATTAAAAAGAAACCAGGTTTAGGGGGGCTAAAACCCTAAACCTGCGGAGGAGGCCTTTAGTCCCGGTTAGCCACGAGAACCGGGACTAAAGGTCCTCCGCCCCGACGGACTCCTGGCGCCCACGTGGACGGGCCTTTAGTCGCGGTTCGTAAGAGGTGCGACTAAAGGGGGGGGGCCTTTAGTCGCGCATATTTAGTCCCGGTTGCACAGCCAGGATTAATGGCCTTTGCGAACCGGGACTAAAGGCCTATTTTCTACCAGTGGTAACTAACGCAAACTTCTGGAACTCCAAAAATTCAGCCAAAATAGTAAGGCCTAGAAAATTTGTTTATTGATCAGCAGCAATTGGAATCAATATTTTATCACGTTCTGGTGATTTTTAACAATTATTTTCGTGAACAGAAAGTTTCTGGAATTTTCAGCAAGATCAAATAACTATCATCCAAGAAGATCCTATAGGTTAAACATGGCACAAACACTAATTAAAACATAAAATCACATCTAACCAGAGGCTAGATCAAATATTTATTCCTAAACAGAAGCAAAAAGCAAAAAACTAAAAATAAAATTGGGTTGCCTCCCAACAAGCGCTATCGTTTAATGCCCCTAGCTAGGCATAAGATTTCAACGATGCTCACATGAAAGACAATAATTGAAGCACAAAGAGAGAATCATGAAACACGTGACAAACACATCTAACTCTAACATACTTCCTATGCATAGGCATCTTATAGGCAAACAAATTATCATAGCAACCAAAAACTAGCATATGCAAGGAAGTGAAAAGAAACAATAGCAATCTCAACATAACGAGAGGTAATTTATTATCATGAAAATTTCTACAACCATATTTTCCTCTCTCATAATAATTACATGTGGGATCATAAGCAAATTCAACAAAATAGCTATCGCATAAAATATTTTCAACACAATCCACATGCTTGCAAAGTTGACACTCTTCCAAAATAGTGGGATTATCATTAACTAAAGTCGTGACCTCTCCAAACCCACTTTTATCAAAAAAATAATAAGATTCAACATTATCCAAATACGTGGGATCTGAAGTTGACACTCTTCGAAACCCACTTTTAATATTATTGCAAACACTATTATCAATCTCATATTCATCATGGGGCTTAAATAAATTTTCAAGATCATAAGAAGAATCACCCCAATCATGATCATTGCAACAAGTAGTAGACCTAGCAAAACTAGCATCCCCAAGCTTAGGGTTTTGCATATTATTAGCACAATTGGCATGAAGAAAATTTATAGTAAAATTTTTGCAATCATGCTTTTCATCGAAGGAACTACCAAGTATGGGTGCATTAGCAACGATCTCATGTTTAACGTAAGGAACTATAGCAAATTCATCTTCATAAATGTTGGCATCATGGCCACAAGGATAGCAAGAATCATGTTCATCAAGGGATATTTCAATCAAATAATCGGAATCATAATTATCTATAGATTCGTGCATATCATTATTTTCTTTAGAAGCAAAGGTCACTCTTTCAATTAATTCTTTGACATAGACATTATAAGCATAGTGTTCATAGCAATATTCAAGTATGTCAAGATTTTTAGATTCGTAAAGGGTAGTATCATATTTTTCAAGCAAAGAAGCAACTTCAAAAGAACCCTTAAAAGCAACAATTTCTTCAATTTGTTCAATATCATAGTAGCTATAAACACCCTTTGCATAAGAAGATAAGATTTCATTTTCATTAAACTCACATAGGTAGGGGAGGTGTTTTTTAGGGTTCTTAGAGCAACAAGTAATATCACAAATTTCACAAAGATTCCAAGCATAACACAACAATTTGTTTATTTGATTCCATAAGAGTTTCCCTTTTTCAGACAAACGGTGACGCACAAAATGAGCATGCTCATCTAAAGATTTCCCATCAACTAGGCTAGTTGGGGTTTCCGCATGAGCGCATAAGGATCGAAGATGATCCAAGTAGAACACTTTAAGTGGATCCATATCAATAGATTTTTAGCAAGCAAAGATGCAAGCAAATAGAAGGCACGTGGAAACACGAACAAAAAGGGATACGGGAAGAAGGCGAATAAAACGACAAGGGTGAAGTGGGGGAGAGGAAAACGAGAAGCAAATGGCAAATAATGTAATGCGGGAGATAAGGGTTTGTGATGGGTACTTGGTATGTTGACTTTTGCGTAGACTCCCCGGCAACTGCGCCAGAAATCCTTCTTGCTACCTCTTGAGCACTGCGTTGGTTTTCCCTTGAATAGGAAAGGGTGATGCAGTAAAGCAGCGTAAGTATTTCCCTTAGTTTTTGAGAACCGAGGTATCAATCCAGTAGGAGGCCACGCACGAGTCCCTCACACCAACACAAACAAATAAAATCCTTGCAACCAAAGCAATAAAGGGATTGTCAATCCCTTCATGGTCACTTACGAAAGTGAGATCTGATAGATATGATAAGATAATATTTTTGGTATTTTTATGATAAAGATGCAAAGTAAAGAAAGCAAAAATAAAAACAGCGCTAGAAATAGCTTGTTGACGGGAGATTAATATGATGGAAAATACACCCGGGGGCCATAGGTTTCACTAGTGGCTTCTCTCGAGCATCACGTCCGCGACAAGTAGACCGACTCCTGCCTGCATCTACTACTATTACTCCACACATCGACCGCTATCCAGCATGCATCTAGAGTATTAAGTTCAAAGGAACAGAGTAATGCTTTAAGTAAGATGACATGATGTAGAGGGATAAACTCATGCAATATGATATAAACCCCATCTTGTTATCCTCGATGACAACAATACAATACGTGCCTTGCTGCCCCTACTGTCACTGGGAAAGGACACCGCAAGATTGAACCCAAAGCTAAGCACTTCTCCCATTGCAAGAAAGATCAATCTAGTAGGCCAAACCAAACTGATAATTCGAAGAGACTTGCAAAGATAACCAATCATACATAAAAGAATTCAGAGAAGATTCAAATATTTTTCATAGATAAACTTGATGATAAACCCACAATTCATCGGTCTCAACAAACACACCGCAAAAGAAGATTACATCGAATAGATCTCCACGAGAGAGGGGGAGAACATTGTATTGAGATCCAAAAAGAGAGAAGGAGCCATCTAGCTCATAACTATGGACCCAAGGTCTGAGGTAAACTACTCACACATCATCGGAGAGGCTATGGTATTGATGTAGAAGCCCTCCGTGATCGATGCCCCCTCCCCAAGAAGGGATCTCACGAGTACAGAAGGTTGCGGCAGTGGAATTAGGTTTTTGGCTCCGTATCTGGTAGTTTGGGGGTACGTAGGTATATATAGGAGGAAGAAGTACGTCGGTGGAGCAACATGGGCCCCACGAGGGTGGAGGGCGTGCCCAGGGGGTAGGCGCGCCCCTACCTCGTGCCCTCCTGGTTGCTTTCTTGACGTAGGGTCCAAGTCCTCTGGATCATGTTCGTTCCAAAAATCACGTTCCCGAAGGTTTCATTCCGTTTGGACTCCGTTTGATATTATTTTTCTGCGAAACTCTGAAATAGGCAAAAAAACAGCAATTCTGGGATGGGCCTTTGGTTAATAGGTTAGTCCCAAAAATAATATAGAAGTGTATAATAAAGCCCATTAATGTCCAAAACAGAATATAATATAGCATGGAACAATCAAAAATTATTGATACGTTGGCGACGTATCAGTGGGCTAGGGTTTCCCCTCCATCCCTTCGTCCGGGGCCTTATGTTCTACTACGGGCTAGATTTCCATGATCTAGCCCCAAATTCTTTCCTCCAGATCTCGCCATTCATCGTTGTGTGCGAGGCGCTACTCCGCATCCCCCCCACACTTTGGCCTATGGCTCAAGGTCTTCAATCTGAATCCAAAGGAGGTCGACGGGCAGCATGCGGACTGCAGCGTCGCCATGGTAAGCAAGCTCCCCAACACCGTTTGGCCCATGGGGGCGTTCGTGGAGACTGTCAAGGTATGGCAGCAGGAGTGGTTCTATATCACTGAACCCCGTGACGCCAAGTGGGCGGCCACTCCCGAGTTCAGATCCGGACCCCTACGTGGCTTACCTTGTGGACCGCTAAGGGTCTAGACTAGGGATCCACGGCGGAAGTGTTGATGCTCTTCCGCCGAATTCTTCCCTGCCAACTCCGGCCCTCTCACATGTGGGAGTTTAATCCGGAAGATCCACGGACCTTGAAGCGCTTCTTCAGCACAACTCACGAAGACATCTGGAAGCTGCTCTTCAAGGCCCAAAAAATGTGGCCAAAGAATACCGAAGACATTGGTCATGACATCGAGAATCCGGCCACACCGGTAAGTATGATTTTCCCGAATATCTATTCGGTCAATAAGCTTTAGACATAATGAATTTGTTGTCCTTTGTACCGAGCTGGATAGCAAAGGCGGAGCAGATCAAGTGTCCGGCACTGCTGCATGAAGTCCCAGCCACACCCCAACTGACAGGGATGCTGGTCCCGGCACCCTATCAGGCGCCAGAGAAGAAGGCCAAGAAGAAGAAAGGCAAGGAGGCTAAAGGCAACCTCTGCCACAAGGGTCCCTCGGACGCATTGTCCAGAGAGACCGAAGTCCTCTCCTCCCACGAGGGAGATGACGAAGAAAAGGAGGAGCAAGCGGAAAGCGACTCCCCTCTTAGGGGGAAGAAGAAGAAGAGGGCGGCCTCCACAGACCTGGAGGAGGAGGCGCCCAAGAGGGGGAAGATAGCCCTCTCGGATGGTTCGGATTCGGAGGCTGAACCAGTCCCCAAGAGACTTCCCAGGGTAAAGCCACTAGCTGAATCGTAACTACCAAAGGGTCTATTATTTGTCTTCGATCCTTTATGTTTTTATAATATAAGTTATTACACTATGTGCCCTTCAGCCCTGCTCGCGACCTCCCCAACCCTTCGCTATCTGAGGGTAGCTCTCTGCTGCCCGAGATGGCAGAGAGCGAGACGCCATCGCGAGCCCTTTCGCCAACCACCGCGGATGACACCGAGGTGTTGTCCCGAAGGACCTCTCCTGGCCGCGGAGAGGCGAGCGAGGGTGCCGAGAAGGCGCCCGAGGGTGGTACCTCGGCTGCCGAAGACATGGGGGGGCGACCCCTATGGCGACCGACGGCGGGGGCCCTGATCAATTCGGCACCCAGCCGGACATCATTCCGGAGACCAACGTGGCTCCGGAATCAGGCGAGCAGCCCCCTCCGGAAAAGGGGAGCATCAGCTCCGACGGCGGCCTCCACTAATCTGGAGGTGCCGAATACTCTAGTGGAAGCACGGCACGTGCTTCCATCATGGAGGAGCACCGCACCCTGATGGGTGTGATGGTAGAAAAGGTTCAGTCCGCCAAGAGCGGGCTGAATGAAGCCTTTACCAGCCTACTAACAGGCTTCGAGGTATGCGACGTAATGCTCTAGATGCTTTTTTTTAAGGAATATACCGTGCATAGATAGTAGCCCCTGAGACTCTGTCTGGTTTTGAAAAAGCCAGACAGAGGATCACATAGTATTCGAAAGAGGTGACATACTTTTCTATTGTATAACAGGCTTCCCTATTGGCGGCAACCGCCCAGGCCGCTGAAGTTTCCGAACTCAATCGGAAACCGAAGGTAGCTGATGATGAAATAGAGCGCATCACCAAGCGATTCGACGAGACGCAAGGTATGCGTGTATTTTAAAGAGTTTGATCATATATCTGAAGTGATATGGAAATTCAGAGTTTAACTCATGTACTGTTGTGATTATGAGCGCAGTTGGCGCGGCCGAGGTCGAGACCCTCAAGAGCGCCCTTGCCCCAGCCAAGGAGGAGGCGAAGGCGAATAAAGCAGCCGCTGACAAAGCGGTTGCAGAGCTAAAGACCGAACATGTCGCCCGCTGCCAGCATGAAGATAGGGTGGTCGAAGTGGAGCAAGAGCTGAAGGA
Organism: Aegilops tauschii subsp. strangulata; assembly: GCF_002575655.3. Classification (NCBI taxonomy): domain Eukaryota; kingdom Viridiplantae; phylum Streptophyta; class Magnoliopsida; order Poales; family Poaceae; genus Aegilops; species Aegilops tauschii. The sequence continues at coordinate 648,331,103 of NC_053041.3, read as the reverse complement.
CGCCATCAACAAGTGCGAGGCCTTGGAGGGGAAGACTTCGGCCAAAGCGACCGAACTCGCCAAAGCCCTTCAGGAGGCTAAAGTGGCGCGGATCGAGTCCCGGAGTGCTCGTGAAGAGATCTGGCAGGCCAAACAGATAGTGGCTGGTAAGCCTTTTCTCTTGCAGAGTATATTTGGGAGTCAAAGATATGCCTTGCTTCCTCGACTGTGGAGTTCCCCAGACGCCTTTGCGGATCTTCCGAGGAGTGCCGCCGACGCCACATAGTTCTTCCGAGCCCAGGAGGGGAACTCGACCGAAAAGTTGTTCTGGTCACAGTTCCTGGCCCCGGAGCATCCAATGCCTCTGAACAACCAGATGAAGCAGCTATCGGAGCTGCATAGGGCGTCCGGCTTGGCCATGAAGGATCTCATAGTCTGTCTTTGGCCAGCCGAACCAATTCCAAGAAGCTACTTCGGCTTGGTGAGGCGACTTGTCGATGTGCAGCCTCGAGTTGAAGTGGTGAAGCGCTCGGCGTGCATAGAGGGTGCGCGGATGGCCTTTGCCCGTGTCAAGATGCACTGGGCAAAGATGAAGGACACCGACGTGGCGACCGCAGGCCCGCCCGAAGGCAAGGACCACCGCAAGCCGGAGAGATACTTTGAAGATGTCCTAGCGGGTGCCCGAATAGTAGAGGGCTAATGCTCAAAGGACGTTATGTTTGAGTAAATGTATACGGGCTGTCAAAACTTTGTTTTGTGAACCATGGCTTGTCATATATTTATGCCTTTATCTTGAGTTATTTTCCTCCTGTGTGGCCGTTTTAATTCTGAAAGTTTGCCAGTCGCCGGCTTCAGCCCCCACGTATATGCTACGGGGGTGTTCGGTATAGCGCGTGATCACACTTTGTCCAACGTCATGGTCTGTAAAGGAGGTGTTCACGCAATGAACCAGGCAATCAGACTATGAGGCTTTATTACTTTCACTTAGCCAGAGGATTTTGACGGTGGGGCTAAGCACTAGCCCCTGGTGCGTATGCGGCAATCTGTACTAGGATGCCCTTGTTGCATGACTGGGCGAAGACCAGCCCTTCGTATAACATGGAGTAAATCACTAATGATTTGTAGTAAGTTGCCGAGTCGCCGACCAGCTCTCGCCATATCATGACAGTCAGTTTTCGGCTTTCTCTACTGAGGTATTTGACCGGACAAACCAAAAACACAATCGTAGTAGTTCTCCCTTTACTACCTTAGCCGAACTAGCGGAACGTAAGGTGGTAATCACAGGAGCCGGGCAACCGAACTATAGACCAAAGACATGATTCGGAGCCGGTGCATATAATGCAATATTCGGGACGCCGAAGAGTACCCTATATGTGTTCGGACTTTTGAAAATATGCATAGCCAGATAGAGCCCCCGGCAGTTAGGCCGGTCCAAAGCATATGTGGCTCTCTGAAGCAAGGAGGGAATACAGATGGTAAAATAAACCAATACCGAACAAAAGTTGGCGATCAACTGTTTCCTTTATACCATGTTTAATATGTCAAGGCGTGCTATTACAGATAATGCCATGAACATCAAGGCTAGATTACATGCTGAGAATTTATACACAAGGGGTAGCTGTATGCAGGGCCTAAAAGAAAAGGTAGTCTTGAAGATCCCAGTGGTGCCCTGCCACACGTCTGCGCTGTTTCTCCTTGGTAAAATATCCTTTGAGAGGAGAAGTTGATGGTCGTCTATATGAAAGGGGGGGCCTGAAAAAGAGCCCTTGCACGATCGTAGGGTCGGTAGGTTTTTAATGAACCTGTAGTACGAGAAAGGAAGAAAAAAGAAAGAAGGAGAAAAAGTTAAGGTCCGAATAGGGTCAAGCCGCACTATAGACCTTTTCCGCAGTGTGCCTCGGCCGTTGCCCAAGGTAAGTGTGTAATTATGCATGTGCGGTACGTATGCCGTGGTTTTATGGGGCGACCGGCGGAGGTGAAACTGCTATTCGAGCTCTAGATCCATCGAGCTGTCGTTCTGCAGAGTAGACCGGACTCGCTTGATAGTGTCAGGGGTCTTAACGACCGATGAATTATTCGGCTTGACGAGGCCGTTTTGTACCTCGGCTGCAAGGCCCGCGGTGTGCTCCTCAGTACGGAGGGAGCGCTCCATATTTGCATTGTGTGTGAAAACGCCGCGCGGTCCGGGCATTTTGAGCTTTAAGTAAGCGTAGTGCGGGACTGCATTGAAACGGGCGAAAGCAGTTCGTCCGAGCAGCCCGTGAAAACCACTGCGAAAAGGGACAATGTCGAAGATCAAGTCTTCGCATCGGAACTTATCCGGCGAATAGAAGACTACTTCCAATGTTAAGGAGGCCGTGCAGCAGGCCTCCACGCCGGGTATTACTCCTTTAAAGGTAGTATTGCTAGGCTTAATTCTTGACGGGTCAATGCCCATCTTACGGACAGTGTCTTGATAGATCAGGTTCAGACAGCAGTCGCCGTCCATAAGGACTCTAGTGAGATGGTATCCATCGATGACGAGATTGAGCACCAGGGCGGCCGAACCTCCATGACAGATACTGGTCGGGTGGTCCCTGCGTTCAAAGGTGATCGGACAATCCTACCATGGGTTGAATTTTGGGGCAACAGGCTCTACGGCGTAGACGTACCTTTGTGCACGCTTGCGCTCCCTCTTTGGGATATGTGTGACATGTATCATGTTCACTGTTTTTCACCTCGGGGGGAAATTTCTTATGTCCCCATGTGTTCGGTGGATGGGGCTCATCATCGTCCTCGCTTTGAGGCCCTTTCCCCTTGTGTTCGGTATTTAACTTGCCGGCCTGTTTAAGAACCCAGCAGTTTCTATTGGAGTGGTTGGCAGGCTTGTCGGGGGTGCCATGAATCTGGCAAGGCCTGTCTAGTATCTTATCCAAATTAGATGGACCGCCTCTATTTCCATTGAATGGCTTCTTCTGTTGATCGGCTTCGGAGCCACTGAATCCGACGTTGACCGCCGTATCATCAGTTTCTTCATTGTTGTTCTGACGCTTGTTTTTGTTACGTCGTGACCTTCCGTTGCCATCCCTAGCTTTAGAGTTGCGAGGGTCGCTGGTACTGTTGCTTCTACGAGCCAACCAACTGTCTTCGCCCGCGCAGAAGTGGGTCATAAGTGCAGTGAGAGCTGCCATAGTCTTCGGCTTTTCCTCACCGAGGTGTCGGGCGAGCCATTCATCACAGACGCTATGTTTAAAGGCCGCTGAGGCTTTGGCGTCCGGACAGTTGATGTTTGGTTCTTTGTAATTAAGAACCGAGTCCAGAGTTTGCGGGCTAACTCTCCGGGTTGCTGGACTATGTGACTAAGGTCATCAGCATCCGGTGGCCGGACATAAGTGCCTTGGAAGCTGTCTCGAAAAGCATCCTCCAAGTCTTCCCAGCTCCCAATAGAGTTCTCTGGGAGGCTATTCAACCAGTGACGTGCTGGTCCTTTTAGCTTTAGGGGAAGGTATTTAATGGCATGGAGAACATCGCCGTGAGCCATGTGAATGTGGAGAAGAAAATCTTCAATCCATACAGCGGGATCTGTTGTTCCATCATATGCCTCGATGTTTACAGGTTTAAACCCTTCTGGGAACTGGTGTTGCATTACCTCATCGGTAAAGCACATGGGGTGTGCGGCGCCTCTATATCGGGCAACATCTCGACGGAGTTCGGACGACATCCCTGTTCGGTTCTCGGCCCGAACATGGTGATGCTTGTCGCACCAGGCTTGATGGCCGTCGTCTTGTGTTGGAGAACGTCCCCTTGATCCATAGATTGACCTGGTCTAGCCGGCTCTATTGTCCAGGTCCTGATGTAAGTCATACGTGTAGCCCAGAGCTGCTGCCTCTCTGCCTTTACGGCGAGGTGGTGCGGGCTGGTGTTCGGCATAATTACCTTCTTTGTCCCGTCCACGTGGTGGTCGGTCCAGTTCATCAACATGATTGTATCTTGACGGAATTGGCTCAAGGGCCTCGTCGTCGAATTGGGGTAGTAGCATGCGCTTTGGGTAGCTTTTTGTTGGGTGCTCGAGGACGTATTATTCAGCGGCAAGGACCTTGGTCCATCTGTCATTGAGCGTATCCTGTTCAGCTTGAAGCTGTTGTTGTTTCTTTTTCAGGCTCCTCGCAGTGGCGATGAGCTGTCGCTTGAAAATTTCTTGCTCGAGGGGTTCCTCTAGTATGATAAAATCTTCGTTGCCGAGGCTAACATCCTCCTCGAAGGCCAGCAGATAATTACTATCCTCCGAATCCTCATGATCGACAAGTTCGTCTGGGTTGACTTGTCCTTCTTCCCACTCATCCTGCTCAACAGCAGGCTCGATGGGGTGGTCGGAGTTTTCGGCATTCTCCGGAGTGTCATTGCCTCTGGTGCCAGTATTGCTTTCCTTTTCGCGACGCGCTCGTGAGTGGTGCCACTGAACGTCGGCGTTTAGGTGGTGCCTCGACAGGCTCGTCCTCGATCAGTTCTTGAGCGCTATTGATACGTCCATTTTGCATCATGCTTTTATATTGATATTTATTGCATTATGGGCTGTTATTACACATTATGTCACAATACTTATGCCTATTCTCTCTTATTTTACAAGGTTTACATAAAGAGGGAGAATGCCGGCAGCTGGAATTCTGGGCTGGAAAAGGAGCAAATATTAGAGACCTATTCTGCACAACTCCAAAAGTCCTGAAACTCCACGGAAATTATTTTGGGAAATAATAAAAAATACTGAGCGAAGAAAATACCAGAGGGGGCCCACACCCTGGCCACGAGAGTGGGGGCGCGCCCTACCCCCCTGGGCACACCCCCCTGCCTCGTGGGCCCCCTGGTGGCCCTCCGGTGCCCATCTTCTGCTATATGTAGTCTTTCGTCCGACAAAAAATCATAAGCAAGTTTACGGGACGAAACTCCGCCGCCACGAGGCGGAACCTTGGGGAACCAATCTAGAGCTCCGGCAGAGCTGTTATGCTGGGGAAACTTCCCTCCGGGAGGGGGAAATCATCGCCATCGTCATTGATACGTCTCCGTCGTATCTACTTTTCCAAACACTTTTGCCCTTGTTTTGGACACTAACTTGCATGATTTGAATGGAACTAACCCGGATTGACGTTGTTTTCAGCAGAATTGCCATGGTGTTATTTTGTGCAGAAACAAAAGTTCTCGGAATGACCTGAAACTTCACGGAGATTATTTTTGGAAATAATAAAAAATATTGGCGAAAGAATCAAGGCCAGGGGGCCCACACCCTTTCCACGAGGGTGGGGGGTGCACCTGCCCCGCCCGGGCGCGCCCCCTGCCTCGTGGGCCCCCTGGAGCTCCACCGACCTCAACTCCAACTCCATATATTCGTGTTCGGGGAGAAAAAAACAGAGAGAAAGATTCATCGCATTTTACGATACGGAGCCGCCGCCAAGCCCTAAACTCTCTCGGGAGGGCTGATCTGGATTCCGTTCGGGGCTCCGGAGAGGGGAATCCGTCGCCGTCGTCATCATCAACCATCCTCCATCACCAATTTCATGATGCTCACCACCGTGCGTGAGTAATTCCATCATAGGCTTGCTGGACGGTGATGGATTGGATGAGATTTATCATGTAATCAAGTTAGTTTTGTTAGGGTTTGATCCCTAGTATCCACTATGTTCTGAGATTGATGTTGCTATGACTTTGCTATGCTTAATGCTTGTCACTAGGGCCCGAGTGCCATGATTTCAGATCTGAACCTATTATGTTTTCATGAATATATGTGAGTTCTTGATCCTATCTTGCAAGTATATAGTCACCTACTATGTGTTATGATCCGGCAACCCCGAAGTGACAATAATCGGGACCACTCCTGGTGATGACCATAGTTTGAGGAGTTCATGTATTCACTATGTGTTAATGCTTTGGTCCGGTACTCTATTAAAAGGAGGCCTTAATATCCCTTAGTTTCCGCTAGGACCCCGCTGCCACGGGAGGGTAGGACAAAAGATGTCATGCAAGTTCTTTTCCCTAAGCATGTATGACTATATTCGGAATACGTGCCTACATTACATTGATGAATTGGAGCTAGTTCTGTGTCACCCTATGTTATGACTGTTACATGATGAACCACATCCGGCATAATTCTCCATCACCGATCGAATGTCTACGAGCTTTTCAAATATTTTTCTTCGCTTATTTACTTCTCCGTTGCTATTGTTACAATCACTACAAAACCCAAAAATATTACTTTTGCTATCGTTATCATTACTTCCATACTACTTTGCTACTAAATACTTTGCTGCAGATACTAAGTTATCCAGGTGTGGTTGAATTGACAACTCAACTACTAATACTTGAGAATATTCTTTGGCTCCCCTTGTGTAGAATCAATAAATTTGGGTTGAATACACTACACTCGAAAACTGTTGCGATCCCCTATACTTGTGGGTTATCAAGACTATTTTCTGGCGCCATTGCCGGGGAGCATAGCTCTATTCTTTGAGTCACTTGGGATTTATATCTTCTGGTCACTATGAAGAACTTGAAATACGAGAAAAGTAAAATTTATCCCTCAACTACGAGGGGAGGTAAGGAACTGCCATAGAGCTCTGCACTTGATTCACCTTCTGTTTTGAGTAAGCTTCCGACACCTAAACCTGCTTCTGCTCTTAATTCTGATATGTCGCATGTTATTGATGATGCCACTTCTACTATGCATGATACTTATGATGAAACTACTTCTATGCTTGATACTACTGTGCCACTTGGTGAATTTCTTGATGAACAACTTGCTAGGGCTAGAGAGAATGAAATTATTGAAACTGATAATATTGATGAAAGTGATGATGAAGATTCTCCCCCTAGATATGAATTGCCTATTGTGCCTGAGGGCTATGTTATGGATGAAGAAACTGCTAGAGACTTTCTTGCTTGCAATGATAGAAGTGATCTTAAGAAATTATTAGCTAAGCTGAAACAAAAATCTCTGAATGCTTGAATGAAGTATGATCCGGCCTATGCTACTTCACCTATGTTTGTCACTGATAAGGATTATGAATTCTCTGTCGACCCTGATATAATTACTTTGGTTGAATCTGATCCCTTCTATGGCTATGAATCTGAAACTGTTGTGGCACATCTTACTAAATTAAATGATATAGCCACCCTGTTCACTAATGATGAGAAAGCTCGCTACTATTATATCCTTAAAATATTTCTGTTCTCATTAAAGGGTGATGCTAAGATATGGTTTAATTCTCTTGATCCTGGTTGTGTGCGTAGTCCCTAGGATATGATTTATTACTTCTCTGCAAAATATTTCCCTGCTCATAAGAAACAAGCTGCTTTAAGGGAAATATATAATTTTGTGCAAATTGAAGAAGAGAGTCTCCCACAAGCTTGGGGGAGGCTTCTCCAATTACTTAATGCTTTGCCTGATCATCCTCTTAAGAAAAATGAAATACTTGATATCTTTTATAATGGACTAACCGATGCTTCCAGAGACCACCTGGATAGTTGTGCTGGTTCTGTTTTCAGGGAAAGAACACCAGATGATGCTGAAATTCTATTGAATAATATGCTGACAAATGAAAATAATTGGACACTTCCTGAGCCAACTCCTAAGCCAACCCCGAAGAAAAGGGGCGTTCTATTTCTCAGTCCTGAAGATATGCAAGAGGCAAAGAAATCTATGAAAGAAAAGGGTATTAAAGCTGAAGATGTTAAGAATTTACCTCCTATTGAAGAAATACATGGTCTTAATTTACCCCCTCTTGATAACCCGACACAGGTAGTAGAGGTAAATTCTCTCTATAGATTTGATGAAGGTGATATTCCACGTTATAAGTCTACTAGCCAATGCTTAGATGAGTTTGATAATTTTATTGTCAAACAAGAAAACTTCAATGCTTATTTTGGTAGAGAATTAAAACACAATGCTTATATGCTTGAACACTTGAGTGATAATATGTCTAGAGTTAAAGGTGAACTTAAACTCATTAGTAAACATGCTTCTATGGTTACCACTCAAGTAGAACAAGTACTTAAAGCTCAGAATGATTTTCTCAATGAATTGAATAGTAACAATAATGATTTTGTTGTTAGAGTGGCTACTAGGACTGGTAAAATGACTCAGGAACATTTGTATCCTGAAGGCCATCCTAAGAGAATTGAGCAAGACTATCAGAGAAATAAGATTGATGCACCTAGTCCTTCTAAAAAGAAGAAAAGGAAAAATTATAGGACTTTGCATGCTTCTAGTGAACCTGTTGTAGACACACCTGAGAATCCAAATGATATCTCTATTTCCGATGCTGAAACACAATCTGGTAATGAATATGAACCTAGTGAAAATGCTAATGATAATATTCATGTTGATGCTCAACCTAGTAATGACAATGATGTAGAAACTGAACCTGATGTTGATCTTGATAACCCACAATCGAAGAATCAATGTTATGATAAGAGAGACTTTGTTGCTAGGAAACACGGTAAGGAAAGAGAGCCATGGGTTCAGAAACCCATGCCCTTTCCTCCTAAACCATCAAAGAAAAAGGATGGTGAGGATTTTGAGCGCTTTGCTTAAATGATTAGACCTATCTTTTTGCGTATGCGATTAACTGATATGCTCAAAATGAATCCTTATGCTAAATATATGAAAGAAATTGTTACTAATAAAAGAAAGATACCGGAAGCTGGAATTTCCACCATGCTTGCTAATTATACTTTCAAGGGTGGAATACCAAAGAAACTTGGAGATCCAGGAGTACCCACTATACCATGCTCCATTGAAAGAAACTATGTTAAAACTGCTTTATGTGATCTTGGAGCCGGTGTTAGTGTTATGCCTCTCTCTTTATATCGTAGACTTGATTTGAATAAGTTGACACGTACTGAAATATCTTTGCAAATGGCCAATAAATCAACTGCTATACATGTCGGTATTTGTGAGGATGTGCCTGTTGTGGTTGCAAACGTTACTATTTTAACGGACTTTGTTATTCTTGATATTCCCGAGGACGATAGTATGTCTATTATTCTTGGAAGACCCTTTTTGAATACTGCAGGGGCTGTTATTGATTGCAACAAAGTCAATGTCACTTTTCATGTTAATGGTAATGAGCATACGGTACACTTTCCGAGGAAACAACCTCAAGTTCATAGTATCAACTCTATTCGAAAAATTCCATCGATTATTTTTGGAGGTTTTGAATTTCCTCTACCTACTATCAAAAGAGATATGATATTCTTATTATTGGGGATGTGCATATCCCCGTTGAGGTAACATAGTGTTATTCGAAATTTGTCTGGTTCCATGTTATTCGGAATGAGTTTGTTAACAAGACTTGATCAACCTTGTTAGTAGATTCCTTTTGATGAGCATGAGATGGATGAAGTTAGAAGGCACAACATTCTGTACCCTCCTTTCACTTTCTGTTATTTAGTTGAAACAAAGCAAAAATAGTATTTTCAGGTCTGTTTTCTGAATTATTCGTGCAATAAAAAATACCCCGAAAATAAAAGTTCTCCAAATGCCCTGAAATTTCAATATGATTTTTTCTGGAATATTTGAGAATATCTGGCACTAAGCACACACCAGGGGGAGCAAGCACCTGGCCACGAGGGTCCAGGGCGCGCCCGCTGCCTCGTGGGCCCATGGTGGCTCCCCTCCACTTATTCCTGCACCCACACACTCCTTCTTCCTCCCAAAAAAATCACCAACCAGTTCAAGCACGAGTTCTATCTCATTTCGCTGCGATTTTCGATCTCCTTGCTCAAACCACCTCTCACAAAACTGCTTTGGGGGATTGTTCCTTGGTATGTGACTCCTCCAATGGTCCAATTAGTTTTTGTTCTAGTGCTTTATTCATTGCAAATTTGTGCTGCCTAGGTGACCATGTTCTTGAGCTTGCATGTCAAATTTATATGGTTCCAAGTAGTTCTAATGCATGATATAGTCTGTAGGCACTGGTGAGAGTAGTTGCTATCAATTTTGTTGAGCTTGGTTCACTTTTATTTGAAGTTACTAAAAATTTCAGAAATTTTTCAGAGGAAGAAATATGTTTAGGAAAATGTACCAAGGTGGTCCTTCAAGGAAGCAAGGACCCAGGCTTGCAATGCGGGATGCTGACGATGAACCACCAAGGGACGCTCAAGTGCGGGCTTGTGAATGGCCTTCAGAGGACTTCATGGATCGAGCAGGAATCAGGGAAGAATTTAACGCATATGTGTGTAACGCTGATCTTGTGAGCTTCGAGGCAGATAAGTGCCGTCAATACCACTATCTCACTGATTCCTTTGTGAGGAGGTTTGAATTTTCATCGTCACGCAATTCTCAAACTGTCATGTTTGATATTTATGAAAATTCTTATACTATGGACTTAGAGGATTTTAATACTGCTTGCAAACTTCCACAATGGGGTAGTCCTAGTGAACCTCGCAAATCTGAATTTAGAGATTTTCTTGCTACTATAACTGTGGGGGAATCTAGAGACATAACACAAGCTACCATAGGGAGCATTCATTTTCCTGCTATACATTATTTTGCTCTCTTCATAGGTAGGTGCATAAATGGTAAGGGTGAAGCATGCCACATGTGTGTTCCTGACCTCAGTGTTCTCAGGAGTGCTGTGTTAGGAGATAAACATTATAATTTGGGATCCATTGTTGCACGTAGGTTGCATAATAATAGATTTAATGGAGATTTCTTTGGTGGAATTTATGCAACCCGTTTAGCTAATTTTCTTGGTGTAACCATACGTGAGGATGATATTGAGTTGCCTCCTACTTATTTAGATTATGAGGCTATGGTTCGTCATCGTTTTATTGAGAGGAACAATCAGTTCCTCCAGTACCGACTAATCTTTGACAGACGACACACCTATCACGTTGCTCTCCCTGCTTCTACCTTCTTTGACTTTCAGGCAAAAGGGAGATATTTTATAACCAGAGAGGAGGCGGATGAGTATAAGAGGAGGGCTGAGACAGCTCGCCTCCAAGCTGCATGCAGCCCACAATGCAATGACTGCTGCATCTCAGTACGACCCTTACTATCACTTTGGATATCCGCCAGGCCAGCCGTGGATATAGACCAACTTAGGCCAAAAGCCTAAGCTTGGGGGAGTACGTATTTCCCACCGACATTACATTTATGTTCACACACTCATTCCTAGATGTCGGTGCTCATACTTTTTCACTGTAATATCCATGCTAGTTATTTTCCTTTTTATTCTTTCTTCTTGTGTGTTTGATAAACTTGAAGAAAAACCAAAAAAATTAGTTGTAGCGTTTAGCTAGTTTACCTTTCTTGCTGTAGTAGTAGTAATTAAAAAGAAAACCCAAAAATATTTCATGTTCTTCTTTTGCTTGTTGGGAGCTTTCCTGTGTAAATAGTTTTATTTCTTTTCTTTTCTTTGGGGGTCAATAGGAGAAGACCATAATAAAATTGTTGAAGTGGCTCTTATATGCATTATTGTTGAATTAACCAAGAGCCCATATTGCCTTGTCTTCTCCTGTTTATTGAATGCTTGCAGATTCCAGCTTAGTCCAATGCACGTGCACTATTATTATTTTGCACATCGTTCGGTCATGCAAGTGAAAGGCAATTATGACGATATATGATGGACTGATTGAGATGAGAGAAGCTGGTATGAGCTCGACCTCTTTTGCTTTTGTAAATATGATTAGTTCATCGTTCCTGATTCAGCCTATTATGAATAAACATGTTTGCAATGACAATTAGAGATTATAGTTACTTATGCCATGCTTAATTAGCTAGGAGTTTATAATGGTTCACCTTGCGTGCCAACATGCTATTAAAATGGTTGTGATGTGGTATAATAGGGTGCTATCCTCCTTTGAATGATTCAAGTGACTTGACTTGGCACATGTTCACACATGTAGTTTAAACAAAATCAACATAGCCTTCACGATATTTATGTTCATGGTGGATTATATCCTACTCATGCTTTGTAGCGACCCGACCTCAGACGGTCAAGTCTCTGTGCTTAAGTGTCATCCCTGGATCAGTATGTTGACACAAACAGTACTCGAGGATTTATAACAGAGGTAAATCACATGTATAAAGTAACGTAAATACTATTACCTCAATCCAAAAAGTGGAAGTAACAACAAGGTTGTGGATTCCCATCAACACCAACGGCAAAGTTGAATGTAGAAATCGTAACTCTAACGTATCACTTACTCGTCGTAAGATAATCCTGCAACATGAGACGTTGCAGCCACAGAGGGTCAGTACATTGAATGTACTGGCAAATTCACACCATAGGATAATGATGAATAAAGGCTATAACTATATGCATATATGGTTGGTGGAAAAGCTCTATGGTTATAATGTTTTTGTGAAAAGCCAATTTTTCCGTACTGTAAAGGAATATATTTTATTTAACTACAAAGTTGGTTGAAAATATTGAGAAGGTAAACCCCCTCTCAATCCCAATTAAAAGTAATCATTAACAACCCAACACATTAATTAAGTGACGTGATGAGATCAACATGATAATCCAAGAACTAGATACTCAAGATGTCCATAACCGGGGACACGGCTAACCATGATTAGTTTGTACACTCTGCAGAGGTTTGTGCACTTTTCCCCACAAGACACGATCTCCTCCGTTGGTTTTCTCGCACTACATGATGTTTGAGAAACGGATGACCGAGACATGGTCTTTCAGAAGCATTAGCACCTTACGATGGGTAGACCGGTACACCTACATCCCCTACATCTGCTAGTCTACCACCGTAAGAGTTCACACATCTTAATCAACTATGCTAGAGCTCATAATAGCTTGTGGCTGCACACGGAAGTTTCTAGCATGAAAATGTTGGGGAACGTAGCAGAAATTCAAAATTTTCTATGCATCACCAAGATCAATCTATGGAGTAATCTAGCAACGAGGGGAAGGGGAGTGCATCTACATACCCTTGTAGATCGCGAGCGGAAGCGTTCAAGAGAACGGGGTTGATGGAGTCGTACTCGTCGTGATCCAAATCACCGATGATCCTAGCGCCGAACGGACGGCACCTCCGCGTTCAACACACGTACGGAGCAGCGACGTCTCCTCCTTCTTGATCCAGCAAGGGGGGAGGAGAGGTTGATGGAGATCCAGCAGCACGACGGCGTGGTGGTGGAAGTAGCGGGATTCCAACAGGGCTTCGCCAAGCGCTGCGGGATGAGGGAGATGTGTCACGGGAGGGAGAGGGAGGCGCCAGGGCTTGGATTGCTGCTGCCCTCCCTCCCCCCCCCCCCCACTATATATAGGGCCAAGGGAGAGGGGGGGGCGCAGCCTTGCCCCTTCCTCCAAGGAAGGGTGCGGCCAGGGAGGAGTCCTTCCCCCCCCAAGGCACCTCGGAGGTGCCTTCCCCTTTTAGGACTCTCCCTTTTTTCTTATCTCTTGTGCATGGGCCTCTTGGGGCTGGTGCCCCCCTTGGTGGACCCCCGGACCCCTTTCGGCACTCCCGGTACAATACCGATAAAGTGCGAAACTTTTCCGGCGACCAAAATAAGACTTCCCATATATAAATCTTTACCTCCGGACCATTCCGGAACTCCTCGTGACGTCCGGGATCTCATCCGGGACTCCGAACAACTTTCGGGTTACCGCATACTAATATCTCTATAACCCTAGCGTCACCGAACCTTAAGTGTGTAGACCCTACGGGTTCGGGAAACAGGCAGACATGACCGAGACGACTCTCCGGTCAATAACCAACAGCGGGATCTGGATACCCATGTTGGCTCCCACATGCTCCTCGATGATCTCATCGGATGAACCACGATGTCGAGGATTCAATCAATCCCGTATACAATTCCCTTTGTCAATCGATATGTTACTTGCCCGAGATTCGATCGTCGGTATTCCTATACCTTGTTCAATCTCGTTACTGGCAAGTCTCTTTACTCGTTCCGTAACACATCATCCCGTGATCAACTCCTTGGTCACATTGTGCACATTATGATGATGTCCTACCGAGTGGGCCCAGAGATACCTCTCCGTTTACACGGAGTGACAAATCCCAGTCTCGATTCGTGCCAACCCAACAGACACTTTCGGAGATACCTGTAGTGCACCTTTATAGCCACCCAGTTACGTTGTGACGTTTGGTACACCCAAAGCATTCCTACGGTATCCGGGAGTTGCACAATCTCATGGTCTAAGGAACTGATACTTGACATTAGAAAAGCTCTGAGCAAACGAACTACACGATCTTGTGCTAGGCTTAGGATTGGGTCTCGTCCATCACATCATTCTCCTAATGATGTGATCCCGTTATCAACGACATCCAATGTCCATGATCAGGAAACCGTAACCATCTATTGATCAACGAGCTAGTCAACTAGAGGCTTACTAGGGACATGGTGTTGTCTATGTATCCACACATGTATCTGAGTTTCCTATCAATACAATTCTAGCATGGATAATAAACGATTATCATGAACAAGGAAATATAATAATAACCTATTTATTATTACCTCTAGGGCATATTTCCAACAGTCTCCCACTTGCACTAGAGTCAATAATCTAGTCCACATCACCATGTGATTAACATTCATAGGTCACATCACCATGTGACCAACATCCAAAGAGTTTACTAGAGTCAACAATCTAGTTCACATCTCTATGTGATTAACACTCAATGAGTTCTGGTTTGATCATGTTATGCTTGTGAGAGAGGTTATTAGTCAACGGGTTTGAACCTTTCAGATCCGTGTGTGCTTTACGAATATCTATGTCATCTTGTGGATGCTACCACGCGCTACTTGGAGCCATTTCAAATAACTGCTCTACTATACGAATCCGGTCTACTACTCAGAGTCATCCGGATTAGTGTCAAAGTTCACATCGACGTAACCCTTTACGACGAACTCCTTTTCACCTCCATAATCGAGAAAATTCCTTAGTCCACTAGATACTAAGGATAAGTTCGACCGCTGTCATGTGATCCATTCCCGGATCACTATTGTACCCCTTGACCAACTCATGGCAAGGCACACTCCATGTGCGGTACACAGCATAGCATACTGTAGAGCCTACGTTTGAAGCATAGGGGACGACCTTCGTCCTTTCTCTCTCTTCTGCTGTGGTCAGGTCTTGAGTCTTACTCAATACTCACACCTTGTAACACAGCCAAGAACTCCTTCTTTGCTGATCTATTTTGAACTCTTTCAAAATCATGTCAAGGTGTGCGTTCTTTGAAAGTATCATCAGGCGTCTTGATCTATCTCTATAGATCTTGATGCCCAATATGTAAGCAGCTTTATCCAGGTCTTCCTTTGAAAAACTCCTTCCAAACAACCCTTTATGCTTTCCAGAAATGTTACATCATTTCGGATCAACAATATGTCATTCACATATACTTATCAGAAATGTTGTAGCGCTCCCACTCACTTTATTGGAAATACAAGTTTCTCATAAACTTTGTATAAACCCAAAATCTTTGATCACTCCATCAAAGCGTATATTCTGACTCCGAGATGCTTGCTCTAGTCCATGGAAGGATCGCTGGAGCTAGCATACCTTTTAGCATCCTTAGGATCGACAAAACCTTTCTGATTGTATCACATATAACCTTTCCTTACGAAAACTGGTAAGGAAACTTGTTTTGACATCCATCTGACAGATTTCATAAATGCAGCTAATGCTAACATGATTCCGATGGACCTAAGCATCGCTACGGATGAGAAAAACTCATCGTATTCAACTCCTTGAACTTGTGAAAATACTCTTTGCCACAAGTCGAGCTTCATAGACGGTAACATTACCGTCCATGTCCGTCTTCTTCTTAAAGATCCATTTATCTCAATGGCTTGCCGATCATCGGGCAAGTTCACCAAAGTCCATGCTTTGTTCTGATACATGGATTCTATCTCGGATTTCATGGCCTCGAGCCATTCGTCGGAATATGGGCCCACCATCGCTTCTCCATAGCTCGTAGGTTCATTGTTGTCTAGCAACATGACTTCCAAGACAGGATCACGCATTACTCTGAAGTAGTGCGCATCCTCGTCGTCCTACGAGGTTTGGTAGTGACTTGATCCGAAGTTTCATGATCACTATCATAAGCTTCCACTTCAATTGGTGTAGGTGCCACAGGAACAACTTCCTGTGCCCTGCTACACACTAGTTGAAGCGACGGTTCAATAACCTTATCAAGTCTCCACCATCCTCCCACTCAATTCTTTCGAGAGAAGCTTTTCCTCGAGAAAGGACTCGTTTCTAGAAGCAATTACTTTTGCTTCCAGATCTGAAATAGGAGGTATACCCAACTATTTTGGGGTATTCTATGAAGATGCATTTATCCGCTTTGGGTTCGAGCTTATCAGCCTGAAACTTTTTCACATAAGCATCGCAGCCCCAAACTTTTAAGAAACGACAACTTAGGTTTCTCTAAACGGTGTCGTCTCAACAGAATTGCGTGGTGCCCCTTTTAAAGTGAATGCGGTTGTCTCTAATGCCTACCCATAAACGATAGTGGTAATTCGATAAGAAACATCATGGTATGCACCATATCCAATAGGGTGCAGTTATGATGTTCGGACACACCATCACACTATGGTGTTCCAGGCGGTATTAATTGTGAAACACTTTCCACAATGTCTCAATTGTGTGCCAAACTCGTATCTCAGATACTCATCTCTATGATCATATCACATACATTTTATCCTCTTGTCACGACGATCTTCAACTTCACTCTGAAATTACTTGAACCTTTCAATAATTCAGACTAGTGTTTCATCAAGTAAATACACTCAGCATCTACTCAAATCATCTGTGAAGTAAGAACATAACGATATCCACTGCATGCCTCAGCACTCATTGGACTGCGTACATCAAAATGTATTACTTCCAATAAGTTGCTCTCTTGTTCCATCTTACTGAAAACGAGGACTTTCAGTCATCTTGCCCATGTGGTATGATTTGCATGTCTCAAGTGATTCATAATCAAGTGAGTCCAAACGATCCATCTGCATGGAGTTTCTTCATGCATATATACCAATAGACATGGTTCGCATGTCTCAATCTTTTCAAAACGAGTGAGTCCAAAGATCCATCTATATGGAGCTTCTTCATGCGTTTTATACCAATATGACTCAAGTGGCAGTGCCACAAGTATGTGGTACTATCATTACTATCTTATATCTTCTGGCATGAACATGTGTATCACTACGATCGAGATTCATTTTAGGTGCAAGACCATTGAAGGTATTATTCAAATAAACAGAGTAACCATTATTCTCCTTAAATGAATAACCGTATTGCGATAAACATAATCCAATCATGCTCAATGCAAACACCAAATCTCGATAGTAGAGGGAGCATGCGATGCTTTGATCACATCAACCTTGGAAACACTTCCAACACATATCGTCATCTCACCTTTAGCTAGTCTCCGTTTATTCCGCAGCTTTTATTTCGAGTTACTAACACTTAGCAGCCGAACCGGTATCTAATACCCTGGTGCTGCTAGGAGTACTAGTAAAGTACACATTCATATAATGTATATCCAATATACTTCTGTCGACCTTGCCCGCCTTCTCATCTACCAAGTATCTAGGGCAGTACTGCTTCAGTGACCGTTCCCCTCATTACAGAAGCACTTAGTCTCGGGTTTGGGTTCAACCTTGGGATTCTCCACTAGAGCAGCAAATGATTTGCTGTTTCATGAAGTATCCCTTTTGCCCTTGCCCTTCTAGAAACTAGTGGTTTTACTAACCATCAACAATTGATGCTCCTTCTTGATTTCTACTTTCGCGGTGTCAAACATCGCGAGTTGCTCAAGGATCATCATCTAACCTTGATATTTATAGTTCATCATGAAGCTCTAATAGCTTGGTGGCAGTGACTATGGAGAACCATCACTATCTCATCTGGAAGATTAACTCCTACTCGATTCAAGTGATTGTAGTACTCAGACAATCTGAGCACATGCTCAACGGTTGAGCCTTTCTCCCTTAGTTTGCAGGCTTAAGAAACTTGTCAGAGGTCTCATACCTCTTGACGTGGGCACTAGTCTGAAATCCCAATTTCAGTCTTCGGAACATCTCACATGTTCTGCAACGTTTCAAAAACGTCTCTGGTGCCACAATTCTAAACCGTTAGCATTACGCACTGAACTATCACGTAGTCATCAAAACGTGTATGTCAGATGTTTCGTAACATCTACAGACGACGCTGAGGTTCAGCACACCGAGCGGTGCATTAAGGACATAAGCCTTCTGTGCAGCAATGAGGACAATCCTCAGTTTACGGACCCAGTCCGCATAATTGCTACTACCAACTTTCAACTAAATTTTCTCTAGGAACATATCTTAAACAGTAGAACTAAAGCGTATGACATAATTTGTAAAGACCTTTTGACTACGTTCATGATAATGAAGTTCATCTGATTATTGAACTCCCACTCAGATAGACATCCCTCTAGTCATCTAAGTGATACATGATCCGAGTCAAACTAGGCCGTGTCCGATCATCACGTGAGACGGACTAGTCATCATCGATGAACATCTCCATGTTGATCGTATCTGCTATACGACTCATGTTCGACCTTTCGGTCTCTTGTGTTCCGAGGCCATGTCTGTACATGCTAGGCTCGTCAAGTCAACCTAAGTGTTTCACATGTGTTCCGAGGCCATGTCTGTACATGCTAGGCTCGTCAACACCCGTTGTATTCGAACGTTAGAATCTATCACACCCGATCATCACGTGGTGCTTCGAAACAACGAACCTTCGCAACGGTGCACAGTTAGGGGGAACACGTCTCTTGAAATTTTAGTGAGGGATCATCTTACTTACTACCGTCGTTCTAAGCAAATAAGATGCATAACATGATAAACATCACATGCAATCAAATAGTGACATGATATGGCCAATATCATTTTGCTCCTTTGATCTCCATCTTCAGGGCACCATGATCATCTTCGTCACCGGCATGACACCATGATCTCCATCATCATGATCTCCATCATTGTGACTTTATGAAGTTGTCACGCCAACGATTACTTCTACTTCTATGGCTAACGCGCTTAGCAATAAAGTAAAGTAATTTACATGGCGTTATTCAATGACACGCAGGTCATACAAAAAATAAAGACAACTCCTATGGCTCCTGCCGGTTGTCATACTCATCGACATGCAAGTCGTGATTCCTATTACAAGAATATGATCAATCTCATACATCACATATATCATTCATCACATCTTCTGGCCATATCACATCACATAGCACATGCTGCAAAAACAAGTTAGACGTCCTCTAATTGTTGTTGCAAGTTTTACGTGGCTTGTATAGGTTTCTAGCAAGAACATTTCTTACCTACGTAAAACCACAACGTGATTTGCCAATTTCTATTTACCCTTCATAAGGACCCTTTTCATCGAATCCGTTCCGACTAAAGTGGGAGAGACAGACACCCGCTAGCCACCTTATGCAACTAGTGCATGTCAGTCGGTGGAACCTGTCTCACGTAAGCGGACGTGTAAGGTCGGTCCGGGCCGCTTCATCCCACAATGCCGCCGAAACAAGATAAGACTAGTAGCGGCAAGAAGAATTGGCAACATCTACGCCCACAACTACTTTGTGTTCTACTCGTGCATAGAAACTACGCATAGACCTAGCTCATGATGCCACTGTTGGGGAACGTAGCAGAAATTCAAAATTTTCTACGCATCACCAAGATCAATCTATGGAGTAATCTAGCAACGAGGGGAAGGGGAATGCATCTACATACCCTTGTAGATCGCGAGCGGAAGCGTTCAAGAGAACGGGGTTGATGGAGTTGTACTTGTCGTGATCCAAATCACCGATAATCCTAGCGCCGAACGGACGGCACCTCCGCGTTCAACACACATACGGAGCAGTGACGTCTCCTCCTTCTTGATCCAGCAAGGGGGGAGGAGAGGTTGATGGAGATCCAGCAGCACGACGGCGTGGTGGTGGAAGTAGCGGGATTCCAACAGGGCTTCGCCAAGCGCTGCGGGAGGAGGGAGATGTGTCACGGGAGGGAGAGGGAGGCGCCAGGGCTTGGATTGCTGCTGCCCTCCCTCCCCCCACTATATATAGGGCCAAGGGAGAGGGGGGGCACAGGGTTGCCCCTTCCTCCAAGGAAGGGTGCGGCCAGGGAGGAGTCCTTCCCCCCCAAGGCACCTCGGAGGTGCCTTCCCCTTTTAGGACTCTCCCTTTTTTCTTATCTCTTGCGCATGGGCCTCTTGGGGCTGGTGCCCCCTTGGTGGACCCCCGGACCCCTTTCAGCACTCCCGGTACAATACCGATAAAGTGCGAAACTTTTCCGACGACCAAAATAAGACTTCCCATATATAAATCTTTACCTCCGAACCATTCCGGAACTCCTCGTGATGTCCGGGATCTCATCCGTGACTCCGAACAACTTTCGGGTTACCGCATACTAATATCTCTATAACCCTAGCGTCACTGAACCTTAAGTGTGTAGACCCTACGGGTTCGGGAGACAGGCAGACATGACCGAGACGACTATCCGGTCAATAACCAACAGCGGGATCTGGATACCCATGTTGGCTCCCACATGCTCCTCGATGATCTCATCGGATGAACCACGATGTCGAGGATTCAATCAATCCCGTATACAATTCCCTTTGTCAATCGATATGTTACTTGCCCGAGATTCGATCGTCGGTATTCCTATACCTTGTTCAATCTCGTTACCGGCAAGTCTCTTTACTCGTTCCGTAACACATCATCCCGTGATCAACTCCTTGGTCACATTGTGCACATTATGATGATGTCCAAAAAAATACAAGCAATCACTGGATTCCCCAGGTGCCTCAATCCACCCATATGTGTATTTAAGTTGCCACCTTATGTTGGACCATTAATTTAACAATCTCACAACTGTCATGGATTCACTCAAACCCAATCCACGTCTACGAGCATAACATGGCAGTATAAGCATAACGTAATAGTAACTCCCAAGATTTGATTCCAGGGCAATAGGTTCCTACCTCATCAACTACTTCCCAATACCCACATGTTATCAATCCTACTCATGCAATGTTGAGGGTGAAACTAATGCATAAAAACTGGGTATGAAAGGGATATGATCAAAGTGTGAACTTGCCTTGTACAGTTGATGAAGATGATTCGCACTCAAAACTCCTGATAGATCTACTCGTCACACTCCGGTCAATCTATTGTAAGCAAGCAATAGTAACCACACACAAGCACTCACTCAAAAAGGTCGGAAAGAACGAAAAACAATTCGGAAAACATCAAAACCAAGCAACTAACTCTTGCAACATAAAACAATTTCTAACAGTACCAAAATTATGTGAATTAGGCCTTATCAGAAAGTTTAGGTCAAGAACTTCGATTTGCAAAAAGAATCAACTCAAACGGAGTTATAAAACTCGAGTTACGATCAAACGAAGTTTGAATTCAAATCTGATCTAATTCAAATTTTAAAATTTCAAAAACATGTTTAAGTTGTTTTACTGGATAGATGAGATCATAACGAAGACGTGGGCGTTGGTTTCGTTGAATTTGGATAAACGAGTAAAAAGATGTGATAGATTGAAGATCGGGGACTAAACTGTGAAGAAACTAAATACGTACGGGTCCCTGGCTAAAATTAAAAAGAAAAAGAAAAAGACTAAATAACGGACGTTCGCTACACAGATCTACAGAACGAAAACGTTCACTAAAACTAACTAAACAGAAAACGTTCGTTAAATAATAAACCTAAAAAAACAAATCTAGGGTTTTTTTTCCTGAAAACCGAACTAATATAATAAAACCGGGCGGGTTTTAGCGGTTATACCGGCTCGGGCGGTTTACGGCGAAAAACCGGCGGCGCGGATCAGATCGGCTCCGGCGAGGCGAGGCGGCGTTGCGCCGTCAGCGGGAGGCGAGGCGCGGCAGGGGGTGGGGCAGCGGCGGCGCGGGGTGACAGCAGCGATGCGGCGTCGCGGTGGTGCGACGGTGGGCGGCAGCAGCAGCGGGGCGGCAGCGCGGATCCGGCGAGATGCGGCGGCGGCGCGGGGGTTCGTGAGGCCGCGGCGGCGAGATGTGAGGAGCGGCGCGGGGCGGCGGATCTCGCCTTTTAAAGGGTGAGGGGAGGAGGTGGCGTGGAGGAGGGGGCGCGGGGTCGACGCGGAGTCTGGCCGGACTCCGGCTGGCGGCGGCGATGCTCGGGACTCCGTCCCGAGCTTGCGGGCGGTGCGGCGCGGTGGGCTGCGGCCAGGCCCAGTTGGCTGGGCCGGCCCAGTCAGAACTTAAAAAAAACATTTATCTAGAGAAACTAAAATAAATAAAACAAAATAAACAAAAATATTATATAGGCATATAATATATAAAAACATTCAGAAAAAAAATTCCAACAACATGAACATTTTTCTTGAGTCAAATAAAATCCACACAAATTTAAATGAAGCAAAGAGTGCTACTGCTCCAATAAAATCCAATAAAAATCATTTTAAAAATACCAAAATGTTTTCAAATTTATTTATCTCCAATTTTCTGATGTAGGGAATCATGTTACCCTATTTTCCATATATTTTATTTTTGGAGACAAATAATTTGAATAAAACCCAAATAACTCCAAATTGAAAAATAATTTCAAAAGGACTTTGAATTTGATTCTTTGAAACTTCCAACTCATATTTCATATAATTTGAAGAACTCATTTTATCTTCTCTCGTGAAAATCATTGAGTTGCTTAAAGTTTTCTGAATTTGAAATTTTTTCAAATGAAATTCAAATGTTTGCAAAAACCTTTGTCATTTAAATAAATGGAAGAAGTCATGACATGTTCTCTCCAGGGTTTTGTATTTGAAAAGAATTTGAATTCAAGGAGATCAGAAAGCAAAGATGAAAGTTTGGGAAAGTCCTCTTATTCCCTCTCATTTAACTTTCAAAAAGTTTCAACTTCACTCACTTTCAGTCAATCAATCAAACAACAATCAAAATCTATCTATTTAATATAACATTCCAAAATTTAGAATTTTGGGATGTTACAAACCTACCACCCTTAAAATGAATCTCGTCCTCCAGATTCGGAGAGGCTAGAAAGAAATAGGTTAGGTATGGGGGTCTTCTCAAAATCCATCGATCACCACAGGGGGTCTGGGGTGCTACCACCCTTAGAAACATTCTTACGGTCCCATCAATACTCATATACTCCATCCTTATTCTTGACAGGGCCGGTCTTCTCAAATTCTCAGGAAAATTCCTTCTCAGGCGCTTCCTGTAGTGGCATAACCTTTTCCTCAATTTCTTCTTTCCTTTCATCTTGGTAAGGTTATTCCAAGACTGGGTCTTCTTAGCTGACGGGTCTGGCGCCAATACTAATCAACTATCAATATCTCATGGTGGTCAAACATTTATGGTTTCTCCTGCAGAAAATTGGTCTGGGCTGAACCTCACCATGTATCCTACGATTGGCAACAGCTGCCTTGTACAAGGGAAAATTGCTATACCATTCTAAGGTTAAAACAAGGTTTAATATCGTCGTCTCTCTACTATAGGCAAGTCACTCAGATTTACAATCCCACATAGCAAGGCAAATAATAAGAGTAAGTCGGTATGGTGATCAATCCACCCCGCACCCAAATCATTACCTTATATACGGTTTAGCGAATCTCGCATTCTAACACTCGGTCATCCTCACAAGCATTGCAGAATTTCTCTTGTCGACGAACCAAGTTCGGATAAATCCATGGATTCTGCAAGCCAAACAAACATCTATCGTTCCTTCCCAACCCTCAAGTTTTGCGTAACTCCTATAAGATCGTTTGTCGATAAAATCGTAATTTCTTCCAGGGTTTTTCCTTTAGCAAGAATGTGCTTGCTTCTTGGCAGGTCCTGGGGCCTGTGGGTTACGGCCCATCCCATCACTTGTAGTCCTTGAACTTATCATCGGGCAACTGATCATTATTCCAACTTCCGACTTCCTAGTATTCTTAAATCCATCCAATTGTACTGTCTTCCTTTCTTCTATTGGCACCAAACTAGGACATGATTACTCAGACTCATCATGAAATTTCCATTGATCCATATTTCCAACATCATACCTCCTTTATATCCAATAGTAATTCATCTCTTCATCCTCGTGGGATATCCCACTTACCGAGATAAAAACTTATACTTATGAAGTCCATACTCCACTTCGTGGAACATCATTATCTTTTCCAGGGTCAAGCGTCCTTACAGGGGAATATTGGCCATCTCTGCATGGCACTTCTTCAACTGGGAAATGTGAAGCACATCATGAACTCCTGACAGTCCTTCGGGAGACTCCAACTTGTTGGCCACTTCTCCCATACGCTCCAAAACTCGGTATGGTCCTACAAATCCCGGGGTTAACTTTCCCTTAACTCCAAATTGTTTGACTCCTCGCAGAGGGGACACACGAAGACATGCTCTGTCTCCAATTTCATAGACTACCTCCTTGCGTTTTTGAGTCTGCATAACTCTTCTGCCTGGACTGAGCTACCTTCAGTCTATCTCGAATCAACTTAACATTCTCTTCTGACTCCTTGATCACATTTGGTCCAAGAAATTGACGGTCTCCAACTTCATCCCACATCAACGGTGTCTGGCTCCTTCTCCCATACAAAGCTTCAAAAGGGGTCATCTTCAAACTGGCTTGGTAACTGTTGTTGTATGAGAACTCCGCGTAAGGTAGATTATCATCCCTAATAGATCCATAATCTAGCGCACATGCTCTCAACATCTCCTCCAGAATCTGATTGACTCTCTCGGTCTATCCATCTGTCTGCGGATGAGAGGTTGTACTGAACTCTAGCCTAGTACCCAAAGTCTGGTGCAGCTGATTCCAAAACTTTGAGGTAAACTGTGTTCCTCTATCTGATACGATGGTCCTCGGAACTCCATGTAGACATACGATCCTGTTCATATATATCTTGGCCAACTTCGCACTTGTATAGGTGGTTTTCACTGGGATAAAGTGAGCCACTTTGGTCAAGCGAATCAACTACTACCCAGATAGAATCATATCCCGATCGGGTTCTGAGAAATCCGGTAATGAAATCCATGCCATGCTTATCCCACTTCCATTCGGGTATCGGCATAGGCTGTAGTAATCCTGCTGGCTTCTGATGCTCTGCCTTTACTCTCTGGCATACATCACCTACGACTACATACTCCGCAATATCCTTCTTCATACCAGTCCACCAGAAACGCTCCTTCAAATCCAAATACATCTTGGTGTTTCCAGGGCGAATCGAGTATGGTGAGTCATGAGCCTCCTGAAGTATTAACTTCCTGATCTTTGCATTATTGGGCACATATACACGGTCCTCGAACCATAAGGTGTCGTGCTCATCCTTACGAAAACCTTGGCCTTTCCTTTGCTCATCCTCTCTTTTACCTCAGCAATCTCTTTGTCATCCTTCTGAGCTTCATGGATCTTTCCCAACAATGTAGACTGAACATCCATTGCTGCAACAAAACCTTTGGGAACAATCTAAGTTCCCTGAGATCCTCTGCTAACTCCTTTGGTAATCCTCCTCTTATGAGGGTATTCATCCTTGTTTTCTTTATGGTTGTGTCCTATTTCTCCACAAAGCTTGTATGCACAAGGTGTCTTCATATCCTGTCCATAAGGCCTCAACTTCTGGGACACAAGACGAGATCTTTGCAGAGTCATCTTAAATTCTTCCCAAGTGGTTACTCTTTGCCATCCATTGATGGTTTGGTACATTCTCCACCAAGTAGCAGCAACTCTTACAAAGCACTGAAGAGCATGCTGGGTCATATCCCTTCCGGCTATAGTGTTATTCTTCATATGACCTTCCATGTTCTGAATCCATCGGTCCGTCTCCAATTGAATCATCGGTCCAGAAAAATATGGGTTCATCTCCATTCATCCTCTATTGGGTCCATGGGTTTTGGGGTGGGATAAGAGAGAGAGAGAGAGAGAGAGAGAGAGAGAGAGAGAGAGATGCACACAATACAAACAAAAGTATTGAAAAGGCAGATTTTATTTGTGGCTGTCGGGAAAAACATCAAACAAATGACAGCTCACAAATGTCGCATCTAATGTAGGTATAAAACAGGGGTTTGGTCTTCTAAGGGTCAATAAATCTTCAGAGTCGCCAAACTCTTCAAGTCTTGTACATGTCTCCGATGGCTTCTTCCGATCATGCTTGTCCTTCTAAAATTCTTTTGCTAGATCATCTATGTTGACGCGAAATCTCTCATGACGTCCTTTTATATTTTTGGAGTTGCGTTCCAAACTTCTGGGTTCCAACATCCTTGTCATGAACCATGTCCTACTGTCCTTCAGTTCTTGACGAATCTCTGGTATCTCGAGGTTTTGTTCCTCCAGTTTGGCTACTTCAGCTTCTGGGTCCTAAGTTATCCATGAAATTCTTCCTTTTCAAATACGGCTTCCTATAGGTTCATCTTAAACTTCCTGATGTAATACTCCAGATCCTGGTGATACACCATCTAAGGTTAAAACTTCATCTTGCTGATAGGTGCTCCATCAGCCTTCTATCATCCAATCCTTCCATGCATATGCGTGCTTAACTCAGCACGGTGAGAATAGCATAAGCGGGCGATAACATCATCGATAGCCGTGTTTCTGCTCTTGTCATTTCCATGAGCTATCTCTCCATAGTTGATATCTCCTGCCTTAGGGTTTTCCTTGACAGAACTTTGAGTTTTTGACTCTCCATGCTCCGGTATTTCTCCGATACACCTTGATCTCGGGTATTGACAACTTCCATAGTCTGCCAAGTTCCATAAGGGTAGCCTTCCTAGGTCATAAAAAATCTGGGAATTCTTCAGAGCCTTCAAATTTTCCTAGTCTTCAGAGTCTTCAACTGTTGTAGTTTCCATTATTCAGCTGCATGGTAAAATCTTCTTCATTCTGAAGTGGTCTTAGTTGTCCGATATCTTGTACTTCTTGGAGTGGTCTCATCAGCTGAATCTTCGTGTGGTCAAAAGGGAAAAGGGATATAATCACACTAAAAGGGAATATTTGAATAAGCTCAGAAGAGAAGAGAGGTAAAAGATCTTTTTGAAAAAAGAATGTTTTAGAGAAAATCCTTCCTATCGGCTTGCCAGTTTCTAGGGTCACGTCCTACAGTCAACATGTGCTTTGATACCATCTTGTAGCGACCCGACCTCAGATGGTCAAGTCTCTGTGCTTAAGTGTCATCCCTGGATCGGTATGCTGACACACACAGTACTCGAGGATTTATAACAGAGGTAATCACATGTATAAAGTAACGTAAATACTATTACCTCAATCCAAAAAGCGGAAGTAACAACAAGGTTGTGGATTCCCATCAACACCAACGGCAAAGTTGAGTGTAGAAATCGTAACCCTAACGTAGCACTTACTCGTCGTAAGATAATCCTGCAACATGAGACGTTGCAGCCACAGAGGGTCAGTACATTGAATGTACTTGCAAATTCACACCATAGGATAATGATGAATAAAGGCTATAACTATATGCATATATGGCTGGTGGAAAAGCTCTATGGTTATAATGTTTTTGCGAAAAGCCAATTTTTCCCTACTGCAAAGGAATATATTTTATTTAACTACAAAGTTGGTTGAAAATATTGAGAAGGTAAACCCCCTCTCAATCCCAATTAAAAGTAATCATTAACAACCCAACACATTAATTAAGTAACGTGATGAGATCAACATGATAATCCAAGAACTAGATACTCAAGATGTCCATAACCGGGGACACGGCTAACCATGATTAGTTTGTACACTCTACAGGGGTTTGTGCACTTTTCCCCACAGGACTCGATCTCCTCAATTCGTTTTCTCGCACTACATGATGTTTGAGAAACGGATGACCAAGACACAGTCTTTCAGAAGCGTTAGCACCTTACGATGGGTAGACTGGTACACCTACATCCCCTACATCTGCTAGTCTACCACTGTAAGAGTTCACACATCTTAATCAACTATGCTAGAGCCCATAATAGCTTGTTGCTACACACGGAAGTTTCTAGCATAGGAGAATCACACGGTACCTCGGGATTTCCAAAAAAATACCGGCAATCAATGGATTCCCCAGGTGCCTCAATCCACCCATATGTGTATTTAAGTTGCCACCTTAAGTTGGACCATTAATTTAACAATCTCACAACTGTCATGGATTCACTCAAACCCAATCCACGTCTACGAGCATAGCATGGCAATATAAGCATAACGTAATAGTAACTCCCAAGGTTTGAATGCAGGGCAATAGGTTCCTACCTCATCAACTACTTCCCAATACCCACATGTTATCAATCCTACTCATGCAATGTTGAGGGTGAAACTAATGCATAAAAACTGGGTATGAAAGGGATATGATCAAACTGTGAACTTGCCTTGTACAGTTGATGAAGATGATTCGCACTCAAAACTCCTGATAGATCTACTCGTCACACTCCGGTCAATCTATCGTAAGCAAGCAATAGTAACCACACATAAGCACTCACTCAAAAAGGTCGGAAAGAACGAAAAACAATTCGGAAAACATCAAAACCAAGCAACTAACTCTTGCAACATAAAAAAATTTCAAACAGTACCAAAATTATGTGAATTTGGCCTTATCAAAAAGATTAGGTCAAGAACTTCGATTTGCAAAAAGAATCAACTCAAACGGAGTTATAAAACTTGAGTTACGATCAAACGAAGTTTGAATTCAAATCTGATCTAATTCAAATTTTAAAATTTCAAAAACATGTTTAAGTTGTTTTACTGGATAGTGGAGATCATAACGAAGACGTGGGCGTCGGTTTCGTTGAATTTGGATAAACGAGTAAAAAGATGTGATAGATTGAAGATCAGGGACTAAACTGTGAAGAAACTAAATACATACGGGTCCCTGGCTAAAATTAACAAGAAAAAAGAAAAGACTAAATAACGAACGTTCGCTACACAGATCTACAGAACGAAAACATTCACTAAAACTAACTAAACAGAAAACGTTCGTTAAATAATAAACCTAACAAAACAAATCTAGGGTTTTTTCTGAAAACCGAACTGATATAATAAAACCGGGCGGGTTTTAGCGGTTATACCGGCTCAGGCGGTTTACGGCGAAAAACAGGCGGCGCGGATTGGATCGGCTCCGGCGAGGCGGGCAGTGAGGCGAGGCGGCGTTGCGCCGTCGGCGGGAGGCGAGGCGCGGCAGGTGGCGGGGCAGCCGCGGCGCGGGGCGACAGCAGCGACGCGGCGTCGCGGTGGTGCGGCGGTGGGCGGCAGCAGCAGCGGGGCGGTGGCGTAGATCCGGCGGGATGCGGCGGCGAGGCGGCGGCGCGGATCCGGCGGGATGCGGCGGCGGCGCGGTGGTTCGCGAGGCGGCGGCGGCGAGATGCGAGAGCGGCGCGGGGCGGCGGATCTCGCCTTTTAAAGGGCGAGGGGAGGAGGTGGCGTGGAGGAGGGGGCGCGGGGTTGACGCAGAGTCCGGCCGGACTCCGGCTGGCGGCGGCGATGCTCTGGACTCCTTCCCGAGCTTGGGGGCGGTGCGGCGCGGTGGGCTGCGGCCTGACCCGGATGGCTGGGCCGGCCCAGTCAGAACTTAAAAAAATATTTGTCTAGACAAACTAAAATAAATAAAATAAATTAATCAAAAATATTATGTAGGCTTATAATATATCAAAAATTTTAGAACAAAATTTCCAACAACATGAACATTTTTCTGGAGTCAAATAAAATCCACACAAATATAAATAAAGCAAAGAGTGCTACTGCTCTAATAAAATCCAATATAAATCATTTTAAAAATACCAAAATGATTTCAAATTTATTTATCTCCAATTTGCTGATGTAGGGAATCATGTTACCCTATTTTCCATATATTTTTTTGGAGAAAAATAATTTGAATAAAATTCAAATAACTCCAAATTGAAAAATAATGTCATAAGGACTTTGAATTTGATTCTTTGAAACTTCCAACTCATACTTCCTATAATTTGAAGAAGTCATTTTATCTTCTCTTGTGAAAACCATTGAGTTGCTTAAAGTTTTTATAATTTGAAATATTTTCAAATGAAATTCAAATGTTTTCAAAAACCCTTGTCATTTAAATAAATGGAAGAAGTCATGTCATCTTCTCTCCAGGGTTTTGTATTTGAAAAGAATTTGAATTCAAGGAGATCAGAAAGCAAAGATGAAAGTTGGGAAAGTCCTTTTATTCCCTCTCATTTAACTTTCAAAAAGTTTCAATTCACTCACTTTCAGTCAATCAATCAAACAACAATCAAAATCTATCTATCTAATATAACATTCCAAAATTTAGAATTTTTGGGATGTTACATGCTTGCACTCAATGTTCATTAATTTTAATGCATGTTCATGACTCTTGTCGCTCTCTAGTTGGTCGCTTCGCAGTCCTTTTCTAGCCTTCACTTGTACTAAGCGGTAATACTGCTTGTGCATCCAATTCCTTAAACCCCAAAGTTATTCCATATGAGTCCACCATACCTTCGTATATGCGGTATCTACCTGTCGTTCCAAGTAAATTTGTATGTGCCAAACTCTAAACCTTCAAATGAAATTCTGTTTTGTATGCTCGAATAGCTCCTGTATCAACTAGGGTTGTCCGTATCTTCCATGCTTGGCGGGTTATTCTAAAGAGGAGTGGACTCCGCTCCTCACTCACGAGAAAATGGCTGGTCACCGGGATGCCCAGTCCCATGCTTTATGCAAATCAAATCAAAATAATTGCAAACAAAACTCCCCCGGGACTGTTGTTAGTTGGAGGCACTCGTTGTTTCGAGCAAGCCATGGATTGATGCTTGTTGGTGGAGGGGGAGTATAAACTTTACCATTCTGTTTGGGAACCGCCTATAATGTGTGTAGCATGGAAGATATCACCATCTCTTGGTTGTTATGTTGACAATGAAAGTATGCCGCTCAAAATATTATTTATCTCTACTTTAAAATCGAGCTCTGGCACTTCTACAAATCCCTGCTTCCCTCTGCGAAGGGCCTATCTATTTACTTTTATGTTGAGTCATCACCCTCTTATTAAAAAGCACCAGCTGGAGAGCACCGCTGTCATTTGCATCCATTACTATTAATTTATATTGGGTATGACTATGACTGGATCTTTTTACCATGAATTACAATGTTTAGTCGGTCCTTGATCTTTAAAGGTGCTCTGCATTTATGTTTTGCGGTCTCAGAAAGGGCTAGCGAGATACCATCTTATTATATTATATTATGATTGTTTTGAGAAAGTGTTGTCATCCGAGATTTATTATTATTGCTCGCTAGTTCATTATGCCATTGACATGAGTAAACATGAGACCTAAGTGTTATTGTGAATATGGTTAGTTCATAATCTTTGCTGAAAACTTGAATGCTGGCTTTACATATTTACAACAACAAGAGCAAACAGAGTTTGTAAAAGTTTTTCTTTATCACTTTCAGTTTATCAACTGAATTGCTTGAGGACAAGCAAAGGTTTAAGCTTGGGGGAGTTGATACGTCTCCGTCGTATCTACTTTTACAAACACTTTTGCCCTCGTTTTGGACTCTAATTTGCATGATTTGAATGGAACTAACCCGGACTAACGCTGTTTTCAGCAGAATTGCCATGGTGTTATTTTTGTGCAGAAACAAAAGTTTTTGGAATGACCTGAAACTTCACGGAGATTATTTTTGGAAATAATAAAAAATACTGGCAAAAGAATCAGGGCCAGGGGGCTCACACCCTTTCCACGAGGGTGGGGGCGCGTCTGCCCCCCTGGGCGCGTCCTCCTGCCTCGTGGGCCCTCTGGAGCTCCACCGACCTCAACTCCAACTCCATATATTCATGTTCGGGGTGAAAAAAATCAGAGAGAAAGATTCATCGCGTTTTACGATACGGAGCCGCCGCCGAGCCCTAAACTCTCTTGGGAGGGCTGATCTGGAGCCCGTTCGGGGTTTCGGAGAGGGGAATCCGTCGCCGTCGTCATCATCAACCATCCTACATCACCAATTTCATGATGATCACCGCCGTGCTTGAGTAATTCCATCGCAGGCTTGCTGGACGGTGATGGGTTGGATGAGATTTATCATGTAATCGAGTTAGTTTTGTTAGGGTTTGATCCCTAGTATCCACTATGTTCTGAGATTGATGTTGCATGACTTTGCTATGCTTAATGCTTGTCACTAGGGCCCGAGTGCCATGATTTAAGATCTGAACCTATTATGTTTTCATGAATATATGTGAGTTCTTGATCCTATCTTGCAAGTCTATAGTCACCTACTATGTGTTATGATCCGGCAACCCCGAAGTGACAATAATCGGAACCACTCCCGGTGATGACCATAGTTTGAGTAATTCATGTATTCACTATGTGTTAATTCTTTGGTCTGGTACTCTATGAAAAGGAGGCCTTAATATCCCTTAGTTTCCGCTAAGCCCCCGCTGCCACGGGAGGGTAGGACAAAAGATGTCATGCAAGTTCTTTTCCATAAGCACGTATGACCATATTCGGAATACATGCATACATTACATTGATGAATTGGAGCTAGTTCTGTGTCACTCTATGTTATGACTGTTACATGATGAACCACATCCGGCATAATTCTCCATCACCGATCCAATGCCTACAAGCTTTTCACATCTTGTTACAATCACTACAAAACCCAAAAATATTACTTTTTCTATCGTTAGTGTTACTTCCATACTACTTTGCTACTAAATACTTTGCTGCAGATACTAAGTTATCCAGGTGTGGTTGAATTGACAACTCAACTGCTAATACTTGAGAATATTCTTTGGCTCCCCTTGTGTCGAATCTTGGGTTGAATACTCTACCCTCGAAAACTGTTGCGATCCCCTATACTTGTGGGTTATCAGTCATCACCAACACTCCTCTCATCGGGAGGGGGCCAATCTCCATCAACATCTTAACCAGCACCATCTCCTATCAAACCCTAGTTCATCTCTTGTATCCAATCTTTGTCCCAAAGCCTCAAATTGGTACCTGTGGGTTGCTAGTAGTGTTGATTACTCCTTGTAGTTGATGCTAGTTGGTTTATTCGGTGAAAGATCATATGTTCAGATCCTATATGCATATTAATACCCCTCTGATTATGAACATGAATATGATTTTTGAGTAGTTACGCTTGTTCCTGAGGACATGGTAGAAGTCTTGCTATTAGTAGTCATGTGAATTTGGTATTCGTTCGATATTTTGATGAGATGTATGTTGTCTTTCCTCTAGTGGTGTTATGTGAATGTCGACTACATGACACTTCACCATTGTTTGGGCCTAGAGGAAGGCATTGGGAAGTAATAAGTAGATGATGGGTTGCTAGAGTGACAGCAGCTTAAACCCTAGTTTATGCGTTGCTTCGTAAGGGGCTGATTTGGATCCATATGTTTCATGCTATGGTTAGGTTTACCTTAATACTTCTTTTGTAGTTGTGGATGCTTGCAATAGGAGTTAATCATAAGTGGGATGCTTTTCCAAGTAAGGACAGCACCCAAGCGCCGGTCCACCCACATATCAAATTATCAAAGTACCAAACGTGAATCATATGAACGTGATGAAAACTAGCTTGACGATAATTCCCATGTGTCCTCGGGAGCGTTTTCCTTCATATAAGAAATTGTCCAGGCTTGTCCTTTGCTACAAAAAGGATTGGGCCATCTTGCTGCACTTTATTTACACTTTTTACTTGCTACTCGTTACAAATTACCTTATCACAAAACTATCTGTTACCGATAATTTCAGTGCTTGCAGAGAATACCTTGCTGACGACCGCTTATCATTTCCTTCTGCTCCTCGTTGGGTTCGACACTCTTACTTATCGAAAGGACTACGATAGATCCCCTATACTTGGGGGTCATCAGCTATCGGCGTCCTTCTTTTTGTGCATATCCACCATGTACATGTTGTATGTAGAAGTGGCCGTCCAACGCCCAGTGATGGGTGGGTTTTGGCCCGATTAGGCTCCGACATCATCGTCCATGCCGTCGATATCCTCGGAGGCGTAGTCTAGCATGTCGGTTAGGTCCTCGACAGTGGCTATCAAGTGGGTGGTGGGTGGGACGTAAAATTCCCTACACTCAGCGCCTAGTTCGGGCTGGGCATAGTTCGGAAGTGATACCTCCGTAATGGCCTGCATTGCTGGGTCTGGAAGTCGCCGCTTGACCGATAATTTCAGTGCTTGCAGAGAATACCTTGATGAAGACCGCTTATCATTTCCTTCTGCTCCTCGTTGGGTTCGACAATCTTACTTATCGAAAGGACTACAATAGATCCCCTATGCTTGTGGGTCATCAAGACTCTTTTCTGGCGCCGTTGCCGGGGAGTGAAGCTCCTTTGGTAGGTGGAATTTGGTAAGGAAAAATTTATATAGTGTGCTGAAATTTACTGTCACTTGTTACTATGGAAAGTAATCCTTTGAGGGGCTTGTTCGGGGTATCTTCACCCCGACCCGTCGAGCAAATAGTTGCTGCTCAACCTACTGAACCTACTGAAAATGTTTACTTTGAAATTCCTTCGGGTATGATAGAGAAACTGCTAGCTAATCCTTTTGCAGGAGATGGAACATTGCATCCCGATTTACAGTTAATCTATGTGGATGAACTTTGTGGATTATTTAAGCTTGCAGGTATGCCCGATGATGTTATCAAGAAGAAGGTCTTCCCTTTATCTTTGAAGGGAGATGCATTGACATGGTATAGGCTATGTGATGATATGGGGTCATGGGACTAAAAACAATTGAAATTGGAATTTCATCAGAAGTTTTATCCTATGCATCTTGTTCATCGTGATCGTAATTATATATATAGTTTTTGGCCTCGCGAAGGAGAAAGCATCGCTCAAGCTTGGGGGAGGCTTAAGTCAATGTTATATTCATGCCCCAATCATGAGCTCTCAAAAGAAATGATTATTCAAAAAAAATTATGCCGGCTTTCTGACAACAATCGCTCCATGCTTGATACTTCTTGTACTGGTTCTTTTATGATGAAGACTACTGAATTCAAATGGGATTTATTGGAAATAATTAAACGCAACTCTGAAGATTGGGATCTCGACGAAGGTAAGGAGTCAGGTATAACACCTAAGTTTGATTGTGTTACTTTTATGGATACCGATGTTTTCCGTAAATTTAGCACTAAATGTGGACTTGACTCTGAGATAGTAGCTTCTTTTTGTGAATCCTTTGCTACTCATGTTGATCTCCCAAAGGAGAAGTGGTTTAAATATCATCCTCCTATAGAAGTAAAAATAGTTGAACCTATTAAAGTTGAAGAAAAGACTATCACTTATAATGATCCTATTGTTCCTACTGCTTATGTTGAGAAACCACCTTTCCCTATTAGAATAAAGGATCATGCTAAAGCTTCAATTGTGGTTCGTAAAAGTAATATTAGAACTTATACACCTCCTGAGAAAGTTAAAGTTGAACCTAGTATTGCTATGGTTAAAGAACTCTTGGCTGATAATATCGATGGGCATGTTATTTACTTCTGTGATGAGACTGCTAGAATTACTAAACCTGGTGCTAAAGATAAACATAGACCTGTTGTAGGCATGCCTGTTATTTCTATTAAAATAGGAGATCATTGTTATCATGGCTTATGTGATATGGGTGCTAGTGGTACTGCAATACCTATTTCTTTATATCAAGAAATTATGCATGATATTGCACCCGCTGAGTTGGAAGATATCGATGTTACCATTAAGCTTGCCAACAGAGATACTATTTCACCGATTGGGATTGTTAGAGATGTTGAAGTCTTGTGTGGGAAGGTTAAATCTCCTGCTGATTTTCTTGTTCTTGGTTCCCCACAAGATAGCTTTTGTCCCATTATATTTGGTAGACCCTTCTTGAACACTGTTAATGCTAAGATAGACTGTGAAAAATATGTTGTTACTATTGGTTTGGATGATATGTCTCATGAGTTTAATTTCTCTAAATTTCGTAGACAACCCCGTAATGAGGAGTTGCCTAGTAAAGATGAAATTATTGGTCTTCTTCTATTGCCGTGCCTCCTAATGATCCTTTAGAACAATATTTGCTAGACCATGAAAATGATATGTTTATGAATGAAAGAAGGGAAATAGATGAAGTATTCTTTAAACAGGGACCTATTCTGAAACACAACTTGCCTGTTGAAATCCTAGGGGATCCTCCTCCACCCAAGGGTGATCCCATGTTTGAGCTTAAACCACTACCTGATACTCTTAAATATGCTTATCTTGATGAAAAGAACATATATCCTGTTATTATTAGTGCTAACCTTTTAGAGAAGGAGGAAGAAAAATTATTGAAAACTCTGAAGAAGCACCGCGCTACTATTGGATATACTCTTGATGATCTTAAGGGCATTAGTCCCACTCTATGTCAACACAAAATAAATTTGGAGAAAGCCGCCAAACCAGTTATTGATCACCAACGATGGCTAAATCCTACGATGAAAGAAGTGGTAAGAAACGAAATATTAAAGCTCCTTGAGGCAGGTATAATTTATCCCGTTGCTGATAGTCAGTGGGTAAGTCATGTCCATTGTGTCCCTAAGAAGGGAGGTATTACTGTCGTTCCTAATGATAAAGATGAATTGATCCCGCAAAGAATTATTACAGGTTATAGGATGGTAATTGATTTCCATAAATTAAATAAAGCTACTAAAAAAGATCATTACCCCTTGCCATTCATTGATCAAATGCTAGAAAGATTATCCAAACACACACATTTTTGCTTTCTAGATGGTTACTCTGGTTTCTCTCAAATACCTGTGTCAGCTGATGATCAAGCAAAGACCACTTTTACTTGCCCTTTCGGTACTTTTGCTTATAGACGTATGCCTTTTGGTTTATGTAATGCACCTGCAACCTTTCAAAGATGCATGATGGCTATATTTTCTGACTTTTGTGAAAAGATATGTGAGGTTTTCATGGACGATTTCTCCGTTTATGGATCCTCTTTTGATGATTGCTTGAGCAACCTTGATTGAGTTTTGCAGATATGTGAAGAAACTAATCTTGTCTTAAATTGGGAGAAGTGCCACTTTATGGTTATTGAAGGCATTGTCTTTGGGCATAATATTTCTGAAAGAGGTATTGAAGTTGATAAAGCTAAAGTTGATGCTATTGAAAAGATGCCGTGCCCCAAGGACATCAAAGGTATAAGAAGTTTTCTGGGTCATGCCGGTTTTTATAGGAGGTTCATTAAGGACTTCTCAAAAATTTCTCGGCCTCTGACTAATCTATTACAAAAAGATATTCCTTTTGTCTTTGATGATGATTGTGTAGAAGCATTTGAAATACTTAAGAAAGCATTAATCTCTACACCTATTGTTCAGCCACCTGATTGGAATTTACCCTTTGAAATTATGTGTGATGCTAGTGATTATGTTGTAGGTGTTGTTCTAGGGCAAAGAGTTGATAAGAAATTAAATGTTATTCAATATGATAGTAAAACTCTAGACAATGCCCAGAGAAATTATGCTACTACCGAAAAAGAATTTTTAGCACTTGTATTTGCTTGTGATAAGTTTAGACCTTATATTGTTGATTCTAAAGTAACTATTCACACAGATCATGCTGCTATTAAATACCTTATGGAAAAGAAAGATGCTAAGCCTAGACTTATTAGATGGGTTCTCTTGCTACAAGAATTTGATTTGCATGTTATTGATAGAAAAGGAGCTGAGAACCCCGTTGCAGACAACTTGTCTAGGTTAGAAAATGTTATTGATGACCCACTACCTATTGATGATAGCTTTCCTGATGAACAATTAGCTGTCATAAATGCTTCTCGTACTGCTCCATGGTGTGCTGATTATGCTAATTACATTGTTGCTAAATTTATACCACCTAGTTTCACATACCAGCAAAAGAAAAAGTTTTTCTGTGATTTAAGACATTACTTCTAGGATGACCCACACCTTTATAAAGAAGGAGTAGATGGTATAATTAGACGTTGTATACCTGAGCATGAACAGGAACAGATCCTACGCAAGTGTCACTCCGAAGCTTATGGAGGACACCACGCTGGAGATAGAACTGCGCATAAGGTATTGCAATCCGGTTTTTATTGGCCTACTCTCTTCAAGGATGCTCGTAAGTTTGTCTTGTCTTGTGATGAATGTCGAAGAATTGGTAATATTAGTAGACGTCAGGAAATTCCTATGAATTATTCAATTGTTATTGAACCATTTGATGTTTGGGGCTTTGATTATATGGGACCGTTTCCTTCCTCTAATGGGTATACTCATATTTTAGTTGTTGTTGATTACGTTACTAAGTGGGTAGAAGCTATTCCAACTAGTAGTGCTGATCATAACACTTCTATTAAGATGCTTAAAGAAATTATTTTTCCGAGGTTTGGAGTCCCTAGATATTTAATGACTGATGGCGGTTCACATTTTATTCATGGTGCTTTTCGTAAAATGCTTGCTAAGTATGATGTTAATCATAGAATTACATCCCCTTATCACCCACAGTCTAGTGGTCAAGTAGAATTGAGTAATAGAGAGCTCAAGTTAATTTTGCAAAAGACTGTTAATAGATCTAGAAATAATTGGTCCAAGAAACTTGATGATGCATTATGGGCCTATAGAACTGCATATAAAAATCCTATGGGTATGTCTCCGTATAAAATGGTTTATGGAAAAGCATGTCACTTGCTTCTCGAACTAGAACATAAGTCATATTGGGCCATTAAAGAGCTCAATTATGATTTCAAACTTGCCGGTAAGAAGAGGTTATTTGACATTAGCTCACTTGATGAATGGAGAACCCAAGCCTACGAGAATGCCAAGTTGTTTAAAGAAAAAGTTAAAAGATGGCATGACAAAAAAATACAAAAGCGTGAGTTTAATGTAGGTGATTATGTGTTGCTATAAAACTCTCGTTTAAGATTTTTTTTGCAGGAAAACTTCTCTCTAAACGGGAAGGTCCTTACGTTATCGAGGAGGCCTATCGTTCCGGTGCCATAAAAATCAACAACTTTGAAGGCACAAATCCAAAGGTGGTGAACGGTCAAAGAATCAAACATTATATCTCAGGTAATCCTATAAATGTTGAAACTAATATTATTGAAACCGTAACCCCCGAGGAATACATAAGGGACACTTTCCAGAATGTTTCAGACTCCGAAAAGGAATAGGTATGTCGTACGGTAAGTAAACCAACTCCAAAACGGTTCTAATGGCAATTTTTCTCCGTTTTGGAATATTAAAGAAAATAGGAAAATAAGATGCAGTCCCGGAAGGACACGAGTCTTCCACGAGGGTGGGAGGCGCGCCCCCTGCCTCATGGGCACCTCGTGCACTCCCCGGACTCCGTTTTCTTGCACGATACTTCTTTTGGTCGGTAAAAATTCATTATATAATCTCCCGAAGGTTTTGACCACCGTATCACGCAATTATCCTCTGTTCTTGTTTCGAGCTATTTTCTGCCAGGGTTGTCAAGGCCAGGCATCATGTCGTCCCCCTCCTCCAAAAATGGTGACAACGATGCTTGGCTAATGAAGATAGAGGTGAAGAGGGAAGAACCCATGGGGATCAACAAGGAAGAAGGAATCAATAAGGCTATGGAGGATCAAGCTGCAGCAATAGAAGAAGAAGACATCCTTCCACCTCATCAAAATCTCCTTACCCCAACTGAGATTGAACCTTTCAAGATGATTGAGTTAGCTCGTATACAAAACAAGTATCTCACACGTGAAAATATTTTGTTGAAGGAGCATATCGTCGCACTCAAGGGCATTATCCGCAAGTTGGAGGATCTCTTACGCTCGATGTGCGACTACCCATCATCACCACCATCTTCTTCACCAGCAAGGGAGACATAATCATATGGGTATGGGCACTCCCCTTGGCAACTGCCAAGCTTGGGGGAGGTGCCCCGGTATCGTATCACCATCACACTCCTCTTTTTACCGTTTTTCTTAGTTCGATCCTTTTAGTAATGCCTTGATCTAGTAGAATAAAGTTTTAGTATGATCTAGTTCTGAGTTTTGCGTTATGATCCCTTTATGTAATCGAGTCCGTGAGCTATATAATAAAGATTAGTGTTGAGTCAAGGGCTTGATTATCTTGCTATGATCTTGAGGGAATAAAACAAAAAGAAAAAATAAAAAGAAACAAAGAGATCATATTGATCTTATGGAGAGTAATGACTTCACATATAAAGAGTATGATGATAAAAAATTGCTGAGAGTTGATAAGCATAGTTTGGTCATCGTTGCAATTAATAGGAAGTAATAAAGAAAGAGAGGTTTCACATATAAATACACTATCTTGGACATCTTTTATGATTGTGAGCACTCATTAAAATATGACACGCTAAAGAGTTGATGTTGGACAAGGAAGACAACGTAATGGGTTATGTTTTCTTACATTTGAAATAATGTATATTGTCATTGATCGTCCAACATGTTGAGCTTGCCTTTCTTCCTCATGCTAGCCAAATTCTTTGCACCAAGTAGAGATACTACTTGTGCTTCCAAATACCCTTAAACCCAGTTTTGCCATGAGAGTCCACCATATCTACCTATGGATTGAGTAAGATCCTTCAAGTAAGTTGTCGTCGGTGCATGCAATAAAAATTGCTCTCTAGATATGTATGATTTATTAGTGTGGATAAAATAAGCTTTATACGATCTTGTGATGTGGAAGAAATAAAAGCGACTGACTGCATAATAAAGGTCCATATCACAAGTCGCAATATAAAGTGACGTTCTTTTGCATTAAGATTTCGTGCATCCAACCATGAAAGTGCATGGCAACCTCTGCTTCCCCGAAGGGCCTATCTTTTACTTTTATCTCTTACCCTTATGCAAGAGTCATGGTGATCTTGCCTTTCCTTTTTTTATCCTTTGGCAAGCACATTGTGTTGGAAAGATCCTGATATATATATATATATATATATATATATATATATATATATATATATATATATATTTATATATATATATATATCCAATTGGATGTAAGTTAGAATGAATTATTATTGTTGACATTACCCTTGAGGTAAAAGGTTGGGAGGCAACACTATAAGCCCCTATCTTTCTCTGTGTCCGATTAAAACTCCGTGACCACAACTATTGCGTGAGTGTTAGTGAAAGACTAAATGATAGTTGAGTATGTGGACTTGCTGAAAAGCTCTTATATAGACTCTTTCCGATGTTATGATAAATTGCACTTGCCTCAATGACTCAGATTATAGTTTGTTGGTTCTCAATGAAGTTTCTGATTCATACTTGACATTGTGAATAGATTATTACTTGAGCATAAGAAATCATATGACAATATCCATAAATGTTGCTGTTATAAGAATGATCATGATGCCCTCATGTCCGTATTTTATTTTATCGACACCTCTATCTCTAAACATGTGGACATATTTATCGTTATCAGTTTCCGCTTGAGGACAAGCGAGGTCTAAGCTTGGGGGAGTTGATACGTCCATTTTGCATCATGCTTTTATATTCATATTTATTGCATTATGGGCTGTTATTACACATTATGTCACAATACTTATGCCTATTCTCTCTTATTTTACAAGGTTTACATAAAGAGGGAGAATGCCGGCAGCTGGAATTCTAGGCTGGAAAAGGAGCAAATATTATAGACCTATTCTGCGCAACTCCAAAAGTCCTGAAACTCCACAAAAGTTATTTTTGGAAATAATAAAAAATACTGAGCGAAGAAAATACCAGAGGGGGCCCACACCCTGGCCACGAGGGTGGGGGCACGCCCTACCCCCTAGGCGCGCCCCCCTGCCTCGTGGGCCCCCTGGTGGCCCTCCGGTGCCCATCTTCTGCTATATGAAGTCTTCCGTCCGAGAAAAAATCATAAGCAACCTTACGGGACGAAACTCCACCGCCACGAGGTGGAACCAATCTAGTGCTCCGGCAGAGCTGTTCTGCCGGGGAAACTTCCCTCCGGGAAAGGGAAATCATCGCCATCGTCATCACCAACGCTCCTCTC
The DNA here is from genome assembly GCF_002575655.3 of Aegilops tauschii subsp. strangulata. Lineage (NCBI taxonomy): Eukaryota > Viridiplantae > Streptophyta > Magnoliopsida > Poales > Poaceae > Aegilops > Aegilops tauschii. The sequence continues at coordinate 648,289,227 of NC_053041.3, read as the reverse complement.
ATCGGGAGGGGGCCAATCTCCATCAACATCTTCACTAGCACCATCTCCTCTCAAACCCTAGTACATCTCTTCTATCCAATCTTTGTCCCAAAGCCTCAGCTTGGTACATGTGGGTTGCTAGTAGTGTTGATTACTCCTTGTATTTGATGCTAGTTGGTTTATTCGGTGGAAGATCATATGTTCAGATCCTATATGCATATTAATACCCCTCTGATTATGAACATGAATATGATTTGTGAGTAGTTACGCTTGTTCCTGAGGACATGGGAGAAGTCTTGCTATTAGTAGTCATGTGAATTTGGTATTCGTTCGATATTTTGATGAGATGTATGTTGTCTTTCCTCTAGTGGTGTTATGTGAACATCGACTACATGGCACTTCACCATTGTTTGGGCCTAGAGGAAGGTATTGGGAAGTACTCCCTCCGTTCGGAATTACTTATCGTAGAAATGGATGTATCTATACATTTTTTTGTTCTAGATACATCCATTTCTGTGACAAGTAATTTGGAACGGAGGGAGTAATAAGTAGATGATGGGTTGCTAGAGTGATAGAAGCTTAAACCCTAGTTTATGCGTTGCTTCGTAAGGGGCTGATTTGGATCCATATGTTTCATGCTATGGTTAGGTTTACCTTAATACTTCTTTTGTAGTTGCGGATGCTTGCAATAGGAGTTAATCATAAGTGGGATGCTTGTCCAAGTAAGGAAAGCACCCAAGCACCGGTCCACGCACATATCAAATTATCAAAGTACCGAACGCAAATCATATGAACGTGATGAAAACTAGCTTGACGATAATTCCCATGTGTCCTCGGGAGAGTTTTCCTTCACATAAGAAATTGTCTAGGCTTGTCCTTTGCTACAAAAAGGATTGGGCCATCTTGCTGCACTTTATTTACACTTGTTACTTGCTACTCGTTACAAATTACCTTATCACAAAACTATCTGTTACCGATAATTCCAGTGCTTGCAGAGAATACCTTGCTGAAGACCGCTTATCATTTCCTTCTGCTCCTCGTTGGGTTCGACACTCTTACTTATCGAAAGGACTACGATAGATCCCCTATACTTGTGGGTCATCAGCTACCGGCGTCCTTCTTTTTGTGCGTATCCACCATGTACATGTCGTATGTAGAAGTGGCCATCCAACGCCCAGTGATGGGTGGGTTTTGGCCGGATTCGGCTCCGACATCATCGTCCATGCCGTCGATATCCTCGGAGGCGTAGTCTAGCATGTCGGTTAGGTCCGCGACAGTGGCTATCAAGTGGGTGGTGGGTGGAACGTAAAATTCTCTACACTCAGCGCCTAGTTCGGGCTGGGCATAGTTCGGAAGTGATACCTCCGTAATGGCGAGAGATCGCATTAAGTCCAGAGCCTCGTTTAGGAGCGATAGCTAGACGGGTGACATAGGGCCTGCAGAGCTGGGTCTGGAAGTCGCCGCTTGACCGTGCTCAATGGATGCTGACCTCAAGAGTTTGGAGTTAACATCCAAACGTGAGTCCGGCTTCCCGATGACAGGGAGAGCCCTGTTTGATTCCAGGCCTGCCGATAATATGGTCACCTCTGGGTCTCCGGCAGGGAGCTCCGTAGTAGGAGAGGGTCCGGTGGGGCTCATACTCTCCTCTTCGGACAGGGTGGTCCACTCTGGATCTAAGGCCAGGGCAGGAACGATAGTTGATCCTTGAACGGAGCCTGGTGGTGGATCCGATGGGCTTACTTCATGTAGATGAGGAGCGGCGGTTGAGGCCGAGAACCCTTCAAAGATCAAGTCTCCTTGGATATTAGCGATATAATTCACGCTTCCGAACCTGATCTGGTGACTAGGAGCGTAGCTGTCGATCTGTTCAAGGTGACCAGTTGAATTGGCATGTAGAGCGAAGCCGCCAAACACAAAAAGTTGACCAGGGAGGAAAGTTTCCCCAGAAACAGCATCGTCGTCGATGATCGAACGAGCCATTGAACCTTCTGCCGATGACACAGTGGAACTCGCAATGAAAGCACCAATGTCAGTGTCAAAACCAGCCGATCTCGTGTAGGGGGTCCCGAACTGCGCGTCTGAGGATCGAAGGTAACAAAGGACAAGTGGGACACAATGTTTACCCAGGTTCGGGTCCTCTTAATGGAGGTAAAACCCTACGTCCTGCTTGATTGTATTTGATGAATATAGGGGTTACAAGAGTTGATCTACCTCGAGATCGTAATGGCTAAACCCTAGCTGTCTAGCCTATGAGAATTCGGATAGCCTCTACGTTCTAAATCCTCTAGTTTATATACACACCAGAGAGACCTAGGGTTGAACAGAGTCGGTTTGTAGAGGAAGGAAATTAGACATCCAGACACCAATCTCGCCATCCACGCATAGGCGAGTCCTACCCGGACACGGGGGAAAGTCTTCCGCTTTGTATCTTCACGGCCCATATCAAATAGCCTGGACATCCGAGGACCCCCTAATCCAGGACTCCCTCAACTGCCACCTCAGCCGTCTCCGCCGCCTCAGCAAACTCCGCCGCCTCAGCCCTGGCAGAAGAGAACCGCCACTCCGGCAGCTAGTACTACAACTGTGAAGAAATCTAGAGCAGGTACAAGGAACAACGTCAAGGAAGCTCCTGCCAAGTTACGATACGAACTGACTGATGAGGAAACCAAGAAGGTTGTGGATGCCGATGTGAAACGCCAGCTTGCACCGAAACAGCCCGAGCCAAAGGAGATCCGACAAAAGCGAAGCACTTTATGGAATACCTTACACGATCACCGCCTTTGCTGCCATCAAACTATGGCCGCTCTATTATGAAGTCATATAAAGAACATGTGCAACGGTTGGGAAGTAGTAGTGCAAGGGGGAAACAATTCCCCGGCTTGAAGAACAGAAGAACCAATCGTGCCCCCCGCTCAACGTGTTTTCCAATATCGATTATGATCCAAAGGTAGCGGCCCATGATCTTCGTTTCACTCTTGGTCAATACTTAGGCCAGCAGGTAGAGTTCTCCATAGCTGATTTAGCATACAGATACCAGCATGGGAAGCCTCTCGTCAGACCTGAGGAGGTCCGGCTTCTACCAACACAAATGCAAAGATTGCATGAGTGGTACATGGAAGCCTCAAAGGAAGGGAGCAACTGGCTCATGGTGGGAATTAGATATGAGCATTACTTCAATGGAGACGAGGAGATGCACATTGAATTTGATGAATTATTTCAGTTATACAATCAAAACGCTATCCACAAATCTACCATCAGTTGCTATTGTTTGTAAGTATTATTTCTGTGATTAAGTCTCTAGCTCAGCTCGTTCATTGCATGTGTAATTATCCTCACTATATTAAGCAGAATGAAGATTCTCGAATGCAAAAAGGACAAATCTATGACATTGGGTTCTTTAACCCAAATAACATACATGAATATACGGTAAAAAACAACGCCAAGAAAACAGAGGATAACTTGCTAAGGGCGTTAATTGAACAACAAACCAGAAGGGAAATACTATTTCCTTACAACTTCAAGTGAGTGTTACTGTCTTATATGCATTCTGTTTCGCTTACTCGATGTTAAGTGTAATTGATGAGTTATGCGTGTGCAAGTTCCACTTTTTTCTGCTAGTCATTCAGGTTGACGAAGGAGTAGTACTTGTCATGGACTCTAAACATAAAGACCCTAAGATGTGGGCGGACCTGAGTGAAATGCTCCAGAGGTAATTTCAATCATTATCGCACTATATCGGCAACTTTCGTTCATTTCCTGATATCAAGTAATTAATAACACCTTTATTCATTTTCTTTGTCGGGCAGGGTTTGGAAAAAGTTCACCAAGAAGGCTAGGGGTGAATGGAAAGAGGAGCTGCAATTTCGACAACTCAATGTAAGTAGTACTAGCTAGGTCCGCGCATATCTTTGATTCTAGTTTCAATATCATTATCATGCTTGATTATTATTTTGATTGAACTATATTCTCGTAAAGTGCTTGAGGCAGGGAGATGGGAATACTTTATGTGGATACTACGTTTGCGAGTTCATTCATCAGACGACCTGTGAGAAGGACAGGATTTTAGAACAACTTTGAGTACGTAAACAATATTCATAATTTTATTTTATTACCATCAACTGTGTTGAGTTTCATTCATATATATTGACCCCCTTCTTTAAATTAGATCGAACGGATGAGGGACGATCTCCTACCAAAGGATCGCGTACGAGCCATTCAAGAGGAATTGGCGGGATTCTTACTTGAAGAGGTCATATCTAGAACCGGAGAATACCATCGGGAATTGCTAGGGAATTTTGGTAATTAGATATTAGAAATCGTAAGAGATATTATATTGTATATATGCATGAACATGTACTATATGTAGTAGCGTCGAATATATATATACGAAAACTTATTGTTTGACCAAGCAGGGAGAAAGAGGTCACTTCTATATATTCATGATGATGTTGTGTAATGGTTCCTTCATTGCTATATGTAGTAGCGTCGAGTTGAATGGAAAACATAAAATGAAAATGAAAACCCTAAATGAAAAAAATGAATGGTAAACACAAAAAGAAAAGGGAAACACAAAATGAAACCCCTAACCCTCCAAAACCCACCAAAACCCTAAACCCCAGCGCTTGGCAGCGCCTGACGCGTGGCGGCCTTTAGTATTGGTTGATGTTACCAACCGGGAGTACTAAAGATCCTCCTGGTTGAACGCTCCACAGCGGCTACGTGAAGCCCCTTTAGTCCCGGTTCGTAACACAACCGGGACTAAAAAGAGGTGCCATTAGTCCCGATTCCTTAGTCCCGGTTGCCCAACCGGGACTAAAGGCCCTTACGAACCAGGACTAATGTCCCTTTTTCTACTAGTGCTCTTAAAATGATAGGCGGAAGCCACTTTTTTATTCTTTTTAATTACAAATCCATGCATTAGTAGTGCTTCCGCCAACACTTGTGAAAGGCTTTGTAACATCCCAGTTTTCAATTTGGATGTTATGCATTAGATCATCATATGCATTCATAATTTGTGCATTTTAGAATTTGTTTTATTTGGAGTTTTGATCCTAGAACCTTAAGCAACTCAAGGACGAATTGTGAGAGTTGGAGGTTTTCACAAAAGTCCATTTTAGAATTTTCAAAATTATTTTTCCAATTATTTCAATTAAATAAAATAATGAGAGAAGATAATATGACTTCTTCAAAACAGCGAGAAAATATTTTAAATTTAATTTTGAATAAAAATATATTTATTTGCAATTTTATTCGGTTGCATTTTATTAAATTAGGGAAAAATATGCATTTTTAGAAATTGCATTTAGCCCAGAAAAATGTTAACATTGTCCCAAATATTAGGAGGGGATAGTGAAAATTATTTCTGGAATTCTAGGATTTTTATTTTATTTTATATGGATTTTTCTTCACGGCGAAATTATCTAAAAAATAGTTTTCGGACCGAACTGGGCCAAAGACCCAGCCGGCCCGAGCCGCCGCCACCTTCCCTGCATGCGGGAGCCAGACTCGCCGGAGTCCGAGCCGCCGCCGCTCCGCCCGACCCTCTCCCCAAGTCGGAACGCCACCCCGACCCCGCCTTTATAAGGCCGAGGCCCAGCCCCTCTCCTCCCCATCGAGCCGCCGCCACCGCAAGCGCCGCCGCCGCTCAACGCCGCCCCGCGCCGCTAGCCGTCGCCGGAGCCCCGTCCCACCTCGCCGATCCGTCGCCGCCGGTTTTCTCCGTCGAGCCGCCCGAACCAGTAAAACCGCCAGCCCGGTTTATTATTTTTAGGGTTAGGTTTTCTTCGGTTTTTCCGATCCGCTGTTATTTTGCGAACGTTCGATCGTTACGTTTCTGTAGCGAACATTTTTCAGTAGATTAGGTTCTGTAGCGAATGTTCGTTCGTTAGATTTTTCTTTTTCAGTTTATTTTTGGCCAGGGACCTATCCATGAATAGTTTTCTTACAGTTTAGTCCCTGATCTTCAAACGATGATAACTTTTTGCTCGTTTATCCAAATCCAACGAAACCAACGCCAAATTCTTCGTCTGGATCCCCTCTGTCCAGATAATCAACTTGAACATGTTTTTGAAAATTTAAAATTTGGTTTCAAGCAGATTTGAATTTGAATTTCTTTTGATCGTAACTTAAGTTTCGTATCTCCGATTTGATCGATTCTTTTTGCAAATCAAAGCTCTTCACTTGAACTTTCTATTTAGGTATTTTATTTTGTTTTACCTTTGCATCTTATGCTTGAGTGCTTACGTATGCTATTGTTTGTCTACGATAGAGTATCCGGAGTGCAAAGCTTGCTACTATGAATCTCTAGGGTTTTCCGATCGTCAGCAAGGCAAGTAACACTTAGTTTTTATGCATTAGTTTCAAACCTCAAACATTGCATGAGTAGGGTTGTGAAACATGTGGTATTGGTTTGGAGTTGATGAGGTAGGAACCTTTTGTCTTTTATCAACCCCAGGATTATACGTTATGCTCATACTGCTATGCTATGCTCGTAGACGTGGATTGGTATGTGAGATTCATGCAAGTTGTGAGAGTTTGTAACTAAGGGAAACTTAAGGTGGCTACTTTAATACACATCTGGGTGGATTGGTTGCGAGCACCTGGAGAATCCAGTGTTGTCCTAGGATATCCCGGAGTACCCGTGTTATCATCCTATGGTTTGCCACCCAGGCTCAAAGGGATCATAAGATTATTCATGCTAGAAACTTCCGTGTGCAGCCACAAGCCATTATGGGCCCTGGCATAGTTGAGTATGTTGTGTGACCTCATTCAGTGGTAGGCTAGCAGATGTAGGGGAAAGTAGGTGGTACTGTATACTCAGAGTAAAGAGTTGATGCTTCGGAAAGACTGTTTCTCGGTCATTCGTTTCTCAAACACCATGTAGTGCGAGAATTCAATGGAGGCGATCGAGTCTTGTGGGGAAAAGTGCGCAAACCTCTGCAGAGTGTACAAACTAATCATGGTTAACCATGTCCCCAGTTATGGAAATCTTGAGTTTCTGGTACTTGAATTATTGGTTTGATCTCATCACTTTAATTAATAAATCTGTTGGGTTATTAATATCATTTTGGGATTGAGTTGGAGGAACCTTCTCACTAATGACATAAATTTGGTAGTTAAATTAAATCTATTTCTTTTGTTGTAGGGAAAAATTGGCTTTATGCAAATGATAAACTTAGAGCCTCCACCAGCCATATATGCATGCAGTGATAGCTGTTATTTGTTCATTGCTATATAGTGTTATCTTGCCAGCATATTCCATGTGCTGACCTACACGGCTGCAACGTATTATGTTGCAGAATTTTCAGACGAATAGTAAGGTGCGCTAGGTCGTTGTCATGCACTCAGTTTTGCCGTGGAGTTGGATGGACTCATTTATCTTCGAAGCTTCCACATTCAGCCATATTATTATAATAAGTTCTCTTTATGAGACTCTCGATGTAATAAGTGTGTGATTGAACTCTGCTATAAATCCTCGAGTACTGTGTGTGTCAGCAATACCGATCCAGGGATAACACTTAAGCACAGAGGCTTCAATCCATTGGGATCGGGTCGCTGCAGGCTTCTGCCAATACTCACTTGGATTAATGTGTTCTAGTACATGTAAAGTGACATTTTTCATGCATGCACATCCCCTTCCGCCAACACGTACATGAAGGCTTCCGCCAAAAGTGTGTTTTGGTTTTTCTTCAAGTGAAAGAAAGCTACTAATAATCCATGCATTATCATAGTTAGTCATGCATGTGTTGGCTGAATCCTTTTTCCAAATGTTGGAGAAGCTACTAATAAATGGAATATCATAGATATTTGGTGGATTTTGAAAAAATAAGGCGGACGTTTGCGGGTAGCGTGGATGGCCAGCTCTCACATCCATGTCCGCCGACAAATCCGGGGGCAAATTTGCGGGTCGCTGTTGGAGATGCCCTAAGCTAGTTTGCTTTCGTACGAGTTTGGCTTCCTTATACGTGAGCCCTTTTTAGATTAGGGGCCTTGTTAACTACTTCAATTATACTCCCTCTGCCCCAAAATAAGTGTCATGTTTTAGTTTAAATTTGAACTAAAATCATGACACTTATTTTAGGACGGGGGAGTATGTAGTACGGTGACTGCCGCTGTCTGATTTTCTGTATTGATTTTACTATGAACTACGAAGCGCTCAAAATTTGTTAAATTTGCGCATGTCTATTTGCATGCAGGGAGCATATTTGAATATGTGACAATTACGTAGCTGGTTATGGTAGGGAAAGCAGATTAGTTGCTAGCTAAGTGTTCCAACATCAGTGCAGCACTCCCTTACAATTAAGATTTTTTTCTAAAAAAGAAGCTATTGGTCAACGCCCACTATTCCAATCCTACACTATTTTGATTTACAAAAAAAATAATTGCTCGGCCCACACCATATTTGGAGCATATGCAAACGTGCCAACATGACACATTTGTCTTTCGAGGACATGGTGACTGGAATTAGGGATAGGGCAGGGTACATGACGACAATGATGAGCAGGATTATGATGGTGATTGATAGAAGTTCTAGATCTAGTGCGAGCAGGCTCACGCTGGGTGTGGTGGCCATGGCGAGTTCGTTGTGGATAGCATACATGTAAGCCGGTGCAGCTAGGAGGGCAGTGTGGCTTGCTCAGCAGGAGGCAACATGGAATCGGCCCTGCTTGGTCATTGTTGAAGTGTGCACCACGTTCCCATTTCTTCTTTGTTAAAACTCCATTTTGTCTTAAGATAAATTCGTTTCATTGTCAGAATCAAAATATTACCGTAGATGCAAACAAACTTCTATTATAATTGAAGCAATTATCTAGTTGACCGAAGCTAAAAAAATTGTGTACTCAAAACAAAAGATTTGCCTCCATTGGGATTATGGATGATGTTTCCCAAATTGTTTTTGGGAAAGGTATAGTTAGTGTTGTCTGTGAGGTGTGTTGTCTCCAAATAGGGGCATCTCCCTAGTTCTCAAACTTGTGTTGGTGAGTCTCTTCATACGGACTCTTGTTCTCACGCTCAACTAGGAATGCTTTGTCGACAAGAGTTTGAAAATCTAGGAGGTTCAGGGTGCTAAGTGGCCCTCGAAGTGAGTGATGGAGTTCGCCTGGTTATCTTCGGTTTTATTGTGCCTCTTGTCTGCCTGGTTATCTTCCGTTTTTTTCATTTTTTCTTTTTATTTTTGTCTTCCTTTTATATTTTCTTAAATTTGCGATTTTAAAAAAATCGTGAACTTTCTCAAATTAGTGAACTTCTTTAAAATCCATGAATATTTTCTTAACTTTGGGAACTTTTTTCAAATCCATCAACTTTTTTTCAAATCCTTGAAATTTTTTCAAATTTGCGAACTTGCATTCAAATCTAAGAACCTTTTTCATTTCGCAAACTTTCTCAAATTCAGGATTTTTTTTTTACAAATATATGAACTTTTTTTTTCTAATCGATGAACTTTTGTCAATTTTCTTTAAACCTTTCAAATTTGTCTACTTTTTTTAATTCGATGAAATTGAAATGGCTCCAATTCATGAACTTTTTCTTTTCTATTTGGTTAAATTTATGAATTATTTAAAAAACATTGTACATAATTCATTTTTTAATTCTTCATGCCTTTCAAATTGATCAGAATGTGAATATTTTAGGATTTTTGAAGTTGTTTTGGAAACGAGTGCACTTTTTTAAACTCGGAATAATTTTTGACAACATGATTATTTTTCTAAAAAAAATTAACATTGATTTATAAATATGAAAAAGAAATGTGGACAAAATTTGGAAATTCTGAACTTTTTCTGAATTTTTAGAACAATGATTAGTAAATTTGGAAAAAAATCAAAATATGAACTTTTTTTGTACATGAAATATTTCGTAATTTATGAACATGAAATATTTCGAAATTCCAAATAAAATTTTGAAATATACCAAAAATACAAGCAATAAACTGAAAGGAAAAGTCATAGAAAACAAAAAAAGGAAATAAAAAGAAACAAAAATGAAATAGGGGAGAAGATAAAAAGAAAAAAAGAAAAAGAAAAAAATGTGGTTCAGGAATCTATTTTTTGTTTGTTCTTCACTTTTTGTTAATTCATTTTTCTCCTTATTGAATTTCATTATTCTTTTCGAAACCTATTCAAAAATTTGAAATATTGTTTGGAATACCAAAAAGAGTGTGGATTTGATGTCACATGGGATAGCTGCCCTCGGGTATCTACCGTATGTTGCTCCTAGAGATATGTGCAGCATGCGAATAGTCCTTTCCTGGGATGGGATGGTGCCGTCAGATAAAAAAAACAAGGCCAGGGAAACGCTGGCATATTGTTTTTGATGAACACATCAATGAGTAGACATTGATAGATATATTTCTTGTTAGTTGTCACAGTGTTTTGACCATATATGTTTGCTTGTACTGAGCATTGAACAAAAGTTCTTAGTAGCTGAATAATACTAAAAAGAAGCATTGGTGAGACAACCGTGCTTGTGCACGCTGATCACATATGGACAATTTAGCTTTTCTAGACATGTGCATTACGTTTAGGTTTCATCTTGTCTGCTTTTTGGTCGTATGCTTCATCGCGTAAAATGGGATCCTTTAGTACTGCCATTGAAATGTAGTTTTAGACACAACCTACAGTATATACATTAACGAAAATATAGTTTTAGACACAACCTACAGTATATACATTAACTAATCAATGAGTTATTGTGTTAAAAAAATCGCTGTAACATATTGTCATCTTAGATGACGTGGGATCTTAACACAAGGATACACATCGACCGATGTACGTACGAGTCACAGGACCAGTCGCCGATGGGGGCCTGAGCTTCACGTGAGCCACCGGCCAGTGTTTAATTAATGATTTGGACTTTGCATGCGTGGCCACTAGTGTCAGGCGAGTGGGTACCATGCATAGTGTGCATCATCAATCCTTTTTGTTTACTTCTGGCTGCAAATGCTGCAACCACTACATCACCACGTACAGGTGTACTGTACATCGATTTGTGGCCCATTTCGCCTCACGTTCCCTTCGTCACGCAGTTGGTGTGCACCACTGATAAGGATTTAAGAGCAACTTCAAAGGGCCGACCCATTTCGTCCGCCTGCGTCCGTTTGGGTCGGTACGAACAAAAATGGCGGTCCAACGCGCCGATCCAAACCTAAATCACGTCCACGTCGCGTCCGCGCCGACGCATTTGCGGCCCAAATTTGCGCCCCAAATGCGTCGGCGCGGACGCTGAACAGACGCTTCGCGCGGCTTCTCGCTATCTGCCGCGTCCCCACATGGCGACCGTCCAACTACCCGCTGCCCACGTGGTCAGCTTATTTTATGACGACGGGCCCACGCGGCAGCGACGGCGCTCGTCCTTTTTTAAGCCGACCGTGTGGCGGGGCCGTCCTCATCCAAACTCGCCGTCCACATCTGTCATCCTTTGCTCCCTCGTCGCCGGCAAACCCTAGCCACCACAACCACAGCGAGATGGGCCTCTTGTCCGGCGCCAGCGGCAGCAAGGCCAAGGGAAAGTCCCCCGCCACCCCTTTCCCCTCAGAGTTCCTCCCACCTCCGCCGGCGCCGGTGCCTCGCCGGCAGAGGCAGCACGTGAACGTGCCAGTGCACCAGGCGGAGTGGCACTGGCAGCACCGCCAGCCTCTGCCATATCCGGACGTGACGCTGCCGCACGACTGGCATCTGGATCCAAATAGGATCCCAGTGCCGGCGGCGCCGCGGACGGCTCGTGCTCACGCGGAGGAGGTGCGGCGCCAGCGGTCGCTGCTGACTCCGGAGCAGCGCCGCGACCCCGCCTACGCAACCGACTCGCCCAACTGGGCGAGGTGGTTCGCCTTCGAGCACGAGGAGGCGAGGCGACGGGGCGTGCGCGAGGTCGGCCGGAGGTCGCCGCCACCGGCGCTCGTCGTCCGCGAGGAGGACCAGGCGGCGGAGGACGCCTACCAGGCGGCCCTTGCGGCCGTCTACCGGGAGAGCGAGGAGGACGAGCGGCGCAGAGCGGAGGCGGCGGAGGCAGAAGAGGAGGCTCGGTACGAGGCGGCAATGGCGGGGAAGAAAAAAAGAGGAGAAGAAGAAAGGAATAGAGGAGAAGAAGAGAAAATAGAATTCTATTTTCTCTTCTTCTCCTCTATTCCTTTCTTCTTCTCCTCTTCTTTTTCCTCTTTTTTCTTCTTCTTATTTTCCTTTTTCCTCTCCTTCTTTTTCTTCTTCTTCATTATCTTCCTAGCTAGTTATATAATACTTTTCTAAAAATGTAACTTTTGCATATATAAAACTTTTTCTTCTTCTTCCTTCTTCCTTCTCTTCCTTCTTTTCCTAAATATATAAAACTTTTCTAAAAATGAAACTAACCTAAAATGTACTAAATCAGAGAACATATATAGATAAAACTAACCTAAAATGTACCCAAATGTACTAAAAATCTAACTTTTATATGCACAGAGAACATACATACATATATACATTTTTATAAAAATGCAAAAAACAAATCATCATATATATGAACAAAAAATCTAAAAAAAGGACATATAATCAGAGGAGAGGACAGGGGGGCAGCGCCGGCCTGACCAAGGAGAGGTGCGGCGTGGTCGGGGCAGGGGCAGAGGCACGACGCTGACGTCGGTGTAGAGGGCAGCGACGGCGGCGTGGTCGGGGCAGGGGCGATGGCGTCGACGGGGCAGAGGGCGGCGACGGCGTCGACGGGGCGGGTCGGGGGCGCGGCAGAGGCACGGCGAGGGCGCACGGCGTGGTCGGGGGGCAGGGGCGACGGCGGCGTAGTCGGGGCAGGGGCGATGGCGTCGACGGGGCAGAGGGCGGCGACGGCGTCGACGGGGCGGGTCGGGGGCGCGGCAGAGGCACGGCGAGGGCGCGTGGCGTGGTCGGGGGGCAGGGCGACGGCGGCGTGGTCGGGGGCGCGGCAGAGGCACGTCGAGCTCGGGCAGCCTGGCGGCGTCGTCGGAGGGATCGAAGAACTGACGAAATTTTCACAAGTGCTGGCTTATATAGCAAACCCATTGGTACCGGTTGGTGGCACAAATCGGTACCAATGCCACCCTTTAGTCCCGGTTGGTGTCACCAACCGGGACCAAAGGCCTCTTTTCAGCAACCCAAAGGGCGGGAAGCGGCGGCCTTTGGTCCCGGTTGGTGGCACCAACCGGGACTAAAGGGGGGCATTGGTACCGGTTAGTGCCACGAACCGGTACCAATGCACCCTTTTAGTATCGGTTGGTGCCACCAACCGGGACCAAAGACCTTGTGCTGCTGCGCCCGCGTCGAAAGTTTAGTCCCACGTCGCTAGTTGAGAGGGGCGCGCAGTGATTTATAAGCCCCACTGCCGCTCCCCTCTCGAGCTCCTCTCCATTGCAGGCTTACGGGCCTAACTGTCACTGCTATGCCTGATGGGCCTTCTTCGAGCCTGAATCCTGGCCCATCGATGGGTTTCTAGTCGTATTCAGGCCGTGGTGGCCCAGTAGGTGGCATATTTTTTATTTTTTGCCTGTTTTTTGTTTTGTTTTTTTGCTTTATTTGTTTTGTTTTGTTTCTACTTACAACAAAAAACTTATTTATTTTATTTTATTTTGTTTCTAATTACTTATTTATTTTACTTTATGATAATTCTTTTTGCTATTAAAGTTTCTAACAAAAAAAGTTATTTATGAAAATTCTTTTTGCTTTCAATGATTTTGAACAGAAAATACTTTGATAATTTTAGTTGCATCAATTTTATATAATTTTAGTTTCAATAATACTAGAGGTTGCTTATAATGTTTCGAACAGAAAATAATTTGATACTTTTAGTTTCATAAATTTTATTTATGTTATTAAAGTTTATTTTATTTTGTTTCTACTTATATATTTTATTAAAGTTTGTATTATTTTGTTTTTAATTACTTATTTATTTTATTTGTTATTTTTCATGCACCATTTTTCATGCATTTACTGATTATTTTGAGCTATAAGACCCTAAAATTGAAAAGCATTTCAAATGAACTCTGAAAAGGTTGAAAGTTGGCATGGTATCATCATTTCATCCACATAGCATGTGCAAGAAAGTTGAGAGGGTTACGGCAAAAACTGGATGCACTTCGTGTACAAAACGGACAATCTCTTTCGAAGTATCGGGATTTCATACGGAAACTCGTCTGTTACAAAGGGATTTCATTTTTTAAAACTTATTTGAAATCCTGGCTTTTTGTGTGTTCAAAATGCACCATTCAAAGCCACATCATCAATTTTCAACCTTTTCTGACTTCATTTGTTATTTTTCATGCATTTATTGATTATTTTGAGCTATAAGACCCTGAAATTGAAAAGCATTTCAAATGAACTCTGAAAAGGTTGAAAGTTGGCATGGTATCATCATTTCATCCACATAGCATGTGTGCAAGAAAGTTGAGAGGGTTACGGCAAAAACTAGATGCACTTCCTGTACAAAACGGACAATGGTATCATACTCGTCTGTTACAAAGTTGGCATGGTATCATCATAATAGTTGCGGGAGAAAGTCTTCACTTTTTCTTCGCTTGTGTCATTTGCTTATTGCGCCGTAACCATGGATAATCTTCATCGTTTATCAGGATGCTTGGGTCAGCCTTGACTTTGAAGGGAGCAATTTCATGGAACTTTTCATAATCTTCAAACATGTCTGTCTTGCCCTCCACTCCCACGATGTCCCTTTTTCCTGAAAGAACTATGTGGTGCTTTGGCTCATCATATGATGTATTCGCTTCCTTATCTTTTCTTTTTCTCGGTTTGGTAGACATGTCCTTCACATAGATAACCTATGCCACATCATTGGCTAGGACGAACGGTTCATCAGTGTACCCAAGCTTTTTCAGATCCACTGTTGTCATTCCGTACTGTGGGTCTACCTGTACCCCGCCTCCTGACAGATTAACCCATTTGCACTTAAACAAAGGGACCTTAAAATCATGTCCGTAGTCAAGTTCCCATATGTCCACTATGTAACCATAATATGTGTCCTTTCCCCTCTCGGTTGCTGCATCAAAGCGGACACCGCTGTTTTGGTTGGTGCTCTTTTGATCTTGGGCGATCGTGTAAAATGTATTCCCATTTATCTCGTATCCTTTGTAAGTCAATACAGTCAAAGATGGTCCCCTGGACAACGAGTACAGCTCATCACAAACAGTGTTGTCACCTCTGAGACGTGTTTCCAACCAACTGCTGAAAGTCCTGATGTGTTCACATGTAATCAAGTCGTCGCACTACTCCGGGTGTTTGGAGCGCAGACTGTTCTTCTGTTCATCGACATACTGGGTCACCAAGGTAGAGTTCTGTAGAATTGTGTAGTGTGCTTGAGACCAAGAATGCCCGACCCTGCATATTTTTGATTCTGCTCCTAGCGTGCCTTTTCCAGTCAGTCTCCCCTCATACCGCGATTTAGGGAGACCTATCTTCTTAAGGCCAGGAATGAAGTCAACACAAAACCCAATGACATCCTCTGTTTGATGGCTCATGGAGAAGCTTCCTTCTGGCCTAGCGCGGTTACGGACATATTTCTTTAGGACTCCCATGAACCTCTCAAAGGGGAACATATTGTGTACAAATACGGGCCCAGAATGACAATCTCGTCGACTAGATGAACTAGGACGTGCGTCATGATATTGAAGAAGGATGGTGGGAACACCCGCTCGAAACTGAGAAGACATTGCGCCACATCACTCCTTAGCCTTGGTATGATTTTTGGATCGATCACCTTCTGAGAGATTGCATTGAGGAATGCACATAGTTTCACAATGGCTAATCGGACGTTTTCCGGTAGAAGCCCCCTCAATGCAACCGGAAGCAGTTGCGGCAAAATCACGTGGCAGTCATGAGACTTTAGGTTCTGAAACTTTTTCTCTGGCATATTTATTATTCCCTTTATATTCGACGAGAAGCCAGTCGGGACCTTCATACCGAGCAGGCATTCAAAGAAGATTTCTTTCTCTTCTTTCGTAAGAGCGTAGCTGGCAGGACCTTCATACTGCTTCGAAGGCATGCCGTCTTTTTCGTGCAAACGTTGCAGGTCCTCCCGTGCCTCAGCGTCATTCGGAACAGCTAGTTCGCCGGGACCCTTTCCAAAGATTACGTGTAAATCATTGACCATAGCAAGTACGTGATCACCGGTACGCATGGCGGGCTTCTTCCGGTAATCTGCCTCGCCTTTGAAATGCTTGCCTTTCTTTCGACATTGATGGTTGGTCGGAAGAAATCGACGATGGCCCAGGTACACATTCTTCCTGCATTTGTCCAGGTATATACTTTCAGTGTCATCTAAACAGTGCGTGTATGCGTGGTATCCCTTGTTTGTCTGTCCTGAAAGGTTACTGAGAGCGGGCCAATCGTTGATGGTTACAAACAGCCACGCGTGCAGGTTAAATTCCTCCTGTTTGTGCTCATCCCACGTGCGTACACCGTTTCCATTCCACAGCTGTAAAAGTTCTTCAACTAATGGCCTTAGGTACACATCAATGTCGTTGCTAGGTTGCTTAGGGCCTTGGATGAGAACTGGCATCATAATGAACTTCCGCTTCATGCACATCCAAGGAGGAAGGTTATACATACATAGAGTCACGGGCCAGGTGCTGTGATTGCTGCTCTGCTCCCCGAAAGGATTAATGCCATCTGCGCTTAAACCAAACCATACGTTCCTTGGGTCACCTGCAAACTCAGCCCAGTACTTTCTCTTGATTTTTCTCCACTACGACCCGTCAGCGGGTGCTCTCAACTTCCCGACTTTCTTACGGTCCTCACTGTGCCATCGCATCAACTTGGCATGCTCTTCGTTTCTGAACAGCCGTTTCAACCGTGGTATTATAGGAGCATACCACATCACCTTCGCAGGAACCCTCTTCCTGGGGGGCTCGCCGTCAACATCACTAGGGTCATCTCGTCTGATCTTATACCGCAATGCACCGCATACCGGGCATGCGTTCAGATCCTTGTACGCACCGCGGTAGAGGATGCAGTCATTAGGGCATGCATGTATCTTCTACACCTCCAATCCTAGAGGGCATACGACCTTCTTTGCTGCGTATGTACTGTCGGGCAATTCGTTATCCTTTGAAAGCTTCTTCTTCAATATTTTCAATAGCTTCTCAAATCCTTTGTCAGGCACAGCATTTTCTGCCTTCCACTGCAACAATTCCAGTACGGTACCGAGCTTTGTGTTGCCATCTTCGCAATTGGGGTACAACTCTTTTTTTGTGATCCTTTAACATGCGATCGAACTTCAGCTTCTCCTTTTGACTTTCGCATTGCGTCCTTGCATCGACAATGACCCGACGGAGATCATCATCATCGGGCCTGGTTCCTCTTGATCTTCAGCAGCTTCCCCCGTTGCAGCATCATTGGGCACATCGTCTGGTTCCTCTTGATCTTCAGCAGCTTCCCCCGTTGCAGCATCACCGTATTCAGGGGGCACATAGTTGTCATCGTCCTCTTCTTCTTCGTCTTCTTCCATCATAACCCCTATTTCTCCGTGCCTCGTCCAAACATTATAGTGTGGCATGAAACCCTTGTAAAGCAGGTGGGTGTGAAGGATTTTCCGGTCAGAGTAAGACTTCGTATTCCCACATTTAGGGCATGGACAACACATAAAACCATTCTGCTTGTTTGCCTCAGCCACTTCGAGAAAATCATGCACGCCCTTAATGTACTCGGAGGTGTGTCTGTCACCGTACATCCATTGTCGGTTCATCTGCATGCGTTATATATAATTAAGTGTGTCAAAAACCATTACAGAACATCATGAATAGATAATTAAGTGACCAAATTAATAGAAGTTCATCATCACATTAAAACCAAAGTACATACATAGTTCTCATCTAACAACATATAGCTCTTCAAAGCATCTAATTAATTAAACCATACATCTAAAGTAAGAATTTTTTCTTTCAGAAAGAAGATAAGAACAAGAGGCTCACCACGGTGGTGTCGGCGACGAGATCGGCGCGGGCGATCGACGGCGGTGAAGACGGGATTGGGACGTGACAGGCCGCTAAACCTAGACAAATCTCGAGGAAAATGAAGCTTTGAGGTTGAGCTTCGAGAGGAGAAAGCTTAACTAATGTGGCTCGGGCATTTCATCGAACACCTCATGTGCATAGGAGGTGAGCTAGAGCACCACAAAGCCCTCCCCTCGCCGGCCAGAAAAAAACATAGCACTGGAGTGCTCTGCTCGCGGGCGAGGGGTATATATAGGCACCTCATTGGTCCCGGTTCGTGGCATGAACCGGGACTAAAGGGCAGCCTATGGTCCCGGTTCAAGCCACCAACCGGGACCAACGATGATGGGCCAGGAGCGAAGCCCATTAGTTCCGGTTCGTCCCACCAACCGGGACCAAAGGGGCCAGACGAATCGGGATCAATGCCCCCACGAGACCCGGCAGGCCCCTGGCCTCACGAACCGGAACCAGTGCCCTCATGGGTCCCGGTTCTGGACTGAACCGGGACTAATGGGCTGACCCGGCCTGAACCGAAGCCCTCTTTTCTACTGGTGGGCGTCTGCGTGCGGCCTAGTCGGGTACTCGCAGTTCAAAGAGCTGCTCAGGCGAGGGCTCATCCCTCTCGAAGATGGGAGCTGCTTGACCAACGGATACTTGGACACGCCGCTGGACTGGGTGCCGGGGATGCAGCAGCACATGCGGCTGAGGGACATGCCAACCTTCTGCCGCACCACGGACGCCGAGGACACCCCGGTGAACGAGATCATCGGGCAGATGAAGAGCGCCGTCGGCTCCAAGGCCATCATCCTCAACACCTTCTACGAGCTCGAGAAGGACGTGGTGGACGCGCTCGCCGCCATCTTCCCGCCGCCCGTATACACCGTCGGGCCACTGGCCCAGGTCATCGCCTCCTCCGCCGCCGCCGCGGACGACGGCCTAGACGCCATGGACATCAGCATCTGGTCCATGGCATGGTGCCTGGCATGGCTTGACGGCAAGCCGGACAAGTCGGTGGTCTACGTCAACTTTGGCAGCGTCGCCGTCATGACGGCCGAGCAGACGCGGGAGTTCGCGCTGGGCCTGGCGACGTGCGGCTTCCCGTTCCTTTGGGTGAAGCGACCCGACATCGTGGACGGCGACGGCGTGGCGGCGCTCCCGGAGGCGTTCCGCGACGAGCTGGAGCGCGGCGGGGGCCTCGTCGTGCCGTGGTGCCCGCAGCCGGCGGTGCTGAAGCACGCGGCGGCGGGCCTGTTCGTGACGCACTGTGGGTGGAACTCGCTTCTGGAGGCGGTGGTGGCCGGCCTGCCGGTTCTCGCCTGGCCGGTGTTCGCCGAGCAAACGACCAAGTGCAGGCAGGTGCTTGAGTGCTGGCGGAACGGCATGGCTCTTCCCGAGGAGGTGGAGAGCGGCGCGGTGTCGGGGCTGGTGAAGGAGATGATGGCCGGGGAGCTGGGGAAGGAGAAACGGGCCAGAGCGGCGGAGTGGAGAGCTGCGGCCGAGGCGGCCGCCATGGAAGGCGGCTCGTCGTTGCGCAGCGTGGACCGACTGGTCAACGACGTGCTGCTGCACGGGAAGAAGTGAGACTGCATGCCGAGACGTCTTCACTTATTTTATTTTTGTTTTGAACTTGGCATTCCTCCCTTATGTTATTATATACTGTAGATATTAGCATAGCAATGAATAAAACGCACCAGTGTGTAGTACTTCCGGACGACAATGGAGGTTTCCTGGCCGGAGCCTGTCATTTTTTCCCCAAATGTTGTTGATCCTGAAGCTGCGGAGATCACGGCGTGCAAACGAGCACTGTTAGTTGCTGCCGAAATCAATGTTCAGAAGGTGCACGTTGAGCTGGACAGCCAGTCCCTTGTGCAAGCAATCAACCAGGCAGAGGAAATCAGGATCTCTTTTTTTTTTTGCGGGTGAATCAGGATCTCTCTTGGTGCAAACAGCCAGTCCCTTGGAAGGTGAGATGTCGCTTGCAACGTGGGCAAGGGGAAGGTGAGATATCCTACGCACGCATACATGCCCAACGCATGATCCACGCGATGAGATATCCTATCCTTGAGTGGTGCGTGCCTGCGTGGTGTGTGTCCTCCGTTGGTTGCTGACTCTTTTTTTCTTTTGGTTTTTGCGGGGTGTTTTTTTTTAAACATAGCACAGACGCAGACACTCATACATACGCACGTATGCATATCCTACCCCTATGAGCAGTACTGTTTAGTAGAACATGAGCATCTTCGAGAGACTTATCCGGCATATCTTCTTGAGACTGACAAAGTCTCCAAACACGCCTTCGTATTCGACTTGAACCCTTTTTTCCGGGTGAAACGAGTATATATTAATTAATGAAAGTGGTTAGACTCGTCCTCACAAATCTTACAAAACTCGTTTGGTCCAGCGCCAAACTAGATAGCAGTACGTTGGGCTGAGCGTCCCATTTGAGCCATAAAATGTGTAGCCTCATTGCATTGTTTCCCAGCATGCACAAAACTGTGTCGTCGAGCCCCATGTAGAAGGTTTGGCAACTCCACCACCAAGCCCGCCACGGGTGACCGATTTCTGACAGCAACATTCAACTGATCCACTGCCTTCTTGCAGTCCATCTCAATGATCGGTTCCTTCTCTGTATGTGCAATCGCCAGGTCCAACACCTTCAAGGCATGCCGCTAGCTCAGCCTCAAGTGGCGAGGAACAGTACTCAAGGAATTGACACGAGGAGAAAATGATTGCTCCAGTGTCATCTCGAAGCACCATCCTTGCTCCTCCCATCGACTCTCCATGAACAAAGGAACCGTCGACGTTAAGTTTTGCGCACCCAGCCGATGGCATCATCCACCGCATATCATATGCTTCTTTGTAGCTTTGCCCTGTAGTCAACTTGAACCCTGGAAGGCTTGAGATAAATTCAAAAAAATCTACGACTTAAACCCTGATGGACCGGGGATACCATTGTCCTCCTAACCATCTAACTATAGGTTATTTCACTTTTGCGGTGTAAATTAGGTAGCCACTATATTGCTATATGTAAGATGGCACAAGATCTAACAATGGTGGCGGAAAGTTAGGACAGAGGACAGAGTGGCTTTGGGATCACCGCAGAATCTATGGGTTGCCGAGGTCTGCCTTTGCCGAGCGTGCCGAAAACCACACTAGGGAAAAACTGACACTCAACACACTTTGGTGTGTTACACCTTGCAATTGGCAAACAAAAACATATGGGAATTTTTTTGCCAAAAATTGCATTCCCAAAAGAAAAAAAGACTCAAATACCTATTGAACGTCAAATTTTTAGGCATGGCAAATTATGTTCATTGATAATGGCAAGTTTAGTTGGAGAGCATGACAAAACCGCCTCAGTTTGTTTTTTGTCAGAAAATTGCCATGCTTCAAACAAATTCTGCCCTCATCGCGCCAAGCCATGAAAAACAACAGATTTACCATGGCTAAAAATCTGACATCATTTTTATAGTGTTTCCCCAAAGAAACTATTTTAGCAAAATTTGGGTGTTGAAACCAGAAACTCCTTGCACGCCAAAAATGGACAAACGGCAACCTTCAAGCGCGGGCAAGGGTGGGTGAGATATCGCGTGCGTGGTGTGTCCCCTCGGGAAAATATCCAGTGCTACGGTGCCTCCCATGATACCATGCTCCAATGCCTCATGGTGCGTTGGATCTGTGTGTAGGGATAGGATCAACTCACTTATTTTTTACATACACCCCCTTGGTATATTTGTGTCTTGCCCCCCATCAGGCCTTGCAAAAATAACAACTGATCTCAACGTTTCAACAACAGATTCCGTACTAAAAGAAGATTCTGTACTGATTCCCAGAAGAAAATAAAAGATTATGTACTGAACTGGGCATTCTGGTGGGTTCGGTTTGCTCCTTGCCAACATCCTAAAGGGCCAGATTAAGCAAATTTACACTAGGTTATTAGGAGGACACTGCAAGTTCATGTACAGAATTTGTTTTCTGCAACACATTCATTCACTGGAATGCAAAGAAGAGATTTGAGTGCTGACATGCTAATCCCTTTTCCAGAAGAGAAAAATATGTTTTTCGTCCAAGTTTCCAAAAAGTGACGTGGTCCAACAAATTTATTTGGTATATATTTGGTCCCTCAAGTCTCAAAACCGGGTAAGTTTGGTCATAAACCAAATTTCGAGCACGTTGACCGGGTTTGAGCGCCACCAAACCGCATAAAGAATAGTAAATTCGAAAAAAAAACCAATCTGATATGCTTACATGCGCAAGGTGCGACCATTGTCTTTCGACACTCGAGGAGCTCGTGGCAAAAAAAACACAAATTTTCGCTCGGAAAAAAATAACCAAAATTTGTTTTTTTTTGCTAGAGCCCATCCGCTGTCATTTCATGACAAAAGTTTGGTCACACCTTGTGCATGTAAGCATATTGGGCGCTACAAAATTCCAGATTTTTTTAATTTGTTTTGGAATTTTTTTGAATTTACTATTCATCATGCATTTTTTTTCACGAGCTCCTCGAGTGTCGAAAGACCACGAAAATGGTCGCACCTTGCGCATGTAAGCATACTGGACCCCAAAAAATTTCAGATTTTTTTGAAGTTCTTTTTTTTTTCAATTTACTATTCATCAGGCGGTTTTGTGGCAGTCAAACCCGGTCAACGTGCTCAAAATCTGGTTTAGGTTTAAACTTATCCGTTTGTGAGACTTGAGGGACCAAATGTATACAAAAAATCTTGAGGGACCAAGTTTATACTTTTTGAGAACTTTTTATTAGGGAAACCGCGTATCATTATTGAACAATATACTTGGTACAACTACAAACATACGCGGAAACTACAGAAGAGATCAAGAAAAGACCATAGCCCTGGAAACTATGCAAAAGGAACCCCAATAAAGGATTAAATACAAAAGGTTCATTTAAGGTCCCTGCAAACAACCGATTTTGTAGCCGCCGCCAACTCCCAGCGTCGCCGTGACTCACGTCGGAAATTGAGGCAAGCCTCCAACAACCCCAAAATCCAGGTCACCACCATCTCCAATGAGGCTTTGCGAGCCGATGAACAGGCCCGATGCTTGCAACGAGGCACTTGTCGCTGTGGCATGTCGGCCGGGGATTGTCCCCATGATGGACCAGATCCGGCTCCGCCGATTCCCACCGCCGGAGAAGGGGAAGAACACCAGAACCGCCACACACGGACCAACGGTCTTGCTCCAGAACCACCATCTCTTCCCCACTGACTTCGTTGTTTGCTAAAAGAGCAACAATCAGCCACAAGGAAATAAACAAAGCTCACCGCCCCGATTGGGTGGCAAGCAAACGAGACCACTGGCCCATCGACATCGCCTTGGAGAGCATCGCCGTGGTGAAGAAAGGACCGGAGACAATTTATTCAAGGCGGCGTCGTCCTCACCGCTCCGGCGCCACTAGATGAAAACCTAGCCCTACCTAATTGAACAAACCAGGAGAGGAAAGAGAGCCCCCCACCCTCCATTCACCGCCGGAGCAGCGGACGGAGAGGGGTGGAAACTGCAGCCTTGCCAGTGTTCACCAAGGATAAGCAACTGTCGCCGTTTTTCCTGGGAGAAGAAAGCGAAAACCAAGTTCTCGTTTACTTTTTGGGAACTTGAGGGACTAAAAACATACTTTTCTCTTTCCAAAATAAGGTGCTCAATAATTATAAACAAAAGAGAATGTATTCACATCTATTTGCCTTTTCCAGAATAAGGAGCTCAATAATTATAAACAAAGAAAAATGTATTCTCATCTGTTTGCATTGCTCACTGTCCTGAAGACTTTAGCAAGACAATGCTAATACAACAATCATGAGCACTATCTGATCGCAAGGCAAGTACGGGGAATATATTCATATCATCAAAAGATTACTGGAAACAAAAGCACTTCACAAAATAAAGGTACTCCACCTGTTGATGTCTTTGTCTTGTAATCCACAAATTCACAAGAGTACAAGATGGTGGGCGGCGGCGTTGGGGCATGCTCGATGTGTTCGGCGGCGGCGGGGAACAGTCCTTCCCTCTCTCTTTTTTTTTTGACGGGGCGGTGAAGAAAAGAGAAACAGTAGCAGCGAAGAGTCGCACAGGATGGAACAGGTATGTACTTGTCCGTGAATTGCTGAATGACCAAGGGTATCGCTGTACATTTTTGAGAAGGACGTGAGCCTGCTTCATCCTGTTCCTACAGTCTAGATCGGACGCACGAACGTGATCTGGAGCATGGGAGCATTTTCTGGGCTGTATCACTAGATATCCTCCCGTGTCCCCTCCTTTGACACCACACATGCCCAAGCCCAACGCATGATCGATCTTGACGTGATGAGATATCCTCGATCCCGTCTAATCTGCCACGATGGACACGATGGACTCCAACACAACACAACACAATGTGCGCGCATCAAGTGATGGATGCACGTGCACGTACATCCATCACTTGATGCGCCAGGCAGCATGGCCAACAACCATATCAGATCGTATTCAGATCGGCACTTAACTAATTAATCAGAAGAGCTAGTAGTTGTCAATTACTCCCTTCATTTCATAATATAAAAACGTTTTTCAAGTTGTAGTAACTACGTACTCCACTTATTTAAGCTGCTGCAGGAGGCGCACACATAAGCTCATTTTCACGTGAGCTCACGTGATGGCCAGATCGATCGGCGAGAGATTGAGTAATCTCAGATTCAGATTGTCGTGCACACATGCATTCGTATCTGAACGTCTAGTTTGATATGCTACAGCGGCAGCATGGCGTTTACTCTTAGCGGGAAATGGATACAAACACAAAGAACACACACCAGCCTCTTTATAGTTATGATACACACAATCAATATCAACGCACGCACACACAAAATATACTAACATAAGATCAAAGCATGCGTAGGCGAGAGGAAAAAAGAAAACCAAAACGATCAGATACGATAGCAGCAGAGCAAAGTGGATTCGATACGCGTAGCTACCATGTGTTAACCTAATAGAAAGAGAGATGTATATCTGTAAAGTGCAAATGTACGAAAAGAAAAAGGATTTAAAATAAGAGGTGATCGATCACACTGGGACTCGAACCCAGAATCTCCCGCTCCGGAGGCGAGCGCCTTATCCATTAGGCCATGCGACCAATTTGTTAAATGTGGCACCTTTGTCCTTGAGAATAATGAAATGGTAACCGCGTGAGCCAACTCCATGCTGGCTTCTGGATGGATTCGAGAAAGAGGACTCAAGCAAGACGTGCCATTATATATTTTGTATTTAGAAAAAAAGTACCATTTTTATTCGTAAGACACATTAATTTTCAATAAGATGTCACATGATTTATAATTGATGCAGGAGGTGTGCGTGTGTTCATAAAGATAAATAGGTGTATGCGTGTTTATAAAGATAAGTATGTATGTGTGTATGTGAGTATTTGTGATTGTACTGTACTAAACAAAAAACATATCAGCTGAAAACTGTCTGCGGCCATGAGAAAAACAGCGGTTTGTCCTCCTATTGCTACCACACCGATTTCCTGCCGCTTCATCCGATGGCACACGTATGTTGTACTTTTGCTGAAGTTTGGAACGACGTATGTTGCGCTCTTCGCTTTCGGGTGTCTTTAGAGCATCTACAGCGGGACATTACCAATCCGGCCCCTCAAATGCTCATGGACGCGTCTGGGCGCGTCCGCGGGCACTGACCGGACACGTCTTAAATTAGTCACTTTACATTCGTCTCTTTCGTATTTCATTCCTTAAATTCATACAAAGCGTGCAAAAATAATCCTACGTACTATCCTAGTTACTCTTCGTCATCGGAGATGTCCACGATGACGGTGCCGGGCGCGGCTGGACGGGCGTGTGGGAGGGCTCCGGCTCATCCTCCTCCTGCTCGACCTCATCCATGTAGGCAAACATCTTCGCCTCCTCTGCGGCTTCTTGCGCCTCCATCTCCTGCCGGCGACGACGTCTTGCCACCGCAGCCGACTCCGACCGGAGGGAATCGAGGATGGCCTGCTGCTCCGCTTGCAGATCCCCGTCGGCGGCGTCCCCCCACATCCTCCTCCTCTAGCTCCTCCTCCTCCTCCTCGTCCTTCCCCTCCTCCTCGAACTCCTCCTTCGGATCCACTGCATCCGGAGGTAGCCCTGCGGCGATTAGGCTTCGCGCCTAGGCCGGATTTTCTCAAGGACCTCGAGCCGGCGCTCCGGTGTCAGAAAGGGCTCACTCCTCACCCAGCGGCGTGGGGGAATGGCTACTAGGCAGACGGGTGGAGTGGAAAGTGGCGGCGGTGGCGGACATGAGGAGGGAAATATGAATGGATGGTAGGGTTTCGGTGCCGCCGATCGACTTAAATAGCCGGGCAATGCACTACGCGGCCCGCCGGAGCTGCGCCACGCGGTGCCACCGGTCCGACAGAGGAGACGAGCGTCGGACCGCCGGGTTTGAGGGTGTTTCCGGCTGGGACCCCTTCGTCAGTCCATCGTGGCGGGCGTGCTCAGGCGCGACCGGGCGCCCCCATATCCGCCCCATATTTGGCCTGGATATAGGGTGCCGGTCAGCCCGGGCGTTTGAGGGTTGTTTGAGAGGCCCGTCTAGGTCAAAAAAATCGTGATCGGGCAGTGACCGGGCGGTCTATCCGGACGTATAACGCGGGTTTGAGAGGTCCGGTTATAAATGCTCTTACAACGGCAAAGAATAATCGAGGTCTCTTTTTACTGTCCGCTGCCCTACTGATGGGCACGAATGATGCATATCTTGGTAAGTGCCTCGTAATTAGTTAACCCCATTGCCTTGGTATTTTTGCACTGTTTTTTTTTCAAACCTATAACTGGATGAAGTGGCTTCAAATGTTCGAGCCAACACTACAGCAAAATGGTTCAACTACACTGAACACCGTGGTAGCGAGAGAGTCATCATTATCTAAACAATGAGACCGTGAAGATTCATTGCCTTTTAATTACTTTGTTAGCCAACTATTATAATGCTTGTTTTGACTCCCTCTTTTCTTTCACGTGTAGGGCGGTGCACCATTTGTGGGTGTGGCATAAGTAAGATTGTACATCCACCTCAATGTGTATCAAGTGGCGGGGATGGCACCCCCTCTAAAAATGCAAAATAGCTTGTACTATGTATTTAACACATCGAAATAGGCTTTCGCCCCGCTTTATATATAAAGCAACCACCGCACACAAACAAGGTTCAATAACAAGTAGCAACACAAGCCGAAGCAAAACAAAAGGAAGTCTCATGAAAATAAAACGAAAGGAGGTGGTTCTGCTGAGGGACAACTCAACCAGCCCGAGAGAAAACACAAAAGGCTGACTATGTACTATATATTTAACATTACTTATCTAGCAGAACTATTTGGCGGAACTATAATTATTCTTAAACCAAAATATACTATTTGTAATGTAGTATCACAAATTTTGAATTGATATATCAAAATTATGATAAATGTAAATTGCGGCACCCTCAGTCCTAAGATCATAGGTCCGCCCTAAGTGCCATCAGTGATTTGAACTTGCTGTCCTTGGAAGCAAAGATCTCGCGAGCACTCAGCAACCCATCCTTGTATTTGATTTCCCTTCGAGCATGCCAAGGAGTTCTTCTCATATCACATTCTCCGGACCAAACTCACAGTTGATGCTTCCCTTCATCGCTTTTAGGCAATCCAGACCACCCTCAAGGAGATTAACATCGAGATAAGTACTATCTTTATCATCTTGTTCGTCCTCTTTCTCAACATATCAGTATGACTTCATCAAACTTTTTTTATTCATTCTTGCATCATGTCTTAAATCTTGGAGCGTCAATTTTCTTTTTGAATAAAGTCAATCATCACAACAAGTCATTAATGATATGGGTGAGAGATTAGCAGGGCTTGGGATCATTTACTTACTCTATATGCTTCACTTATATCCTCTTAGTGTAAATGGCAGTATGGAAATACTATAACTTTTTTTGCGAACTATCTATTCTTCACTTATACTCATTAGAGAGTTGGAATACAATTGGAGTGGGATTGATATTTGTACAACTAGTACCATTGGTACAAGGTTAGTGCTTATGTCCTAGAACATGCATATATTTTTTAGGATAACCTGAGTAGACCAAACCTAGAATCCTAAACTTATAGAATCGGGTCCTCAATAAATTGCTCCCGAAAAGTGATTTTTGCATGTAGCTTTTATTCCCCTTCTGAATTCCCATACCGTCTCAGATGATTCTATAATTTAGAATAAACTTGTGGTAAAATTATTCAATGGTGATTAAATATGTAATTTAGTATAATATATAATTTATAAAATTTTGATGTAAAATGCACGTACAAGTATGTGCAGTAGTGAGTGGAGGACATGTAACTTTTTACCATAGCATCTACCTAGATGTAGCTTACAATCAGGGAGTATTTTCTCACACCATGGATAATGATGTAATTTTCAAATAGTACCTCCTCTATCGTAGGCTTCTTTTTTCTTTTGCATTCCCATAAAATATTTTTTTACATACGTGTTATGTGCATCTTGTTATGCACAGGCCGAAAATTCGCTCCATATGGTTGTATCAACTTTATATATTTAATAAATGAAAAATATCCTTTATCAGAAAAATTATAAATGTTGGAGCAGTTCAGGAGTCCTCAACATGAGCTGGAAGCACATATAGTCACTCATAAGTACTCATAAGTGTTAGAGGAACTATAGAAACGGTAAGCGAATTTATTGCCCCACATAGATGGAAATGTTTTCCACCACCACAAGAAACTTCCCTCGCAACTAGGGTTTTCACTCCTCCCATCGGTGTTGACGCCGATCTCCTTTGTCTCCTCAGGCCTATGTTTTTAGGTGCTTTTTCAGTTTCTTTAGGGTTGGTCTCCTACTAGGGTGGGGGGGGGGGATGTTTTGTGTCTCTCACAGTAAGCGTTAAAGCATCATCATGACTATATCTCTCTTTACGTGAGTCAGAACAATCTCTCGCGTAAAGCGGCTACATTAGTAGGCCATTCCATTCGCACATACTAAAAATAGAAAAAGTAGGACGTAAATGCAGATGTGAGGGAATTTGATCCTGTTGGGGAACGCAGTATTTCAAAAATTTACCTACGATCACGCAAGATTTATCTAGGAGATGCATAGCAACGAGCAGGGAGAGTGTGTCCACGTATCCTCGTAGACCGAAAGCGAAAGCGTTTAGTAACGCGGTTGATGTAGTCGAATGTCTTCGCGACCCAACCTATCCAAGCACCGAACGTACGGCACCTCCGCGTTCAGCACACGTTCAGCTCGATGACGTCCCTCGATCTCTTGATCCAGTTGAGGACGAGGGAGAGTTCCGTCAGCACGACGGCGTGGTGACGGTGATGATGGAGTTACCGGCACAGGGCTTCGCCTAAGCACTACGACGATATGACCGAGGTGTGTAACTGTGGAGGGGGCACCGCACACGGCTAAGAGAAGACTTGGTGTGTCTTTGGGGTGCCCCCCTCCCACGTATATAAAGGGGGGGAGGAGAGGTGGCCGGCCCAAGTGGGGGCGCGCCATAGGGGGGAGTCCTACTTGGACTCCCGGTCCAAGTAGGATTCGCCCGGTCCCCCTTTCCTATTCCCACTAGGAGAAGGAGGGAAGGAGGAGGAGGAGAGAAGGAAAGGGGGGCCGCCCCCCAACCCTAGTCCAATTCGGTTTGGGCTTGGGGGCACGCGCGTCCACCTGGCCGCCTCCTCCTCTCTCCACTAGGGCCCATGAAGGCCCATTAACTCCCCCCCCCGGGGGGGGGGGGGTTCCGGTAACCCCCCGGTACTCCGGAAAATGTCCGAACCTTTCCGAAACCATTCCGGTGTCCAAACATAACCTTCCAATATATCAATCTTTATGTTTCGACCATTTCGAGACTCCCCGTCACGTCCGTGATCTCATCCGGGACTCTGAACAAACTTCGGTCATCAAATCACACAACTCATAATACAAATCGTCATCGAGCGTTAATCGTGCGGACCCTACGGATTCGAGAACTATGTAGACATGACCGAGACACATCTCCGGTCAATAACCAATAGCGGAACCTGGATGCTCATATTGGCTCCTACATATTCTACGAAGATCTTTATCGATCAAACCGCATAACAACATACGTTGTTCCCTTTGTCATCGGTATGTTACTTGCCCGAGATTCGATCGTCGGTATCATCATACCTAGTTCAATATCGTTACCGGCAAGTCTCTTTACTTGTTCCGTAATGTATCATCCCGCAACTAACTCATTAGTCACATTGCTTGCAAGGCTTATAGTGATGAGCATTACCGAGAGGGCCCAGAGATACCTCTCCGAAACACGGAGTGACAAATCCTAATCTCAATCTATGCCAACTCCACAAACACCATCGGAGACACCTCTAGAGCATCTTTATAATCACCCAGTTACGTTGTGACGTTTGATAGCACATAAGGTGTTCCTCCGGTATTCGGGAGTTGCATAATCTCATAGTCAGAGGAAAATGTATAAGTCATGATGAAAGCAATAGCAATAAAATTAAACGATCATTAATGCTAAGCTAACGGATGGGTCTTGTGTTGGGGATCGTAGCAGAAATTTAAAATTTTCTACGTATCACCAAGATCAATCTATGGAGTCATCTAGCAACGAGAGAGAGGGGAGTGCATCTACATACCCTTATAGATCGCGCGCGGAAGCGTTCAAGAGAACGGGGTTGATGGAGTCGTACTCGTCATGAACCAAATCACCGATGATCCTAGTGCCGAACGGACGACACCTCCGCGTTCAACACACGTACGGAGCGGGGACGTCTCCTCCTTCTTGATCCAGCAAGGGGGGAGGAGAAGTTGATGGAGATCCAGCAGCACGACGGCGTGGTGGTGGAAGTAGCGGGATCCCGGCAGGGCTTCGCCAAGCGCAAGCGGGGAGGAAGAGGTGTCACGGGAGGGAGGGAGGCGCCAGGGCTTGGGATGCTGCTCCCATGCGCCTCCCCACTATATATAGGGGTGGAGGGGGCTGGTTTCTTGCCCTCCAAGTCCATTGGGGCCTTGGCAAAGGTGGGGAAAGAAATCCCATCATTTCCCTTCCCCACCGATTGTTATCCCCCTTTTTTAGGGATCTTGATCTTATCCCTTCGGGATATGATCTTATTCCTTCTAAGGTGGGATCTTGGTGCGCCTTGACCAGGGGTGTGGGGCCTTGCCCCCACTACCCACGTTCATGTGGGTCCCCCCATGCAGGTGGGCCCCACTTCGGAACCTTCTAGAACCTTCCCGGCACAATACTGAAAAATCCCGAACATTTTCCGGTGGCCAAAATAGGACTTCCCATATATAAATCTTTACCTCCGGACCATTCCGGAACTCCTCGTGACGTCCGGGATCTCATCCGGGACTCCGAACAACTTTCGATTAACCGCATACTAATATCTCTACAACTCTAGCGTCACCGAACCTTAAGTGTGTAGACCCTACGGGTTCGGGAGATATGCAGACATGACCGAGACGACTCTCCGGTCAATAACCAACAGCGGGATCTGGATACCCATGTTGGCTCCCACATGTTCCATGATGATCTCATCGGATGAACCACGATGTCGAGGATTCAATCAATCTCGTATACAATTCCCTTTGTCAATCGGTACGTTACTTGCCCGAGATTCGATCGTCGGTATCCCAATACCTTGTTCAATCTCGTTACCGGCAAGTCAATTTACTCGTACCGTAATGCATGATCCCGTGACCAAACACTTGGTCACATTGAGCTCATTATGATGATGCATTACTGAGTGGGCCCAGAGATACCTCTCCGTCATACGGAGTGACAAATCCCAGTCTCGATTCGTGCCAACCCGACAGACACTTTCGGAGATACCCGTAGTGCACCTTTATAGCCACCCAGTTACGTTGTGACGTTTGGCACACTCAAAGCACTCCTATGGTATCCGGGAGTTGCACAATCTCCTGGTCTAAGGAAATGATACTTGATATTTGGAAAAGCTCTAGCAAACGAACTACACGATCTTGTGCTATGCTTAGGATTGGGTCTTGTCCATCACATCATTCTCCTAATGATGTGATCCCGTTATCAATGACATCCAATGTCCATAGTCAGGAAACCATGACTATCTGTTGATCAACGAGCTAGTCAACTAGAGGCTCACTAGGGACATGTTGTGGTCTATGTATTCACACATGTATTACGATTTCCGGATAACACAATTATAGCATGAACAATAGACAATTATCATGAACAAGGAAATATAATAATAACCATTTTATTATTGCCTCTAGGGCATATTTCCAACAGTCTCCCACTTGCACTAGAGTCAATAATCTAGTTACATTGTGATGAATCGAACACCCATAGAGTTCTGGTGTTGATCATGTTTTGCTCTAGGGAGAGGTTTAGTCAACGGATCTGCCACATTCAGGTCCGTATGTACTTTACAAATATCTATGTCTCCATTTTGAACATTTTCACGAATGGAGTTGAAGCGACACTTGATATGCCTGGTCTTCCTGTGAAACCTGGGCTCCTTGGCAAGGGCAATAGCTCCAGTGTTGTCACAGAAGAGAGTCATCGGGCCCGATGCATTGGGAATAACTCCTAGGTCGGTAATGAACTCCTTCACCCAGATTGCTTCTTGTGCTGCCTCTGAGGTCGCCATGTATTTCACTTCACATGTAGATCCCGCCACAACGCTTTGCTTGCAACTGCACCAGCTTACTGCCCCACCATTCAAAATATACAAGTATCCGGTTTGTGACTTAGAGTCATCCAGATCTGTGTCGAAGCTAGCATCGACGTAACCCTTTACGACGAGCTCTTCGTCACCTCCATAAACGAGAAACATATCCT
Source organism: Aegilops tauschii subsp. strangulata (assembly GCF_002575655.3). Lineage (NCBI taxonomy): Eukaryota > Viridiplantae > Streptophyta > Magnoliopsida > Poales > Poaceae > Aegilops > Aegilops tauschii. The sequence continues at coordinate 648,256,487 of NC_053041.3, read as the reverse complement.
TAGTCCTCTTCAGGTACTTCAGGATATTCTTGACCGCTGTCCAGTGTTCCATGCCGGGATTACTTTGGTACCTTCCTACCAAACTTACGGCAAGGTTTACATCAGGTCTGGTACACAGCATGGCATACATAATAGACCCTATGGCCGAGGCATAGGGGACGACACTCATCTTTTCTCTATCTTCTGCCGTGGTCGGGCATTGAGCCGTGCTCAATTGCACACCCTGCAATACGGGCAAGAACCCCTTCTTGGACTGATCCATATTGAACTTCTTCAATATCTTGTCAAGGTACGTACTTTGTGAAAGACCAATGAGGCGTCTTGATCTATCTCTATAGATCTTGATGCCTAATATATAAGCAGCTTCTCCAAGGTCCTTCATCGAAAAACACTTGTTTAAGTAGGCCTTTATGCTTCCCAAGAATTCTATATCATTTCCCATCAACAGTATGTCATCCACATATAATATGAGAAATGCTACAGAGCTCCCACTCACTTTCTTGTAAACACAGGCTTCTCCATAAGTCTGTGTAAACCAAACGCTTTGATCATCTCATCAAATCGAATGTTCCAACTCCGAGATGCTTGCACCAGCCCATAGATGGAGCGCTGGAGCTTGCATACCTTGCTAGTATTCTTAGGATCGACAAAACCTTCCGGCTGCATCATATACAATTCTTCCTTAAGAAAGCCGTTAAGGAATGCCGTTTTGACGTCCATTTGCCATATCTCATAATCATAGTATGCGGCAATTGCTAACATGATTCGGACGGACTTCAGCTTCGCTACGGGTGAGAAAGTCTCATCGTAGTCAACCCCTTGAACTTGTCGATAACCCTTAGCGACAAGTCGAGCTTTATAGATGGTAACATTACCATCCGCGTCTGTCTTCTTCTTAAAGATCCATTTGTTTTCTATCGCTCGCCGATCATCGGGCAAGTCTGTCAAAGTCCACACTTTGTTTTCATACATGGATCCTATCTCGGATTGCATGGCTTCAAGCCATTTGTCGGAATCTGGGCCCGCCATTGCTTCTTCATAGTTCGAAGGTTCACCGTTGTCTAACAACATGATTTCCAACACATGGTTGCCGTACCACTCTGGCGCGGAACATGTCCTTGTGGACCTACGAAGTTCAGTAGGAGCTTGATCCGAAGTACCTTGATCATCATCATCATTAACTTCCTCTCTAGTCGGTGCAGGCACCACAGGAACATCTTTGTGAGCTGCGCTACTTTCCGGTTCAAGAGGTAGTACTTCATCAAGTTCCACTTTCCTCCCACTTACTTCTTTCGAGAGAAACTCTTTCTCCAGTAAGGACCCGTTCTTGGCAACAAAGATCTTGCCTTCGGATCTGAGGTAGAAGGTATACCCAATGGTTTCCTTAGGGTATCCTATGAAGACGCATTTTTCCGACTTGGGTTCGAGCTTTTCAGGTTGAAGTTTCTTGACATAAGCATCGCATCCCCAAACTTTTAGAAACGACAGCTTAGGTTTCTTCCCAAACCATAATTCATACGGTGTCGTCTCAATGGATTTCGACGGAGCCCTATTTAAAGTGAATGCGGCAGTCTCTAAAGCATAGCCCCAAAATGAGAGCGGTAGATCGGTAAGAGACATCATAGATCGCACCATATCCAATAGAGTGCGATTACGACGTTCGGACACACCATTTTGCTGAGGTGTTCTAGGCGGCGTGAGTTGTGAAACTATTCCACATTTCCTTAAGTGTGTGCCAAATTCGTGACTCAAATATTCCCCTCCACGATCTGATCGTAAGAACTTTATTTTCCTGTCACGTTGATTCTCAACCTCACTCTGAAATTCCTTGAACTTTTCAAAGGTCTCAGACTTGTGTTTCATTAGGTAGACATACCCATATCTACTCAAGTCATCAGTGAGAGTGAGAACATAACGATAGCCACCGCGAGCCTCAACACTCATTGGACCGCACACATCAGTATGTATGATTTCCAATAAGTTGGTTGCTCGCTCCATTGTTCCGGAGAACGGAGTCTTGGTCATCTTACCCATGAGGCATGGTTCGCACGTGTCAAATGATTCGTAATCAAGAGACTCCAAAAGTCCATCTGCATGGAGCTTCTTCATGCGTTTGACACCAATGTGACCAAGACGGCAGTGCCACAAGTATGTGGGACTATCATTATCAACCTTACATCTTTTGGTATTCACACTATGAATATGTGTAACACTACGTTCGAGATTCATTAAGAATAAACCATTAACCAGCGGGGCATGACCATGAAACATATCTCTCATATAAATAGAACAACCATTATTCTCGGATTTAAATGAGTAGCCATCTCGAATTAAACGAGATCCTGATACAATGTTCATGCTCAAAGCTGGCACTAAATAACAATTATTGAGGTTTAAAACTAATCCCATAGGTAAATGTAGAGGTAGCGTGCCGACGGCGATCACATCGACCTTGGAACCATTCCCGACGCGCATCGTCACCTTGTCCTTTGCCAGTCTCCGTTTATTCCGCAGCTCCTGCTTTGAGTTACAAATATGAGCAACCGCACCGGTATCAAATACCCAGGAGCTACTACGAGTGCTGGTAAGGTACACATCAATAATATGTATATCACATATACCTTTGGTGTTGCCGGCCTTCTTGTCCGCTAAGTACTTGGGGCAGTCCCGCTTCCAGTGACCACTTCCCTTGCAATAAAAGCACTCAGTCTTAGGCTTGGGTCCATTCTTTGGCTTCTTCCCGGCAACTGGCTTACCGGGCGCGGCAACTCCCTTGCCGTCCTTCTTGAAGTTCTTCTTACCCTTGCCTTTCTTGAAATTAGTGGTTTTATTCACCATCAACACTTGATGTTCCGTTTTGATCTCCACCTCCGCTGATTTCAGCATTGAATATACCTCAGGAATGGTCTTTTCCATCCCCTGCATATTGAAGTTCATCACAAAGCTCTTGTAGCTCGGTGGAACCGACTGAAGGATTCTGTCAATGACCGCGTCATCCGGGAGATTAACTCCCAGCTGAGTCAAGCGGTTGTGTAACCCAGACATTTTGAGTATGTGCTCACTGACAGAACTATTTTCCTCCATCTTACAACTGAAGAACTTGTCGGAGACTTCATATCTCTCGACCCGGGCATGAGCTTGGAAAACCATTTTCAGCTCTTCGAACATCTCATATGCTCCGTGTTGCTCAAAACGCTTTTGGAGCCCCGGTTCTAAGCTGTAAAGCATGCCGCACTGAACGAGGGAGTAATCATCAGCACGCTGCTGCCAAGCGTTCATAACGTCTTGGTTCTCTGGGATGGGTGCGTCACCTAGCGATGCTTCTAGGACATAATCTTTCTTGGCAGCTATGAGGATGATCCTCAGGTTCCGGACCCAGTCCGTATAGTTGCTGCCATCATCTTTCAGCTTGGTTTTCTCTAGGAACGCGTTGAAGTTGAGGGTAACATTAGCGTGGGCTATTTGATCTACAAGACATATTGTAAAGATTTTAGACTAAGTTCATGATAATTAAGTTCACCTAATCAAATTATTCAATGAACTCCCACTCAGATAGACATCCCTCTAGTCATCTAAGTGAAACATGATCCGATTCAACTAGGCCGTGTCTGATCATCACGTGAGACGGACTAGTCAACATCGGTGAACATCTTCATGTTGATCGTATCTTCTATACGACTGATGCTCGACCTTTCGGTCTTCCGTGTTCCGAGGCCATGTCTGTACATGCTAGGCTCGTCAAGTCAACCTAAGTGTATTGCGTGTGTAAATCTGGCTTACACCCGTTGTATTCGAACGTTAGAATCTATCACACCCGATCATCACGTGGTGCTTCGAAACAACGAACCTTCGCAACGGTGCACAGTTAGGGGGAACACTTTCTTGAAATTATTGCGAGGGATCATCTTATTTAAGCTACCGTCGTTCTAAGCAAATAAGATGTAAAACATGATAAACATCACATGCAATCAAATAGTGACATGATATGGCCAGTATCATATTGCTCCTTTGATCTCCATCTTCGGGGCGCCATGATCATCTTCGACACCGGCATGACACCATGATCTCCATCATCATGATCTCCATCATCGTGTCTTCATGAAGTTGTCACGCCAACGATTACTTCTACTTCTATGGCTAACGTGTTTAGCAATAAAGTAAAGTAATTTACATGGCGTTATTCAATGACACGCAGGTCATACAAAAAATAAAGACAACTCCTATGGCTCCTGCCGGTTGTCATACTCATCGACATGCAAGTCGTGATTCCTATTACAAGAACATGATCAATCTCATACATCACATATATTTCATTCATCACATCCTTTTGGCCATATCACATCACAAGGCATATGCTGCAAAAACAAGTTAGACGTCCTCTAATTGTTGTTGCATGTTTTTACGTGGCTTCTATAGGTTTCTAGCAAGAACGTTTCTTACCTACGTAAAACCACAACGTGATATACCAATTTCTATTTACCCTTCATAAGGACCCTTTTCATCGAATCCGATCCGACTAAAGTGGAAGAGACAGACACCCGCTAGCCACCTTATGCAACTAGTGCATGTCAGTCGGTGGAACCTGTCTCACGTAAGCGTACGTGTAAGGTCGGTCCGGGCCGCTTCATCCCACGATGCCGCCGAATCAAGATAAGACTAGTAACGACAAGTAAATTGACAATATCGACGCCCAGAACTGCTTTGTGTTCTACTCGTGCATAGAAACTACGCATAGACCTAGCTCATGATGCCACTCTTGGGGATCGTAGCAGAAATTTAAAATTTTCTACGTATCACCAAGATCAATCTATGGAGTCATCTAGCAACGAGAGAGAGGGGAGTGCATCTACATACCCTTGTAGATCGCGCGCGGAAGCGTTCAAGAGAACGGGGTTGATGGAGTCGTACTCGTCGTGATCCAAATCACCGATGATCCTAGCGCCGAACGGACGGCACCTCCGCGTTCAACACACATACGGATCGGGGACGTCTCCTCCTTCTTGATCCAGCAAGGGGGGAGGAGAAGTTGATGGAGATCCAGCAGCACGACGGCGTGGTGGTGGAAGTAGCGGGATCCCGGCAGGGCTTCGCCAAGCACAAGCGGGGAGGAAGAGGTGTCACGGGAGGGAGGGAGGCGCCAGGGCTTGGGTTGCTGCTCCCATGTGCCTCCCCACTATATATAGGGGTGGAGGGGGCTGGTTTCTTGCCCTCCAAGTCCATTGGGGCGTTCGCAAAGGTGGGGAAAGAAATCCCATCATTTCCCTTCCCCACCGATTGTTATCCCCCTTTTTTAGGGATCTTGATCTTATCCCTTCGGGATATGATCTTATTCCTTCTAAGGTGGGATCTTGGTGCGCCTTGACCAGGGGTGTGGGGCCTTGCCCCCACTACCCACGTTCATGTGGGTCCCCCCATGCAGGTGGGCCCCACTTCGGAACCTTCTAGAACCTTCCCGGTACAATACCGAAAAATCCCGAACATTTTCCGGTGGCCAAAATAGGACTTCCCATATATAAATCTTTACCTCCGGACCATTCCGGAACTCCTCCTGACGTCCGGGATCTCATCCGGGACTCCGAACAACTTTCGGTTAACCGCATACTAATATCTCTACAACTCTAGCGTCACCGAACCTTAAGTGTGTAGACCCTACGGGTTCGGGAGACATGCAGACATGACCGAGACGACTCTCCGGTCAATAACCAACAGCGGGATATGGATACCCATGTTGGCTCCCACATGTTCCATAATGATCTCATCGGATGAACCACGATGTCGAGGATTCAATCAATCCCGTATACAATTCCCTTTGTCAATCGGTACGTTACTTGCCCGAGATTCGATCGTCGGTATCCCAATACATTGTTCAATCTCATTACCGGCAAGTCACTTTACTCGTACCGTAATGCATGATCCTGTGACCAAACACTTGGTCACATTGAGCTCATTATGATGATGCATTACCGAGTGGGCCCAGAGATACCTCTCCATCATACGGAGTGACAAATCCCAGTCTCGATTCGTGCCAACCCAACAGACACTTCCGGAGATACCCGTAGTGCACCTTTATAGCCACCCAGTTACGTTGTGACGTTTGGCACACCCAAAGCACTCCTATGGTATCCGGGAGTTGCACAATCTCATGGTCTAAGGAAATGATACTTGACATTTGGAAAAGCTCTAGCAAACGAACTACACGATCTTGTGCTATGCTTAGGATTGGGTCTTGTCCATCACATCATTCTCCTAATGATGTGATCCCGTTATCAATGACATCCAATGTCCATAGTCAGGAAACCATGACTATCTGTTGATCAACGAGCTAGTCAACTAGAGGCTCACTAGGGACATGTTGTGGTCTATGTATTCACACATGTATTACGATTTCCGGATAACACAATTATAGCATGAACAATAGACAATTATCATGAACAAGGAAATATAATAATAACCATTTTATTATTGCCTCTAGGGCATATTTCCAACATCTTGTCCATCACATCATTCTCTAATGATGTGATCCCATTCATCAAAGGACAACACATGTCTATGGTTAGGAAACTTAACCATCTTTTTTTTGAGAGACCAGACAGTGGGAGAGACTCCCACTGTGTTTGCATTACTCAAAATTAGGATACAATGTACATGGTGCAGTTACAGGGTGCTTATCCTCCACTTTGAGAGGGATTAGCAGCTACTTTTTTATGGTGGAAGAGTCAAGGGGGTTCAAAGTTTTGTACAAAGGAGAGAATAAAGTCTCTCTTATCAGTCTTAGTTCTATGCTGGAGGAGGCTAAAATCATGCTTAAAACGCTCAAGCCAGGAGAGCAAAGTGGGGGTGATGCTTCTGAAGTGCTGGTTATTCCTCTCTTTCCAGATGCTCCAAGCTGCCTGTAGGAATATTTCCATGAACATGGGTTTGTTCCAATTTTTTGCTGCGTTACTAATCCATTGAAGTCTGGATCCACTGTCTTGCCATGTGATCCCAAGGATGGACCAACATTGTTTACTGAAAGGGCATTGGAAGACCATATGTTCCATGTCCTCTTCCATTTGTGATCACATAAAAGGCAATTGTAGTCATCTCCAATGTTGTAGTGCCTCCTCTTGAGCATGTTGCGTGTGTTTAGGCGATCAGAGAGTAGTAGCCACCCAAACACCTGATTTTCAACGTCATCTTCGCTTTCCATAGCCATTGGTATGATTGATGTGCATGCACATCACTAAAGTAGAACTTGTAGTACCTGTTTGCTTTGTATTCCTTTGATCCCCAGCAGTATGTCCAGGTGTCATGGGGGATCGGGTCATCATTGTTACCAACATTGATCACATTTTGTTGCAGCTCACGGACTTCTTGCAGTGCTTGAATTGAGAGTGGAAGGTGAAACGTTTCATGCAGTGTCGTGGAGCCCAAGAATGCTTTAACTGATATATCCTCATTTTTTGCGTAGGAGAACGCGCGTGGGTATGTTTCATCCAATGTGTTGTCCAACCACAGATCCTTCCACATAAGTACCGTGCTGCCATCATGTGCATTTGCTTTGGATATACCTCTGTAAATCTGGGTAAGCTTGAGGTCATCCCTCCACCAGAAAGATCCGCAAGGCTCCGTGGCATGGGGAATCTTGTTTGTGTAATAAGTCGACCATATGAGCTCAACCCATGGCACATTGTGTCTGTTATAGAATTTATGTAGGTACTTGAGGAGGAGAGCTTCACTTTGTATACGCAGGTTTATGATAAGACCACCACACTGCTTTGGCTGGCAGACCATGCTCCAGGCCGCCAGCGAGTTACATTTGTCCCCTTGTTCTGTCTTTTTTGTCCACAGGCATTTCCTTCTTAGTTTGTCGAGAAGTTCTAAGATCTTTGGTGGCAGTTTGAGAGTGCACAGAGCAAAGATGGCTAGGGATGTGATCATTGTATTGAGGAGTGAGAGTTTGGCTCCATAGGACATCAATGCGAGTGTGCTTGTCATCCGTCTTTCCATCATGCAAACTAGTGGCATGAGATCTTGAACCGAGGGCTTGGTTGTCCCAAGAGGTATGTGAATGGCATGGATCCAACATTGCAACCAAAGATAGTAGAGAGCTCATTATAGCAGCTGGCATCACAATTGATTGGGATTAGTGTGGATTTGTGGAAGTTTATCTTCAGCCCAATGGCGGCAGCATAGTCGGAAAGGATGTCTTTAATCGTTCTGGCTTGATCAGGGCAGGCGGGGAGAATGATGATCGTGTCGTCCGCGTATTGGATCACGGGGTAATCATTTTGGTTCTATCGTTGGAACGGAAGATGGATTCTTCGTTGTCTGAAGGCATCATTGATGGCAGCTTGTAGGAGGTCAGCCGCAAGCACAAAGATCAAAGGTGAGAAGGGATCTCCTTGGCGCACCCCACATTTACAGAGGAATTGTCTACCTGGGACACCATTTAACAGCACCGCTGACTTGCCAGAGGAGAAGATGCATTTAACCCAGCGAAGCCACCTATCATCAAAGCCCATGTGTTCCATAATCGTAAGCATTGCATCATGTTCAATCGTGTCAAATGCTTTGGCGAAATCCAGTTTTAGGAGGATGATTTTTTCTTTGGAGGCTTGGCACTGGTGGATATACTCGAACGCCCAAGCTAAACAGTCCTGTATTGACCGACCTTTGAGGAAGCCATATTGATTTCGGTGGACAATTTTGAGTATTAGTTTCTCGAGTCTGTTTGCAAGTAGTTTGGTAAGAATCTTGAGACAACAATTGAGCAACGTGATGGGTCTGAAATCAGAGACTGTTTCCGGGGACCGAACTTTAGGAATGAGTGTAATAAACCCCTTATTAATACTTTCAAGATTGAGTCCCCCCTCATAGAACTGATTGCAAAGCTCATAAAAGTCCTCTTTAATAATATGCAGCATTTTTTGATGAAGATACCAGAGAATCCATCCGGACCAGGTGCACGATCGGCTGGCATTTCCTTGATGACAACATCAATCTCCTCCTTGGTGAAGTGAACAGTAAGTTGATCCAGTCCCTCCACTTTTTTGCTAATGTTTTGCAGGTTAAATTTCATTTGGAACTTTCCTGACTTGCCCAATATCTCTTTAAATGTTTGGTATATGACAGCCTCCTTGTCGGCGTGGTCCTCTACCACCGTACCATCTGATATTTTAAGTGTTGGTATTGTGTTCCTCCTGTATCACTCTGAGGCCAAGGCTTTCAGAAATTTGGGGTCTTCATCACCAAACTTAACCATCTTTGATTAACGAGCTAGTCAAGTAGATGCATACTAGGGACACTCTGTTTGTCTATGTATTTACACATGTACTAAGTTTCCGGTTAATACAATTCTAGCATGAATAATAAACATTTATCATGATATAAAGAAATATAAATAACAAGTTTATTATTGCCTCTAAGGCATATTTCCTTCAGATCCTAGGTCGTTGCGATGCTGCGCCACAGTTGAGTTCGTGGTTACATAGGAGGCGCACACTACTTGACGTAAAAGCCTGAGTTTTTTCTCCCTTTTTTTCTGTTACTCTTGTTCTTTGTTTGGTTTCTTATTTCTTCTTGGGTTTTCTTTAGTTTTCTTTTTATGTTATATTCCGTTATATTGTTTTTTTTCTTTTGGTTTCTCTTTGTTTTTCATGGGTTTTATTCTTTTTATTCTCCTTTTCTTCTTTTTTCTTAGTTTTCAACATTTTTCTGATTTTCTTTGTTTCTTTATTGTTTTCATTGTTTTTTCATTCTTTCTGCATTGGTTTACTGGTTTTATTTTTCATTTTCTTTCTTTTGAATTCTTTTTCGATTTCCATCATTTTTTCATTTTTCATTCTTTCTTTTGGTTTTCATCTTATATTTTTCGTATCAAGAGCATTTCACATACACATTTAACTTTTTCAAATACGAGTTTAACATTTTTTTTATCACTCGTCTACTTTTCTTTCTATACACATTTTCAACAGTTTTCAAATGCTTCATATCATTTTTCAAATGTAGGATGAACAAAGTTTAAATACAATGTCAATATGTTTTTCTATACACAGTTTTAAATGTTTTTCAAATGCTTGATTAAAATTTCTTGAATAAAATATTAAAAAATTGAGCATATGGTTATCATTGTTTCTATACGCACTGAACATTTTTTAAATGCATGGTAAAGATTTTTTAATACAAGATTAACATTTTTTAATATATGGTTAACATTTTATCTACATAAGCTTAACATTTTCTAATATATGGTCGACATTTTTTCTATGCACATTTTTAGCATTTCTCAAATGCTTGATTAACATTTTCCAAATATAAGATTAGCATTTTTTAAATACATGCTCAACATGTTTTCTACATACATTTAACATTTTTCAAATATTTGTTCAACATTTTTTTTAAATGCTTGGTAAACATTTTTATAATGCATGATCAACATTGTTTCTATATACATCAACATTGTTTCTATATACATTTATCATATTACAAATACTTGTTCAAAAAAATTCAGATACTTGATTAACATCTTTATATACCTGATCATATTTTTTTCATCATTTTTTTAATACATAGTCCAGCCAGTGTAGCATAAGCATGAGGGTGCGTTTATTTTTTGTGAAAACTAAACCCATGTTGTTAGTCACATACATGGTTGACATTTTTACGATGCACATTTTCTTCATTTTGAAAGTTTTAGAATATCAACGAATCTAAGGAAAATGTAAATTTATTTAGAAATTGTTCATGAATCATAAAAATGATGTTCAAAAAATTAAAATATGTTTGCGCATTTGATAATTTTTCACAAATTAGAAAACAAAAGTTCAAAAATTGCAGAAAATATTCATATATTTGAGAATTTGAAAAACGCTCAAGAATATCAAATGACAATTATGAATTTAAAAAATGTTCACAAATGTAAAAATCTATGTTCATGAATTTAAGAAATGTTTACAAATTAAAAAAATGTAAATGAATGCAAAACAACTATTCGCAAATTCAAAAAATATTCATGAATTTCAAAAATGTGATTGCTAGTTCTAAATATGTTCGTTATTTGAAACAATGTTCATGAATTCATAAAATCTTCACAAATTTTAGAAACATTTAATTTTAAATAGGGTTTGGAAATTTTAAAAATGTTCATGAATTTAAGAAGGTTCTAAGACAAATTGTTAACAAAATTTTAAAACATTCATGAATCAGAAAAATTTACAAATGAAAATTGTTCAATATTTATAAAAACTTTTCATGAATTCAAAAAATGTTTATTAACTTAAGAGGAGACAAAATATATAGAAAGATAAAATGGAAATGAAAACAGAAAAGAAGACAGAAAATGGGTGAAAAGAACAAGGAAAAAGAAAAACAGAAAACTGATGAGAAGAACAAAATAAGAAGAGAACAGAAAACAGTAAGAAGAAAAACCTAATGAAAGGTTCCTAATCCAGCTCGGAATGTTCAAATACATTCTGCACCTAAAGCCCCTATGCTCTCGGTTCTTAATGGGATGGCCCAAGTATGTGCACTAGTTGGCGGTCATAGGTGAGATGTATCGTTATAAGCGACACATTTCATTTGCATCAAGCAAGGTCCCCAGATGAAGGTTATGCTGGTGGCATGCTATGAGCCGGCTCGACGTGCGGCAGACATGGGCCCCACTGCGTCCAGCTTCGATGATAGCTATGTTGATTTTTGGTGTATGGGATCGGCGGTTGTCGGGCGCGTGGCGGTAGTGGTGGTCTGTCAGGTCTGGTTGGCCTTTTCGAGGCCCGATTGTGTGGTTGGCAATGCAACACAAGGTGAAGACCCTGCTTCAATACGACACACTTTCCTTTCTTTGAGGAGCGTTGTTGGATAACAACTAAAGGGCCAAAGCTCGATGATGGTTCCCGAAGACTTACTACATGTGATCGAGAAGATGTCCAAAGCCGAGCTTGTTTCATTTGTAGCTTAGACTGTTACTCATGTTTGTGTTATTGTGCCTCTTGCAACCGAGCTCGTTTTATATTTGTAGCTTAGTCTATTGTTGATGTTAGTGTCATTATGGTTGCCTCCTCTTTTTGTTCTCGAGAAAAGTTGAAGTGCTGATGCGCTCCTCTCGAGCCATGTATGACGTTCTCTTCTTCATGAATGAAATACAACGCTGTTTGATTTTTGTCAGAAATCAATACCTACTAATAAAGGGAGATGGTATTCTTGGTGTGGTACGGTTCGTCATGACATTTTATAGAAAACACCCTGACGTTTTTTAGGAATCAGTTTCCAGCCCGTCATGTGAAAGAAAATGCCTCATGTGTCATTGTCGATTGTGTGAAGCCCATGTAAAGTTGTTCGCCCGTCCTAGAACGTGACCACAACTTCCACTTTTCGGCATGTGTGTCGGCCGAGCTGGTCCTGCACGGCACATTTTTCGTCAATCGGGAGCAACGAAAAAAATAAAAGGTTTCGATGGCAAGTGTGGGGTTCGAACTCACAAACTTACCTCCCATCGCGAGGGCTGCAGCCACACGAGCCAGACATTGGTTGTGCTAGAAAGTAGGGTTTATTGCTCAATGAAATAGTCTCACCTTGCATTTTTTCATTAAATCCACTAATTTATAATTTTATATACTAATTTGAGTTGGTTGGGAATCAATAAAAGAGGATGATGGGTGGGTGTCAATAAAATGTTATCCTACAGGAAGAAATAAATTTATCCTAGAGGAGGGAAGGAAGAAATTAACTCCACATACTATGGAGATGGCTTCATGGGCTTGATACATCTCCAACGTATCTATAACTTTTGATTATTCCATGCTATTATATTATCCATCTAGGATGTTTTATATGCATTTATATGCTATTTCAAAATGCCCTAGGTCTTCGTGAGAAGCAAGTTGGATGCACACCCACTTAGTTTCTTTTGTTGAGCTTTCATACATTTATAGCTCTAGTGCATCCGTTGCATGGCAATCCCTACTCCTCGCATTGACATCAATTGATGGGCATCCCCATAGCCCGTTGATTAGCCGCGTCGATGTGAGACTTTCCCCCTTTTTGTCTTCTCCACACAACCTCCATCATCATATTCTGTTCCACCTATAGTGCTATGTCCATGGCCCGCGCTCATATATTGCATGAAAGTTGAAAAAGTTTGAGAATGCTAAAGTATGAAACAATTGCTTGGCTTGTCATCGGGGTTGTGCATGATGAGAGCATTTTGTGTGACGAAAATGAAGCATGGCCAAACTATATGATTTTGTAGGGATGAGCTTTCTTTGGCTATGTTATTTTGAGAAGACATAATTGCTTGGTCAGTATGCTTGAAGTATTATTATTTATATGTCAATATTAAACTTTTGCCTTGAATCTTTCGGATCTGAACATTCATGCCACAATAAAGAAAATTACATTGATAAATATGCTAGGTAGCATTCCACATCAAAAAATTTGTTTTTATCATTTACCTACTCGAGGACGAGCAGGAATTAAGCTTGGGGATGCTTGATATGTCTCCAACGTATCTATAATTTTTGATTGTTCCATGCTATTATATTATCCATATAGGATGTTTTATATGAATTTATATGCTATTTTATATGATTTTTGGGACTAACCTATTAACCTAGAGCCCAGTGCTAGTTTCTGCTTTTTCCTTGTTTTTGAGTATCGCAGAAAAGGAATACCAAACGGAGTCCAATTGACCTGAAAATTCACGGAGACTGTTTTTGGACCAGAAGAAGCCCACGGAGTACCGTAGATGGACCAGAAGAGTCCCGAGGCCACCACGAGGGTGGAGGGCGCGCCTCCTACCTTGTGGCCGCCTCGTGGACCCCCCCTTGACTTGTTCCCTACGCCAACACCTCTTATATGTCCCCAAACTTCCAGAACATAACCTAGATCGGGAGTTCCGCCGCCGCAAGCCTTTGTAGCCACCAAAAACCAATCGGGACCCTATTCCGGCACCCTGCCGGAGGGGGGATCCCTCACCGGTGGCCATCTTCATCATCCCGGCGCTCTCCATGACGAGGAGGGAGTAGTTCACCCTCGGGGCTGAGGGTATGTACCAGTAGCTATGTGTTTGATCTCTCTCTCTCTCTCTCTCTCTCTCTCTATCTCTATCTCGTGCTCTTGATTTGGCACGATCTTGATGTATCGCGAGCTTTGCTATTATAGTTGGATCTTATGATGTTTCTCCCCCTCTACTCTCTTGTAATGGATTGAGTTTTCCCTTTGAATTTATCTTATCGGATTGAGTCTTTAAGGATTTGAGAACACTTGATGTATGTCTTGCATGCGCTTATATGTGGTGACAATGGGATATTCACGTGATCTACTTGATGTATGTTTTGGTGATCAACTCGCGGGTTCAGTGACCTCATGAACTTATGCATAGGGGTTGGCACACGTTTTCGTCCTGACTCTCCGGTAGAAACTTTGGGGCACTCTTTGAAGTACTTTGTGTTGGTTTGAATAGATGAATCTGAGATTGTGTGATGCATATCGTATAATCATACCCATGGATACTTGTGGTGACATTAGGGTTTTGGTTGATGTGTGTCTTAAGGTGTTATTCTAGTACAAACTCTATGATAGATCGAACGGAAAGAATAGCTTCGTGTTATTTTACTACAGACTCTTGAATAGATCGATCAGAAAGGATAACTTTGAGGTGGTTTCGTACCCTACAATAATCTCTTCGTTTTGTCTCCGCTATTAGTGACTTTGGAGTGACTCTTTGTTGCATGTTGAGGGATTGTTATATGACCTAATTATGGTATTATTGTTGAGAGAACTTGCACTAGTGAAAGTATGAACCTTAGGCCTTGTTTCCTAGCATTGCAATACCGTTTACGCTCACTTTTATTGCTTGCTAGCTTGCTGTTTTTATAATTTCAGATTACAAAAATCTATATCTACCATCCATAATGCACTTGTATCACCATCTCTTCGCCGGACTAGTGCACCTATACAATTTACCATTGTATTGGGTGTGTTGGGGACACAAGTGACTCTTTGTTATTTGGTTGCAGGGTTGCTTGAGAGAGACCATCTTCATCCTATGCCTCCCACGGATTAATAAACCATAGGCCATCCACTTGGGGGAAATTTTCTATTGTCCTACAAACCTCTGCACTTGGAGGCCCAACAACGTCTACAAGAATAAGGTTGTGTAGTAGACATCAAGCTCTTTTCTGGCGCCGTTGCCGGGGAGGTGAGTGCTTGAAGGTATATCTTTAGATCTTGCAATCGAATCTTTTAGTTTCTTGTTTTATCACTAGTTTAGTCTATAGAAGAAAACTACAAAAAAATGGAATTGAGGGTGCCTCATATGCTTCATCTTTTTAATGTCTTCTGTGGAAATAAGGATTCCGATAATTGTGCTCAATTGCTAGAGAAAGAATGCATTAGAATGTTTTGCACTAGATCTTTGAATGATGAGCATGATTGCAATGTTGTTAGTATGAACTCTTTGAATATCCATAGTACTAATGATGATTGCACTAGTCATGATGAAAATGTCTCTTATAAGCATGTCAACTTTTGTGGAGTACATAGAGTTTGCAAGTACACACCAAATAGGGAAGATAGATTTTGCAAGAGGCATAAGTATTTAGAAACTAAATGGTTGCAAGAAAGGCTAGATGTTTGTGCTGAAAATTAAAATTTTCTTAGCCATCCTTGTGAACTTTGCAATGAACGTGGTCATTTAAATATCCAATGCAAATTGTTTCATGATCGAATCGTGTACAAAAATTGTGATGACTTGATTTCCCTTGCGCATCATAATGAACTTAGTTTGCTTTTTGGTTATGACGAAATCAAACGTATAACTAAGGATATTCCAGAATTTGCCCTTGAGAGTGTTCTTGATTTTGATCTAGAAGAAATTTTTATGTATTGTGCAGTGAATTGCATTGAAAATCCTTATATTGCCAATTACATAAAGACAAGAAAACAAATAGATGATGAAGAGAATACTAACGAAAGGGAAGAGACTTCCCAATATTCTCCTATTATTTCTTATGATGAATCAGGTAACGAGGAGGAGCCTTCTATTCAACCAATCTCATTAATAAGGAGCTCCAAAAAGAGGATTAAACCCACACATGATGCGAAGAAGAAAAATAAAAGACGGAGAAGCAAAGGTAAAAAGGTATCCCTCCCAAATGATGTTGCTCCTATTACTCATTGTGATGATGATAATTGCTATACTATTGGTGCTATCCATACTATTAATGATGAGAGTGATTATGCTTATGATATCAAAAGGCCCAAGCTTGGGGATGCTATGTTTGATGAGAATGACATGTTTGAGAATTTATTTACTGCAATTAATATTTGTCCCGCTTGGGGATGCTATGTTTAATGAAGATGATATTTTTAGCCTCCCAAGTTTTGATGAGCAAATTTATTATGATGATAGCATGCCTCCTATTTATGATGATTATTGTGATGACACTTATGCTATAAAAAGTAGTGATGATTATATTTATAAAACTTGTCATGATTATGATTACCCTTTTTCTGAACATTACTCTTTTAACGCGGAAACAATTTATAGTATTCGAGTATCTTATGATACTGCCACTATTCCGAATGAGAAGAATTTTGCTTATGTGGAGAGTACTAAAATTTCTATGCTTGTAGATCATGAAAAGAATGCTTTATGTGATGGTTATATTGTTTAATTTATTCATGATGCTACTGAAAATTATTGTGAGGGAGGAATATATGCTTGTAGGAAATGCAACAATATCAAGTTTCCTCTCTATGTGTTAAAAGTTTTGAAGTTATGCTTGGTTTGCCTTCCTATGCTAGTTGATTATTGTCCCCATAATTTGTTTGCTCACAAAATCCCTATGCATAGGAAGTGGATTAGACTTAAATGTGCTAGTCATATTATTCATGATGCTCTCTTTATGTTTCAATTCTTATCTTTTATGTGAGCATCATTGAAATCATCATGCCTAGCTAGGGGCATTAAACGTTAGCGCTTGTTGGGAGGCAACCCAATTTTATTTTTGTTCTTCTATCTAGACTCTGGTTATATGTGGTTTTATGTTTTAATTAGTGTTTGTGCCAAGTAGAACCGATAGGATCTTCTTGGGTGATAGTTGTTTGATCTTGCTGAAAAAGACAGAAACTTTGTGCTCACGGAAATAATTGTTTAAATTCACCAGAACATGATAAAATGATAATTCTTTTTGAATAAGATCAATATACAAATTATCCAGGTTCTCCTAGTTTTTCAGAATGTTTGGAGTTCCAGAAGTATTCGAACAAATCAGATTGCTACAGACTGTTCTGTTTTTGACAGATTCTGTTTTCTATGTGTTGTTTGCTTATTTTGATGAATCTATGAGTAGTATCGTAGGGTATGAACCATAGAGAAGTTGGAATACAGTATATATTACACCAATATGAATTTATAATGAGTTCACAACAGTACCAAAAGTGGTGATTTTATTTCCTTATACTAACGGAGCTTACGAGTTTTCTGTTGAGTTTTGTGTTGTGAAGTTTTCAAGTTTTGGGTAAAGATTCGATGGACTATGGAATAAGGAGTGGCAAGAGCCTAAGCTTGGGGATGCCCAAGGCACCCCAAGGTAAAATTCAAGGACAACCAAAACCCTAAGCTTGGGGATGCCCCGGAAGGCATCCCCTCTTTTGTCTTCGTCTATCGGTAACTTTACTTGAGGCTATATTTTTATTCACCACATGATATGTGTTTTGTTTGGAGTGTCTTGTATGATTTGAGTCTTTGCTTTTTAGTTTACCGCAATCATCCTTGCTGTACACACCTTTTGGGAGAGACACACATAAATCGGAATTTATTAGAATACTCTATGTGCTTCACTTATATCTTTTGAGCTAGATAATTTTGCTCTAGTGCTTCACTTATATATTTTTAGAGCACGGTGGTGGTTTTATTTTATAGAAATTATTGATCTCTCATGCTTCACTTATATTATTTTGAGAATCTTTTAGAACAGCATGGTAATTTGCTTTGGCTATAAAATTAGTCCTAATACGATAGGCATCCAAGATGGGTATAATAAAAACTTTCATATAGAGTGCGGTAAATACTATGAGAAGTTTGATACTTGATAATTGTTTTGAGATATAAAGATGGTGATATTAGAGTCGTGGTAGTTGAGTAATTGTGAAATTTAGAAATACTTGTGTTGAGGTTTGCAAGTCCCGTAGCATGCACGTATGGTAACCGTTGTGTGACAAATTTGAAGCATGAGGTGTTCTTTGATTGCCTTCCTTATGAGTGGCGGTCGGGCACGAGCGATGGTCTTTTCCTACCAATCTACCCCCCTAGGAGCATGCGCGTAGTGCTTGGTTTTGATGACTTGTAGATTTTTGGAATAAGTATGTGAGTTCTTTATGACTAATGTTGAGTCCATGGATAATACGCACTCTCACCCTTCCATCATTGCTAGCCTCTTCAGTACCGTCCATTGCCCTTTCTCACCTCGAGAGTTGGTGCAAACTTCGCCGGTGCATCCAAACCCCGTGATATGATACACTCTATCACACATAAGCCTCCTTATATCTTCCTCAAAACAGCCACCAAACCTACCTATTATGGCATTTCCATAGCCATTCCGAGATATATTGCCATGCAACTTTCCACCGCTCCGTTTATTATGACACGCTTCATCATTGTCATATTGCCTTGCATGATCATGTAGTTGACATAGTATACTAGTGGGATGATCTTCATTATTAGAGCATCCCGGTACACCGCCGGAGGCATCTACATAGAGTCATATTTTGTTCTAAGTATAGAGTTGTAAGTAAATAAAAGTGTGATGATCTTCATTATTAGAGCATTGTACCATGTGAGGAAAGGATGATGGAGACTATGATTCCCCCACAAGTCGGGATGAGACTCCGGACGAAAAAAAGAGGCCATAAAAAAGAGAAGGCCCAAAAAATGAGAGAAAAAGAGAGAAGGGGCAATGTTACTATCCTTTTTCCGCACTTGTGCTTCAAGTAGCACCATGACCTTCATGACAGAGAGTCTCTTATTTTGTCACTTTCATATACTAGTGGGATTTTTCATGATAGAACTTGGCTTGTATATTCCAATGATGGGCTTCCTCAAAATGCCCTACGTCTTCGTGAGCAAGCAAGTTGGATGCACACCCACTTAGTTTCTTTTGTTGAGCTTTCATACATTTATAGCTCTAGTGCATCCGTTGCATGGCAATCCCTACTCCTCGCATTGACATCAATTGATGGGCATCCCCATAGCCCGTTGATTAGCCACGTCGATGTGAGACTTTCTCCCTTTTTGTCTTCTCCACACAACCTCCATCATCATATTCTGTTCCACCTATAGTGCTATGTCCATGGCTCGCGCTCACATATTGCATGAAAGTTGAAAAAGTTTGAGAATGCTAAAGTATGAAACAATTGCTTGGCTTGTCATCGGGGTTGTGCATGATGAGAGCATTTTGTGTGACGAAAATGAAGCATGGCCAAACTATATGATTTTGTAGGGATGAGCTTTCTTTGGCTATGTTATTTTGAGAAGACATAATTGCTTGGTTAGTATGCTTGAGGTATTATTATTTTTATGTCAATATTAAACTTTTGCCTTGAATCTTTCGGATCTGAACATTCATGCCACAATAAAGAAAATTACATTGATAAATATGCTAGGTAGCATTCCACATCAAAAATTCTGTTTTTATCATTTACCTACTCGAGGACGAGCATGAATTAAGCTTGGGGATGCTTGATATGTCTCCAACGTATCTATAATTTTTGATTGTTCCATGCTATTATATTATCCATCTAGGATGTTTTATATGCATTTATATGCTATTTTATATGATTTTTGGGACTAACCTATTAACCTAGAGCCCAGTGCCAGTTTATGCTTTTCCTTGTTTTTGAGTATCGCAGAAAAAGAATACCAAACGGAGTCCAATTGACCTGAAAATTCACGGAGATTATTTTTGGACCATAAGAAGCCCACGGAGTACCGGAGATGGACCAGAAGAGTCCCGAGGCCACCACGAGGGTGGAGGGTGCGCCCTACCCCCCTGGGCACGCCCCCTACCTCGTGGCCGCCTCGTGGACCCCCCTGACTTGTTCCCGACGCCAACACCTCTTATATATCCCCAAACTTCCAGAACACAACCTAGATCGGGAGTTCCGCCGCCGCAAGCCTCTGTAGCCACCAAAAACCAATCGAGACCCTGTTCCGGCACCCTGCCGGAGGGGGGATCCCTCACCGGTGGCCATCTTCATCATCCCGGCGCTCTCTCATGACGAGGAGGGAGTAGTTCACCCTCGGGGCTGAGGGTATGTACCAGTAGCTATGTGTTTGATCTCTCTCTATCTCTCTCGTGTTCTTGATTTGGCACGATCTTTATGTATCGCGAGCTTTGCTATTATAGTTGGATCTTATGATGTTTCTCCCCCTCTACTCTCTTAGAATGGATTGAGTTTTCCCTTTGAAGTTATCTTATCGGATTGAGTCTTTAAGGATTTGAGAACACTTGATGTATGTCTTGCATGTGCTTATCTGTGGTGACAATGGGATATTCACGTGATCTACTTGATGTATGTTTTGGTGATCAACTTGCGGGTTCAGTGACCTCGTGAACTTATGCATAGGGGTTGGCACACGTTTTCGTCTTGACTCTCCGGTAGAAACTTTGGGGCACTCTTTGAAGTACTTGTGTTGATTTGAATAGATGAATCTGAGATTGTGTGATGCATATCGTATAATCATACCCACGGATACTTGTGGTGACATTGGAGTATCTAGGTGACATTAGGGTTTTTGTTGATGTGTGTCTTAAGGTGTTATTCTAGTACGAACTCTAGGATAGATCGAACGGAAAGAATAGCTTCGTGTTATTTTACTACGGACTCGTGAATAGATCATTCAAAAGGATAACTTTGAGGTGGTTTCGTACCCTACAATAATCTCTTCGTTTGTTCTCCGCTATTAGTGAGTTTGGAGTCATCAAACTTAAGTCTGAATATAATGTACGTGTGTCCATATGAAATGTGATGTATTTCTGGAAATTGGCAGTGGCTCCTAGGTGCATATGCACCCATGTCTAAATGCACATTTTGAAAAGTTAAAAAATTCCGAACAAAAATCCCACACGTATATCCGGACATTCTATGTGCGTGCACAAAGTTTTCGGTGAAAAACGAGCTTTTCTGTGGCTTGTGTAAAAAAGACAATTTCTGATGCTTCATTACAACTATTCATTTTGCATTTTTTTATCTTTTTTACACAAGCCACAAAAAACATCGTTTTTCACCGAAACTTTGTGCATGTACATAGAATCTCTAGATATACCCGCCGGATTTTTGTTCTGAATTTTTCAACTTTTCAAAATGTGTATTTAGACAATGGATGCATATGCACCTAGGAGCCAAAACACCGCGTCAATTTCCTGCTTCTATTCCACTATATAGTGTACGAATAACTTCAAATACTAGCCATTGATTTACTCCCATCCAACAGCTGGCACACGGCAAATCCGAGCATTCAGAACCATTGGTATAACTTCTCGGATGTGTCTGATCGTGCCATCTTGCGTTTCTAGATCTTTTTATTTTGTCGGTGTTATGAGATGGTTGCCAGGTCTAGCGTGAAGCTGTAGTGGCATATTGTTGCTCCGGGCATTTCTAGAACAATCGTGTAAAATCATGGACAATGCGCATGTGTTCTGGTCCATCTCATGCTCACCTTGGGTTTTTAATGTTTGTATCATTGGTCACACCATTCTCGACCATTGCTGGACTATGACAATCAACATTTTTGGTGATGTCAATTTTCCACACAAAAACAAATAAATTTAAGGCTCCTATCAGTTCCAATACTCGGAAGTTGTCGTTCTGAAAATTCTAGATACTCCTAATTTCTAAGATCTTGTGGAGTGCATATAATTACGCGTGCATACTCAACTTAGGTGAGATAAAGTCAATCGGTGAAGATAAAACATAAGTTTTTTTGTGAGGAAGATAAAAAACATAAGTTGGACGCACCATTCAAATGTTTTCTTTATCTTTACCCAATAATAAAGCACGCAGTGCTTCTGGTTGTACGTCGCGGAATTGCCCCTAGAGTTCGCATGAATTACCCCCCATGCCACCGGTAAGTGGGAAAAATGATTGTTTTTTTTTTCCTTTAAGTCGTCTGTTGCTTTTAATTCAATACGAAGTGATCCCCCAACAAATCACAAGCCCATGGCCACCCCGACTGGTTGGACCCTTGCTCTTTCACCCAAAAGACACAGGCCTGATCCCAATTCCCCCCCCCCCCCCCCCCCCTTTTGCTCCCCCTTTTCTCTATTAGACAAATGCCTGATTGGGCCGGCCCAATACTATGAATATTTCAATTATAAAAATCACTTATATGCAGACTTTGAAAAAAATCATGCATTAAAGAAATGTCAAACCTGTATAGAAAAAATGTTTCAATTACATACAAAAAAGTACAGTGCATATAGACAAATAGTAATGTAATTTTCATTTTTAATAAATGTTAATCATGAATTAAAAAATGTTAAATGTACATAGAAACAGTGTTTCTGGTGTATAAAAAAATGTATACAAAAGTATACAATGTGTATGGAACAAAGTAGACATTAAAAAAATTAAGTTTTCAAAAATATTATCATGTATTTGGACAATGTTAAACGTGTATATAAAACATGTTCCTGATGTATACAAAAAATGTAGAATGTCTATAAAAAGTAGACATGAAAAATAAATATGTTTTAAAAATGTTGACCATGAAATTGAAAATTATTAAATGTGTGTGTGTGTGTGTGTGTGTGTGTGTGTGTGTGTAATGTTTCTGATGTATAAAAAATGTACAATGTTGTTGATACAAGCTTTACGTCAACCAATGGCTTGACTTCAATTTTCATATTGTTTTGAATTGTTTCCACAATATTTTTTTTAAGAATATCGATGTTGATATGCAACCTTCAACATTTGGTATGCATGTCCTTACAAATTGATTTTTTCCGATGGAGCTGTCTAATATGTTTGCAACCAAATTAAGACTTGACTTGGATTAAAAAAACAAATATATCAGGGAGGCAAGAATAATGCTCTTATGCATATGCTATCTTTAATTATTAAAACATACTTTGCTATTTTCATCGTAATGCAAATATTTTTGGACACCACCGAGGAGGAACGACAACAAATGAGTAAAGACATACTTGCAACTAGATATATATTTGTATTATCTATAAATTAGAAACACCTTGAATACACTTCAAAAATCATCACGCCTTTATGTTTTTGCGCAACATTACTTATCATGTTATTTTTCATGTGGTATCGTGCACAATTTCAAGAGATTTACTTATGTCTCGAGAGTGTGTATGAGAGGTAATATTTTTCTCTCCCGTTACAATGCATGAACATGTTTGCTAGTACTACTAAAGTATAGACCAACGCCCTGCGTAGCATGCATGATCATGTTGTTTTTCATGTGGTATCGTGCACGATTTCAAGAGATTTACTTAAATCTCGAGAGTGTGTATGAGAGGTAATATTTTTCTCTCCCGTTACAATGAACGAACATGTTTGCTAGTACTACAGAAGTATAGACCAACGCCCTGCGTAGCATGCACGGCTTTGTGGATCTGAAGCCAAATTGGCATGAACACCATAGGAACCTCTTCTGCTTTGGTAAATCCATCATAGGGGCACATCAGCACTAAGAAGTTTCTAAACAACGAAGGACCTTGCTCGATCATCCGTTCCCAGTCACCGAGGCACGCGGCTTGAACAACGAACAGGTTTGGGCCAACTGGACGGAATTTCACCTGTTGAGCAGGATTCCACGCCGCCCGCATGTCCTTGTAGAAGGCGCAGCCGGGCTGAAGGTTTTGTCCGTGTGAACCCTAGCAAGGGCTAGCCACCTAACACTCTCATTGATCTCGGGATCGTTTTCGTCAATCACCAGATCGTCATCAGACTTCATCTTTCAAGTTTAACTGCTCTATGAACTCGTCGAGATCAGATCTCATGGCGGCACTGTTGTCGCCGCTCGTACCTTAGTAGGAAGCAGCAGAGACATGTGGAGGCCCATGTGGAGGAACGCACGGCCCGGCCGATGACCAAACGTAGGAAACGAAGCGTAAGATTAGTACCACCTCGGATATAGAAAATAATATGGGCGAAGTGGACGGACGAAATTACGGTGGTAAAAAGCAATAGCCCCTTTACTAGTAGGTATAGAATATATATAGATATAGATATTTAGCTTTTGAAACTTTCACGCATAGCGAGTCCGGTTTTGTCACGAGCCGCTCACTTGTCTTGCAAGCAAGGCTTGGTTGAAGAGGCGGAAATCATGGAATCCCAACCCTCCTCTACTTAAGTTCCGTCATCTTGTCCCAGGCACAGTCTAGTGAGCCTTCCTTTTTCCTTGCCTTTTGTCCCACCAAAAAATTCTGACAAGATTTGTGAGGTCATCACATACTGAGTACCACAGTTTGAAAACACCCATTGTGTAAGTTGGTAAAGCATGACCAACAGATTTTGTCATCGTCCCCTTGCCTGCCTGAGAGAGCGTTCATCCGGGGTTGGAAGCCCCAAATATTTTTATTCGAAGGCCTGATCTTGGATTTGTAGCACTTCACATACCTCTTGGTTGTTGTCCTCCGGAGCATTGGTACACATTTACGTTGTACTTTGATTTGAGGAAGTCAAACTTAAGTCTGAATATAATGTACGTGCGTCCATGTGAAATGTGATGTATTTCCAGTCCACTTAGTCACTAAGGACCAGTCGAACGCAAATACACAACCCGTGCAAAATGTTCAATGCACGAAATGCAACGTATTGTGTGGTTCTAGCTTCACTGCAAGTAATGGTCAAACCTGCTGCTAGTTTGTCCAGTCATGTAGAATTTCTAGGCCACTATTGGCAATATCTAGATAATTTCTCAAGCTTTGGCTTCATTGGCCATACTTTTCTTCTCATCTGCTATCTATAACTATGTATTGCGTGGTTCTAGCTTCACCATAAGTAATGGTCAAACCTGCTGCTAGTTTGTCCACTCATGTAGAATTTCTAGGCCAATATTGGCAACATCTGGAGAATTTCTCAAGCTTTGGCTTCATCGGCCATACTTTTCTTCTCATCGGCTATCTATAAATACGCGTGGCTCTGTCCTAACAAATTCACTCATCCTCCTACAGCAAAGCTCGAGCATAGCAACAGCACTAAAGCTAACTAGAGCTTCCAGCAATGGCGACCTCCCCGGTGCTCTTCCTCCTCCTCGCTGTTTTCGCCGCCGGTGCCAGCGCGGCCACCTTCAACATCAAGAACAACTGCGGCTCCACAATTTGGCCGGCGGGCATCCCGGTGGGTGGGGGCTTCGCGCTGGGCGCAGGCCAGACGTCCAGCATCAACGTGCCCGCGGGCACCAAAGCCGGGAGGATATGGGCTCGCACCGGGTGCTCCTTCAATGGCGGCAGCGGGAGCTGCCAGACCGGGGACTGCGGCGGCCAGCTGTCCTGCTCCCTCTCCGGGCGGCCACCAGCAACGCTGGCCGAGTACACCATCGGCGGCGGCAGCACCCAGGACTTCTACGACATCTCGGTGATCGACGGCTTCAACCTTGCCATGGACTTCTCGTGCAGCACCGGCGACGCGCTCCAGTGCAGGGACCCCAGCTGCCCGCCGCCGCAAGCCTACCAACACCCCGACGACCGCGCCACACACGCCTGCAATGGCAACAGTAACTACCAGATCACCTTCTGCCCATGAAGCCTCTTTACGTCGCACCGCGAATCAATAAAAGGCGTACGTAGATATACGGCCATATAATAAAAGGTGTACTGCTTAATACATCACATTGTCATTGATATTTGTGTACACAGTACAGGGCAATAAAAAATTACCTATCTACCTAGATTGGACAGCACCCTGACGCAACATGGTCAGCTATTAGTATTACTTGCTCACGCCGATGTCACGACATTGACATCGGCGTGCCAAAGGAGCCACCACATGTGCGTGAATAGCACATGGGGCCCTACGCGGCCATCATGTGTACAGCTAGCTTGTTTGTTTCAACACCAAAAGAAATGTGGACTATTCTCCTCCATGTTGATCCGCGGTGTTTGTTTTCAAACGATTTGTTGTTGTTCTTTTCTTTCAGCTTTGCATCATGTCATGATGTCAAAGGCCTTTTTGCGGGCGCAGAGGGAGAAAAGGAAAAGGATTTGCCATGCGAGGCGAGTTCTCGACCCGAAGCCTTTTCATTTTCGTTTGCCTCAAGTCAATTGGCTCGCACTCCTTTCTCCCTGGTCTACCCATCAGCCAAGGCACACAACATGAAATATTAACATGGATGCAGAGTTGGTTCGCTGCCGCAAGCGATGCTGAGAGAGAGTTCATGATCCAGGGGCTATATATATGGGCTGTGGTTAGCAAGGAACAAGATGAGAGATGGTAAGAAAATTGCAGATCCCCGGGCAGTGGCAGAAAGTGTTTTCAATCATGTACAGGGGATATCAGTGATTTAGAGATAGTTTGACCTGATGTGCCACCGGAGTGCATTTTACATATTGTAGCGAACGAGATTCCCGACGTTGTTTAAGTAATAAAGTTGTAGGTATCCCTAAAAAGAGTCAAATTTGGCTAATCGAGCCAAACATACAACTAAGAATTTCTGCACGCATGCAAAACTGCCAAATTTGAACAAGAAATTTTGCTTAACATTTTTTTTTGTCAAGACCTAGTTAATTAGTCAGAAACTTTGGCCTACACTTGGGTCACATATATATCAAATCACCGATAATAAATGCATGCACATCTTTATAATTTAAGAGAAAAATAGGTAACTTTTTTTTGAAAAGGAGAATGTAACCCCGGCCTCTGCATCTGGACGATGCATGCAGCCATATTATTAATTATTCACAAAGACCATACAAGGTGATACATCAATAAGCCTGAAGCCATCAACTTGGCAACGTTGTTGCTACTCCTATCCCCTTGATGAAGGTGTACCGAATGTCTGGGCCTAATATCAAACAGACATCGCACCAAACCCTAACATCTGAAGCCGGGTGTCTCATCCAAGCCACTACCTGGAATGAGTCCCACACCGATCTGGCACACTCCTAGTGAGCACCGCACGCTGCAAGGGCCGTCACCTCCATCTTCCATCGGTCCATCCTCAGAGCAGAACCGATGCACCGACCTTGTCAGGCCTCTCTGCCATCAACGCCATCATGATGCCAGACAGCTTCCTCCTCCTGCACGAGTCCATCTCCGTGCATCAGACGCCGAGTCTCCACAACGCCATTGCCGCCAAGATCCGCCACCATCAATGTGTAAGATGTAGCACCACTCCACCAAAGACGCCGTCCTCCGGTCCCTCGAACCCGTGTGCACCTCTAAGAATGACACCCCCAAGGGGGAAACAACACCAGAGAGCCGCCGTCATCCGATCTACTGATTTAGGGTTTCCCTCGGAGGTACCAGAGGGTGGCATTGAACTTCTTCACGACGATGCCTTCAGGAAGGGAACGACGTAGACAGCGTCGCCATCGCCGGCCTTGGCAATAGCCAATAGCAGGTTTTCACCCAAATCTGTTCGAAGACTTCCATCTCTTGTGGACGGGCCGCCGCCATCCCTGCCGGGATCTGGATGATCCAGGCCGCCGCTGTCAGATCACAGCAAGGAGAAGTCCCCCCACCGAAACCCGTCGGCCGAGCAGGGGAGGCCGAGACCGCGCCCACCGGACCAGATCCGCGATGGATCCATGCCCGCGCCGCCGCCCCTGAGCCAACCCCACGCGCTGCCACCACGACCTGGCCACCCGCTCACGCCGCCGTGTGGCCGCCGCGCCGCCCGACGAGCCCTCGCCGCATCAGCCCCAAGACTCCGCCGCGCCGCCGCATCTCGCGCTACAGCCGCACGTCGGGAGGAGATGAAGGCCCCCGCCGCCGCCGACACGCACCGGGCTTCGCCCGGCGGCGTCTTCTGGCGGCGGCGAGGGGAGGGGATGGTGTAGGAGGCGGGCGCGGGGTGGAGGCTAGGGTTCCCCCGCCGCTGCGCGCAAGAGCGACGCGAGGTAATAACGTTAGTTGACCTTTTGGTACACTTTCTGGGTTATGTGGGATGAGATGTTTAATGAAAGCTATTCAGCTGGTGTAACAACATACTATCATAAAGGTTGAGCAGAGGAATATTGTTGAATTTGGAAATATATTCATTCATTCGTTCTGTGTATATAGCTGTCATACATGTAACTTTACAAAGCTTATTCTCGGGCTTGTATATTTTTCTGAACGTAGTGCAAACGATACATATGCACATACACTCACTCCTATGAACGCACACACGCACATCATACCTCTATGAGCACCTTCGAGAGACCAAGGCGACACATCATCTAGAGATAGATAAAGTCGTCACACAGGCCTTCGTATGTCAAGTCTAGGACTTGAAGTCTGGTTGGTTTGTATTTGATAACTAGGTTTTGAATCCAACAAAGTTTCTTTTGAGAAGAACAAGTTTAGACATTCTGACAAGGAAAAACACATCCGATAACTGAGAAAAAAAAAACCGCTGTTGATAGTGTTGCCCACCCCTGTTTTCTACTGCACGAGATGGTAGAGATCTCTAGGGGAGGAGAGTCAGCCGCCGCCACCGGCGAGCCTCCTATAATATGTCCTCATGGAGACCCTGGCGTGGGTGCCATACAAGTCCCTCTACTTCAGGTGCGTGCCGATGCCATCATGGCACGCCCTCTGCACTGACCCCTTCCTCCTCAGGCTTCCGCCATAGACCCTTCACCGGATTCCTTAGTTACACCATCGGTGACTTCAAAGAATAGAAAAAAAAAGCAGTGATCGATCACACTGGGACTCGAACCCCAAAAATTGCATTGCAAGAATAACCCCCGAAGGAGAGAGATATATTTGTAAAGTAAAGAAGAATAGAAAAAAAAAAGGAGTGATCGATCACACTGGGACTCGAACCCAGAATCTCCCGCTCCGGAGGCGAGCGCCTTATCCATTAGGCCATGCGACCACTTCGTTAAAATTCGTACTTTGATTTTAAAATAGAATGTGGTCGCGTGAGCCAGTGCCGACTTCTGGGTGGATTTGAGAGAAAGGAGACTCAAGGAACACCATCTGTAGAAAATTAATGATGATATGATTAATTTTATTCCGAAGACACATTAATTTTCAATAAGGTGACACGATTTCTGCTTGATGCAGGAACCAACATATATGCTGGAAACCATCTGCAGCGTGGGTTTTTCCTCACATTGCTACCACATCAATATCCGATGGCCCGCGTATGCTTTTCTTTGCTGGAGTCAACACCGACAAAGAGTCACAGTTGTCTTTATATGTTGCGTCCAGTTTTTTTTACAAACATTTAACTGGATGAAGTGGCTTGAAATGTTCAAATCAAACACTGCAGCAAACTAGTTCAATTAGACTGAACAATGTAGCGGCGAAGATGCATGTAGAGCATAGAGTCATCAGTATATGAGAGGATTTACTTGTTTGAATTTGAGGCGACCGGGCATCCTAGACTCGGAGATGATGTATTGTGATGACCCAACTGCAACATATTCTTCCCCTAAAAAAATAGCAACACACTCTTAGTTCGCAAATGTGTTTCACGACAGTTGCCCTTCAGTAAACCTGGACAAGAAACTCCGGATTATAAGCCTGTCATGAGATAAAAATGTTGAAACACATTTTTTCGAGAAAGGACGCTTTATTACTTAAAAGATTAAGCATTACACCCGGCCTCTGCATAACTAAGATGCACACAACCAAATAAGAACCTCTCACACAAACGGAAAGTAAGAAGACGAAATACAAAGAAACATGAAGAGTCTGTATAACGCCTAAAGCGGAGGGGGGTCAATCCTAAGATCATGCTGCCACCCATGTTGGGTAAAAGTATCCCTCGCCGTAGCCTCCAATCATGTCCACACCTCCGTAAATAGGTCTCGATTCTTCACGCTTTGTAGAAAGGACAATAAACTAAGAGTCCCGATACACCTGTAGATAACCTGCATCAGATAAGTACTTTGATCATTTAAAACCTTATCATCTACATAACCACTGCCGAAGCACCGCAAGGTCGGCCGGCACGACGCCCTGGCCCTACCGTCCGGGATGTCATGGTTGGGATCGTGAGCCCCGACAGGGCGGACGCGGAAATGAAGAGGAGGTAGAGATGGGCAGGAGCGAGCCAGTGTGCGCTCCCCGAGTGTGTTGCGGTGGCGGATGGCGACCACAAGCAGGTCGGCACGCCCGCGGTACAGCGCCACAGTCTTCTACTTGTCCTCCTGCTCGGCACGCCTGCGACACAATGCCACGACCAATCCTGGCGAGGGTGGAGATGGCTACGACCTGGCTCTGCCATCCCGACGACCCAGAGTGGATATGGCCACGACGGACAGCGCATTGGACATGGCCATTGTTGGGCTGGCAGTGGTTGGGCCAAGCAGGGGCCAAGTGTGTGTCGTCTCGACCAAGACAGGTGCGGCGGCGCTGGCAGTCATCTCCGGTGACGGGCGTGGTGGATCCGACGGCGGAGGAGCAGCGATGGGTGGACAGCAGCGCCGCTGCGGAGGATCGGAGCTGGGCCGGACAGCGGCGTGGCTGTGGAGCGGAGGGGTCAGGGGCGTCGGGGGATTTGGCCTACTGGTAGTGTCCACGGGGAGGTGTCTAATTGCTTTGGTTTTTAGATCTAGGGTGTGTGTGTATGTGTTTTTTTCTAATCAACTTCTTACAATCCGACCCCATTTATCAGAAAGTGATCAAACGGGTCAAATCACTCGATCAGTGCTTTTTACAAAAGGATTATTGGAAACACGGTGATTTTTGGAACGGAATACCGACTAGGTGGTTCTCTCCAAACTAGCCGCAAATATGGTTTTTTGTGCAATTTACTTCACCGATCTAGATGGAGTAAATTGCAGAAAACCATCACTTTGAAGGATAGATTTTCAGAAAACATTATGTTACATCTCTTTGGAAGAAAACACCACGTCTTGTGCAATCATTTTGCAAAACCACAGATGGGTTATGTTCGTGAGGAGCTGACTTGGCAAAAACATGCAACGTGGGCACTTTGACTAGTCAAAAACGCCACGTTGACACGGATCCGGCTTGCCTGCTCCCTCCCCATGCTCTTATCCGTGCTCCCACTTCATCCTACGACTGTCTTTTTTTTCTTTTTCTTTTCTAATCTAATCATCTTCCCCCTGATTTTAAGGGGGTGGTGCCGGGCCTTATTTTGTTCCAATCAAATCAAGTCACGCACGTGGGAGCACGGATGGGCACACACGCGGGGAGCAGGCAAGTCTCGTCCCATTGACACAGCCCCACCTAGCCCATTCTCTCCTTCCTCTCCCAATCCCCATTCAAGCCACCGTTGCCGCCTCAACTCCCTCGGTGTCGGCCTTCGTGGCAGCAGCGTCCACTGGCGAGTGCCCTGCACTAGTCGTGCTCTCCCCCAGCCGCCTTCCCCGTCAATGGCGCTTCCCTTCCCCCAGCAGGGCATCGCGAACTGCGTGCGGACGCGGGTCTGAAGACGACGTCGACCCAAGCCTCTATGGGCGCCACCGCAAACCAACGACGAGATTCCGGCCGCCGTTACATTTGCGGCCTGGAGCTGGTATCGGCCGTCCTGAGCTTCGCGAGCAGGAGCCAGGGGTGCCCAACCGCGTCGGTGTCTCCCAGGCTGCGCACGCGAGCTCCTCGGCCATCTCTGAGCTCCAAGACACTCGCCTCGTGCTCGAGGTGTTCCTGCTCTGACATGGATTCGACGACGGTGCTCCAGGCAGCGTCGGGATCCCTGTGGGGATAGGGCGACCCTGCTCAAGGATGGTGCCGGTCCACGGGGGAGCACTGGCATTGGCCTCTGCCTCGGTGCGGCAACGGCGACGGTGGCCTCTACCTTGGCCAGGGCGGGACGAGCGACGATGGATTGGGGAGGAGTAGAGGGAGGGGAGAGGAGATGGAGGGCCCGTTGGGCGCGCTGGTGACGGCGACGCAGCCCGTCTGCATGGCGGCGGTAGGACTGGGCGTGGGTGACGGCGCGCGTGCGAGAAAACCAGAAGACTTATCGTTTTGGCCAAAGAAGACTAGTCAAAGTGCCCGCGTGGCATCTTTTTGCCAAGTCAGCTCCTGACAAGTGGGACCCATCTGTCATAAACATGCTTAAAACGTTGTAATCCGCTGATCAGTGGCTTAAGACGTGGTGTTTTCTGCAACAAAAATGTAGCATAGTGTTTTCTGCAAACCTAGCCTTTAAATTGGTGGTTTCCTGCAATTTACTGATCCAGATACTCTTCAACAAGACATTTATGGATTCTGTAAGGGTGCTGTTGGCCTTGGGGTGAGCGTGGGGTAGAGATTTCTGCCTCGGCTTGTGAGTAGGGTCGCTTGCAGCCCCCTTTACTCCGACGCGAACCAACACTTCTCCAGGGCCTGAGGTTTCCCGGTATTGTTTCACAAGAAGTTCTGGACAGTTGTTTGTCCGCAGATGTTTTAGCTGCTTGTTGAGTTCATTAAGAGTCGGATTGACATCAAACGCCTCAATTTCGCGATTCCTTTGATTAACGTGGCCTTACGACTACTTGTCAAAAGCTTCGCAATGCCGTTAGTTGAACATGATCATACTTCAGCATGCCAGAAAGCATGATGATTTTTTTTAAACAACATTTCTAAATCTAGGCAACTCACCACTAGTTTGATTTTGGGTGTTTCTTCCTAACCACATCAGACAATCAAATGACACCGTAATGAGTATGAATGTGTCAATGAGAATCCGGTGCTTATATCTCATGAAGAACAATCTGTTTATTTTTCTTTATCTCTTCCACTGCAAGATAAGAAAAAGGATTTAAAATAAGAGGTGATCGATCACACTGGGAGGAGGCGAGCGCCTTATCCATTAGGCCATGCGATCACTGTGCAAAATTTCTAAGTTTGTTTTATAAATTCCACTACTGCGCTCCGGATGCGAGCGCGTTATCCATGCGACCACTTTGTTAATTTTGGCAACTTTGTTCTTAAGGCTTCTGGATGGATTCAGGAAAGACGACTCAAGGAAGACGTGCCATTTTATTTTCTATTTAGAACAAAGTACACCCTCCGTTTTATAATAATATAAGAGTGTTTTTTATGCTAAAAACGCTTTTATATTATGAGACAGAGAGAGTACCATTTTTATTTGTAAGACACACTATTTCAATAAGGTGACACATTATTTATAATTGAAGCAGGAGGTGTGCATGCGTTTATAGAGACAAGTAGGTGCTACTACAACACGAATGATGCATATATTGGATTCGCAAAAAAAATGATGCATATATTGGTAAGTGCTTCGTGATTAGTTAACCCATTGCTACTGGTATTTTTGCACTGTTTTTTTTTTGTTCCAAACCTATAACTGGATGAAGTGGCTTCAAATATTCGAACAAACACTACAGCAAAATGGTTCAAATACACTGAACATTGTGACACTGAAGATGCAGGTAGCGCAGAGAGTCATCATTATCTGAAGAATGTGACAGTGAAGATGCATGTAGAGCAGAGCATTTTAGTTACTTTGTTAGCAACCTAAAATAATGCTTGTTTTGACTCCCTCTTTTTTTTCACGTGTAGGGCGATGCATCATTTGTGGGTATGGCATAAGTAATATTGTACATGCACCTATTGGTCTGCACATTGGAGCAATGTATATTCCCTCGGTCCTTGAAAGAGTGTATTTTCAACTTTGTTGGAGGGTCAAACTATCTCAAAGTTTGACCGAGTTTGTCCTTGAAAGAGTGTATTTTCATGATAAAATATAATTTCATCATATACCTATTTGGTTTCACAAGCAATGTTGAAGTCGAATATTTGACTTCTTGTGTTTGATAGTTTGTCAACTTGGGATTACTGGAAGTTCATGTTGGGGAACGCGGTAATTTCAAAAAAAAAAAATCCTACAATCACGCAAGATCTATCTAGGTGATGCATAACAACGAAAGGGGGAGTGTTGTCTACGTACCCTCGTAGACCAAAGCGGAAGCGTTTAGTAACGCGGTTGATGCAGTCGACCTTCTTCGCGATCCAACCGATCCAAGTACCGAACGTACGGCACCTCCGCGTCCAGCACACGTTTAGCTCGATGACGTCCCTCGTACTCTTGATCGAGTTGAGACCGAGGGAGAGTTCCGTCAGCACAACGGCGTGGTGATGGTGATGATGAAGTTACCGGCGCAGGGCTTCGCCTAAGCACTACGACGATATGACCGAGGTGTGTAACTGTGGAGGGGGGGGCACCGCACACAGCTAAGACAAATCTTGGAGTGCTTTGGGGTGCCCTCTGGCCACGTCTATAAAGGAGGGAGAGGAGGAGGCCGGCGGCCAGGAGGGGCGCACCATAGGGGGAGTCCAACTAGGATTCCCAATCCTAGTTGGAGTCCCCTTCCTTTTCCAAGAGGTGGAGAGAGGGAAGGAGGAGGAGTGGGAGAAGGAAAGAGGGGGGCGCCGCCCCCTCCTAGTCTAATTCGGACCAGCCCCGGGGGGGGGGGGGGGCGCCGCCTCCCCTTGTGGCCCTTCTCTCCTACCCCCCCCCCCCCTGGTTGAATTCCCGTAACTCCCCGGTTCCCCGAAAAATACCCGAATCCTTCGGAACCTTTCCGATGTCCGAATATAGCCTTCCAATATATCGATCTTTATGTCTCGACCATTTCGAGACTCCTCGTCATGTCCGTGATCTCATCCGGGACTCCGAACTACCTTCGGTACATCAAATCACATAAACTCATAATACCGATCGTCATCGAACGTTAAGCGTGCGGACCCTACGGGTTCGAGAACTATGTAGACATGACCGAGACACATCTCCGGTCAATAACGAATAGCGGAACCTGGATGCTCATATTGGCTCCTACATATTCTACGAAGATCTTTATCGGTCAAACCGCACAACAACATGCGTTGTTCCCTTTGTCATCGGTATGTTACTTGCCCGAGATTCGATCGTCGGTATCATCATACCTAGTTCAATCTCGTTACCGGCAAGTCTCTTTACTCGTTCCGTAATACTTCATCCCGGAACTAACTCATTAGTCACATTACTTGCAAGGCTTATTGTGATGAGCATTACCGAGAGGGCCCAGAGATACCTCTCCGAAACACGGAGTGACAAATCCTAATCTCGATATATGCCAACCCAACAAACACCTTCGGAGACACGTGTAGAGCATCTTTATAATCACCCATTTATGTTGTGACGTTTGATAGCACACAAAGTGTTCCTCCGGATATTCGGGAGTTGCATAATCTCATAGTCTGAGGAACATGTATAAGTTATGAAGAAAGAAGTAGCAATAAAACTGTAGCGATCATAATGCTAAGCTAACGAATGGGTCTTGTCCATCACATCATTCTCCTAATGATGTGATCCCGTTCATCAAATGACAACACATGTCCATGGCTAGGAAACATAACCATCTTTGATAAACGAGCTAGTCAAGTAGAGGCATACTAGGGACACTTTGTTTTGTCTATGTATTCACACATGTACTAAGTTTCCGGTTAATACAATTCTAGCATGAATAATAAACATTTATCATGAAATAAGGAAATAAATAATAACTTTATTATTGCCTCTAGGGCATATTTCCTTCAGTCTCCCACTTGCACTAGAGTCAATAATCTAGTTCACATCGCCATGTGATTTAATACCAATAGTTCACATCTTTATGTGATTAACACCCATAGTTCACATCGCCATGTGACCAACACCCAAAGGGTTTACTAGAGTTAGTAATCTAGTTCACATCGACATGTGATTAACACCCAAGAGTAATAAGGTGTGATCATTTTTGCTTGTGAGAGAAGTTTTAGTCGACGGGTCTGTCACATTCACATCCGTAAGTATTTTGCAAATTTATATTTCTACAATGCTCTGCACGGAGCTACTTTAGCTAATTGCTCTCACTTTTAATATGTATCCAGATTGAGACTTAGAGTCATCCAGAACGGTGTAAAAGCTTGCATCGACGTAACTCTTTACGACGAACTCTTTATCACCTCCATAACTGAGAAATATATCCTTATTCCGCTAAGGATAACTTTGACCGATGTCCAGTGATTTACTCCTAGATCACTATTGTACCCTCTTGCCAAACTCATGGTGAGGTACACAATAGGTCTGGTACACAGCATAGCATACTTTATAGAACCTATGACTGAGGCATAGGGAATGACTTTTCATTCTCTTTCTATTTTTCTGCCGTGGTCGGGTTTTGAGTCTTTACTCAACTTCACACCTTGCAATACAGGCAAGAACTCCTTCTTTTGGCTGTTCCATTTTGAACTACTTCAAAATCTTGTCAAGGTATGTATTCGTTGAAAAACCTTATCAAGCATCTTGATCTATCTCTATAGATCTTGATTCTCAATATGTAAGCAGCTTCACCGAGGTCTGATAACCCACAAGTATAGGGGATCATTGTAGCCTGTTTCGATAAGTAAGAGCGTCGAACCTAACGATGAGCTAAAGGTAGAACAAATATTCCCTCAAGTTCTATCGACCACCGATACAACTCTACGCACGCTTTACGTTCGCTCTACCTAGAACAAGTATGAAACTAGAAGTACTTTGTAGGTGTTATTGGATAGATTTGCAAGATAATAAAGAGCGCGTAAATAAAAACTAGGGGCTGTTTAGATAAAGAAGCAATAAAGTTAGTACAACGAGTGTGGAAAAGTGGTGGTAGGAGTTGCGAAATTGTCCCTAAGCAATTGACTACTTTACTAGACTGATAGCAAGTTTTATGTGGGAGAGGCCACTGCTAGCATGTCATCCCTGACTTGGAATTCTATGCACTTATGATTGGAACTATTAGCAAGCATCCGCAACTACTAACGTTCATTAAGGTAAAACCCAACCATAGCATTAAGATATATTGGTCCCCCTTCAATCCCGTATGTATCAATTTCTATGCTAGGTTGAAGCTTCTGTCACTCTTGCCCTCCAATACATAGTCCTATCAACATACAACTAACCCTATGGTGTGATCCACGCGCGCTCATATGATGGGCACCAAAGGACAGCAACATAACCACAAGCAAATTAAACCAATCATAGCAATTCACCAATTATCGATAGGACAACGAAAATCTACTCAGACATCATAGGATGGCAACACATCATTGGATAATAATATGAAGCATAAAGCACCATGTTCAAGTAGAGGGTACAGCGGGTTGCGGGAGAGTGGACCTCTGTAGATAGATGGGGGAAGGTGATGAAGATGTTGGTGAAGATGACGGAGGTATTGGTGTAGATTGCGGTGACGATGATGGCCCCGGTGGCACTTCGGCGCCACCGGAAGTGAGGGGGAGAGATCCCCCCTCCTTCTCCTTCTTCCTTGGCCTTCTCCCTAGGTGGGAGAAGGGTTCTCCCTCTGGTCCTTGGTCTCCATGGCATGGGAGGGGTGAGAGCCCCTCCGAGATTGGATCTGTCTCTCTGTCTCTCTATTTCTGCGCTCCTGATTCTGGCCTTTCACCGTTTCTTATGTTCCCGGAGATCCGTAACTCCGATTGGGTTGAAATTTGAACACGATTTCTATCTGGATATTGGCTTTATTGCGGTGAAAGAAGGGAACCAACCTCCTTACGGGGTGGTCACGAGGGCCCATGGCGCTCCTGACCCCCTGGGCCGCGCCCCTCACCCTCGTGGGCCCCTTGGGCATCGTCTCGCGTTGATTCCACTTGCCAAAATTCACATATATTCCAAAAAAATCTCCGTCAGTTTTTATCCCGTTTGGACTCCGTTTGATATGGATTTTCTGCGAAACAAAAAACATGCAACAAACAGGAACTGGCACTGGGCACTGGATCAATATGTTAGTCCAAAAAATAGTATAAAAAGTTGCCAAAAGTATATGAAAGTTGTATAATATTGGCATGGAACAATCAAAAATTATAGATACGACAGAGACGTATCAAGGTCTTTCTTTGAAAAACTCCATTCAAACACTCCTTTATGCTTTCCAGAAAATTCTACATTATTTCCGATCAACAATATGTCATTCACATATACTTATCAGAAATGTTGTAGTGCTCCCACTCACTTTCTTGTAAATACAGGCTTCACCGCAAGTCTGTATAAAACTATATGCTTTGATCAACTCATCAAAGCGTATATTCCAATTCCGAGATGCTTGCACCAGTCCATAGATGGATCGCCGGAGCTTGCACATTTTTGTTAGCACCTTTAGGATTGAGAAAACCTTCTGGCTGCATCATATACAACTCTTCTTTAATAAATCCATTGAAGAATGCAGTTTTAACATCCATTTGCCAGATTTCATAAAATGTGGCAACTGCTAACATGATTCGGACATACTTCAAGCATCGATACGAGTGAGAAAAACTCATCATAGTCAACACCTTGAACTTGTCAAAAACCTTTTTTCGACAAGTCGAGCTTTGTAGATAGTAATACTACTATCAGCGTCCGTCTTCCTCTTAAAAATCCATTTATTCTCTATGGCTTGCCGATCATCGGGCAAGTCAATTAAAGTCCATACTTTGTTCTTATATATGGATCACATCTCAGAGTTCATGGCCTCAAGCCATTTCACGGAATCTGGGCTCATCATCACTTCCTCATAGTTCGTAGGTTCGTCATGGTCTAGTAACATGACTTCCGGAATAGGATTCCCATACCACTCTGGTGTGGAACTGTCGGTGTACAAAAGTAGGGGCGCTCCTTTTTACCCCTTTACTTGTGCACGGCAGTCGGAGCCACGCCCGCGGCCACACTAAGCAGGGCAGGGGAGGGAAGCCGGAGAGAAGCCAAGGGCGCAAGGCGATCAGAGGCAATGCCAAGACCAGAAACACAAAGAGCAAAGGGGGCAAGGTGGACTCCCCCGGCAAGACCCTTGTCGGGGCGGCCTCCGCGGCCCCGGCAAGAGCTTTGTCGGGGCAACTTGCCCAACGCCAACAGAGCGAGCCACCCTTGAGCCCACGGGTTCCAACCCAACCAACTACGTTGGGACAAGGGCTCGGGAGGCACCTGGTGGCATGCAGATCTTTGTCAAGACCATAGATATATGAGATCAGATGAGGATCAGAAGATGACGACCCTCGGCGAGACCCTCGCCAAGGAGACCCACGAGACCCCCGGCAAGCGTCTTGCCGGGGACGACTGTGACACCACGGCAAGACCCTTGCCGGCCCCCCCGGCAAGGCCCTTGCCAAGGGCGTCAGCGGGGCCACTGCCAGGCCCGCACCAACCAAGACTCCGAAGCCGTTCGCATGGAGCTGCCAGCCCAACCAGCTGGGCAGGCACCTGCATGGCAACATGCAGCTTCCAGGCCAAATCAGCAAGCACCTGCGTGGTGGCATGCAGATCTTCGTGAAGATCCTATCACCGCGCCACCTCAGCTGCCTGCCTGCATGGCGCTGCATGCATCGCTGGCCAGGGCGCGTGTCGAAGTGAGGAGGAGCGACGACGGACGGGACGGGCCTCGTTCCCGTCCCCGATAAAGCTAATGGACACCTAAGTAGTGCATTTAATGCACTTTGTCCCATAATGTCGTGCGATAGGCTCGCGCACTGTAGGCTTTTCCACCTCCTGTGTGCCACTGTGGCAACCCCTTTTCCCTATAAAAGGAGGCCCGAGGCGACCAGGAGAGGGATTCGGCTTTTTGGAACTACGCAGCCACCGTAGCTAGTTTGAAAGCTCAAGAGCAATCAATACATCCACCGAAGCATGACTAGGGTTTTATGCATCCTCGTGGCCCGAACCTGGGTAAACAATCCGTGTGCTTGCTCCTAAACCTGCTCTTCTCACGACACCGCGCCCGCCGACCGTAGAAGGGATCCGAGTGATCCCATAGGTGTCGTTCCCACCGACATCTTTGGTGCGCCAGGTAGGGGGAGGCGCTATTGTGAGAATCTGGTCTAGCAGTTAGCCTAGCAGTCCTTCGTCGCCATGGCTCCCAAGAAGAAGAAGGCCACGGCGGTCGGTTCGTCGGGGGACAGACGGCCCGTACCAGTGAGGGCGAGTAGCGGGCCGGTCGCGGACAGGACCCGAGGCACGGCCCACGAGCACCAACATCGCTCTGGCAGTCAGGGCCTGGCGAGCAGCTTCGTTCGTGCGCAAGACGGCGGGCCGCACGCCACAAAATCCAGAGACGGAGCTGGACCCCCCCCCCCCCCCCCGCAGGCGGCGCGGGGCCCTCCGGGGTCGCCGCCGTGCCACCCACGGGCGGCGCGATGACCTCCAGGACACCCACCCCGGCACCCACAGCGCTTTCTTCCCATGGTGTGCGCGACGAGCAGCGTCACCACGCCGGTGACCCTGAGCACCGCCGTGGGAAGAGCCCTGTGCATCATCTGCGGGACGAAGGAGGCCTGCATGCCCGCCGAAGTGCTGGCGGCAATGGCACGCAGCCGCTGGGCCGTGATAGAGCTCCTTCTAACGTGGTTAGAAGTCGAAGCGCGCCACGGTCCACGCAGCTTTCGCCACCACCCACGCCAGCAGAAGCTTTGGCGCGCGCGCAGCTGCTCCTCGACTTCCCGACTGCTGCGGAGAAGCTAGACGAGTGGAGAGCCACCGTCCGGAGCCTCGTCGCCGTCGCCAACAAAGATGAGCCACGGCCAGCAGGGCCCTTGAGCCGGCACTCCGTCGAGCCACCGCACGCCAGCGGAGGAAGGACCGGTGGAGCTGCAGCTACAGTGCACTCTCCTTCCCTGCGCCAGTTGCCGTCGGTGTCGTTCCGTCGCGGCGACGCATGTGATAGCATTTCCATAGCATCGTCCGACCCACGGACCCACCGCGACCAGCGTCATGTTCTTCGAGAACGAGCTCATGAAGATGCTCGAACCACTATCGAGCGCCGACGCGACACACTCCACCAGTCGGATAAGCGGGCGGGACCCGCTATGGACCACCCAGCCCCAGGGGGCTCCGGCGGCCTACCTTACGAGGTGGGTTGCCCAGCCTTTACCCGTGAGCTGCGGCAGTTCCAGTGGCCGTCCCACCGCACGTTCAAGCCCGACGTCAGCGAGAAGTACAACGGCAAGACCCATCCGTCAGAGTTCCTCAGCATCTACACCATCGCGATGCAAGCTGCCGGAGCTCACGACGACAAGGTGCTTGCCAATTACTTCCCGTTGGCACTGAAGCCCAAAGTCATGTCTTGGTTGATGCACTTGCCGGCGGATTCCATTTCTTCTTGGTCGGAT
This sequence comes from Aegilops tauschii subsp. strangulata, assembly GCF_002575655.3. Taxonomy (NCBI): domain Eukaryota; kingdom Viridiplantae; phylum Streptophyta; class Magnoliopsida; order Poales; family Poaceae; genus Aegilops; species Aegilops tauschii. Next base: position 648,215,258 of record NC_053041.3, on the reverse strand, counting down.
CTGTGCCATGAGTTCGTTGGTGCCTTCACTGGAGGCCACCAAGCTCATGGCCAGGCCAGTGATTTGCATATCATTCCCCAGAAGGAAGGGGAAAACCTGCGCAAGTACATCCAGAGATTCAGCCGGGTGCAGTACAACATCCCCGATGTTCATCCCGCCGCCGTGATTAGCGCGTTCCATCAGAACGTGCGCAACCGCAAGATGCGCGAAGAGCTAGCGATGAACAAGGTTAAGGATGTGGCCGAACTCTATGTTCTGGCCGATAGGTGCGCCCGGGCTGAGGAGGGAAGGAAGTACCCCGACGAGGACGCCAGCGCGGAAACCGACTCTACTGATGAAGACACCGCCGCTCCGGCGAAGAAGGGCCGGCGTCGCAACAGGAAACGCAAGGGCAAGATCGTGCTTGCCATCGAGGGATCCGACGACACCGGCCCCGCCAAGAAGGCCAAGGCAGACGACCCCAGCAAGGAGATTGCTGGGTGCGTCGCTTGCCGGGCCTTGGCGGCCGCCGACAAGCCAGGAGGCTCCGACAAGCAGTATTGCAAGATCCACCGCACCAAGGGCCACGACCTCCAGAACTGCCGACAGGTCGAGCTGCTTGTCGAAAAGAAAAAGGCCGAGTACAAGAGGCGGGACAAGGAGAAGGGTTAGGATGGTGCCGAAGGATCCGGCAAGAAGCGTGGCAGGCAAGGAGGTAGCCGCGGCAAGGATACCCAGCGGCCTGCTCGGGGCCGCGACAAGAAGCAGGAAGACGATGATCATGACGAGGACGACGAGTCCGGCGAGCAAGAGTTTCAGAAGGCTACGGAGGCCATGTGCGTCGATGGTGGGGCCTTGCTGCGTACTTCTCACCGCCAGCTCAAGCAGTGGGCACGTGAGATTACAGCAGCAGAGCCATCGTTCGACGCTCAGAAGCCACTGAAGTGGTCCAACACGCCCCTCATCTTTGATGCCGAGGACCACCCTGACCACACAACTATGGTCGGGTGTTTGCCGTTGTTGGTCTCGCCAACGATACGCAACCTCAAGGTGAACAAGATGCTGGTTGACGGCGGGGCCGGCCTGAACTTGATCTCGCCCGTCGTGATCAAAAGGCTGCAAATTCCTGATGGAGACCTCGAGGAAACGGGTACGTTTCAAGGGGTCAATCCGGGAAGGAGCCAGCCAAAGGGGAAGGTCACATGGGCCGTGACGTTTGGAGGTGAGTTGAACTACAGGACAAAGAGGATCATCTTTGATGTGGCCGAGATCCCCTTGCCCTACAACGGGATCCTCGGCCGCCCGGCACTAGCCAAGTTCATGGCGGCGTCGCACTACGCCTACAATATGCTGAAGATGCCTGGGCCATTGACCATCATCACCGTCCCCTCCGACAAGAAGGACGCGCTGATCTGCGCTGACCAACTCTATCGAGAAGCAGTTGCAGCAGCTGCCGCCAAGGCACTTGCTCCTGCCGTTGAAGCCCCGGGAGGGAAGAAGAAGACCGGCAAGACCTCTCGCACCCACTCCGGCAAGCGCACCTCTTCGGAGTGTCGTGCTACCGTTGAGGACGTGCCCGAGAGCTCTACCGGCAAGAGCAAGAAATCCAGAGCTGCACCGCCAGAGACCAAGAGGGTGTCCGTCAAGGAGGATGGCACGGGAGGGGCTTTCACCATAAGGTCCACCCTCGATAGCAAATAGGAAAGCGCGCTCGTCACTTTCCTGCGGGCGAATGTCGATGTGTTTGCGTGGCAAGCATCCGACATCCCCGGCGTTCCCAGGGAAGTGATTGAGCACCACCTTGCTGTCTGCCCCCATGCGCGACCCGTCAAGCAGAAGGTCAGAAAGGAAGCTTTGGAACGACAGGAACTTACTCTGGTTACCTACGAGGTTCTATAGTAACTTGATCTGAAGTTTCATGATCATTATCATTAACTTCCTTATTAATGTGTCTAGGCATCATTGGAACTGATTTATGTGATGAACTACTTTCCAATTCGGGAGAAGGTACAATTACCTCATCAAGTTCTACATTCCTCCCACTCACTTCTTTTGAGAGAAACTCCTTCTCTAGAAAGGATCCACTTTTAGCAACGAATTTGCCTTCAGATCTGTGATAGAAGGTGTACCCAACTGTCTCCTTTGGGTATCTTATGAAGACGCATTTCTCCGATTTGAGTTCAAGCTTATCAGGTTGAAACTTTTTCACATAAGCATCGCATCCCCAAACTTTAAGAAACAACAACTTAGGTTTCTTGCCAAACCACAGTTCATACGGTGTCGTCTCAACGGATTTAGATGGTTCCCTATTTAAAGTGAATGCAGCCGTCTCTAATGCATAACCCCAAAATGATGATGGTAAATCGGTAAGAGACATCATAGATCGCACCATATCTAATAAAGTACGGTTACGACGTTCGGACACACCATGACGCTGTGGTGTTCCAGGTGGCGTGAGTTGTGAAACTATTCCACATTGTTTTAAATGAAGGCCAAACTCGTAAATCAAATATTCGTCTCTGCGATCAGATCGTAGAAACTTTATTTTCTTGTTACGGTGATTCTTCACTTCACTCTGAATATTTTGAACTTTTCAAAAATGTTTCAGACTTGTGTTTCATTAAGTGGATATACCCATATCTTCTCAAGTCATCTGTGAAGGTTAGAAAATAACGATACCCGCCGCGAGCCTCAACACTCAGTATGTATTATTTCCAAAAAGTCAGTTGCTCGCTCCATTGTTCCGGAGAACGGAGTTTTAGTCATCTTGCCCATGAGGCATGGTTCGCAAGCATCAAGTGATTCATAATCAAGTGATTCCTAAAGCCCATCATCATGGAGTTTCTTCATGCGCTTTAGACCATTATGACCTAAACGGTAGTGCCACAAATAAGTTGCACTATCATTATTAACTTTGCATCTTTTGGCTTCAATATTATGAATATGTGTATCACTAAAATCGAGATTCGATAAACCATTCATAATGGGTGTATGACCATTGAAGGTTTTATTCATGTAAACAGAACAACAATTATTCTCTGACTTAAATAAATAACCGTATTGCAATAAACATGATCAAATCATATTCATGCTTAACGCAAACACCAAATAACATTTATTTAGGTTCCACACTAATCCCGAAGGTATAGGGAGTGTGCGATGGTGATCTTATCAACCTTGGAATCACTTCCAACACACATCATCACCTCGCCCTTAACTAGTCTCTGTTTATTTTGCAATTCCCGTTTCGAGTTACTACTCTTAGCAACTAAACCAGTATGAAATACTGAGGGGTTGCTATAAACACTAGTAAAGTACACATCAATAACATGTATATCAAAATATACTTCTGTTCACTTTGCCATCCTTCCTATCCGCCAATTATTTGGGGTAGTTCCGCTTCCAGTGATTATTCCCTTTGCAGTAGAAGCACTTAGTTTCAGGCTTAGGTCTAGCTTTGGGCTTCTCCACGGGAGTGACAACTTGCTTGTCATTCTTCTTGAAGTTCCCTTTCTTTTCCTTTGCCCTTTTCTTGAAACTGGTGGTTTCTGTTTAACCATCAACACTTTATGCTCTTTTCTTGATTTCTACCTTCGCCGATTTCAGCATCGCGAAGAGCTCGGAAATTACTTTCGTCATCCCTTGCATATTATAGTTCATCATGAAGTTCTTGTAACTTGGTGATGGTGACTAGAGAACTTTGTCAATTACTATCTTATCCGGAAGATTAACTCCCACTTGATTCAAGCAATTATAGTACCCAGACAATTTGAGCACATGCTCACTGGTTGAGCTATTCTCCTCCATCTTATAGGAAAAGTACTGTCAGAGGTCTCATACCTCTCGACACGGGCATGAGTATGAAATACCAATTTCAACTCTTGGAACATCTTATATGCTCTGTGGCGTTCAAAACGTTTTTGAAGTCCTGGTCCTAAGTCGTAAAGCATGGTGCACTAAACTATCAAGTAGTCATCATATCGAGTTTACCAAAACGTTCATAACGTCTGCATTTGCTCCTGCAATTGGTCTGTCACCGAGCGGTGCATCAAGGACACAATTCTTCTGTGCAACAATGAGGATAATCCTCAGATGACGGACCAAGTCCGCATCATTGCTACTAACATCCAACTTAGTTTTCTCTAGGAACATATCAAAAATAAACGGGGAGCTACGTCGCGAGCTATTGATCGACAACATAATTTGCAAATACTATCAAGACTAAGTTCATGATAAATTTAAGTTCAGTTAATCATATTACTTAAGAACTCCCACTTAGATAGACATCCCTCTAGTCATCTAAATGATCACGTGATCCATATCAACTAAACCATGTCCGATCATCACGTGAGATGGAGTAGTTTTCAATGGTGAACATCTCTATGTTGATCATATCTTCTATATGATTCACGCTCGATCTTTCGATCTCAGTGTTCCGAGGCCATATCTGCATATGCTAGGCTCATCAAGTTTAACCCGAGTATTCCACGTGTGCAAAACTGGCTTGCACCCGTTGTATGTGAACGTAGAGCTTACCACACCCGATCATCATGTGGTGTCTCGGCACGAAGAACTGTAGCAATAGTGCATACTCAAGGGAGAACACTTTATACCTTGAAATTTAGTAAGGGATCATCTTATAATGCTACCGTTGTTCTAAGCAAAATAAGATGCATAATAAGATAAACATCACATGCAATCAAAATATGTGACATGATATGGCCATCATCATCTTGTGCTCATGATCTCCATCACCGAAGCATCTTCATGATCTCCACCGTCACCGGCGCGACACCTTGATCTCCATCGTAGCATCGTTGTCGTCTTGCCAACTATTGCTTCTACGACTATCGCTACTGTTTAGTGATAAAGTGAAACAATTACATGGCGATTGCATTGCATACAATAAAGCGACAACCATATGGCTCCTTCTAGTTGCCGATAACTTTACAAAACATGATCATCTCATACAACAACTTATATCTCATCACGTCTTGACCATATCACATGACAACAAGCCCTGCAAAAACAAGTTAGAAGTCCTCTACTTTGTTGTTGCAAGTTTTACGTGGCTGCTACGGGCTTCTAGCAAGAACCGTTCTTACCTATGCATCAAAACCACAATGATTTTTCGTCAAGTGTGTTGTTTTAACCTTCAACAAGGACCGGGCGTAGCCACACTCGATTCAACTAAAGCTGGAGAAACAGACACCCACCAGCCACCTGTGTGCGAAGCACGTCGGTAGAACCAGTCTCGCGTAAGCGTACGCGTAATATCGGTCTGGGCCGCTTCATCCAACAATACCGCTGAATCAAAGTATGACATGCTGGTAAGCAGTATGACTATTATTGCCCACAACTCTTTGTGTTCTACTCGTGCATATAACATCTACGCATAGACCTGGCTCGGATACCACTGTTGGGGAACGCGGTAATTTCAAAAAAACATCCTACGATCACGCAAGATCTATCTAGGTGATGCAAAGTTATGAGAGGGGAGAGTGTTGTCTACGTACCCTCGTAGACCGAAAGCGGAAGCGTTTAGTAACGCAGTTGATGTAGTCAAACTTCTTCGCGATCCAACCGATCCAAGTACCGAACGTACGGCACCTCCGCGTTCAGCACACGTTCAGCTCGATGACGTTCCTCATACTCTTGATCCAGTTGAGGCCGAGGGAGAGTTCTGTCAGCACGACGGCGTGGTGACGGTGATGATGAAGTTACCGGCGCAGGGCTTCGCCTAAGCACTACGACGATATGACTGAGGTGTGTAACTGTGGAAGGGGGCACCGCACACGGCTAAGACAAATCTTGGAGTGCTTTGGAGTGCCCCCTGGCCACTTATATAAAGGAAGGAGAGGAGGAGGCCGGCGGCCAGGAGGGGCGCACCATAGGGGGAGTCCCACTAGGATTCCCAATCCTAGTTTGAGTCCCCTTCCTTTTCCAAGAGGTGGAGAGAGGGAAGGAGGAGGAGAGGGAGAAGGAAAGAGGGGGGCACCGCCCCCTCCTAGTCCAATTCGGACCAGCCCATGGGGGGCGTGCCGCCTCCCCTTGTGTCCCTTCTCTCCTTTCCAAATAAAGCCCAATAAGGCCCATTATTTCCCCCCGGTGAATTCCCTAACTCCCCGGTTCTCCAAAAAATACCCGAATCACTCGGAACCTTTCCGATGTCCGAATATAGCCTTCCAATATGTCGATCTTTACATCTCGACCATTTCGAGACTCGTCGTCATGTCCATGATCTCATCCGGGACTCCGAACTACCTTCGGTACATCAAATCACATAAACTCATGATATCGATCGTCATCGAACGTTAACCGTGCGGACCCTACGGGTTCGAGAACTATGTAGACATGACCGAGATACATCCCCGGTCAATAACCAATAACGGAACCTGGATGCTCATATTGGCTCCTACATATTCTACGAAGATTTTTATCGGTCAAACCGCACAACAACATACGTTGTTCCCTTTGTCGTCGGTATGTTACTTGCCCGAGATTCGATCGTCGGTATCATCATACCTAGTTCAATCTCGTTATCGGCAAGTCTCTTTACTCGTTCCGTAATACTTCTTCCCGCAACTAACTCATTAGTCACATTGCTTGCAAGGCTTATTGTGATGAGCATTACCGAGAGGGCCCAGAGATACCTCTCCGAAACACAGAGTGACAAATCCTAATCTCGATATACGCCAACCCAACAAACACCTTTGGAGACACCTGTAGAGCATCTTTATAATCACCCATTTACGTTGTGACGTTTGATAGCACACAAAGTGTTCCTCCGGATATTCGGGAGTTGCATAATCTCATAGTCTGAGGAACATGTATAAGTTATGAAGAAAGCAGTAGCAATAAAACTGTAACGATCATAATGCTAAGCTAACGAATGGGTCTTGTCCATCACATCATTCTCCTAATGATGTGATCTTGTTCATCAAATGACAACACATGTCCATGGCTAGGAAACATAACCATCTTTGATAAACGAACTAGTCAAGTAGAGGCATACTAGGGACACTTTGTTCTGTCTATGTATTCACACATGTACTAAGTTTCCAGTTAATACAATTCTAGCATGAATAATAAACATTTATTATGAAATAAGGAAATAAATAATAACTTTATTATTGCCTCTAGGGCATATTTCCTTCAGTTTAGTAGTTAGACATTGTCTTCACAGCTTCATGACATGCAACAACAGCTACCTTCACCCAATGTGTATCCAGTGGCGGGCGGATGGGTGCCATGGCACCCCTCTAAAGAAGCAAAATAACGTGTACTATTTATTTAACATTACTTATCTAGCAGAACTATTTGGCGGAACTATGATCATTCTTAAACAAAAATATACTATTTGTAATGTAATATCACAAATTTTGAACTGATATATTAAAATTATGTTATCTATGCATGATAAATGGAAACTGCGGCACCCCCGGTCCTAAAATCCTAGGTCCGCCACTAAGTGCTAGCGGTGATTTGAACTTGCTGTCCTTGGAAGCAAAGATCTTGCGAGCACTCAACAACCCATCCTTGTATCTGATCTCCTTTCGAGCATGTCAAGGAGTTCTTCGCATATCGCATTCTCTGGACCAAACTTACAGTTGATGCTTCCCTTCATCGCTTTTAAGCAATCCAGACAACCCTCAAGGAGATTAGCATCGAGATAAGTACCATATTTATCATCTTCTTCATCCTCTTGCTCAACATATCAGTATGACTTCATCAAACCTTTTTTATTCATGCATGAATCATGTCTTAATTCTTGGAGCGTCAATTTTCTTTTTGAATAAAGTCAATCATCTCAACAACAAGTCATTAATGATATGGGTGAGAGATTAGCATGGATTAGGATCATTTACTTACTCGATATGCTTCACTTACCCTGTTAGTGTAAATGGCCGTATGAAAATACTATAAACTTTTTTTTGCAAACTATATGTTTTTCACTTATATTCATTAGAGAGTTGGAACACAATTGGAATGGGATTGATATTTGTACAACTAGTACAATTTGTATAAGGTTAGTGCTTATGTCATAGAACTTGTATATCTTTTTAGGATAACTTGAGTAGACCAAACCTGGAATCCTAAACTTATAGAATTGGGTCCTCAATAAATGTTTTTGAGCTAATCGATCTAAAACTGATAGAATTGTGTCCACCGGGTCATGCACTACCCCCCCCCCCCTCTCTCCTCCACATGATATCATCTTCTGCCACAAGTGTCCTCGTGACCCAGAAATACCTCCTATATATTTTTTGTATTTTCCTTGCTCCCGAAAAGTGTTTTTTGCATGTTATTCCCACTTCTGAATTCCCATACCATCTCAGATGATTTTATAATTTACAATAAACCCGAGGTAAAATTATGCAATGGTGATTTAACATGTAATTAAATATAATATTTATCTTATGAAATTATGATGTAAAATGCACGTACAAGTATGTGCAGTAGTGAGCGGAGGACATGTAACTTTTTACCATAGCATCTACCTGGATGGACCTTACGACCAGGGAGTTTCTCTCACACCATTATATATAACGGTTTTATGGGAATGCAAAAGAAAAAACAAGCCTAATATAGAGGAGGTACTATTTGAAAATTACATCATTATCCATGGTGTGAGAAAAACACCCTGATCGTAAGGTCCATCCAGGTAGATGTGCATCTTGTTATGCATAGGCAGAAAATTCGATCAATATGGTTGTATCAACTTTATATACTACTCCCTCCGTTCCTAAATATAAGTCTTTTAGATATTTCAATATGGACTACATATGGAGCAAAATGAGTGAATCTACACTCTAAAATATGTCTATATACATCCATATGTAGTTCGTATTGAAAACTCTACAAAATACTTATATTTAGGAACCGAGGGGGTAGATGATACCCCGCACGTTGTTGCCGGAATATTTTTGCAACACTTTTCGATGAGATTCACCACATGAAGCATGAATGTTTTGAGTAAATAATATAAGAACTAAAACTGAGAATACATATTAGTTATTGTTTTTGATTATTGTATAGTTGTAAAATATTTATTAAAAATAAATAATATAATGAAATGAAAATGCTCATGTATGTTCGTATGTTGAGGTGAGTCTTTTCTCATACATGTTGCATGATGTTGTGGCATGCATGCATGTTGAAAGAAATAGATTAGTGGGAGTGGGCCTTTTCCGATGCATGTTGATTAGCGAGAGTGGGCCTTTTGTCATGCATGTTGGTGTGATGAGATGGCATGATTGCATGTTGAAAGAAATAGGTTAGTGGGGGCTAACCATTTAGATATTGAAGATTTATTCAATGAAAATATCCTTTATCAGAAAAATTATATGGGGCATCTCACGAGTCCTCAACATGAGCTGGAAGCACATATAATCAGTGATAAGTACTCACCAACGTCATGTCGTTAGAGTAGCTTATAGAAACAGTAAGCGAATTTATTACCCCACATAGATGGAAATGTTATCCACCTCCACAAGAAACTTCCTTCGCGACTAAGGTTTCACTCCTCCCATCACTGCCGACGCCGATCTGCTTCGTCTCCTCTGGCCTTAGGGCCTTGAAGTCACAGTGGATCTTGGCCCTTGCCTGTGTAAGGGCTCCTGCTCCATTTTAGGTGCTTTTTCAGTTTCTTTAGGGTTGGTGTCCTACTTGGGAAGGCGAGGCGGTGGCGGCTCCCCGAAGATGGAATAATGTTTCCCTGCCTTGCGCCTGTCTCGGCGGTGTGTCTAGCATCATCAGAAGGTGTGTGGAGGTGTGTTTTCGACGGATCTTGTGGGACTTGATCGATGTTTTTCTTTAGTGGATCTGCTTGGATTCAGTCTTCATTTATCTGTGTTCGTGTGTCTACAGGTTGGATTCAGTCTTCATTCCAATCTACGCTACTCTTCATCGGTGATGGCTGTTGTTCTGGTGTGTTGGTTCTTTGGGACCTTGGCACGACAAATTTCCGACTGTATACTACAAGGTTTGCCCGGCTCTAGTGAAGGAGGGGTGATGATAGCGGCACGACTTTAGCTCGTTCTAGTGCTTGTAGTCATCATTGACATGGATGTAATTTTTGTTTCTTCTTATGTTCTTTGTACTGCAATGGTGTTTGATAAATAAACTAAAAGTTTTTTAAAGAAAAAAAGAGCATCTTATAGGAAGTCTAGCCCTAGGTTCCATCGGAAGAAAACAAAAAGCTTCCTGCAACAAATAAGTTGTTGTAATTTTGATCGGATGTATATAGACACATTTTGTATGTAGTCTATATTGAGATATTCAAAACATCCTATACTTAGGAGCGGATGTAGTAGATATGATGACCCTAGTGCTATTGGTCTGTGGCATGCGTTAGTACTGCTCAGGGGAGCAGTAGTAACACAGCTGCCCACGGTAGTACCGCCGGCGGCAGCGGTAGTACCGCTCCTGGCACGCGGTAGTACGGTGGCCTCTGGCCCTGAACGGTAGCATGAGTGGAAGTAGGGGCGGAAGTAAAAGTTTTTACTTCCGCACTCTACGCGGTACTACCGCTCCCTGTGAGCTGTATTACCATGCCGGATTTTTGCACAGACTGAACCTCAGCGGAAGTAGCCATAGATGTAATTTTATTAGTCCGTGCCTTTCCAGCCCAGAATGAGCCCTGCCTTGCGGTAGTACCGCAAGGGCGCGCGGTAGTACTGCTCGCTGCCATGTGCAATAGAGCCTCACCTGGCTCCTGCCGCGCGAGCGGTAGTACCGCACTTCCCAGCGGTAGTACCGCATGCCTGTGCGGTAGTACCGTGGGTATGTGCGGTAGTACCGCATGTCGCGGGCTGAGTAAGTGGGTAACGGTTGGATCCTTCCTCTCATTCTTCCCCAAGTTGACTACCTCTTTCCTCCCCAAGCTCCATTGTTGCTCAAAGCTCCATTTTCGCCCAATCTCTCTCCCTAGCCAATCAAACTTGTTGATTTTCTAGGGATCGGTTGAGAAGGCCCCGATCTACACTTCCACCAAGAGAAATTTGATTCCCCCCACTAATCCCTTGCGGATCTTGTTACTCTTGGGTGTTTGAGCACCCTAGACAGCTGAGGTCACTGAGGGAGTCCTGGACTAAGGGGTCCTCGGGCGTCCGACCTGTTGGACGTGGGCCGGACTGATGGGCTGTGAAGATACAAGACCGAAGACCCTCTCCCGTGTCCGGATGGGACTCTCCTTGGCGTGGAAGGCAAGCTTGGCGTCCGGATATGAAGATTCCTTTCTCTGTAACCGACTTTGTATAACCCTAGTCCCCTCCAGTGTCCGGATATGAAGATTCCTTTCTCATCGAAAACCACCTCCGTGTCAGCTCCTAATACTCCAAACGGATGGATCCGATGGAGTTGTCGTCTTTAAACGAACTCCTAGATCGCATCGCCGCTTTGGGGGTCGCTACAGACTACGAGCGGGTTGGGCTTAAACCGATCGGAGGGAAATCAAATCTCCGCCGCTCAACCATCAGATAGCGGTAGTAGAGGAGGAGAACGACAACTCTTCCTCTATATTGAGGACGAACTATGTCCGGATTTCCGAGCTAAAAAAACCGGATACCTGCCCGCCGAGCAACGTGCCCTGTCCTCTGAACCTAGAATCGGATGATGGGCCGAAAAAAGGAATTGATATCCCGGAGCCCGAACCGTTAAGTTTGGAGATTCCCCAAACTCCGGATCCCCAATTGGGTCAGGGCTCGGATTTAAAGCCACCCACCCACCTAGATATACGCGATCTCATGTACATACGGCAGCAGTCTCAGGAAACAGTCCACCACTTTTGGGCCAGATTCCTCCTTGTCAAAGACACGATTAAAAATTGCCGCGACGAAGACGCGATCTCAGCATTTTGCAATAATTGCACGGACGTAGGACTCCTCAACGCCATCAATCGCCGTCGCGTGTCGCACTTCGCTGACTTGGCAACCATCATACAGAAGTACTGCGCAATGGAAAGCGCCTGGAAAACTCAGGCAGCTCTCTGGCAACCATCGGTTTCCACTTAACCCTTCGTCCGGGCAAAAAGGATGCACCCTCATGGCGCACCAGAACCAATAGTAAAAAAATCTAAGCACATCATGGGGCGCGGAACCGTTCTGGAGGGATGGATCGATAGCCCATGCAAAATACACACAACACCGGACACCATACCAACCCACTACCTTAGAGCATGTTGGATACTCCGGCAAGTGGCCAAGAGCGGCGAGGATATCCTCACCAAAAATACCCCAGAGCAACACCCCCTGGAAGATGATGACCCCAGCGTATTGACAGTCTTCGAGGCTTTCGCTTCAAGCAATCGGCGTAAAAGGGCTTTCCGCGACCTCGCTGAAGTCTGCCAAGTCGCAGCAATAAACCCATGGAACGGCACGGCCATAACTTTCAATGCTAGTGACGAACCAAAATTCCGGACAGTCCGGGCACCAGCCGCCTTGGTCCTCAATCCAATCGTGGACAGTTTTCGGCTCACCAAAGTGCTCATGGACGACGACAGTGGATTAAACCTCATCTACGAGGATACGCTCAATAAAATGGAAATAGACAGGAGCCGCATTGAGCAAAGCAGCACGACCTTCCAGGGAATCATTCCCAGTCAGGAGGCACGATGCGCGGGAAAAATCATGCTCGACGTGGTATTCGGCACGCTGGAGAATTATCGGTCCGAAGAGATAACCTTCCAAGTGGCCCCTTTCAACAGCGGATATCACGCCCTATTGGGGCAAGACGCATTCACACGCTTCCAAGCTATACCTCATTACGGGTACATGAAGCTCAAGATGCCCGGTCCCGACGGTACCATCACTCTTGCCAGTGATCTGGACATAGCGCTCCACGCCGAAAATAAAACCGCATCCCTGGTTCTCGAGGCATTGTCTGAAGCCCTCGCGGCCGAAGAGCTAACCGCGCTGTGCTCCACTATGGATAGGGATGACGTAATCCTGGACAAGCGACCCAAATCCACCTCCTTTAAACCAGCAGATGAAATAGTCAAATTTCAAGTCCACCCAACGGACCCCAAGAAGACAGCATCCATCGGGGTACAACTCGACCCAACGGTCGACGCCGCGCTACGAGAGTTCCTGCGTGAGAACTGGGACATATTCACCTGGCACCCTTCTGATATGCCAGGAATCCCACGCAGGTTGGCCGAACACAGCCTCAATACATTGAAGGGATATAAACCGGTCAAGCAAACACTGCGGCGTTTTTCCGAACCCAAACGACAAGCTATGGGAGAGGAGCTAGCCAAGTTACTCGAAGCCGGATTCATCAGAGAAATAAAACACCCGGACTGGCTAGCAAACCTGGTGATGGTACCAAAGAAGGATAAATCCTGGCGCCTATGCGTCGATTTCAAAGACCTCAACAAGGCCTGCCCTAAGGATCCCTTCCCCCTCCCTTGCATCGATCAGATTATTGATGCAACCGCAGGACATGACTCACTGTGTTTCCTCGACGCATACTCCGGATACCATCAAATCAAGATGAAGGAGTCAGATCAAGCCACAACGGCATTCATTACCCCACACGGGCCTTTTTGCTTCAACACTATGCCTTTCGGGCTCAAAAACGCTGGCGCCACCTACCAACGCATGATTCAATCATGTTTGGAGAAACAAATTGGCAAGGCAGTTGAAGCATATGTTGATGACGTAGTCATCACGAGTAGGCACCTCGAGTCACTAATAGACGACTTACGTCTCACATTCGACAACCTCCGTACATATGACATCAAGCTCAATCCAGAAAAGTGTGTTTTCGGCGTTCCCGCCGGAAAACTGCTGGGCTTCATCGTTTCCAATAGAGGAATTGAGGCCAATCCAGCCAAAATCCGGGCTTTGTCACAATTGGCTATGCAAACTGACCTTAAACAGGTCCAATAACTAGCTGGATGTGTGGCAGCTTTAAGCCGCTTTATCTCCAAATTAGGAGAAAAGGCATTGCCACTTTATCGACTCCTCCGACGCACCGACCACTTCGAGTGGACGGATGCGGCAACGGCCGGACTGGAAGAAATAAAGGCCCTTTTAGCGAGCAACCCAATCCTGGCCGCGCCGAACGTCGGTGAACCCATGTTATTATACATATCAGCAACACACCAGGTGGTGAGTGCCGTGCTCGTCGTCGAGCGAGAGCAGGACGGACACAAGTTCCCGCTCCAGAAACCGGTATACTACGTATCCACTGTCCTCACACCATGCAAATCCCGGTACCCTCATTACCAAAAAAATAGCATACGCGGTCTTCATGGCATCCCAGAAGTTACGACACTACTTTCAAGACTGCTCAATCACGGTGGCCTTTGAAGTACCACTCAATGACATAATAAACAACCGTGATGCCATGGGCCGGATTGCTAAGTGGGCCATTGAGCTCCTCCCGTTTGGCATAACATACAGACCGCGCCGGGCCATTAAATCCCAAGTCCTGGCGACTTCGTCGCCGAATGGACAGAGGCCGAACTCCTTAAAGAGTACGACACATATTCCAGCTGGGTCATGCACTTTGACGGCTCCAAAATGCTCGCGGGCTTAGGAGCGGGCGTTGTCCTAACGTTCCCCACTGGCGATACAGTTCAATACGTACTCCAAATATTGTACACAGACTCCAACAATGCCGCCGAATACTGATGACCCACAAGTGTACGGGATCTATCGTAGTCCTTTTGATAAGTAAGAGCGTCGAACCCAACGAGGTGCAGAAGGAAATGACAAGCAGTTTTCAGTAATGTATTCTCTGCAAGCACTGAAATTATCGGTAACAGATAGTTTTGTGATAAGGTAATTTGTAACGGGCAGCAAGTAACAAGAGTAAATAAAGTGCAGCAAGGTGGCCCAATCCTTTTTGTAGCAAAGGACAAGCCTAGACAAACTCTTATATGAAGGAAAACGCTCCCGAGGACACATGGGAATTATCGTCAAGCTAGTTTTCATCACGCTCATATGATTCGCGTTCGTTACTTTGATAATTTGGTATGTGGGTGGACCGGTGCTTGGGTACTGCCCTTTCTTGGACAAGCATCCACTTATGATTAACTCCTCTTGCAAGCATCCGCAACTACAAAAGAAGTATTAAGGTAAACCTAACCATAGCATGAAACATATGGATCCAAATCAGCCCCTTACGAAGCAACACATAAACTAGGGTTTAAGCTGCTGTCACTCTAGCAACCCATCATCTACTTATTACTTCCCAATGCCTTCCTCTAGGCCCAAACAATGGTGAAGTGTCATGTAGTCGACGTTCACATAACACCACTAGAGGAGAGACAACATACATCTCATCAAAATATCGAACGAATACCAAATTCACATGACTACTTATAGCAAGACTTCTCCCATGTCCTCAGGAACAAACGTAACTACTCACAAATCATATTCATGTTCAAAATCAGAGGGGTATTAATATGCATAAAGGCTCTGAACATATGATCTTCCACCAAATAGACCAACTAGCATCAACTACAAGGAGTAACCAACACTACTAGCAACCCACAGGTACCAATCTGAGGTTTTGGGGCAAAGATTGGATACAAGAGATGAACTACGGTTTTAGGGGAGATGGTGCAGGTGAAGATGTTGATGGAGATTGACCCCCTCCCGATGAGAGGATCGTTGGTGATGACGATGGTGATGATTTCCCCCTCCCGGAGGGATGTTTCCCCGGCAGAACAGCTCCACCGGAGCCCTAGATTGGTTCCGCCTCGTGGCGGCGGTGTTTCGTCCCGAAAGCTTGCTTATGATTTTTTCCAGGGTAAAAGACTTCATATAGCAGAAGATGGGCACCGGAGGCCTGCCAGGGGGCCCACCAGGCAGGGGCGCGCGCCCCCACCCTCGTGGATGGTGGGTGGCCCCCTCTGGTTGATTCTTTCGCCACTATTTTTTATTAATTCCAAAAACTGCCTCCGTGAAGTTTCAGGACTTTTGGAGCTGTGCAGAATAGGTCTCTAATATTTGCTCCTTTTCTAACCCAGAATTCCAGCTGTCGGCATTCTCCTTCTTCATGTAAACCTTGTAAAATAAGAGAGAATAGGCATAAGTATTGTGACATAATGTGTAATAACAACCTATAATGCAATAAATATCGATATAAAAGCATGATGCAAAATGGACGTATCAACTCCCCCAAGCTTAGACCTCGCTTGTCCTCAAACGGAAGCCGATAACGAAAAATATGTCCACATGTTTAGAGATAGAGGTGTCGATAAAATAATATATGGACATGAGGGCATCATGATCATTCTTATAACAACAACATATATAAATATTGTCATATTATTTCTTATGCTCAAGTAAAAATCTATTCACAATGTAAAGTATGAATTGGAAACTTCATTGAGAACTAACAAACTATAATCTTAGTCATTGAAGCAATTGCAATTTATCATAACATCAGAAAGAGTCAATATAAGAGCTTTTCAGCAAGTCCACATACTCAACTATCATTTAGTCTTTCACAATTGCTGACACTCACGCAATACCAATGGTTATGGAGTTTTAATCGGACACAAAGAAAGATAGGGGCTTATAGTGTTGCCTCCCAACCTTTTACCTCGAGGGTAATGTCAACAAAAATAGTTCATGCTAGCTTACATCCAATTGGATATATATATATCAAGATCTTTCCAACACAATCCGCTTGCCAAAGGATAAAATGTAAAAAGGAAAGGTGAAGATCACCATGACTCTTGTACAAGGTATCAGATAAGAATAAAAGATAGGCCCTTCGCAGAGGGAAGAAGAGGTTGGCATGTGCTTTTATGGTTGGATGCACAAAATCTTAATGCGAAAGAACGTCACTTTATATTGCCACTTGTGATATGGACCTTTATTATGCAGTCCGTCGCTTTTATTTCTTCCACATCACAAGATCGTATAAAGCTTATTTCTCCACACTAATAAATCATACATATTTAGAGGGCAATTTTTATTGCATGCAACAATGGCAACTTTCTTGAAGGATCTTACTCAATCCATAGGTAGATATGGTGGACTCTCATGGAAAAACTGGGTTTAAGGATATTCGGAAGCACAAGTAGTATCTCTACTTGGTGCAAAGAATTTGGCTAGCATGAGGGGGAAAGGCAAGCTCAACATGTTGGATGATCCATGACAACATACTTTATTTCGGATATAAGAGAACATAACCCATTACGTTGTCTTCCTTGTCCAACATCAACTCTTTAGCATGTCATATTTTAATGAGTACTCACAATCATAAAAGATGTTCAAGATAGTATATTTATATGTGAGAGCCTCTCTTTCCTATTACTTCCTATTAATTGCAACGATGACCAAAACTATGTTTGTCAACTCTCAACAACTTTTATTCATCATACTCTTCATATGTGAAGTCATTACTCTCCATAAGATCAATATGGTCTCTTTATTTCTTTTTATTATTTCTTTTTCTTTTATTCCCTCAAGATCATAGCAAGATAATCAAGCCCTTGACTCAACACTAATCTTTATTATATATAGCTCACGGACTCGATTAGATAGAAGGATCATAAAGCAAAACTCAAAACTAAATCATACTAAAACTTTATTCTACTAGATAAAGATATTACCAAAAGGATCAAACTGAGAAAAACGGTAAAGATAGAGGTGTGATGGTGATACGATACCGGGGCACCTCCCCCAAGCTTGGCAGTTGCCAAGGGGAGTGCCCATACCCATGTGATTATATCTCTTTCTTCGGAGGTGGTGAGGTGACATTCTTGGCGATGATGGCCCTCAGGATACGATTCTCCTCCTCGAGCTTGTTGACTTGCTGTTTGAGGTCCATTATTTCCTTATGGAGCTTACCCATGACGGCTAAGGCTCCTTTCACCAAAGGATGTTGCATAGCTGCGGGAGAACAAGTAATACTCTTTTTAATATTTTCATAAGAAAGAAATCTAACATTGGAAGGGATGACCGAGTTTGGAATAGCTGAGCTCTGTAGTTCCCCCATCGTGAATCCGGCTCTGAAACGAGAAGTAACTTCTTGATCCTCTTCCATGGCATCTATCCTTTTCAAGTCGGCCTCCATCTCTTCCTCCGTTGATGGCCCAAAATGATAGGCATTCCTATTTGCTCCTGGACCCGGTGCCGGATGAGACACCCGACTCTCCCCAACTGACTCTTGAGAAGACATCTTGCTCTAATCTGTGACAGAAACAACTCGAAACAAAAACAGAGGATATTTGCGTGATACGAGGGTCAAAACCTTCGGGAGATTTTATAATGAATGTTTACCGACCAAAAGAAGTATCGTGCAAGAAAACAGAGTCTGAAGAGCACACGAGGTGCCCACGAGGTAGGGGGAGCGCCCAGGGGGGTAGGGCACGCCCTCCATCCTCGTGGACGCCTCGTGTCCTTCCCGGACTACTTCTTATTTTCCTATTTTTTTAAATATTCCAAAACGGAGAAAAAATTGCTATTAAAACTGTTTTGGAGTCGGTTTACTTACCGTACCACATACCTATTCCTTTTTGGAGTTTGAAACATTCTGGAAGGTGTCCCTTATGTATTCCTCCGGGGTTAAGGTATCAATAACATTATTTTCAACATTTATAGGATTACCTGAGATATAATGTTTGATTCTTTGACCGTTCACCACCTTCGGATTTGTGCCTTCGAAGTTGTTGATTTTATGGCACCGAACGATAGACCTCCTCGATAACGTAAGGACCTTCCCATTTAGAGAGAAGTTTTCCTGCAAAATATCTTAAACGAGAGTTGAATAGCAACACATAATCACCTACATTAACCTCACGCTTTTTTATCCTTTTGTCATGCCATCTTTTAACTTTTTCTTTAAACAGTTTGGCATTCTCATAGGCCTGGGTTCTCCATTCATCAAGTGAGCTAATGTCAAATAGTCTCTTCTCACCGGCAAGTTTGAAATCATAATTGAGCTCTTTAATGGCCCAAAATGCCTTATGTTCTAGTTCGAGAGGTAAGTGAAATGCTTTTCCATCAACCATTTTATACGGAGACATACCCATAGGATTTTTATATGCAGTTCTATAGGCCCATAATGCATCATCAAGTTTCTTCGACCAATTCTTTCTAGATCTATTAACAGTCTTTTGCAAAATTAATTTTAGCTCTCTATTACTAAGTTCTACTTGACCACTAGACTGCGGATGATATGGAGATGCAATTCTATGATTAACATCATACTTAGCAAGCATTTTACGAAAGGCACCATGAATAAAATGTGAACCACCATCAGTCATTAAGTATCTAGGGACTCCAAACCTCGGAAAAATAACTTCTTTAAGCATCTTAATAGAGGTGTTATGATCAGCACTACTAGTTGGAATAGCTTCTACCCACTTAGTAACATAATCAACAACAACTAAAATATGTGTATACCCATTAGAGGAAGGAAACGGTCCCATATAATCAAAGCCCCAAACATCAAATGGTTCAATAACAAGTGAATAGTTCATAGGCATTTCTTGACGTCTACTAATATTACCAATTCTTTGACATTCATCACAAGACAAGACAAACTTACGGGCATCTTTGAAGAGAGTAGGCCAATAAAAACCGGATTGCAATACCTTATGTGCAGTTCTATCTCCAGCATGGTGTCCTCCATAAGCCTCGGAGTGACACTTGCATAGGATCTGTTCCTGTTCATGCTCAGGTACACAACGTCGAATAACACCATCTACTCCTTTATAAAGGTGTGGGTCATCCCAGAAGTAATGTCTTAAATCATAGAAAAACTTTTTCTTTTGCTGGTATGTGAAACTAGGTGTTATAAATTTAGCAACAATGTAATTAGCATAATCAGGATACCATGGAGCAGTATGAGAAGCATTTATGACAGCTAATTGTTCATCAGGGAAGCTATCATCAATAGGTAGTGGGTCATCAAGAACATTCTCTAACCTAGATAAGTTGTCTGCAACGGGGTTCTCAGCTTCCTTTCTATCAATAATATGCAAATCAAATTCTTGTAGCAAGAGAACCCATCTAATAAGTCTAGGTTTAGCATCTTTATTTTCCATAAGGTATTTAATAGCAGCATGATCAGTGTGAACAGTTACTTTAGAATCAACAATATAAGGTCGGAACTTATCACAAGCAAATACAGCTGCTAAAAATTCTTTTTCTGTAGTAGCATAATTTCTCTGGGCACTGTCTAGAGTTTTACTGGCATATTGAATAACATTTAATTTCTTATCAACTCTTTGTCCTAGAACAGCACCTACAGCATAATCGCTAGCATCACACTTAATTTCAAAGGGTAAATTCCAATCAGGTGGCTGAACAATAGGTGCAGAAATCAATGCTTTCTTAAGTATTTCAAATACTTCTACACAATCATCATCAAAGACAAAAGGAACATCTTTTTGTAATAGATTAGTCAGAGGCCGAGAAATTTTTGAGAAGTCCTTAATGAACCTCCTATAAAAACCGACATGACCCAGAAAACTTCTTATACCTTTGATGTCCTTGGGGCACGGCATCTTTTCAATAGCATCAACTTTAGCTTTATCAACTTCAATACCTCTTTCAGAAATTTTATGCCCCAAGACAATGCCTTCATTAACCATAAAGTGGCACTTCTCCCAATTCAAGACAAGATTAGTTTCTTCACATCTCTGCAAAACTCGATCAAGGTTGCTCAAGCAATCATCAAAATAAGTTCCATATACGGAGAAATCATCCATGAAAACCTCAACAATCTTTTCACAAAAATCAGAGAATATAGCCATCATGCATCTTTGAAAGGTAGCAGGTGCATTACATAAACCAAAAGGCATACGTCTATAAGCAAAGGTACCGAAAGGGCAAGTAAAAGTGGTCTTTTCTTGATCCTCTTTTGACACAGATATTTGAGAGAAACCAGAATAACCATCTAGAAAGCAAAAAATGTGTATGTTTGGATAATCTTTCTAGCATTTGATCAATAAAAGGTAAAGGGTAATGATCCTTTTTAGTAGCTTTATTTAGTTTACAGAAATCAATTACCATTCTATAACCTGTAACAATTCTTTGTGGGATCAATTCATCTTTATCATTAGGAGCAACCGTAATACCTCCCTTCTTAGGGACACAATGGAAAGGACTTACCCACTGACTATCAGCAACGGGATAAATTATACCTGCCTCCAGAAGCTTTAGTATTTCTTTTCTTACCACTTCTTTCGTCTTAGGATTTAACCGCCGTTGGTGATCAACAACTGGTTTAGCGTCTTTCTCCAATTTTATTTTGTGCTGGCATAGAGTGGGACTAATGCCCTTAAGATCATCAAGAGTATATCCAATAGCAGCACGGTGCTTCTTCAGAGTTTTCAATAATTTCTTTTCTTCATGCTCTGAAAGTTTAGCACTGATAATAACAGGATATATCTTTTTCTCATCAACATAAGCATATTTAAGAGTATTAGGTAATGGTTTAAGCTCAAACACGGGATCACCCTTGGGTGGAGGAGGATCCCCTAGGATTTCAACAGGCAAGTTGTGTTTCAAAATAGGTCCCTATTTAAATAATACTTCATCTATTTCCCTTCTTTCATTCATAAACATATCATTTTCATGGTCGAGCAAATATTGTTCTAAAGGATCATTAGGAGGCACGGCAATAGAGGCAAGACCAATAATTTCATCTTTACTAGGTAATTCTTTATCATGTGGTTGTCTACGAAATTTAGCAAAATTAAACTCATGAGACATATCCCCCAAACCAATAGTAACAACATCCTTTTTGCAGTATATCCAAGCATTAACAGTATTCAAGAAGGGTCTACCAAATATAATGGGACAAAAATTATTTTGTGGAGAACCAAGAACAAGAAAATCAGCAGGATATTTAACTTTCCCACACAAGACTTCAACATCTGGATCGCCACCATCAAGTCATGGACAGTAGCACCACCAGTCCAGTTCTTGAGTCTCTAGATGAACAATTCATTCATTCTAACATCATATCTTCCAAGTCTTTGATGAGTCCTGATTCATTTTAGAACCATACCTCGTTAATTTTACATAACAAAAGATCCCATGTGTTCGTCTTGTGTTGAAATAAAACTTTGGAGAAAACCCTCGAGAATTCAATCGAAGCTGATGTATTTTTTCACTAGATCAAGCTTGTTGGCCCAATGGGTACCATTCAGGTTCTTATATTGTTGGATTTTGTGGAAGCATTCAAAGGCTACCGTGATGTTATTTGTAATCATTCGATTGTGAATAAAAATACCTTCTCCTTAGGATATGAGATTGTCTATTAGGGGAGGGGGAGAGATGATTGACCAAACACATCGATACGACTTTGTATGAGATGTTGTAGACTGGTCGATAAACCTTCAAAGACTCATATGTATTTGCCTTCGGGGTAAGAACTATCATTCTATAATTGATTCCCCCTTGATCGTTTCCCAGTTCCATTGAAATCGTGCCTGGAAGCCATCACGCCTCTATGCCTTCAACAAGCCAATTTTAAAAAGTGTGTCACTAACCTCCTTCTCGGTGAAATTCCGGATCAAACCTTCATTCAACAGATCAGTCACTTCCAAAGGAAACATCTCAAGGATCGCAAATGGGGTGAACTCCGTGCCAGCCATGTATAGTAGCTAGAAACACTTGGTTGCAATTTCCTCTAGGTGCTCAGGTTTCTCCGCCAAGTTCCATTGCTGTCGTTCAACCTCTTAATTTTATGACATTAAGTGCATTCTAAATGACATTTTTTTGTCAGCAATTACTAGCTGTGATATTATTTCAATTACCAAATCACATATACCTAAGAGATCCATCCCCACTATCTATATATCTAAACATGCAGCCTATCCACCTTAGCAGCCCTGCCACATCAGCAACTTTAGTGTATAATACCATGTAGGAGCTCAACATTTCTATAACTAGATGATACCCTGCACATTGTTGTGGGTATTGTTTGTTATATATTTGATGAAGTACTACATGAATATGTGATTATTTTATAGATGTAGGATATTTTTTGAACATAAGTAGGATAATAGTTTTCACATCCATGGTTGCATGTTGTAGTGGATCTTTTCCCGTGCATGTTCTCCTGTTGAGGCGGTCCTTTACCCATGTATGATTGTATGATGAGGTGGCATAGTTGCATGCTGACATAAATACAAGTAGTTCCAACAACCATATCTATATAGATGCCTCTAGGACTTCAAATCAGAGATCTAGCTTGTGCTCCATAGAGCACAACATAAGAGTTATCTAAATTTTGAGGCTTAAGTGGAAAGATTTGTATAATTACACTAGCTAGCTAGTGTTTCCTTTTTTCTATTCCCTCCTTGTACATACGTATCACAAAGAAAATAAAAATAAATAAACATATGTAGGACAAGACTATTGTCGCTCGTAGAAAACTTCCCTTTGGTATTCAACCACACTAAGTACCACTAAGATTTGCCCTCTCTTTATATAATTATAATTTCCTCTCTCTCTCTCTCTTTTTGTAATAATGAATATCTAGTTCTGGTGGATTCTTTGTATTTTAAAAGTGACAACCGCAAAACAATTAGTGATTTCTACGAGTCATTCAGCGCCGGAAAATCACCCGTTAGTGATAGGAAACCTGCATTTGATGAGTATTAAGATGGTTTGATGATGTGTTACCTACTAGTCCGTCATGGATGGAGTGTCGGTTACAGGCCACTCTCTAGTAGTACATGATATTACGCCATCCAGTCTAAGCCAGGTTTATAATAAGTGTGATGTGATTGTAATATTTGAAGTGCTTTTATATGTTGGCACCATCAGTGTATGTCTTCTTAAGTACGATGTGCATCTAGTCTAAAAATTATCTCTCCAAGCTTGGTGTTATGTTAAATATGAAGGTCATGTTGCAGCATAAACTTGATCATTGAAATTATTACATGCGAAAGTATGAGATTAGGTGTTTCTTTTTTATGTTCTTAGCCATACATGTTGTTTTAACTAATGACAATATATCTTGTCACCATGACTATTCTTAGATAAGTTATTTACCAAAGCTCAGGCATGCCATCCACCAAAAAGAATTGTGTTTATAGTAAGTTATATGTGAGTTCTAGATTTAGGTTGTTCTTCTATAAAAGTGGCCACATGTGTTGATTAACTGATGTCTTCTATGAGATGGTCGTTATGTCCTTGTAAGTTTGTAGTAATTGCATTGCTTAATGACATACTTTAAAATTAAGACAATTTAGAATATATTCATGGAGAGCTCTAGATCCACGGTACTTTTCAATGTTGTTAATGGTGCATATGTGGTAACAATGGATCACAGGTGGCCACCATCTCTTCACATGTCTACTATGGTTCTAATTTCTTGATAAGGCATATTCACCTCTATTAAGAAAACCTTGATTTCTCATATTCATTAATTCATATATGAGATGAAGTTGTTGTTCTTGGTAGTGTTATGCAACTAGAAAAAGTAATGGATTCTAGTCTCTTGAGTTGAAGTTTGGACTTGTGCTATCTTTTAATTTAATTATTTAATGAGCATGGCTTCTATTTTAGTTGACACACTAATGTTTGCCTCACAATATTCTAAGAGGTGCATTGTTGTAAATACATGTTCCACTTCCTTCATTCGTAAGATGACAATGATCTAAACAACAACAACAAAATTGTAGGTACTGATGAAAAAACATCATGGACCAAGACCTGGAACACTGAGCATGCATATTTTCCCAAACATCCTAATTAAGATAGTAGTGCAAAGGATAATGAATTTGGAAACAAATATATTTTATTTCAATATAGCTCTTACATGGAAGCGCTAACTAGCATCTACAACAGCTCTCCATAGTCTGTAAGAATATCAATATCTTGTCAAGTGGAAGAGGGCGGCACATCAACCCATCCACCATTTACCATGGAAGACTGGCCTAGATCCGTAGCGCTAGAGCCTAAGTAAGCATCCATCCCTAGGAAACTATTGTAATATGACTGATCTGATAGAGCATAACCCCATTGTTCAGTGTTAAATGGGCCATCAATAGAAAAATCATTGGCACTCGAGTACCCCAATAGTGGAGAGGCCTCCAAATTCTGCCCAGATGTTGAGTCATGGTTTGCATCATCTTGTTGTGGTTGTACTATGTTGCAAGGACTTTCATAGTTCTGAACATGCAACTCCTCTGCTGGAGTTTGCTCATGTACCTGATTTTGTATGGGTTGGACATGGGAAGCCAAATGTGGAGCTAAAGATGGTGGTGCAGAATGTAACATTTGTGGTGCCTGCATAGGAAAAAGTGGTGCCGAAGTTTGTTCTGGTTGTGATGGCAGTGGTTTTGAAGGTAGCTGGAGTTGTGAGAGATTGTGAGGCCACGATGACTGCATAAGTGAATGAGTAGTACCCAAATGATCCACTGGTAGAACACTTGGTAGTAGCAGATCTTGTGCCACAGATGTGCCACAGGTCTTGTCTTCACGACCAGGCAACGGAGGTTGCTGGAATCTAATGTCTTTTTGGACTCGAGAGAGCTCACTGAAGACCTTGTTTAGATCTTCAAGATTGAGATCTTTTTCCTTCATGAAGATAAGATTTGCCACCATACCTGGGTTCTCTTCTTGTATATTTTTCATACGAAGGATGGAAAGTTGGTTTTTGTCTTCCTCGGTCATGTTCTCCATGTCCAACTGAGCCACCTCATTTTGTAGGCTTCCAATCCTAGCAATGGTTGCCTCGTCGGCGGAGGGAACTGCTAGTGGAGCTCCAAATAGGAAAGCATCAACAATGGGATCGGCCAATGGTGTCCCAAATGAGTGCATCTTTCCATTGTTTGTTTCTAGGACGACCGCAACCCTAGCCCTAGTGAGGGCAGAGATGTCAGTCACCCTCTTGAACAAACCGGAACGTCGCTTGTAGAAGGTGTGATCACGTTCTTTGTCATTGTGGATGTATGCCACACCTGACCGTCGCTCTTTCCTCGGCATACTAATGTGGACAAAGAGGAAGAAACTAACTACTACAAATAGGAAGCACAAGGATCTACAGAAAACTAGAGATTTAGGGGTACTGTTGGCTAACCACATATTGGTGTAGGATATGAGAAGATATACTCCCCTTATATAGAATTAAAAGGGTTGTATGGCAATGCTATTTGACTATACAAATACCATGTAAATCTTTAGTAAAAATTAACATACATAACTCATAAAAAGAGCTATTTTATGGATACTATTAACTATCGTCCAAATATACATATGTGAGTGCATCCACATCCTTCTTTGCAACCACTGATATGTATTTCTTCTGATGTAAGTATTCACATCCATATATAGAACTATTAACACTTCTAAAAATAGAAATATTAAATGATTGCCATTTGACCATATCCATATCCTTATCTAGAAGTATTAATGGGAGTAAAACCCAACTAAGTTTTACTCTAATATACAAAATAATTATGGTCAAATTTATATGGTTGTTAATTGCGTCCAAATCCTTTGTTGATCACATTGATTACATCCTAATGTATCAGTGATCATATTGATTACATCCATATCCTGTACTAGGAACTACCTAATCTAGAAGTGGCCGTCCTTTAATCCATAATATCCAAGTATAACATGGACCTTGCTTTGGGGCTTAACCTAGAAATTGAGATACCAACTAGGAAAGATACACTAAGAGCAACTAGAAAATACTAGGACATTTGGTAAGTCATGGTATAACACATATGTTACTCGGAGCATCAACCTGCCTCCTTGGTAAGCCCAGTTCCCACGAAAGATGTGTTTTATCAGTTACACATGTATATCTTGGGCCCTAGTTTTTTATGGCCCATAAAATAGTATGTGTAAGGCTTTTTCTGGAAGGATCCAACACAACCTAATCTATTATGTATTAAAAGTAATTGACGGGCTCACCAGAAAAATAAAAAAATGATAGAAAATAACTCAAAAATAAAAACAACTCACTATCTATCTATTATATATTAAAAGCAATTGACGGGCTCACCAGAAAAAAGATAAAAAATGCTAGAAGATCTCTCAAAAATCAAAAAACATCCGACTGTATATTTAATAGGCAAATATCATATAACCATTAGATTAGTGTTAAGCGAAATAATTACCCACCATTGGCATTATAAGAAAAAAAGTTTTTCATCTAACTTATTAGGACGTGGGCTGAGGCCATCTTATTAGGACGTGGGCTGATGCCATATTATAATGGGAAAAACGTTATGTTCCCATAGTATAAAAAGGACTGCTCACACATGAACATAGTGGCAGCAATGTACATGTAAATGATCTTTGTGATTAATTCCCCCTTGGTAGAGTACCTGAAAAAGCATCCAGATTGGATCTCCCCGGAGCAGAGAGGTGGGCGGCGCAAAAATCCGCTGTTAATATTTCTGAGGTTTTTGGGAGTATATAAAGGAAACAGAAGAAATATGCGATGGAGGCAACCTCTATGGCGACCATACTCCCCCTTGGATGCTCGTGCTGACCTGTGGCATGTGGCCTAGGGGGGGGCATGTGGGTCTAGGTCCCTCCGGCTTCATTTCTTCATGAAACTTCATATTTTTTCTAGTTTTTTGGTCCCTAAAAAGTTGATTTGTTTTTGAAAATCCAAAAAAAAACTGGCACTTTGCAATAAATTAATAGGTTAATCAAGAAAAAACTATAAAAGTTTATGCCAATACTATGCCATTACGATATAAGTATAGCATGAAACAATAAAATTTTCTTGATACGTATAGGAAATATCAACTAGCATGAATAAATTGATGTTTTTCTAGGGCTTGTTAATACTCGAGAATATTGTTCTCCCAGATAAATAGACACAAGGTACTCCTTGGTTCCTACTGGTCTGATGTCTACGCTAAAATTGTGACTAGCATGAATAAATTGATGGCTTTCTGTATCGCTCACTATTACTTGATGACCTTTTCTGCTGGGTAGCTGGACAGAAGCGAGGTTCTTCCAACCAATTAGAAATGGGTGGCTCCCATTATGTAGCCATCTGCACGTTACTACAAGCTAAAATGGTGAAAAGCACGAATAAATCGTTATATTTCTCCAAGGCTCATTAATAATGCATGGTACTATTCGGTTGGATAGCCACACAGGTACTCCTTTTCAATTTGAGGGGACGACTCTTGGCCTGCATCCATCTGTCTGGTGACTAGTACAAATAAATTGGTGTCTTTCTCTACAACAAATGATTGATGGTACTATTCGGCCAGACAGAAGCAAGGTACTCCCTGGTTCCCAGCCGATTCAAGGCGGATGGCTGCTGGTAATATGTGCATTAATCCAAACTAAAACGGTGACTAGCACGAATAAATCGATGCATTTCTTTTTGGCTCTTTAATACTTCCACTTTTCGACTAGGTTGTCTGAAAACATGAGGTGGGCAGCTCCTGATACGGAGCCGCATGCACATTAATCCATGCTAAAATGGTGACTTGCACAAATATATCGATATCTTTCACTAGGGCTCATTAACACTTGATGGTATCGTTTGCTTGGACAACTGGACAGAAAGCAAGGTATTCCATGATTTCTTGTCCATATAGGGTGGATGGCTCCAGGCACGGCAGTTACACATTAATCCGGGCTCGTCTAACACGAATAAATGGATGTCTTTCTCTATGTTTCACTAATACTTGATGGCGCTCTTTGGTAAGGCGGTGTACAAAAGCGAGGTACTCCGTTCTGATTTCAGGTGGTTGTGGGGCCACTAGACGGACACAAGCAAGATACTCCCTTTTATTTGGAAGGATATTTTAAATATTTTTTCTTACATCAATTTCAAAAATATAACCCTAAAATATAATATTTCACCAGTAGTACTCCGACCTGTCGGTGCCAACAATGATAGGTATCGTTGGCACTACCAATGATACATCTGTTGTAGTTTCGAGTCACATGCGCCATCATCCGTGCATCTTGCATCAGCCCTCCCGCATGACACACTCTTACAGAGCTAGCTACGTTAGAGCGTGTACAATGGTGCTATCTTTGCAATGTCACCTAAGATCACTCCTGAGTTAGAAAAGGGCGAATGGAGGGAAAAACGGCTTGCCATCTCTTACCTAGGAGATGGTCTCTAAGTAAAGAAGATAAGACAATTCCATCCATTGTACTAGATGTCATCTCTTAGCTACATATTTTCTAGTTTAATTTTAACCATCGCATTAATTTAAGAGCATGTAAACATTGCTTGTTAGCTAAGAGCTAATCCATTGTATAATATGATTTTAAGCTTCTCCAAATGACATACATAGCATACGAGAATATTGTAACGGATAACTATTTGTGTACAATGTGCTCGGGGTATTATGAAGATATAAAGCATGTGCTATTTGAATGTAATATTGCAAGGGAGGTTTGGAACAATCTTGGTCTACTAGAACTCACCGAAGAGGCATGCATGCTGGACCATTCAGGTAGTGTTTATTTCACAAATTCACCAACGTTTTTTAATTTGCTAATATTTATTTTTGAAAGAATGATTTTTTTAGTTTGAGAAATTTTAAATTTTCATGAATTATTTTTAATAGGGGAATTTATAACATGCTAAGCATTTTTAAATATCCTAAACATTTATTTTAAATACAAAATAATTTTGATAAAGTTGCAAACATACTTAAAATCCATGAATTCATTTTCAAACTTGGAAGCATTTATTAAAATTCTTGAAAATATGGTGAAAATGAGAAAAATTTGTCAGCATTTGTAGGCGAACTTTTAGTTAGTTTTCTACTCCCTCCGTCCCATAATGTAAGACGTTTTTTGACACAAAACTAGAGTCAGAAAACGTCCTATGCTATGGGGCGGAGGGAGAAGTAAACAACTCAAAAATATATCAGTACAACCGAGAAAAGTTGTTGCAGAATTATTTATGTTACAACCATTCAGCCAATCAAATCTGGATCGCCACCATCAAGTCATGGAGAGTAGCACCACCAGTCCAGTTCCTGATTCTCTAGATGAACAATTCATTCATTCTAACATCATATCTTCCAAGTCTTTGATGAGTCCTAATTCATTTTAGAACCATACCTCGTTAATTTTACATAACAAAAGATCCCATGTGTCTGTCTTGTGTTGAAATAAAACTTTGGAGAGAACCCTCGAGAATTCAATAGAAGTTGGTGTATGTTTTCACTAGATCAAGCTTGTTGGCCGAATGGGTACCATTCAGGTTCTTATATTGTTAGATTTTGTGGAAGCATTCAAAGGCTACCGTGATGTTATTTGTAATCATTCGATTGTGAATAAAAACACCTTCTTCTTAGGATATGAGATTGTTTATTAGGGGAGGGGGAGAGATGATTGACCAAACACATCGATACGACTTTGTATGAGATGTTGTAGACTGGTTGGTAAACCTTCAAAGACTCATATGTATTTGCCTTCGCGATAAGAACTATCATTCTGTAATTGATTCCCCCTTGATCGTTTCCCAGTTCCATTGAAATCGTGCCTGGAAGCCATCACGCCTCTGTGCCTTCAACAAGCCAATTTTAAAAAGTGTGTCACTAACCTCCTTCTCGGTGAAATTCTGGATCAAACCTTCATTCAACAGATCAGTCACTTCCAAAGGAAACATCTCAAGGATCGCAGATGGGGTGACCTCCGTGTCAGCCATGTATGGTAGCTAGAAACACTTGGTTGCAATTTCCTCTAGGTGCTCAGGTTTCTCCTCCAAGTTCCGTTGCTGTCGTTCAACCTCTTAATTTTATGACATCAAGTGCATTCTAAACGACATTTTTTGTTTGTCAGCAATTACTAGCTGTGATATTATTTCAATTACCAAATCACATATGCCTAAGAGATCCATCCCCACTGTCTATATATCTAAACATGCAGCCTATCCACCTTAGCAACCCTGCCACATCAGCAACTTTAGTGTATAATACCATGTAGGAGCTCAACATTTCTATAACTAGACGATACCCCGCACATTGTTGCGGGGATTGTTTGTTATATATTTGATGAAGTACTATATGAATATCTGATTATTGTATAGATGTAGGATATTTTTTGAACATAAGTAGGATAATAGTTTTCACATCCATGGTTGCATGTTGTAGTGGATCTTTTCCCGTGCATGTTCTCATGTTGAGGCGGTCCTTTACCCATGTATGATTGTATGATGAGGTGGCATAGTTGCATGCTGACATAAATACAAGTAGTGCCAACAACCATATCTATATAGATGCCTCTAGGACTTCAAATCAGAGATCTAGCTTGTGCTCCATAGAGCTCAACATAAGAGTTATCTACATTTTGAGGCTTAAGTGGAAAGATTTGTATAATTACACTAGCTAGCTAGTGTTTCCTTTTTTCTATTCCCTCCTTGTACATACGTATCACAAAGAAAATAAAAATAAATAAACATATGTAGGACAAGACTATTGTCGCTCGTAGAAAACTT
Source organism: Aegilops tauschii subsp. strangulata (assembly GCF_002575655.3). Classification (NCBI taxonomy): domain Eukaryota; kingdom Viridiplantae; phylum Streptophyta; class Magnoliopsida; order Poales; family Poaceae; genus Aegilops; species Aegilops tauschii. Next base: position 648,183,902 of record NC_053041.3, on the reverse strand, counting down.
CCCTTTGATATTCAACCACACTAAGTACCACTAAGATTTGCCCTCTCTTTATATAATTATAATTTCCTCTCTCTCTCTCTCTCTTTGTAATAATGAATATCTAGTTCTGGTGGATTCTTTGTATTTTAAAAGTGCCAACCGCAAAACAATTAGTGATTTCTACGAGTCATTCAGCGCCGCAAAATCACCCGTTAGTGATAGGAAACCTGCATTTGATGAGCATTAAGACGGTTTGATGATGTGTTACCTACCAGTCCGTCATGGATGGAGTGTCGGTTACAGGCCACTCTCTAGTAGTACATGATATTACGCCATCCAGTCTAAGCCAGGTTTATAATAAGTGTGATGTGATTGTAATATTTGAAGTGCTTTTATATGTTGGCACCATCAGTGTATGTCTTCTTAAGTACGATGTGCATCTAGTCTAAAAATTATCTCTCCAAGCTTGGTGTTATGTTAAATATGAAGGTCATGTTGCACCATAAACTTGATCATTGAAATTATGACATGCGAAAGTATGAGATTAGGTGTTTCTTTTTTATGTTCTTAGCCATATACATGTTGTTTTAACTAATGACAATATATCTTGTCACCATGACTATTCTTAGATTAGTAATTTACCAAAGCTCATGCATGCCATCCACCAAAAAGAATTGTGTTTATAGTAAGTTATATGTGAGTTCTAGATTTAGGTTGTTCTTCTATAGAAGTGGCCACATGTGTTGATTAACTGATGTCTTCTATGAGATGGTCGTTATGTCCTTGTAAGTTTGTAGTAATTGCAATGATTAATGACATACTTTAAAATTAAGACAATTTAGAATATATTCATGGAGAGCTCTAGATCCACGGTACTTTTCAATGTTGTTAATGGTGCATATGTGGTAACAATGGATCACAGGTGGCCACCATCTCTTCACATGTCTACTATGGTTCTAATTTCTTGATAAGGCATATTCACGTCTATTAAGAAAACCTTGATTTCTCATATTCATTAACTCATATATGAGATGAAGTTGTTTTTCTTGGTAGTGTTATGCAACCAGAAAAAGTAATGGATTCTAGCTCTTGAGTTGAAGTTTGGACTTGTGCTATCTTTTAATTTAATTATTTAATGAGCATGGCTTCTATTTTAGTTGACACGCTAATGTTTGCCTCACAATATTCTAAGAGGTGCATTGTTGTAAATACATGTTCCACTTCCTTCATTCGTAAGATGACAATGATCTAAACAACAACAACAAAATTGTAGGTACTGATGAAAAAACATCATGGACCAAGACCTGGAACACTGAGCATGCATATTTTCCCAAACATCCTAATTAAGATAGTAGTGCAAAGGATAATGAATTTGGAAATAAATATATTTTATTTCAATATAGCTCTTACATGGAAGCGCTAACTAGCATCTACAACAGCTCTCCATAGTCTGTAAGAATATCAATATCTTGTCAAGTGGAAGAGGGCGACACATCAACCCATCCACCATTTACCATGGAAGACTGGCCTAGATCCGTAGCGCTAGAGCCTAAGTAAGCATCCATCCCTAGGAAACTATTGTAATATGACTGGTCTGATGGAGCATAACCCCATTTTTCAGTGTTAAATGGGCCATCAATAGAAAAAGCATTGGCACTCGAGTACCCCAATAGTGGAGAGGCCTCCAAATTCTGCCCAGATGTTGAGTCATGGTTTGCATCATTTTGTTGTGGTTGCACTATGTTGCAGGGACTTTCATAGTTTTGAACATGCAACTCCTCTGGTGAAGTTTGCTCATGTACCTGATTTGGTATGGGTTGGACATGGGAAGCCAAATGTGGAGCTAAAGATGGTGGTGCAGAATGTAACATTTGTGGTGCCTGGATAGGAAAAAGTGGTGCCGAAGTTTGTTCTGGTTGTGATGGTAGTGGATCTGAAGGTAGCTGGAGTTGTGAAAGATTGTGAGGCCACGATGACTGCATAAGTGAATGAGTAGTACCCAAACGATCCGCCGGCAGAACACTTGGTGGTTGCAGATCTTGTGCCATAGATGTGCCGCCGGTCTTGTCTTCACGACCATGCAATGGAGGTAGCCGGAATCTAATGTCTTTTTGGACTTGAGAGAGCTCACCGAAGAGCCTGTTCAGATCTTCAAGACTGAGATCTTTTTCATACGAAGTATAACATGGACCTTGCTATCTCTATAAGTATAACATGGACCTTGCTTTGGGGCTTAACTTAGAAATTGAAATACCAACTAGGAAAGATACACTAAGAGCAACTAGAAAATACTAGGACATTTGGTAAGTCATGGTATAACACATATGTTACTCGGAGCATCAACCTGCCTCCTTGGTAAGCCCAGTTCCCACGAAAGATGTGTTTTATCGGTAAAATAATATGTGTAAGGCCCATAAAATAATATGTGTAAGGCTTTTTCTAGAAGGATCCAACACAACCTAATCTATTATGTATTAAAAGTAATTGACGGGCTCACCAGAAAAAGAAAAAAATGCTAGAAAATAACTCAAAAATAAAAACAACTAACTCTCTATCTATTATATATTAAAAGCAATTGACGGGCTCACCAGAAAAAAGATAAAAATTCTAGAAGATCTCTCAAAAATCAAAAACATCCGACTGTCTATTTAATAGGCTAATATTATATAACCATTAGATTAGTTTTAAGTGAAATAATTACCCACCATTGCCATTATAAGAAAAAAAAAGTGTTCCATCTAACTTATTAGGACGTGGGCTGATGCCATCTTATTAGGACGTGGGCTGATGCCATCTTATTAGGACGTGGGCTGATGCCATATTATAATGGGAAAAACGTTATGTTCCCATAGTACAAAAAGGACTGCTCACACATGAACACAGTGGCAGAAATGTTCATGTAAATGATCTTTGTGATTAATTCCCCCTTGGTAGAGTACCTGAAAAAGCCTCCAGATTGGATCTCCCCGTAGCAGAGAGGTGGGCAACGCAAAAATCCTCTATTAATATTTCTGAGGTTTTTGGGAGTATATAAAGGCAACGGAAGAAAGATGCGATGGAGGCAACCTCTATGGCGACCATGCTCCCCCTTGGATGCTCGTGCCGACCTGTGGCATGTGGCCTAGGGGGGACCATGTGGGTCTAGGTCCCTCCGGTTTCATTTCTTCATGAAACTTAGTTTTTTTTCAGGCTTTTTGGTCCCTAAAAAGTTGAATTTTTTAAAAATCCCAAAAAAAACAACTGGCACTTTGCAATAAATTAGTAGGTTAATCAAGAAAAACTATAAAAGTTGATGCCAATACTATGCCATTATGATATAAGTATAGCATGAAACGATCAATTTTTCTTGATACGTATAGGACATATCAACTGGCATGAATAAATTGTTGTTTTCTAGGGTTTGTTAATACTCGACAATATTGTTCTCCTAGATAAACAGACACAAGGTATTCCTTGGTTCCTACTGGTTCGATGTCCAGGCTAAAATTGTGACTAGCATGAATAAATTGATGGCTTTCTGTATCGCTCACTATTACTTGATGACACCTTTCTGCTGGGTAGCTGGACAGAAGCGAGGTTCTTCCTACCAATTAGGAATGGGCGGCTCCCATTATGTAGCCATCTGCACGTTACTACAACCTAAAATGGTGACAAGCACGAATAAATCATTATATTTCTCCAAGGCTCATTAATAATTCATGGTACTATTCGGTTGGATAGCCACACAGGTACTCCTTTTCAATTTGAGGGGACGACTCTTGGCCTGCATCCATCTGTCTGGTGACTAGTACAAATAAATTGGTGTCTATCTCTACAACAAATGATTGATGGTACTATTCGGCCAGACAACTAGACAGAAGCAAGGTACTCTCTGTTTCCCTACTGATTCAAGGCGGATGGCTTCTAGTAATATGTGCATTAATCCAAACTAAAACGGTGACTAGCACGAATAAATAGATGTCTTATTTTTTGCTCTTTAATACTTCCACTTTTCGACTAGGTTGTCCGAAAACATGAGGTGGGCAGCTCCTCATACGGAGCCGCATGCACATTAATCCATGCTAAAATGGTGACTTGCACAAATATATCGATGTCTTTCTCTAGGGCTCATTAACACTTGATGGTATCGTTTGGTTGGACAACCGAACAGAAAGCAAGGTATTCCATGATTTCTTGTCCATATAGGGTGGATGGCTCCAGGCACGGCCAGTTAGACATTAATCCGGGCTCGTCTAACACGAATAAATGGATGTCTTTCTCTATGGATCGTTAATACTTGATGGCGCTCTTTGGTTAGGCGGTGTACAAAAGCGAGGTAATCCCTTCTGATTTCGGGTGGTTGTGGGGCCACAGGACGGACACAAGCAAGATACTCCCTGTCATTTGGAGGGATATTTTAAATATTATTTTTATTACATAAATTTCAAAAATATAACCCTAAATATAATATATCACCAGTAGAACTCCGACATGTCGGTGCCAACAATGACAGGTATCGTTGGCACTACCAATGATACATCTGTTGTCGTTTTGATTCACGTGGGCCATCATCAGTGCATCTTGCATCAGCCCTCCCGCAAGAAACACTCGTACAGAGCTAGCTACGTTAGAGCGTGTACAATGGTGCTATCTTTGCAATGTCACCTAAGATCACTGCTGAGTTAGAAAAGGGCGAATGGAGGGAAAAAAGGCTTGCCATCTCTTACCTAAGAGATGGTCTCTGAGTAAAGAAGGTAAGACAATTCCATCCATTGTACTAGATGTCATCTCTTAGCTACATATTTTCTAATTTAATTTTAACCATCGCATTAATTTGAGAGCATGTAAACGTTGCTTGTAAGGCTAAGAGCTAATCCATTGTATAGTATGTTTTTAAGCTTCTCCAAATAACATACATAGCATACGAGAATATTGTAACGAATAACTATTTGTGTACAATGTGCTCGGGGTATTATGAAGATATAAAGCATGTGCTATTTGAATGTAATGTTGCAAGGGAGGTTTGGAACAATCTTGGTCTTCTGGAACTCACCGAAGAGGCATGCATACTGGACCATTCAGGTAGTGTTTATTTCACAAATTCACGAACATTTTTTAATTTGCTAATATTATCTTTTGAAAGCATGATTTTTTTTTAGTTTGAGAAATTTTAAAAATTTCATGAGTTATTTTTAATACGGGAATTTATAACTTGATGAGCATTTTTAAATATCCTAAACATTTATGTTAAATAAAAATAATTTTGATAAAGTTGCAAACATACTTAAAATCCATGAATTCATTTTCAAACTTGGAAGCATTTATTAAAATTCTTGAAAATATGGTGAAAATGAGTAAAATTTGTCAGCATTTGTAGGCGAACTTTTAGTTAATTTTCTACTCCCTCCGTCCCATAATGTAAGACGTTTTTTGACACTACACTAGTGTCAAAAAACGTCCTATGCTATGGGACGGAGGGAGAAGTAAACAACTAAAAAATAGATCTGTACAACCGAGAAAAGGTGAGCGAGATATAAACCGAGCTCGCCTCTGAGCTCAACTTAGTGGGTGGGCCCAATGGTCCAGATTTGCTAAGGTTGTACTGAGTGGCACATACTTGTTTTAGTACCAGTTTTTCAAAAACAAACTTGTTTTAACACCTTTCAAGTGATTTTTTCCTTTTTTGGTTTTTTTTATAATTCATTTTCACTTCCTGTGTGTTTTCTCTATTGGTTTTTGTCAGTATCTTTATTGAATTTTATGTTTTTCATTCCTTTCCATTGTTTGCATTTTTCAAATACACGTTGACATTATTTAAATACATGTTGACAAATTTCATATACATGTTGAACATATTTGGATACATGTTAAACATTTTCCAAATACAATTTGAATATTTCTCTAAATATACATTGAACATTTGACAAATGTACATTAAACATCTTCAAAATACAATGTGAAATTTTCTTAAACACACAATGGCCATTTTCCATAAATGACATAAATATCATTTTTAGTCGTGCAAACAGTTTTTAAGTGCTATTGAAATTCTTCAAATCCGTGAACCTTTTTGAATGGTATGAAATATTTTCTGAAGATTACACAAACAAATTTTAACATTGTATGAATTGTTTTTTAAAATGCCGCGAACTTATGTTTAAACACATGAACATCTTTTAAATATGATAATCATTTTTTGAATGTTGTGAATGTTTTCTACAAAACTATGCCAATAATTGTTTTACATTACATGAACGTGTTTTAATGCTGATCAATGTAGTGAATTAATATGAATATAACTATTTGTATTTCAAATGCAATTTATTTATAAAACGATCGTAAGATTATCTCAGGTGAATATTAACTTATTCCGCACCATGTGTGATCAAACATAAAATAACGAAAAAGAGCAAGACTCCCTACTGGCAGAGCCATTATGTGATCCCTTGAGGCAAGGCGAGCTACTATCTCACTAAAAGCTAGACATAGCGACACCCGTAATGCATCGCAATCACATTGGATAAGAACCAGGCAAAGTGGGACGGCTCACTATGTGCGTGGGGGTTTGCTCGACTACAGCGGGCAGCGGCCTGGTCCACATTGTTGTCCCCCTGAAAAAGTACATGATGCTGCAAAATAAATCGAAATGAACTTATTTGACTATTTCTTACTACTAAATAAAATACTTTTTGCGGCCTTAAAAAAAGGCGAACCGGGAGTCCAATTGATGAAAAATTGAACCGACAACTTCACCGGTTCAGTCACTGGTCCGGTTTTTAAAACTAGAGAAAAGTATAATTTTCGTCCCTCAATTTTTGGTGGAGTATAGATTTGATCCCTCAACTTGAAAACCGGACAACTTGCACCCCCAACTACGGAAACCGGACAAGGTTCGTCCCTGGTCTTGGTTTTGACCGGTTTTGGTGCAGACTCACCCCGGTTTTGACCGGTCTCACTTAAATTCGCGTATTTTTTATATATCCGTGTACTTTTTGAAATTCGAATACACTTTTCAAATCCACGTAGTTTTTTCAAGGTCTTGTATTGTTTTTAAAAAATAAACATACTTTTTTCAAATCAGTTATATATTTTGAAATTTTCATACCTTTTCCAAATCCGTGATTTTTTTAACATTTGCGTACTTTTTTCAAATCCATGTATTTTTCCCAAGTTTTTGTAATTTTATCAAATCCATGAACTGTTTTTGAAGTTCACGTACTTATTTCAAATCCGCATACTTTTCAAAGTCCGAGTCTTTTTTCAAATCCGTGTTCCTTTTCTAGTCCATGAACTTTGTTTGAAATTCACGTATTGTTTCAAGTTGACATAATTTTTCAAATCCACATATTTTTGTGTAAAAAATCCAAATCCGCTTACTTTTTTCAAGTTTGCATAAATTTTTGAGATTCATGAACTCTTTCCAAAATATGTACGCGAATATCAACAAGTACGTCAATTTTAAAAAATTACAGGAATTTGAAAAAACTACAATGACTTTAGAGAAGTTCGCAGATTTGAAAAAGTACGTGAACTTGGAAAAAGTGCGTGGATTTGAAAAAAGTACACACAAATTTTTAAAAAGTTCATGTATTTGAAAAAAAAAGTACCTGAATTTGAAAAAATTACTCGGACTTGGAAAAAGTACGCGAGTTTGAGTCGGCATGATCAAAACCGGGGTGGGATAGCACCAAAACCGGTCAAAACCGTGACCAGAGATGAATCTTGTTCGGTTTCAGTAGTCAAGGGTGCAAGTTATCCGGTTTTGAAGTTGAGGGACCAAATCTAGACTCCGCTAAGAATTAAGAGACGAAAAGTAAACTATGGTATAAATGGTTGACAAGCCCTACGGACGTCAGCTGACCAACAAACTATGTGGTACCAATTTATATCTGGGCTGGATGGAAACAAATCATCTTATTTCCAGTTCCTTTGGAAAGGTGCCAAACGGTAAAAAATCGCAACCGTAAATATCGCTGCCCAACGGTCGGCCAAGCTCCTTGCAGTAGTACTCCCGTCCCATTCCGTTATAGTAGGTGGTAGCAGTACTATCATCTCCTTCATCCTCTGACTCCATCCCCATCCCCTTCCCCTCCTGCCGCTGCATCAGAGGTCCCGACGGAAGTGCCATGGCGGTCGTCGACGAGCCCATGAAAGCATGTCCCCTCTCCAACTCCTTTCATTCATTCGTTTATTTATGCATACGTATCTCTACATCTACTCCTATTGATATACATGCGCCGGTCCGTGTGGTTGTTTTCAATTTTCTGATTGATGGATCGAACATCACCTTATGGTAGGTTTCTTGAGAACATCTCTGTAACTGTATGTGTGTACGATCGTTGCCTGAACATTGGTTTATTGGACTCGTTTTAATTTGTCCTGTTGGCAACGCGTTCCATGTACTGACTAGGAACTACCACCTTATCGCTAATACATGAGATTCGGTGACAATATTAATTGTTGATCTGATTGATCTTTACTCGTGTGACGATTACTCTGTCGCATTATTTCCAGAGAGAGGGAGGTGATTCCCCGCAGCCTGTCGAGACCAAGATCGGGCAGAAGACGGCATCGATGCATCAAGACCAAAAAAGCCTCGTTTTGCTCGGAAACAACGATAATGATTTTGAACCACCGGTGAGAAACTTCATGGAACCATGCATCTGAACCTCGCATTGCTGCATTTTAGGCACTTCATTCTGCCTTTTCCAAACTAGCTTCAGAGTTCAGAGTACCTTGTCGAACCGCCCGACAAAGTAAAAACGGTTTGCTTGTGTTTCTTTTTTATCCTAGTGCTCACTGATATTGTAGCGACAACTAAATATTACTGCACAATTTATTAAATATTACTGCACAGTATTCAGCGATCCGTCTTTGGAGTGTCGTTGCGAGAGATTTTGTTTCTGACGAACTGACTAGTAACTACTAGTGCTACTTATTTCTACATCACTAGTTAAAATTAACAAAAAAATATTGTGCGCTTGATGTTTATGCTCATAACAATGAGTACTCTGACTTGGTTTCTTAACTATTTTCCAGATGAAGGGAACGACGTCGGCCGCCTCCCTCAAGCCGCCCAAGACTGAGATGGGGCAGAAGACGGCGTTGGCGCATCCAAAGCTCACTTTGCTCGACAAGGGCGGTTTGGAGAATGAGCAAGTAAGGCGCCCAGGCTCTCGGTATGAAGTGAGGACTATCACTATTACCTATAAAGTAAGGAAAATTTTGATCATTCTCTTAAATGTACTTTTCATACCTCAGATTATTTGTTATCTCTGCGGCATATGTAAACACATACTGAATTTGTTGCGTTGTTTTGGTTGATTACTTTACTTTCAGAGAAAGAGAAGGGGTTCAGCCAAGAGTAAGATTGCACATAAGCCAATGTTGATTGACAGCAGCAGTAGCACCGATGCCAAGAGTGACAAGGGGGATGACTATGAGCCGCCGGTAAGGCATTCCATGAAATATTTTCAAATTGTTTCTCTTAAGACATGTTTTGATGACTTTGAGCCACACATAAGACCTTAAATTGCATATATTATTTCACACCTTGCGTTGTGGGTGGATGAGTCTAAATTTCTTATTGGGGAACAATAGCCAATTCTTTGACTGGTTGTTTTACAAACGAAGAGGGGGAGGCCAGCAAGTCTCAAAACCGCCAAGAGCAAGAGAGGCAGGCCATCGGGTTCGAAATCAGCCAAGAACCAAGAAGATGGCATTGGATCATCGGAACCAGGCACTGGCTTCGACGTTGTCCAAAGCTTCAGAAGCTTCAAGGTCGTCGTTGGTGGTTCTGCCATCGACGACAAACTACTCCCCATTGAGACACGTAGGGCGTACCATGGGCTCTGCCGCGACCGGAAGTTGCTCCTACATGGGCGTATGCAGAAGCCTATATGCCCTTTGCTCGCTGCAGGAGTAATCATCGAGACGGTTCGCATAGCCGCATCAGGGCCTCCGCCGCCTCCCCGTCCTGTGAGGACCTCGCGCGGTGGAAGAAGGCCCTAGAGTCCTTTGAGATGATGGGCATGGACGTCGGCTTCATGTGAGAGCGCGTCGACAGACTCCTCACCCTTCTCGAGAAAGCAGATCACCTGCACGAAGGATACGAGGCGGCAAAGCTGGAGCGGGCTCGCGCCACGAAGGGGTTGAGGGTGCTTGAGTCAAAGCTGTCGAGCATCAAGGACTCTCTGGAGGAGATAGACGTGGAGTTGCAGGATATGGCTTCATAGTTGCAGGAATTACTGCCTCTAATGTGGCTGCACTTCCATGGTTTATTATGAGTATGTTGTATTTTGATTGCAGTCCAGTGTTGTAGTTTCATGGATATGAATTATTCTTTAGGTAAAGGGAGTACATGTTTGAGCAGATAGCAAGTGATAAAACAAATGGCTTAAGTTAATTTGGTAAAGAGAATATTTTGCCAAAGAAATAAGTGACAACCAATTTGCGGGGGTCTTAAATTGACCGCTATTATAAAACCAATGATTCAAAGTTTCTCTGGTTTGATTAAAATTACATGTGTAGATATTTTCATGTACATAGGTCTAGACATTTTGATCTTTTTTTCCGGGAACTAGAGAACACACAAGGGGAGTGCTACTTCTTGAGCTTGCGTTGATTTTTTTTCCTTGAAGAGGAAAGGATGATGCAGCAGAGTTGAGATAAGTATTACCTCGATTAAGAACCAATGTATCAATCCAGTAGGAGGCACAAGCAAGTCCCAATCAATGCACCTGCACAAACTAACAAACACTTGCACACAACCCGAAAAAGGGCTTGTCAGTCCCTTCACGGTCACTAGCAAAAGTGAGATCTGATAGAGATAGGTAAAAAAGATAAGTAAAAGTGCAAAATAAACTAAATATAAATAAAGTGCAGCAAGTTATTTTTGTATTTTTGGTTTTATAGATCTAAAATATATGATGGTAAATAGAACCGGGGGCCATAGTTTTCACTAGAGGCTTCTCTCTTGAAAGAATGCAAACAGCGGGTGCACAAATGACTGTTGAGCAATTGATAGAAAAGCGCATAGTTATGATGATATCCAAGGCAATGATCATGAATATAGGCATCACATCCATGAAAAATAGACCGAAATGATTTTGCGTCTACTACTATTACTCCACATTGACCGATATCCAGCATGCATCTAGTGTATTATGTTGACAAGAACGGAGTAACGCCTTAAGCAAGATGACATGATGTAGAGGGATAAACTCAAGCAATATGATATAAACCTCATCTTTTTATCCTTAATGGCAACAATACAAATGCGTGCCGCGCTACCCCTTCTGTCACTAGGTGAGGACACCGCAAGATTGAATACATCACAAAGCACCTCTCTCATTGCAAGATAGATCAATCTAGTTGGCCAAACCAAATCAATAGATCGGAGAGAAATACAAAGCTATCTTAATCATGTATAAAAGAGTTCAAAGATGACTCAAATAATATTCATATAGGTAATCTGATCATAAATCCACAATTCATCGGATCTCCACAAACACACCGCAAAAGAAGATTACATCAAATGGAACTCCAAGAACATCGAGGAGAACATTGTATCGAAGAACAAAGACAGAGAAGAAGCCATCTAGCTACTAGCTATGGACCCGTATGTCTGTGGTAAACTACTCACACATCATCGGAAGGGCCCTTCGTTATCCAATCTCCCTTCGGCGGAGTGCCGGAAAAGGCCCCAAGATGGGATCTCACGAGAACAGAAGCTTGCGGCGGTGAAAAGGTATTTTTGGTGTGCCCTCTGATGTCAGGGGAATATTTGGGTATTTATAGAGGTGAGATTAGGGTTAGAGGAGTCACGGGGGCCCACAAGCCTAGGGGCGGACCCCTAGGGCTTGTGGCCCCCTCGCGAGTCTTCTGGCCTCTTCCCGAAGCTTCGTGGTTGTCTTCTGGTCCAACAAAAATCATCGTAAAGTTTTATTCTGTTTGGACTGCGTTTGATATTGATTTTCTGTAAAAGACAAGATTTTCTGTAAAAGACAAAAGCAAGAAAAAAACAGCAACTGGCACTGTGCACTAGGTTAACAGGTTAGTCCCAAAAAATGATATAAAATAGCATATTAATGCATATAAAACATCCAAGATGGATAATATAATACCATGGAACAATAAAAAATTATAGACACGTTGGAGACGTATCAAGCATCCCCAAACTTAATTCATGCTCGTTATGTCCTCGTAAGTTTGTTGTAATTGCAATGATTAATGACATACTTTAAAATTAAGTCAATTTACAATATATTCATGGAGAGCTCTAGATCCATGGTACTTTTCAATATTGTTAATGGTGCATATGTGGTATCAATGGATCATAGGCGGCCACTGTCTCTTCACGTGTCCACTATGGTTCTAATTTCTTGATAAGGCATATTCACGTCTATTAAGAAAACCATGATTTCTCATATTCATTAATTCATATGAGGTGCAGTTGTTGTTCTTGGTAGTGTTATGCAATCAGAAGTAATGGATTCTAGTCTCTTGAGTTGAAGTTTGGATTTGTTTTCTATCTTTTAATTTATTTATTTAATGAGCATGCCTTCTGTTTTTAGTTGACACGCTAATGTTTGCCTCAGAATACTATAAGAGGTGCATTGTTGTAATACATGTTCCACTTCCTTCATTCGTAAGATGACAATCATCTAAACAACAACAAAAAAACAACAAAACTGCAGGTATTGGTGAAAACACACCATGGACCAAGACCTGGAACACTTAGCATGCATATTTTTCCCAAAGATCCTAATTAAGAAAATAGTCCAAAGGGTAATGAATTTGGAAACAAATATATTTTATTTCAATATAGCTCTTAAATGTAAGCACTAAATAGCATCTACAAAAGCTCTCCATAGTCTATAAGACCATCAATATCTTGTCCAGTGGAAGAGGGCGGCACATCAAACCATCCACCATTTACCATGGCAGACTGTCCTAGATCGGTACCGCTAGAGCCTAAGTAATCATCAATCCCAAGGAAACTATTGTAGAACGACTGATCTGATAGAGAATAATCCCATTGTTCACTGTTAAATGGGTCATCAATAGAAAAAGCATTGCCACTCGAGTACCCCAACAATGGAGAGGCCTCCAAATTCTGCCCCAATGTTGAGTCATGGTTTGCATCACTTTGTTGTGGTTGCACTATGTTGCAAGGACTTTCATAGTTCTGAACATGCAACTCCTCTAGTTGAGTTTGCTCATGTACCTGATTTGGTATGGGTTGGACATGGGAAGCCAAGTGTGGAGCTAAAGATGGTGGTGCAAAATCAAACATTTGTGGTGCCTGCATAGGAAAAAGTGGTGCCGAAGTTTGTTCTGGTTGTGATGGTAGTGGATCTGCAGGTGGCTGGAGTTGTGAGAGATTGTGAGGCCATGATGACTGCATTAGTGAATGAGTAGTACCCAAATGATCCGTCAGCGGAACACTTGGTAGTTGCAGATCTTGTGCCACACATGTGCCACTGGTCTTGGCTTCACGACCATGCAATGGAGGTAGCTGGCATCTAATGTCTTTTTGGACCCGAGAGAGCTCACTGAAGAGCTTATTTAGATCTTCAAGACCGAGATCTTGTTCCTTCGTGAAGATAAGATTTGCCACCATACTTGGATTCTCTTCTTGGATACTTTTCATATGAAGGATGGAAAGTTGGTTTCGGGCTTCCTCGGTCATGTTCTCCATGTCCAACTGAGCCAGCTCATTTTGTAGGCTTCCAATCCTAGCAGTGGTTGCCTCATTGACGGAGGGAACTGTTGGTGGAGCTCCAAATAGGAAAGCATCAAAAATGGGATCGGCCAATGGCGTCCCAAATGAGTGCATCTTTCCATTGTTTGTCTCTAGGACGACTGCAACCCTAGCCCTAGTGAGGGCAGAGATGTCGGTCGCCCTCTTGAACAAACCGGAGCGTCGCTTGTAGAAGGTGAGATCACGGTCTTTGTCATTATGGATGTATGCCACACCTGACCGCCGCTCTTTCCTCGGCATACTAATGTGGACAAAGAGGAAGAAACTTACTACTACAAATAGGAAGCACAAGTATCTACAGAAAACTAGAGATTTACAGGTACTGTTGGCTAACAGCATATTGGTGTAGGATATGAGAAGATGTACTCCCCTTATATAGAATAAAAGGGTTGTATGGGAGTGCTATTTGACTATGCTATGGCTATGTAAATCTTTAGTAAGAATTAACATACATAACTCAGAAAAGGTGCTTGTTTATGGATACTATTAACTATCGTCCAAATATACATATGTGAATGCATTGACATCCTTCTTTGCAACCACTGACATGTCTTTCTTATGATGTAAGTATTCACGTCCATATATAGAACTATTAACACTTCTAAAAATAGAAATATTAAATGATTGCCATTTGACTACATCCATATCCTTATCTAGAAGTATTAATGGGAGTTAAACCCAACTAAGTTTTACTCTAATATACAAAATAATTGTGGTCAAATTTATTTGGTTGTTAATTGCGTCCAAATCCTTTCGTTGATCACATTGATTACATCCTAATATACCAGTTATCACATTTATTACATCATATCCTGTACTATCTATGAACTATCTAATCTAGAAGTGGTCGTCCTTTAATCCATAATATGTCAGTATAACATGGACCTTGCTTTGGGCCTTAACTTAGAAACTGAGATAGCAACTAGGAATGATACACTAAGAGAAACTAGAAAATATTGAGACATTTGGTAAGTCATGGTATAACACATATGTTACTCTGAGCATCGACCTGCCTCCTTGGTAAGCCCAGTTCCCACGGAAGATGTGTTTTTATTGGTTACACATGTATATCTTGGGCCCTAGTTTTTTATGGCCCATAAAATAATATGTACAAGGCTTTCTTTGGAAGGAGCCAACACAACCTAATATATTATATATTAAAATTAATTGATGGGCTCACCAGAAAAGGATAAAAATGCAAGAAAATCCCTCAAAACTAAAAGACATCCGACTGTCAATCTTTTATATGTTAAAAGTAATCGACGGGCTCCCCAGAAAAAAGATAAAAAAATGCTAGAAAACCCCTCAAAAAACAAAAACATCCGACTGTCTATTTAATAGGCTGGAATTTTATAACCATTAGACTAGTTTTAAGTGAAATAATTACCTGTAGGGGTCCGCAGCAGAAAACAAAAAATTTCCGACCTACGCACCAGCCCAGGACCACTATGGAGACTGCATACATGGTTTGATCTTTTTCGTTACCGACTCGTAGCGCAGCGGGAAGTAGAGTCGATGACGATCGGCGGTGCAGATCCCCGCAGCTAGGATTTACAACCTCCCAACCGCGAGGATGTATACCCTCATCTGCTCCTCAGATAGCCCTCCGGGAGGTGGTCGAACAGCCCCCCGGACGGTGTCGCGGACGGCCCTTCGGGAGGACCTTCGAAACTCGAACGGTCACTCGGACAGCCCTTCGGGAGGACCTTCGAAACTCGGACGGTCACACGGACAGCCCTTCGGGAGGCACTCACGAACTAAGACCGAAACTACGATCTCTCTACAGAGTTGCACACATACGGTGTCATCTATCCGGCAGGGCTTCGCCGTCCAGAACTAGTTCCTGTCGGAACCCAGACAACCTTACGGCTCTACGAAACTCTTTTCGTGGGAGGGAGAGAAGAAGCCAGATAATGCATGGCATGTGTATGAGAGCAAGGGATGAGTGTGGAGGGCTGCCCCTCCACCTCTATTTATAGGAAATCCCAAGGGGGTAGGGTAGTTTCACAAAAAACCCAAAATGCACATGAATGAAGTCCTTCCACAAGGACCTAGGAGTGAAACCAAGGAACAAGAGGGTCCCCAAGGGGGGATACCCCATGTGGCCGGCCACACCCCCATGAGGGGCCCAAAAAATGGCTCCTATCCATCCATGTCATCCCCAAGATCTTTTGGAGCAAAGCCCCAAAAGGTGGCTTTCCATAAAGTAACCATAAAGCTGATTTTCACTATTCACGACGACATTTTTCAGCGTCTGATCGAAATGAAAATATTTATGTGGGCTAAGAACATTTCCAGTACCCACTAAAATGATTTTCAACGCGTTCCGAAACAATTCCGGTTTTAGTGATTTTCATCTGCGAAACGCATCTGAAGTGGCTCCGGCAGCTCCGGAACATTTCCGGTTTTTATCTCAGAAAATTCCAAAAAGCTTTCAGAATGATTCTGGCATCCTCCAAGAATTATCAGGCATGTGCCGAAACCAATTTGACTTAATGGTGTATCCCGAAACAACTTTTCGGTATCATCGAAACTTATCCGATGACCTCTCTCTGCGGTACGATTCCGCTGTCCGAAACTTTTCGGTGTCCGAAACTTTTTCGGTGATTTTCTCTCAGACTCCCTGTCTAGTATTCAGCAGATAGATGACCCTTAAGCGTGTGACTCTATAGATTCGGTGAAGTATAGACATGAACCGGAACCCCTTCCGATCAATGATCAACATCGGAGCCGTGGACACCCATATTGACCCCTATACCCACACGAATAAATATTCGAGTGAACCTCCAGTTGCCGTGTGCTATTCCTGTTGCTTCGCGATATGTTACAAATACCCGAGGTGAGACATGTTGGCATTCCCGTGGATCAACAACTTGTCCACTATGCTAGTTACCTCGTTACCGGTATTGTTCTCTTTTCTCTTTATCGTGTTCCGGCATCCCCGTGATCAAATCACAAAGTGTCTGGCCAGACGATGATGGATACCGTAACACCGAGAGGGCCCAGAGATATCTCTCCATCGTCGGAGGAGCAAATCCCAATCTTGAGCTATCAAGTTACTTGACACACTTTTCCATGAACCCGTAAGCCGCCGTAATAGCCACCCATTTACGGATGACGTTTAACAAACCCCAAAGTTCATGAAGCAAGCATGAAGAAACTCGATACTCTCATGGTCTAAGGAATCATTCAAACGTTAACCATCTCTGTGTTATGTACCAATAAACTTGTGACGAATGAATCTCATAGCATAACATCAATCCGGGTCGATTCAACACAAATGTTCTCTTAACATTGTGCCCTCAAAGTTGCTGGCATAGACATGCCCATGACCAGGAAAACAGAATCATCATGCAACACTTGAGCTAGTCTTAGAGGCCAGACTAGGAATACTTCTTACCGTTTATTATTCCACACGTGCATTTGAGTCTTCCTCCGAGCCTCGTGGATATTGCAGACTCGAGAATCATTGCAGTTATAGCATGGAACATAAACATAATTATGAACTCGGAGATAAATAATATTATTTATTATTGCCTCTAGGGCATATCTCCTACATTACCCACCATTGCCATTATAAGAAAAAAAATGGTTCATACAACTTATTAGGACGTGGGCTGATGCCATCTTATTAGGATGTGGGCTGATGCCATATTATAATGGAAAAATAGTGATTTTCCCATAGTACAAAGAGGAGTACTCACTCATGAACAGTGGCAGCAATGTTCATGTAAATGATTTGTGTGATGAATTCCTCCTTGGCAGAGTACCTGATTGGATCTCATGGAGCAGAGAGGTGGGCGGCGCAAAAATCCCCTGGTCATATTTGTGAGGTTTCCGAGACTATATAAAGGCAGCGGAAGAAAGAGGCGATGGAGGCCACCTCTATGGCGGCCATGCTCCCCCTTGGATGCTAGTGCCAACCAGTGGCATGTGGCCTAGGGGGTCCAGGTGGGTCCCGGTCCCTCCAGTTTCATTTCTTCATGAAACATAGTAATTTTCTTGGTTTTTTGGTCCCTAAAAAGTTGATTTTTTGAAAATCCAAAAAACAACAACAACTGGCACTTTGCACTGAATTAATAGGTTAATCAAGAAAGAAAATAAAATTTGATGCCAATACTATTCCATCATGATATAATTATAGCATGAAACAATAAAAAATTATAGATACGTATAGGACATATCAACTGGCATGAATAAATTGATGTTTTTCTAGGTTTCGTTAATACTCGACAATATTGTTCCCCGAGATAACCAGATAGACACAAGGTACTCCTTGGTTCCTACTGGTTTGATGCCCAGGCTAAAATTGTGACTAGCACAAATAAATTGATGGCTTTCTCTATCGCTCAGTATTACTTGATGACACTCTTCTGCTGGGTAGCTGGATAGAAGTGAGGTTCTTCCTACCAATTAGAAATGGGCGACTCCCACTATGTAGCCATCGGCACGTTAATCCAAGCTAAAATGGTGACAAGCATGAATAAATCATTATCTTTCTCTAAGGCTCATTAATAATTCATGATACTATTCGGTTGGATAGCCAGACAGAAGTAATGTACTCCTTGTCAATTTGAGGGGACGACTCTTGGCATCTAGCCATCTATGTAGTGACTAGCACGAATAAATTGATGTCTTTCTCTACAACAAATGATTGATGGTACTATTCGGCTAGACAACTAGACAGAAGCAAGGTACTCCCTGGTTCCTGCCAATTTAAGGCGGATGGCTCCCGGTAATATGTGCATTAATCCAAACAGAAACGGCGACTAGCATGAATAAGTCCATGTCTTTCTTTTTGGCTCTTTAATACTTCCACATTTCGACTAGGTTGTTCGAAAGCGTGAGGTGGGCATCTTCTGACACGGAGCCACATGCACATTAATCCATGCTAAAATGGTGACTTGCACAAATATATCGATGTCTATCTCTAGGGCTCATTAACACATGATGGTATCATTTGGTTGGACAGCCGGACGGAAAGCGAGGTATTCCATGATTTCCTATCCATATAGGGTGGATGGCTCCAGGCACGGGCCAGTTACACAATAATCCGGGCTCATCTAACACGAATAAATGAATGTCTTTCTCTATGGCTCATTAATACTTTGGTGGCACTCTTTGGGGTGTTCAAAAGCGAGGTACTCCCTTCTGACTTCGAGTGGTTGTGGGGCCACTAGATGGACACAAGCAAGGTACTCCCTGTCATTTGGGGGAATATTTTAAATATTAATTTTTATGGCATAAATTTCGAAAATATAACCCTAAAATATAATATTTCACCGGTAGTACTCCGACATGTTGGTGCCAACAATGACAGGTATCGTTGGCACTGCCAATGATATATCTGTTGTCGTTTCGAGTCATGTGGGCCATCATCAGTGCATCCTGCATCAGCCCTCCCACATGACACACTCGTACAGAGCTAGCTACCTTAGGTCGTGTACAATGATCCTATCTTCGCAATGTGACCTAAGATCACTGATGAGTTAAACGAGAGTGAATGGAGGAAAAAAAGGCTTGCCATCTCTTACCTAAGAGAAGGTCTCTCAAGAAAAGAAGATAAGACAATTCTATCCAATGTACTAGATGTCATCTCTTATCTTTTCTAGTTTAATTTTAACCATCGCATTAATTTAAGATCATGTAAACATTGCTTGTTAGGCTAAGAGCTAATTCATTGTATAATATGTTTTTAAGCTTCTCCAAATGACATACATAGCATACGAGAATATTGTAACGAATAACTATTTGTGTACAGTGTGCTCGGTCTATTATGAACATATAAAGCATGTGTTATTTCAATGTAATGTTGCAGGGGAGGTTTGGGACAATCTTGGTCTAACGTAATGTTGCAAGAGGCATGCATGCTGGACCATTGAGGTAGTGTTTTTTTTCACAAATTCACGAATGTTTTTTAAATTTGCTAATATTATTTTTAGAAAGCATGATTTTTTTAGTTTGAGAACATTTTAAAATTTTCAGAAATTATTTTTAATTGGGGAATATTTATAATTTGATGAGAATTTTAAACATCCTAAAAAAATTAATTACAGAATATATTTTTATAAAGTTGCAAACATTCTTAAAATCCACGGATTGTTTTTCAAACTTGGAAGCATTTATTAAAATTCTTGAAAAGATGTTGAAAAGGAATAAAATTTGTCAGCATTTGTTAAAATTTTTACAGTAGGCAACCTTTTAATTAGTTTTCTAGTAAACAGCTCAAAAATAGATCTGTACAACTGAGAAAAGGCTCTATCTAGCTGTACAGCAAGATATATCCTGAGCTCGCCTCTGAGCCCACCTTAGTGGGTGGGCCCAATGGTCCGGATTTGGAAACGTAGTACTGACTGGTACAGACTTGTTTTAGAACCAGTTTCTCAAAAAAAAACTTGTTTTAGAACCTTTCGAGTTATGTTTTTTTCTTTTCGTTATTCGGTGTTTTCTTGGTTTACTTCATTTTTATTTCCTGTTTGTTTTCTCTATTGGTTTTCATTAGTCTCATTATTGAATTTTATGTTTTTCATTCCTTTCTTTTTTTGCATTTTTCAAATACACGTTGACTTTATTTAAATACACATTGAAAAATGCATACACATGTTGAACCTATTTGGATACATGTTAAACATTTTCCAAATACAATTTGAATACTTTTTTAAATACACCTTGAATATTTGTCAAATGTACATTAAACATCTTCAAAATACAATGTGAAATTTTCTTAAACACACAATGACCATTTTTCATAAATGCCATGAATATTATTTTTAGTTGTGCAAACAGTTTTTAAGTGCTACGGAAATTTTCTTCAAATTCAAGAACCTTTTTTGAATAGTATGAAACATTTTCTGAAGATTACACAAACACATTTTAACATTGTATGAATTGTTTTTTAAAATGCTGTTAACTTATTTTTAAACACATGAACATCTTTCAAATATGAAAATAATTTTTTGAATATTGTGAACATTTTCTACAAACTATGCAAACAACTTTTTTACATTACATCAAGACTTTTGAATGCTGATCAACATTTTTAAAACTAAATAGAATAAAATAAATAAATAATATAATACTCAAAAATATTTAGAAATATAAAATATATATTAAAAAATTCAACACAAACAAACGAAACAGAGCAAGACTCCCTGCTGGCAGGGCCACTACGGGATCCCTCGAGCTATTGTCTCGCTAAGAGCTAGACATAGCGGTAAACGCATCACAATCACATTGGATTGGACAAAAAACAGCCAAAGTGGGCCGTCTCAATACGTGCGTGGCCGGCCTCTCAAACCAGCCTCATACGCCGTCCGGTCACTGACCGGTCACATTGTTTCGACCCGAACGGACGCTTCAAACCGGCCTCAAACGCCCAGGCTGATCGGCACCCACCATATCCAGGCCAAATATGGGGCGAATATGGGGCACCCGAGCGCGTCCGGGCACGCCCGCCACGTCAGACCTGGCCCATGCTGGCCCACCCAACCGTACTTATATTCGTCCCTATCCTCTCGCCGAAACAAACCCTAGCCACTTCACTCCACTTCCCTCCGCCGCCCGAGCTCACCTCCGGCGGTTTCCGGCCTTCTCTGCCATGGCAGGCAGCAGATCGGACTTCGACCAGTCCGGACTGGTCGAAGTCCCAAACCTCCCTACGGTGTCATCCCTTGTGGGTTGGAGGAGGCAAAAGCAGTCCGCATTGCACTCCGCCGCTCACGGGAGGACAACGCCCGGCCGGCGAACGGATCTATCCGCTCGCCGCGATGACTTAGTATCGGCTCCTCGGGCGCTCGGGTCCTCTGGTGCTGGATCCTCGCGGTCCCGGCAGCCGGAACACCACTCCTTCCCCATCACCGGTCGGGCAGACTATGAGTCCAACCGGTAACGGGCGGCCGCAGAGGAGAAGCCATCTGCGTCCGCATTGTGAAGAAACGGCTGCGGAGGAACACGCACGCCCTCGCCCGAGAGAAGAATCGGGCGGTCCGTGCCATGGCTGGACTGCCACCGAAGAAGGAGAAATAGGACAGCGACGGCGAGGACAGCACCGGCGACAAGCAGATCCGGCTCGATCCGCTTCTTCGACCGGTACTTCCGCGAGAAGGACAGCAAGGGCGCCGGGAAGGGAAAGGGCAGTCGTGGGTAAACTCCACCATAGCCAAACATGCCAAATTTTGCTAGTCCGATGGCATGTTTAGTGTAGTGTGATGGAGTAGTCGAACGATGCGTGTGTGTCGACGTAGTTGCATGAGTTTGTATGAATTTGAGATATGGTAATTGAGGTGTCTGGATGTGGTAAGTGCGTGGACGCGTCCACGGGCGTTTGAGGGATTGGATTTGCCAAGTCCCGGCTGTAGATGCTCTTAACGGAAGGTCCCATTGCCAACAGGAGATATGTATCAACTTATATCTGGGTTGGATGGGAACAAATCATCTGATTTTTAGCTCTTTTGGAAAGGTGCCAAACGGTAAACAATCCCAACCGTAAATATCGCCGATCACCGTCGCTGCCCAACGGTCGGCAAGCTCCTTCCATTCCGTTATAGTAGGTGGTAACAGTACTATCATCTCCTTCTTCCTTCGACTCCATCCCCTTCTCCTTCCTCCTCCTCCCCCTGCATCGGAGGTCCCGTCGACGCAAGTGCCATGGCGGTCGTCGACGAGCCCATCAAAGCAAGTCCCCTCTCCAACTCCAACCCCTTTCATTCATTCATCATCTATTTTATGCATACATATCTGTACATCTACTTCTATCGATATATATGTCCGTGTGGTTGTTTTCAATTTTCCGATTGATGGATCGAACATCACCTTTCTTAGGACTCTTGAGAAGATTTAAAAACGAAAAGGTTCATGGACTATATAGTTCCTTGAACCATTGGTTATAGATCTGACTGATATTTACTCTCGTGACAATTACAGATAGCTCTGTCGCATAATTTCCAGAGGGAGCGAGGCACGCCGGTAGGTGATTCCCCGCCGTCTGCCAAGATTGAGATCGGGCAGGAGACAGAATCCGTGCTCGGGAACGGCCGTAGCAACAGCAGACACGTTGACAATGACGATGATGATTTTGCGCCCATGGTGAGAACCTTCATGGAACCAACAAATCTCACATTGCTGCATTTTAGTCAGTTCTTTCAGTCTTACTCAAGATTCAGAGTACTCGTCTAATGCATGTTATCATATATCAACTGACTCAGATAAAAACAGCAAAGCCACTTTCATATGGCTTATTTTTGCGGGTTGGTCGTCGGTTGATGAATTGAACATAGGAAAAGTTTGAGTTAAGTGAGATTGTTCTGAGGCCACTTCAGTAGTCGTTTTTTTCTCCGACCATTTAATAAGCCTTTCACCTTTTGTTTCTGAATCTTCGGCCACACCTACCTGAGGAACCGCCGGACAAACTAAAACTGTTTTTTATGTTATTTTCTTCCTTCTACTAGTGCTTGTTTCTTATGTTTCTTATTCTTTATAGTGCTCATCGGTAGTGTAGCGACAAACTAAATATTATTGCATTGTTTATTTATTAAACAAGGATTTCATGAGGTTTCTTCATGCTTTGGTCTATTTATCTATTTATATGTGAAAATAGATGGTCAATTCTTAAGAAGGATA
Organism: Aegilops tauschii subsp. strangulata; assembly: GCF_002575655.3. Taxonomy (NCBI): domain Eukaryota; kingdom Viridiplantae; phylum Streptophyta; class Magnoliopsida; order Poales; family Poaceae; genus Aegilops; species Aegilops tauschii. The sequence continues at coordinate 648,160,561 of NC_053041.3, read as the reverse complement.
ACAAGAAAAGAGTCCTCTTCATTTTCTCAATCCCTGAGACTGAGATACACATTTTTTGTTATTCTTGCTTTGTTGGTGGTACCCCTACCTTACATTCCAAGAAAAGGCGCATCTCAATTTTGCTGAAACTCCCTGATATGCCTTTTCTAAGTACTCCCTCTATAAACTAATATTGTATTAGTTTACAGAGGGAGTACAATATAGACACGCACAGCCCACACACACACCCTACCTTGCATGCCAGATTGTCTATTTTTATCCGAGACTGCATTCCGCGATCCGTCATGGGGTACTGTTGCGGGAGATTTTGTTTCTGGCGTTGACGAGCTGACTAGAAACTGCTACTGTTACTTATTGCTACATTCACTAGTTAAAGTTTAGTACAGTAACAAAACTTATTGTGCAATTTATGTTTATGCTCATAACAATGAGTAGTCCGACTTGGTTTCCTAATTATTTTCCAGGGGAAGGGAGGGATGCCAGCGGGTTTTCTCAAGTCTGCAAAGATAGAGTCAGGGCAGAAGACGGCGTTGGCGAATCCAAAGCTCACTTTGGTCGACAAGGGCGGGTTGGAGAATGAGCAAGTAAAGCGTCCAGGCTCTGGCTATGAAGTGAGGACTATCACTATGACCTACAAAGTAAGGAAAATTTTGGTCATTCTCATAAAAGTACTTTTCATGCCTCAGATTATCTGTTATCTCTGCGGCATATGTAAACACATACTGAATTTGTTGCTTTGTTATGGTTGATTACTTTATTTTCAGAGGAAGAGAAGGTGGCCAGCCAACAGTACGTTAGCGCATAAGCCAATGTTGATTGACAGCGGCAGTAGCAGCGATGCCAAGAGTGACAAGGGTGATGACTATGAGCCGCCGGTAAGGCATTCCATGAAATATTTTCAAATTGTTTCTCTTAACACATGCTTTGATGACTTTGAGCCACACATAAGACCTTACATTTCATTTATTATTTCACACCTTGCGCTGTGGATGGATGAGTCTAAATTTCTTATTGTAGCCAACTCTTTGATTTGTTGTTTTACAGACAAGAGTGGGGGGCCAGCAAGTCTCAAAACCGCCAAGAGCAAGAGAGGGAGGCCACCGGGTTCGAAATCAGCCAAGAACAAAGAAGATGGCATTGGATCTTCAGAACCAGGGACCGACTTCAATCGTTGTAAAAAGCTTCAGAAGCTTCAAGGTCATTGTCGGCGGTTCTACCATCGACGACAAACAACTCCCCACCGAGACACGTAGGGCGTACCACGGGCTCTGCCACGACCGCAAGTCTCTCCTCCATGGGCGTCTGCAGAAGAACCTCGAACCTTTGCTTGCTGCAGGAGTGATCATCGAGACGGTTTGCATAGCCAAGGGCATCAGGGCCTCCGCCGCCTCTCCTTCCCGCGAGGACCTCACACGGTGGAAGAAGGACCTGGGGTCCTTTGAGATGATGGGCATGGATGTTGGCTTCATGCGCGAGCGCGTCAACAGCCTCCTGACCCTTCTCGAGAAAGCAGATCACCTGCACGAGGGGTACGAGGCGGCAAAGCTAGAGCGGGCTCGCGCCACAGAGGGGTTGAGGGCACTCGAGTCAAAGCTGTCGAGCATCAAGAACGCTCTGAAGGAGATAGACGTGGAGTTGCAGGAGATGGCTTCATAGTTGCAGGAATTACTGCCTCTAATGTGGCTGCACTTCCATGGTTTATTATGAGTATGCTGCACTTTGATTGTAGTCCAGTGTTGCAGTTTCATGGATATGAATTATTATATAGGTAAAGGGAATACATGTTTGAGCAGATGTCAGTGATACAACAACGGCTTCAAGTTAATTTGGTAAAGAGAATATTTTGATAAAGAAATAAGTGACGACCAATTTGCGGGGGTCTTAAATTGGTCTCCATTATAAGACCAATGGTTTCATAGTTTGTTTGACAAGTAATGTATTTTTATGAGATCTATATAGTAGACAATTCTAGAATGAAAAAGTGATAGAATTGATATGCAAAATACCTCTCAATTTACACTGTATGCTGGCTACAAGGGCTAAATATATTCCATAAATTGTTTTCACTTAAAGAAAAAATATATGGATTATAGTAAGGCACAACAGTTAATACATGAGGGAGTCACATCCATCGATATATATTACCATTGAAGGCAAGAGTGAACTCAAGTTCAGTTACAGCAACCAAAACCCGTTCTACAGGGTTCTGCGACATGGCCGAAACAACATTGAACTCCCCGCAGAAAAAAGAAACAACATTGATCTGCGACAAAATTGCTTAACTCAGTCAGATCCCTAGCCTCTTGGTGCCACACTCTGAACAGAATTTGGATGTCGCCCTTAGATACGGCGAACCGCACTCGTCGCAGAACTTTGCAGGGCTGCTCGGCTGAAATACAAAACATACCATCAAGACAATTCACAATAACAGTGCACCTGATTTGAACATTAAAAGTAGATTGCTGTTTCTGTTCAGCTGTCAAAATAATGCAGTGCAGACAGACAGGATGACTTGCAACTAATTACTGCATGACGGAAGTTGCCTTTTCTTTCCGGAACGTGATGAACGTTTTGATTCTACTCCCCCCGATCCATATTACTTATCGCTCAAACAAATGTATCTAGCACTGAAATACGTCTATATGCATCCATTTGAGCAACAAGTAATATGGATCGGAGGGAGTACTATATTTGACATGTGACTTGGCCGGTACTAAATAAAGATTCACTCACAAGAATATTCGAGCGTCCTCCAAGGTGGCCGTGCCCAGCTTGCATGGAAGATAGATGCGGAGATAGATAGGACTGGTGCTGCTGGGGGTTATCTGAGAGTTGTGAGGACGATGCACATGGATGAATAGGAGGGAACTGAGAACTATGTTGGTTTTGCTGGATGTTGTCATGCTCTGCTTGATCGAGAAAGTGCAGGTAAGGTTGACTTTCTATCTGTTCAATATGTCGCTTCGATGATGACTCATGTTGGTTTTGCATCTGGAAGAGAGCAAGCTATTAGTGGCGACCAACTGAAAAGGTGGATGAACCAGACAAAAATGATCTCATTTAACAAAGTAGAAGGACAGGAGAAGTCACTGTAAATTCAGGATGTTGTCATTTAGTCATGACCAGGTATCAAAAGATAAGAGTTACCTCGAATGGTGGACGAAATTCTGAAGAACAAACCAATGGAGAAGTCTCATCCTCTGACAAAACCTGGACAGAGGAACCAATTAAACGAATAATCGAATTGGTTTAGCTGCAACCTTAGAATCTTAAATCCAGCATGCACTTACGGACGTGCCCGGAATGTCAAATACTGGCTGCAGGGTTCGCCTGTACTTGTGTCGAGGTGAATAGAATTTGTAATCTCTTGATGAAATGGCCACTTCATTTCGACCGGTCAATCTTTTGAACCTGCACATTTAGAAAACAAAAATTGAAGACTTAGAAATACATAAATCATGGCATATCAGAGGGTACCAAGAGTCAAAGTGGAAAGTGAGGATAAATAAAGCTTTTGCCTGGAATTATAATTATTTTAATTAACCAAAGATTTGATTATATTAGCAAACTTCTGAAGTTTCGTATTCATAATTCACCCTATATTGAAAGCAATCGGACAGGAATACAGTCAATTTCATATAGTTACCTTAAGCAAGGAAACAACTTTGCAGATTGGTACAATTAAGCCCTGTTGAAGCAAACATATTGGTGCATATAAAATACTCAAAGTTTGCCTTCCACAAAATTGTGAACCAGCCAAAATATATATGATTTGTTCCAAGGAAATGCCAACAAAGGAACGGAGTCTGTCATTCAAGAATATGCATTATTTGGCTTATGAAAAAGGTAACTTTATCCACACCACTTGCGAGGAATGTATCTGTTTCGAGTGCATATTTAATACAGACTCTGTAAGTTCAAAACAAGGAAGGGTTTCTAGAAGCAGAATTCGGTCAAAAGGAAAAGATTTTTTTTATAACTGGGCCACCAATTCAAGAATATGCATTATTTTGGCTTATGAAAACAGTAACTTCATCACACAATTTACAAGAGAGCATCGTTTATAGTAAGAAATATTATCAAGCAACTCATCAGTTTCAAGTCCATATTTACTATTCCCACTGTCTCATATTAGTTGTCGCTCAAACGGATGTATCTAGCACTGAAAGACGTCTAGATACATCTGTTTCAGCAAAAACTAATATGGAATGGAGGGAGTATAAGAAAGGTTACTCAGAAATGGCTTGATAATATCTAGCACTGAAGGGAGTATAACAAAAGTTTTCCAAGATATGATGATTAGTGAACAACAATTTCCTATAATGCCCCCAATATAGAACAAGTGAACAACCAACACATGCATAAGGAAGGAAATACAGGGTGAATCAGAGAAAATACCATTCAGCATCCTGCATTCTCATATTATTTGGCCTCTCTATGATCACCAAACCATTGATTACAACAAAACGGACCCGCTTTTCTTCCTGTACTACAAGTTCAGGAAACTTTGTCTTTGTTGCATTAGAAGTAGCCAGCTCCCTCCTCCTGAAGCTACAATTTCCTGTAGCGTAACATCAAAGGAGACTCGGATGAGAAGAACAGATAACCAGAGTAGAGCGGGCGCGACCAAATACAAATTGCTGTTCACTAATCATCATCATACCTTTCTTGGGAAACTTTTGAGTCAGCTTCCTGTACAAGCCGCCAGCAGCTTCAAGAGCTACCCCCATAGTTTTCTCACGGGATCCAGTCAAGGAAGCAAGACGTGCATTGACGTCGCTCACCAAAGACTCATACAAGTTGGCTATGTACATCAAGGGCAAAGCAAACCTCGGGTCGCCTTCGTATTGTACCTCTTGTTGCTTTCTTTTGTTGATTCTATTGCTGGCCAGGATAGAGTCATAGAGAGAGGGTTCTCCCACCTCGATAACATTCTGGCCAATAAAATGGTCAATGATGATGTCCAGGAATCTAGACCGTGCCACTTCGATGGGTACAACATCTGTAATGAAGAGGGGAATCAGGCACAGAGAAAGCAGTAACAGCAGACAGAGCCGGATAAATTTCGAAGAGTTGTACCTTGTGGCGTTAGGATATTAATATGACTAGGAGGCCTGCTGCTGTTCTCAAGAGCCGAGTGATCCTCGTCAACTCTGACACCGTGGAGGCTTAAAGAGCTGCTGTATGATCCATGCAAGCAATCCTAGCAGATAAAGCAACGGTTAACACTCAAGACCATGGGGTTTGGTGGGCACTAAAAGGAAATGCATCCATTTTTGGTCGGTCGAAGTAAATGCCAACAGTCAATCTTGAAAAATAAATAAATACACAGAATGTTTTAATTTCACAAAACAACACATTCCTACCTCCGCATTTCTGGCCGGTCGAAGTAAATGCCAACGGTCTACCTTGAAAAATACAAAAAATTAATACACAGCATTTCCATTGCACAAAATGGCACTTCCCTACCACCCCATTCCACAAAGCCAAAGCAAAACTTCTGGCACGGAAACCTTGTACTTATGCATTTAAATACACGGCATTTTTCAAAGTAAATGCCCAGCAATGAACAGAGCCTTTTTTATTTGTCATTATGCATCTAGGTTCACACAATGCTGGTCACAACGAAAGACATGGTAAAAATGGCAAATCCTAACAAGAAAAGCATGGCTTGTAGCACTACACAGCCAACCCCAGCTGCTCGGACCAAATACCGACGAAATGCGGTGAACATTAACGCCGCGCAAAAGCCTGGTAACTTCCTTCCTAGTCGAACCACCGCGCAGATAACCTGTTTTCCGGCACGGATTTGGTGCTCACTAGAGGTTGAAACAGTCTGCTCTGCTCCGGGAAACACTGGGTTTCACCACAGATTGGAACGAGCTAACAAGCCATGGGTTCAGTGTGAGCAGGAGCGCGCGGCTTGGGAAAGAGAGGGGGGGAGGGGGTGCGAGGTTACCACGGAGTTGGAGTCGCCGCCGCCGACGAGGCTGTCCTCCTCGGTGAGCGCCTCGGGGTCGACGTCGCCGTCGCGGAGGAAGACCGCCCCGGCCCCGGCGCCGGCGCCGACGGAGTAGCGCGGCACACTGGCGGCCCGCATCGCCGCCGGCCGAAACCCTAGGTGGGTTTAGAGCCTGACGCCCGGCGCCAGCACCAGCATGGCGACGGGGGGTGTTTTCCCCTAAAAGAGCATCTTTTTCTGACGCTCGCTTGCTAGGATACGCCCGAGCTGGGAATGGATTGTGGGGATGGTGGTCGGCGGCCGGCGGCGCCGCCGGATTCGGTTTGGGTTTGGGAGCAAGTCAAGGGGTTTGGTGGAGTAGCAGAGTAGTAGTAGTATTCTTGTTGCTCTGCTCTGCTTCACCAAAAGGCATACTCTCCATCCATCCCCTTCCTCACTCGAGCCAGGCCAAACTTGTTGTGGACAACTAGCAAGTTGTCGTGCTAAGGCCCCACATCATCGGAACAGCCGCCGTCACAGATGAAGAGAAGTATAGATCAAAAGTATTCAACCTGTAGACACACGAACGAAGGCGAAGATTGGATCTAAGCAGATCCACCGAAGACTAGCACCGGCGGAATGCCGTGAGATCCGTCGGAGACACACCTGTACACACCCTTCGGCAGCGCTAGAGGCATCACTAGAATAGGATGGGAGGGGAGGATTTTATTCCATCTTCTGGGAGTCGTCACCGGGTCTTTCTGAGTAGGACACAAATCCTAAACAAACTCACAGAAACACTGCCCCGGCCCCTGTCCCGGTGGAGTAGCACGACACACCGCCGCATCTCCGCCGGCCGAAACCCTAGCTGGGTTTAGAGCCCGACGCCTGACGCCAGCACCAGCATGATGATGGGGGGTGGTTGGTTTCCCCTAAAAGAGCATCTTTTTCTGACGCTCGCCGACGGTTTTCCCCTAGGATGCTCGAGCTGGGAACGGGCACTGGTGCGGTGGCCGGCGGTGCCGCCGGGGGAAGGGGCGGTGCAGGTAAGGGGGGGAGTGACCGGGTTTGGTGAAGTACTGCTTTGTTCAAAGAAAAGCACTTGGTCAGGAGCAGCAGAATATTGCTCTGCTCTACTCTGCTTCGCTACAGGACTGCTGACAGAACATAAAACACATTGTGACAGTGCAGTACAAACATCCACTGTCTCCGTCCCGAAATTATTTGTCAAAGAAATGGATGTATCTAAGACATATTTGACTTCATTCATGCATACATCATTTTACACACAAGTAAATGTATACACAGAGAGGAACTACACGCTGAGCTCGGTCCTGGAGACGAGGATGCCGTCGGCGTCGGCGTAGAGCCACTCACCATCACAGATCCTGGCGCCGGCGACGGTGACCGGGACGTGCTTCTCGCCCATCCCCCTCTTGTCCGACTTGACCGGGTGCGAGCCGAGAGCCCGCACGCCGATGTCGCACCCGTTGATCTCGTCGACGTCCCGGACGCAGCCGTTGATCACGATGCCGGCCCACCCGTTGTTCTGCGCCAGCATGGCGATGTTGCCCCCCAGGAGGGCGCGGCGGAGGCTCCCGCCGCCGTCCACCACCAGGACCCTGCCCTGGCCCTTCTCCTCCAGGATGCCACGGACCAGGACGTTGTCCTCGAACACCTTCACCGTCACGACGGGGCCCGCGAAGAGCCGCCGGCCCCCGTAGACCCGGAAGACGGGCTGCAGCGCGCGGAGCTCGCCGCTGGTGATCATGTGCGAGTTGGCGTCGCAGGCCTCCGCGGTGGCCAGTGGCAAGGCTGCCATTTTGGCTTCAGGGCTGCTTATAATACTGCAATAAGGAAGGCATCTTGTTCAGTTATATGCAGCTAAACAGATACTACTCCATAGATATCAGACGGATGACATGTTGGGACTCCATTTAAGAAGCAAACATGAGAAAAATTCATGTGATTTGAACATCTAAGGGACCTTTCTTCATATTAACATAGGTAAATTAATCTTGCATGAAACACAGAAAACACCAAGTCAGCATCAGTTGATGTTTTGAGACAGAAGAAAGGTACTCTCAGAATCAATCTGAGCAACCCTTTTCCTTAAAATTAAAGAAGAGGGAAACAGAAAAATGTGGCCATAGCGATTTCAACCTCCTCCTCTCCGGTCGCCGGCGCAGACTAGCCCCTCGACCGCGGCGGGGGACTGGTGGGGCTTGGAGGGAGGGAGGGGGGAATCAGGGCGGCGGCGGCGGCAAGCGAGCGTGGCTCCGGTTCGAGGGGAGCAGCAAAACAGCAAAAAGGAGACGAGGTGGAGGAGCTCTGCTCTATCATTATCATTATCATGTTTGGATCTTTTCTTTTCTTTTTATTGAGTAAATTGAATGATAAATGGCATGCCTCTAATAATAGGGCAAAGAGGACATCTTTTTTCTCGGGCAAAGACAAGATAGAGACAAAGCCAACGTCAGAAATTCGAGACCAAGAGATGGACAAAAACGTCGTTCAAGAACTGAAAGGCACAGCCCTCAATCTCAAGTGCAGATATAAGACCATTCAGTTGAGAGCTTCTGAAGCAGCCGCGGCCCTCCTCTCTTTGACATTTTTGACAGGCATGCAACTGATAATTTTATTCCCATTCCTCATTCCATTTGATCAGGCAATTTAAGCTCACAGTTATTACAAGTTCAGAGCTTCTGAATCTCAAGTTGAGATACAACATCATTCAATTCAAGCAACTACAACCACATAGTGGAACAACACGGACAACGAGGCGGCGGCCTCTCCTACACGATGAGCTCGGTCCTGGAGACGAGGATGCCGTCGGTGTCGGCGTAGAGCCACTCGCCGTCGCAGATCCTGGTGCCCGCGATGGTGACCGGGACGTGCTTCTCGCCCATCCCCTTCTTGTTGGCCTTCATGGGGTGCGAGGCGAGGGCGCGCACGCCAATGTCGCACCCGTTGATCTCGTCCACGTCCCGGATGCACCCGTTCACCACGATCCCCGCCCACCCGTTGTTCTGCGCCTGCTGGACGGGGTTGCCGCCCAGGATGGCGCACCGCAGGCTGCCGCCGCCGTCCACCACCAGCACCCTGCCCTGGCCCTTCTCCTCCAGGAACTCGCGGACGAGCACGTTGTCCTCGAACACCTTGAGCGTCACGATGGGGCCCGCGAAGACCTGCCGCCTCCCGTAGATCTGGAAGACGGGCTGCAGCGCGCGGAGCTCGCCGCCGGTGATGAGGTGCGAGTTGGCGTCGCAGACTTCAGCTGTAGCCAATGGCAAGGCCGCCATGGTAGCTGATTCAATTCAGGGCTGCATTGGCATGAACAGAAGAAGCACATTATTCACCAAAAAAGTCGAGGGCAAATGTTGTTGACAGCAGTAACCACCAAAGCAGCTAATTTCTTCAACACGGCAACATATATATTCCCCAACGTCCAACTTTATACTAACTTTAGTATAAAGTTGGGTCATTTATTTTGGAACGGAGGGAGTAAAAGACATGGAAATTATGCATGCACTTGAGCTCATCATACCAGTCATACTGCAATAAGGAATATACAGTACCATCCTGAAGTACGTAGCTAAACAATTGCGCATCAATCTCAAAGGGAACAAATGAGGCGATTCCACCAACCAACAAACATGAGGCATTTCCTTTTTCTTTTCAGGTGATGTCAGACAATTAGGCAAGGAGCAGACCACTTGTGTCTGATTATCACTGAGCTGAGCAAAGAAAATAAGAGCTTTGATCTTCCTAAAGAGAAGGGATCCGCGGAGGAACCAGGCTAACACAGAGATACATTCACATGATCTCTCTCTCTCTCTCTCTCTCTCTCTCTCTCTCTCAAATGTCCCTCTCTCGGCCAAGATGGGAGGGAGAAATACCAAATCCGCCCGAGTCCCGCGGCCTATGGTACATGGATCGAAGAGCTCCAAGGAGGTGATTGGAGGGAGCGGAGGAAAGGGGAAGGGAGCGTTACCTGGCCGCGCGTCGCCGGTCGGTCTCGCCTCGCCGCCGTGGGGAGCGAGGCAGTCCTGTCTGAATCAATCAGGGGAGAGATGAGATCAAGAAAGGAGAGATTGGAAGAGGAAACCCAGAACAGAGGCGATTCGGATTCGTTACCAAGATCTTCACTCCACCGTCGCCTCGCCAGGCTCCGATGGAATGGAATCAGAGGGAGGGAAGGGATCCAATCCGAGGAGGAGGGGAGAAGAAAGGAAGCTCCTTTTTTCTTTTTCTTTTCCGCGGTGCGATGGTGATGGTGGTGGGTGGGTGGCGAACCACCAGCCCACGGGTCCCACTGCCTTTGAAAATGAGGCTTTCTTTGGTTCATAGGATAGAAATAGTATAGAAATAGGAAAATCATAGGAAGTGAAATGACATGCATCTCAAATCCTATAGATAAAGAGATGTCATTTGATACATAGGATAGGAATATTTTCATTGAGTCTAGGCCAATGTTCTTTTTCCTTTGAAATGTAAAGGATTGATTCATATCCTACATAGGAATATGAATCCATTCCTACAAACCAAAGGGCTCCAAAGGAATTTTTCCTACAAAGTTCCTATCCTTTACAATTTCTACAATATTCCTATGAACCAAAGGAGGCCTGAATGGAATTCGGGCACGGGAACCAGCGAATACCGACAACAGCGGTCGCGAGAGGATTGAGATATGAGAGAAAAACCCTACTAGTAGTATTTCATTTTAGTCGGATGTTGGTGTTCATGAATAGTACTAGTACTATATTTTTCTCTAGCATAGGAAACACTAAATTCGTTGCCGTTTGCTGGGATTGTGTGCCTCTCCTTTCTTGTCCCCTTCCCGGCGGCGACGGCGTGCAGCCAAACCAACCGCATACGCAGCTTCGACCATAGGTCATCACGCTCATACCATTTGCGTCCGCGGTCACACATTCATTTTGGGGTATGCATCTCCTCCCCAGCATTATTTGTGAGGAAAGGAAAACCATTGTGTAAGAAACACTTTGGGCGTGTTTGGTAGCCTGCACGCCATTCAGCTAGGCCTCGGGGGTGCGTTTTTGACCCGTACGGTTACTACGAGCATTGTTGGGTCTGCATAGCATGAAACTTAAAAGCACATCTCAGACAGGCCCGCAAGGAAGAACCGAATCAATCGTTTCCACTCAAGTAGACTCTCGGGTGTAGGGAGGGGGAATGCGGTGCCGAAACTCGTGCAAGCGGGGAGATGGCGTGCGCGTCCTCGAAAAAGCTGAGGGAGGAATTGGGTCACTACCCACCAATTCACGCCCTATTTAGTCCTCTTTGCCTCACCAGCCTAACCCCAAACTAACCACATGGTTCAAGAATCATCCCTCTTGCCGGTTTTGACTCATTAAAGGTTGATTTGACTATTTGACCGGGCTCCTCCTTACATGTGGACCCAACCCAAAAAATGAAAAAAAATCCTACTCTCTCCTCTCTCTCTCTCTCTTTGGCTGTGTTAACTGCGCCTCGACCTCACATGCAATCGGGCACATCCCGGCGATGTGGCGATGTATGGAACCCCTGCGGACCATAGGAAAAACCCTCGACCGGCCGTGCGATGAGGTAGGGATCCTCCTTGAGCACCTTGGCCACGGGCGCTGGGACGCTGACGCATGTCATGTGGAGGTTCTCAACAGCGGCCCTCTTCGACATCCCAATGATGTAGTGCTTTATGGTGGCCTGGACGGCGTTGGAGTACTAGGTGTGGAGGGAGGGCATGTCGGGGGAAAGAGGGAGGGCGGCAGGACGTGGAGCTCGCCGCTGAAGAGGAAGGCACGGTTGGGGTCCAGCCACCAGGGAAGCGCGAAGGCAGCCTCGATGAGGAAGTGCAGTATGTCAGGAAGGCGCGTTCGACAATGTGCGGGAAGGCGTTGGTGAGGGTGAAAAGGAGGAGAGGGAGTCCCGGAAGCAGAGCCACTCATCGGGGAGGGAGACCCCCGGCACACAGCAGCAATCGGGCGCCGATCCACTGGATCTGCTCGGTCGTGGGTGAGCGTATGCCGCAACCGTGGTAGAGGTCCATGAGGATCTTCTCCTACTTCGACATCGACGTCCACCATGTGCCACTCTGCCGACACGTCACGGTCATGGCACCGGCCCATCCGTAGCATTAGTGCCCACTGTGCAATCGTCGCCGCTGGCGTGCTGCTACTGGTTGCCTCCACACGACGCTTTGCTTGTTGTCCATGACAAGAGGAAGGTGGCTCGTGTTGCTGCTAGCCATGCCGTGGAGGTGAGGGGCGGGCTGCGACATGCAGGGTGCATTGGGAGAGGCCTGTTCAGAGGGGAGGGGGGAGAGGGAGAAGGGGACGCAATTGGGGGCAGTGTTGGAGTCCGGCCACTAAAGAAGAGGAAGGGGCCCAGGAGGAAGGAGAGGAAGAGGAGCAAGGCGAGGAGGACGGGAGTGGGGAGGACATACACAGCGTAGAAGACGATGTGCACGAGGAGTAGTCAACACAGAGAAGGAGGAGAGAGATTTTTTAAGGTGGTGTTTGGTCAACGCGATCAAAAACCGCTCTAATGAGTCGAAACGGGTAAAGGGTTGACTCCTAAACCGCATGGTTAGTTCGGGATGTGGGATGATTAGTTTTGAAGTTAAGGGTTGAATCTTAAAAGTGTTTTGTATATGTGTTACTGCGAAATTGCTATTGGTATACACACCATCTATGAAAAAGCTACCTATTGTGAGACAAAATAGTAACCATCAGAAGAAAACAAGAATGCTAGACCTACGAAGCCGCTATTACAGCCTATGAAACCTTACATCCCTAGTTAATCCCCTCCCCCCCTCGGGGGAATTTCACCTGGGTGGGGCGTATGTGAGTTAAATGTACAGAATCACCACTTTTGTGACATGACTTGTGTAAAACCATCACTTTACAAAATGTGACATTTCATACTGAACCGATAAAATGACAGTGGCAAAAACACCGACAATTGGCACATTTTTTCTTCCAACTTAACCTGACGGGTGGGCCCAGTCCATTAGTGACGTCAGCGAAGCACTTAGAATTTACTATCAGTGTTTTTGCGAGTGTTAATTTTTTGGTTCGGTACGAAATGTCATCTGTACTATTAAAGGAGGATCGAACGTGGTGATGGTTCGACCTCCTTCGATCCCCACCTCAACCATCACGCGATTCACATCCCATCGCGCGAGATTCAGGTCCCATCATACCATGCCCACACAAAAAACTTCCAGCCATACGACACCTCGCACGATTTTTTGTTGGCAGAATAAGCCCCAAGATTTCGAGCCAGCAAAAAACCAGAAAAAATCCCACGCCCTCCACTTTCGCCCGGGAGAATATCATACGAAAACCAACATTCGGTGAAAACCGGTGAAAACCACGAGAAAAAATGTTTTAAAGTTTCAAAAATAATCTAAAAAAATACGGATTTTAAGAGGATGATGTTTTATTGCCACACAGAAATTCAAGTTGAAACACATTATGAGATGTGAGCTATGAAAAAGACAAAATCATCGTTGAATAGTGCCAAACAGTAATGTCACTATTCAGGGCTAGTGAATAGGCAAGAGAAATGATTCACAGCAGGAAAAGAATGGCCTAGAATATGAATAGGATCAGTTGGTAAAATTGTTCGTCTATAGCATCCTACTATGATGATTTCTAATATGAATAGGATCAGTTCTTGTGCAGTTCCTCAAGACCTTGTCAGATAGGCTACCTGTTTGGTGCTCAGAATGGAAATTCTAATCACACGGATAATGTGATACCACACGAATACTGTGACGCATGTATGCGATCTCCCCCGACCTCTCTCCCTCGAGGCGGCGGCGCCGCACCGCTCCTGGGGAGTCCCCGTCCACACCGCCCTCAGCCCTCCCCCTCCATCGCCTCCCACTACCGCCGCCGTCGCTGAGGACGCCGTGGGGCGAAGCCCCTATGGTGAGGCGGCGGCGCAGTCCTCGGCCGGCGGTAACGCGTGGGGACAGGCGGGCAGCGGCGTCCATCTCTCTCCTCCTCCAACGGCAGTGTGCAGCGGGTTGGCGGTGGCCAGGAGATCTCCGGCGGCCGTTGCGGATGAGTTTTTGGCTGCGATGAGATCTGATTTGGGCCCGAGGGGTTTAGATCGAGATCCACTGCGGCTGCGCCTCATCTCGACAACGGCAAGAGGAGATCCCCCCTGGGTAATCTTCGCGGCACGAGGACGTCCGAGTCTCTTGGCCCGGGCATGGTGGTGGTGGCTGCCTTCTCCACCGAAGGCGGTTGGCCAGGCTGGTAGTGACGGATCTTGGATCCCACTATTAGCACCGGCGGCGAGTTGGGGAGACATAGTCGCCGGTGACAACCGAGCAGACTCCGGTCATGGCAGGCGATGGCGGCGTCTACGTCGTTACCTTGATGAAGGCATCGTCACGCAACTATCGTCAACCTGCTCGTGTCGCTCTGGGAGAAATCCTAAGATCACCGGATCGGATGATGGCGGCGCTGCGGTGCCGTGTTCCCTATTGGGGGCATCGTTTGTGGAGCGGCGCCAGATGGAAGAGGCGTGAGGTGGTGTGGCGTGCCTTCTCTCATGTCGACGACGGCGGGTCTCGGCGGCATGGAGCAGCGGGGTCTCGCTGGTGGGCGATGGACGAGCGCAGGATGGTGGCGTTGTCTGGCGTCGTGGTGGCGTCGACGACAGCTAGATCGGGCAAGGTAGATGCAGCAGTACAACACTGAAGATGGATTGGTGGCAGGTGGTTGCGACGGCCTCATGCCCGGTAGGCGTCCTGGTTGAGGAGTGCGCCGGACTGGTGGGTGCCTCATACCCGGCAGGAGTCCTGGTTGGGACCTCAGATCGTAGATGTTAGGTTTGGCTGCGAGGTCTGTTTGGTATTAGGTCCAGACTATCAGCATCCCTTCATCAACTGGATAGGTGTAGCGACATGTGTTGCCTAGACGGTGGCTTTAGTCTTACTATTATATGACCTTGCAAGGTCTTACTGTGAATAATTAATAAAGTGGCTTCATGCATCGTCTAGATGCAGAGGCCGGGGTCCTCCTCCTTTTCTAAAAAGACACGAATACTGTGATATAGACAATATTAATCAGGATGCTTATTGTTTCCCGTTGATTTAGTTCTGTGATCAGTTAGGTTATCTCTAACATAACTTTGTGCAGGATAATGCTAGGAACGCCTGTACAATCAGACATCTGCTTGCTTCTATTACAGATACACTATTTTGTCACCCTTGGTCAGCGTTCTCTGATCTTTGCATTAATAATTAGTTGGTGAACTACTGGACTGCTGCATGACAAAAAGTTCTGATCTTTGGTGTCCAATATTGGCTGCTACACTTCGGATACCATGCCGCTCTAGCGCTCAATTCTGAGCTCCTGCCCTTGGTATTCGTTGAAATCGCCCACCCCGCATTGCATACCACTTCGATGACTCCATCTGCTTAATTTCTTCGAGTCCAGAGGTCCATGCGGAAGAGATCGGCGAGCGCGAGGAGGCCAGTAGATAAACCTTGGCAACGATGGCAGAGGTGATGCTTCTATTACCTATCTTCTCCCCATATGCAGCACCCTTCTCTATGGATCTCCGCATTTCCTCATGGCTTCTCCCTTCCCCTCCGATGGTGTCCTCTCTCCCCTTCCAGGGCGGTCCCTCTTTCCCTCCTTCCCATGGCTTCTGCTTTCTCTTTGTGGTGGCGGCCCCCCTCACTAGTGCAGAACCGGGCTTTAGCGCCGGTTCGTAAGGGCCTTTAGTGCCGGTTCTGCAACCGGCACTAAAGAGTGGAGACTAAAGGCCCCCCTTTACTACCGGTTCGGCACGAACCGGCGCTAAAGTACCACCACGTGGCATGAGTCAGGCCCGGGTGCTGGTAGACCATTAGTACCGGTTGGTAGCACCAACCGGTACTAAATGTTGGGGGGGGGGGGGTTGGTTTTTATTTTTATTTTCCATTAATTTTGTGTTTTTCATTTAATTCTTTTTTGTTTGCTGGTATTTTACGATACTACATATTGTACACGTTATGCATATATATAAATAGATTTTCTCGTAGAACCGACCATATATATATATATATATATATTATCGAATGTCTCACAACCACCATTAATTATTCACACATACACATGTATATATATACAATTTCTCCTACATGTTGCCTTGGTGCCTTCGGAGCACAATGACAAGTGGTTCATGTGGGCGGTAGCGGGTAATAGTATTCTCCTTTGGGATCTATGACCTGATCGAGCAAAAATCCCGCAATTTCCTCTTGAAGTGCTCGTATGCGCTCTGTTAGTAGGAGCTGGCCCCGCACCTCTTTGAACTGTTAAGAAGAAGATCAATATGCATGTGTATTAGTTGTGTGACTAGATATCGACAATCATGTAAGATTTGTGAATAGTGTTCTGGCAAACGTACCCAGTCCTGTCTATCAGATCTGCTCCTTTCGGACGCCATCATGTCATGCGAATGTTCTTGCAAACGTAGTATGCACACACTTCAGTCTCCGGCGCCTGCTTCAGGGCCTTTATGAGAATAGAATTTAATCAGATAATAATTAATCAAGCATGTTAATTAATTAATGGTATTGAAACAAGAATTAAAGAGATGGTAGCTAGCTAGCTAGTACTACTTAATTACTTACCTTGGGTCGATACCAACATAGCTTTTGTCGCCATTTTTCTGGAGTCACCTTGATGTACTTTGCCCAAGCCCTGCCCGCCGGCAAAGAAAATTAATAAAGGGGTTATTAACAATAGTTCATATCAGGAAATGACGAACTAAATAGGCCGAGATATAGTTAATAATGATTGAAATAACCTGTCGACTATCCCCTTCACGATGCTGTAGTCACTATCTTTTTTAAGTAGTGAGTCCAGTACTTCAACTTTAATGTCTAACAAGATCCAGTGGAAGCTGCATGCGCATACGTTTGCATGTATAAATTAAGCGGACATGTGCATAACACTAATCAACTATAACCCTAAACCCTATACACTTATTAACATCTAGCTAGTAAGCAAAAACAGAATTTGTAGTACAAGACAGTGTGACTCACTCGAAGTTGTAAGGAAGCAGTATATCTTCATTGCTATTGAGGCGCTTCAAGAACTCTACCATGTTTTTCTCTACATCTTGTCTACACCATTCCAATTTCCATGTGTATTCATTAACGGTATTTGGGTCAATGAACCCAATGCCATAGCGTCCAGCTTTTTTCATTTCATACATCTTCATCCTGCATAATACCACAGAAAAGAATATATAGTGAGGATATATAATTGCAGGTAATTAATGATCAATCAATGAGCACTAGAGCTAGCTTGAGACTTAAATTACAGAAAGAAATCACTTACAGACAATAGCAACTGATGATAGATTTGTCGAGTGCATCTTGATTGAATAACTGAAATAGTTCTGAATACTCAACGGACAGAGCTTTCTTATTGAAGTAATGATCTTCCTCGACTTGCACCATGAGGGACTCTCGATTGGAAATCTTGGTAATTTTCATGTACCAATCATGCAATTCATACATTCTCGTTGGGAGGTTCTTGACCTCCTCGGGCTCGACCAAAGGTTGGCCCTGGACATATCCGTTTTATTTCCTCCTCTCTAAGCGGAGACATGGGCTCGATATCGACGAGTTGTCCAACAGTGATCTTGAGCATTTCAGCCTGCATTATATGCTCCTCGGTTATTACCACATCGCCCAGCTCGGGAACGTAAACGGTTTGCCCACAATAATATTGGGCGCGCGTACTCTCATGTGTTGTTGGCAGAACAGCCGGGGGGGGGGGGGGGTCGATTGCGCCGCCTGTTCTCCCAGCTGGGGAATGGTTTTCCCGCATTTTTGACAGCTGCTTGTTGGCTCGAGCTCGAGCTCGCTTCTTTCTGTAGTCGTGCTCGATGTGCCTTCTTGATTTGGCGCTCATAGTCTGAGTCAACTGGCTTGGGAGCTGGTGGTCTAGCCATACGAATGAAGTGGTAAATCTTTTCCTCAGGCACTTTCTCCCTCGGCGGCGTTGCCGGTTTCTGTCCAAAATGAGCGTTCACTTCGGCCCACACTATTGCATCGTTTTGCTCCTCGGTCATGTCGTAAGGCCTCTGAGGAAGAGGAGCGAGGCTGCTTGGACCATATTTATATCGCTTGTCTCCCCCTGTACTTCCTGTACTACCTTGACTCGTACCGCTACGCACCATAGCTGCAGCGTGTCTCTTCTGCGATTGCTTAGGCGGCGGAGACGGCTGACGTGGCTTAGTTGGAGCAGGAGGAGTGGCCTGACGCTGTGCCGGAATTGAAGCAGGAGGTGTGGCCTAACACGGTGTCGGACTTGAAGCAGGAGGTGTGGCCTGACGCTGTGCCGGACTTGAAGCAGGAGGTGTGGCCTGACACGGTGTCGGACTTGAAATAGGAGGAGTGGCCTGACGCTGTGCCGGACTTGAAGCAGGAGTCTGCTAACGCGTTCGTGGACTTGGAGGAGCGGGAGCCTGCTGACATGGTGGCGGACTTCGAGGAGGAGTCGGCAGACGCGGTGTCGGTGGACTTCAAAAGATGATGCAATCCTTTCTCCATAGGATGATACGATGTATGGCCTCTCCCAGTGTGTGCTCGTCGTCACCTCCAGGAATGTCAAGCTCTAGCCCCGAATATGGGTCCACCACCTCATCAACCAAGACACGAGCATAGCCCGCTAGAATCGGGGCGCAATGGAAGGTTGCTTCTGTTGGAAATATGCCCTAGAGGCAATAATAAAATGGTTATTATTGCATTTCCTTGTTCATGATAATTGTCTATTGTTCATGCTATAATTGTATTAACTGGAAACTGTAATACATGTGTGAATACATAGACCACAACATGTCCCTAGTAAGCCTCTAGTTGACTAGCTCGTTGATCAATAGATGGTTATGGTTTCCTGACCATGGACATTGGATGTCATTGATAACGGGATCACATCATTAGGAGAATGATGTGATGGACAAGACCCAATCCTAAGCATAGCACAAGATCGTGTAGTTCGTTTGCTAAGAGCTTTTCTAATATCAAGTATCGTTTCCTTAGACCATGAGATTGTGCAACTCACGGATACCGTAGGAATGCTTTGGGTGTACCAAACGTCACAACGTAACTGAGTGGCTATAAAGGTGCACTACAGGTATCTCCGAAAGTGTCTGTTGGGTTGGCACGAATCAAGACTGGGATTTGTCACTCCGTATGACAGAGAGGTATCTCTGGGCCCACTCGGTAATGCATCATCATAATGAGCTCAATGTGACTAAGGAGTTAGCCACGGGATCATGCGTTACGGAACGAGTAAAGAGACTTGCCGGTAACGAGATTGAACGAGGTATTGGGATACTGACGATCGAATCTTGGGCAAGTAACATACCGATGGACAAAGGGAATTGGATACGGGATTGATTGAATCCCCGACATCGTGGTTCATCCGATGAGATCATCGTGGAACATGTGGGAGCCAATATGGGTATCCAGATCCCGCTATTGGTTATTGGCCGGAGAACGTCTCGGTCATGTCTGCATGGTTCCCGAACCCGTAAGGTCTACACACTTAAGGTTCGGTGACGCTAGAGTTGTTATGGGAAATAGTATGTGGTTACCGAAGGTTGTTTGGAGTCCCGGATGAGATCCCGGACATGACGAGGAGCTCTGGAATGGTCCGGAGGTGAAGATCGGTATATTGGACGAAGGGTATTGGAGTCCGGAATTGTTCCGGGGGTACCAGGCTATGGCCAGCATGTCTGAAAGGGGTTTCGGAGGCCCCGACAAGCGTTGGGGGGCCTTATGGGCCAAGGGGAAGGTGCAAACCAGCCCACTTAGGGGCTGTGCGCCCCTCCCAACCCCTCTCACGTAACCAGGAGAGGTGGGGGCGCCACCCCTAGGGCAGCCGCCCCTCCCGGCTTGGGGGGCAAGTTTCCTAGGGGGTGGAGGCGCCCAAACCCATCTAGGGCTTCCCCTGGCCGCTGCCTCCTCCTCTAGATCCATCTAGAGGGGCCGGCCCCCTCTCCCCTTCCCCCTATATATAGTGAGGGGGTGGGAGGGCAACCATACCCTTCCCTTGGCGCAGCCCCCTTCCTCCTCATACATCTCCTCCTCCTCCGTAGTGCTTGGCGAAGCCCTGCCGGAGAACCACGAGCTCCATTGCCACCATGCCGTCGTGCTGCTGGAGTTCTCCCTCAATTTCTCCTCTCCCGTTGCTGGATCAATAAGGAGGAGACGTCCCCGGGCTGTACGTGTGTTGAACGCGGAGGCGCCGTCCGTTCGGCGCTAGATCGGATCTTCCCCGATTTGAATCACCGCGAGTACGACTCCATCAACCGCGTTCTTGTAACGCTTCCGCTTAGCGATCTTCAAGGGTATGAAGATGCACTCCCTCTCTCTCATTGCTAGCATCTCCTAGATTGATCTTGGTGACACGTAGGAAAATTTTGAATTATTGCTACGTTCCCCAACAGTGGCATCATGAGCTAGGTCTATGCGTAGATTCTATGCATGAGTAGAACACAAAGTAGTTGTGGGCGATGATTTGTTCAATTTGCTTGCCGTTACTAATCTTATCTTGCTTCGGCGGCATTGTGGGATGAAGCGGCCCGGACCGACCTTACACGTACACTTATGTGAGACAGGTTCCACCGACTGACATGCACTTGATGCATAAGGTGGCTAGCTGGTGTCTGTCTCTCCCACTTTAGTCGGATCGGATTCGATGAAGAGGGTCCTTATGAAGGGTAAATAGCAATTGGCATATCACCGTTGTGGATTTTGCGTAGGTAAGAAACGTTCTTGCTAGAAACCCATAGCAGCCACGTAAAACATGCAACAACAATTAGAGGACGTCTAACTTGTTTTTGCAGGGTATGCTATGTGATGTGATATGGCCAAAAGGATGTGATGAATTATATATATGTGATGTATGAGACTGATCATGTTCTTGTAATAGGAATCACGACTTGCATGTCGATGAGTATGACAACCGGCAGGAGCCATAGGAGTTGTCTTAATTTATTGTATGACCTGCGTGTCAATGAAAAACGCCATGTAATTACTTTACTTTATTGCTAACTGTTAGCCATAGTAGTAGAAGTAATAGTTGGCGAGACAACTTCATGAAGACACGATGATGGAGATCATGGTGTCATGCCGGTGACGAAGGTGATCATGCCGCGCCTCGAAGATGGAGACCAAAAGGCGCAAGATGATATTGGCCATATCATGTCACTTTATGATTTGCATGTGATGCTTGTCATGTTTACATCTTATTTGCTTAGAATGACGGTAGCATAAATAAGATGATCCCTCACTAAAATTTCAAGAAAAGTGTCCCCCCTAACTGTGCACCGTTGCAAAGGATCGTTGTTTCGAAGCACCACGTGATGATCGGTGTGATAGATTCTAACGTTCGCATACAACGGGTGTAAGCCAGATTTACACATGCGAAACACTTACACTAGTAGAAAAGAGGGCTTTGGTTTAGGTCGGGTCAGCCCATTAGTCCCGGTTCAGTCCAGAACCGGGACCAATGGGGGCACTGGTCCCGGTTCGTGAGGCCAGGGGCCTGCCGGGCCTCGTGGGGGCATTGGTCCCGGTTCGTCTGGCCCCTTTGGTCCCGGTTGGTGGGACAAACCGGGACCAATGGGCCTCGCTCCTGGCCCACCACCATTGGTCCCGGTTGGTGGCTTGAACCGGGACCACAGTCTGCCCTTTAGTCCCGGTTCATGCCACGAACCGAGACCAATGAGGTGCCTATATATACCCCTCGCCCGCGAGCAGAGCACTCCAGTGCTGTGTTTTTCTCTGGCCGGCGAGGGGAGGGCTTTGTGGTGCTCTAGCTCACCTCCTATGCACATGAGGTGTTCGATGAAATGCCCGAGCCATAGTAGTTAAGCTTTCTTCTCTCGAAGCTCGACCTCAAAGCTCCATTTTCCTCGAGATTTGTCTAGGTTTAGCGGCCCGTCACGTCCCATTCCCGTCTTCACCGCCGTCGATCGCCCGCGCCGATCTCGTCGCCGGCACCACCGTGGTGAGCCTCTTGTTCTTATCTTCTTTCTGAAAGAAAAAAAATTCTTACTTTAGATAGATACTTGTCTAATTTTCTTACTATTGTATTGCTTGTTATTATATAGTCTGATGCTTTTGGTATCCGCCCCCGTCGGCCCTCGTCCTGTCTATGATTCGGATGTGGTATATATTATCTTTATAACTATTGGTTCATTTATTGTTTATGAAAATTATGCCGACCAACGTGACATAGATTTTATTTATCTAGGAGGTATGTGAACCGGAAATTCCAACCGACCCTATTGTCGAGAGGTTAAATTTAGTTGAAGAAGAAAACAATTTCTTGAAGGAAAAAATAAAAAAAATTGAGGAGGAGAAGATGATATTGGAGTTGCATGTTGCGGATGTCGTCGATGATCACAAGATCAAGATGGATGCAATGCGCTTGAAGATTAGAAAGATTAGAAAATATGCCATTCATACCGAGGCTTGGTATCATTATGCCGTTGGATCAATTGTTACCTTGGTTGCGATTATGATCGCATTTGTTTTTGCATTGAAATGTTTTACATAGTTTCAATGTATGGTTTAATTAATTAGATGCTCTGGAGAGCTATATGTTGTTAGATGAGAACTATGTATGTACTTTGGTTTTAATATGATGATGAACTTCTATTAATTTGGTCACTTAATTATCTATTCATGATGTTCTGTAATGGTTTTTGACACACTTAATTATATATAATGCACGCAGATGAACCGGCAATGGATGTACAGTGACAGACACACCTCCGAGTACATTAAGGGCGTGCATGATTTTCTCGAAGTGGCTGAGGCAAACAAGCAGAATGGTTTTATGTGTTGTCCATGCCCTACATGTGGGAATACGAAGTCTTACTCTGACCGGAAAATCCTTCACACCCACCTGCTTTACAAGGGTTTCATGCCACACTATAATGTTTGGACGAGGCACGAAGAAATAGGGGTTATGATGGAAGACAACGAAGAAGAAGAGGACGATGACAACTATGTGCCCCCTGAATACGGTGATACTGCAACGGGGGAAGCTGCTGAAGATCAAGAGGAACCAGACGATGTGCCCAATGATGCTGCAACGGGGGAAGCTGCTGAAGATCAAGAGGAACCAGTGCCCGATGATGATGATCTCCGCCGGGTCATTGTCGACGCAAGGACGCAATGCGAAAGTCAAAAGGAGAAGCTGAAGTTCAATCGCATGTTAGAGGATCACAAAAAAGGGTTGTACCCCAATTGCGAAGATGGCAACACAAAGCTCGGTACCGTACTGGAATTGCTGCAGTGGAAGGCAGAGAATGCTGTGCCTGATAAAGGATTTGAGAAGCTATTGAAAATATTGAAGAAGAAGCTTCCAAAGGATAACGAATTGCCCGACAGTACATACGCAACAAAGAAGGTCGTATGCCCTCTAGGATTGGAGGTGCAGAAGATACATGCATGCCCTAATGACTGCATCCTCTACCGCGGTGCGTACAAGGATCTGAACGCATGCCCGGTATGCGGTGCATTGCGGTATAAGATCAGACGAGATGACCCTGGTGATGTTGACGGCGAGCCCCCCAGGAAGAGGGTTCCTGCGAAGGTGATGTGGTATGCTCCTATAATACCACGGTTGAAACGTCTGTTCAGAAACGAAGAGCATGCCAAGTTGATGCGATGGCACAGTGAGGACCGTAAGAAAGACGGGAAGTTGAGAGCACCCGTTGACGGGTCGCAGTGGAGAAAAATCGAGAGAAGGTACTGGGCTGAGTTTGCAGGTGACCCAAGGAACGTATGGTTTGGTTTAAGCGCGGATGGCATTAATCCTTTCGGGGAGCAGAGCAGCAATCACAGCACCTGGCCCGTGACTCTATGTATGTATAACCTTCCTCCTTGGATGTGCATGAAGCGGAAGTTCATTATGATGTCAGTTCTCATCCAAGGCCCTAAGCAACCCGGTAACGACATTGATGTGTACCTAAGGCCATTAGTTGAAGAACTTTTACAGCTATGGAATGGAAACTGTGTACGTACATGGGATGAGCACAAACAGGAGGAATTTAACCTGCACGCGTTGTTGTTTGTAACCATCAATGATTGGCCCGCTCTCAGTAACCTTTCAGGACAGACAAACAAGGGATACCATGCATGCACGCACTGTTTAGATGACACTGAAAGTATATACCTGGACAAATGCAGGAAGAATGTGTACCTGGGCCATCGTCGATTTCTTCCGACCAGCCATCAATGTCGAAAGAAAGGCAAGCATTTCAAAGGCGAGGCAGATCACCGGAAGAAGCCCGCCATGTGTACCGGTGATCACGTACTTGCTATGGTCAATGATTTACACGTAATCTTTGGAAAGGGTCCCGGCGGACTAGCTGTTCCGAATGACGCTGAGGGACACGCACCCATGTGGAAGAAGAAATCTATATTTTGGAACCTACCCTACTGGAAAGACCTAGAGGTCCGCTCTTCAATCGACGTGATGCACGTGACGAAGAACCTTTGCGTGAACCCGCTAGGCTTCTTGGGCGTGTATGGGAAGGCAAAAGATACACCTGAGGCACGGGAGGACCTGCAATGTTTGCACGAAAAAGACGGCATGCCTCCGAAGCAGTATGAAGGTCCTGCCAGCTACGCTCTTACGAAAGAAGAGAAAGAAATCTTCTTTGAATGCCTGCTCAGTATGAAGGTCCCGACTGGCTTCTCGTCGAATATAAAGGGAATAATAAATATGCCAGAGAAAAAGTTACAGAACCTGAAGTCTCATGACTGCCACGTGATTATGACGCAACTGCTTCCAGTTGCATTGAGGGGGCTTCTACCGGAAAACGTCCGATTAGCCATTGTGAAGCTATGTGCATTCCTCAATGCAATCTCTCAGAAGGTAATCGATCCAGAAATCATACCAAGGCTAAGGAGTGATGTGGCGCAATGTCTTGTCAGTTTCGAGCTGGTGTTCCCACCATCCTTATTCAGTATCATGACGCATGTCCTAGTTCATCTAGTTGACGAGATTGTCATTCTGGGGCCCGTATTTCTACACAATATGTTCCCCTTTGAGAGGTTCATGGGAGTCCTAAAGAAATATGTCCGTAACCGCGCTAGACCAGAAGGAAGCATCTCCATGGGCCATCAAACAGAGGATGTCATCGGGTTTTGTGTTGACTTCATTCCTGGCCTTAAGAAGATAGGTCTCCCTAAATCGCGGTATGAGGGGAGACTGACTGGAAAAGGCACGCTAGGAGCGGACTCAATAATATGCAGGGACGGGCATTCTTGGTCTCAAGCACACTACACAGTTCTACAGAACTCTACCTTGGTGACCCCGTATGTCGATGAACACAAGAACAGTCTGCGCTCCAAACACCCGGAGCAGTGTGACGACTGGATTACATGTGAACACATCAGGACTTTCAGCAGTTGGTTGGAAACACGTCTCAGAGGTGACACCACTGTTTGTGATGAGTTGTACTCGTTGTCCAGGGGACCATCTTCGACTGTATTGACTTACAAAGGATACGAGATAAATGGGAACACATTTTACACGATCGCCCAAGATCAAAAGAGCACCAACCAAAACAGCGGTGTCCGCTTTGATGCAGCAACCGAGAGGGGAAAGGACACATATTATGGTTACATAATGGACATATGGGAACTTGACTACGGACATGATTTTAAGGTCCCTTTGTTTAAGTGCAAATGGGTCAATCTGTCAGGAGGCGGGGTATAGGTAGACCCACAGTACGGAATGACAACAGTGGATGTGAACAATCTTGGGTACACTGACGAACCGTTCGTCCTAGCCAATGATGTGGCACAGGTTATCTATGTGAAGGACATGTCTACCAGACCGAGAAAAAGAAAAGATAAGGAAGCGAATACATCATACGATGAGCCAAAGCGCCACATAGTTCTTTCAGGAAAAAGGGACATTGTGGGAGTGGAGGACAAGACAGACATGTCTGAAGATTATGAAAAGTTTCATGAAATTCCTCCCTTCAAAGTCAAGGCTGACCCAAGCATCCTGATAAACGATGAAGATTATCCATTGTTAGGGCGCAATAAGCAAATGACACAAGCGAAGAAAAAGTGAAGACTTTCTCCCGCAACTATTATGATGATACCATGCCAACTTTGTAACAGACGAGTATGATACCATTGTCCGTTTTGTACACGAAGTGCATCCAGTTTATGCCGTAACCCTCTCAACTTTCTTGCACATGCTATGTGGATGAAATGATGATACCATGCCAACTTTCAACCTTTTCAGAGTTCATTTGAAATGCTTTTCAATTTTAGGGTCTTATACCTCAAAATAATCAGTAAATGCATGAAAAATGGTGCATGAAAAATAACAAATAAAATAAATAAGTAACTAGAAACAAAATAATATAAACTTTAATAAAATATATAAGTAGAAACAAAATAAAATAAACTTTAATAACATAAATAAAATTTATGAAACTAAAATTATGAAAGTATTTTCTGTTCAAAACATTATAAGCAACCTCTAGTATTATTGAAACTAAAATTATATAAAATTGATGCAACTAAAATTATCGAAGTATTTTCTGATCAAAATCATTGAAAGGAAAAAGAATTTTCATAAAGAACTTTTTTTGTTAGAAACTTTAATAGCAAAAAGAATTATCATAAAGTAAAATAAATAAGTAATTAGAAACAAAATAAAATAAAATAAATAAGTTTTTTGTTGAAAGTAGAAACAAAACAAAATAAATAAAGCAAAAAGAAAACAAAAAAACAGGCAAAAAATAAAAATTATGCCACCTACTGGGCCACCACGGCCTGAATACGACTAGAAACCCATCCATGGGCCAGGATTCAGGCCCGCAGAAGGCCCAGTAGGCCCACAGGCATGTACAGAGAGGTTAGGCCCGTAAGCCTGCTTTAGAGAGGAGCTCGACAGCTCAGGCGCACCGCACCTTATAAACAGGTGCGGCTCTCTCTCAGCTAGCGAGGTGGGACTAAACTCCCACCACCACGCCGCTGTGCAAGGCTTTCCGTCCTGGTTGGTGGCACCAACCGGGACTAAAGGGTGCCTTTGGTACCGGTTGGTGGCACCAACCGGGACCAATGCCCCCCTTTAGTTCCGGTTGGTGCCACCAACCGGGACCAAAGGCCGCCACTTCCCGCCCTTTGGGCTGCTGAAAAGAGGCCTTTGGTCCCGGTTGGTGGCACCAACCGGGACTAGAGGTAGCATTGGTCCCGGTTGGTGCTACCAACTGGTACCAATGCCTTGGATATATAAGCAAACACTTAGCAGTTTCGACCAAATCCATCACTTCTTCACCCCCGACGCCTCTGCTCCTCCTCGCCGTCGCCGCCCGACGCCCCAGCTTCACGTTGCCGTTGCCGCCGCCACCGACGCCGTCATGCTGCTCAACGTCGCCGCCGCCGCCGCTTTCGCCCTCTGCCCCGACGCCCCTGCTCCTCCGAGTCGCCGTCGCCGTCGCCCCTGCTCCATCGTGCCCCGCCGCCCCCTGTGAGCACCAGCCTGCTCCCGCGCCCCTCCCCTGTCCCGCGCACCTGCGCCCCGCCCCACCGGCGCCGGCGCCGGCCCCTCCGTGCCCCTCCGCCCCTGCCCTTAGATGTTTTTACATGTTTTTAGATTATTTTAGTTATGTTTAGTTTTAAGATTAGGAAAATTTCAGATGTGTAGTAATATTTATTTAGATGTGTAGTTAATTTAGATGTTGTAATTTGTTCATAAAAATTGTGCACTTTTGTATAGAAACTTTATTTTTTTTTCATATGTACGAAAATGTAGAGTGAGAACGAAAACAAACATATAAGAAGAAACAAAGGAAAAAAATGAAGAAGGAAAAGAAAACCGCCCGGCCCGGCCACCACCGCATTTTCATAAAGTGTTTCCACCGAGTCCACGTCGCACCGATCGAGCACCCGCGGCGAAGCAAGTCTTTTTTTAAGGTAGTTCTTTGTTAAAGTGAGGGGGGACGTCGGACATTACATGAGGCGGGGGGGGGGGGGGCGTCGGACATGACATGAGGGGGGACGTCGGAAAAAATAAGAAGACGAAGAAGAAGAAGAAAAAAAGAAATCTTCCACTCCTCTATTCCTTCTTCTTCTCCTCTTTTTTTCTTCTTCTTTTTTATCGGGAATGAGGGTGTTGAGGATCGCCGAGCGGTCGAGGGTCGGGAACTAGGGTGGAGGGTCGAGGGTCACCGAGGGGTCGAGGGTTCGAGGTGCGAGGGTCGTCGAGGGGTCGAGGGTCAAGGAACGCCGAGGGGTTTTGTTGAATCCTTTGACACTAGCTAGACAAACGTGAAGCGTTGCCGAGGCCACCCCAAACCCGGGAGAAGCTAGGTCTATGTTTGCACCCCCTCTCGACCGTGATAACTTATACCACGGGAGCACCCCCCCGTCCCTCTCGCTCGACCAAAACTCTCGAGGACACCCAAACCCTAGAAAAAAATAATGTCGGTCTCCTACCCCCTCCCGCCGTGCCCCTACCCTTGAAGCATTGCCGAGGCCACCGAAACCCGGAATAAGCTAGGTCTACGTTTGCAC
Source organism: Aegilops tauschii subsp. strangulata (assembly GCF_002575655.3). Lineage (NCBI taxonomy): Eukaryota > Viridiplantae > Streptophyta > Magnoliopsida > Poales > Poaceae > Aegilops > Aegilops tauschii. Next base: position 648,132,038 of record NC_053041.3, on the reverse strand, counting down.
TAATATATCCACCTACTGTCATGTTTGTGTAATAATTGCCATGTTGTAATATTTGCAGAAACAATGGAGCACGGATGAGACGAGGAAGCAGAAGAGGTGTTGGGGGACATAATCTTAGCCGGAGGTGATGTCTTGTCGTATCTTAACGACAATGATGGTCTGGAAGAACAGGGTGAAGAAGCAGGCTACGGTGATCGAAGAGTGGAGGAGGAAAGACATGATTATGATGGCTCCGGTGACCCAATGCTGGTGCAAGAAGGAGCCCGTGGTGACGGCTCCGGTGACCGAACAGAGTCCGGCCAGGTAAATATATTAGTTAAGCCTGTGCTGACTAGCTAATTGATGCATTCATTGTTTTGGTATGTACACATATTAATTAACTCTCGTCTTTCTTCTTTTTTCTAGCCCTCTGGATCGAGCACAACTTCGGTAAAGAGACGAGGCCCGAAGAGAAAGTTGCGCTCGGATGAAAGGTTTGAGATCACAGCAATCGCGCGCGACGGCCAACCGATTGAACCCATCCGGACAAAGGAAGCATTTGCTGCTCAGTGCGGAGTTCTTGTTAGGGACAAGATCCCGATCAGCATCCACCAATGGTATAAGCCTAAGAAGGAAGACCCCGAGGTGTCTTATGTCAATGATATGCAGAAAGATGACCTTTGGACTGAGCTGAAGGAAAATTTCACCCTACCGCCAGAGGAGGATCCGGAGAAGCCAGTTAAAGAGCAATTAATCAAGTCTCATGCTCTTAAGAAGATGGCAGACCTATTCAGGAGGTGGAAGAATGAGCTGAAACGTTTGTCGACAAAGAAGAGACACCAGAATTCATCGGCCGGTATGAGAAGATCAGAGATCACTGGCCCGCATTTGTGGCCCACAAGACATCGGAAAAGAGTAAGAAGATGTCAGCGACAAAAAAGAAGAATGCTGCGAAGAAGAAGATTCACCATCGCACGGGGTCAGGTGGCTACCTCAAAGCCCGGCCTAAGTGGGCCAAGGCTGAGAATGATCTACTTGATAAAGGGATCGAACCACAGACAATGAACTGGCCAGACCGTTGCCGGACTTGGTTCTTCGGGGCTGGCCGAAAATTGGACCCTGTATCAGGGAAGTGCGTTTGGACGGACGAGCTTTTGAGAATACCAGTCAAGAGGCTTCAGCACTATATCGATGCAGCGCAGCAAGGGACGTTCGTTCCAGACAGAGAGAACGACGAGCTCACAATGGCCCTCGGGAATCCTGAGCACCCTTGATGGACACGAGGCACGCAAGGCTCCGTTCCGTGGAAGGCTGGTTTTCCGGACACAGGCGGTTACAAAAGCTAGGAGAGGAGGAAAAAAGTGGAGCAGACCCAAATTCAGAAGCTGCACGAAAGGGTTCAAGCGCTAGAGGAACGAGATGGCAATCGACATGCCGAAACTACCCCCAAAGCTACCCCGCCATCTCAGCGGAGAAGCAGCGTGGCTTCCACCGAGCTGCTTCAGCCGGAGCATGTCTTGACGGCTCCTGCTAGCTACCCCGTGGATGCTATCACGGAGTCTCAACATTGCCACCTTATGACGCAATGGCAGAACTTCAAAGTCAAGGTGGCTGTTGGCTCTGTTTTACCTCCTGAACCCAGCGCAACCTACCATTGCCGGCCGATTCCAGAAGGATATGCTAGGGTGATGGTGGATGAAATAACGAAGGGATTTGAGGACCTCTGGCTTGACCACCCTACCGTTGAAGGGGAGACTCGGCTGGGTTCTGCTCTGAAGACTCCATGCCTATGGCGGAAGGAGCTCATTAACCTTCCGAACTGGACGCCTCCGGCGAGTAAGGGCACTCCGCCTCCTCCTCCGGCGAGTGATCAGGGCACTCAGCCTCCTTCTCCAGCGCATGACGGCACTCCGCCTCCTCCTCCGGCGAGTGATCAGGGCACTCAGCCTCCTTCTCCGGCGCGTGGCGGCACTGTTGGAAATATGCCCTAGAGGCAATAATAAAATGGTTATTATTATATTTCCTTGTTCATGATAATTGTCTATTGTTCATGCTATAATTGTATTAACTGGAAACCGTAATACATGTGTGAATACATAGACCACAACATGTCCCTAGTAAGCCTCTAGTTGACTAGCTCATTGATCAATAGATGGTTATGGTTTCCTGACCATGGACATTGGATGTCATTGATAACGGGATCACATCATTAGGAGAATGATGTGATGGACAAGACCCAATCCTAAGCATAGCACAAGATCGTGTAGTTCGTCTGCTAAAGCTTTTCTAATGTCAAGTATCATTTCCTTAGACCATGAGATTGTGCAACTCCCGGATACCGTAGGAGTGCTTTGGGTGTGCCAAACGTCACAACGTAACTGGGTGGCTATAAAGGCACACTACGGGTATCTCCGAAAGTGTCTGTTGGGTTGGCACGAATCGAGACTGGGATTTGTCACTCCGTGTGACGGAGAGGTATCTCTGGGCCCACTCGGTAGGACATCATCATAATGAGCTCAATGTGACCAAAGAGTTGATCACGGGATGATGTGTTACGGAACGAGTAAAAGTGACTTGCCGGTAACGAGATTCAACGAGGTATTGGGATACCGACGATCGAATCTCGGGCAAGTAACATACCGATAGACAAAGGGAATTGTATACGGGATTGACTGAATCCCCGACATCGTGGTTCATCCGATGAGATCATCGTGGAACATGTGGGAGCCAACATGGGTATCCAGATCCCGCTGTTGGTTATTGGCCGGAGAACGTCTCGGTCATGTCTGCATGGTTCCCGAACCCGTAGGGTCTACACACTTAAGGTTCGATGATGCTAGGGTTATAGGGAATAGGTATACGTGGTTACCGAATGTTGTTCGGAGCCCCGGATGAGATCCTGGATGTCACGAGGAGTTCGGAATGGTCCGAAGGTAAAGAATAATATATAGGAAGTGAGGTTTTGGCCACCGGAAGAGTTTCGGGCGTCACCGGTAATGTACCGGGACCACCGGAGGGTTCCGGGGGTCCACCGGGAGGGGCCACCAGCCCCGGAGGCTTGCATGGGCCAATAGTGGGAACGGACCAGCCCCTGAGTGGGCTGGTGCGCCTCCCACCAGGGCCCAAGGCGCAGCTTGGAGGGGAAAGGGGGAAACCCTAGGCGCAGATGGGCCTAAGGCCCACCCTAGGGCGCCCCCCCTCTCTCCCCCTCTTGGCCGCCCCTCCATCCCATCTAGGGCTGCCGCCCCCTAGGGGTGGGAACCCTAGAGGGGGCGCACCCTCCTCCCCTTCCCCTATATATAGTGGGGGTTTTGGGGCTGCCAAAGACACGAGTCTCCCTCTCTCTTGGCGCAGCCCTACCCCTCTCCCTCCTCGTCTCTCGCAGTGCTTGGCGAAGCCCTGCTGGAGTGCCACGCTCCTCCATCACCACCATGCTGTTGTGCTGCTGCTGGACGGAGTCTTCCCCAACCTCTTCCTCTCTCCTTGCTGGATCAAGGCGCGGGAGACGTCACCGGGCTGCATGTGTGTTGAACGCGGAGGCACCGTTGTTCGGTGCTTAGATCGGATTCGGCCGCGATCTGAATCGCTTCGTGTACGACTCCACCGACCGCGTTCTTGCAACGCTTCCGCACCACGATCTTCAAGGGTATGAAGATGCACTCCCCTCTCTCTCGTTGCTAGTTAATCCATAGATTGATCTTTGTGATGCGTAGAAAATTTTGAATTTCTGCTACGTTCCCCAACAGTGGCATCATGAGCTAGGTCTATGCGTAGATTCTATGCACGAGTAGAACACAAAGTAGTTGTGGGCGATGATTTGTTCAATTTGCTTACTGTTACTAGTCTTATCTTGCTTCGGCGGCATTGTGGGATGAAGCGGCCCGGACCGACCTTACACGTACTCTTACGTGAGACAGGTTCCACCGACTGACATGCACTTGATGCATAAGGTGGCTAGCGGGTGTCTGTCTCTCCCACTTTAGTTGGATCGGATTCGATGAAAAGGGTCCTTATGAAGGGTAAATAGCAATTGGCATATCACCGTTGTGGCTTTTGCGTAGGTAAGAAACGTTCTTGCTAGAAACCCATAGCAGCCACGTAAAACATGCAACAACAATTAGAGGACGTCTAACTTGTTTTTGCAGGGTATGCTATGTGATGTGATATGGCCAAAAGGATGTGATGAATTATATATATGTGATGTATGAGACTGATCATGTTCTTGTAATAGGAATCACGACTTGCATGTCGATGAGTATGACAACCGGCAGGAGCCATAGGAGTTGTCTTAATTTATTGTATGACCTGCGTGTCAATGAAAAACGCCATGTAATTGCTTTACTTTATTGCTAACCGTTAGCCATAGTAGTAGAAGTAATAGTTGGCGAGACAACTTCGTGAAAACACGATGATGGAGATCATGGTGTCATGCCGGTGACGAAGGTGATCATGCCGTGCCTCAAAGATGGAGATCAAAAGGCGCAAGATGATATTGGCCATATCATGTCACTTTATGATTTGCATGTGATGTTTGTCATGTTTACATCTTATTTGCTTAGAACAACGGTAGCATAAATAAGATGATCCCTCACTAAAATTTCAAGAGATGTGTTCCCCCTAACTGTGCACCGTTGCGAAGGTTCGTTGTTTCGAAGCACCACGTGATGATCGGGTGTGATAGATTCTAACGTTCGCATACAACGGGTGTAAGCCAGATTTACACATGCGAAACACTTAGGTTGACTTGACGAGCCTAGCATGTATAGACATGGCCTCGGAACACAAGAGACCGAAAGGTCGAACATGAGTCGTATAGTAGATACGATCAACATGAAGATGTTCACCGATGATGACTAGTCCCTCTCACGTGATGATCGGACACGGCCTAGTTGACTCGGATCATGTATCACTTAGATGACTAGAGGGATGTCTATCTAAGTGGGAGTTCAATAAATAATCAGATGAACTTAATTATCATGAACATAGTCAAAAGGTATTTGCAAATTATGTCATAGCTTATGCTTTAGTTCTACTGTTTAAGATATGTTCCTAGAGAAAATTTAGTTGAAAGTTGATAGTAGCAATTATGCGGACTGGGTCCGTAAACAGAGGATTGTCCTCATTGCTGCACAGAAGGCTTATGTCCTTAATGCACCGCTCGGTGTGCTGAACCTCGAGCGTCGTTTGTGGATGTTGCGAACATCTGACATACACGTTTTGATGACTACGTGATAGTTCAGTGCGTAATGTTGAACGGTTTAGAATTGAGGCACCGAAGACATTTTGAAACGTCGCGGAACATATGAGATGGTCCAAGAGCTGAAATTGGGATTTTAGGCTCGTGCCCACGTCAAGAGGTATGAGACCTCTGACAAGTTTCTTAAGCCTGCAAACTAAGGGAGAAAAGCTCAATCGTTGAGCATGTGCTCAGATTGTCTGAGTACTACAATCGCTTGAATCGAGTGGGAGTCGTCTCCCAGATGAGATAGTGATGGTTCTCCATAGTCACTGCCACCAAGCTATTAGAGCTTCGTGATGAACTATAACATATCAGGGATAGACATAATGATCCTTGAGCAACTCGCGATGTTTGACACCGCGAAAGTAGAATTCAAGTAGGAGCATCAATTGTTGATGGTTGGTAAAACCACTAGTTTCAAGAAGGGCAAGGGAAAGAAGGGATACTTCATGAAACGGCAAATCGGTTGCTGCTCTAGTGAAGAAACCCAAGGTTGAACCCAAACCCGAGACTAAGTGCTTCTATAATGAGGGGAATGGTCACTGAAGCAGAACTACCCTAGATATTTGGTAGATGAGAAGGTAGGCAAGGTCGACAGAAGTATATTGGATATACATTATATTAATGTGTACTTTACTAGTACTCCTAGTAACACCAGGGTATTAGATACCGGTTCGGTTGCTAAGTGTTGGTAACTCGAAATAAAAGGCTACGGAATAAACGGAGACTAGCTAAAGGTGATATGACGATATGTGTTGGAAGTGTTTCCAAGGTTGATGTGATCAAGCATCGCATGCTCCCTCTACCATCGAGATTGGTGTTAAACCTAAATAATTATTATTGGGTGTTTGCGTTGAGCATAGACATGATTGGATTATGTTTATCGCAAATACGGTTATTCATTTAAGGAGAATAATGGTTACTCTGTCTATTTGAATAATACCTTCAATAGTCTTGCACCTAAAATGAATGGTTTATTGAATCTCGATCGTAGTGATACACAGTTCATGCCAAAAGATATAAGATAGTAATGATAGTACCACATACTTGTGGCACTGCCACTTGAGTCATATTGGTATAAAACGCATGAAGAAGCTCCATGTTGATGGATCTTTGGACTCACTCGTTTTTGAAAAGATTGAGACATGCGAACCATGTCTATTAGTATATATGCATGAAGAAAGTCCATACAGATGGATCGTTTGGACTCACTTGATTTTGAATCACTTGAGACATGCAAATCATACCACATGGGCAAGATGACTGAAAGGCCTCGTTTTCAGTAAGATGGAACAAGAAAGCAACTTGTTGGAAGTAATGCATTTTGATGTGTGCAGTCCAATGAGTGCTGAGGCATGCAGAGGATATCGTTATGTTCTTGCTTCACAGATGATTTGAGTAGATGCTGAGTATATTTACTTGATGAAACACAAGTCTGAATTATTGAAAGGTTCAAGTAATTTCAGAGTGAAGTTGAAGATCGTCGTGACAAGAGGATAAAATGTCTGTGATATGATCATAGAGATGAATATCTGAGTTACGAGTTTGGCACACAATTAAGAAATTGTGGAAATTGTTTCACGACTAATACCGCCTGGAACACCATAGTGTGATGGTGTGTCCGAACATCAGAACTGCACCATATTGGATAAGGTGCATACCATGATGTCTCTTATCGAATTACACAATCGTTTATGGGTTAGGCATTAGAGACAACCGCATTCACTTTAATAGGGCACCACACAATTCCGTTGAGACGACACCGTATGAACTATGGTTTGGTGAAACCTAAGCTGTCGTTTCTTAAAAGTTTGGGGCTGCGACGCTTATGTGGAAAAGTTTCAGGCTGATAAGCTCGAACCCAAAGCAGATAAATGCATCTTCATAGAATACCCAAAACAGTTGGGTATACCTCCTATTTCAGATCCGGAAGCAAAATGATTGTTTCGAGAAACGGGTCCTTTCTCGAGGAAAAGTTTCTCTCGAAAGAATTGAGTGGGAGGATGGTGGAGACTTGATGAGGTTATTGAACCATGACTTCAACTAGTGTGTAGCAGGGCACAGGAAGTTGTTCCTGTGGCACCTACACCAATTGAAGTGGAAGCTTATGATAGTGATCATGAAACTTCGGATCAAGTCACTACCAAACCTCGTAGGACGACAAGGATGCGTACTACTTCAGAGTGGTACGTAATCCTGTCTTGGAAGTCATGTTGCTAGACAACAATGAACCTACGAGATATGGAGAAACGATGGTGGGCCCAGATTCCGACGAATGGCTCGAGGCCATAAAATCCGAGAGAGGATCCATTTATAAAACAAAGTAGACTTTGGAAGAACTACTTGATGGTCGTAAGGCTTTTGGGTGCAGATGGATTTTAAAAGGAAGACGGACAATGATGGTAAGTGTCACCATTAAGAAAGCTCGACTTGTCGTTAAGATGTTTTGCGGCAAGTTCAAGGAGTTGACTGCGATGAGACTTTCTCACTCGGAGCGATGCTAAGAGTCTGTTGGAATTATATTAGCAGTTACTGCATTATTTATGAAATTTTGCAGATAGGATGTCAAAACATTGTTTCCTCGACGATTTTCTTGAGGAAAGGTTGTATGTGATACAACCAGAAGGTTTTGTCAATCCTGAAAGATGCTAACAAGTATGCAAAGATCCAGCAATCCTTCTAAGGACTGGAGTAAGCATCTCGGAGTTGGAATGTACGCTTTGATGAGATGATCAAAGATTTTGGGTTTTTGCAAAGTTTATGAGAAACTTGTATTTCCAAAGAAGTGAGTGGGAGCACTATAGAATTTTTGATGGGTATATGTTGTTAACATATTGTTGATCAGAAATGATGTAGAATTTTTGGAAAGCATGCAGGGTTATTTGAAAAGTGTTTTTCAATGGAAAACCTGGATTAAGCTACTTGAACATTGAGCATCAAGATCTATAAGGATAGATCAAAAAAAGCTTATAATACTTTCAAATGAATACATACCGTGGCAAGATTTTGAAGGAGTTCAAAATAGATCAGCAAAGAAGGAAGTTCTTGGCTGTGTTACAAGGTGTGAGTATTGAGTAAGACTCAAAACCTGACCATGGTAGAAGAGAGAGAAAGGACGAAGGTCGTCCCCTATGCTTTAGACGTAGGCTCTACAGTATGCTATGCTGTGTACCGTACCTGAAGTGTGCCTTGCCATGAGTCAGTCAAGGGGTACAAGAGTGATCCAGGAATGGATCACATGACAGCGGTCGAACTTATCCTTAGTAACTAGTGGACTAAGGAATTTTCTCGATTATGGAGGTGGTAAAGGGGTTCGTCGTAAAGGGTTACGTCGATGCAAAATTTTACACTAATCTGGATGACTCTGAGTAGTAAACCGGATTCGTATAGTAGAGCATTTATTTGGAATAGCTCCATGTAGCGCGTGGTAGCTGCATCTACAAGATGACATAGAGATTTGTAAAGCACACACGGATCTGAAAGGTTCAGACCCGTTGACTAGTAACCTCTCTCACAAGCGAGATATGAACAAACCCCATGGGTGTTGGATTCATTAAAATCACATAGTGATGTGAACTACATTATTGACTCTAGTGCAAGTGGGAGACTGTTGGAAATATGCCCTAGAGGCAATAATAAAATGGTTATTATTATATTTCCTTGCTCATGATAATTGTCTATTGTTCATTTTATAATTGTATTAACTGGAAACCGTAATACATGTGTGAATACATAGACCACAACATGTCCCTAGTAAGCCTCTAGTTGACAAGCTCGTTGATCAATAGATGTTTATGGTTTCCTGACCATGGACATTGGATGTCATTGATAACGGGATCACATCATTAGGAGAATGATGTGATGGACAAGACCCAATCCTAAGCATAGCACAAGATCGTGTAGTTCGTCTACTAAAGCTTTTCTAATGTCAAGTATCATTTCCTTAGACCATGAGATTGTGCAACTCCCGGATACCGTAGGAGTGCTTTGGGTGTGCCAAACGTCACAACGTAACTGGGTGGCTATAAAGGCACACTACGGGTATCTCCGAAAGTGTCTGTTGGGTTGGCACGAATCGAGACTGGGATTTGTCACTCCGTGTGACGGAGAGGTATCTCTGGGCCCACTCGGTAGGACATCATCATAATGAGCTCAATGTGACCAAAGAGTTGATCACGGGATGATGTGTTACGGAACGAGTAAAAGTGACTTGCCGGTAACGAGATTGAACGAGGTATTGGGATACCGACGATCGAATCTCGGGCAAGTAACATACCGATAGACAAAGGGAATTGTATACGGGATTGATTGAATCCCCGACATCGTGGTTCATCCGATGAGATCATCGTGGAACATGTGGGAGCCAACATGGGTATCCAGATCCCGCTGTTGGTTATTGGCCGGAGAACGTCTCGGTCATGTCTGCATGGTTCCCGAACCCGTAGGGTCTACACACTTAAGGTTCGATGACGCTAGGGTTATAGGGAATAGATATACGTGGTTACCGAATGTTGTTCGGAGTCCCAGATGAGATCCTGGACGTCACGAGGAGTTCCGGAATGGTCCGGAGGTAAAGAATAATATATAGGAAGTGAGGTTTTGGCCACCGGAAGAGTTTCGGGCGTCACCGGTAATGTACCGGGACCACCGGAGGGTTCCGGGGGTCCACCGGGAGGGGCCACCAGCCTCGGAGGCTTGCATGGGCCTATAGTGGGAAGGGACCAGCCCCTGAGTGGGCTGGTGCGCCTCCCACCAGGGCCCAAGGCGCAGCTTGGAGGGGAAAGGGGGAAACCCTAGGCGCAGATGGGCCTAAGGCCCACCCTAGGGCGCGCCCCCTCTCTCCCCCTCTTGGCCGCCCCCTCCATCCCATCTAGGGCTGCTGCCCCCCTAGGGGTGGGAACCCTAGAGGGGGCGCACCCTCCTCCCCTTCCCCTATATATAGTGGGGGTTTTGGGGCTGCCAAAGACACGAGTCTTCCTTTGTCTTGGCGCAGCCCTACCCCTCTCCCTCCTCGTCTCTCGCAGTGCTTGGCGAAGCCCTGCTGGAGTGCCATGCTCCTCCATCACCACCATGCCGTTGTGCTACTGCTGGACGGAGTCTTCCCCAACCTCCCCCTCTCTCCTTGCTGGATCAAGGCGCGGGAGACGTCACCGGGCTGCATGTGTGTTGAACGCGGAGGCACCGTTGTTCGGTGCTTAGATCGGATTCGGCCGCGATCTGAATCGCTTCGTGTATGACTCCACCGACCGCGTTCTTGCAACGCTTCCGCATCGCGATCTTCAAGGTTATGAAGATGCACTCCTCTCTCTCTCGTTGCTAGTTAATCCATAGATTGATCTTGGTGATGCGTAGAAAATTTTGAATTTCTGCTACGTTCCCCAACAGGCACTCCGCCTCCTTCTCCGCCTGCGCCGGCGCGCCAGAGCAGGTAGCCTCCTCCTTCTCCACCTCGTCAGCAAGGGCGGAAGAGACCCGCCTCTGCTCCGGCTGCTCCGGCGTGTCGTAGTCCTTCTCCTCCGCCTCGTAAGCAAGGAAAGAAGACAGCCGCAGCCGCTCCGTCTGCTCTGCCGTCGTCTAGCAGTACAGCCAGAGGCGGGAGGCAATACAGATTCGGTCCTTCTCTGAAGACTCCAGAGAAGTTACCATACGAGAGGACCGAGGAGGAAACCACGGAGATCGTGCGAGCCGAAGTGACGAACTTCTTTGAAGGGGTGAAAGCAAAGAAACATCCACCTCCGGAGGAGAAGGTAGATCTGGTGAAAGCGAAGCGCACTCTGGCTACCCTGACAAAACCACCAAAGTCTTCGCCGAGAAGCAACTATGAGCGCATTATTGCAAAGACATTTGCCGAAGCGGAGCGGTCGGGAAGTACTGTCAGTGATCAAAGGTTAAAAGAACGACGAGCTGGGAAAAAAATTGCCCAGCTCGGCGAACAAGCGAACCAATCGTGCCCCCGCTCAAGGTGTCTAGCGACATCGTCGCTGCAGATCCGAGGATGGTGCCCGGTTATAGCAATCTTGGAGATTACCTGCCCGACGATGTACATTATGAAATCTTGGAGGTGGACAAACACAAATACCATTACGGGAAGCCTCTCGTCAAAGATGAAAGATCTCTAACAACAATGATGCGAAGATTACATGATTGGTACATGAAAACCTGCAGAGAGTCTGGGGGGAGGAATAGTTTGACGCTGAGAGTTAAACCGGAGCATGACCTCGTTGGAATTGAACTGTTGAATGTTCCATTTGAGGAGTTCTTCCAGTTTTTTAATCAAAAGGCCCTCGATAAATCAACAATCACTTGCTACTGTCTGTAAGTAGTACTACGTCTGTCATTAAGTCTCTCTATATAGGTCAGCTCTTTCATTGCATGTATTTATAATTATCCTCACTATATTATGCAGATTGAAGATCGCCGAATTGAAGAAAAGACAAATCGGTGATATTGGGTTCATTAACACAAATCTCATAGATGCAACTGAGGTTAAATATCATGCCGAAAATACCGAGGCCAACTTGCTACGATCGTTGGTAATAAATGAAAACAAAGATATAATACTCTTTCCTTACAACTTCAAGTGAGTGTTACTGTCTTGTGCATATTCGGTTTCCCTTATTAGTCCAGGTTATAGTAATGTAATTGATGACTTATGCATGCGTGCGCAGCTTCCACTATATTCTCCTAGAGATTAAGCTTGAGCAGGGAGTAGTAACCGTCTTAGACTCGAGACGAAAAGATCCCCAGGACTATGCAGACATGACTCAAATGCTCGAGAAGCAAGTTAAATCGATCATTATCCACCATATCAGCAACTTTGTTCATTTCCTGATATCAAGTAATTGTTTTCTTTGTCTGGCAGGGTTTGCAGAAAATTCACCAAAAAAGCTCTAGGACTGCCGAAGAAGCTGCAATTTAGACAACCGAAAGTAAGTACTATAGTAGCATGTTCCGCGCATCTCCTAGTGATTCAAGCGCTAGTTTCATCAATACCATTTAGCATGCTTGCTTATCAGTTTGATTGACCTCTATTTCTTGTAAAGTGGTTGTGGCAGGAACCCGGGAATAATTATTGTGGATACTACGTTTGCGAGTCCATCCGCTACACGACCTGTGAGCGGGGCTACTCTGACGAACAATATGAAGTGCGTAAGCAATAATATTCACAATTTTATTTTATTACCATCATTTGTGTCGAGTTTCATTTATTCATATATATATGTATTGACCCCCTTCTTCAAATTAGATCTTTCGGATGCGGGATGAACTCCTAGCACCAGATCGTATGCGAGCAATTCAAGAGGAATTGGCGGCATTCTTCCTTGACCACGTGATCGCTGAAAACGGAGAATACTATGTGGACCCTGTGTTCTTACAATTTAATTAAGAGATTATATTGTAAGAGATAATTATTGTATATATGTAGCTGGTAGTGTCAGATAGATATACGAGAACTTGTTGTTCGACCAATCTCTCGGAGAAGGAGAGGTGGTCGATATCACTTCTCTCTGTATGCATATGTTCATGACGATCTTCTGTTTCCTTCATTTGCTTACTAGCTAGCGTGTCTAGTCCTCTCCATACGTATATAGTACGTAGCGTCGACCAAGCACGGAGATAAGAGAGGACACTTCTCTCTATTAATTAGCTAGCTAACACAATATATGAAACACCTGAAATAACCCCCCAAAACCCCCAACCCCCTTTCAAAAAAAAATCCTAGCCACTGAACTGACACGTGGATGCCTATTGGTCCCGGTTAGTGCCACCAACCAGGACCAAAGGCCCTCCTGCCTGGGCTCGCCGCACCGGCCACGTGGAGGCCCATCTGTCCCGGTTCGTGTAAGAACCGGGACTAAAGGGTTAGGGCATTAGTAACGACCCTTTAGTCCCGGTTCAAAAACCGGGATAAAAGGCCCTTACCAACCGGGACAATAGGCCCTTTTTCTACTAGTGTTAGGTTGACTTGACGAGCCTAGCATGTACAGATATGTCCTCGGAACACAAGAGACCGAAAGGTCGAACATGAGTCGTATAGTAGATACGATCAACATCGAGATGTTCACCGTTGATGACTAGTCCGTCTCACGTGATGATCGGACATGGTCTAGTCGATTCGGATCATGTTCACCTAGATGACTAGAGGGATGTCTATCTAAGTGGGAGTTCATTAAATAACCAGATGAACTTAATTATCATGAGCATAGTCAAAAGGTCTTTGCAAATTATGTCGTAGCTTACGCTTTAGTTCTACTGTTTAAGATATGTTCCTAGAGAAAATTTAGTTGAAAGTTGATAGTAGAAATTATGCGGACTGGGTCCGTAAACTGAGGATTGTCCTCAATGCTGCGCAGAAGGCTTATGTCCTTAATGCACCGCTCGGTGTGCTGAACCTCGAGCGTCGTCTGTGGATGTTGCGAACATCTGACATACACGTTTTGATGACTACGTGATAGTTCAGTGCGTAATGCTAACGGTTTAGAATTGAGGCGCCAAAGACGTTTTGAAACGTCGCAGAACATATGAGATGTTCCAAAGACTGAAATTGGGATTTCAGACTAGTGCCCACGTTAAGAGGTATGAGACCTCTGACAAGTTTCTTAAGCCTGCAAACTAAGGGAGAAAAGCTCAATCGTTGAGCATGTGCTCAGATTGTCTGAGTACTACAATCGCTTGAATCGAGTGGGAGTTAATCTTCCAGATGAGATAGTGATGGTTCTCCAAAGTCACTACCACCAAGCTACTAGAGCTTCGTGATGAACTATAACAAATCAGGGATAGATATGATGATCCTTGAGCTGTTCGCGATGTTTGACACCGCGAAAGTAGAAATCAAGTGGGAGCATCAATTGTTGATGGTTAGTAAAACCACTAGTTTCAAAAAGGGCAAGGGCAAGAAAGGGATACTTCATGAAATGGCAAATCAGTTGCTGCTCTAGTGAAGAAACCCAAGGTTGAACCCAAACCCGAGACTAAGTGCTTCTGTAATGAGGGGAACAGTCACTGAAGCAGAACTACCCTAGATACTTGGTAGATGAGAAGGCAGGCAAGGTCGACAGAAGTATATTGGATATACATTATATTAATGTGTACTTTACTAGTACTCCTAGTAGCACCAGGGTATTAGATACCGGTTCGGTTGCTAAGTGTTGGTAACTCGAACTAAAAGGCTACGGAATAAACGGAGACTAGCTAAAGGTGAGATGACGATATGTGTTGGAAGTGTTTCCAAGGTTGATGTGATCAAGCATCGCATGCTCCCTCTACCATCGAGATAGGTGTTGAACCTAAATAATTGTTATTTGGTGTTTGCGTTGAGCATAGACATGATTGGATTATGTTTATCGCAATACGGTTACTCATTTAAGGATAATAATGGTTACTCTGTCCATTTGAATAATACCTTCAATGGTCTTGCACCTAAAATGAATGGTTTATTGAATCTCGATTGTAGTGATACACTTGTTCATGCCAAAAGATATAAGATAGTAATGATAGTACCACATACTTGTGGCACTGCCATTTGAGTCATATTGGTGTAAAACGCATGAAGAAGCTCCATGTTGATGGATCTTTGGACTCACACGTTTTTGAAAAGATTGAGACATGCGAACCATGTCTATTGGTAGATATGCATGAAGAAACTCCATACAGATGGATCGTTTGGACTCACTTGATTTTGAATCACTTGAGACATGCAAATCATAACACACGGGCAAGATGACTGAAAGGCCTCGTTTTCAGTAAGATGGAACAAGAGAGCAACTTGTTGGAAGTAATACATTTGATGTGTGCAATCCAATGAGTGCTGAGGCACGCAGTGGATATCGTTATGTTCTTACTTCACAGATGATTTGAGTAGATGCTGAGTGTATTTACTTGATGAAACACAAGTCTGAATTATTGAAAGGTTCAAGTAATTTCAGAGTGAAGTTGAAGATCGTCGTGACAAGAGGATAAAATGTCTATGATATGATCATAGAGATGAATATCTGAGTTACGAGTTTGGTACACAATTAAGACCTTGCGGAAATTGTTTCATAACTAATACCGCCTGGAAGACCATAGTGTGATGGTGTGTCCGAACATCATAAATGCACCCTATTGGATATGGTGCATACCATGATGTCTCTCTCATCGAAATACCACTATCGTTTATGGGTTAGGCATTAGAGACAAGTGCATTCACTTTAAATAGGGCACCACGCAATTCCGTTGAGACGACACCGTATGAACTATGGTTTAGAGAAACCTAAGCTGTTGTTTCTTAAAAGTTTGGGGCTGCGACGCTTATGTGAAAAAGTTTTAGACTGATAAGCTCGAACCCAAAGCGGATAAATGCATCTTCATAGAATACCCAAAACAGTTGGGTATACCACCTATTTCAGATCTGGAAGCAAAAGTGATTGTTTCTAGAAACGGGTCCTTTCTCGAGGAAAAGTTTCTCTCGAAAGAATTGAGTGGGAGGATGGTGGAGACTTGATGAGGTTATTGAACCATGACTTCAACTAGTGCGTGGCAGGGCACAGGAAGTTGTTCCTGTGGCACCTACACCAATTGAAGTGGAAGCTTATGATAGTGATCATGATACTTCGGATCAAGTCACTACCAAACCTCGTAGGTCGACAAGGATGCGTTGTAAAGCCCACGATGCGGCTATATCTCCCACGTGTCGAGGCACGACTTAGAGGCATAACCGCATAGTTGTTTTGTCGCAAGAAGGGTCATCTTCACACAATCCCATGTAATGAACAAGAATGGGACAAAGAGTTGGCTTACAATCGCCACTTCACACAATACATAAATATAATTCATTCATCATCCAAAATACACACATAGACCGACTACGGTCAAAATCCAAATGAAAAATAAGATAACCCCAAATGCTAGATCCCCGATCGTCCCAACTGGGCTCCACTACTGATCATCAGGAAAAGACACATAGTAACAACCACGTTCCTCATCGAACTCCCACTTGAGATCGATCCCATCATCTGCACTGGCATCGTCGGCACCTGCAACTGTTTTGGTAGAATCTGTGAGTCACGAGGACTCAGCAATCTCACACCCGCGAGATCAAGACTATTTAAGCTTATAGGAAAGGATGATGTAGTGAGGTGGAGCTGCAGCAGACACTAAGCATATATGGTGGCTAACATACGCAAAAGAGAGCGAGAAGAGAAGCAACGGAACGGTCGTCATCTAGAAATGACCAAGAAGTGATCCTAAACTCCTACTTACGTCATTCATAACTCAAACCGTGTTCACTTCCCGGACTCCGCCGAGAAGAGACCATCACGGCTACACACACGGTTGATGTATTTTAATTGGGTCAAGTGACAAGTTCTCTACAACCGGACATTAACAAATTCCCATCTGCCTCATAACCGCGGGCACGGCTTTCGAAAGATAATACCCTGCAGGGGTGTCCCAACTTAGCCCATCATAAGCTCTCACGGTCAATGAAGGATAAACCTTCTCCCGGAAAGACCCGATCAGTCTCGGAATCCCGGTTTACAAGACATTTCGACAATGGTAAAACAAGACCAGCAAAGCCGCCCGAATGTGCCGACAAATCCCGATAGGAGCTGCACATATCTCGTTCTCAGGGCACACCGGATGAGACATCCTACGAGTAAAACTAGACCTAGAGTTTCCACGAGGGGCCCCGCAGTCTACTCAGTTCGCACCAACACTCGAAGGAGCACTGGCCCGGGGGGGGGGGGGGTTAAAATAAAGATGACCCTCGGGCTCTAGAAAACCCGGGGAAAATAGGCTTAGGTGGCAAATGGTAAAACCAAGGTTGGGCCTTGCTGGAGGAGTTTTATTCAAGGCGAACTGTCAAGGGGGTCCCATAAATCACCCAACCGCGTAAGGAACGCAAACTCAAGGAACATAATACCGGTATGACGGAAACTAGGGCGGCAAGAGTGGAACAAAACACCAGGCATAAGGCCGAGCCTTCCACCCTTTACCAAATATATAGATGCATTAGTTAAATAAGAGATATTGTGATATCCCAACATATCCATGTTCCGACATGGAACAAACTTCAACTTCACCTGCAACTAGCAACGCTATAAGAGGGGCTGAGCAAAAGCGGTAACTTAGCCAAACAACGGTTTGCTAGGAAAGGATGGTTAGAGGCTGACATGGCAATATGGGAGGCATGAAATAGCAAGTGGTAGGTAGCGCAGCATGGCAATAGAGCGAACAACTAGCAAAGCAAAGATAGAAGTGATTTCGAGGGGTGGTCATCTTGCCTGCAAGGTTCTCAGAGTTGTCGAAAGCTTGATCCTCGTAAGCGTACTCAACAGGTTCCTCGTTCACGAACTCGTCTCCTGGCTCTACCCAAGACAAGAACACAAGCAATGGAACCACAATCAATCACGGGAAATGCACAAGCAACATGATGCAAAACATGTATGATATGCAAGATATGATATGCGATGCATATGCGTGCTCCGGAAGGAAAACGATGAACAAGGCAGTAACTTGGCAAACCAAGCATGCCACTGGAAAGATGAGATGATTTCGGTCGAAATCGATATAAAGATCACCGGAAACGGATGCACGGTTTGCAAATGGCAAGCAAAACAAGAATGACACAAATCTGCGATTAACAGCATGATAGCACTTAAAATGCAACAAGTAACAATACTACAGCACTCCAACATAGCAACAAAGCATATAACAGTAATCTACAGGAGATGCTTGACAAAATATGAACACTGAGCTACGGCTAGTTCACAACATAACAAGCTCAAACAAGCATGGCAAAAGTGCAAAAGATAACAGGATCACAGACTTGGTGAAATTACTGGACATGGCAGAAAACAGCATCAAGTAGCAATGTTCAGAGCACGAAATCAACATGCTACAGGAACTTAACATGGAAACACAAGGCATGGACGTATTCTACTAGATGCATATGACAAAAGTCCCTTACTGACCATAAGCCAAAAAGGACCAGAAGATATGATGGCAACCACGTAAACATAGCAAGTTTCGTTATCAGGTTCCAGACTTGGCAGAAAACAGAGCATGGCAGAAACAATAATATGAGGGCATCTTGGTGAGCTTGATGCACTCACCACAAAGCAATGCATGACAACACAAGCATACCTATAGCACGATGGCGTGTTTATGAAGCTATCCATGGCAAGAACAAAAGCATAGCATGTATGGATCAACTACAACAAGCTTGGCAAAATTGCATATCATGTTAAGAATCTGCCAGAAATATTTTATAGCAAAAGTAGAGCAAGATTAAGTCATGCTATGGCACTCCATAATTGCAAAAAAGGGCCGGAGTGGATCCATTAGAACAATATCTACAAAACATCCTTACTGAATATCTCCAAAATATGCATGGATCTTACTGTAGAATCAAGTTTACATGGCAACAAAATAACAGCAGACAAAGACAGAAAGTGAAAGTCCCTGAAATCAGAAACATTACGGAGCCTAGTTTGCATGCTTGTGCTAGTCACCACAGAGATCACAAAAATACATGTAATACGCCACTGGAAAGACGGCATGACATACAACAAAACACATGTAGAGCTGATGCCCATAAGATGCACAGATTAAATGATACAAAAATAACAAATCTCCAAGTTCTGATAAGAACCAGCAGATAACAGCAACTAGCACTCTTGCACCAGAGATTTGGGCATCAAGATGGCCTCTAATGAACATGGAGCAATTGAACAAAATGTAGAGCATCACGAGGAGAACAATTCGATATATTACACGCGCGAAACGGAGCTATGTACAGAGAGTTATGCCATGATGAATAGGGGTAATTGCTGAGAAAAATAATGACTTAGAAGATTTTCGGGGAAACGAGAAAGTCAACCTTCGGTCTTCCTCGATCCAGATCTGGCCGGGCCGGGCCTCGAGCTCGCCGGAGCAAGCGGAGGGCGGCGGGAGGAGGCCGGAGGAGAGGTCGGGCGGCCGGGCTTGGGCTCGGGGAGGAGGTGGAGGAGGCCGGGGACGCGGGTTGCGGCGTCCGCGGGCGGCGGCCGGCGACGAAGTGGCGACGGGCGGCGATGGCGGCGGGGCCGGCCGGTGCGGCGGCGCGGCCAGGACGGCGGGGCCGGCCTGTCGTGGAATTGTCACGGCAGATGTCCTCAAGCTAGGACTTAGTCGTGGAGCCATCGCCGCTAGGAAGCTTGAAGGGGTTAACGGGACAAGGAACACGAGGGTTTATACTGGCTCGGCCCCTTACGGTGAAGGTAAAAGCCTACGTCCAGTTGAGGTGGTATTGATTAGGGTTTCGATGACCAGGGAGCTTAACTGCTATGCCTGGCTCTCGATGAGTTCTTTCTTGCCCTTCAACCGCTGCTGGGTCATCCCTTTATATAGAGAGGTTGACGCCCAGCGGCTCTCAGAGTCCCGACCGGCTCATAAGAGTGTCCGGCTCGGACTCTCAACTACTCTTGCCTTACACTACAAGTTCTACCATAATGATGATTGTAACTACGTGCCTTAAGCCATATCCGGGTCTTAAGCCCATCTTTGGCCCACCGTCTTCAAGCTTGGCGCCGGGCTTCTGGCGATGACCATTATGAGTAACCCGGCCCCTTCTGGCGGGTGACTCTAAGGTCTATATCCTCAACATTAGGCCCCAGATTGATTTGAGCCGGCTCATGTCAATCTTCAATTCTTTCGACAGAAAACCTCTGACTTACAATTGTGTGAAGGCCATAACCCGGCGTGACGTCATCCTTCGGACTCCGGGTAATCCGCCGTGACGTCATCTTCCATTAAGTCCATTTTTTACTCCACCAGATCCGCAACGGATCTTATCTTTACTGCCATCCCGAAAATCAAGGCATTTCATGGGGAAATAACCATGCCGTGGTCTCCTCGTTTCTCGCGCCCACTTATGAGCTTACCCTTATAAATAGTCCGGCCCGATGAGCCTTCAGCCACCCTTCTTCCTCCTCGCGCCACTGCTCTTCCGCTCGAGCTCTGTTGCCGTCGCCGCCGCGGGTCTTCTCGTCCTCACCGACTCCGGCCGCTGCATCAACCTGTTGTGTCCAGAGAACGGCAGCGACCTCCGCGACTCACCAACACCTGTAAGTCCTTGCTGCCCCGTAGAACAGATCTGCAGTAGGGTTTCTTCTTGTTCTTCCCGTGTTCTTCACCGTTCTTCGCAGGCCCTCGGTAGATTTGATTTTTACTGTCCTTTTTTGATCTTAGCCTTGTACAGAACCACTGCGGTAGCTGTTTAGCACCCATTTCACATGCAAGTAGACCTCTTTTTACTGCATAAAGGCTCCGTTCGATCCCAAGAACTTCCCTTGCGTCTGTTTTTAGGTCTAGAAACTTTCCTTTTAGCCGACCGTTTTGATCCAAATTATTTACTGCAATGTGTGAAACCTGTTTTCACCACACTTAGTAAAAAACTGCACTCATTGAGTCATGGCGGTTTACATTTCCGGTTTAAAGAAACCACGCGTCGTAGAACCTTCCGGCTCAAAGGAAGCCATGCGCCGTAAAATGCTCCGGCTTACTAACAACAAGGCTGTAGACGATTTGAATTACTCTCAAGCACACCAGCGGCTTAGATAACCCGATACACTTAGATATATGTCATTAGGCCCCTCCATAAGCCGCCACTTTAAACACCGAGCTGTAAATTTCCTCCGGCTTACAATTAAACCGGACATTTTACTTTTATCGTAGGCTTCCAACTTTCACCATGCCTCCCAAAGCTCCCAAAGCACCCATCACTTGCAATTGGATGAGGTCCAACGTCACCGACGAGACCTTAGCGGACTTTGTGAAGTCGGGTTACCTGCCCAAGAAGGACGTCATGTCCTACCGTGCCCCTGACCCGTCAGAGGAGAGACCACAGCCAAAGGACGGGGAGGTAGTGATTTTTGCGGATCACATGAGCCGGGGCTTCGCACCGCCCGGCTCAAAGTTCTTCAGGGATGTACTGAATTTCTTTGACCTGCGGCCACAAGATATAGGATCCAACTCGGTGTCCAACATATGCAATTTCCAAGTGTTCTGCGAGGTTTATCTTGGAGAAGAGCCCAGCCTGCTACTCTTCAAAGAGCTCTTCTACCTGAACCGCCAGAACGAGTGCGCCAACAGGCCAAGTTTGGAACTTGGCGGAATCTCCATTCAGCGACGGAGAGACTGCCTTTTCCCTTACGCCGAGCCGCCGAGTCACCCAAAGGACTGGAACCAGACATGGTTCTATTGCCAAGACACGTCGCCGGCTGACGAGAGCCCGCTGCCCGGCTTTTGCCCTTCACGTCTGGAGCCAACTCACCCTCTGTCTGACAAGTTAACTCAGGCGGAGCGCCAACCTCTGCTCCCCACCATCAACAAGGTCAAGGCTCTCCTGGGCAATGGTCTCAACGGAATTGATCTGGTCCGGGTCTGGATCTCGTGGCGGGTGATCCCTCTGAGCCGCTGCCCCGGCTTAATGTGTGAGTACACAGGCCGGAAAGATGACCCCCTGCGACACAGCCGCAACGATCTTCCTGAAGACGTTGCTGAAGACATGACCAAGGCTCTCTTGAACGAGAGCTTGGCAGACTGCGGGAGGACCGGGTTAGCCCCCTTCTGCAAGACCAACCCAGCCCCAGCAGTAAGCCGCTGATCTGAACATCTTATCTTCTTCTGTAGATAACTTTCATCTAAATCTTTAAGAAATCATCATTGTATTTTTCAGGCTGATGACAAATTCTGGAAGGTCAAATATGACCATGAGGCGGCCAAGAAGGCCAGGAAGGCAAAGAAAGCCGCCAAGAGAGCCGCTCCTCACAAGAAGGGAAGTAGGCCTACTGCTTCGGAGCTGGTGCAACTAAGCGACATCTCTGAGTCAGAGGTAACCCCTGAACCTGTAAGCTCTTGTTGTATGTCTTGTTTATTTCTGTCCACCTTATCAATACCGTTCATCAACAAGATGACACCGGAGCAAGTAACCCGGTGGTTGAAGAGGTAATGACACTTTCCTCTGACTCGGAGCCCTTGCCAAGGCTGAAAGTCCGAAGGGTAACCCGGAAAGTAAGATTTTCATATCCTTTAGCTTATCAAGATCCTCAATTTCTTTTGAAGCAACAGATTCATGAGAACCGGCGGCACACCTGGACCAACAAGGATGCTGACCTCTCCTCCGGCTTACCCGAGGCATCAAGGAAGCACCGGACCGAGGTTATTTCCAACTTATATCCTTTTCATCCTCTGGCGGGTGTTATACGTGAACCTCTCAATTCTTCTGATTCAAATTATCAGGAAACGTCACCCTCCTCTGGTGACTCGATGCAATCAAGCCTGCCGGCCTTCAAGATTGTACCCGGGTAATGATGATCATTTCTTATTGTGCTTATCTTTGCTCATACCTTTGTACTAACCTTTTTGTCCTTTCAGTGCCCAGGCAAAGCTCACCAAGAGGGCGAAGAAGACCAAGCCGGTCGAAGAGCCGAACTTGCCTGAACCGGAGGTTGCAACTCAAGAAACGCCAGTTGCCTCTGCCCCTTCAGCTCAAGAACCTCAAGAAGCTTCTGCTAACCCGGAGACTTCCAGCCTGGCTCACCCGGTCAATGACCCGGACGTGGTAATCACCCGGACGGAGTTTGTTGAGCCGGGGATACCTACTGTGCTCGCCAAGTGCTCCGCCAAGGAGGAGTTGCTAGGGCGCCACCGGGCTAATCTGGACCTCACCGACTACGCCAATCTGAACATCGGAGAGATCGTCTCCGGCTATGTCAGTCAGGTGCACAAGAGCCGGGACGTAGAGATCGACATGGTGAATCAGATTCAGCAGAAGTCTGAGGTACCACTCTTCCCGCTTTACTGCATAGTTATCTTTACCATGCTAGCCCCCAAGTCGATGACTTATGATTGAATATGTTGTAGACTTAAGTTCCGGCTTACTTCCATGAACCGGTAATTTGTAGATAGGAACGTTCGATATGCATTAGCCCCCAAGTGCCAGGTGTCTTTGCTTGGAAAACGCTTGGGACTTTAAATTGGCATAGTAACTGTTCATGCTATAACCTGGAAATTATGCAGGCTGCTTGCAAGAAGTTTGAGGCTGACATCTCCGACTTAAAGACCCGCCTGAAGACGCAAGAAACTGAGACCCAGAAGGCCAATGCCAAATTTGTGTCCAGTATTGCGGCGCAAGAAAAGCTGAAGACGGACTTTGACGCTGAACGGAAAGCCTGGGCCGAAGAGAAGGCTACTCTGGTGAACCGGGCCGAACAGGCGGAGAAGGCTCTGACAGAGAAGACCGCCGAACTCTCCGGCCTAAAGCGCCAAGTGTCCCAGATGGTTGCCGCAATCTTCGGCAAGTCATTTCACCGGCTTTCATCAAGTTTATAATCTTTATATCTCATAACTCATCCTTGTCGGCGGCTTATCTTATTCTGTTAAACAGGTCCCAAAAGCGCCAACCTCAACCAAAGCGTGGTAACCAAGCTGAAGGCCGTGTACACCCTGGTGGAGCAACTCTACACCGGGTCACAGCGTGCTTTGGCTGTGGTGGCCCTATCCAATGAGGTGCCGACTCACCTGGTGGAAGTTCTTTGCCGGCTCGCCGTTCTTCCTCAACGTGTCCAAGAGCTGCGACGGGCCTCTGCAAGAGCCGGAGCCATAGCTGCTCTAAGCCGGGCCAAGGCGTTCCTTCCAGAACTAGACCCGACAGACATCGCTCTGGGCTATCCCAGCTTGAAGGAAGACGGCACCGCCTTCGACCAAAAGGATTTCGCAGCCTGCGTGAAGATCGTACGCCCGGTGGCCACTCTGATTGGCAATGATACAGATCTGACTAAGTACCAACCGGGTTACGATGCAGAGAATCAGAGGATCCCCACTCCGCGCTATGAAGCCCTCAGCTTAGTCCCGCCGACCCGTAAGCACACCTTTGCCCCGGAAATTGACCCGGCCGGGTTAATCGACGAGGAAGCTCAATTTGAAGCTCTGAGCGGCATTGACTGGAAGTCGTCAACTTTCCAGGTCTTGGGAACAGCCGGAGGAGCGGAGAGGGATGAGCCGGAAACCTCAACCCAGCAAGCGTCATAACTCTGTCGACGGTTTATGTGAAACAATGCTTCACCCTTTTGGACTCAATGAGTCTTGTAATAGAATAGGATCAACACTTTAACTGTGCCGTGCCATCGGCACGTGTTGGATGCTGAATTCTTATGAAAGTTTCTTCCTTATATGTCTCCGGGTTATAGTTGATCAGTCATGTTCCTTAAGCTTAAATAGTTGTCTTTAACTATCCTGCATAGAAAGACAAATCACAAGTCTCGAGGCGGCTTACCGCACGGACAATCATAGTCTTATGCATATAACCCGGAATATGAATCAAAAAAGACTGGTCCTCAAATATGTCCTTGATATAGCCGTAACAACACACTTACCAGCCTGCAAGCACACTTCCGGCTTAGATAACCCGGGCAATAAGGTTGGTACCTCAATTCTGGTTTACCAGTCTTAATAACGCCGATTGTATTCGACTAGCACTGTAAATCAAAGTTAAGCCGGCAAAGTGAGACCCGCCGTGCATACTTGAAATAATCAGAAGAACTTGCTATAAATCAGGAAAACGTAGGGGCTTCCGGTTCGAATACGACCAGAGACCCGTCCCAAAGGGGTTATGCTAGGATTCGAATGCGATCATATAGCCCCCAGTGGGTGTGGCGATGCCAATCAAGAGGGTACCGACAGCTATGTTCTTGGTTCGAATACGACCCATGTTTGAACAGGAAGCCCCCAAATGACTTTAAGAATTGTTTAACGACGCTGATTCGAATACGATCCACGTCGGTTCCCAAAGAGGTTAAACTATGATTCAAATATGATCAAAGAAAACTCCCCAATGAGCTCGGCACTTTGCCAATCAAATGGATATCGACAGCTATGTTCTCTTTGGTTCGAATACGACCTATGTTTGAACAGGAAGCCCCCAAATGACTATATTATGTATGGCTAAATTTGAATACGATCATAAGCCGGATCCTCCTTCAAGTTATCACATGATCTTGTAATGAGAACAACACATTCATCTTTGGAGGAGAAAAAAGGACAGAGGTCCTGCTTTATTGCTTCTCATAATATATACATGGCTTAGAGAAATATGTACATTATGAGAGCCGGTGGCTCAAGTGTAGTAAGGCCGAAGCTGAGCTATATTCCACGGCAGACGGGTCTCTTCCTCCGACTTACGTGAATCTTTGTGCTCCCGAATGTCAATGAGGTAATATGACCCGTTGTGCAAATTCTTGCTGACCACAAAGGGCCCTTCCCAAGGCGGGGATAGCTTGTGCACATCTGTTTGATCTTGGATGAGCCGAAGCACCAGATCGCCTTCCTGGAAGACCCGGGATTTAACCCGGCGACTATGATAACAGCGCAGATCTTGTTGGTAAATCGCTGAGTGAGCTGCTGCCACATCACGCTGTTCGTCCAACAAGTCAAGAGCATCTTGGCGCGCCTGTTCATTATCCGCCTCAACATAAGCCGCCACTCGAGGCGAGTCATGACGGATGTCACTGGGGAGGACTGCTTCTGCCCCATAAACCATGAAGAAAGGCGTGAACCCTGTAGACCTGTTAGGAGTAGTGTTGATGCTCCATAACACAGAGGGCAGCTCCTCCACCCAACAACCCGGCGTCCGTTGCAAAGGGACCAAAAGCCGGGGCTTGATACCCTTCAAGATCTCCTGATTACCCCTCTCAGCTTGACCATTGGATTGAGGATGAGCCACTGATGAAACATCAAGTTGGATATGCTCTCGTTGACAAAACTCCTCCATGGCGCCTTTGGATAGATTGGTACCATTGTCAGTTATAATGCTGTGCGGAAAACCAAAGCGAAAAATCACCTTTTTCATAAATTGAACCGCCGTGGCTGCATCACACTTGCTAACTGGTTCAGCTTCAACCCACTTTGTAAATTTGTCAACTGCCACCAAGAGGTGGGTCTTCTTATCCTTGGACCTTTTAAAAGGCCCAACCATATCAAGCCCCCAGACCGCAAAGGGCCAAGTAATTGGGATCATCCTCAGCTCCTGAGCCGGCACATGAGCCCGTCGCGAGAACCTTTGGCAACCATCACATTTACTGACCAAGTCCTCCGCATCAGCATGAGCCGTCAGCCAATAAAAACCATGACGAAAAGCCTTGGCCACAAGAGACTTTGAGCCGGCATGATGGCCACAATCTCCTTCATGAATTTCACGCAAAATGTCTTGACCTTCCTCAGGGGAGACACATCGCTGGAACGCTCCCGTAACACTGCGGCGATGCAACTCACCATTGATAACAACCATTGACTTAGACCGCCGGGTTATTTGCCTGGCCAAAGTTTCGTCCTCAGGCAAATCTCCCCGGGTCATGTAAGCCAGATAGGGCACTGTCCAATCCGGGATGATGTGGAGAGCCGCCACCAGCCGTGCCTCCGGGTCAGGGACAGCCAAGTCTTCCTCTGTAGGCAACTTAACATAAGGGTTATACAAGACGTCCAGGAAAGTATTAGGCGGCACCGGTTTTCGCTGAGAGCCCAGCCGGCTTAAAGCATCAGCCGCCTCGTTCTTCCTGCGATCTATGTGCTCTACTTGGTAACCCTGAAAGTGCCCAGCAATGGCATCAACTTCACGGCGATAAGCCGCCATGAGAGGGTCCTTGGAGTCCCACTTTCCTGACACTTGTTGAGCCACCAAGTCTGAGTCGCCGAAGCACCTTACCCGGCTCAAGCTCATCTCCTTAGCCATCCGAAGACCGTGGAGCAAGGCCTCGTACTCAGCCGCATTGTTAGTGCAAGGAAACATCAACTGTAGCACATAATGGAACTTGTCACCTTTAGGGGAAGCCAACACGACTCCAGCCCCCGAGCCCTCCAATTGCCTGGACCCATCGAAGTGAATAGTCCAGTATGTGTTATCCGGCTTTTGCTCAGGCACTTGTGATTCTGTCCAATCATTGATGAAATCCACCAAGGCCTAAGATTTAACAGCAGTGCGTGGCACGTATTTCAGACCATGAGGTCCGAGCTCTATAGCCCACTTAGCCACTCTCCCTGTGGCCTCTCTGTTTTGAATGATATCACCAAGAGGGGCAGAACTGACCACAGTGATGGGATGACCCTGGAAATAATGTTTAATCTTCCGGCTCACCATGAATACACCATAAACAAGCTTCTGCCAATGTGGATACCGCTGTTTGGACTCGATGAGCACTTCGCTGACATAATAAACCGGCCGCTGAACCGGATGCTCCTTACCCTCCTCCTTGTGCTCCACCACCATAGCCACACTGACGGCTCGTGTGTTAGCCGCCACATACAGTAATAAAGGCTCCTTATCAACCGGAGCAGCAAGGACTGGGGGCTCTGCCAGCTGCCTCTTCAAATCCTCAAAAGCAGTATTAGCTGCATCATTCCAGACAAAGTCATCAGTTTTCTTCATCAACTGATATAACGGCATGGCCTTCTCACCCAAACGGCTTATAAACCGGCTTAAAGCAGCGATGCGACCCGCCAAGCGCTGGACGTCATTTATACACGCCGGCTTAGCCAGGGAGGTGATGGCCTTGATCTTCTCCGGGTTAGCTTCAATGCTTCTGTTAGAAACCAAGAAGCCCAAGAGTTTGCCTGCCGGAACACCAAAAACACACTTGGCTGGGTTAAGCATCATCTTGTAGACCCGGAGATTATCAAAGGTCTCCTTCAGATCATCTATCAAGGTTTCCTCCTTCATGGATTTAACCACAATATCGTCCACATAAGCATGAACATTGCGCCCAATCTGGTTATGAAGACAGTTCTGCACGCAACGCTGATAAGTCGCCTGTGCACACTTGAGTCCAAAGGGCATGGACACATAGCAGAAGGCTCCAAAGGGAGTGATGAACGCCGTCTTCTCCTGGTCCTTAACTGCCATTTTAATCTGATGATATCCAGAATAAGCATCCAAGAAACTTAAGCGCTCACAACCTGCCGTAGCATCAATAATTTGATCAATACGGGGAAGGGCAAAAGGATCAGCCGGACACGCCTTGTTTAAGTCCGTGTAGTCCACACACATCCGCCAGGTGCCGTTCTTCTTGAGCACGAGGACCGGGTTAGCTAACCATTTTGGGTGAAAAACTTCAACAATAAACCCGGCCGCCAAGAGCCGGGCCACCTCTTCACCAATAGCTTTCCGTCTTTCTTCATTAAACCGCCGAAGGAATTGCCTGACCGGCTTAAACTTCGGATCAACATTGAGAGTGTGCTCAGCGAGTTCTCTAGGTACACCTGGCATGTCAGAAGGTTTCCATGCAAAAATGTCCCTATTCTCACGGATGAACTCGATGAGCGCGCTTTCCTATTTTGGATCCAGATTGGCACTGATGCTAAACTGCTGAGATGAATCACCTGGAACGAAATCAACAAGTTTAGTCTCATCAGCCGACTTAAATTTCATTGCCGGCTCATGCTCCGTAGTTGGCTTTTTCAGAGAAGTCATATCTGTTGGGTCAACATTCTCCTTGTAAAATTTTAACTCCTCTGTCGCACAAACAGATTCTGCATAAGCTGCATCGCCTTCCTCACACTCCAAGGCCACCTTCCGACTGCCATGAACCGTAATGGTCCCACGGAGACCCGGCATCTTGAGCTGCAGATACACGTAACATGGCCGTGCCATGAACTTGGCGTAAGCCGGCCGCCCAAATATGGCATGATACGGGCTTCTTATCTTGACCACCTCAAAGGTCAATTTTTCCACCCTGTAGTTGTGCTCGTCTCCAAAGGCCACTTCCAACTCGATCTTGCCGACTGGATAAGCCGACTTACCAGGTACCACACCATGGAAAATAGTGTTTGACTGGCTGAGGTTCTTATCAATCAATCCCATACGACGGAAAGTCTCATAATAGAGGATGTTGATGCTGCTGCCTCCATCCATGAGCACCTTAGTGAACTTATATCCTCCCACCTGAGGAGCCACCACCAAGGCCAAGTGACCCGGATTATCCACCCGGGGAGGGTGATCCTCCCTACTCCACACTATAGGCTGCTCAGACCACCGCAAGTAGCGTGGAACCGCCGGCTCAACAGCATTCACGGCCCTCTTATGAAGCTTCTGATCTCGCTTACACAGACTGGTGGTAAACACATGATACTGTCCACCGCTAAGCTGCTTTGGATTGGTCTGATAACCCCCTGCTGCTACTGATGACCCTGGCCAGACTGTTGATTAAAGCCCCCTTGACCGTTCTGAGGATTAGAATTTGAGCCGTCGCCCGGGCCATGAAAGGCGCCGGCGCCTGGGCCACCGCCCGGGCCGTTGTTGCCATTAAAGGCGTTGGAATTCTTAAAGGCCTTCATGATCGCACAGTCCTTCCATAAATGAGTAGCTGGCTTCTCCCTAGAGCCGTGCCTTGGACAAGGTTCATTCAACAGCTGCTCCAGCGTCGGGCCTGACCCGCCAGCTCGGGGAGGTGGCCTCCCCTTGCGTCGCTGGTTATTACCCTGGGAGCTGGCGTTGGCTACGAACTCTAGGCTGCCATCGGCCTTGCGCTTGCCACCTCCTTGGTTCCCCGGGTTATGCTGAGGACCCTTGCCATTGCCGTTCTTCTTTCCCTTCCCTGTCCTTTCATCATCTGAAGCAGGGTCCTTGGTACCATCAGAATCGGCGTACTTGACGAGAGCCGCGATCAGCGTACCCATATCATTGCAGTCGCGCTTAAGCCGCCCGAGTTTCATCTTCAGGGGCAAAAAACGACAATTCTGTTCCAACATTAAGACTGCAGAGCCGGCATCCATTTTATCAGATGAATGTATGATGTCCTTAACCCGGCGAACCCAATGTGTCGTAGACTCACCCTCCTGCTGTTTGCAGTTAGTCAAATCCACAATTGACATAGACTGCCTACAGGTATCCTTGAAATTTTTGATGAACCGGGCCTTCAGCTCAGCCCAAGACCCGATGGAATTTGGTGGTAGCCCTTTCAACCAAGTGCGGGCAGTCCCATCCAACATCATGGTGAAGTACTTGGCCATTGCCGCTTCACTGACCTCCAGCAGTTCCATGGCCATCTTGTAACTTTCGATCCAGGCTGCGGGTTGTAAGTCAGCCGTGTAATTAGGCACCTTCCTAGGGCCTTTGAAGTCCTTTGGTAGACGCTCATTGCGGAGAGCTGGCACTAAACAAGGGACACCTCCAGTCCTGGTAGGGATACCCACGTCGACGGAAGCCGTCGGATAAGCCAGGGGAGTCTGGTAAGCCGTCAACTGAGGCACCTGCTCCGCCTCTTGCCGCGCTCTGTCTTGGTCTGCTGCGTGAAAGGCTCCGTTATGAGCCGGGCCATGGCCAGGGGGCAGGTCATGGCGTCGGACGTTACTTGAGCCGGTCGCTGAGACCATGTGTCTGCTGTAACTCGGGCTCCGGCCTGGACGAGGGGTTGAGTGGATCCTGTCCCGGCTGTAGGAGTACGCCTCTTGCTGCGCCAGTGCTGTCTGAAGGAGTTCCCTGACCCGGCGGGTTTCGATGGCCGTCGGAGAGTCGCCGTCAATTGGGAGGGCCGCCAGCCGCGCTGCAGCGGCCACCATGTTCTCCAGCGGGTTAGCATAATGACCCGGTGGTATTGGCACATACTGAGGCGGGGCAGGGCTCACCCGGGGAGGCCCCATCACTTGCGGCTGAATAGGGTTCCCAGACCCGGGCACTATGATCCCTGGTGGGTTACTAGACCCTGCACCTGGCGTGTTGAAGAGGTTTCGAGGATCATAAACCGGAGGGAGTCGAGATTGGGCCTTTTGATGCCTCCTTCTCATGACCTCATTGGACGCGTTCTGATCCATCGTGAGCCGGAAGGACTGCGCCTGGATCAACTGAGTTTGGGCGTCGAGAGCCGCCCTCTCCGCAGCCATCCTGATCCCTTCCGCTGCCAGATCCTCCTTAGCTTTCACTAGATCTAACTTTAACTACGCCACCTCCGCGTCATGCTGAGCTTGATCCGCCGGGTCAACCGCGGCGGTCAACAGGGCCGTCATCTTGTCCGTGAGATCCATCAGCACCTGAGCCGGCGAGGGCACCGGGTTTCCCGCTCCAGCAGCGGGGTTCTGAACAGGCTGCGTGCCGGCCATGAAGATTCCCACCCGGCTTGGCGGCTCAAACGGGTCCGGAATACTGTCACCATCGGAACAACCCATGAGCCTGCCATCTTGAAGTTGATACAACGAGTTTGACTCATCTGTGGATGACTCGCCGTCAGAGCCGGCGGCCGTCTCATCACCAGATCCAGATCTATCAGAGAGCCCTCCATGGATACATCCCACAAAAGCATGCTTTAAGGCAGGCAGGGCCCGGGCGGGTCGTGCACGCTGAGCCGTCTCGACGAGATCGGCGCAGAGATCCGGCTCAGGGCCTGGCTCACCAATCTTGCCAATGAAAACATGAATTCCGCCGAAGGGGACCCGGTACCCGTAGTCAATTGAGCCGGCGTCGGGGCCCCAGTTTGCATCGTCGATGTAGAGCTTGCCGCGACGACTCTTGGTCATCCGGCCCACAGCGTATCCCTTGAGCCCTTTGAAGCTGCCCTTCAAGAACTCAAATCCACCGTGCGCTGGCCCCACGGTGGGCGCCAACTGTCGTGGAATTGTCACGGCAGATGTCCTCAAGCTAGGACTTAGTCGTGGAGCCATCGCCGCTAGGAAGCTTGAAGGGGTTAACGGGACAAGGAACACGAGGGTTTATACTGGTTCGGCCCCTTACGGTGAAGGTAAAAGCCTATGTCCAGTTGAGGTGGTATTGATTAGGGTTTCGATGACCAGGGAGCTTAACTGCTATGCTCGGCTCTCGATGAGATCTTTCTTGCCCTTCAACCGCTGCTGGGTCGTCCCTTTATATAGAGAGGTTGACGCCCAACGGCTCTCAGAGTCCCAGCCGGCTCATAAGAGTGTCCGGCTCGGACTCTCAACTACTCTTGCCTTATACTACAAGTTCTACCATAATGATGATTGTAACTACGGGCCTTAAGCCATATCCGGGTCTTAAGCCCATCTTTGGCCCACCGTCTTCAAGCTTGGCGCCGGGCTTCTGGCGATGACCATTATGAGTAACCCGGCCCCTTCTGGCGGGTGACTCTAAGGTCTATATCCTCAACACGGCCGGTGCAGCGGCGCGGCGAGGAGGCGGAGGGCGCGCGCGGCGCGCGGCTGGATCTGGGCCGGGAGGGCCCCGTACGGGCTCTCCGGGCCGGCGGCGCGGCGAAGGCGGCGGTGACACATGGTGTGATGCGAGTGGACAGGGGCGGCGGCGCAGCTATGTCCGGCCCCGGGCGGACACGTCCGGCGGCGCGGAGGAGTGGGTTAGGGTTTGATCTGCGTGCGTTTTTCGGGAGAGATGCATATTTATAGGTAGAGGGAGCTAGGAGAGTCCAAATGAGGTGCGGTTTTCGCCCACACGATCGTGATCGAACGACCTAGAGCATGGAAGAGAGTTTGGTGGGTTTTGGGCTGGTTTTTAGGGTTTTTTTGCTGGAACACACAAAAGGCATCTGCGGTTACCCTGTTAACCGTTGGAGTACCAAACGACCTCCAAATGGAACGAAACTTGACCAGTGGTCTACCGGTAGTATACCAAGGCCACTTGACAAGCCTCGGTCCATTCCGAGAACGTTTGACACCCGCTCACGAAAGAAAACAAGAGGGGTGCGCCGGAGGAGATGGGAGCGCCGGATTGCAAAACGGACAACGGGGAAAATGTTCGGATGCATGAGACGAACACGTATGCAAATGCAATGCACATGATGACATGATATTAAATGCATGACATGAACAAAATGCAAAACGAAAGACAAAACCCAACCATGAAGGGAATATCATAACACATAGCCGAAAATGGCAAGAGTTGGAGTTACAAATATGGAAAGTTACATCCGGGGTGTTACAACACTCCACCACTACGAGAGGATCTCGTCCCGAGATCTAGGACTGAAAGAACTCCGGATATTCGGAACGGAGATGGTCCTCGCGTTCCCAGGTGGCTTCCCGGTCGGAATGGTGCGACCACTTCACTTTCAGGAATTTGATTGACTTGTTGCGAGTCTTGCGCTCAGTTTCTTCAACAATAGCAACGGGGTGCTCATGATAAGACAGATCTTCTTGGAGGTCAATCTCTTCGAAGTTGATAGTGCGCTCAGGCGTCTTGAAGCACTTGCGGAGCTGTGACACGTGGGACACGTCGTGCACGTTCGCGAAGTTGGAAGGAAGCTCAAGTTGATAGGCGAGGTCGCCTGTTTTGCCAATGATCTTGAAAGGACCCACGTATCTAGGGGCAAGCTTCCCTTTGATACCGAAGCGACGAGTGCCTTTCATTGGAGAGACGCGGAGGTAGACATGGTCTCCGATCTCGAAAGCCAAATCACAGTGCTTACTATCATAGTAACTCTTCTGGCGCGATTGCGCGGCTTTGAGATTATCACGGATGACTTTACATATTTCTTCAGCTTCTGTGATTAAGTCATTGCCAAGAAGTTGACGTTCACCAGTCTCTGACCAATTGAGAGGAGTACGACACTTTCTGCCATAGAGAATCTCGAATGGGGCCTTGCCCGAACTTGCTTGGAAGCTGTTGTTGTAGGAGAATTCGGCATATGGAAGACAATCTTCCCATTTCATGCCAAAGGAAATGACACAAGCCCTGAGCATATCTTCAAGAATTTGATTGACTCGCTCGACTTGGCCACTAGTTTGAGGATGGAAAGCTGTGCTGAAGCGAATGTTGGTGCCCATGGCCTTCTGGAAGGAGTCCCAGAACTTAGAGGTGAAGATGCTTCCACGATCTGAAGAAATCAATTGTGGAATGCCGTGCAAGGAGACAATTCTGGAGGTGTATAGCTCTGCCAACTGAGCTGCTGTGATGGATTCTTTGATTGGAAGGAAATGAGCCACTTTAGAAAGCTTGTCGATGACAACGAAGATAGCATCATTTCCGCGCTTGGACTTTGGAAATCCAGTCACGATGTCCATTTCGATATGATCAAACTTCCATTCTGGGATAGCAAGAGGTTGGAGGAGACCAGCTGGTCGTTGGTGTTCTGCTTTCACCCTTCGACAGACATCACATTCGTTCACGAATTGAGCGATTTCTCGCTTCATTTGAGTCCACCAATACGACTGCTTGAGGTCATGGTACATCTTCGTACTTCCAGGATGAATGGAAAGAAGAGAATTGTGTGCCTCGATCATAATGACTTTCCTTAGATCACCTTCAGGAACCACAATCCGGTCCTCGAAGAACAAAGTGTCTCTGTCATCAATGCGATAGCACTTGTATTTGGAAAGACCCTTGTCGATACCACGTTTCACCTTCTTCACCATGGCATCAAGAAGTTGTGCCTCACGAATCTGATCTTCCAAAGTAGGAGAGACTATGAGGTTGGCAAGAAAGCCTTGAGGAACAACTTGGAGATTCAGCTTGCGGAAAGCTTCACAAAGATCCGGTTGGAAAGGCTTGAGAATTAAGCTGTTGCAATAAGCCTTCCTCCTCAAAGCATCTGCAATGACATTGGCCTTGCCTGGAGTATATTCAATACTCAGATTGTACTCTTGAATCATCTCGACCCATCGAGTCTGCCTGAGGTTGAGGTTGGGCTGAGTGAAGATGTACTTGAGACGCTTGTGATCGGTGAAAATGTCCACTTGTCTTCCCAACAAGAGATATCTCCACGTTATTAATGCATGGACAACTGCCGCCAACTCAAGATCGTGAGTGGGGTAGTTCTTTTCATTGGGCTTCAATTGACGAGAGGTATAGGCCACAACTTTCTTCTCTTGCATTAACACAGCACCGAGACCTTGGAGAGAAGCATCACAGAAAACTTCAAATGGCTTGGATTCATCAGGAGGAGTTAATACAGGAGCTGTGACTAGTTTCTCTTTGAGAGTGTTGAAAGCAACGTCACACTCAGGAGACCAGACATACTTCACATGCTTCTGGAGGAGGTTGGAAAGAGGCTTTGCAATCTTAGAGAAATTCTCAACGAATCTTCGGCAATAGCTTGCAAGACCAAGAAAACTGCGGAGCTGCTTGACATTCTGAGGAGGTTCTCAATTCACAATTGCAGACACCTTCTCGGGGTTAACAGCGATGCCCTTGGCAGAGATGATGTGACCAAGGAAAAGAACTTCATCAAGCCAAAACTCACATTTTGAAAACTTAGCATAGAATTGATACTCTCTGAGCTTGTCGAGCACCAATCGCAAATGTTTGGCATGCCACTACAGGAAACAGCTATTTTGCCGTCTGCCACGGCGGACGGCAAAGGCACGAACGGCGGACGGCAAAAGGCTTCGGCAAAGTAGGCTACGGTAAACAGCTGCTTTGCCGTCTGCTTCCTGGCGGCTGACGGCAAAGAGAGCGGACGGCAATAATTGCGCTGTCAGTCCGTTAAGTGGCTAACGGCAGGCCTTTGCCGTCCGCCGCTGACGGCAAAATTTCTAGTGTCTTTGCCGTCCGCCGTATGATGTCATCTACACGTCACTCGATGGCAGGTTCTTTGCCGTCTGCCACTGATGGCAAAGTGCAGGTTCTTTGCCGTCTGCCACTGATGGCAAAGTCTTTGCCGTCTGCCACTGTAGGCAAACTGACCAAATGGGTCAGCTCCCAGGAAGCACAGTTGGCTGCCACGTGGCTTCTTTGCCGTCTGCGGCTGACGGCAAAGAGCCCGTTGCCGTCGGTGGCAGACGGCAAAGAGCCTGCATATTGGCTCTTTTTTCTGTTTTTTATTAAATCCAACAATTTTCATCACAAATATATATGACATATATAGATATATTTCACAGCAAACATATAAGATATATATGATATATATGACAACAATTTTCACAGCAAAGTGCAAACATATAAGATATCCATCCAACATGCAGAGTTCCATCATACATAGTTCCATCACATATGTTCCATCCAACTAGCAAGTTCCATCTTACATAGCATAGTTCATCCAACTACCAAGATACATGCGTAGTTCAACGATACAAAAGAAACAGAGAAAGGGATAAGGAGCACTCCATCTATGCAAGCTTTCGTCAAGTGAATGAAATCTGCAAAATGAAAAATAAGAAAGTTAGAAATAGGTGACTAGAACAAGAAGAAGACTAGAACAGGAAGAGTATGTCATTTATGGGCTAACTTACGTGAAATGGATCATATATGAGCTAACTAAGTTGAAATGGGTCGTTTATGCGCTAACTAAGGTGAAATGGATAATTTTTGAGGTAACTAAGGTGAAATGGATCGTTTTTTAGCTCACTTAGGTCAAATGGATCATTTATGAGCTAACTTAGTTGAAACGGATCGTTTTTGAGCTAACTTTGTTGAAATGGATCATTTTTGAGCTAATTTAGCTGAAATGGATCTTTTTGAGCTAACTTTGTTGAAATGGATCATTTATGAGCTAATTTAGTTGAAATGGATCTTTTTGAGCTAACTTAGGTGAAATGGATCATTTAAGAGCTAATTTAGGTGAAATGGATCATTTTTTAGCTCACTTAGGTCAAATGGATCATTTATGAGCTAAATTAGTTGAAATGGATCGTTTATGAGATAACCTAGGTAAGATGGGTCATTTTGGAGTTAACCTAGGTGAAATGGGCCATTGTAAAGCTAACGTAGGTAAAATGGATCATTTAGGAGCTAATCTAGGTAAAATGGGTCATTTTTGAGCTAACTTGGATGAACTGCATCATTTATAAGCTAACCTAGGTAAAATGGGTCATTTTGGAGGAAAAGAAGCTAAGTCTAGGTCATTATGGTAAGCATATTGGAGGAAATAAAGCTAAGTCTAGGTCTTTATGCATTTGTTAAGCAAAACACTAGAGAAACTTACCGTGATCAGGGAGGTGTAGGAGCGGGGTGGCTAGTGCCGCTACCTGGAGAAGGATCGTGCGATGCGTTTCTGGAGTTAAGCTGCACCAAAGATCATTTCCAATGTCTCGTTAGCATTATGACACTCAAATGTTAAGACTAGCAAGTAATGTCCATTCAAATTAAACTCACCGTGCTCCCAGGAGCAATCACTGGCATCGGCGGAGCGGGCTGACCGGACTTCTCGCACACAGACTGCACATTTGGTTTTCACAACAGAGTCATACTAGTTAGTAATGAGACTCAAATGTTAAGACTAGCAAGTAGTCTGCAGAAGAAACTTACCACAAGGAGCTCGTACATGGCCCTTGCCTGCATGTCATTCCGTGCCCTCTCCTCCTCCATCATCTTTCTCGTCCTCTCCTCCATCTCCCGCTGCCTCTCCGCCGCCTCCGCCAGAAGTTTCTCCGTTCTATCTCTCTCAGTCTGTATAGCAGCCTGCAACACCACTCACATGACCATTTGTAATCATTGATGGAAGCGCACACAATGTAATGGAGAAAGATAACTGAGTACGTATCACTAACCTTGATGGCGAGTTGCACTGGCCGTTCACGAGGCCTTATCTCAGGAGCGGAGCTCGACTGGCGCGCCTTGATCTCCGGGAGAGTGCTAGGACAACGGATAAGTCCATCTCCAATGGCTATGGAGCCATGGGACCTCCCGCCACCAGATATCATCACCAGCTCTGGATCAATGGGACCCTGGCTCGGGTTAAAGTCCTCCCCTTTCCTCGCCTTCCCCTCATCTCTATATCTCACGAGCTTGTTGTGGGAGGAGATGTTGGTGAAGTTGTTTGCATCATCGAGGTCAGACTGAGAGAAAGCCTTGACTTTCTTGAAAGAGCCAGTGTGGGCCATGGCATACAGGTCGTACACCTCTGGCACCTTATCCGCCTTATTGTAGCGTGCCTGAAAGAGAGAAACAATGAAAATTAGTAATTAAAGGGCTCAAGCTAGCATGATGAATGAATTGCATGAATCATGAAGCAAACCACATACCCAGTTGCGCCCGAACTGATATAAGTTGGAGCTGCCTTGATGGTGTGGCACACCTTCCATTTGGGCACGTTTGTCCTTGGCCTCGTTGTGGAGGGCTAGCCATTCTTTTGAGCACCACTCATCGACCAACACCTCCCAACAATCCATCTGATCCGCACACCATCTCGGAGGCGCCTAAGTTAGCAAATAGAAACTTGAGCGCTACGGCTAAGAATTACTAAATGAAGGAACTTAAGTAGAAGGCCTTAAGAATTACCTTCATGTACTGCTCCTTACTCAGGAACTTATCGCGGCACGCCGGCTTGGTCTTCTTGATACCACGCAAGGCGTAGTAGTCTCGAACAGCCTGCACCCGAGCCTCGTGCCGTAAGTTCTGGAGTAGGCGCTTGCAGACGTTCTGGATAACATTTGCCGCGTCCTCCTCGTATCCCTCCTCACACCTGTAGAATGTCTGCAATCAAATGAGACAATATTGATTAGTACAATTAATAACTAGCTAGTTGAAGATTTTGAAATGTGTAAAGGAGAAATTACCCAGAACGTCCTGATCACCATGTCTGCCCTCGTGTCGCACACGACACCGTCGATAATGACATCCGGCAGGGCCGGGGCAACCACGTAGTGCTCCCAGCTCAACCCAAGCTCTGGAAGCCGACCCTCACCAGGCAACGTGACAAACCCTGGGAAGTTTTGCCGGCAAAGAACTCCAAGGACGGAGTTGGGCCGGCGGACACTATGATGGTGGTCCCAACCCCTGCAGCATGACAAGGCCAACACATTAGTTATTTGAAGAAACGTGAATGCAGAAGGTACAAAAATATTAAATGCACTTACGTACCTCTCCCCATAAGGGAAAATCAACCACCTCTGCTCGCGGGTCGCCGGCACGGACGGGAGCCGTGTAGCACAACTCTGGTAGACGGCGCCACCCTCCTCCTCAAGATCAGTCGGCTCCCCGCCATCATCAGCATGGCCACTCGGCTCCTCGGGCTGATCCGGCCAGGTACCCCATCCGGACGTGTGCTCCTCCGGGGTCTCGTGGGCCGAAGGCCAGTCGACCCGAGGCTCGTGGGCCCAAGACCCGTGGACCGGAGGCTCATGTACCGGAGTCCGTGTAGCCTCCTCGTCGGACGAGTCCACCCTAGCAGTCATGTGCTCGGGTGAAACAGCTGGGGGTGGCGGCGAGGAAGGCGCCGTAGCAGTCACCCTACCTCCTCCTGCGACCACGTGCCCCACCTCCTCTCTTCCTACCTCGTCCCCTGCTGGGCACCGCGGTCGACGAAGAAGGGCCCGGCGGTGTGGACATACTGTCCAGCAACGCTCGGCGGAGAGGTGCGTCTGGAATCGAAGACCTCAGACCACGCGTCGACGAAGAAGGGGCCTTGGCGCGCTCCCGACCAGCGCCCACCATCTTTCAACA
Source organism: Aegilops tauschii subsp. strangulata (assembly GCF_002575655.3). Classification (NCBI taxonomy): domain Eukaryota; kingdom Viridiplantae; phylum Streptophyta; class Magnoliopsida; order Poales; family Poaceae; genus Aegilops; species Aegilops tauschii. The sequence continues at coordinate 648,092,511 of NC_053041.3, read as the reverse complement.
CCTGCCATGACAAACAGTAAACGAAATTAGTACAACATAAAAAAAAGACCGTCATGAATAATAATATGTGTATCACTTAAGTGTATCATCATCAAGTACAACATTAAGAAATTTAATACCTGACACTACTAATAATCTCGATCAGTATCATCAATAAATGCATAGTCATCATCATCACTATAATCAATGACGGGCTCATAGGGTTCAGTGGCATCAACATGTGGAAGGCCACCTTGACGTAATCGGTCAAGCAATGACAGGTCATCCGCAGCAGTAACCTCTTCTTGTTCCGGCTCTTCTTATTCCTCCTCTGGGGTGATGTCGGATTCACTGTCGCTGTCTACTTCAATGTTTTGGGGTGAAGTATAGCGGTTCTTGAAACGCTTTTTGGAAAGACGCGTCTCTTGGAAGAATTCTCCTTCATATGTGTCTGGGTTAATGTGAGGTTCATAATCCTCTTCCTTTGGGGGAGATAGTGTAGCACGTGGCGGCACTTCATAAACGACATCCCAACCTTCCAGATTTGGATTAGTTTGGCAGGCCCACGGTAGATAGAATACTTGGGTCGCCTGTTGAGCCGTAATATAGACATCAGGAACATCTAAATGGGTGCTTTGGTTGATTTCAACTAGCCCAATATGTTCATGAGTCCTTCTAGTCTCCTTCGGCTGAAACCAATAACATTTGAAGACTACGACATTCGGTGGGTTTTCACCATAGAATAGAAGTTCATAAATTGCTTCAACTCTCCCATAATACTCGGTACCTCCTTCGCCGATAGCAGATACACAGCAATTTGTAGACTTTCGGTCGGCCATAGATAGCTCTTTGCCATAGGTACGAAAGCGATACCCGTTGATGTCGTATTTGTCAAATGAACGGACCTTATAGTCAAAACCATTAGCGACTTGTCTCAATTCGGCGTCCATAGACTCTGAATTAGCCTACAAGTTTAATATGAAAGGATTGTTGCATTACGCAAAAATTAGCGAATGAAACCGGGATAGCCGCCTACAAATTAGCCTACAAGTCTAATAGAAATTACCGTTTGTTTGAACCAAGAGATGAAACCGGGATAGCCGCCTCCTTGCTTTGCGAGAAGCTCATACTCTTCGAAAGAATCCTTTTGGATCACCGCTCCATACGAGAATAAGGCGACGTATCGACTGTATGAAATATCCAGGAATAAGAGCAGTTCAAAGGAAATAGAAGTTGCGAAACTATGTACCGAGAACTTACTCGATGTACGGCCGCACTTCTATCAGGTTATTGAAGATATACAACGAAATGGTCCGCCATTGTTCGTTATCCAAAGATACTGGATTTGAAACACTGGCTGGTGCGAGATTCCCTTTGAATAGGCTGAGGTTGGATCCACCCTTTTTAGGGTCGTCAGCATTGTACCGAGGCTTCGGATTATGCAAATGACGATTTTTGGCTTCGTAGTGTGCTGTCACAAAGTTTGCCGCCTCCTCAGTGATGAATGCCTCAGCCATCGATGCTTCAATTCTACGTTTATTTTTACATTTTTGTCGAAGCGTCTTCTGCATCCTCTCAGTTGGGTAGCACCAACGATTTTGCACGGCCCCCCCCAATCTTGCCTCGGTCGGGAGATGCAAAATCAAATGTTGCATTGGATTAAAGAAGCCCGGTGGAAAGATCTTCTCTAACTTGCAGATCAACTCCGGCGCCAACTCTTCCATTTCTTCTAGCACGCCAGGTGATAGTTCTTTCGCACAAAGAACACGGAAGAAATAGCTGAGTTCTGCCAGTACTAGCCATTCATCCTCAGGGATGAAGCCACGCAACATCACCGGCATTACCCGCTCAATCCATATGTGCCAATCATGACTCTTGAGACCAAATATCTTCAATTTATCAAGACTGGCTCCCCTCTGTAGATTCGCTGCATACCCATCGGGGAACATCAACTGCATTTTCACCCACAATATAATTTCCCTCATAGCTGGCCTTCCAAGATTGAACCATGCCTTTGGCTTCGTCCAGTTCTGCTTTCCTTTCGGTTCTTTCATGTTTTGTAACGGCCTATCACATAGCGCCTCCAGATCGACTCTAGCCTTAGTATTATCCTTTGACTTCCCATCTATGCCGAACAATGTACCAAAAAGTGCCTCGGCGATATTCTTCTCAGTGTGCATGACGTCGATGTTGTGTGGGCAAAGGAGGTCTTTGAAGTAAGGCAGATCCCATAAGCATGTTTTGTGAGTCCAGGCGTGCTTAGAATTATACCCCTTGAAGTACCCTGGACGCTCTGGATCTGGCTCGAGAGCGTTTAACTGATCCAGGGCCTGTTGGCCTGTCAATGCAGGTGGTGCAGAGTTTTTGACAACTCTAACTCTGATGAAGTTCTTCTTGTCTTTCCTGAACTTATGGCGAGGATTCAGGAACTATCTATGCATGTCGAAGCAAGAAAACTTGCGACCGGCCTGAAGCCAACGAAACTCAAGAGCTCCCTTGCATGTGGGGCACGGGAACCTTCCATGCACACACTAGCCAACGAATAGCGCATACGCCGGCAAGTCATGCGTCGAGTACATGTACTAGACACGCATTATGAAGTTCCGTTTGCTATAGGCATCGTATGTCTTGAACCCATTATCCCAGGCTTCTTGCAATTCGTCCTTAAGCGGTTGCATGTACACATTCATATTTTCCCCCGGATAGTTGGGCCCTGGAATTATCAACGTCAGGAAAATTTTCTTTCTTTGCATAATCTGTCCGGGGGGAGATTGAGTGGAAAGACAAATACGGGCCAACAACTATATTGGGCTGCCGTCATACCAAACACACTGAACCCATCCGTGCTGATGCCGACTCGAGGATGCCTCGGATCTGCCGCTTTGTCACCATGTAATTCATCAAACTTTTTCCACGCAACACCATCCGATGTGTGTACAATCATCAGATTCCCATCTGCATCTAGTTTGGTTCTTTTGCCCGTTTTGTGCCATGTCATCTGTCTGGCCGTCTCTTCGACCATGAAAAGACGTTGAAGTCTTGGTACGATTGGCATATACCGAAGAACACTAACAGGGATTTTGGTCTGTGTCTTCTCACCCATACCGTTGTCTACCACAACATACCTGGAAGACTTGCAAATGGGACAATAGTTCAAGTGCACATAGTCAAGCCTAAACAAGACACATCCTTTCTCACAGGCATGTATCTTATCATAGGGCATCTTCAGTGCACGGAGGATTTTGTCCGACTGGTACAGGTTTGCAGGCATTACATGGCCTTTGGGTAGAAAGCGTCCAAATACTGTCATCATTGCATCGTAGCATTCTCTGCCCAAGTTGAACTGAGCCTTCAGAGCCATTACTTGTGAGATGGCATCCAACTGACAAAGCTCAGTGTGCTCATGGAGCGGACGTTTTGAAGACTCCAACATTTCATTGAAGGCCTTTGCAGATTCCTCCATCTCCTCGTCCGAATCCCGAGCATCATCAAAGTCTTGCACCATGTTTTCCATCCCGGTACCATGCTCGTCGGTGCGACGACGATCCACCTCAGCTCGGTCACGTTGGCAGACTCACCATGAAATGTCCACACCGTATAATCGGACGTAAAACCACTCTTCTGCAGGTGTTTGCCCATTTCAGCCTCTGTCCTCTTTTCCCAATTGCCGCACCGTAAACAGGGGCACCAGGTTTTCCTCTGGCCATTTGCAAATGCGGCTCGCACAAACCCCTTGGTTTTTGTGAACCATTCAGTGCTCCATTTGTTCTGACCAGTGTGACCGGTGTACATCCACGCACGATCACTCATCTTGACTTTCAGAGCTACTAGACACACAACAAATATATATATATATATAATTCACCATGTATATATTCATCAGTTGATCTACTTTGTCAATTTTATTACGTCCATGCAACCTACACTCTAATAGGTAATGATAGGTCCTAATCCCACCCGAGTATGTTTAGATTGGGTTCATTTTCCCATGCTATGCTCCGGATCCTACGCAAAATTTCGGCAGCACCTCCCCGCTGTTCTCCTGATACACGTCTCTGCAATAAACAGAGAGGATGTGTACCCGGAGACCAACAGGGGAGGCACTGACGAAATTTATGCGTCGGATCCAGAGCAAAGCATATGGGAAAACGAACCCAATCTAAACATACTCAGGCTATCCATGGATAGCGTTGGACAATTCAAAAGAATCAAGGTTATAAATATGCAAATGCATGCATATTTATAACTATGACGCTTTCGAACGGGAGACACATATTGGTTACACATACTGATGATTCAAGACACATATGTAGCTAGCTATCAAGTTTCATCGGAATAGATCAAATAATTAATGGGGGAGGAGGACATGTCATTTGTGCTCACCCACGAACGAAGGGGCAGAGCTCGTCAAACGCATGGCGAGGTCGTTGAACACCAAACCTCGCAGCGATGAAACAACTGCACATTTAAAACTACCCGATCAACACAATTATATATGATGTTTTTCATAACAAAATCGAAAGATATATGACCTAACTAATAATTCACAAATATATGACCCCGTCGGCTTCTGGAAGGCCAAAGAACACCTTTTCGGGAGGTGTCGGGGGTCGGGGTGCCGTGTCGGTCTCGGGGTGCCGTGTCGGGGTCGGGGTCGGGGTCGGGGTCTCGGGGTCGGGGTGTCGGGTCGGGGTGCCGGGTCGGGGTCGGGGTGCCGTGTCGGTGTCGGGGTCGGGGTGTCGGGTCAGGCTCGGGGTCGGGGTGTCGGGTCAGGCTTGGGGTCGGGGTGTCGGGGTCGGGGTCGGGGTCTCGGGGTCGGGGTGCCGGGTCGGGGTCGGGGTGCCGTGTCGGTGTCGGGGTCGGGGTGTCGGGTCAGGCTCGGGGTCGGGGTCTCGGGGTCGGGGTGTCGGGTCGGGGTGCCGGGTCGGGGTCGGGGTGCCGTGTCGGTGTCGGGGTGTCGGGTCAGGCTCGGGGTCGGGGTCTCGGGGTCGGGGTGTCGGGTCGGGTGCCGTCTCGGGGTCGGGGTGTCGGGTCGGGGTGCCGGGTCGGGGTCGGGGTGCCGTGTCGGTGTCGGGGTAAGGGTGGGTGTGGTGTTAGGGTGTCGGTGTCGGGGTATCGTGTCGGTGTCGGGGTCGGGGTCTCGGGGTCGGGGTGTCGGGTCGGGGTGCCGTGTCGGTGTCGGGGTCGGGGTGTCGGGTCAGGCTCGGGGTCGGGGTGTCGGGGTCGGGGTCGGGGTGCCGGGGGTGCCGTGTCGGTGTCGGGGTCGGGGTGTCGGGTCAGGCTCGGGGTCGGGGTGTCGGGGTCGGGGTTGGGGTCGGGGTGTCGGGGTCGGGGTCTAGGGGTCGGGGTGTCGTGTCGGGGTGCCGGGTCGGGGTCGGGGTGCCGTGTCGGGTCGGGGTTTTTTCCTCTTTTTTCCTTTTCTTCTTCTTCCTATTCTTCCTTTTCTTCCTCTTCTTCTTTTTTCTTCTCCTCCTCCTCTTCTTCTTCTTTCTTTCCTTTTCCTCTTCTTCTTCTCCTCCTCTCCTCTTTTTTCTTCCTTTTCTTCCTCTTCTTCTTTTTTCTTCTCCCCCTCCTCTTCTTCTTCTTCATTTCCTTTTTCCTCTTCTTCTTCTCCTCCTCTCCTCTTTTTTCTTCTTCTTCTTCGTCTTCTTCTTTTTTCTTCTCCTCCTCCTCTTTTTCTTCTTCCTTTCCTTTTTCCTCTTCTTCTTCTCCTCCTCTCCTCTTTTTTCTTCTTCTTCTTCCTCTTCTTCTTTTTTCTTCTCCTCCTCCTCTTCTTCTTCTTCCTTTCCTTTTTCCTCTTCTTCTTCTCCTCCTCTCCTCTTTTTCTCTTCTTCTTCTTCCTCTTCTTCTTTTTTCTTCTCCTCCTCCTCCTCTTCTTCTTCCTTTCCTTTTTCCTCTTCTTCTTCTCCTCCTCTCCTCTTTTTCTCTTCTTCTTCTTCTTTCCTCAAACTAAACTAAACCTAAAACTAAACCTAAAACTAAAACTAAACTAAAACTAAACCTAAAACTACAACTAAAACTAAATCTAAACTAAAACTAAAACTAAAAAGGAAAAAAAACAGAACAAAATAGAAAAAAACAGAAAAAAAGGGGGCTCACCTGGGGCGCAGGGCCGATGGAGGAGGCCGGTGGAGGAGGGGGGCGGGGCGGTGGAGGAGGCGGCCTGGGGCGGCGGGGGGGGGGGCGGCGGGGGCCCGGGGCGGGGCGGTGGAGGAGGCGGCCTGGGGCGGCGGGGGGCCGGGCCCGGGGCGGCGGTGGGGCGCGGGGCGGCGGGGGGCCGGGGCGGGGGGGCGACGGGGCGGTGGGGCGGCGGGGAGCCGGGCGGTGGGGCGACGGGGCGGCGGGGGCGACGGGGCGGCGGGGGCGACGGGGCGGCGGCGCGCGGCGGGCGGCGGCGGCGGGGGCGGGGTGGGAGGAGAGAACGGCCGGCGAGGAGAAAGTGAGTAACGGGCGGGGGGGTACGGGCCGTTATGTAGTGCCCTCTTTGTCGTCCGCCTCTCTTTGCCGTCCGCTTTTTTGCCTCTTTGCCGTCTGCTAGCGGACGACAAAGAGGTGACCCGTTAAGTTTTTCCCAAACGGGCGGGGGGTGGGGGCCACCTCACTCTTTGCCGTCCGCCAGCGGACGGCAAAGATTCTTTGCCGTCCGCTGGCAGACGGCAAAGAGCTGGCAGATGGCAAAGAGCTTCTTTGCCGTCTGCCCTTTCTTTGCCGTCTGCTTTTGGGTAGCTGATGGCAAAGAGCTTCTTTGCCGTCAGCTAGCAGACGGCAAAGAGCTGGCAGATGGCAAATTAGCTGATTTCAGTAGTGGATATGGTCCTTCTTATTCTTGTAGAAGACCAAGATATCATCGAGATACACCAGAACGAATTCATTGGTATAGGGGTTGAAGATGAAATTCATCATCCGAGAGAATACTGGAGGAGCATTGACAAGGCCGAAAGACACGACAGTATATTCATAAGAACCAAAACTTGTTCTGAATGCTGTCTTGGGAATATCTTCTTCACGAATGCGAATTTGATGATAACCCATACGAAGGTCAAGCTTGGAGAATACTTTAGCACCTTTGAGTTGCTCGAATAACTCATTGATGTTGGGAAGTGGATACTTGTTCTTGATTGTCTTCTTGTTCAATGGACGGTAGTCGACACAAAGTCGGTCCGTGCCATCCTTCTTCTTTACAAAAAGAACACCACAACCCCATGGAGATGAACTCGGTCTGATCAAACCCAGACACTCTTGTTCATCGAGCTGTTTCTTCAATTCCTTCAGCTCGTTGGGTCCAAGCTTGTATGGATGCTTGCAAACGGGTTCAGTGCCTGGCTCAAGTTCGATAACGAACTCAACTGGCCGGTGAGGAGGCATACCCGGAAGCTCTTCTGGAAAGACATCTTGATACTCACAAACGACTGGAATTTGAGAGATGGCATTCAATTCGCCCTTCTCATTGAGAGAAAAAACCGAATGGTTTCATCACGAGTGGCATAAATGATAACATCCTCAGAAGAGTGTGTCAATTGAATTTCCCTGGCAGCACAATCAAGTTGAGCTTTGTGTTTAGAAAGCCAGTCCATCCCGAGAATTGGATCAATATCTGAGTCACCAAGAACAACTAGAGAAGACAGAAATTTATAGTTTCCCATCTTGATGGAAACATCGGGAGCAACCAAACTAGAAGTCAAAAGGTTTCCCGGAGAAACAACTTGCATAACTTTGGATAAAATCTCTGTGTCAACATTGTGCTTCGATGCAAATGGGTATGACAAGAAAGAATGCGATGCACCAGTATCAAATAAGACTTTTGCAGGAATATCATTAACAAGAAGATTACCCATTATCACATCAGTTGATTCTTCCGCTTGAGCTGCATTCATCATGTTCACCTTTGCAGACTTTGGATTATGCTTGACCACTGCATTGCTGGAAGATCTGACAGGAGGAGGAGGAGGCAGGCGCCTTTGGTTGAAGCACTTGTTAGCATAGTGACCTTTCTTCTGACACTTGTTGCAAGTCACCTCTGAGAGTGGACGATGATAAGGAGCATTGGACTTTGGAGCTTGATTCTGAGACTTGTTCTGATAGCCAGAGTTGGAAGAGTGGGAAGAACCATGGCCACCTTTGTTCTTCTGCTGGTAAGGCTGACGAAACGGAGGAGGAGGAGGTAACCAGAACTTCTGTTGCTTAGCTGCCACAAGTGAGGAAGAAGAAGACTGAACTGCGTCTCTGACTCTCTTCTTAGAAGCCTCACACTTGAGCTGAGCAGCCTCTTGCTTCAATGCCATATTGTAGAATTGATCAAACTGAGTAGGCTCAACAAGAACGAGAGCTAACTGCAGATCCTCTCTAAGACCACCTCTGAAGTGATAGATCATGCTCTTTTCATCAGGAACGACTTGTTTAGCGAAGCGAGCAAGTTTCTGAAACTGGATGTTGAATTGATACACATACATGTTGCCTTGCTTGAGACTGCGGAACTCCTCACGCTTGCTCTCAACAACACTTTGTGGAATGTGGTGCGCTTTGAAGTCCCGACAGAAGTCAGTCCAAGTGATCACACGACCTCCTCTGGAATCTTTGTATTGTTGATACCAATCAGCAGCTTGGTCCTTGAGCTGAAAAGAAGCGAACTTGACATAGTCCTCAGGCCTGACATTGCTACATTCAAAATGCTTGTTGATGTCCACGAGCCAATCATCGGCATCCGTGGCCTCGGCACAGTAGCTGAAAGACTTGGGCTGATTTGCGAGAAACTGGTTGAGTGTAGCGAAGTGAGGCTGATTGTTGCCTTGACCTTGATTGCCTTGATTGCCTTGCCCTTGGGTGCGTTCTTGCAAGAGTTGCAGAATCATCTGAGCATTGGCGTTGGTGGCTGCCATGATAGCTTGCCATGCCTCCGGAGGCAGAGGTGGTGGCGGAGGGTTTGCTTGACTCCCTTCATTGCGATCCGGATTCTGACGCGTTGGCGGAGCCATCCTGAAGAGGGTGACATCCGTTAGCATCTTGATAGCCAAATAGACAAGTAGAATCAACGGATAGAAATTGCAACATATAGTCTTCACAATAAACATTCGAACGAAGATGAACGAATGAATTCCATAGTAAATCATCACACTTCCATAAGTTGAGAAGCCAATTGAAAAAGATATGGAATCCACATATGCCTTCGAAGCAACTCGAATACCACAATAAAAAAACAAAACAAGTATTGGCTTGCAGAGTGAGCCGGAACAAACATATGATAGAGATTTCGTCCGAAGTTTTTGTGGTGGGGCCCACACGGGCTCAATCGTACAGCACCATCATGTACAAGGCTGTGCACATGACATACGAAGCGTCCCCGAGTCGGCATAGCCAAGGACTCTTTAAGACACTACGAGACCACTGTAAAACCAACTGTGTACAGGCGGACCACTAGACGTCGAACCCCAATCTCATATCATGCGTCTGGCGGAAAGATATCCTAAGGCTACTTGAATTCCCACTTATAAACTCCCGAAACATTCTGTTTATGCAATTTGGTGTTGGGGATACATGGGACACAAAATATATCACCCAAACTAGCAATCCCTAGATCCAGCTGTATCCATCCGTCAACACATAACCAAGAAACCTTCGGAAATCGTTTACCTCAACCTTCGAAAAACATCCGTTATACAAGTTATGGCAATACTCCCGTACTCCCGCCCCAGTACTGGGTGGCGTCGAGGTGATCTCACCAACAACTACATAAAAGAGATTTCGATGTCGGCGAAACTCAGGTATTCCAGAACTGCAACGATAAAATTGTGACGACAACACCTCGGAGCTCAACTCCCCGGGACACTGCCACAACCCCTAAATGTCAGGAGGCACCAAGAACAATGTTCTCGTCACAAAACCATCGGAACGATTCTAAGATACCCGCGTGATCCTAATTTTTTATTGTTGTGAAATTTGAGGAGAGAATAGTCAAAACTTCTACGTCAGGAGACCTCACCAGAGCGATGAAGGGACCGAGGAGTAAAAAGAATACTACTCTCCGATATATATAATCCTAAGACTCAAAACATTTTTGTTCTAGACTCAACAACGCCAGCGATTCGATCAAGCAGGGGGCTCCTAAGTCGGGGATGGCTCTGATTACCAACTTGTAACGCCCACGATGCGGCTATATCTCCCACGTGTCGAGGCACGACTTAGAGGCATAACCGCATAGTGGTTTTGTCGCAAGAAGGGTCATCTTCACACAATCCCATGTAATGAACAAGAATGGGATAAAGAGTTGGCTTACAATCGCCACTTCACACAATACATAAATATAATTCATTCATCATCCAAAATACACACATAGACCGACTACGGTCAAAATCCAAATGAAAAATAAGATAACCCCAAATGCTAGATCCCCGATCGTCCCAACTGGGCTCCACTACTGATCATCAGGAAAAGACACATAGTAACGACCACGTTCCTCATCGAACTCCCACTTGAGATCGATCCCATCATCTGCACTGGCATCGTCGGCACCTGCAACTGTTTTGGTAGAATCTGTGAGTCACGAGGACTCAGCAATCTCACACCCGCGAGATCAAGACTATTTAAGCTTATAGGAAAGGATGATGTAGTGAGGTGGAGCTGCAGCAGACACTAAGAATATATGGTGGCTAACATACGCAAAAGAGAACGAGAAGAGAAGCAACGGAACGGTCGTCATCTAGAAATGACCAAGAAGTGATCCTGAACTCCTACTTACGTCATTCATAACTCAAACCGTGTTCACTTCCCGGACTCCGCCGAGAAGAGACCATCATGGCTACACACACGGTTGATGTATTTTAATTGGGTCAAGTGACAAGTTCTCTACAACCGGACATTAACAAATTCCCATCCGCCTCATAACCGTGGGCACGGCTTTTGAAAGATAATACCCTGCAGGGGTGTCCCAACTTAGCCCATCATAAGCTCTCACGGTCAACGAAGGATAAACCTTCTCCCGGAAAGACCCGATCAGTCTCGGAATCCCGGTTTACAAGACATTTCGACAATGGTAAAACAAGACCAGCAAAGCCGCCCGAATGCGCCGACAAATCCCGATAGGAGCTGCACATATCTCGTTCTCAGGGCACACCGGATGAGACATCCTGCGAGTAAAACCAGACCTCGAGTTTCCACGAGGGGGCCCCGCAGTCTACTCAGTTCGGACCAACACTCGAAGGAGCACTGGCCCGGGGGGGGGGGGGTTAAAATAAAGATGACCCTCGGGCTCTAGAAAACCCGGGGGAAAAAGGCTTAGGTGGCAAATGGTAAAACCAAGGTTGGGCCTTGCTGGAGGAGTTTTATTCAAGGCGAACTGTCAAGGGGGTCCCATAAATCACCCAACCGCGTAAGAAACGCAAACTCAAGGAACATAATACCGGTATGACGGAAACTAGGGCGGCAAGAGTGGAACAAAACACCAGGCATAAGGCCGAGCCTTCCACCCTTTACCAAATATATAGATGCATTAATTAAATAAGAGATATTGTGATATCCCAACATATCCATGTTCCGACATGGAACAAACTTCAACTTCACCTGCAACTAGCAACGCTATAAGAGGGGCTGAGCAAAAGTGGTAACTTAGCCAAACAACGGTTTGCTAGGAAAGGATGGTTAGAGGCTGACATGGCAATATGGGAGGCATGAAATAGCAAGTGGCAGGTAGCGCAACATGGCAATAGAGCGAACAACTAGCAAAGCAAAGATAGAAGTGATTTCGAGGGGTGGTCATCTTGCCTGCAAGGTTCTCAGAGTTGTCGAAAGCTTGATCCTCGTAAGCGTACTCAACAAGTTCCTCGTTCACGAACTCGTCTCCCGGCTCTACCCAAGACAAGAACACAAGCAATGGAACCACAATCAATCACGGGAAATGCACAAGCAACATGATGCAAAACATGTATGATATGCAAGATATGATATGCGATGCATATGCGTGCTCCGGAAGGAAACCGATGAACAAGACAGTAACTTGGCAAACCAAGCATGCCACTGGAAAGATGAGATGATTTCGGTCAAAATCGATATAAAGATCACCGGAAACGGATCCACGGTTTGCAAATGGCAAGCAAAACAAGAATGACACGAATCTGCGATTAACAGCATGATAGCACTTAAAATGCAACAAGTAACAATGCTACAGCACTCCAACATAGCAACAAAGCATATGAAAGTAATCTACAGGAGATGCTTGACAAACGATGAACAGTGAGCTACGGCTAGTTCACAACATAACAAGCTCAAACAAGCATGGCAAAAGTGCAAAAGATAACAGGATCACAGACTTGGTGAAATTATTGGACATGGCAGAAAACAGCATCAGGTGGCAATGTTCAGAGCACGAAATCAACATGCTACAGGAAATTAACATGGCAAAACAAGGCATGGAAGTATTCTACTAGATTCATATGACAAAAGTCCCTTACTGACCATAAGCCAAAAAGGACCAGAAGATATGATGGAAACCATGTAAACATAGCAAGTTCCGTTATCAGGTTTCAGACTTAGCAGAAAACAGAGCATGACAGAAACAATAATATGAGGGCATCTTGGTGAGCTCGATGCACTCACCACAAAGCAATGCATGACAACACAAGCATACCTACATCAAGATGGAATGTTTATGAAGCTATCCATGGCAAGAAAAAAAGCATAGCATGTATGGATCAACTACAACAAGCTTGGCAAAATTGCATATCATGTTAAGAATCTGCCAGAAATATTTTATAGCAAAAGTAGAGGAAGATTGAGTCATGCTATGGCACTCCATAATTGCAAACAAGGGCAGGAATGGATCAATTAGAACAATATCTACAAAACATCCTTACTGAACAGCTCCAAAATATGCATGGATCTTACTGTAGAATCAAGTTTACATGGCAACAAAATAACAGCAGACAAAGACTTAGAGAAATCACCAAGTCCCTGAAATCAGAAACATTACGGAGCCTAGTTTGCATGCTTGTGCTAGTCACCACAGAGATCACAAAAATACATGGCATACACCACTGGAAAGATGGCATGGCATACAACAAAACACATGTAGAGCTCATGCCCATAAGATGGACAGATTAAATGATACAAAAATAACAAATCTCCAAGTTCTGATAAGAACCAGCAGATAACAGCAATTAGCACTCTTGCACCAGAGATTTGGGCATCAAGATGGCCTCTAATGAACATGGTGAAATTGAACAAAATGTACAGCATCACGAGGCGAACAATTCGATATATTACACGCGCGAAACGGAGCTATGTACAGAGAGTTATGCCTTGATGAACAGGGGTAATTGCTGAGAAAAATAATGACTTAGAAGATTTTCGGGGAAACGAGAAAGTCAACCTTCGGTCTTCCTCGATCCAGATCTGGCCGGGCCGGGCCTCGAGCTCGCCGGAGCAAGCGGAGGGCGGCGGGAGGAGGCCGGAGGAGAGGTCGGGCGACCGGGCTCGGGCTCGGGGAGGAGGTGGAGGAGGCCGGGGACGCGGGCTGCGGCGTCCGCGGGCGGCGGCCGACGACGAAGTGGCGACGGGCGGCGATCGCGGCGGGGCCGGCCGGTGCGGCGGCGCGGCGAGGAGGCGGAGGGCGCAGGCGGCGCGCGGCTGGATCTGGGCCGGGAGGGCCCCGTACGGGCTCTCCGGGCCGGCAGCGCGGCGAAGGCGGCGGTGACACGTGGCGCGATGCGAGTGGACGGGGGCGGCGGCGCAGCTATGTCCGGCCCCGGGCGGACACGTCCGGCGGCGTGGAGGAGTGGGTTAGGGTTTGATCTGCGTGCGTTTTTCGGGAGAGATGCATATTTATAGGTAGAGGGAGCTAGGAGAGTCCAAATGAGGTGCGGTTTTCCCCCACACGATCGTGATCGAACGACCTAGAGCATGGAAGAGAGTTTGGTGGGTTTTGGGCTGGTTTTTAGGGGGGTTTATGCTGGAACACACAAAAGGCATCTGCGGTTACCCGGTTAACCGTTGGAGTACCAAACGACCTCCAAATGGAACGAAACTTGACCGGTGGTCTACGGGTAGTATACCAAGGCCACTTGACAAGCCTCGGTCCATTCCGAGAACGTTTGACACCCGCTCACGAAAGAAAACAAGAGGGATGCGCCGGAGGAGATGGGAGCGCCGGATTGCAAAACGGACAACGGGGAAAATGTTCGGATGCATGAGACGAACACGTATGCAAATGCAATGCACATGATGACATGATATGAAATGCATGACATGAACAAAATGCAAAACCAAAGACAAAACCCAACCACGAAGGGAATATCATAACACATAGCCGAAAATGGCAAGAGTTGGAGTTACAAATATGGAAAGTTACATCCGGGGTGTTACATACGTACTACTTCCGAGTGGTACATAATCCTGTCTTGGAAGTCATGTTGCTAGACAACAATGAACCTACGAGCTATGGAGAAGCGATGGTGGGCCCAGATTCCGACAAATGGCTCGAGGCCATAAAATCCGAGAGAGGATCCATGTATAAAAACAAAGTATAGACCTTGGAAGAACTACTTGATGGTCGTAAGGCTGTTGGGTGCAGATGGATTTTAAAAGGAAGACAGACAATGATGGTAAGTGTCACCATTAAGAAAGCTCGACTTGTCGTTAAGATGTTTTCCGACAAGTTCAAGGAGTTGACTGCGATGAGACTTTCTCACTCGTAGCGATGCTAAGAGTCTGTTGGAATTATATTAGCAGTTACTGCATTATTTATGAAATCTTGCAGATAGGATGTCAAAACATTGTTTCCTCGACGATTTTCTTGAGGAAAGGTTGTATGTGATACAACCAGAAGGTTTTGTCAACCCTGAAATATGCTAACAAGTATGCAAAGCTCCAGCAATCCTTCTAAGGACTGGAGTAAGCATCTCGGAGTTGGAATGTACGCTTTGATGAGATGATCAAAGATTTTGGGTTTTTGCAAAGTTTATGAGAAACTTGTATTTCCAAAGAAGTGAGTGGGAGCACTATAGATTTTTTGATGAGTATATGTTGTTAACATATTGTTGATCAGAAATGATATAGAATTTCTGGAAAGCATACAGGGTTATTTGAAAAGTGTTTTTCAATGGAAAACCTGGATTAAGCTACTTGAACATTGAGCATCAAGATCTATAAGGATAGATCAAAAACACTTACTAGTACTTTCAAATGAATACATACCATGACAAGATTTTGAAGGAGTTCAAAATAGATCAGCAAAGAAGGAGTTCTTGGCTGTGTTACAAGGTGTGAGTATTGAGTAAGACTCAAGACCTGACCACGGCAGAAGAGAGAGAAAGGACGAAGGTCGTTCCCTATGCTTTAGACGTAGGCTCTGCAGTATGCTATGCTGTGTACCGCACCTGAAGTGTGCCTTGCCATGAGTTAGTCAAGGGGTACAATAGTGATCCAGGAAGGGATCACATGACAGCGGTCGAACTTATCCTTAGTATCTAGTGGACTAAGGAATTTTCTCGATTATGGAGGTGGAAAAGGAGTTCGTCGTAAAGGGTTATGTCGATGCAAACTTTGACACTAATCCGGATGACTCTGAGTAGTAAACCGGACTCGTATAGTAGAGCAGTTATTTGGAATAGCTCCAAGTAGCGCGTGGTAGCTGCATCTACAAGATGACATAGAGATTTGTAAAGCACACACGGATTTGAATGTTGCAGACCCGTTGACTAAAACCTCTCTCGTAAGCATAACATGATCAAACCCTAGAACTCATTGAGTGTTAATCACATGGTGATGTGAACTAGATTATTGACTCTAGTAAACTCTTGGGTATTAGTCACATGGCGATGTGAACTTTGAGTGTTAATCACATGGTGATGTGAACTAGATTATTGACTCTAGTGCAAGTGGGAGACTGTTGGAAATATTCCCTAGAGGCAATAATAAAATGGTTATTATTGTATTTCCTTGTTCATGATAATTGTCTATTGTTCATGCTATAATTGTATTAATTGGAAACCGTAATACATGTGTGAATACATAGACCACAACATGTCCCTAGTAAGCCTCTAGTTGACTAGCTCGTTGATCAATAGATGGTTATGGTTTCCTGACCATGGACATTGGATGTCATTGATAACGGGATCACATCATTAGGAGAATGATGTGATGGACAAGACCCAATCCTAAGCATAGCACAAGATCGTGTAGTTCGTTTGCTAAGAGCTTTTCTAATGTCAAGTATCGTTTCCTTAGACCATGCGATTGTGCAACTCCCGGATACCGTAGGAATGCTTTGGGTGTACCAAACGTCACAACGTAACTGGGTGGCTATAAAGGTGCACTACAGGTATCTCCGAAAGTGTCTGTTGGGTTGGCACGAATCGAGACTGGGATTTGTCACTCCGTATGACAGAGAGGTATCTCTGGGCCCACTCGGTAATGCATCATCATAATGAGCTCAATGTGACTAAGGAGTTAGCCACGGGATCATGCGTTACGAAACGAGTAAAGAGACTTGCCGGTAACGAGATTGAACGAGGTATTGGGATACCGACGATCGAATCTCGGGCAAATAACATACCGATGGACAAAGGGAATTGTATACGGGATTGATTGAATCCCCGACATAGTGGTTCACCCGATGAGATCATCGTGGAACATGTGGGAGCCAATATGGGTATCCAGATCCCGCTGTTGGTTATTGGCCGGAGAACGTCTCGGTCATGTCTGCATGGTTCCCGAACCCGTAGGGTCTACACACTTAAGGTTTGGTGACGCTAAAGTTGTTATGGGAAATAGTATGTGGTTACCGAAGGTTGTTCAGAGTCCCGGATGAGATCCTGGACATGACGAGGAGCTCCGGAATGGTCCGGAGGTGAAGATCGGTATATTGGACGAAGGGTATTGGAGTCCGGAATTGTTCCGGGGGTACCAGGCTATGGCCATCATGTCCAAAAGGGGTTTCGGAGGCCCCGACAAGCGTTGGGGGGCCTTATGGGCCAAGGGGGAGGGGAAAACCAGCCCACTAAGGGGCCGTGCGCCCCTCCCAACCCCTCTCACGTAACCAGGAGAGGTGGGGGCGCCACCCCTAGGGCAGCCGCCCCTCCCGGCTTGGGGGCAAGTTTCCTAGGGGGTGGGGGCGCCCAAACCCATCTAGGGTTTCCCCTGGCCGCCGCCTCCTCCTCTAGATCCATCTAGAGGGGCCGCCCCCTCTCCCCTTCCCCCTATATATAGTGAGGGGATGGGAGGGCAGCCATACCCTTCCCGTGGCGCAGCCCCATTCCTCCTCATACATCTCCTCCTCCTCCGTAGTGCTTGGCGAAGCCCTGCCGGAGAACCACGAGCTCCATTGCCACCATGCCGTCGTGCTGCTGGAGTTCTCCATCAACTTCTCCTCTCCCCTTGCTGGATCAAGAAGGAGGAGACGTCCCCGGGCTGTACGTGTGTGAACCCGGAGGCGCCGTCCGTTCGGCGCTAGATCGGATTTTCCCCGATCTGATTCGCCGCGAGTACGACTCCATCAACCGCGTTCTTGTGACGCTTCCGCTTAGCGATCTTCAAGGGTATGAAGATGCACTCCCTCTCTCTCGTTGCTCGCATCTCCTAGATTGATCTTGGTGACACGTAGGAAAATTTTGAATTATTTCTACGTTCCCCAACAGCTTCGGGGGTAATTGTAAAAGCAACGGCGTCCGCCACCTTCATGGATATGTTCTTCATTTTGAACTGTAGCTCACAGTTAGTGTTCTCTATGATGTCATCCACAGGGTATGTATCCAGCAGTGCGTCACCTGGGGCGGAACCAACGCTGCTTCTCAGCATGGATGGGACGGTGCTATCCAATGCCGGATGATCATCCGCTTGCTGCTGCCGCTACTGAGACCCCCTTTCCTGGCTAAGTGAGTCGATCTGCTGCTGCTGCTGCTAGAATTTGAGTGCCAAGTCCGCGTGCCTTGCTTCTAGTCCTTGAAGGCGTTCCGTGTCCTGCTTCCTCTTCTTCTCCTCCTCCATCTTCTTTCTTGCACTGGTCCTGTAGTTGTCGTTCCATTCCGAAAAGCCCTCATACCAGGGAATAACGCCCTTGCCTCGTGTTCTTCCCGGGTGTTCAGGATTTCCCAGGGCGCGCGTAAGCTCGCCGTTCTCTCTGTTGGGCGTGAACACCCCCTTTCAATCATCTTCTATTGCATCAAGTAACTTTTGTTCTGCTCCTTTTAGACTTGCCTTCTTCGAAACCAGGCCTGTCTTTGGGTCCAACGCCCCCCCATGCGCATAGAACCAAGTTCTGCACCTGGGGGGCCAGCTCCTAGTAACCGGAGTGACCCCTGCATCCTCCATCTCTTGCTCAGACTTATCCCACTTAGGCATTGCCACCGCGTAGCCACCTGGACCCAGCCTATGGAACTGCATCTTTTCTGCGGCATTGGCCTAGTTTTTTCTCGACCGTTCCTTGGATAATTCTGATTCCTTGAATTTCACGAAAGCGGGCCAGTGTTCTCTTTGTTTCTCCAGTGTTCCCTTGAATTCTGGAGTCTTCCTTTCTGCAGTGAGGTAGTTGGCCCATACAGTTTTCTTGTGGGTGTTGAATGCAATTGCCATCTTCTTAAGAGCAGCGTCCTTGACTTTCTGCACATCTGCATCAGTGAAATAATCTGGTAGGGTGAACTGTTCCATCAGAGATTGCCAAAGCTTTTGTTTTGCTCTGTCGTCGACCCAAGTAACATTTGGGCGTTTAGTTTTTGGCTCTTTCCATTCTTGACTGGAGATCGGGAGTTGGTCCTTCACAAGAACTCCGCACTGACGAACGAACTTGTTCGCAATGTTCTTAGGCGTGAGGGGTTCGCCACTAGCTTTGATGGAATCGATGTTGTACTTTACACCCTCCTTCAACTTTTTTCCCGGGCTGCGCTTTGTCCTGCTGTCTGTAGAAGCAGATTTGCTCGATCCGGAGGGCTGAAAGAAGAAAGATCGATTCGTTAATATATCTTCAAATAAAAAAACATGTGATGATCACTAGATGCCTGCTTATATAAATATACCTCGTCGGTAGTCTTTGTTATTTCAAGATCAACATTGTCTGCGTCATCATAATCATAATCATAGTTCATGACTTCATCAGCTCGGTCGTCGAGATCGAATATCTTATCATCACCCTCCCCGGTATTGTTCAGATATTTGGAGCCGTCATTTGCTTCATTCAGATCATCTGGCCTGTTAGGGCTGCGTATGATCTCGAACAGGGCCTCTTCTCCCTCTCTGCCGGTATTGTCCGCCATAGATTTTATTTAACTAATACAGAAGAAATATAAAACAATTTAGTATTCAAATTACAATGCATGGATGCAATCAATAAGGAAAAACTGAATCAATAGTACATAATATGCATCGTCTCGAATAATATATAATCTTGAATACATCGTCTCGAATAATATATAATCTCAAATACATCACTGGCTAGGTAGCTAATAAAGATCGAATACTATAGAAGAATCTAGGCCACTCGCGGTTCCTGTGGCACGGGCGGTGGACACCCAAAGACAAGGAACCATCACAGGATCATATCTCCGGTCATCTGCCCAAAGAACCTGCCAGGTATTGGAGAACCTGGCGTCCATAGCAGCCATGTAGCGATGGACATGCTCGTCCTCCTCCCTGACACGACGACGCACCACGTCCGGCGGGGCCGGCTCCCTCTGCACCGAATGTGGCCCACGCGAACGCCACCAAAGGAGATCAGGGTCGACGACGGGACCCGAGGCCGGGTTCCTCACCAAGCGGCGCGCCCCTCCAGGTAGCACCTCCCAGTGCCAGCCCGGCGGAGCCCAATCCTGGACATGGGTCAGCCGGACATCGTCGCGAACGGGTCGACGGCGAGGATGCGGGCCAGGCATAGTCGAGAACAAATACTATATGCCCGCAAAAAGTAACATTTTTTAAATGATTGGATTGTGATAACTAAAATTCTATATGCAAATCCTAACAATTTGACATTAATCTAATTCATCTAACTAAAACTAATTCTAAAATTTCTAACATTTCTATATATATAACTAACATTTCTATAACATTTATAATATTTCTATAACTAAAAAACAGAAAAATTGCTAACATTTCTATAAATATTTCTATAACTTAAAAACAGAAAAATTTATAACATTTCTATATAACTAACATTTCTAATATTTCTATAACAAAAAAAAGAAAAATTTCTATAACTAAAAAACTAAAAACAATGTGTGTGTGTGTGTGGACATGGCGGCCGGGGCAGGAGCTCACCGGCGAGGCGAGGCGACGGGGGGTGGCGACGGGGATGGCGACGGGCGGCGACGACGGGGATGGGGACGGAGCGGTGACGATGGGGACGGGGACGGGCCGGGCGGGAACGACGAGGCGACGGGGCGGGGCGCGGTGACGACAGGGACGGGGACGGGGCGGCGACGGGGACGGCCGGGGAGGCGACGATGGGGACGGGGCGTCGACGAGGGGTGGCGACGGGGGGTGGCGGGCGACGGGGCAGAGGAGAAGAAGCAGATGAGAAACTGAATTTTTTGAAGTGTTTTTTATATAGGATAGGCCTTTAGTACCGGTTGGAGCGACCAACCGGTACTAAAGGTCAATTTTGGCCAGGCCAAGCGGCGGGAAGCGCCCACCTTTAGTACCGGGTGGTGGCTCCAACCGGTACTAAAGACCCTCCCTTTAATACCGGTTTGAGCCACCACCCGGTACTAAAGGTGGTGCGCTGGCGCAGGTGCGGTGCGTCATGTTTAGTCCACCTTGCTAGCCGAGGGGCGTCCGCACTGGTTTATAAGCCCCAGTGCGGTAGCTCTCTCGAGCTCCTCTCCAAAGCAGGCCTACTGGGCCTAACTGTTCTGTGCTGCCCTGTGGGCCTACTGGGCCTTTGCGAGCCTGCATCCTGGCCCAACAACAGGTTGGGTTTCTAGTCGTATGCAGGCCGCTGTGGCGCAGTAGGCGGGCTTTTTTATTTTCTTATTTTTTTGCTTTATTTATTTTTGTTTTATTTATTTTTGAGTTGTTTTTTGCTGTATTTAGAGTTTCTTTGTGAATGTTTTTGCTTTAGGTACAAAAAGTTACAAACTTTCTATTAGTGCCGGTAGTTTACACATTTGAATAGTTTACAATTTGAATTATTTGAAATTTGTGTGAATCACTAGTTTGTGAATAACTTAACTTTGAAAATAGATTTTTCAGTGATTCTTTTTTCTTATGTTTAATATTAGTGTGTTTTATCATTATATTCAATTTGGTAATGCTTAGGTTATTTAAAAAATGAAATGCCTTTGTAACGGATGAGTTTTCGTCCGAAACCGTGATACTTCGAAAGAGATTGTCCATTTTGTACACGAAGTGCATCCAGTTTTTGCGGTAACCCTCTCTACTTTTTTGCACATGCTATGTGGGTGAAATTATGATACCATGCCAACTTTCAACCTTTTCTGAGTTCATTTGAAATGCTTTTCAATTTCAGGGTCATTTAGCTGAAAAAATCAGTAAATGCATGAAAGAATTTGTTTGCACATAAAATTTCTTCGCGTTTCAAATGCCAAAACACATAACTCCCCTAACTATTAAAGAGATTCCCTGGGTGTGAAACACAAAAGAAAGTGATGATAGTGAAGCCGATCACATCCCACATCTTTGGGTGTGAAACTTCTTCTTCGCGTGTGTCCCTTTGCGCCGTAGCCATGGAAAATCTTCATCATTTAACTGGATGCTCGGGTCAATATTCACTGTGAATGGAGCAATTTCATCAAACTTTTCATAATCTTCTGACATGTCTGTCTTGTCATCCACTCCCACGATGTTTCTCTTCCCAGAAAGAACTATGTGGCGCTTTGGCTCATCGCATGATGCATTCGCTTCCTTATCTTTTCTTTTTCTCGGCTTGGTAGACATATCCTTCACATAGAAAACCTGTGCCACATCATTAGCTAGGACGAATGGTTCGTCTGCATACACAAGATTGTTGAGATCCACTGTTGTCATTCCATACCGCGGGTCTTCCGTTACCCCGCCTCGTGTCATATTGACCCATTTGCACCGAAACAAAGGGACCTTCAAACCACGTCCATAGTCAAGTTCCCATATCTCCTCTATGTAACCATAATATGTTTCCTTTCCCGTCTTGGTTGTTGCATCAAAGCGGACACCACTGTTTTGGTTGGTGCTCTTCTTACCTTGGGCGATCGTGTAAAATGTATTACCATTTATCTCGTACCCTTTGAAAGTCATTATATTCGAAGATGGTAACTGGGACAGCGAGTACAGGTCATCTTCAATAGAGGCGTCATGCATGGTACGTGTCTGCAACCAGCCGGCGAAACTCCTGGTTTGTTCACGTGTAATCCAGTCATCAGACCGCTTCGGGTGTTTGGAGCGTAGAAAATTCTTGTGTTCGTCCATATACGGAGCCACCAAGGCGGAATTCTGTATAACTGTAGTGTGCTTCAGTGAGAGAATGTCCGTCCATACATATTTTTTGATTCCCTCCTAGCGTGCCTTTTTCATTCAGTCCGCCCTTATGCCGCGATTCAGGAACACCAATCGGCTTAAGGTCAGGAATAAAGTCAATACAAAACTCAATGCCTCCTCATTTTCATGGCCCTTGGAGATGCTTCCTTCTGGCCTAGCACGGTTATGAACATATTTCTTTAAGACTCCCATGAACCTCTCAAAGGGGAACATATTGTGTAGAAATACAGGACCCAAAACGTTAATCTCTTCGCATAGGTGAACTAGGACGTGCGTCATGATGTTGAAGAAGGATGGTGGGAACACCAACTCGAAACTGACAAGACATTGCACCAAATCATTCTCTAACCTTGGTATGATTTCTGGATCGATTACCTTCTGAGAGATTGCATTAAGGAATGCACATAGCTTCACAATGGCTAATCGAACGTTATCCGGTAGAAGCCCCCTCAATGCAACCGAAAGCAGTTGCGTCATAATCACGTGGCAGTCATGAGACTTTAGGTTCTGGAACTTTTTCTCTGCCATGTTTATTATTCCCTTTATATTCGACGAGAAGCCAGACGGTACCTTAATACTGAGCAGGCATTCAAAGAAGATTTCCTTCTCTTCTTTGGTAAGAGCATAGCTGGCATGACCCTGATGTATGCCGTCTTTTCCATGCATACGTTGCTGGTCCTCCCGTGCCTCAGGTGTATCTTTTGTCTTCCCATACACGCCCAAGAAGCCAAGCAGGGTCACGCAAAGATTCTTCGTCACGTGCATCACGTCGATTGCAGAGCGGACCTCTAGGTCTTTCCAATAGAACAGGTCCCAAAATATAGATTTCTTCTTCCACATGGGTGCGCGTCCGTCAGCGTCATTCGGAACAGGTTGTCCGCCAGGACCCTTTCCAAAGACTACCTTCAAATCCTTGACCATATCATGTACATCAGCACCAGTACGGTGGCGAGGCTTCGTCCGGTGATCCGCCTCACCTTTGAAATGCTTGCCTTTCTTTCTTACGGGATGCCTGCTCGGAAGAAATCGACGATGTCCCAGGTACACATTCTTCCTACAATTGTCCAAATATATACTGTCGGTATCATCCAAACAGTGCGTGCATGCGCGGTATCCCTTGTTTGTCTGTCCTGAAAGGTTACTGAGAGCAGGCCAATCATTGATGGTCACGAACAGCAAGGCCTTTAGGTCAAATTCTTCCCCCATGTGCTCATTCCACGCACGTACACCTGTTCCATTCCACAACTGTAAGAGTTCTTCAACTAATGGCCTTAGGTACACATCAATGTCGTTGCCGGGTTGCTTAGGGCCTTGGATGAGCACTGGCATCATAATGAACTTCCGCTTCATGCACAACCAAGGAGGAAGGTTATACAAACATAGAGTCAAAGGCCAGGTGCTATGGTTGCTGCTCTGCTCCCCAAAAGGATTAATGCCATCTGCGCTTAGACCAAACCATACGTTCCTTGCATCATCTGCAAACTCCTTCCCGTACTTCCTCTTGATTTTTCTCCACTGCGACCCGTCAGGGGGTACTCTCAACTTTCCGTCTTTCTTACGGTCTTCTCTGTGCCATCGCATCGCCTTGGCATGCTCTTTGTTTTGGAACAAACGTTTCAACCGTGGTATTATAGGAGCATACCACATCACCTTGGCAGGAATCTTCTTCCTGGGGCGCTCGCCCTCGACATCACCAGGGTCATCGCGCCTGATCTTATAGCGCAATGCACCGCATACCGGGCAAGCGTTCAAATCCTCGTACTCACCGCGGTAGAGGATGCAGTCATTAGGGCATGCATGTATCTTCTGCACCTCTAACCCTAGCGGGCAGACAACCTTCTTTGCTTCGTACGTACTCTCGGGCAATTCGTTGTCCTTTGGAAGCATATTCTTTATCATTACCAGCAACTTTCCAAATCCCTTGTCAGATACACCATTCTCTGCCTTCCATTGCAGCAATTCCAGTGTGGTGCCCAACTTTTTCTTGTCATCTTCGCAATTCGGGTACAACAATTTCTTGTGATCCTCTAACATGCGCTGCAACTTCTTCTTCTCCAAATCACTTGCGCAGTTTCTCTTTGCATCGGCAATGGCTCGATCTAGATCATCAGCGGGCTCATCTCATGCCTCTTCTTCAGCTTCTTCCCGCATTGCCGGCTCAGCTTCTTCCCCCATTGTTGTATCATCGTATTCAGGGAAGCCATGGCCAGGATAGCTGTCGTCGTCCTTTTCTTCTTCATTGTCTTCCATCATAACCCCTCTTTCTCCGTCCTTGGTCCAAACATTATAGTGGGGCATGAAACCAGACTTAAACAGGTGGACGTGAATGGTTCTTGACGTAGAGTAATTGTGATCATTCTTACAGACTAAACATGGACAAGGCATAAAACCATCCGCCCGTTTGTTTGCCTCGGCCGCAAGCAGAAAAGTTTGCACGCCATTAATGAACTCGGGAGAGCATCGGTCATCGTACATCCATTGTCGGCTCATCTTCATTACACAACACCGAAAAGACCAAATTATTACAAGTTCATACATAAAGTTCATTCATAAAGTTCATACAAGACTTAAATGCAACAAACAAATAACTCTCTAACTAAAGAATTTAAATGCAACAACAAATGCGATCAAGATCGCAACTAAGGTAACAATTGATCCAACAGCATAATGATACCAAGCCTCACTATCAATGGCATATTTTCTAATCTTTCTAATCTTCAAGCGCATTTTCTCCATCTTGATCTTGTGATCATCGACGACATAGGCAACATGCAACTCCAATTCCATCTTCTCCCCCTAAATTCTTTTCAATTTTTCTTTCAAATACTCGTTTTCTCTTTCAACTAAATTTAACCTCTCGACAATAGGGTCGGTTGGAATTTCCGGTTCACAAACCTCCTAGACAAAAATATCTATGTCAACTTGATGGGCATAATTTGTCATAAACACGAAATGCAACAACTCATTTTAAAAGAGAACATACCACATCTGAATCATAACAAGGACGAGGGCCGACGGGGACGGATATCAAAACCATGGCACTATGTATAACAAACAACGTACGGGTAAGATAATTATACGAGTAACTATATATCCAGATCACACAAACATCAATTTGGTAATGTAAAACATTCATGAACAAGAGGCTCACCACAAGGTGGTGCTGGCGACGGAACGGTGCGGGCGATCGACTGTGGTTACGATGGAGATTTAGAAGGCACTAAGTAAACCACACCTACATATGCAAACTAAGTGTTATTTTTGACCTCAAATTGCATATAAATCAAATACTAGCACATATATTTCCTCCCAAATTACTAAACTCATAAATTAATCAGTATACAAAGCATTGCAAGAGCTAATCTAGCAATGAAAGATGAAAGGACAAAGTTGCTAACCTTTGTGATCATTTGAATGGATGGGGGCCTTCAAATCTTGACAAATTTTGGGCAAAATGTGTGATGAGCTCGAGAGGAAGAGGGGAAGAACAGAGAGGAGAGGGGAAAGGGGAAGAACAGAGCGAGCTCGGGTGGACGAAGGGTTTATGTAGGACGACCTTTAGCACCGGTTCGTGCCACGAACCGGTACTGAAGGTGCTGGAGGGGCCCCGGACTGACAACATCCTGCCACCACTCACTTTAGTACCGGTCCGTGGCATGAACCGGTGCTAAAGGTCGGCCACGAACCGGTACTAATGAAAGCGGCCGGCTAGCCGTTGGAACCGGCACTAATGCATACATTAGTGCCGGCTCAAAAGCAAACCGGCACTAATGTGCTTGACATTTGACCCTTTTTCTACTAGTGCCTCCTCTTAACTCCTAGAACACCAATGTCTCAGATCCTAATCATTTCTTTCCTTTTTGCAGGTTCTTCCGCATAGAAAACTACTGTAATCAATGCCATTACAAGGTAATGTGAACGAATCTGATTTGCCTTTTCTGATGAATTTCGTGAGTCCAAATGCAAGGACTTACTACAATGTGCTCTGTTTTTTAATTCCGAAACTGATGATATCTTGTGCATGCAGTGTTACTGATTTACGTAGGTCAAAGTGCTACCAAGTGTTGTGAGATACGTCATTGGTTAACTTTAGAAACAAAATGAGTGATTTTTTTCTATTATTGGTGTAGCTGCATAGATGATGCATATAATAAGCAGCACTGTGCCATATTGACAAATCTTATGAACATCCTGTTTAACCTTATATTTGGTTACAAGTTCATACTGAACTGGGTGATAAATGCATAGTTAGTATTCGCATATTTGGTTTTCTTGTTTTGTGTACACTAAAATGATATATGTACTCCCTCCGCAAACAAATATAAGAGCGTTTAGACCACTACTTTACTTAAGGACAAGTGAATTAAACTTTTAGTTTGCTTTAGTTATTTCACAGTGCAGATTAGTATTATTCTACCACATGAAAATATATGCACAGCTATTATTTTGATGTTCTTGTGACAATCACAAAACCTCAATTGTTATGCTTCGGAAATGTGAACATTGTAATGCTTATTTGTAATGATGATGATCTAATTCTGCATGATGATCATGAAAAAGCAAAAACTGACATTGTACTCTTTTATTATTAGCATGTCCTCTGTTTAAATGGAGAAATCAAAACCATAAATTCTTAACACATATTTCCCTAAAAAAAGATGAAATCTTGAATTTTCTTTTATGAAGAGATTTCGTCACAATTGACTTCCCTGTCTTATTGTATCAATATCATCAATCTAACCACAGTTCCTGATTTTCTATTGTCAGAATATATATATATAGGGAAAATCCATCCTACCATCCAGGGGTAGTTACCCCACATGTCTTATACACTACCATATGGTATTCTATATACTACTTTATCATTATAAATATGTTCATATATTATATATAAGATAATCCAAAGTGGGTAACATGAAAAAATTGCAAGTTGGCCCATGATTTTTATTATATTTGTGAAATACATATATATTTGTACGTAAAATGAGGCATACTGAAAATACGATGCATACTACCTAAAAAGTACTATATATATTATCTAAACATTCTTATATACTACATACTACGCGTACATACTCTCCAATTTGATAGATACTACATACAACATACAAATCTCGAGTGATGGTAACTACCACTGGTGGTAGATAAAATTTGTCATATATATATATATATATATATATATATATATATATATATATATATATATATATATATATATATATATATATCACTTTTTGTCTAGTTGATAACTTGCTACTTGCTTTCTTACAGCTCACAGTCGATTTGTGTATGAAAGTGTGAACGGGCATAAACATGAAAGGAGTAGGAATCAGAAACTTCATGTGTGCATTGAGATGAACTGATTTTTAGACGCGTCAATAATTTATAAAATTGAGATTAACGTTTTAAAGTTATATCCAAATGCTCAGGGAACTATGATACATCAGTTACTTGCATGCCCAACAACGGATCTCATATTTTTGTTGCGTGGTAATGCAAGACATATTGTATGTTACAACATGGCAATGGCTCAGGACGGATCCGCCTTCTTGGCTCGGGGGGCGTCACGTGCAACGCACGCCTCCTGCCCCTTCATGGCAGTGGCACATTGCCATGAACATGGGGGGAGGAATCATGGCAGAGATTGGCAGGGAACTCCTCCTTGGCGGTCCATGGGGTAGTACAGTGTGAAGGAGAGAGGGTGCCATGACAAAGGTGAGGTGGACGTCATCCGATTTTAAAAGAAGAGGGCTCGAACGAGAAATGTCATGCGATGGCGAAAACCGAGAGGGAGGGGAGGGTTCGCCGGGAAAAGGGAAGGGTGCAGCGAGAAATGTCCTGCTATGGCGAAAATCGAGAGGGAGTGGAGGGTTCAACGAAAAAAGGGAAGGATGCATCGTGTGGTGGGCTTTTTCTATTGGGCATGCGTGTTGGAGATAACACGGCGGATCGTCCAGACAACGCTCCCCCCCCCCCCTCTTCCCATGATTTGGAATTTGGGAGAGCCCGGATCGTCCAGATGGTTGAAGAGATCGTTGGGCCCACTTTTGATGTCTGAACACGCCCGGGCGTACGAGCATACACGATCTTAATCACTTGTTTTATATGCATTGTAGCCCGTAGGAACGCATGAGCGTTCTACTAGTATTTTGTAAAGTGGTGATTTTTACAAATCGTGACACAAAAGTAGTGGTTATGTGCATTTAACTCGGGGTATGTCATTTTCTTTTCCAATCAAAGCCTTTCACGTTAGCTCTCATCTAAGATATCTAAAAGGATTTACATAGATATAGCGTTACCCAGAAGTAAAAGGTGAAAATAATCGAAAGCTATTTTGAACTAAAGCAATCCAAATTATTAGAAAAAAACTTACACTTAGATTTTTTGTAAGACTGGTACGTAAAGAAATATAAAAGCGTTTACCGTATTATTTTACTTTATATATTATTATTTTTTACAGAGGAAGTACGTACGAATAGCATTACTGAGCACTGAGCATCGCACACTCACTGTCCACGAGAAGCAGCCTCGCTGGGGCAGCATCACAGGCGCAGGCGCAGCAAGTGCTCTGCCACCAGATCGTCGACGTACTCGTCCTGCTTCGCTCTGTCCCAGAGAACCGCCTGGAGCTCCCCGGCGTTGCGCGCGAACGCCTTCCCTTCCTCGCCCTCCGCCATCACCCGCCGCACCGTCGCGGCCACGTCGTCCCTGCCGAACGAGCCGTCGCCCTCTTCCCTGGGCACCTCCAGGCCGACGCCCCTCGCCGCCATGCCGCGCGCCGTCACGCCCTGGTCCAGGAACAGCGGCAGCATCACCAGCGGGTGGCCGAACAGGAAGCTCTCCGTGAGCGAGCTCAGCCCGGCGTGCGTCAGGAACGCGCCCACCGCGCCGCGCGCCAGGACGCGCACCTGCGGCACCCACCCGGCGCGCACCACGCCGCGCCCGCCCACGGCCACGCGCTCCTCGAACCCGTCCGGGAGCAGGGCGGCGCTCGGCCCCCGCAGCGCCCAGAGGAACCGCGCGCCCGCGAGCTCCAGCCCGAGCGCGAGCTCGCGGACGTGGTGGCGGGTCAGCTGCGCCTCTCTCCCGAACGCGACGTAGATCACGGACCTCGCCGGCTGCTCGTCCAGCCAGCGCATGAGGCTCTCGCCAAGGTTTTTGGTTACCGGTCGAAATTTCAAGATTTCCCATGGTTACCGTGTATTTCCGTACCCCTCGGTAAATCGCCATAGCGAGCAAAAAATACTAGTTTTTTGAAAATTTTGAATTTAAACACTCGATTTACAGTAAAGTACGTAGGATCTAATTAATACCATGAGAGTTGGTTCTGGCATGTTGGTAGCAACCTAGTTCCTGTTTTGAGAGGTCTCTGGTTCGAATATTCGTTCATTCACTTATTTGAATTCAAAATTCAACTATAAAATTCGCTCGAAATATTCTCGGTATTTCTCGGTAACCGTGGTAACCACATTTATCCGTCCCCCTCGGTAAAATTGCCTCATTCGGTAACCAAAACCTTGGCTCTCGCTCTCGTCGTCGACTGTTTCTTGGGCGGCGAGCGCGGCGTCGTATGGGGCGAGGAGGCCGCAGAGGGCGACGGGCTTGCCGAAGAGGTCGGCGAGGAAGGGGCCGCAGAGCGGGCCGTCGACCTCGCGGCTGCCGCGCAGGATCACGAGCGGGCAGCGCTGCTCCGTCTGCCAGAGCCGGCAGGCGTCGGACGGGCCGGACGCGTTGGCGGGGAACGTCTGTGTAATCTCTGCCCAAGGTAGGAGATGAACTCACGCATAGGAGGTAGAAGAGACACTCACGAACTTGGCACCACGCACACTTGTGCCTTTTCTGTATTTCTTCTCACACTGAATGAACTGGATTACACGGGATTAAATAGAGCAGCCAACACACGCACTAGCTAGCATGCAAACGCACCGGTCAAGCCACTAATCTCTCCACTAACGGCTTGACCCACTAATCTCTCCACTAACTGCTCACACGTACAGACTTTGAGTCACTCCCAAGTTTTTGCAGATGGATAAGCCCCCACTTGATGCATGCCGCAACTGTCTGCGCCCGCTTCTTTCTCCATCTCTGGTCTGCTACACAACTCGGCCGGCTGGAAGACTGACACATGCAGCTAACTAATCACAACCCATTTAGCTTTGCATTGTGCACGTGAACACAACTCTACATGCACACACTGCCGCAGCTTCAACTACATGGATGAACTGGAAATAAACATGACGCACACACACCTAAACAACAATGGTTAACACCAACAGTCTGGACTAGCATGTCCTTGGCCTCGTGGAGACGGTGGGCGATGGTGGTCGGGAACGGGATCCACCGCGGCTGCGCCATCAGGTCCTCTGCTGTCGTCCGCGGGTGCGCCTCGTTCGCCGCCGTGGGGCCGATGAAGGCCACGAACGGCGGGCAGATGTATAACAAGGCGCACGGTACCTGCAAGCCAGCATGGAGCATGGTGATGGGATGGGAGCCATGCACGTACGCCATGGAAAAGCTATGCATGTACCTTGTGCTGCTCAGCGATGGGTGGGAGCCAGTAGTGTGCGAAGTCGACGAAGATCCAGTCGGGCCTCTTGCCGAACTCCGTCGCGCCGTCCCCGCCGGCGCAAGCCTCGTGAAGAAAGCGGGCAAAAGGGGCGGCGAGGGCGTCGAACGCCACCTTGAGGAGGTCCACCTTCTCTGGCGGGACGTCGGGCGTGGACTCGGCGCCGTCCGGCAGGCCGTCGACGCTCGGCAGGGGCAGGGGGAGGAGGCGGATGCGGGGGTTGACGGGCCTCGGCCTGGCGACGTTCCTCGGCGTGGAGACGAAGGTGACGGCGTGCCCGCGCCTGGCGAGCTGCTCGGAGAGCTCGAGGAAGGGGGTGAAATGGCCGAACGCTAGCCATGGGAACACCACGACGTGGAGAGGTGGAGGCGCTGCGCCGGTGGCCTCGGTGCTGGCTTCTGCCATGGCGTCCCGGCGGAGACAGCCGTGGAGAGGTGGAAATGCTCTTATATTTCTTTACGGCGGAGGGAGGGAGACGACCGCGCCACAATTATATTGCGAACTTGAACGAAGTGCTTGTACTTCCTATCTTCAGTATCAAAACCATCGTGATGTGTGCTTTTGTTGTTGGAAATATATGTCCTAGTCGACGGTCCTAGTCCTACTTTCTAGATCTTCCACTACCAATAATGTGGTGTGGTACATTTGTTCCACCTAGTTGATGTACTCATCCTATATCCTATATATACCTAAAAAATTCATCATCACTATCTTATTTAACTCAACATACAAGCATGCCATATCATCATACAATTACGCATGGGATAAAGCCCACCTCAACATGCAACTATGCATGGAAAAGACCCACCACCACATGCAATCATGCATGAGTTTTTTTCCATTCTATTATTGTACTTATATTCAATAAATATTTTATAACTATACATGATCAATTATAATAAGTCGAAGACGCGCCGTCGTCAACGCCCCTCCATCATCGGTGCCAGGCAAAAGTTGTTGTAGTAGATAGCTATGAGTGGACGTGCTAAGACCTCACCGGACCAGCGCACCAGAAAAACAACAACCTTTGCCGATGAAGAGAAGCATAGATAGGAAGGATCCAACCTATACACACGAACACAGACGGACGAAGACTAGATCCACTGAAGACTGACACCGACCGAATCACATGAGATCCGCTGGAGACACATCCACTCGCCCTTCGACGATGCTGGATGCGCCAGACAGGGGCTAGGTGGGGTGGACCTTATTCCATCTCCAGGAAGCCGCCTCCGTCCTCGCCTTCGTGAACAGGATATATACCCTAATCGACCAAAAAACACCTAAAACGGAGCAGGAGCCCTCTCACCACCAAGGCCTAGGGTCCATCGTGCCTCCATGGCCCAAAGGCCATAGGAGATGTGGCAGCCAGATGACATCGCCGACAGGAGGAAGGAAGCCCTTGTCGCTTAGGAGTTGCCTTTCTTGGGAAGGATAAAAACTTTGCGGGCCTACCTGTACTATAGTACTCCTTCATAGTTTGACCACTTGATATAGTATATTCTTAGCTCTATGTCAAACTGTCATTTGGGAGCTTTGTTATGAATTTCCACTTGAAGAAACAAAGCAGCGTTGTTTCTTATTTTTCGTAATTTACATGTTGTTTCAAGAGGTATTGTGCAAAGTCAGACGTGAAAATTGCATTTTTTTAAATAATTTTCCTCATATTTCCCCTCTGCCAATCACTGGCAGTACACACACGCACGCACGCACGCGCGCGCGCGCGCGCGCGCGCGCACACACACACACACACGCTTCCTTTGGAGGGCTAGACCCAACCTTCTCTTCGATTGTAATCGTAGAAGGATGATACCGGAAATAAGGAACAATCTCCCTAATCATTGTGATGCTGGATTTCACTAGATACTTTCCATTTCCGCACTGAGCCCTTCCCTAGTAAGATAAGATAGAGTACGGGTGATCTTGAAGATTCCCAAAGTCTATACAGTAGACATGTCATCATATTTAGGTGTAGTTATCCACTATTCACGGATAATGTACATTTTCATCACCTGTCATCATGCTTGCGTAGTCTACCTTGGGTATGTGGGATATTTGAAAATTGGATGGTTGTGCAAATGTCGTGGCGTAGTTTGATCACTGACAATTGATTTATGGGGTTGCGATTTCTTATTGATTTATGGTGTTCTGATTTCTTATTTCAGTACCCAATGGATGTTATCTTAGAACATTTAATTAGTCGATAACTTGAATTGTCAAAAACTTGTGAGTATCATGTTTCTGCCTAACTTCTCCTGTAGACGAGATTTGGCTTGTCCTCGCTTTGCATCATGGCATGTGTTGTTGGGGCGGTTGCTATAGTCCAACTACCTCAAGGCCAATATTTTTGTGCTGGAATCTCACCATGAGTGGTGCTTTCACAATAGGCTCTGCTAGAAGCAATCACGCGCTTTGTCATGCCATTTTTCGACATTGTTGATCATTTTACTTTCAATATGTAGTTTGTCTATATGTTTAATTTTATGTTTTGGACCGAATATTGTTTTGTGTGCCTATAGTAGTATCGTTAATTCCTCTTGTATAAGAAAATAGTCCTGGGTGAACAAACATAATCGATCACATGATCATGGTAGACAAAAATTGACAACAAAAGCACATCAATGAGAAATATTAAACCTCTGGTTATATAATTATATACGATATTTTCATGGAAGTAAAGGTGAGAAACTCATTTACACAAGATCAATGTAATAAAAGTTGCATTAACACAATCTACTTAAGTATACTATAGGATAACAATATAAGCCCATGGAGAAACCAGGTCATCTTTGAATTAATATAGAATCATTGATCACTTCTACAAGCACGATTTACGAGTAACTCTATTTTGGTACAATATGAAAATGTTTGGAATACACATGTCCATGCATGCATATTGGGTCAACAAAAAAGTTATCTGGTGCATTTGCATCCCATATTATCCCAAGGAGCTTGCATTCCACCTGAAGCATACTTTCATATCAGTTCACTTAATTTTTACCTCACATGGTTCAAACTTATTTGGAAGAACTCATTTCTAAATATTCTTTCCCCGTGGCATGGCAACAATGTTTGATCACATTATTATACCTTCATAGGAGAGGGGAGGGGCAATTTTTTAGGCAAAGCTTACCCTAAATTTTCTATAAATACACCAAGGTGTTTTTAAGGCATCGTTACTATGTTATGATTAACGGTCAAAGCACATTCCTTCCAGTTATTTAAAACTTTGCAG
This sequence comes from Aegilops tauschii subsp. strangulata, assembly GCF_002575655.3. Lineage (NCBI taxonomy): Eukaryota > Viridiplantae > Streptophyta > Magnoliopsida > Poales > Poaceae > Aegilops > Aegilops tauschii. Next base: position 648,058,285 of record NC_053041.3, on the reverse strand, counting down.
AACTATGCAAATCATATGAATACATCCAATAAATATGTTATAATTTAGTTTCTTCTGTTAGTTTAGTGGCTGGTACTGACCATTGGAATTTGGAAGCTATGACTAGCATAAGATCGATGGAATTGCATATCATATAGCTACACAAATCAGGACTAAGCAATGGAGATAATACTTACCTTATGAAATGGAACTGTCATCCAAGAGTTTGTGTAAGCCATTTTCTGATTGGGTAAGCAACAATAATCTAATTCTTTGACTTTTTTGAAACCATAACACAATTTCAATTCCGAAGGATAAGTTCAAATAATGTATACGTGCAACTTTCTAAAACCAACATACACATCTGACTCTAATCCGACTGCATCAAGATAAAGTGACCTAAAAATGTTTAAGTCTATCCAAAGTAAGAGGTAAAGCATCAAAAACAAGATATGTGGAACATGCCGGGTAAAAAATTACGCATGGTCTTTTATAATGGATTTTCTGTTTTGCGAAACAGACACAGTTTCACTTAGTCAAGTGGACATGCCAAAATGGTACAATGTAAGGTGCTAACTTATGGTAGCACAACCCCACACATTCGGAACATAATAGCCACAGTTGGCTATCCACCAGTGCTACAATAAAAATCGAAGTAAAAACTTCTAGAGAATGTAACTGAGACAATGGGATACTGTTATACCATCATATTCCCTAATTTACTTCATATAAGAGGAAAATCATATTGAAACAAGCACACAGAATAAAAATGTGCAGACATGTAGGGGTAAAGCAAGTGCAGAAAGAACTATAGCAAGAGACACATTACCTAACAATAATTACATTTGGAGCTTTTTATTATGATGCACATTGGCAAATCACTATGGAATCAATACACACAACATATTTAAATGCATCAATGAATATCCACATGTTATCATCTCTGATTGTAACTTAAATATATGTTTTCAAACAACTACCGGTAATGCTTATGAGCTTGTTTTGAAATATTTAGTTTGCACGCTGGACTACAATGAACCGTCCAATTTCTAGTACAAACTAATAGAGGCCAAATGAGCCACACAACTTAAAGGAAAACATGTTTTGCACTAGAAAAGGTTTAAACTATGAGACCACCAATTGACCAAAGGATGGTTCCAGTAAACTTGCATCTAGGGAGTTGAAGAGCTTCTAGCAACTTCAAGTTACTAATCTCTTCTAGTATGTTTATGTACATGTTTTCTAACACGCTTACAAACTGATGTCATCACCATCTTTCAAAGTAGTGTAGCAAACTTGTCAAAAGAAATGGGAAACTCTTTAATCTATCAACTGACTAAATACCACAAAAAAATTGTCAATTGCCTCGACAACCTAGAAGGTGAGCATGGCGCAGTCTGTACTAAGATGACGTGGTTATAGGGTTTTAATCCTCCATAGAGCAGTGGCTTGGACAGAGATGTGGTGGCCATCCACTTTCAGCAGGTTGCTTGTTGCTGGCCTTGAGTTAGTTCCTAGGGTGGCTTTCTAGGGGATGACTGAAGCTGGACCAAAACAAGGATTTCATGGGCATGGGAGGCGGATGCCTATCTATGCACGACAGTTGGTGCTACCCTACCAAGCTACTCGACCAGTGTCATCCTCCTTCCTGATCGAGGATGAGCATCAGCGCGACGGTGGCCACCAAGAGGTTAACGGGGCGCACGAGAGGGAGCTGTCAGCGCAGTTGGGGAAAGAGAGGAGAGAGCAACCTCAATTTTTCCTCTCGGGGCGATTTTCCACCTATCCACCAGGCTCGTGAATTTCCCTCGCACGAGCGACACACAGCGCAAGGTTTGACCAGTTTACATCCCCCCCCCCCCCCCCCCCCCCCCCAAGCCCACGACCTCGCACTGACTAGCGGGAAGGAAATCCAAAGCTCCTCAGAGGCTTCTATTCCCATGGAGCTTAGAGATTTTATGGATGTAACGTGCTCATTCAGATATACTGTGGACAACAACAATAAAAATATGAAATTCGAAGGCGCCGCTAATGATTAAAATGTTTTTTGGTACCTTCGCAAGGGTTATTCCGACTAATAATAACCTCGTGTACTGCAACTGATTTGGAATTAACAAAAAATTACTTATGTTACCATGACTGGACCATGAGACGTCTTTTTTTAATACAAGTTTGTGTGCGCTGCTACATGTTCGGTGTTCAACTTGTACCACCATGCAGTGTCGCGAATATATTTGGTCATTAGCTCAATGATCTGACCACAAGTATAGCACGTTATTAAAGGAGGAGGTGTGATACTTAATTTGATCGCTTTGACTATGTAAAAATAATAGATTTTTAAAGTAAAAAAAAATTCCACCCAGACCTGCATGCTCCGGCCTCACCGTGAAAGGCCAAACCGGTTCTTGTCTGAAAGATCCTGCTAATGATCGTCGGTTGCTTGGTCGTCTTCCGTAGCCGATAACAGAATATAATACTCATCATGTTTTCTGCAGGCAAGGCACCGTGTGGCTCGCAACAATAATTTATTGAAGAAGAGAAGGAGGAGGAACTGACAAACTTTGGAATTTTTTTCTAGAGGGGCAAACTATGGTTTGGTACGCTGTTGTTACCAGCTCTTGAAATCATATATACTGGCAATATTTGTAGATTGCTGATGACGCTTGCCGCGGGATGATGTTGTTCCCATCTTGCCTTTATTCGTGCGCAGAACAGAGGAACAACCACCATAGTTTATTTTATACTAGCACACATGCAGTGGCAGAACTATAAAAAAAGTTGGGCGAGCTGGAGAGCACAATATTTTTCAAATTCTAAAGCATGTATACTAATTCAATAGATATGGTCACTACACCTTCTGTTCATATTGATTACAAGATGAGCAGATGCATATATACTACCCGAGACCAAAATAAGCCATAACATTTGATCATATATGCTACTCCAAACCAAAATAAGCCATACCATTTGACCATCAGGCCTTTCCGTTCCTTCACGCATTTGAAATATTCAATGATATCTTCATAGTTGTACTTCTCCAGAATGTCACCATCTATGTTAACTAACAAGTTATTGGCAAGAAAGTCATCCTCCATTGTATTGTGCAACCTTGTTTAATGATCTTCATACTAGAAAATGCACGCTCAGCACTCGCCGTAGAGACGAGAAGGGTAATGAGCAAACAGAGTAATATTTCAATCAAACTGAAGACAACATGTCTTCCTGACTCCACAAGGCATCGACAAAGATCAATCAAGTTTGATATATTTTTCATATATTCATCCTTGGAAGCATCCAAAACAAAATGTTTTAGTTGTAGTTGTAATCCATAGATATCTTGTTGGGGTATGTCTGATGGGTAGTACTTTTTCACCATGTCACACATATCACTAGCTTTAAATCCTCTAATTTTTTTTCTAGGAATCAAGGTGGCACTAGTGGTTAGAAGATCCACGACCTTCTCATTGAACCTATGATTTAGTTCAAATAGTTGAGTTTCAAGTGTTGCATAGAATATTTCGACTCGGAAGTAATGCTCCTTGGTCAGCTGATTGGGTTGATGACGGGCACGACCACCATACATGATGTAAGCTTCCTCAAAGTCTAGAATGACAATGGAATAGTTTGTACAGAAATCAACAACCGTGACAACAAATTCTTGGTAGCCATCATCTGATCTTAGCTGTTGGAGACACTCTTGCAAGCGATGGACATAACAATGGACATAATAAGCATATGGGCATTCTTGGAGGAGCTTGAAGTCCATTCAAGTCGCCTCTCATGTTACTAGTGCCGTCATAACCTTGTCCTCGAGGTTCCGAATGTCAAAACCATGGTTGGTTAAAGCAAAAGTCAATTTTTCTTTAAGTGTCAAAGACCTTGTGTTTCTACATGTATCAAGTCAAAGAACCGCTCTTGCAGAATACCACCTTTACCAGCAAATCTGACAACAAGAGCCATTTGCTCTCTCTTTGCTACATCACATGTTTCATCCACTAATATAGAGAACTTAGAATACCCAATTTCCTCGTGGATATGATTAATGATTTTACATGCAAATATACTGATCTCCTGATTATCTGGTGATGTGTATTTAGAACCATATGGAGCATTCCCCAACACACATTTGGCAATATCAGGATTGAATTCAGCAAGAAGCTCCACTATTTCAAGAAAGTTGCCTTTATTCTTTCACTGAGGTCTTTCACCATGTCCTCTAAAAGCACAAGATTGCAGTGCGAGCTTTCTACTTTCTCCTTATCCTTGACCGCCATAATAGTTTCTATGTGGCATGATTGCTTCAGTAAGGCTTGGCCATCCGTGAATGCATTATTGTGTGGTGAGCATTGTCCAGAACCCATGTGGGTTATGAATACACAATGTTTTCCAGAGTTAACTCTCTTCCAACTGTCAAATCCATCTACTGTGAAGACACGAGAACCACCTCGTCTATTCTCATTTTTACTAGAGAAAAAGCAAGACAAACAATATGCACGATGTTTGTCCTCCGAGTACTCTAGCCATTTTCTGCAAATTGCCAAACCATTTGTACTGGAAGCAGTGTTGGTGCCCTTTTTCACCTGAAGGTTTATAGATCTGTAACTCAGGTTGCATAGGACATGACATCAAATATGCTCTCCTCACACTATCTCTTTGTTTCAGGTGGATATAGCCAAATTTGCGGGTGTAATCCTGGGTCTCGCTGCAAGTACTCAATATCTTGAAATGTTAGAGGTTCATTTGCATGGAGACCTTCATCTTGGCTCTCTGGGTGTGGCTGTTCAATTTCAAGCATTGGCAAAGGTTGATCTGCTATTGGTGAAGGATCTTCCTCCACTCCAATCATGTCATCATCTCTTTTTCTTTTGAAAACCAAATCAATTTTCCGCTGACTGGCCTTGCTCATGGCTGCCTACACCTCAAACTTGTAATCAATAAACACAATTGAATGAATTATTTATGCTGCAGCAAGACCAATTGCTCAATTGTGTAAACAAAACTTACCAGAAGTACCAAATAGTGCTACTAAATTAGAAATCATCTACTGTGGAGTGTTGACACTAGACAGTAAACTACAATGATCTTCAGTGAATTTTTTAGCCTATTGGGTATTTGGGGGATGATTCAATTTCGTTGAACAATGACCTAAGTGGATTTAGGGGAATAAAATTGGCAACGAAACGATTCAGATAGATTCAAAGAAAGAGGCACCTAGCCACTGAGATAGATTCAGAGAAAGATGCACCTAGCAAGGTCGCTGCCTCGCCGTCATCGCCGGATGACCAACTCACCGTTGCCTGGCCTGTGGGTGCGCCCGCTCGTGGTCTTCTCTCGGTTGGACATCTGTACGTGGGGTGAAGGGAGACGCAGATGTGTGCTGATGGTCGACGGCTACACTATGAGGCAGCGGTCGTTGGCTGTGGCTCCGTGACTGGCTGGCTAGCTGCTCTGCTCTGTTAGATGGACCCGTGCTACATCCATGCGAGCTATGAGGCCGCGAGGCGCCCAACTGTATCGGTGTAGGCTGCATTACTGGTGTCTTGTGGGCTGGCCAGCTGGGTATGATGCCATATTTTTTTTTCTCTAGCCATGGGCGGGCCACGGCCCGCTCAGCCTTGTGGAAGCTCTGCCAATGCACACATGCATGTGCGTTGAAACGAGAGAAAAATGAAGGGATGAAAAACAAATAATCAGTTGAGAGTAAGGTTCTTCGGATGCTGGTCGGAATAAGTAACTATACTAAAGCGGAAGCATTTCCTTTTTTTACTTTTTTTAAATTTCTACTGTTCAATTACGGGGCATCAGTGAACAGTGGTGTTAAACAACAATCGCGTATGAACAGTACCCCGTGGAAAAAATAAGTCCTTGATTGATTACTGTTCTTTTTTATATCATGACATCACTGAATAGTGCACCAACAATTACCCGAACAAAAACCAGAACAATATGCGAATAAACCCATAACTACTAACCAAAACAATAGCCCAAATAAACCAAAACAGCAAACCCGAATAACCCGGAACAGTAAAACCAATGCAACAAAACAACACCTCAATAAACCATAAACATTAGCTCACCCGAATCATAAACCGAAACAGTAACTGAAATGTAAACCAGAGCAATACACCCAAATAAACCAGAACAACAAAAACAGCAAATCAACACTATGCATTCATGTGAACATTACTCCAGAAGAAATACCAAAAACAATATATCTGAGAATCCTTCTCCCTCGGTGCATTCACCTACACAAGGAGAAAAACATATGTTGTTGTTGTTGTCATGTACCTCGCCTTCTCCTTCCCGGTGGCCAACCAGATCGAGGCTCCATCCACAATGCGGTCGCTGAAGCCTGATACGTCCATTTTGCATCATGCTTTTATACCGATATTTATCGCATTATGGGCTCTTATTACACATTATGTCACAATACTTATGCCTTTTTCTCTCTTATTTTACAAGGTTTACATGAAGAGGCAGAATGCCGGCAGCTGGAATTCTGGGCTGGAAAAGGAGCGAATATTAGAGACCTATTCTGCACAACTCCAAAAGTCCTGAAACTTCACGGAGGCACTTTTTGGAATTAATAAAAAATACTGGCGAAAGAATCAACCAGAGGGGGCCCACACCCTGGCCACGAGGGTGGGGGTGCGCCCTACCACCCTGGGCGCCCCTTGCCTCATGGGCCACCTGGCAGGCCTCCGGTGCCCATCTTTTGCTATATGAAGTCTTTCGCCCTGGAAAAAATCAGAAGGAAGCTTCCGGGACGAAGCGCCGCCGTCTCGAGGCGGAACCAATCTAGGGCTCCGGCGGAGCTGTTCTGCCGGGGAAACATCCCTCCGGGAGGGGGAAATCGTCACCATCGTCATCACCATCGATCCTCTCATCGGGAAGGGGTCAATCTCCATCAACATCTTCATCATCACCATCTCCTCTCAAACCCTAGTTCATCTCTTGTATCCGATCTTTGTCTCAAAACCTTAGATTGGTACCTGTGGGTTGCTAGTAGTGTTGATTACTCCTTGTAGTTGATGCTAGTTGGTTTACTCGGTGGATGATTATATGTTCAGATCCTTTATGCATATTAATACCCCTCTGATTATGAATATGAATATGATTTGTGAGTAGTTACGTTTGTTCCTGAGGACATGGGAGAAGTCTTGCTACAAGTAGTCATGTGAATTTGATATTCGTTCGATATTTTGATGAGATGTATGTTGGCTTTCCTCTAGTGGTGTCATGTGAACCTCGACTACATGACACTTCACCATTGTTTGGGCCTAGAGGAAGGCATTGGGAAGTAATAAGTAGATGATGGGTTGCTAGAGTGACAGAAGCTTAAACCCTAATTTATGCGTTGCTTCGTAAGGGGCTGATTTGGATCCATATGTTTCATGCTATGGTTAGGTTTACCTTAATTCTTCTTTCGTAGTTGCGGATGCTTGCGAGAGTAGTTAATCATAAGTGGGATGCTTGTCCAAGGAAGGGTAGTATTGATACGTCCATTTTGCATCATGCTTTTATACCGATATTTATTGCATTATGGGCTGTTATTACACATTATGTCACAATACTTATGCCTATTCTCTCTTATTTTACAAGGTTTACATAAGGAGGGAGAATGCTGGCAGCTGGAATTCTGGGCTGGAAAAGGAGCAAATATTAGAGACCTATTCTGCACAACTCCAAAAGTCCTGAAACTCCACAAAAGTTATTTTTGGAAATAATAAAAAATATTGAGCGGAAGAAATACATCAGGGGGGCCTCCACCTGGCCACGAGGGTGGGGGGCGCGCCCTACCCCCCTGGGAGCACCCCCTACCTCGTGGGCCCCCTATTGGCCCTCTGGTGCCCATCTTCTGCTATATGAAGTCTTTCGTTCGAAGAAAAATCATAAGCTAGCTTTCGGGACGAGACTCCGCCGCCATGAGGCGGAACCTTGGCGGAACCAATCTAGGGCTCCGGCAGAGCTGTTCTGCCGGGGGCACTTCCCTCCGGAAGGGGGAAATCATCGCCATCGTCATCACCAACACTCCTCTCATCGGGAGAGGGCAATCTCCATCAACATCTTCACCAGCACCATCTCCTCTCAAACCCTAGTTCATCTCTTGTATCCAATTCTTGTCTACAAGTCTGGAATTGGTACCAGTAGGTTGCTAGTAGTGTTGATTACTCCTTGTAGTTGATGCTAGTTGGTTTATTTGGTGGAAGATTATATGTTCAGATCCTATATGCATATTAATACCCCTCTGATTATGAACATGAATATGCTTTGTGAGTAGTTACGTTTGTTCCAGAGGACATGGGAGAAGTCTTGCTATTATTAGTCATGTGAATTTGGTATTCGTTCGATATTTTGATGAGATGTATGTTGTCTCTCCTCTAGTGGTGTTATGTGAATGTCGACTACATAACACTTCACCATTATTTGGGCCTAGAGGAAGGCATTGGGAAGTAATAAGTAGATGATGGGTTGCTAGAGTGACAGAAGCTTAAACCCTAGTTTATGCGTTTCTTCGTAAGGGGCTGATTTGGATCCATATGTTTCATGCTATGGTTAGGTTTACCTTAATACTTTTGTTGTAGTTGCGGATGCTTGCAATAGAGGTTAATCATAAGTGGGATGCTTGTCTAAGTAAGGGCAGCACCCAAGCACCGGTCCACCCACATATCAAATTATCAAAGTACCGAACGCGAATCATATGAACGTGATGAAAACAAGCTTGACGATAATTCCCATGTGTTCTCGGGAGCGCTTTTATCTATATAAGAATTTGTCCAGGCTTGTCCTTTGCTACAAAAAGGATTGGGCCACCTTGCTGCACTTTATTTACTTTTGTTACGTGTTGCTCGTTACAAATTATCCTATGACAAAACTATCTGTTACCTATTATTTCAGTGCCTGCAGAGAATACCTTGCTGAAAACCGCTTATCATTTCCTTCTACTCCTCGTTGGGTTCGACACTCTTACTTATCGAAAGGACTACGATAGATCCCCTATACTTGTGGGTCATCAAGACTCTTTTCTGGCGCCGTTGCCGGGGAGTGAAGCGCCTTTGGTAGGTGGAATTTGGTAAGGAAAAAATTTATATAGTGTGCTGAAATTTACTGTCACTTGTTACTATGGAAAGTAATCCTCCGAGGGGCTTGTTCGGGGTATCTTCACCCAGACCAGTAGAGCAAAGAGTTTTTCCTCAACCTACTGAACCTACTGAAGATGAAAATGTCAACTTTGAAATTCCTTCGGGTATGTTAGAAAAACTGCTAGCTAATCCTTTTGCAGGAGACGGAACAAAGCATCCTGATGAGCACCTAATCTATGTGGATGAAGTTTGTGGATTATTTAAGCTTGCCGGTATACCCGGTGATGTTATTAAGAAGAAGGTCTTCCCTTTATCTTTGAAGGAAGATGCATTGACATGGTATAGGCTATGTGATGATACGGGATCATGGAACTACAAACGATTGAAATTGGAATTTCATCAGAAATTTTATCCTATGCATCTTGTTCATCGTGATCGCAATTATATATATAATTTTTGGCCTTGCGAAGGAGAAAGCATCGCTCAAGCTTGGGGGAGGCTTAAATCAATGTTATATTCATGCCCCAATCATGAGCTCTCAAGAGAAATGATTATTCAAAAATTTTATGCTCGGCTTTCTGATAACAATCGCACCATGCTCGATACTTCTTCGGCTGGCTCTTTTATGACGAAGACTATTGAATTCAAATGGAACTTATTGGATAGAATTAAATGCAACTCTTAAGATTGGGATCTCGACGAAGGTAAGGAGTCAGGTATGACATCTAAGTTTGATTGTGTTAAATCTTTTATGGATACCGATGTTTTCCGTAAGTTTAGCACTAAATCCGGACTTGACCCTGAGATAGTAGCTTCTTTCTGTGAATCTTTTGCTGCTTATGTTGATCTCCCTAAGGAGAAGTGCTTTAAATATCATCCTCCCATAGAAGTAAAAGTAGCTGCACCTATTAAAGTTGAAGAAACGACTGTCACTTATAATGATCCTATTGTTCCTACTTCTTATGTTGAGACACCACCTTTCCCTGTTAGGATAAAGGATCATGCTAAAGCTTCAACTGTGGTCCGTAAAAGCAATATTAGAACTTATACACCTCCTGAGCAAATTAAAGTTGAACCTAATGTTGCTATTGTTAAAGATCTCTTGTCTGATAATATTGATGGGCATGTTATTCATTTCCATGATGAAACTGCTAGAATTGCCAAACCTTGTGCTAAAGATAAACATAGACCTGTGGTAGGCATGCCTGTTATTTCTGTTAAAATAGGAGATCATTGTTACCATGGCTTATGTGATATGGGTGCTAGTGCTAGTGCAATACCTATTGACTTATACAAAGAAATTAAGCATGATATTGCACCTACTGAGTTGGAAGATATTGATGTCACAATTAAACTTGCCAATAGAGATACTATTTCACCAATGGGAATTGTTAGAGATGTTGAAGTCTTTTGTGGGAAAACTAAATATCATGCTGATTTTCTTGTTCTTGGCTCCCCACAAGATAGCTTTTGTCCCATAATATTTGGTAGACCCTTCTTGAACACCGTCAATGCTAGGATAGACTGCGAAAAGGATGTTGTTACTATTGGTTTGGGTGATATGTCTCATGAGTTTAATTTCTCTAAATTTAGTAGACAACACCGTGAAGAGGAATTACCTAGTAAGGATGAAATTATTGGTCTTGCTTCTATTGCCGTGCCTCCTAGTGATCCTTTAGAACAATATTTTTTAGACCATGAAAATGATATGTTTATGAATGAAAGAAGGGAAATAGATGAAGTATTCTTTAAACAGGAACCTATCCTGAAACACAATTTGCCTGTTTGAGCTAAAACCGTTACCTGATACTCTTAAATATGCTTATCTTGATGAGAAAAAGATATATCCCGTTATTATTAGTGCTAACCTTTCAAAGCATGAAGAAGGGAGATTATTGAAAACTCTGAAGAAGCACTGTGCTGCTATTGGATATACTCTTGATGATCTTAAGGGCATTAGTCCCACTCTATGTCAACATAAAATAAATTTGGAGGAAGATGCCAAACCAGTTCGTGATCATCAACGACGGCTGAATCCTAAGATGAAGGAAGTGGTAAGAAAAGAAATACTAAAGCTCCTTGAGGCAGGTATAATTTATCCCGTTGCTGATAGTCAGTGGGTAAGTCCTGTCCATTGTGTCCCTAAGAAGGGAGGTATTACCGTCGTTCCTAATGATAAAGATGAGTTGATCCCGCAAAGAATTATTGCAGGTTATAGGATGATAATTGATTTCCGCAAATTAAATAAGGCTACTAAAAAAGATCATTACCCCTTACCTTTTATCGATCAAATACTAGAAAGATTATCCAAACATACACATTTTTGCTTTCTAGATGGTTATTCTGGTTTCTCTCAAATACCTGTGTCAGCCAATGATCAATCAAAGACTACTTTTACTTGCCCTTTTGGTACTTTTGCTTATAGAAGTATGCCTTTCGGTTTATGTAATGCACCTGCTACCTTTCAAAGATGTATGATGGCTATATTCTCTGACTTTTGTGAAAAGATTTGTGAGGTTTTCATGGATGACTTCTCCGTTTATGGATCCTCTTTTGATGATTGCTTAAGCAACCTTGACCGAGTTTTGCAGAGATGTGAAGAAACTAATCTTGTCTTGAATTGGGAGAAGTGACACTTTATGGTTAATGAAGGTATTGTCTTGGGGCATAAAGTTTATGAAAGAGGTATTGAAGTTGATAAAGCCAAGGTTGATGCTATTGAAAAGATGCCATGTCCCAAGGACATCAAAGGTATAAGAAGTTTCCTTGGTCACGCCGGTTTTTATAGGAGGTTCATTAAGGACTTCTCAAAAATTTCTCGGCCTCTGACTAATTTATTACAAAAAGATATACCATTTGTCTTTGATGATGATTGTGTAGAAGCATTTGAAATACTTAAGAAAGCATTGATTTCTGCACCTATTGTTCAGCCACCTGATTGTAATTTACCTTTTGAAATTATGTGTGATGCTAGTGATTATGCTGTAGGTGCTGTTCTAGGGCAAAGAGTTGATAAGAAATTAAATGTTATCCAATATGCTAGCAAAACCCTAGACAATGCTCAAGGAAATTATGCTACTACTGAAAGAGAATTCTTAGCAGTCATATTTGCATGTGATAAGTTCAGGCCTTATATTGTTGATTCTAAAGTAACTATTCACACGGATCATGCTGCTATTAAATATCTTATGGAAAAGAAAGATGCTAAATCTAGACTTATTAGATGGGTTCTCTTGCTACAAGAATTTGATTTGCATATTATTGATAGAAAGGGAGCTGAGAACCCCGTTGCAGACAACTTGTCTAGGTTAGAATGTTCTTGATGACCCACTACCTATTGATGATAGGTTCCCTGATGAACAATTAAATGTCATAATTGCTTCTCGTACTACTCCATGGTATGCTGATTATGCTAATTACATCGTTGCTAAATTCATACCACCTAGTTTCACATACCAGCAAAAGATTATTTTTTCTTCTATGATTTGAGACATTACTTTTGGGATGACCCACTTCTTTATAAAGAAGGAGTAGATGGTATTATTAGACGTTGTGTACCTGAGCATGAACATGAACAGATCCTACGCAAGTGTCACTCCGAAGCTTATGGAGGACACCACGCTGGAGATAGAACTGCACATAAGGTATAGCAATCCGGTTTTTAGTGGCCTGCTCTCTTCAAGGATGCCCGTAAGTTTGTCTTATCTTGTGATGAATGTCAAAGAATTGGTAATATTAGTAGACGTCAAGAAATGCCTATGAATTATTCACTTGTGATTGAACCATTTGATGTTTGGGGTTTTGATTATATGGGACCTTTTCCTGCCTCTAATGGTTACACACATATTTTAGTTGCTGTTGATTACGTTACTAAGTGGGTAGAAGCTATTCCAACTAGTAGTGCTGATCATAACACCTCTATTAAGATGCTTAAGGAAGTTATTTTTCCGAGGTTTGGAGTCCCTAGATATTTAATGACTGATGGTGGTTCACATTTTATTCATGGTGCTTTTCATAAAATGCTTGCTAAGTATGATGTTAATCATAGAATTGCATCTCCTTATCACCCACAGTCTAGTGGTCAAGTAGAATTGAGTAATAGAGAGCTCAAATTAATTTTGCAAAAGACTGTTAATAGATCTAGAAAGAATTGGTCCAAGAAACTTGATGATGCATTATGGGCATATAGAACTGCATATAAAAATCCTATGGGTATGTCACCGTATAAAATGGTTTATGGAAAATCATGTCACTTACCTCTCGAACTAGAACATAAGGCTTATTGGGCTATTAAAGAGCTCAATTATGATTTCAAACTTGCCGGTGAGAAGAGGTTATTTGACATTAGCTCACTTGATGAATGGAGAACCCAAGCCTATGAAAATGCCAAGTTGTTTAAAGAAAAAGTTAAAAGATGGCATGACAAAAGAATACAAAAGCGTGAGTTTAATGTAGGTGATTATGTATTGCTATACAACTCTCGTTTAAGATTTTTTGCAGGAAAAGTTCTCTCTAAATGGGAAGGCCCTTACGTTATCGAGGAGGTCTATCGTTCCGGTGCCATGAAAATCAACAACTTCGAAGGCACAAATCCGAAGGTGGTGAATGGTCAAAGAATTAAACATTATATCTCAGGTAATCCCATAAATGTTGAAACCAATGTTATTGAAACCGTAACCCCGGAGGAATACATAAGGGACACTTTCCGTAGCGTTTCAGACTCCGAAAAGGAATAGGTATGTGGTACGGTAAGTAAACCGACTCCAAAACAGTTTTTATGGCAATATTTCTCCGTTTTGGAATATTTAGAAAAATAGAAAAATAAGAAGCAGTCCGGGAAGTACACGAGGCCTCCACGAGGGTGGAGGGCGCGCCCCCTACCTCGTGGGCACCTCGTGTGCTCTCCGGACTCCATTTTCTTGCACGATACGTATTTTGGTCGGTAAAAATTCATTATATAATCTCCCGAAGGTTTTGACTCCCGTATCACGCAATTATCCTCTGTTCTTGTTTCGAGCTGTTTTTCTGACAGAACTAGATCATCATGACGTCTCCAAGCGCCCCCAAGGACAAGTTCTTCGAGAAGGTCATCAACCCCTACCTCGCGGAGGTGCTGCAACACCCTCAAACCATTGAGATGCATGATGGGTTGCTGCACATCCGCGATGTTGAGGGACCACGGAGGACCGGAAGCGTGGAGACAAGGCTTGAAGCAATGGAGCAACGGGTTTTCAAGTGCCAAGAGATGGTGGAACGTGGACTTGACTCCAATCACATAATGATACGGAGTTCACTAACAACCACAAGCTGGATGCCAAGGACATTGGGGAGGCCATCTCCAAGCTCCACGAGAAAATCGAGCACCTCCAAGCCCAAATCTATGACCTGCAAAACCAAAACTGTGAGTATGAATATAGATTCAAAAGGATGAGTTTGGCTGCAGATTTAAGGATCCTGGAGACTCGATCATCCTTCTATGATGGTGAGCCTATGCCTTGGAAGATGGACGACAAGCCTACATCATCAACAATCCCTTCACCAGCAAAGGAGACATAATCATATGGGTATGGGCACTCCCCTTGGCAACTGCCAAGCTTGGGGGAGATGCCCCGGTATCGTATCACCATCACACTCCTATCCTTACCGTTTTTCTTAGTTTGATCCTATTTAGTAGTATCTTGATCTAGTAGAATAAAGTTTTGGTATGATCTAGTTTTGAGTTTTGCTTTATGATCTCTCTATGTAATCGAGTCCGTGAGCTATATATAATAAATATTAGTGTTGAGTCAAGGGCTTGATTATTTTGCTATGATCTTGAGGGAATAAAAGAAAAGAGAAAAGAATAAAAAGAAACAAGAGATCATATTGATCTTATTGAGAGTAATGACTTCACATAGAAAGAGTATGATGATTAAAAATTGTTGAGAGTTGACAAACATAGCTTTGGTCATCGTTGCAATTAATAGGAAGTAATAAAGAAAGATATGTTTCACATATAAATATACTATCTTGGACATCTTTTATGATTGGGAGCACTCATTAAAATATGACATGCTAAAGAGTTGATGTTGGACAAGGAAGACAACGTAATGGGTTATGTTTTCTTATATCTGAGATAAAGTATATTGTCATGGATCATCCAACATGTTGAGCTTGCCTTTCCCCCTCATGCTAGCCAAATTCTTTGCACCAAGTAGAGATACTACTTGTGCTTCCAAATACCCTTAAACCAGTTTTGCCATGAGAGTCCACCATACCTACCTATGGATTGAGTAAGATCCTTCAAGTAAGTTGTCATCGGTGCAAGCAATGAAAATTGCTCTCTAAATATGTACGATTGATTGGTGTGGAGGAAATAAGCTTTATACAATCTTCTGATGTGGACGAAATAAAAGCGACGGACTGCATAATAAAGGTTCATATCACAAGTGGCAATATAAAGTGACGTTCTTTCGCATTAAGATTTTGTGCATCCAACCCTAAAAGCGCATGGCAACCTCTGCTTCCCTCTGCGAAGGGCCTATCTTTTATTATTATCTTCTACCTTATGCAAGAGTCATGGTGATCTTGACCTTTCCTTTTTACATTTTATCCTTTGGCAAGCACATGGTGTTGGAAAGATCCTGATAGATATATCTAATTGGATGTAAGTTGGCATGAACTATTATTGTTGACATTACCTTGAGGTAAAAGGTTGGGAGGCGAAACTATAAGCCCCTATCTTTCTCTGTGTCCGGTTAAAACTCCGTAACCACAAGTATTGCGTGAGTGTTAGCAATTATGAAAGACTAAATGACAGTTGAGTATGTGGACTTGCTAGATAGCTCTGACATAGACTCTTTCTGATGTTGTGATAAATTGCAATTGCTTCAATGACTGAGATTATAGTTTGTTGGTTCTCAATAAAGTTTCTGATTCATACTTTGCATTGTGAATAGATTATTACTTGAGCATAAGAAATCATATGACAATATCCATATATGTTGCTGTTATGAGAATAATCATGATGCCCTCATGTCCGTATTTTATTTTATCGACACCTCTACCTCTAAACATGTGGACATATTTATCGTTATCGGCTTTCGCTTGAGGACAAGCGAGGTCTATGCTTGGGGGAGTTGATACGTCCATTATGCATCATGCTTTTATACCAACATTTATTGCATTATGGGCTGTTATTACACATTATGTCACAATACTTATGCCTATTCTCTCTTATTTTACAAGGTTTACATAAGGAGGGAGAATGCCGGCAGCTGGAATTCTAGGCTGGAAAAGGAGCAAATATTAGTGACCTATTCTGCACAACTCCAAAAGTCCTGAAACTCAACAAAAGTTATTTTTGGAAATAATAAAAAATATTGAGCGGAAGAAATACATCAGGGGGGCCTCCACCTGGCCACGAGGGTGGGGGGCGCGCCCTACCCCCCTGGGCGCGCCCCCTACCTCGTGGGCCCCCTGTTGGCCCTCCGGTGCCCATCTTCTGCTATATGAAGTCTTTCGTCCGAAGAAAAATCATAAGCAGGCTTTCGGGACGAGACTCCGCCGCCACGAGGCGGAACCTTGGCGGAACCAATCTAGGGCTCCGGCAGAGCTGTTCTGCCGGGGACACTTCCCTCCGGGAGGGGGAAATCATCGCCATCGTCATCACCAACACTCCTCTCATCGGGAGAGGGCAATCTCCATCAACATCTTCACCAGCACCATCTCCTCTCAAACCCTAGTTCATCTCTTGTATCCAATTCTTGTCTCCAAGTCTGGGATTGGTACCTGTAGGTTGCTAGTAGTGTTGATTACTCCTTGTAGTTGATTCTAGTTGGTTTATTTGGTGGAAGATTATATGTTCAGATCCTATATGCATATTAATACCCCTATGATTATGAACATGAATATGCTTTGTGAGTAGTTACGTTTGTTCCTGAGGACATGGGAGAAGTCTTGCTATTAGTAGTCATGTGAATTTGGTATTCGTTCGATATTTTGATGAGATGTATGTTGTCTGTCCTCTAGTGGTGTTATGTGAACGTCGACTACATAACACTTCACCATTATTTGGGCCTAGAGGAAGGCATTGGGAAGTAATAAGTAGATGATGGGTTGCTAGAGTGACAGAAGCTTAAACCCTAGTTTATGCGTTGCTTCGTAAGGGGCTGATTTGGATCCATATGTTTCATGCTATGGTTAGGTTTACCTTAATACTTTTGTTGTAGTTGCGGATGCTTGCAATAGAGGTTAATCATAAGTGGGATGCTTGTCTAAGTAAGGGCAGCACCCAAGCACCGGTCCACCCACATATCAAATTATCAAAGTACCGAACGCGAATCATATGAACGTGATGAAAACTAGCTTCACGATAATTCCCATGTGTCCTCGGGAGCGCTTTTCTCTATATAAGAATTTGTCCAGGCTTGTCCTTTGCTACAAAAAGGATTGGGACACCTTGCTGCACTTTATTTACTTTTGTTACGTGTTGCTCGTTACAAATTATCCTATGACAAAACTATCTGTTACCTATTATTTCAGTGCCTGCAGAGAATACCTTGCTGAAAACCGCTTATCATTTCCTTCTGCTCCTCGTTGGGTTCGACACTCTTACTTATCGAAAGGACTACGATAGATCCCCTATACTTGTGGGTCATCAAGTACCCAAGCACCGGTCCACCCACATATCAAATTATCAAAGTAACGAACGCGAATCATATGAGCGTGATGAAAACTAGCTTGACCATAATTCCCATGTGTCCTCGGGAGCGTTTTCCTTTATATAAGAGTTTGTCCAGGCTTGTCCTTTTCTACAGAAAGGATTGGGCCACCTTGCTGCACCTTGTTTACTTTGTTACTTGCTACCCATTACAAATTACCTTATCATAAAATTATTTGTTACCGATAATTTTAGTGCTTGCAGAGAATACCTTGCTGAAAACTGCTTGTCATTTCCTTCTGCTCCTCGTTGGGTTCAACACTCTTACTTATTGAAAGGACTACGATAGATCCCCTATACTTGTGGGTCATCAAAGCCACATCTACGACACACTCCATCATGACGGTCTATAAGCAGCCAACGAGAAGAGACAACATGAAAATAAAAACTGTCACTCGACCAACCTCTTCACTCCATTCCCTATTCTATTTATTTGACCGATTCAAAGAGAACGAGAAAAAAATACAAGATAGTGGATCATGCGTGGAGTGTAGTGTTTTCTAATTAAACTATTATAGAAGCATTTATTTCTCAGGCATCAAAATTTTCCGAGGTATGGATATAACACTTACCCTATATCACTGTTTGAAAAGCTAGCTGATTGGGTTGACATCCTATTATCAGATTAGCCATTTATAGAGACTGCATTTAAATTAGCTCTTTGCCAATTACCATTCATTTTTACACCACGAAAGATTTATGGTTTAAATCACTTACAAAATATTAAATTTGAATTTTATTACATAAATCCATGTTTGAGAGAGAATGAAAGAGTGGCGACTAGGAAATGGATATGAAATGTAGGTGAAGAAGATGCACAAACTGGAAAATAAATATGTCCCTACTACTATTGATCAAACATACCATATGAGAATGAATCCAAATACATATTGCTACCATGCCCATCACATTCTTTTTACTTACGAAAGGGAAAATAGGTGCTTATGAAAAATATTAATAGGCTAGCCGGTTCACTTAATTTGTTAAATCATTTAATGTTTGTTACCTGCCTACATAGATCTTGGGGTCATGTAATACATGTTGCTTTCTTGCTTACTTGGCAAAATACAAACAAAATCGGTCATGGGCGCGGTGTGCACCACGTTTTTTCGGCAGTAGTATGTGATATGTATTCCTGTCCGTGTAACCTAAATTTGATCATAGGATCCTATATTTTCAGAAACATTGTGCATGACATGAGTTCTGATGTTAGACCATGCATGCTACCAGTTGCTGCTTATCAGCTTCAGCATCCTTTGAGCTAGGCAATTGAGCATTGTTTGTGACCATGGTTAGAAAATTAATCTGGTTGAGAACTTAGTAATGTTGTGTACAATAGGTCAGAAAAATATAAGTTTATACATTCACTTGCAATCCATTGTGACATGTCTAAAGGATAATGCTACAATTTTAAAAAGGTGTGCACAGAGGCTAGAGCTATCATCTTGAAATTCTTGATAATAGCCCTTAAGCGTAGAAATAACATAACTTAGATAGCACCACACACAAAAAATTATTACGGCGAAAAGGCATGGATAAAAAAATTGGTATAAAATCATCTATTGGAAAAAAATTAGAAGGAAAATGTTTGTCGTATACACACACAAGGGATCAATGTTTTGTTTTATTGTGTTATTCTTTTCCTCAAAACACCACCTTTTTCTACTTCTTCTTGTGCTTTTGCCTTCTTCGTTTGTCTTTTGCATGTACAACACTAAAATCAATCACAACCGAAGTAGCTTGGATCAAATCAACTAGCTGAAAACACATAATTATATTAGCATTGCAACATTTAAGAATCAGCGTGAGTTTCTTTCAATCTTGATGGAGTCGGGTTTCTCTGATTTTCGCTCATGATGTGTCTTTTTATGAGGTATCTCTCTCCCTCTCTTTTAATAGAGCATGAAGCCATCTCCATGATCTGTGGAGTTAATTTCTTCCTTCCTTACTCTAGAGTAAATTTCTTTCTTCTCCTCTAGGATAAATATTAACACCCACCCATCATCCTCTTTTATT
This sequence comes from Aegilops tauschii subsp. strangulata, assembly GCF_002575655.3. Taxonomy (NCBI): domain Eukaryota; kingdom Viridiplantae; phylum Streptophyta; class Magnoliopsida; order Poales; family Poaceae; genus Aegilops; species Aegilops tauschii. Next base: position 648,038,506 of record NC_053041.3, on the reverse strand, counting down.
GATTGTTGATTCCCAATCAACTCACATAAGTATATAAATTAGTGGATTTTAATTTAAAAAAGCAAGATGAAACTATTTCGTTGAGTAATAAACCCTACTTTCTAACGCAACCAATGCCTGACTCCAGTGGCTGCAGCCCTCGCGACGGGATGTAAGTTTGTGGGTTCGAACCCCCACATTTGCATTCGAAATGTTTTATTTTTTTCGCTGCTACCAATTGACGAAAAAAGTGCAATGCAGGCCCAACTCAGCCCACACATAGGCTAAAAAGCAAAAATTGTGGCCAAGGCTCAGGACGGGCGAGAAACTTTGCATGGGCCTCACACACGCACTACTAGGAAAATGCTTATACACAGAAGTTTTGCAGTAGCGTTTGTTTGGGACACACACTACTGCTAATTTGCAGTAGCGCCGGTTTCGGAGCGCGCTACTGGTACTGGTTAGCAGTAGCGTTGTTTAGCTTAGGACGCGCTACTGTTACATGTGCCGCAGGGCCCAGAACGGAAGCCCACTTAGCTGTAGCGTTTCCTGTCCACCCACGCTACAGCTAGTGGGCTTAGCAGTAGCGCTGGCCCATACCCAGCGCTACTACTATACCAAAACGAAACCTCGCGCCCCCCGCAGCCCCCGCGCACCCGTCACTTCGATCGATCCCCTCCGCCCGCCGCCGCCGCGGTTAGGGTTCCCCCCGCGACGCCGCCACCGCGCGCCACCTCCCGCCGCTGCAGGTAATGCTCCTCCCCCCTCTCGCCGCCCCGGTCTGTCGCCGGCCGCCTGACCCACTCCCCCTACTGCCCCCAAATCCGCCGCCGCCCCACTCCCCCTTCTGCGCCCAACCTCTGCCGCCGCCCCTACTCCGATGACGGGGCCGTACGTGGAGGGGGACGCCCGTGACGGGGCCGTGTAGGGGTTGCCGGCTCAGTTATTCTTGCGCCTTGTAGTTCATTACTACTATTTCTATGCTATCCCTAGCACATTATAAGCAAACTTTGATGTCCACCTTCTTTCAAGTAACAGGGCAGACCATGACCATAGTGTAGTTCAAGTGCTAGTGTAGTTCGTTAACTACCTCGTAGGAAAGTTAAAATGCTAATGGATATGGCAGCGGCTTAGTGAGGTGTAGTTCGTTATTTTTTCTCGTAGATATTGGTTTTGATACAAGTATTTCGTTTGCAAGTGCTAAGTTACTGGAGTCGATGTGTTTTTGATCTTCATGCTCACAATAGTTGTTTACGTTGGACTTATCAAATTTTCTTGTCAGGGCTGGGGGTGTGCTTTTGCTGGTGTGCAAATTAGATATATATTTTCTTGTGAGGATTGGGGGTGTGATTTTGATGGTGTGCAAATTAGATAGATATTTTCTTGCTACAAGCATCAACCAGGTTCAGACACAGACAACAAGGGTCTTTCTCATAATTCAGAGGCACCTTTAATTTGTATCTTACTATACTTACTCACTCACTAGCTAGCTAGCTTTATGTTATTGTTTTTCTTTCCTGTGAAGTGGATCATTCATCTTTGCTCATATTTCTTTAGGAAAATGGCGCGACCACCACCACCACCATGTCGACTATGCAAGTCAAGGTGCGCCAGCAGCCTTGCAACTGGCAAGCTGTTCGGCATCTACTTTCAGCCAAGTTTTCGTCATGCGGCGGTAAGAGATGATATGAAACTTGTACCAACTATTTTGTTTTTAGTGTTGGCATTAATGCATTGTGTGATTTTGCTTTTTTACACAGATCGTCCCATGCAATGTGAGGTTGAAATTCAACAAGCTGATAGGAGACATTGTTACCTTTGAGGCTCCTGGGGGGCCGTACACTATGGAGGTCGAGAAAGGACACAATATGTCGCAGATTGGAGGAGATGGATGGGTCCGTTTCCTTGCCTGCATGGGTGTTACTGGTGGTGAGTTGATCAGCTTCTCCTTCAGAGCAGAAAGACCCAAGCTGGCTGTCATTTATATCAACAAGGAGGAAGATGATGAAGATGATGAGGATCCACTTGATGAAGATGATGAGGACCCACTTCAAGAAGCCATATATGCTCAAAGAATGAGGTTGAGCGAGGAGGAGGTGTCCAACCTATGGGACATAGTTCCACCACGTGATGACTTTGTTGGGGTGCCATTCGTGACCCACCCGACAACTACCATGGTTGATCGGCATGATATGGTATGTTATACTAACTTTAGTAATTTGATGATATATATATGCTTTATTGTTATCTTACAAATGCAAATTATCCGATGATATGCTTAGTGAATCTGATGATATGCTTAGTGTAGAGTCCAATGATATGCTGTGTGGAATCTAGTCGATGATATGTTTAGTGTAGAGTCCGACGACATGCTTATTAGTGTAGAATCCAAGGAACTATTAATAGTGTAGATAATCCATACTTATTAGTAGAATTCATGCTTAGTAGAAATGTGTAGTACTGTGGCTTTTGATAGTGTAGAAATCTATACTTAGTAGAAATATATTTGCAAGAGTATGTGCGAGGCTACTTATTAATTAATATGTTTTTCTTATTTAGAAATTGCCAAAGAGCCTATCTGTGAGTTGTGGTATCGAGCCTGATGAAGAAGGCTCAGCTAGAATACGCCTTACTGCAAGGGGCTCCGTCACCACCTGTACTTATGGCGTGGACACGGACGGCCGCACACACTTAAGCTCGGTTGGGTGGAAGAGCTTCCTCGTTAGCAAGAATCTTCGTGTTGGACATGCCATCCTAATTACTATCAGGAACACCCACCGCCCAGGCTTGAGGATGATGATCTTCGTCGATATCATCTAGAACTACATATGTGTGTGTGGCTGTATGACTATATATACCTAGTAGAACTGCTATATATCTGTGGCTGTAAGACTACCTAGTATTGCTTATCATATATGCTATATTCATGTGAGGATGCATGTTGACTATATATGAGTACCTATAATGCTTTATGATATTGTATGACTACTTTATGACTATATGGTATTGTGGTTAATGATATTGTTATCTGGTATATGTGAAATTGCAGTTTATTGAAACAGGGTACGAAGCAGAAAAAATGATGAAAGATACAGCAGCAGCGCGGGGACAGAAAAGCGCTACAACTACTTAATAGTAGCGCGTTCCAGAAAAGCGCTACTGATATAGTCAATAGTAGTAGCGCGGGTCTAGACCGCGCTACTACTAACTGTTAGCTGTAGCACCGTAGTAGTAGCGCGGCTACCCGCGCTGCTGATAGCATCAGAACCCGCACTACTACTAGGGTTTTCCCTAGTAGTGACGGGATAATGACGCATGAAGCCTTTTCTTTCACATGATGGGCTGCATATTGATTCCTAAAAACATCAGGGTGTTTTCTATAAAATTTCATGACAAACCAGACCAGAACAAGAATACCATCCCCCTTTATTAGTAGGTATAGATTTCTGAAACAAAAAAAACACCATTGTATTTCATTCATGAAGAAGAAGAGGACATAATACATGGCTCGAGAGGAACGCATCAGCACTTCAACTTCTCTCGAGGACAAAGAGAGGAGGCAACTGAGGGAGTCCTGGATTAGGGGGTCCTCGGACAGCCGGACTATATCCTTTGGCCGGACTGTTGGACTATGAAGATACAAGATTGAAGACTTCGTCCCGTGTCCGGGTGGGACTCTCCTTGGCGTGGAAGGCAAGCTTGGCAATACGGATATGTAGATCTCCTCCCTTGTAACCGACTCTGTGTAACCCTAGCCCCCTCCGGTGTCTATATAAACCGAAGGGTTTAGTCCGTAGGACAACAACAATCATACCATAGGCTAGCTTCTAGGGTTTAGCCTCTACGATCTCGTGGTAGATCAACTCTTGTAATACTCATATCATCAAGATCAATCAAGCAGGAAGTAGGGTATTACCTCCATCGAGAGGGCCCGAACCTGGGTAAACATCGTGTCCCCCGCCTCCTGTTACCATCCGCCTTAGACGCACCGTTCAGGACCCCCTACCCGAGATCCGCCGGTTTTGACACCAACATTGGTGCTTTCATTGAGAGTTCCACTGTGCCGTCATCATAAGGCTGGATGGCTCATCTCGTTGTCAAGGACAACATCACCTCTGGGGAAGCCCTGGCTGTAAGCCAAACTCTCCGACTAGGCGGTTTCGTCATGACCGCCCGTTTGGCAGCTGCGCCGACGATGACTTCTCGGGTCATCGAAAACAGCCTCCACGTCGGCTCGGAATTCACCGAGCAGTTGGATCCAATGGAGCTCTCTTCCTTGAACGAGCTCTTGGATCGCATCGCCGCCTTGGGAGTCGCTACGGATTATGATCAGATCGGGCTTAAACCCGACCAAAGGGAGATTAACTCTCCGCCGGTCACCCATCAGATAGCGGTGGTGGAGGAGCAATGCAGCGATTCTTCCTCTATCTTGAGGACAAACTATGTCCGGATTCCCGAGCTCTCCGAGCCGGATACTCGTCTACGGGAGGACATGGCCCAAACCTTGAACCTAGAATCAGGCAGCGGGCCAGACCTATTGGGCAACATCCCGAAGCCCGAACTTCTAAGATCAAAAACTCCTCCGCCCCTGTGTCTCAGATCGGGCCAAGGTTCGGACTTAAATCCACCCACCCACCCAGACATAAGCGATCTTTCCCACATTAGACAAAAGCCCCAGGAGACAGTACACCACTATTGGGCCAGATTCCTCCTTGTAATGAACAAGGTCAAGGACTGTCACGAGGAAGACACAATTTCATTCTTTTGCAATAATTGCACGGACAAGGGAATCCTCAACGCCATAAGTCGCCGTGACATAGCACACTTCGCTGACTTGGCGGCCATAGTACGGAAGTACTGTGCGATGGAAAGCGCCTGGAAAACCCAAACAAAATTCTGGGATCCTCCGGCCCTCACTAAACCCCTCGTCCGAACTAAAAGGGTGTACTCTCGTAAGTCACCCAATCCAATTACAAAGAAACAAAAACCCACTACAGGGCGCAGAACCGTATTGGAAGGATGGCTTAATGGGCCATGCAAAATTCACAGTACAGCGGATACCATGCCAACACACAGCCTTAGAGCATGTTGGGTACTCCGGCAGGTGGCCAAGAGCGGTGAGGATCTCCTCACCAACAATACCGCAGAGCACCATCCCGCAGAAAATAGCAATACAGTATTGACAGTCTTCGAGACCCGCGCCTCGAATAATAAGCGTAAGCGAGCACTCCGCAGCCTTGCCGAAGTCTACCACGTGGCAGCAATAAATCCATGAAGTGATACGGCTATCACCTTCAATGCCAGTGACGAACCCAAATTCTGAACAGCCCGAGCACCAGCCGCCTTGGTCCTTAGTCCAATTGTGGATGGCTTCCGGCTTACTAAAGTGCTCATGGACGGCGGCAGCGGATTAAACCTCATCTATGAAGAAACTCTTAGCAAAATGGAAACAGACAGGAGCCGCATTGAGCAAAGCAGCATGACCTTCAGAGGAATCATCCCTAGTTGGGCGGCACGATGTGCAGGAAAAATCACGCTAGATGTGGTATTCGGCACACTGGAGAATTATAGGTCCGAAGAAATCACATTCCAAGTGGCCCCGTTCAGTAGCGGATACCACGCCCTTTTAGGGCGGGAGGCATTCACGATCTTCCAAGCTATACCCCATTACGGGTACATGAAGCTCAAAATGCCCGGGCCCAATGGAATCATCACTCTAGCTAGTGAACAGGACATAGCACTCCGCGCCGAAAATAAAATCGCCGCACTAGTCCTCGAGGCGTTATCCGAAGCCCTCGCGGCCGAAGAACTGACGGCGCTGTGCTCCACAGTGGACAGGGACGACGTGATATTCGACAAAAGACCCAAATCCACCTCTTTTAAACCAGCGGATGAAATAGTCAAATTCCAAGTCCACCCAACGGACCCTACCAAAACAGCATCCATCGGGGCATAGTTAAACCCCACAGTAGATGCCGCACTACGGGAATTCTTGCGCGAAAATTGGGACATCTTCGCCTGGCATCCTTCAGACATGCCAGGAATCCCACGCAGGCTGGCCGAGCATAGCCTTAACATTCTAAAGGGGTTCAAGCCGGTCAAGCAGACTCTTCGGCGTTTCTCTGAACCTAAGCGACAAGCCATGGGAGAAGAGCTAGCCAAGTTACTGGAGGCCGGATTCATCCGAGAAATAAAACACTCGGACTGGCTAGCAAACCTAGTGATGGTACCAAAGAAGGACAAATCCTGGCGCCTATGTGTCGACTTCAAGGACCTTAACAAGGGTTGCCCCAAGGATCCCTTCTCCCTCCCTTGCATCGATCAAATTATTGACGCTACAGCAGGACACGACTCATTGTGTTTCCTCGACGCATACTCCGGATACCATCAAATTAAGATGGCGGAGTCTGATCAAGCCGCAACGACATTTATCACTCCATACGGCCCCTTCTGTTTCAACACCATGCCTTTCGGGCTCAAAAACGCCGGTGCGACCTATCAACGCATGATTCAGACATGCTTCGAGACACAGATCGGCAAAACAGTGGAGGCATACGTAGACGATGTGGTCATTAAAACAGACACGTCGAATCCTTAATAGACGAGTTGAGGCTCACGTTCGACAATCTCCGAACATACGACATCAAGCTCAATCCAGAAAAATGCGTCTTCGGCGTGCCCGCCGGAAAGCTCTTAGGCTTCATCGTCTCTAATAGAGGAATTGAAGCAAACCCGGCTAAAATCCGAGCTCTGTCACAGTTGGCTATCCCAACAGACCTCAAGCAAATCCAGAAACTAACTGGATGCGTGGCTGCCCTAAGCCGCTTTATCTCCCGATTAGGAGAAAAGGCACTACCCCTTTATCGCCTTCTTCGGCGCACCGAACACTTCGAGTGGATGGATGAGGCCACGGCCGGATTGGAAGAAATAAAAGCCATCCTGGCCACCAACCCAATCTTGGCCACGCCAAATGTCGGCGAACGAATGCTGTTATATATAGCGGCAACTCACCAAGTTGTAAGCGCAGTGCTCATCGTCGAATGAGAGACGGACGGAAATAAGTTCCCACTTCAAAAGCCGGTATACTATGTATCCACTATCCTCACTCCATGCAAATCACGGTACCCACATTATGAAAAGATAGCATACGCGGTCTTCATGGCATCCCGGAAACTACGACACTACTTTCAAGAGTGTTCAATCACGGTGGCCTCTGAAGTACCACTCAATGACATAATAAACAACCGCGATGCCACGGGCCGGATTGCTAAATGGGCTATTGAGCTCCTCCCGTTCGACATAATATATAAACCACGGCGAGCCATTAAGTCACAAGTACTGGCTGATTTTGTCGCCGAATGGACAGAAGCCGAACTCCCTAAAGAGTACGACGCGTACTCCAATTGGATCATGCACTTTGACGGCTCTAAAATGCTGGCGGGTCTGGGGGCTGGTGTCGTCCTGACATCCCCCACCGGAGATACAGTCCAGTACGTACTCCAAATACTATACACAGACTCCAACAACGTAGCAGAATACGAGGCCCTGTTACACGGTCTCCGAATGGCAGTCTCCATGGGCATTCAACGCCTAGAGGTGCGGGGGGATTCGAACCTCGCAATATCTCAAATAAATGGAGACCTCAACGCCAAGGATCCAAAAATGGCGGCTTATCGCAACGCCGTCCTCAAAATGTCAGCTCGGTTCGAGGGGCTTGAATTCCACCATGTGGTCCGGGAGAACAATCAGGCGGCAGATATCCTTGCCCGCATCGGCGCTGAGCGCGACCCGGTCCCACCTAATATCTTCTTGGAAAGGCAGTTTAAGCCATCTGTGGTATGGGAAGGAGAGACCGGAAATAATAGTCCGGACCCGGACACAACGCCAGATCCCGAACACCCTGACGTAATCGGAGGCTCTACCACCGAAATAACACCTTCCGCCCACGTGATTATGGCTGTCATCGCCCCGTGGACAGAACCCTTCTTGGCCTACCTAACTAGGCAGAAACTACCTGAGGACCCAAACAAGGCACGTTGCATTGTGCGACGGTCTAAAGCCTACAAGGTCCACAGGGAGAGCTTTATAAGAAAAGCGCTACCGAAGTCCTTCAAAGGTGCATCTCCGAAGAGGAAGGACGGCAACTTTTGGCAGAAATTCATGCTGGACTTGGCGGCCACCATGCCGCAGCCCGGGCCCTGGTAAGCAAGGCCTTCCGTACAGGGTTTTACTGGCCGACGGCCCGAGCAGACGCACAGGATCTCGTTCAACGATGCGTCGGTTGCCAGCTTTTTGCAAATCAAAGCCATATGCCGCCTACCGCTCTCCAAACAATCCCCATCACTTGGCCCTTTGCGGTCTGGGGGCTTGATATGGTCGGGCCCCTCAAAGGGGGAAGCCATAAGAAAAAAATACTTATTGGTCATGGTGGATAAATTCACCAAATGGATAGAAGCCAAACCAGTTAAAATGCCCGAGTCCGGACCAGTGAGACTTCATATCTAGGGTTGTACACCGTTACGGCGTCCCCCACATCATCATCACCGATAACGGCTCGAACTTTACAGCCGACGAGGTAAAAATTTGGTGCAGCAACCTGGGCATTAAGCTCGATTATGCTTCTGTCTATCACCCGCAAACTAACGGTCAAGTCGAGCGAGCAAACGGTCTTATCATGAGCGGCATTAAATCCAGATTAGTGCGATCCTTAAAGGAATCAGACACGAACTGGGTAGAGGAGCTCGACTCCGTACTATGGGGGCTGCGGACCACGCCGAATCGCACTACCGGATACACACCGTTTTTATGGTGTACGGCACAGAGGCGGTACTACCTTGCGACATAATCCATGACTCACCTCGAGTGCGGATGTATGAAGAGAAAGAAGCCGAGCTTGATCGGCAGGACAGTTTGGACGCCTTGGAGGAGGAGCGTGACGTGGCAAAAGCCCGTTCCGCATTTTATCAGCAACAGGCTCGACGGTATCAAATCAGAGAAGTACGGGCCAAAACTTATAACGTCGGCGAACTCGTTCTACGCCTACCGGAGAAGAAAAAGAACAAGCTCAAGCCCAAATGGGAAGGTCCCTTCGTTATCGACCAAGTTCTGACCGGTGGAGCGTATCGTCTGCTGGATGCATCGGACAATCGACTCGAGCCAAACCCATGGAACGCAGCCAGACTTCGAAGGTTCTATGCCTAGTGCCGGACTCTATGTTCGTCTCCTTACCTCCGTCAATTTTTTTATATATCCGTTATCTGTCTTTTATTTCTCTCTTTCTTCCCTTTTTCTTCAAGGCCTTAAAAGGCTAAAATGTGTCTTGACTACACAATCTTGACGTGCTAGCCGCGCCCATTATACCTGGGGGCTTATTATACAGAAGCTTAATATAACTATTTTCCGGGCTCTATGCCCCACACATGTGTTATTCTTCCACATGTACCTTTTTTCGCCATTATATGCATCGATATGACTTAAGTTTTGGCCAAGCTGGGTTGGCTGGCTCTTGTGTTTATGCCCTACGTTCCCGTTAATTCGGCTAGGGCATAAGGGGAGCACCTCTGCGATTGTTACTGCTGGGTCAGCCGGATGTGTACCTCAGACTGGGTGAAGCCGAAAGCTAGCGTTCTTAAGGGAATACTCGGTCGGTGAACAAAAGATGACCCTTATTTATTGTAATACATGCCCCCAGATGTTTATATTCTGCGTCTCCTTTCGCAGCTTGGACATGCACATTAGGGCATGCGTACCCAGGGAAAGGAACCCTTAACGGAACTATTCTCCCTGGAAGATGTTTCTTACTATCCATGTAATATAACATAGCTAGTTGGGTACTTGTCTGTTCAAGCACTTATGACCCCTACGCCTGGTTTCCACGCGTACCCCGGTTTTTTCAAAACTGAGCGGGTATTCGGATACACTCCGGACTGTCGGGTCCAGAGGTCGAAGCGAAAAGGTCCGCCATGACAAATGATTTACAATCCAGCTAGGGACAATACATGTCACTTGAAGTACACAGTCACTTAGACTGACTAAATTCTTCTTCTATACCATCCAACAGGTTGTCTAGCCTACAATCCTGTTGGGAATACTTTGCGGCTAATTGTACCTGGTCATACACCAAACTGACGGGGATCTCTTTCCCATCGGGCCCCACAGGTCCGACCTTGGCCATGTGGTTCGGGTCAGCCTTGGTGTATCGCGTCTTCACCATGGCCCAGGCTTCCCTCGCACCTTGTCGGCAGGCTGATATCTTCCATAATCGGAAGCGCCGCCGCGCTCCCTTGAGCTTCTCTATAAGCTCCCCCATGCCTCCTGGCGGGGAGGCGGATGGCCACAAGGATTGGGCAATGACCTACATCACCTGCTGAACTTGTGAGAGCTCTGGCAGAAGATCACCCGCAGACCCGGGCATCTCCTCCGCGGGACGACCCATCAGCATACCTGCAGACATAACTCTGTTAGCCGGTTTCTTCGCCGAACTCTTTAAAAGTTCGTTCAAGCACTTACTGAAAATGCCGCGTCGAAGCCTCTTATTCTCCTTTACGGAGTCAGCAAGCTGGGCTCGAACATCTTTCAGTTCCACGCCCAGCTGGATATTGGCATCTTGGAGATCGTTTTTCTCCCGCCTAACCCGTGTAAGCACGCGCTCGCCAGCCTTTAGCTGTCGTTGAGCACGCGGCTCATCCCCTATCACGACCTCCGGATTCAGTCCGGAGTCATCTGCAGAATCTATTGTTAGATTTGCATGCTTGCCGCATACTACCTGGTACCTGTCATTCTTTGCAATAGAAATAAGTGTTACCAGATGGGGCCTTCTCGGACTCCTTTACTGCGGCAATTGCAGCCTGAAGCTGGGCTTTGCACTCCTCCAGCTCTTGAGACAACCGGGTATTCTTCTCCGTAAGAACCTATGCAAACAGTGATCCTTAAATCAGTTGTGCCAACTGTTTCAAGTCTCAGGGGCTACTGATATACATAATTATTAGATTTTCTTACCCGTATATCCTTTACATACTGGTCTGTGGCTTTGGCAAGACCATTTTGAGCAGCTCGGATGTACGCGTATCCTGAGTTAAAGGCGTCGAACGCCTCTTGGGAGAAAGAAGCGTCGCGGAGTACGGCCCGGCGGCGCCTGTGATTCATGGCACTCTCCACTTCGGAATTCATAGCAGACAGCCTACCTGCATCCTCTGTAGGAGGAACATCCGGTGTTGGCCCCATGTTAGCGTCCACCTCTAGGTCCGGCGCTGGAGCCCGACTAGTGGAGGCGTGGCCGACAACCTCTCCGGATATAGTCCGGCGAGCGTTTTTCCTACTAGGAAACATGGACGTTATTATATTTTAAAAGACGACAACCACGGAGCGGGGTTCTGTTTCATACCTCTGCGACGGCGGCTCAGTCCTGACCGCCTTCCTTTTAAGCCTACCCGGCTTCGGTGCCCCTTGTTGGTGGGTCACTGCGGGTTCGGCATGGCGTCCCGAGGGCCTTCCCTGTAAGACACCATATGTGTGCGGTAGGTGAAGTGCAGAAAAAGGGATCCTTCTCGGAAGTTGGGACTCCAGTTTTACTTACATGCGATGGAGGGAGTAGTCCAGGATAATCGGCTATGATGGCCACCATGGCATCATCGCAGCTCAATTGATAGAACGTCATGTCAATCAGCTCCACAAATGTGTCTGGATCCTCTTCGAGTCCGGGGTCGAGGGCCCGGTTAGGGTCCTCTGGTTGTGGAGGCGGGCTGTGGACCTCCCTCACAGCTTTTCGCAGCTCCTCCTATGAAATAGAAAGGTAAATATTTATGACAAAGAATGCGGGAAGGTCTGGAGTAAAAAGTAGCAGCTCACCCAGTTTGGGGGGTTGTACATGGAGAATCCATCCCGTGGCTTGATACGGATGAACTCCTCTTCCTCTCCTTTGTATAAATCGGACAGTATTTTCGCTAGAGCAGCGACGGAGTCCAGACCTTTACGACCGCAGCGGGTGGCATCGTCTTCTCCATTGAAGTGCCACATGGGTTGTCCCCGATATTGAAGTGGTTGCACCCCCCGCATTATACATATTGACATAACCTCGACTATTGTCAATCCTGATTTGGCCAGCGTTTGTATCCGGCCCATCAGGTAAAGGACCTCTCTGTTATCTTCCTCCTGGGGGCTCCGAGGGTGCCAGCTGCGGCGTTTCTTCAGAGGGGCATTATTAAACTCAGGAAGGCCCATCCGAACAGGGTCCGGAAGGGGGACGTCCTCCATATAAAACCACTCCGAAGGCCAATCTTCGGATGTCTTCTTCGGAGTACCGGACAGATATCCGGTCCCGGCGATGCGCCATATCTCGGCTCCCCCCACTTGATATATCGACCCCTCTTGTGTACGGGGTACGAGGCAGAACAGCCTCTTCCATAGCTCGAAATGAGCTTCACAGCCCAAAAACAGCTCGCAAAGGGCGACATAGCCTGCGATGTGTAATATGAAGGCAGGAGTAAAATTATGCAGCTGGAGGCTGTAGAACTCCAGGAGCCCGCGGAGGAACGGATGGATTGGAAATCCAAGTCCCCTTAACAAGTACGGGACAAGGATACCAGCTCCCCCATGGATGGGTTGGGAAAGCTCTCCGCTTGTTCCCCGCCATTGTAAGTGGCTTGTCCAGCTCGGACGGGGACCATATACGCAGGAGGAAGAAACCCCCGGGTTTGTAACTCTACTAACTGTCTGTGGAATACGGAACACTTCTTCCAGTTGCCTGGCTTAGGGCTACGGGAGCGAGAGGAGGAGCTGCGACGACCGGCCATGATAGGATGGATTTTTTCGGGCGCGCTCCGATGGATGCTCGCTGAGGGAGGATGGTGTGATCTGGATCTGAGGATCCCCGGTCCCTTAAATAGACGATTTACTCACATGGTTAGGGTGGCAAGTGCAAAAATGCCCCGACTTCTCGCATTCGCTTGACACGTGGAGGATAGCCATTATTAGGCGCAGAAGCCGAGGAGTGCAACATTCATGGGAAGTCGGACACTACTCGACAGGTACTCAGGACTTGGAGAAGAACCCGCCTTGCAATGCCGAAGACAGTCTGCGCGCCGGACTCATCGTCATTGAAGCCTGGTTCAGGGGCTACTGAGGGAGTCCTGGATTAGGGGGTCCTCGGACAGCCGGACTATATCCTTTGGCTAGACTGTTGGACTATGAAGATACAAGATTGAAGACTTCGTCCCGTGTCCTGGTGGGACTCTCCTTGGCGTGGAAGGCAAGCTTGGCAATACGGATATGTAGATCTCCTCCCTTGTAACCGACCCTGTGTAACCCTAGCCCCCTCCGGTGTCTTATAAACCGGAGGGTTTAGTCCGTAGGACAACAACAATCATACCATAAGCTAGCTTCTAGGGTTTAGCCTCTACGATCTCGTGGTAGATCAACTCTTGTAATACTCATATCATCAAGATCAATCAAGCAGGAAGTAGGGTATTACCTCCATCGAGAGGGCCCGAACCTGGGTAAACATCGTGTCCCCCGCCTCCTATTACCATCCGCCTTAGACGCACCGTTCGGGACCCCCTACCCGAGATCCGCCGGTTTTGACATCGACAGCAACCACAATCACACTAACATCAACAATAGACAAACCTACAAATATAAAACATGCTTGACTGCAGGAGGCACAATAACACAAACATGACTAACAGACTAAGCTACAAACAAAACAAGCTCAGCTTTGGAGATTTGCTCGATCACATGTAGTAGGTCTTCAGGAACCATCGTCGAGCGTTGGCCCTTTAGTTGCTATCCGACAACACACCTCAAAGCAAGGAAAGTGTGTTGTATTGAAGCAGGTTCTTCACCCTGTGGTGCATTACCAACCACACAACTGGGCCTCGAAAAGGCCAACCAGACCTGCCAGATCACTACTACCGCCACACGCCCGACAAACGCCGATCCCATACACCCAACAATCACCATAGCTATCTTCAAAACTGGACGTTGGGGTCTAAGGTCTGGCACATGCTGGTCCAACTCATAGCCAGCCACACTAGCATAACCATCATCTGGGGACCTTGCTCGATGCAAATGATATGTATCACTTATAACGATACATGTCACCTACAACCGCCAACTAGCCACTAGTGCTAGCCACAACTTTCGTTGGTGGCGCGGCATTTTACATCCACGCCAGCACTATTATTTTTAAATAGTGCTGGCGTAGGCCAAATCAGCACGTCAGCTTTACAAGCATAGTGCTGGAATTGCTTGTTTTGTAAACGCCACAAATCTATTGACCCATATGCACTCAACGTTTGGAAACCACTCATGATGTTGGTTTTCTTTGCACGCCATACTTATTTTGTTAGTGCTGGTGTTTTTTTTCTTTGCATGCCAGAAACACTTTTCCCATTTGATCAAAGTGTTTTAAGTATTTAATCACATTATGCTTTTTTTGTCATCATTATTTTTAAGTTTTTATCATTTTAGGAATTTTATTTCTTTACCACCAGTTCAAATTTTGAGTCTTTTATTTTGTCAAGTCTTTCAATAATTTTAGTCTTTTTTTATTTGGACTGTGATTAGCTATGGCGTTCCATTTTATCCAACGCCAGCAATACCTATCTGAGTCAACTTAGTAAAATACCTAAGTCACCGCTCTCTCTCATTTCATGCCCCACCCGGCCCGGTAGACACAACTTCCCCCTAGACCAAAGCCGCCGCCGCCGCCGCCGCCCCGTCGACGCCCCATCGCCGCCCCTCGCCGGCACCAAGGTTAGATCCATGCCTCTTGCAACATTACATTAGACTAAGATTGTCCCAAACCTCCCTTGCAACATTACATTCAAATAGCACATGCTTTATATCTTCATAATAGACCGAGCACACTGTACACAAATAGTTATTCGTTACAATATTCTCATAATAGACTGAGCACACTGTACACAAATAGTTATTCATTACAATATTCTCGTATGCTATCTATGTCATTTGGAGAAGCTTAAAAACATATTATACAATGAATTAGATAGAATTGTCTTAGCCTAACAAGCAACGTTTACATGCTCTTAAATTAATGCGATGGTTAAAATTAAACTAGAAAAGATAAGAGATGACATCTAGTACATTGGATAGAATTGTCTTATCTTCTTTTCTTGAGAGACATTCTCTTAGGTAAGAGATGTCAAGCCTTTTTTTCCTCCATTCACTCTCGTTTAACTCATCAACGATCTTAGGTGACATTGCGAAGATAGGATCATTGTACACGACCTAAGGTAGCTAGCTTTGTACGAGTGTGTCATGTGGGAGGGCTGATGCAGGATGCATTGATGATGTCCCACATGACTTGAAACGACAACAGATATATCATTGGCAGTGCCAACGATACATGTCATTGTTGGCACCAACATGTCGGAGTACTACCGGTGAAATATTATATTTTAGGGTTATATTTTCGTAATTTATGTCATAAAAAAATTAATATTTAAAATATTCCCCCAAATGACAGGGAGTACCTAGCTTGTGTCCATCTAGTGGCCCCACAACCACCCGAAGTCAGAAGGGAGTACCTATCTTTTGTACACCCCAAAGAGTGCCAGCAAAGTATTAATGAGCCATAGAGAAAGACATTCATTTATTCGTGTTAGATGAGCCCGGGTTATTGTGTATCTGGCCCGTGCCTGGAGCCATCCACCCTATATGGATAGGAAATCATGGAATACCTTGCTTTCCGTCCGGTTGTCCAACCAAATGATACCATCATGTGTTAATGAGCCCTAGAGAAAGACATCGATATATTTGTGCAAGTCACCATTTTAGCATGGATTAATGTGCATGTGGCTCCATTTCAGAAGATGCCCACCTCATGCTTTCGAACAACCTAGTCGAAATATGGAAGTATTAAAGAGCCACAAAGAAAGACATAGATTTATTCGTGCTAGTCACCGTTTCTGATTGGATTAATGCACATATTACCGGGAGCCATCCGCCTTAAATTGGCAGGAACCAGGGAGTACCTTGCTTCTGTCTAGTTGTCTAACCGAATAGTACCATCAATCATTTGTTGTAGAGAAAGACATCAATTTATTCATGCTAGTCACTAGATAGATGGCTAGATGCCAAGAGTCGTCCCCTCAAATTGACAAGGAGTACATTACTTCTATGTGGCTATCCAACCGAATAGTACCATGAATTATTAATGAGCCTTAGAGAAAGATAACGATTTATTCATGCTTGTCACCATTTTAGCTTGGATTAACATGCCGATGGCTACATAGTGGGAGTCGCCCATTTCTAATTGGTAGGAAGAACCTCGCTAGCTTCTGTCCAGCTACCCAGCAGAAGAGTGTCATCAAGTAATACTGAGCGATAGAGAAAGCCATCAACTTATTCGTGCTAGTCACAATTTTAGCCCGGACATCGAACCAGTAGGAACCAAGGAGTACCTTGTGTCTATATGGTTATCTTGGGGAACAATATTGCCGAGTATTAACGAACCCTAGAAAAACATCAATTTATTCATGCCTGTTGATATGTCCTATACGTATCTATAATTTTTTATTGTTTCATGCTATAATTAATGGCATAGTATTGGCATTAAATTTATTTTTTCTTTATTAACCTATTAATTGAGTGCAAAGTGCCAATTGTTGTTGTTTTCTTTATTTTCAAAAAATCAACTTTTCAGGGACCAAAAAACCAGGAAAAATACTAAGTTTCATGAAGAACTGAAGCTGGAGGGACCTGGTCCCACCTGGACCCCCTAGGCCACATGCCACTGGTCGGCACTAGCATCCAAGGGGGAGCATGGCCGCCATAGAGGTTGCCTCCATCGCCTCTTTCTTCTGCTGCCTTTATATACTCTCGAAAACCTCACAAATATTAACACGGGATTTTTGCGCCGCCCACCTCTCTGCTCCGTGAGATCCAATCAGGTACTCTGCCAAGGAGGAATTCATCACACAAATCATTTACATGAACATTGCTGCCACTGTGTTCATGTGTGAGCACTCCTTTTTGTACTATGGGAACATAACTATTTTTTCCATTATAATATGGCATCAGCCCACATCCTAATAAGATGGCATCAGCCCACGTCCTAATAAGTTGTATGAACCATTTTTTTCTTATAATGGCAATGGTGGGTAATTATTTCACTTAAACCTAGTCTAATGGTCATAAAATTCCAGCCTATTAAATAGACAGTCGGATGTTTTGATTTTTGAGGGGTTTTCTAGCATTTTTTAATCTTTTTTCTGGGGAGCCCGTCGATTACTTTTAATATATAATAGATTGACAGTCGGATGTCTTTTAGTTTTGAGGGATTTTCTAGCATTTTTATCCTTTTCTGGTGAGCCCATCAATTACTTTTATTATATAATATATTAGGTTGTGTTGGCTCCTTCCAAAAAAATCCTTGTACATATTATTTTATGGGCCATAAAAAACTTGGGCCCATGATATACATGTGTAACCAATAAAAACACATCTTCCGTGGGAGTTGGGCTTACCAAGGAGGCAGGTCGATGCTCAGAGTAAGATATGTGTTATACCATGACTTACCAAATGTCTCAGTATTTTCTAGTTTCTCTTAGTGTATCATTCCTAGTTGCTATCTTAGTTTCTAAGTTAAGGCCCAAAGCAAGGTCCATGTTATACTGGCGTATTATGGATTAGAGGACGATCACTTCTAGATTAGATAGTTCATAGATAGTACAGGATATGGATGTAATAAATGTGATCACTGATATATTAGGATGTAATAAATGTGATCAACAAAGGATTTGGACGCAATTAACAACCAAATAAATTTGACCACAATTATTTTGTATATTAGAGTAAAACTTAGTGGGGATTAACTACCATTAATACTTCTAGATAAGGATATGGATGTAGTCAAATGGCAATCATTTAATATTTCTATTTTTAGAAGTGTTAATAGTTCTATATATGGATGTGAATACTTACATCATAAGAAAGACATGTCAGTGGTTGCACAGAAGGATGTTAATGCATTCACATATGTATATTTGGACGATAGTTAATAGTATCCATAAACAAGCACCTTTTATGAGTTATTTATGTTAATTCTTACTAAAGATTTACATAGTCTTAGCATAGTCAAATAGCACTCCCATACAACCCTTTTATTCTATATAAGGGGAGTACAACTTCTCATATCCTACACCAATATGCTGTTAGCCAACCGTACCTGTAAATCTCTAGTTTTCTGTAGATACTTGTGCTTCCTATTTGTAGTAGTAAGTTTCTTCCTCTTTGTCCACATTAGTATGCCGAGGAAAGAGCGGCGGTCAGGTGTGGCATACATCCATAATGACAAAAACCGTGATCTCACCTTCTACAAGCGACGCTCCAGTTTGTTCAAGAGGGCGACTGACATCTCTGCCCTCACAAGGCTAGGGTTGCAGTCGTCCTAGAGACAAACAATGGAAAGATGCACTCATTTGGGACGCCATTGGCCGATCCCATTGTTGATGCTTTCCTATTTGGAGATCCACCAGCAGTTCCCTCCGCCAATGAGGCAACCACTGCTAGGATTGGAAGCCTACAAAACGAGGTGGCTCAGTTGGACATGGAGAACATGAACGAGGAAGACCGAAACCAACTTTCCATTCTTCGTATGAAAAGTATCCAAGAAGAGAATCCAAGTATGGTGGCAAATCTTATCTTCACGAAGGAACAAGATCTCGGTCTTGAAGATCTAAATAAGATCTTCAGTGAGCTCTCTCGAGTCCAAAAAGACATTAGATGCTGGCTACCTCCATTGCATGTTCGTGAAGCCAAGACCAGTGGCACATGTGTGGTACAAGATCTGCAACTACCAAGTGTTCTGCCGACGGATCACTTGGGTACTACTCATTCACTAATGCAGTCATCATGGCCTCACAATCTCTCACAACTCCAGCCACCTGCAGATCCACTACCATCACAACCGGAACAAACTTCGACACCACTTTTTCCTATGAAGGTACCACAAATGTTTGATTTTGCACCACCATCTTTAGCTCCACACTTGGCTTCCCATGTCCAACCCATACCAAATCAAGTACATGAGCAAACTCAACTAGAGGAGTTGCATGTTCAGAACTATGAAAGTCCTTGCAACATAGTGCAACCACAACAAAGTGATGCAAACCACGACTCAACATCGGGGCAGAATTTGGAGGCCTCTCCACTGTTGGGGTACTCGAGTGGCGTTGCTTTTCCTATTGATGACCCATTTAACAGTGAACAATGGGATTATGCTCTATTAGATCAGTCGTTCTACAATACTTTCCTAGGGATTGATGATTACTTAGGCTCTAGCGGTACCGATCTAGGACAGTCTTCCATGGTAAATGGTGGATGGTTTGATGTGCCGCCCTCTTCCATTGAACAAGATATTGATGGTCTTATAGACTATGGAGAGGTTTTGTAGATGCTATTTAGCGCTTACATTTAAGAGCTATATTGAAATAAAATAATTTGTTTCCAAATTCATTACCGTTTGTACTATTTTCTTAATTAGGGTCTTTGGGAAAAATATGCATGCTAAGTGTTCCAGGTCTTGGTCCATGATGTGTTTTCACCAATACCTCCAGTTTTGTTGTTTTTTTGTTGTTGTTTAGATTATTGTCATCTTACGAATGAAGGAAGTGGAACATGTATTACAACAATGCACCTCTTATAATATTGTGAGGCAAACATTAGCATGCCAACTAAAAAACAGAAGCCATGCTCATTAAATAAATTAATTAAAAGATAGAAAACAAATCCAAACTTCAACTCAAGAGACTAGAATCCATTACTTCCGATTGCGTAACACTACCAAGAACAACAACTGCACCTCATATGAATTAATGAATATGAGAAATCAAGGTTTTCTTAATAGACGTGAATATGCCTGATCAAGAAATTAGAACCTTAGTGGACATGTGAAGAGACAGTGGCCGCCTATGATCCATTGATACCACATATGCACCATTAACAACATTGAAAAGTATCGTGGATCTAGAGCTCTCCATGAATATATTGTAAATTGACTTAATTTTAAAGTATGTCATTAATCATTGCAATTACAACAAACTTACAAGGACATAACGAGCAGGAATTAAGCTTGAGGATGCTTGATATGTCTCCAACGTATTTATAATTTTTGATTGTTCCATGCTATTATATTATCCATCTTGGATGTTTTATATGCATTAATATGCTATTTTATATCTTTTTTTGGGACTAACCTATTAACCTAGTGCCCAGTGGCAGTTGCTGTTTTTTCCTTGTTTTTTGCCCGGCCCCATATCCACCCCGTATTTGGCCTGGATATGGTGGGTGCCGATCAGCCTGGGCGTTTGAAACCCGTTTGAGGCGTCCGCCTGAGTCGAAAAAACGTGACCGGGCGGCCCGCCCAAGCGTATGAGGCGGGTTTGAGAGGTTCGGCTGCAGATGCTCTAACTACTCCAATTTGTTGGTCAACGCTTTATATCATAGTTTTAAAAACCAGATCAGTGACTAAACTAGCGAAATTGTCGGTTCATGTTTTCATCGATTGATTGGACCGCCGGTTCACCGGTTCGTCGTCCGTTTTTTAAGGCTACAAAAAGTATTTTATTTAGTAGTAAAACATGGTCAAATAAGCTCATTTCCAGTTCTTTTACAGCATCATGTACCTTTTTGGGGGATGAGTGGATGACAGCAAGTGAACTAGGCCGCTGCCTGCTGGTGGTACTCGAGCAGCCACGCACGCATTGGGACGGCCGCTGGTTTTTATCCAATCCAATGTGATTGTGATGCGTTTACGGCGCTGCTATGTCTAGCTTTTAGCGAGACAGTAGCTCGAGGGATCCCGTAGTGGCCCTGCCAGTAGGGAGTCTTGCTTTGTTTCGTTTGTTTGTGTTTATTTTTTTTATATATTTTATATTTCTAAATATTTTTGAGTATTAGTTTATTTATTTATTTTATTTTATTTAGTTTTTAAAATGTTGATCAGCATTAAAAAGTCTTCTTGTAATGTAAAAAAGTTGTTTGCGTAGTTTGTAGAAAATGTTCACACTATTCAAAAAATGATTATCATATTTGAAAGATGTTCATGTGTTTAAAAATAAGTTCGCGGCATTTTAAAAAACAATTCATACAATGTTAAAGTTTGTCGAAATTTTCGTAGCACTTAAAAACTGTTTGATCTTAGGTGACATTGCGAAGATAGCATCATTGTACACGACCTAAGGTAGCTAGCTCTGTACGAGTGTGTCATATGGGAGGGCTGATGCATGATGCACTGCTGATGGCCCACATGACTCGAAACGACAACGGATGTATCACTGGCAGTGCCAATGATACCTGTCATTGTTGGCACCGACATATCGAAGTACTACAAGTGAAATATTATATTTTAGAGTTATATTTTCGAAATTTATGTAATAAAAATAATATTTAAAATATTCCCTCAAATGACAGGGAGTATCTTGCTTGTGTCCATCTAGTGGCCCTACAACCACCCGAAATCAGAAGGGAGTACCTTGCTTTTGTACACCCCAAAGAGTGTTGGAAACGTGACATGCACCCGCACCCATGTGTGCAACGAGGCGGCCCGAGTCCTATGGCGCCCATGCTCCCGCGCACGTTGCCTCCGCCCACGTAGCCACGCTCGGCATTATCTTCGGTTATGTTATAACAGTAGGCCATGACTCCTTGTGAGCATCAGTGTATATAAACACTTGTAATCTGCGATGATCAATATACAGAGAGTTCATCTATCTTACTTGGTATCATCTTTTTCCGATCCTGCTTCCGCCATGAGCATCCGCTGCTCCTTTCGCCGCACTCGTTCGTTCGGGGATGCCGACGCCGTCTTCATCCTGCCGGAAGTCGCCCCCAACCCCGCGCCGGCCGCTCCGGCTGCTGCCCAGCCGGTGCTACCCGCCGCCCCGGTGCCCCTGTCGCCGAACGCCCGCGCTATGCGCCGGGCTCCCGCTGCTCTCGTGGTGCCACCACTAGTAGAAAAAGGGGCTTTTGTCCCGGTTGGTGAGGGCCTTTGGTCCCGGTTTTTGAACCGGGACTAAAGGGTCGTTAGTAATGCCTCCCCCTTTTAGTCCCGGTTCATGTAATGTTAAACTAAAGGCCGCGGCCACGTGCATCAACCGGGAGTAAAGGAAATTTTATGATTTTTTTTGAATTTTTTTAAAAATTTTTGATTTTTTTTATTTTCAAATTTCTGAATTTTTTTAACCTCTAATCTCTAATCACCACCCCTCATCACTGCTCAATTTATCCTCTAATCTCTAATCACCCCTCATCATTCCAAATCATCTAACTTCCCGGACGGTCACCCATCCTCTCACTACTCCAGCCTGAGCACGCTTAACTTCCAGGTTCTATTCTCCCTCGTTTCCAAGTCTGCACTTGTTGTTTTCCTGACAATAGTAAGATGTCAATCCTATTAACCCTCAGGAATTTAGCTTCAGCATGAAGTGACACATTTCCCTGTTTGAGTTTGAAACTATTGTTTTAAAAAACAATAATTATTTAGTAACACTAATATTTCTTGAATAATTAGTTTGACCAGTGTTTGACCACAGTTTGACCAGATTTGACCAAAATTCAAAAAAACTAAAATAATTATTTAGTAACACTAATATTCTAGAATAATTAGTTTGACCATTGTTTGACCAGATTTGACCACATTTTTTCCAAAAAAAAATTCGAAACCAATTTTTTTCTGTTACTAGTGGCGCACCTAGCAAACGGTGTGCCACTACTAAGTTTGAAATTTTTGGAATTTTTTTGCCTCTAGACCTTAAAAGCCCCGTAACTTTTTTCTGTTAGGTTTTTGAGGATTTTGAAAATGTTTAACGGGGTTTGCCCGGTTAAAATCGAATGTAACTTTTCGAGTAGATGATTTTTCATATAAAAAACTTTTTAATCCGAGTTCGTATGCAAAAGTTATGCCCATTTTACAAATTCCAGAGAGATTTTGCAAATAAAGTCGAAATTCATATTTGTAAATTTTCCCAACAACTAGACCACATATCACATGGGAAACTTATTTTATTTTATTTTTTTTGACATTTCCATCATTTTCTTTTGTTTTTTCTAAAACTGAAAAGGCGGTCCGGGGGGTAGAGTTTGAAAATGGGACCTTTAGTACCGGTTCGTGCCATGAACCGGTACTAATGCCTCAAAGGCCATTAGTACCGGTTGGTGGCACCAACCAGGACTAAAGGGACCTTTAGTCCCGGTTGGTGCCACCAACCGATACTAATGGGCATCGCACCTTTTAGTCCCGGTTCGTGGCACCAACCGGGACTAAAGGGCCCAGGTGAACCGGGACTAATGCCTCAGCCGCATGAACCGGGACCAATGCTCACATTAGTCTCGATTCGTGACTGAACCAGGACTAATGTGAATCTTGCTCTGTGACCAAAGCCCTGTTTTCTACTAGTGCACCCATGGTGCAGCCCCTCCGCGCCGTTCGCCCTCACGCCGAAGCGCTTGCGATCCGGCCACCCCAGGTTCCCCCTGCGCCTCTCCCATCGATGCACCATATTAACATCACGTCGTACATCCCCTTCAAGCTCTCCCTCGACTCTGGAAATTATTCCAAGTGGCGCCACCTCATTTGGCGCAATGACGACATCACGATTGTCCTGTGGGTGTACGGGACGATCTCCGACGAGCTGTACGACACCATCCAGACGCCGGAGGCCACGGCCTTTCACCTCTGGAACTAGCTCGAGGTCTTCTTCTGCGACAACGCCACCGGCAGCACCGTCCACATCGGTGCCGACTTCCGCGCGACGGTGCAGGGCGACATGACAATCGCCAAGTATTGTCGCCGCCTCCAGCAGCTCGCCTCCGTCATGGACGACGTGGGTGAACCGGTCATGGATCGGTCGCTCACTCTGCAGCTCATCCGCGGCCTCAGCCGCCGCTTCCACGTCATGGCCACTCTTCTCCCGATGAAGCAGCCGTTCCCCACCTTCCTGCAGGCGCGGTCGCGCTTGCTCTTGGAGGAGATCGGCCTCACCGAGCAGGAGCGGGCCGCTGGCGCCACGGCGCTCGCCGTCGGCCACGGCAGGTCCTCCTCGTCCAGCGGCGCGTCCGCTGGAGATCGCGCGCCTCCTGCATCACCGTATGACAAGGGCAAGTCTCCTGCCACTAGCGGGGGCTCGGGCAGTCCCTCCGGCGACCGCCAGTGCGGTGGGCGCGGCCATGGCCGCGGGCGCGGCCGTGGTCACCCCAGGGCCTCCAGCTCCACCGGCGGGCGCGGCCAGCCGGCGGAGCAGCCCTGGATGGGCTACTTCGCCCCCTTTGGTGCCCCGCTGCCCACGCCCCAGAAGTGGCGGGCTCCCTGGACGCCGCCCAACGCCGCGGGTGTTCTTGGACCTCGTCCCGCCGCGCCGCAACACGCCTACCCCGTCATCAGCTCGTCCTCCTCTGCCCTGCAGTACGACCAGCAGGCGCTCCTGTCCCAGTTCGCCAACATGCAGGTGCAGCAACCGCCATCCGGGTCCGAATGGTACATGGACACCGGCGCCACCTCGCACATAGCCGGGACGTCAGGTACCCTCACCACTGTCTCCCCTTCATCGCATTATCGATCTAGCATAACTGTCGGCAATGGTTCTGTACTCCCTGTTGTTTCATGCGGCTCTACTTCCCTTCCTCCCTTTCATCCAAGGTTTTGGTTACCGGTCGAAATTTCAAGATTTCCCATGGTTACCGCGTATTTCCGTGCCCCTCGGTAAATCACCATACCAAGCAAAAAATACCATTTTTTTGAAATTTTTGAATTTAAACACTCGATTTACAATTAAGTACGTAGGTTCTAATTAATGTCATGAGAGTTGGTTCTGGCGTGTTGGTAGCAACCTAGTTCCTGTTTTGAGAGGTCTCTAGTTCGAATATTCGTTCATTCACTTATTTGAATTCATAATTCAACTATAAAATTCGCTCGAAATATTCTCGGTATTGCTTTCATCTCAATGAAATACTTATTTCCCCCGGCATCATAAAAAACCTTATTTCTGTCCGTCGTTTTACTCGTGACAATTGGTGTATTGTGGCCTTTGACCCATTTGGCTTCTCTGTGAAGGACATGGCAACGGGGAAGGTGCTCATGAGGTCCAGTAGCTCCGGCGATCTTTACCCATTTCTTCAAAATAATGGCGGCTCTCACGCGTTCGCCGTCTCAAGCAATGGCGACTTGTGGCACTTGCGGCTTGGCCACCCTAGTCGTGTTTCCCTTTCCACTTCAGCTTCGAACTTTCTTGATTCACGTAATAACAACTCTTAAGGTTCTGCGGTGTGTGAATCTTGTAAAATTGGCAAGCAACCACGTTTACCCTTTCATGATTCTGTTTCCCGTACTACTGCCCCTTTCCAACTAATTCATTGTGATTTATGGACGTCACCTGTATGTATCTGGTTACCAATAATATCTCATTCTATTTGACGATTACACGCATTACTCTTGGGCCTTTCCCTTAGGCAACAAAAGTGACACTGCTGCCACCTTACAACGTTTCTTCTCTTACGTTCTCACCCAATATAACCTCTCTATCAAATGTGTGCAGTGCGACAACGGCGGGGAGTTCCTCTCTCACACTCTTCGTGCCTACTTCTCCCGCCTCGGTGTCTTCTTCCGCCTCTCGTGCCCTCACACGTCGCCACAGAACGGCAAGGCCGAACGCCTTTTGCGCACCACCAATGACGTTCCCCGCACCCTTCTCATTCACGCCCACATGCCACCCGAGTATTGGGTCGAAGCCCTACACACCGCCAACCACCTCATCAACCGGCACCCCTCTTCTGCTGTCAACAAATTCACACCATATTTCCTCCTACATGGCCACCATCCCACAAATGACCACTTACGCGTTTTCGGGTGCTTATGTTTTCCCAATCTCACTCACCTAGCGCCGCATAAACTGGCTCCCTGATCCACTCCCTGTGTACACCTTGGCTACCCACTCGAGCACAAAGGCTACCGATGCCTTGACCTTCGCACTCGCCGCGTCTACATCTCCCGTCACGTAGTTTTTGACGAAGCCATCTTTCCCTTCGACACACCGAATCACCCAATCCCTCCTCCCGCACCGGATCCTGCTCCCCACCCAGCGACCAACCCAATCCTACCTACCTCGTACGATCCACCGCAGGTCGTCCCGGGATCAGCGCCGCCGATTCCCGCCCAGTGCATCCCTCGGACCCCAGCCGCCCCGCGCCTACCCCCACCAAGTACCCCCACCAGCCCGCGGCGCTCGCCCGAGCCCGCACCTTCCCTGCGCGGCCCCAACCCAACCACGCCACCTGGCCGCATCCCACGCGCCGCGGCTGCACCCACACCCGGCCCCTCCCCGGTCGCTGTCATGTCCGACACCCCGCCTCGATCCTCCTCGGATCACGCGCCCGATTCCCCCTGGCGCGACCCCACCACTACCTTCCCCAGATCGCCCTTCCGCCAATCTCGCCCCGCCAGTCCAGCCACACCTACCCCCACGCGCCGTCCGGGTACAGCCACCCGCAAACTAGCACCCCATGCATACACGCGCCAAGTCCGGGTTTTCTCTTCCCAAAACGCACGTTAGTCTCTCTGTTACTACGCCGATCAGCCCCATTCCTTCATCCTACCGCGCTGCACTTAAGGATCCGAACTGGGCCGCTACTATGCTTGACGAATATAATGTGTTGTTGCGGAATGACACTTGGTCGTTGGTTTCTCGTCCTGCAGGTGCTAATGTGGTGAGCGGCAAATGGATATTCCGGCACAAGTACAACACAGACGGGTCCTTGGCTCGGTACAAGGCGCAATGGGTTCTCCGCGGTTTCACCCAACAGGCCGGGGTTGACTACGGTGAGACGTTCAGTCCCGTTGTCAAGCCCGCCACCATCCGCGTCGTCCTCAGCCTCGCCACCAGCAGCTCGTGGCCCATACATCAACTCGATGTCAAGAATGCCTTCCTTCATGGGCATCTCGCCAAGACGATGTACAACACTCAGCCTGCTGGCTTCGTTGATGCGGCGCGCCCTCGGGACGTGTGTCGTCTCAACCGGTAGCTCTACGGGCTCAAACAGGCTCCGCGGGCGTGGTTCTCGCGGTTCACTTCGTACCTCTATACCCTCGGCTTCTAGGGCTCCAAAGCAGACTCCTCCCTATTTTCGCTTCATCGCAGCACTGCCACAGCTTACCTCCTTCTCTACGTAGATGATATTATCCTCACAGCCAGCACGCCCGCCTTCCTCCAGTCTATCATCGCCTCTCTCCACCGTGAGTTCTCCACGACAGATATGGGCTCCCTCCACCACTTTCTTAGCATAAACGTCCACCACACATCCAGCGGTCTCCACCTCTCCCAGGAGCAGTATGCGCTCAAGATCTTGGATCGCACTGGCATGCTCAACTGCAAACCAGTTTCCACCCCCGTCGACACAACATCCAAACTCTTTGCCACCGCCGGACCGGCGTTCCACGACCCATCGCTGTATCGCAGTCTCGCCGGTGCCTTACAGTACCTCACTCTCACTCGACCGGATCTGTCTTATGCCGTGCAGCAGTGTGGCTTGTTTATGCATGATCCCAGGGACGCTCACTATCAGATGGTGAAGAGGATCCTTCGTTATGTTCGAGGGACAACTCATCTCGGCTTGCACTTCTTCCGCTCTGCCTCCACCGACCTGACCGCCTACTCGGATGCGGACTGGGCAGGGTGCCCGGACACCCGAAAGTCTACGTTCGGCTTTGCGGTCTACCTCGGCTCCAACCTCGTCAGCTGGTCCTCGAAGCGCCAGACCACCGTCTCCCTCTCGAGCGCGGAGGCTGAGTACAGGGGCATCGCCAACACTATTGCCGAGGCGTCTTGGCTACGACAGCTCCTCGCCAAACTTCGCCGTCCGCCGTCGCGCGCCACCGTCGTCTACTACGACAACATCTCCGCCATGTACATGTCGAGCAACCCCGTTCAGCACCAGCGGACGAAGCACATCGAGATCGACCTCCACTTCGTGCGAGAGCGCGTCTCTCTCGGTGAGGTGCGCGTCCTGCATGTGCCGACTACGTCGCAGTTTGCCGATATCTTCATCAAGGGGCTGCCTACGAGCGTGTTCGTCGACTTTCGCTCCAGCCTCAACGTTGGCGAGCACACCACGCTTCGGCTGCGGGGGGTGTTGGAAACGTGACATGCACCTGCACCCATGTGTGCAACGACGCGGCCCGAGTCCTACGGCGCCCACACTCCCGCGCACGTCGCCTCCGCCCACGTAGCCACGCTCGGCATTATCTTCGGTTCTGTTGTAACAGTAGGCCACGACTCCTTGTGAGCATCAGTGTATATGAACACTTGTAATCTGCGATGATGAATATACAGAGAGTTCATCTATCTTACTAAGAGTGCCACCAAAGTATTAATGAGCCATAGAAGATGATAGTACTGCTACCACCTACTATAACGGAATGGGAAGGAGCTTGGCTGACCGTTGGGCAGCCACGGTGGTTGGGATTGTTTACCGTTTGGCACCTTTCCAAATGATTTCTTTTCCTTGTCAATCATTTATACCATAGTTTTAAAAACCGGACCAGTGAAGTCGTCGGTTCAATTTTTCATCGATTGGACTCCCGGTTCACCGGTTCACCATCTGTTTTTTAAGGCCGCAAGAAGTATCTATATCTGTACCAATATAAAAAAGGCCCAAAAATACAGATCCAATTAATCTCGGCCATCAAATCATGTCAATCCAACGACCTAGACTGCTTCAAATGTCGAGCGCTCAACACGTATAGCGTGCAGTTAATTTTATACCAAATGTAGTGCTAATCACATAATAACATGCAAATAATATTATACTTAATATCCGCATGCACTTAACATACTTCCAAATTACATTGACTAGTTTTATTTAGTAGTAAGAAATGGACAAATAAGTTCATTTCCATTTTGTTTGCAGCATCATGTACTTTTTTAGGGGGACAACAATGTGGACTAGGCCGCTGCCTGCTGTAGTCGAGCAAACCCCCACGCGCATAGTGAGCCGGCCCACTTTGTCTGGTTCTTATCCAATGTGATTGTGATGCATTACGGGCGTCACTATGTCTAGCTTTTAGTGAGACCGTAGCTCGCCTTGCCTCAAGGGATCACATAGTGGCTCTTCTAGTAGGGAGTCTTGCTCTTTTTCGTTGTTTTGTGTTTGATCACACAGGGTGCGGAATATGTTACTATTCACCTGCGGTAATCTTACGATCGTTTTACAAATAAATTGCATTTGAAATACAAATAGTTGCATTCATATTAATTCACTACATTAAATTTGGTATAACTAAAAAAAAATATAGATCATAAGACCAGAAAAATTGCATTTTATGTATATTTTACACTGTGTTTTAGCGTTTGTAATTTTACGTAACATAAAATATTTTTTACAGTGATTATATATTTTCTCACGTTCTCCTTTCACATATGTAATAAAACAAAATTTATGGCACATCAACTTACAGTGTATTGATGTTAAAATACGGAGAGGAGGGGGGGGGGGGGGGGGGGGGGGTGAAGAATAACTATTTGTTATCCAGTGTGACGAATAGTCAATCCCTAAATTGACCAGCATTAAAAATGTTCATGTAATGTAGAAAAGTTATTGGCATAGTTTGTAGAAAACGTCCACAATATTCAAAAAACGATTATCATATTTAAAAGATGTTCATTGTTTAAACATAAGTCCGCGGCATTTAAAAAAAATGCATACAATGTTAAAATTTGTTTGTGTAATCTTCAAAAAAATGTTTCATACCATTTAAAAAGGTTCATGAATTTGAAGAAATTTCAATAGCACTTAAAAACTGTTTGCACGACTAAAAATGATATTCATGGCTTTATGGAAAATGGTCATTGTGTGTTTAAGAAAATTTCACATTGTATTTTAAGATATTTAATGTATATTTGTCAAATGTCCAATGTATATTTAAAAAAAAATATTCAAATTGTATTTGGAAAATGTTTAACATGTATCCAAATATGTCAACATGTATATGAAATTTGTCAACATGTATTTAAATAATGTCAACGTGTATTTGAAAAATGCAAAAAAGGAAAGGAATGAAAAAAATAAAAATCAATAAAGAGACTGATGAAAACCAATAGAGAAAACACACAGGAAGTAAAAATGAAGTATACAAAGAAAACACCGAAAAAGGAAAAAAATCACTCGAAAGTTTGTAAAACAAGTTAGTTTTTGAGAAACTGGTTCTAAAACAAGTGTGTGCCACTTAGTACAACCTTTCCAAATCTGGACCATTGGGCCCACCCACTAAGGTGGGCTCAAAGGCGAGCTCAGGTTATATCTCGCTGACCATTTCTCGGTTGTACAGATCTATTTTTGAGCTGTTTATTTCTCCCTCCGTCCCATAGCATAGGACGTTTTTTGACATTAGTGTAGTGTCAAAAAGCGTCATACATTATGGGACGGAGGGAGTAGAAAACTAACTATAAGTTCGCCCACAGTTGCTGACAAATTTCACTCATTTTCACCATATTTTCAAGAATTTTAATAAATGCTTCCAAGTTTGAAAAATAATTCATGGATTTTAAGAATGTTTGCAACTTTATAAAAATTATTCTGTATTTAAAATAAATGTTTAGGATATTTAAAAATGCTCATCAAGTTATGAATATTACCCTATTAAAAATAATTCATGAAATTTTAAAATTTCTCAAACTAAAAAAATCATGCTTTCAAAAAAATAATATTAGCAAATTAAAAAACATTCGTGAATTTGTGAAATAAACTCTACCTGAATGGTCCAGCATGCATGCCTCTTCGGTGAGTTCTAGTAGACCAAGATTGTTCCAAACCTCCCTTGCAACATTACATTCAAATCGCACATGCTTCATATCTTCATAATACCCCGAGCACATTGTACACAAATAGTTATTCGTTACAATATTCGCGTATGCTATGTATGTCATTTGGAGAAGCTTAAAAACATATTATACAATGAATTAGCTCTTTGCCTAACAAGCAACGTTTACATGCTCCTAAATAAATGCGATGGTTAAAGTTAAACTAGAAAATATGTAGCTAAGAGATGACATCTATTACAATGGATAGAATTGTCCTATCTTCTTTACTGAGAGACCATCTCTTAGGTAAGAGATGGCAATCCTTTTTTTCCTCCATTCGCTCTCTTCTAACTCAGCAGTGATCTTAGGTGACATTGTGAAGATAGCACCTTTGTACACGCTCTAACGTAGCTAGCTTTGTACGAGTGTCATGCCGGAGGGCTGATGTAGGATGCACTGATGATGGCCCATATGACTCAAAACGACAACAGATGTATCATTGGTAGTGCCAACGGTACCTGTCATTGTTGGCACCGACATGTCGGAGTACTACTGGTGAAATGTTTTATTGTAGGGTTATATTTTGAAATTTAATAAAAAAATAATATTTAAAATATCCCTCCAAATGACAGAAAGTATCTTGCTTGTGTCTGTCTAGTGGCCTCACAACCACCCGAAATCAGAAGGGAGTACCTCGCTTTTGTACACCGCCTAACCAAAGAGCGCCTAGAGAAAGACATCCATTTATTCGCGTTAGACGAGCCCAATTTAATGTGTAACTGGCCGTACCTGGAGCCATCCACCCTATATGGAAGAAATCATGGAATACCTTGCTTTCTGTCCGGTTGTCCAACCAAACTATACCATCAAGTGTTAATGAGCACTAGAGAAAGACATCGATATATTTATGCAAATCACCATTTTAGCATGGATTAATGTGCATGTGGCTCCGTATCAGGCGCTGCCTACCTCATGTTTTCGGACAACCTAGTCAAAAAGTGGAAGTATTAAAGAGCCAAAAAGAAAGACATCGATTTATTCGTGCTAGTCACCGTTTCAGTTTGGATTAATGCACATATTACCAGCAGCCATCCGCCTTGAATCGGAAGGGAACCAGGGAGTACCTTGCTTCTGTCTGGTTGTCTGGCCGAATAGTACCATCAATCATTTGTTGTAGAGAAATACACCAATTTATTCGTACTAGTCACCAGACAGATGGATACAGGCCAAGAGTCGTCCCCTTAAATTGAAAAGGAGCACATTTCTTCTGTGTGGCTATCCAACCGAATAGTACCATGCATTATTAATGAGCCTTGGAGAAATATAACGATTTATTCGTGCTTGTCACCATTTTAGCTTGTAGTAACGTGCAGATGGCTACGTAATGGGAGCCGCCCATTTCTAATTGGTAGGAAGAACTTCGCTTCTATCCAGCTACCCAGCAGAAAAGTGTCATCAAGTAGTCGTGAGCGATAGAGAAAGCCATCAATTTATTCATGCTAGTCACAATTTTAGCCCGGACATCGAACAAGTAGGAACCAAGGAGGACCTTGTGTCTGGTTATCTAGGAGAACAATATTGTTGAGTATTAACAAGCCCTAGAAAAACATCAATTTATTCATGCCAGTTGATATGTCCTATACGTATCAAGAAATTTTTATTGTTTCATGCTATACTTATATCATAATGGCATAGTATTGGTATCAACTTTTATAGTTTTTCTTGATTTCCTATTAATTCAGTGCAAAGTGCCAGTTGTTATTTTTTTGGATTAAAAAAATCAACTTTTCAGGGACCAAAAAACTAGAAAAAAATACTAAGTGTCATGAAGAAATGAAGCCGGAGGGACCTAGACCCACCTAGTCCCCCCTAGGCCACATGCCACAGGTCGGCACAAGCATCCAAGGGGGAGCATGGCCGCCATAGAAGTTGCCTCCATCGCATCTTTCTTCCGTTGCCTTTATATACTCCCGAAAACCTCAGAAATATTAACAGAGTATTTTTGCGCCGCCCACCTCTCTGCTCGAGGGAGATCCAATCAGGAGGCTTTTTCAGGTACTCTACCAAGGGGGAATTAATCACAAAGATCATTTACATGAACATTGCTGCCACTGTGTTCATGTGTGAGCAGTCCTTTTTATACAATGGGAACATAACGTTTTTTTCATTATAATATGGCATCAGCCCACGTCCTAATAAGATGGCATCAGCCCACGTCCTAATAAGTTAGATGAAACACTTTTCTTATAATGGCAATGGTGGGTAATTATTTCACTTAAAACTAATCTAATGGTTATAAAATTTTAGCCTATTAAATACACAGTCGGATGTTTTTGATTTTTGAGAGATCTTCTAGCTTTTTATCTTTTGTCTGGTGAGCCCGTCAATTACTTTTAATATATAATAGATAGACAGATAGTAGTTTTTATTTTTGAGTTACTTTCTAGCATTTTTATCCTTTTCTGGTGAGCCTGTGAATTACTTTTAATACATAATAGATTAGGTTGTGTTGGATCCTTCCAGAAAAAGCCTTACACATATTATTTTATGGGCCATAAAAAACTAGGGCCCAAGATATACATGTGTAACCGATAAAAACACATCTTCCGCGGGAACTGGGCCTAGCAAGGAGGCAGGTATCCGAGTAACATATGTGTTATACCATGACTTACCAAATGTCCTAGTATTTTCTAGTTGCTCTTGGTGTATCTTTCCTAGTTGGTATCTCAATTTCTAAGTTAAGCCCCAAAGCAAGGTCCATGTTATACTTGGATATATGGATTAAAGGGCGACCACTTCTAGATTAGGTAGTTCCTAGTACAGGATATGGATGTAATCAATATGATCACTCATACATTAGGATGTAATCAATGTGATCAACAAAGGATTTGGACGCAATTAACAACCAAATAAATTTGACCGCAATTATTCTGTATATTAGAGTAAAACTTAGTTAGGTTTAACTCCCATTAATACTTCTAGATAAGGATATGGACGTGGTCAAATGGCAATCATTTAATCTTTCTATTTTTAGAAGTGTTAATAGTTCTAAATATGGATGTGAATACTTACATCAGAAGAAATACATGTAAGCGGTTGCAAAGAAGGATGTGGATGCACTCACATATGTATATTTGGACGATAGTTAATACTATCCATAAAATAGCACTTTTTATGAGTTATGTATGTTAAGTTTTACTAAAGATATACATGATCTTTGTATAGTCAAATAGCACTGCCATACAACCCTTTTAATTCTATATAAGGGGAGTACATCTTCTCATATCCTACACCAATATGTGGTTAGCCAACAGTACCCCTAAATCTCTACTTTTCTGTAGATCCTTGTGCTTCCTATTTGTAGTAGTTAGTTTCTTCCTCTTTGTCCACATTAGTATGCCGAGGAAAGAGCGGCGGTCAGGCGTGGCATACATCCACAATGACAAAGACCGTGATCTCACCTTCTACAAGCGACGTTCCGATTTGTTCAAGAGGGCGACTGACATCTCTGCCCTCACTAGGGCTAGGGTTGCGGTCGTCCTAGAAACAAACAATGGAAAGATGCACTCATTTGGGACGCCATTGGCCGATCCCATTGTTGATGCTTTCCTATTTGGAGCTCCACCAGCAGTTACCTCTGCCGACGAGGCAACCACTGCTAGGATTAGAAGCCTACAAAACGAGGTGGCTCAGTTGGACATGGAGAACATGACCGAGGAAGACAAAAACCAACTTTCCATCCTTCGTATGAAAAATATCCAAGAAGAGAATCCAGGTATGGTGGCAATCTTCACGAAGTAAAAAGATCTCAGTCTTGAAGATCTGACCAAGCTCTTCAGTGAGCTCTCTCTAGTCCAAAAAGACATTAGATTGCGGCTACCTCCATTGCATGGTCGTGAAGACAAGACCGGTGGCACATGTGTGGCACAAGATCTGCAACTACCAAGTGTCGAGGATCATTTGGGTACTACTCATTCACTTATGCAGTCATCGTGGCCTCAGAATCACTCACAACTCCAGCTCCCTTCAGATCCACTACCATCACAACTAGAACAAACTTCGGCACCACTTTTTCCTATGCAGGAACCACAAATGTTCCATTCTGCACCACCATCTTTAGCTCCCTACATGGCTTCCCATGTCCAACCCATACCAAATCAGGTACATGAGCAAACTCCACAAGAGGAGTTGCATGTTCAGAACTATGAAAGTCCTTGCAACATAGTGCAACCACAACAAAATCATGCAAACCATGACTCAACATATGGGCAGAATTTGGAGGCCTCTCCACTATTGGGGTACTCGAGTGGCAATGCTTTTTCTATTGATGACCCATTTAACACTGAACAATGGGGTTATGCTCTATCAGATCAGTCGTGCTACAATAGTTTCCTAGGGATGGATGCTTACTTAGGCTCTAGCGGTACGGATCTAGGATAGTCTTCCATGGTAAATGGTGGATGGGTTGATGTGCCGCCCTCTTCCACTGGACAAGATATTGATATTCTTACAGACTATGGAGAGCTGTTGTAGATGCTAGTTAGCGCTTCCATGTAAGAGCTATATTGAAATAAAATATATTTATTTCCAAATTCATTATCCTTTGGACTACTATCTTAATTAGGATGTTTGGAAAAATATGCATGCTCAGTGTTCCAGGTCTTGGTCCATGATGTTTTTTCATCAGTACGTACAATTCTTTTTGTTGTTGTTTAGATCCTTGTATCTTACGAATGAAGGAAGTGGAACATGTATTTACAACAATGCGCCTATCAGAATATTGTGAGGAAAACATTAGCATGTCAACTAAAAATAGAAGCCATGCTCATTAAATAATTAAATTAAAAGAAAGCACAGTCCAAACTTCAACACAGGAGACTAGAATCCATTACTTTTTCTGGTTGCATAACACTACCAAGAACAACAACTGCATCTCATATATGAAGTAATGAATATGAGAAATCAAGGTTTTCTTAATAGACGTGAATATGCCTTATGAAGAAATTAGAACCATAATAGACATGTGAAGAGATGGTGGCCACCTGTGATCCATTGATACCACATATGCACCATTAACAACATTGAAAAGCACCGTGGATCTAGGGCTCTCCATGAATATATTGTAAATTGACTTAATTTTAAAGTATATCATTAATCATTGCAATTACAACAAACTTAAAAGGACATAATGACCATCTCATAGAAGACATCAGTTAATCAACACATGTAGCCACTTTTATAGAAGAATAATCGAAATCTAGGACTCACATATAACTTACCATAAACACTATTCTTTTTGGTGGATGGAATGCATGAGCTTTTGTAAATAACTAATCTAAGTATAGTCATGGTGACAAGATATATTGTCATTAGTTAAAACAACATGTATATGGCTAAGAACATAAAAAAGAAACACCTAATCTCGGACTTTCGCATGTCATAGTTTCAATGATCAAGTATTAATTTTTATGATACAACATGACCTTCATGTTTAACATAACACCAAGCTTGGAGAGATAATGTTTAAACTAGATGCACATCGTACTTAAGAAGACATACACTTCTGGTGCCAACATATAAAGGCACTTCAAATATTAAAATCACATCACACTTATTATGAACCTGACTTAGACTGGATGGGGTAATATCATGTACTACTAGAGAGTGGCCTATAACCGACACTCCATCCATGACGGGCTTGTAGGTAACACATCATCAAACCGTCTTAATACTCATCAAATGCAGGTTTGCTATCACTAACGGGTGATTTTGCGGCGCTCAGTGACTGGTAGAAATCACTAATTGTTTTGCGGTTGTCACTTTTAAAATACAAAGAATTCACCAGAACTAGATTTTCATTATTACAAAAAGAGAGGGGAAATCATAACTATATAAAGAGAGGGGAAATCTTAGTGGTACTTAGCGTGGTTGAATTACAAAGGGAAGTTTTTTACGAGTGACAATAGTCTTGTACTACATATGTTTATTTATTTTCATTTTCTTTGTGATACATATGTACAAGGAGGGAATAGAAAAAAAGGAAACACTAGCTAGCTAGTGTAATTATACAAATCTTTCCACTTAAGCCTCAAAATGTAGGTAACTCTTATGTTAAAATAGAGAGAGAGAGGGGGGGGGGGTGAAGAATAACTATTCGTTATCCAGTGTGACGTATAGTCAATCCCTAAATTGATCAGCATTAAAAAATGTTCATGTAATGTAAAAAAGTTATTGGCATAGTTTGTAGAAAACATTAACAATATTCAAAAAACGATTATCATATTTCAAAGATGTTCATGTGTGTAAACTTAAGTCCGCGGCATTTTAAAAAACAATTCATACAATGTTAATTTTTTTGTGTAATCTTCAAAAAATGTTTCATATCATTCAAAAAGGTTCATGAATTTGAAGAAATTTCAATAACACTTAAAAACTGTTTGCACGACCAAAAATGATATTCATGGCAATTATGGAAAATGGTCATTGTGTGTTTAAGAAAATTTCACATTGTATTTTAAATGTTTAATGTACATTTGTCAAATGTTCAATGTATATATTTTTTTAAATATTCGAATTGTATTTGGAAGATGTTTAACATGTATCCAAATATGATCAACATGTATATGAAATTGGTCAACATGTATTTAAATAATGTCAACGTGTATTTGAAAAATGCAAAAAAAGGAAAGGAATGAAAAACATAAATTCAATAAATTGACTGATGAAAACCAATAGAGAAAACACACAGGAAGTAAAAATGAAGTATACAAAGAAAACACCGAAAAAGAAAAAAAATCACCCGAAAGGTTGTAAAACAAGTTAGTTTTTGAGAAACTGGTTCTAAAACAAGTGTGTGCCACTTTGTACAACCTTTCCAAATCTGGACCATTGGGCCCACCCACTAAGGTGGGCTCAGAGGCGAGCTCAGGTTATATCTCGCTGACCTTTTCTCGGTTGTACAAATCTATTTTTGAGTTGTTTACTTCTCCCTCCTTCCCATAGCATAGGACGTTTTTTGACATTAGTGTAGTGTCAAAAAGTGTCTTACATTATGGGACGGAGGGGGTAGAAAACTAACTATAAGTTCGCCGACAATTGCTGACAAATTTCACTCATTTTCAACATATTTTCAAGAATTTTAATAAATGCTTCCACGTTTGAAAAATAATTCATGGATTTAAGAATGTTAGCAACTTTATAAAAAGTATTGTGTATTTAAAATAAATGTTTAGGATAATTTAAAAATGCTCATCAAGTTATAAATATTACCCTATTAAAAATAATTCATGAAATTTTAAAATTTCTCAAACTAAAAAGATCATGCTTTAAAAAAATATTATTAGCAAATTAGAAAATATTCGTGAATTTGTGAAATAAACTCTACCTGAATGGTCCAGCATGCATGCCTCTTCGGTGAGTTAAAAAATAGACCAAGATTGTTCCAAAACTCCCTTGCAACAATACATTCAAATAGCACGTGCTTTATATCTTCATAATACCCTGAGCACATTGTACACAAATAGTTATTCATTACAATATTCGCGTATGCTATGTATGTCATTTGGAGAAGCTTAAAACATATTATACAATGAATTAGCTCTTAGCCTAACAAGCAACGTTTACATGCTCCTAAAAAAATGCGACGGTTAAAGTTAAACTAGAAAATATGTAGCTAAGAGATGACATCTAGTACAATGGATAGAATTGTCCTATCTTCTTTACTGACAGACCATCTCTTAGGTAAGAGATGGCAAACCTTTTCTTCCTCCATTCGCTCTCTTCTAACTCAGCAGTGATCTTAGTTGACATTGTGAAGATAGCACCATTGTACACACTCTAACATAGCTAGCTCTATACGAGTGCGTCATGCCGGAGGGTTGATGTAGGATGCACTAAAGATGGCCCATGTGACTCAAAACGACAACAGATGTATCATTGGTAGTGCCAACAGTACCTGTCATTGTTGGCACCGACATGTCGAAGTACTACCCGTGAAATATTTTATTGTAGGGTTATATTTTGGAATTTAATAAAAAAAATAATATTTAAAATATCCCTCCAAATGACATGGAGTATCTTGCTTGTGTCTGTCTAGTGGCCCCACAACCACCCGAAATCAGAAGGGAGTACCTCGCTTTTGTACACCGCCTAACCAAAGAGCGCCATCAAGTATTAATGCGCCATAGAGAAAGACATCCATTTATTCGCGTTAGATGAGCCCGATTTAATGTGTAACTTGCCGTACCTAGAGCCATCCACCCTATATGGACCAGATATCATGGAACACCTTGCTTTCTGTCCGGTTGTCCAACCAAACTATACCATCAAGTGTTAATGAGCCCTAGAGAAAGACATCGATATATTTGTGCAAGTCACCATTTTAGCATGGATTAATGTGCATGTGGCTCCGTATCAGGAGCTGCCCACCTCATATTTTCGGACAACCTAGTCGAAAAGTGGAAGTATTAAAGAGCCAAAAAGAAAGACATCGATTTATTTGTGCTAGACACCGTTTCAGTTTGGATTAATGCACATATTACCAGCAGCCATCCGCCTTGAATCGGCAGGGAACCAGGGAGTACCTTGCTTCTGTCTGGTTGTCTGGCCGAATAGTACCATCAATCATTTGTTGTAGATAAATACACCAATTTATTCGTGCTAGTCACCAGACAGATGAATACAGGCCAAGAGTCGTCCCCTTAAATTGAAAAGGAGCACATTTCTTCTGTGTGGCTATCCAACCGAATAGTATCATGCATTATTAATGAGCCTTGGAGAAATACAACGATTTATTCGTGCTTGTCACCATTTTAGCTTGTAGTAACATGCAGATGGCAACGTAATGGGAGCCGCCCATTTCTAATCGGTAGGAAGAACCTCGCTTCTATCCAGCTACCCAGTAGAAAAGTGTCATCAAGTAATCGCGAGCGATAGAGAAAGCCATCAATTTATTCATGCTAGTCACAATTTTAGCCCGGACATCGAACCAGTAGGAACCAAGGAGGACCTTGTGTCTGGTTATCTAGGAGAACAATAGTGTCGAGTATTAACAAGCCCTAGAAAAACATCAATTTATTCATGCCAGCTGATATGTCCTATACGTATCAAGAAATTTTTATTGTTTCATGCTATACTTATATCATAATGGCATAGTATTGGTATCAACTTTTATAGTTTTTCTTGATTAACCTATTAATTCAGTGCAAAGTGCCATTTGTTCTTTTTTTGGATTTAAAAAAAATCAACTTTCCAGGGACCAAAAAACTAGAAAAAAAAATACTAAGCACTAGTATGAAAAGGGGCTTTTACCCCGGTTTGTAAGGGCCTTTTGTCCCGATTTTCGAACCGGGACTAAAGGGTCGTTACTAAAGCCCTAACCCTTTAGTCCAGGTTCTTACACGAACGGGGACAGAAGGTCCTCCACATGGCCGCTGCTGCCAGCCCAGGCAGGGGGGCCTTTGGTCCCGGTTGGTGCCACCAACCGGGACCAATAGGCAGGGCCTTTTGTCCTGGTTGGTGTCACCAACCGGGACCAATAGGCATCCACGCGTCAGCATTTCAGGGGCTGGGGTTTTTGTTTTTTTGAAGGGGGGGGGGGTTGGGGGGTTAATTTAGGTGTTTCATATATTGTGTTAGCTAGCTAATTAATAGAGGGAAGTGTCCTCTCTTATCTCTGTGCTTGGTCGATGCTACGTACTATATACGTTTGGAGAGGACTAGACACGCTAGCTAGTAATCAAATGAAGGAAACAGAAGATCGTGATGAACATATGCATACAGAGAGAAGTGATATCGACCACCTCTCCTTCTCCGAGAGATTGGTCGAACAACAAGTTCTCGTATATCTATCCGACACTACCGGCTACATATATACAATAATTATCTCTTACAATACAATCTCCTAATTAAATTGCAAGAACACAGGGTCCACATAGTATTCTCCGTTTTCAGCGATCACGTGGTCAAGGAAGAATGCCGCCAATTCCTCTTGAATTGCTCGCATACGATCTGGTGGTAGGAGTTCATCCCGCTTCCGAAACATCTAATTTGAAGAAGGGGGTCAATACATATATATATATATATATATATATATATATATATATATATATATATGAATAAATGAAACTCAACACAAATGATGGTAATAAAATAAAATTGTGAATATTATTGCTTACGCACTTCATATTGTTCGTCAGAGTAGCCCCGCTCATAGGTCGTGTAGCGGATGGACTCGCAAACGTAGTATCCACAGTAATTATTCCCGGGTTCCTGCCACAACCACTTTACAAGAAATAGAGGTCAATCAAACTGATAAGCAAGCATGCTAAATGGTATTGATGAAACTAGCGCTTGAATCACTAGGAGATGCGTGGAACATGCTACTATAGTACTTACTTTCGGGTGTTTAAATTGCAGCTTCTTCGGCAGTCCCGGAGCTTTTGTGGTGAATTTTCTCCAAACCCTGCCAGACAAAGAAAACAATTACTTGATATCAGGAAATGAACAAAGTTGCTGATCTGGTGGATAATGATCGATTTAACTTACTTCTCGAGCATTTGAGTCATGTTCGCATAGTCCTGGGGATCTTTTCGTCTCGAGTCTAAGACGGTTACTACTGCCTGCTCAAGCTTAATCTCTAGGAGAATATAGTGGAAGCTGCACATGCATGCATAAGTCATCAATTACATTACCATAACCTGGACTAATAAGGGAAACCGAATATGCACAAGACAGTAACACTCACTTGAAGTTGTAAGGAAAGAGCATTATATCTTTGTTTTGATTTAATACCAACGATAGTAGCAAGTTGGCCTCGGCTTCTTTGGCATGTTTTTCAACCGTATAT
Source organism: Aegilops tauschii subsp. strangulata (assembly GCF_002575655.3). NCBI lineage: Eukaryota > Viridiplantae > Streptophyta > Magnoliopsida > Poales > Poaceae > Aegilops > Aegilops tauschii. The sequence goes on along the minus strand of NC_053041.3, from coordinate 647,996,875 downwards.
GCATCTATGAGATTTGTGTTAATGAACCCAATATCACCGATTTGTCTTTTCTTCAATTCGGCGATCTTCAATCTGCATAATATAGTGAGGATAATTATAAATACATGCAATGAAAGAGCTGACCTATATAGAGAGACTTAATGATAGAAGTAGTACTACTTATAGACAGTAGCAAGTGATCGTTGTTTTATCGAGGGCCTTTTGATTGTAAAACTGGAAGAAATCCTCAAATGGAACATTCAGCAGTTCAATTCCAACGAGGTCATGCTCCGGTTTAACTCTCAGCGTCAAAGTATTCATCCCATCAGACTCTCTGCAGGTTTTCATGTACCAATCATGTAATCTTCGCATCATCGTTGTTAGAGATCTTTCATCTTTGACGAGAGGCTTCCCGTAATGGTATTTGTGTTCGTCCACCTCCATGATTTCATAATGTACATCGTTGGGCAGGTAATCGCCAAGATTGCTATAACCGGCCACCATCCTCGGATCATTAGCGACGATGTCTTTTGACACCTTGAGCGGGGGGCACGATTGGTTCACTTGTTCGCCGAGCTGGGCAATTTTTTTCCCATCTCGTCGTTCTTTTAACCTTTGATCACTAACAGTACTTCCCGACCGCTCCGCTTCGGCATATGTCTTTGCAAGAATGCGCTCATAGTTGCCTCTCGGCTGAGACTTTGGTGGTTTTGTCAGGGCAGCCAGAGTGCGCTTTGCTTTCACCGGATCTACCTTCTCCTCCGGAGGTGGATGTTTCTTTGCTTTCACCCCTTCAAAGAAGTTTGTCACTTCGGCTCGCACGATCTTCCTGGTTTCTCCTCGGTCCTCTCGTATGGTAACTTCTCTGGAGTCTTCAGAGAAGCACCGAATCTGCATTGCCTCCAGCCTCTGGCAGCTATACTGCTAGACGCCGGCAGAGCAGACGGAGTGGCTGAGGCTGTCTTCTTTCCTTGCTTACGAGGCGGAGGAGAAGGACTACGACGCGCCGGAGCTGCCGGAGCGGCGGCGGGTCTCTTCCGCCCTTGCTGATGAGGCGGAGACGGAGGAGGCTGGCTGCTCTGGCGCGCCGGCGCAGGCAGAGAAGGAGGCGGAGTGCCGCCACGCGCCGGAGAAGGAGGCTGAGTGCCCTGGTCACTCGCCAGAGGAGGAGGCGGAGTGCCGCCACGCGCCGAAGAAGGAGGCTGAGTGCCCTGATCACTCGCCGGAGGAGGAGGCGGAGTGTCCTTACTCACCGGAGCCGTCCAGTTCGGAAGGTTGATGAGCTCCTTCCGCCATAGGCACGGAGTCTTCAGAGCTAAACCCAGCCGAGTCTCCCCTTCACCGGTAGGGTGGTCAAGCTGGAGGTCCTCAAATCCCTCCGTTATTTCATCCACCATCACCTTAGCATATCCTTCTGGAATCAGCCGGCAGTGGTAGGTTGCGCCGAGTTCAGGAGGTAAAACAGAGCCAACAGCCGCCTTGACTTTGAAGTTCTGCCATTGCGCCATAAGGTGGCAATGTTGAGACTCCGTGATAGCATCCACGGGGTAGCTAGCAGGAGCCGTCAAGACATGCTCCAGCTGAAGCAGCTCGGTGGAAGCCACGCTGCTTCTCCGCTGAGATGGCGGGGTAGCTTCGGGGGTAGTTTCGGCATGACGATTGCCGTCTCGTTCCTCTAGCGCTTGAACCCTTTCGTGCAGCTTCTGAATTTGGGTCTGCTCCATTTTTTTCCTCCTCTCCTGGCTTTTGTAATCGCCTGCGTCCGGAAAACCAGACTTCCACGGAACGGAGCCTGGCGTGCCTCGTGTCTGTCCAGGGTGCTTAGGATTCCCGAGGGCCATTGTGAGCTCGTCGTTCTCTCTGTCTGGAACGAACGTCCCTTCCTGCACTGCATCGATATATTGCTGAATCTTCTTGACTGGTATTCTCAAAAGCTCGTTCGTCCAAACGCACCTCCCTGATACAAGGTCCAAGGTTCCGCCAGCCCCGAAGAACCAAGTCCGGCAACGGTCTGTCCAGTTCATTGTCTGTGGTTCGATCCCTTTTTCAAGCAGATCATTCTCAGCCTTGGCTCACTTAGGCCGGGCTTTGAGGTAGCCACCTGACCCCGTGCGATGGTGAAGCTTCTTCTTCGCAGCATTCTTCTTGTTTGTCGCTGACATCTTCTTACTCTTTTCCGATGTCTTGTGGGCCACAAATGCGGGCCAGTGATCTCTGATCTTCTCATACCGGCCGATGAATTCTGGTTTCTCTTCTTTGTCGACAAACATTTTCAGCTCATTCTTCCACCTCCTGAATAGGTCTGCCATCTTCTTAAGAGCATGAGACTTGATTAATTGCTCTTTAACTGGCTTCTCCGGATCCTCCTCTCGCGGTAGGGTGAAATTTTCCTTCAGCTCAGTCCAAAGATCATCTTTCTGCATATCATTGACATAAGACACCTCAGGGTCTCCCTTCTTAGGATTATACCATTGGTGGATGCTGATCCGGATCTTGTCCCAAACTAGAACCCCGCACTGAGCAGCAAATGCATCGTTTGTCCGGATGGGTTCAATCGGTTGGCCGTCGCGCGCGATTGCTGTGATCTCAAACCTTTCATCCGAGCACAACTTTCTCTTCGGGCCTCGTCTCTTTACCGAAGTTGTGCTCGATCCGGAGGGCTAGAAAAAAGAAGAAAGACGAGTGTTAATTAATATGTCTACATACCAAAACAATGAATGCATCAATTAGCTAGTCAGCACAGGCTTAACTAATATAATTACCTGGCCGGACTCTGTTCGGTCACCGGAGCCGTCACCACGGGCTCCTTCTTGCACCAGCATTGGGTCACCGGAGCCATCATAATCATGTCTTTCCTCCTCCACTCTTCGATCACCATAGCCTGCTTCTTCACCCTGTTCTTCCAGACCATCATTGTCGTTAAGATACGACAAGATATCACCTCCGGCTAAGATTATGTCCCCCAACACCTCTTCTGCTTGCTCGTCTCGTCCGTGCTCCATTGTTTCTGCAAATATTACAACATGGCACTTATTACGCAAACATGACAGCAGGTGGTTAGTGCAAACGTAGACCTAGCTTATTCCGGGTTTGGGGTGGCCTCGGCAACGCTTCAAGGGTAGGGGCGCGGCGGGAGGGGGTAGGAGACCGACATCGTTTTTTTCTAGGGTTTGGGTGTCCTCGAGAGTTTTGGTCGAGCGAGAGGGCTGGGGGGGTGCTCCCGTGGTATAAGTTATCACGGTCGAGAGGGGGTATAAATATCGACCGTCCATCATGTCGAAGTTATCTGGGAGGGAGTTATATATATCGACAACGACGACATACATACATGGGAAAATAATGTTATCGGGGAGGGGGTATATCGACCCCCCCCCACGTGTTGAAGTTATCGGGAGGGGGTTATATCGACAACGACGACATACGTACATGGGAAAATAATATTATCAGGGAGGGGGTATATCGACCCCCCCTTGTGTTGAAGTTATCGGGAGAGGGGTATATCGACGACGACAGACCCGATAAAACATAAGAAAACAAAGAAGAAATAAAAAGAGGAGAAGAAGGAAAGGAATAGAGGAGAAGATCGAAGAAAAAAAAAGAGGGGAAGAAGAAAGGAATAGAGGAGAGAAGAAGAAAAAATAGAATTTTTTCTATTTTTTCTTCTTCTCTTCTATTCCTTTCTTCTTCTCCTCTTCTTTTTCTTCCTTTTTCCTCTTCTTATTTATTTCTCCTCTTCTTCCTCCCCTCTTCTTCTCCTTTCTTCCTCTTCTTATTTTCCTTTTTCCTCTCATTCATAAAAAAAAGTTCAAATAGAAAATTTCGAAAAAAGTAAAAGTTTTGCCTAATGCATTGTTCATATGAATATACAAACATTTGCATATTCTACAATAATTAATATCACAAAAAAATCTATGAACAGAAAAAAATCCTAACTTTTCTAAAAATCTATCTTTTGCATATATACATGAACATATATATACACAGAGAACATATATACATACATATACTCATACATGAACATATCATCATATATAAAAAAAACGAGCATATATATGAAAAAAAACAGGCATATATATGAAAAAAGGGCGCCGGCTGGACCAAGGTGAGGAGGACCGCGGGGTCGGCGGCGAGGATGGCGACGGGGCAGTGGGCGCGCGCTCGGGGTAAGGGGCGACGGCGGCGAAGGGCGGGGCAGGGCGACGGCGACGACGGGGACGGGCCGGGGCGGCTGACGGCGAGGCCGCGGGCAACGGCGACGGTGACGACGGGCACGGGCGACGGCGACGGCGGAGGCGGCGGGCGGCGTCGGGGCGGCGGGCGGCGTCGGGGCAGCCGGGCGGCGTCGGGGCAAACTGCAGATGAACTCTGAAAAATTTCCTAAGTGTTTGCTTATATAGCAAAGCCTTTAGTCCCGGTTCGTGGCACCAACCGGGACTATAGGTAGGCATTAGTCCCTGTTGGTGCCACCAACCGGGACCAAAGCCCTCTTTTCAGCAGCCCAAAGGGCGGGAAGCGGCGGCCTTTGGTCCCGGTTGGTGGCACCAATCGGGACTAAAGGGGGGGCATTGGTCCCGGTTGGTGCCACGAACCGGTACCAATGCAGCCCTTTAGTCCCGGTTGGTGGCACCAACCGGGACCAAAGGCCTCTTGCTGCCCGCGTCGTGGCCAAAAGTTTAGTCCCACCTCGCTAGCCGAGGGGCGCCCGCACCAGCTTAAAAGCCCCGGCGCGGCTGCTGTCTCGAACTCCTCTCTATAGCAGGCTTCTGGGCCTAACTTTGGCGCGCTGCCCGTTGAGCCTTCTAGCCCTGTATTTGCAAACCCGAGGGTTGGAAGGCCCAGCGGGCAGCGCCCCAACAATTGTTTTTGCTGTATTAAGTTTTTTTGTTTTCTTTTTTGCTTTATTTATTTTGTTTTGTTTCTACTTACAACAAAAAACTTATTTATTTTATTTTATTTTGTTTCTAATTACTTATTGATTTTACTTTATGATAATTATTTTTGCTATGAAAGTTTCTATCAAAAAAAGTTCTTTATGAAAATTCTTTTTGCTGTATTTAGTTTTTTTGTTTTGTTTTTTGCTTTATTTATTTTGTTTTGTTTCTACTTACAACAAAAAACTTATTTATTTTATTTTATTTTGTTTCTAATTACTTATTTATTTTACTTTATGATAATTCTTTTTTCTATTAAAGTTTGTATCAAAAAAAGTTCTTTATGAAAATTCTTTTTGCTTTTAATGATTTTGAACAGAAAATACTTCGATATTTTTAGTTGCATCAATTTTATATGATTTTAGTTTCAATAATACTAGAGGTTTCTTATAATGTTTTGAACAGAAAATACTTCGTTAATTTTAGTTTCATAAATTTTATTAAAGTTTATTTTATTTTGTCATAACACAAGAAGTCCGGAGTTGTAATAAGTTATTAAAAATAAAAAACAGGCGCAATGCTCGTTGATTAGCTTCAAGCCTTTCGGAATAGTGTAGACTGCACTACACATAGCTCCATGCAGTCTACCTTATTCCTCAAGGCTTGAAGCTAAGCAACGTGAAGGTGAGCATTGCGCCTCTTCTTCATCGTCTCTGCACTCAGGGCTTATAAACCGCTCCTAGTGCCTCTCAGCTAGCGAGGTGGGACTAAAAAACTGCTTAGTAAGAAACTCTAGTACCGGTTCGTGCCACGAACCGGTACTAAAGGTGCTCGTGGGGCCACAGCCTCATTAGTACCGGTTCGTGGCACCAACCGGGACCAATGGCCTTGCACAGCGGCGTGGTGGTGGGAGTTTAGTCCCACCTCGCTAGCTGAGAGAGAGCCGCACCTGTTTATAAGGTGCGGTGCGCCTGAGCTGTCGAGCTCCTCTCTAAAGCAGGCTTACGGGCCTAACCTCTCTGTACATGCCTGTGGGCCTACTGGGCCTTCTGCGGGCCTGAATCTTGGCCCATGGATGGGTCTCTAATCGTATTCAGGCCGTGGTGGCCCAGTAGGTGGCATAATTTTTAATTTTTGGCCTGTTATTTTTCACGCATTTACTAATTATTTTGAGCTATAAGACCCTAAAATTGAAAAGCATTTCAAATGAACTCTGAAAAGGTTGAAAGTTGGCATGGTATCATCATTTCATCCACATAGCATGTGCAAGAAAGTTGAGAGGGTTACGGCAAAAACTAGATGCACTTCGTGTACAAAACGGACAATGGTATCATACTCGTCTGTTACAAAGTTGGCATGGTATCATCATAATAGTTGCGGGAGAAATTCTTCACTTTTTCTTCGCTTGTGTCATTTGCTTATTGCGCCGTAACCATGGATAATCTTCATCGTTTATCAGGATGCTTGGGTCAGCCTTGACTTTGAAGGGAGGAATTTCATGAAACTTTTCATAATCTTCAGACATGTCTGTCTTGCCCTCCACTCCCACAATGTCCCTTTTTCCTGAAAGAACTATGTGGTGCTTTGGCTCATCGTATGATGTATTCGCTTCCTTATCTTTTCTTTTTCTCGGTCTGGTAGACATGTCCTTCACATAGATAACCTGTGCCACATCATTGGCTAGGACGAACGGTTCGTCAGTGTACCCAAGATTGTTCAGATCCACTGTTGTCATTCCGTACTGTGGGTCTACCTGTACCCCGCCTCCTGACAGATTGACCCATTTGCACTTAAACAAAGGGACCTTAAAATCATGTCCGTAGTCAAGTTCCCATATGTCCATTATGTAACCATAATATGTGTCCTTTCCCCTCGGTTGCTGCATCAAAGCGGACACCGCTGTTTTGGTTGGTGCTCTTTTGATCTTGGGCGATCATGTAAAATGTATTCCCATTTATCTCGTATCCTTTGTAAGTCAATACAGTCGAAGATGGTCCCCTGGACAACGAGTACAACTCATCACAAACAGTGGTGTCACCTTTGTGACGTGTTTCCAACCAACTGCTGAAAGTCCTGCTGTGTTCACATGTAATCCAGTCGTCACACTGCTCCGGGTGTTTGGACCGCAGACTGTTCTTGTGTTCATCGACATACGGGGTCACCAAGGTAGAGTTGTGTAGAACTGTGTAGTGTGCTTGAGACCAAGAATATCCGTCCCTGCATATTATTGAGTCCCCTCCAAGCGTGCCTTTTCCAGTCAGTCTCCCCTCATACCGCGATTTAGGGAGACCTATCTTCTTAAGGCCAGGAATGAAGTCAACACAAAACCCAATGAAATCCTCTGTTTGATGGCCCATGGAGATGCTTCCTTCTGGCCTAGCGTGGTTACAGACATATTTCTTTAGGACTCCCATGAACCTCTCAAAGGGGAACATATTGTGTAGAAATACGGGCCCCAGAATGACAATCTCGTCGACTAGATGAACTAGGACGTGCGTCATGATATTGAAGAAGGATGGTGGGAACACCAGCTCGAAACTGACAAGACATTGCGCCACATCACTCCTTAGCCTTGGTATGATTTCTGGATCGATCACCTTCTGAGAGATTGCATTGAGGAATGCACATAGCTTCACAATGGCTAATTGGACGTTTTCTGGTAGAAGCCCCCTCAATGCAACCGGAAGTAGTTGCGTCATAATCACGTGGCAGTCATGAGACTTTAGGTTCTGGAATTTTTCTCTGGCATATTTATTATTCCCTTTATATTCGACGAGAAGCCAGTCGGGACCTTCATACTGAGCAGGCAGTCAAAGAAGATTTCTTTCTCTTCTTTCGTAAGAGCGTATCTGGCAAGATCTTCATACTGCTTCGGAGGCATGCTGTCTTTTTCGTGCAAACGTTGCAGGTCCTCCCGTGCCTCAGGTGTATCTTTTGTCTTCCCATACACGCCCAAGAAGCCTAGCAGGTTCACGCAAAGGTTCTTCATCACGTGCATCACGTCGATTGAAGAGCGGACCTCTAGCTCTTTCCAGTAGGGTAGGTCCCAAAATATAGATTTCTTCTTCCACATGGGTGCATGTCCCTCAGCGTCATTCGGAACAGCTAGTCCGCCGGGACACTTTCCAAAGATTACGTGTAAATCATTGACTATAGCAAGTACGTGATCACCGGTACGCATGGCGGGCTTCTTCCGGTGATCTGCCTCGCCTTTGAAATGCTTGCCTTTCTTTCGACATTGATGGTTGGTCGGAAGAAATCGACGATGGCCCAGGTACACATTCTTCCTGCATTTGTCCAGGTATATACTTTCAGTGTCATCTAAACAGTGCGTGCATGCGTGGTATCCCTTGTTTGTCTGTCCTGAAAGGTTATTGCGAGCGGGCCAATCGTTGATGGTTACAAACAGCAACGCGTGCAGGTTAAATTCCTCCTGTTTGTGCTCATCCCACGTACGTACACCGTTTCCATTCCACAGCTGTAAAAGTTCTTCAACTAATGGCCTTAGGTACACATCAATGTCGTTGCCGGGTTGCTTAGGGCCTTGGATGAGAACTGGCATCATAATGAACTTCCGCTTCATGCACATCCAAGGAGGAAGGTTATACGTACATAGAGTCACGGGCCAGGTGCTGTGATTGCTGCTCTGCTCCCCAAAAGGATCAATGCCATCCGCGCTTAAACCAAACCATACGTTCCTTGGGTCAGCTGCAAACTCAGCCCAGTACTTTCTCTCGATTTTTCTCCACTGCGACCCGTCAGTGGGTGCTCTCAACTTCTCGTCTTTCTTACGGTACTCACTGTGCCATCGCATCAACTTGGCATGCTCTTCGTTTCTGAACAGACGTTTCAACTATGGTATTATAGGAGCATACCACATCACCTTCGCAGGAACCCTCTTCCTGGGGGGCTGGCCGTCAACATCACCAGGGTCATCTCGTGTGATCTTATACCGCAATGCACCGCATACCGGGCATGCGTTCAGATCCTTGTACGCACCGCGGTAGAGGATGCAGTCATTAGGGCATGCATGTATCTTCTGCACCTCCAATCCTAGAGGGCATATGACCTTCTTTGCTGCGTATGTACTGTCGGGCAATTCGTTATCCTTTGGAAGCTTCTTCTTCAATATTTTCAATAGCTTCTCAAATCCTTTGTGAGGCACAGCATTCTCTGCCTTCCACTTCAGCAATTCCAGTACTGTACCGAGCTTTGTGTTGCCATCTTCGCAATTGTGGTACAACCCTTTTTTGTGATCCTCTAACATGCGATCGAACTTCAGGTTCTCCTTTTGACTTTCGCATTGCGTCCTTGCATCGACAATGACCCGGCGGAGATCATCATCATCGGGCACTGGTTCCTCTTGATCTTCAGCAGCTTCCCACCTTGCAGCATCATTGGGCACATCGTCTGGTTCCTCTTGATCTTCAGCAGCTTCCCCCGTTGCAGCATCACCGTATTTAGGGGGCACATAGTTGTCATCGCCCTCGTCTTCTTCGCCGTCTTCCATCATAACCCCTATTTCTCCGTGCCTCGTCCAAACATTATAGTGTGGCATGAAACCCTTGTAAAGCAGGTGGGTGTGAAGGATTTTCCGGTCAGAGTAAGACTTCGTATTCCCACATATAGGGCATGGACAACACATAAAACCATTCTGCTTGTTTGCCTCAGCCACTTCGAGAAAATCATGCACGCCCTTAATGTACTCGGAGGTGTGTCTGTCACCGTACATCCATTGCCGCTTCATCTGCGTGCATTATATATAATTAAGTGTGTCAAAAACCATTACAGAACATTATGAATAGATAAATAAGTGACCAAATTAATAGAAGTTCATCATCACATTAAAACCCAAGTACATACATAGTTCTCATCTAACAACATATATATAGCTCTCCAGAGCATCTAATTAATTAAACCATACATTGAAACTATGTAAAACATTTCAATGCGAAAACAAATGCGATCATAATCGCAACCAAGGTAACAATTGATCCAACGGCATAATGATACCAAGCCTCGGTATGAATGGCATATTTTCTAATCTTTCTAATCTTCAAGCGCATTGCATCCATCTTGATCTTGTGATCATCGACGACATCCGCAACATGCAACTCCAATATCATCTTCTCCTCCTCAATTTTTTTATTTTTTCCTTCAAGTAATTGTTTTCTTCTTCAACTAAATTTAACCTCTCGACAATAGGGTCGGTTAGAATTTCCGGTTCAACCACCTCCTAGATAAATAAAATCTTTGTCACGTTGGTCGGTATATTTGTCATAAACAATAAATAAACCAAATAGTTATAAAAAGATAATATATACCACATCCGAATCATAGACAGGACGAGGGCCGACGGGGGCGGATACCAAAACCATCGCACTATGTAATAAGAAGGAATAATAAAAGTAACAAAATTAGACAAGTAACTATCTAAAGTAAGAATTTTTTCCTTTCATAAAGAAGATAAGAACAAGAGGCTCACCACGGTGGTGCTAGCGACGAGATCGGCGCGGGCGATCGACGGCGGTGAAGACGGGGACGGGACCTGACGGATCGCTAAACCTAGACAAATCTCGGGGAAAATGGATCTTGGAGGTCGAGTTTCGAGAGGAGAAAGATTAACTAGTGTGGCTCAGACATTTCATCGAACACCTCATGTGCATAGGAGGTGAGCTAGAGCACCCAAATGCCCTGCCCTCGCTGGCCAGAAAAAACAGAGCACTGTGGAGTGCTCTGCTGTGGCGATGGGGTATATATAGGGAACTCATTGGTCCCAGTTCGTGGCACCAACCGGGACTAAAGGCCTTTGGTCCCGGTTGGTGCCACGCACTGGGACCAATGACCACCTTTAGTCCCGGTTGGTGGCACCAACCGGGACCAAAGGCCTTGTGCTGCCCCGCGTCAAAAGTTTAGTCCCACCTCGCTAGTTGAGAGGGCTCGAGAGTGGTTTATAAGCGCTGCTGCGCCCACCCTCTCGAGCTCCTCTCAACTGCAGGCTTTCGGGCCTAACCATTCTCTTTGCCTGTGGGGCCTACTGGGCCTTCTGCGGGCCTGAATCCTGGCCCATGGATGGGTTTCAAGTCGTATTCAGGCCGTGGTGGCCCAGTAGGTGGCATAATTTTTTTTCTCTGTTTTTTGTTTTCTCTTTTGCTTTATTTGTTTTGTTTTGTTTCTACTTACAACAAAAAACTTATTTATTTTATTTCTAATTACTTATGTATTTTACTTTAATTATTTTATTTTTATTTATTTTACTGCTGCTATTTTTATTTATTTTACTGCTGCTATTTTTATTTAATTTATTAAGGTTCATTTATTTTAGTTACTATAGTTTATTTTATTAAGGTTTATTTATTTTATTAAGGTTTATTTATTTTATTTACTATAAAAAAATGAACATAGATGCGCCTATAGAGAAAATTCAACCTAAATTCATAATAAATTTCTATGATATTCAAAGAAATTTACTGTGAATTTAGGTCAAATTCCCTGTATAAGGGCATCTATTTTCACTTTGAGAGGAGCTCAACAAGGCAGAGAGGGACGGGCTTATAAACTGGTGTGAGCGCCCTTCGGTTGGCGAGGTGGGACTAAACACTGTCCGCAACTAGGACCAGCCCTTTAGTCCCGGTTTGTGGTATGAACCGGGACTAAAGGGTGGTGGGCCAGGAGCGTAGCCCATTGGTCCCGGTTTGTCCCACCAACCGGGACCAAAGGGGCCGGACGAACCGGGACCAATGCCCCCACGAGGCCCGGCAGGCCCCTGGCCGCACGAACCGGGACCAATGCTCGCATTAGTCCCGGTTCGTGACTGAACCGGGACTAATGTGAATATTGCCCTGTGACCAAAGCCCAGTTTTCTACTAGTGAAGTGTCATGAAGAAATGAAGCCGGAGGGACCTAGACCCACCTGGCCCCCCCTAGGCCACATGCCACAGGTCGGCACGAGCATCCAAGGGGGAGCATGGACGCCATAGAAGTTGCCTCCATCGCATCTTTCTTCCGTTGCCTTTATATACTCTCGAAAACCTCAGAAATATTAACAGAGTATTTTTGCGCCGCCCACCTCTCTGCTCGGGGGAGATCTAGTCAGGAGGCTTTTTCAGGTACTCTACCAAGGGGGAATTAATCACAAAGATCATTTACATGAACATTGCTTCCACTGTGTTCATGTGTGAGCTGTCCTTTTTGTACAATGGGAACATAACATTTTTTTCCATTATAATATGGCATCAGCCCACATCCTAATAAGATGGCATCAGCCTACGTCCTAATAAGTTAGATGAAACACTTTTTCTTATAATGGTAGTGGTGGGTAATTATTTCACTTAAAACTAATCTAATGGTTATAAACTTTTAGCCTATTAAATAGACAGTCGGATGTTTTTGATTTTTGAGAGATCTTCTAGCTTTTTATCTTTTTTCTGGTGAGCACGTCAATTACTTTTAATATATAATACATAGACAGTTAGTTGTTTTTATTTTTGAGTTACTTTCTAGCATTTTTATCCTTTTCTGGTGAGCCTGTCAATTACTTTTAATACATAATAGATTAAGTTGTGTTGGATCCTTCCAGAAAAAGCCTTACACATATTATTTTATGGGCCATAAAAAACTAGGGCCCAAGATATACATGTGTAACCGATAAAAACACATCTTCCGCGGGAACTGGGCTTAGCAAGGAGGCAGGTCGATGCTCCGAGTAACATATGTGTTATACCTTGACTTACCAAATGTCCTAGTATTTTCTAGTTTCTCTTAGTGTATCTTTCCTAGTTGGTATCTCAATTTCTAAGTTAAGCCCCAAAGCAAGGTCCATGTTATACTTGGATATTATGGATTAAAGGACGACCACTTCTAGATTAGGTAGTTCCTAGTACAGGATATGGATGTAATCAATGTGATCACTCATACATTAGGATGTAATCAATGTGATCAACAAAGGATTTGGACGCAATTAACAACCAAATAAATTTGACCACAATTATTCTGTATATTAGAGTAAAACTTAGTTGGGTTTAACTCCCATTAATACTTCTAGGTAAGGATATGGATGTGGTCAAATGGCAATCATTTAATATTTCTATTTTTAGAAGTGTTAATAGTTCTAAATATGGATGTGAATACTTACATCAGAAGAAATACATATGAGTGGTTGCAAAGAAGGATGTGGATGCACTCACCTATGTATATTTGGACGATAGTTAATAGTATCCATAAAATAGCACTTTTTATGAGTTATGTATGTTAATTTTTACTAAAGATATACAGGATCTTTGTATAGTCAAATAGCACTGCCATACAACCCTTTTAATTCTATATAAGGGGAGTACATCTTCTCATATCCTACACCAATATGTGGTTAGCCAACAGTACCCCTAAATCTGTAGTTTTCTGTAGATCCTTGTGCTTCCTATTTGTAGTAGTTAGTTTCTTCCTCTTTGTCCACACTAGTATGCCGAGGAAAGAGCAACGGTCAGGCGTGGCATACATCGACAATGACAAAGACCGTGATCTCACCTTCTACAAGCGACGTTCCGGTTTGTTCAAGAGGGCGACTGACATCTCTGCCCTCACTAGGGCTAGGGTTGCGGTCGTCCTAGAAACAAACAATGGAAAGATGCACTCATTTGGGACGCCATTGGCCGATCCCATTGTTGATGCTTTCTATTTGCAGCTCCACCAGCAGTTACCTCTGCCGACGAGGCAACCACTGCTAGGATTGGAAGCCTACAAAACGAGGTGGCTCAGTTGGACATGGAGAACATGACCGAGGAAGACAAAAACCAACTTTCCATCCTTCGTATGAAAAATATCGAAGAAGAGAATCCAGGTATGGTGGCAAAGCTTATCTTCACGAAGGAAAAAGGTCTCAGTCTTGAAGATCTGACCAAGCTCTTTAGTGATCTCTCTCGGGTCCAAAAAGACATTAAATTGCGGCTACCTCCATTGCATGGTCGTGAAGACAAGACCGGTGGCACATGTGTGGCACAAGATCTGCAACTACCAAGTGCTGCGGATCATTTGGGTACTACTCATTCACTTATGCAGTCACCATGGCCTCACACACGGGGAACGTTTTGAAAAAGACTATGTTGACAGGGCCGGACGGCGGCGCTGCGGCGAGCGCACCAAGGCAGAGGATAAAGTGCTGTCGCCAATGTGCTGGGATGGGTTGGACATTCTTATTGAAAAATAAAAATGGACCGGATCTATTTACGACGTTGACTATGATTTGCATGGGTCCGCTTGTTGTAGGAAGAAAATGCTGGGAGAAAGAAGGCTGGTCGCTATCTTTGCCGAAGAATAATACACTATCATAGGAAATAATATCTTCCTGTTAAATCATCAATTTAGAGAACTGGTGCATGAGCATTTAGCTTTATTTATTTATTTATTTACTTATTTATGTTTAGGGGACCATGAGAATGTACCTGGGCCGGATTCATGTGAGAGCCTCCCTTCCAGTTAATTATGGGCTTCTCTATTGGGCCTTCATCAGTGGGCTGCATCTTATCAACAAGTGGAAAATGTGTTCCGTACGAAAAATAGTATGCGCTACGTATGGTACGGGGCACTAAAGGATTGAACCGTGCAAGGACTTCCAAAACATTGTGTTTGTCGTTCTAACAACACATTTATTCCACCAACAGACAAAAAATACTACTGACTGTACATTGAAAACAGCAGCAGCAGCAGCAAACCAGGGCTGGGGGTGCAACATAAGCAGTAAGCAGGCTAGAAGAGTGAAGACACAGCTCTCTCTTCCAAACCAAACATCAGCCATCATTACAAAAAGGCTACCAAAAAAGAACAAGTGTATGCATCAAACTAAATAAAGATCCTACTACACCAAGTGTACGCATCTAACTAACTGGCTCAGTTAGACGTTACTATTTATTAAGCTATGGAGATTGGCTGACGGCTTGAACCAGATGGGTGCCTGACGGGGGAAACTCCAGCCAGCAGGTCGAAGTCTGATACTTGCGACCCTCTCTCCTACTTTGGGCTGCAGAGCGTGGCGGCACATATCAGGGTATGGTGCATGCAGAGACGCATGGTACGCTGTGTACACACAGTTTTGCCTGATGAACGAAACCGCGCTGCCATCATGATCCTTGCCGTCGGTTATCTCCTAGTTAATCGGATAATTCAATCTGACAAATAGAGAGCGTGTACCAAGGCTACTTACCAACCTCCAATCTAAAATTCCTGAAGGCCCAGAGAAGCTGGGATCCTGCTCAAAGACCTTGCAGTGACTGTGATTGTATTCCGTGAAACAACACGTCCGGTACATGTGAACGATCATCAATCGTTCGCCGTCGTCTGATCGAGCTAGGAACCACCTGCAACTGACATGCCGCTTTTCTTGGAAAGGTTCTGGGATTAGGAAGGGTAGGGACACCAGGCGGCCTACAACATCATATCAAGTTGGAGTCAAATAACCCTAAAAAAAGTTGGAGTCAAATAAAAAAGGGCTCTTGATGTAGTCAATCTTAAGAACAGCATGTTATGAGCATGAATATTTTTTCAGTAAATGTTGACATTAATATAAGCAAGCCATCATGATATCATAGGAAAGTAACATACTGCTGTAACAGCCGTTTGTAGCGATGACTGGAGTAGGCCAGCAATACGTCCAGCCATAGAAGGAGTCGACAGCGTAAATGAAGCCCTTGTGTTCAATGGCATCAGAGAACCATGGAGGATGTATGATCCTGCGATGGACGTGCAGATTTATCCACTTACCGCAGTGACCTGTCAGATAGGCGAGACCGCGGTTGAAGAACGCAATTAGCCTGAAGTCTTTATAATTCGCAGATCTTATGGGCACTTGGCAGATTACAACCTTGAGCAGATCAAACTTGGTATCATGTAGGCTACTGTCAGATTCCGAGTATTCTGGGCCGGTGCCAAAGCAGTGCAGTGTTAATCGAAGGAAGGGGGATCAATCACCGGGTGTAGACCTCCACGAGCATCCAGCTGCCACGACCGTCGACGAGCACCATCCAAGACATGTTCATGCCGACCCAGTACATACCGTTAATGTAGTTGAGGGTGTCGGGGATTGGATCGCAGACAAGGGGGTTGATGCTCGCCACCCTACGATCATTATGCTGCGTGACACGCCATTTCTGAAGATCAGGCAGCATCAACAAGCAAGGAGCTGGCTTAAAAACCTCCGGCCTGAGGGCTTTGAGTAAACGGTACAGCCCCGACGAGCACGCGGAGAGCGGCATGGTACTGACATTATCCACACGCGAAACAATGAGTTTGATTACCTCTGTGGGGAGCGAATTCTAGCCACTCTTTCGGCAGACGCTGCTCGGTTCCGCCATTGTTAGTGCTTGGGTTTCGGACGAGGGGGGGGGGAGGCGCCTTAGCGGGGATGGAAGATTGGACGAGGGGGAGGCACCTTAGCGGGGATGGAAGAGCGGACAAAGATGGAGAAGCGAATATGTGCTGCGGGAAGTGGACAGGTGATGATGACTACAGCACGCCGCTTGACTTACAAGACACATACCAACAGCGTAGGGTCATATCGAAGTCAGACAACTTGCTTGAGTGATCACAGTACTGGTACTCCCTACAGTACCTGCTACTATGCCCTAACTTGCTTGAGTAGAATAGGAGTTGTGGAGTAGGACTCTACTCTACTACTAGCACCGGAGGATTAGTATGTTCTAATCTAAAATAGTTACAAACTTCAATGCCCGAGCGTGGAACGACTACGAACTGCCATCGGTGCTAACTCCAATCCTGCAAGTCATGGATTTGTTTCTTTTTAACTTTCTGTACGAATCTGTAGCCAGCCTTCAAGTCATGTACACTGTACTGACAGTGGAACCCACAGAGTACTTAGAATACAAGATTAAGGATGCAATTAACTTTTTATAGAGGGAGAATCATACACGCAATTAACTCAAATGGATTGGACGTGACTCTATTATTCTCCAACGGCAACCGGCAAACTTCCTCCCGCGGGCCGGAATAGGTTTCTCGGTTTGCATGCGGGTTTAACGGAGGGGTTTGATGGAGGCGAGGAGGCGTGTTCAGCCGGGCGTGCAGTGGACGGTGCAGTACTATTCGATTTGACAACTACAACTAGTATATTATAAGAAAACAAAGAAGAGTAGTAGAGATAGAGATAAGAATTGAGACTATGGAGGAGCACCATCTACTGCTTCGTGGGCTACTCCTACGCTCCATTCGGCGGCCGTAACGTCCCCTACAACCACTCCCTCCCGCGCTCCATTCGGCGGGCACTGTTGAAATTTGGGGAGCGCACTCTCGCGACTGCTAGCAGCGACGACTTCACCGACGACGACTTCTTCCCCGACCTCGGCAACCTCTTCCTCAACGACATGGGCGACAACCTCAACGCCAATGGTGTTGCTCCCGTTGCACCGTATTTGTTTCTATCCTTCCTGTTCGAAATCGTGGTAGAATTCATGTTTCTAGTCTGTGTCCTAGATTAGATCTGTTCATCTACTATGCCAGTCCGCATGATTAGGTTAATCTCTGTTATAGCCTTCATGATTTATTTTGTAGTAAATCTCATAGTAACTTGCTCATATATTCAACCAGAGGAACGTCCCCTACAGCCACTCCTGTTTCATGGACGGCCTGGTCGATGCCTCCAAGGAGCCCTTCGTCTACTGCTATGAGTGCCCGGTGCCGTTTTGGGGCTCGCCGGCGGACATCGTGCATCACCTGACGCAGGCGTGCGGCGATCACTACTGGCCCTTGGCGAAGAACATCAAGTATGAGACATGCTACCCGTTCACCGTGCCGGAGTCGCTGGACGATCAGCGCCGCCTGCTAGTCTCGAAGGAGGAGGACAGCGTCTTCCTCTTGATCGTGGCCACCGGCGAGGCCTGCGCAGGCCGCCGCCACATCTCTGTAGTGTGCGTCAGGGGCGACGCCGCTGACATTGACACTGACACGAGGCCGATGTACGGGTGCATGCTCACTATTACTACCCCTCGTAGGTACGTGGGCGGCGACACTGGTTACGTCAAGCTGACTTGGACTCTGCCGAGGTGAGACCTTCCCGCCGATGTGGACATGGTAGACGCATGGTATTATTTGACCCCCAACGATGTGCACGGGGACTCCAAGGAGGTTCACCTGGACATCTGCATTATCAAGTTAAATGTTGATCATTAGTCTTCGCTCAATGTAATCCGTTGTCTAAGCATATGGAGACTTCCATGCATGATCTTGCTCTATTGGAGTATCGCACATGAATAAAATTGTATCCATTTATGGTTTAGTCTATAATCTTCCATGTATGAATTTTTACTACAGTACTGGTGAAAGACTTATGATGAAGCATTTCTTACATATCCTCTCCCCCCTTCCAAGTCATCCTGATTTAATCCCTCCTTCTAGGTGTATAAGGGCATGGTTAATACTTAAATAGTATAGCCAACTGTTGACTATAAGAAAGTGCCATGTCATCTGTAGCAAACATGTATAACAATGGATACTCAAAAACTAATTCTTGAAGATCATTTCATGCAAAGCACAATAAGAGTTATTTCTTCACAAGTTTTGGATGCAGGTGGAACAGTTGAACGCTTTTGTTTGCAAAAGATACTTTTTTATCTATTTCACCCGGATGTTTGTGAGCTCTAGTGATGAAATAATATCCGAACAAACCTATCGATACCCGTTACACATGAGATACCCCCACATCATTTATCAAAATAAACAACTCCCCCATCAATGCATTTCACTCTTCCGTGCAACGCACGGGCACCTTACTATAGATTAGTACGACCAAAAATTGAACTAACATTATATATAGTACGATAAATGATGATCCATGTCACCTAAAATTATAGGAGTATCATTGAAAACTATGTTTAAATACGAATCCAACGATATTGTTTTTGTTGACATGCACTAACATTTTGTCAGTTAAATCTTCAGTCAAATTCAATGGGGGATAAACCACGACCGATGTAGTCGTACTAGTGTAGAGGGCGGCGCTGCACGGGAGTCTCACCCTGCTCGTGGCGCGGCAGTAAAGCCGTCATATCACAAAACCCAACCACTCCCAGTAATAAGTGGCCTGGTAAAATAAACGGACAAGCAACCATCACATCCCTCCGTCTTTTTTGCATTTCATCTCTCTACATTTACTTTCTCCGGTTCATCTCGCACACTCGATCCCTAGCTACTACTCCTAGTATCCCTAGCTACTACTCCTAGGGCCAGTTCTTTTGGCGGCTTCCCCAGCTTTTCCCATAAGACTAGTCACAGTGGAGAGTAACATTAAGGCGCCTCACTCATTTATTTGGGCTTCTAAACTACTACTAGTAGTACTACCTCCGTCCTGGTTTATTCCTCACCATTGTAATTTGTGCTAAATTTTGACCAAATATTTAGCTGATAAAATGTTAGTGCATGTGACATGCACTAACATTTCATTAGTTATATTTATGATCAAAATTTGACACCGATTACAATGGGGACCAATAAACCAGGACGAAGGTAGTAGTTATGGGATTACTAATCTAGAAGCCTAAAAGAACTGGCCCCTGGTACTCCTACTAGTAGTAGTACTCAAGTTGGAATTCAAATTGCATGGCACAACTTGTTAGGCAAAAAATTCGATACAGGGTGTAGGAAGCGGTTTGGGAATTTGCATGCCTTTCCGACAAGTGAGATACTCCGTACAAAGTACGACAGAGAAATAACCACAGAGAAGGAAGCTAAAAGTAAAGAATCAAACGAGCATTTTTGCATTTGTTTTGCATTGAATCGTTTCACAAGCTTGACTAGTGCTGTTTTTCTACTTTTACAAAAATCGCATCGTAATGTTAAAACGTGCATTTGCACGTACATAAGTAATAGTAGTACTCCCTCCGTCTAGGTGTATAAGTCTTCCCTCCTTCTTGGTCATGGTGCACAATCAAAGATGACTTATTGACCTGGACGGAGGGAGTAGCACAGTCTGCAAGCATATATAGAGAGAGACGTGTAGTGCGATAGTATATTGTAAAGTTTGTGCCATATGCAGGTACTTGCAAAATGCGTACGAATACACAAGGTTTCCAAACTTTCCCTTTTACATACTTAATTAAGGACGCTAATAATTCCTGAACATTCGGGATTTGTCATTTGCATCCCAAAACTAATGAGATCGCCTTACGAAACAAAAATTATACTCCTACTAAAAGCCATGGCGCTCGCAGGAGCGCTTGCGGCGTGCCACGAGTGCCCTGGTGCGCGGCCGTTTCCCAGCGTGCCGACACAACGCCTCTTCCTCAGCCTCGCAATTCGCGAGGTGCTGATTGGCGGCTTGCCGGCGAGCGAGCACGATCTCACCGTTGTGGTGATCCGGCGCTAACAGGTACTCCTCCTCGCTGGAAGCGTGCACCCGGTCCACGTACCGCCAAGCATAGATGAGGCGCTTGGGCCCGACTGCACTCTGAACATCGACACGGGCGTCCTCCGCCACCCTCATGGCCCTCGCACGAGCCTTCTGCGAAAGAGCCAATTGCCTGACTCTCTCGGACGCGACATAGGCCTCCCAGGCAGCTTGTTCCGCGGTGCACTTCTCTTCCTCGGCCTTCTTCTCCGCCTCTATTTTGGCGCGCCCTGTTGGAGGCAAAGCCTCCCACAAGACGACATCCATTTCTTTCCAAAGCTCCTCAAGGCTGGGGGGGGCGGGCTCGGTGGGCGGCGGGGCGTTCTCCTCGTAGCGGGGAGCCGACGCGTCCTCCGACGCACGTGCTGGCGAGATTGGGAACGCCTACGTGTCCACCTCGACGCGTCACGGCGAGGAGCGGAACGCCGACGCGTCCTCCTCGACTAGTGGCGGCGAGGATGGAACGGCGACGCATCCACCTCGACGCGTCGTGGCGAGGAGCGGAACACCGACGCGTCCTCCTCGACTAGTGGCGGCGAGGAACGGAACGGCGACGCGTGACCGTCCGCGCGGTGCAGCGAGGGGCGCCTAGGGCTTGGGAGGGGCGATGCCATGGTGGTAGACGTGAGAGGGAAGGGGAGGAGATAGCGATGAACGTGAACGTGAAGGGGGAGGAGATAGCGATGTTGTGGGAGGCGCTGTATTTATAGCGAGCAATGGCACACCTACGTAAGATATGGACTGAGCTGCACTGACTTAACTGCAGGTCCTGTTGCGTCACTGACATGTGGGCCAGACCCCTGTTGGGCCCATATGTCATTGACCCAATGCACCTACTGTTAAGTAACAACTACGTGGGCATATTTGTTGGAGTAAATTACGGGGGAGGGAAGGGGAGGAAATATTGCTGGTCACAATGGATTGGACGAGCGCAGGGGGAGGAGAGTCATGCATGCAGATTTTTTCCACACGGGGTGGAGTGGTGGGACCGCAGGAGGGAGAAGGAGAGTCTGGCAGGCATATTGTTTCCACACATGGAGAGGAAAAGATTTGGAGACGAACGGGCTTCCTGCAGGTATGGGGAACGGTGCATAATAAGTCCCATCTTGCATGCCGGGCTAGGTATAGTCTCAAGTCATTAAAAACATACACGCCCCACACATGTTCATATTTCAAGGTGCACTAAATTATTGCATGCGATGATTAAGGCTGGCCATAATGGTGGTATCTTAGCTGGTATCATGCACACAGGAATAGCAAACATGCTGATGTGGCAAAGAATTAAATAAGAGAGGGGGGTTAGAGTAACTAGTGTTCATGCATGCATTGGTAAACACATTTTTTTGTGAAGAACTACAAAAACTATTCCACCGCCTCTATTTTGCTAAGAGTAGGTGAAATTTTTGAATCAAGCCCTTTAAACTAGAAGGGAGGTATTAGTACTCTAATAGCTAACCTTGGCCCTATTTGGATCCATGTGTTAGAGTTAGTTTGGGTTAGTTTGAACTGAACTAACCCAAAAAAAATCTAACCCACCCAAGAGGTGCTTATTTGGGTTGCTCCCTCCGTCTAGGTGTGTAAGTCATCTTACGTTGTGCACCGCGACCAAGGCGGAGAGGAAAACAAGAAAACAATGTCTCTTTGCTAATTAATAGCATTGCATGCAATGCACTAACCACTGCATGTCATGTTTGGCAGTCTCAAGCCATTGAAAGCATGCACGGCCCACATCTCTTATTGGTTGATATGTCACAAAACAAGAAACGAGGAGGGAGTTAATGTACGGTGCCTAAGTGTTTTGAGATTATTTGCTTTTCGTAAGGTGACTTACACACCTAGACGGAGGGAGTAGTTCTTCTCGGGACACTAAAAACACATTTTTCTCTCGCTCTCCCCGTAGCCGATCCCTCCCCACTTCCTCGAAGCTTCTCGTCCTCTCCCTCCCTCCCTCCCTCTCGCACCGCCCATGAAGGCACCTCACCGTATCCGCGCTCCATCTAACCCTGTCATCCAAACACCTCTTTCGCTAGAGTTACTTCAGGGTTAGTTCAGGATTAGAATCTTTAACTCATCTAACTCATCTAATAGTAGTTCTTATACTCATTATAACCAGTATTGTAGATATTGATATTTTTAGTATAAATTTGGTCAAACAGTTTGCAAACGGTTGACGGAAGTAAAAAGGACCAGAGGGAGTATCTTGCATGCGGAGTAGGCAAAAACAATTGCTCATTTATAGCCGGTCGAAGTCTCAAAGGGCGCGACCGCGCGAGGGAGGCGAAGGCCATGGGAGGCGTGACGGTTGACGAGTGAAGTTACCCACGCGCCGCCATGGCGTGCGAACAGGTAGTAGCTATACCGTCAGGCCTATGATATGGGTCTAGTAGACATGACATCTAGTGGGCCCCGCATAGTTCTCGAGAACTCTTCGGGGGCTTGCAGCCGTTTATCCACCGGGCAAGCCAGCAACCCCACGCCGTTCGCACACCCTACTCGTCCCCATCTTCTACTAGTACAGTACCTTACAACAGTTCGCTCCCAGTCGTCCCGTCCCAAATCTCCATGATCGGCGATGAGTACAACGTTAGAACCATCACCGGCGATGATTTCGACGTCATCTACACCCGTTCTTCCGCAACGGTGAAAGAATGCCTTGCTCGCTTCAAACGCATGTTCGAAAACTCAAATGATGAGTGGGTCGTTGGGCTAGATGTTGAGTACACCACAACGAGAAGAAACTAAAGGTGGCAGAGAAGAAGAAGCCCACCGTGATCCAGGTTTGCGTGCATGACTTATGCTTGGTCTACCACATATGCCATGCCGACGTTGAGTGCGAGGAATTTAAGAAGTTCCTCAAGGGCGGCCGAGTCAAATTCGTTACTGTAGACTTTAGGAACAACAAGGAAATCCTGGGTCGAATAGGCCTCGTTGTAGGCCAGCCCTTCGATCTCCAGAAGGCAAGCCTGGTGTCCTCCGCTCAGCCTTCAATGCTGACCCTGGCAGCAGCCATGATTGATTGTTCGTACGCTAAACTGAAGAAACCTCACCACGAGTTTCATCATGCATGGGAGTCGAAGACATTAGATGAAGATCACATCCTGTACACAGCAATGGATGCCTACCTTTGTTTAAATATCTACAAGGGTTGGATGAAGAAGCAGAGCCCAGTGTCCGGTTCAAGCAAAGAAGCGTCGGCGGAGAGGAAGAGGAAGAGGAAGAGGGACGAGGACGAAGTCGAGGACGTGGACTCAGACTCCGAGTAGGTGGCAGTGCCGTCGCTCATGCTGGTTCTACTGAAGTGTCAAGCGGACTAGTTGCTTAGTTTATTTTCAAGGGTGTGTTGTGCTGAGGCCCCAGCAGAACTATGTTTATGTTCTTTCTGGTTATTTGAACTCTTTAGAACGTATAGTAGTACTAGCACTATGTCTTACTACTGTTCTTCTTGCAGTTGGTACTACTGCTCGTATCTTCGTGTTCCTACTGTAGTTAATACGTTCGTACTAGTAGTATAATTTGGGTCAGCCGATTTGTCAAAGAAGTTCGACGGAGTGAAGGAAGAAGACGGCAGGGTGCCCATGATCTATCTTATGAGTGTTGGGTGTGGAATGCAGTTCGCCGGAAAAAAATGGATCATGCCCGGGGTTAAACAAATGGCGGGGGTGGGGGGAGCATGGCGGTGGCAGGCGGTTCAGGGGAGGGCGCTGCGGCGGCGGCAGGCGGTAGGCGTGTGGCGGGCTGAGAAGATGAACCGTGCATCTGTTTCGGAGGTTGAAGAAGCCCTTCTAGCCATCCATGTTGCATCAAATGGCTCACAAGAGTAGACTGACCCAAATTGCTCCTTCAGATTGCAGGATCCACGTGGCATTCAAGGTCTCGAAGGTAGATTCCGCGTCCGCACCCGGTTTGCGGGCTTGACGCACGCGCGACCAGCTTCCGCCTCGACAGCCACCATGCGCGCCTCCTCCGCGCGGGCGGAGACCACAATGACACGCTAGTTCCTCCTCGCCGGCGTGCTGGAGCACGTGCTCGTCCTCCTCTTTGTACGCTGCGTGCATAGACGCGTCTCCACCAGCTGCTCGCGTGCTTGGCAGCGCGGCAGCATCGCGAGGAGGGACTGCAGACGAGTGAGCGAGCGAGCCTTCGGCTTGGCGGCGACACGGCGGTGATGGGCGAGAAATTGTTGGCCGGGGAAGGCGGGCGCCGGCATGCGCAACGGCGGCGGCGGCGTATTGATGAGTGCGTCTATGGGAGCTTAGTTTAGTTTTATATAGGGTTGGTCAAACTTAAAAGAAAACCGTACTAGTACACGTAAACATTAGACTTAGGCAGCGCTTTTATTAGTTACCACAGCCACGATATGGAATCCTGTGCAAGCGCGTGAACCGCGGCCGTGCGGTCGATCGAACGGTGCGTCACCATGTCGCGCTCGAAGGACATCCACCGAACCTTTTTGTGTGTGTGAAAACAATCCCCGAATATTACTCAACTTTTTTCCGGGAAAAGTTCTTGACGCTACAATATTTCCATATATTTGAATTTAGCTCTAGTTCGTGTTTATTTGGATTTGGACGTTTTAGGTGCGCCCTAGTTTTTTTTTAATACTGATTTTGGGGCTGTTTGGTTCCCAGCCACCGTTTGCCAAGCCAAAATTTGGCAGCCACAGTTTAGTTGGCATGTGTTTGGTTTTTGCCACACTTTGGCTTGCCACACTTTATTGCCCCTATGGCCCACTTGTCATAGAGACAATTTTTTGCCAACTTCTGCCAAAGTTTGGCGTCCAAAGTGTGTGTGACTGAGAGAGAACATGTGTATGTGTCCATATGTGTGTTGTGGCGGAAGGGCAATGTGGAGACGGTGTGCGTGTGATAGAGACATAGAGAGGTGTGAATGTGCAAATGATCATGCATGAGTGAGACATAGACAGATGCCGATACGTTGTGTATACATGAGAGAACGGTCTTCTATTTTACTTGTGTGTGTGTGTGTGAGAGAGAGAGAGAGACAGAGGAGCATCCGTAACACAACAACCATCTCTCTCGATTCGCCCGTCCCTCGCACGATCGCATGTAACACATGCATCAATGCACACATTTTGACACCCTCACCCGGCCCCTGCCCACCTCAAGGCCCGCACATCGCTCTCTATCTCGCACGCACAATATCTTCGTGAATACCCTGTTTAGCAAGTAGCTTTCCGTCACATACACACACATTTCTCTCCTTAGGTTTGTTTTCTCTCAATATCTGACACACACACACACACACATACACACAGCACACAACACACACACACCCCCTCCCCCGAGCACACAATTCATCCCCATCCAAGGTTATATGGCGACCACTCTCGCTTGTGCTTCTCTGCACCCCAGCATGCACAACACCTCAATCTTCAAAGAGGGCATTGAGGAGATCGAAGACGGCAACCACACTGCGCTAGAGAATGCGGGGCCATTTGGAAGCAGGATGATGTGACGATGGCTGACTGACTCCTCCCCCACCCTCTCTCTCTCGCACAAAATTACCAATCCCTCTCTCCCCCGCACAAATTTATCAATCCCTCAACCCACGAGATCCTTCCCCTCTCGTCCATGTTTTTCCAGCTCTCTCATCAAACCTGTTGTCTCTTCTCCTTCCACATGTACAGAATCCAGATACACACGCATCTCATGTATATTACATGTCTCCATCTTTCTCATAGACCTAACTTCTTCCTCTCTCTTTCTCTCTCTATCTCCCTCTCTCTGTTTCGTTAGGTTTGTCTCCTACTCTCTCGTCCACATACATACAATCTTTCCCGCCCTATCTGCTCCATCTTCGCAAGCTCTCTCTGCATGTTTCATTCACACATTGGGATATGTTCAAAATGTTGCTTTTATAATGGCCGATGTAGAGTTATTGTTGGTTTTGTTGCATCCTACAAAGTAATAACTATGAAATGCATTTTGATTGTCATTTGACTGGGATTATGCGAGTTTGAGCATGTTGTGATGTACTATAGACCTCGTATACATCTTGGAATTCGACAATGATTGTAACTATTGAATTGTATAGACCATTACATTCGAAGTCAGTAGCCTAATATATCTATTTCACAATTTCAACAAATGATTAATTCACTACATACTAAGAAAACAAATGTGTACACCCTCCATTTTTATTTAAGTCTGCGTATTAGCATTGGTCAAAGTCAAGTTTTGTAAACTCTCAGAAAGTTTATAACAAAAAATATTAACATATATGCTTCCTCTTGAGCACTGCGTTGGTTTTTCCCTTGAAGAGGAAAGGGTGATGCGGTAAAGTAGCGTAAGTATTTGCCTGAGTTTTTGAGAACCAAGGTATCAATCCAGTAGGAGACCACGCTCAAGTCCCTCGCACCTACACAAACAAATAAGAACCTTGCAACCAACGCAATAAAGGGGTTGTCAATCCCTTCATGGTCACTTACGAGAGTGAGATCTGATAGATATGATAAGATAATATTTTTGGTATTTTTATGATAAAGAGAAACAAAGATGCAAAGTAAAATAAAAGGCAATAGAAATAGCAAAGTGTTGGAAGATTAATATGATGGAAAATAGACCCGGGGGCCATAGGTTTCACTAGTGGCTTCTCTCAAGAGCATAAGTATTACGGTGGGTGAACAAATTACTATCGAGCAATTGATAGAATTGAGCATAGTTATGAGAATATCTAGGTATGATCATGTATATAGGCATCACGTCCGTGACAAGTAGACCGACTCCTGCCTGCATCTACTACTATTACTCCACACATCGACCGCTATCCAGCATGCATATAGAGTATTAAATTCATAAGAACAGAGTAACGCTTTAAGCAAGATGACATGATGTAGAGGGATAAACTCATGCAATATGATATAAACCCCATCTTGTTATCCTCGATGGTAACAACACAATACGTGCCTTGCTGCCCCTGCTCTCACTGGGAAAGGACACCGCAAGATTGAACCCAACGCTAAGCACTTCTCCCATTGCAAGAAAGATCAATCTAGTAGGCCAAACCAAACTGATAATACGAAGAGACTTGCAAAGATAACCACTCATACATAAAAGAATTCAGAGAAGATTCAAATATTGTTCATAGATAAACTTGATCATAAACCCACAATTCATCGGTCCCGACAAACACACCGCAAAAGAAGATTACATCGAATAGATCTCCACGAGAATCGTGGAGAACTTTGTATTGAGATCCAAAGAGAGAGAAGAAGCCATCTAGCTAATAACTATGGACCTGAAGGTCTGAGGTAAACTACTCACACATCATCGGAGAGGCTATGGTGCTGATGTAGAAGCCCTCCATGATGGTTTGGGGGTACGTAGGTATATATAGGAGGAAGAAGTATGTCGGTGGAGTAACGTGGGCCCCACGAGGGTGGAGGGCGCGCTTGGCGGGTAGGCGCCCCCCTGCCTCGTGCTCTCCTTGTTGCTTTCTTGACGTGGACTCCAAGTCCTCTGGATCACGTGTGTTCCGAAAATCACGTTCCCGAAGGTTTCATTCCGTTTGGACTCCGTTTGATATTCTTTTTCTGCGAAACACTAAAATAGGCAAAAAACAACAATTTGGGCTAGGCTTCCGGTTAATAGGTTAGTCCCAAAAATAATGTAGAAGTGTATAATAAAGCCCATTAAACATCCAAAACAGAAAAATTATAGATACGTTGGAGACGTATCAAGCATCCCCAAGCTTAATTCCTGCTCGTCCTCGAGTAGGTAAATGATAAAAACAGAATTTTTGATGTGGAATGCTACTTGGCATAATTTTCAATGTAATTCTCTTAATTGTGGTATGAATGTTCAGATCCGAAAGATTCAAGACAAAAGTTTAATATTGACATAAAAATAATAATACTTCAAGCATACTAATTAAGCAATTATGTCTTCTCAAAATAACATGGCCAAAGAAAGTTATCCCTACAAAATCATATAGTCTGGCTATGCTCTATCTTCATCACACAAAATATTTAAATCATGCACAACCCGATGACAAGCCAAGCAATTGTTTCATACTTTTGATGTTCTCAAACTTTTTCAATCTTCACGAAAATACATGAGCGTGAGCCATTGACATAGCACTATATGTGGAATAGAATGGTGGTTGTGGAGAAGACAAAAAGGGAGAAGATAGTCTCACATCAACTAGGCGTATCAACGGGCTATGGAGATGCCCATCAATAGATATCAATGTGAGTGACTAGGGATTGCCATGCAACGGATGCACTAGAGCTATAAGTATATGAAAGCTCAACAAAGCAAACTAAGTGGGTGTGCATCCAACTCGCTTGCTCACGAAGACCTAGGGCATTTTGAGGAAGCCCATCATTGGAATATACAAGCCAAGTTCTATAATGAAAATTTCCCACTAGTATATGAAAGTGACAACATAAGAGACTCTCTATCATGAAGATCATGGTGCTACTTTGAAGCACAAGTGTGGTAAAAGGATAGTAGCATTGTCCCTTCTCTCTTTTTCTCTCATTTTTTTATTTGGGCCTTTTTTTATGGCCTCTTCTTTTTTTTAGTCCGGAGTCTCATCCCGACTTCTAGGGGAATCATAGTCTCCGTCATCCTTTCCTCAATTGGGACAATGCTCTAATAATGATGATCATCACACTTTTATTTTCTTACAACTCAAGAATTACAACTCAATACTTAGAACAACAATATGACTCTATGTGAATGCCTCCGACGGAATACCATGATATGCAATGAATCAAGAGTGACATGTATGAAAGAATTATGAACGGTGGCTTTGCCACAAATACGATGTCAACTACATGATCATGCAAAGCAATATGAGAATGATGGAGCGTGTCATAATAAACGGAACGGTGGTAAGTTGCATGGCAATATATGTCGGAATGGCTATGGAAATGCCATGATAGGTAGGTATGGTGGCTGTTTCGAGGAAGGTATATGGTGGGTATGATACCGGCGAAAGGTGCGCGGTATTAGAGAGGCTAGCAATGGTGGAAGGATGAGAGTGCGTATAATCCATGGACTCAACATTAGTCATAAAGAACTCATATACTTGTTGCAAAAATCTACAAGTTATCGAAACAAAGTATTACGCGCATGCTCCTAAGGGGGTAGATTGGTAGGAAAGACCATCGCTCGTCCCCGACCGCCACTCATAAGGAAGACAATCAATAACTAAATCATGCTCCGACTTCATCACATAACGGTTCACCATACGTGCATGCTACGGAATCACAAACTTTAACATAAGTATTTCTCAAATTCACAACTACTCAACTAGCATGACTCTAATATTACCATCTTCATATCTCAAAACAATTATCAAGCATCAAACTTCTCATAGTATTCAACACACTCATAAGATTTTTTTTTACTAATCTTGAATGCCTATCATAATTAAAGCAAATTACCACGCTGTTTCTTAGGACTCTCAAAATAATCTAAGTGAAGCATTAGAGAACAATAGTTTCTATAAAACAAATCCACCACCGTGCTCTAAAAGATATAAGTGAAGCACTAGAGCAAAAACTATATAGCTCAAAAGATATAAGTGAAGCACATAGAGTATTCTATCAAATTCCGAATCAAGTGTGTCTCTCTCAAAAGGTGTGTACAGCAAGGATGATTGTGGCAAACTAACAAATAAAGACTCAAATAATACAAGACGCTCCAAGCAAAACACATATAATGTGGTGAATAAAAATATTGCTCCAAGTAAATTTACCGATGGATGAGGACGAAAGAGGGGATGCCTTCCGGAGCATCCCCAAGCTTTGGCTTTTAGGTGTCCTTAGATTATCTTGGGGTGCCATGGGCATCCCCAAGCTTAGGCTCTTGCCACTCCTTGTTCCATACTCCACCAAATCTTTACCCAAAACTTGAAAACTTCACAACACAAAACTTAACAGAAAATCTCGCGAGCTCCGTTAGCGAAAGAAAACAAAACACCACTTCAAGGTACTGTAATGAACTCATTATTTATTTATATTGGTGTTAAACCTACTGTATTCCAACTTCTCTATGGTTTATAAACTATTTTACTAGCCATAGATTCATCAAAATAAGCAAACAACACACGAAAAACAGAATCTGTCAAAACAGAACAGTCTGTAGTAGTCTGTAACTAACGCAAACTTCTGGAACTCAAAAAATTCAGCCAAAATAGGAAGACCTAAATAATTTGTGTATTGATCTGCTTCAATTGGAATCAATATTTTATCACGTTCTGGTAATTTTGAACAATTGTTTTCGTGAACAGAAAGTTTCTGGAATTTTCAGCAAGATCAAATAACTATCATCCAAGAAGATCCTATAGGTTTAACTTGTCACAAACACTAATTAAAACATAAAAAAAATATAACCTGAGGCTAGATCAAATATTTATTCCTAAATAGAAGCAAAAAGCAAAAAAACTAAAAATAAAATTGGGTTGCCTCCCAACAAGCGCTATCGTTTAACGCCCCTGGCTAGGCATAAAAGCAAGGATCGATCTAGGTATTGCCATCTTTGGTAGGCAATCCATAAGTAGCTCTCATAATAGATTCATAAGGTAATTTAATTTTCTTTCTAGGGAAGTGTTTCATGCCTTTCCTTAATGGAAATTGGAATCTAATATTCCCTTCCTTCATATCAATGATTGCACCTTTCATACCTACCCTTCAAATTTCCTGGGTGCTATTGTTCCCGTAAAAGTAATTGGTTATAGCCTCCATTGTCCAACAGAATATCAGCTTGTAATTGTGCGTCGCTCCTGTATCGCGCTTTTCTTGGGTAGGTATTTCATCTGCAACCAGTATTGTGGCAAATGATGGATAGCAAGATGCCCATGCGTTGCACGCATCAAGATGCATTTGTATGAGTAGTTTATCTTGTGGGAGAAAAGGATGAACGAGGGAATGCCTTATTTGCAAATGCGGAGAGGGGTGTGGGTATCGTTTTGCAAAATTGCCACAGTTTCCTTCCTATCCGTCGGATATAAATCGGATGGCCTGTATTGTAGGATGGCAGGAACACCATCATCACCAACTCTGTTTTTTATAAGAATAGGGAAAAAGTAGAGTAAAAATAGAGAGTAGAGAAGTAGAGATAAATATTAAATATAAAATAAATATAATAGTAGAGAAGAGAGTAGGGATACCAGAGACGTCGGGAAAGGATTGCGCGCGCGCGGGAAAAAGCAGTCTTGCGTGCGCTAGTTTTGGCGCGCGGCGTCCGGCGCGCTTTATAAAATCCAACGCCCTCCCACCGCTCTGTGCCTTGCCACCGCTCTCTCCCCGCTTTGTGCCTCGCCACCGCTCTCTCCCCGCTCTTTCTCGCCTCGCCGTCGCTGCGCCACCATGCCGCCGCGTGGCCGGGAAACTTGGGGATACCGCGGCGCCCGCGCGCGCCCCTCCGACGGCTTCTCCGCCAAGATCCGGTTCCGCGGGATGCGCCTCGGCCTCGGCAATTTTGACACGGACAACGAGGCCGCCCCCGCGTACGACGCGGCGGCGTGGCGCCTCCGGTGCCCTCATAGAACATTGAACTTCCCCAACGTGCCGACGCAGGAGCGGGCACAGGAGCTCGCGCCTCTGCCACGGCTTATCACCGACGAGGATCGTCACGTGTACCGGAGGCGGGAGCACCGTCTCGGCATCGCCGAGATGGACGAGGAAGCCATGGCGCTATGGCGCCAACGCTTCCCGCAGGACATCATCAACGAGCGCGAGTTCTACGAGCAAAGGAGGGCGGAGAGGGATAAGAGGAGGGCGGA
The DNA here is from genome assembly GCF_002575655.3 of Aegilops tauschii subsp. strangulata. NCBI lineage: Eukaryota > Viridiplantae > Streptophyta > Magnoliopsida > Poales > Poaceae > Aegilops > Aegilops tauschii. Next base: position 647,964,886 of record NC_053041.3, on the reverse strand, counting down.
GCGAGCCGCCTATCGTGAGGACAAGCGTAGGCGAAAAGCGGACGCTCAATTCAACATGAGGCTAGGAGCAGCGTCGCCCTAGGAGCAGCGTCGCCCTCGCAACATGAGACGACGATCGGTATCTTCACGCCTACAGTCAGACGTCGGCGGAGGACATCACCGAGGAGGAGTCGGACGACGAGGAGTAGTTGAATAATCTATTTTTTTATCTATCTATGCTGAGAACTATCCTCTACTCTCTATCTCTACTTCTCGATCTCAGCACTGTAAACGTTTTTTTAAAGCGCCGCGCATTGCGATTCTGTTGGAGATGCTCTAACATGGCAGACGAGTGCTTTAATGTTGCCCACAAGATGCGCGAGTATTACTAGTAGTATATTTTTCTTGCCATGTTGAGATTTTAAAACCACGAGTGCGAACATGCAGAGGAGCAATGAAAACCAAACATGAGATATTGGGGACATCTTCAAGGAGCGTGTCAAGTTAAAGAGGAGCTGCACCGAACCTGTAAAACGAGCTTTGGTAAGTAACACCCTTTCAATTACTTCCGTTTAGCCTCGTGTTCTTCGATGTGTATATGTTGTAGTTTCTGTTTCTCTTAAGCCTCGTGTACTTCGATGTGTCATAAAAAGAGTCTTAATCGTCCTAATGCTTTAGTTTTTAGCTTGATGTAGGAAGTGGGTGGTCTCACCTTGTAGTCTGTTTTTATATTATTTTTTTCCTTTTGAATTCACTTCTCCCAGTTCTGTTTATCTGGCTTCTACTAAATGGATCTGGGTTGCTCTGAGTAATTATCTAAAAAATAAGTAACTTCATGTCAGGATGCAGTTCCTGCGAGGAGGGAAGTATGGTCAACCTTGAGATCATGTTTCTAGAATGAGGATGGATTACACACAAGGTGCCAGTTCGCTAATGATGCTGGATTAGACACAAGGTGCAAATTCCCAGATGATGTTGGATTACACACAAGCCAGGTGGAGTCGTCAGTTGTTTGTGTCCTCGTGGCTCTAGTAAAGGCTAAAAGAAAGCATGCAGCAGCCCTTGAGAATGTAGCTGAGTTCCTGAAGAAGCGAAAAGAGCAATCAGATGCTCTCTTCACCCATGCCAAAGAAGAGATGGAAGAAGCCAGAAATAAGCTAGCAGACGCAGAGCAGGCTAGGCGTCTCCTGCTATCTAAAACTGTTGTCAATACAAAATTTCCTTCATAGTAGCTAGGTTCAAATGTTTATCCAGTCAGCATGCCTGTTGTGATGTCCGTGCATCTACTGATGTGGCACAAAATATTTTTTTTGGGGTCATATAATAACAATAATTACTTTCCAAACAATAACAGACGAAGCATTGGACATGGTATAGTTCACGCGCAAGCCCGACATTCCAAGTTCAACTTCCACATCAAACACATGTTCAGAGATATCTCCACATTCATACATAATGTCCACAACCATGATTCACTTGAAAGCCAAAAAATTGAGTAGAGTTATGAATAAAGAAAAACCTCTAGTTCCTGCTACCAGTGCGAGCACAACAAGTCAAGACCATGCGAATTAATTATATTTTGGTCACTTTTTGTGTTCTAAAATGCGGGCCGGCTCGCGGAAGGACGTGTTGCTGGCACATGCGCGGATTCAATGAAGGCAGGCGGGGCAGTCGGTTGCATGCGGCTAGGAGGCGTGTTCAGCCGGGCCTGCAGTGAGTGGGGCCCTCTTGGCCGGCGCGCCGGTTCAATGCCTGCGCTATGAGAGGTTGCGTCCGTGTCAGAGCAATCACTCCCTCCAGTCCTTTTTTGTTTGTGTATAACAAAATCTCGTTTTCCATTCACATTATAATTCGTGGACAAACTTTGACCCAAAAAACGATGGGGACTAGTAAACCAGAACGGAGGTAGTAGTTTTTTTAATCAAAGAAGGGTTTCCCCCTTCCGATTTTCATTACTGAAAACCAACATCTAAATCTAAACATAGTATTTGCCCTAGAACTACTAGGTTCAACATCTCGCAACATAAACCCATACAACCATACGCCAAGGAGGTACATAGTACAATGAATTCCATTTTCGCTCCATACCAATCGTTCTAAAAACTACTTAGTACTTATAACGCGCCATTGAAAATCGGAACTCTTAACCCTGCTAAAAAAATGATATTTTAAACGTGGCTACTCGATCTGTGGCAACTGGCGAGCCACCGCCTCCAAGTCGTTCACCTGTGGTCCCGACCATCAACTCCTATGGGTCAAATTATCACGCGAGCCGACTATTCCTACAAAGGATACCCGCGAATGCAGCAATCGTGCACCTATGGTTTTAGGGTTTATTTGTTAACGTTGCCTTTACATAACACTCATGTGTGCGAGACAGTGAGAGACCAACTGCGTGCGTGCGCCTCTTCTCTTAGTATATGTACTCCACCGTTTTTCTGGTGTCCAAAAAATTATAATAACTACTAGCAATGTGCCAATGCGTTGCCACACGATCAGAGTAGATTAATACATATTCACCGTTTTGATAGAAAAAAAGTATAGTTTTGAAATACGTATATCACTAAAAAAATGTTATGTTTCACTCAAAATATATTCCTTTGGCGGTTTTGATGAGATAAGGGAGTAATGTTATTGGTTTCAAGATTCGAGAAGTGGTATATGTCTAATTTCTACTCTTACTAGCAAGATGCCCGTGCGTTGCATGGAACATCAAGATCTTGTGGGAGAAAAGGATGAACGAGGGAAGGCCTTATTCTACAAATGTGGAGAGGAGTGCGGGTAAATTGCCATAGTTTTGTTCCTATCCGTCAGATATAAATCGGACGGCCTATATTGCAGGATGGCAGGCCCACCATCATCACCAACTCTGTTTTTTATCCCTACTCTTATAAAAAGCATAGTCGGTGATGATCGTGTGTCTGCCATCCTGCAATATAGGTCGTCCAATCTATATCTGACTGATAGGAAGGAAACTATTGCAATTTTGCAAAAAGATACCTACACCCCTCTCCACACTTGCAAATAAGGCCTTCCCTTGTTCATCCTTTTCTCCCACAAGATAAACTACTCATACAAATGCATCTTCATGTTCCATGCAACGCATGGGCATCTTGCTAGTTGTTGCAAAAAGCCCACGTGTGTGAGAGAGAGGGAGAGAGGAGGAGGACGGAGTGCATGTGTGACAAAGACACAAAGAGTGTGTGTGCGAGAGGTATCAGCTTAAAATGAGGCGATAGTGTGTGTGTGTGCACGATCGAGATGGCGTGTCTCAAGAAGGGAAGAAAAATCTACATAGATACAAGGAGCGGGAGAGAGACATGTATGCGATAGTGGAAGCACGAGTGTGCGGGTGTATAAACCTATCTAGAGGCTAGTCAATAAATGTTTGTGAGAGAAATACGAGTCGGGGGTGCGAAAGCGAGAGTTTTGTGTGTGAGAGAGAGAAGGTAGTCGGGAAGGGGAGTGGAAGCAGGAGTTGTGTGAGAGAGAGAGAGAGGGGGGGAGTTTGTCTGGTCAGTAAACAAATGAATAATGCCAGTCTGGGATGGAGACGAAAAGGAGACCGCAACAAATGTTGTGTCTACAGGGGAGAGAGAGAGAGAGAGAGTAATTTTAGTGGTATGATTCATATCTAGAGACATATAGGGTGTGTGAGAGAATCACATAGAGAGAAACACAAAGTGAAAGACGAGTGGAGACTGTGTGTGTGGCGGTGAAAAAGAAAGCTTAGGTACCTAGTGATACGAGAGAATGGTAGAGACGTGAGAGATAATGAATACCGTGTAATGTAAATGATAGGGAGAGTGTGACACTTCTCAAGGGAGACGTCGAGAGACCATGTTTGCGAGGATAGGAGAAACATGAAGTGAGCGTGCGGGTGAGCTGGAGAAAAGAGAGTGATAGCTACATGAAGGAGCATGCATGCGAGAGAGATGGCCATGAGAGGAGTGAACATAAAAGGGATTCAAATATTTGAATTTGAGGTGATGATACATGTAATCCATACTCGAACCAAAATTGATCTATCAAACACGCATACTCATATGAATTCACGCGCATCTATGTTATTTAATATGTAGATATTACTGATCCATACATTTTAGTAGAACATAATTTGGTTTAATTTTTTGAATTCAACCTTATGATTTTGAGATCATTGTATTTGTAAATCATATTATACATATAAAGGAGTAGAATTCTTTGTTGTGCTTTTGAAAGTATATATAAAAAAATGATGTATATAGAATTTTATTCCAATCGAAAATGGATCCCGCCCGAAAAAGAAGAATACAAACGGGATTCGAATTGAGTTGGCACGGTAAACGTGCACTCTGCAAAATTTGAACGAAGCGGGGAAAGTCGCAGTAACCGCCCGAAACCAAAATATGCGAGATGGAAATTACTACTGCCTATCCATGCCACGCAAAGCCTATCTGCTCGATTTCTATAGGTTTCGATAGGGGTAGGTTTGTAATTTCACTCAAACATGACATAACCGCCTCTCACCCGGATTCATACACGGTGGGCGCCAAAACACAGTGTGTCCTCGGCCGAAATCGACTCCCTCCCCGATTCATACATGGTGGGCGCCAAAAACAAACTCTCATCAGCAAATATTCGGTGTATGCGAGACTACCGTCCTATCCCCAACCGACTAATATTGCTGTGATGTAGAAAATTTGAAACGGGGGCTAGGTTTGTAAATTTCCTTGCATTTGAGACAAGCGCGCCCTGAAGACATGGTTCCCCCCTTCCTCTCCACCCCAGCCTCCTCCGTCCGCCACCCCATCCACCGCCGTCCTCCTCCGCCATGTCGGAGCTGATACCCCGACACCGCCGTCCATTACAAGAGATCGACCTTTCTCATCCACGGCTTCATACCGGGATCCTTGCATCCCGTCCTCTCGTTTCATCCCCGTCGTCGTCCACCTTGGCGGCGCCGCTCCTACGAACGTCTCGTCCACCGCGCCCCGCCGCCACCGTCTACCCTCCTAGATCTGCTTCCACGCCGCCGACAGCCATCGCTACCGCAGCACCGTCAAACTCTCAGCAGATGCATACACGGTGCCGCACCAGTGGCGGTACTCTTTCGTATCTGCTCAACTTATTTGTCGCAGCAAGAAAATAGATCGCCACTGTTTTACTCTGATTTCTTGTCCATCACTTACTTGCTAGTTGAGAGCAAACATTGGTTGCGAAGTTGCCTTTGTCCGGTTTGCACCTTCAGATCCGCCATGGCACGCTCAACACTATACTCCCAATGCTTATGGTTTTCCCCTTTTATATTCCACACTAGTTAAATCACAGTAGACTAAATTTCAAAATTGGGTCAGTCGATTTTCCAGAGCTCGCTGGAGTTCGCCGGTGCGAACGAAGGGGCTCGGGTGGGGACTTTGGTTGTGTGGGGGGTGGGGGTGGGGTGGTGGAGGAACACAGGCGGTGGGGGCCGATGGTCCGACCGGCGGCCCGTGCGGTGTTCTGTATGGGAAGAATCAGAGACGAGGAAGAAGAAGGGTTAGGAGACGTAGGGTCTTCATCCAACCGCCTGAAATGGTCGACTGACCCAAATGCAGAAATGCCTTTATATTCAGTACCATCATCGTACCTGCTTAGCACTGCTCCTGAATCCATCAAGCTAAACAACGTGCCACTCATAATTCCAAACTTGTTGCTCAAGTACGAAACTAATATGATGCTGATATTACTAAAATAGATAACATTTAATTGGTCAGCTAATGTTCCTACTTTACTTTCGAAAAAGCACGTGCACCACATATAGAGAGACAGCAGGGAGTTGCTTTCTTAATGCGCTCTAGTTCGTCATGTGTGGGCAGTGCGCAACGAACATTTTATTATCCAAAATCTGCTTGCTCTTCTTTAGCATGTTCCTCTTCCGTTCTTCTTTAATAAGTACTCTCTCCGTTCCTAAATACAAGTCTGTGTATAGATTCCACCATGGACTACATATGGAGCAAAATGATTGAATCTACACTCTAAAATGTATCTGGATACATCTGTATGTGATCCATAGTGGAAATCTCTACCAAGACTTATATTTTGGAACGGAGGGAGTATGATACTAGTATAGTATGTTCTTTGTAGTGAATATGAGCAGGGACATTTGCAGTGTAGAGGTCTATACGGTCGGTTGGTATGGATACTTTGAACTCGTCGGGCCTCTTTGATTCGTAGGATTTTGTAAACATGGGAATAGGATTTGTAGTGGCCTGCCCACTTGAATCCTATAAGAATAGCACGGAAATGCGGGGAGCTGTGTCGCCTTTGAGAGTTACACTGATATTAACAGTACCGCACCTTTAGTTGAAGAGAGCTGGCATCCGAAGCCTTTCTAGCCGTACCGGCAATACTAGCACATATATTCCAGCAAGTTCCACTTTGCTGATTTTACTCTGATGCTTACGGTTTTCTCGTTATATCTACACTATGATCTGTGTAGCTAATTTGTGTCGCACTAGCAGCAGTCCACTCTTGAAGCTAAATACCGCAATGACTTAAAAAATTGGCACCAAGGCATTGAGTGCCATTCTGGATGCAATGAAACTCATACGCTCACCACCTGTTGATTCTTGTTTAGAATATGATCCTAATGACTATTCTAACCTCGAGGAGTCAAAGGCAGATGGCCTGTCCTGTTCACCCATCAAGGTGCATGTTCTAATTTGGCAAGGTTTTATTGATTGCGCGTATCTTGCATATGTTGTCTTGCATTTCTTCTACTTTTTTGCACCGCCATCTGCTTAGTTTACTCATCATATATGTCGAGATGCCATCCCATCCATTATCAATACATATACCATCTGTCATCATACGATGTTTTTCCACTCAAATGCTGTCCTTGTGCATCAGACATCAAAAAGGAAGAGGGTGATTGCTGAACCTGAAGGAGCACCAGCAAAGTCCTTGAAAAACGTGGTTGTGCCGGAGAAATCAGACAGCACCCCACTTATATTGGCTGTACAACCAGTGACACAAAACGTAGGACCGACTCCAGCAGACTGTACCCATACTTCACTGGCCACACCACTAGCCGCACCACACAGGACCTGCACTCCAGCAAATGGTATGTCGATTTTAGTTGCCATAGCACCAGCCGTACCACAGAAAAATCCCACTCCAGCAAAAAGTACAGCAAGTCCACCGGCCGAAGACCTATCCCAACTGCAGAGACGGCCAATTCTTGCAGATTGGAACCCCATTCTAGTTATTCCCAGTTTAAAAGACAATGCTTTCAATGTTGTTAGGGACGACGTGCATATATTCCCATCATGGGAAGATTATAGTGAAGACAAACACCATTTTCACATCTTCATGTCCGACTTACGTGTAAGTGCTATTATTCATGATGATTATTTTCATGTTTTCTGCTGATTGAACACATCAATGATTTACATTACATTGTTGTAAGTAGGCGAGGGTCAATCTGGATAGTCATGACGAGCAAAGCTTGCTTGCGCATTTCAAGGAAGCATTGCAGCAGTATTGGTGTTACCTAAGGAAATCACACTTTGATGGCAAGTCTATAAACGAATTTCTGGTGAAGTCTCTTGTGCTAAATTTAGAAGACATTGAATGGAAAAACCTTTTTATGCACTGGTCTCGTTCCGAGGATGAGGTACTGTCTATGATATCGCATGACAATTTGAACTTCTACTTTTTCGCATGTGCCTTATGGATCTTTTTTGCAGGAAATCTGCTCGAAAAAGAAATCCGGTTTGAAAAGAACGACAGGATATCGCAAATATGCTGCCCGCTGCTTTGCTCTTGTTAGTACTTGTTGTCCTGTATCACTGTACTTGCATACATACCTGGTTCATTATGTGACAGCAGTATGCATGATAGCTTGCTTATCAATTGTTCGCTCCAAATTATCTGATCTGTATGAATGGTTACATTAGTGTAGAATATATCCAATGCCAATGATTTTTTTAGCTCTGCATTGTTCTTGTAAGTACCTGCTGTCCTTTATCAGTGTACTTATATTGACAGGTAGTTGTTCATCTACCATCACTCTGCAGCTTATTTTCCTTTGCCCTCCATTTTCTACACATAAGATCTATATTTACTCTTACTATAAGGTTGGATAACACCGACAGAACTGAAGAAGTTTAGCTCTGCGTTGCTCTTGGCTGTACCTTTTGCCTGTATCACTATACTTACATTTATAGCTACTTGGTTATATAGCATCACTCTTCATGTTATCTTAAATATTCTCCATTTTTTCTTATATTGTCATATCTATATTTACTCTTAACAAAATGTAGAATAAAGGCAATGCTTATGAAGAAGATTATGTGGTAAACTTCTTGAATTGCCCCCCCCCCATCAGCATGGGCAAGGGCTTTATAGAGCCTGCCTTCACCAATAATGTAAGTTTGTCCTTCTCAAGCCTTCAAACTTTGTTGTGTATATTTGGTTAGGCATGACTGCAACAGCTGTTTATTTTTGGTGTTTGCATTAAATTGCATGTTTAAAGTTTACTATGTAGTTCATAAACAAAATTTTTTCCTTATCAATTTAAGTTTTCAGTTGTACAACCAAGTTCCTTCTTCATACCATGTAAATTAAACTATACAGAGCAAGTGATCTTCTTTTGCACTGCATGTATGCTTCTGTTCTTGATCCGTAATCCAGTGGTGTGGTGAACCTACCCACTATAGCAATGTCATATTCTGCAATGTCTTAACTATGAACAATGTCATATCAGTCTACTATTATTTAAACCGTCTCTTTATTTTCCAATCTGAAATGGGATAAATTGACAACACACTAACAATTGATACTTATGAGTTCTTGATCTGTAATCGAGTGGGGTCGTGAAGCTGCCAACTCCTTCACAATGTCATTTCCTGCCATGTCTTAACCTGAACAATACCATATTGTGTTAATGCAATTTTAAACTGTGTCACTTTATTCGTCAGTAAGAAATGTGATGAATTGTCAGCACTGATACTTTTATGTGCAAAACATGTCATCTGTCTGCTTGTTTATCTTTCAGAGTGAGGAGGATATAAGTGTTAAACAAGCACAGTCTCATCAGCTTGCTCAGCTGCTTGTGCTGCAGCTCCCCAGCAGGGCTAACCTTTCTTGAACTCTATTGAAGTGCTGTCGGTTTTGTATATTATTTTGTCGGCGTGTTGAGTTGCACCGGTGGCGATCTTTGATACCCCGTGTATGTAATCTGTTATCTGCTTGTGCTTTATTATCATAGTGGCAAACTTTGATGCCCAGTGGATGTAATATGCCGTAATGTCTTTATTGTATAGTCTAGGTTTTTTCTTATTCACGATGCTGCAGTTATTTTACTGTATATATATCATGTCTTCGCAGTAAACCGGCCAAACCGTAAAATTACGGTACATAATCGGGCCGTCATGCAATCACGATGTATGATCCGCATCATGGGCCCCGTCATCTTGATCTGTTAGAAGGCCTAAATGTAAACTGGCCCACTAGTAGAGTTAGTCCTTTAATAGGCCGAGTAAACCGCCGGCCCTCTTTTCGCAAGAAAACTCAATGGGCTTTTAGGAGGCTGAGAAGTAGGTTGTGCGTGAAACATGCCGAACAGCTCACGGGCCGGCAGAAGCCCGAAATGGACCCCGGCCCATGATTGTGCCAATCAAATCACGGGCTTTTAATAGGCCAAAATTGTCTCGATCCTTGTTTGGCCCAATCAGATTATCAGCTGCAAGCAGGCCGGATGCAAACCGGGCCGTAGTTAGGCTCAACTATATGACGGACTTTTAACAGGCCGAAATTAATATAGGGCCGAAATGTTAAACGGGCCCTTAATAGGCCGAAACTAATATCAGGCCGAACTACTAAATGAGCCTTTATCAAGTGGGCCCAAAAGCATAGCGTCCAGTTGACGGGCCGAATCTGATATGGGCCATAATTTAGCCCAAAGCCTCTTAAAGGGCCAGACCTTATCTGGGCCGTAATTTGGCCCAGAGCATGGTAGGCCTTTAACAGGCTGGATCTCATATGGGCCATAGTTAGGCCCGGAACGTGGCAGGACATTACTGGACCACGTCAAATATGGGTCGGCATTTGGCCCAAAACATGGCAGCCAGTTAATGGGCCGGCCTACTAGGATCCTCAAAATCTTGTGGGCCTACAGCTGGGCCGGCCCATTAATGTCGGCGAAATCTCGTGGGCCTTTAGCTGGACCGGCCCATTATGGTCCACAAAAATCTTGTGGGCCTTCACCTGGGCCGGCCCATTATGGCCCGCAAAAATCTTTCGGGCCTTTACCTGGGCCGGCCCATTATGGCCCGCAAAAATCTTGTGGGCCTTTAGCTGGGCCGGCCCATTATGGTCCGCAAAATCTCGTGGGCCTTTAGCTGGGCCAGCCCATTATGGTTGGCAAAATCTTGCGGGCCTTTAGTTGGGCCGGCCCATTAAAACTTTATGGGCCACTTTTGGGCCGGTTCACGTGTCAACATATCATAGGCGCATCTCGTCCATTGGATGAGTGACACATGTGCCAACGCGGAGCTGACACGTGTTTCCGTCAGCCAATCAGAATTTTACACGTGGAAAATCCCCATTGGTCCAGGCTGTTAACGGGTTATCGGATCCAAAACCTGACCCGATAGCTTAACGGTGTTCCGTTACGGTGGATGCCACATGTCGGTCACCCTTGACAAAAGCACTTCTGTGACGCGCGATTAATCGTCATGGAAGTGGACACTTCCCTGATGATAATTTTGGTAATGTCATGGAACACTTCTACGACAGCACAGGTATGACTATCTTGATTCTGTCATAAAATTGTCATGAATGTATATGCATGACAGAAAACGTGACCTACTATGACAAACAAGTATCATCACGGAAGTGTATTTTTTTTGTAGTGACTCGAAAGGGAGAATACGGTGAGTCACTTGGTGACCCCCCGGAGCTTTGTCTTTGGCACCGCTCTAACGGAGATTAGCACTCTCACGAATGTGAACCTTGGGATAAATCCGTGTCCCCAAATCACTTGTGGTTATCTCATACCCACACCCTTTACTTTCCGCAATTCATACTTGCTCATATTGATATATCTTGTGCTTGTTGAATTGCTTAGTTGTTCCTACATTTCCATATCTTGTGATATAGTTTGTGCTTGCTAGTTTCCTTGAGTGCCTATCTTGTTTAGCATAGGTTGTTGGTGCACTTAGTTGAGCCTAGCATTTTTAGGATTTGTGCTTGAAAAGTATCCATCTATATCTATACTTATACAAATTACAGACTCTCAAGAAATTACCACATTAATTAGATTTTACAAGCCGTTAATCTCGTGGGACCGAATTATTACGGTGGAGATCTACCCATGTCTATACGTACTTCTGTATCTCTTATTACGGTGGAGATCTGCCAATGTCCTCACGTCTATCTCTTTGAACGAAAAAAAAGATCTCCATCTCTTTGAATGAAAAAAACAAAAAAAAACAATATATCTCTCCCCTCCACGGACTCTTCCTATCTAGAGACTCCCAACAAACCTCCATGTTGATCCACTTTGAAAAACAGAATTTGCACAACACGGGATAGCCTCTCCTCTTTGAAAAAAAACCTGTGACATATCGACCAAGAGGTTACCTCTAATTTCCACTTCCGAATAAACAGAAGCCTTGCAAATGCAGGTTCCTTCTCTTCGCTGCTCCATCTCCTCGAGCCTATTGTCGAGTGACCCAACGTGTGGCTCTTCCTCCACATCACCACATCGTCTCGCCGCTATCGTAATCTTCAAAGTTATATCCAGAATCTGGAGGCTGCAGTTTCTTAAGAAAAGGTCATGATCCAATCCGTCCTCAACGCAACCCCTTCTTTCACTGAATCCAAATTTCCACTAGATCTTTTCAACATCAAGTAGTGAGCACGCTGCAGTACAGATCATCCTTTTTAGGGCAATGAACTAATCAGATGTGAGAGTGCGGCGACTGAGTCTTGAGGCACTTCTGCAATTCTGCAGTGTCATCGTTTGCCAGGCTGCAATTGAGTGGAGGAAGTGCCTCGGATATAGCAGCTTACCATGTTTGAGTTCAGAGGAAAGTAATTCTTTTAATCCTGCTCTATTCTCCATCTGTTGAATTCATTGAAAAGCCCAGTAGATTGGTTTGATCTTTACTGTCTCATCAAGTACAATTTGGTTTAGTAGAGTAGAGATTGACGCTCTTGACCCGATTATGCACTCTAAAGAGTGCAAGATGGTCTACGTTGCCTTCATTGGCAGCACATAATTCAAACAATAGCTCTCCATTCACCATATCAAATCAAAAGGCGACCATACAATCAAATTTATTATATCTAGCAGGCATAATTGTAGATGTTTCTACATGACCGACACAATCAGTTGTATTTTCTATGCAGATATATGATTTTTCTTCTAAGTACACCCCAAATCACCAATTATTTTCATTGTGTGCATCTGATTATTTTTCCTTCCAGCATTTAGCCAAGGTATGATGTGACTACAATATTACTTCACGTACCAACTTCACATGTTGAAGATCATGACTAACACAGTAACCTATCAAATGTCCATGCTTTGTGTCTTTGTATAATTTGATTGTTAATCTTTTCCTGATCCAAACATTAATTAAACAGTACATGAGCTGAACTGTTTGTGTCTTTGTATAATTTGATTGTTAATCTTTTCCTGATCCAAACATTAATTAAACAGTACATGAGCTGAACTGAACTTCTAAGCTTTGTAATTTATCTAAACACAATAGTACAATAGTAGTTTTATCAGGTAAGGCTAAGGAAAAAAACAACTCGGTCATGATTGTTTTTCTACTTAATTGATATACGTTATTTGAATTTTTATTTTCCCCAGATTCTCTCCAGTATAAAACAAATGTGCCACCACAAAAGTTGATCATTGAGCTACCATTGGCGGTCTGTAGAGTTATCGCCTAAGTCTGTCGGAACTTACAGGTGAAATCATCAGCTGTGCCGCATCCAAGGTCCATATTCAAGACCCATAGAACGAGATGTAAGCAACAGTTTTCCGTCGTAAGATGGATGCACAGATAAGCAACTAAACATATGTTGATGCATAATATTTCATAGGTGTCGCCATAGTTGTTCAAGTCATACAATATCACTAGACGCTTTATTTCCATGGTCCTTTATTCCTTTCTCTCCTCCACCCCCTATCAAGAAGATGTCACGATGATATACAACGGCACACACAAGACATATACTACACTGGGCCACCAAGGACAAGCATATGACTTGGTGATGTTGGACGCAGGATGAACTACATGTTCGTGTTTAAAAAAATAATGGGTCTGTAGTGAGCTTTCTTTGTCTTTGTATCACATATATAAATATAAGTAGAAGCACTTGTATGATGAAACATCCTTTCCAAATGAGGTTTTATTTTTATTTTTTGGATCACATATGCATGTCTATGATGACTATTAATACAAGGCCAAGGTTCAACATTTATTCAGTAGGTTTTAAGTTCAATTATTATGTTGTACCAATTGCGGACTGCCCAAAATTTCAGGATGGAAATGACAGGGCCCTATGAAATCTCCCCGATTTAACCAGTAATTATATTATAATTCTAGAAGAAGAAATGTAGTGAATAATTTAATCAACTATTTTTTAACACAGTTGAAATACTACCTTTTACTATGCAGGTAGACAAGGAAAAAATTGACATCAAATATGCAGTACAATACTATCTAAAAATAAGTGTATAAATACAATTCTTAGATGTACATATTGATATTTGAATATGTGTTGCAATTGCATCTGATGCGATCTGCTTTTATTATAGGGGTTTTGCCTTGATGTTTGACGTAACCTACCCATAAGTTGTGGTGTTCTCTTACTTTGCAGTTTCTCAAGTTGTGATATCATTTCATTCTAATTTATTTGTTGCGTCATTACTTAATTGGCGATTATTTACTCACTTGACTAAGATACATTCTTTACCAACTTCTTTCCTCTCAATTATTTAAAAGAATATAGAGTTTCAAGAAAGATAATTTACTTTTTCTCTTACTATTTTTGTAGAAAACAACAAAACTTATGACTAAAGTACCAAAAAATAGGACAACATGATATTTTTAAATAATACTCCCTACATGTCACATATAAGTAATATTTTGCATATCCCTTTGGTGAAACTTACTACACTTTTAGAACGTATATTATTATAATTATTCTTGATAGCATATGTGTAATTTTGTCTAAAAAATTCTTCTAGAATGTTATATATTATTTTATTTAATACACATATAACAATGGAAATTAGTGCCCATGGACTAACAAATGATAACTGTTTGAATACTTTGCACAGACATAGAAAAAGTTACACGCCCAAAGGCCAAAATAAAAGAAAACTAATTACAAGGGGTTGAAACATACAGGCCCACCTGATGGTTTTGAAATGAGGAAAACAAATGTAATCTTAAGGTGACAATTCATGCATGAAATGGTTTCTTGGGTTCATTATTTTTATTCATTTATGAAAATAGAAACGATATAAAGATATGATGGCACTCTATCTCAAAACATATATTTGTTGGTGCCAATTTTGATTATGGTAAATCCAACGTACCCAGAACTTATTGGCAAAAATACATTCCTTTATTAATTGTTTCATATCCTTTAGATTCAAATGATATGTCACAGCAATACAACATATCATGTAGGTTCGAATGATATATCACAACAATATAGTTGTACACAACACATCCCCATCTTCTGTAATATGGTTCTAACATAATGTTATGTAATTATGCCGTGCGAATGCACGGGTTGACGACTAGTTTGTTTAATTCCAAAATAGGATAAAGCCAAATCCGTAAAAGTTATAAAACGCCTATTCACCCCCCCCCCCTAGTCGTCATCTTGATCCTTTCACTTGGTATCAGAGCTTTGGTCTCTCCTTGCTAGGCTTCACCGCCTAGAGAGTAAAGATGTCGACTAGTGGTTTAGTGCATGATGACACTTTTGTTTTAGTGGCACAAACTATCACTTGTGGAAAATTCGCATGCTTTGTCATTTCCTGACCATGGGTCCAAATTTTGCGCGAATTGTTCTTGTAGGGTCTTCTCCATGGAAGGATGGACTTTTTCCAACTATTGAGGAAAATGATGATATGCTTTGTGGGTATGGTGCTAAAAATGCCATAATCCGGTCTATATCCCTCGAAGTGTTTGAGTCAATCATGACTTGTGTGACGGCTCATGAGATGTGGACCAAACTTGAAGAAATATATAGTGGGTCCAATCTTGGTGAGGTTCATCATATTTTGGAGGAGTCAATTGAGGAGTTCTCCACATCTACAAATCATGAAGAACTCCATATTGCTTCTTCCTCCGTGTGTTTGGACATTTCTACTTCTTCCACCTCACCATCATATGGCATGTCCCAAGGTAATGACATGGTGAGTGGAAATATCATTTGTGATGATGTTGTGCTAAGCATTGATGATCTTTCATGTATACATGCTAGTGTTGTAGCTTCTATGGACTTGAGCATATCTAGCAAAAATGACATACATATCGTTTAGAGATTCCTTGAATACTTTTTGTTACGATATGCTTGATACTCCTTGTTGCCATGATCCCTATGCTTCTATTTCCTCTAGTTGTTCTTTGACTAACCATGTAGAGGAAAAAAGAGAAAGTAGTGCACACAACACTAATGGAGACATGGCTAGAAGAGCAAAGAAGGAAATCACCATGTTGGAGAGGAAATGCTATGTGTGTCAAGAGGATGGTCATGAATCTCCTACTCTTGTTTATGAAGAATCTTCCTCTCCAAAAGAATCATCAACAATCTCCAATGTTTATATGTGCCTCATGGCAAGAAGTAACACTGAGGTATCATCTACTCTGTGTAATGATATTGATGAGAGTGATGATGAATGTGAAAGGGATGTGAGTCAAGAAATATATAAAATTGGTAATTCTCTTTGTGGGGTAAATAAGGACACTTATGAGATGTTTAAAGATCTTAGTACTCGTTTTGAAAAGTGTTATGATTTACTTCACGAAGAGCAAGAACAAAATGAAAAATTTGATTGTAACCTTCTTGATGCACTAGAAACTCTTAGAGACTTAGAATCATCTAAAGAAGAGATTGAAGTTGCTCATGATCAACTTAAAGAGGATTTTGAGCACCTTGACCTTAGCCACAAGAATGCCAAAGGAGAGCTGATACGTCTCCAACGTATCTATAATTTTTGATTGTTCCATGCTGTTATATTATCATTCTTGGATGTTTTACAATCATTTAATAGTCATTTTATATCATTTTTGGTACTAACCTATTGACACAGTGCCCAGTGCCAGTTGTTGTTTTCTGCATGTTTTTTACATCGCAGGAAATCAATACCAAACGGAGTCCAAACGCAACAAAACTTTTTGTGGATTTTTTTGGACCAGAAAACATCCAGTGGGCCAAAGAAGTACCGAAGAGGGGGCCTGAGGTGAGCACAAGACACATGGGCGCGCCTGGAGGCCGAGGCGCGCCCTGGTGGGTTGTGCCCACCTCGGTGGCCTCCCGCACCGCCTCTTTGCTCTATAAATACCCCAATATTCTAGAAACCCTAGGGGAGTCGACGAAAATCATTTCTAGCCGCCGCAAGTTCTAGAAACACTAGATCCAATCTAGACACCATCACGGAGGGGTTCATCATGCCCATTGGTGCCTCTCCGATGATGCGTGAGTAGTTCTTTGTAGACCTACAGGTCTGTAGTTAGTAGCTAGATGGCTTCCTCTCTCTCTTTTGATTCTCAATACAATGGTCTCTTGGAGATCCATATGATGTAACTCTTTTTGCGGTGTGTTTGTTGAGATCCGATGAACTTTGAGTTTATGGTCAGATCTATCTTTTTATCCATGAAAGTTATTTGAGTCTTCTTTGAATCTCTTATATGCAAGATTTCTTATAGCCTCATATTTCTTCTCCGATATTTGGGTGTTGTTTTGCCAACTTGATATATTTATCTTGCAATGGGAAGAGGTGCTTTGTGATGGGTTCGATCTTACGGTGCTTGATCCCAGTGACAGAAGGGGAACCGATACGTATGTATCATTGCCATTAAGGATAACAAGATGGGGTCTATTTGTACAAAAATAGATCTTGTCTACATCATGCCATCGTTCTTATTGCATTACTCCGTTTTTTCATGAACTTAATACACTAGATGCATGCTGGATAGCGGTCGATGTGTGGAGTAATAGTAGTAGATGCAGGCAGGAGTCGGTCTACTAATCTTTGACATCATGCCTATATAATGATCATTGCCTGGATATCGTCATGATTATTTGAAGTTCTATCAATTGCCCAACAGTAATTCGTTTACCCACCGTTTGCTATTTTCCTTGAGAGAAGCCACTAGTGAATCTACGGCCCCCGGGTCACTTCTTTATTATATTTGCCTTTGTGATCTATTTTTATTTGCTTTTATTTTCAGATCTATTAAACCAAAAATACAAAAATACCTTGCTACACTTTATTTTATTTGGCGATCTATCTATCAATCTATTACAACTTTGTCCCATCTACTTGCCAATTTCTGGCGCCGTTGCCCGAAAGGGATTGACAACCCCTTTAACACGTCGGGTTGCGAGTATTTGTTATTTGTGTGCAGGTGTTGTTCACGTAGTGTTGCGTGGTTTTCCTACTGGTTTGATAACCTTGGTCTCATCACTGAGGGAAATACCTACCATTGCTGTGCTGCAACATCCCTTCCTCTTTGGGGAAATACCGACGTAGTTCTAGCAGACATCAAGAGCTCACCAAACTCTCTAAGTCTTATGAGGAACTTCAAGCTACTCATGTGGAGTCTCTAGTTTCTACCAGCTCATCTCATATTGTCAATGATGCTTGTGCTACTAACTCTACTTCTTGTGAAGCATCTATCTTGAAGGAGAATGTTGAGCTAAGGGCTCAACTTGCTTTTCTAACTAGCAATTATGGAAAATTAGAAGAAAGACATGAAAAGCTCTCAGGCTATCATGATGACCTTATAATCTCCCATGCAAGGCTTAAGTTAGCTCATGAGGCTATTTTGACTAAGGTAACATCATGTGAGCCTCATGCGGACATTGGCACTATTTCTACTCAAAATGCTTTGTTGACACGTGCTAGTCCTTGTGATTCATCTAGACATATTGTTGCAAAATCTTGTGATGAATTGCTCTCCTTGTCTTGTTGCTCTAACAATGAAGCTTCCTCTAGTACTTTTGTTGATACTAACCTTCTAGAGGAAAACAAAGAGCTCAAGTCCCAAGTCACGAATTTGAAGAAAGACATGGAAATGTGTCATGAAGGAAATACCTCTCTCAACACTAGTGTTCAAAAATCCCCTCATGACAAAGGCGGTCTTGGTTTCATCCCCAACAACAAGAAGTCCAAGAAAAACAAGAAGGGACAATATCAAGTCAAGAATTCGGCCAACATTACATGCTTCAAGTGCAAGAATGTTGAACACCATGTGAGATCTTGTCCATTGAAGAAGGCTTCAAATCTGAAGCAACAACGGAAGCAGCCTCAAGTTCAATCTCAAGGTCAACCTCATGTTGAAGACAGGCCACTACCAATGATGAACAAAGATAATGCTCCCCAAGTTGAGAAAATAAAGAAGAATAGAAGGGGGAGCACATATTGCTATAATTGTCGTGAGAAGGGACACATATCCTCATCATGTCCCAATGGTAACATCCCTAAGCCTCCTCTAGTCAATGATCATTATTCGCTTAGGAAGGATGTTGTTGGCAATTTGTTTGCCAAGTTTGTTGGTGCCCAAAGTGGTTTGAAAATGGAAAAGACCATTTGGGTTGCCAAGCCTATTGTGACTAACTTCTTAGGACCCAACTTGCTTGGGGACCATCAAGCTCCAACTTGATCAATAGGTGTGTGGAGGACATTGGAGATTTGGCTAGTTCATGAAGAAAAGGATATCCACCATTTATTTGTTCAGGCCAAGTCATGTGGATTATCTTCATATTATCTATCCAATGTTCCTCTTTCCGGTAACTTGTATTTATATGGCTTACTTTGAAAGTTACTCTCCCCTTGCTTGCTTAGGTTTTGTATCTAGCATGTGCATTTTGCATTGCACATCATATAGTGGTGTTTGTTATCTTGAGCCTTTAGTGTATCATATTTGAATATTTTTGGGGGCTTTTGTGAGATATTAGTGGGTCATCACATTATGGGGGAGTGTTATGTTTTGTGCACATCACAAACCCAAAATGTGAATATGAAAAATACCACCTAGTATTGATATTCAATATTATCTAGTCACTATGTGGTATGTCAAGCTCATTTGAAATTCAAATTATCAAAGTATCCATTAATTATCTCTTGTTTATTTGCCTTCATAGCGTGCTTGCCATGGTATCCAGGAAGTTATAACAGGAAAGTTCTGGATACCCCGTGCGCACGGGGTCTTCTGACGCCCGTGGGTACGAGGTACTGCGTAACTCCCTAGGGACTCCGTGCGCACGGGGTCTTTTGACCCCCATGTGCATGGGGTCCAATTGGTAGAAATGCACACCCGACCAAGTACACTATGGAACTCTTTTCTTATGCTTTCGATTATGACTTTGACTTGTGCATCTTTGGAATCTACCACTGAGTGTTAATTCCAAATACCATTGTTATTCTCTTACAGTTGGTATTTCTTCATGTGGTGCAACTTTATGATCATCTTCTTCTCGGCTCGTGCTTCAACTTTACTTATCTCACTACTTGCACTATCTATTATCTACTTTGGTGAGACAAGCCTTCGAGCATGTGTGTAGTGTATATCCTATGCTCTTGGTTTTTGCTTAGTTCATATGTTGTTCTTTGTGTGCGGTCTTGTGTGTGGACTCGTTACTTTGATATAATTTGGGCAACTTGAATGCTTTGTGATATTAGTGGTCCATTCATCGTGTATGTGTTCTTTTGTCCAAATTGTATCTCCTTGGATCTTGGTAGGCTTGTGCATGCATATTTATTTATATACTTCTTCTTGCCTTGCTTGCTCTACTTGATCCTTTATACAGGGTAAACTCCATAATATCCTTAATGGTTAAAGATGTGCATGAATGTAGAGTTCATATCCATATGCACATATTTAATGTGGAGTTTGCCCTATGTATTGTAGTTGGTTTAACTTCCTCGAACAATAAAGTTTGGGGACCAAATTGTAACTTAATGTGTTTTAGGTACTTTGGAGAAGCATTGGATGCTTGGCTTATTCATGAGGAAGGTGGAGACACCGTGGAAAATTTCTAGAGCCAAGCTTAGTTGATTCTTTGATTTGAGGGAGAAGATAATTAAAAACCTGGTTCGGTTGTAAGTGTTTCATTCTCATCATGAAAACCCGGTTAACTAAAATTTGGGTCAATTTTTTGGATATGCATCAAACTCCCACACTTACCGTATTCTCAATAAATCCACGAGATGTACTGAGGTAACAGTGAATGTGGAGGCTTCCATGCGGAGCAATTTGTTTCAAGTGTTGTAAGTGATGAGGCTCCTTCCCAAGCTACAAGTACAATGGGGATTGATCATATTCTTCCACAAGAAACACCCCATTCCCATGTAGAAGAAGAAGGAGTAAGAGCCCCTCTTGTGGATCCACCACAAGGGAAGTCATCACTCCCAACACAAGAGCAAAATGCTATGGGAGATCATGTACCTATCCAAGAACAAGATCAAGTCCCTCATGTTCACGTACTAGATAAAGGGCCCCTTGAACCGATGCTCTCTCGGTAACAAGTACTCACTTCATGCATTTATTTAAATTAGAGTCAACATTGTGTATGTTGCATCTTAGCATGATTAGTACTTGTTGAGTTTGTGTTTCTTGCAAAGTCTTAAACCTCCTTTTTGCATCTATGAGCCATTTGAGAAGGAGCATATCATGGGGATCAACCATGCTCATGGTTCACTTATCCCAAATATGTCAATTAAGAAATGTATTGCATACAATTCCTCCAAGTGCTCTTATGTGCAATATTGATAAACTTGCAAAAACACTCAATTTGGTTGTGGTATTTTCTCTCATGCATAGTAATTCATTTTTATGCAAATGAGATCAGTTTTCGCCATATGCCATGTGCCATATGACAAAGCTCTTATGCTAAAGATCAAGTTTGTATAATAATGGATTCATTCAAGGATATCATGTTCTTATCTTTTGTATCTTTTTTGTGTGTGCAAGTTTCTTTGTGGATGCTCATCTTGATGATTATTTTCCACATAAGAAACTTATACACGTGAGAAAGTGCATATCTTTCTTTGATATATGTTCGTTTACTACCGGTCCATGGGATTCTCTCCTTTTGATTCTTTGATGGATCCAGTAAGAGGATGAGTAGTGAGTGCTTGTATGTAATTCTTATATCTTTGCACTTATGAGTTTTTGGATATATTTTGGACCCATTCTTAGCATGATTATCCTATTGGATACTTCCCATATATCTTGTCAAAAATATGTTCTTTGGATCTTTTGAATGTGTGATTCTCTTGTTTTATCTTCTTGTTGCATTCTATGGATCCCCAATATAGTTTGAGCTCCTCCATGTATTCATAAATGGGTATGTGCATTTGATTCCACTCACATATGAGAAATGCACAAATTAAGGAGGACCTCAAACTATATTGGACCTCCAGACTTTTCTTCCATTTTGGCATTTGTTGCCAATGGGGGAGTAGTTTAGAGGGTTTAGGAGAAGTGGGCTGGTTCTTGTTATTCATGCATATCTACAATTGTTGTGTTTGCTTCTTGCATGGATGTGCATATAGAGAAAACTCCACCAAGTTCTTTCACGTGCATATATTGTGGGGGGAGTTTGCTCTATATAGTGTGGTTCTACTAGCATCAAATTCTTGTGTAGTATTTTGATGCTAGTACATCTGGTTTTGATAACATCAACTGTCTTTGTGATATTTGAGGCTATCAAAACCACCTCAAGTATAAAATTTATTCCCGGATAGATTGCATACTTGTTTTAAATTCATATATAAACCCTCTTGTTGAGATTGTAATCAATTACCAAAATGGGGGAGATTGAAAGGGCATGTAGCCCCTAAGTGTGGTTTTGGTAATTAATGACAATCTCTATGGACTAATGTTTTCACTGAGATATATTTGAAGGTATTCTACATATATGGTGCATCATGGATATTAGATGGAATCAAGGATGAACTCCATATATATGAAGATATATTTGCTCTAAGCTTTGGAATTAAATGACAATTCCTATGGAGCATCAAGTGCATTGAATCTTATATGAAGATATGTTCCATAGTGATGCATGAAGCATGTTGGATTTATGTGGGAAGAGTGCCATTAAAACATCTAGAGAAGTCCTCATGGTATCCTTCTCTGGATACCCCGTGTGCACGGGCCTCCTGACCCCCGTGCGCAAGGGGTCGAGTGTCAACTCTCAGGAGGCCTAGGTTTTTGGCTCTCGAGGTCCCATATCCAGTGAGGTTTCACGTTGGTCTTTTGGGATTTATGTTGAAGCCATCAAGATTGATGTTAATGTCTAACATAATATGTTCAAGGTGGAGTTCGTCAGAGGATCTCAAAGATTGACATGTGTGGGCTTATAAGAATCAAGAGCATGAGAGAATAATCAAATAGAAGAATTCAAGTTATGGTTTCAAGACAAAATATCATGGTGAGCTCGTGTGTTGGGTTTTCCGTTGATCAACTCTTGAAGCAAGCACGTAGAGTGAATAATTCATTATACCTCTCAAGAGATTATGATGGAGTTTTTAGAAGAGAAAATGAGGACTAATATGATATTCCTAGTGAAACTTGATATTGTCATGAAAGAGCCTTTTGGTGATATAGTCTTGAAGCAATGAAGGGAAATGAAGAGTTCATTATGGCTTTCAAGAAACCAATATAAAGCATGAAGTAAAGATGTCGGTTGACCAAGATGAAGCTTGAAGATTATCTAGATGGTCAACTCACAAAGTGCAATCTTTGTACCACGTGGGATCAAGTGATCTAGTGGTATGTTAAGTAATTGTGAATTGTGCTTTGTTACCTAACCGGTACTATGTGTTTGTTATTTCTATGTGGGTTAGGTGTTTCTCACGGGCGTGCATCAAAAGGAAAGATTTCAAGTAGCCTATGTGTGGATGACATCAAGTGGTGATGGTCATCGGGTTCGAGGAGTCCAAGTGCAAGATGAGGAGCCGGAGGTTATATTCTTTCAAGCTTGCGGTCTACATCATGATAATGTTCATGTGAAGATGGGCTTAAGTTAAGGCTTCCATCATTGCAATATGAGGAAGCATTTCGAGTATCTTCACCAAGTGTTTGTGGACAAGAAAAGGATTCCAACTTGAGGCAAACATTAAAGTCATCATCAAGCTCAAGTGGAATGTGCAAGGCAAAGGTATAACTTAGCTAGGTTTTACTAGTTTTGCCGGTCTCATGGTGCTTGGAGGGAGACTGGATTATAGGTTTGATAGCCGTACTATCAAGAGGGACTTTTGGGCAAGTTGCTTGATCACGTCGCATGTAGAGAGATCAAACCTTTTCATGATTTGCATCATCATTTCTTATTGATCTTGGGTGGTTCTCTATGTGAGGACCTTGGGCTTTTCCATAGCTTTAAAACGAGCCCAAGATCATCGAATTCGGAGTTCGTATGCCAAAGTTATGCATGTTTCAGTTTCCTGCTCTGGGCTGTTCCTGGGTACCTCGTGGGCACGGGGTTTTGAGGCCGTGGGCATGGGGACCCCGTGCACGTAGGCTTGTATCATGGACATGGGACCCCGTGGGCACGGGGTGCCTAGGAAGTGTCGGTTGGAGCCCCAACAGCTAGATTTGGAAGTTGGCTATAAAAGAGCCCTTCCTCCCCACCGGTTTGGGGGTTGTTCATTCACATTTTAAACATCACTTTGGGCCTCTTACCGCCTCTCCCAAACCTTATCTCCATCTATGTGAAGGGGGATTTGTGGATGGATCTTGGAGTCATTTGTTGATTTCCTCCATTGCATCCCTTCTCTTCAATCTCCTACTTTCTTGAGTTGCATCTTGTGAGATTGAGAGAGTGAGTTGAGCATTCGTTGCTTGACCTTGCATTGCATTTGTTGGTTTGGTTTGAGCTCCCCGCATCGATTTGTTTGAGTGAGAGCCCCTGAGTTTATTACTCTTTGAGACTTCCGCCTCCTAGACGGTTTGGTGATATATTGAGGAGTTTGTGAATAGGCCTATGTGGCCAAAGTTCCTCCGGAAGCTTCCTTTTGTGGTGTGCCCGGGGGAAGGGTGTGAAGTGGCCTAGGTGGTCAAGTTCCTCCGGAAGCTTCCGCGGTTGTGGTGTGCTCCGGAGAAGATTGTAAAGGTGTGGTGGTCGCCTTCAAGACCAACCCCGAGTGAATCGAGGCTCACCGTTGGGGGTGACTCGATGAATATGGTGAGTCACTTGGTGACGCCTCGGAGCTTTGTCTTCGGCACCGCTCTAACGGAGATGAGCACTCTCACGAGTGTGAACTTCCGGATAAATCCGCGTCCTCGACTCACTTGTGGTTATCTCATACCCACACCCTTTACTTTCCGCAATTCATACTTGCTCTTATTGGTATATCTTGTGCTAGTTGAATTGCTTGGTTGTTCCTAGATTTCCATATCTTGTGATATAGTTTGTGCTTGCTAGTTTCCTTAAGTTCCTATCTTGTTTAGCATAGGCTGTTGGTGCACTTAGTTGAGCCTAGCATATTAAGGATTTGTGCTTGAAAAGTATCCGTTAGTTTAATTCTGCATTAGGATAAAGCCAAATTCGTAAAAGTTTTAAAACGCTTATTCACCCCCCCCCCTCTAGTCGTCATCTTGATCCTTTCATCTTTGTCTCTCATTCGGTTGAATTATGTCTATTCACCGTCGGTGATTGTTCTATCTAGTTTATTCCACTGCTGTGTTTGGGTTTGGTTCAAAGTTTCGGAAGAAAGTTTGAATCTCCCATTCACCTGCCCTCTGGTTGATATACTCTCAGTCCTAGTTCCTGGCTTTCCAGAATCACCATAAGAAAGTGAAAATATTAGGAATATAAGCATTCGAATGATGGAAATTAGAGAGAGCAAAAATAATGTCAGGCATCATAGAGAATTGTGTAACCAATGAATCAGATCGAATATGCCAAGGACTTGGAAAGCAAGTTGTTCGAGCAAAGGAACAGAGAAGAAAAGGTGGATCCCATCCCCCTCCAAGTTGTAACTAGTACATGTAGTGCTAATGTGGACCGAGTACTTACCATCCCTTGCGCCAGTAGGGAGGGCACATCAAAGAAGCCTCCGATCAAATGTTTGAACGCAAGGCTCCATGTGCTTTTGCTTCTAAACCTGCTGCAATAAATTGGTGATGTTTGGAGGTACCTGTCTTGGCTGGTTATTTTGCACCGCATGGATCTGCTACAAACAACAGAGCATATAAGTGCTTTTTGAGTTGCATTTTCATGAAGGAGTGAGGTCCCAACAAAGAATGTCCCTGCAATTATCAATGATAACAGGAGTAACAATAATACCAGTAACAATAGGCTCTTGAAAAAGGGTAGAGATGAGATGCCCATTCCACGCCTTTTGTTCAAGAAGACCGGTGATTGAATCGTTGCATGAAAAACAAAAACAAAAAATTCTACAGATTAACCGAAGATCTAATCTACCAGATGCTAGCAATGAGAGGGAGTGTCAACATAACCTGATAGACCGAAAGCGGAAACATTGGAGAGGGTGGATAGGAAACAAAATGTATGTTTTTTGTAGTAAATACAACGTTTTCATTTAGAAAGAAGAAGAAAATGTATTTTATTCTCTCCTAGCGAGACAAGCCTGGCGCCTGTTAACTAATCCCAATAGCTTGTGTGCGCAGGTTCTAAAGGCGCGGTACTACCCAGAGGGACGCCTCGATGACACGGTCTTCTCGGGGAATGCATCCTCGACTTGGCAAGAGATTCAGCATGGCCTTGAGCTCTTGAAGAAGGGCATCATATGGCGCATCGGGGATGGGCGAAACATCTGCATATGGAGTGACCGGTGGCTACCCAGGGAGCCGTCGCGTCAACCCGTGTCCCCGCAGGGCACGTGCCGCATCAGGAGGGTGGCGGATCTCTTGGACGGCGACGGGTCCTGGCGCATGGACCTTCTTCATCGCTACTTCCTCCCGGCGGATATCGACGTCATCACCAACATTCGTACTTCGCCTCGCATCCCGTACGACATCATTGCATGGGCACCAGAGAGGAACGGTATCTTCACCGTTCGGTCCGCCTACCGCCTAGCCATGGACGAGCGCGAGCGTCCATTGGCATCCGCCACGAGCAGGGCACCGGATGGTCGTCACGCCATCTGGAAGATCATATGGGGGTGCCCTGCTCCCCCGAAGGTACGCGTCTTCGCCTGGAGAATCGTCACCAACTCACTTGCTACTTGGGCCAATAAATTCTCACGGCATCTCGAGCTTACTGACATATGCCCCTCTGTGCTATGGAACATGATGACAGATTCCATGCGTTTTGCAGGTGCCCCTTGGCAAGGGAGCTCTGGCGCGTCATGGCTTTGGACTGGAACATCCCCAAGGTGGAGTCCATCCACGATACAGGCCCGGAGTGGGTCTTCTCACTGTTGGACCCCTTGGACGACACGGCAAGACTGGTGGTGCTCATGACCATGTGGCGAATATGGCATGTCCGCAACGAGATCACTCACGCCAAGCCGCCACCCCCTGCCGAAGCTTCTAGGCGTTTTTTGCGCGGGTACATCAACTCACTTTTGTGCATACAGCAACATCCTACGGGTGATCTAGTGAAGGGAAAGATGGTGGTCATTACATCAGCCCAATGCGCCCAGGTGCGCAGGGAGACCAAAGCAGTTGCGAGCTTGGCCCCCCTATGCCGGGCTAGGCAAAGTTGAACACAGACGGGAGTTATATCGCGGCAACGAGCGCGGCGGGTGGTGGCATGATCCTGCGAGATGATAGAGGTGACATCATCTATAGCGCATGCAGGGAGCTCCGCACATGCGATAATGCCCTTGAGGCGGAGCTAGCGGCGTGCAGAGAAGGCCTAGAGTTGGCCTTGTATCGGACGAACCTACCGACCGTGGTCGAGATGGATAGCACAGAGGCGGCGGCCATGCTTACAGGACGTCCAGCGGGATAGATCGGTTCATCATGCACTAGTAGAGGAGATTCGCAGCATGGCTAGTCTCGCTACTAGGGAGATCTCTTTTATTCACTATAGCCGCTCTCAGAACATTGTTAGTCATGAGCTGGCCGCCTATGGCCGTAACACCCCGCGTACAGCAGTATGGCTTGCTGCCGGTATGGACTTTGTTGTAAACTTGGTTGCGGCTGAAAAGCCCCCGTGAGCTTAATGGAGATTTCTTTTCACCCTGCAAAAAAAAATGTTGCCCAAAAAAAAAAGCCACACCGCTTATCATTCAATTTGCTCAACAAAAGAAAAGAAAAAAAAAACACGATAATGATAGAGCAGAGCTGAGCTCACCTCGCCTCCTCTTGTTTGCTCTGCTCCGCTCGAACCCACCGCAGACCGGAGCCACGCTCGTCGGCCGGGCACCACCTCCGCCACCGCCGCCCCAATCCCTCCCTCCAAGCGTCCATCACCAACCAGTCTCCCGCCGTCGCGCTGCCGCGGTCGAGGGGCTAGTCTGCCTTTCCTGCCGCCGGCGAACGGAGCGGACGAGGGAGGCGCCGCCTTCGCTCGAGCCGTACGCCGACGCCGGTGGCCACTCCGGTAAGCGCGCGACTACATGGTCCTTGGCTACTCTTGTCGATCTCATCTGCATTATATGCAGGTGTTCCCATGACTCACACTTTGTCTGAGAACATCAAACAATTGTAGCACAGCATAGCATCGACTTACTCACTCTGAATCTTAAGACGAAGCCAAGGCAAGCTTGCTTCGAGTAATTTATATGCACTGGGATCATTTGTCTGCCTCCATATAGGGCTTAGCTGTGCCAATCTGCAAAAAATGTCTCCTTGCTGAAGGGTGAAGGCAACTGTCAGAAGAAATTAACTGTGATCCTATTCCTATCTGATAGGCCCTCTGCTTTATAGACACCAAAATTCCACAGCTGGGTACTCCAGCAGATGCATGTAGCATCATCACAGACCGACACCTATACAGCAGATGGGTATTCCTATCTGATGGCACACACTGATGAGCAACTGAACCTCCCTGGAGTTTGTTTTTCGCTGTCAGACATTGCCCCCATACAGCTTTGCCGGTAAGGGTGGCATGGCCACCGTGATAACAGAGCAATCTGATGGCTTTCTTCAGTCTAGGATGACTCACGGATACGGAACTTCTGAAAATTGAAGATCATCGACGTGTTATAAGCTGAGCTTAGTCCGCCCGCCCCTGGTCCGTTCGAGTTGTTTTATAGTATGAACTTGACTAATTTTTTGCTGATTTGATTTGATCATGCCCGGTGGTCGGGGAAATCGCAACTAATTGGTAAGGTCACATTTTTCTGGTTCTCTCTTCTTTAATTTTAATCGCAAATAGGAAGTGTGAGTGCTAAAGGCCGGCTTCGTGCTTACCTTTCTTCTGTCAAAACATGAACCACTCATAAAATGAGGCTATCTGGGTGATTCTTGTGTTTCATGAAAATTTGACTTGTTCATAAGAAAATGGTCCTTTAGATGTTCCAGTCACACGAAATTTCATCAAGTCTGTTTCCTAAATGGAGTCCCAGCATTTCACCCTCTTGAGATCTTTGCAACTGTTAAGCTACATATAACTGAACACTATGTCTTCCTTATTGCAGCATTATAAGCTCAAGTGCATTATTTGCATACATATTTTTTTTTTTAGAAAAGGAGGATGACCCCCGGCCTTGCATCTGGAAGATATGCATACATATCTTTGGAGAACCTGTTGCTATGCAGATTGAACGAGCAGCTTTACTCCTGCTGACAGTGCTTGTTTTTCTTTTCTTGAAAGGGTCAGTCTAGGACACATCTAGATGTGACATAGTTATGTCACATCTAAGCTGATGTTCACTTTGTTTGTGGTCTATTTTTTTTGTCCTAGTTTTTTTTAATTTCTTGTTGCTGCATTATATATTTGTGCGAGCTTAGATGTGACATCTTTAAAAAACATCTAGATGTGAATTAGACAAACTGTTCTTGAAAAGGCGCTGACAAAGCTCGTGCAGCAGCCCTGCTGAACCCAAAATGGCGGCCTTGCCACTGGCCACCGCGGAGGCCTGCGACGCGAACTCGCACATGATCACCAGCGGCGAGCTCCGCGCGCTGCAGCCCGTCTTCCGGGTCTACGGTGGGCGGCGGCTCTTCGCGGGCCCTGTGGTGACGGTCAAGGTGTTCGAGGACAACGTCCTGGTCCGTGCCATCCTGGAGGAGAAGGGCCAGGGCAGGGTCCTGGTGGTGGACGGCGGCGGGAGCCTCCGCCGCGCCCTCCTTGGGGGCAACATCGCCATGCTGGCGCAGAACAACGGGTGGGCCGGCATCGTGATCAACGGCTGCGTCCGGGACGTCGACGAGATCAACGAGTGCGACATCGGCGTGCGGGCTCTCGGCTCGCACCCGATGAAGTCGGACAAGAGGGGGGTGGGCGAGAAGCACGCCCCGGTCACCGTCGCCGGCGCCAGGATCTGTGATGGTGAGTGGCTCTACGCCGACGCCGACGGCATCCTCGTATCGAAGAGCGAGCTCAGCGTGTAGTGCAGGGCTCCCCAGTTGCCTGTGATGTTCCCCTCTGTGTATGTATTTTCTGGCGTGTAAAATGATGTATGAATGCATGAACTGGGCAGTTGCTCCTTCAGAACAGAAGCTCTGATATCTGAACTTGAGATGTCATGAGCTCTCAACTGAACATGTAAATGATAATGGCAGGCTTGTCTTGCTTGATCAAAAGGAATGAACAATGGGGATAATAATACTTAGGCCCTGTTCGGTAATGGTCCGCTCCGGAAATCTACGGAGCGGGTAAATGGCAACTCCACCATTTTAACCGACAGCTCCGCGAACTCCGCAACCGGAGCTGCGGAGCTGCGGAGCAGAGCAATGCCGAACAGCCCCTTATTGGATGCCTTCATTGCACTGCCAAGTTTCTGTATTATGTCGTGCTGAATGAAGCTTAATTATTCAGACTGATAATGATAAGATTGTATGCACATGTGTTCTATTCTATGGTGGAGCAAAGTGAAGCAGATCAAGCAATATGGTTATGCTAATCTTGATGCAAATCCTAGATAGAAAAACCTAATGCCCATCTTTTGGTAGTAGTAGATGTTTGCACTGCACTGTCAAAATGTGTTCTGTCAGCAGTCCGGTAGTGAAGCAGAACAGAGCAATACTCTGCTACTCCACCAACCAAACCCCTTCACTCCCCCCACACCCACGCCGCCCCGTCCCAAAGCGAATCCGGCGGCGGCGCTGGCCACCGCTCCACGGCTCGTTCCAAGCTCGAGCGTATCCTAGGGGAAACCGCCGGCGGGCGTCAGAAAAAGATGCTTTTTTAGGGCATCTCCAATGGTTGTAAGATTGTTGTTGGTAGACTTTGCCACATAGAGATATAATACTCTTTCCTTACAACTTCAAGTGAGTGTTACTGTCTTGTGCATATTCGGTTTCCCTTATTAGTCGAGGTTATAGTAATGTAATTGATGAGTTATGTATGCGTGCGCAGCATTCATTATATTCTCCTAGAGATTAAGCTTGAGCAGGAACTAGTAACCGTCTTAGACTCGAGACAAAAAGATCTCCAGGAGTATGCAGACATGACTGAAATGCTCGAGAAGTAAGTTAAATCGATCATTATCGCACCATATCGGCAACTTTGTTCATTTCCTGATATCAAGTAATTGTTTTCTTTTTCTAGCAGGGTTTGGAAAAAATTCATCGCAAAAGCTCCGGGACTGCCGGGGAAGCTGTGATTTACACACCCGAAAGTAAGTACTAATAGCTAGTTCCGCGCATCTCCTAGTGATTCAAGCGCTAGTTTTATCAATGCCATTTAGCATGCTTGCTTATCAGTTTGATTGAGCTCTATTTCTTGTAAAGTGGTTGTGGCAGGAACCCGGGAATAATTACTATGGATACTACGTTTGCGAGTCCATCCGCCACACGACCTGTGAGCGGGGCTACTCTAAAAAACAATATGAAGTGCGTAAGCAATAATTTCACAATTTTATTTTATTACCATCATTTTTTTTGTTGAGCCCCTTCTTCAAATTAGATGTTTCAGATGCGGGATGAACTCCTAGCACAAGATCACATGTGAGCAATTCAAGAGGAACTGGCGGGATTTTTTCTTGACCACGTGATCAATAAAGACGGAGAATACCATGTGGAAGTTGAGTTCAGATATTAGGGGATTATATTGTAAGAGATCTTATATTGTATATATGTAGCCAGTAGCGTCGGATAGATATACGAAAACTTGTTGTTCGACCAATCTCTCGGAGAAGGAGAGGTCGATATCACTTCTCTCTGTATGCATATGTTCATGACGATCTTCTGTACTTAATGGTTTCCTTCATTTGCTTACTAGCTAGCGTGTCGAGTCCTCTCTATACGTATAGTACGTAGCGTCGACCAAGCACGGAGATGAGAGAGGACACTTCTCTCTATTAATTAGCTAGCTAAAACAATATATGAAACACCTAAATTAACCCTACAAAACCCCCCAAACCCCCACCCCCTTTCAAAAAAAAAACCCCCAGCCCCTGTACTGCTGACGCGTGGATGCCTTTTAGTCACGGTTGGTGCTACTAACCGGGACAAAAGCCCCCCCCTGCCTGGGTACGCCGCAGCGGCCACGTGGAGCCCCATCTGTCCCGGTTGGTGTAAGAACCGGGACTAAAGGGGGGGCCCTTTAGTACCGACCCTTTAGTCTCGGTTCCATAACCGGGACTAAAGGCTCTTATGAACCGGGACAAATGGCCTTTTTTTTACTAGTGATATTGAAATCTCTGAAAAGGCTTATATTTAGAAATGGAGGGAGTAGTTGGTAAGTAGAGAATCAGCAAATCGTGTATGGCCAAAAACAATGTGCCTCAAGTACAGTGGGAAAACCTAAATATTTTAACAAGTTGCTGGCTAAAGTCAAATTACATGTTCTGATGTCACATGCATGGGTTACATTATTGGGTTACGCCATGCATAGCCATTGTGGTGCTCTTCACATCATTTGGGTAGAACAAAAGAGGCTTGCAAAAGGTATATTTTTCCATGCAGGTGTACTGCACTTTTTTATGCTTCTTTTCAGCCTGATGGTGATTCTCCTTATTTATTTCATTTAGGGCCATTACATGGTTCCTGAATTATCATTTGCTGAACTTTATTTCGTAAGTTGTTACTCCCTCTGTTCCAAACTGCACATAAATTATTCCTTTGTAAGTTTGACCAAGTTTAACTATTGAGAGAAGTATCAACATTAATAATGCCAAAAAAATCAATAATTAAGTTTCATGATGTACCTAATGATATTTCTTTGGTATTATAGACATTTATATTTTGTTCTCAATAAACTTGGTCAAACTTTTACAAAGATTGATTTTTGAATTAAAAAAATCTATATTTTGGATGGTGGGAGTATTCAAAAGCTAATGCTCTTATTGGCAACAAGATTGTGACCTAAGAAACTCTCAACATATGTTTTTTCATGAAAAATATTTCATGATTATGTAAGAAAGTTTAACTTGTGCTGACATATTCGTAAGAATAATTTCAAAGCTGTAAACATCAAGATTGAGTCTTTATGTAAAACAGCAAATATTGTAGAGTGGAGGGAGTTGTTTCTAGCGAATATCGGTTTGATTTACTTTACGCAGAACCAAATAGTAAGAAATTAGGCTCAGACACTAAGATCAGTACGTATGCAACACACAACTTATCTTTTTTTTGGGGGATTGGATGATTTGCCCCACTTTATAAGGGGTTTGATGATTTGCCCTTTGATTGTCTCAATGACAGTGGCCCCGGGCCCCGCCCGGTAGCCTCTCAGGGGGGTGGGGGGGGGGGGGCAAATGATCAAATGAAGAAGTAAAGTGGGGCAAAAGATCCAATTTCTCCTTTTTCATTTCCTATTGTTTTCTGAGAAGACTCTGTGGTAGTCTTTTTTTCACGGAATTGCGCAAAGAAGCATGTTAGAAGTGAACATGCATCACACATTCACGCTGTCAAACAGTTGACCCAGCCTGTCCTGTCCATTATTGCCAATTCAGTCGCTTGTTTCTTATTTCAGGAGAAGACTTGAGTATGCCATCTCATTTTCTAGGACTTCGCGTTGGTTCCTTTTCTTTACGAAGTGCACATCTTGTCCTGTTGGAGTTGATTATGAAATAAACTGAAGCATGTAGCACCAACTATATATACTGTTGAGATACATGATAAAATTTGAGTACCAGCGTTCATGCAGCAATATATAGCAGCGAGAGAGCTCAAGCTTGGCAGCTAATACAGTTATCCAACTCTTGTATGCTCTTCCACAGAATTTGCCTTGTGCCAGCAGCTCATATCGCGCTTAATAGATACTAAGTTCATATGTACCTTTTGTAACGTAAGTCATCCTTTTTCTTCCTCTGTTTTTTTGTTGACATCATAGAATTTTTCGCATCAGACTTTTAAAAGTTTTGGCTACCAGCAGATTCAAAAGCACAATCTAGATGTGTAAACATTGTATCATTAAATTTAAATTTATCATTAAGAAGTATATTACGATTTTAGTATATGTAGTACATTTTGTAATGCTTAAAGTAACAATCGGGCGACTTTAAATTAAGAACATCAAATAAGAAGGTAAATTCACTTTGCTAACATGGTTTAGTTGTTATTCAGCAGACAGACAGGACAAACATTGAAGGCAGGGAAGTTACCTAGAGGTAGCAATGGCGGTAATAGAAGGGGGCCGGCTTTTGCAATTGTGGAACGAATGGGGGATCCAATTCTTGGTCCTCCTCAGCTTCACATTTCAAGTTTTCCTCTTGTTGTTTGCCGGGATCCGCCGGCGTGGAGGCTCCACTGTGATGAGGCTCCTCCTCTGGCTGGTGTACCTCCTGGCAGATTCCACGGCAATATACGCGCTTGGACACCTATCCGTGACCAGTAGCACATCACGGGGGCACCAGCTCGTGGCTTTCTGGGCACCATTCCTGCTGGTGCACCTTGGTGGCCCAGACAGCATCACCGCCTACGCCCTTGAGGACAGCCGGCTCTGGCTCCGGCACTTGCTCACTCTTATCGTGCAGGCCCTTGCAGCTGCTTATGTCCTCCACAAATATGTTGCTGATAGTGGGATCTTGCTCCTCCGAGCCGCCATCATGGTGTTCATCGTTGGTGTCCTCAAGTATGGCGAGAGGACATGGGCACTCAAGCATGGTAGCATGGGTAGAATCCAGAGCGAGAGTAGAAGTAGTCATGATATTGTTTCTGAATTTGATATGCCGAATGGTCTGGCAGATCGAAGAGATAACGAAGAGGAACTTCTGATTGCTGCTTACAGCATGTTCCCGATATGCGTGCACCTCTTTGGCGGTACCATTATTGGGCCTAATGATTTAAATAGGTTGCTGCGGAAGTATCATCTCGGTGGAGAAGACTTGCACAAGTTGGTAGAGATGGAGCTGTCCCTGATGTATGACACCCTGTACACCAAGGCAGCGGTAATCCACACATGGTACGGCTTCTGCATTCGTATAATTTCTCTGGCCTTAACCATCGCTGTATTCCTGCTGTTCAAATCCAGCAACAAGTTGGGTTACAGCAGAGCTGATGTTGCCATCACCTATGTTTTGGTGATTGGGGCATTGGTCATGGATATCATATCAGTGTGTGGGATAGTAGGGTCATCCTGGATTTGCCTACACATTCGTCGGCGTCTGCATGTAACAAGAAAGAGAAGGTGGTCGGGCTCCATTGGGCAGTATAACTTGCTCCACCTGTGCACCCATGACCAGACTGATCTAGGCAGCAGGCTGGCAGAAATGGTGGGGCTCGAGGACTGGTGGAGCAGACTGCATTTCTCGGGCACCGCCGACATCTCGGTGACAGATCTTAAGGATCTGCTCTTCAAGACATTGCCAGACATAGACTCCAGGAACTCAAGAGGTGCCAACATACTGAAGAACAGGGGATTAAGCAAGGATCGTGCAGAATGGTGTCATTGGAGTGTGAACATTGACCTCGACCGGAGCATCCTTATTTGGCACATTGCTACTGATATCTACTTGTGTAGATCCAAAGTAAAGCATGCGGAAAAGCTTGCTGAGGCAGTGAAGGTGCTATCCAATTACATGATGTTCTTGCTGGTGGCAAAACCTGCTATGCTGCCTGGCCTTATTCGCCATGCCCTGTATGCCCAGACCCGCAACAATTTGTACTGCAATTGGTCTAGGCATTTATCCGGTGGATGGGTTGTGCCCTCACATCAGTTGCAGGTTGTATCACCCAAAAAGAGCTGGCTCTGCATGGTCAAGGAATTATTCCACCACGAGGGCCCCAATGGCCCGTGCAGAATCATACAAAGGGAGGAACTTGCTCGATCTATGCTGAAGGGAGAGGTATACACTGATTCTACTTAAATTTAAGCATTTAGTAAAATTCAAATTTTACCGACAATTACAATAATAATGCACATATTACTAAAAAAATACAATCTAAATTCAGTGATTTATTCGTTTTTTCTAAATCACGCGGGTGCTTATATCTATCTACTTACTATTGGTTTCAGTTCTCCCAAGTTAGCGGAAAAGCACAGACTGCTGGTTCTCGTGAATTTGCTATTGACTACGCAATTGACCTTGCTGCGGAGCTTGTCATCTTGGAGTCAAGCAAGCCTGACTTACTAGAAGTTATCTTTGGGGTGTGGTTGGAAATGTTGTGCTACGCCGCCCAGAACTGCAGTCCGGATTCCCATGCCAGACAGCTCAGCAATGGCAGCGAGTTCATTACGGTCGTGTGGCTTCTAATATATCATGTTGGCAAATCAGGGGACGACAGCTCAAGCCTCGATGTTCCGGCACCGCCAATGCGCAGGCCAACACGCAGTTGGCCTTGATCTGCATGATATTGATATGATCAAGACCTCGTGTAAGATGCGTGTTTATAATCTATCTTTATCTCAACTACTATCTATTGGTGGCCCAGTTCTAAATGTCTTTTCCTTTGACCAAATTATGCTTCTAGAAACCCAGTTCTACGTAACCCTTGTGTCTGAACTTACACAATCTGCACTAAATATGCACTTGAAACGGTTACGTTGATTTCGAATATCTACTGTAAACCATGCTCTCTTGTAAATTGTGAGGATAAAGTTACTGTTTTCATAGGCCAAAGTAATCCATATTCTTGAAAGATAAGTCTCCTTTGTTGTTCGTATTTCTTTGGAACAAATCATATACTTGGCTGGTACACAAATTTGTCAAAGGAAAACTTGGAGTATTTTATATGCACTAATATATTCGTCTCAACAGTGCTTAGATGTTAATTGTAAGTTGTGACAATCTGCAAATTGTTTCCTTGCTATAGGTAATTGTCAGAAAATAACTGCATTCATGTCTAATGCCTGTCACCGTAGGATGAATTAGGTATATGAAATTATACTGAACCTTAGATTCTGATGCTCTGAATAGGCTTGAAGCTGGAACGAGCTGGAGTGTGGGTAGAACAGATGGCGAGTGAGAGTCCCATGAAGATATTGTAGAACATAAAGGAGATTACTGTAGTGGACCTAAGTGAGTGCTGA
Organism: Aegilops tauschii subsp. strangulata; assembly: GCF_002575655.3. Classification (NCBI taxonomy): domain Eukaryota; kingdom Viridiplantae; phylum Streptophyta; class Magnoliopsida; order Poales; family Poaceae; genus Aegilops; species Aegilops tauschii. The sequence continues at coordinate 647,928,181 of NC_053041.3, read as the reverse complement.
GACGAACTGACTTACAACGTAAACATGATAGGAAATATCTAGGCGAGTGATAGCTGGATTGACAAGAGTCACAATAGGACTAGACAGGACGTTGAGCTCCATCAGAGTGTCAGCAGTGTGCTCATCAGTAGGAGCATCACGAGCAAGAAAATATGGATATCTCACTTGAAATATAAAGTAACCATTCGGATGTAGAAGAAACCTCAATCCCGAAAAAGTAGCAATGAGGCCAAGATCAAATGTAGGAAACAGCTCGCTAAGATGATCATGTCGTCGACATATAGAAGAAGAGCCCGTCCACGAGATGAAAGGTGGACAAGTAGCGTGGGATCGTGAGCACTCGTTGAGAAACCAGCATCAATGCCCAATGAGGCGAACAGTCAAACTATGTACGAGGAGCTTTCTTATGGCCATAGCGAGAGTGGTGAAGGTGACATTTTTTTTGGAAAAGGAGGATGACCCCCGGCCTCTGCATCTGGGAGATGCATGCGGCCATTTTATTGATTATTCTCGAGGACCTTATAAAGTAGAATAACAATATATATGCCTGAATCCGCCATCTTGGCAACATCTGCCGCTACTCCTATCCAAATGATGAAAGGGTGCAAGCTGGGCCACATACCCAGACCTCTCACCTAAGCCTAACATCTAAAGCCGGAGGCCCCGACCAAGCCATCTGCAGGGTCCGGGGCTCAAACTGGTCCGACGCACTCACATATGTCGTCGCCGCCATCTTCCACTGGTCCATCTTCAGAGCAGATTGAGGTGACAACCTTGGCAGGTCCTCCGCCATCGACGCCACCACGACGCCAAACGACGACCTCCACCTACGCGAGCCATGGCAGGTCCTCCGTCATTGACGCCACCACGACGCCAGCCGACGACCTCCACCTACGCGAGTCCATCTCCAAGCAACGGACGTAAATCCATGCTAGGATAGGGCCACACTGCCGCCATCGCCCACCACCCACAAGCGCCACTCAACCCCAAGGTTCCCAAAGTGGCGCCTTAAAGAAGGGAACGGCATCGTGAGCGCCGCCGCCGCCCAACAAAGTTAGGGCTTTCGCCCGGGAGACCTAGGGGAAGGTGAAGTGAGGAGATCAGCCCATACCGACGCCTCCAAGGAGGGGGACGGCGCCCTCAGGCGTCGCTATCGGCGCGGCCGGTCATGGCCGGCCAGGGATTTTGCCCGAACTAGATCCCCGCCACCAGCAGCGCCTCCTATACAGAACCGGCGACCAAGAGGAAGCGCGGCCCGATCAGGCTGGCCCGCACGCCGAACAGGGGAGGAGGGGAGGCGCCAGATCGCGGGCACCGACCGCCGCAGAAGCCGCCGCCGGCCGCCAACGACCACCGGATCCCGTCGCCCGCGCGGCCGGGACACCAGATCCATGGCCCGCATGGCTGCTAGCCGGCCGTGCCTTGCCAATGGAGCCGCCGCTCTAGATCCGGGGTTCCCCACGCAGATGCAGGGCAACCGAGGCCCCGCCGCCACCATCCTTGGCGCCCCGGGCTTGCCCGGCGGCTGCCTCAGGCGGCGGCGAGGAAGGGAAGAGGAGGGGTGTGAGGAGGAGGGGTGGCTAGGGTTGGGAGGAGGAGCGGCTGGGGTGGGAGGATAACTAACCTCGTGTTGGGCAGGATAACTAACCTCGTCAAAAAACATAATACCCCGATGGAGGTTGCATGTGTTGGGAAACTTTGTATGGAGAACAAAATTTTTTCTACGCACACGCAAGATCTATCAAGGAGATGCATAACAACGATAGGGGGAGAGTGTCTATGTACCCTCGTAGACCGTAAGCGAAAGCATTTGACAACGCGATTGATGTAGTTGAACTTCTTCGTGTTCCAACCGATCGAGCACCAAACGTACGACACCGTCGCGTTCAGCACACGTTCAGCTCGATGATGTCCTCCGCCTTCTTGATCTAGCAAAACGGCGAGGTAGTGGATGAGTTCCGACAGCACGACGGCGTGGTGATGGTGATGGTGAAGCTATCTCCGCAGGGCTTTGTCTAAGCACTACGAAAATATGACTGGGGGTGTAAACAGTGGAGGGGGTGGCGCACATGGCTAGGCAATTGTCTGTTGTGTGCCAGGCACCCCCCTCCCACATATATATAGGTGGGAGGGAGGTGGGAGCAGCCAAGGGGGGCTCCCAAGTAGGGGGAATCCTACTTGGGGTCTCTCCCAAGCCGCGCCCCCTTTCCTTATTTGGAGCGCGGGAGGAAGGAAGGAAGGAGGTGCCCCCCCTTTCCTTTCTCTCCTGAGGAGGGAAAGGCAGGAGGGGCCACCCCTCCCCTTTCCTTCCCCTTAGGGCCGACCAGCCATGGGAGGGGCGCGCCAGCCCCCTTGTGGGCTGGTCTGTCCCCTCCTTTGGCCCATAAGGCCCATATCTTCCACGGAGGGCGCGGGGGGGGGGGGGGGGGTGTGCCCGGAACCCCCTTCCGGTGACCCAATTCCTTCCTGGTATGTCCCAAAACACTTCCTGTGTCCAAATACCATCGTCCTATATATCAATCTTTACCTCTCAACCATTTCGAGGCTCCTCGTCATGTCTGTGATCTCATCTGGGACTCTGAACAACATTCGGTCACCAAATCATATAACTCATATAACACTATATCGTCAACGAACGGTAAGCATGTGGACCCTACAGGTTCGAGAACTATGTAGACATGACCGAGACACCTCTCCGGTCAATAACCAATAGTGGAACCTGGATGCCCATATTGGTTCCTACATATTCTACAAAGATCTTTATCGGTCGAATCGTTATGATAACATACGTAATTCCCTTTGTCCATTGATACGTCCATTTTGCATCATGCTTTTATATCGATATTTATTGCATTATGGGCTATTATTACACATCATGTCACAATACTTATGCCTTTTCTCTCCTATTTTACAAGGTTTACATGAAGAGGGAGAATGCCGGCAGCTAGAATTCTGGGCTGGAAAAGGAGCAAATATTAGAGATCTATTCTGCACAACTCCAAAAGTTCTGAAACTCCACGAAAGTCAGTTTTGGAATATATAAAGAATATTGGGCGAAGAAAGCACCAGAGGGGGCCACCCACCGTCCACGAGGGTGGGGGACGCGCCCCCTTTCTCGTGGGCCCCCTCGCAGGCCTCCGGTGCCCATCTTTTGCTATATGAAGTCTTTCGCCCTGGAAAAAAATTAGAAGGAAGCTTTCGGGATGAAGTGCCGCAGCCACGAGGCGGAACCTGGCGAAACCAATCTAGGGCTCCGGCGGAGCTGTTCTGCCGGGGAAACATCCCTCCGGGAGGGGGAAATCATCACCATCGATCCTCTCATCGGGAGGGGGTTAATCTCCATCAACATCTTCACCAACACCATCTCCTCTCAAACCCTATTTCATCTCTTGTATCCAATATTTGTCCCAAAACCTCAGATTGGTACCTGTGGGTTGCTATTAGTGTTGATTACTCCTTGTAGTTGATGCTAGTTGGTTTATTTGGTGGAAGATCATATGTTCAGATCCTTTATGCATATTAATACCCCTCTGATTATGAACATGAATATGATTTGTGAGTAGTTACGCTTGTTCCTGAGGACATGGGAGAAGTCTTGCTATAAGTAGTTGACACGTCTTCGTCGTATCTATAATTTTTGATTGTTCCACGCCAATATTCTACAACTTTCATATACTTTTGGCAACTTTTTATCCTATTTTGGGGACTAACATATTGATCCAGTGCCCAGTGCCAGTTCCTGTTTGTTGCATGGTTTTTGTTACGCAGAAAATCCATATCAAACGGAGTCCAAACGGGATAAAAACTGATGGAGATTTTTTTGGAATATATGTGAATTTTGGGAAGTGGAATCAACGCGAGACGATACCCGAGGGGGCCACGAGGCAGGGGCGCGCCCCAGGGGGTAGGCGCACCCCTGACCCTCGTGGCCACCCCATAAGGCGGTTGGTGCCCTTCTTTCGCCGCAAGAAAGCCAATATCCGGTTAAAAATCGTGTCCAAATTTCAACCCAATCGGAGTTACGGATCTCCAAGAATATAAGAAACGGTGAAAGGCCAGAATCAGGGAACGCAGAAATAGAGAGAGACAGAGAGACAGATCCAATCTCGGAGGGGCTCTCGCCCCTCCGCCGCCATGGAGGCCATGGACTAGAAGGGAAACCATTCTCCCATCTAGGGAGAAGGTCAAGGAAGAAGAAGAAGAAGAAGGGGGGCCCTCTCCCCCTCTCTTCCGGTGGCGCCGGAACGCGGCTGGGGCCATCATTGTCACCGCAATCTACACCAACACCTCCGTCATCTTCACCAACATCTTCATCACCTTCCCCCATCTATATACAACGGTCCAATCTCCCGCAACCCGCTGTACTCTCTACTTGAACATGGTGCTTTATGCTTCATATTATTATCCAATGATGTGTTGCCATCCTATGATGTCTGAGTAGATTTTCGTTATCCTATCGGTAATTGGTGAATTGCTATGATTGGTTTAATTTTCTTGTGGTTATGTTGCTGTCCTTTGGTGCCCTTCATATGAGCGCGCGCGTGGATCACACCATAGGGTTAGTTGTATGTTGATAAGACTATGTATTGGAGGGCAAGGGTGACAGAAGCTTCAACCTAGCATAGAAATTGATGCATACAGGATTGAAGGGGGACCAATATATCTTAATGCTATGGTTGGGTTTTACCTTAATGAACGTTAGTAGTTGCGGATGCTTGCTAATAGTTCCAATCGTAAGTGCATAGAATTCCAAGTCAGGGATGACATGCTAGCAGTGGCCTCTCCCACATAAAACTTGCTATCGGTCTAGTAAAGTAGTCAATTGCTTAGGGACAATTTCGCAACTCCTACCACCACTTTTCCACACTCGCTATACTAACTTTATTGCTTCTTTACCTAAACAGCCCCTAGTTTTTATTTACGTGCTCTTTATATTCTTCCAAACCTATCCAACAACACCTACAAAGTACTTCTAGTTTTATACTTGTTCTAGGTAAAGCTAACGTCAAGCGTGCGTAGAGTTGTATCGGTGGTCGATAAAACTTGAGGGAATATTTGATCTACCTTTAGCTCCTCGTTTGGTTCGAGACTCTTACTTATCAAAAGAGGCTACAATTGATCCCCTATACTTGTGGGTTATCAAGACCTTTTTCTGGCGCCGTTGCCGGGGAGTTATAGCGTGGGGTGAATATTCTCGTGTGTGCTTGTTTGCTTTATCACTAAGTAGTTTTTATTTTGTTCTCTTGTTTTCTATCTTTAGTTATGGGTAGGAAACGCAAAATACCAAAAAAATTAGTTGTACCTACTACAACAATGGTTGAAAGAACCACTCAAAATCTATCACACTACTGAAGCTTTTTACTTGGATCATCTTCGATCCCTATGTGCTCAGGCTGAAACCCCAACTAGGTTAGTTGAGGGCAAATCTTTAGATGAGCATGCTTGTTATGTGCGACACCGCATATCTAAAAAAGGGAAACTTTTACTGGATGAAATTCATCGTTTGCAGTGCTATGCTTGGAATTTATGTGAAATATATGATTGTACTTGTTGTTCTAAAGACCCTAAGAAACACCTTCCTTACCAATGTGAGTTTAGTGATAATGGAATAGTATCTTCGTATACTAAGGGTGTTTATAATTACTATGATGTTCAACAAATTGAAGAATTTGTTGCTTTTAGGGGTACTTGTGAAATTGCTTCTTTTATTGAAGAGTGTGATACTACTCTCTACAAATCTAAAAATTTGGCCATACTTAAATATTGCTATGATAATTATGCTTCTAATCCTTATATTAAACCATATATTGAGGACTCCTCTGCTGTCCAAGAAGAGACTAATATTTTGCAGGAGTCTATGGAAGAAGAAATTAATGACATTGTGAGCTCATTGGATGAAAAAGATGAGGATGAGAGCGAAGAACAAAAGGAGGAAGAGTGGTTTACCTTAATACTTCTTTTGTAGTTGTGGATGCTTGCAATAGGGGTTAATCATAAGTGGGATGCTTCTTCAAGGAAGGGCAGTACCCAAGCACCGGTCCACCCACATATCAAATTATCAAAGTAACGAACATGAATCATATGAGCGTGATGAAAACTAGCTTGACAATAATCCCCATGTGTCCTCGGGAGCGTTTTCCTTTATATAAGAGTTTGTCTAGGCTTGTCCTTTGCTACAAAAAGGATTGGTCCACCTTGGTGCACCTTGTTTACTTTTACTACTTGTTACTAGTTACAAATTACCTTATCACAAAACTATCTGTTACCGGTAATTTCAGTGCTTGCAGAGAATACCTTACTGAAAACCACTTATCATTTCCTTCTGATACTCGTTGGGTTCGACACTCTTACTTATGGAAAGGACTACGATAGATCCCCTATACTTGTGGGTGATCAAGACTCTTTTCTGGCTCCGTTGCCGAGGAGTGAAGCGCCTTTGGTGGTGGAATTTGGTAAGGAAAAATTTATATAGTGTGCTGAAATTTACTGTCACTTGTTACTATGGAATATTATCCTTTGAGGGGCTTGTTCGGGGTATCTTCAGCCCGGCCAGTAGAGCAAAGAGTTGCTCCTCAACCTACTGAACCTACTGAAAATGTTTACTTTGAAATTCCTTCGGGTATGATAGAGAAATTGCTAGCTAATCCTTTTACATGAGATGGAACATTGCATCCCCATTTGCACCTAATCTATGTGGATGAAGTTTGTGGATTATTTAAGCTTGCAGGTATGCCCGAGGATGTTCTCAAGAAGAAAGTCTTCCCTTTATCTTTGAAGGGAAAGGCATTGACATGGTTTAGGCTATGTGATGATATTGGATCATGGAACTACAACCGATTGAAATTGGAATTTCATCAGAAGTTTTATCCTATGCATCTGGTTCATCGTGATCGTAGTTATATATATAATTTTTGGCCTCGTGAAGGAGAAAGTATCGCTGAAGCTTGGGGGAGGCTTAAGTCAATGTTATATTCCTGCCCCAATCATGAGCTCTCAAGAGAAATCATTATTCAAAAATTTTATGCTCTGCTTTCTCTCAATAACCGCTCCATGCTCGATACTTCTTGTACTGGTTCTTTTATGATGAAGACTATTGAATTCAAATGGGATTTATTGGAAATAATTAAACGCAACTCTGAAGACTGGGAACTCGGCGAAGGTAAGGAGTCAGGTGTAACACCTAAGTTTGATTGTGTTAAATCTTTTATGGATATCAATGTTTTCCGTGAATTTAGCACTAAATATGGACCGGACTCTGAGATAGTAGCTTCTTTCTGTGAATCATTTGCTACTCATGTTGATCTCCCTAAGGAGAAGTGGTTTAAATATCATCCTCCCATTGAAGTAAAAGTAGTTGAACCTATTAAAGTTGAAGAAAAGACTATCACTTATAATGTTGATCCTATTGTTCCTACCGCTTATATTGAGAAACCATCTTTCCCTGTAAGAATAAAGGATCATGCTAAAGCTTCAACCGTGGTCAACAAAAGTAATATTAGAACACATACACCCCCTGAGAAAATTAAAGTTGAACCTAGTATTGCTATGGCTAGGGATCTCTTGGTCGATAATATTGATGGGCATGTTATTTACCTCTGTCATGAAGCTGCTAGAATTGCTAGACCCGATACTAAAAATAAACATAGACCTGTTGTAGGCATGCCTGTTATTTATGTGAAAATAGGAGATCATTGCTATCATGGTTTATGTGATATGGGTGCTAGTGCGAGTGCAATACCCCATTCTTTATACCAAGAAATTATGCATGATATTGCACCTGCTGAGTTAGAAGGTATTGATGTTACAATTAAGCTTGCCAATAGAGATACTATTTCACCAGTTGGGATTGTAAGAGATGTTGAAGTCTTGTGTGGGAAAGTTAAATATCCTACTGATTTTCTTGTTCTTGGTTCCCCACAAGATGATTTTTGTCCCATTTTATTTGGTAGACCCTTCATGAATACTGTTAATGCTAGGATAGATTGCAAAAAGGATATTGTCTCTATTGGATTAGGGGATATGTCTCATGATTTTAATATTGCTAAATTTCGTAGACAACCCCATGATAAAGAATTGCCTACTAAATATGAAATTATTGGTCTTGCTTCTACCGTGCCCCCTAACGATCCTTTAGAACAATATTTGCTAGACCATGAAAACGACATGTTTATGAATGAAAGAAGGGAAATAGATGAAGTATTCTTTAAACAGGGAGCTATTTTGAAACACAACATGCCTGTTGAAATTCTAGGGGGTCCTCCTCCACCAAAGGGTGATCCCGTGTTTGAGCTTAAACCATTACATGATACTCTTAAAGATGCTTATCTTGATGAAAAGAAGATATATCCTTTTATTATTAGTGCTAACCTTTCAGAGCAGGAAGAAGAGAAATTATTGAAAACTCTGAAGAAGCATCGTGCTGCTATTGGATATACTCTTGATGATCTTAAGGGCATTAGTCCCACTCTATGCCAACACAAAATAAAATTGGAGAAAGACGCTAAATCGGTTGTTGATCACCAATGATGGTTAAATCCTAAGATGAAAGAAGTGGTAAGGAAGGAAATACTAAAGCTTCTAGAGGCAGGTATAATTTATCCCGTTGCTGATAGTTAGTGGGTTAAGTCCTGTCCATTGTGTCCCTAAGAAGGGAGGTATTACTGTTGTTCCTAATGATAAAGATGAATTGATCCCACAAAGAATTGTTACAGGTTATAGAATGGTAATTGATTTTTGTGAACTAAATAAAGCTACTAAAAAGGATCATTACCCTTTACCTTTTATTGATCAAATGCTAGAAAGATTATCCAAACATACACATTTTTGTTTTCTAGACGGTTATTCTGGTTTCTCTCAAATACCCGTGTCAAAAGAGGATCAAGAAAAGACCACCTTTACTTGACCTTTTGGTACCTTTTCTTATAGACGTATGCCTTTTGGTTTATGCAATGCACCTGCTATCTTTCAAAGATGTATGACTGCTATATTCTCTGACTTTTGTGGAAAGATTGTTGAGGTTTTCATGGATGATTTCTCCGTGTATAGAACTTATTTTGATGATTGCTTAAGCAACCTTGACCGAGTTTTGCAGAGATGTGAAGAAACTAATCTTGTCTTGAATTGGGAGAAGTGCCACATTATGGTTGAAGGTATTTGCTTGGGGCATAAAATTTCTGAAAGAGGTATTGAAGTTGATAAAGCTAAAGTTGATGCTATTGAAAAGATGCCGTGTCCTAAGGACATTAAAGGTATAAGAAGTTTCCTTGGTCATGCCAGTTTTTACAGGAGGTTCATTAAAGACTTCTCAAAAATTCCTAGGCCTCTGACTAATCTCTTACAAAAAGATGTTCCTTTTGTATTTGATGATGATTGTGTAGAAGCATTTGAAATACTTAAGAAAGCCTTGACTTCTACACCTATAGTTCAGCCACCTGATTGGAATTTACCCTTTGAAATTATGTGTGATTCTAGTGATTATGCTATAGGTGCTGTTCTAGGACAAAGAGTTGATAAGAAATTAAATGTTATCCAATATGCTAGTAAAACTCTAGACATCGCCCAGAGAAATTATGCTACTACTGAAAAAGAATTTTTAGCAGTTGTATTTGCTTGTGATAAGTTCAGACCATATATTGTTGATTCTAAAGTAACTGTTCACACTGATCATGCTGCTATTAAATATCTTATGGAAAAGAAAGATGCTAAACCTAGACTTAATAGATGGTTCTCCTACTACAAGAATTTGATTTGCATATTACTGATAGAAAGGGAGCTGAGAACCCCGTTGTAGACAACTTGTCTAGGTTAGAGAATGTTCTTGATGACCCACTACCTATTGATGATAGCTTTCCTGATGAACAATTAGCTGTCATAAATGCTTCTTGTACTGCTCCATGGTATGCTGATTATACCACCAAGTTTCACATACCAGCAAAAGAAAAAGTTTTTCTATGATTTAAGAAATTACTTCTGGGTTGACCCACACCTTTATAAAGAAGGAGTAGATGGTGTTATTAGACGTTGTGTACCTGAGCATGAACAGGAACAAATCCTACACAAGTGTCACTCCGAGGCTTATGGAGGACACCATGCCGGAGATAGAACTGCGCATAAGGTATTGCAATCCGGCTTTTACTGGCCTACTCTTTTTAAAGATGCACGTAAGTTTGTCTTGTCTTGTGACGAATGTCAAAGAATTGGTAATATTAGTAGACGTCAAGAAATGCCTAGGAACTATTCACTTGTTATTGAACCATTTGATGTTTGGGGCTTTGATTATATGGGACCTTCCTTCCTCGAATGGGTATACACATATTTTAGTTGCTGTTGATTACGTTACTAAGTGGGTAGAAGCTATTCCAACTAGTAGTGTTGATCCTAACACCTCTATTAAGATGCTTAAAGAAGTTATTTTTCCGAGGTTCGTAGTCCCTAGATACTTAATGACTGATGGTGGTTCACATTTTATTCATGGTGCCTTTCGTAAAATGCTTGCTAAGTATGATGTTAATCATAGAATTGCATGTCCATACCATCCACAATCTAGTGGTCAAGTAGAACTAAGTAATAGGGAGATTAAATTAATTTTGCAAAAGACTGTTAATAGATCTAGAAAGAATTGGTCCAAAAAACTTGATGATGCATTATGGGCCTATAGAACTGCATATAAAAATCCCATGGGTATGTCTCCGTATTAAATGGTTTATGGAAAAGCATGTCACTTACCTCTCAAACTAGAACATAAGGCATATTGGGCCATTAAAGAGCTCAATTATGATTTCAAACTTGCCACTGAAAAGAGGCTATTTGACATTAGCTCACTTGATGAATGGAGAACCCAGGCCTATGAGAATGCCAAACTATTTAAAGAAAAAGTTAAAAGATGGCATGCCAAAATGATATAAAAGCGTGAGTTTAATGTAGGTGATTATTTTCTGCTATAAAACTCTCGTTTAAGGTTTTTTGCAGGAAAACTCCTCTCTAAATGGGAAGGTCCTTACGTTATCGAGGAGGTCTATCGTTCCGGTGCCATAAAAATCAACAACTTTGAAGGCACAAATCTAAAGGTGGTGAACGGTCAAAGAATCAAACATTATATCTCAGGTAATCCAATAAATGTTGAAACTAATGTTACTGAGACCGTAACCCCGGAGGAATATATAAGGGACACTTTCCAGAACGTTTCAGACTCCGAAAAGGAATAGGTATGTGGTACGGTAAGTAAACCGACTCCAAAACAGTTCTAGTGGTATTTTTTCTCCATTTTGGAATATTTAAGAAAATAGGAAAATAAGAAGTTGTCCGAAAGGGGCACGAGGCATCCACGAGGGTGGAGGGCGTGCCCTACCCCCTGGGCGCGCCCCCTGCCTCGTGGGCACCTTGTGTGCCCACCGGACTCCGTTTTCTTGCACGATAGTTCTTTTGGTCAGTAAAAATTCATTATATAATCTCCCGAAGGTTTTGAGCACGGTACCACGACACAATCCTCAGCTTTTGTTTCGAGCTGTTTTTCGGACAGATCTAGATCACCATGACGTCTTCAAGCGACCCCAAGGACAAATTCTTCAAGAAGTTCATCAACCCCTACCTCGCGGAGGTGCTGCAACACCCTCAAACCATTGAGATGCGTGAGGGGGTGCTGCACATCCGCGATGTTGAGGGACCAAGGAGGACCGGAAGCGTGGAGACAAGACTCAAAGCAATGGAGCAGCAAGTTTTCAAGTGCCAAGGGATGGTGGAACGCGGACTCGACGCCAACCACATGATGATCGCGGAGTTCACCAACAACCACAAGCTGGATGCCAAGAACATTGGGGAGGCCATCTTCAAGCTTCACGAGAAAATCGAGCACCTCCAAGCCCAGATCTATGACCTGCAAAACCAAAACTGTGAGTATGAATATAGATTCAAGAGGATGAGTTTGGCTGCAGATTTGAGGATCCCGGAGACTCGATCATCTTTCTATGATGGTGATCCTATGCCTTGGAAGAAGGACGACAAGCCTACATCATCAACAACTCCATCATCACCACCTCCAAGGAAAGAGAATTGAGTATTGGGTATGGGCACTCCCTTTGGCAACTGCCAAGCTTGGGGGAGGTGCCCCGGTATCGTATCACCATCACACTCCTATCTTTACCATTTTTCTTACTTTGATCCTTTTAGTAATATCTTGATTTAGTAGAATAAAGTTTTAGTATGATCTAGTTTTGAGTTTTGCTTTATGATCCTTCTATGTAACCGAGTCCGTGAGCTATATATAATAAAGATTAGTTTTGAGTCAAGGGCTTGATTATCTTACTATGATCTTGAGGGAATAAAATAAAGAATAAAAAAGAATTAAAGAGATCATATTGATCTTATGGAGAGTAATGACTTCACATATAAAAGAGTATGATGAATAAAAGTTGTTGAGAGTTGACAAACATAGTTTTGGTCATCGTTGCAATTAATAGGAAGTAATAAAGAAAGAGAGGTTTTCGCATATAAATATACTATCTTGGACATCTTTTATAATTGTGAGCACACATTAAAATATGACATGCTAAAAAGTTGATGTTGGACAAGGAAGACAACGTAATGGGTTTTGTTTTCTTATATCCGAAATAAAGTATATTGTCATGGATCATCCAACATGCTGAGCTTGCCTTTCCCCCTCATGCTAGCCAAATTCGTTGCACCAAGTAGAGATACTACTTGTGCTTCCAAATATCCTCAAACCCGGTTTTGCCATGAGAGTCCATCATATCTACCTATGGATTGAGTAAGATCCTTCAAGTAAGTTGACATTGTTGCATGCAATAAAAATTGCTCTCTAATTATGTATGATTTATTAGTGTGGATAAAATAAGCTTTATACGATCTTGTGATATGGAAGCAATAAAAGCAACAGACTGCATAATAAAGGTCCCTATCACAAGTGGCAAGATAAAGTGACGTTCTTTCGCATTAAGATTTCGTGCATCCAACCATAAAAGTACATGACAACCTCCGCTTCCATCTGCGAAGGGCCTATCTTTTATTCTTGTCTTATACCTTATACAAGAATCATGGTGATCTTCACCTTTCCTTTTTACATTTTATCCTTTGGCAAGCACATTGTGTTGGAAAGATCCTAACATATATATCCAATTGGATGTAAGTTATCATAAACTATTATTGTTGACGTTACCCTTGAGGTAAAAGGTTGGGAGGCAACACTATAAGCCCCTATCTTTCTCTGTGTCCGATTAAAACTCCATACCCACAAGTATTGCGTGAGTGTTAGCAATTGTGAAAGACTAAATGATAGTTGAGTATGTGGACTTGCTGAAAAGCTCTTATATTGACTCTTTCCGATGTTATGATAAATTGCAATTGCTTCAATGACCGAGATCATAGTTTATTAGTTTTCAATGAAGTTTCTGATTCATACTTGACATTGTGAATAGATTGCTACTTTAGCATAAGAAATCATATGACAATATATATACGTTGCTGTTTTAAGATTGATCATGATGCCCTCATGTCTGTATTTTATTTTATCGACACCTCTATCTCTAAACATCTAGACATATTTTTCGATATTGGCTTCCGCTTGAGGACAAGCGAGGTCTAAGCTTGGGGGAGTTGATACGTCCATTTTGCATCATGCTTTTATATCGATATTTATTGCATTATGGGCTGTTATTACACATTATGTCACAATACTTATGCCTTTTCTCTCTTATTTTACAAGGTTTACATGAAGAGGGAGAATGCCGGCAGCTAGAATTCTGGGCTGGAAAAGGGGCAAATATTACAGACCTATTCCGCACAACTCCAAAAGTCCTGAAACTCCACGAAAGTCAGTTTTGGAATATCTAAAAAATATTGGGCGAAGAAAGCACCAGAGGGCGGCCACCCACCATCCACGAGGGTGGGGGGTGCGCCCTACGCCCTAGGCGCGCCCCCTGCCTCGTGGGCCCCCTGGCAGGCCTCCGGTGCCCATCTTTTGCTATATGAAGTCTTTCGCCCTGGAGAAAATCAGAAGGAAGCTTTTGGGACGAAGCGCCGCCGCCACGAGGAGGAACCTGGCGAAACCAATCCATGGCTTCGACGGAGCTGTCCTGCGGGGAAACATCCCTCCGGGAGGGGGAAATCTTCACCATCGTCATCACCATTGATCCTCTCATCGGGAGGGGGTCAATCTCCATGAACATGTTCACCAGCACCATCTCTTCTCACACCCTAGTTCATCTCTTGTATCCAATCTTTGTCCCAAAACCTCAGATTGGTACATGTGGGTTACTAGTAGTGTTGATTACTGCTTGTAGTTGATGCTAGTTGGTTTATTTGGTGGAAGATCATATGTTCAGATCCTTTATGCATATTAAAACACCTCTGATTATGAACATGAATATGATTTGTGAGTAGTTACGTTTGTTCCTGAGGACATGGGAGAAGTCTTGCTATAAGTAGTCATGTGAATTTTGTATTCGTTCGATATTTCGATGAGATGTATGTTGTCTTTCCTCTAGTGGTGTTATGTGAATGTCGACTACATGACACTTCACCATTGGTTGGGCCTAGAGGAAGGCATTGGGAAGTAATAAGTAGGTGATGGGTTGCTAGAGTGACAGAAGCTTAAACCCTAGTTTATGCGTTGCTTCGTGAGGGGCTGATTTGGATACATATGTTTCATGCTATGGTTAGGTTTACCTTAATACTTGTTTTGTAGTTATGGATGCTTGCAATAGGGAATAATCATGAGTGGAATGTTTGTCCGAGGAAGGGCAGTACCCAAGCACCGGTCCACCCACATATAAAATTATCAAAGTAACGAACGCGAATCATATGAGCGTGATGAAAACTAGCTTGACGATAATCCCCATGTGTCCTCGGGAGCGTTTTCCTTTATATAAGAGTTTGTCTAGGCTTGTCCTTTGCTACAAAAAGGATTGGGCCACCTCGCTGCACCTTGTTTACTTTTACTACTTGTTACTCGTTACAAATTACCTTATCACAAAACTACCTGTTACCAATAATTTCAGTGCTTCCAGAGAATACCTTACTAAAAACTGCTTGTCATTTCCTTCTGCTCCACGTTGGGTTCGACACTCTTACTTATCGAAAGGACTACGATAGATCCCCTATACTTGTGGGTCATCATCCATCGGTATGTGTTACTTGCCCGAGATTCGATCGTCGGTATCTTCATATCTAGTTTAATATCATTACCGGTGAGGGAGTCCTGGATGAAGGGGTCTTCGGACAGCCGGACTATATGCATATGCCGGACTGTTGGACTATGAAGATACAAGATAGAAGACTTCGTCCCGTGTCCGGATGGGACTCTCCTTTGCGTGGAAGGTAAGCTTGGCGGTTCGGATATGAAGATTCCTTTCTCTGTAACCGACTCTGTGTAACCCTAGCCCCCTCCGGTGTCTATATAAACTGGAGTGTTTAGTCCGTAGGACAACAATAATCATAATCATAGGCTAGCTTTTAGGGTTTAGCCTCTACGATCTCCTGGTAGATCAACTCTTGTAATACTCATATCATCAAGATCTATCAAGCAGGAAGTAGGGTATTACCTCCATCGAGAGGGCCCGAACCTGGGGAAACATTGTGTCCCCCGCCTCCTGTGACTATTAGCCTTAGATGCACAGTTTGGGACCCCCTACCCGAGATCCGCCGGTTTTGACACCGACATTGGTGCTTTCATTGAGAGTTCTACTATGACATCGAAGATAGGGTTGATGGTTCGCCTTGTTATCAAGGACAACATCACCTCCGGGGGAGCTCTGGCCTCAGGCCAAACCCTCCGGCTGGGCGGCTTCGTCTTGATCGCCCGTTCGGCCGTCGGGCCGACAGTGACTTCTCGGGTCATCCAAAATCGTCTCCACGTCAGCTCGGAATACGCGCAGATGGATCCAACGGGGTTATCGTCTCTAAACGGGCTCCTGGATCGCATTGCCGCTTTGGGAGTCGCTTTGGACTATGATCAGATTGGGCTTAAACCCGATCAGAGAGAGATTGAATCTCCGCCGATCACCCATCAGATAGCGGTGGTGGGGGAGCAATGCAACAACTCTTCCCCCTATATTGAGGACGAAATATGTCCGGATTCCGAGCTCACCGAGCCGGATACCTGCCCGCGCGAAGACGTGCCCCGAACTCCAAACTTAGTATCGGACTATGGGTCAGAAAAATTGGTTGACATCCTGGAGCCCGAACTATTAAGCTCGGAAACTCCTCAAGCTCTGGGTCACAGATCGGATCAGGGTTCGGACATAAATCCACCAACCCACCCAGACTCAAGCGATCTTTCTCGCATCAGACAACAGTCCCGAGAGATGGTACATCACTTTTGGGGCAGATTCCTCTTTGTCAAGTACAAGGTCAAAGACTATTGCGATGAAGACGCAATCTCATTATTCTGCAAAAATTGCACGGACAAGGGACTCCTTAACGCCATAAATCGCCATCACGTATTACGCTTCGATGACTTGGCGATCATAGTACAGAAGTACTGCGCGATGGAAAGCGCCTGGAAAACTCAGGCAGGCTTTTGGGATCCACTGTCTCTCGCTAAACCCCTCGTCCGAACAAAAAGGGTGTACCCTTGTAGGTCGCCCGATCCAATCACGAAGAAATCAAAGCCCACTACAGGGCGCACAACCGTTTTGGAGGGATGGCTCGATAGGCCATGCAAAATACACACCAAACCGGATACCGTACCAACACACAACCTTAGAGCATAATGGATACTTCAGCAGGTGGCCAAGAGCGGCGAGGATCTCCTCATAAAAAACACCGCAGAGCAACATCCCACAGAACACAACACTACAGTATTGACAGGCTTTGAGACTTTCGCCTCAGGTAACAGGCGCAAGAGAGCACTCCACGGCCTTGCCGAAGTTTGCCAAGTTGCAGCAATAAACCCCTGGAACGACACGGCCATAACTTTCAGCGCCAGTGACGAACCGCAACTCAGAACAGTCCGGGCACCTGCTGCTCTGGTCCTCAGTCCAATCGTGGACGGCTTCCGGCTTACCAAAGTGCTCATGGACGGCGGTAGCGGACTAAACCTCATTTACGAGGAAACTCTCAACAAAATGGAAATAGACAGGAGCCGCATTGAGCAAAGGAGCACAACCTTCCGAGGAATTATTTCCAGCCGGGAGGCACGATGTGTGGGAAAAATCACACTCGATGTGGTATTCGGCACGCCGGACAATTATCGGTCAGAAGAGATAACCTTCCATGTGGCCCCTTTCACTAGTGGATATCATGCCTTGTTAGGGCGGGATGCGTTTGCGAGCTTTCAAGCTATACCCCATTACGGGTACATGAAGCTCAAGATGCCTGGGCCCAATGGAATTATCACTCTCGCCAGTGATCTGGACATAGCACTCCGCGCCGAAAATAAAACAGCCGCCTTGGCCCTCGAAGCATTGTCCAAAGCCCTCGCGGCCGAAGAATTAACTGCATTACGCTCCACAGTGGATAAGGATGATGTGATACTCGATAAGCGATCCAAGTCCACCTCCTTTAAACCAGCGGACGAAATAGTCAAATTCCAAGTCCACCCAACGGACTCCACAAAGACAACATCCATCGGGGCACAGCTGGACCCCACAATCAACGCCGCACTGCGGGCGTTCCTACGCGAGAATTGGGATATCTTCGCCTGGCAACCTTCTGATATGCCGGGGATCCCACGCAGGCTGGCCGAACACAGCCTCAACGTAATGAAGGGATATAAGCCAGTCAAGCAAACACTACGACGCTTTTCAGAACCCAAACAACAAGCTATGGGAGAGGAACTAGCCAAATTACTTGAAGCCGAATTCATCGGAGAAATAAAACACCCGGATTGGCTAGCAAACCTCGTGATGGTACCAAAGAAGGATAAATCCTGGCGCCTATGTGTCGATTTCAAAGACCTCAACAAGACTTGCCCTAGGGATCCCTTCCCTCTCATGCGCATCGATCAGATTATCGATGCTACCGCAGGACATGACTCATTGTGTTTCCTCGACGCATACTCCGGATACCATCAAATTAAGATGAAGGAGTCCGATCAATCCACAACGAAATTTATCACCCCATACGGGCCTTTCTGCTTCAACACTATGCCTTTAGGGCTCAAAAACGCTGGTGCCACCTACCAACGCATGATTCAAACATGCCTAGAGAAACAAATCGGCAAAACAGTTGAAGCATATGTTAACGACGTAGTCATCAAGACCAGACATGCCGAATCTTTAATGGACGATCTAAGGCTCACATTCGATAACCTCCGAACATATGACATTAAGCTCAATCCCGAAAAATGTGTTTTCGGTGTTCCCGCCGGAAAGCTGCTGGGCTTCATCGTTTCCAATAGAGGAATTGAAGCAAACCCAGCTAAAATCCGAGCTTTGTCACAGTTGGCTACACCAACGGATCTCAAACAAATCCAGAAACTAACTGGGTGCGTGGCAGCTTTAAGCCGCTTTATCCCTAGATTGGGAGAAAAGGCATTGCCACTTTATCGCCTTCTTCGACGAACCGAACACTTCGAGTGGACGGACGCGGCGACGGCCAGACTAGAGGAAATAAAGGCTCTTTTAGCAAGCAACCCAATCCTGGCCGCGCCGAATGTTGGCGAACCCATGTTGCTATACATAGCTGCAACACACCAAGTTGAGAGTGCGGTGCTCGTCGTCGAACGAGAGGAGGACGGACAAAAAATTTCAGTTCAGAAGCCGGTATACTACGTATCTACTGTCCACACACCATGCAAATCCCGGTACCCACATTATCAAAAAATAGCATACGCGGTCTTCATGGCATCCCGGAAACTACGACACTACTTTCAAGAGTGTTCAATCACAGTGGCCTCTGAAGTACCACTTAATGACATACTAAACAACCGCGATGCCACGGGCCGGATTGCCAAGTGGGCCATCGAGCTCCTCCCATTCGACATCACATATAAACCACGACGAGCCATTAAATCCCAAGTACTGGCGGACTTCGTCGCCGAATGGACAGAGGCCGAACTCCCTAAAGAGTACGACACATACTCCAACTGGATCATGCACTTTGACGGCTCTAAAATGCTGGCAGGACTGGGAGCAGGTGTTGTCCTCACATCCCCCACTGGAGATACAGTCCAATACGTACTCCAAATATTATACACAGACTCCAACAATGCAGGCGAATACGAGGCTCTATTGCATGGTCTACGGATGGTCGTCTCCATGGGCATTCAATGCCTAGAAGTGCGTGGGGATTCAAACCTCGCAATATCTCAAATAAATGGAGACTTCGATGCCAAAGATCCGAAAATGGCGGCCTATCGTAATGCCGTCCTTAAGATGTTAGCTCGGTTCGAGGGGCTTGAATTTCATCATCTGGTTCGAGAAAACAATCAAGCGGCGGATGTCCTCGCCCGCATCGGCGCTAAACGCGACCCCGTCCCACCTAACATCTTTCTGAAAGGTTTTTCAACCCATCCGTGGTGTGGCAAGGGGAAACTGGCAACATCAGTCCGGATCCGACCACAACCCCAGATTCTGAGCACACTGACATAATCGGGGGCTCTGCCACCGAAATAACACCTTCGGCCCATCTCATCATGGTTGTTATCGCCCCATCGACTGAACGCTTCTTGGCCTACCTTAACAGGCACGAACTCCCAGAGGATCAAAATGAGGCACGCTACATTGTGCGGTGCTCTAAAGCCTACAAGTCCATGAGGGAGAGCTTTATAAGAAAGCGCTACCGGGGTACTTCAAATATGTATCTCCGAGGAGGAAGAGCGGCAGCTCTTGGCTGAAATTCATGCTGGCCTCGGCGGTCACCACGCGGCAGCTCAGGCCCTTGTAAGCAAGGCCTTCCGTACAGGTTTCTACTTGCTGACGGCCCGAGCAGACACACAACACCTCATCCAACATTGCGTCGGATGCCAGCTTTTCGCCATCCAAAGCCATATGCCACCCACCGCCCTACAAACAATACCCATAACTTGGCCCTTCGCGGTCTGGGGGCTTGATATGGTTGGACCCCTTAAAGGAGGAAGCCATAAGAAAAAATACTTGTTGGTCATGGTGGATAAGTTCACCAAATGGATAGCAGCCAAACCAGTTAAAACGGCCGAATCCGGACCCGTGATAGACTTCATATCGGGTGTTGTGCACCGTTATGGTGTCCCCCATAGCATCTACACTGACAACGGCTCCAATTTCACAGCCGATGAGGTGAAAACTTGGTGCGGCAACATGGGCATTAAGCTCGATTACGCCTCCGTCTATCACCCTCAAACAAACGATCAAGTCGAACGAGCCAATGGTCTTATTATGAGCGGCATCAAACCTAGACTAGTGCGATCCTTAAAAGAATCAGACATGCCCTGGGTTGAGGAGCTCGACTCCGTACTCTGGGGGCTGCGGACCACGCCAAATTGCACTACCGGATACACACCCCTCTTCATGGTGTACGGTGCAGAGGCTGTGCTGCCCTGTGATATTATTCATGACCCACCTCGAGTGCGCATGTACAAAGAGAGAGAGGCCGAGCTCGATCGGCAGGACAGTTTAGATGCCCTCGAAGTGGAGCGCGATGTCGCAAAATCCCTTTCCGCATTCTATCAACAACAGGCTCGTAGGTATCAAAGCAGAGAAGTACGGGCCAAGACTTATAATATTGGCGAACTCGTTCTACGTCTACCGGAGAAGAAGAAGGACAAACTTAAGCCCAAGTGGGATGGTCCCTTCATTATTGACAAAGTTCTCACCAGAGGAGCGTACCGACTGCATGATGCATCCGATAATCGCCTCGAGCCGAACCCATGGAACGCGGCCAGACTCCGAAGATTCTACGCCTAGCACCGAACTCCCTGTTCGTCTCCTTCCCTCCGTTCCTTTTTATTTAATTTTTAGCTCTTTTCTCGCCTTTTCTTTTGAAACTCTATAAAGATTTAGTATGGCTAGACTACACACTTGTGACGCACTAATCTTCAAGTATGTGCGCTCATTATACCTGGGGGCTTCTTTTACAGAAGCTTAATATAATTATCTTCCGGGCATTGAGCCCACTGCATATGCGTCCCTTTTTCATATGTACCTTTTCTTCGCCATTATATGCATCGATATGACTTATGTTTTGGCCAAGCTGGGTTGACTGGCTCCTGTGCTTATGCCCTACGTTCCCGTTAGTTCGGCTAGGGCATAAAGGGAGCACCTCTGCGATTGTTACTGCCGGGTAATCCGGACGTGTACCTCAGACTGGGTGAAGCCGAAAGCTAGCGTTCTTAAGGGAATACTCGGTCGGTGGACTAAAGATGTTTTTACCTATCACAATATAAACCCCCAGATGTTACATATACTGCGCTTTTTGATCGCAGTTCGGACATGCACGTTAATGCATGCATACCCAGGGAAAGGAACCCTTCACGGAACTATTCTCTCTGGAAGATGTTTCTTACTATCCATGTAATATAACATAGCTAGTTGGGTACTTGTCTGTTCAAGCAATTATGACCCCTACGCCTGGTTTCCACGCGTACCCCGGTTTATATTATTGAGCGGGTATTCGGAAACACTCCGGACTGTCGGGTCTAGAGGCTGAAGCAAAAAGGTCCGCCATGACAAATGTTTTACAATCCGGCTAGGGACAAATATGTGAATTGAAGTACATAGTCATTTAGACTCAAATGCTTCTTCTTCTATACCATCCAACAGGTTGTCTAGCTTACAATCTTGTTGGGAATATTTTGCGGCTAATCCTACCTGGTCATATACCAGACTAACGGGAAAGATCCTAACATATATATCCAATTGGATGTAAGTTATCATAAACTATTATAGTTGACGTTACCCTTGAGGTAAAAGGTTGGGAGGCAACACTATAAGCCCCTATCTTTCTCTGTGTCCGATTAAAACTCCATACCCACAAGTATTGTGTGAGTGTTAGCAATTGTGAAAGACTAAATGATAGTTGAGTATGTGGACTTGCTGAAAAGCTCTTATATTGACTCTTTCCGATGTTATGATAAATTGCAATTGCTTCAATGACCGAGATCATAGTTTGTTAGTTTTCAATGAAATTTCTGATTCATACTTGACATTGTGAATAGATTGCTACTTTAGCATAAGAAATCATATGACAATATATATACGTTGTTGTTTTAAGATTGATCATGATGCCCTCATGTCTGTATTTTATTTTATCGACACCTCTATCTCTAAACATCTAGACATATTTTTCGATATTGGCTTCCGCTTGAGGACAAGCGAGGTCTAAGCTTGGGGGAGTTGATACGTCCATTTTGCATCATGCTTTTATATCGATATTTATTGCATTATGGGCTGTTATTACACATTATGTCACAATACTTATGCCTTTTCTCTCTTATTTTACAAGGTTTACATGAAGAGGGAGAATGCCGGCAGCTAGAATTCTGGGCTGGAAAAGGGGCAAATATTACAGACCTATTCCGCACAACTCCAAAAGTCCTGAAACTCCACGAAAGTCA
Organism: Aegilops tauschii subsp. strangulata; assembly: GCF_002575655.3. Taxonomy (NCBI): domain Eukaryota; kingdom Viridiplantae; phylum Streptophyta; class Magnoliopsida; order Poales; family Poaceae; genus Aegilops; species Aegilops tauschii. The sequence goes on along the minus strand of NC_053041.3, from coordinate 647,905,695 downwards.
GTTTTGGAATATATAAAAAATATTGGGCGAAGAAAGCACCAGAGGGGGGCCACCCACCGTCCACGAGGGTGGGGGCGCGCCCTACCCCCTAGGCGCGCCCCCTGCCTCGTGGGCCCCCTGGCAGGCCTCCGGTGCCCATCTTTTGCTATATGAAGTCTTTCGCCCTGGAGAAAATCAGGAGGAAGCTTTTGGGACGAAGCGCCGCCGCCACGAGGAGGAACCTGGCGAAACCAATCCATGGCTTCGACGGAGCTGTCCTGCGGGGAAACATCCCTCCGGGAGGGGGAAATCTTCACCATCGTCATCACCATTGATCCTCTCATCGGGAGGGGGTCAATCTCCATGAACATGTTCACCAGCACCATCTCTTCTCACACCCTAGTTCATCTCTTGTATCCAATCTTTGTCCCAAAACCTCAGATTGGTACATGTGGGTTACTAGTAGTGTTGATTACTGCTTGTAGTTGATGCTAGTTGGTTTATTTGGTGGAAGATCATATGTTCAGATCCTTTATGCATATTAAAACACCTCTGATTATGAACATGAATATGATTTGTGAGTAGTTACGTTTGTTCCTGAGGACATGGGAGAAGTCTTGCTATAAGTAGTCATGTGAATTTTGTATTCGTTCGATATTTCGATGAGATGTATGTTGTCTTTCCTCTAGTGGTGTTATGTGAATGTCGACTACATGACACTTCACCATTGGTTGGGCCTAGAGGAAGGCATTGGGAAGTAATAAGTAGGTGATGGGTTGCTAGAGTGACAGAAGCTTAAACCCTAGTTTATGCGTTGCTTCGTGAGGGGCTGATTTGGATACATATGTTTCATGCTATGGTTAGGTTTACCTTAATACTTGTTTTGTAGTTATGGATGCTTGCAATAGGGAATAATCATGAGTGGAATGTTTGTCCGAGGAAGGGCAGTACCCAAGCACCGGTCCACCCACATATAAAATTATCAAAGTAACGAACGCGAATCATATGAGCGTGATGAAAACTAGCTTGACGATAATCCCCATGTGTCCTCGGGAGCGTTTTCCTTTATATAAGAGTTTGTCTAGGCTTGTCCTTTGCTACAAAAAGGATTGGGCCACCTCGCTGCACCTTGTTTACTTTTACTACTTGTTACTCGTTACAAATTACCTTATCACAAAACTACCTGTTACCAATAATTTCAGTGCTTCCAGAGAATACCTTACTAAAAACTGCTTGTCATTTCCTTCTGCTCCACGTTGGGTTCGACACTCTTACTTATCGAAAGGACTACGATAGATCCCCTATACTTGTGGGTCATCATCCATCGGTATGTGTTACTTGCCCGAGATTCGATCGTCGGTATCTTCATATCTAGTTTAATATCATTACCGGTGAGGGAGTCCTGGATGAAGGGGTCTTCGGACAGCCGGACTATATGCATATGCCGGACTGTTGGACTATGAAGATACAAGATAGAAGACTTCGTCCCGTGTCCGGATGGGACTCTCCTTTGCGTGGAAGGTAAGCTTGGCGGTTCGGATATGAAGATTCCTTTCTCTGTAACCGACTCTGTGTAACCCTAGCCCCCTCCGGTGTCTATATAAACTGGAGTGTTTAGTCCGTAGGACAACAATAATCATAATCATAGGCTAGCTTTTAGGGTTTAGCCTCTACGATCTCCTGGAAGATCAACTCTTGTAATACTCATATCATCAAGATCTATCAAGCAGGAAGTAGGGTATTACCTCCATCGAGAGGGCCCGAACCTGGGGAAACATTGTGTCCCCCGCCTCCTGTGACTATTAGCCTTAGATGCACAGTTTGGGACCCCCTACCCGAGATCCGCCGGTTTTGACACCGACATTGGTGCTTTCATTGAGAGTTCTACTATGACGTCGAAGATAGGGTTGATGGTTCGCCTTGTTATCAAGGACAACATCACCTCCGGGGGAGCTCTGGCCTCAGGCCAAACCCTCCGGCTGGGCGGCTTCGTCTTGATCGCCCGTTCGGCCGTCGGGCCGACAGTGACTTCTCGGGTCATCCAAAATCGTCTCCACATCAGCTCGGAATACGCGCAGATGGATCCAACGGGGTTATCGTCTCTAAACGGGCTCCTGGATCGCATTGCCGCTTTGGGAGTCGCTTTGGACTATGATCAGATTGGGCTTAAACCCGATCAGAGAGAGATTGAATCTCCGCCGATCACCCATCAGATAGCGGTGGTGGGGGAGCAATGCAACAACTCTTCCCCCTATATTGAGGACGAAATATGTCCGGATTCCGAGCTCACCGAGCCGGATACCTGCCCGCGCGAAGACGTGCCCCGAACTCCAAACTTAGTATCGGACTATGGGTCAGAAAAATTGGTTGACATCCTGGAGCCCGAACTATTAAGCTCGGAAACTCCTCAAGCTCTGGGTCACAGATCGGATCAGGGTTCGGACATAAATCCACCAACCCACCCAGACTCAAGCGATCTTTCTCGCATCAGACAACAGTCCCGAGAGATGGTACATCACTTTTGGGGCAGATTCCTCTTTGTCAAGTACAAGGTCAAAGACTATTGCGATGAAGACGCAATCTCATTATTCTGCAAAAATTGCACGGACAAGGGACTCCTTAACGCCATAAATCGCCATCACGTATCACGCTTCGATGACTTGGCGATCATAGTACAGAAGTACTGCGCGATGGAAAGCGCCTAGAAAACTCTGGCAGGCTTTTGGGATCCACTGTCTCTCGCTAAACCCCTCGTCCGAACAAAAAGGGTGTACCCTCGTAGGTCGCCCGATCCAATCACGAAGAAATCAAAGCCCACTACAGGGCGCACAACCGTTTTGGAGGGATGGCTCGATAGGCCATGCAAAATACACACCAAACTGGATATCGTACCAACACACAACCTTAAAGCATAATGGATACTTCGGCAGGTGGCCAAGAGTGGCGAGGATCTCCTCATAAAAAACACCGCAGAGCAACATCCCACAGAACACAACACTACAGTATTGACAGGCTTTGAGACTTTCGCCTCAGGTAACAGGCGCAAGAGAGCACTCCACGGCCTTGCCGAAGTTTGCCAAGTTGCAGCAATAAACCCCTGGAACGACACGGCCATAACTTTCAGCGCCAGTGACGAACCGCAACTCAGAACAGTCCGGGCACCAGCCGCTCTGGTCCTCAGTCCAATCGTGGACGGCTTCCGGCTTACCAAAGTGCTCATGGACGGCGGTAGCGGACTAAACCTCATTTACGAGGAACTCTCAACAAAATGGAAATAGACAGGAGCCGCATTGAGCAAAGCAGCACAACCTTCCAAGGAATTATTTCCAGCCGGGAGGCACGATGTGTGGGAAAAATCACACTCGATGTGGTATTCGGCACGCCGGACAATTATCGGTCTGAAGAGATAACCTTCCATGTGGCCCCTTTCACTAGTGGATATCATGCCTTGTTAGGGCGGGATGCGTTTGCGAGCTTTCAAGCTATACCCCATTACGGGTACATGAAGCTCAAGATGCCTGGGCCCAATGGAATTATCACTCTCGCCAGTGATCTGGACATAGCACTCCGCGCCGAAAATAAAACAGCCGCCTTGGCCCTCGAAGCATTGTCCAAAGCCCTCGCGGCCGAAGAATTAACTGCATTACGCTCCACAGTGGATAAGGATGATGTGATACTCGATAAGCGATCCAAGTCCACCTCCTTTAAACCAGCGGACGAAATAGTCAAATTCCAAGTCCACCCAACGGACTCCACAAAGACAACATCCATCGGGGCACAGCTGGACCCCACAATCAACGCCGCACTGCGGGCGTTCCTACGCGAGAATTGGGATATCTTCGCCTGGCAACCTTCTGATATGCCGGGGATCCCACGCAGGCTGGCCGAACATAGCCTCAACATAATGAAGGGATATAAGCCAGTCAAGCAAACACTACGACGCTTTTCAGAACCCAAACAACAAGCTATGGGAGAGGAACTAGCCAAATTACTTGAAGCCGAACGGAGAAATAAAACACCCGGATTGGCTAGCAAACCTCGTGATGGTACCAAAGAAGGATAAATCCTGGCGCCTATGTGTCGATTTCAAAGACCTCAACAAGACTTGCCCTAAGGATCCCTTCCCTCTCATGCGCATCGATCAGATTATCGATGCTACCGCAGGACATGACTCATTGTGTTTCCTCGACGCATACTCCGGATACCATCAAATTAAGATGAAGGAGTCCGATCAATCCACAACGAAATTTATCACCCCATACGGGCCTTTCTGCTTCAACACTATGCCTTTAGGGCTCAAAAACGCTGGTGCCACCTACCAACGCATGATTCAAACATGCCTAGAGAAACAAATCGGCAAAACAGTTGAAGCATATGTTAACGACGTAGTCATCAAGACCAGACATGCCGAATCTTTAATGGACGATCTAAGGCTCACATTCGATAACCTCCGAACATATGACATTAAGCTCAATCCCGAAAAATGTGTTTTCGGTGTTCCCGCCGGAAAGCTGCTGGGCTTCATCGTTTCCAATAGAGGAATTGAAGCAAACCCAGCTAAAATCCGAGCTTTGTCACAGTTGGCTACACCAACGGATCTCAAACAAATCTAGAAACTAACTGGGTGCATGGCAGCTTTAAGCCGCTTTATCCCTAGATTGGGAGAAAAGGCATTGCCACTTTATCGCCTTCTTCGACGAACCGAACACTTCGAGTGGACGGACGCGGCGACGGCCAGACTGGAGGAAATAAAGGCCCTTTTAGCAAGCAACCCAATCCTGGCCGCGCCGAATGTTGGCGAACCCATGTTGCTATACATAGCTGCAACACACCAAGTTGTGAGTGCGGTGCTCGTCGTCGAACGAGAGGAGGACGGACAAAAAATTTCGGTTCAGAAGCCGGTATACTACGTATCTACTGTCCACACACCATGCAAATCCTGGTACCCACATTATCAAAAAATAGCATACGCGGTCTTCATGGCATCCCGGAAACTACGACACTACTTTCAAGAGTGTTCAATCACGGTGGCCTCTGAAGTACCACTTAATGACATACTAAACAACCGCGATGCCACGGGCCGGATTGCCAAGTGGGCCATCGAGCTCCTCCCATTCGACATCACATATAAACCACGACGAGCCATTAAATCCCAAGTACGGGCGGACTTCATCGCCGAATGGACAGAGGCCGAACTCCCTAAAGAGTACGACACATACTCCAACTGGATCATGCACTTTGACGGCTCTAAAATGCTGGCAGGACTGGGAGCAGGTGTTGTCCTCACATCCCCCACTGGAGATACAGTCCAATACGTACTCCAAATATTATACACAGACTCCAACAATGCAGGCGAATACGAGGCTCTGTTGCATGGTCTACGGATGGTCGTCTCCATGGGCATTCAATGCCTAGAAGTGCGTGGGGATTCAAACCTCGCAATATCTCAAATAAATGGAGACTTCGATGCCAAAGATCCGAAAATGGCGGCCTATCGTAATGCCGTCCTTAAGATGTTAGCTCGGTTCGAGGGGCTTGAATTTCATCATCTGGTTCGAGAAAACAATCAAGCGGCGGATGTCCTCGCCCGCATCGGCGCTAAACGCGACCCCGTCCCACCTAACATCTTTCTGAAAGGCTTTTCAACCCATCCGTGGTGTGGCAAGGGGAAACTGGCAACATCAGTCCGGATCCGACCACAACCCCAGATTCCGAGCACACTGACATAATCGGGGGCTCTGCCACCGAAATAACACCTTCGGCCCATCTCATCATGGTTGTTATCGCCCCATCGACTGAACCCTTCTTGGCCTACCTTAACAGGCACGAACTCCCAGAGGATCAAAATGAGGCACGCTACATTGTGCGGTGCTCTAAAGCCTACAAAGTCCATGAGGGAGAGCTTTATAAGAAAGCGCTACCGGGGTACTTCAAATATGTATCTCCGAGGAGGAAGAGCGGCAACTCTTGGCTGAAATTCATGCTGGCCTCGGCGGTCACCACGCGGCAGCTCGGGCCCTTGTAAGCAAGGCCTTCCGTACAGGTTTCTACTTGCTGACGGCCCGAGCAGACACACAAGACCTCATCCAACATTGCGTCGGATGCCAGCTTTTCGCCAACCAAAGCCATATGCCACCCACCGCCCTACAAACAATACCCATAACTTGGCCCTTGGCGGTCTGGGGGCTTGATATGGTTGGACCCCTTAAAGGAGGAAGCCATAAGAAAAAATACTTGTTGTTCATGGTGGATAAGTTCACCAAATGGATAGAAGCCAAACCAGTTAAAACGGCCGAATCCAGACCCGTGATAGACTTCATATCGGGTGTTGTGCACCGTTATGGTGTCCCCCATAGCATCTACACTGACAACGGCTCCAATTTCACAGCCGATGAGGTGAAAACTTGGTGCGGCAACATGGGCATTAAGCTCGATTACGCCTCCGTCTATCACCCTCAAACAAACGGTCAAGTCGAACGAGCCAATGGTCTTATTATGAGCGGCATCAAACCTAGACTAGTGCGATCCTTAAAAGAATCAGACATGCCCTGGGTTGAGGAGCTCGACTCCCTACTCTGGGGGCTGCGGACCAGGCCAAATTGCACTACCGGATACACACCCCTCTTCATGGTGTATGGTGCAGAGGCTGTGCTGCCCTGTGATATTATTCATGACCCACCTCGAGTGCGCATGTACAAAGAGAGAGAGGCCGAGCTCGATCGGCAGGACAGTTTAGATGCCCTCGAAGTGGAGCGCGATGTCGCAAAAGCCCTTTCCGCATTCTATCAACAACAGGCTCGTAGGTATCAAAGCAGAGAAGTACGGGCCAAGACTTATAATATTGGCGAACTCGTTCTACATCTACCGGAGAAGAAGAAGGACAAACTTAAGCCCAAGTGGGATGGTCCCTTCATTATTGACAAAGTTCTCACCAGAGGAGCGTACCGACTGCATGATGCATCCGATAATCGCCTCGAGCCGAACCCATGGAACGCGGCCAGGCTCCGAAGATTCTACGCCTAGCACTGAACTCCCTGTTCGTCTCCTTCCCTCCGTTCCTTTTTATTTACTTTTTAGCTCTCTTCTCGCCTTTTCTTTTGAAACTCTGTAAAGATTTAGTATGGCTAGACTACACACTTGTGACGCACTAATCTTCAAGTATGTGCGCTCATTATACCTGGGGGCTTCTTTTACAAAAGCTTAATATAATTATCTTCCGGGCATTGAGCCCACTGCATATGCGTCCCTTTTCCATATGTACCTTTTCTTCGCCATTATATGCATCGATATGACTTATGTTTTGGCCAAGCTGGGTTGCCTGGCTCCTGTGCTTATGCCCTACGTTCCCGTTAGTTCGGCTAGGGCATAAAGGGAGCACCTCTGCGATTGTTACTGCCGGGTAATCCGGACGTGTACCTCAGACTGGGTGAAGCCGAAAGCTAGCGTTCTTAAGGGAATACTCGGTCGGTGGACTAAAGATGTTTTTACCTATCACAATATAAACCCCCAGATGTTACATATACTGCGCTTTTTGATCGCAGTTCGGACATGCACGTTAATGCATGCATACCCAGGGAAAGGAACCCTTCACGGAACTATTCTCTCTGGAAGATGTTTCTTACTATCCATGTAATATAACATAGCTAGTTGGGTACTTGTCTGTTCAAGCAATTATGACCCCTACGCCTGGTTTCCACGCGTACCCCGGTTTATATTATTGAGCGGGTATTCGGAAACACTCCGGACTGTCGGGTCCAGAGGCTGAAGCGAAAAGGTCCGCCATGACATGTTGGGGAACGTAGTAATTTCAAAAATTTTCCTACGCACACGCAAGATCATGGTGATGCATAGCAACGAGAGGGGAGAGTGTTGTCCACGTACCCTCGTAGACCGACAGCGGAAGCGTTATCACAACGCGGTTGATGTAGTCGAACGTCTTCACGATCCGACCGATCAAGTACCGAACGCACGGCACCTCCGAAGTTCTACACACGTTCAGCTCGATGACGTCCCTCGAACTCCGATCCAGCCGAGTGTTGAGGGAGAGTTTCGTCAGCACGACGGCGTGGTGACGATGATGATGTTCCACCGACGCAGGGCTTCACCTAAGCTTCGCGACGGTATTATCGAGGTGTAATCTGGTGGAGGGGGGCACCGCACACGGCTAAAATATCGTATATCAAGTGTGTTCTTGGGTGCCCCCCTGCCCCCGTATATAAAGGAGCAAGGGGGAGGCCGGCTGCCTATGGGGCGCGCCAAGGAGAGGGGGGGAGTCCTCCTCCTAGTAGGAGTAGGACTCCCCTTTCCTAGTCCTACTAGGAAAAGTAGGGGGGAAGGAAAGAGAGGGAGAGGGAGAGGGAAAGGGGGCTGCGCCCCCCTCTCCTAGTCCAACTAGGACTCCTCTGGGAGGGGGCGCACCACCTCCTGGCTGCTGCCCTCTCTCTCCCCTCAAGGCCCACTAAAGCCCAATACTTCACCGGGGGGTTCCGGTAACCCTCCGGCACTCCGGTTTAATCCGAAACTTCTCCGGAACACTTCCGGTGTCCGAATATAGTCGTCCAATATATCAATCTTTACGTCTCGACCATTTCGAGACTCCTCGTCATGTCCGTGATCACATCCGGGACTCCGAACAACCTTCGGTACATCAAAACATATAAACTCATAATAAAACTGTCATCGTAACTTTAAGCGTGCGGACCCTTTGGGTTCGAGAACTATGTAGACATGACCGAGACACCTCTCTGGTCAATAACCAATAGCGGGACCTGGATGCCCATATTGGCTCCCACATATTCTACGAAGATCTTTATCGGTCAGACCGCATAACAACATACGTTGTTCCCTTTGTCATCGGTATGTTACTTGCCCGAGATTCGATCGTCGATATCTCGATACCTAGTTCAATCTCGTTACCGGCAAGTCTCTTTACTCGTTCCGTAATACATCATCCCGCAACTAACTCATTAGTCACAATGCTTGCAAGGCTTATAGTGATGTGCATTACCGAGTGGGCCCTGAGATACCTCTCCGACAATCGGAGTGACAAATCCTATTCTCGAAATACGCCAACCCAACAAGTACCTTTGGAGACACCTGTAGAGCACCTTTATAATCACCCAGTTACGTTGTGACGTTTGGTAGCACACAAAGTGTTCCTCCGGTAAACGGGAGTTGCATAATCTCATAGTCATAGGAACATGTATAAGTCATGAAGAAAGCAATAGCAACATACTAAACGATCGGGTGCTAAGCTAATGTAATGGGTCATGTCAATCACGTCATTCTCCTAATGAGGTGATCCCGTTAATCAAATGACAACTCATGTCTATGGCTAGGTAACATAACCATCTTTGATTAACGAACTAGTCAAGTAGAGGCATACTAGTGACACTTTGTTTGTCTATGTATTCACACATGTATTATGTTTCCGGTTAATACAATTCTAGCATGAATAATAAACATTTATCATGATATAAGGAAATATATAATACTTTATTATTGCCTCTAGGGCATATTTCCTTCATGACAAATGTTTTACAATCCGGCTAGGGACAAATATGTGAATTGAAGTACATAGTCATTTAGACTCAAATGCTTCTTCTTCTATACCATCCAACAGGTTGTCTAGCTTACAATCTTGTTGGGAATATTTTGCGGCTAATCCTACCTGGTCATATACCAGACTAACGGGAAAGATCCTAACATATATATCCAATTGGATGTAAGTTATCATAAACTATTATTGTTGACGTTACCCTTGAGGTAAAAGGTTGGGAGGCAACACTATAAGCCCCTATCTTTCTCTATGTCCGATTAAAACTCCATACCCACAAGTATTGCGTGAGTGTTAGCAATTGTGAAAGACTAAATGATATGTGCACCTTGTAGTACAGGCAAGAACCCTTTCTTTGCTTGATCCATTTTGAACTTCTTCAAAACTTTGTCAAGGTATGTGCTTTGTGAAAGTCCAATTAAGCGCCTTGATCTATCTCTATAGATCTTAATGCCTAATATATATGCAGCTTTACCGAGGTCTTTCATTGAAAAACTCTTATTCAAGTATCCCTTTATGCTATCCAGAAATTCAATATCATTTCCAATCAGTAATATGTCATCCACATATAATATCAGAAATGCTATCGAGCTCCCACTCACTTTCTTGTAAATACAGGCTTCTCCAAAAGTCTGTATAAAACCAAATGCTTTGATCACACTATCAAAGCGTTTATTCCAACTCCGAGAGGCTTGCACCAGTCCATAAATGGATCGCTGGAGCTTGCACACTTTGTTAGCTCCCTTTGGATCGACAAAACCTTCCGGTTGTATCATATACAACTCTTCTTCCAGAAATCCATTCAGGAATGCAATTTTGACATCCATTTGCCAAATTTCATAATCATAAAATGCGGCAATTGCTAACATGATTCGGACAGACTTAAGCATCGCTACGGGTGAGAAGGTCTCATCGTAGTCAATTCCTTGAACTTGTCGAAAACCTTTCGCAACAAGTCGAGCTTTATAGATAGTAACATTACCATCAGCGTCAGTCTTCTTTTTGAAGATCCATTTATTTTCAATGGCTTGCCGACCATCGGGCAAGTCAACCAAAGTCCATACTTTGTTCTCATACATGGATCCTATCTCGGATTTCATGGCTTCAAGCCATTTTGCGGAATCTGGGCTCACCATCGCTTCTTCATAGTTCGTAGGTTCGCCATGGTCTAATAACATGACCTCCAGAACAGGATTACCGTACCAATCTGGTGCGGATCTTGATCTAGTTGACCTACGAAGTTCAGTAATAACTTGATCTGAAGTTTCATGATCATTATCATTAACTTCCTCACTATTAGGTGTAGGTGTCGCAGAAACTGATCTCTGCGATGATCTACTTTCCAATAAGGGAGCAGGTACGGTTACCTCATCAAGTTCTACTTTCCTCCCACTCACATCTTTCGAGAGAAACTCCTTCTCTAGAAAGGATCCATTTCTAGCAACAAATATCTTGCCTTCGGATCTGTGATAGAAGGTGTACCCAACGGTCTCCTTTGGGTATCCTATGAAGACACATTTCTCCGATTTAGGTTCGAGCTTATCAGGTTGAAGTTTCTTCACATAAGCATCGCAACCCCAAACTTTAAGATACGACAACTTTGGTTTCTTGCCAAACCATAGTTCAAAAGGCGTCGTCTCAACGGATTTCGATGGTGTCCTATTTAGAGTGAATGCAGCTGTCTCTAAAGCATAACCCCAAAATGATAGCGGTAAATTAGTAAGAGACATCATAGTTCGCACCATATCTAATAAAGTACGATTACGACGTTCAGACACACCATTACGCTGTGGTGTTCCCGGTGGCGTGAGTTGCGAAACTATTCCGCATTGTTTCAAATGTAGACCAAACTCGTAACTCAAATATTCCCCTCCACGATCAGATCGTAGGAATTTTATTTTCTTGTTACGATGATTTTCAACTTCACTCTGAAATTCTTTGAACTTTTCAAATGTTTCAGACTTATGTTTCATTAAGTAGATATACCCATATCTGCTCAAATCATCTGTGAAGGTGAGAAAATAACGATATCCGCCACGAGCTTCAATATTCATCGGGCCACATACATCTGTATGTATGATTTCCAACAAATCTGTTGCTCTCTCCATAGTTCCGGAGAACGGTGTTTTTGTCATCTTGCCCATAAGGCACGGTTCGCAAGTACCAAGTGATTCAAAATCAAGTGATTCCAAAATTCCATCAGTATGGAGTTTCTTCATGCGCTTTACACCGATATGAACCAAACGGCAGTGCCACAAATAAGTTGCACTGTCATTATTAACTCTGCATCTTTTGGCTTCAACATTATGAATATGTGTATCACTACTATCGAGATTCATTAAAAATAGACCACTCTTCAAGGGTGCATGACCATAAAAGATATTATTCATATAAATAGAACAACCATTATTCTCTGATTTAAATGAATAACCGTCTCGCATTAAACAAGATCCAGATATAATGTTCATGCTTAACGCTGGCACCAAATAACAATTATTTAGGTCTAAAACTAATCCCGAAGGTAGATGTAGAGGTAGCGTGCCGACGGCGATCACATCGACTTTGGAACCATTTCCCACGCGCATCGTCACCTCGTCCTTAGCCAAACTTCGCTTAATCCGTAGCCCCTGTTTCGAGTTGCAAATATTAGCAACAGAACCAGTATCAAATACCCAGGTGCTACTGCGAGTATTAGTGAGGTACACATCAATAACATGTATATCACATATACCTTTGTTAACCTTGCCATCCTTCTTATCCGCCAAATACTTGGGGCAGTTCCGCTTCCAGTGACCAGTCTGCTTACAGTAGAAGCACTCAGTTTCAGGCTTAGGTCCAGACTTGGATTTCTTCTCCTGAACAGCAACTTGCTTGCTATTCTTCTTGAAGTTCCCTTTCTTCTTCCCTTTGCCCCTTTTCTTGAAACTAGTGGTTTTACTGACCATCAACACTTGATGCTCCTTTTTGATTTCTACCTCCGCTGCCTTTAGCATTGCGAAGAGCTCGGGAATCGTCTTGTTCATCCCTTGCATGTTATAGTTCATCACGAAGCTCTTGTAGCTTGGTGGCAGTGATTGAAGAATTCTGTCAATGACGCAATCATCCGGAAGTTGAACTCCCAGTTGAATTAAGTGATTATTATACCCAGACATTCTGAGTATATGCTCACTGACAGAACTATTCTCTTCCATCTTGCAGCTATAGAACTTATTGGAGACTTCATATCTCTCAATCCGGGCAATTGCTTGAAATATTAACTTCAACTCCTGGAACATCTCATATGCTCCATGACGTTCAAAACGTCGTTGAAGTCTCGGTTCTAAGCCGTAAAGCATGGCACACTGAACTATTGAGTAGTCATCAGCTTTGCTTTGCCAGACGTTCATAACTTCTGGTGTAGCTCTTGCAGGAGGCCTGGCACCTAGCGGTGCTTCCAGGACGTAATTCTTCTGTGCAGCAATGAGGATAATCCTCAAGTTACGGACCCAGTCCATGTAATTGCTACCATCATCTTTCAACTTAGCTTTCTCAAGGAACGCATTAAAATTCAACGGAACAACAGCACGGGCCATATATCTACAATTAACATAGACAAGCAAGATACTATCAGGTACTAAGTTCATGATAAATTTAAGTTCAATTAATCATATTACTTAAGAACTCCCACTTAGATAGACATCTCTCTAATCATCTAAGTGATTACGTGATCCAAAGCAACTAAACCATGACCGATTAACACGTGAGATGGAGTAGTTTCAATGGTGAACATCACTATGTTGATCATATCTACTATATGATTCACGCTCGACCTTTCGGTCTCTGTGTTCCGAGGCCATATCGGTACATATGCTAGGCTCGTCAAGTTTAACCTGAGTATTCCGCGTGTGCAACTGTTTTGCACCCGTTGTATTTGAACGTAGAGCCTATCACACCCGATTAACACGTGATGTCTCAGCACGAAGAACTTTTGCAACGGTGCATACTCAGGGAGAACACTTTTATCTTGAAATTTTAGTGAGAGATCATCTTATAATGCTACCGTCAATCAAAGCAAGATAAGATGCATAAAGGATTAACATCACATGCAATCAATATAAGTGATATGATATGGCCATCATCATCTTGTGCTTGTGATCTCCATCTCCGAAGCACCATCATGATCACCATCATCACCGGCTCGACACCTTGATCTCCATCGTAGTATCGTTGTCGTCTCGCCAACTTATTGCTTTTACGACTATCGCTACCGTTTAGTGATAAAGTAAAACTATTACATGGCGATTGCATCTCATACAATAAAGCGACAACCATATGGCTCCTGCCAGTTGCCGATAACTCGGTTACAAAACATGATCATCTCATACAACACATTATATCACATCATGTCTGACCATATCACATCACAACATGCCCTGCAAAAACAAGTTAGACGATCTCTACTTTGTTGTTGCATATGTTACGTGGCTGCTACGGGCTTAGCAAGAACCGTTCTTACCTACGCATCAAAACCACAACGATAGTTTGTCAAGTTGGTGATGTTTTAACCTTCGCAAGGACCGGGCGTAGCCACACTCGGTTCAACTAAAGTGAGAGAGACAGACACCCGCCAGTCACCTTTAAGCAACGAGTGCTCCGAACGGTGAAACCAGTCTCGCGTAAGCGTACGCGTAATGTCGGTCCGGGCCGCTTCATCTCACAATACCGCTGAACCAAAGTATGACGTGCTGGTAAGCAGTATGACTTATATCGCCCACAACTCACTTGTGTTCTACTCGTGCATAGCATCAACGCATAAAACCAGGCTCGGATGCCACTGTTGGGGAACGTAGTAATTTCAAAAAATTTCCTACGCACACGCAAGATCATGGTGATGCATAGCAACGAGAGGGGAGAGTGTTGTCCACGTACCCTCGTAGACCGACAGCGGAAGCGTTATCACAACGCGGTTGATGTAGTCGAACGTCTTCACGATCCGACCGATCAAGTACCGAACGCACGGCACCTCCGAAGTTCTACACACGTTCAGCTCGATGACGTCCCTCGAACTCCGATCCAGCCGAGTGTTGAGGGAGAGTTTCGTCAGCATGACGGCGTGGTGACGACGATGATGTTCCACCGACGCAGGGCTTCGCCTAAGCTTCGCGACGGTATTATCGAGGTGTAATCTGGTGGAGGGGGGCACCGCACACGGCTAAAATATCGTATATCAAGTGTGTTCTTGGGTGCCCCCCTGCCCCCGTATATAAAGGAGCAAGGGGGAGGCCGGCTGCCTATGGGGCGCGCCAAGGAGAGGGGGGGAGTCCTCCTCCTAGTGGGAGTAGGACTCCCCTTTCCTAGTCCTACTAGGAAAAGTAGGGGGGAAGGAAAGAGAGGGAGAGGGAGAGGGAAAGGGGGCTGCGCCCCCCTCTCCTAGTCCAACTAGGACTCCTCTGGGAGGGGGCGCACCACCTCCTGGCTGCTGCCCTCTCTCTCCCCTCAAGGCCCACTAAAGCCCAATACTTCCCCGGGGGGTTCCGGTAACCCTCCGGCACTCCGGTTTAATCCGAAACTTCTCCGGAACACTTCCGGTGTCCGAATATAGTCGTCCAATATATCAATCTTTACGTCTCGACCATTTCGAGACTCCTCGTCATGTCAGTGATCACATCCGGGACTCCGAACAACCTTCGGTACATCAAAACATATAAACTCATAATAAAACTGTCATCGTAACTTTAAGCGTGCGGACCCTTTGGGTTCGAGAGCTATGTAGACATGACCGAGACACCTCTCTGGTCAATAACCAATAGCGGGACCTGGATGCCCATATTGGCTCCCACATATTCTATGAAGATCTTTATCGGTCAGACCGCATAACAACATACGTTGTTCCCTTTGTCATCGGTATGTTACTTGCCCGAGATTCGATCGTCGGTATCTCGATACCTAGTTCAATCTCGTTACCGGCAAGTCTCTTTACTCGTTCCGTAATACATCATCCCGCAACTAACTCATTAGTCACAATGCTTGCAAGGCTTATAGTGATGTGCATTACCGAGTGGGCCCTGAGATACCTCTCCGACAATCGGAGTGACAAATCCTATTCTCGAAATACGCCAACCCAACAAGTACCTTTGGAGACACCTGTAGAGCACCTTTATAATCACCCAGTTACGTTGTGACGTTTGGTAGCACACAAAGTGTTCCTCCGGTAAACGGGAGTTGCATAATCTCATAGTCATAGGAACATGTATAAGTCATGAAGAAAGCAATAGCAACATACTAAACGATCGGGTGCTAAGCTAATGTAATGGGTCATGTCAATCACGTCATTCTCCTAATGAGGTGATCCCGTTAATCAAATGACAACTCATGTCTATGGCTAGGTAACATAACCATCTTTGATTAACGAACTAGTCAAGTAGAGGCATACTAGTGACACTTTGTTTGTCTATGTATTCACACATGTATTATGTTTCCGGTTAATACAATTCTAGCATGAATAATAAACATTTATCATGATATAAGGAAATATATAATACTTTATTATTGCCTCTAGGGCATATTTCCTTCATGACAAATGTTTTACAATCCGGCTAGGGACAAATATGTGAATTGAAGTACATAGTCATTTAGACTCAAATGCTTCTTCTTCTATACCATCCAACAGGTTGTCTAGCTTACAATCTTGTTGGGAATATTTTGCGGCTAATCCTACCTGGTCATATACCAGACTAACGGGAAAGATCCTAACATATATATCCAATTGGATGTAAGTTATCATAAACTATTATTGTTGACGTTACCCTTGAGGTAAAAGGTTGGGAGGCAACACTATAAGCCCCTATCTTTCTCTATGTCCGATTAAAACTCCATACCCACAAGTATTGCGTGAGTGTTAGCAATTGTGAAAGACTAAATGATATGTGCACCTTGTAGTACAGGCAAGAACCCTTTCTTTGCTTGATCCATTTTGAACTTCTTCAAAACTTTGTCAAGGTATGTGCTTTGTGAAAGTCCAATTAAGCGCCTTGATCTATCTCTATAGATCTTAATGCCTAATATATATGCAGCTTTACCGAGGTCTTTCATTGAAAAACTCTTATTCAAGTATCCCTTTATGCTATCCAGAAATTCAATATCATTTCCAATCAGTAATATGTCATCCACATATAATATCAGAAATGCTATCGAGCTCCCACTCACTTTCTTGTAAATACAGGCTTCTCCAAAAGTCTGTATAAAACCAAATGCTTTGATCACACTATCAAAGCGTTTATTCCAACTCCGAGAGGCTTGCACCAGTCCATAAATGGATCGCTGGAGCTTGCACACTTTGTTAGCTCCCTTTGGATCGACAAAACCTTCCGGTTGTATCATATACAACTCTTCTTCCAGAAATCCATTCAGGAATGCAATTTTGACATCCATTTGCCAAATTTCATAATCATAAAATGCGGCAATTGCTAACATGATTCGGACAGACTTAAGCATCGCTACGGGTGAGAAGGTCTCATCGTAGTCAATTCCTTGAACTTGTCGAAAACCTTTCGCAACAAGTCGAGCTTTATAGATAGTAACATTACCATCAGCGTCAGTCTTCTTTTTGAAGATCCATTTATTTTCAATGGCTTGCCGACCATCGGGCAAGTCAACCAAAGTCCATACTTTGTTCTCATACATGGATCCTATCTCGGATTTCATGGCTTCAAGCCATTTTGCGGAATCTGGGCTCACCATCGCTTCTTCATAGTTCGTAGGTTCGCCATGGTCTAATAACATGACCTCCAGAACAGGATTACCGTACCAATCTGGTGCGGATCTTGATCTAGTTGACCTACGAAGTTCAGTAATAACTTGATCTGAAGTTTCATGATCATTATCATTAACTTCCTCACTATTAGGTGTAGGTGTCGCAGAAACTGATCTCTGCGATGATCTACTTTCCAATAAGGGAGCAGGTACGGTTACCTCATCAAGTTCTACTTTCCTCCCACTCACATCTTTCGAGAGAAACTCCTTCTCTAGAAAGGATCCATTTCTAGCAACAAATATCTTGCCTTCGGATCTGTGATAGAAGGTGTACCCAACGGTCTCCTTTGGGTATCCTATGAAGACACATTTCTCCGATTTAGGTTCGAGCTTATCAGGTTGAAGTTTCTTCACATAAGCATCGCAACCCCAAACTTTAAGATACGACAACTTTGGTTTCTTGCCAAACCATAGTTCAAAAGGCGTCGTCTCAACGGATTTCGATGGTGTCCTATTTAGAGTGAATGCAGCTGTCTCTAAAGCATAACCCCAAAATGATAGCGGTAAATTAGTAAGAGACATCATAGTTCGCACCATATCTAATAAAGTACGATTACGACGTTCAGACACACCATTACGCTGTGGTGTTCCCGGTGGCGTGAGTTGCGAAACTATTCCGCATTGTTTCAAATGTAGACCAAACTCGTAACTCAAATATTCCCCTCCACGATCAGATCGTAGGAATTTTATTTTCTTGTTACGATGATTTTCAACTTCACTCTGAAATTCTTTGAACTTTTCAAATGTTTCAGACTTATGTTTCATTAAGTAGATATACCCATATCTGCTCAAATCATCTGTGAAGGTGAGAAAATAACGATATCCGCCACGAGCTTCAATATTCATCGGGCCACATACATCTGTATGTATGATTTCCAACAAATCTGTTGCTCTCTCCATAGTTCCGGAGAACGGTGTTTTTGTCATCTTGCCCATAAGGCACGGTTCGCAAGTACCAAGTGATTCAAAATCAAGTGATTCCAAAATTCCATCAGTATGGAGTTTCTTCATGCGCTTTACACCGATATGAACCAAACGGCAGTGCCACAAATAAGTTGCACTGTCATTATTAACTCTGCATCTTTTGGCTTCAACATTATGAATATGTGTATCACTACTATCGAGATTCATTAAAAATAGACCACTCTTCAAGGGTGCATGACCATAAAAGATATTATTCATATAAATAGAACAACCATTATTCTCTGATTTAAATGAATAACCGTCTCGCATTAAACAAGATCCAGATATAATGTTCATGCTTAACGCTGGCACCAAATAACAATTATTTAGGTCTAAAACTAATCCCGAAGGTAGATGTAGAGGTAGCGTGCCGACGGCGATCACATCGACTTTGGAACCATTTCCCACGCGCATCGTCACCTCGTCCTTAGCCAAACTTCGCTTAATCCGTAGCCCCTGTTTCGAGTTGCAAATATTAGCAACAGAACCAGTATCAAATACCCAGGTGCTACTGCGAGTATTAGTGAGGTACACATCAATAACATGTATATCACATATACCTTTGTTAACCTTGCCATCCTTCTTATCCGCCAAATACTTGGGGCAGTTCCGCTTCCAGTGACCAGTCTGCTTACAGTAGAAGCACTCAGTTTCAGGCTTAGGTCCAGACTTGGATTTCTTCTCCTGAACAGCAACTTGCTTGCTATTCTTCTTGAAGTTCCCTTTCTTCTTCCCTTTGCCCCTTTTCTTGAAACTAGTGGTTTTACTGACCATCAACACTTGATGCTCCTTTTTGATTTCTACCTCCGCTGCCTTTAGCATTGCGAAGAGCTCGGGAATCGTCTTGTTCATCCCTTGCATGTTATAGTTCATCACGAAGCTCTTGTAGCTTGGTGGCAGTGATTGAAGAATTCTGTCAATGACGCAATCATCCGGAAGTTGAACTCCCAGTTGAATTAAGTGATTATTATACCCAGACATTCTGAGTATATGCTCACTGACAGAACTATTCTCTTCCATCTTGCAGCTATAGAACTTATTGGAGACTTCATATCTCTCAATCCGGGCAATTGCTTGAAATATTAACTTCAACTCCTGGAACATCTCATATGCTCCATGACGTTCAAAACGTCGTTGAAGTCTCGGTTCTAAGCCGTAAAGCATGGCACACTGAACTATTGAGTAGTCATCAGCTTTGCTTTGCCAGACGTTCATAACTTCTGGTGTAGCTCTTGCAGGAGGCCTGGCACCTAGCGGTGCTTCCAGGACGTAATTCTTCTGTGCAGCAATGAGGATAATCCTCAAGTTACGGACCCAGTCCATGTAATTGCTACCATCATCTTTCAACTTAGCTTTCTCAAGGAACGCATTAAAATTCAACGGAACAACAGCACGGGCCATATATCTACAATTAACATAGACAAGCAAGATACTATCAGGTACTAAGTTCATGATAAATTTAAGTTCAATTAATCATATTACTTAAGAACTCCCACTTAGATAGACATCTCTCTAATCATCTAAGTGATTACGTGATCCAAAGCAACTAAACCATGACCGATTAACACGTGAGATGGAGTAGTTTCAATGGTGAACATCACTATGTTGATCATATCTACTATATGATTCACGCTCGACCTTTCGGTCTCTGTGTTCCGAGGCCATATCGGTACATATGCTAGGCTCGTCAAGTTTAACCTGAGTATTCCGCGTGTGCAACTGTTTTGCACCCGTTGTATTTGAACGTAGAGCCTATCACACCCGATTAACACGTGATGTCTCAGCACGAAGAACTTTTGCAACGGTGCATACTCAGGGAGAACACTTTTATCTTGAAATTTTAGTGAGAGATCATCTTATAATGCTACCGTCAATCAAAGCAAGATAAGATGCATAAAGGATTAACATCACATGCAATCAATATAAGTGATATGATATGGCCATCATCATCTTGTGCTTGTGATCTCCATCTCCGAAGCACCATCATGATCACCATCATCACCGGCTCGACACCTTGATCTCCATCGTAGTATCGTTGTCGTCTCGCCAACTTATTGCTTTTACGACTATCGCTACCGTTTAGTGATAAAGTAAAACTATTACATGGCGATTGCATCTCATACAATAAAGCGACAACCATATGGCTCCTGCCAGTTGCCGATAACTCGGTTACAAAACATGATCATCTCATACAACACATTATATCACATCATGTCTGACCATATCACATCACAACATGCCCTGCAAAAACAAGTTAGACGATCTCTACTTTGTTGTTGCATATGTTACGTGGCTGCTACGGGCTTAGCAAGAACCGTTCTTACCTACGCATCAAAACCACAACGATAGTTTGTCAAGTTGGTGATGTTTTAACCTTCGCAAGGACCGGGCGTAGCCACACTCGGTTCAACTAAAGTGAGAGAGACAGACACCCGCCAGTCACCTTTAAGCAACGAGTGCTCCGAACGGTGAAACCAGTCTCGCGTAAGCGTACGCGTAATGTCGGTCCGGGCCGCTTCATCTCACAATACCGCTGAACCAAAGTATGACGTGCTGGTAAGCAGTATGACTTATATCGCCCACAACTCACTTGTGTTCTACTCGTGCATAGCATCAACGCATAAAACCAGGCTCGGATGCCACTGTTGGGGAACGTAGTAATTTCAAAAAATTTCCTACGCACACGCAAGATCATGGTGATGCATAGCAACGAGAGGGGAGAGTGTTGTCCACGTACCCTCGTAGACCGACAGCGGAAGCGTTATCACAACGCGGTTGATGTAGTCGAACGTCTTCACGATCCGACCGATCAAGTACCGAACGCACGGCACCTCCGAAGTTCTACACACGTTCAGCTCGATGACGTCCCTCGAACTCCGATCCAGCCGAGTGTTGAGGGAGAGTTTCGTCAGCATGACGGCGTGGTGACGACGATGATGTTCCACCGACGCAGGGCTTCGCCTAAGCTTCGCGACGGTATTATCGAGGTGTAATCTGGTGGAGGGGGGCACCGCACACGGCTAAAATATCGTATATCAAGTGTGTTCTTGGGTGCCCCCCTGCCCCCGTATATAAAGGAGCAAGGGGGAGGCCGGCTGCCTATGGGGCGCGCCAAGGAGAGGGGGGGAGTCCTCCTCCTAGTGGGAGTAGGACTCCCCTTTCCTAGTCCTACTAGGAAAAGTAGGGGGGAAGGAAAGAGAGGGAGAGGGAGAGGGAAAGGGGGCTGCGCCCCCCTCTCCTAGTCCAACTAGGACTCCTCTGGGAGGGGGCGCACCACCTCCTGGCTGCTGCCCTCTCTCTCCCCTCAAGGCCCACTAAAGCCCAATACTTCCCCGGGGGGTTCCGGTAACCCTCCGGCACTCCGGTTTAATCCGAAACTTCTCCGGAACACTTCCGGTGTCCGAATATAGTCGTCCAATATATCAATCTTTACGTCTCGACCATTTCGAGACTCCTCGTCATGTCAGTGATCACATCCGGGACTCCGAACAACCTTCGGTACATCAAAACATATAAACTCATAATAAAACTGTCATCGTAACTTTAAGCGTGCGGACCCTTTGGGTTCGAGAGCTATGTAGACATGACCGAGACACCTCTCTGGTCAATAACCAATAGCGGGACCTGGATGCCCATATTGGCTCCCACATATTCTATGAAGATCTTTATCGGTCAGACCGCATAACAACATACGTTGTTCCCTTTGTCATCGGTATGTTACTTGCCCGAGATTCGATCGTCGGTATCTCGATACCTAGTTCAATCTCGTTACCGGCAAGTCTCTTTACTCGTTCCGTAATACATCATCCCGCAACTAACTCATTAGTCACAATGCTTGCAAGGCTTATAGTGATGTGCATTACCGAGTGGGCCCTGAGATACCTCTCCGACAATCGGAGTGACAAATCCTATTCTCGAAATACGCCAACCCAACAAGTACCTTTGGAGACACCTGTAGAGCACCTTTATAATCACCCAGTTACGTTGTGACGTTTGGTAGCACACAAAGTGTTCCTCCGGTAAACGGGAGTTGCATAATCTCATAGTCATAGGAACATGTATAAGTCATGAAGAAAGCAATAGCAACATACTAAACGATCGGGTGCTAAGCTAATGTAATGGGTCATGTCAATCACGTCATTCTCCTAATGAGGTGATCCCGTTAATCAAATGACAACTCATGTCTATGGCTAGGTAACATAACCATCTTTGATTAACGAACTAGTCAAGTAGAGGCATACTAGTGACACTTTGTTTGTCTATGTATTCACACATGTATTATGTTTCCGGTTAATACAATTCTAGCATGAATAATAAACATTTATCATGATATAAGGAAATATATAATACTTTATTATTGCCTCTAGGGCATATTTCCTTCATGACAAATGTTTTACAATCCGGCTAGGGACAAATATGTGAATTGAAGTACATAGTCATTTAGACTCAAATGCTTCTTCTTCTATACCATCCAACAGGTTGTCTAGCTTACAATCTTGTTGGGAATATTTTGCGGCTAATCCTACCTGGTCATATACCAGACTAACGGGAAAGATCCTAACATATATATCCAATTGGATGTAAGTTATCATAAACTATTATTGTTGACGTTACCCTTGAGGTAAAAGGTTGGGAGGCAACACTATAAGCCCCTATCTTTCTCTATGTCCGATTAAAACTCCATACCCACAAGTATTGCGTGAGTGTTAGCAATTGTGAAAGACTAAATGATAGTTGAGTATGTGGACTTGCTGAAAAGCTCTTATATTGACTCTTTCCGATGTTATGATAAATTGCAATTGCTTCAATGACCGAGATCATAGTTTGTTAGTTTTCAATGAAGTTTCTGATTCATACTTGACATTGTGAATAGATTGCTACTTTAGCATAAGAAATCATATGACAATATATATACGTTGCTGTTTTAAGATTGATCATGATGCCCTCATGTCTGTATTTTATTTTATCGACACCTCTATCTCTAAACATCTAGACATATTTTTCAATATTGGCTTCCGCTTGAGGACAAGCGAGGTCTAAGCTTGGGGGAGTTGATACGTCCATTTTGCATCATGCTTTTATATCGATATTTATTGCATTATGGGCTGTTATTACACATTATGTCACAATACTTATGCCTTTTCTCTCTTATTTTACAAGGTTTACATGAAGAGGGAGAATGCCGGCAGCTAGAATTCTGGGCTGGAAAAGGGGCAAATATTACAGACCTATTCCGCACAACTCCAAAAGTCCCGAAACTCCACGAAAGTCAGTTTTGGAATATATAAAAAATATTGGGCGAAGAAAGCACCAGAGGGGGGCCACCCACCGTCCACGAGGGTGGGGGCGCGCCCTACCCCCTTGGCGCGCCCCCTGCCTCGTGGGCCCCCTGGCAGGCCTCCGATGCCCATCTTTTGCTATATGAAGTCTTTCGCCCTGGAGAAAATCAGAAGGAAGCTTTCGGGATGAAGCGCCGCCGCCACGAGGAGGAACCTGGCGAAACCAATCCATGGCTTCGACGGAGCTGTCCTGTGGGGAAACAGCCCTCCAGGAGGGGGAAATCTTCACCATCGTCATCACCATTGATCCTCTCATCGGGAGGGGGTCAATCTCCATGAACATGTTCACCAGCACCATCTCTTCTCACACCCTAGTTCATCTCTTGTATCCAATCTTTGTCCCAAAACCTCAGATTGGTACATGTGGGTTACTAGTAGTGTTGATTACTCCTTGTAGTTGATGCTAGTTGGTTTATTTGGTGGAAGATCATATGTTCAGATCCTTTATGCATATTAAAACACCTCTGATTACGAACATGAATATGATTTGTGAGTAGTTACGTTTGTTCCTGAGGACATGGGAGAAGTCTTGCTATAAGTAGTCATGTGAATTTTGTATTCGTTCGATATTTTGATGAGATGTATGTTGTCTTTCCTCTAGTGGTGTTATGTGAATGCCGACTACATGACACTTCACCATTGGTTGGGCCTAGAGGAAGGCATTGGGAAGTAATAAGTAGGTGATGGGTTGCTAGAGTGACAGAAGCTTAAACCCTAGTTTATGCGTTGCTTCGTGAGGGGCTGATTTGGATACATATGTTTCATGCTATGGTTAGGTTTACCTTAATACTTGTTTTGTAGTTATGGATGCTTGCAATAGGGAATAATCATGAGTGGAATGTTTGTCCGAGGAAGGGCAGTACCCAAGCACCGGTCCACCCACATATAAAATTATCAAAGTAACGAACGCGAATCATATGAGCGTGATGAAAACTAGCTTGACGATAATCCCCATGTGTCCTCGGGAGCGTTTTCCTTTATATAAGAGTTTGTCTAGGCTTGTCCTTTGCTACAAAAAGGATTGGGCCACCTCGCTGCACCTTGTTTACTTTTACTACTTGTTACTCGTTACAAATTACCTTATCACAAAACTACCTGTTACCGATAATTTCAGTGCTTCCAGAGAATACCTTACTAAAAACTGCTTGTCATTTCCTTCTGCTCCACGTTGGGTTCAACACTCTTACTTGTCGAAAGGACTACGATAGATCCCCTATACTTGTGGGTCATCATCCATCGGTATGTGTTACTTGCCCGAGATTCGATCGTCGGTATCTTCATATCTAGTTTAATATCATTACCGGTGAGGGAGTCCTGGATGAAGGGGTCTTCGGACAGCCGGACTATATGATTATGCCGGACTGTTGGACTATGAAGATACAAGATAGAAGACTTCGTCCCGTGTCCGGATGGGACTCTCCTTTGCGTGGAAGGTAAGCTTGGCGGTTTGTATATGAAGATTCCTTTCTCTGTAACCGACTCTGTGTAACCCTAGCCCCCTCCGGTGTCTATATAAACTGGAGTGTTTAGTCCGTAGGACAACAATAATCATAATCATAGGCTAGCTTTTAGGGTTTAGCCTCTACGATCTCCTGGTAGATCAACTCTTGTAATACTCATATCATCAAGATCTATCAAGCAGGAAGTAGGGTATTACCTCCATCGAGAGGGCCCGAACCTGGGTAAACATTGTGTCCCCCGCCTCCTGTGACTATTAGCCTTAGATGCACAGTTCGGGACCCCCTACCCGAGATCCGCCGGTTTTGACACCGACATTGCTGCTTTCATTGAGAGTTCTACTATGACGTCGAAGATAGGGTTGATGGTTCGCCTTGTTATCAAGGACAACATCACCTCCGGGGGAGCTCTGGCCTCAGGCCAAACCCTCCGGCTGGGCGGCTTCGTCTTGATCGCCCGTTCGGCCGTCGGGCCGACAATGACTTCTCGGGTCATCCAAAATCGTCTCCACGTCAGCTCGGAATACGCGCAGATGGATCCAACGGGGTTATCGTCTCTAAACGGGCTCCTGGATCGCATCGCCGCTTTGGGAGTCGCTTTGGACTATGATCAGATTGGGCTTAAACCCGATCAGAGAGAGATTGAATCTCCGCCGATCACCCATCAGATAGCGGTGGTGGAGGAGCAATGCAACAACTCTTCCCCCTATATTGAGGACGAAATATGTCCGGATTCCGAGCTCACCGAGCCCGATACCTGCCCGCGCGAAGACGTGCCCCGAACTCCAAACTTAGTATCGGACTATGGGTCAGAAAAATTGGTTGACATCCTGGAGCCCGAACTATTAAGCTCGGAAACTCCTCAAGCTCTGGGTCACAGATCGGATCAGGGTTCGGACATAAATCCTCCAACCCACCCAGACTCAAGCGATCTTTCTCGCATCAGACAACAGTCCCGAGAGATGGTACATCACTTTTGGGGCAGATTCCTCTTTGTCAAGTACAAGGTCAAAGACTATTGCGATGAAGACGCAATCTCATTATTCTGCAAAAATTGCACGGACAAGGGACTCCTTAACGCCATAAATCGCCATCACGTATCACGCTTCGATGACTTGGCGATCATAGTACAGAAGTACTGCGCGATGGAAAGCGCCTGGAAAACTCAGGCAGGCTTTTGGGATCCACTGTCTCTCGCTAAACCCCTCGTCCGAACAAAAAGGGTGTACCCTCGTAGGTCGCCCGATCCAATCACGAAGAAATCAAAGCCCACTACAGGGCGCACAACCGTTTTGGAGGGATGGCTCGATAGGCCATGCAAAATACACACCAAACCGGATACCGTACCAACACACAACCTTAGAGCATAATGGATACTTCGGCAGGTGGCCAAGAGCGGCGAGGATCTCCTCATAAAAAACACCGCAGAGCAACATCCCACAGAACACAACACTACAGTATTGACAGGCTTTGAGACTTTCGCCTCAGGTAACAGGCGCAAGAGAGCACTCCACGGCCTTGCCGAAGTTTGCCAAGTTGCAGCAATAAACCCCTGGAACGACACGGCCATAACTTTCAGCGCCAGTGACGAACCGCAACTCAGAACAGTCCGGGCACCAGCCGCTCTGGTCCTCAGTCCAATCGTGGACGGCTTCCGGCTTACCAAAGTGCTCATGGACGGCGGTAGCGGACTAAACCTCATTTACGAGGAAACTCTCAACAAAATGGAAATAGACAGGAGCCGCATTGAGCAAAGCAGCACAACCTTCCGAGGAATTATTTCCAGCCGGGAGGCACGATGTGTGGGAAAAATCACACTCGATGTGGTATTCGGCACGCCGGACAATTATCGGTCAGAAGAGATAACCTTCCATGTGGCCCCTTTCACTAGTGGATATCATGCCTTGTTAGGGCGGGATGCGTTTGCGAGCTTTCAAGCTATACCCCATTACGGGTACATGAAGCTCAAGATGCCTGGGCCCAATGGAATTATCACTCTCGCCAGTGATCCGGACATAGCACTCCGCGCCGAAAATAAAACAGCCGCCTTGGCCCTCGAAGCATTGTCCAAAGCCCTCGCGGCCGAAGAATTAACTGCAACACTCCACAGTGGATAAGGATGATGTGATACTCGATAAGCGATCCAAGTCCACCTCCTTTAAACCAGCGGACGAAATAGTCAAATTCCAAGTCCACCCAACGGACTCCACAAAGACAACATCCATCGGGGCACAGCTGGACCCCACAATCAACGCCGCACTGCGGGCGTTCCTACGCGAGAATTGGGATATCTTCGCCTGGCAACCTTCTGATATGCCGGGGATCCCACGCAGGCTGGCCGAACACAGCCTCAATGTAATGAAGGGATATAAGCCAGTCAAGCAAACACTACGACGCTTTTCAGAACCCAAACAACAAGCTATGGGAGAGGAACTAGCCAAATTACTTGAAGCCGAATTCATCGGAGAAATAAAACACCCGGATTGGCTAGCAAACCTCGTGATGGTACCAAAGAAGGATAAATCCTGGCGCCTATGTGTCGATTTCAAAGACCTCAACAAGACTTGCCCTAAGGATCCCTTCCCTCTCATGCGCATCGATCAGATTATCGATGCTACCGCAGGACATGACTCATTGTGTTTCCTCGACGCATACTCCGGATACCATCAAATTAAGATGAAGGAGTCCGATCAATCCACAACGAAATTTATCACCCCATACGGGCCTTTCTGCTTCAACACTATGCCTTTAGGGCTCAAAAACGCTGGTGCCACCTACCAACGCATGATTCAAACATGCCTAGAGAAACAAATCGGCAAAACAGTTGAAGCATATGTTAACGACGTAGTCATCAAGACCAGGCATGCCGAATCTTTAATGGACGATCTAAGGCTCACATTCGATAACCTCCGAACATATGACATTAAGCTCAATCCCGAAAAATGTGTTTTCGGTGTTCCCGCCGGAAAGCTGCTGGGCTTCATCGTTTCCAATAGAGGAATTGAAGCAAACCCAGCTAAAATCCGAGCTTTGTCACAGTTGGCTACACCAACGGATCTCAAACAAATCCAGAAACTAACTGGATGCGTGGCAGCTTTAAGCCGCTTTATCCCTAGATTGGGAGAAAAGGCATTGCCACTTTATCGCCTTCTTCGACGAACCGAACACTTCGAGTGGACGGACGCGGCGACGGCCAGACTGGAGGAAATAAAGGCTCTTTTAGCAAGCAACCCAATCCTGGCCGCGCCGAATGTTGGCGAACCCATGTTGCTATACATAGCTGCAACACACCAAGTTGTGAGTGCGGTGCTCGTCGTCGAACGAGAGGAGGACGGACAAAAAATTTCGGTTCAGAAGCCGGTATACTACGTATCTACTGTCCACACACCATGCAAATCCCTGTACCCACATTATCAAAAAATAGCATACGCGGTCTTCATGGCATCCCGAAAACTACGACACTACTTTCAAGAGTGTTCAATCACGGTGGCCTCTGAAGTACCACTTAATGACATACTAAACAACCGCGATGCCACGGGCCGGATTGCCAAGTGGGCCATTGAGCTCCTCCCATTCGACATCACGTATAAACCACGACGAGCCATTAAATCCCAAGTACCGGTGGACTTCGTCGCCGAATGGACAGAGGCCGAACTCCCTAAAGAGTACGACACATACTCCAACTGGATCATGCACTTTGACGGCTCTAAAATGCTGGCAGGACTGGGAGCAGGTGTTGTCCTCACATCCCCCACTTGAGATACAGTCCAATACGTACTCCAAATATTATACACAGACTCCAACAATGCAGCCGAATACGAGGCTCTGTTGCATGGTCTACGGATGGTCGTCTCCATGGGCATTCAATGCCTAGAAGTGCGTGGGGATTCAAACCTCGCAATATCTCAAATAAATGGAGACTTCGATGCCAAAGATCCGAAAATGGCGGCCTATCGTAATGCCGTCCTTAAGATGTTAGCTCGGTTCGAGGGGCTTGAATTTCATCATCTGGTTCGAGAAAACAATCAAGCGGCGGATGTCCTCGCCCGCATCGGCGCTAAACGCGACCCCGTCCCACCTAACATCTTTCTGAAAGGCTTTTCAACCCATCCGTGGTGTGGCAAGGGGAAACTGGCAACATCAGTCCGGATCCGACCACAACCCCAGATTCCGAGCACACTGACATAATCGGGGGCTCTGCCACCGAAATAACACCTTCGGCCCATCTCATCATGGTTGTTATCGCCCCATCGACTGAACCCTTCTTGGCCTACCTTAACAGGCACGAACTCCCAGAGGATCAAAATGAGGCACGCTACATTGTGCGGTGCTCTAAAGCCTACAAAGTCCATGAGGGAGAGCTTTATAAGAAAGCGCTACCGGGGTACTTCAAATATGTATCTCCGAGGAGGAAGAGCGGCAGCTCTTGGCTGAAATTCATGCTGGCCTCGGCGGTCACCACGCGGCAGCTCGGGCCCTTGTAAGCAAGGCCTTCCGTACAGGTTTCTACTGGCTGACGGCCCGAGCAGACACAGAAGACCTCATCCAACATTGCGTCGGATGCCAGCTTTTCGCCAACCAAAGCCATATGCCACCCACCGCCCTACAAACAATACCCATAACTTGGCCCTTGGCGGTCTGGGGGCTTGATATGGTTGGACCCCTTAAAGGAGGAAGCCATAAGAAAAAATACTTGTTGGTCATGGTGGATAAGTTCACCAAATGGATAGAAGCCAAACCAGTTAAAACGGCCGAATCCGGACCCGTGATAGACTTCATATCGGGTGTTGTGCACCGTTATGGTGTCCCCCATAGCATCTACACTGACAACGGCTCCAATTTCACAGCCGATGAGGTGAAAACTTGGTGCGGCAACATGGGCATTAAGCTCGATTACGCCTCCGTCTATCACCCTCAAACAAACGGTCAAGTCGAACGAGCCAATGGTCTTATTATGAGCGGCATCAAACCTAGACTAGTGCGATCCTTAAAAGAATCAGACATGCCCTGGGTTGAGGAGCTCGACTCTGTACTCTGGGGGCTGCGGACCACGCCAAATTGCACTACCGGATACACACCCCTCTTCATGGTGTACGGTGCAGAGGCTGTGCTGCCCTGTGATATTATTCATGACCCACCTCGAGTGCGCATGTACAAAGAGAGAGAGGCCGAGCTCGATCGGCAGGACAGTTTAGATGCCCTCGAAGTGGAGCGCGATGTCGCAAAAGCCCTTTCCGCATTCTATCAACAACAGGCTCGTAGGTATCAAAGCAGAGAAGTACGGGCCAAGACTTATAATATTGGCGAACTCGTTCTACGTGTACCGGAGAAGAAGAAGGACAAACTTAAGCCCAAGTGGGATGGTCCCTTCATTATTGACAAAGTTCTCACCAGAGGAGCGTACCGACTGCATGATGCATCCATTAATCGCCTCGAGCCGAACCCATGGAACGCGGCCAGGCTCCGAAGATTCTACGCCTAGCACTGAACTCCCTATTCGTCTCCTTCCCTCCGTTCCTTTTTATTTACTTTTTAGCTCTCTTCTCGCCTTTTCTTTTGAAACTCTATAAAGATTTAGTATGGCTAGACTACACACTTGTGACGCACTAATCTTCAAGTATGTGCGCTCATTATACCTGGGGGCTTCTTTTACAGAAGCTTAATATAATTATCTTCCGGGCATTGAGCCCACTGCATATGCGTCCCTTTTCCATATGTACCTTTTCTTCGCCATTATATGCATCGATATGACTTATGTTTTGGCCAAGCTGGGTTGCCTGGCTCCTGTGCTTATGCCCTACGTTCCCGTTAGTTCGGCTAGGGCATAAAGGGAGCACCTCTGCGATTGTTACTGCCGGGTAATCCGGACGTGTACCTCAGACTGGGTGAAGCCGAAAGCTAGCGTTCTTAAGGGAATACTCGGTCGGTGGACTAAAGATGTTTTTACCTATCACAATATAAACCCCCAGATGTTACATATACTGCGCTTTTTGATCGCAGTTCGGACATGCACGTTAATGCATGCATACCCAGGGAAAGGAACCCTTCACGGAACTATTCTCTCTGGAAGATGTTTCTTACTATCCATGTAATATAACATAGCTAGTTGGGTACTTGTCTGTTCAAGAAATTATGACCCCTACGCCTGGTTTCCACGCGTACCCCGGTTTATATTATTGAGCGGGTATTCGGAAACACTCCGGACTGTCGGGTCCAGAGGCTGAAGCGAAAAGGTCCGCCATGACAAATGTTTTACAATCCGGCTAGGGACAAATATGTGAATTGAAGTACATAGTCATTTAGACTCAAATATTTCTTCTTCTATACCATCCAACAGGTTGTCTAGCTTACAATCTTGTTGGGAATATTTTGCGGCTAATCCTACCTGGTCATATACCAGACTAATGGGAATTTCTTTCCCATCTGACCCTACAGGTCCGACCCGGGCCATATGATTCGGATCGAGCTTGGTATACCGTGTTTTCACCATGGCCCAAGCCTCCCTCACACCTTCTCGACAGGCAGATATCTTCCATAGTCGGAAACGCCGCCACGCTCCCTTGAAAAGCTGTACAAGCTCCCCCGTACTTCCTGGTAGGGAGGCGGATGGCCACAAGGCCTTGGTGACACTCCGCATGACCTGCCGAACTTGCTCGTGCAGTTGCAAAACCTCTTGTAGCAGATCGCCTCAGGGTCCGGGCATCTCCTCTTCGGGACGGCCAGTCAGCATACCTACAGACATAACTCTGTTAGTTCCTATCTTTGCCAAACTATATAAATGTTCGTTTGAGAACATACTAAAATTGCCGCGTTGAAGCCTCTTATTTTCCCTCACGGAGTCTACCAGCTGGGCCCGAACATCTTTCAATTCTTCACCCAGCTGGGTATTAGCATCTTGGAGTTTTTTTTCTTCTGTATGACCCGTGTAAGTACACGCTCGCCAGCGGCTGCTTGCCTTTGCGCCCCTTGTTCACCCTCTTGTGGGATTCCCAGGTTCTGTTCCAGATTATCTGAGGATTTTGGTCATCAGATATTGTTTGCGTTACTGGTTTATACATACAATATTGTTTTTTCTCAATTCGGGAATACATACCAGTTGATTCCTTTTCGGATCATGACAGCTCGGCCATAGCGGCCGTTAGCTGGGTCCAATATTCTTCCAGCTCTTGAGACAACAGGTTGTTCTTCTCCGAGAGAACCTATTAATATAATGATCCTTAAATCAGTTTTACCAACTGCTTCATGTCTCAGGGGCTACTGATATACATAATTATCAGATTTTTATACTTACCCGTATATCTTTCAAATACGGGTCCGTGGCTCTAGCAAGCCCATCCTGAGCGGCTCGGATGTACGCATCACCCGAGTTGAAGGCATTAAAAGCCTCTGCTGAAAAACCAGGGTCGCGGAGTGCGGCCCGCAGGCACCGATGATTCATGGCGCTCTCCACTTCAGAATTTGTAACGGACATTCTATCTGAATCCTCTGTAAGAGGACAGTCCGGTGTCACTTCCCTGTTGGCCTCTGTCCTCGAGACCGGGTCTGGAATCCGGCTAATAGAGGCACGGTTGGCAGGCTCCCCGGACATAGTCCGACGGATGCTCTTTCTGCCAAAACACAACGGATAATGTCATACTTCTAGATGACAACCTCGGAGCGTGTTTAAAGCCATGCCTCCTTGATGACGGCTCCGCCATGTTTCTGTCCGCCTTTCTTTTTGAAGGCCTACCTGATACGTCTCCAACGTATCTATAATTTTTGATTGTTCCATGCTATTATATTACCCGTTTTGGATGTCTATGGGCTTTACTTTACACTTTTATATTATCTTTGGGACTAACCTACTAACCGGAGGCCCAGCCCAAATTGCTGTTTTTTTGCCTATTTCAGTGTTTCGAAGAAAAGGAATATCAAACGGAGTCCAAACAGAATGAAATCTTCGGGAGCGTGATTTTTGGAACAAACGTGATCCACAGAACCTGGAGTGCAAGTCAAGAAACAACCGAGGCGGCCACAAGGGTGGAGGGCGCGCCCCCCCTACTGGGCGTGCCCCCTGTCTCGTGGGCCCCTCGAGCGTCCACCGACCTACTTCTTCCTCCTATATATACCCATGTACCCTGAAAACATCTAGGAGCACCACGAAAAACTATTTCCACTGCCGCAACCTTCTGTATCCGCGAGATCCCATCTTGGAGCCTTCGCCGGCGCTCCGCCGGAGGGGGAATCAACCACGGAGGGCCTCTACATCAACTCCAAGGCCTCTCCGATGAGTCGTGAGTAGTGTATCACGGACCTTCGGGTCCATAGTTTTTAGCTAGATGTCTTCTTCTCTCTCTTTGAATCTCAATACAAAGTTCTCCTTGATCTTCTTGGAGATCTATTCGATGTAACTCTTTTTGCGGTGTGTTTGTCGAGATCCGATGAATTGTGGGTTTATGATCAAGTTTATCTATGAGAAATATTTGAATCTCCTCTGAATTCTTTTATGCGTGATTAAGTTATCTTTGCAAGTCTCATCGAATTATCAGTTTGGTTTGGCCTACTAGATTGATCTTTCTTGCAATAGAAGAAGTGCTTAGCTTTGGGTTCAATCTTGCGGTGTCCTTTCCCACTGACAGCAGGGACAGCAAGGCACGTATTGTATTGTTGCCATCGAGGATAAAAAGATGGGGTTTATATCATATTGCATGAGTTTATCCCTCTACATCATGTCATCTTTCTTAATGTGTTACTCTGTTCTTCATGAACTTAATACTCTAGATGCATGCTGGATAGCGGTCGATGTGTGGAGTAATAGTAGTAGATGTAGGCTGGAGTCGATCTACTTGTCACGGACGTGGTGCCTATATACATGATCATGCCTAGATAATCTCATAATTATTCGCTTTTCTATCAATTGCTCGACAGTAATTTGTTCACCCACCGTAATACTTATGCTATCTCGAGAGAAGCCACTAGTGAAACCTATGGCCCCCGGGTCTATCTTTTATCATATAAGCTCTCAATCTACTTTTATTTGCATCTTTTACTTTTCCAATCTATATCACAAAAATACCAAAAATATATTTATCTTATCAGATTATCTCTATCAGATCTCACTTTTGCAAGTGGTCGTGAAGGGATTGACAACCCCTTTATTGCGTTGGTTGCGAGTTCTTGTTTGTTTGTGTAGGTGCGTGGGACTTTTGAGGAGCCTCCTACTGGATTGATACCTTGGTTTTCAAAAACTGAGGGAATACATACGCTACTGTGCTGCATCACCCTTTCCTCTTCAAGGAAAACCAACGCAAGCTCAAGACGTAGCACTACCCGGCACGGGCGCCCCTTGTTGGTGAGTCGCCTCGGATTCGGCTTGGCGCGCCGATCGTCTTCACTTTAGAGCATAAGAATTGGGCGGTGGGTAAGACGGAAGGAGTAAACCCTTTCCGGAAGATAAGTCTCTTGTTTACTTACATGCGATATAGGGAGGAGGTCGGGATAGTCAGCAATGATGGCCACTTCTGTGCCGTCACACCTCGCCTGGTGAAACACCCCTTCCACGAGCTCCACGAATATATCCGGATCCTCTTCAAATCCGGGGTCAAGGACCCGGTTACGGTCCTCTGGCTGTGGTGCCGGGCTATGGAGCTCCCTGGTTATTTTCCGCCATTCCTGTTGTAAATAGATGGAGTAAATGTTTATGAAAAAAGACTCAAGGAATGAATAGAGTAGAGTAATGGATGGCAGCTCACCCAGCTGGGAGGGTTGTACATGGAAAATCCATCCCGTGGCTTAATGCGGATGAACTCCTCTCTTTCCCGCTTGTATAAACCGGTCAGTATTTCCACCAGAGCGGTGGTGGAGTCCGGACCCTTCCGACCGCAGCGGGTGGCTTCGTCTTCTCCATTCAAGTGCCACATGGGATGCCCTCGGTATTGGAGTGGCTGCACGCCCCGCATTATGGATATCGCCATAACCTCGACTATTGATAATCCGGACCGAGCGAACATTCTTATCTTGCTCATCAATTGAAGGACCTCCCTGCTATCTTCCTCTCTGAGGATCCGGGGACGCCAGTTGAGGCGTTTTCTCAGCGGAGCGTTTGTAAACTCAGGAAGACCCATTCGGATTGGGTCGAGAAGGGAGACGCCCTCAATATAAAACCACTCGGAAGGCCATTCTTCGGGTGCCTTCTTTGGTGTGCCGGATAAGTATCCGGTCCCGGCGATGCGCCATATCTCGGCTCCGCCCACTTGGAATATTGATCCCCCTTTTTTGCGGGGGACGAGGCAGAACAGCTTCTTCCATAGCTCAAAATGGGCTTCGTAACCCAGAAATAGCTCGCAAAGAGCGATGTAACCTGCGATGTGCAGGATGGAGGCATGTGTGAAGTTGTGCAGTTGGAGGCCATAGAACTCCAGAAGCCCGCAGAGGAATGGATGGATTGGAAATCCGACACCCCTCAGTAAGTAGGAAACAAGGCATACTCGCTCCCCCCTGGATGGGTAGGGAAAGTTCTCCGCTTGCTCCCCGCCATCAAAGGAAGCCAATCCGGCTCGAACGGGGACTAGATATGCAGGAGGTAGAAACCCTAGGATCTGCAACTTCACTAATCGGCCGTGGGATATGGTACACTTCTCCCAATCGCCTGGCTTGGTGTTGCGAGAGCGGGAAGAAGAGCTGCGAGCGCTGGCCAAATTGGAGTGGTTTTTTTGGGCACACTCTGATGATTCCTCGCTTGGGGAAGATGGTGTGGATTGGATCTGAAGATCCCCATCTCTTTAATAGACAATTTATTTACATGGTTAGGGTGGCAAATGTAAAAATGGCCTGACTTCTCGCATTCATTCAACACATGGAGGCTGAGGTTATGAAGGTGCAGAAGCCGATGAGCGTAACATTAAATGGGAAGCCAGGCACTGCTATTTACAACAGGTACTTTGAAGAGTTCGGAGAATGAACCCGCCTTGCAATTCCAAAGACAATCTGTGCGCCGGACTCATCGTCATTAAAGCCTGGTTTGGGGCTACTGAGGGAGTCCTGGATTAAGGGGTCCTCGGACAGCCGGACTATATGCATATGCCGGACTGTTGGACTATGAAGATACAAGATAGAAGACTTCGTCCCGTGTCCGGATGGGACTCTCCTTTGCGTGGAAGCCAAGCTTGGAGATTCGGATATGAAGATTCCTTTCTCTGTAACCAACTCTGTGTAACCCTAGCCCCCTCCGGTGTCTATATAAACCGGAGGGTTTATCCGTAGGACAACAACAATCATAATCATAGGCTAGTCTTTATGGTTTATCCTCTACGATCTCGTGGTAGATCAACTCTTGTAATACTCATATCATCAAGATCAATCAAGCAGGAAGTAGGGTATTACCTCCATCGAGAGGTCCCGAACCTGGCTAAACACTGTGTCCCCCACCTCCTGTTACTATTAGCCTTAGACGCAAAGTTCGGGACCCCCTACCCGAGATCCGCCGGTTTTCACACCGGCAAGTCTCTTAACTCATTCTGTAATACATCACCTCGTAACTAACTCCTTAGTCATTTGCTTGCAAGCTTATGATGTGTATTACCGAGAGGGCCCAGAGATACCTCTCCGATACTCGGAGTGACAAATCCTAATCTAGATCTATGCCAGCACAACAGACACCTTCGAAGATACCTGTAGAGCATATTTATGATCACCCAGTTATGTTGTGACGTTTGATAGCACACAAGGTATTCCTCCAGTATCCGGGAGTTGCATAATCTCATAGTCGAAGGAATATGTATCTGAAATGAAGAAAGCAATAGCAATAAACTAAACGATCAATGTGCTAAGCTAACAAATGGGTCATTTCCATCACATCATTCTCCTAATGATGTGATCCCGTTATCAAATGACAACACATGTCCATGGTTAGGAAACCTTAACCATCTTTGATCAACGAGCTAGACTACTAGAGGCTTACTAGGGACTTGGTATTTCGTTTATGTATTCACAAATGTATTTAAGTTTCCGATCAATACAATTCTAGCATGAATAATAAACCTTTATCATAAATAAGTAAATATAAAATAACAACTTTATTATTGCTTCCAGGGCATATTTCGTTCAGCATGTAGATCTCACGCAAACTCACCATTAAGAAAGGCATTCTTGACATCAAGTTGAGAGAGAGACCAACAGTGAACAGAGGCCGCAACAAGAAGTGCGGAAACAATGGTGATGTGGCCATATCAGCACATGTGTCATCATAGTCATGACCATGCTCCTGCTAAGATTCACGGGCTACAAGAAGAGCTTTGGAGCGCTCTAGTGAACCAGTGAAGCGAGTCTTAACCTTGTAGTCCCACTTACAAGTGATGGGATGAACACGAGGAGGAATTGAAACAAGATCTCATGTGCTAGTGCTTTCAAGAGTAGCAATCTTCTCTACCATTGCATGTTGTCATTTGGGATGGAAAAACTATGAAATGATAAGAAGTCATCTCAAGAGGAGTATCGCCAGGAAAATCGTAATGGGCAATAGCTGTACACAGGAGGGTGTGGAAATCATAAGTAGGATGTGTTGGAGGCAGTGCACACCAACAAAAGGAGAAATAGAAGTTGAGGGAGATGGCTCATTAGGACAATATGGTACATGGGGAGTCGATGACACTTCAAAAGAAGGCTCAGCCAAAGAACCAACAATTGACAACGACGAGTGTAATGGAAAGGAAGGGGGGGAAGAATATTAGGAGGAACCACTAGGGACTTCCCAGGTGACGAACAAGGTGCGACAACAGCGAGGGATCCACAACATGAGTACTGGTAAACATGACTTATAGATTTATCAGGAACATCTAGGAAAAACATATCCTTGGCGGAGGGTACCAAAGGAGAGGATGGACACTGATAGGAAGCACAAGACTCATACAAAGTCACATCCTGAGAAATCTGTATCCGACGACCAACATGATGCCAACACTGATAGCCCTTGTACTCATCACTATAGCATAAGAGGCCACACTCAATGAATTGATTAGTCAGTTTGGTGTGTTCACGGGGGCAAGAAGAACGTATCAAACATAACCAAAGAAATGAAGTGCTAGTAGTCAAGAGAACGAGAAAAAGTGCTCGAGAGGAATGCCATCCCACATAGTAGAGGAAGACTGAATGTTGATGAGATGGATGGAAGTGGAGACAACCTCGGTCCAAAAGTAGGCGTAAGAGAGGCGGTAATCATCAACGAACGATCCATCTCAAGAAGGTAAGAATGCTTGTGCTCAAGAAAAACATTTTGAGCATGAGCACCAGGACAAGAGAACTAGGCAAGTGTGCCCCGCGCAACAAAGAATCCACACAACAAATGAAAGATATGCTCACTAGCAGAATATGCATGAAAGACATGAATAGGAGAGGAAAATTTGGTATGATGAACCATTAAAGTTGCATATTTACTAACATGGTATTAGAGCTCTAGGTCATCTTTTTTCACACGCGCAACTCTTGCCAAGCTCATCTCATGCTGCTGCCATCCTTCTCTGGCTCAACACTGCCTTCCTGTCAAGACCGCCATACTCAAGTGCCTCTCAATGCCTGCTTGCTCACGACGCTCGCCCGACCGCCCCAAGATACTGTGGTGATAGAGAACCAAGTTGACATGGTGAATATTGAGTCTGATTTGAGCAAACAAAGGGAGGAGGGCATTGTTGAAACCCATCCCTTGCATGTTGTCACTGAAGACACTATTGCTGCAGAAGCTCAAGTCCCAGTTCCACTAGATAAAGATGTTGCAGTGAAAGAAGACCAAGTCACAACACTATCTGATCCTATGCCTGTCTCTGAGAAGAAAGGTGAGGATAGTCAGCAAACTTGTTTTCAATTTCCTAAATGAGCATATTTTCAAGCACAAAAATGATACTACCTTGCTTGAATTTAAAAGGATACAATTGCTGGCTCACTCTTCAAATTTGACAGCAGTTTCTGATGAGGGGTTGCTGATATGGAAGGAGCATTTTGCTTCAAAACCCACAACACATGTCAAGCACACTACTGTTCAGGTACTTGACAGCTGGTTCAATTTCATTGTTCAGCTACTAATGTCACCTGGCAGATTTGACTGGACCATGCACATGCTGAAATCTCCTTTGTGGGACTTACTTGCCGAAGTTGATATCACTAGAGAGAGCTTTACCTTCTATATACCTGACAAGTGTTTGGCATCTCAGGCCCCTGTTTGTAAAGAAGCTGCTAGGACAGAAGATTAGGACAAGGAAAACATGGGAGATGAATCTAATCATGAAGTGATGAACTCTGAATCAGATTTGCTGGGCTCTGCCAACACAAGGAAAAGACGGGGTGGGAAAACACCCCTTGTAGAGACTGAGGTAAGAAGAAGTGAAAGGATTAAGAAAGATAATAATGGGTTTAAAAGAAACTCATGCTCCTCTTCCAAATGTTTGCCTTGCAATGCCCTACCACCTATTATTCAGTGAAGCATAGTTAAAAATCTCACATGATCTTTTTGCAAGGTGGCTGATGCTGAGATTGAGGAAAGGTTATCAAAAAGGCAGAAGAAGAAAGATAAGGAGGACTTGTTGGTGGTGGCCACTGACAAGGAGGAAAAGAAGAAATCAAATGTTTCCCCATGAACCACTGTCACCACTCCTTGTAAGAGGACCTAGCAATGGATAGGTCTAAGATTAGAGTTCTTTTGGTCTGTAGTAATGACCTTATCAGTTATGCAGCTTTTGGTGTCTGTTATGTATGAGACAAACGTGTATGACTACAGTAATTCTGAGACTTCTTCAACCAATGTTTATCCAAGCAAGATGTGGTTCTTGTTTGGTGTCTGTTCTTTACAATCTATGATTAAATGAGTAAAAAGAAAAGTTGGAATATCCTAAATTGGAACATTAGAGGAACTAATGATCAGAGAAAGTGGGATGCCCTTAAACAAAAAATTGAGGAAAGTTCAGCCTCCATTGTGTGTTTGCAGGGGACCAAGAGAGAACATTTTGACCAAGCCTATTTAACTTTTTTTTGTCCAGCTAGACTCACTAAGTTTGCATTCTTACCTTCAGTAGGAGCATCTGGAGGGCTCATTGTTATTTGGAATGGTTCACTTTTTGAGGGAGAGTTCATTTTTCAGAACAGATTTTCATTGTCCATCCAGTTTACCAGCAATATTTATGCTCAATGTTGGGTTTTGACAAATATATATGGCCCATGTGTGCATGAGGATAAGATTGAGTTCATTGAATGGTTTGCAAATATTCACATGCCAACTGAAGTAGACTGGATTATTATGGGGGATTTCAAATTTATTATAAGCTCATCTGACAGAAACAGAGCAGGGGGAGATGTCAATGAGATGCTTCTTTTCAATGAAGCCATCAATAAATTAGGACTAGTTGAACTACCACCCAAAGGCAGGCAATTTAGTTGGTCAGATATGCAGCAGAGCCCTCTTTTAGAAAAGTTGGACTAGTTTTTTACCTTTGCAGCTTGGCTCACTTCTTACCCTGATTCTATTGCTTTACCTCTTGCCAGACCAGTCTCTGACCACCTGCCCTGCATGATCACAATTGGTACTTCCATTCCCAAGTGAAACATTTTCACGTTTGAGAACTACTGGTTTCAAACAACACCTTCAAAGAGATGGTGGCCAATGCATGGAACATTCCCGTGGGTCACTCTGACTTTTCTAAGATGATTACATCAAAGTTTAAGAATTTGAGAAGAGCAATTAATTTATGGGCTAAACAATTGTCTGATCTTCGAAAACAAATTGCTACTTTGAATGACTGGATTGGTTCATTTGATTTTCTTGAGGAGTTCAGAGAGTTAAGTCTCTGGGAGTGGAATTGCAGATCCATCCTTAAGGAAGAGTTACTTGTTGTTATAAAAAACCAAAGGATCTATTGGAAACAACGACGGAAAATCAAGGGGGTCAAATTTGGAGATGAAAATACTAAAATTTTCCACACCAAGGCTACCATTAATCATAGGCACAACCACATTGCTATTCTTACAAATCATGACCAGGTGGAAATAACTGATCATGATAGAAAGGCTGCAATTTTGTGGAATGCTTTTAAGCAATGATTGGGCATGACGGAAGAGAATACTATGCACTTTGACCTTCAAGTCCTTTTGCAACAACAGCATGACCCTACCCTCTTTGTCAACTTGGAAGCCCCTTTTACTGACCAAGAGATTAATGATGTAGTAAAATAACTGCCAAATGATAAATCTCCTGGCCCTGATGGTTTCAATAATGAATTCAATAAAGCTTGTTGGGACATCATCGGTCCTGACATCAAACAACTTGTCCATGACTTTCATGCAGGTACCATCAATCTAGAGAGCATAAACTCCTCATATATAACTCTCATCCCAAAGGTGGACTGCCCCTTATCTCCCAATTATTTTAGGCCCATTTCCCCGCTGAACAGTTGCTTAAAGATCATCACCAAGCTTTTGGCTAACAGACTTCAAAAAATTATTTTGAAGATTGTTCACATTAACCAATATGGTTTTTTAAAAGCAGAGCTATTCAGGACTGTTTGGGATGGGCATATGAATACTTGCATCAGTGTCATGCTTCTAAAGAACAAGTGGTTGTGTTGAAGTTCGATTTTGAGAAGGCATTTGATAAAATAGAACATCAAGCAATTTTGGAGATAGTTAAGGCCAAAGGATTTAGCAAAAAATGGATTCAATGGATGGAAATGTTGTTTAATTCTGCTTCATCCTCTGTCT
Source organism: Aegilops tauschii subsp. strangulata (assembly GCF_002575655.3). NCBI lineage: Eukaryota > Viridiplantae > Streptophyta > Magnoliopsida > Poales > Poaceae > Aegilops > Aegilops tauschii. The sequence continues at coordinate 647,863,894 of NC_053041.3, read as the reverse complement.
TACTAAATGGGGTCCCAGGAAAGAAGTTTTATTGCTTGAGAGGTGTCAGACGAGGTGATCCCCTGTCCCCCCTTCTATTTGTTTTGTCAGCCGATTTACTTCAGTCCATCCTCAACAAGGCCATGAATAGAAATTTGGTTTCTCCACCGTTATTGGTAGGGAGCTGTCCTAATTTCCCTGTGGTACAATATGCTGATGACACTTTGATTATCATGAAGGCAGACCCAGTCTATCTGTTTAATCTTAAGGCTCTACTCAATACTTTTGCTGCTGCCACATGATTCAAAGTGAATTATCTCAAGTCTAATTTGATCCCCATCAATTTAACTGAAGAAAGAGCTGACATTATGATTCATACTCTAGGGGTGCAAAAGAGGTTTTTTCCCACTCACCTACCTGGGACTCTCACTTGGATTTATTAAACCCTGGGTGGAGCAATGTCTGCCTTTGGTACAAAGAATTGCTAAAAAGTTGCTGGGGCTGTCAACTTTTATGACTCAAGCTGGGAGACTGCTTCTGGTTAAATCTATACTGGCATCCCTTCCAATCTTTTTTATGTCATGCTTGGATATCCCAGAGACCATCAAAAAACAAATTGCTAAATACCTCAGGCATTGTCTATGGAGAATATCATATATGGAAGAACATAGACCAACAATGGTTGCTTGGAGTGTGGTTTGCAGACGAAAACATCAAGGGGGCTTAGGCATTTGTAACTTGAATGTGAAAAACAATGCTCTCCTTTTGAAAAATTTGCACAAGTTCTTCTATAGGCACAACATCCCATGGGTTAATTTGATTTGGGACACCTATTACAGCAATGGCATGCTGCCAGACCAGACTATGGTGGGATCTTTCTGGTGGAAAGCAAATTCGAAGCTGCTTAACTCATTTAAATCAATGGCAATCTCCAATATTGGTGATGGGAAGTCTGCCCTTTTTTGGACTGATCAATGGCAGCCCACATGTCTTTCTCAATGCCCACGTCACTTGTTCTCCTTCACAAATAATACACACTTATCAGTACAGGAGGCCATTAACCTGGAATACCTGGAGGATCTGTTCCACTTACCCCTATCTGTGCAAGCTTTTGAGGAATTCTAGCAGCTTGAGGTCATTTTTGAGGAGGCCAGAACATCTGAGTATAGAGACTGTAATGACACATGGAGTTACATATGGGGTCTCCTGTTTTCTCCTCCTCTAAAGTATACAATTGCATGATTGGGATCAAAATTGTCCCACCTCATTTCTAGTGGGTTTGGAACACATCATGCCAACCCAAGCACAAGGTTTTCTTTTGGATGATGCTTCATGACAGAGTAAACACCAGGAAATTGCTCAGAAGGAATACTTTTTATTTGGACACTTATCTTTATGCTATGATGGAATGTCAACAGGAAGAGACCTTATTTCACCTGTTTTGGGGGAGCCCTTTTTCTTCTGCTTGTTGGGACTTTGTTTGCCCTAACAGAAATGAAGCCATCTCAGTTCTTCATGCCATTAAAGATGTGAAACAGTGTCTAGCCCTGCCCTTTGCTACGGATATTATCATGCTGGCTGGTTGGGTCATCTGGATAACTAGAAACAGTTGGATTTTTTTAACAAATACTACCTTCATTTCAGAGATGGAAATACACTTCTGACTTGGAGGTTAATCTTTTGAATTTTAGGATGAAGAAGAAATACTCCACTTTGTTTAATGCTTGGCTGGATGCTGTCCTGTAACTTATTGCTTTGTTCTTTTTCTTTTAGTAGCTAGTTTTTTCTTTTCCTTCCTTTTTCTTTTTCTTTTCTTTTCTTCTTTCCTCTTCTTAGTTTTTTTGCTGCAAGATTATCGCAATCCTGTAAGACTCTTTGCCCGCTGTGGCTTTTATTTATAAAAATTGCAGTGGGGTTTTGCCCTACTATGTACAGTAAAAAAAGTAGGTCTCAAAGTCATGTAGTTTCTTGTCGAGTGAAGGCTGCAGTAGAAGTGATCAATATAGCACCACCAAGAGAAAATAAGGCAACCATCACTGCCTGTGGAGGCCACCAATGGGGGCGGTGTAGCTGCCAAAGAAGTTGATTAGACCGGCTAACACCGCCCGCGGAAGCCACTAAAGGTGGTAATGGAGCCGTTAGAGGAGTCGATGCAGAGTAGCCAACACCGCTTGGAATCCGCTAGAGGAGGCGGTGTCGCCGTCAAAGGAATTGATGTAGAGCCACTGGTGAAAGTCGTGAGGGGAACCGAAGTAGATAGACCACCACTACCTCCAGGTGGTCGCACACCATGCATCGAGTGAAGGTGCATGTGTCAGACAAGGGCAACAAAAGCGGCGCCATGAAGAATCATTAGGAGAGGGAAGTGCCTGTGACGCCCGGATAATCAAGCTACAGTAAAACTCTGCTAATGATGCCACGTCACCTCCGTTACTGTTTCTAATCCTTCGTTAGTACAAAACCGATTTAAAAATCAATTCAAAATATGGCAAACAATAAAAGTTTTCAAACATTAAAACAAAAATGTTCAGAGTGAATCAAATATTGCACAGATAATTATGGTGAAGAAACCACACCTTTATAAAATGTTTAAATACTATGAGATGAATAAAACAGAAACAAAAACAATTATATAAGTGTTATTAAATATAAACAAATATTAAAATAGTTTATTAAGTCACTAAAAACTTTTTACAACTCCAATTTAGGTGTGGGCTTTAACTTATTATAAAACTATAACTATTAAAGAAATAAAATAAAACAGTAAAGGAAAATAAATAAAAGAAAAGAAAACACAAAAAAAACAGAAGACAATCAAACAAAAAAAAAGGAAAAGAACCCCCCCCCCCCCGCGCTGGGCCAAGTGGCCCAGCTGGCCCCAGCCGCCCGAGCGGGCCGGCCCACCCCCACCACTTAACCCTCCTCCACCCCCCGAAACCCTATCCCCCCACGATCCCCCTCTCCCTCGTGTCCTCCCTCTGCCCCTCCCCCGATCCAGATCGGGATCGGGCCGACGCCACCCCGTGCGCCTCCTACCCACCCCCCCGGCCTCGCGCGTCCTGTTGGCGACCTCGCCGGAGCCCCCAAGCGCTCCGCCTCCCCCACTCCACTCCCTGGCAAGCCCCCGCGCGTGGATCGTGCCACCCCGCCGCGGCACCGCCGGCCGCGTGCGCCCCGACGCGCTCGCCGTCCACGTCGCCAACGACGCCACTCGACTCCGCCCCGCCATGTCCCCGACGCCTCCGCACCGGCGCCGCCCTGTTTGTGACCGCGCCGTGGCCGGAAACCACCGGAATGCCTCGTCCCTGTCGCTCGCGTCCCCGTCTCTCCATCGCCGGCGCCATCACGCCTCACCGCCCAACTCCCCTGCAACGGGGGTGAGAACGCCATCCCCCTGCTTCCCCTCTCCTCGTCGTTCCGCACGTCCTTGCCCGTGGGCGCCGCGTTCTGGCCCGACCGCTCGCGCCCTGTCTCGTCCCACTGCAGCCCGGCCGCCCCTGACCTCTCCTCCCTGCTCGCGTGCGACACCGCTGGGCGCCGAAGCTCGTCCCGCGCGTTTGCTCCACCACGCTGCCCCGCCTAGGCCCGTCGCGCCGCTGCTCCGGCCGTGGCCACGACCGCCGTGCGCCCACGCTCGGGCGCCCTTGGGCGTGTGCCCGATCGGGCAGCGCCCGTCGCCCATTCGCCCGCGCCCGTTTGGCCCTATGGGCCACAGCCCAGTGGGGCCCCCGCCCCACACCCTTCTGTTAAAAAAAGAGAATAAAAATAAAAATAAATAATTAAATAATTAAATAATTAATTAACTTAATTAGATCTGTTGAATTAACCTGATTAACTTTGATTAGTTAACCTAATTAATTAACTAATTAATTAACTAATTAATTATGTTTAGTTAAACTATGACCATGACAACTGGGACCCACGCGTCAGTTGACCAGTCAACTCCTCTGTTGACTGCTGAAGTCATGCTGACGTCAGCGTGCACTGTTCTGGATAATGTTGCCTTAAAATAATTAAATAAATCCTAAAAAAATGATTTAAATATTTTAAAATTAATATAAATTAAACCGTAGCTCGGATGAAAAAACTTTGTACATGAAAGTTGCTCAGAACGACGAGACGAATCCGGTTACGCAGCCCGTTCGTCCGCCACGCATCCCTAGCATAACAAACACGCAACTTTTCCCCTCCGATTCATCTGTCCGAAAACGCGAAACACCGGGGATATTTTCCTGGATGTTTCCCCCCTTCACCGGTATCACCTCATACCGTGTTAGAACACGTCTAGCTCTGCCTGTTGTCCTATTATGCACTTGCTTGCTATGTATTTACTGTTTCTCCCCCCTCTTCTCTTTGGTAGACCCCGTGACGATGCTGATGCCCCTGTGCTCGACTACGTCACCGATGACCCCTCCTTCTTGTCTGAGCAACCAGGCAGGCCCCCCCCTTGATCACCAGATATCGCCTATTCTTCTCTATACTGCTTGCATTAGAGTAGTGTAGCTTGTTACTGCTTTCCGTTAATCCTATCCTGATGCATAGCCTGTCATTGTTACTACTGTTGTTACCTTTACCTGCAATCCTACATGCTTAGTATAGGATGCTAGTTTTCCATCAGTGGCCCTACATTCTTGTCCGTCTGCTGTGCTATACTATCGGGCCGTGATCACCTGGGAGGTGATCACGGGTATATACTTATATACTCTATACATGACACATGTGGTGACTAAAGTCGGGTCGGCTCGTTGAGTACCCGCAAGTGATTCTGATGAGGGGGCTGAAAGGACAGGTGGCTCCACCCCGGTAGAGGTGGGCCTGGGTTCCTGACGGCCCCCGACTGTTACTTTATGGCGGAGCGACAGGGCAGGTTGAGACCACCTAGGAGAGAGGTGGGCCTGGCCCTGGTCGGCGTTCATGGATAAATAACACGCTTAACGAGTTCTGGGTATTTGATCTGAGTCTGGCCATTTGGTCTATACACACTAACCATCTACGCGGGAGTAGTTATGGGTATCCCGACCTCATGGTATCAGCCGAAGCACTTCTTGACGTCAGCGACGGAGCGGCGCGCGCCGGATTGGACTGGAACGCCTACTAGGCTAGGTCTGCTTCCGGCCGCGCACGCAACGTGCAGGTGTGCAATGGGCGATGGGCCCAGACCCCTGCGCGCATAGGATTTAGACCGGCATGTTGACCTCTCTGTTGAGCCTAGGTGGGGCTGCGACGTGTTGATCTTACGAGGCCGGGCATGACCCAGAAAAGTGTGTCCGGCCAAATGGGATCGAGCGTGTTGGGTTATGTGGTGCACCCCTACAGGGAAGTTTATCTATTCGAATAGTCGTGTCCCTCGGTAAAAGGACGACTCGGAGTTGTACCTTGACCTTATGACAACTAGAACCGGATACTGAATAAAATACACCCTTCCAAGTGCCAGATACAACCCGGTGATCGTTCTCTAACAGGGCGACGAGGAGGGGATCGCCGGGTAGGATTATGCTATGCGATGCTACTTGGAGGACTTCAATCTACTCTCTTCTACATGCTGCAAGATGGAGATGGCCAAAAGCGTAGTCTGCGACACGATTAGCTATCCCCCTCTTAGTCTGGCATTCTGCAGTTCAGTCCACTGATATGGCCCTTTACACATATACCCATGCATATGTAGTGTAGCTCCTTGCTTGCGAGTACTTTGGATGAGTACTCACGGTTGCTTTTCTCCCTCTTTTCCCCTTTCTATACCGGATTGTCGCAACCAGATGCTGGAGTCCAGGAGCTAGAGATCCCGAGGATGATTCTACATGGAGTTCAGCTTCGAGGAGTAGTTAGGAGGTCCCAGGCAGGAGGCCTTGCCTTTTCGATCGTTGCTACTTTTGTGCTAGCCTTCTTAAGGCAAACTTGTTTAACTTATGTCTGTACTCAGATATTGTTGCTTCCGCTGACTCGTCTGTGATCGAGCACTTGTATTCGAGCCCACGAGGCCCCTGGCTTGTATTATGATGCTTGTATGATTTATTTATGTTTTAGAGTTGTGTTGTGATATCTTCCCGTGAGTCCCTGATCTTGATCGTACACATTTGCGTGCATGATTAGTGTACGGTCAAATCGGGGGTGTCACAAGTTGGTATCATAGCCAACTGCCTGTAGGAATCCCCCTTTCCACACTCCTTCGCCGAAGTCGAGTCTAGACATTGCAAAACTTTTACTAACATGGCTGTGTGTCTTACGGGCCCACGTCGCCATTGGGTGGTATTAGGATCTTTTACTCCTTGCCTATACTCTGGGACTCTGATCTCTCTTCTATTCGGGTTAAATGGATTTTGCTAATTCTAACATTAGGATCTTGTTATCACTTTCACCCGGAGAGCCCCTTATTACTGATGATCGTCTGCTGCACGTGAGGACCCTGAAGACACTCTCCGCTAATAACCCGAGAACTTGTGTTCATCGCTTTTGCAATTCCCTTTCATCGATGAACTCCTATGGATAACCACGTATACTCACCATTCATACAATGTTTCCCAGTTGATCTTGTATTACAAGATACCCCGAAATTCTCTCTGTTGTTCCGAGAATCCTTTGAGCTTACTGCCTTGCTGTTCTTTGTCACCTGAATACCCCTACGGATAATTCTCGCACTTACCGAGTATCCGCTCATCCCCAGTTGAATGCAAGTATATCACAAAAGTGTTCAGAATACCATTCGATCTTCCGAAAATCCTCAGGAGCCTATTGCTCTTGAAATTCTTGCTTACTAGCATTATGATTAATCCCATAAGTCTCGAAATCTTATTGGCACCCTTTGTCATTATCTTTTTGAGTCCATTGATTCAATATGTTGCGAATGCTCGCAATCCTCAATCAGATCCTAGAATTCATCCTTCCGGCTCAGACATCATTTTTAACATGAGCTGGATCTCGACCAATCAAATCGTCATCGATTGTACCCCTAAGCCTACTCAACTTATCCATCCTTGATCAGAGCGTTGCTTCTGACCCCCTGATTTGGAAATCATAATTCCTTTGCATTTGAACTTTGAGTTAGCCAGTTGTTTCTATAATCTGATCCCCTTGCGTTCTTTCTTCCTCTAGTTGAGTATCGATGCCCACATCTGATCCCTTGTGGACCAACAAATCCTTTGTTAGATTATTATCCGACAGTGCCCTCATATTTAATCACCCTGTGAGTTCTTTCCCTGATACATAATGCCTTTAGTAAATTGTATCCTCTCGTTTTGACACCCATGCTCTACTATCGAGCTTGAGTTATTTACCCCTGAAGCTTGTGGTATATGTTTCCACGATGCCCCGATCAGTTGAACCTATGCCTTCCTTAATCTGTGTGAACCCGAAAGATTTCGCGGGACATACTTATCTGGTATTGCACCAGGTAAAACTTTCGACAACTAATGTCATTATCAAAATACGAGAGGCGAATGGAAGGTTATGCATTGAAGAAGTGGGAGTCGACCTTGAACCTTTGTGTTCATGCCCATGGACACGATGTAGATCCTATCATGGAAGCTTCTTATAATAATAGCTATTTCCCTGGTATAATATCATCTGGTATCGGTGAATTGATCCTTTGCAATCGTGGTTCCGACCATGTTTCTCCTTGATTCCGTTTCTCGTGCAAGTTTGAGCACTTGTCTTCTGCAGAACAATACCCTAGTCCAACCTCTACCTTGATCTGTCATCGGGTATTACCCCCTGGTATCTCGAGATTAACATGGAACTGCATAACTTCTTATGAGTTCTTCATCAAGTGCTACATTCTCACTGATTCCAATTTTCCACGGGCCCTGAGTTATTAATCACGCAAAGACACCGATAACTGAACCGAGTCCGCACTACGGTTCAACAACTCTTAGTAATCTTCTTTAAGTATGAGTTTGTACCTGATCACGCCATTCCTATCCTGTTTGGCTATATCATTATCTTGGTGATTTTAACTGTGCTACCTGGTCCTTATTCCCAGAGCACAGATTTCGACGATGAGCTAAGCTTACGTCGATCTTCCTCGTCATATCACTTCTCCTTGAACAGCAAACTTGATTCCGAGTTTGTGTCCTAACTGTGGTTCCCATAACCTTTCGCTTTCATCGTTCCTTTGACTTGATGTCATCGTTGATCGATTACATCTCCTTGAAAACTCTCGACCTAATTTGTCATGATCATCATCAACATCCTGAGTTCCTCCAGGATATCAATTGAATTCGTGATGAGAAATACCATCCTTGCCCCTCGATGATTTGTGTTATCATCGGCAACATTCTTGCTTTCCCTTCAATACAAACTTGTTCATGTTTTGTGTTGTACCTTGAGATCCTTGTTATCCAACTTATGTTACGTTCTACCTTGGAGTATTGCTATCTTTTATGTCAAGAATGTCATGGGAAATTCACCACCCTTAAGAATTCTTGATACAAGTGATACTTAGTTAACATCACCATTCTTTTCTTGGTCCCCGTGTTGTTTCTAACCGAAGTACCCACAAATGAACTGTGATGTGTAAAATTCAAAACTTCCAGCAACCCTATTACTTGTAAGTTAATGAACGATAGTTCATTCCTTGTGTATTGGTTATCGAATCACCATTCTAACCTTGATCATGCTACCTAAGCCCATATTCGGGTGCACCTTTCAACCAATGTTTAATTGTGTATGTTTTCCTCGAGCATACATCATTAAGTCATTCGATCTAGCTAATGTTATCTCCTTGTTCACATAGTTGTGGAAATCCATCTTTTGGAAATCTCAATGGAATGTCGCTGAGTCCATCAGCCACCTCCTAACCCTCTCCTTGGTTTAATGATGAACTCTTATTTCGGAACTCGCTTCCATAGTTCATTTCCCGAGAATCTTACAATCTCATCTCTTCAAATTGTGTCGCACCTTTTCTTCTCAGGCATCCTAAGTCTGAGGTATCGTGACACCAATCAGATATGAATCTCGGTCAGATATGATGGTTGGAACATATTTCCAAGAGTTATATCATCTTTACATGACCGGGTAAGGTGATGTCATGCCTAGCACACCTGGCCGGAGCACCTATTGTTATAGTTTCCTTTTTAGCAAGCTTAGCGATTCTTCCATCAGGAGTTGAAGGATCCTTTGTGAATCTAAGTTCTGATCTTTACCCAATGACCATGTCAATGCTATCTCGAAGCATGTCTGTGGTACTCCGATTTTCAATAAGAACATTTAAAGCACAATGCTAAATTTTCCTTATCAATTATCCAAACACCGTTGTATGGGTAATGTCAGGAAAGTTCTCTTCCCTTACCTAAATGGTTTTCTACCTTCTATCCTGTCATGGATATCATCTGCTTGTCCTTGGGAAGGATATACCCCTGAAATATGTGTTTAAACACATTTTCCTTTCCATTGTTCTGTTTAATCTGATGATCACATTTTCCTTTCCGTTGTTTTGTTTAACCTTTCTGTGAGCTATAGGTTCTAAGCAGTAATGTTCTTCTGCTTATGTAAACACCTTGGTGTACAACCCTGTTAGTAAGACCCTGTTGCTTTTGTTGATAGTATTCCGGTAACCACCGATGGACGAGAACTTTGCCTATTGGTCCGCCTCGTTCAACGAGCAGGAAAATGGTTCTCTTCGTCCCTCGCCCTTGGTACCGATGTTGATGTCGACATAAATGATAGGCTATCCTCTGACATGCCTTGCTTACATGATCACGCAAGATGTCCCCGCCCTTCCTACTTTTAACCCACATGGTGGGCCCATAACCCACAGTTCCACAGGATCAAAACCTGACTCTCTTGTACAACCCTGTCTCTAATGGTTATTCCTCACGCTTGGCTTCGTATTTAATTCACGGGCCACCTTCCTAGTGCTCTATTCTGGTATCAAACGCAATACTTACTCTCGCTGCTCTGAACCCCTTTTCCTCTCTGGTTAAGACTTCGAGCAACTATCTACCCGTTTGAAACTTCTTATTGTACCATATTACTTTGCTCTCGGCATGTTTTATTCGTTCAACTCGAGAGATACTCATATGTTCATTCGTGGGATAACCCCCGGTGATTACCCCTGGTAGCGTTCTATCGTTGTCAAGCTGCCCCTTTTCCTATTCGTAAGTACGATGGAGCTCCCGAAGAAAGGATGCCAACATCGTCATGATGACCGAAGCAGAGAAATGAAGACACCCACGTATTGGATCGACCTCTTCGAGAAGAGCAACCAAGACCGAGATGACTCGTTAGAATTTCGTAACCAACTCCCTTCCCCGTCACTTCCCCTCTTAAATCTCGGGACGAGATTTCTTGTAGTGGAGGAGAATTGTGACGCCCGGATAATCAAGCTACAGTAAAACTCTGCTAATGGTGCCACGTCACCTCCGTTACTATTTCTAATCCTTCGTTAGTACAAAACCGATTCAAAAATCAATTCAAAATATGGCAAACAACAAAAGTTTTCAAACATTGAAACAAAAATGTTCGGAGTGAACCAAATATTGTACAGATAATTATGGTGGAGAAACCACACCTTTATAAAATGTTTAAATACTATGAGATGAATAAAACAGTAGCAAAAAGAATTATATAAGTGTTATTAAATATAAACAAATATTAAACTAGTTTATTTAGTCACTAAAAACTTTTTACAACTCCAATTTAGGTGTGGGCTTTAACTTATTATAAAACTATAACTATTAAAGAAATAAAATAAAACAGTAAAGGAAAATAAATAAAAGAAAAGAAAACACAAAAAAAAACAGAAGACAATCAAACAAAAAAAAAGGAAAAGAACCCCCCCCCCCCCCCCGCGCGCTGGGCCAAGTGGCCCAGCTGGCCCCAGCCGCCCGAACGGGCCGGCCCACCCCCACCACTTAACCCTCCTCCACCCCACGAAACCCTATCCCCCCACGATCCCCCTCTCCCTCGTGTCCTCCCTCTGTCCCTCCCCCGATCCAGATCGGGATCGGGCCGACGCCACCCCGTGCGCCTCCTACCCACCCCCCGGCCTCGCGCGTCCTGTTGGCGACCTCGCCGGAGCCCCCAAGCGCTCCGCCTCCCCCACTCCACTCCCTGGCAAGCCCCCGCGCGCGGATCGCGCCACCCCGCCGCGGCACCGCCGGCCGCGTGCGCCCCAACGCGCTCGCCGTCCACGTCGCCAACGACGCCACTCGACTCCGCCCCGCCGTGTCCCCGACGCCTCCGCACCGGCGCCGCCCCGTTTGTGACCGCGCCATGGCCGGAAACCGCCGGAATGCCACGTCCCTGTCGCTCGCGTCCCCGTCTCTCCATCGCCGGCGCCATCACGCCTCACCGCCCAACTCCCATGCAACGGAGGTGAGAACGCCATCCCCCTGCTTCCCTCTCCTCGTCGTTCCTCATGTCCTTGCCCGTGGGCGGCGCGTTCTGGCCCGACCGCTCGCGCCCTGTCTCGTCCCGCTGCAGCCCGGCCGCCCCTGACCTCTCCTCCCTGCTCGCGTGCGACACCGTTGGGCGCCGGAGCTCGTCCCGCGCGTTTGCTCCACCGCGCTGCCCCGTCTAGGCCCGTCGCGCCGCTGCTCCGGCCGCGGCCACGACCGCCGTGCGCCCACGCTCGGGCGCACTTTGGCGTGTGCCCCATCGGGCAGCGCCCGTCGCCCATTCGCCCGCGCCCGTTTGGCCCTATGGGCCACTGCCCAGTGGGCCCCCCGCCCCACACCCTTCTGTTAAAAAAAGAGAATAAAAATAAAAATAAATAAAATTAATTAATTAACTTAATTAGATCTGTTAAATTAACCTGATTAACTCTGATTAGTTAACCTAATTAATTCACTAATTAATTATGTTTAGTTAAACTGTGACCATGACAACTGGGACCCACGCGTCAGTTGACTAGTTAACTCCTTTGTTGACTGCTGACGTCATGCTGACGTCAGCGTGCACTATTCTGGATAATGTTGCCTTAAAATAATTAAATAAATCCAAAAAATGATTTAAATCTTTTAAAATTAATATAACTTAAACCGTAGCTCGGATGAAAAAACTTGTACATGAAAGTTGCTCAGAACGACGAGACGAATCCGGTTACGCAGCCTGTTGGTCCGCCACGCATCCCTAGCATAACGAACACGCAACTTTTCCCCTCGGATTCATCTGTGCGAAAACGCGAAACACCGGGGATATTTTCCCGGATGTTTCCCCCCTTCACCGGTATCACCTCATACCGTGTTAGAACACGTCTAGCTCTGCCTGTTGTCCTGTTATGCACTTGCTTGCTATGTATTTATTGTTTCTCCCCCCTCTTCTCTTCGGTAGAGCCCGTGACGATGCTGATGCCCCTGTGGTCGACTACGTCACCGATGACCCCTCCTTCTTGTCTGAGCAACCAGGCAAGCCCCCCCCTTGATCACCAGATATCGCCTATTCTTCTCTATACTGCTTGCATTAGAGTAGTGTAGCATGTTACTGCTTTCCGTTAATCCTATCCTGATGCATAGCCTGTCATTGTTACCACTGTTGTTACCTTTACCTGCAATCCTACATGCTTAGTATAGGATGCTAGTTTTCCATCAGTGGCCCTACATTCTTGTCCGTCTGCTGTGCTATACTATCGGGCCGTGATCACCTGGGAGGTGATCACGGGTATATACTTATATACTCTATACATGACACATGTGGTGACTAAAGTCGGGTCGGCTCGTTGAGTTCCCGCAAGTGATTCTGATGACGGGGCTGAAAGGACAGGTGGCTCCACCCCGGTAGAGGTGGGCCTGGGTTCCTGACGGCCCCCGACTGTTACTTTATGGCGGAGCAACAGGGCAGGTTGAGACCACCTAGGAGAGAGGTGGGCCTGGCCCTGGTCGGCGTTCGCGGATAAATAACACGCTTAACGAGTTCTGGGTATTTGATCTGAGTCTGGCCATTTGGTCTATACGCACTAACCATCTACGCGGGAGTAGTTATGGGTATCCCGACGTCGTGGTATCAGCCGAAGCACTTCTTGACGTCAGCGATGGAGCGGCGCGCGCCGGATTGGACTGGAACGCCTACTAGGCTAGGTCTGCTTCCGGCCGCGCAGGCAACATGCAGGTGTGCAATGGGCGATGGGCCCAGACCCCTGCGCGCATAGGATTTAGACCGGCGTGTTGACCTCTCTGTTTGGCCTAGGTGGGGCTGCGACGTGTTGATCTTACGAGGCCGGGCACGACCCAGAAAAGTGTGTCCGGCCAAATGGGATCGAGCGTGTTGGGTTATGTGGTGCACCCCTGCAGGGAAGTTTATCTATTCGAATAGCCGTGTCCCTCGGTAAAAGGACGACCCGGAGTTGTACCTTGACCTTATGACAACTAGAACCGGATACTGAATAAAATACACCCTTCCAAGTGCCAGATACAACCCGGTGATCGCTCTCTAATAGGGCGACGAGGAGGGGATCGCCGGGTAGGATTATGCTATGCGATGCTACTTGGAGGACTTCAATCTACTCTCTTCTACATGCTGCAAGATGGAGATGGCCAGAAGCGCAGTCTTCGACAGGATTAGCTATCCACCGATTATTCTGGCATTCTGCAGTTCAGTCCACTGATATGGCCCTTTACACATATACCCATGCATATGTAGTGTAGCTCCTTGCTTGCGAGTACTTTGGATGAGTACTCACGGTTGCTTTTCTCCCTCTTTTCCCCTTTCTATACCGGATTGTCGCAACCAGATGCTGGAGTCCAGGAGCTAGAGATACCGAGGATGATTCTACATGGATTTCGGCTTTGAGGAGTAGTTAGGAGGTCCCAGGCAGGAGGCCTTGCCTTTTCGATCGTTGCTACTTTTGTGCTAGCCTTCTTAAGGCAAACTTGTTTATCTTATGTCTGTACTCAGATATTGTTGCTTCCGCTGACTCGTCTGTGATCGAGCACTTGTATTCAAGCCCTCGAGGCCCCTGGCTTGTATTATGATGCTTGTATGACTTATTTATGTTTTAGAGTTGTGTTGTGATATCTTCCCGTGAGTCCCTGATCTTGATCGTACACATTTGCGTGCATGATTAGTGTACGGTCAAATCGGGGGTGTCACAGTGCCCAAGGGCGACAAGATTGTACCTTTTTTGTTTGTTTTTCGAAAACACTAACGCCCACACGTGTGGGCGTTACCCAACTCGCCCACATGCCTCGATCTACGTGCAGTGCCTTTTGCACGAATCTTGGCCTGAAAAGGCTGATTTTGTGTGCCATGTAGGACAAGTCGTTTGTGTGGCGTGTAAGGGAGTTCATCCGCACGCCGGTTTTCTCTCCGAGGTCAACGATTGCCAGTCGGGGCGTGCGGTGGAACTGCCATCGCGCCCGCACGCCAAGCCCGACTGCAGTTGCCGTCTCCAATGTCTCGCCACTTCGGCCCCCCTCGCGGTTCATTTACTCCCCTCCCCATTCATTACTCCCAAACCCACTATCCAGACCATTTGCATTCGATTGAGGAGAAACCGAGAGGAGAAGACAATGGCAGTGGCGGAAGTGTCGACCGCATTCGCGGCCATTGGTGGGGCTCACCGGACCGAAGCGTCGTTGCTAGAGAGCCGCAGGTTGAAGGTAATGGTCCATCCCACGCTCACATTCCTACCTGCGATTTCCGCCCCTCCCTCTGTGTTCAATTTCCGCTCGGGTTTCCTCGAGATTTCGGCGGATTCACGGTGCTCCGGCGTCCCCTTCGGCGGTGTAGTCCCGTGCTTGCCGTTTAGGGTGGCATTGCGCAGTTTCGTCGCTGCCGCGGTGGCAGTCATGCCGGTGTGGCTCGGCCTGTCCGCAGCCACATCCAGGTTTTGCCTTGCGATTGAGCGAGCAAATTTTCTAGATGTTAGTTATGTTTTGCCTCGAAATGCTATGGCCATCAGTGTAGGGAGTTTTTTGTTGTTAAATTTCAGGGTATGATAGTTGCGAATGAACCCTAGATCTAGTTAGGTGCATTTCAAAGTGTAGGATAATGACAGCCATGGCATTTTCTACAACTATCTTCACCGATGGCAACTAATTTCCTGATCAACCGTGTCAGTTGCCACAACTATGCTTTCCATGTGGCAACTAATTTTGTGAACACACTATGGCTGTTTCCATGCCATAGGCAGAATAATGGCAAATTCACTGTACTATAGACTCAGTTTGCGTTTTGCCATGCTGACTTGTGATATCTGAATATATTTTACTATATTACATGGCAACTCATTTTTTTATATGAGGCCAGGGTGTGAATTGCCACATTACATGTTGTGTAGTGGAAGTTGTCTGCCCTTTTTTGAAGTGCCTTGCATTAACATGGCAACTTGAACCTAGTACATTGCTTGTGCATACATGGCAACTCATTTTTATATGAGGCCAGGGTGTGAGTTGCCACATTATATGTTTGTGCAGTGGAAGATGTCTGCCCTTTTTTGGAGTGCCTTGTGCTAACATGGCAACTTGAACATTTTTAAAGTGCCTTACGATCTGTACATTTTTTATGAAGCCAATTTGTTTAGTTGCCACATTTCATGTTGGAAAATCCTAGGGGTGGGTGTTCCTATGATCTGCCTCATTTGCCACTTTCAATTGAGCCAATATGGCAAGTAGATTCTGCTAGCTGGCAAGTGCTTCCTTCAGAAGCTCATACACGTCCAGTTGCCATGCTTCTGCAATTGGTTTTCCATTTTGATTTATTTTTCTACCTTTTGTGGATGTTCAGCACATGGCAATTACTACCCTCTTCAGATGCTTAAACTTTGGGGAAACCATTAGATTTTTCATTTTTTGTTCATCCATGATATCAAGTGAATATTTACTTTATGCATTTCTTTTTGTATCTGTCGGCTGTGTTTTCATTTCACTCTAACGTGTGTTTCGTTCTTACCTTAGCACAATGGCTCGCGGCGACCATCAAGACGATGATGATGACTTCATGGAGTTACCGCAACAGAATCGCGCAACTGGTCGGACAAAAGATGGCGATGAGGTCACTTTCCACCACCATATGTTTTAATGTCACATTAAGTTTGCAATCTTCCATTAGAAACTAAATTTTCACGACATAGAAACATGGCAACAAATTATCCTTTTTCTGTTATGCAGAAGAAGAAACATTATTGCAATAGGGCTTCGCAAGAATGCATGACTATATTGACCGAGGGATTTACTGACGAGCAGAAGAAAGCTGCTGGTGATATGGGGATGCAGGCTCTGATGGATGTTCGGTGCAAGAACCTAGTGAACCCTGTATGCGAATGGCTCGGTGAGATTTATGATCCTGCCTCCAGGGAATTTCTGATTCCGGGACATGGAAGACTGCCTTTGCACGAGGAATCTGTGTTCTGCACTTTGGGTGTGCCCCGTGGAGAAATCAAAGTCCCGTATGAGGTGAATAATAAGATCGAGGAAGCCTTGTTCGCCCGTTTGTTTCCTGGGATGGCATCCATGCCGAATACGACTGTCCTGGCAACTTCGCTGGAGGGCATGAAAACCCATGGCGAGGTTTTTAAGATGAAGCTCCTCATGTACCTTATCGCAGCTGTTTTTGCGCCTACCACAGCTCTTCGCCCAAGCAACAAGTGCTTCCGCATCCTGGTGAATGCTTTCTCTCTAATTCTTCTTCCTTCAATCTTTTGATTTTGATGTCATCTGGAAGCTAGTCATTGCCAGTTTTTTGATGCTTTCATTTGAATGCTGGTGCGGCAACTTTTTGTCCTGAAATTTGTGTTGTGCAGGCAAAGCTAAAAGACGTGAAGAACATGAATTGGTGTAAATTCATCGCGGACTTCCTGCATGATGCATTCTCAAATAAGATGTACCAGAAGGGCCGTCGCCTGCACTTAATGGTATTTTTCCCTACTCATTTGCAAATACTCTTACCACGGCTGAATGTTTTCCCAAATCAACATGTCAGCTGTTGATAAGTGTGAACCGTACAAGATCATGCATGGCAACCCTTTGTTTTCATTGTTTATGTGAATTGTTTACATGTGAAAGTGACTTCTATTTGATCCATGGCATCTGTGGTTGCTGCCTACAAGGCAATAGCATTTTTCAACAACACAAAAGAAGTGTTCATTTCATACATGCACTCTCTGTTTATACAATCTGCATGGCAACCAGGATGTTGAGCTTGTGGCAACTACCGGCATAACAAGATGGCAATTGCCAACACAACATGATGGCAACTAACACAGATAGATGGCAAATCTTTTCCCTTCATTCCCATTCAACTTGATGACTGAAGGACTCTACATTAGCTTCTTTTTCAACACAGCATGATGGCAACTGACATTTTTTCTTTTCAATTGTGTATACCAGCTCATGTACGTTGATCGTCTTGATCTGTTCACCGTCGAGTTTACTGGGATAGGAGGCCCGCCGCCTCCACATAAGTTTGTGATACGTCCATTTTGCATCATGATTTTATATCGATATTTATTGCATTATGGGTTGTTATTACACGTTATGTGACAATACTTATGCCTATTCTCTCTTATTTTACAAGGTTTGCATGAAGAGGGAGAATCCCGGCAGCTGGATTCTGGGCTGGAAAAGGAGAAAATATAAGAGACCTATTCTGCACAACTCTAAAAGTCCTGAAACTCCACAAAGTCATTTTTCGAATTAATAAAAATACTGAGCGGAAGAAATACCAGAGGGGGGCCACCCACCATCCACGAGGGTGGGGGGCGCGCCCTACCACCTGGGCGTGCCCCTTGCCTCGTGGCCCCCCTAGTAGGCCTCCGGTGACCATCTTCCGCTATATGAAGTCTTTTACCCTTGAAAAATCATAAGCATGCTTTCGGGACGAAACACCGCTGCCACGAAGCGGAACCTTGGCGGAACCAATCTAGGGCTCCGGCGGAGCTGTTCTGCCGGGGAAACATCCCTCCGGGAGGGGGAAATCGTCACCATCGTTATCACCATCGATCCTCTCAGCGGGAGGGGGTCAATCTCCATCAATATCTTCACCAAGCACCATCTCCTCTCAAACCCTAGTTCATCTCTTGTATCCAATCTTTGTACCAAAATCTCAGATTGGTACCTATGGGTTGCTAGTAGTGTTGATTACTCCTTGTAGTTGATGCTAGTTGGTTTATTCGCTGGAAGATCATATGTTCAGATCCTATATACATATTAATACCCCTCTGATTATGAACATGAATATGATTTGTGAGTAGTTATGTTTGTTCCTGAGGACATGGGAGAAGTCTTGCTATAAGTAGTCATGTGAATTTGTTATTCGTTCGATATTTTGATGAGATGTATGTTGTCTCTCCTCTAGTGGTGTTATGTGAACGTCGACTACATGACACTTCACCATTGTTTGGGCCTAGAGGAAGACATTGGGAAGTAATAAGTAGATGATGGGTTGCTAGAGTGACAGAAGCTTAAACCCTAGTTTATGCGTTGCTTCGTAAGGGGCTGATTTGGATCCACATGTTTCATGCTATGGTTAGGTTTACCTTAATACTTCTTTTGTAGTTGCGGATGCTTGCAATAGGGGTTAATCATAAGTGGGATGCTTGTCCAAGAAAGGGCAGTACCCAAGCACCGGTACACCCACATATCAAATTATCAAAGTAACGAACGCGAATCATATGAGCGTGATGAAAACTAGCATGACGATAATTCCCATGTGTCCCCGGGAGCGCTTTTCTCTATATAATAACTTGTCCAGGCTTGTCCTTTGCTACAAAAAAAAATTGGGCGACCTTGCCGCACCTTATTTACTTTCATTGCTTGTTACCCGTTACAAATTACCATATCACAAAACTATCTGTTACCGATAATTTCAGTGCTTGCAGAGAATACCTTACTGAAAACTGCTTGTCATTTTCTTCTGCTCCTCGTTGGGTTCGACACTCTTACTTATCGAAAGGACTACGATAGATCCCCTACACTGGTGGGTCATCAAGACTCTTTTCTGGCGCCGTTGCCGGGGAGTAAAGCGCCTTTGGTAAGTGGAACTTGGTAAGGAAAAGTTTATATAGTGTGCTGAAATTTACTGTCACTTGTTATTAAGGAACATAATCATTTGAGGGGCTTTTTTGGGGTATCTTCACTCCGACCAGTAGAGCAAAGAGTTGCTCCTCAACCTACTGAAAATGTTTACTTTGAAATTCCTTCTATGTGGATGAAGTTTGTGGATTATTTAAGCTTGTAGGTATGCCCGATGATGTTGTCAAGAAGAAGGTCTTACCTTTATCTTTTAAGGGAGAGGCATTGACATGGTTTAGGCTATGTGATGATATGGGATCATGGAACTACAACCGATTGAAATTGGAATTTCATCAGAAGTTTTATCCTATGCATCATGTTCATCGTGATCGTAATTATATATATAATTTTTGGCCTCGCGAAGGATAAAGCATCGCTCAAGCTTGGGGGAGGCTTAAGTCAATCTTATATTCATGCCCCAATCATGAGCTCTCAAGAGAAATGATTATTCAAAAAATTTATGCTCGGCTTTCTCTCAATAATCGTTCCATGCTCGATACTTCTTGTACTGGTTCTTTTATGATGAAGACTGTTGAATTCAGATGGGATTTATTGGAAAGAATTAAACGCAACTCTAAAGATTGGGATCTCGACGAAGGTAAGGAGTCAAGTATGACGCCTAAGTTTGATTTTTTTAAATCTTTTATGGATACCGAAGCTTTTCATGAATTTAGCACTAAATATGGACTTGACTCTGAGATAGTAGCTTCTTTCTGTGAATCATTTGCTACTCATGTTGACCTCCCTAAGGAGAAGTGGTTTAAATATAATCCTCCCACTAAAGTAAAAGTATTTGCACCTATTAAAGTTGAAGAAAAGACTATCACTTATAATGATCCTATTGTTCCTACTACCTATGTTGAGAAACCACTTTTCCCTGTTAGGATAAAGGATCATGCTAAAGCTTCAACTGTGGTTCGTAAGAGTAATACTAGAACACCTACACCACCTTAGCAAATTAAAGTTGAACCTAGTATTGCTATGGTTAAAGATCTCTTGGCTGATAATATTGATGGGCATGTTATTTACTTCTGTGATGAAGCTACTAGAATTGCTAGACCTGATACTAAAAATAAACATAGACCTTTTGTAGGCATGCATGTTATTTCTGTTAAAATAGGAGATCATTGTTATCATGGCTTATGTGATATGGGTGCTAGTGCTAGTGCAATACCTCATTCCTTATACAAAGAAATTATGCATGATATTGCACCTGCTGAGATAGAAGAAATTCATGTTACAATTAAGCTTGCCAATAGGGATACTATTTCACCAGTTGGGATTGTTCGATATGTTGAAGTCTTGTGTGGAAAGGTTAAATATCCTGCTTATTTTCTTGTTCTTGGTTCCCCGCAAGATGGCTTTTGTCCCATTATATTTGGTACACCCTTCTTGAATACTGTTAATGCTAGGATAGATTGCGAAAAGGATATTGTTACTATTGGTTTGGGGGATATGTCTCATGAGTTTAATTTTGCTAAATTTCGTAGTCAACCCCATGATAAAGAACTGCCTAGTAAGGATGAAATTATTTGTCTTGCTTCTATTGCTGTACCTCCTAATGATCCTTTAGAACAATATTTGCTAGACCATGAAAATGACATGTTTATGAATGAAAGAACGCAGATTGATGAAGTATTCTTTAAACAGGGACCTATTTTGAAACGCAACTTGCCTATTGAAATCCTAGGGGATCCTCCAGCACCCGAGGGTGATCCCGTGTTTGAGCTTAAACCATTACCTAATACTCTTAAATATGCTTATCTTGATGAAAAGAAGATATATCATGTTATTATTAGTGCTAACCTTT
This sequence comes from Aegilops tauschii subsp. strangulata, assembly GCF_002575655.3. Classification (NCBI taxonomy): domain Eukaryota; kingdom Viridiplantae; phylum Streptophyta; class Magnoliopsida; order Poales; family Poaceae; genus Aegilops; species Aegilops tauschii. The sequence goes on along the minus strand of NC_053041.3, from coordinate 647,843,164 downwards.
CAGCGCAGGAAGAGGAAAAATTATTGAAAACTCAGAAGAAGCACCGTGCTGCTATTGGATATACTCTTGATGATCTTAAGGGCATTAATCCCACTCTATGCCAACATAAAATAAAATTGGAGAAATACGCCAAACCAGTTATTGATCACCAACGACGGTTAAATCCTAAGATGAAAGAAGTGGTAAGAAAGGAAATACTAAAGCTCCTAGAGGCAGGTATAATTTATCCCGTTGCTGATAGTTAGTGGGTAAGTCCTGTCCATTATGTCCCTAAGAAGGGAGGTATTACTGTCGTTCCTAATGATAAAGATGAATTGATCCCGCAAAAAAATGTTACATGTTATAGGATGGTAATTGATTTCCGCAAATTAAATAAAGCTACTAAAAAGGATCATTGCCCTTTGCCTTTTATTGATCAAATGCTAGAAAGATTATCCACACATACACATTTTTGTTTTCTAGATGGTTACTCTAGTTTCTCTCAAATACCTGTGTCAGCGGAGGATCAAGAAAAGACCACTTTTACTTGCCCTTTCGGTACTTTTGCTTATAGACGTATGCCTTTTGGTTTATGTAATGCACCTGCTACCTTTCAAAGATGCATGATGGCTATATTCTCTGACTTTTGTGAAAAGATTGTTGAGGATTTCATGGATGGTTTCTCCATTTATGGATCTTCTTTCGATGATTGCTTGAGCAACCTTGAACGAGTTTTGCAGAGATGCGAAGATACTAGTCTTGTCTTGAATTGGGAAAAGGGCCACTATATGGTTAATGAAGGTATTGTCTTGGGGCATAAAATTTCTGAAAGAGGTATTGAAGTTGATAAAGCTAAAGTTGATTCTATTGAAAAATGTCGTGTCCCAAGGACATTAAAGGTATAAGAAGTTTCCTTGGTCATGCCGGTTTTATAGGAGGTTCATTAAGGACTTGTCTAAAATTTCTAGGCCTCTAACTAATCTCTTACAAAAAGATATTCCTTTTGTCTTCGATGATGATTGTATAGAAGCATTTGAAATACTTAAGAAAGCTTTGATTTCTGCACCTATTGTTCAGCCACCTGATTGGAATTTACCCTTTGAAATTATGTGCAATGCTAGTGATTATGCTGTAGGTGTTGTTCTAGGACAAAGAGTTGATAAGAAACTAAATGTTATTTAATATGCTAGTAAAACTCTAGACAGTGCTGCTACGTCTTGAGCTTGCGTTGGTTTTCCTTGAAGAGGAAAGGGTGATGCAGCAAAGTAGCGTAAGTATTTCCCTCAGTTTTTGAGAACCAATGTATCAATCCAGTAGGAGGCTCCTCAAAAGTCCCACGCACCTACACAAACAAATAAGAACCTAGAAACCAACGCAATAAAGGGGTTGTCAATTCCTTCACGGCCACTTGCAAAAGTGAGATCTGATAGAGATAATAAGATAAGATAAATATTTTTGGTATTTTTATGATATAGATTGGAAAGTAAAAGATGCAAATAAAAGTAGATGGAAAACTTATATGATAAAAGATAGACCCAGGGGCCATAGGTTTCACTAGTGGCTTCTCTCAAGATAGCATAAGTATTACGGTGGGTGAACGAATTACTGTCGAGCAATTGATAGAAAAGCGAATAATTATGAGATTATCTAGGAATGATCATGTATATAGGCATCACGTCCCTGACAAATAGATCGAAACAATTCTGCATCTACTACTATTACTCCACACATCGACCGACACCTGCCTGCATCTAGAGTATTAAGGTCATGAAGAACAGAGTAACGCATTAAGAAAGACGACATGATGTAGAGGGATAAACTCATGCAATATGATATAAACCCCATCTTTTTATCCTCGATGGAAACAATACAATACGTGCCTTGCTGCCCCTGCTGTCACTGGGAAAGGACACCGCAAGATAGAACCCAAAGCTAAGCACTTCTCCCATTGCAAGAAAGATCAATCTAGAGGCCAAACCAAACTGATAACTCGAAGAGACTTGCTAAGATAACTTAATCACACATAAAATAATTATGAGGAGATTCAAATATTTCTCATAGATAAACTTGATCATAAACCCACAATTCATCGGATCTCGACAAACACACCGCAAAAAGAGTTACATCGAATAGATCTCCAAGAAGATCGAGGAGAACTTGGTATTAAGATTCAAAGAGAGAGAAGAAGCCATCTAGCTAATAACTATGGACCCGAAGGTCTGTGGTAAACTACTCACAACTCATCGGAAAGCCCTTGGAGATGATGTAGAGGCCCTCCGTGGTCGATTCCCCCTCCGGCGGAGCGCCGGCGAAGGCTCCAAGATGGGATCTCGCGGATACAGAAGGTTGCGGTGGTGGAATTAGGTTTTCATGGTCTGTTCTGATGGTTTCAGGGTACGGATGTATATATTGGAGGAAGAACTAGGTCGGTGGACGCTCGAGGGGCCCACGAGGGTGGGGGGCCCGCCGGGCACCCTCGTGGCCGCCTCCTCTGTTGCTTGACGTGCACTCCAAGTCCCGTGGATTGCATTTGTTCCAAAAAGATCGCTCCCGAAGGTTTCATCAAGTTTGGACTCCGTTTGATATTCCTTTTCTTCGAAACACTGAAATAGGCAAAAAACAGCAATTCGGGCTGGGCCTCCGATTAGTAGGTTAGTCCCAAAAATGATATAAACGTGTAAAGTAAAGCCCATAAACATCCAGAACGGGTAATATAATAGCATGGAACAATCAAAAATTATAGAGACGTTGGAGACGTATCAAGCATCCCCAAGCTTAATTCCTGCTCGTCCTCGAGTAGGTAAATTATAAAAACAGAATTTTTGATGTGGAATGCTACCTAGCATAATTCTGAATGTAATTTTCTTTATTGTGGCATGAATGTTCAGATCCAAATGATTCAAAATAAAAGTTCATATTGACGTAAGAACTAGTAATACTTCAAGCATACTAATAAAGCAATCATGTCTTCTCAAAATAGCATTGCTAAAGAAAGTTATCCCTACAAAATCATATAGTCTGGCTGTTGCTCTATCTTCATCACACAAAGTATTTAATCATGCACAACCCCGATGACAATCCAAGAAATTGTTTCATACTTTAGTAATCTCAAACTTTTTCAACTTTCACGCAAATACATGAGCGTGAGCCATGGACATAGCACTATATGTGGAATAGAATGGTGGTTGTGGAGAGGACAAAAAAGGAGGAAGATAGTCTCACACCAACTAGGCGTATCAATGGGCTATTCAGATGCCCATTAATAGATCTCAATGTGAGTGAGTAGGGATTGCCATGCAACGGATGCACTAGAGCTATAAATGTATGAAATCTCAACAAAAGAAACTAAGTGGGTGTGCATCCAACTTGCTTGCTCACGAAGACCTAGGGCATTTTGAGGAAGCCCATCATTGGAATATACAAGCCACGTTCTATAATGAAAAATTCCCACTAGTATATGAAAGTGACATCATAGGAGACTCTCTATCATGAAGATCATGGTGCTACTTTGAAGCACAAGTGTGGTAAAAGGATAGTTGCATTGTCCCTTCTCTCTTTTTCTCTCATTTTTTTAATTTTTATTTGGCCTTTCTCTTTTTTTTATTTGGCCTTTCTCTTTTTTTAAAGTCCGAAGTCTCATCCCGACTTGTGGGGGAATCTTAGTCTCCATCATCCTTTTCTCAATTGGGACAATGCTCTAATAATGAAGATCATCACACTTTTATTTACTTACAACTCAAGATTACAACCCGATACTTAGAAGAAAAATATGACTCTATATGAATGCCTTCGGCAGTGTACAGGGATATGCAATGAATCAAGAGTGACATGTATGGAATATTATGAAGGTGGCTTTGCCACAAATACGATGTCAACTACATAATCATGTAAAGAGCAATATGACAATGATGATGCGTGTCATAATAAACGGAACGTTGGAAAGTTGCATGGCAATATATCTCGGAATGGCTATGGAAATGCCATAATAGGTAGCTAGGGTGGCTGTTTTGAGGAAGGTATATGGTGGGTGCATGGTACCGGCGAAAGTTGTGCGGCACAAGAGAGGCTAGCAATGGTGGAAGGGTGAGAGAGCGTATAATCCATGGACTCAACATTAGTCATAAAGAACTCATGTACTTATTGCAAAAATCTAGAAGCCATTGAAAACAAAGTACTACGAGCATGCTCCTAGGGGGATAGGTTGGTAGGAAAAGACCATCGCTCGTCCCCGACCGCCACTCATAAGGAAGACAATCAATAAATAAAATTGTGCTCCAACTTCATCACAAAGCGGTTCACCATACGTGCATGCTACGGGAATCACAAACTTCAACACAAGCATTCTTTAAATTCACAATTAACCAACTAGCACGACTCTAATATCACCACCTCTATATCTCAAAACAATTATCAAGTATCAAATTGATCATAGCATCCAATTCACTTTCTATGATAGTTTTTATTAAACCCAACTTGGATGCCGATCATTCTAGGACCAAATTTATAACCATAGCAAATACCGTGATGTTCTAAAAGACTCTCAAAATAATATAAGTGAAGCATGAGAGATCAACAATTCTTCAAAATTAAACCACCGCCGTGCTCTAAAAGATATAAGTGAAGCACATAGAGCAAAACTATCTAGCTCAAAAGATATAAGTGAAGCACATAGAGTATTCTAATAAATTCTAAATCATGTGGGTTTCTCCCAAAAGGTGTGTACAGCAAGGATGATTCTGGAAATCTAAAAATCAAACACTCATATCATACATAACGCTCCAAGCAAAACACATATCATGTGGTGAATAAAAATATAGCTCCAAGTAAAGTTACCGATAGACAAAGACGAAAGAGGGGATGCCTTCCGGGGCATCCCCAAGCTTAGGCTTTTGGTTATCCTTGAATATCTTTGGGTGCCATGGGCATCCCCAAGCTTAGGCTCTTGCCACTCCTTATTACATATTCCATCAAATCTTTACCCAAAACTTGAAAACTTCACAACACAAAACTCAACAGGAAATCTCATAAGCTCCGTTAGTGCATGAAAGAAAAACCACCACATAAGGTACTGTAATGAACTCATTCTTTACTTATATTGGTGTTAAACCTACTGTATTCCAACTTCTCTATGGTTCATACCCACCGATACTAGCCATAGATGCATCAAAATAAGCAAACAACCCATGAAAAACAGAATCTGTCAAAAACAGAACACTATGTAGCAACATGTAACTCTCGATTACTTCTGGAAATCTAAAAGTCCTACCAAAATAGGATGTCCTTGGAAATTTGTCTATTTATCTACAGCAAAAAGAATCAACGCAGAATCACGTTTCTGTGAATTACTAAAATTATTTTCGTGCGCGCAAAAGTTTCTGTTTTTCAGCAGAATCAAATTAACTATCACCGTAGATGATCCTATAGGTCCTACTTGGCACAAACACTAATTAAAACATAAAACCACATCTAAACATAAGCTAGATGAAATATTTATTAAATAACAAGAAAGAAAAATATTGGGTTGTCTCCCAACAAGCGCTTTTCTTTAATGGCTTTCTAGCTAGGCATGATGATGACAATGATGCTCACATAAAAGATAAGAATTGAAGCGCAAAGAGAGCATCATGAAACACGTGACAAAGACATCTAAGTTTAACATACTTCCTATGCATAGGCATATTATAAGCAAACAAATTTTCAAGGCAAGCAAAAACTAGCATATGCAAGGAAGAAGAAAAAGACGATAGCAATCTCAACATGACGAGAGGTAATTTAGTAAGATAAAAATTTCTACGACCGTTTCCTCTCTCATAATAATTACATGTAGGATCATATGCAAATTCAACAAAATAGCAATCACGTAACATATTCTCAACACGATCCACATGCATGTGAAGTTGACACTCTTCCAAAATAGTGGCATTATCATTAACTAAAGTCATGACCTCTCCAAACCCACTTTTATCAAAAATACCATAAGATTGAACATTCTCCAAATATGTGGGATCTAAAGTTGACACTCTTCCAAACCCACTTTCAATATTATTGCAAACACTATTATCAATCTCATATTCATCATGGGGCTTAAATAAATTTTCAAAATCATAAGAAGAATCACCCCAATCATGATCATTCCAACAAGTAGTAGACATAGCAAAACTAGCATCCTCAAGCTTAGGGTTTTGCATATTATTATCACAATTGACATCAAGAGAATTTTAAATAAAATCATTGCAATCATGCTTTTTATTCAAGGAGCTATCGTGAATCTCTTCATAAATTTCTTCATCCTAATTTTCAGATTCACGAATTTCAAGCAAAACCTCATAAAGATAATCTAGTGCACTCAAATCACTAGAATTTGGTTCATCATAATTGGATCTCTTAAAAAGGTTGGCAAGCGGATGAGGATCCATAGATCTTAGGTTCTCTTTTTAGCAATAAATAAACAACTATTCCAACCAAATGAGCAAACGATCCAAGTAAGCCATCAAAGCTAACGAAAAGACGAATAGAAGAAGGGCGAATAAAACGGCAAGGGTGAAGTGGGGGAGAGGAAAACGAGAGGCAAATGGCAAATAATGTAATGCGAGGGAGATGAGTTTGTGATAGGTACTTGGTATGTCTTGACTTGAGCGAAGACCTCCCCGGCAACGGCGCCAGAAATCCTTCTTGCTACGTCTTGAGCTTGCGTTGGTTTTCCTTGAAGAGGAAGGGTGCTGCAACAAAGTAGCGTAAGTATTTCCCTTAGTTTTTGAGAACCAAGGTATAATCCAGTAGGAGGCTCCTCAAAAGTCCCATGCACCTACACAAACAAACAAGAACCTCGCAACCAACGCAATAAAGGGGTTGTCAATCCATTCACGGCCACTTGCGAAAGTGAGATCTAATAGAGATGATAAGATAAGATAAATATTTCTGGTATTTTTATGATATAGATTGGAAAGTCAAAGATGCAAATAAAAGTAGATGGAAAACTTATATGATAAAAGATAGACCCGGGGGCCATAGGTTTCACTAGTGGCTTCTCTCAAGATAGCATAAGTATTACGGTGGGTGAACGAATTATTGTCGAGCAATTGATAGAAAAAATGAATAATTTTGAAATTATCTAGGCATGATCATGTATATAGGCATCACGTCCGTGACAAGTAGAGGGATAAACTCATGCAATATGATATAAACCCCATCTTTTTATCCTCGATGGCAACAATACAATATGTGCCTTGCTGCCCTTGCTGTCACTGGGAAAGGACACCGCAATATTCAACCCAAAGCTAAGCACTTCTTCCATTGCAAGAAAGATCAATCTAGTAGGCCAAACCAAACTGATAATTCAAAGAGACTTGCTAAGATAACTTAATCACACATAAAAGAATTCAGAGGAGATTCAAATATTTCTCATAGATAAACTTGATCATAAACCCACAATTCATCGGATCTCGACAAACACACCGCAAAAATAGTTACATCGAATAGATATCCAAGAAGATCGAGGAGAACTTGGTATTGAGATTCAAAGAGAGAGAAGAAGCCATCTAGCTAATAACTGTGGACCCGAAGGTCTGTGGTAAACTACTCACAACTCATCGGAAAGTCCTTGGAGATGATGTAGAGGCCCTCCGTGGTCGATTCCCCCTCCGGTGGAGCGCCGGCGAAGGCTCCAAGATGGGATCTCGCGGATACAGAAGGTTGCGGCGGTGGAATTAGGTTTTCGTGCTTTGTTCTGATGGTTTCAGGGTACGGGTGTATATATAGGAGGAAGAAGTAGGTCGGTGGACGCTCGAGGGGCCCACGAGGGTGGGGGGCGCGCCCACCCCCAGGGGGCCCGCCGGGCACCCTCATGGCCACCTCCTCTGTTGCTTGACGTCCACTCCAAGTCCCATGGATTGCGTTTGTTCCAAAAAGATCGCTCCCGGAGGTTTCATCCCGTTTGGACTCCGTTTGATATTCCTTTTCTTCGAAACACTGAAATAGGCAAAAAAACAGCAATTCGGGCTGGGCCTCCGGTTAGTAGGTTAGTCTGAAAAATGATATAAAAGTGTAAAGTAAAGCCCATAAACATCCAAAACGGGTAACATAATAGCATGGAACAATGAAAAATTATAGATACATTGGAGACGTATCAAGTGCCCAGAGAAATTATGCTACTACTGAAAAAGAATTTTTAGCAGTTGTATTTTCTTGTGACAAGTTCAGACCATATATTGTTGATTCTAAAGTAACTGTTCACACTGATCATCCTGCTATTAAATATCTTATGGAAAAGAAAGATGCTAAACCTAGACTTATTAGATGGGTTCTCTTGCTACAGGAATTTGATTTGCATATCATTGATAGAAAGGGAGCTGAGAACCCCGTTGCAGACAACTTGTCTAGGTTAGAGAATGTTCTTGATGGCCCACTACCTATTGATGATAGCTTTCTTGATGAACAATTAGCTGTCATAAATGCTTCTCGTACTGCTCCATGGTATGCTGATTATGCTAATTACATTGTTGCTAAATTTATACCACCTATTTTCACATATCAGCAAAAGAAAAAGTTTTTCTATGATTTAAGACATTACTTCCGGGATGACCCACACCTTTATAAAGAAGGAGTAGATGGTGATATTAGACGTTGTGTACCTGAGCATGAATAGGAACAGATCCTACGCAAGTGTCACTCCGAGGCTTATGGAGGACACCACGCTGGAGATAGAACTACGCATAAGGTATTGCAATCTGGTTTTTATTGGCCTACTCTCTTCAAGGATGCACGTAAGTTAGTCTTGTCTTGTGATGAATGTCAAAGAATTGGTAATATTAGTAGACGTCAAGAAATGCCTATGAATTATTCACTTGTTATTGAACCATTTGATGTCTGGGGATTTGATTATATGGGACCGTTTCCTTCCTCCAATGGGTATACACATATTTTAGTTGTTGTTGATTACGTTACTAAGTGGGTAGAAGCTATTGCAACTAGTAGTGCTGATCATAACACCTCTATTAAGATGCTTAAAGAAGTTAATTTTTCCGAGATTTGGAGTCCCTAGATATTTAATGACTGATGGTGGTTCACATTTTATTCATGGTGCTTTTCTTAAAATGCTTGCTAAGTATGATGTTAATCATAGAATTGCATCTCCATATCACCCACAGTCTAGTGGTCAAGTAGAATTGAGTAAAGAGAGCTTAAATTAATTTTGCAAAAGACTGTTAATAGATCTAGAAAGAATTGGTCCAAGAAACTTGATGATGCATTATGGGCTTATAGAACTGCATATAAAAATCCTATGGGTATGTCTCCATATAAAATGGTTTATGGGAAAGCATGTCACTCATCTCTTGAACTAGAACATAAGGCATATTGGGCCATTAAAGAGCTCAATTATGATATCAAACTTGCCGGTGAGAAGAGGTTATTTGACATTAGCTCACTTGATGAATGGAGAACTCAAGACTATGAGAATGCCAAACTATTTAAAGAAAAAGTTAAAAGATGGCATGACAAAAGGATACAAAAGCGTGAGTTTAATGTAGGTGATTGTGTTTTGCTATACAATTCTCGTTTAAGATTTTTTGCAAGAAAACTTCTCTCTAAATGGGAAGGCCCTTACTTTATCGAGGAGGTCTATCGTTCCGGTGCTATAAAAACCAACAACTTCGAAGGCACAAGTCCAAAGGTGGTGAATGGTCAAAGGATCAAACATCATATCTCAGGTAATCCTATAAATGTTGAAACCAATGTTATTGAAACCGTAACCCCGGAGGAATACATAAGGGACACTTTCCAGAACGTTTCAGAGTCCAAAAAGGAATATGTATGTGGTACGGTAAGTAAATCGACTCCAAAACAGTTCTAATATCATTTTTTCTCTGTTTTGGAATATTTAAGAAAATAGGAAAATAAGAAGTAGTCCGGGAAGGACACGAAGCGTCCACGAGGGTGGAGGGCGCGCCCTACCCTCCTGGGCGCGCCCCCTGCCTCGTGGGCACCTCGTGTGCTCTTTGGACTCCGTTTTCTTGCACGATACTTCTTTTGGTCGGTAAAAATTCATTATATAATCTCCCGAAGGTTTTGACCACCGTATCACGCAAATATCCTCTGTCTTTGTTTCGAGATATTTTCTGTCAGGTTTGTCAAGGCCAGGCATCATGTCGTCACCCTCCTCCAACAATGAAGGCAACGATGCTTGGCTAATGAAGACGGAGCTGAAGAGAGAAGAACCCGGGGAGATCAACAAGGATGATAGGATCAAGAAGGTCATGGAGGATCAAGCTCCGGCGGCAGAAGAAGAAGACATCCTTCAACCTCATCACAACCTCTTTACCCCAACTGATATTGAATCTTTCAAGATGATTAAGTTAGCTCGCATACAAAAAAAGTATCTCACACGTGAAAATATTTTGTTGAAGGAGCATATCACCGCACTCAAGGGCAATATCCGTAAACTGGAGGAGCTCATACGCTCGATGTGCGACTATCCATCGTCACCACCACCTTCATCACTTCCGAAGAAGGAGACATAATCACATGGGTATGGGAACTCCCCTTGGCAGTTGCCAAGCTTGGGGGAGGTGCCCCGGTATCGTATCACCATCACACTCCTATCTTTACCATTTTAATTAGTTCGATCCTTTTAGTAATATCTTGATCTAGTAGAATAAAGTTTTGGTATGATTTAGTTTTGAGTTTTTCTTTATGATCCCTCTATGTAATCAAGTCCGTGAGCTATATATATAATAAAGATTAGTGTTGAGTCAAGGACTTTGCTATCTTGCTATGATCTTGAGGGAATAAAAGAAAGAATAAAAAGAAATAAAGAGATCATATGGATCTTATGGAGAGTAATGACTTCACATATAAAGAGTATGATGAATAAAAGTTGTTGAGAGTTGGCAAACATAGTTTTGGTCATCGTTGCAATTAATAGGAAGTAATAAAGAAATAGAGGTTATCACATATAAATATACTATCTTGGACATCTTTTATGATTGTGAGCACTCATTAAAATATGACATGCTAAAGAGTTGATGTTGGACAAGGAAGACAACGTAATGGGTTATGTTTTCATATATCCGAAATAAAGTATATTGTCATGGATCATCCAACATGTTGAGCTTGCCTTTCCCTCTCATGCTAGCCAAATCCTTTGCACCAAGTAGAGATACTACTTGTGCTTCCAAATATCCTTAAACCCATTTTTGCCATGAGAGACCACCATATGTACCTATGGATCGAGTAAGATCCTTCAAGTAAGTTGTGATGTTGCATGCAATAAAAATTGATATCTAAATATGTATGACTTATTATTGTGGAGAAAATAAGCTTTATACGATCTTGTGATATGGAAGCAATAAAAGTGACGGACTGCATAATAAAGGTCCATATCACAAGTGGCAATATAAAGTGACGTTCTTTCGCATTACGATTTCGTGCATCCAACCATAAAAGCACATGACAACCTCTGCTTCCCTCTGCGAAGGGCCTATCTTTTATTCTTGTTTTATACATTAAGAGTCATGGTGATCTTCACCTTTCACTTTTACATTTTATCCTTTGGCAAGCACCTTGTGTTGGAAAGATCCTGATATATATATCCAATTGGATGTAAGTTAGCATGAACTATTATTGTTGACATTACCCTTGAGGTAAAAGGTTGGGAGGCAACGCTATAAGCCCCTATCTTTCTCTGTGTCCGATTAAAACCTCATAACCATAAGTATTGCATGAGTGTTAGCAATTGTGAAAGACTAAATGATAGTTGAGTATGTGGACTTGCTGAAAGGCTCTTATATTGACTCTTTCCGATGTTATGATAAATTGCAATTGCTTCAATGACCAAGATCATAGTTCGTTAGTTTTCAATGAAGTTTCTGATTCATACTTGACATTGTGGATAGATTATTACTTGAGCATAATAAATCATATGACAATATATATATATATATTGCTGTTATAAGAATGATCATGATGCCCTCATGTCCGTATTTTATTTTATCGACACCTCTATCTCTAAACATGTGTACATATTTTTCGATTTCGGCTTCCGCTTGAGGACAAGCGAGGTCTAAGCTTGGGGTTGTTGATACGTCCATTTTGCATCGTGCTTTTATATCGATATGTATTGCATTATGGGCTGTTATTACACGTTATGTCACAATACTTATGCCTATTCTCTCTTATTTTACAAGGTTTGCATGAAGAGGGCGAATGCCGACAGCTAGATTCTGGCTGGAAAAGGAGCAAATATTAGAGACCTATTCTGCACAACTCCAAAAGTCCTGAAACTCCATGAAAGTCATTTTTGGAATTAATAAAAAATACTGAGCAGAAGAAATACCAGAGGGGGGCCACCCACCATCCACGAGGGCGGGGGGTGCGCCCTACCCCCCTGGGCACGCCCCCTGCCTCGTGGGCCCCCTGGCAGGCCTCCGGTGACCATCTTCTGCTATATGAAGTCTTTTACCTTGGAAAAAATCATAAGCAAGCTTTTGGGACGAAACACCGCCGCAACGAGGCGGAACCAATCTAGGGCTCCGGTGGAGCTGTTCTGCCGGGGAAACATCCCTCCGGGAGGGGGAAATGATCACCATCATCATCACCATCGATCCTCTCAGTGGAGGGGGTCAATCTCCATCAACATCTTCACCAGCACCATCTCCTCTTGTATCCAATCTTTGTACCAAAACCTCAGATTGGTACCTGTGGGTTGCTAGTAGTGTTGATTACTCCTTGTAGCTGATGCTAGTTGGTTTATTCGGTGGAAGATCATATGTTCAGATCCTATATGCATATTAATACCCCTCCGAGTATGAACATGAATATGATTTGTGAGTAGTTACGTTTGTTCCTGAGGACATGGGAGAAGTCTTGCTATAAGTAGTCATGTGAATTTGGTATTCGTTCGATATTTTGATGAGATGTATGTTGTCTCTCCTCTAGTGGTGTTATGTGAACGTCGACTACATGACACTTCACCATTGTTTGGGCCTAGAGGAAGGCATTGGGAAGTAATAAGTAGATGATGGGTTGCTAGAGTGACAGAAGCTTAAACCCTAGTTTATGTGTTGCTTCGTAAGGGGCTGATTTGGATCCACATGTTTCATGCTATGGTTAGGTTTACCTTAATACTTCTTTTGTAGTTGCGGATGCTTGCAATAGGGGTTAATCATAAGTGGGATGTTTGTCCAAGAAAGGGCAGTACCCAAGCACCGGTCCACCCACATATCAAATTATCAAAGTAACGAACGCGAATCATCTGAGCGTGATGAAAACTAGCTTGATGATAATTCCCATGTGTCCTCGGGAGCGCTTTTCTCTATATAAGAACTTGTCCAGGCTTGTCCTTTGCTACAAAAAGGATTGGGCCACCTTGCTGCACCTTATTTACTTTCAATGCTTGTTACCCGTTACAAATTACCTAATCACAAAACTATCTGTTACCGATAATTTCAGTGCTTGCAGAGAATACCTTACTGAAAACCACTTGTCATTTCCTTCTGCTCCTCATTGGGTTCGACACTCTTTACTTATCGAAAGGACTATGATAGAACCCCTACACTTGTGGGTCATCAATTTGCTGTCTCTGCGTGGACATACGATGCTGTCAAGGCTGTGCTTGCCGCAGAGAGGATAACTGATACAAAATATGGAAACTGTAGGTTAGTTCTGCCTCCTTTCTTGCACGACATTCTTCAATTTCGATGCTGCATAACATATGAATAAATCCCCATACGGCGACGCGGTTGCGAGGCAGTTCCCACCATTTGTTGGAGAACGGACACATTGGCCAACTGGTTGCCGTGGCCGGTACGACTACAACAGCTCCCAGGAGCTCCCTGACACGCAAGATGAACTAGATGGAGATGCTGGTCTCGACAAGGACGATGATGATGACATGGAGAATGTGCAACATGAAATCGACGACGATGAACATGTTGAAGTTCGTGCAGGTGGTAAGAAGGACAAGGCTGCACCATATGTCCCCCCACCGGAGAAAGTCATTGAACAGACAGTTGCGAGAGACAAGGGGGTGTCTCCCTCAAAGAGGGGCAGGGCCCCAGAGGATGTTGGGCAGGGCTCTGTTGGCAAAAGGTCTAGGACCGATCCCGTAGCTTCTAGGAGGAGGTTCGACATCTATTTTGTGTTTTGTTTGTTTCTCATTTTTAACAGACCTACCCTTTTTTCATTGTTTGCTAAGCGCGGCATGATTTTTGTGTCTCACACTTGGTACCCTTTTCTGCCATTTTTTCTACATGCAGTGAGGCGATAGCTGGTGGACGAGTAGTTACGAAGAAACAAGCACCAATGCCAACCCGTGTTTCTGCCCGATTGAACAAGGGTGCTCCCACTTCTGGTGACACCCCTTCCACTAGGTCGTCTCCTCGTATGTCAACGTCCAACACTGGGGATCCTGTCGTTTTGGAAGACTTGAGGAAGACAGTCAAGAAGTAAGTTCTCCCTGTTTTTTCATTGTCATAGTGCTACGTTTTTGCTTGTTCCATTCTTGATCATATATAACCTTTTTAGTTTATACATTTATGCGGTAACTACCCGTCTGCTTTTCAATGCAGCTGTCCAGCTTGCCACATGGGCTACTACCATCAGTCCCACATGGCAACTGCTATTTTCTCATTATCTATTTTTTGCGGCATGACAACTCCTGCTTGTTATGCATGGCAATTGCTAACTAGTCCACATGGCAATTCTTATTCCACTTATATGGCAACTAGCATCTTTCCTCTGGCTTCCACGCCCCTACATTATCTTCTGTGCTCATCCATACCTTTTTCTCAAATTGTAGCTCTGGCACATCACATATTTTTCCATTTTTAAGATGACTACCATGGCAACTACTTTGTTCAAATTTTTACACTCTTCATGTGCTTTCTTGCAGGGTGAAGAAGAGTACTACACGCGTGACCAAGCAGAACCCTAGAGACCCACTCAAACGCATTCATTCAAAGCTATCGACAAGTGGTAACTCAGATGTTCATGAGGCGCCAGTCGACAAAACTGCTGCTCCACCGTCCACTGTTCCCACTAGCTCTGATGCAAGCGGCCGACCATCTCCGCCGGTTGCAGATGTGCAGGCTACAACAATAGGCATCCGTACATCTGGGAGTGATGAGTCAGTATCTACCAGGACTGCTAAGATATTGCCCAGTTTGCTGGCAATGAGGGATGCTGCTGTGACCCATGCCACCCGATCAGCAAGTGTTGAAGTGGACGCTCCCGAGATCAACCTAAGCAAGGAAGATTCCCGCTCATCTGATACGGATTCCAAGCGTCTGGCTGGTGGCACTTATGCGTCCACAAAAGAAGGGGCTGCGGCGACAATTCAGAATGAGATGCCATCCTCAGGTGAGACTCTTGGCACAACTGCTACAACTTCTGGTGGTGCAGAGGCTGCTACGGCGACCGTTGCATGAGCTGGTCTTCCACCTAGGCGGCATAGCCCCCGCAAGCAATCTGCAGACATACCCAACGCACCGGATGTAGCTAGGAGCGGTAGAGATGACTCTGGTTATGTGCTTGCGTTCACACAGTTCCCACCACCTTCCAAAAGCAATGTTATAGAGAAAACGGAAGTCCGGAGTACAACTGACGCAGGTGGGAAGCCGGGCACGACTGACGGAGGTGAACGTCCGGATCAGACTGCGTCTTTACCCACCATGGTGAATCCCAGCTTAAATCTGCGCACTTCTAAGCTCCCAGTCAACATTGGTGTCCCATACAGCCCAAACAAGAAGATTGGCAAGAAAGTTGCGTTTGATACGGCTGGAAGCACGCCCCCCTACTAATAAGCCTGATGATACTGCAGCAGATGAGGCAGAAATGTTTGTTGATGTGTCACCCCTGGATTCTGCGAAGCAACTTGCTCGCGATCCGGCTGGTAGGGAGGAGAGGCACCCACTGGACTTCACCCCACCGAGCTGTAGCCTTGGCATCGATCGCAGTCAAGATGAACCAGTGGTGCAAGATCCTATGCCAGTTGCCTTTGCTTTCCCGGCAGGCATGGCCCCAATGATGGCGCAGCCAATGGCTGATGGCAGGAAGGCTGTAAAGTTTGCAGAGCCGATAGTGCAAGGAACATTTTTTGTGTGTTTATCATTTTGTTTTCTACATTTTTTTAGTCTGACGTTTGTCACAAGCTTTTTTTGGTTTCTCACTGGTGATGGCAAATCTCATTTGATGCACATGGCAACTGGAGTTGCTGCAACATGGCACCTACATTTGTTGCCATGTTGCAATTCCATTCGCAAGGCACATGGCAACCGGAGTTGCTGCAACATGGCAACTTCAGTTCAATGTACTGGGCAACTAGAGTTGTTGCCACATGGAAACTACATTGCAGTGCACATGGCAACTAGAGTTGTCTCCACATGGTAACTCACTATTTTTGCACCTACATTTCATATTCTGCATCCTTTTTTTTCACAATAACTTGTTTGTTCCCAAGTACCCTAACCCACTGTTTGATCCTTGCAGCCACCCCTGAGGAGATTACGCCGTCACTTGATGAAGCTTACCGCAAGATTGAGGAGGCAGCATTGTAGAGGAGGTCCTCATTAGGACAGGGGAAATCAAGTTCTAACGTGCCTATTGAGTCGGTATCCGAGGATACCATTAGAAGTGCCACCCCTGGTTCTGTGAGGCAGCATAGGGTAGTTCACGCACCACCCGTCGGTGACTATGAGCCCGAAGTCAAGGCCACAAAGGAGCAGAACCATCTGTATGATATTGTCAAGCATTTTGAAAATGTGAGGTCCAACAACAAGTACATGAAGGAGCTGAAAGCGTAATGTCCGCACCACATAAACCCTCAATTGCTTTTCTCTTATATTTTTTCCTTTTGCTATTCCAGCCATGCTTTGTTTACGTTTTATTTCTATTTTACTTAGTAGACATGATTCTTTCTTGTTATATCATTTTCATACAACTCATGTTTGGACAGAACCAAAATCATACAATGTGATGCAACATACGCCGACCTGGGTGATCTTGTCGAGTCTGTGTGGCCACTCGGTAAAATGTCGAAGAATGTAGTTGCGTGTGGGATTGACTTCATCAACAGGCATATGGATATTTGTCCCGATAAAACGATCATGCAGTACAGTGTGACCTGCAGAATATGGGATGGTGACTTCCATCATAAAATCCCGAGGAAGCATTTTGCTGCGCATGGTGAATTCAAGCTCACAATGAAGAAATGTGTGAGTGTTCCTTCTTTTTTGCACATTTTTCCTCCCAAGCTATGTTTTGTCAGTAGCTATTCTTCACATGTGGGCTACACACTGTTTTGTGACAGATGTTTCATGTGGCAACATCTCCCTTGAAAAATAAGTTTGACTGCTTTTTAATGCAACTTATGTGGCAACTTCAATTAAAATACTGGGCAACTTTGTTCATACATGGATGGAAACTTCTTTTAATTACACATGACAAATAAAAATTCTCTGTGGGTGTATTTTTCGACACTTGCTGCTTTGTCATTCATGTACCTCTTAGTGCATCCGGCGATATCTTTACATATCATTTTTCCAACTACATCATTGATGTTTTTGATGTGAACTCTGCCTTTTCTTTTTCCTTTATCTTACTTGCAGGTACTGTTCCCCATGTTCCAGGAGCTTGCACCACACGACCCACATGACAAGTGTGGTCACCACTACGCGATTTGCCTTGACCTGAAGAACCAACGATTTGAGGTGCTTCATTCAATGTTTTGAGAAGCTGATGCAGACCTTACTACACATGCTGAATTCTTCATCAACAACCTCAAAGAGACATGGAACCGTCACTACGAAAACTGAAGGGTCCAGATCGAGTATGTCGCGACTATGAAGCAAGGAAACCGGTAATTACTATCTTTTTCGATGTGTCCTCCACACCAATCCTAAACCTTTTTTGTCACCTCTGCATTGAAGTTTATGATTTTTTCTGCTCTCTTTAGTTGACCTGATTCTTTTCTTTATAGGCATGACTGTGTCTTTCACATGTTGGAATACCTTGCAAAGTGGGAAGGCCGATGGGTCCCTACCGTCACAGCTGCAATGGTCGTTGAGCTCCGCAAAATATACACATGGAACTGGTTGATGAATGATGATTTCAACACGTGGGCCAACGCATGAGAGTTCATAGAGGATGTTGTCAAGAAAGCCAACAAGAAGTGCAAGTGATCACGTGGTGCTCCATACCGCACGCCTACCTGCTTACATTCTGTGGCTGAGGAATGTAAGGTATCAACTTGTTCTTTTAAAACTATGTCTATGTACTATGTTATGACTGCATCTCCCCGTAGTCTAGTATATAGTGGTGGCGTGTGAGTGACATTGAATATTTGTATTATATGTGTGGATGTGAACCTACTTAGGTGTGACGGTAGCTACGTTTATGTTTCAGTACTATTATGTGTTTGTGGTTGGTAGTACCAGTTGGGTGTTTGAATGCGTCTATGATGCCTGAAAACATGGCAAATATAGTTGATCAGACACGGTTAGTGAAAGTAATCGTTCTGTTTGTTTGGCGTTTGGGTTTTTTGCATTGCTAATTGTATCGGTTAGCATGGTAGTTCATAAGCAGTCGTTACCTTGCGTTTTTTGCACGCGATCGTTTCAACTAGTTTTTCATAGTATGCACACAATACAATATGTGTGGAATAAAATGCGTTGACTGAAAATGGAAATCTACGCGATGGCAGATTCAGTATAAATAACATGGCAGATTCAGTAGACATAACATGGCAGATTCAGTAGACATAACATGGCAGATTTAGTACCACACACGGGGCAATTGTAGTCATTCATTCATGGCATTTTCTTTCAAATTCTGATGCCCATCAACAGCCATTTTCCCATTTTTTAAAATCTAGAACATCTACCTTACAAAAATGGCACCAGCACCCGAGTTACAGTCCTCCAATCTTGCTTACGGATTGCACGTCCCTTTCTTTGTTTTCTTGTGTTTTGCTTGAGTCTCCAACCCCGATTTGTATCTCACCTCTTTTGGACGCCCTTTTGTGATGGAACGGGGCGGGTTCCTGACCTGGGTTTGTGTGCTTGTTGTTCCAGACCCTACCTCCGAGTTTTCAGATGATGGCCCCGTGGACGAAGGCACACTTGAGGTGCGGGGGAACCTGTGTAAGGCTTCTTCAGCCATCCTCTTTTTGATCTCATCAAGCTCTCTTTTCAGGGCCTTCCTGTGTTTTTCTGCCACCCTCGCTGTCTCATCACTCTTGCATGCTTCATCTATTCGTTCAGCATAGTTCTTGGTCAACAAAACATGACTCACGGCTTCCATGGTTGTCTCTGGTCTCTCATCATGCACAGCCAAAACTGCATTTGATGTTTGTAGCCCCAACGCGTCGTCAGCGTCCCAAGTCCATCGCCGCCGTATGAAATGGCGGGGCAATCGCGTGACCGCGTGCATGTCCATTACTTTTAGTATCTGACAGCACACAATCCCATCCCGTTCGAATTTGCAGCATTGGCAGTAGTATTCGCCTTCATTTATCGAGGCCTTCACAAAGTAGTTCCTTCCTTTGTCCAGGTCTTCAGGTTCTGAATCTGACATGCCTAAGAGAGAACACACCTTGAACGTATGTTTGTCCACTTGGTAAGCCATGTACATGCTGGCACGCTTTATTTCTTCCTGGATTCTGCATGTTTTTGTGGTTTGTTAAACTCTTATATGATGTTTGTATAATCTTATGTTGATGTAAGACGTAACGTAGCAAAGGTATCTAAAATGAATGATGGCATGAAAATCCTGATTTTTCCCCACATCTGTTCTTGTGTTGTTTGTTTCCACATGGCAACTGTATGATATTTTCACATGGCAAATGCATAACATTTAAATTGGCAAATGCATTTCATTTAACATGGCAAATGCAGTTCATAAAACATGGCAAATGCAGTTTTGGGTCACATGTCAACTACATATCATCACTAGTAGAAAAAGTGCCATTTGTCCCGGTTCGTAAGGCCCATCTGTCCCGGTTGTGGATCCGGGACTAAAGGGTCGTCACTAAAGCCCTGGGCCTTTAGTCTCGGTTCTTACATTAACCGGGACAGATGGGCCTCCACGTGGCCGCTGCGGCGAGCCCAGGCAGGAGGGCCTTTGGTCCCGGTTGGTGGCACCAACCGGGACC
The DNA here is from genome assembly GCF_002575655.3 of Aegilops tauschii subsp. strangulata. Lineage (NCBI taxonomy): Eukaryota > Viridiplantae > Streptophyta > Magnoliopsida > Poales > Poaceae > Aegilops > Aegilops tauschii. Next base: position 647,823,042 of record NC_053041.3, on the reverse strand, counting down.
AAAAGGCATCCACGCGTCAGCAGCTGGCAGGAGCTGAGGTTTTTTTTGAAAGGGGGTGGTTTAGGGGTTTTGGGGGTTAATTTAGGTTGTTAATTAGCTAGCTAATAGAGAGAAGTGTTCTCTCTTATCTCCGTGCTTGGTTTACCAACGCTACTGCTATGCCTAAACATGGCTTAGATTGAAGGGAAGGCAACATGTGGTGCATGTCGAAAGTAATACTAATCCTAACTTGATCAAGTTTGGATTGTACTACTTTCGACATGCACCACATGCATGTTGCCTTCACTTCAATCCAATCCATGTTCATTTCACCCACTAATATATAATAACTCTTCATGCTCGCGTCATGCATCATCATAATAACAAGTCCTACTAATCATCATCATACAACTTCTACTGGTTATTAATAACAAGTCATACGATCATCATCCTCATAGTCATCGAACCAACCCTACTTAATTGTTCTTAGCACATGATCATCTGTATTAGGTAGGACCTAAATACCCTCTTTAAGGTAAAATAGCATAAAACAATATAGACCCTGACTCTCCATTATGGAGAATGGAGATCATCCTGTCTCCAATTCTTGCGCTTCGCTTCCTTTTGCTTCCAAGAACCTCCTTACAACTGTCCATACATTTTTTCCATTCTTTGATTGTCATGTCTCCACTTCTTTTAGAAATCCAGTATGGACAGTTGAGATTCGTAGGATGACCTGGCTGTATGTTCAAAACATCAAGGCGACCATGCTGATACATCAGATGAGGCACACAATCATTCGGGATTATCTGTTGAAAAACATAGTAATAACTTCGTAGTTAGCAATGATGTACTAGTTTTAGAAGTATGCAAAAGATGCACGGATGCCGTAATAGTAAAAAATCTTACCAGGGTATCTCCATGGTAGTTACCGTAGTTCAACACGTGCACTAGTGGCACGTATTGACCATAATGTTGAGGAGTTTGATTGTAGATATTGTAATTCTCAAGATCAGTACAAAATGCGATCAGATGATTTTTCTCCTGATAAGTTAATTCGGAGCCTTCGGTGTAGTAGGTTCTGTCTACCATCTTCCGCACATTCTTTGAAGAATGAAAATAAGCTGTCAATGGAAATAAGCTGTCAACTATTTTGAAATAAACAATATAAATTAGCCAATAACTATGTTTGAGAAACTCACATAGCGGTAGAATTGGAGGCGTATCAACAAGGACCCAAATGTCCATATTGTCTTGCTCGATTTTAGGATCACCAAGATCCATGATGACAAGCATACCCTCATCAAAACCATACATCTTGCAAAGTGCTTCCCAATTTTTGCAACCAAAATGGGTTACACTCTCATAATTGTACAACTTTACTTCAAAATCCACACCATGATGGGTCCTTAGGTGAATTTTCTTTGTTTCCATAGTTTCATGGTCTTCAAAACCCATCCTCTCCAAGACATAGCGTCTTGCATAGCATGGGATAAGCTAGTCAAATTGGAAAAGATGAAAAGTACACGTTGAAATAGTTGAAGTCGTGCTTATAATTACAAAAAAACACTTGTCATCGGTGCGTACCGTTTCAACATCGAAGGTTTCCTCGAGCTTAATTCTGAAGCGCCGATCTTCGTCCAGCTCAAGGAACCTGTCGCACATACCTCGGTCATCGTGGCACCAGTCGCACTCCCCCGGGCGGTTTTTGTCGTCCGAGTACGACATTTCCTATGTTCATAATTCAAATATTAAACTTGTACAATTAAATATATGTACTAAAAACCTAAATTAGATCATTATTATTCATCACGGGTTGACTATCGGTCTGTCGAGCCTTTTCTTGAAAACTCTCAGCTCACGTGGTGTACATATTCGACCATCGGTGATGGTAGCTCCTCCTTTCATTCCCGAGTGCATTACACCAAATTGTCTAGCACACGGGAATGAAGGAGAAGCTACCCCCACGACTACAGTCGGGATTCTTCATCCTCTCGTATATATATGGTGGAGACTCTCCCTCACTGATTCCTCTCTGACATTTGCGACCGTCGGTGATGGTAGGTCCTCCTTTCGTTCCCGAGTGCATTACACCAAATTGTCTAGCACATGGGAACGAAGGAGAAGCTACCCCCACGACAACAGTCGGGATTCTTCGTCCTCTCATATATGGTGGAGACTCGACAGACTTAAAGTCAACCCAAAATATCGTTTAATTATCTTTCTAAAAAAGGACATATCGAGCGCCTGAAATTTGCCGGCAAGGAAATATACATGTTTATCTACTTCATATGAGCATTCAAACTTGATGGCCATTTCAATGGTTGCAAATATGAGCAAAAACATTTCAAAATATCTTATAGGACTCATATTGACATGGAGATTTGGCTAGTCTCACCTCGAGGTCGGAGGGGGGTCGGTGACGGGGACGACGGCGGGGATGATGGAGGGGGCTCCTAGATTTCTGCAAAAACAAAAACCCTATAAGCTATCAACTAATCAAATGCATACGCCTTGCATAGTGCTCTCCAATTTTAGCAAAACCAAATCTTAAATAAAGTAGTATTCAAATTAGCATGCATTCAATTATAAGCAAAACTACATCATCTCTTGCGTCCGTACATCATCGAATATTATCGCTAATACACTTCGAATACTATCATACATATAGCATCCTAATACAGCTAGAACCGTAGCGCCCGACGGGTATCGGCGCGGGCGGTGGACACCCAAAGAGAAGGTACCATCACAGGATCATAGCTCCAGTGAGGTCCCTGAAGAACCTGCCAGGTATTGTCGAACCTACCCTCTAACGCAACCATGTAGCGACGGACGTGCTTGTCCTCCTCGCTGACACGGTGACGTATCAGCTCCGCGGTGTCCGGAAGCCTCGGCACCGTCACTGGCCCATGCGACCGCCACCAAACAAGGATCGGGTCAACGACGGACTGGCTCCTCACCAACCTACGCCCCCCGGACGGTAGCACCTCCCAATACCAGCCCGGCGGAGCCAAGTCCCGGACATGGCCCCTCTGATCAAGGCCTCCTCCGCCGAGCCGACGACGAGGATGCGGGATAGGCATCGTCGACGTCGATGCGGGAATAAGAACTAAAAAAATAACTAGTTCTGTTAGTTTTCTTGTTAAGAATAAACTACTTCTATAGTGAGATAAAGTAGTTTTATTAAATCAACTAGTTCAACTACTAAGCACTTACTATAAATAAAATAAAGTAGTACGTACTAAAAATAAACTACTTCTATAATAAAAGAAAGTAGTTTTTTTGAATCAACTAGTTCAACTACTAAGCACTTACTATAAATAAAATAAAGTAGTACTTACGAAAAATAACTAATTCTATAATAAAATATAGTTTTATTAAATCAACTAGTTCGACTATATACTAAGCACTTACTAATAAATTGACAAAAATTGACAAAAAAAATTCTATGAACAGAAAAAAAATCATACATCAATGCATACATATCCATGGATCATACATACATCTGCATATATATATATATATGTATACATACAACATCCATATATACATACATCAATGAACAAAAAAGTTATACATCAATGTAGAGAGCAGGCCAGGTGGCGGCGGCGCGCGGCAGAGGGCGGCAAGCAGAGGGCGGCGGCGCATGGCAGAGCGCGGCAGAGGGAGGGCTCACTGGGCGGCAGAGGGCGGCGACGGCGAGGTCGGGGCAGAGGGCGGCGTCGGCGACGGGCGCGATCGACGGGGTCGGGATGGCGCTGGACGGCGCCGGAGGCAGGGCGACGACAGCGACGGGCGCGGGCGACGGGGCAGAGGACGGCGGCGACGGGCGCGGCGGGAGAATGAGGAACTGAAACGAAAATTTCGCAAGCGCTATTTATATAGACGAAGCATTGGTCCCGGTTGGTGGCACCAACCGGGACCAATGCCCCCCTTTAGTCCCGGTTTGTGCCACCAACCGGGACCAAACTCTTTTCAATAGCCCAAAGGGCGGGAAGCAGAGGCGTTTGGTCCCGGTTGGTGCAACCAACCGGGACCAAAGGGGTCCATTGGTTCCGGTTCGTGGCACCAACCAGGACCAAAGGGGCCCTTTAGTCCCGGTTGGTGCCACCAACCAGGACCAAAGCTCGTGCTGCCTGTGGCCAAAAAGTTTAGTCCCACCTCGCTAGTTGAGAGGGGCGCGCAGTGGTTTGTTTCTAATTTTTTATTAAAGTTTTTCTGTTTCTAATTATTTATTTTATTTTGCTTCTACTTATTTATTTTCTTCTCTTTTTTTGCTTTTTTATTTATTTTAAGAAAATTCTTTTTGCTTTTTGCTTTTACACAAAAGCCCTCTCCCCTGGCTGGATTGGTACCGGTTTGTGGCCTGACCCGGCCCGAAAGACAATGCTTTGGTACAGGTTCAAGCCACAAACCAGTACCCGTGGTGGTGGGCCAGGAGCAGGGCCCATTGGTCCCAGTTCTTGCAGCCAACCGGGACCAAAGGGGCCAGACGAACCGGGACCAATGGCCCCACGAGGCCCGGCTGGCCCCTGGCCTCACGAACCGGGACAAATGGGCCCATGGGTACCGGTTCGTGAGCGAACCCGGACTAATGGGCTTATCTGGCCCGGTCGTATGCTCTGTTTTCTACTAGTGCATTTTCACATGGCAACTACAGTTTATTAAACATGGGAACTACAGCTCATTAAACATGGCAACTACAGATCATGATTACACTGTACTCAATGTCTACTTTTCAATAGTTCGGCAATTCAAAAGAAAACTGGCAGCTGCATTGCATTCTATATGGCACCTACTACATTCATTCTTGTGCAAATAAGACGGTAACACAATCGACTTAATTGTTAAAATCTTGTTGGTATATGTCTTGCTCATCTGCCTCTCCATCGGTAAATATGTTAGCCATTTAGGCTGCTTGAGCGCGGTGTTTGCTTCTTGCTGTAGCTCAGATCCCAGTATTTTCTGTTGCAAAGCTGTGTATTGCTTGGCAAACTACAGCAATGAGTTGCCAGGGCTCACGTACCGCTTCAGAACAGCATTGAACCCCTCGCTATGCTGCGTAGTCTGCAGAAATTGGAAGAAGCACTGCATGAAGTAGGACGGCAACCAGTACATTCGCTTCTCACACAGGCTAGTAAGCGTCTCGTTGTCTTGGACTTGATATGTTTCAATCATAGCTGTCCAGCTCTGTTCAAACTCCTCCACCGTCAAGCTGTGGTCCACGCACAACTCGAATGCCTTATGCAGCTCTGAATGGTCAGCAAAGAATGGTCCTAGCGTCTCCTCAGCCTTCTTAATAATATGCCACCTGCAGTGCCTGTGCACTGCCAACGGAGAGACCTCCCCTATGCCTGCACGCATGCTAAAATCCTGGTCTGTTATTATGTTCATCGGAGCAAGTCCACCCATGCACTCCAAGAATATTTTGAACAACCAAGTGTACCCATCCGTATCTTTGTTCCGAACGAGCCCGCAACCGAACTCCAATGACTGACTGTGGTTATTTATTCCTATGAATGGAGCACAGGGCATCTTGTACATATTAGTGAGATATGTCGCGTCGAATGAAATGCAATCTCGGAAATGTTTGTAGGATCTTCTTGCAGCACCATCCACCCAATACATGTTCCCGACACAGTCCTCATCGTCCAATCTTATCCTGTAGAAAAAATCAGGATCTTCTTTTGCTTTCTTGTCGAAGTAGGCTATCGTGTCTTCTATGTCAGCCAACCTGCTCTCTCTATGGTACTTTGCCTTTAGGTTTGTGACGTCTGCTGGTATGTAGGGCATGCTACTCAGAGTTCCATTTTTGGTGTGGATCATGGACAGTATCTGGACCATTCTTGATGGACCGATGTTACAATCATGTAGCAGCTTTATGAATTTCTTCACGAGGGGACTGAATCCTCTGTCGGCGCTCAGAAATTTTACCAGGTCAAACTTCTTTATGAGTTCATGGTTGTGCTTGTTCAAATATTCAGTGACCACCCACCGTGCTCCATCTACGTTTAGGCACCGGACAGGGCATTCCGTCTTGACAATGATACATCTCTTTCATTCCGGCACGACAGGCGCAACACCTTCGTGCCTTATTGCACCTCATCTCACCTCTGCTGTACTCGTTAGTTTTTTTAATTTTCCTATGGTATTCGGTGTTGACCACAAACCCATGGAACATTGCATATCTCTGGTAGAATTCCTTGGCATCTTCAAACGAATCAAATCTCTTCCCAACATATGGTGGCTGAGGTACCATGATTTCTTATTGCCCATCTTATTCATCCCCTTGTGCTTCGTCATCAGTTCCATCATTCACTTCAGTATCGGCGGTTGTTTCACGTAATTGCTCTTTAGCTGGCTTCTCCGGATCCTCCTCTGGCGGTAGGGTGAAATTTGCCTTCAGCTCAGTCCAAAGACCATCTTTCTACATATCATTGACATAAGACACCTCAGGGTCTTCCTTCTTAGGCTTATACCATTGGTGGATGCTGATCAGGATCTTGTCCCTAACAAGAACCCCGCACTGAGCAGCAAATGCATCCTTTGTCCGGATGGGTTCAATCGGTTGGTCGTCGCGCGCGATTGCTGTGATCTCAAACCTTTCATCCGAGCGCAACTTTCTCTTTGGGCCTCGTCTCTTTACCGAAGTTGTGCTCGATCCGGATGGCTAGAAAAAAGAAAAAAGACGAGAGTTAATTAATATGTGTACATACCAAAACAATGAATGCATCAATTAGCTAGTCAGCACAGGCTTAACTAATATATTTACCTGGCCGGACTCTGTTCGTTCACCGGAGCCGTCACCACGGGCTCCTTCTTGCACCAGCATTGGGTCACCGGAGCCATCATAATCATGTCTTTCCTCCTCCACTCTTCGATCACCGTAGCCTGCTTCTTCACCCTGTTCTTCCAGACCATCATTGTCGTTAAGATACGACAAGATATCACCTCCGGCTAAGATTATGTCCCCCAGCACCTCTTCTGCTTCCTCGTCTCGTCCGTGCTCCATTGTTTCTGCAAATATTACAACATGGCAATTATTACACAAACATGGCAGTAGGTGGATATATTAGTGCAAACGTAGACCTAGCTTATTCCGGGTTTGGGGTGGCCTCGGCAACGCTTCAAGGGTAGGGGCGCGACGGGAGGGGGTAGGAGACTGACATCATTTTTTTTCTAGGGTTTGGGTGTCCTCGAGAGTTTTGGTCGAGCGAGAGGGCCGGGGGGTGCTCCCGTGGTATAAATTATCACGGTCGAAGTTATCCGGGAGGGGGTTATATCGACAACGACGACATACATACATGGGAAAATAATGTTATCGGGGAGGTGGTAGGTCGACCCCCCCCCCCTCGTGTTGAAGTTATCGGGACACGGGGTATATCGACAACGACATATCCGATAAAAAATAAGAAGACGAAGAAGAAATAAAAAGAGGAGAAGATTGAAGAAAAAAAAGAAGAAATAAAAAGAGGAGAAGAAGAAAGGAATAGAGGAGAAGATCGAAGAAAATAGAATATCTATTTTTTCTTCTTCTCCTCTATTCCTTTCTTCTTCTCCTCTTCTTTTTCTTCTTTTTTCCTCTCCTTTTTTATTTCTCCTCTTCTTCCTCTCCTCTTCTTCTCCTTTCTTCCTCTTCTTATTTTCATTTTTCCTCTCCTTCTTTTTCTTCTTCTTCCTTTCCTAGCTAGATATATAAAACTTTTCTAAAAATGTAACTTTTGCATATATAAAACTTTTCCATGGATCATCATTTCTCATATATATCCATCTATAGCCACATACATATATAAATGGAAAAACGCTATGAACAAAAATACATATATACTTGGTAAATATTCTATGAACATTGTTTCTCATATATATCAATGCATACATCCATGGATCATCATTGCTCATATATCCATAGTCATATATAAAAACTTTCTGTATATGAACAAAAAACTTTCTATGAACAAAAAAACATTTTTGACATATTTAGCACATTCTAAATTTTCCTAACTCTTTTACAGCCACAAAAATTAACATCATTAACTCTTTTACAACCACAAAAATCTAACCATCATTTTTGACATTTTTGACATATTTAGCACATTCTAAATTTTCCTAACTTTGATGTATTTTTTACAAACTTTTCTAAAAATCTAACTTTTGCATATATGTATTTTTAGAACATCATTACAATTGAAAAAAATACATACATACATACAAAAAACATGTAAAAAATACATACAATCATATATGAACATACATAAAAAATACATATATCTAAAAAATACATCGGGGCAGGAGCGGCGCGCGGCGACGGCGACGACGGGCGCGGGCGACGGCGACGGGCGAGGGCGCGGCGACGGCGAGGGCGCGGGGCAGGGGCGGCGCGCAGCGACGACGTCGGGCGAGGGCGCGGCGACGGCGAGGGCGCGGGCGATGGCGAGGACGGGCGCGGGCGACGGCGACGGCGGGGGCGGTGGGCGGCGTCGATGTCGTCGAGGGGTCGTCAGGGGCAACTTCGAGATGAAGATGAAAATTTTCACAAGTGTTGGTTATATACCCAGAGCTTTGGTCCCGGTTCGTGGCACCAACCGGGACCAATGCTCCCCTTTAGTCCCGGTTGGTGCCACCAACCGGGACCAAAGGCCGTCGCATCCCGCCCTTTGGGCTGCTGAAAAGATTTGGTCCCGGTTGGTGGCACCAACCGGGACTAAAGCGGGGGCATTGGTACCGGTTAGTGCCACCAACCGGTACCAAAGGTGTGCATTGGTCCCGGTTCGTGGCACCAACCGGGACCAATATCCTGCGCCTGCAAAAGCCGCGGTGCGGTGGGATGTTTAGTCCCACCTCGCTTGCCGAGGAGCGGCAGGACCTGTTTATAAGCCCTGCTCCGCCATCTCCATTGAACTCCTCTGAACTGCAGGCCTCTGGGCCTAATCTTGCACTGCTATGCCTGTGGGCCTGCTGGGCCTTCTGCGGGCCTGAATCCTGGCCCATGGATGGGTTTCTAGTCGTATTCAGGCCGTCGTGGCCCAGTAGGTGGCATTTTTTATTTTTTTTCCTATTTTTTTGTTTTCTTTTTGCTTTATTTATTTTATTTTGTTTCTACTTACAACAAAATACTTATTTATTTTATTTTATTTTGTTTCTAATTACTTATTTATTTTACTTTATGATAATTCTTTTCGCTATTAAAGTTTCTATCAAAAAAAGTTCTTTATGAAAATTCTTTTTGCTTTTAATGATTTTGAACAGAAAATACTTCGATAATTTTAGTTGCATCAATTTTATATGATTTTAGTTTCAATAATACTAGAGGTTTCTTATAATGTTTTGAACAGAAAATACTTTGTTAATTTTAGTTTCATAAATTTTATTAAAGTTTATTTTATTTTGTTTCTACTTATATATTTTAATAAAGTTTATATTATTTTGTTTCTAATTACTTATTTATTTTATTTTTTATTTTTCATGCACCATTTTTCATGCATTTACTAATTATTTTGAGCTATAAGACCCTAAAATTGCAAAAAATTTCAAATGAACTCTGAAAAGGTTGAAAGTTGGCATGGTATCATCATTTCATCCACATAGCATGTGCAAGAAAGTTGAGAGGATTACGGCAAAAACTAGATGCACTTCGTGTACAAAACGGACAATGGTATCACCCAAATGCCCTCCCCTCGACGGCCTGAAAAAATAGCACTGTGGAGTGCTTTGTTGCGGCGATGGGGTACATATAGGAAACTCATTTGTCCCGGTTTGTGGCTAGAACCGGTACTAACTCCGGGCCTTCTGTCCCGGTTCATGCCAAGAACCGGGACCAATGGTTGTGGGCCAGGAGCGAGGCCCACTAGTCCCGGTTCGTGCCTCGAACCGGGAAAAATGGTTCCATACGAACCGGGACCAATGCCCACGAGGCCCCGGCCGGCCCCTTGGGCTCACGAACCGGGACGAATGCCCCCATGGGTCCCGGTTCGTGACTGAACCAGGACTAATGGGCTTGCCATGCCCGAACGAAAGCCCTGTTTTCTACTAGTGACGGCACATGTAGTGGTCCAACCACGCCTCAAAGATTTGTTCACACTTGTCACCCACAGTTGTTTAGACATTGCAATCACATTTTGATTATACATGGCAACTGCAGTTGTCCAGGCATGGCAACTTCAGCTATCTAGGCACCATGAAAACCCCAATGTTACCTATGTTCCTTCTCCTAATTCACTGTCCAAAACTTCACTTCATAGACTCACCTGTGTACGATGTTGATGGCAGGTACATGGTTGCCGCCTTTTGCCACGTACTGCATGAAGGTCCTACATTTTTTCATATAACTTGTAAGTCTTTGCCATCCTTGCAAGTTTAATTTCATGGCCAGACCAGTATGTTTCTTTTTCGTATGCGTTACCTTGATTTGCCACATTGGCTACTTGAAGTTGGTCGCCCGTACATCTGTCAACGTTAGCGCCCTGTGCCTGAACTTGCCATGGTATCCCCATGTGTGTGGTTGGGTCATAAGAACCTGCGAAAAATGACATTGTAGGACATAAGTAGAATGCCATATTCCTCGTCACAAACATGGCAACTGTCCCTTTTTTATCATGCATCGTACCGATGCTCACGTACTGCTCTAGTAGTGGCAGCAACGGCCCTGCAGAAATGAGTTGATTATACTCTGCTGCATCCCAAGGGGGCGTTTCCGGCCTTTGAGAAAACCAAGGATCAGTGCCGTCTTCATGATTCATTTTTTCGCTTTTTCTCCCACTGTGTTTTCAGTCACTGCATGAACAAGAACACATCAATATCCGCAAAATGCATTCCTGCTGTTTGCACATACAAGATAACACGACAATCTTATCACACTTCTCGCGTAGACAACCAACACATCATGGCAAGTAGGACATGCACATTCATTCTCTTTTCTAAAATCCGGATGCCAACTATCATTTTGAACCGATGGCAACAGCCAACATAATATGATGGCAAGTAATAACATAATATTGTGGCAGCTGACGGCAAAGATAGGTGGCAACTAACGTCAGATACAAGTGGCAATTATTTTTCCTCCCTTCATATGCCAAATTCCTCCTTTCTTCCCCTATTTTTAGTGATTCCTACGCATCCTTCTGTAGCAACTAATCCCACCAAGCCAACCCAGAAGCTTAGCTCAACTCTAGGATAGAATATGGCAGATCTGGCATATGTTGGTGGGCAAATGTGAATACACACAAATCCGTGGTGTGTTTGCCATGACAGCTTGGATCTACTCGCGATCATAATCTGCAATTTCAATTTTATGGATGGAAGAAGGACGAGAGACAGAAGGAGATCGGAGATCCACCTGTTAGCTCGTCGTCTCGAGAGGGCGGGGTTTGGGGGGGGGGTGGGGTGGGTACCGGTGGGGAGGCGCTCGGGATCTGCTCTGGTTGCCATGGCAACTAGAGAAGTAAGGCGATGGAGGTAGGGGATCGAGAGGTAGGAGACAACGGCGGTAGATCGGACTGGGGTTGGAAGGTAGGTCGGGACGAGGGGGCGCGTTAGGTCGCGCGGGCAGTGCGATCGATCGCCCGGACGTGTGGGCGATTGTCCCACACATCGGATGGGCGGGCTGTGGCTGCCTGCGCCTGGACGCCGTCGTGCGGGCGGGGTCGTCTCCGTGCCACACAGGGCGTGCGGCACAACCCCACTAGATACCACACGTGTGGCAGTTATCGACGTTCTTACATTTTTTCCATAGCTAGCTCGCTGTGATTCTTTGTACTAGCTACTTTTCCTAACCCCCCTCCCCGCCTCCTCCTAATGTAACATGTAAAGATTTGGACACTCTACCCCCACCCCCCCTTAATTTATTAATACAAAAGGCAGTGCGAGAATCTCACTGTCATCAGTTCTCAAAAAAAAAACTTCCTTCTTTTTTTCACCAAGAGGAACTAATATGCAGAGGAAGAGCCCTCGTATGACGACATCAACAGAAGTGGATGTTCGAGTAGCAGTAGGCACACACTATGATGGATTATGGATGGGCTTAGGCCCATATAAGACAATAATCTCTGGTTAATCTCTGAGGCCCATGCATGTATACTGCTACAGTAAGAAGAGTGAGACCTCTTTATAAGGGCTGCCGTACCACTTGCTATTGGGAGCTTGAGAATAGGAGTTGTACACACGCACTTGTTCTCCTCCGCCGCCCGCTTCGCATCGCCTCGCCTCGCCTCGTCACGACGCGCGCGCGCCGCGGGTTACTGGAATGAGCCTTGTCGAATCTTAGTTTTGCCGGTCAGGAATGGTTAATTTATTGTTAATTAATTAACTAATCGGTTATGGAAGCGCCAGTGTGCGAGACGTTGGACCATGGGTTGTTTGCGGACTCGGTCGTGTGCCTTAACAAGGCGCTGAGCAGTGGTGCACCCTAACTCAGTTCACTCACTCTCTCTCGCATAACTCCAGCTGTCATCTACTGTTTCTCTCTTTGTGCTGCTTCCGGCGATCCCATCCCGACGACCGCTTGCACGGTTGGTTGGGAGAGTAGGTGCCTTCGGAACCCTGTCATTCGTGATCCTTCCCGGGAGAATGTCAATAAGGTTTTTGGGGAGCGTCTCGACGCGACTGCTCCCGATCCGTCCCCGTCTCTGTCCGCCTCTGCTTCCACTACTTCCCCTGCATCGACCCCATGGCTGACGACGACGCCGAGGCTGCTGCTGCTGCCGCCGCGTTGACTTGGCCAACCGAAGGGTATGACCTGTTCATCCCTAGTTTACTCGTACATGTGCTAGCCGTATATGTGCTGTTCATAGATGTTTCGGTTCTATGTACTGTACGTGCTCACATGCTTAGTTATTGCTATGAGATGCATACTGTATTTGCCATGTTTACTGCTTGCTCATGGACTAGATTAGTCAAAAAAATGCTAATATTTCCAACATGCTAGAGAGTCGCAATCGGGTTAACTGGCGAGCGGGCCTGTTTTTTGTCATCTGCCGGAGTAGGGCGGCACAACCAGGGGGTTGAGGCGCGGGGAAGCTAGTGGCCAGGTAACAGGGATGCGGTGAAGAGCCGGATCCCCTGACGTATGGCCCCCTGCGTTGGGCCGCTGACACGTGGATCAGGACCCACATGTCAGTGTGTGGGCCGTACGTCAGACGAGCCGCGTCCATGTGGTGATGGCTGGTGGCGGACGTCAGGGTAACAGGGTAAGGAGACGGGACGGTTGGATGCGCTCGTGATTAGCGGACGGAGGCGGCGGAAGCATGACGAAGGTCTGGGGCTAGACAATGGCACGACTGGTAGGCAAGCAATACGTGGTGTGACCGTGCTGGGTAGAGCGGAGGCAGTATAGCAGCGGCTCGAACTGGGCAGGACATTGGGTGACCGTGCTGCAATGCGCTGGAAAAGGATGGGCGGTGAAATCGATCCGATCGAACCAAAAAGCCGGACATGAGCGAGTTGCTTGATCCGATCTGAGTGGGGTGAACTGGGTTGGGCAAGTAGGGGAGGGGTAAAGCTCAGTTGGGAAAAAAATAATTGAAATTCACCAAATTTTGGCAAACAAGATTGTGATCTAAAAAACTCTCAAAATTTGTTTTGTCATGAAAAATATTTCATGATTATGTAAAAAGGTTTAAATCGTACTGACATATATATAAGAATAACGTTGAAACCTGCATCTTCAAGATTGTGTCCTTATGTTAAACATGAAATATTGTAGAATGGAGGGAGTAGTTTCTAGCGAATATCGGTTTGACTCTTTACGCAGACCCAAATAGTAAGAAAGAGAAACTAGGCTCAGTAAACTAAGATCAGTACGTCATGCAAATGCAACACACAACTTGTCTTTTTCATTTCCTTCTGTTTTCGCCCCAAATTGCGCATGGAAGCATGTTAGAAGTGAACATGCATCACGCTGTCACACAGCTGACCCAGCCTGTCCTGTCCATTATTGCTTATTCAGCCACTTGTTTCTTATTTCAGGAGAAGACTTGAGTATGCCCAAAATCCATTTCTGCACCCAAGCTCATCTACACCCACGCCGACGAAAAAAATCAAAACAAATATTAGAAAAATTCAAAAAATTCCGAATAAAAATTGTGTGGTAGACAATTTGATGCGTGAGGCCCGCTCCAAATTTCAAGTCATTTGGACATATGAGCAGCTCTCAGCAAAAAAGACAAATTGGGAGTCTGTAAAAATGTTTACTGTTCATGTACTGTTTTGGCCTGATTTGTCTTTTTTGCTGAGAGCTGCTCATATGTTCAAATGACTTGAAATTTGGAGCCGGCCTCACGCATCAAATTGTCTACCACACAAATTCTATTTGGAATTTTTTGAATTTGTTTTGAATTTTTTACGAATTTTTTCTAACCGGGTGCAGGTGAGCCTGGGCACCAAAACGCCCTACTCTAAGTATGCCTTCTCATTTTCTAGGACTTCGAGGTGGTCCCTTTTCATTACAAAGGGCACATTGTGTCCTGTTGAAGTTGATTATGAATAAACTGAAGCATGTACATCACCAACTATATACTCCCACAAAACAACTATGAAGGTATTTTGTATATCCCCGCAAAAAAAACTATATATATATGACAAATGTTTCCTACCACCAGTGATAGTTACCCTCACATGAGTTTTGTATTTTATATGTAGTATCTGCCAAAACTGAAAGTATGTACGTGTAGTATGTAGTAGTATATAAGAAATTTAGGTAGTATATTATATCCTACTTTTTAGATAGTATGTACAGTTTTTTAGTCTGTTGATTTATACGTACAAATATGAAGGTATTTTCAAAATATACGAAAAACTATGGACTCATATGCCATTTTTTCATATAACTTGCATACCTTAGTTATAGAGTATGAACATATTTGGAATGATAAAGTAGTATATATTTGGGGTAACTACCCCTAGGTGGTAGAATATATATTTGAATACTATTGGCACAATGGCTGCGTCATGGCGCTAAAAAGGAAGCATCATGGCTACGTAGTTGCTATATGTTGCTGCATGAAACCAGCTCACAAACTAAAAATTTATTAAAGTGCACTAGAATGTGATGAAACTAGTTGCGCTACTGGCAGTGATACTAATTAATTGATGCAACAGAAAGTTGAACCCTTTTTTTAAATTCTTGTTTCTCAAATCTAGTGCCCGAGCGACACATAAATAGTGTTTCCCAACGGAGGTTCCAACCGAACTATACTTCCAACAGCTAAAATATTCCCATCAGACCTAACTTAGCTGGTAAGAGAATAATCGGTTGAACATGTATAGCCAAACACAACGTGCTTCAAGTACAAAGGGAAGGCCTAAATTTTCATTAGGTTTGCTGGCCAAAGTCACATTACATGTTTTGATGTCACATGCATGGGTTGCATTATTGGGTTAGGATAACATTAGATCCATGCCATAATGCTCTTTTTTTTAGTGCCATGATGCAGCCATTGTGGTGCTCTTCACATCATTTGGTTAGACTTAGAACAGAAGTGGTTTGTAAAAAGATTATTTTTCCCCCAAAGTGCGCAAAAAAGCATGTTAGAAGTGAACATGCATCACGCTGTCACACACTTGACCCGGCCTGTCCATTATTCCTAATAAGACCTCTTGTTTTAATTTCGGGAGAAGACTTGAGCATGCAGTTTCATTTTCTAAGAGTTTCTGGTTGGCCCCTTTTCTTTGTAAAGTGCACGTCTTGTCCTGTTGGAGTAATTTATGAAATAAACTGAAGTATGTAGCGCCAACTATATGTAGTGTTGAGATGCATGACTGTATTTGAGTCCTAGCGTTTATGCAACAATATATAGCAGGGAGATAGCCCAACGCTTGTGTGCTCTTCCAGCAGCTCGCG
The DNA here is from genome assembly GCF_002575655.3 of Aegilops tauschii subsp. strangulata. Lineage (NCBI taxonomy): Eukaryota > Viridiplantae > Streptophyta > Magnoliopsida > Poales > Poaceae > Aegilops > Aegilops tauschii. Next base: position 647,807,231 of record NC_053041.3, on the reverse strand, counting down.
TTGTGCGTAGTGTTTACTACGTTCGTAAGTACCTACTTTTTGTAATGTAAGTCACCCTACCTTATTTACTTTCTCTATTCTCTTTACTTGCCATCATAGAATTCGCCGCATCAATCTTTTTAAAGTTGACTGCCAACAGATTCAAGAGTACCATGTAGATTGCTACATAAACACTGTATTATTAAATTTAAATTGATCCTTGAAGGTATTTGCAAATAAACATTACAATTTTAGTATAAGTAGTACATATTGTAATGGTTGAATTAACACCATGGAGATTTTAAAATGAAGAACACCAAGTAAAAAGGTAACTATAGTCGAGTGCACACAAATTAATTCACTTTGTTAACAAGGCTTAGTTGTTATCCGACAGACACAATCAAACATTGAAGGGAGGGGAGGTAGCAATGGCGGCTGTGGAAGGGGGGCATCTTGTGCAGTTGTGGAACGAATGGGCGATTCAGTTCCTGGTCCTCCTCAGCTTCACATTTCAAGTTTTCCTCTTGTTGTTTGCCGGGATCCGGCGGCGTGGAGGCTCCACTGTGATGAGGCTCCTCCTCTGGCTGGTGTACCTCCTGGCCGACTCCACGGCAATATATGCTCTTGGCCACCTATCCGTGACCAGCAGCACGTCACGGGGGCACCAGCTCGTGGCCTTCTGGGCACCGTTCCTGCTGGTGCACCTTGGTGGCCCGGACAGCATCACCGCCTACGCCCTTGAGGACAGCCGGCTCTGGCTCCGGCACTTGCTCACTCTTGTCGTGCAGGCCCTTGCAGCTGCTTATGTCCTTTACAGGTATATTGCCGGTAGTGAGACCTTGCTCCTCCGAGCTGCCATCATGATGTTCATCGTCGGTGTCCTCAAGTATGGCGAGAGGACATGGGCCCTCAAGCATGGTAGCATGGGCAGACTCCAGAGCGAGTGTAGAAGGCTTGGTTTTGTTTCGGAATTTGCTATGCCGGATGGTTTGGCAGATCGAACAGATAACGAGGAGGAGGTTTTGGTTGCCGCTTACATGATGTTCCCGATATGCATCCACCTCTTTGGCGGTACTATTATCGGGCCGGAGGACTCATGTAAGTGGCTGCACGCATATGGTCTCGGTGGGGAAGACTTGCACAAGTTGGTAGAGATGGAGCTGTCCCTGATGTATGACACCCTGTACACCAAGGCAGCGGTAATCCACACATGGTATGGCTGTTGCATCCGTATAATTTCTCTTGCCTTAACCATCGCTGCACTCATGCTGTTCAAATTCAGCAACAAGTTGGGTTACAGCAGAGCTGATGTTGCCATCACCTATGTTTTGGTAATTGGGGCATTGATCGTGGAGATCATATCAGTGTCTGGGACATTAGGGTCATCATGGATGTGTATGTTGTTGCGCGTCATGTTTTTGACACCGCTCCTAGACTTACTCAAATCTCTTCGCCGACGTGTGCATGCAACAAGAAAGAGAAGGTGGTCGGGCTCCATTGGGCAGTATAACTTGTTCCACCTGTGCACCCATGACCAGACTGATCTAGGCAGCAGGCTGGCAAAAATGGTGGGGCTCGAGGACTGGTGGAGCAGACTGCATTTCTCGGGCACCGCCGACATCTCGGAGACAGATCTCAAGGATCTGCTCTGCAAGACATTGCCAGACATAGACTCCAGGAACTCGAGAGGGGCCCACATTCTGGAGAACAGGGGATTAAGCGAGGATCGTGCAGAATGGAGTCACTGGAGTGTGAAAATTGACCTTGATCGGAGCATCCTTATTTGGCACATTGCTACTGACATCTACTTGTGTAAATCCAAGGTAAAGCATGGGGAAAAGCTAGCTGAGGCGGTCAAGGTGCTATCCAATTACATGATGTTCCTTCTGGTGGCGAAACCCGCCTTGCTGCCTGGCCTTATTCGCCATGCCCTGTATTCCCAGACCCGCAAGAATTTGCACATGAAATGGCGTACAAATTCGTTTGACGTGTTACCTTGGAACTTACGGCCGCCAAATGCTGTGTCACCCAAAAAGAGTTGGCGCTGCATGCTCAAGGAATTGTTCCACCATGAGGGCCCCAATGACTCCTGCAGGATCATACAACAGCAGGAACTTGCTCGGTCTATACTCAAGGGAGAGGTATACACTGATATTTCTCTAATTTAAGTATTTAGTCAACTTCAGATTTACCGTATACCTTTCCATTACAACAACTCGTAAATTTTGGAGATATTGCGGGAGCTTATATCGATCTACTTACTATATGTTTCAGTTCTCCCAAGTTGGTGGAAAAACAGAGGCTGCTGGTTCTCGTGAATTTGCTATTGACTACGCAGTTCACCTTGCTGCGGAGCTTGTCGTCTTGGAGTCGAGCAAGCCTGACTTGCTAGAAGTTATATTTGGGGTGTGGGTCGAAATGTTGTGCTATTCTGCACAGAACTGCAAACTGGATTCCCATGCCAGGCAGCTCGGCAATGGCGGCGAATTTATCACGGTCATGTGGCTTCTAATATATCATGTTGGCAAGTCGGAGGATGAACACAGCTCAAGCCTTGATGTCCCAACACCAGCAGGGAGCAGGCCAACACGTAGCTTGCCTTGATCTGCGTGCTGCTGATGTGATCAAGATCTCATTTAAGATGCATGTTTCGAATATATCTTTATCTCTTCCACCACACATCTTATTCTGTGCGTGCAATTGAAGGATAATTTTACGATAATATAACTGTGTGGAATCCTGTTGTTGCTGTATGGTGAAGGCTCTGTCCTCCGGCTCTCTGTTCTCACTTCTCACTGCTTTCAGGTGCCATCTTCGCTTGCTGCTCACTAGTGCTTTCCAGCTTTTGTCGTGTACCCCTTTCGGTGTTGCCATTGATTATTAGGTGAGCTGCTAATGATTCTCAAAGGACAGTGATGATCAGATTGGTAAGGGCATCTCCAGCCGTTGGCCCCCCAGGGGGCTTGAAAAATCGACGCCTGGAGGGGAACCGGCGCTAAAATCGGCTTAGGGGCGACTGCGTTCCCAGCCGCCGCCCCAGGTTGCCCCCCAGGCGCCGATATCGGCTCAATTTTGGAGCAAATTTGCCCGCTTTGCAGCCCACTTTGGTGCAAAATCGGCCTGCTATCGGCGCAAATCGGCCCATATTCGTCGTGCTTCGGCGCAAATTCAATAGACATTATTTTTTATCATATAGTTCATCACAGAAAAATCAATAGAAATCAAATAGTTCAACAACAAATAGTTCAATACAAATTATATAGTTCAACAAATAAAAACTCATATTTCATCACACGTCGAGCTACGCGTTGCCCTTGAGCCTCCATAGGTGCTCCACCAGATCCTACTACAGTTGTTGTGCACCTGTGAGTCTCGGATCTCCTGACGCATATTGAGGAAGGCAGTCCAGGTTGCCGGTAGCTGGTGATCAACCTTGGCAAGAGGACCATGCCTATAATATGGTTCAGTGTCAAACACTGGCTCTTCCTGCTCGTGCTCAATGATCATGTTGTGCAAGACAACACATCAAGTCATGATCTCCCTCATTTGATCTTTCGACCAGGTCCGAGCGGGGTACCGGACAACAGCAAATCGAGATTGGAGCACACCAAATGCCCGCTCGACATCCTTCCTGCAAGCCTCCTTAAGCTTCGCAAAGTGGGAGTTCTTGCCTCCTGGAACAGGGTTTGAGATAGTCTCCGGCAAGAAGCTTCTCGGGCACCCTACTCTGACTTGATTAACTACTAGTAACTAGGATCTATTATTCTTTCGTAAGTCACGAGGAGAAAGAAAGGAGAAAACTAAAGAGAAAGATGGACAGTAGATTGACAGTATCCGAATCAAATAAGTTGGTGGGTGCTTGGTCCATCTTATTATTCCAAAGCTCCGAGATGAATTCAATCTTATCTTACTGGGGATCTCCCCTTCAGTTTGAAGAAGAGACGATCTCGGATAGATGTCATCTGCTAGGTAGTATCCCTTGTTGTAGTGCCGCCCATTGAACTCGAAGTTCACCGGAGGAGAATGACCTTCAACTAGCTTGGCAAAGACAGCAGAGCATTGCAGCACGTTAGTGTCATTGTGAGTTCCTGGCATACCAAAGAAGGAGTGCCAAATCCAGAGGTCCTGTGTGGCCACTGCCTCAAGTACCACACTGCAACCGCCTTTGGTGCCTTTGTACATCCCCTGCCAAGCAAATGGACAGTATTTCCATTTCCAATGCATCCAGTCGATGCTTCCAAGCATCCGAGGATATCCTCTTGCTGCATTCTGTGCTAGGATCCGAGCAGTGTCTTCAGCATTGGGTGATCGCAAGTATTGCTGTCCAAACACTGCCACCACTACCCTGCAGAACTTGTAGAAACACTCAATCGTCGTGGACTCGGCCATGCGGCCATAGTCGTCAAGTGAATCACCGGGAGCTCCGTATGCAAGCATCCTCATAGCTATCGTGCACTTCTGGGTTGAGGTGAATCCAAGTTTGCTGGTGCAATCCTTCTTGCACTTGAAGTAGCTGTCGGACTCCCGGGTGGAATTCACAATCCCGAGGAAAAGCTTTCGGATCATCCGATAACGGCACCAAAATACTTTGTCCCCAATGCAGTGGAGCGTCGGCGAAGTAGTCGGAGTAGAGCATGCACTAGCCTTCCAATCGATGCCAGTTCTTTGCTTTCAGCCGCTCTGGCGCCGAACCACCTCGCCGCGGCTTTGCATTGCTCACGAGCAGGCCGGCCAGGGCGGCGAGGACCATGAGATGCTCTTCGTCCTCGACGACGGCATCGGCTTCCTCCTCCAGCAGCAGCGCAAGCGCCTCCTCGTCGTCCGAGTCCATCGCCGAGCAGACAAGTTCACCGAACACCTGGCGGGCGTGGTGGGCACACAGCCGCCGGTATCCCGACCTGCGCAGCCGGAGCGTCGGAAAACTCGCCCAGGAAGGTGGTGGAGAGGTTGCCATGGCGATACCATCTCTCTTTTCCGGCGAGGAATGGCCTATCTAGCGGTGGTGGGCGGTGGGCGGTGCCGGGATCCGCAAGGTGGCGGGAGGGCGCAGGGTGGGGGGCGAATCTGGACGTTTGTCTTGACTTTTCGCCTAATAGTGTGGCCCAGACATGGTTTTCCCTTCTGCCGGAGCCCCCGAGCGCCCACCAGTGCGTTGGATTTGGCCTGGGAATGCCGGGCCCAAAAACAGGCCGAGCCGGCGGATTTCGGCGTCTTGGGGAAGTGACTGGGGGGTTTTTTCAGCGCCGGCGCGAAAAAGTCGCCCTGGGGGCCCTGTTGGGGGCGCGGCTGGAGATGCTCTAAGGGGGGTGGCATGTGATACTCGGCTCTCGTGCGACACAGGACTGCCATGCGCGTTCGTGCCCGATCCTGATGTCTCCCTGCTGGAGTTCTAGCCGGGGAGTTTGATACGGAGAGGAGAGATGCGGGACGCTGGCGCGACGAGGGTGCGTTTTTTCCTGATCAACAAGTGCTCTTCCCATGCCACATCGCGAGTCACAACACCTGTGCATGGGGGTGGTCACGTTGCGGTTCCCAAGGTGAGTAATTAATGGCGGATTGCGAGAGGAGGAGGGGATACTTAAGGCTGGTCATAGTGGGAAGTAACTTATACTAGTGTCATGCATATGACATCTAAGTTACTACCTTCATAATGTTAAATAACATAATAGTAGTATCATAGATGACTTCATTAATTAACCTGTAGACTCATCGTATTTTGGGAAGCGCTATGTGACACTAACATATTATGTTACCACCTCTCATTAACTACTTGCCACATAAGCAAACTTTTCTTGGAGTGCGCTATGTTACTACCTAAGTTACTCCCATTAGGACTAGCCTAATCCCCTACACGCTACGTCTCCCCCACCTGGCCATTCCACCTCACCGAGATTAGGTTGCGTTTGGGCCGACCATCCTAGGGCTAGATGTCCACGAGGGAGGCACAAATAGATGGTGGTGCTCGCCGATGGTGATGCAGAGAGGATGGGGTGATGGGGTGATGGTTAACCACCGAGTGTTACACCTATGCCGTAGCTAGTCTCTGCCCCTTATTCGTACCCCCTAGTACTCATTGTCAGGATCATAACCCCGACAGTTGGCGCCCACCGTGGGGCTAGGCGTCTAGGAAAATTTCACGGTGTAGGTGTATTTTCTTCATCGTTATCATGTCAGTCGGCGGCAAAATCCACTTCGGGACGATCTCCTTCATTGCCGACGACTCAGCGTGGCCGAGCGAGGCCCTGCTGGACGTGGAGGCGTTGCTCGTCCATGACGCGACGCACTTCCACGCTTCCTCTTATGGAGTTCTTCTTCGACACCCCTTGGCCCTGTACCGAGTGGTTGACTATCCCACAGTTGTGCACCGTCGCCAACGCTCCGGGCGTTCATGGTTGCAGTGCTGGATCAGACACGCTGTCACCACTCAGGTGGCGGCAGAACAAGTGGCGGCCATCGATTTCGATGAGCCCACTCTTGACCTCTCCGATGAATCACTCAGCAATTGCTCAGAGGAGTCCCAGTCCGAAAGTATCGAGTTGACTGCCGAGATTCTCATGGCAGATAACTCTGAGCACCGCGTACCCCCGGGGTACGCAGAGCCCAAGGATGACCGCGCGGGTGCATCCCACGTCAACACCAACGGCGGATTCCTGGAACACGAGCTATATGTGCCACAGGCTCTCACCCGGGAGCAGCGGGACAATCTCCGTTACAGGAACGACCAGCTCCTGAAAACTCCCATCACCGGGATGACTCCTAAGGCGCTAGCCATGGAGTCGACTCGCCTGGCCACTCTGGCCGAGCGTGATCACCGCAAGTGGCTTCAGAGGGAGTTGGACGAACGCGAGCACCGTCAACCTAGTTCAGTCGGCACAAACGCCGGCTCCACTCAAGTGACGAACCGCATAAGTATCAAGTCTTCAGTACTCCAATTCAAAATCTAGCAGCCGCCACTCGGATCGTGGATTCCATCCAGGCCTATGGCTCTTTAGCCGGAGAAGGGATTCGTCAGATCCAGGCGCTCCTCAAGACAGCACGGTCGCAGAATGCGACGGTGTCCCAGTCCAGAGAATGGATCCATAGCACATCTATGCGTGTGGAGACTGTCTAGTCGGCCCATAGCCCACTGCTCGGGCAAGCGCCGAGCTACTTCTTCCTCCAGAGATTGTCACAAAGATCTAAGGCGGTATCGAGTGGCGTCGCCCTGGCGTAACGACGACTACGATCACGCCCTGATGCCTCCACCACGGGATGTCATGTACGGGAGTCAACACTACGACTGCAGGCAGACTCACGTGTGGTGATCGCAGGCCGAGCCCTACTCGTCCGTCGAGGGACACTCGAGACCCGCTGTTCAACATGAGCTATTTGCTCAGAACCTGGTCGACAGAGGCCGGGCCTACGAGAGGGCCAAGATCACGACGTACCGAGTGGTTCCGTAACATCAGGTCCCGAGTGCTTCAGCTGTTACATACGGGCGGCTGAGATTCCCAACAACTTCAGGTTAGCCACGGGGATCATCAAGTTCAGCGGTGAATCCAAGCCCGAAATTTGGTTAGAAGATTACAAAGTGGTAGTCCAGATCGGCGGTGGCAATGGTAATGTGCCCATGAAAGATTTGCCACTGATGCTAGAGGGCTTCGCTCGGGCTTGGCTAACACAGCTCCCACCGGGTAGCATTTTTTTACTGGGATGACCTGGCGAAGGTGTTCGTCCACTACTAGGGAAAAGCCTAGCAGTAGCGCGGGTTTTTAGCCTATTAGTAGCGTGGGTAGCCGCGCTACTGCTACGGCGCTATAGCTAAAGGTTAGCAGTAGCATGTGTTGACACGCACTGCTACTATATCTACTTAGTAGTAGCGCGTGGAGCAATAGGCGCTACTGGTAATTACTAGTAGTGCTTCCCACTGCCCGCGCTACTGCTATTATTCCGTATTATTTTTTTATTTTATGTCGTTATTCATACACCTTTATACAAGTTTTCATACAGTAGCAATTTAGAGATTGTTTTTACATCATAATGAGTTATTAAATCACTAGGTGAAAGAACCGCGGATTAATTTCAAGTGGATGGATCCTAAGTGATCAAGTCATGGATTCTCACCATGACTTGACCACTTAGGATCCATCCACTTGAAACCTCCATGACTTGATCACCTAGCATCCATCCACTTGAAACTAATCTGCGGTTCTTTCACCCAATTATATAGTAACTCATCATCATCATCATCATCATATTAATATAAAAACTCTTACATCATATCATCACCAACAACAGTAGCTAATAATCATCATAGTCATTACCACTATTTAATCATCATATTCATAGTATAGCTATCTAATCACCACCAACACTAGCTAATAATAATCATCATAGTCATTACCACCAACACTAGCTATTTAATCATCATAGTCATAGTTTAGCACATCATCATCTTCAAACTCATTCTAGCTAGCTAATCACTCCTGCTCTCTCTCTCTGTCTCTCTCTCTCTCTCTCTCTCTCTCTCTCTCTCTCTCTCTCTATCGCTCTCGCTCTCTTAGGTAAAATAGTATAGAACATGTGTAGCAGTCCTGATTCATCATATTGGAGCATGCATATGAACCTATCTCCTAATTGTGGGATGCACTTCTGATTGCTGCCCCCTAGTATTTCTCTGCGATCCTTCACAATTTTGCTCCAGTCTTTCACTATTAAGACTTGTTCAGTTTTAGAAATCCTGAATGCACTCATGTGCAATGTAGGATGTCTTGGTCGTAAGATAACCATTGCCATGCGACCTTTAGGCTCGATCCAATGAGGCACAACTATCATCGGGAGACCCAGTTGAAGAACATCGTAGTAACATACTTAGCAATGAAGTTTAGCTTAAAAAATAGTGTATGCAAAAGATGCACTGAGGACAAATAGTAAATTTTTTACCATCTTTCCTAAATAGATGTGACCGTAGTTCAATACGAACACTATTGGTCGCACGTTTTGAGTACTAAGATTTTCATGTCCAGGAAAATAATTTGTCTTGACAACATCAAGATCCTTAAGCCATGAAACACAATGAGTTATCTCCCCGCAGTTTAGTTCAGCCTTGGGACAGTGTGTAGGAGATATGCCCTAGAGGCAATAATAAATATTATTGATTATCTCCCTGTTCGTAATTATGTTTATGTTCCATGCTATAACTGCTGTGGTTCCCGAGCCCGTATATCCATAAAGGCTCTGGGGAGAACCCATATGCACGTGTGGAATAATAAACGGTAAAATGTATTCCTAGTCGTGCCTCTAAGACTAGCTCAAGTGTTGCATGATGATTATGTTTTCCCAATCATGGGCATGTCTATGCCAAGCAACTTTGAGGGCACAATGTCAGGAAGGACATTTGTGTTGAATCGACCCGAATTGATGTTATGCTATGAGATACATTCGTCACAAGTTAATGATTTATAACACAGAGATAGTTAATGTTTGCATAATTCCTTAGACCATGAGAGTATTGAGTTTCTTCATGCTTGCTTCATGAACTTTGGGGTTTGTTAAATGTCATCTGTAACTGGATGGCTATTACGGCGGCTTACGCGTTCATGGGAAAGTATGTTAAGTAACTTGATAGCTCGAGATTGGGATTTGCTCCTCCGACGATGGAGAGATATACTCTGGCCCTCTCGGTGTTACGGTGTACATCATCGTCTGGCCAGACACTTTGTGATTTGATCACGGGGATGCCGGAACACGAAACGAGAAAAGAGAACAAAACCGGTAACGAGGTAACTAGCATAGTGGACAAGTTGTTGATCCACGGGAATGCCAACATGTGTCACCTCGGGTATTTGTAACATATCGCGAAGCAACAGGAATAGCACACGGCAACTGGTGGTTCACTCGAATATTTATTCGTGTGGGTATAGGGGTCAATATGGGTGTCCACGGCTCCGATGTTGATCATTGATCGGAAGGGGTTCCGGGTCATGTCTATACTTCACCGAACCTATAGGGTCACACGCTTAAGGGTCATCTATCTGCTGAATACTAGACAGGGAGTTTGAGAGAAAATCACCGAAAAAGTTTCGGACACCGAAAAGTTTCGGACAGCGGAATCGTACCGCAGAGAGAGGTCACCGGATGAGTTTCGGTGAAACCGAAAAAGTTGTTTCGGGGTATGCCATTAAGTCAAAATGGTTTCGGCACATGCTTGATAATTCTTGGAGGGTGCCAGAATCATTCTGGAAACTTTTTGGAATTTTCAGAAATAAATACCGAAAATGTTTCGGAGCTGCCGGTACCGCTTTGGCTGTTTTTCGCAGATGAAATTCACTAATCTGAAATTGTTTAAGAACGAATCCAAAATCATTTTAGTGGGTACTGGAATTATTCTAAGACCCACAGAAATATTTTCGGATTTAGTGGACGCGAAAAATTGTCTTCATGAATAGTGAAAACGCATTCTTGTTTGCTTTTCGCGGATGAAAATCACTAAACCGAAATTGTTTCGGAACGCGTTGAAAATTATTTTAGTGGGTACTGGAAATGTTCTGAGCCCACATAAATATTTTCAGTTTGAACGGACGCTGAAAAATGTCATCATGAATAGTGAAAGTGCTTTTTGCTTGGCTTCTTGGAGAAGCCACCTTGAGGGCCTTTTTGGTATTTCCCCCCTTGGCTTCTTGGAGAAGCCACCCTTGGGCTTGGCCTATAAATAGGGGTGGAGGGGGCTGCCTAAAGGATCATCCCTTCTCACATACAAGTGCCATGCATGATCTGGCTTCTCTCTCCCTCCCAGCGAAATAGTTTCGTAGAGCCGAAAGGCTGTCTGGGTTCCGGTGGGAACTAGTTCTGGACGGCGAAGCCCTACCGGATAGATGACATCGTGTGTGTGCAACTCTGCAGAGAGATCGTAGTTTCAGTCTTAGTTCGTGAGTGCCTCCCGAAGGGCTGTCTGTGTGACCGTCCGAGTTTCGAAGGTCCTCCCGAAGGGCTGTCGGAGTGACCGTTCGAGTTTCGAAGGTCCTCCCGAAGGGCTGTCCGCGACACCGTCCGGGGGACTGTTCGACCGCCTCGCGGAGGGCTGTCTGAGGAGCAGATGAGGGTATACATCCTTGCAGTTGGGAGGTTGTAAATCCTAGCTGCGGGGATCTGCACCGCCGATCGTCATCGACTCTACTTCCCGCTGCGCTACGAGTCGGTAACGAAAAAGATCCAACCTTGTATGCTGTCTCCATAGTGGTCCTGGGCTGGTGCGTAGGTCAGAAATTTTTTGTTTTCTGCTGCGTTACCCTTCAGTGGCATCAAGAGCCGTGCTATGCGTAGATGCAGGTTTCGATCTAGAATACATGGAGATGTATGGGTATTGCATAATATATTTAGGTAGTAGATGAGATCTATTGCTGAAAATTATTTATGCGAGTGACAGATGAAATTTGTTACCCGACATTCTTGTTGCTTCCCTAGATCTTGCGTTTGCTCAATCTCGAGACAGCATGGTGGAATTTGACAAAGTTCTGGCAATCCGTGATCCTGATTGATCATGGAAGTGCTATCAGTTCTTTGGGTTCTGCCGTAGTCAAAAGAAAGATGAAATTCGCAGATGAAAGGGCATTGCAGATATTATCTGCACGGGGGTCATGCGTATGACGAAGTTTAGTACGGGGCTCGAGATTTAATTATCTCGTGTTTCATACACCCCGAGATGTTAATCTAGCAACTTGAATAATCATACTTGATGATAAAATGTTGGTCGCTGCGGTTTAAGTCAAAACCTTAGAAGCCACGTAAAATAAATTTTGCATAAACCGATTAGAGGCGTCTAACTTGGTTTTGCAGGATGTGCATGTGATGTGGTATAGCAGTGCTCATACTAATTCGATTATGTATGAGATGACTATATGATGTAATTTGATTAACATGACCTGCGTGTCATGATTCGGCATGATGGCTGGAGCCATATGATTGCACTTTAATGACCTGCGTGTCAACCTTAAGTAATGCATTAATTTTATACGCTATGGAGATAGCAATATTATCTGGTGCATCGACAAGGTGGTGGCAATCTTCGCGAAGGTGAACACCGACGCGAATGCCGAAGACGAAGAAATGAAAGACTTCTCCGTCAGAAAGGGCTATACCATATCATGCTATTATGAATTGCCTGAGATGTTTATCCCTTATGATGCACCCTTCTTGATTGCGCGGCAGTCGCTTTTATTAGGGTGATCTCTCACTTAAAATACCAAGTAGTTAGTGTTCTCCCAAGTGTAGCACCGTCACGGCACCTATCTTTTCGGGGTGCGCCGTGTCACACGGGTACGAATGATTAGAGAAGTGTGAGGCGGGTGAGTTGAGACCTCGCAGCGAGATCACTTGGTTGTCTTGACGTTCAGGCATGACCGTCATGAGCTCGGAACACACGCATCGAAAGATGAACAAGAGTCACATAGAGATGTGATTGGCAAGTTGGCCTACCGGTTGAGATTTTTCGTCATGAGTGGTGTTACACCAATGGCGAACAATTGAAATGTGGGTCTTGTATCACTCACAATCAATTTTGAGAGATATTGATTTGAGTGGGAGCGCACTGTTGAATTAACATGTTTAATTCTCAATGCAATTAATTATGAACACTATCTAAGTGTGGTTTGCATAATAGTTATAGAATAATGGCTCGCATTTCCACCTTCCCTATTAAAATTGAATAGCTGTTAAATATCTGGTTAAAACTTTACAGTTGGTAACGTAATGTGAGGATCCTCCTCAAGAGTGCCGAGAAGGACTTTGTCCTATCGCATGCTTTCGGTATTATCCCACTAATGCTATGGATCATGCGACTCTCGTCCTTCGATCCAAAAGCTAGAATTTTGTTATGGTCAAGTGGAATATGTTTGCTTCCATGAAACCCAAACTTCAAAAGTTGGGATAGTTATATGATATTCATGGAACTGAAAATTGTTTTCAGATACAAACAAAGCAATGTTTGTTTGCAAGTATTAGTAAAAGTGTTTACTATGCATTTGACGGTTGGGAAAGGGATCCAGAAGAACGCCTGTCATATAACGAAAGGTGAATAAAACAACAACTTAAAGAGAAAGGAAGTGTCCAAAGGGTGTTAGTATGACTTACACGCCTAGGAAGTCCGGGGCTAATGCCACTCTTAAGTTGGGTGCTTCTTCTGAGAGTAGGAGAAATACTAAAAGTTAAATGTTAGAAGTATAAAGGCAAAAGGAAAGAAGACTGGAATATCCAGCTCATGTATGAATGTCATACAAGTTTTTGATGTATAGAAGGCTGGTCAAAGATATAGTTCTTGCGAATTATGGTTAAACATGTTAATCACTAATTCTTGGGTATTGTGAGTTCATCACAAAAATGCCCGCTCGATTGCATTCTGTTGCAACTCGATGTAAGAACTACTATGGCCTGAAAGACTAGCTAGAAATGAGGTTAAGGTATACACAGGGAACATAGTAAATGTTACTATACCTTCCATCGGTGTATTGCCGTCTGTATTTATTTTCATAATTCATTTAGAGTTTTACAAACTCTAGCCCATTGCATAAGGTATCTTGCAAGAAGGTTGTTCATAAGAGAACTTTTTATGTTCGATGTTATGAATAACACAAGGGCCATACTTTCATTATGAATGAGATGTATGTTATGAATATTGATAATAATACAATACCTCTGGGTTTACTTTCATAATTAATTTTAGAGTTTCATACACTCTAGCCCATTGCACAATGTTTGTTGCAAAAGAGTTGTTCATAAAAACAACAATTGTTGTTAAGTATTATGAATAACATAAGGGCCATACTTCCATCATCGATGGGATGTATGTTATGAATATTGATGGTAATATGATACATCCATAACACTTACGCTAAATGCCGCAAGACTAAAAGAATACCACACAAGTGTGGCACTACATTTGGTCACATTGGAGAAACCCGCATGGAAAATTCCATTATGATGGATTTTGAAGTCTTTTTGATTTTGAATCAACTGACACTTGCAACTTTCCTCCGAAAAGTGAAGTGACTAAAATAACGTTCACAGGCCATAAGGAACGAACAACAAACTTATTAGTGATCATATATTTGATGTGTGTAGTCCGATAAGTGTTGTTAGTGGTGGATTTATTTATCTTCAGAAATGACTCAAGTAGATATATGGATATTTACTTGATGAGACGTAAGTCTGGATCTTTTGAAATCATTTGAAAGGTTCTCAAAAATGAAGTAGAAGTTATTGTAACAAGAAAATTATGTTTCTGCAATTTGATTGCACAAAGGAATATTTTAGTTACATGTTTAGCGAATGTCCGATGAGTTGTGAAAGGGGTTTCATAACTTGCACCTCCCGGAACACCGCTGCAAGTGGAAAGTCTGTGGAGATGTAATCAAACCATTTATGACATGGTAAGGTCAAAGATGACATAAATAAATTTGCCATTATCCTTTTTAAAGTGATGCTTTAGAGACTGTGGCTTTTACACTGAAAAGAGCTACATCGGGTCAGTTGAAATGAAGCCATGGTATGGTACGCCCAACCATGTTATATCTTTTCTTAACATTTGGAATATGGGGCTTGTGTAAAAGGTTACAAACCTATTCCAAATCACACAAGTGCTACTTTGTAGGTTATACCAAAATGTTGGGTATTCCTCCCTCACTATACCGAGGCAAATAGTTTTGCCGCGAAACGGTGTGCTTTTAAAGAGAATGGTTCTTTCAAAAAGGTGAGTGGGAGAATAGTGCAACTCGACGAGATAAACAGTATCTACGTCATCAGATCAAAGGAAAGAGACCTTGGAAGTAATTCCAGAGTTTCCTACTGCGACTGATACAGAAGTCTCTACAATAAAATGTATGAACTTCGGTCGAACTTGCAGCTGAACCACGTAGGCAAGGCTCGTGCAAACCTCTCAGGTGCGCAAACGAGATATTGTTGTTAGACAACATTATACCTATGATACACAAGGAAGCGTTGATGGGCCTTGACTCCAGAATTGGCTAAATGCCAATACAACCCGAGTTAGTTTCCATATAAGTGATTCAAGATTTAAACCTTGATACACCTTTCGGAAGACTTAGAGTCTAACGAATATTTATGGAACTTAAAACTGATACGGATAAAAAAAAATTATCCATAAAGCTCGACTTGTTCAAATAACAAGTTCAAGAGTTGACTACGATGAGGTTGTTTTCATCATAGCGATGCTTAAAGTCGGTTCGGGTTGAACTAGCAATTAATACATATTTCAATCATGAGATATGAAACATGGATGATAAAAGGATTTCCATCTGATGGAAATGAAAGCTAGGACTTGTATATGATACAGTCCAAAGTAATTTGTCAATCCAGAGGAAGCTAGTAGGTATGCAAACTTCAGAGTTCCAGCAATGGGCAGAAGAGAGCAAAATGGAGTTGGAATCTTCGTGTTTTGATGAAATGGTCAAAGGGGTTTTGACTTCATCAATGGGTAACGAAGATGCTTGTAATTCAAGAAAGTAAGTGGGAGCATAATAATATTTCTAAAAACCTTATGTGCTTGGCACATTGGTAATTGGAAATAAATTTCTTGACACGAATTAGGACTTCATTTGAAAATAGTTTTTCGATGAAGTGCTTAGGCTAAATAGCCTCAATATTAGGCGTGATGATCTATGGAGATAGATTTACCTAATGGGGCTAAGCAATGAATACATATTGACAAGATGCTAAAACCTTTTAGCATTTAAAACGCCAAGGAGTGATTCTTGCCGAAGTCACATGGAAAGAGTTTTTTGCAAGACTTGGTGTCCCAAAACACTAATGAGTAAAATACATGATGGAGATTCCACACACTCTTGTGTTTGGATTAATCATGTATTCCATGGTATGTAAAACAACCAGATATGTCCGATAATCCCAAGGTGTTGCGAGTATGGATACCAAAGTGATCAAATTACTGATCATGGGACAACAGTGAAAGATGTCACAGAGTACTAGAGTAAGTACTGATGACATGGTTTTCTCGCAAGTAGAGATCATGAAGAGTTCATTTTGAAATATTACATCGATACAGTCTTCATCTTTTCTCCATGCGATTTTCGATTTAAATTAAGGGTTTTGTGTAACACACAATGTGGTGGCACAGTTAGTTGGAATTTGTTCAAACTAGTTACTGTGGCGAATTCTATAACAAGGGCTAAGTATGTTGACACTTTAGAAGCGACAAAGAAGATGTTGAATCGTATAGTTCATTCATGAACTTAGTATGGTTCCAAGATGGCTTTTGAGAATGGGACACTACTGCAGATAGTTGCTCCATAACTCAGTCTGAGGAATCCAGGTTCGACCTGTGATTCACATACATACAAAGCCAAGTCCACACAAAATATGAATTTTGTGAAAACGTGAAAACGCGAGGACATGCATAGATACACATGGAGCTGAAGTCGTCAGATCCATTGGACATCAGGCTATACCACAAGCGAAGCATATTTACACCGGTGTGCCACAGGTGTGAAGTGCATTAGCATAAGCTAGATTATTGTCTCTAGTGCAAGTGGGAGTCTGTAGGAGATATGCCCTAGAGGCAATAATAAATATTATTGATTATCTCCCTGTTCATAATTATGTTTATGTTCCATATTATAACTGCTGTGGTTCCCGAGCCCGTATATCCATAAAGGCTCTGGGGAGAACCCATATGCACGTGTGGAATAATAAACGGTAAAATGTATTCCTAGTCGTGCCTCTAAGACTAGCTCAAGTGTTGCATGATGATTATGTTTTCCCTATCATGGGCATGTCTATGCCAAGCAACTTTGAGGGCACAATGTCAGGAAGGACATTTGTGTTGAGTCGACCCGAATTGAAGTTATGCTATGAGATACATTCATCACAAGTAAATGATTTATAACACAGAGATAGTTAATGTTTGCATAACTCCTTAGACCATGAGAGTATCGAGTTTCTTCATGCTTGCTTCATGAACTTTGGGGTTTGTTAAATGTCATCCGTAACTGGATGGCTATTACGGCGGCTTACGGGTTCATGGGAAAGTATGTTATGTAACTTGATAGCTCGAGATTGGGATTTGCTCCTCCGACGATGGAGAGATATACTCGGGCCCTCTCGGTGTTATGGTGTCCATCATCGTCTGGCCAGACACTTTGTGATTTGATCACGGGGATGCCGGAACACGAAACGAGAAAAGAGAACAAAACCGGTAACGAGGTAACTAGCATAGTGGACAAGTTGTTGATCCACGGGAATGCCAACATGTGTCACCTCGGGTATTTGTAACATATCGCGAAGCAACAGGAATAGCACACGGCAACTGGAGGTTCACTCGAATATTTATTCGTGTGGGTATAGGGGTCAATATGGGTGTCCACGGCTCCGATGTTGATCATTGATCGGAAGGGGTTCCGGGTCATGTCTATACTTCACCGAACCTATAGGGTCACACGCTTAAGGGTCATCTATCTGCTGAATACTAGACAGGGAGTTTGAGAGAAAATCACCGAAAAAGTTTCGGACACCGAAAAGTTTCGGACAGCGGAATCGTACCGCAGAGAGAGGTCACCGGATGAGTTTCGGTGAAACCGAAAAAGTTGTTTCGGGGTATGCCATTAAGTCAAAATGGTTTCGGCACATGCCTGATAATTCTTGGAGGGTGCCAGAATCATTCTGGAAACTTTTTGGAATTTTCAGAAATAAAAACCGAAAATGTTTCGGAGCTGCCGGTACCGCTTTGGCTGTTTTTCGCAGATGAAATTCACTAATCTGAAATTGTTTCAGAACGAATCCAAAATCATTTTAGTGGGTACTGGAATTATTCTAAGACCCACAGAAATATTTTCGGATTTAGTGGACGCGAAAAATTGTCTTCATGAATAGTGAAAACGCATTCTTGTTTGCTTTTCGCGGATGAAAATCACTAAACCGAAATTGTTTCGGAACGCGTTGAAAATTATTTTAGTGGGTACTGGAAATGTTCTGAGCCCACATAAATATTTTCAGTTTGAACGGACGCTGAAAAATGTCATCATGAATAGTGAAAGTGCTTTTTGCTTGGCTTCTTGGAGAAGCCACCTTGAGGGCCTTTTTGGTATTTCCCCCCTTGGCTTCTTGGAGAAGCCACCCTTGGGCTTGGCCTATAAATAGGGGTGGAGGGGGCTGCCTAAAGGATCATCCCTTCTCACATACAAGTGCCATGCATGATCTGGCTACTCTCTCCCTCCCAGCGAAATAGTTTCGTAGAGCCGAAAGGCTGTCTGGGTTCCGGTGGGAACTAGTTCTGGACGGCGAAGCCCTGCCGGATAGATGACACCGTATGTGTGCAACTCTGTAGAGAGATTGTAGTTTCGGTCTTAGTTCGTGAGTGCCTCCCGAAGGGCTGTCCGTGTGACCGTCCGAGTCTCGAAGGTCCTCCCGAAGGGCTGTCCGAATGACCGTTCGAGTTTCGAAGGTCCTCCCGAAGGGCTGTCCGCGACACCGTCCGGGGGACTGTTCGACCGCTTCGCGGAGGGCTGTCTGAGGAGCAGATGAGGGTATACATCCTCGCGGTTGGGAGGTTGTAAATCCTAGCTGCGGGGATCTGCACCGCCGATCGTCATCGACTCTACTTCCCGCTGCGCTACGAGTCGGTAACGAAAAAGATCAAACCTTGTATGCAGTCTCCATAGTGGTCCTGGGCTGGTGCGTAGGTCAGAAAATTTTTGTTTTCTGCTGCGTTACCCTTCACAGTGGTAGGTCATGTCTACCAAGCTATGGACATGGTTGCTTGATAGGAAATACGCTATCAATAGAAATTAGTTTTCAAGTATTTTTGAATAAACAATATCCAAGACATAAATATGGTTGAGAAACTCACATAATGCTAGAACTGGAGGCGTCTGCACATCGACCCAGATGTCGATATTACCTTCAATATCATCTTCAGGACGAATATCAAAGGTGATAACCATATCAGGCTCAAATGCATAAGCATTGCATAGTGCTTGCCAAGTTTTGCATTCAAAATACGTGTAGGTGTCTGCATTGTATAATTTTGCTTCGAAAATATGACCATGCTCAGTCTTCAAGTGAACTCTCTTTACCTCCATAGTTTTCATAGGACTGAAACCAATCTTATCCAATACAAAAATTCTTGCATGGTAGGAGATACACTAGTAGAATAGTAAAAGGTTAAAATTGTAAGTTGAAGCAAAAGAAGCAGAAATCATGCTTAATTATGAAAAAAGACTTGTCGTTGTGACTTACTGTATCCACTTTGAAGTTCTCGTCCAGCTTGATGTTGAAGCGCCTATCATCAACTAGGAAATGTCTGTCGCATAGGCCGCGCTCGTCTTTGTAGTATTCCCACATACCGAAATCTGTTTGGTCGTCAGACATTCCCTATGTTCTTAGTTGAAACATTAATTGAAAATCGATCGAAGGCAATTACTAGGAAACTCAACACACAAATCCGGGGCACCCGATATTTCCTACATATTCTAGCACAAGTCATCCTTAAATTGATGAAAAATCCGGCATGACCTTTGCAAAAATTGGACATATCGAGCGCCTGAAATTTTCCGGAACGGAAATGAATCAACATTTCGGCAAAACATAGGCCACTAGGATTTTCCCAATGATACAAAGATGTTCATACACATATAATGATGCTTAAACTTGCAATTCCATCCGGATCAGTTAGCATAAGCATTCGCACATGAGCTCACCGACTAGATACCCTAGTTCTACTCTATTCAACACACCGAGGAGTGGATAAAGCGGAGGTGGACTTTTAGCTCATAGACTCGGGTGTAGAGGAAGTAGAGGTAGCTCGAATGATGATCACTCCAAGGAGACACGACTGTACAAAGCCTGCATATTCCACCGAGTAAAATTTTAGATAATCAAATCTCATATAGCATTCTTTGATCACAAAGTGATAAACTAGTTCTATTAACTACTTACTATATAAACTAGTTATATTAAGCACCTACATTCTACCTATCTATACTGTAGTTCTAGCCCTAACATCTATCCTTCCATCCATCTATCTATATATCTATATTAATCAAATCTCATATAGCATTCTTTGATCACAAAGTGATGAACTATTTGTATTAACTACTTACTAAATAAACTAGTTTTATTAAGAACTTACTATAAATAAACTAGTTCTATTAAGCACTTACTATAAATAAACTAGTTATATTAAGCACCTACATTCTACCTATCTATACAGTAGTTCTAGCCCTAACATCTATCCATCCATCCATCTATCTATATATCTATATTCTACAATGTCTACATTTAAATTACCTACATTCTATTCAAACCACCTAAAATAGTCAAAAAAATTATTCTATTAAAAAAACCTACATTCTAAAATGTCTACATTCTAAAATCTACATTTAAATTACCAACATTCTACAACAACAGAGACAAGGAAGGGAGGAAGGAGGGGTAGGAAGGAGGGAGGGAGGAGGCGGGAAGGAGGAGCGAGGGAGGAGGGGGAGGAAGGAGGGAGGAGGCGGGAAGGAGGGGGCGGTGGAGGTGGGAGGTAGGAGGAGTTACCTCGGTGGCGGTGACGGCGGGGGGGGGGGGGCAACGGCGGTGGGATGGAGGGAGATGGAGGAGGAAGCTAGGGAGGGAGGGGGCTACGGTGGCGGGATGTAGGAGGAAGGGGATGGAGGAGGGAGGGGGCGACAGCGGCAGCAGCTGGCGGCACTGCGGCGGTGGCGGACGACGGGGTGAGGGAGGGGATGGAGGGAGTGGAGAGGGGAGAGTGAGGGGCGGCCGGGCGGGGTGTGATATGATGGCATTAGCAGTAGCACTCTCTCACTACAAGAAATATGTCAACTAGTGACCTTCTGTCAGTCACCCTGGAAGAATAGGTCATAGATCTATGACCATTTGAGACTAATTGGTCAAAAGCTGTTCGGGGGGCTCCAAACCCTAAACTATAACGACCATTTTGGTCAGAAAGGTCGTAATTTCCTTACATGAAATGGTCATAAAGCATATAGAACTGGTCCGCTGTCTTATTTCTAGCTGATCATGACCAATATAGATGGTCATAACCTTTAAATTGTGGTGGGTTGCTATGACTAGGCGCCACCTCATCAGTTTTGCCTATGTGTCATGTCCATGTGTTAGTTTTTGCCCTAGGTTGTGAAGCAACCTATATTTCGGTCATTCCCAAAATTCCCAAAAAAATCTCATAAATTGTTTGGGTCATATCTTTGTCAAATATGTAAAAAACCTTCCTTGCCTAGTTCAAAAATAATTCAACAATATTCATATTCCTATTCTGTTCAGAAAAACACTTTGTGAAGCAAGTGCTATTTATATATTCTTGATTGCCCTCAAAATTTATGGGCACTATTTTCTATCCAACTCACTGCCTCATGACAAAATTAAGCTCCATTTTCCCAGTAAATCTTCCTCGGCGAATTTCCAAAGTTTTTGTCCACCTAGAAGCATTGTGAAGGAAGTACCACCTAGGATGCTCCTTTTGAGCTGAAAATTTGTGAAGACATTCTTCTTAGTAGATGATCATCCCCAGCCAAAACTCACGCCCAATGGCCATGTGCATTTCCCGTACCGCTAATCAAACACATGGCTGCTAATTCATCTTTGAGCATAGTTCGGTCTCCTCATGAGAATATTATGTTGTAATTTTCTTCCTAGCACCTACCTGGGGAGTGCCCAACCCACTAGACAAGCCTAGGCCGCCCAGAACGAATGTCAACGCCACGGTCACGCGGTGACCACGCGGCGGGCATGCGAGCTTACGCGATCTAGAGTTGGGGCCCTCGGCCACCGTCCAAACCTCGATCTCTCGCCACAAAAGCATGTATTTCTGATTAAATAGATACTTATGTGCCTAGAAATGATTTTTGGAAAAAATAAAGAGCAAACTACGAGGCAGCTGCAGTTCAAATTTGACACGGTTCCTACTAAATCGGCGGGAATTTGTCTTTTTCACCAGAGGTGGATCAAAACTTTTGACACCCAACCATTTTATCAATTGTGCATTAGATATGGCCTAGTATTTTATAAAATTCATTAGGTCCAATTTTGCAACAAATATATGGTAGGTCCTTCACAAAAAAAACTCATTTCGGGCACTCGGAAAATGGAAAATGTATTTTCCGTGAAAAGAAAATGAAAACTCCCTTAGGCAACATTGTCTGGAATTCCAAGATGCACCCTTGTGCACAATATGAGATCATTTGAACAAACTATGCCATGAATGTGGCCATAAGATTGATCATTTGGCTTGAAAGCCATGAATCTTCATGCATGTTAGCTCATTTCTGAGAACACTTTTCTAAAATAATTGCCGTATTACAAGTTTATTATTTTTCCTGGAAACTTGGTCACATATAATGACACAATGCGCAGGTTTTCCAATTTTTTGATTTTTTTGAATTTTTATGCCGTTTCAAAATGCGGTCAAAACGGCGGGCTTGACCGTTCCTAGCTAGTGGTTGAATCTTGCAAAACTTTTGATGTTTCTCTGATTAAATAGATACTTATGTGCCTAGAAATGATTTTTGGAAAATATAAAGAGCAAACTATGATGCAGCTGTAGTTCAAATTTGACCCACTTCCTGCTGAATCGGCGGGAATTTGCCTTTTTCACCAGAGATTGATCAAAACTTTTGACACCCAACCATTTTGTCAATTGTGCATTAAATATGGCCTAGTATTTTATAAAATTGATTAGGTCCAATTTTGCAACAAATATATGGTAGGTCCTTCACAAAAAAACCTCATTTTGGGCTCTCGAAAAATGGAAAATGATTTTTTCGTTCAAAGAAAATGAAAACTTCCTTAGGCAACATTATTTGCCATTCCAATATGCACCCTTGTGCATGATATGAGATCATTTTAACAAACTATGTCATGAATGTGGCCATAAGATTGATCATTTGGCTTGAATGCCATTGATCTCCACACATGATAGCTCGTTTATGAGAACACTTTTTAAAAATAATTATCGTAATACAAGTTTATTATTTTTCCTGGTAACTTGGCCACATATAATGACATAATGCGAAGGTTTTGCTTTTTTTTATTTTTTTTGAATTTTTTATGCCCGTTTCAAAATGCGGCCAAAACTGCGGGAATGACCGTTCCTAGCTAGTGGTTGAATCTTGGAATACCTACAAATTATTTTTGGAAAAATTAAAGCGCAAACTATGAGGCAGCTGTAGTTCAAATTTGACCTGCTTCCTCCTGAATCGACAAGTGTTTGTCTTTTTCACCAGAGGTTGATCAAATCTTTTGACACCCAACCATTTAGTCATTTGTGCATTAAATATGGCCTAATATTTTAGAAAATTGATTTTATCCAATTTTGCAACAAATATATGGTAGGTCCTTCACAAAAAACCTCATTTTGGGCTCTCGAAAAATGGAAAATGATTTTTTCGTTCAAAGAAAATGAAAACTTCCTTAGGAAACATTGTTTGCCATTCCAATATGCACCCTTGTGCACTATATGAGATTATTTTGTCAAACTATGTCATGAATGTGGCCATAAGATTGATCATTTGGCTTGAATGGCATTGATCTCCACACATGATAGCTCGTTTATAAGAACAATTTTTTAAAAGAATTATCGTATTACAAGTTTATTATTTTTCCTAGTAACTTGGCCACATATAATGACACAACACGAAGGTTTTCCATTTTTTTGTTTTTTTTTGAATTTTTCATGCCCGTTTCAAAATGCGGTCAAAACGGCGGGCATGACCGTTCCAAGCTAGTGGTTGACTCTTGGAAAACTTTTGGTGTTTCTCTGATTAAATAGATAATTTTGTACCTAGAAATGATTTTTGGGAAAAATAAATAGCAAACTATGAGGCAGCCGCAGTTCAAATTTGACCCGCTTCCTGTTGAATCGGCAGAAATTTGTCTTTTTTACGAGAGGTGGATACAAGTTTTTGACACCCAATGATGTGGTCTATTATGCATTAAATATGGCCTAGTATTTTAGAAAATTGATTTGGTCCAATTTTACAACAAATATATGGTAGGTCCTTCACAAAAAAACTCATTTTGGGCACTCGAAAAATAGAAAAATGAATTTTTCGTCCAAAGAAAATGAAAACTTCCTTAGGCAACATTGTTTGCCATTTCAATATGCACCCTTGTACACAATATGAGATCATTTGAACAAACTATGCCATGAATGTGGCCATAAGATTGATCATCTCGCTTGAAAGCCATCGATCTCCACACATGATAGCTAATTTGTGAGAACACTTTTTTAAAATAATTATCATATTACAAGTTTATAATTTTTCCTCGTAACTTGGTCACATGTAATGACACAATGCGAATGTTTTCCAAATTTTTGAATTTTTTCATGCCCATTTCAAAATGCGGTCAAAACGGCGGGCATGACCGTTCCTAGGTAGAGGTTGAATCTTGGAAAACTTTTCGTGTTTCTATGTTTAAATAGATACTTTTGTACCTAAAAATGATTTTTGGGAAAAATAAAGAGTAAACTATGAGGGAGCTGCAGTTCAAATTTGATCCGCTTCCATCTGAATCGACAGAAATTTGTCTTTTTCACGAGAGGTGGATAAAAGCTTTTGATACCCAACCATTTTGTCAATGTGCATTAGATATGGCCTAATATTTTATAAAATTGATTTGGTCCAAATTTGCAACAATTATATGGTAGGTCCTTCACAGAAAATAACTGACATGATTTTAACACATTATTTTTAGGCAACTATGACCTATTTAGATGGTCATAACATCACACTGCATTGTGATTGGTCCGTGGACGTCTCACGCGAATCGTGCATCATACGCCGTCGGATGCTCGCAGATCCAATGGCCGTCCTCAACCCTTCCACACCAACCCCGAAACCCTAGCACTGTCCTCTGGTCATTTTCCATCCACCCCCCGCCTCCTTTCTTTCCTGCCTCCCACGATTCGATCCAATCCTCTTGCCCGACCCCTCCCTCCACCTCGACTCCCCCGACCCCACCGGCCGGCGGCGACCTCTCAACCAGCCCCCACCCATCCATCTCTCTCTCTCTAGCGTCCTCTCTCTCTCTCTCGTGGCGGCGCTCACCACTTCAACACCGTCGGCGACCACAACCACGGCCTCCACCTCCCCTCCCCTCCCTGGCTGGAGATCCACTCAATTCCTCTCCCTCCCCTGACTCCTCTCCAATCCCGCCGCTGGCGGACTACCACCCCCACCGGCGACGTCCCTCCCTCCCTCATGAGATCTACGGATGTGGCGACAGCGACTGAAACCCACCCATCGCCCATGGATGGATGGGGACGGGGCGGCGACGGCGGATCCGCACCCACCTTCTCTCGGTGGGTCCTAGAGCGTCCTACCGCGATGGCTCTGGTGATGAGCTACTGCATCGTCTACTGCTTCAACCACGACGCCGTCATCTACTGCTTCAACCACGATGTCGGTTCTTCGTCGACCTCCACCACGCGCGCTGGCATCCGTCCATCTCCGGCCATGATGACCGCGGATCTCCGACCATGATGGGTGCGTCTGTCTCCCCCTCTCTCAGCCTTCCTACCTGCCTCGGCGCCTTAATGTTTCGGTGTCATCTCTGCTCGTCACAGCTCCTTCATGCGGTGCGTGCATCGGTGGATCTAGCGCCCTCCCCCCTCCCCTCCACCGCACTGACACCCAGGCCGGGCACGGCTTCTTCTGCCTGGGTAAGGAAGCCCTAGCTTTGATATGCTTTGTTCGGGGTTACTGCCGTTACGTTTCTCTTTGGCCTACTTTTCTTCGCCGTGAATCAGTCAAATCCGACCAGATCCCTCTTCCTCGAGGCCTTTCCTGGCCCATCCCGGACATGTTCCTAGGGCCGTCAATCAGGATAGCGCTAATTGCAGGATCAGCAGCGCCGCTAGCTTCGCATTCTGATTTGTACGCTACCTGCTAGTCTACGCCTTCAGATTTCACTGTGCATAATTGTTCTAAGGGCACACAGAAGCTCAACCTCGTGTAAATTGCATCATATCCAGTCACTCATGTAAACATACAGTAGAAAGTAGTGAATTACATTCAAGAACTGGTAGGCCGGCATGCCCAGGTTGCTATTACGAGGTTAGTGAATTACACAACTCAGGTTAGGTTGCGAGGTTCGGCGTAATAGCTCCAATCCCCCCGATTACGTATGAATCTGTGGGGGTTGCGTAGTTGCGAGCTGGATTTGTTGATTTGGCGCATTTTCCCTCTTTGTTAATTGACGAGTGGTGGAGCAATTAAGAGATTTTTCTGTTCCAGACTTCACTGATATATTGGGACCTTGTTTAGTATTCATTCATGATCATAGTCTCAAGTTTAAGCCAAGCAGATGATCAAATGCTGATTGACCGACTATGCTACATGAGGAATTGCTGTGTCTCCTGGCAAGTTGTGTTAATTTCGTAGGGGTGTGTACTGACCTTGTTTTGATCTTGCTAATGCAGGGTAAGGAGTTGAAAGGCGCAGGTGGTCAGGCCTGCCATATATGTGGTCACACTGTTGGCATTTCGACCACTGGCGATGTCTTTGTCGCCTGCAATGAGTGCGCCCTCCTGGTCTGCCGCCCTTGGTATGAGTATGCACGCGAGGATGGCGTACTACAAGGAGTTGACGGCCTACTCAAGCGACAAGGGAAGGCGGCAGGCTGGCAGCGCCACCAAGAGCCCAACGCCAACCTCCAAGATTGTGTCCTACCTGTAATTCACGGATAAGGGTATTGATTAAGCTACTCCAGCCCTTCTGATTGATTAAAACGGCTGTTGATGCTTGTGCTAGCTTGCTAGGACTTTCTGATTAAGTTACTCCTTAATCTTAGTGCTTCAACCTCCAAGATCTACTAGTTTTCTTGCTGAAATGAATGCATGCATTTCAATTCCTTATGTTTGTACTCTGGGTTTTAGTCATAGAGCAAGGAATTCAGTATAAATTTAGGTGTACTTCAAGGGGTTGTCGTATGTCCAACACCAGTTGCTGAAATGAATGCGGGTATTCCCTATCTTAGTACTTCGGGTTTTAGTGAATTGCTTGTTTACAGTGTTGTTTTTTGTTGAGATATTACCCTGCTGCAGAAAATTCAGAGAAGGAAAGTTAAAATTCAGAGTAGAACTTCATGAATGTACTGCTCTCATAAATTCACTTTAAGATTGGTGTTCTAGGCCAAGTTATTTAGCCAATTTGATGTTGTTCAGAATTTCTGAATGTACTCCGAGCATGCAAGCTACTGTGACTCGAGCATATTGTTT
Organism: Aegilops tauschii subsp. strangulata; assembly: GCF_002575655.3. Lineage (NCBI taxonomy): Eukaryota > Viridiplantae > Streptophyta > Magnoliopsida > Poales > Poaceae > Aegilops > Aegilops tauschii. The sequence continues at coordinate 647,780,011 of NC_053041.3, read as the reverse complement.
TCATCAGACTAGTGTACCTTGAGCATGCAAAGTAAACACATGCTACTCCACTTGTCTATTTGTACATAAACTTTTGTTTAAATAAACCGAGCAAATAAACCAAACGGTGCGAACACATTTTGTTATGAAATTTGTCTACTCCACTTGTTTGACTGTACTGAAATCTTTGTTTGCATGTTTCTAAAATATAGAGAAGAACACCCTATGTTCTGGTAAAATATTTGTTGGCTATGATATGAAATACCATGATGTGTGTGTAGTTTCAGTTTCTGTAGCTACAACAAAGTCCAGTTTACTCTGTACTTGCTGCTGATGATTGCTGGCTAAATTTACAGTTGAAATAACAGTAGCCAAGGAGTAGATACCAGACGTATTTACCGTATTTTGCATTGAATGTTCAAAATCAGTTTTGTTGTGGTTTCTTGTTCTGTGGGTCAAATTGCATAAGATGGGAGTATCACAACATGCATATACTGAACATGGGAGTATCACAACCTGAATGTGCAGCTTATGTAGTTTCTGTATTTTTGTTAACTCCACTTGTCTATTTATAGAGAAACTTTTGTTTAAATAAACCGAGCAAATAAACCAAACAGTGCGAACACATTCTGTTCTGAAATTTGTCTACTCCACTTGTTTGATTGTATTGAAACCTTTGTTTGCATGTTTCTAAAATACAGAGAAGAACACCCTGTGTTCTGGTAAAATATTTGTTGGCTATGATATGAAATTCCATGATGTGTGTGTTGTTTCAGTTTCTGTAGCTAAAACCAAGTCCCAGTTTACTCTGTACTTGCTGCTGATGATTGCTGGTTAAATTTACAGTTGAAATAACAGTAGCCAAGGAGTAGATACAAGACGTATTTACCGTATTTTGCATGGAATGTTCAAAATCAGTTTTGTTGTGGTTTCTTGTTCTGTGAGTCAAATTGCATAAGATGGGAGTATCACAACATGGATATACTGAAGATGGGAGTATCACAACCTGAATGTGCAGCTTATGTAGTTTCTTTATTTTTGTTAAAGCATGGAGTAGCTTCTATAGTTTTGTTAAAAATTATCTTGGTCTCTGGCTGATTTGAGTACTACCAAGGGATGCATATTGAACTTTCCTTGCAGATTCAGAGCCTATAGGAGAATTCTACTGTGACAACAAATTAACTTGTCTTGAATTACTTCTTTTACTGGATGTTTAGAATGTTCAATTAACTGATTTGCACCTGTTTATGTTTATTTTGTTAACTTCTTATGTTAACTTGTCTTGAATTAACCTTGTATAGTGTAGCAAGTCTGTACTCTTGAATCAAATCATTCCATGATAAAATGATAAAATGATAAAAGTGTCGCATTTATAGGATTGTAAACCTGATGTGATTGGAGTAGTTGACTAGTATTCACTAATTTTGCCTCATTTTGCTTGTTTTACTCTTATATATGCACACAGACTGCCTACAAGTTAATGTGCTGTTAGATTTGCCTTTATTTTGTTCCTAATATTTTTTTTGATAACTTGCAGATGCTGTCCTTCATTCATGTTTCGTCGTGAGCTCGAAGACGAAGAAGTCAGGACATAGAGTTCTAGGTTATTGGAGCTTGTTATACTTCGATAGCTAGTTGTTTTTTTTGTATTTTTAGTTGTGTTACCTGATGTGAACTAGTTCTGATGTGAACCATGTTTGACCGCAAAGTGCCAAGTTTGGCTCTGTTTGATTGTATTCATGATGTGAACTATGTTTTCACAATATTTTGTTGTGCTCTGTTTGAAGCATTGTGTAAATGTTGGTTATTTATTTATTGGATCGTTGAAATATGAGGAGTATAACCCTGACAACTGGGACCTACTTATTAGAACCTGATAATTGGGACCCATTAGACTAGTGGACCCTTCTCTTGAAAAAAATAAAATCTGAAACACTAGAGCCCAAAAGCCCACGTCGTAGCAACATAAAAGGCTGAATTGTTGGGCTTGGCCCATGTGGCTGACAAAAATTATCAGGAAAACGAATAAAAATAGGCTGATTTATTGGGCTTGGCCAAATAATAAATGGGTCGAATTAATGGGCTCGGCCCCTGTAAAGCAGCGAAATTGACCGGGCTAATTCTTATCAACGACCTTTTCATTTGGTCATAATTTTGCCACATCAGCTTGCCATGTCGGATCCGACGTGGACTGGGCAGACAGCCAATGACCAAAACAGAAGGTCATGGGTTCAACGACCTTTTGTTTTGGTCGTAAACGTCTACGACCTTATCCCGAAGAAGGTCGTTAATTTCAGTTTACGACTGCCAGCTTTTGACCTTCTATTTTTCCTCACAAAATGGTCGCAAATGAAAAACAATGACCTTTTAGTGACCAATAGTGAGGGTCACAAGTTGACATATTTCTTGAAGTGTTTTGGAAAAAGCGCTACAACTAATCTCTATACACTACAAAAAAATACATTTCCGTGATGATACGTGTTTGTCATAGTAGGTGACGTTTTCTGTCATGCATGTACATCCATGACGATTTTATGACAGAATCAAGATAGTCATACCTGTGCTATTGTAGAAGTGTTCCATGACACTACCAAAATTATCATCACGGAAGTGTCCACTTCCATGACGATAAATCGCGCGTCATAGGAGTGCTTTCGTCAAGGGTTATCGACACGTGGCATCCACCGTAACGGGTCATCGTTAAGCTACCGGGTCCGATTTTGGATCCGATAACCCGTTAACAGCCCGGACCAATGAGGATTTTCTACGTGTAAAATTGTCATTGGCCGGAGGAAACACGTGTTGGCTCACCGTTGGGACAGATGTCATCTGTTCAACACGTGGCACACCCAACAGAGGCCCATTCTGGTGAAAAGGCCGGCCCGTTTGACTCGGTCAAAAGGTAACGGGCTGGCCCACGGAAAGCCTGTTAACGACATGTTAGTATATAGCCCATTTACGGCCAGCTAACTCATGACCCGTTACGGCCTATCGGAATTAATCCCAGTAGCTTCATCTGGGCCGTCCAATATGATTCCAGCCCATTGTAACTTCTGGCCCATACGAGGCCATTTGTGACTCTTGGCCCATTAACGGCCCGTGATGAATCTGGCCCACAATAAATAGTGTACCTCTTTATACCCATTAACAAACCATTATTCCATTGGGCCGTTTCCAACCCGTGTTATCTTTCGGCCTTCTCAGTGCCGATTTATTCTTGGGCTTATTTCCAGCATTCGGTTAATTATGGCCCGTTACTGGCCTTTTCTGCTTGTGGGCCAAATTCAGCCCGTGGTTACAATCGGCCCGTTAGTCCATTGGGCCGTTCTCGTAGCGTCATCAAATACGGCCGATTAACAACGGCCCGTTATGGTCGGCCCATGAACGGACGATTCCAAATCTACCTCATTTACGACCCATAATGCGGTCTGTTATTAGCCCATGTTTGGCCGATCGATCATACGGCCCGTAGAAGGCCCATTGATGCTACAGCCCATAGAAGGCCCGTTGTTTCTATGACCCTTAGAAGGCCCATTGTTTCTACGGCCAGTAGGAGGCCCATGGTAACTATAGTAAATATGTAGCCCATGGTTATTGTGGCCTAGTTTTAAAAAATAGGTTATTGCGGCCACTAGCAAACCGTGGAAAAAGAACTGCACTAATTACAAGCAAACAAATAAACAAGACAACAAGGAAATAAATAAGCAAGCAACTTACGCTAGGCTATCACTGCTATTACACATATTACATCCACTGGGCATCAAAGTTCGCCACCAGTGCAAATATAGGGAACAAAGTCGCATATCATATACACTGGTTGTCAAAGTTGGCGACCAGTGCGAATAAACGCCGCATCAAAACATGTCCAGAACTGAAACCACTTCAGAAGAGCTCAAGAAACAATACATAATCCTGGCAAGATGCTTAGCAAGCTTATTAACTTTCTCTTGTTTGGCGCTTAAATCCTCCAGCACTTGCTGTTGAACCAGAAAGTATGCATCTGAATACTGCAGGGACTTCCTCAGTCCTTTGGCTTCCTGTCAATAACATCTGGTCTATGTCTTTCAACTTGAAGTTGAGACTCAAGAAGTCGAACTGATTCAGGCAGCGAGTTCGAAGAGCTGGTGCCAGCAGTAGTAGCCGGTAACTCGAACACTACATCAAGACAGGACTTTGGGGTTGTCTCATTGTCTTCAATATAGTTTTTATCATCATTGTTGGAGACCAACAGGGATGTCTCACTATCTTGAACCTTATCTGCATTACTTCCTTTACCATTGCATAACGGGGTACTCTTCTCCAATATTTTATCCGCGTTCTAAAAGAGAAACAAACAAATACATCACAGGTTTACCGTGTTGTATATGAAACTCATTTTGGTAAACCAGTTCAGTAGTAAGGTGGACGGGATAACAGCATGAAACAAACATATATCTATGTAGTATGGTCACTGTATGGTCTATATCATTCTAGTTTATGTTGCCAAATCAAGATAGAGACAGTTCGAATCATATCTATTTAAGACAAAGCAGCATAGACAGAGTATAAGTATGGGAAACTACGCAGCAATAACAACACTTGCAATGTGCATGACATGAGAACATCACTGTTTATTCAATTGAAACTGAAATCAACATAGAGCAAGTTACAACAGCAAACACATTAAAGAAACAGGTTTAAAACATACCTGTTGCACCAATGGAGTTTCAATTGCATCCTTCAAATTTGAAATTAGTTGGTATGAGTAAATACAGTGATGCAAGAGCAAAGTAGTATGAACCATAGCTACGGAACCTGACGTGAGAACAATTCTTCTTCTGATTTAAGCGTTGACTTGGGGTTCGGAGTGGTGGTCCTCGTTCTTTGGGCATTGCAGTTGCCTTACTAACTGCTCGTGTTTCGGTGCTCTGTGGTGGAGACGGTGTTGTGTCAACTGGAACTGGGTTACTATCTGCTGGGATTGGGGTTAGAAGGGGTGTAGCTGGTTCTCTGTCCAACTGGGTAGGGTACAATCTGCGTGAGTCTGGGTTATGTGTGGTGGGGTTGGTTCTTGGGCAACTACAACCGTGGTTCTATCTGCATTGACAGGTAGCACGATCTTTTCTGAAGACCGTGTTTTTACTTTCATAGATACTGCCATCACCCCCTCCGGTTGATATGGCTGATAAACAAGAAAAGTAATTGAATGTATAGACATTGTAAGATAGACAGGTGCAATGGATAGTAGGGAAGAAAATAGGGCATGAAATAATTCACATTTATTTTGTCTAACCAAACAGAATAGCAGGACATAATTTCACATATATGATGGCTAATTAAACAGGATAGCATGGCACAATTTCACATGTATGATGGCTAACTAAACAGGATAGAATGACATACTTCAAAATATGATGATTATGTAAACAGGATGACATGATATAACTATACGATGTGTCTATTAAAGTGGTTGGCATGCCATAAATCACAAACATGTCGTCGATAGAAACATGATGACATGATATAATTCATGGATAGAATGACATAATTCAAAATATGACGACTATGTAAACAGGATGAGATGATATAACTATATTATGTCTTTAGAAAATGGGTTGGCATGCCATAATTCAGATATATGCTGTCTATATAAACATCATGGCATAATATAATTCAAATATATGATTCATATACTAAGCAAGTGAGCAGAGGGCAATCGCATATATGATGTGTCAACTAAGGGGATGGCATTCAATATTGTGTATATGATGTAAAAACTAAGCATTGCAATACAACATATGCATGATATGAGTAATATAACCCTACCAAGTTTGAGCATACACCTCAGGGGATAATAGGACTGGTCATCTGCCTCTGAATCCTGCTCTGAATAGCTATCTGTAACCAGCAAGATATCTGCTTCAGCAGGTAGCATTGTCTGCTATGAAGACCTTGTTTTCACTCCAGATTTCTCCATCACCAATTCAAATGGCTGATGCACAGGAAGAGCAGTTGAATATACAAACATTGTTGACAAATGCAACGAGAAATACAAAAAAAGACGACATAACATAATTCACATATATGACGCTTGGCTAAACAACATGGCATTGCATAATTCACATATATAATGCCTTGCAACAAGATAGCATTGCATAATTCACATATATGATGTCTTGCAACAAGATGGCATTGCATAATTCACATATATGGTAATTAGACACTAAACAGGTGGCATTCACACAAAGCATGTCTAAACTAAGAAAATGATCGACATAGCAATGCAAGATACCATACGCACGATATGAGCAACATAACCCTGCCAAGAACTACTAGGGAAAACCCTAGTAGTAGCGCGGGTTTAATGCCCACTAGTAGCGCGTGCTGCCGCGCTACTAATAACGTGCTATAGGTATTGCTTAGCAGTAGCGCGTGTGACACGCGCTACTGCTAAGACACATAGCGGCAGTGCTTGTTCTCTCCCGCGCTGCTGCTAATCTAGCTAGTTGCAGCGTGTTTACTATCCATCGCTACTAGTATTCTTTTTTTCATTTTTTTATTTTTAGTGTATTTATACGCCGTTATACAAATTTTGGTACAATACCAATTATGAGGTTTATATCATTATGTCCATAACAGTGCGTCAAATGAAGGTGGATTAGGTTCAAGTGGAGGCAATATGTGATGCATGTCAAAAGTATACTACTAATTCAAACTTGATCTAGTTTGGACTAGTACTACTTTCGATGTGCACCACATGTTGCCTTCACTTGAATCTAATCCTTCAGCACAAGCTATTTAATCATCATCATAGTCATTACCACCAACAGTATTTATTTAATCACCATAGTCATAGTGTAGCACATAATCATCTTCAAACTCATTCTGGCTAGCTAATCACCACCAACACTAGATGCTGTAGCTATCTAATCACCACTAACACTAGCTAATAATAATCATCATAGTCATTAGCACCAACACTAGCTATTTAATCATCATAGTCATAGTGTAGCACATCATCAACTTCAAACTCATTTCTAGCTAGCTAATCACTCCTGCTGCTCTCTCTCAGGTAAAATAACATAAAACATGTGTAGCTCTCCTCCTTCATCAAGTTGGAGCATGTAGATGAACCTGTCTCCTAATCGTGGGATGCGCTTCTGATTGCTGCCCCCTAGTACTTCTCTGTGCTCCTCCATCACAAATTTGGTCCAGTCATTCACTATTAAGCATTCGTCGCTTTTAGAAATCCTGAATGCACTAAAGTGCATTTTAGGATATCTTGGCCGTAAGCTAACAATACTCATGGTACCTTTAGTCTCGATCCCATGAGGCACAACATTCATCGGGAGTCCCTGTTGAAGAACATCGTATGGTAACATACTTAGCAATGAAGTTTAGCTTAAAAAATAATGTATGGAAAAGATGCACTGAGGACAAATAGTAAAAATCTTACCATCTTTCCTAAATAGATGTGACCGTAGTTCATTACAAAAACTATTGGTCGCACGCTTTCAGTACTAACATTTCTAAGTGCAGGAAGAAAATTTGTCTTGACAATATCAAGATCGTCAAGCCATGAAACATAATGACTTAGCTCCTCGCAGTTTAGTTCAGCCCCGGGACAGTAGTAGGTCCTGTCTACCAAGCACTAGACATGTTTGCTTGAACGGAAATAAGCTGACAATAGAAATTAGTTGTCAACTATTTTTGAATAAACAATATCAAAGACATAAATATGGTTGAGAAACTCACATGATGGTATAACTGGAGGCGTCTGCACATCGACCCAGATGTCGGTATTACCTTCAATATCATCTTCCGGACGAATATCAAAGGTGATAACCATATCAGGCTCAACTGCATAAGTCTTGCAATGTGCTCGCCATGTTTTGCATCCGAAATAGGTGTAGTCGTCTGCGTTGTATAATTTTGCGTGGAAAATATAACCATGCTCGGTCTTCAAGTAAACTTTCTTTACCTCCATAGTACGACTGAAACCTATCTTATCCAATACAAAAACTCTTGCATGGCAGGGGATACGCTAGTAGAATAGTAAAATAATTAAATTATAAGTTGAAGCAAATGAAGCAGATGTCATGCTTAATTACGAAAAAAGACTTGTCGTTGTGACTTACTGTATCCACTTCGAAGTTCTCGTCCAGCTTGATGCTGAAGCGCCTATCATCATCTAGGAAGATTCCGTCGCATAGGCCGCGCTCGTCTTCACAATATTTGCAAATACCGAAATCCTTTTAGTCGTCAGACATTTCCTATGTTCATAGTTGAAACATTAATTGAAAATCGATCGAGGACAACTACCAGGATACTCAACACACAAATCCGGGGCACTCGATATTTCCTACATATTCTGGCACAAGTCATGCCAAAATTCATGGAAAAATCCGGCATGACCTTTGCTAAAATAGGACATATCGAGCGCCTGAAATTTGCCGGAACAGAAATGAATCAACAGTCCGGCAAAACATAGGCCACTCGGAGGTGTAACCTGTAAACATGACCGACCACTTGGGCAAGCACATATCCTATTTGAGCAACACAAGATATACATTTCAAAATATCTTATAGGACTCAAATTAGCATGCATTCAATAAGCATAAGTAAATCATCTCATGCGTCCGTACATCGTCAAATATTATCACTAATACATCCATAATAGTATCATACATATAACATCACTAATACAACTAAAACCCTAGCGCATGACGGGTATCTGCGCGAGCGGTGGACACCCACAGAGAAGGAACCATCACAGGATCGTAGCTCGAGTGAGATCCCTGGAGAACCTGCCAGGTATTGGAGAACCTGTGCTCCAATGCAAACAAGTTGCGACGGACGTGCGCGTCCTCCTCATTGACACGGTGACGCACCACCTCCGCGGGGTCCTCGAGCCTCTGGACCGTCACTGGCCCACGCGACCGCTACCAAAGAAGGTTCGGGTCAACAACAGGCTGGCTCCTCACCAACCTGCGCCCCCCGGTAGGTAGCGCCTCCCAGTACCACCCCGGCGGAGCCCAATCCCGGACATGACCCATCTGGTGACGCAGGTGTCCTCCGCCGACTCGATGACGAGGATGCGGGATAGGCATCGTCGACTTCGATGCGGGAAAAATTGCTTTAACTAAAAAAATAACAACAAGTTCTTACTAACTAGTTCTATTAATTCAACTTAGTTCTTACTAAAAGTAAACTTACTATAAATAAAAATAAACTAGTACCTAATTAGTACCTAGTTCTTACTAACTAATTAGTACCTAGGAACTACTACCCTAAGTACCATCTAATTTTATGAACCTAGGGGTGGAAAGTGGTAGCGGATATTCCAATTATCCAACTTAAAAGTGAAATAAGTGGTCAAATTTTACTCGTTTTATTATGCATTACACTAGTGTTTATTCATCATCTAAGAAAACATCCCAGCCGCATCTATATCCGATTCATTTCCACCCATAGATGAACCCTAACTAATTTGATGCAACTAAAATTTGAAGAACCCTATCTAGGCAGAGGTAGGGGAGGGGGAGGAGCAGGCGTGCTCACCTCGGGTGCCTGCGACGAGAGAGGGGCAGGCGGCGTCGAGGTCGGGGTCGGGGCGCGTGCGCGCGCCGGAGGGCGGCGTCGAGGTCGGGGTCAGGGGCGGCGTCGAGGTCGGGGTCGGGGGCTGTGTCGAATCCGGGGTCAGGTGCGGCGTCGAGGGTGTGCGAAGAGCGACGGGAGAGCGCGCACCAGCCGACGGGCGACGGCGGCGGCGACAGCGGGAGGAGTTTGATTTGGGGCAAGTGGTCGTGGGGAAGAACGACCGCGCGGTTAAGTCAGAAGTAGCAGTAGCGCGTTCCAGAAAACGCGCTACTGATAAGATAGCTACAGCGTTTTCCTCGATACGCGCTACTGCTATTCCTTTCTCTTTTTTCCCCTTTTCATTTATTTTTCTTCACATTTTATTTTTTTCCTTTCACCTTTTTCTATTTCTTTCATTTTCATTTACTTTTCTATTTGCTTTCCATTTAATTTTATTTCCTTTAGTAGTAGCGCATTGCATCGTACACGCGCTGCTACAAAGCAAGTAGCGGTAGCGCGGTTCTACGTAGATCGCTACTACTATGTGTAGCCTATCGGCTAAGCCGTGGAAATTTTAGGAGTAGCGCTTTTATCTCCAGGCGCGCTACTGCTACAATTGTATCTGTAGCGCGGTTTACAGCAGTGCGCTACTGCTACTTAGCACCAGTGCGCTTTTTTGGCACGCGCTACAGCTAAAGTTCTGTGTATAAGGTTTTCCCTAGTAGTGAAGTTAGAGCATGCACCTCCGGGGGGGTAATAGGACTGTTCATCTGTCTCTAAATCCTCCTCTAAGGAGCTATCCATAACCAGCAAGATATGCGCTTCGTCAGACAACATTGTCTGCTCTGAAGACCTTGTTTCCACTCCAGATTTTTCCATGACCGTGCCGAATGGCTCATGCACAGGAAGAATAATTGAATGTACAGAAATTGTTGACAAATTTAACACGTAATAAAAAATGATGGCATGATATAATTCACATATAAGATGACTAGCTAACCAGGGTGGCATTGCAAAATTCACATATATGATGCCTGGCTAAACAAGATGGCATTACATGATTCACATATACGATAAAGAAACTAAATAGATGGCATTCACACAAAGCATGTCTAAACTAAGCAGATGACATATTTGATGTATAAAGTAAGCAATGCAAGGCACCATATGCATGATATGACCAACATCAGCATGCCAAGTTAGAGCGAAGACCTCAGGGGGTAAATAGGAGTGGTCTTCTCCTTCTAAATCCCCCTTAGAATAGTTATCTTCCTCTTGATTACAATCCGAAATGGGTGGAGGGGGGCTGCCTTTGCGCCCACCATGGAGCGACGTCTGCATGAAATTTTATTGCCACGCAAGGCTCGTCTCTTTTGCTCTACATGTTCAGTTCCATTGTACAATAACTGACATGCATAGGAATAAAACATAGTGAGATTAGGTAAGGAGTGCATGCACAAATCCAGAGTGATGGTAGCAAACTATAGATAGACCCAAAACCAATGATAGCAGGCAGATAATAGCTTTAGTTAAAAAATACAGATAATGGCTCCTTTAATGTTTGTATGCACCCAACATGAAACTCATAGCACACACCCGAGATTAACCAGATAGTAGACAGATAGTACTGATTGCTGCCCCAATATGTACCCCACAACCATTTAAAAACTCAAGTTTTGACATTAGTTTGGACCTGACTCGGGTCTAATAGGTGAACATGATGATAAAGTAGCATGTCATCATATTAAGCGATGCATAACATAAGAATACACGGAAGAGTGCGACCTCTCTTGCGGACCCGTGTAGTCCTCAAGGTCATCTCCTCAGTTGATGACGGTAATGCAGTTGTCGTGGCTGCCAGTGGCGGGGAAGAAGATCTGAGGCGGTGAAAGACAGTCTGGAGAGCGATCCCTGCTATGGTGAACCCTTCCGTCGTTGGAGCAGCTGAGCTGGGGTGGAACACAGCGCAGCAGGAGCAGGACAAACCACACAAGGTTTTCTTTGACACATATCTGTAACAGAAGTAATTGTGTAAGGGCTTGTTTGAATTTGAGGATTCTAACAATGCAGGGATAGGAAATAGACATGAATAGGATAGGAATGCACGTGCAAAACAGAGAATTTAAAAACACAGGATTTCTTCCAATCTGGGTGTTTGGTTCACAAGAATTGAAAGATCACATGATGCAAAGAAGCATGGTGAGATTAAGTCAAACCACAAGAAAATGTATGGTTATAATGCTATTATGCTACTATCTCTTAGTCTTGTGCTTCATGAATAGGAATTTGAAAAGGAGGACAAGTGGAAATTAAAATTCCCATGGTTTTTCTTTCAAGTTGAGACTAAAGGAACAAATCCTACAGTTTTCCTTTGCTCCATTCCTTTGAACCAAATGCATGAATAGTAGTACCATAGGAAACTTTCCAGTTCCTATGTTTTTCCTTCACTTTTACTTTCAAGCACTGGCGATTCTAGTAGGCAGGCTAGAGCAAGGAAAAGCCTACACTCAAAAAATGGTTTTGTGCTACTTCTACTACTTTGGACCCAGGCAACTGCCCTACTAGCTCAACTCCCAGGCCTATCCACAAATGCATAGCTCAAACGCGCAGAGGTAAATAATGATGGCGTTCAAGAGAGTCCATCACGGATAGCTAAGTTGCCTGGTACCTCACTGCTTGTCATATAGTAGGATAAAATAATCGTATTTCACGTTACTACGTGTGCTCAGTGGACAATATATATAACATGTAGAGTAAAAAAGAGATGCAACAAGTGTACAACCTCTTTGGCGAAGCCATGTCGATCTCAGGGTGATTGGGTTGGTCGGCGAGGATGCTCCGGCTAACTTCGCTGTCGGAGGAGGGGAAGAAGATCTTAGGCGTCTGGAGATGGAGCCTGGGGTACTGCTCCGCTGTGATGGAGGGTTTCGTTGGTGGAGCAGCTCCCGTGAGTTGTACGACGCCGAGGCTGAAGCAGGACAAGAGAGAAAACATTAACCTGAGTGGAATTCTAATATCATCTCCAATAGATGACGTAAAATACATAACCACAAAGTGCTAGATGTAAAATACATCAGCCACTCATCTCTGAACTTAACTATCGAAACTGAATTTAATTGTCAAAACTAAACTTAACTGTCGAAACTGAATTTTGCTGTCAAAATTAAATCTTGCTGTCGAAATTGAACGCACTAGTAGGAGAAAAGTAGTAGCACCAGCGCATGCGAGAGTGCCCGGGCAGCTGGTCGTGTAGCAATTCATCTTCAATCTCCACCCCCCTGAACCTCCCGCCACCACCGGCCAAACCGCCGCCCCCCGTCGCCCTGCTCGCCTGAAACCACTCCCCACCGCCGGTCCACCGCTGCCTCGGCCATCCATCTAGCCCCCCCCATGCCGAGCTTTTTCTCCGACGATCCCCACGCCACCGCCCACCACCGCCGGCGACCACCGCCCCCACCCTGAACCCTAAGATAGATAGTGGGGTACCTCTCCGGCGAGCCCCCTCCCTACTGCGACTGGTTCTTCTTTAACTCCGGCGAGCCCCCCCCTCCCCACCCCCTGAAAATCGACTAACCCAAAAGTTGATTCAGTCGACTGAAGTGTAGCCAAATTGGAGCAGCATCGCAAGCAAGAGCAAGAGCGGGAGCAGTAGCACGAGCAAGAGCAAGAGCAAGAGAAATAGCAAGAGCAGACCAGGCAGGCGACCGAGAGCAAGAGTAGAGCAGCAGCGCGAGCGACAGCTAAAGCAGCATAAGCTCCTATTGATGTGGACGTCGCCGCCGAGGGAGTGACGCCATGAAGGAAGTGGCCGGTGACGCCGCCGTGGATGGAGTCGCGCCATGTCGGTTCGGAACCGAGCACCGGCAGCACCGTGAGATCGAATGAAGAAGAAAATGTGGCGATTAGTGTACAACCTCTTTGTTGGCGCCGATTAGGCCTCAGCTTCATCCGAGGAAACGGTGATGATGATGCTCTTCCGGTGGTGCAGTTGAAGACCGCGGTGTGGGAATGGAGGTGGCGCGAAAGACGAGGGGAATGTCGGAGCAGCTCCTTGGAGGTGGAGGACGGGGTGGATGAACCGGCGGGACGACGGATCCTCATCCGGTACGGTGGATGAGGGACGTCGAGGTGTTGTTGTAGAAGATGTCGTCGGGGAAGAGCATCCAAATGGGTGGTGGACGGAGGAGGGTGTGGGGCTTCGCGGGATTTCGTGGCCTCAGTGTACGAATGGGTGGGCGGATGGGATGGGAGTGGGGAACCATGGCTTAGGGACGCGCTTGTCCATAATGTGGGGTAAGTTATGAAAGTACCCCCATCGATTTGAGCTAGGCGGTTCTTTCGGTTCAGGGGTATCACGGGCATTTCACGTGTCGGGATTTCGCAGGAGGTGGGAGTTTTCGCGCGCGTTGTAATTTTGGGATAGCAAGGCGCGGGTTGAGATGGAGGGAGTTTTCGGAGCACAATGAGACAAAGATATATCTTAAATATTTCGGGGTAACAAGGTGTGGGTTGAAGAGGCGGGAGTTTCGCAGCACGGTAGACAGAGATGCTAGCTTGAAATTTCGGCATAACAAGGCGCGTCTTGAAATTTCGGGAGAACAAGCTTAACGTGTAGCCAAAAAAATACAATTCGCACCTCATCACTAGAGAGAGCCATGTCTCGTTTTACTATATTACTAGAAATGCATCCAAATACAACAAAAAAACTAAAAGAATCGGGACAACAAACATAACATGTATAGTACAAAAACAATTTGCAATTCCCTCAACAATAAAAAAACAATGTGTGTTGTCTAGCATATGGACTAAATTTGAGTACATTTTCCCTGTTTGAATGGGATTGTACTCGGGTTAGTTATACAACCATCTAAATATTATCTTCACAACACATGACATGAATATAGGAGAAGTAAATTCCTATATAAGTACGAACTACATGTACATACGATCTCAAATTCAAATATATGTATCCATTTTATGTTGAATTCAAATCATAGTACATGTATGCTCTTGCTAGATGTTCGGAATCTAATCCATGTATATACTACGTACAATGTGTTTAACACACACACAAACACAAGTAAGACTAGTAAGGAACACGTGCATTGCACGCATGAGATTTGGCAACCAAATTATGAATAAATACCACATTATAGCATGTAAGCTTTGAGTCATATATGCATGATGTAGATGTTCGTTTAATTCTTATAGTTCATTTCATTCAAAATCATCTAGTTTTTATAAGAAAGCTAATCTATTTTAAGATTCATGGAATTATGCATGGGTTTCAAACATCATGATCTCTTATTCAAATATTTGAATTCAACTTTACATTGATTATGACCTCACCTAGTCTTTTACACCCACACAGTCGTCTTCTCTTTATAATTGTACTACTAACTTTCTCTCGTGCATGCATGCATGCACACTACCAGTCGACATTATCCATCGCACACATGCAATCTTTTTCATCAGGTCGGTCCCCCATGCATGCACGCACACACACCTCCCCCTCTCCATCATATCGGGCATTCTTTATCTCTCACGTGCATGCCCGAACGATCGATGTTCCTCTATGTATGTGTGTATATAGCTAGGTCTTTCATAGTTTTCCACACAAACCGATCAATCTATATATCTAGTGAGGTCTCACCCTCTTTCCCACGTCCACAGCGATCAATCTATACCTCTCTATATAGGATTACATAGCTAATACACCCACATTAATTATATATCCAACGTCCCCCTCTCATTATCCATGCCTTCCGCTTCATCTCTTAAACGCGCGCATAGTGGCGAAGACAGGGGGCAGCAAGGGCCCTGCCCCCCCCCTAACATCACTATATATCGAGGCTAATATGAATGTGATCATTAGACAATTGCTGGTAAAATGGTTTAAGTTGATGAATTGGCCCTCCTCGTAAATGATTAGCAATGCTTGGCCCCCTAGCTCATTTATTTTTCATGGCTCCGCCACTGCGCGCAATAGCGCACGTTCTCGCCCCCTCTCTTTAAATATCGATCTCACACATGTGCCCTCCTTCATAGTCTCCCTCCACTTGGGCCATCGCACCATCTTCTAGCCCCCACCGGATTTTGCCACATGTACAATCGATCAGACTCCGTGGTTGAATTTAAGCATAATGCACAAACCTCAAAACGTAAGTGCTTCTCCTTTGTTCTAGAATCTTCCGTATCATAACTGCCCAAACTTTTTTTCTAGCTGAATTGCCATTATTTGTTTTTTACTTTATGCTTTACAACGCACAATTCCATGAATCATAAAAAAGATTAAGGGCTTCTTTGATTCAAAGGATTCTCAAAGGAACTTTGGAGGATTCTAATCCTTAGGAATTTTTCCTATCTTGGTTCTTTGATTCGAAGGATTGTAAACCATAGGAATTTCTTCATAGGATTCATTTGCACTATATTTCATAGGAAATAATCCATCCACTCAAACCTGTTTGAAAGAATCCTGCATTTTTTCTATGCACAATCAAACACTCGTACAATCCTATAGGATTTAAGACGACATTCCACTCTAATCCCATGTTTTTCCTATTCCCGCGTTTTGGAAATCATACGAATCAAAGAGGCCCTAGTTTTTTTATTAAAACTAATTGATTTTGAATGAGTTAAACTATAAGAATTAAATGTACGTCTACATCAGGCATATATGACTCAAAGCTTACATGTTATAGTGTGGTATTTATTCATAATTTGGTTGCCAAATCTGATGTGTGGAATGCATGTGTACCTAACTTGTACTTCGAGTATGTGCAAACCACGTAAATTAGAATTCCAATGGCACGCTACACAGTGTCTCTCTTACAGTTCATGAAGCCACGTGGGACATGTGGAGGCGTTGTCGCGACCTCCTTGTGTGGATCGATCACAGTGACGTGTTGCTGGTTCCATAAGAATGTACTCGCCCTCTCCGAGGCACATTGGCGGTACATGCACGAAGCGAAGATGTGCACGCACGCCACGCACGCACACGCGGGTACACGAGGGGACACATTTTTGTACGAAGATCCACCCCATGTGATACTCTGACGCGTGTAAAGTCCTTCACTTCATTGATGGTCAATTAGTTCAGCGCATGCAAATTGAGTGGACGTGAGGGAGGAAGAAAGACATTACTACTCCACTGCGTGCATGCGAGTAGTTAAATCATGGGTTGCTACTTCCATTGGTCTCCTTCGCATTTTGTGCCAATTTTTTACCATATTTTTAAGTAAAATAATATTTATGCATGTCATAAAAAGTGGCACAAAAAAAGGGGGGCCAATAAACCAGGACGCAGGCAGCATGATCATTTTTTGCCAGGGCTACTGTTGGTGGCCTTTGTACTTAAATATGGACGGAGTGGAGTAGTACTATCTTTATCTCAGCCTCGTAGGGCTCTCCCAGCGCCTAGGCTCGCCTCCCCGCCTCGCCCACCGGATCCCGCCATGGAGGATCTGTCCATGGATAATCCCTTAGATCCCAAGATCCCGCGGGCTGCCCTCTCGCTGCGGCCCGCAGCACTGCCGCCTTTGAGCAAAACCCACATGTGTTTTAGAGGGGATCCATTGCTCTGGAATCACAGATCGGTGGTGCCGGAGGACATGCTAGGGCTGCGTTTTAGGTGGTGGGCAGCAAGCTCAAATCGGATCGAGGAAGCGTCGCATCGATTGGAGAGAAGTTCCAAGGAGCTGCGTCTGGCGCAACACAAGGCAGAGGCGCAAGTCGATCTCAGGGGTGAGATGCTGAGATATGTCAGCGTTTGGCAGCATCGCGTTGATTTTGAGCTAGGGCTAATGGCAGACATCATATTCATGGAGTCGACTATGGAGGAAAGAACGCGCATGCCAGCGCAATGGCATGAGCAGCAGGTGCAACTGTTCAAATGGACGGTGGGAGAAGCCAAATCCCGGGACCAGTTGCGGCGGCGCCGCTGGGCATGCATCGTAGGTGAGGTGAGGTGTCATCCTTCCCTGCCAACGACGCAGTGACCTAGTTGGTTGCTGCTAAAGTGAACCTGCAACGCCATATCGGTTTGCAACTTTAACAATCACTCCATCTATATGTATTGTATTCCTGTGAAAATACTTGGTCGTTTGGAAAAAGATGGTAATTGATTTATCACTAGTTTTAGAATGCTTGGTCGCGACAATCAACCGAAGCCACAACCAGAAGTCTCCGTCCGTAATACTTTACGGTCGGTCGCACCAATAGATGGTCGGTCGGACCCGCATCTCACCGAAGGGACACGCATCGTCTTAGTCTGACATGTACGACCAGTTACATCACTGACTTGTGCGACCGCATTTCAGCAGTGTAGTACTCCCTCTATCTCAGTTTACAAGTCTTGCACGTGTACCTAGGTCATTAATTTGACCAACTTAATAAGACACATACATTACAAAAAATCATTACAAACTTCAAATATTCAGAGTATTTTTTATGTTAAACAATTCATTTTATATAAGTTACATTGATGACCTAGATACACGTGCAAGCCTTGTAAACTGAGATGGAGGGAGTACTTGAAATTTATGTTCCACTAAACTCATCGGGAGCCGCTTCGGGCCTCGAAACCAAAACCATCAATTAATCTTAGCTTGTTCCCATCACATTCCAAAAGTGCATACAAATGCTCCCACCTCGTTTCTTGTTTCTTAACATATCAAAAAATAAGAGATGTGGTGCGTGCATGTTTTCAATGACTGAAGACTACCAAACACGACAGGCAGTGGTAGTTCATTGCATGCAATGTGATACGTCCATTTTGCATCATACTTTTATATTGATATTTATTTCATTATGGCCTGTTATTACACGTTATGTCACAATACTTATGTCTATTTTCTCTTATTTTACAAAGTTTACATGAAGAGGGAGAATCCCGGCAGCTGGAATTCTGGGCTGGAAAAGGAGCAAATATTAGAGACCTATTCTGCACAGCTCCAAAAGTCCTGAAACTCCCCGAAAGTCATTTTTGGAATTAATAAAAAATACTGAGCGGAAGAAGTACCAGAGGGGGCCCACACCCTGGCCACGAGGGTGGGGGGCGCGCATCCCTGCCTAGCGGGCCCCCTGGCAGGCCTACGGTTACCATCTTCTACTATATGAAGTGTTTAACCCTGGAAAAAATCATAAGCAAGCTTTCGGGACGAAACACCACCGCCACGAGGCGGAACCTTGGCGGAACCAATCTAGAGCTCCGGCGGAGCTGTTCTGCCGGGGAAACATCCCTCCGGGAGGGGGAAATCATCACCATCGTCATCACCAACGATCCTCTCATTGGGAGGGGGTCAATATCCATCAACATCTTCATGCTACGTCTTGAGCTTGCGTTGGTTTTCCTTGAAGAGGAAAGGGTGATGCAGCACAGTAGCGTAAGTATTTCCCTCAATTTTTGAGAGCCAAGGTATCAATCCAGTAGGAGGCTCCTCAAAAGTCCCACGCACCTACACAAACAAACAAGAAATCCCAACAAACACAATAAAGGGGCTGTCAATCCATTCACGGACACTTGCGAAAGTGAGATCTGATAGAGATAATATGATAAGATAATATTTTTGGTATTTTTGTGATATAGATTGGAAAAGTAAAATATGCAAACAAAAGTAGATTGAAAGCTTTATATGATAAAAGATAGACCAGGGGGCCTCACTAGTGGCTTCTCTCAAGATAGCATAAGTATTACGGTGAGTGAACAAATTACTGTCGAGCAATTGATAGAAAAGCGAATAATTATGAGATTATCTAGGCATGATCATGTATATAGGCATCACGTCCGTGACAAGTAGACCGAAACGATTCTGCCTCTACTACTATTACTCCACACATCGACCGCTATCCAGCATGCATCTAGAGTATTAAGTTCATAAAGAAGAGAGTAACGCATTAAGAAAGACGACATGATGTACAGGGATAAACTCGTGCAATATGATATAAACCCCATCTTTTTATCCTCGATGGCAACAATACAATACGTGCCTTGCTGCCCCTGCTGTCACTGGGAAAGGACACCGCAAGATTGAACCCAAAGCTAAGCAGTTCTCCCATTGCAAGAAAGATCAATCTAGTAGGCCAAACCAAACTGATAATTCGAAGAGACTTGCAAAGATAACTTAATCACACATAAAAGAATTCAGACGAGATTCAAATATTTCTCATAGATAAACTTGATCATAAACCCACAATTCATCGGATCTCGACAAACACACCGCAAAAAGAGTTACATCGAATAGATCTCCAAGAAGATCGAGGAGAACTTTGTATTGAGATTCAAAGAGAGAGAAGAAGCCATCTAGCTAATAACTATGGACCCCAAAGGTCTGTGCTAAACTACTCACGACTCATCGGAGAGGGCTTGGAGTTGATGTAGAGGCCCTCCGTGGTTGATTCCCCTCCGGCGGAGCGCCGACGAAGGCTCCAAGATGGGATCTCACGGATACAGAAGGTTGCAGCGGTGGAAATAGTTTTCCGTGGTGCTCCTGGATGTTTTCGGGGTACGTGGGTATATATAGGAGGAAGAAGTAGGTCGATGGACGCTCGAGGGGCCCACGAGACAAGGGGCGCGCCCAGTAGGGGGGGCGCGCCCTCCACCCTCGTGGCCGCCTCTTTTGTTTCTTGACTTCCACTCCAAGTTCTCTGGATCACGTTTGTTCCAAAAAGATCTCTCCCGAAGGTTTCATTCCGTTTGGACTCCGTTTGATATTCCTTTTCTGTGAAACACTGAAATAGGCAAAAAAACAGAAATTCGGGCTGGGCCTCCGGTTAGTAGGTTAGTCCCAAAAATGATAAAAAAGTGTACAGTAAAGCCCATAAACATCCAAAACAGGTAGTATAATAGCATGGAACAATCAAAAATTATAGATACGTTGGAGACGTATCAAGCATCCCCAACCTTAATTCCTGCTCGTCTTCGAGTAGGTAAATGATAAAAACAGAATTTTTGATGTGGAATGCTACCTAGCATAGTTCTCAATGTAATTTTCTTTATTGTGGCATGAATGTTCAGATCCAAATGATTCAAAATAAAAGTTCATATTGACATAAGAAATAATAATACTTCAAGCATACTAATCAAGCAATCATGTCTTCTCAAACTAACATGGCTAAAGAAAGTTCATCCCTACAAAATCATATAGTTAGGTCATGCTTCATTTTCGTCACACAAAAATGCTCCCATCTTGCATACCCCCGACGACAAGCCAAGAAATTGTTTCGTACTTAAATAATCTCAAACTTTTTCAACTTTCTCGCAATACATGAGCGTGAGCCATGGATATAGCACTATGGGTGGAATAGAATATGATGACGGGGATTGTGTGGAGAAGACAAAAATGGAGAAAGTCTCACATTGACGAGGATAATCAACGGGCTATGGAGATGCCCATCAATTGATGTCAACATGAGGAGTAGGGATTGCCATGCAACGGATGAACTAGAGCTATAAATGTATGAAAGATCAACAAAAGAAACTAAGTGGGTGTGCATCCAACTTGCTTGCTCAGGAAGACCTAGGGCACTTTGAGGAAGCCCATCGTAGGAATATACAAGCCAAGTTCTATAATGAAAAATTCCCACTAGTATATGAACCTGATAACATATGAGACTCTCTATATGAAGAACATGGTGCTACTTTGAAGCACAAGTGTGGAAAAGGATAGTAACATTGCCCCCTTTTTATTTTTATATATTTTTTCTTTTTTTCTTTTTGGCCTTTCTCTTTTTTTTGGGACAATGCTCTAATAATGATGATCATCACACTTCTATTTATTTACAATTCACGAATTACAACTCAAAACTAGAACAAGATATGACTCTATATGAATGCCTCCGGCGGTGTACCGGGATGGGCAATGAATCAAGAGTGACATGTATGAAAAATTATGCATGGTGGCTTTGCCACAAATACGATATCAACTACATGATCATGCAAGGCAACATGACAATGATGATGCGTGTCATGATGATGAACGGAGCGGTGGAAAGTTGCATGGCAATATATCTCGGAATGGCTATGGAAATGCCATAATAGGTTGGTATGGAGGCTGTTTTGAGGAAGATATAAGGAGGTTTATGTGTGATAGAGCGTATCGTATCACGGGGTTTGGATGCACCGGCGAAGTTTGCACCAACTCTCAAGGTGAGAAAGGGCAATGCACGGTACCGAAGAGGCTAGCAATGATGGAAGGGTAAGAGTGCGTATAATCCATGGACTCAACAATAGTCAAAAGAACTCGTATACTTATTGTAAAAATATACAAGTCATCAAAAACCAAGCACTACACACATGCTCCTAGGGGGATAGATTGGTAGGAAAAGACCATCGCTCGTCCCCGACCGCCACTCATAAGGATGCACAATCTAAGAACACCTCATGTTTCAAATTTGTTACACAACTTTAACCACACGTGCATGCTACGGGACTTGCCAACTTCAACACAAGCATTCTTTAAATTCATAACCACCCAACTAGCATGACTCTAATATTAGTACCTCCATATCTCAAAACAATTATCAAGTATCAAATTGATCATAGCATCCAATTCACTTCCTATGATAGTTTTTATTATACCCAACTTGGATGCCCATCATTCTAGGACCAATTTTATAGCCATAGCAAATACCATGCTGTTCTAAAAGACTCTCAAAATAATATAAGTGAAGCATGAGAGATCAACAATTTCTACAAAATTAAACCACCGCAAGTACTAGAGCAAAACTATCTAGCTCAAAATATATAAGTGAAGCACAAAGAGTATTCTAATAAATTCCTATCATGTGGGTTTCTCCCAAAAGTTGTGTTCAGCAAGGATGATTGTGGTAAACTAAAAGGCAAAGACTAATATCATACAAGACGCTCCAAGCAAAACACATATCATGTGGTGAATAAAAATATAGCTCCAAGTAAAGTTACCGATAGACGAAGACAAAAGAGGGGATGCCTTCCGGGGCATCCCCAAGCTTAGGCTTTTGGTTATCTTTGAATATCTTGGGGTGCCATGGGAATCCCCAATATTAGTCTCTTGCCACTCCTTGTTCCATAATCCATCAAATCTTTACCCAAAACATGAAAACTTCACAACACAAAACTCAACAGAAATTCTCGTATGCTCCGTTAGCGAAAGAAAAGAAAACACCACTTCAAGGTACCGTCATGAACTCATTATTTATTTATATTGGTGTTAAAACTACTGTATTCCAACTTATCTATGGTTTATAAACTATTTTAATAGCCATAGATTCATCAAAATAAGCAAACAACACATGAAAAACAGAATCTGTCAAAAACAGAACAGTCTGTACTAATCTGTACCTACCACAAACTTCTGGAAATCAAAAAATTCTACCAAAATAGGACGACCTAGATAATTTGTTTATTGATCTACTGCAATTGGAATCAGTATTTTATCACGTTCTGGTGATTTTAAACAATTGTTTTCATGAACAGAAAGATTCTGGAATTTTCAGCAAGATCAAATAGTCATCATCCAAGAAGATCCTATAGGTTTAACTTGGCACAAACACTAATTAAAACATAAAAACACATCTAAACAGAAGGTAGATGAAATATTTATTACTAAACAGAAGCAAAAACAAAAAACAAAAATAAAACTGGGTTGCCTCCCAACTAACGCTATTGTTTAACGCCCCAAGCTAGGCATAAAAGCAATGATAGATCTAAGGGGTGCCATCTTTGATTTTAAGTTTTTTAGGGGAGTCATGCTTGAATCCGGGAGGTTCTTTACGTTTCCCTTCATACTCGGAAATTTTCAGATCTAAAGAATCCAGCCGCTTATTGCAAAGACTAATCAACATATTCATGCGGTGAAGATTCCCGCTAACACTCTTAAGAGGTTCAAGAGACTTTTGTAAGATTTTTGTTACTTCGCAAATCTTTTCAAACACTTGTGTTTCTTCTTGGGTAGGATGTGGTCCCCCCTTTTGAGGTGGGGTTCCCACTATTCCCTCTATAATTTCATGCGCAATACTGGGATCAATTTCAATAAAATTTCCTGTGGCAATGCAATCCAAGAGTTGTCGATGGGACATGTTTAGCCCAACATAAAAATTGCGAAGTAGTATTCTAAAATTCACCTCTATGGTGAAATTACGATAAAATTCCATCATCCTATACCAAGCATCTTTTAAGTTTTCTCCTTGCCTTTGCTTGAAGTGAAGAACTTCAAACTCGGGAGACATAGGAGCGGATAAGGGACTAGCCATAATGACAAGCACACAAAAGGAAAGCGAAAGAGAGAGGAGATTGGGAAAGAGAGGGTGAATAAAACGGCATGGGTGAAGTGGGGGAGAGGAAAATGAGAGGCAAATGGCAAATAATGTAATGCGAGGGAAATGAGTTTGTGATGGGTACTTGGTTTGTCTTGACTTGAGCGAAGACCTCCCCGGCAACGGCGCCAGAAATCCTTCTTGCTACGTCTTGAGCTTGCGTTGGTTTTCCTTGAAGAGGAAAGGGTGATGCAGCACAGTAGCATAAGTATTTCCCTCAGTTTTTGAGAACCAAGGTATCAATCCAGTAGGAGGCTCCTCAAAAGTCCCACACACCTACACAAACAAACAAGAACTCGCAACCAACGCAATAAAGGGGTGGTCAATCCCTTCACGGCCACTTGCGAAAGTGAGATCTGATAGAGATAATATGATAAGATAATATTTTTGGTATTTATGTGATATAGATTGGAAAAGTAAAATATGCAAATAAAAGTAGATTGAAAGCTTTATATGATTAAAGATAGACCAGGGGGCCATAGGTTTCACTAGTGGCTTCTCTCAAGATAGCATAAGTATTATGGTGGGTGAACAAATTACTGTCAAGCAATTGATAGAAAAGCGAATAATTATGAGATTATCTAGGCATGATCATGTATAT
This sequence comes from Aegilops tauschii subsp. strangulata, assembly GCF_002575655.3. NCBI lineage: Eukaryota > Viridiplantae > Streptophyta > Magnoliopsida > Poales > Poaceae > Aegilops > Aegilops tauschii. The sequence goes on along the minus strand of NC_053041.3, from coordinate 647,755,581 downwards.
AGGCATCACGTCCGTGACAAGTAGACTGAAACGATTCTGCATCTACTACTAGTACTCCACACATCGACCGCTATCCAGCATGCATCTACAGTATTAAGTTCTTAAAGAACAGAGTAACGCATTAAGAAAGATGACATGATGTAGAGGGATAAACTCATGCAATATGATGTAAACCCCATCTTTTTATCCTCGATGGCAACAATACAATACATTCGTTGCTGCCCCTGCTGTCACTAGGAAAGTACACTGCAAGATTGAACCCAAAGCGAAGCACTTCTCCCATTGCAAGAAAGATCAATCTAGTAGACCAAACCAAACTGATAATTCGAAGAGACTTGCAAAGATAACTTAATCACACATAAAAGAATTCAGTGGAGATTCAAATATTTCTCATAGATAAACTTGATCATAAACCCACAATTCATCGGATCTCGACAAACACACAGCAAAAAGAGTTACATCGAATAGATCTCCAAGAAGATCGAGGAGAACTTTGTATTGAGAAGAAGCCATCTAGCTAATAACTATGGACCCGAAGGTCTGTGGTAAACTACTCACGACTCATCGGAGAGGCCTTGGAGTTGATGTAGAGGCCCTCCGTGGTTGATTCCCCCTTCGGCGGAGCGCCGATGAAGGCTCCAAGATGGGATCTCGCGGATACAGAAGGTTGCGGCGGTGGAAATAGTTTTTCGTGGTGCTCCTGGATGTTTTCGGGGTACGTGGGTATATATAGGAGGAAGAAGTAGGTCGGTGGACGCTCGAGGGGCCCACGAGACAGGGGGCGCACCCAGTAGGGGGGGCGCCCTCCACCCTAGTGGCCACCTCTTTTGTTTCTTGACTTCAACTCCAAGTTCTATGGATCACGTTTGTTTCAAAAAGATCGCTCCCGAAGGTTTCATTCTGTTTGGACTCCGTTTGATATTCGTTTTCTGCGAAACACTGAAATAGGCAAAAAAACAGCAATTCGGGTTGGGCCTCCGGTTAGTAGGTTAGTCCCAAAAGTGATAAAAAGTGTAAAGTAAAGCCCATAAGCATCCAAAAAGGTAATATAATAGCATGGAACAATCAAAATTTTAGATACTTGGAGACGTATCACTTCACCAGCACCATCTCCTCTCAAACCCTTGTTCATCTATTGTATCCAATCTTTGTCCCAAAACCTCAGATTGGTACCTGTGGGTCACTAGTAGTGTTGATTACTCCTTTTAGTTGATGTTAGTTGGTTTATTTGGTGGAAGATCATATGTTCAGATCCTTTATGCATATTAATACCCCTCTGATTATGAACATGAATATGATTTGTGAGTAGTTACGTTTGTTCCTGAGGACATGGGAGAAGTCTTGCTATAAGTAGTCATGTGAATTTGGTATTCGTTCGATATTTTGATGAGATGTATGTTGTCTCTCCTCTAGTGGTGTTATGTGAATGTCGACTACGTGACACTTCACCATTTTTTGGGCCTAGAGGAAGGCATTGGGAAGTAATAAGTAGATGATGGGTTGCTAGAGCGACAGAAGCTTAAACCCTAGTTTATGCGTTGCTTCGTAAGGGGCTGATTTGGATCCATATGTTTCATGCTATGGTTAGGTTTACCTTAATACTTCTTTTGTAGTTGCGGATGCTTGCAATAGGGGTTAATCATAAGTGGGATGCTTGTCCAAGAAAGGGCAGTACCCAAGCACCGGTCCACCCACATATCAAATTATCAAAGTAACGAACGCGAATCATATGAGCCTGATGAAAACTAGCTTGACGATAATTCCCATGTGTCCTCGGGAGCGTTTTCCTTCATATAAGAATTTTTCCAGGCTTGTCCTTTGCTACAAAAAGGATTGGGACACCTTGCTGCACTTTATTTACTTTCATTACTTGTTACCCGTTACAAATGACCTTATCACAAAACTATCTATTACTGATAATTTCAGTGCTTGAAGAGAATACCTTACTGAAAACCGCTTGTCATTTCCTTCTGCTCCTCGTTGGGTTCGACATTATTACTTATTGAAAGGACTACGATAGATCCCCTGCACTTGTGGGTCATCAAGAATCTTTTCTGGCGCCGTTGCCGGGGAGTGAAGCGCCTTTCGTAAGTGGAACTTGGTAAGGAAAAATTTATATAGTGTGCTGAAATTTACTGTCACTTGTTACTATGGAACATAATCCTTTGAGGGGCTTGTTCGGGGTATCTTCACCCCGACCAGTAGATCAAAGAGTTGCTCCTCAACCTACTGAACCTAGTGAAAATATTTACTTTGAAATTCCTTCGGGTATGATAGAGAAGTTGCTAGCTAATCCTTTTACAGGAGATGGAATATTGCATCCCGACTTGCACCTAATCTATGTGGATGAAGTTTGTGGATTATTTAAGCTTGCAGGTATGCCTGATGATGTTGTCAAGAAGAAGGTCTTCCCTTTATATTTGAAGGGAGAGGCATTGACATGGTTTAGGCTATGTGATGATATGGGATCATGGAAGTACAACCGATTGAAATTGGAATTTCATCAGAAGTTTTATCCTATGCATCTTGTTCATCGTGATCGTAATTATATATATAATTTTTGGCCTCGCGAAGGAGGAAGCATCGCTCAAGCTTGGGGGAGGCTTAAGTCAATGTTATATTCATGCCCCAATCATGAGCTCTCAAGAGAAATGATTATTCAAATTTTTTATGCTCGGCTTTCTCTCAATAATCGCTCCATGCTCGATACTTCTTGTACTGGTTCCTTTATGATGAAGACTATTGAATTCAGATGGGATTTATTGGAAAGAATTAAATGCAACTCTGAAGATTGGGATCTCGACGAAGGTAAGGAGTTAGGTATGACACCTAAGTTTGAGTGTGTTAAATCTTTTATGGATACCGATGCTTTTCGTGAATTTAGCACTAAATATGGACTTGACTCTGAGATAGTAGCTTCTTTATGTGAATCATTTGCTACTCATGTTGACCTCCCTAAGGAGAAGTGGTTTAAATATAATCCTCCCACTGAAGTAAAAGTAGTTGCACCTATTAAAGTTGAAGAAAAGACTATCACTTATAATGATCCTATTGTTCCTACTACCTATATTGAGAAACCACCTTTCCCTGTTAGGATAAAGAATCATGCTAAAGCTTCAACTCTGGTTTGGAAGAGTAATACTAGAACACCTACACCACCTGAGCAAATGAAAGATGAACCTAGTATTGCTATGGTTAAAGATCTCTTCGCTGATAATATTTATGGGCATGTCATTTACTTCTGTGATGAAGCTGCTAGAATTAATAGACCCAATACTAAGAATAAACATAGACCTGTTGTAGGCATGCCTGTTATTTCTGTTAAAATAGGAGATCATTGTTATCATGGCTTATGTGATATGGGTGCTAGTGCAAGTGCAATACCTCATTCCTTATACAAAGAAATTATGCATGATATTGCACCCGCTGAGATAGAAGAAATTGATGTTACAATTAAGCTTGCCAATAGAGATACTATTTCACCAGTTGGGATTGTTAGAGATGTTGAAGTCTTGTGTGGGAAAGTTAAATATCCTACTGATTTTCTTGTTCTTGGCTCCCCACAAGATGACTTTTGTCCCCTTATATTTGGTAGACCCTTCTTGAATACTGTTAATGCTAAGATAGATTGCGAAAAGGATATTGTTACGATTTGTTTAGGGGACATGTCTCATGAGTTTAATTTTGCTAAATTTCGTAGACAACCCCATGATAAAGAATTGCCTAGTAAGGATGAAATTATTGGTCTTGCTTCTATTGCCGTACCTCCTAATGATCCTTTAGAACAGTATTTGGTAGACCATGAAAATGACATGTTTATGAATGAAAGAAGGGAAATAGATGAAGTATTCTTTAAAGAAGGACCTATTTTGAAACACAACATGCCTGTTGAAATCCTAGGGGATCCTCCACCACCCAAGGGTGATCTCGTGTTTGAGCTTAAACCATTACCTGATACTCTCAAATATGCTTATCTTGATGAAAACAAGATATACCCTGTTATTATTAGTGCTAACCTTTTGGATCAGGAAGGGGAGAAATTATTGAAAACTCTGAAGAAGCACTGTGCTGCTATTGGATATACTCTTGATTATCTTAAGTGCATTAGTCCCACTCTATGCCAACACAAAATAAAATTGGAGAAAGATGCCAAACAAGTTATTGATCACCAACGACTGTTAAATCCTAAGATGAAAGAAGTGGTAAGAAAGGAAATACTAAAGCTCCTGGAGGCAGGTATAATTTATCCCGTTGCTGATAGTCACTGGGTAAGTCCTGTCCATTGTGTCCCTAAGAAGGGAGGTATTACTGTCGTTCCTAATGATAAAGATGAATTGATCCCGCAAAGAATTGTTACAGGTTATAGGATGGTAATTGATTTCTGCAAATTAAATAAAGCTACTAAAAAGGATCATTACCCTTTGCCTTTTATTGATCAAATGCTAGAAAGATTATCCAAACATACACATTTTTGCTTTCTAGATGGTTACTCTGGTTTCTCTCAAATACCTGTGTCAGTAGAGGATCAAGAAAAGACCACTTTTACTTGCCCTTTCGGTACTTTTTCTTATAGATGCATGCCTTTTGGTTTATGTAATGCACCTGCTACCTTTCAAATATGCATGATGGCTATATTCTCTGACTTTTGTGAAAAGATTGTTGAGGTTTTCATGGACGATTTCTCTGTTTATGGATCTTCTTTGATGATTGCTTGAGCAACCTTGATCGAGTTTTGCAGAGATGGGAAGATATTAGTCTTGTCTTGAATTGGGAAAAGTGCCACTTTATGGTTAATAAAGGCATTGTCTTGGGGCATAAAATTTCTGAAAGAGGTATTGAAGTTGATAAAGCTAAAGTAGACGCTATTGAAAAGATGTCGTGTCCCATGGACATCAAAGGTATTAGAAGTTTCCTTGGTCACGCCGGTTTTTATAGAAGGTTCATTAAGGACTTCTCTAAAATTTCTATGCCTCTGACTAATCTCTTAAAAAAAATATTCCTTTTGTCTTCGATGATGATTGTGTAGAAGCATTTGAAATACTTAAGAAAGCTTTGATTTCTGCACCTATTGTTCAGCCACCTGATTGGAATTTACCTTTTAAAATTATGTGTGATGCTAGCGATTATGCTGTAGGTGTTTTTCTAGGACAAAGAGTTGATAAGAAATTAAATGTTATCCAATATGCTAGTAAAACTCTAGACAGTACTCAGAGGAATTATGCTACTATTGAAAAATAATTTTTAGCAGTTGTATTTGCTTGTGATAAGTTTAGACCTTATATTGTTGATTCTAAAGTAACTGTTCACACTGATCATGCTACTATTAAAAATTTTATGGAAAAGAAAGATGCTAAACCTAGACTTATTAGATGGGTTCTCTTGCTACAAGAATTTGATTTGCATATTATTGATAGAAAGGGAGCTGAGAACCCCGTTGCAGACAACTTGTCTAGGTTAGAGAATGTTCTTGATGACCCACTACCTATTGATGATAGCTTTCCTGATGAACAACTAGCTGTCATAAATGCTTCTCGTACTGCTCCATGGTATGTTGATTATGCTAATTACATTGTTGCTAAATTCATACCACCTAATTTTACGTACCAGCAAAAGAAAAAGTTTTTCTATGATTTAAGACATTACTTTTGGGATGACCCACACCTTTATAAAGGAGTAGATGGTGTTATTAGACGTTGTGTAACTGAGCATGAACAGGAACAGATCCTACGCAAGTGTTGCTCCGAGGCTTATGGAGGACACCACGCTGGAGATAGAACTACACATATGGTATTGCAATCCGGTTTTTATTGGCCTACTCTCCTCAAGGATGCCCGTAAGTTTATCTTGTCTTGCCATGAATGTCAAAGAATTGGTAATATTAGTAGATGTCAAGAAATGCCTATGAATTATTCACTTGTTATTGAACCATTTGATGTTTGGGGCTTTGATTATATGGGACCGTTTCCTTCCTCCAATGGGTATACACATATTTTAGTTGCTGTTGATTACGTTACTAAGTGGGTAGAAGCTATTCCAACTAGTAGTGTTGATCATAACACCTCTATTAAGATGCTTAAAGAAGTTATTTTTCCGAGATTTGGAGTCACTAGATATTTAATGACTGATGGTGGTTCACATTTTATTCATGGTGCTTTTCTTAAAATGCTTGCTAAGTATGATGTTAATCATAGAATTGCATCTCCATATCACCCACAGTCTAGTTGTCAAGTAGAATTGAGTAATAGAGAGCTTAAATTAATTTTGCAAAAGACTGTTAATAGATCTAGAAAGAATTGGTCCAAGAAACTTGATGATGCATTATGGGCTTATAGAACTGCATATAAAATTCTATCGGTGTGTCTCCATATAAAATGGTTTATGGGAAAGCATGTCACTTATCTCTCGAACTAGAACATAAGGCATATTGGGCCATTAAAGAGCTCAATTATGATTTCTAGCTTGCCGGTGAGAAGAGGTTATTTGACATTAGTTCACTTGATGAATGGAGAACTCAAGCCTATGAGAATGCCAAACTGTTTAAAGAAAAAGTTAAAAGATGGCATGACAAAAGGATAAAAAAGCGTGAGTTTAATGTAGGTGATTATGTGTTTCTATACAACTCACGTTTAAGATTTTTTGCAGGAAAACTTCTCTCTAAATGGGAAGGCCCTTACGTTATCGAGGAGGTCTGACGTTCCGATGCCATAAAAATCAACAACTTCGAAGGCACAAGTCTGAAGGTGGTGAACGGTCAAAGGATCAAACATTATATCTCAGGTAATCCTATAAATGTTGAAACCAATGTTATTGAAACCGTAACCCCGGAGGAATACATAAGGGACACTTTCCAGAACGTTTCAGACACTGAAAAGGAATAGGTATGTGGTACAGTAAGTAAACCGACTCCAAGAGTGTTCTAATAGAAATTTTTCTACATTTTGGAATATTTAAGAAAATAGGAAAATAAGAAGTAGTCCGGGAAGGACACGAGGCATCCATGAGGGTGGAGGGCGCGCCCCCTGCCTCGTGGGCACATCGTGTGCTCTCCAAACTCCGTTTTCTTGCATGATACTTCTTTTGGTCCGTAAAAATTCATTATATAATCTCCTGAAGGTTTCGACCACTGTATCACGCAAAAATCCTCTGTTTTTGTTTCGAGCTGTTTTCTGTCAGATTTGTCAAGGCCAGGCATCATGTCGTCACCCTCCTCCAACAATGAAGGCAATGATGCTTGGCTAATGAAGATGGAGCTGAAGAGAGAAGATCCCGGGGAGATGAACAAGGATGATAGGATCAAGAAGGTCATGGAGGATCAAGCTCCGGCGGCAGAAGAAGAAGACATCTTTCAACCTCATCACAACCTCTTTACCCCAACTGAGATTGAAGCTTTCAAGATGATTGAGTTAGCTCGCATACAAAACAAGTATCCCACACATGAATATATTTTGTTGAAGGATCATATCATCGCACTCAAGGGCATTATCCGCAAACTGGAGGAGCTCCTATGCTCGATGTGCGACTATCCATCATCACCACCACCTTATTCACCATCAAAGGAGACATAATTACATGTGGCAACTGTCAAGCTTGGGGGAGGTGCCCCGGTATCGTATCACCATCAAACTCCTATCTTTACCGTTTTTCTTAGTTCAATCCTTTTAGTAATATCTTTATCTAGTAGAATAAAGTATTGGTACGATTTAGTTTTGAGTTTTGCTTTATGATCCCTCTATGTAATCGAGTCCGTGAGCTATATACAATAAATATTAGTGTTGAGTCAAGGGCTTTGCTATCTTGCTATGATCTTGTGGGAATAAAAAGAAAAAGAAAGAATAAAAAGAAATAATAGAGATCATATTGATCTTATGGAGAGTAATGACTTCACATATAAAGAGTATGATGAATAAAAGTTGTTGAGGGTTGGCAAACATAGTTTTGGTCATCGTTGCAATTAATAGGAAGTAATAAAGAAGGAGAGGTTCTCACATATAAATATACTATCTTAGACATCTTTTATGATTGTGAGAACTCATTAAAATATGACATGCTAAAGAGTTGATGTTGGACAAGGAAGACAACGTAATGGGTTATGTTTGCTTATATCCGAAATAAAGTATATTGTCATGGATCATCCAACATGTTGAGCTTGTCTTTCCCCCTCATGCTAGCCAAATTCTTTGCATCAAGTAGAGATACTACTTGTGCTTCCAAATACCCTTAAACCTAGATTTGCCATGAGAGTCCACCATACCTACCTATGGATTGAGTAAGATCCTTCAAGTAAGTTGTCATGTTGCAAGCAATAAAAATTGCTCTCTAAATATGTATGACTTATTAGCATGGAGAAAATAAGCTCTATACGATCTCATGATATGGAAGCAATAAACGCGACGGACTGCATAATAAAGGTCCATATCACAAGTGGCAATATAAAGTGACGTTCTTTTGCATTAAGATTTCGTGCATCCAACCATGAAAGCACATCACAACCTCTGCTTCCCTCTGCGAAGGGCCTATCTTTTATTCTTGTCTTATGCATTATGCAAGAGTCATGGTGATCTTCACCTTTCCTTTTTACATTTTATCCTTTGGCAAGCACCTCGTGTTGGAAAGATCCTGATATATATATCCAATTGGATGTAAGTTAGCATGAACTATTATTGTTGACATTACCCTTGAGGTAAAAGGTTGGGAGGCAACAGTAAGCCCCTATCTTTCTCTGTGTCCGATTAAAACTCCATACCTGTCGTGGGTTTGTCACGGCAGATGTCCTAGAGAAAGGACTTAGTCGTGGAGCCATCACAACGGGTTAGCTTAAAGGGGTTAAACCGGCCAAAGGACATGGGAGTTTATACTGGTTCGGCCCCTTGCGGTGAAGGTAAAATCCAATGATCTAGTTGTGGTGGAATTGATGTGGTCTCGATGACCAGGGAGCGGAATCGCTTTACCTAGATCTCGAGCTGTTGTTTCTTGTCCCTGAACCGTCGCCGGGTCGTGCCTTTATATACATAGGTCGACGCCCGCTGGCTTACAGAGTCCCGATGCCGGTTTATACACGTATCCGGCTCGGTCTCTACTTTCTCATACCTCGCGATACAAGTTATGCATTACATGGCGGTTTATAGCTACAAGCCCTAGTCTACCTTTGGGCCTTGGGCCTTTGAGTCTCTGTAGTAAAGCGCCTTATTCCTTGTCTTCATGGGCTTCAAATATAAACAATCCATTATGGGGATAACCCGGCTTCACCAGGCCGGTTTACACCCAGTAGTAATATCCCCAACATTAGGCCCCAGATTGGACTGGTTCATGTCAATCTTCAAAACTTGAGAAAATTTCTTCCTTCAACACCTTTGCATCAATCTTGTAAACTGCCATGACGTCATCGTCCAGCATCATGATAAACCGCCATGACATCACCTGTTATTTAAAATGGTATATATCTCACCTTCTTTAATGAGCCTCCGACAATCGAGGCGACAACTCTGTCATATATCCAACTGTTAGGCTCCTCGATTCTCGCGCTTGACACTTATCCTTTCGCCTTTATAAATAAGACCGAGGGTCCTTTCCATTTTCCCCCCTTGTCTCTTCATCTCTTCTTCTTCCTCGCGACGCCTCAGAGCCCGAGCTCCGCCGCCGCCGTCAACCTTCGCGTCTGCACCACAAAGGCTGCTGCATGGACCTATTCTTGACCAGAGAAACTGCGACGCGCCTCCACTGTTCCGCAGCATCAGTAAGTACTCTTCCTCTTAAATATCAGATCTGCATTACGGTTCCACTGTTCGTCGGTGTTCTTCATTGTTCGTCCTTTTTCTCTCTTAGATCTCATACCTTAATCCGAAACTGATAGTAAAGGCAAGCGATAATAGTTCAGCGCCCCTTTCCAACCTCAGAAACTACCTTTTACTGCATGAGATCCCAGCCAAGCAGATGTGTTCTTCTACTATCACCACTTTAGGTTCAAAATTTATCTCTCTTTTGGAACTGCGGTAGATCCAAAATTATGACACCAATCTGTGAAATCTGTTTGCGCAACACTTAGAAATTTTCAGATCTGCAGCTTCCACACCATTATAGGCGGTTTAACTTTTTAGAAACTGATAACCCACCAGGTACCATTAGCCCTCTTTTAAACCGCCAATCTGCTTTAAATACCAGAATCCGGTTTAATATATACAATCGTTTCAATATCATCTTCTTCCATCGCTACGCTGGTTTATAAGTACCGGTCATGAAGCTTAAACAGGATATTATCCTTTTTCCAGCTTTCCACCGAAATGGCCAAACAGTTCTGTTCTTGCAATTGGGTCCCTTCCCGGGTTACCGAAGCACAACTGACTGTGTGTGTTGTGACGGGTGCTTTAGCAAGCAAAAACACCATTCATTGGGGAGTCCCCGGTCCAGAAAATCCTCCTGAACCCCAAGATGGAGAAGTTATTGTGTTTGCTGATCACCTGAGCCGAGGCTTCACCCCTCCCGGATCAAAATTATTTCGTGACGTGCTCGCTAGCTTTCAGATCCACCCTCAAGACATCGGTCCAAACTCAATAACCAATATTTGCGACTGGCAAGTATTCTGTGAAGTGTATCTGCAAGAGGAGCCTACTGTTGATCTATTCTGGGATTTATTTTATTTAAACCGCCGTACTGAGTTTACGGACGGACCCAACACTGAACTAGGTGGGGTTTCGATTCAAATGAGGAGAGATGTTGATTTCCCTCACGCCAAGCTTCACAGTCATCCCAAGGACTGGAATCAGACTTGGTTTTATTGCCGCAATACAGCTCCGGACAATGAAAATCCTTTGCCGGGTTATCGCCCACACCGGCTTACCAAAACTCATCCCTTTCCTCAACGACTGACCGCCCAGGGGCGAGCAAAATACGCCCCTCGGCTGGCAAAGCTCAGAGCCTTTGTTGCAAACGGGCTGACAGGCGTGGATTTTGTTCGATGCTGGGTTTCATGGAGCGTTTTGCCTTTAAGCCGGTGCCCCGGTTTAATGTGTGAATACACAGGGGATCTGAAAGACCCTTAGCGTCATATTGATATCCAGCTTAGTGATGATGAAGTCACCGAAGCTATCAAGAAAAATGCTTGATGAGTCGATGGACGTATGCAGCAAAACCGGGTTCAGTACTTTCTATGCTGCCAACAAACCGCCAAAGGTAGAATTTACCTCATTTCTGTCTTAATCCACCCTTTGTTAAATTTTCTTTGATAAGTTACTATTTGTCTATGCAGGCCGATGATCCGTTCTGGAAAAGGAAATCACAGGATAAACCGGCAAGAGCTCCTCGGCTTAAGACCAAGGCTTCAAAGATGCCTGTGAAAAGGAGAAACGTTGAACCGTCCGAGCCCATCATTGGCGATGATCTGGATAATCCGGATTCAGAAGTAGAACTTGACTCTCTCGGTTCATTTTTCATACACCTTATTGACAATGATCAGTATCAGGATGAAGCGGAAGCTAGCCATGCTGACGAGGTAATTATTCTTTCTTCTGATTCAAATCCTGTGCCAGTACCAAGAATCAGTCGAGCCGTCCGGAAAGTAAAATTTTCATGTCCTCTTTCTTATTTGGATCCGCACTTTCTTTTGAAGACACAACAGCATGAAACTCGCCGCACAACCCGGCATAGTGGCCAAGTGGTGACCTCATCCGGTTTACCAAATTCTTCGGTTCGCAAACGTCGCCAAGAGGTTGCTTATACTCCTGACACCCTTTATCCTAAGGCGGGTTACTTCCGATATCCTCTTAATCCATCTGACTCGAATTATCAGGGAACTTCCCATTCATCATCCGTCGAGTCGTCAGCTACGCAACTTCCTCCCCTTAAAACTATCCCTGGGTAAGCATAACATACTTTAACCTTTTTGGTCTTGTATTATTTTCTCATACTAATTTTCGTGCCTGCTCTTTCCAGTGCCAAAGCCAGACCTAGCAAGAAGGCTAAGTTGAATAAGCCGACCGACCATGAACCGGCCACTGAACCGGAGAAAACCCCAGAAGATGTTGATCCGGAGGCTAACACTGTCCTTGATGATCCGGAACCTCAAACAACTGACGACTTTGTTGAACCGGTGGAAGCAAACCCAACAGGCCAGCCAGCTGATCCACCAAGCCCGACTGCTGATCCGTCGAGCCCAGCTAAAACGTCTGATAAACCGCCAAGCCCTTCCAAGACTACGGACGACGATGTTGTCGTAACTGGTATTGGTTTTACCTCCCCTGGCCGTCCTGTCGCTTTATCAAAGCATAGCGCCAAAGAATAAATTTCTGCTATGGACAAGGGCAAATGGAAGTCTGAGTTATCAAGTTATGCCAACCGCCTGTATACAAGCCGCGACTATGAAGCCGGCTTAGTAGGTCTGATGAAGGAACGGTATGAGGTAAATATCACTTCCCTTTGCATAAATATTCCTTTCTTATAGCTGGTTTAAACTATCAACTCCAGTAGCCCCCAAAGGCCGGTTCATAACGTTGATATGAACCGGGTCTTGTAATAAAATAAATGTTTGAATTTTGCTGGTGTAGCCCCCATGGACCGGTTTATAGCTTTAGAATGAACCGGTACATCATACTAGTTTCACCACTTGGGATTATGATAACCCGTCTGAATCTGAGCAAATACGCATTAGCCCCCAAGTGTCAAGTAGAAAACATGTTATGTGCTTGGGACTTTAAATTAACAGCTGATAAAAAGCAATCCGCATTAGCCCCCAAGTGTCAAGTAGATAACTTTTTATGTGCTTGGGACTTCAATATTGTATTACTAACTCATTAACTGTCTCTTTCAAGCTGAACTGACCCAGAAAGACTCCCAAATCACCGATCTCCAGGAAAATATCAAGTCTCAGCAAGATGAAACTTGCAAAGCTAAAGGCGAGCTGACCACCGCTTTAACAACCATGGAACAACTGAAGGAGTACTTCAAAGGTGAACGAGCAGACTGGGAAGCTGAAAAATCCACTTTGTTATGGCGGGCAGAAGACGCGGAAAACGCCCTTAAACCGGCGACAGAAGAACTAAGTAGCTTGAAGCGGCAGATCGATGCCATGACCTCTGCCATCTTTGGTAACAATCTCTTCACAAATTTTTAACAAGTGACAGTTGTGAAAACTTCCGGTTTAACAATAGTTTGATCCTTTTGCAGGTAGCCGTGTTACTCATCTTGGCACGGATATGCGCCAAAAGCTGAAGGCTGCCTACACTTTGGTAGAACAGCTATATACCGGCGGTCAACGAGCCATCTGCACAGCTTCCAATAACAAACCACCCCCAACGTTAATGAAGGAAACACTGGAGAGGTTATCCATGCTGCCTGCCCGGATTGAAGAATTGAAGAAATCCGCTGCTAGGTCCGGTGCCCTTACTGCACTGACTCGTGCCAAGGCCTGGATATCTGACCTTGATCCGGAAGATGTTGGGAATGGTTATCCAAGCCAAAAAGAGGACGGGTCAGAATTCGACAATGACGATCTCCGGGCCATCACAAGAGAGATGCGTCCACTAGCAAGTAAGTTGGTTGAAGACACTGACTTGTCATTTTATGAGAACATTTATGATGCCAGCAGCAAGCGGATGAATGCACCAACTTATGACGTGGAAAATCTGATCCCGCCGATCCGTAAGCATACTTACGCTCCTGACGTTGAACCATCTGATCTTATACACGATGAAGCTGTCTTCCAAGCCTTAACAGGGATTGATTGGACAACTGCTGACTTCCAGCCACTGGGTGGAGAGAGGAAGGGTGAACCGGCGCAGGAAGATCCACAACCTTCACATCAACCTGAAGAAGAGTCATAATCCGGGAGTCGGTTTATCGTCTGCACACTGTCATCCTTGTGAAAGACAATTATTCTTTTGGGCAGCAACAACGCCTTGTAATAGGCTAGCTTGAATACTTGGTCTATTATGCCATCGTGCATATTTATTTTGCACAATACTGTTAATCTGTCATGCTATATTTGTTTATGATCCTTAACAGTTTTATACAGTCATGTTTCTGCATAAAATAGACTGCAAATTGTCCTGGCGGTTTATCGACGGACGGGTCATAATGCCCAAGATAAAGCCAGGGTTTATAAGCAAAGCTTTAAAGATAATGAAATACGAAACACATCATACCTGTGATATTGAATCACCTTGTTGGTTTACCAATGTTCTGGTAATAAGGGTGATGGCCCAAATCTTGAGTGCTGATAACTCAAACCATGCTATGCTGGTATATAATAAGTCATGCCGGGTTGTGATAAACACCGGATGATCACCCTGGCAACTTATAGTTAACTCCAGGCCGGGTTAAATAAACACCGGTTTATATTGATGACTTATAGTCAGGCCGGGCCATTGGACACCGGTTTAACTTGAAACCTTTATCAAGGGAGAAAAAACTTTGACAAATAAAAGCAAAAGAAAAACTTGTAGTCGAGGCTTTTCAAGGGCTGCCAGGCCCAAATTTGAGGCTATTCATGGGCTGCCAGGCCACTGAGTTAAACCGTTTTACAAAGCCTTTTAAGATGGTCCTCAATCCTTAACCAATCGCCGGTTTAACATTGACAAGTTCAGGGTCTTATGAGATTGACTTGTCAAGTTGGCGGGTCATACCAGGTTTACCTGGACGGAGTGACTTACTTGATGAAGGCAGGTTAACCTGGGTTTTAGGTGTATACACCAGGCTTCCAAGCCGTGGCTTGATAGCCTATTGCAAGTGTGAATTCTTTGTTCATTGCGATAGCAATGAATCCCCAAGCAACATTTTGAGCTGTGCTCGACGGGTGCCCATGTTTGAGTTGTTCTTCCACAACACTCTCTTTGGCCCCTAAGTAATAATTTTTTTGTGGCGCTGAGCCAATCAAGAGGTGTAGTTATGGTTCGAATACGACCAAGCCCCCAAGTGACTTTCTTTTCTGGCTCTGAGCCAATCAAGCGGTGTAGCTATGGTTTGGATATGACCAAGCACCCAAGTGATTTATATTTATAGAAAGCTGTATAAGCTGAATCAAGGGGTAAACCGGATGTTGTTTTACAAACAGAAGCCCCCGTGTAACCACTCATGATATGCGAAAAATAACAGATACCCCGCTTTAGCTGGGGCTCTGGTTTATTATATTGATCATAATATATACATCGTTAAAAATATGTACATGATAGGAGCCTATGGCTCAGGTGTAGTAAGGCCGTAGATGAGTGTTCCACGGCCGGATCGTCTCCTCCTCTGACTTGCGTGAGTCTTTATGCTCTCGAACATCGATGAGGTAGTATGATCCGTTGTTCAGATTCTTGCTGACCGCAAAAGGCCCTTCCCAAGGTGGGGATAACTTGTGCATATCGGTCTGATCTTGGATAAGCCGGAGCACTAAGTCGCGTTCTTGAAAAGTTCTGGTTTTAACCCGGCGGCTGTGATAACGCCGCAGGTCTTGCTGATAAATCGCCGAGCGAGCCGCCGCTATGTCCCGTTTCTCATCTAACAGGTCCAATGCATCTTGGCGTGCTCTTTCATTGTCCGCTTCAACATAAGCTGCCACTCGAGGCGAGTCATGGCGAATATCACTTGGGAGGAATGCTTCCGCTCCATAAACCATGAAGAAGGGTGTATAACCCGTAGATCTATTGGGGGTGGTGTTAATTCCCCATAAATGGAAGGCAACTCTTCCACCCAACAACCCGGCGTCCTCTGCAAAGGAACCATAAGCCGGGGCTAGATACCCTTCATTATTTCTTGATTAGCTCTCTCCACTTGACCATTAGACTGGGGGTGGGCCACTGACGGCACATCAAGCCGGATGTGCTCTCTTTGACAGAACTCTTCCATAGCACCCATAGAAAGATTCGTGCCATTATCTGTTATAATGATGTGTGGAAAACGAAATGGGAATATCACCTTCTTCATGAATTGAACCGCCGTGGCTGCATCACACTTGCTAACTGGCTCTGCTTCCACCCACTTGGTAAACTTATCAACCGCCACCAAAAGGTGGGTCTTCTTATCCTTAGACCTCTTAAAGGGCCCAACCATATCAAGCCCCCAGGTTGCAAATGGCCAGGTGATTGGAATCATCCTCAACTCCTGGGCTGGAACATGAGCTTGGCGTGCAAACTTCTGACAACCATCGCACTTTTTGACCAAGTCCTCAGCATCAGCATGAGCAGTCAGCCAATAGAAACCGTGACGAAAAGCCTTAGCCACAAGGGATTTTTAACCAACATGATGACCACAATCCCCTTCGTGGATTTCACGCAAAATTTCACAGCCTTCTTCAGGAGAGATGCAGCGCTGAAAAGCCCTCGAGACACTGCAATGATGTAACTCGCATTGATGATAGTCATGGACTTGGACCGCCGGATTATTTGCCTGGCCAGAACTTCATCCTCTGGTAACTCGCCCCGGTTCATATATGCCAAATATGGGACCGTCCAATCCGGGGTGATGTGGAGCGCCGCCACCAACTGAGCTTCCGTATCAGGAACAGCTAAATCCTCCTCCGTGGGGAGCTTGACCGACGGGTTATGCAAAACATCAAGAAAAACATTGGACGGCACCGGTTTACGCTGGGAGACCAATCGACTTAAAGCGTCTGCCGCTTCATTCTTTCGCCGGTCCACATGATCAACCTGATAAGCCTTAAAGTGAGCTGCAACAATATCCACCTCTCGATGATATGCTGCCATAAGCGGGTCCTTGGAATCACATGTACCAGACACTTGTTGAGCCACCAGGTCCGAGTCACCAAAGCATTTAACCCGGCTTAGATTCATCTCCTTAGCCATCCGAAGACCATGGAGCAGGGCCTCGTACTCAGCTGCATTGTTAGTACAAGGAAACATCATGTGGAGAACATAATAAAATTTGTCACCTCGAGGGGAAGTAAGAATCACTCCAGCCCCCGAGCCCTCCAATTGCCTGGATCCGTCGAAGTGAATCGTCCAGTACGTGCTATCCGGTTTATCCTCCGGCGCCTGCAACTCTGTCCAGTCATTGATGAAATCTACGAGCGCTTGAGACTTGATGGTCGTGCGAGGCATGTATTTTAATCCGCGAGGACCAAGCTCAATAGCCCACTTAATTAGCAATTCGGCCAGTCGCTTCCCTGTTCTGGATGATATCCCCCAAAGGAGCAGAACTGACCACATTGATGGGATGGCCTTGAAAGTACTGCTTTAGCTTCCGGCTCACCATGAAAACCCCATATACAAGTTTCTGCCAATGTGGATATCTCTGCTTCGACTCAATGAGCACCTCGCTGATGTAATAAATTGACCGTTGAACTGGATACTCCTTTCCTGCCTCCTTGCGCTCCACCACAATAGCCACGCTGACAGCCTGGGCGTTAGCAGCCACATATAACAGCAATGGTTCCTTATCAACGGGGGCAGCAAGGACAGGAGGCTTGGCAAGTTGCCGCTTTAGAGCCTCAAATGCTTCACTAGCCGCATCACTCCAGACAAAGTTATCTGTTTTCTTCAGCATTTGATACAAAGGGATGGCCTTCTCACCAAGGCGACTAATAAACCGACTTAAGGCTGCAATCCGGCCTGCTAAGCGTTCACTAGTAGAAAAAGGGCCTTTTGTCCCGGTTTATAAGGGCCTTTAGTCCCGGTTCTGGAACCGGGACTAAAGGGTCGTTACTAAAGCCTCCCCCTTTAGTCCCGGTTCTTACACGAACCGGTACTAAAGGCCGTCCACGTGGCCGCAGCCTGGAGCTCCACCTTTATTCCCGGTTGGTAACACCAACCGGGACTAAAGGAAATTTTATGATTTTTTTTTAAATTTTTATTTGAATTTTTTTTATTTTCAAATTTCTGAATTATTTTAACCTCTAATCTCTAATCACCACCCCTCATCACTGCTCAATTTAACCTCTAATCTCTAATCACCCCTCATCATTCCAAATCTTCTAACTTTCCGGACGGTCACCCATCCTCTCACTACTCCAGCATGAGCACGCTTAAGTTCCGATTTCTATTCTCCCTCGTTTCCAAGTCTGCACTTGTTGTTTACCTGACAATAGTAAGATGTCAATCCTATTAACCCTCAGGAATTTAGCTTGAGCATGAAGTCACACATTTCACTGTTTGAGTTTGAAACTATTGTTTTAAAAAATAATAATTATTTAGTAACACTAATATTTCTTGAATAAGTAGTTTGACCATAGTTTGACCATAGTTTGACCACAGTTTGACCAGATTTGACCAAAATTCAAAAAAACTAAAATAATTATTTAGTAACACCAATATTTCTTGAATAATTAGTTTGACCATTGTTTGACCACAGTTTGACCACAGTTTGACCAGATTTGACCAAAATTCAAAAAAACTGAAATAATTATTTAGTAACACTAATATTCTTGAATAATTAGTTTGACCATTGTTTAACCACAGTTTGACCAGATTTGACAAAATTCAAAAAAACTGAAATAATTATTTAGTAACACTAATATTTCTTGAATAAGTAGTTTGACCATAGTTTGACCACAGTTTGACCAGATTTGACCAAAATTCAAAAAAACTAAAATAATTATTTAGTAACACTAATATTCTTGAATAATTAGTTTGACCATTGTTTGACCACAGTTTGACCAGATTTGACCAAAATTCAAAAAAACTGAAATAATTATTTAGTAACACTAATATTCTTGAATAATTATTTAGTAACACTAATACTTCTTGAATAAGTAGTTTGACCATAGTTTGACAGGATTTAACAAAAATTCAAAAAAACTGAAATTTGAGCATAACTTTTTTTCCTTTTAGAATTTGAGGATTCTAAAATTTTGCAAACAGGCCGTAGGCGGTCAAAATCGGATGCGGATTTTCGTGCTGAACATTTTGATATATTATACGTTTTTTTCTGACATCGTATGCAAAAGTTATAGCCGTTTTACATTTTCCCTACACTTTTTGCACAACATGTCCAAATTTAAGTTTTTAAATTTTCCTAACTAGTACATGTAGTAACATAATTACATCTGGAAGGATTTTAATTTTTGAAGTTTTTATCATTTTCTTTTGCTTTTTACAAAACTGAAAAACCGATCCAAGGGGGGGGGGTAGAGTATGAAAATGGGACCTTTAGTACCGGTTCGTGCCATGAACCGGTACTAATGCCTCAAACCCCATTAGTACCGGTTGGTGGCTCGAACCGGGACTAAAGGGCTAACCTTTAGTGCCGGTTGGTGCCACGAACCGGTACTAGTGGGCATCGCACCCTTTAGTCCCGGTTCGTGTCTCAAACCGGGAGTAATGCCTTAGCCGCACGAACCGAGACCAATGCTCACATTAGTCCCGGCTCATGACTGAACCAGGACTAATGTGAATATTGCCCTGTGACCAAAGCCCTGTTTTCTACTAGTGGTTGAACATCATTGATACACTTCGGTTTAGCCAACAAAGTGATCGCCTTGATCTTCTCCGGATTAGCCTCAATGCCCCTGTTAGACACTAGAAAACCTAAGAGCTTGCCTGCCGGTACACCAAAAACACACTTGGCCGGGTTGAGCATCATCCTATAAACCCGGAGGTTATCAAAGGTCTCCTTCAAGTTGTCTATTAATGTTTCCTCCTTCCTGGATTTCACCACAATATCATCCACATAGGCATGAACGTTGTGCCCCATCTGATTATGAAGACAATTCTGGACACAACGCTGATAAGTTGCCTGGGCACTCTTGAGCCCAAAGGGCATAGACACATAGCAGAAGGCTCCAAAGGGAGTTATAAATGTTGTCTTCTCCTGGTCCTTAACTGCCATCTTGATCTGATGATAACCCGAATAAGCATCCAGAAAACTCAAACGCTCACAACCCGTCGTAGCATCAATGATTTGATCAATACGAGGGAGGGCAAAAGGATCAGCTGGACACGCCTTGTTCAAATCTGTGTAGTCCACACACATATGTCAAGGGCAATTCTTCTTAAGTACCAGCACCGGATTAGCCAACCACTCCGGATGAAAAACTTCAACAATGAACCCTGCTACCAAGAGCTGGGCTACCTCCTCACTAATGGCCTTGCGCCTTTCCTCATTGAATCGGCGAAGAAACTGTCTGACCGGTTTAAACTTATGATCAACATTAAGAGTGTTCTCAGCGAGTTCTCTCGGTACACCTGGCATGTCAGAAGGTTTCCATGCAAAGATATCCCAATTCTAACGGATGAACTCGATGAGCGCGCTTTCCTATTTCAGATCCAGTTTTGCACTGATGATGAACTTCTTGGATGAATTGCCAGGCACAAAATCAACCATCTTAGTTTCATCAGCTGATTTAAACTTCAAAGCCAGATCATGCTCCGTAGTGGGTTTCTTCAACGAAGTCATATCAGCCGGATCAACATTGTCCTTATAGAACTTCAGCTCCTCTGTCGCACAAACCGACTCTGCGTAGGACGCATCGCCTTCCTCACATTCCAAAGCGATTTTACGGCTTGCACGTACTGTGATGGTTCCTGTTGGGGATATTACCACTGGGCGTAAACCGGCCAGGAGAGGCCGGGTTAACTTCATAAGTAGTTCATCTGTATCAGAAGCCCATGAAGACAGACAGTGACGCTTCATGAAGGCCCAGGGCCCAAAGCCGGTTTAAGGCATGTAGACACAAACCGGCATTGAGATGCAAACTTGTATTGTAAGATATGTGTAGCAGAGACCAAGCCGGACACGATTATGAGCCGGCCTCGAAGTCTGTAAACCGACAGGCGTCAACCCATGTATATAAGGGGACGACCCGGAGGCGGTTCAGGGACAACAAACAACACTCGAGACTCAGGCAAAGCGTATTCGCTCCCTGGTCATCGAAACCCCATCAATTCCATCACAACTAGACGTAGGCTTTTACCTTCATCGTAAGGGGCCGAACTAGTATAAAACTCTCTTGCGTCCCTTGTCCGCTTTAACCCCTTTAAGCTAACCCGTAGCGATGGCTCCACAACTAAGTCCTTTCTCTAGGACATGTGCCGTGACAAAACCACGACAGTTGGCGCCCACCGTGGGGGCTATCGTATGATGGTTTCAAGTTCTTGGAGGGCAACTTCGAAGGACTCAAGGGTTACGCTGTGGGCCGGATGACCAAGAGTCGTCGCGGCAAGCTCTACATCGACGATGTAGGCTGGGGCCCCGAGGCCGGCTCAATCGAGTACGGGCCCTGAGCCGGACATCTGCACCGACCTCGTCGAAACGGCTCAGCGTGCGAGATCTGCCCGGGTCAAGCCTGTGATGAAGCGTGCCTTCGTGGGAGTTATCCATGGAGGTGAATCTGAGGATAGATCGGAATCTGGTGGTGAGACCGTCGTTTATTCCAGCGCTGAGTCATCGACTGGAGAGACCGGGTCGTTATATCAGGTATAAGATGGCCGGATTGGGGGCTGCTCCGAGGGCGACAGTATTCCGTACCCCTTCGATCTGCCAAACCGGGTGGCGATCTTCATGGCCGGCACGCAACCAGCGCTCCACTCTTCAACCGCAGCGGCGATGATTTCTGGGTCAGCAGCGCCGGCAGCGGCTGGGGCAGGAGGCCCTGTGCGACCACCAGCTCAGGTTCTATCTGATTTGTTTGATGCATTGGCAACGCTGATGGCGAGGTTAACCCGGCGAATCAGGATGCACACAATGCGGAACTTGCGAAAGTGAAAGATCAGATCACCCACGCAAAAGCCGACTTAGAAGCTAAGGATACCAGGATAGCCGCGGAGTGGGCCGCTTTGGATGCACAAGCTTACCGAATTATGCTGGATCAGAGTGCGTCGAACGAAGTCCTAAAGAGGAGGCACCGATCTCGCCTGCCGCCGGTTTACGACGCTAGAAATCTCTTTAACACCCCAGTGGCAGGAACGAGTAATCCGTCGGTGGTAAACCGGGTAGAGGTACCTGGAGCAGGGGCGCCAGTTCAGCCACGTTTGGTGGATCCTCCTCGTCAGAACAACGTTGTGGTACCTCATGTCCTCACACCACCGGGTCATTATTCTTACCCAATGGACAACATTGTCGCTGTCGCTTCACGGCTGGCAGCTATCCCGATCGAAGGCAATTCTCCAGCTGCGGTCGAGACGCGTCGGGTTAAGGAGCTTCTTCAGACAGCCCTGATTCAACAGGAGGCTTATTCGTATAGTCGCGATCGGATTCATTCCACTCCCCGTCCAAGACGGAGTTACAGCAGGCGTATGGATGAACCGGCAGTGTCAAGCAATGCGCGGAACCGTGATCCGCCCCGTGGCCATGACCCGGCGGGTGGTCCTGGTGATGCTCAGGATGTGGTGAACCGGGCTCGGGCGCGTAGAGAGGCCGAGTTAGCAGTGCAGCACGAGGCCTGTCAGCTCACTCCGGTTCGTCCAACCACATCGGTGGAACCAGGAGTTACCTCTAGTTCCTTGGAAGTGCCATGTCTTGTCCCTGCGTTGCGCAATGTGCGCCTGCCCAAAGATTTCAAGGGCCCGCGCAAGGTGCCGAATTACACCGCTGATTTATCCCCTGAAACATGGGTTGAAAGCTATGAGATGGCCATCGAGATTCTGCAAGTGGACGATGCGACATGTGCGAAGTACTTCACCATGATGTTAGAAGGAACGACCCGCACTTGGCTAAAGAGTTTACCGGCTAAATTCTATCAGGTCATGGGTTGAGTTGAGAGCCCGGTTTGTTCAGAATTTCAAGGATACATGCAAGCAGCCCATGTCAATTGTGGACTTAGCTGCCTGTGTCCAGGAGGAAGGAGAGTCAACAACCCATTGGGTGCGCCGGGTTTCGGAGATTTTGCATTCATCAGACCGCATCAACGCTGACACCGCAGTTTTAACATTGGTAGGCAATTGCCAATTTCAGCCCTTGAAGTTGCAGTTGGGACGGCTCAAACGTCATCGTAATGACATGGGAGCCTTTATGGCTGCACTGGTGAAGTATGCCGACTCTGATAGTACCAAGGATCCCGAGTCTGACGATGACAAGATAGGGAAGGGAAAGAAGAGCGGCAACACCAAGGGGTAGCACCACAACCCGGCGGGTCATGGAAACGGCGGCAAGCGTAAAGTGGACCACGATTTCGATTTTGTGGCTAACACTAATACGCACGACAAGGGCCAGCGGCGTAAGGGTAAACTGCCCCGGCAGAATGGAATGCCGAATCCTAATCCGGACCGATTGTTGTATCTGTTGAACCAGCCCTGTCCAAAGTATGGGACGAAGGAGGAACCATCTACACACCTCTGGAAAGATTGTTATATCATGCAAGAGTTCAAAAATTCTGACTCTTTCCGGTATGATCATGGATCAGGAGGCGGTTCAGGATTCTATGGCAATCAGGGTGGACATAACAATCAAAGTAATCAGGGTAATCAAAGTGGCTATAATCATCCGGGCAGTCAGCAGCAGCAGCAGTCGGGTTACCAGAGCAACCCGAAGCAGTTGAATAGCGGACAGTATCATGTCTTCACCACTAGATTGGACAAGCGCGATCAGAAGCTTCATAAAAGGATGGTGAATGCCATTGAACCGGCGGTGCCCTATTATTTGCGCTGGTCCGAGCAGCCCATTGTGTGGAGTAGAGATGATCATCTACCCCGGGTTGACAATCGGGTCATCTGGCTCTGGTGGTGGCACCTCAGCTGGGAGGTTATAAGTTCACTAAGGTACTCATGGATGGAGGGAGTAGTATTAATATCCTTTATTATGAAACTTTCCGTCGCATGGGGCCAACAGATAAAAATCTTAAACCGTCCAATACGGTGTTCCATGGTGTGGTGCCTGGTAAGTCGGCATATCCTGTTGGTAAGATAACTCTGGAGGTGGCTTTTGGAGATGAGCATGACTCGAGATCAGAAACCTTGACCTTTGAAGTGAAAATCAGAAGCCTGTATCATGCCCTATTTGGACGGCCAGCTTATGCCAAGTTTATGGCACGGCCTTGTTATGTCTATCCACAGCTCAAGATGCCGGGTCACAAGGGAACTATAACCATGCATGGAAGCCACAAGATTGCTCTGGAGTGTGAGGAAGGTGATGCGGCTTATGCTGAGTCGGCTTGTGCAACAGAGGAGTTGAAGTTTTACAAAGACAATGTTGATCCGACAGATATGACTTCGTTGAAGAAACCAACTACGGAGCATGATCCGGCCCTGAAGTTTAAGTCGGCTGATGAGACTAAACTTGTTGCCTTCGTACCGGGCGATTCGTCCAAGCAGTTTAGCATTAGCGCTAACTTGGATCTGAAATAGGAAAGCGCGCTCATCAAGTTCATCCGTGAGAATCGGGACATCTTTGCATGGAAGCCTTCTGACATGCCTGGTGTACCGAGAGAACTCGCTGAGCACACCCTCAATGTTGATCCTAAGTATAAACCGGTCAAGCAGTTTCTCCGCCGGTTCAATGAAGAAAGACGCAGAGCTATTGGAGAAGAAGTAGCCAGGCTCTTGGCGGCTGGATTTATCGTTGAAGTATTCCATCCTGAGTGGTTGGCTAATCCGGTGCTGGTCCTCAAGAAGAATGGCACTTGGCGTATGTGTGTGGATTACACAGATCTCAACAAAGCTTGTCCGGAAGATCCTTTTGCCCTCCCCTGTATTGATCAGATTATTGATGCTACGGCGGGTTGTGAGCGGTTAAGTTTTTTGGATACATATTCTGGTTATCATCAGATCACGATGGCAGTTAAGGACCAGGAGAAGACGGTCTTCATAACTCCCTTTGGAGCCTTCTGCTATGTGTCCATGCCCTTTGGGCTCAGGAAAAAGTCCATTTTAAACCCTGAATTTGTAGAGGTTCGGCGAAATGAACCCCTAAGTCGAATCCCGGTCGATTGCACCCTGAACTATGCAATCCCGGTCTAAATCGAACCTTCGGGTCGGTTGGATGGCCGGTATTCGGACATTTCGCAGAGGGCGCACACCAGCTCCTGCTGGGCCAGCCCGCTTTAGTTTTCTTCAATTAAGAAACAAAAATTCGCAAAGGGCGCTACTCCCTGCTGGGCCGGCCCACATAAATTTTTCGTTAAAAAGCAAAAAAAAACTCTGCTCGAACACGAGACCCCATGCTGGTGCTGTTTGAACAAAAAAAAGAAACTTCTGAACTAGAATTTCAAAAATAAAAATATTTTACAAATTTTCAAAAAAAAATCACGGATTTAGAAAAAGTTCAACAATTTTGAAAGAAGTTCACGGGTTTTCAAAAGAAAAGTCCACGGATTTGGGAAAAAAATTCATAGATTTTGAAAAAGAAACTGTAAAATTGAAAAAGTGTTCGTGCATATTTTTCTTTAATATTTCTTTACTATGTTTTTTTTCATCTATATATACAAAGTTCATTGCGTATATTAAGGAAATTTTCACAGTAATTTCCAAAAATTTCACTCATTTAAAAAAATGTTCATCTTGTATTAGAAATTTGTTCAGTGTATATCGCACAATTGTTGAATATTTATTCCAAATTTGTTCAACATATATTACAAATATGTTCATTTATTAATATTTTTTAAAAAATTCTATCATATATCTGCCGCGAGTTTGAATTATGTTCCACCACCTTTTCATTTTTGTTCGCGTGTCCAAAATGCGTACAATACAAATTTTGTGTGCTTTTTAAAAAAAGTTTCTGTTTTAACTTTTTGGTTGCTAAATTAAAAACATTCCTGTTATATATTTTCTAAAAATACTGAAAACTGTTCACAATCTCAAAAAGTGTTCGTGTTTTTCATAATTTATTTGTTTTTCAGATATTCTTTTGAAAATTGTTCGCGTTTTTGGAATCTATTTGGGGTTTGCAAATTTTGTTCATGTTTCATTTTGAAATCAGAATTACAAAACACCTTCACTTTTCCAAAAATATGGAATAAAAAAAAGTGCGGCATCTTAAAACTGCTAGCAATTTTCAAGAAATGTTTTCGAAAATGTTTTCCAATCTCAACGCTGCTGTCTATTCTTATATATTTCCGCACCGTTATGTTTAGGTTGTTGTTTGTGGTGTAGTGGCTAATGGCTCTTGGTTGGTCTCCGCAGTCGTGGGATCGAGTCCTGGTACTCTCTGTTGAATTTCAACATTTTTTGTCGCGCGGAAAAGGAAACGAAACAACAGGCGGGTTGGGGGGCCGGCCCAGTCTATCAAGCCTGTGCGTTGAGTTGCTGATATGCCGCCCCTTGGCCCATCAGCTACACAAATCCAGATTAACTGTAGCCAGGGTTTAATTTAGACCGGAATTGCATAGTTCAGGGTGCAATCGACCGGGATTTTGAATTGAAGGTTCATTTCACTGAACACCTACAAATTCAGGGTTTAAAATGGACTTTTTCCTTTGGGCTCAAGAGTGCACAGGCAACTTATCAACGGTGTGTGCAGAATTGTCTTCATAAACAGATCGGCCGCAATGTTCACGCCTATGTCGATGATATTGTGGTGAAATCAAGGAAAAAGGAGACATTGATTGATGACTTGAAGGAAACCTTTGATAACCTGCGGGTTTATAAAATGATGCTTAATCCGGCCAAGTGCGTCTTTGGTGTACCTGCAGGCAAGATCTTGGGTTTTTTGGTGTCTAACAGTGGCATTGAAGCTAATCCGAAAAAGATCAAGGCCATCACCTCCCTGGCTAAACCAAAGTGTATCAATGATGTTCAACGCCTGGCAGGCCGGATTGCCGCGTTGAGCCGGTTTGTCAGTCGTCTTGGTGAGAAGGCCATTCCTTTGTATCAGATGCTGAAGAAAACGGATAACTTCGTCTGGAGTGACGCCGCTAATGAAGCATTTGAGGAGTTAAAGCGGCAGCTAGCTAATCCGCCGATTCTCGCTGTTCCGGTTGATACAGAACCGTTGCTGCTATATGTGGCAGCTAACGCTCGGGCTGTTAGTGTGTCTATTGTGGTGGAGCGCTAGGAGGCAGGAAAGGAATATCCGGTTCAGCGGGCGGTTGACTATATTAGTGAGGTACTCATTGAATACAAGCAGAGGTACTCGCATTGGCATAAATTGGTGTATGGGGTTTTCATGGCAAGCCGGAAGCTTAAGCAGTATTTCCAAGGTCATCCCATCACGGTGGTCAGCTCTGCTCCTTTGGGGGATATAATCCAGAATAAGGAAGCAACTGGTCGAATTGCTAAATGGGCTATCGAGCTCGGGCCTCACGGGTTGAAATACATACCCCAAACGGCGATCAAATCTCAGGAACTTGTGGATTTCATCAATGATTGAGACAAAATTACAAGCACCAGAAGAGAAGCCAGATCACACTTATTGGACTATTCATTTTGATGGGTCGAGGCAATTGGAGGGCTCGGGGGCTGAAGTCATGTTAACTTCCCCACGAGGTGATAAGTTTTGTTATGTTCTTCGTTTGATGTTCCCTTGCACTAATAATGCAGCTGAATATGAGGCCTTACTCCATGGTCTACGGATGGCTAAGGAGATGAATCTCAGCCGAGTTAAATGCTTCGGTGACTCGGATCTTGTGGCTCAACAAGTGTCTGGCACTTGGGATTCCAAGGACCCACTGATGGCAACATATCCTCGTGAGGTGGATATTGTTGCAGGTCACTTCAAAGGTTATCGGGTGGATCATGTGGACCGACGAAAGAATGTAGCGGCAGACGCTTTAAGCCGCCTGGGTTCCCAACGTAAACCGGTTCCACCTAATGTTTTCCTGGACGTTTTGCATAATCCGCCCGTCAAGCTCCATTGTGAAGAGGATTTGGCTGTTCCTGATCCGGAGGCTCAGTTGGTGGCAGCTCTATGTATTATCCCGGATTTGACAGTTCCGTATCTGGCGTATATAAACCGGGGCGAGTTACCAGAGGATGAAACTTTGGCCAGACAGATAACCCGGCGGTCCAAGTCCATGACTATTATCAATGGAGAGCTACATGATTGCAGTGTGACAGGGGTGTTTCAACGCTGTGTATCTCCTGTGGAAGGCCATGAAATTTTGCGTGAGATCCACGAAGGAGATTGTGGGCACCACGCCGGTTCAAAATCTTTGGTGGCCAAGGCGTTTCGTCATGTTTTTTATTAGTTGACAGCTCATGCTGATGCCGATGACTTGGTTAAAAGATGTGATGGCTATCAAACATTCTCACGGCGTGTTCATGTACCAGCTCAAGAATTGAGGATGATTCCAATCACCTGGCCTTTTGCAACTTGGGGGCTGGATATGGTTGGGCCTTTCAAGAGGTCCAACGACAAGAAGACCCACCTTTTGGTGGCAGTGGATAAGTTCACAAAATGGGTGGAGGCAGAGCCAGTTAGTAAGTGTGATGCAGCCACGGCAGTTCAATTCATCAAAAAGGTGATCTTCCGGTTTGGCTTTCCACACAACATTATAACAGACAATGGTACCAATCTATCAAAGGGTGCCATGAAGGAGTTCTGTCAACGTGAGCACATCCGGCTTGACGTGTCATCAGTGGCTCACCCACAGTCCAATGGTCAAGCGGAGAGGGCCAATCAAGATATCTTGAGAGGCATCAAACCCCGGCTATGGTTCCTTTGCAACGGACGCCGGGTTGTTGGGTTGAGGAGTTACCTTCAGTATTATGGAGCATCAATACCACACCCAACAGATCAACAGGCTACACACTGTTCTTCATGGTTTATGGAGCGGAAGCGGTTCTTCCTAGTGACATCCTTCATGACTCACCTCGTGTAGCGGCATATGTTGAAGCGGATAACGAGAAGGCACGGCAGGAAGCTCTTGACCTGTTAGATGAGGAGCGTGACATGGCGGCAGCCCGTTCGGCGATTTATCAGCAAGATCTGCGTCGTTATCATAGCCGCCGGGTTAGAACCAGAACCTTTCAAGAAGGAGAT
Organism: Aegilops tauschii subsp. strangulata; assembly: GCF_002575655.3. Lineage (NCBI taxonomy): Eukaryota > Viridiplantae > Streptophyta > Magnoliopsida > Poales > Poaceae > Aegilops > Aegilops tauschii. Next base: position 647,726,802 of record NC_053041.3, on the reverse strand, counting down.
TTGGTGCTTCGACTCATCCAGGATCAGACGGATAAGCACAAGCTATCCCCCCCTTGGAAAGGGCCTTTTGTGGTCAGCAAGGATTTGCACAATGGGTCGTACTACCTAATCGATGTTTGAGAGCGCAAAGACTCACGTAAATCGGAGGAGGAGACCAACCGGCCGTGGAATATTGCTCATCTTCGGCCCTACATATTACGACATTGTATATATTATGATCAATATAATAAACCGGAACCTCGGCTAAAGCGGGGTATCTGTTGTTTTCTTACATCATGTGTGGTTACATGGAGCTTACAAAGCGGCGTTCGGTTTACCCCTTGATTTAGCTTCTTAAAGCTTGATATCAGATCGTTTGGGGGCTTGGTCGTATCCGAACCATAGCCACGCCTCTTGATCGGCGTAATGCCACAGAATCACATGGGAGCATGGTCGAACCCGAACCATGACTACGCCTCTTGATCGGCGTAAAGCCACAGAATCACTTGGGAGCATGGTCGAACCCGAACCATGACTACGCCTCTTGATCGGTGTAAAGCCACAGAATCACTTGGGGGCTTGGTCGTATCCGAACCATAGTCACGCCTCTTGATCGGCGTAATGCCATAGAATCACTTGGGAGCATGGTCAAACCCGAACCATGACTACGCCTCTTGATCGGCGTAAAGCCACAGAATTACTTGGGGGCTTGGTCAAACCCGAACCATAGCAATGCCTTTTGATCGGCGTAATGCCACAGCATCATTTGGGGCTTGGTCGAACCCGAACCATAGCAACACCTCTTGATCAAATTTGGGGCCTGGCAGCCCGTGAAAAGCCTCGACTACAACGGTTTTATTTGCCTTTTGCTAAGTTTCTTTTTCTTTTGCTAAAGATTTGTGATGTTTTCAAACCAGTGTTTATCAACCCGGTTGGGCTGTCAACTACAAGTTGTCAGTACATGACCAAGTTATAATCCGGAGACTATCAGCCCTGTCTGGTTTTGACTCATAGTCACTAGTATGGAATAAGCCGGTGTTTTTCACATCCCGGAACGGTTTTTTTGGAAACCGGCATTATATAGCAGGAGATGTTTTTACTCTGGATTAAGGTTATTACCTTCATTACAAGGTTGGTCAGCTAACACTATGCCTAAAGGTCGCAGGTATCATATATTTCCATACTTGGTTATCTTTTACAACCTTGGTTATAAAACTTGGTCATTTATATAGTTGGGTATCATGACCCGCCCGGTGGTAAACCGCCAGGGCATTTTTAGCTTTTTATCTGCAGGAACAATTGGAATAAAAAGCTGTGGATTATGAACATCATATGTTAAAGCATGGCGGATTAACACGCATCAGTTGCAGATAAATATGCACGAAGGCATAACAGACCAACTGTTTTAACTAGCCTATTACAAGGCGTTTCAGTACTTAAAGGAATAATTGTTTCTCAATCAACATTGCAGTATGGAAGGATAAACCGGCCACCGGGTTATGATCACTGAGCAGCTTGACCTGATGGCTGCGGGTCATCTTGCGCCGGTTCTTCTTCGTCCCTACCCAGCGGCTGGAAGTCAACGGTTGTTCAGTCAATCCCAGTTAAAGCTTGGAACACAGCTTTGTCGCTTATAAGGGTGGACGGTTCAATATCAGGGGCATAAGTGTGCTTACGGATTGGAGGGATCAGACTTTGAGTTTCAAGAGCTGGTGCAGCAACCCGCTTGCTGTTGATATCATAACTCGCCTGATAATGTGAAAGATCAGCTTCTTCAGCAAGTTGACAAGCCAGTGGATGTACTTCCCGGTTTATGGCGCGGAGATCTTCAGTGCAAAATTCTGTTCCGTTCTCTTTCAAGCTTGGGTAGCCCTTAGCCACGTCCGTCGGATCAAGATCACGCACCCATGCTTTTTCCCGGGTTAGTGCGGTTAGAGCGCCAGCCCTTGCAGCAGACCTCTTCAGCTCTTCTATCCGGGCAGGCATCATAGATAGCCTGTCTAAGGTATCCTTGATCAACGTCGGGGGTGGCTTATTGTGCGAAGCGGTGCAGATAATCCGTTGTGCGCTGGTATAAAATTGCTCTATCAGTGTGTAGGCAGCCTTCAACTTCTTCTGCACATCTGAGCCCAGATGGCTAATGCGGCTTCTGCGTTTTCAGCCCTTTTTATCAAAGCGGCTTTTTTAGTCTCCCAATCCGCCCGCTCTTTGTTGGAGCCCTCTTTCAGTTTCTCCATAGCGCCTAGAGTGCGGGTCAACTCTTCCTTCGCTTTGGAGGCTTCAGATTGCTGGGTTTTGATGTTCTCCTGCAGATTAGCGGTTTGGCATTCCTTCTTGCTCAACTCCGCCTATAAAGAGACAGATACATAATGAGTTGACAGTACATATTTGAAGCACCAAGCACATAACAAGTTATGCCCTTAGTACTTGGGGGCTAATGCATATTTGCGTTTACTCAGAAATTTTTACAAGTCCCAAACACAATACAAGTATTAAGCTTGGTACTTGGGGGCTAATGTGTGTGTGCTCAAAAAGCTGTTGATATGGGAATTCTTCTACAGTCCCGGTTCATCTTTATAAAGTTAAACCGGCCCTTGGGGACTATACCGGCGAAAGAGAAGTATAGAAAATTATAAGGAACCGGTTCATCTAAATAAGGTAATCCGGTCCCTGGAGGCTAAATAGGCAAGGTTAAGTTATGACAAAAGTCCCGATTTAGATTGTATCATAAACCGTCACTTGGGAGCTACTACAAGCCGATGAACTGAAATTGGACAAAGGAGAAAAACAGTAGTTACCTCATATCGCTCCTTCATCAAGTTTACCAAACTAGCTTCATAGTCGCGACTGGTATACAGACGGTTCAAGAAGCCAGAGTGAATATCTTGAACATTGAGGTTGGCGAAGCTTGATAAATCGGCATTCCATTTGCCTTTGCCGATAGCAGAGAGATCATCCTTGGCAGTATGCTTTGACAAAGCTACAGGGTTGCCTGGAGTGGAGTGGCCAGTGCCAGTAATCATAACATCATCATCTTGTTCATCCGCAGCTCTTGCCGGAGTTGGCGGTTATCAGTGTCCTTCGTTGGACTGGCCGGTTTGTCACCAGTTCGGACAGGGCTGGTTGGCCGGTCTGCATGACTTGTAATATCAACTTGCATTTGTTCAGCAAGGAAATCATGGTCTTGAAGCGGCGGATCATGAAGCATGGCTTCAGCATCGGTTCCTTCCAGATCTGGAGTTGTTTCCGGTTCAGCAGCTACATTTTCATCAGCCAGTTTGTTCAACCGAGCTTTCTTGCTTGGTCTTGGCTTGGCGCTGCGAAAAGATAAGACATAAGGATCAGTACAGTATGAAAATATAAACATATCAAGAATAAAGACACGTGCATAACTCACCCAGGAACTGTTTTGAGAGCTGGAAGCTGTGTGGCCGAAGACTCGCCAGAGGATGAGTGAGAAGTACCCTGATAATTTGAATCAGACGTGTTAAGAGGCTGGAGAAAACAACCTGCTTTTGGGCATGAAGTATCAAAGGGATAAGAGACCTCTGATCGGCGTTTCTGAACCAGGCTGTTCGGTAAACCGGCGGAGGTAACTACCTGGCCGCTGTGCCGGGTTGTACGGCGAGCTTCGTGCTGCTGCGTCTTCAAAAGAAAGTTTGGATCCAAATAAGCAAGAGGGTGAGAAAATTTTACTTTCTGGTTTGCTTGACGGATTTTTGATGTTGGCAGAGGATCTGAATCGGAGGAAAGAATAGTTACCTTTGCGTCCTTGGCGTGACTGCCTTCAGCGTCGTCCTGATAATAATCATTGTCAATGAGATGTATGAAAAATAAGCCAAGAGAGTCAAGTTCTACCTCTGATTCCGGATTACACACATTGTCATCAGCTGGTAGATCGGAGGATGCAATGGTCCTTCTCTTGGCAGGTTTCTTGACAACCTTGGTCTTTGGACGAACTAGCATGACCGGTTTGTCTTGCGGTTTTGCCGGTTTATCTTGTGATGGTTTCTTGTTCCAGAACGGATCATCACCCTGTCAGAAAAATAATCACACTTTCAGAGAATATTTGGACAGAAGCGAATTTAGATACAAAGGATTAGATGATTCTTACAGCTGGTGGCTTATTGAAGGTGCAGAAAGGGAGTAGCCCGGTTTGGGCACAGACGTCCTCCGGTTCGTTCAGTATTTTCTTTACAGCCTCAGTGACTTCGTCATCTGTAAGCTGAATGTCAATGTGCCGCTGAGCATCCTTCAAACTCCCCGTGTACTCACACATCAAACCGGGGCGTCGGCTTAAGGGCAGAATGCTCCAGCTTATCCAGCAACGAGCAAGATCGACTCCTGTCGAACTGATCGCCATGAATGCTCTAAGCTTCGAAAGTTGGAGAGCATAGTTGGCCCGTTCTCTTGCTATCAGCCTCTGAGGAAATGAGTGTGTGTTGCTCAGGCGTTCAGGGCGGTAACCCCGCAGGGGTTTTTCGTCAGATGGAGAGGTATCCATGCAGTAAAACCAAGTTTGGATCCACTCTTTGGGGTGACTGTGGAGTTTGGGATGGGGGAAGGTGACTTCTTTTCTCTTCTGAACCGCCATTCCGCCCAGTTCCGTATTGGTCCATCTGAGAACTCGGTGCGACGGTTTAAATGAAAGAAATCCTTAAACAGTTCGACTGTAGGTTCCTCTTGCAGATAAGCTTCACAGAATACTTGGAAGTGGCAGATATTGGTAACAGAGTTGGGATCGATGTCTTGAGGGCGCAGCTAAAAATTGGCTAGCACATGTCGGAAATTTTTTAAACCAGGAGGGCTAAATCCTCGTCCGAGATGATCAGCAAACATGACTACTTCTCCATCCTTGGGTGTCGGAGGATTTTCCGGGCCAGGGACCCTCCAGTGGATGACATCTTTCTTGGCTAGGGCGCCCGTCGTAACAAGGTTGTTTAATTGCTCCTCGGTTACTCGAGAGGGAGCCCAATTGCACTCATAAACTTGTTTAGCCATGACAAGGAAAAATATGAAACATGAGTATTACCGGTTTAAGATTAAAGTGGACAACTATACAGCGGTATGAGGATACTAGCATATTGGTAAACCGGAGTCTGGCAATGGAAAAGTGTAATGCATTGGCGGTTCAACAGGGGACTAATGCTATCTACCGGGTCACCATTTTTTCTGTGAGGTTAAACCGGCCAATCTGGTATTCAAAGGGTGTAAGAGAAGGAAGAAACAAGTTTCACATCTAGCTATGGTAATTTCAGATCTACCGCGCATGGGAAAAACAAAAGATATTCTGACCTAAATTCTAGTATACTGAAGGTTCACTAAGATGAGATGAGTTGGATATCAAACAGGTGCTGAAACTGCTAAAGCACGAGATATATGTGGTTTAAACTACTACCGCACGAGACCTATGTGGTTTTTGGATCTAACCCACCGATATAAACAAGGGAAAAGAAGGGCGGCGACGAACACCGATGAACGATGGAAACCCTAAGCGCAGATCTATGGTAAGAGAAAGGGGAGACTTACGGGTGCTATTGAGCAGTGGCGGCGCGTGGAGGAGCTCTGGTACGTTCAGGTCGATGCAGCGGCCAAGGGTGGTGCAGGAGTCGAAGGTTGATGGCGGCGGCCGAGGTCGAAGGTTCGGGCGTCGCGAGGATGAAGATGAAGCGAAGAGGCACGAGGGGGAAAATGGAAGGACCCCCTGGCCCTATTTATAGGAAGATAAATGACAGATGCGAAAATCGAGGAGCCAGATTTTTTAATATAAGGTGATGTTGTCGCCTTGATTGTCGGAGGCTCGTTAATGACAGATGACGTCACGGCGGTTTACCAAGATCCTAGAAGATGATGTCATGGCGGTTTACCAGATTGTGTGAAGATTTTGAAGAAGAAATTTTCTCAAGTATTGAGGATTGACATGAACCAGTTCAAATCAATCTGGGGCCTAATGTTGGGGATATTACCACTGGGTGTAAACCGGCCAGGAGAGGTCGGGTTAACTTCATAAGTAGTTCATCTGTATCTGAAGCCCATGAAGACAGACGGTGACGCTTCATGAAGGCCCAGGGCCCAAAGCCGGTTTAAGGCATGTAGACACAAACTGACATTGAGATGTAAACTTGTATTGTAAGATATGCGTAGCAGAGACCGAGCCGGACACGATTATGAGCCGGCCTCGGAGTTTGTAAACCGACGGGCGTCAACCCATGTATATAAGGGGACGGCCCGGCGGCGGTTCAGGTACAACAAACAACAACTCGAGACTCAGGCAAAGCGTATTCGCTCCCTGGTCATCGAAACCCATCAATTCCATCACAACTAGACGTAGGCTTTTACCTTCATCGTAAGGGGCCGAACTAGTATAAAACTCTCTTGCCTCCCTTGTCCGCTTTAACCCCTTTAAGCTATCCCGTAGCGATGGCTCCATGACTATGTCCTTTCTCTAGGACATCTGCCGTGACAAAACCACGACAGTTCCCTTACGACCTGGCATCTTGAGCTGCAGATAAACATAACAGGGCCGTGCCATGAACTTAGCATAAGCCGGCCGTCCAAACAGGGCATGATACGGACTTTGGATTTTCACCACTTCAAAAGTAAACGTCTCTGATCTCGATTCATACTCATCTCCAAAAGAAACCTCCAGGGCTATCTTACCAACCGGATAAGCTGACTTGCCAGGCACCACACCATGAAAAACAGTGTTTGACGGTTTAAGATTCTTATATGTTAACCCCATATGACGGAAGGTGTCATAATACAATATGTTGATACTGCTCCCTTCATCCATGAGCACCTTAGTGAACTTATAACCTCCAACCTGAGGCGCCACCACCAACGCCAGATGACCCGGATTGTCAACCCGGGGCGGGTGATCCTCTCGACTCCACACAATAGGCTGCTCAGACCAGCGCAAATAATGGGGCACCGCCGGTTCAACTGAGCTCACCGCCCTTTTATGAATCTTAAGATCGCGTTTGCATAGGCTAGTGGTGAAGACGTGATACTGTCCACTGCTCAACTGCTTCGGCTGACTTTGGTAACCTGACTGCTGCTGATTTCCTGGCTGGTTATAACCACCCTGGCTGCTCTGATTGCCTTGATTGCCGTGTCCACCCTGATTGCCCTGGAATCCTGAACCGGAGTTACCTCCACCATAACCCAGCTCGTAGGACCCGGGACCTGAAGTGCCGGATGGTCTATGATCATTCCAGAAAAAGTTTGAATTTTTGAACTCTCGCATGATATAACAATCCTTCCAGAGGTGCGTGGCCGGTTTGTCCCGCGATCCATGCTTTGGGAAGGGTTGGTTCAACAGGTAATTCAGGCGCTCCGGATTCGGACTGGGTTCTCCTCCTCGTGGGGGCGGTTTACCTTTACGACGCTGAGCATTACCCTGCGTATTGGTGTTAGCCACAAAATCTGAACTATTGCCCGCTTTACGCATACCATTATTATTGTGGCCCGTCGGGTTATGCTGCTGCCCCTTGGTGTTGCCGTTCTTCTTTCCCTTCCCCGGCTTTTCATCGTCAGAATCGGGGTCCTTGGTACTATCAGAATCAGCATACTTAACCAGAGCAGCCATAAGTGTTCCCATGTCATTGCAGTGACGCTTGAGCCGTCCCAGCATCAATTTCAAAGGCTTAAACCGGCAATTACCCTCCAGTGTTATAACTGCCGAGTCAGCATTGATGCGGTCCGATGAATGCAAAATCTCTTAAACCCGGCACACCAAATGGGTTGTTGACTCGCCTTCCTCCTGGATGCAGGCATCTAAATCCAGGATTGACATAGGTTGCTTGCATGTGTCCTTGAAATTTGCTATAAACCGGGCTTTTAACTCGTCCCATGATCCAATGGAGTTAGCTGGTAAACTCTTCAGCCAAGTGCGAGCCGTTCCGTCCAACATCATAGTGAAATACTTCGCACATGCCGCTTCATCCACATCTAGCATCTCCATGGCCATATCATAACTTTCCACCCATGACTCGGGAGGTAAATCGGCGGTGTAATTAGGCACCTTACGTGGGCCCTTGAAACCCTTAGGCAGCCACACATTACACAAAGCCGGGGTGAGACAGGGCACCCCCCAAGAGCTGAAAGTAAGACCTCGTTCCACAGAAGTCGTCAGACGAACTGGAGTGAGCTGACGGTCCTGTGCTGCTAACTCGGCCTCCCGGCGCGCCCTACCATTATCCACCACATCCTGAGCATTCGCACCGCCGCTCGCCGGATTAGGCCCTCGAGGGGCATCACGGATTTGTGCACTGCTTGACATGGCCGGTTCATCCATGTGTCTACTGTAACTCCGGCTCGGGCGTGGGGTTGAATGAAGCATGTCTTGACTATGTGAATAGGCCTGCTGCTGCACCATAGCCGTTTGAAGAAGATCCCTGGCACGCCGTGTCTCAACCACCGCGGGGGACTGACCCTCCATTGGAATAACTGCCAATCGCGACACCGTAGCGATCATGTTATCCAAAGGGGTGGAGAAGTCACCCGGCGGTGCCGGCATATACTGTGGTGGGTCATGGGTCCGACGAGGCGGGTCGGTTACCCTTGGTTGATCCGGCGCTTCGATCCGGTTTACCGCTGCCGGATTACTGGTTCCTGCTCCTGGTGTGCTAAAGAGATTCATTGCTTCGTAAACCGGTGGCAATCGAGACCGATGCTTTCTCCGAAATACCTCGTTTGAAGCGTTCTGATCCAACATGAGTCGCTAATTTTGTGCCTGAATCCGCTGTGCCTGTGCATCCAAAGCGGCTCGCTCCTCAGCCATCCTGGTTTCCTCAGCCGCTAAGTCCTCCTTGGCTTGAGTTATCTGCTCCTGCAGCTTAGCAACCTCCGTATTATGCTGATCTTGGGTTTCCGGGGTAACCTGGGTGGCCAATAATGTCGTCCAAGCGTCCAATAACCCGGACAAGACTTGGGCCGGCCGGCACGCGGGGCCTCCTGCCCCAGCTGCTGATCCGGAAATCACTTCAGCCGCAGCCGAAGATTGCAATGTGGGCTGTGTACCGGCCATGAAGATCGCAACCCGGTTCGATGGTTCAAGGGGGTCCAGAATACTGTCGCCATCGGAACAGCCCCCAAACCGGCCATCTTGTAGTTGGTACAGTGACTCGGTCTCCCCGGTGGATGACTCGCCATCTGAATAAACGACGGTCTCACCATCGGACGCAGGTTCAAGTTCCGCACCATTGATGAATCCTACGAATGCACGCTTCAAGGCGGGCTGAACCCGGGCAGGGCTTGCACGCTGAGCCATCTCAACGAGGTCGGTGCAGATGTCCGTCTCAGGGCCCGGTTCGCTGATCTTGCCGATGAAGACGTGAATTCCTCCAAAGGGGACCCGGTACCCGTACTCGATTGAGCCGGCCTCGGGGCCCCAACCTGCGTCATCGATGTAGAGCTTGCCGCGACGATTCTTGGTCATCCGGCCCATGGCGTATCCCTTGAGCCCTTCAAAGTTGCCCTTCAAGAACTCGAAACCATCGTGCGATAGCCCCATGGTGGGCGCCAACTGTCGTGGGTTTGTCATGGCAGCTGTCCTAGCGAAAGGACTTAGTCATGGAGCCATCGCAACAGGTTAGCTTAAAGGGGTTAAACCGGACAAAGGACACGGGAGTTTATACTGGTTCGGCCCCTTGCGGTGAAGGTAAAAGCTTACAATCCAGTTGTGGTGGAATTGATGTGGTCTCGATGATCAGGGAGCAGAATCGCTTTACCTGGATCTCGAGCTGTTGTTTCTTGTCCCTGAACTGCCACCGGGTCGTGCCTTTATATACACAGGTCGACGCCCGCCGGCTTACAGAGTCCCGATGCCGGTTTATACACGTATCCGGCTCGGTCTCTAGTTTCTCATACCTCACGATACATGTTATGCATTACATGGCGGTTTATAGCTACAGACCTTAATCTACCTTTGGGCCTTGGGCCTTTGAGTCTCTGTAGTAAAGCGCCTTATTCCTTGTCTTCATGGGCTGCAAATATAAACAATCCATTATGGGTATAACCCGGCTTCACCTGGCCGGTTTACACCCAGTAGTAATATCCCCAACAATACCCATAATTATTGCATGAGTGTTAGCAATTGTGAAAGAGTAAATGATAGTTGAGTATGTGGACTTGCTGAAAAGCTCTTATATTGACTCTTTCCGATGTTATGATAAATTGCAATTGCTTCAATGACCAGGATCATAGTTTGTTAGTTTTCAATGAAGTTTCTGATTCATACTTGACATTGTGAATAGATTGTTACTTTAGCATAAGAAATAATATGACTATATATATATATATATATATATATATATATATATATATATATATATGTTGCTGCTATAAGAATGATCATTATGCCCTCATGTCCGTATTTTATTTTATCGACACCTCTATCTCTAAACATGTGGACATATTTTTCGATTTCGGCTTCCGCTTGAGGACAAGCGAGGTCTAAGCTTGGGGGAGTTGATACGTCCATTTTGCATCATGCTTTTATATTGATATTTATTGCATTATGGGCTGTTATTACACGTTATGTCACAATACTTATGTCTATTCTCTCTTATTTTACAAGGTTTACATGAAGAGGGAGAATGCCGGCAACTGGAATTCTGGGCTGGAAAAGGAGCAAATATTAGAGACTTATTCTACACAGCTCCAAAAGTCCTGAAACTCCACGAAAGTCATTTTTGGAATTAATAAAAAATACTAAGCAGAAGAAGTACCAGATGGGGCCCACACCCTGGCCACGAGGGAGGGGGCGCGCCCTACCCCCTGGGCGCCCCCCTGCCTCGTGGGCCCCTTGGCAGGCCTCCGGTGACCATCTTCTGCTATATGAAGTCTTTTACCCTGGAAAAAAATCATAAGAAAGCTTTCGGGATGAAACACCGCCACCACGAGGCGGAACCTTGGCGGAACCAATCTAGAGCTCTGGCGGAGCTGTTCTGTCGGGGAAACATCGCTCCGGGAGGGGGAAATCATCACCATTTTCATCACCAACGATCCTCTCATCCGGAGGGGGTCAATCTCCATCAACATATTCACCAGCACCATCTCCTCTCAAACCCTAGTTCATCTCTTGTATCCAATCTTTGTCCCAAAACCTCAGATTGGTACCTGTGGGTCACTTGTAGTGTTGATTACTCCTTGTAGTTGATGCTAGTTGGTTTATTCGGTGGAAGATCATATGTTCAGATCATTTATGCATTTAATACCCCTCTGATTATGAACATGAATATGATTTGTGAGTAGTTACGTTTGTTCCTGAGGACATGGGAGAAATCTTGCTATAAGTAATTATGTGAATTTTGTATTCGTTTGATATTTTCATGAGATGTATGTTGTCTCTCCTCTAGTAGTGTTATGTGAACGTCGACTACATGACACTTCACCATTGTTTGGTCCTAGAGGAAGGCATTGGGAAGTAATAAGTAGATGATGGGTTGCTAGAGTGACAGAAGCTTAAACCCTAGTTTATGCGTTGCTTCGTAAGGGGCTGATTTGGATCCATATGTTTCTTTCTATGGTTAGGTTTACCTTAATACTTCTTTTGTAGTTGCGGATGCTTGCAATAGGGGTTAATCATAAGTGGGATGCTTGTCCAAGAAAGGGCAGTACCCAAGCATCGGTCCACCCACATATCAAATTATGAAAGTAACGAACGCGAATCATATGAGCGTGATGAAAACTAGCTTGACGATAATTCCCATGTGTCCTTGGGAGCATTTTCCTTCATATAAGAATTTGTCCAGGCTTGTCCTTTGCTACAAAAAGGATTGGGCCATCTTGCTGCACTTTATTTACTTTCATTACTTGTTACCCGTTACAAATTACCTTATCACAAAACTATCTGTTACTGATAATTTCAGTGCTTGCAGAGAATACCTTACAGAAAACCGCTTGTCATTTCTTTCTGCTCCTCGTTGGGTTCAACACTCTTACTTATCGAAAGGACTACGATAGATCCCCTGCACTTGTGGGTCATCACAATGCTATTAATTAGAAAATAAACATTAAGTTCTCTCGTTCTCCCCTCCTTCTTGGTCACGGTGCACAACCTAAGATGACTTATTCACCTAGACGGAGGGAGTAGTATAATTAAGTGCAAACCTGCTCACACCTAGTACGTATCAAACCTGAACATGTTCCCACTATGCAGGTTTTAGTACTAGGTTATAAAAAGGGGAACTAGTACCTAGCCGAAAATCGCTCTACCTCTTCCTCCTCATAAGTCTTTCTTGTTCGTCCGTCCTTGACATGGCCGGTGTGCAGAGCTCTAGGTTGAGAACTATCCAAACTACTCGTAACAAGGGAGCAGCCACCAATGCCGCGAAAAAAAAGAGGGCTCGCCGCCTCGCAGAGACCTCGAAAGATCTCTCAGGAGCAGGCGATGGCTCCCAGGAGCACCCTCCACGGAGGCGAACATGCTAAGCTGGCGGCGCTGGAGTTGTTATCCCTCAACGGCATGCCCGATCAGCTCAGTAAGCACCTCAATAAGCAGAAGGAGTTCATCCACGGCTTGGTGGAGCTTCTGAAGGAGAGCCTCAACGACATGCCTACTGAGCTCAGTGAGCAGGGGGAGTTGACCGCCGGCTTGGTGATGCTGTTGAAGAAGAGCATTGCCTTGGAGAAGAAGGCGACCGGCGAAATCCTGCAACTTCAGGAGGACAAGGCGAACCTCTGCCACGAGCTCGACCTGCTGAAGGAGGAGAACGTCGGCTGGAAGAATCTGCATGAGAATAGTAGTTCCTCGATGAAGATGCTGCAGGCCCTTCTCATGGAACAGAAGGAGGAGTTGGCGAAGCTCCGCATCAAGCACCAGGCTGCTGTCAAGGTACGTAATGCGGCCGTGGAACAGATGATGAAGGCTCGCATTGAGAAATCCTGCGTCATGGACAGAATGAAGAAGATTGCGGAGGACACACGCAAGGAGATGAAGGTCGTGGAGGCGATGAAGACGCAGTTACGACTCCGCGGCCAACAACCCTTCATGTAGTAGAGAGGAGCACCCCAGATTTGTGTGTGCGTCTTCCTTCTTTTTTTTGGGGTGATAATCTTCCTTCTTCTTTTGCTCATGTGTTTCTTATTTTGCTTCGGGTGCTTCGCCGCATGTGTCACGTTCTCTGCGAGGCATGAATAGAACAATGCTAACAATGAGATGACTAGCAAATTAGATCATTTTTTATCATCATATGGCACTGAGCTGCCGTGTTTCGTGCTCCTCTGTCGTACTACTCCAGTGGAAAACTTCACTATACCACACGGTTCTTTGCTCCTCCTCAGGTTGTCGGGACATTTATATGAGCAGTCAAATCACAAGGCCCCGCCTTCCAGAAGTAATGAGCCATCAAATCACAAAGGCCCTCGCCTGTCTTGAAACCGACCAAGCTAGACTGCCCCGCCCTCTAGCCTTTTAAAAAATGTATACTTTTGTATGGTAGTAGTATCGATGGATTGCGCCATGGAGCAAAACTAACGAAATGAAATTAAAGAAAAAAGGTGGTACATATAGAGAGCGCTCGTCGCCAAATTATGCATATAGTATTATTTAAAAAGCTAGTACGTGCTTAAATGGGGTGCTAAATTATATCAAAGAAATTAGCATACCTATTTAATTCTTGGGTTCTTATTATTTATGCCACTAGTTGTGTATCACTACTCAGTTTTGCCATTAGAAGTTACAACTACTCAAAAATGCCATCGATCCGTGAGATGCCTGCTCAAAAATGCAATTAGATATCTCAAAAATGCCATCGTTAAGTTAGATGTTTGCTCAAAAATGCCATTAGACATTGTTGTTTTCACGTAAAACCCGTTCACCATGTTATATGACAAAAATAAGCCAATTCTCACAATGATAAGTGTGGCCCCGCTTGTCAGGAGTAACCAATCGAATAATTTTACAGGAAGATATAAACGATGTTGGGATCAAGTAGGCCCCACACTTTATTTTACTATAGTGAGATAGAGGGAGACCTGGCATGTTGATCCACCGGTATTTATGTCATTATAACATGGCCTAAGAGATTTGAGTCACAATAATGGTGTCCAGCACAACACACCCCTCAAATAAAACTAAGCACCCTGATGTTCGCCATATATATTGTATGTATGTAATGTGAAGAAACGAGTGGTAGTACTATACCAACTAAAAGATCAACTGTAAGAAATACTAGTATGTACGTACTGAACAGTTAAAGTAACGAGAAGGAACATAACATAGTTCTGGTGGGGGCTCAGCACAACACACCCCTAAAATAAAACTAAGCACACCTGAAATTAAACTAAGCAACTAATCTGGTAGACACTGCATTAGAACCACCATGAGCAACGACACTACCACCTTACTCGGACTCCTCGTCCACGTGCTCGACTTCGTCCTTGTCCCTCTTCCTCTTGGGTGATACTTATTTGCTTGAACCGCACACTTGGCTCTTTCTCTTCATCCAACCCTTGTAGATATTGAAACAAAGGTAGACATCCATTGCAGCATAGTCGATGTGATCTATATCTAGTATATTCCACTCCCATGCATGATGAAACTTGAACAGAGGTTTCTTCAGTGTACCGTACGAAGGATGAACCATGGCTCCTGCCAGGGTCAGCATTGAAGGATGATCACGGGAGGGCACCAGCTCATGCTTCTGGAGGTCGAAGGGGTTGCCTACAACGAGGCCTATCCGATCCAGGACATCCCTGTCGTTCCTAAGGTCTACAGTAACGAATTTGACTCGACCGCTCTTGAGGAAGTTCTTAAATTCCTCGTACTCAACGTTGGCATGGCATATGTGGTAGACCAAGCATAAGTCATGCACGCAAACCTGGATCACGGCGGGCTTCTCCTTCTCTACCTCCTATAGATTCTTCTCGCTTTCCAGGACTGTGGTGTACTCAACATCTAGCCCAGTGACCCACTCATCCTTTGAGTTTTCGAACATGCGTCTGAAGCGAGCAAGACATCATTTCAGCGTCGCGGAAGAACGGGTGTAGATGACATCGAACTCATCGCCTGTGATGGTTCTAACCTTGTACTCACCAATGATCATGGAGATTTGGGACGCCATGGATTTGGGAGGAGGGTTAGGATTAGTGGAACTGTCGTGATGTGAAAGGACGGGACGACTAGGAGCGAACTGCCGTAATATTAAAGGACGTCCGGGGAGGAGTAGGAGCAAACTGCCAGCGGTTTTTGTAAAAATGCTTAGTGGGACATGCAAACGGCAGGGTAGTGGCTTGCCTGGTGGATAAATGAATTCATGCACAGTACTATGGGGGCCTAATTAGATGTCATGTCTACTCGACCCCCAATTAAATGGCTTTCGATGTCATGTAAAGCGTCGGGAAAATTACAGGTGATACGAAGCTTTCCATTCTCCCATGATACGGGCTTCCGAGAGCCCTTGGATCTGAGATCGAACAGTTGCATGGCGTGATTCTAGACCTATGGGTGAATATCCTATCCTGGAGGGTTATTCTGCAAATATTAAGCAACTAAGCATGCGACCATTTGATCTCAGATCCAAGGGCTGCCAGCAGTCCGTATCATGGTCGCGTCTACCACGACCATCGCCTCGCTCGCGCGGTCGCGCCCTTGGAGATTTAACACTGTGCGTTAGGCTATCTGATGTTGGCATGTCATACATAGTCATCACTTAGTCACTCATACAACAATGTTAGCTATAAGTTTGGCTATAAGGGTATTTTTTACTTCTCTCTATATCTTTCTTCGTAGTATTTATTGCATTTGCCAAGGAGTGACCACTTCCAATGAAATGGTAGTCTCAAGTCATTAAAAGCATGCACACCCCACATCTCTTATTGGTTGATATGTCACGAAACAAGAAACGATGTAGAAGTTAATGCACCGTGCCTAAGTGTTTTGGGATTATTTGGTTTTTGTAAGATGACTTGCATACCTAGACGGAGGGAGTAATTAACTTTCCACATCATACTTTATCCCTATGTGGCAGGCTTAGCACCTGTACGAGCAAGTAAAATAGTGGGCTATAAGCCCGCTTTCATGGCATTTTTTCATATGTGGAGGAAAGAGGCAAGGAAAAAGTGGAGGAGTGGGCTCTCATGTAAGAGCCAGCCTCTACATGGTGGAGCATTGGGAGAGGCACCTGTATACCATGGAGGTGGTCAGGAATCGGGAGACTCACGCTAGTCCTAGCGCCACAGTTAAAATGATAAAATGGCAAGTCAAATCACGGGGCCCCACCTGTCCAGCAGTAACTCGCTGTCAAATCACACAGCCCTACGTTTGCAGCAGCCTACTCCCTCATCTTCTCGCGTCTCCGTCAAACCGACTAGGCGGAACTGCCCCGCCTACAGCACGGAAAAAGCCCCGCCCTCGACTTTTAAATAGTATAGTATACTAATTTTGTATCAATGGATTGCGCCATGGCGCAAAGCCTCAAGAAAACGACGGTACACATGTATGGATTATACAGCACGCCCGTCGCATTCGTGTCGCACCCCAGATAGTCGGGCGGTCTGGCACGCCGTTCTCCGAATGGAACACGTGTCATATTGCGTTTGCACACACATGTGGGACCGCAATCGAGAACCGACCATAGGCACACTCCCCGGCCCTGCAAGTCGGGTGAGTTAATAGAAGAGAGAGACGAGCGATAGTACTAGAGAAGTGTTGTACAGACGTTGGTGCCTGGACGATCCCTGCATGACACGGAAGATCAGTTCGTCCATGCATGTGACCAGACTCCAGCAGACACGCCTAGATTGGCTATCGTCTACATATCGTGCAGGCTGTGTTGTACAGGGCTGTAGTTCTGATGAGAAATCTAAAAAAGGTTTCTTGTCATCTCGCAATATTAGGTGTCATATGCTTCGGATCACCGCGAGGGTTAAATAGCGACAACTGAGTTCCTCCAAGGCGCTGGTTATTGGGGGCACATGCACGAAGACTACTCGGCTGCCATCTAGGTCAAGCCAGCTATGTTAATTAAGACATCTATTGATGGACCCCTTTTCTACGAGTTTATCTTTAATTTGAGCTTTGATCCTTGTCTAGTTTGTCTGTTGATGTCTACTACACAACCTTCTTCTTGTAGACGGTGTTGGGCCTCCAAGTGCAGAGGTTTGTAGGGCTGTAGCAAACTTCCCTTATGTGGATGACCTAAGGTTTATCAATCCATGGGAGGCGTAGGATGAAGATGCTCTCTCTCAAACAACCCTGCAACCAAATAGCAAAGAGTCTCTTGTGTCCCCAACACACCCAATACAATGGTAAATTGTATAGGTGCACTAGTTCGGCAAAGCGATGGTGATACAAGTGTAATATGGATGGAAGATATAGGTTTTGTAATCTGAAAATATAAAAAAGCAAGGTAACTAATGATAAAAGTGAGCACAAACGGTATTGCAATGCTTCGAAACATGGCCTAGGGTTCATACTTTCACTAATGCAAGTTCTCTCAACAATAATAATATAATTGGATCATATAACAATCCCTCAACGTGCAGCAAAGAGTCACTCCAAAGAGTGCCCCAAAGTTTCTACCCGAGAGTCAAGACGAAAACATGTGCCAACCCCTATGCATAGATCCCAAGGTCACAGAACCAGCAAGTTGCTCACCAAAACATACATCAAGTGAATCAATAGAATACCCCATTGTCACCACGGGTATTCCACGCAAGACATACATCAAGTGTTCTCAAATCCTTATAGACTCAATCCGATAGGATAACTTCAAAGGGAAAACTCAATCCATTACAAGAAGATAGAGGGGGAGAAACATCATAAGATCCAACTATAATAGACAAGCTCGCAATACATAAAGATCGTGCCATATCAAGAACACGAGAGAGAGAGAGAGAGAGATCAAACACATAGCTACTAGTACATACCCTCAGCCCCGAGGGTGAACTACTCCCTCCTCATCATGGAGAGTGTCGGGATGATGAAGATGGCCACCGGTGTTGATTTCCCCCTCCGGCAGGGTGCCGGAAGAGGGTCCCGGTTGGTTTTTGGTGGCTACAGAGGCTTGCGGCGGAGGAACTCCCGATCTAGGTTTCTTTACGGGGGTTTCTATATTTATAAGAATTTTTGGCGTCGGTCTCACGTCAGGGGGGTTTACGAGTCATCCACGAGGCAGGGGGCGCGCCAAGGGGGGTAGGGTGTGCCCTCCACCCTCGTGGATGGCTCGGGCCTCTTCTGGACCAACTCTTTTACTCCGGGGGCTTCTTTTGGTCCATAAAAATCATCAAAAATTGGCACGTCAATTGGACTCCGTTTGGTATTCCTTTTCTGTAAAACTCAAAAACAAGGAAAAAACAGAAACTGGCACTGGGCTCTAGGTTAATAGGTTAGTCCCAGAAATCTTATAAAATAGCCTATAAATGCATATAAATATCCAAGATGGATAATATAATAGCATGGAACAATCAAAAATTATAGATACGTTGGAGACGTATCAAGCATCCCCAAGCTTAATTCCTGCTCGTCCTCGAGTAGGTAAATGATAAAAACAGAATTTTTGATGTGGAATGCTACCTAACATATTTATCAATGTAATCTTCTCTATTGTGGCAGGAATATTCAGATCCGTAAGATTCAAAACAAAATTTTAATATCGACATAAAAACAGTAATACTTCAAGCATACTAACAAAGCAATCATGTCTTCTCAAAATAACATGGCCAAAGAAAGTTAGCCCTACAAAATCATATAGTCTGGCTATGCTCTATCTTCATCACGCAAAATATTTAAATCATGCACAACCCCGGTTTCAGCCAAGCAATTGTTTCATACTTTAGTATTCTCAAACTTTTTCAACTTTCACGCAATACATGAGCGTGGGCCATGGACATAGCACTATAGGTGGAATAGAATGGTGGTTGTGGAGAAGACAAAAGGATAAGATAGTCTCACATCAACTAGGCATATCAACGGGCTATGGAGATGCCCATCAATAGATATCAATGTGAGTGAGTAGGGATTGCCATGCAATGGAAGCACTAGAGCTATAAGTATATGAAAGCTCAAAAAGAAACTAAGTGGGTGTGCATCCAACTCGCTTGCTCACGAAGACCTAGGGCATTTTGAGGAAGCCCATCATTGGAATATACAAGCCAAGTTCTATAATGAAAAATTCCCACTAGTATATGAAAGTGACAAAATATGAGACTCTCTATCATGAAGATCATGGAGCTACACTGAAGCACAAGTGTGGTAAAAGGATAGTAGCATTGCCCCTTCTCTCTTTTTCTCTCATTTTTTTGTTTTTTGCCTTTTTTGGGGGGGGGGGGGCTCCTTTTTTTGGCCTCTTTTTTTTATTTTTTATTTTTCATCCGGAGTCTCAACCCGACTTGTGGGGGAATCATAGTCTCCATCATCCTTTCCTCACTGGGACAGTGCTCTAATAATGATGATCATCACACTTTTATTTACTTACAACTCAAGAATTACAACTCAATACTTAGAACAAAATATGACTCTATATGAATGCCTCCGGCAGTGTACCAGGATGTGCAATGACTCAAGAGTGACATGTATGAAAGAATTATGAAAGGTGGCTTTGCCACAAATACGATGTCAACTACATGATCATGCAAAGAAATATGTCAATGATGAAGCGTGTCATAATAAACAGAACGGTGGAAAGTTGCAAGGCAATATATCTCAGAATGGCTATGGAAATGCCGTAATAAATAGGTATGGTGGTTGTTTGGAGGAAGGTAAATGGTGGGTTTATGGTATCGGCGAAAGTTGTGCGGTACTAGAGAGGCCAGCAATGGTGGAAGGGTGAGAGTGTGTATAATCCATGGACTCAACATTAGTCATAAAGAACTCACATACTTATTGCAGAAATCTATTAGTCATCGAAACAAAGCACTACGCGCATGCTCCTAGGGGGATAGATTGGTAGGAAAAGACCATCACTCGTCCCCGACCGCCACATATAAGGAAGACAATCAAAAAAAATATCATGCTCCGACTTCATCACATAATGGTTCACCATACGTGCATTTTACGGGAGTCACAAACTTTAACACATGTATCTCTCAAATTCACAACTACTCTACTAGCATGACTCTAATAACACCATCTTCATATCTCAAAACAATCATAAAGAATCAAACTTCTCATAGTATTCAACGCACTTTATATGAAAGTGTTTATTATACCCATCTTGGATGCCCATCATATTAGGACTAGTTTTATATCCAAAGCAAATTACCATGCTCTTCTAGAAGACTCTCAAAATAATATAAGTGAAGCATGAGAGATCAATAGTTTCTATAAAATAAAACCACCGCCGCGCTCTAAAATGATATAAGTGAAGCACTAGAGCAAAATTATCTAGCTCAAAAGATATAAGTGAAGCACATAGAGTATTCTAATAAATACCGATTCATGCGTGTCTCTCCCAAAAGGTGTGTACAAAAAGGATGATTGTGGTAAACTAAAAAGCAAAGACTCAAATCATACAAGACGCTCCAAGCAAAACACGTATCATGTCGTGAATAAAAATATAGCCTCAAGTAAAGTTACCGGTAGACGAAGACGAAAGAGGGGATGCCTTCCTGGGCATCCCCAAGCTTAGGCTTTTGGTTTTCCTTGAATTTTACCTTGGGGTGCCTTGGGCATCCCCAAGCTTAGGCTCTTGCCACTCCTTATTCCATAGTCCATCGAATCTTTACCCAAAACTTGAAAACTTCACAACACAAAACTCAACATTTAAGCCTAACCCACTTCCTATGCATAGGGATTTTGTGAGCAAACAACTTATGGGAACAAGAATCAACTAGCATAGGAAAGCAAAACAAGAATAGCTTCAAGATTTTCAACGCATAGAGAGGAAACTTGATATTATTGCAATTCCTACAAGCATATGTTCATCATTCATAGTAAATTTCAGTAGCATCATGAATGAATTCAACAATATAACCATCACATAAAGCATTCTTTTCATGACCTACAAGCATAGAATTTTTATTACTCTCCACATAAGCATTTTTCTTCTCATGAATAGTACTGGGAGCAAACTCAACAAAATAACTATCATGTGAGGCATAATCCAATTGAAAATTAAAATCAAGATGACAAGTTTCATGGTTATCATTGTTATTTATAGCATACACTACAAAAAAATACACTTCCGTGATGATACGTGTTTGTCACAGTAGGTCGCGTTTTTTGTCATGCATGTACATACATGACAAATTTATGACAGAATCAAGATAGTCATACCTGTGCTGTCGTAGAAGTGTTCCATGACATTACCAAAATTATCATCACGGAAGTGTCCACTTCCATGACGATAAATCGCGCGTCACAGAAGTCCTTTAGTCAAGGGTGACCGACACGTGGCATCCACCGTAACGGAACGCCGTTAAGCTATCGGGTCGGGTTTTGGATCCGATAACCCGTTAACAGCCCCGACCAATGGGGATTTTCCATGTGTAAAATCATCATTGGCTGGAGGAAACACGTGTCGGCTCATTTCCAGCATTGGGCCGTTTCCAGCCCATGTTATCTTTCGGCCTTCTCAGAGCCCATTTATTCTTGGGCTCATTTCCAGCATTCGTTTACTTACGGCCCGTTACTGTCATTTTCTGCTAGTGGGCCAAATTCAGCCCGTGGTTACAGTCGGCCCGTTTGTGGTCCGTTAATACTTTGGGCCGTTTTCACAGCGTCATCAAATATGGCCTATTAACGATCGCCCGTTATGGTCGGCCCATGAATGGACGATTCCAACTCTAGCCCGTTTACGGCCATAATGCGGCCTGTTATTGGCCCATGTTTGGCCAATCCATCATACGGCCCGTATAAGGCCCATTGATGATACGGCCCGTAGAAGGCCCATTGTTTCTACAGCCCGTAGAAGGCCTACTGTTTCTACGGCCCGTAGAAGCCCCACTATTTCTATGGCCCGTAGGAGGCCCAGTGTCACTACTGTAAATATTAGCCCATGGTTATTGTGGCCAATTTTAAAAAAAATAGGTTATTGCAGCCACTAGCAAACCGCGAAAAAAGAACTGCACTGACTACAAGCAAACAAATAAACAAGACAACAAGGAAATAAATAAGCAAGCAACTTATGCTAGGCTATCACGGCTATTACACATATTACATCCACTGGGCATCAAAGTTCGCCACCAGTGATCATAAAGCGCAATGAAGAAGCAGATTACAAAAACTGGGCACCATTGCAGCGTAACATACTAATACTGAACCGAGACCACTTCCAAGACAGTTCAAGAAAGGTTAGCCTTGCGGGGGAACTGCTGCGCAAGCTGCTGGGCAAGGCTGTGAGACCGGCCTAGCATGTCGGTCGTAGCTTCCAGGTGTAGTTGTTTAGCGATGAGATTCTCATTGGTGTTCTCCACAATCTTTCTTAGAGATAGGACTTCAAGTCGAAGTTGAGTTGCAGAATGCCTTTTTGCTAGAACTTGGGACTGAAGAAGTCGAACTGATTCAGACAATGAATTCTGTGAGCTTGTCTGACTGTTAGTCTCAAGTAACTTGAACACTGCACCAAGACAAGACTTTGGGGTTGTCTCGCTATCTTCAAGATGTTTTGCCTTCTTTGCTGCAATATATATTGGGTTTGTCTCACAGCCTTCAGCAGACTTGTGCATGCCATCAGGCATATCACCCTGAAACAAAGCAGAGAGATGACAGGTTTTGCACGTGTATGAACAAAGATGATAACTGTTCTGTCAATTCTATCCAATTTCAAATTAGAAAATAAAGAGCAAGTTCAAAATATCAATAGCATAATTTGGCATTGTTCATAATGCGGGGAGCTTCACCACACTACTGGATTACCATGTCAACATAACAAGCATAGATGAAGGGCAAAGAAAATCATTGTATCTATTTTGGATAATGTGCATGGCATGTTGTTCATATCATCAGCCACATTAGTAAGACAAAACAGGAGATGGCAAGGTGCAAATGTGGGCGGCTTCACCACACACTGGATTATAGATCCACAAAAGCAAGCATACATATAGGGAGTATTAAGTACTGTGCATGGTATGAATAAGGAATTTGGTTTTACAAGTAACACTTTGAACTTACGGTTCTTACGAACATGCATTTTGGTAGAAACAGCAAACTAAACAGCAGTAAACGATAGGGAGTATGAGCAAATTAAACAGCAGTTGAGGATAAAGGCTTTAGAAGGACTGACTTACATTAACAGTTAACACTTGCTTTATAATGCCCTTCTCCATGTCAAGGGAAGGATAAGTCAAGAATTTCAGCACAGAATCTTCTTCATAAGCATTGCCTGTACTCTACATTTTGTAGAGAGTAATTATAGATACGATAATACTTGAAGGGATAGAGGATAATGAAGATAAAGTGCAGATTGATGCTACATAATCAACTACCAATACCTGGAAGTACAAGCGTTACAGGACAAAATGTACTGACAAGAGCAATGGGCTACACTTCTGCATTGGCATTGTCTGTGTATTCTACTTGTTGGTAAGATTAAATATAGATCTGATCTTTTTTAGTAAATTGTGGGCGAGGGAGATAAGATGCAGAATACTACAAAATGAACCAATCCCTCTTCCCATAATACAAGAGTGTTTTGAACACTCATGTACTGTACAAAACGTTCTTATATTATGGGACGGAGGGAGTAGCTGTTAATGTAAGTACAGTGATAGACCACGTTCAGTCCTTACAAGAGGACTGCAGAGCTAAACCTCTTCAGAAGCATTGGCTTGATTCTAAATTTATGTAAGAGTCCATACGGATCTTATAATGTCCACCAAATGGACGATTACGAGCCTAACATGTGCAGTGATGCTACATAATCAAACAGCTATGAAAGTAAGTATGGTCATACAGGGCAAGAGGTAACCACAAGAGCAATGCAGTGTGCAGTATAGTTGCGAGATTCTGTAGTCCCTTGAAATGAATGTTCTTCTGCTAACAGTTTTCGTACAAGTGAGACATTAAGGCAAATGGAGAAATGTAGTTCAAATTGTGATGTGATATCATAGACAGTACCTTACGATGCAGCCGAGACCAATGTGTAACAAGATTATTCCAGTCACCGTCGGATAAATGTAGCACCGGAGACTTTACAGAAATTTCGTTCAGAGGCTTGCCATCGAAGTGCGCTTGCCTCAGGTAGGAACGATACTTCATCAACGAGTGCTTGA
The DNA here is from genome assembly GCF_002575655.3 of Aegilops tauschii subsp. strangulata. Lineage (NCBI taxonomy): Eukaryota > Viridiplantae > Streptophyta > Magnoliopsida > Poales > Poaceae > Aegilops > Aegilops tauschii. The sequence continues at coordinate 647,702,667 of NC_053041.3, read as the reverse complement.
AAAGCGCAACCAACCCTTGCTCGTCATCACAATCCAGTTTGCTCCTCACCTATTTAAAAGAATGAAATCTTGTGTCTTCTGTCAGCAGAAACATATGCAGTAATGACCATGAATAACATTAGTACATTACTTACGCGTAAGTTGCGGAGGAAGACTGGAAATTGTTCTGTGTCTGCGGTATAATCTTTCCATGAAGGAAAGGTGCGCACAAAGTTCCTGACAACAACATAAGCTTTGTCTTCTAAACTGGGAAGAAATGGAACATGGGTCCTATTTGCTGCAATTGGGGCTCTCTCTGGTTCGAAAAGGGATTTGGCAACTGGATTTGGTGTACTCTTTGCGGGAATGCGGGTTTTGCATCGTACAGCTGGTGCTATGTCAACTGGCATAATCATACTGTTTGCTGTAGTTGGGGTCTGCTGAGTTGGGGCATCAGAAATGACCAGTGTAGTAGGGCTAGAGTCTGCTAGAGTTGGGGTATTTTGTGGGTCAGGTGATATTTCAACTAAACCTAATGGGCTATTTGATTTATCAGGTGCCACTACCTTTTCCAAATACTTTGCTTGTGCTCCTCCACGATCAGCAATCGCCCTCTTCCTTTTGAACGTCTGATACACAAGAACAACATTTGAATGGATAAATATGGTATGATGACAGATGGAATATGTACTGAAAATGGATAGGCAGGGCGTATTCACATACACGACGTGTAAACTAAGCTAATGGCAGTTCAACAAAGTAGAAGCAATGCAAAGCATCAGTTGCAAGATATGTGCGAGCAATGTAACCTTGGAAAGTTAGAGCAAGTACCTTGATGGGTGAATAAGATAGGGCATCTTCCACTGGTAGAAAAAAGGCCTTTAGTCCCGGTTCGCAAAGGCCTTTAGTCCCGGCTGTGCAACCGGGACTAAATATGTGCGACTAAAGACCCCCCCCCTTTAGTCGCGCCTCTTACGAACCGCGACTAAAGGCTTTAGTCCCGGTTCTCGTGGCTAACCGGGACTAAAGGCCCGTCCTTTAGTCCCGGTTCTCGTGGCTAACCGGGACTAAAGGCCTCCTCCGCAGGTTTAAACCTGGTTTTTTTGTGAATTTTTTTATTTTTTTTATTTTCAAATTTCTGAATTATTTTAACCTCTAATCTCTAATCACCACCCCTCATCACTGCTCAATTTATCCTCTAATCTCTAATCACCCCTCATCATTCCAAATCATCTAACTTCCCGGACGGTCATCCATCCTCTCAATACTCCAGCCTGAGCACGCTTAACTTCCGGGTTCTATTCTCCCTCGTTTCCAAGTCTGCACTTGTTGTTTTCCTGACAATAGTAGGATGTCAATTCTATTAACCCTCAGGAATTTAGCTTGAGCATGAAGTGACACATTTCACTGTTTGAGTTTGAAACTATTGTTTTAAAAAACAATAATTATTTAGTAACACTAATATTTCTGGAATAATTAGTTTGACCACAGTTTGACCATTGTTTGACCACAGTTTGACCAGATTTGACCAAAATTTAAAAAAAAACTGAAATAATTATTTAGTAACACTAATATTCTAGAATAATTAGTTTGACCATTGTTTGACCACAATTTGAATTTTTTTGCCTCTCCAGATCTTAAAAGCCCCGTATCTTTTTTTTGTTAGGTTTTTGAGGATTCTAAAAATGTTTAACGGGGTTCCCCCGGTTTAATTCGGATGTAACTTTATTCGGATGTAACTTTTCGAGTAGATGATTTTTCATATAAAAAACTTTTTCATCCGAGTTCGTATCAAAAGTTATGCCCATTTTAAGAATTTCCAGAGAGATTTTGCAAATAAAGTGGAAATTCATATTTGTTAATTTTCCCAACAACTAGACCACATATCACATGAGAAACTTATTTTATTTTATTTTTTTGACATTTCCATCATTTTCTTTTGTTTTTTCTAAAACTGAAAAGGCGATCCACAGGGGGGGGTAGAGTTTGAAAATGAGGCCTCAAATCCCTTTAGTGGCGGTTGGCCAGACGAACCGGGACTAAAGGTCTAACCTTTAGTCCCGGTTGGTCTGGCCAACCGCGACTAAAGGTTCGGGCCATTAGTCGCGGTTGGCCAGACCAACCGGGACTAAAGGTCTAACCTTTAATCCCGGTTGGTCTGGCCAACCGCGACTAAAGGCCTTCGAGCCAGCCTGAGGATCTTTAGTCCCGGTTGGCCAGGCCAACCGGGACTAAAGCCCCTCCCGTCCGCCAGCTGTCGACGGAGCGCGCTGGGCCCAGATAGTTGGTCGCGGGTCTCCTCCCGAACCGCGACTAAAGACCCCTTTGGTCGCGGTTCGATTATTTTGGGGACTAATGGGGGCGTATGGAAGCCTCTTTTTCTACTAGTGTTCCTCTGACTCCTCCACTAGGGAGCTACATTGACTTAGGTCTTCCTCTAGCTCAGAATCACTGTTAGGATCATATTCTGAGCATGAATCTATAGGTGGAGAGCGTTTGCATTGCATTGCATCCAGACTTGATTTCAGTCCCTTAATGCCAAGTTTGACAACCATGGCATTGTTCTGCTTTATTCTTTTCATGCGCGCAAGCTCATAATCATTATGATGCTGTTCAGAATCTGAGATTCATGAAAACATAAAAAGTAGTCAGATTATCTATGGAATGCATTGCGGATTCAACTCGGAGAGTGTCTCCCTATAAACCCCTCCATATGCAAAGTTCACCTCCCCAACCGTGCTGACCAGACCACACACAGAAATACAAACCCCTTATGTCTCTATAACAGGCAGGCACACATTTCAAAACTGAAGTAGGAACATTAGAATCATATGAAATTCGTATTTGAACAAATAAACTAAGCAATTGTGAGTGGCGTAATGTTTAGCTTCAAGGACGGAGTGTTGGTAGTGCGACACAAAGCAAGTACGCAGATTGTATTCCATGTAAAAGATCGAAACCTATGTAAAAGCTGGAAATGACACTTTCTTTCTATACAATGCAGTGTTCGTTACCCACACATGATGGAAGAGATCACATAGAGAAATACTATTCACTCATGTCTACGGTTCTAGTATTTAGAAACAGGGTGGTCCACCCTAAAGAATATTGACAACAAATATGACAAGGCAAGCATAGATGTAGTGAATCAATCATTTACTTGTGAGCTTACTAGGACAAGTATGCCGAATCGTAACTGCAGGAAGAGACCGTCCAAAATCTGAATGAAGAAGTTTGTCTAGCACTTATTGTTTGCAACTAATCGACGTGTATAATTGGATATTATATCGAATGAGTAAGAAAGACAAGTAAAATTGTCAACAAACCTGGCTTGCAGTAGTAATCTGGGTCAATGTCACTACGACCAACAATCCAAAATGACTAGTTTCTGTTCCGAGGGCCGGAATTTTGAAAACCCTGTGAACTTTAGAGGTACTAAAGATTACCGAAATACATCTGAACCATTAAGTGTAGGAAGCACTGAGCACACAACAAACCCTAATGAGAGTCCTGCCTAATGAGTAATGAATCAATTAGAAAATGGGTGATGAGGAGTGGCTGCTGAGTGTTGAGGACGTATCTCAGGATAAATCGGGTTGGCTTGGTGGGTGCTGCACGCCTGAGCCCTGAACGGACTGGGAAGGTAGGCACGGCGGCGCGCCCGGGCAGCGGTGACGCTGTTGGGCCAGTGGCTCCTGGCCTCCTGTTAGTCCGACGTCTCCTCCTAGAGTCATGCCGTCCGGGGACGGCAAGTCGCCGGCGAGGCAGGCGGCTGGGGGCGAGTAGAGATCGGAAGCGCGCAGCAGAACAGAGGGGAATCGGGGCCTGGGACGACCCAAAATCCCAGGGTGGCCCGGCCCACCGTGGGCACCCTGTAGAGATACACACCCGAGCGGCGAACATGCATTTTCGAAACTAATTTAGGAACATTTAGCTGACCAATTAAACAACTCAGTTTTAATAATATCAGATTAGTATTTGAACAACTAAGCTTGTTTAGCTTGATGGGTGGAGCACTATTATTATGACATGAAGCACGTATTCTGATCGTATAGTGATCATAAAAGGGGGAAACTCTAAGCATATTTTTTTAGCAAAAGAGGGTTTCCCCTCCGATTTCTATTAAAGAAACCACCACGGAACCAACATGATCAATTAAACCCTAAGCATGATCAATTAAACCGTATTATGGCTGTGCCATGGCAGATTTGAAGCTGCAAACCGGAGAAATGATATTTAGCATCCATTGTTTTCTTCGAACTAAGAACTAAATTCTAAGTGCTGAAAAGAAAGTAGAGTAACCAAGTTAATATCTATTTTCTGGTTGAGATCAAAAAGTTGAGGAGATATGAAGTACCACCTCTCTTGCGGCACCGTGTAGGCATCGGGGGTGCGATGGCTATCGGTGGCGTTGAAGCAGATCTGCGACGGTAGACGGGTGCATCGGGGGATAAGTCCCGTTGCGCTGGAAGAGAAGGTCGTGTGAGCGGCCCCGACAAAGAAGACGACGGCGCCGATGAAGCGAGAGGACGCAATGCAAGGCTATTGGTCCGTCGTCGTGGATGAGAAACGTCCATCTCTAGCAGTGGGCGACGCGGTCTTGGTAGGCGCTCCGGCATGGTGGAGGACGGTGGCGATGGATGTGGTGGAGGACGGCGGCGATTGATGGGGTGGCGGACGGAGGCTGGTGTGGGGATGGGGTGTTCTAGCGCGGACGGTGTATGAATGGGAAAATGGAGGGAGAGGTACGGGGAACCATGTTTTTGGGACGCGCCTGTCTGAAATATGGGAAAGTTATGAACTTAGCCCCCGTTTAAAATTTGGACGTCTCGTCGGTTGGGGATAGGACGGTAATCTCGCATCTCGCCAATATCTGCCCAGAGCGATTTCGGGTGAGGAGATGGTGGTTGGCGCCCATGGTTGGCGCCCACGGTGTATGAATGGGGCTGACAGGTAAGGCGGTTGTGTCACGTCTGAGTGAAGTTACAAACCTACACCTATTGAAAATATTTGCCAACATCGATTTCGGCCGAGTCGAGTTTGTTTTGCCGCCCACCGTGTATGAATGGGGAATGGAGGGAGAAACAGAGGTCTTTCGGACGAGCTTGAATCAAATGAGTTTGCCGCCCATGTTTGACGCCCACCGTGTCGGAATGGGCTCAGAGGCGGTCGTGTCACGTCTAATTGAAGTTACTAACCTACCCCTATTTAGAGCAGTGGAAATCGGGCCGATAGATTGTCCGTGTAATGGGTAGACAGTAATTTCCATCTCCCAAACACTTGGCTTCGGGCAGCCGACGTGGGACTGGACATTTTGCTGCTTCTTTTGAATCTTGGGACAATAAGCATCCACGTTTACCCTGACAATAAGCCCTTTCCAATGCGTGCCACTTATGGTCCATCTATACTACTACTATTGCTGAATGCACATTCAGCCTGATTGGCATATTTGTAGGTCTGGCACAACAATCCAAATGAAATGTCTCCGAGTCTTATCAATTGATACAGACTTGTGCTCAAATAAAATTACAAACCAAAAAACAAAAAAAAACTATTATTACATGATCTCTAAAACAAATGGTTTGATTGATTACATGAACAGACAACACAAAGGTTATTCAACTATGGGAAGAACATTTCACCTATGATTTACCAAGTAGGAATTTAATTTCCTTTTTTCCTTCAGGACCTTAACAATCTGGTCAGTCTCAGCTTGCTTTGTTTTGAAATCCACCAAATATTTAATGGTTGTCTTGAGTACTGCTTGTGATTGTGTTGTTTGCTTCCTCAACATGTAAACTTCATCTCTAAGTGCAGAAGCAGAATCTCTTTCTACCACTAGTTTAGCCTCTAGAGCATCAGCAGTTGGCAATTCATAATGCACGATTGGGCCGGTGCCGCTGCTGTGGGATGATGCAACGTCCATGGGGACCTCGCTCTTTGATTTTGGGGTAACCTGTTTTGCCATTAAAGTTCCGATTGGATTCAGAAAAGTTGAAGTTAGCAAAACATCTCAACTGGGAGTTATAACAGCAAACCAGTTAAACAAACAAGGAATGAAAGAGTTTCAATTTGATGCTGAAAAGTAGTTATTAACATCATTGTAACCCGCTGTTGCAGCAGCAAAGCAGTTAAATAAACAAGTAGATATTTAAGTTAAGGCAAACAGGTAATTCTTAACAGTAAGTATCAAACACATAGATAGGCGCAGTCTACAATATGATTAACAGGCTGTGCCATTATGTAATCAGTAGCAAACTAAATTAACCCAAGCAACGTAATTGAACAATTTTGCAATAAGTGGCTAACTAAATTCCGAGAAGCAGGTAACTGAACTTACGCTAGTTATTTGTACAGGAACACTTCAACTTCTTTTTCGCTTACAAGGTTGTACGAAGGAGTCCATGGCATCAATTGCTTGGATACGCAGTCCCAATACTTCTTTCTTCCCACACTGCATGGGTAAGTCGAATGGTTAATCTGGTAAGATGGTGCGTCCTTGATATGTTATATGAGGACGTGTACTCAGAGTAGTTGTAGCCAAACACATCACACTGGCTTTTACTGTATATTTCATGTGATTACTTTTGGCATATCGAGATCTAAGCAATCTACAATAGGATGAAAACACTGGCATCCTTCACATTATTGGCGAACTCAATTCATAGAAACAAGCAATTCAACCATTCTGTGGGTAAATCAAAAGCGCCACTGGATTATTTTTCACTATCCAATCATACACGCAAAAAGGGGCGACGCCACCATAGGGGCTGGTATGGGCGGCCGCCTCAGGTGGCTGGAAAGTGTGCACCTAGTTTGAGTCATCCAGGTTGGCCCACGCTAGTTTTGTTCGTCCCAACGCATGAGCAGGCAATTAAAAAATGAAGAAAAATGTTATAATTTGGATGGGCCAATAACATAAGTGCAAGGCAGGCCCTATAGCAGGCTCGCGGCCCAAACGAGCGCCTCCCATATCGATCGACAGCAGGAAAAATCCCAATTCATTCGCTCCAGCCTCCAGTCTGGTTCGCTCCTAACCTATCCGCCGCTGGACAGACCGACACAACACTTCCTCGCGCCCTTGTTGGAGGGCGGTCGCCGGGCTTCAAGCGAACGGAAGGACTAGAAGATGAAGATCCAACCCTGGGTGTAGCCTGCGTGGGAGGCAGCGGCGGCAGCACGGGCATGGCATCGAGCTTGCGCAAACGGACAGTCGCAGCTTGCAAGAGTAGCATGCACAATGAGCAGGTACATCACATGCCTGATTATATCTAATTCGACTCTTCAATTTCTGGCCAATAGTTAAACCTGACGGTGTTGTAAAACTGCTTGTATGTAGGGAATCTATGAGAAAAGGAAACCAATTTCTACTTATTTTATAACTCCCCCAATCAATACTGAAATGACTGAATCTGATGTATCTAATCAAGTTTCCGGTGCAAACATACAAGCTCATGTTGTTCTTGAGCCTGAAGTGTCTAATGAACAGACTGCTAATGAAGGATTTGATGCAAACATTTTACATGCTCCTGGTGATGAACATATAGTGTCTAATGAGGGATCTAATGCAAGCATTTTGCAAGCTCATTGAAGGATTTATTGTCTAATGATGATCTACTATGTTGAGAGAGACAGAGATTTGCAGGCATTGATGACAAGCAAATTATAGTGCATTTTCATAGCTTGAGGAAACGTCGAGGCCATCTACCAGAAAGTCCCTGTATCATGACAACATAGCATAAATACTTTTCTAATCTGTTGTTTGAAACTATTGCCATACTTGTGCGGGATAGATATATTGATATGCAGTTTGCGCACTGGTTATACGTGCAATTACACTTTGATATTTTCAGCCAGAGAACGAATAATTCAAGCAGGTACAGACCATGTTTGTAGTCCTTGTACACCATGTTGCATTTTGTGTTTTTTGGTGCTTGCATCATTTAGTGTTTATAATCTGAACTACTTTGGATCATTAGCTGGTTTTCAAAGTGCATGTAGCTTCACATTTCTCAAGTTATGTTGATTTCCGGAGTGCAAGTGCCTTCGTATTTTTTAAGTTAGATGTTCGCCCCTGGTAACTTGAATTCGTGGATCAGTCACTGCACACAAATCATACACGAATGCCAGTACGAATTAAATGAAATGCAGGGACTTACGCTAGCTTGTTGTACAGGCTCACTGCAGCTCTGCTTGCGCTTGGGATGTTCCATGTACAAGTCCATGTTACCACTTGCTTGGATGTGCAGGCCTTGTCCTTGCATCCCCCTCTGCATTTTTGACACGGTGAATGGTTGATCAAATAAGAGGAATCGACCTTGATGTTGTACCGGAGAACAGATACTTACAAGGTTATACGGGTGTGCAGGATGTGTACCAGATCCCGTAGCGCCGTCATGCTTCGCTAAAAAATGGATTTGCTTGTTTCGGATGATATCTCCAGAAGAAATAAGAGTTAACGTCAGAGTTGCATAGGCCTGTAAGCTAAGAGAGCAGTGAAATGATATTCTAACATCGTCGGAACAGTGCCCAAGGGAGTGATGTGTGGATACCTAGTTCGGGTCGGCGTTTGGGCATGCTCGCCAAGCTAGAATGCGTGTCACTTCAGAGCCATTGAGGGTGATGCGCTGGCGTTGGCTGGCCGCGCACGGATGCAGATATTGAGTGGCAGCGGAGCGCTACGATGCGGTGGACGAGACCGTTGGTGAAGCCCCAACGGCCTCGGGGGGCGGAGGTGCGACGATGTGCTCGGTGAAGTAGCCCCGGTGAGCTAGGAGACGGCGTCGGTGAAGCGCACCTGATGCGGTGGAACTCGGTATCTGTGAGGCACGTCGGTTGCGGCGGCCGACGTTTTCGGTGGACCACCCGGTGCGGTGGACGAGGGCATAGATGAGGTAGCTCCGGTGCGGTGGTGAAGCGCGACCGTCGCCTTCGTCGTCGTCGTCCAGCACAGAGGTGGGGAACAGTGGGGAAAGAGACGAGACGAGGGGTGATTCGAGGGTTGGCGGCGAATTAGGGATTTGAGCAATCTGGGCGCGGAAGGGGATGGTGGAGAAGATAGATTTTGCAGGGCTGGAATTGGGGCCGCCAGATATTTCAATCCGAAACGTGGAAGCGCGAACTTATATTATCGTCATCCTTTTTTTGGGGCGGAGGGGGGGTGGGTGGCTGGGTGCTACGCGTCCGTCCGACACACGCGACCACCCCGACAGGACTATGCTTCGGTGCCTTAAGGCACCTGCCTTTGTGTCCATGACATGTGGGCCCAACAGGTGGCTGGCCCACATGTCAGTGACCCAAAGGCAGTTGCCTTTAAGGCACCGAAGCAGCGTCCACCCCGACACGACCCTGGTCTGCCTGGTGCGCCTACATTTGAGAATGCAAACAAATCTTCTTTCATTTGCAAACGAATCTGTATGTATTACCATGCCCGTGTTTTCCTTGCAATAATTAGTCATTCGAAATGAGATACTCCATCCGTTCACTTTTGTAAGTCGTTTCAGACAACTTAAAATGAACTGTTTTGCACATTGTCTGAAATGTCTTCAAGGTCTTATAAAAGTGAACAGAGGGAGTACAATAAATTAATTAATGAGGAGTTATTTGAAAAAAAATCGAAACGGTACCCACGCTAACGTGGATTAGAGTGTGTGTCACATAATTAGTTATTTGAATTAGAGTGTGTGTCACGTAGCGATCTCCAATTCTAACGTGGATTTCGCACTTCACTGTATCCACGCTACTTTTTAAATACAAATTCATGTGCATATGATGAACACCATGGTAGTGAGAAAACTTTTGGATGGATTCAAACATATGACCTACAAAATAGCACAACAAACTAAGTCAATGTCAACTTTTGGAAACTTAGTATGGCACGAATTCGAAATAATTACCCGTATGCCTGGTCCTCGGTTCAAATCTTACAATGTACACCGAATTGAAACATCGATATTAAGTATCGTACTATGTACATCCAAATGTTGTTTTTAGCCCCCCCCCCCCCCCCCGCACAAACGCTACATACTTCCTGTATCGGTCAATCTTCCTCTCCTAACCACCTTAGGAAGCTATCGGTTTCCAACAAACGTTCATTCTTTCTCTCCATGTTTCGATCTCTAAGTCTCTCAACTACACAACCCCTTTTTCCACTCTGTTACCAAATGTATTTACCTCACACACTCGCCATTGCACCCCATGCCGAGCTCTCTCTCTCTCCCCCTCTCCCTCTCACCCTCTCGCGCTAAATACATGCATTGCCTATCTAGCCCCCCCCCCCCAACCTCTCATGCACACGCACGCACATTGTATATCTAGGTCACTCCCTCGAGACTGTCTCACTCTTTCTTCCGCACGGCGGGCCACACTCGCTCAATCTCGCTCTCTTTATCTGAGTCCCGTTTAACCTTGTTTTCTTCCACACACAAATGATATATCTCCCTGTTCGGGCCTCGATCGACACACTCTATACTCTCTGACGCAGATTGTCTATCTAGGTCAGTCCATCCAAGCCGCCGCCACTCTTTCGACCTCATGGTGGGCCACGCTCACTCAATCTCTCTCTCTCTCTCCGTATGTCTCGATTGACCTCGCTCTTTCTCGGACAAAAACGATATATCACCATGTTTGAGCCCAATTCGACCTATTCACATTGTATACTCTCTCACGCACATCGTCTATCTAGGTCACTCTCTCCAACCCGTCTCACTCTTTCGATCGCACGGCGACCCTATGTGATCGGTTGACCTTGCTTCCTCCCACGCACAAAATATATCTACACGTCTGTGACTGGATCATCTCTCAAGCTCTATCTTACAGCCCTCACCCTTGCCAAAAAGCTCAATCGGACAATATCTCTCCAGAGCATATATATTTGTTCAATGAATGTCGGACCACACTCACATTGTCTCTCTATCTGTATGTCTCTCGATTGACCTCGCTTTCTCACACCGTATCTTCCACGCATTGAAGCTACTACCTCTCCATGCCTCGCAAAGCCGGAGCTATTTACATTGCGAGGGGCACTCCAACCTTGGATTAATTTGTGTAGGCATTTATTCCGGTCGGTTTAGATTATAATTTCGTAGCATTCGGCCCACAACTACTCCAAACACCGTTGCAACCCACGCAACTCCCCTAGTCGATTTCCCTCTGGCTCGGTCATCGCTCTCTCGCACATCCTTTCTCGCCTTCAACGTCGCACCATGGTATTATTGAAAAAACTATGTTGTTCTCTTTACTTATTATAAATAAGCTACAAAACTACACACCGATAGTCCACTTGGAATGGAACAAATTTCGACCCACAAATAAAAGTGCTACAAACTACACACCGAGGGGCCCACATGTCATGAAACAAATTTGCACCCATATACAAATTCTAAAATAAAGGACGAGGATCGAACATGCGACCGGGCCTTCAAGCCGCACGTCAATAGGCAACATACGTAGAATAGCAATGTTTGTTGTACCCCTTTGTTCACATAATGTTTTTATATTACCACAGCCTAATTAATGGATAGCATGTAATATTATTTTTAGTACTATTCGCCTTCACTTACTGGTGGATTCCATGTGTGCTCTCTCTCTCCTCCCCTTCTATGTTTAGACACACGGGCAAACAGGAAGAACTCACGGGCGATGTTGCCATTGACCATATCTGGACGCGTTCACAAGTCACGACACCAATTTCACGTACTAGCAGCACTAGTCAGTGTGTACGTGCAATGCACGTTAATTTGGAAATATATTAAGTGCATGCGGATATTAACTACTAGGATATTATTTGCATGTTGTCATGTGATTAGCACTATTTTTGGCATGAAATTAACTGCACGCTAAACGTGTTGAGCGCTCGACATTGAAGCAGTCTAGGTCGTTGGATGACAAGGAATACATGTGGCTTGATGACGTTTTATATTTAATTTGATACGGCTCTAGCAGAACATTAAATCGATCAAACCATACATTTCGTTCACTCTGACTCCGACTTTAAATTATACGACGATCGATATAAAATAAACAGAAATGATAAACGTTCGGATTTTAAGCATGGCAATCCGAACATTTTTCATGGAAAATTTAGATTACGCGGCGGCAGCGGGGGCGTCTCGCGATGGGAAGCGGCTCCTCTGCCGTGCTCTGTGTGTCGTCGGGCCACTGACCGACGGCGACGGCGGTGTCTTGCGCCGTTGTTGGCGTACTCCTGGACGTTGGCCTACCTTCGAGGAAGGCCAAAATGTTCTGGACTTCTGAGCGAGTCAACTGGCGGGAGGAGGCGACTGGCGTTGGTGCAAGGAAGCGGTCGACGGCGGCCATCCATGCCGCTGAGGGGGGCACTGGGACCCGCGCGGGGACAGGCGCTTTCAACGGCGCGGCGGAGACATTCGTGTGCACGGGCACCGGCACGGGCGCGCACATTAGTGCACGCGCAGGCGCATGCGCTGGCAGGTGCACGGGCACCGGCACGGACGTGTGCGTCAGTGCATGCGCAGGCGCATGCGCTGGCAGGGGCACGGGCGCGTGAAAGTCGGCGGGGATCTCGTGGAACCCCGTGGGATCAAGCTCGGCGACAATGTGCGGTTACCGGCCCATCTATGCCACGGATGGGCGCTGGCGCAGTTGGGGCGACGGGAGCCGGAACGGGAGCGGGGACAGGCGCGGCGTCTTCCCGCAAGGCTAGTTCAAGCTCGTCCCAAAGCGACTTATGTTCTTGAGACTCCGGCTAGGTGTCTTCCTCAGGAAACTGGAACACTAAGGGCAGACCATCGTGATGCGGCATGGCGTACATTTAGGTCAGGCTAGTTGGAGGTAGACGACAGGAGAATAGGAGAGGAAGAGAGAGGATTGTAGCGATACCGGGTAGTGTGGGGTTGATTTTAAACTGCGGCGCCGGTGACATTAAAAGTGGGAGCAGTTGGGACGACGGTGGGCGGCGGAGCCTGGTCAAAGGGCTCGCCTCCCGGTGAGCCTGCACAGCGGTCTGCTCGCACGCCTCCCTAACAGCCGGCGTAGCGGTCTGCTCGCAGGCCTCCCGTCGACTCACACGCTAGCTCGGACGGCACCTGCCGATGGGAAGCGGGGACTCGTGGCGGCACGTAAACGCCCACGGTTTCAATAGTGAAAGCATTCGCCTTAACGTGACAGGTCTTTGTTCCAAAATACCTTGGCTCTTCATTTGTGCAACTTGTCATAAGCAGCTTGTCTCAAATTGAAGAAAAAACTTACGAAGTAATATTTGTGCCATATCACGTGACCATGCTTAGTTTCAAGAATTTATGCTCACTTTTGGATTTTCTGAAATTTAAGATCCAGGATTCGAAACAATATCATAACCTGCATCATGCAATAAATTTTCAAGCCGTACATCTGTCCTGTTGTATTTCTTAAGAAAGGATTTGGTCAAACATTTTGCTTAGTTCGACTTCAGACAAGTTAAATATGCAGAGTAAAAGGATAATCCCTCCGTACCAGTGCATTGCCTGATATATTAACTCAAGTACTAGGCACGAACAAACGGGCTCAATTCTGTGCTCATCCTGGTGTAGTAGTAGTAGTACTAGGCAATGCAGTTGACGGGTGACCTTGACGAGCGGCGACCGAGGGAATTGAACCGTGCTCGGCATGGTAGGTAACGTTGTCTAGTTACTAAAGCATCACTCCGTTGTTCATCGGTAGTCATTATGGACCGGGGACATGAGGGGAATTTCCTAGGGCTAGAATTCTGGCCGCCAGATATTTCGACTTCAAACGCTGAGGCTCGACTGGTTGGGGTTGCCTAATGTGCGTACCACGCACGCCACCGAAGGACATGAGCCCGGTTTTTTTAGGATCAACACGAGCCAAGGTCTGGCTGGTACGCCGTTGGGTCCTACCATTCGAGAATACGAAAGGAACCTTTTAAATTGCCGAATGAATCTATGTGTATTACAATACCCGTATTTTCCTTGCAAATACTAATCTCAGCGTGGTAATTCATTTTATGACGAGGTGTTGAATTAGAGTGAGTTTGTGATATAGTGATCTCAACGTGGATTTCACATTTCATGGTATCCCTAGTAAGTTTTCCAATGCAAATTCAAATTTAAAAGATGAACAATATGGAGGTGAGAAAACTTTGTATGTATCAAGCATATGACCACACACACACACACAGACACACACGCACGAACACAACAACAATCCAATAAGTATAGTGCATCTATTTTTCCAAACCATGCATGTATGACACGAATTCAAAAATACTCCTTCTATTCCTAAATATTAGTCTTTTAGAGAGTTCAACAAGTGACTACATACGGAGCAAAATGAGTGAATCTAGACTCTAAAATATGTCTATATACATCCGTGTGTGCCAGTCCATTTGAAGCCTCTAAAAAGACTAATATTTAGGAACGAAGGGAGTAAAATGTAAGACATCCATGGTCCTCAGTTCAATATTTAAAATGAACATGAAACTGAAACATGAATATTAAGTCTAGTACTACAGTACATTCAAATGTTGTGTTTAGGCGGAGCTATGATTGTCGGGGTCAACCCCTTGACCTTAGATAAAATTGTGGAGCTCTATTTAGGGTTGTTTAGATTATATTTGTCCCCACCCTCCCAACCACCGATTGGTTGTGCACCCCCACCCCTCCTCCCCGGGAGAATATCATGTGCCCCCATACCGTAGATGCTATATGCCGATACGAGTTGCTTGGAGCTTGTAGATCTGAGATATAGCAGCTCACCTGATGTGTCTTAATATTTTTGCAGGAAACCTAGATGAGTTTGAGAATTGCACACAATTTGTACAAAAACTACTTAGATGCCCTTTGATCCCATATCCAACGACCTCGAAGCTCGTATCACCGTAGCATCTAAGATGAAGGAGGACATCATATTCTCCTGTATGTAAGAATATCATGTGCTACCACACCTTAGATGCTTTGGTGATACAAGCTCTTCGGAGGCGTTGGATTTGTGACCCAACACCTCCTCGGTGGTTCGAATGGTTTTTTGCAGAAAATCCCCAAAAGAGTTCGGCCACTGCTTACAAGCACAAAGACTGCTCAGATGCCATTGGATCTTAGATCAAACGACCTCCAAGCTCGTATCACCGTAGCATCCAAGCTGCGATAGCACCTTATGTTTTCGCGCACGGGAGAGTATAAGGTGCTCCCGCACCGTAGATTCTATGGTGATACGAGTTTACTGAGATCTAACGGCCCACAGTAGGAGGTTTGAATGTTTTTGCAATATACGACTGATAGAGTTTGGGAAATACGCAGAAAGTACAAGTACTACGCATGTGCCATCTGATCACTGATCATACGACCTAGATGCTCATATCACCGTAGCGGGTAATTAAGCTACGGGGAGCACCTAATATGAGCACCGGGGAGCCGTTGGATCGAAGATGCAGCGGCACACACGAGGCCTGAATGTTTTATTTGCAGAAAAAACCTTTGGAGAGTTAGGAAATTGCGCATAATTACAAAGACTACTCCCAAGCCATTGGATCTCACTTCCAACGGTGTAAAAACTCGTATCACCATAGTATCTATGCTGCGGGGTGGATGTGATATTCCATGCCGCTGTCATTTTTGTTCGTAAACTTGCAAAATAATTGTAACTCGTGCCGTTACTTGTCTAACCGTGCAAAGTGTTTGTTCAAAAAAACCATCCTACACTGAAATATCGGAACAACACACGGGGGTCCCACTTGTCATTAATCAAATTTGGACCTAAAACTAACAAATCTGAATGACGAGATTCGAACTGGCAACCTGGACTACAAAGCGTAAGTCGATAGCCTGAAAAAACGAACGGTTGTTGGCTTTGTCCCATAACTTGATTTTATACAGTACTTGCGTTGAGTAGAGTAGAGGGAGTGCCTCGTCAACACGTGCAAGACCGTTGTCTCACTTACTGGTGGGTCCCAGGTCTGTGATCTCAATCTCTCTTCTCTCCATCGTCTAACCTTTGCACGGGCACACACGAAGACCGGCGCTAGCTTGCCGTGGTGTTATTACAACTAAAAAAAGCTTGGAAAATAGAAGAATCGCCTAGAACAAGAGACGTTGTGGCTGGTCGAGATGGAGCTAACCACATCTATCCTCCGTGCCACGTTTGCATGATGAAGTTGTGTGGCTAGTGGGGTGTTTTCGACCGACTGGCTGGGTCCTGAGGTTGAACCATAGGTACTACGTTTGATACAATATATTTTTACACGCACATTTTTCCTCCGTGCCGAGACGTGGCACACCCTACCGCGCGGTTTCGGGGTCCTCCCGGGTGGTGCACGCATATATTCTTCCTGACGTGGGATGCCCTACCGCGTGTTTTCTGGGCCTCCTCGGTCGTAGCGCCGAAGCAAGTAAATGAGTCGTCAAATCACGAAAGACCACCTTTCTTGCCGAGTACATCAGTGAAGCACGGTGGCTAGCTATTTGGGCTAGTTCGACCGATTAGCTAGGCCGCCGCCACATTTGTTTTTTCACCCCTTTTTTTATCTACTTGTCGGCAGGTAAATTTAAATATCCACCGCGGCGTTGCTCTGGTGTTTGGGTGCGGCAGGATTTTTAATTTTTTGATTGACGGGAGCAGGCGCGGCGGGATTTTTAATTTTTTGATTGACGGGAGCAGGCGCGGCAACAATTAGTCATGATGACTCCGCCTGTAAAAACCCATTGCTCCCTGATGTGAGAAGTCGTCGACTGGTGTTTTACCATGGTGAAAACCAAAAGATTCCCCGCTCCCTCCGCCTTCCCGTAGATTGCATTGCCTTTCAGCCGTTTCGCCCCCTTTGTTTCCTCTCCCCATTTCTTCCACCTGGTGCCATGGCGGCGCAGCAGATCACGGAGTCTGAGGTGAGGCGCCTGACACGGGAGCTCCATGTCAAGGATGCGGAGCTCAGGGCCAAGGACGTGGAGCTCCGTGAGCTCAAGGAGGAGAGGAGTGCCATGCTCCTCCATTATGTGCAGGAGTTCACGGAGCTTCAAAAGCGGCAGGCGTCCACCACAAAGATGCTTGAGGCGTCGGCGGCGTTGCTGCAGAAAGCGGGAGATACGATAGGCCGTCAGGGGAGCCGGCTGGAGCAAGAGCGGGCTGATCGTGACGAGGTCCAGGATCGCCTCAGCCACTTGGTGAACCAAGTTGCCACGCACGTGTTGCGGCTGCGCGATGCCTACCGTCGTGCCAGCGTGACGATGCCGGCCGTCGGGCTAAACCCGTTTGACCACCCGGTCGACTTCCACGAGCTGCGGCTTCCTGACCTGGTCTCCTTCTTCACCTATATCTCCGAGGAGCTGAGCCGTCTCCGCGCGATGGTGGGGGCTGAGCTGGACACTGAGGGGTTGCGGGCTGCCGTCGCCGTTGCCGGGCGAATCCTTTCAGGGCTCCATCACCGGAATCCATTCGTGCCATTGGACGCCGTCTTTGACGAGCTGGCTCCCGTCGACCGGTAGCGGGCTCTGCGGCGGTTGCACCCTGCATCACCAACGTCGTGTGCCTCGAGAAGCAGAGGGACTTCGGTGGTGTTTAGGCGCCCTCTGCATGGGCATGTCCATGTCTCGGCGCAACATGACCGTTGGATCAAACTCAGACGGTACAGATCAGTCACTGTAGCACAAAGAGTGTGGGTGTGTTTGGTTGCATTCTCATCTCAATATAGTAGTTTCCTCTTCGTGTATTTTTGTCAACCTACTAGTGTGGACTCATGCACCCTTCATGCACTCTGCCAAACACCCAAAAGTGGGTCGAGAAGGGAACTTTTGCTGCCATCCCGTGCACCCTTCATACACCCTGCCTAACACTATTCGTGCTTCATATGGTTCATGTTTCGTGGAGTACTGTAGCACTGTACTCTCCGTGCCCTATGGACCTAGTTCTGTTAACATTGATCTCACCATTAATTCTTGACCGGACAGTTGAAAAAGCGGTACTATGTTACATATAGGAGTAGTTGACATGCGCACAACATCATTTGTTATCCTCATATCTTACTACACTAGCAACAAGATTGTGTAGTGCTGACATATGAACCACTGCACATGCCTAGTAGTAGGAGCACTATGTATGTTCAAGTGGCTGCCGTGTTTCGCACTCCTCCGTCTTAAGAGTGGAAAGGCTTGCTGTAATCATTTTTTTCTTCAGAAAAATAGTGGACACGCTCTACCGTGCAGATCCTCCTCCAGCCATGCACTAAATTACTCACTTTCGCCGACGTGTGGGACAGCCAGCACCTGGGTCCACCAGCCGTGCACTAAATTACTCCGTAGTAGAGTGACGGTAGACTACCCCGATCGAACCGCCGCAGTAATGCCCAATGAGCCGTCAAATCACAAAATCCCCTCCTTTCCAGCAGTAAGTTGGATGGACGAAGCAACCATCATTTCACTCTTCTCTCTCAGCTTCCTCTCTTGAGGAAAACCCCCACTCGCTTCGCTTCTCCCTCATCTCGTTCCTCCTTTCACTCTTCTCTCTCAGCTTCCTCTCTAGGATGGACGCCGGAGCACCGGCCGACGTGATGTCTATGGCTCTGGCCAAAACCGTCGAGGCTCATGGTACGAAGAAGCGCAAGCACCCCGCCGAGACTACCGCAGACAAGCTCAAAGCCATCGCCCTGTCCAAGCCCCCCTCTCCGGGATCCCTCATTAAGAAAGTCCAGGTAATGTCTCTTGTTGACGATCTTTTTCTCGATCTTGATCGTGTTTTTTCATCTAACAGGCAGTACTAGTACTGGTAGTACAACTATCCAGGTGATCTTGCATGTGATTATAGTGTGCCAAATGACGGTTCGAAATTCCTCTTCTGACCAAAACATGCGAGAGGTTGACACTGATTTCTTACAGATTACTTTCAACTACTCCCTCTGTCCCAAATTTCTTTTCTTAGATTTGTCTAGATACGGATGTATCTAATACTAAAATGTGACTTGATACATCCGTATCTAGAAAAATCTAAGACAAGAATTTTGGGACGGAGGGAGTACTTTATGAACATCAATGCTACCTTTTAAGAGGGTATATTTGCCTCAGTAACTTGTGTTATGGATATTGCATGTAATCCCTCTGCTCTCATGCCTTTGAAGACATGTTCTAGTGTCTTTTTTCACTCATTTCTATGCGTATATGTAGTCATATATGGAGTATAATATCGAAAATCATCTTTTATTTCTGAACGGAGGTAGTAATAAAATATGGTTTCTGTTTGAATTAGAACCAGGTCCACGGTGGAGATGAAGTTCTCAAAGTCATGCCGTGTGAACTGGAAGACCTGATGATGAGTTCTACTGCTGAACTATCCAGCTGCTGTGTCCTTGTCGCCACGTGTCCTAAACTAGTGTTTTCATGTAGCATTGTTGTCAGGCGTGTTCTCGAGGCTGTACTTGACCACAACAATTTCCTAGCTGTGCCTTCGATTACGAAGGGTGTGGTTCTTGTAAAGCTTCCCAACAAATCTGATGGGGCCTGTCTTCATCATCATGTTTATGAGTGGAAAGACCACTCTGTTAGGTTCTCCAAGGTTTACAAGATGGTGATGGTGCATGTAGACATCTCACACGAAGTCCATGGCCTAGTCAGTTATGCGGGGTTAATCCCGTAGGTCGGTGGGAAGAAATAGTCTGCAGAGTTTAGTTAGTGCAACTTTGCTTGTCTGTAGTAAGTACTATTGTTCAGTACTTGATTTGTGTTTGTGAACCCTGTATTGTTTATTAGTACTGCCGCTTTTGGTGTGTGAACGGTCTATGTTAATATCTATGTTAATGTCTGTCCACTCAATTCAGTCTGTATATTTTGAAGTATCCAGATCGTATTTTTTGTGAGGACGGTTTATCAGTTATGGTTACACTCCAATATCTGTATGCATTGCAGCGTTTATCGCACCCACCAGAATTTCCAGTCCCATGGATGTTCGGTCCATACGATTTGTCACGACCTTTGGACTGTCCTGCTTGTGGGAGTAGGCGGGGCCCCTGCATGCCACGCGTAGTTGGACGATCAATCTTCTGTTTAGTACTTCAACATAGTGATTTCCTGGTAAGGATTCACTCGTGTCACATCAAGTAAATCTTATTGATTTACTGTCTAAATCTTATTGATTTAATGTCATCTTTTCTTTCTTTTCCTGCAATTTTACGATGCAGGTTTTTCCATGTGACATTCATCACAGAATAAACCGTTTGGTTTGCTCTACGATGGCTATTTTTGCAGGTTTCACTTCTTATGTCGTGTCAGTAACGAAGGCACTGTCCATCACCTATATTACTAGAAAAAATTGGATCAGTCTGTTGTCTGAGTACAAGCTGAATCCCTATGATGAACTGCAGTTTGGTTTAACAAAAACGCCACAATTAGTCCTTCTCGCGTTTAAAAGAAATGAAGAAAAAAACTGGATCACGGTCACGGATCCTAGTCAAGTTAGAAAGCTGATCATAGCAGACCAGACACGATCGCCGCTGTCTCGCACAGATCGAGCACCGGCAGTTGCTCTAGCACTGACAGCGGCAGCAGCTCAGTCTGATCCAGCTGAGGATTGGGCACCGACCGCGTCAGCGGATCAGTCTGATCTACCGGAGGATCGGGCATCGACACCGGCACCTGCTCCGACACCGGCACCAGCTCTACAAGGAGCACCATCTCCGGCAGCAGCAGCAGCTTCGGCACCTGCACTAACACTTGCACTTGCATCTGCTCCGGCCCGTGCAGTTGCACCGGCAACAGACCGGTCTGCAGTTCGCACTTCATATACCAAAGTCCTTACAAAAGCCGACATGTCCACCTTCTTGGTAAGCATTGGCCGCCCAAGTGCTTCGTTCTTTTTTCTTTCCATGTTGTTTCACATGATTCACTGTGTTGATCTAACTGTTTGGGTATCTCTTCTTGTTTGCAAACAGAGAATTCCTAGAGCAACGAGGGAGTCATTCAACAATCCGGGCGACCGCGGCCAAGTTTCTCTTACCATGCGCAGCCTTGGTGTGAATGAACCTGCTCAATATACCGTAAGTACAAAGGATGGTCGCATGATGATTGATGCTAAAGGATGGTCAAGGTTCAAATCTAAATCATATCTTGCGGTAGGGGATGATGTTAAAATCGAACTTTCTCGGCAAGGAGAGCTGGTCCAAATCAACTTTGAAATTCTTCAGTAGCAGCACGCAACTGCCGAACTGATCTATCCTCCGAGAGATTTTGATCTGGCATGGTGAAACAAGTGTCCTGTGTGTATAAGTAGTACGACAGTATTATTTATCACATGGTATATCGTTGATAGAATTGCAACTCTGATTGCTGGTTAGGAACTGTCGTTCGATTTCATTCCAACAGCTGCCGTGCTTTATTCAATTTTGTGTATTCGCCTTGTGACAACATCTAAAACCAGCGCCGTACCGATCGCTTGCAATATGAAAAGCGTTGAGGGAGAACACATGGGCCCCCAAACATGCAGGGTCGGCCTGCGGCCCAAAGTCCAGAACCGTGAGCCTATTTGAGTATTATATTCTCAGCTGAACCCCCATAATGCCCGTGCGTTGCGGAGGGAGTATATTTCTCGGCAAGGTGAGCCTGTGATATAAAAGATTTGTATATTTCTTTATAGAGGGAGTATCTCTCTGTCAAAAAATATATTTATGTGTAACTAGTTACTCCTGTCTTTCTACTTCCTTTTGCTGATATGTGGGGCAACCGGCAACGGGGTGCACGTGCCATATGCACAAATTAGAGTGCACAACTTCACGGTAGACACACCCCGGTCGTAGCGCCGCAGTAATGCCCAATGAGCTGTCAAATCACAACCCCCCATTTCCAGCTTTAGCAGTAAGCTAGACGGACGAAGCAGCAATATTTCACTGGGCCTGAATCCCCTTCTCCCTAGTCTGCTTGTTCAGGACCCCCTCTCGGCGATTGCATAGGGTTTTCTCATGGAGAACCAGGTACGAAGTCCCTTGGTCGCAGGTAATCCTAGGATGGCAGCCGCCGCCGTTGATGCATTTTTCTTCCTACTGAATCTAGTGTGTTTCATTTGAAGTGCCCAAAGTGCGAGTACCCTATAGGATTGTGCGCCCTCGGCGAGACGCCACACTTGTTCCTTCTCATCCTAACACAGCATTTTGAAACACGCACAGTATGTTCCTAGAATCCTCTTTTCTATCCGGGAGGGTGGGGTTTTTTTGAACATGCTGTGTTCTCATATTATTTTTCCTGCAGTGTATTATTTGCTCTGCCAGAACACATGTACTCAAGATGCTCGGCCTTGCCATAACTCAATGCACTAGTTAAATGGTCACAGTGAAGACAAGCCATGGATATAAGTTCCGAGTTGGGTTCATGAACCAAGAAGATCGTTCCTTTTTTTATGGCCGAACTTGGATAAACTTTCTCAAGTGTT
Organism: Aegilops tauschii subsp. strangulata; assembly: GCF_002575655.3. Taxonomy (NCBI): domain Eukaryota; kingdom Viridiplantae; phylum Streptophyta; class Magnoliopsida; order Poales; family Poaceae; genus Aegilops; species Aegilops tauschii. Next base: position 647,680,317 of record NC_053041.3, on the reverse strand, counting down.
ACAGAGTGAAAGTTGGCGCACGAATGTTGATGGAAATAGCAGAACCTGGTCTCATCTTCAGTGCGATCTTCCACCCCGACGTCGTTCCAATTGTTCATCCATGTTAGTTTTGTATCTGGTTCTTGCTTGTTGCCTCGATTACTTCTTAATCCACCTATTCTGTCTAACTAATCACAATTTAACTTTAGAAGTAGCAACGAATCTCTCACGAAGATGCTACTTCTAACTAATATTTTCTTATAATTGGTGGCACGTGTAGGTTTTTCAGAGTTAAGTAGTCTGCTTGTTTGTTACTCTGTAATAACAAGGCTGTTACAAATGGCACTGAAGTTAACTGGATCGACATCCACAAGTTCCTACACTTTATTGATCGTCTTGAGGTCCTTGTGGGGCGTTTCAATGGTGGAAGGCCACGTGGGATATGTGTGCCACTGCTGCACTCGTTGAACAAGTCCAACTGTGTCGAGAAACTTATGGTACGAGCTGTTTTCTGTTATATATGTTGTTCATAAACTATTGCTTATACACAGTTTTACAGCTGTGATCTTCTTGAAACAGGAACTGCCGAGTTCTATTGTTCCTATACAGATGCCTGACCATGGTCGGGTCAGACTTGCGCTTGGTCATAATATGATGTTTATGTCGACCTACTCAATTCCCCTTGGAGGTGAAAAGATACTTATTCATGGGTGGTCTCAAATAATGAAGGCCGGTCCATCTTGGAGAATAGGACAGAAGATTATGTTCATGCTTTTCCATGGCTCTAAAGCAAATATCCTATTTATTGACCACGTTGCTTTCAGCTTTGGTTGTTAAGTGCCCCTGCTGGTTTCATTTAAGGTTGTTAAGTACTCCTGCTGCTTTTGCAGTCTGTCGTGTTTCTTCAGTCCTGTCTTCCTCCAGCCGCCAAAACCAAACCAGCGCCGGTGGGGCCGCCTGCTTCCGCCTCCCACGGCTGGCTGCGCCTCAGCGCACGCATCGCCGCCCCACCGTCTGCTAAATCGTTAACGCCGACGTCCTCCGCACGCTTTGGTGCGCTCGCCGCGGCGCCGCCCTCTCGCGTTGTCAACATGGTCAATGAACAATAGGAATCGGCAGAAGTACGTGGAGAGGATGACAGTAGGGGCCCACCACGTCAGCGTATGAAAAAATAAAATGCTTCCTCCTAGTGTTTTCCTGACATCTGGGACCCACGACATTGTGAGCGTATATAATCAATAGACAAGAGAACATCACAATATCGGCTGACACCTGGGACGTAGCTACTCGAGCAGTATTTTTTTTGTTTGGTATTGTTAAGACGGAGCAGGGTTGGAACTGGGCTATGGCCCGTCTAGCCCAGGCTTATATTTTATGGTCACCATGTTTGACCAGCCCAGCTATTTTTTCTTTGTGAAAATGAGCCCAGTTTATTTTTTCTGAAGAATACCCAATCTATGCCTACTTATTTTTCTACGCCCTGATGGGCTGCAACTCTTTCAAGACGCCTGCAAATCTTGAAAGTAATATGAAATGGGTTGTAAATATAAAAACAGATGACAAATTGGCAATTACTTTATAATTTCTGATTTTTTTTCATATTTTCAAATTCCTATTTCACTGGGCATTAACCTAATCTAAATATATCTTCAAAGTACTTTAAATCTGGCTCGACATTTCGGTATTAAAAATAGTTTGGAACCCACAGATATATGCGAAATTGGCCCTGGCAAACCAAAAAAAAAGACTGCAATAAATTGCATAAGAAGTTGCCATGAGCTATATATAAATTATTAAAAAAAAGAGGGAGTGGTCTGACTTGTGGGCCTGTTTAGTTGACGCGTATGCAAGATTTTTTTAGTTATTATATACGTCAACAATCGATTCTAGTAGACGTAACTGTTGGATGTCAATCCAACCGCCGCCATGTTTCTTCATTCTCTGATCTTCTAGCTCCAGCCGCCAAAGCCGCGCAGGCCTCAGCGCCCCCAACTACTCCCACCGCTGGCCAGGGCATCCCTCTACTCACCCACACCCCCTGTTATTTTGCGGCGACGGCAGCCTCACACCGCAGCCGAACCGGTGAACCCTCGTACTCCTCTCCGCGCGGGCTTCCACTGCCGCGTCTTCCCCGGCTCCGCGTCGTCCCCTTCCTAGGCCTCGCCGTCGTCCACCGCCGTGGTGCTCTCGGCGCGGCGTGGTCGATCTGGTCAACGACCGACTTCCATCGAAAGAGTACTGTACATGGAGAGGCTGACAGCTGGGTCCACGGCAGCCGCAAGGAAGTGCCTCCTTATTACATGGAAAATAATTATTCCTCCACCTGACATTAGGGACCCACCGGACGGGCCACCAGTATTTCGTGAAAAAAACGTTTCCCCCTGACTGCTGGGACCCACAGGACGGGCCACCGTATTTCGCGAAAAAAACGTTCCCCCCGCTGTCAGCTCGGACCCACCGGAAGTGCCTCCTTATTACGCACAAAAAATGAATACCCCCCTGCTAGGTGGGACCCACCTTTGTGGGAGGCTGACTTGTGGGCCTACTAAGTTGACTGGGGCGGAGGCCTTTGTCAACTTTAGTCAATATATGAACGATTCTAGCTCCAGTGACCGTACGATGTCCATACAACGGGCGTAGTATTTCTTCAACCTCTAGTCTTCTTGCTCTAGCCGCCCAAAGTAGCGCCGGTCGTGCCGCCTGCTCCTGCCGCCCGTGGCCGGCTGTGATGCCGCGGAGGCCTCACCTCCCCCTACTACTCCCACCGCTGGCCAAGCCATCCTTCTACGCACCCACACCCCCTGTTATTCCGCGTCGTCCCCTTCCTAGGCCTCGCCGTCGTCCACCGCCCTGGTGCTCTCGGCGCGGCGTGGTCAACGTGGTCAAGGAATGGCTTCCATCGGACGTGGACTGTATGTGCAGAGCCTGACAGCTGGGTCCACGGCCGCAGCAATGAAGTGCCTCCTTATTACGCGCAAAATAATTATTCCTCCACCTGACAACGGGGACCCACCGGACGGGCCACCATATTTCGCGAAAGAAATGTTTCCCCCTGACTGCTGGGACCCACCAGCTACATCTTCGCACGCAAGGAAGTGCGTCCGAAAAAAAATCGATTCGCCCCCCTGACTGCTAGGACCCACCAGCTACATCTTCGCACGCAAGGAAGTGCGTCCGGGCAAAAAAACAAAACGATTCCCCCCCTGACTGCTGGGACCCAGCAGCTACACCTTCGCACGCAAGGAAGTGCGTCCAGGCAAAAAAAATGATTCGCCCCCCTGACTGCTGGGACCCACCAGCTACATCTTCGCAGGCAAGAAAGTGTCTGACAGTCAGGTCCCAGCTAGTCGAAGTGTACGTAGCGTTGTCATTCTGGTCGCGAACGTGTACGTACATCTATACTGGTGGATGTAGAGGCGCGCACGTGTCGTAGTAGAGGCGCGCACGTAGCATGTACACGTACGTCTAGCGGCCAGGGTGCAAGAAACAAAATACGTCCACGTATGTGTATATACGGGCGGGGTCTCAAACGCCTAGTCGCGCATACGTACGGCGAGGGCTCGTTGACATGGCTGGGTCGAAACGGAGAAACAACATCGTCGTCGTGTTTATGGGGAGGCAACGGAATGCGTGGTGTTCATGGGGAGGCAACGGAATGCGTCGTGTTCATCGGGAGGCAACGGAACGCGTGGTAGCCAACCGGCTCGGTCGGAACGGAATGCGTGGCCGTGTTCACCGGGAGGGCTTGGACGGAACAGGCGATGGAAACGAGGCCTGGCGTACCGCAAAACGGAGGAAACGGCCTTGTGTTCGACCGGCCATATTCGAAATGGGATCATGTTCATCGGGAGGGGTCTGGCGTACCGCAAAACAGAGGAAACGGACCTCCTACGGTCGAAACGGGGGTCCTGTTGATCGGGAGGGGTGTGGCGTACAGCAAAACAGAGGAAACGGACTTGTGTTGGAGCGCTACGGTCGAAACGGGGGTCATGTTGATTGGGAGGGGTGTGCGTACCACAAAACGGGACTCCACGGGATACTGTTCATCTCCACCGTCCACCTCCTCACGCCTCCACGGGCTACCGTCGACCTTCTCCAGCCTCCATGGGCTCCTGTTCATCCAGCCTCCACCGCGTGCTACTCCACCGGCTACTGTTCAACCACCCCTCCACCGTCTACTGTTCATCCAGCTCTCCACACCACGGGGTCCTCCTCAACCACCCCTCCACGGGCACCCCTCCACCGTCTACTGTTCATCCAGCCCTCCACACCACGGGGTCCTGTTCAACCACCCCTCCACCGTCTACTGTTCATCCAGCCCTCCACACCACGGGGTCCTGTTCATCCTTCAGATATACGGTGTCGCACATAACAAGCATGCTCATCTAAAGATTTTCCCTCAACTAAGCTAGTTAAGGTTTCAGCACGAGCACATAGGGATCGAAGATGATCCAAGTAAAAAGCTTCAGTAGTGTGATATATTTTGAGTGGTTCTTCAACCATTGGTGCAGTAGGTACAACTAATTTTTTTGGTATTTTGCGTTTCCTACCCATAACTAAGGATAGGAAAACAACTAAGAACAACAAATAAAAATTACTTGATAAATCAAACAAGCACACATGAGAATATTCACCCCACGCTATGACTCCCCGACAACGGCACCAGAAAAAGGTCTTGATGACCCGCAACTATACGGGATAGTTGTATCCTCTTTCGATAAGTAAGAGTGTCGAACCCAACGAGGAGCTAAAGGTAGAACAAATACGCTCTCAAGTCCTGTCTGCCACTGATATGACTCAACGCAGGTTTGACGTTCGCTTTACCTAGAACAAGTATGAAACTAGAAGTACTTTGTAGGTGTAATAGGATAGGTTTGCAAGATAATAAAGAACGCATAAATATAAACTAGGGGCTGTTTAAATAAAGAAGCAATAAAGTAAATATAGCGAGTGTGGAAAAGTGGTGGTAGGAGTTGTGAAATTGTCCCTAAGCGATTGACTACTTACTAGACCGATAATCACTATTGCAATTTTATTTGAGGGAGAGGCATAAGCTAAGATACTTTCTCTTCTTGGATCATATGCACTTATGATTGGAACTCTAGAAAGCATGCAACTACTAAAGATTCATTAAGGTAAAACCCAACCATAGCACTAAAGTATCAAGTCCCCTTTATCCCATACGCAAACAACCTACTTACTCGGGTTTGTGCTTCTGTCACTCACGCCACCCACCATAAGCAAATCATGAACATATTGCAAATCCTACAGCGGGGATCCCTCATGCTTGCGCAACACCGAGAGCACCATAGGATAGCACCAATAATAAAACATGCAACTCAAATCAATCATAGCAATTCATCAATCACCGATAGGACAACGGAAATCTACTCAGACATCATAGGATGGCAACACATCATTGGATAATAATATGAAGCATAAAGCACCATGTTCAAGTAGAGGGTACAGCGGGTTGCAGGAGAGTGGACCGCTGTAGATAGAGGGGGAAGGTGATGGAGATGTTGGTGAAGATGGCGGAGGTGTTGGTGAAGATTGCAGTGATGATGATGGCCCCCGGCGGCGTTCCGGCGCCACCGGAAGCAAGGGGGAGAGAGCCCCCCTTCTTCTTCTTCTTCCTTGACCTTCTCCCTAGATGGGAGAAGGGTTTCCCCTCTGGTCCTTGGCTCCCATGGCGTGGGAGGGGCGAGAGCCCCTCCGAGATTGGATCTATCTCTACGTCTCTCTCTGTTTTTGCGTTCTGGGATTCTACCCTGGCACCGTTTCTTTTATATCCAGAGATCCGTAACTCCGATTGGATTGAAACCTTCGCCCAGATCTTTTTCCAAAAAATAGCTTTCTTGCGGCCAAAGAAGGGCATCAACCCCCTTACGAGTGGCCCAGGAGGGTGGAGGGCGCGCCCACCTGGGGTGGGCATGGGCCCCTGTCTCGTGGCCACCTCGGGCACCGTCTCGCGTTGATTTTACTTCCCAATAATCACAAATATTCCAAAATAATTCTCCGTCTGTTTTTATCCCGTTTGGACTCCGTTTGATATGGGGTTTCTACGAAACATAAAACATGCAACAGACAGCAACTGGCACTGGGCGCTGGATCAATATGTTAGTCCCAAAAATAATGTAAAAAGTTGCCAAAATTATATGAAAGTTCAATAATATTGGCATGGAACAATAAAAAATTATAGATACGATGGAGACGTATCAGTACCCTCTACTTGAACATGGTGCTTTCTGCTTCATATTATTATCCAATGATGTGTTGCCATCCTATGATGTCTGAGTAGATTTTCGTTGTCCTATTGGTGGTTGATGAATTGCTATGAATGATTTAATTTGCTTGTGGTTATGTTGATGTCCTTTGGTGCCCATCATATTAGCGCGCGCGCGGATCACACCATAGGGTTAGTTGTATATTGATAGGACTATTTATTGGAGGGCAAGAGTGACAGAAGCTTCTACCTAGCATAGAAATTGATGCATACGGGATTGAAGGGGGACCAATATATCTTAATGCTATGGTTGGGTTTTACCTTAATGAACGTTAGTAGTTGCGGATGCTTGCTAATAGTTACAATCATAAGTGCATAGATTTTCAAGTCAGGGACGACATGCTAGCAGTGGCCTCTCCCACATAAAACTTGCTATCGGTCTAGTAAAGTATTCAATTGCTTAGGGACAATTTCGCAACTCCTACCACCACTTTTCCACACTCGCTATATTTGCTTTATTGCTTCTTTATCTAAACAGCCCCTAGTTTATATTTACGCGTTCTTTGTTATCTTGCAAACCTATCCAACAACACCTACAAAGTACTTCTAGTTTCATACTTGTTCTAGGTAAAGCGAACACTAAGCGTGCGTAGAGTCGTATCCGTGGCAGATAGGACTTGAGAGAATATTTGTTCTACCTTTAGCTCCTCGTTGGGTTCGACACTCTTACTTATCGAAAGAGGCTACAATTGATCCCGTATACTTGCAGGTTATCAGTAATCGATCCAGAAATCATACCAAGGTTAGAGAATGGTTTGGTGCAATGTATTTTCAGTTTCGAGTTGGTTTTCCCACCATCCTTCTTCAACATCATGACGCACGTCCTAGTTCACCTATGCGAAGAGATTAACGTTTTGGGTCCTGCATTTCTACACAATATGTTCCCCTTGGATAGGTTCACGGGAGTCTTAAAGAAGTATGTTCATAACCGTGCTAGGCCAGAAGGAAGCATCTCCATGGGCCATGAAAATGAGGAGCTCATTGAGTTTTGTGTTGACTTTATTCCTGACCTTAAGCCGATTGGTGTTCCTGAATCACGGCATAAGGGCAGACTGGATGGAAAAGGCACGCTAGGAGGGGATCAAATAATATGTAAGGACGGGCATTCTCTCACTCAAGCACACTACATAGTTCTACAGAGTTCCGCCTTGGTGGCTCCGTATATGGACGAACACAACAATTTTCTATGCTCCAAACACCCGGAGAAGTCTGACGACTGGATTACACGTGAACAAATGGGGACTTTCGCTGACTGGTTGCAAACACGTGCCATGCATGATGCCGCTATTGAAGATGACCTGTACTTGCTGTCTCACTTACCATCTTCGAATATAAGGACTTTCAAAGGGTACGAGATAAATGGGAATACATTTTACACGATCGCCCAAGATAAGAAGAGCACCAACCAAAACAGTGGTGTCCGCTTTTTGATGCATCAACCAAGACGGGAAAGGAAACATATTATGGTTACATAGAGGACATATGGGAACTTGACTATGGACGTGGTTTGAAGGTCCCTTCGTTTCTGTGCAAATGGGTCAATATGACACGAGGCGGGGTAACGGAAGTCCTGCAGTACGGAATGACAACAGTGGATGTCAACAATCTTTCGTATGCAGATGAACCATTCGTCCTAGCCAATGATGTGGCGCGGGTTTTCTATGTGAAGGACATGTCTACCAAGCCGAGAAAAAGAAAAGATAAGGAAGCGAATGCATCATACGATGAGCCAAAGCGCCACATAGTTCTTTCAGGGAAAAGAAACATCGTGGGAGTGGATGACAAGATAGATCAGAAGATTATGAAAAGTTTGATGAAATTGCTCTATTCACAGTGAATAATGACTCGAGCATCCAGTTAAATGATGAAGATTGTCCATGGTTACGGCGCAAAGGGACACACGTGAAGAAAAAGTTTCACACCCAAAGATCCTACTTTGGGATGTGATCGGCTTCACTGTCATCACTTTCTTCTCCAGTGAGTTTTCGGACTTATATATTAGGAAAGTCCCGCTTCGAACAAACTGGAGGGAATCTTTGTAATAGTTAGGGTACTTATGTGTTTTGGCATTTGAAACGCGAAGAAATTTTATGCGCAAAGACATTCTTTCATGCATTTACTGATTTTTCAGCTAAATGACCCTGAAATCAAAAAACACTTCAAATGAACTCCGAAAAGGTTGAAAGTTGGCATGGTATCATAATTTCACCCACATAGCATGTGCAAAAAAGTAGAGAGGGTTACGGCAAAAACTGGATGCACTTCGTGTACAAAATGGACAATCTCTTTCGAAATATCAGGGTTTCGGATGAGAACTCATCTGTTACAAAGGCATTTCATTTTTTAAATAACCTAAGCATTACCAAATTGAATATAATGATAAAACACACTAATATTAAACGTAACAAAAAATAATCGCTGAAAAAACTATTTTTAAAGTTAAGTTAGTCACAAACTAGTGATTCACACAAATTTCAAATAATTCAAATTTAAACTATTCAAATTTGAAAACTACTGGCACTAACAGAAGGTTTGTAATTTTTTGAACCTTAATAAAAAATATTCACAAATAAATTCTAAATACAGCAAAAAACAACTCATAAATAAATAAAAGAAAATAAATAAAGCAGAAAAGAAAAAAGAAAATAAAAAAGCCCGCCTACTAGGCCACAGCGGCCTGCATACGACTAGAAACCCAACCTCTAGTTGGGCCAGGATGCAGGCCCACAAGGCGCAATAGGCCCACAAGGCAAAGCGGCAGAGTTAGGCCTAGAAGCCTGCTATAGAGAGGAGTTCAACACCTCTCCCGCGTCGGGGCTTTTAAACAGGTGCGGCCGCTCTTCGCTAGGCGAGGTGGCACTAAACTTCCACACCACACCTGTGCCAGCGCACATGCCTTTAGTACCGGGTCGTGGCTCCAACCGGTACGAAAGGGGGGGTCTTTAATACCGGTAGGAGCCACATCCTGGTACTAAAGGGGTGCCCTTCCCGCTGCTCCGCCTGGCCAAAACAGGCCTTTAGTACCGGTTGGTGGCTACAACCGGTACTAAAGGTGCCTTCTATATATACAACACTTTAAAATTTCAATTTCTCATCTCCCACTTCTCCTCTCTGCTTCGACACCGCCGCCGCCCCGTCCCGTGCCGTTGCCCCGTCCTGCGCCGTCGCCCGTCGCCGTCCCCGTCGCCACCCCCACCGCGTGTCATCGCCGTCGCCGTCGCCGCCGCCCCCATCCCCGTCGACGCCCCGGCCCGTCGTCGCCGTCTCGCCTCCGCCCCGTACGCCACCGCCCCGTCGCCGTCGCCGCCCCCATCGCCTCGCCGCGCCCTGGCCCGTCGCCCCGTTGTAAGAACCCCAGCCGCCACGCATATGGCCAGCCGGCCGCCCCCAAGCCCAGCTGCGTATACACACACACACACACACACTTAGATGTGTTTTTCTGTTTTTAGTTTTTAGTTTTAAGTTTTAAGTTTTTTTTTGTTTTTTTTGTTTTTTATACATAGGTTTTAGATGAATTAATTAATGTCAAATGTCAAAGGTTTTAGATGAATTAATTAATTAGATTAATGTCAAATGTTAGATGAAATTAGCTAGATATATTAATGTTAGATGAATTATTTTTTTATACTTTTAGTTCGATGAATTAGATATATTAACTAATGTTAGATGAATTAGTTTTTTATACTTTTGTCAAAATGTTAGATGAATTAGCTAGCTAGACATATATAAGAAATCACAATCCAATCATTTAAAAAATGTTACGTTTGCATGTAGTATTTGTTCTCGACGATGCCCGGCCCGCATCCTCGCCGTCGACCCGTTCACGACGACGTCCTGCTTCAGAGGACCCATGTCCGGGACTGGGCTCCGCCGGGCTGGCACTAGGAGGTGCTACCTTTAGGGGCTCGCCGCTTGGTGAGGAACCCGGCCCCGGGTCCCGTCGTCGACCCTGACCTCCTTTGGTGGCGTTCGGTGGGCCACCTTCGGTGTGGAGGGAGCCGGCCCCGCCGGAGGTGGTGCGTCGTCATGTCAGGGAGGAGGACGAGCACGTCCATCGCTACATGGCTGCTATGGACGTCAGGTTCTCCAATACCTGGCAGGTTCTTTGGGGAGATGACCGGACCAATGATCCTGTGATGGTTCCTTCTCTTTGGGTGTCCACCGCCCGCGCCTCAAGAACCGCGAGTGGCCTAGATTATTCTATAGTATTCGATCTTTATTAGCTAGCTAGCTAGTGATGTATTCGATATATAATATTCGAGACGATGTATTCGAGATTATATATATTATTCGAGATGATGTATTCGAGATTATATATATTATTCGAGACGATGTATCCGAGATTATATATTATTCGAAACGATGTATTCAAGATTATATATTATTCGAGGCGATGCATATTATGTACTATGATTCAGTTTTTCCTTATTGATTGCATGCATGCATTGTAATTTGAATACTAAATTGTTTTATATTTGTTCTGGATTAGTTAAATAAAAGCTATGGCGGACAATACCAGCAGAGAGGGAGAAGAGGCCCTGTTCAAGATCATACGCTCCCCTGACAGGCCAGATGATCAGAATGAAGAAGATGGCGGCTCCCAATATTTGAACAATACCGGGGAGGGTGATGATATGATATTCGATCGCGACGACCGATTTAATGAAGTCATGGACTATGATTATGATGACGCCAAAAATGTTGATATTGAAATAACAGAGACCGGCGAGGTATATCTATATAAGCAGGCATCTGGTGATCATCACATGTTTTTAATGATTTGAAGATATATTGACGAATGGATCTTTCTTCTTTTAGCCCTCCAGATCGAGCAAATCTTCTACAGGCAGCAGGACAGTGCGAGGCCCGGGCAATAAGTTGAAGGAGGGCATAAAGTACAACATCGATGCCATCAGAACTGATGGCGAACCACTAGCGCCTAAGAACGTTGCGAACAAGTTCATTCGTCGGTGCGGAGTTCTTGTGAAGGACCAACTCCCGATCTCCCTTCAAGAATGGAAAGAGCCAGCAAAGAAACGTCCAGATCTTACTTTTGTCGACGATAGAGCAAAATCTCTGCTTTGGGAAAAACTCATGGAACATTTCACCCTACGAGATCATTTCACAGATACAGATGTGCAGAAAGTCAAGGACGCTGCTCTTAGGAAGATGGCAATTGCATTCAACACCCACAAGAAAACTGTATGGGCCAACTATGTCAAAGGAGGAAAGAAGACACCAGAATTCAAGGGAACACTGGAGAAGCAAAGAGAACACTGGCCTGCTTTCGTGAAATTCAAGGAATCAGAATTATCTAAGGAACGGTCGAGAAAAAACAAGGCCAATGCCACAAAAAAGGAGCAGTTCCATAGGCTGGGGCTAGGTGGCTACACGGTGGCAATGCCTAAGTGGGATAAGTCTGAGCAAGAGATGCTGGATGCAGAGGTCACTCCAGTTACTAAGAGCTGGCCCCCAGGTGCAGAACTTGGTTCTATGCGCATGAGGGGGCGTTGGACCCAAAGACAGGTCAGGTTTCGAAGAAGGCATGTCTTAAAGGAGCCGAAGATAAGTTACTTGATGCAATAGAAGATGCTCGAAAGGGGGTGTTCCCGCCCAACAGAGAGAACGACGAGCATACGCGCGCCCTGGGAAATCCTGAACACCCGGGAAGAACACGAGGCAAGGGTGTTGTTCCGTGGTATGAGGGATTTTCGGACTGGAACGCCGACTACAGAAGCCGTACGAGAAGGAAGAAGCTGGAGGAGGAGCAGAGGAAGCAGGAAGCAGAACACCTTCAAGGCCTAGAATCAGCGCACGCGGACTTGGGACTCAAATTCCAGCGGCAGTAGCAACAGATCGACTCACTTAGCTAGGAAAGGGGGTCTCAGCGGCGGCGGCGGCTAGCGGATGATCCAGCATTGGATAGCACTGTACCATCCATGCCGAGAAGCAGCATGGGTTCCACCCCGGGTGACGCACTGCTGGATAGATACCCTATGGATGACACCATGGAGAACACTAACTATGAACTACACTTCAAAATGAAGAACGCCACTGCTTATACAAATCCCCCCGAAGCAACCTTCCATTGGAACCCGATTCTAGCCGGCTATGTTCGTGTCATGGTTGATGAGGTGGTGGACCAATATTCGGGGCTAGAGCTTGACATTCCTGGAGGTGACGAGGAGCACACACTGGGAGAGGCCATACATCATATCATCCTATGGAGAAAGGATTGCATCATCTTTCAAAGGCCACCGACACCGCGTCAGCCGACTCCTCCTAGATGTCCGCCACCGTGTCAGAAGACTCCCGCTCCTCCAAGTCCACCAATGCGTCAGGCCACTCCTCCTCCTCCAAGTCCGACACAGCGTCAGGCCACTCCCCTCGCTTCAAGTCCGGCACAACATTAGGCCACTCCTTCTGCTCCAACTCAGCCACGTCGGCCGTCTCCGCCGCCTCAGCAATCGCGGAAGAGAGCCGCCGCAGCTATGGTGTGTAGCGGTACAAGTCGAGGTAGTACAGGAGGTATAGGCGGAGCCAAGCGATATCAATATGGTCCAAGCCTCACTCCTCTTCCTCAGAGGCCTTACAACAAGACCGAGGAGCAAAACACAACCATAGTGAAGGCCCAAGTGGACGCCCATATTGGACCAAAACCGCCACCGCCACCAAAGGAGAAAGTGCCTGAGAAAGTCATTGACCACTTTATTCATATGGCAAGGAAACCAGCTCCCAAGCCTGTTGACTCAGACTATGAGCGCCAAATCAGGAAGGCACATCGAGCACGACTACAGAAGGAGTCGAGCTCGAGCTCGAGCCAAGCAGCTGGCAAAAAATGAGGGAAAACCATTCCCTAGCTGGGAGAACAGGCGGCGCAATCGACCCCCCGCCCCGCTTGTTGTACCAACACAGGAGAGTGCCGGCGTTGGTCAACTGGTAATAACCGACGAGCATAGAAGGCAGGCAGAAATGCTCGGTATCACAGTTGGACAACTCCTCGAGATCGAGCCCATGTCTCCGCTTAGAGAGGAGGACATAAAATGGAAATATGCCCGCGGCGAACCTTTGGTCGAGCCTGAGGAGGTCAAGAACCTCCCAACGAGAATGTATGAATTGCATGATTGGTACATGAAAATTACCAAGAGTTCCAATCGAGAGTCCCTCATAGTGAACGTCAAGCAAGAACATTACTTCCATGCGCTAGCTCTGTCCGTTGAGTATTCAGAACTATTTCAGTTATTCGATCAAGAAGCACTCGACAAATCTCTTGTCAGTTGCTGTTCTCTGTAAGTGATTTCTTTTTGTAATTTAAGTCTCAAGCCAGCTGTAGTGGTCATTGATCGATCATTACATGTAATTATCCTCACTATATTCTTTTCTGTGGTATTATGCAGGATGAAGATGTATGAAATGAAAAAAGTTGGACACCATGGCATTGGGTTCACTGACCCAAATACCATTAAAGAAGACACATGGAAATTGGAATTGTATAAAGCAGATGTAGAGAAAAAATGCTAGAGTTCTTGAAGCGCCTCTATACCAATGAAGATATACGACCTCCTTACAATTTCATGTGAGTCACACTGTCTTGTACTACAAATTCTATTTTTGCTTACTAGCTAGCTAGATGTTAATAATTAAGTGTATAGGGTTTAGGGTATAGTTGATGAGTGTTATGCACATGCCCGCTTAATTAAGACATGCAAACGTGTGCGCATGTAGTTACCACTGGATCTTGTTAATCATTAAAGTTGAAGAAGGAACAATTGAAATACTGGACTCACTACTTAAAAAACAAAGTGACTACTCAATCTTGAAGGGGACAGTTGACAGTGTTGGGGATCGTTGCAGAAATTAAAAAAATTCTATGCATCACCAAGATCAATCTATGGAGTTTACTAGCAACAAGAGGGGAGGAGTGCATCTACATACCCTTGTAGATCGCGAGCGGAAGCGTTCAAGAGAACGGGGTTGATGGAGTCGTACTCTTCGTGATCCAAATCACCGATGATCCTAGCGCCGAACGGACGGCACCTCCGCGTTCAACACACGTACGGAGCGGAGAAGTCTCCTCCTTCTTGATCCAGCAAGGGGGAAGGAGAAGTTGATGGAGATGCAGCAGCATGACGGCGTGGTGGTGGAAGCAGCGGGATTCCAGCAGGGTTTCGCCAAGCGCTACTGAAGGAGGAAGAGGTGTCACGGGAGGGAGAGGGAGGCGCCAGGGCTTAGGGTGCGGCTGCCCTCCCTCCCCTCCACTATATATAGGGGCTAGGGGGCGCATTCCCCCCTTGGAGATCCCATCTAGAGGGGGGCGGCGTCATCCGGGAGATTAACTCCCAGCTGAGACAAGCGGTTGTGCAACCCAGACATTTTGAGTATGTGTTCGCTGACGGAATTATTCTCCTCCATCTTACAACTATAGAACTTGTCGGAGACTTCATATTTCTCGACCCGGGCATGAGCTTGGAAAACCATTTTCAGCTCTTGGAACATCTCATATGCTCTGTGCTGCTCGAAAAGCTTTTGGAGCCCCGGTTCTAAGCTGTAAAGCATGCCGCACTGAACCAGGGAGTAATCATCAACACGTGTTTTCCAAATGTTCATAACGTCTTGGTTTGCTGGGACGGGTGCTTCACCTAGCGGTGCTTCAAGGACATATGCTTTCTTGGCAGCTATGAGGATGATCCTCAAGTTCTGGACCCAGTCCGTATAGTTGCTACCATCGTCTTTCAGCTTGGTTTTCTCTAGGAACGCGTTGAAGTTGAGGTTGACATTAGCGTGGGCCATTTGATCTACAAGACATATTGTAAAGATTTTAGACTAAGTTGATGATAATTAAGTTCATTTAATCAAATTATTAATGAACTCCCACTGAGACAGACATCCCTCTAGTCATCTAAGTGATACATGATCCGAGTCAACTAGGCCGTGTCCGATCATCACGTGAGACGGACTAGTCATCATCGGTGAACACTTCATGTTGATCGTATCTGCTATACGACTCATGTTCGACCTTTCGGTCTCTTGTGTTCCGAGGCCATGTCTATACATGCTAGGCTCGGTAAGTCAACCTAAGTGTATTGCGTGTGTAAATCTGGCTTACACCCGTTGTATGCGAACGTTAGAACCTATCACACCCGATCATCACGTGGTGCTTCGGAACAACGAACCTTCCCAACGATGCACAGTTAGGGGGAACACTTCATTGAAATTTTAGCGCGGGATCATCTTATTTATGCTACTGTCGTTCTAAGTAAATAAGATGTAAAACATGATAAACATCACATGCAATCAAATAGTGACATGATATGGCCAATATCATTTTGCTCCTTTTGATCTGCATCTTCGGGGCGCCATGATCATCATCGTCACCGACATGACACCATGATCTCAATCATCGTGTCTTCATGAAGTTGTCTCGCCAACTATTACTTCTACTACTGTAGCTAATAGTTAGCAATAAAGTAAAGTAATTACACGACGTTCCAGTTGACACGCAGGTCATAAATAAATTAAGACAACTCCTATGGCTCCTGCCGGTTGTGATACTCATCGACATGCAAGTCGTGATTCCTATTACAAGAACATGATCAATCTCATACATCACATATATCATTCATCACATTCTTCTGGCCATATCACATCACATGACACATGCTGCAAAAACAAGTTAGACGTCCTCTAATTGTTGTTGCAAATTTTAACGTGGCTGCTATAGGTTTCTAGCAAGAACGTTTCTTACCTACGCCAAAACCACAACGTGATATGCCAATTTCTATTTAACCTTAATAAGGACCCTTTTCATCGAATCCGATCCGACTAAAGTGGGAGAGACAGACACCCGCTAGCCACCTTATGAAACTAGTGCATGTCAGTCGGTGGAACCTGTCTCACGTAAGCGTACGTGTAAGGTCGGTCTGGGCCGCATCATCCCACGATGCCGCCGAATCAAGATAAGACTCGTAACGTCAAGTAAATTGACAAAATCAATGCCCACAACAACTTGTGTTCTACTCGTGCATAGAAACTACGCATAGACCTAGCTCATGATGCCACTATTGGGGATCGTTCCAGAAATTAAAAAATTTCTACGCATCACCAAGATCAATCTATGGAGTTTACTAGCAACAAGAGGGGAGGAGTGCATCTACATACCCTTGTAGATCGCGAGCGGAAGCGTTCAAGAGAACGGGGTTGATGGAGTCGTACTCGTCGTGATCCAAATCACCGATGATCCTAGCGCTGAACGGACGGCACCTCCATGTTCAACACACGTACGGAGCGGAGACGTCTCCTCCTTCTTGATCCAGCAAGGGGGAAGGAGAAGTTGATGGAGATCCAGCAGCACGACAGCGTGGTGGTGGAAGCAGCGGGATTCCAGCAGGGCTTCGCCAAGCGCTACTGGAGGAGGAAGAGGTGTCACGGGAGGGAGAGGGAGGCGTTAGGGCTTAGGGTGCGGCTTCCCTCCCTCCCCTCCACTATATATAGGGGCTAGGGGGGCGCATGCCCCTTGGAGATCCCATCTAGAGGGGGGAGGCGGCCCCTCGGGGGGCAACGACCCCCATAGGGTTTTCAACCAGGGGGCGCATGCCCCCTCGGGGGGGGGGCAACGGCCCCCTAGGGTTTCCAACCCTAGGCGCCTTGGGCCCTTGGGTGGGGCGCACCAGCCCACCAGGGGCTGGTTCCCACGCCACTTCAACCCATGGGGCCCTCCGGGATAGGTGGCCCCACCCAGTGGACCCCCGGGACCCTTCCGGTAGTCCCGATACAATACCGGTGACCCCCGAAACTTTCCCGGTGGCCGAAACTGGACTTCCTATATATAAATATTTACCTCGGGACCATTCCGGAACACATCGTGACGTCCGGATGTCATCCGGGACTCCGAAGAACTTTTGTTTAACCGCATACTAATATCTCTACAACTCTAGCGTCACCGAACCTTAAGTGTGTAGACCCTACGGGTTCGGGAATCATGCAGACATGACCGAGACACCTCTCTAGCCAATAACCAACAGCGGGATCTGGATACCCATGTTGACTCCCACACGTTCCACGATGATCTGATCGGATGAACCACGATGTCGAGGATTCAAGCAATCCCGTACACAATTCCCTTTGTCAATCGGTACGTTACTTGCCCGAGATTCGATCGTCGGTATCCCAATACCTCATTCAATCTCGTTACCGGCAAGTCAATTTACTCGTTTCGTGATGCATGATCCCGTGACTAACTACTTAGTCATATTGAGCTCATTATGATGATGCATTACCGAGTGGGCCCAGAGATACCTCTCCGTCATACGGAGTGACAAATCCCAGTCTTGATCCGTGCCAACCCAACAGACACTTTCGGAGATACCTGTAGTGCACCTTTATAGCCACCCAGTTACGTTGTGATGTTTGGTACACCCAAAGCATTCCTACGGTATCCGGGAGTTGCACGATCTCATGGTCTAAGTAAATGATACTTGACATTAGAAAAGCTTTAGCAAACGAACTACACGATCTAGTGCTATGCTTAGGATTGGGTCTTGTCCATCACATCATTCTCCTAATGACGTGATCCCGTTATCAATGACATCCAATGTCCATGGTCAGGAAACCGTAACCATCTATTGATCAACGAGCTAGTCAACTAGAGGCTCACTAGGGACATGTTATGGTCTATGTGTTCACACATGTATTATGATTTCCGGATAACACAATTATAGCATGAACAATAGACAATTATCATGAACAAGGAAATATAATAATAACCATTTTATTATTGCCTCTAGGGCATATTTCCAACAGACAGGTAATTTCAATCATTATTAACTATATCTCGGCCTCTTTAGTTCGCCATTTCCTGATATCAACTATTTAATAACTCCTTTATTCATTTTCTTTGCCGGTGAGCAGGGCTTGGGAAAAGTTCATCAATGTGACTCGAGGCCAATGGCGAAAATATCTGTATTGGTTTCGACCCAAGGTAAGTAATTAAGTAGTACTAGCTAGCTACCATCTCTTTAATTCTTGTTTTAATACCATTGATTATTATTCTTGATTAATTATTATCTGATTAAATTCTATTCTCGTAAAGGCCCTGAAGCAGGCGCCGGGGACTGAAGTGTGTGCATACTACGTTTGCGAGAACATTCGCATGATGGCGTCCGAAAGGAGCAAATCTGATAGACAGCTATGGGTGCGTTTGCCAGAACACTATTCACAATTTTTACATCATTATCGATATCTAGTCACACAACTAATACACATGCATATAGATCTCCTTCTTAGCAGTTCAAACAGGTCCAGGAGCAGCTCGTACCAACGGAGCGCATTGTTACGTCTCCAACGTATCTATAATTTTTGATTGTTCCATCCTATTATATTATCCGTTTTGGATGTTTAATGGGCATTACTATGCACTTTTATATTATTTTTTGGGACTAACCTATTAACCGGAGGCCCAGTCCAAATTGCAGTTTTTTGCCTATTTCAGTGTTTCGCAGAAAAGGAATATCAAATGGAGTCCAAACGAAATGAAACCTTCGGGAGAGTTATTTTTGGAACAAACGCAATCCAGGAGACCTGGAGTGGACGTCAAGAAAGAAACGAGGTGGCCATGAGGTGGGAGGACGCGCCCAGGGGGGTAGGTGCGCCCCCACCCTCGTGGGCCCCTTGTGGCTCCCCTGACCGACTTCCTTCGCCTATATATACTCACAGACCCTGAAAACATCCAGGAGCACCACGAAACCCTATTTCCACCGCTGCAAGCTTCTGTACCCGTGAGATCCCATCTTGGGGCCTTTTCCGGCGCTCCGCCTGAGGGGGAATCAATCACGGAAGGCTTCTACATCAACACCATAGCCTCTCCGATGAAGTGTGAGTAGTTTACCACAGACCTTCGGGTCCATAGTTATTATCTAGATGGCTTATTCTCTCTCTTTGATTCTCAATACAAAGTTCTCCTTGATCTTCTTGGAGATCTATTCGATGTAATTCTTTTTGTGGTGTGTTTGTCGAGATCCAATGAATTGTGGGTTTATGGTAAAGATTATCTATGAACAATATTTGAATCTCCTCTAAATTCTTTTACATATGATTTGTTATCTTTGGAAGTGTCTTCGAATTATCAGTTTGGTTTGGCCTACTAGATTGATCTTTCTTGCAATGGGAGAAGTGCTTAGCTTTGGGTTCAATCTTGCGGTGTCCTTTCCTAGTGACAGTAGGGGCAGCAAGGCACGTATTGTATTGTTGCCATCGAGGATAAAAAGATGGGGTTTATATCATATTGATTTAGTTTATCCCTCTACATCATGTCATCTTGCTTAATGTGTTTCTCTGTTCTTATGAACTTAATCCTCTAGCTGCTTGCTGGATAGCGGTCGATGTGTGGAGTAATAGTAGTATATGGAGAATCATTGCGATCTACTTGTCGCGTAGGTGATGCCTATATACATGATCATGCCTAGATATTCTCATAACTATGCGCTTTTCTATCAATTGCTCGGCAGTAATTTGTTCACCCACCGTAATACATATGCTACCTTGGGAGAAGCCACTAGTGAAACCTATGGCCCCCGGGTCTATTTCCATCATATAATTTTCCGATCTATTTTATTTTGCAATCTTTACTTTCCAATCTATTCATAAAAATACCAAAAATATTTATAATCTCTATTAGATCTCACTTTTGCAAGTGGTCGTGAAGGGATTGACAACCCCTTTATCGCGTTGGTTGCAAGGTTCTTATTTGTTTGTGCAGGTACAAGGGATTTGCGTGTAGCCTCCTACTGGATTGATACCTTGGTTCTCAAAAACTAAGGGAAATACTTATGCTACTTTGTTGCATCACCCTTTCCTCTTCAAGGGAAAACCAACGCATGCTCAAGAGGTAGCAAGAATGATTTCTGGTGCCGTTGCCGGGGAGGTCTACGCACAAGTCAAGACATACCAAGTACCCATCACAAACTCTTATCCCTCGTATTACATTACTTTCCATTTGCCTCTCGTTTTCCTCTCCCCCACTTCACTCTTTCCGTTTTATTCGCCCTTATTTTGTTGGTCTTTTCATTTGCTTTAATGTCTTACTTGGCTCGTTTGCTAGTTTGGTTGGAATAGTTGTTTATTTATTGCTAAACAGAGAACCTAAGATCTATGGATCCTCATCCGCTTGCCAATCTTTTTTGAGATCCAATTATGATGAACCAAATTCTAGTGATTTGAGTGCAGTAGACTATCTTTATGAGGTTTTACTTGAAATTCGTGAATCTGAAAATTGTGATGAAGAAATTTATGAAGAGATTCACGAGAACTCCTTGAATAAAAAGCATGATTGCAATGATTTTACTATAAATTCTCTTGATGTCAATTGTTCTAATAATATGTGAAACCCTAAGCTTGGGGATGCTAGTTTTGCTATGTCTACTACTTGTTGTAATGATCATGATTGGGGTGATTCTTCTTATAATCTTGAAAATTTATTTAAGCCCCATGATGAATATGAGATCGATAATAGTGTTTGCAATAATTTTTAAAGTGGGTTTGGAAGAGTTTCAACTTTAGATCCCACATATTTGGAGTTTGTTCAATCTTATGATATTTTTTTTATAAAAGTGGGTTTGGAGAGGTCATGACTTTAGTTAATGATAATCCCACTATTTGGAAGAGTGTCAATTTCACATGCATGTGGATCCTGTTGAGAATATGTTATGTGATAGCTATTTTGTTGAATTTGCCTATGATCCTACATGTAATTATTATGAGAGAGGAAAATATGGTCATAGAAATTTTTATCTTACTAAATTACCTCTCGTCATGTTGACATTGCTATCGTCTCTTTCTTCTTCCTTGCATATGCTAGTTTTTGCTTGCCTTGCAAATTTGCTTGCTTATAATATGCCTATCATAGGAAGTATGTTAGACTTAGATGTATTTGTCACATGTTTCATGATGCTCTCTTTGCGCTTCAATTCTTGTCTTTCATGTGAGCATCATTAAAATTATCAATGCCTAGCTAAAAAGGCTTTAAAGATAAGTACTTGTTGGGAGACAATTAAATATTTTTCCTTGCTGTTATTCAATAAATAATTCATCTAGCCTCCGATTAGATGTGGCTTTATGTTTTAATTAGTGTTTGTGCCAAGTAGAACCTTTGGGAAGACTTGGGTGAAGTCTTTATGATCTTGCTGTAAAAAACAGAAACTTTAGCGCTCACGAGATTAGCTGCCATTTTTTACTGGAGAGTGCTTTGACGTTGATTATTTTTGCAGATGATTAATAGACCAATTCCTCACGTCCACCATTTTATTTCAGAATTTTTGGAGTTCGAGAACTATTCTAAAGTTACAGATTACTACAGACTGTTCTGTTTTTGACAGATTCTGTTTTTCGTGTGTTGTTTGCTTATTTTGATGAATCTATGGCTAGTATCAGGGGGTATGAACCATAGAGAAGTTGGAATACACTAGGATTAACATCAATATAAATAAATAATGAGTTCATTACAGTCCCTTAAAGTGGTGGTATGTTTTATTTTGCTAACAGATCTCATGAGATTTTTTGTTGAGTTTTGTGTTGTGAAGTTTTCAAGTTTTTGGGTGAAGATTTGATGGATTATGGAATAAGGAGTGGCAAGAGCCTAAGCTTGGGGATGCCCAAGGCAACCCAAGGTAAAATTCAAGGACAACCAAAAGCCTAAGCTTGGGGATGCCCCGGAAGGCATCCCCTCTTTCGTCTTCGTCCATCGGTAACTTTACTTGATGCTATATTTTTATTCACCACATGATATGTGTTTTGCTTGGAGCGTCTTGTATGATTTGAGTCCTTGATTTTTAGTTTACCACAATCATTCTTTCTGTACAGACCTTTTGGAGAGACACACATGAATCGGAATTTATTAGAATACTCTATGTGCTTCACTTATATCTTTTGAGCTAGATAATTTTGCTCTAGTACTTCAGTTATATCTTTTTAGAGCACGGCGATGGTTTTATTTTCTAGAAATTATTGATCTCTCATGCTTCACTGATATTATTTTGAGAGTCTTTTAGAACACATGGTATTTGCTTTGGTTATAAAATTAGTCCTAATATGATGGGCATTAAAGTTGGGTATAATAAAAACTTTCATATAGAGTGCATTGAATACTATGATAAATTTGATACTTGATAATTGTTTTGAGATATAAAGGTGGTAATGTTAGAGTCATGCTAGTTGGGTAATTATGAAATTGAGAAATACTTGTGTTAAAGTTGGCAAGTCCCATAGCATGCACGTATGGTAAACGTTGTGTGACAAATTTGAAGCATGGGGTGTTCTTTGATTGCCTTCCTTATGAGTGGAGGTCGGGACCGCGCGATGGTTAACTCCTACCAACCCTTCCCCTAGGAGCATGCGTATTAGTACTTTGCTTCGAGGGCTAATAAACTTTTTCAATAAGCATATGAGTTCTTTATGACTAATGTGAGTCCATGGATTATACGCACTCTTACCTTTCCGCAATTTGCTAGCCTCTACGGTACCGTGCATTGCCCTTTCTCACCTTGAGAGTTGGTGCAAACTTCGCCGGTGCATCCAAACCCCTTGATACGGTACACTCTATCACATAAACCTCCTTATATCTTCCTCAAAACAGCCACCATACCTACCTATTATGGCATTTCCATAGCCATTCCGAGATATGTTGCCATGCAACTTTCCACCGTTCCGTTTATTATGACACGCTCCATCATTGTCATATTGCTTTTGCATGATCATGTAGTTGACATCGTATTTGTGGCAAAGCCACCTTTATAATACTTTCATACATGTCACTCTTGATTCATTACATATCCCCGTACACCGCCGGAGGCATTCACATAGAGTCATATTTTGTCCTAAGTATTGAGTTGTAATTCTTGAGTTGTAAATAAATAGAAGTGTGATGATTTCCATTATTAGAGCATTGTCCCATGTGAGGAAAGGATGATGGAAGCAATGATTCCCCCAAAAGTCGGGATGAGTCTCTGGACTTTATGAAAAATAAAAGAGGCCAATGAAGCCCAAATAAAAAAAGAGGCCAAAGAAGCCCAAAAAATGAGAGAAAAAGAGAGAAGGGACAATGTTACTATCCTTTTACCACACTTGTGCTTCAAATTAGCACCATGATCTTCATGATAGAGAGTCTCCTATTTTGTCACTTTCATATACTAGTGGGAATTCTTTATTATAGAACTTGGCTTGTATATTCCAATCATGGGCTTCCTCAAATTGCCCTAGGTCTTCGTGAGCACGCAAGTTGGATGCACACCCACTTAGTTTCTTTTTGATGGGCTTCCATACATTTATAGCTCTAGTGCATCTGTTGCATGGCAATCCCTACTCCTCATATTGACATCAATTGATGGGCATCTCCATAGCCCGTTGATTAGCCGGGTCAATGTGAGACTTTCTCCTTGTTTGTTCTCTCAAATAATCCCTATCATCATACTCTACTCCACCCATAGTGCTATATCCATGGCTTACGCTCATGTATTGCGTGAGGGTTGAAAAAGCTGAAGCGCGTTAAAAAGTATGAACCAATTGCTTGGCTGAAACTGGGGTTGTGCATGATGGGAGCATTTTGTGTGACGAAAATAAAGCATGGCCAAACTATATGATTTTGTAGGGATAAGCTTTCTTTGGCTATGTTATTTTGATAAGACATGATAACTTTATTAGTATGCTTGAAGTATTACTATTTTTATGTCAATATTAAACTTTTATCTTGAATCTTTTGGATCTGAACATTCATGCCACAATAAAAAAATTACATTGAGAAATATGCTAGGTAGCATTCCACATCAAAATTTCTGTTTTTATCATTTACCTACTCGAGGACGAGCAGGAATTAAGCTTGGGGATGCTTGATACGTCACCAACGTATCTATAATTTTTATTGTTCCATGCTATTATATTATCCGTTTTGGATGTTTAATGGGCTTTACTATGCATTTTTATATTATTTTTTGGGACTAACATATTAACCGAAGGCCCAGTCAAAATTGCTGTTTTTTTTCCTATTTCAGTGTTTCGTAGAAAAGGAATATCGAACGGAGTCCAAACGGAACGAAACCTTCGGGAGAGTTATTTTTGGAACAAACGCAATCCATGAGACTTGGAGTGGACGTCAAGAAAGAAACGAGGCGGCCACGAGGTAGGAGGGCACGCCCCCCACCCTCGTCGGCCCCTCGTGGCTACCCTGACCGACTTCCTTCGCCTATATATACTCATATACCCTGAAAACATCCAGGAGCACCACGAAACCCTATTTCCACCGCCGCAACCTTCTGTACCCGTGAGATCCCATCTTGGGGCCTTTTCCGGCGCTCCGCCGGAGGGGGAATCGGTCACGGAGGGCTTCTACATCAACACCATAGCCTCTCCGATGAAGTGTGAGTAGTTTACCACAGACCTTCGGGTCCATAGTTATTAGCTAGATGGCTTCTTCTCTCTCTTTGATTCTCAATACAAAGTTCTCCTCGATCTTCTTGGAGATCTATTCGATGTAATTCTTTTTGCGGTGTGTTTGTCGAGATCCGATGAATTGTGGGTTTATGATAAAGATTGTCTATGAACAATATTTGAATCTCCTCTGAATTCTTTTATGTATGGTTTTTATCTTTGCAAGTCTCTTCGAATTATCAGTTTGGTTTGGCCTACTAGATTGATCTTTCTTGCAATGGGAGAAGTGCTTAGCTTTTGGGTTCAATCTTGCGGTGTCCTTTTCCAGTGACGGCAGGGGCAGCAAGGCACGTATTGTATTGTTGCCATCGAGGATAAAAAGATGGGGTTTATATCATATTGATTGAGTTTATCCCTCTACATCATGTCATCTTGCTTAATGCGTTACTCTGTTCTTATGAACTTAATACTCTAGATGCATGCTGGATAGCTGTCGATGTGTGGAGTAATAGTAGTAGATGCAGAATCGTTTCGATCTACTTGTCGCTGACGTGATGCCTATATACATGATCATGCCTAGATATTCTCATAACTATGTGCTTTTCTATCAATTCCTCGACAGTAATTTGTTCACCCACCGTAATACTTATGCTATCTTGAGAGAAGCCACTAGTGAAACCTATGGCCCCCGGGTCTATTTTCCATCATATAAGTTTCTGATTTATTTTATTTTGCAATCTTTACTTTCCAATCTATATCATAAAAATTCCAAAAATATTTATTATCTCTATCAGATCTCACTTTTGCAAGTGGCCGTGAAGGGATTGACAACCCCTTTATCGCGTTGGTTGCAAGGTTCTTATTGGTTTGTGCAGGTACGAGGGATTTGCGTGTAGCCTCCTACTGGATTGATACCTTGGTTCTCAAAAACCGAGGGAAATAATTACGCTACTTTGCGGCATCACCCTTTCCTCTTCAAGGGAAAACCAACGCATGCTCAAGAGGTAGCACGCATACGAGCACTTCAAGAGGAAATAGCGGGATTTTTGCTCGACCAGGTCATAGATCCCAAAGCAGAATTCCATTACCCGCTACCGCCCCCATGAACCACTCCCAATTGTCATCGTGCTCCGAAGGCACCAAGGCAAATGCCACCGGCTCCGAAGGCAACATGTAGGAGAAATTGTATATATACCTAATTGTATATATATATATATGCATGTGTATGTGTGAATAATGGTAGTTGTGAGACATTCGATGATATATATATATATACATATATATATGATCGGTTCTACGATAAATTCTATTTATATATATGCATAGCGTGTACAATATGTTGTATCGTAAAATACCAGCAAACGAAAAAGAATTAAATGGAAAACACAAAATTAATGGAAAACGAAATCATGAATCCAAAACCCCCCCAAACATTTTAGTACCGGTTGCTATTACCAACCGATACTAAAGGGCTCCCCGCCCCCGGCGCTGGCTCGTGCCACGTGGTGGCCCTTTAGCGGCGGTTTGTGCAGAACCGGTACTAAAGGGGGGGGGCTTTAGTCCCCACCCTTTAGTGCCTGTTACAAAACCTGCACTAAAGGGCCTTACGAACCGGTGCTATAGTCCGGTTCTGCAGTAGTGCAAGTGAATCAATAGAATACCCCATTGTCACCACGGGTATCCCACACAAGACATACATCAAGTGTTCTCAAATCCTTAAAGACTCAATCCGATAAGATAACTTCAAAGGGAAAACTCAATCCATTACAAGAAGATAGAGGGGGAGAAACATAATAAGATCCAACTATAATAGCAAAGCTCGCGATACATCAAGATCGTGCCATATCAAGAACACGAGAGAGAGAGAGAGAGATCAAACACATAGCTACTAGTACATACCCTCAGCCCCGAGGGTGAACAACTCCCTCCTCGTCATGGAGAGCGTCGGGATGATGAAGATGGCCACCGGTGTTGATTCCCCCCTCCGGCAGGGTGCCGGAACAGGGTCCGATTGGTTTTTGGTGGCTACAGAGGCTTGCGGTCTCACGTCAGGGGGGTTTCCGAGTCATCCACGAGGCAGGGGGCGCGCCAAGGGGGGTAGGGCGCGCCCTCCACCCTCGTGGATGGCTCGGGCCTCTTCTGGCCCAACTCTTTTACTCCGGGGGCTTCTTTTGGTCCATGAAAAATCATCAAAAATTGGCACGTCAATTGGACTCCGTTTGGTATTCCTTTTCTGTAACACTCAAAAACAAGGAAAAAACTGAAAATGGCACTGGGCTCTAGGTTAATAGGCTAGTCCCAAAAATCATGTAAAGTAGCATATAAATGCATATAAAACATTCAAGATGGATAATACAATATCATGGAACAATCAAAAATTATAGATACGTTGGAGACGTATCATCCGTCGAGATTCATGTTGTTTCCTTTGGGCAGTGAGGTTATGGTTTCTTGTCATGTGGCATTTTTCGTATTATAAGTTTTAATCCCGTGCTTCAGATCAAAATGATGACAACTGCGCCTCCGGGGCACGTGCATGAAGACTTCTCGATAGTCATTGACGAGGTCAAGCCAGATCTGGTAGACAAAAGAAAACTAGTACTCCACTATATAGACATGAGCCTCCGCGCTTGCTTGCTAGTGTTGCTCTCTTGACACTGTCTCGTCCTCTCCAGATCAAAACACGATAGCGGTGGCCACACTCTCTCTCTGCTCACCGCTGGTCACAGATCCAGCCGGATCCTCTCCGCCGGGGGAGGTGAGAAGGTGCAACGTCCACGCGGTCGTCCTCGGCGATGGCTCTTACCCACTGTCGGCGCGTACCGATCAACGTGCCTTGTCGTTCTCTCCCAAGCACCGCTCGCTAGGGAGGGCCTCCGACCCCTTCTTCCTCGCTATCGTAGTGTGGGCAGATCCGGCCTCCCGCCGCCCACCTAGCGACATCTCGGCGACCCTCAGGTATAACTTCCTTCGAAACCAGCCTTGCTCTACTTCCCGAGCTCCTGACGTCGCTGCATTTGTATCTTTTACTATTTCCCAGCCCCCCTCGTAGATAGGATCGATCGGCTATTCGAAAGTCACCTAAATTTTGACTGTTAAGAGGTAAAACTGGTTCATGCACTTGAATCTGGTACTACTTGGTTCAAACAAGGAAGAAAGTGGGTGGGGGTGGGGTAAGATCTGTTACCTGAATCTAGGACTTGGTCGAAAGAGGAAATAATGGGGACGAAAAGTAGCAGAGACTGGCTATCCAACTGGTCTCTTGGTCTAATAGGGAAATAAAGGGAAACGCAGTACAAACTCAATATAAACCCGATCTATTGGTTCAAAAAGCAAATAGAGTTGGGACTGGGGGACAAGTCAACAGAGTAAGTCCAGCACTAGATTTGCTAGCCTCACACAATATAAGGAGGCTATAGTGAACAAAAATGGGACCAACCCAGATATCATGTTCTGATGTTTGTTGCCCCGAGCCACTCTTATGTAATGCCACTAGTAAAATGTAGCTATCGCACTATTAAAAGTAAGGACACGTTAAACCAATGTTGTTTTCAATGTAATGCCTGGGGTAATATGAATCAATGGCACTTTTTTCATGTCCTGGTAAATTTCCCATTAAGATAAGTTGCTTCTTTTTGTTAGAAATGCAACTATCCTGGTCCACCTACTCTCCCGTGCCCAAATACCAACTCCGTAGCCGCTGTTAATGTAATGTTGCTGGTAAAATGAAGTAATGGCACCATTAAAGTAATGTCGTATCTAACGGTTGTCATAGTTAATCCTAATGCCCACACTAATATCTAGCAATGCTGCTCCTTTAGAAATTGCTACTGTCCTTGTAGGATTGCCATTCAGATAAGGAACATGCTTCTTTTCATTTGATGTATGTTCCATCACTTGTTAGTCACCCTCCTTTCCACCTTTTTTATGCAAACAGAGGTATACATTTCACGCTCGATCTTAGTTGAATTGCACAAATGATATCCAAATTATAGTTGAACATTCTAGGAGCTTCACAACCAACCTTGATATTACTCAATTTTATTGCAACTAATGAAGAAGAAGCTTTGTGGGTTTCGTTTTCTGATGGAAATGGAACTGGGGCTGTAGCCCTTTTCTTAAAAAATTAAGAAGAAGTTGCTAGCTCATGGGAAATTGCTTCATTTTAGGTGAACTGCACCAAAAGGTCCCATGAATTGAATCATCCATGTTGGTGACTGGTGTCATCCCTTCTATGATGGTGTTGACTGCAGATATGGTTCCCATCACGAGGTATATTCCTTTTTGGTCTGATCGTTTGCTAAAGATCCTGACTGTTGAGTCTGCTCTTGTGCTACTATTTTGGCACTGCCATGATAAAGCAATAATGTTATTATTTTGCACCTTAATCTAGTGGCACTATTAATTTGAGGCAATGTTTTGTCACCCCTAGTGCCACTGATTTTTTTATATATCGAAAGAGGGGGTTTCCTCTGATTTCATTAAAGAAACCCTACCATAGAGAACCATTATCCGACAACAACTCAGTTTAAATGCGTAGTTATGCAACTACTACTAGAATGGACTGAGTACTAGCAGGAGACAGGTTCTCCACATAAGCTATGCAGGTAGGGGGATGCAGCACCAGGTCTACCAAGTTTGGATTACAACCCAAATGCTACCACAGAAACATTAGGGGGGAAGATAGAATCAGCTTCAGCATCCCAGTCTAAGCACCCCCGGCCTCCATCCTTGCGACGCACGATACACCTCGTTTTCCACCTGCTCGACCCTAGTGCCACTGATAAAATGAAGTAATAATACAGTTAAAATAGAACGAGTGTCCTCTATCATTTCATTTCCAATGTAGATAAAGAAAGTGCTTCTCTTTGTTAGTATATGTTTCATCAACTAGTACCATTGTTAATGTTTAAGCATTTCTGCAAACTGGGGTGCTTAATTTTAGTTGATCTGCACAAAAATAGAGATTGGAATGTCTCAAGGCCCCTCCTTGTACTACCACCATACACTGATGTTCATCACTGGCAGAAGGTGTATCGGGGAGAATTGGATCGATTTCCAGTATGAGGCGTCGCAGGGCCCATCTCGCCCTCGCAGCATGGCATACTATGATACTATCGCAATATTTTCTTCTATTTATTAGTGTATGTTTCATCAACTAGTTTCACTATAATGTAATCACGCTTTTTCATTATCTGTGCAAATAGGGTTATTCGGCTGCATTTTGGTGGAACTGCACAAATGTGTGGATGGAACCGGCATATATGCAGAGTGCGAGGTGTGCCAAGTAAACATTACCAACACTAACCATGCTCCATGCACGCATTGGCATCCACCACCACCAGTGGGATGTGTGGCGCCCTCTGTTGACGGATCTTTATTGGAAGCAAATCCTCTAACCAAATACTGGTAGCTTATATTGACAGTTTTCTAGGGAGTACTCTTTTCTGAAAGAAGCACCAATCTATTATTCTTTATTTGTACAGTGTCACAACTTTGACCCAAAGGTCCAGAGCTATTTTAGGGTGATTGGCGTAGTACTCGTAGACTGATTGTAAGCATGATTTTCATTAGCTGTCACACTGATTGTAAGCATGAGCAGATCGAAGATTAGGTTAGTGCAAAGCTTATCTTAAACCCTACCGCCGCCATTGAAATGCGGCGAGAGTCGAGGGAACCGTGGAAAACGGCGGGGAAGCGATGTCGCGCCATCCGGCCTCCTCTTGCTGTGGGAGAAACGAATACTCCTGTGGCTCCGGCTGGCTCTGCACCCTCATGAACGACACACCATACTCGACCGATTCGTTATCCTCTGGGTGCTCAACCTTCGACCTGTACACCTACCACCTCCGCCTGACTTTCGCCTCGGGCGAATCTGTCTGCTCCATCACCCAGAGGAGATACTCGATGAACTCGAAGGACTATGGCGTGACTGCCACCGAGGAGTACATCGCCGCCATCTCGCTCTTTCGCATACATTGCCACATGGCCCTCACCGTCCTAGAATCTCCCACTCATTGTCAAACCAAGTAAGGATCTCATTCAACCTG
The DNA here is from genome assembly GCF_002575655.3 of Aegilops tauschii subsp. strangulata. Classification (NCBI taxonomy): domain Eukaryota; kingdom Viridiplantae; phylum Streptophyta; class Magnoliopsida; order Poales; family Poaceae; genus Aegilops; species Aegilops tauschii. The sequence continues at coordinate 647,649,591 of NC_053041.3, read as the reverse complement.
GCTAACTTTGCCTGGTCGCCGCCGGTGATCTGCCTGATTCACTGCTGCATCCTCTCCATAGATGTCCTTTTGAGTGGTCCGGTGCTAGCTTTGGAAGATGGGAGGAGAGATGGTGGTCTTGCAATAGAGAAGAGGAAGAGGCGAGACGGTGGTTTTCGAATGGAGATGATGGAGAGGAGAGGGGGTGGTTTTGCAATGGAGAGGAGGGAGAGGCAAGACGGTGGTTTTTGAATGGAGATGATGGAGAGGAGAGGAGGTGGTTTTGCAATGGAGAAGTGGGAGAGGCGAGATGGTGGTTTTGGAATGGAGATGCTGGACATGAGAGGAGGTGGTTTTGCAATGGAGAAGAGGGAGAGGAGCATGTGGCGGCGATTTAGGATTATACGAGAGGGCCGGCGTGCTGTGACTGGATCAAAATCAAAATCAATTTACCCTTCAATTAAGAAAGCGACCCCACATTAACTAGTCTCCCTTTTATTTTGGGTCATAATTGACCATGATTTTCAAAAATAAAATATATGTTATACGTTGCAAAAATAATATAATTTGAAATTACATTCAAATACAAACCAAATGATACAATTTTTGGTGACATGCATTCACATTTTGCTTGTCAAATACAGTACGTGGTCAAACTTTGACCCAAAATACGCAAAACGAAAAAATACTTCCAAGACGTGCGCCGCTCCTCTCCTCTTAAACCACCGCCGCTCCTCTCCTGTTCCAATCTAAATCCAGCACTGCTCCTCTCCTCTTCAATTTCAAAACCACCGCCCCTTCTCTCCTGTTCCAATCCAAAACCAGCATCGCTCCTCTCCCGTTCTAATCCAAAACCAGCGCTACTCCTCTACTCTTCCATTCAAAACCCACCGCTGGCGAGTGAAGGTGCTGTGGAGAAGTAGATTGATGGAGGAGTACAACCGATACGTGAGGATCGCAGACGGCGACCCTATGAAGCTAGCTAGGATGTTGGAGATATAGTCTTGGTTTGACAACAAGGACCAACTAGTGGCGACGGCGACATCAATGGCCAAATATCTGCAACAGAGCGAAAAGGAGGCGATACTCCCAAAGGGAGTCGCGCGGGAGTACATAGAGCTGCTCCTCTGGGCCATGGAGCAAACAGATTCATCGAATCCGATCGTGAGGGAGCGGTGATGGGAGTATCGATCCCAGATGGAGCATCCACCAGAGATTGAAGGATTGAACATCTACAGGGTGCCGTTTGTGAGGGTGTCATGCCAGAGCGAGCCAGTGGAGTCTACGTCGAACGAACCCAACTAAAAGAGGAGAAAAGCAGTTGGCCTGACGATGCTTGCCCGCCATCCTCTCCCTCGCCATTCACATCGTCTCACGGGGCTGCTATCTGCCGCCAAGGAATAGGAGGGGACTACCCCCCCCAGCCCAATAGTCGGGCAGGTTGTGAATTGTCAGGAGGAGCTTAGGGTTGTCAGTATTTGCAGGTTGTGAATTGTGTTTTGTGTTGTGTATTTTGAGAGTATTTTCAGATATGAATGTCTTTTGAATTTCAGATTTGCAGTATTGAGCATATGAAGTATTTTATGAATTCTAGAGATCTATTTTTAGCACTTAAAAAAATGTAGTTTCATAGGAGTATAAAAGTGCAGACAATGTGATTCTCAGAGAAGAAACTGCAAGTTTTAGTTTCAGATAAGAAACTGCAAGTTCATTTTCAGATAAAAACTACAACTTTCAGAGGCAAAGCATTTATATTAACACGGCCTTTTCAAACGGGGATAACATCATGTTGGAAGTTTAATTCATGGTCGAAAATGGAACTACCAGCCAGTTAACATCATGCTGATCAATATTCATGCATAGCACATCTTCATATGATGCACAGTCAAAAAGATATGCTATTTTCAAAATGCCCACACATTGTCGAGTGTGCGAAAAACAGATAAAACGGGGGACGAAGTTTTGGTAAGTGTTTGACGTGGTGTGCCTAGATGACAATGGGGACCCACATGTCAATAATGGGAGAGGCACAAAATTTGGAGATATTTTCCCTGCATCAGATGGAATCGAACCCGGGCGGAACAACTGTCGGTAGTGTCACTTGGCCACCAGGCTAGTTCAGTACTTTTGTTACAAATAAGGCACTGCCTCAGGTGGTCCAATCTCCTCCTGCGCCTTTGTGAGCTTGCCGCGGCGCCGCTTTCTGCCGTTGTGAACATGCTGAACAAACGAGAGGAATCTGGAGAGGACTATACGTGGAGAGGCGGACAGTCGGGAGCCACCAGGTCTATGGCCGTACGCAAGCAAGTGCCTCATTGAAAAAATACTTCCTCCTAATGCTATACTGACGTTGGGGCCCACGGGTTTGTCAACATAGTTACATTTTTTAGGTGCTACAACGTAGTTACTAAAGGAGATAAATTCACAACGAAGCCGGGGAGCTGGCAGGTATCATTTATTATCACTGGGGCAGCAAGTATCAGCTGGGTTGTGGGCTGCCCCGTCTAGGCTTTCTTTTTTAACATGCGCAGCTCACGACATGCCGGTTTGTATATTCTTGAGGGTCGTCATGTATCGACTGGCCTATGGACCTCCCTGATAATTCTCCAATGTATCTTTAATTTTGATTGTTACATGCTATTATATTATCTGTTTTGGATGTTTAATGGGCTTTAATATGCTCTTTATATTATTTTTGGGACTAACCTATTAACCGGAGGCCTAGTGCCAGTTTGTGTTTTTTTGCCTATTCTAGTGCTTCGCAGAAAAGGGATATCAAACAGAATCCAAACGGAATGAAACCTTCGCGATGATCTTTCTTGGACCGAAAGGAATCTAGAAGACTTGGAGTTGAAGTCTGGAACGCCACGAGGTGGCCACGAGGTAGGAGGGCGCGCCCAGGAGGGTAGGCATGCCCCCATCCTCGTGGGCCCCTCGTAGCTCCACCGACGTACTTCCTTCGCCTATATATACTATTATACCCTAAAAACATCAGGGGGAGCCACGAAACCACTTTTCCACCGCCGCAACCTTCTGTACCCATGAGATCCCATCTTGGGCCCTTTTTCGGTGATTTGCCGGAGGGGGAATCGATCACGGAGGGCATCTACGTCAACACCATAGCCTCTTCGATGAAGCATGAGTAGTTTACCACAGAACTTCGGGTCCATAGTTATTAGCTAGATGGATTCTTCTCTCTCTTTGATCTTCAATACAAAGTTCTCCTCGATGTCCTTGGAGATCTATTCGATGTAATACTCTTTTGCGGTGTGTTTGCCGACATCCGATAAATTGTGGAATTATGAACTTGATTATATATGAATATTATTTGGTTCTTCTCTGAATTCTTATATGCATGATTTGATATCTTTGCAAGTCTTTTAGAATTATCGGTTTAGTTTGGCCTACTAGATTGATCTCTCTTGTAATGGGAGAAGTGCTTAGCTTTGGGTTCAATCTTGTGGTGTCCTTTCCCAGTGACAGTAGGGGCAGCAAGGCACGTATTGTATTGTTGCCATCAAGGATAAAAAGATGGGGTTTATATCATATTGTTTGAGTTTATCCCTCTACATCATGTCATCTTGCTTAATGCGTTACAATGTTCTTATGAACTTAATACTCTAGATGCATGCTGGATAGCGGTCGATGTGTGGAGTAATAGTAGTAGATGCAGAATCGTTTCGGTCTACTTGACACGGACGTGATGCCTATATTCATGATCTTTTCCTTAGATGTCTTCATAACTATGTGCTCTTCTATCAAATGCTCGGTAGTAATTTGTTCACCCACCATAATACATGCTATATTGAGAGAAGCCACTAGTGAAACCTATGGTCCCCGGGTCTCTTTCTTATTATATTGCATCTCCTTTATTTACATCGCATCTCATTTACTATTTTGCAACCTTTACTTTCCAATCTATAAAACAAAAATACCAGAAATACTTACTTTACTATCTTTATCAGATCTCACTTTTGCGAGTGGCCGTGAAGGGATTGACAACCCCTTTTATTGCGTTGGTTGCAAGGTTCTTGATTGTTTGTGCGGGTACTAGGTGACTTGCACGTTGTCTCCTACAGGATTGATACCTTGGTTCTCAAAAACTGAGGGAAATACTTACGCTACTTTGCTGCATCACCCTTTCCTCTTCAAGGGAAAACCAACGCATGCTCAAGAGGTAGCAAGAAGGATTTCTGGCGCCGTTGCCGGGGAGATCTACGCCAAGTCAAGACATACCAACACTACAAAAAAAAGACACATCCATGACATTTTGGGCCGAACTAATTTTTTTTCTGTCATACATATGACACTTCTATGACGATAATTGTGACAAAACCCGGTATCATCATAGATGTGGTGGGCTCCTACTTCTATGACAAAAAATCATGACAAAAAATGGGCTTTTCGTCCTGGGCGGGCCGGAGACGCACCTGCATGACATTCTTTGGGCCGTCCATGACGGAAAAAACCGTGGTAGAAGCGAGGGGGAGGAAAATTTCAGGGAGTTCCCGGTTACGGTGGGAGGTCGGGGGCCGAGCGATGCGTGTTTCTCTCATACAGGTACGCGCGTGGGTGCGAGGCATTGGTTCTAACTGAACCCGAGCGAGTTGTTGGGCTGTAACTAAACCCGAGAGATCGATCGATGGCTGTTAACTAAACCCGAGAGATCGATCGATGGCTGTTAACTGAACCCGATCGAGCGATTCCTTCGGTACTGCTGCTAACTGAAGCCGATAGAATGGATGAAGAGTGAGCGTTGCGGGGGGGGTGGATGAACAGTGAGCGGTTGCGTTGCCTCTGGATGAACAGGACCCCCGTGGTGTGGAGGGCTGGATGAACAGTAGACGGTGGAGGGGTGCCCGTGGAGGGGTGGTTGAACAGGACCCCGTGGTGTGCAGGGCTGGATGAACAGTAGACGGTGGAGGGGTGCCCGTGGAGGGGTGGTTGAACAGTAGACGGTGGAGTAGCGCGCGGTGGAGGCTGGATGAACAGGAGCCCGTGGAGGCTGGAGGAGGTCGACGGTAGCCCATGGAGGCTGGAGGAGGTCGACGGTGGAGATGAACAGTATCCCGTGGAGTCCCGTTTTGCGGTACGCCACACCCCTCCCGATGAATAGGACCCCCGTTTCGACCGTAGGAGGTCCGTTTCGTCCGTTTTGCGGTACGGCACACCCCTCCCGATCAACAGGACCCCTGTTTCGACCGTAGGAGGTCCGTTTCATCTGTTTTGCGGTACGCCACACCCCTCCCGATCAACAGGACCCCCGTTTCGACCGTAGGAGGTCCGTTTCGTCCGTTTTGCGGTACGCCACACCCCTCCCGATCAACAGGACCCCGTTCCGAACGTAGGAGGTCCGTTTCCTCCGTTTTGCGGTACGCCAGGCCTCGTTTCCATCGCCTGTTTTGTCCGAGCCCTCCCGATGAACACGACCACGCATATCGTTCCGACCCAGCCGGTTGGCTCCCACGCGTTCCGTTGCCTCCCGATGAACACGACGCATTCCATTGGCTCCCCATGAACACGACGCATTCCGTTGCCTCCCCATGAACACGACGCATTCCGTTGCCTCCCCATGAACACGACGATGACGCTGTTTCTCCGTTCCGACCCAGCCATGTACACGAGCCCTGGCCGTACGTATGCGCGTGTAGGGGTTCGAGACCCCGCCCGTATGTACACATACGTGGCCGTATTTTCTTTCTCGCACCCTGGCCGTTGTACGTATGTGTACATGCTACGTGCGCGCCTCTACTACGACACGTGCGCGCCTCTACATCGTCCAGTATGTACGTACACGTTCGCGACCAGAATGACAACGCTACGTACGCTTCGACCAGGTGGGTCCCGACTATCAGGCACTTCCTTGCCTGCAAAGATGTAGCTGGTGGGTCCCAGCAGTCATGGGGGCGAATCGTTTTTTTTTGCCCGGACGCACTTCTTTGCGTGCGAAGATGTAGCCGGTGGGTCCCAGCAGTCAGGGGGGCGAATCATTTTTTTTGCCCGGACGCACTTCCTTGCGTGCGAAGGTGTAGCTTGTGGGTCCCAGCAGTCAGGGGGGCGAATCGTTTTTTTCGACGCACTTCCTTGCGTGCGAAGATGAAGCTGGTGGGTCCCAGCAGTCAGGGGAAACGTTTTTTCTGTGAAATACAGTGGCCCATCCGGTGGATCCCAGCTGTCAGGTGGAGGAATCATTATTTTCCGCGTAATAAGGAGGCACTTCCTTGCTGCGGCCGTGGACCCAGCTGTCAGCCTCTCCACGTACAGTCCACGTCCGATGGAAGTCGTTCCTTGACCACGTTGACCAGGCCGCGCCGAGAGCACCACGACGGTGGACGACGGCGAGGCCTAGGAAGGGGACGACGCGGAGCCGGGGAAGACGCGGCAGTGGAAGCCCGCGCGGGGAGGAGTACGAGGGTTCTCTGGTTCGGCTGCGGTGTGAGGCTGCCGTCGCCGCAGGGCCTGGCCAGCGGTGGGAATAGTTGGGGGCGGTGAGGCCTCCGCGGCAGCACAGCCGGCCATGGGAGGCAGGAGCGTGCGGCACAACCGGCGCTGCTTTGGGCGTCTGGAGCAAGAAGACCAGAGGTTGAAGAAGCACTACGGCAGTTGGATGGACATCGTACGGTCTTTGGAGCTAGAATCGTTCATATTGACTAAATTGACAAAGCCCTCCGTCCCCGTCAACTTAGGTTGCCCACAAGTCATCCTCCCACTATGGTGGGTCCCAGCTAGCAGGGGGTATTCATTTTTTTTGTGCGTAATAAGGAGGCACTTCCTTGCGTGCGAAGATATAGCTGGTGGGTCCGACATGTCAGCGGGGGGAACGTTTTTTATGAAATACAGAGGCCCTTCCGGTGGGTCCCAGCTGTCAGGTGGAGGAATCATTATTTTGCGCGTACAGTCCACGGGCGATGGATGTCGTGCATTGACCACGTTGACCAGGCCGCGCCGAGAGCACCATGGCGGTGGACGACGGCGAGGCCTAGGAAGGGAATGACACGGAGCCAGGGAAGACTCAGCAATGGTTGCCCACGCGGTGGGGAGTACGAGGGTTTACTGGTCCGGCTGCCGTCGCCGGAAAATAACAAGAGGTGTGGCTGAGTAGAGGAATGGCCTGGCCAGCAATGAAGTAGGGTGGGGTGGTGCGGCCTGTGCGGCAGCACAGCCGGCCACGGGAGGCGGGAGCAGGCAGTCCCACCGGAGCTGGTTTGGCCGGCTGGAGCAAGAAGATCAGATATTGAAGAAGCAGCACGGCCGTTGGATTAACATCCAACGGTCACTGCTGCTAGAATCGTTTGTGGACTAAGTTGACAAAGCCAAAGTACACGTCAACCTAGTAGACCCACAAGTCAGCCTCCAAATTTGTCTCAAACAGCATACAGCCCGAAATTTCTAGCCAGGTTCAAATTAATTTTAAATCTAAATATACCTTAATTTAAATTCAATGAAATTTTACCCGCACAAAAACAATGAAATTTAAAATAATAAAATCCGAAAGAAAACAGTATTTTGGAACTAATTGCCTGTTTGCTGTATTTTTTCATTTTATAGCCCATTTATTATTACTTATAGCCCATTTCTTATTACTTATAGCCCATTTTCTAGGCAAAATGCATCCCTCCTCGTCTTGAAAGATTTCCGGCCCAGCAGGGCGTAGAATAGCAAGTAGGTCTACGTTGGTTATTCTGCAAAAAACAAAATAGTTGGCTAGCCATTTTCAGAAAGGAAAAAAAATTGGGCTGGTCATGTGCTAAACATATGAAATAAAAGCCTGGGCTAGATGGGCCACGGGTCCCGCACAACCCAGTTGATACCCTTCAACGTCCCGAAAAAACAAAATTACTGCGCGTGCTGATGGGTCCCTACTGTCATCCTCACCATGTACAGTCATCTCCTTGTTCCTCTCGGTTGTTGACCATGTTGACAACACCGGAGGACGATGGTGAGGCCTCGAACGGGAACGAACAGGAGTCGGGGATGATCATAGCCAGCCGTGGGAGGCGGGAGCAGGCTATCCCACCGGCGCTGGTTTGGCTTTGGCGGCTCGAGGAAGAAGAGACTGAAGAAACGCGAGAGATGTTGAATGTCAATCCAACGGTCAAGGTTGGCACAATTGTTTGTTGACTAAGCGGACACCAAGTAGCATACTTTTTTATATATAGAAAGAAAACTGCGAGGAAAATGCGTTTGTCTGCCGTCCTCCTCACAGGGAACGTTCGCCACATAAGTGACTAGCACCCTTGGTTTTCAACCGAGAGGTCTTGGGTTCGAGTCCCAGGAAATCTCAATTTTGTCCTCCTTCCTTCCTCGCAAAAAAAAGGGAAAGAAAATCAAAGACTTGAGAAGGCGTACAGAACAAGCTAGTGTACCAGTAAACAGACGTTGCCGAGTTTTAGAAAAAGAAAGACGTGCTCCTGTAGCTGGTTCGAATCCAAACCTAGACTATGACTATATATGGTGCTATGCTACTCTACAAGTAATGAAACTGACATATCCAACGTTCGCTTCTCCTCTTCTCTACTTACTCTGCCTAGCATCAGAAGCTCTGGCCGCAGCAACCAGGTCCGTTGGCTGCTCGTCCACCTGCTCTTCAGCAGGCAACAACCAGATATGCGCCAAGTCGCCACCCGTACCATCGCTTGTGGGTCTCATCACACCCCGCCGGCACGCGCACCGCAGCCGATTGCTCATCGCAACCCGCTGCCGTTGGTGTGCTGGCACTGCTGCAAATCACGCAGAGTCATCCGTCGCGTCTCAACCACAATCCGCAACCCTGGCCGAGTCTTCTACAAATGCCCGAATCATGGGGTAATAATATGTATAAGTGTTGTTCTGCTGCTTTCAGTTGCTGATTTTTTTAATAGTTTGGTTGATGATCTCCCAATTTGATTCATGCAGAAAAGGGAAGATTGTGATTTGTATTTCTGGGAAGTTGCTGATGTCGGGGAATGCAACTACGCTGATTATTTGGTTAGCCGAGGAATCCCAATACCAGCAGGTTGGGGTGTTGGACAAGTAAATGAAGGAACGACAAAAGAGGAAGATGCAGAGCAGAAGGTTAAAGATGCAGTTCCTCTGATCATGGCCAAGCAACAGCTGCTGAACGGCCTTGACAGCAATGAGGAGATGAAAGAGCTTGTGAAGATAATGGGCAAAATCGATGTGCTCTGTAGGATGATTGTCTCTTTATTTGCAGTGTATGTAGCACTCATGATGTATTCAGTGGCTACGACATGGGCACTTTGCTGAAACTAGTAATGAATGAAACCTGTGTAGCAGGCTGGGCGTAGTGTTGTGAACATCTAATGATTTCTATTAACGGAAATCAGGGGGTATCCGCTTTTTCTCATATAAATAAATAAATAGTAGAGGCCCTTTCGGGTAAGCTTTGTTCTCATTCGAAGACGTCGACTAAATTGCAGTCCAACAGCAAACTACGTCATCAAATTCAAGTTTCACAGCTAAAGATGAGTACAACTAAACAACAATGTCATCATGTTTTAGTTGTCATACAATCACCAAACACAAATCAGCATACATAACAAGTGATGTTCTCACAGCAAAATACTAAACAACATGTTCATCAGGTTTCAGTTGTCATAGCAAACACAATTTCACATTGTAGATAAAAAACGTCCTCTGACAGGCAAATACGACAAAAGCAATGTAATCATCATCCGCAGCAACAGCGTCCACATCTTCGCCATGTGTATCAGTCTGAATCGTAATTCCCCACGGTGTCATCTTCTTCTTCGTCCTCAACGTCCTCGAATGTTGGCTTCTTCTTGATCAACTCTTGTATGTCCACAGCACAACAGGCAATCTTTTCGCCGGCGTCATTGACGTGATGGTTCTCAAAGATATTAGGAACATCTGTGTTATCTTGTACATCAGGAGCAGTGTAAGCATCATCTTGTTGTGCAACTTCTTTAAACGAATTCCTCTCCTCAAACCTTTGCAATACTCTCCAGTCATCGCTACGTGCAAATGTGTCTTCCAAGAAAAATATCTGTGTTGCTTGATTTGCCAAAATAAAAGGCTCATTGGTCTGGTACGCCGCCTTGACATTGATGGATTTGAAATAATCATCAGCACTGGGTTTTGCGATCCTGGAAAACAGGTTATACCAACGATAGCACAACAGAACCACACACCGATGATCCTCGAAACTGGAGATATACTGCAGCTGAACAATGTCTGTTATGTTAGCATACATTTCAGTTGTCTCTTTGTCATACGTATCAGTGCTCATGATGGCACTGTTTTGTGTCTTCCTGCCTTCGTCTCGTGCAAGGGTGTTGTAGCGCACATCTCCAACAACGCAAGATTCATAATGTCTTACATGAGTATCAGGACCCATTGCTAGTGAGTAAAGGGCATCATCCACTGCCTGCCCATCCTCCCGCATCTTCTTAACCTGTGGTTAGAAAATAGACAAGTTGATCATCTTATGTACTCAATATATTAAAAAAAATGACAGTGCACTTCAAAAGCTTACATGGTTCTTGACACATTTCGCAAATCCTGCCATAACCAGTTTGTCAATGTTTATTGGGTTTTGCGGCAGTAACTCCTCTTTGTAGATGCTGCACAACATAGTGATCGCGTCAAACATCTAAATATATAAGAATGTGCTGCAAGTTTAGTAGATTACGATGTATAAGCTGCAGTACTGCACTTACTTGATATAAGGTAGTATCTCAGGACAGTTATTCAACACATACCTTGTCCTCTTGTCGACTCTGCCCTGTAACTCGAACAGAATAATCGAAAACATTGAGCCCGGGATTGTCTTCACCCACCTCTTTGCTAAGCTGATCAGCTGTTTCAATGTATTTTGAGCAGAATGTCAACGCTTCTGTAGCAATGTAGGCCTCTCCAATGGAACCCTCGGGTCTAGATCTGTTCCTAACATAGCCCTTGAAAGTGCCTAGCCGCCTTTCAATAGGGTACATCCAGCCATACTGTACTGGACCTCTAAGTAGTGCCTCATCTGGTAGATGAACAGCCAAATGCACCATCACATCAAAGAAGGCTGGAGGATATATCTTCTCAAGGTCGCATAGGATAGTTGGTATCTTGTCTCTAAGACGCTCCAAAGCATCTATCCTGATATTCCTACTACAGAGTTCCCTGAAGAATTGTCCCAACTCTGCAACTGCTCTGTATAAGTCAGGGCGGCCCAATCCTCTAAGGATAACAGGTAAAACCCTTTGAAGTAGGACGTGGCAGTCATGAGTTTTCAACCCTTGTACCTTGTTTCCATCTGCACTGGCTCTCCTTTCAGGGTTGGAAGCAAATCCATGTGGGAATTTCACACGTGACAGGACCTCGCAGAATTCTTTTCTTTTTACCTTGTCCAAGACGTACACAACTGGTGCCATATCCCGTGGTTTACCTTCATCTTGCACCTGCAAATCCTTTCTGATACCCAGGTGTGTCAAATCAATCCTAGATTTTAAGGTATCTTTCGTCTTGCCTTCAATATTAAGAAGTGTGCCCATAATGCTGTCACATATATTTTTCTCGATGTGCATCACATCAAGATTATGCCGCAGATCCAAATCTTTCCAATACTCCGAGTCCCACAAAGTGGACCTGCGGGTAAACAATAATCTCTCTTCTACCCTGCCATGCTTCCTTTTCCCGCTACCATTACCAGGATGGTTTCCTGGTGTAATATGCCTGACCTTCTCTAATTCCACTTGCAACTCATCCGCGGTGAGCCTCTTTGGCGCATCACGGTTTTCATGCTTTGCATTGAAGACATCTCTTCGGTATTTTCTAGGATGCGGCTTGTCCTTGGCAAGGAAACGGCGGTGTCCAATGTAACAGATCTTGCTAAGTATTGCGTATGAAAGCGGATTCCTATCACAGTGAACACATGCATTGTAACCATGTGTCGTTCGCCCTGACATAGTGCCCAAAGCCGGATAAGCATGGATGCACCAAATTATAACAGCACGCAGAAAGAAATCAGCTGGTGGGCTGCTATATAGGTCTCGAGTGAGAACACCCTTCCATAGCTGTTGAAGTTCCTCCACAAGAGGCTCCATGAACAAATCAAAATCCTTTCCAGGACTTTTTGGACCTGGGATGAGCAAGGCCATCATGTAGTTTGATTCTTTCATGCAGACATTTGGAGGCATGTTGTAAGGGATAACAAGCACTGGCCACATGCTATATGTGGCGCTCTGGTGGCCAAATGGGTTAAATCCATCTGAAGCTAAGCCAAGTCTAATGTTTCTCGGGTCAGCAGCAAACTCTTTGTGTGTATCATTGAAGCTTTTCCACTCACTACCATGAGATGGATGGCTCATTAAATTCTGATCTCTGTACTCCTGGTTCCTAGAATGCCACAGTACATCCTCTCTTGTTTCAGCATCATGAAACAACCTCTGCAATCTTGGTGCAATTGGAAAATGTCTCAGAACATTATGAGGAATCCTCTTCACAGCATCGCCATCTTGATGCTTTGCATTTTGGGCATTCACTTAAGTTGGCATAATCCTTCCGGAACATAACACAATTATTCTTACAAACATGGATCATATCATATCCAATTCCAACTGCACGAAGGAAATTCTTCATTTTACTGTAGGTGTGTGGCAGCTCAGACGCATCTGGGAAAGATTTGCGGAAAGCTGCCAACATCGCATCGAATGATTTGTTGGTCATCCGCTCAGATGTCTTCACCTGAAGAAAGGTGACCATAGCTGAGAATACCGACAGCTTATTTCCTGGGGTGACAGCAACGTTGCATTGTTCCAACATGCGGGCCCACAGTTTTTCTTCTGCAGGTGAAAGTTCACGGAATGCACGAGCATTTCGTAGCATTGTTTCAATGTTGGTCAAACTCACTGGCTCCACCACCACCACCTCCTCCTCCTCTTCCACCAGAGAATCAGGCAGATCAAGATGGTGATCTGCTGCTTCAACGTAGTCAATAACATTGACGTTCGGAGCTTCACCATGATGAACCCACCTAGTATATGTGACCGACATCCCATACAAGTGTAGATGATTTTGCACAGTTGACTGGGGTCTTGTAACTGAATTCATACAACTGCTACATGGGCAGAGCACATCTGATTTCGGACCACCGTACTCAGCTCTGATAAAGTTCATGAAGTTTTCAACCCCCTCGACATATGCAGCGGAGAATCTTCAAGCAGAAGTTATCCAAGTCATGTCCATCTGTTAGACATACAAATTAGTTCTTCCACTAGATATTACAGGAAAAACATATATGCTTTTTTATGAAGTCCAGAAAAAAATACCTAGGTCGATGTCTAAAGCTATGGCAAGATATTTGGACGAGCAGATCTAAGTAACGAAATATATGTAAAGCTAATTCAGCAAGCAAATTTGAGTGCCAAATTATGGCAGGCTGTTTCAGCAGTCAATCAGGCCGAGCACACAGCCATCGAACTGCCGAAGGCCACCGCAGCAACAAAGATCGAGTATAAAACGGTGTAGAGCTATTTCACCTAACAGATTGGCTACTAGACCATGGCAATCTACGTCACAATAAATATATGGCAGGATATTTTAGCAACTAATCGGCCTTGCCATGCCATCTCAGCTAAGTAGATTGAGTGCAGAACAGGGCAAGGAAGCTTCTTAAGAAGAGCATATTGACAGTAAACTACTTCGGCAAACAGTTAGATTAACAGCTTCTATCAGCTAACATTCAACGCTACACCGACATGAACGGGGCCTTAGTCTAGAATGCGTGTACCGTGGGAGAAGCTGGCCGCCGTGCGTCTCCACACGAACGTTGCCAGCGGTGGCGGCGCTGACCACCGTGCGCCTCCACAAGAACGTAGCCAGAGGTGGCGGCAGGCTAGAGGACGGCAGTCTACGAGAGCGTACTGTGGGAGTGAGAGGATCGCCGAACCGCGGCGCCGACGTATCGGCGCGGCGGGGAGGGCGGCTATGGCGGAGCGAATGGAGTGGAGGGGACAGGGGGGGAGGGGGGTTTGAGGAATATTATTGGCTAGTTGGCCGAAGGAAGGTTGAATCGGATTTGGGGGGAATTTTTGGGTGTGGGGGGGGAGGATTTTCGCGCGGTGGGCGGGGGGAGTTTGGCGCATGGTCGGTTTCTCCAAGTGCAGTCCCACGTGTTAGTGAAGAGGCAAGCCGAAGCGCGTTCCTTTTGTGTGAGCCGTCTGCAGGACCGAACGTGTGTGGGGTGCAATGCGACCGCGACAGGAGTGTAGTGAGTGTACCGCCTTTTTTCCTTTTAAACTAGGTGCTTCGCCCCCTCAAAAAAAAATTGTTGCTTCGCGCGATCCATCGATACTACTACTAGTAATCCGGTAATCCCGACTAAAACGGCGCGGCCGGGTCTTTTCCCGCGCGATATGCTGGGAGGTTGGCTTAGTTGAGTTTTTTGGGACGAGTAATGCTACACCTACGTAATCCCAGTTACATAATTAACATAATGTGAAACCTGTGAGTTGTTGATTGTAGATTGGGGGGAGGGAGGGGCCCACCACCATGAAAATCAGGGGAGGAGAGAGAGAGGCAATTTACGTTAACCATTTCGTAGGTTCCCGTAGATGTAGAAAGATGTGAAATGCGTGAATGTGTAGTAGACATACTATTGGAGTGCCTAATATAATTTGTGTATGTATAGACCCTATGTGTTTATTTTAATTCGCATGTTACATTTGTCTCGGTTCAATAAAAAGCAGAGTTGGTGATGATGGTGTGCCTGTCATCCTGCAATATAGGCCGTCCGATCTATATCTAACGGATAGGAAGGAAACTATGACAATTTACCCGCAGTCCTCTCCACATTTGCAGATAAGGCTTTCCCTCGTTCATCCTTTTCTCCCACAAGATCTTGATCTTCCGTGCAACGCACGGGCATCTTGCTAGTACTCCTACAATATGTATATTATTGTGAAAGTTCATATACACCGGCCGAGATTAATGCAAACACGGCAGATTTTCATTACATTTCGAACTTTTATAGGACAGAAAAATAAAAGAAACCCGACCCTAAACCTATTCTACGGCGGTGACCGACGTCCTCCATCTGCAATCTCTATGTACGGGGGCGGGGTTCAAGACCCGTGAAGTGAAGGTGCGGTCTCCGGCGAGGAAGGGTAGAACACGGGATACGGACCGGCCAGTTGGCACACCATGCCCTGCCGCCTCCCATGCCCTACTCATCCTCGGAGGAGTCCCCGACCTCGGCGGTGCCGGACGTTGGACGGCGGCAAGTAGGACGCGTGGCTGACGGTGCTCCTGTCGTCGGCCGCCAGCGTGGCCACCGCTTGTACGGTCGCGTCCGCATCCGGCTACGCGAGAGGCGACTTGAGCGAGGGCGGCGACCTCGAGCTTCATCCCCGAAGACAAGCTCTCCCGCAAAGCGTTCGCACTTGCGGTCGTGGCGGATGTGGTGCCAGGTAGGAGGACAATGCACTATGGTGTGGAGCTTAGCTGGGCGTTGCCGCTTTAAGTAGCGCATTCCGGTGAGTCCAAGCGTCCGGGTGCGTCATTAAGTCGCCGGAGTTGGTTCCCCGGGCACCGAGCCTCTTAACGACGACATACGAACGGACGGCATGAATGCGGGAAGCTGGGCCGGCCGGGAACGCACCGCGCAACGGCGCGAGGGACGAGGGTTTTGGTGTGCCAGGGTAGTCAGCTGCGGTCGTGGCAACGTTGGAGATGCCCTTTGCTCACATGCGATCCCCGCATGTCATTGAAAATGCAAGACGACCCGGCATGGTCTCAGGTCCAGAGGATGCAGTTGGCCGCGCTACACCACTCCGCGGACGCGTCGCGGCGCCCCGTGCATCCTCGACGAGCCGGGTGTTGGGGTGTGTTTGGATTGTGACCAAAGTGCACCTTACCAAAATTTTGGTCATGACCCAAAGATTGGTATTTGTTTGGATGGTTGCCATTTTTTGGCATGCCAATGAACTCTAGCCAACTCTAGTTCATCTTTCTTGCCAATGTCGGCCAAATCATGGGCAACCAATACCTCAAGCAATATTTTGGTCATGACCCAAAGATTGGTCTTTGTTTGGATGGTTGCCATTTCTTTGGCATGCCAATGAACTCTAGTTCATTTTTCTTGCCAATGTCGGCCAAATCATGGGCAACTAATACCTCAACCAAAATTTTGGCTACCCAATGCTTTGATGGGGCAACCTTGGGCACAAACCAGACATACCGTTGGTCGTGCCACAGCACTAACGCCACCCTCGGCACACTGAAACCGACCGTGTCTAGCGACGATATGAGCGTGTCGCTCACCGCGGTCGCCGTGTCTAGAGGCGGTGCTGGAGCTGCGCCCCATTGTTGGCCCCAACGACCCACATGAACGGTTGTCGGTGGCGAGGAGGTCGTGGGCCAGCTCCTCCATTGGACTAGTCTGCGCTACTTCGTCCCGACGGGTGTGCCCCACATGTCGGTTTCCCTGTTTTCCCGGCCATATTCGAGCGTCAGTGCTCTGCGTTGCGCATTAGGCCTTTCACTATGTAGGCCAAGCGAGACAACTTATTGTTTATTTGAGCCGTTCAAGTATAATCATGTGGCGTTTGCTTATTTCTCATTCCTCTCCAACCCTCTTCTCCATGGATCATGTCGCCCTCCAGTCGAGTCCATCCTCCCGCATGCCTCATTTGAACATTCCGCCGAGTATCATTCGCATGTACCCACCCTAGTCCTCTTTCAATAGATCTCCGGACCCCGTGATGAAATCGAGAGGGAACGAGTGGGGGCACGTGATACCTAAGGCGGATTCAAAATTTTGAACCGGTGATCATAGCATCCGCAAATCATATATAAAGGGTATTCAATGTTCGTTTCATTTTTGAACGTACAATATACTCCCCCTATCCTTTCTAGTTTACATATAAGTTTTATGTGTAGTCAAAGTATCTCTACTTTGATCAAAAAGGTATCAACATTCAACAACGCCCAATCAATATTGTTAGATTCGTACGTACTCCTAGGTTTGTACTCGAGATGGTTTCCAATTTGACTATTGACAAGATTAATAGTACATGAGATGTATAATGTGAAAATTATATCATTGGAAACTCCTTTCACATACGAATTTGACCGTATGCCTTGTGTAAGTTGCATGTCAGATATTATTACTCTAACATTTGGTCAAAGTTAGCCTCGAAAAATGCATTAGACCATGTATGCTTTGTGTAAGTTGCATGTCATATATTATTACTCTAACATTTGTGTAAGTTGCATGTCATATATTATTACTCTAACATTTGGTCAAAGTAGTATAGTGGAAGTGGATCCTCTGACGTAGGTATCCCTGCCTTACCCTCCCTTTCGGTCACTTACTGGCGGACCCCATGCTTGCTAGGCCCCGCATGTCAGTTACTCAATGGGTTCGGCCACGTCAGGGGATCCTCATCCGTAGTATGCTCCCTCTGTTTTTATTTACTCCGCATAAAACGGAGGGAGTGGTGCTATAATAAATGACGCGGGCGGGGGAGGGACGTCGGTTTGCTCTCAACTGCGGTCCCACAAGCGAGCGAAAATGCAAGACGAAGCGTGTTCCATTCGGTGAGCGAAGTGGAGGGTCCAGCGTGCCGGGCTGCAACGCGAACGCGACAAGAGCGACGTATAGTCAAAACTGATTGACCGGTCGTCATCGGAACCACTATTCACACCAGAACCTTCGCTGCTCGGCCTACGCCAGCCACTGCCCTAAAACCACTCCAAATCTCTAGCCCCTTCCCCCACCTATCGATCCCCTAGCCCGCATCAAGCGTCCCCTAGTTCGCCGGAAAGCCATGGTGCTCCGCAAGATCACTTACTACAATATGCTGACGCCTGAGCACCGCGCAGAAATCGCGGCGGCGGTCGGCGCCACAGACCTCCGTTCCCAAGCTCGCTTTGCGGCGGGCCAATCCCCGAGTTCTCTGGAGCCAAGCTACGAGGAGGAGGAAGCCGATCCAATGTTCATGGCGGAGGTCGCGGCGCAGAAGGCCCCCCGATGGGTATGAGACGATGGACGTCGACTTCGTGCCAGCGTCTGAGTCCCCCATGGTGCAGGCGGACCAGCGGTTCAACATGGCGATACTAAAGGAGGACCGGGAGGCAGAGGCTCAACTCGAAGCAGAGCGAGCGCATGCCGCGCCATCGAGGCTCTCCCGCAGGCGGAACCGGATGTCGTGGATGTGAACCGGGCGGCGGAGGCTCAACTTGAGGCGGAGCACGCGGATGACGCTGCCATCGAGGCCCTCCTGCAAGCGGAACCGGATGTCCTGGCCTTGAATCGGGTGGCAGAGGCTTGACTCGACGCAGAGCGCGCGGATGCCGCTCTCATCGACGCCCTCCTGCAGGCGGAACCGGACGTCCTGGACATGAACCGGGCAGCGGAGGCTTGACTCGACGCAGAGTGCGCGGATGCCGCTGCCATCGAGGCCCTCCTGCAGGCGGAACCGGACGTCCTTGACTTGAACCGGGCTGTGCTCTCGTCCGTGCAGAGCGCCCACACGCTCCGCTTGAACGAGTAGCTGGAGGCCGAGGACAACCACGGTGCGGAGACACACGTCGGCAGCGACGGCTGGTTCGCGCTGGCAGCCAAAGACGACGAGGCCTTCTCTTTCCGCGAGTAGTGATAGTTTTTCTTTATGTTGTTGTTTTTATGGATCTTTTGCTGTGTAAAAACAGTATATTTTTTATGCAAGTCGCCTGACTTGGGTCAGTCTACCATTTCAGGCGGTTGGATGAATATCCTACATCTCCTAACCCTTCTTTCCTTCTTCCTCACCTCTTCTTCTTCCCCAACAGACCACCGCACGGGCCGTACGGATACTCCCCAACATGCGGTTGGATAAACATACTCTATGAACGAAAATTATGTGTCAGCGATAGGATGGCTGAGTTTGGTTTGTTCACATGCGACAGCACGTGTCAGTGAGGGTGCGTTCCCTTGGTTGGGTTTGCGGCGTTCAGGAGCGACTGTGGGAGGGTGCGGTGCGACCGCGGCGTGCAGGAGCGACCGTGTGAGGGTGCGGTGCGACCGTGACAGTCGTGCGCAAGTGTACCTCCTTCTCATTTTGAAAATAGGCAAGCTTGGCAAAAATGTGTGGCGAAGTTTGGCAATGCAAGGCCTAGACCCAAACAGGATAAGTACGTACGTACTAGGAGTACTAGTGTTAAAAAAGAAAGGTGCGGTTTCCTTCGCGGGATTTAATCGATACAAATCCTCGTTTCATGTGTCAATTAATGCGTATTTTTTCTCCAAAGAGCTAACCATCTCACTCCTCATCGCTTGATTAATGCAGCGCCATGCAAACCAACCTTCTCACTTCTGCATGCATGCAGGGGATATTAATGTCCTTGGTTGCTAACCCCATCAATTTTGCCTCGATTAGTGTTAGTGGCCCTTTGCAAATTGCAATTTTGATATACTGGCCTTGTGTACAAAAAAATGGAGGTAGTAACTATATTTGACTTCCTTCCCCATTGCGGTGACGTCGACGATATCTTTTTTTTGGTGGTTTGGCGAAGTGCGCTCGACGGAGAACACCATTGAGGGAGACCACGGTAAGTCGTTCGCAAGTGCCGCCTGCAAGCCGAGACAACCGCCTTATTTGCATCCAGGAAGTCCTTTACTAGTACTACTAGGAGTACTAGTGCGGTGAGATGGTTTCTCGAAGAAGACGATGGAGAAGCGGAGTCAGCGAAGAGTGAAATGATGGTTGCTTCGTCCGTGCTTTTGTGATTTGACGCCTCACTGCTTTGTGATTTGTGATAGAAGGGACAGGGAGTAGACTCTGTGCTCTATACTGTACTACATGTGTCCAAGCATGGGAGAAAGAGGAGAGACGTTGCATTTTTCTATTCCTTCAATCAATCAATCATGGAGCTTTGGTTCCATCTTGTTGGCTTTGGCAACACCGTCCACAATGGTTCCCACGATGCCAAAAGCTATTTTCACATTTGGCTACACATTGTGGATGCCCTTAAACGTACCATTGGTTTTGCTCTTGTGTGCTATCTATACAAATCTCAATTATATTGATCTAAAAAATTATAGAATCAAGATTAGTAAAAAGGAGGTGATTTTGCCGCGCGGATGGCGGGGGAGGTTTCTTATTTGAGCAATGCTACATCCACGTAATGGTTTACGTAAAGTTATGAACTGATGTGATGTGGGACTATTTGATTGGATTAAAGGAGAGGATTAGGCCCACCCCACCTGAAAATTAGGGGGGGCATATATAGATTAGATGGAAAGTATACCTAGCAGCTACGTAGCCCTTTGTAAGTCTAGGATTAGGCTTCTTATTTTCGGAGGACGTTGTCCTGGCGGTTTGTTAACATGCGGTCCCACGTGTCAGTGCTTTACCAAGCCGATCCGCGTCCCACATGAGGCAGAACAACGGCAGAAGCAACACGTGGTTAAGTTGAAGAAGATGAGGGAGAATCGGATTCAGCAACGAGTGAAATGATGGTTGCTTCGTCCCTCCAACTTAGCTGCGGGATAGGTGCAGCTTTGTGATTTGACGCCTCATTGCTCATTACTACGCCGGCGCCATGACTGGGGTGCTTCACCCCGGCTGCTCTGCACTGTATTCCGGTATGGCACGTGGACCCGGTAGCTTAATGTCCCACATGTTGGCGGAAGGGACTAGAAGATATATGAAAGCGAGCGCTCCACTCTTACGACGGAGGAGTAGACGACACGACGGCCCAGTGAACTGTCACTTGTAGTACTGTATAGTACTATAGTTTTGCTGTTTCGCACGATCCATCGATACAAACCCGGTTAAACAGGAAAGGGCAGGATTTTTCCCGCGCGGTAGATGATACTGGCCATACATTTCAAAGGCAATTTTAATGTATGCAATCTGAATAATTATAAGTAACAATATGATATCTAGTAAAACTAAAAACACATATGATTTATTGTGTTAGAGTGTAGTAGTAGTGTTGTATTGCATAGTTGTTAGATGTAACATGCGAGAACGTGTAGAGATGTAGTTTTGGAGGGCCTACAGAGAGAAAAGCGTAATACGGTCACCGAACTTAAGAATAAGCTGATTACGGTCACTACATACGTTTTGCGGTGATTATACGGTCACTTGCTCACAGTTCAGCATCGGGTTGCACTCTGTTGACCGGCCAAATAATCTGCGTGGCGCCATGTTGACTAGTTAAATTGACCACGTTCCTTGTGGGTCCCACCTGTCAGTTCGCATAGGCAAAAGGTCAGATAAACACAAATTTACGCAGGCGCAACAAGGCTCCAACCTGTGCGCGGGAATCACCTGGTTGTGTATGTGTCTGTCAAGGCCTGATGTGTGCGCATGCACGTGTAGGTCGAGCACTTGAGCGTGAGAGTGTGTGTTGGTCGTGTGGTGTACTGGTGTGTGCATGCATGCGTGCGTGTGTGCGTGTGAGTGTTGCGTGCGTGCGTGTGAGTGTTGCGTGCGTGCGTGGCTGCGTGTGTACGTGTGAGTGTTGCGTGTGTGCGTGGGTGCATGTGTTTGTGTGAGTGCTGCGTGGATGCAGTTCGTGTGCATGCGTGCGTGTGTGTATAATCACCACACCAGCTCATGTGTGTTAAAACAGACGACTCAGCATACCAATACAAGGCCACCTTGTCCGCTGTGCCCGCGGTCATGACTTCGAACCACCGTCCAAATATTTTTTGTCGTTTGTTTTCATTCTTACTAGGAAGATGCCCGTGCGTTGCACGTAACATCAAGATGCATTTGTATGACTTGTTTATCTTGTAAGAGAAAAGGATGAACGAGGGAAGGCCTTATTTGCAAATGTGGAGAGGTGTGTGGGTACCTTTTTGCAAATTTGCCATAGTTTCTTTCCAATCCGTCAGATATAAATCGGACGGCCTATATTGCAGGATGGCAGGCACACCATCATCACCAACTCTGTTTTTTATAAGAGTGTATTTTATGTATTTTATAAGAGTGTAGATGTAGAGTAGATACAAGTCGACAGGTGGGCACGATGGTAGTGAGATAATGTGATGCAACACTAGAGGTACCACGTGGAGCGTTTAACTGGTCAACTAGTCATATCATGAGCAAATACAGAGTTGTACGGTGAGCCCGTGACTGTATAATAACCACTAAACATAAATGGTGACCGTAATGAGTGGATCCTGAAGTCCAATGTACGTATCGTGCTTTCGCTTCAAATACAATGATCGTCATTGCATATATCGCGAGAGAAAGATGAAACATGCGTGAATTTTCTAGGGGCTTACTTTTAGAGGACCTGGAGATAGTTTTGTGTGCATACGTGAAAGGGGCGTACAGGGGGGTATGCGATGGAGAGAGAGATGCTCTTCGTTTCTCTTTATTATGACTAACTTTGTATATAGTATAAAAATATACAAATTCATAGTGCGGAATAAATATCATTGTGGGCACCATGCAATGCAAATTAGCGTTCGTACTCCTCCATATAACTTTGTAATGTTGTATATATGTAGAAACTGTAAAATAATTTTTTGGCCACACTTTATTTAAAAGGAATGTTGTATGCGAAATAAACGTGAAGAGAGAGCTTTTTAGATCAATGGGGTACGTGATGTAACATGTGTGAATGTGTAGTTGATGCATTTGGCGGGGCCTAGAGAGGTATGTGTGTGTATTACGTATTCGAGAGAGGCATGGATAGAGGGGCTGACGGGGGGGCGAGGGAGAGATAACACGAGAAATGAGAGTGGTCTAGAGAGAGAGAGAGACGAATATGACGTCACGACAAGAAATTCCATTCCTTGAGTGTGTATATGCAAGGGGGGAGGGAATAGAGGCACCAGGAGAAATTTTCTGTGTGTGTGGTGTTTGTGTTGGTATGTGTGGGTGTGAGAAGATAATGAGACGTGGGGGCAGAGGGTGTGTCACCGCGTGAGGTCCAGTGGGTCGAGGTGAGGCCCTTCGTTCGGTTCCATCCTGTGCCACATTGGTCGGCCCGTGACGCATTTAGGAATTCCCATGGATGACTAGTCGTACAAGACAAAGATAGCAGAATTGTGAAGGTCTCTGTGTCCACTGACAAAGCCGGCTAAGATTTGTAACCCTAGGTTCTCGGACTAAGGTAACCCCTTTATCTCTGATATTACTATTCATCCAACCTAACTTTAAGGGGCATCCTACAGAATGCTCTGCTAGAATCATACTCGTCGATTAGGAAGAGAGGTGTGAGACAATGCATGAGAGACAGGCGTAAAGATAATGTGCGTACATGAGACACGTAGGCAGGTCCATGTATATAGAAAGGGTCGATGAGGATTGTGCGTGTGTATGTTTGCGAGAGGAAGAGTGCTTGTGATAAAGGTTAGTGAAAACAGTTGTAAATGGTTACGAGAGGGAGGGAGGGTTATATCTAGAGCATGTGTGCGAGAAAGACACCTAGGGAGAGAGTGTGTGAGCATGTGTGAGAGACCACCGATGGAGAGTGAAACTACACGTAAAAGACTGCTCTACACATTGATTAAAGATATAAATTGTATCCAAATATTAGGATGGGATCATGATATTTGCAATTCGCGTAAGGAGCGGTCATTGATCCATCAGGCATCTAGATTCTATCGAATTTGAGCATGTCTATGTTATTATTCGACACAATTGGTCCACATAGTTAGTATTTTGAACTCCAGACAATGCATCACTTTAGCAATCGAATATAAACGTGAGTATATTTCATGTTGTGTGTGTAAAGCACATTATTCATACGAAAGTTACACAATGGACATTATAAATAGATACCTATGAACTAGCATACATTTGAATTCAACTTAAGGTGGTTTAAAAAAATCGAATTCAACATGAAGTCCATTCAATTATGTGAATTTGATATCATGGCATTTGTAAACCATACCTAAATTATGGGGGCACCAATCTTTGCTCTGATTTTGTACATAATAGCATATGTAGTCGTGTACAAAATAGATTCAAATTTTGCTCCTCCATTCCAAAATAATCGTAGTTATAGGATTTTCAAGTGTCAGAATTTCAAAAAGAAGCGGACAATTTAATGAGGTTTTCAAACATACAAGGTCAAATATAACGTTGTCTATTTAGGTCAATCCTCATAGTTCAAGAGTGCTCTAAACGTGAATGCTTGTGTTTCAAAATTTTGAACGAAGCGCCAAAAGAGCCTCTACTCGCCCGAAACCGCGTGAGACCAATGTTTGGTAGTACAAGGAAATTACTTTTCTAATAACTCCGACCCATGAATCCTACCAGCCCGACGTCCAAAGGTCTAAACCGGGGTAGGTTTGTAACTTCATCTAGACGCCACGCAGCCGCTTCCGAAAAACATTCATACACAATGGCCGCCTAAGCACACATGCGCGCGGCCGAAATCGCTCCCGCCCACTATTTGGGACACCTGGGATTACCATCCTACCCCCGACCCGTAGTAGGTCCGAAAATTTAAGAGGGGGCAAAGTTTGTACTTCCCCTAAATTTCAAACAAGTGCGTCCCATCTTCTGTTCAAAAAAGCCAAAAACAAGCGCGTCCCAGACCGAAACATGGTTCCCCCCCACCCGTCCGATTTCCCATTCGTACTCCGTGGGCGCCAAAACTACCTCTCCACCAGCCGCGAAACCTCGGTGTCCTCCGTCCGCCGCCCCATCCCACCCATCAAACGCCGCCCTCCTCCATCACGCCGGAGCCGATACCCCGACGTCGTCGTCCACCGCAACCTCAACCGCAACGCCCTCCACGGCTAGTAGTTGAAGCCGAGGCCGAGCCGTCAGTACCCGAGCCAGTTCAACCACGTCGTCCTTCGCCACCCTCCACTGCACCGGAGTTGTTCCTGCTATGCCGTCCTTCGCCGCCTCAGATCTGCTTCCCCTCCGCCGACATACGGCCACGGCAACACAGTCAACAATCTGGCCATGGGTTCGTCCTAGCCTGCACCCTCCAGAACATCGGTTTCCCCGGTAAAAAGAAGAAGATCGGCGCGACATGTGGAGGTGACCACACCGACAACCGTAAAAGGTACTCCTCTTCCCTTATTCGTGCAAATCTTACGTCTCTGCTTGCACGGTATTCATCCCACAGAAGACACTAGTTGACCGCTTCTTCTTGATACTAGATGTTCCTAGTAACTCGCGATGCACAAGGTTTCTCCTCATATACTACTTCACCTTAGCTAGAGGTCCATCGCCCCCCTGAATTTCAATTTCTGTCCAGTTGATTCCCAATTAACGGAAGCATTCCCCGACGTAACAGGCGCTAGTACGCCTATTACGCCGGAAAGCAGCGCCTTGGTGTTTATCTTAGGGGCGTGTGCGGCCTAGAGCTACTGGCGCCCGATCTGGAGGTCGGCCAAGATTAAAGGGATGGCCTGGGGGCGCTGCCAAGCACGGCGGTGGTGTGATGTCGATGGGAGGGTGGGGCGGCGGAGGCAGGGGTCTGGGCCGGTGGTCGCTGGCGGTTCGAGAAAGATCGTCAACAGTGACTGGCGGGAGGTAGACGAAGGCCATCTGCCCGT
This sequence comes from Aegilops tauschii subsp. strangulata, assembly GCF_002575655.3. Taxonomy (NCBI): domain Eukaryota; kingdom Viridiplantae; phylum Streptophyta; class Magnoliopsida; order Poales; family Poaceae; genus Aegilops; species Aegilops tauschii. The sequence goes on along the minus strand of NC_053041.3, from coordinate 647,624,141 downwards.
TCCTTATAGATCGGACGGTTCATTAAAACAATCGACTGAGCTATTTATTTTCAGTCGACTGTTATCTTAGATATGACCACATGTGGTGGTGTGCTGGAGGAGTACCTGCATTTCCTGTGCTCATATATTACAAAATCATACGGAGTAGAATCTAATTTTGTTTGCCATGCAATGTTGTAGAGCTATCATATGTCTCCTGTCATTTATTTTTCAGCCACCTGCTATCTGCTACTTTTACAGTGCACTAGTTCTGCACACACTTCACCCTTACTCTCACTATTGTGTTTTTATGCAAGGGTATTTCAGACTCTGCTGCCATGAGAGAAGCCAAAAAGAAAAGAGAGAAGTCGCTCCAGCTTCGTATGTGGGTAGCCAAGACACGTTACAGCACTATAAAGGGTGCAGTGTCAGCAGATGGAGACGATAAACGTAGCTCTGGAGTTGATGACCTCGCTCGCAATGAACCACCATCCCAGGTGCTTGCTTTAACTTCGCGGTGTCAAATGTGGTTGCATGTTCCATATGGTGTCTAGCTTGTATTCGAAAGGCCGAAGTCGGTAAGATAAGGAAAGATATTTTTTTTACATGAACCACCATCCCGTGAGCACCAGAAGACAAATAGGTAGTCAGGGCAGTGGCCGAGCCAGTGACAAGCCCAGCAAAGATAGGCATCACCTGGAAGCCAACTAAAAAGCTGCGATGGTGGCGAAGCAGCCCGCCTCCCACCAGGCTCCCAGGTCCTAGATGATCATGCTCACCACTCCAGCCGGATGTCTAGCTTGTATTGCTTCCAATTTGGTTAAATTGCATCTGCTTAGCTTACACATTATACCTTTGAATTTGACATGCCTTTCTGTTTTTGGTACATACTAGTACATCTGTGTATTAACCATGTTCTTAAATCAAACTAATGTTCTTGTGTATCCCTCATCAATCATATGACGAGGCAGGCAGGCAAGGGGACTACTACTCATTTAAAGAATGCAGCGTCAGCCTCCCGACATGATTCTCAAGAAACAGAAATGCTAGATGAAGATAGTGAACGTAGCTCTGTAGTTGATTACAGCATTTCCCCTACACTAGCATCGCAGGTGCTTGCTCTAACTTGGCAGCGTGATATGTGGTTGCATGTTCCATATGGTGTCTAGATTGTAATTCTTCCAATCTGGTTAAACTGCATGTGCTAGTCTGCTTAGCTTATACATTATACCTGTTAATGTGACATGCCTTCCTGTATTTAGTACATAGTACATTTGTCTATTAAGCATGTCCTGACATAAAACTATTGTTTTTTTTTGTATCCCGCATCAATCAACATGATGAGACACCTTTAGTATATGCAGTGCGATATTAGTTGCATCTTTCATATGATTTATAGCATGCGCTGCTTCTAATTTGTTGAAATTCCATTTATGATGGGACGCTTTTAACTTGGCAGAGTCATATTGGTTGCATCTTTCATGTGGTGTCTAGCTTGCATTGCTTCTTATTTGCTGGAATGGTTTCTGCTTAGTTTACACAAACAGTTGTGAACATGCCATGTCGTCCTGTTTTTCGTACATATTCCATCCTGGTATCATGTGTTTGCCTTACATCAAAGTATTGATTGTCAGTATCATGCATGAATGAGTTCTGAAGAGAGAATTTTATTGCTTTTTCTTGTCGGTTTTACTTGACAATTCAAAATCAATAAAGCGGAAGGAAGTTAGCAAGGCAGCGGATAAAGGTGCTCCTTCCGAACGGAGGGCCTCTACAGTTTCTACTCCTCCACACCCCCAAGATGATTTCCAAGACAACACATGCATAGACACACAACAAAGCTGTGTTTATGATGAGCACGTCTCCCCTAGTGCAGCATCACCGGTGCTCCCTCTAACTTGGCACTGTTATATGTGGTTGCATGTTATGTGTGATGTCTAGCTTGTATTGCTTCTAATTTTGTTGAATTCCATCTGCTTAATTTACACATTATACTTGAATAAGACACGTGTTCCTGTTTCTAGAACATACAATATCTGTCTATCACACCATGTTCTTACATCAAATTACTACTGTTGTGTAACCTGCAACAATCACTTATCATAAGACACGTTTGACTTCGGAGTGTGATATAGGTTACATCTCACATTCTTTTCTAGCTTGTACTACTAATTTGTTGAAATGGCACTTATGACGAGACAGTTTTAACTTGGTAGTGTGATATTCGTTGCATCTTCCATATGGTGTCTAGCTTTCGTCGCTTCTAATTTGTTGAAATGCCTTCTCCTTAGTTTACACATCATAAGCTGTGAATATGCAACGCTGTGAATATGCAATGGCACTAATGACGAGAGACCTCTAACATGGTAGTGTGATGTTGTTTGCATCTTGCATATGATTTATTTCTTGTACTGCTTCACATTTGTTTAAATGCCATTTATGATGAGACACTGTTAACTTGGCAGAGCGATATTTGTAGAATCTTTCATATGGTGTCTACCTTCCATTGCATTGCTTCTAATTTGGTGAAATGTCTTCTTCTTAGTTTACACATCATAGTTCTGGTTATCTCTTCCGTCCTGTTTTTCATACATATTACATCCTCCTATCATGTGGTTGTCTAACATCAAAGTTTAGTTCGTCTGCATCACGCATCAATTTGTTCTGAAGAACTAAATTGTTATTCGTTTTTATTGTCGGCTTGACTTAACATGGCACAGAGAAAGAGGAAGAAACACAGAATGGCAGGGAATGAGAAGCAGATGAATCCTGCAGATTCTGCTGGTACTGATGGTGCAATAGAAGGTCAAAGTCCAGCGGAAAATTCTACAAAAAGGGCATCCCATGCTACACGAGTTGCAAAAAAAGCCAAACAGAAACAAATAGCTGCCACCAAACAAGCAGAGACAGCCATAGTTCTTGCAACACCTACCACAGTACTACCAGCTGCACGACTTACTCGTGCGTCAACTGAGCTAGCAGCACGTTCCCAAGCTCCCTTGCCACCTGACACTACTTCCCAAGCACTCTTGACACAAGACGAGTTGGCAATATCAGATGAACCTTGTGAGCTTCAACAGCAAGAAGGTAGTTGCTGGAGTCAAGTTACAGTTGCAAGCTTCTTTATATGTAGTCTCACAGTTTGATGTACACTAACACTTCCAATGTTCGTTGTTGGGCTAGCACCTAGGCGCAAGAGGAAACAAACATCAGGGATAATGCTTGATTGGTTAACTAAATCTAGAGGAGGAAGAATGGAGATCCGTTTTGAGGCAGGTTTAAAAAGGCCACGTGATGCTACAGAGTCAGCCAAGTTAGTATCAGAGGCAGCGGTTGCCGTTAGGTGTCATGTACGTATCCTCCCAACATGGATTCAGTACAGGAATGACAAAGACGAAACCCAGTTCAACACCTTCCTCGACCATTTATCTGTAAGTATGGTTATGTATGGAAACTACTAATATCGTCTTGCTCTGTCCCATACTTTCTAGGTTGCTGATAATGAGACTCCCATAATTTTCAACATATGAGGTTCAAGTTGGATAGCCAAGATGATGCAACCAGACAAGCTTGCACCCATGTTTTCAAGTCTACTCTGTGACAGTATCGGTATAACTTGAGGAAAACTCACTTTGAAGGCAAGGCTGACAGTGAACTTTCCCAAACATCTCCAGTGGAAAATATATCGGATGAAGACTGGAGGGGCCTTGTTAAACACTGGTCTGATCTGAAGTATCAGGTACATTATATATATGTGATCAGATCACATGTAGAAGTCCTATTTACGCATGTGCCACACAAATCTATCTTCTTGTAGGTGAACTGTTCAAAGAACAAGGCCAACCGTACGAAAGTGAAATTCCAACAGACGACAGGATCTCGTAGCTATATTGCACACTACAAGGCTCTTGTAATTAGCTGCTGTTTCACTCTTTTCGCTGTACCATAATATCAGATCTATATTGACTTGTTCGAAATGCAGAGGAAAGCCCGCACGGACCAAAAAGTACCTGAACCAAATGCTGTGGAAATCTTCAAGGACTGTCACACCAGCAAGAAGAAGGGCATGACTACACCCGTCAAAGCCGTTGTTGTAAGTCCTTAATCCTCATGCCGTTTAACTACTACTTACTCTGACTTGTAGCTTGAACTGCATGGTTTGCAGCCAATGTCTATTACTCTTTTCAATTTTATACACAATTGTCTTAGCGTATCATTGCACCTTACAAGGTTTAAAAGAGAGGAGTGATGTTCCTTTGATCTTGACCCATAATCTAGTTCCATGCTGGACTTGCCCACACAACGTTACAATTGTCTGTTTGTCTGTTCTCAGTTGTTTTGTGATATGAATGATGTCATACTATGCTTACAGTATTATAAACTTCGTCTCTTTATCCTTAGCCCTCAATACAATGTGAAGAAATAGACAATACATTAGCGATGGTACATGGTCATATGTTTGGAACCTGGTTTTATTATGTACTTTGCAATAAAATTCAACTAATATTCTACATGGGTTCACCAGAATAAGTTCTGTATATAGACCAAAGCTATTTTGTTTGGTTTTGCTGCCTCCTTAATATCTTCTGTTCTGGTACTAATAATGTAAAACCCCAAATTTTCAGCGAGCTATGGAAAAAATGGTGGAACCGCCACCTTCTGAAGGTGGCGAGGCAACTATAACCGCAATGTCAGCTCTTCCTGCAGTGGGTCAGTACTTGTCCACTAACAGTGCCAAAAGCACGTTCCTGCGTAATACTGGGTTGGTTGTTAAGGCAATATCGTCCAAACTGCCTCATGGTCAAGATATGCAAGCTCAAAGCAATGTTGTATCTGCGCTCCAGACACAAGTCCATTCCCTCACAGAGACCCTTTGTGAAACAAGGAGAAACATTGCTCACACTACAGAAACAGCTATTTTGCCGTCTGCCACGGCGAACGGCAAAGGCACGAACGGCGGACGGCAAAGGCCTTTGCCGTCAGCCGCGGACGGCAAAAGGCTCCGGCAAAGTAGGCTACGGTAAACAGGTCCTTTGCCGTCTGCTTTTTATGGCGGACGGCAAAGAGTCCTTTGCCTACAGCGGCGGACGGCAAAGAGGAGGGACGACAAAAATACTGGACGTCCGCCAGCGTTAGTCCATTAGGCGGCTAACGGCGGCCTTTGCCGTCCGCCAGCGGACGGCAAATTTGAGCGCCTCTTTGCCGTCCGCCAGTTGACGTCAGCAATGCGTCAGCGCCCGCTGTTTTTTGCCGTCTGCCACGGCGGACGGCAAAGGAAAAGTCTTTGCCATCAGCTTAGCTTTGCCGTCTGCCACAGTAGGCAAATTTGCCAAATGGCCCATCTCTCAGGAAGCACAGGTGGGCGCCACGTGCCCCCTTTGCCGTCTGCCACCGATGGGAAAGGTGTCTTTGCCGTCCGCGGCGGACGGCAAAGAGCCTGCACTGCCTCTTTTTATTCTGTTTTTCTTATATCCAACAATTATCACAGGAAATATATCACAGCAAATATATCACAGGAGCCAGCACATATATATCCAACATAATAAATATCCAGCACATATATATCCATACATACATAGTAGGTTGCACATAGTTCCATCGATCCATACATATTACAATATGCAAAGTTTCATCATAGCAATCTAGTTTCATCATAGCAAGCGAGCAGAATACAAGAAGTGCATCAAAGGAAAAAACAAGCAATCCATCATAGAAAGCTGGCTTCCGTGAAGTGAACGAAACCTACAAAATGACAAATAAGAAAGTTAGAAAAAGAAGACTAGAAGAAGAATTAGACTAGAAGAAAAAGAATAGAAGAAGAAGAAGAAGACTAGAAGAAGAAGTATATGCCATTTATTAGCTAACCTAGTTGAAAGGGATCGTTTATGAGCTATCTTAGGTGAAATGGATCGTTTATGAGCTAAGTTAGGTGAAATGGATCGTTTATGAGCTAACCTATGTGAAATGGATCGTTTATGAGCTAACCTAGGTGAAATGGGTCATTTATGAGCTAACCAGGTGAAATAGGTCGTTTATGAGCTAACCTAGGTGAAATGGGTCGTTTATGAGCTAACCTAGGTGAAATGGGTCGTTTATGAGTTAACCTAGGTGAAATGGGTCGTTTATGAGTTAACCTAGGTGAAATGGGTCGTTTATGAGCTAATTATGCAATTTTTGACATAAGTTAGCTCAGTACATATCGTTTTAGAGCTAACTTAGGTAAAATGGATGGTTTATGAGGTCAGTAAGCTTATTAAGTCATTTTGGAGGAAAAGAAGCTAACTCTAGGTCATTATGGTAAGCATATTGGAGGAAATAAAGCTAAGTCTAGGTCTTTATGCATTTGTTAAGCAAAACACTAGAGAAACTTACCGTGATCAGGGAGGTGTAGGAGCGGGGTGGCTAGTGCCGCTACCTGGAGAAGGATCGTGCGATGCGTTTCTGGAGTTAAGCTGCACCAAAGATCATTTCCAATGTCTCGTTAGCATTATGACACTCAAATGTTAAGACTAGCAAGTAATGTCCATTCAAATTAAACTCACCGTGCTCCCAGGAGCAATCACTGGCATCGGCGGAGCGGGCTGACCGGACTTCTCGCACACAGACTGCACATTTGGTTTTCACAACAGAGTCATACTAGTTAGTAATGAGACTCAAATGTTAAGACTAGCAAGTAATCTGCAGAAGAAACTTACCACAAGGAGCTCGTACATGGCCCTTGCCTGCATGTCATTCCGTGCCCTCTCCTCCTCCATCATCTTTCTCGTCCTCTCCTCCATCTCCCGCTGCCTCTCCGCCGCCTCCGCCAGAAGTTTCTCCGTTCTATCTCTCTCAGTCTGTATAGCAGCCTGCAACACCACTCACATGACCATTTGTAATCATTGATGGAAGCGCACACAATGGAATGCAGAAAGATAACTGAGTACGTATCACTAACCTTGATGGCGAGTTGCACTGGCCGTTCACGAGGCCTTATCTCAGGAGCGGAGCTCGACTGGCGCGCCTTGCTCTCCGGGAGAGTGCTAGGACAATGGATAAGTCCATCTCCAATGGCTATGGAGCCATGGGACCTCCCGCCACCAGATATCATCACCAGCTCTGGAACAATGGGACCCTGGCTCGGGTTAAAGTCCTCCCCTTTCCTCGCCTTCCCCTCATCTCTATATCTCATGAGCTTGTTGTGGGAGCAGATGTTGGTGAAGTTGTTTGCATCATCGAGGTCAGACTGAGAGAAAGCCTTGACTTTCTTGAAAGAGCCAGTGTGGGCCATGGCATACAGGTCGTACACCTCTGGCACCTTATCCGCCTTATTGTAGCGTGCCTGAAAGAGAGAAACAATGAAAATTAGTAATTAAAGGGCTCAAGCTAGCATGATGAATGAATTGCATGAATCATGAAGCAAACCACATACCCAGTTGCGCCCGAACTGATATAAGTTGGAGCTGCCTTGATGGTGTGGCACACCTTCCATTTGGGCACGTTTGTCGTTGGCCTCGTTGTGGAGGGCTAGCCATTCTTTTGAGCACCACTCATCGACCAACACCTCCCAACAATCCATCCGATCCGCACACCATCTCGGAGGCGCCTAAGTTAGCAAATAGAAACTTGAGCGCTACGGCTAAGAATTACTAAATGAAGGAACTTAAGTAAAAGGCCTTAAGAATTACCTTCATGTACTGCTCCTTACTCAGGAACTTATCGCGGCACGCCGGCTTGGTCTTCTTGATACCACGCAAGGCGTAGTAGTCTCGGACAGCCTGCACCCGAGCCTCGTGCCGTAAGTTCTGGAGTAGGCGCTTGCAGACGTTCTGGATAACATTTGCCGCGTCCTCCTCGTATCCCTCCTCACACCTGTAGAATGTCCGCAATCAAATGAGACAATATTGATTAATACAATTAATAACTAGCTAGTTGAAGATTTTGAAATGTGTAAAGGAGAAATTACCCAGAACGTCCTGATCACCATGTCTGCCCTCGTGTCGCACACGACACCGTCGATAATGACATCCGGCGGGGCCGGGGCAGCCACGTAGTGCTCCCAGCTCAACCCAATCTCTGGAAGCCGACCCTCACCAGGCAACGTGACAAACCCCGGGAAGTTTTGCCGGCAAAGAACTCCAAGGACGGAGTTGGGCCGGCGGACACTATGATGGTGGTCCCAACCCCTGCAGCATGACAAGGCCAACGCATTAGTTATTTGAAGAAACGTGAATGCAGAAGGTACAAAAATATTAAATGCACGTATGTACCTCTCCCCATCAGGGAAAATCAACCACCTCTGCTCGCGGGTCGCCGGCACGGACGGGAGCCGTGTAGCACCACGCTGGTAGACGGTGCCACCCTCCTCCTCAAGATCAGTCGGCTCCCCGCCATCATCAGCATGGCCACTCGGCTCCTCTGGCTGATCTAGCCAGGTACCCCATCCGGACGTGTGCTCCTCCGGGGTCTCGTGGGCTGAACTCTCGTGGGCCGAAGGCCAGTCGACCCGAGGCTCGTGGGCCCAAGACCCATGGACCGGAGGCTCGTGGACCGGAGTCCGTGTAGCCTCCTCCTCGGACGAGTCCACCCTAGCAGTCACGTGCTCGGGTGAAACAGCTGGGGGTGGCGGCGAGGAAGGCGCCGTAGCAGTCACCCTACCTCCTCTCCCGCGACCACGTGCCCCACCTCCTCTCTTCCTACCTCGTCCCCTGCTGGGCACCGCGGTCGACGAAGAAGGGCCCGGCGGTGTGGACATACTGTCCAGCAACGCTCGGCGGAGAGGTACGTCTGGAATCGAAGACCTCAGACCACGCGCCGACGAAGAAGGGGCCTTGGCGCGCTCCCGACCAGCGCCCACCATCTTTCAACACCTGCCATGACAAACAGTAAACGAAATTAGTACAACATAAAAAAAGACCGACATGAATAATAATATGTGTATCACTTAAGTGTATCATCATCAAGTACAACATTAAAAAATTTAATACCTGACACTACTAATAATCTCGATCAGTATCATCAATAAATGCATAATCATCATCATCACTATAATCAATGACGGGCTCATAGGGTTCAGTGGCATCAACATGTGCAAGGCCACCTTGACGTAATCGGTCAAGCAATGACAGGTCATCCGCAGCAGTAACCTCTTCTTGTTCCAGCTCTTCTTGTTCCTCCTCTGGGGTGATGTCGGATTCACTGTCGCTGTCTACTTCAATGTTTTGGGGTGAAGTATAGCGGTTCTTGAAACGCTTTTTGGAAAGACGTGTCTCTTGGAAGAATTCTCCTTCATATGTGTCTGGGTTAATGTGAGGTTCATAATCCTCTTCCTTTGGGGGAGATAGTCTAGCACGTGGCGGCACTTCATAAACGACATCCCAACCTTTCAGATTTGGATTAGTTTGGCAGGCCCACGGTAGATAGAATACTTGGGTCGCCTGTTGAGCCGTAATATAGACATCAGGAACATCTAAATGGGTGCTTTGGTTGATTTCAACTAGCCCTATATGTTCATGAGTCCTTCTAGTCTCCTTCGGCTGAAACCAATAACATTTGAAGACTACGACATTCGGTGGGTTTTCACCATAGAATACAAGTTCATAAATTTCTTCAACTCTCCCATAATACTCGGTACCTCCTTCGCCGATAGCAGATACACAACAATTTGTAGACTTTCGGTCGGCCATAGATAGCTCTTTGCCATAGGTATGAAAGCGATACCCGTTGATGTCGTATTTGTCAAATGAACGGACCTTATAGTCAAAACCATTAGCGACTTGTCTCAATTCGGCGTCCATAGACTCTGAATTAGCCTACAAGTTTAATATGAAAGGATTGTTGCAGTACGCACAAATTAGCGAATGAAACCGGGATAGCCGCCTACAAATTAGCCTACAAGTCTAATAGAAATTACTGTTTGTTTGAACCAAGAGATGAAACCGGGATAGCCGCCTCCTTGCTTTGCGAGAAGCTCATACTCTTCGACAGAATCCTTTTGGATCACCGCTCCATACGAGAATAAGGCGACGTATCGACTGTATGAAATATCCAGGAATAAGAGCAGTTCAAAGGAAATAGAAGTTGCAAAACTATGTACCGAGAACTTACTCGATGTACGGCCGCACATCTATCAGGTTGTTGAAGATATACAACGAAATGGTCCGCCATTGTTCGTTATCCAAAGATTCAAAGGAAATAGAAGTTGCGAAACTATGTACCGAGAACTTACTCGATGTACGGCCGCACTTCTATCAGGTTGTTGAAGATATACAACGAAATGGTCCGCCATTGTTCGTTATCCAAAGATACTGGATTTGAAACACTGGCTGGTGCGAGATTCCCTTTGAATAGGCTGAGGTTGGATCCACCCTTTTTAGGGTCGTCAGCATTGTACCGAGGCTTCGTATTATGCAAATGACGATTTTTGGCTTCGTAGTGTGCTGTCACGAAGTTTGCCGCCTCCTCAGTGATGAATGCCTCAGCCATCGATGCTTCAATTCTACGTTTATTTTTACATTTTTGTCGAAGCGTTTTCTGCATCCTCTCAGTTGGGTAGCACCAACGATTTTGCACGGGCCCCCCCAATCTTGCCTCGGTCGGGAGATGCAAAATCAAATGTTGCATTGGATTAAAGAAGCCCGGTGGAAAGATCTTCTCTAACTTGTAGATCAAAGCGCCAACTCTTCCATTTCTTCTAGCACGCCAGGCGATAGTTCTTTCGCACAAAGAACACGGAAGAAATAGCTGAGTTCTGCCAGTACTAGCCATTCATCCTCAGGGATGAAGCCACGCAACATCACCGGCATTACCCGCTCAATCCATATGTGCCAATCATGACTCTTGAGACCAAATATCTTCAATATATCAAGACTGGCTCCCCTCTGTAGATTCGCTGCATACCCATCGGGGAACATCAACTGCATTTTCACCCACAAGATAATTTCCCTCATAGCTGGCCTTCCAAGATTGAACCATGCCTTTGGCTTCGTCCAGTTCTGCTTTCCTTTCGGTTCTTTCATGTTTTGTAACGGCCTATCACATAGCGCCTCCAGATCGACTCTAGCCTTAGTATTATCCTTTGACTTCCCATCTATGCCGAACAATGTACCAAAAAGTGCCTCGGCGATATTCTTCTCAGTGTGCATCACGTCGATGTTGTGTGGGCAAAGGAGGTCTTTGAAGTAAGGCAGATCCCATAAGCATGTTTTGTGAGTCCAGGCGTGCTTAGAATTATACCCCTTGAAGTACCCTGGACGCTCTGGATCTGGCTCGAGAGTTTTTAACTAATCCAGGGTCTGTTGGCCTGTCAATGCAGGTGGTGCAGAGTTTTTGACAACTCTACATCTGATGGAGTTCTTCTTGTCTTTCCTGAACCTATGGCGAGGATTCAGGAACTGTCTATGCATGTCGAAGCAAGAGAACTTGCGACCGGCCTGAAGCCAATGAAACTCAAGAGCTCCCTCGCATGTGGGGCACGGGAACCTTCCATGCACACACCAGCCAACGAATAGCGCATACGCCGGCAAGTCATGCGTCGAGTACATGTACCAGACACGCATTATGAAGTTCCGTTTGCTATAGGCATCGTATGTCTCGAACCCATTATCCCAGGCTTCTTGCAATTCGTCCTTAAGCGGTTGCATGTACACATTCATATTTTTCCCCGGATAGTTGGGCCCTGGAATTATCAACGTCAGGAAAATGTTCTTTCTTTGCATAATCTGTCCGGGGGGGAGATTGAGTGGAAAGACAAATACGGGCCAACAACTGTATTGGGCTGCCATCATACCAAACGCACTGAACCCATCCGTGCTGATGCCGACTCGAGGATGCCTCGGATCTGCCGCTTTGTCACCATGTAATTCATCAAACTTTTTCCACGCAACACCATCCGATGTGTGTACAATCATCAGATTCCCATCTGCATCTAGTTCGGTTCTTTTGCCCGTTTTGTGCCATGTCATCTGTCTGGCCGTCTCTTCGACCATGAAAAGACGTTGAAGTCTTGGTACGATTGGCATATACCGAAGAACACTAACGGGGATTTTGGTCTGTGTCTTCTCACCCATACCGTTGTCTACCACAACATACCTGGAAGACTTGCAAATGGGACAATAGTTCAAGTCCGCATAGTCAAGCCTAAACAAGACACATCCTTTCTCACAGGCATGTATCTTATCATAGGGCATCTTCAGTGCACGGAGGATTTTGTCCGACTGGTACAGGTTTGCAGGCATTACATGGCCTTTGGGTAGAAAGCGTCCAAATACTGTCATCATTGCATCGTAGCATTCTCTGCCCAAGTTGAACTGAGCCTTCAGAGCCATTACTTGTCAGATGGCATCCAACTGACAAAGGTCAGTGTGCTCATGGAGCGGACGTTTTGAAGACTCCAACATTTCATTGAAGGCCTTTGCAGATTCCTCCATCTCCTCGTCCGAATCCCGAGCATCATCAAAGTCTTGCACCATGTTTTCCATCCCGGTACCATGCTCGTCGGTGCAATGACGATCCACCTCAGCTCGGTCACGTTGGGCAGACTCACCATGAAATGTCCACACCGTATAATCGGGCGTAAAACCACTCTTCTGCAGGTGTTTGCCCATTTCAGCCTCTGTCCTCTTTTCCCAATTGCCGCACCGTAAACAGGGGCACCAGGTTTTCCTCTGGCCATTTGCAAATGCGGCTCGCACAAACCCCTTGGTTTTGGTGAACCATTCAGTGCTCCATTTGTTCTGACCAGTGTGACCGGTGTACATCCACGCACGATCACTCATCTTGACTTTCACAGCTACTAGACACACAACAAATATATATATATATAATTCACCATGTATATATTCATCAGTTGATCTACTTTGTCAATTTTATTACGTCCATGCAACCTACACTCTAATAGGTAATGATAGGTCCTAATCCCACCCGAGTATGTTTAGATTGGGTTCATTTTCCCATGCTATGCTCCGGATCCTACGCAAAATTTTGGCAGCACCTCCCCGCTGTTCTCCTGATACACGTCTCTGCAATAAACAGAGAGGATGTGTACCCGGAGAACAACAGGGGAGGCACTGACGAAATTTATGCGTCGGATCCGGAGCAAAGCATATGGGAAAACGAACCCAATCTAAACATACTCGGGCTGTGCATGGATAGCGTTGGACAATTCGAAAGAATCAAGGTTATAAATATGCAAATGCATGCATATTTATAACTATGACGCTTTCGAACGGGAGACACATATTGGTTACGCATACTGATGATTCAAGACACATATGTAGCTAGCTATCAAGTTTCATCGGAATAGATCAAATAATTAATGGGGGAGGAGGACATGTCATTTGTGCTCACCCACGAACGAAGGGGCAGAGCTCGTCAAACGCACGGCGAGGTCGTCGAACACCAAACCTCGCAGCGATGAAACAACTGCACATTTAAAACTACCCGATCAACACAATTATATATGATGTTTTTCATAACAAAATCGAAAGATATATGACCTAACTAATAATTCACAAATATATGACCCCGTCGGCTTCTGGAAGGCCAAAGAACAACTTTTCGGGAGGTGTCGGGGGTCGGGGTGTCGTGTCGGTCTCGGGGTGCCGTGTCGGGGTCGGGGTCGGGGTCTCAGGGTCGGGGTGTCGGGTCGGGGTGCCGGGTCGGGGTCGGGGTGCCGTGTCGGTGTCGGGGTCGGGGTGTCGGGTCAGGCTCGGGGTCGGGGTGTCGGGGTCGGGGTCGGGGTCGGGGTCGGGGTCTCGGGGTCGGGGTGCCGGGTCGGGGTCGGGGTGCCGTGTCGGTGTCGGGGTCGGGGTGTCGGGTCAGGCTCGGGGTCGGGGTCTCGGGGTCGGGGTGTTGGGTCGGGGTGCCGGGTCGGGGTCGGGGTGCCGTGTCGGTGTCGGGGTCGGGGTGTCGGGTCAGGCTCGGGGTCGGGGTCTCGGGGTCGGGGTGTCGGGTCGGGGTGCCGTCTCGGGGTCGGGGTGTCGGGTCGGGGTGCCGGGTCGAGGTCGGGGTGTCGGGGTCGGGGTTGGGGTCGGGGTGTCAGGGTCGGGGTCTAGGGGTCGGGGTGTCGTGTTGGGGTGCCGGGTCGGGGCCGGGGTGCCGTGTCGGGTCGGGGTTTTTTCCTCTTTTTTCCTTTTCTTCTTCTTCCTATTCTTCCTTTTCTTCCTCTTCTTCTTTTTTCTTCTCCTCCTCCTCTTCTTCTTCTTCCTTTCATTTTTCCTCTTCTTCTTCTCCTCCTCTCCTCTTTTTTCTTCTTCTTCTTCCTCTTCTTCTTTTTTCTTGTCCTCCTCCTCTTCTTCTTCTTCCTTTCCTTTTTCCTCTTCTTCTTCTCCTCCTCTCCTCTTTTTTCTTCTTCTTCTTCTTCTTTCCTCAAACTAAACTAAACCTAAAACTAAACCTAAAACTACAACTAAAACTAAATCTAAACTAAAACTAAAACTAAAAAGGAAAAAAAAGAAAAAAAAGAAAAAAAACAGAAAAAAGGAGGGCTCACAAGGGGGGTGGAGGAGGCCGGTGGCGCAGGGGGGCGGGGCGGTGGAGGAGGCGGCCTGGGGCGGCGGGGGGCCGGGCCCTGGCGGTGGGGCGCGGGGCGGCGGGGGGCCGGGGCGGGGGGGCGACGGGGCGGTGGGGGCGACGGGGCCCCGGGGCGGCGGCGACGGGGCGGCGGGGGCGACGGGGCGGCGGGGGGCCGGGCCCGGGCGGTGGGGCACGGGGCGGCGGGGGAACGGGGCGGGGGGGGTGACGGGGCGGTGGGGGCGACGGGGCCCCGGGGCGGCGGCGACTCGGGGCGGCGGGGGCGACGGGGCAGCGGCGGCGGCGGGGTTGGACGAGAGAAACGGCGAGGGAGAGAAGAAGTGAGTAACGGGCGGGGGGTACGGGCCATTAGGTAGTGAGCTCTTTGCCGTCCGCCCCTCTTTGTCGTCCGCTTTTTTGCCTCTTTGCCGTCTGCTAGCGGACGGCAAAGAGGTGGCCCGTTAAGTTTTTCTCCCAAACGGGCGGGGGGTGGGGGCCACCTCACACTTTGCCGTCTGCTGGCAGACGGCAAAGAGCTGGCAGATGGCAAAGAGCTTCTTTGCCGTCTGCCCTTTCTTTGCCGTCTTCTTTTGGGTAGCTGATGGCAAAGAGCTTCTTTGCCGTCAGCTAGCAGACGTCAAAGAGCTGGCAGATGGCAAATTAGCTGATTCCAGTAGTGTCAATGTCGTCAAGATATGCATGGTTTTGAAACCAGACTATTAGACATTTGCTATGTTGTTCAGGAGCCTAGGGGAAATGAAGGCGAGGGTTATGGTGCTCCATCGGACAATACAGCATGAAAACGTAACAGTCAGGTCAAATGAACTGAGCTTCTGAACTTCTGGTGGTGCATTTATCTGCAAGACTGTTAGGTTTTATGCCAACCTTCCTTCTGTTATATAGTTGTAATTTGTTTTGGTGCGATACAAAATTTATTCTTAACGTGTAGCCACCAGCTGAAGAAAACAGCAAGCCATTTTTGTATAGTGTAGGGTGTTCCCTATATTTGCACTGGTGGCGATCTTTGATGCCGAGTGGATGTAATCTGTGCAATCGCCTTAATAGCCTAGCGTTAGTTTCGGCCTTATTTATTTCCTAGTCTTCTTTTTCCCTGGTTTGCTAGTGGCCGCAACTACCCTGGGCCATATACGGGCTGTAGGATCCATGGGTCTCCTACGGGCCGTCGATAAATGGGCCTGTAATCGGTGGGCCTCGGGCCGTCGGATAAATGGGTCTACATGGGCCGTAATCGGGCGTAATTGGTATCGGCCCAGCACGGTAATAGGCTGTTAACAGGCCGTAGGACAGCAAAGGCTTAATTCTGTCACAGGCATAACGGGTCGTTAATGGGCCAGAATATAGGACGTGCTGGAAACGGCGCAACGGGTTAACAGGCCAGAAACGGGCCGACTCTTGCCATGGGCCGAATTTGGCCCATTAGGGTAACAGGCCAGTAATGGGCCAACTCTTGCCATGGGCCGAATTTGGCACATTAGGGGAACTGGCTAGTAACGGGCCGACTCTTGCCATGGGCCAAATTTGGACCATTAGGGGAACAGGCCAGTAACGGGCTGGAAGTAGTCGAGGGCCGAAAAGGAGCCCAAGAACGTATGGGCCGTCAATAGGCCGAAAGCTAACACGGGCTGGAAACGGCCCATGTAAATCACGGGCCGTTAACGGGTATAAAGAAAATTACTGTTCATTATGGGCTAGAGTCACCGTGGGCCTGTAAAGGGCCGAAAGATACGAAGGCCTCATAAGGGCCGAAAGACGTCGTGGGCCATACATGGGCCAAAAGTGAAATGGGCTGGTGTTATATTCGACGGCCCACATGACATTGTTGGGCCGATTTCCTTTAGGGCCTAACGGGCCGTGAGTTAACGGGCCGTAAAATGGGCTATTTGCGAAGAGACCGTTAATAGGCTTTTCATGGGCCAGCCCGTTAACTTTTGACCAAGTCAAATGGGCCGGCTTTGTAAGCTAAATGGGCCAGTGCTGGGCCGTGGCACGTGTGGACATATCATAGGCGCCAATCTGACCCACTGACAAGCTGACACGTGTTTCGTCCGGCCAATAAGAATTTTACACGTGGAAATTTCCCATTGGTCGGGGCTGTTAACGGGTTATCGGATCCAAAACCCGACCCGATGGATGGATGCCACGCGTTCCGTTACGGTGGATGCCACGTGTCGTTCACCCTTAACGAAAGCACTTCTGTGACGCGCGATTTATCGTCATGGAAGTGGACACTTCCGTGATGATAATTTTGGTAATGTCATGGAACACTTCTACGAGAGCACAGGTATGACTATCTTGATTCTGTCATAAAATCGTCATGGATGTACATGCATGACAAAAAACACGACCTACTGTGACAAACACGTATCATCACGGAAGTGTATTTTTTTTAGTGCAAGTACCCATCGTAAACTCTTCTCCCTCGCATTACATTATTTGCCATTCGCCTCTCGTTTTCCTCTCCCCCATTTCTAAAACGATTTTCGAAAACCATTGCCTTTTATTCGCCCCTTTTCCGTTCGTCTCTTTTTCGCTTGCTTCATGTGTGCTTGTGTGTTGGACTGATTGTTTGTCACGATGGCTCAAGGTAATACTAAATTGTGTGACTTTTCCTATACCAACAACAGTGATTTTATTAGCACTCCGATTGCTCCTACTACCGATGCTTAATCTTGTGAAATTAATACCGCTTTGTTGAATCTTGTTATGAAAGATCAATTTTCTGGCCTTCCTAGTGAAGATGCCGCTGCCCATCTAAACAATTTTGTTGATTTGTGCGATATGCAAAAGAAGAAAGATGTGGATAATGATATTGTTAAATTGAAGCTATTTCCGTTTTCGCTTAGAGATCGTGCTAAAACTTGGTTCTCTTCTTTGCCTAAAAATAGTATTGATTCATGGAATAAGTGCAAAGATGCTTTTATCTCTAAGTATTTTCCTCCCGCTAAGATCATCTTCCTTAGGAATGATATTATGAATTTTAAGCAACTTGATCATGAGCATGTTGCACAAGCTTGGGACAGGATGAAATTAATGATACGTAATTGCCCTACACATGGTTTGAATTTGTGGATGATTATACAAAAAAATTATGCCGGATTGAATTTTGCTTCTAGAAATGTTTTAGATTCGGCCGCGGGAGGAACTTTTATGGAAATCATTGTACGATAAGCTACTAAACTCCTACACAATATTATGGTTAATTATTCTCAATGGCACACCGAAAGATCCACTAGTAAAAAAGTTCATGTGATTGAAGAGATTAATGTTTTGAGTGGAAAGATGCATGAACTTATGAAATTGTTTGCTAATAAAAGTGTTTCTTCTGATCTTAATTATATGCCTTTGTCCACTTTGATTGAGAATAATAATGAATCTATGGATGTGATTTTTGTTGGTAGGAACAATTTTGGTAACAACGCATATAGAGGAAAATTTAATTCTAGGTCGTTTCCTAGTAATTCCTCTAATAATTATGGTAATTCCTACAACAACTCTTATGAGAATTTTAATAAGATGCCCTCTCATTTTGAGACTAGTGTTAAATAATGTATGAATTCGCAAAAGAATTTTAATGCTTTACTTGAAGAAAAATTGCCTAAGATTGATGAGTTGGCTAGGAACATGGATAGAATTTCTCTTGATGTTGATTCTTTGAAATTTAGATCTATTCCACCTAAGCATGACATCAATGAGTCTCTCAAAGCCATTAGAATTTCCATTGATGAGTGCAAAGAAAGAACCACTAGGATGCGTGCTAGAAAAGATTGCTTTGTGAAAGCGTGTTCTTCTAGTTTTCATGATAATAATGATGAAGATCTAAAAGTAATTGATGTGTCTCCTATTAAATCTTTGTTTGAAAATATGAATCTTGATAAATATGGGACTGGAGATGAGTCAAATTTAGTTAACATTCGTCCCAATGATTCGGAGTTTTTAGATCTTGTTGCAAAAATTGATAAAAGTGGGATTCAAGAGGTCAAAACTTTACATAGCAATGAACCCACTATTTTGGATTTCAAGGAATTTAATTATGATAATTGCTCTTTGATAGATTGTATTTCCTTGTTGCAATCCATGCTAAATTCTCCTCATGCTTATAATCAAAATAAAGCTTTTACTAAACATATCGTTGATGCTTTAATGCAATCCCATGAAGAAAAGCTTGAACTAGAAGTTTCTATCCCTAGAAAACTTTGATGAGTGGGAACCTACTATTAAAATTAAGATTAAAGATTATGAATGCTATGCTTTATGTGATATGGGTGCTAGTGTTTCCACAATTCCAAAAACTTTGTGTGATGTGCTAGGTTTCCATGAATTTTATGATTGTTCTTTGAATTTGCATCTTACGGATTCCACCATTAAGAAACCTATGGGAAGGATTAATGATGTTCTTATTGTTGCAAATAGGAATTATGTGCCCATAGATTTCATTGTTCTTGATATAGATTGCAATCCTACATGTGCTATTATTCTTGGTAGACCTTTGCTTAGAACGATTGGTGCAATTACTGACACGAAAGAAGGAAATATTAGATTCCAATTTCTGTTAAGGAAAGGCATGGAACACTTTCCTAGGAAGAAAATTAAATTGCCTTATGAATCTATTATGAGAGACACTTATGGATTGCATACCGAAGATGGCAATACCTAGATCTATTCTTGCTTTTATGCCTAGCTAGGGGCGTTAAACCATAGCGCTTGTTGGGAGGCAACCCAATTTTGTTATTGTTCTTTACTTTTTGTTCCTGTTTAGTAATAAATAATTCATCATGCTAATTTTATGATTCTGTTTTTATGTTTTAATTACTGTTTGTGCCAAGTAAAGCCTTTATGACCTGCTTGGGTGATAGTTGTTTGATCTTGCTGAAAAAGACAGAAACTTTGTGCTCACGAAAATAATTTTAATAAATCACAGAAAAGAGCTTTTGCCCTGATTCTTTTTGCAGTAGATTAATATAAAAATTTCCCTGGTCGTCCTAATTTGGTAGAATTTTTGGAGTTCCATAAGTATTCGATTTAGTCAGATTGCTACAGACTATTCTGTTTTGACAGATTCTTTTTTCGTGTGTTATTTGCTTATTTTCATGAATCTATGAGTAGTATCGGGGGGTATGAACCATAGAGAAGTTGGAATATAGTAGGTTTAACACCAATATAAATAAATAATGAGTTCATTACAGTACATTAAAGTTGTGGTTTATTTTCTTATACTAACGGAGCTCATGAGATTTTCTGTTGAGTTTTGTGTTGTGAAGTTTTCAAGTTTTTGGATAAATATTTGAATAAGGAGTGGAAAGAGCCTAAGCTTGGGGATGCCCAAGGCACCCCAAGGTAAAATTCAAGGACAACCAAAAGCCTAAGCTTGGGGATGCCCCGGAAGGCAACCCCTCTTTCGTCTTCGTCTATCGGTAACTTTACTTGAGGCTATATTTTTATTCACCACATGATATGTGTTTTGCTTGGAGCGTCTTGTATGATTTGAGTCTTTTCATTTTAGTTTACCACAATCATCCTTGCTGTAAACACCTTTTGGGGGAGACACGCATGAATCGGAATTTATTAGAATACTCTATGTGCTTCACTTATATCTTTTGAGCTAGATAATTTTGCTCTAGTGCTTCACTTATATCTTCTAGAGCATGGTGGTGGTTTTATTTTATAGAAATTATTGATCTCTCATGATTCACTTATATTATTTTGAGAGACTTTTAGAACAGCATGGTAATTTTCTTTGTTTATAAAACTAGTCCTAATATGATGGGCATCCAAGATGGGTATAATAAAAACTTCCATAAAAAGTGCGTTGACTGCTATGAGAAGTTTGATACTTGATGATTGTTTTGAGACATGAGGATGGTGATATTAGAGTCATGCTAGTGAATTAATTGTTAATTTGACAAATACTTGTGTTGAGGTTTGCAAGTCCCGTAGCATGCACGTATGGTAACCGTTGTGTAACAAAATTTGAAGCATGAGGTGTTTCTTTGATTGTCTTCCTTATGAGTGGCGGTCGGAGACGAGTGATGGTCTTTTCCTACCAATCTATCCCCCTACGAGCATGCACGTAGTGCTTGGTTTTTGGTGACTTGTAGATTTTTGCAATAAGTATGTGAGTTCCTTATGACTAATGTTGAGTCCATCGATTACACGCACTCTCACCCTTCCACCATTGCTAACCTCTCTAGTACCGCGCAACTTTCGCCGGTACCATAAACCCACCATTTACCTTCCTCAAAACAGCCACCATACCTACCTATTATGGCATTTCCATAGCCATTCCGAGATATATTGCCATGCAACTTTCCACCGTTCCGTTTATTATGACACGCTCCATCATTGTCATATTGCCTTGCATGATCATGTAGTTGACATTGTAGTTGTGGCAAAGCCACCATTCTTAATTTTTTCATACATGTCACTCTTGATTCATTGCGCATCCCAGTACACTGTCGAAGGCACGCATATAGAGTCATATTTTTTTCTAGTATCGAGTTCTAATTTTTGAGTTGTAAGTAAATAGAAGTGTGATGATCTTCATTATTAGAGCATTGTCCCATGTGAGGAAATAAAAAAAAGAGAAAGGCCAAATAAAAAAAGAGAAGGCCCAAAAAAATGAGAGAAAAGGAGAGAAGGGACAATGCTACTATCCTTTTTTTCCACTCTTCTGCTTCAAAGTAGCACCATGATCTTCATGATAGAGAGTCTGTTATTTTGTCACTTTCATTTACTAGTGGGAATTTTTCATTATATAACTTGGCTTGTATATTCAACGACGGGCTTCTTCAAAATGCCCTAGGTCTTCGTGAGCAAGCAAGTTGGATGCACACCCACTTAGTTTCTTTTGTTGAGCTTTCATATATTTATAGCTCTAGTGCATCCGTTGCATGGCAATCCCTACTCACTCACATTGATATCTATTGATGGGCATCTCCATAGCCCATTGATACGCCTAGTTGATGTGAGACCATCTTCCCCTTTTTTTGTCTTCACCACAACCACCATTCTATTCCACCTATAGTGCTATGTCCATGGCTTGCACTCATGTATTGCGTGAAAGTTGAAAAAGTTTGAGAATACTAAAGTATGAAACAATTGCTTGGCTTGTCATCGGGGTTGTGCATGATTTGAGCATTTTGTGTGACGAAGATGGAGCATAGCCAAACTATATGATTTTGTAGGGATGAACTTTCTTTGGCCATGTTATTTTGAGAAGACAAAATTACTTTGTTAGTATGCTTGAAGTATTATTATTTTTATGTCAATATTAAACTTTTGTCTTGAATCTTTCGGATCTGAACATTCATGCCACAATAAAGAAAATTACATTGATAATTATGTTAGGTAGCATTCCACATCAAAAAATTTGTTTTTATCATTTACCTACTCGAGGACGAGCAGGAATTAAGCTTGGGGATGCTTGATACGTCTCCAACGTATCTATAATTTTTTATTGTTCCATGCTATTATATTATCTTTTTGGATGTTTAATGGGCTTTAATATGCTCTTTTATATTATTTTCGGGACTAACCTATTAACCGGAGGCCCAGTGCCAGTTTCTGTTTTTTTGCCTATTCTAGTGTTTCGCACAAAAGGAATATCAAACAGAATGAAACCTTCGCGATGATCTTTCTTGGACCGAAAGCAATCCGGAAGACTTGGAGTTGATGTACTCTTATACCATAAAAACATCAGGGGGAGCCACGAAACCACTTTTCCACCACCGCAACCTTCTGTACCCGGAGCACTAAGTCGCCTTCTTGAAAGGTTCTGGTTTTGACCCGGCGGCTGTGATAACGTCGTAGGTCTTGCTGATAAATCGCCGAATGAGCCGCTGCGAGATCACGCTCCTCATCCAATAGGTCAAGTGCATCTTTACGTGCCTTTTCATTGTCAGCTTCAACGTAAGCCGCCACCCGGGGTGAATCGTGACGGATGTCACTAGGGAGAACCGCCTCTGCCCCAAAAACCATGAAAAAGGGTGTGTAACCCGTAGACTTGTTGGGGTCGTGTTGATGCTCCATAACACTGAGGGCTCCTCTACCCAACAACCTGGCGTTCTTTACAAAGGAACCATAAGCCGGGGTTTGATACCGCGCAGAATCTCTTGATTTGCTTGTTCTACCTGACCATTGGACTGAGGGTGAGCCACAGAGGAAACGTCAAGCCGGATATGCTCCCGTCGACAAAATTCTTTCATGGCGCCTTTGGAGAGATTAGTTCCATTATCTGTTATAATGCTGCGTGGAAAGCCAAAACGGAAGATCACCTTCTTCATGAATTGAAACGCCGTTGCTGCATCACACTTACTAACCGGCTCTTCTTCGACCCACTTAGTAAACTTATCAACTGCCACCAAAAGGTGGGTCTTCTTATCCTTGGACCTCTTAAAAGGCCCAACCATATCAAGCCCCCAAGTTGCAAACGGCCAAGTAATTGGAATCATCCTCAATTCTTGAGCCGGTACATGAGCTCGTCGCGAAAATTTCTGACAACCATCACATTTGCTTACCAAATCCTCAGCATCAGCATGAGCCGTCAACCAATAGAACCCATGACGAAAAGCCTTGGCTACAAGATATTTAGAGCCGGCATGATGACCACAATCTCCTCCGTGAATCTCTCACAGAATCGCACAGCCTTCTTCAGGGGAGACGCAACGCTGAAACGCCCCTATGACGCTGCGATGGTGCAACTCCCCATTCACAATTGAGATTGACTTAGACCGCCGGGTTATCTGCCTGGCCAAGATTTCATCCTGTGGCACCTCACCCCGGGTCATGTAAGCCAAATATGGAACTATCCAATCAGGAATAGCATGAAGAGCTGCCACCAATTGTGCTTCCGGATCAGGGACAGCAAGCTCCTCTTCTGTAGGTAATTTGACAGAAGGGTTAAGCAAAATATCCAGGAACGTGTTAGGTGGCACCGGCTTACGCTGAGACCCTAGCCGGCTTAAATTATCAGCCGCCTCATTCTTCCTGCAATCAATATGCTCAACTTAGCCCTTGAAATGACCTGCAATAGCATCAACCTCTCGGTGATAAGCCGCCATGAGTGGATCCTTAGAATCCCAGGTGCCAGAGACTTGTTGAGCCACCAGATCTGAATCGCCAAAACACCTCACCCGGCTTAAATTCATCTCTTTAGCCATCCGAAGACCATGGAGCAAGGCCTCAAACTCAGCTGCATTGTTAGTACAAGGAAACATTAACCGGAGAACATAAGAAAATTTAGCACCTCATGGGGAAGTCAAGACAACTCCAGCCCCCGAGCCTTCCAACTGCCTGGATCCATCAAAGTGAATAGTCCAATATGTGTTATCCCGCTTTTCCTCAGGCGCCTGCAACTCTGTCCAGTCATTGATGAAATCCACGAGTGCTTGGGACTTGATGGCCGTACGAGGCACATACTTTAAACCGTGAGGTCCAACTTCAATGGCCCATTTAGCAACCCGGCCTATGGCTTCCCTGTTTTGGATGATGTCTCCTAAAGGAGCAGAGCTAACCACAGTAATAGGATGACCCTGAAAATATTGCTTAAGCTTCCGGCTTGCCATGAAAACCCCATACACAAGCTTCTGCCAATGTGGATATCTCTGCTTGGACTCAATAAGCACCTCACTGATGTAGTAAACCGGCCGTTGAACCAGGTATTCTTTGCCTGCTTCTTTCCTTTCCACCACAATAGCTACACTGACGGCCCGGCTATTAGCAGCCACATATAACAACAGAGGCTCCTTATCAATAGGGGCTGCAAGCACGGGCGGCTCAACCAACTGTTTCTTCAGAACCTCAAATGCTTGATTAGCAGCATCACTCCAAACAAAATGATCTGTCTTCTTCATCATCTAATAAAGAGGAATAGCCTTCTCACCTAGCCAGCTTATGAACCAGCTGAGAGCCGCAATACGACCCGCCAGATGCTGAACATAATTAACACACGCCGGCTTAGCCAACGAAGTAATGGCCTTGATCTTCTCCATGTTAGCTTCAATGCCTCTGTTAGAAACCATAAAGCCCAAGAGCTTGCCTGCTGGTACGCCAAAAACACACTTGGTCGGGTTAAGCATCATGTTGTAGACCCGGAGATTGTTAAATGTCTCCCTCAAATCATCAATCAAGGTCTCCTTCTTCCTGGATTTCACCACAATGTCATCTACATAAGCATGAACATTACGCCCAATCTGATTGTGAAGGCAATTTTGCACACACCGCTGGTAAGTCGCCTGGTCACTCTTCAGCCCAAAAGTCATAGACACACAGCAGAAGGCTCCAAATGGAGTAATGAAAGCAGTCTTCTCC
Source organism: Aegilops tauschii subsp. strangulata (assembly GCF_002575655.3). NCBI lineage: Eukaryota > Viridiplantae > Streptophyta > Magnoliopsida > Poales > Poaceae > Aegilops > Aegilops tauschii. Next base: position 647,599,346 of record NC_053041.3, on the reverse strand, counting down.
TGGTCCTTAACTGCCATCTTGATCTGATGATAACCAGAATAAGCATCCAAAAAACTCAAACGCTCACAACCCGTCGTAGCATCAATGATTTGATCAATACGATGGAGAGCAAACGGATCAGCCGGACAAGCCTTGTTTAAGTCCGTGTAATCCACACACATTTGCCAAGTGCCATTCTTCTTAAGCATCAACACCGGGTTAGCCAACCACTCAGGATGCAAAACTTCAACGATAAACCCGGCCGCTAAGAGCCGGGCCACCTCTTCACCAATGGCCTTCCGCCTCTCCTCATTAAATCGGCGAAGAAACTGCTTTACCGGTTTAAAATTTGGATCAATATTAAGAGTGTGCTCAGCGAGTTCCCTCGGTACACCCAGCATGTCTGAAGGCTTCCATGCAAAGATGTCCCGGTTCTCACGGATGAACTCGATGAGCGCGCTATCCTATTTTGGATCCAGATTGGCGCTGATGCTGAACTGCTTAGATGAGTCGCCAGGGACGAAGTCAATCAATTTAGTGTCATCCGCCGACTTAAAATTTAACGAAGGATCATGATATGTAGTTGGCTTTTTCAAGGACGTCATGTCTGCCAGGTCAACATTATCCTTATAAATTTTCAGCTCTTCCGTTGCACAAACTGATTCAGCATATGTCGCATCACCTTCTTCACACTCCAAAGCCACCTTTCGACTCCCATGCACAGTGATGCTGCCCTTATGACCCAGCATCTTAAGCCGCAAATAAACATAACAAGGCCTCGCCATGAACTTGGCATAAGCCAGCCGCCCAAACAGAGCATGATATGGGCTCTTGATCTTGACCACCTCGAAAGTTAAAGTCTCAGACCTGGAATCATGTTCATCTCCAAATGCAACTTCCAAAGATATCTTACCCACTTGGTAGGCTAACTTACCTGGCACCACACCATGGAAAACAGTTTTGACGGCTTAAGATTCTTATCAGTCAGTCCCATGCGACGGAAGGTCTCATAATAAAGTATGTTAATGTTGTTGCCTCCATCCATGAGTACCTTAGTAAACTTATAGCCCCCAACTTGAGGCGCCACCACCAGAGCAAGGTGACCCGGATTATCAACCCGGGGTGGATGGTCCTCCCGACTCCACACAATAGGTTGTTCTGACCACCGCAAATAACGCGGCACCGCTGGCTCAACAACATTTATTGCCCTCTTATGAAGCTTCTGATCACGCTTAGACAAGCTGGTGGTGAAGACACGATACTGTCAACTATTCAATTGCTTTAGGTTTCTCTATTAACCGGACTGTTGCTGCTCTTGATTCCCCTAATTACTCTGCTGGTTGTCGTGGCCTTGAAACCCGGAATTTGAACCGCTGCCTCCATGACCCGGACCGCGAGAGCCGGACCCTGATCCACCGTTCGGGCCATGGTTGCACTGGATAGACTCCCTAAAGTGTCTCATTATGCTACATTCCTTCCACAAATGAGTAGCCGGCTTCTGATCCGTTCCGTGTTTTGGACATGGCTGATTTAACATTTCGTCGAGGTCAAACCTTGTCCCTTGACCCGGCGGTCCGTTACGATGCTGATTATAATTGCGCACACCGGTGGTAGCCACAAAATCACCAGCTTTACGCTTACCATTGCCACCCTGATTGGTAGGGTTGTACTGCTGTCCCTTCATGCCGCTACTCTTCTTTCCCTTTCCCGATCTTTCATCCTCAGAGTCGGGATCCTTGGTACCATCAGAGTCGGCATACTTAACAAGAGCCGCCATAAGCTCCCCCATGTCATTGCAATGAAACTTAAGCCGCCCAAGCTTCTGCTTAAGCGGAACAAACGGCAATTTTTCTCCAACATTAGAACTGCCGAGCCGACGTTGATGTTATCTAAAGAATGTATAATAGTCGAGACCCGGTGCACCCAGCTGGTCGTTGACTCGCCCTCAGCCTGAACACAAGAAACCAAATCTATGATTGACATAGGGTGCTTGCATGTATCTTTGAAATTCTGGATGAACCGGGCCTTCAGCTCTGCCCATGACTCAATGGAGTTAGCCGGCAGCCCCTTCAACCAGGTACGAGTCGTCCCCTCCAGCATCATGGTGAAGTACTTAGCGTATGCAGCCTCACTAACTTCCAGCATCTCCATAGCCATCTCATAACTTTCCACCCAAGCCTCAGGGGGCTGATCTGCTGTGTAATTGGGCACCTTGTGAGGGCCTTTGAAGTCCTTGGGCAGACGCTCATTCCGTAGAGCCGCCATCAGACACGGCACTCCGAAAGCCCTAGAAGTTACACCCACCTCAACTGAAGCCGTCGGGTAAACCGGCGCATGCTGGTGAACCGCCAGCTCGACCTCCCGGCGCGCTCTGCCCTGGTCCACCAAATCCTGTGCATTGGCACCATTGCATGTCGGGTCATGACCGTGAGGTTGAATACGACGCCGCTCAGTACTCGAAACTACTGGCGAGTCAATGTTCCTACTGTAGCTCCGGCTTGGACGAGGGATTGAATGAATCCGGACACGACTATACGAATAAGCCTGCTGCTGTACCAAAGCCGTTTGAAGAAGCTCCCTGGCCCTTCTGGTTTCAATCGTCGTTGGAGTCTTCCCCTCGACCGGCAGAGCCGCCAATCGCGTAGCTGCAGCAATCATGTTGTCTAGAGGGGTGGAGTAATGACCTGGTGGCGTTATTACGTGCCGAGGCGAGGTGTTATTCATGTGTGGAGAACCTGCCACGCGCGGCTGACCGGGCACTCCACCTCTTGGTGTCTCAACTGTCTGGTTTATCACCGGCAGGTTACTAGCTCCCACTCCGGGTGTGTTAAAGAGGTTCCTTGACTCATAAATCAACGACAGATGACTCTGGCGCTTTCTCCCCAAGACTTCGTTTGAAGCGTTCTGATCCAGCATAAGCCGGTATGAATCTGCTTGAATCCGCTGTGCTTGGGCATTTAAGACAGCCCGTTCTGCAGCCATCCTAGCGTTTTCCGTTGCCAATTCTGCCTTAGCTTGCGCTATCTCATCCCGCAACTTGGCCACTTCCGCCTTATGCTGCTCCTGGTTGTCTGGAGTTACATCTGTCTCCATTAGAATCGCCAGAGCTTCCAACAGATCTGTTAAAACTTGAGCCGGCGGGCGCGTTGAACAGCCAGCACCTGCTGCACTAGAAGTCATGGCCCCGGCGGCTGTCGAGCCGAGAACCGGCTGTGTGCCAGCCATGAAGATCGCCACCCTGTTTGGCGGCTCATGGGGATCCGAAATACTGTTGCCATCGGAACAGCCCCTAAGCCGTCCATCTTGTAGCTGATACAATGAGTCGGTCTCGCCCGTGGACGACTCACCATCAGAGTAGATGGCCGTCTCACTGCCAGACACAGAGCCTTCCAATTCAGGTCCATGAATACATCCAACAAAGTCATGCTTCACGGCGGGTCGGACACGGGCGACTCGTGCACACTGAGCCGTCTCGATGATGTCGGTGCAGATGTCCGGCTCAGGGCCCGGTTCGCCGATCTTGGCGATGAAGACATGGATTCCGCCGAAGGGGACCCGGTACCCGTACTCAATTGAGCTGGCCTCGGGGCCCCAGCCTGCGACATTGATGTAGAGCTTGCCGCGACGACTCTTGGTCATCCGGCCCTCTGTGAATCCCTTGGTCGCTTCGAAGCTGCCCTTCAAGAACTCGAAAACACCGTGCACGGGCCCCACGGTGGGCGCCAACTGTCGTGGAAGTGTCACGGCAGATGTCCTCATGGAAGGACTTAGTTGTGGATCCATTGCGATGAGGTTAGCTTAAAGGGGTTAAAACGGGACAAAGGACACGAGGAGTTTATACTAGTTCGGCCCCTTGTGGTGAAGGTAAAAGCCTAATCCAGTTTGAGGTGGTATTGCTAGGGTTTCGATTGCCAGGGAGCGAATATGCTTTGCCCGGCTTTTGATTTGTTCTCTCCCTCTGAACCGCTGCCGGGTCGTCCCCTTATATACATGGGTTGACGCCCTGCGGCCTACAGAGTCCCGGCCGGCTCATACAAAGTGTCCGGCTCGGTGACTTATCTTACATGCCTTATAACACAAGTAACACATACATGGCGGTTTATACTCATGGCCCTTAAGCCACTTCTCGATTTGGGCCCTCTAATAGGCCTCCTTCATGAACCGCTATCATTAGCATACTCTTGAGCTTTGTCTTAGGTGAACCGCCATCAGGATAACCTGGCCCCTCCTGGGCGGGTCATATCCAATAGTCATATCCCCAACACTTCCGGTGGTGCATTTATCTGCCAGACTATTAACTTTTATGCCAACCTTCCTTTTGTTTTATAGTTGTAATTTGTTTTGTAGCGATACAAAATTTGTTCTTAATTTGCAGCCACTAGCTGAAGAAAATAGCAGGCCGTTTTTGTATAGTGTAGGGTGTTCCCTATATTTGCACTGGTGGCGATCTTTGATGCCCAGTGGATGTATGATAACCCGCAAGTATACTGGATCAATTGTAGCCTCTTTCGGTAAGTAAGAGTGTCGAACCCAACGAGGAGCTAAAGGTAGAACAAATATTCTCTGCCATTGATACGACTCTACGCACGCTTAGTGTTCGCTTTACCTAGAACAAGTATGAAACTAGAAGTACTTTGTAGGTGTTGTTGGATAGGTTTGCAAGATAATAAAGAACGCGTAAATATAAACTAGGGGCCGTTTAGATAAAGAAGCAATAAAGTAAATATAGAGAGTGTGGAAAAGTGGTGGTAGGAGTTGTGAAATTGTCCCTAAGCAATTGACTACTTTACTAGACCGATAGCAAGTTTTATGTGGGAGAGGCCACTGCTAGCATGTCATCCCTGACTTGGAATTCTATGCACTTATGATTAGAACTATTGGCAAGCATCCGCAACTACTAACGTTCATTAAGGTAAAACCCAACCATAGCATTAAGATATATTGGTCCCCCTTCAATCCCGTATGCATCAATTTCTATGCTAGGTTGAAGCTTCTGTCACTCTTGCCCTCCAATACATAGTCCTATCAACATACAACTAACCCTATGGTGTGATCCACGCGCGCGCTCATATGATGGGCACCAAAGGACAGCAACATAACCACAAGCAAATTAAATCAATCATAGCAATTCATCAACCACCAATAGGACAACGAAAATCTACTCAAACATCATAGGATGGCAACACATCATTGGATAATAATATGAAGCATAAAGCACCATGTTCAAGTAGAGGGTACAGCGGGTTGCGGGAGAGTGGACTGCTGTAGATAGAGGGGGAAGGTGATGGAGATGTTAGTGAAGATGGCGGAGGTGTTGGTGTAGATCACGGTGATGATGATGGCCCCCGGCGGCGTTTCGGCGCCGCCGGAAGCAAGGGGGAGAGAGCCCCCCTTCTTCTTCTTCTTCCTTGACCTCCTCCCTAGATGGGAGAAGGGTTTCCCCTCTGGTCCTTGGCTCCCATGGCGTGGGAGGGGTGAGAGCCCCTCCGAGATTGGATCAATCTCTCTGTTTTTGCGTTTTGGGATTCTGCCCTGGCACCGTTTCTTTTATATCCAGAGATCCATAACTCCGATTGGATTGAAACCTTCGCCCAGATATTTTTCCAAAAATTAGCTTTCTTGCGGCCAAAGTAGAGCATCAACCGCCTGACGAGGGGCCCACGAGGGTGGGGGCCGCGCCCACTTAAAGTGGTGGCGTGGGCCACCCTCGTGGCCACCTCGGGCACCGTCTCGCGTTAATTCTTCCTCCCAAAAATCACAAATATTCCAAAATAATTCTCCGTCCGTTTTTATCCCGTTTGGACTCCATTTGATATTGGGTTTCTGCGAAACATAAAACATGCAACAAACAGGAATTGGCACTGGGCACTGGATCAATATGTTAGTCCCAAAAAATAGTATAAAAAGTTGCCAAAAGTATATGAAAGTTGAATAATATTGGCATGGAACGATAAAAAATTATAGATACGACGGAGACATATCAATGTAATCTGTGCAATCGCGTTAATAGCCTAGCGTTAGTTTCAGCCTTATTTATTTCCTAGTCTTCTTTTTCCCTGGTTTGCTAGTGGCCGCAACAACCATGGGCCATATACGGACCGTGGTAATCTTGACCCTGCTACAGGTCGTAGGATCCATGGGCCTCCTACGGTTGTCGATAAATGGGCCTCCAACAGGGTCGTAGAATCAGTGGGCCTCGGGCCGTCGGATAAATGGGTCTACATGGGTCGTAAACGGGCATAATTGGTATCGGCCCAGCACGGTAACGGGCCGTTAACAGGCCAGACAATAGGAAAGCCTTAATTCCATCACAGGCATAACAGGTCATTAGTGGGCCAGAATATAGGATGAGCTGGAAACGGTGCAACGGGTTAACAGGCCACAAACGGGCCGACTCTTGCCACGGGCCAAATTTGGCCCATTAGGGGAACAGGCCAGCAACGAGCCGGAAGTAATCGAGGGCCGGAAAGGAGCCCAAGAACATATGGGCCGTCAGTAGGCCAAAAGCTAACACGGGCTGGAAACGGACCATGTGAATCATGGGCCATTAATGGGTACAAAGAAATTTATTGTTCATTATGGGCTAGAGTAACCGTGGGCCTCTAAAGGGCCCAAAGATAAAAAGGCCTCATATGGGCCGAAAGGCATTGCAGGCCATACATGAGCTGAAAGTGAAACGGGCTGGTGTTATATTCGATGGCCCACATGACGTTGTTGGGCCGATTTCGGGTAGGCCCTAACGGGCCGTGAGTTACTTGGTCGTAAAATGGGCTATTTGCGAAGAGACCGTTGACAGGCTTTTCATGGGCCAACCCGCTAACTTTTGACCAAGTAAAACGGGCTGGCCTCTGTAAGCTAAATGGGTCAGTGGTGGGCCATCGCACGTGTCGACGTATCATAGGTGCCTATCTGACCCACTGACGAGCTGACACATGTTTCCTCCGGCCAATAAGAATTTTACACGTGGAAAATCCCCATTGGTCCGGGCCGTTGACGGGTTATCGGATCGAAAACCGGACCCGATAGCTTAACGGCGACCCGTTATGGTGGATGCCACGTGTCGGTCACCCTTGACGAAAGCACTTTGTGACATGCGATTTATCATCATGGAAGTGGACACTTCCGTGATGATAATTTTGGTAATGTCATGGAACACTTCTACGACAGCACAGGTATGACTATCTTGATTCTATCATAAAATCGTCATGGATGTACATCCATGACAAAAAACGTCACCTGCTGTGACAAACACGTATCATCACGGAAGTGTATTTTTTTAGTGTAGGTAAGAGCGTAGCTGGCAGGACCATAATACTACTTTGGAGGCACGCTGTCTTTTTCGTGCACACGTTGCTGGTCCTCCCGTGTCTCCGGTGTATCTTTAGTCTTCCCATACATGCCCAAGAAGCCTAGCAGGTTCACGCAAAGATTCTTCGTCACGTGCATCACGTCGACTGCAGAGCGGACCTCTAGGTCTTTCCAATAGGGTAGGTCCCAAAATATAGATTTCTTCTTCCACATGGGTGTGTGTCCCTCCGCGTCATTCGGAACAGATAGTCCGCCGGGACCCTTTCCAAAGATTACTTGTAAATCATTGACCATAGCAAGTATGTGATCACTGGTACGGACGGTCGGCTTCTTCCGGTGATCTTCCTTGCCTTTGAAATGCTTGCCTTTCTTTCGACATTGATGGTTGGTCGGAAGAAATCGGCGATGCCCCAGGTACACATTCTTCCTGCATTTGTCCAAATATATACTTTCGGTGTCATCTAAACAGTGCGTGCATGCGTGGTATCCCTTGTTTGTCATTCCTGAAAGGTTACTGAGAGTGGGCCAATCATTGATGGTTACAAACAGCAATGCATGTAGGTCACATTCCTGGTGGTCTTGCTCATCCCACACACGTACACCTTTTCCATTCCACAGCTGTAAAAGTTCTTCAACTAATGGCATTTGGAACACATCAATGTCGTTGCCGGGTTGCTTAGGGCCTTGGATGAGAGCTGGCATCATAATGAACTTCTGCTTCATGCACAACCAAGGAGGAAGGTTATAGATACATAGAGTCACGGGCCAGGTGCTATGATTGTTGCTCTGCTCCCCAAAAGGATTAATGCCATCCGCGCTTAAACCAAACCATACGTTCCTTGCATCACCTGCAAAGTCCCCCCACTTTCTCTTGATTTTTCTCCACTGCGACCGGTCAGCGGGTGCTCTCAACATCCCGTCTTTCTTACGGTCCTCCTTGTCCCATCGCATCAACTTGGCATGCTCTTTGTTTCTGAACAGACGTTTCAACCGTGGTATTATAGGAGCATACCACATCACCTTGGCAGGAACCCTCTTCCCGGGCCGCTCGCCCGCAACATCACCAGGGCCATCTCATCTGATCCTATACCGCAATGCACCACATACCGGGCATGCGTTCAAATCCTCGTACACACCGCGCTAGAGGATGCAGTCATTAGGGCATGCATGTATCTTCTACACCTCCAATCCTAGAGGCCATAGAACCTTCTTTGCTCCGTACGTACTGTCGGGCAAATCGTTATCCTTTGGAAGCTTCTTCTTCATTATTACTTGTAAGTAGCTTCTCAAATCCATTGCCAGATACACCATTGTCCGCCTTCCACTTCAGCAATTCCAGTGTGGTACCGAGCTTTGTGTTGCCATCTTCGCAATTTGGGTACAACCCTTTTTTGTGATCCTCTAACATGGGATCAAACTTCAACTACTCCTTTTCACTTTCGCATTGTCTCTTTGCATCAACAATGACCCGGCGAAGATCATCATCGGGCACATCGTATGGTACCTCTTGATCTTCAGCTTCCCCCGTTGCAGCATCACCGTACTCAGGAGGCACATAGTTGTCAGCATCCTCTTCTTCTTTGTAGTCTTCCATGATAACCCCTCTTTCTCCGTGCTTGGTCCAAACATTATAGTGTGGCATGAAACCCTTATAAAGTAGGTGGGTGTGAAGGATTTTCTGGTCAGAGTAAGACTTCGTATTCCCACATATAGGGCATGGACAACACATAAAACCATTCTGCTTCTTTGCCCAGCCACTTCGAGAAAATTATTCATGCCCTTAATGTACTCGGAGGTGCGTTTGTTACCGTACATCCATTGTTGGTTCATCTGCGTGCATTATATATAATTAAGCGTGTCAAAAACCATTACAGAACATCATGAATAGAGAAGTGACCAAATTAATAGAAGTTCGTCATCACATTAAAACCAATGTACATACATAGTTCTCGTTGAACAACATATAGCTCTCTAGAGAATCTAATTAAACCATACATTGAAACTATGTAAAACATTTCAGTGCGACAACAAATGTGATCATAATCACAACTTAGGTAACAATTGATCCAATGGCATAATGATACATAGCCTCGGTATGAATGGCATTTTTTCTTTTAGAAAGAAGATAAGAACAAGAGGCTCACCACGGTGGTGCCGGCGACGAGATTGGCTCGGGCTATCGACGGCGGTGAGGACAGGGATGGGACGTGATGGACAGCCTAACCTAGACAAACCTTGAGGAAAATGGAGCCTCGAGGTCGAGCTTAGAGAGGAGAAAGCTTAAGTAGGGTGGCTCGGGCATTTCATCGAACACCTCATGTGCATAGGAGGTGAGCTAGAGCAACACACACCTCATGTGCATAGGAGGGAAAAAACAGAGCAGTGAGCGGCGGGGGGTATATATAGGCCACTCTTTAGTCCCAGTTTGTGGCCAAAACCGGGACTAAAGGGCACCATTTGGTCCCGGTTCCAGCCACAAACCGGGACCAATGGTTGTGGGCCAGGAGTGAGTCCCATTGGTCCTGGTTCGTGTCTGGAACCGGGACCAAAGGGGTCAGACGAAGAGGGACCAATGGCCCACGAGGCCCGGCCGGCGCCCTGCCCTCACGAACCGGGACCGATGCCCCCATGGGTCCCGGTTCGTGAGTGAACCGAGATTAAGGGGCTTACCCGGCCTGGACCAATGCCCTGTTTTCTACTAGTGTATCATCAATCGGATTCTATAGTAACCATATATATCATTGGACTCTAGCTACACACTAAAGCATATATATCATCGATCGGACAGTAAGCATGTCATTGGACTCTACATTAATTAAGCATGTCATCGGACTCTACACTAAAGCATATCATCGGCTAGCTTTCATACAGCATATCATTGGACTCTACAGTAAGCATATCATCGGATTCACTAAGCATATAATTGGATAATTTGCATTTGTAAGTATAATAATAAAGCATATCTTCAAATTACTACAGTAGGCATAACATACCATGACATGCCGATCAACCATGGTACTTGTGACCCGGGTCACGAATTGCACCCCGACAAAATCAGCACCTGGCGGATCTATGTCCCATGGGTTGCACACCTCCTCCTCCACTAGTAGAAAACAGGGCTTTGGTCACAGCTCAATATACACATTAACCAGGACTAATGTGAGCATTAGTCCCAGTTCGAGTGGCTAAAGGTGTTGGGGAACATAGTATTTCAAAAAAAAAATCTACGATCACGCAAGATCTATCTATGAGAAGCATAGCAACGAGCGGTGAGAGTGTGTCCATGTACCCTCCTATACCGAAAGCGGAAGCGTTATGTAACGCGGTTGATGTAGTCGAACGTCTTCGCGATCCAACCGATCAAGTACCGAACGCACGACACCTCCGCGATCTACACACGTTCAGCTCGGTGACATCCCTTGAACTTCTAGATCCAGCTGAGTTCGAGGGAGAGTTTCGTGAGCACGACGGCATGTTGATGGTGATGATGAAGTTACCGACGCAGGGCTTCGCCTAAGCACTATGACAGTATAACCGAGGTGGAAATATGTGGAGGGGGGCACCGCACACGGCTAAGAATCAACTTGTGTGTCTATGGGGTGCCCCCTCCCCTGTATATAAAGGAGGGGAGGAGGGGGCCGGCCGGCCTCATGGTGCGCCCCCAAGGGGGGGATTCCTACTCCTACTAGGAGTTGGTTCCCCCCCCCTTTCCTAGTCCATCTAGGAGGGGGAAGGAAGGGGAAGAGAAGAAGAAGGAAAGTGTAACATCCCAAGTTTTCAATTTGGAATGTTATACATTAGATCATCTTTGCATAGCATATTTTATTGCATTTTGGTTGATCCTAGAAATTCTAAGCAACTCAAGGACCCATGGAGAGAGTTGGGGATTTCGTTATTTTCATATTTGAATTTTTCTCAAATTTTGAAAAGAGGATCGTTTGGTTTTAATTATTTTTTCTCTTCGCATATTCCCAATATGAAAATAAAAGAGAGGGGATAAAATGACTTCCCCAAAATAAATAATTATTGGAGGAAAAATATTAAAATCAAATAAGAATTTTATTCGGAGTTTTATTGCTATTTTATTTGAATTAGGAAAAAATGCGTTTTTCAGAATTGCATTAGAGGCCCAAATAAATGTTCACCTTGTCCGCAATATTATTAGAGGACCGTGAAAATTTATTTCAGGATTTTTGAGTCCGTTTAGTATTTCTTTTATTAGTTTTTCTACGTCAAGATTATTTTAAAAAAAGTTACCGACCTAACCGGGCCGTGTCTGGCTAGGACTCCGACCCGGCCAGGCCTTATAAGCCGCCCCCGCCAGCCCGCCCGCCGAAACCCTAGCCCTGCCACCGCGCCCCCACCGTCGATACGCGCCGCGCCGCGACGCCGCGTCTTCCCGCGATGGTGCCGCCACCCCGTGGCCTCGCCCGCCGCCGCCGACCGCCGCTGGAGGAACCACCGCCGCCACCGCCGTTCCACCGCCCTGCCGCCGAGCCCGACCTCACCGGAGGTATAGCCGCCGCCGCCGCTGGTTTTCTTAAGAAAACCCGATCATTTTTTTCAGAAACCCTAGGTTTATTTTTTTTTATCGGTTCATTTTTTCTGTTTAGTTAAATAGAGGACGTTCGTCCGTACGTTCGTTTTAACGAACGTTGTTCATCCGTTAGCCGTAGACAGCGAACGTTCGTTCTTAGCCTGTTCGTCACGTTTTCTTTTTTCCAGGGTTTTTCCGCAATTATTTTCGATCGCGATTTCTGCCCTGATCTTCGTTTTAGTTTATCTTTTTGCTCGTTTATCCGAATTAGGTAATTCAAGCGCCTAGCTCTTCATCTCGAAGCCCTCTTTCTGTTTAACAAACTTGAACAAGGTTTTGGTACTGTAAAATTTGACTTTAGTCCAGATTAGTAAAAGAATATTGTTTCTTTCGTAGTTTGAGTTCCTTTGCTCCGTCTGATTCTTTTCTTTTTGCAAACCGGAGTTCTTCAGTTGAACTTTTTGGTTATATCCTTTATTTGAGTTTTACCTGTGCTTCTAGTTTGAGTGCTTATGTATGTTATGTTTGTTTGTGATAGAGTACCCGGTGTGCGAAGCTTGCTACTACGAGTCTCTAGGTTTTGCGGATCATCACCAAGGCAAGTAACACTTTGATCATACCTCTTTATTACCCAGTTTTTATGCATTAGATCAACCCTCAAACATTGCATGGTTAGGATCTGTATAACATGTGGGTTTGGGAAGTAGATGATGAGGTAGAACCTATTGTCCTGTTTCTTCTCAAACCTTTGGGAGTTACTTCTACGATATGCTTATATTGCTATTTATGCTCGTAGACGTGGATTAGGTGAGTGTATCCATGACAGATGTGAGTATTGTTAATTAATGGTTAACTTAAGGTGGCTACTTAAATACACATCTGGGTGGATTGGCTGAGGCACCCTGGAGTACCCAGTGGTTGTCAGGGCACCTGGAGAATCCAGTGTTGTCCTAGGATATCCCGGAGTACCCGTGTGATCATCCTACGGTTCGCTACCCAGGCTCAAAGGGATTATAAGATTATTCATGCTGGAAACTTCTGTGTGTAGCCACAAGCCAATATGGGCTCTGGCGTAGTTGAGTAAGTTGCGTGAAGCTCTTGAAGAGGTAGACTAACAGATGTAGTGGGTTGTAGGTGGTACTATCTAGCCAGAGTAAAGAGTTAATGCTTCAGAAAGACTATGTCTCGAACCTCCGATCATGGATGTGTTCGAGTCTTGTGGGGAAAAGTGCGCAAACCTCTGCAGAGTGTATAAACTAATCATGGTTAGCCGTGTCCCCGGTTATGGACATCTTGAGTATCTCGTTCTTGGATTATCATGTTGATCTCATCACTCTAAATTAATTTGATTGGGTTAATGATGATGCTTAATTGGGATTGAGTTGGAGGAACCTTCTCCATGTTTATCAACCACCATGATAGTTAAATAAAATTTATTCCTTTGTTGTAGGGAAAAATTGGCTTTATGCAAAACTATAACCATAGAGCTTTTCACCAGCCATATATGCATGTAGTGATAGCATTTATTCTGTTCATTACTCTGTGTGTTACATTGCCAGCATATTCCATGTGCTGACCCGTTTCGGGCTGCACCATTTCATGTTGCAGACTTTTCAGATGACGAGTAAGGTGCCATAGGTCGTTGTCGTTCACTCAACTATGCCGTTGGAGTTGATGGACTCACTTTATCTTCCAAGCCTTCCGTTGTTATCGTTTTTAGATGGCCTTAAGCCATATTATTGTACTAAGTTATCAATTGACACATTCGATGTAATAAGTGTGTGATTGAAACTCTGTTATAAATCCTCAAGTACTGTGCATGTCAGCATTACCGATCCAGGGATGACACTGATGCGCAGAGACTAGACTGTCTGAGGTCTGGTCGCTACAAGATGGTATCAGAGCACACGCTGACTGTAGGACACGACCACTAAGCTAAAACCCTAGATCACTACTCTCTTCTCATTTCTGACTCCTCTCCTCTTTTCTACTCTATAGGATGGCGGATGCAAGGAACAAGTTTACACAACCGGATGAAGACACTCCTTTTGGACGACACTTGAAGGAAGTTACTAGATACCTGAACATTGGAATACCAAGCTTCACCGGGACCTACATCGCCACTTTACTAGAAGAGGAGCATTGGATGATTCGAGTTCAAGTTCCAGGAAGGACGTTCATGCCAGTCACTGAGCCCATAGAATTTTCCTTTGATGCACCAACCTGGAGTCTAGGAAAGAGCATGCCAGCCCACATCACCATGGGACGCATTGGAGAAGTTTACCACAAGGATCTCAAGGATACTATATACTAGATTTGTGGGCGCCAAGATGAGCAATGGGAGACGATTAGCACCAGGAGGGATAGGTCCATTGCAGCTTTCGTCCAGGAGTTAAACCAGCACATTCGTCGCCAGGAGAACCAGATGTGCGCAGGAATGATAGATCTGAAGAAAGCAATGATCGGGATCATGGAGCTGGAGGAAGAACTCAAGTCTACACGCGATGGATATGAGGAGGAAATGACGATACTCGTGGAGAAGAATGACGATCTAACAAGGAAGCTAGGAGTATTCATGGGAGACCCCGCGCCAGGAGGAGATGACGACGATTCCATGGACATTCGCTCGGAGGACTACATCATCATCGACGACACCAACTCGGACCCCGATGATAGCGATGATGACTATGTTGATGAAGCTAGAGCGGATATCATGGAATCTTCTACCGATTAAAAACTTCTAGTCGACCACCATATTAGTAGTAGTATTCCCCCATGTATATAGTATAGTTCGAGCACTTTTGTAACGATAGTTAGACCGATTGTATGCCCTTGTTTGAATTGATTGAAGTGATGATTGTGTTTATCTCATGTGCATATGGGTAGTGTTTTCCCTCTAGACCTCATTCTATTCTGTATTCTCACCTTTTCTAAACCCATCAGATGCCTCCGAGACGTGAAAATGGATTTGCTTTCCCACCGGAGCTCACTCAGTTGATCCAGCAGCAGAATACCCTGATTCAGCTACTAGTTCAGAATCAAAACCAAGGGAACAACAACAACAACAACAACAACAACAACAACAACAACAACAACAACAACAACAACAACACCTGTTGATCACTTAGCCCGTTTCCTAAGCCTGAATCCGCCGGTGTTCTCTAGTAGCACCGAGCCGATTGTTGCAGATGATTGGCTCCGCAAGATTGGAAGGGAGTTGACCACTGTAGGATGCATAGATGCAGAGAGAGTGCATTTTGCCGCACATCAGCTTGATGGACCCGCAGCATCATGGTGGGAGAATTTCACAGCCACTTATCCCATTAACATTGTTACATGGGATCAGTTTCAGCAGGCTTTCTGCACTGCCCATGTTTCAGCAGGAGCTATGGCCATGAAGAAGCGTGAGTTTCGCAACTTGCGCAAGGAGGATGCATAGTGGGCCAGTATGTGGATGATTTTAGTAAGTTAGCATGTTATGCCCCTGATGACGTAGCTACAGATGCCGCTAAGTAGGAGAAGTTCCTGGAAGGACTGAATGATGAGCTGAGCATGCAGTTGATGGTGGCAATATTCAACAATTACAACGAATTGGTAGATAGAGCTCTCATGATTGAAGGGACGGAGCAGCAGATTGACAACTGCAAGAGGAAGTATGGACAAGGGAAGTACAATTCAGGAGATCAGCAGAGGCCCCGTTTCACCCCGAACTCGAGAGGACACATTCACCATAACCATGGAAGCCATAATTCCAATGGAGGAAGTTCGCGCAACCATAGTGGACCCAAGAATGGGAATGGAGGAAGCAACGGCCAGAACCGTTCAAACCCAGCAACGCCCGCCAAGAAGGATCTAAGTCACATTACTTGTTTCAAGTGCGGGAAGAATGGACATTACACCACGGAGTGTTCTGAAGCAAAGAATGGAAATGGCAATGGAAGCTCTGGGAAGAAGCCCAACCCTTTCAACAGGGGACAAGTGAACCATGTTAGCGTGGAGGAGGTTGAAGCGCAACCCGATGCAGTTATAGGTAATTTTTGGTTAAGTCATTTACTGCAATCGTTCTTTTTGATACTGGTGCATCGCATTCATGCATATCAAGGGGATTTGTGGATAAGTATAACCTGCCAACCCAAGCCCTTAGGTCACCCATGTTAGTAACCTCGCCAGGAGCAGAATATATGGCTAGCCTATGGTGTGATCGGTTAGCATTAAGGATTGGTAACTACGTGTTTCCCTCAGACCTAATAGTAATGAAATCACAAGGGCTGGATCTAATATTAGGCATGGATTGGTTATCAAAGTATGGAGGGAACATTGACTGCGCCAGTAAGTTGATTATGCTCACCACCCCAGAAGGAAGAAGGATCAAGTATGTATCCCGGCATGTACCGAAGAGGACTCAAGTGAATTTCTTATCAGGAGTTGTACAGGAGGAAGTACCAGTGGTGAAGGATTTCCCTGGTGTATTTCCAGAGGAGTTGCTAGGCATGCCACCGGATAGAGACATTGAGTTTTTTATTGATCTTTTGCCAGGCACAGGGCCAATATCTAAGAGATCGTATCCGATGCCCGCAAAGGATTTGAAGGAAATTAAGAAGCAGATTAAGGAGTTACTGGATAAAGGCTATATTCGCCCAAGTTCGTCACCTTGGGGATCACCAGTACTTCTAGTGGAGAAGAAGGTTGGAACGTTGAGGATGGTTGTTGATTATCGTGGGTTGAATGAAGTGACGATCAAGAACAAGTACCCACAGCCGATGATCAATGATTTTTTTGACCAGTTGCAAGGTGCTAAAGTATTTTCCAAGATCGATCTGCGATCAGGATACCACCAGCTGAAGATTCGAGAGCAGGATATACCTAAGACAGCTTATACCACAAGGTACGGGCTATATGAGTATACCGTTATGTCATTTGGTCTGACTAACGCACCTGCATATTTCATGAACATGATTAACAAGGTGTTTATGGAGTTTTTGGATAAGTTCGTAGTAGTGTTCATTGATGATATATTGGTCTACTCGAAGGATGAAGAGGAGCATAAGGAGCATTTGCGTTTGGTTCTCGAGAAGCTCAGGGAACATCAGTTATATGCAAAGTTTAGCAAATGTGAGTTTTAGTTGAAGGAAGTTGGATTCCTCGGACATGTTATATTCGGAGAAGGAATAGCAGTAGACCCCACCAAGGTTGTCACTGTGACTAAATGGGAATCACCCACGTCTGTTGGAGAGATCCAGAGTTTTCTTGGACTCGCAGGATACTACAGAAGGTTCATTGAGAATTTTTCTACGATTGCAAAGCCCATGATGGAGTTGTTGAAGAAGGATACCAAGTTCAAATGGACTGAGGATTGTGAGGCCAATTTTCAGGAGTTGAAGAAATGGTTGGTTACAGCCCTAGTGTTGATTCTGCTAGATCAACGCAAGGATTATCAAGTGTATTGCGACGCTTCTCGTCGAGGACTTGGAGCAGTGCTTATGCAGGAGGGAAGAGTTGTTTCATATGCCTCCCGACAGCTTAAACCTCATGAGCTAAATTATGCTACACACGATTTGGAGGTAGCAGCCGTAGTGCATGCGTTGAAGACCTGGAGACATTTTCTCATCGGAAACCATTCTGAGGTGTACACGGATCACAAGAGTTTGAAGTATATCTTCACGCAGAAGGAGTTGAATCTCAGGCAAAGGAGATGGTTGGAGCTCATTAAGGATTATGATATGAAGTTGCACTATCATCCCAGAAAGGCTAACGTAGTAGCCGATGCATTGAGTCGCAAGAGTCATGTCAATACACTCATGACCGAAGGATTACCCAAGGAATTAGCCGAGGATCTTCGCGAGCTATGTTTGGAGATAGTCCCGAGAGGCTATGTAGCAGCATTGGAAATTCAGTCTACCTTGATGGATAAGATCAGAGAAGCTCAGAAGACTGACAAGGAGATTGCCGAGATAAAGGAAAGGATGAGCAAAAGAAAGGCTAAAGGATTTCGTGAGGATGAGCACGATACTTTATGGTTTGAAGATCGCGTATATGTGCGTAATGACTCGGAGATCAGGAAGTTGATTTTGCAGGAGGCCCATGATTCGCCGTATTCGATTCACCCAGGAAATACCAAGATGTATCTGGATTTGAAGGACAGTTTCTGGTGGACCGGAATGAAGAAAGATACTGCCGAGTATGTAGCGGTATGTGATGTATGTCAAAGAGTGAAGGCAGAGCATCAGAAGCCAGCAGGATTGCTACAGCCATTGCCGATACCCGAATGGAAGTGGGATAAGCTAGGCATGGATTTTATCATGGGATTGCCCGGGACTCGTTCAGGCTATGACTCGATATGGGTTGTAGTTGATCGGTTGACGAAGGTAGCTCATTTCATCCCAATGAAGACCACTTACACCAGTGCTAAGTTGGCAAAGATATACATGACCAGGATCGTATGTATGCATGGAGTTCCGAGGACCATTGTATCAGATAGAGGAACCCAATTTACCTCAAAGTTCTGGAATCAGTTGCACAAAACTTTGGGTACCAGGCTAGAGTTCAGTACAACCATTCATCCACAGACAGATGGACTAACTAAGAGAGTCAATCAGATTTTGGAGGACATGTTGAGAGCTTGTGTGCTAGATTATGGATCTAGTTGGGACGACAATTTGCCATATGCAGAGTTCTCTTACAACAACAGTTATCAAGCTAGTTTGAAGATGGCCCCTTTCGAAGCCTTGTACGGAAGGAGGTGCAGGACACCGTTGTTGTGGGATGAAGTTGGAGACCGTCAGTTGTTTGGACCAGATTTGTTTAAGGAGTCTGAAGAGAAGGTTAAGTTGATTCGCGATAGACTCAAGGTAGCCGAGTCCAGGCAGAAGAGTTATGCGGATTCTAAGCGCAAAGAGACAGTTTATGAAGTCGGAGACAGAGTGTATCTTCATGTGTCCCCACTTCGAGTTGTTAAGCGTTTTGGAGTTAAGGGAAAGTTAGCACCACGTTTTGTGGGACCATACAAAGTTTTGGAGCGTATGGGAGAAGTTGCTTACAAGCTAGAATTACCAGAAGGATTATCAGGAGTTCACAATGTGTTTCACATTTCCTAGTTGAAGAAGTGCCACGCAGAGATGGCCGATATACCTCTGAGAGATACAGTGCCACTGGAAGCGATTCAGTTGGATAGCGATTTGACCTACGAGGAGAAACCAGTGAAGATTCTCGAGTTTACCAGCCGAGTCACCCGCAGCAAGGTTATCAAGTTCTGCAAAGTTCAGTGGATCCACCATACCGAGGATCAAGTCACCTGGAAACGAGAGGAAGACCTACGGAAGGACCACCCGCACCTATTTTCTAGCCAACCCGAATCTCGAGGGCGAGATTCATCTTAAGGGGGGTAGGTTTGTAACATCCCAAATTTTCAATTTGGAATGTTATACATTGGATCATCTTTGCATAGCATATTTTATTGCATTTTGGTTGATCCTAGAAATTCTAAGCAACTCAAGGACCCACGGAGAGAGTTGGGGATTTCGTTATTTTCAAATTTGAGTTTTTCTCAAATTTTGAAAAGAGGATCATTTGGTTTTAATTATTTCTTCTCTTCGAATATTCCCAATATGAAAATAAAGGAGAGGGGATAAAATGACTTCCCCAAAATAAAGAAATATTGGAGGAAAAATACTAAAATCAAATAAGAATTTTCTTCGGAGTTTTATTCCTATTTTATTTGAATTAGGAAAAAAAGCATTTTTCAAAATTGCATTAGAGGCCCAAATAAATGTTCACTTTGTCCGCAATATTATTCGAGGACCGCGAATTTTTTTTTAGGATTTTTGGAGTCCATTTAGTATTTCTTTTATTAGTTTATCTGCGTCAGGATTATTCAAAAAAAAGTTACCGACCTTACCGGGCCGTGTCCGGCTAGGACGCCGACCCGGCGAGGCCTTATAAGCCGCCCCCGCCAGCCCGCCCGTCGCCTCGCCCGCCGCCGCCGAGCACTGCCGCCGAGCCCGACCTCGCCGGAGGTATAGCCGCCGCCGCCGGTTTTCTTAGGAAAAACCGATCGGTTTTTTAGAAACCCTAGGTTTATTTTTTTATCGGTTCGTGTTTTTTCGGTGTAGTTAAATAGCGGACGTTCGTCCGTACGTTTGTTTTAACGAACGCTGTTCGTCCGTTAGCCGCAGACAGCGAACGTTCGTTCGTTAGCCTGTTCGTCCCGTTTTCTTTTTCCAGGGTTTTTCCGCAATTATTTTCGATCGCGATTTCTACCCTGATCTTCGTTTTAGTTTATCCTTTCCCTCCTTTATCCGAATCAGGTGATTCAAGCGCCTAGATCTTCGTCTCAAAGCCCTATTTCTGTTTAACTAACTTGAACAAGATTTTGGTACTGTAAAATTTGACTTTAGTCCAGGTTAGTAAATGAATCTTGTTTCTTTCGTAGTTTGAGTTTCGTTGCTCCGTCTGATTTGATTCTTTTAGCAAACCGGAGTTCTTCAGTTGAACTGTCTGCTTAGATCTTTCATTTGAGTTTTACCTGTGCTTCTAGTTTGAGTGCTTATGTATGTTACTGTTTGTTTGCGATAGAGTACCCGGAGTGCGGAGCGTGCTACTACGAGTCTCTAGGTTTTGCGGATCATCAGCAAGGCAAGTAACACTTTGATCGTACCTCTTTATTACCCAATTTTTATGCATTAGATCAACCCTCAAACATTGCATGGTTAGGATCTGTATAACATGTGGGTTTGGGAAGTAGATGATGAGGTAGAACCTATTGTCATATTTATTATCAAACCTTTGGGAGTTACTTCTACGTTATGCTTATATTGCTATGCTATGCTCGTAGACGTGGATTGGGTGAGTGTATCCATGACAGATGTGAGTATTGTTAATTAATGGTTAACTTAAGGTGGCTACTTAAATACACATCTGGGTGGATTGGCTGAGGCACCCTGGAGTACCCAGTGGTTGTCAGGGCACCTGGAGAATCCAGTGTTGTCCTAGGATATCCCGGAGTAACCCTGTGATCATCCTACGGTTCGCCACCCAGGCTCAAAGGGATCATAAGATTATTCATGCTGGAAACTTCTGTGTGCAGCCACAAGCCAATATGGGCTCTGGCGTAGTTGAGTAAGTTGCGTGAAGCTCTTGAAGAGGTAGACTAGCAGATGTAGTGGGTTGTAGGTGGTACTGTCTACCCAGAGTAGAGAGTTAATGCTTCAGAAAGACTATGTCTCGAATCTCCGATCATGGATGTGTTCGAGTCTTGTGGGGAAAAGTGTGCAAACCTCTGCAGAGTGTATAAACTAATCATTGTTAACCGTGTCCCCGGTTATGGACATCTTGAGTATTTGGTTCATGGATTATCATGTTGATCTCATCACTCTAAATAATTTGATTGGGTTAATGATGATGCTTAATTGGGATTGAGTTGGAGGAAACTTCTCAATGTTTATCAACCACCATGATAGTTAAATAAAATTTATTCCTTTGTTGTAGGGAAAAATTGGCTTTATGCAAAACTATAACCATAGAGTTTTCCACCAGCCATATATGCTTGTAGTGATAGCATATATTATGTTCATTACTCTGTGTGTTACATTGCCAGCATATTCCATGTGCTGACCCGTTTCGGGCTGCAACATTTCATGTTGCAGACTTTTCAGACGACGAGTAAGGTGCCATAGGTCGTTGTCATTCACTCAGCTATGCCGTTGGAGTTGATGCACTCACTTTATCTTCCAAGCCTTCCGCTGTTATTGTTTTTAGCTGGCCTTAAGCCATATTATTGTAATAAGCTCTCTTTTGAGACATTCGATGTAATAAGTGTGCGATTGAAACTCTGTTATAAATCCTCAAGTACTGTGCGTCTCAACATTACCGATCCAGGGATGACACTGATGCACAGAGACTAGACTGTTTGAGGCCTGGTCGCTACAGAAAGTGGGGCCGGTCCCCCTCCCCAATTCGGATTGGGCTTGCGAGGCGTGCCCCTCCTCTTGGACGCATCCTCTCTCTTCCACTAAAGTCCATGTAGGCCCATTAAGCACCCGGGGGGTTCCGGTAACACCCCCCCCCCCCCCCCCGGTACTTCGGAAAATGCCCGAACTCATTCGAAACCATTCCGGTGTCAAAACATAACCTTCCAATATATCAATCTTCATGTCTCGACCATTTCGAGACTCCTCGTCATGTCCGTGATCACATCCGGGACTCCGAACTACCTTCGGTAACACAAAACACATAAACTCATTATACCGATCGTCATCGAACGTTAAGTGTGCGGACCCTACGGGTTCGAGAATTATGTAGACATGACCGAGACTCATCTCCGGTCAATAACCAATAGAGGAACCTGGATGCTCATATTGGTTCCTAAATATTCTACGAAGATCTTTATCGGTCAAAACGCATAACAACATACGTTGTTCCCTTTATCATCGGTATGTTACTTGACCGAGATTCGATCGTCGGTATCATCATACCTAGTTCAATCTCGTTACCGACAAGTCTCTTTACTCGTTCCGTAATGCAACATCCCGCAACTAACTCATTAGTCACATTGCTTGCAAGGCTTATAGTGATGTGCATTACCGAGAGGGCCCAGAGATACCTCTCCGACAATCGGAGTGACAAATCCTAATCTCGATCTATGCCAACTCAACAAACACCATCGGAAACACCTGTAGAGCATCTTTATAATCACCCAGTTACGTTGTGACATTTGATAGCACACTAAGTGTTCCTCCAGTACACGGGAGTTGCATAATCTCATAGTCATAGGAACTTGTATAAGTTATGCAGAAAGCAATAGCAATAAACTAAACGATCATAGTGCTAAGCTAACGGATGGGTCAAGTCAATCACACCATTCTCTAATGATGTGATCACGTTCATCAAATGACAACTCATGTCTATGGCTAGGAAACTTAACCATCTTTGATTAACGAGCTAGTCAAGTAGAGGCATACTAATGGCATTCTGTTGTCTATGTATTCACACATGTACTAAGTTTCCGGTTAATACAACTAGTCGTCAGCCCGTGCACCCGGACGGGCTAGCAAAATATTATTGGATGAGAAAGTTTATTTAAATTAGTCGTGTAGGAAAATAATAAACATATTTTTTGTGTGTTTGTAGTCAAATATGTATGTAAATTTTTATTTATTTAGTAGACATAAAAGGTAGGAGTTAGATGCCTTCATCCAATTAGATTGTATATTTGTTCAATATTGTTTTGACAGGAAATCAAAATCCTATAAGTTCCGTAAAATTTGGTGGACGAACAAATCTTATACAATTCAGTTCGGTCGTCACTAAAATAATGCATGGGTTCACATATCCTATATATGTGGAATAGTAAATATATGTAAGATAAGATACATGTCCTATAGCAGCATAGAAATATATGAGCTTTTCTATATAAACTATGAATAAATTAATAGTTATGACACCTCGATGACAGAACTAAAGTATAGCAGTTTCCTACAAATAACCCACGTTTTTAATCTGAATTTGAGGTAGAACTTTCATTATATACGACGAAAAGGAACTTCAAATTCAAAGATTGAAGAAACCCTGGCCAAATTAAATTGACCAGATCTTCTCACTCGTGAAAAATGTATGACATGGTTGAAGCACGTTTTGAATAAATTAACCAACAACCTTGTATATGTACATATGAATCAGCTAGTGCATGTATAGCGTACAACCATCAAAGTCTTTGCCAACTGCAGAACAAAATGACACAATCTCTCAAAAGAAGAAGCTACCATTCTCGAAGTGTCGCATCCATCTTTGATTTAAAGGAATGTTCAATTGCTGGGTGACCTTTGCATCAGTAGGATGCGCACGACCTACATATTTATCTCTCATAACACATAGACATGTTGCCCCGGATTATGAAACTATTTATTCTGAAAATAAAGTGTGAAAATTCCTGGGTTAATACCAATTTGTTTTAGGTGATCAGGGCCACCATCGCTTTTGTTGTTTGGGCCTTGTTGTCTACATGGAGCTTGTCTAAGGCCGAGGACAGCGTGCACCCATGGTCTCGCCCTTGCTGACGCAGGTGTGCTGGCCGGTGTATCGTCCCCCCGCCCGGCCCGGCATGTCGCCAGCATGCAGTCCTGCATCACGTCCTTCCATGCATCCACCGCCGAGCCCGGCGTTACCGACCAGCGTGTCCAGTCCTGTTGGTATACGCGTGCGTCAACATCGTCTAGTTTGAGGCCTGCGTCAAGTTTCCATGCATGCCTCCGTGGGATAAGCCATCACGTACTATCGGCTGGAGGCCATCCAGTCCATGGTGTAGATGTGTGTCAAAGCCATCCAGTGCAAGGCCGCCTTGTATGCATGGAACTTGAAATTTTAGGCCATGGTTAGAAAAACGGCGCTAGGGTTTCCTCGAGGATACTTCGCTGCGTTGATGGAGCAGGAAACGTTTTTTTTTTTTTTTGACACAGATGGAGCAGGAAACGTTGAGCTAACGAATCTTCAAAGGAAGTTTTTTTTTCTGTATAAACATGGTAGAGTTGAACCGGCAATACGTATTGGCTTGGTTTATATTTCTTAAATAAAGATAAATAAGTGCATGTGGGACAACATCCTAGGACTCCTAATTAAGGCACCTCATCCGACGGCTGTAGATAATTAATCTCGAGATCGAACGGACAATTTGCTTAGTTTATGAGGATTAACGTGAAGCTTGTATGGTGCATCCAATTAGTAAATATAAGATTCTAGCATGAATAATAAACATTTATCATGATATGAGGAAATATAAATAATAACTTTATTATTGCCTCTAGGCATATTTCCTTCAAAAGGCATTAGTCCCAGTTCAAATGAGACATTTAGTCTCGGTTTGAGACACGAACCGGGACTAAAGGGTGTGATGCCCTTTAGTCCCGGTTCCTATCTCAAACCAGGACTAAAGATTAGACCTTTTGTCCCGGTTTTAGACACGAACCGGGACTAAAGGGTGCGATTCCCTTTAGTCCCGGTTCGTGTCTCAAACCGGGACTAAAGGGGTTCGTGTCTCAAATTCTACCCCCCCCCCCCCCCCCCCGCGTGTATCGCCATTTCAGTTTTTAAAAAAACAAAAGAAAATGATAAAATCTTCAAAAGATAAAATCCTTCGAGATGTAGTTATATTACTACTTCTACTAGTTAGGAAAATTAAAAAACTTAACTTTTGGACATGTTTTGCAAAAAAGTGTTATGAAAAAGTAAAACGGTTATAACTTTTGCATCCGATTTTGACCGCCGTAGGCTGTTTTGCAAATTCTTAGAATCCTCATATTCTAAAAGAAAAAAAACTTATGCTCAAATTTCAGTTTTTTTGAAATTTGGTTAAATCTGGTCAAACTATGGTCAAACTACTTATTCAAAAAGTATTAGTGTTACTAAATAATTATTCAAGAATATTAGTGTTACTAAATAATTATTTCAGTTTTTTGAATTTTGGTCAAATCTGGTCAAACTGTGGTCAAACAATGGTCAAACTACTTATTCAAGAAATATTAGTGTTACTAAATAATTATTGTTTTTTAGAATAATAGTTTCAAACTCAAACAGTGAAACGTGTGACTTCATGCTCAAGCTAAACTCCTGGAGGTTAATAGGATTGACATCTTACTATTGTCAGGAAAACAACAAGTGCAGACTTGGAAACGAGGGGAATAGAACCCGGAAGTTAAGCGTGCTCAGGCTGGAGAAGTGAGAGGATGGGTGACCGGCCGGGAAGTTAGATGATTTGGAATTATGAGGGGTGATTAGAGATTAGAGGTTAAATTGAGCAGTGATAAGGGGTGATTAGAGAATTATGAGGGGTGATTAGAGATTAGAGGTTAAATTGAGCAGTGATAAGGGGTGATTAGAGAATTATGAGGGGTGATTAGAGATTAGAGGTTAAATTGAGCAGTGATAAGGGGTGATTAGAGATTAAATTGTAAAAATAATTTTGAAAATTGAAAATCGGGAAAAAATTAAAAAAATCGTAAAATTTCTTGGAGTCCCGGTTGGTGTTACCAAAGGTGGAGCTCCAGACAGCGGCCACATGGAGGGCCTTTAGCCCGGTTCGTAACAGAACCGGGACTAAAGGGGGGCCTTTAGTAACGATCCTTTAGTCCCGGTTCCAGAACCGGGACTAAAGGCCCTCTGGAACCGGGACAAATGGGCCTTTTTCTACTAGTGCTCGCTCAGCCTCATTCTTTGAGCATAGATGGCTTCATCAAGTGGGTCCTCACCATCCTCATCATCTTCCTCCGTGTTGACATAAATGATAGCCAGCTTGGGTCTTTCTGCTTTAAAGGAGAAGCTGATCAACTCACCACCAGTGATACCCATGTGGGCGAGGAAACGGACCCATCCATCTCCTCCAATTTGCCACATATTTCGTCCTTTCTCGACCTCCATAGTGTAGGGGCCCTCGGGAGCCTCAAAGGTCATAGTGTCTCCGGTCTGCTTGTTGAATTTCAACCTCATATTGCATGGGATGATCTGTGTAAAAAAGCAAAATGATATATATACAATGCATTAATGCCAATAACACTAAAAACAAAATAGTCGTTACAAGTTACATATAAGTTGTTACTGCCGCATGAAGAAAACTCGGCTAGAAGTAGATGCCAAACAATGTGCCAGCTGCAAGGCTGCTAGCGCACCTTGACTTGCACAGTCGACAAGGTGGTGGCGGTGGCGCCATTTCCAAAAGAAATATGAGCAAGGATGAACGATCCACTTCACAGGAAAGAAAAATAGTAACATAAAGTTCTCAATGCATCGATCTTAATCAGAAAACAGAATATTCAGGTTTAGTAACTAAAATTAACAGCATGCACATGCTTCCGTCCAGCTTTTATATTTACATAAAAACCATCAACACTTGCAAGTTGCAACAGGTCGTACAAGCGACAAAAATATCTTGTCACAAAGGCTAATGAGAACTGCAATGTGAGACATTACATATAACAAGAACTATAATGCTACTGTTTTCAATCTTTGTTGTTTACCTTGTGCATATAAAAAACTAAACAAAATTTCAAAACTTATTAGATTCTGCAGTGTGAGGACATTACATATAACAAGAACTACCATATGATGGACAATTATAATCATAAGATCTAATAACATATAAGATGATATGAGGTCAGCAACAGATTTCATGAGGATCCTATGTGATTAAATCTGGCAATGGTTGGGTAACTTAACCATACCGAACCTGAACCCACGTGAGAAATTTAAGAAAACTAAACCAGACCAAACCACACAAATGTGTTATGCCACCTAACCTAAACTTAACCACAAGATATCTCAACCCAAGCCAAACTGAATATATTCAGGTTTATATGTGATACTAACAGTAGGATCTAGAGATGCTAGAATTAACCCAATCAAAAAACAGTGGTACACCAACTTCAATATAGCATCAAAAAACAACTACTGTGAGGAACACAAATACCACAACCAAAGCAGAGCTAGAGCATCGGTAGCCTACACTATACTACACTAGAGCAGCGGGGCTCTCAACGTCTCTCTCGTCATCGGACTCGAGCATCGAGACTCAGGGGCTGGATAGTGGGGCAGTGAGGACCCAAGCCGGTCGGAGTGGGGGCGGCGGTGGAGTTGGGGGCGGCCGGGATAGTGGGGCAGCAGGGGGAGTGGGGCGCGGGCGGCGACAGATCGGGGTGGCGAGAGGGAGGAGGAGCAGCGAAGGGGGGAAGAGCATTACCTGCGGCGGTAGGAGGTGGCGCGCGGTGGCTTGGGGAGGAACCCTAACCGCGGCGACGACGGGTGCGGGGGCCGCGGGGTCTTCTTTTGGTATAGTACTAGCACTGCGTACGGGCTGGCACTACTGCCAAGCTCACTAGATGTAGCGCCGGTGGACAGCCCATGTACAGCTAAGTGGGCTGCCGTTTTGGTCCTGCGGCCCACCTAACAGTAGTGCGGCCCGTGCTAACCAACGCTACTGCTAGGCCATACTAGTAGCGGGCTTTGTACCCAGTGCTACAAGAAATTACCAGTAGCGTGGGAGCCCAAACAAACGATACTGCTAAACTTCTATGTATAAGCATTTTCCTAGTAGTGTCAAGACACCACCGTCTCCCATTCTCTAATCTTCCTCATCAGAGCCCGGAAGCCTAAAGATGGGCCGACATCCACCTTGATGCGGTTGCGACGCCCGGACTGGCGCACCATACGGGGTGCCGGAGAATGCGACCCCGCCTCGCCGACGTCCACCGCCACCAAGGATGCAGTCACGTCCCGTGCCCGCTGCCTCGCACACCGGGCGCGCCGCGCCATGTTCTTGTCAGACGAGGCCCATGGGGCGTCCCGATGCTCGGCGCGCCAACGAAGAGGTTGCGCATCCGCCACCGTGTTCGGACGCCAGACGGACTGCAAGGCCTCCTGTGAGCCAGCGACGACTGTCCTACCGTCAGATCCATGTGCCATTTGGGCGGACGCAATGGTTTCCCGACGGAAAGAGTCTGAGCGCTCCCGTGCACGGGCCACCTCCCGGGGGAGGCGGAGCGCAAGCCGGACGGCCAACTCCACCTCGGGGCCACGTGGGATGAGCTCGGGGTCGACAGATCTAGAGGTGAAGGACTCGGATTCACTGCCCCGCCATGCCGGAGACCGCCGAAGATGAGCTCGGGTGATAGAGGGGAGTGGAGTGAAGTAGTTAGGGTTTGGTCCGGTGAGCGGATGTTGACGAATATATGTGGGGTTGGGTGGGCCAACATGGGCCGGGTCCAACGTGGCGGGTGTGCCCGGAGGCGCTCGGGCGCCCCTTTATCCGCCTCATATTTAGGCTGGATATGAATGGTGCCGGTCAACCCGAATGTTTAAGGCCCGTTTAAGGCGCCGCGCCCGTATATGTCAGATTTTCATACGGGACGGGATGCCCGGGTATATAAAGAGGGTTTGGGATGTCCGTCTATACATGCTCTTAGGCCACATACTTGGAAAATCCTCGGTCAAGAGATCGCAAACGAGTATGCATCAAAGCCCAAGTATCTGCGGTATGTCCACATCTTCCTACACCTCAAAATAGCTCTACCGAGCATCAAACTACACAATGAACAAAGCCAACCCGCATATCTTTATTTTCATTTTTACCTAATATTAAAGGACGAATGCTTTCATAATTTTCCATAAGTTACCTTTTTCTATCCATTAAATTTATGTTAACATAAAAATTGACGGCTGAGATTTACAAATAGATCTACAAACATGTTATATAAGGTAAAAATTCGCTGCAGAACAAAGTCTGTATATCCGGCTCCATGAAAAAAGGAAAAACAACGCAGCGTCTGGATTGATGAAAAAAAGGAAAACAATCTATTTATAGCTACTACTAAGGGACGGCTATCACGCACGAGATGATAGTTGTATTCTTGTACAACTCACCAACTCAGAAACCAATCTGCACTTATAAATCTCTTCCCCCTCGATCTCTAGCGATTGTGAGCAAGTCGCCGAGCCGGCTGCTGTACATCCGAACGCCATGGACCAGCAACATCGAGAGACGGCTGCGTGCCGGCGTTGACCCGAGCAGTTGAAAGAAAGGATGGAGTGGCAGCTACACGGTCCCCAGTATGCACGTACGCATCCCTGATTGATCCCCTTCACCGATCTCTGTTTTTTTGCGGGGTTTCACCGAATTCTCGTGCCAGTCGTCGGTCTCCCCGCCCACGGTGCTGCTTCCCGTGCCCATGCTGAGTAAATATGCAATTTTTTGACCAATTTAATCCATAAATAAATTACTAGCATGGCATTGACAGAATTAAGAACATGCTGATATTGGATCACGCAAGCACATGCTACGCTAACGGCAGATACATCTACGTATAACGCTAGCATAGCTATAACAGAAAACAATAGGAGCGGGATAAACGAGTTATACCCTCTAGTAGGCCATGCAGAGGCCGCCGCGGCGGTGGCGGCAGCAGCGGTGTCCTCGGCGGCCTTCTTGTCGGCCTCGAGCTTCTCGGCGGCGGCACATTCGGCGTCGGTGGACATGATGATGATGAGGGCGACGCAGACATAGAGCAAGTAGCGGATCGGAAGCGAGCAGTCGCATAGTCGCTGCCCAAAAACATATTCGCCCCTCACCCGTACAGGAACTAGGAGGGCGTGGTTTCGGAGACCTGCTCTCCCGTCGACCGTGTACGCGGCGGACGGGATGGAGTCACCGACGGCAGCAGCAGCAAAGGAACGAACGGTGGGTGTGCGTGTGAGCAGATGAGATCTCTTCGTGGCGGCTAGGGTTAGGAGACACCGCACACTTATATAGGCGCAGCTGTGTGGAGAGACGTGGGCTCGACCCACGTCCGAGTCCGTGACAACCCACGATCCGACGTCTCGGCTCGGCTCAATCCCGCAACCCGCGTCATGACGAGGCGAGGCGTGGCATGGCGAGGCGGGCGGCGGAGGAGGAGCGCGCGAGGGCCTCTTCTCTTCTCAAGCTCCAATAGCATGTAGAAGACAATCCCTTATAAAGAGGTCCAACTCCTTCTCCACTAGCAGGGTGGGACTAAACTTCCCACTACACCTAGTGCCAATAAACCCACATGGGCCCTTAGAGATTTTTCAGAAATTGCTATATGGGCCTAAAGTCCATCTCAAATTTCAGCAATCCCCCACCAGATCTCGAGGGCCCATTGTGTCCTCTGTTCCAATTGCTGTTTCGATATACCAATGTTTCCGTGTAGACCTGTTAAGGTTGAGCTTCACCTAGAGCAAGTAGCTACACTCCTTCACAACTGAACAATGGACTATGCCTTGAATTGTCAGTTTGGCGTAAAGAAGCTTCACCACATGTCTTACTAGTACTGGGCTGCTGAAGGCTGACCCCTTGGGTGGAGCATATAAATCACACTCCTGGCCTATTCATGAGCTTACTAGAGATCACCCCAATCTCATAGACTGTGACTAGCAGTCGGGCTCATATAGGTGTGTTCCTTCAAAGATCACTCTGTAGGATAGTATCTTGCTTTCATAAGCTTTGGAACACATTAAGACAGTAGTCATCCTACCATACAGTATCGAGAGTATTGCATCTCCAAAGGACTGGGTTAGTATAGTTACTCTCCTCTGTTCACCACTGGCTTGTTTTCCCAGGTCCTACTTCACAGGATCTCCGATCGCATAGGTTGGGTTACCACCATGGCAACTCATGTGGGTCTCATACCCATCTCCCTCGATGCATTATCTATCACAACAAGTGATAGCCCTTTCGTAAAGGGATCTGCCAGATTCTTAGCCGTAAGGACATAGTCCAACGCTATCACTCTGGAGTTTCTTAATTTTCTGACAGCTTTTAATCTCATTCGTATGTGTTTGTTGGACTTCATGTTGTCCTTTGAACTCTTCACCTTGGTGATGATAGTCCGATTGTCACAGTTCATAAGGATAGTCGGAACCGGTTTATCAACCAATGGCAAGTCCATCAAAAGATCTCGAAGCCATCCTGCTTCAACACCAGATGTGTCTATTGCTGTTAATTCTGCTTCCATTGTTGATCTCGTTGAGGGAGTCCTGGATAAGGGGGTATCCGGACGGCCGGACTATATACTTTGGCCGGACTGTTGGACTATGAAGATACAAGATCAAAGACTTCGTCCCGTGTCCGGATGGGAATCTCCTTTGCGTGGAAGGCGAGCTTGGCGATTCGGATATGTAGATCTCCTTCTCTGTAACCGACTCTGTGTAACCCAAGCCCCCTCCGGTGTCTATATAAACCGAAGGGTTTAGTCCGTAGGACCAAGACAACAATCATGATCATAGGCTAGCTTCTAGGGTTTAGCCTCTACGATCTCGTGGTAGATCAATTCTTGTAATACTCATATCATCAAGATCAATCAAGCAGGAAGTAGGGTATTACCTCCATCGAGAGGGCCCGAACCTGGGTAAACATTGTGTCCCCCGCCTCCTGTTACCATTAGCCTTAGACACACAGTTCGGGACCCCCTACCCGAGATCCGCCGGTTTTAACACCGACATTGGTGCTTTCATTGAGAGTTCCGCTATGTCGTCGCGATAAGGCTTGATGGCTCCCTCAATCATCTATAATGATGCAATCCAGGGTGAGGTTTTCCTCCCCGGACAGATCTTCGTATTCGGTGGCTTTGCATTGCAGGCCAACTCGCTTGGCCATCTAGAGCAGATCGATAGCTACGCCCCTAGCCATCAGGTCAGGTTTGGAAACTTGAATTATACGGCCGACATCCGCGGTGACTTGATCTTCGACGGATTCAAGCCCATGGCAGGTGCGCCGAACAGTCACGATGAGCATGACTTAGATCTGCCATCGGACGTTGTTCGTAAGATCGCGCCTGCGGCCGCCCCGGCTCTCAATCCGGAGCAGATCGTGCCATCCGAGGACGGGTGGATGGACCCCGCCACGGAGGCCGCACACTCAGCGGCGATAGAGCCGAACACAGATCTCACTTCCAACGAGGCATGTGTCAACGGACCTTCGGACTCGTCTCCGGCTATAGGCTCCGAACCGCATGCATCTGTTTCTATAGAAACTGATTGGACACCGATCATGGAGTTTACCTCCGCGGATATCTTCCAGCACTCGCCCCTGGGCGATGTGCTAAATTCATTAAAGTCTATCTCCCTGTCAGGAGACTCGCGGCCGAACTATGTCCGGCTCGAGTGGGAAGCGGACGACGAAGAAATTCGTTACCCACCCACCACCCACTTAATAGCCACTCTCGATGACTTAACACTACAAAAAAAATACACTTCCGTGATGATACGTGTTTGTCACAGTAGGTCGCGTTTTTGTCATGCATGTACATTCATGACGATTTTATGACAGAATCAAGATAGTCATACCTATGCTGTCGTAGAAGTGTTCCATGACATTACTAAAATTATCATCACGGAAGTGTGCGCGTCACAGAAGTGCTTTCGTCAAGGGTGACCGACACGTGGCATCCACCGTAACGGAACGCCGTTAAGCTATCGGGTCGGTTTTTGGATCCGATGACCCGTTAACAGCCCCGACCAATGGGGATTTTCCACGTGTAAAATCATCATTGGCTGGAGGAAACACGTGTCGGCTCATCGTTGGGACAGATGTCATCCATTCATTGGACAGAAGGCGCCTATAATACGTCGACACGTGGCATGGCCCAACAGAGGCCCATTCCTGTGAAAAGGCCAGCCCATTTGACTTGGTCAAAAGGTGGCGGGCCGGCCCATGGAAAGCCTGTTAACGGCCTGTCCGCATATAGCCCATTTACAGGCCGCTAACCCAAGGCCCGTTATGCCCTATCCGAATTAGGCCCAGTAGCGTCATCTGGGCCATCCAATATGATTCCAGCCCGTTTTCACTTCTGGCCCATGTATGGCCCATGACGTCTTTCGGCCCATATGAGGCCCTATGTAACTCTTGGCCTATTAACGGCCCGTGGTGAAAATGGCCCGTAATGAACAGTGTATCACTTTACACCCATTAACGGCCCGTGGTGAAACTGGCCCGTAATGAACAGTGTATAACTGTATACCCATTAACGGCCCGTTATTCCGTTGGGCCGTTTCCAGCCCATGTTATCTTTCGGCCTTCTCAGAGCCCATTTATTCTTGGGCTCATTTCCAGCATTCGTTTACTTACGGCCCGTTACTGTCATTTTCTGCTTGTGGGCCAAATTCAGCCTGTGGTTAAAGTTGGCCCGTTTGTGGTCCGTTAATACGTTGGGCCGTTTTCATAGTGTCATCAAATACGGCCTATTAACGATGGCCCGTTATGGTCGGCCCATGAACGGACGATTCCAACTCTAGCCCGTTTACGGCCATAATGCGGTCTGTTTGGCCCATGTTTGGCCAATCGATCATACGGCCCGTATAAGGCCCATTGATGATATGGCCCGCAGAAGGCCCATTTTTTCTACGGCCCGTAGAAGGCCCATTGTTTCTACGGCCAGTAGGAGGCCCAGTGTCACTACAGTAAATATTAGCCCATGGTTATTGTGGCCTAGTTTTAAAAAATAGGTTATTGCAGCCACTAGCTAACCGCGGAAAAAGAACTGCAATGACTACAAACAAACAAATAAACAAGACAACAAGGAAATAAATAAGCAAGCAACTAACGCTAAGCTATCACGGCTATTACACATATTACATCCACTGGGCATCAAAGTTCGCCACCAGTGCAAATATAGGGAACAAAGCAGCATATCATATACACTGGTTGTCAAAGTTGGCGACCAGCGCAAATAAACGCCGCAGCAAAACAAATCCAGAACTGAAACCACTTCAGAAGATCTCAAGAAACAATATCCTGGGTACCCATAATGCTGGCAAGATGCTTAGCAAGCTTATTAACTTTCTCTTGTTTGGCGCTTAAATCCTCCAGCGCTTGCTGTTGCACCAGAAAATATGCATCTGAATTCTGCAGGGACTTCCTCAGTCCTTCAGCTTCCTGTCGCAGCACATCTGATCGATGTCTTTCAACTTGAAGTTGAGACTCAAGAAGACGAACTGATTCAGGCAGCGAGTTCGAAGAGCTTATGCCAGCAGTAGTGGCCAGTAACTCAAACACTACATCAAGACAGGACTTTTGGGTTCCCTCACTGTCGTCAAGATAGTTTTTATCAGCTTTCTTGGTGACCAACAGGGATGTCTCACTATCTTGAACCTTATCTGCATTACTTCCTTTACCATTGAATAACGCGGTACTGTTCTCCAATATTTTGTCTGCATTCTAAAAGAGAAACAAGCAGACACATCACATGTTTACCATGTTGTATATGAGACTCATTTTGGTAAATGAGTTCAGTAGTAAAGTGGATAGGATAACAGCATGAAACAAACATATATCTATGTACCATGGTCACTTTATGGTCTATATCATTCTAGTTTTTGTTGCCAAATCAAGATAGAGACACAGTTCAAATAATATTTGTTCAAGACAAAGCAGAATAGACAGAATATAAGTGTGGGTAACTATAGAGCAATAACAACACTTGTAATGTGCATGACATGAGAACATAACTGTTTATTCAATTGAAACCGAAATCAACATAGAGCAGGTTACAACAGCAAACCAGTTAAAGAAACAGGTTTAAAACATACCTGTTGCGCCATTGGAGTTTCAATTCCATCCTTCAAATTTGAAAATAGTTGGTATGAGTAAATACAGTAATGCAAGAGCAAAGGAGTATGAACCATAGCTACATAACCTGACCTGAGAACAAATCTTCTTCTCCTTTAAGCGTTGAGTTGGGATTTGGAGTGGTGGTCCTCGTGCTTTGGGCACTGCAGTTCCCTTACTAACTGCTCGTGTTTGGGTGCTCTGTGGTGGAGACGGTGCTGTGTCAACTGGAACTGGGTTACTATCTGCCGGGGTTGGGCTTAGAAGGGGTGTAGCTGGTTCTCTGTCCAACTGGGTAGGGGTACAATCTGCGAGAGTCTGGGTTATGTGTGGTGGATCTGGTCCTTGGGCAAGTACAACCGTGGTTCTATCTACATCAACTGGTAGCACTATCTTTTCTGAAGACCGTGTTGTTACTCCCTTAGATACTGCCATCACGCTCTCCAATTCAAATGGCTGATAAACAAGAAAAGTAATTGAAAGTATAGACATTGTATGATAGACAGGTGCAATGGATAGTGGGGAATAAAAGAGGGCATTAAATAATTCATATTTATGTTGTCTAACCAAACAGGATAGCATGACACAATTTCACATATATGATGGCTAACTAAACAGGATAGCATGACACAATTTCACATTATGATGGCTAACTAAAAAAGATGGAAAGACATAGTTCAAAATATGAGACTATGTAAACAGGATGACATGACATAACTATATAATGTGTTTATTAAATAGGTTGGCATGCCATAATTCACATACATTCACGGATAGAATGCCATAATTCAAAATATGATGACTGTAAACACTAAACAGGATGAGATGATATAACTATATGATGTCTTTATTAAATGAGTTGCCATGCCATAATTCAGATAGATGATGTGTATGTACTATGTAAACATGATGGCATGATATAATTCAAATATATGATTTATATGGTAAGCAAGTAAGCAGATGGCAATCCATACATGATGTAAAAACTAAGCAATGAAAGACAACATGCATGACATGGGTAATATAACCCTGCCAAGTTTGAGGAGCTCTCTGTAACCAGCAAGATGTCTGCTTCAGCAGGTAGCATTGTCTGCACTGAATACCTTGTTTTCACTCCAGATACTTCCATCACCGCTTCAAATGGCTGATGCACAGGAAGAGTAGTTGAATATACAAACGTTGTCGACAAATGGAACATGTAATACAAAAAAATGATAGCATGATATAATTCACATCCATGATGATTGGCTAAACAGCATGGCATTGCATAATTCACATATATAATGCCTTTGGAACAAGATAGCATTGTATAATTCACATATATAATGTCTTGCAACAAGATGGCAATGCATAATTCACATATATGGTAATTAGACACAGAACAGGTGGCATTCACACAAAGCATGTCTAAACTAATCAAATGACATAGCAATGCGAGACACCATACGCACGATATGAGCAACATAACCCTGCCAAGTTAGAGCATACACCTCGGGGGGGGGGGGGGGGGTAGGACTGGTCATCTGTCTCTGAATCCTCCTCTGAGGAGCTATCCGTAACCAGCGAGATATGTGCTTCGTCAGATAGCATAGTCTGCTCTGAAGACCTTGTTTTCACTCCAGAATTTGCCATCACCGTGTCAAATGACTGATGCACACGAAGAGCAGTTGAATGTACTAACATTGTTGACAAATGTAATATGTAACGGAAAAAAAGGATGGCCTGATATAATTTACATATAAGATGACTGGCTAAGCAGGATGGCATTGCAAAATTCACATATATGATGCCTGGCTAAACAAGATGGCGTTGCATAATTCACATAAACGATGGATAAACTAAACAGATGGCATTCGCACAAAGGATGTCTAAACTAAGCAGATGACATATTTGATGTATAAAGTAAGCAATGCAAGACACCATATGCATGATATAACCAACTTCAGCATGCCAAGTTAGAGCAAAGACCTCAGGGGGTAAATAGGAGTTGTCTTCTCCTTCTGAATCCCCCTCAGAACAGATATCTTCCTCTCGATTACAATCCGAAATGCGTGGAGGGGGGCTGCCTTTGCGCCTACCATGGAGCGACGTCTGGATGAAATTTTATTGCCACGCAAGGCTCGTCTCTTTTGCTCTACATGTTCAGTTCCATTGTTTACAATAACTGTCATGCATAGGAATAAAACATAGTGAGATTATGTAAGGAGTGCATGCAGAAATCCAGAGTGATGGTAGCAACCTATGGATAGACCCAAAACCAATAATAGCAGGCAGATAATGGCTTCAGTTAAAAAATACAGATAATGTCTTCTTTACTGTTTGTTTCCCACCCAACATGAAACTCATAGTAGACATCGGAGATTAACCAGATAGTAGATAGATACTATTGATAGCGGCCCCGATATGTACCCCACAACCATTTAAAAACTCAAGTTTGACCATTAGTTTGGAGCTGACTCAGAGTCTAATCGGTGAACAGGACGATAAAGTAGCATGTAATATTAAGTGATGCATAACGTAAGCAGACACAAAAGAGTGCGACCTCTCTTGCGGACCCGTGTAATCCTCGAGGTCATCTGCTCGGTTGATGATGGTAATGCAGTTTTCATGGCTGCCAGCGGCGGGGAAGAAGATCTGAGGCGGCGAAAGACAGTCTGGAGGCCGGATCCCTGCTGTGCTGGACCCTTCTGTCGTTGGAGCAGCTGAGCTGGGGTGGCCGACGGCGCAGCAGGAGCGGGAAAAACCACGCAAGGTTTTCTTTGACAACTATCTGTAAGAGAAGTAATTCTGTAAGGGCTCGTTTGAATTGGAGGATTCCAAAATGCAGGGATAGGAAATAGACAGGAATAGGATAGGAATGCACGTGCAAAACAGAGAATTTAAAAACACAGGATTTCTGCCAATCTGGGTGTTTGATTCACAACAATTGGAAGATCACAGGATGCAAAGAAGCATGGTGAGATTAAGTCAAACCACAAGAAAATGTACGGTTATAATGCTATTATGCTACTATCTCTTAGTCTTGTGCTTCATGAATAGGAATTTGAAAAGGAGGACAAGTGAAAATTAAAATTCCTACGTTTTTTCTTTCAAGGAGACACTAAAGGAACAAATCCGTGTGCTCAGTGGACAATATATATAACATGTAGAGTAAAAAAGAGATGCAACAAGTGTACAACCTCTTTGGCGAAGCCATGTCGATCTCGGTGTGATTGGGTTGGCCGGTGAGGATGCTCCGGCTGACTTTGCTGTCGGAGGAGGGGAAGAAGATCTTAGGCGTCTGGAGATGGAGCCCGAGGTACTGCTCCGCTGTGATGGAGGGTTTCGTCGTTGGAGCAGCTCCGGTGAGTTGTACGATGCCGAGGCTGAAGCAGGACAAGAGAGATAACGAACAACGTTAACCTGAGTGGAATTCTATTAGCATCTCCAATACATGACGTAAAATACATAACCACAAAGTGTTAGATGTAAAATACATCAGCCGCTCATCTCTCAACTTAACTGTCGAAACTGAACTTAACTGTCGAAACTGAACTTAACTGTCGAAACTGAATTTTGCTGTCGAAATTGAATTTTTCTGTCGAAACTAAACGCACTAGCAAGGTGAGGCTACACGTCGGTCGACTAACTTTTTCATCTCTGGTCAGTCAATTTTGCAGCCGTTGGATACGAAATCAAGGGCCTGCGGTTCATCTTCAACCTCCACCCCCCTGAGCCGCCAGCCACCACCGGCCAAACAGCAGCCCCCCGCCGCCCGCGGCCGGTGGTGCGCCGCCTCGCCCGCCCCGAAAACACTCCCCACCGCCGGTCCGCCGCCGCCCCGGCCTTCCCTCTAGCCCCCCCCCCCCCCCCGTGCCGTGCTTTTTCTCCGGCGATCCCCACGCCACCGCCCCGCCACTGCCGGCGACCACGGCCCCCATACTGAACCCTAAGATAGATAGTGGGGTACCTCTCCGGCAAGCCCCCCTCCCCGCTGCGGCTGGTTCCTCCTTCACCCCGGCGAGCCCCCCCCCCACCCCCTGAAAATTGACTGACCCAAAAGTCGATTCAGTCGACTGAAGTGTAGCTAAATCAGAGCAGCATCGCAAGCAAGAGCAAGAGCAAGAGCGAGAGCAGCAACGCGAGCAAGAGCAATAGCAAGAGCAGACCAGGCAGGGGACCGAGAGCAAGAGCAGAGCAGCAGCTCGAGCGAGAGCTAAAGCAGCAGCAGCTCCTACTGATGTGGACGTCGCCGCCGAGGGAGCGACGCCTTGGAGAAAGTGGCCGGCAAAGCCGCCGTGGATGGAGCCGCGCCGTGTCGGCTCGCGACCGAGCGCCGACAGCACCGTGAGATCGAATCAAGAAGAAAATGCGGCGATTAGTGTATGTGACGCCCGGATAATTAGACTACAGTAATTCCCTGCTAATGATGCCACGTCACCTCTGTCACTGTAGTTAATCTCGGGTTAGTTCAAAACCGATTCAAATTCAAGATTGAATTAAAGTCAAACGGTAAAGATTTTCAAATATTAAAACTAAAATGTTGGGGTGTTGCCAAATAATGCATAGGTAATTATTGTGGAGAAACCACATTTTTATAAAAGGTTTAAATGCACTTAAATGATTAAAACAGTAGGTAAAACTATTAAATAAATGCCTTTGATATTTTATAAAATCATAAACTATTTTATTTTGAGGTAAAACTTTTTAGGGTAGTGGGTTGATTTGAAACACTAATTTGGAGCTATTGTCATATTTTACTAAACTAAGAATAAAGTGTAACTAAAATAAAACAGAAAAGGAAAAAGAATAAAAATAAAAGAAAACCAGAAAACAAAATAAAAGGGAAAAAAGCCCCCATGGCCAACCGGGCCAGACGGCCCAGCCGGCCATCCCACTGGCCCAAGCCCCCCCCCCCCCTCACCTTGTCCTCCCCGTCCCGAAACCCTAACCCGATCCACCCACTCACTCGATTCCCCATCGCTCCCCTCGTCCCCTCACCCGCGCCGCCACACGCACGCACGCACACCCAGTGGAGCGGGCACCCGAGCTGCCGCTCCCCTGAGGCCGCCGCTCGCCGGCGCCGAGCACCGCCACCCCGGCCTCCTCCTCGCGGCTCCCAACCTCCTGCACCGCATCCCCGTCTTCCTCCCCACCGGACTGCGCCCGCCTCCCCGATGCCACGACGCTGCCCCGTCGTCCTCGTCTCCTCCTCGCCGGACGCAACCTCGACTCTTCCCCGAGCCCACTGCCAGTTCCCTACGGCCCCTTGTGAGCTCCCCTTCTCCTGGCCCAGTCACCGCGCGACCGCGCAGTCCCGCACGCGCACGCCGCCGCGCACGCCGAGCCTAGCCCGCTCCCTGTCACGCGGCTCCTCCTTCGACCTCCCTCCGCTTCCCTGCCTCCGACCCGCGCCCTGGCAGCGAGCAGCGCGCCCTCGCGCCGGCCCGCGCCCTCCTGGCCTCGCCTCTGCCTCGCTGCGGCTCACCCCCACTGCCACGCCCCGCCTTGGCTCCCTGCCC
Organism: Aegilops tauschii subsp. strangulata; assembly: GCF_002575655.3. Classification (NCBI taxonomy): domain Eukaryota; kingdom Viridiplantae; phylum Streptophyta; class Magnoliopsida; order Poales; family Poaceae; genus Aegilops; species Aegilops tauschii. Next base: position 647,558,926 of record NC_053041.3, on the reverse strand, counting down.
TGCCATGGCCTGCCTCCCCTCTCGCCTGCAGCCGGCGCCCAGCCCGCCTCGCCGGCGCTGGCGCGCGCGCCTGAGGCGGCCGCCCGGATTCGCCCGTTAACGGGCGCCTGCCTGTCGCCCTCCTGCCTGCTAACCCGCTAAGGCCCCCTGTGCCTATGACACATGGGCCCCGCCCAGAGAACGTTTTAATAAAAAAAGGATTTAAAAAATTAAATTAATAAAAATAAATAAATAAATAATAAAGATAATTAATTAACTTAATTAATCCTGTTAATATTAACTAATTAAGATTAATTAACCTAATAACTAATTAACCTAATTAACTACTATTAATTAGCTAACAGTCCCTGACAGGTGGGACCCACGTGTCAGGTTGACCAGGTCAACGGTCAACGTTGACTGATGACGTCATGCTGATGCATTAATTAAATTTCGAATTAAATTAAATTATTAAATTCTAAAAATGATTTAAATCTTTAAAATTTAATATAAAATAAACCGTAGCTCGGATGGAAAAACTTTGTACATGAAAGTTGCTCAGAACGAAGAGACAAATCCGAATACGTAGTCCGTTTGTCAGCCACACGTTCCTAGCATAGCGAACATGGAACTTTCCCCCTCTGGTCCGTCTGTCCGAAAACGCGAAACACCGGGGATACTTTCCCGGATGTCCCCCCCCCTTCGTCGGTATCGCCTCCTACCGCGTTAGGGCATACCTAGCACTGCGTTTTGCCTCCTTATGTTTTGTGATGCTTTGTTTGCTCCGTATTTACTGTTTCTTCCCCCTCTCCTTGTCCGGTAGACTACGAGACCGACGCCTGTCATTGTTGCTACAGTTGTTACCCTTACCTGCTATCCTACTGCTTAGTATAGGATGCTAGTGTTCCATCAGTGGCCCTACACTCTTGTCCGTATGCCATGCTATACTACTGGGCCGTGATCACTTGGGCGGTGATCACGGGTATATACTATATACTTTATATACATGACACATGTGGTGACTAAAGTCGGGTCGGCTCGTTGAGTACCCGCAAGTGATTCTGGTGAGGGGGCTGAAAGGACAGGTGGCTCCATCCCGGTAGAGGTGGGCCTGGGTTCCTGACGGCCCCCGACTGTTACTTTATGGCGGAGCGACAGGGCAGGTTGAGACCACCTAGGAGAGAGGTGGGCCTGGCCCTGGTCGGCGTTCGCGGTTACTTAACATGCTTAACGAGATCTTGGTATTTGATCTGAGTCTGGCCATTTGGTCTATACGCACTAACCAGCTACGCGGGAACAGTTATGGGCACTCGACATCGTGGTATTAGCCGAAGCTCTTCTTGACGTCAGCGACGGAGCGGCGCGCGCCGGATTGGACTGGAACGCCTGCTAGGCTAGGTCTGCTTCCGGCCGCCCTCGCAACGTACAGGTGTGCAATGGGCGATGGGCCCAGACCCCTGCGCGCATAGGATTTAGACCGCATGCTGACCTCTCTGTTGAGCCTAGGTGGGGCTGCGACGTGTTGATCTTACGAGGCCGGGCATGACCCAGAAAAGTGTGTCCGGCCAAATGGGATCGAGCGTGTTGGGTTATGTGGTGCACCCCTGCAGGGAAGTTTATCTATTCGAATAGCCGTGTCCCTCGGTAAAAGGACGACCTGGAGTTGTACCTTGACCTTATGACAACTAGAACTGGATACTTAATAAAACACACCCTGCCAAGTGCCAGATATAACCCGGTGATCGCTCTCTAATAGGGCGACGAGGAGGGGATCGCCGGGTAGGATTATGCTATGCGATGCTACATGGAGGACTCCAATCTACTCTCTTCTACATGCTGCAAGATGGAGGCTGCCAGAAGCGTAGTCTTCGACAGGACTAGCTACCCCCCTCTTATTCTGGCATTCTGCAGTTCAGTCCACCGATATGGCCCTTTAGACATATACCCATGCATATGTAGTGTAGCTCCTTGCTTGCGAGTACTTTGGATGAGTACTCACGGTTGCTTTTCTCCCTCTCTTCCCCTTTCTATACCTGGTTGTCGCAACCAGATGCTGGAGTCCAGGAGCTAGAGATCCCGAGGATGATTCTACATGGAGTTCGGCTTCGAGGAGTAGTTAGGAGGTCCCAGGCAGGAGGCCTTGCCTTTTCGATCGTTACTACGTTTGTGCTAGCCTTCTTAAGACAAACTTGTTTAACTTATGTCTGTACTCAGATATTGTTGCTTCCGCTGACTCGTCTATGATCGAGCACTTGTATCCGAGCCCTCGAGGCCCCTGGCTTGTATTATGATGCTTGTGTGACTTATTTATGTTGTAGAGTTGTGTTGTGGTATCTTCCCGTGAGTCCCTGATCTTGATCGTACACATTTGCATGCATGATTAGTGTACGATTGAATCGGGGGTGTCACAGTGTACAACCTCTTTGGTGGCGCCGATTAGGCCGCAGCTTCATCCGAGGAAACGGTGATGATGATGCTCTTCCGGTGGTGCAGGTGAAGACGGCGGTGTGGGAATGGAGGTGGCACAAAAGACGAGGGTAACGTCGGGGCAGCTCCTTGGAGGTGGAGGACGGGGTGACTGAACTGGCAGGACGATGAGATCGACGACGAATCCTCATCTGGTACGGTGGATGAGGGACGTCGAGGTGTTGCTGTGGACGACGTCGTCGGGGAAGAGGCTCCGGCTGGGTGGCGGACGGAGCAGGGTGCGGGGTTTCGTCGCGGGTTTTCACGGCCTCGTTGTACGAATGGGTGGGCGGATGGGATGGCAGTTTGGAACCATGGCTTAGGGACGCGCTTGTCCGAAAGGTGCGGTAAGTTACGAAAGTACCCCCACCGATTTGAGGCGGTTCTTTCGGTTCAGGGGTACCACGGGCATTTCGCGTGTCAGGATATCACAGGAGGTGCGAGTTTTCGCGCGCGTTGTAATTTCGGAATAGCAAGGCGTGGGTTGAGATGGAGGGAGTTGTCGGAGCACAACGAGACAAAGATATATCTTAAATATTTCGGGCTAACAAGGCGCGAGTTGAAATTTCCGGACAAGCCTAACGTGTACTGTACCAAATCAATGCGCACTACAAATGTCATTCAAAACTTTGAATTCATGTTATGTTGAATTAAAATATTTCGCTACGTGTATAATGTATGCAAACAACTACTCAAATGAACGTTTTAGTGCATCTCAAACATATATACTACCGCTTCAATATGAACTAAATTTGAATTCGTTTCTCTATTTGAATAAGATCTACAGTAATGATTGTTGTGAAGTCAAAGCATTTGAATTCGTTTCTCTGTTTTAATAAGATCTACAATCATCATTATTGTCAAGTTAAACCATCGTTTGTGTATTATCTTCACAGCACACCACATGATTAGTCTCGAGTTACATATGAACTATGTGTACTATATGAACTCGAACTAGATTTTTTGAATCCACTTTATTTTTATTTCAAATCACATTATATTTCTAGCTCTAGCTAGATCTTCATAATCTAAACCATGTCTCATATGTATAATGTGTTTATCACATTATGTATGGTGCCCCGCCCCCTACGCCTACAAGTATTTAGATGTGAGTTGCAAACACCACACATTACCACAAATTCAAATAAAATGTGAGAATGTTCGATATATAGTATTGTTTAGATTGTTCGATATTTAGTTGTAAGCTACAAACGCCACACATTATCACAAATTCAAATAAAATGTGAGATTGTTTGATGTATAGTATGGTTTAGATTGTTCGGCATTTAGCTGTGAGTTGCAAACGCCATGCATTATCACATTATGGTATAACATGTGCACAGCACGTGTATCACCGCTATATTCATGCACACAATGTTTAAAACACTATGATCTCCTATTCAAATATATGAATGCGCTTTCATATCAAATTATGATCTTTGTTAGTCTCTTACACCCACACAATCCTCTAACCTTTGTAGCTACCACTAACTTTCTCTCGTGCATGCGCACGCCCTCCTCGCTCTCCCCCTCCCTCGGCATTCTATCCACCGGGCACATTCATTTTTTTCTTTAGGTCGTTCTCCTAGAGTCTCCACAACTCCTTTTCGACACACACCGATCGATAAACCTCTCCAGCGATGCCTGCCTACAACATACACACACACCTTCAATCTCCTCCTTTATGTGTCCTTGCCTCATGTCTCTCATACGGTCAGACACACGTGTAAACTCTCGCCCCTCTTTTCATCGATCTCACAACCGCACACTCCTCCCCCTATCTAGCTAGTAGTTGGGCCTCTCGCACCACCTCCTAGCTCCATTCTCTATGTCTATCCGTCTCACTGGGACTTATTTGCCTCTAACAAATGGACGTACACCGACCGATCTCTCGCAATACATATAGCTAGCTAGGTCCTTATAACTCGTTTTTACCCACACGTCAATCGATCTACCTCATTAGTTGTGTCTCTCCCTTCCTCCGACAAACAACAATTGATCTACCAATCTAGTTAGGTTTGCTTACCAAACACATGGTTCCCCTTCATCATCCATGGATGCGTCCCGACAGATCTATCACGCACAGGCACACACAGAAACACATCCCCACTCTTATTGATAACATTGCAGTTCCACCCTCAGTTTGTCTAGTAGGCCTCTCCCACCATCTTCGAGAAGCAACTCCATCACCCATCCAGCCCTCTACCCCTCTCCCTCCCTCTCTCTCTCCTCTCTCTCTCTGTCCCATCATATTTCCCGTCCTTCAGTTATGTATGGATGTCGACCGATCTCCCTCAAGACATAGCTGGGTCTCTCCTTCTCAACACATATACGAGTCATTCTACCTCTATAGTTAGGCCTCTGCCTACCCCTCCCCCCACCCCCCTCCCCCCCCCACACACACCGATACATCGAGCGCTCTAGTCATGTCTCCCTGCCACACACAAACTTGACATGTGCCCTCTAACGTTCCGGTAGGCCAGTCGCCCTATATCTTTGACTTGCACACACACACAATTTCGATGTCTCTCTTCATCGATCTCGCACCCACCCACTTGATCCTCTCTTCGACTCTATCGATAGCTATGACCCCTCCCTCTCTTCTCGTGGATTGCCCGACCCTCTATGTATGATATGGATAGGCCTCCATTTCACACACATTGCATGCAAAAATTTGTTTGAGATGTCATCGACACATATTCCCACAAATAATTCACGAAATCAACCCCCCACCCCAAAACCAAAAACACTCACGAACGTAGTTTGCATCTCTCACACACACCCACGTAGGTGGGGGACGTGCATGAATAGAAGAGGTGCATGCACGGTGCACGTACTCCCGTCTCTTTCCCAACCACACCCGCGCGGGTACACGGTGGAGCTCATTTTTGTACGAAAAAAGGCAGCCCACGTGGTAATTTGGCACGTGTACTGGTTGTCCACTTGGTGGAGGGAGGATCGTCTACCACGGGTGAACAAACAAATTGTGACTTGATGTGTTATGTTAAAAAAAGAGGCAAACCATGTGGGGCCTACCTTAGAGGCAAGGCTCTATACACTGGAGTACTTTTGATGTGTCCCGTCAACTCGCAGAACGGGGACAAGCTTGCTTAGTACGCCGTCTCCCCCGCCCACGGGCGCGGTGGCTCGCAGGATGAGGTGAAGCTTGCTCCGCCTTACGCCCGCTCCCTCGCCCATGCACGCGGTGGCTCGCAGGACGAGGAGAAAAATTTACTACTCCCTCCATTTTACTCCTCGTCCCTACTACCTTGGTTATAGAGATTATATCATATTGTCTGGAATATATATGTCCTTTAGTAGATTTCAATATGAACTACTAGTACATACTCCAAACACTGATGTATATAGATGTATTTTAGAGTGTAGATTCACTCATTTTGCTCCGTATGTAGCACTCTCCCTCGCCCACGTGGAGGACGTGCAGAAATTCATTCGGTCTCATATAGCCAGAACGATATATATTGCACTACCATTATTGCTCGACTTCCCGAAGAGGCGAAGAGACAATCGCAAGGTTAATATTTTGGACATGCCAAGCGCAAGGTTATAGGAGAACGAGTAGTAGGTGCCGCGTCATTTATAAATAAAGTTTTTTTTCTTCAGTGGCACGTATGCAATATGACAGGTTCATATGGAGAGAAAAGGAAACCGCTCCAATATATACATAGTCAGGACGGGCCAGCCTACACGGTTGCTTGCTGGGGTTGCTCTCTTCCCACTCTCTCGCACAAAACGACTGTGGCCACATCTCTAACATCCCGGCGGATCACGTCCGCTTGGGGAAGGGGTGGATGCTTAGTGTAGATGCAGTGGCCGTCGCCGACGGCGAAGACCCACTGCCGGCACGTCCCGATCAGGGGTCCCCGCCGTTCTCTCTCAGAAAGCCGGTGAGGTTGCCTTCGTCCCTTGCCTCACAGCCGCGACGTGGGCAGTTGCCGCCTCCCGCCGCCCTCCTCAAGGTTGAGCTACGTCCCTCAGGTACAACTCCCTTTACAGCCGGCTTGCACCACTGCTCCAGCTGCCGACATCACTCCCTGTGGATATTTCCCTACTTCTTTGCCCCGCACATACCTCTACTGGCTTCTACGTACTGTATTTGTGATGAGTTTATGTCTCATCAACTAGTCCCAGTAATCTTATTCTAATCACGCTTCTTCAATTTCTTTGCCACAGGGATGCTCATCTCGATTTTGGTGAAACAGCACAAAATGATCTGATGGTCAAAAGGTTGCAAACTTCATTTATTAGGAAGCTCGAACGTTGCCAGAAAATTGAAGCTAGGTCAGGGTTCACGGTTCAAGGGCTAGGGACTGCATGGACCGTTTTTTTTCTTTAGTTGCCTCTGTTCCAAAATAAGTGTCAACTTTAGTAGTAGTACAACTTTGTACTAAAGTTTGCACAAAGTTGAGACACTTATTTTGGAATGGAGGGAGTACATATTTGCTATGATCTGTCAATCATTGAGATGCAATAGGATGCATGTTAGTCTCCTTTGTATTTGATGAAATGTTGCAACGGGCAACCTTGGACGCAAGATACATGTAACAGAAGCTGAAAGCTTCATAGCATTGTACAAATTTATCTCGCTGATAAATTACAGTACGTACTATACTAGTACTTCCTCCGTTCCTAAATATAAGTCTTTGTAGAGATTTCACCATGAACCACATGCGGATGTATATAGATGCATTTTAAGTGTAGATTCATTCATTTTGTTCCGTATGTAGTGGAATCTCTACAAAGACTTATCTACTAGTAATAGCTAGCCCCCACTACTAGGAATTCTCTATCCTCTCCTTGAGCCACATCATCAAAATTGATGTAGCCGTTAGATGAAGTAAATCAGTCCATAATAGCCGTCTGATCTAGACGTTGAGAGGCTCCGCACTAAGCCACATGCAAGCATGCAGAAATACCGTGGCACATGCATGTGAGTGGGTTTTAAATCACATCAACATGTCTACATGCAAGCATGCACCGGTAGCATGCATGTAAGTGAGCTTTTAAGTCCCATTAACATGTCAAAAAGAAAAATATAATCCCATTAAGCAGTAGGAGTTGGATGATCTTTTTTCCTTACGTGGGATGATCTAAATGATGATGGGAGTTTATTTAGTTTGGCTACCACATTTGTCATGCGGTTATAGTGTTTTTTTAGTTCTATGAAATCGATAATTTTGCGCAGAGAGATATACCGCTGTTCCGCGGCAACGCGCGGGGACTCATCTAGTAATATTTAGGAACGGAGGGAGTACTATGTAAAGAGTTAGGTGTCGCACGGTGATAGTGTGAGGTGGGCCATGTAATCACTGAGCCTGTGTGTTTTCACTGCTCTTGCACGCCTCCGCTGTAAGAATGGAGAAAATTGTAATCTAGTAGTAGTACCTCCTTTCGCCGAAAGCGTGGGACATCCAGCAGTCCTACCACCTCAGTAATAAAGACCAATGAGCCGTCAAATCACATAGACCCAGCAGTAAGTTGGACGGACGAAGCAACCATCACTCTTGCGCCAGTGAGAGGTCGCGTCCGCTCTGCCCGGGCATGATTGCGGCACCGATTCTTTGGAGCGGCGCTGACCGTTTCAGGCAGGAAGCGCGCGCGGGCGATGGAGGGGCTTTGGGTGGGCCAGGCTGGTCAGGAGCGGGCATGGCAGCTGTCCACATGTCCCTACCGGACATGCCCGGAAACGAGAGGATGCACCGACTCTCGCGGCTAAAATCGTACTACACTACACAACATCTCTCTGTAGGAGTAGGTCGATCTGTCGCTCTCTCTAACACACACATGCTGTTAAACACACACACACACACACGCACACGCACACGCACGCACCTTGGTCCCGTTGCACCTTCTAACGTGACTTATTACACCTAGACGGAGGGAGTAGTAAGTATACGAGATATGCACACTGACTTAAGTCGAATATAAGTGCCAAAAATTTGTGTGCATGTTATAATAAGGATTCACTTAAAATAGTACATGAGCGAACAGAGGGATCAATTGGATAGTGTTCCCGAGCAGTAGCGAGATGTGTGAGGTAAGATACACCGCTGGCGCTTTTAATTTTTCTTATTAATTTGTTTGTTTCACCCTCTGACTGGTGGGACCCAACATACTACGTGGAGATAGGTAAGGTGACTAAGGCTGCATTATTTCTGCACCACTGTGGATAGTCTTACCACCAAAGCCACATGACACGATTATGATTGAAATCCCAATGACTCCCACACACACACAAAAAACACGGCATGCTTGTCACACGAATGCAGGAATGTATAAAAGGTTATTTCCCTCTCATTGAACATAACGGGAGGGTTGTGTAGCTGGTTAGCCTGTTCGCTCATCAAACTTGAGGTCTCGGGTTCGATAACTACACTTGAGCATAATTTGTGCCAGGAGGATTCTTTGACTGGTCAAAATGTTTTCTAGGGTTTGCACGCTTCACACTCTCTCTCTCCAGTATATATATACACGCTGGAGCCTCAACGCTTGTAGTTGCTCTCTTCACACTCTCTCGCCCTCTCCCGCTGGAGCCTCAGCGCTTGTAGTTGCTCTCTTCACACTTTCTCGCCCTCTCCAGATCTAAACAAGACTTCGTTGGCCTCTCTCTCCCCTCACTGCTGCTCAAAGAGCCGGTAGGATCCGTCCGCCGGGAAGGGAAGGAGGCTTAACGATGTCGCCGTCGGCGAGGGACTACCGGCGCAGCTGTTCACTTTCCACCCAGCGGCGGCGCGGGAGGGCCTCCGACCCCTTCTTCTTCGCCGCCGTCCCGTCGCCCACCGAACCACGCCCCAAGAACCTTAAGGTATAATTTACTTACTCCACATGCATTGCTCTAGCTGCATGTATACCATGAATCTAGGACGTGGTTCAAAGAGGAAAGAAGTGGGGGTAAGTAGTGGGAATTGTTGTATATAGCATGAATCTAGGACGTGGTTCAAAGAGGAAATGAAGGGGGAAAGTTGTATAGCATGAATCTAGGACGTGGTTCAAAGAGGAAAGGAATGGGAGAAAGTAGTGGGGAAAGTTGTATCGCATAAATCTAGGACGTGGTTCAAAGAGGAAACGAAGGGGCGAAAGTACTAGTTCAAAAAGGAAAGGAAGGGACAAGGCTGTAGAGTTTGAGCAGGACTAGATTTGCTGCGCTCACATAGGGAAAGGTGTCTAAAGATAACAAAACTGGGACCAACACAAATATGCTCCTTGGTTGTTTGTTCTTTGTTGCAACAGACTGTGCATGACCACAGTACATCGGTAGATGCACATGGTGCTGGTGCGTCCACTGTCCCGTGCAACTCATTAGCTGTTGTTAATCTAAGGCCCTGTTTGGTTAAAAACTCCCTAGTCCCTACCTGCTTGGTTCCAGGGACTAAACATGGACTAGAGGTTATTAAATGACATGCTACAAGACCATGTTACCCCTAGTAATGATCTAATAGAGACAAGGTGCGATGCGTGGCAGGGGCAACTGTTGGAAAAAGTCCCGAAAAGACTCCCTCGGGGTCTTCTTTCTTTAGTCCCAAATGCCCACTTTTAGTCCCTAAAAGTCCCTCCTGTTTGGTTTAGATGGGACTGAAACGGAGTTTTTTTAGTCCCTACACCAAAATGTCCCTGTAAACAAACACCCTCTAATAATGCCGCTGGAAAATTGATGCAATGCCACAGTTAAAAGCAAATTACATGTTTAACGAATTTTATTGTTAATATAATCTCTATGTTAATATTAATCAATGCCACCGTTTGAGAAATGCTACTGTCTTGCTTTCTTTCCCATTTAGATAAGGTAGATGCTTCTTTTTGTTGGCTTCTGTGTCATCCACCGTTATTGACCACTAATTGTTTCCTTTGCACCTCTGTGTAAACAGGGTTATCTACTTCACCTCGTTGCCATTGTGACCTTTTGTTGCACTGCACAAAACACTTTTGTTTTAAGAGTGTTTTGTGCAGTTCAACCAAAATGTCACACCAACAACGTTGCTTGATTGCTTGATCTTAGTGGAATTGCACAAGAGGAGATCTTACTTCCTATCCGTTAAGGCGAATTTGGTTCAGATCTTCTTCTTGTGAGTTGTTTGAATTCCGCATCATGAGAGGTCAGTACTAGCCTTCTTTCACATGATTCTGCAGTGTGCTTTCATATGTTGTGCTACTTGTACGATAATGTTGCTTGACTTTAGTGAACTGCACAAATGGAGACAAGACTTCCAATCTGTATGTGCACCGTAATATCCCATTGAGGTAAGATAAGGATATTTCACAACTGCTGGCCTGTATTTTGCCACTTTCATCAGAAAATTAAGTTTAGTACTATACTTGTGCTCCCTAATTGACATGCCAAATCTTACATTGAAGGTGAAGCTTGTCTGTTATTGAACCAAGTGATGAAGGGAAGAACAAGCGGAAGAAAAACAAAAATCAACTCCCGGTGTTGTAATGAAGCACTGGAACTGTGATGACACAAGTAATGATATAGTTTTGCATCTTAATTTATTGCTATGGCTGGAACGAGCAATTGTTTTGCCACTGATTTGATGCCACTCTTAATGTAATATGTAATTATCTCTACTTGTGCAAACAGGGATAGCAAGAGATGGTTCCGGAGAAGTGCTTCATCTGTATGCTCTACACAATAAGCCTCCTGACAAAGGTTGGTACTCGCCCACTGCTTTCATCCATATGATTCAGCTTTGTCATCTCTATTGGTGTTGTGCTACTGTTTAGATACTATCATGAAAAAGTGGTATTGTCCTTGAGAAGTGCTTCATCTGTGCTGTTTTAAATATTTCCTTTCCTTTTTTTCGAGCAAACAGGGATGCTAGCATTTAGTAGTCCTCTTGTCTTTGCACAGCAGGATCATCTTCCTCTGAAGAAGAATATGGAGTACGTGAAGTGACTAGTTCCGATTATGCCAGGATGAAGAAGCCCTGTCTATCTTCTCATCGGAAGGAGCAGTTGAAGGATGGTTACATTACTCCCCACAAGACCAAACTAACTTCAGCTCAGAAGGACTGACAAATCTCCATTTTTTTGCTGTGATGCGCAAGTACAATGTTGTTCTAGGATTCTTTCTGGTGAGTTCCATTTTTCTAAAAGTGTGCTCTACATGGACCATGTATGTGCCTGTTGAAACTGTCAATTCATAGTACAGTTTGCTTTATACTAATCACTTTTTTGTATTTGTGCAAATAGGGGTGCTCAGCTTGATTTCAATGGGAACTGCACAAAATGTTCATGAATACATCGAATCATTCATTTCCACCAGAAGAAAGGAGGTGCCGATAAGTTCAAGGCGTTGCAACATATGAGGGCGAAATCATACAAGCTACGCACGAATTTGGTTAATTTTGGTGGAACTGCACAAAAAGAACAGCTGTTTTATTTAGCACGAGGTGCCATGTCAATGTCCGAACTGATGGCAAACCCTGCCCATTCCACAATCGTAGGCATTTGATATTTTGGAATGGGACAACCTTGTCAAATTTTGCTCATTGATTTTAGCAAGACATGCGTTTGATATTTTCGAATGGGACGCCCTTTGTTGTCAGCAACGTCAATCAATTTTTTCTTTATTCTTTAGTTGTGAAGTAAATATTGCCTCTGACATGTGAGTCACTGAGATGCATAATCATCGATTGTTTTGAATGTTCTCTATGAATTGCCAGGCCTGTGTGTTTGATTGCAATGTACGGAAACGCTAAATAGCTGCTCAAACTCTTTGTACTCCTTCTGTTCCTTTTTACTTTGCACATTGTGAAAGTGCATACTTTTTTGCATAAGATTGGTCAAAGTAGAGATACTTTGACTGCAGACAAAACTTGTATGCGGACTAGAAAGGACCGGAGGGAGTACATGTGAAACTGCTGCAAACGAGGTGATCACCCTAGGAATAATGCTAGTACGTATTGTTTTGCATGTTCATCCAATGCCAGTGATACAGGAATTCGAACTAATCAAAATAAGTTCATTCATACATGGTCGGATTTCATATAAACATGTTGGATTTCATTACATTTCATACATTCTTCAACTAAAAAGGGGTGTGCTGGAGGTATAATTAATTAACTGAAGCTACCCACCTATGTCCCGCTGAGCCGAACAGAAGCTTCAGTGACTTAACTGCAGATGCAGTTGCGTAACTGACATGTGGCTTGTTGGGCCCACGTGTCAGTCAGCCAACTGCACCAGCAGTTAAGTAGAAGCAACGATCTTCTCCAGCGCAGCTCACCGACTCCACGTCGCCGCCAAGAAGCTAACCGGCCGTCAATGGTCAACCCGCCTAGCTTGGCTTCAACCGGAGGGTAGCAGCGGTGGCCTTACTTGGACCCGAGCGACAGCGACCTACCGTGTTCTACTCTTCCTTGTTTTCTGTGTGGCGCGGCCTCGTTGGCAGCGGGGGGGCCTCGGCGGAGCCGGCGATGTCCTCGGTCTCGTTGCCGGCGGGCGGCGCCTCAGCGGAGCGGTGGAAATCCTCCCCCACGTTGCCGGCAGGGTGGGGTCTCGGCTGAGCCGGCGATGTCCTCTGCCTCGTTGTTGGCGGGGCGGGGCCTCGGTGGAGCCGGCGGTGTCCTCTGCCTCGTTGTTGGCACCGCGGGGCCTCGGCGGAGCAGGGCCTCGTCGACGCCAGCGGAGCAGGGACTCGTCGGAGCCGGCATTGTCCTCTGCCTCGTCCTCGGTCTCACCAAACAGCGCCTCACCCGCTTCATCGCCCTCTTTGCTAGCCTCTTTCTAGGCGGCCGCAGCCTCCGCCACCCACATGCGGTACCGCCAGCGCTCGAGGCGGCCCTTGCGCGCGGAGTGGTACGAGTCGAGCAGCGCCTCCTGCTCCGCCCGCTCCGCGGCGATCTGCTCCTCCGCCTGCAGGTGCTCCTGGAGGAGATGGTGGTTGTAGGCGGCGTCGGCCTGCGCCTCCCAGAACTGCTCCTCACGCATCTGCCTCACCCTGTCCATATATTGGGCACGGGCCTCGCCGATAGTCATGGTGCAATGCACCGGCGAGGATGGCGCGGAGGAGGGGGTTGGCGCCGGATCGTCGACTACCATGTTCTCCATTGGGACGTCATCGTCCTCCGGCTGCCTGTCGGCCAGCTGGTCGGCAGCAATGGCTGCCATCTCCTTGTGGTCCGTCGTCCGCCCGTCCCGAAGAGTGCTGGAGCACGAGGAAGCCATGGTGGGCAGTAGTGGTGTGGACAGGAGAAAGGGAACGGATGCGGATGACTACGGCTATTGCCGGCGCAGAAGTTTATATAGCAATGGTGGGCGGGCGGAGGGACGGACGTGTGGCGCCAGAGTAGCCGCCTCGACAACCGCGTATCATTAATGTGGGCGGCGGATGGACGGACGGACGGCACTTGTGTCGTTTGAAGGCGGAGCAATCGCCTGCACCGGGAAGCGGGGCGGGCGGCACTGACTGTTTCGGGCGGAAAGCGCGCACGGGCGAGGAGATGACTTTACTTGGAGAGGATGTCAATGGGGATCCACCAGGTCCATAGCCTCACGTACGCAAGTGCCTCCTTATTATATATATATATATATAACTATATTTTTTTTGCTTCCTCCTTGTTTCCTGACATCACGGTCCCACACCATTGTCAACCAATGTAGTAGTCAATAAACAAGAGAATTGCACAAGAAGCGGCCGACAGCTGGGACCAAGCAGCTCGAGCAGTATTTGTGTTTTTGAGGTGTGAGCACTGCAGAGTTTTTCGATGGTTAGACCAGATATTAATTTTTCTCCTCTGAACAACAACGAAAACATCGCTGCAGGTATTAACTGGGCGGGCTGTGGCCCGTCTAGCCCAGGCCAGATATCCAGCCCAGATATTAATTTTTTTCAAGCTGAAAATGGCTAGCCCAGCTATACTTTTTTTAGGAATACCCAGGCAAGGTCAAGTTGTTATTCTCCGCCCCGCTGGGCTGCAAATCTTTCCTAGGAGGGATGCATTAGGCTTAACAAGAAAATGGGCTTTAAGAAATAATAAATGGGATGTAATTATAAAAACTGGGCAGTAACTATAAAAAAATGCACCAAACATGTGATTACTTTATAAAATATTATTTTTGGATATTGAAAATTTTAATTTCATTAATTGTTGCGAGCGCAATGTTTCGTTGGATTTTTACGTAATATAAATTTATATTGAAATTGTATTTAATCTGACTAGAAATTTCGGGATAAAAATATTTCGGATCCCATCAAAATGTGGGAAATTTTATTGAATTCTGTTTTGAACGGTTGGTTGAAATGGGCTGTACTTTTAACAAACTGTAAATGGGCTGTAGTAAATTCCATTAGAATTCAAAAATGGGCTATAAGTTCTCTGCCACACACTTCTGGCCTTACTAAGTTGACGCGTCCCCTAAAAAAACAGAGTTGACGCGTATGCAAGGCTTTGTCAACTTATAGTTAACACACGGTTCTAGCAGCAGTGGCCATTGGATGTCCATCCAACGGATGCCGTGCTTATTCTTCAATCTCGGATATTCTAGCTTCACCCGCCCAAAAAATGATTCCTCCCCCTGACATCTGGGGCGCACCGTTTCGGAAGCTGACCTGTAGGCCTACTAAGTTGACGTACCAAGGGATTTGTCAACTTAGTCAATATAAACGATTCTAGCTGCAGTGACCGTACGATGTCCATCCAACGGCCGTCGTGCTTCTTCAACCTCTGGTCTTGTTGCTCCAGCCGCCCAAAGCAGCGCCGGTCGTGCCGCCTGCTCCTGCCTCCCGTGGCCGGCTATGCTGCCGCGGAGGCCTCTCCGCCCCCTACTACTCCCACCGCTGGCCAGGCCATCCCTCCACTGACCCACACCCCCTGTTATTCTACGGCAATGGCAGCGCAACCGAACCAGTGAACCCTCGTACTCCTCTCCGCGTGCGCATCCACTGCCGCGTCTTCCCCGGCTCCGTGTCGTCCCCTTCCTAGGCCTCGCCGTCGTCCACCGCCCTGGTGCTCTCGGCACGGCGTGGTCAACATGGTCAAGGAACGACTTCCATCGGACGTGGACTGTACGTGGAGAGGCTGACAGCTGGGTCCAGCTATATCTTCGCACGCAAGGAAGTGCCTCCTTATTACGCACCAAAAAATGAATACCCCCTGCTAGCTGGGACCCACCATAGTGGGTGGCTGACTTGTGGGCCTACTAAGTTGACGAGGACGGAGGGTTTTGTCAACTTAGTCAATATGAACGATTCTAGCTCCACTGACCGTACGATGTCCATCCAACGGCCATAGTGCTTCTTCAACCTCTGGTCTTCTTGCTCCAGCCACCCAAAGCAGCACCGGTCGTGCCGCGTGCTCCTGCCTCTCGTGGCCGGATGTGATGCCGCGGAGGCCTCACCGCCCCCTACTACTCCCACCGCTGGCCCAGGGTATCCCTCTACTCACCCACACCCCCTGTTATTCTGCGGCAACGGCAGCCTCACGCCGCAGCCGAACCAGTGAACCCTCGTACTCCTCTCCGCGTGGGCATCCACTGCCGCGTCTTCCCCGGCTCCACGTCGTCCCCTTCCTAGGCCTCGCCGTCGTCCACCACCTTGGTGCTCTCGACGCGGCATGGTCAATGTGGTCAACGACCGACTTCCATCGGAAGAGTACTGTACGTGGACAGGCTGACAGCTGGGTCCACGGCCACAGCCCAGTTTTTTTGTGATTTGCCAAGTAAGTCACTTTGTCAGGCCTGTTGGGCTGCAAATCTTTCAAGACGAGGAGATCTTCATTCGGCTGGCCGAGAAAATGGCCTATCAGTAATGAGAAATGGGCTGTACATTTTTAAAACACATCAAACCGGCAATTAGTTTCAAATATCTTTTTTTCATTTCAAGATTTTAAATTACATTATTTTTATGCGTGGAGAATTTGTTGGATTTTATATTGATATACATTTATTTTTAAAATCAATTTGAATGTGAGTCGAAATTTCGGGATTAAAAACAGTTCGGACCGCACCAAACTGTGCAAAATTTCGTCTTCTCCTCCTCAATTTTTTTATTTTTTCCTTCAAGTAATTTTTTTCTTCTTCAACTAAATTTAACCTCTCGACAATAGGGTCGGTTAGAATTTCCGGTTCAACCACCTCCTAGATAAATAAAATCTATGTCACGTTGGTCGGTATATTTGTCATAAACAATAAATGAACCAAATAGTTATAAAAAGATAATATATACCACATCCGAATCATAGACAGGACGAGGGCCGACGGGGGCGGATACCAAAACCATCGCACTATGTAATAAGAAGAAATAATAAAAGTAACAAAATTAGACAAGTAACTATCTAAAGTAAGAATTTTTTCCTTTCAGAAAGAAGATAAGAACAAGAGGCTCACCACGGTGGTGCTGGCGACGAGATCGGCGCGGGCGATCGACGGCGGTGAAAACGGGGACGGGACGTGACGGACCGCTAAACCTAGACAAATCTCGGGGAAAATGGAGCTCGGAGGTCGAGTTTCGAGAGGACAAAGATTAACTAGTGTGGCTCAGACATTTCATCGAACACCTCATGTGCATAGGAGGTGAGCTAGAGCACCCAAATGCCCTCCCCTCGCCGGCCAGAAAAAACAGAGCACTCTGGAGTGCTCTGCTGTGGTGATGGGGTATATATAGGGAACTCATTGGTCCCGGTTGGTGGCACCAACCGGGACTAAAGGCCTTTGGTCCCGGTTGGTGCCATGAACCGGGACCAATGCCCCCTTTAGTCTCGGTTGGTGGCACCAACCGGGACCAAAGGCCTTGTGCTGGAACTGGCGCGGTGCGGTGGGATGTTTAGTCCCACCTCGCTAGCCGAGAGGCTTCGACAGTGGTTTCTAAGCGCAGCTGCGCTGACCACTTCGAGCTCCTCTCAAATGCAGGCTTACGGGCCTATTCTGTCACTATTTGCCTGTGGGCCTACTGGGCCTTCTGCGGGCCTGAATCCTGGCCCATGGAAGGGTTTCTAGTCGTATTCAGGCCGTGGTGGCCCAGTAGGTGGCATAATTTTTTTCCTCTCTTTTTTTCTCTTTTGCTTTATTTGTTTTGTTTTGTTTCTACTTACAACAAAAAACTTATTTATTTTATTTCTAATTACTTATGTATTTTACTTTAATTATTTTATTTTTATTTATTTTACTGCTGCTATTTTTACTTAATTTATTAAGGTTTATTTATTGTAGTTACTATAGTTTATTTTATTTTATTTTATTAAGGTTTACGAGCTGTGGGAGGGACGAGGGGTGGCGACGTGCTGTGGGACACGATGCAGGGGCCGAGGAGGGAATTTAGGGTTAAGTTTTTATACGGGAACGGTTAGACGGGCTTTAGCGGGCTTTCACCGGGCTTGTGGGGTTTTACCAGGTCATCGATGAGAGTTTCCAAAAATGTCATTAGAAATCCATCATGGATTAACAGGTTTCTTGTAGTGATATGTCGAGCACAATGAGTGGTGATCCTCCGGCCTCCCACTCGCACGCAGCCGCCGCCACCCTCCCGCTCGCTCACCGCCGTCGTCGTCACCAGTCCCGGCCATGGCGCCGCCGCTGCCGTCGTGCCCCTGAAGACCTATTCATCTTGCCTGAAGGTGATCCAGTGTCAGATCCTCCACTTAACCCGTGTGGACCGGCTCGTGGGTCACTGACAGTGGGTCCCTTGGGCCCACTGGTCAGGTTTGACCAGTCGCCCCCGCCTCCTTCCTCCTCTGGCCGAACAGAGGCGGGGCTCTGGCGATCAATGCCGGCGAACGGCGGCTCCTCGCGGCGTCCTGAGGGCGGGGATGGATCCGCCAGGCCGGGGCGGTCCTCCCGGTGGTCGAGCAGGTGGCGGGGATGGAGGGAGTCGCCGGTGGCGAGCTCCGCGGCGGACGGCAGCTTCGGGAGGTTTGGGGCTTTGGCCTACGGTGGTTCCCCGACGCAGCTGAGGGTTTGGGCGGCTCCGCACGGTCCCAGTTGGTGCCACCAACCGGGACCAATAGGCATCCACGCGTGAGCAGCTGGCAGGAGCTGAGGTTTTTGTTTTTTTGAAAGGGGGTGGTTTAGGGGTTTTGGGGGGTTAATTTAGGTGTTTCATATATTGTGTTAGCTAGCTAATTAATAGAGAGAAGTGTCCTCTCTTATCTCCGTGCTTGGTCGACGCTACGTACTATATACGTATGGAGAGGAGTAGACACGCTAGCTAGTAATCAAATGAAGGAAACAGAAGATCGTCATGAACATATGCATACAGAGAGAAGTGATATCGACCACCTCTCCTTCTCTGAGATATTGGTCAAACAACAAGTTCTCGTATATCTATCCGACACTACCGGCTACATATATACAATAATTATCTCTTACAATACAATCTCCTAATTAAATTGTAGGAACACAGGGTCCACATAGTATTCTCCGTTTTCAGCGATCACGTGGTCAAGGAAGAATGCCGCCAATTCCTCTTGAATTCCTCGCATACGATCTTCTGCTAGGAGATGATCCCGCTTCCGAAACATCTAATTTGAATAAGGGAGTCAATACATATATATATGACTAAATGAAACTCAACACAAATGATGGTAATAAAAAAATTGTGAATATTATTGCTTACGCACTTCATATTGTTCTTCAGTGTAGCCCCGCTCACAGGTCGTGTAGCGGATGGACTCGCAAACGTAGTATCCACAGTAATTATTCTCGGGTTCCTGCCACAACCACTTTACAAGAAATAGAGGTCAATCAAACTGATAAGCAAGCATGCTAAATGGTATTGATGAAACTAGCGCTTGAATCACTAGGAGATGCGCGGAACATGCTACTATAGTACTTACTTTCGAGTGATTAAATTGCAGCTTCTTCGGCAGTCCCGGAGCTTTTGAGGTGAATTTTCTCCAAACCCTGCCAGACAAAGAAAACAATTACTTGATATCAGGAAATGAAGAAAGTTGCTGATATGGTGGATAATGATCGATTTAACTTACTTCTCGAGCATTTGAGTCATGTTCGCATAGTCCTGGGGATCTTTTCGTCTCGAGTCTAAGACGGTTACTACTCCCTGCTCAAGCTTAATCTCTAGGAGAATATAGTGGAAGCTGCGCATGCATGCATAAGTCATCAATTACATTACCATAACCTGGACTAATAAGGGAAACCGAATATGCACAAGACAGTAACACTCACTTGAAGTTGTAAGGAAAGATTATTATATCTTTGTTTTGATTTAATACCAACGATTGTAGCAAGTTGGCCTCGGCTTCTTTGGGATGTTTTTCAACCGTATATGCATCTATGAGATTTGTGTTAATGAACCCAATATCACCGATTTGTCTTTTCTTCAATTCGGCGATCTTCAATCTGCATAATATAGTGAGGATAAGTATAAATACATGCAATGAAAGAGCTGACCTATATAGAGAGACTTAATGACAGAAGTAGTACTACTTACAGACAGTAGCAAGTGATCGTTGTTTTATCGAGGGCCTTTTGATTGTAAAACTGGAAGAAATCCTCAAATGGAACACTCAGCAAATCAATTCCAACGAGGTCATGCTCCGGTTTAACTCTCAGTGTCAAAGTATCCATCCCATCAGACTCTCTGCAGGTTTTCATGTACCAATCATGTAGTCTTCGCATCATCGTGCTTAGAGATCTTTCATCTTTGACGAGAGACTTCCCGTAATGGTATTTGTGTTCGTCCACCTCCATGATTTCATAATGTACATCGTCGGGCAGGTAATCTCCAAGATTGCTATAACCGGGCACCATACTTGGATCATTAGCGACGATGTCTTTTGACACCTTGAGCGGGGGGCACGATTGGTTCGCTTGTTCGCCGAGCTGGGCAATTTTTTTCCCAGCTCGTCGTTCTTTCATCCTTTTATCACTGACAGTACTTCCTGACCGCTCCGCTTCGGCATATGTCTTTGCAAGAACGCGCTCATAGTTGCCTCTCGGCGGAGACTTTGGTGGTTTTGTCAGGGCAGCCAGAGTGCGCTTTGCTTTCACCGGATCTACCTTCTCCTCCGGAGGTGGATGTTTCTTTGCTTTCACCCCTTCAAAGAAGTTCTTCACTTCGGCTCGCATGATCTTCGCGTTCTCCTCCTCGGTCCTCTCATATGGTAACTTCTCTGGAGTCTTCAGAGAAGGACCAAATCTGTATTGTCTCCCGCCTCTGGCAGCTGTACTGCTAGACGCCGGCAGAGCAGACGGAGCGGCTGCGGCTGTCTTCTTTCCTTGCTTACGAGGCGGAGGAGAAGGACTACGACGCGCCGGAGCAGCCGCAGCGGTGGCGGGTCTCTTCCGCCCTTGCTGACGAGGCGGAGAAGGAGGAGGCTGGCTGCTCTGGCGCGCCGGCGCTGGCGGAGAAGGAGGCGGAGTGCCGCCATGCGCCGGAGAAGGAGGCTGAGTGCCCTGATCACTCGCCGGAGGAGGAGGCGGAGGAGGAGGCGGAGTGCCCTTACTCGCCGGAGCCGTCCGGTTCGGAAGCTTGATGAGCTCCTTCCGCCATAGGCATGGAGTTTTCAGAGCAGAACCCAGCCGAGTCTCCCCTTCACCGGTAGGGTGGTCAAGCTGGAGCTCCTCAAATCCCTCCGTTATTTCATCCACCATCACCCTAGCATATCCTTCTGGAATCGGCCGGCAGTGGTAGGTTGCGCCGGGTTCAGTAGGTAAAACAGAGCCAACAGCCGCCTTGACTTTCAAGTTCTGCCATTCCGCCATAAGGTGGCAATGTTGAGACTTTGTGATAGCATCCACGGGGTAGCTAGTAGGAGCCGCATGCTCCAGCTGAAGCAGCTCGGTGGAAGCCACGCTGCTTCTCCGCTGAGATGGCGGTGTAGCTTCGGGGGCAGTTTCGGCATCTCGATTGCCGTCTCGTTCCTCTAGCACTTGAACCCTTTCGTGCAGCTTCTGAATTTGGATCTGCTCCACTTTTTTCCTCCTCTCCTGGGTTTTGTAACCGACCGCGTCCGGAAAACCAGCCTTCCACGGAACGGAGCCTGGCGTGCCTCGTGTCCGTCCAGGGTGCTCAGGATTCCCGAGGGCCATTGTGAGCTCGTCGTTCTCTCTGTCTGGAACGAACGTCCCTTGCTGCGCTGCATCGATATATTGCTGAATCTTCTTGATTGGTATTCTCAAAAGCTCGTTCATCCAAACGCACCTCCCTATTACAGGGTCCAAGGTGCCGCCAGCCCCGAAGAACCAAGTCCGGCAACGGTCTGTCCAGTTCATTGTCTGTGGTTCGATCCCTTTTTCAAGCAGATCATTCTCAGCCTTGGCCCACTTAGGTCAGGCTTTGAGGTAGCCACCTGACCCCGTGCGATGGTGAAGCTTCTTCTTCGCAGCATTCTTCTTCTTTGTCGCTGACATCTTCTTACTCTTTTCCGATGTCTTGTGGGCCACAAATGCGGGCCAGTGATCTCTGATCTTCTCATACCGGCCGATGTTCTGGTGTCTCTTCTTTGTCGACAAACGTTTTCAGCTCATTCTTCCACCTCCTGAATAGGTCTGCCATCTTCTTAAGAGCATGAGACTTGATTAATTGCTCTATAACTGGCTTCTCCGGATCCTCCTCTGGCGGTAGGGTGAAATTTGCCTTCAGCTCAGTCCAAAGATCATCTTTCTGCATATCATTGACATAAGACACCTCAGGGTCTTCCTTCTTAGGCTTATACCATTGGTGGATGCTGATCAGGATCTTGTCCCTAACTAGAACCCCGCACTGAGCAGCAAAAGCATCCTTTGTCCGGAGGGGTACAATCGGTTGGCCGTCGCGCGCGATTGCTGTGATCTCAAACCTTTCATCCGAGCGCAACTTTCTCTTCGGGCCTCGTCTCTTTACCGAAGTTGTGCTCGATCCGGAGGGCTAGAAAAAAGAAGAAAGACGAGTGTTAATTAATATGTGTACATACCAAAACAATGAATGCATCAATTAGCTAGTCAGCACAGGCTTAACTAATATATTTACCTGGCCGGACTCTGTTCGGTCACCGGAGCCGTCACCACGGGCTCCTTCTTGCACCAGCATTGGGTCACCGGAGCCATCATAATCATGTCTTTCCTCCTCCACTCTTCGATCACTGTAGCCTGCTTCTTCACCCTGTTCTTCCAGACCATCATTGTCGTTAAGATACGACAAGATATCACCTTCGGCTAAGATTATGTCCCCCAACACCTCTTCTGCTTGCTCATCTCGTTCGTGCTCCATTGTTTCTGCAAATATTACAACATGGCAATTATTACACAAACATGACAGCAGGTGGATATATTAGTGCAAACGTAGACCTAGCTTATTCCGGGTTTGGGGTGGCCTAGGCAACGCTTCAAGGGTAGGGGCGCGGCAGGAGGGGGTAGGAGACCGACATCGTTTTTTCTAGGGTTTGGGTGTCCTCGAGAGTTTTGGTCGAGCGAGAGGGTCGGGGGGTGCTCCCGTGGTATAAGTTATCACGGTCGAGAGGGGGTATACATATCGACCGTCCATCATGTCGAAGTTATCTGGGAGGGAGTTATATATATCGACAACGACGACATACATACACGGGAAAATAATGTTATCGGGGAGGGGGTATATCGACCCCCCCCCCCCACGTGTTGAAGTTATCGGGAGGGGGTTATATCGACAACGACGACATACATACACGAGAAAATAATGTTATCGAGGAGGGGGTATATCGACCCCCCCTCGTGTTGAAGTTATCCCCCCTCGTGTGGAAGTTATCGTGAGGGGGTAATATCGACAACGACGACATACATACACGGGAAAATAATGTTATCGGGGAGGGGGTATATCGACCCCCCCCCCCACGTGTTGAAGTTATCAGGAGGGGGTTATATCGACAACGACGACATATATACACGAGAAAATAATGTTATCAGGGAGGGGGTATATCGACCCCCCCTCGTGTTGAAGTTATCCCCCCTCGTGTTGAAGTTATCGGGAGGGGTATATATCGACGACGACAGACCCGATAAAACATAAGAAAACGAAGAAGAAATAAAAAGAGGAGAAGAAGAAAGGAATAGAGGAGAGGATTGAAGAAAAAAAGAAGAAAAAAAAGAGGAGAAGAAGAAAGGAATAGAGGAGAAGAAGAAAAAATAGAAAATATTCTATTTTTTCTTCTTCTCCTCTATTCCTTTCTTCTTCTCCTCTTCTTTTTCTTCTTTTTTCGTCTTCTTATTTATTTCTCCTCTTCTTCCTCTCCTCTTCTTCTTTCTTTCCTCTTCTTATTTTCTTCTTTCCTATCCTTCTTTTTCTTCTTCTTCCCTTCCTAGCTAGATATATAAAACTTTTCTAAAATTGTAACTTTTGCATATATAAAACTTTTCCATGGATCATCATTTCTCATATATATCGAATATATATCCATTGTCATATATAAAAACTTTCTATATATGAACAAAAAACTTTCTATGAACAAAAAAACATTTTTGACATATATATTCATACATTTTGAACATCTACATACATACAAATTATTTTTGTTCACATATGGCGACGGCGGGGGCGGCGACGGCGCCGGCGCGCGGGGGCGGGACGGGGCGGGGGTGGCGAGGGCGCCGGCGAGCACGCGCGGGCCGGGCAGGGGGCTCGGGGCGCCGAGGCGGCGCGCGCGAGCAGGGAAGCACGAGGCGGGGCGGCGCGTGGGGGCAGGGCGACGGCGACGAGCACCGGGCGGCGACCCGTCGAGGCAAGGGCGCGGGGCGACGGTGACGAGGAGCGGGCGGCGACGGCGAGCACGGGCAGCCTGGCGGCGTCGGGGGCAACTCGCGAGGGATCTGAAAATTTCCCAAGTGTTGGCTTATATAGGCACACCTTTGGACCCGGTTGGTGGCACCAACCGGGACCAATGCCACCCTTTAGTCCCGGTTGGTGCCACCAACCGGGACCAAAGGTCCCTTTTCAGCAGCGGAAAGGGTGGGAAGCGGTGGCCTTTGGTCCCGGTTGGTGCCACCAACCGGGACCAAAGGCCTTGTGCTGCCCGCGGCCAAAAGTTTAGTCCCACCTCGCTAGTTGAGAGGGGCTCGGAGTGGTTTATAAGCCCCACTGCGGCTGCCCTCTCGAGCTCCTCTCAAATGCAGGCTTACGGACCTAATGTCACACTGTGCTGTCTGTGGGCCTATTGGGCCTTCTCCGGGCCTGAATCCTGGCCCAGGTTGGGTTACTAGTCGTATTCAGGACGTGGTGGCCCAATGGGTGGCAGTTTTTTAAAAAAAAAATCCAGTTTTTTGGTTCTGTTTTTTGCATTATTTATTTTCTTTTCTTTTTTGCTTTATTTTTTAATTCTTTTTCCTTTTAGGTCAGCAAAATTATAAACTGTCTGTTAGTGCCATTAGTTTTAGAAAAAATATAAACTTTCTATTAGTGCCATTAGTTCTTTATGAAAATTCTTTTTGCTGTATTTAGTTTTTTTGTTTTCTTTTTTGCTATATTTATTTTGTTTTGTTTCTACTTACAACAAAAAACGTATTTATTTTATTTTATTTTGTTTCTAATTACTTATTTATTTTACTTTATGATAATTCTTTTTGCTATTAAAGTTTCTATCAAAAAAAGTTCTTTATGAAAATTCTTTTTGCTTTTAATGATTAAAAATAAAAAAAGAGGCGCAATGCTTGTTGATTTGCTTCAAGCCTTTCAGAATAGTGTAGACTGCACTACACATAGCTCGATGCAGTCTACCTTATTCCTCAAGGCTTGAAGCTAAGCAACGTGAGCATGGCGCCTCTTCTTCATCGTCTCTGCACTCAGGGCTTATAAACCGCTCCTAGTGCCTCTCAGCTAGCGAGGTGGGACTAAAAAACTGCTTAGTAAGAAACTCTAGTACCGGTTCATGCCACGAACAGGTGCTAAAGGTGCTCGTGGGGCCACAGCCTCATTAGTACCGGTTCGTGGCACCAACAGGGACCAAAGGGTGGAATTGGTCCCGGTTCGTGCCACCAACCGGGACCAATGGCCTTGCACAGCGGGGTGGTGGTGAGTTTAGTCCCACCTCGCTAGCTAAGGGAGAGCCGCACCTGTTTATAAGGTGCGGTGCGCCTGAGCTGTCGAGCTCCTCTCTAAAGCAGGCTTACGGGCCTAACCTCTCTGTACATGCATGTGGGCCTACTGGGCCTTCTGCGGGCCTGAATCCTGGCCCATGGATGGGTTTCTAATCGTATTCAGGCCGTGGTGGCCCAGTAGGTGGCATAATTTTTAATTTTTGGCCTGTTATTTTTCATGCATTTACTAATTATTTTGAGCTATAAGACCCTAAAATTGAAAAGCATTTCAAATGAACTCTGAAAAGGTTGAAAGTTGGCATGGTATCATCATTTCATCCACATAGCATGTGCAAGAAAGTTGAGAGGGTTACTGCAAAAACTAGATGCACTTCTTGTACAAAACGGACAATGGTATCATACTCGTCTATTACAAAGTTGGCATGGTATCATCATAATAGTTGTGGGAGAAAGTCTTCACTTTTTCTTCGCTTGTGTCATTTGCTTATTGCGCCGTAACCATGGATAATCTTCATCGTTTATCAGGATGCTTGGGTCAGCCTTGACTTTGAAGGGAGGAATTTCATGAAACTTTTCATAATCTTCAGACATGTCTGTCTTGCCCTCCACTCCCACAATGTCCCTTTTTCCTGAAAGAACTATGTGGCGCTTTGGCTCATCGTATGATGTATTCACTTCCTTATCTTTTCTTTTCCTCGGTCTGGTAGACATGTCCTTCACATAGATAACCTGTGCCACATCATTGGCTAGGACGAACGGTTCGTCAGTGTACCTAAGATTGTTCAGATCCACTGTTGTCATTCCGTACTGTGGGTCTACCTGTACCCCGCCTCCTGATAGATTGACCCATTTGCACTTAAACAAAGGGACCTTAAAATCATGTCCGTAGTCAAGTTCCCATATGTCCATTATGTAACCATAATATGTGTCCTTTCCCCACTCGGTTGCTGCATCAAAGCGGACACCGCTGTTTTGGTTGGTGCTCTTTTGATTTTGGGCGATCGTGTAAAATGTATTCCCATTTATCTCGTATCCTTTGTAAGTCAATACAGTCGAAGATGGTCCCCTGGACAACGAGTACAACTCATCACAAACAGTGGTGTCACCTCTGAGACGTGTTTCCAACCAACTGCTGAAAGTCCTGATGTGTTCACATGTAATCCAGTCGTCACACTGCTCTGGGTGTTTGGAGCGCAGACTGTTCTTGTGTTCATCGACATACGGGGTCACCAAGGTAGAGTTCTGTAGAACTGTGTAGTGTGCTTGAGACCAAGAATATCCGTCCCTGCATATTATTGAGTCCCCCCTCCAAGCGTGCCTTTTCCAGTCAGTCTCCCTTCATACCGCGATTTAGGGAGACCTATCTTCTTAAGGCCAGGAATGAAGTCAACACAAAACCCAATGACATCCTCCGTTTGATGGCCCATGGAGATGCTTCCTTCTGGCCTAGCGCGATTACGGACATATTTCTTTAGGACTCCCATGAACGTCTCAAAGGGGAACATATTGTGTAGAAATACGGGCCCCAGAATGACAATCTCGTCGACTAGATGAACTAGGACGTGCGTCATGATATTGAAGAAGGATGGTGGGAACACCAGCTCGAAACTGACAAGACATTGCGCCACATCACTCCTTAGCCTTGGTATGATTTCTGGATCGATCATCTTCTGAGAGATTGCATTGAGGAATGCACATAGCTTCACAATGGCTAATCGGACGTTTTTCGGTAGAAGCCCCCTCAATGCAACCGGAAGCAGTTGCGTCATAATCACGTGGCAGTCATGAGACTTTAGGTTCTGGAACTTTTTCTCTGGCATATTTATTATTCCCTTTATATTCGACGAGAAGCCAGTCGGGACCTTCATACTGAGCAGGCATTCAAAGAAGATTTCTTTCTCTTCTTTCGTAAGAGCGTAGCTGGCAGGACCTTCATACTGCTTCGGAGGCATGCCGTCTTTTTCGTGCAAACGTTGCAGGTCCTCCCGTGCCTCAGGTGTATCTTTTGTCTTCCCATACACGCCCAAGAAGCCTAGCAGGTTCACGCAAAGGTTCTTCGTCACGTGCATCACGTCGATTGAAGAGCGGACCTCTAGCTCTTTCCAGTAGGGTAGGTCCCAAAATATAGATTTGTTCTTCCACATGGGTGCGTGTCCCTCAGCGTCATTCGGAACAGCTAGTCCGCCGGGACCCTTTCCAAAGATTACGTGTAAATCATTGACCATAGCAAGTACGTGATCACCGGTACGCATGGCGGGCTTCTTCCGGTGATCTGCCTCTCCTTTGAAATGCTTGCCTTTCTTTCGACATTGATGGTTGGTCGGAAGAAATTGACGATGGCCCAGGTACACATTCTTCCTGCTTTTGTCCAGGTACATACTTTCAGTGTCATCTAAATAGTGTGTGCATGCGTGGTATCCCTTGTTTGTCTGTCCTGAAAGGTTACTGAGAGCGGGCCAATCGTTGATGGTTACAAACAGCAACGCGTGTAGGTTAAATTCCTCCTGTTTGTGCTCATCCCACGTACGTACACCGTTTCCATTCCACAGCTGTAAAAGTTCTTCAACTAATGGCCTTAGGTACACATCAATGTCGTTGCCGGGTTGCTTAGGGCCTTGGATGAGAACTGGCATCATAATGAACTTCCGCTTCATGCACATCCAAGGAGGAAGGTTATACATACATAGAGTCACGGGCCAGGTGCTGTGATTGCTGCTCTGCTCCCCGAAAGGATTAATGCCATCCACGCTTAAACCAAACCATACGTTCCTTGGGTCAGCTGCAAACTCAGCCCAGTACTTTCTCTCGATTTTTCTCCACTGCGATCCGTCAGCGGGTGCTCTCAACTTCCCGTCTTTCTTACGGTCCTCACTGTGCCATCGCATCAACTTGGCATGCTCTTCGTTTCTGAACAGACGTTTCAACCGTGGTATTATAGGAGCATACCACATCACCTTCGCAGGAACCCTCTTCCTGGGGGGCTCGCCGTCAACATCACCAGGGTCATCTCGTCTGATCTTATACCGCAATGCACCGCATACCGGGCATGCGTTCAGATCCTTGTACGCACCGCGGTAGAGGATGCAGTCATTAGGGCATGCATGTATCTTCTGCACCTCCAATCCTAGAGGGCATACGACCTTCTTTGCTGCATATGTACTGTCGGGCAATTCGTTATCCTTTGGAAGCTTCTTCTTCAATATTTTCAATAGCTTCTCAAATCCTTTGTCAGGCATAGCATTCTCTGCCTTCCACTGCAGCAATTCCAATACAGTACCGAGCTTTGTGTTGCCATCTTCGCAATTGGGGTACAACCCTTTTTTGTGATCCTCTAACATGCGATCGAACTTCAGCTTCTCCTTTTGACTTTCGCATTGCGTCCTTGCATCGACTATGACCCGGCGGAGATCATCATCATCGGGCACTGGTTCCTCTTGATCTTCAGCGGCTTCCCCCCTTGCAGCATCATTGGGCACATCGTCTGGTTCCTCTTGATCTTCAGCAGCTTCCCCCGTTGCAGCATCACCGTATTCAGGGGGCACATAGTTGTCATCGTCCTCTTCTTCTTCGCCGTCTTCCATCATAACCCCTATTTCTCCGTGCCTCGTCCAAACATTATAGTGTGGCATGAAACCCTTGTAAAGCAGGTGGGTGTGAAGGATTTTCCGGTCAGAGTAAGACTTCGTATTCCCACATATAGGGCATGGACAACACATAAAACCATTCTGCTTGTTTGCCTCAGCCACTTCGAGAAAATCATGCACGCCCTTAATGTACTCGGAGGTGTGTCTGTCACCGTACATCCATTGCCGGTTCATCTGCGTGCATTATATATAATTAAGTGTGTCAAAAACCATTACAGAACATCATGAATAGATAATTAAGTGACCAAATTAATAGAAGTTCATCATCACATTAGAACCAAAGTACATACATAGTTCTCATCTAACAACATATATATAGCTCTCCAGAGCATCTAATTAATTAAACCATACATTGAAACTATGTAAAACATTTCAATGCGAAAACAAATGCGATCGTAATCGCAACCAAGGTAACAATTGATCCAACGGCATAATGATACCAAGCCTCGGTATGAATGGCATATTTTCTAATCTTTCTAATCTTCAAGCGCATTGCATCCATCTTGATCTTGTGATCATCGACGACATCCGCAACATGCAACTCCAATATCATCTTCTCCTCCTCAATTTTTTTATTTTTTCCTTCAAGTAATTTTTTTCTTCTTCAACTAAATTTAACCTCTCGACAATAGGGTCGGTTAGAATTTCCGGTTCAACCACCTCCTAGATAATAAAATCTATGTCACGTTGGTCGGTATATTTGTCATAAACAATAAATGAACCAAATAGTTATAAAAAGATAATATATACCACATCCGAATCATAGACAGGACAAGGGCCGACGGGGGCGGATACCAAAACCATTGCACTATGTAATAAGAAGGAATAATAAAAGTAACAAAATTAGACAAGTAACTATCTAAAGTAAGAATTTTTTCCTTTCAGAAAGAAGATAAGAACAAGAGGCTCACCACGGTGGTGCTGGCGACGAGATCGGCGCGGGCGATCGACGGCGGTGAAGACGGGGACGGGACGTGACGGACCGCTAAACCTAGACAAATCTCGGGGAAAATGGAGCTCGGAGGTCGAGTTTCGAGAGGACAAAGATTAACTAGTGTGGCTCAGACATTTCATCGAACACCTCATGTGCATAGGAGGTGAGCTAGAGCACCCAAATGCCCTCCCCTCGCCGGCCAGAAAAAACAGAGCACTCTCGAGTGCTCTGCTGTGGCGATGGGGTATATATAGGGAACTCATTGGTCCCGGTTGGTGGCACCAACTGGGACTAAAGGCCTTTGGTCCCGGTTGGTGCCACGAACCGGGACCAATGCCCCCCTTTAGTCCCGGTTGGTGGCACCAACCGGGACCAAAGGCCTTGTGCTGGAACTGGAGCAGGGTGGGATGTTTAGTCCCACCTCGCTAGCCGAGAGGCTTCGACAGTGGTTTATAAGCGCAGCTGCGCTGACCACTTCGAGCTCCTCTCAAATGCAGGCTTACGGGCCTATTCTGTCACTATTTGCCTGTGGGCCTACTGGGCCTTCTGCGGGCCTGAATCATGGCCCATGGATGGGTTTCTAGTCGTATTTAGGCCGTGGTGGCCCAGTAGGGGGCATAATTTGTTTCCTCTCTTTTTTTTCTCTTTTGCTTTATTTGTTTTATTTTGTTTCTACTTACAACAAAAAACTTATTTATTTTATTTCTAATTACTTATGTATTTTACTTTAATTATTTTATTTTTATTTATTTTACTGCTGCTATTTTTATTTATTTTACTGCTGCTATTTTTACTTAATTTATTAAGGTTTATTTATTGTAGTTACTATAGTTTATTTTATTTTATTTTATTAGGGTTTACGAGCTGTGGGAGGGACGAGGGGTGGCGACGTGCTGTGGGACACGATGCAGGGGCCGAGGAGGGAATTTAGGGTTAAGTTTTTATACGGGAACGGTTAGACGGGCTTCAGCGGGCTTTCACCGGGCTTGTGGGGTTTTACCAGGTCATCGATGAGAGTTTCCAAAAATGTCATTAGAAATCCGTCATGGATTAACAGGTTACTTGTAGTGATATGTCGAGCACAATGAGTGGTGATCCTCCGGCCTCCCACTCGCACGCAGCCGCCGCCACCCTCCCGCTCGCTCGCCGCCGCCGTCGTCACCAGTCCCAGCCATGGCGCCGCCGCTGCCGTCGTGCCCCTGAAGACCTATTCATCTTGCCTGAAGGTGATCCTGTGTCAGATCCTCCACTTAACCTGCGTGGACCGGCTCGTGGGTCACTGACAGTGGGTCCCTTGGCCCCACTGGTCAGGTTTGACCAGTCGCCCCCGCCTCCTTCCTCCTCTGGCCGAACAGAGGCGGGGCTCCGGCGATCAACGCCGGCGAACGGCGGCCCCTCGCGGGGTCCTGAGGGCGGGGATGGATCCGCCAGGCCGGGGCGGTCCTCCCGGTGGTCGAGGAGGTGGCGGGGATGGAGGGAGTCGCCGGCGGCGAGCTCCGCGGTGGACGGCAGCTTCGGGAGGTTTGGGGCTTTGGCCTACGGTGGTTCCCCGACGCAGCTGAGGGTTTGGGCGGCTCCGCACGGTCGAGGGGAGGAGGATGGTGGTGCTATCCGGACGGGGGGGGCTCTGGTTGCGACTGAATGGACCGGAGGGCGGCGGCGGCTGTACTGGCCGGAGATGGGGAAGAAGACCCTCCCTAGTCGATTGCCTGCTATGGGGGTGCTAGGTGGGGTGGCTTGAGGTCGCCTGAGGGACTGGACGGACTCGGGGGCTCCTTATATATGCGGCCGGAGTCGGTTCCAACGGCGGCCGTGGATAAGAACGGCGAACCGCCGTTCTCTAGCCTGCAGGACGTCGTGGCGGCGACGGGCACTAGTGGACGAGCTCGCGGATAAGCTTGGACTGCTCTAGAGGCGAGCTGGCGAGCGGCTGTGGCTCGGGCGGCGCCGTCCATGGCAGGGGCCTGCTGTGGCCGGCCGTCGTGCCCCTGAAGACCTATTCATCTTGCCTGAAGGTGATCCTGTGTCAGATCCTGCACGATACCTCATCACTACAACACGTCGGCGGCGGTGGATGAGGCGTCCATGGCCCTGGTGGCGCCTTCAAGGGAGGACGCATGATCTTCAAGGGAGGACAGGCCATCAGATTCATCCACTTGGTAGCGTCTTTGTTCATCCAGGTTTGACGATTCATCTTTTCATTATCTAGTCTCTCAGGGATGTCAAACGTACCCTCAACAACTAACGTCAGCATTTATTTTGTTCTGTAGTGAACCCCCTCGATGAATGCATGTCTGTTGCCATGGCTAGAGAAAATTCTACATATCCACATCCTGATAACCAACAAGATAAGTAGCAGCTTTGATATGGAGGTATTTTCCTTCACTGCGTGCTTTTTCTTTGTGCCCTTTACTGTACTGTAGTAGCATTTGCTAAATTGCATTGAGAGAATAGGACGGCACAACAAGCTAGGGCTTCAAGAAAACCAACCAAATTCCTTTTTTTTTGGGATCAACCAACCAAATTGCTGTAATAGCACGATCCGCAAGACTTAGAAGGGATCTACACATGACATCGGTGGCTTCTCCTCCGCCTGCTATTTGCCGCTTTGACACTGTTGACAGATCCGAGTTCCACCTGCTAGGCTCGAATGGTAGATGTTACGGGCAACTGTATGTGAATCCCACTCCAAGGGATCGCCCTTCTCTATCCCAGATATGGCGGTTATGGAGTTGATGGCTCGTGTTTTTTTTTCTCTTTTGCTTTATTTTTTTGTTTTGTTTCTACTTACAACAAAAAACTTATTTATTTTATTTCTAATTACTTATGTATTTTACTTTAATTATTTTATTTTTATTTATTTTACTGCTGCTATTTTTATTTATTTTACTGCTGCTATTTTTACTTAATTTATTAAGGTTTATTTATTATAGTTACTATAGTTTATTTTATTTTATTTTATTAAGGTTTATTTAGTTTTATTTATTTTATTAAGGTTTATTTAGTTTTATTTATTTTATTAAGGTTTATTTATTATATAAATATAAAAAAATGAACATAGATGCGCTTATAGAGAAAATTAAACCTAAATTCACAGTAAATTTCAATTTACTGTGAATTTAGGTGAAATTCGCTGTATAAGGGCATCTATTTTCACTTTAAGAGAAGCTCAACAAGGCATAGAGGGACGGGCTTATAAACTGGTGTGAGCACCCTTCGGTTGGCGAGGTGGGACTAAACACTGGCCGCAACTAGGACCAGCCCTTTATTCCCGGTTTGTGGTATGAACCGGGACTAAAGGGTGGTGGGCCAGGAGCGTGGCCCATTGGTCCCGGTTTGTCCCACCAACCGGGACCAAAGGGTCCGGACGAACCGGGACCAATGCCCCCACGAGGCCCGGCAGGCCCCTAGCCGCACGAACCGGGACCAATGCTCACATTAGTCCCGGTTCGTGACTGAACTGGGGCTAATGTGAAAACTGCCCTGTGACCTAAGCCCTGTTTTCTACTAGTGTATGTAAACCGCAAAGGTGGATGTGCACATTCTAAATTTCAGAAACAAATTAATTGTAAATTTCTGCAACATTAAAAAATTATAGTTTATATTTTTGTGTGTATGTTAACAAAAATATGAAGGAGTGCATATTTCATTTATTATTTCAAAATTACGACCCGCACATTAGTCTGGTTTGTGTAACAGGAAATTCAAAGTATTTCTTATTCAGACGCTAGTATAAATATTTACATTTTAAAGGAAAAAAACTCAGGAATTTCTCAAATTTAAAGAGGGATTGGATTGATATTATTTGTTGAATTTTTTCCCTAAAAGAAGGCTGGGAGCAGAATGTTTGCACTTGATATGGTCTTATTAGTATATTTTTAAGGAAGATAATGAAGACAAAATAACAAATTTATAGGTAGATAAGTTTGATTTTTCTTATCACAAATATGTCCTCCATACTTTCCTCTGCCTTAATAACACCATTTCATATTTTTGCATACACCTAATTAAACTGTAAATATGGAAAAACTGTTGCTCAAGCCTAACTTAATTATATGCAGTACAAATTATAGGACAAAACTGCAGGTTTTTAGAAAATATGAATAACATCAATTCCCAATCACAGGCCTGTTCAAATGAATGCCTAGCCCTATATGCTCTGTAAGGTACAAAGGAAGAGAAAATGTCCATATACATTTAGACATAGAAGAACATGATCTGAAAGAGTAGCTATGAGCTCAGATATAAAACTGGAAGTTGCTAGTGTATGTAGATTTCCATTTTTATATTTTTCTCGTCTCTTCATTGGAAGATAACATGTACTATAACTTAGCATGCATATGTGCGGACATAGCAATTGGTCAGCTACAGAATGTTGATCGGAATACAGTTGGAAACTTAGATAGCAAGACATACTATACTTCTAGCCATTTATTCATGTCTTGAAATCCTCTAGTCAAGAAGTCAACCAAATCATCAATTATTATAAGGGAAAGAAACTAAGAAATAAAAGGATCTGAAAGATAATGCCAACAAAATAGCTGTGCAACACACCATCTGTACAGAAAAACTGTATGTAGCTATCATGCATGCATATGATTCATGATCCTTGATTTCATCATAATCCAGTTGAAGAGAGGAAAACATACATCTATATAGGATGTACGCCACTGTCACCCATCTGCCTATGGCATCCAGACACGCCGTTGCCAGCCGTTGCACCACCAACCTGACACTTGGGCATCTCACACCACCACATGAGGATGATTGGTGGTCGAGTCCGTAGCAGGCTGTTGTTCTGGGTCTCTATCAGCCTGCTCGCAACATCCATATCGATGTCCTCGCCGGACAAAAAACTGAGCTATTGTTGGTAGCTAATGTTCTTCTGACTGTCTTCCAAAATGAACTACAAAGGTATGACCAGATTGCCTATAAACAGTGGGATAAATAAATGGAATATGTTTTAGTTTGATTTTTGAAAGACATGGTTAACATGGTTGAACTCTAAAAAACCAAATTCATAGATGAGGTTAGAGAGGTCGGCCAGGTTACATAGCTATTCTATCTAGAAAATAACAGAATCAAGGTAGCAACAGGTCGGTTATTGACATGTTGCTACAGAGTCTCGGTGCACGGAATAAGTTCCGAAATAATGATAACTTCTTTCCAGTGTCTTAAACTAATCATCATCTTCCAAGCTTGAACATTATTAAAACAATATAAATTTAATAACAGTGCAACTCTACATATGTATAAGAGGATGTCAAAATCCCAGCCACTGATTAGCAATTATGTGAAGCTCCAGATGCCCCAAAGGCATCAACGTAGTGCAGACCTGTTCATACATGTTCATTACGTTTGAGTGGAATCATCCCCGGAATCAGCACCACCGGCGTTAGGCTGCGTTTCTCGATCTTCTCTGAACGACCAGTAGAGTGGCAATGGAGAGGACGTGGGTGGATCTGCAGGGCATAAAGACCAAATGCATGTGAGCGAGGATACCATGACACATGGGAAAAGAGGAGATCAATCGCTCGAGCTGGCGGAGAAGAAGCCACAATAGATGGCGCTCATTGACAGGCATGACGGCGGCATGAGGACGACAAAGCCGGCAGGTTCGCCAGGCCTCGGCAGACTCGCTATGGCTTTTTCTTTAGATGATCCACCATCTATGGGATTTCTCTTTATGAACGGCGATCTTCTGAGAAACAATAACGTGGAGCGGCAGAGAATCCTCGGGAGAGGGCGAGATATTAGGAGTTCTATTTGTTTATACCATACCTAATCAAGCTCGTTACCGCAAGGCAGGAATTGCAAATTGTACTGTATTTGCCTAGCTACGTGACCAAGCTAGTTACGGCAAGGCAGTAATTGCAAATTGTATTTGCCTAGCTACGTGACCAGATTGGCAATAATTGCAAATTGTATTTGCCTAGCTACGTGAGCAGATTGGACTTCTTGTTGCCCGTATAGCACATACCCTTTTTTTAAATGGTATAGCACACACCTTTAGCATTACGTGCAATGTTGATTGGACTTGCCTTCTCTAGAAACTATATTGGACGTGTTGCCCGTATAGCACATACCTTTTTTTAAATGGTATAGCACAGACCTTTAACATTACGTGCAACGTTTTATGGATCAATCCGGAACCTAGTAAAAAAAGATTCATTGATTGATTTCTAGGATTGATCTACACCATAATAACTTGGTCCCACCAGATTAACGGCTCCTAATTTCTAATTAACGTGGAAATTTCTTGAAAGTCTAGAATTAGTATAGGTATATAGATAGATAGATGGATAGATAGATATAGATATAGATATAGATAGATAGATAGATAGAAGATAAGATATAAGATATAAGATGGTCCCTCTTGGCCGCTTCACCACACAAGGGCGTTGAGGATTTGCATGCTAATTTCACAATTCCCATCATCCCCAGAACACAAAATTGAAAGAAAAAACGCTTTAGAGATATACTCCCTCCTTTCCGGTTTATAGGGCTTATCTCAAAATTTTAGTTTTTCCATTTTATAAGGCTCAATCTGGTTGTTCCCCATCACATGTTCAGATTCTAAGGTGCATTAAATCATTGCATGCAAGTATTAAGAGAAAATTGACCAATGCATGTACTTTATGCATGCATGCATTGCAACTAATGCATTGATAAACATAATTTTTTGAGGAAAACAAGAGCATTAATTAGGTGCTTTTGCAAACTACAAAAAATATTCCACCACTCACCATCTTTTTGAATTGAGCCCTATAAACCGGAAAGGAGAGAGTAGTAGTTCTGCTGCTCCCCACTCATTGAATACATAATATATTTTCTTTTTCTGAACCTGATTCTTCTAAAAATGCAAGAATTGGAGATCTGCAATTGAGTGAGCTTACGAATGCATAAGCATGATGCAGCAACTAAACCTTCAAAAAGAAACTTCAGAGTTACGATAGTATGATTCAGAAGGTCTAAAGTGTAGCGCTGATGGAAACATTACACTGCAGGCTGCAATCCTGAATAATCACGAGTTCACGATAAAGATAAAATCTGACAATTAAAATGGAAATATATTGGGGAAAATAAAAACTATTTTGTTTATTGGCACCTTATTATGACTCGTCCCTATTAGGATGGCAAGAGCTCCAGGAAAAAAAGCACATCCAAGTATTGACTGTGGGATATGGTATGAATCATTCCATTTTTCAGTGCATATATGATATATCAATATCATCTTCTTCTCTTCTTAAATTTGATCTTTTTGTGAGTGTAACTATACTAAGTTAGCATCTCTTCTCACACTAAAAATGAGAACCGTGACTTGAAAATTAAAATGACATTTTTCACCATCACCATTGGTCCATCAGTTTGTTCCTAATTATGTATAGATAGACTGAAAAGGGAATAAAGCATCTAGAGTAACTTACCTGGAGACCTATAACATAAAACTGGATCCCTATAACATTGATTCTGCCACACTGATTCTTGCAAGAGCAGAAGGTGGTAACCTTTTGACAGGGTAAATGTGAAATAAATAAACCTCATGATGTGTATCAGGAAATGGCAATTCAGAGTTTTGTTTAGCATTTTGGGTAACAGCAGGTTCCAAAGTCGCAGACACTGCACCATCAGAGAGCGTACTATTCAAAAAAGAAGCATATTCATCACTTCATTTGATAGATTCTGTCAAGTAAATAAAATTATGATTCTCAAAGAGAAAACATACCTACTACGTCCACTGATCCACGAAAACCTGTCAAGAGCAAATACTGCCATTAAGAACCAATAATTCTGAATCAGAAGTAGTCGATTATCCCATGAAAAAACGTCAGAATAAGCAATTGACAACAATTGGTACCCACAGTCACATTTTCTACTTAAGCTAAACAACTATACATAAACGTCAAATGAACATTGTTAAGTACATCCAGAATTCTAAATCCAAAGTTTTGAAAGTTGTATATCGGATCACACGAACGATCAACTCTTCATCCAGAATTCTGACCTATCAACTGAATCTACCACCAAAACCACTACAGTTCCACATATCCACAGATCGGATCAGGAACAATACAAGGAACGCACAACCGATTCAACATGAGGAGTGAGATCTAAGAGGGAGGGAGGAGTCGGCTAATTAGTAATTACGCGGAGTCGATGGGGGCGATGAGGATGAGGCCGTTGTAGAGGTACTGGCCATAGTGGTGGAGCGAGAGATTGGAGTTGTCGGCGAGGCATCATCGAAGCGACACATTGAACAGATAGAAAGTTAACCTTACTTGCAATTTCTCGATCAAGCAGAGCATGACAACATCCAGCAAAACAAACATAGTTCTCAGTTCCCTCCTATTCATCCATGTGCATCGTCCTCGCAACTGTCAGATAACCCCCAGCAGCACCAGTCCTATCTATCTCCGCATCTATCTTCCATGCAAGCTGGACACAGCCACCTTGGAGGACGCTCGAATATTCTTGTGAGTGAATCTTTATTTTTAGTACTGGCCAAGTCACATGCCAAATATAGTATTCCCTCTGATCCATATTACTTGTCGCTCAAATGGACGGAGGGAGTAGTATCAAAACGTTCATCATGCAGTAATTAGTTGCAAGTCATCCTGTCTGTCTGCACTGCATTATTTACGCACTGCATTATTTCGACAGCTGAACAAAAACAGAAATCTACTTTTAATGTTCAAATCAGGTGCACTGTTATCGTGAATTGTCTTGATGGTATGTTTTGTATTTCAGCCAAGCGGCCCTGCAAAGTTCTGCGACGAGTGCGGTTCGCCGTATTTAAGGACGGCATCCAAGTTCTGTTCAGAGTGTGGCACCAAGAGGCTAGGGATCCGACTGAGCGATGCATAGTTAAGGAATTTTGTCGCAGTTCAATGTTGTTTCTTTTTTCTGCGGGGAGTTCAATGCTGTTTCAGCCATGATGGGTTTTGGTTGTTGTAACTGAACTTGAGTTCACTCTTGCTTCCTTCAATGGAAATATATATCGATGGATGTGACTCCCTCATATATCAGCTGTTGTTAACTGCTGTGCCTTACTATGATCTATATACTTTTTCTTTAAGTGAAAACAATTGATGGAATAAATGGAATATTAGCCCTTGTAGTCAGCATACAGTTTACGGAAAAATGAGCCATTTGCTTGTTTTGTGTAAATCTAGGGGAATTTTGCGTAATCCATTTATCACCTTTTCATTCTAGAATTGTCTACTATAGATCTCATAAAAATACATTACTTGTCAAACAAACTATGAATATCGGAGATAGAATTGACACCCCACAAATTGGTCGTCACTTATTTCTTCAGCAAGATATTTTCTTTACCAAATTAACTTGAAGCCATTTGTTTTATCACTTGGCATCTTCTCAAACATGTATTCCCTTTACCTATAGAATAAATTCATATCCATGAAACTGCAACACTGGACTACAATCAAAGTGCAGCATACTCATAATAAACTATGAATGGAAGTGCAGCTACATTAGAGGGGCAGTAATTAAAATTGATGTACACCAAACCAAGACACTGGACTGCAATCAAAATACTACTAATAATAAACCATGAACTGCGAGACACAGTAGCATCCTAGCAGCAGTACACTGCCTGAAGATGTATGCACCACTGCGCTAGACGGTCGGCGATCACCACGGCACGGCCGCCAGCTGCCGCGCAGCCTGGTCGACGCTCACCATGGAAGTGCAGCCACATTAGAGGCAGTAGTTCCTGCAACTATGAAGCCATCTCCTGCAACTCCACGTCTATCTCCTTCAGAGCGTTCTTGATGCTCGACAGCTTTGACTCGAGTGCCCTCAACCCCTCTGTGGCGCGAGCCCGCTCCAGCTTTGCCGCATCGTACCCCTCGTGCAGGTGATCTGCTTTCTTGACAAGGGTCAGGAGGCTGTTGACGCGCTCGCGCATGAAGCCAACGTCCATGCCCATCATCTCAAAGGACTCCAGGTCCTTCTTCCATCGTGCGAGGTCCTCGCGGGAAGGAGAGGCGGCGGAGGCCCTGATGCCCTTGGCTATGCGAACCGTCTCGATGATCACTCCTGCAGCAAGCAAAGGTTCGAGGTTCTTCTGCAGACGCCCATGGAGGAGAGACTTGCGGTCGTGGCAGAGCCCGTGGTACGCCCTACGTGTCTCGGTGGGGAGTTGTTTGTCATCGATGGCAGAACCGCCGACAATGACCTTGAAGCTTCTGAAG
This sequence comes from Aegilops tauschii subsp. strangulata, assembly GCF_002575655.3. Classification (NCBI taxonomy): domain Eukaryota; kingdom Viridiplantae; phylum Streptophyta; class Magnoliopsida; order Poales; family Poaceae; genus Aegilops; species Aegilops tauschii. The sequence continues at coordinate 647,518,730 of NC_053041.3, read as the reverse complement.
CTTTTTACAACGTTGAAGTCGGTCCCTGGTTCTGAAGATCCAATGCCATCTTCTTTGTTCTTGGCTGATTTCGAACCCGGTGGCCTCCCTCTCTTGCTCTTGGCGGTTTTGAGACTTGCTGGCCTCCCACTCTTTGTCTGTAAAACAACAAATCAAAGAGTTGGCCACAATAAGAAATTTAGACTCCCATCCACAGCGCAAGGTGTGAAATAATAAATGAAATGTAAGGTCTTATGTGTGGCTCAAAGTCATCAAAACATGTCTTAAGTGAAACAATTTGAAAATATTTCATGGAATGCCTTACCGGCGGCTCATAGTCATCACCCTTGTCACTCTTGGCATCGCTGCTACTGCCGCTGTCAATCAACATTGGCTTATGCGCTAACGTACTGTTGGCTGGCCACCTTCTCTTCCTCTGAAAATAAAGTAAACAACCAAAACAAAGCAACAAATTCAGTATGTGTTTACATATGCCGCAGAGATATCATATAATCTGAGGCATGAAAAGTACTTTTATGAGAATAACCAAAATTTTCCTTACTTTGTAGGTCATAGTGATAGTCCTCACTTCATAGCCAGAGCTTGGACGCTTTACTTGCTCATTCTCCAACCTGCCGTTGTGAACCAAAGTGAGCTTTGGATTCGCCAACGCCGTCTTCTGCCCTGTCTCTACCTTTGCAGACTTGAGGAAACACGATGGCATCCCCCCCTTCCCCTGGAAAATAATTAGGAAACCAAGTCAGACTACTCATTGTTACGAGCATAAACATAAATTGCACAATATATTTTTTTACTGTACTAAACTTTAACTAGTGAATGTAGCAATAAGTAACAGTAGTAATCACTAGTCAGTTCGTCAACGCCAGAAATAGACAATCTGGCATGTAAGGTAGCGCGTGTGTGTGGGTTGTGCGTGTCTATATTGTACTCGCTCTGTAAACTAATACACTAATACAGTATTAATTTACAGAGGGAGTACTCACTTAATTAGATTATAAAAGACATATCAGCGAGTTTCAGCAAAATTCAGATGCGTCATTTCTTGGCATGTAAGTTAGCGGTACCAGCAGCAAAGAGAGAATAACAAAAATGTGTATCTCAGTCTCAGGGATGGAGAAAATGAAGAGGACTCTTTCCTTGTTATCCTTCTTAAGAATCGACCATCTTTGTCCTCTTTTTTTTCTGTGCCGGAAAGAGCTCACTAAAAATTGTTCACATATAAATAGATAAATAAACCAAAGCATGAAGAAACCTCATGAAATCCTTGTATAATAAATAAAAAGTGTAGTAATATTTAGTTTGTTGCCACATTACCGATGAGCACTAGAAAGAAAATAAATAAATAAGAGATGAGCACTAGTAGAAGGCATGGCTGAAGATTCAGAAACAAAAGGTGAAAAGGCTAATTAAATGGTCGACAAAGAAAAGGGACTACTGAAGTGACCTGAGAACAATCTCACTAACTTAAATTTTTCCTATGTTCAATTCATCGACTGACGACAAACCCGCAAAGTAAGCCATATGAAAGTGGCTTGCTGTTTTTATCCGAATCAGTCGATATATGATAACATGAGTTCACAGGTACTCTGAAGCTTGGAGAAGGCAGAATTAAATGACTAAAATGCAGCAATGTGAGGTTGTATTATTGGGCGCAAAATCATCATCCTCATCGTCAACGTGTCTGCTGCTGCTACCACCGTTCCCGAGCTCGAATGCTGTCTCCTGCCCGATCTCGAAATTGGCAGACCGCGGGGAATCACCTACCGGCGTGCCTCGCTCCCTCTGGAAATTATGCGACAGAGCTATCTGTAACTGTCACGCGAGTAAATATCAGTCAGATCTATAACCAAGATATACAGTCCATGGACGTTTCTTTTCGTAATCTTCTCAAGTATCCTATAGCAAAGGTGATGTTCGATCCATCAATCGGAAAATTGAAAACAACCACATGGACGTATGTATCGATAGAAGTAGATGTACAGATATGTATGCATAAATAAATGAATGGATGAAAGGAGTCGGAGATGGAGAGGGGACTTGCTTTGATGGGCTCGTCGACGACCGCCATGGCACTTGCGTCTGATGGGACCTCCGATGCAGTGGGAGGAGGAGGAAGGAGAAGGGGACGGAGTCGGAGGAGGAAGGAGATGATAGTACTGTTACCACCTACTATAACGGAATGGGAAGGAGCTTGCCGACCGTTGGGCAGCGACGGTGATCGGCGATATTTATGGTTGGGAGTGTTTACCGTTTGGCACCTTTCCAAAAGAGCTAAAAATCAGATGATTTGTTTCCATCCAACCCAGATATAAATTGATACATATCTACTGTTAAGAGCATCTACAGCCGGGACTTGGCAAATCCGCTCCCTCAAACACCCGTGGACGCGTCCGGGCACGTCCGCAGGCACTGACCACATCCGGACACCATATCTCAAATCCATACAAACTCATGCAACTACGCCGACGCACACGCATCGTCCGGCTACTCCATCACACTACATTAAACATGCCATTGGACTAGCAAAATTTGGCATGTTTGGCTATGGTGGATTTTACCCACGACTGCCCTTGCCCTTCCCGGCGCCCTTGTTGTCCTTCTCGCGGAAGTACAGGTCGAAGACTCAGTATGGATCGAGCCGGATCTGCTCGTCGTCGCTGTCCTCCTTCTCCTCCTTCGGTGGTAGTCCAGCCATGGCACGGACCGCCCGATTCTTCTCTCGGGCGAGGGCGTGCGTGTTCCTCCGCAGCCGTTTCTTCACAATGCGTGCGTGGATGGCTTCTCCTCTGCAGCCGCCTGCGCCGCCGTATCAGCCGCCTCCGCCGCCGCGATACGGGCCTCGGCAACCCTTATCCTCTCGTTCCCACGGTGGGCCGCCCGTTACCGGTAGGACTCATAGTCTGCCCGACCGGTGATGGGGAAGGAGAGGTGTTCCGGCTGCCGGGACCGCGAGGATCCAGCACCAGAGGACCCGAGAGCCCGATGAGCCGACACTAAGTCATCACGGCTAGCGGATGGATCCGTCCGCCGGCCGGGCGCTGTCCTCCCGTGAGCGGCGGAGTGCAATGCGGACTGCCATTGCCTCCTCCAACCCACACGAGATGACACCGTAGGGAGGTTTGGGACAATCCGGACTGGTCGAAGTCCGATCTGCTGTCTGCCATGGCAGAGAAGGCCAGAAACCGCCGAAGGTGAGCTCGGGTGACGGAGGGGAGTGGAGTGAAGTGGTTAGGGTTTGCTCCGGCAAGAGGATAGGGACGAATATAAGTAGGGTCGGGTGGGCCAGCATGGGCCGGGTCCGACGTGGCGGGCGTGCCCGGGCGCGCTCGGGTGCCCCCATATCCGCCCCATATTTGACCTGGATATGGTGGGTGCCGATCAGCCTGGGCGTTTGAGGCCCGTTTGAGGCGTCCGTTTGGGTCGAAAAAATGTGACCGGTTAGTGACTGGGCGGCGTATGAGGCTGGTTTGAGAGGTCCAGCCGCAGATGCTCTAACTACTCCAATTTGTTGGTCAACCCTTTATACCATAGTTTTAAAAACCGGATCAGTGACTAAACCAGTGAAGTTGTCGGTTCAAGTTTTCATCGATTAATTGGACCGCCGGTTCACCGGTTCGTCATCCGGTTTTTTTAAGGCTACAAAAAGTATTTTATTTAGCAGTAAAAAATGGTCAAATAAGCTCATTTACATTTATTTTACAGCATCATGTACTTTTTTTTGGGATGAGTGGATGACAGCAACGTGTGCACTAGGCCGCTGCCTGCTGGTAGTGCAGCAAACGGCCACACACGTATTGAGACGGCCCACTTTGGCGTGTTTTTGTCCAATCCAATGTGATTGTGATGCGTTTACGGCGCCTCTAGGGAGAGCAACTAGTTAACAAGCGCTCAAGCGCTCCTTTAAGAACCTCGCAACGATCAGTCATTCGCCACGTGTCGCGTTCTGGACGCTCCTTTCGGATTTTGTTTATTTTATTTTTTCGCACGTGTTTTTGGCTTTTTAAACGGTTTTTCTTTCAGTTTTTTTGACATTTTGGTTTTCCCTCGGTCTTTCTTAGCTTTTCGATCAATTTTTTTTTTCAAAAAAAAACAAATTTTGCGCGAAAAAACGCGTTATTTTTTCTTTCCCGAGAGTCACGGTTTTTCTTCCGCAAGAGGCACGGTTGTGCTTTAGCGAGAGTCACAGCCATGCCTTTCGGAAACGGAAAAAAACGCCTTTTCTTTTTTTTTTCTTTCACGAGAGTCACGGTTTTGCTTCCGCGAGAGGCACGGTTGTGCTTTCGTGAGAGTCACGGCTGTGCCTCTCGGAAAGGGAAAAACAAAACGCGTTTTTGTTTTTTTCTTTCGCGAGAGTCACGGTTTTGCTTCCGCGAGAGGCACGGTTGTGCTTTTGCGAGAGTCACGGCCGTGCCTCTCGGAAAGCGAAAAAATACGTGTTTTCTGTTTCTTTTTTTTGCGAGAGTCACGGTTTTGCTTTCGCGAGAGGCACGGTTGTGCTTTCGCGTGAGTCACGGCCGTGCCTCTCGGAAACGAAAAAAACGCGTTTTCTGTCTTTTTATTCCTTCCACGAGAGTCACGGTTTTGCTTCCACGAGAGGCATGGTTGTGATTTCGCGAGAGGCGCGGGCGTGCCTCTTTCGGAAAGGGAAAAAAACCATGCTCCCGGTTCGGTTTTTTCGCCCGGTTTTTTTTCTGGTTTTTTTGTGAAAAAAAGTTTGTCAAAACCTATCAACATGGGATCTAGTTTTGAAGATCTCGACGCGAGGAATCCAATGGTGAAAACCGTTCGAGATTTGGACGCACAGTTTAAGAGATAGAACGTTTTGAATAAACAGATCTATGAAAAAGGGAAAACTCTCATGTTGCGACAAGTGGCGCGCTGCATATGCGCCACTTGTCGCTACCTGGGAAAGTGGAGTGTTCTTTGCAACGAGTACTCCTTAATTAGTGATTTCGATGTCTAGCTCATAGCGAGACAGTAGCTCGAGGGATCCCGTAGTGGCCCTGCCAATAGGGAGTCTTGCTCTGTTTCGTTTGTTTGTGTTTGATTTTTTAATATATATTTTATATTTCTAAATATTTTTGAGTATTAGTTTATTTATTTACTGTATTCTATTTAGTTTTTAAAATGTTGATCAGCATTAAAAAGTCTTGATGTAATGTAAAAAATTTGTTTGCATAGTTTGTAGAAAATGTTCACAATATTCAAAAAATGGTTTTCATATTTGAAAGATGTTCATGTGTTTAAAAATAAGTTCGCAGCAATTTTTAAAAAATCATACAATGTTAAAATTTGTTTGTGCAATCTTCAAAAAATGTTTCGTACCATTCAAAAAAGGTTCATGAATTCGAAGAAAATTTCCGTAGCACTTAAAAACTGTTTGCACAACTAAAAATAATATTCATGGCATTTATGAAAAATGGTCATTGTGTGTTTAACAAAATTTGACATTGTATTTTGAAGATGTTTAATGTACATTTGACAAATATTCAAGGTGTGTTTAAAAAGTATTCAAATTGTATTTGGAAAATGTTTATCGTGTATCCAAATAGGTTCAACATGTATATGCATTTTTCAGTGTGTATTGAAATAAAGTCAACGTGTATTTGGAAAATGCAAAAAAAGAAAGGAATGAAAAACATAAAGCTCAATAATAAGACTAATAAAAACCAATAGAGAAAACAAACAGGAAAGAAAAATGAAGTATACCAAGAAAACACCGAATAACAAAAAGAAAAAAAAACAGAACTCGAATGGTTCTAAAACAAGTTTTTTTTTGTTGAGAAACTGGTTCTAAAACAAGTCTGTACATGTCAGTACTACCTTTCCAAATCCGGACCATTGAGCCCACCCACTAAGGTGGGCTCAGAGGCGAGCTCAGGATATATGTTGCTGTACAGCGAGATATAGCCTTTTCTCAGTTGTACAGATCTATTTTTGAGCTGTTTACTAGAAAACTAATTAAAAGGTTGCCTACTGTGAAAATTTTAACAAATGCTGACAAATTTTATTCCTTTTAAACATCTTTCAAGAATTTTAATAAATGCTTTCAAGTTTGAAAAACAATCCGTGGATTTTAAGAATGTTTGCAACCTTATAAAAATATATTCTGTAATTAACATAAATTTTTAGGATGTTTAAAATGCTCATCAAATTATAAATATTAGCCAATTAAAAATTGTTTCTGAAAATTTTAAAATGTTCTCAAACTAAAAAATCATGCTTTCTAAAACTAATGTTAGCAAATTTAAAAAAACATTCTGAATTTGTGAAAAAAAACACTACCTCAATGGTCCAGCATGCATGCCTCTTGCAACATTACATTAGACCAAGATTGTCCCAAACCTCCCTTGCAACATTACATTCAAATAGCACATGCTTTATATCTGCATAATAGACCGAGCACACTGTACACAAATAGTTATTCGTTACAATGTTCTCGTATGCTATGTATGTCATTTGGAGAAGCTTAAAAACATATTATACAATGAATTAGCTCTTAGCCTAACAAGCAACATTTACATGCTCTTGAATTAATGCGATGGTTAAAATTAAACTAGAAAAGATAAGAGATGACATCTAGTACATTGAATAGAATTGTCTTATCTTCTTTTCTTGAGAGACCTTCTCTTAGGTAAGAGATGGCAAGCCTTTTTTCCTCCATTCACTCTCGTTTAACTCATCAACGATCTTAGGTGACATTGCGAAGATAGGATCGTCGTACACGACCTAAGGTAGCTAGCTCTATACAAGTGTGTCATGTAGGAGGGCTGATGCAGGATGCACTGATGATGGCCCACATGACTCGAAACGACAACAGATATATCATTGGCAGTGCCAACGATACCTGTCATTGTTGGCACCAACATGTCGGAGTACTACCGGTGAACTATTATAATTTAGGGTTATATTTTCGAAATTTATGTCATAAAAATAATATTTAAAATATTCCCCCAAATGACAGGGAGTACCTTGCTTGTGTCCATCTAGTGGCCCCACAACCACCCGAAGTCAGAAGGGAGTACCTCACTTTTGTACACCCCAAAGAGTGCCACCAAAGTATTAATGAGCCATAGAGAAAGACATTCATTTATTCGTGTTAGATGAGCCCGGATTATTGTGTAACTGGCCCGTGCCTGGAGCCATCCACCCTATATGGATAGGAAATCATGGAATACCTTGCTTTCCGTCCGGTTGTCCAACCAAATGATACCATCATGTGTTAATGAGCCCTAGAGAAAGACATCGATATATTTGTGCAAGTCACCATTTTAGCATGGATTAATGTGCATGTGGCTCCGTGTCAGAAGATGCCCACCTCACGCTTTCGAACAACCTAGTCGAAATGTGGAAGTATTAAAGAGCCAAAAAGAAAGACATGGATTTATTCATACTAGTCACCGTTTCTGTTTGGATTAATGCACATATTACCGGGAGCCATCCGCCTTAAATTGGCAGGAACCAGGGAGTACCTTGCTTCTCTCTAGTTGTCTAGCCGAATAGTACCATCAATCATTTGTTGTAGAGAAAGACATCAATTTATTCGTGCTACTCACTAGATAGATGGCTAGATGCCAAGAGTCGTCCCCTCAAATTGACAAGGAGTACATTACTTCTGTCTAGTTATCCAACCGAATAGTACCATGAATTATTAATGAGCCTTAGAGAAACATAACGATTTATTCATCTTGTCACCATTTTAGCTTGGATTAACGTGCCGATGGTTACATAGTGGGAGTCGCCCATTTCTAGTTGGTAGGAAGAACCTCGCTTGTGTCCAACTACCCAGCAGAAGAGTGTCATCAAGTAATAATGAGCGATAGAGAAAGCCATCAATTTATTCCTGCTAGTCACAATTTTAGCCTGGACATCGAACCAGTAGGAACCAAGGAGTACCTTGTGTCTATCTGGTTATCTTGGGGAACAATATTTCTGAGTATTAACAAACCCTAGAAAAACATCAATTTATTCATGCCAGTTGAGATGTCCTATACGTATGTATACTTTTTTATTGTTTCATGCTATAATTATATCATGATGGCATATTATTGGCATCAAATTTTATTTTTTTTCTTGATTAACCTATTAATTCAGTGCAAAGTGCCTGTTGTTGTTGTTTTTTGGATTTTCAAAAAATCAACTTTTCAGGGACCAAAAAAACAGGAAAAATACTAAGTTTCATGAAGAAATGAAGCTGGAGGGACCTGGACCCACCTGGACCCTAGGCCACATGCCACTAGTCGGCACTAGCACCCAAGGGGAGCATGGCCGCCATAGAGGTTGCCCCCATCGCCTCTTTCTTCCGCTGCCTTTATATACTCTCGAAAACCTCACAAATATTAACAGGGGATTTTTGCGCCGCCCATCTCTCTGCTCCGTGAGATCCAATCAGGTACTCTGCCAAGGAGGAATTCATCACATAAATCATTTACATGAACATTGTTGCCATTGTGTTCATGTGTGAGTAGTCCTTTTTGTACTATGGGAACATAACTATTTTTTCCATTATAATATGGCATCAACCCACATCCTAATAAGATGGCATCATCCCACGTCCTAATAAGTTGTATTAACCATTTTTTTTCTTATAATGGCAACGGTGGGTAATTATTTCACTTAAAACTAGTCTAATGGTTATAAAATTCCAGCCTATTAAATAGACAATCGGATGTTTTTGATTTTTGAGGGGTTTTCTAGATTTTTTGATCTTTTTTCTGGGGAGCCCGTCAATTACTTTTAATATAGAATAGATTGACAGTCGGATGTTTTTTAGTTTTGAGGGATTTTCTAGCATTTTTATCCTTTTCTGGTGAGCCCATCAATTACTTTTAATATATAATATATTAGGTTGTGTTGGCTCCTTCCAAAAAAAGCCTTGTACATTATTATTTTATGGGCCATTAAAAACTAGGGCCCAAGATATACATGTGTAACCAATAAAAACACATCTTCCGTGGGAACTGGGCTTACCAAGGAGGCAGGTCGATGCTCAGAGTAACATATGTGTTATACCATGACTTACCAAATGTCTCAGTATTTTCTAGTTTCTCTTAGTGTATCATTCCTAGTTGCTATCTCAGTTTCTAAGTTAAGGCCCAAAGCAAGGTCCATGTTATACTGGCGTATTATGGATTAAAGGACGACCAATTCTAGATTAGATAGTTCATAGATAGTACATGATATGGATGTAATAAATGTGATCACTTATATATTAGGATGTAATCAATGTGATCAACAAAGGATTTGGACGCAATTAACAACCAAATAAATTTGACCACAATTATTTTGTATATTAGAGTAAAACTTAGTTGGGTTTAACTCCCATTAATACTTCTAGATAAGGATATGGATGTAGTCAAATGGCAATCATTTAATATTTCTATTTTTAGAGGTGTTAATAGTTCTATATATGGATGTGAATACTTACATCATCAGAAAGACATATCAGTGGTTACAAAGAAGGATGTCAATGCATTCACATCTGTATATCTGGACGATAGTTAATAGTATCCATAAACAAGCACCTTTTACGAGTTATGTATGTTAATTCTTACTAAAGATTTACATAGTCTTAGCATAGTCAAATAACACTCCCATACAACCCTTTTATTCTATATAAGGGGAGTACATCTTCTCATATTCTACACCAATATGCTGTTTGCCAACAGTACCTGTAAATCTCTAGTTTTATGTAGATACTTGTGCTTCCTATTTGTAGTAGTAAGTTTCTACCTCTTTGTCCACATTAGTATTCCAAGGAAAGAGCGGCGGTCAGGTGTGGCATACATCCATAATGACAAAGACCGTGATCTCACCTTCTACAAGCGACGTTCCGGTTTGTTCAAGAGGGCGACTGACATCTCTGCCCTCACTAGGGCTAGGGTTGCAGTCGTCCTAGAGACAAATAATGGAAAGATGCACTCATTTGGGACGCCATTGGCCGATCCCTTTGTTGATGCTTTCCTATTTGGAGCTCCACCAGCAGTTCCCTCCGCCAATGAGGCAACCACTACTAGGATTGGAAGCCTACAGAACGAGGTGGCTCAGTTGGACATGGAGAACATGACTGAGGAAGACCGAAACCAACTTTCCATCCTTCTTATGAAAAGTATCCAAGAAGAGAATCCAAGTATGGTGGCAAATCTTATCTTCGCGAAGGAACAAGATCTCGGTCTTGAAGATCTTAATAACCTCTTAAGTGAGCTCTCTCGGGTCCAAAAAGACATTAGATGCCGGCTACCTCCATTGCATGGTCGTGAAGCCAAGACCAGTGCCACATGTGTGGCACAAGATCTGCAACTACCAAGTGTTCTGCCGACGGATCATTTGGGTACTACTCATTCACTAATGCAGTCATCGTGGCCTCACAATCTGTCACAACTCCAGCCACCTGCAGATCCACTACCATCACAACCAGAACAAACTTCGGCACCACTTTTTCCTATGCAGGTACCACAAATGTTTGATTTTGCACCACCATCTTTAGCTCCACACACTAGTAGGAAAAGGGGCTTTTACCCCGGTTCATAAGGGCCTTTAGTCCCGGTTCTGGAACCGGGACTAAAGGGTCGTTACTAATGCCCTAGCCCTTTAGTCCCGGTTCTTACACGAACCGGGACTAAAGGCCGTCCACGTGGCCGGTGCGTGGAGCCCAGGTAGGAGGGCCTTTGGTCCCGGTTGGTGCCACCAACCGGGACCAATAGGCATCCACGCGTCAGCACCTGGCAGGAGCTGAGGTTTTTGTTTTTTTGAAAGGGGTTGGGGGTTTTGGGGGTTTTGGGGGGTTAATTTAGGTTGTTATTAGGTAGCTATTAGAGAGAAGTGTCCTCTCTTATATCTCCGTGCTTGGTTTACCAACGCTACGTACTGCTATGCCTAAACATGGCTTAGATTGAAGTGAAGGCAACATGTGGTGCATGTCGAAAGTAATACTAATCCGGACTTGATCAAGTTTGGATTGTACTACTTTCGACACGCACCACATGCATGTTGCCTTCACTTCAATCCAATCCATGTTCATTTCACCCGCTAATATATAATAACTCTTCATGCGTGCATCATGCATCATCATATATAATAACAAGTCCTACTAATCATCATCATACAACTTCTACTCGTTATTAATAACAAGTCATACGATCATCATCCTCACAGTCATCGAACCAACCCTACTTTATTGTTCTTAGCACATGATCATCAGTATTAGGTAGGACCGAAATACCCTCTTTAAGGTAAAATAGCATAAAACAATATAGACCCTGACTCTCCATTATGGAGAATGGAGATCATCCTGTCTCCAATTCTTGCGCCTCGCTTCCTTTTGCTTCCAAGAACCTCCTTGCGACTGTCCATACATTTTTTCCATTCTTTGATTTGCATGTCTCCACTTCTTTTAGAAATCCGGTATGGACAGTTGAGATTCGTAGGATGACCTGGTTGTATATTCAAAACATCAAGCCTACCATTCTGATACATCAAATGAGGCACACAATCCTCTAGGATTATCTGTTGAAAAACATAGTAATAACTTCATAGTTAGCAATGATAATGTACTAGTTTTAGAACTATGCAAAATATGCACGGATGTCGTAATAGTAAGAAATCTTACCAGGGTATCTCCATAGTAGTTACCGTAGTTCAACACGTGCACTAGTGGCACGTATTGACCATAATGTTGAGGAGTTTGATTGTAGATATTGTAATTCTCAATATCAGTACAAAATCCGACCAGATGAGTTTTCTCCTTATAAGTTAACTCAAAGCCATCGGTGTAGTAGGTTCTGTCTACCATGTTCCGCACATTGTTTGAACAATCAAAATAAGCTGTCAATGAAAATAGGCTGTCAACTATTTTGAAATGAACAATATAAATTAGCTAATAACTATGTTTGAGAAACTCACATAGCGGTAGAATTGGAGGCGTATCAACAAGGACCCAAATGTCCATATTGTCTTGCTCGATGTCAGGATCACCAAGATCCATGGTGACAAGCATACCCTCATCAAAACCATACATCTTGCAAAATGCTTCCCAATTTTTGCAACCAAAATGGGTTACGCTCTCAGAATTATACAGCTTTACTTCAAAATCTATATCATGATGGGTCCTTAGGTGAATTTTCTTTGTTTCCATACTTTCATGGTCTTCAAAACCCATCCTCTCCAAGACGTAGCGTCTTGCATGGCATGGGATAAGCTAGCCGAATTGTAAAAGATGAAAAGTACACGTTGAAATAGTTGAAGTCGTGCTTAATTACGAAAAAATAACACTTGTCGTCGTTGCGTACCGTTTCAACATCGAACGTCTCCTCCAGCTTAATACTGAAGCGCCGATCTTCGACCAGGTGAGGCCTGTCGCACTGACCTCGGTCGTCGTGGCACCAGTCGCACTCCCCCGGGAGACTTTCGTCGTCCGAGTACGACATTTCCTATGTTCATAATTCAAATATTAAACATCTACAATTAAATATATGTACTAAAAAACCTAAGTTAGATCATTATTATTCATCACGGGTTGACTATCGGTTTGTCGAGTCTTTTCTTGAAAACTCTCAGCTCACGTGGTGTATACATTCGACCGTTGGTGATGGTCGCTCCTCCCTTTGTCCCCGTGTGCATTACACCAAAATGTCTAGCTAGCACACGGGAACAAAGGAGAAGCGACCCCCACGACAACAGTCGGGATTCTTCGTCCTCTCATATATATATGGTGGAACTCTCCCTCACTGATTCCTCTCTGACATTTGCGACCGTCGGTGATGGTAGCTCCTCCTTTCGTTCTCGAGTGCATTACACCAAATTGTCTAGCACACGGGAACGAAGGAGAAGCTACCCCCACGACAACAGTCGGGATTCTTCGTCCTCTCATATATGGTGGAGACTCGACAGACTTACAGTCAACCCGAAATATCGTTTAATTATCTTTCTAAAAGAGGATTTGGCTGGTCTCACCTCGATGTCGGAGGGGGCGGTGACGGGGACGACGGCGGGGATGATGGAGGGGCCGGGGGCTCCTAGATTTCTGCGAAAACAAAAACCCTATAAGCTATCAACTAATCATAGTGCTCTCCAATTTTAGCATTCAAAGTAGGATCGGAGTAGTTTTCCACTCTGAGCATTCAATAAGCAAAATCAAATCACAAAATAAAGTAGTATTCAAATTAGGATGCATTCAATTATAAGCAAAACTACATCATCTCCATGCGTCTGTACATCGTCGAATATTATCACTAATACACCTCGAATACTATCATACATATAGCATTGCTAGTACAGCTAGAACAGTAGCGCCCGACGGGTATCGGCGCGGGCGGTGGACACCCAAAGGGACGGAACCATCACAGGATCATAGCTCCAGTGAGATCCCTGAAGAACCTGCCAGGTATTGTCGAACCTGCCCTCCAACGCAACCATGTAGCGACGGACGTGCTGGTCCTCCTCGCTGACACGGTGACGTACCACCTCCGCGGTGTCCGGAAGCCTCGGCACCGTCACTGGCCCACGCGAGCGCCACCAAACAAGGATCGGGTCAACGACGGGCTGGTTCCTCACCAACCTACGCCCACCGGAAGGTAGCACCTCCCAAAACGAGCCCGGCGGAGCCCAGTCCCGGACATGGCCCCTCTGATCAAGCCGGCCTCCTCCGCCGAGTCGACGACGAGGATGCGGGATAGGCATCGTCGACGTCGATGCGGGAATAATTGCTTTAACTAAAAAAACAAACTAGTTCTATTAATTTCCTTGCTAAAAATAAACTATTTCTATAGTAAAATAAACTAGTTTTGTTAAATCAACTAGTTCAACTACTAATTAAGCACTTACTATAAATAAAATAAAGTAGTTTTATTAATTAATCAACTAGTTCAACTACTAAGCACTTACTATAAATAAATAAAATAAAGTAGTTCTTACTAAAAATAAACTACTTCTATATATAGTAAAATTTAATAAAATAGTTTTATTAATTAATCAACTAGTTCAACTACTAAGCACTTACTATAAATAAATAAAAATAAAGTAGTTCTTACTAAAAATAAACTACTTCTATATATAGTAAAATTTAATAAAATAGTTCTATTAATTAATCAACTAGTTCAACTACTAAGCACTTACTATAAATATATAAAATAAAGTAGTTCTTACTAAAAATAAACTACTTCTATATATAGTAAAATTTAATAAAATAGTTTTATTAAATCAACTAGCTAGTTCAACTACTAACCACTTATAACCTAAAATCATATAGCTACATTATATTCATACATACATAGTTCTATAAAATTGTATGAGCATTATATATGAACATTATATTCATACATACATAGCCACATCCATTCATCATATAGCTACCACATACATATATATACATTATATATATGAAAAAATGCAATGAACAAAAAAATAATACAAATTATATGAAAAAAAATAAACAGAGCCGTGGCGTGGCGGCGGCTCACATCGTGCGACGGAGGGCGACGGCGTGGGTGGCGGAGGGCGACGGCGACCGCGGCGGGCCGGGGGCGGAGGGCGACTGTGACGTACGGGCGACGGCTCGGGGGCGTGCGGCGGAGGCCGACGGCGACGGCGGCGGGGGGCGGAGGACGACGGCGACGGGCGATGGCGTGGGCTCGGGGGCACGGGCGACGGCGACGGCGGCGGGGCAGCCTGGCGGCGTAGATCGAACTCGCGGCGTCGTCGGGCGGGGGAAAACTGGTGATGGAAATCTGAAAATTTCCTAAGTGCTGCTTATATAGCAAAGGCTTTGGTCCCGGATCAACGCACAAACCGGAACCGATACCGACCCTTTAGTCCCGGTTGGTGGCACCAACCGGGACCAAAGGCCTCTTTTCACCAGCGCAAAGGGCGGGAAGCAGAGGGCTTTGGTCCCGGTTGGTGGCACCAACCGGGACCAAAGGGGAGCATTGGTTCCGGTTGGAGCCACCAACCGGGATTAATGTGCTGGCGCGGTGCGGTGGGAAGTTTAGTCTCACCTCGCTAGCTGAGAGAGCTCAGCACCTGTTTATAAGCTGCGTTGCAGCTCAGGTGCTGAGCTCCTCTCTAATATGCAGGCATTACATGCCTACCTTTGTCACTGCCATGTTGGGCCTATTGGGCCTGCGGGCCTGCATCCTGGCCCATGTGCAGATGGGTTTCTAGTCGTATGCACGCCGTGTGGCCCATTAGGCGGCATTTTTTTATTTTTCCAGTATTTTTTTGTTTTTTGAATTATTTTTTCTTTTGATTTTTGCTTTATTTTTTTATTCTTTTTGCTTCTAGCTCAGAATAATTATAAACTTTCTGTTACTCCATTAGTTTCCAAATTTGAATAGTTTAAATTTCATCCGGAAACTCGTCTGTTACAAAGGGATTTCATTTTTTAAAACTTATTTGAACTCCTGACTTTTTGTGTGTTCAAAATGCACCATTCAAAGCCACATCATCATTTTTCAATCCTTTCTGACTTCATTTGTTATTTTTCATGCATTTACTAATTATTTTGAGCTATAAGACCCTAAAATTGAAAAGCATTTCAAATGAACTCTGAAAAGGTTGAAAGTTGGCATGATATCATCATTTCATCCACATAGCATGTGCAAGAAAGTTGAGAGGGTTACGGCAAAAACTGGATGCACTTCGTGTACAAAACGGACAATCTCTTTCAAAGTATCAGGATTTCATCCGGAAACTCATCTGTTACAAAGGGATTTCATTTTTTAAAACTTATTTGAACTCCTGACTTTTTGTGTGTTCAAAATGCACCATTCAAAGCCACATCATCATTTTTCAATCCTTTCTGACTTCAGTTGTTATTTTTCATGCATTTACTAATTATTTTGAGCTATAAGACCCTAAAATTGAAAGGCATTTCAAATGAACTCTGAAAAGGTTGAAAGTTGGCATGATATCATCATTTCATCCACCTAGCATGTGCAAGAAAGTTGAGAGGGTTACGGCAAAAACTGGATGCACTTCATGTACAAAACGGACAATCTCTTTCAAAGTATCAGGATTTCATCCGGAAACTCGTCTGTTACAAAGGGATTTCATTTTTTAAAACTTATTTGAACTCCTGACTTTTTGTGTGTTCAAAATGCACCATTCAAAGCCACATCATCATTTTTCAATCCTTTCTGACTTCATTTGTTATTTTTCATGCATTTACTAATTATTTTGAGCTATAAGACCCTAAAATTGAAAAGCATTTCAAATGAACTCTGAAAAGGTTGAAAGTTGGCATGATATCATCATTTCATCCACCTAGCATGTGCAAGAAAGTTGAGAGGGTTACGGCAAAAACTGGATGCACTTCGTGTACAAAACGGACAATCTCTTTCAAAGTATCAGGAATTCATCCGGAAACTCGTCCGTTACAAAGGGATTTCATTTTTTAAAACTTATTTGAACTCCTGACTTTTTGTGTGTTCAAAATGCACCATTCAAAGCCACATCATCATTTTTCAATCCTTTCTGACTTCATTTGTTATTTTTCATGCATTTACTAATTATTTTGAGCTATAAGACCCTAAAATTGAAAAGCATTTCAAATGAACTCTGAAAAGGTTGAAAGTTGGCATCATATCATCATTTCATCCACATAGCATGTGCAAGAAAGTTGAGAGGGTTACGGCAAAAACTGGATGCACGTCGTGTACGAAACGGACAATCTCTTTCAAAGTATCTGGATTTCATCCGGAAACTCGTCTGTTACAAAGGGATTTCATTTTTTAAAACTTATTTGGACTCCTGACTTTTTGTGTGTTCAAAATGCACCATTCAAAGCCACATCATCATTTTTCAATCCTTTCTTACTTTATTTGTTATTTTTCATGCATTTACTAATTATTTTGAGCTATAAGACCCTAAAATTGAAAAGCATTTCAAATGAACTCTGAAAAGGTTTTGTTTCTACTTACAACAAAAAACTTATTTATTTTATTTCTAATTACTTATGTATTTTACTTTAATTATTTTATTTTTATTTATTTTACTGGTGCTATTTTTATTTATTTTACTGCTGCTATTTTTACTTAATTTATTAAGATTTATTTATTGTAGTTACTATAGTTTATTTTATTTTATTTTATTAAGGTTTATTTAGTTTTATTTATTTTATTAAGGTTTATTTATTTTATAAATATAAAAAAATGAACATAGATGCACTTATAGAGAAAATTCAACCTAAATTCATAATAAATTTCTATGAAATTTACTATGAATTTAGGTCAAATTTCCTGTATAAGGGCATCTATTTTCACTTTAAGAGAAGCTCAACAAGGCATAGAGGGACGGGCTTATAAACTGGTGTGAGCGCCCTTCGGTTGGCGAGGTGGGACTAAACACTGGCCGCAACTAGGACCAGCCCTTTAGTCCCGGTTTGTGGTATGAACCGGGACTAAAGGGTGGTGGGCCAAGAGCGTGGCCCATTGGTCCCGGTTTGTACCACCAACCGGGACCAAAGGGTCCATACGAACCGGGACCAATGCCCACGAGGCCCCGGCCGGCCCCCTGGGCTCACAAACCGGGACCAATGCTCACATTAGTCCCGGTTCGTGACTAAACCGGGGCTAATGTGAAAACTGCCCTGTGACCTAAGCCCTGTTTTCTACTAGTGACACTTGGCTTCCCATGTCCAACCCATACCAAATCAGGTACATGAGCAAACTCAACCAGAGGAGTTGCATGTTCAGAACTATGAAAGTCCTTGCAACATAGTGCAACCACAACAAAGTGATGCAACCCACGACTCAACATCGGGGCAAAATTTGGAGGCCTCTCCACTGTTGGGGTACTCGGGTGGCAATGCTTTTTCTATTGATGACCCATTTAACAGTGAACAATGGGATTATGCTCTATCAGATCAGTCGTTCTACAATAGTTTCCTAGGGATTGATGATTACTTAGGCTCTAGCGGTACCAATCTAGGACAGTCTTCCATGGTAAATGGTGGATGGTTTGATGTGCCGCCCTCTTCCACTGGACAAGCTATTGATGGTCTTATAGACCCTGGAGAGCTTTTGTAGATGCTATTTAGCGCTTACATTTACGAGCTATATTGAAATAAAATATATTTGTTTCCAAATTCATTATCCTTTGGACTATTTTCTTAATTAGGATCTTTGGGAAAAATATGCATGCTAAGTGTTCCAGGTCTTGGTCCATGATGTGTTTTCACCAATACCTACAGTTTTGTTGTTTTTTTGTTGTTGTTTAGATTATTGTCATCTTACGAATGAAGGAAGTAGAACATGTATTACAACAATGCACCTCTTATAATATTGTGAGGCAAACATTAGCGTGTCAACTAAAAAACAGAAGCCATGCTCATTAAATAAATAAATTAAAAGATAGAAAAGAAATCCAAACTTCAACTCAAGAGACTAGAATCCATTACTTCTGATTGCATAACACTACCAAGAACAACAACTGCACCTCATATGAATTAAAGAATATGAGAAATCATGGTTTTCTTAATAGACCTGAATATGCCTTATCAAGAAATTAGAACCATAGTGGACACGTGAACAGACAGTGGCCGCCTATGATCCATTGGTACCACATATGCACCATTAACAACATTGAAAAGTACCGTGGATCTAGATCTCTCCATGAATATATTGTAAATTGACTTAATTTTAAAGTATGGCATTAATCATTGCAATTACAACAAACTTACAAGGACATAACGAGTAGGAATTAAGCTTGGGGATGCTTGATACGTCTCCAACATATCTATAATTTTTTTGTTCCATCCTATTATATTATCCATCTTGGATGTTTTATATGCATTAATATGCTATGTTATATCATTTTTGGGACTAACCTATTAACCTAGTGCCCAGTGCCTGTTGCTGTTTTTTTCTTCTTTTTTTTGTCTTTTATAGAAAATCAATATCAAACGCAGTCCAAATAGAATAAAACTTTACGATGATTTTTGTGGGACCAGAAGACAACCACGAAGCTTCGGGAAGAGGCCAGAAGACCCACGAGGGGGCCACAAGCTCTAGGGGTCCGCCCCTAGGCTTGTGGGCCCCCCATGACTCCTCTAACCCTAATCTCACCTCTATAAATACCCAAATATCCCCCTTACATCAGAGGGCACATCAAAAATACTTTTTCACCGCCGCAAGCTTTTGTTCTCGTGAGATCCCGTCTTGGGGCCTTTTCCGGCACTCCGCCGAAGGGGGATTCGATAACGGAGGGCTTCTACATCAACCTTGATGCCCTTTCGATTATGTGTGAGTAGTTTACCACAGACCTACGGGTCCATGGCTAGTAGCTAGATGGCTTATTCTCTGTCTTTGTTCTTCAATACAATGTTCTCCTCGATGTTCTTGGAATTCCATTTGATGTAATCTTCTTTTGCGGTGCATTTGTTGAGATCCGATGAATTGTGGATTTATGATCAGATTACCTATGAATATTATTTGAGTCATCTCTGAACTCTTTTATACATGATTAAGATAGCTTTGTATTTCTCTCTGATCTATTTATTTGGTTTGGCCAACTAGATTGATCTATCTTGCAATGAGAGAGAGGTGCTTTGTGATGTGTTCAATCATGCGGTGTCCTCACCCAGTGACAGAAGGGGTAGCAAGGCACGCATTTGTATTGTTGCCATTAAGGATAAAAAGATGGGGTTTATATCATATTGCTTGAGTTTATCCCTCTACATCATGTCATCTTGCTTAAGGCGTTACTCTATTCTTGTCAACTTAATACACTAGATGCATGCTGGATAGCGGTCGATGCGGAGTAATAGTAGTAGACGCAGAATCGTTTCGGTCTACTTGTCATGGACGTGATGCCTATATTCATGATCATTGCCTTGGATATCATCATAACTATGCGCTTTTCTATCAATTGCTCAACAGTAATTTGTTCACCCACTGTCTGCATTCTTTCAAGAGAGAAGCCTCTAGTGAAAACTATGGCCCCAGTTCTATTTACCAGCATATATTTTAGATCTATAAAACTAAAAATACAAAAATACCTTACTGCACTTTATTTATATTTACTTTATTTTGCACTTTTACTTATCTTTGATACCTTTCTCTATCAGATCTCACTTTTGCTAGTGACTGTGAAGGGACTGGCAACCCCTTTTTCGGGTTATGTGCAAGTGTTTGTTAGTTTGTGCAGGTGCATCGATTGAGACTTGCTTGTGCCTCCTACTGGATTGATACCTTGGTTCTTAACTGAGGTAATACGTATCTCAACTTTGCTACATCACCCTTTCCTCTTCAAGGAAAAATCAACGCAAGCTCAAGAAGTAGCACTCCCCTTGTGTGTTCTCTAGTTTCCGGAAAAAAAGATCAAAATGTCTAGACCTATGTACATGAAAATATCTACACATGTAATTTTAATCAAACCGGAGAAACTTTGGACCATTGGTCTTATAACAGAGACCAATTTAAGACCCCCGCAAATTGGTTGTCACTTATTTCTTCGGCAAAATATTCTCTTTACCAAATTAACTTGAAGCCATTTGTTTTAGCACTTGCCATCTGCTCAAACATGTACTCCCTTTACCTAAAGAATAATTCATATCCATGAAACTGCAACACTGGACTACAATCAAAATACAGCATACTCATAATAAACCATGGAAGTGCAACCACATTAGAGGCAGTAATTCCTGCGACTATGAAGCCATATCCTGCAACTCCAGGTCTATCTCCTTCAGAGACTCCTTGATGCTCGACAGCTTCCACTCGAGCACCGTCAACCCCTTGGTGGCGCGAGCCCGCTCCAGCTTTGCTGCCTCGTACCCTTCGTGCAGGTGATCTGCTTTCTCGAGAAGGGTGAGGAGGCTGTCGATGCGCTCTCACATGAAGCCGGCATCCATGCCCATCATCTCAAAGGACTCTAGGGCCTTCTTCCACCACGCGAGGTCCTCGCAGGACGGGGAGGCGACGGAGGCCCTGATGCCCTCGGCTATGCGTACCGTCTCGATGATTACTCCTGCAGCGAGCAAAGGGCATATAGGCTTCTGCATACGCCCATGTAGGAGCAACTTCCGGTCGCGGCAGAGCCCATGGTACGCCCTACGTGTCTCAATGGGGAGTAGTTTGTCGTCGATGACAGAACCACCGACGACGACCTTGAAGCTTCTGAAGCTTTGGACAACGTCGAAGCCAGTGCGTGGTTCCGATGATCCAATGCCATATTCTTGGTTCTTGGCTGATTTCGAACCTGGTGGCCTGCGTCTCTGGCTCTTGGCGGTTTTGAGACTTGCTGGCCTCCCCCTCTTCGCCTGTAAAACAACCAGTCAAAGAATTGGCTATTGTTCCCCAATAAGAAATTCAGACTCATCCACCCACAACGCAAGGTGTGAAATAATAGATGCAATTTAAGGTCTTATGTGTGGCTCAAAGTCATCAAAACATGTCTTAAGAGAAACAATTTGAAAATATTTCATGGAATGCCTTACCGGCGGCTCATAGTCATCACCCTTGTCACTCTTGGCATCGCTGCTACTGCCGCTGTCAATCAACATTGGCTTATGCGCTAACGTACTTTTGGCTGGCCACCTTCTCTTCCTCTGAAAATAAAGTAAACAACCAAAACAAAGCAACAAATTCAGTATGTGTTTACATATGCCGCAGAGATATCATATAATCTGAGGCATGAAAAGTACTTTTATGAGAATGACCAAAATTTTCCTTACTTTGTAGGTCATAGTGATAGTCCTCACTTCATAGCCAGAGCTTGGACGCTTTACTTGCTCATTCTCCAAACCGCCCTGGTCGAGCAAAGTGAGCTTTGGATGTGCCAACTCCGTCTTCTGCCCCATCTCAGTCTTGGGCGGCTAGAGGGAGACGGCCGATGTCGTTCCCTTCATCTTGAAAATAGTTAAGAAACCAAGTCAGAGTACTCATTGTTATGAGCATAAACATCAAGCGCACAATATTTTTTTGTTAATTTTAACTAGTGATGTAGAAATAAGTAGCATTAGTAGTTACTAGTCAGTTCGTCAGTGAAAGAAACAAAATATCTTGCAACGACACTCCAAATACGGATCGCTGAATACTGTGAAGTAATATTTAGTAAATTATGCAGTAATATTTAGTTGTCGCTAGAATACCAGTAAGCACTAGGATAAATAATAAACACAAGCAAACCGTTTTTACTTTGTCGGGCGGTTCGACAAGGTACTCTGAACTTTTAAGCTAGTTTGGAAAAGGCAGAATGAAGTGCCTAAAATGCAGCAATGCGAGGTTCAGATGCATGGTTCCATGAAGTTTCTCACCGGTGGCTCAAAATCATTATCGTTGTTGCCGAGTGAGGCGAGCCTTTTTTGATCTTTGTTGACGTATAATGTGCTGCCTAGTCTATTTCATCAGATCGGTCTTTTGGTTGCATTGGTTAGAGCATGCACTTCTACATGGTATCGGAGCCAAGATGTCTTGAGTTCAAGACCCGGCTGGCGCAATTAAAGTGCAGCCCATTTTCGGTCCACGTTTAGGCCTAAGGGAGTCACACGTGAGGGGGAGTGTTGACGTATAATGTGCTGCCTAGTCTATTCCATCAGATCGGTCTTTTGGTTGCATTAGGTAGAGCATGCACTTCTACAATCTTGATGCATCGATGCCGCCTTCTGCCCGATCTCGGTCTCGACAGGCTGCGGGGAATCACCTCTCTCCCTCTCGAAATTATGCGACAGAGCAGTAATCGTCAAATGAGTAAAGATCAATCAGATCAACAATAAAACGAGTCCAATAAACCAATGGTTCAGGCAACGATCGTACACACATCCAGTTACAGAGATGTTCTCAAGAAACCTACCATAAGGTGATGTTCGATCCATCAATCAGAAAATTGAAAACAACCACACGGACCGGCGCATAGGAGTAGATGTAGAGATACGTATGCATAAATAAACGAATGAATGAAAGGAGTTGTAGAGGGGACATGCTTTCATGGGCTCGTCGACAACCGCCATGGTACTTCCGTCGGGACCTCTGATGCAGCGGCAGGAGGGGAAGGGGATGGGGATGGAGTCAGAGGAGGAAGGAGATGATAGTACTACTACCACCTACTATAACGGAATGGGACGGGAGTACTACTACAAGGAGCTTGGCCGACCGTTGGGTAGCGATATTTACGGTTGGGATTTCTTTTTTACCGTTTGGGACCTTTCCAAAGGAGCTGGAAATAAGATGATTTGTTTCCATCCAGCCCAGATATAAATTGATACCACATAGTTTGTTGGTCAGCTGACGTCCGTAGGGCTTGTCAACCATTTATACCATAGTTTTAAGAGAAAAGTATACTTCGTCGCTCAATTCTTGGCGAAGTCTAGATTTGGTCCCTCAACTTCAAAACCGAATAACTTGCACCCTTAACTTCTGAAACCGAACAAGATTCATCCCTGGTCACGGTTTTGACCGGTTTTGGTGCTATCCCACCCCGGTTTTGACCATGCCGACTCAAACTCGCGTACTTTTTCCAAGTCCGAGTAATGTTTTCAAATTCAGGTACTTTTTTTCAAATATATGAACTTTTTAAAAATTTGTGTACTTTTTTCAAATCCGCGTACTTTTTCCAAGTTCACGTACTTTTTCAAATCTGTGAACTTTTTTAAAGTCCATGTAGTTTTTTTCAAATAACTGTAAATTTTTAAAATTGGCGTACTTGTTGATATTTGCGTACATATTTTGGAAAGAGTTCATGAATCTCAAAAATTTATGCGAACTTGAAAAAAGTAAGCGGATTTGGATTTTTTACACAAAAATATGTGGATTTGAAAAATTATGTCAACTTAAACAATACGTGAATTTCAAACAAAGTTCATGGACTAGAAAAGGAACACGGATTTGAAAAAAAACGCGGACATTGAAAAGTATCTGGATTGAAATAAGTACGTGAACTTCAAAAACAGTTCATGGATTTGATAAAATTACAAAAACTTGGGAAAAAATACATGGATTTGAAAAAAGTACGCAAATGTTAAAAAAATCATGGATTTGGAGAAGGTACAAAAATTTCAAAATAGTTCACTGATTTGAAAAAAGTATGTTTATTTGTGAAAAACAATACAAGACCTTGAAAAAAGTAGGCGGATTTGAAAAGTGTATTCGAATTTCAAAAAGTACATGGATATAAAAAAATTACATGAATTTGAGTGAGACCGGTCAAAACCGGGGTGAGTCGGCACCAAAACCGGTCAAAACCAAGACCAGGGACGAACCTTGTCCGTTTTCCGTAGTTGGGGGTGCAAGTTGTCTGGTTTTGAAGTTGAGGGATCAAATCTAGACTCCAACAAAAATTGAGGGACAAAAAGTATACTTTTCTCTAGTTTTAAAAACCGGACCAGTGACTGAACCGGTGAAGTTGTCGGTTCAATTTTTCCTCAATTGGACTCAGGTTCGCCTTTTTTTAAGGCCGCAAAATGTATTTTATTTTAGTAGTAAGAAATGGTCAAATAAGTTCATTTCCATTTATTTTGCAGCATCATGTACTTTTTCAGGGGGACAACAATGTGGACCAGGCCGCTGCCGGCTGTAGTCGAGCAAACCCCCACGCACATAGTGAGCCGTCCCACTTTGCCTGATTCTTATCCAATGTGATTGTGATGCATTACGGGTGTCGCTATGTCTAGCTTTTAGTGAGATAGTAGCTCGCCTTGCCTCAAGGGATCACATAATGGCTCTGCCAGTAGGGAGTCTTGCTCTTTTTCGTTATTTTGTGTTTGATCACACAGGGTGCGGAATAAGTTAGTATTCACCTGAGATAATCTTACGATCGTTTTATAAATAAATTGCATTTGAAATACAAATAGTTATATTCATATTAATTCACTACATCGATCAGCATTAAAAGATGTTCATGTAATGTAAAAATTTATTGGCATAGTTTGTAGAAAACATTCACAACATTCAAAAAATGATTATCATATTTAAAAGATGTTCATGTGTTTAAACATAAGTTCGCGGCATTTTAAAAAACAATTCATACAATGTTAAAATTTGTTTGTGTAATCTTCAGAAAATGTTTCATACCATTCAAAAAGGTTCATGGATTTGAAGAATTTCAATAGCACTTAAAAACTGTTTCACGACTAAAAATGATATTTATGGCATTTATGGAAAATGGCCATTGTGTATTTAAGAAAATTTCACATTGTATTTTGAAGATGTTTAATGTACATTTGTCAAATGTACAATGTATATTTTAAAAAATATTCAAATTGTATTTGGAAAATGTTTAACATGTATCCAAATATGTTGAACATGTATATGAAATTTGTCAACATGTATTTAAATAATGTCAACGTGTATTTGAAAAATGCAAAAAAAAGGAAAGGAATGAAAAACAGAAAATTCAATAAAGATACTGACGAAAACCAATAGAGAAAACACACAGGAAGTGAAAATGAAGTATACAAAAAAAACCGAAAAAAGGAAAAAATCACTTGGAAGGTTTTAAAACAAGTTTGTTTTTGAGAAACTGGTTCTAAAACAAGTATGTGCCACTCAGTACAACCTTTCCAAAGCTGGACCATTGGGCCCACCCACTAAGGTGGGTTCAGAGGCGAGCTCGGTTTATATCTCGCTCACCTTTTCTCGGTTGTACAGATCTAATTTTTAGTTGTTTACTTCTCCCTCCGTCCCATAGTATAGGATGTTTTTTGACACTAGTCTAGTGTCAAAAAACGTCTTACATTATGGGACGGAGGGAGTAGAAAATTAACTAAAAGTTCGCCTACAAATGCTGACAAATTTTACTCATTTTCACCATATTTTCAAGAATTTTAACAAATGCTTCCAAGTTTGAAAATGAATTCATGGATTTTAAGTATGTTTGCAACTTTTTCAAAATTATTCTGTATTTAAAATAAATGTTTAGGATATTTAAAAATGCTCATCAAGTTATAAATTCCCGTATTAAAAATAATTCATGAAATTATAAAATTTCTCAAACTAAAAAAAAAATCATGTTTTCAAAAAATAAAATTAGCAAATTAAAAAATGTTCGTGAATTTGTGAAATAAACACTACCTGAATGGTCCAGCATGCATGCCTCTTCGGTGAGTTCCAGTAGACCAAGATTGTTCCAAACCTCCCTTGCAACATTACATTCAAATAGAACATGCTTTATATCTTCATAATACCCCGAGCACATTGTACACAAATAGTTATTCGTTACAATATTCTCGTATGCTATGTATGTCATTTGGAGAAGCTTAAAAACATATTATACAATGGATTAGCTCTTAGCCTAACAAGCAACGTTTACATGCTCTTAAATTAATGCGATGGTTAAAATTAAACTAGAAAATATGTAGCTAAGAGATGACATCTAGTACAATGGATGGAATTGTCTTATCTTCTTTACTCAGAGACCATCTCTTAGGTAAGAGATGGCAAGCCTTTTCTCCCCTCCATTCGCCCTTTTCTAACTCAGCAGTGATCTTAGGTGACATTTCAAAGATAGCACCATTGTACATGCTCTAACATAGCTAGCTCTGTACGAGTGTGTCTTGCGGGAGGGCTGATGCAAGATGCACTGATGATGGCCCCACGTGACTCAAAACGACAACAGATGTATCATTGGTAGTGCCAACGATACCTGTCATTGTTGGCACCGACATGTCGGAGTACTACTGGTGAAATATTATATTTTAGGGTTATATTTTTGAAATTTATGTAATAAAAAATAATATTTAAAATATCCCTCCAAATGACAAGGAGTATCTTGCTTGTGTCCGTCTAGTGGCCCCACAACCACCCGAAATCAGAAGGGAGTACCTCCCTTTTGTACACCGCCTAACCAAAGAGCGCCATCAAGTATTAATGATCCATAGAGAAAGACATCCATTTACTCGTGTTAGGCGAGCCCGGATTAATGTGTAACTGGCCGTGCCTGGAGCCATCCACCCTATATGGACAAGAAATCATGGAATACCTTGCTTTCTGTTCGGTTGTCCAACCAAACGATACCATCAAGTGTTAATGAGCCCTAGAGAAAGACATCGATATATTTGTGCAAGTCACCATTTTAGCATGGATTAATGTGCATGTGGCTCCGTATCAGGAGCTGCCCACCACGTGTTTTCGGACAACCTAGTCGAAAAGTGGAAGTATTAAAGAGCCAAAAAGAAAGACATCTATTTATTCGTGCTAGTCACCGTTTTAGTTTGGATTAATGCACATATTACCAGCAGTCATCCGCCTTGAATCGGCAGGGAACCAGGGAGTACCTTGCTTCTGTCTGGTTGTCTGGCCGAATAGTACCATCAATCATTTGTTGTAGAGAAAGACACCAATTTATTTGTACTAGTCACCAGACAGATGGATGCAGGCCAAGAGTCGTCCCCTCAAATTGAAAAGGAGTACCTGTGTGGCTATCCAACCGAATAGTACCATGCATTATTAATGAGCCTTGGAGAAATATAACGATTTATTCGTGCTTGTCACCATTTTAGGTTGAAGTAACGTGCAGATGGCTACGTAATGGGAGCCGCCCATTTCTAAATGGTAGGAAGAACCTCGCTTCTGTCTAGCTACCCAGCAGAAAAGTGTCATCAAGTAATAGTGAGTGATACAGAAAGCCATCAATTTATTCATGCTAGTCACAATTTTAGCCTGGACATCGAACCGGTAGAACCAAGGAGTACCTTGTGTATGTTTATCTAGGAGAACAATATTGCCGAGTATTAACAAGCCCTAGAAAAACATCAATTTATTCATGCCAGTTGATATGTCCTATACGTATCAAGAAAATTTTATTGTTTCATGCTATACTTATATCCTAATGGCATAGTATTGGCATCAAATTTTATAGTTTTTCTTGATTAATATATTAATTTATTACAAAGTGCCAGTTGTTTTTTTGGATTTTTTTTAAAAATAACTTTTTAGGGACCAAAAAACCAGAAAAAATACTAAGTTTCATGAAGAAATGAAGCCGGAGGGACCTAGACCCACATGGTCCCCCCCTAGGCCACATGCCACAGGTCAGCACGAGCATCCAAGGGGGAGCATGGTCGCCATAGAGGTTGCCTCCATCGCATCTTTCTTCCGTTGCCTTTATATACTCCCAAAAACCTAAGAAATATTAACAGAGGATTTTTGCGCCGCCCACCTCTCTGCTCCGGGGAGATCCAATCTGGAGGCTTTTTTAGGTACTCTACCAAGGGGGAATTAATCACAAAGATCAGTTACATGAACATTGCTACCACTGTGTTCATGTGTGAGCAGTCCTTTTCGTACTATGGGAACACAACGTTTTTCCCATTATAATATGGCATCGGCCCACGTCCTAATAAGATGTCATCAGCCCACGTCCTAATAAGTCAGATGAAACACTTTTTTTCTTCTTATAATGGCAATGGTCGGTAATTATTTCACTTAAAACTAATCTAATGGTTATATAATATTAGCCTATTAAATAGACAGTCGGATGTTTTTGATTTTTGAGAGATCTTCTAGAATTTTTATCTTTTTTCTGGTGAGCCCGTCAATTGCTTTTAATATATAATAGATAGAGAGTTAGTTGTTTTTATTTTGTATTTTCTAGCATTTTTTCTTTTTCTGGTGAGCTCAAATTACTTTTAATACATAATAGATTAGGTTGTGTTGGATCCTTCGAGAAAAAGCCTTACACATATTATTTTATGGGCCATAAAAAACTAGGGCCCAAGATATACATGTCTAACCGGTAAAACACATCTTTCGTGGGAACTGGGCTTACCAAGGAGGCAGGTTGATGCTCCGAGTAACATATGTGTTATACCATGACTTACCAAATGTCCTAGTATTTTCTAGTTGCTCTTAGTGTATCTTTCCTAGTTGGTATCTCAATTTCTAAGTTAAGCCCCAAAGCAAGGTCCATCTTATACTTGGATATTATGGATTAAAGGATGGCCACTTCTTGATTAGGTAGTTCCTAGTACAGGATATGGATGTAATCAATATGATCACTAATACATTAGGATGTAAGCAATGTGATCAACAAAGGATTTGGACGCAATTAACAACCAAATAAATTTGACCACAATTATTTTGTACTAGTCATCAACCCGTGCACTTGCACGGGCTAGCACTTTGAATATTAGATACAACAAAGTTGTTATGAATTAGAAATGTCAGACAATATTATGATAATGTTGATACGGGTTATTGTTGTCACACATGCATGTTTATCTTTGTCGGACATAGGGTTCCACAATGTTCCATTGCTTCAGACTATTTTTTGATTTGATTGTTTGCGTCCTATTGTGTGACAACCTTATAAATATTGTCATTCTGTGATAGCGAACAATATTTTGTAGTATATTCTCATTACTATAAGCACCATAGATTTTTTTCGATTTTAAGTTCTTGTCTCAACCAACAAATTCTTAAAGAAATTGTTTTATTTTTAATATGGATTTCATTTTTTAATATTTTATATACATACTGTATGCATACCTATATCACATAGACAATCATGTGTTTATATGAGATCTTCGTGGCGCATTATACATCCAGATTTCTTGTTACTTTAGTAATTTACATGCATTTAAAGACGCTTTAGTAGCTGACATGCATACGTACTATATATGCAGATATGAATGAGCAATCTGTTAGAAGAACTTGTTAGAGGTTGTATTTGATAGTTGGCTTTATATCATAAATGTGGTGATAGGGAGTTGAGGACATCCTTCGGCGAGAGAAATTGCCACCACCGGCCACATGTAGTAGAGCTGGATTTAAGCAGAGGTGGAGTCTCAGCGGCCATGCAGAGCTGGATTTAAGCATGTGATAGGCAACCACGGCTCCTGTATATGGCCAGATGTTTTCCTTTTTTAATCGATCGACAAAAGATTTTATTTATGGAGTTTCACGGGACATCAACTAGAGGATTCCGTCATTGTTTTTCCTTTTATCGATAGTGTTTTTTAAGGACGCTGTCTTTTCTGTTTAAGGAACGGATGGATAGTTTTTTGACAACGTTGGACATATCACATGCTATTTTTTGGTCCCTCAAAAAAACATGCTATTTTTTGGACGGGACCATCTATGTTCGCCAAGTTTTCTTTTTATCAGATATAAATTTATAATTTTGTGGTCTAGTTAGTTTTCATGGCATGGATTAGGTAGAAGGCTTGAAAGATCCGGCCATATACAGGAGCCGTGGTTGCCTAAAAAAACGTACAGGAGGCAATGAAGACGTTTTCTATTTCGGAGATGCTAAAAATCAGTCGACTGAGACTTCGCGAAGTATCAGTCGACAGCCTGGCCGTTCGATGTTTGTCGCTTCAAGATTCACGTAATATAATGTCTTGTATCAATTCGGCCTGTTAAGACGCGACCAGCCCACTTCCTTTTTTTTTTGCCGGCAAAGGCTACGCGCGGCTGGCCAGCGGCTGGATGGCCTTTTCCGTTGTTTTGCTTTTGTCTACAACAAGCAGGAAACTTGCTAGCGCAGCCCACTCTCGTATATACCTGTACTTTCTTTTTTATTTTTTATTTCCCTTTTCTATTTTAGTGTATATAATCATCAATTTATTTTTATTAAAATGGTTTACCTGTAATTTATTTTTATCTTTTGGCAATACGGAACATCTAAATTTTGTAGAACAGACTTTTTTTTACATGCATGAAGCTCGCTTGTTGATGTCTTTTACATGCAATTGCAAGTGTCTTGTCCTGACTGCAACTGCAAGTCTTCAACGCAATTGCAACTCTATATTGTTTTGTTGGGGAGAGACAATTGCATGTCTGATACTAGCCTTGCAACTACAAGTATCGCCCTGGAATGCAACTATGTGTTGTTTTGTCCCGCGCGGGGGGGAGGGGGGGGGGGGGGGGAGTTGCATGTCTGCAACCAGGCACGCAACTCTGATTGTCGTGCCCCGGGCCCCCGGCTGCAACTACATGTATTCAAACACGACTGCAACTCTATGGTGTTTTGTCAAGAGGACAATTGCATGTGTACCACCAGGCATGCAATTCCAAGTGTCTCGTCCCGACTGCAACTGCAAGTCTTCAATGCAATTGCAACTCTGTATTATTTTGTCAGGGAGGGATAATTGCATGTCTGATACTAACCATGCAACTGTAGGTATCACCTCGTAATGCAACTATGTGTTGTTTGTGTGTGTGTGTGTGTGTGCGGGGGGGGGGGGGGGGGGGGGGTGAGTGTGGAGTTGCATGTATGCAACCAGGCACGCAACTCTGATTGTCGGGCCCCATCTGCAACTACATGTCTTGTAACCCGACCACAAGTGGACTTTTTTGTTCTGTCGGAGGGGGCGGGCCAGTTGCAAGCCCAACAACAGCCCCGCAACTGCAAGCGCCGCACCCGATCGCAAATGCATGTCCCCCAGCATGGTTGCAGCTGGACCTTTGTTTTGACGGTAGGGGCGGGCCAGTTGCATGTCCGACACTAGACATGCAACTGCATGTCTTCTAACCCGACCGCAACTGGACCTTTTTGTTCTGTCGGAGGGGGCGCCAGTAGAGTGGGCAGACCAGTTGCAAGCCCGACAACATCCCCGCAACCGCAAGCGCCGCACCCGACCAAATTTGCATGTCCCACAACGTGGTTGTAACTAGACCTTTGTTTTGTCGGTGGGGTGTGGGGGAGGGGGGCGGGCCAGTTGCATGTCCGACACTAGGAATGCAACTGCAAGTGTCGCACCCGACCGCAACTGCATATCTTGTAACCCGACCGCAACTAGATTTTTTTGTTCTCTCGGAGGGGCGCCGCTAGAGGGGGCGGGCCAGTTGCAAGCCCGACAACAGCCCCGCAACTGCAAGCGCCGCACCTGACCGCAACTGCATGTCCCCGAACATGGTTGCAACTGGACCTTTGTTTTGTCGGAGGGGGCGACGGGAGAGGGGGCGGGCCAGTTGTATGTCCGACACTAGGCATGCAACTGCAAGCACCGCACCTGACCGCAACTGCATGTCCCTTAACATAGTTGCAACTGGACCTTTGTTTTGCCGGAGGGGGCAGCGGGAGAGGGGGCGGGCCAATTGCATGTCCAACACTAGTTGCACGTCCTCCCATGCGCAACCACATATGTTGTAGTCTGCATGCAATTGCAAGTGACACCACCCGAGCAAAAGTAGTGTGTGTGCGTGGCGGGCGGTTGGTTGCTTGGGCAGACCGATATGATGGGTTTATTTTTAACTTTTTCGTTTTCTACTTTCTATTTTTTTTGTGTTTTTTCCTTTTCTTATTAGTGATGTCTAGGATTTTTATTTTAAATAACGCCACACGACTTGCAAATGACACCCATGGCCGCACAGTCGTCTGTACTCTGGCCATGCCCGTCCATGTACACTTAATATATTTTTATTTTTATAAGATAGTGCCACTGGTTATGCACGTGCCAGCCGCATGTCAATCGTCCACGCGCAATTGCATGCTCGTCATTTCTATGCAATCTTTTTTCTCAAAATATTGTCATCTGATCGCTCACACGTTGCTCACACACAATTGCATGTCCGTCATCCATGTGTAACTTATTATTTTATTTAAAATATATTTTATTTTCCCATGGATCACCTAAAACTAGTGATATACACTAAGAAAGAAGTAGATGGTCCCAGACTAGGCATATGCAACATTAGTATTGTTCCAAATTACATTTTTGTTGATCAGAGAGTGACCTTTAGTTTTCTACTACCTGCTTCCCCTTTTTTAGCAGATTTTACGACATGCACCAGGAAGCTCATTTTTAGTTCAACCAGAGATGTTCTCTAATTTATTTTTCTATTTCTTTAGTCAAAATTATGTGCTCAAGTAATACAAACACACTTTTTTTTATGCATTATGTTATGTTTCATGGAGACACACTCCAGGCCTGGCAGCGTTGACACAGACACTGATATATTTGTCAGGCCAAATACAAAATAAAAGTAACCAACCAAGTACCGGAAAAGACAGCCCAGCACGAGACAAGCTTTTGGGAGGACAAAACAAAGGGAAAGCAGCCCACTTAAGAAAAGCGTCGTACACACAGCCCACATGAACAAAGAGGAAAATCAATCGATTGGGGAAGGCCTATACGTACGATGCTGACGTCAGTCGACTGAGACTTTGCGAAGTCTCAGTCGACTGAGTCCTAGCTAAACCCTTTCTATTTTTGTGATTGATGCTTTTCCTGTTTTTTTAGTTGGCAAGAAGATTTTCACGATGAGCTGTTTCTAAAGGAAAGAATCTTTTTTGTTTGAGACGGAGACTACCTCCTTTTTAAAGAAGCGGATGGATAACTTTTCTTAATCTGAGGGAGATGTTTTCTCCTTTTCTAATTGCAGAAGAGCGTCACGGATCCTGCATGTCAAAAAAATGTCCCACGGATCCTACAGAGTTATTATGGAAAGAGTCTATCATTTGTGTCAAAGGAACATGTGGATTTTTTTTTTGCTTCAAAACATTGAACGTGTCATGTCTTTTTTTGGACGGCCGGAACCATCTGTGTTACGCAAGTTTTTCTTCTTATCTCGGACGTTAATTCTACAATCTAGCGGTGTAACTAATTATGATGATGTGGATTAATTAGAAGGCTTGAAAGGTGCCTCCAATTAGTAAATATAAGATATAAGATATTAGAGTAAAACTTAGTTGGGTTTTACTCCCATTAATACTTCTAGATAAGGATATGGATGTGGTCAAATGGCAATCATTTAATATTTCTATTTTTAGAAGTGTTAATAGTTCTATATATGGATGTGAATACTTACATCAGAAGAAATACATACCAGTGGTTGCAAAGAAGGATGTGGATGCACTCAGAGATGTATATTTGGACGATAGTTAATAGTATCCATAAAATAGCACTTTTTATGAGTTATGTATGTTAATTTTTACTAAATATTTACATGGTCTTTGTATAGTCAAATAGCACTGCCATACAACCCTTTTAATTCTATATAAGGGGAGTACATCTTCTCATATCCTACACCAATATGTGGTAAGCCAACAGTACCCCTAAATCTCTAGTTTTCTGTAGATCCTTGTGCTTCCTATTTGTACTAGTTAGTTTCTTCCTTTTTGTCCACATTAGTATGCCGAGGAAAGAGCGACGGTCAGGTGTGGCATACATCCACAATGACAAAGAACGTGATCTCACCTTCTACAAGCGACGTTCCGGTTTGTTCAAGAGGGCGACTGACATCTCTGCCCTCACTAGGGCTAGGGTTGCGGTCGTCCTAGAAACAAACAATGGAAAGATGCACTCATTTGGGACACCATTGGCCGATCCCATTGTTGATGCTTTCCTATTTGGAGCTCCACTAGCAGTTCCCTTCGCCGACGAGGCAACCACTGCTAGGATTGGAAGCCTACAAAATGAGGTGGCTCAGTTGGACATGGAGAACATGACCGAGGAAGACAAAAACAAACTTTCCATCCTTCGTATGAAAAATATACAAGAAGAGAACCCAGGTATGGTGGCAAATCTTATCTTCACGAAGGAAAAAGATCTCAGTCTTGAAGATTTGAACAAGCTCTTCAGTGAGCTCTCTCGAGTCCTAAAAGACATTAGATTCCGGCTACCTCCGTTGCATGGTCGTGAAGACAAGACCGGCAGCACATCTGTGGCACAAGATCTGCAACTACCAAGTGTTCCGCCGGCGGATCATTTGGGTACTACTCATTCACTTATGCAGTCATCGTGGCCTCACAATCTCTCACAACTCCAGATACCTTCAGATCCACTACCATCACAACCAGAACAAACTTCGGCACCACTTTTTCCTATGCAGGCACCACAAATGTTACATTCCGCACCACCATCTTTAGCTCCACATTTGGCTTCCCATGTCCAACCCATACCAAATCAGGTACATGAGCAAACTCCACCAGAGGAGTTGCATGTTCAGAACTATGAAAGTCCTTGCAACATAGTGCAACCACAAGAAAATGATGCAAACCATGACTCAACATCTGGGCAGAATTTCGAGGCCTCTCCACTATTGGGGTACTCGAGTGGCAATGCTTTTTCTATTGATGACCCATTTAACACTGAACAATGGGGTTATGCTCTATCAGATCAGTCGTATTACAATAGTTTCCTAGGAATGGATGCTTACTTAGGCTCTAGCGGTACGGATCTAGGACAGTCTTCCATGGTAAATGGTGGATGGGTTGATGTGCCGCCCTCTTCCACTGGACAAGATATTGATATTCTTACAGACTGTGGAGAGGTGTTGTAGATGCTAGTTAGCGCTTCCATGTAAGAGCTATATTGAAATAAAATATATTTATTTCCAAATTCATTATCCTTTGCACTACTATCTTAATTAGGTTGCTTGGGAAAAATATGGATGCTCAGTGTTCTAGGTCTTGGTCCATGATGTTTTTTCATCAGTACCTACAATTTTGTTGTTGTTGTTTAGATCATTGTCATCTTACGAATGAAGGAAGTGGAACATGTATTTACAACAATGCACCTCTTAGAATATTGTGAGGCAAACATTAGCGTGTCAACTAAAATAGAATCCACGCTCATTAAATAATTAAATTAAAAGATAGCACAAGTCCAAACTTCAACTCAAGAGACTAGAATCCATTACTTTTTCTGGTTGCATAACACTACCAAGAACAACAACTTCATCTCATATATGAATTAATGAATATGAGAAATCAAGGTTTTCTTAATAGACGTGAATATGCCTTATCAAGAAATTAGAACCATAGTAGACATGTGAAGAGATTGTGGCCACCTGTGATCCATTGTTACCACATATGCACCATTAACAACATTGAAAAGTACCCTGGATCTAGAGCTCTCCATGAATATATTCTAAATTGGCTTAATTTTAAAGTATGTCATTAATCATTGCAATTACTACAAACTTACAAGGACATAACGACCATCTCATAGAAGACATCAGTTAATCAACACATGTAGCCACTTTTATAGAAGAACAACCTAAATCTAGAACTCACATATAACTTACTATAAACACAATTCTTTTTGGTGGATGGCATGCATGAGCTCTGGTAAATAACTAATCTAAGAATAGTCATGGTGACAAGATATATTGCCATTAATTAAAATAACATGTATATGGCTAAGAACATAAAAAAGAAACACCTAATCTCGTACTTTCGCATGTGATAATTAAAATGATCAAGTTTATGATGCAACATGACCTTCATATTTAACATAACACCAAGCTTGGAGAGATAATGTTTAGACTAGATGCACATCGTACTTAAGAAGACATACACTGATGGTGCCAACATATAAAAGCACTTCAAATATTACAATCTCATCATACTTATTATAAACCTGGCTTAGACTGGATGGCGTAATATCATGCACTACTAGAGGGTGGCCTTTAACCGACATTCCATCAATGACGGACTGGTATGTAACACATCATCAAACCGTCTTAATACTCATCAATTGCAGGTTTCCTATCACTAACGGGTGATTTTGCGGCGCTGAATGACTCGTAGAAATCACTAATTGTTTTGCGGTTGTCACTTTTAAAATACAAAGAATCCACCAGAACTAGATTTTCATTATTAAAGAGAGAGAGAGAGAGAGAGAGAGAGAGAGGAAATATAATTATATAAAGAGAGGGCAAATCTTAGTGGTACCTAGTGTGGTTGAATATCAAAGGGAAGTTTTCTACGAGCGACAATAGTCTTGTCCTACATATGTTTATTTATTTTTATTTTCTTTGTGATACGTATGTACAAGGAGGGAATAGAAAAAAGGAAACACTAGCTAGCTAGTGTAATTATACAAATCTTTCCACTTAAGCCTCAAAATGTAGATAACTCTTATGTTGAGCTCTATGGAGCACAAGCTAGATCTCTGATTTGAAGTCCTAGAGGCATCTATATAGATATGGTTGTTGGCACTACTTGTATTTATGTCAGCATGCAACTATGCCACCTCATCATACAATCATACATGGGTAAAGGACCGCCTCAACATGATAACATGCACGGGAAAAGATCCACTACAACATGCAACCATGGATGTGAAAACTATTATCCTACTTATGTTCAAAAAATATCCTACATCTATACAATAATCAGATATTCATGTAGTACTTCATCAAATATATAACAAACAATCCCCGCAACAATGTGCGGGGTATCGTCTAGTTATAGAAATGTTGAGCTCCTATATGGTATACACTAAAGTTGCTGATGTGGCAGGGCTGCTGAGGTGGATAGGCTGCATGTTTAGATATATAGATAGTGGGGATGGATCTCTTAGGTATATGTGATTTGTTAATTGAAATAATATCACAGCTAGTAATTGCTGACAAACAAAAAAATGTCGTTTAGAATGCACTTGATGTCATAAAATTAAGAGGTTGAACGACATCAACGGAACTTGGCGGAGAAACCTGAGCACCTAGAGGAAATTGCAACCAAGTGTTTCTAGCTGCCATACATGGTTGGCACGGAGGTCACCCCATCTGCGATCCTTGAGATGTTTCCTTTGGAAGTGACTGATCTGTTGAATGAAGGTTTGATCCGGAATTTCACCGAGAAGGAGGTTAGTGACACACTTTTTAAATTGGCTTGTTGAAGGCACTGAGGCGTGATGGCTTCCAGGCACGATTTCAATGGAACTGGGAAACAATCAAGGGGGAATCAATTATAGAAGGATAGTTCTTATCCCGAAGGCAAATACATATGAGTCTTTGAAGGTTTATCGACCAGTCTACAACATCTCATATAAAGTCGTATCGATGTGTTTGGTCAATCATATCTCCCCCTCCCCTAATAGACAATCTCATATCCTAAGGAGAAGGTGTTTTTATTCACAATCGAATGATTACAAATAACATCACGGTAGCCTTTGAATGCTTCCACAAAATCCAACAATATAAGAACCTGAATGGTACCCATTGGGCCAACAAGCTTGATCTAGTGAAAACATACATCAGCTTCGATTGAATTCTCGAGGGTTCTCTCAAAAGTTTTATTTCAACACAAGACGGACGCATGGGATCTTTTGTTATGTAAAATTAACGAGGTATGGTTCTAAAATGAATTAGGACTCATCAAAGACTTGGAAGATATGATGTTAGAATGAATGAATTGTTCATCTAGAGACTGGACTGGTGGTGCTACTGTCCATGACTTGATGGTGGCGATCCAGATTTGATTGGCTGAATGGTTGTAACATCAAAAATTCTGCAACAACTTCCTATGGCTCCATGACGTGGAAGTCACCAAAAGGTCTTCGGAAGAGCTCATCTATTCTGATCCGGTCTCGAGCTGGTTGTGCAGTGGTGGCGGCCACATCGCATGTACCTTCCAGGATAGTGGAAAAGCGGTGGCAACAATACATAAGTGACTTTGATGGTGGTGCTACTCGAATACCTGGTCTCGAGCTCTAGGGCGAAAGCGTAGGTTAGACTCAAGTGGTTATACCTGGCATTGGGAACGTTTTTCTTACATCGTTACCTTGTTTAAGGTATTGCTCGGATATGCTCAGACTGTTTCTTCAGGGTGAAAACCTAGATTCTAGCCTTGTGGTGCTGTTTAAGAACCTCGTCCTCAACGTGGTGTTACGAGATGGTTGGTGCGGATATGGTCAGTTCTAGTTTGCCGATCCTAGATCATATTGCTTTGGGGCTTTTTTCATTTTTTCCTCGCTTATGCATAGATTTGGTCTTATATGATGAATTTGCTTGTTGCCGGCGAGTTTTCGCGTTTGTGTGAGTTAGTGTTGGCCGGATACCTTATGTGTCTGCATCCTCAAATCAAGACATTGGCCAAGAAGAGAATTTTTTTTCACATGAAGGATTTGAGAAGGCATTTTTTTAATTCATTTTCCTCAAAAATATTTTTTATTCATTCTACTAAAATTTGCCACTTCTTTTGGGCCAATACAAATCAAAATTTATCTTTATATTTTCTCTTCATTTCACTTGGACTGGCACCAAATCATTTATGTTCTTCCACTTGGACCGGCACCAAACCATCTATTTCCCCCAACTTGAACTAACTCGTGTGTGTTGGGCATCTGGTCGTTGACAGCCGCCTACTGCATCCGTGCTAGTGAGACCAACGTGACCAGGTGGCTGACCGAAGCCGCTTTAAGGTTAACACAACTATAGAGAAGGCTACTCCGACCGTTGCGCCCGCATTGAAGCGTTGCATGACAGCCTCCCCCGGTTATTTAAGCAGGTTGGCCTCACCGGAAATTCCATCTGCACTCGGCGCACCTCCGCCTCTCCTCTCCTCCTCTCCACTCCCACCTCTCCTTCGCACACCGCCACTAGTAGGGAAATGGTTACACAATGGTGGCGCACCAATTTTCATCCACGTCATGACTATTTTTTCTAAATAGTGGTGGCGTTGACATATTTGGTATGCCACCTTTATAGTGTTAGTGACGGCTTTTCTTTTTTGTAACATGCCACAAGTTTGTGTGACCAGTTGTTTTGACCAGGCATAAAGTAGTGGTGTCGTGTGACTTTTGTGCAGACCATAGGTAATTAGACTAGTGTTGACGTGCTTGTTCCTGACACGCCATCACTAATTTTTGCATATATAAGAATTAAGAGTGTTGGCACCTCCTCTTTTCTCAAATAATTTCACTTCTTTCTCCACGAAAATCTACTCCCTGCCTAGCCCCTCATAGTTTTTGTTCTTTCTATTAAACATATCGCATTCCAAGTCATATAAGTTGGAGATAGGTTGTTCGAGTGAGATTCTCTGTTTAAGTTTCTATCTTCTTCCTATTCTGATTTCCTCTCTGTAACGTGCAATGCACGTTCTGTACAACCTCACGATGTAAACCTTCACGAAGATTCTCTTGTTACAATCAATACATACCTGCGGGCTGTCCTCTGGAGGGTTGAGATGCTTCATCAAGTTTTACATGGTATACAGAGCCCCTCTCTTCCAACACAACTTGTTACCTCCATCCTTCTTGCAATGGGGTCCTCCTCCTCTAGCTCCAGATCAAGCGTTGCTCCAGATCAACGCCTGGATGTTGCTCTTGACCCACGAGGCCGCCGCTGCCGGGCTTGCGGCGAGGTTGGAGAGCACGTGGTTAGCCGCCCCGAAGACCATGTTTGATGCCCGTGCCACTGACGGCCTGCAGCGCCGCCTTGTCGGGGGCGTACACACGCATCAATTTGATCCTGTTCGACTTGAACATACCCACGACGGAGCTCGCCCGATGGACTCGACGCCTGCATGCGCATAAGGTACATGCACGTAACTTTGATTAGTTAACCTTGAGAAAATAACCTGTTATTACATGCAGCCACATGCAAAATTATTTCTTTTCGCACCAAGTAGTTGTAGTACTGTTCCTTCCATTGCCATAGGAAATTCCTCCCGTGATGACATGTGACGGAATAAAAAAGAAACAGTAAGGGCATCTTCAAAGTGGATTGTGGGTTGGTCCAGACGCCCGTTATTATGCAAATCAAATCCAAACGAAAAGAGGTTTACACCAAAAGCCGCCACATACATACCCCCCCCCCCCCCCCCCCGCCTCCCCCCACCGATGAGAAGGAGGTTTGGCTTTGGCTTTCGGCCTCCATGGAGGCCTTTTTTGAAAAACATATCAAAATTCGAACTTTTCGGTTTCAAAAAAATCTGAAAACAATTGTGCAAGTAAATAAGGATGTTATGTGTATGTGTGCAAAATTTCAGGATGATAAACATTGAAATGTGAGGATGAATAGTAATATGTGTTAAAAAGCCGCAGATTTGTCTTTTTCGCACAGTCTTCATTTCAACGTATTTTGCCCTGAAAATTTACACACATGTATGTTATTCCTTCATGTATATCTGTGTTTTTTTAGAATTTTGTGAAATGTAAAAAATATAAAATTTAATGATTTTTTTTCAGAACTGAGCTCTATGGAGCAAAGACAATATTCAACATATAAATATGTATACACTGATTTGGAACAATAACCTGCAATTGTATACGAGTAAATTGCATAAAACCATCACTTTAAAGGTTAGGTTTGCGAAAAACACTGCAATACATTTTTTTTGCAGAAAACATCATTGCTTGTGTATTTTTTTTGTAAAAACCACTAATCGGCGGATTTTGCTCGGTTGAGCACGCTTATGACAGTTGGGGCCCCTTTTTGCCTACGTGGTGTAACATTTCATGCCAGGTCAATTTTAATCTAATTTTACAAACTGGTCCATAGATTTTACACAGACACCCCTAAATCAAAAAGAAAAATGCAACAGACGACGTGCATCCTCGGCACAGGTTGGGGAGGTCAACGCAGCCTGCGTCGGGCGACTCCTCGCGCTGGAGGCCAAATCGAGGCAATGGCGTCATCCCTCGTCGGATCTGGCAGCCAGCATCGGGCGCCTCCTCGCGCTGGAAGCTAATCGAGGCGGCGGCGCGGCATACCTCGCCGGTTCCGGTAACCGGCGCTGGGCGTCTTCGAGCTGGAGGCCAAATCAGGGCGGCGGCGCGGCATCCTTGCCGGATCCAGACGAGGTGGCGGCGCTGGGCGTCTTCGAGCTGGAGGCCAAATCAGGGCGGCGGCGCGACATCCTTTGCCGGATCCAGAAGAGGTGGCGGCGCTGGGGTAAATCGGGGCTACAGCGCGGCATGCCTCGCCGGAGGTGGCGGCGCCTGGAGCGCATGTGCGCACCGCCATCGGCGGCTCATGTGGTGGTGCGTGTCGTGCCCTCCTCCGCAGTTCAAGTCCAGGAACTGGACCTGGTGCGCCCTCCTCCGCAGTTCGCCGGCTTTGTCTGCTCCGGTGAGCTACTACTTGCGGCGGCGTGCGGGATGAGGAGCTCCTCTCCTCGGGCTGCTGCGGGAACGAAGAGGGAAGGGCCTTGGTCGCACGGGGAAAGAATGTCAGGGGTGTTTTTGCTTTTTGACCCATCTAGCGTTATCTTTGGCAAAGCGTTATGCCAAGTCAGCGAAAAAGGGCCCTAACTGTCATAAGTGTGCTCAACTGAGCCAGATCCGCCGATTAGTGGTTTTTGCAAAACAAATTACCGAAGACATGATGTTTTTTGCAAAAAAATGTATTATAGTGTTTTTCGCAAACCTAACCTTTAAAGTGGTGGTTTTATGCAATTTACTCATTGTATACACATATGTTTGGTCGAAGGCACTACTAACTGTGCTAGCTATTTGCCGGAAAGTTGTTTGATATTTGAGGTATACGATTGGATGGTTGGTTCTCCTATCACTGTCAGGACATTGATTAGAACATGTCTGCAAACGGATAGATGTCTGATTTGAGGGTCAGCGAGATGCCCTGAGCCAAAATATAATGGCGGGGATGCATGAACACACAGCAAGCGAGCAGCGGTCTTTTGAGCTGTCGGCAAGAGATCTCCCCGAAAAGGACGTTTAACTGAAATCCTATACGCATGCATGGATGCGTGCATGCGTGGAGCTTCTAGGTTTGCATAACATTTTTTATCTCTTTCACCCTCTAGATTGGAGCGGCTAGGGCACCGTACAGGCATTAGTCCCGGTTCAAATGTGACTTTTAGTCCCGGTTGGAGCCACGAACCGGGACTAAAGGGTGCGATGCCCATTAGTACCGGTTCGTGGCACCAACCGGTACTAAAGGTTAGACCTTTAGTCGGTTAGACCTTTAGTCCCGGTTCGAGCCACCAACCGGTACTAATGGGGTTTGAGGCATTAGTACCGGTTCATGGCACGAACAGGTACTAAAGGTCCCATTTTCAAACTCTACCCCCCTGTGGATCGTCTTTTCAGTTTTGTAAAAAGCAAAAGAAAAATGATAAAAACTTCAAAAATTAAAATCCTTCCAGATGTAGTTATGTTACTACATGTACTACTTAGGAAAATTTTAAAACTTAAATTTGGACATGTTTTGCAAAAAGTGTAGGAAAAATGTAAAACGGCTATAACTTTTGCATACGATGTCAGAAAAAAACGTATAATATATCAAAATGTTCAGCACGAAAATCCGCAGCCGATTTTGACGGCCTATGGCCGGTTTGCAAATTTTTTGAATCCTCAAATTCTAAAAGGAAAAAAAGTTATGCTCAAATTTCTGTTTTTTTGAATTTTTGTTAAATCTGGCCAAACTACTTATTCAAGAAGTATTAGTGTTACTAAATAATTATTCAAGAATATTAGTGTTACTAAATAATTATTTCAGTTTTTCTAAATTTCGGTCAAATATGGTCAAACTGTGGTCAAACAATGGTCAAAGTAATTATTCAAGAAATATTAGTGTTACTAAATATTTATTTCAGTTTTTTTTGAATTTTGGTCAAATCTGGTCAAATTGTGGTCAAACTGTGGTCAAACTACTTATTCAAGAAATATTAGTGTTACTAAATAATTATTGTTTTTTAGAACAATAGTTTCAAACTCAAACAGTGAAATGTGTGACTTCATGCCCAAGCTAAATTCCTGAGGGTTAATAGGATTGACATCTTACTATTGTCAGGAAAACAACAAGTGCAGACTTGGAAACGAGGGAGAATAAAACCCGAAAGTTAAGCGTGCTCAGGCTGGAGTAGTGAGAGGATGGGTGACCGTCCAGGAAGTCAGATGATTTGGAATGATGAGGGGTGATTAGAGATTAGAGGTTAAATTGAGCAGTGATGAGAGATTGGAGGTTAAAATAATTTAAAATTTTGAAAATAAAAAAAAATTCAAAAAAAATCATAAAATTTCCTTTAGTACCGGTTGGTGTTACCAACCGGGATTAAAGGTGGACCTCCAGGCAGCGGCCACGTGGAGGGCCTTTAGTCCCGACCGGGACTAAAGGGGGAGGCTTTAGTAACGACCCTAACCGGGACTAAAGCCCTTTTTCTACTGGTGGTAGTACGTACTTGTTTAGATGTCGTTAATTTAGCCAATGCCATGCTAGTGATTTATCTATGAATTAAATTAGTCAAAAATTGCCTATTTATATATAGGATCTGGAAAAGGATAGTAAATTTATTTTATGTTGAATTTCACCCCGTGCATGCTCTCTAGAGGAGGCGTGCGTACGTACAGAGACTAAAACAAGAGTAAATTCTGTGGTGTGAAGCAGGTTTGGTGTTATTCTCAAACAAGTGGGATGGGAGAAGAGAAAGAAGTCGAGTGAAAATTGGTGATGGCCCTTTAATCTTTTCCCCTTGCGTACGTGGCCGGCGGCGCACACCTTCGTCCCGTCCCTCATCACTACTCACTCACTAGACCCATCGCTACAGGCTGCGTCGTTGCCTTGCTGGAATTCTCTCCGCCGGCCGTGATGGTGGTTATCATCTTCTTGGAGCAAACAGTGGCACACAACGGCTGGCCGTTACTAACGGTACATCAGATAAGACTCTCTCTCTCACACACAGTGCTCGATGGATGAATTGAATGCACATAGATTGGATCATATTTCTTTCCTGGTCATCAGAAGAATAAATAAAAGGTCGATACGTTTTTAGGATGATGAAAAGGCACCGCTACAATTCACACTCATAATGTACACCTGAAAAAGCTATAATATAGCCACCAGCTGCCCTAGAAAAGGCTATATCCACCACTAGCCTGTAGACTATACGCTTCGGGTGTAGTTTTAATTTTTTTGTGCCATTACAAGGGCCTTGTTTATAGTGAAAT
Organism: Aegilops tauschii subsp. strangulata; assembly: GCF_002575655.3. Lineage (NCBI taxonomy): Eukaryota > Viridiplantae > Streptophyta > Magnoliopsida > Poales > Poaceae > Aegilops > Aegilops tauschii. The sequence goes on along the minus strand of NC_053041.3, from coordinate 647,474,221 downwards.
GTTACACAATTCATAGTAATGATTGTATGGAGTAGCGATTGATCTCACCAAAGATTACACTTACAAAATGGCCTTGCTCGACCGCTCCCCAAGAAAGACTGACGAGAGGCTGCTGCCACCACCACCCCCCTCCCCCCCCCCCCCCCCCCCCGCTACCCCGACCCCCGCGTCGCCTCCAGGCGGCTCGGGGGAACCCTAGCCGCTGGCCGCCCGACGCCGCCCCTCGCCTCTCCTCCTCCCTCGCTGTCGCTGGAAGATGCGGCCAGGCTAAGCCCGCGCCGCGGACGGCGGCGGCGGGGCGTTCCCTGCGCATCGGTGCTTTTCTCTGGTGGTGGGAGGGCGCACCTTCCTCTTGCTCGGCGGCCCGGGGGCCCCGGCCTCCTCTAGTGGGTGGCGTCTCCGGGGTCTTCCCTTGGTGCAGCCGCGGCGGCTCCCCGCGTGCGGCGGCGGCCCTCTGCGCGAATCTCGCGCCCGATCCGGCCGCCTGTTTGAGGAGGGGTGGCGGCCCTCCTCCCTCTGCTCGTGGGCGCTCGCCTGCGTGGTGCTTGGGTGGAGTGCAGTCGCCTCCTATGGCTGCCCGGAGGTGGAGGATTGATGGTCGCCTCGGGTGGCTGCCGGATCGGGCAGGTCTTGGGCGGATCTGGGTTTGGCTTCTGGCTTGTCTGCGGGTGCAGGTGGCGAGGGGTTCGTGTGGCGTGAGGCTGCTTGGTGGTCCGACCGGGCTCGGACTCTGGCGGGATGTGTGGCAGCGCCATGCGAAAGCTCTGCCTTAGGCTGTTGGCTGGGGCCGGCGACGGTGACGCCCTCGGGTGCCGTGCTCTTCTTGAAGACGTCGTCGAGGTGCGCTGTCCGCCCTGCTCGTCTCCAGTCGGAGGGACCAGTGGTGGTTGCATAGTGGTGGTGCTGAAGTTTGGCTGTCGTCCGTCTCCGCGAGGTGTGGTTGGCGACGGCAGTTCATTGCGCCTCTTCAACATCTTGCATCGACTTCGGCGTGGTTCGGGCCGTCTTGCTGTAGGGATGTGCTCAAACTCCGGGTGAGAACCTTGCATCGACTATGTCAATGTCGGCGGCAGCGACGTCTATGGACGTCGTTCCCCTCGCAGGAGGTGCCACTGTGGAGCTCCAGCACCTACGGTTCTTTGATTTGCGGTCTCTGGGTGAAAACCTAGGATCGGGCTCGCCGGATCGGATGATGGTGTTGTGTCTTCGACAACACTACCTCCTTGGAGGCCCAAACGACGGCTCCTGCTGCTGCGCGTGGTTGAGGGTGGTGTGTTTGGTGGTGGTGGTGCGGCCAGCTTGGGGCCGACGGTGGTGGTTCTTCTTCATATGTTTTTCTTCGGATGTCCTTCGCGTGGTCTCTGTCCTGTTGTTGTGCATGCTCAAGTCCCTCCCATGGTTGCCGTTGTGCTGTGGCGAGCTTTGGGCTCTTGCCATTCTCTTGGTTCACCTTTGCTCAATGACGACTCAATGATGCCTCCCCGACCTGGTAATCGTTTCGACCGCCCGTGGCGGATCTCCCAGTCAAGGTTCGTGTTAGTTTGGCACTCGTTGATTATGGTTGATCCTCTGTTGTGCCGTGTGGCTCAGTACGCACGCCGGTGCGGTGCATTAGGTTGTTTGCAGAGTTTTGGTATTGATCCCTCGGCAACACCCCACATCTACTTGTGTCTCTCATGGTGTTGATCTTTGTGCCTGCTAGCTAGGTCATGCCTTCTCCTAGGTGGCAATTTTTTTCTCATCTTCTATAACCTTGTTACCTGTACGGTTTAGGTTTTCGATCCGGTTTTCCTTATAAACTGGATCAGCCAAAGCTTAAGGGGTGACTCTTGGCTTTGGCAGCTTTTTGAATAATATATTCAGGTGGGGATCCCTCTCCCCCCAGTGACCATTCAAAAAAAATGGCCTTGCTCGGCATTTGTACTCCCTCCCACTACTAGGGAAAACCCTAGCAGTAGCGCGGGAATAATGCCTATCAGTAGCGCTGGTTACGGCGCTACTAGTAAGGCGCTACAGCTAAAGGTTAGCAGTAGCGTCTGTTGACCCACGCTACTGCTATATCGACTTAGTAGTAGCGCTTTCACTAAAGAGCGGTACTGGTAATTACTAGTAGCGCTTCTCTCAGCCCGCGCTACTACTATTATTCTGTATTTCACTTATATTTCATGTTGTATTCATACACCATTATACAAGTTTTCATACAGCAGCAATTTAGAGATTGTTTTTACATCATAATGAGAGAAGCAATATGGCTCATACTACTATATAGTCCCATTATCATATCCATTGGTCGGCGCAGATCAGCCAGCCAGACGCATTGAATGCATATTAGCATTGCCGGCAGAAAATGGGGGCGATATGAGGTGGGGCCATTGTATGGGGGTGCAGGTACGGTAGGAATACGCGGTGGGGGTGAACGTTCGGCTAGCGAGAGCTGACGGAAGTGGGCTAAGCTGTCCGTGTCAGAACGTGGATCCTGGACCATGGTCCAGATTTTCCCGTTCAAAGCCACCGTCACCGGGGAACGCACACGACCACGTGTGAGTGCGTACGTTCTGCAGTTGCTCCGTTCGTAGCATGCAGAGAAAAAATATAATCAAAATTGCCACCTCGTTAATTCTGGAGAGTCCTTGGGCCCTCTAAATATTTGGAGCGATGAAAAAAAAAAAGATTTCCTCTTGATGTCTACCGCAGTTATGTCGTTGTAGGGTGGTTTGGTTTCGACGGGCTTCGGGCGGTGGATGTACTATGTTAGTTGTGCGTTTGCCGACCCAGGTTGTACTGTGGGGCGAAAAAAAGCTCATGTGGTGAAGAGAGGAAAGGGGAAGGGAGGCACGCGCGAATAGGCGGCGGCCGAGGCGTCTTCCTAGTAGATCCAGTGTTCAGGTAACCCCATCCTTCAAGCCCCTCCCCGCCGCAGCACAATGTGCATTCCCTCCCAACGGGACCATCGACTTGACTGTTCCTTTCTTGTTCGTGTGCGGCACAAGGTTGCCCATCTTTCCATCCGGCGCGGCGTCGGCGTGCTCCAAGCAGGATGAGATCAGTGAGGGTGCGGGTAGGCGGAGAGGTGGGGTGCCTGTCAGGCCAGTTTCATGCTTCAGTTAACGTACGACTGGGATGATAACCATCAAGGAGATCAGACGGCTCGCTACGCTCGCCTAGACCGTTACTTTCCAGCCTGTAGCATTTCTGTTGCCGTTACTGTTGCTTTTCTTCCTGTTGTTAGTTGGGCTATATAAGCCAGCGCCTCTCTCTGTAATAGCAAGCCATTTTTCTCTATGAAGAATTCTATCATACTTTATAGCTAATACAAGCATATATACCCCCAAATTCGATCACGATCCACAGATGGGGCGTAACAATTGGTATCATGAGCCAGTCTGATCCTCGGTGGTGCGCGGAGCGGTGCGGAAATTTTTCTCCCTCCCTTTCCTCTGGCGGCGGTGGACGGCGGTGGTGTCAGGGTTGGAGTTCGGAGGCGGTGTGGTGGCGCTGGCGGCGGTACACCTGTTCGGCGACAACTCGGGGCCAGGAACTGGTTGCGGGAACACAACGTTTCCGTGGTAAAATTCCAGGTTCCCACCGAGTGGTGTTGCAGGGAGGCGGATCTCGTCGGCGGCGGTAGGAGACTCAGATCTGACCGGGTTTCCAGTTCATCTGGCTGTAAAATTCCTCTCAGACTCTGGTGATCTCGATGGGGCGTTCGAAGCCAAGCATGGACGACAACGACATCGCCGAATTGATGGCACTCAAGGGCGAGTTCTTGCAGACCCGCGAAGAGACGGCGGACATGCGCGGAGAGCTGGATGATTTGCGAAAGGATGTCCACGCAATCAACCTCAAGCAGGACGCGATGACCAAGGTCCTGACGGGCGTCCAAGATGCAGTTACAAATCTCAACTCTCAGCTGTCCACCATGGCGGATGTGCTCAAGAGCTTTTCCACAAACAGAGTACCTTCACCTATGCAGCTAGTAGCTACTCAGCACGTTCCCACGGCAGAGGCATCCACGGCTGCACCAGATCTTACAGACCAAGAACCACCTAGGCCCTTGACTGCAGAACTCCGCAAACGCTTAGCAGCAGAGCAGGAGAAAACCAATCAATTTTCGCTGCAAATCCCACCCAATTTGGCACCCCTCAGAGTACCAAATGGAGCCCCTCCTCCTGGTTATGCAGAAACAGTTCATCGTGAGGTGCACTCTGGTAATGCAACTCCATCTGCGGCCTACCGAAGTGCTCACACCCCCGCCTTTCACAATTTCCAGCCTCCTGTTGTGCGTACGTCTTGGGAGGACTACTATAAGCAATATGAACAGGAAATGCGCACACAGTTCCTCAAGTCCATCACAAAAGGGCCTCGTTTGGAATTTCCCAATTTTGATGGCAATAACCCTGGGGGCTGGATTCGCCAAAGTGAGAAGTTCTTTCAAAGGGCAGGCACACCAGCTAAATACAAGGTGAACATGGCTCAAATGCATATCATTGGCAAGGTTGATATCTGGTTAAGACGATCTGGCCTGCTAAAGAAAAAACCCAGCTGGGAACAATTCTGCACTGAGCTACTTCACCGGTTTTCTGCATCAAGCTCTTATGATCTCACTGACAAATTCAATTCTCTGCAACAGAATTCCTCTACGGTTACTGAATATATATACAGAACAGTTTGAAGAACTGATGGCAGATGTCCAGCAAGAAAATCCATATATCTCTGAAAGCTGGTTTGTTAAATGCTTTGTCAATGGGTTGAGATCATAGCTCAAATACCAGATCAGATCTCTCAGACCTGCCACACTAACTAATGCTTATTGGTTGGCCATTGACATAGAAAAAGGAGCCCCTCAAAAGAAACAATTCCAACAATTTTCTTCTTACTCAAAACCAACCACTGGCTTTCCCAAATAAGTAGTAACTCCTAGTGAGAAACCTGCTGAATTCAAAGCACCAGCAATGACCCAGAGAGCTAGAGAACCAGGAAAATGCTGGAGATGTGGAGATCACTGGGTACATGGCCACAAGTGTAAGCAACAACCAGTGTTAAATGTTCTTACTGGAGAACAGCCACAGGAAAATCCTACAGAACAAGAGGAATTAGAAGAAATGGATCAGGAAGAACAGCCACAAGGAGAAGAACAATGCATGAGAATCTCCTTACAAGCAATGCAGTCTGATACTGTCAATACCATGTCCATAATGATTTCTGTAAGGGGCAAAATGGCCAGGGCACTAATTGATTCAGGAAGCAACTCCACATTCATGAATTTACACTTTGCTCTTCAGATATCCTGCACAATCTGGAAGGACTCGACTACAGCAGTTACTGTAGCAGGAGGAGGAAAACTGTGGTCTGGATCGTATATACCAACCACAACCTTCACTGCTGGTAACACTGAATTCCAGCAACAATTCAGAATTCTGGACTTACCTGGGCATGATGTAGTGCTGGGATCTGACTGGATGGCCCAGCATAGTCCTGTCTCCTTCTCTTATGACCCTAGGCAACTTACTGTGCAACATCAGGGTCAAACTCCTGTCACAATTCCAGCTTGTGACACTCTCCAGGCTACTGATGAGATTGATGCATTAGAACTTAATAGAATGCTGCTTAGTGGTGCTCCTGCTTTTGCAATTCAACTAGCAGAAGATATCACACTGCAGCCCAGCAAGCAGCATGCTACACCACCTGAAATTCAGGAAATTCTGACATCCTATCCAGAAGTGTTTCAAGAACCCACTGATTTACCACCTGTAAGAGACTTGGATCATCAAATTCCCCTCAAGCCCTTACTCCTCTCCTGCTATCCTAGTTATGAAAAAAGATGGATCATGGAGACTTTGCATTGATTATACGAAACTCAATGCAGCCACAATCAAAAACAAGTTCCCTATACATGTGATTGAGGATCTGCTAGATGAATTACATGGAGCAAAAATCTTTACCAAGTTAGACTTGCAGTCTGGATATCACCAAATCAGGACGAATGAAAAGCACATACACAAGACATCATTCAGGACTTATTTTGGTCACTATGAGTTCCTCGTTATACCATTTGGCCTCACTAATGCTCCAGGCACTTTTCAAGCACTGATGAACAAAATATTTGGGCCTTATCTGAGAAAGTTCATCCTAGTATTCTTTGATGACATTTTAATATTCAGCAAGTCCTTAGAAGAGCACAAGGAGCACCTGAAAATAGTACTGGAACTATTACAGCAACACCAGCTCTCAGCCAACCTGTCTAAGTTTGTCTATGTTGTCCCTCAAGTATCTTACTTGGGCCACACTATCTCTGGTTCTGGAGTCTCTACTGATCAAGGAAAAATCTCTACTGTAGCTGATTGGCAGGTACCCACAACTCCCACTCCACTCAGAGGTTTCCTGGGTTTATGTGGTTATTATAGGAGGTTTGTTAGGAATTTTGGAGCAATTGCTAGGCCCCTCCATGATCTCCTCAAAAAAGACAGTTTCTGTTGGACATCTTCCCAGTCCACTGCCTTTCAGCAATTAAAAGAGGCCCTTATTTCTGCCCGAGTCCTAGCACTGCCTGATTTCTCTGAACCTTTTGTTCTTGAGACTGATGCCTCTGGCACTGGACTAGGAGCAGTTATGATGCAACAGGGCAGGCCTATTGCTTACTACAGCTCAGCTCTTTGCCCCAGAAATGCAGCTTTATCCACCTATGAAAAAGAAGCCCTGGCAATTATCGAGGCTCTGAAGAGATGGAGGAATTGTTTTCTTGGAAATGACCTCATTATCAGGACTAATCACAAGAGCTTGCAGTTCATGACAGATCAGAAAATATCCACCAGCATACAACACAAACTTATGTTAAAACTCCTGGAATTCAACTTTCAGTTAGAATATAAGAAGGGCAAAGAGAATAAGGTGGCAGATGCCTTATCCAGGAAAGACTCTTGCATGGCTCTCTCTCTAGCAACTCCTCAATGGATCTCTGAAGTGGAACAATCATATAAAGAGGATGCTCACTGTCAGAAACTGCTGGAAAAACTCCTACTGACTCCCACTCATACTGTTCACAAAAATTCCCTACAGGATGGCATCATCTGGCATAATGGGAAGATTTATGTTGGAAATGACACTGCTCTCAGAACAAGATTAATGCATGCCCTGCACTCCTCTGCTGTGGGAGGGCACTCAGGTATGAAAGCTTCCTACCAGAGACTGAAACAAGTCTTTTATTGGCCAGGCATGAAAAAGGATATGAACAAATTTGTGCTATTCTGCCCTGTCTGTCAGAAAAACAAGGGGGAGACCTGTCCATACCCTGGGTTCTTGGACCCACTCCACATTCCTGACATGGTTTGGACACACATAAGCATGGATTTTGTTAAAGGGCTTCCAAAATCACAAGGATATGATGTTATCTTTGTTGTAGTGGCCAGACTATCCAAATTTGCTCATTTCATTCCACTAGCTCATCCTTTCAATGTTCAAACAGTGGCAAGGGCATTCATAGATAATGTGTTGAAGTTACACGGTCCTCCACTGGCCATTGTTTCTGACAGGGATAAAATATTTACCAGCAAATTGTGGCAAGATTCTTCACTGCAATGGGAATTGAGCTTCGATATAGCTCTGCCTACCATCCTCAATTAGACGGAGAGACAGAACGAGTGAATCAATGCATTGAGAATTATTTAAGGTGCATGACCTCCACTGAACCCAAGAAATGGGCACGGCATTTGTCCATGGCAGAATAATGGTATAACACATCATTTCACTCCTCTATGAAGAAAACCCTGTTTCAAGCTCTGTATGGTCATCCTCCTCCAGACTTGCAAATTCCTTTGCTGAAGACCAGCTCGACCAGTGAAGCGGCAGAGTTTGTAACTGACCGAACTGCAATGTGGCAGTACCTCAAAGCCAATCTAGCTGGTGCTCAAGCTTGCATGAAGTAATACGCCAACCAAAAGCATAGCGAACACACTCTATCTGAAGGAGATATGGTCTATCTGAAAATGCAGCCTTATAGGCTGAATGCCTTCGGTATACGCTCCCATATCAAGCTCCAAAGCAAGTTTTATGGACCATTTCGTGTGATGGCTGGTGTGGGCAACGTCGCTTACAAGCTCCTAGTTCCAGACAGCGCAAGCATTCATCCATTCTTCCACGTCAGTCAGTTGAAGAAGCATCTCGGGCCAACTGCAGTTCCTTGTGCTGATCTTCCTCTTGTCAGTCGCGATGGCCGTATCAAGACTGAACCGAGCTGCGTGTTGGAGACCAGGCAGATTCCTCGCAACAACCTTCCTGTGGTGCAGTGGCTCGTCCAATGGGAAAACCTACCTCCTGATGACGCCTCATGGGAGGATGCACACTTCATCAAGAAAACATTTCCCGCCTTCTTCAAGAAAATGGTGGATGGGTGGTTCAGTCGATGAAGCTCCTTGGGGACAAGTTCGCTTTCAGGAGGGAGTATTGTTAGGCCAGTTTCATGCTTCAGTTAACGTACGGCTGGGATGATAACCATCAAGGAGATCCGACGGCTCGCTACACTCGCCTAGACCGTTACTTTCCAGCCTGTAGCATTTCCGTTGCCGTTACGGTTGCTTTTCTTCCTGTTGTCAGCTGCGCTATATAAGCCAGCGCCTCTCTCTGTAATAGCAAGCCATTTTCTCTATGAAGAATTCTATCATACTTTATAGCTAATACAAGCATATATTCCGAATATACTTCCCCGTCACGAACCATAGATTCGATTTCCCCCAAATTCAATCCCGATCCACAGATGGGGCGTAACAGTGCCGGCCTCTTCTGTGGCTGCCCGCGACAGTTGCGGCGCCGCCACCGGCGAGTGCAGTGGCGAGAGCGCCCCATCGGAGTTGGAGGAGTCGGCGGTAAAGCCTGATCCGAAGTCGACCGGCTAGATTAGAAGGTAGTACATCTTCAAGCTAACTATTTCGTGGTATTTTTGTACTACAAAAATGCTATGGTTGTGACCCACCACCTGAAACTGTGCGTGTTTATACGTATAAAATGCAAGAATAGGCGTGGAAGAGCGAACTGAATTTTCTGGACCGAGTACAAGCAGCTGTTCGCTGTGAGAAAAAAATTGCATCAACTAAAAAGTAGTGAGGGTGGCTCTGCTTGTCTGCCTTCCCCTGAACTTAGTGTTGACTGTGATAGGTGGTACTGGGAAAAAATGTTTCACTTTACAAACGGGGAAAAGAACTAAAAAAAATCGTTTATTATAAACCCAGTGCAGAGAGTTGGGCTAAAATGCCTGTAATTCTGAAAGTCTACAAACACTTAGCATGGCTGTTGGCACTTACAAAAATGTTTTATGGCAGTGCAGTCTTGTGACATTGAACTCTGATGCTGAGGACTAACAGTGTAACTGTCGATGCGACAGGAAATCTGGAAGTTGTTGTGTGTTCTGAAATTGGCGTTGATATTTGGTGTTTCTTCAGGGTACGTGTGGGCGCAAATCCAATTGAGCGGCCACCCTGCCCAGGCAGGATGGGAGCGCTTGAGAAGACTATCAGGGGCTTTGTGGACAGGAAGGGGTATGAAGTAGTGAAGCCAGAGCTAGGGACAAATTTCGACTCGTTGACAGAGGCTTACGATTTTTATAACTTATATTCGTGGGAGCATGGCTTCGGCATTAGATACGGGAAAAACAGGATCAATCCTGATAGAAGGAAGACCATGCAGGAGATTGTATGTGGATGCTCAGTAAGAATATAAAGCTTCAACTTCACACAAGCAATACACTTTTACACCTGGGAAAAATGATTTAATCCTGTTGAAAAATTGTTTGTGTTCCACGGGCAGCCTCTCCTTGAGAATACAAGATCCTGTAGGTGTGAGTGTCCAGCAATGATTAGGCTGTTGAGGGCATCAGATAATGGGGATCCAGATTTACACCTGATGGATAAAGCTTATACTGGAAGCATCTGGCCGCCCCTGGGCTGACCGGTGGGCCACTCCCAAGTTGTCAAGCTAATGGCCCAGATGTCGCTTTGGACGGCCCTAGAAAAACAGAAATCACTAGGACCGTACTGGACCCTGCTAGCTGGGCCTCATAAATGACTAAAGACAACCCACATGACCACTGTTCAGAAATGCATGCGTGAAGTGAATACCTGCGCATATACATGCATGAGCATGGATCTCGAGGAGGTACAAGGGCTGAGATAGTGCTACTATATGCCAGTATGAGCCATATGCAATTTTCGCATCATAATGAGTTATTACATCACAATGTGAAAGAACTATGGACTAGTTTCAAGTGGATGGACATACACTTGAAACTAATCCGCGGTTCTTTCACCCAATAATATAATAAAAATCATCATCATCATATCATTAACAACTTATCATCATAATACATCATTGTCATATAAAACCTCCTCATGATCATCGTTTTCATCAATGAGACATCACATAGCAAGTTGGTCACTAGTCATAATCACAACTACTCCTCATCATCAACTCTAACACATTGTACCACATAATAAACATATTGTACCTCATAGGACCTACTACATTCTCTTAGGACCTACTATATTCTCTAAGGTAAAATAGCAAAAAACAAGATAGCCGCTGACTCTCCATTATGGAGAATGGAGATTATCCTGTCTCCAATTCTTGCCTTTCGCTTAATGTTGCTTCCAAGAACCTCCTTACGACTGTCCAAACATTTTTTCCATTCTTTGATGAGCATGTGTTCACCGGTTTTAGAAATCCGATATGCACAGGTGAGATCCGTAGGATGACCTGGCTGTATGTTCAGAACATCAAGGCGACCATTCTGATACATCAGATGAGGCACACAATCCATCGGGATTTTCTGTTGAAAAACATAATAATAACTTCGTAGTTAGCAATGATGTACTAGTTTTAGAAGTATGCAAAAGATGCACGGATGTCGTAATAGTAAAAAATCTTACCAGGGTATCTCCATAGAAGTTACCGTGGTTCAACACGTGCACTAGTGGCACGTATTCATCATAATTTGGAGGAGTTCGATAATAGGTATTGTAATTCTCAAGATCAGTACAAAATGCGATCAGATGATTTTTCTCTTTATAAGTTAATTCGGAGCCATCGGTGTAGTGGGTTTTGTCTACCATCTTCCGCACATTCTTTGAAGAATGAAAATAAGCTGTCAACTATTTTGAAATAAACAATATAAATTAGTTACTAACTATGTTTGAGAAACTCACATAGCGGTAGAATCGAAAGCGTATCAACAAGGACCCAAATGTCCATATTGTTTTGTTCGATGTCAGGATCACCAAGATCCATGGTGACAATCATATCCTCATAAAAACCATACATTTTGCAAAATGCTTTCCAATTTTGGCAACCAAAATGGGTTACGCTCTGAGAATTGTACAGATTTATTTCAAAATCCATATCATGATGGGTCCTTAGGTGTATTTTCTTTGTTTTAAAATTTTCATGGTCTTCAAAACCCATCCTCTCCAAGACATAGCGTCTTGCATGGCAAAGGATAAGCTAGTCGAATTGTAAAAGATGAAAATCAGACGTTGAAATAGTTGAAGTCGTGCTTAATTACGAAAAAAACACTTGTCGTCGTTGAGTACCGGTTCAACATCGAAGGTCTCCTCGAGCTTAATGCTGAAGCGCCGATCTTCGTATAGGTGAGGCCTGTCGCACATACCTCGATCGTCGTGGCACCAGCTGCACTCCCCTGGGAGACTTTCGTCGTCCGAGTACGACATTTCCTACGTTCATAATTCAAAGATTAAACTTGTACAATTAAATATATGTACTGAAAAACCTAAATTAGATCATTATTATTCATCACGGGTTGACTATCGGTCTGTCGAAATGTCGTTTAATTATTTTTCGAGAAAATCCAGGCCACTCGATATTTCCTACATATTCTAGCACAAGTCATGCCAGAATTCACTCAAAAATCTGGCATGACCTTTGCTAAAAAAGGACATATCGAGCACCTGAAATTTGCCGGAACGGAAATTAATCAACACTCCGGCAAAACATAGGCCACTCGGAGGTGTAGCTGAACATGACCGGCCACTTGGGCAACCACATATCCTATTTGAGCAACACAAGATATATATGTTTTTATCTACATCATATCTTATAGGACTCATATTGACATGGAGATTTGGCTGGTCTCACCTCGAGGTCGGAGGGGGTCGGTGACAGGGACCACTGCGGGGATGATGGAGGGGCTCCTTGATTTCTGCAAAAACAAAAACCCTATAAGTTATCACTAATACATCCTGAATAATTGCTTAAACTAAAAAAATAACTAGTTCTATTAATTCAAGTAGTTCTTACTAAATATAAACTTACTATAAATAGGAAAAAACTAGTTCTTTCTAAAAATAAACTAGTTCAACTAGTTATATTAATTTTCTTAATAAAAATACATTAGTTCTATTAATTCAACTAGTTCAACTAGATTATTAATTTACTTACTAATTATTTTAAAAACTTACTAAAAACAATAAAAAAAACTACAGTATACAATAGTAAAAAACATCTACTATTAACCATACTGCCCTAGCTAACTAGTACCATCACTACTACTAATTAACATCTACTACTACTAAAAATCATTATCTATGAACCCTAAATTAACATCTACTACTACTAAAAACATCTACTAACTAAGCAGAGAGAGGGGATGGGGGAGGGGTGGGGGGCTTACACAGAGAGGGGAGAGACGGTGGCGTGGAGGTGCTCGGCGACAGAGGTAGGGGCGGCGAGGGCGGGATCGGGAGGCGGCGGTCCTGTGCGGGCTCGGGCGGCGGCGGTGAGGTCGAGGGCGGCGACGGTGAGGTTGAGGGCGGCGGCGGTGAGGGCAGGCTCGGGCTCGGGCGGCGGCAACAGAGGAGTAGGAGAACGGAGGGGGGGGAGGAGGACTTAGCAAAATGTTGAGCCCGCGGGTGGTTAAGTCGAACTAGCAGTAGCGCTCTTAAGGAAACGCGCTATAACTAATTTAGCTATAGCGCTCTTAAGAAGAAAACGCTACTGCTAAAGGAAGCAGTTATTTCTTTTGTTTATCCCAATATCAGTACCGCTTTGTCCTGGAAAAACCATATAAGTCTAAGCATGTAAAAACATCAAAAATATACATTGTTCATCATCGATCTTTTTGTGTAGAATCTAAATAGTCAACATGAATCCTCACCGTACCTGTATCAGGCGAGGATTCATATTGCACCCACAAATCCTACACATATAGTTCAATGAAGACCAAGTGCTCGAGATAGTTTGAGAAGTAACATATTCAAGGTGGTAAACACCTTGTTCGCTTAGCAGTATGGGACTAAACTTAATTAGTTGCGGTGATACTTAGTAGCAGCGAGTTTTGAAGAAAAACGCTGCTACTGAGTACTTTAGCAGTAGCGCGTCTATGAGAAGGGCGCTACTACTATATCTAGCCTGGAGGCAACGCCGTGGCAATTATAGTAGTAGCGTTTGTTTCACCTAGAGCGCTACTGCTATATGGGTGTTAGTAGCGCGGTTTCCTGGAGCTCGCTACTGCTAATTAGCAGTAGCGTTTGTTTTTAAACCACGCTGCTGCTAAGATTCTGTGTATAAGGTTTTCCCTAGTAGTGTCCGTAAAGAAATATAAGAGCTTCGTAAAGAAGTATAAGAGTGGTTAGATCACTAAAAGGAGTATTGCGTACTAGGATGGGTTGGCCGGCATATATTGCCACGGCCTTTCGGCATGTGCATACGTTAGTTTAACTTTCACGAGTCCTGTAAGAGCATCTATAGCCGGACTTCACAAAACTGATCTACTAAACGTCACGTGCCGGTCAGTGACTCGGTGTGTCTGTTTTGAGCTCTTATTTCTCCATCCATACTGTCATACTTCATTTTCTCCCTTATATTTCCGATCACTTGCTCGTGATTTATGGAGATAAAGAGAGAGAGAAAATGAATAAAGAAAGAGAAAGGTGGTTTGGTGGGCCGCATCCTACGTGGTGGACTTACCAGGCGCGTACGCAAGCTCTCATATCTGGCCTATATTTGTTCTTAATACGAGAGTTTGCGGACGACCCATATGTATATTGGTGATACGAGAAGTCGGGTTGGGTTAATTTTTTCCTTCTCTTCCATGTCTGGTAGTTGATCGGGCGCGTCCGTGGACGCTTGAGTGGGTTTGAGGAGGCCAGCTATAGATGCTCTAAGGTAGCTTCTACAAGCAGCGGCCACTGGCGAGGATGAGGTCCAAGTGTATTGACCAGGCTCTTGTTAATTAGTGGTAGAGTACATGCATTGTGGGCGTGTTTGCTTGCCCGCATATAGCCTAACCAGACCTGAGCACTATGATCACTAGTCTTAAACCCGTGCATCTGCACGGTCTAGCGATTTCATTTTTACATAAAATAATTGTTAAGTGCAAAAATATGTATAACGATGAATGAATAGCTATATATGTATAGAAAAGAAAGAATTGGTATACGTTCTGTATCCATAGATCATTATATATCAATATATGTCAGATTTTCTCGGTAAATTGACCATATTGATGTTGCGCTTGTTCAATAAAAACAAAACTAACCATATGTGACCTATGTGAAATCTGAGAAATAATTAAGCTTGTTCATATGGCATATTTGTGGCTGAACCAAGTGCAACTTGTTGAACAAATATATTTGATTTATCATTTGCACGTAACAATGGCAAATGCCTTCATAGTAGGACAACTAAATTTAGATGTAAAATATCATTCGAATTTTAAAATCATGAATGTCTATCTTTATGGGACAGTATGCAGTTGTATAGGGAGATGTATATGCTCGTATCATATAAAATGCAGAACACCTAAATAATGGGATGGGAAGGTAAGGAGAAGGAAAACATTACAGTACAAATATACTAAGTGTAGAAGTAGCTACATTTTCTCTGTTTGTGACACAAACTTAATCAGTTTCAAGTTACAGTAATTACACAGTTGGGAACTATTTTTGTTACAAATTATGAAGTCACAGAGAAGACAATATCGAAGAAAACATATACCTAAATTTCAAATTAATTTCGGATGTCATAGCAGTAATATTTCGAAAGGCTAAGGTACAGAACCATACAGTGAATACAACAAAACCTGTAAAATCAACTCGAGTCAAAGCACAAAGTTAAATGATCAAAGTTGCATTCTGAAACTTAAATTAGGGAAATATGAGTATGTAACTTAGTAAGATTCGTCTCATGATACATAGGTGGGCTATCTTCATGCTATTCCTAATCATGTAGCATATATGTAGAATTATATGCATCAACTATTTCATCAGAAGCTCTGTACACATGCTTATTTGCATGCTTGATGTTATAGATATACGATCAACACTACGTCAAGGAAAAATACATAGTCCAAATGGACTAAAAAGTAAGACATTCCGATAAGAGACAAACCAATCAGTTGGTTCCGATCTAGGAGTTCACTCACATACATTATGCATTTCAGTGAAATCGTATCAGGAAACAATAGCCACTTTTCATGATAGTATAAGAAAATGCAAATCTGCATGCACCCCGTGCAGCAGCCAATCAACATATTCCAGCTTCAGCTATACTATGCTGCGACTTCTAACGTACCATGGATATTTCACCTGCAGGGTAATGTCGTTGTCCATCGCTGCCTAGCATGCTTCATAATCAAGAAAAATATAAGTAATTTTGTGAACTGGTCTGGGAAAGAAACAGCAGGCTACTTCAGGACACTTGGTGTCATATAGCAAGGAAGCAACTCTGGCAGAGCATGTGCCTAGGAGGGAGGGTGTCCAGTGAATGATAGGGAGCCCTTAATACGGAGGATGTGCGTGTGCACAGCAAAAAATGGCTGCTGCAAATAACTCCATAGGCCCGAGGAAGGAGATATGATTGTGACGTGGCTTCAATTTATCTTGTCCTGGTAGTAGGGATCAATCTGGTCCACCTTGGACTCTATGATGAATTCAATTGTATGTAGAAAGGTGAATGAGTGCGCCCTCGTCGGCGCACGCATTCCGCCATGGCCGTCGAGTGCCCACACACAGCACCAGGATGATGACTCTAAGATGACTACAACCAAAATAAATAATTCATTTTAACATGTAATCAAACCAAGGAGAGCAAATCTATAAAATAAGCTATTAATCATACCGTGTGATCTAATAAAATGCAGTTATGATAAAAACCAATTTTTTGGTTAAAAAGAATGTTCTGGGGAAAAGTATATGTATACGATTGGAGAACTATGGCACCATGTTTAAAACCTCACATAAGCTGATGGTTGCAATCAGTTAATTCAGTTAACAGGATACAATGGTACAATAACTGAGTCTCAAGACTATGGTTAGATGAGCATGCAGCGAGATGCAACAATCAGGAAACAATACTGGAAGAGATTTCAATCTGCACGATCTCTATTCAGTTCATGCGATTTCTTATAGTTATTTATGTAGTTATACGTGATGAACTGAATTAGGAAAGACTGACATCATATTCTGGTGGTTAAGGTTATCGTACTGTACCATCACATATAAGAAAGTATCGTGGTTGTGTAACTTCTGCACCGTTGCAACATTCTCCCTCTTGGACATGTCATTCGTCCACCAGCTCCAGCAATTCTGCCATCACGAGGTATTATGACTTTGCCACCTATATCATCTAACGCAAGTTAAATTTATATGATTTCTAGGACGAAGTTAGATTAAATAGTAGATGGACTGAAGAGCAAATAATCTGAAGAAAATAAAAAATTGAAAGGAATTTGTTTCATGCAGAAGAATACAATAAACTGATCCAAATTTAAATTAGAAGGGGATAAGTACATCATTATATATATATGTGCAGAAATTTTGACGGTGAAACCATTAGGGTTTGGTATTATGTGGGGAAATCACAAAAGAGAAGAGATTACCAGGGGAATGACGGAAATATCATGTAGACAAATAGAGCTGATTGCGGCCAGTGGAGAGCTCCTATTTCCTTGTTGGATACTTGGCTTTGGTGAGTTGAATCAGAGAGAAGATAGAAGAGAGGAGTATGTCGATCTAACATGTGGCGGCAATGAAGCCTCGGAGGACGAACATGATGGGCTGAGCCATCAAGTCAGGGTGAGATGATAATGGCGAGAAAGATTGAACTATCATAGGAGCGTGGCTTGGAGGAGGATGAAGAGACAATGCATCTACATATTCTTTTCGTTTTGGACTACAGATCGTAAAGTAAGAGGACTCTCATTTTTGCGTGCTGGACTACAGATAACAGATCGTACAGTAAGAGGACTCTCATTTTTGACGTGAGGCTTTCCTTGTTTTTTTTTATGTGTGGCTTTCCTAGTTTTTTGCACTAATGTTGGACGTGTCAGCTGTGTTTTTTTATAGGACTGGATCATTTGCGTTACGCACGTTTTCCTTTTATCCTGATCGTAAAATTTACAATCTAACGGTTTGATTAATTTTGATGATGTGGATTAATGAGAGGTCATTAAAGGTGCCTCCAATTAGTAAATATATATATATGTGGATTAATGAGAGGTCATTAAAGGTGCCTCCAATTAGTAAATATATAAGAAAGATGGACTGTTGGTAGGTTGCATTCACTCTTTGGCCTGCATAGCCGAGCCAGGCCCGCTAGTAAAGGACGAATCGACAGTTTTTCACACCCAGGCCCGAGGGATGTACCTAGAGGTATGTGGGCGACGGCAGCTACACGCGAGGAGCCATGCTCGAGACATCGCGTAGTTTCCCAAAGAGCCGACAAAATTACCCGCACCTTCCTTTACCGCTCTCTCCCACTCTACCCATTCTCACACTGGCGACGGCGATCAACAGAGCGAAGAACTGCAAGGCGAGTAGCGGCGTCGGTCACCGGCATCACCAACCCCGCCGGTAGGAGTTCAGCAATGGCGATAAGCCCTATGCTTCCCCTAATCGCTCTTGATTTTCCCAATCATTTGTGTATTTGATTCTATTTCCACATTCAATTTATGTGGTAGGGGTTAGATTGAATGTGGGGGTTCAAAAGGGGATTGACCACCACATCTGAAATTAGGCAGTACCGATGGATTTTTAGGGTTCGGTCAGGGATTGAGTTCAAGAGGATTGTGGGTAAATCAGGCTTATGCAGTACCGCTACATCCTAGTCACGGCAACTCTGGAGGATCCTCGAGAGAGTTGTGAATCATCTAGGTACAGGATTTCACATGAAGGAGGTTTTACCCACATTCGGACTCATTGTTCTAGGGTAACATCTTATTCATGCTGGATGTTTTTCTTTCATATGACAGTGTGTACGATGGTATCTAGGACCTGTTGATTCAGGTCATGTCTATCCGCTGATCGTTTTTAGATTTCTTCTTATTCTCGCCTTATAACGACTGTTATGAGTCACGATCTAATAACCATGCCATGATAGCTTCAGTTACTAAGGGAATTACCACGACACCATGAAGATGTCTTAACAACGTCATTGGTATTTTTTAGGGGTAGTAACGTCATTAGTAACGTCCGCATTGTCAGCCCAGCCGAGTAATTGTCCTGGAAGGCTGGTATGGACTCTGGTTGTTCCTGCCATGACGTGTGGAGTTTTAGTCATGTCCGTTTTGTCTAGGTGGCCTCTGCAGGGATTGTCGTTGAAATTGGTATCATTAGATTCATCATGAAATGAATTTTCATACTCTCTCCGATTCATATTACTTGTCGCTCAAACGGATGTATATAGCACCAAAATACATCTAGATACAACAAGTGTTTCAGTGAAAAGTAATATAGATAAGAGGGAGTATTTTATTTGCTTATAATTGTGGATGCCGATATTTTTCGCTCAGAACATGGTTAAAATTAAATAAATTTGACTTTAAAGAAAATACACCATATGTTTTGGAACCGAGGGAGTATTTCATTTGGCGAGTAGGCAGGATGATGAAGTGTTTTTTTTCCATTTTTTTAATAATATGGTGTTTTGGTTGGCCTTTCACAGTGTGATTCCGTGTAATCTACCAATCAACCCATACTGCTGTGGAGAAAATTTCTACATCGATGTCTACATGTACTATTTTGATGCTACAATCATATGTTGCCGCTTCGGTTTTTTTTGGTGGTGAAAGGTGTGCGGGTTTGATATGTTTTCATAAGCCGTTCCTCCCGATTGATTTATAAAATCCTCAACCTGGTCAAAATCTTGAACCGAATTCAAATTGAATACCTTGATCGAATGAAAAGCTTCAAAATTAAGGAGCATAGTGAATTAAACTAATTTAATGAGAGAGCCTCTTGAGATATTGTTGACCCAGTCAAAATCGATAATCCCATTTCAAGTTGAAGACCTCAATTGATTGTGAGGCCTTAAAATCAGGGAAAATAGTGTGTGTATATATATAGTTAAATTTGTACATTTTGTAATCTCCCACATATGCTTTAATAAATATTTTGTTAAAATTTGTACATCGTGCTCCAAAGCGTCTGTATATTTAGACCAGTCACTCATCTATGATTAAATTTGTAATCTAGAATGTTCAGTAGATATGTTTTCCTAATCATATAGGACAACCGCTCTTATAATATTTGTTAAACCATATGTTTTAGAGATATCGACCATAGATATGTATAAACTATATTATTTACACAAATATCTAAACAAAAAATATATATTTGTTTCAAAGTAGAACTTGAATTCAGGGGAACACATGAGTTTTTTTCAATGATATACATTAGAAATTTATAAGAAAAAAATATAACTAATATTTAACTTTGTTTTGTTGTTTAGTATGCCAAACAAGTGTGTTAAAAATATTTTAAACAAGTAATGAATAAGTATACACCTTAAGACATCACTATAGTAAGTATAAAATTTTAATATAAAAAATCAAGATGAGCGGGGCAATAGGCGGAATAGAAATATATATCAAGATGATGGTTTAGTTAGGATGCTTACGGCCGGCATGAACATGATAAGAGTGTGTGCTCGCCGGCAGCGTAGGTCTTGCCCCTCGGGGTGATATTGCACTATGCAAAGGCCTCGACTACTGTGACCGCTCCTGCCTCGGCTACTGCGACCGCTCCAACCTCGGCTACTGCGACTGGGACCGCTGCCTCGACGTCTACAAAGGCCCTTGGTCCGCCGGCAGCTGCCCTGACTTCAGCGGTGGGTCCACTGATGCTCCTAGGTCTGCCTTCGCCAAGAAGAAGACCATCACCGCCACCTCGTCTGCCTCGGCCAGCACATCGAGCCCTGCAAAGGGGCTACTACTCTTGAAGGTGGGTGTTGATGATCACAAGGTTTATTGCGCACAGGTGGTCGAGGATGGACCGCCATTGAAGAAGGTGAAGCCCATCGACTTCACCGGCTGAGTTCTCCTCGACCCACGGAGTCAGGGGAACATGACCGCAGGCCCGTGCGCCACTGCTTGATGTGTCTGCGGCGTTGAAACACTCGTAAACTCTGTATACGAAACATTCCCCTGTCTAGGACGCTTAAGATGCATATGGAACAGAAAGTTGTTGTGTAGGTAACTATCATAGGTTGTTGAACCAAAGTCGTGCTTTAGTTCTTGCTCTAGTCCGTTGGTACCCAAAAGCAAAATAAGCTGAAAAAACTCTGTGACATTTATCAACTTGGTAACCATTTTGATTTCTTCAGAATGTTGTCATGTTACTTTCGGCAATGGTGTGAATACTAAGTTTCTGCTTTCCCCTGAATCATTGGTTAACTCTTGGCCTAAATCGTTCTGCTTGGTCCTCGGTTACAGTTTGGTCTCTGTATGTTTTCCTTTATGGGTGTTTGTATCTTGTACTTAGTGCACTTGATGTGCATAATAAACTGCTCCAAGTTGCACTTGCATCAGAGTTTTTGTGCAACTTGAATTTATTCCTGTTGGTATCTGTTTTTTTTTCACATTTTCATTTTGAGACCAAAACTCACCATTTCGGTGAATGTAGAGCTGTTCCATGCCACATTCGGTGAGAACTATCGATTCTATTCTCACAGCCACATTTTCTGAAGGGCATTGAGCTGATGATTCTGCTGGTTGTGTATGAAATGTTTGGACAGACGTACAGAGGAGTTGTCACTTGCATCTTCATCACTGTTTTCCATGTGGTTTATGGTGGGCATGTGGCTCTATGCACCGTTCATGTTCAATCCTTGTGGACGGGTTCAAGTGGCAGAAGATTGTGGACGGCTGGACTGATTAGAAGAAGTAGATCAGTAACCATGAAGTTATTGGTGAGGTACAAGAGGAAAGCTGGGAATCGTGCTGGGACAGAGAGCAGGAACCTGCAGTAGCAATGAGTGCCATGAAGTTTTGCCGTGAATGGTAAGCCCAAGCTGCTTTCCTTGCATCTTGCCACTTGAATTTGATAGCTGCAAGAAGATTATCTATGTTCTTAATGGCTTGACAAAGTAGTTCTTGAGATTATTGTCCTGCCATGTCCTGCTGCAGAGATTATTGGCTTGACAGAGTAGTTCTTGTTACTTGACAGAGTAGCTGCAGGAAGATTAATAGAAGTCCAGGGAGCGTGAATGGTAAGTCCACGAGATTATTTCTTGTCACTTGACAGAGTAGCTCTTGTCACCTAAGTAGTTGCCACTTTAATTCTTGAAGAGCTTGTGGAGCTAGTACAAGGAATACATCCAAGTCAAATGCTCTTCAGGATATATTTTGAAAGAGAATCTAGTTTTCTAGGGGAATATTTAGTTCAGACCAATTCAGAGATTATTAGATTTGCGGGAATTTGTTTCTGCACATAGGCACAATAGATAGATTGGATTCATCAAGCCAGTACCTTGTTTTGTTTCTACAGATAGATTGGATTCATCAAGCCAGTACCTGTTCTTGTTTCTATAGATACTGTCTGTGGGTAAATTGATCAACGATTCCTGTTTATTCCTATAGGCACAATGAGTACATTCTGAAAAAAGAGCATTAACCTTTGTTTTTTTAAACACAAAGCATAACCATTCCAGTAGTGTCGTTGTTTTGTCACGGCAGATGTCCTAGTGTGAGGACTTAGTCGTGAGGCCAGCGCATTTATGTGGTAGCTTGAGAGGGATTGATCGGGATGAGAGACGCGAGGCGGATCAACACACAAGACAAGTATTTAGACAGCTTCGGGCCCCGGGAAACATCATCCGGTAACAACCCTACATGCTGTTTGTGGCTAGGTCTCATTATCATCATGAGGGAGTCGCCAGTAAACCGGCTCTTTGTGTCTAGCCCTAGAGATTGTTTCTTCTTGCCTGCCCCTCCTTATATATGTTGAAGGGCGGTTTACATGACTAGTCCTAGTTGGATTAGGATTACTCTATTACAAGTGGAGTCCTAGTCTTGCTTCCTTTGTAGGATAATATTCCTTATGCTTTCCTCATAAACTGGCCCACCATAACATAAGCCGGCCTTCCATAAACCGCCTTCCGGGCCACCGGGTCTTGTCGTTCCTCTGACCTGCTCGCCGGGTCACCCATGAGTCGCCAGGCTCGGGCAGGTCACTTAGTGAGTCGTCCAGTCCGACCGGGTTATACTTCCAGCCGGGTTACGCCGCGGGGTATATCCCCGACATTAGCCCCCAGTTTAATTTGGATTTATCCATGTTAAACTGATCTGCAACATAAACACAAGAACAAATTTGGCGGGTTGTGCTCCGGTTTAAATATTCTTATAAACTGGCACTGGATCATCCTTAAGTCCTTATCATTTCTTCCTTCTGAAAAACCCGAGTCAATAATAGACCAGTTTCATAATCAATTTGCTTGCAGAAGATATTTTGTAAATAAAGAATCCATTTGAATCGGCCTTCAATGCTCTGATTTGACAAAAATATTGGTCTTTAAATATTCAACTGATATCAGCCGGTTTGAAAATGTAGAACTTGCCGGTTTATCATTGCCAAAATTGCCGGGTTATAAAAACTGATGATCCCGGGTCATGACCGTTTATAGGCACCGGGTTATGATTGTTGCCAATACCGGGTCACACAATTAATCTTCCTGATTTGCTCAAAACTAAGAATTTGAAGATGTTCCTCCTTTATATGCCTATTACCTGTAGCCCCCAAGTCTTAGGAGGAGAACATAGTGATAGCTTAAGACTTGTTTCAATATAAATGTTGCAACCTTGAAGAAATCCAGATTGTTCATCTCAGTCACTAGTCACGACTGAATATCCCACACATATAGCCCCCATGTGCCGGGTTGTCATGCTTGCAGCAACCTGGGACTTGTAATTGCTTATAAAAACTTCAATCAGTGTAGCCCCCAAGGGCCGGGTCATTATGCAATAATGAGCAGTGACTTTGTAAATATAATCATGTATACTTGAGCAGTGATGTGTAGCCCCCAAGGGCCGGCTTAGTAAGATAATACTGAGCTGAGACTTGATATATAGTTCAATGAAAATAACATCTTATAATGTAGCTTCCATCGTAGGGCTTGAACCCGCGTCCACAAGGTTAAGAGCTTTGTGCTTTATCAACTGAGCAATGGACCCTTCAATAAAATGAATTTAACTTGTACCTTGAATTGTTGACAGGAGCAATTGGTAGCCCCGAAGGGCCGGCTCGTTACACTTTGATGAGTCGGGTCTTCAATAAGGTGAACAAAAAATGACTTTGCATTAGCCCCCAAGTGTCATGGTGCATGCTTGCAGTGACATGAGACTTGCATATTTGATGTAATCTCAACTTGAATAATGTAGCCCCCAAGTGCCGGGTCGTAAGCCTGCAGCGACTCGTGACTATTCCTTCAATTGTAGAATAAATCATATCCATTGATAATATAATAGCCATTGCGCTAAAGTGACTTTGAAAACCTTAATCATAACACTGGTTACTGATAACCATAATAAAATCCAGCCATGTTGGCTATTTGAAGATTTGAATAATATAATCCAATGATTTATAAGCACGTAATTCCAATGGCGCAATACAAATATATACTGGCGACTTATAATCCCAAGCAAGTTCGGGTTAATAAACACAGGATAATTTATCATCATACTGGCGACTTATAGTCGAAAACCAGGCCGGGTTAATAAACACCGGTGATTTATAATTATGCTTTATTCAACCTGTTTCTGCATACAACAAGTTTAAAGTGTCCTGGCGGTTTACCACCGGACGGGTCATATTGCCCAACATATAACCCGGGTTTATAACCAAGGCTGCACTTAAGAATAATCAAATATGAAATATATCATACCTGCGACATTGAATCACATCGTTGGTTTACCAACTTTTTGTAGTAAGGGTGATGACCAAATTTTGAGTATTGATAACTCCTCCCATGTCTTGCCGGTTTATAGTAAAACCGTACCGGGTTGCAATAAACACCGGATTATCCATATTCAATACTGGCGACTTATAGTCGAAACCAGACCGGGTTAATAAATTCCGGATTATAACTGATTATGTACTGACAACTTTGTAGTTGAAAGCCAAACCGGGTTAACGAACGCTAGTTTATCACAAACATCATAAATCTCATCAAAGGAGAAAAAACTTTGGCAAATAAAAGCATATGAAAACTTGTAGTCGTGGCTTTTCACGGGATGCCAGGCCCCAAAGTCGAGGCTTTTCATGGGCTGCCAGGCCGCTGAGTTAAACTATTTTAAAAAGCCTTTTAAGATGGACCTCAATCTTTAACCAATCGTCTTTTCAACTTTGACATGTTCAGGGTCTTATGAGATTGACTTGTCAAAGTTCGGCGGGTCATACCAGGTTTACCTGGACGGAGTGACTTACTTAAAAAAGGCAAGCTAACCCGGGGTTTTAGGTGTATACACCAGGCTTCCAAGCCATGGCTTGAAAGCCTATTACAAGTGTAGATTCTTTGTTCATTGTGATAGCAAAGAATCCCCAAGCAATATTTTGAGTTGTGCTCAGTGGGTGCCTATGTTTGAGTTGTGCTTTTGCAACACTCTCTTTGGCCCCTAAGTAATTTTCTTTTGGCCTTGAGCCGATCAAGAGGTGTACCTATGGTTCGAATACGACCAAGCCCCCAAGTGATTTTCCTGGTGGCCTTGCGCCGATCAAGAGGTGTAGCTATGGCTCGAATATGACCAAGCCCCCAAGTGATTTCCCTGATAACTTTTCTGAGAACTCGAACTTTGCGAGAGATATTTCTTCTTGAGTCGGATGTTAAACCGGATATTGAGAGCTTCAAAGCTTTGTGGGAGACATCTTTCCCTTGAACCGGATTTTAAACCGGAATCTTCATTTTCAGCCGGAAATTTTCTGACGGCCTTTAAACTCGAACTTGCGAGAAGTTAATTCTTTTTTGAACCGGAAATTCTTAAACCGGATTTGAGAGCTTCAGAGCTTTGTGGGAGAAAAGATTTCCCTTGAACCGGATTTTAAACCGGCCTTCTTCATTTTGAACCGGAAATTTTCTGACGGCCTTCAAATTTTCATCAATATGGTAGTAGTCTCCGGGACCAAGTTATCTTTTCCTCCAACGTCCTGGGGTTCTTGACTTCACTGAAAACCGACAATATTTGATGAGTCATATCATTGTAGCCCCCGAGTCTCAAGGTGACTCGAAGAGTTGGCTTGAGATTCTCCATATTTGACCGTGATATAAAACTGGCATAAATTGTATATCATTGGTGTTGATAGCACGATGTGAATTCACAGAAGATTGAGGTGACTGCGGCGGGTTATAAATGATCCCGTATGAGCCGTGTCAGCAACTCGGCCAATGGTTCCTTCCAACTGGCGATTTGAAGTTAACTAAACTGTAGTGGCGGCGACTTGTGCGCCTGCCCATTGAGCCACCCAGTGTAGACGACGGTTGATAGTATATGATAATTTGCCTCCATTTTATTGAAAGAAAACCGGGCTACCCAAGCTATGACTTGCTCATACTCAATAAACAGCTCATGCAGAAAGGTGCGGCCCGGTGTGTTGATGTAGACCAGGCCACGAGAGATGGACAATAAAGACGACCGCAGCATCAGAGGAAACATAGATGAGTCGGCCACGGCGTTGTACGCCGGTGCGGACAAGCAAGTTGTGCTCCTCGTTGTAAGTCGGCGCGGACGCGTGAACCGGCCGCGAAAGCAGACGGGCGAGTCGTCTGTGGCGTTGTAAACTGGTGCGGACGCGCAAGTCAATCACAGGCGCAGTCCCGGCTAGTTGATGTAGACCGGGCCGTACGGGCGGCGGCTTGTGCGCGTCCATTCATCGGGTAATATGTTACGGACTATCGCCGGGCGGAATATTGTCAGCCCGTGCTCCATACCCATGGTATAAACAATATTTGTAGTGAATGATTGTCCTGTATATAAAAATACACAGATCAAAGTAATTGTTCTAGGACAAAAATAATATGTGCTAATAAAATATACTTAGAGAGATGTCACCTGATATACTTTTCGGATGAAGTGACTGTACAGCAATTTAACCAGGCGGTGGCCTTCACGTACAAACAACCACTCATCCATTGAGTTTTTAAGTGGTTTTTTCTGCCCCTTGATTAGCGCATCGAACCTTTGGTGTCCTTGTCAATTTGGCTTTTACGTAAACAGTACTCAAAGAGTACTACTCTGTAACTGGAGTTAGCTCAATTAGTACCAGATGACCAAACCACTCCATAGTTGATGTCTAATCCTCGGCAACTTGCAACACCATATAGATGTCAGTAGCTCAGCCTCAATCCAGAGCGGCGACCCGGCGCGGCAGCGACGCACGACAGAGGTAGATTGAGGCAGAGGCGACAACGCAGCGACTCCTTGGCGCGGTACACCGACTCAGCGGAGGCAAGGCCGACTTGATGAAGCGGGTTGACAGAGGAGCACCGCGGAGGACGGTGACCCGGCGGCTCACGAAGGCCGCAGCCACGCACGGCAGAGGCAAAGGCCGCTCCGGCAAGGACGGCTTAACACGGAGGCCCGATGCAACGGCTTGAGGTGGCCATGGCGTAGGTCAGCAGTGGGGACGGCTCGAAGGGCCCCGACGACTTTTGCACCGGGCGGCTCGGCGACTGGCCGTATCCACAGCAACAGAGACGAAGCGGGGTGGTTCCGAACAAGGCCGTGTAGACGAGATTTAGCGATGGCGGCTCACCGGACAGCTCTCCAACAGCGGTTCTCCGCGAGGCGACTCAGCCCGGTCACGCACGACGACTTAACACCAAGTCGAGTGACTCGTAGTGGAGTTGCGCGGAGAACGTTACTGGTGCGTGCTCCATATCCGCAGTATAATGCCTCCAATTTGAAATGAACAATTGTCCTGCGGAACAATATTACATGCCCAAGTAATTGTTCTAAAAAGAATTAACCTGCTGATAAAATACAGAGGAAGATATCACCTGGCACGTCCATAATTTAGCTGGGATATGGAATCCAACAGCAACATGAACGATGACTTAATCCACGTCCACCCTTTATTCAATCACCAATCATCTCCCCACCTTTCTTTTCTTCAAGCGGCAACCAGCCGGAGAGCATGCCTGGGGGCAACGGCTCAGAGGCAAAACCAGGCAGGGGCGACTCGAGGCGCGGTAAGCCATGCGGGTCAATGGGGACAGAGGTACGCACTGGCGACTTAAGACTGGTCCCGACAGAAGAGGAACAAGGGCGCAGGCGTGGGCGGTAAACCGGCTCGAGCAGACAGCAGCAGCTGACTGCAGTGGTGAACCGGCATGCGAGGAGCAGCAGTACTGAATCAAGGCGACGACTAAGGCCGGACTGGCTCGGGCGATTCAACCATGCAGCTATGGGGGCGCTGGCGGGCAGGGCCTCGGCGGCTCAGAACGGCAGCAGTGACCCAGCACCATCTGGAACGGGGCGAGACGGCTGGCGGGTCGGCCGGTCCGGGCGTCGCAGCGGCGATGGTGAACCGGCAGAGGCCAGAGCCCCCATGACTTAAACCGCTTCCAAGTCATAGGGGTTTCTGGATCCACGTGTTAGTAGTAACTTTTCCTTCCCTTGAATCTTGAATTGGCTTCCTTGTGTGTTTTTCAACCACGTTTTTGTCAGTCGAGTTATGTCCTTCCAAAACTGTTGCATGCCAGTGCTAGTACTAGTTCTGGTTCTTGGCAGTGAAATAAAAATTGGATTTTGCTTCACGTGGAGATTAGCAAGGCTACGGTGGAATCGGTCTTCTCAAACACGACCTGACAGCTCAATGAATTGGATGTGTGTTGGAACCAAGAAAAATACGTGTCAGGCCGAGCCGACTCCTTCAATTAGCGGCAGCAGAAAATCTTGTCGGTCTTGGCGATCTTTAGGGCGGTGGCCGTACGGTTTGCAGGACATAACAAAGACGGAAACAGGTGGATGATAGCCACGGCAGCCTAGAGTCCGTGGCGGAAGCTGATTCCCTGGGGCAACTCAGAATAGATGCGGCGACTAGCGGCTCGAACACGGATTCGAGGGCAAAGACGAAGTTAACCACGGAGGCAGCACTCGAGTCCTTGGTCGAGGCAGCAAACAACAAAGCCTCGAATCCATGGAATTGACGCGGTGAAGAAGGGGCAACTTGCTCGAGGTGTGACGGTTTAAGGTGAAACGCGATGAGTATGCCCGCGAGGCGGGTGTCGGCGGCGGCTTGGAACAAATTGGCCTTGTTCATGTTGATGATTTGCACCCACTGGATTTCGGTGAACCAACACTGAACCAAACCAATCCTTCGGGATCTTCTCTGATAATCTCGCCAATCAACCGGATGAACTCCACTAATAAATAATTTTTGACTTTGATCAAAACTGATATAGATCCTTTCAAAACCGACTTTTCTTCATCTCGAAATTTGCGACCTTCTCCAATCCCTGGAAGAAATTCCTCCAAGAACTCAACACCACCGTGCGCAGGCCCAACGGTGGGCGCCAACTGTAGTGGTTTTGTCACGGCAGATGTCCTAGTGTGAGGACTTAGTCGTGAGGCCAACGCATCTATGTGGTAGCTTGAGAGGGATTGATCGGGATGAGAGACGCGAGGCGGATCAACACACAAGACAAGGATTTAGACAGCTTCGGGCCCCGGGAAACATCATTTGGTAAAAACCCTACATGCTGTTTGTGGCTAGGTCTCATTATTATCATGAGGGAGTCGCCGGTAAACCGGCTCTTTGTGTCTAGCCCTAGAAATTGTATCTTCTTGCTTGTCCCTCTTTGGGGAGCCCTGCCCCTCCTTATATATGTTGAAGGGGCGGTTTACATGACTAGTCCTAGTTGGATTAGGATTACTCTATTACAAGTGGAGTCCTAGTCTTGCTTCCTTTGTAGGATAATATTCCTTATGCTTTCCTCATAAACTGGCCGACCATAACATAAGCCGGCTTTCCATAAACCGCCTTTCGGGCCACCGGGTCTTGTCGTTCCTCTGACCCGCTCGCCGGGTCACCCATGAGTCGCCAGGCTCGGGCGGGTCACTTAGTGAGTCGTCCAGTCCGGCCGGGTTATACTTCCAGCCGGGTTACGCCGCGGGGTATATCCCCGACATTAGCCCCCAGTTTAATTTGGATTTATCCATGTTAAACTGATCTGCAACATAAACACAAGAACAAATTTGGCGGGTTGTGCTCCGGTTTGAATATTCTTATAAACTGGCACTGGATCATCCTTAAGTCCTTATCATTTCTTCCTTCTGAAAAATCCGAGTCAATAATAGACCAACTTCATAATCAATTTGTTTGCAGAAGATATTTTGTAAATAAAGAATCCATTTGAATCGGCCTTCAATGCTCTGATTTGACAAAAATATTGGTCTTCAAATATTCAACTGATATCAGCCGGTTTGAAAATGTAGAACTTGCCAGTTTATCATTGCCAAAATTGCCGGGTTATAAAAACTGATGATCCCGGGTCATGACCGTTTATAGGCACCGGGTTATGATTGTTGCCAATACCGGGTCACACAATTAATCTTCCTGATTTGCTCAAAACTAAGAATTTGAAGATGTTCCTCCTTTATATGCCTATTACCTGTAGCCCCCAAGTCTTAGGAGGAGAAAATAGTGATAGCTTAAGACTTGTTTCAATATAAATGTTGCAACCTTGAAGAAATCCAGATTGTTCATCTCAGTCACTAGTCACGACTGAATATCCCACACATATTGCCCCCATGTGCCGGGTTGTCATGCTTGCAGCAACCTGGGACTTGTAATTGCTTATAAAAACTTCAATTAGTGTAGCCCCCAAGGGCCGGGTCATTATGCAATAATGAGCATTGACTTTGTAAATATAATCATGTAGACTTGAGCAGTGATGTGTAGCCCCCAAGGGCCGGCTTAGTAAGATAATACTGAGCTGAGACTTGATATATAGTTCAATGAAAATAACATCTTATAATGTAGCTTCCATCGTAGGGCTTGAACCCCCGTCCACAAGGTTAAGAGCTTTGTGCTTTATCAACTGAGCAATGGACCCTTCAATAAAATGAATTTAACTTGTACCTTGAATTGTTGACAGAAGCAATTGGTAGCCCCCAAGGGCCGGCTCATTACACTTTGATGAGTCGGGTCTTCAATAAGGTGAACAAAAAATGACTTTGCATTAGCCCCAAGTGTCATGGTGCATGCTTGCAGCGACATGAGACTTGCATATTTGATGTAATCTCAACTTGAATAATGTAGCCCCCAAGTGCCGGGTCGTAAGCCTGCAGCGACTCGTGACTATTCCTTCAATTATAGAATAAATCATATCCATTGACAATATAATAGCCATTGCGCTAGAGCAACTTTGAAAACCTTAATCATAACACTGGTTACTGATAACCATAATAAAATCCAGCCATGTTGGCTATTTGAAGATTTGAATAATATAATCCAATGATTTATAAGTGCATAATTCCAATGGCGCAATACAAATATATACTGGCGACTTATAATCCCAAGCAAGTTCGTGTTAATAAACACAGGATAATTTATCATCATACTGGCGACTTATAGTCGAAAACTAGGCCGGGTTAATAAACACCGGTGATTTATAATCATGCTTTCGTGAGAGTCACGGCCGTGCCTCTCGGAAAGGGAAAAACAAAACGCGTTTTTGTTTTTTTATTTCGCGAGAGTCACGGTTTTGCTTCCGCGAGAGGCACGGTTGTGCTTTCGCGAGAGTCACGGCCGTGCCTCTCGGAAAGCGAAAAAATACGTGTTTTCTGTTTTTTTTTTCTTTCGCGAGAGTCACGGTTTTGCTTTCGCGAGAGGCACGGTTGTGCTTTCGCGAGAGTCACGGCCGTGCCTCTCGGAAACGAAAAAAAAACGGGTTTTCTGTTTTTTTATTCCTTCCACGAGAGTCACGGTTTTGCTTCCACGAGAGGCACGGTTGTGATTTCGCGAGAGGCGCGGGCGTGCCTCTTTCGGAAAGGGAAAAAAACCATGCTCCTGGTTCGGTTTTTTCGCCCGTTTTTTTCTGGTTTTTTTGTGAAAAAAAGTTTGTCAAAACCTATCAACATGGGATCTAGTTTTGAAGATCTCGACGCGAGGAATCCAATGGTGAAAACCGTTCGAGATTTGGACGCACGGTTTAAGAGATAAAATGTTTTGAATAAACAGATCTATGAAAAAGGGAAAACTCCCATGTTGCGACAAGTGGCGCGCTGCATATGTGCCACTTGTCGCTACCTGGGAAAGTGGAGTGTTCTTTGCAACGAGTACTCCTTAATTAGTGATTTCGATGTCTAGCTCATAGCGAGACAGTAGCTCGAGGGATCCCGTAGTGGCCCTGCCAATAGGGAGTCTTGCTCTGTTTCGTTTGTTTGTGTTTGATTTTTTAATATATATTTTATATTTCTACATATTTTTGAGTATTAGTTTATTTATTTACTGTATTCTATTTAGTTTTTAAAATGTTGATCAGCATTAAAAAGTCTTGATGTAATGTAAAAAATTTGTTTGCATAGTTTGTAGAAAATGTTCACAATATTCAAAAAATGGTTTTCATATTTGAAAGATGTTCATGTGTTTAAAAATAAGTTCGCAGCAATTTAAAAAAACCATACAATGTTAAAATTTGTTTGTGCAATCTTCAAAAAATGTTTCGTACCATTCAAAAAAGGTTCATGAATTCGAAGAAAATTTCCGTAGCACTTAAAAACTGTTTGCACAACTAAAAATAATATTCATGGCGTTTATGAAAAATGGTCATTGTGTGTTTAAGAAAATTTGACATTGTATTTTGAAGATGTTTAATGTACATTTGACAAATATTCAAGGTGTGTTTAAAAAGTATTCAA
This sequence comes from Aegilops tauschii subsp. strangulata, assembly GCF_002575655.3. Lineage (NCBI taxonomy): Eukaryota > Viridiplantae > Streptophyta > Magnoliopsida > Poales > Poaceae > Aegilops > Aegilops tauschii. Next base: position 647,442,093 of record NC_053041.3, on the reverse strand, counting down.
ATTGTATTCGGAAAATGTTTATCGTGTATCCAAATAGGTTCAACATGTATATGCATTTTTCAATGTGTATTGAAATAAAGTCAATGTGTATTTGGAAAATGCAAAAAAAGAAAGGAATGAAAAACATAAAATTCAATAATAAGACTAATAAAAACCAATAGAGAAAACAAACAGGAAATAAAAATGAAGTATACCAAGAAAACACCGAATAACAAAAAGAAAAAAAAAACAGAACTCGAATGGTTCTAAAACAAGTTTTTTTTTTTTTGAGAAACTGGTTCTAAAACAAGTCTGTACATGTCAGTACTACCTTCCCAAATCCGGACCATTGAGCCCACCCACTAAGGTGGGCTCAGAGGCGAGCTCAGGATATATGTTGCTGTACAGCGAGATATAGCCTTTTCTCAGTTGTACAGATCTATTTTTGAGCTGTTTACTAGAAAACTAATTAAAAGGTTGCCTACTGTGAAAATTTTAACAAATGCTGACAAATTTTATTCCTTTTAAACATCTTTCAAGAATTTTAATAAATGCTTTCAAGTTTGAAAAACAATCCGTGGATTTTAAGAATGTTTGCAACCTTATAAAAAAATATTCTGTAATTAACATAAATTTTTAGGATGTTTAAAATGCTCATCAAATTATAATATTCCCCAATTAAAAATTGTTTCTGAAAATTTTAAAATGTTCTCAAACTAAAAAAATCATGCTTTCTAAAAATAATGTTAGCAAATTTAAAAAAACATTCTGAATTTGTGAAAAAAACACTACCTCAATGGTCCAGCATGCATGCCTCTTGCAACATTACATTAGACCAAGATTGTCCCAAACCTCCCTTGCAACATTACATTCAAATAGCACATGCTTTATATCTGCATAATAGACCGAGCACACTGTACACAAATAGTTATTCGTTACAATGTTCTCGTATGCTATGTATGTCATTTGGAGAAGCTTAAAAACATATTATACAATGAATTAGCTCTTAGCCTAACAAGCAACGTTTACATGCTCTTGAATTAATGCGATGGTTAAAATTAAACTAGAAAAGATAAGAGATGACATCTAGTACATTGAATAGAATTGTCTTATCTTCTTTTCTTGAGAGACCTTCTCTTAGGTAAGAGATGGCAAGCCTTTTTTTCCTCCATTCACTCTCGTTTAACTCATCAACGATCTTAGGTGAAATTGCGAAGATAGGATCGTCGTACACGACCTAAGGTAGCTAGCTCTATACAAGTGTGTCATGTGGGAGGGCTGATGCAGGATGCACTGATGATGGCCCACATGACTCGAAACGACAACAGATATATCATTGGCAGTGCCAACGATACCTGTCATTGTTGGCACCAACATGTCGGAGTACTACCGGTGAAATATTATATTTTAGGGTTATATTTTCGAAATTTATGTCATAAAAAATAATATTTAAAATATTCCCCCAAATGACAGGGAGTACCTTGCTTGTGTCCATCTAGTGGCCCCACAACCACCCGAAGTCAGAAGGGAGTACCTCACTTTTGTACACCCCAAAGAGTGCCACCAAAGTATTAATGAGCCATAGAGAAAGACATTCATTTATTCGTGTTAGATGAGCCCGGATTATTGTGTAACTGGCCCGTGCCTGGAGCCATCCACCCTATATGGATAGGAAATCATGGAATACCTTGCTTTCCGTCCGGTTGTCCAACCAAATGATACCATCATGTGTTAATGAGCCCTAGAGAAAGACATCGATATATTTGTGCAAGTCACCATTTTAGCATGGATTAATGTGCATGTGGCTCCGTGTCAGAAGATGCCCACCTCACGCTTTCGAACAACCTAGTCGAAATGTGGAAGTATTAAAGAGCCAAAAAGAAAGACATGGATTTATTCGTGCTAGTCACCGTTTCTGTTTAGATTAATGCACATATTACCGGGAGCCATCTGCCTTAAATTGGCAGGAACCAGGGAGTACCTTGCTTCTCTCTAGTTGTCTAGCCGAATAGTACCATCAATCATTTGTTGTAGAGAAAGACATCAATTTATTCGTGCTACTCACTAGATAGATGGCTAGATGCCAAGAGTCGTCCCCTCAAATTGACAAGGAGTACATTACTTCTGTCTGGTTATCCAACCGAATAGTACCATGAATTATTAATGAGCCTTAGAGAAACATAACGATTTATTCATCTTGTCACCATTTTAGCTTGGATTAACGTGCCGATGGTTACATAGTGGGAGTCGCCCATTTCTAGTTGGTAGGAAGAACCTCGCTTGTGTCCAACTACCCAGGAGAAGAGTGTCATCAAGTAATAATGAGCGATAGAGAAAGCCATCAATTTATTCCTGCTAGTCACAATTTTAGCCTGGACATCGAACCAGTAGGAACCAACTACCCAGCAGAAGAGTGTCATCAAGTAATAATGAGCGATAGAGAAAGCCATCAATTTATTCCTGCTAGTCACAATTTTAGCCTGGACATCGAACCAGTAGGAACCAAGGAGTACCTTGTGTCTATCTGGTTATCTTGGGGAACCATAATGATCATTTAGTTTTATAGCTATTGCTTTCATCATGACTTATACATGTTCCTCTGACTACGAGATTATGCAACTCCTGAATACCGGAGGAACACCTTGTGTGCTATCAAACGTCACAACGTAACTGGGTGACTATAAAGATGCTCTACAGATGTCTCAGAAGGTGTTTGTTTGGTTGGCACAGATCGAGATTAGGATTTGTCACTCCGTGTATCAAAGAGGTATCTCTGGGCCCTCTCGGTAATGCACATCACTATAAGCCTGGCAAGCAATGTGACTAATGAGTTAGTCACGGGATGATGCATTACGGAACGAGTAAAGAAACTTGCCGGTAACGAGATTGAACCAGGTATGATGATACCGACGATCGAATCTCGAGCAAGTAACATACCGATGACAAAAGGGAATAACGTATATTGTTATGCGGTTTGACCGATAAAGATGTTCGTATAATATGTAGGAACCAATATGAGCATCCAGGTTCCGCTATTGGTTATTGACCGGACATGTGTCTCATGTCTACATAGTTCTCGAACCCGTAGGGTCCGCACGCTTAACGTTCGATGACGATTTGTATTGTGAGTTATGTGATTTGATGACCGAAGTTTATTCGGAGTCCCGGATGAGATCACGGACATGATGAGGAGTCTTGAAATGGTCGATAGGTAAAGATTCATATGTAGGACGATGGTATTTGGACACCGGAAGTGTTCCGGGTGATACCGGGTCACCAGAAGGGGTTCCGGGCAACCCCCGGCAAAGATATGGGCTTAATGGGCCAAGTAAGGGAACACACCAGCCCAAAAGGGGCTGGTGCGCCCCCTATAGGGCCAGCTACGTGGGGAGAAAGGGAAAGGAGAGGAGGAAAAGGAAAGTACGAAGTAGGACTCCTACTTCCTTCCCCTCCCCCTCCTTCCTTTCCCCCTTGTCCGAATATGGTAAGGGGGGGCCCGAATTGGACTAGGGGCCCAAGTAGGATTCTTCCTACTTGGGCACGCCCTAGGCTGCCTTCCTCCCTCTCCCTCCTTTATATACGCGGGGAGGGCATCCCTAGAACACACATCAATTGTTCCTAGCCGTGTCCGGCGCCCCCTCCACAGTTAACACCTCGGTCATATCGTCGTAGTGCTTAGGCGAAGCCCTGCGTCGGTAACTTCATCATCATCGTTGCCACGCCGTCGTGCTGACGGAACTCTCCCTCGTCCTCAACTGGATCAAGAGCTTGAGGGACGTCATCGTGCTGAACGTGTGCTGAACATGGAGGTGCGTTACGTTTGGTACTTGGATCGGTTGGATCGTGAAGACGTTCGACTACATCAACCGCGATACTAAACGCTTCCGCTTTCGATCTACGAGGGTACGTGGACACACTCTCCCCTCTCGTTTCTATTCATCTCCTAGATAGATCTTGCGTGACCGTAGGTAAAACTTTTGGAATACTGCGTTCCCCAACAAAAGGTACACCAAGTCTTCTCTTAGCCGTGTGCGGTGCCCCCCTCCACTGTTACACACCTCGGTCATATCGCTGTAGTGCTTAGGCGAAGCCCTGCGCCGGTAACTTCATCATCACCACCACCACGCCGTCGTGCTGGCGGAACTCTCCCTCGGCCTCAACTGGATCAAGGGTTCGAGGGACGTCATCGAGCTGAACGTGTGCTGAACACGGAGGTGCCGTACATTCGGTGCTTGGATCGGTTGGATCGTGAAGACGTTCCAGTACATCAACTGCGTTACTAAACGCTTCCGCGGTCTACGAGGGTACGTGCACACACTCTCCCCGCTCGTTGATATGCTTCTCCTAGATAGATCTTGCGTGATCGTAGGAATTTTTTTGAAATACTACGTTCCCCAACAGTGGCATCCGAGCCTGGTCTATGCGTAGATGTTATTTGCACGAGTAGAACACAAAGAGTTGTGGGCGATAATAGTTATACTGCTTACCAACAACATCTTACTTTGATTTGGCGGTTTTGTTGGATGAAGCGGCCCGGACCGACATTACATGACCGCGTTCATGAGACTGGTTCTACCGACGTGCTTCGCACACAGGCGGTTAGCGGGTGTCAGTTTCTCCAACTTTAGTTGAATCGAGTTTGACCACGCCCGGTCCTTGTTGAAGGTTAAAACTGCACACTTGGCGAAAAGTCGTTGTGGTTTTGATGCGTAGGTAAGAACGGTTCTTCCTAGAAGCCCGTAGTAGCCACATAAAACTTGCGACAACAAAGTAGAGGACGTCTAATTTGTTTTTGCAGGGCATGTTGTGATGTGATATGGTCAAGACGTGAGATATAAATTAGTGGATGAGATGATCATGTTTTGTAACCGTTATCGGCAACTGGGAGGAGCCTTATGGTTGTCGCTTTATTGTATGAAATGCAATCGCCATGTAATTGCTTTACTTTATCACTAAGCGGTAGCGATAGTCGTAGAAGCAATAGTTGGCGAGACGAAAACAATGCTTCGATGGAGATCTAGGTGTCAAGCCGGTGACGATGGAGATCATGACGGTGCTTTGGAGATGGAGATCAAAGGCACAAGATGATGATGGCCATATCATGTCACATATTTTGATTGCATGTGATGTTTATCCTTTATGCATCTTATTTTGCTTAGTATGGCGGCAACATTATAAGATGATCCCTCACTAAATTTCAAGGTATAAGTGTTCTCCCTGAGTATGCACCGTTGCTACAGTTCGTCGTGCCGAGACACCACGTGATGATCTGGTGTGATAAGCTCTATGTTCACATACAACGGGTGCAAGCCGGTTTTGCACACGCAAAATACTCGGGTTAAACTTGACGAGCCTAGCATATGCAGATATGGCCTCTGAACACTGAGACCGAAAGGTCGAGCGTGAATCATATAGTAGATATGATCCAAATAGTGATGTTCACCATTGCAAACTACTCCATCTCACGTGATGATCGGACATGGTTTAGTTGATTTGGATCACGTGATCATCTAGATGACTAGAGGGATGTCTATCTAAGTGGGAGTTCTTAAGTAATATGATTAATTAAGCTTTAATTTATCATGAACTTAGTACCTGATATTTTTTGCATGTCTATGTTGTTTTAGATCAATGGCCCGTGCTACCGTTCCATTGAAATTTAATGCGTTCCTAGAGAAAGCTAAATTGAAAGAAGATGGTAACAACTACACAGACTGGGTCCGTGTAAGTGCATCAAGTGCCCCTTAGTGATTTTGGTGTATCGAAGACTTATAGGTTAAGGGACTGATGCGTTTGTGAGTATACACGGGTCTATAATTCTATGAGGAGTTTGATATTTACAGAGAAAGTCGACCCCTAAAAATGAAGTTCTTCGACTGAAGACTTTGAATTTCTGAAGACTTTCTGAAGACTTTGAAAGTGAAGAAATTGGTGTGACCTTTTAGACTTGGTATTCATACGAGGAACATGAAGCATGAAGACTTTTGTTTTTGTAGTTTCATTTTCTCCTTCTTGAGTCATAGGAAACACCGTACTGTTAAAGGGGGTCGAGGAAATACTAAGGAAAAATTTCCAAGTGATGCTCAACTCAAAATCCTACACCTACCAACCCCTTCGAGTGAAGCCATTGGAAATCTCATACAGTTCAGTCAATTTCTTCAGTGACAGAACGATGTTCTTCTGGTCTCTGAGGAATTAGTTCTGACCGAGGAGTTAGGAATTCACCAGTGTGGATTGCCTACAAGTGAGGAACATGATAGCCCTGGGGAATTTGATAGTCAAATTTCCAACCATTGCTGTGCTACGCGCCAACTGTCCCAAAATATCTACCCACCTAACGGTCATATCATTGAAGGGCATTTATGTCTTATCATGTCGGGCTGCTCCCTAGGCTATAAATAGCCGCCCCCCTACAACCACTAGCTAGTTGGCTGCTCCAAGAGAAAAACTAACACTTGTCAAATGAGAGCATCCCATCCTCTGAGGACTTTGAGCGAAAATCATAAAGTGAGGAAGCCCAAACCCAAACACCTACAAACCCAAAGTGATTGAGCATCACTGAAGAGATTGATCTTGCATAGATCCGACACTTGTTACCTTTGAAGACTGTGCATCTTCCAGACGGTTAGGCGTCTTGGTCTGAGCATCCAAGAGAAAATTGTGGATCGCCGAGTGACCGAGTTTGTGAAGGTTTGGAAGTCACCTGAAGACTTACCACGAGTGATTTGGCGAGGTCTGTGTGACCTTAGCTGAAGGAGAATACGGTGAGGACTGTGTGTCCTCAGGTTTAAATACCTAGCCACTCCAACAGACGTACAACTGTCACAGCAGTTGGAACTGGTCTACCAAATCATTGTCTTCACCAAGCCTACTGGTTCTATTTCCTCAACTCTTTCATTTCCTTATTACTGTTTTGTGTGCTTGTTCATATCTGTCCAAAGACTTTGACTGAAGACTTTCTCAATTTCCTCAGTTCAATTTCTTCAGTCTGTTTGTCTTCACCCTGTTTATCCTGTGTTTACGCTTTCCGTACTCTGTGCTTGTTTTCATCTCATCATGATGACCATGCCTATGTTCTGTTATGTTTGCATCTGAGTACTTATTCCGCTGCAAGTAGTTCTTCGCTCAGGAATTTCCTCACCCTGAAATTCCTCAGTGAAGAATTCATAAAAATCGCCTATTCACCCCCCTCTAGTCGATATAACGCACTTTCAGTCCATAACTTGAGGATTATCCTCATTGCTGCACAGAAGAATTATGTCGTGGAAGCACTGCTAGGTGCAAAACCCACTGCAGGAGCAACACCGGACGTTATGAACTTCTGGCAGAGCAAAGCTGATGACTACTCGATAGTTCAGTGTGCCATGCTTTACGACTTAGAATCGGGACATCCACGACGTTTTGAACGTCATGGAGCATATGAGATGTTCCAGGAGTTGAAGTTAATATTTCAAGAAAATGCCCGAATTGAGAGATATGAAGTCTCCAATAAGTTCTATAGCTGCAAGATGGAGGAGAATAGTTCTATCAGTGAACATATACTCGGAATGTCTGGGTACCATAACCACTTGACTCAACTGGGAGTTAATCTTCCTGATGATAGTGTCATTGACAGAGTTCTTCAATCACTGCCACCAAGCTACAAAAGCTTCGTGATGAACTATAATATGCAAGGGAGGGATCAGACAATTCCCGAGCTCTTCGTGATGCTAAAGGCTGCGGAGGTAGAAATCAAGAAGGAGCATCAAGTGTTGATGGTTAACAAGACCACTAGTTTCAAGAAAAAAGGGCAAAGGGAAGAAGGGTAACTTCAAGAAGAACGGCAAGCAAGTTGCTGCTCAAGTGAAGAAGCCCAGGTCTGGACCTAAGCCTGAGACTGTGTGCTTCTACTGCAAAGGGACTGGTCACTGGAAGCAGAACTGCCCCAAGTATTTGGCGGATAAGAAGGATGGCAAAGTGAAAGGTATATTTGATATACATGTTATTGATGTGTACCTTACTAATGCTCGTAGTAGCACCTGGGTATTTGATAGTGGTTCTGTTGCTCATATTTGCAACTCGAAAAAGAGGCTACGGATTAAACGAAGATTGGCTAAGGACGACGTGACGATGCGCGTGGGAAATGGTCCAAAGTCGATGTGATCGTCGTCGGCACGCTACCTCTACATCTACCTTTGGGATTAGTTTTAGACCTGAATAACTATTATTTGGTGCCCGCGTTAAGCATGAACATTATATCTGGATCTTGTTTGATGCGAGACGGTTATTCATTTAAATCAACGAATAATGGTTGTTCTATTTATATGAGTAATATCTTTTATGGTCATGCGCCCTTGATGAGTGGTCTATTGTTGTTGAATCTTGATTGTAGTGTTACACATATTCATAATATTGAAGCCAAAAGATGCAAGGTTAATAATAATAGTGCAACTTATTTGTGGTACTGCTGTTTAGGTCATATTGGTGTAAAGCGCATGAAGAAACTCCATGGTGATGGGCTTTTGGAATCACTTGATGCTTGTGAACCATGCGTCATGGGCAAGATGACTAAGAGTCTGTTCTCCGGAACAATGGAGCGAGCAACAGACTTGTTGGAAATAATACATACTGATGTATGCGGTCCGATGAGTGTTGAGGCTCGCGGCGGGTATCATTTTTTTTCTGACATTCACAGATGATTTGAGCAGATATGGGTATATCTACTTGATGAAACATAAGTCTGAAACATTTTAAAAGTTCAAGGAATTTCAGAGTGCAGTGGAAAATCATCGTAACAAGAAAATAAAGTTTCTACAATCTGATCGTGGAGGTGAATATTTGAGTTATGAGTTTGGTCTTCATTTGAAACAGTGTAGAATAGTTTCGCAACTCACGCCACCTGGAACACCACAGCGTAATGGTGTTTCCGAATGTCGTAACCGTACTTTATTAGATATGGTGCGATCTATGATGTTTCTTACCGATTTACCACTATCGTTTTGGGGTTATGCTTTAGAGACGGCTGCATTCACGTTAAATAAGGCACTATCTAAATCCATTGAGATGACACCATATGAACTGTGGTTTGGAAAGAAACCCGAGTTGTCGTTTCTTAAAGTTTGGGGCTGTGATGCTTATGTGAAAAAGCTTCAACCTGATAAGCTGGAACCCAAATCGGAGAAATGTGTCTTCATAGGATACCCAGAGGAGACTGTTGGGTACGCCTTCTATCACAGATCCGACGGCAAGATATTCGTTTCTACGAATGGATCCTTTCTAGAGAAGGAGTTTCTCTCGAAAGAAGTGAGTGGGAGGAAAGTAGAACTTGATGGGATAATTGTACCTGCTCCCTTATTGGAAAGTAGTTCATCACCGAAATTAGTTCCAGTGATTCCTACACCAATTAGTGAGGAAGCTAATGATGATGATCATGAAACTTCTGATCAAGTTACTGCCGAATCTCGTAGGTCAACCAGAGTAAGATCCGCACCAGAGTGGTACGGTAATCCTATTCTGGAGGTCATGTTACTTGACCATGATGAACCTACGAACTATGAGTAAGCGATGATGAGCCCAGATTCCGCAAAATAGCTTGAGGCCATGACATCTGAGATGGGATCCATGTATGAGAACAAAGTGTGGACTTTGGTTGACTTGCCCGATGATCGGCAAGCCATAGAGAATAAATGGATCTTCAAGAAGAAGACTGACGCTAACGTAATGTTACTGTCAACAAAGCTCGACTTGTTGCGAAAGGTTTTCGACAAGTTCAAGGAGTTGACTACGATGAGACCTTCTCACCCATAGCGATGCTTTAGTCTGTCCGAATCATGTTAGCAATTGCCGCATTTTATGATTATGAAATTTGGCAAATGGATGTCAAAACTGCATTCCTTAATGGATATCTTAAAGAAGAGTTGTATATGATGCAACCAGAAGGTTTTGACGATCCAAAAGGTGCTAACAAAGTGTGCAAGCTCCAGCGATCCATTTATGGACTGGTGCAAGCATCTCAGAGTTGGAATATACGCTTTGGTAGTGTGATCAAAGCATATGGTTTTATACAGACTTTTGGAGAAGCCTGTATTTACAAGAAACTGAGTGGAAGCTCTGTAGCATTTCTGATATTATGTGTGGATGACATATTGTTGATCGGAAATAATATAGAATTTCTGGATAGCATAAAAGGATACTTGAATAAGAATTTTTCAATGAAAGACCTCGGTGAAGCTGCTTATATATTGGGCATCAAGATCTATAGAGATAGATCAAGACGCTTAATTGGAATTTCACAAAGCACATACCTTGATAAAGTTTTGAAGAAGTTCAAAATGGATCAGTCAAAGAAAGGGTTCTTGCCTGTGTTACAAGGTGTGAAGCTGAGTCAGACTCAATGCTAGACCACTGCAGAAGATAGAGAGAAAATGAAAGTCATTCCCTATGCCTCAGCCATAGGTTTTATCATGTATGCAATGTTGTGTACCAGACCTGATGTTTGCCTTGCTATTAGTTTAGCAGGGAGGTACCAAAGTAAACCATGAGTGGATCACTGGACAACAGTCAAGAACATCCTGAAATACCTGAAAAGGACTAAGGATATGTTTCTTGTTTATGGAGGTGACAAAGAACTCATCGTAAATGGTTACGTCGATGCAAGCTTTGACACTGATCCGGACGACTCTAAGTCACAAACCGGACACGTATTTATATTGAATGGCGGAGTTGTCAGTTGGTGCCGTTCCAAGCAAAGCGTCGTGGTGGGATCTACGTGTGAAGCGGTGTACATAGCTGCTTCGGAAGCAGCAAATGAAGGAGTCTGGATGAAGGAGTTCATATCCGATCTAGGTGTAATACCTAGTGCATCGGGTCCAATGAAAATCTTTTGTGACAATACTGGAGCGATAGCCTTGGCGAAGGAATCCAGATTTCACAAGAGAACCAAACACATCAAGAGACGCTTCAATTCCATCCGCGATCAAGTCAAGGAGAGAGACATAGAGATTTGCAAAATACATACGGATCTGAATGTTGCAGACCCATTGACTAAGCCTTTCTCACAAGCAAAACATGATCAGCACCAAGACTCCATGGGTGTTAGAATCATTACTATGTAATCTAGATTATTGACTCTAGTCCAAATGGGAGACTGAAGGAAATATGCCCTAGAGGCAATAATAAAGTTGTTATTTATACTTCATTATATCATGATAAATGTTTATTATTCATGCTAGAATTGTATTAACCGGAAACTTAGTACATGTGTGAATACATAGACAAACAGAGTGTCCCTAGTATGCCTCTACTTGACTAGCTCGTTAATCAATGATGGTTAAGTTTCCTACCCATAGACATGTGTTGTCATTTGATGAACGGGATCACATCATTAGAGAATGATGTGATGGACAAGACCCATCCGTTAGCTTAGCATAATGATCATTTAGTTTTATTGCTATTGCTTTCTTCATGACTTATACATGTCCCTCTGACTATGAGATTATGCAACTCCCGAATACCGGAGGAACACCTTGTGTGCTATCAAATGTCACAACATAACTGGGTGATTATAAAGATGCTCTACAGGTGTCTCTGATGGTGTTTGTTGAGTTGGTATAGACCAAGATTAGGATTTCTCACTCTGTGTATCAGAGAGGTATCTCTAGGCCCTCTCGGTAATGCACATCACTCTGAGCCTTGCAAGCAATGTGACTAATGAGTTAGTTATGGGATAATGCATTACGGAACGAGTAAAGAGACTTGCCGGTAACGAGATTGAACTAGGTATGAGGATACGGACGATCGAATCTCGGGCAAGTAACATACCGATGACAAAGGGAACAACGTATGTTGTTATGCGGTTTGAACGATAAAGATCTTCGTAGAATATGTAGGAACCAATATGAGCCTCCAGGTTCCGCTATTGGTTATGGACCGGTCTCGGTCAAGTCTACATAGTTCTCGAACCCGTAGGGTCCGCACGCTTAACGTTCGATGACGATCTGCATTATGAGTTATGTGATTTGATGACCGAAGATTGTTTGGAGTCCCGGATGAGATCGCAGACATGACGAGGAGTCTCGAAATAGTCGAGAGGTAAATATTCATATATTGTAAGGTTATATTCGGACACTAGAATGGATTCGGGAAGTATCAGATAAGTTTCAGAGTACCGAAAGGTTACCGGAACCCCCCGGGGAAGTATTGGGCCTTATTGGGCTTTAGTGGAAAGGAGAGAAGGGCCACAAGGGGAGGCAGCGCGTCCCCCATGGGCTGGTCCGAATTGGACTAGGAGGGGGCGGCGCCCCCTCCCCTCTTTCATTCTCCCCTCTTCCTCCTTCCCTCTCCCCCCTTGCTGGAATAGGAAAGGGGGGCATATACAACTTGGACCGGGAGTCTAAGTAGGACTCCCCACTTGGCGCCCCCCCCTTCGGCGAGCCTCCTCTCCCCCGCCCCTTTATATACGTGGGAGGGGGCACCCCAAAGGTGAAGGAAATATGCCCTAGAGGCAATAATAAAGTTGTTATTTATATTTCTTTATATCATGATAAATGTTTATTATTCATGCTAGAATTGTATTAACCGGAAACTTAGTACATGTGTGAATACATAGACAAAACAGAGTGTCCCTAGTATGCCTCTACTTGACTAGCTCGTTAATCAAAGATGGTTATGTTTCCTGACCTTAGACATGTGTTGTCATTTGATGAACGGGATCACATCATTAGAGAATGATGTGATGGACAAGACCCATCGTAAGCTTAGCATAATGATCATTTAGTTTTATTGCTATTGCTTTCATCATGACTTATACATGTTCCTCTGACTATGAGATTATGCAACTCCTGAATACCGCAGGAACACCTTGTGTGCTATCAAACGTCACAACGTAACTGGGTGATTATAAAGATGCTCTACAGATGTCTCAGAAGGTGTTTGTTTGGTTGGCACAGATCGAGATTAGGATTTGTCACTCCGTGTATCGAAGAGGTATCTCTGGGCCCTCTCGGTAATGCACATCACTATAAGCCTTGCAAGCAATGTGACTAATGAGTTAGTCACGGGATGATGCATTACGGAGCGAGTAAAGAGACTTGCCGGTAACAAGATTGAACCAGGTATGATGATACCGACGATCGAATCTCGAGCAAGTAACATACCGATGACAAAAGGGAACAACGTATATTGTTATGCGGTTTGACCGATAAAGATGTTCGTAGAATATGTAGGAGCCAATATGAGCATCCAGGTTCCGCTATTGGTTATTGACCGGACATGTGTCTCGGTCATGTCTACATAGTTCTCGAACCCGTAGGGTCCGCACGCTTAACGTTCGATGACGATTTGTATTGTGAGTTATGTGATTTGATGACCGAAGTTTATTTGGAGTCCCGGATGAGATCACGGACATGATGAGGAGTCTCGAAATGGTCGAGAGGTAAAGATTCATATACAGGACGATGGTATTTGGTCACCGGAAGTGTTCCGGGTGATACGGGTCACTAGAAGGGGTTCCGGGCAACCCCCGGCAAAGATATGGGTTTAATGGGCCAAGTAAGGGAACACACCAGCCCACAAGGGGCTGGTGCGCCCCCTATAGGGCCAGCTACGTGGGGAGAAAGGGAAAGGTGAGGAGGAAAAGGAAAGTACGAAATAGGACTCCTACTTCCTTCCCCTCCCCCTCCTTCCTTTCCCCCTTGTCCGAATATGGTAAGGGGGGGCGAATTGGACTAGGGGCCCAAGTAGGATTCCTCCTACTTGGGCGCACCCTAGGCTGCCTCCCTCCCTCTCCCTCCTTTATATACGCGGGGAGGGCATCCCTAGAACACGCATCAATTGTTCCTAGCCGTGTGCGGCTCCCCCTCCACAGTTAACACCTCGGTCATATCGTCGTAGTGCTTAGGCGAAGCCCTGCGTCGGTAACTTCATCATCATCGTTGCCACGCCGTCGTGCTGACGGAACTCTCCCTCGTCCTCAACTGGATCAAGAGCTCGAGGGACGTCATCGTGCTGAACGTGTGCTGAACATGGAGGTGCCTTACATTCGGTACTTGGATCGGTTGGATCGTGAAGACGTTCGACTACATCAACCATGATACTAAACGCTTCCGCTTTCGATCTACGAGGGTACGTGGACACACTATCCCCTCTCGTTGCTATTCATCTCCTAGATAGATCTTGCATGATCGTAGGTAAAAATTTTGAAATACTGCGTTCCCAAACAAAAGGTACACCAAGTCTTCTCTTAGCCGGGTGTGGTGCCCCCTCCACAGTTACACGCCTCGGTCATATCATCGTAGTGCTTAGGCGAAGCCCTGCGCCGGTAACTTCATCATCACCGTCGCCACGCCGTCATGCTGACGGAACACTCCCTTGGCCTCAACTGGATCAAGGGTTCGAGGGACGTCATCGAGCTGAACGTGTGTTGAACTCGGAGGTGCCGTACGTTCGGTGCTTGGATCGGTTGGATCGTGAAGACATTCCACTTTATCAACCGCATTACTAAACGCTTCCGCTTTCGGTCTACGAGGGTACATGGACACACTCTCCCCGCTCGTTGATATGCTTCTCCTAGATAGATCTTGCGTGATCGTAGATTTTTTTTTTGAAATACTACGTTCCGCAACAAGTAAGTCTTTTTTTGTATTTTTTTCTTCACAATAAGATTGTTGTTTCTAAAACTGACAAGTAATATGAAGAAAACAATAAGTAAAAATTACATCTCGGCCCCGACAACTGCAAGCACTATAGAGCATCGCCTTCATCGCCCATTCCTTTTGTTCAATTTACATTTTGTCTTCATCGTACCACAAATTATTAATAGCAACTGCAAATTTTATTTTTCTCTTTTATTCTTCACAATAAGAAGATATTTTTGTGAAGAACTTCTGATCTATTTGTCAACTATCAATTAATATAATACAAAGAACACCATAAGTAAAAACTTACACCTACGTCCATAGACCACCTGACCACGACTACAAGCACTCTAGCACACCGTCGCCATTGCCCCTCCCTCGTCAAAAAATTTACATTTTTTCCTTCATCATACCACAGAATATTAATAGCAACTACAAAATTTATTTTTATTTTCTCTTTTATTCTTGAAAAAAAGATGTTTTTGAAAAAAATTGGATCTATTTATCAACTGTCCAGTAATATAATACAAAGAACATTATAAGTAAAAAAAATTGTATCTATGTCCGTAGACCACCTAGCAATGACTACAAGACGTCATCGGCCCTCCCTTGTCAAAAGCTTTACATCTTATTTCCTTCATCGTACCACGTATTATTAATAGCAACTACAAATTTTATTGTCGCTTCCTTCCACTAAGACGCCAGGCAAGTTTTAAGTTAGTCCCAACTATTATTGGCAGTCCAACATTTCAAATCCAAGGACCTAGACTAAATGAGGTAATAGATCATTGATAAGACTTAAGGCGTGTTCGGACCCCTCCACTCCTTCGAATCCTTGACTCCGCTCCATGCTCCTGGATTGTTCGCTCCGCCCCCAAAAATCGAGAGTAGCTATCACTTTCGTTAACTAACTCCACTCCCTACACAATGGGGTGTGAGGTTCAGGTAGTTGCTGCCCGCTAGCGAGAGAATAGGATCAAGCGAACCCATAAGTTTTGCGCAAGAGGCCGGGGAGTGGCACGCGGAGCATGGTTGCAGCGACTCTGCCGGATTGAACTACAGTTTGCTCCGCTCCGCTCTTCTGACTCTGTGGAGTAGTTGCGTTCGGCACCGCTCGCCCCGCTCCTGGAGCAGAGCTGTGGAGCGGAGTGAATCCGAACACGCTCTTAATAGGTGACCTATGAGAGCTAATAGGCCATCCAATACTCATATTTGGTAAAAGTTAGAGAAAAAAGGGAACACCAGAACTGGAAAGTATGAATAAATAGTATATTCCTACCGTATAGAGAGCGCTCGAGTACAAGAAAGCTAACATATTCCTAATTAATGTGATTGATGACATTAAAAGTCATGATTTGTAATGAAATATTGTGAGGTGACATAATAACGTAACACTAGAGAAAATAATAATGGTTATAGTTTTTGTAGTGCTTTCCTCCTCTGGAGGTGTTCTTCTAATACCTATTTCTGATCAATGGACTTGGCAGTTCTCCTGCCAACATTAAAAAAATTAGGTCTTAGTTCAAGTAGACCTAAAGGGTGGGCCAAATAAATGGTTCCCTGGTAATAGTTGTAATGATTTAGAGTTGTCCAAAACTATAGCAGAAAAACAGAAGTGCATTATAATAGAAAAATTGTTGTGTATATAATTTTTGAGCGGAAAAACTTGTTTTACATTAATCTATTTCGGACACTGCTCCAATTATTACTAGAATCTAGGTAATATACTTGAGCTCTTTCTTTTCGGGGTGATATATAGACCACGTCAGGCTATTAAATCCCAAGTGTTGGGCAACTTCTATTGGCCCACAGGGCTGATGTATGAGATTTAGTGGATACGTCCGCCGGGTGCTAGCTCTTTGCTAAATAAAGCCACCTTCCATTCATAGCCTTGAAAACAATCCTGATAACCTGGTCGGTCTTGGGACTTCATATGGCCAGACTACACAGTAAAGGTCAAACCAACATGAAATATTTGCTGATCATGGTCGACAAGTTCA
Organism: Aegilops tauschii subsp. strangulata; assembly: GCF_002575655.3. Classification (NCBI taxonomy): domain Eukaryota; kingdom Viridiplantae; phylum Streptophyta; class Magnoliopsida; order Poales; family Poaceae; genus Aegilops; species Aegilops tauschii. The sequence continues at coordinate 647,425,502 of NC_053041.3, read as the reverse complement.
CAAAGTGAATAGATGCAAAGCCTGTGGCCTCGGCAAAAGCCCAACTGGTGAGAAATTCATTTCCGGCTTGGTACATGTTGGGGAGTACCTCACAACATCATAACAGATAACAAATGCAACTTCACAACCGAGGAGGTAAAAAACGAGGTCGCCAAGCAGAACTTGAAGCTTGACTACGCCTCCATCTATCACCCGCAAACTAATGGGTAGGTCAAGTGGGCCAATGGGATGATCCTTGGCGGCATAAAGCCGCAACAACGTTGGGATTTGACCCCGTCCGACAAGTACGAACCAGAGCAAACTGTGAAGGTGGGGAGAAAGTTGCCGGCTTGGACCGTAACAGCAGAGAGGAAAGCCGCATGACGCCGTATTCGTGGAGGTAGACGCCGATGAGTAACAGGCATGGCAACCGCCAAGCCGGCCCATGATAACGGCCGAAAGCCAATGCACCGCTAAAAATGAGGTTCTTCGACTATGATAACGGCCTATGAGGAGTTTGATATTTACAGAGAAAGTCGACCCCTAAAAATGAAGTTCTTCGACTGAAGACTTTGGATTTCTGAAGACTTTATGAAGACTTTGAAAGTGAAGAAATTGGTGTGACCTTGAAGACTTGGTATTCATACGAGGAACATGAAGCGTGAAGACTTTTGTTTTTGTAGTTTCATTTTCTCCTTCTTGAGTCATAGGAAACACCGTACTGTTAAAGTGGGTCGAGGAAATACTAAGGAAAATTTTCCAAGTGATGCTCAACTCAAAATCCTACTGGTCTCTGATGAATTTGTTCTGACTGAGGATTTAGGAATTCACCAGTGCGGATTGCCTACAAGTGAGGAACATGATAGCCCTGGGGAATTTGATAGTCAAATTTCCAACCATTGCTGTGCTACGCGCCAGTTGTCCCAAAATATCTACCCACCTAACGGTCATATCATTGAAGGGCATTTATGTCTTATCATGTCGGGCTGCTCCCTAGGCTATAAATAGCCGCCCCCTACAACCACTAGCTGGTTGGCTGCTCCGAGAGAAAAACTAACACTTGTCAATTGAGAGCATCCCATCCTCCGAGGACTTTGAGCGAAAATCATCAAGTGAGGAAGCCCAAACCCAAACACCTACAAACCCAAAGTGATTGAGCATCACTGAAGAGATTGATCTTGCATAGATCCGACACTTGTTACCTTTGAAGACTGTGCATCTTCCAGACGGTTAGGCGTCTTGGTTTGAGCATCCAAGAGAAAATTGTGGATCGCCGAGTGACCGAGTTTGTGAAGGTTTGGAAGTCACCTGAAGACTTACCACGAGTGATTTGGCGAGGTCTGTGTGACCTTAGCTGAAGGAGAATACGGTGAGGACGGTGTGTCCTCAGGTTTAAATACCTAGCCGCTCCAACCAGACGTACAACTGTCACAGCAGTTGCAACTGGTCTACCAAATCATTGTCTTCACCAAGCCTACTGGTTCTATTTCCTCAACTCTTTCATTTCCTCATTACTGTGTTGTGTGCTTGTTCATATCTGTCCGAAGACTTTGACTGAAGACTTTCTCAATTTCCTCAGTTCAATTTCTTCAGTCTGTTTGTCTTCATCCTGTTTATCCTGTCTTTACGCTTTCCGTACTCTGTGCTTGTTTTCATCTCATCATGATGACCATGCCTATGTTCTGTTATGTTTGCATCTGAGTACTTATTCCGCTGCAAGTAGTTCTTCGCTTAGGAATTTCCTCACCCTGAAATTCCTCAGTGAAGAATTCATAAAAATCGCCTATTCACCCCCCTCTAGTCGATATAACGCACTTTCAGTCCGTAACTTGAGGATTATCCTCATTGCTGCACAGCAGAATTACGTCCTGGAAGCACCGCTACGTGCAAAACCCGCTGCAGGAGCAACACCGGACGTTATGAACGTCTGGCAGAGCAAAGCTGATGACTACTCGATAGTTCAGTGTGCCATGCTTTACGACTTAGAATCGGGACATCCACGACGTTTTGAACGTCATGGAGCATATGAGATGTTCCAGGAGTTGAAGTTAATATTTCAAGAAAATGCCCGAATTGAGAGATATGAAGTCTCCAATAAGTTCTATAGCTGCAAGATGGAGGAGAATAGTTCTATCAGTGAACATATACTCGGAATGTCTGGGTACCATAACCACTTGACTCAACTGGGAGTTAATCTTCCTGATGATAGTGTCATTGACAGAGTTCTTCAATCACTGCCACCAAGCTACCAAAGCTTCATGATGAACTATAATATGCAAGGGAGGGATAAGACAATTCCCGAGCTCTTCCTGATGCTAAAGGCTGCGGAGGTAGAAATCAAGAAGGAGCATCAAGTGTTGATGGTTAACAAGACCACTAGTTTCAAGAAAAATGGGCAAAGGGAAGAAGGGTAACTTCAAGAAGAACGGCAAGCAAGTTGTTGCTCAAGTGAAGAAGCCCAGGTCTGGACCTAAGCCTGAGACTGTGTGCTTCTACTGCAAAGGGACTGGTCACTGGAAGCAGAACTGCCCCAAGTATTTGGCGGATAAGAAGGATGGCAAAGTGAAAGGTATATTTGATATACATGTTATTGATGTGTACCTTACTAATGCTCGTAGTAGCACCTGGGTATTTGATAGTGGTTCTGTTGCTCATATTTGCAACTCGAAACAGAGGCTACGGATTAAACAAAGATTGGCTAAGGACGACGTGACGATGCGCGTGGGAAATGGTCCAAAGTCGATGTGATCGTCGTCGGCACGCTACCTCTACATCTACCTTCGGGATTAGTTTTAGACCTGAATAACTATTATTTGGTGCCAGCGTTAAGCATGAACATTATATCTGGATCTTGTTTGATGCGAGACGGTTATTCATTTAAATCAGCGAATAATGGTTGTTCTATTTATATGAGTAATATCTTTTATGGTCATGCGCCCTTGATGAGTGGTCTATTGTTGTTGAATCTTGATTGTAGTGTTACACATATTCATAATATTGAAGCCAAAAGATGCAAGGTTAATAATAATAGTGCAACTTATTTGTGGCACTGCTGTTTAGGTCATATTGGGGTAAAGCGCATGAAGAAACTCCATGGTGATGGGCTTTTGGAATCACTTGTTTATGAATCACTTGATGCTTGTGAACCATGCCTCATGGGCAAGATGACTAAGAGTCTGTTCTCCGGAACAATGGAGCGAGCAACAGACTTGTTGGAAATAATACATACTGATGTATGCGGTCCGATGAGTGTTGAGGCTCGCGGCGGGTATCATTTTTTTTCTGACATTCACAGATGATTTGAGCAGATATGGGTATATCTACTTGATGAAACATAAGTCTGAAACATTTGAAAAGTTCAAGGAATTTCAGAGTGAAGTGGAAAATCATCGTAACAAGAAAATAAAGTTTCTACGATCTGATCGTGGAGGTGAATATTTGAGTTATGAGTTTCGTCTTCATTTGAAACAGTGTAGAATAGTTTCGCAACTCATGCCACCTGGAACACCACAGCGTAATGGTGTTTCCGAATGTCGTAACCGTACTTTATTAGATATGGTGCGATCTATGATGTTGCTTACCGGTTTACCACTATCGTTTTGGGGTTATGCTTTAGAGACGGCTGCATTCACGTTAAATAAGGCACTATCTAAATCCATTGAGATGACACCATATGAACTGTGGTTTGGCAAGAAACCCAAGTTGTCGTTTCTTAAAGTTTGGGGCTGTGATGCTTATGTGAAAAAGCTTCAACCTGATAAGCTGGAACCCAAATCGGAGAAATGTGTCTTCATAGGATACCCAGAGGAGACTGTTGGGTACGCCTTCTATCACAGATCCGACGGCAAGATATTCGTTTCTACGAATGGATCCTTTCTAGAGAAGGAGTTTCTCTCGAAAGAAGTGAGTGGGAGGAAAGTAGAACTTGATGGGATAATTGTACCTGCTCCCTTATTGGAAAGTAGTTCATCACCGAAATTAGTTCCAGTGATTCCTACACCAATTAGTGAGGAAGCTAATGATGATGATCATGAAACTTCTGATCAAGTTACTGCCGAATCTCGTAGGTCAACCAGAGTAAGATCCGCACCAGAGTGGTACGGTAATCCTATTCTGGAGGTCATGTTACTTGACCATGATGAACCTACGAACTATGAGTAAGCGATGATGAGCCCAGATTCCGCAAAATAGCTTGAGGCCATGACATCTGAGATGGGATCCATGTATGAGAACAAAGTATGGACTTTGGTTGACTTGCCCGATGATCGGCAAGCCATAGAGAATAAATGGATCTTCAAGAAGAAGACTGGCGCTAACGTAATGTTACTGTCAACAAAGCTCGACTTGTTGCGAAAGGTTTTCGACAAGTTCAAGGAGTTGACTACGATGAGACCTTCTCACCCATAGCGATGCTTTAGTCTGTCCGAATCATGTTAGCAATTGCCGCATTTTATGATTATGAAATTTGGCAAATGGATGTCAAAACTGCATTCCTTAATGGATATCTTAAAGAAGAGTTGTATATGATGCAACCAGAAGGTTTTGACGATCCAAAAGGTGCTAACAAAGTGTGCAAGCTCCAGCGATCCATTTATGGACTGGTGCAAGCATCTCAGAGTTGGAATATACGCTTTGGTAGTGTGATCAAAGCATATGGTTTTATACAGACTTTTGGAGAAGCCTGTATTTACAAGAAACTGAGTGGAAGCTCTGTAGCATTTCTGATATTATGTGTGGATGACATATTGTTGATCGGAAATAATATAGAATTTCTGGATAGCATAAAAGGATACTTGAATAAGAATTTTTCAATGAAAGACCTCGGTGAAGCTGCTTATATATTGGGCATCAAGATCTATAGAGATAGATCAAGACGCTTAATTGGAATTTCACAAAGCACATACCTTGATAAAGTTTTGAAGAAGTTCAAAATGGATCAGTCAAAGAAAGGGTTCTTGCCTGTGTTACAAGGTGTGAAGCTGAGTCAGACTCAATGCTAGACCACTGCAGAAGATAGAGAGAAAATGAAAGTCATTCCCTATGCCTCAGCCATAGGTTTTATCATGTATGCAATATTGTGTACCAGACCTGATGTTTGCCTTGCTATTAGTTTAGCAGGGAGGTACCAAAGTAAACCATGAGTGGATCACTGGACAACAGTCAAGAACATCCTGAAATACCTGAAAAGGACTAAGGATATGTTTCTTGTTTATGGAGGTGACAAAGAACTCATCGTAAATGGTTACGTCGATGCAAGCTTTGACACTGATCCGGATGACTCTAAGTCACAAACCGGACACGTATTTATATTGAATGGCGGAGTTGTCAGTTGGTGCCGTTCCAAGCAAAGCGTCGTGGTGGGATCTACGTGTAAAGCGGTGTACATAGCTGCTTCGGAAGCAGCAAATGAAGGAGTCTGGATGAAGGAGTTCATATCCGATCTAGGTGTAATACCTAGTGCATCGGGTCCAATGAAAATCTTTTGTGACAATACTGGAGCGATAGCCTTGGCGAAGGAATCCAGATTTCACAAGAGAACCAAACACATCAAGAGACGCTTCAATTCCATCCGCGATCAAGTCAAGGAGAGAGACATAGAGATTTGCAAAATACATACGGATCTGAATGTTGCAGACCCATTGACTAAGCCTTTCTCACAAGCAAAACATGATCAGCACCAAGACTCCATGGGTGTTAGAATCATTACTATGTAATCTAGATTATTGACTCTAGTCCAAATGGGAGACTGAAGGAAATATGCCCTAGAGGCAATAATAAAGTTGTTATTTATACTTCATTATATCATGATAAATGTTTATTATTCATGCTAGAATTGTATTAACCGGAAACTTAGTACATGTGTGAATACATAGACAAACAGAGTGTCCCTAGTATGCCTCTACTTGACTAGCTCGTTAATCAATGATGGTTAAGTTTCCTACCCATAGACATGTGTTGTCATTTGATGAACGGGATCACATCATTAGAGAATGATGTGATGGACAAGGCCCATCCGTTAGCTTAGCATAATGATCATTTAGTTTTATTGCTATTGCTTTCTTCATGACTTATACATGTCCCTCTGACTATGAGATTATGCAACTCCCGAATACCGGAGGAACACCTTGTGTGCTATCAAATGTCACAACATAACTGGGTGATTATAAAGATGCTCTACAGGTGTCTCTGATGGTGTTTGTTGAGTTGGTATAGACCAAGATTATGATTTCTCACTCTGTGTATCAGAGAGGTATCTCTAGGCCCTCTCGGTAATGCACATCACTCTGAGCCTTGCAAGCAATGTGACTAATGAGTTAGTTATGGGATAATGCATTACGGAACGAGTAAAGAGACTTGCCGGTAACGAGATTGAACTAGGTATGAGGATACGGACGATCGAATCTCGGGCAAGTAACATACCGATGACAAAGGGAACAACGTATGTTGTTATGCGGTTTGAACGATAAAGATCTTCGTAGAATATGTAGGAATCAATATGAGCCTCCAGGTTCCGCTATTGGTTATGGACCGGTCTCGGTCAAGTCTACATAGTTCTCGAACCCGTAGGGTCCGCACGCTTAACGTTCGATGACGATCTGCATTATGAGTTATGTGATTTGATGACCGAAGATTGTTTGGAGTCCCGGATGAGATCGCAGACATGACGAGGAGTCTCGAAATAGTCGAGAGGTAAATATTCATATATTGTAAGGTTATATTCGGACACTAGAATGGATTCGGGAAGTATCAGATAAGTTTCAGAGTACCGAAAGGTTACCGGAACCCCCCGGGGAAGTATTGGGCCTTATTGGGCTTTAGTGGAAAGGAGAGAAGGGCCACAAGGGGAGGCAGCGCGTCCCCCATGGGCTGGTCCGAATTGGACTAGGAGGGGGCGGCGCCCCCTCCCCTCTTTCATTCTCTCCTCTTCCTCCTTCCCTCTCCCCCCTTGCTGGAATAGGAAAGGGGGGCATATACAACTTGGACCGGGAGTCTAAGTAGGACTCCCCACTTGGCGCCCCCCCTTCGGCGAGCCTCCTCTCCCCCGCCCCTTTATATACGTGGGAGGGGGCACCCCAAAGGTGAAGGAAATATGCCCTAGAGGCAATAATAAAGTTGTTATTTATATTTCTTTATATCATGATAAATGTTTATTATTCATGCTAGAATTGTATTAATCGAAAACTTAGTACATGTGTGAATACATAGACAAAACAGAGTGTCCCTAGTATGCCTCTACTTGACTAGCTCGTTAATCAAAGATGGTTATGTTTCCTGACCTTAGACATGTGTTGTCATTTGATGAACGGGATCACATCATTAGAGAATGATGTGATGGACAAGACCCATCGTTAGCTTAGCATAATGATCATTTAGTTTTATTGCTATTGCTTTCATCATGACTTATACATGTTCCTCTGACTATGAGATTATGCAACTCCTGAATACCGCAGGAACACCTTGTGTGCTATCAAACGTCACAACGTAACTGGGTGATTATAAAGATGCTCTACAGATGTCTCAGAAGGTGTTTGTTTGGTTGGCACAGATCGAGATTAGGATTTGTCACTCCGTGTATCGAAGAGGTATCTCTGGGCCCTCTCGGTAATGCACATCACTATAAGCCTTGCAAGCAATGTGACTAATGAGTTAGTCATGGGATGATGCATTACGGAACGAGTAAAGAGACTTGCCGGTAACGAGATTGAACCAGGTATGATGATACCGACGATCGAATCTCGAGCAAGTAACATACCGATGACAAAAGGGAACAACGTATATTGTTATGCGGTTTGACCGATAAAGATGTTCGTAGAATATGTAGGAGCCAATATGAGCATCCAGGTTCCGCTATTGGTTATTGACCGGACATGTGTCTCGGTCATGTCTACATAGTTCTCGAACCCGTAGGGTCCGCACGCTTAACGTTCGATGACGATTTGTATTGTGAGTTATGTGATTTGATGACCGAAGTTTATTTGGAGTCCCGGATGAGATCACGGACATGATGAGGAGTCTCGAAATGGTCGAGAGGTAAAGATTCATATACAGGACGATGGTATTTGGACACCGGAAGTGTTCCGGGTGATACCGGGTCACTAGAAGGGGTTCCGGGCAACCCCCGGCAAAGATATGGGTTTAATGGGCCAAGTAAGGGAACAAACCAGCCCACAAGGGGCTGGTGCGCCCCCTATAGGGCCAGATACGTGGGGAGAAAGGGAAAGGAGAGGAGGAAAAGGAAAGTACGAAGTAGGACTCCTACTTCCTTCCCCTCCCCCTCCTTCCTTTCCCCTTGTCCGAATATGGTAAGGGGGGCCCGAATTGGACTAGGGGCCCAAGTAGGATTCTTCCTACTTGGTCACGCCCTAGGCTGCCTCCCTCCCTCTCCCTCCTTTATATACGCGGGGAGGGCATCCCTAGAACACACATCAATTGTTCCTAGCCGTGTGCGGCGCCCCCTCCACAGTTAACACCTCGGTCATATCGTCGTAGTGCTTAGGTGAAGCCCTGCGTCGGTAACTTCATCATCATCGTTGCCACGCCGTCATGCTGACGGAACTCTCCCTCGTCCTCAACTGGATCAAGAGCTCGAGGGACGTCATCGTGCTGAACGTGTGCTGAACATGGAGGTGCCTTACGTTCGGTACTTGGATCGGTTGGATCGTGAAGACGTTCGACTACATCAACCGCGATACTAAACGCTTCCGCTTTCGATCTACGAGGGTACGTGGACACACTATCCCCTCTCATTTCTATTCATCTCCTAGATAGATCTTGCGTGATCGTAGGTAAATTTTTTGGAATACTGCGTTCCCCAACAAAAGGTACACCAAGTCTTCTCTTAGCCGTGTGTGGTGCCCGCTCCACAGTTACACACCTCGGTCATATCGTCGTAGTGCTTAGGCGAAGCCCTGCGCCGGTAACTTCATCATCACCGTCGCCACGCCGTCATGCTGACGGAACACTCCCTCGGCCTCAACTGGATCAAGGGTTCGAGGGACGTCATCGAGCTGAACGTGTGTTGAACACGGAGGTGCCGTACGTTCGGTGCTTGGATCGGTTGGATCGTGAAGACGTTCCACTACATCAACTGCGTTACTAAACGCTTCCGCGGTCTACGAGGCTACATGGACACACTCTCCCCGCTCGTTGATATGCTTCTCCTAGATAGATCTTGCGTGATCGTAGATTTTTTTTTGAAATACTACGTTCCCCAACAAGTTAGTCTTTTTTTCTATTTTGTTCTTCACAATAAGATTGTTGTTTCTAAAACTGACAAGTAATATGAAGAAAACAATAAGTAAAAATTACATCTCGGCCCTGACAACTGCAAGCACTATAGAGCATCGCCTTCATCGCCCATTCCTTTTGTTCAATTTACATTTTGTCTTCATCGTACCACAAATTATTAATAGCAACTGCAAATTTTATTTTTCTCTTTTATTCTTCACAATAAGAAGATATTTTTGTGAAGAACTTCTGATCTATTTATCAACTATCAATTAATATAATACAAAGAACACCATAAGTAAAAAACTTACACCTACGTCCATAGACCACCTGACCACGACTACAAGCACTCTAGCACACCGTCGCCATTGCCCCTCCCTCGTCAAAAAATTTACATTTTTTCCTTCATCATACCACAGAATATTAATAGCAACTACAAAATTTATTTTTATTTTTTCTTTTATTCTTGAAAAAAAGATGTTTTTGAAAAAAATTGGATCTATTTATCAACTGTCCAGTAATATAATACAAAGAATATTATAAGTAAAAAAAATTGTATCTATGTCCGTAGACCACCTAGCAATGACTACAAGACGTCATCGGCCCTCTGTTGTCAAAAGCTTTACATCTTATTTCCTTCATCGTACCACGTATTATTAATAGCAACTGCAAATTTTATTGTCGCTTCCTTCCACTAAGACGCCAGGCAAGTTTTAAGTTAGTCCCAACTATTATTGGCAGTCCAACATTTGAAATCCAAGGACCTAGACTAAATGAGGTAATAGATCATTGATAAGACTTAAGGCGTGTTCGGATCCCCTCCACTCCTTCGAATCCTTGACTCCGCTCCATGCTCCTGGATTGTTCGCTCCGCCCCCAAAAATCGAGAGTAGCTATCACTTTCGTTAACTAACTCCACTCCCTACACAATGGGGTGTGAGGTTCAGGTAGTTGCTGCCCGCTAGCGAGAGAATAGGATCAAGCGAGCCCATAAGTTTTGCGCAAGAGGCCGGGGAGTGGCACGCGGAGCACGGTTGCAGCGACTCTGCCGGATTGAACTACAGTTTGCTCCGCTCCGCTCTTCTGACTCTGTGGAGTAGTTGCGTTCGGCACCGCTCGCCCCGCTCCTGGAGCAGAGCTGTGGAGCGGAGTGAATCCGAACACGCTCTTAATAGGTGACCCATGAGAGCTAATAGGCCATCCAATACTCATATTTGGTAAAAGTTAGAGAAAAAAGGGAACACCAGAACTGGAAAGTATGAATAAATAGTATATCCCTACCGTATAGAGAGCGCTCGAGTACAAGAAAGCTAACATATTCCTAATTAATGTGATTGATGACATTAAAAGTCGTGATTTGTAATGAAATATTGTGAGGTGACATAATAACGTAACGCTAGAGCAAATAATAATGGTTATAGTTTTTGTAGTGCTTTCCTCCTCTGGAGGTGTTCTTCTAATACCTCTTTCTGATCAATGGACTTGGCAGTTCTCCTGCCAACAATAAAAAAATTAGGTCTTAGTTCAAGTAGACCTAAAGGGTGGGCCAAATAAATGGTTCCCTGGTAATAGTTGTAATGATTTAGAGTTGTCCAAAACTATAGCAGAAAAACAGAAGTGCATTATAATAGAAAAATTGTTGTGTATATAATTTTTGAGCGGAAAAACTTGTTTTACATTAATCTATTTCGGACACTGCTCCAATTATTACTAGAATCTAGGTAATATAGTTGAGCTCTTCCTTTTCGGGGTGATATATAGACCACGTCAGGCTATTAAATCCCAAGTGTTGGGCGACTTCTATTGGCCCACGGGGCTGATGTATGAAATTTAGTGGATACGTCCGCTGGGTGCTAGCTCTTTGCTAAATAAAGCCACCTTCCATTCATAGCCTTGAAAGCAATCCTGATAACCTGGTCGGTCTTGGGACTTCATATGGTCAGACTACACAATCACTAGTACAAAACAGGGCTTTCGTCACAGGGCAATATTCACATTAGTCCCGGTTCAGTCATGAATCGGGACTAATGTGAGCATTGGTCCCGGTTCGTGCGGCTAAGGCATTAGTCCCGGTTCACCTGGGCCCTTTAGTCCCGGTTGGTGCCAGGAACCGGGACTAAAGGGTGCGATGCCCATTAGTACCGGTTGGTGGCAGCAACCGGGACTAAAGGACTAACCTTTAGTCCCGGTTGGTTCCACCAACCGGTACTAATAGGCTTTGAGGCATTAGTACCGGTTCATGGCACGAACCGGTACTAAAGGGCCCATCAAACTCTACCCCCCGTGGACCGCCTTTTCAGTTTTAGAAAAAACAAAAGAAAATGATGAAAATGTCAAAAAAAAATAAGTTTCCCATGTGATATGTGGTCTAGTTGTTGGGAAAATTAACAAATATGAATTTCGACTTTATTTGCAAAATCTCCCTGGAATTTCTTAAAATGGGCATAACTTTTGCATACGAAGTCGGATGAAAAAGTTTTTTATATGAAAAATCATCTACTCGAAAAGTTACAGACGAATTTAACTGGGGGAACCCCATTAAACATTTTCAAAATCCTCAAAAACCTAACAGAAAAAAAAAGATACGGGGCTTTTAAGATCTGGAGAGGCAAAAAAATTCAAAAAATTTCAAATTGTGGTCAAACTGTGGTCAAACAATGGTCAAACTAATTATTCTAGAATATTAGTGTTACTAAATAATTATTTCAGTTTTTTTGAATTTTGGTCAAATCTGGTCAAACTATGGTCAAACAGTGGTTAAACAATGGTCAAACTAATTATTCCAGAAATATTAGTGTTACTAAATAATTATTGTTTTTTAAAACAATAGTTTCAAACTCAAACAGTGAAATGTGTCACTTCATGCTCAAGCTAAATTCCTGAGGGTTAATAGAATTGACATCTTAATATTGTCAGGTGCAGACTTGGAAACGAGGGAGAATAGAACCCGGAAGTTAAGCGTGCTCATGCTGGAGTAGTGAGAGGATGGGTGACCGTCCGGGAAGTTAGATGATTTGGAATGATGAGGGGTGATTAGAAATTAGAGGATAAATTGAGCAGTGATGAGGGGTGGTGATTAGAAATTAGAGGTTAAAATAATTCAGAAATTTGAAAATAAAAAAATTTAAAAAAAATCGCAAAAAAAAAATTTCAAAAAAAAAATCATAAAATTTCCTTTAGTCCGGGTTGATAACACCAACCGGGACTAAAGGTGGAGCTCCAGACTGCGTCCACATGGACGGCCTTTAGTCCCGGTTCGTGTAAGAACCGGGACTAAAGGGGGGAGGCATTAGTAACGACCCTTTAGTCTCGGTTCAAAAACCGGGACTAAAGGCCCTTACCAACCGGGACTAAAGCCCCCTTTTCTACTAGTGAGTAAATGTCACACCAACATGAAATATTTGCTGATCATGGTCGACAAGTTCATAAAGTGAATAGATGCAAAGCCTGTGGCCTCGGCAAAAGCCCAACTGGTGAGAAATTCATCTCCGGCTTGGTACATGTTGGGGAGTACCTCACAACATCATAACAGATAACAAATCCAACTTCACAACCGAGGAGGTAAAAAACGAGGTCGCCAAGCAGAACATGAAGCTTGACTACGCCTCCATCTATCACCCACAAACTAATGGGTAGGTCAAGTGGGCCAATGGGATGATCCTTGGCGGCATAAAGCCGCAACAACATTGGGATTTGACCCCGTCCGACAAGTACGAACCAGAGCAAACTGCGAAGGTGGGAGAAAGTTGCCGGCTTGGACCGTAACAGCAGAGAGGAAAGCCGCATGACGCCGTATTCGTGGAGGTAGACGCCGATGAGTAACAGGCATGGCAGCCGCCCGGATGTGCCACATGTAGTAGAAAGCCAATGCACCGCCGCCATCAACTCGCACGGCCAGATCCGGGACCCGCCGCATCTCTGACCACCCACGCTGCTGTTAAGGTTCTACGGCTAAGATATTTCCTAGTAGTGCCGGGACTCGCCGCATCCCTGACGACACACTAGTAGAAAAATAGGCTTCCATACGCCCCCATTAGTCCCCAAAATAATCCAACCGCGACAAAAGGGGTCTTTAGTCGCGGTTCGGGAGGAGACCCGCGACCAACTATCTGGGCCCAGTGCGCTCGGTCGACAGCTGGCGGACGGGAGGGGCTTTAGTCCCGGTTGGCCTGGCCAACCGGGACTAAAGGTCCCCGAAGGCCTTTAGTCACGGTTGGCCAGGCCAACCGGGACTAAAGGCCCATCCAGCTGGCGGACGGGAGGGGCTTTAGTCCCGGTTGGCCTGGCCAACCGCGACTAAAGGTCCCCGAAGGCCTTTAGTCGCGGTTGGCCAGGCCAACCGGGACTAAAGGCCCATCCCTATATATAGGACTCAGCTCACTTCACTTCACTCAGCTCACTTCACAATTTTCAGAAGGGGGTGGTGGGTTTGCTTTTGGTTCCTCCTATGCACACAAGGTGTTCGATGAAATGCCCGAGAGCCTGAAACAAACATGATATGAAGTGTCCGAGCCACACTTGAGCTTTCTCATTTATTTTTCCTCCGCGATCGCGGTTAGCAACTTGAACCTTTCATGTGTCATTGATAAAATATGCATGTGTGTAGTTCATTGTTTAATTTGTATTATTTCTAGCTAGTTAGTTTAACAAATGCATGATGGTTAATTATATACTTTATATAATAATAATGCAGATGAATCGGCAATGGATGTACGGTCCCCGAGTCTCCGGCGAGTTCACTACGGGTTTGAAAGATTTCCTCGTAGTGGCAAATGCGAACAAGCAGCAAGGTTTTATTATCTGTCCATGTGCTGTCTGTAAGAATCAGAAGGGTTACTCCTCCTCAAGAGACGTTCACATGCACTTGCTTCGGCACGGTTTCATGCGAAGCTATAATTGTTGGACCAAGCATGGAGAAAGAGGGGTTAGAATGGAAGAAGATGAAGAAGGGGATGATATCGATGACAACTATCATGATCATTTCGGTGATACTTTCATGGAGGATGATGCTGAAGGTGGGGAAGGGTTAGGTGAAGGTGAAGAAGAGGCACATGATGAGCCCGCTGATGATCTTGGTCGGACCATTGCTGATGCACAGATACGCTGCGAAACTGACAAGGATAGGGAGAATTTGGATCGCATGTTAGAGGATCACAAAAAGTCGTTGTATCCAGGATGCGATAATAGTCTGAAAAAGCTGTCCTGCACACTGGATTTGCTAAAATGGAAGGCACGGGAAGGTGTAGGTGACTCATCATTTGAAAATTTGCTGAAAATGTTGAAGAATATGTTTCCGAAGAATAACGAGTTGCCCGCCAGTACGTACGAAGCAAAGAAGGTTGTCTGCCCTCTAGGTTTAGAGGTTCTGAAGATACATGCATGCATTAACGACTGGATCCTCTACCGCGGTGAATACGAGAATTTGAATGAATGCCCTGTATGCACTGCATTGCGTTATAAGATCAGAGGCGATGACCCTAGTGACGATGTTGAGGGCGAGAAACCCAGGAAGAGGGTTCCCGCCAAGGTGATGTGGTATGCTCCTATAATACCACGGTTGAAACGTCTGTTCATGAACAAAAAGCATGCCAAGTCGTTGCGATGGCACAAAGAGGACCGTAAGTCCGACGGGGAGTTGAGACACACCGCTGATGGAACGCAATGGAGAAAGATCGACAGAGTGTTCAAAGATTTTGCAGCTGACGCAAGGAACATAAGATTTGGTCTAAGTACTGATGGCATGAATCCTTTTGGCGAGCAGAGCTCCAGCCATAGCACCTGGCCCGTGACTCTATGCATCTACAACCTTCCTCCTTGGTTGTGCATGAAGCGGAAGTTCATTATGATGCCAGTGCTCATCCAAGGTCCAAAGCAACCCGGGAACGACATCGATATGTACCTAAGGCCATTAGTTGATGAACTTTTACAGTTGTGGGCCAGACATGGTGTACGTGTCTGGGATGAGCACAAAGGAGAGGAATTTGACCTACGAGCGTTGCTTTTTGTAACCATCAACGATTGGCCTGCTCTCAGTAACCTTTCGGGACAGACAAATAAGGGATACAATGCATGCACGCACTGCTTACATGAGACTGAAAGTGTACGTTTGGTTAATTGTAAGAAGAACGTGTACCTGGGTCATCGTCGATTTCTTCCCCGAAATCATAACGTAAGAAAGAAAGGCAAGCATTTCAACGGCAAGGCAGATCACCAGCCGAAGCCTGCGGAACGTACTGGTGTTGAGATATTTGATATGGTCAAGGATTTGAAAGTCATCTTTGGAAAGGGTCCTGGCGGACAATCAGTTCCGCGGGGAGTTGACGGGCACGCACCCATGTGGAAGAAGAAATCTATATTTTGGGATCTAGAATATTGGAAAGTCCTAGATGTCCGCTCTGCAATCGACGTGATGCATGTTACGAAGAATATTTGCGTGAACCTGCTAAGCTTCTTGGGCGTGTATGGGAAGACAAATGATACAAAGGAAGCACGGCAGGACCAGCAACTTTTGAAAGACCCAGATGACCGGCATCCGGAATGGTTTCAAGGTCGTGCCAGCTACGCTCTTACCAAAGAAGAGAAGGTCATTTTTTTTAATGCCTGAGCAGTATGAAGGTCCCTTCTGGCTTCTCGTCTAATATAAAGGGAATAATAAACATGGCGGAGAAAAAGTTCCAAAACCTGAAGTCTCACGACTGCCACGTGATTATGACGCAATTGCTTCCGATTGCTTTGAGGGGGCTCCTACCGGAAAATGTTCGAGTAGCCATTGTGAAGCTATGTGCATTCCTCAATGCAATCTCTCAGAAGGTAATCAATCCAGAAGATCTACCACGGTTACAGAACGATGTGGTCCAATGCCTTGTCAGTTTTGAGTTGGTGTTCCCACCATCCTTCTTCGATATTATGACGCACCTCCTACTCCACCTAGTCGAAGAGATTTCCATTCTCGGTCCTGTATTTCTACACAATATGTTCCCCTTTGAGAGGTTCATGGGAGTATTAAAGAAATATGTTCGTAACCGTGCTAGGCCAGAAGGAAGCATCGTCAAGGGCTATGGAAATGAGGAGGTAATTGAGTTCTGTATTGACTATGTTCCTGACCTTAAGCCGATTGGTATTCCTCAATCGCGGCACGAGGGGAGACTAAGTGGAAAAGGCAAGATCGGAAGGAAATCCACGATATGTATGGACGGTCATTCTATGACTGAAGCACACCACACAGTTCTGCAAAATTTCAGCTTGGTGGCTCCATACTTCGAGCAACACAAGAATATTTTACGCTCGGACAACCCGGGGAAGCCTAAATCCTGGATTAGAAAGGCCCACATGGAGACTTTCGGCAGTTGGTTGCGAAAACATTTAATGAATGACAATGATGATGTTGGAGATCAGCTTTACATGTTGGCCAAGAAACCATCTTCGACTATAATGATTTTCCAAGGGTACGAGATAAATGGGAATACATTTTACACCATCGCCCAAGATAAAAAGAGCACCAACCAAAACAGTGGTGTCCGCTTTGATGCAGCAACCGAGAATGGGCGAAAGGTCACATATTATGGTTACATAGAGGAGATATGGGAACTTGACTATGGACCCTCCTTTAAGGTCCCTTTGTTCCGGTGCAAATGGTTCAAGCTAACAGGAGGTGGGGTAAAGGTGGACGAGCAATACGGAATGACAATGGTGGATTTCAACAATCTTGGTTACCTTGACGAACCATTCGTCCTTGCCAAAGATGTCGCTCAGGTTTTTTATTTGAAGGACATGAGTAGCAAACCGAGGAAACGGATAGATCAGAAAACGATCAGTACATCATGCGATGATCCAAAGCGCCACATTGTTCTTTCAGGGAAAAGAAACATCGTGGGAGTGGAGGACAAGACAGACATGTCAGAAGATTATAATATGTTTGGTGAAATTCCGCCCTTCAAAGTGAACACTGACCCAAGCATTAAGTTAAATGATAAGGATGTTCCATGGATACGGCACAATCGTAAGCAAGCAGGGACACAAGGGAAGAATTGATGTGTAATAATTTATTGTACCAAACTTTGTTGAATGGATCATGTGAATTTTTTTGATATATTATTTGTATTTTTAAGATTTTAAAATGAATTAGTTTTATTTTTTTGATTTTTTTTATATATTATTTGTATTTTCAAGATTTTAAAATGAATTAGTTTTATTTTTCCGATTTTTTTGATATATAATTGTATTTTTAAGATTTTAAAATGAATTAGTTTTATTTTTCTGATTTTTTTGATATATTATTTGTATTTTCAAGATTTTAAAATGAATTAGTTTTATTTTTCTGATTTTTTTGATATATAATTGTATTTTTAAGATTTTAAAATGAATTAGTTTTATTTTTGTGATTTTTTTGATATATTATTTGTATTTTCAAGATTTTAAAATGAATTAGTTTTATTTTTCTGATTTTTTTGATATATTATTTGTATTTTCAAGATTTTAAAATGAATTAGTTTTATTTTTCTGATTTTTTTATATATAATTGTATTTTTAAGACTTTAAAATGAATTAGTTTTATCTTTGTGATTTTTTAGGGTACCTTTAGTCGCGGTCCGCCTCCCCAACCGGGACTAAAGCTTTTCCTATATAAGTGTGGCACTTAGGATTTTTCCACATTCTTCCCCGACGCTTCGACGCCGCCAGGCTGCTCCTCATCGCTGTCGCCGTTGCCGCGCCCTGCCCCGTCGCCGCCCACTCCTCCTCGCCGTCGCCAACGCCTCCCCGACCTCGCCGTCGTCAACGCCTCCCCGACCTCGCCCTGCCCTAGTGAGCGGCGACGCCCTGCCCCGTCACCGCCCGCTCCTCCTCGCCGTCGCCAACGCCCGCCGCTGCCTCTGCCCCTGCCGCCGCCGCCTGCCTCCCGCCGCTGCCCCTGCCCCTGCCGCCGCCTGCCTCCCGCCGCCCGCCCGCCGCCGTCCTCCTCAAACAAAGAAAAGGAAGAACAAAAGGAAGAAGAAAAGGAAAAAGAAAAGAAAATAAGAAAAGGAAAAAGAAAATAAGAAAAGGAAAAAACAGAATAAGAAAAGGAAAAAGAAAATAAGAAAAGGAAAAACAGAATAAGAAAAGGAAAAAGAAAAGGAAGAAGAAAAGGAAAAAGAAAATAAGAAAAGAAAATAAGAAAAGGAAAAAGAAAATAAGAAAAGGAAAAAGAAAATAAGAAAAGGAAAAACAGAATAAGAAAAGGAAAAAGAAAATAAGAAAAGGAAAAAGAAAAGGAAGAAGAAAAGGAAAAACAAAATAAGAAAATAAAATAAGAAAAGGAAAAAGAAAATAAGAAAAGGAAAAAGAAAATAAGAAAAGGAAAAACAGAATAAGAAAAGGAAAAAGAAAATAAGAAAAGGAAAAAGAAAAGGAAGAAGAAAAGGAAAAACAAAATAAGAAAAGGAAGAAGAAAAGGAAAAAGAAAATAAGAAAAGGAAAAGGAAAATAAGAAAAGGAAAAACAGAATAAGAAAAGGAAAAAGAAAATAAGAAAAGGAAAAACAGAATAAGAAAAGGAAAAAGAAAAGGAAGAAGAAAAGGAAAAAGAAAATAAGAAAAGAAAATAAGAAAAGGAAAAAGAAAAGAAAATAAGAAAAGGAAAAGGAAAATAAGAAAAGGAAAAACAGAATAAGAAAAGGAAAAAGAAAATAAGAAAAGGAAAAACAGAAGAAGAAAAGGAAAAAGAAAAGGAAGAAGAAAAGGAAAAAGAAAATAAGAAAAGAAAATAAGAAAAGGAAAAAGAAAATAAGAAAAGGAAAAAGAAAATAAGAAAAGGAAAAACAGAATAAGAAAAGGAAAAAGAAAAGGAAGAAGAAAAGGAAAAACAAAATAAGAAAATAAAATAAGAAAAGGAAAAAGAAAATAAGAAAAGGAAAAAGAAAATAAGAAAAGGAAAAACAGAATAAGAAAAGGAAAAAGAAAATAAGAAAAGTAAAAAGAAAAGGAAGAAGAAAAGGAAAAACAAAATAAGAAAATAAAATAAGAAAAGGAAAAAGAAAATAAGAAAAGGAAAAAGAAAATAAGAAAAGGAAAAACAGAATAAGAAAAGGAAAAAGAAAATAAGAAAAGGAAAAAGAAAAGGAAGAAGAAAAGGAAAAACAAAATAAGAAAAGGAAAAAGAAAATAAGAAAAAGAAAAAGAAAATAAGAAAAGGAAAAACGGAAAAAGAAAAGGAAAAAGAAAATAAGAAAAGGAAGAAGAAAAGGAAGAAAGAAGAAGAAAAGGAAGAAGAAAAGGAAAAGGAAAAGGAAGAAGAAAAGGAGGAAGAAAAGGAAGAAGAAAAGGAAGAAAAGGAAGAAGAAAAGGAAGAAGAAAAGGAAGAAGAAAAGGAAGAAGGAAGAAGAAAAGGAAGAAGAAAGGAAGAAGAAAAGGAAGAAGAAAAGGAGGAAGAAAAGGAAAAAGAAAAGGAAGAAGAAAAGGAAAAAGAAAAGGAAGAAGAAAAGGAAGAAGAAAAGGAAAAAGAAAAGGAAGAAGAAGAAAAGGAAACCCTAAACCCTAAACCAAAACTTCTATGCAAATTAGTGCTCAATAATCTTATTTTTTAATTCCTCCTCCTCTATGTTCCCTTAATATTTTTTTTAATTCCTTTATACTTAAAGAATTTTTACTACATGCAGGAGTGACATATGGCGGACGATAGAGCCGAGCCGCTTAGTGATCCGGAGGCTGAACGTTATTTAATGGGCATCATCAACAACGAGATTCCTTATGTGCCGGGCTTAGAATATGAGCAAGAAGAGGATGTAGTCTCTTCTTTTCTGAACCTTGACGGTGGAACAGACATTGTCGATGATCAAGAAGGTGAAGGAACGGACATTGTCGATGATCAAGAAGGTGAAGGAACGGACATTGTCGACGGAGGTCAACCGGTAACAAACGACGATCTCGAATTGCAAGTAGCAACCACCTCCGGCGAGGTGTATATATACATTGAGCCTCTCGTGATACAAACTTACTGAAATGTGAATACATATGTATTAACGCGCGCGACTCTCTTTCTTTTTTTAGCCCTCGGCCGGATCGAGTACGACAAAGCGTGGCAAATCCAAGGCGATGAAAACAGGAGAAACATATGCCATTGAGTTTGTCAGTGAAACCGGCAAGCCCCTACAGCACACCTCAAAGTTTATCAACCAATGCGGAGTCGTTGTTAGAGACAACGTCCCGATCACCGTCCAGGAATGGAAGGAGCCAAAGAAGGCACGTCTTGGTTTCAGTTTTGTCGACAAGAGAACGAAAAAGGATTGCTGGAGAAAGTTTAGGGAACATTTCATTCTACCTCCGGAATACAACAAAGTCGATGAATTCGGTAACGAGGTTCCGGGTGGACGTGAGAGGAGGAGGCTAGTTAAAGAGTTCGCTCTTCAGAAGATGGGCGAAGCATTCCGGAACTTCAAGAAAAATTTAACCCGTGACTATGTCAACAAGGGCAAGACTCCGGATTTCAATGGACAACATGAGAAACTGAAAGATGATTGGCCAGAATTTGTGAGGCAAAAGCAATTGGAGCATTTCAAGGAAATATCGAAAAAAATAAGGATAATGCGAGTAAGAAAAAGTTCCATCATATTATGGGGCCAGGAGGATACCGCCTTTCGGAGCCTAGGTGGCAGAAGATGGAGGAGGACCTGAGGGTGCGAGGAATCCCTCTAGGTACAGAGGGATGGGACCCAAGGGCCAAAAGCTAGTGGTACGGGCATGGGGGATCGCTAGACCCGGAGACAGGGGTGTGTGCTCACCGGCAGAAAAAGTTTGCTCCCACCCAAGCCCTTATTGACGCAATGACCCAAGCTCAAGAGGGCTTGATCAAGTTCAACAGAGAGAAAGACGCACTGACAACAGCCCTCGGGAATGATGAACACGGAGGACGTGTACGAGGCAAAGGCAAAGTTCCGTGGAAAGTAGGGTTTTCCCAGGACAATGACCCGTACTGTTACAGAAGCCGTAAGAGAAAGACGGACCGGGATGCAGATGTTATGGCGAAGTTTGCATCGGAACTCCATGAGTTGAAGCAGACCGTGCATGAACTAGTAAAAGAATAATCGGCTGCAGGGCCGCATGAAGATCATGAAGCGGATCGCGGAAGCCAGCAGCGGAGAAGCAGCATGGCTTCCACGGATGCCCCGCCTGGTGCTAGTGCACCGATGATCGAGATTCGTGCACCGGAGCCTCATTACCCCGTGGATGATGTAAAGGAGATGAAAGAATGTGATCTGCATTATCCCGTGGGGAACGTTTCCACGAAGGTAGCTAGCGGCAGTGCTTTACCCTGTACACCTGGAGCACTCCACCACAACAACCCCATTGCATATGGCTATGCTCGTGTCATGGTGGAAGACATAGTCCAAGGGTTTGAGGACCTGGAGATTGACAAAGCTACACCCGAAGGGGAGAGAAGACTTGGAGATGTCAAGCGCCAGATCATGCTATGGAAAAAGAAGTACATAGTGTTTCCAGGCGAGGCGCCAAGGCTAGCAAGTCCACCCCCCTCCGATGGTGGTGGTGGTGGTGGTGGCGGTGGTGGCGGTGGTGGTGGTCGTGGTGGTTCACCTACACCTCCTTCACGCCATTCGACGCCGTCCCCCGATCCACAACCTCTGGCGGGTACGACGCCCCCCAATCCTCCTCCGGCGGGTACGACGCCCCCCAATCCACCTCCGGCGAAGAAGCAGAAGCAGGCGGACAGCAAGGAAACCCGCTCCTGGACTATTAACCCGGACCCTTATGTACCTAAGACCACAAGGGTACCGGAGCCATCACTGAAGCCTCTCCTCCCAAGGCCTTGGGAACTTAGTGAAGCTGAAACCAAATTGGCCGCGTCTGCTGATTATGAGAAATGGAAGGCGGATATGTAGGCGATAAAAGAGCCTGAGCCCAAGCAAGTATTCACTGAGAAGCAAAAGAAGTGAGCTAAGGATTTTTTGACGACACCGTCCCAAGCCGAGCTGAATATGCCTGACGACTATGGACATGAACTTCGTAGGCAAGAAAAAATATGGAAGGAGGAGAAAGAAGAAAGTAAAAAAAGCGGGAAACAAGTTGACCAGCTCGGGATGCAGAAGAAACAATCGATCCCCCCACTCATAGTGAA
This sequence comes from Aegilops tauschii subsp. strangulata, assembly GCF_002575655.3. Taxonomy (NCBI): domain Eukaryota; kingdom Viridiplantae; phylum Streptophyta; class Magnoliopsida; order Poales; family Poaceae; genus Aegilops; species Aegilops tauschii. The sequence goes on along the minus strand of NC_053041.3, from coordinate 647,403,188 downwards.
AGCCGGTCCGGAAGAGGACCCCGAGATCATAGCAGTTGCGGCAGCACTTGGATTGACTGTAGCGAGTGCCATGAAACAAGCGTCCGAGATGGGTTTGACTCTTCGTGCCTTCTTAGGCCTTGAGGATGCGCCAGTATGTGAGATAGCATTACAATATGTGCGGAATGGGCCTCTCGTCGAGCCTGCGCGGGAAAAGAGTCTACCACCACAAATGCAAAATCTGCTACGTTGGTACAAGCAATTCATAACATGGGCCGACAAAGAATATGTTTATGCGGATGTTACAGAGGAGCATCACACCAAACGGTACTCTGTACAAGTTCATATGAGTGAATTGTTCCAGCTGTTCAATCTGCGCGACCTCGACAAATCTATGCTGAGTTGCTACGTTCTGTAAGTGATTTATTTCTACCTCATCTCGTTCCTCATTGCCTGCACTATATATATATATTGTCCTAACTATATTGTTGCGTACGCTATTATGCAGATTGAAGATTTGGGAATGCAAAATAAGAAACATCCATAATGTTGGGTTCATTGACCCACATATCGTTAATGGACATGTGTTACAAAATCACCCCGAAGACGTGGAGAAAGACTTGTACAAGTTTCTTAAAAAGCATCAACTCAAAAGTCATATTCTATTTCCTTACCATTTTGGGTGAGTGTTTCTCTCTTGTGCCCATTCTCTTTTGTTTACTCCATGCATGGTATGTCTAATCGATGAGTTATGCATGACTGTGCATGTAACGTGTCCGCAGGTTCCACTGGATTCTGCTAAATATTGAACTTCACACCTCCAGAGTTCTAATCATGGACTCTATGGATTCGGATCCAAAGCGTTGGGCCGACATGAGAAAAATGCTGCAAAAGTAATTATTTTCAATCATTTGAGCTCTATATCGATCGGTCTCTTTCATTCATTTCCTAATATCAAGTAACTAATAACTCCCTTGTTCATTTAATTTTCTTTGCCCTGTAGGGTTTGGAGACGGTTCTCAGAAGAAATTGTCGGTGAATTCAAACATGAGCTAGATTTCAGAAGGTTAGTTAATGTGGATAAGCAGCCACCGGGGACCAATCTATGTGGATACTATGTTTGTGAGAACATCCGGAGACACACCTCTGAGCGGAAGGCATCGGATAGCGTGCGGAACGCGACGGATAACTTGCGGAGGAGGCTTAGTCCAGAAGCTCGCTTCCGACCAATTCAAGAAGAATTAGCAGGATTTTTCATGAGGGAAGTCATCAATCCTAAAGGAGAACACTATACCGAGGACGAAGAAATTTATATGCATACCCGAGATTGAAATTTGTTCGAAGTTGTATATAGTCATCCATCCTAATTGTGTATGGAAACTTGTTCGAAGTTGTATATGGTCACCCGAGATTGAAAATATATTATATATTCCTCTTGAATTCTTCTTGTTTGAAATTTCATATGCATGTATATAGTAGCGTAGAATATGTGTACTGAAACTTCATCAAAATTAAAATAAAACACAAAATAAAATATAAAAGAAATAAAACACTACAAATTAAAAAGAAACTAGGTTTAGGGGGGCTAAAACCCTAAACCTGCGGAGGAGGCCTTTAGTCCCGGTTAGCCACGAGAACCGGGACTAAAGGTCCTCCGCCCCGACGGACCCCTGGCGGCCACGTGGACGGGCCTTTAGTCCCGGTCAGCCACGAGAACCGGGACTAAAGCCTTTAGTCGCGGTTCGTAAGAGGCGCGACTAAAGGGGGTCTTTAGTCGCGCATATTTACTCCCGGTTACACAGCCGGGACTAAAGGCTGTTGCGAACCGGGACTAAAGGGATTTTTTCTACCAGTGACCCACACCAGCTGCCACCACCGTCCGCCGGACTAGCTTTACTCACCGGCTTCCTCGGACGACGGCAAGGAGATCACGAGGGAGAGGTGGCGGCCAAGGTTCGCTCAAGCCGCCCAAGCGCGAGCGAAACGCATCACGATATCGCCTTGTTCATGAATGATGCGAGTCGCTAGAAATCATGTTCCTTGGCGCACATGTAAACGATCCAACTCACCGGAGGCTCAGTGGCACGGAGACGCCTATACGAATTTAAGTTGGTTACGTGCGTCCTTGTCCAATATGCATGCATTGCCATTGGCAATCAACGTAGGACACCACACCCAATTGGTTGACGCCAACGGCTTGTGCTTGTGTCAGTTCGATCGCGCGGTCGAAGCCGCTTCGCCTTTTTCTCCTCGCGTCGCGCGGTCGAAGCCCAATGTCACTAAGCAGGTGGGCCGAAGACGACCGCGGCCCAGCCAAGCTGCTGGTGGACCGGGAGCGAGCACGCGACGGTTTCACGTTTTTTAGTACCACATCGCTCACGGGGAATGAATCTGGCCAGCTTAAATAGCCTGTTCCTGTGCGCTATGTCGGCTTAGGAAGCAATCACGGATCAGCTGTCGCTAGCTTAGCTGGTCGATCGGGTTTGCCGAGGCGCCGACGACGCAGAAATTGCCCGCTTATACTAGCTGAGCTTGGCCTATCAGGTCTGCTGAGGAAGAGAAGCGTTCACTGGCGTAGCTAACCAGTGATTTAAGTCTTTTGTTTTTTACATTTTTTTCTTCATTGTACCACAAATTTTTAATAGCAACAGCAATTTTTCCCTTTTTTATTCTTCACAATAAGATCTTTTTGCAAAAAACTTCTGGTCTATTTATCAACTGTCAAGTAATATAATACAAAGAACATCATAAGTAAAAAATTACACCTATGTCCGTAGACCACCTAGCAACGACTACAAGCACGCTGCCGCCATCGCCCTTCCCTCGTTAAAAAATATACATCTTTTTTCCTTCATCGTACCATGGATTAGTTTTTTACATTTTTTTCTTCATTGTACCACAAATTTTTAATAGCAACAGCAATTTTTCCCTTTTTTATTCTTCACAATAAGATCTTTTTGCAAAAAACTTCTGGTCTATTTATCAACTGTCAAGTAATATAATACAAAGAACATCATAAGTAAAAAATTACACCTATGTCCGTAGACCACCTAGCAACGACTACAAGCACGCTGCCGCCATCGCCCTTCCCTCGTTAAAAAATATACATCTTTTTTCCTTCATCGTACCATGGATTATTAATAGCAACCACAAAATTTATTTTTATTTTCTCGTTTATTCTTTAAAAGAACATCTTTTTCAAAAAAAAACTTCCGATCTATTTATCAACTTTTAGGTAATCCTAAGTGTTCGCCGAACGGACAGAGAGCGAGTTACCTAGAGAGCATGCGGCTTATACCCATTAGGTGATGTATTTTGACGACTCCAAAATGCTCGCCGAACTGGGGGTTGGGGTAGTCCTCACCTCACCCACCAGTGACACCATGAAGTATGTGCCCTCCAACAAGGGGGCGGAGTACGAAGCACTGCTTCATGGACTTTGGGTGGCCGTCTTCATGGGCATAAGGCATCTTTATATCCGAGGTGACTCCAACCTCGCAATCTCTTAGATAAATGGTGACTTCAACGCAAAGGACCCATAGATAGCTGTGTATCGCAACACGGTCATAACCATGCCGACTCGATTTGGGCGCTTAGAATCTCACTATGTCCTGCATGAAAGCAACGAAGCCAGGACATGCTTGCAAGGATGGGTGCTCGGCGTGGAACAACTGTTCAAACGGTCTATTAAATGGCAAGGAGACACTGAGCCAAGCAAGCAACCCAAGGAACCCACACAAGAATTGGTCACCCTGCCAGTCGTAGAGGGGGACGAGGTGATAGTGGGGGCTCGACGCTCGAAGAAACCTCCTCGACCCATTAGATTATGGCAGTTATTGCACCATGGACAAAGCCACTTCTTTCTTATTTGGTACGCAAGTAATGAAGGAAATATGCCCTAGAGGCAATAATAAAGTTGTTATTTATATTTCCTTATATCATGATAAATGTTTATTATTCATGCTAGAATTGTATTAACCAGAAACTTAGTACATGTGTGAATACATAGACAAACAGAGTGCCCCTAGTATGCCTCTACTTGACTAGCTCGTTAATCAAAGATAGTTAAGTTTCCTAGCCATAGACATGTGTTATCATTTGATGAACGGGATCACATCTTTAGAGAATGATGTGATGGACAAGACCCATCCGTTAGCTTAGCATAATGATCGTTTAGTTTTATTCCTATTGCTTTCTTCATGACTTATACATGTTCCTCTGACTATGAGATTATGCAACTCCCGAATACCAGAGGAACACCTTGTGTGCTATCAAACGTCACAACGTAACTGGGTGATTATAAAGACTAGAAGAACGCCCGTGCGTTGCAACAGGGCCACATTAACTTTAAGAGTTCAATATTAATATTCTCATACATATCAAGTGACATTGACGACCTTTTTTACCATCAAACCCTCACACACCCACTCTAAATACACACACTTTAAGAGTTCAATATTAAGATCTTTTTGCAAAAAACTTCTGGTCTATTTTTGTACTAGCTAAGCTTGGCCTATCAGGTATGCCGAGGAAGAGAAGCATTCACTGGTGTAGCTAACCAGTGATGTAAGTCTTTGTTTTTCTATTTATATTTTGTTCGTGGCCAAGATGTAACTTTTACTTTTGTTTTTCTTTGTATAACTTGTCAGTTTTTTGATCACCCTGCCAGCCGTAGAGGAGGACGAGGTGATAGTGGGGGCTCGATGCTCGAAGAAACCTCCTCGACCCATTAAATTATGGCAGTTATTGCACCATGGACAAAGCCACTTCTTTCTTATTTGATACGCAAGTAATGAAGGAAATATGCCCTAGAGGCAATAATAAAGTTGTTATTTATATTTCCTTATATCATGATAAATGTTTATTATTCATGCTAGAATTGTATTAACCAGAAACTTAGTACATGTGTGAATACATAGACAAACAGAGTGTCCCTAGTATGCCTCTGTTTGACTAGCTCGTTAATCAAAGATAGTTAAGTTTCCTAGCCATAGACATGTGTTATCATTTGATGAACGGGATCACATCTTTTGAGAATGATGTGATGGACAAGACCCATCCGTTAGCTTAGCATAATGATCGTTTAGTTTTATTCTTATTGCTTTCTTCATGACTTATACATGTTCCTCTGACTATGAGATTATGCAACTCCCGAATACCAGAGGAACACCTTGTGTGCTATCAAACGTCACAACGTAACTGGGTGATTATAAAGACTAGAAGAACGCCCGTGCGTTGCAACAGGACCACATTAACTTTAAGAGTTCAATATTAATATTCTCATACATATCAAGTGACATTGACGACCTTTTTTACCATCAAACCCTCACACACCCACTCTAAATACACACACTTTAAGAGTTCAATATTAAGATCTTTTTGCAAAAAACTTCTGGTCTATTTTTGTACTAGCTAAGCTTGGCCTATCAGGTCTGCCGAGGAAGAGAAGCGTTCACTGGCGTAGCTAACCAGTGATGTAAGTCTTTGTTTTTATATTTATATTTTGTTCCTTACAATAAGATTTTTTTTCAAAAAACTGACAAGTTATACAAAGAAAAACAAAAGTAAAAGTTACATCTTGGCCACGACGACTACAAGCACTGTAGCGTGTCGCCGTCATCGCCCATTCCTTAAAAAAATCTTTTTTCCTTCATCGTACCACAAAATATTAATAGCAACTACAAAATTTAATTTTTTTCTCTTTTATTCTTCACAACAAGATCCTTTTATGAAAAACTTCTGACCTATTTATCAACTATCAGGTAATATAATACAAAGAACACCATAAGTAAAAAAAATTGCACCTACGTCCGTAGACAATCTAGCAACGACTACAAGCACTTTAGCACGACTATGGTTATATTTTTTGCGGCGCTTTCCTCCTCTCAAGGTGTTCTTCTAATACCTCTTTCTGATCAATGGACTTGGTAGTTCACCTTCCAACATTAAAAAATATATAGGTCTTAGTTCAAGTAGACCTATATGATGGGCCAGATAAATGGCTTCCCGGTAACTGTTGTAATGATATTTAGAGTGGTCCGAAACTATAGCAGAAAAATAGAAGTGCATTATAATAGAGAACTTGTTATGTATATAAATTTTGAGGAGAGAAACTTGTTTTACATTAATCTATTTTGGACACTGCTCCAATTATCAGTAGAAACTAGGTAATATAGTTGAGCTCCTCCATTTCGGGGTTATATATCGACCACGTCGCGCTATCAAATCCCAAGTGTTGGGTCACTTCTTTGCAGAATGGACAGAGGCCGAGCTACCTAGAGAGCATGCGGCTTATACCCATTAGGTGATGTATTTTGATGGCTCAAAAATGCTCGCCCGACTGGGGATTGGCGTAATCCTCACCTCACCCACCAGCGACACCATGAACTATGTGCTCCAGATCATGTACACCAACTCCAACAAGGGGGCGAAGTATGAAGCACTGCCTCATGGACTTCGGATGGCCGTCTCCATGGGCATAAGGCGTCTTCAGGTCCGAGGTGACTCCAACCTTGCTATCTCTTAGATAAACGGTGATTTGATGCAAAGGACCCAAAGATGACTGTGTATCACAACACGGTCATAACCATGTCAACTTGATTTGAGCGCTTAGAATCTCACTATGTCCTCGATGAAAGCAACCAAGCCACGAACATACTGGCAAGGATGGGTGCTCGGCGTGGAACGGTTGTTCAAACGGTTTGTTAAATGACAAGGAGACACCGAGCCAAGCAAGCCACCCGAGGAACCCACACAAGAATTGATCATCCTCCCAGCCGTAGAGGCAGACGAGGTGATAGTGGGGGCTCGACGCTCGAAGAAAGCTCCTCAGCCCATGAGATTATGGTAGTTATTGCACCATGGACAAAGCCACTTCTTTCTTATTTGATACACAAATAATTCTTTCTTTTCTATTTTGATCTTTATAATAAGATTGTTGTTTCAAAAAAAAGACAAGTAATACAAAGAAAACCATAAGTAAAAATTACTTCTAGGCTGCGACGACTACAAGCACTGTAGCTTGTCGCCGTCCCGTCATCGCCCATTCCTTTTAAAAAATTTGCATCTTTTTTCTTCATCGTACCAAAAATTATTAATAGCAACTGCAAATTTTAATTTTTTTTTCTCTTTTATTCTTCACAATAAGATCTTTTTTACAAAAATCTTTTGATCTACTTATCAACTGTCAAGTACTATAATACAAAGAACACCATAAGTACAAAAATAACACCTACGTTGTTAGACCACCTAGCAACGACTACAAGCACTCTAGCATGCCGCAACCATCGCCCCTCCCTCGTCAGAAAGTTTACATCTTTTTTCCTTCATCATACCACGGATTATTGATAGCAACTACGAATTATATTTTTACTTTCTCTTTTATTATTTACAAAAAGATTTTTTTCAAAAAACTTTTTATTTATTTATCAACAAGTAATATAATACGAAGAACACCATAAGTAAAAAATTGCATCTACGTCCGTAGACCACCTAGCAATGACTACAAGACGTCATCGCCCCTCCCTTGTCAAAAGTTTTACATCTTATTTCCTTCAACGTACCACATATTATTACTAGCAACTACAAATTTTATTGTCGCTTCCTTCCGCTAAGACGCCAAGCAAGTTTTAAGTTGGTCCCAACTATTATTGGCGGTCCAACGTTTAAAATCCAAGGGCCTAGATTAAATGAGGTAATAAATCATTGATAAGACTTAATAGGTCACCTATGAGAGCCAATAGGCCATCCAATACTCATATTTGGTAAAAGTTAGAGAAAACAGGGAACACCAGAACTGGAAAGTATGGATTAATAGTATATTCCTACTGTATGAGAGCGCTCGAGTACAAGGAAACTAACATATTCCTAATTAACGTGATTGATGACATTAAAAGTCGTATTTTGTATTGAAATATTGTGAGGTCACATAATAACATAACACTAGAGCAAATAATAATGGTTATAGTTTTTGTGGTGCTTTTCTCCTCTGCAGGTGTTCTTCTAATACCTCTTTCCGATCAATGGACTTGGCAGTTCTCCTGCCAACATTAAAAAAAATAGGTCTTAGTTCAAGTAGACCTAAAGGGTGGGCCAGACAAATGGTTCCTCGATAACAATTGTAATGATATTTAGAGTTGTCGAAAACTATAGCAGAAAAACAGAAGTGCATTATAATAGAGACCTTGTTGTATATATAATTTTTTAGGGGGAAAACTTGTTTTAATCTATTTTGGACACTGCTCCAATTATCAATAGAAACTAGGTGATATAGTTGAGATCCTCCTATTCGGGGTTATATATCGACCACGTAAGGCTATTAAATCCCAAGTGTTGGGCGACTTCTTCGCAAAATGGACAGAGGCTAGGCTACATAGGGAGCATGCGGCTTATACCCATTAGGTAATGTATTTTGACAGCTCCAAAATGCTCGCTGGACTAGGGGCTGGGGTAGTCCTCACCTCAGCCACCAGCGACACCGTGAAGTATGTGCTCCAGATCATGTAAACCAACTCCAACAAGGGGGCAGAGTATGAAGCACTGCTTCATGGACTTCGGATGGCCGTCTCCATGGGCGTAAGGGCTCCTGAGGTCCGAGGTGACTCCAACCTCGCAATCTCTTAGATAAACATCGACTTCGTTGCAAAGGACCCAAAGATGATTGTGTATCGCAACACGGTGAAAACCATGTCGACTCGATTTGAGTGCTTAAAATCTCACTATGTCCTGGATGAAAGCAACCAAGCGACGAACATACTGGCAAGGATGGGTGCTCGATACTGGTAAGGAGACACCAAGCCAAGCAAGCAACCCGAGGGACCCACACAAGAATTGATCACCCTGCCAGCCGTAGAGAACGGACGAGGTGATAGTGGGGGCTCAACGCTCGAAGAAACCTCCTCGGCCCATGAGATTATGGCGGTTATTGTGCCCTGGAAAAGGCCACTTCTTTCTTATTTGATACACAAAGAACTGTCCGAGGAACAGACGGATGGGCGGCGAATCGTTCAAAGATCAGCGACCTACAAGGTTCACTACGGAGAGCTCTATAAATGCAGCAACACAGGAGTGCGCCATCGCTGCATATCCGAGGTAGACATACAAAAGCTCTTGTCTGGGATCACTCCGGCACATGTGGGCATCATGGAACACCTCACACCTTGGTAAGAAAGGCTTCCCAAACAAGGTTCTATTGGCCAACAGGACAGGCCGATGCACGAGCTTTAGTCGATATGTTCGTCGGGTGCTAGCTCTTTACTAAATAAAGCGACCTTCCATCCACGGCCTTGAATACAATCCCGATAACCTAGTAGGTCTAAGGACTTGATATGGTCGGACTACTCCTTAAAGGTCAAACCAGCAAGAAATATTTGTTGGTCATGGTCGACACATTCACAAAGTGAATAGATGCAAAGCTTGTGGCCTCGGCTAAAGCCCAACCGGTGATAAATTCATCTCTGACTTGGTACACGTTATGGAGTACCTCACAGCATCATAACAGATAAAAAAATCCAACTTCACGGCCGAGGAGGTAAAAAACGAGGTGCGCCAAGCAGAACATGAAGCTTGACTACGCCTCCATCTATCACCCGCAAACTAATGGATAGGTCGAGTGGGCCAATGGGATGACCCTTAGCGGCATAAAACCTCGGTTGATTCGATCTCTCGAGGAAGCTGACAATAAGTGGGCCGAGTAGCTCAACTCCGTGTTGTGGAGCCTATGGACCACACCAAATTGATCCACCGGCTACACGCCATTCTTCATTATATATGATGCTAAGGCCATTTTACCAAGTGATCTCATACATGATGCACCTCGAGTACGCCTGTATGAGGAACGGGAAGCCGAGCAAAGCCACCAGGACGATTTAGATGCCCTAGAGAAAGAGAGAGACATTGCCAAAGCACGATCCGCCTTCTACCAATAGCAGGTACATCGATACCTGTTGCAGGAGGTCTGGGTGAAGGCGTTCATCATCGATGACTTGGTCTTCTGATGCCACCCAGACATGGTTTGACAACATAAACTGCCCATGACCTGGGACGACCCATTCATCATCGATAAGGTGCTCACTAGAGGAGCATACCGGATCCGAGATGCCCAAGAAAAACGCCCGGAGCCAAGCCCTTGAAACACTACACTACTGTGGCGACTCTACGGCTAGCAAATCTACACTCTATATATATTTTATTCAAATTTGTCTTTAGAACTAGTTAACTTTTTTACAAAAAAAAAAAAGTTAGACTCGACATTGTGTCTTTTATTAACCTTTGTTTTGTGTTCCTAGATTTTGGCTCGTTTCTGGCGCTAACAATACAGCTCATGGCCATGTTGGAAATATGAGCAATTTTTCGAATGATTTTATTAACGGAAATACTAGATAAAGCATGACTAATATAACAGAAATAAAGCAAGTCAGGCAATCTGATAGAGAAGAGGTAAATAGCATCTGCATATATAAACTAGCACCGAACACTTCTAGAACAGACACTAGAGCAAGAAGTTGTGGCAGAACCTCTAACAGAAAAAGTATGAGAATGTACGGAACTGGAGCAGAAGCACCGGTCTTGGGGTTGGAGTCCTCGGGAGCAGAAGCACCAGACTTCGGGTTGGTGTCCTCGCTGGCCATGTCGTTGAGGATGTTGTCGACGTCGGGAAAGAAGTCGTCGTCGGGAAAGTAGTCGTCGGAGTCTGGGGCGTCCGTGACGAAAAAGTCAGTAGTCGCGCGGAGCGTTTCCCAAAAACCTTATCACCCTTCTCCCGTACAGGACTCAAAGAGGTGCGATTTCAGAGGCCTATTGTCCCGACTCGCGGTACAGGCCGCAAGCCGGGATGAGGAAGACAACAGTAGCTCAGAGATTGGAACCGGTGGCGAGAGGTGGAAGAAGTTCTGGTGTGCATCTCTAGAGAGGAGCGACCTCCCTTTTATAGGCACAGGATAGAGAGGCGAGAGGGCAGCGTCGGAAGGTGAAATGAAAAGACGAAGGCGAAGCGAACAGCCAGCAGCCGAAAAGTTGCACCATTCGCATTCAGTCTCCACTATCGAAAAATCTTTTCAGCTTTTGTGTGACCTTTCGTATACCAGTCGTGCGTGGAAAAAATTTAGACATCGGCTTGGCTCATTCCCGCAGCCCGGGGCGCTTCGTGATGAGGCGTGGCGTGGCGAGGCGGGCGACAGAGGAGGAGGGCGCGTGAATGTCCCTCTTGTTCTCATGCTCATACATGTGGGAAACATCCTCCCTAATAAGGAGGTCCAACTCTCACTAAACTATCAATGTGGGACTAAACTTCAGTTCCACCTCTTGCCTTGCACGAATGGGTTGCGTGGGCCTCTAGGATTTATTAGAAATTTCTGAAACTGCTTTTGGGCTTGGCCCAAAATAGACAAAATTCCAGCAGGCCATACATCAGATGTCACAACCTCAGTTGGGGGTTGCTATAGCCCCTCGACCAAAAGCATACCAGATATGTTAGAATATCTCGATACACTCCTTTGCATAGTGCATGCAGGGTCGATGTTAACGCTTCCAAATTCGTCTTAAGCCATAATATAATTCGATTTTTACTTGTGATTTTTTGCCAAGCTGTGTTGCCTAGCTCCTTTGTCTACCCCTTACGTGTCCGCATGTTCGGCTAATGGTGGAACAGGAGCACCTCTATGATCGTTACTTCTGGGGTCATCCTAGTTAACTACCTCAGGTGTGTGAAGCCGAAAGCTAGTAGTTACAATAGACGAAACGACCGGCACGAAGAAAGTGAATATTATAACCACTTTTGGGGGATAACATCAGACTTCGATCCTGCTCAGCAAATTACGTAAGACTTCCCTGCGCTTCTGTTGGGGAACGTAGTAATTTCAAAAAAATTCCTACGCACACGCAAGATCATGGTGATGCATAGCAACGAGAGGGGAGAGTGTCGTCTACGTACCCTCGCAGACCGTAAGCGGAAGCGTTATGACAACGCGGTTGATGTAGTCGTACGTCTTCACGATCGACCGATCCTCAGTACCGAACGTACGGCACCTCCGCGTTCAGCACACATTCAGCTCAGTGACGTCCCGCGAACTCACGATCCAGTAGAGCTCGAGGGAGAGTTTCGTCAGCACGACGGCGTGGTGACGATGTTGATGAAGCTACCGACGCAGGGCTTCGCCTAAGCACCGCTACGATATGACCGAGGTGGATTATGGTGGAGGGGGCACCGCACATGACTAAAAGATCAATGATCAATTGTTGTGTCTATGGGGTGGCCCCCTGCCCCCGTATATAAAGGAGCTAGGGGAGGCGGCCGGCCAGGAGGAGGGCGCGCCAAGGGGGGAGTCCTACTCCCACCGGGAGTAGGACTGCTCCTTTCCTAGTAGGAGTAGGAGAAGGGAAGGAAGGGAGAGAGGGAGAGAAGGAAAGGGCCCCCCCCCCTCATTTCCATTTCGGACTAGAGGGGGAGGGGCCACGCGGCTGCCCTGACCGCTCCTCCTCTTCTCCCACTAGGGCCCATTAGGCCCAATATACTCCCCGGGGGGTTCAGGTAACCCCCGGTACTCCGGTATATGCCCGAAACCTCCCGAAACACTTCCGGTGTCCGAACATAGTCATCCAATAAATCGATCTTTACGTCTTGACCATTTTGAGACTCCTCGTCATGTCTGTGATCATATCTGGGACTCCGAACTACCTTCGGTACATCAAAACACAAAAACTCGTAATACCGATTGTCATAGAACTTTAAGCGTGCGGACCCTACGGGTTCGAGAACTATGTAGACATGACCGAGACATCTCTCCGGTCAATAACCAATAGCGGAACCTGGATGCTCATATTGGTTCCTACATGTTCTATGAAGATCTTTATCGGTCAAACCGCATAACAACATACGTTGTTCCCTTTGTCATCGGTATGTTACTTGCCCGAGATTCGATCGTCGGTATCTTAATACCTAGCTCAATCTCATTACCGGCAAGTCTCTTTACTTGTTCCGTAATGCATCATCCCGCAGCTAACTCATTAGTCACATTGTGATGTGCATTACCGAGAGGGCCCAGAGATACCTCTCCGACAATCGGAGTGACAAATCCTAATCTCGAACTATGCCAACTCAACAAACACCATCGGAGACACCTGTAGGTCACCTTTATAATCACCCAGTTACGTTGTGACGTTTGGTAGCACACAAAGTGTTCTTCCGGTATTTTGGAGTTGCATAATCTCATAGTCACAGGAACATGTATAAGTCATGGACAAAGCAATAGCAGTAAACTAAACGATCAAGTGCTAAGCTAACGGAATGGGTCAAGTCAATCACATCATTCTCCCAATGATGTGGTCCCGTTAATCAAATGACAACTCATGTCCATGCCTAGGAAACTTAACCATCTTTGATGAACGAGCTAGTCAAGTAGAGGCATACTAGTGACACTATGTTTGTCTATGTATTCACACATGTATTATGTTTTCGGTTAATACATTTCTAGCATGAATAATAAACATTTATCATGATATGAGGAAATAAATAATAACTTTATATTGCCTCTAGGGCATATTTCCTTCAGTCTCCCACTTGCACTAGAGTCAGTAATCTAGATTGCACAGTAATGATTCTAACACCCATGGAGTCTTGGTGCTGATCATGTTTTTCTCATGGAAGAGGCTTAGTCAACAGGTCTGCAATATTCAGATCCGTATGTATCTTGCAAATCTCTATGTCTCCCACCTGGACTTGATCCCGGATGGAATTGAAGCGTCTCTTGATGTGCTTGGTTCTCTTGTGAAATTTGGATTCCTTTGCCAAGGCAATTGCACCAGTATTGTCACAAAAGATTTTCATTGGACCCGATGCACTAGGTATGACACCTAGATCGGATATGAACTCCTTCATCCAGACTCCTTCATTTGCTGCTTCTGAAGCAGCTATGTACTCCGCTTCACACGTAGATCCCGCCACGACGCTTTGTTTAGAACTGCACCAACTGGCAGCTCCACCGTTCAATATAAACATGTATCCGGTTTGCGATTTAGAATCGTCCGGATCAGTGTCAAAGCTTGCATCAACGTAACCATTTACGATGAGCTCTTTGTCACCTCCATAAACGAGAAACATATCCTTAGTCCTTTTCAGGTATTTCAGGATGTTCTTGACCGTTGTCCAGTGATCCACTTCTGGATTACTTTGGTACCTCCCTGCTAGACTTATAGCAAGGCACACATCAGGTCTGGTACACAGCATTGCATACATGATAGAGCCTATGGCTGAAGCATAGGGAACATCTTTCATTTTCTCTCTATCTTCTGCAGTGGTCAGGCATTGAGTCTTACCCAACTTCACACTTTGTAACACAGGCAAGAACCCTTTTTTTGCTTGATCCATTTTGAACTTCTTCAAAACTTTGTCAAGGTATGTGCTTTGTGAAAGTCCAATTAAGCGTCTTGACCTATCTCTATAGATCTTGATGTCCAATATATAAGCAGCTTCACCGAGGTCTTTCATTGAAAAACTCTTATTCAAGTATCCCTTTATGCTATCCAGAAATTCTATATCATTTCCAATCAGCAATATGTCATCCATATATAATATTAGAAATGCTACAGAGCTCCCACTCACTTTCTTGTAAATACAGGCTTCTCCAAAAGTCTGTACAAAACCAAATGCTTTGATCACACTATCAAAGTGTTTATTCCAACTCCGAGAGGCTTGCACCTGTCCATAAATGGATCGCTGGAGCTTGCACACTTTGTTAGCTCCCTTTGGATCGACAAAGCCTTCCGGTTGCATCATATACTACTCTTCTTCCAGAAATCCATTCAGGAATGCAGTCTTTACATCCATTTGCCAAATTTCATAATCACAAAATGCGGCAATTGCTAACATGATTCGGACAGACTTAAGCATCGCTACGGGTGAGAAGGTCTCATCATAGTCAATCCCTTGAACTTGTCGAAAGCCTTTCGCAACAAGTCGAGCTTTATAGACAGTAACATTACCGTCAACGTCAGTCTTCTTCTTGAAGATCCATTTATTCTCAATGGCTTGCCGATCATCGGGAAAGTCAACCAAAGTCCACACTTTGTTCTCATACATGGATCCCATCTCAGATTTCATGGCCTCAAGCCATTTTGCGGAATCTGGGCTCACCATCGCTTCTTCATAGTTCGTAGGTTCATCATGGTCTAGTAACATAACCTCCAGAATAGGATTACCGTACCACTCTGGTGCGGATCTTACTCTGGTTGACCTACGAGGTTCGGTAGTAACTTGATCTGAAGTTTCATGATCAACATCATTAGCTTCCTCACTAATTGGTGTAGGTGTCACTGGAACCGGTTTCTGTGATGAACTACTTTCCAATAAGGGAGCAGGTACAGTTACCTCATCAAGTTCTACTTTCCTCCCACTCACTTCTTTCGAGAGAAACTCCTTCTCTAGAAAGGATCCATTTTTAGCAACAAATGTCTTGCCTTCAGATCTGTGATAGAAGGTGTACCCAACAGTTTCCTTTGCGTATCCTATGAAGACACATTTCTCCGATTTGGGTTCGAGCTTATCAGGTTGAAGCTTTTTCACATAAGCATCGCAGCCCCAAACTTTAAGAAACGACAACTTTGGTTTCTTGCCAAACCACAGTTCATAAGGCGTCGTCTCAACGGATTTCGATGGTGCCCTATTTAACGTGAATGCAGCCGTCTCTAAAGCATAACCCCAAAACGATAGCGGTAAATTAGTAAGAGACATCATAGATCGCACCATATCTAGTAAAGTACGATTACGACGTTCGGACACACCATTATGTTGTGGTGTTCCGGGTGGCATGAGTTGCGAAACTATTCCGCATTGTTTCAAATGTAGACCAAACTCGTAACTCAAATATTCTCCTCCACGATCAGATCGTAGAAACTTTATTTTCTTGTTACGATGATTTTCCACTTTACTCTGAAATTCTTTGAACTTTTCAAATGTTTCAGACTTATGTTTCATTAAGTAGATATACCCATATCTGCTCAAATTGTCAGTGAAGGTGAGAAAATAACGATACCCGCCGCGAGCCTCAATATTCATTGGACCACATGCATCGGTATGTATGATTTCCAACAAATCTGTTGCTCGCTCCATTGTTCCGGAGAACGGCGTTTTAGTCATCTTGCCCATGAGGCATGGTTCACAAGTACCAAGTGATTCATAATCAAGTAATTCCAAAAGTCTATCAGTATGGAGTTTCTTCATGCGCTTTACACCAATATGACCCAAACGGCAGTGCCACAAATAAGTTGCACTATCATTATCAACTCTGCATCTTTTGGCTTCAACATTATGAATATGTGTATCACTACTATCGAAATTCAATACAAATAGACCACTCTTTAAGGGTGCATGACCATAAAATATATACTCATATAAATAGAACAACCATTATTCTCTGATTTAAATGAATAACCGTCTCGCATCAAACAAGATCCAGATATAATGTTCATGCTCAACGCTGGCACCAAATAACAATTATTTAGGTCTAATACTAATCCCGAAGGTAGATGTAGAGGTAGCGTGCCGACGGCGATCACATCAACTTTGGAACCGTTTCCCACGCGCATCGTCACCTCGTCCTTGGCCAGTGTTCGCTTAATCCGTAGTCCCTGTTTTGAGTTGCAAATATTAGCAACAGAACCAGTATCAAATACCCAGGTGCTACTGCGAGCTCTGGTAAGGTACACATCAATAACATGTATATCACATATACCTTTGTTCACCTTACCATCCTTCTTATCCGCCAAATACTTGGGGCAGTTCCGCTTCCAGTGACCAGTCTGCTTGCAGTAGAAGCACTCAGTCTCAGGCTTAGGTCCAGACTTGGGTTTCTTCTCTTGAGCAGCAACTTGCTTGCTGTTCTTCTTGAAGTTCCCCTTCTTCTTCCCTTTGCCCTTTTTCTTGAAACTGGTGGCCTTATTGACCATCAACACTTGATGCTCCTTCTTGATTTCTACCTCCGTAGCCTTTAGCATTGCGAATAGCTCGGGAATCGTCTTATCCATCCCTTGCGTGTTATAGTTCATCACGAAGCTCTTGTAGCTTGGTGGCAGTGATTGAAGAATTATGTCAATGACGCTATCATCCGGAAGATTAACTCCCAGTTGAATCAAGTGATTGTTATACCCAGACATTTTGAGTATATGCTCACTGACAGAACTATTCTCCTCCATCTTGCAGCTGTAGAACTTATTGGAGACTTCATATCTCTCAATCCGGGCATTTGCTTGAAATATTAACTTCAACTCCTAGAACATCTCATATGCTCCATGATGTTCAAAATTTCGTTGAAGTCCCGGTTCTAGGCCGTAAAGCATGGCACACTGAACTATCGAGTAGTCATCAGCTTTGCTCTGCCAGACGTTCATAACATCTGGTGTTGCTCCTGCAGCAGGTTTGGCACCTAGCGGTGCTTCCAGGACGTAATTCTTCTGTGCAGCAATGAGGATAATCCTCAAGTTACAGACCCAGCCCGTGTAATTGCTACCATCAATTTTCAACTTTGCTTTCTCAAGGAACGCATTAAAATTCAACGGAACAACAGCACGGGCCATCTATCTACAATCAACATAGACAAGCAAGATACTATCAGGTACTAAGTTCATGATAAATTTAAGTTCAATTAATCATATTACTTAAGAACTCCCATTTAGATAGACATCCCTCTAATCCTCTAAGTGATCACGTGATCCAAATCAACTAAACCATAACCGATCATCACGTGAGATGGAGTAGCTTTCAATGGTGAACATCACTATGTTGATCATATCTACTATATGATTCACGCTCGACCTTTCGGTCTCAGTGTTCCGAGGCCATATCTGCATATGCTAGGCTCGTCAAGTTTAACCCGAGTATTCCGCGTGTGCAAAACTGTCTTACACCCGTCGTAGATGAACGTTGAGTTATCACACCCGATCATCACGTGGTGTCTCAGCACGACGAACTTTGGCAACGGTGCATACTCAGGGAGAACACTTTTACCTTGAAATTTAGTGAGAGATCATCTTATAATGCTACCGTCAAACAAAGCAGAATAAGATGCATAAAGGACAAACATCACATGCAATCAATATAAGTGATATGATATGGCCATCATCATCTTGTGCCTTTGATCTCCATCTCCAAAGCACCGTCATGATCACCATCGTCACCGGCGTGACACCTTGATCTCCATCGTAGCATCGTTGTCGTCTCGCCAACTATTGCTTCTACGACTATCGCTACCGCTTGGTGATAAAGTAAAGCAATTACAGGGCGATTGCATTGCATACAATAAAGCGACAACCATATGGCTCCTGCCAGTTGCCGATAACTCCGTTACAAAACATGATCATCTCATACAATAAATATAGCATCATGCCTTGACCATATCACATCACAACATGCCCTGCAAAAACAAGTTAGACGTCCTCTACTTTGTTGTTGCAAGTTTTACGTGGCTGTTACGGGCTGAGCAAGAACCGTTCTTACCTACGCATCAAAACCACAACGATAGTTTGTCAAGTTGGTGCTGTTTTAACCTTCGCAGGGACCGGGCGTAGCCACACTCGGTTTAACTAAAGTTGGAGAAACTGACACCCGCCAGCCACCTGTGTGCAAAGCACGTCGGTGGAACCAGTCTCGCGTAAGCGTACGCGTAATGTCGGTCCGGGCCGCTTCATCCAACAATACCGCCGAACCAAAGTATGACATGCTGGTAAGCAGTATGACTTATATCGCCCATAACTCACTTGTGTTCTACTCGTGCATATGACTACGCATAAAACCTGGCTCGGATGCCACTATTGGGGAACGTAGTAATTTCAAAAAAAATCCTACGCACACGCAAGATCATGGTGTGCATAGCAACGAGATGGGAGAGTGTTGTCCACGTACCCTCGTAGACCGAAAGTGGAAGCGTTAGCACAACGCGGTTGATGTAGTTGTACGTCTTCACGATCCGACCGATCAAGTACCGAAGGCACGGCACCTCCGAGTTCAGCACACGTTCAGCCCGATGACGTCCCTCGAACTCCGATCCAGCCGAGTGTTGGGGGAGAGTTTCGTCAGCACGACGGCGTGGTGACGATGATGATGTTCTACCGACGCAGGGCTTCGCCTAAGCACCGCTACAGTATTATCGAGGTGGACTATGGTGGAGGGGGGCACCGCACACGGCTAAAAGATCAAATCAATTGTTGTGTCTTTGGGGTGCCCCCCGCCCCCGTATATAAAGGAGCAAGGGGGGAGGTGCGGCCGGCCAGGGAGGAGGCGCGCCAGGAGGAGTCCTACTCCCACCGGGAGTAGGACTCCCTCCCTTCCTTGTTGGAATAGGAGAAGGGGGAAAGAGGTGGAGGAGAAGAAGGAAAGGGGGCGCCGCCCCCCTCTCCTTGTCCTATTCGGACTAGGGGGAGGGGCGCGCGGCCCTTGCCCTGGCCGCCTTTCCTCTTCTCCACTAAGGCCCACTATGGCCCATTAACCCCCGGGGGGTTCCGCTAACCCCTCCGATACTCCGGTAAAATCCCGATTTCACCCGGAACACTTCCGATATCCAAATATAGGCTTCCAATATATCAATCTTTATGTCTCGACCATTTCGAGACTCCTCGTCATGTCCGTGATCACATCCGGGACTCCGAACAACCTTCGGTACATCAAAACTCATAAACTCATAATATAACCGTCATCAAAACTTTAAGCGTGCGGACCCTACGGGTTCGAGAACTATGTAGACATGACCGAGACACGTCTCCGCTCAATAACCAATAGCGGAACCTGGATGCTCATATTGGCTCCCACATATTCTACGAAGATCTGTATCGGTCAGACCGCATAACAACATACGTTGTTCCCTTTGTCATCAGTATGTTACTTGCCCGAGATTCGATCATCGGTATCTTAATACCTAGTTCAATCTCGTTACCGGCAAGTCTCTTTACTCGTTCCGTAATACATCATCCCGCAACTAACTCATTAGTTGCAATGCTTGCAAGGCTTAAGTGATGTGCATTACCGAGTGGGCCCAGAGATACCTCTCCGACAATCGGAGTGACAAATCCTAATCTCGAAATACGCCAACCCAACAAGTACCTTCGGAGACACCTGTAGAGCACCTTTATAATCACCCAGTTACGTTGTGACGTTTGGTAGCACAC
Source organism: Aegilops tauschii subsp. strangulata (assembly GCF_002575655.3). Taxonomy (NCBI): domain Eukaryota; kingdom Viridiplantae; phylum Streptophyta; class Magnoliopsida; order Poales; family Poaceae; genus Aegilops; species Aegilops tauschii. Next base: position 647,383,061 of record NC_053041.3, on the reverse strand, counting down.
AAAGTGTTCCTCCGGTAAACGGGAGTTGCATAATCTCATAGTCATAGGAACATGTATAAGTCATGAAGAAAGCAATAGCAACATACTAAATGATCGAGTGCTAAGCTAACGAAATGGGTCAAGTCAATCACATCATTATCCTAATGATGTGATCCCGTTAATCAAATGACAACTCATGTCAATGGCTAGGAAACATAACCATCTTTGATCAACGAGCTAGTCAAGTAGAGGCATACTAGTGACACTCTGTTTGTCTATGTATTCACACAAGTATTATGTTTCCGGTTAATACAATTCTAGCATGAATAATAAACATTTATCATGATATAAGGAAATAAATAATAACTTTATTATTGCCTCTAGGGCATATTTCCTTCAGCGTTGGCGAACGGCCGGTTCTCCAATACCTGGCAGATTCTTTGGGATCTCACCGGAGCTATGATCCGGTGATGGTTCCTTCTCTTTGGGTGTCCACCGCGGCCCACTGAACCTAGAGGAGCTATTATTCGAGATGTATTAGTGATATTATATGATGATCTTTGCTACAAACTACTATATATGTATTCGATGATGGATTATTTATTACCTATTAGTTATTTGCTTATTGAATACAAAAGATGAGCGCGGTTTGTGCTACAAACTACTATATATGTATTCATGATGGATTATATGATGATCTTTGCTACAAACTACTACAAACTACAAATTTTAGGTGTTTTAGTTGTTATATGATGATCTTTGCTACAAACTACTATATATGTATTCGATGATGGATTATTAGTTACCTATTAGGAAATGTCTGACGACGAAAGGGAATTCGCTATGTACGAGTACTGCGAAGATGAGCGCGGTCTGTGCGACAGGCCTCACCTGGTAGAAGGTCGGCGCTTCAGCATCAAGCTCCAAGAGACCTTCGATGTTGAAATGGTACGCAACGACGACAAGTGTTTTTTGTTATTTTTTGCACAACTTCTCTGCTTCTTCAACGTGTAATTTCCGTCTTTTACAATTCGACTAGCTTATCCCATGCCATGCAAGACGCTATGTCTTGGATAAGATGGGTTTTGAAGATCATGAAAGAATGGAGACAAAGATAATTCAACTAAGGACCCATCATGGTTATGGTTATGATTTTGCTGTAAATCTATACAATTCTGTGAACTCATCCAATTTTGGTTGCCTGAATTGGGAAGCCCTTTGCAAGGCGTATGATTTTCATAAGGGTATGCTTCTCACCTTCGATCTTGGTGATCCTGACATCGATGAAAATGATATGACCATTTGGGTCCTTGTTGACACGCTTCCAGTTCTACCGCTGTGTGAGTTTCTTAAACATATTTACTAAGTAATTTATATTGTTTATTTCAAAATATTTGACGGCTTATTTCCATTGACAGCTTATTTTCATTCTTCAAAAAATGTACGGAAAATGGTAGACAGAACCTACTACTACAATGATGAAGCACAATTAACTTATAAGGAGCAAGATGGTCTTATCGCATTTTTTACTAATCTTGAGAATTACAATAGCTATTATCAAACTCCTCCACATTATGGTCAATACGTGCCACTAGTGCACGTGTTGAACTACGGTAACATCAATGGAGATATCATGGTAAGATTTTCTACTATTACGACATCCGTGCATCTTTTCCATAAATTCTTCTAAAACTAAACTACATTGCTAACTACAAAGTTATTACTATGTTTTTGCACAGAAAATCCCGATGGATTGTGTGCCTCATCTGATGTTGCCGAGAGGTCGCGTTAATGTTATGAGCTTACGGCCACCACGGCCAGGTCAGCCGCAGTATCCACATCACTCCTGTCCATACAGGATTTCTATAAGCGAGGAAGCCATGATAATAAATGATTTCAAAAAATGTTTCAACCATCGTAGAGAGCTACTTGGAAGCAACATTGTGTGTAGGCCAAGACTTGGAGACAGGATGATCTCCGTTCTTTATTATGGAGAGTCAATGCCTATCTTGTTTTATGATATTTTACCTAAGAGAGGGTAGAGTAGGTCCTATGAGAGGAGTAGGTCGTAGCTAGAATGTGTTATTATGTGCTACAGTGTGTTAGAGTTGATGATGATGAGGAGGAGGAGTTATGATTATGACCAGTGACCAACTTGTTATATGATGTCTCATTGACGAACATTGTTTGGTGGTGATGACAAGTGGTAATGAATATGCTATTTAAACAGACTAGTTCATAATGAGTTGTTATTGTATAAAAGATATATCTGTTTAAACATGTATAGCGCCAAAATGCTAAAAAAAACATAAATGTTAGCAGTAGCGCTGGCCTAAAAACGCGCTACTAGTACTTGAACTTACCAGTAGCGCTGGCCTAAAAACGCCCTACTAGTACTTGAACTTACCGGTAGCGTTGGCCTAAAAACGCGCTACTGCTACAAAATAGCTGTAGCGCCGTAGCAGTAGCGCTGGTGCCCGCGCTACTGGTAGCACAAAAACCAGCGCTACTGGTAAGCTTTTCTCTAGTAGTGGATGCACACCCACTTAGTTTCTTTTGTTTGAGCTTTCATACACTTATAGCTCTAAGTGCATCCGTTGCATGGCAATCCCTACTCCTTGCATTAACATCAATTGATGGGCATCTCCATAACCCGTTGATTAGCCTCGTTGATGTGAGACTTTCTCCTTTTTTTTGTCTTTCCACATAACCCCTACCATTATACCTTATTCCACCATAGTGCTATATCCATGGCTTGCGCTCATGTATTGCCTAAAAGTTAAAAAGGCTGAAGCGCGTTAAAAAGTATGAACCAATTGCTTGGCTAAAACCGGGGTCGTACATGATATAAATATTTTGTGTGGGGAAGATGGAGCATAGCCAGACTATATGATTTTGTAGGGATAACTTGCTTTGGCTATGTTATTTTGATAAGACATAATTGCTTGGTTAGCATGCTTGAAGTATTATTGTTTTTATGTCAACATTAAACTTTTATCTTGAATCATCTCAAATCTGAACATTCGTGCCACAATAAGAAGAATTACATTGAAATTATGCTAAGTAGCATTCCACATCAAAAATTCTGTTTTTATCATTTACCTACTCGAGGACGAGCAGGAATTAAGCTTGGGGATGCTTGATACGTCTCCAACGTATCTATAATTTTTTATTGTTCCATGCTATATTATATTCTGTTTTGGATGTTTAATGGGCTTTATTATACACTTCTATATTATTTTGGGACTAACCTATTAACCGGAGGCCCAGCCCAGAATTGTTGTTTTTTGCCTATTTCAGAGTTTCGCAGAAAAAGAATATCAAACGGAGTCCCAACGGAATGAAACCTTCGGGAACGTGATTTTCGAAACGAACGTGATCCAGAGGACTTGGACCCTACATCAAGACATCAACCAGGAAGGCACGAGGTAGGGGGCGCGCCTACCCCCCCGGGCACACCCTCCACCCTCGTGGGTCCCACATTGCTCCACCGACGTACTTCTTCCTCCTATATATACCTACGTACCCCCAAACTACCAGATACGGAGCCAAAAACCTAATTCCACCGCCGCAACCTTCTGTACCCGTGAGATCCCATCTTGGGGCCTTTTTTGGAGCTTCGCCGGAGGGGGCATCGATCACGGAGGGCTTCTACATCAACACCATAGCCTCTCCGATGATGTGTGAGTACTTTACCTCAGACCTTCGGGTCCATAGTTATTAGCTAGATGGCTTCTTCTCTCTCTTTGGTTCTCAATACAAAGCACTCCGCGATTCTCGTGGAGATCTATTCGATGTAATCTTCTTTTGCGGTGTGTTTGTTGAGACCGATGAATTGTGGATTTATGATCAAGTTTATCTATGAACAATATTTGAATCTTCTCTGAATTCTTTTATGTATGATTGGTTATCTTTGCAAGTCTCTTCGAATTATCAGTTTGGTTTGGCCTACTAGATTGATCTTTCTTGCAATGGGAGAAGTGCTTAGCTCTGGGTTCAATCTTGCGGTGTCCTTTCCCAGTGACAGCAGGGGCAGCAAGGCACGTATTGTATTGTTGCCATCGAGGCTAACAAGATGAGGTTTATATAATATTGCATGAGTTTATCCCTCTACATCACGTCATCTTACTTAAAGCGTTACTCTGTTCTTTTGAACTTAATACTCTAGATGCATGCTGGATAGCGGTCGATGTGTGGAGTAATAGTAGTAGATGCAGGCAGGAGTCGGTCTACTTGTCGCGGACGTGATGCCTATATACATGATCATACCTAGATATTCTCATAACTATGCTCAATTCTATCAATTGCTCAACACTAATTTGTTTACCCACCGTAATACTTATGCTCTCGAGAGAAGCCACTAGTGAAACCTATGGCCCCCAGGCCTATTTTCCATCATATTAATCTCCCGTCAACAAGTTATTTCTGGCGTCGTTTTTATTTTGCTTTCTTTACTTTTGCATCTTTATCATAAAAATACCAAAAAATATTATCTTATCATATCTATCAGATCTCACTTTCGTAAGTGACCGTGAAGGGATTGACAACCCCTTTATTGCGTTGGTTGCGAGGATTTTATTTGTTTGTGTAGGTGCGAGGGACTCATGCGTGGCCTCCTACTGAATTGATACCTTGGTTCTCAAAAACTGAGGGAAATACTTACGCTGCTTTACTGCATCACCCTTTCCTCTTCAAGGGAAAACCAACGCAGTGCTCAAGAGGTAGCATAAAACTTTACAGACCATCAATACGGGCAAAAGGCATGACCTTCTCGAAGTTGATCTTCGGCCGAAATTCTTTTCCTTCGCCGTCCTTTGGGCCAACCTTGGTGACACTCTCAAGCAGCAACGTCGGAAAGTGCATCTGGACAAATTACAGGTTCATCGGAAAGTTTGACAAGGAACTAGATAGCTCAAGAGTGAGAATGCTCCTCCGACAATGGTGTGATATTCTTAGGGCCCTCTCGGTGTGATGGCATCCATCATCGTCTAGCCAGACATAGGTGACTAGGTCACAGGGATGCCGGAACATGTCAACAAGAAAGAAGAACAAACCAATAACAAGGAGACCAGTATAGTGAGCATGATAATGACTCAAGAGGATACCAATACATCTCACGTAGGGTTTTGTAAAGTATTGCGAAGCAAAAGGAATAGCACATGATAACCAAAGGTTCACTCTAATGTCATTCACGTATTCATTGGGATCGATATGGATGTCCATGGTTCCACTATCGTTAATTGAACGAAAGGGTTTTTTCATGTCTATGTTTTACCAAACCTACGGGGTCACAAGCCAATCACAATCTGCTGAGTGTTAGTAGGACATGACTAATGAGGAAATATTTATGAAATAGTTTCATTAATATTCAAAATAGTTTTGAGACGAACCGGAAGCGTTTCGGGGTCGCTGGAAGGGTTTCGGGGTTGTAATACCGATAAATAATATATATGTGGAAAATATTTTTGAAGATGTTAAATTAATAATAAAAGGCTCTAATAATAGTTAGGAGGATTCTATATTTAATTAAATATCAACGGGCCTTAAAAGGCGGTGGTGGAAATATATTGGGCCTATGTGGTCCAATAGGGGGAGGCGCCCCTTTAGCTTCTTGGAGAAGCCAAAGGGAGGCCGAATTGGAGGGGGTCCCACTTCTAGGCCGGGGCAAGGAGGAGGGAAACCTTCCCCTTGTGTGGCACCCCCTCCCCTCCCTCCAACCTATATATACTTGAAGATTTGGCCCGTGTAGAAACAAGTTTTAGAGCCTCCTCTAGTTCTCTAGTTCTAGTTTTAGTTGATCCGATTAGAGACAGATCTAATCCTCTCTACTCCTCATAATTAGAAGCCTAGTGCGGTTCTAATCTCCTCCCTCTAATTCTCTGGCATCGATTCATTCTGGATGGTGGAGCGCTACCGGATCGTGAAGATCGTACGCTTGCAAGACTATGGAGAGGTGGTGCTTTCGGTCTTCCGTTTGAGGGATCATTTGTGGACAGTTCAAGTGATCGTTCGTCGACTGTTCGAGGGAATTCAAGTACGATCTACACCGACTCTTCTTCCACTGCTACTCGGAGTTGGTAATGATCTGATCCAAACCACATCTTCATAGTGTTCCTGGTTGATCATAGGACGATTTTTTTCTACTACGTTTCCCAACACTAGGATCTCTAGGGAATACTGCTCATGGGACAAGAAAATACCATGAGTGTTGTGGTGAACATTGATTCCTAAGAAATTCATTCTCTAGCCCATCATTGTGCGGAGGGGCGCATAGCCCAACATGCCCCCTGCACATGCCTCATGAACCCAAAGACTTGGATATGGTAGGTTCGGGGTAGATGGTTTCGGGACAAAGCTTGGTGATTTTTCTTCATGCCTCGTTGAGGGGTGCTGAACAGCTACCTTCCGCCTTCTTTCCAGTCGGTCTCTTATTGCTTGGGATCACTTGATTGCCTCTTGGATTTGATTTTTGGACTCTTGGGATTTATTTTCTATTGCTTCTTGGAGCTTCATGATTCTTTTTCCTTTTTGAGGATTGTTTGCGCGGGCTGATTGACTGGTCGCGGAATTCATGAACTTGCTTAAACTTCTTGAGGATTATTCTTTCATGACTTCTCGGGGACCCACCTTGAAAATTGGAAGGCACCTGTGCACCTTTGTGGACTAACAAAACCCTCTGGCACTTTATCTTGAGCTTTTGGTGGCGTATCCCAGGGTTGCCATGTGGCTACACACCGAACCAACTTGCATTGGGCCAGGAGATCCTCCATGATGTTTTCATATAGTCTTCCCTGGGATACGAGCCTCTATTCGCATGAAGCATGCCAGGAAACATGAAAGGCGCGGGGTCTCAGCACTCAAGTAATCATCTCCACTGCCTTCGGAAGCATGCACTTGATACGTGTCGTGCATTGTGGGTATAGGATCCGCTCCACTTGCAACTTGACACATCGTGCCACCCTCCGACACATCCTAGGGTAGCCAAAACTTCAATGAACATCATGATGTGGTCAGGGCAAGCCGTTTTTTGTTGGACTGAGTCCTTTTAAGATTAGGGAGACCAAGAAAATATCCACAATATGTAACGAAAAACGCATAATGGATCCGATAGCTCATTGAAAAAGGTCTCCCTAAAGAAAAAATCAAATGGCAAAGGAGGAGGAAATATTTTAAGAAAAATATTTTTAGAGGAACCTTCTGTTGATTGGGGGCATAGGTCGGGCTCCCTGGGAATCGACCAGCTAGTATGCACCCCCGTCGTAGACTTGCTCGATGATGTATATACGGTCCTTCCCACTTTGGCTCGAACTTCTCCTTCATCTTGTGTGTGATGACGATGCGTCGACAAAGCACGAGGACCAACTCACCCTTCCGGAAGACGCGTTGCTTGACAAGCTTGTTGTAGGCTCTCGCCATGTTCTCGCGGCAGAGCTCCGGGTTTTGCAGGGCATGAAGTCTCCCCGCTTCAAGGGCATAGAGATCCTCAGACCACAGTTGTACCTGCTCATCTTGGGTGAGTTCTTCTTGGATGGTCACCCGTAAAGGGGGTAGCTTGACCTCCAATGGCAGGACAGCTTAACTCCCATAAACGAGAGAGTACGGAGTAGCTTGCGTTGGGTACGGACTATAACGCGGTATGCACATAAGGACTCAAATAGACGCTTGCGCCAGTCTCTCTTGTGCGTTGTCATTGTCTTCTTCGGTATCTTGGCCCATCAAGTCAGGCACAAAAAGAATGTAATCAGTTCTCAATTTTCTGCCAGGTTTTAATGATTCAGCCGATTGTGCCATCCATCTGACTAGTTCGCAAATAAACAATAGTATTATGGTGATCAAAGCCGAGAGGCATTAACCATGACAGTGTCCTTTTTTTAGGGTTAACCATGATAGTGTCATTATGTCTAAATTGATACTGAACTGTAGCAGTAGTAAGCTCCATAGTACGTCAAAATTGGTACAATACTGTCTTACAATAACTCTAGAACAAGCATCCTAAATAAATATTGATGGTGAAAAACAGAGCACATTCGATACTACTTGTGTGTGATGACGATGGGTGGACAGAGCACGAGGACCAACTCACCCTTCCGGAAGACGCGTTGCTTGATGAGCTTGTTGTAGGCCCTCGCCATGTTCTCTCGGCAGTGCTCTAGGTTTTGCAGGGCATAAAGTCTCCCCTCTTCGAGGTTGTAGAGCTCCTGGAACCAAAGTTGTACCTGCTCATCTTTGGTGAGTTCTTCTTGGATGGCCACCCGGAAAGGGGGTAGCTTGACCTCCAACGGCAGGATGGCTTAACTCCCATAAACGATAGAGTGCGGAGTAGGTTGCGTCGGGTATGGACTATAACGCGGTACGCCTAAAGACTCGAATAGACGATTGTGCCAGTCTTTCTTGTGCGTTGTCACTGTCTTCTTCGGTATCTTGTCCCATCAAGTCAGGCACAAAAAGAATGTAATATATATGTTCTCAATTTTCTGTCAGGTTTTAATGATTCAGTCTATTGTGCCATCCATCTGACTAGTTTGCAAATAAACAATAGTATCATGGTGACCAAAGCCGAGAGGCATTAACCATGCCAGTGTCCTTTTGTTTTAGGGTTAACCATGCTAGTGTCATTATGATTAAATTGATACCGAACTGTAGCAGTAGTAAGCTCCATTATACGTCAAAATTGGTACAATACTGCCTTACAATAACTCTAGAACAAGCATCCTAAATAAATATTGATGGTGAAAAACAGAGCACGTTCGATACTACTTGTATGATGATGACTGACAAAACCAAGAACATGCATGGACAGTATCCATCCAGTCAAATAAACAAGTGACACTGGTAGAAAAAAGCCCTTTAGTCCCGGTTCGCAACTGCCTTTAGTCCCGGCTGTGCAACCGGGACTAAATATGCGCGACTAAAGACCCCCCCCTTTAGTCGCGCCTCTTACAGACCGCGACTAAAGGGTTTAGTCCCGGTTCTTGTGGCTGACCGGGACTAAAGGCCCGTCCACGTGGGCGCCCGTGGTCCGTCGGGGCGGACCTTTAGTCCCGGTTGGCCTCCTCCGCAGGTTTAGGGTTTTAGCCCCCTAAACCTGGTTACTTTTTAGTTTGGAGTGTTTTATTTCTTTTATATTTTATTTTGTGTTTTATTTTAATTTTGATAAAGTTTCAGTACACATATTCTACGCTACTATATACATGCATATGAAATTTCAAACAAGAAGAATTCAAGAGGAATATATAATATATATATTCAATCTCGGGTGACCATATACAACTTCGAACAAGTTTCCATACACAATTAGGATGGATGACCATATACAACTTCGAACAAGTTTCAATCTCGGGTATGCATATAAATTTCTTCGTCCTCGGTATAGTGTTCTCCTTTAGGATTGATGACTTCCCTCATGAAAAATCCTGCTAATTCTTCTTGAATTGGTCGGAAGCGAGCTTCTGGACTAAGCCTCCTCCGCAAGTTATCCGTCGCGTTCCGCACGCTATCCGATGCCTTCCGCTCAGAGGTGTGTCTCCGGATGTTCTCACAAACATAGTATCCACATAGATTGGTCCCCGGTGGCTGCTTATCCACATTAACTAACCTTCTGAAATCTAGCTCATGTTTGAATTCACCGACAATTTCTTCTGAGAACCGTCTCCAAACCCTACAGGGCAAAGAAAATTAAATGAACAAGGGAGTTATTAGTTACTTGATATTAGGACATGAACGAAAGAGACCGATCCATATAGAGCTCAAATGATTGAAAATAATTACTTTTGCAGCATTTTTCTCATGTCGGCCCAACACTTTGGATCCGAATCCATAGAGTCCATGATTAGAACTCTGGAGGTGTGAAGTTCAATATTTAGCAGAATCCAGTGGAACCTGCGGACACGTTACATGCACAGTCATGCATAACTCATCGATTAGACATACCATGCATGGAGTAAACAAAAGAGAATGGGCACAAGAGAGAAACACTCACCCAAAATGGTAAGGAAATAGAATATGACTTTTGAGTTGATGCTTTCTAAGAAACTTGTACAAGTCTTTCTCCACGTCTTCGGGGTGATGTTGTAACACATGTCCATTAACGATATGTGGGTCAATGAACCCAACATCATGGATGTTTCTTATTTTGCATTCCCAAATCTTCAATCTGCATAATAGCGTACGCAACAATATAGTTAGGAAAATATATATATATATATAGTGCAGGCAATGAAGAACGAGATGAGGTAGAAATAAATCACTTACAGAACGTAGCAACTCAGCATAGATTTGTCGAGGTCGCGCAGATTGAACAGCTAGAACAATTCACTCATATGAACTTCTACAGAGTACCGTTTGGTGTGATGCTCATCTGTAACATCCGCATAAACATATTCTTTGTCGGCCCATGTTATGAATTGCTTGTACCAACGTAGCAGATTTCGCATTTGTGGTGGTAGACTCTTTTCCCACGCAGGCTCGACGAGAGGCCCATTCCGCACATATTGTAATGCTATCTCACATACTGGCGCATCCTCAAGACCTAAGAAGGCACGAAGAGTCAAACCCATCTCGGACGCTTGTTTCATGGCACTCGCTACAGTCAATCCAAGTGCTGCTGCAGCTGCTATGATCTCGGGGTCCTCTTCCGGACCGGCTTTCACTATGAGCGGGGGGATCGATTGTTTCTTCTGCATCCCGAGCTGGTCAACTTGTTTCCCGCTTTTTTTACTTTCTTCTTTCTCCTCCTTCAATATTTTTGCTTGCCTACGAAGTTCATGTCCATAGTCGTCAGGCATATTCAGCTCGGCTTGGGACGGTGTCGTCAAAAAATCCTTAGCCCACTTCTTTTGCTTCTCAGTGAATACTTGCTTGGGCTCAGGCTCTTTTTTCGCCTTCATATCCGCCTTCCATTTCTCATAATCAGCAGACGCGGCCAATTTGGTTTCAGCTTCACTAAGTTCCCCAGGCCTTGGGAGGAGAGGCTTCAGTGATGGCTCCGGTACCCTTGTGGTCTTAGGTACATAAGGGTCCGGGTTAATAGTCCAGGAGCGGGTTTCCTTGCTGTCCGCCTGCTTCTGCTTCTTCGCCGGAGGTGGATTGGGGGGCGTCGTACCCGCCGGAGGAGGATTGGGGGGCGTCGTACCCGCCGGAGGTTGTGGATCGGGGGACGGCGTCGAATGGCGTGAAGGAGGTGTAGGTGAACCACCACGACCACCACCACCGCCACCACCGCCACCACCACCACCACCACCACCATCGGAGGGGGGTGGACTTGCTAGCCTTGGCGCCTCGCCTGGAAACACTATGTACTTCTTTTTCCATAGAATGAACTGGCGCTTGACATCTCCAAGTCTTCTCTCCCCTTCGGGTGTAGGTTTGTCAATCTCCAGGTCCTCAAACCCTTGGACTATGTCTTCCACCGTGACACGAGCATAGCCATATGCAATGGGGTTGTTGTGGTGGAGTGCTCCAGGTGTACAGGGTAAAGCACTGCCGCTAGCTACCTTCGTGGAAACGTTCCCCACGGGATAATGCAGATCACATTCTTTCATCTCCTTTACATCATCCACGGGGTAGTGAGGCTCCGGTGCACGAATCTCGATCATCGGTGCACTACCACCAGGCGGGGTATCCGTGGAAGCCACGCTGTTTCTCCGCTGCTGGCTTCCGCGATCCGCTTCATGATCTTCATGCGGCCCTGCAGCCGATTTTTCTTTCACTAGTTCATGCACGGTCTGCTTCAACTCATGGAGTTCCGATGCAAACTTCGTCATAAGATCTGCATCCCGGTCTGTCTTTCTCTTACGGCTTCTGTAACAGTACGGGTCATTGTCCTGGGAAAACCCTACTTTCCACGGAACTTTGCCTTTGCCTCGTACACGTCCTCCGTGTTCATCATTCCCGAGGGCTGTTGTCAGTGCGTCTTTCTCTCTGTTGAACTTGATCAAGCCCTCTTGAGCTTGGGTCATTGCGTCAATAAGGGCTTGGGTGGGAGCAAACTGTCTCTGCCGGTGAACACACACCCCTGTCTCCGGGTCTAGCGATCCCCCATGCCCGTACCACCAGCTTTTGGCCCTTGGGTCCCATCCCTCTGTACCTAGAGGGATTCCTCGCACCCTCAGGTCCTCCTCCATCTTCTGCCACCTAGGCTCCGAAAGGCGGTATCCTCCTGGCCCCATAATATGATGGAACTTTTTCTTACTCGCATTATCCTTATTTTTTTCGATATTTCCTTGAAATGCTCCGATTGCTTTTGCCTCACAAATTCTGGCCAATCATCTTTCAGTTTCTCATGTTGTCCATTGAAATCCGGAGTCTTGCCCTTGTTGACATAGTCACGGGTTAAATTTTTCTTGAAGTTCCGGAATGCTTCGCCCATCTTCTGAAGAGCGAACTCTTTAACTAGCATCCTCCTCTGACGTCCACCCGGAACCTCGTTACCGAATTCATCGACTTTGTTGTATTCCGGAGGTAGAATGAAATGTTCCATAAGCTTTCTCCAGCAATCCTTTTTCTTTTGTTTTCTTTTTTTTCTTCCTTTTTCCTTTTTTCTTCCTTTTTCTTGTTTTTCTTTTGTTTTCTTCTTCCTTCTTTCTTTTTCTTCCTTTTTCCTTTTTCTTTCTTCTTCTTCTTCCTTTTTCTTCTTCCTTCTTCTTCTTCTGCCGGCGCGCGGAGGACGGAAGGCAGGGGCAGCGGGCGGCGGGCGGCAGGGCGTCGGGCGGCGGGCGGCGCGCGGGCAAGGGCAGGGGCTGCGGCGGGCAAGGGCAGGGCACGGGCGGCGGCGGCGCTCACTGTGGACGGGGGCGGCGGCGCGCAGGGCTTCGGCGTCGGCGTCGGCGTCGGGGCAGGGCTTCGGCGTCGGCGTCGGCGTCGGGGCAGGGCTTCGGCGTCGATCGGCGTCGGGGCAGCGCTTCGGCGTCGAGAGAGAGGAGAATGGGAAGTGGCGAAACTGCTAAGTGCAGTATATATAGACGTACCTTTAGTCCCGGTTGGGGAGGCGGACCGCGACTAAAGGTACCCTTTAGTCGCGGTTGGCCACACCAACCGCGACTAAAGGGTACCTTTAGTCGCAGTCCGCCTCCCCAACCGGGACTAAAGGGTTTTGGCGCCGCTTTCGTTCCCGCACAGAAAGACCCTTTAGTCGCGGTTGGGGACAACAACCGCGACTAAAGGGTACCCTTTAGTCGCGGTCCGCCTCCCCAACCGGGACTAAAGGCATTGTGCTGGAACTGGCGCGGTGCGGTGGGATGTTTAGTCCCACCTCGCTAGCCGAGAGGCTTCGACAGTGGTTTATAAGCGCGGCTGCGCTGACCACTTCGAGCTCCTCTCAAATGCAGGCTTACGGGCCTATTCTGTCACTATGTGCCTGTGGGCCTACTGGGCCTTCTGCGGGCCTGAATCCTGGCCCATTAATGGGTTTCTAGTCGTATTCAGGCCGTGGTGGCCCAGTAGGAGGCATATTTTTTATTTTTTGCCTGTTTTTTGTTTTCTTTTTTGCTTTATTTATTTTGTTTTGTTTCTACTTACAACAAAAAACTTATTTATTTTATTTTATTTTGTTTCTAATTACTTATTTATTTTACTTTATGATAATTATTTTTGCTATTAAAGTTTCTAACAAAAAAAGTTCTTTATGAAAATTATTTTAGCTTTCAATGATTTTGAACAGAAAATACTTCGATAATTTTAGTTGAATCAATTTTATTTATGTTATTAAAATTTATTTTATTTTGTTTGTACTTATATATTTTATTAAAGTTTATATTATTTTGTTTCTAATTCATTTTAAAATCTTAAAAATACAATTATATATCAAAAAAATCAGAAAATAAAACTAATTCATTTTAAATTCTTAAAAATACAAATAATATATCAAAAATCAGAAAAATAAAACTAATTCATTTTAAAATCTTAAAAATACAATTATATATCAAAAAAATCAGAAAAATAAAACTAATTCATTTTAAAATCCCTTGAAGGTTTGACAAAAGGTTTGATACATCATTCAGTTCATCGACCAAATACAAAGTTTGGTACAATAAATTATTACACATCAATTCTTCCCTTGTGTCCCTGCTTGCTTACGATTGTGCCGTATCCATGGAGCATCCTCATCATTTAACTTAATGCTTGGGTCAGTGTTCACTTTGAAGGGCGGAATTTCACCAAACATATTATAATCTTCTGACATGTCTGTCTTGTCCTCCACTCCCACGATGTTTCTTTTCCCTGAAAGAACAATGTGGCGCTTTGGATCATCGCATGATGTACTGATCGTTTTCTTATCTTTCCGTTTCCTCGGTTTGCTACTCATGTCCTTCAAATAAAAAACCTGAGCAACATCTTTGGCAAGGATGAATGGTTCGTCAAGGTAACCAAGATTGTTGAAATCCACCATTGTCATTCCGTATTGCTCGTCCACCTTTACCCCACCTCCTGTTAGCTTGAACCATTTGCACCGGAACAAAGGGACCTTAAAGGAGGGTCCATAGTCAAGTTCCCATATCTCCTCTATGTAACCATAATATGTGACCTTTCGCCCATTCTCGGTTGCTGCATAAAAGCGGACACCACTGTTTTGGTTGGTGCTCTTTTTATCTTGGGCGATGGTGTAAAATGTATTCCCATTTATCTCGTACCCTTGGAAAATCGTTATAGTCGAAGATGGTTTCTTGGCCAACATGTACAGCTGATCTCCAACATCATTGTCATTCATTAAATGTTTTCGCAACCAACTGCCGAAAGTCTCCATGTGGGCCTTTCTAATCCAGGATTCAGGCTTCCCCGGGTTGTCCGAGCGTAAAATATTCTTGTGTTGCTCGAAGTACGGAGCCACAAAGCTGGAATTTTGCAGAACTGTGTGGTGTGCTTCAGTCATGGAATGACCGTCCATACATATCGTGGATTTCCTTCCGATCTTGCCTTTTCCACTTAGTCTCCCCTCGTGCCGCGATTGAGGAATACCAATCGGCTTAAGGTCAGGAACATAGTCAATACAGAACTCAATTACCTCCTCATTTCCATAGCCCTTGACGATGCTTCCTTCTGGCCTAGCACGGTTACGAACATATTTCTTTAATACTCCCATGAACCTCTCAAAGGGGAACATATTGTGTAGAAATACAGGACCGAGAATGGAAATCTCTTCGACTAGGTGGACCAGGAGGTGCGTCATAATATCGAAGAAGGATGGTGGGAACACCAACTCGAAACTGACAAGGCATTGGACCACATCGTTCTGTAACCGTGGTAGATCTTCTGGATTGATTACCTTCTGAGAGATTGCATTGAGGAATGCACATAGCTTCACAATGGCTACTCGAACATTTTCCGGTAGGAGCCCCCTCAAAGCAATCGGAAGCAATTGCGTCATAATCACGTGGCAGTCGTGAGACTTCAGGTTTTGGAACTTTTTCTCCGCCATGTTTATTATTCCCTTTATATTCGACGAGAAGCCAGACGGGACCTTCATACTGCTCAGGCATTCAAAAAAAATGACCTTCTCTTCTTTGGTAAGAGCGTAGCTGGCACGACCTTGAAACCATTCCGGATGCCGGTCATCTGGGTCTTTCAAAAGTTGCTGGTCCTGCCGTGCTTCCTTTGTATCATTTGTCTTCCCATACACGCCCAAGAAGCTTAGTAGGTTCATGCAAATATTCTTCGTAACATGCATCACGTCGATTGCAGAGCGGACATCTAGGACTTTCCAATATTCTAGCTCCCAAAATATAGATTTCTTCTTCCACATGGGTGCGTGCCCGTCAACTCCCCGCGGAACTGATTGTCCGCCAGGACCCTTTCCAAAGATGACTTTCAAATCCTTGACCATATCAAATATCTCAGCACCAGTACGTTCCGCAGGCTTCGGCCGGTGATCTGCCTTGCCGTTGAAATGCTTGCCTTTCTTTCTTACGTTATGATTTCGGGGAAGAAATCGACTATTACCCAGGTACACGTTCTTCTTACAATTAACCAAACGTACACTTTCAGTCTCATGTAAGCAGTGCGTGCATGCATTGTATCCCTTATTTGTCTGTCCCGAAAGGTTACTAAGAGCAGGCCAATCGTTGATGGTTACAAAAAGCAACGCTCGTAGGTCAAATTCCTCTCCTTTGTGCTCATCCCAGACACGTACACCAGGTCTGGCCCACAACTGTAAAATTTCATCAACTAATGGCCTTAGGTACACATCGATGTCGTTCCCGGATTGCTTTGGACCTTGGATGAGCACTGGCATCATAATGAACTTCCGCTTCATGCACAACCAAGGAGGAAGGTGTAGATGCATAGAGTCACGGGCCAGGTGCTATGGCTGGAGCTCTGCTCGCCAAAAGGATTCATGCCATCAGTACTTAGACCAAATCTTATGTTCCTTGCGTCAGCTGCAAAATCTTTGAACACTCTGTCGATCTTTCTCCATTGTGTTCCATCAGCGGGGTGTCTCAACTCCCCGTCGGACTTACGGTCCTCTTTGTGCCATCGCAACGACTTGGCATGCTTTTTGTTCATGAACAGACGTTTCAACCGTGGTATTATAGGAGCATACCACATCACCTTGGCGGGAACCCTCTTCCTGGGTTTCTCGCCCTCAACATCGTCACCAGGGTCATCGCCTCTGATCTTATAACGCAATGCAGTGCATACAGGGCATTCATTCAAATTCTCGTATTCACCGCGGTAGAGGATGCAGTCGTTAATGCATGCATGTATCTTCAGAACCTCTAAACCTAGAGGGCAGACAACCTTCTTTGCTTCGTACGTACTGGCGGGCAACTCGTTATTCTTCGGAAACATATTCTTCAACATTTTCAGCAAATTTTCAAATGATGAGTCACCTACACCTTCCTGTGCCTTCCATTTTAGCAAATCCAGTGTGCAGCCCAGCTTTTTCAGACTATTATCGCATCCTGGATACAACGACTTTTTGTGATCCTCTAACATGCGATCCAAATTCTCCCTATCCTTGTCAGTTTCGCAGCGTCTCCGTGCATCAGCAATGGTCCGACCAAGATCATCAGCGGGCTCATCATGTGCCTCTTCTTCACCTTCACCTAACCCTTCCCCACCTTCAGCATCATCCTCCATGAAAGTATCACCGAAATGATCATGATAGTTGTCATCGATATCATCCCCTTCTTCATCTTCTTCCATTCTAACCCCTCTTTCTCCATGCTTGGTCCAACAATTATAGCTTGGCATGAAACCGTGCCGAAGCAGGTGCATGTGAACGTCTCTTGAGGAGGAGTAACCCTTCTGATTCTTACAGACAGCACATGGACAGATAATAAAACCTTGCTGCTTGTTCACATTTGCCA
Source organism: Aegilops tauschii subsp. strangulata (assembly GCF_002575655.3). Taxonomy (NCBI): domain Eukaryota; kingdom Viridiplantae; phylum Streptophyta; class Magnoliopsida; order Poales; family Poaceae; genus Aegilops; species Aegilops tauschii. The sequence continues at coordinate 647,365,779 of NC_053041.3, read as the reverse complement.
CTACGAGGAAATCTTTCAAACCCGTAGTGAACTCGCCGGAGAGTCGGGGACCGTACATCCATTGCCGATTCATCTGCATTATTATTATATAAAGTATATAATTAACCATCATGCATTTGTTAAACTAACTAGCTAGAAATAATACAAATTAAACAATGAACTACACACATGCATATTTTATCAATGACACATGAAAGGTTCAAGTTGCTAACCGCGATCGCGGAGGAAAAATAAATGAGAAAGCTCAAGTGTGGCTCGGACACTTCATATCATGTTTGTTTCAGGCTCTCGGGCATTTCATCGAACACCTTGTGTGCATAGGAGGAACCAAAAGCAAACCCACCACCCCCTTCTGAAAATTGTGAAGTGAGCTGAGTGAAGTGAAGTGAGCTGAGTCCTATATATAGGGATGGGCCTTTAGTCCCGGTTGGCCAGGCCAACCGGGACTAAAGCCCCTCCCGTCCGCCAGCTGGATGGGCCTTTAGTCCCGGTTGGCCAGGCCAACCGGGACTAAAGCCCCTCCCGTCCGCCAGCTGTCGACCGAGCGCGCTGGGCCCAAATAGTTGGTCGCGGGTCTCCTCCCGAACCGCGACTAAAGACCCCTTTTGTCGCGGTTCGATTATTTTGGGGACTAATGGGGGCGTATGGAAGCCTATTTTTCTACTAGTGTGATATCAACAGGTTGGCAGCTACAACCTACTACAAGTGACTGAAGTCTGTGCAAGCGGGGTATAAATCGATTGTGTACACGGCTGCAGCAGCGTCTCCACTCCCCGCACATGAGCAAGAGAAGCCCAGACCGGATGTGGTTGAACAGGTAAGATGAGAGAGAGGGGAACTTGACGATGGGTCGGAGCTCCATGGATGGCGGCGCGGGAAGGAAGGGGCACTAGTAGAAAAGGGGGCTTTTGTCCCGGTTGGTAAGGGCCTTTAGTCCCGGTTTTTGAACCGGGACTAATGCCTCCCCCTTTAGTCCCGGTTCTTACACGAACCGGGACTAAAGGCCGCGGCCACGTGGAGCTCCACCTTTAGTCCCGGTTGGTCACCAACCGGGACTAAAGGAAATTTTATGTTTTTTTTTAAAAAAGATTTTGCGAACTTTTTTTTGAAATTTTTTTTTTATTTTCAAATTTCTAAATTATTTTAACCTCTAATCTCTAATCACCACCCCTCATCACTGCTCAATTTATCCTCTAATCTCTAATCACCCCTCATCATTCCAAATCATCTAACTTCCCGGACGGTCACCCATCCTCTCACTACTCCAGCCTGAGCACGCTTCACTTCCGGGTTCTATTCTCCCTCGTTTCCAAGTCTCCACATGTTGTTTTCCTAACAATAGTAAGATGTCAATCCTATTAACCCTCAGGAATTTAGCTTGAGCATGAAGTGACAACTGTTTGAGTTTGAAACTATTGTTTTAAAAAACAATAATTATTTAGTAACACTAATATTTCTGGAATAATTAGTTTGACCATTGTTTGACCACTGTTTGACCACAGTTTGACCACGGTTTGACCAGATTTGACCAAAATTCAAAAAAACTGAAATAATTATTTAATAACACTAATATTCTAGAATAATTAGTTTGACCATTGTTTGACCACAGTTTGAATTTTTTTGCATTTTTTTGCCTCTCCAGATCTTAAAAGCCCCGTAACTTTTTTTTGTTAGGTTTTTGAGGATTTTGAAAATGTTTAACGCGGTTCCCCCGTTATATTCGGATGTAACTTTTCGAGTAGATGATTTTTCATATAAAAAACTTTTTCATCCGAGTTCGTATGCAAAAGTTATGCCCATTTTAAGAAATTCCAGAGAGATTTTGCAAATAAAGTCGAAATTCATATTTGTTAATTTTCCCAACAACTAGACCACATATCACATGGGAAACTTATTTTATTTTATTTTTTTTTGACATTTCCATCATTTTCTTTTGTTTTTCCTAAAACTGAAAAGGCGGTCCACGGGGGGTAGAGTTTGAAAATGGGACCTTTAGTACCGGTTCGTGCCATGAACCAGTACTAATGCATCAAAGTCCATTAGTACCGGTTGGTGCCACCAACCGGGACTAATGGGCATCGCACCCTTTAATCCCGGTTCGTGGCACCAACCGGGACTAAAGGGCCCAGGTGAACCGGGACTAATGCCTTAGCCGCACGAACCGGGACGAATGCTCACATTAGTCCCGGTTCGTGACTGAACCGGGACTAATGTGAATACTGCCCTGTGACCAAAGCCCTGTTTTCTACTAGTGGGTGGATCCTCTCCCTACACGTACGTTGATGTGGAGAAGGAGCCGACCATCGCGGACTAGCTCGACGACATACCGGATTCAGAAGAGGTCGTGGCGGTGCCTGCTCGACCTGGGGGGCTAGGGAGAGGGGGCACCAGCGGTGGGGGGGGGGGGGGGGGGGTGGGGGGTGGAGATCGCCGGTGGGTGGATGCAAGGAGGAAAGGGCCCAGCGACCAGGCGTGGACCTGGAACGAGCGCACCGGCACCTTTTTGATTTGATTAGTACCACACCGCTCGCTTGGAAACGTATGTAGCGGCTTAAAAATGCAGGTAATGAAAATCTTGACCGCCGAGGACAACATTGACTGGACCAGCTAATAAAGCTAGCTAGCTGTGCTATAGCTCTGTCGAGGCATTACCAGACGAAGCATTGACTGGACCAGCTACTTATAGGCTAGCTAGCTGAGCTATAGCTCTGCTGAGGTAAAAGCATTCACTGGCCTGGCCACCCAGTGAACTAAGTCTTTTTTTTTTCACCCCCCTCCCTTGTGCACTGAGATCTTACAGAGGAGATAAAACTGAGTCAGTCTCCACTTTGAGTTGCCATGTGGGCAACCAACTAACATCAGCAACAATACCAAATTCTTCTTCATACTATATATACAAAATGGAAGAATTCAGCTAATAAAAGCCAAGATCGCAGCACCGCGGATTCTCCGGTCAGCACGAAGCTCTTCTCTTCTCTTCTCTTGCAGGAAAAATATTAGACGACCATGCGACATGTGGCGCACATGCATCTAAGAGCGCAAGCTTCGCATAAAAATTGTGACAGCATATCAGGACTCTAATTTACATCTTGTTAGTCTTGATGAAATTCCACCCCTACTCATGAGATTGACCAACACGAGAAAGCATCCATCCCATGGAAACAAGCATGCAGTTGCATTACAGGTTACTCATGAGATTCACCAAAGCTTGCACGCGACCTTCTGTTGGAGCCAAGTGAAGAGCCTCATTTTTGCTTGGTTTAGTCATCTATACAGCAAATGATTATATCAGTTAGACATTAGCCATCACATGTGCATAAATTTTTTCAAAGCCGATAACTCTTCAGACAGTAAGGCCTCGGATTAGGCCTTGATGGCCAAAGTTACGGTCATGTCCTCGGTTCTGAGTGACCGGTCTGGGTCGCCGCTGATTGTAATTACACAATTTGGCCCAGGCATCTTTAATTTCATGTATGCATAATGGGGGATGACGTGGAACTACGTGAAGGATGGTCGGCCAAGTAGTGTGTGGTAACCACTTCGAAATAGAGCCATGTCAAAGCTTAAAGCCTCGATTCAGTAGTTATCGGGAGTTCTGAATACCACGTCTAAAGTGACTTTTCCCATGCAGTGCACCTCGTTTCCAACACTTTTCCCAAGTATTGTTGTGCGTGCTTCTTTCACCCAACACCCACCATTCCCGTTGGGCCTCGATGCGGAGGGAAACGAGTTTTTTGTCAGATTTATTCCACACAATCAGGGGGAAGGGTTCAGAGCTATCCATGGTCATAGGATAGGCTGGTTGATGTTCATTGGTGTGCCATTAGACTATCGGAACACAACTAACCTGGCGGAGATTGTTGGCACCTTTGGTCAATTTCACTACTGGAACGACATTGATCGTCGCAAGGTCTCTTCCGTGGTCAGATGTTCTTTCCCTGATAATGCACTCGTTCCGCGCTCGGTACTCTTCAGAGATTTTGCAACTTGGGGTGGTTTTGTTGTTTCTTGGACAGCGGGATGCTATATTCTCACTGGTGAGTTTGCCGAAGCTATTATACCTGCGGATGAGGACCCAGTGCCGTTGGATGGGAACCCTCACCCGATGCCCGAGGCCAATCCACCGCAACCTTTTTGGGCGATGCCACCCTACCCTGCACTGGGTTGGAATGCTGTGCCACCCGGGCATCAACAGCCTTTCAATGATAACCACAACAATGGAGGTCATAATGATCAGCGGGAGGATGGTTGGGGTGCTTGGGAGCAGCTAGATGAGCAACAACAACAGGTACAGGTCAATGAGCAAGCCCAAGACCAGAACTCTATGATCCTCAACCCTTCCTTGGATTATGATGACAATGCAGTGGACATGGAGGAAGTACAACAGCCCCTGCATCACCCAGTCTTGCCAATGGATCCAATTCAGCTTGGAATTGTGAGGATTGTCTATGGCCCTCTGTGACCACCTGAGATGATTTGGGAGCGTTCCTTCTCGTCCTTGCTGCCTGATTTCCTCATCAAGAACGTGTCGACTGCTCTACCTGGGGCATTTCTGCCACCATCAGTTGTCTCCCTGGGCCGGTTGCGGCCTGATAAGGAGAAACGGCTGCTCCTTCTCCTTAGTGGGGCTGCTAGTACACCACTCAAATCCTCAGTCATAATTGAGGAAATATCTGATGATGTGGACACATCTTCTGTCACTCCAAGTCCTACCGAGGCATCCTCTTCTTCTGACAGCAGGCCTGAGGAACCTGAATTTATGTTTGTGGCCACTAAACCATCTGTAGTATATGTGCTTGGGAAGAGAGAGTATGGGAGGAAGCGAGCTCGCCGCTCGGTGCACCAATCTCTGCTACTCCAGACTTCTCCACCAGGAGAATGACTAGAAGTTGTGCCAAATCCTCTGGTAACAAACCTGTCTCTGCAGTTCCGGTCAAGCGATCACCCAAGAGGCAACCAAGAGGGAAGAAGCTCAAGATGTCTGACGAGGAGTCCACGGAGCAAGTTCAGGTGTCACCAGATACCCCAATTCCGGTTATGCAGGCGGTCGGTGTCGCTTTGGGCATCCCAGCTGGTGATCTAACAGAGGAGAAGCTTACGGCTCCCTCTAAGAAGACTGATGATGATGCAGTTTCCAATGATGAATGATTTTCTGTTTCCTTATGCGACGTGGGTGTGTGTTGTGGGCTTGGTCGACTTTTGTGGCCCGCAGTTAACTATTTTCATCAGTTTTATCTCTGAACTTTGTCGGCAGTTTATGGTTTTATGCAGTACGGATGTAGCAAACTTTATGAGCTTTGTGGCTGCACTGTTAAGCAGTGGGCTTGCTTATAACTTCTATACAGTTTCCCATGGCTAGTTCATCCTTTCGTAATTGGCGTGTTTTGTGCTGGAATATGCGAGGACTGAATTCTGAGGCGCGGCAGAGAGATGTTAGAGCAAAAATTGAGGAGAGTCAGTGCTGGATTGTTTGTCTTCAGGAAACCAAATGTGAGGTTTTTGATATTAGGAAGATTAGAACCTTTTGCCCGCGGCGGTTCGATCGTTTTGCTTTTGCTCCCTCAGTAGGAGCATCTGGAGGCATTCTAGTTATTTAGAATTCGGCCATTTTCACTGGCACGCTCATTGAAATTCAAAGTTTTGGAGTTGTGGTTTCTTTTACTTCAGTCCACAATGCTGAAGCCTGGACTTTAGTGTCTGTATATGGGCCTTGCGATGGGCATCTGCGAGATGATTTTGTTCATTGGTTTTATCATTTATCAATACCATCACATGAGCATTGGCTGTTACTGGGGGATTTCAACTTTATCAGATTTATGGATAATAGAAATTTGCCAGGGGGAGATGTTAATGATATTTTCCTTTTCAATGAGATTATTGGTCATTTGGGCTTATTGGAGCTGCCCCTGAAAGGTAGAAGTTATACCTGGTCCAATATGCAGGAAATCCCTCTGCTCGAGCAACTAGACTGGTTTTTCACAACCTCTGATTGGATATCCATCTATCCAAACACTGTGGTCCTCCCTCTAGCAAAAACATCTTCGGATCATGTGCCCTGCGTGGTCTCCATTGACACAACTATTCCAAAGGCTAGGGTTTTTCGTTTTGAGAATTATTGGGTTGATATGCCAGGTTTCATGGATTGTGTCAAGCGATCTTCGGAGGCACCGGTTTTCTCCAACTTGTCTGCTGCTGTTATCTCAAAAAAGTTCAAACGGTTGAGAATGGATCTGAAAATGTGGAGAAAAAACATCTCTTGCATCAAACAACTGACTTTGAATTGTGCCAAAGTGATTTTGCATTTTGATGGGCTAGAGGAATGGAGGCCACTCACAACTCCGAAGTTTAATTTCAGAAAGATAGTTAAATTGCACCATGAAAACCTTCTGCGCATCCATTACATATATTGGAAGCAGCGGTGCACAATTATATATATCAAGGTTGGTGAGGAAAACTCGAAGTTCTTCCATGCAATGGCCTCAGAAAGATCGAGAAAAAATGCCATTGCTAGTCTTAAGGTAGATGGAAATGATCCAGTCTCTGATCATGCAGGCATGGCTGGAATTCTGTGGTCCTCCTTTGAGAATAGGATGGGTCATGCTCAAGGAATTAACATGGGATTTGATCTTCCACAGTTGATTCAACCAGTGGATGGGCTAGAAATACTCTCTGCTCCTTTTTCACAGGAGGAAATTAACAAGGTTTTAAAAGAGCTGCCCACTGACAGAGCACCTGGTCCGGATGGTTTTAATGGCCTGTTTATTAAGAAATGTTGGCCTATCATTGAGTAGGACTTTTTGCAGTTAATCCAGGCTTTTTATGATGGGGAGTTATCTTTGGAAAACAGCAATGGTTCCCTCATCACTCTCATTCCCAAGATGATCTCACCAGAGGGACCTGATGACTTCAAGCCCATTTCCCTAACCAACAGTTGTCTGAAGTTCCTCACAAAACTGTTGGCCAATAGGTTGCAAAAGGTAATATTGCAATGCATTCATAAGAATCAATATGGGTTTTTGAAAAGTAGGTCCATCTAGGATTGTTTAGTATGGGCTTTTGAGTACATCCATCAATGCAAGCAATCAAAAAAACCTATCATCATTCTGAAGCTAGACTTTGCGAAGGCTTTTGATACAGTTGAGAATGAGGTAATTTTGCAAGTGCTTCATCATAAAGGTTTTGATGCCAAGTGGATTGCTTGGGTTAAGGAGATTCTGTCATCTGGGACATCCTCTGTTTTGCTAAATGGCATTCCAGGAAAGCAATTTCAATGCAAGTGTGGGGTCAGACAGGGTGATCCCTTGTCACCTCTTATTTTAGTTATTGCTACTGACCTGTTGCAGTCTGTGGTTGATCGTATGTTGGCTCAAGGATCTCTGACACTCCCAATCCCATCCCATGATCATAACTACCCAATCATCCAATATGCAGATGACACAATCATCATTCTGCCAGCAGTTGAGGAGCAATTGGTGGCTCTAAAAAATATGTTGGCTGTGTTTCAGCAAGCTACTGGCCTCAAAGTGAATTTTGCTAAGTCCTCTATGGTACCTTTGAATGTATCTAATGATGAGGCCCTCAGGTTGGCTGCTCTCCTTGGTTGTAAGATAGGTGAACTTCCTTTCACTTATCTTGGTCTGCCTCTTGGTACCACCAGGCCAAAAATTGTGGATCTTCTCCCTCTAGTGGATAATATTGAGAGAAGGCTATCTGTTAGTTCTTCTATGTTAAATCAGGGCTCTAGGTTGCAACTGCTGACTTCAGTTTTAACTTCCATGCCAATCTATTTCCTCTGCACTTTGCATATTCCTCCTGGAATCATCAAGCAATTGGATAGGATTTTCAGGCAATGTCTTTGGAGAGGAAATACAGACACACCAAAGCAATCTCTGGCAGCTTGGGACCTAGTATGCAGACCTAAAGATAAGGGAGGACTAGGCATTCTTAATTTAAATATCCAGAACCAGGGGCTGCTCATGGAACATCTCCACAAGTTCTACAACAAGCATGATGTTCCTTGGGTATCCTTAGTTTGGGACTCCTACTATGAAAACATTGTACCTCAGGCCACTGTTATGACTGGATCTTTCTGGTGGAAGGATGTTTTCAAGTTAAATGATATGTACAGGGCTCTTGCTTCTGTTCATATCAACATGGGGGATACTGCTTTGTTTTGGCATGATACATGGCATGTGGCTGGCTCTTCTTTGCCCCTAGTGAGGAGGCTCCCAAGGCTGCTTTCTTTTGTGATTGATGATAAGGTCTCAGTCATGGATGTGCTTCAAACCCAGTATCTTTTCTCCATATTTTACCTGCCCATCTCCCAGGAAGCTGCTGCAGAGTTGACTATATTGGAAGGTTGGCTGTTGAACTTGCAGAGAGACCCTCTCCTCCCTGATTAGTGGGTATGGCCCTCCAAGTCTGGGTCCTTCTCGGCCAAAGGGTTTTATACTATCATGCACTCCCACATGCCCACTATTCTGCCATGCAAATGGTTATGGAAGAGTAGATGCACAATGAAGATAAAAGTCTTTGGCTGGTTATTGTTCTTTGATAGACTTAACACCAAGGATATGCTGGTTCGAAGGCACTGGAGGTCGCCAAATGATGATAACCTTTTTGTTATATGTAATGCTTATGTCCATGAGGACAGAACTCACTTGTTTTTCCAGTGCAATTTCAGCCGCATGGTGTGGAATTATCTTCAGATTGATTGGTCCCAGGGGTCTTAACACCCAGGAGTGTGTTTCCAATGCTAGAACCAATTTTGGCCATCCTTTCTTCTTTGAGGTGATGCTCACAGCGGCATGGAACATCTGGATTCTAAGAAATGGGAGGATCTTCAGGGGGGAGCAGGCTCGTTTTGCCTCTTGGAGATGTAATTTTGTACATGATATTCTTCTGTTAGCTCACAGGCTTAGCGTTAGCGTTAGAGGTCAACTCATAGCTTGGGTCAATGCCCTTTTGTAAATATAGGTAAGTATTAGGTAGGTCCTCTGTCTTGTTTTTTGGCACCGTCTCAATGCTTGTATATTGTTGAACTCTTTTCTTATCTAATAAATGGGCTGTGGGGTTTTACCCCACAGTAAATATTCAAAAAAAAGGGAGGCACGAGCGCTATATCTCGCATTCAGTGAGCTGGAACGATCTCTCGTTGAAGCTTTGCTATAATCGGACCGACCCTTTAATGCACACCTAAAAGCGAAAACGGAGAAGAAAAGGGGGAGCGAGCGGGTGTCGATCCCATGATCTCCTGGTTGAGAGTCTGTGTTGCTACCCACTGGGTTAGCATTCGGTTCGTGATTCAGGGTGTGACCTACTTGAGAGGGAAAAAGGAGGTATTCCATAGGTATTTTTGCTTTCCTTCTGTTTTATTTGGTTTTCTTCGGGTTTTTTCCTTTCCTTTCGTTGCTTTTCTTTTTCATTCTCCATTTATTTCATTCTTTTCCATTTGTTTCTTTGGTTTTATTTTTCATTTTCTTTTTTCTCCAGTTTATTTTGTTTCTAGTTTGGTTTTCATTTCTTTTGTTTCTATTCGTTTTCATTCTACCTTTTTCGTATTTGTCAACAATATTTTTCTAATACACGTTTAACATTTTTCCAACGCAAATTTAAAATTTTCTCCTATATAGTCAACATTTTTCTATACACATTTGTTAACATTTTTCAATAGCTTGATGATAATTTCTCAAATAAAAGATTCACATTTTCTGAATACATGGTAAACATTTTTTCTATACATTTAAAAAATTTCTTGATTAAAAATTTTCAAATAAAAAGATCAACATTTTTAATACATGATCAACAATTTTTCTATACACATTTAACTTTTTCCAAACTCTTGATTAATATTTTTCAAGCACTTGTTCAACATTTTTTCAAATGCTTACTTAACATTTTTATGTACATGATCAAATTTTTTCATCATTTTTTTGACGGTCAGATCTTTTTATACACATTTAACAATTCCCAAATGTTTGAATAACATTTTTATATACACTTCATCATTTTTAAATACATGATCAACAATTCATATATATATATATATATATATATATATATATATATATATATATATATATATACTTACGATATTTTAAAGAATAAACAAATGTACAAAAATAAAGCAAAAAACGTAAATAAAAAACGGAACAAAAAACTAAAGAGGCAGTGACCCCGCGCTGGTGGGCCAGCCCATCTCGTTCGCACCTTCAGCAAGTCGGGCGTTTTCTATTTGGCGCTTCAGGCGCCCGTTATAACATTCTACCAATGGGCGCACACCCCTATCTTCCTTCTGTTATTCTCAGAAAACTTCACAGAAAATGATGCTGTGGATGCTGTAGGTATTTTCCCTTTATTCGTGGTTGCTGGTTTTATTCGTTCTTTCCTTGTTCTTGTTCATTTCCCTTTTTCTTGTTTTTTACGTTTTTCTCTTTTCTTAAATGCGTGGTTTTTAAATTTCCTGAACTTGTTTTTCAGAATTGATGAACCTTTTGAAAAAAAAGATGATTAACTTTTTTAAAAATGAACGAAATTTTTATAAATTTTGTGACTATTGTTTTCTTCAAAAAGATAAAATTTGCCCAAAATTCATGAACTTTTTTCTAAAATCGATGAACTTTTTTTTTCAATTTGGTGTAGTTTTTTTTCTTCAAATTTATGACCATTAAAATCGATGTATTTTTTCAAGATCAATGACCTTTTTTTCAAAATGAACTGTTTTTAAATTTTGTGATTTTTTCTTCAAAACCGACAAACTTCTTTCCAGACTCGTGAACTTTTTCAAGAAAATCATGAACTTTTTTGAAAATCGGTGAAATTATTTATTTGTGTGGAGTTTTCCTCAAAATTGATGAACTTTTTTAAAAAAAAAATGTGTTCAGTTTTTCGAAAATTCGTGAATGTTTTTATCCTGTACGAGGTAGGGAGCTAGCGATCCTTTTTTTTCTTCGAGGGAGCGAGCGAGTTTGGGCCACGGCCCAGTAGGCTCGGTTCCACGTTTTTTGATTTGATTAGTCCCACACCGCTGGCTGCGAAGCGTTTGTAGCGGCTTAAAAATCGTGGTAATGACCTCCTGATCGCCGAGGACAACATTGACTGGACCAGCTAAGCTAGCTAGCTGAGCTATAGCTCTGTCGAGGCATTACCAGATGAAGCATTGACTGGACCAGCTAGGCTAGCTAGCTGACCTATAGCTCTGCTGAGGTAAAAGCATTCACTGGCCTGGCCACCCAGTGAAGTAAGTCTTTTTGTCTCCCTTCCTCATTTTTACTCCATCGTACAACAACAGATTATGTTCATTTTCTTTTTATAAAAAAGTCCTCCCATGGACTATTAACACTAGTGAACATATCCTATAAGAATCACATCAAAAATGTGCTTCCGCTCGTTTCTATCTACTCCCTCTTTAAAGAAATATAAGAACATTTAGGTCAGTAAAGTAGTAATCTAAACACTTTTATAATAGTTTACGGAGCAAGTACGTCAGATAAGTGCAACGGCGTCTGCCAATCCAGTATAGTACTATTAAAACAAGAGTCAAATAAATCATCATGTTTATCTACATATGCTACTCTCTTTTCCTTAAAATATAAGGCACAATTGACTTTACACGGTCTTTCATGCACAGTACATGAAATGAACATCTATCAATAGTATCATCATATTTGTCTTACAAAATAATTTTTTCCATATGTATTTATAATAATTTTATAGGCATATAGTAAGTGAAAAATCAATGTCAAAATTGTGCCATGAAGACCAAAAAAGTCAACGCACGCCTCATATGTTGGGAAGGAGGGAGTGATATTATTACTTATGGTGCATAATCCGGTCAGTACCCTCGGTAGAGTTGCCAATATACTCCCTTAGGTCCTTTTTACTCCGCATATTAGGTTTGTGTCAAGTCAAATTTTGCAAAGTTTAACCAAATTTATATCAAAAATATCAACATCTATAATACAAAATATATATACTATGAAACTACATTTCATAGTGAATCTAACAATATTTATTTGACATTGTGAATGTTCATAATTTTTTCTATAAGTTTGGTCAAAGTAGAGATACTTTGACTTCGGACAAAACTTATATGCAGACTAAAAAGGACCGGAGGGAGTAGTTGGAAGTCTCATATCAGAGTTCACACAGGGATTTTACAGAAGATGGTGGTGCAGCTATTCTAGGAGCGTTACTGAGACAACATGCAAGTATGGTTTCACACTAGGGCATTTTTTGCGAGTTCATTATATTCACAACATTTTGTGCGGGTGAGTAGAGACCCGGCACATTAGCGGTCGCCCGTCTAGCAGCAGGTTAGGCTCGGAGGGCAACTGTGGGTTAGATTTACAGTGGCGGCTCGGCGTCGAGACCGACCTACTCAGGCTCTGATGACGGCTGACGGTGTCCTGGATTAGGGAATACTCACCATGTCAGACCACCAGTTAAAGGCCGAGCCGACGACCCATTCATAATGAAGAGTGGGCCATGTTTGCTATTACCCTCGCCATACTCAAAGATGGAATCTTTCGAAAACTGGGCGTACACTTCAAGGCATATTCAAATATTTGGCATATTTATTCCTAGATGCAACCAACCATGTGTAACCTTAGGTACCCCCGACTCCTATATAAGCCGAGTGGTTTAGTGCAGAGAGGCAAGATCTTTAGATTCATTCATACGATCTCGAGGTAGATCACCTGTATGTTGTACTTCATCCACAAAATATAAACAAGAGCGGGAGTAGTGTATTAACTTTTCGAGAGGGCCTGAACCTGGGTAAAGACTGTGTTCCTTTTCTTCATGTTACCATCTAGCGGAGACCACCAGCTCGAGACCCCCTACCTGAGATCTGGCGGATTTTGCTCCGACATTTGTGGTCCATGTTGGTCCTGTTGTGTGGTCACAAAAGCTCGATGGAAGAATCTTTCGACGATCAAAACCACAATGGCACAATCTCTATGCTGGAACCTCGAACCCGCAACCTAACCAAGATACAAGAACACTACGGAACTCCTACCCTCTGTCTGGACATGAATCCCGACGAAACAAATCTGGTGATCGGATCTTTCGCTGCAACTTCGGATCTGGCTGAAGATCCTCGAACGATCATCGCCCAAGAGGTAGTTTCGCACCCACCATGGATAAAGGTCACATCTTCTCAAACCAATCCTAGAGCTCAGATCCAAAGACTCGTCACTGCGGCCTAGTCAACGTGGCCACGTAGTCTTCCCCGAGGATAACGTTGAATCAACCTCGGGAAGACCTCTCTAGGAAGCTGACGTCCGATCGGCCTGGAATTACTCCCCCCCCCCCCCCCCCCCGCCCAAAAGTCATGTATTGCCCCGATAAATCAGGGCAAACCGACATCTGGGATTTGGCTTCCATCGTACAAAAACCAAAAGAGACAGTCCCGCAATTCTATTTGAGATTCTTGTTCGTAAAAAAATAAAATCCTAGATTGATGTGATGCAGAGGCCTTAGTGGCGTTCCCATACAATTGCCCCGACAGAGGAATCACAAGTAATTTTAATCAGAGGCGCATTAGAACGTTCCCCGAGCTATCTAACATCATAATGAGATATGGTGTCATGGACACCTAGCTAGCAGACAAACATCACAAGAATTCGATTCAAGATCTAACAGATTCTGGTGACGACACCAGGCACCCGCATCATAATCGATGCCAGAAGCATTCCAAAATTGAAAACCCCATCGATCAGCCTGGACGCAAGAAGAACCAGCCAGGCAACGGACCCAAATCGGTGCTAGATGCACTTTTGGACCAACCATGCATGATCCACTCTGTCTCGCAGAACACGCATCCAACTCATAAGATTCAAGCATGTTGGGTCATTAGGTAGGTGGCCAAGAGGGGAGTAGACCTCCTGGAAAACCTCAGAACTCAGAAAAGCCAAGGAAAAGCATTAGGCTAGGAGGAGGAGGAGTCTGAGGATGATGAAATCCTAATGATCTATGACTCATCCCTCACGAAACGAGCAAAAGCGAGCTCTTCGGGAGATCAACTGCATTAACCATGAGGTAGCCTTGAACAACAAATAGTTGGATATACCGATCACCTTTGGGCAGGAGGATCAATAGATATCAAGCTCCAGACCTGGAGTTGCGACCCTTGTCCTCGAACCAATTATCGACAACTACCGACTGACCAAAGTCCTAATGGATGGCGGTAGCAACTGAAACCTCATTTATGAGGACACATTGCAGAAGATGTAGTTCGACAAATCACACATTAAGACATTTCGAACCACCTTTAAAGGAATAATCCCAGGAAAGATGCACGATTCATCGGCAGGGTCATGTTAGACATGATATTCGGAACACTCAATAACTACCGAATCGAGGAGTTAACCTTGACCATCGTATCTTTTCGAAGTGGTTACCATGAGCTCCTTGGACGAGACATGTTTCCCAAATTCCACGCCATCCCGCATTATGATTAAATGAAGCCCAAGATGCCAGGGCCAAATGGTGTGATCACAATCCAAGTCAATGCGTCCAGATCGCTCAAAGCCGAGAACAAGACAGCATCACTTGCCCTAGAGGTAGAAACCGAGGCCTCATGGCCGAACAGTTGACAGCACTACGTGCAACCGTCAACAAGGACGATGTTGTCCTCGACAAAAGGTCCAAATCTACGTCATTCAAACGAGCCAACGAAATAGTGAAATTTCAAGTTCATCCCGGTGACCCATCTAAAACAGCTTCCATCGGACCTCGGCTGGATGCAATGCTAGACGAAGCACTGCGCAACTTCCTTCCGGAAAACTAGGGAATTTTCACCTACCATCTGTCGGATATGCCAGGGATCCCAAGAAACCTTGCAGAGCACAACCTAGACATAATTGAGGGATTCAAACCCATTAAACACGCGCTCCGAAGGTTGTCCGAACCAAAAAGACAGTCAATGGGAGAAGAACTGGCCAAACTGCTAGAAGCCAGATTCAAACACCCAGAATGGCTGGCAAATCTGGTCATGGTACCAAAGAAAGACAAATCTTGGCGCCTTTGAGTCCATCTTAAAGATGATGAATCCAAATTATGTGATAATTTTGGTGGCTCGGCTATTTTTTATTGTCCTAATTTTTCTAATATTCCAAAATTGACGAAAAGTATTTGTATGGATTTTTTGGAGTCGGTTAACTTACCGTATCACATACCTATTCCTTTTTCAAGATTCTGGAGCGTTCCAGAAGGTCTCTTTTAGATAGTCCTCCGGTGTAATTACTTGAATAATGTTGGTTTCAACGTTAATAGGGATACCTGCAATATAATGTTTAATTCTTTGCCCATTAACCACCTTCGGGTTGTTTCTTCGGCGTTATTGATCTTGATGGCCCGGAACAGTAAACCTCTTCGGCGATGTAGGGGGCTTTCCATTTGGAAAGAAGTTTGTCTGCAAAATGTCTAAAACAAGAATTGTGCAAAAAAAACTTTGTCACCGATATTAAATTCTCGTTTATGAACTCTTTTATCATGCCATCATTTAGCAATTGACTCCTAGTGATTGTATCTCAAAGTATAATAAACAAGTTTGGGTCGATTCAATATGATGGTTCTTCTAACGTCATATTCTCAAATTTGTTTTAGGACTATCGTTACACTTCACGATATACTAAGATCCAGAAAACATGATCACAAACAATACTTGGGCTAGTTTTAGAGGCGGGTGAGGAATCTTATTTATCATTGCATATGAATTTTCCACTGAATCGCACATTCCAGAATCATAGGAGTTATAACATAGAATATAATCTTTTATTTATGAATATGGAAATATAATATTATTGTCTCTAGGGCATATTTTCAACAATTTTTATCTTCGTTTCTAAATAGCTAAGCATAGAGCAAGTTGTGGCAAAGTGGCACAGTTTGTCACCTGAAACATAAAAACAAAATTGGCACTGAAATTCTGTAAATCAGCAAAAAGTAGGAACGGCACAGAAGCACGCTATGATCTGGGTATATGATTTCTTAAATAAAGCAAAAAGGAATAGTTGCTTCTCACTATGCCAAACTAGACCTTACTTAATGGCTTTGGCAAGTCATTTTGATCATTCAGCATGTTGGTGCAAAAGCCCTAAAACTGCAATGTATAACATTTGATGAGGTGGTAGCTCATGATCTAATAGTATGTTTCTTGTTTGCCTCCTATACACACTGCATCACCCGGTAAATATACAACTTCTTCAACTATTATAACGCTAATAATATGATATTCACTAATTTGAAAGGCCACATTTGATCTTCCCTAATAATATGTTTGTCAAGGATATATAATTTAAAAGCTAAAGCAAATGTTCATTTGCAGCCTCTTTGGCTCATCAAGTCAGGAATGACAAATATGCAATCTTTTACGCAATCTCAATTTTTTGTCAGATTTTAAATTATACATGGCGTTGGCACTAGGGTTGCAGCAGCGTATCCACTCGCCGCACATCTGCAGGAGAAGCCCAGGCCGGATGTGTTGAACAGATTTGATGAGAGAGAGGAGACCTTGATGTTGGGTCGGAGCTCCGTGGATGCCGGCGTACCGAGAGAGAGAGAGAGAGAGAGAGAGAGAGAGAGAGAGAGAGAGAGAGAGAGCGGGGAGGAAGCGGTGGATCCCCTCCCTGCACGTGGATATGGAGAAGGACCTCGACAACGTCCCCGATCCAGAAGAGGTTGTGGAATGCGTAGAAAATAGAAAGAAAAAACGAAAAGTAGAAAGTCGAAAAAAAAAGTCGAAAAAACAGAAAAAAAAACTGTTTCATAAGGTTCTAGAACCATCCCAAAACCAGAAAAAGCTGACGGGCCGGCCCACATTGTATGTAGGGGATATGCAAAGCACACGTTTTTTGCCGTCTGTTATTTTTGCGGCAGACAGCAAAACTATATTGACTGACGGCAAAATCTTTGCCGTCATCTCGACAAAAGGCTGACGGCAAAGTATTCTTTGTCGACTTATCTTTGCCGTCTGAGTTTGCCGTCTGGATTTGGGTCTTTGCCGTCTGTAATCCACAGACGGCAAATTACCTGTTTCCTGTAATGACGCGCTCGGTCGCCACCCGGCGACCTATGCACCAAATAGGATCCCCGGTGGCGGCGGCGGAAAACCCTATTTGACACATTTTGGGTCAAATAGTCGGCGAAACGCACACACGAGGCGACCTAGCGAGCGATTTGGGACGGCCCATATGTAGCTTACGTACAACTTCCAGATTCTCGTTCAAGGAATCTTCTAAAGGATTCCCAGCCAGTTTAGAGTGGTTCTGGGAACCTTCTAGAAGGTTCCTAAACCGTTTTTTATTTTTTCATTTTTATTTTTCGTTTTTATTTTTCCTGGTTTTTCTTTTTCAGTTATTTTTCTTTTTTGTTTTCTTTTTAATTTCTTTAAATTTTCTTTTTTGCCAAATTTTCTGAAAATAAAAAATGTCTGTATTTCTTAAAATTGGTTCATTTTTCTAGATTTGGTTCCTGCATTTAAATTTTGTTCAGAAATTCCGAAAAAATTTAAGTATTTCAAATTTTTTTCCCTTCTTTCAAAAAATGTTCAACAATTCAGAAAAGATTAAAATTTCTGAAAATGTTTGCATTTTTAAATTTTGTTCACAAATTCAAAATATGTCAGAGGATTTCAGAAAATGTTCCTATTTTTGAAAATTATTAACAATTCAAAAAAAATTCATGTTTCCAATATTTGTTCACAAACTAAAAATATGATTGGGAAATTACATAAATGTTCGTGTTTTGCTAAAATTATTCATTATCATCTTTTCAGAAAATGTTCCTGTTTTGAAAATTTGTTCATAAATTAAAAAATTAATGTTTTCATAATTTGTTCGTAAATTGAAAACAAGTTTCGGAGAATTACATGAAATATTTTCCGTTTGAAAAAATATTCATAATTTCAGAAATTATTAGAGTTTTTCAATTTTGCTCCTGCTTTTTTTGAAAAATGTTTGTATTTTGAAAAAGTTGTTCATAGTTTCAAAAAAAATCGTTTTCAATTTTGTTCCTTTTTTACACTTGTTTTTTGATATTCCCAAAAAATGTTTGAAGTTTGTGAGCAAATTTGGAAAATGTTTATTTTTGTAAATATATTTACCTTTGTGAAAAAGAGAACCACATTCGAGATTTTGAAAAAATGTTTATTTACTTTCGCCGCCTATAGTTTTTATCAGCTGAGCTGGCATTTTAGACAAACAAGTCTATGGTTCAGTCACTTGAGGTCGTGTGTTCGATCCCACACACGGTCGTTTTTGCGAATATTTTGCGGGGCGCTTATAGGCGCCGGCGCACCGGCCGAAAGTTTCGGCCGGTCTGCCCGTAGCCGTTTGATCTGTATGTACAGCTGTCAGATTTGTCCTCACAAATAAAAAAAACGCCAGTCGTCGCCCCCTCACCGCCGAAGCTCGCTGCCCGGGGTTGCGTGAGCAACAGCCAAGATTCAACACTGTTCATGGATGTATCAGAAAAAACGCCAGTCGTAGCGAAAGAGAACGATAGTTGCAGCAAATTCATCGCCGCCGCCGTCGCGGGTCGCGCCTCCGCCATGATGGATGTAGCAAAATCCCTCACCGATAGTAGCAAATTCAAAAGACGGTTGCATCAAAAAAATCTTGCCGCCGTCGATGCTCGCCTGATGCTCGTAGTCAACGCTCGCAACAAAAACAACCTATGGTGGTAGCAAGAAAAGACTACGGTGGTAGCAAAAAATGCTTGCCGTCGAGGCTCGCCGCCGATGCTCGCCGTCGACGCTTGCAACAAAATTACCCCAAGGTAGCTCCGCGTCACCATCCGTTGGATCCTTTGAAAAATGATGGTTCCAGCAAAACTACGGTGGAAGCAAAGCTTCCCCCCCCACCCCCCCCCCCACCCCCCCCCCCGCGCTGCATCCCCTGCTCGTCTCCGCATTGGCGATTTCTCTGGTGTTTTGATTTGGGTGCTAGCTGTTGGCAAGAACTAATGTGAGATGAGGAAAGGAAGTTTTTTTTTTTGAGTAACGGATGAGGAAAGGAAGTGAATGAGTGGAGGAGAGCTTCCGTACGGGGTAAGGATAGAAAGGATGAGCAAGTGGTGGTGGGCCAGATGGGCTGCGCTGGCAACTGATGTGGGCACGCGGGCAAACGGGGTGGTCGTTTGATCAAAAAGAATTGCGCTTCTCACACGCGACCGGCCGAACGTTCCGCCGGCGCGCCGATTGGAAACGATTCCCTATTTTGCGAGCTGTTCATTGTATTTTACAGTTGCCGTTCGTTCGTTCTGAATTGATTAGAGTCAGCTCGTGGCATTGGCTAGCTGCGTGGTTCGATTCCCACCTAGCCCGCCGCTTTATGTTGACCTTAGATGGGCCGGCCCAGGTCAGACATCTCCTATGCGAAACATCGACAGCTTGCTTAGCTGGTCCAGGTCAGTCTTGACGATCGTCTACTCATGAGATTGACCAACACGAGAAAGTGTCCATCCCATGGAAGAAGCAAGCATGCAGTTGCATTACAGGTTACTCATGAGATTCACCAAAGCTTGCACGCGACCTTCTCTTGGAGCGAAGAGACGAGCCTCACTTTTGCTTGGTTTAGTCATCTATACAGCAAATGAATCTATCAGGCATCACCCATCACATGTGCATAATGTTTCTGAAAATTGATTATTCAAGAGGCACATCGCTTTGCTAAACAAAAAACGTGAATGATAGAGAAAAACTATGCTACAAGAAAACTACAGAAAATTGTAAATGATAGGGAAAAACAAGTAACACAAACTATGCTACAACAAAACTAACAAAGCAAAAGCAAACACCACTAATGAGCTACTTCACTTAGACTGAGACTCATGAGCTACTTCACTTAGCTAGTTCCTTACATGCAGAGGTATTCTCTTGACGATTAATAAATACACATGGCAGCTCATTGTGTACACTTAGCTAGTCACCTATACAGTTTAGTTGCAACTGAAATAAATGTATTTCTAACTATCAGTTTCGAATCGCATTATAGGTCTGTCAATTTCGAATCGCATTATAGGTCTGTTATTCATCTTTGTAATGCTGAGTGCTATCCTTGAGATCTCTAATTTTTCAAGCAACCTGTTACACTCAGTGTCAAGGAAATATGAACGTACCGGTCTATTCATCGTCAGATAGGCATACCACATCTACACGAGCGGCCACGCCAGGGGGATCATTGCGCAGCCCAAGCTTTCCTGTTAGCCATTCATCCAGCGATACTGAATCAGAGTCTGACTGTGGCGTGCCTGATGCGGAAGGGCCAACACCCCTACTTGGCAACACATTCAACGCAGCTGAGGCAACACTAGATGTCGTAGTCAAACCTCGCGGTGATGTTAGTGGCAGAACTGGACTTGGAACCGAAGATACGGGCGGCAGCAGGCGTGTTGGCTGTGAACTTGATGGCAGTAGTGGAACCTGCTGAATTTGATGTGAGCTTGATGGCCCCAATGGTGCAGGTACAGTGGGGTGTGAACTCGGGTGCAAGCTTGACAGTGATGGGTTCCCTGGGGGAACTGCCTGTGGGCATGATTGTCTTATATTTACTGGAGTCACAGGGGTAGACCGTGTCCTTGCAGACGTGCTCTCGAGCCAAATTGGAGGCTGCTGCTGATTTGCATGTGCCATCGAATGCACCTGTGGAGGCAACCTGTGCTGAAGATGAGGAGCAGGTGCATGTGTTACTTCACTCTGGACTCCAAAGTTTCCCCGTGGCAGAACTGGCGCGAGACCAGAAGTAGTTGATGTTGATCTGACAATGCTTTGTAGTACGGAGGGGTTAGGTGAAGATGGCAATGATGATGATGATGATGATGATGATGATGATGGTGATGGTTGATCGACCTGTAATGGTTGGACATGATGCATCTGCACTGGTGGTCGACCAGCTCTCAACGATGCAGTTGGTGATGCAGTCGATGCCGCCGCTGAAGGCCTCATGGGAACTTGCTGAGAAGCCTGTGGTCTCTGGTGATTTGGAGGGCTGTGGGCTCTAGCTGCAGATCAAAGTAATTAGATATTAGTGATAGAGATTTGGGACGGATGTTTGAAAATCATGTCAGCATATTCATTTAAAGGACATCAAATATGATTGCTTATAGTCAATACTCAGTACCATGCGCTCCAGAAGAAGATATGAATTTAGCCCGAAAATCGTCAGCTAGTGACTGGTTGAGGATAACTTTCTCACATAAATTATCAAGCGCCTTCCTTTGCTGAAGATGAGTGGAATCATTTTCTTCAAGTAACAAATTATACTTTTGTTTGACCTTCTCTATTTCCTGGCTACACTCGGTCATAAGTTGTGATTGCTGTCCATAAGTCAAAAAATAAGAACAAGATGAGAATCCCAGAACTGGTGTAAGAAGTTCACAACTAAGATATACATGAGCTAGAAGAAACAACAAACCTTTAGTTTGTGGGCTTTATTACGTGAGTCAATGTATAACCGTAATCTGTGCAACTCATTTTTCAGTGGTTCATCACCAACTGGTGGATGATTAAACACCATTGGAGCCCCCAGAAAGAGTTGTGCTGAAGAACCCGGGGCAGCCTCGGGTTGATGACTTGGTTGACACTGATAAGGGCTTGTTCTTTCAAGCGGAATACTGGACAGTGGAACCGATGGCAAACACTGAGATGATGGTACACCAGAAAGTAGGCTTGATTGTTCTACATCTCTTTGTGAAAGCACAGTTGGCACCATATTTGGTTGTGCGGACTGAATTGTCAGATCCGTCGGAGTAGAAAGTTCCCTGGATGCTGATGGTTGCATTTCAGCTTGCAAAGTCTGTGCTGGTGTTATACCAGAACGGTCTACTTGTTCTGCCTCTCTTCGTAGAAGTGGTGCTGGTGCTACAATTGGTTCGGCAGACAGCATTACAAGATTGGCCTCAGCTTCAACTTCCTTAGACATTTGCAAGGAAGCCTGGCTGGGCACAGGAGCGAGAGTCTGTGATTCCGGTGGATCTGCCTGAGTAGTGTCTCCATTGCCGGTGTTAACTTCCATTTCAGCATCTCCTAAACGTCGGTCAGTCTCTCCCGGTAATGGTTGCGAACCCACACCACTCTGTTGCTCAACATGTTCGGTCCTTCTATTGTCACCACTTGAAGATTCCTGATATATGTTACAGGTACATATGATTAGTGTCATATAGGATACTAATAATAAAACAGTCAAAAGGAATACTGGTGTAACCATAATGTAATAAAGTACCATGAACTGGAACACGGAGACCATGTGCTCAGAACTGACTCTAATGGAAAGATAAGTGCTGCATCAACTGGGATGTCCACTATTTGGAAGTACGTTCAAGTAAATGGATACACAGAGTCACAGATGCTCATAGATGAGCCTACTAAACATTTATTTTCCTTTCGTTATATTGCAAAATACAAAGAACTTAAATGGGTAATCTACAAACCGTAAAACATGACATAGTATGAAAGGAAACATACTACATACAGTTCCACCTTGTATGACTAGTGTACTGTACAGACCATGATGAGCAAGTAACTATGCTCACATTGCTACGCTGAAAGAGCAAAAACAACACATCCTAGATGAGCCTACTAAACATCTCCTTTCCTTTTCGCTATATCACAAAGGAAAAGGTTTCTGAAAAATCTACAATCCATAAAACAAGACATGAAACTTGAATGAAAGCTTCAATGTGTTATGATCTTACATAAATTGACTGCAAATTAAGTTGGAAGTTTCTGTAAAAAAAAGTTAAGCTGACAGTTCCTACATATAGATATTAAGCTTATAGAATAACTAGTAAGTATAAGACCTGATTAATCCATGCCCTACCTGATCAATAGAATTATCAATTGCAGGACTAGAATTTAATTGTCGTTGAACAGACAGAGATGCCCCTCCTTGCGAGTCGATGCAATCAAAACTATTGCTGATCATGTTCTCTGTCAAACCAATACCTTCTGATGCTAGCCTTCCTTCACTGTGGATAAAAACTTCAGCAGAACCATTTCTCGCTGCTTCTGCATTGATAACATCAGATGGAATCACACCACGAACCAATGTAACTTCCATCGCTGAGGTTCCGTGCAAAGACTGCGGACAGTTTGCCAAAGTAGCTGTATCAACACAGGAGCTAAAATGGCTGAATTCCTCAATAGCAAAGCCTGAATCTGGTAAACAAATACTTTGATCAAAAGTATGATCTAATTGGCCAGATTTTGCTTTGTCAAGGAAATCTTCCTTCAACTGCAACTCCTTAGTCCACACCTTTGATTGCTGCCAGTCAAGCTTCTCACGTTGGTACCTCATGTGCTTCAGAAACGCACATAGTAGCATAGTAAACCATACAACTATTAGCTTCGTTTGACCACCTCTGTCCTCTGGATCAGCTTGAGACCTACGAACATGTTCCACAACTATTCTGCATGCTTCTCTCAGTTTCACCACTCCCTTGTGCCTGTGCATGTCAAACATTGCCACCTCGTTTGCTTGTTTATCATGGATATTCTTTTCTCTCAAGGAGAAAACCATGTCAACCAAATTAATTCTTTTCTCTCTGATTCTATTAAGAAGTACATCCTTTGATAAATGCTGCTTTGCATGAATCTCTGGAACAGATAGCAGTTCCTTGACTTCCTTCTCTCCTGGTACGATAGCCTCAATCACTAAATTATGTGAATCCTCTTGGTGTGATTCGTTCCCACCAACAGATGCTGCCTGCTCAGGGATTGATTTGCCATTTCCATATTTAGTTGAGGTCTCCTGCTGATATGGTGATATGTTCTTTACTGAAATTGATTGATTATTCTCGCCTGTTCCGCGTACTCTATGTGAGAACTCCTTCTTTAGGATCCTTAGCTTGTTATAAACCAACTCAGCGAGAGTTTCACTGCACTCATATTTCAAGTGTTTTTCAGCAAGGGCCAGTGATTCTCTATGATTAACCTGATGCCTTGAGAGAGAAGCAGCACGCCAGCACTGAAATAAAGCATGCAAAGAAGGAAAACATTCATCAAGAACAGCAACATTTAACATTGAACATGTAGTGCAAAATTACAGAAGGCTCTTCTCTAACCAGTGCAATGTTGAATGCATGCAATATGTGCTTTGGCTCCACACTGACTTGGTGATTCTTCAAAGTATAATGAAGAAGTTCATCACATAAACATTGAACACTTCCCTGCACAACATGTTACCGTTCCATCAAAGAATCCAATCAGCTAAAATAGCAAATGATGAGTATATGAAATCATGTGTCTTCATGAATTTTAACCTCACTGGAATGGTAGGGTGAATTACGTTTTGATAACTTGTCTGTGTATTTATTTACTACACATAATGTATTGATGTACAGAATGCTGCACTCTTCAGTTTAGGCACAGTTTATGATTGTTGATCAATTACAGACAACCAAACATTTTACTTCTCGTTGGGATGTATTTGGTTCTTAATATTGTTCTTACAGAACTTTCAATACTGTCAAATTAGGTTACTAGTTCTGACCAAAGGAATATATTGGCAAAAAACTATCACTAGGTATTTGTGACACAGCAAGAATTAAAACATCAACAGAACAATGAGGTCGTTACATTCAGCATACCGGTAGTTCAAACAATTCATATAGCTTTGATAGCTCTGGCTTCAATTTGATGTGAAGACCTTTTTGTGTGTCCTGAAGATGTTCCACCCCTACAAAATGGACTCTGTTAGAACAGTGCATTATGTGCATGAAAAACAGAGCTAATAATTACAGTTACAGCAGTATACCTTGTTCCTGCCACGTGTGGTCAACTGATATTTGATGACGACTAGATGTAGTATTAATTTCAGGCAATATTGAGTCCTTATCTTCGCCAGCTAAAACATTTGCAGATGAATCCAAGGTTCCAGCAATTTTTCTACGTTTGGTACTGGCCTCATCGGCAGGAATGTTCCCTTCTTCCATGTTTTGTATCTTTCTACGGCTTCTTTGTGCCGGCTCAGTTATATACTGCCAACGAGGAGACTTCCCATCTAGCAAATTTACCCAGAATTTTGGCAGATCACTATCAGGTGCAGATATCCCGCCCCTCTCACCTACTACAACAGTATCTCTAGAATAAAAAGGTCCATTCAGACGAGCTTGTGAAATGGCTGCATTGCTCATCTCAGTGCTGGGATCATTTTTCGTGGACAACTTCATTAAGTACTCCTGAAGTACTTTATCCATGAACAGTTTTTCAGCACCAAAATCATTGCTTAAATATGCATCATTTTTTAGCTCTTCGAGTCTGCTGAATTGAAATGATGCACCCCAACTAAGCAGAGAATGGCTCAGGATAGGCGTTATATTCTGGCCATTGCTATCAAGAATATGATCATGCTTTGCAAGTATAAGAGCCTTTTCCTCCAATGTGCAAGATGAATACAGACGAAAAATGGGCACACATTCAGATTGTGACTCTATGCTGATCCTCTGGAGGACTCTCAAGTCATTTGTGGGATTCCAATCACTACAATATATGATGATGACATCAACTGAAGATAGTTTAATGCTTGGGAGACATGCACGACTATCAATCAAGAAAATAAACCGGCCCTTAGTCGTGTCATTGAACATACTCATTGCACCCTGTTTCTTTGATACAGCGAGACCACGCTCCAGGCGTTCATATGACTCGAAACCATATCTTTGACGGACAAAATCATCCAAAATGTCACCCATTGGGTTGCCAGCCCCACCACAGGACTGCACACAGAAGAAAGAAACGTCATATTGCACTGGTAAGCTTGGGAAACCTTTCCAAAAGATCATGATATTTAATTCTAACAATGATGAATCAGAAACTACCCAAACAATGAGCTTAATAAGGGATATACCTGTCAGCAATTAAAATGTACCAAAACATGTTTTTTTTAACCGATGCCAAGATGTTAGAACATGTGCTTGCAAAATGTTGTTTCTGAAGTGAACCGTATGTGGATTGTACCAAAGAAAGATAAATTTCAGAATCAAGACAACGAGGGAAACCCAGACCCTGAGGAGGGTCAGAGATGCCTCCTTAAAACTAAAGGATTGAGCATGAACTTATTTCAGGATGAGCCATCTCTAATAGGGACAAACCTAGAACTTCAAATATTTTGGAACAGAGGAAGTAGTAATGAATCACACATAACAGGCATTACTACATAAATTGGGCCAAAATTAAATAATGGAAGCAAGAGATTATTTGAGGCATGGTACCACAAAACGCTCACCTGGGTAAGGATAAGAACTCTCTGCCCTTTTCCCTTGATTTCTCGGAGCATTTTGTCAAGAAGCAGTAGCTTGCCACTCGCACGCACTCCAATATCTAGGATATCAGTTACTGGGTAGCCCTTGGTAAGTGAGGTTTGGAGCATTGCATCTACTAGATAAGGGTGGTCGCAGCACTGTTGCATGATAAGATCAGTAAAGACAGTTAGCTATGCACAATGAGTACCACTGCAGATTCCGTCTCTCCCTACTGTGAAAAGAAGGTATCATGCATGCTCAGAAATTTTAACAGCTAACCTTCCGGAGGGATACAAGAATGTTGCGAAGAGCACCAACACTGTCAGTTTTTGAATGTGATCGAAGCGCTGGTGAGTTTGAAAGTAAGGTATAACAGTACATTTCTAGTTGCACTCGTGAAAGGCAAGCAGGAACCCAATACTCCACAAATTTTGATGAGTCCGCTTTCCGGCCCATTGCAGTGTGAAGTGCGAACTCTGAACAGTCATGAGTTGGCTCTCTAGCATCCATTGCAGGACTGCTTTCAGCCACAATATTTTGCGAGCACAGATCAGCAGTCATATGTGCCTGTACAAGAATTGATAATGTAACCAAGTCCTTTGATACAGATGGTAGGATGACAAGAGAAAGAAAAGCAACATTGCAAATAACAAGCCAACATACTGAAGCAGCAAGGATGTTACAAAAAATCAAGCATATGCTCAAGTTGCTAAAAGGAAACTATACAAAGTATTATGTCAGGTGAACACTGCGTCCTGCATAAATTGCACTCCCTCCGTCGCAAATTAGTTGTCTTCGATTTGTCTAGATACGGATGTATCTAGACATGTTTTAGTAAGACAACTAATTTGGGACGGAGGTAATACTATAATAAAGTAAGAAGCTCAAGACGTTATACGAGATAATGCAGGTGCAAATAAAGAACGTTTTGATGTATTACTGGAACATGTGTTTAGTTATTTACTCCTATTTTGCTACTCGAGACTTACGACCTATAAAGGATGAAGGAAAATAACAATGATACTTACAACAATGCTTTGTGATAATGTAAGGTCAAGAGTTGTAATAATTTAAGCCCAAGAGGTGATATGTGATATGGAACAACGAAAGAACATATTAATCTATTACCAGAATATGGTATTTAATTCTAATTTGCTACTCTGGGGTTAAGACCTGCAAAGTATGAAGGCAGAGAGGACTGGTACTTACAGCAACGCCTTGATTTCATAATGAGTATAATTAAAAAAACAAGAACTCAAAAGAATAGAAGATGGTTGAGCAAACCTCTGAAATGGGAGCAGATATTTCAACATCAGTTTTTGACCCATCTGTCTCCAATATCACCTCAGGAGCTTCACACTGAGCAGATTTTTCAACATCACTTTTCAACCCATCTGTCTCCAATATCACCTCGGGAGGTTCACACTGGCCAGAAGTATAGCCTTCCAGACAATTATTGACGACTTGACTTAAATGTGCCTTGTCATCTTCTTCATGTGCGCCACTTTCTTCATACCTCAAAACAGAGCCATTGTCTTCCGCGTCCACCATGGAAGCATTTCCTTCGTAGCCTTTAAAAGTAGCAGCAGGGAATACATCACCAAAGATAGATGAAGGGATGAAGTCATTGGAATGAAAAGAATTGACATGCCAAAATTTCATTGATAACAAGCTATACAAGGCTATTAAAATGTTAAGTCAGTTATTTCAATACGAGTGCTTTGCATGGAACGTCCTGCGTTGTTTTTAGAGCATGCAGCAAGCTAGTAATAATTCATCCTAACCGAATCTGTCACGAGAATATGTTAAGCATTACATCTTCAGCTATCTAAGATGAACCTACATCATATGCAGCAAACAGCAAAGTCTTGGAGATGGGTGTTTGCAACAAACAGACCAACTGTGATAATGAAACAGGCAAACTAAACTGTGACTATCATCCCAGTTGATTGGACAAGCAAAACATGCGTTCAAAATCACAGGGAAATCAAGTTAAGTACCAGGGGATTTTTCATATTCTTCAGAAGATGTCTTGAAGAGACTTGTATAGCTCTTTGCAGTTAGCCTTTTCTGCTTCTTCAATGACCTGGTACCACTCTCGGAAGCATCATCATGCTTATGCTTTGCTGAGTTGTGTTCATCAATTTGTCCATTTACGGTTTTGTCGGGAGTAGCCACTGGACTAGGAACTCCATTTGAATCATTTGAAGCGGTCGAAGCTGAAACGGTACTTTTCTTTATTCTGTCGGACGTTCTTGGGGTACCAGCCTTCATTGTCGGCCCTTTTAGCTTCTTTGGCGACGATTTCGGGGTATCAGGCGTGCTGGGGTTGCTCCTGCCCCTCGTAGATTTCTGCGAAACCGGTGTGGAGGCAGAACTGACGGTGGTTGTCCCAACGGGGTTCTTTCCTCTTGTTTCTCGGTTCGACCTCCTGAGGTTTGGCTTCTGCTCATCGCTTGTTTCACGCGTGGACGAGCTTCTAGACTCCCTTCCACCGGCAGACGAGGTGGAGGTGGATGCAGACTTGGCGATGGCGCTGCCTTTCCTTGCACTGGCGTCCCCTGCCCCCTCATTGTTCGCCCCTCCTGACCGGGTGTTGGCCATCCGCTTGAGTAGAATCAACGCATCAGGCAGGGCACCTGGAATGTCGCAATTAGAAGCAAAGGGGGGTCAGAAATTAGGCAAACTGGCTCCCTGAAATGTACTCTGAAATCATGGATCAATGCATCGCACACGAACGGAAATAGCAAACAACTCATCACAATTCTCTAGCAAAAAAAAAAGCCCAGATGTTTTCTCCTCCAATCGTGCAATATCAGCAAACCCACAGCTTGAGCAGCAAGCATTCCCTCATGGCACAGGGGCATGTAGTACTACAGTACATCACAAAAGTTGGGGGTTTTTTTACCTCAGGGCCGAACTGCTGCGGGGTCGAGCCGGCGGGCGCAGGGAGGCCGGGTAAGAGAAGAGGGGCAGCGAAGGCGGTGCCGGGGTGGAGCTTCTGCGGCGGCCCGTCGCCTCGGCCGAGCTCCTGCGGCGGCCGGCCGGCCGGTCACTGTGGCCGAGGCAGATGGGGGTAGGGGGCGGAGCGGAGCGGAAGGCAATGGAGGTGGGTGAGGGGGTGGAGGGGGCCGACGGGGTTCTTGAGGCGGCGACGCGGGAGCGCGCCGGTGGGCGGCTGCCGGACGGCGGAGGCGGAGGAGAACCCTAGAAATCGGGGCTGCCTGGTCTGTCGCCGGGTCGGGGATCGGGGCTCGGTTCAGCTTGGACAGTGGCAAACGTGTGTAATTTCATCGCAACTCGGGGGGTAAAGACGGCTGGCCAGGGAAGCACCTCCATGCGCATGCATGTGTTTTAAAAAAAACATTTAGATTTGTAATTGTCAGGAAAATGAAAATTGCTGACGGCACAAAAACAACAGGTACTTGAAATGTCATCGTGGAGTAGAACGGACAATGATTATGGCGTGGGAGGAGAAGGGGTGAAGCGTCGGCAGTAGTCCCGGCCATCTCAGGCCCGGCCCTGTCGGCCCACCCAGGCCCGGCCCTAAAATCTAGGGCCTAGGCCCGATGGGCTTGCCCATGGGCCGGGCTTGGGCCTGAGTTTTGAGCCCACCCGCAGGGCCTGGACGGGCTTGGGCTTGGCATATTGGTATTTTAAGGAAGAGGCTCGGCCCACGGCCCTAAGCCCTAAGGGCTTTTCAGGGCTTTTTACCAGATGGGCCGGGCTTGGGCTTGAAAAGTAGGCCCGATGGTAGGGCATGGGAGGGCCTGGGCCTCAGTTTTTGGCCATGGGCTTTTTTAGGCCCGGCCCATGGCTAGATATAGTCGGCAGTGAGGACCTAAGCTAAGGCATATAACAAACCCATGTAGAGGGTCATGAGTCGGTACATCCTCAACCCAAGGGCATATGCACTCATTTTCTGAAAAATGCATTTTAAACATGTTTTAAAATGTTGAAAAATTCAAAAGAAAATTTCATGCATACATGTTGGCAAATGTGTGTGCGCGACACAAAGTTTTGTGAAAAAATGTCTTTTTTGTTTTGCCTCCGGAAAAGACAAATTGCGGTGCTTCTGAATAGCGTTTTACGACATATTTTTGTCTTCTTTTCACAGGCCATAAAAAAAGATTTTTTTTCGTGAAACTTTATACACGCACATACAACATGAAGACGTATGCGTGCAACCTTTTTCAGTTTTTTTTAGCATTCAGGAATGTGTTTTTCAAAGTGGGTTCATATGTATCCAGGTTCATCAATGCACTTTCCGGCTCTTCAACCCCTTTTCTTTTTATAATATATGATACGCATGCTTGTGCGTATTCGAGAAAAGAAAAACTAAGGCATCACGACAGCTCTAGGGCACGACGGTGGTAGATTTTAGAGCCGCGAGTTGGGTTCAACCTTTGTCCAAGAGGAATAGGAAACAAGGTAGGGAGATACATTCATGGCTAAGTTCACATACATGAGTAGTGCATCGCCATGAGGCGTGGGGGTGTCTTGGCCACCATTGTTGAGCCCGCGCATGGTGACGCTCAAGGGCCGCGTCGGGGACGTTATGCCGTCTGTCTTCATCAACTCGTTCCCCATCCCGGTAGGACGCCACTAGTGTGGGCACCTCGTGGAACCTGCGAACCATGGCAAAGTTGGCACGTGGCGCCGCACTACGTCACATGTCGCACGTGAGGTAGATGCTTGATAAGGACAAGGTGGTGCAGGTTGTGGGCCACCTATCACCACTTTTGGCTCCTTCATGCTGCGATTGCTCGAAAAAAAATTCAATAAGGGTGTCAACCTTGCTAGCATTACTAGTTGTATAAGATAATTAAACGACAAAATGGTAAATGATTTTTTTATCTTGTTGGAGCAAAATATAACTGAAAACAAAAGTGTGCATGAAAGTTGCTGGAAGGTGATTCTTATGTTAAAAATGGATCGAGGTTCATAGGTTAGCCAAGTGTGTCTCTTAAACAAATAAGAATGTGGTAAGTAACATAACCATGTGAAAAACCGCAGAATGGAATATTTTTCATGTCCAAGCCAAATATATACGATGTGTTGACATTATACAAGCAGTACATCCACAAATCTATATACAATAGGAACAATAAAGGTGTTCATTGTCATAACAGATTAATGATTAATTTAACACACATATGAATCCAAATTAGGATATGGTATTAATTACAATGAGATGAATGGAGGGATTGGTGACAAGGATGTGGATGACGCTAATGATGAAGATTGATGTCATAGTCTCCTTGATTGGGGTGATGGCGTGGCGGTGCCCTTTGGTGGATTCCCCCTTCGGATCATGATTGGAGGTATTGATGATGATGATGATGGAGGGCGTGAGTTTTTTAGAATCTGGTTCGTGGTTCTGGTCTCTTTCTTCTCCGTGTGTGAAATCTGAACACACGGGGTTGAAGTAGTCGACAAGGTGGCAGCAGCATCATATGGTACGAGCATGGATGCTCGTACCGCACGTCGTCCTTAATGCCTGCGTAGCTAGTTTTTTTCGCACGTGATCTTCTCTCAATAGGGGAGTTTTTTTTTGAGTGGTGACCGCATGTCATTAATGTGGGCGGCAGACGGACGGACAGACGACCATCGTGTCATTTGAACGCGGAGCAGTCGCGTGCACCGGGAAGCGTCGCGGGTGGCTCTCTCTCGGCCGACGCGCCACTTCAATGCGGACGCCGGTGAGCGGTCACGTCCGCTCTTGGTGGGCATGAATGCTGGCACTGACGCTCTGGAGCGGCGCTGATCGTTTCGGGCGGGAGACGCGCGGGCGAGGGAGGGGCTTTGGGTGGGCCAAGACGGTCAGAAGCGGCCTTGGGTGCTGTCCGGACGCCTGCAAAGCCCCCCACACACGTTTGTCTCCGGTTTACGGAAGAAAGTACGTCTGAACCGCCCTACGGACCGATACAGGCCCGCATTGGATGGCACAACACGTCCAGACCGCTCGATCCGGACGGAAGCAGACGGTTTGAGGGTCACCGTTGGAGTTGCCCTTAGGGCCTCTTTGATTCATAGGATTTTGAAAATGTAGAGATAGGAAAAGTATAGGATTGGGGTGGCATGTCAACTTGAATCCTATAGGATTAGCGAGGAGTGTTTGATGTTACATGAAAAACAAAGGAAATGTAAAAAGAGGTTGGAGTGGATCTTAGGTTTTCCATAAAATGTAGTACAAAAGATTTCATAGGAAAAATTCCTATGGGATCCAATCCTATGAATCAAAGGGCCAACATAGGAAAAATTCGTAAGGATTTCAATTCTCTAGAATTCCTTTGAATCAAAGGAGCCCTTAGTAGTTAGTGTCTTTTTTTTTCAGGTTCTGGACTTGCCATGATTTTGACCATCTTCCCTCCAGGAGTATTTAACCAAAAACTACCACAATTCATGGAAACGTGTCGAAAAACTATCACTTTACGATTTTGTGCCAAAAACTACCACTTTTGTCCTAATCTGTTGCTAAAACCTACCAAGTGTGAAAACTGCTCGCTTTGGCTCGTTTATGATAGTGTGGCCCATATGTCAGGACGGAAAAAGTCAGCACCGTTAACTTTGCCGTCATCGTAGAAAGAGATCGAAACGGCGGCGGCCTTCACCGGAGGCGGAGAAGATGAAGTACTATGGCGGTGCGGCCGCATCTGGAGGAGACGGCGCGACCTGCAGACAGCGCTCCGGTGCGAGCAGGGCGGCAGGGAGGTCCGAGAGAGGCGGACTCGGGGCGGCCTCTGCCGGATCTGGCGACGACGAGGCTGGACGGTGATGGGGAGGTTTGCCAGCGGCGAGCCCCGGGACGGCAGCCGCTCGGGGCGAGGCCATGGCGACAGGCGGCACGGGGCGGTTCGCTGGGCGGCAGGGCTACGCCAGGGAGGTGAGGCTGCAGGATCCGGTCGCAGTGGGGTCGGCGACTGCCGGCGGTGCTCCGGTGACCACTGCAGCGGGCCAGGGGAGACGAGCGGGGGGCGCGGGCGTGGCGGGAGCTTGGGTCCGCGGGTGGCTACGAGGACAGGCGATCACGGGCGTTAACGGCTGGCCATGAGCGCTTTGCCACGCTGGCACCTAAACAGTGGGGTGGGGCAGTCAGATTCGGGTTTAACCCAGACAAAGCGAGCAGTTTTCACACTTGGTAGTTTTTAGCAACAGATTAGGACAAAAGTGGTAGTTTTTGGCACAAAATCGTAAAGTGGTAGTTTCTCGACATGTTTCCATGAATTGTCGTAGTTTTTGGTTAAATACTCTCCCTCCAGCCATTCAATGTTGTTTGTTAGAGTAGTCATTATGGTATACGACTTCTAGTCCAAGTCAGTTTTGTACCCCTACCCCAAGCCGGTTTGTACCCTCTTATATACTCTTATATGCCGCACCAAATCATCAATAAGCAACAGTTTTATTCAGCTTTCATGGTATCAGATACCGGTCCCAGGGTTTAGGGTATGGCTCCGCCAATGCCACCGCCGCCGCCGCCGCCCGGCTACTTCGAGCGCCGGGCCGCACTCATCGCCAAGGCTGCCAACGCCGCGGCCGCTTCTCTCTCGGCCCTCACCATAGCTCCACAAAACTACCCTGCACCCATCCTCGCCGCACCAATATCTCTTGCTGACACAATCTCCGACGTCAGCCCCTACATCCCCATAGTTCTTGATCTCGCCGCCCACAACTACTACCATTGGAGACATCTCTTAGATCTCCACCTCGGCCGCTGCAACCTGCGCTCGCATGTCGCCGCCAACTATCTTCCCCGCCCCGACGATTCGCAATGGTTGAAAGACGATCTCGCGATCGTCCAGTGGTTCTACACCCGCATCACCACCGAAATCTTCAACATGCTCGATCACGACGGCGCCACCGCTGCTAACATCTGGCACTCCCTCCGTCAGCTCTTCCAAAGCAATACCGACGCTCGGAAAAACGCTCTCCACACCGAGCTTCGCAATATGGTGCAAGGAGACGCCCTGGTGAACCTGTTCTGCCAGCGCGTTAGGACCATTGGTGATGAGCTCCGCGAACTCGGCGATACAGTTAGCGACTCACAGCTAATCAATATCGTCGTCGTCGGCCTCAGCGAAGACTTTGACAAGCAAGCCTCGTTCATACCGATGATACGGCCCCCTCCTACCTTCGCTGAAGTTCGTTCCTTGCTACAACTCGCGGCGGAAACACAAGCTCGCAAGGACTCTCGCCCCAAGGTCTTTCATGCTGCGGCTCATCCTCCTCTGCCGTCTACACCAGCGCCGCCTTCCAGGCCGGCTCCTGCCGCCGGGCCGTCCGCATCGTCATCTGTTCAACCGCCCCCAGGCTGGCGTCCTAGTCCGAACTACCGCGGCAAAAACCCTATCTACAGGCCGCCGTCGACTCGTTCGGTTCCGCCTACGACATCACCAGCACCGAGTCCTGCACCACCCACCAGTGCTCCATCTGCGGTTGCATGGCGGCCTCCTCATGATCCTTGGACGGGGCTTGTTCAAGCATGGCCCATGCCCTGGTCCGCTCCGTCCACCCTCGGTGCTCCGCCGGCATACTCAGGTGCCTGGCAACCCGGCCTTCGGCCGCCTACTGGTGCTCCCGGGGTTCTCAACCCTCGACAGCCGGCCAATGCCTATCACGCCGCCCCGACGTATGCTCCTTATGGTCATTACAGCACCGACGGCGCCGCCTATTACACACCTCAGCCGGCCGTGCTCCCGACGCCACCCCCACCACAGCCGGCCAATGCCTACTAGACTCCCCAGCCGGCCCTACTGCCTTCACCATCGTATCCGCCGGCACTGCTTCCGACGCCACCCTCACCTGCGACGCCGAGCTGGGATCAAGCTGGCTTTCTCCAGGCCATGAATAACTTTGCTGCACAAGGAAACTCAGGTACGGATTGGATCTTTGATTCAGGGGCCTCTAGTCATATGTCTGCATCTAGTAATTGGTTATCTTCTTGCACTAAATCTCCTTTCCCTTCCATTATCCTTGGAGATGGATCATCTATTCCTATATATTGTGTTGGTCAGGCTCAAGTTCCCTCTTCCACCAAACCTCTTTTACTTCGCGATGTTCTAGTTGCACCCGCCCTCATTAAAAATCTTATCTCTGTTCGCCAATTTACTTGCGACAATCTAGTTTCGGCTGAATTTGACCCTTTTGGTTTATCTGTGAAGGATTACCTGACCAAGGCCGAGATCGCTCGCTTCAATAGCTCCGGTGATCTTTAGTCTCTTAATGGAGTTCCTGCCGCCACCCCTCCAACATCCATGCTGGCCTCCGTCGATCTCTGGCATCGTCGCTTGGGCCATCCCAACCCCGCCGTCTTAGCTTCTATGCTTAGTGAATTTACCATACCATGTAATAGGGACTCTCATAATTCTGTGTTTTGCGAGTCTTGTCAATTAGGCAAACATGTGCGTCTTCCCTTTAGTTCCTCTAGTTCTTGTAGAACTTATCCCTTTGAATTAATACATTGTGATTTATGGACCTCTCCCATTGCAAGTGTTTCGGGTTTTAAATACTACCTTGTTATCCTAGATGATTTCACCCACTTTGTCTGGACTTTTCCTCTACGCAACAAATCCGAGGTCCATTCTCTTTTCCTTAATTTTCAACGCTATGTGTCTGTTCACTTCTTCCTCCCAATTCGCTTTATCCAATGTGACAATGGTCGCGAGTTTGATAACATTAAAAATCGTACTTTCTTCTTACAACATGGCATCCTGCTTAGGTTCTCATGTCCCTACACCTCCCCTCAAAATGGTAAAGCAGAACGCTCTCTTCGCACCCTCAATGATATAGTTCGCACTCTCCTCATTCAATCATCTATGCCTCCCAAGTTTTGGGCTGAAGCCCTACACATGGCCACCTTCCTTCTAAATATTCGACCTTCCAAAACTAAACCCAACACTACTCCCTATTATTCCCTCTTTCTTTCCCATCCCGACTACTCCGCGGTTCGTGTTTTCGGTTGTCTCTGTTTTCCCAATGCCTACGCCACTTCTGCAAATAAATTGTCACCACGCTCTATCCCATGTGCTTTTCTCGGCTTCTCTGACGAGCACAAAGGCTATCGCTGTCTCGACCTTCACACCGGACACGTTCATGTCTCTCGTCATGTCACGTTTGCTGAGCACATTTTTCCTTTCTCACAACGCACTACTACACCATCCAACACCCCTAGCTCCGCAAACACCCCCTCTCCCCGTCCTTTCCAACTATATACTCCCCTACCTGTCGAACACAACTTATCACCACCACCATTAACACCCACCATAGCCAATCCCAACCATACACTCACCCCACCCGAGACGTCCCCAACACCCCCGACCCCTGCTCCCTCCCCAACACCCCCGGCCCCTACTCCCACTCCACCACCCAGCCCTGCTCCCACTCCACTACCCAGCCCTACTCCTTCGTCCGACTCTTCCGCTGCGCCGGACTCACCAGTACCCACCTTACCCCCTCGTGCTATTCCTACAGCAGCCCCGATTAATGATCATCGCATGCGTACTAGGGCCAAATCAGGATTTCATCAACCCCAAGACCGCCTAAACCTTCATACCTCCGTATCTCTCACTTCTCTTCCAAAGAATTACAAAACTGCTCTACTTGATCCCAATTGGGCCGCTGCCATGCAAGAAGAATATAATGCTTTACTTCAAAACAACACCTGGCAACTTGTTCCTCGTCCTCCCAATACAAATATTGTTTCTGGCAAATGGATTTTTCGCCAAAAGTTCCACTCCGATGGGAGCCTC
Organism: Aegilops tauschii subsp. strangulata; assembly: GCF_002575655.3. Lineage (NCBI taxonomy): Eukaryota > Viridiplantae > Streptophyta > Magnoliopsida > Poales > Poaceae > Aegilops > Aegilops tauschii. Next base: position 647,328,790 of record NC_053041.3, on the reverse strand, counting down.
TCACGATATAAAGCCAGGTGGGTTTGTCGTGGCTTTTCTCAGCAGCAAGGAATTGATTACGAAGAAACCTTCTCTCCTGTTGTTAAACCTAGCACCATTCACACCGTTCTTAGTGTTGCTGTCTCCTCTTCATGGCCCATTCACCAACTTGATGTTAAAAATGCTTTCCTCCATGGTTCCCTTCAAGAAACTGTCTACTGCCAGCAACCTCTGGGTTTTGAAAATCCATCCTTTCCAACTCATGTATGTCTTCTTCAGAAATCTCTCTACGGTCTTAAACAGGCCCCACGAGCTTGGTTTCAACGCTTCTCCTCCTTCATTCAAACAATAGGCTTCACTCCATCTCTCTCCGACACCTCTCTTTTTGTGTATCATCAAACTTCTGACACTGCCTATTTACTTCTCTATGTAGATGATATCATTCTTACCGCCTCCTCTCAAAAGTTCTTAGATCATATTGTCTCTCTTCTTAGATCTGAATTTTCTATGACTGACCTAGGACTCCTTCATCATTTCTTAGGCATTGCTGTTGTTCGAGATTCCTCCAGCCTTTTTCTTTCCCAACGCCAGTATATTCTTGATCTTCTTAATCGTGCTGGTATGCTTGACTGTCAATCATCTCGCACTCCTGTCGATACTAGTTTTAAACTTTCGGCTACCGGTGAACCCTTTTCCGATCCTACTCTCTATCGTAGCCTAACAGGTGCTCTCCAATATCTCACCATTACTCGTCCTGAAATCTCTTTTGCTGTTCAACAAGCATGTCTCTATATGCATGATCCCCGGGTTCCTCACTATAATCATGTTAAACGCATTCTTCGGTATTTAAAAGGAACTCTCAATCATGGTCTCCACCTCAATAATTCTTCTCCAAACTCGCTTACCGCATACTCTGATGCAGACTGGGCTGGTTGTCCTGACACTCGAAGGCCCACTTCCGGTTTTTGTGTTTTTCTTGGTAACAATTTGATTTCTTGGTCTTCGAAAAGACAGGTTACAGTCTCACGTTCGTCGGCCGAGGCTGAGTATCGCGCTGTGGCACATGCCGTTGCAGATACAATCTGGATTCGGCAGTTACTCTCCGAGCTACACAGGCCTATTGAGCAGGCCACTATTGTCTACTGTGACAACATATCAGCAGTCTACATGACCAGCAATCCAGTTCAACACCGACGCACAAAGCATATTGAGATTGATATTCATTTTGTTCGTGAAAAGGTTGCTCTTGGTCAGGTTCGGGTGCTTCATGTTCCCTCTACGGCTCAGTTTGCTGACATTTTCACCAAGGCACTGCCTACTAAGCCGTTTCAAGATATCTGTTTCAGTCTCAATGTCGTTGAGCCTGCCGTTGATACTGCGGGGGGATGTTAGAGTAGTCATTATGGTATACGACTTCTAGTCCAAGTCAGTTTTGTACCCCTACCCCAAGTCGGTTTGTACCCTCTTATATACTCTTGTATGCCGCACCAAATCATCAATAAGCAACAGTTTTATTCAGCTTTCATTGTTGTCCTTAGACACTTCTCTCCTGCTCTTCTTTCTAACAAGTATTCCCTCCCTCCCAAAACGTATTACACTATGGGATACGGCGTAATTAAGCAAAAACGAACGGCCCGGCTGCGGAGCACATAGCAGGGTGGTGCTCTATCTTTTTTATAGGAAAATTAGGTAGTGGGTCACAGCAATTTAGAAATGATGGATTTTTATATAAGAGTAATGCGTTCTTGTTGTGTGGTGCCTAGAAAACAACCTAGCTGCAGGCTCCATTTGGTGCCATGCCATGATGGAGCCATTTTTAACAATACAAGAGGAATAAAGAAATTTGTTGGCCGACATGACAGCAGCTCCTAACTTGATTTAGTCGTTGCAGGCCCTCCACTACGCATAAAATAAACCAATCTTTTAGAAAAGCAATAATCACCCCTGATCATCTCAGCGTCGGAATCATGTCGGCGGCTGACTGTTCCTCTAGCCAGGTTGCATCTGATGTCGACATAAATTTGTTTTTCCATGCCATGGATAGATGTTGCTGTCCATTGGTGTTAGCTGATTACAAAAATAGCCTGCCCAATTCTGCCCCTCACACTCTTGTGATATCCAACCAATGTCCCTGCGAAGCTCAGGAGCCTCCCATCCATGGCACCCAATTTGTACCACAGCAGTCTTCCAGGGGCCTGGAGGAGAGAAGGGAGATGTGACAGGTTGTTTGCGCCCATCCATGGCCCTGTTGTGTTGTCACCCACCAGAAGAAGAATGGAGCTTCTGTCTGTCTGTCTGGATCGGAGGATTTTGAGCTGCGAGGGGTGGAGAAATTAGGGGGAGGAAAGCGTGGTGGATCCATTTAGAGGCGCGCTCCCTCTTTTGGCTGGGTTCCTTGGGAAAGCAGGGAGGGGAGGAGGGTGGTGGCCATTGAGGTGGTGGCCGTCGCCGCCCTTCCCTTGGCTCCCCGCCTTCCTCTTCCGCCTCCTCCTCTTGCTCCAATAATCCTCCCATCCTCAGCAATCTTCTTCAAGAGGTAATCATCTATCAATCAATCAGTCAATCCATCCATCAATCGAGGAGCAGTTTGCCAGTTACTTGTTGTGCTTAGTTCCAGCTCCTGATCTGATAGATGAATTTTGTTCTTTCCTTTTTGTTCGCATGTTGATTCCGGTGATTAGTTGCGTAGTAATTGAAGAGGATCTCCCTGTGTCCAGATGCTAATTTCCGTTTCCTGTGCCGGCTGGATTTGATCCTCAAATCGAATCGAAATAAATGGGGGAAAGAATCTCTCTTTAATTTTTTTTATTTTTATTTTTTGCAAAAGGAAAGAATCTCTGCAAATCAATCGATTATCCGTGCATCCAATTAGCCCCGTAATCGCCGTTCATAGGATCCAATTTTATTATTCCCGCGCGCTGACGCAAAAAAAATTCACATTTCGTGGTCGTTGCTGTTGAAGGTCTGCGCAAGAAAGGGGATCCGTCCATGGCGGTGGTGCTGGACTCGTACGTGAAGCGGTGCGCGGCGGCGCTGGAGGAGTTCGCGGGGCAGGAGGCCTGCGGCGCGCTCGGCATCCGGGACAACGTGCGGGGCCTGCTGGGCACGCTGGCGCGCATCGACGCCGTCGTCTCCCACGAGGAGCGGCGCCGGGTGCTCAGCTCCCGGGTGGACGCCTGGGTGGTGCTGCTCAAGGACGTCATGTACGAGGTGGACGACGTGCTGGACGTCTGCGCAGCCGAGGGCGCCAAGATCCTCGCCGACGACCACCCGCCCGCCCCCAAGGTGCGCTGCGCCTTCATGTTCTCCTGCTTCCGCTACTCGGGGCCCCAGAAGTTCCACCACGAGATCGGCTTCACCATCCGGGACATCGACATCCGGCTCCGGGAGATCGAGGACGAGATGCCGCCGCTCCCCGCCGCCGGGGCGTCCCCGCGCCCCGGGGGCGCCAGGAGGGATTGGTTCACCAGTGAAATGTCCAAGAGCTGCCACGACGACGTGGTGAAGCCTCGCGCCGCGGTGGGGACGCAGGTCCACAAGTCCGTGGCCGGCCTCGTGCCGAGGTTGCTCAGGGAGGGCAAGAAGAAGGTGGACGTCTTCGCCGTCGTCGGCGCCGTGGGGATCGGCAAGACCACGCTTGCCAGGGAGATATTCACCGACGAGAGGATGACTGAAAACTTCCCCATCTGCGTGTGGGTGAAGATGTCGAAGGATCTGTCCGAGGCAGCTTTCTTGAAGAAGATCATCGCCGGCGCCGGTGTAAATGCTGGGGACACAGAGAACAAGGAGGACCTCCTCGGCCTCCTCAGCTCTGCTCTTTCAAAGAGGTTTCTCATCGTCTTGGATGACCTGGACAGCCCGGGTATATGGGACGATCTGCTGAAAGATCCACTGGGAGACGGCGTGGCAAGGGGCAGAATACTGGTCACGACACGGGACGAGGAGGTGGCGGCAGGCTTGAAGGCAGTCGTCCACCGCGTCGACAAAATGGATGCAGAGAACAGCTGGGCGTTACTGCACGAGCAGGTCTTCCTGGAATCCGATTCAGAGGAGGTCCAAGCGCTGGAGGATGTCGGGATGAAGATCGCGGAGAAATGCGAGGGCCATCCTCTGGCAATCAAGGTCATCGCAGGTGTCCTGAGGTCGAGAGGCACGAGCAAGGCCGAGTGGGAGATGGTCCTGAAAAGCGACGCTTGGTCGATGCGGCCGTTGCTTCAGCAGGTGCCACAGGCTCTCTACTTGAGCTATGTTGATCTGCCTTCTGAACTCAAGGAGTGCTTCCTCCATTCCTCTCTGTACCCAGAAGACTGCCCCGTTCGACGCTTTGATCTCGTGCGGCACTGGATTGCCGAAGGCCTTGTCAAGCCCAGAGAGAACAAGGAACTGGAAGAGTCTGCTGAAGAGTACTATCTGGAATTGATAGGCAGAAACTTGTTACAGCCTGATCCTGACAATCTTGACCAGTGCTGGATGACACATGATCTCCTACGATCTCTTGCCCGCTTCCTGATAACAGATGAGAGCATCTTAATTGACGGTCAGGAGAGATCGAGCATGGGCTCGTTGTCCTCATTGTCAAAGCCTCGGCATCTTGCATTGTGTAACATGGAGAACAGCTTGGAGGATCCGATTTCAGTGAAGCAGCAGATGAGCCTAAGGTCACTGATGCTCTTCAACAGCCCGAATGTCAGAGTGATAGACAATCTTCTTCTCGAGTCAGCCACGTGCTTGCGTGTCTTGGACTTGAGCAACACAGCAATAGAGGCTCTCCCAAAATCCGTCGGCACCTTGCGACATCTGAGGTACCTCAATCTTGACGGGACTCAGCTCAGCGACCTACCCTCCTCCGTCGGCTTTCTCGTAAATTTGCAGACCTTGAGCCTTGAAGGCTGTCAAAGATTGCAGAAACTCCCTTGGTCCATCAGTGAATTGCAAGAGCTTAGAAGCCTTTGTCTCGAGGGAACCTCCCTACGCTATGTGCCAAAAGGTGTGGGTGAACTCAAGCATCTTAACCATCTATCTGGTCTGATCATTGGTCAGGACAACAATGATCCTGAGGGCTGTGACTTGATTCACCTTAGAGCCATGTCTGAATTGAGGTACCTTCAGATAGAGAGACTTGATAGGGCTACTTCTGGGGCTTCTGCACTCGCAAACAAGCCATTCCTGAAGGTTCTACACCTGTCTGAGCAAGCAGCATTAATTGAAGAAGAAGAGAATGATGAAGAGCAGGAGAACCAAGAGGGCGCAGAGAAAGAAGAAAAGGACGGACATGAAGTAAAAAATGCTCAGTGGATTAGAGATGATTCAGCTAAAGTGAGTGAAAAGATATGGAATGAGCTCACCCCACCCAATAGCGTCGAGAAGCTGGTAATCAAGAACTACCAAGGTCAAAAGTTTCCGAACTGGATGGCGGGTCCCAAGCTAAGCACCTCCTTCCCTGCCCTTGCCTTCCTTGATCTTGACAACTGCATGTCATGCACCACTCTGCCTGCCCTTGGCCGCCTGAAACAGCTCAAGTCTCTGGAAATCTCAAATGCAGACTCCATTGTCGCCATCGGTTCTGAATTCCTCGGCACCACTGTGATGTCACAAGCCATCTCATTCCCCAAGCTTCAGGTTTTGAAGCTAAGAAACATGAAGAATCTGGAAGACTGGTCCTTAAGTGTGGAAGAGAGCCAGACATTGCTGCCCTGTCTCAAGTCACTGCACATACAGTTCTGCCCTAAACTCAAAGCTCTGCCGGAAGGTCTGAAGGACGCTGCTCTGTGCGACCTTCGTGTTGAGGGTGCACATTGCCTTACAGAGATAAAGGACCTGCCAAAACTATCTGATGAACTCTATCTGAAAGATAACAGGGCGCTTCTGAGGATCTCCAACCTACCCGCACTCAAGTCACTCACCATCGACGACTGCGCGAAGCTGAAGCACGTGTCGGGCCTCGACACGCTGCAGCATCTCAGGCTTGTGTTCCCCCCATCCACGGAGACATACTATTTCGAGGAGTTGGTCATCTTCTGGAACATCGCGTTCCCACGGTGGCTGGAGCTGCTGATCCGTTTGCAGGCCAATGGCCTGCGTCGATTCGAGCTGCAGTGTGCACTCCCTTTACTCAGGAGCTGCCTGGAGGGTGGGAAGAACTGGCACGTTGTGCAGCAGATCCCTGAGGTGCGCATCACAAGCACCGATGGCAACAAGTACATAAGGTACAGCAAGGCCCGCCGCATCTACGAGACGAATGCTCAGTGTGAAGAGAAGTCTACCTAAAAATCTTGGTATGCTGTCTTCTCCACTTTTCAGTACTTGTGAAGTTGTCATCTTATCCTTAATCTCTCGAGTGATACGGTTTAATATGGTTTAAGTACTTGCAGGAGTACTTGGCAGCTGTTTGGTAGACATGTTCGGTCCGACCGTCCCTACTGCTCCAGGAGATGTCGTGGTTTACATCAGGGAGTCGTCGTGTTGTTACTAGAAAAGGTTTGATGAGGCCTGAGGAATGAGTACTGTATTTTTGGCGAATCAGACAGCAGATGGTCTCCCCCCCCCCCCCCCCCCCCCCCGTTTCTCAGTACTGAACTTGGCTTAACTCCTTCACCAATACTTGATGTGTGATTCTTCTCCGTTTCCTGGTTCTGGCGATTTGTAAATTGTAAACATTGAGCTTGATGGATTTTGATGAGTGTAAAGTATTGCCACTTGTGTACATGGATTTGTTTTTTTCTTTTCGTGTCAGAATGTTTTCTATCAAACATGTATATTTATGTATTTGGCAAACTTATGTGCGCAAATTTCGTGATTATCCTGAAATTGGATTCTCTCAATTTGCTGAATAACTTGAAAGGAGATGGATGCTACAATCTCTCGAAATTTGTATTCTGATTAACGAAAAAAAAATTGCTTGTATATCTCTCTTTGATGCTATTGAGTTTTCGAAATAAAGAGCTCAGCTCATGTATCTCTTTTTTTTCATTTGATGCTCTGGAGTTCGCTTTTTGGCATTGAGATTGCAACAAGGTGATCCCTGGTCTTTTGCTTCATATCAGTAGCCAGCAATCTGCTGTGCATCTTCTGAAAGTTTAAGGAAGCTTAACCCAAGCTCCAAGAGAGAATATGCTTTGATTGCCTTTTGTGATCTTCTGAAAGTTCTTGGCCTAGTGTGGATATCCAATGGCAAAAAGTTTACCTAGTGCCTCACGTTTGGGCGTCAAACAAAACTGCTGGCATAGGGATAAGAAATGGTGACAAGTCACGAGGAATCTTACAGTGTCATGATGTAATGCCGCCTTTCTTGCCTTGTGTGTTTCTTTGGAATAACTTCTCCCAGGTGTTGTGCTTTCTCCTTCCAGCTTAGCATCATCTACCTTGCATTTCCAGCCATGTCCAGAGAAAATAAATGTTTCTCCATGGAGGGAGGTTTTGTGCCCTCTCCTATAAATTGTTGTCCATCAGCACCCAGACAATCACAATCTTCTCCACAACATAATTTCTTAGTTGCTTCTCCCAAAATAGTTGTTGGATCTTCTCCACCCAGTTTATCAAGCCTGGTAGTCTTCCACCATGGCCTCCAAGCTCAGCTTCAAGAGAATGGACAGCATTGCTGAAACCATGCCTGATGCGCTACAACAAAGCCGGTACCAGATGAAGAGGTGCTTTCAAAGGTAATATAAACCAAACTTGGAGTGTGTGCTTTAATACATGTAGTGAGTTCTTTATGCCATGCATTGCATCAAGAAATATTTGCTGCTGTGGAAGCCATGTCATCCTGAAATCTGGGACGAAAAATGCTTCAGGTATGTATCGAAGGGCAGAAGGCTGTTGAAGAACCAGCAGCTCGTGGAGGAGCTGGAAAAATCACTAGATGACAAAGCTGAGAAGGAAAAGCTTGTTGAAGGCTTTCTCGGTTACATTATTTGTTCGACGCAGGTTATTTTTGCTTTAAAATGACCAATTCTCTTATGTAGCTAGAATTTTGGTAGGATGGAACATATTAACTTGAATAACCTGTATGTTTGCAGGAAGCAGTAGTGCTACCACCGTTCGTTGCATTCGCTGTCAGAATGAATCCTGGCATCTGGGAATATGTCAAAGTTCACTCTGATGATCTGTCCGTCGAGGGAATCACTCCGTCAGAGTACCTGAAGTTCAAAGAGACCTTATATGATGAGAAATGGTATGTCTTACTTTTACCAAATATCATGTGAGTTTTGACATGGATCAGAGAGGTAATTTAATTCTAGATGAGTAAAATCATCTGAAAAATATGGTCTGTTCATGTGAATTTCAGGGCCAAGGATGACAATTCATTGGAAGTTGATTTTGGTGCTCTTGACCTCTCAACACCTCATCTGACGCTGCCCTCGTCCATAGGGAATGGGATGCAGTTTGTCTCCAAATTCATGTCTTCAAAGTTGAATGACAAGCCTGAAAGCATGAAGCCGTTGCTAGACTATTTGCTCACCCTGAATTACCGCGGCGAGGTAAAGAGTTCAGTCATCCATATCACAGAGACTATCAGAAGATCAGAAGTAACGGACTGATTGAACTTGTATATCCTTATGAACATGCAGAAACTGATGGTTAACGACACAATCGACTCAGTGGACAAGCTTCAGACAGCGCTGCTCCTCGCAGAAGTTTTTGTCAGCGGGCTGCCTAAATTCACACCATATTTGAAATTTGAACAGAGGTGATGTGCTGCCATATTAAGTAGACATATAATCCATGGTGCAGAAATATGCAACTATGCCTAACGTTTCTTCACGGATTGTGTTGCAGATTTCAGGAGTGGGGGTTGGAGAAAGGATGGGGTGAAAATGCCGAGAGGTGCAAGGAGACTCTGAATTTCCTATCTGAAGTGCTCCAGGCACCAGATCCTATCAACATGGAGAAGTTCTTCAGCAGGGTTCCATCCATATTTAACATTGTCGTCTTCTCTATCCATGGTTACTTTGGCCAAGAGAAGGTTCTAGGATTGCCAGACACCGGCGGTCAGGTATCGATATTAGCAAATAATAGGAGATAATATTCTGATCAGGGTATCATATTCTGAAGGCATGGTTTTTCTGTGACAGGTTGTTTACATCCTGGACCAAGTCAGGTCCATGGAAGAGGAGCTGGTGCAAAGAATCAAGCAGCAGGGTTTGCATATAACACCAAAGATTCTTGTGGTAAGGCCGTGATCCTAGCCATTCCTGCTATGTCATTTGTAGAACTGCTAAACTAATGGCTACTATTGCGCCGCAGCTAACAAGACTGATACCAGATTCCAAAGGCACAAAATGTAATGTGGAGCTCGAACCGGTTGAAAATACAAAATATTCACAAATACTCCGTGTGCCATTCAAGACTGAAGACGGGAAAGATTTGCGCCAGTGGGTGTCCCGGTTTGACATTTACCCGTACCTAGAGAGATATACTCAGGTTTGCCAGCTGCGAATTATTAATTATCAGCACTCTCATGTTAGTGATATTCAGTAAAATTTCATCCTGGCATGATTTCAGGATGCTTCTGCCAAAATTCTTGACATTCTAGAGGGCAAACCAGACTTGATCATTGGCAACTACACTGACGGCAACTTGGTGGCATCCCTCATGTCGAGCAAACTAGGCGTAACACAGGTGAAAAAATATCTAATCAAATAGGATTCCTCAAGATTTCTTATACCACCAACCACAGTTGATATGACATCCCTAAGTGCTCCTTCTGACAGGGAACAATTGCACATGCTCTCGAGAAGACAAAGTATGAGAACTCAGATGCTAAGTGGAGAGAGCTGGACCAAAAATACCACTTCTCCTGCCAATTTACTGCCGATATGATTGCCATGAATACTACTGACTTTATCATCACTAGCACATACCAAGAAATTGCTGGGAGGTCAGTAGAATGAATACTACTGTAACTTCAGTGCTCTAACAGCGCTCGAGTACTTGCACCTAGAAACTTCTAACATTGACATATTGTGCAGCAAGGAGAAGCCTGGTCAATATGAACACCACTATGCATTCACAATGCCCGGTCTTTGCCGCTTCGCCACGGGCATCAATGTCTTTGATCCGAAGTTCAACATTGCTGCACCTGGTGCCGATCAGTCCGTCTACTTCCCCTACACACAGAAGCAGAAGCGGCTGACAGGCTTACACCCACAGATTGAGGAGTTACTGTACAGCAAGGAGGATACAGACGAACACATGTAAGTCAAGTCCCTTGGGAACACACATACTTTTGTTTGATCAGACAAAGTTGCTAACTGTTGTAATGCTACCAAATTCAGAGGGTATCTGGCAGACAAAAATAAGCCAATCATCTTCTCGATGGCAAGGCTAGACAAGGTGAAGAACATCACTGGACTAGTGGAGTGGTATGGCCAGAACAAGAAGGTCAGGGACCTTGTGAACCTCGTCGTCGTCGCAGGCCTCCTGAATGCTGCGCAGTCCAAGGACCGAGAAGAGATAGACGAGATCAACAAGATGCACAATTTGATTGACAAGTACCAGCTGAAAGGACAGATCCGGTGGATCAAGGCTCAGACTGACCGTGTCCGTAACGGCGAGCTGTACCGTTACATTGCAGATACAAAGGGTGCATTTGTTCAGGTATACCTCACTCTACCCTTTTCTTTCTTGATTAAATCAACTCTAACCTCACAATACATATCTCTGGTTTCAGCCTGCACTCTACGAAGCATTTGGGCTAACAGTCATCGAGGCGATGAACTGCGGGCTTCCAACCTTCGCGACAAACCAGGGAGGGCCAGCGGAGATCATTGTCGATGGCGTCTCGGGTTTCCACATAAACCCGATGAACGGCAGGGAGGCTGGCACCAAGATTGCAGACTTCTTCCAGAAGTGCAAGGAAGACCCAAGCTACTGGAACAAGGTGTCCACTGCTGGACTTCAGCGCATCTACGAATGGTAGGCGCCTACTCTTGCCCAGCCTCATGAATGGCAGGCACCAATCTTGCTACCACCTGGTGTGAAAATCTAACCGTGTACTATTCATGATGGCAGCTACACATGGAAGATATACGCGACTAAAGTGCTGAACATGGGATCGATGTATGGCTTCTGGAGGACTCTGAACAAGGAGGAGAGAGCGGCCAAACAGCGGTACCTGCAGATGTTCTACAATCTTCAGTACAGGAACCTGGTGAGTTCACGATCCGCGGTGCATCTTCAGTACATAAACACAATGCAACCAAGAGCATGTCTGATCAAATGACCACAACGTCTTTTCTTTCATTCAGGTGAAGACTGTCCCTAGAATAGGGGAGCAGCCCCCGAGGACCACAGCCTCGACCTCGACAGCAGGCGCTGCGGTGGTGCGTGACGAGATTATAGTGAGGCCGAAAGAAAGGCAAGTGTGCGCGCTCTTACGAAATTTACTCAAGAGAGACCGGGAAGCGACTGACTGACTGACTAAACCATTTGTTGTTTGGTATTTTGGGGGGCGCTGCTGCTGCTGCTGCAGAAAGCCGCGGAACCGGATCCAGAGGTTAGTGTTTGGTTCTACCTCCCAGCAGTGAAAACAACGGTGATTGTGTTAATGGCTTTATGCTGATCTTTGATTATGTTTTCTTGTGTGCTCAGGATGATGACCAGCCTACTCGGGCCGAAGCGGCGTGCAAACAAATGATCAGAACAGCTACATGATGAGCCATGACTGTGTTCTGAAGAAAAATGTTCTCTGCTCCGTTCGTTCTGTCAGTACCAGAGTGTGAAGTGATTGGTGTTGAGGATTGGGATTTTTTTAATTGTGTTCGTTGTTGATAAATTGGAAACATGTAACAAAGATGAAATTGCCCATGGCAGCAAGTGTGTCTCCCCGACTGGAATTAAATATCTTATAAAAACTTACATGAGATTTGAAAGGGCTGTGTGCAATCTTTATCTGCTCCACATCAGCACACCAACTTACAGAATATGGTGCATTGTGTTTCTCTTGGTAGAACTTGCTTTGTTTCACCATTGCCTCCACTCATACTGTGTGAACCAGCTTGATGCAACAATAAAAATGGTGTTATTTGGTCTTAAAAAGACTTGTGTCTTTGAATGTTGTAATATTTGAAAAACAAACCCATTCATTTCTCGTTGCGAAGTCTACATTCATAAAATGAAAATTATATCATGGGAATGCACACACGCTTCTCTTCAAGCACAAATGTTGTAAAACTTTCAACTTGTTTCTCTCATATTTTTAGAAAACATATAAAAATGCTAGATCTTCGGCACTTTGCTGTAACGTCACATGCAATTCTATAATAAAATAGAAGTTCTTGATAAAATATGCTCAAAGAGGCTCAAATGATGACCAGAGTTCACCAGTTTACCTTCTCAATTCTTGATGCAAAATAGTTGTATCACATGTGCACCTACGACATGTTATCTAAAAGTATAACCATTTGTGCCATGACCAAAAACATAAAAAAAGAGTTAACATTATCCTCTATTATTTACATATCACTTGTTTTTTCTTTTGAGGGACATATATGATTATATTTTTAGATGAGAGATTTGCAAGTGCGCAAAACATATGTACCAACCTATATACATGAGTTGTTTCACATTTTCATAAAAATCCAAAAGGTCACATAAGCAACATTGGGTAAGGACGCAACTAGATTTTAAGCCTCTCAGCTTTATCACTCGGTTCACTAGTTTCTCAGGGTCATCTGTTTATTTTCTCTATGCAAGTAATAATAAAAATCATTTTCCAGGAGTAAAGATTTGTCCAACTTTTTAAAATGCATTTCATGGATTTCACGTGGAAATGACTATTCCATAGTAGTAGTTTTCTATGACCAACACACATGCCGCATATTTGTCCTTATTGTCCAATGCTACGAGTGCATAAAGTAATGTCCTTGGTAGGCAATGGTAAGAAAGGTATCATGAATAAGAAGAGGAGAGTGATCGTTGAGAGGTTCACATGATACCGAAGAGTACAAACCAATTCACTCGTAGGGGGAGCTATGAGGGCCAGGGGGCCAATGCCCCCCCCCCCCCCCCCCCCCAACACAAATCAAAGTCTCACTACAATGCATTGTTTTTATTATTTAAGTTAGTTCGTTTCATTTATGGAAATGTGAACAACATCTTAAGGTAGTTATTACCATGCTGTCCATGGGGGTGATGATCAATTGATCATGATGCATGTCTGAGAGGTAGCCATCAATAAGTGCAAAGAGGCTGACAATGCCAACCAGGCCCGTATGTAGGCATGTGCAGCCGGAGCGGTTGCACAGGGCCTCCAATTTTGAGGGGCCCCAGAATCAGCGATTACTAGTACTAGTCAACTGATTTGGCACTAATTAATGCGGTTTTATATAAGTATAAATGAAAAAGGACTCACCCTGAACATCGGAAACGCCTCCAGGCCAACCTCACATCTCTCTCTCGGTATTTGCGTTTCTTATTTTCACTGCACGTTGAGCGATCCGACCCCATGCATTGCCACACATCATGGTCTCCAACCTTTCTCCCCTCTAATTAGTTTCTTGTAGACATTTTTTTGTTCTTTCTGATTTTTTCATTATTATTTTCATTTTGGCAACAAGTAAAGTCCTTTTTGGTGATGATAAAATGTGAATTCTCTTAAAAATACTCTATCATCCGAATAATTAATACAAAAAAGTTCAATTAATATTTTTACATATAGAACCTAAATTTAATTTCGCACCGGGCCCTGGATTTGAAAGGTACGGCCCTGATGCCAACAAAACCATTGCTCATGTTCATTGCCTTGTCATATGGCATATTCATTTCCGGGAGGTAACCAACTAGTGTAAGAAAGATGGTACTCATGAATATCCTCTTGATCATCTGATATGACCAAGTCAATAATTGGCATTAATAATCTGGTACTTGTTCAAGTCGTCAGCGATGCTTCTGTTATACCAAAACAGTCTGATGATGAATATGTGCGAAAGTATATTTGCGTTGATAAGAAGTACAATGAAAAGATTGCAAATTTAGCTGAAGTTGCATGCATCCATTATATGGCATTATAGAGATGCACTTGACTAAGAAAGAGAAAATAAGATGCTGAGCATGCATGCATTAGGTGAGAAGAGGTACATATGTGTGCATGGAAGGAAGGGTTCATGCACTAAAGTGTTGATCAATCTTTTTATTAATATAGTACAATCAAAGTCCCTCACAAACACGAGCATGATCAATCTTTCTTTTGGTTGATACGTCTAGAATAAGTTCAAGTTTTAGATGTACAAATACATGGGATTTCTTTTCTTGATATTTATCACAGAATCCTAGTCTACTACTTCTCACGTCCAAGGCCACCGTAGCTAGACGTGCACGTCAGAAGGTTTCGATGGTGGATATTACTTTCCTTGAGAGATAGCAGACGGGGGCCACCAAAGAAATTATCTTTACTTATTTTTGGTATTTATTCTGTAGCGATTATCTGCTAAAATAAAGCACGTAATTAAGTTTGCTTCCTTACTTGTTTGGACGAGAGTTAGAGATAAACCAAAGGTTTTGTTCTATCAGCTTATTAGCCAAGTTTGAGTCGGTTGTACTAGTGTAAATAATTATGGTACGGTCTTTGTAATATGTAATATGCCAAAAAACTGTTTTTTCGACATGATTCTATAGATAGCTTTTGTGACATACTATTACACATGCTTTACTAATCAAATTGAAGACTAAAATGTGGTGCCCGACTTATCAAACCGTATAGAGGTAGTACATGTTTGCCTCTCAAAAAGTGATTGTAGCCTCAGCAAAATACTAGAATGATCCCGGGTCTGAAAGTTTAGCAGAAAAAAAAAACAATATTCATAAGTTTTCAGAAATTCAGAAATGCACATATATACTGAGTTGAAATTTATGTTTTCCATAAACATAATTGTAACACCCGCGAAAAAACATAAATTGCAAGTTTTTTTAATAAAAATATCAGAAACGCAAATTCTCGAAAAGTCATATGTCCATTTTACTGACCTTCATGGAAAAGGAAAAACCAAAATGTTATCATCATCATTTCCTCATTTTCACCGGGATCTCAAACTGTTTTAGTATTTCATTAATATTTACACGTGTAAGTTTCTTACCAATGCATATGTGCGCGATTTTTTTCAGAACATTTAAATAAATTTTAAACAAAAAAATAGAAAATTGCCAGTGCGTTGCAGAATGCATAAATATTGTAGTATGTTAGCCTGTGGCCGTGCGGCCATCATTTGTACATCGGCATGTTAAAGATTTATTGATTTTGTACGCAATCATTTGATTTATCTATTATTATTTTTTGCAAGGAAAACATCCAATCTATTCATCAACGGTCAAGGTAGTGCAAAGAACATCAAAAGTAAAAAAAAATACATCCAGGTTCGTAGACCACCTAGCGATGATTACAAGCACTGGAGCGAGCCGAAGGTTCGCCATCGTCATCGTCCATTCCTCATCGGCGCCGGGCAAATCTTGTTGTAGTAGACAATCGGGAAGTCGTCGTGCTAAGACCCCATAGGACCAGCACACCAGGACAACAATTGCCGAGTGCTCGTCCATACTTGTTGTGTCGCTCCGCCGGAACACGGTGAGGACAAGCGGGAGAGAAAAGACATGACAGAGGTCTCATTTTCCAAAATTCAAATAATATGCAGTTTTTCTAAAATTCAAATCATAATTATGAAGAAAAATAATTCATACGGGAGCCGTGTACTACAGTTGCCATGATTTGAATTGCCTACGACCAGACCATAAATCGGAAAAATGCGTCTTCATACGATACCCTAAGAAAAATAATTCATACGGGAGCCGTGTACTACAGTTGCCAGAAGGTATACCCAATGGTTTCCTTAGGGTATCGTATGAAGACGCATTTTTCCGACTTGGGTTCGAGCTTTTCAGGTTGCAGTTTCTTGACATAAGCATCGCATCCCCAAACTTTAAGAAACGACAGCTTAGGTTTCTTTCCAAACCATAATTCATACGGTGTCGTCTCAACGGATTTCGACGGAGCCCTATTTAAAGTGAATGCGGCAGTCTCTAAAGCATAACCCCAGAATGATAGCGGTAGATCGGTAAGAGACATCATAGATCGCACCATATCCAATAGAGTGCGATTACGACGTTCGGACACACCATTACGCTGAGGTGTTCCAGGCGGCGTGAGTTGTGAAACAATTCCACATTTTCTTAAGTGTGTGCCAAATTCGTGACTCAAATATTCCCCTCCACGATCTGATCGTAAGAACTTTATTTTCCTGTCACGTTGATTCTCAACCTCACTCTGAAATTCCTTGAACTTTTCAAAGGTCTCATACTTGTGTTTCATTAAGTAGACATACCCATATCTACTCAAGTCATCAGTGAGGGTGAGAACATAACGATAGCCACCGCGAGCCTCAACGCTCATTGGAACGCACCCATCAGTATGTATGATTTCCAATAAGTTGGTTGCTCGCTCCATTGTTCCGGAGAACGGAGTCTTGGTCATTTTGCCCATGAGGCATGGTTCGCACGTGTCAAATGATTCATAATCAAGAGACTCCAAAAGTCCATCTGCATGGAGTTTCTTCATGCGTTTGACACCAATGTGACCAAGGCGGCAGTGCCACAAGTATGTGGGACTATCATTATCAACCTTACATTTCTTGGTATTCACACTATGAATATGTGTAACATCACGTTCGAGATTCATTAAGAATAAACCATTGACCAGCGGGGCATGACCATAAAACATATCTCTCATATAAATAGAACAACCATTATTCTCGGATTTAAATGAGTAGCCATCTCGCATTAAACGGGATCCAGATACAATGTTCATGCTCAAAGCTGCACTAAATAACAATTATTGAGGTTTAAAACTAATCCCGTAGGTAAATGTAGAGGTAGCGTGCCGACGGCGATCACATCGACCTTGGAACCATTCCCGACGCGCATCGTCACCTCGTCCTTCGCCAGTCTCCGCTTATTCCGCAGCTCCTGCTTTGAGTTACAAATATGAGAAACCACACCGGTATCAAATACCCAGGAGCTACTACGAGCGCTGGTTAGGTACACATCAATAACATGTATATCACATATACCTTTGGTATTGCCGGCCTTCTTATCCGCTAAGTATTTGGGGCAGTTCCGCTTCCAGTGACCGTTTCCCTTGCAATAAAAGCAATCAGTCTCAGGCTTAGGTCCATTCTTTGTCTTCTTCCCGGCAGCTTGCTTACCGGGCGCAGCAACTCCCTTGCCGTCTTTCTTGAAGTTCTTCTTACCCTTGCCTTTCTTGAACTTAGTGGTTTTATTCACCATCAACACTTGATGTTCCTTTTTGATCTCCACCTCCGCTGATTTCAGCATTGAATATACCTCAGGAATGGTCTTTTCCATCCCCTGCATATTGAAGTTCATCACAAAGCTCTTGTAGCTAGGTGGGAGCGACTGAAGGATTCTGTCAATGACCGCGTCATCCGGGAGATTAACTCCCAGCTGAGACAAGCGGTTGTGCAACCCAGACATTTTGAGTATGTGTTCGCTGACGGAACTATTCTCCTCCATCTTACAACTGTAGAACTTGTCGGAGACTTCATATCTCTTGACCCGGGCATGAGCTTGGAAAACCATTTTCAGCTCTTGGAACATCTCATATGCTCCGTGCTGCTCAAAACGCTTTTGGAGCCCCGGTTCTAAGCTGTAAAGCATGCCGCACTGAACCAGGGAGTAATCATCACTACGCGACTGCCAGGCGTTCAGAACGTCTTGAGTTGCTGGGAAAACAGGTGCATCACCTAGCGGTGCTTCAAGGACATATGCTTTCTTGGCAGCTATGAGGATAATCCTCAGGTTACGGACCCAGTCCGTGTAGTTGCTACCATCGTCTTTCAGCTTGGTTTTCTCTAGGAACGCGTTGAAGTTGAGGGCAACATTAGCGTGGGCCATTTGATCTACAAGACATATTGTAAAGATTTTTAGACTAAGTTCATGATAATAAAGTTCATCTAATCAAATTATTAACGAACTCCCACTCAGACAGACATCCCTCTAGTCATCTAAGTCAACTAGGCCGTGTCCGATCATCACGTGGGACGGACTAGTCATCATCGGTGAACATCTTCATGTTGATCGTATCTGCTATACGACTCATGTTCGACCTTTCGGTCTCTTGTGTTCCGAGGCCATGTCTGTACATGCTAGGCTCGTCAAGTCAACCTAAGTGTATTGCGTGTGTAAATCTGGCTTACACCCGTTGTATGCGAACGTTAGAAGCTATCACACCCGGTCATCACGTGGTGCTTCGGAACAACGAACCTTCGCAACGGTGCACAGTTAGGGGGAACACTTTCTTGAAATTTTAGCGAGGGATCATCTTATTTATGCTACCGTCGTTCTAAGCAAATAAGATGTAAAACATGATAAACATCACATGCAATCGAATAGTGACATGATATGGCCAATATCATTTTGCTCCTTTTGATCTCCATCTTCGGGGCGCCATTTTCATCATCGTCACCGGCATGACACCATGATCTCCATCATCGTGTCTTCATGAAGTTGTCTCGCCAATTATTACTTCTACTACTATGGCTAACGGTTAGCAATAAAGTAAAGTAATTACATGGCGTTTCAGTTGACACGCAGGTCATAAATAAATTAAGACAACTCCTAGGCTCCTGCCGGTTGTCATACTCATCGACATGCAAGTCGTGATTCCTATTACAAGAACATGATCAATCTCATACATCACATATATCATTCATCACATCCTTCTGGCCATATCACATCACATGACACTTGCTGCAAAAACAAGTTAGACGTCCTCTAATTGTTGTTGCAAACTTTTACGTGGCTGCTATAGGTTTCTAGCAAGAACGATTCTTACCTACGCCAAAACCACAACGTGATATGCCAATTTCTATTTACCCTTCATAAGGACCCTTTTCATCGAATCCGATCCGACTAAAGTGGGAGAGACAGACACCCGCTAGCTACCTTATGCAACTAGTGCATGTCAGTCGGTGGAACCTGTCTCACGTAAGCGTACGTGTAAGGTCGGTCCGGGCCGCTTCATCCCACGATGCCGCCGAATCAAGATAAGACTAGTAACGGCAAGTAAATTGACAAAATCAACGCCCACAACAACTTGTGTTCTACTCGTGCATAGAAACTACGCATAGACCTAGCTCATGATGCCACTGTTGGGGATCGTAGCAGAAATTTAAAATTTTCTACGCATCACCAAGATCAATCTATGGAGTCATCTAGCAACGAGAGAGATGAGTGCATCTACATACCCTTGTAGATCGCGAGTGGAAGCGTTCAAGAGAACGGGGTTGATGGAGTCGTACTCGTCGTGATCCAAATCACCGATGATCCTAGCGCCGAACGGACGGCACCTCCGCGTTCAACACACGTACGGTTGGGAGAGACGTCTCCTCCTTCTTGATCCAGCAGCACGACGGCGTGGTGGTGGAAGCAGCGGGGATCTTGGCAGGGCTTTGCCAAGCTCAGCGAGAGGGAGAGGTGTTACGGGGGGGGGGGGGGGGGGGGAGAGGGAGGCGCCAGGGGCTTGGGTGCGCAGCCCTCCCTCCCCCCTTTATATAGGGGCCCTGGGGGGGGGGGGGGGCGCCGGCCCCTGGAGATCCCATCTCAAAGGGGGGGGGGGGGCGGCCAAGGGGGGGACTTGCCCCCCAAGTCAGGTGGGGCGCCCCCCACCCCCAGGGTTTCCAACCCTAGGCGCAGGGGAGGCCCATGGGGGGCGCACCAGCCCACCAGGGGCTGGTTCCCTTCCCACTTCAGCCCATGGGGCCCTCCGGGATAGGTGGCCCCACCCGGTGGACCCCCGGGACCCTTCCGGTGGTCCCGGTACAATACCGGTGACCCCCGAAACTTTCCCGGTGGCCGAAACTGGACTTCCTATATACGAATCTTCACCTCCGGACCATTCCGGAACTCCTCGTGATGTCCGGGATCTCATCCGGGACTCCGAACAACTTTTGGGTTACCGCATACTAATATCTCTATAACCCTAGTGTTGAGGATATAACCATTGGAGTCACCCGCCCAGGAGGGGCCGGGTTACTCATAATGGTCATCACGTGAAGCCCAATACCAAACTTGAAGACGGCGGGTCAGTAATGGGCTTAAGACCCGGAGGCGGCTTAAGGCCCGTAGTGATAACCGCCGTTATGGTGAAACTTGTAGTGTAAGGCAAGAATAATTAAGAGTCCGAGCCGGACACTGTTATGAGCCGGCCGAGACTCTGAGAGCTGCTGGGCGTCAACCTCTCTATATAAAGGGACGACCCGGCGGCGGTTTAGGGACAAGCAAGGCAAACTCGATAACCAGGTAGGACGGTTTAGCTCCTGGTCATCGAAACCCTAATCAATACCACCTCAACTGGACGCAGGCTTTTACCTTCACCGCAAGGGGCCGAACCAGTATAACCCTCGCGTTCTTTTGTCCCGTTTAACCCCTTTAAGCTTCCTAGTTGCGATGGCTCCACGACTAAGTCCTTGCACTAGGACATCTGACGTGACAATTCCACGACAGTTGGCGCCCACCGTGGGGCTGGCGCACGGTGGATTTGAGTTCTCGAAGGGCAGCTTCGAAGGGCTCAAGGGATACGCTGTGGTCCGGATGACCAAGAGCCGTCGCGGCAAGCTCTACATCGATGATGCAAACTGGGGCCCCGACGCCGGCTCAATCGAGTATGGGTACCGGGTCCCCTTCGGCGGAATACATGTCTTCATTGGCAAGATTGGTGAGCCGGGCCCTGAGCCGGACCTCTGCACTGATCTCATCGAGACGGCTCAGCGTGCACGACCCGCCCGGGCTCTACCTGCCTTGAAGCATGCTTTCGTGGGATGTGTCCATGGACGACTCTCTGAAGGATCTGGATCTGGTGATGAGACGGCCGCCGGCTCTGACGGCGAGTCGGCTACGGATGAGTCAAACTCGTTGTATCAACTTCAAGATGGCAGGCTCAGGGGTTGTTCCGATGGCGACAGCATTCCGGACCCCTTTGAGCTGCCGAGCCGGGTTGGAATCTTCATGGCCGGCGCACAACCTGTTCAAAACCCCGCCACCGGGTCAGGAAGCCCTGTGCCCGCGCCGGCTCAGGTGCTGATGGATCTCACGGACAGGATGACGGCCCTATTGACCGCTACGGTCGCCCCGGCGGATCAAGCTCAGCATGACGCGGAGGTGGCACAGTTAAAGTTGGATCTAGTAAAAGCCAAGGAGGATCTGGCGGCGGAAGGGATCAGGATGGCTGCAGAGAGAGCGGCTCTCGACGCCCAGACTCAGCTGATCCAGGCACAGTCGTTCCGGCTCACGATGGATCAAAACGCGTCCAATGAGGTCATGAGAAGGAGGCATCAAAAGGCCCAATCTCGACTCCCTCCGGTTTATGATCCTCGAAACCTCTTCAACACGCCTGGTGCAGGGCCTAGTAACCCGCCAGAGATCATAGCGCCCGGGGTTGGTACGCCAATTCAACCTCAAGTGATGGGGCCTCCCCGGGTGAACCCTGCCCCGCCTCAATACGTGCCAATACCACCGGGTCATTATGCCAACCCGTTGGAAAACATGGTCGCCGCGGCAGCGCGGCTGGCGGCTCTCCCAATTGATGGTGACTCTCCAACGGCGGTTGAAACCCGCCGGGTCAGAGAACTCCTTCAGAAGGCTCTAGCGCAGCAAGAGGCATATTCTTATAGCCGGGACAGGATTCATTCAATCCCTCGTCCAGGACGGAGCCCGAGTTATAGCAGACACATGGTCTCAGCGACCGGCTCAAGTAATGTCCGACGCCATGAATTGCCTCCTGGCCACGGTCCGGTTCATAACGGAGCCTATCACGCGGTAGACCAAGACAGAGCACGGCAAGAGGCGGAGCAGGTGCCTCAGTTGACGGCTTACCAGCCACCCCCGGCTTCCATCGACGTGGGTATACCTACAAGGACTGGAGGTGTCCCTTGTCTGGTGCCGGCTCTCCGCAATGAACGTCTGCCCAAGGATTTCAAAGGGCCTAGGAAGGTGCCTAATTACACGGCTGATTTACAACCCGGAGCCTGGATTGAGAGTTATGAGATGGCCATGGAGTTGCTGGAGGTCAGCGAAGCGGCAATGGCCAAGTACTTCACCATGATGTTAGATGGGACTGCCCGCACTTGGCTGAAAGGGCTGCCACCGAATTCTATCGGGTCTTGGGCCGAGCTGAAAGCCCGGTTCTTCCAAAACTTCAAAGATACCTATAGGCAGTCCATGTCAATTGTGGATTTGACTAACTGTAAATAGCAGGAGGGTGAGTCCACAACCCATTGGGTTCGCCGGGTCAAAGAAATAATACATTCATCTGATAAGATGGATGCCGGCTCTGCAGTCTTAATGTTGGAGCAGAATTGTCGTTTCCTGCCCCTGAAGATGAAACTCGGGCGGCTCAAGCGCGATTGCAATGATATGGGGACGCTGATGGCGGCTCTCGTCAAGTATGCCGACTCTGATAGTACCAAGGACCCCGCGTCGGATGATGAAAGGACAGGGAAGGGAAAGAAGAATGGCAATGGCAAGGGTCCTCAGCATAACCCGGCGAACCAAGGAGGTAGCAAGCGAAAGGCTGATGGAAGCATAGAGTTTGTGGCCAACGCCAGCTCACAGGGTAACAACCAGCGACGCAAGGGGAGGCCACCTCCCCGAGCCGGCGGGTTAGGCCCGACGCTTGAACAGTTGTTGAATGAGCCTTGTCCAAGGCATGGCTCTAGGGAGAAGCCAGCTACTCATTTATGGAAAGATTGCGCAATCATGAAGGCCTTTAAGAATTCCAATGCCTTTAATGGCAACAATGGCACGGGCGGCGGCTCAGGCACCGGCGGCTTTCATGGCCCGGGCGGCGGCTCAAATTCAAATCCTCAGAATGTTCAAGGGGGCTTTAATCAGCAGTCCGGCCAGGGTCATCAACAGCAGCAGGGGGGATACCAGACCAATCCAAAGCAGCTCAATGGTGGACAATATCATGTGTTTACCACTAGTCTGTGTAAGCGAGATCAGAAGCTTCATAAGAGGGCTGTGAATGCTGTTGAGCCGGCGGTTCCACGCTATTTAAGATGGTCTGAGCAGCCTATTGTGTGGAGCAGGGAAGATCACCCTCCCCGGGTTGATAATCCGGGTCACCTGGCCCTGGTGGTGGCCCCTCAGGTGGGAGCATATAAATTCACTAAAGTGCTCATGGATGGAGGCACCAGCATCAACATCCTCTATTATGAGACTTTCCGTCGTATGGGATTGATCGATAAGAATCTCAGCCACTCCAATACTGTTTTCCATGGTGTGGTGCCTGGTAAGTTGGCGTATCCAGTGGGTAAGATTGAGCTGGAAGTGGCTTTCGGAGATGAATACAACTACAGGGCAGAGAAATTAACCTTTGAGGTGGTTAAGATAAGAAGCCCGTATCATGCTTTATTTGGGCGGCCGGCTTACGCCAAGTTTATGGCACGGCCGTGTTACGTGTATTTACAGCTCAAGATGCCGGGTCACAATGGGACCATTACGGTTCACGGCAGCCGAAAGATAGCCTTGTAGTGTGAGGAAGGTGACGCGGCTTACGCTGAATCGGTTTGTGCAACAGAGGAGTTGAAGTTTTACAAGGACAATGTTGACCCAACAGATATGACATCTCTGAAAAAGCCGACCATGGAGCATGAGCCGGCAATGAAATTTAAGTCAGCTGATGAGACTAAACTTGTTGATTTCGTTTCAGGTGACTCATCTCAGCAGTTTAGCATCAGTGCCAATCTGGATCCAAAATAGGAAGGCGCGCTCATCGAGTTCATCCGTGAGAATAGGGACATTTTTGCATGGAAACCTTCGGACATGCCAGGTGTGCCTAGAGAACTCGCTGAGCACACTCTCAATATTGATCCGAAATTTAAGCCGGTCAGGCAATTCCTTCGGCGGTTTAATGAGGAGAGACAGAAAGCCATTGGTGAGGAGGTAGCCCGGCTCTTGGCGGCTGGGTTTATCGTTGAAGTTTTTCATCCAGAGTGGTTAGCTAACCCGGTGCTCGTGCTTAAGAAGAACGGCACCTGGCGGATGTGTGTGGATTACACAGACTTAAACAAGGCTTGTCCGGCTGATCCTTTTGCTCTCCCCCGTATTGATCAGATTATTGATGCTACGGCAGGATGTGGGCGCTTAAGTTTTTTGGATGCCTATTCTGGATACCATCAGATTAAAATGGCTGTTAAGGACCAGGAGAAGACGGCGTTCATCACTCCCTTTGGATCCTTCTGTTATGTGTCTATGCCTTTTGGACTCAAGAGTGCACAGGCGACTTATCAGCGTTGTGTGCAGAATTGTCTTCATAACCAGATTGGGCGCAATGTTCATGCCTATGTGGATGATATCGTGGTTAAGTCCAGGGAGAAGGAGACCCTGGTCGATGACCTTAGAGAAACCTTTGATAATCTCCAGGTTTACAAGATGATGCTTAACCCGGCCAAGTGTGTTTTTGGTGTTCCCGCAGGCAAGCTCTTGGGTTTCCTGGTTTCTAACAGAGGCATTGAAGCCAACCCGGAGAAGATAAAGGCAATCACCTCTCTGGCTAAGCCGGCGTGCATCAACGACGTCCAGCGTCTGGCAGGCCGCATCGCTGCTTTGAGCCGGTTTATCAGCCGTTTGGGTGAAAAGGCCATGCCACTGTACCAACTGATGAAGAAAACAGACAACTTTGTCTGGAATGACGCTGCTAATGCTGCCTTTGAGGATTTGAAGAGACAGCTGGCTGAGCCCCCAGTCCTTGCTGCTCCGGTTGACAAGGAGCCCTTATTACTGTATGTAGCCGCTAACACACGAGCCGTCAGTGTGGCTGTGGTGGTGGAGCGCAAGGAAGAGGGTAAGGAGTATCCGGTTCAGCGGCCGGTTTACTATGTCAGCGAAGTGCTCATTTAGTCCAAACAACGGTATCCACATTGGCAGAAGCTTGTTTACGGGGTGTTCATGGCAAGCCGGAAGCTTAAGCATTATTTCCAGGGTCACCCTATCACTGTGGTTAGTTCTGCTCCTCTAGGAGATATCATCCAAAACAGAGAAGCTACAGGGAGAGTGGCTAAGCGGGTATAGAGCCTGGGCCTCATGGTCTGAAATATGTGCCGCGCACTGCTGTCAAATCTCAAGCATTGGTGGATTTCATCAACGATTGGACAGAGCTGCAGGCGCCTGAAGAGAGACCCGATAATGCATATTGGACTATACACTTCGACGGGTCTAGGCAATTGGAGGGCTCGGGGGCTGGAGTTGTATTGGCTTCCCCTCGAGGTGACAAGTTTTGCTATGTGCTGCGGTTGATGTTTCCCTGTACTAACAATGCAGCTGAGTACGAGGCCTTGCTCCATGGTCTGCGGATGGCTAAGGAGATGAGCTTAAGCCGGGTAAGGTGCTTTGGCGACTCAGATTTAGTGGCCCAACAAGTGTCGGGCAAGTGGGACTCCAAGGACCCTCTCATGGCGGCTTATTGTCGCGAAGTTGATGCCATTGCTGGACATTTTCAGGGTTACCAAGTAGAGCACATCGATCGCAGGAAGAACGAGGCGGCTGATGCATTAAGCCGGCTGGGCTCTCAGCGAAAGCCGGTGCTGCCTAATACTTTCTTGGTCATCTTACATAGCCCTTCTGTTAAGTTGCCTACAGAGGAAGACTTGGCCGTTCCTGACCCGGAGGCACAGTTGGTGGCGGCTCTCCACATCACCCCAGACTGGACAGTACCATACTTGGCTTACATGACCCGGGAGATTTACCTGAGGATGAAACTCTGGCCAGACAAATAACCCGGCGGTCTAAGTCAATGGTCATTATCAATGGCGAGCTGCATCGTCGCAGTGTTACTGGAACTTTCCAGCGTTGTGTTTCCCCTGAGGAGGGTCAGGAAATCTTACGTGAAATTGATGAAGGGGATTGTGGCCATCACGCCGGCTCAAAATCCCTTGTGGCGAAGGCTTTTCGTCATGGTTTTTACTGGCTAACGGCTCATGCTGATGCGGAGGACTTGGTCAGTAAATGTGACGGTTGTCAGAGGTTCTCGCGACGGGCTCATGTGCCGGCTCAAGAGCTGAGGATGATTCCAATTACTTGGCCATTTGCGGTCTGGGGGCTTGACATGGTTGGGCCTTTTAAAAGGTCCAAGGATAAGAAGACCCACCTCTTGGTGGCAGTTGACAAGTTCACAAAGTGGGTTGAGGCAGAGCCTGTTAGCAAGTGTGACGCAGCCACTGCGGTTCAGTTCATGAAAAGGGTGATATTTCGCTTTGGTTTTCCACACAGCATTATAACTGACAATGGTACCAATCTGTCTAAGGGCGCTATGGAGGAGTTTTGTCAACGAGAGCATATTCGACTTGATGTTTCATCAGTGGCTCACCCTCAATCCAATGGTCAAGATGAGAGAGCTAATCAGGAGATTTTGAAGGGCATCAAGCCCCGGCTTTTGGTCCCTTTGCAATGGACGCCGGGTTGGAGTTACCCTCTGTGTTATGGAGCATCAATACTACTCCTAACAGATCTACGGGTTACACACCTTTCTTCATGGTTTATGGAGCGGAAGCAGTCCTCCCTAGCGACATCCGTCATGACTCGCCTCGAGTGGCGGCTTATGTTGAGGCGGATAATGAGCGGGCGCGCCAAGATGCTCTTGACTTGTTGGACGAACAGCGTGATGTGGCAGCAGCTCGCTCGGCGATTTACCAACAAGACTTGCGCCGTTATCACAGCCGCCGGGTTAAGTCCCGGGTCTTCCAGGAAGGTGATCTGGTGCTCCGGCTCATCCAAGATCAAACAGATGCACACAAGTTATCCCCGCCTTGGGAAGGGCCCTTTGTGGTCAGCAAGAACTTGCACAACGGGTCATACTACCTTATTGATGTTCGGGAGCACAAAGATTCACGCAAGTCGGACGAAGAGACCCGTCGGCCGTGGAACGTAGCTCAGCTTCGGCCTTATTACACTTGAGCCGCCGGCTCTCATAATGTACATATTTCTATAGCCATTATGATAAATAATAAAGCAGGACCTCTGTCCTTTGTTCTCCTCCAAAGGTAACCGTGTTATTTCTGTTACAATACCACATGGTCATTTGGAGGTGGATCCGGCTTATGATCGTATTCGAATCTAGCCGTTAACAATGTAATCACCTGGGGGCTTCCTGTTCAAACATAGGTCGTGTTCGAACCAAAGAGAACATAGCTGTCGATACCCACTTGATTGGCAAATCGCCGAACTCATTGGGGAGTTTTTCTTGATCATATTTGAATCATAGTTCAACCCCCTTTGGGAACCGACGTGGATCGTATTCGAATCAGCGTCGTTAAACAACTCTTAAGGTCATTTGGGGGCTTCCTGTTCAAACATGGGTCGTATTCGAACCTAAGAGAACATAGCTGTCGGTACCCTCTTGATCGGCAACGCCAAACCCACTGGGGGCTATATGATCGCATTCGAATCTTAGCTTAACCCCTTTGGGATGGGTCTCTGGTCGTATTCGAACCGGAAGCCCCTAAGTTTTGATCTTCTGATTTGCAACAAGTTCTTCTGGTCATATCAACAGTGTGCAAGGGCGGTTCTTACTCCGCCGACTTAACTTTGATTCACAATGTTAGTAACACACAATAAGCATTGTCAATGCTGGTAAACCGGAGTTGAGGTACCAACCTTATTTTTCGGGTTACATAAACCGGAAGTATACTTGAAGGCTTGTAAGTATGCTATTATGGTTACTTCGAGGATATAATTGCGGGCCAATCTTTTATGATTTTGATTCATATTCCGGGTTATATATAAAGTATATGACTCTCAGTGCGGTAAGCCGCCTAGAGATTTGTGATTTGTTTTCTTATGCAGGACAATTAAAGACAGTTCTTCAGGCTTAAGGAAAATAAATGATCAATTGTCACCCGGAGGAATATAAAGAAGCAGCTTCA
Organism: Aegilops tauschii subsp. strangulata; assembly: GCF_002575655.3. NCBI lineage: Eukaryota > Viridiplantae > Streptophyta > Magnoliopsida > Poales > Poaceae > Aegilops > Aegilops tauschii. Next base: position 647,300,888 of record NC_053041.3, on the reverse strand, counting down.
ATGGAGTTAAGCATTCAACACGTGCACGATGGCACGACAAAGTTAAGTGTTTGTCCTACTCTATTACAAGACTCCCATAGTCCAAAAGATGAGGCATTGTTTTTAAAGCATGTCTATAAGCTGCCTAAAAGATCAAGGAGCTTGTTGGGTCGAAGCTTCCGGCTCATCCCTCTCCGCTCCTCCGGCTGTTCCCATGACCTGGAAGGTTGATGATTTCCAGTCAATGCCGCTCAATGCTTCAAATTGAGCCTCATCATCAATTAACCCGGCCGGGTCAATTTCTGGGGCAAAGGTATGCTTACGAGTCGGAGGGATCAAGCTGACGGCTTCATAGCGTGGAGTTGGGATCCTCTGATTCTCCGCGTCATAACCCGTCTGATACTTGGTAAGATCTGTATCGTTACCAATCGAGGTAGCCACCGGGCGCACGATCTTCACACAGGCGGCGAAGTCTTTCTGGTCAAAGGGAGTACCTTCTTCCTTCAGACTGGGGTATCCAAGAGCAATGTCGGCCGGGTCTAGCTCTGGGAGAAAAGCCTTGGCCCGGCTCAGCGCAGCTATAGCTCCGGCTCTGGCAGAGGCCCGTCTTAGCTCTTGGAAGCGTTGAGGAAGAATGGCAAGCCGCCTGAGTACATCCGCCAGGTGAGTCGGAACCTCGTTGGACAGAGCCACAATGGCTAACGCACGCTGTGACCCGGTGTAGAGTTGCTCCACCAAGGTGTACACGGCCTTCAGCTTGGTCAGAACATTCTGATTCAGGTTGGAGCTTCTGGGACCTGTTTAACAAAGTCAGGTAAGCCAATGGCACTATTGGGACTTATAAGACATAAAGAATGTAAGCTTGTTAAAGGCTTGCAGAATGACTTACCGAAGATTGCTGCGACCATCTGTGATACATGGCGCTTTAAGCCGGAGAGTTCGGCGGTTCTCTCCGTCAGAGCAGCCTCCGCTTGTTCGGCCCGGCTGACCAAAGCAGTCTTCTCCTCGGCCCAAGTTTTTCTCTCTGCTTCAAATTTCTTCTTCAGCTTTTCCTGTGCAGCAACACTGAACTCGAATTTGGCATTGGCCTTCCGGGTCTCAGTTTCCTGAGTCTTCAGGCGGTTCTTCAGCTCAGAGATTTCAGATTCTAATGTCTTGCAGGCAGCCTGTACAAATTCCGGGTTACAGTGTGAATAATTGTCATGCAACATTGAAGTCCCAAGCACTTTGCAAAGCAAAGGCACTTGGCACTTGGGGGCTAATGTATGTTGAAAGATTCTATTTATACTTGCCGGTTCATAAAGGTAAACCGGAAGTTAAGTCTACAACCTATTTTATCATAAGTAATAGACTTGGGGGCTAGCATGGTAAGGATGACTATGGAGTAAGCAAGAGAGTTGTACCTCAGATTTTTGCTGTATCTGCTTCACCATGTCAATCTCCAGGTCCCGGCTGTTGTGCACTTGACCAATGTAACCCGAAACAATGTCTCCAATGCTCAAATTCGCATAGTCAGTGATCTCCAGTCTGGCCCTGCGGCGCTCCAGCAGTTCTTCTTTGGCAGAGCATTTGGCCAGCACAGTGGGTCTCCCCGGCTCGACAAATTCTGTCCGGGTGATTACAACGTCCGGGTCATCGGCCGGCTGAGCTGGGCTGGGGATCTCCGGGTTAGTAGAAGCCTCTATGACTGGCTCGTCAGTTGGAGCGGTGGCTTCAGGAGCTGAGGTAGATGGCGGCTCTTTAGCAGAAGCCTCCGGTTCAGTCAGGGCCGGTTCTTCGACCGGTTTATTCTTCTTCGCCCTCTTGCTGAGCTTTGCTTGAGCACTGAAAGGACAAAAGGTTAATACAAAAGCATGAGTAAAGATAAGCACAACATGAGATGATTATCATTACCCGGGTGCGGTCTTGAAAGCCGGCAGGTTAGATTGCATGGAGTCACCAGAGGAAGGTGAAGTTTCCTGATAATTTGAATCGGACGAGTTGAGTGGTTGACGAGTGACGCCCGCTAAAGGATGAAAAGGGTATAAGTGGGAGATAACCTCAGTCCGGCGCTTTCTTGATGCCTCGGGTAAGCCGGAGGAGAGGTCTGCATCCTTACTGGCCCGGGTTTGCCTCCGGCTCTCATGAATCTGTTGCTTCAAAAGAAATTGAGGATCTTGATAAGCTAAAGGATGCGAAAATCTTACTTTCCGGGTTACTCTTCGGACTTTCAGCCTTGGCAAGGGGTCCGAGTCGGAGGAAAGTATAGTTACCTCTTCAGTCACCGGGTTACTCGCTCCGGTATCATCCTGCGGATAGTCAAGTCAATAAGGTGGTTAAAAAACAGACGAAAAGCAGAAACAAAAGAAGAGCCTAAAGAATCAAGGGTTACCTCTGACTCGGAGCTATCATCCAACTGAAGCAGTTCTGAGGCGGTAGGCTTGCTTCCCTTTTTACGGGGAGCGGCTCTCCTGGCGGCTTTCTTAGCATTTCTGGCTTTTTTAGCCGCCTCATGATCATACTTGACCTTCCAGAATTTATCATTAGCCTGAAAAATACAACAAAGACTTCTTAAGGTTCAGATGAAAACTATCCAAAGGGAAGGCAAGGTGCTCAGGTCAGTGGCTTACCGCCGGAGCCGGGTTAGCTTCGCAGAAGGGGTTTAAGCCTGTCCTCCCGCAGTCTGCCAAGCTCTCGTTCAGGAGGGATTTGGTCATATCGTCAACGATGTCCTCAGGTAAATCATTGGGGCTGTGCCGCAGAGGGTCATCCTTCCGGCCCGTGTAATCACACATTAAGCCGGGGCGGCGGCTCAAGGGGATCACCCGCCAAGAGATCCAGACCCAGACCAGATCAATGCCGTTGAGGCCATTTCCCAGGAGAGCCTTAATTTTATTGATGGTGGGGATCAGAGGTTGACGCTCAGCTTGAGATAGTTTGTCTGGCAGGGGGTGATTTGGCTCCAGACGCAGGGCACGAAAGCCGGGCAAAGGGCTCTCGTCAGCCGGAGAAGTATCCTGGCAGTAGAACCATGTCTGGTTCCAGTCCTTTGGATGGCTTGGCGGCTCAGCATAAGGAAAGAGGCAATCTCTCCGTCGTTGAATGGAGATTCCGCCAAGTTCCAAGCTAGGCCCGTTGGCACACTCATTCTGGCGGTTCAGATAAAACAGCTCCCTAAAGAGCAGGAGGCTGGGCTCTTCTCCAAGATATACTTCGCAGAATACTTGAAAGTTGCAAATATTTGACACGGAATTGGGTCCTATGTCTTGCGGCCGCAGATCGAAGAAGTTCAGAACATCTCTAAAGAATTTTGAGCCGGGCGGTGCAAAGCCCCGGCTCATGTGATCAGCAAATATCACCACCTCGCCGTCTCTTGGTTGAGGTCTTTCCTCTGACGGGTCTGGGGCACGATAAGACATGACCTCCTTTTTGGGCAGGTAACCCATCTTCACGAAGTCAACTAAAGTGTCATCAGTGACATTGGATCTCATCCAGTTGCAAGTGATGGATGCCTTGGGAGCCTTGGGTGGCATTGTGAAAGACGAAAGCCTATGACAAAAGGAAATGTCCGGTTCAACTATAAGCCGGAGGAAGTTTACAGTTCAGTATTTAAAATGGCGGCTTATGAAGGGGTCTAATGACATATGGCTAATTGTGTCGGGTTATCTAAGCCGCTGTAGGCATCATGAGCAATTCAAGTTTTTTAAAACTCTATCATAAATGAGCCAGAAATTTCACAGTGCATGACTTCTTTTAAGTCGGAGATATGAGCCGCCATAGTTACCTGACGCAATTTTTGACTAAGTGAGGCACAAACAAGTTTCACAGATCGCAGTAATTATTTTGGATCAGACGATCGTTTAGAAGGAAAAAATTTCTAGACCTAGAAAGCTGATACCGAGAAGTTCATGGGTTCAGAACGAGATCTTGTTGCAGATAAAGGGGATCTACTAGCATAAAAATGGATGCGCAACAACTACCGCAGGAGCTCCGTACTACTCTTGGATCAAACATGACTATAGTGGAAGAACTACAAGGAACTCGAGAAGAACAGCGAAGAACAGAGGAAGAATGGCAGAACCCTAAATGCGGATCTACGGTGGAGAGGTGCAGGGACTTACCGGCGCTGATGAGATGCGGGGGTCGCCGCCGTTTCTCTGGACCAGGTCAGGGTGATGCAGCAGCCAAGGTTGAGGAAGACAAGGGACGCGGCGGCGGCGGCGGAGCTCGAGCTCTCGGGTGTCAGAGGAAGAAGACGATGGAGGCGACAAGTGAATGAAAGCTATGGGCCGGGCCTATTTATAAGGCACGGCTAATGAATGGGCGCGAGAAACGAGGAGGCCATGGCGTGATTATCTTGCCACGAAAACGCCTCAATTTTCAGGATGGCTATTAAAGATAAGATCCGTTGGGATATAATGGAATAAAGAAATGAACTTAATGGAAGATGACGTCATGGCGGGTTACCAGGAATCCAGAAGATGATGTCACGGCGGGTTATAATCTTCGCACAAATATAAGTCGGAAGATTTTCTCTCAAAGGGATTGAAGATTGACATGAACCGGTTCAAATCAATCTGGGGCCTAATGTTGAGGATATAACCATTGGAGTCACCCGCCCAGGAGGGGCCGGGTTACTCATAATGGTCATCACGCAAAGCCCAATACCAAACTTGAAGACGGCGGGTCAGTAATGCGCTTAAGACCCGGAGGCGGCTTAAGGCCCGTAGTGATAACCGCCGTTATGGTGAAACTTGTATTGTAAGGCAAGAATAATTAAGAGTCCGAGCCGGACACTGTTATGAGCCGGCCGGGACTCTGAGAGCCGCTGGGCGTCAACCTCTCTATATAAAGGGACGACCCGGCGGCGGTTTAGGGACAAGCAAGGCAAACTCGATAACCAGGCAGGACGGTTTAGCTCCTGGTCATCGAAACCCTAATCAATACCACCTCAACTGGACGTAGGCTTTTACCTTCACCGCAAGGGGCCGAACCAGTATAACCCTCGCGTTCCTTTGTCCCGTTTAACCCCTTTAAGCTTCCTAGTTGCGATGGCTCCACGACTAAGTCCTTGCACTAGGACATCTGACGTGACAATTCTACGACACCTAGCGTTACCGAACCGTAAGTGTGTAGACCCTACGGGTTCGGGAGACACGCAGACATGACCGAGACGACTCTCCGATCAATAACCAATAGCGGGATCTGGATACCCATGTTGGCTCCCACATGCTCCTCGATGATCTCATCGGATGAACCACGATGTCGAGGATTCAAGTAATCCCGTATACAATTCCCTTTGTCAATCGGTACGTTACTTGCCCGAGATTCGATCGTCGGTATCCCAATACCTCGTTCAATCTCGTTACCGGCAAGTCACTTTACTCGTTCCGTAATGCATGATCCCGTGACTAACTACTTAGTCACATTGAGCTCATTATGATGATGCAATACCGAGTGGGCCCAGAGATACCTCTCCGTCATACGGAGTGACAAATCCCAGTCTCGATCTGTGCCAACTCAACAGACACTTTTGGAGATACCTGTAGTGCACCTTTATAGCCACCCAGTTACGTTGTGACGTTTGGTACACCCAAAGCATTCCTACAGTATCCGGGAGTTGCACGATCTCATGGTCTAAGGAAATGATACTTGACATTAGCAAAGCTTCAGCAAACGAACTACACGATCTAGTGCTATGCTTAGGATTGGGTCTTGTCCATCACATCATTCTCTAATGATGTGATCCCGTTATCAATGACATCCAATGTCCATGGTCAGGAAACCGTAACCATCTATTGATCAACGAGCTAGTCAACTAGAGGCTCACTAGGGACATGTTATGGTCTATGTGTTCACACATGTATTATGATTTCCGGATAACACAATTATAGCATGAACAATAGACAATTATCATGAACAAGGAAATATAATAATAACCATTTTATTATTGCCTCTAGGGCATATTTCCAACACGCATGGCGGGCTTCTTCCGGTGATCTGCCTCGCCTTTGAAATGCTTGCCTTTCTTTCGACATTGATGGTTGGTCGGGAGAAATCGACGATGGCCCAGGTACACATTCTTCCTGCATCTGTCCAGGTATATACTTTCAGTGTCAGCTAAACAGTGCGTGCATGCGTGATATCCCTTGTTTGTCTGTCCTGAAAGGTTACTGAGAGCGGGTCAATCGTTGATGGTTACAAACAGCAACACATGCAGGTTAAATTCCTCCTGTTTGTGCTCATCCCACGCACGTACACTGTTTCCATTCCACAGCTGTAAAAGTTCTTCAACTAATGGCCTTAGGTACACATCAATGTCGTTGCCGGGTTGCTTAGGGCCTTGGATGAGAATTGACATCATAATGAACTTCCGCTTCATGCACATCCAAGGAGGAAGGTTATACATACATAGAGTCACGGGCCAGGTGCTGCGATTGCTGCTCTGCTCCCCGAAAGGATTAATGCCATCCGCGCTTAAAGCAAACCATACGTTCCTTGGGTCACTTGCAAACTGAGCCCAGTACTTTCTCTCGATTTTTCTCCACTGCGACCCGTCAGTGGGTGCTCTCAACTTCCCGTCTTTCTTACGGTCCTCACTGTGCCATCGCATCAACTTGGCATGCTCTTTGTTTCTGAACAGTCGTTTCAACCGTGGTATTATAGGAGCATACCACATCACCTTCGCAGGAACCCTCTTCCTGCGGGGCTCGCCCTCAACTTCACCAGGGTCATCTCGTCTGATCTTATACCGGAATGCACCGCATACCGGGCATGCGTTCAAATCCTTGTACACACCGCGGTAGAGGATGCAGTCATTAGGGCATGCATGTATCTTCTCCACCTCCAATCCTAGAGGGCATACGACCTTCTTTGCTGCGTACGTACTGTCGGGCAATTCGTTATCCTTTGGAAGCTTCTTCTTCAATATTTTCAGTAGCTTCTCAAATCCTTTGCCAGGCACAGCATTCTCTGCCTTCCACTGCAGCAATTCCAATACGGTACCGAGCTTTGTGTTGCCATCTTCGCAATTGGGGCACAACCCTTTTTTGTGATCCTCTAACATGCGATCGAACTTCAGCTTCTCCTTTTCACTTTCACACTTTTCCCTTGCATCAACAATTACCCGGCGGAGATCATCATCGGGCACATCGTCTGGTTCCTCTTGATCTTCAGCTTCCTCTTGATCTTCAGCATCCCCCGTTGCAGCATCACCGTATTCAGGGGGCACATAGTTGTCATCGTCCTCTTCTTCTTCGCTGTCTTCCATCATAACCCCTATTTCTCCGTGCTTCGTCCAAACATTATAGTGTGGCATGAAACCCTTATAAAGCAGGTGGGTGTGAAGGATTTTCTTGTTAGAGTAAGACCTCGTATTCCCACAATTAGGGCATGGACAACACATAAAACCATTCTGCTTGTTTGCCTCAGCCACTTCGAGAAAATTATGCACGCCCTTAATGTACTTGGAGGTGTGTCTGTCACCGTACATCCATTGCCGGTTCATCTGCGTGCATTATATATAATTATGTGTGTCAAAAGTAAGAAAATTAGACAATTATCTATCTAAAGTAAGATTTTTTTCTTTCGGAAAGAAGATAAGAACAAGAGGCTCACCACGGTGGTGCCGGCGACGAGATCGGCGCGGGCGATCGACGCCGGTGAAGACGAGGACGTGGCGTGACGGACCGCTAAACCTAGACAAATCTCGGAAAAAATGGAGCTCGGAGGTCGAGCGTCGAGAGGAGAAAGCTTAACTAGTGTGGCTCGGGCATTTCATCGAACACCTCACATGCATAAGAGGTGAGCTAGAGCACCCAAATGTCCTTCCTCGCCGGCCAGCAAAAAACAGAGCACTGTGGAGTGCTCTGCTCGCCGGCGATGGGGTTATATAGGCAACTCATTTGTCCCGGTTCGTGGGTGGAACCGGGACTAAAGGCCACCCTTCTGTCCCGGTTCCTGCCACGAACCGGGACCAATGGTTGTGGGCCAGGAGCGAGGCCCATTGGTCCTGGTTCGTGCCAAGAACCGGGACAAATGGGCCCAGACGAAACGGGACCAATGCCCACGAGGCCCCGACCGGCCCCCTGGGCTCACGAACCGGGACAAATGCCTCCATTGGTCCCGGTTCATGGAAGAACCGTTTTCAATGGGCTGGCCAGGCCCGGACGAAAGCCCCTTTTTCTACTAGTGTTGGCAGGTGCGCATAATGTAAGACATTCAATTGATTGGCACTAATTTTTTTTTCTTGCTTTCGTCGAGTGTGATAATTACATCTAACAGAAGCAGGTCGCGTGTTTTAGGTGCTTCTTGCTCGACGTTGCATAAACAGCCCAATGCTGCCACAGCTTATTTTTTTTTTCGCCACAGCTTAATTTGGCTCATGTTCTGGCCATGCATTCTAAATTTAGAGTATTATTTTAATCATGGTGACCACCAGCGATTCACCGTCGAACGGCTGCGTGCTCTGTTCGATGAGAAAAAACTCCCATCGCTTGAGATCGAGACATCAATGCCGCGACAGCTTAATTTGGATTATGTTCTGGGAATGCATTCGATGAGAAAAAACTTCCATTGCTTGAGATTGAGACATCTACATAATAAAAGGAACAACATTGGATCAAAGCGTAGAAGGTGAATCCAAAGGAAAAGACATTGCGAGTTATTGCATCTATTCTTCTTCCTTTTAGCCACGCCACTCTCTTTCTACTACTTTTGCATGGCTGCCTGATCTCTGATGTGTGCTGGTATGTCAGAATCCATGGAACAGTTCAAGAGTATATGCTCTATAATAGAAGAACTCTAAAAGAAATAACTGAAATTGCATATGAATCTGAAAAACGGGTATTTGTTATTAACTTTAATATTATTTTGCCGTATGTTTATGCGCTAGTTTAAACTGCGATGAAGGTAATAAGATCTATACTGCAAAAGCAATGATTTAGTCAATAAATACATCAGATTTGTAGTACTACATAGGATGTGGCAAATGTAAGGAAAAATTACAAACAAAAGGAATGGCTACAATTTCAAGTACAGTTACCAAGATTATATTGTTTTATAATATTTTTTCGTGGGCTCTAAAAAAGAAACATCAGTACAGCATGCAAATGTTGAACAGGTATTATCTATTTCTACTATGGTGCTCTATATTTTGTATTTGTATGCCATATTTTGTAATGAATGTTTATGACAATAAACTCAAATTTTCATGTTTTTGTAGAAGCACCAAATGACTTTGGGCCAGTTCATTTGGTAACTTCTTTGGGGTTCTTGCATAAGCTGCTTCCTACCCAGCTTATTCTAAAAGCCCAACCAAAAATAGTCTAACAGATGCCTATTAGTCACCCCTAAAAAAAGGATGCCTATTAGTCCAACAACTGGCCCTTAAATGGGTAGCGAGATCGAACATGAGTTGTAAGCCCTGGGTGTCCTCCCCTTGTATTCAGAAATTGACCATATCCGACCCCGGTCAACCACGATGATGCAATCTCCTTCGGGATGTCTCCACTGTAGGTCTCTCTGGCTCCCGCAATTAACCGCAAATCCTAAACTCTTCCCAATGCTACCGGTGTGAACTTCCCACGACCCTCCTCTTGGTATGCAGGGAGGAGGATAGAGTAGATTTCATCTTTGGGTATTTTTATGTTATGCGCCCAGCAATTTGCGACTTGGTCTCTAATGAGCAAGTACATCCGAGGAATCGATTAGTGAGATTTTGAATATATGTGTTCTTTGGTTTCAGATCTATCTACATACGTATTTTCCGCAAAACAAAAGATACGTATTACTAGGATGGGTGAGACTTTTTGGTGCTGTACATCCAGTTAGGATATTGAATTCAAAAACATGTGACGTACTTCGGCTCAGTGAACTGTAGCGCCTCCTCTGATTTTGTTAGAGTGTGGTGAAGTCGTTTTGGAGCATTACATGCTCTGTTTCCTGCAAACAGAAACTGTAGCTTTCTTCACTTTGATCCGTTCTTTCGATTTTATGCTCATCCAATTATCCAATTGGATATGTGAATCTTACAAGAACACATAATGCTTTGTACTAACGAATTTATTTGGATAGTGTTGTTTGCAAACCTGGAGTGTATATGTATTAAGGAGGTCAAGAATGTGGTACATTGCACTATTTATCTGTGGAAAGACCAATAAAGGAGATCGAAATATGATGTCAACTTAACCTCTTGGTAGTTTTCCTCATATTTTTTCTACTAGGCAAGTTTAGTGTCAGTCATATCTTAAAATTGATGTAATAAATATTTAAACATACCTTGACGCCAATGAAAATAGCGGCATTCAAGTCCTGCCAGAAAAATAAAAAATATATGTGTTTAACCTTTCTGACATTATTTTTCAAATCAACATGGGCGTCACCACTCACTGCAAATAAATACTACTCCCTCCGTTCCAAAATACTTGACTTCCATTTGTTCAAAAATGAATGTACCTATATACTAAAACATGTCTAGATACATTTATATTTTGACAAAGGGAAGGCATGTATTGTGGAACGGAGGGAGTACTATTTTACATTAAAAGAAAAATATTCTCCAGTCTTACTACAGAGGTCACGAGATCCTACACAAAAGAATCATCGATAGAACAAATTCTAACTGTTGAATATATAATACGTCCAAGTGTTGCAGAAGAATTGGCCACAATCAAACACAGTAAGAAGTCGGCTAAATAGGCAATGTAAAAAAAAGGGATGACTAGGTTGGTGGAAACAACAGAATATGAAGAGAACAATGATTAATTGATAAAACAATAATTCCATCACCAATAAAAAAGGTAACATCCCCAGGTAAATAAATCTTCCACATTTCAAATTATGCACTAAATCTCAGTGTTTCATACATCCCGATGTTCAAAAATAATAATTTAAAAATTCTCGACTTTTACAATAGATCTACATCCAGTGTCATGAATACTAACATAAATGGGTACATGAACAAATATGCTAGCCCGTGCGAATGCACAGGTAGATGACTAGTAATAATAAAGACTGACCGTATACGTCTATAGTCTATATACGGCGAACCCGATGGACCAGCGTACAGCTGATGCGTGAACGCGTTTGACTCGGCGGACTCGATCAGCCAGCGCTATCTGGCTCGTTACCACGTCGTCGGCGATGCGTAGCCCTCCAGCAGCGCTACGGAACAGATTGTAGAAACGAGCCACTGTTGGTTTACACTAAGCTCCGCCACTGGCCGCGTGGTACTAAGACTCTTATGTTAGTACTATTTTTTTAGGGGACTATTCTTTAATTTTTTGTTGAGAAGCAACTATTCTTTAATTTTTTTGAGGCAAACTATTCTTTAAATAAGAGACGGTGAATCTAGCGGTCCCGGCCCATCAACAGCTAAGCGCACGCTGGGCAGCCCACTAGCTTAGTTGATCCCTCCCCCGCAAAAAACAAAAAAAGACTTAGTTTATCCCTAAGGTTGTCTTAAAAAAGGTCGATCCCTAAGAGAGAAAGGAAAACGCTTGGTGTCAACCGGCGGATTTTCTCTCACTCGTCCGCCGTCTCTCACGGGCGACGCGTGTCCCAGTGGGCGTGCACCGCTTTGCATCCTGCCTTATCTTCTCCTCCGACTGCTCCCATCCACATCTTTTGTTTTCTTTTGCCTTCTTTCTTCCTTCCCCAGCGACCCATCCTTCTCCATTACCCACACAATCAGGGACCTGCTCGGAGATGTTGGAGACACCCACAGCCGAGCTTTTCTCAAGAGATGCTGGAGGCACCGCCACTTTCGTGTGCGGGTGTTCGAGGGTGGATTTTCAAAGTTTCTGCAACGCAGCCATTGTTTCAGGAATTGTTTCTGCAACGCGGCCGTTGTTTCAGGAATTGTTTCTGCAATCTCCAAATTTTTACAACATGGTAGTTGTTTCTGCAACACAGCCGTTGTTTCAGGAATTGCTTCTGCAACGCGGCCGTTGTTTCAGGAATTGTTTCTGCAACACGATCATTGTTTCAGGATTGTTTCTGCAATGCGGCCTTTGTTTCTGCAACTGGTTTATTGTTTCAGGAATTAGTGTGTCGGGACGGCGACGAGCCGCGTGCGAGGAGCCAGATCGGACGGCTCGCGCACGAAGATCCGACGGCTGTCGAGGTGATGGATGTTTACTAAACGTCTGCCGGTAGACGCGTAGTAAGAGAAAAGGGGCGAATTTGCTGAGAAAGGAGCGCCCGCCATGTTTAGTTGATCCCTAAAACACGATGCGCCAGCCAGCATTGTGTTTGTTCCAGCATTGTGCATTCAACGTTGATCCGATCCTTCTTCTGTTGGTTAATTTGCAGACCGTTTGGGAGTGCAACATGGTCGTTTGGCTCACCTCTAGCGGAAAGGACAACAAGGGCCGGTGCAGCATCCATGACATCACCACCGTCAACCTGTCCGACGACGACGACCGCAACGGCCCCTCGGAATCGCCGCCGTCGGTGCTCACCACAGCCTCGGACCAGTTTGGTGTCCTCTCTATCGACGCCAAGCCCTCACGCTCACTCAGCGGGCAACGACATGCGTTCATGTATTGTCGTCGGCGCTGCAGATCACCATCGTCTCATCCACGGGGACGACTGCACCTGGGACGAGGCAAGTCGTCGCAGGTCTGCGTCCATGGAGAAACCCATTGAGGTGTTGTTCACTGTATATGCAGTACTGTTTTTCTTCTTCAAATAACAGGGTACATACTTCAGAGACTTTGAGGTGAGGGTACATTTCTGATGAGCTCTACAACCTTAGTAGAGCACAAATGACTTTATCATCACTAATGTTGAGCGCCCGACATGTATGTCCCACACATGCACAGACTTGTACTCTAATCTCCGTCCATCTAATTTCTAGCGTGTCAGGGTTTTAGTCTTCGACGTGACGTCTCCATATACATCTATATATTGGAACTGGATGTCCGTGAGTATACATGAATTGCATCCTATCATCTATCTACATGGTATCAGCCTAACTTCGATCTACCCCTAGAGCTGCCGCCGCTTTCACCAAGCCGCCGCCACTGCTGCTTTCCTCCCGAAACCGCGCCGCCGCCACATTCATGAAGCCGCCACCGCCACCGCCGCTCCCCCCCCGAAACCACGCCGCCCCACCGCTGCTTCCCTCCCGAAACCGCGGCGCCGCCGTTTTCACCAAGCCGCCGCAACCGCTGCTTCCTGCCCGAAACCGCACCGCCGCCACTTTCACCAAGCCGCCGCCATCGCTGCTTCCCTCTCGAAACCGCGCCACCGCTATCCCCCATCTCTCTCCCACCTCACGCCCCTGCTCCACCCCGCTGCCAACCCACCCGTGCCGCCGTACTCTGTTGCTGTCACCCATCCCGCGCCACTACACCACCTCCGACCGCTGCTCCCTCCAAGCACCGCATGCACACCCCCTCCTCTCCACATCTTCCTTCCACCAACCCGGCCACCGTTGCACCTAAACCCTAAACCCAACCAAAACCCTAGCCGCCGGACCCCTCCGCTTCCGCTCACCCGATGGACTTCTCTCCCCTGTCCTCCCTCTCTGGTAGTAGCAACCCTATCAATCCCTTCGCCGGCCCACACCGTCCACCGACCGCGCGTATCCTCATGACCAGATACATAATAAATCAAGCTGGGAAGCAAGAGACAACAACGACATGCATACATGGGCGATCATATTCAGAGCTGGCTATACTGATTGAGGCCGATATAGTCAGTGGTGAGAGGCTTGAAGATGCGCCACTCGTCGGAGTCGAGGGCGGCGACTAGCCTGGGCCGCATGTGCATTGTAAGGAGCCAGTTGTCGCCTCCTAGGTGAGCGATGATCTGCACGAAGCCGTCGCAGAGTTTCACACTATCCTTGGACGTGGGCATCACTAGCGCGGTGCGCCCCAAGCCGAAGTCGGTGTCGAAGCTGAAGGATGTGAACGATGTCACGGCCAGCACAGGGCTTCCGAGCCCGACGGTGGCTGTCTCGACATAATTGGAGGCCCTGTGCTCCTCCACCCGATCAACGAGCTGCTGGAAATGCTTGTCGGTATTCTTGGACCCGATCGACGTGCGCACCGCCGGCGCGATGTCCGGGAGTGGCCGACCACGGACGCCCTCGCCTCGGCCATCACGAACTCCACTAAGTATTTTGTGCTATGATTTGAACTCCACTATGTATTGTGAACCATGGTTGTGTATGTTATAATATGTTGAACTCCACTAAGTATTTTGTGCTATGTTATAATGTGTTTTGGATCACATATGTTGAACAATGGTTGATCTTTGATTTGTGAGCTATCATGCTTTAGATCAGATATAGTAGATGCTTTGGTTTTGTTGTGGTTTTTTTATAGTGCAAGTAAAATTTGAACAAAGAAAGAAGCACCCTATCCTATAAGCTTAGTTTTGGAGTAGGCATCATTTGTTCCATCGACGCAGAGGTACCCTAAACCCTAACTTGTAGGCATCATTGGTTTTGTCGACGCCGAGGCACCCTAAACCCTAAATGGTAGAATCAGAGGCAGAAGCACCACTGCCCTCATATCCCTCATATCCATCTTCTTCTTCTATTTCCAAAACAACTTTCAACTTGCCTTTAACATTCCTGCTTTCTTGTGTGCAAACAGCAGGACCATGAGCTGACTTTCAAAGACAACTCCTTGCTGATCAACAAGTAGGATAGGAGTCTCACTCAGATCATATACACTAGGCCTTGACACATAACTGGGGACAATTCTTGCCTCTGAAATTCACTAACAGGGGGTGGACATGCCCTAACTACAAATTAAGCAGCATATTCTCCTTATTTTGCGTCTTTATCATTTGCAATTGAGCAGTATTCTCTACCAATTGTAACCCTTGCTCCCCTAAGCCTGGAGTCTCAATGTGATACAGTAAATCATATACACTAAATCCTTGGGTTTCCATCGTGCAACTATATTCAGATATGTTACATCTGAATTGCAGAGCTTCCTCTCCAAATTTTCTCCAGCATCAAAATGGATCCTAACCTTCCAAATGTCATCATACAAACTACAAAACAAGGAATATATCAACTATTCAGTACCCTAGTTAACATTTTGTCTTAATATAACACAAAAGAATGAACAATTTACCCTAAGCCTAGTCAACAATTCCAGTCAACACAAAAACTACAAATCAAAGAAATTTTAAACTATCCAGCACACTAACTCATATTTTGTCTTAACAGAACACAAAATCAGTTTACCCTAAGCCTAGTAAACAATTTCAGTTAACACATCAGTACAACCTAACCATATGCCTAATGCACAATTTCAGTTAAAGAACAGTGGTGCCTAGCTAGCCCTAATCCCCATTTGGAGTCAACAGAAAGAGTAGGACAGTAAACCCTAACCCTAATCCCCATTTTGAGTAAGCAGAAAAGGAAGAATGGGCAGAACTTACATCACACCGCCGATTCCATGCATCCACTGATGGCTTGTGGTAGGGTTCGCCACCCAAATATGCGCCATCCGCAACCTCTGCTCCATGGACAACGCCGTCGTTGCTTGAGTACTCAGAGCTAGAGTAGCCGCCACCGCCATCTATTCCTCCTGCCGCGGTGCTACCTAAGCCGGCACGCCGTCTTACGAGAAGGCTATGGCGTACCTTCGCCTCGAGGAGCGCCGGCCGAAGAACTCACATGGCGCTCCTGCCCCGCCACCTTCGGTGCCGACCCAGCCGCGTCCCCCGCACCAGTCGCCGGCAGGCTCGGCTCCGCCCGATCGGACCGGCCAGTGCAAGTGCGGCCGCGGCGGTGGCCAGCGCAACAATCAGGGTAAAACATGTTTCTCTTCATGACCAGATACATAAATCAAGCTGGGAAGCTACAGACAACAACTGACATACATACATGCATGCATGCATGGATGGGCGATCAGATTCAGAGCCGGCTATACTGATTGAGGCCGATATACATAGTCAGCGGTGAGAGGCTTGAAGATGCGCTGCTCGTCGGAGTCGAGGGCGGCGGCCAGCCTGGGCCACACGTACATAGTGAGGAGCCAGCCGTCGCCTCCTGGGCGCGCGATGATCTGCACGAAGCCGTCGCAGTCTCGTACCGTCTATGCGGCGTGCCCGAAGCCGAAGTCGGTGTCAAAAGCTGAAGGACGTGAACGATGTCACGGCCAACACCGGGCTACCCAGCCCGACAGTGGCCCTCTCGACGTATTTGGCAGCCCTATGCTCCTCCACCAGCTGCTGGAAGTGGTCGTCCATAGCCTTGGACTTGTTCGACTCGTGCACCGCCGACGCGATGTCTGGGAGTGGCCGCCCGCGGACGCCCTCCACGCTCGCCTCGGCCACAGCTAACGTAGACGTTGCCGACGTAGTTGCGCATCACTGCCTTGTACCTCGGCGCGGTGAGACGGCGCCACCCGTCCACCCACCAGCTCATGCGGCAGTTCTTGTCGGATGCGCCCACGACGGCGGCCAAGGCCTTCCACAGGTACGCGGACCGTGCCTCGAGGCGGGTGGCCTCGGCGTCCGCCCGGCTCCGGCTCGCCTGCGCGCGCAGCTTGCCAGCTTCTCGAGGTAACGAAGGAGCTCTCGGTGGTGAGAGCGTTGACGAGGTGCTCCCTCTTGAACGCCGTAAACGCCTCGCCTAGCGACGGGCTTTACGACGGCGGGGCGCATGGGCGGAACACCGAGTGGTCGTGGTTCGGCGTGGCCGGCCTTGGGCCTAGGGTAGGCGCAGAAGAGCGAGTTGGGGATGCTCTGAGGCAGCAAGTCGAGGTTGGAGACAGCGACGACGCATGGTGCCGCCGCAAGGGTAACATACGCCTTCACCGTTCTCGGGCTCAAGACTAGCACACACGAACCTCTGCCATTTTATTGTTAGTTTTTAGCAAAAGATATCACGTTTTATAAATTAACCGATGTGGTACTAACAAGAAAGTTTGTTTTTGACTCGCGCTCGTTGCATTGGGCCTGGTAGCATGCTCGCTGCATTGGGCTTGCTTTAGTCTAGCCCATCCGCATGCAAACCGTCACTTATGTCATGCTAGCCTAAACTTGCTACTGTTAAATAATCCCACGTTGCTCCGCTACAACTGATCTTGCCGGTTTATATACATACGACCTACACAAACCCACAAGCGGCATTGGAATGGAACGAACGAAGAAACCCTGTTGACGCAAGCAAGATGCACGGGAGGGGGTGGCACGGTTGCATGGCCCATGGCCTCGACGGCATGGCTCCGCGAGGAGTCTGAGGGAGGATGAACGGCAGCATAGCAGAGGAAGCGGCGGCGGACATCACGATTCACGAGGAAGGAGAGGTCGAGGAGCCGCCCTCAGCTTTACCTCCCGCTGCTGGCCTGCTATCGTACGCTGCCCTTCTTCCTCGCTCAGTTTCAGTTCCTGGATAATCTGGACGCCGTTCCTGTCCGTCTGTGCTGTTTCTATTCCCGGGGCTCGCCCGTTTATAACTTGCCCCGATCCCAATTCAAGAAATAGGGAATCCCAGCTGCACAAGCATCACCAACAATTAATCTGAGCACCACGCTGGCTCCTGCCTTATTTCCTGTTTTATGCGGGTCTGCTCGTGGTGGGCTGAAGTTCCACAAGTATACATATTTCGCCCACGAACATCTACGTTGTAGCCCGAAACAATGAGGAAATTGTTTTCTTATTGTGATGGGGAACGGAAGAGAGGTGTGCGTGCGTCTCTTCCAAGTGCATGTGTTTTTTTAGAGAAATAGCCTATCATCTATGTGAAGCTGGCATCAGCATCTCTTGTTAGGTTCGCACGCACAAGGGTGGTGGGTAGGTCTCTTTACGTGTCCCGCGAGGCAAGGAATTCTTCGACCAATGATATCATGGTATCAGAGTCGCCGATCGAGATTTCTCATGGCTACCCATTATTTTCGCTTGAAAGATCTTCACATGTAGGCGGAGCCGTCCCTTTTGAAAAGTGGATCTTTAGTCCATTCATTCTAAGTACTTTATTATTTATTCTGTAGAATAAGAAGGTTTCGCAGGCATGTGCTTCATGGCGACAAGTCGTAAAGCATGGATAGGTGGAAATGCGCTATAAAGATTCGGCATCGCTCGATCAAACAAAGGGAAAAATCATCAAGAATCTGATCTTGCTCTGAATCATCTACCAAGGGTTCGCTGTCAATGCAATTTGAGTTGGCCAACTCCGGTGCCTCTAAGTCAGAAGTATCTCTATTGGCAAGCTCTCATTGACATAATCCGGTGTAGGTGTAGGGAGCTGACTCTCATGTGGATCAAGAAATATCTCCGTAGTGCTCAGGACAGGCCGTGAGCATCTTATCTGCTTGGATCAGGTAACAGCTTCATTTCTTTTCAGAAGCTCAAACACAGTGTTTTCCAATATAGAAGCGGAGTAGTTCTTGTGCAATCTAGGCATAGGGCTACTAGAATCCATCACTAAAAGAGGAGTTTTCCGAGCTCTATCGACACAACAGGACTCTAGATATTGGCAACAAAAGGGCACTTACCCCTAAACTAGATTACTCTTCTTCTTCCTATGATAAAGCGGGGGCTGAAAGGGACTCTTTAAAGTACTTCAACGTTATCACTGGACTTTTGTGTCAATCCAACTGGAGGAGGGAAATCGGGAGAATAAAGAAGTCTTGCACGAAGGCGGCCTCTTTCCATGCCTTCAAATCCATTTGCCACACTTTCAGATCTCGGATATACAATGATGAATCCTGACGATCTACGATCACAGAACGCAGTAATATGAATGTCTCTCACGAGCCCCAAAGAGTCAATCAAGTATGCTTGCTTTGTTGGCACAGGGAAAGGTAGAACGACCTTCCGCCATGTCAACCGCTCACTAGGCTTCTTGCTGCGGTGAAGTTGCTTCATCACCCGGCTCAACATCAGCCTCACCCCCCCCATTTTAAGCTTTGGTTATAGTATCCTTTAGTTCCACTTCTTCACCGATCTCTCCCGCAATCTTCTTTCCCCACTCCTCATCCAAGTGAGGAGCTACCCGAGATCATCGAAACCCACCACACAAACCCTAACTGGCAAAACCGATCTACGAACACCAAGGGTGGGTAGAGGCGTCAGATGACAATTGAAGTAGGGGTCTGCCTCTTTCAAAGGGAAGCAAGAGTCTCATAGGGAAGGAGATCCTCCGCGGTATGTATGTTTTTTCACACATAAACTTACTTACTTTGTTATGCTTTTCCACTGGTTACTTTTTTTTCACACATTTTTATTAACATGCCATATGTTTCATCTTATGTTCTAGATGGAACAGAATGCAAAATAAGGTATGCCATCTTGCAGACATATCTCGAATGTCTAATTATTTTTGATCGATGTATAATGTGGACATACATGTATTAAACCACTACTCTAACTGCTATAATAAGGTTTTTACTGCCTGTTGTGACCACATCCGCGCAACCAATCGGTGATGCCGCTGGCACGATCGCAGCAAACTGTGCTTGACGAGCGTCGTTTTTACTTATTTATTAGCGAGATTCTTCATTTGTTTTTAGTTTATGTTGTGATGGAACGCTAAATTATCTATCCTTGAGTGTGATTGACATGTACTGACATTATGTTTGTTTCATACCTCCTATATCTTCGCCTCGTACATTTATTATATTGACTGCAAATTGAAATCTGCGTTACCTACTTGCTTGCGATGACAACAAGCAAAGATTTGCTTGTATAGTAAATTGTTCATATACTTATTTATAATCAACACTTTTCTGCAAGCATTAACTTTATGCAAATAACTGAACGCCAAATGGAACATTTATTGGCCATAGAGAAACACGTGGGCTCAGTTGGTGAGGACTCAAGAGGCCAAGGATGAAAGGTAGCCATGTTGACAACGTGATCGGGAAAGGCGCGAGGCTTGCGAGTATTATCCCGTGTGCAAGTAATCGTAGGATGAGTGGATTGAGTTGATGAAATGGGGGCTGATGCTGTCGGATCAGTGGAAGTAGAAGGTGCTGGAGTTAGTGGATCAGGACCAGGGGTCAAGGGCTGCTGTACTGGGTCCGCGGGTTGAGCAGGTAGGCTGGAACCTGAGGAGGCTGTGCTTTTCATTTTCTTTGATCTTTCCGCGAGGGCCTCCGCTTTCCTCGAGGGAATACGACGAGCACTCATCTCCAGCATTCAGGTGGTCCTATCATCTCTATTTCCTCCCGACATTTCCTTCTCTAGTCAGGGAAGCCATAATCAGTCAGTAAGAAGTATATCTATAGGGAGTTTCTAATAAGAGAACTGGATGTGCGAAACTTGTGTCAAGAGGGGTGTAGAAAGGAGAAAAAGCATAGTTCAAACTAGCCTCATCACAAAAAAAGCCCATGATCAAATGTCTTCTTTGAGGTGGCACAAAGACGAAAGTAATTAGTTCAACAAGGCCGATGATAGAAGGGCTGGGCCTAATTAATTGTTCTGGTATAGAGATGAATGAGAGGATGGAGATAGCGCATTGAATGGTTTGAGGAAGTAGTTAAACAATGATAAAATTTTGCACAGATAATGCGGGATGAAAGTTCGATATGTTCCTAAAAATATGCAAATTTGAAAGGTACGAATTTTTATGGTGACCTATGAAATATGAACTCGAAAATGCCAACCCCGAGAGGAGTAGGCGATCTCACTGCGTAATGCGAAAGTGCCCGTCTGGTCGAAGTAAGAAATAGCATTAGATACTGGTCAAACAGCAGACCCGAGCATATGGAGGACAAGTGGAAAGTGGATTCCAGGTTCGAGAGGTTCCTCCTCCGTCTGCCTCGGCTCCAAGGCGGCTACCAAGCTCGTAAGCAAGCGGTCTGTTAATGATACTTAATGAAAAAGAGATCGGCTCTTGGATGATATATTTGGTTATAATAACACATTCCTTAGGTTAGAAACCGATTCAATCGACTACTTACTGAAATGAAATAAGAACCCTCTTTGGGAGAAGTTCTCATTGTGATTAGAATGACCAGCACGAAAGCAGTGATCTTCTAGGTCTGGCTCATAAATAGGCCTTGGCTCCGCGGCAAGTCCTTCTTAAGCATGTGATGGAGCTCAAAAACGGCGTTAGGCCGTGAGGGCAACTGATGACCATTCGGTCTATTGATAGGACAGTCACTACCGAAACCCCTTTCTATGTCCTTACGAAGATGGAATACGATCTTAAACTTAGATGAGTTGCTAACCGAAGGCAAAAACCAGGGATTTTTGGAGTATGTACCTCGATTTCCAACGGGAAATTCATATCTAATAGAGGACTAGATCGATGCTTTAATGCGAGGGCAGGGTATCTACTCGCTTTCTTGCCTTATCACGAGCTATTGAGAACGGATCTAAGGGCATCCCTACCTACAATCCTTCCTTGGTGCCCCATTCCTATCTTCTTTTCCAGATCCTTTTTTTACATTGAGCAGGGCCTTTATCTCCCTAGCTAAGGTTGGTACAATCCCTCTACAAGTATTTGTTAGTGGCTTCGCCCTTTGTAAGATAAGTGGGTCAATTGGGCCAAAGCGGAAGAGAAACCAGTATCTATTGATGGCGAGCCCGGATAATTGAAACAAGCAAGATACCATCTCTTCTTTAACTGAACTGAACAGAGCAAACCTCAACCGATGCGGCCAAAGAGCAAGTGGACTGAACTGCTCTCCCTTACTATGAATAAAACGGAGAGTAGAACCGAACACTTGAAGCTCTAATTACCAGTATCTTTGGATACGGAGACCGAGGAAGAGTTCCTCCAATCTCTTTAAACACACTCTAATTGGGGGTCCAGATTCCAGGTCGGAACCCACGTTATCCCTTGTTTAAGGGGAATAGATGAGATCCATGGCATATACCTCGTAACTAACAGAGGCAGACCCGGTTTAATGACACCTTTCACAATATCATTAACCCGAACCTCGTCCTCAGCAGTCAGAGGCGTGATAATTGACGCGAACGTCCTCTTATATTAAATATCTTTTTATCAAGCTATTATGATGCTCGCTTCTCTTCGGTTGGATTCCTCTCGAAGAAGGAAATTGTGCTTCTTCAGTTCTACATTCAAATTATTGTGAGTAGATGGATACCAGGCCTTTTCTGAGAAACTTGGTTTCGGGAACTTTGTGGGATCCTTGGTAGAGCCATTTGGAGCGGAGGGTAATCGGTTTATGACAAAGACTATGCTTTCAAACACGACACCCAGGGGAATGGAGGCTTTGTACATAGTTGCAAGACGTTGCTCTACAATGTCTCGGTGTTGACGCTCTGCGAGGCCTTACTGCTCCTTATCTCATTTCTTTGGAAAGGCAAACCTAATTCATACGGAACTCTTGGTACATTTCTTTTTCACTCTCGCCCCGGCGAAA
This sequence comes from Aegilops tauschii subsp. strangulata, assembly GCF_002575655.3. NCBI lineage: Eukaryota > Viridiplantae > Streptophyta > Magnoliopsida > Poales > Poaceae > Aegilops > Aegilops tauschii. The sequence continues at coordinate 647,278,623 of NC_053041.3, read as the reverse complement.
GCACACAATGCAGATCCATGCATGGGAGCTAGTTCAATAGGCCTCTCGGTGAAATCGCCTACTTTACTTTTTATACGAAATTCGTTGCACGTAGATCTTCCATTTATTGGGAATTCGTTCGACGACCGTCTGATTCTAATTCACTTCCATCCTTTAGCCATGTCTCTTGATCGATACCATCCACGTGTCGTTGATTCTTTCTAAAAATAAAATGCATTGCGACTTCCTCTTTTCTGATTTGCATTCAAGTAGATAAGAGAAGCTTGTGGGGATCGTCAAGAACAAACTTAGACCAGTTCATATTTGTGCCTGCACAACTGAAGAGGTCAAGAGCAATAGGCCCATACGGATGCGCTCACCTTGGCCCAGGGTTGGCCCTTGAAAAGGATACAAAAATCTGAGATAGAGTGGAATTCTTTTCGCTATTGCATTCCCTGTAGATCGGTTCAGCCCATTTCTTGTAGCATACATTCGAAGATAAACCATTTATCCAATCTGCAGCTATACGCTGAGAAGGAAGGGGCAGCAGACCCGACCGTTGCTCGTACTCGGTTTTCTATGGAAGGTCCCGAGTCAGCTAAAAAACTAGAAAATCAACAGCGATCGATCTCAGGGATCAGCCCATCTGATCTTTTATTTGATTGGGATTGCGGTTTCGCTGGGCTTACTTTCTTGATGAGGTTTAAGGTATAGCAAGTAAGGCGATGCCTCCTCCCTGATTGCAGAAATTGTTGACTTTAGAAAAGGTTCAACAAGAACTATAGCAATAAAGGACCTTCTCCAGTTCCACAGGTCAAGGTACAATGGTAGAACTTGTCTCCTTGAATGGATACTTTGGGAAGACAGACCTCTCCCTCGCTTATCGCATGGCTGTCTTTCCCCTCTACGAATGCCCAGGGTCGATTTTGAAAAACATTCCCTCCGGCTATAGGCCGAAACCACGCTCAAGTGCTTCTATAAGTTATTTTTTACTCGAAAGCCGCCTCTACTATGCTCGCCATCAACTGATACTGGTTTAGCTTCAGCGGAAGGATGGGGAATCAGGAGAACATGGGGGGAGGAAGTAGCTACGCCTAACTCAAGATCTAGGAAATGCTTAGTAAGGTATCCCCGGTTTTCTTCCTGGCTCGGACTCCTTGTCTGGAATAGGTCGCGTAACAACCCCCAGAGGGAGACTCGAGTTATTTACTTCTTTGTTAAAATAGATTATATAGCCATGATGGTTGGTCAAGTGGACAATGCCCAGGTGGGTAGACCCATATAGTAGGGGAGATAAATGCCCTGCAGTGCTATTGAGACCGATCTAGGTTATTGATGGCTTTTATTTGAAGACAAGGAGCTTAAAGGTGATGGATAAGGCTTTCACCCATCCGATACTGAGTAATCCGTTAATCGATCCCCAAGGGAAGGGTACTTGTATCTATAGCACATTGGTGTTTCAAGCAGGCCAGCCCACTCTTAACAACAATGCAATCAGTCCATTCACTCAAAACCGGAACCCACACTCAAAGTTAAGGTCAATACTCCATTTATACATACCAGCCTCGACAGAGGGGAAGCACCTACAGCATAATCACTCATGAACACATATTGACTCACTTCTAGATAGATTAGTTGATTCACAATGCCCGCAGATACCTATATATGTTATTTAACCTTTTTATTGGAGTATGTTTATCTAAGGCAGATCGAACTAGTCTTAATATATGGAAGATCTTGGGGACAAGGAGCTTAAATGTTATCGATCGACATATTGGCTCGATCGGGGCCCAGGCTCTGCCCTCCGAGCACTTAAGCATGCATCCGGATTCGGGCTCTGGGCTTGCTCATCAATATGTCAGTGTGGCAAGTGCTTAATGTAGCATTCTTGTCAAGGACTTCCCAATGTTTAAATAGAGTCCAGGGATCTGCAGGCTTGTATTGGGAATGCCATCCGCTTCCAGCGTGCGGTTGACCGGGCTGCCATCACAATAATCTAGGGTTTGCATATGCTCTAGCATTCATTCTTGTTCTTGGTCTTGCTTGTTCTCCCTGGATCTCACTGCTTCCTTCCTACCCCCGGTAGCAAAAGTCACGAGATTAGTTATTTAAAACGGGCCTTCTGCCTTGGATTGCTTTGGCCCATTTGACTGGATTCCCAGTATGGCACCTTGCCCATAAAAGCTAACTACTAACTTCGGTGAAGGAAGAAGCAAGTTCCCAAGAGAAGTGAAGTCATCAACCTGGTATTAGTTTGCCAATCTAAAAGTCAAGTGATACAGGTCGGGATGGGAAGAAAGAAGCGATTTCCTCGAATTTGCTTTCGAAAAGGTGTAGCTGCATGGAACAAAATCCACATTACCAGTTCTCAATTATGAGTAACTTGCAGGATGAAAGATTCTTATTATTGTTAGCACCTCTGCTCTACCTTTTCAGGCTAGCTTCCCATCGCTCGAAGTACACTTCCGGTGCACTTCTCACTGGTCAAGCACTATCGCTTGATTTCTCTCATAACTCTTCCACCTACTCCTTTGAGTAAAGGAGAAGATTGTTGGATTGATCCCTCGATTTGGACACTGTAGGGAGCTTCTTCAGTCAGTGGGCAAGGAATTCTGCGGCTCAAGTCTCTGAGCTTGATTGCACATAGGGTGAGAGAAATCTACCTTCTACTAAGGTGTACTGTGTGTAGGGCCCTGCTAAGTCTTAAAGACCAACTTGAGGACTCAAGCCAACCGCTGACTGACTTCTCGATGGCCCGAGAAAAGCAATTCGAAAACAAATCTAAGTAGTTCCACACATAGGGCTTTGTTTGAAAGACAGAGGTATGTTCGTAAAGGTAGGCTAGGCGCAGCGCAATCCTTAGAAAGCATACCTAGATTCAAAGCCCACTCTTTCCTTCAGCTTCCACCGCTGTCTTATGCGGCAAATAACCACCTAGGGAGTAGAAGTTTCTTATTTCGGTCTTTTTTTCGCCTAGTTGTCTCTATTTCGATTGCATTCTATGTCAATAGGTTCGTTTTTGCTTTATCGATAACTATCTCCTCTTGATGGAAGAACAGAAATCTCATTTGATTCGCTAGGAATAGGAAAAATTGGAATAAGCAGAAGGGAGATTGGATTGGGACGACCAGTCGGTATTCGAAGATCCTTTGGGCTTAAATGAAATAGACTAATAAAGACATTCGCACAGAGCACACGATTCGCTAACTAGTCAGGATTCAGATTTGGTGTAGCATAGTTTGGATCAGTGATATCATGACCTGAGCAGGCATCCTTCTCCTCGGAATTTCCCATATTATGAACAGTCAAAGTTCACGTGGATGCTGCTTTCTGTCTCGGATACTGGAATTGGCGCAACTGGAGAATTAGCCCTTCTTCCTCGCTCAGTTTCAGTTCCTGGATAATCTGGACGCCGTTCCTGTCCGTCTGTGCTGTTTCTATTCCCGAGGCTCGCCCGTTTATAACTTGCCCCGATCCCAATTCAAGAAATAGGGAATCCCAGCTGCACAAGCATCACCAACAATTAATCTGAGCACCACGCTGGCTCCTGCCTTATTTCCTGTTTTATGCGGGTCTGCTCGTGGTGGGCTGAAGTTCCACAAGTATACATATTTCGCCCACGAACATCTACGTTGTAGCCCGAAACAATGAGGAAATTGTTTTCTTATTGTGATGGGGAACGGAAGAGAGGTGTGCGTGCGTCTCTTCCAAGTGCATGTGTTTTTTTAGAGAAATAGCCTATCATCTATGTGAAATTCTTGCTTTTGGCCCAAGTGCAATAACAAAGGAAGAAAATATCATTTTGCAAACCAAACAACCAACATTTTCTAGGAAAAAAACATAGTAAAAACTTGTTTTCTTTCAAATATTAATAAAAAGTTGCATATAAACAATCCCACTTCAATGCACCACTACTCTTCCATCTAGTGATAGTGCGATGCTGAAGGACGTGTCATCGAAAGACATAAATGTAACTTCATAAAAAATATTAATTGCGGACACAAAAAATCCTACAATCATGAATGAGTCACTGAACACTTGCGATGATTATTTTTTTCAATGCAATGCATGACACATTTAATTGCTACATACAAAGGTCAAAGGTTAAAGGGAACCTTCTTTTGAGAAAGAGACGACACACGCAAGCGCTCACAAACACATACATACACTCACCCCTACAAAGATTGAGCTGAGGGGTCTTGAGATTGATGAAGTCACAATGAACGTCTCGCCATCGACGCAAACGTCGTCTCTCACGAAAAGATGCTTGGCCTTTATGAGACATCAAAGCGTCAAACTTCGGTTTCAATTCTTGGGGTTGTCAAGGTATTACTGTCCTTCTAACCATCCATCCAAAAGTTGGTTCTCAGGGTTAAAGCGAAACTGACCAATCGATGCATGGCCATGGATGCATGCACTGCAGTAATGAACATTGAAATAGGATATGCATTTCTTCTATACTTGAGCATGCGCCTCCGTGGCCTCGCTGTTCTCCGCTTATGGGTGTTTTGATGGACACATCAATTTTCTCCCCCGTTGCAATACAAGTGCATATTTGCTATAAAAAAACTCTTCAAACCAAACAACCAACTATCTCTAAAAAAATCCAACATAGTAAAGATCTGTTTGCATTCAAATGTTTTGAAAATTTTAGAAAACTGGACTTGTTAATAAACTTTTGAATAGTATACAACAATTCCATCATCTGTATACCCCACTAAATACACATACACTACTCCTTTTGCACCCGGTGTTAGTGCTAAGCTTAAGTAGGAGCCAGGGAGCACATCATACGACTTTCTCAACTCAATACATCATAGTCCAGGTACCAACAATCCTTTTTTAACCACGGACACTGAGCGGGTGTGCTTTTTCAAGACAAAAGATGTTTCAAATTGTTCTTGCTTTCAAAGAATATTCACATTTTTAAATACGTTCCTGCTTTTAAAAAAAGCCCCAAATTTTCAAAAAAAGTCCCAAATTACATTTAAAATTGTCCACAAAATTAGAAAAAAGCATATTTTTTGATAAAAAACATGGCTTCAAAAAAAATTCGGCTTTAAAACATGTTCTAATTCAAATAAAAACTTCAAAACTTCACAAAATGTACAATTTGATAAAAATAGTAAAGAAATATCCGTGTTTTCTCAAAAGCAAAATATAAAACTGATTGACAGACTATTCCATGTCCACGTACCTGTACTGTTCCATCAGATGAAGGATGTTAGGGTAACCTTATCACCGATGTTTATCTGAATTGGATATAAAAAATGACACGTAATGTACACGAAGCAAGTTTTGTGATATTCTTGCCCGTTGCAACGCACGGGCATTTGTATTAGTCTATAAAGAAGGGTCTTGGTAGCTTTTTCTCTAATAAGTTTTATTTATGCCTTGGTCTCCGTTTTTTTAATGCAAACTCTATAATTTTCAATTTACAAACGACAAAATTTATGAACTATATATAGTTTATTTCAATACTACTCCTCATTCTTGGGACATATAGCAGGTTAATTTAAAGAGTGTTACTATTTTTAGTAGGCCTTTAAAGTACTTTAATTGATTAATGTCAGTCAATGCACATTGCGCGTGCAAAATAAATGCCAGTCAAAATATATATGTATGTATTGAACATGCTTCTATTTGCCTCACTACATACTGCAGGGGATCTGAGGATGGATGTATGTGCCAGTGAAAAGTGAGAACTAAGATGGCTTGATTATTACAGCTGCCAACTGCTTTAGCTAAAAGTAGCCTTAGAATATGTATTTTTTATGTCTTGTAATTTTTGGAAAATTCCATTTTTGTTTTGGCAATATTTTCTTTGGTGGATTTGAGGCATATAAATGTAATCACTCTTTGTTAATTAAAATGAGATCTTACTGGTTACTGAAGTAGATATGTATATATGACTCGATGTAAGAACTTAAGAGAGACTTTCTATGGTACATGAGGACCATCTCATAAATTTGCCGAAGTTTTAAAAAGATGCATTATATTTGATATGTGCAATCCAAAAAATAGTCGCCTCAATGTGTAGTTTTGTTGCAGTATCAATTGTGTTTGGTTCAATTTCTTTTATTTCCATCCTTTCTTCGATGCAGATAGTGTGAGGGCAGAGATTACAGGAGACCCGACAATAAATTACTGAACTGTTATCCGCTGAGACTGGACATAAAGTTTATTGATTAAATATGGTAACATACTATGAGGAGTAAGGCATATATAGCACCCCCCCCCCCCCCCCCCCCCCTAAAATTGAAGTCCTCAACAGAACCTCCAAATTCAACTCAAATTTTGAGGAGTTCAAGGTTGTTACACCCAACCCTTCCCTAAAACTTAACTCCACGTAACTTTAAGGAGGGAGTGGATGACGAATGTTGGAAGATATTCAAAGTTAGAGAAGGTGGAATGCCTATGGAAATTTGGCGAACTTGGAGAAAACATATGTGAACATTGACTTGGGTGGCGATATAGATCCGGAGCGAAGTGGCTTCTATTCGTTTCTTAGTCCATGTGTTAGGGATGATGAGACTCAACATTTTGATAGATTTGGAGGGAACACCAGGTGGATTTGGAGTGGGGTGACAACATAATGTAGTAATAACACAATGATCAAAGAGATGAAGTTAATGGACCCGTGATAGATCCATTTGTTGGCCTGTGAGAACGCATGGGCGTTCTAGTAGTACCTCTACCGGGGCAACATTGGATGCCAAATTAGCAACACGGACACATAAGACAAGATCCAATTAACACATGACTGATTAAGTGCGAGTACAATAGGTATAGAAGCAGCAAAACCATAAAATATATATTGACCTAGAAATAGTATCATTATCTTAAGAAAACTTATAAAGTTTTTAGTCTCTATTCCTAAAAGGGTAGTTGTAGTCTTGCCTCACCTCACACAAACCTTATATTACGCCCACAAGCCTCCTACATGCAATCTTTTGCTAAAGCACAGCCGGATTGGGCCGGTCCATTTGACTCAATCATGTCGTCACTTTCCCAAAACAACGTCATGCATTAACTCATCCACATCAAATCTTGATGAAATCTTAACTAAATCCAAATTTTCCTTGCCTTCTCCTACTCATACCAAAATAAAATCTTATCTTGCCAAAACATCAACTATAACAAAAGTTGACCGGCTCATTTGACACGTGCACTCGTTCTTATTTTTATTTTTTCTCTATGATTTTTTTGGTTTTATGTTGTTATGTTTGAAAAAGAAACCCATTCATTTCTCGTTGCGAAGTCTACATTCAGAAAATGAAAATTGTATCATGTGAATGCACACACACTTCCCTTCCAGCACGGATGTCGTAAAACTTTCAACTTGTTCGTATTGTATTTTTAGAAAACATATAAAAATGCCAGATCTTCAGCACTTGGCCGTAATGTCACATGCAATTCTAAATAAAACAGAAGTTCTTGATAAAATATGCTCAATAGGCTCAAATGATAACCAGGGTTCACAAGTTTACATTCTCAATTCTTGATGCAAAATAGGTGTATGATATGTGCACCTAAAAATGTAATCTAAAAGTATAACTATTTGTGCCATGACCAAAAGCACGGAAAAAAGAGTGAACAATATCCTCTATTATTTACATATTACTTTATTTTTCTTGTGAAGGACATAAATGATTATATTTTTTGGATGGGAAATTTGCAAATATGCAAAATATATGTACAAACCTATATACATGTGTTGTTTCACATTTTTATAGAAGTCAGTAAGGTCACATAAGCAACATTGGGTAAGGACTAAGGACGCAACTAGTTGCGGATTTTAAGCCTCTCGGGCTTTATCACTTGGTTCACTAGTTTCTCAGGGTCATCCGTTCATTTTTATCTATTCAAAATAATAATGATAAACTGCTATATAAATATAACAACATGCAAACCATTAGATGAAAATATACTCTAATTTTCTATATTTGCTCGCACCTAATCATACACTAGAAAACACTATCATGATTTTCTTCAACTGGCACAAAAATATTAAATATACATATGCATACAATATAATTGAAGTAAGGGCCATAACTTAATTTGCGCGGTCGTACGATTCATCTTTTTTCAAGCTTAATGGATTCATACTTTATTTTTTAAAAGAATGAGTGTATGTGCGTGTATGTGAGCTCATACGATTGTACAATGTTTAAACAAACATCGCCTCCAAAAGGAAAAATAACTTATTTTATTTAACATGGTGTGTTTGCACTTTTCAACCATAGATGTTTAAAATGTTATAATTAATATTTAATAACACTAAACTTAAAAATATAAATAAGTATAAAAGTTTAATATAAAACTATTATTTGAATTCTTGGAGCTCGGTGCCCCATGGTGGAGATTGTTGTCGGTGACTTCGAGCTCAAACAACGGAGAACCCTTGATGTTGAGGACATCAAAATCATGGTGGCCCCGCCCACGACAAGTTAATTATCGTCCTCCGCTTGTTGCGCTAGAACCGGATGATGCTTTCGTGGATCTGTGACTGCGGCATAACATGTTCAACGCCACCTGCAACCCCACTCCTAATGGCGCCAGAAGGCCTACCTACTACATACTCACGCAATTTCGTTCCAAAGGAAGCCAAGAAGGCGGGCTACTCGAAGATGGACAAAATGCATACTGTTTGGCCGTCCATGCAGAAGGCGGTCTTCTCAAGTGGCGCGTCACTAGGAACTAGCAGGACACTCCCCTTCATGCTCCTACCGTCCTTGGAACGGAGGCCCGTTAAGATGTAGAAGACCGGCCTCGCACCGCCATCGGGAGTGGCCTTGCAGGCCGCGGTCACCACCTCCGGGATGTTGGCATACAGGTCGCGCTTGTTCACCCACGGGGCGTCTTCTGACCCCACTGCAGCAAGCGCAGGACGCGGACTAGGTCTTCGTCATTCGTGGGGGCTGCGGTGATGTCCATGGCTTCTTCGATTGTTCTTTGGCAAAGTTCTTGGTTTGCGGGAGACGCCGATCCCCGAGTCGTGCTGATTTATTGACGCGAGTTGGACTTCAAGTAGGCGGTTAGGCAATTGGGTTGGCGGTTATTCCTTCGCTCGCTTGCTGCAAACTCAACCGACTTTCTTGCCTCCATCTTTTTCTACCTTATACCTCAAAAAATAAAAATAAAAAGTCTTCACCTTTCCCCCATCCCTGCCCGTCGATTTGGTGCCTGCCTGCATGACATGGCAGAAACCCTGGCCTGCAGTGGCACAAATCCTCACCTAGTCATCGATTCTACGCCGTCGACAGGGGAGAGCAGGAGGAGCAAAGATTCAAATTGGGGAGAGCAGCAGCACTAATCCTCACCTTTCCTTTTCTGGTGGAGAAGATTGGCTCGACGACCGAGCCTGCCTGCTCAATTGCTCATGAGGTGGGTTGCGGCGCGATAGGCGCGCGGGTGCAGTGATTCGATTCCGGCGGCGGCGGTGGTACGATGGTGCCGGGGCACGGCCGGTTATGGGGCTGAAGGTGACACCCATAGTCCGGGTACTGCTCGTCGTCTTCTTCTCGGTTGCCTACCCGGTCAATAAGAGGTACGCCAAATTTGTTCATGTGCTTGCAAGAATCTAAGAGCAACTGGCATGTATTGTGTTTGTACAACAACTGATGGACACCAATGCCAACAATCCATACCACATCCCATTAGTATAGGATTGTACCGTAACACGAAAAACCCTTCCCCGCAAACAAAAATAAATCGAAAGTAAAACTTTGATCTGCGAGTAGGGTTTAACATTTAATCTTTGCAGAGCACACCGATCTAGTCACCATGCACACATCATGTCGCCACAGAACCCAGGGGGAAGGGCGAGCGGTCGTCCGTAGGCGATATGGTGGAGGACCTTGAACGCGATCTGGTAGAGGGCCTTAAATGCCCAAGATAGCATATTGGCGGATGGGGATATTTTTTATAAAATATTCACGAATTCAAAAAATGTTCATGATTTCAAAATAATGAATTTTTTATTTTGATCAAAACATTTGGAAGTCCTTTATGAACATTTTTTGAGTTTTTATGAAATTTCTTTTGTATTTGATGAAAATATTTGAATTGGATGACCATTATTGGAATTTGATGAACAAATCTTGAATACGATAAAAAATATTTGAATTTGATGAACATTTTTTCAAATGGATGAACATTTGTTGAATACAATGAATAAAAAAATTATGAAAAGAAAAGAATTGGTGAATTCGAATAATGTTCAAAACTTAGAAAAATATATTTTTGATTTTGAAAATTGTTCCTGAATTCCAAAAATTGTTCGCGGCTTCAATTTTTTTAAGATATCATAAAATGATCATGATTTTGATAAATGTTAGAGAAACCATAAAATGTTTACACTTTAAGAAATGTTCGTGATTTTGAAAAATGTTCACGTATTCAAAAAAATATTGATGGATTTGAACAGAATTTAAGGAATTCAAATAATTAGGTATGGAAGGAGTCAAGACTAATTGTTGTGAGGACCACGTGGTTGCGGGAAATTGTTTGTGGCTCACGGTAAGTACATATCGTAATGTGTAATGGGTGATGCGGTTATCTACTGTAAAGAAAACTGAGGTGCAAAAATATTACTAACATTGTGTTCTTGTACAGGGTAAGGTTGGAGTGGAGAACACAAGGTCATGTCGTTGTGAGTGCCCTGCGTTGATAAGTTTGTTGAGATCAAAGGACAATGACTGGTACATAGCAGAGCCCCGGGAGCAACACAACCACTCATTGTCATTGACGTATGGCCAAATAATACACCGGCCATCACACAAGCATATACATGTGAACAGTAGGGATTTGGTGAAGCAGCTCGGGCAGAACAATGGGAACCTAGAGAAGGTGTACAATGTTATTGGCGGCTTCTTTGGATCCATGGAGAAGCTACCTTTCACAAAGAGGGCACTTCAGAATTTGTATGCTTAGATAAGCCGTGAGCAAGCTGAGGACGATGTGAGGAAAACAATGAAAGTTCTTGGAGAGCTTGGTGCAAGAGATCCACACTTCACGAACCATGTGCAATATGACAAGGATAGCAGGATCACATTGCTGATGTGGGCAAATGGAAGTAGTAGATTGCAGTACACGTTCTTCGTCGGTGTTGTTACATTTGACATGACTTACAGGACAAACATGTATAATATGCCCTTCGGGCTTGTCGTCAAAGTCAATAACCATTTTCAGAGTTCATTAGGATGATGGGAGCAATGCTCCAAAAACAATCTGGACAGGTACAGACTTATGCACAATATCATGGTAACTTTGATCCGATGAAGTTCGCCCTTAAGTTGTGATCATCTAACCTGTGTGTAATGTGTTTGCAGATCAAAATCGAGCCATGGAGGCTGCAATAAAAATGTGATGCCGAATACAGCACACCGTTGGGGTAAGTGGCATGTGCAAGAAGGCAAAGGAGACACTTGGCCTACTGTACACTAGGACGAGTGAATTTTGAGCAGAGTTCCACAAGGTTGTAAATCATATGTTGGCGATAGATGAATTCGAGGAGGCTTGGAGGACTTTGGTAGAGAAATACGACCTGAATACACACACTTGCATGACGCAACTATATGCGATAGGGCAAAAATGGGCAAATTCATATTTAAGGGCGTTTTCTGCGCTAAGATGACTAGCACACAATGAAGCGAGAGCTCACGTGTTTAGATTTTGAGGTACATTAAATTGCTGCATTCGAGGATTAATATAAAACTCACCAGTGCATGAAATTTCTTGGTTATTAAAGACAATTAACGTTAAAAGTTCTCGAGTATGACCCAGAGAAGGAAAACAATCATTAAAGGGAACACCCACTTGATTTTTTATTTCTTATTAAGAAGAATATAGGTGCTCCTTCGGTCTAATTGGTCCACGCTAGCTGAGGACGCCCTGGTTGTTGATCATGATGCCTTGGGCCTAGTTGGGCTGCAAGATCCTTCTATTTTACCATTCTTTAGCTTCAGACCACCAAAAATACACCGCTTAAATGAGAATGTAAATGTACCTTTTCGCGATTTATTCATAAACCCATCCGCGTGTTCGATGATCCTCTTATGGCACTCGATGACGATACCTAATTTGAGGAGTGTAATTGGACTTCTTGGCACTAATCACTTCAAGCTCTAAAGGGCTTAGAGGTGGTGTGCAAAAGGAAGTTGCCGGGTTGATTGTTTTTCTTGGGAGCGGTTGTGTCTCGTTGGCAGCGAGACACCGCTAACCTTATATCTCGTTTATAGAGAGATGGAACCAGCTCTCCCCCAAGGAATCCTCTCTACCGTCATTTTAGGGCTGACCATTTTCTGTGTTCTTTTTCTCGGTGTTTGGCTTTCTCATCACTCAGTCGAGTTGTTTGTGAGTTTTGGTCTGGTTTTCTTCTTCTTTTTGACCTTTTTCTTTCTATTTTTCATTCATTTTTTGTTTATTCATGGTTTTGTTTGGTTTTTCTGTTTTCTTTCCTTTTTCACATGTTTTATTTGCTATTTTCTATTTTTTCTTCGTTTGACTGTTCCATGTTTTTTCTTCATCGTTTTTTTGCCAATGTATCTATAATTTTTTATTGTTCCATGCTATTACATTATCAATCTTGTATGCTTTATATGCAGTGTTGTATCATTTCGGCAACTAACTTATTAACTCAATGCCCAGTTCTAGTTTCTGTTTTTGCCTATTTTCTTGTTTCACAGAAAAACCATACCAAACAAAGTCCAAACACGATAAAACTTGACGGTGATTTTTTCTAGACCAGGAGAGACCCTAGAAGCTTCGAGGGGAGGCCAAAAGATATACGAGAGTGCAGCTCACAAGGCGAGCTCCCAGGGAGGCGCTCCCCCGAGCTTGTGGGCCCCTTATAGTTCAGATTGACCTAATTCTAGCGCTATAAATTTCCTAAAATCGAGAAACCAATAGAGAGAGACCCAGATTTTTTTTATCATCGTGCAAGTCTCTATTCTTCTGCGATCCCATTTGGAGGCCTCCGCCGGTACTCTGCCGGAGGTGGAATCGATCACAAAGGCCATCTTCAGCATGCTTGCTGCCTCCATGATGATGCATGCATAGTTTCCCACAGGACCTACGGGTCCATAGCAGTAGATAGATCTCTCACTCTCTCTCTCTCTCTCTGATCTTCAATACAATGTTCTCTTCGGAGATCCATTCGATATAATCCTTTTGCGGTGCGTCTGTTAGGATCCGATGAATTGTGGATTTATGATCATATTATTCATTGAAAGTAATTGAGTCTTTTCTAAAAAAAATTGTTTGTGATTTCTATAGCTTTGTATTTCTCTCCGATCTATCCATCTAGTTTAGCCAATTAGATTGATTTATCTTCAGCGGGAGAGGTATCTTGTGGTAGGTTCAATCTTGCAGTGTCCTCACCCAGTGATAGAAAGGGTAGCGAAGCATGTATTCGTATTGTTGCCACTAAGGGTAAAACTGTTGGGAAACGTAGTAGAAAAAAATCGCACTACGAACACCCAGAAACAATATGAAGATGCATATCGGGTTTAGGATCAACGATCGTTACCGACTCTAGAGTGCAGCAGATGTAGACGAGTCGGTGTGGATCATACTTGAAGTCCCTCAAACGTCAATGACGATCCCGCGAACAGCCCTCGAACGATCCCTCAAACGGAAGATTGAAAGCACGGCCTCTCTACTTGATTGCAAGCGTACAATCTTCACGATCCGGCAGCGCTTCGCCATCCAGAGCTAATCGTTGACAAAAAATTAGAGGGAGGAGATTAGAACCACACGGTACTTCTAATTATGATGGTTAGAGGTGGCTAGGGCTAGCTCTGATTAGTCAACTAGGACCAATTATAACTAGAACTAGATCAACTAGAGGAGACTCCAAAACTTGTATCATCATAGCGTGGAAATCCTCTAGTATATATAGGTTTATGGGAGAGGAGGGGGTAGCCACCAAGGGGGACATCCCCCTTGCACTAGTGTAGAACCGGGCTTTAGCGCCGGTTCGTAAGGGCCTTTAGTGCCGGTTCTGCAACCGGCACTAAAGAGTGGAGACTAAAGGCCCTCCCCCCTTTACTATCGGTTCGGCACGAACCGGCGCTAAAGTGCCACCACGTGGCACGAGCCAGGCTCGGGTGCTGGTAGACCATTAGTACCGGTTGGTAGCACCAACCGGTACTAAATGTTTGTGGGGGGGGGGGGGGGGTTGGTTTTAATTTTTATTTTTCCATTAATTTTGTGTTTTCCATTTAATTCTTTTTTGTTTGCTGGTATTTTACGATAGTACATATTATACACGTTATGCATATATATAAATAGATTTTCTCGTAGAACCGATCATATATATATATATATATATATATATATATATATATATATATATATATATATATATATAATCGAATGTCTCACAACCATCATTAATTATTCACACATACACATGTATATATATACAATTTCTCCTACATGTTGCCTTGGTGCCTTCGGAGCACGATGACAAGTGGTTCATGGGGGCGGTAGCGGGTAATAGTATTCTCCTTTGGTATCTATGACCTGGTCGAGCAAAAATCCCGCTATTTCCTCTTGAAGTGCTCGTATGCGCTCTATTGGTAGGAGCTGGTCCCTCACCTCTTTGAACTGTTAAGAAGGAGATCAATATGCATGTGTATTAGTTGTGTGACTAGATATCGACAATCATGTAAGATTTGTGAATAGTGTTCTGGCAAACGTACCCAGTCCTGTCTATCAGATCTGCTCCTTTCGGACGCCATCATGTGAATGTTCTCCCAAACGTAGTATGCACACACTTCAGTCCCCGGCGCCTGCTTCAGGGCCTTTACGAGAATAGAATTTAATCAGATAATTATTAATCAAGCATGTTAATTAATTAATGGTATTGAAACAAGAATTAAAGAGATGGTAACTAGCTAGCTAGTACTACTTAATTACTTACCTTGGGTCGATACCAATATAGCTTTTGTCGCCATTTTCTTGGAGTCACCTTGATGTACTTTGCCCAAGCCCCGCCTGCCGGCAAAGAAAATTAATAAAGGGGTTATTAAAAATAGTTCATATCTGGAAATGAAGAACTAAATAGGCCGAGATATAGTTAATAATGATTGAAATAACCTGTCGACGATCCCCTTCACGATGCTGTAGTCACTATCTTTTTTAAGTAGTGAGTCCAGTACTTCAACTTTTCCTTCGTCAACTTTAATGTCTAACAAGATCCATTGGAAGCTGCATGCGCATACGTTTGCATGTATAAATTAAGCGGGCATGTGCATAATACTAATCAGCTATAACCCTAAACCCTATACACTTATTAACATCTAGCTAGTAAGCAAAAACAGAATTTGTAGTACAAGACAGTGTGACTCACTCGAAGTTGTAAGGAAGTAGTATATCTTCATTGCTATTGAGGCGCTTCAAGAACTCTACCATGTTTTTCTCTACATTTTGTCTACACCATTCCAATTTCCATGTGTATTCATTAACGGTATTTGGGTCAATGAACCCAATGCCATAGCGTCCAGCTTTTTTCATTTCATACATCTTCGTCCTGCATAATACCACAGAAAAGAATATATAATTACAGGTAATTAATGATCAATCAATGAGCACTAGAGCTAGCTTGAGACTTAAATTACAGAAAGAAATCACTTACAGACAATAGCAACTGACGATAGATTTGTCGAGTGCATCTTGATTGAATAACTGAAATAGTTCTGAATACTCAACGGACAGAGCTTTCTTATTGAAGTAATGATCTTCCTCGACTTGCACCATGAGGGACTCTCGATTGGAAATCTTGGTAATTTTCATGTACCAATCATGCAATTCATACATTCTCGTTGGGAGGTTCTTGACCTCCTCGGGCTCGACCAAAGGCTGGCCCCGGACATATTTCCGTTTTATTTCCTCCTCTCTAAGCGGAGACATGGGCTTGATATCGAGGAGTTGTCCAACAGTGATGTTGAGCATTTCAGCCTGCATTATATGCTCCTCGGTTATTACCACATCGCCCAGCTCGGGAACGTAAACGGTTTGCCCACAGTAATATTGGGCGCGCGTACTCTCATGTGTTGTTGGCACAACAAGCGGGGGGGGGGGGGGGGTCGATTGCGTCGCCTGTTCTCCCAGCTGGGGAACGGTTTTCCCGCATCTTTTGACAGCTGCTTGTTGGCTCGAGCTCGAGCTCGCTTCTTTCTGTAGTCGTGCTCGATGTGCCTTCCTGATTTGGCGCTCATAGTCTGAGTCAACAGGCTTGGGAGCTGGTGGTCTAGCCATATGAATGAAGTGGTCAATCTTTTCCTCAGGCACTTTCACCCTCGGCGGCGTTGCCGATTTCGGTCGAAAATGAGCGTCCACTTCGGCCCGCACTATTGCATCGTTTTGCTCCTCGGTCATGTCGTAAGGCCTCTGAGGAAGAGGAGCGAGGCTGCTTGGACCATATTTATATCGCTTGTCTCCGCCTGTACTTTCTGTACTACCTCGACTCGTACCGCTACGCACCATAGCTGCGACGTGTCTCTTCTGCGATTGCTTAGGCGGCGGAGATGGCTGACGTGGCTTAGTTGGAGCAGGAGGAGTGGCCTGACGCTGTGCTAGACTTGAAGCATGAGGTGTGGCCTGACACAGTGTCGGACTTGAAGCAGGAGGTGTGGCCTGACGCTGTGCTGGACTTGAAGCAGGAGGTGTGGCCTGACACGGTGTCAGACTTGAAACAGGAGGAGTGGCCTGACGCTGTGCCGGACTTGAAGCAGGAGTCTGCTCACGCGTTCGTGGACTTGGAGGAGCGGGAGTCTGCTGACACGGTGGCGGACTTCGAGGAGTCGGCAGACGCGGTGTCGGTGGACTTCGAAAGATGATGCAATCCTTTCTCCATAGGATGATACGATGTATGGCCTCTCCCAATGTGTGCTCGTCATCACCTCCAGGAATGTGAAGATCTAGCCCCAAATATGGGTCCACCACCTCATCAACCAAGACACGAGGATAGCCCTCTGGAATCGGGGCGCAATAGAAGGTTGCTTCGGGGGTAATTGTAAAAGCAACGTCATCCGCCACCTTCATGGATATGTTCTTCATTTTGAAGTGTAGCTCACAGTTAGTGTTCTCTATGATGTCATCCATAGGGTATGTATCCAGCAGTGCTTCACCCGGGGCGGAACCAACGCTGCTTCTCGGCATGGATGGGACGGTGCTATCCAATGCTGGATGATCATCCGCTTGCTGCTGCCGCTGCTGAGACCCCCTTTCCTGGCTAAGTGAGTTGATCTGCTGCTGGAATTTGAGTGCCAAGTCCGCGTGCCTTGCTTCTAGGCCTTGAAGGCGTTCCGCGTCCTGCTTCCTCTGCTCCTCCTCCAGCTTCCTCTTCTCCTCCTCCATCTTATTTCTTGCACGGGTCCTGTAGTCGTCGTTCCATTCCGAAAAGCCCTCATACCAGGGAATAACGCCCTTGCCTCGTGTTCTTCCCGGGTGTTCAGGATTTCCCAGGGCGCGCGTAAGCTCGTCGTTCTCTCTGTTGGGCGTGAACACCCCCTTTCGAGCATCTTCTATTGCGTCAAGTAACTTTTGTTCTGCTCCTTTTAGACTTGCCTTCTTCGAAACCAGGCATGTCTTCGGGTCCAACGCCCCCCCATGCCCATAGAACCAAGTTCTGCACCTGGGGGGCCAGCTCCTAGTAACCGGAGTGACCCTGCATCCTCCATCTCTTACTCAGACTTATCCCACTTAGGCATTGCCACCGCGTAGCCACCTGGACCCAGCCTATGGAACTGCGTCTTTTTTGCGGCATTGGCCTTGTTTTTTCTTGACCGTTCCTTAGATAATTCTGATTCCTTGAATTTCACGAAAGCGGGCCAGTGTTCTCTTTGCTTCTCCAGCGTTCCCTTGAATTCTGGAGTCTTCCTTTCTGCAGCGAGGTAGTTGGCCCATACAGTTTTCTTGTGGGTGTTGAATGCAATTTCCATCTTCTTAAGAGCAGCGTCCTTGACTTTCTGCACATCTGCATTAGTGAAATAATCTGGTAGGGTGAAATGTTCCATCAGAGATTCCCAAAGCTTTAGTTTTGCTCTGTCGTCGACCCAAGTAACATCTGGGCGTTTAGTTGTTGGCTCTTTCCATTCTTGAATGGAGATCGGGAGTTGGTCCTTCACAAGAACTCCGCACTGACGAACGAACTTGTTCGCAATGTTCTTAGGCGTGAGGGGTTCGCCACTAGCTTTGATGGAATCGATGTTGTACTTTACACCCTCCTTCAACTTTTTGCCCGGGCCGCGCTTTGTCCTGCTGTCTGTAGAAGCAGATTTGCTCGATCCGGAGGGCTTAAAGAAGAAAGATCGAATCGTTAATATATCTTCAAATAAAAAAACATGTGATGATCACTAGATGCCTGCTTATATAAATATACCTCGCCGGTAGTCTTTGTTATTTCAAGATCAACATTGTATTCGTCATCATAATCATTGTCTGCGTCATCATAATCATAATCATAGTTCATGACTTCATCAGCTCGGTCGTCGAGATCGAATATCTTATCATTACCCTCCCCGGTATTGTTCAGATATTGGGAGCCGTCATTTGCTTCATTCAGATCATCTGGCCTGCTAGGGCTGCGTATGATCTCGAACAGGGCCTCTTCTCCCTCTCTGCCGGTATTGTCCGCCATAGCTTTTATTTAACTAACACAAAAAATATAAAACAATTTAGTATTCAAATTACAATGCATGGATGCAATCAATAAGGAATCATATAGTACATAATATGCATCGTCTCGAATAATATAAAATCTCGAATACATCGTCTCGAATAATATATAATCTTGAATACATCACTGGCTAGGTAGCTAATAAAGATCGAATACTATAGAAGAATCTAGGCCACTCGCGGTTCCTGGGGCGCGGGCGGTGGACACCCAAAGACAAGGAACCATCACAGGATCATATCTCCGGTCATCTGCCCAAAGAACCTGCCAGGTATTGGAGAACCTGACGTCCATAGCAGCCATGTAGCGAAGGACGTGCTCGTCCTCCTCCCTGACACGACGATGCACCACCTCCGGCGGGGCCGGCTCCCTCTGCACCGAATGTGGCCCACGCGTACGCCACCAAAGGAGATCAGGGTCGACGACGGGACCCGAGGCCGAGTTCCTCACCAAGCGGCGCCCCCCTCCAGGTAGCACCTCCCAGTGCCAGACCGGCGGAGCCCAATCCCGGACATGGGTCAGCCGGACGTCGTCGCGAACGGGTCGACGGCGATGATGCGGGCCGGGCATCGTCAAGAACAAATACTATATGCCCGCAAAAAGTAACATTTTTTAAATCATTGGATTGTGATAACTAAAATTCTATATGCAAATTCTAACAATTTGACATTAATCTAATTCATCTAACTAAAACTAATTCTAAAATTTCTAACATTTCTATATATATATAACTAACATTTCTATAACATTTCTAATATTTCTATAACTAAAAACAGAAAAATTGCTAACATTTCTATAAATATTTCTATAACTTAAAAACAGAGAAATTTATAACATTTCTAATATTTCTATAACTAAAAAACAGAAAAATTTCTAACATTTCTATAACTAAAAAACAGAAAAAATTCTAACATTTCTATAATATTTCTATAACTAAAAAACTGAAAAATTTCTAACATTTCTATAAATATTTCTATAACTAATTTGTGTGTGGACATGGCGGCCGGGGCAGGCGCTCACCGGCGAGGCGAGGCGACGGGGGGCGGCGACGGGGACGGCGACGGGCGGCGATGACGCGGATGGCGACGATGGGGATGGGGACGGGGCGGCGACGACGGGGACGGGGCGGCGACGGGGGCGTCGACGAGGGGTGGCGACGGGGGCAACGACGGGGGCGGCGGCTGGGGGCGGCGGGCGACGGGGCAGAGGAGAAGAAGAAGATGAAAACTGACGAAATTTGTAAGTCCTGCTTATATAGGATGGGCCTTTAGTACCGGTTGGAGCCACCAACCGGTACTAAAGGTCACATTTGGCCAGCCCAAGCGGCGGGAAGCGCACACCTTTAGTACCGGGTGGTGGCACCAACCGATACTAAAGACCCCCCTTTAGTACCGGTTGGAGCCACGACCCGGTACTAAAGGGGTGCGGTGGCGCAGGTGCGGTGCGGGCAGATTTAGTCCCACCTCGCTAGCCGAAGGGCGTCCGCACCTGCTTATAAGCCCCGTCGCGGCAGATGTCTCGAGCTCCTCTCTATTGCAGGCCTTCTGGGCCTACCTGTTCTATGCTGCCCTGTGGGCCTATTGGGCCTTTGCGGGCCTGCATCCTGGCCCAACAACAGGTTGGGTTTCTAGTCGTATGCAGGCCGCTTTGGCCCAGTAGGCGAGCTTTTTTATTTTCTTATTTTTTTGCTTTTTTTATTTTTGTTTTATTTATTTTTGAGTTGTTTTTTTTGTTGTATTTAGAGTTTCTTTGTGAATATTTTTGCTTTAGGTACAAAAACTTACAAACTTTCTATTAGTGCCGGTAGTTTACAAATTTGAATAGTCTACATTTTGAATTATTTGAAATTTGTGTGAATCACTAGTTTGTGAATAACTTAACTTTGAAAATAGATTTTTCAGTGATTCTTTTTTTCTTATGTTTAATATTAGTGTGTCTTATCATTATATTCAATTTGGTAATGCTTAGGTTATTTAAAAAATGAAATGCCTTTGTAACGGATGAGTTTTCGTCTGAAACCCTGATACTTCGAAAGAGATTTTCCATTTTGTACATGAAGTGCATCCAGTTTTTGCGGTAACCCTCTCTACTTTTTTGCACGTGCTATGTGGGTGAAATTATGATACCATGCCAACTTTCAACCTTTTCTGAGTTCATTTGAAATGCTTTTCAATTTCAGGGTCATTTAGCTGAAAAAATCAGTAAATGCATGAAAGAATTTGTTTGCACATAAAATTTCTTCGCGTTTCAAATGTCAAAACACATAACTACCCTAACTATTACAGAGATTCCCTCCTGGGTGTGAAACACAGAAGAAAGTGATGATAGTGAAGCGATCACTTCCCAGATCTTTGGGTGTGAAACTTTTTCTTCGCGTGTGTCCCTTTGCGCCGTAGCCATGGAAAATCTTCATCATTTAACTGGATGCTCGGGCCAATATTCACTGTGAATGGAGCAATTTCATCAAACTTTTCATAATCTTCTGACATGTCTGTCTTGTCATCCACTCCCACGATGTTTCTCTTCCCAGAAAGAACTATGTGGCGCTTTGGCTCATCGTATGATGCATTCGCTTCCTTATCTTTTTTTTCTCGGCTTGGTAGACATATCCTTCACATAGAAAACCTGTGCCACATCATTAGCTAGGACGAATGGTTCGTCTGCATACGCAAGATTGTTGAGATCCACTGTTGGCATTCCATACTGCGGGTCTTTCGTTACCCCATATCGTGTCATATTGACCCATTTGCACCAAAACAAAGGGACCTTCAAACCACGTCCATAGTCAAGTTCCCATATCTCCTCTATGTAACCATAATATGTTTCCTTCCCCGTCTTGGTTGTTGCATCAAAGCGGACACCACTGTTTTGGTTGGTGCTCTTCTTATCTTGGGCGATCGTGTAAAATGTATTACCATTTATCTCGTACCGTTTGAAAGTCATTATATTCGACGATGGTAACTGGGACAACGAGTACAGGTCATCTTCAATAGAGGCGTCATGCATGGTACGTGTCTGCAACCAGCCGGCGAAACTCCTGGTTTGTTCACGTGTAATCCAGTCATCAGACCGCTCCGCGTGTTTGGAGCGTAGAAAATTCTTGTGTTCGTCCATATACGGAGCCACCAAGGCGGAATTCTGTATAACTGTGTAGTGTGCTTCGGTGAGAGAATGTCCGTCCATACATATTTTTTGATTCCCTCCTAGCGTGCCTTTTCCATCCAGTCTGCCCTTATGCCGCGATTCAGGAACACCAATCGGCTTAAGGTCAGGAATAAAGTCAATACAAAACTCAATGACCTCCTCATTTTCATGGCCCTTGGAGATGCTTCCTTCTGGCCTAGCACGGTTATGAACATATTTCTTTAAGACTCCCATGAACCTCTCAAAGGGGAACATATTGTTTAGAAATACATGACCCAAAACGTTAATCTCTTCACATAGGTGAACTAGGACGTGCGTCATGATGTTGAAGAAGGATGGTGGGAACACCAACTCGAAACTGAGAATACATTGCACCAAATCATTCTCTAACCTTGGTATGATTTCTGGATCGATTACCTTCTGAGAGATTGCATTGAGGAATGCACATAGCTTCACAATGGCTAATCGAACGTTATCCGGTAGAAGCCCCCTCAATGCAACCAGAAGCAGTTGCGTCATAATCACGTGGCAGTCATGAGACTTTACGTTCTGGAACTTTTTCTCTGCCATGTTTATTATCCCCTTTATATTCGACGAGAAGCCAGACGGTACCTTAATACCGAGCAGGCATTCAAAGAAGATTTCCTTCTCTTCTTTGGTAAGAGCGTAGCTGGCATGACCCTGATGTATGCCGTCTTTTCCATGCATTCGTTGCTGGTCCTCCCGTGCCTCAGGTGTATCTTTTGTCTTCCCATACACGCCCAAGAAGCCAAGCAGGGTCACGCAAAAATTCTTCGTCACATGCATCACGTCGATTGCAGAGCGGACCTCTAGATCTTTCCAATAGGGCAGGTCCCAAAATATAGATTTCTTCTTCCACATGGGTGCGCGTCCGTCAGCGTCATTCGGAACAGGTTGTCCGCCAGGACCCTTTCCAAAGACTACCTTCAAATCCTTGACCATATCATGTACATCAGCACCAGTACGGTGGCGAGGCTTCGTCCGGTGATCCGCCTCACCTTTGAAATGCTTGCCTTTCTTTCTTACGGGATGCCTGCTCGGAAGAAATTGACGATGTCCCAGGTACACATTCTTCCTACAATTGTCCAAATATATACTGTCGGTATCATCCAAACAGTGCGTGCATGCGCGGTATCCCTTGTTTGTCCGTCCTGAAAGGTTACTGAGAGCAGGCCAATCATTGATGGTCACGAACAGCAAGGCCTTTAGGTCAAATTCTTCCCCCATGTGCTCATCCCACGCACGTACACCTGTTCCATTCCACAGCTGTAAGAGTTCTTCAACTAATGGCCTTAGGTACACATCAATGTCGTTGCCGGGTTGCATAGGGCCTTGGATGAGCACTGGCATCATAATGAACTTCCGCTTCATGCACAACCAAGGAGGAAGGTTATACAAACATAGAGTCACAGGCCAGGTGCTATGGTTGCTGCTCTACTCCTCAAAAGGATTAATGCCATCCGCGCTTAGACCAAACCATACGTTCCTTGCGTCATCTGCAAACTCCTTCCCGTACTTTCTCTCAATTTTTCTCCACTGCGACCCGTCAGTGGGTACTCTCAACTTTCCGTCTTTCTTACGGTCTTCTCCGTGCCATCGCATCGCCTTGGCATGCTCTTTGTTTTGGAACAAACGTTTCAACCGTGGTATTATAGGAGCATACCACATCACCTTGGCAGGAATGTTCTTCCTGGGGCGCTCGCCCTCGACATCACCAGGGTCATCGCGCCTGATCTTATAGCGCAATACACTGCATACCGGGCAAGTGTTCAAATCCTCGTACTCACCGCGGTAGAGGATGCAGTCATTAGGGCATGCATGTATCTTCTGCACCTCTAACCCTAGAGGGCAGACAACCTTCTTTGCTTCGTACGTACTCTCGGGCAATTCGTTGTCCTTTGAAAGCATATTCTTTATCATTACCAGCAACTTTCCAAATCCCTTGTCAGATACACCATTCTCTGCCTTCCATTGCAGCAATTCCAGTGTGGTGCCCAACTTTTTCTTGTCAGCTTCGCAATTCGGGTACAACAATTTCTTGTGATCCTCTAACATGCGCTGCAACTTCTTCTCCAAATCACTTGCGCAGTTTCTCTTTGCATCGGCAATGGCCCGACCTAGATCATCAGCGGGCTCATCTGATGCCTCTTCTTCAGCTTCTTCCCGCATTGCCAGCTCAGCTTCTTCCCCCATTGTTGTATCATCGTATTCAGGGAACCCATGGCCAGGATAGCTGTCGTCGTCCTCTTCTTCTTCATTGTCTTCCATCATAACCCCTCTTTCTCCGTGCTTGGTCCAAACATTATAGTGGGGCATGAAACCAGATTTAAACAGGTGGACGTGAATGGTTCTTGACGTAGAGTAATTGTGATCATTCTTACAGACTAAACATGGACAAGGCATAAAACCATCCGCCCGCTTGTTTGCCTCAGCTGCAAGCAGAAAAGTTTGCACGCCATTAATGAACTCGGGAGAGCATCGGTCATCGTACATCCATTGTCGGCTCATCTTCATTACACAACACCGAATAGACCAAATTAATACAAGTTCATACATAAAGTTCATACAAGACTTAAATGCAACAAACAAATAACTCTCTAACTAAAGAATTTAAATGCAACAACAAATGCGATCAAGATCGCAACTAAGGTAACAATTGATCCAACAGCATAATGATACCAAGCCTCACTATCAATGGCATATTTTCTAATCTTTCTAATCTTCAAGCGCATTTTCTCCATCTTGATCTGGTGATCATCGACGACATCGGCAACATGCAACTCCAATTCCATCTTCTCCCCCTCAATTCTTTTCAATTTTTCTTTCAAATACTCATTTTCTCTTTCAACTAAATTTAACCTCTCGATAATAGGGTCGGTTGGAATTTCCGGTTCACAAACCTCCTAGACAAAAATATCCATCTCAACTTGATGGGCATAATTTGTCATAAACACGAAATGCAACAACTAGTTTTAAAAGAGAATATACCACATCCAAATCATAACAAGGACGAGGGCTGACGGGGACAGATATCAAAACCATGGCACTATGTATAACAAACAACGTACGGGTAAGATAATTATACGAGTAACTATATATCCAAATCACACAAGCATCAATTTGGTAATGTAAAACATTCATGAACAAGAGGCTCACCACAAGGTAGTGCCGGCGACGGAACGGTGCGGGCGATCGACTGTGGTTACGACGGAGATTTAGAAGGCACTAAGTAAACCACACCTACATATGCAAACTAAGTGTTAGTTTTGACCACAAATTGCATATAAATCAAACACTAGCACAAATATTTTCTACCAAATTACTAAACTCATAAATTAATCACTATACAAAGCATTGCAAGAGCTAATCTAGCAATGAGAGATGAAAGGACAAAGTTGCTAACCTTTGTGATCATTTGAATGGATGGGGGCCTTCAAATCTTGACAAATTTTGGGCAAAATGTGTGATGAGCTTGAGAGGAAGAGGGGAAGAACAGATAGGAGAGGGGAAAGGGGAAGAACAGAGCGAGCTCGGGTGGACGAAGGGTTTATGTAGGACGACCTTTAGCACCGGTTCGTGCCATGAACCGGTACTAAAGGTGCTGGATGGGCCCCGGACTGACAACATCCTGCCACCACTCACTTTAGTACCGGTCCGTGGCACGAACCGGTGCTAAAGGTCGGCCACGAACCGGTACTAATGAAAGCGGCTGGCTAGCCGTTGGAACCGGCACTAATGCACACATTAGTGCCGGCTCAAAAGCAAACCGGCACTAATGTGCTTGACATTTGACCCTTTTTCTACTAGTGTTGGTGCGCCGACCTAGGGGGAGGAGTTAGACTCCCACCCCTAGTAGGATTCGTCTCCCATAGTGGGAAAGGGGGGCGCCTCCCTATTGGGCCCTTGTGGCACAATTCCTTCTCCACCTCCTGGCCTTATTAGGCCCATTGATATTAAATTCAATATGTATATTTGTTCTAAAGATTTTCAGAGCATTATATATATAATTTAACATCCCCGGAAACATTTTCCACCTATATATAATTAATCTGTAATACCCGGTATTACCCGATATTCACCGAAACCCTTCCGGTGACCCCAGAATGCTTCCGGATCCTCTTGGAACTATTCCGGATGTCAATCAAACAATTCCACAAATATATTCTCATTACTCCCGTACCACTAACGCTTAGCAGATCATGATTACCTTAAGCTTGTGACCCCATAGGTTCGGTAAATCATAGACATGAACGAAACCCCTTCATTCAATGACCGATAGCGGAACCGTGGACATCCATACCAGTCCCTATGATTACACGAATGATACTCGAGTGAGCCTTTGGTTATCATGTGATGTTCGCTTTTCTTCGCAATACTTTACAAAATCCGGTATGCATCGGTATCGTCCGGAGTCATCACCATGCTCACTATTCCATTGCTCATGTTATCGGTTTTGTTCTTCTTTCTCGTGGACATCTTCCGGCATCCCTGTGACGTAGTCACCTGTGTTTGGCCAGGCGATGATGGATGCCGTCACACCGAGAGGGCCCTAATAATATCTCTCCGTCGTCAAAGGAGCAAATCCCACTGTCGAGCTATCCGGCCACTTGTCAAACTTTCCGGTGAACTTGAAAGTTGTTCTTATAATCACCTTGTTACAAATGACTTTTGAGAAACCCCAAAGACCGCCGTCCAGTAGGAAGTGACCGAGACACTCTCATGGTCTGAGGAACTAAAACACATGCTAACACTTTGTGTGTAACAGATGATTCCGGACGATATAATCACAAAATATAACATACAATTATTGGATCGATTCAATATGATCGTTCGTCTAACGTCATACCCTCAATGTTGTTTTAGAACTAACGATATCCTCGGACATGGTTCTAACTTTTATGAAATTCTTTTTATTCACTATACAAAAGAATTCCATTGACTTGGATTTATGGTCTGAACTATAAGTTCAATTAGAATTTGAGTTCAAATTTTAAGAATTTGAATTTGGAAAATTCAATCTTTGGTCTAACCGAGGTCAAAGTTTTGGTTTAACTTTTGTGACACAAAGCAAAAGTAGATTTTTAATTGGGAATCCTTGATTAGAAAACATGATCAATTAAAATGACAATTTGAATTAGATTCCAAAAACTCTGCCATTACAATGCAAAATCGCCGACATGGTTGCATTCTCTGAAACTTGTGCCTTGGCAGCAAATATAGTTGTCATGACAGCAGTTTCTGCTGGTCGGCCATGCAACGCTCAGAACCCAAGTCGGGCGCATGCATGGTCCCCGCTGGACGACACCTTGCCAGACAAGCACTCCCGGCTCACGAGGTCGGGCATGCAACGCCCAGGCCCCGAGCCGGCCGCAGCCGAATCTGCCCGACGCGGGGAGAAGATGCCGATAGGCGGGTCGGCCTAGCCCATCGTGCACGAGACTCTGCATGCGGGCACGACTGAAAGCGTCCCATGACGGTGTCCCTGTGCGCCCGCGTTAAACCCGTCAGACTAGCCACAATGGGTAGTAACATAGAGTAGTAACATCGACATGTTACTAGTCTATGTTACTACTTCTATAGTGGGGAGTAACATATGTGTGGTAACATGGATCACTTCATTTATTAGGCTATAGACACATCTTGCCTTGATATGTGTGATGTTACTACTACTACTAGATATGTGTGATGGCACCATTTTCCACTCTTTCTTCATTTATTACTTGCCACATCATCTATTTTATCTAGATATGTGTGATGTTACTACCTATGTTACTTCCATTGTGAGTAGTCTCATGCACCGCCGAGGCGGGTCGCCCGGGTGCGCGACGTCCGAGCAGATCGGATGGCGCGGAGAGCAGCCGGGTACTCCAACATTCTTTATAGATGTATTGTCGTGTTTGGATTTAGCCTCTCACACAAAATCTATTAACATTATATCTATTTGTTGAACTAACAGAATGTACAAATGACACATACATATTGTGATAATATGGTGTTCGAGTCGAAAGAGAAAAATAACCAGTTTTTAAAAATTCAAGTCGATTAAAGATAATTTGGGCACAATTATATTTTAGTTACATTAATATGTTCAGTGCATATGTAACCGTGCTATCGAATCAAAGAAATCATAAACTTTTTTCGCATAGATTTTTAAGAAGTTGAAAAGATGACCCCGCATTTGCAAGGGCTATGCTAGTTCAAGGAAAACAAATTAATAATTTGCGGTGTTTCCAGATTCGGAAACACGTTAATTTGGCTAATGACCCTCCATGGCCATGGTTGACGCGGCGGTGCAACAACGTGGACCCGGCCCATGAGTGGGTGAGTGTGTGTCGGGACGGCTTGGCGCGGGTGGCTTGTAATAGCAGGTACTTATGAGTGTGTGCGTGGAGTCAGGCATCGATGATTGATCTGTAAACACTATTCCCCATCTTAGGCTTTCCTCTTGCTCTTTCCCCTTCTCCAAGCTCTCTCTCTCTCTCTCAGATAATTCTCATGGTTCAAGATTCACATCCCGGCGTGACGCAGGGAAGTGCTACGGAACGTAGCATTTGGTACTCAGGGCCGTGTATCGATCCACTTCCTCTGATCTGAAAATTTGCATCCAAATCTCGCGATAAATCCTTCGGCCGGCTTGTAATTCCTGGCAAAAGGTGCGAATCCCCTCGGGTGATCTCGCGCAAAACACCTTAGTGTACTTGCCCTGGGTTGAGTAGATTGAAAATCAGACCGACGGCTCGTTCGGCCAAGCCCAATCTCTTGGCGCGCATGGCCGCCTTGGAGCTCACCCTGGCGGAACTGCAATAGCTCGTTCAGGCGATGATCCAGCAGAGCCACGCTGTCTCGGAGGCGGGCGCGAAGGCAGCGGGACGCTTGGATGGCCTGCAGGACTCCCTCGACAAGTACGCTTCCTCCTCGGCCATGGCGTTGGGTGCGCTGGCCACGACGACCACAGATTCGCTGGCCCGCAAGGAGACGATGCTGAGTCGTGTGCTCATCACGCACAACTCCCTCGACGCAGACGTGGCGGAGATGAGGACGTTACTGGAAGGGGTGGCGCGCTGCGTCGACACTCTGGAGCAGCCGCCACACACGACACTGTCTCTGGAGCCGCTGGTCTCGCAGATAGGACAACGACGAGCAAATCAGCAGCGTGTTGTTCAACAGCCGTCAGGACAGGACATCAGGGGTTTGTGAGTGATCGCATCAGAATCTGCCCCGCAGTGAGCATTCCAAATCCCCAAGCTTCATACCATGAAGAGCTGTCTGACGACAATGAGGACTATGATAGATCCCCAAACTCTCAGTTTCACTATATTCCTTGAAAGTTCTCTGCTCACATTCCGGGATATGATTTTCCCAAGTTTGAAAGGGAGAACCCAAAATGATGGAAAACCAGTGTGAAAAATATTTCCGCATGTACAATGTAAGCCAGGGCTGTGGGTTAATTTTGCCACGATGCATTTTGCAGGTAATGCGGCTTTATGGTTGCAAACGTATGAGGCGATGCATAGCATTGACAGTTGGGCAGCATTGTGTGTGGCCGTCTGTCCAAATTCAACATGAACAAGTACCCTCAGGACATTGATGTGTTTTCTCTCTCTGAAACAGAGTGAATCAGTGGATGAGTATGCTCACACATTTGAGGAGCACATGCACAAGTTGTTGATGTGCAACCATTCATATGATGAGACCTTCTTTATCAGTCGGTTCATATAATTATGCTTTATCTTTAATAGCTAAGCTTACTAGTTTCCGCCAAATGCTACTCATAAACATTGCTTTCCACCAAATGAAGCTACTAAGCTCTGCATATTCTAGCGATGACCGCCTAATCAAGCATAATTAGCACCTTCCGTCAAATGCACAAACGTTTTCCACACTACCTTCGCCAAATGAAACACAATTAGCACAAAGTCTTGCGCATGCTAGAAATTTTGAGCGGACGCAGAGTAGAGACGGTACGTGGTGCCTTTTGATTGGCCAGACTAATGTCGGGACTCCCACAATTCCCCCATGTTTGGTTCCAGTTTACCAGAAAATCCTGGTCCGAACAGCTCAGCAGACCGGCACAGGACTGCGTTGAATGGCAAACTGCATCCAGACAGCGCGGTCCGGACGTTTGCGAGAGCTTTAAGGGCCGGCGTTGAAGATGCCCTTAGACACGATCTCAACTTAGATAATTGTGATTTGTGGGGAGTGTTAAACATTGTACTTAGATAATTGTAATTGTGGGGAGTGTTAAACATTGTATCTACGATATGACATATAAACCGTATAGATAGGCTCCGTGTGTGTTATAGTTTGTTAGGTTGTTGTGATTGCATCCTTGGACATCAATCCAACCCCACGTATATCTCTCGGTAACAACTGACTGCGTCTATATATCAACATGCAATACGACCCTGCTAGGCATACGCTTAACCAAATTTTTACGCAGTAATGAAGGATTTTATCGGCGGCAGAATGATGCAGTGCAGCGCTCGCTCAAAACCGTGGGATCTCGCCGGCGCCGCAAGGAGGCAGCCGCAGGCATTGCAAAGCCAGCGTCGGCATGCTACGAGCACGGTGCCCGGTTACACATGCGAATATGACGTCGGGGTGCTGCGGGCCGCCGTCGCCGGGTGCTGCAGGGGTGGGTGGGAACGCTAGGTGCCGTCGCATGGCGTGGCCGGCGTGGCTTCATGAGCGTAGGATTGGAGGGTGAACTGGGTCAGCCTATGCTTGCTGTTGCGAACATGCGATCAGCGCACACGGCCCACGGGGTTTAGATCGGACGGCAGGCCAGCCGACTAGCAGCCGCTGTAAAAATTATACTAGTACTATCATTGTCATTGGATAGTATGGAAGGCTGACCAAGTTGGTTGATGCCACACGCTCGGCTCGACGTTGCATAGTCCCACACCGCTCCCGTGCAAGCAATCTAGCTAGCTTAAATAGCCTTGCACTGATCTCTGTATCGGCTTAGGAAGCATTCGCGGACCAGCCATGCTAGTTGGTCGCTGGTCGATCGAGATTGCTGAGGCGACTCCGACGACGCAGAAATGAGCCAGCTTATCCTAGCTAAGCTTGGCCTATCAGGTCTGCCGAGGAAACAAAGCGTTCACTGGCCAAGCTAACCAGTGAAGTAAGTCTTTTTTGTTTTCTTTTCTCTTTATTCCATGCCGCTAAGATTGTTGATCATCATTTTCTTATGAGATGATTGATGGCTATGTCTGTAAAAAGTATACCAAATCGCTACATGATACATTGCTTCCACTGATGATTATGCAGACGTATTTCAGTTTTCCGGTTAACGGAACAAACCGAACCTATAAATTTTGGTTCATAAGGTTCGGTGCTAATTTTTATTGTGATTATTTTTGTTGTTATTTTACATAAACTGAAATTCAAAAAACCCAAGTTAACCATATAAACCGAACGTCCACCCATACTTGTGTGGGGCGGTTCCACCGGTTGGTCTTGTTCAAATCAGCAGGAGCTTTCCAATTCGGCCTCTGGATGTTGCCGCACCGGGCCATTTAGCGTGTTTTTGGATGCATGCTCCGCTTTTCATCGCCATGGGATGTAGCCGATTTTGGCGCCCTTTTGCCTGCATCATGCTGGGTGGGCGTAGGGTTGTCACAGAATGACACCAGCCCGGTGTTGGGAAACGTAGTAGAAAACAAAAAAAATCGCCCTGTGATCACCCAGAAACAATATGAAGATGCATATAGGGTTTGGATCAACAATCGTTACCAACTCCGGAGTTGCAGCAGAAGTAGATAAGTCGGTGTAGATCCTAGTTGGAGTCCCTCGAACCGTTGATGACGGTCGTCGCTGGAGAATTGGAGGAAGGAGATTAGAACCACACCGGACTTGTAATAATGAGGATTTGAGAAATTAGGTCTAGCTCTAATCACCAAACCCCTTTATCTGGGGATGTTTTCGCCCTGAGATTACCCCACTTGGATGAAAACGACCTCTTGGTAATTGTTCATATGGCACGTGTATTTTTTTGATAAATGGCTGCGTACGAATGCGTGGTGTGTACGAATGGTAGAAGGGGATAGGAGGAAGACGACGCGTGCAAGTGTAAGGAGGATGCTGCAGGGAGGTGACCTCGCCAGTGATATGAGGGAAGCTATTGCAGCTGCGGCGAGCAACGGTTTTGCTGCAACGGGCGAGCGTGTGGGGAGGAAGAAGACGAAAGCGAGGAGCGTCCGCATCAATCCTAGGTATTGGCACGCGCTAGATCTAATGGCTGGAAGGGCCGGCACTCCGACGCCTAGCACCCACATGAAACTAAACAGAGATGATTATGTAAGAGTGTGGCATGTTGATATCGTGATTAGTTACGTAATATAGAATAAACTAGGAATTATTCCAGCTTGTTTTATACTCTAAGTTAATCATGTACTTCTATAGAATGGACTAGAATTATTCTAACTTGTTTTATACTTTAAATTGATCATGCACATGTGGTTACATGGAACGTCCTGGACAAGGACGTGTTGGACGTCCTGAGCTGAATTTGCTCTGCTTCAACGCTGCATCTGGTGACCAAGTGCAATTGGTTCCCTGTCACCATACGTAGTCCGTCTCTTTTCTCCTCCACAAGAAAAGCTCTTCTCCTCCCATCGGCTACACCGCCTGTCCGCCCCATCTTCGATGGCTTCTAGGCCATAGATGTGCGGAGGATCTCGGCACCTCGCCAGCAGGAGGGACCCCATTCTAGTTCTTGTTAGATTCAGTGTCTTGGTTGGGGATGTGTGGCGGCGGCGATGTCCCTTAGTAGGAATAGTGTCTCCCATGTTCTATACCCGTCTCGATGGTGTGTCTAGCATCGTCGGAGGGCGTATGGAGGTTTGTCTCCGTCGGATTTCGCGGGATTCGGTCGGTGCTGGTCTTTGGTGGATCTGTTTGGATCCGGTCTTTGTTCGTCTTCGTTTGGGTGTTTACAGGTTTGATTCTTCTGATCTACGACTTTTTTCATCGGCGATGTTTACTACTCTGATGCGCTGGTCCTATGGGGCCTTAGCACAATGACTTCACGAATGTCTACTACAACAAGGTTTGCCCGGCTCCATGAGGGAGGGCTGATGACGGCGGCGCGCCTTCGGCTCGCTCCAGTGCTTTTAGTCGTCGCTAGGTGGTCTACAGACATGGTTGTAATTTTTATTACCTCTGTTGTTCTTTGTATTTCCATGATTGAAGATGAATAGATTGGAAGTTTCTCGAAAAAAATGATGCATCTGGTGTGGCTTGTCCGTGTTTTTTTCGGTCCTGACTTTCGTATGTCTGTACGCGTTCGGTCTGATCAACCGTACACGCGCAGCTCCATCGAATTCCGTAAAGACCTACGTGCGTCTTCAGCAATCAAGCCCGTTGCGTTGCCCCGTCAGATTGTAGCGTCACCGACCCGCGGCTGCACCGACCTGTGTGCTGTGTCGCCTCTTTGGGCAATAGCGTCTCGCCACGTGTTCCACGCAGCCGCCCTGAGGCCGTCCTCGTTGTCGCATCGACCCACGCACCACTACTATATAATCCCTTCAGTGCGTAGCACCGCAGCACGCGGTCCACGCCGCCGGACTTTCCCGCCGTCGGCCCAAACCGTGCGCTGCCGCTGCATCGCCCCTTCAGGCCGTAGCTTTGTAACACGCGGTCCACTCTGTTGTCCCTGTGCGTCAACTTCTACGTGGTATGCGCCGCGCCACCTCCCTAGGCGCGGCAATGCCACCGTCCGCACATCGTCTTTGTCACGTTGTCGGGTTCTTCGTCGCCTACTTCGAGTACCGTCGTTGTGCGCCTACTGGCAACCGATGTGGCCCCCACGGGCTGCCTCATATTCTACCGCCTACTGCGTTTTCCACCTCATCGTCTTCATCTAGCATCAACACATCGCCAGCGTCGTCGTCATCTTCCCTGAGCTCTTCATCTACCCCGACCATAGCCATAACTAGTCCTTGATCATGCTCATTGCCGCGGACGAGGTTGTCTTGCTCCTTCATGTCCTGCTGCTCTTTATCTTTGATCCTAGATCGGCAATCCTTTTTACAATGCCCAGTTTTACTGCAGTAATTACATTTGTCCTTTTTCTTCCTACCGGAGCCACACGATTCAGCTGCGCCGTCGTTTCTGGGCGCTGGTTTGCCGCCTCCCGCCGGTTTTGGCTTGCTCAATAACTTCCCTTTTCCGCCACCGCCTGAGGAATAACCGCCCCCCAAATGTTGTTGCCGCTCTGCCCATTCCTCTACAGTGAGAAGGAGGCGACCGACGGACTAAGAGGCGTCGTCGAGGTCGTAGCGGGACTCGATGGTACTTGTGCCGCACCACCCAGAGGAATTTCTGGATGGCTTTGTGTTCTGTCACTGGATCGCCATACAACTCCAGGTCAGCTAACCATGCAGGTGAGAGGCAGCGTGAAATCCTCGTCGGACTCGCCGTCCTTGAACCGGAGATCTTCAAACTCCTGGCGGCGCCAGTGCCGGACCTCGAATTTGATAAAGGTGGGGGCAATGTCACAAAGGGTAGCATCTTCTTGTCAAAACACATTACAAATAGTTAATGAAGTATTAAATATACATATGAAATGCACTAGTACAAAATGTTTTGGAAATTGTTTGTGGGGCCATGGCCCTCACCGCCCCACCCGTAGGTCCGCCACTGGGCGGCGCACCTGTGCCTTGGCCTCGCGCACACGCTCACTCCCCATCCAGAGAGTCTTGATCGTCTCCCAAGCGACCTTGGCGGTGTCCTTGGCCGCCAGTACTCGCATCATCTCCAGCGGCACGCCGGTCCTATGCAAATTGTCTTTGTCAAACTAGCTAGATCAGAGAGTGAGAAACGAGAGAGGAGAGAGATTTGGGCTACGGAAACTGTTGCGGCGTTTTCTGTTTTCTCATTCCTCTTCCTATGTGATTACAAAGCTCAAAAGCTAACTCACATAGCGTCGTCCACGTCCGGGAGAAAAGAAAGGAAAAGGAACGGGTACGTGCATGGCGCACCATCACACTAGGTAGCTGCATGCATGAGCGCGTCACATCCGACCGCATACATGTTTGGAGCGGCTGAGCAGTACGGGCACGACAGTGTATCAGAATATCATTGGATAAGTATGGAAGGCTGTCCGAGTTGGTTGGCGCCGACCGGGAAGGAGCACAGCCAGCTACGTACACGGCTCGGCTCGGCTCGACGTTGCATAGTCCCACACCGCTCCCGTGCAAGCAATCTAGCTAGCTTAAGTAGCCTTGCACTGATCGCTGTATCGGCTTAGGAGGCATTCGCGGACCAGCCATGCTAGCTGGTCGCTGGTCGATCGAGATTGCTGAGGCGACTCCGACGACGCAGAAATGAGCCAGCTTATCAGGTCTGCCGAGGAAAAAAAAAAGCGTTCACTGGCCTAGCTAACTAGTGAAGTAAGTCTTTTTTGTTTTCTCAATTTTCTTTTTACAGTAAGATTGTTTTTCCCAAAAAACAGACAAGTAATACAAAGAAAACCATAGCTAAAAAGGAAAACTCTAACCTTCAGCCGGCTGATGCCCGCACAACATCCGCCGTCTGCGTAGCTGTCGGATTGATTTTGATCGAGCGCTCGCACCGGCGACAAGTCCCGTGCAACTAGTTTTTTTTCCGCAACAAGCGTCTAGTTTCAGAAGCTTTTTGCAACAGAGATCTTTTATGTGTTTCAGAAAGAAAAAAAGTGTTTGGCGGTGAAGTTTTTCTTTCGGCAATAGGGTCTAGTTTGAGAAAGTTTCTGCAATAGTGGTCTTGTTTCAGAAAGAAAAAAAATGGTTCGACGATGAATATTTTCTCTTCCACAACAAGGGTATTGTTTTAGAAACATAGCCCCGGTTGTAGAAAGCGCAGAATGAGCACCCCGCACTAGAGCGTACGAGGGCAAACATTGCAACATGACGCATGTTTCAGAAACATAGC
The DNA here is from genome assembly GCF_002575655.3 of Aegilops tauschii subsp. strangulata. NCBI lineage: Eukaryota > Viridiplantae > Streptophyta > Magnoliopsida > Poales > Poaceae > Aegilops > Aegilops tauschii. Next base: position 647,242,877 of record NC_053041.3, on the reverse strand, counting down.
TTCGGTTGCAGAAATCGCCAGAGGAGTGCCCGGCATGAGACTTCATCTTTCTCGTGCTGGAGTAGAGGCAGCTGCCCGGGGTGCTGGTTCGGAGGAGGCGCGACGACTCCGGCGGCCGGCGACGCGCCATGGCCGAGGCAGTGGTGCTGTCTCAATGGACCTTCCTTGTTGCAAAGCCATGAGCGCAACAAGCTAGCTGTTGCGAAGGCGTTCAGTTGGCTGGGATGGTAGATCAGACGGCTGTTTCAGACGGCATACCAACGGTTGCCGAGACGGCTGATCTTATCGGTTTATCACTCGGTGGACGCGTAGCATTGCCCAAGTAAAAATTGCATATAGGCCACGACGAGTACAAGAACTCCAGCGAGTCGTCGCCATCGCCCATTACTTTAAGAAAAAATTCCTTCATTGTACCTCAAATTATTAATAGCAACCGCAAATTTTAGTTTACTTCTCTGTTATTCTTCACAATAAGATCTTTTCACGAAAAACTTATGATCTATTTATCAACTGTCAAGTAATACAATACAAAGAACACCATAATTAAAATATTACACCTATGTCCGTAGACCACGGATTATTAATAGCAACTACAAATATTTCGCCCCTCCCTTGTCAAAATATTTACATTTTTTTCCTTCATCGTACTACGGATTATTAATAGCAACTACAAATTTTAATCTCGCTTCCTTCCGCTAAGAGGATCCCTAGCAGACCCCGTATAAGTGGTCAAACCCTTATAATTATTGCGTTTTCCAGTTTTGGTCGAAAAAAGTGTCCAGATCAGAAACCGTAAAAGTGGTCCAACCCGTAAATTTTTGAAGGGCCACCGAAAATGCACACCGGAAACCCTTATGTTTGGAGGTTGGAAGGTCGAGCCGAGGGGCTCCGTATACCGATCAAACCTCGTCAGAGCAAACACGCCGCCGCGGAGTTTGCCGGAGTCCACCCTAAACTCGCTTGAATTCATCACCGCACACCAGAAAAGGCCGCTAGATGCCGCAATCGATCGCCGCCATTTCGAATTGGACGAGCTCGACATCGCCATGGCCTCCCATGACCTCATCCTGACCGCCTCCCGGCGCAGCAGTCAAAGGGGCATGGCTCGGCCGACGCGGCTGGAAATAGAGGAAGGCGAGGACGGCGGAGGCGACAAGGCGCGGATGGCGGAGGCGACGTGGCGTGGCCGGTGGGCGACGGGGCGCAGCCGGCGTGGTGATGGGCCGCGGCCGACGGGGGACGGGGCACAGCCGACGGGGGACGGGGCACAGCCGACGGGCGACGGGGCACGGCCGACGGGGTTGGGCACGGCCGGTGCGGCCGGATAGGGGAAGGGGCGGCGGCGGTCAGACTAGAGGAAGGAGCTCTTTATCCCTGTTTTACAGTATCTGTTCGGCCGTAGCTAAAATGAACCCTTAAAATGCATTTTTTTGACCCGTATCCCAGTTTTACAGTTTGCGATTTTAAGGAGTCTGCTAAAGATGCTCTAAGACGGCAGAAAAGTTTTATGTTTCTCCCAACTACTATTATGGATAGTCCAACATTTAAAATCCAAGGGCCTACATTAAATAAGGTAATAGATCATTGATGAGAGTTAATAGGTCACATATGAGGGCATGTACAATGGTGCTATCTTATGACTGCCATGTAGGATAAATCCTGAGATGGAGGAGAGGGAAATTATAAGAAAAGACTTGTCTTCTCTTATTTAAGAGATGATCTTTTAGCACAATATGTCTAACCATGTTTTTAGAAATAACTAGTTATTGATGATAAGTCTAAGATATAACTCATTGTTGACATACTTTTTGTCATCTCTAAATTACATGCAAGACTTAAAATAAGAATGTCTTTTCAACCATTGTAAATGCCCTGAGAGCTAATAGGCCATCAAAGTCTCATATTTGGTAAAAGTTGGAGAAAACAAGGGACAGCATAATTGAAAAGTATGAATTAATATTATATATCTACCATATTGAGTGTGCTTGAGCACAAGGAAACTAACATATTACTAATTAACGTGATTGATGACATTAAATGTCATGATTTGTATTGAAATATTGTGAGGTCACAGAATAACATGACACTAAAGCAAATAAGAATGGTTGTATTTTTCCAGAATATATTAATGGGTGTGAAAAACACACGTATATGGTCGAGTGCCTGCAAGCATTCTGAAAATTCAAGCACTCTGGAATTTCATTCGGCTGTACCCAAAGCATGGCGTAGCAAGGATGCAACTGCCCAGTTCAAGAGCGCACTCCATGAGAACTCATAATACTTTCATATTATGACTTTTCCTTGTAATAGCACACTCCTTCAGATTTTTGTTCTATGGTTCCCCAAGTAATTTGGTCGGATAACTGTGAAGAGCTCCTATAAATTCGCAACGAAGGAACATGATGAACAATTTGCGGGAGGGGCCTCTTTCCCTCCATTCTTTGGCGGCTAGGGAAAACTCTCCTCTCTAGACTTCACGGGCGAGCCCGTGGATTCACCTCCCCTCTGCCTGCCGCTCCAGCGGCCGGTGGCAGGGAGGGGAACCCCGGTGCCTCCGCTTCGGTTGGTAGTTTAGGTTAGGGTTTTAGTCCTCGCAGGTGCAGCCCTCGGGTGGATGGCGGTGCTTCTTTTTCGAGTTTGCATTCCAGGCTTCGATCCTCCTCGAGTTCGTCCATCTAGATGTAGTCGATGGAGCTCCAGCGTAGATTTCTGTCGTCTTCTTGGGTCGGTGAGGTTAGGGTTTCTCGTCATGTGTCGAGATTTGGTGTTAGTTGCTTCAAATCTATTCAAGGGTTCAACGTCGACGACAACTGCGGCTCCAGGACGCTGGCCTTAGGGGCACGTGCACGAAGACTTCCCGGATGTCATCGATAAGGTCAAGCCGGCTCCGATAGGGGAGTGGCGACAGTGACGCGTCAGCGGCTCTTCTAGCGGCGGTAGTGATCGTTCGGTGGTCTCGGTATTTTGATGTAATTTTTATTACTTTGTACTTCCGGCGAAATTTAATAATAGATCTTGTCGTCGTGGTGCAGCGGGCCGGCGTCGCCGGGTTCTGCAGGGGTGGGTGGGAGACGCCAGTTGCCGTTGCATGGCGTGGCCGGCGTGGCTTCATGAGCGTAGGAGGGTGGTGCCGCTGCGACGAGCGATGCTACAGAAGTGGCTGGGTGCTGCGCGGGGATGAACTGGGTCAGCCTATGTTGGCCGTTGCGAACTTGCGATCAGCGCACACGGGGTCCAGATCGGACGGCAGGCCAGCCCACCAGCAGCCGCCTTAAAAATTTATACTAGTACTACTATCCGATGCATTGTCATTGGATAAGTATGGTAGGCTGTCCGAGTTGGATGATGCCGACTGGGAACAAGCACAGCCAGCTACACTCTTCAGGTAGACGTCGTGTAGTCCCACACCGCTCCCGTGCAAGCAATCTAGCCAACTTAAATAACCTTGCACTGATCGATGTATCGGCTTAGGAGGCATTCGCGGACCAGCCATGCTAGCTGGTCGCTGGTCGATCGAGTTTGCTGAGGCGACTCCGACGACGCAGAAATGAGCCAGCTTATCCTAGCTAAGCTTGGCCTATCAGGTCTGCCGAGGAAAAAAAGCGTTCACTGGCCTAGCTAACCAGTGAAGTGTAAGTCTTTTTTTCTCTCTTCTCTTTTATTCCTTGTGCTAAGATCGTTGATCATCAATTTTTTTTATTTTCTTTTTTCCTTCATCGTACCACATATTACTAATAGCAGTTACTATATAAATTCTCATTTCCTTCCGCTCATACGCCAATCAAATTTTAAGATGGTCTCAACTATTATGGATAGTCCACATCTCTTTATTCCTTGCGCTAAGATCGTTGATCATCACAATTTTTTTTCTTTTTTCCTTCATCGTACCAGGAATTATTAATAACAACTACCAATTTTATTCTCATTTCCTTCCGCCAAGACTCAAGGCAAATTTTAAGATGGTCCCAAGTATTATGGACAATCCATTATTTAAGATCCAGTTTCATTTCCCTCTTGCGTGTAGGGGTGGCCACTTTCGACCCGAAAACCGAAATCGAGCCGTTTTAACCGAATTATAGGCTAAATCGGTTTTTGATTATTCGGTCCTGTTTTAAAAATAGACACTATTTGGTGTTCATTTTTAAGTCGATTTTCAGTTCAGAAAAATCTTATACACCGAAGTAACCGAATTGTGAGTCTGACACCCTCGTCTCTCTCCGACGCAAGAAAAACAAACTAGCCGATTATTTTAAGTCGCTAGCTATCTAGTGTGTTGCTTCGGTAATTGTACGTAGATTCATGCAAGCACAAGCCTATTGGTCTAGTTCATCGACTATAGTATCTTGGTTGAATGCAAATGCTACTCCCTCCGTTCTATAATATAAGAGTGTTTGGTGTAAAAAAAACTCTCTTATATTATTGGACGAAAGGGGTAATTGGCAACTATATATTTTGTGAGATGATTAATGGCTATGTCTGTAAAAAGTATACCAAATCACTACATGATACATTACTTCGACTGATGATGATGCAGACATATTTCGGTTTTCCCGTTAACCGAACCGATAAATTTTGGTTAATGAGGTTCGGTGCCAATTTTATTGTGATTATTTTTGTTGCTATTTTACATAAACCGAAATTCAACAAAACCGAATAAACCGAACCGAAATAACTATATAAACCAAACACCGACCCCTACTTGTGTGTGTCGTGCCGATGGGTATCTCGTTGCCTTGTGGGGCGGTTCCACCGGTTGGTCTTGTTCAAATCAGCAGGAGCTTTCCAATTCGACCTCTAGATGTTGTTGGTCCTGGTCGTTTGGCGTGTTTTTGGATGCATGCTCTGCTTTTCATCGCCATGAGATGTAGCCGACTTTGGCGCCCCTTTGTCGACGTCATGCTGGGTGGGCTTAGGATTGTCACATGATGACACCAGCCTGGTGTTGCGAAACGTGGTAGAAAATAAAAATATTCGTCCTACAATCACCCAGGAACAATATAAAGATGCATATAGGGTTTCGATCAACGATCGTTACAAACTCCGGAGTTGCAACAGAAGTAGACGAGTCGGTGTAGATCATACTTGGAGTCCCTCGAACCGTTGATGTTGGTCGTTGCCGCGGAATTAGAGGGAGAAGATTAGAACCACACCGGGCTTCTAATAATGAGGATTAGAGAAACTATGTCTTTAATTAATCAAGTAGGACCAACTAGAACTAGAACTAGATGAACTAGCGGAGGCTCCAAAAACTTGTGTATAGAAAAGGGCCAATACCTCAAGTATATAAAGGTTAGGAGGAGAGGAGGGGGCACCACAAAGGGGAGGGAAACTCCCTTCCCTTGGCCGGCCAAGGAGGAGGGGAACTCCCCGTCCAATTCGGGCTCCCTCCCCCGTTTCCATGGGGAGAAGGGGGCTCTACCCTTCTTGGGCCCAAGTGGCCCAAGTGGTTTCCACCACTTAGCCTTTTAAGGTCCATTGATATTGAATTGAATGTAAAAGCCTCCTAACTATTATTAAATATATTTATTATTAATTTAACATCTCCGGGTACACTTTTCACCTATATATAATTTATCGGGAGTATCCGGTATTGCCGGATAAACTCCGAAACCCTACTGGTGGCCCCAAAACGCTTCCGGTTCTTCTCTGAATTATTTCGAATATTAATAAAACAATTCCACAAATAAATCCTTGATACTCTCATCCTACTACTCAGTAGATCATGATTACCTTAAGCTTGTGACCCCATAGGTTCGGTAAATCATATACATGAACGAAACTCCTTTGTTCAATAACCGATAGCGGAACCGTGGACGTCCATATCGACCTTGTGAGTTATTTTGTGGAACAACTATGTATAGCTTACACCCAGTGCAAAACATCAGGTCATAACAGATTGCAATTTATATTATGATATGTATTACTCAGTCGCATATTCTACGTTTGCAAATCTGCCACCAGGTAATCTTTCTATGATTTTTCCTTTATATTCCAATGATCATAGGCGGACCATGTAGATTTTCTTCTTTCCACTGCGTGTAACATAACAATACAGTAGTAGAATTGGATGGTGTGATCATGAACTTATCTAAGGACAAAACTTGTTTTAATAGATTATTGAAGTACATTTGGCAAAACTATAAGGGTGCATTGATATTGTTCATCATGATATTGATCTAATGAGTTTTTTTTGTGTGTGTGTGTGTAGATGTAGAAGATGATGGTGTATCAAGCAGCGAAACAACATCATATATTTCTTGGGATAATGTTGACACTCCCGATGGAAAAGCAGTGACTAAACTTGCGGTATCATCTAATGCACAAATAGAATCTACAACATTGTCCGATCTTTACTAGGGATGTGGCGCCATGTCAACTGGGTGTTACATGGGTGCTGCATTGACTGGCATAAATTTAAAGAATGTACGTTATGTGCTTCATATTTCTAGTAGATTTTAGCTGAATCTAAAGGCATTGTAATTGACAATCTTAAAGTTGTTGTCTCACGCAGAGATGGGCAGTGGATACAAACGAACATGTTTGTAGTGCTGTAGGGGATAACCACCCATGCACAAAGGTAGTGTTTTCCATCAACAAAGCTCCAATGAGTGACATCCTTCTTCCATCAACCAACATAATGGCTTAATTTCCCTCCAATTTTTCAAGTACGAAATGAGAAGGCCAAATATTTTCTTTCCCTTCTTCATCATTGGTATGAACTTTGTGAGAAATATGAAGTCCAGAAAAACAACGCAGTGTTGGGCTTTGATCAAGCTGAAACGATCGCAGATGACAAAGATGAATCTCTTCCACATGACATATTTGAGTTTGAGAAACTTTTAGACATATGTTAGGGTGATCCAACAAAGAATGATCAAGTACGCCTCTGGTTTAAGGTATCACATACTTTATTGTTTGACATTCTTATGGAAGGTTCTTATATATTTCAGAGTTGATATTATATACCTTCTTTGAACTATTCTACACTTGTTTCTTAGGACGTTAGCGTATACTTTTTTTCAAATATGTGATCTACTTATATAGGTGAGGTGGAAAGGATATGGACGTGCTGATGATACATGGGGGCCGATTGACGGCCTTTGATTAGTTCTTTTCCATTTCATTCTTTTTTTTCAATGATTCAATATTTCCTTATGCTTGTTAAAACTTTCAGTGTTTCTCCTGAGTCTATTATAGAATTTGTTGAGAGTGGATATAGGGAGGGTATTTTGCCATTACCTGTAAGTATACTACTCTTTTTTGCTCTTTCTTGTTCATTTTGTTGTGGTATCTACTTATGTGTATTTCTTATTTCGAAGGGCTTTTGGATGTTATCTGTGGGGGGCTCCTTGCCAAGGCATTAGTGGATTAAATAGGCACATAACACACAATGATCCACCGAAGGATGAATGCAACAAACAATTGGTTGTCTTTATGGATATTGTGGACTATCTGAGACCCAAATATGTTCTAATGGAAAATGTAGTAGATATACTGAAATTCACAGATGGTTTCCTTGGAAAGTATGCGCTAAGCCGCCTTGTTGCCATGAATTACAAAGCTAGGCTTGGGATGATGGTTGCCGGAAATTTTGGACCACCACAGTATAGGATGCGTGCATTTGTATCTGGGGAGCTCTTCCTTCAGTGGTGTGTCTCTTTTCTATCTTCTCTTTACCTTGTAACGCTACTAAATAATAATGTACATTTGGCAACACATGTACTTCCAAAATTCCCACTTCCCACCCATGACGTTGTTAAGGGAGGAGGAGTAGTGCCAAAAGCATTTTTGGTAAGAGATTATATGAATAACCACCACATTTTTGTAATTTTTTTACTATTATTTTGTCTTATTATAATATTATTCTTTTCAGCAATATGTCGTTGCATATGACAAAACAGAAGATAAGCACTTGAAGAAAGCTCTTGTCCTTCGAGATGCAATATCCGATTTACCGAAGGTTCATATCATAACAGTTTCCTCCCATGCTCATTTGTTCCTCCAATGTTGCTTGAGCCCATGGGGTTTTTATTTTTATGTGTTATATATCATTTTTCCACATGTAAAAAACAATCAACCTAATGATGTACTGGAGCATCGCAATAACCCCAAAACCGAATTCCAACGCTATATTCAGCTCAGTCGTAAAGGTAATCCACCCAAGTGCGGCCGATTGAGTGTGCAAATTTTATCAATAAGTATGTTTTTCTTTCTGTGAAATTATGTTTCGTTTGGTATGCCTTTTCTCTCAATATATGCAGACTTGTGTCCTTGTGTACCTATTTTAATCGTGTAGATGGGTTCAAATGATGTCACATGGATGTAGTTTCCACTACTTTAATTGCGTAAATGGATTCAAATCTTGTTTCCGTATGATTTCTTGGTTATATTCCTATTATGACTTGACTTGTCCCATTATGCGCTATTTTATTGTGTTATGCATTTGAAGAGATGAAGGACTACTCATTTGCTGATGCTGCTCCCGTGGAAGGCAAACTGTTTGATCATCAGCCGCTAAAACTAAACAAAGATGATTATGCAAGAGTGCGGCAGTTTCCTGTGAAAAAGGTAAGCTAAGATAGAGTAGTTGTATCCCCTTTTTGTTCGTTACAAGAAACCATATAGCATTGTCATCCTATTTACCTTTTGGCCTATCATGCAAGTAATTTCTTCGTAATTACTCTCCGCAAAAAAAAATATATTCACGTTTACTGCATTTCAGGGAGCCAACTTCCGTGATTTGGAGGGCGTCTGGGTCGGAGAGAACTGTTGAAATATATTGTCCAGCTCCCTTCATCAGTTCGGACTTTTGAATGAGTTAGCTGGAGCATGAATTCAATATGGTATCCAAGCCAAGAGGTCTTGAGTTCAAGACCCTGCCAACGCAAGTGTTGAAATATATTGCCCACCTCCCTCCATTAGTTCGGACTTTTGGGTCGAGTTTGTTCCAGATATTCCTTGTGCACTTCTGCCTTCCGGGAAGCCTTTGGTACTGAAATCTTCTGTGGAGTGGTTTATATTTTGTGATGTGTTAGTTAACCATGCTTGCTTCTGATGTACTTATGTAGGTGCCTGGCTATGCCATGAGTTTCATGGAAAGGAAGTCATCAAAGTAAGTAAGCCGATCGAATATCCTTTTTGTATTGTTTGTACAACGTCGACCATTCATCGATGATCTGATCCTTTTTTTTCTTTGAGTTGCAGACCATTCAGGCGCGTATGGTGGGACGAGATTGTTCCAACTGTTGTCACCAGAGCCGAGCCTCACAACCACGTACATAATGCAAACTTTAAAGAAACTGCTCACGTTTCTTGATTTCTGACTGCTGGTTGTTGCTTCCATTATCAATGATTGAGCATGCGTCGACGGGCATTCTTTGCAGGTCATCTTGCACTCGACGCAGGACCGGGTCCTGACCATCCGCGAGAATGCGAGGCTGCAAGGCTTCCCAGACTACTACAGGCTCTTTGGCACTATAGAGCAGAAGTAAGTTGGTTGGCTGCTATGTGTTTGCTCACACATAGACCATCTATCTCTGAACGTGTAACTGTATTTTCTTTCAGTGAAGCTGACTTGATTGTGTTGTGCTTGTTTTGTATCACCTAGATATACTCAGGTCGGCAATGCGGTTGCCGTCCCAGTCGCTCGATCCCTCGGGCGTGCTTACAAGGGTGAAATCGACGGAGACCGGCCCCTGTTCGAACTACCCGAGAGTTTCAGCCTTTTGGATCAAGCGTCTGCCACAAGATCGCCCGCAGGAGTAGGAATTCTCAGCGGCGAAGTAGAATGATTGTTTGACTGGTTATGTTGATTTGGGTCATAGTTATGCACACACTTGTGAAGAAAATTTTGCAACTTAGCTGAGCTGCATCTAAGAAGTGACTGGCACTGAAGATTGTTTTTGGAGTACTGCTTCTTTGTGTTGTTTTTCCACAAGGGTAGTTTCTAAAACTCTTCATACAGTCTTGGTATTGCTGAAGAAAAATATTAATACCCTAAATGGTGTAAGTTGCAAGTAAAAACCAAACCTAATCACATTTTGGTGAGGACCATGATTAATTTGGGCAAAAGTTAACCAAGCAGGCACATTCTGAATATCCAGATCAAATAATAACAGTAGTAATTCTGGAATAGATAGATCCACATGAATAGAAGGCAAATTAACACAGGCAAGTTCAGTGCAGCTTCCATGGCGCAGCCTCCTAGTCCTAGCACACATACAGTCTGAAGAAAACACACTAGAAAATAGAATAGAGTTCTCTAATGAGACCTGGTTCAGCATAGAGCCACAACAGGGCACATAGTTCTACTTAATTGTCAGTACAACAACACCTTCAGTGAACTGATCACCTAAGGTGCAGCCTTTTTATTAGAGCAGCAGTAGATTGTAGAGCATCATCAGCAGTAGAACATGACCTTCTTCACGCTGTCCTTGAGTGCAGGGAGGGGCCTGACGACCCCGGCGCCGGCGGCGCGGGTGCTGCGGGACGTCGACGAGCCGGACTTGCGCGCGCTCGAGATGGAGCCGCTGTCGGAGCTGTCCGGCTCCATGTAGAAGCGGGCGCGGAAGGCGGCCAGGTGAGCATAGTATGCTGGAGGGACTGCAATGCAGGGAAGCAAAAAACATGTCATGTTCAGTCAGAAAAGTTTTCAGTTCAAGACTTTCAGAATGTTGACAAACATTTAGGATGACAGAGATCTCAGAGTGCCAACTTACCGATAGACACCGAGCGCGTGCACCTCGCGTAACTGCAGAGGTCAGAGGAGATTGTAAGTTAGGAAGACAATGCTCATTGTTCATTGATCAAGAACATGATGAGAACCGGGCGAAGGACTGCGGAACTTACGTGTAGCAGAGGTTGTTGGTGAGGGTCTGCAGTCCATCAGCAATGAAGTTGTTCTCATCCCACAGGACATGGTAATGCGCGGGGCGGCTCGTGCCCTACCGTCAATAGAGATCATTTCAATCCTCACCTCAAACTCAAAAAGTCTAAATGATATATAGAAATATGCAAGCATGTCACATCTCATTTACCTTGATGCCGGCATGGCTGCACAGGAAGAAATCAAATTCTGTAGGGTGGCAGATCTTGGAGTCAATGACAGTGCCTGCAAACAAATGAAGCAAGGCAGATCAATTATGGAGACAAGATCAGATTATCAGAGAACTCAAGTGAAGGAATCATTGGCATGACTGTAACTCACCAGGAAGGATGTTGCCGCTCTTGTCGACGGTGCTTTGGTCATTGTGGTTGTGCGCAAACAGCCTGGTGTGGTGGCGCTTCCGGACCACGACGAACGTAACCAGCGGCTGGTAGTTTGCTTCCAGCGATGCGCATGCTTGAGAGAAAGATCAAAATAAGTTCAGAATGGAGAAGGTAATAAATCCTGAAAATAGGGGAAATTGTACTGTTTGTTACCTTTCTGATGGCATCAAGCTCATGCAGTAGAACTTGGTAGAACTGGCCTTCACTCACACCATCTCTGTGAAATGGCAACCACCTTTTAGTGTCAGCTCTCAAGTATATCACATGCTTATTTTTTCAAACAAGCTCCAGTGTAAACACCACATGTATTTTCCTCTAAAAACATTTACCAAAGTACTAGTGTAGAATTTATGCAAGGAACCTATAGAAAATAATACGTTCAGGCTTTTCTCCGGTTGTTCACTTAAAGGATATAAGAAGCTCCCTGCAAACATGTGCAGCACCAGGTGTGACTTGTGCTGAAAAGTATAAAGTCAAGGAAAGGAGATTGGAGAGGGTGAGGGAGTGAGGTGGATACCTGGCCATGCCACCATGGATGGTTCCTCTCTGAGGATCATGAGTGACACTGTACAGATCCTCTATTAATTCCTGCATGTGAGTCTGAGCAAAGACTAGGCCAGCATACTTAGTCACCTCAGGCCAAGTGTGGTTGAATTGACAATTCAACTGCTAATACAATTATTCTTTGGCTTCCCTTGTATCGAACCAATAAATTTGGCTAAAATACTACCCTCGAAGACTGTTGTGATCCTCTATACTTGTGGGTGGGTCATCACTAATGTATCCATAGAGTTTGTGCTCTTCTTGAAAGTTGCATCATCGAAGAACTCACTGAGTGTGTGCAAAGTTCAATCTTGGCAGTGAGAGGTGGGCTGTCATCAACTTCTTCTTTCATGAGGTTTCTTCTTCCTTGCACACTTGTTCATCTATGAAACTTTGTTCTTCGTGTTCCCTTTCTGTTTGCGGAAAGTTAGTTTGATATATATATATATATATATATATATATATATATATATATATATATATATATATATATATATATATATATTTAATATGTGCTCTCTTACCATTTCTTGCAACCATGCATCTAGGGGTGCTGCTGGCTCTCTTGTGCATCCTTTTCTTCATCCTTCCATAGATCCTGAAAAGGCTCATTTATTTCGAGGTGGCTAACCTCTCCAGAATAGTCATAACCAAAGAATTATCGTGAAAATTATCTCTGCAAGCACGGTAAATAGGATGCAATTTTCTAGAAGCACAACCGACCACCATATCATTTATCCATGCGTCTCCCATATAAAGTAAAGCTTCCTCTGAAGGAAATATGCCCTAGAGGCAATAATAAAGTTATTATTTTATATTTCCTTATTTCATGATAAATGTTTATTTTTCATGCTAGAATTGTATTAATCGGGAACTTGATACATGTGTGGATACATAGACAAAACACAGTGTCCCTAGTAAGCCTCAACTAGACTAGCTCATTAATCAAAGATGGTTAAGTTTCCTAACCATAGACATGTGTTGTCATTTGATGAATGGGATCACATCATTAGGAGAATGATGTGATGGACAAGACTCATCCGTTAGCTTAGCATATTGATCGTTCAGTTTATTGCTATCGCTTTCTTGATGTCAAATACATATTCCTTCGACTATGAAATTATGCATCTCCCGAATACCGGAGGAATACCTTGTGTGCTATCAAACATCACAACGTAACTGGGTCTTCATAAAGATGCTCTACATGTATCTCTGAAGGTGTTTGTTGGGTTGGCATAGATCAAGATTAGGATTTGTCACTCCGAGTATCGGAGAGGTATCTCTGGGCCCTCTCGGTAATACACATCATAAGAAGCCTTGCAAGCAAAGTGACTAATGAGTTAGTTGCAGAATGATGTATTACGGAACGGGTAAAGAGATTTGCCGGTAACGAGATTGAACTAGGTATGAAGATACCAACGATCGAATCACGGCCAAGTAACATACCGATAGACAAAGGGAATAACGTGTGTTGTCATAACGGTTCGACCGATAAAGATCTTCGTAGAATATGTGGGAGCCAATATGAGCATCCAGGTTCCGCTATTGGTTATTGACCGTAGAGGTGTCTCGATCATGTCTACATAGTTCTCGAACCCGTAGGGTCCGCACGCTTAACGTTCGATGACGATATAGTATTATATGAGTTATATGATTTGGTGGCCGAATGTTGTTCGGAGTCCCGGATGAGATCACGGACATGACGAGGAGTCTCGAAATTGTCGAGAGGTAAAGATTGATACTCCCTCCATTTTTGTATACAAGGCCACAAACTCATATTACAGGTACCAAGGTAGAAATTAATGTCTACTTAGCCAATGTTGCAAGCTAGTCTTTTCTCCTCGCTTGACGTGTTAATTAATGTGTATTTTTCTCTTTAACACACAACAATACAACCCTCTCACTCCTTATTGGTTGATTAATGTGGTACACAAAAACCAATCTTCTCACCCCCACATGCATGCAAGGGGTATTAATGTTCTCGGTTGCTAGTACGAGGCAAACCTCATCAATTTTACCTCGATTGATGTTAGTGGCCTTGTATAGATGCAAATTGTAGTTTTCATAGTGGCCTTGTATACAAAAATGGAGGGAGTATATAGGACGATGGTATTCGGACACCGGAATGGTTTCGGAGTGCACCGGGTACTTATCGGGTCACCGGGAGGGGTTCCGGGTACCCCCCGTCAATATGTATGGGCTTAACGGGCCAAGGAGGGGACATACCAGCCCACAAGGAGCTAGTGCGCCCATGCCCTGGCCAGCCGGCCCTAGGGGAAGGAAAGGGGAAGGGGCGGCCCCTCCTGCCTTTCCTCCTCAAGGGAGAAAGGGGAGGGGGGCGCCTCCCTCCCCTGCCTTTCCCCCACACACATAAATGGCAGGGAGGGGGCGCGGCTTGGGAGGAAGCCCGAGTAGGATTCCTCCTACTTGGGGCGCACCTAGGGCTGCTCCTCCCTCCCTCCCACCTATATATACATGGGGGGCGCCACACATAACACACCAGACAATTGCCTAGCCGTGTGCAGCGCCCCCCTCCACAATTTACTTCCCCGGTCATATTTTCGTAGTTCTTAGGTGAAGCCATGCAGAGATCACTTCACCATCACCGTCACCACGCCGTCGCACTGACGGAACTCATCTACTACCTCGATGTCTTGCGGGTTCAAGAAGGCGAGGGACGTCACCGAGCTAAAAGTGTGCAGAACTCGGAGGTGACATATGTTCAGTACTCGATCGGTGGATCGTGAAGAAAGTTCGAGCATCAAGCGCGTTGTGAAACGCTTCCGCTTACGGTCTACGAGGGTACGTAGACACACTCTCCCCCTTCGTTTCTATGCATCTACTAGATAGATCTTGCGTGAACGTAGGAAATTTTTTGAAATTGCATGCTAGGTTACCCAACATCCTCGACACTGTAATAAAATACTAATTGAAGAACTTCAATACTAGCATTGCATTTATCACTCCTATTATAACTTGCTAGTATGGGATCAACATTGTACTTACATTGATAAGCGGAGTGCCCTTCTACAATCCTTGCACATTTTAAAGTACTGATCGCATGTAATTGGTGCCCATTCGTTTAGTAGTGCTATTCGTTCTTTTATAGGTTTTAGATTTTCCTGATAAGACATGATAAGAAGATTTTTGTAACAAATAAAGTGAACTAAATGTGAATGGTAAAGTAATAGCCAATATCTATACTCCTCCTCAACGAGGCTAGTAAAAGCTTGATGGCCTGCAAGTGCACAGAGCAATGTAGCAATTTCTTGATAAGTAAGGTTTGTCAATTCCACAAGGAGCAAATAGGATGGTACCACAATCCCGGTAGCTATGTTATCATGTAACACAAGTATGCTAACACCCAAAATGGAGTTTGGAAATAGCTCACTTAACTAAGTTGCTAGGGAGATGAGAAAGGAGGAATTAAACTAAACTAGAGAGAAGGAAAAATAAATACTAAACTAAATAGAGGAATTAAACTAAGAGAAGTATGTGATGTTTTAGATGAGAAGACTGGCACGTACCTATGTGCCTCTTTCTGCTCCGATACGGAATGGATTTCAACTTTATGACTATGCCATTGTGGCCAAGTCAGTACCTGCATTATAGGATATGGTGGTCTACTTCTATTGGGCGGTCCCTCACATAACATTATCTCTCAAGATGTGTTAGGTTGAGATAACTCATTCGTGCTACTTCTTGTCACATACCTGTGGATACTAGCAAAGATATTAAGGTCCTCGAGGTCATGAGGACCGTACGAAATCATTGAGTTCTATGGACAACCGTGGTCCTAGAATAATCGTGTTCCCCTTAATATGTTTGCGCCTGACACATCGCAGGTCTGCCGGTTTCCACAACCATCTATATACTTCATGTGTGGCCTAGTGAGTTGGATGTCTCCAACTACGCCAATGGATAGGGCATCTCCCATCACTAAATTACCGAAGGTAAATAAGCAACACACAGTAACACGCATAATTAGACAACATATATCAAATAAGCACTTATAAATCGACCGACCCATAGCTAACAATTACTCAAATTATATCACATATAAGGGGGTTCATGAGTTGTTACAACCCATCACGGAGACCATGATGAAGGAGAAAGAAGGGATGGTGATGGTGGTGGTGGCGCAGAAGATGATGGTGATGATGGCAGCATGGCGGCGACCAATGGCCGCGCCCCACCGGGGCGGCTCCCTTATGGTCCCCTTCAAGGTTGCAACAATGGTGTTCTTGATGTGGATGGTGGTTGGACTTGGAGATGAGATGCTGAATGACGAACCCTGGAGGCATCTTGGGTTGAAGATGAATATAGAATAGCTTTTCCAAAGCCTCCTCCCTTCATGTGGCATTCCCCCTTTGATTCAATGGCTCTAGATGAGCCCGATCCTCTCCCAAATCATCCCGTCACAAGAGGCCACTTTCAGTGTTGTCTGGACTCCATAATAGCGTCCATACAACCAGCCATGGTTACATGGAACATCGTCTTTTGTTCTGCCTTTCTTTGATAAACCAACCACCAATTCTTCATACACACTCGGAATTTGACATTCTTCGACTCGTTGGATTCATATGAACAACACTGATCCATGTCTGATTGTAGATCTTTATTTGGAGCACTTTTATAAAATGAAATGGCTAAGTCAGGGTCCTGGGTGTCCACCATTTGAACTTCTTTTATCGTGCTAACTTCTTGGGAAGTCCGTCTCACCTACAAGACACACAAAGACAAAAAACTAATAAAAACTAACTAAGAATAAAATGCAACTCTTGTGGTGAAAAGGATAAAAGCTGGAAATCATGCACATGGACATATAATTGACTCAATGGGACATGATATAAAATGATATACAGAGATAATGTGCAACAAATGAGCTCTAGAGATGCATAAAATATGGAGCCATCAGGAGGTGAGTGGGAGAACATCGTGCTCGATCTTCCAAGTCCCACCCCCTATAGCTTGCTTGATTCTCTGGTCCAGTGGCCCTAGGTACTGAAGAGGGGTGATATAGAACCAGGCCATGCTGTTGTCGGCCGCAGTGGACGCGTGATCTGGGGCCGTGAGATCCGCTAGCCGGTGATCATATAAATCGCCCGCTCGGATCCAAGACAGGACAACATCTGTGTCACCATCGATACATGCATAGATGTTCGATGATCAATAGGTCCACGACATCGAGAATAGTGTCGATCATGTCGGGGGTTGCAGAGAATGCCATGGGTGGGCGAAGCTTCCAATGACTAGCGCTAGTGTTCTGATGCGATTTCTCTCTATTGCTAATTTGAGATGGCCATTGCGAGGAAGGGAACGTTGGATTTGGGGTGCATAATGTGGCCTATGGAGTTTCCTTTTCATGCCGAGTTGGAGTCGATTTCGTGGCCACAATCAAAATAAATATAAATATTTACACTAAACTTTAGTACTTATGTAAAAACAGTTGTTTTGTGAAATCAAAATCATAGTCAATTTATTGTATTTTTTCTAACCAAAATTACCTTTTTAACATGCTAGACCTTAAAAATAATTAAACCAAATCCACTTAAAAGATTGAAAATAATAAATTAAAAAAGTGTATATTTCTCGAATTAATTTGTGACTATTACATGGATATGGCATATAAGTTTTTGAGTGTATTCTTAGCGACACACTTTTTATTTTCGGTCTGCAGTCTTATTATAGGTCTATGTAATTTATGGTATACAAAATATCTTGATAGTGGTCTTGATAACGGTATTTAGAGACTTTTGTTAGCTTTTATTAAAGTAAGCTGTGAGGCTTTTGTCTTGGAATACATAGTCAAAATAAAAATAAAAATAAATAGAAACAACTAGATTACACAAGATGTTTAGGAGGAGCTTTTTACTTAACCATTGACATACTAGTTTATCATTTTTGGTCAAATGTGTGTGGCATATAATAGTGGGTTAGGTAATCTACTAGAAGGATTGGGCGCGCTTTGCTGCGCTATTGGTGTTGTTAGGTTTCTAAAAAACATTACTCACTATGTTTCAAAATATAAGGTGTATTACTTTTTGAAAAGTCAAACCTTTTAAGTTTCATCAAATTTGTAGAGAAATATATCAAAACTTATATACTAGTCGTCAACCTGTGCATTCGCACGGGCCGGTTATCTAATATTTCTTTTCAATCTGCATTACGATCAAAAAACATTTTCTGAAATGAACCTCTATACCTCACAGTTTTGTGAAGGATATACTTTCAGAAACACAAAGATTTATATAGAAGGAATGCATATAAGTTAGATTAAATCATCATGTAGTGCCACCATACTAATATGTTTTTTTGATAAGATAGTGTCACATTATTTAATCAAAGTTACTACATGAATATGCAATCATGTGGGAACAAGTACCCTCTATATATTTGTTGGCCTAATTTGGGGACGTGTAGAGCCGCCTAATACACTATTCATTTTTTCATGCATAGGGTGCGGCCTTTTATGCATGTACTATTTAAAATATTTTTTAGAATCATTTAAAATATGCTAAAACAACACAAATCCCAGATTGTGGTCCAATTCCGTTTCCATTTCAATATTTGTCATGTATGCTAAGATATCTTAAATGATGTATAATGTAATTTTAAGTCTTGAACTATAGAGCAGTAGAGTTCGCATGTGACATCCTGTAATCAATGGTTGGCATATAAAATATGCGGGTAAACTTCTCCAAAACTTTGACAGTTTATATATAGAAAAGTTCTCAAATGTTCAAGTGAATTGTAAAATTTTCATTGCAAATAGCTTTGTCATATCATAACTTTAGAATGATTTGTGAACATGATTTTCAGTTAAAACATCAAAGTAAAATGTTGTTGATTGTGCCTATGTAAGTCAAAAAAGTTTATAAGTACTACTTAAAAGATATTATTTTTAGCCCGTAGTTACTAATTGGTCTTTCGTCAAAATTCTCCTCAAACATCTCCTCAAACAGTATAGAGTTTACAAATTGATATACACATATATTTCCTTCAAAACTATTTAATATATCTTGGTGTTTCAAAATAAGAAGAAATAATTTGATCTAGATATCGGACTAAAGAGTAATTTATAAGACAGCTAAAGAGTATGCAAAAGAGCAGAAGATATATACTTCGATGAAAATTTAGAGTGACAAGATGAATGACCACTAAAAACTAAATAAAATAAACTATGATGATCAAGCATTAGCAGCGGTGTTGGCCTTTCATAGCATAAATAAAATAAGACAAATTGGAGCCTGTTAGAAGTAGTCAAAAGACGATTTACATGATTGAGAAACCGTATAGACTCCATAAACCAATGGATTCCCTCGAAACAATAATAAATCATTAGAGGATGACCGTGAAATAATATGATAGTTTCATTTATTGTGAACTGTACGTGTGCAATTTAAAAGCAACATCATCATAGTGCCTTTGAAGTTTCCAAAAAAAAATCTGTTTTCGTGCAAAAGATTCCGTCGAGCAAAGAGAAACGGGAGGTATTTAGAGATATCAGAATCAGTAGCATACAATGGTAAAGTTAATAGGAACATTGTGTGCTACCTAAAATAAAATATTGGCATATATCGAATGATCTCCTCACTCACATCTGAGAAAAAAAGGAAATGCAACCAATGTGATTTTTGAATGATTTTTTTAAGAAAGCTTACTGGGGCACACAGGAGTGGAAGTTGGTTAAGAATGGTATGGTCACAACATTACAGTGCTACATCGATTTTCCTACACTGAACAGGAGCCTGCAGCGGCAACAAGTTTATGCATACCATTTCAAACTGGTGAAATTGATGAATCCACCTTACAATAATATCTATATCAACTATATTATTCCCCAAGAAAATAAGAAATGCATAAGAATGTATTAACATGATTCATGTGATGTAAGATCAAAAGCAAGGAGGGAACCAAGTGTTGGTTAAGGAACTATGTGTGGGCTATTGCCATGGAAACAAAACTATAAGTTCCCCATGTCCCAGTTCAGAAATTAATAGTGGTACTAACAAAAACATATCAATACATAATTGAGTTTAGAATCATCTCCTAGGGAAGTGGCAGTTAGTCAATACACATCCATATGAAACATCACCGAGGGGAACCGTGCATTTTACATGCATAGTAGGCAAAAGAAAATAATTAAAACTATTTACAGACGATATATATGCATGCACTCAAGTCTAGAAGCAAATAAATCAGAAGAAGTAATGAAAACATTTTTTTACTAATAATATCAAAAGACTAACACAAAATAACCTCCGGTTGGCCGGGCACTCCATGGTCGAGTTATCGATTATATTGACACTGATCACAATAAACTTCTAATTTCAAAATCTAACCGCCATTAATAAAGCATGCAAAAACCTTTAGCAATAAAATCAGTCATTATTAATTTGTGTTAAAGGTTTTTGCATATTTGTTGTACTTTGGAAGGTTTTTGCATATGTAAAATCAGTCATAGACAGAGGCCATTAATACTTTTATGACTATGTGCTACTTCGAGACTTTTTTAATAAGATGGCGGTATGCATCATTATGATGCAGAGGCCGGGGGTACGCCTCCATTTCCAAAAAAAGACAGAGGTCACATAAACCCGTAAATGATAGAAAAATATATGCATATACGTATTTATCGACAACTAAAATGTGATTGATTAAGTTGAAGTCCGGATGCAATACATATACATGCCTTTCCTCTCTTTGTTTTTTGCATGGTCTTTCTCGACAACTCCTCTAAGTGGTAACCAAAGATAAAAACCTGAGTTCTCTCTGGTTGTACGTGTAGACTAAACACACGTAAAGGCTAGTTTGACCGAACCAAGCACCACTGACTCTATGGCGATTAAAATTGTGTCCTTTTGTGGATGTATTTTCTGGAGCGGATCAAAGGGATTAGCATCATATATATGTAGTGTCTCCCTGAGTAATCGATCGAGCAGCCTGTTCTTATGTACATGCCTGAATTCGGACATATATATTTATCTCTTCGCAATACCAATCAGCTGAGAAGTAATCGAGCCTCCCTCATATTTCTGTATCGCCGAAAAGCACCAGCTGGCTGCATCGTTGAGGTTGGGCCTGCTCCAACATTGGATTACGGAATTGGTACTAGGCAACATTGGTAACCGGCAACCAAATTGGCAAATATTATCGAGCTTGCGGCACGCATGGATGCATGTTCAGTTTTATGGCTACACAACAACTCTGAGTGGAAACAAAGATTGGAAGAGGCCGTGGAGTAATAGATAGATTCAGTTAGGACTTTCTCTCTCAAAATAGAGGTGGAGTTATAGATAGATTGAGTTAAGAGGTTTTTTGCTTCTAATTTTCTGGACGTGAAACATTATGGGCCTTTGGAGCTTTTTTTCTGAGGATATCATTGGTTAATGCGGTTTGGGGTGTCTGGCTGTAGATGCTCTCTGGGATAGAGTAGTTTTATCCCCTTTTTTGTTCGCTACCAGAAACCATATAGCAGTGTCATCCTATTTACCTTTTGCCCTATCATGCAACTAATTTCTTCGCAATTACTCCCCGCAAAAAGAAAAAGAAAAACTTCACGATTACTGCATTTCAGGGGGAATAGATAGAACAAATAGAATGTCCATCGACCCATGCTCAATCATTGATAACGGAAGCGACCACCAGCAAGGCTTCAAGGCTTCCCAGACTACTACAGGCTCTTTGGCACTATAAAGCAGAAGTAGTTGGTCAGGTGCTTTGTGTATGCTAACACAGAGACCATCTACTCCCTCCGTTTCAAAATAGATGACTCAACTTTGTACTAACTTTACTAAAGTTAGTACAAAGTTGAGTCATCTATTTTGGAACGGAGGGAGTATCTCTGAGCATGTAACTGTATTTTCTTTCCATGAAGCTGACTTCATTGTGTTGCGCTTGCTTTGTACTGTATCACCTAGATATACCCAGGACGGCAATGCGGTTGCCATCCCGGTCGCTCGAGCCGTCGGATGCTCCCTCGGGCGTGCTTGCAAGGGTGAAATCGGCGGCCCATGTTCGAACTACCCGAGAGTTTCAGCGTTTTAGATCAAGCGTCTGCCACAAGATCGTCCGCAGGAGTAGAATGATTGTTTGACTGGTTATGTTGATTTGGGTCATAGTTATGCACACACTTGTGAAGAAAATTTTGTAACTTAACTGAGCTGCATCTAAGAAGTGACTGGTACTGAAGATTGTTTTTGGAGTTCTGCTTTCCTTGTGTTGTTTTTCCACAAGGGTAGTTTCCAAAACTCTTCATACACTCTTGGTATTGCTGAAGAAAAATATTTAATATCCTAAATGGTGGCAGTTGCAAGTAAAAACCAAATCTAATCACATTTTGGTGATTCATGTGGATGTTGCCGGCTTGCCGCTCTTGTCGACGGTGCTTTGGTCATTGTGGTTGTGCGCAAACAGCCTGGTGTGGTGGCGCTTCTGGACCACCACGAACGTAACCAGCGGCTGGTAGTTCGCCTCCAGCGATGCGCATGCCTGAGAGAAAGATCAGATAAGATGAGAATGGAGAAGGTAACAATCCTGAAAAACAGGGGAAATTGTACTGTTTGTTACCTTTCTGATGGCGTCAAGCTCATGCAGTAGAACTTGGTAGAACTGGCCTTCACTCACACCATCTCTGTAAAATGGCAACCACCTTTTAGTGTCAGCTCTCAAGTAGATCACAAGCTACTTTTTCAAACAAACTCCAGTGTAAACACCACAGGTATTTTCCTCTAAAAACATTTCTCAAAGCACTAGAGTAGAATTTCTGTAAGGGAGCATACCTATAGAAAATAATACGCTCAGGCTTTTCTCCGGTTGTTCTCTTAAAGGATATAAGAAGCTCCCTGCAAACATGTGCATCACAGTGTGTGACTTGTGCCGAAAAGTATAAAGACAAGGAAAGGAGATTGGAGAGGGTGAGGGACTGAGGTGGATACCTAACCATGCCACCATGGATGGTTCCTCTCTGAGGATCATGAGTGACATTGTACAGATCCTCTATTAATTCCTGCCTGTGAGTCTGAGCAGAGACTAGGCCAGCATACTTGGTCACCTCAGGCCAATCCTGGGAGGCCACAACCTGCAGGGCAAGGCAACATGACAGAAATATAAGGTTAATGTTTTTCTTTCAGCAAATATGCCGATCGATCGATGTAGATAAGAACAGAACAGTCACTGAACATGGAGTAAGAGATTGTACAACTTACTGCAGCAATGGAAGGGCTGCTGTCTTCACCAGGATGAGGATGGGTGACATCTGCGCCGAATATGATCGTCGGCTTGTCGGTAACCAAAGGAATGCGCCTTGTCAACGCATCAGCCACAGTGTTCCTTCCCCCAACCTTCATCAAGAACAAAAGGTCGCGTTACACTCGACAACAGGAGAAAATGCACAAAAAAGCAACAAGAGGCAGGGTTGCTCTGAACACCAACCTTGACATTTATCTTGAGAGAAAGGTTTGCCAGGATTTGCTTGTTCATCTTGAACACTTGCTTTGTCAAACAGCACTGGGAAATTAGCCCAAGGTCGATCTCGCAGACACGCTTCAGGTCACCTGATATCGTCACGGTGTGAGCATTTTGGCCAAACCTAGTCCCTAACAGTTGCAGAAATAGACATAGCCGGAAATCTAGTTACCATAAAGTGATCCATTGTTATCAGGGAGAATTCCGATAAGCAACTCGATTTCCTTGCGCTGCGGTCCAAGTGCGGTCATCGCATCATGGAACCTGGCTTTCAAACCTCGCTCCACTTGATCAGGGCGCACGTATATAACCGGAAGAACAGGCTCCAAAGCAAAGTCCTATAAATGACAGTAAGTACTACTGTTACTGTTGTAAACAACAAGTACAGAGAAACAATAGCATGTACAATGTGCAAAAAAGTGTATCTTGAAGCACTTCAGGGATACTTGCCATTCCTGAGGCTTGGCACATGCGAGCGAGTTCACGGCAGAATCCAGTAATCATACTCTCTTGCACATTTCGAGCGAAGCTGAAACACAGCCAGCTCTTGACTCTAGCACCATTGACCATTTTCTGCATAAGGAAAAAAATTGAAAATGAACTGTAAGGGTTGAGATAAAGCACACAAAGGCCATATAATTCATGTAGATAACAATTTGGCCAAGACTGTGGCGTTAATACGGCTGTTTGATTTGATGGATTATTATTTTGTTACCATGTTCATCATATTCCACTGGCCAACTCTAGGCAAGCCATCCTTCTCTCTACCAGTAGAAACAACAAGGGAAGCCATTGTACCAAACATTCAGAAAACAGGCGAAGTTACAGAAACTTATGCAGTATGTCCAGCTCTCATGGACCATCCATTCATAAAACAGGATCACTAGCACAGAAAGAGCTAAGGGCACAAGACAAAGAACTTCAAAAGACATTGTCTCAGCATAATTGAGGTACTTTCACCTACCCGAGGAGCAGGTAAATCCGTGCCTCGACCGATGCTCAGCGCTCGCTGATCTTAATACCAAATTCTTTTGCATACGGATCATCGTGCTAAGAGTTGTGATTCACCATCTGTAGACACGCATCAAAAAAAAGGTTATGTTCTGCATAATCATGTGAAGTCCCAACCTCTCCCCGAGGCTCTCTCCCCGACCTCTCTCCCCCGAGGCGGCGGCGCCGCACCGCCCCCGAGGAGTCCCGGTCCACACCGCCCTCAGCACTCCCCCTCCATCGCCTCCCACTACCGCCGCCGTCGCTGAGGACGCCGCGGGGCGAAGCCCCTGTGGTGAGGCGGCGGCGGCCCAGTCCTCCGCTGGCGGTAACGCGTGGGGCAGCGGCGTCCATCTCCCTCCTCCTCCAACGGCACTGCGCAGCGGGTTGGCAGTGGCCAGGAGATCTCCGGCGGTCGTTTGGCGGATGAGATTTTGGCTGCGATGAGATCTGATCTGGGCCCGAGGGGTTTAGATCGAGATCCACTGCGGCTGCGCCTCGTCTCGACAATGGCAAGAGGAGATCCCCCCTGGGTACTCTTCGCGGCACGAGGACGTCCGGGTCTCTTGGCCCAGGCATGGTGGTGGTGGCTGCCTTCTGCACCGAAGGCAGTTGGCCAGGCTGGTAGTGATGGATCTTGGATCCCACTACTAGCACCGGCGGCGAGTTAGGGAGACATAGTCGCTGGTGAAATCCGAGCCGACTCCTGTCATGGCGGGCGATGGCGGCGTCTACGTCGTTACCTTGATGAAGGCATCATCAAGCAACTATCGTCAACCTGCTCGTGCCGCTCCGGGAGAAATCCCACGATCACCGGATCGAACGATGACGGCGCTGCGGTGTCGTGTTCCTTATTGGGGGCATCGTTTGTGGAGCGGCGCCAGATGGAAGAGGCGTGAGGTGGTGTGGCGTGCCTTCTCTCGCGTCGACGACGGCGGGTCTCGGCGGCATGGAGCAGCGGGGTCTCGCCGGTGGGCATGTGAGGATGGACGAGCGCAGGATGATGGCGTTGTCTGGCGTCGTGGTGGCGTCGACAGCAGCTAGACCGGGCAAGGTAGATGCAGCAGTACATCACTGAAGATGGATTGGTGGCAGGTGGCTGTGGCGGCCTCATACCCGGCAGGCGTCCTGATTGAGGAGTGCGCCGGACTGGTGGGTGCCCCATACCCGGCAGGCGTCCTGGTTGGGACCTCAGGTCTTAGATGTTAGGTTTGGCTGCGAGGTCTGTTTGGTATTAGGCCCAGACTATCAACATCTCTACATCAACTGGATAGGAGTAGCGACATATGTTGCCTAGACGGTGGCTTTAGTCTTACTGTTGTATGACTTTGTAAGGTCTTGTGTGAATAATTAATAAAGTGGTTGCATGCATCGTCCAGATGCAGAGGCCGGAGGTCCTCCTCCTTTTCTAAAAAAAAAGTGAAGTCCCAACAACTAGCAGGGTGACCCGCGCATTTGCGCGGCTAGATTTAATATATGTTTCTAAGTTTATATTTAATATGTTTGGAATTTGAGACGTCGGTATATATATAACTTCCATAGAAACCAATTGGTAAAAATACAGCATGTTAAACCCTATTCAGAATTGTTTCCATCGTCCAACTATTGTTCCTTTCAATTAATAAATATCATTTGACTTTAGTAGAAATATATCTATTGGTTTTAATCTATTAGGAACCAATGGTATTAAGTGTCGTATAGGTTAGAAGTAATTAAATTTCCTCAAACTTAAATGTTAGTTACCAAAAATAGTTTCCTTATCATTGTTGTTCCGATTACTGCAACTGCATGCCTCTAAATGCTTTCCAGTCCTTAGGAAATGTAACTATATCTTAATATTCATCATGATGGGTAAAAAAGTTCTTCCTTTACCAAGACCGATCTATACAACAGAAACCAGTGTTAATTTTACTTTTAATTTCCTTCCACATTTGAAAATTTCAGCATGTTTCGACTTCCTTAAAGTTTTATGGAAACACATCCACTTGCCATATATATTTCGAGACAATATCAAGTGAAAACCACATCTTCAGTGGAAGCTTGGAAACCTAAGTGCAGGCCGTTGGATCCAGTATGTATGGACTAGATCCGTACAGAACTGCTACGTGCTATTTGCAATAAAACGCCTGCTGTCAGCGTTGATATTTTGCACATAGCCCCTCAATGCTATGCTAGCAGAATTAGATGCCTGTCCAACAATACTCTGCCCAACAAAGAAAAGTATGCACAGGAATGAATACATGATACTGCAAACAGAACAGTTGCAGTTCTATTAAAATCTTGGCCGTCCAAATATGTAGGCATGTTTGAGTCAAAGGCAGCAAAAAGAATCATCAAAAGACACATCTTGTGCATTCAAATATGCAGGCACGTTTGAACAGGATTTTTTTTTTCTTTTGACATCACGTTTGAACAGGACACATGCACGTTTTAACAGGACTTTTCAGTCTCTACTAGCCCAATTAGTTGAACGGGATGGCTAAGCCTCCATCGGGATTATTCTGTACCGAGGTACAGCCGTACAGGATAGTTGTGGGGTTCTATTTGCAATTTGTACAGTTTTTCATCCAACAACACACATTCTCTATCCAACGGCCCAAGATGAAGTTTCCATGTTTTCACTGAATGTATGGTTTCCACTAAATATGTATTCATATATTTCAATATGTTGTGTGAGAAGGAATCTCGATCATTATTATTCATACCTACAACACACGAAATTGATATATTATTTACTCCGTTCCTCCAATATATGGATAGAGGCAGTAGCCCATATGGATAACCATGGTGGCTAGCTTTTTAAGTGTACATTTATTGTCTACGACGGGCCATCCATGGACGAAGATTAGCCATAGGCTGGTGCAAAAATAATAGAAGAAGAGAGTGACATATAAATAGAAGAGTGAAAGTATGTGTTTTCATACTTGTGACACATCAATCATATGCACACCATCATTTCCCAAAATTCAAATTTTAAGTTTCCAAAGAAAAAAGAAATGAAATTTGGTTCTGTATTTCTAGAAGTAGACATTAAAATAGTAATGTTATTTTGGATTGAAAATTTAAGCGACCAATACGATATTTTTTTGTCATAGTTTACATGCTTCAAGTCTTCATTAAATAAGCTGCTTGATCTTAAACTTACTTTCTCTTATGCCCCGTAGGGTCGTCACCACCATAATGTAGATACAATGCCGAGCTGACTTAATAAAACAATTGCTACAACTTAAAATCATTTTCTCATATGGTTGGCCATGTTTATCACCATTAGTGTTTGTAATAATGTGTGTAAGTCTCTGTCAAAGTATACATACCTTTTTTTTGCGGGAGAGTCAAAGTATACATACTGCCGTACCAACGACACTGAGATGGCTTGCTCTTGGGCCGCCAATAGAGGTCGACACCTTACCGTATTTGACCAAGTGAGGTATGTAAATACAATATACCTAACCACACGTTACTATAGCATTTGCTTTACAATTTGCCCCTAGTGTCTTTTCAATTTTTCTCTTCATAAAATAATATTTGGTTTTATCCGAATCTTGTTTTTATGTTTACACACCATAGTAATATACATTTAACAAAAAAAATCATACGCTAGAACTAATTCGTGTGCAAGTTTTCGTTCAGCCGGGCAACCTCACAACATTTTCTCTTCTTTTAAGTATTTAAAGTCTAATAAGAGGGCAAACACAAGTCTTTCCTGAATAGTAAAAGTCTAAGAGCATCTCCAGCCGCGTCCCCAACAGGCCCCTCAGGCGATTTTTTCGCGCCGGCGCTCAAAAATCGGCCCAGTCGCGCCCCCAGGAGCCCGTTTTTCGCCGGTTTGGGCCGAAATTGGCACCGGCGGACCCAGGCCGAACCCGGTGCGCTGGGGGCGCCCCGGGGCGCCGGGGCGAGCGATTTTGGCGTGAACGAGGATGGGCCCGCCGAGTCAGCGAGACGCCGCTTCGTCGTCCTCATCGCCTCGGTTCCCGTGGGAATCAATGCGAAAACTGCCGCGCCGGTCAGCCTCCATTGATGCCTCACGGGCGGCGCAGTGAATGCGCCGCGACGCATGTCCCGGCCTCTCCCGCCACGCATCGCCCGGCATGCCGCCTCTCGCCGCCCCGCTGCGGCTATAAAAGGCGACGCCCCTGCCGGTGGACGCCACAGCTCACATTCCCCCCTCTCCGGCGCACAAAGCAACACTGTCCCTCCTTCCCGCCGACGAGCAAATGGCCGAGAGGTTTCCAG
Organism: Aegilops tauschii subsp. strangulata; assembly: GCF_002575655.3. Lineage (NCBI taxonomy): Eukaryota > Viridiplantae > Streptophyta > Magnoliopsida > Poales > Poaceae > Aegilops > Aegilops tauschii. Next base: position 647,214,371 of record NC_053041.3, on the reverse strand, counting down.
ACGACGGCGCGGCGGCGAACGGCTTTGACCGCCGCCCTCTCCAAGAGCCGGAGGCGCGCCTCCTCTACGAGGCCGAGTATCCGTCGCCCCCGGACATGAGGGTGCCGGGGGCATGGAGGCTGAGCGCCGCCGGCGTCCCGGTGCCACCAGTGCCCGAAGGGGCGGCACGGCGGGTGGAGATCGCCCGCATCCGCTCGTCCCTGCCGCCGGAGCAGCGGGCCGAGCCGAGGTACGCCGCCGACAACCACACGATGTGGTCCATGTACTTCGCGCGCCGCCGCGAGGAGGAGATCGCCTCCGCCAACGGCGTCATCCCCCGCGGCTGCCTCAACGCCGATGGGTGGCGCGAGTGGTGGGGCGTGCCAAGCCGCACCCTCGAGGCCGTCCTCGACCACATCGAGACCGGCAACGTGCCGCACCTCGATTACCCGCCGCGGCCGTCCTTCTCTCGCCGTCGTGGCAGCTCCTGGACGCCACGGCGAATGGAGCCGGGGACGTCCTCGTCGTCGGACTCCGGCTCGCCGGCGTTTCGGCCCGTCAAGCCAGAGCCGGAGGAGACGCCGCACCCGCGGCGGCGCCCTCGTCATCAACGAGGGTGCCCGCCGCTCCCCGCGCTCCCTCCGCCTGGTTCGGCCTAAGACTGAGCCAGGCCTGCTCTCGGTGAAGCCGGAGCACGTCGACATGGTGGCCCCTGATGACGAGGCCGCCATAAAATGGGCGAAGTAGGACTACGTCCACGAGCAGGTGCGCCGCCAGCGCCGGGCGTACAAGGAGCTCCAGGCCCGACGCCGCGGGCGCGGGGAGGGCCGCGTCATCGTCCTCGACAGCGATGAGGAGGACGAGGCCGGGCCGTCCAGCGCCCCACCGCGCGTCGGCGAACCTGGCCAGGGGTGTAGCAGGGACGGCGGCGGCACCGGCGAGGCGCGCGACGACGACTACGGCGACGACTACACCCGCTTCTACAGGCTTCTTGGCATGTAGATGGCGGGCGGTGGACGCGGGCGCAGTGGCTAGGCATAGTTTATCGTAGTAGTAGGCGTAGTTTGCATGTTTTTATGTTTTTTGTACAAATTTCGATGAAATTTCGCTAAGTTCGTGAAAGATCGCCGAGTTTGCAAAAAAATTGTATGAAATATCGCCGAGCCCGCGGTGACCTGTGGGCCGACGACTGGGAACAGAGTCGCCCCACGCACCAATCTAACGCCGGTTCGTCCTCAGGCGGCTCTTTTTCGGCACCCTGAGAAGCCGAAGAGTTGGAGATGCTCTAATATATAGGAGCCGGCTGCTCTCTATCTTTTATGGTTAGTCCCAGTTGCTTGCGGTCTTGGTCTCCGAAACACACGTTTTAACTACTCCATGATATTAGCGTATAAATTAACGGAATTGATAACGGCCGAACGTCAGATTTCTGACGTCCCGCACCGAACGTCAGATTTCTGAAGTCCACGGTCACGTCCGACTGAAACCGTTCAGAAAAAAGTTTTGTCATCCTGAACGAATGAGTAAAATGCACTGATGGTTATTGAATTTATCGTATACGCTCACTTTGGTCACTATATATACTCAAGAATACAATTAAAACGGTCACTATATACGTGTTAAGATGATTATACGATCACTACCAGATCGTATAGCTCTGTATTTCATTGTTCGGAAAAAAGTTTTCTCATCCCGAACGAATGAGTAAAATGCACTGGTGGTCATTGAATTTATCGTATACGCTCACTTTGGTCACTATACTCAAGAATACGATCAATACGGTCACTATATACGTGTTAAGATGATTATACGGTATAGCTCCGTATTTCATTTGTTTGACCAGTCAAACAACTCACTTTCTCACCCTACGCAAAAAAAATCACTTTCTCACTCTGTTTATACAGGTCCTACCAGTCAGTGGGTCAGAAGAAAGAAGTACTATGCGGGTCCTACCTGTAAGTGGGTTGTAGAGAGAGAAGTAGAGCGAAAATAAAATTATGCGTGAGCAGAGTTTTGAACCGCGAACCTCTCGCTTACGTGCCAGCAGGCAAACCAGCTGCAACAGCCTCAAGTTGTGTTTAAAAAGCGGAAAATACATCATGTTCTGTCGTAGTTGTCACGTGAGTTAAAGCTTCCAGTAATTGAAGCATATACGTGTCGAGTTAAAAGCTTCCAGCAGTTCACTTAACTACACGTGGCAAAATTTCGTGTTTTGACTCTTTTGTCAAACAAAATCGAGATCTGACTTCAGTTTGAAAGTTTTTCGAAATTTGACCCTTTTACTACCGCCAGGCCTTCAGGCGGTAGGGTTGCACAGTCTACCGCCGCAGGTTCTGACGGTAGGTGTGGCTGACGACCGTTAAACCGTTAACGGCTGCTTACGGACCTACCGCCATAGGCCACGGCGGTAGTCAGCACAAACCTACCGCCGAGAGCCTTGGCGGTTATCATAGTGGCATGAAGTTAACTGCTTTGATGTTAACTGCCATAGACATAAGAAGTTTGATCACATCCAAATAGTTTGATCACATAACGTAGTTTGATCACATCAAATAGTTTTGCCATTACGGACTAAGAAACAAGTACCAAATAACATAGTTTGATCACATCCAAATAGTTTCACGAAGCTAACATAAGAAGTTTAACAAGTTCAACGGTCATCGACCACATAAAAGGTTTCATCCATAGGTAGCAATCAAACATGACGATCATCAGCAGCCACACGCATATATAGTTCTAGATGATATCGATGACGATCATCATCTTCAAGCTTTGAGGGTGGGTGTTCCTGATAGTAATTAGGATGGCCTGTCCAACATGAAGATTCTTGTCAACGAGGAAGCTCTTCCACCCAACCGAGCTTAAGTGTGTGCGGCCGTCCGTGTCCACGCCGTACACACAAGTAGTGACGGAGCCCCTTGCGGTAAGGCGTATTCCAGCATAGCCTTCTTCATCAGCCTCGATGCCACAACTCTCAGATAGGCTCTTTGGCAATTTCTGAATAAGAAAAACATATCAATTAATAAGTATGGATTATCTAAACTATTAATAGTTCCTTGGATTCTACACTAATAACATACAATGACATGTCGATCGATCATGGTACTTGTCAGACGGGTCACGAATGGCACCCCGACCAAGTCAGCACATGGCAGAAAGTTGTCCCATAGGTTGCACACCTCCTGATCGCTCAGCCTCACTCTTTGAGCACAGATGGCTTCCTCTAGTGGGTCTTCATAGTCATCATCCTCATAAAGTGATGGTGGTGGCGCCATTTTCCTTATATAAGCATTGATTGGATAAAGTTAATTAAACATCAATATTTGTTCTAATGCAAGCATTCATCAGATATAGGTAGATTCCACCTAAATCAATGGAGATATATAGCAAAAAAATATCTACAATATTCACACAATAAATCATCACATATGGCTATAAGAAAGACTAAACCTAGGGTTCATCTAGGTTCTAGGGTTCATCATATCAACTAGAGAGGGTTCCTCATATGGCTATAAGAAAGACTAAACCTAGGGTTCATCTAGGTTCTAGGGTTCATCATATCAACTAGAGAGGGTTCCTCGTATGGCTATAAGAAAGACTAAACCTAGGGTCCATCAACTAGGTTCATCACATTGCAATCATCTAGGTTCTAGGGTTCATCATATCAACTAGAGAGGGTTCCTCATATGGCTATAAGAAAGCGGATTGATTTGACTCAAACTAATTGGGGGATTGGAGGAGCTTACCTTCCTCTTTCCGTAGCCATCTGAGTGGGGAAGTGGAGGAGATGAGAAAATGGGAGAGAGGAAGAAGAAGGCGGCTGGGTGGGTGGGGATTAGGTGTTGGGGTGGGGTGGGCGGGCGGTTGGGTTTATAAATGCCCAAACCCTACCGCCATAGGGCGCGGCGCCCAAGCGCCCTGGCGGTAGGGTGTGCAAGCCTACCGCTGCGCTGCTCGATTTTTTGGTCACAGAAGGGGGGCGTGGGGGGAGGCACCCTACCGCCGGGTCTGATGGCGGTAGGTTGTACAGACCTACCGCCTTAGTGTGTGGCGGTAGGGTGGCCCAGTGTGCATTTTTAGCACCTTCTAACTTCTTTTGTCTTCAATTTTTGGCGGACAACATTTAAACAGCATATGTATGACATATGAAGCACACAATGTATGATATATGATGCACACACCACAAATCTATAAATAAGGTAGGTTCGATACATAGCAAATAGACATCCATAAATGTTTTCACCAAGTTATACATAGCAAATTAACCAAACAGTTTCACGAGCAAATCCATATGGTTCACGAAGCAAATATGCAAGTTTTTAGTTCAACGACACGGCAGCAACTTCAGTCCTTCCTTCCCCTCTTTGACTTTCGGTCCTCGTTATCCTTGGATCGCTTCTCGGCTGCCATCTTCTTGTGGGCCGTAGGACGTGCTTTCTGAAACGGGGATGGACTCTTCCAATCCTTCTTCGGCACATTCCTCTTCTCACGCTGGGTTGGCTGAGTTGCTGGAGGTCCGTCATCATCATCGTACTCCTCCTCCTCATCGTCCTCTTCCTCTTCCTCACCATGTTCTTCTTCTGTGCCCTCTTCTTCATCTTCCTCTGCATCATCATCGTCGTCGCTCTCCTCCTCGTCATCTTGAACCGCCCTAGACGACGAGGCTGCATGGCTCGATGAAGCGAGGCTACGCATCGGTGCAGGAGAAAAAACATCCTCGGTGTTTGTAGCGCACCCAAGCAGGCCCACAAGCCGGCGTGCTTTGTTGACGTATTTCTGCAATGATAACGAACAATATGAACTTCCCGAATGTCCAATGATAACGAAAATGAACTCCGTATTACCTTCACCGTTTACATCAACTTGTTCTCACTAGCTCGAGTCCCAGGGACAGCACTAAGTGCATCAAAGGCATGAAAAATGCTTTTGTTCAGCTCCGAAGACTGCAAAGTAATAAAATGAGTCAATAGCACTAAAAGCTAATTTCATCCAACCGTCGGTTCAAAAGAGGTAAAAACAACATACCACTCTGTTCATGAGGGGTCCGTACTCCCTAAACCCGCCTTGAAGTTGTCTGATGCTCTCGTTGTAGGCTTCATTCTCTGAGGCGTCATCGAACAGGTCTTCGGCATCTGCTGTCGTCCACTGGGGCCTCAGACGCAGACGATGCTTGATGCCATCATCGTACCACATCATGTGATCCTCGTACTCGTCCCAGTCAATCACTCTCCTCCCCGTGTCTTTGCGTCCTTTCCACTCGTTCCATTCCTTCACGTATCTCGCATGTTCGGCTTCCCAATCCGTGATTGATTGATTCTTCTGCCTGCTCATCCTGCAATGCATAAGAAAGAATGTAAAACACCCTTCTTTTATGAATGTAAAGCATCAAAACAAGAAATTAGAATCGATGAGGACGGCTTGTGGTACTCACAGGTGTAGGTCGTAGCCACCGGGTATCGTGGCCGGCTGGTGGTGTGTGTTGCGCCTTACCAAATTGTGCGGCAACGCGCTGTGGCAAGTGGTACTCCACGGCATAGACACAAATCATGGGCACGATGCACCGGAAGAGAAGCCGGTCCTTCTTGCACATGCTATTCAGCTCGAACCCCCACTCTCGATCATCACTATACGGTCGCCAAGTAACCTATAACCAAACAATGTTAGGCTCAAGTGAAAGTGTTATCGAAACAATGGTAAGCTCAAGTGAAAATGTAGTTCTTATACCTGGAAAGGCGTGAGAGCATCAAGCTCGTTGCTGAAGACCTTGTACAAGGCCTTCGATTCGCCCGTGTAGACACGCACCACGCCCCAAGCGTATGCGACGGTCGGGTTCCGATCATCTTCGTCATCTTGGCCATAGTCCGTCCATGCACGCGAGCGCAACTTCTCCAGACGGCCCACTGGGATTCGCTCCCACATCCAAATGGAGAGGCCCCATACACATCCACACATACCGGACGTGACTTCCGCTCTCTGGGTCGCGTCGTCAAGCTACAAACCATGTTCAGATGATAATATGCCAAAATGTAAAGCAGCACACGTCTGATATTTGAAAGAAAGTGATATTCACTTACCGAACGGTATAGGTAGGCGAGTCCGGCGCCCCCCCCCCCTAGCTGTACCCCGCATCCCAGTCCTTTAGGAAGTCGAGATACATCCATAGGGCAGAGTTCCCGGAGCAGTCCGGAAACACTACCTCCGTGAGAATGTACCACAGGTAGGCCCTGGCGTACTGCTCCACCACCCGGGGCTCGGCATCTTCCGGGCACTTGCTCCAGTGCTCGAGGAGCCATGACAGCGGTATGCCGGAAGTCCGGTTGCTCTTAGCGTGGGGGGGGGGGGGGGCAGTCGCCGATGAGGCTGACAACCCTCTCGTGCCAGTTCACCCTCTTCACTCTTCCTGTGAGAGCACGACCCTCGAGCGGTAGTGTCGTAATCATCGCCCAATCCTCGAGGGTCACGGTCATCTCCTCACATGGAAGATGAAAGCTGTGCGTCTCTGGCTGCCACCGGTCGATCAAAGCCGTGAGAGCTGAGTGAGCGAGCGTCGGTGGCTTACGCTTGAACTGCAGGACGAAACCCAATAGTCGGGCTCTCCTGAAGAACGATGTGTATCGATCGTCGTACTCCATCTTAACCGTCGTCTTGTGAGCCCTCATCCGCAGTGGCGGCAGCATCTGTGAAAATCAATAACCAAAGCATAATTAGCATGGACATAATAGTTAGCAACTTGTTTTCATCAATTCGAATGATTTGGTTTAAAATGGTAATTACCACTCCATTCTCAACGAAACGGGCACAGTGACGCTTGTCGAACCTAGGGTCAAGCATTGTGTACTTCGTGCCGATGTCGTCCGCAAGAGGTGGCCTCCTAAAAGAATTGCATAAGCATATCAAAAGATTTTTCAACATAAACTAGGGTTCAACATCAACTACGAAACATATCGATGCATAACAAAAATTAATCACATCCAACAGAACTTATGAGTTCAATCTTTGAATAATCATATATCAAGATTATCATGAACATGAACTAAATACAATACATATATCAAGAACTAAATAAAATACTTTTATGAAGATGCAATCACCATGGTTCAAATGCATCATAACACATATTTCTCCAACAACATCCAACATGCATCATCTCATATTTTGTTAAAAATAAAAAAAAGAACTAGAGTTCATCTTGAGGATTCATACACTACATATAACAAATATATCAAATATTCATCTCCAATATTCATCCAATACTTGCATCATAGCATAGGAACATGCAGCATCTATCATAACAAATACCTCCAACATCCATCATATATAAAAAAAACCATTCAAATCAAATATGAACTAGGGTTCATCTTAACACAACCATACCAACTATTCAATATAGTTCATATCTAACACAATATAACATCTAGAATCAACCTAAATCAATCCTAGGGTTAATTTGTTTTCAAATATGAGTGATTTGAATCGAATAATGCGACGAATCGAAAGGTGTTTGATTAAAACTTATTGAAGGGATTGAAAGAGCTTACTTTTCTTTCTTCGGGGCCATCTCGATCCGCAAAATCCGTCAAGAAACGAAGAAGATCGGAGGGGGGAGTGGAGGGGATGAGAGAGGGCGAGTTGGCGCAACTGCTCCGTTCTTCGTGGTGGGGGGCGGCTGGGTGGGGGGGAGAAGGGGGAGGGGGCGGCCGGCCCGCACTTTATATATGTCCACACCCTACCGCCAGAGCCTCCGGCGGTAGGTTCAGACATCCTACTGCCGGGCGGAGCGGCGGTAGGGTGTGACGGAGTGGGCACGGAGACCGTTATCGTTGCTGACGTGGACAAGTTTGCTATCGCCGCAGGTCTCGGCGGTAGCCTATAGGATCCTACCGCCGTGCCTCGTGGCGGTAGGGAAAAGGGTCAGATCTCGAAAAACTTTCAAACTAAGGTCAGATCTCGATTTTGTTTGACAAAAGGGTCAAAACACGAAATTTGGCCACTACACGTAGCTTCCAGTATATACGTGTTGAGTTAAAATCTTCTCGTAGTTCACTACTCACGTGACAACTTCCAGCTTCTGTTGAAGTAGTTGAGCGTGAACTAAGTACCGCGGTTGAGCGCGTCATGCATGCGTGGATCGGTCGTGCAGGGATGCAGCTGCTACTTGATGAGATTCCATTTGATCAAACAAGGGAGGTCGATGCAGCGATGTACCTACTGCTACTTATAATTAGAAGAGCTAGATGTTAATCAGTTCATAAGTACTCCACTTGTTTAAGCTCCTGAGCTAGGCATCACACCTAAAGCTAGCTAAACGAGTCGTCAGGTAGATGCGGCTGGTTGGCTCGCTGGTAAATAAGGGCGAGGTCCGGCGTTCAAAGCCCGCTCTTGCTCATGCTTTTATTTTCGGTAACCTTTTTTCTTCCAGCCCACTGACAGATGGGGCCGCATAACAGAGAGAAAGTGAGTTGATGAGGCGCCATGTGGATTGTTTGACCAGTCAAATAGATGAAATACAGAGTTATATGGTTTCACAGTAACCGTATAATCACCTCAACACGTATATAATGACCGTATTAATCGTATTCTTGAGTACAATGACCAAAATAAGCATATACGACAAGTTCAATTACCACCTGTGCATTTTACTCTGAACGAATCCCCCTGACCGCACTTCTCTCTTTCCCTCCTTATCCATTCCTCTGCAACACACCGCGCCCAACCAGAGAGCGAGGCGGAGGCCGGCCGCCGTAGATGCTCTGCCATCATGGGAGGAGGCCGAGGGCTGCAGCGGCCTCCACGGCCATGCCTCCATCCACGCGATCCTCGCCGTCGCCGAGCTGACCGTCGTCGCCGCCATCCGAGGCGCCCAGGAACTTGTCCGCTGCACATGACCTATCAGTTGAAGGACAGGTTCAGTTTTAATGTCACTAGCTTAGCACCGATGATGATTCACCTTGTTTAGCTCAATCCGTATGATGCATGTTTTGTATGATTCATTTTCTTAGTCATTCATGGATCGCAGAAACTTCTTTACTTTGATGTGATGCTAATTGACCAATTTTCCATGGCAATTTTCCGAAATTATAGTTGATGGCAAGTCAAAATATGTTTTTGCCATGTAAACACAAAATATGTTGCCATGTCGCCTCAACTTTTGTTGCCAAATTATTTCTTGCCATGGCAAGACATCATAATATATTGCCATGGAAACACAAAGTATGTTGCCATGTCGAAATCATGTTTTCATCGCCATGGCAAGAAAACGTAATATGTTTTGCCACATTTCTAAAGCTGCCAGTACTATTTTTCCATGGCAATTTATAGATGTTTTTAATTAACCGTGTAAGTTCTTTTGTAAAAATGCCATGGCAATTTTTATTAATTTGACATGGCAATTTTCTGAAATTTGTGTTACCTAGAACACGCAGCCTGTTTGATTTTTGTGTTTTTTGTATTGTTTCAGCAATCACAATTTGGAAAACAAGTTTGTTCTACAACATGGAAAGAGTGTATGTCAGTAGGTTTCCAATCAGCTCATCTTTTTTTTTTGAGACAAAGCTCATCTTTTCTTGTGCTTGTATGCATGACAGGAGCTTCTTCAACCAAACAAGTTGGTTGTGCTCAATATACTTGCATGAATTCGCATTCTTTTATGATACCATCTGTGCTTATTAAATAGTTTCACCATGGCAAAAAATAGAGTGAATTTTGTCATGGCAAGTCAAAAGTAAAATTTGCCATGTGCACAAAATTATTTTTTCCATGGAATAATAGAGTAAACTTGGCCATGACAAATTAAACCAAAACTTGCCATGTGAATGAAAGTATTTTTTTTGCCATGGAAGAAATAGAGTAAATTTTGCCATGGCAAATTAAACTAAAATTTGCCATGTGAATAAAAGAATTTTTTTGCAAGGGAAAAATAGAGTAAATTTTGCCATGGCAAACTAAACTAAAATTTGCCATGTGAATAAAAGTATTTTTTTTCTATTTTTGCCATGTGAATAAAAGTACTATTTTGCCATGGAAAATGCAAAAATAGAGTAAAAGTTGCCATGGCAAATTAAACTAAAATTTGCTATATGAATAAAAGTATTTTTTTGACATGAAAAAATAGAGTAAATTTTGCCATGGCAAATTAAATTTTTTCCATGTGAATAAAAGTATTTTTGCAATGGCAAAAATAGAGTAATTGTTGCCATGGCAAATTAAACTTAAAGTTGCCATTTGAATAAAAGTATTTTTTGCCATGGAAAATTAAACTAAAATTTCCAATGTGAACAACAGTGTTTTTGGCCTGGCAAAAATAAAAATAAGTTTTGCCATGGAAAATTAAACTAAAAGTTGCCATGTGAATAAGAGTATTATTTGCCATGGCAAACATAGAGTAAATTTTGGCATGACAAATTAAACTAAAATTTTCCATGTGAATAAAAGTATTTTTGCCATGGCAATTTTTCTATTTTTGATTTGCTAGTCTATGTGCAATTGCTAGCTTTTTAATCCCTGGGGTCATTGTGGGTTTTTGTGTGCGTACGCTGGGCCTTTTTTTGGCCCATTTTCTTTAACCTGGATGTATCGACAAGGTTGCTCGTGAAGGGATTTAAAAAAAAAAGCTTTCTGGCGAAGGAGGTGTTCGGGCTGGAGCGTTTCCGCATCGAACGAGAACGACTATGTTCGGTAGATCGCCCTCCCAGATGGAACGTTTTGTTCGGTCTGCCACCTGCCCAGACCGAACATTCGGTCCTTATCGAGGTCCTAAATTAAGCATGACCTTTTGGCCGGCTGTAAACATGATTGAATGGAGCCGGAGTGCTCTAACTTTTTTTATGGCGAGTCCTAGCCGGATTGCTCTTACACGGAGGTCTGTCCTTCCGGCTGGCCGTAAGCATGATTGATCTGTTATGACGTACCCCATATTAACATGTACTCCTTTATATTTTTTTGGTAGCACATGTGTTATATAATACATATTTTGCATATGTGTCAATGCTAAAAGTGGTCCATGCTATTGTTGTACGTAACCTTTAGATCTTTAAAATCTCAACCATTATTTTCTAAATCAACGGAGTATATATCTTTAACCTATGTGGATGAATAATTTTTAACCTATACCTGAACTATGTCGCACTCCCGGTCATGTGGACGCTGGCATGTCTCCTCAAGAAGAGCTCTTATCTGACCCTGGTTCAGCCTCTTGGAGTACCTCTGCCCCTCCACTATTTTGCAGACCTGAATAAATTCAGTTCAGGCTTGTAAGCACAGATCATAAACAATTGATTCGCAGGTTTTGCTGTGGAAAAAAAATCCCGCTTCGGTACAACCCCCCTAACAATACATATAATGGGTAATATGGACATTTCGCAATTTGTATCTACTTTTGTAGTAACATATACGCCAGGCAGCTTACTTGGGCCGGCCCATTTGCGGTGGCATGCGATGGAAAATAGCAAAAAACTATAGCCCAAGCTGGGATCGAACCCACGAGCACTTAAAATATTATGTGCGTCCACAACCAATGCGACAGCAAAACTTTGGTTGACGATGTAAAGCTAGGCGCATTAAGTAAGTGATGGGCTGGGAATTTTAAAAAGATTTTATGAACACTTTGTGAACTGGTCATTTTTCCATAATTTCTTTTTATTTATTTATTTTCCTTTTCCTGTTACGTTTCTTCTTTCTTTTTCAAAAAATGGCCACGCTTTCAAAATGTTGCCCAAAAATTTCAAAAGGTTCGCTATTTCCAAATTTTATTCATATTTAAAAATTATTTGCATTTTTGAAAATTGTAAGGTAATTTAAAAAAATGTTTGTGTCTTTAATTGTTTTTCAGAATTTCAAAAGGCGAATAATTATTTGAAAATGACAAACAAAATTGTGAAAACAGACATTTTCTGAGAGCACAAACAAAAAATTAAATTCCAAAACATTTTTCAGGAATGATACTAAATATATGATATCAAAAAAGTGTTCTAAATTTGCCGGAACATTTTCTTGATTTGTGAACAATTTTTTGAAAATGAGAATTTTTTTTAATTCCGAACAAATTTCATTAGTCGCTTGACAGGACCGATGTCGTCACTTAGTTGGGCTAGGCCTAAGATTTTCTTTTCTGTTCTATCTTTTCATTTTTCTCTTTTTTTGTTAATTTATCTTTTTTCCTTTTAAACTTTTTTTAACTTGTACAAAAACAAATACCAAAGCAACAGTTTTAAGTAACTATTTTAAATCATGATTTTTATTCCCTTTTCGTGTAAATATTTATTAAATGCTTTTAAAAAGCATTTGTTGTTTTCAATTCTATCATTTTGTATTCATTAGTTTTGTTAGAAACTTAAAATGACAATTTTAAGTATCTATATAAATTATGATTTTAAATACATTTTTCTTCAAACCTGGCATGGATGACTACTCGGACATGCTACATTGAGCATGGTGTTTTTGGACATTCTTGAAATGACCCCAACATTTGCCAGCAGGTGGCATGCCTATACTTGGCCATGGGCAGCCCGGCCCAGACGGCCCGACCCGACCCGGCTCGAAAATCCCGGGCGGGGCTGAGCCTGAGTGTGCCAATGGGCCGGGCTTGGGCCTGGAAAATGAGCCCGACGAGTAGATCGGTCCTACAAAAAAACGCAATTTTAGTCGTACCCGGGCCGACCGGGTCATGTCGGGCTTTCTCGGGCTCGGGCCGGGCTCAGGCTTGATTTATTAGGCCCAATGGCCGGGCCGGGCCGGGCGCAGGCCTGGGTTTTTAGCACCGGGCTTTTTTACCCCGTCTCGAAGCCCGGCCGGCCCGAGGTATGCCCAGGTATAGGCATTGCCCATGGTACGCATCCATGCCCCCAGTATTTTTTTCATGGCCTTGTCTGACCAATTCAAGGCACCAATCCAAGTTGCATGGGTTTCCGACAAGTTTTGCATTTTCTAAACTTTTCTCGGTAAAAAAGGTCGATAAATGGCTAGACGTGTTGCATCTTGCATATGGTCTCGGAAGTAGTTCAAACCTGCCATGGATGCCTACCATGGGCATGTCCACATAGTGGTAAAAAGTTGTGGTAATTTCAAGGATGTCGACGAAAACACCATGTTCAATGGAGGGTGTTTGGGTTGGCCAGAAGGGTCTGTCAGAGAGCACGTTGTTTTTCGACATCCTTGAAATGGTCCTAATTTTTTTAATGGCCTCGTATGACCAATTCAAGGCACCAGAACAAGCTGTTTGGTTTTCGACAGGATTTGTATTTTTCTAGAGTTTTCTCGGTAAGAAAATGCAGAAAAAGGTTGGACGTGTCGCAACTTGCATACAGTGTCGAAAATTGTTCAAACATGGCATGGATGCCTATGAGGGGCATGCCCACCTGGTGGCAAAAGTTGGGATAATTTTAAGGATGTACAAAAATAGACCATTTTTGAACGAAGTATGTTCTGGGGGCCATGAGGCTCCGTCTGAGAGCATGTTATTTCTCGACATCCTTGAAATTATTCCAATTTTTTTCAAGGGCCTCCTATGACCAATTCAAGGCGTCAAGAAAAGTTGTTTGGTTTTCGACAAGTTTTAAATTTCCTGGAGTTTTCTCGGTGAAAAAAATGACAATTAATGACAGAACATGTCGCAACGTGCATACGGTGTCGAAAATCATTCAGACTTGGTATGGATGCCTAACATGGGCATGCCCACTTGCTTGCAAAAGTTGGGGGCGGTCTTGATATTTTCATAGAAATACCATGTTCAATGAAGAGTGTTCGGATAGGTCAGAAGGGTATGTTTGGGAGCACCTCATTTCTCGACATCCCTTAAATTGCCCCATTTTTCATGGCCTTATATGACCAATTCAAGGCACCATGCCAAATTGTTTGGGGTTTCGCCCAATTTTGCATTTTTTGAAGTTTTCTTGGTTAAGAAGGCCGATAAATGACCGGATGTGTCACTACTTGCATATGGTGTCGAAAATTGTCCAAACCAGGCATGTGCCTACCATGGGCATGCCTACCTTCCTGCAAAAGTGGGGTTCATTTTAAGGATGTCAAAAAATAGACTATGTTCAAGGGAGGGTGTTCGGATAGGCCAGAAGGGTCCGTTTGAAAGCTCGTTATTTTTCGACATCCGTCAAATAACCCTCAATATTTTCCACCTGCTTCTATGACCAATTCAAGGCACAATGCCAAGTTGTTTAGATTTTTGAGAAGTTTTGCATTTTCTAGAGTTTTCTTAGTGAAAATAGGTCGACAAATGGTCAGACGTGTCGCAACATGTAAACGATATCGGAAGTCATTCAAACCTGACATGGATGCCTCATATGTCCATGCCAGACTCTTACAAGACGCTGGGATCATTTATCCATAGCCTAAACCATACCGGTTAGATGAGTGTATTTGTAATTCCCGTCATTATCACTCAACATAAACATTTTATTTTTTTCCTAACAATTTCCTGAAATTTGTCAACAATTTTGGAATTTCAAAATGTGTATGAAATTTTACTAACTTGAACACTTTTTTTCCAATTTGAAAAAATGTTTGTGTTTGTGTTTTTGTTTTCCAATAACGCTCGCTAATTTGAAAGAGTGTTTGCATTTTTAAATGTTTGGAAATTTAACAATTGACATGTTTTCAAGAAAATGTTCACAAATTTGATAAATTATTCGTCTTTTTGAAAAATGTCTGTAGTTTCGGAAAAATGTTTACAATTCTGAAAAACTGTTCTCAAGATTTGGAAATATTCACAAAATCAAAGTATTTTTCATAAAAAGGTTCAGAAATTTGAAATAAAAATTCGCGTTTCCAAAAGAAGTTCTAGTTTTGAAAAAGATGAAAACACACATTAAGCTATAAAGGACGCTTTAGCTAGAATGTCCGGTCCGGTTGTACAGTACAAATTTTGATCTGCTACAGTATTTCTAATAAAAGAACATTTACAGTACGTCCATTCTAGGTGATAAAAGCTGCGCTACGTAAGCGGTGATTGTTCTGGTGGCTAATAGCAGTCTCACAAACCAGGAGGTCGTGTGTTCGTTTCCTAATAGAAGCACTATTTTTTTGGATTTTCGATCGGTACTAGTGCTACCGTACATAATCCATTAATGGGCCGGCCCAAGGCGGACTCAGAACGGGACCGATCTTCGCGACGTATTTTTTCGAAAGACCATCCTACCTTTTATTATAAAGAGGTATGGACAAATCTCGTTCATTGATGTGTTTAAAGGGGTTGTACCCAAAAAGAAGTGAAAAACAAAAGGGAGTGTATTTTCAGTATTAGCATTAATACCTCCATAGGGAGGTAATTTGGACGCTGCCCCCTTGATCAACAGGAAGGTTGATGAAATACTAGACATTCCCAACTGTCAGACAGAGAAGGTTGATGTCAAACCCATGTCTCCTGAAAATACTGGACAACGGACTTCACCGTGCCCCCTTGATCAACAGGAAAACTGCGGCAAAAGAACACCATTTTTTAGGAATACAAAAATAGCACCATAGGTTTTCCAATGTACAATGGCTTCGGACGAAATAAGAGGGAAATCACAATGGTGCATGATGAAAAGAGGAAGCTCCATATCTTAGCTCGTCTGAGGTGTTAAACCAGATATCCGCGGGTCCTTGCGCCGTATGTTGCCACGGTGAGTAACTTCCACCTTCACTCCTCTTAGGGACAGTTTAATGTCTCTAGTTGGACCCCTTTAGCAAGCAGGTCGTTCTCAAGTTTGTCCCACGGAGGCCGGACTTTGCTGTAGCCACCTGACCTCGTAACATGGTGATACTGCTTCTTTGCAGCATTTAGCTTATTTGTCTGTGACCTTTTCTTAGCTTTCTCTGATTTCTTGTACGCCACAAATGCGGGCTAGTGATCTTTTATATTCACATATTGACCAGCTTATTTGTATGTGACCTTTTCTTAGCTCTCTCTGATTTCTTGTACGCCACAAATGCGGGCTAGTGATCTTTTATATTCACATATTGACCGGTGAATTCTGGAGTCTCGTCTTTGTCGACAAACTTGTTCAATGTTTTCTTCCAGCTCTTTAATAGTTCTGCCATCTTTTTAATAGCCCACGTCTTGACTTGTCGCTGTATAACTGGGTTATTCAGATCCTCCTCTGGCGGTAAGCTGAAATTTTTCACCAGCGAGTTACAAAGATCATCTTTCAGTCTATCCTCGACATAAGAAACTCCACCGTCCTTCCTCTTATTCCATTCTTAGATGCTGATCGGGATGCTGTCCCTAACAAGAACTCTGCACTGATGTACAATTTTTTTTTCTCTGCTTTGGAGCAATCGTTTGGCCATCTGGAGCGCCTTCTTCGATCATGAACCTTTCATCCTGGCTATATATATATATATATATATATATATATATATATATATATATATATATATATATATATATATATATATATATATATATATATATATATATATATATATATATATATACAAACACACACACACCTCGCCGGAGCCGTCATGATCTCCTTCCTCCTCCATTGGATCACCGGAACCGTCATGATCTCCTTCCTCCTCTATCATCATCTCACTACTAGGAAAAACCTTACCAGTAGCGTAGGTTCCCACGCTACTGCTATGACGCTACAACTATTTTTTAGCAATAGCGTGTATTTTACCCCGCGCTACTAATAAGCAGACATACCAGTAGCGCTGATGCCCCTAGCTACTACTATTTCAAACCGCGCTACTACTAACGGCATAGTAGTAGCCGGTCTATGATACACCCACCCTACTAGTAACAAATTAGGATTAAAAAATAAATAAAAATCTACCTATTTCATTTTATAGTACTCACATACATGCATTTCATAATACACACATGTTATGCATACAGTCGAACATACATATCTGATATAGATAATTAATACACACACATATATATCCATTATACACCACACGTATAGGTCGTCGGCGCCTCCACAAGCCCGTGTTGCTGGTGTTGATGTCATCGTCGTTGCCTCCGCGGCAGCACCGTGACAACACCGTCGTCGTCGCCGCATCACCATGATGATGTCATCATCGTCGCCGCCGTAGCCCCGTGACAATGTCGATGCCGTCGTCATCGTCGCCACCGCAGCCCCGTGACAGTGTCGAAGCCGTCGTCATCGTTGCCGCCGCAACTTCATGTCCACGTGTTCCCTACTAAGAACTCACAAATCCTGGAATTAAACAATGAACCAAGACCACTACTAGGAACTCACAAAGAACCTGTAGCATTAGTACAGTATAACAGTAACCTATAGATCACTAAGTAATAATAGCAGAAACAAAAGCATATAGCAGCAGCATAGTATATATATGAATTATAAGTAGTACCAAACAGACCAATCCTCGAAATTGGGGAAAACCCAACTTAAGAAGGATACAATGCTAGGCATGACCACGAGTGAAATGAGATTTAGACAGCTTTGCTTTCCACCGGCCAGAAGCTAGATCCACATCAACCATTCTCAGCTTCACTGTCAGCGTTTCAATCTACTAGATGACCCGTTGTCGATGGCGCAAAGGGCGATAATGAACCAAGGACTAATAACTTGATCGAGGAAGAAACTTCATTTCCTGAATAGCATTTGGCAGATTAGAATAAAAATGAAGTACCATCAGGTGGATCTCTAATTTTCACTGAACTAACAAAAACACATTTTGCACTGCCCGCGTACTACTATGACTGTCCATTTGGAGTAGAATTTGTAAGTGAATGTTTATCTACTGCTGCACTCAAGTTAACTTGAATTGGGTCGGATGAATCAGATACTTCTGCCATTGGCATGAACAAGTCAATAGGGCATGCACACTATACTGCCACTTCTGCTTCAGAAGTAAAACTTCTTGTATCTTTGATCATGTTTCTAAGAAAAAGTATCAAGGGAACCAGCTCTGAGGATAAATAAACAACTAAATTTAGAAGTGTGTACTTTAGGTACCTGTCGGCAACGACATTGATCACCTGGTCTTTGCAGAACACATCCAACTCTTCCTGCGATCCTGCAACATGTGGCCACCCCAAGCCTGAGATCCTCGATGCTCCATCCAACCTCTGAGTGGCAATAAGGCGAAACCAAGATCGATGTCATGATGAAGCTTTCCAAAAAAAAATCTGTTTCTATGCACTAAGTGTGCCGAACCGCTAAGGAAAAAACAGATTTTTTGTTATCATATGTAATCAAATACTATGGTAAATGCAATGTATCACCTGTATGTAGCAGCACATGATATATTTATTACTACAAAAGTAGGGTGTGCCAATTACACAGGATAACTTAGTAGTCTCTTAAGATGCGTTACACGGGATAACCAAGCTACAGAATCAGTTTGCACCAAGCTAGATTGTGTTCGAATTTTATAGGAAGGATAGTTCGCTAGGAAGTAGGACACAACATGCATAGTAGCCAGGCTAAACAGACTTTATGGGAGTAAACTAAAGTGATCAAGTAGGTAAATATGAAAAGGTGAGCAGATTGACCACTATTATGCTTAGAGTAAGATTACTAATTACTAAACAAGCACTACTGTAATACCATGCTGAATCTACAGTGAATATGGATTCAACCTTAGTCAGTCCAACTCTTGGTTGTTGTTATAATGAACACTCTGCTACCCAGTCACCGCCATTTTTACTGTTATTATTTATCTCATCATTTATATGCCTATGCATGAAAAATAGTAGAAAGTACTGAAATTGAGCCAATCTTTGAGAGGATTGTTACCTTCACACTGATACCAAGGCTATCCACAACCAGAATAGAAGCAAAATCCACCTGAAATAACTTACATATGTCATCCCTCAATATATTTAAATGGAAACATTAACATTTCTCTTTTTCTGCAGTTAACAAATATCCTGATACAACTCAAGATGGTGTGAAGCAGCCATATAATGGTTTTTCATTGAAAAAATAGTAAGCTTCAATGCTACATTGCTACTGCATCCTTCTCTCCCATATACTTGCTCGAGGATTTGGTGAATTTAGCATCTCACGAGGTTCAGCAAACTGCAGTTATTATAGAATACCATTACGATGCAACTAAAAGAACAATGATAGGCTGATTGAAGAATGAATTGACTCAGGGAATTGACTCAGGCCCATGATGCATATTTATTGACATTTGGCCTCAACTTAGCAGCAGTAGTGAGTAGTGGAAGAAGGGGAGGGAGATGGAGATGCTACCTGTCGTGGTGGGTCATCGTGGCCATGCTTGAGCTCGTGCAGGACCTCTTGGTCGCCCTAGGAGCAGGCCCCTCCTCCTCGAGCAGAGCAGGGCCGGCGCCTAGGTGTGCCCCTCCTCCTCCGTGCCATCGTGACCTGCAGCAAAGGGACAGATAGGAGGAGAAGGTGAGGTGAGGAGGAGAGGGCGGATCCGAGCAAGGAAGGAGGGGAATGGCCTACCTGGGCAACGCCGGTGACGGATCCTGCAAGCGCCGGCCTCGCCATCGCCGATTGTGGTGGATTCCGGCAAGAACACGGGAGGCGCCCGAAACCCTAGCCGTGGGCAAGGATGCAGGCCTTGAGGCACGGATCTGGACGAGGGGGAGGGAGGGGTGGAGCTTGGGGGCGTGTTGCGCGCAGCTGGAGCTCGCCGGAACCTGCCGACGTGGGTGGCGGCGGCGGGGAAGAGATCGTGGGGGAGAGGAGGTCGACCAAGGGGTGGGGTGAGGTTAGAGAGTTTTTTTAGGGATTCACGAGAGAGTTCGGTGGGGTGGGAGTGGATCGGGGTAGCAGTAGCGTGGGATGTATCACCTGCGTTATAGCTTTTCATCTAGTAATAGCGCAGGTTTTACTACATGCGCTGCTACTACATCTTGTTCATGGGAGATATTAGTAATAGCGTGTTTTTTTGCCATGTACTACCTGTAATATTTACTAGTAGCGAGGGGACAATATAACGCACTACTAGTAATTAGCAGTAGCGTGGGTTAATATAGTGCGCTACTAGTAAGCGTCTATTTATAAGCTATTTCCTAATAGGGTCTCTTTCCTCACCAATGGTGTCCTTGATAAACGACAAGGTGATATCACCTCCATCGCGGATTATATCCCCCAACAACTCTTCTTTTTCTAAGTCTCTGTCCATAGTTTCTGCAAATATTACAACATGACAATATACAACCATGAGAGATGGATTAGTGGCAAACACACATACCTAATCACAACAAGGAATTATATGCATATGAGCAATGGATTAGTGGCAAACATCATGCAAAGTTCACAAATTCATAACAGTCAGTTTCAGCCAATCGTCAAGGACTCCTCCCCCCTCATGTCTGATGAGTCATCCTATCTTTCGAGAGAGGATACTTTGCGGACCGCCTCTCTCATGACCCTCCCCCTCATGTCCAAGTTATTGGGGATATGTTGAATTCCCGAGAGAGTTATGAACAATCCCAAGATGAATACAAGATTTATACACAAGATGACTACAAAATGGAATACAAGATTTATACACATGGATGAATACACAACATAACAAATGAACCAACCATCATCCTATGAACAAAACTCAAGATACAACAAATGGACACCTTTTGTTGAACAGCACGGTGACGATCAGGGACCAAATCCACGGAGATGGAACATTACAACCTGTATTTCCATGGAGATGACCAGAGTTAATCTGATGATATATTGGAGACAAGAAATAAATAGGGAAAACTTTGTTTTTGCCACTCTAGTTTTCGCCAACTTTGCTTATGCCACTCTAGAATTTGACATCTCACTTTTGCCACTCTTAGCTTTTGATAATACATCACAAATACCATTCCGTGGCAAAAATGATAATTTTTCATTTCACTTTTGCCACTCTTAGCATTTGACATGTATCACAATTGCCACTCTGAAAATTTTGTTTTTGTCACGGAATGGCAAAAAGTGATATATTGTCAAAAGCTAGAGTGGCAAAAGTGAAATGTCAAATTCTAGAGTGGCATAAGCAAAGTGGGCAAAAACTAGAGTGGCAAAAACAAAGTTTTCCCAAATAAAATATGCTACAATGGTTATACATGGCAAGTACAAGCATGGCCTGGAAGTACTAGTTGCACATAACAAATGATGTTTACTGAACATGAGCATATGTGAAGGAAATATGCCCTGGAGGCAATAATAAAGTTGTTATTTATATTTCCTTATATCATGATAAATGTTTATTATTCATGCTAGAATTGTATTAACCAGAAACTTAGTACATGTGTGAATACATAGACAAACAGAGTGTCCCTAGTATGCCTCTACTTGACTAGCTTGTTAATCAAAGATGGTTAAGTTTCCTGACCATAGACATGTGTTGTCATTTGATAAATGGGATCACATCATTAGAGAATGATGTGATGGACAAGACCCATCCGTTAGCCTAGCATAATGATCGTTTAGTTTTAATGCTATTGCTTTCTTCACGACTTGTACATATTCCTCTGACTATGAGATTATGCAACTCCTGAATACCTTAGGAACACTTTGTGTGCTATCAAACGTAACAACGATGGGTGATTATAAAGATGCTCTATAGGTGTCTCTGAAGGTGTTTGTTGAGTTGGCATAGTTCAAGATTAGGATTTGTCACTCCGTGTATCGGAGAGGTATCTCTGGGCCCTCTCGGTAATGCACATCACTATAAGCCTTGCAAGTAATGTGACTAATGAGTTAGTTGCGGGATGATACATTACGGAATGAGTAAAGAGACTTGTCGGTAACAAGATTGAACTAGGTATGTGCTATGTCTTGAGCTTGCGTTGGTTTTCGCCGAAGAGGAGAGGATGATGCAGCAGAGTAGCATAAGTATTTCCCTCAGTTTTTGAGAACCAAGGTATTAATCCAGTAGGAGGCCACGCGCAAGTCCCTCGTACCTACACAAAGCAAATAACTCCTCGCAACCAACGCGAATAGGGGTTGTCAATCCCTTCACGGTCACTTACGAGAGTGAGATCTGATAGAGATGATAGATAATATTTTTGGTATTTTTTGGTATAAAGATGCAAAGTAAAATAAAAGGCAAAGTAAAGAGCAAAGTAATAATAAAGCGTAGGAAGATTAATATGATGGAAATAGACCCGGGGGCCATAGATTTCACTAGTGACTTCTCTCAAGAGCATAAGTATTTTACGGCGGGTGAACAAATTACTGTTGAGCAATTGACAGAATTGAGCATAGTTATGAGAGTATCTAGGTATGATCATGTATATAGGCATCACGTCTGAGACAAGTAGACCGACTCCTGCCTGCATCTACTACCATTACTCCACTCATCGACCGCTGTCTAGCATGCATCTAGAGTATTAAGTTAATGAAAACAGAGTAACGCCTTAAGCAAGATGACATGATGTAGAGGAATAAATTCATGCAATATGATAAATACCCCATCTTGTTATCCTCGATGGCAACGATACAATACGTGCCTTGCAACCCCTTCTGTTACTGGGTAAGGACACTGCAAGATCGAACCCAAAGCAAAACACTTCTCCCATTGCAAGAACTACCAATCTAGTTGGCCAAACCAAACGGATAATTCGAAGAGACTTGCAAAGATAACTCAATCATACATAAAAGAATTCAGAAAAGATTCAAATATTGCTCATAGATAATCTTGATCATAAACCCATAATTCATCGGTCTCAACAAACACACCGCAAAAAGAAGATTACATCGAATAGATCTCCACGAGAGAGGGGGAGAACATTGTATTGAGATCCAAAAAGAGAGAAGAAGCCATCTAGCTACTAACTATGGACCCGAAGGTCTAAAGTAAAGTATTCACACTTCATCGGAGAGGCTATGGTGATGATGTAGAAGCCCTCCGTGGTTGAACCCCCTTCCGGCGGAGCTCCGGAACAGGCCCCAAGATGGGATCTCGTGGATACAGAAAGTTGTGGCAGTGGAATTAGGTTTTTGGCTCCGTATCTGATCTGTCGGGGGTATGTAGGTATATATAGGAGGAGGAAGTACGTCGGTGGAGCTTCGGGGGGCCCATGAGGTTGGGGGGCGCACCCTAGGGGGGGCGCCCTCCACCCTCGTGGCCGCCTCCCTCCTTTCTTGATAGAGGGTCCAAGTCTCCTGGATCGTATCTGTTGAGAAAATCACGTTCCCGAAGGTTTCATTCCGTTTGGACTCCGTTTGATATTCCGTTTCTTCGAAACACTGAAATAGGCAAAAAACAGCAAATCTGGGCTGGGCCTCCGGTTAATAGGTTAGTCCCAAAAGTAATATAAAAGTGGAAAATAAAGCCCAATATAGTCCAAAACAATAGATAATATAGCATGGAGCAATTAAAAATTATAGATACGTTGGAGACGTATCAGTATGGTGATACCGACGATCGAATCTCGGGCAAGTAACATACCGATGACAAAGGGAATGACGTATGTTGTTATGCGGTTTGACCGATAAGGATCTTCGTAGAATATTTAGGAGCCAATATGAGCATCCAGGTTCCGCTACTGGTTATTGACCGGAGATGTGTCTCGGTCATGTCTACATAGTTCTCGAACCCGTAGGGTCCGCACGCTTAACGTTCGATTACGATTTGTATTATGAGTTATGTGATTTGATGACCGAAGTTTGTTCAGAGTCCTGGATGAGATCACGGACATGACGGGGAGTATTGAAATGGTCAAGAGGTAAAGATTAATATATTGGACAAAGGTATTCGGACACCGGAAATGTTTCGGGATGTTTCGTATATTTATCGGGGAACCGAGGGATTACCGGAACCCCCCGGGGAAGTTATGGTCCTTTATGGGCCATAAGGGAGTAGGAGAGGGAAGGCCACAAGGTGGCGCTCGCCCCTCCCCATGGCAGTCCGAATTGGACTAGGGGGAGGGGGCGCGGACCCCTCTTTCCTTCCCCTCTCCCTCTCCTTCCCTCCTTCCCCCTCTTGGAATAGGAAGGGGGGGGGGCGAATCCTACCTGGTTTGGAGTCTTAGTAGGACTCCCCCCCTTGGCACGCCTCCCCCTTGGCCGGCCTCCTCTTCCCCCCTCCTTTATATACGTGGGCAGGGGGGCACCCCAAAGCACAACAGACAATCTCTTAGCCGTGTGCGGTGCCCCCTCCACAGTTTAACACCTCAGTCATATCGTTGTAGTGCTTAGGCGAAGCCCTGCGTCGGTAACTTCATCATCACCGTTGCCATGCCGTTGTGCTGACAGAACTCTCCCTCGACCCTCTACTGGATCAATAGCTCGAGGGACGTCATCATGCTGAACGTGTGCTGAACACGGAGGTGCCGTACGTTCGGTACATGGATTGGTTGGATCGTGAAGACCTTCGACTACATCAACCGTGTTACTAAATGCTTCCGCTTTCGGTCTATGAGGGTACGTGGACACACTCTCCCCTCTCGTTGCTATGCATCTCCTAGATAGATCTTGCGTTATCGTAGGAATTTTTTTGAATTACTACGTTCCCCAACAATATGACCTCTAGATCAGTGGGATTCATCAAGGAAAGTTGCAAAGTTAAAACAGGTTCTTATACTTGGTGTTATTCAGTGTGGCAAAAACAGATTTAAGATGCACACATGGAGGCAAGAATTAAATATGCTACAGGGCAAGAACATGGCATCAAATGGTATGGCATGATAGAGCATAACATGGTTACTGATCATGTATAGAAGTGTTGTGGATATGATGGTAGCATCAAGAGAACATGGCAAGAAGATATAACAGATTTCAGACTTAGTGAATAACTGGGCATGCTGAATTGGGAGGCACATAACAGCAAGCATAACAATTTTACAATTTATGAAACTGGCATGAGCATGTAATAGACATAGCAATCTTAAAATACTCCATTGGCACAAGTTCATATGATGCACAAATCATTTACTATAGATTTTGCAAAATGGAACATTTTGTTAATGGGCTGACAGATATAACATGATAGCAACTTGAGAGCAACAACTAAACATGCTACAGCAAGGTAACATAGCAACCAGAAGCATGGAATCAAATTAAACATCACAAACACCAAATCACATGAAGGAATCATATCAATATGAGGTCTAGATTAGTAGCAACCAACAAGCAAAGTTGGCAAGTTTTATAACAGACAGTTTAGGACTTAGTGAAATTAACAAGCCTGAAAACAGAAACAGTGACTAGGCATGTTTG
Source organism: Aegilops tauschii subsp. strangulata (assembly GCF_002575655.3). Lineage (NCBI taxonomy): Eukaryota > Viridiplantae > Streptophyta > Magnoliopsida > Poales > Poaceae > Aegilops > Aegilops tauschii. The sequence continues at coordinate 647,189,298 of NC_053041.3, read as the reverse complement.
CAAGCTCAGGGCACTCACATTAGGGAATATCATGGCATGTCAAAATTACTAGCAGAAAATACACATAAAAGTGATACAAACACATGTTGACAATATGCTCATATGACACATGCACAAAATCACACAAAAAATGACAAAGTGACAAGTATTAACAGTTTTCAGCAGTAACATCACATACCACTTCTGCAACAGATATTATGGCATAAAGATGAACTCTATTATGCATAAAACATGCACCAACATGAAGAGCGCGAATATTAGATGATTTTTCATATACAAATCATCTCCATACGACCAACATGGACAAAGTTACAGACATCAACATTATGCAATATGGTGACAAAATCTGTTAACTAATAACCTATAATTGTACACTCTAAAAAAAGGAACAGAAGAATGTGTGTGTGTGTGTGTGTGTGTGTTCAATCCGCAACACCGGAGAGGGGACGACCGGCTAGGTGGGGGATGGGCTTGGGGAGGGGCGGCCGGCGAGGTGGGGGATGGGCTCGGGGAGGGGCTTCGATTGGGAGGAGAGAGGGGGAGAGGGAGGAGGCTCGCAGCGCGGGCTCGGCGGCGATGTTGAGGCGACGACGAGGTTGAGGGCGCCAGTCGGCGAGGTCCTGAGCGAGCTCGGGGGCGGCGACGACCAGGACGGGCTCGGGGGCGGCGGCGAGGACGAGGACGAGATCGGGGGTGGCGGCGATCCGGCAGCCTGGTGGCGTCGGGGGCGGCGACAACGAGGACGGGCTCGGGGGCGATGGCGACGACGAGGACGGGCTTGGGTACAGGCTCGGGAGGAGATGACTTTGCAAATTTTACAAAGTCCCACTTATATAGCCCCCCTTTAGTCCTGGTTGGTGGCTCCAACCGGGACTAAAGGCCCCCCTTTCGTCCCGGTTGGAGCCACCAACCGGGACTAAAGGGCTGGTGCTGCCGCAGCCAAAAGTTTAGTCCCACCTCGCTAGTTGAGAGAAGCTCGCAGTGGTTTATAAGCCTTGTTGCGGCTACCCTCTCGAGCTCCTCTCTAATGCAGGCAGTACATGCCTACCTCTCGCCCTGTTGGGCCTGCTTGCACTGCGGGCCCGTATCCTGGCCCATACATAGGGTTTTATAGTCATACGCAGGCCGTGGTGGCTTAGTAGGCGGGCATTTTTTTATTTTTGGCATATGTTATGTTTTTTAATTTTTTATGTTATTTTTTGCATATGTTATTTTTAGTTATATAATTTTAGTTGCATAAATTTTATATAATTTTAGTTGCATAATTTTATATAATTTAGTTGCATAAATTTTATCTAATTTTATTTGCATAAGTTTTATTTTTTATTGATTCTTTTTAGTTGATTCCTTTTTCTATTAGAGTTTTATAAAAGCTTTTTAGTTTGCTATTAAAGTTTGTAACAAAAAAATACTTTGATAATTTTGTTAATATTGTTTTGATTCTTTTTAGTTGATTCTTTTTGCTATTGAAGAATATTATAGTTTTGTTTTAGTTGATCATAAAAAATATTTTAATTGATTCTTTTTGCTATAAGAGTTTTATAAAATCTTTTTAGTTCATTCTTTTTGCTATTAGTTCTTTCTTTGAGCTAAATGACCCTGAAATTGAAAAGCACTACAAATGAACTCTGAAAAGGTTCAAAGTTGGCATGGTATCATAATTTCACCCACATAGCATGTGCTAAAAAGTTGTGAGGGTTATGGGATAATCTGAATGCACTTCGTGTATAGACTGGATAATCTCTTCCGAAGTATCAGGGTTTCGGATGAAAACCCGTCTATTACAAACGAGATTTCATTTCTTTAACATATTTTTATGCAGACTTTTTGTGCGTTCTATATGCACCATTCAAAGGCACATCATCAATTTTCAACCCTTTTCTGACTTCATTTGCTATTTTTCATGTATTTAATGATTTGTTTTGAACTAAATGACCATGAAATTGATAAGCACTACAAATGAACTCTGGAAAGGCTGAAACTTGGCATAGCATCATAATTTCACCCACATAGTATGTGCTAAAAACTTGAGAGGGTTACGGGAAAAATTGGACGCACTTCGTGTACAAACTGGATAATCTCTTTCGAAGTATCAGGGTTTCAGACAAAAACTCATCTATTACAAAAGGGATTTCATTTCTTGACATGTAACTGCAGTGATATTCTAGATCAAAGGCATCATCAGAATAGTTGTGTAGAGAGAGTCTTCTCTTTTTCTTCACTAGAGAGAAAGTCTTCACTTTTTTTTTCGTGTGTGTCCCTTGCTTATGGCACCATCACTACAACAGGAACCCCCCTATAGCAACGCATTTTTCCGTATCTAAAAGTTCATATATGCGTTGTTAGTGTCTTTACCAACGGAATAGGATGCGTTGCCTTACACGGCGTTGCTAGCGCATAATGCAACGCTTATATTGTCGTTGGTAAAAGGGACCGTTGCAAGAATACAACACATATAAGAGAATTGTGCAACACTTCTATATGTTGGTGCTTAATGTACAGGAAACAAAATCCCATTGCTTGGCAACGAAGAATTTGCAACGCTTCAAGTTTTGGTTCATATATAGCGTAAACAGTATTATTTTTAATACATATTGCCAGCAATTAAATTAATGCTTCACATAATGCTGATAATTATTTATTTCAAGTGAAGAAAAATGAGAGAAAATACTCATGGGAGACAAAAATCATATATTAGATAAAACTGTTTGATTACAATGGTAGACATTACATGAGGAAAATCATCCAAATGGGATGTACTCCCTCCGTTCCTAAATATAAGTCTTTGAAGAGATTCCACTATGGACCACATACGGAACAAAATGAGTGAATCTATACTCTAAAATGCATCTAGATACATCCGTATCTACTCCATAGTGAAATCTCTACAAAGACTTATATTTAGGAACGGAGGGAGTATAATATAAATGTTCTCTTGATGGTGAAACTTAAATTGAAAGCATGCATCAACATCCCTACAGATTAACTAAAACATAATTGAGGAACATCGTCCAACAGGAACATCATCCCTACAACTTTACTAAAACTGAAAGCATCCGTCTCCATCATCATGAACACAAACATCATCGTCATCATAGTAGTATGCTTGCCCACACACCCATATAATCATCCATTTATCTTTTGAATCTACAAACAAAAAAACAAAATGAACTGTTAATACACAAAGCATGATGCAATTCGTGATAGAGGCAGGATATTAGTCACTTACAAAGGTTGCCATGCAAAAAAATTCTGCATTACCAAGAGTATTACAGTTTTTGCGACTCCATACCAAATATTTAGTTTTCACAAGTGCCATATCGACATGCACTACCTACAATTCATTAGTAATTTCAGCACCATCAAGCTCAGATTTAGGATCACAACTTACAATTGTAGCAATACCAGTCTCTGTTATGATTTTTCAGGCTCATTAAAAATACTTTTGGTCCTGCCTGTTAGAGAAAATCAAAGTTACCATTGGCAGAAACATGTTGAGCAAAATAATTAAAAGAAAAGTGACATATAACAGAAAAAGTTCAGAGGCCAAGACCTATCGTGTTTGCATCTTTTCCTTTACTATATGGTCTCTTGTGTTGTCCCATGAGATGCCATCTTTGAAGTCTTTCAAGGGATAAGAGATTATAAGCCAGCTAACACTGAGTTATATTGTGCCATCACACATGTACCTGCCTGCTATTTAAAGGACATACCAATATAAATGGGGCGGGAAATAATGGAAGCGTGTAAAGAATTTAAAATGCTCAAACCATGCCACATTGTAAAAACATACGTCTAGTCAATGCACATAGAAGAAAATGGAAGGAAGCAAGGGAAAAAGCCTTTCAGCATACAACGGCTATAACCCAACATCACACACGTCATATGGTTATGAATACATTCTTCTACGGGTTAATCTCATGATGTGCAACATCTATGAAATTCTATGAAGCCTTTCACTACCAACAAAGTAGTTTTGGTGATGAACGCTTAAAATAATTAAACTTCATATGATAGCTTCAGTGTAGAACACAAAGATAAACATTTTTATTCAAGTAGCAGTATGGTACGATCAACTGCATAATTCTGAGGCACCTACTGGGAGATACTGAAGCAGTATGTTTGAGCTTTAATCAGGTAACAAAATATTACTATATCAATACCTTGGACATATTAAGCCAAAAGATAAATTAAATTTACTGAATTAGTACAAATAAAACATATTAGACAATATAAATAAGCTTTGAAGTATAAGATCCATCATAAATGAGGTACTCCCAGTACCGGCCCAATGATTTTGCATGAAGTGCAGCGAGGACAGCAGGGAGGATCGACCATTAGTTCATCTTTACCACCAACTCCTAATAAAATAGCTAGTATATATCTATATCAAACTCTAAATAGCACATCTGAGCAGATCAATCAGTAGTGACACTACTAAGAAAAGGAGAAGACACGGCAGAGAAAACAAGACTGTAGCATGCTCGAACAAATAATTAGGACGCCCTGTTTGTAGACTACAAATACAAATTTACTTCTCTTTTCCCCATGGTGTGTATTCTTCTTTGTAAAGGAAAAGCACGTCAAGGGAATAAAGGAGTGATATTACGAATGTAGGTAAGCATAGTACAAAGAGGAAGCATGGACCACACAAGAAGTGTCTAGAATTTGGCAAACCAGTAGAGAGAACCGTGTAGGTATATGTTGTTAATAATATGAGAAAGGGGACATCAATCAAATTCCAAAAGCCAAGTGAATAAATGGAAAACATCCATGGTTTTTTATTCCTGGAACACAATCTAGTTCAGCTATCTTTACAAAATACAGAAGTCAGATAAGTTGTAATAGGTGTAGAATTTTATCTAACATGTCACTTGACTAAATAAGTACTACTCGCTCAGCGTAGTTTTATAAGACCTGCTTCTCTAATCTCTTCTACTGTATTTAGGGGTTACACAGTAAACATTTTCTGTTCATAAATCATAAGTAAATCCCAAGATCTGCTTGCTTCAAAAAAAATTGATATGACATGAAGCTCACATAAACATCTTTTAAAATGGCAAGCATAGCTCATGGTAGATGTACTCAATAATATTTTCAGAGTTTTCTGACAAGCAACAGTGATTGATCACCAGATTACCTTCCTTACGCTCTTGAACTCCAACTGTAGTGGGCAGAAAGCCTTATGAAGCTCTGAGTGCTAATAATGTCACCAGATGCTGATGGATGATGATGCGGAGAACTGTGGATCAGAAGCCCTAAGATCCAACAAGTACTCGGCCTTGCCATGCTCTGCACCGATGTCCTTCTCCCCCAGCGTCACAGTGGCTTAGTCGACCGAGCTGCATAAAGTTGTCAAGCTGCTCCTCAGTTTGTAGTAGCAGAGAACATAGAGATCGAAATGGTCTTTTAAGCGGATGAAAATATGCAACAAAAAGTTACCAAACTGTGTCTCAAATAAAAGACAGGGCAAAAGTTTTGGGGTCATGTCCATTGCAACATATCAGTGCTTGAGTGTGATTGCATTTCTCTGCACCGAGTGTAGGTAATTATTACTTAGTAGAGAAATTTGATATTGTAACCTGCTCCGAAGTCTCGGAAAGAAATATGAGCATATGACGGCGTGAGTGATCAGGCCTACAACATAAGCAAGTGGCACCGTAAGCAGAAAGTGGAACTTTGAAGCATCAACATCAACCACGAGACTAAGACAACAAGCCTTATTATACAATCAGTCAATCACATAATCAAAGACAACAACCAACGACTGCACAATCAAGTTTCACTTCCATGGGCTGGTGACAAGCTCCTGAGCCATAACTAGAATCAATTCAATCACAGCAAGAGGCCTCAGCTAGAAGCTCCCCTCCGCACCAACCATCTATAATTCAACCTCTCGGTCATTATCAGGGACGAGCAAGTCGTAAGTAGCAATTCCCAACTAGACTGAAGTCGAGTAGAGCAAGATGGGGAAAATAAAATTGGAGAAGAAAAGCGGTCCGGCTCACCACGGCAGCGCGATTGCGAGGGTTGTTGTAGCGGTAACTCTGCCCGTAGCCGCAGGCCCTCGTGCGGAGGTAGTAGACGTAGTAGGTCGTAGGGAAGCGGTGACGAGGGGCGGCGCACCGGGAAGCAAGGTCGCAGAGGAGAGTTGACTAGGGACAGCGCGCCAGGATGGAGAATCGCAGGGGGAGTGGTGAGGGGCGGCCTTCCGAGACGGAGGATCGCAGGGGAGTGGTGAGGGGCGGCGCTCCGGGATGCAGGTAGGTTGAGGGGCGGTGGGCAGCGTGAGAGAGATCGAGAGGAACAGGGAGGCTGGGAAAAGGTAATGACCTAGATTAATTGTGAAACCAACTTGGGCCGGGCCACAAGAGTCTGGAGTTGTGGAGCACACATCTACAACGCATATTCTACAATGCTTATTATCTGTATCTGTTGTGACTTTTGCAACATACAGTCAAAACGTTGTAGAATATATGTTGCATTATAGGGGGTTTTCTTGTAGTGCATAACCATGGATAAACTTCATCGTTTAACAGGATGCTTGGGCCAGCCTTCACTTTGAAGGGAGGAATTTGATGAAACATTTCATAATCTTCAGAAATGTTTGTTTTGCCCTCCACTCCCACGATGTTTCTTTTCCCTGAAAGAACTATGTGGCGCTTTGTCTCATCGTATGATGTACTCGCTTCCTTATCTTTTCTTTTTCTCGGTTTGGTAGACATGTCCTTCACATAGAAAACCCACGGCACACCATTGTGTAGGACAAATGGTTCATCTGTGTACCCAAGATTGTTGAGATCCACTGTTGTCATTCCGTATTGTGGGTCTACATGTACCCCGCCTCCTGACAGATTGACCCATTTGCACCGAAACAAAGGGACCTTAAATTCATGTCCATAGTCAAGTTCCCATATCTCCTCTATGTAACCACAATATGTGTCCTTTTCCCTATTGGTTGTTGCATCAAAGCGGACACCACTGTTTTGGTTGGTGCTCTTTTTATTTTGGGCGATCGTGTAAAATGTATTCCCATTTATCTCGTACCATTGGTAAGTCAATACAGTCGAAGATGGTGTCTTGGCCAACAAGTACAGCTCACCTCCAATAGTGTTGTTACGCATGGGATGTGTTTGCAACCAACCGCCAAAAGTACCGATGTGTTCACGTGTAATCCAGTCGTCAGACTGCTCCGGGTGTTTGGAGCGTAGAATATTCTTGTGTTCATTGATACACGGGGCCACCAAGGTAGAATTTTGTAAAACTGTGTAGTGTGCTTGCGCCCAAGAATGTCCGTCCCTACATATTATTGAATCCGCTCCTAGCGTGCCTTTTCCAGTCAGTTTCCCCTCATACCGCGATTGAGGGAGATCAATCAGCTTAAGGTCAGGAATAAAGTTAACACAAAACCCAATGACCTCCTCTGTTTGATGGCCCGTGGTGATGCTTCCTTCTAGCCTAGCATGGCTGTGAACATATTTCTATATGATTCCCATGAACCTCTCAAAGGGGAACATATTGTGTAGAAATATAGGACCCAGAATGGCAATCTCGTCGACTAGGTGAACTAGGACGTGCATAATAATATTGAAGAAGGATGGTGGGAACACCAACTCGAAACTGACAAGACATTGGGCCAAATCATTCTGTAACCTTAGTAAGATTTCTGGATTGATTAACTTCTGAGAAATTGCATTGAGGAATGCACATAGATTCAAATTGGCTAATCAAACATTTTCTGGTAGAAGCCCCCTCAATGCAATCGGAAAGCAGTTGCGTCATAATCACGTGGCAGTCATGAGACATTAGGTTCTGGAAAATTTTCTCTGCCATATTTATTATTCCCTTTATATTCGATGAGAAGCCAGATGGGACCTTGATGCTGAGGAGACATTCGAAGAAGATTTCCTTCTCTACTTTGGTAAGAGTGTAGCTGGCAAGACCTTGATACTGCTTTGGACGCATGCCGTCTTTTTCGTTCACACGTTGCTGGTCCTCCCGTGCCTCCGGTGTATCTTTTGTCATCCATACATGCCCAAGAAGCCTAGCAGGTTCACGCAAACATGCTTCGTCACGTGCATCATGTCGATTGCAGAGCCGACATCTAGGTCTTTCCAATAGGGTAGGTCTCAAAATATAGATTTGTTCTTCCACATGGGTGTGCGTCCCTCAGTGTAACTCGGATCAGATTGTCCACCAGGACCCTTTCCAAAGATTACTTGTAAATCCTTGACCATATCAAGTATATCAGCACCAGTATGGAGGACAGGCTTCTTCTGGTGATCTGCCTCACCTTTGAAATGCTTGCCTTTTTTCTTAAGGCATGTTTGGTCGGAAGAAATCGACGATGCCTCAGGTACACATTCTTCTTGCATTTGTCCAAATATATACTTTCAGTCTCATCTAAACAGTGTGTGCTGTTGGAAATATGCCCTAGAGGCAATAGTAAATTAGTTATTATCATATTTCCCTATTCATGATAATCGTTTATTATCCATGCTAGAATTGTATTGATCGGAAACTCAAATACATGTGTGGATACATAGACAACAACGTGTCCCTAGTGAGCCCCTACTAGACTAGCTCATTGATCAAAGATGGCTATGGTTTCCTAGCCATGGACATGAGTTGTCATTTGATAACGGGATCACATCATTAGGAGAATGATGTGATGGACAAGACCCAGACTATAAACGTAGCATGTGATCATGTCAAGTTTATTGCTATCATTTTTTGCATGTCAAGTATATGTTCCTATGACCATGAGATCATGCAACTCACTGACACCGGAGGAGTACCTTGTGTGTACCAAATGTTGCAACATAACTGGGCGACTATAAAGGTGCTCTACAGGTATCTTCGAGGGTGTCTGTTGAGTTGGCATGGATCAAGACTGGGATTTGTCACTCCGTATGACGGAGAGGTATCTCAGGGTCCACTCGGTAATACAACATCACAACAAGCTTGCAAGCAATGTGACCAATGAGTTAGTCACGGGATCTTGTATTACGAAACAACTAAAGAGACTTGTCGGTAACGAGATTGAACTAGGTATGGAGATACCAACGATCGAATCTCGGGCAAGTAACATACCGATAGACAAAGGGAACTACATACGGGATTAGCTGAATCCTTGACATCGAGGTTCGACCGATAATATCTTCATATAATATGTAGGAACCAATATGGTCATCCAGGTCCCGCTATTGGTTATTGACCATAGAGGTGTCTCGGTCATGTCTACATGATTCTTGGTAGCGCTAGGATAGTATTGAGATATTAATAGTGGGAAGTCTGAAGGTTGTTCGGAGTCCCGGATGGGATCCGAGACATCACGAGGAGCTCCGGAATGGTCCGGAGGTGAAGATTTATATATGGGAAGTCATATTCTGGGCTCCGGAAAAAGTTTGGTTTTTCCGGTATTGTACCAGGAAGGTTCTAGAAGGTTCAGGGGGTTCCACCGTGGGGCCCAACGACCTAGGAAGGGCCCACATGGACCGAGGGGTGGGTCTACAGCCCACTTAGGCTGGCCGCCCCATTCCCTAAGGCACATGATGTTTAAATCTAGAGATAAGGTCTTATCTTTGAATTTAAAGGGTTGAATCTAGAGATAAGATGTTATCTCCAAGTTTAAAGGGATTTCAACCTTGTGGCCGGCCCTAGATGGGTTTTGGACGCCCTCCCCTGCCCCCTAGCCCATATATAGATGGGGAGGTGCATGGGGGCAGACAACCCTTCATCCTTGCCCATTGCCTCTCCCAACCTCTCTCAGGTTTAACCGGTACGCACTTGGCGAAGCCCTGCTGGAGTTCCGTTGCCACCACCACCACATCGTTGTGTTGGTTCAGATCTCATCTACCTCTTCTCTCTCGCTTGCTGGATCAAGAAGGAGAGGACGCCGCTGAGCCGCACGTGTGCTAAACTTGGAGGTGCCGTTCGTTCGGCACTTGATCGGGAGTTCATGGACGGATCGTGATTGGATCGCGAATGTTGGGGAACGTAGTATTTCAAAAACTTTCCTACGATCACGCAAGATCTATCTAGGAGAATGATACGTCTTCAACGTATCTACTTTTCCAAACACTTTTGCCCTTGTTTTGGACTCTAACTTGCATGATTTGAATGAAACTAACCCGGACTGACGCTGTTTTCAGCAGAACTGCCATGATGTTGTTTTATGTGTAGAAAACAAAAGTTCACGGAATGTCCTGAAAATCCACGGAGGCACTTTTTGGAAAATATAAAAAATACTGGCGAAAGAATCAAGACCAGGGGGCCCACACCATGTCCACGAGGGTGGGGGGCGCGCCCACCCCCCTGGGCACGCCCCCCTGTCTCGTGGGCCCCCTGAGGCTCCGCCGACCTCAACTCAAACTCCATATATTCCGTCTCGCGGAGAAAAAAATGGAGAGAGAAAGTTTCATCGCGTTTTATGATATGGAGCCGCCGCCAAGCCCTAATCTCTCTCGGGAGGGCTGATCTGGAGTCCGTTCGGGGCTCCGGAGAGGGGGATGCGTCGCCATCGTCATCATCAACCATCCTCCATCACCAATTTCATGATGCTCACCGCCGTTCGTGAGTAATTCCATTGTAGGCTTGCTGGATGGTGATGGGTTGGATGAGATTTACCATGTAATCAAGTTAGTTTTGTTAGGGTTTGATCCCTAGTATCCACTATGTTCTGAGATTGATGTTGCTATGACTTTGCTATGCTTAATGCTTGTCACTAGGGCCCGAGTGCCATGATTTCAGATCTGAACCTATTATGTTTTCATGAATATATGTGTGTTCTTGATCCTATCTTGCAAGTCTATAGTCACCTATTATGTGTTATGATCCAACAACCCCGAAGTGACAATAATCGGGATACTTCTCGGTGATAACCGTAGTTTGAGGAGTTCATGTATTCACTATGTGTTAATGCTTTGTTCCGGTTCTCTATTAAAAGGAGGCCTTAATATCCCTTAGTTTCCGCTAGGACCCCGCTGCCACGGGAGGGTAGGACAAAAGATGTCATGCAAGTTCTTTTCCATAAGCACGTATGACTATTTACGGAATACATGCCTACATTACATTGATGAATAGGAGCTAGTTCTGTGTCACCCTATTATAGCTATTACATGAGGAATCGCATCCGACGTAATTATCCATCACTGATCCATTGCCTACGAGCTTTTCACATCTTGTGTTTCGCTTATTTACTTTTCCTTTGCTATTGTTACAATCACTACAAAACCCAAAAACATTACTTTTGCTATCGTTACCTTTATTATCATTCTACTTTGCTACTAAATACTTTGCTGCAGATACTAAGTTATCCAGGTGTGGTTGAATTGACAACTCAACTGCTAATATTCAAGAATATTCTTTGGCTCCCCTTGTGTTGAATCAATAAATTTGGGTTGAATACTTTACCCTCGAAAGCTGTTGCGATCCCCTACACTTGTGGGGTATCAAGACTAATTTCTGGCGCCGTTGCCGGGGAGCATAGCTCTATTCTTTGAGTCACTTGGGATTTATATCTGCTGATCACTATGAAGAACTTGAAAGACGCAAAAACTAAGATTTTTCCCTTAACTACGAGGGGAGGTAAGGAACTGCCATCTAGCTCTGCACTAGATTCTCCTTCCGTTATTAGTAAACTTGCGACACCTAAACCTGCTACTGCTATGAATTCTGATATGTCGCATGTTATTGATGATGCCACTTCTGCTATGCATGATACTTATGATGAAACTATTTCTGTGCGTGATACTACTTTGCCATTAGGTGAATTTCTTGATGAACAACTTGCTAGGGCTAGAGAGAATGAAATTATTGAAGATGCTATTATTGATGATAGTGATGATGAAAATTCTCCCAATGCTTATGAATTGCCTGTTGTTCCTGAGGGTTATGTTATGAATGAAGAAGCTGCTAGAGCTATCTTTGCTTGCAATGATAGATATGATCTTAAAAAGTTATTAGCTAAATGGAAGCAGCAGTCTCTTAATGCTAGAATGAAACCTGACCCTGCTTTTGCTACTTCACCTATTTGTGTTACTGATAAGGATTATGAATTCTCTGTTGATCCTGAGATTATTACTTTAGTTGAATCTGATCCTTTTTATGGCCTTGAATCCGAAACTGTTGTGGCACATCTTACCAAGTTGAATGATATAGCTACCCTATTTACTCATGATGATAAATCTCGCTATTATTATATCCTTAAGATATTTCCATTCTCATTAAAGGGTGATGCTAAGACTTGGTATAATTCTCTCGCTCCTGGTTATGTGCGTAGTCCCCAGGATATGATTTATTACTTCTCTGCTAAGTATTTCCCTGCTCATAAGAAACAAGCCGCCTTGCGGGAAATATATAATTTTGTGCAAATCAAAGAAGAGAGTCTCCCACAATCTTGGGGGAGGCTTCTCCGATTACTTAATGCTTTGCCTAATCATCCTCTTAAGAAAAATGAAATACTTGATATCTTTTATAATGGACTAACCGATGCTTCCAAGGATTACTTGGATAGTTGTGCTGGTTGTGTTTTCAGGGAAAGAACAGTTGACGAAGCTGAATTACTATTGAATAATATGTTGACTAATGAAAATAATTGGACTCTTCCTGAGCCAATTCCTGAGGAAATTCCTGAACCAATTGAGCCTGCTCCTGAGCCTATTCCTAAACCCACTCCGAAGAAGAGAGGTGTTTTATTTCTCAGTCCTGAAGATATGCAAGAGCCAAAGAAATCAATGAAAGAAAAAGGTATAAAAGCTGAAGATGTTAAGAATTTACCACCTATTGAAGAAATATATGGTCTTAATATACCGCCTGTTGAAGAACCACATTGTCTTGATAATCCGACACATGTAGTAAAGTTAAATTCTCTCTATAGATATGATAAAGTTGAAATCCCCTCTACTAAATTTCATAGCCCATGTTTAGATGAATTTGATGACTTTATGGCTAGGCAAGAAAGTTTTAATGCTTATGTTGGTAGAGAGTTAAAGAATAATGCTTTCGAGATAGGACGTGTGAGCGATAATATGGCTAGAGTTAAAGGTGAACTCAAACTCATTAGCAAATATGCTTCTATGGTTGCTACTCAAGCTGAGCAAGTACTTAAAGCTCAAAATGATTTGCTTGATGAATTAAACAATAAAAATGACTCTGCTGTTAGAGTGGCTACTAGAACTGGTAGAATGACTCGGGAACCTTTGTATCCTGAAGGCCACCCTAAGAGAATGGAGCAAGATTCTCAGAGAAATAATTTAGAGGCACCTAGTTCTTCCAAAAAGAAGAATAAGAAAAACGATAGGACTTTGCATGCTTCTAGTGAACCTACTGTAGACACACCTGAGAATCCCAATAATATTTCTATTTCTGATGCTGAAACACAATCAGGTGATGAACATGAAGCTAGTGATAATGTTAATGATAATGTTCATGTTGATGCTCAACCTAGCAAAAACAATTAAGTAGAGATTGAACCTGCTGTTGATCTTGATAACCCACAATCAAAGAATCAACGTTATGATAAGAGAGATTTTGTTGCTAGGAAGCACGGTAGAGAAAGAGAACCATGGGTTCAGAAACCCATGCCCTTTCCTCCTAAACCATCCAAGACAAAGGATGATGAGGATTTTGAGCGCTGTGCTGAAATGATTAGACCTATTTTCTTACATATGCGCTTAACTGATATGCTTAAAGTAAATCCTTATGCTAAGTATATGAAGGATATCATTACAAATATACCGGAAGCTGAAATTTCCACCATGCTTGCTAATTACACTTTTAAAGGTGGAATACCAAAGAAACTTGGAGATCCGGGGGTACCAACTATACCATGCTCCATTAAAAGAAATTATGTTAGAACTGCTTTATGTGATCTTGGAGCCGGTGTTAGTGTTATGCCTCTCTCTTTATATCGTAGACTTGAATTGAATAAGTTGACACCTACTAAAATATCTTTGCAAATGGCTGATAAATCAACTGCTATACCTGTCGGTATTTGTGAGGATGTGCCTGTTGTGGTTCCAAATGTCACTATCTTAACGGATTTTGTTATTCTTGATATTCCCGAGGACGATAGTATGTCGATTATCCTTGGTAGACCTTTTTTGAATACTGCAGGGGCTGTTATTGATTGCAACAAAGGCAATGTCACTTTTCATGTTAATGGTAATGAGCATACGGTACAGTTTCCGAGGAAACAATCTCAAGTTCATAGTATCAATTCTATTGGAAAAGTTCCAACTATCCTTATTGTAGGTTTTGAATTTCCTCTCCCTACTGTCAAGAAAAAGTATGAAATTCTTATTGTTGGGGATGTTCATATCCCCATTGAGGTAACTTAGTGTTATTCGAAATTTCTCCGGTTCCGTGTTATTTGGAATGAGTTTGTTAACAAGACTTGATCAACCTTGTTAGTGGATTCATTTTGATGATCATGAGATGGATGAAACTAGAAGGCACAACTTTCTGTACCCTCTTGTTACTTTCTGTTATTGAGAATAAATAAAGCAAAAATAGTATTATTCGTCCGTTTTCTGAATTATCCGTGCAATAAAAAATATCCCGAAAATAAAAGTGCTCCAAATGCCCTGCAATTTTAGTATGATTTTTTATGGAATATTTGAGGATTTTAGGCACTGAAATCATTGCAGGAGGGGCAAGCACCAGGCCACGAGAGTGGAGGGCGCGCCCACCTTCCCTGGGCGCGCCCCCTGTCTCGTGGGCCCTTGGTGGCCCCCCTCCACTTATGCTAGCACCCACACACTCCATCTTCTTCCCAAAAAAATCCCCATCCAGCTCAAGCACGAGTTCTAGCTCGTTTTGCTGCGATTTTCGATCTCCTTGCTCAAAGCTCCATTCACAAAACTGCTTTGGGAGATTGTTGCTTGGTATGTGACTCCTCCATTGGTCCAATTAGTTTTTGTTCTAGTGCTTTATTCATTGCAAATTTTTGCTGCATAGGTGACCATGTTCTTGAGCTTGCATGTTAAATTTATGAGGTCCCAAGTAATTCTAATGTTTGATATAGGCTCTAGGCACTTGTAGGAGCAGTTGCTACCAATCTTGTTTAGTTTTATTCACTTTTATTTATGAAGTTACTAAAGTTTCAGAAATTTTCAGAAAATGTTAAGGAGACTTTTAAGGGGCTCTTCTAGCCAAGGCTCTCAGGAAAAACAAGCTAAAGAGAAGAGAAAAAGCCAAGTATAATCTTCCTCGCTTAGCGGAAGTACGGCCGTGTGAATGGCCATGTGATAATTTCTTGAAAGAAGCTGTAATTCATGAAGATTTTTATTCTTTGATCGAGAATGCAGACATCACCGATTTCCTCCACGACCGGATCGATCAGTATCTATTACTTACCAATACTTTCATGCAAATTTTTTATTATTATCCTAAGAAGTCACCGCCTTCAGTATCGTTTCATTTATATGATGAATTCAGAGAAATGTCTTTACGTAATTTTTGCGCGGTATGTAGGATACCCTTTGAGGGAGAATTAGAGGAACCCGATCGTAAAGATGTGGATGGCTTTGTTAACATTATCACTGTAGAGGATCCAAAGAAGGGTTCCGATGCGAAAATCTCTAGCATACACTTTCCTGTTTTACGCTACTTTGCCATATTTGCTAGTAGATGCTTGATTGGTCGTGGAAATAGTGGAAACTTTAATGTCCCTGATATTATCATTCTTCAACATGCCTTGTTTGGAGATTATAGTTTTAGTATGGGTGCCGTCATTGCTAAACGGCTAAGCCTGAATCGTACAAAAGGCCCCATATTTGGAGGTATCCATGCTTCACGTCTTGCTAGACATTTTGAGATACCTATTAGGCACCATGAGAAAGAGGAGACAAAATTGCCTCCTTACATTTTAGATTACAAGAGCATGGTAGCACACTCGTTTATTGTTGACAACAAAGAGAAGATGCTCTTATATAACCTTAGATTTAATAAGAAACACAATGAAACTATTATTTTGCCTGCGCCTCTTATGTTTGATTTGATTGCAGATAATTTTCTTGTTACACCAGAAGCGGTGTACGCTCATCGAGGCCAAGCATCCACTCCAGAACCTGAACCTGAGCCGGAACCTGAACTAGAAACTTATCGTGCATCATCTTACCAGTGGGATCCGGAGATGGCCAGCCAGTGTTATCCTGATTACACCTCTCAGTACACCGGGGAGAGTAGCAGCGGTCCTTGGTATTAGACCAACTTAGGCCAAAAGCCTAAGCTTGGGGGAGTACGTATTTCTCACCGACTTTACATTCATGTTCACACACTATTCTAGTCGTCGGTGCTCATACTCTTTCATTGTATTATCCATGCTAGTTTAATTTTCTTTTTCTAGTTTCTTCTTGTGTGTTCGATAAACCTTGAGAAAAACAAAAAAAAAAACAGTTAGTTTAATTTCCATGCTTATAGTAGAAATTAAAATGAAAACCCAAAAAGATTTCTCGTTCTTCTTTTTACTTGTTGGGAGCTTTCCCGTGTAAATAGTTTTATTTTCTTTTCTTTCCTTTGGGGGTCGAGAGTAGAAGACCATACTGAAAATGTTTAGTGGCTCTCATATGCATGATTGTTTATTTAACTTAGAGCCCATATTACCTTGTCTTCTCTCTTGAGTTGAATGCTTGCAGATTCCAGCTTAGTCCAATGCACATGCACTATTATTATTATTATACACGTCGTTCGGTCGTGCAATGGAAAGGCAATAATGAAGATATATGATGGACTTATTGAGATGAGAAAAGCCGGTATGAATTCGACCTCTCTTGTTTTTGTAAATATGATGAGTTCATCCTTCCTGATTCAGCTTATTATGAAGTAAACATATTTGCAATGACATTTAGAGATTATAGTTGCTTGTGCCATGCTTGATTAGCTATGAGTTATAATGGTTTACCTTGCATGCCAACATGCTATTAGAATGATTGTGATGTGGTATGATGGGATGGTATCCTCCTTTGAATGAATTGAGTGACTCGACTTGGCACATGTTCACGCATGCAGTTGAAACAAATCAACATAGCCTTCATGATATTTATGTTCATGGTAGATTATATCCTACTCATGCTTATACTCGGTGTGAATTAATTTTAATGCATGTTTATGACTGTTGTCGCTCTCTCAGTTGGTCGCTTCCCAGTCTTTTGCTAGCCTTCACCTGTACTAAGCGGGAATACTGCTTGTGCATCCAAACTCCTTAAACCCCAAAGTTATTTCCATATGAGTCCACCATACCTTCCTATATGCGGTATCTACCTGGCGTTCCAAGTAAATTTGTATGTGCCAAACTCCAAACCTTCAAATGAAATTCTATTTTGTCTGCTCGAGCAGCTCATGTTTCAACTAGGGCTGCCTATATCTTCCATGCTAGGTGGGTTATTCTCAAGAGGAGTGGACTCCGCTCCTCATTCACGAGAAAGGGCCGGTAACCGGGATGCCCAGTCCCATGATCCAAAAAGATCAAAGCAAATCAATATAATTAAACAAAACTCCCCAGGGCTATTGTTAGTTGGAGGCACTCGTTGTTTAGAGCAAGCCATGGATTGATACTTGTTGGTGGTTGGGGGAGTATAAACCTTTACCATTCTATTTGGGAACTGCCTATAATGCATGTAGTACGGAAGATACAGCCATCTCATAGTTGTTGCGTTGACAGTGAAAGTATGCCGCTCAAAATGTTATTCAATCTCTATTTTAAAATCGAGCTCTGGCACCTCTACAAATCCCTGCTTCCCTCTGCGAAGGGCCTATCTATTTACTTTTATGTTGAGTCATCACCTTCTTATTAAAAAGCACCCGCTGGAGAGCACACTGTCATTTGCATTCATTATTGTTGGTTTATATTGGGTATGACTTGACTGGATCTCTTTTACCATGAATTACAATGTTTAGTCAGTCCTTGATCTTTAAAGGTGCTCTGCATTTATGTTTTGCGGTCCGAGAAAGGGCTAGCGAGATACCATTTTGTTATATCATGTTATGATTGTTTTGAGAAAGTGCTGTCATCCGAGTTTCATTATTATGGCTCGCTAGCTGATTATGCTATTGATATAAGTAATTGTGAGACATAAGTTTTATTGTGAGTATGGTTAGTTCATAATATTTGCTGAAACTTGAATGATGGCTTTGCATGTTTACAATAACAAGAGCAAACAGAGTTTGTAAAAGTTTTTCTTTATCATTTTCAGTTTATCAACTGAATTGCTTCAGGACAAGCAAAGGTTTAAGCTTGGGGGAGTTGATACGTCTCCAACGTATCTACTTTTCCAAACACTTTTTCCCTTGTTTTGGACTCTAACTTGCATGATTTGAATGAAACTAACCCGGACTAACGCTGTTTTCAGCAGAACTGCCATGATGTTGTTTTATCTGTAGAAAACAAAAGTTCTCGGAATGTCCTGAAAATCCACGGAGGCACTTTTTGGAAAATATAAAAAATACTGGCGAAAGAATCAAGACCAGGGGGCCCACACCCTGTCCACGAGGGTGGGGGGCGCGCCCACCCCCCATGGGCGCGCCCCCCTGTCTCGTGGGCCCCCTGAGGCTCTGCCGACCTCAACTCCAACTCCATATATTCCTTCTCGCGGAGAAAAAATGGAGAGAGAAAGTTTCATCGCGTTTTACGATACGGAGCCGCCGCCAAGCCCTAATCCCTCTCGGGAGGGCTGATCTGGAGTCCATTCGGGGCTCCGGAGAGGGGGATTTGTCACCGTCGTCATCATCAACCATCCTCCATCACCAATTTCATGATGCTCACCGCCGTACGTGAGTAATTCCATCGTAGGCTTGCTGGATGGTGATGGGTTGGATGAGATTTACCATGTAATCAAGTTAGTTTTGTTAGGGTTTGATCCCTAGTATCCACTATGTTCTGAGATTGATGTTGCTATGACTTTGCTATGCTTAATGCTTGTCACTAGGGCCCGAGTGCCATGATTTCAGATCTGAACCTATTATGTTTTCATGAATATATGTGTGTTCTTGATCCTATCTTGCAAGTCTATAGTCACCTATTATGTGTTATGATCCGACAACCCCGAAGTGACAATAATCGGGATACTTCTCGGTGATGACCGTAGTTTGAGGAGTTCATGTATTCACTATGTGTTAATGCTTTGTTCCAGTTCTCTATTAAAAGGAGGCCTTAATATTCCTTAGTTTCCGCTAGGACCCCGCTGCCACGGGAGGGTAGGACAAAAGATGTCATGCAAGTTCTTTTCCATAAGCACGTATGACTATTTACGGAATACATGCCTACATTACATTGATGAATTGGAGCTAGTTCTGTGTCACCCTATGTTATAGCTATTACATGAGGAATCGCATCCGACGTAATTATCCATCACTGATCCATTGCCTAGGAGCTTTTCACATCTTGTGTTTCGCTTATTTGCTTTTCCTTTGCTATTGTTACAATCACTACAAAACCCAAAAACATTACTTTTGCTATCGTTACCTTTATTATCATACTACTTTGCTACTAAATACTTTGCTGCAGATACTAAGTTATCCAGGTGTGGTTGAATTGACGAATCAACTGCTAATACTCAAGAATATTCTTTGGCTCCCCTTGTGTCGTATCAATAAATTTGGGTTGAATACTTTACCCTCGAAAGCTGTTGCGATCCCCTACACTTGTGGGTTATCAGAGAAGCATAGCAACAAGCGGGGAGAGTGTGCCCACGTACCCTCATAGACCGAAAGCGGAAGCGTTAAGTAACGCGGTTGATGTAGTCGAATCTCTTCGTGATCCAACCGATCAAGTACCGAACACACGACACCTCCACGATCTGCACATGTTCAGCTCGGTGAGGTCCCTCGAACTCTAGATCCATCTAAGGCTGAGGGAGAGTTTCGTCAGCACGACGGCGTGGTGACGGTGATGATGAAGTTACTGACGCAGGGCTTTGCCTAAGCACTACGACAATATGACCGAGGTGGAAAACTGTGGAGGGGGGGCACCGCACACGGCTAAGAAATCAACTTGTGTGTCTATGGGGTGCAGCCCTCCCCCGTATATAAAGGAGTAGGAGTAGGATTCCCCCCTTTCCTAGTCCAACTAGGAGGGGAAAGAAAGGGAAGAGGGAGAGAAGGAAAGGGGGGCCGACCCCCCTCCCCAATTCGGATTGGGCTTGGGGGGGGCGCCCCTCCACTTGGCCGCCTCCTCCTCTCTTCCACTATGGCCCATTAAGGCTCACTAACCCCCCGGGGGGTTTCGGTAACCCCCCGATACTCCGGAAAATGCCCGAACCTATCCGAAAACTTTCCGGTGTCCAAACATAACCTTCCAATATATCAATCTTTATGTCTCGACCATTTCGAGACTCCTTGTCATGTCCGTGATAACATCCGGGACTCCGAACAACCTTCGGTACATCAAATCACATAACTCACAATACATATTGTCATCGAACGTTAAGCGTGCGGACCCTACGGGTTCGAGAACTATGTAGACATGACCGAGACTCATCTCCGATCAATAACCAATAGAGGAACCTGGATGCTCATATTGGTTCCTACATATTCTACAAAGATCTTTATCGGTCAAACCGCATAACAACATACGTTGTTCCCTTTGTCATAGGTATGTTACTTGCACGAGATTCCATCGTCGGTATCATCGTACCTAGTTCAATCTCGTGACCGGCAAGTCTCTTTACTCGTTTCGTAGTGCAACATCCCGCAACTAACTCATTAGTCACATTGCTTGCAAGGCTTATAGTGATGTGCATTACGGAGAGGGCCCAGAGATACCTCTCCGACAATCGGAGTGAAAAATCCTAATCTCGATCTATGCCAACTCAACAAACACCATCGGAGACACCTGTAGAGCATCTTCATAATCACCCAGTTACGTTGTGATGTTTGATAGCACACTAAGTGTTCCTCCGGTATTCGGGAGTTGCATAATCTCATAGTCATAGGAACATGTATGAGTCATGAAGAAAGCAATAACAATAAACTAAACGGTCATAGTGCTATGCTAACGGATGGGTCATGTGAATCACATCATTCTCTAATGATGTGATCCTGTTTATCAAATGACAATACATGTCTATGGTTAGGAAACTTAACCATCTTTGATTAATGAGCTAGTTAAGTAGAGGCATACTAGTGACACTCTGTTTGTCTATGTATTCACACGTGTACTAAGTTTCCAGTTAATACAATTCTAGCATGAATAATAAACATTCATCATGATATAAGGAAATATAAATAACAACTTTATTATTGCCTCTAGGGCATATTTCCTTCAGCGAAGACGTTCAACTACATCAACCGCGTTTCTTTACGCTTCCGCTTAGCGATCTACAAGGATATGTAGATGCAATCTCTCCTCTCATAGTTGTTCATCTCCTAGATCGATCTTGGTGAGCGTAGGAAATTTTTTGTTTCCCATGCAACGTTCCCCAACACGTGCATGCATTTTATCCCTTGTTTGTCTGTCCTGAAAGGTTACTAAGAGCAGGCCAATCATTGATGGTTACAAATAACAATGATCGTAGGTCAAATTCCTGCTGTTTGTGCTCATCCCACACACGTACACCTTTTTTATTCCACAGCTGTAATAGTTCTTCAACTAATGGCCTTAGGTACACATCAATGTCGTTGCCGGGTTACTTACGGCCTTGGATGAGCACTGGCATCATAATGAACTTCCGGTTCGTGCACAACCAAGGAGGACGGTTATAGATACATAGAGTCGCGGGCGAGGTGCTATGATTGCTGCTCTGCTGCCCAAAAGGATTAATCCCATCTGCACTGCGACCTGTCAGCGGGTACTCTCAACTTCCCGGCTTTCTTACGGTCTTCTTTCTGCCATGGCAACAACTTGGCCTGCTCTTTGTTTCTGAACAGACATTTCAACCATGGTATTATAGGAGCACACCACATCACCTTGGCAGGAACCCTCTTCCTAGGGCGCTCGCCCTCAACATCACCAGGGTCATCTCGTCTGATTTTATACTGCAATGCACCGCATACTGGGCATGCGTTCAAATCCCCGTACTCACCGCGGTAGAGAATGCAGTCATTAGGGCATGCATGTATCTTCTGCACCTCCAATCCTAGAGGACAAATAACCTTCTTTGCTTCGTACGTACTGTAAGGCAATTCATTATCCTTTGGAAGCTTCTTCTTCATAATTTTCAGTAGCTTCCCAAATCCGTTGTCAAATACACCATTGCCTGCCTTCCATCACAGCAATTCCAGAGTGGTACCGAGCTTTGTGTTGCCATCTTCGCAATTTGGGTACAACCCCTTTTTGTGATCCTCTAACATGCGATCGAACTTCAACTTCTTCCTTTCACTTTCACATTCTCTCTGTGCATCAACAATGACCCGGCGAAGATGATCATCGGGCACATCGTCTGGTGCCTCCTGATCTTCAGCTTCCCCGGTTGCAGTATCACCGTATTCAGGGAACATAGGACAATTGTCATCATCCTCTTTTTCTTCGTTGTCTTCCATCATAACCACTCTTTCTTCGTGCTTGGTCCAAACATTATAGTGTGGCATGAAACCATGCTCAAGCAGGTGCAAGTGAAGGGTTTTCGAGTTAGAGTAATCCTTCGTATTCCCATAGACAAGGCATGAACAATACATAAAACCATTCTGCTTGTTTGCCTCAGCCACATCGAGAAATTTATGCAGGCCCTCAATGTACTCGGAGGTGCGTCGGCCACCGTACATCCATTGCCGGTTCATCTGCGTGAATTATATAATTAAGTGTATCAAAAACCATTATAGAACATCAAAAACCATTACATAATTAAGTACAACTAAATAAATAAAAACTCCCACATACAGTCCTCCACTAAAACCCACAAACCACTAAAGCATTTGAAATAAGCTAAACTAGCATTGAGATGAAACGATGAAGTTGCTAACCTTTTAGAACACTTGTGTAGTTGGTGCACCGCCAAGCCTAGACAAATCTTGGGGAAAATGGAGCTTGGAGAGAAGAAAGCTTAAGTGTGGCTTGGGCATTTCATTGAACACCTCATGTGCATAGGAGGTGAGAGCAGAGCAGTACACACCTCCCACATGCTGGCCAGCCAAAAAACAGAAAAGTGAGCGAGCAGGGGCGAGCATATATATATAGGCATATCTTTAGTTCCGGTTGGTGGCTACAACCGGGACAGAAGACTGACCTTTAGTCCCGGTTCTAGCCACCAACCGGGACTAAAGGGGTTGCCCCAGGAGCGAGGACCTTTAGTCCTGGTTCGTGTCTGGAACCAGGAATAAATGGGCACTAGTAGAAAATATGCCTTTAGTCCCGGTTCGCAAAGGCCATTAATCCCGGCTGTGCAACCGGGACAAAATATGCGCGACTAAAGGCTCCCCCCCTTTAGTCGCGCCTCTTACAAACCGCGACTAAAGGCCCGTCCACGTGGGCGCCAGGAGTCCGTCGGGGCGGAGGACCTTTGGTCCCGGTTCTCGTGGCTAACCGGGACTAAAGGCCTCCTCCGCAGGTTTAGGGTTTTAGCCCCCCTAAACCTGGTTTCTTTTTAATTTGTAGTGTTTTATTTCTTTTATTTTTTATTTTGTGTTTTATTTTAATTTTGATGAAGTTTCAGTACACATATTCTACGCTACTATATACATGCATATGAAATTTCAAACAAGAAGAATTCAAGAGGAATATATAATACATATTCAATCTCGGGTGACCATATACAACTTCGAACAAGTTTCCATACACAATTAGGATGGATGACCATATACAACTTCGAACAAGTTTCAATCTCGGGTATGCATATAAATTTCTTCGTCCTCGGTATAGTGTTCTCCTTTAGGATTGATGACTTCCCTCATGAAAAATCCTGCTAATTCATCTTGAATTGGTCGGAAGCGAGCTTCTGGACTAAGCCTCCTCCGCAAGTTATCCGTCGCCTTCCGCACGCTATCCGATGCCTTCCGCTCAGAGGTGTGTCTCCGGATGTTCTCACAAACATAGTATCCACATAGATTGGTCCCCGGTGGCTGCTTATCCACATTAACTAACCTTCTAAAATCTAGCTCATGTTTGAATTCACCGACAATTTCTTCTGAGAACCGTCTCCAAACCCTACAGGGCAAAGAAAATTAAATGAACAAGGGAGTTATTAGTTACTTGATATTAGGAAATGAACGAAAGAGATCGATCGATATAGAGCTCAAATGATTGAAAATAATTACTTTTGCAGCATTTTTCTCATGTCGGCCCAACGCTTTGGATCCGAATCCATAGAGTCCATGATTAGAACTCTGGAGGTGTGAAGTTCAATATTTAGCAGAATCCAGTGGAACCCGCGGACACGTTACATGCACAGTCATGCATAACTCATCGATTAGACATACCATGCATGGAGTAAACAAAAGAGAATGGGCACAAGAGAGAAACACTCACCCAAAATGGTAAGGAAATAGAATATGACTTTTGAGTTGATGCTTTCTAAGAAACTTGTACAAGTCTTTCTCCATGTCTTCGGGGTGATTTTGTAACACATGTCCATTAACGATATGTGGGTCAATGAACCCAACATCATGGATGTTTCTTATTTTGCATTCCCAAATCTTCAATCTGCATAATAGCGTATGCAACAATATAGTTAGGACAATATATATATATAGTGCAGGCAATGAAGAATGAGATGAGGTAGAAATAAATCACTTACAGAACGTAGCAACTCAGGATAGATTTGTCGAGCTCGCGCAGATTGAACAGCTGGAACAATTCACTCATATGAACTTGTACAGAGTACCGTTTGGTGTGATGCTCCTCTGTAACATCCGCATAAACATATTCTTTGTCGGCCCATGTTATGAATTGCTTGTACCAACGTAGCAGATTTCGCATTTGTGGTGGTAGACTCTTTTCCCGCGCAGGCTCGACGAGAGGCCCATTCCGCACATATTGTAATGCTATCTCACATACTGGCGCATCCTCAAGGCCTAAGAAGGCACGAAGAGTCAAACCCATCTCGGACGCTTGTTTCATGGCACTCGCTACAGTCAATCCAAGTGCTGCCGCAGCTGCTATGATCTCGGGGTCCTCTTCCGGACCGGCTTTCACTATGAGCGGGGGATCGATTGTTTATTCTGCATCCCGAGCTGGTCAACTTGTTTCCCGCTTTTTTTACTTTCTTCTTTCTCCTCCTTCAATATTTTTGCTTGCCTACGAAGTTCATGTCCATAGTCGTCAGGCATATTCAGCTCGGCTTGGGACGGTGTCGTCAAAAAATCCTTAGCCCACTTCTTTTGCTTCTCAGTGAATACTTGCTTGGGCTCAGGCTCTTTTATCGCCTTCGTATCCGCCTTCCATTTCTCCTAATGAGTAGACGCGGCCAATTTGGTTTCAGCTTCACTAAGTTCCCAAGGCCTTGGGAGGAGAGGCTTCAGTGATGGCTCCGGTAACCTTGTGGTCTTAGGTACATAAGGGTCCGGGTTAATAGTCCAGGAGCGGGTTTCCTTGCTGTCCGCCTGCTTCTGCCTCTTCGCCGGAGGTGGATTAGGGGGCGTCGTACCTGCCGGAGTTGGATTGGGGGGCGTCGTACCCGCCGGAGGAGGATTGGGGGGCGGCGGCTGCTTACCCGCCGGAGGTTGTGGATCGGGGGACGGCGTCGAATGGCGTGAAGGAGGTGTAGGTGAACCACCACGACCACCACGACCGCCAGCACCACCACCACCACCACCATCGGAGGGGGGTGGACTTGTTAGCCTTGGCGCCTCGCCTGGAAACACTATGTACTTCTTTTTCCATAGAATGATCTGGCGCTTGACATCTCCAAGTCTTCTCTCCCCTTCGGGTGTAGCTTTGTCAATCTCCAGGTCCTCAAACTCTTGGACTATGTCTTCCACCGTGACACGAGCATAGCCATATGCAATGGGATTGTTGTGGTGGAGTGCTCCAGGTGTACAGGGTAAAGCACTGCCGGTAGCTACCTTCGTGGAAATGTTCCCCACGGGATAATGCAGATCACATTCTTTCATCTCCTTTACATCATCCACGGGGTAGTGAGGCTCCGGTGCACGAATCTCGATCATCGGTGCATTAGCACCAGGCGGGGCATCCGTGGAAGCCACGCTGCTTCTCCGCTGCTGGCTTCCGCGATCCGCTTCATGATCTTCATGCGGCCCTGCAGCCGATTTTTCTTTTACTAGTTCATGCACGGTCTGCTTCAACTCATGGAGTTCCGATGCAAACTTCGCCAAAAGATCTGCATCCCGGTCCGTCTTTCTCTTACGGCTTCTGTAACAGTACGGGTCATTGTCCTGGGAAAACCCTACTTTCCACGGAATTCTGCCTTTGCCTCGTACACGTCCTCTGTGTTCATCATTCCCGAGGGCTGTTGTCAGTGCGTCTTTCTCTCTGTTGAACTTGATCAAGCCCTCTTGAGCTTGGGTCATTGCGTCAATAAGGGCTTGGGTGGGAGCAAACTTTTTCTTCCGGTGAACACACACCCCTGTCTCCGGGTCTAGCGATCCCCCATGCCCGTACCACCAGCTTTTGGCCCTTGGGTCCCATCCCTCTGTACCTAGAGGGATTCCTCGCACCCTCAGGTCCTCCTCCATCTTCTGCCACTTAGGCTCCGAAAGGCGGTATCCTCCTGGCCCCATAATATGATGGAACATTTTCTTACTCGCATTATCCTTATTTTTTTCGATATTTCCTTGAAATGCTCCGATTTCTTTTGCCTCACAAATTCTGGCCAATCATCTTTCAGTTTCTCATGTTGTCCATTGAAATCCGGAGTCTTGCCCTTGTTGACATAGTCACGGGTTAAATTTTTCTTGAAGTTCCGGAATGCTTCGCCCATCTTCTGAAGAGCGAACTCTTTAACTAGCCTCCTCCTCTCACGTCCACCCGGAACCTCGTTACCGAATTCATCGACTTTGTTGTATTCCGGAGGTAGAATGAAATGTTCCATAAGCTTTCTCCAGCAATCCTTTTTCGTTCTCTTGTCGACAAAACTGAAACCAAGACGTGCCTTCTTTGGCTCCTTCCATTCCTAGACGGTGATCGGGACGTTGTCTCTAACAACGACTCCGCATTGGTTGATAAACTTTGAGGTGTGCTGTAGGGGCTTGCCGGTTTCACTGACAATATCAATGGCATATGTTTCTCCTGTTTTCATCGCCTTGGATTTGCCACGCTTTGTCGTACTCGATCCGCCCGAGGGCTAAAAAAAGAAAGAGAGTCGCGCGCGTTAATACATATGTATTCACATTTCAGTAAGTTTGTATCACGAGAGGCTCAATGTATATATATACCTCGTCGGAGGTGGTTGCTACTTGCAGTTCGAGATCGTCGTTTGTTGACGGTTGACCTCCGTCGACAATGTCCGTTCCTTCACCTTCTTGATCATCGACAATGTCTGTTCCACCGTCAAGGTTCAGAAAAGAAGAGACTACATCCTCTTCTTGCTCATATTCTGAGCCCGGCACATAAGGAATCTCGTTGTTTATGATGCCCATTAAATAACGTTCAGCCTCCGGATCCCTAAGCGGCTCGGCTCTATCGTCCGCCATATGTCACTCCTGCATGTAGTAAAAATTAATTAAGTATAAAGGAATTAAAAAATAAGATTAAGGGGACATAGAGGAGGAGCAGCGACGGTTGAATGATTAAGAGCTATTAAAAAATAAAATTGATGTTTTTTGGGTCAAATTTATACAATTATTCCCAAATAAATTTCCTTTTCTTTTTCCTCTCTGCTCTCTCTTTCCTTTTCTTTTTCCTTCTCAGTTTTTTATTGAGCACTAATTTGCATAGAAGTTTTTGTTTGAGCACTGCCAAGTATTTTGTTTTTCCTTTTGTTTTTCCTCCGCCGCCGCTCAAATTTAATGATTTATACAATTATTCCCAAATAAATTTCCTTTTCTTTTTCCTTTTCTTTTTCCTCTCTGCTCTCTCTTTCCTTTTCTTTTTCCTTTTCTTTTTCCTCTCTGCTCAAGTTTTTGTTTGAGGAGGACGGCAGGCGGCGGCGGGAGGCGGAGGACGGCAGGCAGGCGGCGGCGGGCGGCGGAGGACGGCAAGGCGCGCATCCAGTACGCGGCGACGAGGAGGACGGAAGGCGGCGGAGGACGGCAGGCGGCCCAGGGGGAAGGGGAGCGGAGCTCACTGGGGGGCGGCGGCGGCAGCGCACAGGGGCAGGGGCAGCGGTGGCGGCGGCGCGCAGGGAAGGGAAGGGGCGGCGGCGGCAGTGCAGGGCAAGGGCGGCGGCGTAGGGCAGGGGAAGTGGGGGCAGAGCTCACTCGGGGCAGGGCGTCGGCGTCGGGGCAGGGCGTCGGCGTCGATCGGCGTCGGGGCAGTAGCCTGGCGGCGTCGGCGTCGATCGGCGTCGGGGCAGGGCGTCGGCGTCGAGAGGAGAATGGGAGGTGGGGGAAAATTTACTAAGTGCTGTATATATAGACAAAGCATTAGTCCTGGTTGGGGACACCAACCGCGACTAAAGGTACCCTTTAGTCCCGGTTGGGGACCCCAACCGGGACTAAACCTTTAGTCCCGGTTGGGGTCCCCAACCGGGACTAAAGGTTCTTTCGCGCCGCTTTCGTTCCCGCGCGGAAAGAGCCTTTAGTCGCGGTTCGTGTCACGAACCGCGACTAAAGGTCTTTTTTCATATACTTTTCATTTGAAAATCTTAAAAATACAAATAATATATCAAAAAATTCAGAAAAATAAAACTAATTCATTTTAAAATCTTAAAAATAGAAATAATATATCAAAAAATTCAATAAAATAAAACTAATTCATTTTAAAATCTTAAAAATACAAATAATATATCAAAAAATTCAGAAAAATAAAACTAATTCATTTTAAAATCTTAAAAATAGAAATAATATATCAAAAAATTCAAAAAAATAAAACTAATTCATTTGAAAATCTTAAAAATACAAATAATATATCAAAAAATTCAGAAAAATAAAACTAATTCGTTTTAAAATCTTAAAAATAGAAATAATATATCAAAAAATTCAAAAAAATAAAACTAATTCATTTTAAAATCTTAAAAATACAAATAATATATAAAAAATCCAGAAAAATAAAACTAATTCATTTTAAAAATTCAGACCGATTGTTTTGTTCTACATCCTCGATCCCTTGAAGGTTTGACAAAAGGTTTGATACATCATTCAGTTCATCGACCAAATACAAATCATCCGGATTCGCCATCGTACGTTTTAATTCACATGATCCATTCAACAAAGTTTGGTACAATAAATTATTACACATCAATTCTTCCCTTGTGTCCCTGCTTGCTTACGATTGTGCCGTATCCATGGAGCATCCTCATCATTTAACTTAATGCTTGGGTCAGTGTTCACTTTGAAGGGCGGAATTTCACCAAACATATTATAATCTTCTGACATGTCTGTCTTGTCCTCCACTCCCACGATGTTTCTTTTCCCTGAAAGAACAATGTGGCGCTTTGGATCATCGCATGATGTACTGATCGTTTTCTTATCTTTCCGTTTCCTCGGTTTGCTACTCATGTCCTTCAAATAAAGAACCTGAGCGACATCTTTGGCAAGGACGAATGGTTCGTCAAGGTAACCAAGATTGTTGAAATCCACCATTGTCATTCTGTATTGCTCGTCCACCTTTACCCCACCTCCTGTTAGCTTGAACCATTTGCACCAGAACAAAGGGACCTTAAAGGAGGGTCCATAGTCAAGTTCCCATATCTCCTCTATATAACCATAATATGTGACCTTTTGCCCATTCTCGGTTGCTGCATCAAAGCGGACACCACTATTTTGGTTGGTGCTCTTTTTATCTTGGGCGATGGTGTAAAATGTATTCCCATTTATCTCGTACCCTTGGAAAGTCGTTATAGTCGAAGATGGTGTCTTGGCCAACATGTACAACTGATCTCCAACATCATTGTCATTCATTAAATGTTTTCGCAACCAACTGCCGAAAGTCTCCATGTGGGCCTTTCTAATCCAGGATTCAGGCTTCCCCGGGTTGTCCGAGCGTAAAATATTCTTGTGTTGCTCGAAGTACGGAGCCACCAAGCTGGAATTTTGCAGAACTGTGTGGTGTGCTTCAGTCATAGAATGACCGTCCATACATATCGTTGATTTCCTTCCGATCGTTCCTTTTCCACTTAGTCTCCCCTCGTGCCGCGATTGAGGAATACCAATCGGCTTAAGGTCAGGAACATAGTCAATACAGAACTCAATTACCTCCTCATTTCCATAGCCCTTGACGATGCTTCCTTCTGGCCTATCACGGTTACGAACATATTTCTTTAATACTCCCATGAACCTCTCAAAGGGGAACATATTGTGTAGAAATACAGGACCGAGAATGGAAATCTCTTCGACTAGGTGGAGCAGGAGGTGCGTCATAATATCGCAGAAGGATGGTGGGAACACCAACTCGAAACTGACAAGGCATTGGGCCACATCGTTCTGTAACCGTGGTAGATCTTCTGGATTGATTACCTTCTGAGAGATTGCATTGAGGAATGCACATAGCTTCACAATGGCTACTCGAACATTTTCCGGTAGGAGCCCCCTCAAAGCAATCGGAAGCAATTGCGTCATAATCACGTGGCAGTCGTGAGACTTCAGGTTTAGGAACTTTTTGTCCGCCATGTTTATTATTCCCTTTATATTCGACGAGAAGCCAGACGGGACCTTCATACTGCTCAGGCATTCAAAAAAAATGACCTTCTCTTCTTTGGTAAGAGCGTAGTTGGCACGACCTTGAAACCATTCCGGATGCCGGTCATCTGGGTCTTTCAAAAGTTGTTGGTCCTGCCGTGCTTCCTTTGTATCATTTGTCTTCCCATACACGCCCAAGAAGCTTAGCAGGTTCACGCAAATATTCTTCGTAACATGCACCACGTCGATTGCAGAGCGGACATCTAGGACTTTCCAATATTCTAGCTCCCAAAATATAGATTTCTTCTTCCACATGGGTGCGTGCCCGTCAACTCCCCGCGGAACTGATTGTCCGCCAGGACCCTTTCCAAAGATGACTTTCAAATCCTTGACCATATCAAATATCTCAACACCAGTACGTTCCGCAGGCTTCGGCCGGTGATCTGCCTTGCCGTTGAAATGCTTGCCTTTCTTTCTTACGTTATGATTTCGGGGAAGAAATCGACGATGACCCAGGTACACGTTCTTCTTACAATTACCCAAACGTACACTTTCAGTCTCATGTAAGCAGTGCGTGCATGCATTGTATCCCTTATTTGTCTGTCCCGAAAGGTTACTGAGAGCAGGCCAATCGTTGATGGTTACAAAAAGCAACGCTCGTAGGTCAAATTCCTCTTCTTTGTGCTCATCCCAGACACGTACACCAGGTCTGCCCCACAACTGTAAAAGTTCATCAACTAATGGCCTTAGGTACACATCGATGTCGTTCCCGGGTTGCTTTGGACCTTGGATGAGCACTGGCATCATAATGAACTTCCGCTTCATGCACAACCGAGGAGGAAGGTTGTAGATGCATAGAGTCACGGGCCAGGTGCTATGGCTGGAGTTCTGCTCGCCAAAAGGATTCATGCCATCAGTACTTAGACCAAATCTTATGTTCCTTGCGTCAGCTGCAAAATCTTTGAACACTCTGTCGATCTTTCTCCATTGCGTTCCATCAGCGGTGTGTCTCAACTCCCCGTCGGACTTACGGTCCTCTTTGTGCCATCGCAATGACTTGGCATGCTTTTTGTTCCTGAAGAGACGTTTCAACCGTGGTATTATAGGAGCATACCACATCACCTTGGCGGGAACCCTCTTCCTGGGTTTCTCGCCCTCAACATCGTCACCAGGGTCATCGCCTCTGATCTTATAACGCAATGCAGTGCATACAGGGCATTCATTCAAATTCTCGTATTCACCGCGGTAGAGGATGCAGTCGTTAATGCATGCATGTATCTTCAGAACCTCTAAACCTAGAGGGCAGACAACCTTCTTTGCTTCGTACGTACTGGCGGGCAACTCGTTATTCTTCGGAAACATATTCTTCAACATTTTCAGCAAATTTTCAAATGATGAGTCAGCTACACCTTCCTGTGCCTTCCATTTTAGCAAATCCAGTGTGCAGCCCAGCTTTTTTAGACTATTATCGCATCCTGGGTACAACGACTTTTTGTGATCCTCTAACATGCGATCCAAATTCTCCCTCTCCTTGTCAGTTTCGCAGCGTCTCCGTGCATCAGCAATGGTCCGACCAAGATCATCAGCGGGCTCATCATGTGCCTCTTCTTCACCTTCACCTAACCCTTCCCCACCTTCAGCATCATCCTCCATGAAAGTATCACCGAAATGATCATGATAGTTGTCATCGATATCATCCCCTTCTTCATCTTCTTCCATTCTAACCCCTCTTTCTCCATACTTGGTCCAACAATTATAGCTTCGCATGAAACCGTGCCGGAGCAGGTGCATGTGAACGTCTCTTGAGGAGGAGTAACCCTTCTGATTCTTACAGACAGCACATGGACAGATAATAAAACCTCGCTGCTTGTTCGCATTTGCCACTACGAGGAAATCTTTCAAACCCGTAGTGAACTCGCTGGAGAGTCGGGGACCGTACATCCATTGCCGATTCATCTGCATTATTATTATATAAAGTATATAATTAACCATCATGCATTTGTTAAACTAACTAGCTAGAAATAATACAAATTAAACAATGAACTACACACATGCATATTTTATCAATGAAACATGAAAGGTTCAAGTTGCTAACCGCGATCGCGGAGGAAAAATAAATGAGAAAGCTCAAGTGTGGCTCGGACACTTCATATCATGTTTGTTTCATGCTCTCGGGCATTTCGTCGAACACCTTGTGTGCATAGGAGGAACCAAAAGCAAACCCACCACCCCCCTTCTGAATTGTGGCTAAGTGAAGTGAGCTGAGTCCTATATATAGGGATGGGCCTTTAGTCCCGGTTGGCCTGGCCAACCGCAACTAAAGGCCTTCGGGCCAGCCTGAGGACCTTTAGTCCCGGTTGGCCAGGCCAACCGGGACTAAAGCCCCTCCCGTCCGCCAGCTGTCGACCGAGCGCGCTGGGCCCAGATAGTTGGTCACGGGTCTCCTCCCGAACCGCGACTAAAGACCCCTTTGGTCGCGGTTCGATTATTTTAGGGACTAATGGGGGCGTATGGAAGCCTCTTTTTCTACTAGTGGGGTAAGACGAACCGGGTCTGGTGCCTGCCAAGGCCCGGCCGGCTCCGTGGCCGCTTGAACCGGCACTGATGCACCCATTGGTCCTGATTCGTAACAGGAACGGGACTAATTAATGCTTTGATCCGGCCAGGACCAAAGCCCTGTTTTCTATTAGTGAGAGCGTAGGCGATAAGTTCAACAATATGTGCTAATGTACGTGTAAAAGTTAACACTATGCGGTGCAAAAAGAGAAATTACCAACGGGGACACCGGTGAAGATCTGTCCTAGGACAAGTAGACGAAGCAGTCTACGTTAAACGTGTCAGAAGGTCAATGACTGCACCTTGCCGCGTTCGAAATCCAATAAGTATCGCATCTTGGTCTTTTCTTCCCTCTTGTCGATTATTAACGACGTAGCTGATGGTGGGCCCAAGAACAGGGCGGCCCAGCGGTACGTCCATACCTGGTGGGCTGAACACGGCAAGGGCCCAGCGACCGTGGACCTGGAACGAGCGCGCCGGTCGGTTCGACGTTTGATTAGTACCACACCGGTGGCTGAGAAACGTATCTAGCGGTTTAAAAATCCTGGTACTGAGTTATTCATCGCCGAGGAAAGCATTCATGCACCAGCTATGCTAGCTAGCTGGTTGAACAGGTCTGCTGAGGCACCACCGATGACGGTTATTCATGAGCCAGCTATGCTAGCTAACCTGGCCGCACAGGTCTGCCGAGGTGAAAAGCATTCACTGGCGTAGCTAACCAGTGATGTAAGTCTTTTTTAAATCCCTACCACCGCTGTTTTTATTTTAGATTTTTTTTCCTTCCTTGTACAAAAAGATTGTTAACACTATTTTTTTTCAACTTCGTACAACAGGCTATCGGTTGGACTCGCCACTAGCCACAACCATACATGTTTCATCAAGAACTTGTAATCAAAGACTTCAGCAACGATTGAGCATCATCAACCACAAACGGCGAGATGCTCTTAGCACGGTATGCAGGTAGTTTTTTTTTTCTTTGTGAAAATAAGGTATGCATGTTTTACTATTTTGCCGCATCTAACAAAAAATGCAGTCATCCATCCCACCACACATACCCAATCAACACGTTTGTACAAATTTTCTCAACCATTTTGGTTTCATAATTTCTGAACTTTGAAGTAGAGCTCATGTTTGTACTTTGCTATTTTCTGTTTCATTTGTCCTCCTTCTCGTGGAGCAGAGGAGGCGGCCGGGAAAGTTGCGCGGTCGGCCGGCAGGGGCGATGTCAGCCGGCAGGAAGAGCATGTCGCTAGGGGGAGGCGTAGTCTGGCTGGGGCAACATCGGAGTCTATAGGAGTCAGGTGCAGTGCCCGGCAGCGACCAAACAATGACCGGCAACTACGACGATGTGGGGAGTGGAGAATAGAGGCGAGAGTATGCGAGAAAGGGAACAGAGTGATGACCTGAAGCAGAGTTGGCGTTTGTACTTTGCTACCTTTTTGTTCATTTGTCCTCCCTCTCGCGAAGCAGAGGAGGCGACCGGGGCAATGGCGTGGTTGGCAGGGCAGGGACGATGTCGGCCGGTAGGAGGGGGCGCCGCCAGGGGGAGTCATCGGCCAGCTGGGGCGGCATAGGCAACGATAGGAGCCTGTCGCAGGGGCCGGTGGCGACCAGATGATGATCGATGACTATGTCGTTGTACGCATGGGGGGAGGGGGTGAGGGGGGGAGTCGAGAGTGTGAGAGAGAGTTGATAGAGTGATGTGCCGGTGGGAAGCTAAGTTAATAAGCCCGTGTAAATGTGACAATTTGTATGGCAATATACCAGCCACGTGGGCCATATACAGGGCGCTTCAAGCATGTGAATTATATAGCGGCATGTACTTACATGCAAGCACCATTGTCAGTTAAACTAGTTGTGTGTAGACTAATAAGATACACGGATTTTAGTTGTTTGGGGCCAATTTATGTGGGTTTTGTTTCCCAATTTGTTGCTATACAAGATTTTATGTGTACACTTTGGTGTTTTGCTGAAAATGATTGAAAAACCTAACATTTTTATGTCACAATTCAAACAGATTAATTATTTGTAAACGGTGTTTGAATTTTTTTAAATAACGCGGTCTATATTTTTGAAAGTTTTCATGGTGTCATTATATGACCACCTAAAGCTATGGTTATAATTGCAAAGTGTTACAAAAAAGATTGATAAAGGTTCCAAAGAAACCAATTGGATATTCCCGGGAGAGTCGAAATTTCGAAATGGAGAAGTGTATCTTGTTTGAGAGAGAGGTGGTAGTGTTGTCATTTATTTCACTTCCAAAGTTTGTATACATGTAATATCCACCATTGTGTAGTTAGATATCCAATTATGGATTTATTTTGGGTTGCTATAAAATTTCAAGGGAATTTAATATATACAACTAGCAGCGTTTGCCTATGCCTACACGCCGCAAGTGATGCTACTAGCCGCGCGTTCACAAGTATCATACGCTAATGGTAGTGTTTATGCATTTTAAGGAAAATTACATGTGTTAATTTTTATGGGATAATTCAACCAAAACAATTTTTGTAATTTTTTTCTGAATTTAAAAAATGTAAACACAGTCTAAAAAAATGAAACTTGGCATGGTCATTATATGACAACTTGAAACTGTGGTTATAATTTCAAAGTGTTGCACAAATGTTCTCATATATGTTCCTTAGAAACCAAAGGGATCTCCACGGGATATTTGAAGTTTCGAAGATCTGAAGCATGATCCGGTTTGGAGAGAGATGCTATAGCATTGTCGTTTATTTGACTACCAAAGTTTGTATACATGGGCTTTTCTGTTTCAACATTTTTAGTGTGCATGTGTTTTTCTTGAAAGAAGTTGCAAAATTCAAACACAACAACTCTCTGTTAATGGATCTTAAATTTTAAACGAGTTATATAGATGCTTGCACTACAGGCGAGCATGGAGAGATGTGCACGCTACCACTATGTGCAACTTTAGCAGCGTGCTAGAAAGCGTACACGCTACAAATGAATGGGGCCGGACGCGTGCCTGTTCCTGGGTCACACTTCACGTTAGTGGTGTCTAGTTTTAAGTGGCACGCCACTATTTTCTAAAGGACTAGCGAAGTTCAGTTTGGGCGCACCCTGCTAGTAATTTTGGGCTGGTGGGCATGTTGGGTTCACATTAGTCGCAGTGGGTAGTTCTACTGAACACTGCTAGTAGATGGTCATAAGCGGCGCACCTGTTTTGCGTGAACGCTTCTTCTATTTTAGCAAAAATAATTGTCGTGCGTCTAGTGCGGCACACCGCTTGTAGCAAAATCCTATAAATGATTTCTGCACTAGGGTAACAAACCTAATGGTGTGATATTTTTTACTGAAATGCTATCTTAATATAAAAAGTAAAACAATCATTTATTAATATAATTGTTGCTCCTATGGAACAAACTTATTGCTATAGTTGCAGCCAGCAAAGGGAGAAAACTAAATTCTTAGTGGTGTGTGCATAATTGATGTTAAAGCACTACCCCCTTCATTCTTAAAATTAAGGTGTATTTTGTTTCATTAAGACATGCATTTGACAAATAATTACTTCATAAATAGAAGGTTATACGACATGAAATTTGTGTCACTCGATTGGTATTTAAAAGTACTTTGTCATGATAGTGATTTTGTATCACATAACACTAGTAGAAAACATGGCTTTGGTCCAGGCCGGGTAAGCCCATTAATCCCGGTTCACTCACGAACCGGGACACATAGGGGCATAGGTCCCAGTTCGTGAGGCCAGGGGCCGGCCGGGCCTCGTGGGGCATTGGTCCCGGTTCGTCTGGCCCCTTTGGTCCCGGTTCCAGACACGAACTGGGACCAATGGGCCTCCCTCCTGGCTCACAATCATTGGTCCCGGTTTGTGGCTGGAACCGGGACCAAATAGGGTCCTTTAGTCCCGGTTCCAGCCACGAACCGGGACCAATGAGATGCCTATATATACCTCTTTGCCCGCGAGCAGCGCAGTGGAGTGCTCTGTTTTTTGGCCGGCCGTGGGAGAGCTTTGTGGTGCTCTAGCTCACCTCCCATGCACATGAGGTGTTCGATGAAATGCCCGAGCCACACTTAAGCTTTCTCCTCTCGAAGCTCCTTGTCCAAACTCCATTTTCCTCAAGATTTGTCTAGCTTTGGCGGTCCGTCCTATCCCGTCCCCGTCCTCACCGCCGTCGATCGCCCATGCCGATCTCGTCGCCGGCACCACCGTGGTGAGCCTCTTGATGCTATCTTCTTTCTAAAAGAAAAAAGTTCTTACTTGTATGATTTAGATAGATACTTGTGTAATTTTCTTACTTTTATTATTGTTTGTTATTATATAGTGCGATGATTTTGGTATGCGCCTCCGTCGGCCCTCGTCCTGTCTATAATTCGGATGTGGTATATATTATCTTTTGTAACTATTTGTTTCATTTAGTGTTTATGACAATGATGCCGACCAACCTGACATAGATTTTTTTATCTCGGAGGTATGTGAACCGGAAATTCCAACTGACCCTATTGTCGAGCGGTTAAATTTAGTTGAAGAAGAAAACAATTAGTTGAAGGAAAAATTGAAAAAAATTGAGGAGGAGAAGATGATATTGGAGTTCCATGTTGCGGATGTTGTCGATGATCACAAGATCAAGATGGATGCAATGCGCTTGAAGATTAGAAAGATTAGAAAATATGCCATTCATACTAAGGCTTGGTATCATTATGTCGTTGGATCAATTATTACCTTAGTTGCAATTATGATCGCATTTGTCGTTGCATTGAAATGTTTTAGATAGTTTCAATGTATGGTTTAATTAGATGCTCTGGAGAGCTATATATTGTTCTATGAGAACTATGTATGTACTTTGGTTTTAATGTGATGATGAACTTCTATTAATTTGGTCACTTATCTATTCGTGATGTTCTGTAATGGTTTTTGACACACTTAATTATATATAATGCACGCAGATGAACTGGCAACGGATGTACGGTGACAGACGCACGTCCGAGTACATTAATTGCATGCATAATTTTCTTGAAGTGGCTGAGGCAAACAAGCAGAATGGTTTTATGTGTTGTTCGTGCCCTAGATGTGGGAATACAAAGTCTTACTCTGACTCGGAAACCCTTCACACCCACCTGCTTTATAAGGGTTTCATGCCACACTATAATGTTTGGACCAAGCACAGACAAAGAGGGGTTATGATGGAAGACAACGAAGAAGAAGAGGACGATGGAAACTATGTGCCCCCTAAATGCGGTAATGCTGTAATGGGGAAGCTGAAGATCAAGAGGAACCAGACGATGTGCCCGATGATGATCTTCGACGGGTCATTGTTGATGCAAAGAGACAATGCGAAAGTGAAAAGGAGAAGCTGAAGTTCGATCGCATGTTAGAGGATCATAAAAAAGGGTTGTACCCCAATTGCAAAGATGGCAACACAATGCTCAGTACCACACTAGAATTGCTGCAGTGGAAGGCAGAGAATGGTGTACCTGACAAAGGATTTGAGAAGCTAGTGAAAATATTGAAGAAGAAGCTTCCAAAGGATAATGAATTGCCCGACAGTACGTACATAGCAAAGAAGGTTGTATGCCCTCTAGGATTGGAGGTGCATAAGATACATGCATGCCCTAATGACTGCATCCTCTACCGCGGTGCGTACGAGGATTTCAACGCATGCCCGGTATGCGGTGTATTGCGGTATAAGATCAGACGAGATGACCCTGGTGATGTTGATGGCGAGCGCCCCAGGAAGAGGGTCCTGCCAAGGTGATGTGGTATGCTCCTATAATACCACGGTTGAAACGTCTGTTCGGAAACAAAGAGCATGCCAAGTTGATGCGATGGCACAGAGAGGACTGTAGGAAAGACGGGAAGTTGAGAGCACCCGCTGACGGGTCGCAGTGGAGAAAAATCGAGAGAAAGTACTGGGAGGAGTTTGCAGGTGACGCAAGGAACGTATGGTTTGGTTTAAGCGCGGATGACATTAATCCTTTTGGGGAGCAGAGCAGCAATCACAGCACCTGGCCCGTGACTATGTATCTATAACCTTCCTCCTTGGCTGTGCATGAAGCGGAAGTTCATTATGATGCTAGTTCTCATCCAAGGCCCTAAACAACCCGACAAAAACATTGATGTGTACCTAAGGCCATTAGTTGAAGAACTTTTAAAGCTGTGGAATGGAAACAGTGTACGTGTGTGGGATGAGCACAAACAGCAGGAATTTGATCTGCATGCGTTGCTGTTTGTAACCATCAATGATTGGCCTGCTCTCAGTAACCTTTCAGGATAGACAAACAAGGGATACCACGCATGCACGCACTGTTTAGATGACACCGAAAGTATATATCTGGAGAAATGCAGGAAGAGTGTGTACCTGGGGCATCGTCGATTTCTTCCGACCAACCATCAATGCCGAAAGAAAGGCAAGCATTTTAAAGGCGAGGCAGATCACCGGAAGAAGCCCGCCGTCCATACCGGTGATCACATAATTGCTAAGGTCAATGATTTACAAGTAACCTTTGGAAAGGGTCCCGGCAGACTATCTGTTCTGAATGACGCTGAGGGACGTGCACCCATGTGGAAGAAAAATCTATATTTTGGGACCTACCCTGCTGGAAAGACCTAGAGGTCCATTCTGCAATCAACGTGATGCACGTGACGAAGAATCTTTGCGTGAACCTGCTAGGCTTCTTGGGCGTGTATGGGAAGACAAAAGATACACCGGAGGCACGGGAGGACCAGCAACGTGTGCACAAAAAAGACGGCATGCCTCCAAAGGAGTATGAAGGTCCTGCCAGCTACACTCTTACCAAAGAAGAGAAGGAAATATTCTTTGAATGCCTGCCTAGTATGAAGGTCCTGTCTGGCTTCTCATCAAGTATAAAGGGAATAATAAATATGCCAGAGAAAAAGTTCCAGAACCTAAAGTCTCATGACTACCACGTGATTATGACGCAACTGCTTCCGGTTGCATTGAGGGGGCTTCTACCGGAAAACGTTTGATTAGCCATTGTGAAGCTATGTGCATTCCTCAATGCAATCTCTCAAAAGGTGATCGATACAGAAATCCTACCAACGTTAAGGAGTGATGTGGCGCAATGTCTTGTTAGTTTCGAGCTGGTGTTCCCACCATCCTTCTTCAATATCATGACGCATGTCCTAGTTCATCTAGTCGACGAGATTGTCATTCTGGGCCCTGTATTTCTACACAATATGTTCCCCTTTGAGAGGTTCATGGGAGTCCTAAAGAAATATGTCCGTAACCGCACTAGGCCAGAAGGAAGCATCTCCATGGGCCATCAAACAGAAGATGTCATTGGGTTTTGTGTTGACTTCATTCCTGACCTTAAGAAGATTGGTCTCCCTCAAATGCAGTATGATGGGAGACTGACTGGAAAAGGCACGCTTGAAGGGGACTCAATAATATGTAGGGACGGGCATTATTGATCTCAAGCACACTACACAGTTCTACAGAATTCTACCTTGGTGACCCCGTATGTCGAAGAACACAAGAACATTCTGTGCTCCAAACACCTGGAGCAGTGTGATGACTGGATTACATGTGAACACATCAGGACTTTCGGCAGTTGGTTGCAAACACGTCTCGGAGGTGACAACATTGTTTCTGATGAGTTGTACTCGTTGGCCGGGGGACCATCTTCGACTGTATTGACTTACAAAGGGTACGAGATAAATGGGAATACATTTTACACAATCGCCCAAGATCAAAAGAGCACCAACCAAAACAACGGTGTCCGCTTTGATGTAGCAACCAAGAGGGGAAAGGACACATATTATGGTTACATAGTGGACATATGGGAACTTGACTATGGACATGATTTTAAGGTCCCTTTGTTTCAGTGCAAATGGGTCAATCTGTCAGGAGGCGGGGTACAGGTAGACCCACAGTACGGAATGACAATAGTGGATCTGAAAAATCTTGG
Source organism: Aegilops tauschii subsp. strangulata (assembly GCF_002575655.3). Classification (NCBI taxonomy): domain Eukaryota; kingdom Viridiplantae; phylum Streptophyta; class Magnoliopsida; order Poales; family Poaceae; genus Aegilops; species Aegilops tauschii. The sequence continues at coordinate 647,148,231 of NC_053041.3, read as the reverse complement.
GTACACAGACGAACCATTCGTCCTAGCCAATGATGTGCCGCGGGTTTTCTATGTGAAGGACATGTCTACCAAACCGAGAAAAAGAAAAGGTATGGAAGCGAATACATCATACGTTGAGCCAAAGTGCCACATAGTTCTTTCAGGAAAAAGAGACATCGTGGGATTGGAGGGCAAGACAAACATGTTTGAAGATTATGAAAAGTTTCATGAAATTCCTCCCTTCAAAGTCAAGGCTGACCCAAGCACCCTGTTAAACGATGAAGATTATCCATGGTTACGGCGCAATAAGCAAAGGACATGATACGTCTCCAACGTATCTATAATTTTTGATTGCTCCATGCTATATTATCTACTGTTTTGGACTATATTGGGCTTTATTTTCCACTTTTATATTATTTTTGGGACTAACCTATTAACTGGAGGCCCAGCCCAGAATTGTTGTTTTTGCCTATTTCAGTGTTTCGAAGAAACGGAATATCAAACGGAGTCCAAACGGAATAAAACCTTCGGGAACGTGATTTTCTCACCGAACGTGATCCAGGAGACTTGGACCCTACTCCAAGGAACAAAAGAGGCGGTCACGAGGGTGGGGGGCGCGCCCTCCCCCCCCCCCCCCCCCAGGAGCGCCCCCTGCCTCATGGGCCCCCTGTTGCTCCATCGACGTACTCCTTCCTCCTATATATACCTACGTACCCCCGTCAGATCAGATACGGAGCCAAAAACCTAATTCCACCGCCGCAACTTTCTGTATCCACGAGATCCCATCTTGGGGCCTGTTCCGGAGCTCCACCGGAAGGGGATTCCACCACAGAGGGCTTCTACATCATCACCATAGCCCCTTCGATGAAGTGTGAGTAGTTTACTTCAGACCTTCGGGTCCATAGCTAGTAGCTAGATGGCTTCTTCTCTCTTTTTGGATCTCAATACAATGTTCTCCCCCTCTCTCGTGGAGATCTATTCGATGTAATCTTCTTTTTGGGGTGTGTTTGTTGAGACCGATGAATTGTGGGTTTATGATCAGGTTTATCTATGAACAATATTTGAATCTTCTCTGAATTCTTTTATGTGTGATTGAGTTATCTTTACAAGTCTCTTCGAATTATCCGTTTGGTTTGGCCAACTAGATTGGTAGTTCTTGCAATGGGAGAAGTGTTTAGCTTTGGGTTCAATCTTGCGGTGTCCTTACCCAGTGACAGAAAGGGTTGCAAGGCACGTATTGTATTGTTGCCATCGAGGATAACAAGATGGGGTATTTATCATATTGCATGAATTTATTCCTCTACATCATGTCATCTTGCTTAAGGCGTTACTCTGTTTTCATTAACTTAATACTCTAGATGCATGCTGGATAGCGGTCGATGAGTGGAGTAATAGTAGTAGATGCAGACAGGAGTCGTTCTACTTGTCTCGGACGTGATGCCTATATACATGATCATACCTAGATATCCTCATAACTATGCTCAATTCTGTCAATTGCTCAACAGTAATTTGTTCACCCACCGTAGAATACTTATGCTCTTGAGAGAAGCCACTAGTGAAATCTATGGCCCCCGGGTCTATTTTCATCATGTTAATCTTTCTACGCTTTTATTATTGCTTTGCTCTTTACTTTTCCTTTTATTTTACTTTGCATCTTTATACCAAAAATATTATCTATCATCTCTATCAGATCTCACTCTCGTAAGTGACCATGAAGGGATTGACAACCCCTATTCGCGTTGGTTGCGAAGAGTTATTTGCTTTGTGTAGGTACGAGGGACTTGTGCACGGCCTCCTACTGGATTGATACCTTGGTTCTCAAAAACTGAGGGAAATACTTACGCTACTCTGCTGCATCATCCCTTCCTCTTCGGGGAAAACCAACGCAAGCTCAAGACGTAGCAGGACACAAGCGAATACTTTCTCTCTACAACTATTATGATGATACCTTTGATCTAGATTATCACTGCAGTTACATGTGAAGAAATGAAATGCCTTTTGTAACAGATGAGTTTTCGTATGAAACCCTAATACTTCGAAAGTGATTGTCCATTTTGTACACGAAGTGCATCCATTTTTTCCGTAACCCTCTCAACCTTTTAGCACATGCTATGTGGGTGAAATGATGATACCTTGCCAACTTTCACATTTGTAGTGCTTTTCAATTTTAGGGTAATTTAGCTTAAAAATCAGTAAATGCATGAAAAATACCAGATGAAGTCAGAAAGGGTTTAAAATTGATGATGTGGCTTTGAATGGTTCATTTTGAAAACACAAAAAGTCTGGAGTTCAAATAAGTTCAAAAAAATACCTTTGTAACAGATGAGTTTTCGTCCGAAACCCTGATATTTCGAAAGAGATTGTCTGTTTTGTACACGAAGTGCATCCAGTTTTCGCTGTAACCCTCTCAACTTTTTATAACATGCTATGTGGGTGAAATGATGATACCATGCCAACTTTCAACATGTTCAGAGTTCATTTGTAGTGCTTTATAATTTCAGGGTCATTTAGCTTAAAAAATCAGTAAATGCATGAAAAATACCAAATGAAGTCAGAAAGGGTTCAAAATTGATGATGTGGCTTTGAATGTGGCATTTTGAACACACAAAAAGTCTAGAGTTCAAATAAGTTCAAAAAAATGAAATCCCTTTGTAACAGATGAGTTTTCGTCCGAAACCCTGATACTTCGAAAGAGATTGTCCATTTTGTACATGAAGTGCATCCAGTTTTTGCCGTAACCCTCTCAACTTTTTAGCACATGCTATGTTGGTGAAATGATGATACCATGCCAACTTTCAAGCTTTTTAGAGTTCATTTGTTGTGCTTTTCAATTTCAGGGTCATTTAGCTCAAAGAATGAACTAATAGCAAAAAGAATGAACTAAAAATAATCAATTAAAATATTTTGCTATGATCAACTAAAACAAAACTATAAGATTCTTCAATAACAAAAATAATCAACTAAAAAGCTTTTATAAAACTCTAATAGCAAAAGGAATCAACTAAAAAGCTTTTATAAACCTCTAGTATTTTTGCAACTAAAATTATATAGAATTTATGCAACTAAAATTATCAAAGTATTTTCTGTTCAAAACATTAAAAGCAAAAAGAATTTTCATAAAGAAATTTTTTGTTAGAAACTTTAATAGCAAACTAAAATAACAAAATCTGTTTTTTGATTAAAAGAGATATTTAAAATAACCTAAAAACTACCAAATTGAATATAATGATAAAACACAGTGATAACCCGCAAGTATACGGGATCAATTGTAGCCTCTTTCGATAAGTAAGAGTGTCGAACCCAACGAGGAGCTAAAGGTAGAACAAATACTCCCTCAAGTTCTATCGACCACCGATACAACTCTACGCACGCTTGACATTCGCTTTACCAAGAACAAGTATGAAACTAGAAGTACTTTGTAGGTGTTGTTGGATAGGTTTGCAAGATAATAAAGAACACGTAAATAAAAAGTAGGGGCTGTTTAGATAAAGAAGCAATAAAGTTAGTATAGCGAGTGTGGAAAAGTGGTGGTAGGTGTTGTGAAATTGTCCCTAAGCAATTGACTACTTTACTAGACCGATAGCAGTTTTATGTGGGAGAGGCCACTGCTAGCATGTCATCCCTGACTTGGAATTCTATGCACTTATGATTGGAACTATTAGCAAGCATCCGCAACTACTAACGTTCGTTAAAGTAAAACCCAACCATAGCATTAAGATATATTGGTCCCCCTTCAATCCCGTATGCATCAATTTCTATGCTAGGTTGAAGCTTCTGTCACTCTTGCCCTCCAATACATAGTCCTATCAACATACAACTAACCCTATGGTGTGATCCACGCGCGCGCTCATATGATGGGCACCAAAGGACAGCAACATAACCACAAGCAAATTAAATCAATCATAGCAATTCATCAACCACCAATAGGACAACGAAAATCTACTCAGACATCATAGGATGGCAACACATCATTGGATAATAATATGAAGCATAAAGCAGCATGTTCAAGTAGAGGGTACAACGGGTTGCGGGAGTGTGGACCGCTGTAGATAGAGGGGGGAAGGTGATGGAGATGTTGGTGAAGATGGCGGAGGTGTTGGTGTAGATCGCGGTGATGATGATGGCCCCCGGCGGTGTTCCGACGCCACCGGAAGCAAGGGGGAGAGAGGCACCCTTCTTCTTCTTCTTCCTTGACCTCCTCCCTAGATGGGAGAAGGGTTTCCCCTCTGGTCCTTGGCTCCCATGGCGTGGGAGGGGCGAGAGCCCCTCCGAGATTGGATCTGTCTCTCTGTCTCTCTCTGTTTCTGCGTTCTGGTATTTTGCCCTGGCACCGTTTCTTTTATATCTGGAGATCCGTAACTCCAATTGGATTGAAACCTTCGTCCAGATTTTTCTCCAAAAATTAGCTTTCTTGCGGCCGAAGAAGAGCAGCAACCGCCTTATGGGTGGCCCACGAGGGGGGCAGGTGCGCCCCTGCCTCGTGGCCACCTCGGGCACCGTCTCGCGTTGATTCTTCTTCCCATATTCTCCAAATATTCCAAAAATATTCTTTGTCCGTTTTTATCCCGTTTGGATTCCGTTTGATATGGGGTTTCTGCGAAACATAAAACATGCAACAAACAGGAACTGGCACTGGGCACTGGATCAATATGTTAGTCCCAAAAAATAGTATAAATAGTTGCCAAAAGTATATGAAAGTTGAATAATATTGGCATGGAGCAATCAAAAATTATAGATACGACGGAGACGTATCAGCATCCCCAAGCATAATTCCTGCTCGTCCTCGAGTAGGTAAATGATAAAAAAGATAATTTTTTATGTGGAATGCTACCTAGCATAATCTTGATCATATATCTAATCATGGCATGAATATTAAGACACGAGTGATTCAAGGAAATATTCTATCATTTGACATAAAAACAATAATACTTCAAGCCTACTAATAAAGCAATCATGTCTTTTCAAAATAACATGGCCAAAGAAAGTTATCCCTACAAAATCATATAGTCTGGCTATGCTCCATCTTCATCACACAAAATATTCACATCATGCAGAACCCCGATGACAAGCCAAGCAATTGGTTCATACTTTTTAACACGCTTCAGCCTTTTCAACCCTCACGCAATACATGAGCGCAACCCATGGACATAGCACTTTAGGTGGAATAGAATATGATGATGGGGATTATGTGGAGAAGACAAAAAAGGAGAAAGTCTCACATCGACGCGGCTAATCAACGGGCTATGGAGATGCCCATCAATTGATGTCAATGCGAGGAGTTGGGATTGCCATGCAACGGATGCACTAGAGCTATAAGTGTATGAAAGCTCAACAAAAGAAACTAAGTGGGTGTGCATCCAACTTGCTTGCTCACGAAAACCTAGGGCATTTTGTAGAAGCCCATCGTTGGAATATACAAGCCAAGTTCTATAATAAAAAAATTCCCACTGGTATATGAAAGTGACAACATAAGAGACTCTCTATATGAAGAACATGGTGCTACTTTGAAGCACAAGTGTGGAAAAAGAGAATAGTAGCATTGTCCCTTTTTATATATTTTTTTTTCTTTTTGCGGGCTTCTTTGGCCCCCTTTTTTATTTAGGCTTCTTTGTCCTCTTTTTTTGGGACAATGCTCTATTAATGATGATCATCACACTTCTATTTACTTACAACTCAATGTTACAACTCGATAGTAGAACAAAGATATGACTCTATATGAATGCCTCTGGCGGTGTACCGGGATGTGCAATGATCTAGCGTAGCAATGACATCAAAAAATAGACAAGCCATGAAAACATCATGCTAGCTATCTTACGATCATGCAAAGCAATATGACAATAAATGCTCAAGTCATGTATATGATGGAAGTTGCATGGCAATATATCTCGGAATGGCTATGGAAATGCCATGATAGGTAGGTATGGTGGCTGTTTTGAGGAAGATATAATGAGGCTTATGTGTGATAGAGCGTATCGTATCACGGGGTTTGGATGCACCAGCGAAGTTTGCACCAACTCTCGAGGTGAGAAAGGACAATGCACGGTACCGAAGAGGCTAGCAATGATGGAAGGGTGAGAGTGCGTATAATCCATGGACTCACATTAGTCATAAAGAACTCATATACTTATTGCAAAAGTTTATTAGCCCTCGAAGCAAAGTACTACTACGCATGCTCCTAGGGGGATAGATTGGTAGGAAAATACAATCGCTCGTCCCCGACTGCCACTCATAAGGAAGACAATCAATAAATACCTCATGCTCCGACTTCGTTACATAACGGTTCACCATACGTGCATGCTACGGGAATCACAAACTCCAACACAAGTATTTCTACAATCCACAACTGCCCACTAGCATGACTCTAATATCACCATCTTTATATCGCAAAACTATTGCAAGAAATCAAACATATCATATTCAGCGATCTACAAGTTTTATGTAGGATTTTATGACTAACGATGTGAATGACCAATTCATGTCATCTCTCTAAATAGATATAAGTAAAGCAAGAGAGTTTAATTCTTTCTACAAAAGATATGCCCACGCTCTAACAAATATAAGTGAAGCAAAAGAGCATTCTACAAATGGATGTTTTCTATGTGAAGAGAAACAGGCAATCCAAACTTCGAATGATATAAGTGAAGCACATGAAGCATTCTATAAAGTCATACTCAAAAGATTTAAGTGAAGTGCAATGAGAATTATATAAATAAACCAAGGACTATCTCATACCAGCAAGGTGCACAAAAGAAAACTGAAAACTAAATGCAAAAAACGCTCCAAGACTTGTACATATCGCATGAACGAAACGAATCCGAAAACATACCGATACTTGTTGAAGAAAGAGGGGATGCCTTCCGGGGCATCCCCAAGCTTAGACGCTTGAGTCTTCTTGAATATTTACTTGGGGTGCCTTGGGCATCCCCAAGCTTGAGCTCTTGCCTCTCTTCCTTTTCCTCATATCGAGACCTCCTCGATCAAACACTTCATCCACACAAAACTTCAACAGAAAACTCGGTAAGATCCGTTAGTACAATAAAGCAAATCACTACTCTAAGTACTGTTGCAAACCACTTAAAATTTTGTTTTTGCATTGTGTCTACTGTAATATAGATTTTCCATGGCTTAATCCACTGATAGCAATTGATAGTTTCATCAAAACAAGCAAACTATGCATCAAAAACAGAATCTGTCAAAAACAGAACAGTCTGTAGCAATCTGAACATTCACCATACTTCTGATACCCCTAAAATTCTACAAAAATTAGGAAAAAGAAACAATTTGTACAGAAAGACGGTTCAAAAGGAATCGGAACCATTTGACGCTCCAGGTAAAAATCTAAAATCGCGCACTACAGACAAAGTTTCTGTCCTGCACCGTAGAAACCAACAAGCATTGTAAACATCCTAAAGGCAAACCTTGGCACATTATTTTTATAATACAATGGAATTGTACAAGGGGATAATTATTTTTGATGAAAAGTTTCTGTAATTAAGATTCACAAAGTTTCCGTGAGCATGAACAAAGTTCAAGGCTAGCTCCTACTTCAACAATGCTTATCTCTCTTACTTTCACTTTCCTTTTTAAAAAGTTTTGGGTTCCCCTCTTTATTTCTCTACGCCTAATGTCTCAGTAGGTAGGTAGTTCGTTCGTTTGTTTGTTTCCACCCTTCCATCGTTCTCCCCCCACCACCACGCGATCTCCCCCACCCCACCGATTTTTTTCCTCCCTCCGAAAATCAAGACCGACCGGTTTTCTCTACTCCTAACGGAGCAGCCAATCAACCAACGAAATAAATCTGCAGCCAATAAACCGGCAGCCATTCATGTATTCCATATATATATGGAGTAAATCGGCAGCGAATCAATCACGGACCCGGGATCATTCTTTTCTAGGGATCATCTAGAAGATTTTGGCTTTTTGTCTACCGACAAAAACAAATCGCTCCACGCGTAATCCTCTCTCCCTCTATCTGTCTCAGATCTCAGCCCTTTCACTTCTATGGTCCCCACACCGCCGCCTGCGTTGGCCTCATGCAGACCTACCGAACGACCACGTGAAGTGAGAGCTCTCGGCGCTCAAGATACGGGGGGAGGAGGAGACGACGGAGGCACCATGGTCGCGGTGGCGGTGGCATTCAAATCGAGAGTGGAGCTTGCCATGAGAATTGACAAGCGCGTGCTTGTGCTTCACTGCCCCCTCTGCACCCTCCCCTTCAAGCCTCCGTCTTGCAGTTGCAGGTTCCTCCCTTCCTTTCCTTCTTTCTTCCATACTTCGGCTGGGCTGGTGAAGATCTATTCTTTCGTGAAGATGTGCTGATTTACCGACCGACTTGGCGTCATGGCCTGCAGTGCAAAGGGGGTACTTGGCCTACGGCGGCTGCACTTCAGACAGTGCAAGACGCTCATGGACGGCATCGGGTTCTTCGACCCCTGCCCTGACCCGAGCCCGCGCTGGACGCCGTGGTGTCCTCGACCATGATCGAGTGCCCCGGCACCGGCTGACTGAGATACGTGACCTATGTGACCTACCTCAAAGTCACCAACCACCAGAGTGCATGCCGCTGCACGGAGCCCGGCAGCGGCTTCGTCGGCTGATGACCCACAAGTGTAGGGGATCTATCGTAGTCCTTTCGATAAGTAAGAGTGTCGAACCCAACGAGGAGCAGAAGGAAATGATAAGCGGTTTTCAGTAAGGTTTTCTCTGCAAGCACTGAAATTGTAGGTAATAGATAGTTTTATGATAAGATAAATTGTAAAGAGTAACAAGCAATAAAAGTAAATAAAGTGCAGCAAGGTGGCCCAATCCTTTATGTAGCAAAGGATAAGCCTGGACAATTTCTAATAATGAGAAAGGAGCTCCCGAGGACACATGGGAATTATCGTCAAGCTAGTTTTCATCACGTTCATATGATTCGCGTTCGGTACTTTGATAATTTGATATGTGGGTGGACCGGTGCTTGGGTACTGCCCTTACTTGGACAAGCATCCCACTTATGATTAACCCCTATTGCAAGCGTCCGCAACTACAAAAGAAGTATTAAGGTAAACCTAACCACAACATTAAACGTATGGATCCAAATCAGCCCCTAACGAAGCAACGCATAAACTAGGGTTTAAGCTTCTGTCACTCTAGCAACCCATCATCTACTTATTACTTCCCAATGCCTTCCTCTAGGCCCAAATAATGGTGAAGTGTCATGTAGTCGACGTTCACATAACACCACTAGAGGAAAAGACAACATACATCTCATCAAAATATCGAACGAATACCAAATTCACATGACTACTAATAGCAAGACTTCACCCATGTCCTCAGGAACAAACGTAACTACTCACAAAGCATATTTGTGTTCATGATCAGAGGAGTATTAATATGCATTAAGGATCTGAACATATGATCTTCCACCAAATAAACCAACTAGCATCAGCTACAAGGAGTAATCAACACTACTAGCAACCCACAGGTACCAATTTGTGGTTTTGATACAAGATTGGATACAAGAGATGAACTAGGGTTTTGAGAGGAGATGGTGCTGGTGAAGATGTTGATGGAGATTGACCCCCTCCCGATGAGAGGATCGTTGGTGATGACGATGGTGATGATTTCCGCCTCCTGGAGGGAAGTTTGCCCGGCAGAAAAGCTCTGCCGGAGCTCTAGATTGGTTCCGCCAAGGTTCCACCTCGTGGCGGCGGAGTTTCATCCCGTAAGCTTGCCCACAATTTTTTCCAGGATAAAATCCTTCATATAGCAGAAGATGGACACCTAGGGGCCACCAGGGGGCCCAGGAGACAGGGGGCGCGCCTAGTAAGGGGGGGCGCGCCCCCACCCTCCTGGCCAGGGTGTGGTCCCCCTGAGGTATTTCTTCCGCTCAATAATTCTTATATATTCCAAAAACAGGTTTCATGGAGTTTCAGGACTTTTGGAGCTGTGCAGAATAGGTTTCCAATATTTGCTCCTTTTCCAGCCAGAATTCCAGCTGCCGGCATTCCCCCTCTTCATGGTAAACCTTGTAAAATAAGAGAGAATAGCCATAAGTATTGATATATAATGTGTAATAACAGCCCATAATGCAATAAATATTGATATAAAAGCATGATGCAAAATGGACGTATCAACTCCCCCAAGCTTAGACCTCGCTTGTCCTCAAGCGAAAGCCAATATCGAAAAATATGTCCACATGTTTAGAGATAGAGGTGTCGATAAAAATAAAATACGGACATGAGGGCATCATGATCATTCTTATAACAGCAACATATATAGATTTTATAATGTGATTTCTTATGCTCAAGTAACAATCAATTCACAATGTCAAGTATGGTTCAAAAACTTTATTGAGAACTAACAAACTATAATCTCAGTCATTGAAGCAATTGCAATTTATCATAACATCAGAAAGAGTCATCAATAGAGCTTTTCAGCAAGTTCACATACTCAACTATCTTGCAGTCTTCTACAATTGCTAACACTCATGCAATATTTGTGGTTATGGAGTTTCAGCCGGACACTGAGAAAGATAGGGGCTTATTGTGTTGCCTCCCAACGTATTCACCTTTAGGTGATGTCAACAATAATAGCCCATGCTAACTTACATCCAATTGGATATATATATCATTATGTTTCAAACACGAGGAGCTTGCCAAAGGATGAAATAAAAAAAAGGAAAGGTGAAGATCACCTTGACTCAAGCTTAAAGCAAAGAAATAAAGTAAAAGATAGGCCCTTCGTAGAGGGAAGCAAAGGTTGTCATGCGCTTTTATGGGTTGGATGCACAAAATCTTAATGCAACAGAACGTCACTTTATATTGCCCCTTGTATGTGGACCTTTATTATGCAGTCAGTCGCTTTTATTACTTCCACAACAAGATCGTACAACGCTTATTTTCTCTGCACTAATAAGTCATGCATATTTAGAGAGCAATTTTTATTGCTTGCACCGACGACAACTTACTTGAAGGATCTTACTCAATCCATAGGTAGGTATGGTGGACTCTCATGGCATAAACTGGGTTTACGGATAATTGGAAGCACAAGTAGTATCTCTACTTGGTGCAGGGAATTTTGCTAGCATGAGGGGGAAAGGCAAGCTCAACATGTTTGGAAGGTCAATGACAATATACTTTAACTGAGATGTGAGAAAACATAAACCATTACGTTGTCTTCCTTGTCCAACGTCAACTCTTTTAGCATGTCATACTTAATGAGTGCTCCCAATCATAAAAGGTGTCCAAGATAATATATTTATATGTGAACCTCTCTTTCCTTATCACTTCCTATTAATTGCAACGATGACCAAAACTACGTATATCAACTCTCAACAATTTTTATGCCTCATACTTTCTATGTGTGAAGTCATTACTATCCACAAGATCAATATGAACTCTTTTGTTCTTTCTACTTTCTCAAGATCATAGCAAGATAGCAAAGCCCTTGACTCAACACTAAACTTTATTATAGATAGCTCACGGACTCGATTACAGAAAGAGATCATAAAGCAAAACTCAAAACTACTTGATATCAAAACTTCAATCTACTAGATCAATATACTACGAAAAGGATCGAACTAAATAAAGCGGTAAAGATAGGAGTGTGATGGTGATATGATACCGGGGCACCTCCACCAAGCTTGGCAGTTGCCAAGGGGAGTGCCCATACCCATATGATTATGTCCTCGGAGGTGGTGAAGTAGGAGTTGTTTTGGAGTCGGTTTACTTACCGTACCACATACCTATTCCTTTTCGGAGTCTGGAACGTTCTGGAAAGTGTCCCTTATGTATTCCTCCGGGGTTACAGTTTCAATAATATTAGTTTCAACATTAATAGGATTACCTGAAATATAATGTTTAATTCTTTGACCGTTCACCACCCTCGGACTTGTGCATTCGAAGTTGTTGATTTTTATGGCACCAGAACGATAGACCTCCTCGATAACGTAAAGACCATCCCATTTAGAGAGAAGTTTTCCTGCAAAAAATCTTAAACAAGAGTTGAATAGCAACACATAATCACCTACGTTAAACTCACGCTTTTGTATCCTTTTGGCATGCCAGCGTTTGACTTTTTCTTTGAATAGCTTGGCATTTTCATAGGCTTGGGTTCTCCATTCATCAAGTGAGCTAATATCAAACAACCTCTTTTCACTGGAAAGTTTGAAGTCATAGTTGAGCTCTTTAATAGCCCAATATGCTTTATGTTCAAGTTCTAGAGGTAAATGACAAGCTTTTCCATAAACCATCTTATAAGGAGACATACCCATAGGATTTTTGTATGGAGTTCTATAGGCCCATAATGCATCATCAAGTTTTTTGGACCAATCCTTTCTAGATCTATTGACAATCTGTTGCAAAATTAATTTGAGCTCTCTATTGCTCAATTCTACTTGACCACTAGACTGAGGATGATAAGGAGATGCAATTCTATGATTAACATCATACTTAGCAAGCATTTTACGGAAAGCACCATGAATAAAATGTGAACCACCATCAGTCATAAGATATCTAGGGACTCCAAACCTCGGAAAAATAACTTCTTTAAGCATTTTAATAGAAGTGTTATGATCAGCACTACTAGTTGGAATAGCTTCTACCCACTTAGTAACGTAATCAACACCAACTAAGATATGTGTATAACCATTAGAGGCAGAAAAAGGTCCCATATAATCAAAACCCCAAACATCAAATGGTTCAATAACAAGAGAATAATTCATAGGCATTTCTTGATGTCTACTAATGTTACCTATTCATTGACATTCATCACAAGATAAGACAAACTTACGAGCATCTTTGAAGAGAGTAGGCCAATAAAAGCCAGATTGCAGTACCTTGTGTGCAGTTCTATCTCCAGCGTGGTGTCCTCCATAGGATTCAGAGTGACACTTGCGTAGGATCTGTTCCTGTTCATGTTCAGGCACACAACGTCTAATAACACCATCTACTCCTTCTTTATAAAGGTGTGGATCATCCCAGAAGTAATGTCTTGTAGCGACCAGACCTCAGACGGTCAAGTCTCTGTGCATTAGTGTCATCCCTGGATCAGTAATAATGACACACACAGTACTCGAAGGATTTATAACAGAGTAGCAATCACACACTTATTACATCGAATGTCTCCAAAGAGAACTTATTACAATAAGTATGGCTTAAGGCCATCTAATAACGATAACAGCGGAAAGCTTGGAAGATAAGTGAGTCCATCAACTCCAACGGCATCACTGAGTATAGAACCACGACCTAAGGCACCTTACTCGTTGTCTGAAAAATCTGCAACATGAAACGTTGCAGCCCGAAAATGGGTCAGCACATGGAATATGCTGGCAAAGTAACACATAGAGAGTAATGAACAAAGTAATGCTATACTACATGCATATTTGGCTGGTGGAAAAGCTCTATGGTTACTGTTTTGCCAAAAGCCAATTTTTCCCTACTGCAAAGGAATAAATTTTATTTAACTATCATGGTGGTTGTTAAACATTGAGAATGGTTGACAGCATTCTCAATCCCAATTAAGTATCATTATCAAACCCAACAAAAATTAATTAAAGTAACATGATGAGATTCACATGATAATCCAAGAACTAGATACTCAAGATGTCCATAACCGGGGACACGGCTAACCATGATTAGATTGTACACCCTGCAGAGGTTTGCGCACTTTTCCCACAAGACTCGATCTCCTCTGTTGGATTTCTCGCACTACATGGTGTTTGAGAAACGGATGACCGAGACACAGTATTTCAGAGGCACTCGCACCTTACGATCGGGTAGACAGTACCACCTACATCCCCTACATCTGCTAGTCTACCACTGTAAGAGTTCGCACAACTTACTCAACTATGCTAGAGCCCATAATAGCTTGTGGCTGCACACGGAAGTTTCTAGCTTGAATAATCTCATGATCCCTTTGAACCTGGGTGGCGGTCCAAAAAGAAAAGCAGGCAATCCTGGAATACCCAGGTACCTCAATCCACCCAAATGTGTGTTTTAGTTGCCACCTTAAGTAAACCATTAATTAACAATCTCACATCTGTCACGGAAAACACTCAAACCCAATCCACATCTACTAGCATAGCATAGTAATATAAGCAAACGTAGAAGTAACTCCCAGGGTTTGATAATAAACAGGTAATAGGTACTACCTCATCTACTTCCCAGATCCCACAATTTAATTAGATCCTAATCATGCAGTGTTTGAGGGTTGATCTAATGCATTAAAACTGGGTAGTAAAAGGGGTATGATCAAAGTGTTACTTGCCTTGCTGATGATCCGCGAAACCTAGCGATTCGAAGTAACAAGCGGCGCACTACGGGTACTCTATCGCAAACAAACAAGCATACAATGAGTACTCATCTAATGCACAGGTAAAATTCAAATAAAAGATCTAACCAGAAAGTTCAACTTAAGAACTCCGGTTTGCAAAAAGAATCAAATCGAACGAAGCAACGAAAGTCAAACGGCGAAAGAAACAAGCTTCGTTTACTAATCTGGACCTAAGTCAAGTTTTACAGTGGCAAAAACTTGTTCGAGTTGGTTAAACGGAAAGAGGGTTTCGAGTCGAAACTCTAGGCGCTTGGATCGCCTGATTCCAATAAACGAGCGAAAAGTTATACTAGTTTGAAAATCGGATCAGAAATCGCAATCAGAAAAATCGCGGAATAAATCCGAGAAAAAGAAAAACGACGAACAGATTAACGAAAGAACGTTCGTTATCTGGATCTAAACGGTGAACGCGTTCGTTAAAACGAACGAACGAGCGAACGCTCGCTAATTAACCTAAACCGGAAAAAAATATCTAATAAAAATAAAAAACGGATCTAAAAAAACCGACGAAAACCGAACGGTTAACCGGAGAAGACCGGCGGCGGCGGCTACCTCCGGCGGCACCGGCGAGGCGGGCGGCGGGGCGGCGGGTCGGGCGGCGGCGGCTCCGATCGGCGGCGGGGCGGCGGCAGCGGGTGGGGCGGCGGCGCGGGCTAAGGTTTGCCCCGGGGTGGGCCGGCGGCTTATAAAGCCCGCGCGGGCAGAGTCCCGTTCCGGCACGGCCCAAAGTCGGTTTCGTTTTTTTTTAATAATTACGCGCAGAAAAACGATTAATAGAAATACTAAACGGACTCCAAAAATCCCGAAATAAAATTTTCCCGGCTTCTAAAATCAAGCCGGACAAGATGAACATATATTTGGGGCCTAAATGCTATTTTGAAAAATGCACATTTTCCCTAAATTCAAATAAAATATCAAAAAAACTCCGAAATAAAATCTTATTTGATTTTTTTATTAAATCTGCGATATTCCTATATTTTGGGGGGAAAGTAATTTTATTCCCTCTCTCATATTTTTGTAATTGGAATAGTTGAAGATAAAATAAATAAAACCAAGTGATCCTATTTTCAAAATTTGATAAAACTCAAATATGAAATAACGAAATCCCCAACTCTCTCCGTGGGTCCTTGAGTTGCGTAGAATTTCTAGGATCAAACCAAAATGAAATAAAAATATTATATGCAATGATGATCTAATGTATAACATTCCAAATTGAAAATTTGGGATGTTACAAACCTACCCCCTTAAGATGAATCTCGCCCTCGAGATTCGGGTTGGCTAGAAAATAGGTGAGGGTGGTCCTTCCGTAGATCTTCCTCTCGCTCCCAGGTGGCTTCATCCTCGGTATGGTGGCTCCACTGAACTTTGCAAAACTTGATAATCTTGCTACGGGTGACTCAGCTGGCATACTCGAGAATCTTAACTGGCTTCTCCTCGTAGGTCAAATCACTATCCAACTGAATCGCTTCCAATGGCACGGTATCTCTTAGCGGTATATCAACCATCTCTGCGTGGCACTTCTTCAACTGGGAAACGTGGAACACATCGTGAACTCCTGATAATCCTTCAGGTAATTCCAACTTGTAAGCAACTTCTCCCATACGTTCCAAAACCTTGTATGGTCCTACAAATCGTGGCGCTAACTTCCCTTAACTCCAAAGCGCTTAACTCCTCGAAGTGGAGATACACGAAGATAAACTCTGTCTCCGACTTTGTAAACTGTCTCCTTGCGTTTCGAATCCGCATAGCTTTTCTGCCTGGATTGGGCTACCTTGAGCCTATCGCGAATCAACTTCACCTTTTGTTCAGACTCTTTAATCAAATCCGGTCCAAACAACTGGCGGTCTCCAACTTCATCCCATAACAATGGTGTTCTGCACCTCCTTCCGTACAAGGCTTCGAAAGGGGCCATCTTCAGACTAGATTGATAACTACTGTTGTAAGAAAACTCCGCGTATAGCAAGTTGTCATCCCAACTGGATCCATAATCTAGCGCACAAGCTCTCAACATGTCCTCCAAAATCTGGTTCACTCTTTCGGTCTGTCCATCTGTCTGTGGATGAAAAGCTGTACTAAACTCTAGCCTCGTACCCGAAGTCTCGTGTAACTGATGCCAGAACTTTGAAGTAAACTGGGTTCCTCTATCTGATACAATGCTCCTCGAAACTCCATGCAAACATACGATCCTGGTCTTATATATCTTTGCCAACTTAGCACTGCTGTAAGTAGTCTTTAGTGGGATGAAATGAGCTACTTTCGTCAAATGATCAACTACAACCCATATTGAGTCATAGCCCGAACGAGTCCTGGGCAATCCCGTGATAAAATCCATACCTAGCTTATCCCACTTCCATTCGGGTATCGGCAATGGCTGTAGCAATCCGGCTGGCTTTTGATGCTCTGCCTTCACTTTCTGACATACATCACAAACTGCTACATACTCCGCAATATCCTTCTTCATTCTGGTCCACCAGAAAGTATCCTTCAAATCCAAATTCATCTTGGTATTTCCTGGGTGAATCGAATACGGTGAATCATGGGCCTCTTGCAAAATCAACTTCCTGATCTCGGGATCATTGGGCACATAAACGCGGTCCTCAAACCACAGGGTATCGTGCTCATCCTCACGAAATCCCTTGGGTTTTCCTTTACTCATCCTTTCCTTTATTTCGGCAATCTCCTTGTCTGTCTCATGAGCTTCTCTGATCTTATTCATCAAAGTAGACTGAATTTCTAATGCGGCAACATAGCCTCTCGGAACTATATCCTAACATAGTTCACGAAGATCCTCGGCTAATTCCTTCGGTAACTCTCCGGTCATTAATGTGTTTACATGGCTCTTGCAGCTCAATGCGTCTGCTACTACGTTAGCCATCCCGGGGTGATAATGCAATCTCATATCATAATCCTTTATGAGCTCCAACCATCTCCTTTGCCTGAGATTCAGCTCCTTCTGCGTGAAGATGTATTTCAAACTCTTATGATCCGTGTACACCTCACAGTGGTTTCCGATGAGAAAATGTCTCCATGTTTTTAGCGCATGCACTACGGCTGCTAACTCCAAATCATGCGTCGCATAATTCAACTCATGTGGCTTAAGTTGTCGTGAGGCATAGGAAACAACTCTTCCTTCCTGCATCAACACGGCTCCAAGTCCTCGACGTGAAGCATCACAGTATATTTCATATTCCTTGCGCTGATCTGGCAATATCAACACTGGTGATGTGACCAAACGTTTCTTCAACTCTTGGAAACTGGCTTCACATTCCTCAGTCCAATTGAACTTGGTGTCCTTCTTCAACAGCTCCGTCATAGGTTTAGCAATCTTCGAGAAATTCTCAATGAATCTCCGGTAGTATCCTGCAAGTCCAAGAAAACTCCGGATCTCTCCAACTGAGGTGGGTGATTCCCATCTTGTTACGGTGTCAACCTTGGTGGGGTCTACTGCTATTCCTTCTCCGGATATAATGTGTCCGAGGAATCCAACTTCCTTCAGCCAAAATTCACATTTGCTGAATTTGGCGTATAACTGATGTTCTCTGAGCTTCTCAAGTACCAAACGCAAATGCTCCTTATGCTCCTCTTCGTCCTTTGAGTAGATCAAAATATCATCAATGAACACTACGACGAACTTATCCAGAAACTCCATAAACACTTTGTTCATCAGGTTCATGAAATAAGCAGGTGCGTTAGTCAGACCAAATGACATAACTGTATACTCGTATAGCCCATACCTAGTGGTAAAAGCCGTCTTAGGTATATCCTGCTCTCGAATCTTCAACTGATGGTATCCCGATCGCAGATCGATCTTGGAAAATACCTTAGCTCCTTGCAATCGGTCAAACAGATCATTGATCATCGGCACTTGGTACTTGTTCTTGATGGTCACTTCGTTCAATCCTCGATAATCAACAACCATCCTTAAAAGATCCATCCTTCTTCTCCACTAGAAGCACTGGCGATCCCCAAGGTGAAGTACTTGGGAAAATATAGCCTTTATCAAGTAACTCCTTAATTTGCTTTTTAATCTCCTCCAAATCTTTTGCGGGCATCCTATATGGTCTCTTTGATATTGGCCCTGTGCCTGGCAAAAGCTCAATCAAAAACTCAATGTCTCTATCCGGTGGCATACCTGGCAACTCTTCTATAAAGACGTCAGGAAAATCCTTCACCACTGGTACTTCCTCCTGTACAACTCCTGATAAGGAATTTGCTTGAGTCCTCTTCGGCATGTGCCGGGATACATACTTGATCCTTCTTCCTTCTGGGGTGGTAAGCAAAATCGACTTACTAGCGCATTCAATGTTCCCTCCATACTTCGATAACCAATCCATGCCTAATATCACATCCAATCCTTGCGATTCCAATACTATTAGGTCCGAGGGAAATACGTAGTTACTAATCCTTAATGGTAACCGATCACACCATAAACTAGCCATATACTCTGCTCCTGGCGAGGTTACTAACATGGGTGACCTAAGGGCTTGGGTAGGCAGTTCATACTTATCCACAAATCCCCTTGATATGTATGAATGTGATGCACCAGTATCAAAAAGAACGAGCGCAGTAAATGACTTAACCAAAAACTTACCTATTACTGCATCTGGCTGTGCTTCAACCTCCTCCACGCTAACGTGGTTCACATGTCCTTTGTTGAAAGGGTTGGGCTTCTTCCTAGAGCTTCCATTACCATTTCCATTCTGGGCTTCAGGACATTCATTGGCATAGTGTCCAGTCTTCTGGCACTTATAGCAAGTGACTTGACTCAGATCTCTCTTGGCTGGGGTTGAAGGGTTGGTACAGTTCTGGCCGTTGCTTCCTCCATTCCCATTACCATTCTTGGGTCCACTATGGTTGTGTGAACCTCCTCCATGGGTATGCTGAAAAGGTCCTCCCGATTTCGGGGTAAAGCGTGGCTTCTGCTGAGCTCCAGAATTATACTTTCCTTGTCCATACTTCCTCTTGCGGTTTTCAATCTGCTGCTGCTTCCCTTCAATCATGAGAGCTCTATCTACCAACTCCTGGTAGTTGTTGAAGGTTGCTATCATCAACTGCATGCTCAGCTCATCATTCAGTCCTTCCAAAAACTTCTCCTGCTTGGCTGTATCTGTAGCAACGTCATCTGGGGCATAACGTGCTAACTTACTAAAGTCCTCCACATACTGGCCTACGGTGCGTCCTCCTTGGTGTAAGTTGCGAAACTCACGCTTCTTCATGGCCATAGCTCCCGCTGAAACATGGGCGGTACGAAAAGCTTGCTGAAACTGGTCCCATGTGACAGTGTCTGCAGGGTGTGTGGCTGTGTAATTCTCCCACCATGATGCTGCGGGTCCATCAAGCTGATGTGCAGCAAAACGCACTCTTTCCGCATCTGTGCATCCTGCAGTGGTCAACTCCCTTCCAACTTTGCGGAGCCAATCATCTGCAACAATCGGCTCGGTGCTACTGGAATACACCGGCGGATTCAGCCTTAAGAAACGGGTTAAGTGATCAACAGGTGGTGGAGGCGGTGGGTTGTTGTTGTTGTTGTTGTTCCCCTGATTCTGGTTCTGGACTAGCATCTGCATCAATGCATTCTGCTGCTGGATCAACTGAGTGAGCTCCGGTGGGAAAGCAAATCCGGTGTCACGTCTCGGAGGCATCTGAGGGTTTAGAAAAGATGAGTAGTCAGAATAGAATGAGGTCTATAGAGAAAACACTACCCATATGCACATGAGACAAAAACACACAATATCACTCATATCAATTCAAACAAGGGCATACAATCGATCTAACTATTGTTACAAAGTGCTCGGACTATACTATTTACATGGGGAAATTCTACTACTGATATGGTGGTCTACTAAAAAATTTGATCACTCGAAGACTCCATGATATCTGCTCCAGCTTCATCAACAAAGTCATCTTCACTTGGTTCCGAGTCAGTGTCGTCGATGATGATGTAGTTATCCGGGCAAGCGCAATCATCATCTTCTCCATTTGATGCTGGATCTCCCATGAATACTCCAATCTTCTTCTCCAGGTCGTCATTCTTCCCCACTAGTGCGACAATTTCCTCCATATAATCCTTGCGTGTAGCCTTGAGTTCTTCCTCCAGCTCCTTGATCTTGGTCAATGCCTTCTTCAGGTCTGCCATGCCTGCGCACATCTGGTTCTCCTGGCGACGAATGTGTTGGTTTTGCTCCTGGATGAAAGCCGCAATTGATCTGTCCTTCTTGGTGCTGATCATCTCCCATTTCTCATCTCGGCACCCACAAATCTGGTAGATAGTGTCCTTAAGCTCCTTGTGGTATACTTCTCCAATGCGTCCCATGGTGATGTGAGCTGCCATGCTCTTTCCTAGACTCCAGGTTGGTGCATAAAAGGAAAACTCTATGGGCTCGGTGACGGGCATGAACGTCCTTCCTGGAACTTGAACTTGAATGAACCAACGCTCCTCTTCTGGCAGTGTGGCGTTGTAGGTTCCGGTGAAGCTTGGAATTCCTATGTTCAGGTATCTAGTGACTTCCTTCAAGTGGCGTCCAAAGGGTGTATCCTCATCTGGTTGCATGAACTTGTTACTTGCATCCGCCATCCTAAAAGAGTAGAAAATGGAGAGGAGTCAGAAATGAGAAGAGAGTAGTGATCTATGGGTTAAGCTTAGTGGTCGTGTCCTACAGTTAGCGTGTGCTCTGATACCATCTTGTAGCGACCAGACCTCAGACGATCAAGTCTCTGTGCATCAGTGTCATCCCTGGATCAGTAATGCTGACACGCAAAGTACTCGAAGGATTTATAACAGAGTAGCAATCACACACTTATTACATCGAATGTCTTCAAAGAGAACTTATTACAATAAGTATGGCTTAAGGCCATCTAATAACGATAACAGCGGAAAGCTTGGAAGATAAGTGAGTCCATCAACTCCAACGGCATCACTGAGTATATAACCACGACCTAAGGCACCTTACTCGTCGTCTGAAAAATCTGCAACATCAAACGTTGCAGCCCGAAAACGGGTCAGCACATGGAATATGCTGGCAAAATAACACATAGAGAGTAATGAACAAAGTAATGCTATACTACATGCATATTTGGCTGGTGGAAAAGCTCTATGGTTACTGTTTTGCAAAAAGCCAATTTTTCCCTACTGCAAAGGAATAAATTTTATTTAACTATCATGGTGGTTGTTAAACATTGAGAATGGTTGACAGCATTCTCAATCCCAATTAAGTATCATCATCAAACCCAACAAAAATTAATTAAAGTAACATGATGAGATTCACATGATAATCCAAGAACTAGATACTCAAGATGTCCATAACCGGGCACACGGCTAACCATGATTAGATTGTACACTCTGCAGAGGTTTGCGCACTTTTCCCCACAAGACTCGATCTCCTCCGTTGGATTTCTCACAATACATGGTGTTTGAGAAACGGATGACCGAGACACAGTCTTTCAGAGGCACTCGCACCTTACGATCGGGTAGACAGTACCACCTACATCCCCTACATCTGCTAGTCTACCACTATAAGAGTTCGCACAACTTACTCAACTATGCTAGAGCCCATAATAGCTTGTGGCTGCACACGGAAGTTTATAGCATGAATAATCTCATGATCCCTTTGAACCTGGGTGGCGGTCCAAAAAGAAAAGAAGGCAATCCTGGAATACCCAGGTACCACAATCCACCCAGATGTGTGTTTTAGTTGCCACCTTAAGTAAACCATTAGTTAACAATCTCACATCTGTCGTGGAAAACACTCAAACCCAATCCACGTCTACTAGCATAGCATAGCAATATAAGCAAACGTAGAAGTAACTCCCAGGGTTTGATAATAAACAGGTAATAGGTACTACCTCATCTACTTCCCAGATCCCACAATTTAATTAGATCCTAATCATGCAGTGTTTGAGGGTTGATCTAATGCATTAAAACTGGGTAGTAAAAGCGGTATGATCAAAGTGTTACTTGCCTTGCTGATGATCCGCGAAACCTAGCGATTCAAAGTAACAAGCGGCGCACTCCGGGTACTCTATCGCAAACAAACAAGCATACAATGAGTACTCATCTAATGCACAGATAAAATTCAAATAAAAGATCTAACCAGAAAGTTCAACTTAAGAACTCCGGTTTGCAAAAAGAATCAAATCGAACGAAGCAACGAAAGTCAAACGGCGAAAGAAGCAAGCTTCGTTTACTAATCTGGACCTAAGTCAAGTTTTACAGTGGCAAAAACTTGTTCGAGTTGGTTAAACGGAAAGAGGGTTTCGAGTCGAAACTCTAGGCGCTTGGATCGCCTGATTCCGATAAACGAGCGAAAAGTTATACTAGTTTGAAAATCGGATCAGAAATCGCAATCAGAAAAATCGCGGAATAAATCCGAGAAAAAGAAAAACGACGAACAGATTAACGAAAGAACGTTCGTTATCTGGATCTAAACGGTGAACGCGTTCGTTAAAACGAACGAACGAGCGAACGCTCGCTAATTAACCTAAACCGGAAAAAAATATCTAATAAAAATAAAAAACGGATCTAAAAAAACCGACGAAAACCGAACGGTTAACCGGAGAAGACCGGCGGCGGCGGCTACCTCCGGCGGCACCGGCGAGGCGGGCGGCGGGGCGGCGGGTCGGGCGGCGGCGGCTCCGATCGGCGGCGGGGCGGCGGCAGCGGGTGGGGCGGCGGCGCGGGCTAAGGTTTGCTCCGGGGTGGGCCGGCGGCTTATAAAGCCCGCGCGGGCAGAGTCCCGTTCCGGCACGGCCCAAAGTCGGTTTCGTTTTTTTTTAATAATTACGCGCAGGAAAACGATTAATAGAAATACTAAACGGACTCCAAAAATCCCGAAATAAATTTTTCCCGGCTTCTAAAATCAAGCCGAACAAGATGAACATATATTTGGGGCCTAAATGCTATTTTGAAAAATGCACATTTTCCCTAAATTCAAATAAAATATCAAAAAAACTCCGAAATAAAATCTTATTTGATTTTTTTATGAAATCTGCGATATTCCTATATTTTGGGAAAGTCATTTTATTCCCTCTCTCATATTTTTGTAATTGGAATAGTTGAAGATAAAATAAATAAAACCAAGTGATCCTATTTTCAAAATTTGATAAAACTCAAATATGAAATAACGAAATCCCCAACTCTCTCCGTGGGTCCTTGAGTTGCGTAGAATTTCTAGGATCAAACCAAAATGAAATAAAAATATTATATGCAATGATGATCTAATGTATAACATTCCAAATTGAAAATTTGGGATGTTACAAACCTACCCCCTTAAGATGAATCTCGCCCTCGAGATTCGGGTTGGCTAGAAAATTGGTGAGGGTGGTCCTTCCATAGATCTTCCTCTCGCTTCCAGGTGGCTTCATCCTCGGTATGGTGGCTCCACTGAACTTTGCAAAACTTGATAATCTTGCTACGGGTGACTCAGCTGGCATACTCGAGAATCTTAACTGGCTTCTCCTCGTAGGTCAAATCACTATCCAACTGAATCGCTTCCAATGGCACGGTATCTCTTAGCGGTATATCAACCATCTCTGCGTGGCACTTCTTCAACTGGGAAACGTGGAACACATCGTGAACTCCTGATAATCCTTCAGGTAATTCCAACTTGTAAGCAACTTCTCCCATACGTTCCAAAACCTTGTATGGTCCTACAAATCGTGGCGCTAACTTTCCCTTAACTCCAAAGCGCTTAACTCCTCGAAGTGGAGATACACGAAGATAAACTCTGTCTCCGACTTTGTAAACTGTCTCCTTGCGTTTCGAATCCGCATAGCTTTTCTGCCTGGATTGGGCTACCTTGAGCCTATCGCGAATCAACTTCACCTTTTGTTCAGACTCTTTAATCAAATCCGGTCCAAACAACTGGCGGTCTCCAACTTCATCCCATAACAATGGTGTTCTGCACCTCCTTCCGTACAAGGCTTCGAAAGGGGCCATCTTCAGACTAGATTGATAACTACTGTTGTAAGAAAACTCCGCGTATGGCAAGTTGTCATCCCAACTGGATCCATAATCTAGCGCACAAGCTCTCAACATGTCCTCCAAAATCTGGTTCACTCTTTCGGTCTGTCCATCTGTCTGTGGATGAAAAGCTGTACTAAACTCTAGCCTCGTACCCGAAGTCTCGTGTAACTGATGCCAGAACTTTGAAGTAAACTGGGTTCCTCTATCTGATAATGCTCCTCGAAACTCCATGCAAACATACGATCCTGGTCTTATATATCTTTGCCAACTTAGCACTGCTGTAAGTAGTCTTTACTGGGATGAAATGAGCTACTTTCGTCAAACGATCAACTACAACCCATATTGAGTCATAGCCCGAACGAGTCCTGGGCAATCCCGTGATAAAATCCATACCTAGCTTATCCCACTTCCATTCGGGTATCGGCAATGGCTGTAGCAATCCGGCTGGCTTTTGATGCTCTGCCTTCACTTTCTGACATACATCACAAACTGCTACATACTCCGCAATATCCTTCTTCATTCTGGTCCACCAGAAAGTATCCTTCAAATCCAAATTCATCTTGGTATTTCCTGGGTGAATCGAATACGGTGAATCATGGGCCTCTTGCAAAATCAACTTCCTGATCTCGGGATCATTGGGCACATAAACGCGGTCCTCAAACCACAGGGTATCGTGCTCATCCTCACGAAATCCCTTGGCTTTTCCTTTACTCATCCTTTCCTTTATTTCGGCAATCTCCTTGTCTGTCTCATGAGCTTCTCTGATCTTATTCATCAAAGTAGACTGAATTTCTAATGCGGCAACATAGCCTCTCGGAACTATATCCTAACATAGTTCACGAAGATCCTCGGCTAATTCCTTCGGTAACTCTCCGGTCATTAATGTGTTTACATGGCTCTTGCAGCTCAATGCGTCTGCTACTACGTTAGCCATCCCGGGGTGATAATGCAATCTCATATCATAATCCTTTATGAGCTCCAACCATCTCCTTTGCCTGAGATTCAGCTCCTTCTGCGTGAAGATGTATTTCAAACTCTTATGATCCGTGTACACCTCACAGTGGTTTCCGATGAGAAAATGTCTCCATGTTTTTAGCGCATGCACTACGGCTGCTAACTCCAAATCATGCGTCGCATAATTCAACTCATGTGGCTTAAGTTGTCGTGAGGCATAGGAAACAACTCTTCCTTCCTGCATCAACACGGCTCCAAGTCCTCGACGTGAAGCATCACAGTATATTTCATATTCCTTGCGCTGATCTGGCAATATCAACACTGGTGATGTGACCAAACGTTTCTTCAACTCTTGGAAACTGGCTTCACATTCCTCAGTCCAATTGAACTTGGTGTCCTTCTTCAACAGCTCCGTCATAGGTTTAGCAATCTTCGAGAAATTCTCAATGAATCTCCGGTAGTATCCTGCAAGTCCAAGAAAACTCCGGATCTCTCCAACTGAGGTGGGTGATTCCCATCTTGTTACGGTGTCAACCTTGGTGGGGTCTACTGCTATTCCTTCTCCGGATATAATGTGTCCGAGGAATCCAACTTCCTTCAGCCAAAATTCACATTTGCTGAATTTGGCGTATAACTGATGTTCTCTGAGCTTCTCAAGTACCAAACGCAAATGCTCCTTATGCTCCTCTTCGTCCTTTGAGTAGATCAAAATATCATCAATGAACACTACGACGAACTTATCCAGAAACTCCATAAACACTTTGTTCATCAGGTTCATGAAATAAGCAGGTGCGTTAGTCAGACCAAATGACATAACTGTATACTCGTATAGCCCATACCTAGTGGTAAAAGCCGTCTTAGGTATATCCTGCTCTCGAATCTTCAACTGATGGTATCCCGATCGCAGATCGATCTTGGAAAATACCTTAGCTCCTTGCAATCGGTCAAACAGATCATTGATCATCGGCACTTGGTACTTGTTCTTGATGGTCACTTCGTTCAATCCTCGATAATCAACAACCATCCTTAAAGATCCATCCTTCTTCTCCACTAGAAGCACTGGCGATCCCCAAGGTGAAGTACTTGGGAAAATATAGCCTTTATCAAGTAACTCCTTAATTTGCTTTTTAATCTCCTCCAAATCTTTTGCGGGCATCCTATATGGTCTCTTTGATATTGGCCCTGTGCCTGGCAAAAGCTCAATCAAAAACTCAATGTCTCTATCCGGTGGCATACCTGGCAACTCTTCTATAAAGACGTCAGGAAAATCCTTCACCACTGGTACTTCCTCCTGTACAACTCCTGATAAGGAATTTGCTTGAGTCCTCTTCGGCATGTGCCGGGATACATACTTGATCCTTCTTCCTTCTGGGGTGGTAAGCAAAATCGACTTACTAGAGCATTCAATGTTCCCTCCATACTTCGATAACCAATCCATGCCTAATATCACATCCAATCCTTGCGATTCCAATACTATTAGGTCCGAGGGAAATACGTAGTTACTAATCCTTAATGGTAACCGATCACACCATAAACTAGCCATATACTCTGCTCCTGGCGAGGTTACTAACATGGGTGACCTAAGGGCTTGGGTAGGCAGTTCATACTTATCCACAAATCCCCTTGATATGTATGAATGTGATGCACCAGTATCAAAAAGAACGAGCGCAGTAAATGACTTAACCAAAAACTTACCTATTACTGCATCTGGCTGTGCTTCAACCTCCTCCACGCTAACGTGGTTCACATGTCCTTTGTTGAAAGGGTTGGGCTTCTTCCCAGAGCTTCCATTACCATTTCCATTCTGGGCTTCAGGACATTCATTGGCATAGTGTCCAGTCTTCTGGCACTTATAGCAAGTGACTTGACTCAGATCTCTCTTGGCTGGGGTTGAAGGGTTGGTACAGTTCTGGCCGTTGCTTCCTCCATTCCCATTACCATTCTTGGGTCCACTATGGTTGTGTGAACCTCCTCCATGGGTATGCTGAAAAGGTCCTCCCGATTTCGGGGTAAAGCGTGGCTTCTGCTGAGCTCCAGAATTATACTTTCCTTGTCCATACTTCCTCTTGCGGTTTTCAATCTGCTGCTGCTTCCCTTCAATCATGAGAGCTCTATCTACCAACTCCTGGTAGTTGTTGAAGGTTGCTATCATCAACTGCATGCTCAGCTCATCATTCAGTCCTTCCAAAAACTTCTCCTGCTTGGCTGTATCTGTAGCAACGTCATCTGGGGCATAACGTGCTAACTTACTAAAGTCCTCCACATACTGGCCTACGGTGCGTCCTCCTTGGTGTAAGTTGCGAAACTCACGCTTCTTCATGGCCATAGCTCCCGCTGAAACATGGGCGGTACGAAAAGCTTGCTGAAACTGGTCCCATGTGACAGTGTCTGCAGGGTGTGTGGCTGTGTAATTCTCCCACCATGATGCTGCGGGTCCATCAAGCTGATGTGCAGCAAAACGCACTCTTTCCGCATCTGTGCATCCTGCAGTGGTCAACTCCCTTCCAACTTTGCGGAGCCAATCATCTGCAACAATCGGCTCGGTGCTACTGGAATACACCGGCGGATTCAGCCTTAAGAAACGGGTTAAGTGATCAACAGGTGGTGGAGGCGGTGGGTTGTTGTTGTTGTTGTTGTTCCCCTGATTCTGGTTCTGGACTAGCATCTGCATCAATGCATTCTGCTGCTGGATCAACTGAGTGAGCTCCGGTGGGAAAGCAAATCCGGTGTCACGTCTCGGAGGCATCTGAGGGTTTAGAAAAGATGAGTAGTCAGAATAGAATGAGGTCTATAGAGAAAACACTACCCATATGCACATGAGACAAAAACACACAATATCACTCATATCAATTCAAACAAGGGCATACAATCGATCTAACTATTGTTACAAAGTGCTCGGACTATACTATTTACATGGGGAAATTCTACTACTGATATGGTGGTCTACTAAAAAATTTGATCACTCGAAGACTCCATGATATCTGCTCCAGCTTCATCAACAAAGTCATCTTCACTTGGTTCCGAGTCAGTGTCGTCGATGATGATGTAGTTATCCGGGCAAGCGCAATCATCATCTTCTCCATTTGATGCTGGATCTCCCATGAATACTCCAATCTTCTTCTCCAGGTCGTCATTCTTCCCCACTAGTGCGACAATTTCCTCCATATAATCCTTGCGTGTAGCCTTGAGTTCTTCCTCCAGCTCCTTGATCTTGGTCAATGCCTTCTTCAGGTCTGCCATGCCTGCGCACATCTGGTTCTCCTGGCGACGAATGTGTTGGTTTTGCTCCTGGATGAAAGCCGCAATTGATCTGTCCTTCTTGGTGCTGATCATCTCCCATTTCTCATCTCGGCACCCACAAATCTGGTAGATAGTGTCCTTAAGCTCCTTGTGGTATACTTCTCCAATGCGTCCCATGGTGATGTGAGCTGCCATGCTCTTTCCTAGACTCCAGGTTGGTGCATCAAAGGAAAACTCTATGGGCTCGGTGACGGGCATGAACGTCCTTCCTGGAACTTGAACTTGAATGAACCAATGCTCCTCTTCTGGCAGTGTGGCGTTGTAGGTTCCGGTGAAGCTTGGAATTCCTATGTTCAGGTATCTAGTGACTTCCTTCAAGTGGCGTCCAAAGCGTGTATCCTCATCTGGTTGCATGAACTTGTTACTTGCATCCGCCATCCTAAAAGAGTAGAAAATGGAGAGGAGTCAGAAATGAGAAGAGAGTAGTGATCTATGGGTTAAGCTTAGTGGTCGTGTCCTACAGTCAGCGTGTGCTCTGATACCATCTTGTAGCGACCAGACCTCAGACGATCAAGTCTCTGTGCATCAGTGTCATCCCTGGATCAGTAATGCTGACACGCAAAGTACTCGAAGGATTTATAACAGAGTAGCAATCACACACTTATTACATCGAATGTCTTCAAAGAGAACTTATTACAATAAGTATGGCTTAAGGCCATCTAATAACGATAACAGCGGAAAGCTTGGAAGATAAGTGAGTCCATCAACTCCAACGGCATCACTGAGTATATAACCACGACCTAAGGCACCTTACTCGTCGTCTGAAAAATCTGCAACATCAAACGTTGCAGCCCGAAAACGGGTCAGCACATGGAATATGCTGGCAAAATAACACATAGAGAGTAATGAACAAAGTAATGCTATACTACATGCATATTTGGCTGGTGGAAAAGCTCTATGGTTACTGTTTTGCCAAAAGCCAATTTTTCCCTACTGCAAAGGAATAAATTTTATTTAACTATCATGGTGGTTGTTAAACATTGAGAATGGTTGACAGCATTCTCAATCCCAATTAAGTATCATCATCAAACCCAACAAAAATTAATTAAAGTAACATGATGAGATTCACATGATAATCCAAGAACTAGATACTCAAGATGTCCATAACCGGGGACACGGCTAACCATGATTAGATTGTACACTCTGCAGAGGTTTGCGCACTTTTCCCCACAAGACTCGATCTCCTCCGTTGGATTTCTCACAATACATGGTGTTTGAGAAACGGATGACCGAGACACAGTCTTTCAGAGGCACTCGCACCTTACGATCGGGTAGACAGTACCACCTACATCCCCTACATCTGCTAGTCTACCACTATAAGAGTTCGCACAACTTACTCAACTATGCTAGAGCCCATAATAGCTTGTGGCTGCACACGGAAGTTTATAGCATGAATAATCTCATGATCCCTTTGAACCTGGGTGGCGGTCCAAAAAGAAAAGAAGGCAATCCTGGAATACCCAGGTACCACAATCCACCCAGATGTGTGTTTTAGTTGCCACCTTAAGTAAACCATTAATTAACAATCTCACATCTGTCGTGGAAAACAGTCAAACCCAATCCACGTCTACTAGCATAGCATAGCAATATAAGCAAACGTAGAAGTAACTCCCAGGGTTTGATAATAAACAGGTAATAGGTACTACCTCATCTACTTCCCAGATCCCACAATTTAATTAGATCCTAATCATGCAGTGTTTGAGGGTTGATCTAATGCATTAAAACTGGGTAGTAAAAGCGGTATGATCAAAGTGTTACTTGCCTTGCTGATGATCCGCGAAACCTAGCGATTCAAAGTAACAAGCGGCGCACTCCGGGTACTCTATCGCAAACAAACAAGCATACAATGAGTACTCATCTAATGCACAGATAAAATTCAAATAAAAGATCTAACCAGAAAGTTCAACTTAAGAACTCCGGTTTGCAAAAAGAATCAAATCGAACGAAGCAACGAAAGTCAAACGGCGAAAGAAGCAAGCTTCGTTTACTAATCTGGACCTAAGTCAAGTTTTACAGTGGCAAAAACTTGTTCGAGTTGGTTAAACGGAAAGAGGGTTTCGAGTCGAAACTCTAGGCGCTTGGATCGCCTGATTCCGATAAACGAGCGAAAAGTTATACTAGTTTGAAAATCGGATCAGAAATCGCAATCAGAAAAATCGCGGAATAAATCCGAGAAATAGAAAAACGACGAACAGATTAACGAAAGAACGTTCGTTATCTGGATCTAAACGGTGAACGCGTTCGTTAAAACGAACGAACGAGCGAACGCTCGCTAATTAACCTAAACCGGAAAAAATATCTAATAAAAATAAAAAACGGATCTAAAAAAACCGACGAAAACCGAACGGTTAACCGGAGAAGACCGGCGGCGGCGGCTACCTCCGGCGGCACCGGCGAGGCGGGCGGCGGCGGCTCCGATCGGCACCGGGGCGGCGGCAGCGGGTGGGGCGGCGGCGCGGGCTAAGGTTTGCCCCGGGGTGGGCCGGCGGCTTATAAAGCCCGCGCGGGCAGAGTCCCGTTCCGGCACGGCCCAAAGTCGGTTTCGTTTTTTTTTAATAATTACGCGCAGAAAAACGATTAATAGAAATACTAAACGGACTCCAAAAATCCCGAAATAAATTTTTCCCGGCTTCTAAAATCAAGCCGAACAAGATGAACATATATTTGGGGCCTAAATGCTATTTTGAAAAATGCACATTTTCCCTAAATTCAAATAAAATATCAAAAAAACTCCGAAATAAAATCTTATTTGATTTTTTTATGAAATCTGCGATATTCCTATATTTTGGGAAAGTCATTTTATTCCCTCTCTCATATTTTTGTAATTGGAATAGTTGAAGATAAAATAAATAAAACCAAGTGATCCTATTTTCAAAATTTGATAAAACTCAAATATGAAATAACGAAATCCCCAACTCTCTCCGTGGGTCCTTGAGTTGCGTAGAATTTCTAGGATCAAACCAAAATGAAATAAAAATATTATATGCAATGATGATCTAATGTATAACATTCCAAATTGAAAATTTGGGATGTTACAAACCTACCCCCTTAAGATGAATCTCGCCCTCGAGATTCGGGTTGGCTAGAAAATTGGTGAGGGTGGTCCTTCCATAGATCTTCCTCTCGCTTCCAGGTGGCTTCATCCTCGGTATGGTGGCTCCACTGAACTTTGCAAAACTTGATAATCTTGCTACGGGTGACTCAGCTGGCATACTCGAGAATCTTAACTGGCTTCTCCTCGTAGGTCAAATCACTATCCAACTGAATCGCTTCCAATGGCACGGTATCTCTTAGCGGTATATCAACCATCTCTGCGTGGCACTTCTTCAACTGGGAAACGTGGAACACATCGTGAACTCCTGATAATCCTTCAGGTAATTCCAACTTGTAAGCAACTTCTCCCATACGTTCCAAAACCTTGTATGGTCCTACAAATCGTGGCGCTAACTTTCCCTTAACTCCAAAGCGCTTAACTCCTCGAAGTGGAGATACACGAAGATAAACTCTGTCTCCGACTTTGTAAACTGTCTCCTTGCGTTTCGAATCCGCATAGCTTTTCTGCCTGGATTGGGCTACCTTGAGCCTATCGCGAATCAACTTCACCTTTTGTTCATACTCTTTAATCAAATCCGGTCCAAACAACTGGCGGTCTCCAACTTCATCCCATAACAATGGTGTTCTGCACCTCCTTCCGTACAAGGCTTC
Source organism: Aegilops tauschii subsp. strangulata (assembly GCF_002575655.3). Classification (NCBI taxonomy): domain Eukaryota; kingdom Viridiplantae; phylum Streptophyta; class Magnoliopsida; order Poales; family Poaceae; genus Aegilops; species Aegilops tauschii. Next base: position 647,116,016 of record NC_053041.3, on the reverse strand, counting down.
GAAAGGGGCCATCTTCAGACTAGATTGATAACTACTGTTGTAAGAAAACTCCGCGTATGGCAAGTTGTCATCCCAACTGGATCCATAATCTAGCGCACAAGCTCTCAACATGTCCTCCAAAATCTGGTTCACTCTTTCGGTCTGTCCATCTGTCTGTGGATGAAAAGCTGTACTAAACTCTAGCCTCGTACCCGAAGTCTCGTGTAACTGATGCCAGAACTTTGAAGTAAACTGGGTTCCTCTATCTGATACAATGCTCCTCGAAACTCCATGCAAACATACGATCCTGGTCTTATATATCTTTGCCAACTTAGCACTGCTGTAAGTAGTCTTTACTGGGATGAAATGAGCTACTTTCGTCAAACGATCAACTACAACCCATATTGAGTCATAGCCCGAACGAGTCCTGGGCAATCCCGTGATAAAATCCATACCTAGCTTATCCCACTTCCATTCGGGTATCGGCAATGGCTGTAGCAATCCGGCTGGCTTTTGATGCTCTGCCTTCACTTTCTGACATACATCACAAACTGCTGCATACTCCGCAATATCCTTCTTCATTCTGGTCCACCAGAAAGTATCCTTCAAATCCAAATTCATCTTGGTATTTCCTGGGTGAATCGAATACGGTGAATCATGGGCCTCTTGCAAAATCAACTTCCTGATCTCGGGATCATTGGGCACATAAACGCGGTCCTCAAACCACAGGGTATCGTGCTCATCCTCACGAAATCCCTTGGCTTTTCCTTTACTCATCCTTTCCTTTATTTCGGCAATCTCCTTGTCTGTCTCATGAGCTTCTCTGATCTTATTCATCAAAGTAGACTGAATTTCTAATGCGGCAACATAGCCTCTCGGAACTATATCCTAACATAGTTCACGAAGATCCTCGGCTAATTCCTTCGGTAACTCTCCGGTCATTAATGTGTTTACATGGCTCTTGCAGCTCAATGCGTCTGCTACTACGTTAGCCATCCCGGGGTGATAATGCAATCTCATATCATAATCCTTTATGAGCTCCAACCATCTCCTTTGCCTGAGATTCAGCTCCTTCTGCGTGAAGATGTATTTCAAACTCTTATGATCCGTGTACACCTCACAGTGGTTTCCGATGAGAAAATGTCTCCATGTTTTTAGCGCATGCACTACGGCTGCTAACTCCAAATCATGCGTCGCATAATTCAACTCATGTGGCTTAAGTTGTCGTGAGGCATAGGAAACAACTCTTCCTTCCTGCATCAACACGGCTCCAAGTCCTCGACGTGAAGCATCACAGTATATTTCATATTCCTTGCGCTGATCTGGCAATATCAACACTGGTGATGTGACCAAACGTTTCTTCAACTCTTGGAAACTGGCTTCACATTCCTCAGTCCAATTGAACTTGGTGTCCTTCTTCAACAGCTCCGTCATAGGTTTAGCAATCTTCGAGAAATTCTCAATGAATCTCCGGTAGTATCCTGCAAGTCCAAGAAAACTCCGGATCTCTCCAACTGAGGTGGGTGATTCCCATCTTGTTACGGTGTCAACCTTGGTGGGGTCTACTGCTATTCCTTCTCCGGATATAATGTGTCCGAGGAATCCAACTTCCTTCAGCCAAAATTCACATTTGCTGAATTTGGCGTATAACTGATGTTCTCTGAGCTTCTCAAGTACCAAACGCAAATGCTCCTTATGCTCCTCTTCGTCCTTTGAGTAGATCAAAATATCATCAATGAACACTACGACGAACTTATCCAGAAACTCCATAAACACTTTGTTCATCAGGTTCATGAAATAAGCAGGTGCGTTAGTCAGACCAAATGACATAACTGTATACTCGTATAGCCCATACCTAGTGGTAAAAGCCGTCTTAGGTATATCCTGCTCTCGAATCTTCAACTGATGGTATCCCGATCGCAGATCGATCTTGGAAAATACCTTAGCTCCTTGCAATCGGTCAAACAGATCATTGATCATCGGCACTTGGTACTTGTTCTTGATGGTCACTTCGTTCAATCCTCGATAATCAACAACCATCCTTAAAGATCCATCCTTCTTCTCCACTAGAAGCACTGGCGATCCCCAAGGTGAAGTACTTGGGAAAATATAGCCTTTATCAAGTAACTCCTTAATTTGCTTTTTAATCTCCTCCAAATCTTTTGCGGGCATCCTATATGGTCTCTTTGATATTGGCCCTGTGCCTGGCAAAAGCTCAATCAAAAACTCAATGTCTCTATCCGGTGGCATACCTGGCAACTCTTCTATAAAGACGTCAGGAAAATCCTTCACCACTGGTACTTCCTCCTGTACAACTCCTGATAAGGAATTTGCTTGAGTCCTCTTCGGCATGTGCCGGGATACATACTTGATCCTTCTTCCTTCTGGGGTGGTAAGCAAAATCGACTTACTAGCGCATTCAATGTTCCCTCCATACTTCGATAACCAATCCATGCCTAATATCACATCCAATCCTTGCGATTCCAATACTATTAGGTCCGAGGGAAATACGTAGTTACTAATCCTTAATGGTAACCGATCACACCATAAACTAGCCATATACTCTGCTCCTGGCGAGGTTACTAACATGGGTGACCTAAGGGCTTGGGTAGGCAGTTCATACTTATCCACAAATCCCCTTGATATGTATGAATGTGATGCACCAGTATCAAAAAGAACGAGCGCAGTAAATGACTTAACCAAAAACTTACCTATTACTGCATCTGGCTGTGCTTCAACCTCCTCCACGCTAACGTGGTTCACATGTCCTTTGTTGAAAGGGTTGGGCTTCTTCCCAGAGCTTCCATTACCATTTCCATTCTGGGCTTCAGGACATTCATTGGCATAGTGTCCAGTCTTCTGGCACTTATAGCAAGTGACTTGACTCAGATCTCTCTTGGCTGGGGTTGAAGGGTTGGTACAGTTCTGGCCGTTGCTTCCTCCATTCCCATTACCATTCTTGGGTCCACTATGGTTGTGTGAACCTCCTCCATGGGTATGCTGAAAAGGTCCTCCCGATTTCGGGGTAAAGCGTGGCTTCTGCTGAGCTCCAGAATTATACTTTCCTTGTCCATACTTCCTCTTGCGGTTTTCAATCTGCTGCTGCTTCCCTTCAATCATGAGAGCTCTATCTACCAACTCCTGGTAGTTGTTGAAGGTTGCTATCATCAACTGCATGCTCAGCTCATCATTCAGTCCTTCCAAAAACTTCTCCTGCTTGGCTGTATCTGTAGCAACGTCATCTGGGGCATAACGTGCTAACTTACTAAAGTCCTCCACATACTGGCCTACGGTGCGTCCTCCTTGGTGTAAGTTGCGAAACTCACGCTTCTTCATGGCCATAGCTCCCGCTGAAACATGGGCGGTACGAAAAGCTTGCTGAAACTGGTCCCATGTGACAGTGTCTGCAGGGTGTGTGGCTGTGTAATTCTCCCACCATGATGCTGCGGGTCCATCAAGCTGATGTGCAGCAAAACGCACTCTTTCCGCATCTGTGCATCCTGCAGTGGTCAACTCCCTTCCAACTTTGCGGAGCCAATCATCTGCAACAATCGGCTCGGTGCTACTGGAATACACCGGCGGATTCAGCCTTAAGAAACGGGTTAAGTGATCAACAGGTGGTGGAGGCGGTGGGTTGTTGTTGTTGTTGTTGTTCCCCTGATTCTGGTTCTGGACTAGCATCTGCATCAATGCATTCTGCTGCTGGATCAACTGAGTGAGCTCCGGTGGGAAAGCAAATCCGGTGTCACGTCTCGGAGGCATCTGAGGGTTTAGAAAAGATGAGTAGTCAGAATAGAATGAGGTCTATAGAGAAAACACTACCCATATGCACATGAGACAAAAACACACAATATCACTCATATCAATTCAAACAAGGGCATACAATCGATCTAACTATTGTTACAAAGTGCTCGGACTATACTATTTACATGGGGAAATTCTACTACTGATATGGTGGTCTACTAAAAAATTTGATCACTCGAAGACTCCATGATATCTGCTCCAGCTTCATCAACAAAGTCATCTTCACTTGGTTCCGAGTCAGTGTCGTCGATGATGATGTAGTTATCCGGGCAAGCGCAATCATCATCTTCTCCATTTGATGCTGGATCTCCCATGAATACTCCAATCTTCTTCTCCAGGTCGTCATTCTTCCCCACTAGTGCGACAATTTCCTCCATATAATCCTTGCGTGTAGCCTTGAGTTCTTCCTCCAGCTCCTTGATCTTGGTCAATGCCTTCTTCAGGTCTGCCATGCCTGCGCACATCTGGTTCTCCTGGCGACGAATGTGTTGGTTTTGCTCCTGGATGAAAGCCGCAATTGATCTGTCCTTCTTGGTGCTGATCATCTCCCATTTCTCATCTCGGCACCCACAAATCTGGTAGATAGTGTCCTTAAGCTCCTTGTGGTATACTTCTCCAATGCGTCCCATGGTGATGTGAGCTGCCATGCTCTTTCCTAGACTCCAGGTTGGTGCATCAAAGGAAAACTCTATGGGCTCGGTGACGGGCATGAACGTCCTTCCTGGAACTTGAACTTGAATGAACCAACGCTCCTCTTCTGGCAGTGTGGCGTTGTAGGTTCCGGTGAAGCTTGGAATTCCTATGTTCAGGTATCTAGTGACTTCCTTCAAGTGGCGTCCAAAGGGTGTATCCTCATCTGGTTGCATGAACTTGTTACTTGCATCCGCCATCCTAAAAGAGTAGAAAATGGAGAGGAGTCAGAAATGAGAAGAGAGTAGTGATCTATGGGTTAAGCTTAGTGGTCGTGTCCTACAGTCAGCGTGTGCTCTGATACCATCTTGTAGCGACCAGACCTCAGACGATCAAGTCTCTGTGCATCAGTGTCATCCCTGGATCAGTAATGCTGACACGCAAAGTACTCGAAGGATTTATAACAGAGTAGCAATCACACACTTATTACATCGAATGTCTTCAAAGAGAACTTATTACAATAAGTATGGCTTAAGGCCATCTAATAACGATAACAGCGGAAAGCTTGGAAGATAAGTGAGTCCATCAACTCCAACGGCATCACTGAGTATAGAACCACGACCTAAGGCACCTTACTCGTCGTCTGAAAAATCTGCAACATCAAACGTTGCAGCCCGAAAACGGGTCAGCACATGGAATATGCTGGCAAAATAACACATAGAGAGTAATGAACAAAGTAATGCTATACTACATGCATATTTGGCTGGTGGAAAAGCTCTATGGTTACAGTTTTGCAAAAAGCCAATTTTTCCCTACTGCAAAGGAATAAATTTTATTTAACTATCATGGTGGTTGTTAAACATTGAGAATGGTTGACAGCATTCTCAATCCCAATTAAGTATCATCATCAAACCCAACAAAAATTAATTAAAGTAACATGATGAGATTCACATGATAATCCAAGAACTAGATACTCAAGATGTCCATAACCGGGGACACGGCTAACCATGATTAGATTGTACACTCTGCAGAGGTTTGCGCACTTTTCCCCACAAGACTCGATCTCCTCCGTTGGATTTCTCACAATACATGGTGTTTGAGAAACGGATGACCGAGACACAGTCTTTCAGAGGCACTCGCACCTTACGATCGGGTAGACAGTACCACCTACATCCCCTACATCTGCTAGTCTACCACTATAAGAGTTCGCACAACTTACTCAACTATGCTAGAGCCCATAATAGCTTGTGGCTGCACACGGAAGTTTATAGCATGAATAATCTCATGATCCCTTTGAACCTGGGTGGCGGTCCAAAAAGAAAAGAAGGCAATCCTGGAATATCCAGGTACCACAATCCACCCAGATGTGTGTTTTAGTTGCCACCTTAAGTAAACCATTAGTTAACAATCTCACATCTGTCGTGGAAAACACTCAAACCCAATCCACGTCTACTAGCATAGCATAGCAATATAAGCAAACGTAGAAGTAACTCCCAGGGTTTGATAATAAACAGGTAATAGGTACTACCTCATCTACTTCCCAGATCCCACAATTTAATTAGATCCTAATCATGCAGTGTTTGAGGGTTGATCTAATGCATTAAAACTGGGTAGTAAAAGCGGTATGATCAAAGTGTTACTTGCCTTGCTGATGATCCGCGAAACCTAGCGATTCAAAGTAACAAGCGGCGCACTCCGGGTACTCTATCGCAAACAAACAAGCATACAATGAGTACTCATCTAATGCACAGATAAAATTCAAATAAAAGATCTAACCAGAAAGTTCAACTTAAGAACTCCGGTTTGCAAAAAGAATCAAATCGAACGAAGCAACGAAAGTCAAACGGCGAAAGAAGCAAGCTTCGTTTACTAATCTGGACCTAAGTCAAGTTTTACAGTGGCAAAAACTTGTTCGAGTTGGTTAAACGGAAAGAGGGTTTCGAGTCGAAACTCTAGGCGCTTGGATCGCCTGATTCCGATAAACGAGCGAAAAGTTATACTAGTTTGAAAATCGGATCAGAAATCGCAATCAGAAAAATCGCGGAATAAATCCGAGAAAAAGAAAAACGACGAACAGATTAACGAAAGAACGTTCGTTATCTGGATCTAAACGGTGAACGCGTTCGTTAAAACGAACGAACGAGCGAACGCTCGCTAGTTAACCTAAACCGGAAAAAAATATCTAATAAAAATAAAAAACGGATCTAAAAAAACCGACGAAAACCGAACGGTTAACCGGAGAAGACCGGCGGCGGCGGCTACCTCCGGCGGCACCGGCGAGGCGAGCGGCGGGGCGGCGGGTCGGGCGGCGGCGGCTCCGATCGGCGGCGGGGCGGCGTCGGCGCGGGCGGCGGCGGCGGGTGGGGCGGCGGCGCGGGCTAAGGTTTGCCCCGGGGTCGGCCGGCGGCTTATAAAGCCCCCGCGGGCAGAGTCCCGTTCCGGCACGGCCCAAAGTCGGTTTCGTTTTTTTTTAATAATTACGCGCAGAAAAACGATTAATAGAAATACTAAACGGACTCCAAAAATCCCGAAATAAATTTTTCCCGGCTTCTAAAATCAAGCCGGACAAGATGAACATATATTTGGGGCCTAAATGCTATTTTGAAAAACGCACATTTTCCCTAAATTCAAATAAAATATCAAAAAAACTCCGAAATAAAATCTTATTTGATTTTTTTATTAAATCTGCGATATTCCTATATTTTGGGAAAGTCATTTTATTCCCTCTCTCATATTTTTGTAATTGGAATAGTTGAAGATAAAATAAATAAAACCAAGTGATCCTATTTTCAAAATTTGATAAAACTCAAATATGAAATAACGAAATCCCCAACTCTCTCCGTGGGTCCTTGAGTTGCGTAGAATTTCTAGGATCAAACCAAAATGAAATAAAAATATTATATGCAATGATGATCTAATGTATAACATTCCAAATTGAAAATTTGGGATGTTACAAACCTACCCCCTTAAGATGAATCTCGCCCTCGAGATTCGGGTTGGCTAGAAAATTGGTGAGGGTGGTCCTTCCATAGATCTTCCTCTCGCTTCCAGGTGGCTTCATCCTCGGTATGGTGGCTCCACTGAACTTTGCAACACTTGATAATCTTGCTGCAGGTGACTCGGCTGGCATACTCGAGAATCTTAACTGGCTTCTCCTCGTAGGTTAGATCACTATCCAACTGAATCGCTTCCAACAGCACGGTATCTCTTAGCGGTATATCAACCATCTCTGCGTGGCACTTCTTCAACTGGGAAATGTGGAACACATCGTGAACTCCTGATAATCCTTCAGGTAATTCCAACTTGTAAGCAACTTCTCCCATACGTTCCAAAACCTTGTATGGTCCTACAAATCGTGGTGCTAACTTTCCCTTAACTCCAAAGCGCTTAACTCCTCGAAGTGGAGATACACGAAGATAAACTCTGTCTCCGACTTCGTAAACTGTCTCCTTGCGTTTCGAATCCGCATAGCTTTTCTGCCTGGATTGGGCTACCTTGAGCCTATCGCGAATCAACTTCACCTTTTGTTCAGACTCTTTAATCAAATCCAGTCCAAACAACTGGCGGTCTCCAACTTCATCCCATAACAATGGTGTTCTGCACCTCCTTCCATACAAGGCTTCGAAACGGGCCATCTTCAGACTTGATTGCTAACTATTGTTGTAAGCAAACTCCGCATATGGCAAGTTGTCATCCCAACTGGATCCATAATCTAGCGCACAAGCTCTCAACATGTCCTCCAAAATCTGGTTCACTCTTTCGGTCTGTCCATCTGTCTGTGGATGAAAAGCTGTATTGAACTCTAGCCTCGTACCCAAAGTCTCGTGTAACTGATGCCAGAAGTTTCAAGTAAACTGGGTTCCTCTATCTGATACAATGCTCCTCGGAACTCCATGCAGACATACGATCCTGGTCTTATATATCTTTGCCAACTTAGCACTGCTGTAAGTAGTCTTTACTGGGATGAAATGAGCTACTTTCGTCAAACGATCAACTACAACCCATATTGAGTCATAGCCCGAACGAGTCCTGGGCAATCCCGTGATAAAATCCATACCTAGCTTATCCCACTTCCATTCGGGTATCGGCAATGGCTGTAGCAATCCGGCTGGCTTTTGATGCTCTGCCTTCACTTTCTGACATACATCACAAACTGCTACATACTCCGCAATATACTTCTTCATTCCGGTCCACCAGAAAGTATCCTTCAAATCCAAATTCATCTTGGTATTTCCTGGGTGAATCGAATACGGTGAATCATGGGCCTCTTGCAAAATCAACTTCCTGATCTCGGGATCATTGGGCACATAAACGCGGTCCTCAAACCACAGGGTATCCTGCTCATCGTCACGAAATCCCTTGGCTTTTCCTTTACTCATCCTTTCCTTTATTTCGGCAATCTCCTTGTCTGTCTCTTGAGCTTCTCTGATCTTATTCATCAACGTAGACTGAATTTCTAATGCGGCAACATAGCCTCTCGGAACTATCTCCAAACATAGTTCACGAAGATCCTCGGCTAATTCCATCGGTAACTCTCCGGTCATTAGTGTGTTGACATGGCTCTTGCGGCTCAATGCGTTTGCTACTACGTTAGCCTTCCCGGGGTGATAATGCATCTCATATCATAATCCTTTATGAGCTCCAACCATCTCCTTTGCCTGAGATTCAGCTCCTTCTGCGTGAAGATGTATTTCAAACTCTTATGATCCGTGTACACCTCACAGTGGTTTCCGATGAGAAAATGTCTCCATGTTTTTAGCGCATGCACTACGGCTGCTAACTCCAAATCATGCGTCGCATAATTCAACTCATGTGGCTTAAGTTGTCGTGAGGCATAGGAAACAACTCTTCCTTCCTGCATCAACACGGCTCCAAGTCCTCGACGTGAAGCATCACAGTATATTTCATATTCCTTGCGCTGATCTGGCAATATCAACACTGGTGATGTGACCAAATGTTTCTTCAACTCCTGGAAACTGGATTCACATTCCTCAGTCCAATTGAACTTGGTGTCCTTCTTCAACAGCTCCGTCATAGGTTTTGCAATCTTCGAGAAATTCTCAATGAATCTCCGGTAGTATCCTGCAAGTCCAAGAAAACTCGGGATCTCTCCAACTGATGTGGGGGATTCCCATCTTGTTACGGTGTCAACCTTGGTGGGGTCTACTGCTATTCCTTCTCCGGATATAATGTGTCCGAGGAATCCAACTTCCTTCAGCCAAAATTCACATTTGCTGAATTTGGCGTATAACTGATGTTCTCTGAGCTTCTCAAGTACCAAACGCAAATGCTCCTTATGCTCCTCTTCGTCCTTTGAGTAGATCAAAATATCATCAATGAACACTACGACGAACTTATCCAGAAACTCCATAAACACTTTGTTCATCAGGTTCATAAATAAGCAGGTGCGTTAGTCAGACCAAATGACATAACTGTATACTCGTATAGACCATACCTAGTGGTCAAAGTCGTCTTAGGTATATCCTGCTCTTGAATCTTCAACTGATGGTATCCCGATCGCAGATCGATCTTGGAAAATACCTTAGCTCCTTGCAATCGGTCAAACAGATCATTGATCATCGGCAGTGGGTACTTGTTCTTGATGGTCACTTCGTTCAATCCTCGATAATCAACAACCATCCTTAAAGATCCATCCTTCTTCTCCACTAGAAGCACTGGCGATCCCCAAGGTGAAGAACTTGGGCGAATATAGCCTTTATCCAGTAACTCCTTAATTTGCTTCTTAATCTCCTCCAAATCTTTTGCGGGCATCCTATATGGTCTCTTTGATATTGGCCCTGTGCCTGGCAAAAGCTCAATCAAAAACTCAATGTCTCTATCCGGTGGCATACTTGGCAACTCTTCTAGAAATACGTCAGGAAAATCCTTCACCACTGGTACTTCCTCCTGTACAACTCCTGATAAGGAATTTGCTTGAGTCCTCTTCGGCATGTGCTGGGATACATACTTGATCCTTCTTCCTTCTAGGGTGGTAAGCAAAATCGACTTACTAGCGCATTCAATGTTCCCTCCATACTTCGATAACCAATCCATGCCTAATATCACATCCAATCCTTGCGATTCCAATACTATTAGGTCCGAGGGAAATACGTAGTTACCAATCCTTAATGGTAACCGATCACACCATAAACTAGCCATATACTCTGCTCCTGGCGAGGTTACTAACATGGGTGACCTAAGGGCTTGGGTAGGCAGTTTATACTTATCCACAAATCCCCTTGATATGTATGAATGTGATGCACCAGTATCAAAAAGAACGAGTGCAGTAAATGACTTAACCAAAAACTTACCTATTACTGCATCTGGCTGTGCTTCAACCTCCTCCACGCTAACGTGGTTCACATGTCCTTTGTTGAAAGGGTTGGGCTTCTTCCCAGAGCTTCCATTACCATTTCCATTCTGGGCTTCAGGACATTCATTGGCATAGTGTCCAGTCTTCTGGCACTTATAGCAAGTGACTTGACTCAGATCTCTCTTGGCTGGGGTTGAAGGGTTGGTACGGTTCTGGCCGTTGCTTCCTCCATTCCCATTACCATCCTTGGGTCCACTATGGTTGTGTGAACCTCCTCCATGGGTATGCTGAAAAGGTCCTCCCGATTTCGGGGTAAAGCGTGGCTTCTGCTGAGCTCCAGAATTATACTTTCCTTGTCCATACTTCCTCTTGCGGTTTTCAATCTGCTGCTGCTTCCCTTCAATCATGAGAGCTCTATCTACCAACTCCTGGTAGTTGTTGAAGGTTGCTATCATCAACTGCATGCTCAGCTCATCATTCAGTCCTTCCAAAAACTTCTCCTGCTTGGCTCTATCTGTAGCAACGTCATCTGGGGCATAACGTGCTAACCTACTAAAGTCCTCCACATACTGGCCTACGGTGCGTCCTCCTTGGCGTAAGTTGCGAAACTCACGCTTCTTCATGGCTATAGCTCCCGCTGAAACATGGGCGGTACGAAAAGCTTGCTGAAACTGGTCCCATGTGACAGTGTCTGCAGGGTGTGTGGCTGTGTAATTCTCCCACCATGATGCTGCGGGTCCATCAAGCTGATGTGCGGCAAAACGTACTCTTTCCGCATCTGTGCATCCTGCAGTGGTCAACTCCCTTCCAACTTTGCGGAGCCAATCATTTGCAACAATCGGCATACAATCGATCTAACTATTGTTACAAAGTGCTCGGCCTATACTATTTACATGGGGAAATTCTACTACTGATATGGTGGTTTACTAAAAAAAATTGATTGGTCGAAGACTCCATGATATCTGCTCCAGCTTCATCAACAAAGTCATCTTCACTTGGTTCCGAGTAGGTGTCGTCAATGATGATGTAGTTATCCGGGCAAGCGCAATCATCATCTTCTCCATTTGATGCTGGATCTCCCATGAATACTCCAATCTTCTTCTCCAGGTCGTCATTCTTCCCCACTAGTGCGACAATTTCCTCCATATAATCCTTGCGTGTAGCCTTGAGTTCTTCCTCCAGCTCCTTGATCTTGCTCAACGCCTTCTTCAGGTCTGCCATGCCTGCGCACAACTGGTTCTCCTGGCGATGAATGTGCTGGTTTTGCTCCTGGATGAAAGCTGCAATTGATCTGTCCTTCTTGGTGCTGATCATCTCCCATTGCTCATCTCGGCACCCACAAATCTGGTAGATACTGTCCTTAAGCTCCTTGTGGTATACTTCTCCAATGCGTCCCATGGTGATGTGAGCTGCCATGCTCTTTCCTAGACTCCAGGTTGGTGCATCAAAGGAAAACTCTATGGGCTCGGTGACGGGCATGAACGTCCTTCCTGGAACTTGAACTTGAACGAACCAGCGCTCCTCTTCTGGCAGTGTGGCATTGTAGGTTGCGATGAAGCTTGGAATTCCTATGTTCGGGTATCTAGTGACTTCCTTCAAGTGGCGTCCAAAGGGTGTATCCTCATCTGGTTGCATGAACTTGTTCCTTGCATCCGCCATCCTAAAAGAGTAGAAAATGGAGAGGAGTCCGAAATGAGAAGAGAGTAGTGATCTATGGGTTAAGCTTAGTGGTCGTGTCCTACAGTCAGCGTGTGCTCTGATACCATCTTGTAGCGACCAGACCTCAGACGGTCAAGTCTCTGTGCATCAGTGTCATCCCTGGATCAGTAATGTTGACACGCACAGTACTCGAAGGATTTATAACAGAGTAGCAATCACACACTTATTACATCGAATGTCTCCAAAGAGAACTTATTACAATGAGTATGGATTAAGGCCATCTAATAACGATAACAACGGAAAGCTTGGAAGATAAGTGAGTCCATCAACTCCAACGGCATCACTGAGTATAGAACCACGACCTAAGGCACCTTACTCGTCGTCTGAAAAATCTGCAACATGAAACGTTGCAGCCCGAAAATGGGTCAGCACATGGAATATGCTGGCAAAATAACACATAGAGAGTAATGAACAAAGTAATGCTATACTACATGCATATTTGGCTAGTGGAAAAGCTATATGGTTACTGTTTTGCGAAAAGCCAATTTTTCCCTACTTCAAAGGAATAAATTTTATTTAACTATCATGGTGGTTGTTAAACATTGAGAATGGTTGACAGCATTCTCAATCCCAATTAAGTATCATCATCAAACCCAACAAAAATTAATTAAAGTAACATGATGAGATTCAAGTTATAATCCAAGAACTAGATACTCATGATGTCCATAACCAGGGACACGGCTAACCATGATTAGATTATACACTCTGCAGAGGTTTGCGCACTTTTCCCCACAAGACTCGATCTCCTCCGTTGGATTTCTCGCACTACAAGGTGTTTGAGAAACGGATGACCGAGACACAGTCTTTCAGAGGCACTCGCACCTTACGATCGGGTAGACAGTACCACCTACATCCCCTACATCTGCTAGTCTACCACTGTAAGAGTTCGCACAACTTACTCAACTATGCTAGAGCCCATAATAGCTTGTGGCTGCACACAGAAGTTTCTAGCGTGAATAATCTCATGATCCCTTTGAACCAGGGTGGCGGTCCAAAAAGAAAAGAAGGCAATCCTGGAAAACCCAGGTACCACAATCCACCCAGATGTGTGTTTTAGTTGCCACCTTAAGTAAACCATTAATTAACAATCTCACATCTGTCGTGGAAAACACTCAAAACCAATCCACGTCTACTAGCATAGCATAGCAATATAAGCAAACGTAGAAGTAACTCCCAGGGTTTGATAATAAACAGGTAATAGGTACTACCTCATCTACTTCCCAGATCCCACAATTTAATTAGATCCTAATCATACAATGTTTGAGGGTTGATCTAATGCATTAAAACTGGGTAGTAAAAGGGGTATGATCAAAGTGTTACTTGCCTTGCTGATGATCCGCGAAACCTAGCGATTCGAAGTAACAAGCGGCGCACTCCGGGTACTCTATCGCAAACAAACAAGCATACAATGAGTACTCATCTAATGCACAGGTAAAATTCAAATAAAAGATCTAACCAGAAAGTTCAACTTAAGAACTCCGGTTTGCAAAAAGAATCAAATCGAACGAAGCAACGAAAGTCAAACGGCGAAAGAAACAAGCCTCGTTTACTAATCTGGAGCTAAGTCAAGTTTTACAGAAGCAAAAACTTGTTTGAGTAGGTTAAACGGAAAGAGGGTTTCGAGACGAAACTCTAGGCGCTTGAATCGCCTGATTCCGATAAACGAGCGAAAAGTTATACTAGTTTGAAAATCGGATCAGAAATCGCGATTAGAAAAATCACGGAATAAATCCGAGAAAAAGAAAAACGACGAACAGATTAACGAACCTACGTTCGTTATCTGGATCTAAACGGTGAACGCATTCGTTGAAACGAACGAACGAGCGAACGCTCGCTAATTAACCTAAACCGAAAAAAACGATCTAATAAAAATAAAAAAACGGATCTAAAAAAACCAACGAAAACCGAACGGTTAACCGGAGAAGACTGGCGGCGGCGGCTACCCCCGGCGGCTCCGGCGAGGCGGGCGGCGGGGCGGCGGGTCGGGCGGCGGCGGGGCGGCGGCTCCGGTCGGCGGCTGGGCGGCGTCGGCGCGGGCGGCGGCGGCGGCGGCTCGGGTTAGGGTTTGGCCCGGGGTGGGCCGGTGGCTTATAAAGCCCACCCGGGCAGATTCCCGCTCGGGCACGGCCCAAAGTCGGTTTCGTTTTTTTAAATAATTGCGCGCAGAAAAATGATTAAAAGAAATACTAAACGGACTCCAAAAATCCTGAAATAAATTTCCCCCGGCTTCTAAAATCAGGCCGGACAAGATGAACATTTATTTGGGGCCTAAATGCAATTTTAAAAAAACGCACATTTTCCTAAATTCAAATAAAATATTAAAAAAACTCCGAAATAAAATCTTATTTGATTTTTTATTAAATCTTCGATATTCCTATATTTTGGGAATGTCATTTAATTCCCTCTCTCATATTTTTGTAATTGGAATAGTTGAAGATAATATAAATAAAACCAAGTGATCCTATTTTCAAAATTTGATAAAACTCAAATATGAAATAACGAAATCCCCAACTCTCTCCGTGGGTCCTTGAGTTGCGTAGAATTTCTAGGATCAAACCAAAATGAAATAAAAATATGATATGCAATGATGATCTAATGTATAACATTCCAAATTGAAAATTTGGGATGTTACATGTCTTAAATCATAAAAGAACTTTTTCTTTTGCTGGTATGTGAAACTAGGCGGTATAAATTTAGCAACAATGTAATTAGCATAATCAGCATACCAAGGAGCAGTACGAGAAGCATTAATGACTGCTAATTGTTCATCAGGAAAGCTATCATCAATAGGCAGTGGGTCATCAAGAACATTCTCTAACCTAGACAAGTTGTCTGCAACGGGGTTCTCAGCTCCCTCCCTTTCTATCAATAATATGTAAATCAAATTCTTGGAGCAAGAGAACATATCTAATGAGTCTAGGCTTAGCATCTTTCTTTTCCATAAGATATTTAATAGCAGCATGATCAGTGTGAATAGTAACTTTGGAATCAACAGTATATGGTCTAAACTTATCACATGCAAACACAACTGCTCAGAATTCTTTTTAGTAGTAGCATAATTTCTCTGGGCAGTATCAAGAGTCTTACTAGCATACTGGATAACATTCAATTTATTATCAACTCTTTGCCCTAGAACAGCACCTACAGCATAATCACTAGCATCACACATAATTTCAAAAGGTAAATTCCAATCAGGTGGCTGAACAATAGGTGCAGTGATCAAAGCTTTCTTAAGTATTTCAAAAGCTTGTACACAATCATCATCGAAGACAAAAGGAATATCTTTTTGCAATAAATTAGTTAGAGGCCTAGAGATTTTAGAAAAGTCCTTAATGAACCTCCTATAAAAACCGGCATGACCAAGGAAACTTCTTATACCTTTTATGTCCTTGGGACATGGCATCTTTTCAATAGCATCAACTTTAGCTTTATCAACTTCAATACCTTTCTCGAAGATCTTGTGCCCTAAGACAATGCCTTCATTAACCATAAAGTGAAACTTTTCCCAATTCAGGACGAGACTAGTGTCTTCGCATCTCTGCAAAACTCGATCAAGGTTGCTCAAGCAATCATCAAAAGAGGATCCATAAACGGAGAAGTCATCCATGAATACCTCACAAATCTTTTCACAAAAATCAGAGAATATAGCCATCATGCATCTTTGAAAGGTAGCAGGTGCATTACATAAACCAAAAGGCATGCGTCTATAAGCAAAAGTACCGAAAGGGCAAGTAAAAGTAGTTTTTGATTGATCCCCTGCTGACACAGGTATCTGAGAGAAATCAGAATAGCCATCTAGAAAGCAAAAATGTGTGTGTTTGGATAGTCTTTCTAGCATTTGATCAATAAAAGGTAAAGGCTAATGATCTTTCTTAGTAGCTTTATTTAATTTACGGAAATCAATTACCATCCTATAACCTGTAATAATTCTTTGCGGGATCAATTCATCTTTATCATTAGGAACAACGGTAATACCTCCCTTTTTAGGAACACAGTGGACAGGGCTTACCCAATCACTATCAGCAACGGGATAAATTATACCTGCCTCAAGGAGCTTTAGTATCTCCTTTCTTACCACTTCTTTCATTTTGGGATTCAGTCGTCGTTGAGGATCTCTAACTGGTTTGGCATCTTTCTCCAGTGAAATTTTGTGTTGGCATAACGTGGGACTAATGCCCTTAAGATCATCCAGAGTATATCCAATAGCAGCACGGTGCTTCTTCAGAGTTTTCAATAACCTTTCTTCTTCTTGCTCTAAAAGGTTAGCACTAATAATAACAGGATATATTTTCTTTTCATCAAGATAAGCATACTTAAGATTATCAGGTAATGGTTTGAGTTCAAACACGGGATCACCCTTGGGCGGAGGGGGATCCCCAAGAATTTCAACGGGAAGGTTACGTTTCCGCAAAGGTTCCTGTTTAAGCAACACTTCATCTATTTCCCTTCTTTCATTCATAAACATATCATTTTCATGGTCTAGCAAATATTGTTCTAATGGATCAGTAGGAGGTACGGCAATAGAAGCAAGACCAATAATTTCATCCTTACTGGGTGATTCCCTATTACGAGGTTGTCTACGAAACTTAGCAAAATTAAACTCATGAGACATACCATCTAAGTCAATGGTGACAGCATCTTTTCCGCAATCAGTCCTAGCATTAACTGTATTTAAGAAGGGTCTACCAAAAATAATGGGACAAAAATCATCTTGTGGGGAACTAAGAACAAGAAAATCAGCAGGATATTTAACCTTCCCACACAAGACTTCAACATCTCTAACAATCCCAATTGGTGAAATAGTATCTCTATTGGCAAGCTTGGTAGTAACATCAATATCTTCCAATTCAGCGGGTGCATATCATGCATAATTTCTTTATATAAGTCATAGGGTATTGCACTAGCACTAGCACCCATATCACATAAGCCATGATAACAGTGATCTCCTATTTTAACCGAAATGACAGGCATGCCTACAACAGGTCTATGTATCTTAGTATCGGGTTTAGCAATATTAGCAGCTTCCTCACGTAAATAAATAACATGCCCATCTATATCATCATCCAATAGATCTTTAACCATAGCAATACTAGGTTCAACATTGATTTTCTCAGGAGGTGTATAAGTCCTAGTATTACTCTTACGAACAACAGTCGAAGTTTTAGCATGATCCTTTATCCTAACAGGAAAAGGAGGTTTCTCAACATAAGTAGTAGGGACAATAGGATCACTATAAGTAACAATCTTTTCTTCAACTGTAATAGGTGCAACTACTTTTACTTCAACGGGAGGATTATATTTAAACCACTTCTCCTTAGGGAGATCAATGTGAGTAGCAAAAGATTCACAGAAAGAAGCTACTATCACAGAGTCAAGTCCATATTTAGCGCTAAATCCACGAAAAGCATCGGTATCCATAAAAGATTTAACACAATCAAACTTAGGTGTCATACTTGACTCCTTACCATCGTCGGAACCCCAATCTTCAGAGTTGCGTTTAATTCTTTCCAATAAGCCCCATTTGAAATCAATAGTCTTCAGCATATAAGAACCAGCACAGGAAGTATCGAGCAGGTTGCGATTATCGAGAGAAAGCCGACCATAAAAATTTTGAATAATCATTTCCCGGGAGAGCTCATGATTGGGGCATGAATATAACATTGATTTAAGCCTCCCCCAAGCTTGAGCGATGCTTTCTCCTTCGCGAGGCCAGAAATTATATATGTAATTACGATCACGATGAACAAGATGCATAGGATAGAACTTCTGGTGAAATTCCAACTTCAATCGCTTATAATTCCAAGATCTCGTATCATCACATAGCCTATACGATGTCAATGCATCTCCCTTCAAAGATAAAGGGAAGACCTTCCTTTTGACAACATCGTCGGGAATACCTGCAAGCTTAAATAATCCACAAAGATAAGGTGTAAATCGGGATGCAATGTTCCATCTCCTGCAAATGGATTAGCTAGCAGTTTCTCTATCATACCCGAAGGAATCTCAAAGTAAATATTTTCATAAAGTTCAGTAGGTTGAGGAGCAACTCTTTGCTCTTCTGGTCGGGGTGAATATACCCCGAACAAGCCCTTCAAAGGATTAGATTCCATAGTGACAAGTAACAGAAAATTTCAGCACACTATATAAATGTTTCCTTACCAAGTTCCACTCACCAAAAGCGCTACACTCCCCGGCAACGGCGCCAGAAAAGAGTCTTGATGACCCACAAGTGTAGGGGATCTATCGTAGTCCTTTCGATAAGTAAGAGTGTCAAACCCAACGAGGAGCAGAAGGAAATGATAAGCGGTTTTCAGTAAGGTTTTCTCTGCAAGCACTGAAATTGTAGGTAATAGATAGTTTTATGATAAGATAAATTGTAAAGAGTAACAAGCAATAAAAGTAGATAAAGTGCAGCAAGGTGGCCCAATCCTTTATGTAGCAAAGGATAAGCCTGGACAATTTCTAATAATGAGAAAGGAGCTCCCGAGGACACATGGGAATTATCGTCAAGCTAGTTTTCATCACGTTCATATGATTCGCGTTCGGTACTTTGATAATTTGATATGTGGGTGGACCAGTGCTTGGGTACTGCCCTTACATGGACAAGCATCCCACTTATGATTAACCCCTATTGCAAGCATCCGCAACTACAAAAGAAGTATTAAGGTAAACCTAACCACAGCATTAAACGTATGGATCCAAATCAACCCCTAACGAAGCAACGCATAAACTAGGGTTTAAGCTTCTGTCACTCTAGCAACCCACCATCTACTTATTACTTCCCAATGCCTTCCTCTAGGCCCAAATAATGGGCAAGTGTCATGTAGTCGACGTTCACATAACACCACTAGAGGAAAAGACAGATACATCTCATCAAAATATCGAACGAATACCAAATTCACATGACTACTAATAGCAAGACTTCACCCATGTCCTCAGGAACAAACGTAACTACTGACAAAGCATAGTCATGTTCATGATCAGAGGAGTATTAATATGCATTAAGGATCTGAACATATGATTTTCCACCAAATAAACCAACTAGCATCAACTACAAGGAGTAATCAACACTACTAGCAACCCACAGGTACCAATTTGTGGTTTTGATACAAGATTGGATACAAGAGATGAACTAGGGTTTTGAGAGGAGATGGTGCTGGTGAAGATGTTAATGGAGATTGACCCCCTCCCGATGAGAGGATCATTGGTGATGACGATGGTGATGATTTCCCCCTCCCGGAGGGAAGTTTCGCCGGTAAAGCAGCTCTGCCGGAGCTCTAGATTGGTTCCGCCAAGGTTCCGCCTCGTGGCGGCGGAGTTTCGTCCCGTAAGCTTGCCCATGATTTTTTCCAGGATAAAAGCCCTCATATAGCAGAAGATGGACACCGGGGGGCCACCAGTGGGCCCAGGAGACAGGGGCGCGCCCCCCACCCTCCTGGCCAGGGTGTGGGCCCCCTGAGGTATTTCTTCCGCTCAATAATTCTTATATATTCCAAAAACAGGTTTCGTGGAGTTTCAGGACTTTTGGAGCTGTGCAGAATAGGTTTCCAATATTTGCTCCTTTTCCAGCCAGAATTCCAACTGCCGGCATTCCCCCTCTTCATGGTAAACCTTGTAAAATAAGAGAGAATAGCCATAAGTATTGATATATAATGTGTAATAACAACCCATAATGCAATAAATATTGATTTAAAAGCATGATGCAAAATGGACGTATCATCGGCACGCCGTAGGCCCTTGCCGGCCACCTCAACACCCTCCACTCATGCCGTGCGCATTGTGCAGTACGGAAAGGTAAGCTAGCTCCAGTTGCCGGCGTCGGCGCCAGGGCTGCTGCTCCTCGGCGACGATGACTACTGTGTGTTTGTCCTGACCGTGGATGCACTTGGTGCCGGGGCAGCCGGCCTGTCCGAGGGCGGCGGGCGTGGGCGCAGTTCACGTGCAAGATGTGGCTCAGCCTGGAGCCGTCGCGGTGGCGGCGAACTGTGGGAAGGAGAACATGATCCTGGTGGAGATGCACATGAGGAGCAGCACTTCGCCCGGTGCGGTGGTTGTCGTGGTCGCGGATGTACGTACCTGGTTGCAGCAGCAGGGGATAGAGTGGCCATGGAAGTTCCCATGCACATCCTCATGGACAAGATCTCCCCTTCGTCCCACTCGCTGGTTTAATTAGGTCCAATACTGTTGATGGTCAAGGCAGTTCACCTGACACTATTTTGGTGGTGTTAATTAGTATGTGCAGTTCATCTTTGCCTCTTTAGGAAAATCTTTGGCTCCATGATGATACAGCAGCACCTTCAAGGGAGATGTGATGATGGGATGTGGCTAGAGAGAGAGAGAGAGAGCAACGGCTGATTGGGGATGGCTATATATGTTGGTGGTAGATATGAGAGAGGGAGAGATGAGGGGTGCTACTAGCCCGCTACTAATAATAGTGAGAGAAAAAACTAGGATAAATTAAGAGAGACACGAGAGATTCGAGAAGTTCCTTCCTAGCTTGAGGTATGTGGTACCCTGTATCCTCACCATCTATTTTACGTTGTGATCTGTGCATGTTCTTGCGACCATTATCAGTGGGATGGTGTGCATCGATGTGACTCCTGCTCACATGCAGTTCACACTCCTTCTCTCTCTTGTCTCTCACATGCAGCTCTCTTTGAGAGTCTTGTCTCTCTGACAATCATACACAACCTACTCTCTCTCTCTCTCAAAAGATTCCCCGTCACATGCAATATTCTCTTCCTCTATCATGGCTTTCTCTTTATTTTCTCTGACAAAAAACATATTTCTTCTCGTCCTCTCTCACGACTCTATCTTTATTTTCTCTCACAAAAAGCAGATTTCTTCTCTTCCGCTCTCTCTTTATTTTCTGTCACAAAAACAGATTTATTCTCTTCCTCTCTCATGACTCTCACTTTATTTTCTCTCACAAAATAATGTTTTCTTCTCTTCCTCTCTCCTCCCTCTCTCTATTTTCTCTCACAAAAAATCAGATTTCTCTAACACACGCTCTCTCTTCAGCTTTTCAAAAAATATTATTCTCTCTTCTCTCACAATTTCTCTCTCTCCACACTTCGGTCAAGCAGTGGCATGGTTTGGCCCACTATCTGTCTCATGTCATGTGGTTGTCATTGTCAAAGCTGCATGTGCAGCAACGCCTGACTCTCTTCCACTGTACCCATGTGTGTGTGAGAGAGAGAGGAGAAAGGTGAGATACTTTCTTTTTGCGAGCCCGTGTGAGACAGAGACAAGTCCCGCCAGTGTATTAAGCAGTGATCGCCCTGTCTCAGCTACACCTTTTCAGAACTTCTGCACATATTGATACGTCTCCAACATATCTATAATTTTTGATTGCTCCATGCTATATTATCTACTGTTTTGGACCATATTGGGCTTTATTTTCCATTTTTATATTATTTTTGGACTAACCTATTAACCGGAGGCCCAGCTCAGAATTGCTTTTTTTTGCCTATTTCAGTGTTTCAAAGAAACGGAATATCAAACGGAGTCCAAACAGAATAAAATCTTCGGGAACGTGATTTTCTCACCGAATGATCCAGAAGACTTGGACCCTCGTCCAAGGAACAACAGAGGCGGTCACGAGGGTGGGGGGCGCCCCCTCCCCCCCCCCCCCCCCCCCCCCCCCAGGCGCGCCCCCCTGCCTCGTGGGCCCCCTGTTGCTCCACCAACGTACTCCTTCCTTCTATATATACCTATGTACCCCCGATAGATCAGAACAGGAGCCAAAAACCTAATTCCACCGCCGCAACTTTCTGTATCCACGAGATCCCATCTTGGGGCCTATTTCGGAGCTCCGCCGGAAGGGGATTCCACCACGGAGGGCTTCTACATCATCACCATAGCCCCTCCGATGAAGTGTGAGTAGTTTACTTCAGACCTTCGGGTCCATAGCTAGTAGCTAGATGGCTTCTTCTCTCTTTTTGGATCTCAATACAATGTTCTCCCCCTCTCTCGTGGAGATCTATTCGATGTAATCTTCTTTTTGCGGTGTGTTTGCTGAGACCGATGAATTGTGGGTTTATGATCAAGTTTATCTATGAACAATATTTGAATCTTCTCTGAATTCTTTTATGTATGATTGAGTTATCTTTACAAGTCTCTTCGAATTATCCGTTTGGTTTGGTCAACTAGATTGGTAGTTCTTGCAATGGGAGAAGTGTTTAGCTTTGGGTTCAATCTTGCGGTGTCCTTACCCAGTGACAGAAAGGGTTTCAAGGCACGTATTGTATTGTTGCCATCGAGGATAATAAGATGGGGTATTTATCATATTGCATGAATTTATTCCTCTACATCATGTCATCTTGCTTAAGGGAGTAATAGTAGTAGATGCAGGCAGGAGTCGGTCTACTTGTCTCGGACGTGATGCCTATATACATGATCATACCTAGATATCCTCATAACTATGATCAATTCTGTCAATTGCTCAACAGTAATTCGTTCACCCACCGTAAAATACTTATGCTCTTGAGAGAAGCCACTAGTGAAATCTATGGCCCCCGGGTCTATTCTCATCATATTAATCTTTCTACGCTTTATTATTGCTTTGCTCTTTACTTTTCCTTTTATTTTACTTTGCATCTTTATACCCAAAAAATACCAAAAATATTATCTATTATCTCTATCAGATCTTACTCTCGTAAGTGACCGTGAAGGGATTGACAACCCCTATTCGCGTTGGTTGCGAGGAGTTATTTGCTTTGTGTAGGTACGAGGGACTTGCGCGTGGCCTCCTACTGGATTGATACCTTGGTTCTCAAAAACTGAGGGAAATACTTACGCTACTGTGCTGCATCATCCTCTCCTCTTCGGGGAAAACCAACGCAAGCTCAAGACGTAGCACATATCCTGATGAACATGAGTCTAGATTGAACGGTGATGATACAGGGTTCCATGTAGCCCGGCCTACAAAAAACTGCACTCGAGATTGAGAGGATTGTGCTGCTTTGCTGCTTGCTTCCTGCTTTTACTATTAGTGACTGGGAAAGATTGAGAGAAAGAGCAAAGAGGATTGTGTCCCAAAAGATATTAGCTCCAGGTCTAGACGAGCTTAATACAACTAAAAAATACCTTGGTTGTATCAACGATGCAACCCCTTTTTAGATTTGTACATGCCTTAATTATTTTAGCTTTTAGATGTCAATACTCTTAATTATTTTATCTTTTAAATGTCATTATAGCCTCTTTTAATTTACTGAATCATCTCTCTGCATCCTTACCCTTCAGATGATTACAAATGAGTATGTCATTAAAGCTGCAGTTCTGCATGTTTAGAAGATATGATTATGTCGAGATTAGCGACATTTTCTTACGGGCACGTGCAAGATTTACATAAAGTTGCATTTTTCCTATGACTGGTGAATTCTTTTGATTGCTGCCATAATAGAGGCGTCTATCACCACGAATTGTCATATATTCTTTAATGGTACTTGGCCTATGAGTTACCCTATGTATTAAAGAGTTCACAAGTTTGGATATGACCGTGAGAATCTAATTACATGATATACATGGTCTCCCATAATTTATATTTTGCACATGCTATATGTCCATTGAAATGTTTTAAACGTTAGAGTCTTATTAAAATAAATCTTTGTGTGATTAAAAATTTCAGTTTCTTCCTTTGAATTGTAGTAGAACTATATTTGGATTGGGGAATGATGTCTACTACACAACCTTCTTCTTGTAGACGTTATTGGGCCTCCAAGTGCAGAGGTTTGTAGGACAGTAGTAAATTTCCCTCAAGTGGATGACCTAAGGATTATCAATCCGTGGGAGGCGTAGGATGAAGATGGTCTCTCTCAAACAACCCTGCAACCACATAACAAAGAGTCTCTTGTGTCCCCAACACACCCAATACAATGGCAAATTGTATAGGTGCACTAGTTCGGTGAAGAGATGGTGATACAAGTGCAATATGGATGGTAGATATAGGTTTTTGTAATCTGAAAATATAAAAACAACAAGGTAACTAATGATAAAAGTGAGCGTAAACGGTGTTGCAATGATAGGAAACAAGGCCTAAGGTTCATACTTTCACTAGTGCAAGTTCTCTCAACAATAATAATATAATTGAATCATATAACTATCCCTGAACATGCAACAAAGAGTCACTCCAAAGCCACTAATAGCAGAGAACAAACGAAGAGATTATGGTAAGGTACGAAACCACCTCAAAGTTATTCTTTCTGATCGATCTATTCAAGAGTCTGTAGTATAATAACACGAAGCTATTCTTTCCGTTCAATCTGTCATAGAGTTCATACTAGAATAACACCTTAAGACACAAATCAACCAAAACCCTAATGTCACCTAGATACTCCATTGTCACCTCAAGTATCCGTGGGCATGATTATACGATATGCATCACACAATCTTAGATTCATCTATTCAACCAACATAAAGTACTTCAAAGAGTGCCCCAAAGTTTCTACCGGAGAGTCAAGACGAAAACGTGTGCCAACCCCTATGCATAGGTTCATGGGCGGAACCCGCAAGTTGATCACCAAAACATACATCAAATGGATCACGTGATATCCCATTGTCACCACAGATAAGCACTGCAAGACATACATCAAGTGTTCTCAAATCCTTAAAGACTCAATCCGACAAGACAACTTCAAAGGGAAAACTCAATCCATTACAAGAGAGTAGAGGGGGGAGAAACATCATAAGACCCAACTATAGTAGCAAAGCTCGCGATACATCAAGATCGTGCGAAGTTAAGAACACGACAGAGAGAGATCAAACACATAGCTACTGGTACATACCCTCAGCCCCGAGGGTGAACTACTCCCTCCTTGTCATGGAGAGCGCCCGGATGATGAAGATGGCCACCGGTGAGGGATCCCCCCTCCGGCAGGGTGCCGGAACAGGGTCTCAATTGGTTTTTGGTGTCTACAGAGGCTTGCGGCGGCGGAACTCCCTATCTATTCCTATCCCGAAGGTTTTAGGGTATATGTACTTATATAGGCGAAAGATGTTGGTCAGGGGAGCCACGAGGGGCCCACGAGACAGGGGGCGCGCCTAGTAGGGGGGGCGCGCCCTCCACCCTCGTGGCCACCTCGAAACTTCCTTGACTTCAACTCCAAGTCTCCTGTATCACGTTCGTTCCAAAAATCACGCTCCCGAAGGTTTCATTCCGTTTGGACACCGTTTGATATTCCTTTTCTTCGAAACACTGAAATAGGCAAGAAAACAACAATATGGGCTGGGCCTCCGGTTAATAGGTTAGTCCCAAAAATAATATAAAAGTGTATAATAAAGCCCGTAAACATCCAAAAAAGATAATATAATAGCATGAATGCTTCATAAATTATAGATACGTTGGAGACGTATCAGCATCCCCAAGCTTAATTCCTGCTCGTCCTCGAGTAGGTAAATGATAAAAGAAAGAATATATGAAGTGTGAATGCTAGCAGGTGCACAAGTTTGATCAATGATAATTTCAATCACCTTTTCTAGCAATCATTATATGTCATAATAGTAGTTCATCTCATAAAACTTCTCAAGATCAAGTAACAAGCTATTCACATGTTAAAGCATAGACCATAAACTTTCTTGAAAACTAGCAAACTTCATTCTCAGTCATCAAACAATTACAATTCATCTTATTTTCAGGAAGGGTCTATGTCAGAGCATTGATTTAGCAAACTCCACATACTCAACTATCATATAGTCTTCCATGATTGCTACCACTCAAAGCATATTCTTAGAACAAATAGCATCCATCGAACACAGAGAAAGATAGGGGCTTAGTGTTTCGCCTCCCAACTCACTTATCTTATAGATAATTGTCAACAATAATAATTCATGATCAAATATATTTGCATGGCTGAGGGAGTCCTGGATTAGGGGGTATCCGGACAGCCGGACTATATACTTTGTCCGGACTATTGGAGCGTGAAGATACAAGACTCAAGACTCCGCCCGTGTCCGGATGGGACTCTCCTGTGCGTGGAAGGCAAGCTTGGCGATCTGGATATTATATTTCCTTCCTTGTAACCGACTCCATGTAAACCCTAGCCCTCTCCGGTGTATATATAAACCGGATAGGTTGGTCCTTAGAGGGACGATCACAATCATAATCATCATAGGCTAGCTTCTAGGGTTTAGCCTCTACGATCTCGTGGTAGATCAACTCTTGTACTACTCATATCATCAATATCAATCAAGCAGGAAGTAGGTTTCTACCTCCATCGAGAGGGCCCGAACCTAGGTAAACATTGTGTTCCTTGCCTCCTGTTACCATTAGCCTAAGACGCACAGATCGGGACCCCCTACTCGAGATCCGCCGGTTTTGACACCGACATTGGTGCTTTCATTGAGAGTTCCTCTGTGTCGTCACTGCAAGGCTTGATGGCCCATCTCGTTGTCAAGGACAACATCACCTCTGGGGGAGCGCTGGCTGTAGGCCGAACTCTCCGACTGGGCGGCTTCATCATGGCTGCCCCATCAGCTGTCGCGCCGACGATGACCTCTCGGGTCATCACGCATAACCTCCACGTCGATTCGGAACTCTCCGAACAGATGGATCCGATGGAGCTCTCCTTCCTCAATGAGCTTTTGGATCGCATCGCCGCTTTGGGAGTCACTACAGACTATGACCGGATTGGGCTTCAACCCGATCGGAGGGATATTAAATCCCCGCCAGTCACCCACGAGATAGCGGTAGTGGAGGAGCCGCACATGGATTATCCCTCTATCTTGAGGATGAACTATGTCCGGATTGTCGAGCTCTCTGAGCCGGATACCCGTCCACGGGATGACATGACCCAGGCCCCGAACTTAGAATCGGGCAACGAGCCGGAAAAGTCGGGCAGCACTCCGGAGCCCGAGCTGTCAAGCCCGGAAGCTCCTCAGCCCCCGGGCGTTAGATCGGATCAGAATCCAGATTTAATTAATCCCGCCCACCCAGACTTAAGCCGTCTCTCCCATACAAGACAAGAGCCCCAAGAGACAGTACATCACTACTGGGCCAGATTCCTCCTTGTGATGAACAAGGTTAAGGACTGTCGCGAGGAGGACGCAATCTCACTTTTTTGCAAAAATTGCACGAGCAAGGGGATCCTTAATGCTATAAGTCGCCGTGACATAGTACACCTCGCTGACTTAGCAGCCATAGTATAGAAGTACTGTGCAATGGAAAGCGCCTGGAAAACCCAAACAGACTTTTGGGATAATCCGGCCCTCACTAAACCCTTCCTCCGAACTAAAAGGGCAAACTCTCGCAAGTTACACGACCCAATTCCCAAAAAACCAAAGCCCACTCCAGGGCATGGAACCGTATTGGAAGAATGGCTCAATGGGCCATGCAAAATTCACAGCTCACCGGACACTACGCCAACGCATAGCCTTAGAGCATGTTGGATACTCCGACAGGTAGCAAAAAGCGGCGAGGATCTTTTGGTAAATCATAAAGCAGGGAAACATCCCGCCGAAGACAACAATGCGGTACTGACAGTCTTCGAGACTTTCGCCTCAAATAATAGGCGCAAGCGAGCTCACCGAAGTCTCGCTGAAGTCCGCGACGTGGCAAAAATAAATCCGTGGAACGACACTGCTATAACTTTTAATTCCAGTGACGACCTCAATTCCACACAGTTCGGGCACCAGCCGCTTTGGTCCTTAGCCCAATCGTGGAGGGCTTCCGACTCACTAAAGTACTCATGGACGGCGGAAGCGGATTAAACTTGATCTATGAGGAAACACTCCACAAGATGGAAATTGATAAAAGCCGCATCGAACAGAGCGGCACAACCTTCAGGGGAATCATCCCTAGCCGGGAAGCACGGTGTGCGGGAAAAATCACACTCGATGTGGTATTCAGCACGCCAAAGAATTACAGGTCCGAAGAAATCACATTCCAAGTGGCTCCTTTCAGCAGCGGATACCACGCCCTTTTTGGGCGGGACGCGTTTACAAGCTTTCAAGCTATACCCCATTACGGGTACATGAAGCTTAAAATGCCCGGAGCCAATGGAATCATCACTCTCGTCAGTGACCCGGACGTCGCACTTTGCGCCGAAAACAAAACCACAACACTAGCCCTGGAAGCATTATCCGAAGCCCTAGCAGCCGAAGAACTAACAACGCTGCGTGCCACCATGGACAGGGACGACGTGATACTCGACAAGCGACCCAAGTCCACCTCATTCAAACCCGCACATGAGATAGTCAAATTCCAGGTCCACCCAACGGACCCCACGAAGACAGCCTCCATCGGGACACAGTTGAGCCTCACAATGGACGCCGCACTGCGAGAATTTTCCTACACGAGAATTGGGACATTTTCGCCTGGCATCCTTCGAACATGTCGGGCATCCCACGCAGGCTGGCCGAATACAGCCTCAATATACTACAAGGATACAAGCCAATCAAGCAGACTCTTAGGCGCTTCTCAGAGCCTAAACGGCAAGCCATGGGAGAAGAGCTAGCCAAGCTACTTGAGGCCGGATTCATCAGAGACATCAAGCATCCAGGTTGGCTGGCAAATCTGGTGATGGTACCAAAGAAAGACAAATCCTAGCACCTATGCGTCGATTTCAAAGACCTCAACAAGGCTTGCCCCAAGGATCCCTTCCCCCTCCCTTGCATCGACCAAATCATTGACGCCACCGCAGGACATGATTCACTATGTTTCCTCGACGCATACTCTGGATACCATCAAATAAAGATGGCAGAGTCCGACCAAGCCGCAACGGCCTTCATAACGCCATATGGTCCTTTCTGCTTCAACACTATGCCTTTCGGGCTTAAAAATGCCGGCGCAACCTATCAACGCATGATTCAAACATGCCTGGAGAAGCAAATCGGCAAAACAGTGGAAGCATATGTGGACGACGTGGTCGTAAAAACAAGACACGTCGAAACCCTGATAGATGACCTGAGGCTTACATTTGATAACCTCCGAACATACGACATCAAGCTAAACCCAGAAAAATGTGTTTTCGGCATACCTTCCGGGAAGTTGCTCGGCTTCATTGTTTCCAATAGAGGAATTGAAGCAAATCCGGCAAAAATCCAAGCTCTGTCGCAGTTGGCTATCCCAACAGACCTCAAGCATATCCAGAAACTAGCTGGATGCGTGGCCGCATTAAGCCGCTTTATTTCCCGATTAGGAGAAAAGGCACTGCTTCTTTATCGCCTTCTTCGACGAACCGAACACTTCATGTGGACGGATGCAGCTGCGGTCGGACTGGACGAAATAAAGACCCTATTGGCCAGTAATCCAGTCCTGACAGCACCAAATATGGGCGAACCTATGCTACTGTACATAGCTGCAACACATCAGGTTGTAAGTGCAGTGCTCGTCGTCGAACGAGAAGCAGACGGATACAAGTTCCCGCTCCAAAAGCCGGTATATTACGTGTCCACTGTCCTCACTCCATGCAAATCCTGATACCCACACTATCAGAAGATAGCGTACGCGGTCTTCATGGCACCCCGGAAGCTACGACACTACTTTCAGGAGTGTTCGATTACGGTGGCCTCTGAAGTACCCCTCAACGACATAATCAACAACCGCGACGCCACGGGACGGATTGCTAAATGGGCCATCGAGCTTCTCCCGTTCGACATAACATACAAACTACGGCGGGCCATTAAATCGCAAGTATTGGCCGACTTCGTCGCCGAATGGACAGAAGCCGAACTCCCTAAAGAGTACGGCGCGTACTCTAATTGGATCATGCACTTCGACGGCTCGAAAATGCTGGCCGGATTGGGGGCAGGCGTAGTCCTGACTTCCCCCACCGGGGACACGATCCAGTACATACTCCAAATATTATACACAGACTCTAACAACGCAGCCGAATATGAGGCTCTGTTACATGGTCTTCGGATGGGAGTCTCAATGGGCATTCAACGCCTAGAGGAGCGCGGGGATTCCAACCTCGCAATATCACAAATAAACGGAGACTTTGATGCCAAGGATCCGAAAATGGCGGCCTACCGTAATGTCGTCCTCAAAATATCAGCCCGGTTCGAGGGGCTCGAATTCCACCATGTGGCTCGAGAAAACAATCAAGCAGCGGACGTCCTCGCCCGCATCTGCGCTAAACGCGACCCTGTCCCACCTAACATATTCCTGGAAAGGCTGTTCAAGCCATCCGTGGTATGGGAAGGGGAGTCCGGCAACACTAGTCCGGCTCCGAATACAACACCAGATTCCGAATCATCTGATGTAATCGGGGGCTCGGCCACCGAGATAACACCTTCGGCCCACGAAATCATGGTTGTAATTGCCTCATGGACCGAGCCTTTCTTGGCCTACCTAAATAGGCAGGAGCTCCCTGAGGACCAAAATGAAGCACGCTGTATTGTGCGGCGTTCAAAGGCCTACAAAGTCCATGAGGGAGAACTCTATAAGAAAAGTGCAACCGGAGTGCTTCAAAGATGCATCTCCGAAGAGGAAGGGCGGCAGCTCTTGGCCGAAATCCATGCCGGACTCGGCGGGCACCACTCCGCGGCTCGGGCACTTGTCAGCAAGGCCTTCCGTAGAGGTTTCTATTGGCCGACAGCCCGAGCAGATGCGCAGGACCTTGTCCAACGCTGCGTCGGTTGCCAGCTCTTTGCCAATCAGAGCCATATGCCCCCTACCGCTCTCCAAACAATCCCCACACTTGGCCCTTCACGGTCTGGGGGCTGGATATGGTCGGACCTCTTAAAGGAGGAAGCCATAAGAAAAAATACTTATTGGTCATGGTGGACAAGTTCACCAAATGGATAGAAGCCAAACCAGTTAAAACGGCCGAATCCGGACCAGTGATAGATTTCATATCAGGGGTTGTACACCGTTACGGCGTCCCCCACAGCATCATCACTGACAATGGCTCAAACTTCACAGCCGATGACGTGAAAGCTTGGTGCGGCAAAATGGGCATTAAGCTCGATTACGCCTCCGTCTACCATCCCCAAACAAACGGCCAGGTCGAACGTGCAAATGGTATCATAATGAGCGGCATCAAACCCAGACTAGTGCGGTCCTTGACAGAATCGGACACGCACTGGGTCGAGGAGCTCGACTCCGTACTCTGGGGACTGCGGACTAGGCCGAATCGCACCACCGGATACACACCATTTTTTATGGTATACGGCGCAGAAGCAGTACTACCCTGCGACATAATACACAACTCACCTCGCATGCGCCTGTACGAAGAGAAGGAAGCCGAGTTAGATCGGCAGGACAATTTAGATGCCCTGGAGGAGGAGCGCGACGTGGCCAAAGCCCGTTCCGCATTCTATCAGCAGCAGGATCGACGATATCAAAGCAGAGAAGTGCGGGCCAAAACTTATAATATTGGCAAACTCGTTCTACGCCTACCGGAGAAGAAGAAGGACAAGCTCAAACCTAAGTGGGAGGGTCCCTTCATTATTGATAAAGTTCTCACCAGAGGAGCGTACCGCCTACGTAATGCTTCCGATAACAGACTCGAGCCGAATCCATGGAACGCGGCCAGACCCCGGAGATTCTACGCCTAAGTGCCGAACTCAGTTTCGTCTCCTCCACCCCGCCCCTTTCAATTATGTTCCTCCTCTGTTTTTTCCTTCCTCGCTCTTTTTTCCCACAATGTATTCAATACAGTGCGGATGTTCAGATCCCTCCAATCGCACCATCTGTGCAAACCATACCTGGGGGCTTCCCATACAGAAGCTAAATACAATTACTTTCATGGCATATTGCCTTTCACATATGTTTTGTTTCTCCATATGTGCCTTTCTTCACCATTATATGCATCGATATGACTTAAGATGTGGCCATGCTGGGTTGCCTGGCTCTTGTGTTTATGCCCTACGTTCCAGTTAATTCGGCTAGGGCATAAGGGGAGCACCTCTGCGATTGTTACTGCCGGTTGAGCCAGATGTGTACCTCAGACTGGGTGAAGCCGAAAGCTAGCGTTCTTAAGGGAATATTCGGTCGGTGAACAAAAGATGTTTCTTTCGTTTATTACAACGTGAATACCCAGATGTTTTTTATCCTGCGTTTTTTGTTCGCAACCCGGACATGTACATCGATGCATGCGTACCCAGGGAAAGGAACCCCTAACGGAACTATTCTCTCTGGAAGATGTTTCTTACTACCCATGTAATATAACATAACCAGTTGGGTACTTGTCTGTTCAAGCACTTATGACCCCTACGCCTGGTTTCCATGCATACTCCGGTTCTGCATAACTGAGCGGGTATTCAGATACACCCCGGACTGTCGGATCCGGGGGCTGAAGCGAAAAGGTTCGCCATGACAAATGATTTTTAATTCGGCTAGGGACTACTTATGTCCATTGAATTACACAGTCCCTTGGACTGACTATATTCCTCCTCTATACCATCCAACAGGCTATCTAGCTTACAATCCTGTTGGGAATACTTTGCGGCTAACGCTACCTGGTCATACAGCAGACTCGCGGGAATTTCTTGCCCATCTGACCCCGCCGGTCCGACTTCGGCCATATGGTTCGGGTCAAGCTTGGTGTAGCGCGTCTTCACCATGGCCCAGGCTTCCCTGGCACCTTGTCGGCAGGCTGAAATCTTCCACAAATGGAAGCGCCGCCGTGCTCCTTGGAGCATCTCCACAAGCTCCCCCATGCCTCTTGGCAAGGAAGTAGATGGCCACAAAGCCTGGGCAATACCCTGCATCAGGTGCCGAACTCGTTCGTGCAGCTGTGAGAGGTCCTGCAGTAAATCGCCTGCGGACCCGGGCATCCCCTCTTCGGGGCGACCTGTCAGCATACCTACAGACATAGCTCTGTTAAACCAATTCTTCGCCGAACTATACAAAGGTTCGTTTGAGCGCTTACTAAAAATGCCGCGTCGAAGTCTCTTATTCTCCTTCACGGAGTCAGCAAGCTGGGCCCGAACATCTTGTAGTTCAACACCCAGTCGGGTGTGGGCATCTTGGAGATTATTTTTCTCTTGGATAACCCGCGCAAGTACGCGCTCGCCAGCCTCTAGCTGTCGTTGAACATGTTGCCCATCCCCTGAGGCTATCTCTGGATTCACTCGGGGATTGCCTGCATAATCTATTGTTAGATTTGCGAACATGCCGAAGATTAACTGGAAAATCTTATTACAGTCTAGCTGCTCAAGACAAGTATTACCAGAAGAGGCCTTCTTGGTCTCCTCAACTTCGGCAACTGCGGCCCTTAGCTGAGCCCTGCACTCCTCCAGCTCTTGAGTCAAACGGGTATTCTTTTCTATAAAAACCTGGGCATACAATGATCCTTAAATCAGTTGTGCCAACTATTTCAAGTCTTAGGGGCTACTGGTGTACATAACTATCAGATTTTCTTTCTTAGCTGTATATCCTTTAAATACTGCTCTGTGGCTCTAGCAAGTCCACCTTGAGCAGCCTGGATGTACGCGTCTCCTGAGTTGAAGGCACTAAACGCCTCTTCGGAGAAATTTGGGTCGCGGAGTACGGCCCGACGACGCCTGTGATTCATGGCGCTCTCCACCTCGGAATTTGTAGCGGATATTCTATCCAGATCCTCTGTAGGAGGACCGTCCGGCATTGTCCCCACATTGGCCTCTGCCCTTGAGTCTGGCTCTTGAGTTCGGTTGGTGGAAGCGTGGCTGGTAGGGTCTCCCGTTACAGTCCGGCGAGCACTTTTCCTGCCAGAGGACAAGGGACATCGTTATATTTTAAAAGACGATGATTACGGAGCAGGTTATAAACCACACCTTTGCGACGGCGTCTCGGTCCTGACCGCCTTCCTCTTAAGCCTACCCGGCTTCGGTGCCCCTTGTTGGCAAGTCACCACGGGTTCGGCGCGGCGCCTCGATTGCCTTCCCTGTAAAAGGCAATACATGTGCGGTGGGTAAAATGCAAGGAAGGGATTCTCCTTGGAAGTCAGGACTCCGGTCTTACTTACATGCGATGCAGGAAGTAGCTCGGGATAATCGGCTTTGATAGGCACCAGGGTCCCGTCACGGCTTGCCTGGTAAAACGTCTTGTCGACGAGCTCTACAAATATATCCGGATCTTCTTCGAGTCCGGGATCGAGGGCCCTGTCGGGGTCCTCTGGCTGTGGAGCCGGGCTGTGAACCTCCTTCACGGCCCTTCGAAGTTCCTGTTATGAACTAGCTTGGTAAATATTTGTGATAAGGAATGCGGGAATGAATGGAGTTGGGTAAAAGATGGCGGCTCACCCAGCTTGGGGGGTTGTACATGGAAAACCCATCCCTTGGTTTGATACGGGCAAACTCCTCTTCCTCTCCTTTGTACAGATCGGACAGTATTTTCGCCAGAGCGGCGGCGGAGTCCGGACCTTTATGACCGTAGCGGGTGGCATCGTCTGCTCCATTGAAGCGCCGCATGGGTTTCCCCCGATACTGAAGTGGCTGCACCCCCCGCATTATGCACATTGACATAACTTCGATTATTGTCAGTCCTAATCGGGCCAGTGTTTTTATCCTGCCCATCAGGTAAAGGACTTCTCTGTTGTCTTCCGCCTGGGGCTCCGAGGGCGCCAGTTGTGGCGTTTCTTCAATGGGGTGTTAGCAAACTCAGGAAAACCCATCCGAATAGGGTCCGAAAGGGGAACGTCCTCCATATAAAACCACTCCGAGGGCCAGTCTTCGGATGCCTTCTTTGGAGTGCCGGACAAGTATCCGGTTTCGGCGATGCGCCATATTTCGGCTCCGCCCACTTGATATATAGATCCCTCCTAATTGCGAGGGATGAGGCAGAATAGTTTCTTCCATAGCTCAAAATGAGCTTCGCAGCCCAGAAATAGCTCGCATAGAGTGACATAACCTGCGATATGCAGTATGGAGGCGGGCTAAAATTATGCAGCTGGAGGCCGTAGTACTCTAGGAGCCCACGGAGGAATGGATGGATTGGAAACCTGAGCCGCCTCAGCAAGTAAGGGACAAGGCCTACCCGCTCCCCCTGGATGGGTTGGGAAAACTCTCCGCTTGCTCCCCACCATTATAGGTGGTTAGT
This sequence comes from Aegilops tauschii subsp. strangulata, assembly GCF_002575655.3. Classification (NCBI taxonomy): domain Eukaryota; kingdom Viridiplantae; phylum Streptophyta; class Magnoliopsida; order Poales; family Poaceae; genus Aegilops; species Aegilops tauschii. The sequence continues at coordinate 647,080,611 of NC_053041.3, read as the reverse complement.
CCGGCTCCGACGGGGACCATGTATGCGGGCGGGAAAAACCCCTGGGTTTGCAACTCTATCAATCGACCGTGGGATACGGTACACTTCACCCAATTGCCTGGCTTAACGCTACGGGAGTGAGAAGAGGAGCTGCGATGGCCGGCCATGATGGAATGGGTTTTCGGGTGCGCTCTAGTGATTCCTCGCTTGGGGAAGGAGGCCGTGATTTGGATCTGAGGATCCCCGTCTCTTTAATAGACGATTTATTGACATGGTCAGGGTGGCAAATGCAAAAATGCTCCGGCTCCTCGTATTCGCTCGACACGTGGGATGGCCATTATTGAAGCACAGAAGCTGAGGAGTACGACATTGATGGGAAGCCAGACACTGTTCGTCACAACAGGTACTTTGGAGTATTCGGAGATGGAACCCGCCTTGCAATGCCGACGACAAACTGCGCGCCGGACTCATCGTCATTGAAGCCTGGTTCGGGGGCTACTGAGGGAGTCCTGGATTAGGGGGTATCCGGACAGCCGGACTATATACTTTGTCCGGACTATTGGAGCGTGAAAATACAAGACTCAAGACTCCGTTCCGTGTCCGGATGGGACTCTCCTGTGCGTGGAAGACAAGCTTGGCGATCCAGATAGTATATTTCCTTCCTTGTAACCGACTCCATGTAAACCCTAGCCCTCTCCGGTGTCTATATAAACCAGAGATTTTGGTCCTTAGAGGGACGATCACAATCATAATCATCATAGGCTAGCTTCTAGGGTTTAGCCTCTACGATCTCGTGGTAGATCAACTCTTGTACTACTCATATTATCAATATCAATCAAGCAAGAAGTAGGGTTTTACCTCCATCGAGAGGGCCCGAACCTGGGTAAACATTGTGTTCCTTGCCTCCTGTTACCATTAGCCTAAGACGCACAGATCGGGACCCCCTACCCGAGATCCGCCGGTTTTGACACCGACAATGGCCATATATGCTGAGATCTTTCCCCAACACATGATGCTTGCCAACTAAAGAGTAGGTAGGAATGAAAGGAATACTACTGACTCTTGGATAAAAGTAAAATATAGGCCCTTCGCAGAGGGAAGCAGGGATTTGCAGAGGTGCCAGAGCTCGATTTTGAAATAGAGATGAAAATATTTTTGAGAGGTATGCTTTCATTGTCAACATAACAACCAAGAGTTCCCAATATCTTCCATACTACATACGTTATAGGCGGTTCCCAAACAGAATGGTAAAGTTTTTACTCCCCCTCCACCAACAATCATCAATCCATGGCTTGCCCGAAACAATGGGTGCCTCCAACTAACATCAATCCTGGGGGAGTTTTGTTTGCAATTATTTTTTATTTGATTTTGATCTTTTGATCATGGGACTGGGCATCCCGGTTACCAGCCATTTTTCTCGTGAATGATGAGCGGAGTCCACTCATCGTGAGAATAACCCACCTAGCATGGAAGATACTGACAGCCCCTAGTCGCTACATGAGCGATTCGGGCATACAAAACAGATAATTATTTGAAGGTTTAGAGTTTGGCACATGCAAATTTACTTGGAACGGCAGGTAAATACCGCATATAGGTAGGTATGGTGGACACTCATGGAAGAAACTTGGTTCAAGGGATTTGGATGCACAAGCAGTATTCCCGCTTAGTACAGATATTTTGGCTAGCAAAGGATTCTAAAAAGCAAGCACCACATGTTGGAGGATCTATAACAATATAACTTCTATAAAAATACACCCAAGCATAACTCATTACGTCGTCTTCCATGTCCAATTTCAACTAATTTGCTCAGGTTGGAAAATAATTAATGGAGCTCACAATCGTAGAAGATGTCTAAGATAGTATATTTATATGTGAAATCTCTCTTCCTTCAATATTCTTTCATGAATTGTACAAGTGACCAATACAATGCTTGCTAACCTTCAATAAATTTACCACCTCTACTTCTTAGATGTGAAGTCATTACTCCCCATGGGATAAGCATATGAACCATATATAATTTCAGATTTATGACATTCAACTCATTCAACCATTTACTCATAGGATATAAGTGAAGCACACGAGTAAATGACAAACTACTCCAAAAAGATATAAGTGAAGATCAATGAGTAGTTAAATAATTATGTAACTATGTGAAGACTCTCTCTCATTTAAGAATTTCAGATCTTGGTATTTTATTCAAACAGCAAGCAAAGCAAAATAGAATGACATTGCAAGGATAGCAAAAACTTAGGCTCAACCGATACTAACCGATAATTGTTGAAGAAGAAAGGTGGGATGCCTAACGGGGCATCCCCAAGCTTGGATGCTTGAGACTTCTTGAAATATTATCTTGGGGTACCTTGGGCATCCCCAAGCTTGAGCTTTTGTGTATCCTTAATTCCTTTTATATCTCGGTTTCCTAAATCTCGAAAGCTTCATCCACACCAAACTCAACAAGAACTCGTGAGATAAGTTAGTATAAACCAATGCAAAAACCTTATCATTTTCTACTGTAACAAATCACTAAAATTATTATTCAACATTGCATAATAAATGCCTCTGCATATTTAATTGTCCTATCCTCAAATAGAATCATTAAAGAAGCAAACATATCCAAACAATGCAAACATAACAGCAATCTGACTAAACAGGACAGTCTGTAAAGAATGCAGCAAGATCCATACTTCCCTAGCTCCAAAAATTATGAAAGAAAATTCCCACTGTAGTAAATTTATCAGAGCTTATTATGAAAAAGGTTTCAACATTTTATCACATTCTGACTTTTCTAGGGAATTTTTGCAACAGCGGTAAACTTTCTGTTTTGAAACAGCAACATGTAGACTTGTAAAATAGGCATAGTAAAGGCTATCAATGCCACTTTTATTGAAATAAAAGATGCAAAACATTGTTCTAAATAACAGCAAGCAAATCCTAACCAAATAAATTGACTCTCCAAGCAAAACACATATCATGTGGTGAATAAAATTATAGCTCCAAGTAAAGTTACTGATGAACGAAGACGAAAGAGGGGACGCCATCCGGGGCATCCCCAACCTTAGGCTTTTGGGTGTCCTTGAATAGTACCTTGGGGTGCCTTGGGCATCCCCAAGCTTAGGCTCTTGCCACTCCTTATTCCGTAGTCCATCGAATCTTTACCCAAAACTTGAAAACTTCACAACACAAAACTTAACAGAAAACTCGTAAGCTCCGTTAGCGAAAGAAAACAAAACACCACTTCAAGGTACAGTAATGAACTCATTCTTTATTTATATTGGTGTTGAACCTACTGTATTCCAACTTCTCTATGGTTTATAAACTATTTTACTAGCCATGGAGTCATCAAAATAAGCAAACAACACACGAAAAACAGAATCTGTCAAAAACAGAACAGTCTGTAGTAATCTGTAACTAACGTAAACTTCTGGAACACCAAAACTTCTACCAAAATAGGAAGACCTAGATAATTTGTTTATTGATCTACTGAAATTGGAATCAGTATTTTATCACTTTCTGGTGATTTTTAACAATTGTTTTCGTGAACAGAAAGTTTCTGGAATTTTCAGCAAGATCAAATAACTATCATCCAAGAAGATCCTATAGGTCTTACTTGGCACTTTATTGAGAAAAAGCTATAAAACATGATTACTACAGTAGCATAATCATGTGGACACACAAAAACAGTAAAGGTAAATATTGGGTTGTCTCCCAACAAGCTCTTTTCTTTAATGCATTTCTAGCTAGGCATGATGATGACAATGATGCTCACATAAAAGATAAGAAATGAAACATAACGGGAGCATCATGAAGCATATGACTAGCACATTTAAGCCTAACACAATTCCTATGCATAGGGATTTTGTGAGCAAACAACTTAAGGGAACAATAATCAACTAGCATAGGAAGGTAAAACAAGCATAAGTTCAAAACTTGAAGCACATAGAGAGGAAACTTGATATTATTGCAATTCCTACAAGCATATGTTCCTCCCTCATAATAGTTTTTAGTAGCATCATGAATGAATTCAACAATATGACTATCAGATAAAGCATTCTTTTCATGATCTACAAGCATAGAAATTTTATTACTCTCCACATAAGCAAATTTATTCTCATCAATAGTACTGGGAGCAAACTCAACAAAATAACTATCATGTGAAGCATAATCCAATTGAAAATTAAAATCATGATGACAAGTTTCATGGTTATCATTATTCTTTATAGCATACATGTCATCACAATAATCATCATAAATAGCAACTTTATTCTCGTAATCAATTGAAACCTCTTCCAAGATAGTGGAATCATCACTAAATAAAGTTGACACTCTTCCAAATCCACTTTCATAAATATTATAAGATTCAACATCCTCCAAAATAGTGGGATCATTACTTCCTAAAGTTGACACTCTTCCAAACCCACTTTCATCAATATAATCACCATAAATAGGAGGCATGCTTTCATCATAATAAATATTCTCATCAAAACTTGGGGGACAAAAAATATAATCTTCATCAAACATAGCTTCCCCAAGCTTGTGGCTTTGCATATCATTAGCATCATGGATATTCAAGGAATTCATACTAACAGCATTGCAATCATGCTCATCATGCAAAGATTTAGTACCAAAAATTTTATAGACTTCTTCTTCTAGCACTTGAGCACAATTTTCCTTTTCATCATACTTACGAAAGATATTAAAAAGATGAAGCGTATTAGACAAACTCAATTCCATTTTTTTGTAGTTTTCTTTTATAGACTAAACTAGTGATAAAACAAGAAACAAAAAGATTCGATTGCAAGATCTAAAGATATACCTTCAAGCACTCACCTCCCCGGCAACGGCGCCAGAAAAAAGCTTGATGTCTACTACACAACCTTCTTCTTGTAGACGTTGTAGGGCCTCCAAGTGCAGAGGTTTGTAGGACAGTAGAAAATTTCCCTCAAGTGGATGACCTAAGGTTTATCAATCCGTGGGAGGCGTAGGATGAAGATGGTCTCTCTCAAACAACCCTGCAACCAAATAACAAAGAGTCTCTTGTGTCCCCAACACACCCAATACAATGGCAAATTGTATAGGTGCACTAGTTCGGCGAAGAGATGGTGATACAAGTGCAATATGGATGGTAGATATAGGTTTTTGTAATCTGAAAATATAAAAACAGCAAGGTAAATAATGATAAAAGTGAGTGTAAACGGTATTGCAATGATAGAAAACAAGGCCTAAGGTTCATACTTTCACTAGTGCAAGTTCTCTCAACAATAATAACATAATTGGATCATATAACTATCCCTCAACATGAAACAAAGAGTCGCTCCAAAGCCACTAATAGCGGAGAACAAACGAAGAGATTATGGTAGGGTACGAAACCACCTCAAAGTTATTCTTTCTGATCGATCTATTCAAGAGTCCGTAGTAAAATAACACGAAGCTATTCTTTCCGTTCAATCTATCATAGAGTTCGTACTAGAATAACACCTTAAGACACAAATCAACCAAAACCCTAATGTCACCTAGATACTCCATTCTCACCTCAAGTATCCGTGGGAATGATTATACGATATGCATCACACAATCTCAGATTCATCTATTCAACCAACACAAAGTACCTCAAAGAGTGCCCCAAAGTTTCTACCGGAGAGTCAAGACGAAAACGTGTGCCAACCCCTATGCATAGGTTCCAGGGCGGAACCCACAAGTTGATCACCAAAACATACATCAAGTGGATCACGTGATATCCCATTGTCACCATAGATAAGCATGGCAAGACATACATCAAGTGTTCTCAAATCCTTAAAGACTCAATCCGACAAGACAACTTCAAAGGGAAAACTCAATCCATTACAAGAGAGTAGAGGGGGGGAGAAACATCATAAGATCCAACTATAGTAGCAAAGCTCGCGATACATCAAGATCGTGCGAAGTCAAGAACACGAGAGATAGAGAGATCAAACACATAGATACTGTTACATACCCTCAGCCCCGAGGGTGAACTACTCCCTCCTTGTCATGGAGAGCGTCGGGATGATGAAGATGGCCACCGGTGAGGGATCCCCCCTCCGGCAGGGTGCCGGAACAGGGTCCCAATTGGTTTTTGGTGCCTACAGAGGCTTGCGGCGGCGGAACTCCCGATCTATACATATCCCAAAGGTTTTAGGGTATATGGACTTATATAGGCGAAAGAAGTCGGTCAGGGGAGCCACAAGGGGCCCACGAGATAGGGGGCACGCCTAGTAGGGGGCGCAACCTCCACCCTCGTGGCCACCTCGAAGCTTCCTTGACTTCAACTCCAAGTCTCCTGGATCACGTTCGTTCCAAAAATCACGCTCCCGAAGGTTTCATTCCGTTTGGACTCCGTTTGATATTCCTTTTCTTCGAAACACTGAAATAGGCAAGAAAACAACAATATGGGATGGGCGTCCGGTTAATAGGTTAGTCCCAACGATAATATAAAAGTGTATAATAAAGCCCGTAAACATCCAAAACAGATAATATAATAGCATGAATGCTTCATAAATTATAGATGCGTTGGAGACGTATCAGGGAAGCATAAAGCAGAAGCAATCAGATGCCAATAAAGGAGACATATGTACAGAGGCTTTATTATAAAGCTTGTGTGAGACCAGCTGTAGTATGAATACAGACATCACATGATACAACATTGTTTCACCTAGAGAAAAAAATGTGAAACTTAAATCATAGCCACCAAGGGTAGATGGTTGAGTTATGTGCTTTCATCGACCTGTAGATTCAAAAGGAGTGTTTTTTCTTGGCGAATTCTATACAGCCAGCTACCAAAAGAAAGATGACCATAATTGTGTGTTGGATTATCTTGTTAGCCTAATCACATGATTTCTTGTGGGAGGTCTTTATAAAACTGAAAGAACTTCAGTAATTAATTTGTACCATTGATGGTGATAGTGGTCCAAGGAAGGGCAATATGTATAAGTGAGACAAAAAAGGAATCGAATTTTTTATGTGTTCCATTCAGTAATTGACTGCCATCTGTATTGAAGCTAGATTCTCATACTCTACATGTGGATCACCTTGTTTTGCCTAGGCCTTTCCTTCCCTGATTCATTTTTTCCTTCTTGTATTTCACTAATAAATTAAATATATAGTTTTTTCCCTTCTTTTTTCCTTTTCACTCTGGTTTTTATTAAATTTGTTAAGCTAACATGGCATGTAAATATGAACAGGAAAATAAGCTCGGCGCATCTCGTATTCTCATTGAAGTGTTGTACGTGTTGAAGGCTGCAAGTTTCAGGTCAATACCTCTCATCTAGACCCTAGTCACTATTGACGTACGTGAGAATGTTCGTAACTTCATTAACAAACTCATCAACATAGGGGTCTTGCATCTAAAAAAAGTAAGAATCACAACAACAACAATATATATATATATATATATATATATATATATATATATATACATGTGGTTGTCAGTCAATCGCATCCATTCAAAGACGCAAGCATGTGCATAGCTCATGTCCAGTATTCTTGCACATGTTGCATCATCCTTTTCAGTGGTCTGTTGTGTACGGTGCAGAGGTGACGAGGTGTAGAGCTTGTGTTTAGACCATGATTAGGGAATCATGTATTGGTCTGAATTTTTGTCATTATATGAATGTCTACTTCTAATATCTCACATGGTAGGATAGCCTTCACGGGTTTTTTTGTCCCTCACTTTTGTCTGGTTTTCTTCTTCAATTTTTTTTTCATCTACCCTCCCACCACCTCATCGGTTCATTTTTGCGTCACGTCTCACACAACAACAAAATTTTGAAAGGATCAGAACTTTCCATACTGGCACAAGTTATTTAGTAATGTCTTTTTGAAAGAATCAATCACAATCAATCTCTAAAGATCAAATCTAAATTAGTTAACCTTAACATAAATCACTCATTCACATTAATTAAACTTTTCATACGTTATCAAAATCTCTACTCCTAGAGGAGCAGTCTGGGGTCGTGATGGTACGTTTAGTTGGATCACCGCTCTATCAGTACACATCGTTCTATGTACTATTAGGTTTTTTTATCAACTTACATTACAAGTAAAGTGGACTTCAATTGCTTTTATGGGCTATTAGGCTTTTACTCTGCCACAATTGAGTATCCACTACAATCGGGTGATGCTTTGGCATGGTGGGAACAATATTGAAAAGTATACACCCGCTTGGGTGTAATTTATTTTAGCAAATGCATAGCAATATGCCATTTGCATCCCAAAGAGGTTAGTGATACAAGGCTCCGATGCATGACCAAAGAAAAGAATAACAAATAAGGGATCGAAATGATGATTGTAGTTCTGCACATTTGGAAAAAAATTCTCATTTACCCAGCAAAAGAAGAAAAGAAATAATGAAGGCGTAGTGTGTGACTTTGGGTCACTTGATCACTCTGAGTCAATGGTCACTAGGACTGAAATATAATCCAAAAAGCTAATCAGGAGGAAGGCAGACATGCTCGCCGCGGCATTAGACAAGTAGGGTGAGTGGGATGGACCGTGAGAGTCATATTTTTAATCCAATGGTGGCCACCACACTCGAAGAGGGTGGCCGCACTACGGTGAGTAGTAGGTCGCATCGCCTTGGCGGCACCCTCGCGTGACGGTGTGCACTCCTTGGCACTGTGAATCAGTATAGGGTGACCAGCCACGACGATGAAGGCGTATCCCTCCTACTCGCAGTGCCACACCACTGTGCTCGAGGTTGTCCAACCCACATACGAACGGGTCAGCTACATGGCTGGCACGAACAAAGAGTTGTGGTCCCTTCTACACCTCCCTAGCGGATCCACCTACCCAGGATGCCAGACCTGCGGGCACACTGGCTCGGTGCTGAGACAGCGGCGCGAGAGGTTTTCAGGGGTTGAAGGAGGCGGGCCATGTCATGGATGAGAAGGGGGCGGTTGAGAGAGGAGCGAGTGGGCTTCACCATAGCGTGGAGGGGTGGTTCCTAGGAGAGATGGCATCGACGACACTGTGGCCGGAAGATGAGATGCGGCGACAACCGGTGGTTGGCTGGCTATGCGAGAAGAGTAGGAGGCGGCTGTGCGGTGAGTGAGGAGAGGAGTGGCTACTTTTTTCTCCATCAAGAAAAGAAGAAGGAGGAGCTTCTATGTGGTGACATCAATGTCACATAGTCTAGCAAGTCATTATTAGGAAAACACCAACCAAACAATCTATATGTAGCCTAGAATTTAAAGCTCACTAAAATCGGGATGTGACTTACATTGTACCACGCACATGAAGCTAAAAATAACATTCCTCATATTGTACGTAAATATCTTAAACACATCAAGTAGATCTTAGTTTGTAAAAGATAAATAGTTGGATCACTGCTCTGTGTATACACATCATTCTATTAGGGTTTTTTATCAACACATTACAAGTGAAGTGGATTTTCAATTAATTTTACGGGCTATCATTTCTATCATTCATGGCCCGTAGCAGCGCACGGGCATTCTACTAGTATTTTTTTGTTTTTAAACTATATGAAAGCACTCAACCGAAATAAATGACTCTCTAAAACTTCCGGGTTGGCTCCCTGGCAGCGCTTTCTTTAAAGCCATTATGGTAGGCAAATAGTGCTCAAGTAATGGATCCACCCGGATCCCAAGGTATATCAAAGCCAATTTTAATTAACAATGATTTGTGATTTAGTAGTGAGCACAAAGTAACATATATCAAGCAATAACGAAGTCTAACTCTCTTCCTATGCATAGGCATGTCATAAAAGAACAATTCATGCACACAAAGTAAAGGCCAATGCATAGTATAACCAGTTTATTGCAATTTTATCGTATTGGAAACATGGAGAGGTGAAGATATAGTTCCTCTCTCATAATAATTGCAAGTAGGAGCAGCAAGCACATGCATATTATGTCTATCAAAATCATCATGTGTAGTAGTAAAACACAACCCATCAATATAATCCTTAATAAGCACAAACTTCTCCGATATAGTGTAGTTTGGAGAATTCAAAAAGATAATAGGACTATCATGCGTGGGTGCAATAGCAACAATTTCATGTTTAACATAAGGAACTATAGCAAGTTCATCTCCATAAGCATAACTCACATTGGCATCTTGGCCACAAACATAGCAAGCATCATCAAAAAGGGATATTTCAAGAGAATCAACGGGATCATAGCAATCATCATAGCAATCATCCTTCGGTAAGCACGAAGGGGAATTAAACAATGTATGAGTTTAAGAGTTACTCTCATTAGAAGGTGGCACGGGTAGCTAATCCGCTCTTCCTCCTTTTGTTCTTCGCTCTCCTCATCATCTTTTTCATCCAATGCGCTCACAGTTTCATCAAATTTTTCTTCCATAGACTCCTGCAAAATATTAGTCTCTTCTTGGACAGCGGAGACTTTCTCAATATATGGTTTAACATAGGCATTAGAAGCATAATTATCATAACAATATTCAAGTATGGCAAAAATTTCAGATTTGTAAAGAGTGGCGTCATACTTTTCAATCAAAGAAGCAATTTCATAAGCACCCTTAAAAGCAACAAATTCTTAAATTTGTTGAACATCATAGTAATTATAAACACCCTTAGCATACGAAGATACGATCCCATTATCAATAAACTCACATTGGTAGGGAAGGTGTTTCTTAGGCTTTTCAGAACAACAAGTAACATCATATATTTCACATAAATTCCAAGCATAGCATTCCAAACGACGAATTTGATCCAGTAAAATTTTCCCTTTTTCAGATATACGGTGTCGCACAAGACAAGCATGCTCATCTAAATATTTGCCCTCAACTAAGCTAGTGGGGGTTTCAGCACGTGTACAAAGGGATCGAAGATGATCCAAGTAAAAAGCTTCAGCAGTGTGATAGATTTTGAGTGGTTCTTCAACCATTAGTGTAGTAGGTACAACTAATTTTTTTGGTATTTTGCATTTCCTACCCATAACAAAAGATAGAAAGCGACTAAGAACAGCAAATAAAAATTACTTAGTGATAAAGCAAACAAGCACACACGAGAATATTCACCCCACGCTATGACTCCCCGGCAAAGGCGCCAGAAAAAGGTCTTGATAACCCGCAATTATACGGGATCAATTGTAGCCTCTTTCGATAAGTGAGAGTGTCAAACCCAACGAGGAGCTAAAGGTAGAACAAATATTCCCTCAAGTTCTATCGACCACCGATACAAATCTACGCACGCTTGACATTCGCTTTACCTAGAACAAGTATGAAACTAGAAGTACTTTGTAGGTGTTGTTGGATAGGTTTGCAAGATAATAAAGAACACGTAAATAAAAAGTATGGGCTGTTTAGATAAAGAAGCAATAAAGTTAGTATAGCGAGTGTGGAAAAGTGGTGGTAGGAGTTGTGAAATTGTCCCTAAGCAATTGACTACTTTACTAGACCGATAGCAAGTTTTATGTGGGAGAGGCCACTGCTAGCATGTCATCCCTGACTTGGAATTCTATGCACTTATGATTGCAACTATTAGCAAGCATCCGCAACTACTAACGTTCATTAAGGTAAAACCCAACCATAGCATTAAGATATATTGGTCCCCCTTCAATCCCGTATGCATCAATTTCTATGCTAGGTTGAAGCTTCTGTCACTCTTGCCCCCAATACATAGTCCTATCAACATACAACTAACCCTATGGTGTGATCCACGCGCGCGCTCATATGATGGGCACCAAAGGACAGCAACATAACCACAAGAAAATTAAATCAATCATAGCAATTCATCAACCACCAATAGGACAACGAAAATCTACTCAGACATCATAGGATGGCAACACATCATTGGATAATAATATGAAGCATAAAGCAGCATGTTCAAGTAGAGGGTACAACGGGTTGTCGGAGAGCGGACCACTGTAGATAGAGGGGGTAAGGTGATGGTGATGTTGGTGAAGATGGCGGAGGTGTTGGTGTAGATCGCGGTGATGATGATGGCCCCCGGCGGCGTTCCGGCCCCACCAGAAGCAAGGGGGAGAGAGGCCCCCTTCTTCTTCTTCTTCCTTGACGTCCTCCCTAGATGGGAGAAGGGTTTCCCCTTTGGTCCTTGGCTCCGAGATTGGATCTGTCTCTCTGTCTCTCTCTGTTTCTGCGTTCTGGTATTCTGCCCTAGCACCGTTTCTTTTATATCTGGAGATCCGTAACTCCGATTGGATTGAAACCTTCGCCCAGATTTTTCTCCAAAAATTAGCTTCCTCGCGGCCGAAGAAGAGCAGCAACCACCTTACTGGTGGCCCACGAGGGGGGCAGGCGCGCCCAGGGGGTGCAGACGCGCCCCTACCTCGTGGCCACCTCGGGCACCGTATCGCGTTGATTCTTCCTCCCATATTCTCCAAATATTCCAAAAATATTCTCCGTCCGTTTTTATCCCGTTTGGATTCCGTTTGATATGGGGTTTCTGCGAAACATAAAACATGCAACAAACAAGAACTGGCACTGGGCACTGGATCAATATGTTAGTCCCAAAAAATAGTATAAAAAGTTGCCAAAAGTATATGAAAGTTGAATAATATTGGCATGGAACAATCAAAATTATAGATACAACGAAGACGTATCACACAGTAATATTAAATAGCAGGAACAAGAATCACTCAAAAATCTATTTTTATAGTAAAGTTATTCACAAACTAGTGATTCACACAAATTTCAAAAAATTCAAATTTAAACTATTCAAATTTAGAAACTAATGGCACTAACAGCAAGTTTATAATTTTTGTGACCTAACAGCAAAAAGAATCACTGAAAAACTGTAAATAGAAACAAAAGAAAATAAATAAAGCAAAAAACAAAACAAAAAAACTGGAAAAATAAAAATAAAAAAGCCACCTACTGGGCCACCACGGCCTGAATACGACTAGAAACTCAACCATCGGCTAGGATTCAGGCCCGCAGAAGGCCCAGTAGGCCCACATGCAGATACCGTGTGTTTAGGCCCGTAAGCCTGCATTTGAGAGGAGCTCGAGAGGGTAGCGGCAGTGGGGCTTATAAACCACTCCCAGGCCCTCTCAACTAGCGAGGTGGGACTAAACTTTTGGCCGCGGGCAGCACAAGGCCTTTGGTCCCGGTTGGTAGCACCAGTCGGGACGAAAGGGTTGCATTAGCGCCAATCGGGACGAAAGGTCCCTATTTCCCGCCCTTTGGACTGCTGAAAACTGACCTTTGGTCCCGGTTGGTGCCATGAACCGGGACCAAAGGCTTTCCTATATAACCAACACTTAAGAACTTATTCACTTCCATCTCGCAGTTGCCCACGACCACCCGACGACACCGACGCCGCCAGGCTGCCCCGACGCCGTCCGCGCCCCCGCCCCGTCGCCATCACCGTTGTCATCCCCGAGCCCGTGCCCCTGCCCCGACCCTGCCATCGCCAACATCATCGTCTTCGACCTCGGGTGCCGGCGATCCCCATCGCTGATTCGCCGCCATCTGTGCTTGCTCTGGCCCTTCCCCGAGCCGGCTGAGCATCTCAACGCAATCTCCGTGAGCCCCTGTCTCTTTCCCCCTCACTCCCATGCTCGATAGCTCGCCGTAGCCACTGATTCTTCGGAGACCGAAATGCGTTGCCTCCCAAGCTCGTCGCCAACGTAGCTTCGACCACTTAACGCCCAGCCGCCTGCTCCCCTGGATCCGCACGTGCACGGGCTACCTCCGGGTGGTCTCCGCGCATGCAACTGCCATTGTTTTGGTCGCCGTCGGCCGAGCTCCGACGAGAGCCGACGTGGCGAGGCCATTAGGGACTGATAGCAGGCCCCACAGCAAGGCCACAGCCATTGACAGCGGGCCCCACAGCAAGGTCAAACCCTAGTCAGCGTCAGGTTTAACCAGGATTAGCTCCGGGTCACTGACTGGTGGATCCTACTGGTGAGGTTTGACCTGGGTCAGCCCTGAGATTTTAGATAAATCAGAAATGATTTATAAATTTCAGAAAAATATTGCAAACTTTGAAAAATCATAGAAAATATTCTATAACTCCAAATGAAATAAATTATATATGAAACATTATCAGAAAAATCCAAAGAATCTGTTTATGTCATTTTCATGCATGAAAAAGTAACTTAACCTTGCTGTTTATATCAAAACAACAAAGTGCACTTTATAAATTCATATGTTGAGTTTGAATTTGAACCCTTGGTTCAAAGCAACTTAACCTTGCTGTTTAGATCAAAACAAAAAAGTGCACTTTATATGATGTTTTTTCGTTCATAGCATTTTTTTTCATATATGTATTCTTTTTCATATATATGGCTATATGTATTTTTTTGTTCATAGCATTTTTTCCATGTATGTATGTGGCTATGTATGCATGGATGGATAGCATTTTTTCCATGTATGTATGTGGCTATGTATGTATGTATGTATGTGTGTATGTATGTATGTATGGATGTCATTGTCGATCTACCCCTCCCCGATAACTTCGACTTGAGGAGGGGACGTCGGACATGCATGAGGAGGGAGAGAGAGATGTTAATAGAAAGTTTTCTCTCGAAATGTTACTAATTTAAAATGTTACTAACTTAAAATGTTGCTAAGTTACTAAGTTTGATCATATGTCAAAGTTTGAATTTTGATATATGCAACAATATTTGATGATATGTCAAAGTTTGACTTTTGACATAGAGTTTCAAGAATGCCCCCATTATGGATGTGCACAAGGTGATCCAATTTTTTTCCGATCTCATCTATATATATATATATTCTTCTATATATATATATATATATATATATGTCACGTTGTCTGTCAAAGTATTGAAGAAATCCATGGCTACATCATTAGCCGGAAGTAACAGGCGTATGATGCTACGATGCTCTTCAAAGTTGTTTCGGAACGGAGTTCCGGATAGAATAATTCATTTTTTGGTACGAATTTCAGCAAAGGCCTTCCAAATAGCGATATTCGGAAGGCTCTTGCTGAACTTCGTACCAAAAAGCTAATTATCCTATCCGGGACTCCGTTCCAAAACAATTTTGGAGAGCTTCGTACCATTATGCGCCTGTTAGTTCTGGCTAATGATGAAGTCATGGTTTTCTTGAATCCTTTGACACTAAACAACGTGACATATAGAAGGGTAGATGAGACCAGGAAAAATATGGACCATTTTCTACACATCCAGAATGGCGCCATTTTTTCGAATCCCTTGTTTGACATTCATGAGAGAGGCGGTCCGGACGTCGGACATTCATGAGAGAGGAGGTCCGGTATGGTCGCCGGACATGTCATGTGATAGGTAGTATTTTTTGTCATAGAAACTCTGGTAACTCTTCAACATGAGGGGGGACGTCGATCAACCCCCTCTCGCCCGCCCAAACCCTAGAAGCGTCGAGGCCACCCAAATTTACCAAGTTAAAAGAGCATTGTCGAGGCCACACCAAACCCTAGAAGCGTTGTCGAGGCCACACCAAACCGTAGAAGCATCGAGGCCACTAATTAAAATTCCTTGTTGTGATTAGCTAGCTAGGTCTATGTTTTCCACTAATATATCCATCTCTCATGTTTGTATATTAATTGCCATGTTGTAATATTTGCAGAAACTATGGATCAAAGAGACTTAGAACAAGAAGAGTTGTTGGGGGACATAATCCGCGACAGACGTGATGTCTTGTCATTTCTCAACGACACCGATGGTCTGGAAGGATAGGATGAAGGCTCCAGTGATCGAACAATGGAGGAGGAAAGACATGATCATGATGGCTCCGGTGACCGAATGCCGGTGGAAGAACGAGACCATGATGATGGCTCCGGTGACCGAACGGAGGAGGGAGCTGTTACAAAGTCCGGCGAGGTATATATATTAATTAAACCTATGTTGACTAGCTAATTGATGCATTAATTGTTTTGGTATATACATATATTAACTCTTCTTTCTGCTTTTATAGCCCTCCGGATCAAGCCAAACTTCGGTAATGAGACGAGGCCCAATGAAAAGGTTACGCCAGGATGAAAGGTTCACGATCACAGCAATCGCGGACGATGGCCAACCGATTGAACCCAGGTGGACCAAGAAAGCATTTTCTACTCAGTGCGGAGCTATTGTTAGGGACATCATCCGGTTCAGCATCCAGCTATGGAATAAGCCTAAGAACGAAGACCCTCAGGTTTCTTATGTCACTGATAGACAAAAAGATGACCTTTGGACCACGTTGAAGGCAAATTTCACCCTACCGCTAGAGGAGGATCCGAATAAGCCAGTTATAGAGCCACTGGTCAAGGCGTGTGCTCTTAAGAAGATGGCAGATCTATTCAGGAGGTGGAAGAATGAGTTGAAATCAATGTTTGTCGACAAAGGCAAGACTCCAGAATTCACCGGCCGATTTGAGAAGGTAAGACATCACTGGCCCGCATTTGTGGCCTACAAGACATCAGACAACAGTAAGAAAATGTCAGAGATAAAAAAGATAAATGCTGCAAAGAAGCTGTATCACCATCACACGGGGTCAGGCGGCTACCTCAAAGCCCGGCCGTTGTGGGACAAAGCTGAGAATGACCTGATTGCTAAAGGGGTCGAACCAGAGACATTGAACTAGCCAGACCGTTCAAGGACTTGGTTCTTCGGAGTTGGGCGAACTTTGGACCCTGAAACAGGGAAGTGCCTTTGGAAGGACGAGCAACTTGCAATACCCGTCAAGAAGCTTCAGAAGTATATCACTGCAGCGCAGGAAGGGACGTTCATTCGCGGTAGAGATAAGGACGAGCTGACTGAGGCCCTCGGGAATCCTGAGCACCCTGGACGAACATGAGGCATGCCAGGCTACGTTCCATGGAGGGTTGGGTTTCCCAGCGCAAGCGGTTACAAAACCCAGGAGAGGAAGAGGAAATAGGAGCTGAGCGAAATGCAGAAGCTTAATGCAAGAGTACTAAAGCTAGAGGAACAAGTTGAGAGCCAGCGAGATACTGACCAACCATCTCAGCGGCACGAAGCTACCCCAGAAGCTACCCGGCCATCTCAGCGAAGAAGCAGCATGGCTTCCACAGAGCTCGTTCAGCAGCCTGACTTCACGGCTCCTAGCTACCCCATCACGGAGGCTCAACATTGCCAGCTTATGACGAAATGTCAGAACCTCACCTTGAAGGCGGCTATTGAGGGAGTCCTGGATTAAGGGGTCCTCGGGCGTCCGACCTGTTATACATGGGCCGGACTGATGGGCCGTGAAGATACGAAGACCGAGGACTCTCTCCCGTGCCCGGATGGGACTCTCCTTGGCATGGAAGGCAAGCTTGGTGACCAAATATGAAGATTCCTTTCTCTGTAACCGACTTTGTACAACCCTAGTCTCCTCCGGTGTCTAGATAAACTGGAGGGCTTAGTTCGTAGAGAAAGGAGGATCATAAAAAATCATAGTCATACAGGCTAGACTTCTAGGGTGTTAGGCATTACGATCTCGTGGAAGATCAACTCTTGTAATACTCATATTCATCAAGATCAATCAAGTAGGAAGTAGGGTATTACCTCCATAGAGAGGGCCCGAACCTGGGTAAGCATTGTGTCCCCTGTCTCCTGTTACCATCGACCTTAGACGCACAGTTCGGGACCCCCTACCCGAGATCCGCTGGTTTTGACACCGACATTGGTGCTTTCATTGAGAGTTCCTTTGTGACGTCGAAAAGACATGGTTGATGGATTGCCTTGTTGTCAAGGATAATATCACCTCCAGAGGAGCCCTGGCTCCGGGCCAAACCCTCCGACTTGGTGGCTTTACCAAGACCGCCTGTTCGGCCGTTAAGCCGACGATGACCTCTTGAGTCATCGAAAATCGTCTCCGCGTTGACTCCGAATACTCCAAACGGATGGATCCGATGGATTTGTTGTCTTTAAACGAACTCCTAAATTGCATCGCCGCCTTGGGGGTCGCTACAGACTACGATCGGATTGGGCTTAAACCTGACCAGAGAGAAATCAAATCTCCGCCGATCACCCATCAGATAGCGGTAGTGGAGGAGCAAGACAATAACTCTTCCTCTATATTGAGGATGAACTATGTTCGGATTTTCGAGCTCGAGGAGCCAGATACCTGTCCGCGGAACGACGTGCCCTGCCCTCCGAACCTAGAATCGGACGACGGGCCTAAAACATCAGTTGATATCCCGGAGTCCGAACCATTAAGTTCGGAAGATTTACAAACTCCGGATCCCAAATCGGGTCAGGGTTCAGATTTAAAACCACCCACCCACCCAGCTATACGCGATCTTATGTACATACGACAGCAGTCTCGGGAAACGGTCCATCACTTTTGAGCCAGATTCCTCCTTGTCAAAGACAAGATTAAAGATTGCCGCGATGAAGACGCAATCTCAGTATTCTGCAACAATTGCACGGACGAAGGAATCCTCAACGCCATCAACCGCCGCCGCGTATTACACTTCGCTGACTTGGCAACCATAGTACGGAAGTACTGCGCAATGGAAAGCACCTGGAAAACTCAGGCAGCTCGTTGGGAACCACCGGTTTCAACTCAGCCCCTCGTCCGGGCAAAAAGGACGCACCCTCATGGGGCGCCTGACCCGATAGTAAAGAAATCATGGGGCACGGAACTGTTCTAGAGGGATGGCTCGATAGGCCATGCAAAATACATGCAACACCGGATACCACACCAACCCACAGCCTTAGAGCAGGTTGGATACTCCGGCAAGTGGCCAAGAGCGGCGAAGATCTCCTCACCAAAAATACCCCAGAACAACACCCCCCGGAAGACGACGACCTCAGAGTATTGACGGTCTTCGAGACCTTTGCTTCAAAAAATTAGCACAAAAGGGCACTTCGCGACCTCGCCGAAGTCTGCCAAGTCGCAGCAATAAAACCCTGGAACGACACGGCCATAACTTTGAATGCCGATGACGAACCAAAATTCAGGACAGTCCGGGCACCAGCCGCCTTGGTCCTCAGTCCAATCATGGACGGCTTCCGGCTCACCAAAGTGCTCATGGATGGCCGCAGCAGACTAAACCTCATCTACGAGGACACACTCATAAAAATGTAAATAGATAGGAGCCGCATTGAGCAAAGTAGCACGACCTTCCGGGGAATCATTCCCAATCGGGAGGCACGATGTGCGGGAAAAATCACGCTCGACATGGTATTCGACACGCCGGAGAATTATCGATCCGAAGAGATAACCTTCCAAGTGGCCCGTTTTCTACAGCGGATATCACGCCCTACTGGGGCGAGACGCATTCAAACGCTTCCAAGCTATACCTCATTACGTGTACATGAAGCTCAAGATGCCCGGGCCCAACGGCACCATCACTCTTGCCAGTGATCCAGACATAGCACTGCGCGCCGAAAATAAAACCGCATCCCAAGCCCTCGAGGCATTGTTTGAAGCCCTTGCGGCCGAAGAGCTGACCGCGCTGCGCTCCACTGTGGATAGGGATGACGTAATCCTGGACAAACGACCCAAATCCACCTCCTTTAAACCAGCAGATGAAATAGTCAAATTTCAAGTCCACCCGACGGACCCCAAGAAGACAGCATCCATCGGGGCACAACTCGACCCAACGGTCGATGCCGCACTACGAGAGTTCCTGCGCGAGAACTGGGACATATTCGCCTAGCACCCTTCTGACATGCCAGGAATCCTACGCAAGTTGGCCGAACACAACCTCAATATCTTAAAGGGATATAAACCGGTCAAACGAACATTGCGGTGTTTTTCCGAACCCAAACGACAAGCTATGGGAGAGGAGCTAGCCAAGTTACTCGAAGCCAGATTCATCAGAGAAATAAAACACCTGGACTAGCTAGCAAACCTGGTGATGGTACCAAAGAAGGATAAATCCTGGCGCCTAATGCGTCGATTTCAAAGACCTCAACAAGGCTTGCCCTAAGGATCCCTTCCCCCTGCCTCGCATCAATCAGATTATTGACGCAACCGCAGGACACGACTCACTGTGTTCCCTCGACGCGTACGCCGGATACCATCAAATCAAGATGAAGGAGTCTGATCAAGCCGCAACGGCATTCATTACCCCATATGGGACTTTCTGCTTCAACACTATGCCTTTCGGGCTCAAAAACGCTGGCGCCACCTACCAACGCATGATTCAAACATGCCTGGAGAAACAGATCGTCAAGACAGTTGAAGCATATGTGGATGATGTCGTCATCAAAACCAGACACGTCGAGTCATTGATAAATGATTTGCGTCTTACATTCGACAACCTCCGTACATATGACATCAAGCTCAACCCAGAAAAGTGTGTTTTTGGCGTCCCTGCCGGAAAACTGTTGGGCTTCATCGTTTTCAATAGAGGAATTGAGCCAAATCCAGCCAAAATCTGAGCTTTGTCACAATTGGCTACGCCACAGACCTTAAACGGGTCCAAAAACTCGCGGGATGCGTGGCAGCTTTAAGCCGCTTTATCTCCAGATTGGGAGAAAAAGCATTGCCACTCTATCGCCTTCTCCGACGCACTGACCACTTCGAGTGGACGGACGCGGCAACAGCCGGACTGGAGGAAATAAAGGCCCTTTTAGCGAGCAACCCAATCCTGGCCACGCGAAACATCGGCGAACCCATGTTATTATACATATCGGCAACACACCAGGTGGCGAGCACCGTGCTCGTCATCGAGCGAGAGCAGGATGGACACAAATTCCCGCTCCAGAAACCGGTATACTATGTATCCACTGTCCTCACACCATGCAAATCCCGATACCCTCATTACCAAAAGATAGCATACGCGGTCTTCATGGCATCCCGGAAGCTGCGACACTACTTTCAAGAGTGCTCAATTACGGTGGCTTCCGAGGTACCACTCAACGACATAATAAACAACCGCGATGCCACGCGCCGGATTGCTAAGTGGGCCATCGATCTCCTTCCATTCGACATAACATACAAACCACGCCACGCCATTAAATCCCAAGTATTGGCTGACTTCATCGCCGAATGGATAGAGGCGAAACTCCCTAAAGAGTATGGCACATATTCCAACTGGGTTATGTACTTCGATGGTTCCAAAATGCTGGCAGGGTTAGGGGCGGGTGTTGTCCTAACGTCCCCCACTGGACACGTAGTTCAGTACGTACTCCAAATATTATACACAGACTCCAACAATGTGGCCGAATATGAGGCCTTGTTGCATGGGCTTCGGATGGCTGTCTCCATGGGCATACAACGCCTAGAAGTGCGCGGGGACTCAAACCTCACAATATCTCAAATAAATGGAGATTTTGATGCCAAAGATTCGAAAATGGCGGCTTACCGCAACGCCGTTCTTAAAATCTCGACCCATTTCAAGGGGCTCGAGTTTCATCATGTGGCTCAAGAAAGTAATCAAGTGGCGGACGTCCTTGCTCGTATCGGTGCCAAGCGCGACCCCGTCCCACCTAACATCTTTCTGGAAAGGCTTTTCAAACCGTCCGTGGTGCGGTAACAACAGTCCGGACCCGACTATAACCTCAGATGCCGAACACACTGATATCATCGGGGGCTCAGGCACCGAAATAACACCGTCGGCCCATCTCATAATGGCAGTCATTGCCCCATGGACCGAACCCTTCTTGGCCTACCTTAATAGGCGAGAACTCTCTGAGGATCAGAATGAGGCTCGCCGCATTGTCCGGCACTCTAAAGCCTACAAGGTTCACGATGGAGAACTCTACAAGAAAAGCGCTACCGGAGTACTCCAATGATGTATCTCCGAGGAAGAGGGGCGGCAGCTCTTCTCTGAAATTCATGCCGGTCTCGGTGGTCACCACGCCGCGGCTTGGGCCCTTGTAAGCAAGGCTTTTCGTACAGGTTTCTATTGGGCGACGGCCCTAGCAGACGCACATGACCTTGTCCAACGTTGCATCGGATGCCAGCCTTTCGCCAACCAGAGCCATATGCCACCCACCGCTCTGCAAACAATCCCCATCACTTGGACTTTTGCGGTCTGGGGACTTGATATGGTTGGACCCCTTAAAGGAGGAAGCCATAAGAAAACATATTTGCTGGTCATGGTGGATAAATTCACTAAGTGGATAGAGGCCAAACCAGTTAAAACGGCCGAAGCCGGACCAGTGATAGACTTTATATCCGGCGTTGTACACCGTTATGGTGTCCCACACAGCATCATCACCGATAACGGCTCCAATTTCACAGCCGATAAGGTGAAAAACTGGTGCGCCAATCTGGGCATTAAGCTCGATTACGCCACTACTAGGAAAAGGCTAATTAGTGGCGCACTACAGGTGCGCCACTAATAACAAATAGTAATGGCGCACCATTACTATCTGGGATACTAATGGCGCACCACATAGTGCGCCATTACTGTGCTTAGTGGTGCGCCATTACTATCTGACTTAGTAATGGCGCACCACATAGAAGTGCGCCATTACTAACAATTTTTTTCTTTTTTTTCTTAATCTCGGGTCACTATGGCTTAATCTCGGGTCGATATGCTTAATCTCAAGTCAAATCGCACTTCATGGCCAAACTTCCCGAAAGGTCACCCATCCTCACACTACTCCAGCGCGAGCACGCTTAACTTCAGAGTTCTATCCAACCCCAACACCAGCTCCCTTAACAAGCACTTGTTGATATATCTATCATATCAATCCTATTAAACCTTGTTGATGTCTAGGACTTTGTTCATGTTCATGAGTGTCATGAAATTTTGAATAAATATTTCAAACTTCCCGGTCATATTACGTATCATATTTTGAACATTTTTTCGAAACAAAACAATTCGAAACCAAATTTTTTTTCTGTTACTAGTGGCGCACCTAGCAAATGGTGCGCCATTACTAAGTTTGAATTTTTTTTCCATTTTCCCCCCTCTAGATCTTAAAAGCCCCGTATCTTTTTTTCTATTAGGTTTTTGGGGATTCTAAAAATGTTCAACGGGGTTTCCCCAATTGAATTCGGATGTAACTTTTCGAGTAGATCATTTTTCATATAAAAAACTTTTTAATCCGAGTTCGTATGCAAAAGCTATGCCCATTTTACAAATTCCAGAGAGATTTTGTAAATAAAGTCAAAATTCATATTTGTAAATTTTCCCAACAACTAGACCACATATCTCATGGGAAACTTATTTTCTTTTATTTTTTTTGACATTTCCATCATTTTCTTTTTAAAAAAACTGAAAAGGCGGTCCACCGGGGGGGCATTTGGTGAAATGTTTTCAAACATAGTAATGGCGCACCTGGTGTGTGGTGCGCCATTACTAGTTTTGGAAAAAAATAAAAAAATAATTGTTAGTAGTGGCGCACCATTGCTGTGGTGCGCCATTACTAGTTTTACTAGTAATGGTGCACTGTCCCCAGGTGCGCCATTACTAGTTTTGAAAAATAGAGTAAAAAAATTGTTAGTAGTGGCGCACAGATGGTGTGGCGCACTCTACCCTGGTGCGCCATTACTTGTTTTGGAAAAAAAAATGTTAGTAGTGGCGCACCGTGTGTGTGGTGCGCCATTAGTATTTGTACACTAATGGCGTACCTATATATGGTGCGCCACTGCTATATAGCAGTGGCGCACCACATACTTGGTGCGCCATTAATGTCCATATTAGCTATAGCCATTTTCCTAGTAGTGTGCCTCCGTCTGTCACCCGCAAACAAACGGTCAAGTCGAACGAGCCAATGGTCTTATTATGAGCGGTATCAAGCCTAGACTGGTGCTGTCTTTGAAAGAATCAGACAAGCACTGGGTTGAGGAGCTCGACTCCGTACTCTGGGTGCTGCGGACCACGCCCAATCGCACTACCGGATATACACCTTCCTTCATGGTATATGGCGCAGAGGCTGTGTTACCCGGCGACATTATTCATGACTCACCTCGAGTGCGCATGTACGAAGAGAGAGAGAGGCCGAGCTTGATCGGCATGACAACTTAGATGCCCTGGAGGAGGAGCGCGGCGTTGCAAAAGCCCATTCCGCATTTTATCAACAGCAAGCTCGCAGGTATCAAAGCAGAGAAGTGCGGGCCAAAACTTACAATATTGGCAAACTTGTTCTACGCCTGCCGGAGAAGAAAAATAACAAACTCAAGCCCAAGTGGGAGGGTCCCTTCATGCATCATTGATGAAGTTCTCACCGGAGGAGCGTACTGATACGTGTCCAACGTATCTATAATTTTTTGTTCCATGCTATTATATATTCTGTTTTGGATGTTTAATGGGCTTTATTAGACACTTTTATATTATTTTTGTGACTAACCTATTAACCGGAGGCCCAGCCCAAATTGCTGTTTTTTTGCCTATTTCAGTGTTTCAAAGGAAAGGAATATTAAACGGAGTCCAAACGGAATGAAACCTCCGGGAACGTGATTTTTGGAACAAACTTGATCCAGATGACTTGGAGTGGACGTCAAGCAACCAACGAGGAGGTCACAAGGCAGGGAGGCGCGCCTGCCCCCCCTGGGCGCGCCCCCCACCCTCGTGGGCCCCTCGTAGCTCTCCTGACCGACTTCATTCGCCTATATATACTCATATACCCTGGAAACATGAGAACAGACCACGAAACCCTATTTCCACCGCCGCAACCTTCTGTACCTGTGAGATCCCATCTTGGGGCCTTTTCCGGCGCTCCGCCGGAGGAGGCATTGATCATGGAGGGCTTCTACATCAACACCATAGCCTCTCCGATGGTGTGTGAGTAGTTTATCTCAGACCTTCGGGTCCATAGTTATTAGCTAGATGGCTTCTTCTCTCTCTTTGGATCTGAATACAAAGTTCTCCTCGATCTTCTTGGAGATATTTTCGATGTAATCTTCTTTTGCGGTGTGTTTGTCGAGATCCGATGAATTGTGGGTTTATGATCAAGATTATCTATGAACAATTTTTGAATCTTCTCTGAATTATTTTATGTATGATTGGTTATCTTTGCAAGTCTCTTCGAATTATCAGTTTGGTTTGGCCTACTAGATTGATCTTTCTTGCAATGGGAGAAGTGCTTAGCTTTGGGTTCAATCTTGCGGTGCTCGATCCCAGTGACAGAAAGGGAAACGACCCGTATTGTATTGTTGCCATCGAGGATAAAAAAGATGGGGTTTATATCATATTGCTTGAGTTTATCCCTCTACATCATGTCATCTTGCTTAATGCGTTACTTTGTTCTTATGAACTTAATACTCTAGATGCATGCTGGATAGCGGTCGATGTGTGGAGTAATAGTAGTAGATGCAGGCAGGAGTCGGTCTACTTGTCACGGACGTGATGCCTACATACATGATCATGCCTAGATATTCTCATAACTATGCTCAATTCTATCAATTGCTCGACAGTAATTTGTTCACCCACCGTAATACTTATGATCTTGAGAGAAGCCACTAGTGAAACCTGTGGCCCCCGGGTCTATTCTCTATCATATTAATCTACCATTATTTCTACCACCGTTTATTTTGCTTTCTTTACTTTCACTCTTTATCATAAAAATACCAAAAATATTATCTTATCATCTCTATCAGATCTCACTTTTGCAAGTGGCCGTGAAGGGATTGACAACCCCTTTATCCCGTTGGTTGCAAGGTTCTTATTTGTTTGTGTAGGTACGAGGGACTTGTGTGTGGCCTCCTACTGGATTGATACCTTGGCTCTCAAAACTGAGGGAAATACTTGCGCTACTTTACTGCATCACCATTTCCTCTTCAAGGGAAAACCAACGCAGTGCTCAAGAGGTAGCAAGAAGGATTTCTGGCACCGTTGCCGGGGAGTCTACGCACAAGTCAAGACATACCAGTACCCATCACAAACTCTTATCCCTCGCATTACATTATTTGCCATTTGCCTCTCGTTTTCCTCTCCCCCACTTCACCCTTGCCATTTTATTCGCCCTCTTTTCCCTTCGCCTCTTTCTCGCTTGCGTCGTCTTTATGGCTAGTTCTTTATCTACTCCTTTGTCTCCCAAGAATGAAGTTCTTAATTTTAAACAAAGGGAGGGAGAAAATCTAAAAGATGCTTGGTATGGAATTTGCAATGCTCAAAATAGATCTACTAGGAAGCAATCTACTTCCGTTCTTCTTCGCAACTTTTCTGTAGGCGTTACTCCTTGGTATAGATATATTCTTGATACCATTACCGGAGGGAATTTCTTGGGTAGCCATACTTTTGATTCTTATAATGCTATGATAGATTTATTTGGCTCACCACCTCTTTTGGTTAATGGAACTATGTTAACTTTGGAACATGTGATGCAAAGGCTTGAAATTATTGAAAATAAAGTTGCGTCTACGGATTTGATTGAGAATTTGGATAAAAAGATCCACAATCAAATTACCCAATATGGATCTAAGGTAGGAGTTACTTTGAAATTTTTTAAAGAAAAGGAACCCATAGTTAATGAAAAAATAGATCAAGATTCCACTAGAATCGATAAACTTGAGGGTATTATTACCAACTTAGGGTCCGCTTTTTCTTTCATTAGAAATACTCCAAATCCTCCTACTACCAAAATTGCCAAAGTCATGTATATGTTCCTAAAAATAAGGGTGAATCTTCTAGTAAGAAAACTGCGGATCTCAAAACAATAAGTGTTCACCCCAACTTTCTCGCTATCATTAAGGAGCCTTTTGCCACGAATGAATTTCTTGATTTCTTACCTAGGAGTTTGATTATCGATAAGAAGAAGGAAACTCCTAAGGGGTATATGTGTTCTATTGAGGAATTACCAACCGATGACAATACCTAGATCTATCTTCGCTTTTATGCCTAGCTAGGGGCGTTAAACGATAGCACTTGTTGGGAGGCAACCCAATTTTATTTTAGTTCCTTGCTTTTTGGTTCTGTTTAGTAATAAATATTTGATCTAGCCTCTGGTTAGATTTTTTTTTATGTTTCAATTAGTGTTTGTGCCAAGCAAAACCTATAGGATCTTCTTGGATAATAGTTCTTTGATCTTGCTGAAAAAAATCAGAAACTTTCTGTTCACAAAAACAATTGTTAAAAATCACCAGAACGTGATAAAATACTGATTCCAATTGCAGTAGATCAATAAACAAATTATCTAGGATTTACTATTTTGATAGAATTGTTTGAGTTAAATAAGTTTGCGTTAGACACAGATTAGTACAGACTGTTCTGTTTTTGACAGACTCTGTTTTTCGTGTGTTGTTTGCTTATTTGGATGAATCTATGGCTAGTAATGTAGCTTATGAACCATAGAGAATTTGGAATACAGTAGGTTTAACACCAATGTAAACAAAGAATGAGTTCATTACAGTACCTTAAAGTGGTGGTATGTTTTATTTCGCTAACGGAGCTCATGAGATTTTCTGTTAAGTTTTGTGTCGTGAAGTTTTAAGTTTTGGGTAAAGATTTGATGGATTATGGAACAAGGAGTGGCAAGAGCCTAAGCTTGGGGATTCCCAAGGCACCCCAAGGTAAAATTCAAGGACAACCAAAAGCCTAAGCTTGGGGATGCCCCATCAGGCATCCCCTCTTTCGTCTTCGTCTATCGGTAACTTTACTTGGGCTATATTTTTATTCACCACATGATATGTGTTTTGCTTGGAGCGTCTTGTATGATTTGAGTCTTTGCTTTTTAGTTTACCACAATCATCCTTTCTGTACACACCTTTTGAGAGAGACGCACATGAATCGGAATTTATTAGAATACTCTATGTGCTTCACTTATATCATTGGGAAATAATATATAGCGCTGAGCACCATGTTTAAGTAGAGATTACAGCGGGTAAAAGAGAGGTTACACCGCTGCATAGAGGGGGGAAGAGTTGGTGATGAAGGCGGTGAAGTTGTTGGTGAAGATCGCGGTGATGATGATGGCCCTCGGCAGTGCTCCGGCGCCACCGGAAGCAAGGGGGAGAGAGCCCCCTCTTCTTCTTCTTCTTCCTTGGCCTCCTCCCTAGATGGGAGAAGGGTTTGCCCTCTGGTCCTTGGCTCCCATGGCGTGGGAGGGGCGAGAGCCCCTCTGAGATTGGATCTATCTCTCTGTTTCTACGTTCCCAGATTCTGCCCCTTCACCGTTTCTTTTATATCCGGAGATCCGTAACTCTGATTGGGGTGAATCTTTCGCCCAGATTTTTCTCATAAAATTAGCTTTCTTGCGGCAAAAGAAGAGCGTCAACCGCCTTACGGGTGGCCCACGAGGGTGCCAGGTGCGCTCGGGGGGAGGGCGCGCTCCCCTATCTCATGGCCACCTCGGGCACCGTTTCGCGTTGATTTTACTTCCCAAAAATCACAAATATTCCAAAATAATTCTCCATCCGTTTTTATCCGGTTTGGACTCCGTTTGATATTGGGTTTCTGCGAAACATAAAACATGCAACAAACAAGAACTGGCACTGGGCACTGGATCAATATGTTAGTCCCAAAAATAGTATAAAAAGTTGCCAAAAGTATATGAAAGTTGAATAATATTGGCATGGAACAATCAAAAATTATAGATACGACGGAGCTGTATCACCACCTCGTCGACACCGCATCGCCACCCCCTGGAGGACGACCTCGCCGGACCTCCCCGCCGGCCTGCCTCCTCCTCCCCACCGGCCTGCTTCCTCTCCGCCGTCGTCCCCGTCGACCACCCCGACACCCACTGCCCCGAACCCTACGCCCGCGGTGAGGACCCCGATCCTCCTCTCTCCCCCTGTCCCCGCGCCGTCCGGGCCTCCCCTGCTCGTCACGCTCGGTGCGCCACCGCGCACAGGCGCCCGCCGCCAGCCCCTTCGCCCGCAGATGCCCGCGCCCGCGCGACCCCTGCTCCTCGACGCTGGTCGCCCGTGGATCCCCCACCCCTGGAGCCCCTCGTTAGCCACTTGGTCGCTTCCTCGTCAGCCACCTCCGCCCTGCTAGTGCCAACCGCCGCCGCCGCCCTTCGCCAGCGCCGTCCGTTGCTGCCAGCCCGCTTATGCGCCCCCCTGCTTCCCCGTCGCCCAGTGACCTCCCCGCACCGGGCGGGTTCTGTCCCAGCGCCTGGCTCCGCCCGGCCCCGCCGCTCACCGTGCCGCCCCTCCTGCTCCAGCTATGGCCGCGACCACAACCGCGCCGGCACCGGACCCCGGTAGCCCGCGCCTGCGCCATTCGGGTGGCGCCCGTCGCCCGCTCGCCTGCACCCACACCCGTTAGCGCCGTGCCCGCTAAGGCCCACTGGCTCAATGACAAAGGGGCCCCAAACCCCCGGAACGTTTTTATAAAAAAGGAAGTAAAATAAAGAAATGAATTAATAAAATTAATAATTAATTAATTAGTGAATTAATTAAGTTCGTTAATCTCGTTTAATTAATCTAATTAACTAGCTAGTTTAATTAAACAGTAATTACGTTAGCTAAATCCTAATTAACCTAAACAGAGTATGACACGTGGGTCCCACATGTCAGTTTGACTCAGTCAACGCCCTGTTGACTGCTGACGTCATCATGCACTGTTCTGGATAATGTTGAATTAAATTAATTAGATAAATCCTAAAAATGATTTAAATCTTTTAAAATTAATATAAAATAAACCGTAGCTCGGATGGAAAAGATTTGTACATGAAAGTTGCTCAGAACGACGAGACGAATCTGAATGCGCAGCCCGTTCGTCCGCCACGCGTCCCTAGCATAGTGAACCTGCTATTGAAGTGTGAGGCTGAAGAAGTGATACAAAACAGACCATGTTCAGACAATATACCACTGCTATTGAAGTGTGAGGCTGAAGAAGTGATACAAAACAGACCAAGGCAAAAGAGATATGTGGTAATGTGGGAGAGGGATGCTAGTTTACCTGAGAAAGTGGAATCAACTTGGTCATGAGCTGTAGGAATAAACATTGTTAGAATACTTGTATACGTATATATGGTGTATTGTAAACCGTATATACATTGTAGGACCAGGTACGGTGTATTTGCTTCATTGTAATCCGGTTGGTAGGTTGTTGGAAGATCTCTATCTTGTATAGCTAACTTGGAGATCAATCCACAACCTAACCAACTAGATCCTTGTAAACCCTAGCCGCAATGTGGCCTATATAAACATCCGTCCCTTCTAGGCATACGCTTAACGCCATCTTTCATGGTATTCAGAGCCTATCTCCTCTAGCACATCTCGCAGCCGTGGCCTTCTCAAGTTCCGCCGTCGCCGCACCAGCTCTCATCCCGATCACTGACCGACTCCATCGCTCCAACTTCCTGGTGTGGTGCGCACAGGGTATGGCAGCCATCCGGGGTGCTCAGCTCATCTCCTATCTCGATCCAGAGAGGGAGCAGCTGGCCCGGAAGCTCTCCGACAAGGATGGCAAGCCCACCGACGTGCCCAACCCGGCGTACGACATCGACAGGGCCCGAGATTCCCAGGTGCTGAGATTCATCTTCAACTAAATTATCTCAGCACCCGTTATGATCCAGGTTGCACACTGCAACACGGCGGCTGAAGCATGGGTCGCCATCACGGAGATCTTTCTCTCCCAGACTCAGGCGCACATCGTCAATACGAGGATTGCCCTCTCCATGACGAAGAAGGAAAACCCGACGGTGGCCGAGTACATCGAGCACATGAAATCGCTCGGAGATGAGATGGCATCTGTCGGGAAGCCCCTCACCGACGAGGACATGGTGTCCTACATCCTTGCGGGACTCGACTTCGACTACATGTCCTTCGTCTCTACCATCTGCGCCCAAACTGAGTCCATCAAGGTGAGCGAGCTTTATTCGCAGCTCATCAACTATGAAAGTAGGCTGGCCATGTTTGAGGGTGGCGGCCAGTCCTCTCACTCCTCTGCCAACGCCGTCTCCCATGGAGGGCGTGGCGGACCCAACCATGGCGGAGGACGTGGTGGCAACGGTGGTCGCTATGGAGCCGACCGAGGCAACGGGGGCGATGGCCGTGGCCAAGGTCGTGGCGGTGTCCGCGAGAACGGAGGAACAAACAGCTGATCCTTCAGTTAATCTTCATAATCTTCATAAAAATCCTGCTGTCAATTTTGGTGGAAATCCCGTTGTATATCATGATTTTATGCAGCAGACACGCGCGGAACACAATGCAGATTCAGGTGTTGTAGCTGATCTTGACAGCAGCGATCCCGGGGACGATTCCCCCTCGTCTTACGCACCAGCCAGCACTGGCGGCACAGTATCCGCCTCGGGAGGAGGCGAGCCATCCGCGACGTCCCACGCGTCCAGCCGCGGGCCCGCAAGGAGGGGCCTGGAAGTGCACTCCTCGCCCGATGGACCCAGAGCGAGTCACGCGCCTCTCTCGAGCCGCTAAGTGGCGTGGTCTCCTTTAGGCGGTCGGGCTGACCAGCCAGGCACGTCATGGGCGGGGAGCAAGATCCGCCTCGCTCCTCGTGTCGGCGAATCAGGCGCGCAACATGACGCGACAGCATCCGCGTTGGATCCGGTGCATCTAGATCGGCTGCTCCTGCGCCTGCATCGAGCATGGATGGATCTTCTGTGGCGGAGGACTCTGCAGTTATTTCTACACCCACACAGAGAACAAGGTCACAACATGGTATCTCGACACCAAAAGTACATACGGATGGTACGGTCAGGTATGATAAGGTACGGTTTGTTGGTCTTGCTGCTACAGTAGAACCATACAACTTGGTAGAAGCTTCAGAACATAACGATTGGAAAAATGCAATGGATGAGGAATATAATGCTCTTATGAAAAGCAGAACATGGCATTTAGTTCCTCCAGCAAAAGTTAGAAATATAATTGATTGTAAATGGGTTTATAGAATCAAAAGAAGAGCAGATGGAGAAATAGATAGATACAAAGCTAGACTAGTTGCAAAGGGTTTTAAGCAAAGGTATGGCATAGACTATGAGGATACCTTTAGCCCAGTTGTGAAAGCAGCTACTGTCAGACTTGTTCTCTCTATTGCAGTATCAAACAATTGGAGTCTTCATCAATTCGATTTGCAGAATGCGTTCCTTCATGGCGTTCTAGAGGAGGAAGCATATATGAAGCAACCACCTGGGTATGAGGTAAAAGATAAGCATCATTATGTGTGCATGCTTGATAAAGCTTTATATGGTTTAAAACAAGCACCCAAAGCATGGTACTCTAGGCTGAGTGAGAAACTCCAAAGTCTTGGTTTTCAGCCATCCAAAGCTGACACATCACTGTCCTTTTACAGAAAAGGAAAAATCACCATTTTCATGTTAGTATATGTTGATGATATATTGTTGCAAGTTCATCACAGGATGCAACTAAGGCATTGCTTGAAGATGTAAGGAGAGACTTTGCTCTTAAAGATCTTGATGATTTGCCTTATTTCTTGGGGATAGAAGTAAAGAAGGTTAAAGATGGCATAGTCTTGAGTCAAGAAAAGTATGTGTCAGATGTGTTAAAACGAGCAGGTATGATGAATTGCAAGATTTCAAATATGCCTCTCTCAACTTCTGAAAAACTAGCTAAGGAAGAAGGTGAGCCTTTAAGTGCTGAAGAATCTACAAACTATAGAAGTGTGGTAGGTGCCTTGCAATATCTAACACTTACAAGACCTGATATATCTTTTCCTATCAATAAAGTATGTCAGTTCTTGCATACCCCTACTCTTGCACACTGGACAACAATAAAAAGGATCTTGAGATATCTGAGAGGTACTATGAGTATAGGTTTGAAAGTCAGAAGGTCAACATCAACTTTGGTGAGTGCATTCTCTGATGCTGATTGGGTAGGTTGTCCTGATGATAGAAGATCAACAGGGTGCTTTGCTATTTTCTTTGGACCAAATC
This sequence comes from Aegilops tauschii subsp. strangulata, assembly GCF_002575655.3. Classification (NCBI taxonomy): domain Eukaryota; kingdom Viridiplantae; phylum Streptophyta; class Magnoliopsida; order Poales; family Poaceae; genus Aegilops; species Aegilops tauschii. The sequence goes on along the minus strand of NC_053041.3, from coordinate 647,048,041 downwards.
TCATATCATGGAGTGCACGGAAACAAGCTACTGTGTCAAGATCAAGCATAGAAGCTGAGTATAAGGCCTTGGCCAATGCTATGGCAGAATTAATATGGATTCAAACCTTGCTGAATGAGGTTCATGTAAATCACTCTCCTGCTGCCCGTTTGTTGTGTGACAATATTGGTGTCACTTATCTTTCAGCAAATCTAGTGTTCCATGCAAGAACAAAGCACATTGAGGTGGATTATCATTTTGTGCATGAAAGGCTAGCTAAGAAGCTACTTGATATTCGGTTCATTCCCACAAATGACCAAGTTGCAGACGGGTTCACTAAAGCCCTATCTTGGCAAAAATTAGAAGAATTCAAGAACAATCTCAACTTGGTGAAGTTATGATTGAGGGGGAGTGTTGACTACTTGTATACGTATATATGATGTATTATAAACCATATATACATTGTAGGACTAGGTGCGGTGTATTTGCTTCATTGTAATCCGGTTGGTAGGTTGCTGGAGGATCTCTATCTTGTATAGCTAACTTGGAGATCAATCCACAACCTAACCAACTAGATCCTTGTAAACCCTAGCCGCATGGTGGCCTATATAAACATGGAACGCGTTCCTGCTAGGCATACGCTTAACGCCATCTTTCAAACATGACGTGTAGTGCTTTATCCCAGTCGGACTCTGATTAGGCACCTATAGTAGTAGTAGGATTAGAACTCCTAACCGAGTAGGTTAGATCGCTAGTCCTAGATGCTATATATACTCACGTATAACCCCTGTAATCTGCATCGCCAGAAAAGAGCAATACAAAGAAGTATTCAACACGACCGACAAGGTCCTATGGCCATCAAACCGATTTGTTTCCAGTCGTCAAGTTACTCCAGAGTTCCTTCGACGCCTTCGTCACAAATTGATCCGAGCGATTAGGGCACTAGCTAGCCAGCATCACAAACGGGAGGTTGGTTACGACGGTGCACGTACTAGCTAGCTATTGTTCATCAATCAAGCTACTAGGCTGTGTGCTTGCTAGCTTTGCACACCCGTGTTCCTCCGGTTACTGGTGAATTGATGTACTAATCAAAAAGCAACAATTGATACCTAGAGCCTCGATGATCTACGATGACAGACAGCGACAAGGAGTCGGTCAAGTCCGGCGATGGCGGTTTCAAGGCGAACAAGAACAGCGATAAGGTCAAGAAGGGCGGCAAGTCAGCGACTAGTGGTGGCGCAGCGGGCGGCGCCAACATACTGGCGCATCACAACATCCCTCGCACCATCTGTTAGTGGACATGGCTCGGAGCGCACGGAAATGAAGATGCACCATCTTGGCATGCAAACGCCATGTTTGGTCCTCCCCTTGGGTCAACAGGCATGCTGGAGTGTCAATTGAGAGGAGACTGGTGTACAACCTGCTTTCAGAGTGTTTGATGCGTGCTAGGATGTGCCGCCCTGGGTCTTGAATTTGCATGATCCCATCTTCAATGCTGATGACGCACCCAGCCTCATCCAACTACCTGACAGAGATGATGTTGCTTCTGAGACTGGGAATTAAAAAGACAGGGGTGAGAGCTCGCTGATCACCGTTTCTGCTGCGGAAGACTACGGAGCCACGCCCGCGGATTGCCGCCTTGGACCCATCCCCAAACTTAATCGCGCCGTGCACAGTCTCATCTAGGGCTGCAAACATGCCCCTTTCACCGGTCATATGGCCCCTCATGCCGGTATCAAAGAACCAGACGTCGTCGGGTGAGGGAAAGGGGATCACTTTCTCTTCGTTGAGGAAGACAGCTTGGGGAGAGGTGATCTCTGTGGTGACCACGTCAGTGACCATGGCCATAAGCAGTCCTTGATCATGCGTGTTGCCACGGACGAGGTTGGCTTGCTCCTTCTTGCCATGCTGCTCTTCATCTTTGATCCTAGATCGGCAATCCTTCTTCCAATGCCTAGTTTTCCCGTAGTAATGGCATTTGCCCTTTTTCTTTCCATCGGAGCGACACGATCCAGCTGCACCGCCATTTCCGGTCGTTGGTTTGCTGTCTCCCGCCCGAGGAAGAGACGCCCCCCGAACAGGTACCGGCGCGCTACCCATTCCACTGCAGTGAGAAGGAGGCGACCAGCGGACTGAGAGGCGTCGTCGAGGTCGTAGTGGTCCTCACATGCTGAGAAGCGCCCGACCAGTTCCTCGATCGTCATCATTTTCAGATCGATGAGGGACTCGATTGCCATGGCCATCTTCTGGTACTTGCGCGGCACCACCCGCGGGAACTTCTGGATGGCTTTGTGTTCCGTCACTGGATCGCCATACAACTCCAGGTCAGCTATCATGCAGGTGAGACGCAGCGTGACATCCTCGTCAGACTCGCCGTCCTTGAACTGGAGATCTTCAAACTCCTGGCGGCGCCAGTGGCAGACCTCGAATTTGATAAAGGTGGGGGCAATGTCACAAAGTGTAGCATTTTCTTGTCAAAACACATTACAAATAGTTAATAAAGTATTAAATATACATATGAAATGCACTAGTACAAAATGTTTTGGAAATTGTTTGTGGGGGCCATGGCGCCCCCCACCACCCCACCCGTAGGTCCGCCACTAGGCGGCGCACCTGTGCCTTGGCCTCGCGGACACGCTCCCTCCACATCCGGAAAGTCTTGATCGTCTCCCAGGCGACCTTAGCGGTGTCCTTGGCCGCCAGTACTCGCACCATCTCCCGCGGCACGCTGGTCCTATGCAAATTGTCGTTGTCAAACTAGCTAGATCAGAGAGTGAGAAACGAGAGAGAGAGGGGGGGGGGGGGGGGGGGGGAGAGATGGACATGAATGAGCGACAGAGATTTGGGCTACGGAAACTGTTGCGGCGTTTTCTGTTTTCTCTCATTCCTTTTCCTACGTGATTACAAAGCTCAAAAGCTAACTCACGTAGCGTCGTCCACGTTCGGGAGAAAAGAAACGGCTACGTGCATGGCGCACCATCCCACTAGGTAGCTGCATGAGCGCGTCACATCCGACCGCATGTTTGGAGCGGCCGAGCAGTACGGGCACGACAGTGTAACAGATTATCTCGTCCAGATCGGACGGCAGACTAGCAGCCGCCGTAAAAAATATACTAGTACTACCGGATGCATTGTCATTGGATAAGTATTGGAAGGCTGTCCGAGTTGGTTGACGCCGACCGGGAAGGAGCAGCACGGCCAGCTACACGGGTAGGCTCGACGTTGTGTAGTCCCACACCGCTCCCGTGCAAGCTACGTAGCCAGCTTAAATAGCCTTGCACTGATCGCTGTATCGGCTTATGAGGCATTCGCGGACCAGCCATGCTAGTTGGTCGCTGGTCAATCGAGTTTGCTGAAGCGACTCCCACGACGCAGAAATGAGCCAGCTTATCCTAGCTAAGCTTGGCCTATCAGGTCTGCCGAGGAAAAAAAGCGTTCACTGGCCAAGCTAACCAGTGAAGTAAGTCTTTTTTGTTTTCTTTTCTCTTTATTCCATGCCGCTAAGATTGTTGATCATCATTTTCTTATGAGATGATTGATGGCTATGTCTGTAAAAAGTATACCAAATCGCTAAATGATGCATTGCTTCCACTGATGATGATGCAGATGTATTTCAGTTTTCTGGTTAACCGAACAAACTGGACCGATAAATTTTGGTTAATAAGGTTCGGTGCCAATTTTTATTGTGATTATCTTTGTTGTTATTTTACATAAACCGAAATTCAACAAACCCGAATAAACCGAGTGGAATTAACCATATAAACCGAACAACCACCCTTACTTGCGTGTCATGCCGATGGGTGTCGGGTTGCCTTGTAGGGCGGTTCCACCAGTTGGTCTTGTTTAAATCAGCAGGAGCTTCCCCATTCGGCCTCTGGACGTTGCTGTTCCTGGCCGTTTTAGCGTGTTTTTGGATGCATGCTCTGCTTTTCATTGCCGTGGGATGTAGCCGATTTTGGCGCCCCTTTGCTTGCATCATGTTGGGTGGCCGCAGGGTTGTCACATGATGAAACCAGCCTGGTGTTGAGAAATGTAGTAGAAAAAAAATCGCCCTGTGATCACCCAGGAACAAATAAAGATGCATATAGGGTTTGGATCAACAATTGTTACCGACTCCGAAGTTGCAGCAGAAGTAGACGAGTCGGTGTACATCCTAGCTGGAGTCCCTCGAACCGTTGATGACGATCGTCGCCGGAGAATTAGATAAGGAGATTAGAACCACACCGGACTTCTAATAATGAGGATTAGAGGAATGAGGTCTAGCTCTAATTAGTCAACTAGGACCAACTAGAATGAGGATTAGAGACGGAATGCGGATCGCCTCAAGGCGCCGCCTAACGCTGGCGCCAGGTTGGTCGCCGGCGACGCCGGCGAGGTCAGGATCCAGGTTCTCGTGTCTGGAGATGACCGATGCGGACGTGGCGCCACAAGAGGAGGATGGCTCAGCCGTTGTGGATTCTTCAGCGCCGCCTACCGCGTTACGTCGGAGAAAGACCGACGAGGAGTTGGCCAACGAATTCTGGGCGGATATCGGCTACCCGACGCCGGCGTCGAGGGTATGGGAGAGACCGTCGTCTCGACGGACAGGTGAGTTTTATCATGTGTGCAGGTCGGAGGCGAGTGGAGATCTGCAACCCAAGGTGGCGCCGGTGAACTCCAACTCTTCTGGGCCTGAGGAGCGCACGGGTTTGAACTCGAAGATGGAAGTGGCAAACTCCAAGGCGGGTGGGCCGCAGTTTTCACCAAAGCTGCCGGCGGCGGTTTGGCGAGGCGTCGTCGGGGTGCCGGCCCGGTCTGGGTCGCTCGTCAAGCCGTGGATTGTGCCGATCCCTCCGCCTAGAGCTTCACCTCTCCGGACGCTCGATGATCTGTTACCGCATGCTTGCGGCGGCGAAGACAATGTAGGGCCGCGAAACTGTTCGCCGGCGTTCACTCCTCCGATGCCAGTGCGGGGGGCCTCGTCGTGCACGAGTACCGTTCCCGATCCGGAGTTCACGGCGGGACCACATCAGGATGAGGACATGACAAATCATAGGCGTCCACTTCGGATAGTCAATCTGAACCGTTGGCTTGGGCACTTGTGGAACCGGACGGGGAGCGCTGCGAAACCTAACTTCTTTCGCTCCTTTGCGGCCGTCGTCCGCTCCCCTGCTATGACGAGAGGCAATCCGGCCGCGCCGCCCGGTTCCAACTCCGGCCACCATGCCCGCCCTCCTCCTGGACCCGTGCAGCCGTCCGATCCCAGCCCGTCCGGAGGGGCTCCGGGTTTCTCTCCAGGGGTCTATCTACCGGTCCAGCCAACGCAACCAAACGCACCGGCGGGATCCTTGGCGCCGGCGCAGCAGCAGGTCGTCTATCAGCCGCCAGTGAATCAACAACAAGTATATCAGATGCCGTTCCAGCAGCAGTTCATCAACAACCCACAGCAGGCATATATGCTTCAACCTTCGGGTGGCCTTGTGCAGCAACATCAGCAGCTCGCAGTGCCTGTTTTTCAACAGGTGAGTAATCAAGGGCAGCAGCTTGGTGCTCCAGCCGGTATGCAACCGGTCGCCGCTTTTAATGTTGGGCCGGCATTCAAGTCTGCTACCTCCAGTCCCGCTATTGCTGCTCGTCCGCGCAATCCGAAGGGCGGCAAGGGCGGCCGTCCTAAGTTCCAGCAGGGAGCAGCGTCGTCTACTCCGAACCCATTTGTCCCTATGACTATGCAAGGGCAACAGAGTGCGGCACCTGTCTTTGCCTCCACGCCAAACTTGCCTGGGGGAGGCGGGCAGATGGTTCTCATGCAGAGCAATACACCAACCTTGCCTCAATCTTCGGTGCCTGCTGGAGTTACAACAACAACTAAAAAGGTGTGGTGCACTAAATGTCAATCTGCAGGGCATACTGCTGAGGACTGTGTGACACAACAATTCTGTTTTATATGTAATAAGACGAATCATCCGATGACCATGCGTCGGTGCCCTGCTCTCAAGATGCCGAAGCCGGTGGCGATGCTCTGTGGATATGGTACTGAGAACATGGCTTTTTTCCAGATGCCTGACAATGTCTGTAGGGAGGATCTAGCACCACAAGTCTCCCCAACAGCGCTAGTCACGATCTCCGGTGGCTCTATCACTTCCAGTATTGTGGAGGCAGAGGTTGCCAAGATTGCTCAGTGCCAGCAAGCGTGGACTTGGGAGGCCATACCACATGGTCAGAATGCCTTTCTCATGTCATTCCCAAGTGAGGAGGTGCTTCTGCGAGTCACAGGGTTTACAGTTTTTATCAAATCTCATAATGTCACTTTGGAGTTTAAGGCTTGGCAGTCTGAGGAGATACCACACCGCTTTGAGTTAATACCTATTTGGGTGCATGTGCACGGGGTCCCCCACGCGCTCCGTCACTTTCTGGGCCTGTGGGCGGTTGGCTCGGTAATTGGCACAACTATGGATGTGGATCTTCTCTGTTTGCGTCGTCGAGGTATTGTTCGCATACAAGTGGCTGTGCTAAACCTCGATGCTTTCAACACGAGCACGATTAATTCTCTCTCGTCGGATGTGGTCGTTCAAGGCAAGGGGTATGAGTTTCGGTACAGTTTGGAAAACTCAGACTTTCGTGTCGATGCTGATTTCGTGCCGCGCGTCTGGGAGCATGGAGATGATCCTGAGGATGACAAGGGGCAGGACAGAGAGGAAACTATGAGGACTAATGATCCAAGCAAGAGGTCAAAAGCATCGTCGTCATCCAATGCCCAGAAGATTACTCCTACCTCGGGAGGAGTGGTGCCCATGCAGCTTGCCGCATCAACATCTGCTTTGAGCCGGACTGTGTCGCCAACAAAGATCATCGCTGTTACACCGCTGAACACAAATCGTCGTGCACCAACCACGGATGCTTCACCGACTATACAGGGGCCATCTTCGTTGGGTACGCTACCTCCAGCCACTTCTGATTTGGCGCAGGGGATCATTGAGACACCGATACATCAAGTGGAACCTGCTACCCCGCTGCCATCTACTCCTGTGACGCAGCATCATGGCGACGGCTGTGCCATGGCGCCACCCCCGCTGGATGGGTTTGCGTCATCAGAGGACACTGCGGACGACTCCCTATCATCTCCGACGTCCGACACTCGGTCTCCTTCCCGTCGAGGTGTGATCTTTTCCCCGGCGGTTAGGGCGGACCATGAGTCGGCGATGGCGGCGCTGCGAGCTTTGTCCTCCGCGCCTTCTTCGCCAGGAGGAGCGTTGGCGGCTGAGGCGATCGCCGAGGTGGAGGGCGAGGTGCAGCCCTTGCAGTCTCCTTCATCACCTAACCCGTCTACACCGCCTTTCGTCAGTGAGACGGGCTCTGAGATCGATGTTACTCCTTCGTCGCTGAGGCGTAGCGGGCGTCATCATGTCGGGACTGATGGATCAGCAACCACCGACGAGGATACTATGGTGAAGGCTATGCGTAGGACTGCTGCACGCAACCTCGACTTTGAAGGTAATTCCTCTCGCAAATCTTTTATGTCTTTTGACAATTCCAAAGTATCTTCAAATATCACTAGACTTGGGGTGTCACTAGGACGTAATGCGAACGAGATAGATTTTTCGGTCAAGTCTCTAAAACAAGTGGAGTTCGACCGGCTTACGGTTGCTCCCAAGTCTTCGAGCTTTGTCGACCCTCTTGTGTCATATGAGGAGGATGAGGATGCCGATGCCAATTATGAAGGCAAGCTTCTCTCTCATCTGGTTAAAGACACGACTGAAGTAGACCTTGATGATACTGTACGCGACACTACGCTTTTTGAGCTTGTCGCGTCAGTGCGCAAGAATAAGTTTAACTCAGCAAAGAAAAGAGGGCGCTCTTCTAAGAAACTAAATGTCTCTAAACATAAAGTTGGTTCATCATGAGAGGCATGTTCTGGAATAGCAGAGGTCTTGGTGACTTGGCTAAACACAAACACATTGCCGATTGTGTAAAGGATCATTTGTTGGACTTTGTGGCTATCACTGAGTCAGGTAAACGTGATTTTCCAACACATGTCTTGGACCACTTTTCATGTGGTTTTGATTACGAATGGCACGTCTTACCGCCGACCGGGAGGTCCGGGGGAATATTGCTAGGTATTAACTCTACATACTTGCAACTATTGTCCACGACAAATGGGGAGTATCATATTAAATTCCACCTTCGAAATAAGTCCGACAACTTCATCTGGAGTCTGGTGGCTATATATGGTGCCGCTCAAGAGGAGTTTAAGTCTGCATTTCTAAAAGAGCTGGTTAATACCTGTCGAAACAATCCTCATCCCATGTTAATCGGGGGGGATTTCAACATCCTTCGATATCAGCAGGAAAAAAACAACGATCGGTTTGACACTAGGTGGCCTTTCCTCTTTAATGCTGTTATTGACAGCCTCGATCTGAGAGAAATCACAATGTCTGGTCGTCAGTATACCTGGGCCAACAACCGTTCGGTGCCGACCTTTGAAAAACTGGACCGGGTGCTAGTTACCACTGACTGGGAATACAAATATCCCCTAGCATTGGTTCGGGCACTTGAAAGAATTGAGGCCTTATCGGATCACGCTCCGTTGCTAATCGATTTTGGACAACCAATCCCGAGTTCGAATCGCCACCAGTTTAAATTTGAACTGGGATGGTTCACTAGAGAGGGATTTCAGGAGCTAGTTAAGAAAGTGTGGGCACGCCAGCCCCGCGGTAACACACCCATCCAAAGATGGAATAATCGAATCCGCTCCCTGCGTCGATTCCTTCGAGGATGGGCCAAGCATACTGCTGGAATTTATAAAAAAGAAAAATTGCGTTTGTCTACCCTAATTGATTCCCTTGATAAAATAGCGGAGGTGAGGCCTCTGTCTGCTGTTGAGATCGAGCAAAAAAGCAATCTTAACGAGCAGATTGCCCACCTACTACGTGAGGAAGAGATTAAATGGTACCAACGTAGCAAGGCGGATTCGTTAGTGCTAGGTGATGATAATACGAAATACTTTCAGATGCTTGCCAATGGCAGACATAGAAAGAAGCGTATATTCGCCCTTGACCAGGAGGAAGGCCGAATAGAGGGGGACGTACCACTTAGAAATTTTATCACTAAGTTTTACAAATACCTTTTTGGGCCTTCAGCCGAGACTAATTTTCATCTAGATGAATCCGTTACTCATGACATCACTCAAGTTACGGAAGCGGAAAATGAATTCCTAACCTCTCCTTTTTCTGAGGAGGAAATTCGAACCGCTGTGTTTCAGATGGAACACAACAAGGCACCGGGACCGGATGGCTTTCCCGCAGAGTTCTATCAATGCTTTTGGGACGTCATTAAGGCAGACTTGGTTCAGTTGTTTAACCAACTGCATTTCGAGGACCTTGACATTTCTCGTTTAAACTTTGGGGAAATTATCCTACTGCCTAAGATTAAGGAGGCTAGTCGTATTCAACAATATCGACCGATTTGCCTTCTCAATGTAAGTTTTAAAATTTTTACGAAGGTAGCGACTAATCGGTTGAACGGTGTAGCTGACCATGTCGTAAAACCCACACAAACAGCATTTATGCAAGGTCGCAACATTTTAGATGGAGTGGTCGTCCTGCACGAAACTGTACATGAACTGCACCGGAAAAAAATGAACAGTGTCATTCTTAAAATTGATTTTGAGAAAGCCTATGACAAAGTTAAGTGGCCCTTCTTGTTGCAAACCTTACGCATGAAAGGGTTTTCACCAAAATGGTGCCGCTGGGTAGAGAGCTTTGTCTCTGGCGGTAGTGTGGCCATAAAAGTTAATGAAGACGTTGGCAACTATTTTCAGACAAGGAAGGGGCTTCGCCAAGGCGACCCCGCGTCTCCTATTCTGTTTAACATTGTGGCCGACATGCTAGCTACCCTAGTGGAGCGGGCCAAGCTGGATGGTCAAATTAGCGGGGTCATCCCACATCTGGTAGAAGATGGTCTATCCATTCTACAATATGCCGATGACACGATTCTTTTTATGGATCATGATCTTGATAAAGCAAGAAGTCTCAAGCTGCTCTTATGTGCCTTTGAGGAACTTTCTGGTCTCAAAATTAATTTTCATAAGAGTGAACTTTTTTGCTTTGGAGATGCTGCAGAATCTGCACCCGAGTATGCCGACATTTTTGGATGCCAGCTCGGGCAGTTTCCGATTAGGTATCTGGGTATCCCCATACACTATCGGCGTTTAACTATCGCTGAGTGGAGGCATGTGGAAGAGAGACTTGAGAAACGTTTAGCCAGTTGGAAGGCCAAACTCTTGTCTTATGGGGGGCGATTGATCTTGATCAATTCTGTCCTAAGCAACATGGTTTTATACATGTTGTCATTTTTCCACCTGCCGAAAGGGGTTCTACAGCGTCTAGATTACTTTAGATCCAGATTTTTTTGGCAGTGTGATAACGAAACCAAGAAATATAGACTGGCTAGGTGGAGCGTATTATGCAGACCTAAAAGCCAAGGGGGCCTGGGAATCCAAGACCTTGAGATTAAAAATATCGCTCTTCTCAGCAAGTGGGTCTATAAATTACTCACTGAGAATGGAGTATGGCAGGAAATCATTCGCAACAAGTATGTGGGATCCAATGCCATTTCTCAAATTCATTGGAAACCTGGGGATTCACATTTTTGGAGTGGTGTCATGAAGGCCAAGGAATTCTTCTTCCAATTTGGGACCTTCTTGGTTAGGGACGGTGCTCAGGTTCGTTTCTGGGAAGATACCTGGCTAGGGAACACTCCCCTAATGGTGCAATATCCAAGCTTGTACCGGATCATCCGACATAAATTTGTCACGATCAAACAAGTATTAGGACAGGAAAACCCCGATATTTCTTTCCGTAGGGATCTTTTGGGCACTCGTCTGACAGCATGGAATGAATTACTCACTCGACTGGAGGACATTCAACTGTCAGATGATCCGGACACTTTTCGATGGAACTTGCATCAGAATGGCAAATTTTCGGTCAAATCCATGTATGATGCAATGGTTCATTGTGATGTTCCTATAGATAACAGGAAATTATGGAAGCTAAAAATTCCCCTAAGAGTGAAGATTTTCCTCTGGTTTCTTAACAAAGGAGTCATCCTAACTAGAGATAATCTGGCACGACGAAACTGGCATGGCTCCAAGACATGTGTCTTTTGCCAACATGGCGAGTCTATCAAACACCTATTTTTTGAGTGCAAGTTCGCTCGGGCAGTTTGGGCTACGGTCCAAGTAGCTTCAAATTTATATCCACCACGTAGTGCACGGAATATGTTCGGCAACTGGTTACGGGGTATAGATAAACAATTTTCTGCACATATTCTTGTGGGAGCGGCGGCCTTATGCTGGGCAATGTGGCTTACCAGGAATGATGTGGTTTTTAACAATAAATGTGTCTCATCTCCTATGCAGGTTATTCATGTTTGTACACGATGGCTCCGTACTTGGTCTATCCTGCAGAAGCCGGAAGACAGGGACATTTTTATGATGGCGTCTACACGGCTGGAGCGTACGGCCAGGGAGGTTTTCTACCCCCATGGATGGCGGTGTGATTTACGGATAGGATCTACCGCTCCTTAGGCTGGACACGATTTATTGCTTGGCATTGTATCAAATTATTTTATTTTTAGGGTGCTCTGGATTTTTTGGCTGTGTGCATCTAGCTATGCAGAGGCCGGGCTTTCTTTTGACATGATTGTATCATCTCGATATATCTATTCAATAAAATGTCCTTTATCGAAAAAAAAGGACCAACTAGAACTAGAACTATATGAACTAGCGGAGGCTCCAAAAACTGGTGTATAGGAAAGGGCCAATACCTCAAGTATATATAGGTTAGGAGGAGAGGAGGGGGTGCACAAAGGGGAGGGAAACTCCCCTCCCTTGGCCGGCCATGGAGGAGCGGAACTACCCCTCCAATTCGGCCTCCTCTCCCCTTTCCATGGGGAGAAGAGGGCGCCACCCTTCTTGGGCCCAAGTGGTTTCCACCACTTGGCCTTTTAAGGCCCGTTGATATTCAATTAAATATAAAAGCCTTCTAATTATTATTAAAGACAATTATTATTATCTTAACATCTCCGGAAATATTTTCCACCTATATATTATTTATCGGGAATATCCAGTATTGCCCGATAAACTCCGAAACCCTTCCGGTGACCCTGAAACGCTTTCGGTGCCTCTCGGAACTACTCCGAGTATTAATGAAAAAATTCCACAAATAAATCATCAATACTTTCAACCTACTAACACTCAGCAGATCATGATTACCTTAAGCTTGTGACGCCGTAGGTTCGATAAACCATAGACATGAACGAAACCCCTTTATTCAATGATCGATAGCGGAACCGTGGACGTCCATATTGACCTTGTGCGTCATTTCGTGGAACAACTATGTACAGCTGACACCAAATGCAAAAGATCAGGCCATAACAGATTGCGATTTCTATTATGATATGTATTACTCAGTCGCATATTCTAAATTTGCAAATCTGCCACCGGGTAATCTTTCTATGATTTTTCCTTTCTATTACAATGATCATAGGCGGACCGTGTAGGTTATCTTCTTGCCACTGCATGTAACATAACAATATAGTAGTAGAACTAGATGGTGTGATCATGAACTTATATAATGACAAAATATAATTGACTTTCTTTAATATATTATTGAAGTACATTTGGCAAAACTATAAGGGTGCATCGATATTGTTCATCATGATATTGATCTAACAAGTTTTTCTTTTGCGTGTGTAGATGTAGAAAATGATGGTGTATCAGGCAGCGAAGCAACATCATATAATTCTTGGGATAATGATGACACTCCCAATGGAAAATCAGTGATTGAACTTGCGGTATCATCTAATGAACAAATAGAATCTACAACATTGTTGGATCCTTACTCGGATGCGGCACCATGTCAACTGGGCTTTGCATGGGTGCTGCATTGACTGGCATAAATTTAAAGAATGTACGTTATGTGCTTCATATTTCTAGTAGCTTTTAGCTGAATCTAAAGGCAATTGACAGTCTTAAAGCTGTTGTCTCACGCAGAGATAGGTGGTGGATACAAACGAACATGCTTGCAGTAGTCTAGGGGATCACCACCCATGCACAAAGGTAGTATTTTCCATCAACAAAGCTCCAATGAATGACATCCTTCTTCCATCAACCAAACATGATGTCTTGTATGTTTTGCCTCCAATTTTACATGTACGAAATGAGAAGGCCGAAGATTTTCTGTCCCTTCTTCATTATTGGTATGAACTTTGTGAGAAATATGAAGTCCAGAAAAACAACGCAGTGTTGGGCTTTGATCATGCTAAAACGATAGCAGATGACGAAGATGAATCTCTTCCACATGACATATTTGAGGTTGCGAAACTTTTAGACATATGTTATGGTGATCCAACAAAGAATGATCAGGTAGGCCTCTGGTTTAAGGTATCACATACTTAATTGTTCGATGTTCTTATGCAAGGTTCTTATATATTTCAGAGTTGATATTGTATTGTACCTTGTTTGTATTATTCTACACTTGTTTCTTAGGACGTTAGCGTATAATGTTTTCAAATATGTTATCTACTTATAGAGGTGAGGTGGAAAGGATATGGACCTGCTGATGATACATGGGAGCCGATTGATGGCCTTCGGTTAGTTCTTTTCCATCACATTCTTTTTTTATTCCAATCTTTCAATATTGCCTTATGCTTGTTAAAACTTACAGTGATTCTCCCGAGTCTATCGAAGAATTCATTGAGAGTGGATATAGGGAGGGTATTTTGCCGTTACCTGTAAGTATACTACTCTTTTCTGTTCTTTCTTGTTCATTTTGTTGTGGTATCTACTTATGCATGGGGGGGGGGGGGGGGGGGGGGCTCCTTGTCAATGCATTAGTGGATTAAGCAGGCACATAACGGCTCAATGATCCACTAAAAAGGATGAATGCAACAAACAATAATTGGTTGTCTTTATGGATATTGTGGACTATCTGAGACCCAAATATGTTCTAATGGAAAATGTAGTACATATACTGAAATTCGCATATAGTTTCCTTGGAAAGTATGCACTAAGCCGCCTTGTCTCCATGAATTACCAACATAGGCTTGGGATGATGGTTGCCGGAAATTTTGGACTACCACAATATAGGATACGTGCATTTTTCTGGGGATTTCTTCCTTGAGTGGTGTGACTATTTTCTATCTTCTTTTTATTTGTAACACTAATACTCAATAAGAATAATGTACATTTGGCAACACATGCACTTCCAAAATTCCCACTTCCCACCCATGACGTTGCTAAGGGAGGAGGAGTAGTGCCAAAAGCATTTTTGGTAAGACAATACATGAATAGCCACCACATTTTTGTAATTTTTTTACTATTATTTCATCTTACTATAATGTTGTTCTTTTCAGCAATATGTCGTTGCATATGACAAAACAGAAGATAAGCACTTGAAGAAAGCTCTTGTCCTTCGAGATGCAATATCTGATTTACCCAAGGTTCACATCATAACATTTTCCTCCCATGCTCATTTGTTCCTCCAATGTTGATTGAGCCCATGGGGTTTTTATTTTTATTTGTTATATATCATTTTTCCACAGGTAAAAAACAATGAACCTAATGATGTACTGGAGCATCGCAATAACCCCAGAACCGAATTCCAACGCTATATTCAGCTCAATCGTGAAGGTAATCCACCCAAGTGCGGCCGGTTGAGTGTGCAAATTTTATCAATAAGTAGGTTTTTCTTTCTACGAAATTCAGTTTCGTTTGGTATGCCTTTTCTCTCAATATATGCTGACTTGTGTCGTTATTTATCTATTTTAATCGTGTAGATGGATTCAAATGATGTCACATTGATGTAGTTTCCACTACTTTAATTGCGTAAATGGATTCAAATCTTGTTTCTGTATGATTTCTTGGTTATATTCCTATTATGACTTGACTTGTCCTAGCTATTATGCTCTATTTTATTGTGTTATCCATTTGGAGAGATGAAGGACTACTCATTTGGTGATGCTGCTCCCGTGGAAGGCAAAATGTTTGATCATCAGCCGTTAAAACTAAACAAAGATGATTATGCAAGAGCGCGGCAGATTCCTGTAAAAAAGGTAAGGTAAGATAGAGTAGTTTTATCCCCTTTTTGTTCGTTACCAGAAACCAAATAGCAGTGTCATCCTATTTACCTTTTGCCCTATCATGCAAGTAATTTCTTCGCAATTACTCCCTGCAAAAAAAATTTTCTTCGCAATTACTGCATTTCAGGGGGCCAACTTCCATGATTTGGAGGGCGTCCGGGTCGGAGAGAACAACACCGTTGAGTTTGTTCCAGATATTTCTCGTGTACTTCTGCGGTTCTGCCTTCAGGGAAGCCTTTGGTACTGAAATCTGCTGTGGAGTGGTTTACATTTTGTGATGTGTTAGTTAAGCATGCTTGCTTCTGATGCATGTAGGTGCCTGACTATACCATGAGTTTCATGGAAGGGAAGTCATCAAAGTAAGTACGCCGATCGAATATCCTTTTTGTGTCGTTTGTACAAAACATCGACCACTCATCGACGATCTGATCCTTATTTTTCTTTTTGTTAAGTTGCAGACCATTCAGGCGCGTATGGTGGGACGAGATTGTTCCGACTCTTGTCACCAGAGCTGAACCTCACAACTACGTACATAATGCAAACTTTAAATTTTTTTTCTTGATTTCTGACTACCGGTTGTTGCTTCCATTATCAATGATGGAGCATGCGTCGACGATCATTCTTTGCAGGTCATCTTGCATCCGACGCAGGACCCGGTCCTGACCGTCCGCGAGAATGCGAGGCTGCAAGGCTTCCCAGTTACTACAGGCTCTTTGGCACTATAAAGCAGAAGTAAGTTGGTTAGCTGCTATGTGTTTCCTAACATAGAGACCATCCATCTCTGAACATGTAACTGTATTTTCTTTTCATGTAGCTGATTCGGTTGCGTTGTGCTTGTTTTGTATCACCTAGATACACCTTGTATCACCTAGATACACCCAGGTCGGCAATGCGGTTGCCGTCCCGGTTGTTCGAGCCCTCGGGCGTGCTTACAAGGGTGAAATCGACGGAGACTGGCCCCTGTTCGAACTACCCGAGAGTTTCAGCCTTTTGGATCAAGCCTCTGCCACAAGATCGTCCGCAGGAGTAGGAATTCATAGCTAGCGGCGAAGTAGAATGATTGTTTGATTGGTTATGTTGATTTGGGTCATAGTTATGGACACACTTGTGAAGAAAATTTTGTAACTTAACTGAGCTGCATCTAAGAAGTGACTGGCACTGAAGATAGTTTTTTGAGTTCTGCTTTTCTTTGGAGTTCTGCTTCTTTGTGTTGCTTTTCTTTGGGTAGTTTCTAAAACTCTTCATACAGTCTTGGTATTGCTGAAGAAAAATATTAATATCCAAAATGGTGGCAGTTGCAAGTAAAAAACCAAATCGAATTACATTTCGGTGAGGATCATGATTAATTTGGGCAAATGTTAACCAAGCAAACACATTCTGAATATCAAGATCAAATAATAATAGTAGTAATTCTGGAATAGATAGATCCACATGAATAAAAGGCAAATTAACATAGGCAAGTTCAGTGCATGCAGCTTCCATGGCACAGCCTCCTAGTCCTGGCACACATACAGTCTGAAGAAAACACACTAGAAAATACTAGAATAGAGTTCTCTAATGAGACCTGGTTCAGCATAGAGTAATGGAATCCTCACAGCCCAAGAGCCACAACAGGGCACATAGTGCTACTTAATTGTCAGTACAACAACACCTTCAAGTGAACTGATCACCTAAGGTGCAGCCTTTTTATTAGAGCAGCAGTAGATTGTAGAGCATCATCAGCAGTAGAACATGACCTTCTTCACGCTGTCCTTGAGTGCAGGGAGGGGCCTGACGACCCCGGCGCCTGCAGCTCGGGTGCTGCGGGACGTCGACGAGCCGGACTTGCGCGCGCTCGAGATGGAGCCGCTGTCGGAGCTGTCCGGCTCCATGTAGAAGCGGGCACGGAAGGCGGCCAGGTGAGCGTAGTATGCTGGAGGGACTGCAAATGCAGGGGAACCAGAAAACGTTTTCAGACAGTCAGAAAAGTTTGTTACAGTTCAAGACTTT
Source organism: Aegilops tauschii subsp. strangulata (assembly GCF_002575655.3). Lineage (NCBI taxonomy): Eukaryota > Viridiplantae > Streptophyta > Magnoliopsida > Poales > Poaceae > Aegilops > Aegilops tauschii. The sequence goes on along the minus strand of NC_053041.3, from coordinate 647,030,956 downwards.
CAGCATGTTGGCAAACAGTTACTTAGGATGACAAAGATTTCAGAGTGCCTACTTACCGATAGACACCGAGCGCGTGCACCTCGCGTAACTGCAGAAGAGGTCAGAGGAGATTGTAAGCTAGGAAGACAATGCTCATTGTTCGTTGATCAAGAACTCGATGAGAACCGGGCGAGGGACTGCGGAACTTACGTGTAGCAGAGGTTGTTGGTGAGGGTCTGCAGTCCATCAGCAGTGAAGTTGTTCTCATCCCACAGGACATGGTAATGCGCGGGGCGGCTCGTGCCCTACCGACAATAGAGATCATTTCAATCCTCACCTCAAACTCAAAAGGTCTAAATGATATATAGAAATATGCAAGCATGTCACATCTCATTTACCTTGATGCCGGCATGGCTGCACAGGAAGAAATCAAACTCTGTAGGGTGGCAGATCTTGGAGTCAATGACAGTGCCTGAAAACAAATGAAGCACGGCAAATCAATCATGGAGACAAGATCAGATCATGCCAGAACACAGTGAAGGAAACATTGGCATGACAGTAACTCACCAGGAAGGATGTTGCCGCTCTTGTCGACGGTGCTCTGGTCATTGTGGTTGTGCGCAAACAGCCTGGTGTGGTGGCGCTTCTGGACCACGACGAATGTAACCAGCGGCTGGTAGTTTGCTTCCAGCGATGCGCATGCCTGAGAGAAAGATCAAATAAGATGAGAATGGAGAAGGTAAAAATCCTGCCCCAACAGGGGAAATTGTACTGTTTGTTACCTTTCTGATGGCATCAAGCTCATGCAGTAGAACTTGGTAGAACTGGCCTTCACTCACACCATCTCTGTGAAATGGCAACCACCTTTTAGTGTCAGCACTCAAGTATATCACATGCTATTTTTTCAAACAAACTCCGGTGTAAACATCACAGGTATTTTCCTCTACAATCATTTGTCTCAAGGTACTAGAGTAGAATTTCTGCAAGGGAGCATACCTATAAAAAATAATACGCTCAGGCTTTTCTCCGGTTGTTCGCTTGAAGGATATAAGAAGCTCCCTGCAAACATGTGCAGCACAATGTGTGACTTGTAACGAAAAGTATAGAGACAGGGAAAGGAGATTGGGGAGGGTGAGGGACTGAGGTGGATACCTGACCATGCCACCATGGATGGTTCCTCTCTGAGGATCATGAGTGACATTGTACAGATCCTCTATTAATTCCTGCCTGTGAGTCTGAGCAGAGACTAGGCCAGCATACTTGGTCACCTCAGGCCAATCTTGGGAGGCCACAACCTGCAAGGCAGGGTGACATGACAAATAGTTGCAGATTGATGTGTTTTTTTGTCAGCAGATATGCTTATTGATGATGTAGACAACAGTCACTGAACATGGAGTATGAGATTGTTCAACTTACTGCAGCAATGGAGGGGCTGCTGTCTTCACCAGGATGAGGATGGGTGACATCTGCGCCGAATATGATCGTCGGCTTGTCGGTAACCAAAGGAATGCGCCTTGTCAACGCGTCAGCCAGTACAGTGTTCCTTCCCCCAACCTTCATCAAGAACAAAAGGTCACGTTACACTCGACAACCGAAGAAATGCACAAAAAGGCAACAAGAAGCTTGAACACCTACCTTGACATTTATCTTCAGAGAAAGGTTTGCCAGGATTTGCTTGTTCATCTTGAACACTTGCTTTGTCAAACAGCACTGGGAAATTAGCCCAAGGTCGATCTCGCAGACACGCTTCAGGTCACCTGATACCATCATAGTGTGAGCATTTTGGCCTAACCTTGAGCCTAACAGTTGCAGAAATAGACATTGTCGAAAATTTAGTTACCATAAAGTGAGCCATTGTTATCAGGGAGAATTCCAATAAGCAACTCGATCTCCTTGCGCTGCGGTCCAAGTGCGGTCATCGCATCATGGAACCTAGCTTTCAAACCTCTCTCCACTTGATCAGGGCGCACGTATATAACCGGAAGAACAGGCTCCAAAGCAAAGTCCTATAAATGACAGTAAGTAGTACTGTTACTGTTGTAAACAACAAGCGCAGAGAAAAAATAACATGTACAATGTGCAAAAAAGTGTATCTTGAAGCATTTCAGGGGTACTTGCCATTCCTGAGGCTTGGCACATGCGAGCGAGTTCACGGCAGAATCCAGTAGCCATACTCTCTTGCACATTTCGAGCGAAGTTGACACACAGCCAGCTCCTGACTCTAGCACCATTGACCATTTTCTGCATAAGGAAAAAAAATGAAAATGAACAGTAAGGGTCGAGATAAAGCACACAAAGGCCATATAATTCATGTAGATAGCAATTTGGCCGAGACTGGCGTTAATACGGCTGTTTGATGGATTATTATTTTGTTACCTTGTTCATCATATTCCACTGGCCAACTCTAGGCAAGCAATCCTTCTCTCTGCCAGTCTCGCTGTACTTAAGCTGAAAGAATAGAAAAAGCAGGGGAAGCCATTGTACCAAACATTCAGAAAACAGGGGAAGTTACAGAAACTTTTGCAGTATGGGCACCTCTCATGGACCATCCATTCATAAAAAAGGATCACTAGCACAATAAGGGCACAAGACAAAGAACTTCAAAAGACATTGTCTCAGCACAATTGAGGTACTTCTTCCACCTACCCGAGGAGCAGGTAAAATCCGTGCCTCGACCGATGCCAGGCGCTCGCTGATCTTAATACCAAACTCTTTTGCATACGGATCATCGTGGTAAGAGTTGTGATTCACCATCTGTGGACACACACAAAGAAAAGGTTATAGTTCTGCATAATCATGTGAGATTGCTCACTTGCCCATAGTAGGATGGTAGAAGTCCCAAAAATACTGAGAATGCCATACCTGAACTATGTCGCGCTCCCGGTCATGTGGACGCTGGCACGTCTCCTCAAGAAGAGCTCTTATCTGACCCTGGTTCAGCCTCTTGGAGTACCTCTGCCCCTCCACTATTTTGCAGACCTGAATAAATTCAGTCCAGGATTGTAAGCACAGGTCATAAACAATTGATTCACAGGTTTCGCTATGAAAGGTTGAAAAGAAAATAGAACAGGATCTTCACTGTGTAAAAAAGAAAAGGGAGTGTATTTTCAGTATTAGCATTATACCTCCATGGGGAGGTAATTTGGACGCTGCTGGTTGCCGACTGTCAGACAGGGAAGATTGATGTGCTGGATGGCAAACCCATATGTCTCCTGAAAATACTGGACAACGGACTTCACCGTACCCCCTTGATCAACAGGAAAACTGCGGCGAAAGAACGCCATTCTTTTAGGAATACAAAAATAGCACCATAGGTTTTCCAATGTACATGAATGGCTTCAAAGGAAATAAGAGGGAAATCACAATGGTGCATGATGAAAAGAGGAAGCTCCATACCTTAGCTCCCTAGTTGTCTGAGGTGTTAAACCAGATATCCGGTACTTGCGCCGTATGTTGCCACGGTGAGTAACTTCCACCTTCACTCCCCTTAGGGCCTTCTTGATCTAGCGTGTTCAGCGATAACATCAGCTTTGCTTGCTAACTTAGTTAATAAAAATTACCAAATATATTTATGCAAGAAATCACAGCTCAACTAATCTATTGCGAAAATAAAGCCATTCAAACTTTGATGAGTTATCGGAAACGTATTCATCAATAAGCCGACAATGGACTGTAAATTCATTTAACAAACCCAACACTACCGTCTTACAACAAAGGCTAATCTTCCTAAACAAAGTATGACAAAATGTTGAGTACAAACTACGAAGTGTTAGCCAAGTATACCTTGACACGCTCGGCATCCGAGAGGGACCTTGAGTGAATGTCAGCGTTCAAAAGCTGCCCGACAAAATCGAGGACAGGCAGCGGCTCGAAGAAAGATGTTGCTGACATATCTAAAAAAAGGCAGAGAAAGGAAGGTCAGTGTATATTGAGGGAAGTATAGAAGGAAGTGTGAAATATTAATAAACAATTAAGCAACATCAAGAGGCATCTCTGTCAAAAAAAGTTCAGAGTAACAGATGGTGAATATACACTAGAGACCATCCTACCATAAATAACAGTAACATCACATCTCAAAGATAGCTGGAATGCAGAGAACATCTATCTACGCGGCTCCGAAGTTGCACCAAAACCTTAATTGTCACTGATTATACTAGTTAGCTGGCTAGTTCAGAGTGCATTCACATATCATTTTTCCTATCTTCAGATCACTAGAGACCATTGCCTTTTTGTAAAAAAAAGTATCATGCATATGAGTTAGTCATGTGAACTTTCACTATGTAAAGCCTTAATGACACAGTCATAAGCAGGAACCCACTGTGAACTTTCAGTATGAAACATTGACTCAACAATGTGCATCGGCCTGAAATGAATATCTATCAGAAGAGTAGTAGCGTTTAGTATACACTGAAAATTATGCATATCCGTCGTAAGGGTCTAGTTCTGAATGTTCTGTCCACAAGAACAACACTGATGGAAATCTGAAAATGCAGCAATTTCTACTGCCAATCAGTGGCTTCACCATGTACTCCTACTACACACACCCAAGGATCATTCATCATGGCACCCGAGCACCGGCATTTTCATTGTAGCACATATATATTCTTGAGTAAAAGTCGAGAGCTTTACCGATATTGAGCGACAATCCCATCTGGGTAGGGCGAATGGTCTGATAAAACCCGCGCCAGCTCTCAACCCCGTCGCCGAGAGACCGCCTCCTCCCGAAGTCCGGCGAGAAGAACGATCGACCATATGGCGCATATCTACGGGAAAATTCATGGAAGCATGTCATCCTTTCTGTTCTTCACCCATACTTCCTACTAGTATTACACAATGCCTAGTGTTCTAGCAATGTACTGTACCTAGCTGTTGGCAGCTCACGCAGGACGATGTCAAGAACCTGCAGGGCCTCCTGGGGGGCCTCGGCCTGCCTTCCGGCGATGTACTGCTCGAGGCGGCGCAGATCGGCCCTCGCCGCGTACCTGATCACCACCTTGAAGGTCCTCTCACGCCTAGATCACCACAGTAAGAACACAGTCAGAAATGGAATGCCAATAAACAAACAGAGGATTTAGCATGGTGGTGGTGATGGTGAGAAGGGGCAGGGCGGCTGACCTCTCCTGGCCGGAGCCGTCGTCCTCCTCGAGCAGGGTGATGTGGAACTCCTTGGAGGTGAAGGGCAGCGGGCCGGCGGTGTACATGCTCTTGCGGCCGTCGTAGGCCGGGAGGCGGCCGCCGAGGTAGGACGCCCGGTGCAGCCGCACCAGCTCGGCCATGACGGCGCGGCCGGACACCCGGGACGTCTCCGGCGTGATGGCCACGTCGTACTGGTGCAGGTCCTTGTCCGGCAGCTCGGCGAGGAAGTGGTTCGCCTTCACCAGGCACCGCGTGCCGGCCCGCCCGCTCCCGGGGCGGTGCGGGAACTTGCAGGAGCTGTCCGCCCGCGGGATCGGCGCCCGGACCGCGACGAGCTCCCGGCCGGCGGCGGTGGTGACCGAGGCCGAGTCGCCGTCCATGGACAGAGCGTCGAACTGGTCGGTGACGTCCTCGAGGTCGAGGTGCTCGGCGACGGCCTCGAGGGCCACCGGCGGCGGCGGGGCCTGGGCGGGCGGAGCCGGAGCGGCGGCGTCCGTCTTTGCTTGGCGCAGCTCGGGAGCTATCGTGGCGGCCGGGCCACCGTTGCCATTGGCGTGCGTCTGCGGTGGATGCGCCGGAGCAGGGGCGGCCGGACGCCACTGCTGCGCCGCGCCGCGAGGCTGGTAGGAGCCTCCTCCTCCTCCGCGGCCGTCTTGCTGAGGGTAGAAGCCGAAGCCGCCGCGGCCACGGCCGCCGGCGCCCCTGCCCTGGCCGACCCCTCTCCCGCCGCCGCCACCTTCGTCGCCGAACCCCGGCATCCTCAGCCTCCACGACCCCATGCTCGCTCGATCAGCTGCAGCCAACGAGAGAGACCAAGATCTCAGTCAGAACAATGGCGTGAGCGTACTCAACCATATAACATCTCGAAGCAAACAAGATATTTCTCTCAGGATTTCATCAAATCAAACGAAAAAAGATGCATCTTTCCGTTCGTTCTTTCTTTTCATCAAACTGGAGCAAAGAAAAGCAGGGGAATCCAAATCCACCGGCCGCAAGAGAAGAGATCGGAGAGGAAATGCGATGGAGCGGAGCTCGCTATCGTCACCTTGGCCGGCCGGAGATGGGCTACAGGAGTGCCTCTCGCTGCTCTGTTCTTTCTTTCAGAGGGGAGGGTGAGTGTGGGAATGGAGGTGGATGGGGGGAGAAAACGCCAAGGAGATGACTTTATATGCTCTAGCTAGTGTCTTGCAGTGCACCCCACCCCACACACACCCTCCTCCTCCTATTTCCTCCCTTACTTCCTCTGCTATTTGTAATTCATGGTAGGTTATGTTTTCACAACGCATTTATTTTGTTTATTTAAGTTGTTCATGTGCTGGTTGCTGGTTCTTGTAAGGACATTCTGATGTGTTCATTATCTTGTCAAAAAGAAAATTTATTGTGCAAGCTTATAATTACTTCCCGTTGTGGCGGTACGCGTGGCGACGGAGCGGCTTCATGTGGAGTCCTCCTCTAGCTTGTGATGTATTGTATTGTATTGCATCATTTTTTTTATTGAACTAAAACCACGACACTTATTTCCGAACGGAGGGGAGTGTTTTGTTGAGCTGCTCCGGTATCGTTCAAAAACAAACTGCCATGGATCAAGGGTTGGATCTCATCCATCCCATAACAAGACCAACCTATGTAAAGTAGTGCATCAACAGGCATTGTAGCCGGCATCGTGGTTTATCTTTGTTCGAGGATTTTAAACACCTGATAACAAGATGGGTTGTGTTTCTCAAAAAAGAAATGGAAAGATGGGCCCACTGAAAAAAAAAGATTAAATCAAGAACGATGGGGAGTGACATAAAAACACAGAAACAATATTTATTTTAGAAAATGGTTTCTTTTAAATGAGCATAAAAATGAGGAATGTTTTTATTCAGTTGACGAAAGATACGCATAGATATCTCTGCATCTACCATTGATGAATTTTATTGTGTTATAGGTCCACACAATTGTTTTTATATAACACACAAATAATAGGATTTGTTGATGAATTTTATAATAATGGAGAGCGCATCTAGATATATAAGTGGAACTATTTTCAAAAGAATTCTAAGACTTTGAACTGAGCTTTTAAAAGAAATCAAGCTCTTGGCAACCTCGAGTGGAACTATTTTCAAAAGATTTTGAAACCTTAAAATATGCCTTTTTGCAAAAGTTTCACGTTCTCTCAACTTGGACTGGAAATGTTATTTCTAGAACATTGAAATACATTTTTATTTCGAAACTGCAGTCCCTAGGCAACCTGGACTGGGACTGTTTTCAAAGTACTTCTAAAACTTTGAAATATGCTTTTTTGTTTTGAAAATTTCCAAATCTAAGCAAACCTGGAGTGGAACTATTTTGAAAGGATTTCTAGAACTTATAAATACTTTTTTTGGTTTTGAAGATTGCCAACTCTAGGCAACCTGGAGTGGAACTGTTTTCATAGGATTTCTAAAACTTTGCATTTGTTATTTTCAAAATTGCAAGCTCTAGGAAACATAGAGTGGGATTGTTTTTTAAACTTCGAAATACACTTTAAAAACAATATGTTATTTTTTAAAGAAAAATAAGCTCTAGGAAACCTAGAGTGGAACTATTTTTAAAGGATTTGCATAACTTTGATGCACGTTTTTTGTTTCGAAATTTTAAATCTCTAGGCAACCTAGAGTGGAATTATTGCCAAAATTTTGAAATATGCTTTAGAAAAATCATGCTTCGTTTATTTTTGTTGATAATTTGAAACCTAGTCAACCAGGAGTGGAACTGTTTTCAAAATAATTTTTAAAAATTACAATATTGTATGGTCTCAAAATTGCAAGCTCTTGACAACCTCAAGTGGAACTGTTTTCAAAGGATTTCTAAGGCTTTAAATAAATTTTAACATTGCAAGGTTTACGCAACTGCGAGTGGAATAGTGTTTGAAGGATATCAAAAACTTCGAAATAAAATTGGTCTTTTGAACATTGCAATGTCTATGCAACCACGAGTAGAAATGTTTTCAAAATGTTGATATATGTTTTTAAAAATCAAGGGCTAGCCAACTTGGAGTGGAATTGTTTTCAAAAGATTTCTAAAACTTTGGTGTAAAGATTTCGAGATCTAGGAAACCTGGACTAGAAATGTTTTCAAAGGATTTCTAGAACTTTGAAATATGTCTTTTGGTAGATTTCAAGTTCTAGGGAATCTGCAGTAGAACTGTTTTCAAAGCATTTCTATAACTCAGAAATATGTTTTCTGTTTTCAAAATTGGAAGCTCTAGGTAGCCTGGAGCGCAAATCATTTCAAAGGATTTCTATAACTCTGAAATATATTTTTGTTTCGAAATTTTTGAAGCTCTTTAGAGTGGAGTTGTCTTCAAAAAGATTTCTTGAACTTTGAAATATGTTTTTAAATGATGCTCTAGGCAACCTAGAGAGGTACTGTTTTCACAACATTTCTAAGACTTTGAAGGTTTTTTGTTGTTTTCTTAATTGCAAGCTATAGGCAGCCGGGAGTGGAATTTCTTTCAAAGGATTTCTAAACTTTGGATCTTTTTTTTTAAATCCAGCTCTTGGCGATTTGGAGTGGAACTGCTTCCAAAGGATTTCTAAAATTTCCAAGTATGGTTTTTTGTTTTGAAAATTGCAAGATATAGGCAACATGGAGTGGAATTTTTTCAAACGGTTTCTAGAACTTCGTAATACTTTTTTCAAGGTTTCAAGCTCTAGAGAATGTGTAGTAGAGTTGTTTCCAAAGGATTTCCAAATCTTTGAAATACATTTTTTTTTGAAATTTGCAAGCTCTACACAGCCTGGAGCGCAAATGGTAAGGATTTCTAAAACTCTGAAATATGTTTTTTGTTTTAAGCAATAAGCTTGAAAAACTTGGAGCGGAATTTTTTCAAAAAGATTTCTAAAATTTTAAAAATATAGATTTTTGTTTTAAGTTTGAAACCCTAGGCAACCTAGAGTCGAACAGTTTTCAAAAGATTTCTAAAACATTTTTTTCTGAAAACTGCAAGCTATAGACAACCTAGAGAGAGACTGTTTTCAAAGGATTCCTTAAATGTTGAAATATGTTTAAAAAAATCAAGGTCTTGGAAACCTTGAATGGAATTGCTTTCAAAGCATTTTTATAACTTTGGAATATAGTATTTTTGTTTTGGAAATTTCAAGCTCTTAGCAACCTTGAGTGGAATTGCATTCAAAGCATTTCCGAATTTTTTATAGCTTTTTTACATTGTAATCTCTAGGCATCCTCACATGGAATTGTTTCAAAAACTTTGAAATAGGATTTAAAAAAGCAAATCAACATCTAGCCACCCTAGGGTGGAACTGTTTTCAAAAGATAAACTTTGGAATACAATTTGCAATCTGTTGGCACGTGATGGAAAACACATCACACGACGGACCTTCTCCTTCATCTCTCTTTTTTTCCAGCAAAAAAAGGAAAGATGGTAGGAAAGTGGAAGGAGGAGGCCATCCTTCCTTTTTCCTACCCCCATAATGGGGAAACACTATTGATGTGCCGAAAAGAATAATTTTGAAGAGACCCAAACAATCAAAATGCCCCCCCCCCCTCACATTTTGAGAAACCAGAAATTATTATTCTTTTTTTGCGGGAAACTTTGAGCTTTATTCAAACAGCATCGGCACCAATACGATCAGCCATCACGCTGATGATGAGAAAACCGCGCGGGGAGTCCATCCAACAGTCGGTAACCCCAAGTGTGTTTGCATGTTTCGCACACAAGTGGGCCGGCGGGTTGGTATTTCTAAATACATGCTGAATATCAAAAGAAAGAAAGGATAATGCCAGCTCATCAATTTCTAAAAGTAGCGGCGCTACAATAGAGCGCGAAAAGCGTCGCGAGTGCCATAGTTGTACCACCTCCAAGCAATCTGTTTCCATCAGCACTCACGAAAACCTCCAGAGCTTTGCAAAAATCACCCCATCTCGCAACGCCATAGCTTCTGCAATCAGAGGATCCGTAACATCTGAGTAAGGCTTGCTCCAGGCAGCAACAAATGAAGAGGGAGTTCTAGCTAAACCTCCTACTCCACTCCTATTTTCAGTCAAACATACACTAGCATCTGTGTCGATCTTGACCCAATCATTATCAGGTGGTCTCCATCCGAACCCAGGCAACATCTGTAGGAGATATGCCCTAGAGGCAATAATAAATGATATTATTTATCTCCGAGTTCATAATTATGTTTATGTTCCATGCTATAACTGCAATGATTCTCGAGTCTGCAATATCCACGAGGCTCGGAGGAAGACTCATATGCACGTGTGGAATAATAAACGGTAAGAAGTATTCCTAGTCTGGCCTCTAAGACTAGCTCAAGCGTTGCATGATGGTTCTGTTTTCCTGATCATGGGCATGTCTATGCCAGCAATTTTGAGGGCACAATGTTAAGAGAACATTTGTGTTGAATCGACCCGGATTGATGTTATGCTATGAGATTCATTCATCACAAGTTAATGGTACATAACACAGAGATAGTTAACGTTTGCATGATTCCTTAGACCATGAGAGTATCGAGTTTCTTCATGCTTGCTTCATGAACTTTGGGGTTTGTTAAACGTCATCCGTAAATGGGTGGCTATTACGGCGGCTTACGGGTTCATGGAAAAGTGTGTCAAGTAACTTGATAGCTCAAGATTGGGATTTGCTCCTCCAACGATGGAGAGATATCTCTGGGCCCTCTCGGTGTTACGGTATCCATCATCGTCTGGCCAGACACTTTGTGATTTGATCACGGGGATGCCGGAACACGATAACGAGAAACGAGAACAATACCGGTAACGAGGTAACTAGCATAGTGGACAAGTTGTTGATCCACGGGAATGCTAACATGTCTCACCTCGGGTATTTGTAACATATCGCGAAACAACAGGAATAGCACACGGCAACTGGAGGTTCACTCGAATATTTATTCGTGTGGGTATAGGGGTCAATATGGGTGTCCACGGCTCCGATGTTGATCATTGATCGGAAAGGGTTCCAGTCATGTCTATACTTCACCGAACCTATAGGGTCACACGCTTAAGGGTCATCTATCTGCTGAATACTAGACAGGGAGTCTGAGAGAAAATCACCGAAAAAGTTTCGGACAGCGGAATCGTACCGCAGAGAGAGGTCACCGGATGAGTTTCGGTGAAACCGAAAAAGTTGTTTCGGGGTATGCCATTAAGTCAAAATGGTTTCGGCACATGCCTGATAATTCTTGGAGGGTGCCAAAATCATTCTGGAAACTTTTTGGAATTTTCAGAAATAAAAACTGAAAATGTTTCGGAGCTACCGGTACCGCTTTGGCTGTTTTTCGCAGATGAAATTCACTAATCTGAAATTGTTTCAGAACGAATCCAAAATCGTTTTAGTGGGTACTGGAATTATTCTAAGACCCACAGAAATATTTTCGGATTTAGTGGACGCGAAAAATTGTCTTCATGAATAGTGAAAACGCATTCTTGTTTGCTTTTCGCAGATGAAAATCACTAAACCGAAATTGTTTCGGAACGCGTTGAAAATTATTTTAGTGGGTACTGGAAATGTTCTGAGCCCACATAAATATTTTCAGTTCGAACGGACGCTGAAAAATGTCGTCATGAATAGTGAAAGTGCTTTTTGCTTGGCTTCTTGGAGAAACCACCTTGAGGGCCTTTTTGGTATTTCCCCCCTTGGCTTCTTGGAGAAGCCACCCTTGGACTTGGCCTATATATAGGGGTGGAGGGGGCTGCCTAAAGGATGATCCCTTCTCACATACAAGTGCCATGCAATGATCTGGCTTCTCTCTCCCTCCCCGCGAAATAGTTTCGTAAAGCCGAAAGGCTGTCTGGGTTCCGGCGGGAACTAGTTCTGGATGGCGAAGCCCTGCCGGATAGATGACACCGTATGTGTGCAACTCTGTAGAGAGATCGTAGTTTCGGTCTTAGTTCGTGAGTGCCTCCCGAAGGGCTGTCCATGTGACCGTCCGAGTTTCGAAGGTCCTCCCGAAGGGCTGTCCGAGTGACCGTTCGAGTTTCGAAGGTCCTCCCGAAGGGCTGTCCGCGACACCGTCCGAGGGGGCTGTTCGACCGCCTCCCTGAGGGCTGTCTGAGGAGCAGATGAGGGTATACATCCTCGCGGTTGGGAGGTTGTAAATCCTAGCTGCGGGGATCTGCACCGCCGATCGTCATCGACTCTACTTCCCGCTGCGCTACGAGTCGGTAACGAAAAAGATCAAACCATGTATGCAGTCTCCATAGTGGTCCTGGGCTGGTGCGTAGGTCGGAAATTTTTTGTTTTCTGTCGCGTTACCCTACAACATCCGGGTCTGTTCCAAATGAAGTTCCAATAAAGCTAGAGTTTCTCTTATACGCTTCAATGACTGGACCGGGTCCATGCTCACTCTATCATGTGTTATGTTGTTGCGGGAGGTCCATATCGCCCACATGACAGTGATTAATTTCTCCCGGTCCGAGTCAGCAATACGTGAATCACAGAGGATGTCCTTGCACCATGTACTAGGGTGTAGCTCAGGCAGCTTGAGGTTGAGCCAACTTCTCGCCTCTGTCCAAAAGCTCTGCACATGAGAACACTTAATCAAGGCATGAATCATATCTTCATCTGCACCCTTACAAACCTTGCAGCAAGCTAAGGTCGCTATGTGTCTGTGCTGTAGTGTTGTTTCCATCGGAAGGATACCCCGAAGGACTCGCCACCAAAACACACGGATCTTAGGTAACACTTTGAGCTTCCATAGTTGTGTCCACACCTGTTTATTATTCTCTGAAGATTCTGTGATCGTCCCTTGCTCTAGAGCCAACTGCTCGTTATGAGTCATTAGAGCACGATACGCGGATTTCACAGTGTAGGAACCCGACCGCTCATGAGCCCAAGCCCAGAAATCATCACCACCACCCCGTCTGAGCGGGATATCTAGAATTGCCTCAGCATCCGGGTGTATGAAATTTTTCCTGACTAAACCAGCTCTCCAGGACCAACTATCATTGTCTATCAAATCTGCGACCGTATGGAGTATGGCGGTACCAACCTGCTCCAAAGGTTGTAGTGATAATTTCCCTGGATGCCATCTATCTTCCCAAATTCTTACCGAGGAACCATCCCCGATCCTCTTTAGTAGTCCAGTGTCCAATGCTGCTCTCCCAGCAACTATCGCTCTCCAGGTAGCCGAAGAGTTGCGCGGAACAGTAGCATGCATGAAATCTGTCATTGGGAAGTACCGACCTTTTAGCACCCTTGAGCATAAAGCATTCGGGCTTGTAATCAGTCTCCAACCATGATTTCCCAACAAAGCCACATTGAAACATTCGAGATCACGGAATCCCATTCCTCCTCTTATCTTTGGAAGTGACAAAGACTTCCAATCTATCCAATGCATGGAACGATGGTCGATCGAAATGCTCCACCAGAATTTTGCCATCGGCGAGGAGATATTCTTGTACACTTTTTTCGTAAGCTTGAAATAGCCCATGGTGTACGTCGGGACTGCCTGAGCCTTTGACTTGATTAACACCTCCCTCGCCGTGCAAGAAACCAAACGTTCTGCTCCACCATTCAACTTTGATCTCACTCTCTCGCCGATGAAATCAAAACTGCCCGGTGTAATTCGTCCAATCGCAGTCGGGAGGCCTAAGTATCTTTCGTTGAAAGCCTCAACCACAATTCCCATAGCACCTTTCAACATTACTCTGACAGGACGTGGCGTGTTTGGACTAAAAAAGATGGAACTCTTCTCTCTGTTCACACATTGGCCCGAACAATCACCATATATCCTCAGGATGTTATTCAAATGCGTTGCACTCTCCAGTTTAGCTTGCATAAAGATAAGGCTGCCGTCTGCAAACAGTAGATGATTAATCCATGGTGACTGGGTGCATGCTCGAATTCCTTTGTCCGCATAGACTCCACCGAACTTGTTCAACAGAGTTGTGAAGCCCTCTGCGCACAGAAGAAATAGATATGGTGAAACGGGTCTCCTTGCCGGAAACCTCTAGATGGTGTAAAAAGGGGTAATAATTCACCATTCACACGTACTGTAAACCGAACTGACGAAACACATTTCATTATCAGTCGGATAAAGGATGAGCTGAATCCCAGTTTAGCCATGATGGCCTCAAGGTAATGCCTTCAACACGGTCATACGTTTTCGTCATGTCTAATTTTACAGCACACACCCAATTCTTTCCTTTCTTCCTCTTTTTCATTGCATGAACACTCTCGTGCGCAATAAGAACATTATCCGTTATGAGGCGCCCCCGCACAAATGCACTTTGCTCCTCACTTACTATATCATGAAGAAACTCCCTCATCCTGTTGGCAATGCATTTGGCAGCAATTTTGTTTATAATAGGACATAAGGAGATAGGTCTATACTGATTTATCCTCTGTGGGTGTCCTACCTTAGGAATCAGTGTGATTGATGTATCGTTCATGCATGCAGGTAGCTAAGCCCCATTCAGAAAACCCAAAACTGCCGGGACTATATCATCTTTCAGTAAGGACCAGAGTCTCCGAAAAAACCCCGCAGTAAAACCATCCACACCAGGCGCCTTGGACGGAGACATCTGAAATAACGCTGTCCGCACCTCCCTTTCCGTGAACGTCATATCAAAATGTGCGTTCATGGGGGCGGTCACCCGAGTTGGAACCGGTTCCATCAGTTCGTCAAGTGGTTTAAACCCTTAAGATGTGTACAGATCCTAGTAGAACTGTTGCACTTCCATCCTGTCATCCTCCTGTGTTTGACAAACTGACCCATCTGCATGCACAAGCTGTTCAATCCTGTTCATTCTTCTTCGTTGCGCTACCTGTGCGTGAAAAAACTTCTTGTTTCGATCTCCCTCGCGTAAGTACGACACTCTAGACCGTTGACGCATACATATTTCCTCTTGATGAATTGCCTCACGAAGCTTTTTAACTGTTGCCTTTTCTTCATCAGTGGGGCCTCTTCCAGCAGCTCGACTGCTCAGGCGATTCAACTTTGCACGAAGTTTCCTGACTGTGGCCGTCAAGCTACCAAACTCTCGTGCACCCCATGCAGTTAGCGAGCTCTGCATGTCATGGAGTGCATGAAGAACTCCTGCCAGGCCCTGTAGACCGGCTCCCTTTTGCCAGTTATTCAGGACAACACTGTCGTAGTTTGCATGTGTCTGCCACACATCCTCGTAGCGAAATTGTTTCGCTCCTCCTCTTCTTCCCTCGACCACATGTTCCCGCATCTCAACCAAAACAAAAGAATGGTCAGATTCCATGGTACTGATGTGCCGCACTCTAGTATGACCAAAACGATTAATGAATGCCAGATTCCCGAAGAGGCTCTATCCAGCCGAGCTTTTACATTATCATTGTCTGCCTGGCCATTATCCCATGTATACTCCATTCCAGACCACCCTAGATCCTGGAACGAGCATTCATCAATTGCATCTCGGAACACCCGCATCTGCCACTCGGGACGGGTAGCTCGCGAAAAGTGCTCCGAGGCATATAGTGCCTCATTAAAGTCCCCAACACATAACCATGTTGGATGCTAGATGGAAAATAAAGTTCGAAGAAACCTCCAGCTATGGTGTCTATCGGCTACTCATGGGGCTCCATAGAAACCCGTGAGTCTCCTTCTTTCAGAACTTTGATCACTATTCTGCACCATTACATCAATGTGGCCAGAACTATAATTCTGAATATCAACCTGAACTTCGGCCGACCAAAACAGACCAATGCCTCCACTCAGCCCAACACTATCCACTGCAAAACAGCCTACAAAACCTAGTTGATTCTTTAGGCTTTCCACCCGCCTTGCCGCAATCTTTGTCTCCATCACAAACAGAAGACAAGGCCCTTCTTGCTTCACTAAACTGCGAAGCTCACGAACTGCCGCTGGGTTCCCAAGCCCACGGCAGTTCTAGCTGAGGCAATTCATTGCGTCGGGCAGGGCTGCGCCGTAGCCTCTGCCGATTTCCGGGGTGGGTTTCTTTTTCTTTGGCATCCTCTCCCCATCTACACTCTTCTCAGAGGAGTCAGTAGGTTCCTCGTCGGCACCCTTCTTGTCTCCCCCTTGATCGTGTGGCTCATTCATCCGCAAGGGCAAAACCCTCTTGTACTCCTGTTTCTTTCCCTGTGGCCCTCCCTTTCTTTTGTTCTGATTTGTGTTCTTTGCCGGGGAAGTAACCTCAGTTCCTTTCTCGACTGCAGTACTTGAACCCTTTGTCCCAACTGTATAATTCTGGTTGCGTGAGTGCTCTTTGGACATGTTCTCACTGGAGCCAGGTATTTTACGATCATCTGGTGCCCGCAATCCTTTCCCAAATGGGAGATCCCCATTGGCAGCCCTCGTCCCAGGGGACGGAGAGTGCAAATCAGAGTGGCCCAAGCATCCACATTGAAAGCAGAAGTGTGGAACATTCTCATCTTGAATATCATAGAGATTGGTCCTTTTCCTCCGCGCTGACTCGATCAGAATCCAACGCCTTAGTGGTTTTTCCACATCAACTGACACCCCTGGCTCTAAGATAGCCATTAGCTTGATCAAACTGCACGCAAGATGTGTGCTTATCAATCTGCTTGGCTATAGCACCACACCACTTGTCATCATGCAGGTTGAAGGGCTTGGCTATAGCAGCACACCACTTGTCATCATGCAGGTTGAAGGGCAGATTAACAACCCTTGCCCACATATGAATCTTGTCAAAACTCAATTAAGACAGCTGCATGCATTCATCAAACTCCGCCAAGACGACGGCGTTCTTACTAACATGCCACGGCGCCCCTTCCCAAACACGATCCCGGTCTCTTTTACTAGCAAACTCAGCCACAAACGTGTTTTCACCAACAGATCTGAAAGCCAAACCTTTAGTGTTTCCCCAAGCTGGACAGAGTGCGCTGATGATTGTTTGGATGTGTAGTATCCGCCTGTGCAGCACTTTTTCGGCCAGCATCCACTTCTCTAGCACCCCTTCATCTCTATCATCAAGAACCAGCGGCGTGGCCTCCTCCTCGGTGATATCCAGTTTACCTAGAGCCTCCGCTAACCTCGCCCTCGCTGCACGGGGCGACAAGGGCTCCTTCCCGTTGCCATGGCCCGACGATGTCGCCATCTTCAAGCCAGAAATCCTGTGCGCCGCGCCGTCAGACTCCACCCGCAAACCCTAATCGCCCCCGATGGAGCGCTCCGGGAATTTCGGGGGAAAAAACCTACCTGGAATTATTATTCCGACACCTTTGGATACTCTGAAAATGAATCTGTACGTGTACACACACTTGTCTAGTGCGCACGTACAATAGTTTATCGATATTTTGTTTTTCCAGACATGGTGTATGTATAACATCTCAATCGAAATGGGGTTGATTTAAGTTTCTTTCAAGCCATGCATTTGTCTTGTTCTGTATCATGGAAATTTCCCCATCATTGAGTATAGTCTCTCTCTCTCTCTCTCTCTTTTTGCGAGATTTCTAAAAAACAATATGGTCTTACAGATACGTGGGAAAACATTTAGACGTATCCGTGGAAAGAATTTTTTTTTTTGGAAACATCATTATATTTATAGACTTGTCTATGTGGACAAAATGCCGAGCTCCCTCCAATCCAAGGGATAAAATCGTGGTCGACCCGCTGTATGTTGGACCATGGACCGGGTGGTGGCGGTACGGTCTGATCGAGCAGAGTAGAGTCACCCACCTGCTCAAGAGCAGTGGCTTTGCCCTAGTCTAGTCACTCACAACACTGGTGCTGCGTGGGTGGGGCCCACAATGTCTTTTGCGGGGTGTGGGAGATGGTAGACCAGTCTGAGGAGGGGAAGAAACGGGCAGCCGCCAGCCAGCACAGCTCGTGGGAGGAGTCGCCATGTGGCGCTGCGGCCTGAATGCACGGACAAGAGCAAAGGTAAAGTAGCTAGGCTGTCTTTATTTGACTGACTTGACTAGCTCTTGAACACTGTGTGATCTGATCTCCGCACAGTGGCTATTCCTTCCTAGCTAAGGCAACAGCAAAGGTGATGGATGGAGTGAAGCATGGTTACTCGACTGGTTGCATGCATGGCAGGAGTATGTGGCACCCAACTCCTCCATGCTTATGATGAGTACAAGCCTGATGACTGTATGTATGTAATAACCCGTACAACGGCAGGATATGTGCTCGTGCTTCATGTACGTATACTTTTGCATGTATGTACTCCCTCCGTTCTTAAATGTAAGTCTTTTTAGAGCTTTCACTATGGATTATATACGGAGCAAAATGAGTGAATCTACACTTTAAAATATGTCTATATACATTCATATGTAGTTTGTAGTGAAATCTTCAAAAAGACTTACATTTAGGAACGGAGGGAGTATAGTGCATGCATGCGTGTATGCGTGCATGCATGATGCATCTGGGAATCGAGGAAGGGCATGCAGTACGTGAGATGGATAAGACTCGCGCGCGCGCACACACACAGCAGGCACAGCTGGAGCTAGAGTGGAGTAGCAGCACGTACACTGTCCGAACGAATGGATATCGATCGCCCTCCCTTCCCCGCCATCAATAATGCAGCAGCTGGGTCTGGGCAGCAAAAGATCTCGGCCGGCCTGCCAGTGCCATGCATGCTTGTGACTGGGTCGCAGTCTCACACTCAGACTGCTCTGAGTGAGTGTGAGGGGGTACGTAGAATCCACGCCATCAATAACGCATGCACTGCCACTGGCCGCAGCAGTGAGTGGGACAGCAGCAACAAGACAAGCGGCCGGATCAAAACGTACCACGACGCCATTCAGTTGGTCAGTTCACTTCACTTCATCGCCCCCACCACCGCACACAGTCAACAGACACATGGATCATGCGCGCATGCGGTCGTACCGAAAGCAATGTTGGCGGCCGACGGGTGGGCCACGAACCAACCAACCCCACACACACCCCGCTTCACGGATCACGGGTGGGCAATCAAGCAGCCCGGTTGGCACACAGGCAATGGAACAACACCCATGAACCAATCAGTCTCCAACTCATTCCTTGTCTGAATTTGATTATTAGGACCTCATAAACTAGTAACCCCCTACGAATTTCGCAGGGTGACAACGTCTGAGACTGTGATCCGCACGTGCGTGCATCAATGGCACACTTGTGTCAACAGTCAAACACATGCCCAGACTTTGTTCTTGTTTTTGTCAGTTCGCGACATACATCTCGAGTCAAAGCCAGACTAATCGAACGTCATGTACACGCCCACAAGACACAAGTTAGCTTCGTGCATCGTTAACAAAATAAAAGAAAGGAATACACGGCGATGTTGTTGTGTACTACGAGTAAATGTCACGTGCATGACTTGACATGGCTCATGTACGCCGCTAGCTAGCAGCCATGCATCAACACATGGAAGTTGCGTATGTAGAATCCCGCTAGTAGGAGATGGCGAGACATACCCCAAGGTGGAGACGGTGCCAACATGGCTGGAGGGTAGTCGATGAGAGAGGATGACACTGCGCTAATGTGGGGTGGGGGGGTTGAAGAAGAAGGTGTGCCATGACTGTTACCGTGTGCCACATCCGTGACGAGGAGACTGACGACAACAAGAAGAGTGATGAAGAGAGGAGTGAAACCTGACAAACGGGACCCACTAGTGCGTGTGTGTGTGTGGTGAGCGGCCTGCAAGCCGAGCAGGTGGCGTTAAGTGCGTGGGTTGTATCTCGTGGAGGATCATCGATGATTGTAACATACGAATTCGAGAGAAGAGAAGTCGCCCTTCTTCTTCCTATGGCCTCCTCCTTCCCCTTTCTCCTACCAACTACCCCCTCTCCTCCTCAGATCTATAGACCGGACTGTAATAGTTGGTATCAGAGGTTAGCCAACCTGGAGACGGCGTACCCCTCGCCCATGCTACACCACCAAGTAAGCGTTCAAGGCGGCGGCGATAGAAGAGCAACTCGTGGCACTCCTTCTATCGGTCAATGAAGGTCGAGCCGCCAACAACGTCAAGTTGGAGGCAATACAGTACTCGCTCAAGCTCTGGCATCCCGCGGTCACCAACCTCCAGCATCCACTAGATAAGCTCGGTACCCAGGTGGGCAGGATCGTGCTCCACCCGGCGCTCGCAGATCCTACGCCTGCAGTGAGAGAGGAAGTGGTGTGTATGGCTCCGACGTGACCAGCCTTCGACCCAGGGCACCACGGGCCAAGTGGCCAAAGCGAGATCGGCAACCCTGAGGGCTTGTTACACGGGGTAGTCACCACCCCGGAATCGCCTTCGGTCAAGGGT
The DNA here is from genome assembly GCF_002575655.3 of Aegilops tauschii subsp. strangulata. Lineage (NCBI taxonomy): Eukaryota > Viridiplantae > Streptophyta > Magnoliopsida > Poales > Poaceae > Aegilops > Aegilops tauschii. The sequence goes on along the minus strand of NC_053041.3, from coordinate 647,010,655 downwards.
GTGTTTCCCTCTTATCCTCCTACGGATTTCGTCTCTAGTGGTCTGGATCTGAGCCGTGTTCCCGACACCGAGCTCCAACATGGCGCACAACACATTCGGCATGCTTATATTTTCCGCAATTCATTGGGGGAAAATCCTCAGTTCCGGAAAACTAAGTGTGAAAAGTACTTCGATGTGTATGTTGTGCACGGTGAGATGTGGGTTCGCGTTGCTACTCTTCCCTTCACCGGTAGCGTGGCTAGATGGTTGCAGTGACATGAGTCAAGCACAAAATCCTTTGATTGTGATGAACTTTGCACTGCTTTATGCGGCAAATTCAGACGCAGTCAACATCAGGCGCATCTCTCAAACAGGCACAATGACATAGTATATGAGTCCATTTGAAGAAATGACACACCACCTCCTCGCACACAATCCGGGATTTGATCCAGTCTACTTCGGCACTAAGTTCTTAGATGGTTTACATTATAAGATTCGAGTGGTTGTTGTTAACATACCCATCTGTCATGAAAATGTACTCAAGAGAGCCAAATCCGCTGATCATTGGCTTTTGCAAGAAGATTACACAAGACATGGTGTTTTCTGTCAAAAATAATAATATAAACTCGTGTTTTCTGCTAACTAGCCTTCAATGTGGGGGGTTTGTGCAATTTACTCCTTTGAAAGCTATATTGGCTAATAGACACATCATCCCTGTAAGTGGAGAGCTCCCAGTTAACCACTCTGGGGCTCAAGATGTGCGTCACAGATTTTTTTTCAATGTGCTTCCGCAATCAGATAGTTGTGGTGATGGAGTTCTTGCTGAACCACCTGCCAACAAGTCTTCTGCATATTATGTGCCAAAGCTAAATTGTAAGGGTGTGGCTAGGTCTCAGACGTCTGGTACTTAACCAAGTCTCAGTCAAGTGACATAACATGCAAAGGAGAAAAAGAAAAAGCTGAAAAGAAACTTTTGTACGGATCTCAATGTAAGAACTCACAAATATAATATCGATTGAGACTTAACGAAGACTCAGTTAACTGAGACTTAACGAAGACTCAGTTAACTGAGACTTAGCAAGACTGAAGATGTTCCGGCTATTGGTTGTTGCTGTGTCAGTATTGGTGAATCTTTTTTTGTTGAGGAAAGTTGGTATTATTGGTGGATCCGACGTCAAGGCACGCAAGCCCACCTCCTACTAGATGGCCGATCACGGGTCTTCCTATTACAGGTAATTTCCTCGAGGCATCATCTCGAAGCAATGAGGCACCAGAGCAGAGGGTTTTCTCCGCATTGAAGCTGAGCAGACTCTCTTGATGTCACCAACTTTTGTACAGGACAAACACAATGGTGGGATGTGGCCGCTGCAATCTTCACTGAATGTTTAGATATGACATCAACAATTGAGAAGGACAAATTTAAGCATTGTCTCCGCGCGGCTAATACCGCGGCCCATGAGCTAGCCAAATTTAGTTTCTGTAATAATTGTTCCGAGACTTGGGTTGACGAACCTCCGGGTAGTGTCGTCAACAGATCTGTGGATGATGTAATTTTGCTCAGAGTTGATAAAGCTAGGCATGATGGCCTTTGGTCCCTAGAAAAAAAGATACAATCCTTTGTTAACCTTGTCTAATGCTTACCCGCAAAAAAATAACCTGCGTAATGCTGAACCCCACCGTTTATTAATTTGATAAAATGCCTTATTGAATAACCGGAACTTAATTATCAGCCTATAATGCATCTGCTGTGTTGTGCACAGAAGAAATGAAGATGGTGCATTCTTTCAGCCATCAGTGTTAGAAAACACCATGGAGCATGGGTGCGTGCTCTCTCTTTTGTACCAGTGCTGCAACCTCTGAACCTGATTCAACTCCGGAACTCACAAGTCAGAATCAATCTCTCTCCCAAAAAAGTCAGAATCAATCAATCAATGAAGCTACTGGTGTGTGCGTGCGTGATCATGCATGCATATATAGCGTGGCGATAGAGCTCACGGGCTCGCCTGGTCCTGGTAGGCGAGCGAACAAGAGAGCGACGCGTGCATGCATGTAATCAATGCAAATGTACGAATAGACGTATTATGCGACCAGTGAACAGGATCATACGGAGACGCGCCGTGAAGCATGGGGTAGCAGACGGTACTTAACCTCTTAGTTGTAAGAGCATCTCCAACAGATCCTGCAAAACCGGTCCGTCCGCTATAATAACGGCTGGTTTGCGGGATCCATCTCGTTTCCTCGGCCCAAACATATCCTTTAAACCCCTTGGTGCTGCCGCCGGCTGCCCTGTGCCGCCGAAAGCTCCGTAGCCCCGCAATGTATCCATTCCACCTACTTTCGGCAGTGGGAGTGACCACCTGCGTCCCCGGCTCGCGTCCGCCATCAGCACCATGGATCCCCCGGGAGCTCGGCGCGCGGGGTCGTAGCTTGCGGATCCGGTTGGTTCCGGTGCATGTGAGCGGCGCACGGCGGGGGAAGAGGGCGGTGCGGCGCTGCTTTGGCCGGCGGGGAGAAGAAAGAGTCGGCACAGCTTCGGGCGGCGGGAAGAAGAAAGGGGTGGCGCAACTTCGATTCGGCCGGCAGGGAGAAGAAAAGGGCGGCGCACCGCAGCTTTGCTTCAGGCAAGGTATGTCCAAAACCCGTCGGTTCGCTCTTGATTTTGGCCTGGAGTAGGTTCGGCTGAAACTCGTGTCGTTTTGTGTGCATTTTGTCGATTGATTGGAGTTCTTCCTCGTCGTCTTCGTCCGACGATTCGGACATAGAAGATTTGATCTTCGACGACGATGACGACAACCTAGTGTTGTTGCATCTCGTCGACAAATCAACGGCCGGCCGGCTATGCATTCCTCGCAACCGAGCTCTCGGCGACAAGATGCTCATGAAGGACTACTTCGCCGAGGTACTGGCATATTCGGCTGACCTCTCTTTCATAGGCGATATCGAATGCTTAGGTCACTTTTCGGTCACATCGTCGAGGCTTGCGAGCAAAATTGTCATTTCTTCACTCGGCGTAGGAATGCCACTAGTTTGATTGGCTTTAGTGCATATCAAAAAATATCAGTGGCGATAAGAGTGATTGCATATGGTGTTCCAACCGACTATACGGATGAATATCTTCACATTGGCGAAGATACCACCATCAAATGTGTCTGTGTCTTTGCGAAGACAATAATCCGGGTTTTTGGCCCGGAGTACCTTCGAGCTCCAAACGAAGAAGACACAAAGAAGCTCATGGCAATGAATGAAGCAAGGGGATGGTCGGGCATGCTAGGTAATATTGAGTGCATGCATTGGAGAAAGAACTGCCCGGTTGCTTGGGCAGGGCAATACACCAGCCACAAACGTAAACCCACCATCGTGCTTGAAGCCATGGCTTCACATGATCTATGGGTTTGGCGTTGCTTCTTTGGTTTGTCGGGGTCTCTCAATGATATCAACGTTTTGCACTGGTCCCATCTATTTGCTTAGCTAGCTAGCGGCAAAGCTCCGGCTTGCAACTACACCGTTAATGGCCATGACTATACCATGGGGTACTATCTTGCTGCCGGTATTTATCCTTCATGGTCAACATTCGTGAAGACCATTAGTGACCCCAAAATCAAGAAGCACAATTTTTTTGCCGAAGCACAAGAAGCTTGCCGAAAGGATATCGAGAGGACATTTGGTGTGTTGCAAGCTCGTGTGTGATTTGAATAATTTGGTGTTGTAATAATTATTTGAATTTGAACATTTGTTGTAATGAAGACTATTATTATATTGTGAGTTGCTTTCCAGACGACTTATATATTCGTATGTTGAATTTATATTGAGATTCCATTCGGTTGATATAATTGAAATGTATAATTTGTTTGATGCTATGCAAACTTTACGGTGCGGCGAGCGCTCCGGCAGAACAGATCCCGCAAATGTTTTGCGGGATGCCTTTACAAGATCTGTTCCACAGGAGCGCTTGCCGCACCGTATTTATTTTTACGGACGCTCATATACGCGTTTTGCGGGATGCGCGGTTGCGCGATCTGCTAGAGATACTCTAACGCTGTTTTGTGAAAACGTGATGCCGTGCCCATAACCACCCTCCCCCACCCCCCGCGCGTGCGTCCACCCCGCCCCACCGCCTCAAAACCCTGAAAGTCCTATTCTACTCCCGAGCTCAAATGCCCCCTCATCAACCGTAAAATCGAAAAAAGTAAAAAAATTCAAAAAATTCAGAATTTATTTTATGATAAACTTTGACAAATGTTTGTATGCTTGCAATTTTTCGGCAGGAGAAAACATTTGTGGAAAGCCTGGCAAAAATAAAATAATATCAACACTACAAAATGTTTTCAATACTAGCATTTTTGGAACGTCGATTTTGTTTGCCAGGACTTCAACAAATGTCATTTTGTGCTGAAATTTTGTAAGCATACAAAACATTCGTCAAGGTTTACCATAAAAAATCAGAGTTTTTGCTATGTTTTTATTTTACTGTTCCTAAGGGAGCATTTGAGCTCGTATGTAGATACTCGATGTCCCCCAAACCCTGCCTTTACTCGGGGCTTGAAAAAAAATACACATCCCTTGGGTCGCCGCACAAGCTCCCGAGCTCAATGCGGAGGCAGAAGACAATGGTTTCGAGTTCCTGTCAGATCCGGTTGACAAGGATGTTCCATGGCGTGCCTTTATCCTTTGTAGTAGCCGCCGCTGTAGTTAGCAGAACACCCTTCTAGTGCGTTCCCGTTGTTTTCCCTGGTGGATCTAGCCGGCGGCGACAGCATGCCCCGTAAAAGTATCTATAGCCGGACTCCTCAAATCATTTCTCATACGCCCCCGAACGTGCCCGGTCAGTGACCGGACAGAAGAGAGAAGGAAAAACGTGACCCAACCGGACCCCTCATATCATCCCTATACGCCTGGGTTGTCCACGAACTCTCATATCCATCGCAAATATGTGGAGGATATGAAGGCCCGCGGAGGCGCCCGGGCGCGCCCGGGTGTTCCGCCACATAGGATGCGGCCCCACCCGGACCATTTTTTCTCTTTCTTTATTCATTCTTTTATTTCTCTCTCCTGATCTCCATCAATCAGGTGCAATTGACTGGACATATGAGAAGAAAAAAAAGAGATGTGGTTGCGTAGACGGATAAATATAGGGGCTCAAAACGGACACGCTAGGTCACTGACCGGGCACGCCCGCAGGTGTTTAAGGGGTCATATTTGCTATGTCCGTCTCTAGATGCTCTAATGAACCCATTGAAACTCTGAGCTGCACCCCGTCCGAGTCCAATATGGGCGATGCCGGTGACGCAGCGCTGACAGTAGCAGCGGATTTGAACAATACATGCGAGGAAGCGGCCCTGCAGCACGAAATTCAGAACAATCAACTGGCAAGGAGGATCCTCAAGCGCCCGGCTGGACCAAGAGGTATAACCCATTCGACACTGTGTCCCGTAGTTCATAAGTACATCTCTTTCATTAGATTACACTATGTGAGCTTGCTGAAAATTAATTTGGAACTTGCTGATCCAGACGCACGCGTGAGCATTTGAGCGGCATTTTATCGAAACTGACGCACCTAATCCCAGTTTGTTTACTTCTGTATTTGAGTACTAAGAAACGTTTCTCAACTCTGCAGGGTCCGTGTTGGAAAAGCACCAATTGAACGGGCACCGTTACTGCTTGGACGGCCGTTACCCCACTACGCACAAACGTCTTCCCTCCTCGTCCGCGTCTCCCATTTAATTACCCCTCGTCTACTGTCCTACAATACCGCACGCACTCATTATCCCGACGCTAATCAACGCTCAGTGATACCGTGGGCAGGCGAGCCCGTCCGCGCCAGCGAGTTTTCGTAGCAGTCTAGCACTAGCACTAGCAGAGTAGCAAGCAGTGGGACAGCAGCAACAAGACAAGCGACCAGATCAAAACGTAGTAGTTCGGCTTAGTTGATCAGTTCAGTTCAGTACCCTCACCACGCACAGCCAACAGACACATGCATCGTGCATGCATGCATGACTTGGCGTAAAAAGCGTGGTCGACAGGCGGGCCACGACCCGACCTCACGTACGGGTGGCCGACTGGCCGTGCTCTCGTGGGCTCCGGGCTGGCACTGGCACACAAGCAAGCAAGGCAAAGGCGTCGCAGTCTTAAATTAATCTCAAAATCATTCCTTGTCCTTTTCTACTATATGAATTAGAGAAGGACCATGACTCACTAACCACTGCATGTAAAATTTGTGATACATACGTGCATGCATGCATGCAGTCAATTCGGATGCGTCGGTTGATGACTGAGAGTTGGAGTTCACGCTTTGTGTCTAGTTTGGCTTGTTTGTGCCTATGTTGAGTTTTGCTTGGTTGTGGACAAGTTTGCAATAGTTTTCGTCTAGTTTTTCTGTGATTAACCAGGTAATTCTCTTCTTCTCAACTAATGAATGAGGCAGCCGTTTACCCCCCTTATGAAAACAAAAAACAAATGATGCGTGGCAGCCTATCTTATCTCTCGTTGATAGTCAAACACACGCCTAAACTTTTTCATCATTTCAGTATGAAGGTTGATTTTTGGTCCGATGGCTATGATACGACGGAGTACAACTAAAGTCAAAGCCAGGTATTTTCCCTAGGGGAAAGGTTTTTTTTAGGGAATTCCTAGGGGAAAGGTTGGCGGCATATGGTACGTACGTACGTATCATGTTATGTACACGCCGATATATGTGATATGTGCATTTCACCTCGTTATGTAAGAGGCAGGGAGTGAACTCTCAATATATGGTTGGATTATCTCTATCGATGCTATATATGTCCAAGTAAAACAATATTGAAAAAGTAATATACACACTCGTTGTGTACTACATACGAAGGAAAATAAGTGAATCATACACACTCGTTGTGTACTACATACGAAGGAAAATAAGTGAATCTATACTCTAAAATATGTCTATATACATTCGTCTGTAGTCGCTTATTGAAATCTCTAAAAAGACTTAGATTTAAAAACGGAGGGACTAGATGCCATTGAAAAAGTATGTGCATGGCATGGCTCGACACCACTTGCAGGCTTGCAGCTACCACCAACACTTGGAAAGTTGTCAAGAAGTTGTGATGTTCTCCGTCCGGCCTGATTTCTACCAGCCATGCATGCACCAGCGATCGATCGGATGCGTGGTCTCTCTTTTGTACCACCACTGCGAACCTATCTGAACCAATCTCTGAAAAATTTCAACTCAATCCGGAAGTCACGAGTCAGAATCAATCAATCAAGCAAGCAAGCCACTAGCTAGCGTGTGCGTGTAGCAGTGCAAGCATGGAGCAGCTAGCTAGTACGTAATATCCGTGCACCGGTGCATGGACCACTACTTGTGCACACACATCTCATTGCCTGATCCTATGACCTGCAGTAGCATGCAGTAGTATACGACATGAGGAGGAGAGAACAAGTCCAAGACCAGATGCATGGCTATGCTCAGCTACTCCTGTCCGTTAGAGGCATCTCCAGCCGCGCCCCCAATAGGCCCTCAGGCGACTTTTTACGCGCCGATGCCGAAAAAAGCCCCAGTCGCGCTCCCAAGACGCCGAAATCCGCCGGCTCGGCCCGTTTTTGGGGCAGGCGATCGCAGGACGAACCCGGCGCACTGGGGGGCGCTCGGGGGCTCTGGCGCAAGGGAAAAGCACGCCTGGCCCACACTGTTAGGCGAAAAGTCAAGCCAACCGGCCAGATTCCCCCCCCCCCCCCCCCCCCCGCGCTCTCGACGCCACCCTGCCGATCCCGGCGCCGCCCACCGCCCACCAGCACTAGATAGGTCATTCCCCGTCGGAAAAGAGAGGTGGTTTTGCCGCGGCAGCCTTTCCACCACCGTCCGGGCGATTTTTTCGGCGTTCCGGTCGCTCAGGGCAGTGTGCCCCCACCACGCCCGCAAGGTGTTCGGTGATTTGCCTGCTCGGCGAAGGACTCGGACAACGAGGAGGCGCTCGCCGCGCTGCTGGAGGAGGAAGCCGAAGCCGACGTCCAGGAAGAGGAGGATCTCATGGTCCTCGCCGCCCTCGCCGGCCTGCTCGCGAGCAATGAAAAGCCGCGGCGAGGTGGCTCGGCGCCGGGGCAGATGAAAGCAAAGAACCGGCATCCTCTGGAAGGCTACTGCATGCTCCACTCTGACTACTTCGCCAACGCTCCACTACACGGCGACAAAGTATTTCGGCGCCGTTATCGGATGAGCCGAAAGCTTTACCTCAGGATTGTGAATTCCATCCGAGAGTTCGACAGCTACTTCAAGTGCAAGAAGGATTGCACCGGCAAACTTGGATTCACCTCAATCCAGAAGTGCACGACAACGATGAGGATGCTTGCATACGGAGCTCCCGGTGATTCACTCGATGACTATGGGCGTATGGCCGAGTCCATGGCCATTGAGTGTTTCTACAAGTTCTGCAGGGCAGTGGTGCCAGTATTTGGACCACAATACTTGCGAACACCCAATGCGGAAGACACTGCTCGGATCCTAGCACAGAATGCAGCAAGAGGATTTCCTGGGATGCTTCGAAGCATCGACTGCATGCATTGGAAATGGAAGAACTGCCCATTTGCTTGGCAGGGGATGTACAAAGGCGATAAAGGCGGTTGAAGTGTGGTACTTGAGGCGGTGGCCACACAGGACCTCTGGATTTGACACTCCTTCTTAGGTATGCCAGGAACTCACAATGACATCAACGTGCTGCAGTGCTCCACTGTCTTTGCCAAGCTTGTTGAAGGTCATTCTCCTCCGGTGAACTTCGAGGTCAATGGGCAGCACTACAACAAGGGGTACTACTTAGCTGATGGCATCTATTTGAGATGGTCTACATTTGTGAAGACTATCTCAAACATTGTGCCATGAGGCAAGAAGTCCCACTTTGCCAAGTTGCAGGAGGCTTGCAGGAAGGATGTCGAGCGGGCATTCGGTGTGCTCCAATCTAGATTTGCTGTTGTCCGGTACCCTGCTCAGACCTGGTCGAAAGATCAAATATGGGAGATCATGACATGCTGTGTCATCTTGCACAACATGATCATCAAGAGCGAGTAGGAAGAGCTAGTATTTGACAGTGAAACATACTACAGACAGGGTCCTCTAGCCGAAGTTGATCACCAGCTACCGGCAACCTGGACTGCCTACCTCAATATGCGTCAGGAAATCCGAGACCCACAGGTGCATCAACAACTGCAGCAGGATCTGGTGGAGCATCTATGGAGGATCAAGGGCGACACCTAGCTCGACGTGTGATGGAATATGAGTTTTTATTTCTTGAACTATATAATTTGTATTGAACTATTTTTTGTTGTACTAGTTTGATTTTTATTGATTTGCTGTGATGAATATGTCACACAAAAACCACGCCGAATATGGGCCGATTCGCGCCGATATCGGGCCATTTTTCGTCGAAAGTGGGCCGAAAGGCGGCCAGGAATGGGCCGATATCGGCGCCTGGGGGCGACGGCTGGATGCCCAACCGCCCCCAGAGTCGATTCTACCGCCGGCTCGCCCCCAAGCGACGGCGATTTTTATGCCTCCTTGGGAGGGGGGGGGGGGGGGGGGGGGGCAACAGCTGGAGATGCTCTTAGATCTTTAGCATGCATCGTTGGGTATGCCGTATATACACGTTGTATGTATGTACGTATGTATGTATATATATAGGATTCTCTACTCTTTCGGCTAATTACTTTGTTTGCGCTAGCTAAGTAGGTTTAGCTGAACCGGTCTTCACCTGCACATGGACTCATGGAGTATAAGTTCACCACGAGGCAATACCACAAAATTCATCGCCTGGCCTCTATTTCCATTCCTGCAAGATAAATCCCTCCGAGCTCTGAAACATGTTAGTCCGGCCGGCCGGTGCACGTCCCTGCAGCCCAGTGTACATACATCGCATCATCACACAAACGGTAGAGAGAGAGAGAGAGGGGTAAATCTTTTTGTGCAAAGTCAAAGTTACTGCATGCATGTGCGTACATACATGATATCCTGGCCATCATCACGAGATCAAAACCTTTTTGGTGCACCATGTCCCGCGCCGTGTCGTACAGGCCGGGACGGGACCAAGCTAGCCACGCGAGCCAACCAAACTCCACTGCATTTAAATATCCGAGTTGCATGGTACCGTTTCTTGATGCATGTTTTGTCCTTTGTGGTTTATAGGCATTATCTTAAGACTAATTGGAAGATCGAGATAGAAACACCCGTCACCTAGCAAGGAAGAAGCAGGCAAAGTGTTGATGCATGCCGCCACATGCATGCACGACACACAAGCCCTTTGTTCAATAGTAGTTTCATCAAAATGCTTAGGCTAGTTGTAATGGAAGTATCATAAACGGTATCATGCATGTTAAATGAGGAAAGAGAGGATGCGGTATCAATATCATGATGCCGTATCATATTAAATGATGTACTACTTTGTGTTATGCATGACAATTAATAAGACAACCTAAGATACTAACGTATAATATTATGCATTACGGAGGTAGTGCCATACACTAGTATCATATGCATGATATTAGTGTATGATACTCTTTATTACGAGCAGCCTTATATTGATTTTTCTATTCCATATATTCTCTCTTTTCTTGAAGGGAAACGTTTATAATCGGTCGGCAGGCTCGTGCCTCTGTCTCATGCTGGCTCCAATGCCCATGAACACCCCCCCCCTCGCGCGTGCGAGACATGTGCACGTGGTGGGTGTTGCGCGACCGCCTCCCTCTCCTACCCTTATCCTTTTCTTGGTCTTCCCTTTAGCCTTTTCTTCCGATTCGCTCCTGCACGCTGGTCACAAACCACCACAAGCTCCCTCGTCGGCGGCGACATGCCCGTGCGCGAGAACCTGATAAGTTCATTTTGCATCATGATTCTTGACTATTTTGTATCTTATTTTGGAGTTATATCGAAAATCCATTTCTGCACCCGAGCTCATCTGCACCAGCGCCGACAAAAAAAATCAAAACAAATACTAGAAAAATTCAAAAAGTTCTTGTGTGGTACTCCCTCCGTTCGGAATTAGTTGTCGAAGAAATGGATGTATCTAGACGTATTTTAGTTCTAGATACATCTATTTCCGAGACAAGTAATTCCGAACGGAGGGAGTAGACAATTTGACGTGTGAGGCCCGCTCCAAATTTCAAGTCATTTGAACATATGAGTAGCTCTCAGCAAAAAAGACAAATTGGGGGTCTGTAAAAATATTTACTGTTCATATACTGTTTTGGCTCGATTTGTCTTTTTTGCTGAGAGCTGCTCATATGACCAAATGACTTGAAATTTGGAGCGGGCCTCACGCATCAGATTGTCTACCACACAATTTTTATTTCGAATTTTTTTAATTTGTTTTGAATTTTTTATGAATTTTTTTCTAACCGGGTGCAGATGAGCCTGGGCACCAAAACGCCCTACTCGAGTTATATTCCTTATTATGATGCAATTATAATGCTTTCTCTCTCTTAAACTGCAAGATACATAGAGAGAGATATTACTGGTACCTAGAATTCAGACCTGAAAAAACTACAACAGAGATAACTATTTCCGAATCTCAAAATTACGTGAAATTTTGTGGAGATTTATTTTGCAATATATAAAAAATAGTAGAAGAAAGAAGCGCCGAAGAAGAGCCTCGGTGGGCCCACAAGCCAAGGGGCACTTCCTACCCCTCAGGGCGCGCCACCTAGGCTTGTGGGGCTCACAGAGGTCCACTGTTGACGCCTCTCCTATATGAAGCCATTTACCCTAGAACAAATAAAGAAAACACTTTCGGGACTTTCCGCCGCCGTCTCGAGGAGGAACCAGGGAAGGAGCACTTTTGCTCTCCAGCGGAACGATTTTGTCGAAGAAACTTCCCTTCGGGAAGGGAAAATTGAAGACATCGTCATCACCAACGCTCTCATCGTCGGAGGATTCATCTTCATCAACATCTTCACCAATACCGTGTCATCTCCAAACCCTAGTTCATCTCTTTTGACAAATATTTGTATCAAACCTCAGATTTGTACCTGCTGGGGGTGCTAGTAGTGTTGATTACATCTTGTAGTTTGATGTTAGTTGGTTTATTTGGTGAAAGATCTTATGTTCAAATTGTTGATTGCATTTATACAGACTGAACATGTTTAATATTATGAGTTGTGAGAAGTTCTATTTGTTCTTGAAGGCATGGGAGAAGTCTTGTTATTAGTAGTAATGCGAAATTCAACGCCGTTCGATGTTTTGATGATATGTTGTCTTGTTCTTCCTTTAGTGGTGTCATGTGAATGTCGACTACGTGACATTTCACCATCTTTTGGCCTAGGGCAGGACATGGTGGAACTAGTTTGTAGATGATGGGTTGCCGGATTGACTGAAACCTAAACCCCAATTTATGAATTGTTTCGTGAGGGGATGTTTTGGACCCATATGTTTAATGCTATGGTTAGATTTATCGTAATTACCCCGCTTGCATTTGTGGATGCTTGCATGGAGGGTATAATCATAAGTAGGTGTTTATACAAGTAAGAATAGTACCTTAGCTCTTGTCGACCCACATAACAACTTATCAAGGCAATGAACGTAAGTCGATGAATCATGGTGAAAATAACTAGAAGATATTCCCGTGTGTCCTCAAGAGCTTTTTAATCACTATAAGAAGTTCCACCGGCTTATCCTTAGCAACATTAAGGATTGGGCCACCTTGCTACTTTTGTTACTTGTTACTTGTTACAATTATCTTGCTATCAAATTATCTATCAAAAGTATCTTACAACACTTGCAGAGAATACCATGCTGAAAACCGCTTATCAATTCCTTCTGTTCCTCGTTGGGTTCGACACTCTTACATTTCGAAAGGACTACCACTGACTCCCTATACTTGTGGGTCATTATAGACCCTTGCCATGCAGCAATCCACAACCACTTCGGCTTGCGATGAATGCATCTGGATGCTGGAGACGCCGTGATCGCTCGCTGGAACCGGGTGATGTCGCAGTTGCAACTGTGGTCAAATTTTTTGAGAACCGGCCACGGGCAAAGCTAGAGCCACAACCACGATATGATGCAATAGTGCTCAACCGGGCTGACTGAGAGCCGCAGAAAAGCTGCAGCCGCGGTGAGATTTTGTTGGAACCTGCCGCGGGCATAGCTGGAACTTCGACACGAGATGTTGCAACGGTGCTCTAACGGCCGGCGTTTCGTTCTTAGGTCTCTTTGTTCCGTCAAAGTCTCTTCGTTCTTGTTCCAAACTCTCCCGTTGATTCGTTGAAAGATTCTCCAAGTTTCTGGTATCTCTCTTCAATCTATTTAAGAAAGATAAGTAGTATGTCAAGTCCATTGTTTTTCATCAAGTTTTCAGCTGATGAAGTGAAAAATACTACAATTTTTATCCTTGTTATGCTAGGCGATTCAAATTATTTTGATATCTTGTGATGCCAATTGTCATCTTTTCACTCTATTTTTGGCTTCTTTCATTCTTCGTCAACTGATACTATCAAGGTACCAAGTATCCCATCTTTTTTTTGATGTTCCAAGTGATTATCTTCTTTCCCAAGGATCTATTATTCAAGCTATACTCCATGATGGCTTTTTTAAGGTGGTCAAGATGATATTCATCATCCATCTTTTAGGAGTTCAAGTAGTTCATCAACTTGTGTAGGATCAAAAGTATGTTAGGGGGGGGGGGGGGGGGGGTGGTGGTGATTAGACTACTTGACCAAATAAAAATCTAGTCTTTTCCCAATTTTAAGTCTTGGCCGATTTTAACAACTTAGCACAAGTCAAGCAATCAACCTACACATGCAAGTCTAAGAGTATAGCAGCGGAATGTAAAACATTGCACATGAAGATAAAGGGAGGAGTTTGGAGGGAGAAAACGCAATGTAGACACGGAGATTTTTGGCGTGGTTCCGATAGGTGGTGCTATCTTACATCCACGTTGATGGAGACTTCAACCCACGAAGGGTAACGGTTGCGCGAGTCCACGGAGGGATCCACCCACAAAGGGTCCACAAGAAGCAACCTTGTCTATCCCACCATGGCCATCGCCCACGAAGGACTTTCCTCACTAGGGTAGATCTTCACGAAGTAGGCGATCTCCTTACCCGTACAAACTCCTTGGTTCAACTCCACAATCTTGACAGAGGCTCCCAAGTGACACCTAACCAATCGAGGAGACTGTAGGGGAACACGACAGAAAACGAAAATTTTCGGTATAGCGAGCACGCCCAGGACCACTATGGAGACTGCATACAAGGATTGATCTGATCCGTACCGACTCGAAGCGCAGCGGAAGAAGAGTCGGTGTAGATCGTCGGTGCAGATGCCCGCAGCTAGGATTTACAACCTCCCAATCGCGAGGATGTACTCCCTCTCCGGACAGCCCTTCGGGAGGCGGTCGGACAGTCCCCCGGACAATGTCGCGGACAGCCCTTCGGGAGGACCCTCGAAACTCGGACGGAGACTCGGACAGCCCTTCGGGAGGACACTCGAACAGCCCCTCGGGAAAAAGATCGAAACTACAATCTCTCTACGGGGTTGCACACATACGGTGTCAGCTATCCGGCAGGGCTTCGCCGTCCAGAACTAGTTCCTGCCGGAACCCAGACAGCCTTACGGCTCTACGAAACTCTTTTCATGGGAGGGAGAGAAGAAGCCAGATAATGCATGGCATGTGTATGAGAGCAGGGGATGAGTGTGGAGGGCTGCCCCTCCACCTCTATTTATAGGAAATCCCAAGGGGTAGGGTAGTTTCACACAAAAACCCAAAATGCACATGAATGAAGTCCTTCCACAAGGACCTAGAAGTGAAACCAATGAACAAAAGGGTCCCCAAGGGGGGATACCCCATGTGGCCGGCCACACCCCCATGAGGGGCCCCAAAAATGGGTCCTATCCATCCATGTCATCCCCAAGATCTTTTGGAGCAAAGCTCCAAAAGGTGGCTTTCCATAAAGTAACCATAAAGCTGATTTTCACTATTCACGACGACATTTTTCAGCGTCTGATCGAACTGAAAATATTTATGTGGGCTAAGAACATTTCCAGTACCCACTAAAATTATTTTCAACGCATTCCGAAACAATTCCGGTTTTAGTGATTTTCATCTGCGAAACGCATCTGAAGTGGCTCCGGCAGCTCCGGAACATTTCCGGTTTTTATCTCAGAAAATTCCAAAAAGCTTCCAGAATGATTCTGGCATCCTCCAAGAATTAGCAGGCATGTGCCGAAACCAATTTGACTTAATGGTGTATCCCGAAACAAATTTTCGGTATCATCGAAACTTATCCGATGACCTCTCTCTGCGGTACGATTCCGCTGTCCGAAACTTTTCGGTGTCCGAAACTTTTTCGGTGATTTTCTCTCGGACTCCCTGTCTAGTATTCAGCAGATAGATGACCCTTAAGCGTGTGACCCTATAGGTTCGGTGAAGTATAGACATGACCTGGAACCCCTTCCGATCAATGATCAACATCGGAGCCGTGGACACCCATATTGACCCCTATACCCACACGAATGAATATTCGAGTGAACCTCCAGTTGCAGTGAGCTATTCCTGTTGCTTCGCGATATGTCACAAACACCCGAGGTGAGATTTATTGCATGCCCATGGACGAACAATTTGTCCACCATGCAAGTTACCTCGTTACCGGTTTTGTTCTCTTTTCTCGTTTCCGTGTTCCGGCATCCCAGTGATCAAATCACAATGTGTCTGGCCAGACGATGATGGATACCGTTACACCGAGAGGGCCCGAGTATATCTCTCCATCGTCGGAGGAGCAAATCCCAATCTTGAGCTATCTTGTTACTTCCTATACTTTTCCGTGAACCCGAAAGCTGCCGTAATAGCCACCCAGTTACGGATGACGTTTAACAAACCCCAAAGTTCACGAAGCAAGCACGAAGAAACTTGATACTCTCATGGTCTAAGGAATTATGCAAACATTAACTATCTCAATGATATTAACCATAAACTTGTGACGAAGGTATCTCATAGCTTAACATCAATTTGGGTCGATTCAACACAAGTGTTCTACCAACATCGCGCCCTCAGAATTGCCAGCATAGACATGCCCATGATCAGGAAAACAGGATCATCATGCAATACATGAGCCAGTCTTAGAGGCAAGACTAGGAATACATTTTACCGTTTAGTATACCACACGTGCACATGAGTTTCCCTCCGAGCCTCGTGGATATTGCAGACTCGGGAATCATTGCAGTTATAGCATGGAAGCTAAACATTCATTACAAACTTTGGAGATACAAAATAACTGTTATTACTGCCTCTAGGGCATATCTCCTACAGACTCCCACTTGCACTAGAGTCATAATCCAGTTACATGGCTTCCCTAACACCAATGGCTATCCGGTGCTGCTCATGCTTTGCTCGGGGTAGAGGCTTTGTCATCGGGTCTGACACGTTCAGATCCGTGTGAACTTTGCGTACTTTCACTAAACCCTCTTCGACATGATGTCGAATGAGTTTATATTTGCGTTGAATATGTCTTGTCTTATGGTGCGAACTTGGCTCCCTTGCCTGAGCCACGGCGCCACTATTATCACACTAGATTTCCACCGGGTCCAGAGCACTTGGAACCACACCAAGGTCTTCAAGAAATTGCTTGGTCCATACCGCCTCCTTGGAGGCTTCTGAAGCGGCAACATACTCCGCCTCCGTCGTAGAATCCGCCACAGTCTTTTGTTTGGAACTTTTCCAATCAACTGCGCCGCCGTTCAATATGAAAACATAGCCTGATTGAGATTTGAAGTCATCTGGGTCAGTCATGAAGCCTGCATCAGTGTAACCACTTACAATGAGCTCTTCATCACCTCCGTACACAAGGAGTAAATCCTTGGTCCTTCTGAGGTACTTAAGAATACCCTTGACTGCGGCCCAGTGTTCCAACCCTGGATCTCTTTGGTACCGGCTGCTAACACTTAGCGCATAGGAAACATCTGGTCTTGTACATAGCATGGCATACATAATAGAACCAACTGCCGAGGCATATGGAACATCATTCATTTGTACTCGCTCATCCAGAGTCCGAGGACTCTGATTTTTGCAAAGCACTGTGCCAGGTGACATGGGGAGTAGGCCTTTCTTGGAGTTCCCCATGTTGAACCTTTTCAACACCTTGTCAATGTACGTGCTTTGGCTAAGCGCTATCAGGCGTTTTGATCTATCTCTATAGATTCTGATGCCCAATACATATGCCGCTTCGCCTAAGTCTTTCATTGAAAAACTTTTCTTCAATGAGTCTTTTATTTCGCTAAGAAAATTCACGTCATTTCCAATCAATAATATGTCATCCACATACAAGATTAGAAATGCTTTTGCGCTCACACTAAATTTCTTGTAAACACAAGATTCTTCGTCATTCCTGATGAAGCCAAATTCTTTGACCACTTCATCAAAACGAATGTTCCAGCTCCTTGACGCTTGCTTCAGACCATAAATGGCTTTCTGAAGTTTGCATACCTTTCCAGCATCCTTATGAACGATAAAACCTTCTGGCTGTATCATGTATACATTCTCTTTGAGGTTTCCATTTAGGAAAGCCGTTTTGACATCCATCTGCCATATTTCATAATCGAAATAAGCAGCAATTGCTAGTAATATCCGAACAGACCTAAGCATAGCTACCGGCGAGAAAGTCTCGTCGTAGTCCACTCCTGGAACTTGTGTGAACCCTTTCGCGACAAGTCTAGCTTTGTGGATAGTAATGTTACCATCCGCGTCTGTCTTCCTTTTGAAAATCCATTTACAACCAATTGGCTATACGCCTTCAGGAAGTTCTTCCAAGTTCCAAACTTGGTTTTCGTACATGGATTCCATTTCGGATTTCATGGCCTTGTTCCATTCCTTTGAGCTGGGCCCCGCCATCGCTTCCTTGTAGTGCGCAGGTTCATCGTCTTCAAGAATGAAGATTTCATTATGAAACCATTCAGGTGGCTGGATAGCCCTACCTGATCTGCGCGGTTCAGTTACAACATTGTCTGAAGTCTCCGCATCATATGCGACAACTTCCGGCTCAGTTGCAGGGATAATGAGCGGAATTTCTTCCGGTTCCTTAGCCATATCAACAGTTACCGAAGATTCACTAATCTCATCAAGTTGTACTGTCCTCCCACTTAATTCTTTGGCGAGAAATTCTTTCTCAAGAAAGACTCCGCTTTTAGCTACAAACACTTTGTGCTCGGAGGGTAGGTAGAAGGAATACCCAGTTGTTTCTTTTGGATAACCTACAAAGTTACACTTGTCTGATCTGGGATCGAGTTTGGTAGGTTGTAAACGTTTTACATGTACCTCACATCCCCAAATTTTAAGATGCGACAAACTGGGTTTCTTCCCATTCCACATCTGATGTGGTGTCGTCTTAACAGACTTAGACGGTGCTCTGTTTAGTGTGTGAGCGGCAGTTTCTAGTGCATGACCCCAAAAAGATATCGGCAGATCTGTAAGAGACATCATCGACCTTACCATGTCCAACAGGGTTCGGTTACGTCTTTCCGGTACTCCGTTTCTTTGTGGAGTTCCGGGAGGCGTAAGCTGTGAAACGATTCCACGGTCACTCAGATGTTGGCCAAACTCATGACTAAGATATTCGCCTCCGCGATCAGACCGCAGAAACTTAATCTTTTTGTTACAATGATTTTCTACCTCATTCTGAAATTCTTTGAACTTTTCAAAGGTTTCCGACTTATGCTTCATTAAGTAGATATAGCCATATCGACTTAAATCATCAGTAAAAGTCACGAAGTAGAAATACCCACCCCGTGCGGCTGTGCTCATTGGACCACATACATCACTATGTATTATTTCCAATAATTCACCCGCCCGTTCAGGATGACCCGTGAACGGCGTCTTGGTCATTTTCCCCATCAGACAAGCTTCGCATGTGTCAAATGATTCAAAATCAAAGGACGGTAAAACTCCATCTCTCTGGAGTCTTTGCATACGTTTCTTTCCGATGTGGCCAAGCCGACAGTGCCACAAGTAAGTGGTGGTGGTGTCAGCCTTCTTAAGGCGTTTGGCATTCACGTTAAAGACATCATTTTCACATTCAAGATTTAGTATGAAAAGGCCCCCAACAATGGGTGCAAATCCATAAAACATATCCTTACAATAAAGTGAACAACCATTGTTCTCAGACTTGTACGAATACCCATCGTGTACTAAACATGATCCGGAGATAATGTTTCTACACAACAGTGGAACAAAATAACAGTTACTTAGTTCTAAGATAAATCCTGAAGGGAGACGTAGAGGCATAATGCCGACGGCTTGAGCGGCGATCCCAGTGCTGTTCCCGACGCGCATTACGACTTCATTCTTTGCCAGCTTGCGCACCTTCTGAAGCCCCTGTATCGAGTTGCAAATGTGAGCAACCGATCCGGTATCAAATACCCAAGACTTAGAATTTTCGCTAGCAAGCAAAACGTCAATGACATTAACCTGTATAACAATTATACCTTTTCCGGTTTTCCCGGTCTTCTTATCTTCCAGATACTTCTTGCAGTTTCTCTTCCAGTGTCCTGTGCCCTTGCAGTAGAAGCACTCAGTTTCATTCTTGGCTCCGCCCTTAGAGTTGCTTTGGGAGCCGGTCTTACCGGCGCCCTTGCCCTTCTTTGGCTTGCCTTTCTTCTTTTTGAAACTGGCGGTTTTATTCACAAGCAACACTTGCTTGCGATTTTTCCGCAGTCCTCCTTCTGTAGTTTTCAGCATGGCGAGCACCTCTTCCGGTGTCTTCTCCATCCCTGCCATGTTGTAGTTCATGACAAAACCGTCGTAAGACGGGGGGAGTGAAGAAAGCAACATGTCCATCATATGGCCAGGTGGAAGTGGAAATTCTAGGGCTTTAAGCCTTTCAGAATAGCCAATCATTTTGACCACGTGTTCACCAACTGAACTACCCTCAGCCATCTTGCAATCCATCAAAGCCTTCATGATATCATATCGCTCAGACTTTGCGGTTTCCTTGTACAGAGCATCCAATTCCCGGATCATATCACGGGCTTTATGGAATTCAAAACGTTTTTGAAGCCCTGGAGTCATGCAAGCTAGCATGAGGCACTGCACTAAGTTGTGATCATCATCCTTAGTGGCCCAGACATTTTGTTCATCTACCGGTGCATCTGCCGCCGGTTTAGCTGGAAGAGCAGTTTCAAGCACGTACAATTTCTTAGCGCTCCTGAGGACAATCCTCAGGTTACGGACCCAGTCCGCATAGTTGTTTCCAGTCGTAGCTAACTTCTCTTTCTCTAACATCGGGCCTAAGTTGAACGCGGTGTTGCGAGCCATTTGATCTACAACGGAAAACACAAGTTTCACTTAGACTTTTGTTTATAATGAAATTTGCACTAGTGAATAAACATTTTTATTCTAAAGTGTGCTCTCACTCAAATCAATATCTCTCAAAATTGATTTTGAGTGATTCATGATCCAAATATCAATTCAACGTCATAGAATCATCATCTCATGACGAGGATTTCAATTGGTAGGCCAACTTGCCGATCACATCTCTATGTGACTCTTGTTCATCTTTCGATGCGTGTGTTCCGAGCTCAGGATGATCCTGCCATGAACGTCAAGAAAACCAAGTGATCTTGCTGCGAGGTCTGACCTCACCCGCCTTACATTTCTCCAATCGTTCGTACCCATGCATCCATGGCGCACCCCGAAAGGATAGATGTTGTGACGGTGCTGCACTTGGGAGAACACTAACTACTTGATACTTGAAGTGAGAGATCACCCTAATAAAAGCGACTACCGCGCAATCAAGAAGGGTGCATCAAGAGGGATAAACATCTCAGGCAATTCATAATAGCATGATATGGTATAGCCTCTTTCTGACTGAGAAGTCTTTCAATTCTTCGTCTTCGACATTTGCGTCGGTGTTCACCTTCGCGAAGATTGCCACCACCTTGTCGATGCACCAGATAATATTGCTATCTCTATAGCTAATAAAATAAGTGCATTACTTAAGGTTGACACGCAGGTCATTAAAGTGCAATCATATGGCTCCAGCCATCATGCAGAATCATGACACGCAGGTCATGTTAGTTACATCATATAGTCATCTCATACATAATCAAATAGAATATGAGCATTGCTATACCACATCACATGCACATCCTGCAAAACCAAGTTAGACGCCTCTAATCGGTTTATGCAAAATTTTATTTTACGTGGCTTCTAAGGTTTTGACTTAAACCGCAGCTACCAACGTTTTATCATCAAGTATGATTATTCAAGTTGCTAGATTAACATCTCGGGGTGTATGAAACACGAGATAATTAAATCTCGAGCCCCATACTAAACTTCGTCATACGCATGACCCCCGTGCAGATCATATCTGCAATGCCCTTTCATCTGCGAATTTCATCTTTCTTTTGACTATGGCAGAACCCAAAGAACTGATAGCACTTCCATGATCAATCAGGATCACGGATTGCCAGAACTTTGTCAAATTCCACCATGCTGTCTCGAGATTGAGCAAACGCAAATTCTAGGGAAGCAGCAAGAACGTCGGGTAACAGATTTCATCTGTCACTCGCATAAATAATTTTCAGCAATAGATCTCATCTACTCCAAAATTATATTATGCAATACCCATACATCTCCATGTATTCTAGATCATAACCTGAATCTACGCATAGCATGGCTCTTGATGCCACTGTAGGGGAACGCGACAGAAAACGAAAATTTTCGGTATAGCGAGCACGCCCAGGACCACTATGGAGACTGCATAAAAGGATTGATCTGATCCGTACCGACTCGAAGCGCAGCGGAAGAAGAGTCGGTGTAGATCGTCGGTGCAGATCCCCGCAGCTAGGATTTACAACCTCCCAACCGCGAGGATGTACTCCCTCTCCGGACAGCCCTTCGGGAGGCGGTCGGACAGTCCCCCGGACAATGTCGCGGACAGCCCTTCGGGAGGACCCTCGAAACTCGGACGGAGACTCGGACAGCCCTTCGGGAGGACACTCGAACAGCCCCTCGGGAAAAAGATCGAAACTACAATCTCTCTACGGGGTTGCACACATACGGTGTCAGCTATCCGGCAGGGCTTCGCCGTCCAGAACTAGTTCCTGCCGGAACCCAGACAGCCTTACGGCTCTACGAAACTCTTTTCGTGGGAGGGAGAGAAGAAGCCAGATAATGCATGGCATGTGTATGAGAGCAAGGGATGAGTGTGGAGGGCTGCCCCTCCGCCTCTATTTATAGGAAATCCCAAGGGGTAGGGTAGTTTCACACAAAAACCCAAAATGCACATGAATGAAGTCCTTCCACAAGGACCTAGAAGTGAAACCAATGAACAAAAGGGTCCCCAAGGGGGGATACCCCATGTGGCCGGCCACACCCCCATGAGGGGCCCAAAAAATGGGTCCTATCCATCCATGTCATCCCCAAGATCTTTTGGAGCAAAGCCCCAAAAGGTGGCTTTCCATAAAGTAACCATAAAGCTGATTTTCACTATTCACGACGACATTTTTCAGCGTCTGATCGAACTGAAAATATTTATGTGGGCTAAGAACATTTCCAGTACCCACTAAAATTATTTTCAACGCGTTCCGAAACAATTCCGGTTTTAGTGATTTTCATCTGCGAAACGCATCTGAAGTGGCTCCGACAGCTCCGGAACATTTCCGG
This sequence comes from Aegilops tauschii subsp. strangulata, assembly GCF_002575655.3. Classification (NCBI taxonomy): domain Eukaryota; kingdom Viridiplantae; phylum Streptophyta; class Magnoliopsida; order Poales; family Poaceae; genus Aegilops; species Aegilops tauschii. Next base: position 646,988,069 of record NC_053041.3, on the reverse strand, counting down.
TTTTTATCTCAGAAAATTCCAAAAAGCTTCCAGAATGATTCTGGCATCCTCCAAGAATTATCAGGCATGTGCCGAAACCAATTTGACTTAATGGTGTATCCCGAAACAACTTTTCGGTATCATCGAAACTTATCCGATGACCTCTCTCTGCGGTACGATTCCGCTGTCCGAAACTTTTCGGTGTCCGAAACTTTTTCGGTGATTTTCTCTCAGACTCCCTGTCTAGTATTCAGCAGATAGATGACCCTTAAGCGTGTGACCCTATAGGTTCGGTGAAGTATAGACATGACCTGGAACCCCTTCCGATCAATGATCAACATCGGAGCCGTGGACACCCATATTGACCCCTAAACCCACACGAATGAATATTCGAGTGAACCTCCAGTTGCAGTGAGCTATTCCTGTTGCTTCGCGATATGTCACAAACACCCGAGGTGAGATTTATTGCATGCCCATGGACGAACAATTTGTCCACCATGCAAGTTACCTCGTTACCGGTTTTGTTCTCTTTTCTCGTTTCCGTGTTCCGGCATCCCAGTGATCAAATCACAATGTGTCTGGCCAGACGATGATGGATACCGTTACACCGAGAGGGCCCGAGTATATCTCTCCATCGTCGGAGGAGCAAATCCCAATCTTGAGCTATCTTGTTACTTCCTATACTTTTCCGTGAACCCGGAAGCTGCCGTAATAGCCACCCAGTTACGGATGACGTTTAACAAACCCCAAAGTTCACGAAGCAAGCACGAAGGAACTTGATACTCTCATGGTCTAAGGAATTATGCAAACATTAACTATCTCAATGATATTAACCATAAACTTGTGACGAAGGTATCTCATAGCTTAACATCAATTTGGGTCGATTCAACACAAGTGTTCTACCAACATTGCGCCCTCAGAATTGCCAGCATAGACATGCCCATGATCAGGAAAACAGGATCATCATGCAATACATGAGCCAGTCTTAGAGGCAAGACTAGGAATACATTTTACCGTTTAGTATACCACACGTGCACATGAGTTTCCCTCCGAGCCTCGTGGATATTGCAGACTCGGGAATCATTGCAGTTATAGCATGGAAGCTAAACATTCATTACAAACTTTGGAGATACAAAATAACTGTTATTACTGCCTCTAGGGCATATCTCCTACAGAGACACCACTCTCCAAAAGGTAATAGATGGTGTGTTGATGATGAACTCCTTGCTCTTGTGCTTCAAATGATAGTCTCCCCAACACTCAACTCTCTCTCACAGATTTGGATTTGGTGGAAAGATGATTTGAGTGGAAAGCAACTTGGAGAAGGCTACAGATCAAGATTCATGTGGTTGGAATGGAATATCTTGACCTCAACACATGAGTAGGTGGTTCTCTCTAAGAAAATGTATGCTGGAAGTGTAGGCATGTTCTGATGGCTCTCCTCACGAATGAAGGAAGGGTGGAGGGGTATATATAGCCTACACACAAAATCTAACTGTTACACACAATTCACCACACTCGGTGGGACCGAATCAGAAAACTCGATCAGACCGATTTAGTTCAAAATGTGAATGTTAGGCTTTTTGGTGGGACCGACATGTCAACTCGGTAGGACCGATTTCATTAGGGTTAGGGCATAACGTAATCTCGGTGTGACCGATTACACAAACTCGGTGAGACCGACTTTGGTAATAAGCTATCTAGAGAGTTGGTCAGGCAAACTCGGTGGGATCGATTCGCTCATCTCGGTGAGACCGAAATGTTACGAAGGGGAAACAGAGAGTTTGCATTGCGAACTCGGTGGGACCGATCGCTCATCTCGTTTGGACCGAAACGTTACAAAGGGAAACAGAGAGTTTGCAATCCCATCTCGGTGAGACCGAGATCCCTATCGTTGAGACCGAAGTGACTAGGGTTTGTGGCAGTGGCTATGTCAAGTGAACTCCGTGGCGCCGGATAGAATATTTTGGTGGGGCCGAGTTTGACTTTTGGTTTGGGATATGAGAGAGTGGTTTCGGTGTGAAGATTCCTATGAGAAAGTGGTTACTCTCTCAAACCCCAAACCAAAAGTCAAACTCGGCCCCACCATATCTTTTGGTGTGAAGATTCCAACAAGCCTTGCTTGTAAGATTGCTCTTCCAAGTTCATTCTGGTCTAAGATGTTGTTTTCTTCTCCATTCTTTTGGTTCCAAGCATCCAGCTTTAACTCTTTTGTTCCGTAAGCGTCGTGGTGTTGCTCTCCTTCGTAGTTCTTTCCATCTTCTCAATGAATACAACATGACCTCCGACATGAAACTATTCCTTGTCTCTCTTTTCAATCAGAGTCTTTTCCAAATTCTTTCTTGTCCCTTGTGCGCTTTTTCATGTCCTTGCAACCTCGAAGGTTCTTTGCTATCACTCTTTTGTCAAAGAAGCAACTATATAGCTAAACCTCCTGATCTTTCACATTCCTAGATCCCAGGGCAAGATCTCTTATAAGTGGGCGAGAGTTGTAATGGCCTAGACCCAAAAACCATATCTAAGGACCAGTTTCTGATTTATATTTATGTTATGGATGTTTGTGCATGAGTGTTTTTCTTTACTTTTTTTCATGTCAACTTGTGTTTCTTTTCCAACTCCATTTCTTTTTCACTTGCACAAAGTCACTTGCCCAACTTCCAACATTCCAATACAACTTTCAACTTATCTTTAAAAGGGATTGTTGAAAGTTAAGTTGCAACTTTACTTCCTTCATAAATTTTCATTTTCCCCATAAATCACATTTATTGTGTAGGGTCACTATCTTCAATTTCAACCCATTTGGAATTCATTTAAATGTGTTTCAAAATTCAAACATATTGAATTAAATTCAACTTGTTTGAATTTTGTTTTGTCTAAAAAGGTCTGTCTGTGACCCCTGGACGCCGAGGGCATCCTTGGGGTGATCTCGTAGTTCCTACGGGGTGGAGACAATGGGGTCGGTCCATGGATTTTCCTTCCTTTTGCTACATTTCGCTCAAAGGGTTGAAGGGAGATAGTGCATCAAGTACAAAAAACACAAACCATTTTATTTAAATCCCAAATATTTTTAGGAGTCTAGAAACATATCTCTCCAAGGGAATTACCCTTCTAACCCTCTCTTTCCTCCTCTTCGGAATCTTTTTGAAAGAAAAGGCGAAAGGAAGCACAAACACAAAGAGAGAGAGAGAGAGATCCAACCCAACATGGTCGAAGCCCACCAACCCCTTCTAAACGTTTTTCACACAACGACCCACCTACCCTATCAGCACTTCGCCCATGTTGCTTAATCGACCCCACAGACAGTGGTGGAGCTACAACAAATTATTTGGGCGGGCAAATAAAATTTAATTCTAAACCATACAATTAAGTAGGCATTAGTTAGTGAAATTTCAAATTGCTACAACGGTATAGCCTAAGTCTATACAGGGAAAGTTGTATCAAGATGATGTTCTGAAGTAAAATTTGGAGAAAGAAAGAAAATTCGTGGGTGCTGGCTGACTGGTTTTGCGATATTGTGCTTGTTGTGGCAGCCGGCTGCCTGGCTAGTGGACCTCTCGGACTCCTATGCAGTGTACCGAGTAGTTTTCATAGCTTGGCTCAGAGCTTTTTTGAGGGGTAGAAAGCTCACAGCTGGATGCGAGGCAATGCTGGGACCTAGATGGATGCGAGGAGAGTGAGGCAGTGTTGGGCCCTGGATGGATGCGAGGATAGTGCTGCTTGGTTTGGTCTGCTACTGGATGGATTGGGCTGTTACATGCACAATTTTTTTTATTTTTCTCAGGAGCTGGGCGGGCCACAGCCTGGTTTTGCCCTCACTAAGCTTCGCTAGTGCCCATAGGTCAGCAACTATGAGCAGGTCGCTTGCACCCACCTGTTGGAAATATGTCCTAGAGGCAATATTATAATGGGATTTTTACATCTGTGACCCTGGTTCCTTAGCTCTACTCATCCATCCCCACACTCTTAACTTTTGCTTAGTTTTCCCCACTCCCTTGCCCGAAACCCTCAGAAGAGGTCACAACGGACGTCGTCGTCGGGTCAATGCTTTGACCGTTAACTCTGACGAGTGGGGCCGCATTGGGGGTGTAGCTGTTCGACCGTTGGGTCGTGGTTTCGTTGGGCCGTCCCTTGCATTAAACGCCTGCGCGTGCCACCACGACAGAAGCCTGCTATGCATGCACCCAACAAGCCTGCCTGCATGCATCGATGCGCCGACCGAGCCTGCATGCGCTGATGCGTGCCTCCACGATGCACTGACCGAGCCACTTTCGTGCACGCCAGCCGCCACGGATGCAGCGACAGTCGCTGCCGATGGTTCCTCTCTTCTCGCACACTTGTCTCCTCGATTTAGAGCATCGTTTTTTACTATCAGTTGCGGCCTTTTCGATCCACTCGCATCTGCACCCGTTTTGCTACGACAAATAAATTGAACAAATATGTTGTGGCTGCATGCACTAGCTAGGTGGCTACATATTTGTGGCTTGTGTAAGAAAAGAAGAGTTCGTTGTGGCTGCATGCACTAGGTGGTAACTAACAATCAACATACATGTAGATAGGGCCAACAAGCCCATAGCACGATCACATAGTTGAAACTAGGAAGAACTTCATAATAGAATAGATAGAAAACTTAATAATATAACTTGATAAAAGGGCCAACAAGCCCATAGCATCTCTCACATAGTTCAATGAGATTACTACTTAACATAACATAGACTGAAAAAAAGAAAAATAGATAGAGGGTTTAGAACCCTAGACGCCGCCTTCTCCACCTCGCTCCTCCTCCGCGCGCCCTTCACTGCTCCTCCAGGGCGTTGTCGATGGGGTACGAAAGAGTGTGCATGCGGGACGCGGTGGGGAAGATGTTGGTGTACTCCGTGAACATGTTGTGGGTGGTGAAAACGATGAACTCGCAGCCACACCAACACACCCGGCTAAGGAGGTAGAAGGCGTTGAATGTGTTGGTGAAGTGGGCGAGGAGAGCAACCACCACCCCGTTTTGGATAACCTCCTCGACACGAAACATCCTTGGAGATCTCCGCGGGAGGTGGTGGTAGCCGAACGCGAGGAAGAACTCGGTGAAGTTCCTTGCGGTCCTCCACCTTGATATTGCCCACACACGTAGTGTGCGCTCAACGTACACGGCAGGAGGGTAGAGCCTCTCCGGCACGGTGGGTGGGAAGTGGTAGGTTGGTCCGGTGTACTGCATGGCTGAGGATGTGCTAGAAGAAGGAGAAGTGGTCGAAGAGCAAGAAGGGCAGATGGCAGAGAGGATGGGAGATGGATGAGGGATGGCAGAGGAAGAGGGTGGCTTAAATAGCCGTAGTGCTACGTGTTATTTGGCCGTGGCAATAACGGGGTCAAATGTGAAGTAACCCGTTTTCAAACCCACCGCAACATCGGGAGTGTACACGCGTGGGAAACGGTGGTTTAAAAAAGAAGAATAAAAAGAAGCTAATTGCATGCGTGGGAATCCATGGTCATATATATTATATGAACAAAAAGAGACAATTTTTGAATAGTTGAATATTATATGAATAAATTTGGCCCTTAAAAATTTGGTCATTTGCTACGCGATGTTAATTGATTTCAAACGATGCACAAATACAGAGCCAGCACGCTCACAAAAACAGAGCAAATGATGCAAAAAAGATACAAAAATACAGAGCCAGCACGTTCACAAAAAACAGAGCAAACGATGCAAAAAAAAAACAACGCAATTCGATGGCCCAACCAGAGCTTGGTTTCCTTTTGGGCCCAATAACAACATTTTTTTCGCGGAGTCAGTGGTGGGCGAGCAGCCGAGCACAACCAATAGGATAGCCTCTTGCGGATCGCCCCACGATCCAACGATGCGGAGCCGTCCTTGTGATCCAACGGCGCGGAGCCTCCATGCAGCCAGCCCACCTAATTCCTTCTAGAAGACCAGATCTGAGGGCTGTCACTTGGCGCGAGGGTATGATCGGATGGCTGACTTTGGAGCTAGGGTAAGGCGAAACCCCGCGGGGTTTAGAGGGGTTTTGAGCTGGTCAACGGGGTTTCGAAGGTTTTGACTGAGCATAACTAATTTAAAAAAATCAAAAAATATGAAACCTTCGCCGTTCGTCGTTTTATAAGACAAACTAACGAGGAAAAATATTAAACTTGGTCTATGGTCGTTTTCATGAAAAAACCCTAGCTGGTAGGATCGAGGTCAAATGAGCACCTTTAATTTTTAAAAATAAAAAAAATATAAAACCTGCGCACAATGTTGTCTTATGTGACATGTTACCAACCAAAAATCATAAATTTGGTCTCTGGTCATTTTCATGAGAAAACCTTCACACATATGAGCTATCATGTACATGATTTCATAGAGTTCAAGGAGAGGAGGTGGTCTTACCTTCTGTTTTTGAAAAATTAAAAAAAAATCAAAAAAATCACTAAAGCTTTATTTTAAAGTGAATAAGAAGGATCTGAAGTTAGGTTTCCATTTTCATATTTCAAAACATGTTTTTAATAGTTTTTATATTAAAGCATATGTTTTCAAAACAAAATGTAAAAATATGAAGATTAATTCAAAAAATAGTGAGACTTCGAATCTAGACTATGGAAAGTGAATATGTGTTAATAAAAAAACATTTGGCTCATTTAGAGTAGGTTCAAAAAAACTTGATTACAAATGGGTTGTTTACCCTAGCCTGGGAGCTCATTTGGAGCACATTTTATCAAATTCAAATTTATTTGACCTCCTCTAAATTACTTCAAATTTTGCACACATGATCTCCTACACAAACATTGCCAATGTTTTACTTGTTTTTGCATTTTCTTGAATTTGTACTGTCCAGGTTTGCCAAGGTTTACATGATCTCATTTGAAGCATGCATTTGATTTCCTACACAACATGTGTGATCATTGCAGCACCTAAGATCATAGTTCACAACATCTAAACATAACTAACCATAGATTCAGGACAAACAAATATACCACAGGCAAATTTAAGGACAGGCAAATATAGATAGCAACCAGATTACTAGCATAACCAACGAGAGATTCAGTTCAATAAACCATAACCAACGAGATTCATTTCAACAAACCAAAAGTTACCCAACAGATAAACTTAAAGATTCAATTCACAGCATCACATCATCGATCACATCACGTCGGAGTCAGGGCCTTCGCGAGGGCGGCATGCTGCCCCCTGATCAACTAGTCCTCCCTGCGAATCGCCACATCCTCAGCATGATATAGAAGGTGATCGAAGCGGCCATCCCTTGGCTTTGGCTTGGTGGTGCAGTAGGGGCAGTGCCACTTCTTGAACTTGCGGTTGTAGAAGGAAGCAACTCCCTTGGCCTTGATCTTCTCCACCTCCTTGGCTGTGAAGGACGCGACGTTGCCCTTGTACACATCATCTCCAGAATCATACTGCACACATGAATGAATTGCATTAATACATTATAGATTCATATACACCATGTCAAAGGAACTAAATGAACAAGGGATAGGCTTACCTCATATTCAGAATCGTCACTAAACGCCCCCTCGTATGGGTCGTATTCGGCTAGCTTCCTCTTTCTCGCCCCCAACCATCATCCTCCTGAATATACAATTACATCCATCACTAGTAGCCAATTGAAAATTTAGATATGCACACATGACACATTGATCATAGGGCTAATATACTCCCAATATCAGAAATGTTTTAGAAGTGTTTTTTTATTTCTATGCCCCTTAGCTCTATGCATTCAAAAACCACATCCATCACTAGTATATCAATGTATTCGATTTGTACACACATTGATCAAAAACCCCAATATGACATTCAAATAACACATTGATCATTGGTCATGCACACACATTGAAGAACAGAGCTAATATAACTACATATTGTGGAAAAATTTATATACTAATGAATCAAATAACTTTTTAATCAATGGATTCCATTTGGGCATATGGCATTCAAAACCCCAATCTGAGTAGCATTCAAAAACAAATCTAATACACTACTGGAATCAGCTAATTTGCCATCTGCCAGCTCTTTGCCGTCTGCTAGCTGACGGCAAAGAAGCTCTTTGCCATCAGCTACCCAAAAGCAGACGGCAAAGAAAAGGCTGACGGCAAAGAAGCTCTTTGCCATCTGCCAGACGGCAAAGAATCTTTGCCGTTCGCTGGCAGACGGCAAAGAGTGTGGTGGCCCCCACCCCCCGCTCGTTTGAAAAAATCTTAACGGCCCACCTCTTTGCCGTCCGCTAGCAGACGGCAAAGAGGCAAAAAGGCGGACGACAAAGGCTGGCGGACGGCAAAGAGGGCACTTGACTAACGGCAGGTACCCCCCCGCCCGTTACTCACTTCCTCCTCGCCCTTCTCCTCCCACCCCGCCGCCGCCGCCGCCGCCCGCCGCGCGCCGCCGCCCCGTCGCCCCACCGCCCCGGCTCCCCGCCGCCCCACCGCCCCGCCGCCCCCCCGCCCCGGCCCCCGCCGCCCCGCGCCCCACCGCTGCCCCGGCCCCCCGCCGCCCCAGGCCGCCTCCTCCACCGCCCCGCCCGAGCCTCCCGCCGCCCCGGCCCCCCGCCGGCCGGGCCCCCGCCGCCCCGCCTCCTCCACCGCCCCGCCCCGGCCCCTCCCCGACCCGTCGCCGCCCCCCACTGTGAGCCCCTCCCATTTTTTTTCTGTTTTTTAGTTTTTCTTTTCTGTTTAGATAAGGTTTTTTAGTTTAAGTTTTTTCAGTTTAGAATTAATTAGTTTAGGTTATTTAGTTTAATTAGTTTAGGTTTAATTAGTTTGGCAGGTGTTTGTCATGGCAGGTGTTGAAAGATGGTGGGCGCTGGTCGGGAGCGCGCCAAGGCCCCTTCTTCGCCGGCGCGTGGTCTGAGGTCTTCGATTCCAGACGTACCTCTCCACCGAGCGTTGCTGGACAGTATGTCCACACCGTCGGGCCCTTCTTCGTCGACCGCGGTGCCCAGCAGGGGACGAGGTAGGAAGAGAGGAGGTGGGGCACGTGGTCGCGGGAGAGGAGGTAGGGTGACTGCTACGGCGCCTTCCTCGCCGCCACCCCCAGCTGTTTCACCCGAGCACGTGACTGCTAGGGTGGACTCGTCCGAGGAGGAGGCTACACGGACTCCGGTCCATGAGCCTTCGGTCCACGGGTCTTGGGCCCACGAGCCTCGGGTCGACTAGCCTTCGGCCCACGAGAGTTCGGCCCACGAGACCCCGGAGGAGCACACGTCCGGATGGGGTACCTGGCCGGATCAGCCCGAGGATCCGAGTGGCCATGCTGATGATGGCGGGGAGCCGACTGATCTTGAGGAGGAGGGTGGCACCGTCTACCAGCGTGGTGCTACACGGCTCCCGTCCGTGCCGGCGACCCGCGAGCAGAGGTGGTTGATCTTCCCTGATGGGGAGAGGTACGTAAGTGCATTTAATATTTTTGTACCTCCTGCATTCACGTTTCTTCAAATAACTAATGCGTTGGCCTTGTCATGCTGCAGGGGTTGGGACCACCATCATAGTGTCCGCCGGCCCAACTCCGTCCTTGGAGTTCTTTGCCGGCAAAACTTCCCGGGGTTTGTCACGTTGCCTGGTGAGGGTCGGCTTCCAGAGCTTGGGTTGAGCTGGGAGCACTACGTGGCTGCCCCGGCCCCGCCGGATGTCATTATCGACGGTGTCGTGTGCGACACGAGGGCAGACATGGTGATGAGGACGTTCTGGGTAATTTCCTTTACACATTTCAAAATCTTCAACTAGCTAGTTATTAATTGTACTAATCAATATTGTCTCATTTGATTGCAGACATTCTACAGGTGTGAGGAGGGATACGAGGAGGACAGCGCAAATGTTATCCAGAACGTCTGCAAGCGCCTACTCCAGAACTTACGGCACGAGGCTCGGGTGCAGGCTGTTCGAGACTAGTGCGCCTTGCGTGGTATCAAGAAGACCAAGCCGGCGTGCCGCGATAAGTTCCTGAGTAAGGAGCAGTACATGAAGGTAATTCTTAAGGCCTTCTACTTAAGTTCCTTCATTTAGTAATTCTTAGCCGTAGCGCTTAAGTTTCTATTTGCTAACTTAGGCGCCTCCGAGATGGTGTGCGGATCGGATGGATTGTTGGGAGGTGTTGGTCGATGAGTGGTGCTCACAAGAATGGCTAGCCCTCCACAACCAGGCCAAGGACAAACGTGCCCAAATGGAAGGTGTGCCACACCATCAAGGCAGCTCCAACTTATATCAGTTCGGGCGCAACTGGTATGTGGTTTGCTTCATGATTCATGCAATTCATTCATCATGCTAGCTTGAGCCCTTTAATTACTAATTTTCATTGTTTCTCTCTTTCAGGAACGCTACAATAAGGCGGATAAGGTGCCAGAGGTGTACGACCTGTATGCCATGGCCCACACTGGCTCTTTCAAGAAAGTCAAGGCTTTCTCTCAGTCTGACCTCGATGATGCAAACAACTTCACCAACATCTCCTCCCACAACAAGCTCGTGAGATATAGAGATGAGGGGAAGGCGAGGAAAGGGGAGGACTTTAACCCGAGCCAGGGTCCCATTGATCCAGAGCTGGTGATGATATCTGGTGGCGGGAGGTCCCATGGCTCCATAGCCATTGGAGATGGACTTATCCTTTGTCCTAGCACTCTCCCGGAGATCAAGGCGCGCTAGTCGAGCTCCGCTCCTGAGATAAGGCCTCGTGAACGGCCAGTGCAACTCGCCATCAAGGTTAGTGATACGTACTCAGTTATCTTTCTCCATTACATTGTGTGCGCTTCCATCAATGATTACAAATGGTCATGTGAGTGGTGTTGCAGGCTGCTATACAGACTGAGAGAGATAGAACGGAGAAACTTCTGGCGGAGGCGGCGGAGAGGCAGCGGGAGATGGAGGAGAGGACGAGAAAGATGATGGAGGAGGAGAGGGCACGGAATGACATGCAGGCAAGGGCCATGTACGAGCTCCTTGTGGTAAGTTTCTTCTGCAGATTACTTGCTAGTCTTAACATTTGAGTCTCATTACTAACTAGTATGACTCTATTCTGAAAACCAAATGTGCAGTCTGTGTGCGAGAAGTCTGGTCAGCCCGCTCCGCCGATGCCAGTGATTGCTCCTGGGAGCACGGTGAGTTTAGTTTGAATGGACATTACTTGGTAGTCTTAACATTTGAGTGTCGTAATGCTAACGAGACATTGGAAATGATCTTTGGTGCAGCTTAACTCCAGAAACGCATCGCACGATCCTTCTCCAGGTAGCGGCACTAGCCACCCCGCTCCTACACCTCCCTGATCACGGTAAGTTTCTCTAGTGTTTTGCTTAACAAATGCATAAAGACCTAGACTTAGCTTTATTTCCTCCAATATGCTTACCATAATGACCTAGAGTTAGCTTATTTTCCTCCAAAATGACCCATTTTACCTAGGTTAGCTTATAAATGATGCAGTTCATCCAAGTTAGCTCAAAAATGACCCATTTTACCTAGATTAGCTCCTAATTGATCCATTTTACCTACGTTAGCTTTAAAATGGCCCATTTCACCTAGGTTAACTCCAAAATGACCCATCTTACCTAGGTTATCTCATAAACGATCCATTTCAACTAATTTAGCTCATAAACGATCCATTTGACCTAAGTGAGCTAAAAAACGATCCATTTCACCTAAATTAGCTCTTAAATGATCCATTTCACCTAAGTTAGCTCAAAAAGATCCATTTCAACTAAATTAGCTCATAAATGATCCATTTCACCTAAGTTAGCTCAAAAACGATCCATTTCAACTAAATTAGCTCAAAAATGATCCATTTCAACAAAGTTAGCTCAACAACGATCCATTTCAACTAAGTTAGCTCAAAAACGATCCATTTGACCTAAGTGAGCTAAAAAACGATCCATTTCACCTTAGTTACCTCAAAAACGATCCATTTCACCTAAGTGAGCTAAAAAAGATCCATTTCTAACTTTCTTATTTTGCCATTTTGCAGATTTCATTATGTGCTGGATGGAGTGCTTGTTCTAATCTTCTTGTTCTTGTCTTCTCATTCTTGTCTTCTCATTCTAGTCACCTTAGCTATGGAGTGCTTGTTTATGTATGGATGGAACTTGTTTATGTATGAAATGATGGATGGAACTTGTTTATGTATGAAATGATGGAACTTTCTTATGTAATATGTACGGATGGAACTTGCTTATGAATGCCTGTTAAATACATGAACTTGCTTATGAATGCCTGTGAAATATATCTATATGTCATATATATTTTCTGTGCAAATTGTGGGATTTAATAAAAAACAGCAAAAAACCCAATATGCAGGCTCTTTGCCGTCTGCCACAGATGGCAACGGCCTCTTTGCCGTCTGCCGCGGATGGCAAAGAAGCCACGTGGCAGCCAACTGTGCTTCCTGGGAGCTGACCCATTTGGTCAGTTTGCCTACAGTGGCAGACGGCAAAGACTTTGCCATCAGTGGCAGACGGCAAAGAACAGAGAAATTTTGCCGTCAGCGGCGGACGGCAAAGGTCTGCCGTTAGCCACCTAACGGACTGACAGCGCAATTATTGCCGTCCGCCCTCTTTGCCGTCCGCCGCAGACGGCAAAGAGCCTTTGCCGTCCGCCGCCAGGAAGCAGACGGCAAAGCAGCTGTTTACCGTAGCCTTCTTTGCCGGAGCCTTTTGCCGTCCGCGGCTGACGGCAAAGGTCTTTGCCGTCCGCCTTTCGAGCCTTTGCCGTCCGCCGTGGCAGACGGCAAAGTAGCTGTTTCCTGTAGTGATAGGGACCCAATCTAAGGCAACGAATCTGAGTAGCATTAAAAAACCCCAATCTGTGAGCACTAAAAACAAATATAATAAGCATCATAGCATTAAAAACCCCAATCTATTCACAACATCTAGCATTTTTGCAATGAATTTATCCAAATCTAAAAAAAATCTAAAAACCCCAATCATTGCAGCACCTAAAATCATAGTTCACAACATCTAGCTAGCATTTTTGCAACGAATTTATCCAACAAACCCTAGTCCAAAAACCCCCATCCCCCCAACCCATACAAAAAACCCTGGCTCATCCGTCAAACCAACTACTCTAACAATCTGAACTACTGTATGAATCACAATCTAACCAATGCAACTAGGGAGCAACTAAGTCTACAAGCTAAGCAAGTGCAAATACCTGCTCCTCCACGGCAGGCGGCACAACGGGGGTATCGGGATGGACTGCGCCGCTCGACGCCGTGACCTTCTGCAGCGATGAGGCGGAGCCCGCCACATATGCAGCGGTTGCGAGTTTCCCCGCACCGCCGTGGATGCCGCCGACATCCGCGGTCACCGCGCCCTGACCCTGCAGCTCCACCACATCTTCGGCCACTGCGCCGGCGTCGCCACGAGCGTCGGCCATCTGACAGATGGAGGCGATGAAGGTGAGGAAGAGGATGCGGTGGGGGAGAGCGAGACGGTGCGGTGGAGGAAGTGGAGGAGAGCCAGACGACACCGGTGGGGGAGAGGAAGACGATGCGGCAGGGAGGGGATTTGGGGGAAAATGGTAGGGGCGATGGAGGTGGTTGCCCTCTTTATATGATGGGACGTTTCGGGCATGTCAATGGACACATGCTACCCCACGACCGCGGTCTTTCATGCGCCCACGTATACGCGGCCCCACTCCTCAGCTAACGGTCAAAGGCATTGACCCGACGACAACGTCCGTTATAACCTGTTCTGAGGGTTTCGGGCAAGGGAGTGGAGAAAAGTGAGCAAAAGTTAACAGAGTGGGGATGAATGAGTAGAGCTAAGGAACCAGGGGGACAAGAATAAAAATCCCTATAATAATAATAATAATAATTTATCATCACATTAATAATTAGGTTTTTTATATTCTATGCCATGACTGTTATGGTTCTTGAATATGTGATTTAGAGGAAAAACTCATAAGCACGTGTAGAAGAAAAAAATGGTAAAACCTGATTCCCAGTCTTACCTCTAGGACTAGTTCAATTATTGTATGATTATTATATTTTCCTGATCATAGGCATTTGTTTAGTGTAATGGGAATGCCGACGACTTTGAGAATATTATGTTAGAAGAACGATCATATTAAATTTACCCAAGTGTTTTGTTATACTTAGAGATGTTATCGTCACAAGTATACAGTCAATAACACCGAGATTTAATGTATGCCTAGTTCCTTAGCCATGAGAGTATCGAGTCATTTCATGTTGTACGATACACTTTGGCGTTGCTCCAGCGTCATATGTAACACGGTGATCATAACGATGAAGGAAATATGCCCTAGAGGCAATAATAAAGTTATTATTTATTTCCTTATATCATGATAAATGTTTATTATTCATGCTAGAATTGTATTAACTGGAAACATAATACATGTGTGAATACATAGACAAACAGAGTGTCACTAGTATGCCTCTACTTGACTAGCTCGTTGATCAAAGATGGTTATGTTTCCTAGCCATAGACATGGGTTGTCATTTGATTAACGAGATCACATCATTAGGAGAATGATGTGATTGACTTGACCCATTCTGTTAGCTTAGCACTTGATCGTTTAGTATGTTGCTATTGCTTTCTTCATGACTTATACATGTTCCTATGACTATGAGATTATGCAACTCCCGTTTATCGGAGGAACGCTTTGTGTGCTACCAAACGTCACAACGTAACTGTGTGATTATAAAGGTGCTCTACAGGTGTCTCCGAAGGTACTTGTTGGGTTGGCATATTTCGAGATTAGGATTTGTCACTCTGACTGTCGGAGAGGTATCTCTGGGCCCACTCGGTAATGCACATCACTTAAGCCTTGCAAGCATTGCAGCTAATGAGTTAGTTGCGGGATGATGTATTACGGAACGAGTAAAGAGGCTTGCCGGTAACGAGATTGAACTAGGTATTGAGATACCGACGATCGAATCTCGGGCAAGTAACATACCGATGACAAAGGGAACAACGTATGTTGTTATGCGGTCTGACCGATAAAGATCTTCGTAGAATATGTGGGAGCCAATATGAGCATCCAGGTTCCGCTATTGGTTACTGAACGGAGACGTGTCTCGGTCATGTCTACACAGTTCTCGAACCCGTAGGGTCCGCACGCTTAACGTTACGATGACAGTTATATTATGAGTTTATATGTTTTGATGTACCGAAGGTTGTTCGGAGTCCCGGATGTGATCACGGACATGACGAGGAGTCTCGAAATGGTCGATACATGAAGATTGATATATTGTAAGCCTATGTTTGGATATCGGAAGTGTTCCGGGTGAAATCGGGATTTTACCGGAGTACCGAGGGGTTACCGGAACCCCTCGGGGGCTTAATGGGCCATAGTGGGCCTTAGTGGAGAAGAGGAGAGGCGGCCAGGGCAGGGCCGCGCGCCCCTCCCCCCTAGTCCAAATAGGACAAGGAGAGGGGGGCGGCACCCCCCTTTCCTTCCTCTCCTCCACCTCTTTCACCCTCCTCTCCTAGTCCAACAAGGAAAAGGGAGGGAGTCCTACTCCCGGTGGGAGTAGGACTCCTCCTGGCGCGCCTCCTCCTGGCCGGCCGCACCTCCCCCCTTGCTCCTTTATATACGGGGGCAGGGTGGCACCCTAGAGACACAATAATTGATCGTTTGATCTTTTAGCCGTGTGCGGTGCCCCCCTCCACCATAGTCCACCTCGATAATACTGTAGCAATGCTTAAGCGAAGCCCTGCGTCGGTAGAACATCATCATCGTCACCACGCCGTCATGCTGAAGAAACTCTCCCTCAACAATCGGCTGGATCGGAGTTCGAGGGACGTCATCGGGCTGAACGTGTGCTCAACTCGGAGGTGCCGTGCGTTCGGTACTTGATCGGTCGGATCGTGAGGACGTACGACTACATCAACCGCGTTGTGCTCACACTTCCGCTTTCGGTCTACGAGGGTACATGGACAACACTCTCCCCTCTCGTTGCTATGCATCACCATGATCTTGTGTGAGCGCGGGAATTTTTTTGAAATTACTATGTTCCCCAACAGTGGCATCCGAGCCAGGTTTTATGCGTAGATCTCATATGCACGAGTAGAACACAAGTGAGTTGTGGGCGATATAAGTCATACTGCTTACCAGCATGTCATACTTTGGTTCGGCGGTATTGTTGGAGGAAGCGGCCCGGACCGACATTACGCATATGCTTACGCGAGACTAGTTCTACCGACGTGCTTTGCACACAGGTGGCTGGCGGGTGTCAGTTTCTCCAACTTTAGTTGAACCGAGTGTGGCTACGCCCGGTCCTTGCGAAGGTTAAAACAGCACCAACTTGACAAACTATCGTTGTGGTTTTGATGCGTAGGTAAGAACGGTTCTTGCTAAGCCCAGTAGCAGCCACGTAAAACTTGGAACAACAAAGTAGAGGACGTAACTTGTTTTTGCAGGGCATGTTGTGATGTGATATGGTCAAGACATGATGCTAAATTTTATTGTATGAGATGATCATGTTTTGTAACCGAGTTATTGGCAACCGGCAGGAGCCATATGGTTGTCGCTTTATTGTATGCAATGCAATTGCCATGTAATGCTTTACTTTATCACTAAGCGGTAGCGATAGTCGTAGAAGCATAAGATTGGCGAGACGACAACGATGCTACGATGGAGATCAAGGTGTCGCGCCGGTGACGATGGTGATCATGACGGTGCTTCGGAGATGGAGATCACAAGCACAAGATGATGATGGCCATATCATATCACTTATATTGATTGCATGTGATGTTTATCTTTTATGCATCTTATATTGCTTTGATTGATGGTAGCATTATAAGATGATCTCTCACTAAATTTCAAGATAAAAGTGTTCTCCCTGAGTATGCACCATTGCCAAAGTTCGTCGTGCCCAGACACCACGTGATGATCGGGTGTGATAAGCTCTACGTCCATCTACAACGGGTGCAAGCCAGTTTTGCACACGCAGAATACTCAGGTTAAACTTGACGAGCCTAGCATATGCAGATATGGCCTCGGAACACTGAGACCGAAAGGTCGAGCCTGAATCATATAGTAGACATGATCAACATAATGATGTTCACCATTGAAAACTACTCCATTTCACGTGATGATCGGTTATGGTTTAGTTGATTTGGATCACGTGATCACTTAGATGATTAGAGGGATGTCTATCTAAGTGGGAGTTCTTAAGTAATATGAATAATTGAACCTAAATTTATCATGAACTTAGTACCTGATAGTATCTTGCTCGTCTATGTTGATTGTAGATAGATGGCCCGTGTTGTTGTTCCGTTGAATTTTAATGCGTTCCTAGAGAAAACTAAGTTGAAAGATGTTAGTAGCAATGATGCGGATTGGATCCGTGATATGAGGTTTATCCTCGTTGCTGCACAGAAGAATTATGTCCTTGATGCACCGCTAGGTGACAGACCTATTGCAGGAGCAGATGCAGACGTTATGAACGTTTTGACAAAAGCTCGGTATGATGACTACTTGATAGTTAAGTGCACCATGCTTTACGGCTTAGAACCGGGACTTCAAAAATATTTTGAACGCCACGGAGCATATAAGATGTTCCAAGAGTTGAAATTGGTATTTCATACTCATGCCCATATCGAGAGGTATGAGACCTCTGACAGTACTTTGCCTACAAGATGGAGGAGAATTGCTCAGCTAGTGAGCATGTGCTCAGAATGTCTGAGTGCTACAATCACTTGAATCAAGTGGGAGTTAATCTTCCAGATAAGATAGTGATTGACAGAGTTCTCTAGTCACTATCACCAAGTTACTAGAACTTCGTGATGAACTATAATATGCAAGGGATAACGGAAACGATTCCCAAGCTCTTCGTGATGCTGAAATTGACGAAGGTAGAAATCAAGAAAAGCATCAAGTGTTGATGGTTGACAAGACCACTAGTTTCAAAAAAAGGGCAAAGGGAAGAAGGGGAACTTCAAGAAGAACGGCAATCAAGTTGCTGCTCAAGCAAAGAAGCCCAAGTTTGGACCAAAGCCTGAAACTAAGTGCTTCTACTGCAAAGGGACTGGTCACTGGAAGCGGAACTACCCCAAGTTTTTGGCGGATCAGAAGGATGGCAAAGTGAACAAAGCTATATTTGATATACATGTTATTGATGTGTACTTTACTAGTGTTTATAGCAACCCCTTGGTATTTGATACTAGTTCAGTTGCTATGTTTAGTAACTCGAAACAGGAGTTGCAGAATGAACAGAGACTAATTAAGGGTGAAGAGACGATGTGTGTTGGAAGTGGTTCCAAGATTGATATGATCATCATCACACACTCCCTATATTTTCGGGATAAGTGTTGAACCTAAATAAGTGTTATTTGGTGTTTGCGTTGAGCATGAATATGATTTGATCATGTTTATTGCACTACGGTTATTCATTTAAGTTAGAGAACAATTGTTGTTCTGTTTACATGAATAAAACCTTTTATGGTCATACACACCAATGAAAATGGTTTGTTGGATCTCGATCGTAGTGATACACATATTCATAATGTTGAAGCCAAAAGATGCAAAGTTAATAATGATAGTGCAAATTATTTGTGGCACTGCCGTTTAGGTCAGATTGGTGTAAAGTGCATGAAGAAAATCCATGCTGATGGGCTTTTGGAATCACTTGATTATGAATCATTTGATGCTTGCGAACCATGCCTCATGGGCAAGATGACTAAGACTCCGTTCTTCAGAACAATGGAGCGAGCAACAGACTTGTTGGAAATAATACATACTGATGTATGCAGTCCCATGAGTGTTGAGGCTCACGGCGGGTATCATTATTTTCTGACCTTCACAGATGGTTTGAGAAGATATAGGTATATCTACTTAATGAAACACAAGTCCGAAACATTTTGAAACGTTCAAAGAATTTCAGAGTGAAGTGAAGAATCTTCGTAACAAGAAAACTAAGTTTGTACGATCTGATCGCAGAGGCGAATATTTGAGTTACGAGTTTGGTCTTCAATTAAAACAATGTGGAATAGTTTCACAAACTCATGCCACCTGGAACACCACAGCGTAATGGTGTGTCCAAACATCATAACTGCACTTTATTAGATATGGTGCAATCTATGATGTCTCTTACCGATTTACCACTATCGTTTTGGGGTTATGCATTAGAGACAGCTACATTCACGTTAAATAGGGCACCATCTAAATCCGTGGAGACGACACCGTATGAACTGTGGTTTGGCAAGAAACCTAAGCTGTCGTTTCTTAAAGTTTGGGGTTGCGATGCTTATAAGAAAAAGTTTCATCCTGATAAGCTCAAACCCAAATCGGAGAAATGTGTCTTCATAGGATACCCAAAAAAGACTGTTGGGTACACCTTCTATCACAGATCCGAAGGCAAGACTTTTGTTGCTAAATTTGGATCCTTTCTAGAGAAGGAGTTTCTCTCGAAAGAAGTGAGTGGGAGGAAAGTAGAACTTGATGAGGTAACTGTACCTGCCCCCTTATTGGAAAGTAGTTCATCACAGAAATCTGTTCCTGTGACTACTACACCAACTAGTGAGGAAGCTAATGATGATGATCATGTAACTTCAGATCAAGTTACTACCGAACCTCGTAGGTAAACCAGAGTGAGATCCTCACCAGAGTGGTACGGTAATCCTGTTCTGGAGGTCATGTTACTTGACCATGACAAACCTACGAACTATGAAGAAGCGATGGTGAGCCCAAATTCCGCAAAATGGCTTGAGGCCATGAAATATGAGATGGGATCCATGTATGAGAACAAAGTGTGGACTTTGGTTGACTTGCCCGATGATCGACAAGCCATTGAGAATAAATGGATCTTCAAGAAGAAGACTGACGCTGATGGTAATGTTACTGTCTATAAAGCTTGACTTGTTGCAAAAGGTTTTCGACAAGTTCAAGGGATTGACTACGATGAGACTTTCTAACCCGTAGCGATGCTTAAGTCTGTCCGAATCATGTTAGCAATTGCCACATTTTATGATTATGAAATTTGGCAAATGGATGTCAAACTACATTCCTGAATGGATTTCTGGAAGAAGAGTTGTATATGATGCAGCCAGAAGGTTTTGTCGATCCTAAGGGAGCTAACAAAGTGTGCAAGCTCCAGCGATCCATTTATGGACTGGTGCAAGCCTCTCGGAGTTGGAATAAATGCTTTGATAGTGTGATCAAAGCATTTGCTTTTATACAGACTTTTGGAGAAGCCTGTATTTACAAGAAAGTGAGTGGGAGCTCTGTAGCATTTCTGATATTATATGTGGATGACATATTGTTAATTGGAAATGATATAGAATTTCTGGATAGCATAAAGGGATACTTGAATAAGAGTTTTTCAATGAAGGACCTCGGTGAAGCTACTTATATATTGGGCATCAAGATCTATAGAGATAGATCAAGACGCTTAATTGGACTTTCACAAAGCACATACCTTGACAAAGTTTTGAAGAAGTTCAAAATGGATCAAGCAAAGAAAGGGTTCTTGCCTGTGTTACAAGGTGTGAAGTTGAGTAAGACTCAATGCCCGACCACCGCAGAAGATAGAGAGAAGATGAAAGAAGTTCCCTATGCTTCAGCCATAGGCTCTATCATGTATGCAATGCGGTGTACCAGACCTGATGTGTGCCTTGCTATAAGTCTAGCAGGGTGGTACCAAAGTAATCCAGGAGTGGATCACTGGACAGCGGTCAAGAACATCCTGAAATACCTAAAAAGGACGAAGGATATGTTTCTCGTTTATGGAGGTGACAAAGAGCTCATTGTAAATGGTTACGTTGATGCAAGCTTTGACACTGATCCGGACGATTCTAAATCGCAAACCGGATACGTGTTTACATTGAACGGTGGAGCTGTCAGTTGGTGCAGTTCTAAACAAAGCGTCGTGGTGGGATCTACGTGCGAAGCGGAATACGTAGCTGCTTCGGAAGCAGCAAATGAAGGAGTCTGGATGAAGGAGTTCATATCCGATATAGGTGTCATACCTAGTGCATCGGGTCCAATGAAAATCTTTTGTGATAATACTGGAGCAATTGCCTTAGCGAAGGAATCCAGATTTCACAAGAGAACCAAGCACATCAAGAGATGCTTCAATTCCATCCGGGATCTAGTCCAGATGGGAGACATAGAAATTTGCAAGATACATACGGATCTGAATGTTGCAGACCCGTTGACTAAGCCTCTTCCACGAGCAAAACATGATCAACACCAAGACTCCATGGGTGTTAGAATCATTATTGTGTAATCTAGATTATTGACTCTAGTGCAAGTGGGAGACTGAAGAAAATATGCCCTAGAGGCAATAATAAAGTTATTATTTATTTCCTTATATCATGATAAATGTTTAGTATTCATGCTAGAATTGTATTAACCGGAAACATAATACATGTGTGAATACTTAGACAAACAGAGTGTCACTACAATGCCTCTACTTGACTAGCTCGTTGATCAAAGATGGTTATGTATCCTAGCCATAGACATGGGTTGTCATTTGATTAACGGGATCACATCATTAGGAGAATGATGTGATTGACTTGACCCATTCCGTTAGCTTAGCACTCGATTGTTTAGTATGTTGCTATTGCTTTCTTCATGACTTATACATGTTCCTATGACTATGAGATTATGCAACTCCCGTTTACCGGAGGAACGCTTTGTGTGCTACCAAACGTCACAACGTAACTGGGTGATTGTAAAGGTGCTCTACAGGTGTCTCCGAAGGTACTTGTTGGGTTGGCGTATTTCGAGATTAGGATTTGTCACTTCGACTGTCGGAGAGGTATCTCTGGGCCCACTCGGTAATGCACATCACTTAAGCCTTGCAAGCATTGCAGCTAATGAGTTAGTTGCAGGATGATGTATTACAGAACGAGTAAAGAGGCTTCTCGGTAATGAGATTGAACTAGGTATTGAGATACCAACGATCGAATCTCGGGCAAGTAACATACCGATGACAAAGGGAACACCGTATGTTGTTATGCGGTCTGACCGATAAAGATCTTCGTAGAATATGTGGGAGCCAATATGAGCACGCAGGTTCTGCTATTGGTTATTGACCGGAGACTTGTCTCGGTCATGTCTACATAGTTCTCGAACCCGTAGGGTCCGCACGCTTAACGTTACGATGACAGTTATATTATGAGTTTATATGTTTTGATGTACCGAAGGTTGTTCAAAGTCCCGGATGTGATCACGGACATGACGAGGAGTCTCGAAATGGTCGAGACATGAAGATTGATATATTGGAAGCCTATGTTTGGATATCGGAAGTGTTCCGGGTGAAATCGGGATTTTACCGGAGTACCGAGGGGTTACCGGAACCCCCCGGTTGCTTAATGGGCCATAGTGGGCCTTAGTGGAGAAGAGGAGAGGCGGCCAGGGCAGGGCCACGCGCCCCTCCCCCCTAGCCGAATAGGACAAGGAGAGGGGGGCGGCGCCCCCCCTTTCCTTCCCCTCCTCGACCTCTTTCCCCCTCCTCTCCTAGTCCAACAAGGAAAAGGGAGGGAGTCCTACTCCCGGTGGGAGTAGGACTCCTCCTGGCGCGCCTCCTCCTGGCCGGCCGCACCTCCCCCCTTGCTCCTTTATATACGGGGGCAGGGTGGCACCCTAGAGACACAACAATTGATCATTTGATCTTTTAGCCGTGTGCGGTGCCCCACTCCATCATAGTCCACCTCGATAATACTGTAGCGGTGCTTAGGCGAAGCCCTGTGTCGGTAGAACATCATCATTGTCACCACGCCATCATGCTGACGAATGTCTCCCTCAACATTCGGCTGGATCAGAGTTCGAGGGACATCACCGGGCTGAACGTGTGCTGAACTTGGAGGTGCCGTGCGTTCGGTACTTGATCGGTCGGATCGTGAAGACGTACAACTACATCAACCGCGTTGTGCTAACACTTCCGCTTTCGGTCTACGAGGGTACGTGGACAACACTCTCCCCTCTCGTTGCTATGCATCACCATGATTTTGCGTGTGCGTAGGAATTTTTTTGAAATTACTACGTTCCCCAACAAACGACAGTTTACAAGTTTATCGGAAAGTATGACAAGGGGCAAGATAGCCGAAGAGTGGAATTTGCTCCTCTAACAATGGAGAGTATTCTTAGGGCCCTCTCAGTGTGACGACATTCATCATCGTATGGCCAGATACAAGTGACTAGCTCACAGGGATGCCAGAATATGACAATGAGAAAGAAGAACAAAACCGATAACGGGGAGACCGGTATGGTGAGCATGTGAATGACTCACGAGGATACTGTTATGTCCCAACTTTGGTTTTGTAAAGTATCATGAAGCAAAGGGAATATCATATGATAACAAAGCGTTCATTTGAATATTGCTCGTGTAAATATAGGGATCAATTTTGATGTCCACGGTTCCGCTTTTGACAATGGAACGAAAGGTGTTTTTGTTCATGTCTATAATTTACTAAACCTATAGGGTCACACACTTAAGGGAATTATGATCTATTGAGTTCTAATGGAGTGAGGAATATGAGAAAATATTACCGGAATAGTTTGAATAATAAAATAAATAGTTTTGGGAGAAACACAAAGCGTTTCAGGGTTACCAGAAATGTTTCGGGAAATGCCGGAAATGGTATATATGCGGAAATTATTTTTGCGGAGCTAATATAAACAATAGAGTTCTTAGATATTATCTATGAGTACCTAATATTTATTTAGAGTAAATGAGCTAAATAAAATATCAATAAGGCCTAATAAGGGAGAGCTATTGGGCCTGTGAGCCCAATAATGGGCGTTCCCTTGCACTTTGGAGAAGCTAGGGGCCCGAATTTGAGTTGGGGGAGGACTCCTCCTCGCCCTAGATCAGTGCAAGGAGAGTGGATCCCCTCCTCCAAAGTGCCCCCTCCTACTCCCTCCACCTATATATATACTAGATTTAACCCCCCCCCTAGAGACACACAAGTTCTATTGTTTGGGTTCCTCCTATAGTTCTCCGTTGTTCTAGTTCTAATTTAGACTTGATCTAGATTAGAGCTAGTTCTAGTTTTCTCCAATCAAGATAATAGAGAAGCCATGTGTGTTTATCTTCTCCCTCCTCTAATCCTTCAGTGATGACCCACAAGTATAGGGGATCAATTGTAGCTCTTTTCGATAAGTAAGAGTGTCGAACCCAATGAGGAGCAGAAGGAAATGACAAGTAGTTTTCAGTAAGGTAATGTTTGCAAGTGCTGAAATTGTAAGTAGCCAAGATAATTTGTAACGAGCAACTAACGATAATGGTAACAAGTATGCAGAAAGGTAGCCCAATCCTCTTGAGGCAAAGGACAGGCCAAAACGGTCTTTTATGATAAGCAAAGCGTTCTTGAGGGTACATGGGAATTTCATCTAGTCACTTTCATCAGGTTGGTTTGATTTGTGTTCGCTACTTTGATAATTTGATATGTGGGTGGATCGGTGCTTAGGTGTTGTTCTTACTTGAACAAACCTCCTACTTATGATTAACCCTCCCGCAAGCATCCGCAACTACGAGAAAAGTATTAGGAATAAATTCTAACCATAGCATTAAACTTTTGGATCCAATCGGTCCCTTACGAAATAGCGCATAAACTAGGGTTTAAGTTTTTGTCACTCTCGCAACCCACCATCTAATTGCTACTCCACAATGCATTCCCTTAGTCCCAAATATGGTGAAGTGTCATGTAGTCGATGTTCACATGACACCACTAAGGGAATCACAATTACATACATACCATCAAAATATTGAACACATATCAAGTTCACATGATTACTTGCAACATGATTTCTCCCGTGACCTCAAGAACAAAAGTAACTACTCACAAATGACAAACATGTTCATGATCAGAGGAATATTAAATAGCATAATGGATCTGAACATATAATCTTCCACCAAATAAACCATATAGTAATCAACTACAAGATGTAATCAACACTACTAGTCACCCACATGCACCAATCTATAGTTCCGGTAACAAGATTGAATACAAGAGATGAACTAGGGTTTGAGATGAGATGGTGTTGTTTAAGATGTTGATGGATATTTCCCTCCCCAAGATGGGAGAGTTGTTGGTGATGATGATGACGATGATTTCCCCCTCCGGGAGGGAAGTTCTCCCGGCGGAATCGCTTCACCGGAGGGCAAAAGTGCTCCTGCCAAAGTTCCACCTCGAGACGGCGGCGCTCCGTCCCGAAAGCCTTCTCCTTATTTTTTTCTAGGTCAAAATGACCTATATACCAGAAGATGGGCACCAGAGTTGGGCCGAGGAGGGCATAACCCACCAGGGCGCGCATGGGGGCCCTGGCACGCCCAGGTGGGTTGTGCCCACCTGGTGGCCCCCCTCTGGTGGTTAGTTGCTCCAATAATTCTTAAATAATCCATAAAAAATCTCCATGAAGTTTCAGCTTGTTTGGAGTTGTGCAGAATAGGTGGCCTGACGTAGCTTTTCCAGGTCCAGATTTCCAGCTGCCGGAATTCTCCCTCTTGGTGTGTTCCTTGCAAATTATGAGAGAAAAGGCATTAGAATTACTCCAAAAAGCATTATTATGGATGAAAACATTATAAATAACTGTAAGAAAACATGATGCAAAATGGACGTATCAACTCTTCCAAGCTTAGACCTCGCTTGTCCTCAAGCGAAAACCGAAATCGAAAAACATGTCCACATGCTTTGAGAGAGAGGTGTCGATAAAAACAAAATACGGACATAGAAGCATCATGTTGATTATTATAACAGCAACAAATTTAAACATAAGACTTTTATCATAGAAATTTTATCATATACTTCTCATGAATAAGTAATAGTTCATCACACAATCGAAGTACAAAGCAAACACTCTATTAGAAACCAACGAACTATGTTCTCATTCAACTTTGCAACTACAATTCATCATCTTTTCATGAAGAGTCACGTGTCGGAGCCTTTAGGCAAGTCCAGATACTCAACCATCATATAGTCTTCTATGATTGCTAACACTCACCTCGTACCCATGAGCAAAACGTTTCAACCGGACACATAGAAAGATAGGGGCTTACAGTTTTGCCTCCCAACATACTCACCTCAAGTGTGATGTCAACAATAATAACTTATACTATCTATATTGAACTGGACATATGTGCCTAGATCTTTCCTCACCACATGATGCTTGCCAAAGGAGAAAACTAAAAAAGGAATAGAAGGAAAACTTTGACTCTTTGCATAAAAGTAATAAATACATAAAAGTAAAAGATAGGCCCTTCACAGAGGGAAGCGGAGGTTGCCATGCGCTTATTTGTTTGTATGCTCAATCCCTTAGTGCAAGAGAACGTTAAGTTGTATTGCCCCTTAAGATGACAACCTTTATTATGTAGTCTGTCGCTTTTATTCTTTGTCATCCAAGTTCGTACGACGCTAAATTTTCTCATACACTAAACGATCTCACATATTTAGAAGCAATTTTTATTGCCTTTTTGCACCGATGACAACTTACTTAAGGGGTCTTGCTCAATCCCTAGGTAGGTATGGGGGACACTTGAAAAAGATTTGGGTTTAAGGGTTTTTCGGATGCACAAGTAGTATCTCTACTTAGTGCGGAATTTTTGGCTAGCAAAGACAGGGGGCAAGCATCACATGTTAAAGGATCTATGAAAATATGACTTCTATGTGAATATAAACAAACATAAACCATTAAGTTGTCTTCCTTGTCCAACGTCAACAATTTTGGCATATAATATTTTGATGAGGGCTCACAATCACAAAAGATTTCTAGGATAGTATATATTTATATGTGAATCTTCTCTTCCCTTATTAATTCTTTCATGAGTTGCATCATTGACTAATGTTATGTTTATCAATCTCTAATAAAATTTTCTACTTATACTTTTCCTTATGTGGTGCTATCACCTACCATAGGATTAGTATATAATCTTATTGATTTATTTCCTTTGTTCTATTTATTTCCTTTCTCTTTTTCTTTCTCTTTTTCTTTTCTTTATTTGCAACAGGAAAGTAAAGAAAGCAAAAACTAAAACTAAACTTTATTATCTAACTTGCACACGATTACAATGATATATCACTAAGCAAACTTTCAAAGAAGAAAGGATCGAACTAAACTTCATTTCATCTAAAGCAAAAGATCGAACTAAGATAAGTAAAAGCAAAAAGATAGTGGGATGAGACGATACCGAGGCACCTCCCCCAAGCTTGGCGGAAGCCAAGGGGAGTGCCCATACCCGATACTCAGTTCTCCTTTGGTGGTGAAGAAGATGATGGTGATGAAGTAGTATTCTCCAATATAACCATAAGTAGATCCTTCAACCCTTGAATCTCCCGAAGGGCTTGATGAATTAATTCACTATGTTTCTTCACCTCATCCATTATGTGTTTATTCTCAGGGCCCCACGGTTTGGTTCCGGCACTGTTTTCTCTTGGCCGAGATATGTCCTAGCTGGATGGTATGTGCCTACGAGGAGTGTTCTTGAACCCATAATTGTGAATCAAATTATAAAAATTGTTACGATGTAACCTGTGTAAGGGCCTCCTCGGTGGGAGCTCTTCTTGCACTTCCAGGCTCGCTTGATTGTTCGACGATCCCATGGCTTCATGAGGATTAGGGTGGGTGGAGATGCCAGCGAGTGTACCCCTCTCAGAGGCCGGAGGGTGAATCCCAAAGGGACTTTCCTCTTCTTCCTCCATAGCAACCTCTTCAGCTTTATCCCTCCTTAGATCTTCCTGAACCTGTTGGAGAACGTAGTAATTTCAAAAAAATTCCTACGCACACTCAAGATCATGGTGATGCATAGCAACGAGAGGGGAGAGTGTTGTCCACGTACCCTCGTAGACCGACAGCGGAAGCGTTATCACAACGCGGTTGATGTAGTCGAACGTCTTCAGGATCCGACCGATCAAGTACCGAACGCACGACACCTCCGAGTTCTACACACGTTCAGCTCGATGACGTCCCTCGAACTCCGATCCAGCCGAGTGTTGAGGGAGAGTTTCGTCAGCACGACGGCGTGGTGACGATGATGATGTTCCACCGACGCAGGGCTTCGCCTAAGCTCCGCAACGGTATTATCGAGGTGTAATTTGGTGGAGGGGGGCACCGCACACGGCTAAGAGATCACAAGGATCAATTGTTGTGTCTCTGGGGTGCCCCCCTGCCCCCGTATATAAAGGAGCAAGGAGGAGGCAGCCGGCCAAGGGAAGAGGCGCGCCAAAGGGGGGAGTCCTACTCCCACCGGGAGTAGGACTCCTCCTTTCCTTGTGGGAGTAGGAGAAGGGAAGGGGGAAGGAGAAAGAAGGAAGGGGGCGCCCCCCTTCCCTAGTCCAATTCGGACCAGATCATGGGGAGGGGCGCGGCCACCTTTTGAGGCCTTTCTCTCCTTTCCCGTATGGCCCATTAAGGCCCAATACGAATTCCCGTAACTCTCTGGTACTCCGAAAAATACCCGAATCACTCGGAACCTTTCCGAAGTCCGAATATAGTCGTCCAATATATCGATCTTTACGTATCGGCCATTTCGAGACTCCTCGTCATGTCCCCGATCTCATCCGGGACTCCGAACTCCTTCGGTACATCAAAACTCAATAAAACTGTCATCGTAACGTTAAGCGTGCGGACCCTTCGGGTTCGAGAACTATGTAGACATGACCGAGACACCTCTCCAGTCAATAACCAATAGCGGGACCTGGATGCCCATATTGGCTCCCACATATTCTACGAAGATCTTTATCGGTCAGACCGCATAACAACATACGTTGTTCCCTTTGTCATCGGTATGTTACTTGCCCGAGATTCGATCGTCGGTATCTCTATACCTAGTTCAATCTCGTTACCGGCGAGTCTCTTTACTCGTTCCGTAATACATCATCCCGCAACTAACTCATTAGTCACAATGCTTGCAAGGCTTATAGTGATGTGCATTACCGAGTGGGCCCAGAGATACCTCTCCAACAATCGGAGTGACAAATCCTAATCTCGAAATACGCCAACCCAACAAGTACCTTTGGAGACACCTGTAGAGCACCTTTATAATCACCCAGTTACGTTGTGACGTTTGGTAGCACACAAAGTGTTCCTCCGGTAAACGGGAGTTGCATAATCTCATAGTCATAGGAACATGTATAAGTCATGAAGAAAACAATAGCAACATACTAAACGATCGGGTGCTAAGCTAACGGAATGGGTCAAGTCAATCACGTCATTCTCCTAATGAGGTGATCCCGTTAATCAAATGACAACTCATGTCTATGGCTAGGAAACATAACCATCTTTGATTAACAAGCTAGTCAAGTAGAGGCATACTAGTGACACTCTGTTTGTCTATGTATTCACACATGTATTATGTTTCCGGTTAATACAATTCTAGCATGAATAATAAACATTTATCATGATATAAGGAAATATATAATACTTTATTATTGCCTCTAGGGCATATTTCCTTCAGTCTCCCACTTGCACTAGAGTCAATAATCTAGTTCACATCGCCATGTGATTTAACATTAATAATTCACATCACCATGTGATTAACACCCATAGTTCACATCTCTATGTGACCAACACTCAAAGGGTTTACTAGAGTCAATAATCTAGTTCACATCGCTATGTGATTAACACCCAAAGAGTACTAAGGTGTGATCATGTTTTGATTGTGAGATAATTTTAGTCAACGGGTCTGTCACATTCAAATCTGTAAGTATTTTGCAAATTTCTATGTCTACAATGGTCTGTACGGAGCTACTCTTGCTAATTGCTCCCACTTTCAATATGTATCTAGACCGAGACTTAGAGTCATCTAGATTTAGTGTCAAAACTTGCATCGACGTAACCCTTTACAACGAACCTTTTGTCAGTTCCATAATCGAGAAACATATCCTTATTCCACTAAGGATAATTTTGACCGCCGTCCAGTGATCTACTCCTAGATCACTATTTGTACTCCCTTGCCAAAATCAGTGTAGGGTATACAATAGATCTGGTACACAGCATGGCATACTTTATAGAACCTATGGCCAAGGCATAGGGAATGACTTTCATTCTCTTTCTATCTTCTGTCGTGGGCGGGCTTTGAGTCTTACTCAATTTCACACCTTGTAACACAGGCAAGAACTCTTTCTTTGACTGTTCTATTTTGAACTACTTCAAAATCTTGTTAAGGTATGTACTCATTGAAAAAACTTATCAAGCGTCTTGATCTATCTCTATAGATCTTGATGCTCAATATGTAAGCAGCTTCACCGAGGTTTTTCTTTGAAAAACTCCTTTCAAACACTCCTTTATGCTTTGCAGAATAATTCTACATTATTTCCGATCAACAATATGTCATTCACATATACTTATCAGAAATGTTGTAGTGCTCCCACTCACTTTCTTGTAAATACTGGCTTCACTGCAAGTCTGTATAAAACTATATCCTTTGATCAACTTATCAAACCGTATATTCCAACTCCGAGATGTTTGCACCAGTGCATAGATGGATCCCTGGAGCTTGCATATTTTTTTAGCACTTTTAGGATTGACAAAACTTCCTGGTTGCATCATATACAACTCTTCTTTAATAAATCCATTAAGGAATGCAGTTTTGTTTATCCATTTGCCATATTTCATAAAATGCGGCAATTGCTAACATGATTCGGACAGACTTAAGCATAGATACGAGTGAGAAACTCTCATCGTAGTCAACACTTTGAACATGTCGAAAACCTTTTTGCGACAATTCTAGCTTTGTAGATAGTGATACTACTATCAGCGTCCGTCTTCCTCTTGAAGATCCATTTATTCTCAATTGCTTGCCGATCATCGGGCAAGTCAACCAAAGTCCACACTTTGTTCTCATACATGGATCTCATCTCAGATTTCATGGCCTCAAGCCATTTTGCGGAATCTGGGCTCACCATCGCTTCTTCATAGTTCGTAGGTTCGTCATGGTCTAGTAA
Organism: Aegilops tauschii subsp. strangulata; assembly: GCF_002575655.3. Classification (NCBI taxonomy): domain Eukaryota; kingdom Viridiplantae; phylum Streptophyta; class Magnoliopsida; order Poales; family Poaceae; genus Aegilops; species Aegilops tauschii. Next base: position 646,957,269 of record NC_053041.3, on the reverse strand, counting down.
CATAACCTCCAGAACAGGATTACCGTACCACTCTGGTGCGGATCTTACTCTGCTTTACCTACGAGGTTTGGTAGTAACTTGATCTGAAGTTACATGATCATCATCATTAACTTCCTCACTAATTGGTGTAGAAGTCACAGGAACAGATTTCTGTGATGAACTACTTTCCAATAAGGGAGCAGGTACAGTTACCTCATCAAGTTCTACTTTCCTCCCACTCACTTCTTTCGAGAGAAACTCCTTCTCTGGAAAGGATCCATACTAAGCAACGAATGTCTTGCCTTCGGATCTGTGATAGAAGGTGTACCCAACTGTCTCCTTTGGGTATCCTATGAAGATACATTTCTCCGATTTGGGTTCGACCTTATCAGGTTGAAGTTTTTTCACATAAGCATCGCAGCCCCAAACTTTAAGAAACGACAACTTTGGTTTCTTGCCAAACCACAGTTCATAAGATGTCGTCTCAACGGATTTAGATGGTAGCCTATTTAACGTGAATGCAGCTGTCTCTAATGCATAACCCCAAAACAATAGTGGTAGATCGGTAAGAGACATCATATATCGCACCATATCTAATAAAGTACGGTTACGATGTTTGGACACACCATTACACTGTGGTGTTCCAGGTGGCGTGAGTAGCGAAACTATTTCACATTGTTTTAACTGAAGGCCAAACTTGTAACTCAAATACTCTTCTCCACGATCAGATCGTAGAAACTTTATTTTCTTGTTACGATGATTTTCCGCTTCACTCTGAAATTATATGAACTTTTCAAATGTTTCAGACTTATGTTTCATTAAGTAGATATACCCATATCTGCTCAAATCATCTGTGAAGGTTAGAAAATAATGATACCTGCTACGAGCCTCAATATTCATCGGACCACATACATCTGTATGTATGATTTCCAACAAATCTGTTGCTCTCTCCATAGTTCCGGAGAACGGCGTTTTAGTCATGTTGCCCATGAGGCACGGATCGCAAGCATCAAGTGATTCATAATCAAGTGATTCCAAAATCCCATCAGTATGGAGTTTCTTCATGCGCTGTACACCAATATGACCTAAACGGCAGTGCCACAAATAAGTTGCACTATCAAACCTATTCCAAATCAGACAAGTGCTAGTTTGTAGGTTATACCAAAATGTTGGGTATTCCTCCCTCACTATACCGAGGCAAATAGTTTTGCCGCGAAACGGTTTGCTTTTAAAGAGAATGGTTCTTTCAAAAAGGTGAGTGGGAGAATAGTGCAACTCGACGAGATAAACAGTATTTAAGTCATCAGATCAAAGGAAAGAGACCTTGGAAGTAATTCCAGAGTTTCCTACTGCGACTGATACGGAAGTCTCTACAATAAAATGTATGAACTTCGGTCGAACTTGCAGCTAAACCACGTAGGCAAGGCTCGTGCAAACCTCTCAGGTGCGCAAACGAGATATTGTTGTTAGACAACATTATACCTACGATACACAAGGAAGCGTTGATGGGCCCTGACTCCGGAATTGGCTAAATGCCAATACAACCCAAGTTAGTTTCCATATAAGTGATTCAAGATTAAAACCTTGATACACCTTTCGAAAGACTTAGAGTCTAACGAATATTTATGGAACTTAAAACTGATATGGATAAAAATGTTTTATCCATAAAGCTCGACTTGTTGAAATAACAAGTTCAAGAGTTGACTACGATGAGGTTGTTTTCATCGTAGCGATGCTTAAAGTCGGTTCGGGTTGAACTAGCAATTAATACATATTTCAATCATGATATATAAAAGATGGATGATAAAAGGATTTCCATCTGATGGAAATGAAAGCTAGGATTTGTATATGATACAATCCAAAGTAATTTGTCGATCCAGAGGATGCTAGTAGGTATGCAAACTTCAGAGTTCCAGCAATGGACAGAAGAGAGCAAAATGGAGTTGGAATCTTCGTGTTTTGATGAAATGGTCAAAAGGGTTTTGACTTCATCAATGGGTAACGAAGATGCTTGTAATTCAAGAAAGTAAGTGGGAGCGTAATAATATTTCTAAAAACCTTATGTGCTTGGCACATTGGTAATTGGAAATAAATTTCTTGACACGAATTAGGACTTCATTTGAAAATAGTTTTTCGATGAAGTGCTTAGGCTAAATAGCCTCAATATTAGGCATGATGATCTATGGAGATAGATTTACCTAATGGGGCTAAGCAATGAATACATATTGACAAGATGCTAAAACCTTTTAGCATTTAAAACGCCAAGGAGTGATTCTTGCCAAAGTCACATGGAAGGAGTTTTTGCAAGACTCGGTGTCCCAAAACACTGATGAGTAAAATACATGATGCAGATTCCACACACTTTTGTGTTTGGATTAATCATGTATTCCATGGTATGTAAAACAACCAGATATGTCCGATACTCCCAAGGTGTTGCGAGTATGGATACTAAAGTGATCAAAGTACTGATCGTGGGACAACAGTGAAAGATGTCATTGAGTACTAGAGTAAGTACTGATGATATGTTTTCTTGCAAGCGGAGATCATGAAGAGTTCGTTGTAAAATGTTACATCGATAGTCTTCATCTTTTCACCGTGCAATTTTCGATTTAAGTTAAGGGTTTTGTGTAACACACAATGTGGTGGCACAGTTAGTTGGAATTTGTTCAAACTAGTTACTGTGGCGAATTCTATAACAAGGGCTAAGTATGTTGACGCTTTAGAAGCGACAAAGAAGATGTTGAATCATATAGTTCATTCATGAACTTAGTATAGTTCCAAGATGGCTTTTGACAATGGGACACTACCGCAGGTAGTTGCTCCATAACTCAGTCTGAGGAATCCAGGTTCGACCTGTGATTCACATACATACAAAGCCAAGTCCACACAAAATATGAATTTTGTGAAAACGTGAAAACGCGAGGACATGCAAAGATACACACGGAACTGAAGTCGTCAGATCCGTTGGACATCAGGCTATACCACAAGCGAAGCATATTTACACTGGTGTGCCACAGGTGTAAAGCGCATTAGCATTAACTAGATTATTGACTCTAGTGCAAGTGGGAGTCTGTAGGAGATATGCCCTAGAGGCAATAATAAATGATATTATTTATCTCTGAGTTCATAATTATGTTTATGTTCCATGCTATAACTGCTATGGTTCTCGAGTCTGCAATAACCACGAGGCTCGGAGGAAGACTCATATGCACGTGTGGAATAATAAACGGTAAAATGTATTCCTAGTCTGGCCTCTAAGACTAGCTCAAGTGTTGCATGATGGTTATGTTTTCCTGATCATGGGCATGTCTATGTCAGCAACCTTGAGGGCATAATGTTAAGAGAACATTTGTGTTGAATCGACCCGGCATGATGTTATGCTATGAGATTCATTCATCACAAGTTTATTGGTACATAACACAGAGATGGTTAACGTTTGCATGATTCCTTAGACCATGAGAGTATCGAGTTTCTTCATGCTTGCTTCATGAACTTTGGGGTTTGTTAAACGTCATCCGTAAATGGGTGGCTATTACGGCGGCTTACGGGTTCATGGAAAAGTGTGTCAAGTAACTTGATAGCTCAAGATTGGGATTTGCTCCTCCGACGATGGAGAGATATCTCTGGGCCCTCTCGGTGTTACGGTATCCATCATCGTCTGGCCAGACACTTTGTGATTTGATCACGGGGATGCCGGAACACGATAACGAGAAAAGAGAACAATACCGGTAACGAGGTAACTAGCATAGTGGACAAGTTGTTGATCCACGGGAATGCCAACATGTCTCACCTCGGGTATTTGTAACATATCGCGAAGCAACAGGAATAGCACACGGCAACTGGAGGTTCACTCGAATATTTATTCGTGTGGGTATAGGGGTCAATATGGGTGTCCACGGCTCCGATGTTGATCATTGATCGGAAGGGGTTCCGGGTCATGTCTATACTTCACCGAACCTATAGGGTCACACACTTAAGGGTCATCTATCTGCTGAATACTAGACAGGGAGTCTGAGAGAAAATCACCTAAAAAGTTTCGGACACCGAAAAGTTTCGGACAGCGGAATCGTACCGCAGAGAGAGGTCATCGGATAAGTTTCGATGATACCGAAAAGTTGTTTCGGGATACACCATTAAGTCAAATTGGTTTCGGCACATGCCTGATAATTCTTGGAGGATGCCAGAATCATTCTGGAAGCTTTTTGGAATTTTCTGAGATAAAAACCGGAAATGTTCTGGAGCTGCCGGAGCCACATCAGATGCGTTTCGCAGATGAAAATCACTAAAACCGGAATTGTTTCGGAACGCGTTGAAAATCATTTTAGTGGGTACTGGAAATGTTCTTAGCCCACATAAATATTTTCAGTTCGATCAGACGCTGAAAAATGTCGTCGTGAATAGTGAAAATCAGCTTTATGGTTACTTTATGGAAAGCCACCTTTTGGGGCTTTGCTCCAAAAGATCTTGGGGATGACATGGATGGATAGGAGCCATTTTTTGGGCCCCTCATGAGGGTGTGGCCGGCCACATGGGGTATCCCCCCTTGGGGACCCTCTTGTTCCTTGGTTTCACTCCTAGGTCCTTGTGGAAGGACTTCATTCATGTGCATTTTGGGTTTTTTGTGAAACTACCCTACCCCCTTGGGATTTCCTATAAATAGAGGTGGAGGGGCAGCCCTCCACACTCATCCCTTGCTCTCATACACATGCCATGCATTATCTGGCTTCTTCTCTCCCTCCCACGAAAAGAGTTTCGTAGAGCCGTAAGGCTGTCTGGGTTCCGGCAGGAACTAGTTCTGGACGGCGAAGCCCTGCCGGATAGATGACACCGTATGTGTGCAACTCTGTAGAGAGATCGTAGTTTCGGTCTTAGTTCGTGAGTGCCTCCCGAAGGGCTGTTCGTGTGACCGTCCGAGTTTCGAAGGTCCTCCCGAAGGGCTGTCCGAGTGACCGTTCGAGTTTCGAAGGTCCTCCCGAAGGGCTGTCCGCGACACCGTCCGGGGGGCTGTTCGACCGCCTCCTGGAGGGCTGTCTGAGGAGCAGATGAGGGTATACATCCTCGCGGTTGGGAGGTTGTAAATCCTAGCTGCGGGGATCTGCACCACCGATCGTCATCGACTCTACTTCCCGCTGCGCTACGAGTCGGTAACGAAAAAGATCAAACCATGTATGCAGTCTCCATAGTGGTCCTGGGCTGGTGCGTAGGTCGGAAAATTTTTGTTTTCTGCTGCGTTCCCCTACAGTGGCATCAAGAGCCGTGCTATGCGTAGATGCAGGTTTCGATCTAGAATACATGGAGATGTATGCGTATTGCATAATATAATTAGGTAGTAGATGAGATCTATTGCTGAAAATTATTTATGCGGGTGACAGATGAAATCTGTTACCCGAGGTTCTTGTTGCTTCCCTAGAATTTGCGTTTGCTCAATCTCGAGACAGCATGGTGGAATTTGACAAAGTTCTGGCAATCCGTGATCCTGATTGATCATGGAAGTGCTATCAGTTCTTTGGGTTCTGCCGTAGTCAAAAGAAAGATGAAATTCGCAGATGAAAGGGCATTGCAGATATTATCTGCATGGGGGTCATGCGTATGACGAAGTTTAGTATGGGGCTCGAGATTTAATTATCTCGTGTTTCATACACCCCGAGATGTTAATGTAGCAACTTGAATAATCATACTTGATGATAAAACGTTGGTAGCTGCGGTTTAAGTCAAAACCTTAGAAGCCACGTAAAATAAAATTTTGCATAAACCTATTAGAGGCGTCTAACTTGGTTTTGCAGGATGTGCATGTGATGTGGTATAGCAGTGCTCATACTAATTCGATTATGTATGAGATGAATATATGATGTAATTTGATTAACATGACCTGCGTGTCATGATTCGGCATGATGGCTGGAGCCATATGATTGCACTTTAATGACCTGCGTGTCGACCTTGTTGTAATGCATTATTTTGTTAGCTATAGAGATAGCAATATTATCTGGTGCATCAACAAGGTGGTGGCAATCTTCCCGAAGGTGAACACCGACGCGAATGCCAAAGACGAAGAAATGAAATACTTCTCCGTCAGAAAGGGCTATACCATATCATGCTATTATGAATTGCCTGAGATGTTTATCCCTTATGATGCACCCTTCTTGATTGCGCGGTAGTCGCTTTTATTAGGGTGATCTCTCACTTAAAATATCAAGTAGTTAGTGTTCTCCCAAGTGTAGCACCGTCACGGCACCTATCTTTTCGGGGTGCGCCATGGATGCATGGGTACGAACGACTAGAGAAGTGTGAGGCGGGTGAGGTCAGACCTCGCAGCAAGATCACTTGGTTGTCTTGACGTTCATGGCAGGATCGTCCTGAGCTCGGAACACATGCATCGAAAGATGAGCAAGAGTCACATAGAGATGTGATCGGCAAGTTGGCCTACCGATTGAAATTCCCGTTATGAGATGATGATTCTATGGCGATGAATTGAAGTCTGGATCTTGTATCACTCAAAATTAATTGTGAGAGATATTGATTTGAGTGGGAGCGCACTGTTGAATTAACATGTTTAATTCTCAGTGCAATTAATCATGAACACTGTCTAAGTGTTTCTTGCAAAATAGTTGTAGAATAATGGCTCGCGTTTCCACCTTCCCTATTAAAATTGAATAACTGTTAAATATCTGGTTAAAACTTTACGATTGGTAACGTAATATGAGGATTGTCCTCAAAAGTGCCGAGAAGGACTTTGTCCTATCGCATGCTTTCCGTATCCTCCCGCTAAAGCTATGGATCATGTGACTCTCGTCCTTTGATCCAAAAGCTATAATTCCGTTTCAGTCAAGTGCAATATGTTTGCTTCCATGAAACCCAAACTTCGAAAGTTGGGATAGTTATATGATATTCATGGAACTGAAAATTATTTTCAGATACAAACAAAGTAATGTTTGTTTGCAAGTATTAGTAAAAGTGTTTACTATGCATTTGACTGTTGGGAAAGGGATCCAGAAGAACGCCTGTCATATAATGAAAGGTGAATAAAACAACAACTTAAAGATAAAGGAAGTGTCCAAAGGGTGTTAGTATGACTTACACGCCTAGGAAGTCCGGGGCTAATCCCACTCTTAAGTTGGGTGCTTCTTCTGAGAGTAGGAGAAATACTAAAAGTTAAACTGCTAGAAGTATAAAGGCAAAAGGAAAGAAGACTGGAATATCTAGCTCATGTATGAATGTCATACAAGTTTTTGATGTATAGAAGGCTGGTCAAAGATATAGTTCTTGCGAATTATGGTTAAACATGTTAATCACTAATTCTTGGGTATTGTGAGTTCATCACAAAAATGCCCGCTCGATTGCAGTCTGTTGCAACTCGATGTAAGAACTACTATGGCATGAAAGACTAGCTAGAAATGAGGTTAAGGTATACACATGGAACATAGTAAATGTTACTATACCTTCCATCGGTGTATTGCCGTTTGTATTTATTTTCATAATTCATTTAGAGTTTTACAAACTCTATCCCATTGCATAAGGCATCTTGCAAGAAGGTTGTTCATAAGAGAACTTTTTATGTTCGATGTTATGAATAACACAAGGGCCATACTTTCATTATGAATGAGATGTATGTTATGAATATTGATAATAATACAATACCTCTGGGTTTACTTTTCATAATTCATTTTAGAGTTTCATACACTCTAGCCCATTGCACAAGTTTTGTTGCAAAAGAGTTGTTCATAAAAACAACAATTGTTGTTAAGTATTATGAATAACATAAGGGCCATACTTCCATCATCGATGGGACGTATGTTATGAATATTGAGGGTAATATGATACATCCATAACACTGACGCTAAATGTCGCAAGACTAAAAGAATACCACACAAGTGTGGCACTACATTTGGTCACATTGGAGAAACCCGCATGGAAAATTCCATTATGATGGATTTTGAAGTCTTTTTGATTTTGAATCATCTGACACATGCAAATTTCCTCCGAAAAGTGAAGTGACTAAAATACTGTTCACAGGCCATAAGGAACGAACAACAAACTTATTAGTGATCATACATTTGATGTGTGTAGTCCGATAAGTGTTGTTAGTGGTGGATTTATTTATCTTCAGAAATGACTCAAGTAGATATATGGATATTTACTTGATGAGACGTAAGTCTGGATCTTTTGAAATCATTCGAAAGGTTCTCAAAAATGAAGTAGAAGTTATTGTAACAAGAAAATTATGTTTCTGCAATTTGATTGCACAAAGGAATATTTGAGTTACATGTTTAGCGAATGTCTGATGAGTTGTGAAAGGGGTTTCATAACTTGCACCTCCCGGAACACCACTGCAAGTGGAAAGTCCGTGGAGATGTAATCAAACCATTTATGACATGGTAAGGTCAAAGATGACATAAATAAATTTGCCATTATCCCTTTTAAAGTGATGCTTTAGAGACTGCGGCTTTAACACTGAAAAGAGCTACATCGGGTCTGTTGAAATGAAGCCATGGTATGGTACGCCCAACCATGTTATATCTTTTCTTAACATTTGGAATATGGGGCTTGTGTAAAAGGTTACAAACCTATTCCAAATCAGACAAGTGCTAGTTTGTAGGTTATACCAAAATGTTGGGTATTCCTCCCTCACTATACCGAGGCAAATAGTTTTGCCGCGAAACGGTGTGCTTTTAAAGAGAATGGTTCTTTCAAAAAGGTGAGTGGGAGAATAGTGCAACTCGACGAGATAAACAGTATCTAAGTCATCAGATCAAAGGAAAGAGACCTTGGAAGTAATTCCAGAGTTTCCTACTGCGACTGATACGGAAGTCTCTACAATAAAATGTATGAACTTCGGTCGAACTTGCAGCTGAACCACGTAGGCAAGGCTCGTGCAAACCTCTCAGGTGCGCAAACGAGATATTGTTGTTAGACAACATTATACCTACGATACACAAGGAAGCGTTGATGGGCCCTGACTCCGGAATTGGCTAAATGCCAATACAACCCAAGTTAGTTTCCATATAAGTGATTCAAGATTAAAACCTTGATACACCTTTCGAAAGACTTAGAGTCTAACGAATATTTATGGAACTTAAAACTGATATGGATAAAAATGTTTTATCCATAAAGCTCGACTTGTTGAAATAACAAGTTCAAGAGTTGACTACGATGAGGTTGTTTTCATCGTAGCGATGCTTAAAGTCGGTTCGGGTTGAACTAGCAATTAATACATATTTCAATCATGAGATATAAAAGATGGATGATAAAAGGATTTCCATCTGATGGAAATGAAAGCTAGGATTTGTATATGATGCAATCCAAAGTAATTTGTCGATCCAGAGGATGCTAGTAGGTATGCAAACTTCAGAGTTCCAGCAATGGACAGAAGAGAGCAAAATGGAGTTGGAATCTTCGTGTTTTGATGAAATGGTCAAAAGGGTTTTGACTTCATCAATGGGTAACGAAGATGCTTGTAATTCAAGAAAGTAAGTGGGAGCGTAATAATATTTCTAAAAACCTTATGTGCTTGGCACATTGGTAATTGGAAATAAATTTCTTGACACGAATTAGGACTTCATTTGAAAATAGTTTTTCGATGAAGTGCTTAGGCTAAATAGCCTCAATATTAGGCATGATGATCTATGGAGATAGATTTACCTAATGGGGCTAAGCAATGAATACATATTGACAAGATGCTAAAACCTTTTAGCATTTAAAACGCCAAGGAGTGATTCTTGCCAAAGTCACATGGAAGGAGTTTTTGCAAGACTCGGTGTCCCAAAACACTGATGAGTAAAATACATGATGCAGATTCCACACACTTTTGTGTTTGGATTAATCATGTATTCCATGGTATGTAAAACAACCAGATATGTCCGATACTCCCAAGGTGTTGCGAGTATGGATACTAAAGTGATCAAAGTACTGATCGTGGGACAACAGTGAAAGATGTCATTGAGTACTAGAGTAAGTACGGATGATATGTTTTCTTGCAAGCGGAGATCATGAAGAGTTCGTTGTAAAATGTTACATCGATAGTCTTCATCTTTTCACCGTGCAATTTTCGATTTAAGTTAAGGGTTTTGTGTAACACACAATGTGGTGGCACAGTTAGTTGGAATTTGTTCAAACTAGTTACTGTGGCGAATTCTATAACAAGGGCTAAGTATGTTGACGCTTTAGAAGCGACAAAGAAGATGTTGAATCATATAGTTCATTCATGAACTTAGTATAGTTCCAAGATGGCTTTTGACAATGGGACACTACCGCAGGTAGTTGCTCCATAACTCAGTCTGAGGAATCCAGGTTCGACCTGTGATTCACATACATACAAAGCCAAGTCCACACAAAATATGAATTTTGTGAAAACGTGAAAACGCGAGGACATGCAAAGATACACACGGAACTGAAGTCGTCAGATCCGTTGGACATCAGGCTATACCACAAGCGAAGCATATTTACACTGGTGTGCCACAGGTGTAAAGCGCATTAGCATTAACTAGATTATTGACTCTAGTGCAAGTGGGAGTCTGTAGGAGATATGCCCTAGAGGCAATAATAAATGATATTATTTATCTCTGAGTTCATAATTATGTTTATGTTCCATGCTATAACTGCTATGGTTCTCGAGTCTGCAATAACCACGAGGCTCGGAGGAAGACTCATATGCACGTGTGGAATAATAAACGGTAAAATGTATTCCTAGTCTGGCCTCTAAGACTAGCTCAAGTGTTGCATGATGGTTATGTTTTCCTGATCATGGGCATGTCTATGTCAGCAACCTTGAGGGCATAATGTTAAGAGAACATTTGTGTTGAATCGACCCGGCATGATGTTATGCTATGAGATTCATTCATCACAAGTTTATTGGTACATAACACAGAGATGGTTAACGTTTGCATGATTCCTTAGACCATGAGAGTATCGAGTTTCTTCATGCTTGCTTCATGAACTTTGGGGTTTGTTAAACGTCATCCGTAAATGGGTGGCTATTACGGCGGCTTACGGGTTCATGGAAAAGTGTGTCAAGTAACTTGATAGCTCAAGATTGGGATTTGCTCCTCCGACGATGGAGAGATATCTCTGGGCCCTCTCGGTGTTACGGTATCCATCATCGTCTGGCCAGACACTTTGTGATTTGATCACGGGGATGCCGGAACACGATAACGAGAAAAGAGAACAATACCGGTAACGAGGTAACTAGCATAGTGGACAAGTTGTTGATCCACGGGAATGCCAACATGTCTCACCTCGGGTATTTGTAACATATCGCGAAGCAACAGGAATAGCACACGGCAACTGGAGGTTCACTCGAATATTTATTCGTGTGGGTATAGGGGTCAATATGGGTGTCCACGGCTCCGATGTTGATCATTGATCGGAAGGGGTTCCGGGTCATGTCTATACTTCACCGAACCTATAGGGTCACACACTTAAGGGTCATCTATCTGCTGAATACTAGACAGGGAGTCTGAGAGAAAATCACCGAAAAAGTTTCGGACACCGAAAAGTTTCGGACAGCGGAATCGTACCGCAGAGAGAGGTCATCGGATAAGTTTCGATGATACCGAAAAGTTGTTTCGGGATACACCATTAAGTCAAATTGGTTTCGGCACATGCCTGATAATTCTTGGAGGATGCCAGAATCATTCTGGAAGCTTTTTGGAATTTTCTGAGATAAAAACCGGAAATGTTCTGGAGCTGCCGGAGCCACATCAGATGCGTTTCGCAGATGAAAATCACTAAAACCGGAATTGTTTCGGAACGCGTTGAAAATCATTTTAGTGGGTACTGGAAATGTTCTTAGCCCACATAAATATTTTCAGTTCGATCAGACGCTGAAAAATGTCGTCGTGAATAGTGAAAATCAGCTTTATGGTTACTTTATGGAAAGCCACCTTTTGGGGCTTTGCTCCAAAAGATCTTGGGGATGACATGGATGGATAGGAGCCATTTTTTGGGCCCCTCATGAGGGTGTGGCCGGCCACATGGGGTATCCCCCCTTGGGGACCCTCTTGTTCCTTGGTTTCCCTCCTAGGTCCTTGTGGAAGGACTTCATTCATGTGCATTTTGGGTTTTTTGTGAAACTACCCTACCCCCTTGGGATTTCCTATAAATAGAGGTGGAGGGGCAGCCCTCCACACTCATCCCTTGCTCTCATACACATGCCATGCATTATCTGGCTTCTTCTCTCCCTCCCACGAAAAGAGTTTCGTAGAGCCGTAAGGCTGTCTGGGTTCCGGCAGGAACTAGTTCTGGACGGCGAAGCCCTGCCGGATAGATGACACCGTATGTGTGCAACTCTGTAGAGAGATCGTAGTTTCGGTCTTAGTTCGTGAGTGCCTCCCGAAGGGCTGTTCGTGTGACCGTCCGAGTTTCGAAGGTCCTCCCGAAGGGCTGTCCGAGTGACCGTTCGAGTTTCGAAGGTCCTCCCGAAGGGCTGTCCGCGACACCGTCCGGGGGGCTGTTCGACCGCCTCCTGGAGGGCTGTCTGAGGAGCAGATGAGGGTATACATCCTCGCGGTTGGGAGGTTGTAAATCCTAGCTGCGGGGATCTGCACCACCGATCGTCATCGACTCTACTTCCCGCTGCGCTACGAGTCGGTAACGAAAAAGATCAAACCATGTATGCAGTCTCCATAGTGGTCCTGGGCTGGTGCGTAGGTCGGAAAATTTTTGTTTTCTGCTGCGTTCCCCTACATCTTTAGCAACTGAACCAGTATCAAATACTGAGGGGTTGCTATAAACACTAGTAAGCACACGTCAATAACATGTATATCCAATATACCTTTGTTCATTTTGCCATCCTTCTTATCCACCAAATACTTGGGGCAGTTTCGCCTCCAGTGACCAGTCCCTTTGCAGTAGAAGCACTTAGTCTCAGGCTTAGGTACATACTTGGGCTTCTTCACTTGAGTAGCAACTTGCTTGCCGTTCTTTTTGAAGTTCCCCTTCTTCCCTTTGCCCTTTTCTTGAAACTAGTGGTCTCGTCAACCATCAACACTTGATGTTTTTCTTGATTTCTACCTTCGTCGATTTCAGCATCACGAAGAGCTCGGGAATTACTTTCGTCATCCCTTGCATACCATAGTTCATCACGAAGTTCTACTAAATTGGTGATGGTGACTGGAGAATTCTGTCAATCACTTATTTTATCTGGAAGATTAACTCCCACTTGATTCAAGCGATTGTAGTACCCAGACAATCTGAGCACATGCTCACTAGTTGAGCGATTCTCCTCCATCTTTTAGCTATAGAACTTGTTGGAGACTTCATATCTCTCAACTCGGGTATTTGCTTGAAATATTAACTTCAACTCCTGGAACATCTCATATGGTCCATGACGTTCAAAACGTCTTTGAAATCCCGATTCTAAGCCGTTTAAGCATGGTGCACTAAACTATCAAGTAGTCATCATATTGAGCTAGCCAAAGCGTTCATAGCGTCTGCATCTGCTCCTGCAATAGGTCTGTCACCTAGCGGTGCATTAAGGACATAATTCTTCTATGCAGCAATGAGGATAATCCTCAGATCACGGATCCAATCCGCATCTTTGCTACTAACATCTTTCAACATAATTTTTCTCTAGGAACATATCAAAAATAAACATAGGGAAGCAACAACGCGAGCTATTGATCTACAACATAATTTGCAAAATACTATCAGGACTAAGTTCATGATAAATTTAAGTTCAATTAATCATATTACTTAAGAACTCCCACTTAGATAGACATCCCTCTAATCATCTAAGTGATTGCGTGATCCAAAGCAACTAAACCATGTCCGATTAACACGTGAGATGGAGTAGTCTCAATGGTGAACATCACTATGTTGATCATATCTACTATATGATTCACGCTCGACCTTTCAGTCTCTGTGTTCCGAGGCCATATCTGTATATATGCTAGGCTCGTTAAGTTTAACCTGAGTATTCCGCGTGTGCAACTGTTTTGCACCCGTTGTATTTGAACGTAGAGCCTATCACACCCGATTAACACGTGGTGTCTCAGCACGAAGAACTTTCGCAACGGTGCATACTCAAGGAGAACACTTTTGTCTTGAAATTTTAGTGAGAGATCATCTTATAATGCTACCGTCAATCGAAGCAAGATAAGATGCATAAAGGATTAACATCACATGCAATCAATATAAGTGATATGATATGGCCATCATTATCTTGTGCTTGTGATCTCCATCTCCGAAGCACCGTGCTTGTGATCTCCATCTCCGAAGAACCGTCATGATCACCATCGTCACCGGCGCGACACCTTGATCTCCATCGTAGCATCGTTGTCGTCTCGCCAACTAATGCTTCTACGACTATCGCTACCGCTTAGTGATAAAATAAAACAATTACATGGCGATTGCATCTCATACAATAAAGCGACAACCATATGGCTCCTGCCAGTTGCCGATAACTCGGTTACAAAACATGATCATCTCATACAACAAATTATATCACATCATGTCTTGACCATATCACATCACAACATGCCCTGCAAAAACAAGTTAGACGTCCTCTACTTTGTTGTTGCAAGTTTTACGTGGCTGCTACGGGCTTAGCAAGAACCGTTCTTACCTACGCATCAAAACCACAACGATAGTTTGTCAAGTTGGTGCTATTTTAACCTTCGCAAGGACCGGGCGTAGCCACACTCGGTTCAACTAAAGTGAGAGAGATAGATACCCGCCAGTCACCTTTAAGCAACGAGTGCTCCGAACGGTGAACCAGTCTCGCGTAAGCGTACGCGTAATGTCGGTCCGGGCCGCTTCATCTCACAATACCGCTGAACCAAAGTATGACATGCTGGTAAGCAGTATGACTTATATCGCCCACAACTCACTTGTGTTCTACTCGTGCATAGCATCAACGCATAAAACCAGGCTCGGATGCCACTGTTGGAGAACGTAGTAATTTCAAAATATTTCCTACGCACACGCAAGATCATGGTGATGCATAGCAACGAGAGGGGAGAGTGTTGTCCACGTACCCTCGTAGACCGACAGCGGAAGCGTTATCACAACGCGGTTGATGTAGTCGAACGTCTTCAGGATCCGACCGATCAAGTACCGAACGCACGGCACCTCTGAGTTCTACACACGTTCAGCTCGATGACGTCCCTCGAACTCCAATCCAGCCGAGTGTTGAGGGAGAGTTTCGTCAGCACGACGGCGTGGTGACGATGATGATGTTCCACCGACGCAGGGCTTCGCCTAAGCTCCGCAACGGTATTATCGAGGTGTAATTTGGTGGAGGGGGGCACCGCACACGGCTAAGAGATCACAAGGATCAATTGTAGTGTCTCTGGGGTGCCCCCCTGCCCCCGTATATAAAAGAGCAAGGAGGAGGCAGCCGGCCAAGGGAAGAGGCGCGCCAAAGGGGGGAGTCCTACTCCCACCGGGAGTAGGACTCCTCCTTTCCTTGTGGGAGTAGGAGAAGGGAAGGGGGAAGGAGAAAGAAGGAAGGGGGCGCCCCCCTTCCCTAGTCCAATTCGGACCAGATCATGGGGAGGGGCGCGGCCACCTTTTGAGGCCTTTCTCTCCTTTCCCGTATGGCCCATTAAGGCCCAATACGAATTCCCGTAACTCTCCGGTACTCCGAAAAATACCCGAATCACTCGGGACCTTTCCGAAGTCCGAATATAGTCGTCCAATATATCGATCTTTACGTATCGGCCATTTCGAGACTCCTCGTCATGTCCCCGATCTCATCCGGGACTCCGAACTCCTTCAGTACATCAAAACTCAATAAAACTGTCATCGTAACGTTAAGCGTGCGGACCCTTCGGGTTCGAGAACTATGTAGACATGACCGAGACACCTCTCCGGTCAGTAACCAATAGCGGGACCTGGATGCCCATATTGGCTCCCACATATTCTACAAAGATCTTTATCGGTCAGACCGCATAACAACATACCTTGTTCCCTTTGTCATCGGTATGTTACTTGCCCGAGATTCGATCGTCGGTATCTCGATACCTAGTTCAATCTCGTTACCGGCAAGTCTCTTTACTCGTTCCGTAATACATCATCCCGCAACTAACTCATTAGTCACAATGCTTGCAAGGCTTATAGTGATGTCCATTACCGAGTGGGCCCAGAGATACCTCTCCGACAATCGGAGTGACAAATCCTAATCTCGAAATACGCCAACCCAACAAGTACCTTTGTAGACACCTGTAGAGCACCTTTATAATCACCCAGTTACGTTGTGACGTTTGGTAGCACACAAAGTGTTCCTCCGGTAAACGGGAGTTGCATAATCTCATATTCATAGGAACATGTATAAGTCATGAAGAAAGCAATAGCAACATACTAAACGATCGGGTTCTAAGCTAACGGAATGGGTCAAGTCAATCACGTCATTCTCCTAATGAGGTGATCCCTTTAATCAAATGACAACTCATGTCTATGGCTAGGAAACATAACCATCTTTGATTAACAAGCTAGTCAAGTAGAGGCATACTAGTGACACTCTGTTTGTCTATGTATTCACACATGTATTATGTTTTCGGTTAATACAATTCTAGCATGAATAATAAACATTTATCATGATGTAAGGAAATATATAATACTTTATTATTGCCTCTAGGGCATATTTCCTTCAGAACCAACCTTATGTCTCCTTCTCCATTGTTGAAGGGTGAGGAAGACATGATGTTGGTCTAGTTGAATCTGTCAGAAAACAGAAAGAAAAGAGAACAGAGGATTTCTTCGTGATACGGTGGTTAACAGGTTCGGGAAGTTGATACGTCCATTTTACATCATGATTTTATATCGATATTTATTGCATTATGGGCTGTTATTACACATTATGTCACAATACTTATACCTATTCTCTCTTATTTTACAAGGTTTACATGAAGAGGGGGAATGCCGGCAGCAGGAATTCTGGGCTGGAAAAGGAGCAAATATTAGAGACCTATTCTGCACATCTCCAAAAGTCTTGAAACTTCACGGGAGCACGTTTCAGAATATATAAAAAATATTGGGCAAAAGAAGTACCAAGGGGGCCACCCACCGTCCACGAGGGTGGGGGCGCGCAACCTGTCTCGTGGGCCCCCTGGCAGCCCTCTGATGCCCATCTTTGACTATGTGGAGTCTTTCGTCGAGAAAAAAATCATAAGCAAGCTCACGGGATGAAACTCCGCCGCCACGAGGCGGAACCTTGGCGGAACCAATCGAGGGCTCCGGCGGAGCTGTTCTGCCGGGGAAACTTCCCTCCGGGAGGGGAAAATCATCACCATCGTCATCACCATCGATCCTCTCATCGGGAGGGGGTCAATCTCCATCAACATGTTCACCAGCACCATCTCATCTCAAACCCTAGTTCATCTCTTGTATCCAATATTTGTCCCAAATCCTCAGATTGGTACCTGTGGGTTGCTAGTAGTGTTGATTACTCTTTGTAGTTGATGGTAGTTGGTTTACTTGGTGGAAGATCATATGTTCAGATCCATTATGCATATTAATACCCCTCTGATTATGAACATGAATATGATTTGTGAGTAGTTACGTTTGTTCCTGAGGACATGGGAGAAGTCTTGCTATAAGTAGTCATGTGAATTTGGTATTCGTTCGATATTTTGATGAGATGTATGTTGTCTTTCCTCTAGTGGTGTCACGCGAACGTCGACTACATGACACTTCACCATTGTTTGGGCCTAGAGGAATGCATTGGGAAGTAATAAGTAGATAATGGGTTGCTAGAGTGACAGAAGCTTAAACCCTAGTTTATGAGTTGCTTCATAAGGGGATGATTTGATCCATATGTTTCATGCTATGGTTAGGTTTACCTTAATACTTCTTTTGTAGTTGCGGATGCTTGCAATAGGGGTTAATCATAAGTGGGGTGCTTGTCCAAGGAAGGGCAGTACCCAAGCACCGGTCCACCCACATATCAAATTATCAAAGTATGGAATGCGAATCATATGAACGTGATGAAAATTAGCTTGATGATAATTCCCATGTGTCCTCGAGAACGCTTTACTTTATATAAGAGTTTGTACAGGCTTGTCCTTTGCTACAAAAAGGACCGGGCCATCTTGCTGCACCTTATTTACTTCTATTACTTGCTACTCGTTGCAAATTACCTTATCACAAAACTATTGGTTACCGATAATTTCAGTGCTTGCAGAGAATACCTTGCTGAAAACCGCTTATTCCTTCTGCTCCTCGTTGGGTTCGACACTTTTACTTATCGAAAAGGCTACGATAGATCCTCTACACTTGTGGGTCATCAAGACTCTTTTCTGGCGCCGTTGCCGGGGAGTGAAGCGGCTTTGGTAGGTGGAATTTGGTATGGAAAAATTTATATAGTGTGCTAAAATTTACTGTCACTTGTTACTATGGAACATAATCCTTTGAGGGGCTTGTTCGGGGTATCTTCACCCCGACCAGTAGAGCAAAGAGTTGCTCCTCAACCTACTGAACCTACTGAAAATGTTTACTTTGAAATTCCTTCGGGTATGATAGAGAAAATGCTAGCTAATCCTTTTATAGGAGTTGGAACATTGCATCCCGACTTGCACCTAATCTATGTGGATGAAGTTTGTGGATTATTTAAGCTTGCAGGTATGCCCGAGGATGTTATCAAGAAGAAGGTTTTCCCTTTATCTTTTAAGGGAAAGGCATTGACATGGTTTAGGCTATGTGATGATATGGGATCATGGAACTACAACCCGGTATCATCATAGATGTGGTGGGCTCCTACTTCTATGACAAAAAATCATGACAGAAAATGGGCTTTTCGTCCTGGGCGGGCCGGACACGCGGCTGCATGACATTCTTTGGGCCGTCCATGACGGAAAAAACTGTGGTAGAAGCGAGGGCGAGGAAAATTTTGGGGAGTTCCCGGTTACGGTGGGAGGTCGGGGGCCGAGCGATGCGCGTTTCTCTCGTACACATACGCGCGTGTGTGCGAGGCGTTGGCTCTAACTGAACCCGAGCGAGGCATTGGGCTCTAACTGAACCCGAGCGATTGCACTGCAGGCTATGTGTTACTGAACCCGAGCGATTGCACTGCAGGCTATGTGTTACTGAACCCGAGCGATCGATCGATGGCTGTTAACTGAACACGATCGAGCGATTCCTTTGCTACTGCTGCTAACTGAAGCCGATTGATTGGATGAACAGTGAGCGTTGCGGGGGAGGGGGGGTTTGATGAATAGTGAGCGGTGGGGGTGGATGCAGGACCCCGTGGCGTTGCCTCTGGATGAACTGGACCCCGTGGTGTGGAGGGCTGGATGAACAGTAGACGATGGAGGGGTGCCCGTGGAGGGGTGGTTGAACAGTAGCCGGTGGAGTGGCGCGCGGTGGAGGCTGGATGAACAGCAGCCCGTGGAGGCTGGAGGAGGTCGACGGTAGCCCGTGGAGGCTGGAGGAGGTCGACGGTGGAGATGAACAGTATCCCGTGGAGTCCCGTTTTGCGGTACGCCACACCCCTCCCGATGAACAGGAACCCCGTTTCGACCGTAGCGCTCCAACACAAGTCCGTTTAGTCTGTTTTGCGATATGCCACACCCCTCCCGATCAACAGGACCCCCGTTTCGACCGTAGGAGGTCCGTTTCCTCCGTTTTGCAGTACGCCACACCCCTCCCGATCAACAGGACCCCCGTCTCGACCGTAGGAGGTCCGTTTCCTCCGTTTTGCGGTACGCCACACCCCTCCCGATCAACAGGATCCCGTTTCTAACGCGGCCGGTCGAACACAAGGTCGTTTCCTCCGTTGTGCGGTACGCCAGGCCTCGTTTCCATCGCCTGTTCCGTCCAAGCCCTCCCGATGAACACGACCACGCATTCCGTTCCGACCCAGCCGGTTGGCTCCCCATGAACACGACGACGACGCTGTTTCTCCGTTCCGACCCAGCCATGTACACGAGCCCTGGCCGTACGAATGCGCGAGTAGGCGTTCGAGACCCCGCCCGTATGTACGTACGTGGCAGTATTTTCTTTCTTGCACCCTGGCCGTTGATCGTACGTGTACATGCTACGTGCGCGCCTCTACTACGACACGTGCGCGCCTCTACATCGACCAGTATGTACGTACACGTTCGCGACCAGAATGACAATGCTACGTACGCTTCGACCAGGTGGGTCCCGACTGTCAGGCACTTCCTTGCCTGCGAAGATGTAGCTGGTGGGTCCCAACAGTCAGGGGGGCGAATCGTTTTTTTTGCCCGGACGCACTTCCTTGCATGCGAAGATATAGCTGGTGGGTCCCAGCAGTCAGGGGGAGACATTTTTTTCGTGAAATACGATGGCCCGTCCGGTGGGTCCCTGCTGTCTGGTGGAGGAATAATTATTTTACGCGTAATAAGGAGGCACTTCCTTGCTGCGGCCGTGGACCCAGCTGTCAGCCTCTCCACGTACAGTCCACGTCCGATGGAAGCCGTTGACCACGCCGCGCCGAGAGCACCAGGGCGATGGACGACGGCGAGGCCTAGGAAGGGGATGACGCGGAGCCGGGGAAGACGCGGCAGTGGATGCCCACGCGTAGAGGACTACGAGGGTTCACTGGCTCGCTGCGGTGTGAGGCTGTCGTCGCCGCAGAATAACAGGGGGTGTGGGTGAGTAGAGGGATGGCCTGGCCAGCGGTGGGAGTAGTAGGGGGCGGTGAGGCCTCCGCCGCATCCCAGCCGGCCACGCGAGGCAGGAGCACGAGGCACGACCGGCGCTGGTTTGGGCGGCTGGAGCATGAAGACCAGAGGTTGAAGAAGCACTATGGCTGTTGGATGGACATCGTACGGTCACTGGAGCTAGAATCATGCATATTGACTAAGTTGACAAAGCCCTCCATCCCCGTCAACTTAGTAGGCCCACAAGTCAGCCTGCCACTATACTAGGTCCCAGCTAACAGGGGGAGTATTCATTTTTTTGTGCGTAATAAGGAGGCACTTCCTTGCGTGCGAAGATATAGCCGGTGGGTCCGAGTTGTCGGTGGTGGTAACGTTTTTTTCACGAAATACAGAGGCCCTTTTGGTGGGTCCCCGATGTCAGGTGGAGGAATCATTATTTTGCGCGAAATAAGGAGGCATTTCCTTGCGTGCGGCCGTGGACTCAGCTGTCAGCCTCTCCACGTACAGTCCACTTCAGATGCATGTCGGTCGTTGACCACGTTGACCAGGCCGCGCCGAGAGCACCAGGGCGGTGGACGACGGCGAGGCCTAGGAAGGGAACGACACGGAGGCAGGGAAGACTCAGCAGTTTTTTCCCACGCGGAGGTGAGTACGACTGTACGAGGGTTTACTGGTTCGTCTGCCGTCACCGGAGAATAACAGCAGGTGTGGGTGACTGGAGGGATGGCTAGGCCAGCGATGGGAGTACGGTGGGGCGGTGAGGCCTGCGCGGCAGCACAGCCGGCCACGGGGGGGAGGGAGCAGGCAGTCCCGCCGGCGCTTGTTTGAGCGGCTGGAGCAGGAAGAGCAGAGATTGAAGAAGCACGACGGCCGTTGGATGGACATCCAATAGTCACTGGAGCTAGAATCATTCATATTGACTAAGTTGACAAAGCCATCCGTCCCCGTCAACTTAGTAGGCCCACAAGTCAGCCTCCCACCATGGTGGGTCCCAGCTAGCAGGGGGAGTATTCATTTTTCTGTGCGTAATAAGGAGGCACTTCCGGTGGGTCCGAGCTGACAGCGGGGGGAACGTTTTTTTCGCGAAATACGGTGGCCCGTCCGGTGGGTCCCAGCAGTCAGGGGGGAAACGTTTTTTTCACGAAATACTGGTGGCCCGTCCGGTGGGTCCCTGCTGTCAGGTGGAGGAATAATTATTTTGCGCGTAATAAGGAGGCACTTCCTTGCGGCTGCCGTGGACCCAGCTATCGGCCTCTCCACGTACAGTACTCTTCCGATGGAAGTCGGTCGTTGACCACATTGACCACGCCACGCCGAGAGCACCACAGCGGTGGACGACGGCGAGGCCTAGGAAGGGGACGACGCGGAGCCGGGGAAGACGCGGCAGTGGATGCCCACGCGGAGAGGAGTACGAGGGTTCACTGGTTCGGCTGCGGTGTGAGGCTGCCGTCGCCGCAGAATAACAGGGGGAGTGGGTGAGTGGAGGGATGGCCTGGCCAGCGGTGGGAGTAGTATGGGGACGGTGAGGCCTCCAAGGCAGCACAGCCGGCCACGGGAGGCAGGAGCATGCGGCACGACCGGCGCTGCTTTGGGCGGCTGGGACAAGAAGACCAGAGGTTGAAGAAGCACTACAGCCGTTGGATGGACATCATTGACCATGCCGCACCGAGAGCACCAGGGCGGTGGACGACAGCGAGGCCTATGAAGGGAACGACACGGAGCCAGGGAACACACAGCAGTGGCTGCCCACGCGGTGGAGAGTACGTGGGTTGACTGGTTCGGCTGCCGTCGCCGGAAAATAACAGGAGGTGTGGGTGAGTAGAGGGATAGACAGGCCAGGGATGCGAGTATGATGGGGCCGTTAGGCCTGCCCGGCAGCACTGCCGGCCACGGGAGGCGGGAGCAGGCAGTTCCGATGGCGCTGGTTTGGGCGGCTGGGGCAGGAAGATTAGAGACTGAAGAAGCACGATTGCCGTTAGATTGACATCTAACAGTCTGACGTTGGTAGAGTCGATTGTTGACTAACTTTCTTTTTTGAGAAACCTTGTGTACGCATGAACTTAGTAGGCCCACAAGTCAGCCTCCAAATCTGTGGCAGACAACATAAAGCCCATTTGCTATTTTTTATAATTTGCAGCCCATTTGCTAATTCTTAAGTAATTTATTACAGCCCATTTTCTGCCCAGGACCACGGCCAAAAAGTTCAACCTTATTTTGCATATTTCGGTGGAGTCCGAACTGTTGTAATCCCGAAATGATAAATATTTTTTAAGAACTTATTGATTTGCCAAAAAAGTCGTTTTGTTTTTGTAAGCAAATAAGATGTGGGACAATTGAGTTGGTTGAAGGGAAAACCAGTGGTAAAAAAATCAGCGCTGGGTGGGGAAAAACAACAAAAATAAGGATGTAAATATGAAAAGGGAATTTTATGTGTTTTAAATATAATGATACGTGTATATGAACTAGTAAAACTATAGGTAGAGATTAGAAAATGGATGTAGGACATGCGTTTCAAGAGGAAAATAGAACTCGGCTGTGTGTTTGATTTAGTAAAAAAAACTGCCTGCGGATGTTGTAAGACAAAACATAACTAATGCTGGCGGGCAAGAGGCCAGTAGATACCTGCTGGATCTTTGTGCCCCGTTGTCGTCATGGGCTGGGCCTGTTAAAAACAAAACCAACCCTGGGCAGTCTACAGCCCAGTTGAAACTTGCTCGACCTGAAAAAACAATATACGTGCTCAATAAACGAGAGAATTCTGCAAGTACAGACTGATAACTGGGATGCAGCACGGATATTGTTTTTTATCGTGATAATAAGTGCATGCACTTGTTTCAAAAAAATTGGAGAACTGGGAATTCGAACGACAGGTGCTTATGGTACCCATCAAATAAAAATCAGGTGCCTGAAAATTCGTTACGAAACAAATGATTCAGCTTTATATCCACGTCGACCCTCGGCATGATGGTTGGAAGCAAATGCAAGTTCATACCAAAAGATCGTTAACAACAATACCAACTTGCGGACGACAAGGTAGTACAACTACCAATACCAAACTAACTTATAATCTTTTTACTCCTGGCCCTAGTGTTCGTCTGGTAGAAAATCTTGCAGAGGACCAGCTCCCGCTCCTTCTCTTGCTCCAGGTCCCCGAGGTGGTACTGGTGCATCACCCAGTTGGTCCTCTGCTGGTCGAAGTTCTCGTTGGTGTGCAGCACCAGAACCTTTTTTGCTGCCCGTCTGCCGGTCGTTGACCATCACCGGCAAGGTATTGCCGGTCTTGTGCCACATCGCGTGCATGCCGCACTCCGACTGTATCTTGCGACGCGTCCACTTGCCCCTTTTGAATGCCCTGGAATTGCGCTGGAAGAAATGCTTCCTTAGGCCACTCAGTGTGATACCCGCAGTATTGTGGAATACAGGTTTTAGTGTACGTAGTTGGCATTTTCATAACATCTTTGGCATGTTGCAGTCACTTGTTTCACTTTTTATTAACTGTCGAATTGTAATTGCTTCACCAGGTCTGCGCCTAAAAAGAAAAATAGAGCTATAAACAAAGGAATATGTTTGTGCAAGTAGACGGCCGATCGGTGTCTTACCTGGAAGTTTCTCAGGTTGGGTGTAGCATATGCCGTGTTCGCTGTCGATGGTTGGTATGAACAAATAGATGAGAGACTGAAATCTCGTGCTGTCAGCACTCACTTTGGCCTCAAGGTGCTCGATCGGCTCCTGATCCGTGGGATCGAACTTGACGCCAGCCGGCAGCACCGACCAATCCTTCTTCGACTTGCATCGGTAATTCTAGTTATATGGTACTCAATGTATGATCAATTGATTGTTTTAAGTGAATGATGAAAGATTTCGACAGATAAGTGTTACTCCAAATCTGAAGTCCAGAATACCAAAACACGCCGCCGGGATTCTTGTGTCACCTCACGCGCAGCGTGTTATCACGTCAATTCAATGTGTGGACATGATGAATAATTTGACCGACGTATACTAGTACTGCTAGTGTACTACTTACTAGTCATATTTAGTGTCACAATTTATACATAGGTTTAACTAACAAGTACGCACTTGAAGCCTAACTGATATATATATATATATGGCTTCTGCACAGCATCTCCATCATCATTATCAGTACATCCTACGCAGGTGAGTTAGGATGCACTTGATCCCAGGAAGGTATCTATCCTTCAAACCAGAGGAGTGCTTCAAACTAACAACAGTACATAATATCCAACAAAAGAGGGTCGTGCTATAGCAGCAGGATACATGGCTCAGTCTAGATATCAGCACGAATCAAGTTGTGCATATTTGATGTTGGCATGAACCACATCGCCGCATGTCGGGTTTGCAAAAGCCATCCATCGCATGGAAGCTTGATGCCTTTCACACACTGAAGATTATCTGGCAACAAGCTGTGTCGACGAATCTCTGGATATGGTGATTCATGAAACCCATGGTATGATGTGTAAACACAGTCCCCCCTCGCGAATGGAAGTTGCATAGCACGGTAATCATCGCCGGTGATATGATCGATGATTGGTTGGATGATCAGATAATTGAGCCCGAGGAACAAGGAGTGGTTGCCGAGGCTGTAAACCCGCCTCCAGTTGAATACGCCTGGCCCAACGGAGCTGAGATCTTTCTCGAACACGAAGCAGCCATAGCCATCAATGTCACGAATGCCCCACGCATTGTACTGCATGTGGGTTGATGTAATGGTTTGGTCAATTTGGTACATGCGAGTGAGCATCAAATGACCGCCGTCAGCTGAACGAGCGATAAACCACCACCCATCGGCTGGTATGATTCCAGGTCCTGGAATCATGAAGGCCAGCGCATTTGCGTCTGCTGCAACAATTCAAATTGGAGACCAAAAGGACAAAAATAAACAATCATGTTCAGAGTATGTGTGGAATTAAGATTATTATAACAGTGACACATATCATAGACAGAGAATTGCAATGCCGTGGTCATAATCATACCCCAAGTTAAAAAAATAAGCCAATGGCTTTCATATTCTAGCAATATGTCATGGTTCAAACATCATGTAACAATGAGAGGAAAACAACTATGACAACGCCTACTCATATTCTACCATAGCACTTACTACTGCTGCTCTCATATCAACTCTAAGAAATAACATGCGTTGTTATAAAAATCTTGTAAACGAGAGTAACATATAGCAATCATGATGTTATGCTCATAATATGTATTCTAACAATCATTAGATGCCAATTGTTCTCATATCAACTCTAACAATAACATGTGTGGTCATAAAAATCTAGGAAATGAGAGGAACATATAGCAATGATGTGGTTATAGACATGCTATGTATTCTAAATTTGTAACAAATATACAGGCATTCATATTCATAAGGTAAAGATGAGATGAGATAGAACAATTACACGGCGATAGATTTCACCAGTATAGGCAGCCAATTTGTGCGTCGACCGCGTAAACGATGCCATCGTGCACTATAGCATCAAACAAAAATGTTGCCTCAACAGGATTGATGATGAGCCATAACCATGTATGGCGACCGGATTCCAGATAGACTAGTCTCATGTTGAACAAGGCAATGAGCTTGTAATCCATGTAGTCTTCTGATGGTGTGGGCACTTCGCAGATTACAACTCTCTGCAAATAGAGGTCGAGCCAAAAGTTTGACGTGTCTCGTGCGTAGTAGGCAGGAGTGTCCGGCGGGCCGCGTGGCTCGATGGCGGCAGTATCCAACGATGGAAGGGTGATCTCTCGCTGGGTGTAGATATCCACGAGATGCCACGGACTACCGGAGTGGTGGATGAGGACGATCCAGTTGGCCTTCATGCCCGCCCAGTAGTGGCCGCGCATGAAGGACAGGTGGACGGGTAGTGGTAGCATGTCGAGGGGCACCACGGCAACCTCCGTAGGATCGTCAAGTCGGTGTCTGGGCCACCTGCGAGGATCGGGCATCACCAAGCAGGGTGTCTTGAAAAGAGCCAGCCGGTTGCAGACGAGTAGACGGTACAAAGACACCGAGCATGCGGCCAGATGGACGGTGCTGAGTAGGTCCATACGACTACAGATATGCTCCAAGAGAACATCGGGGAGGGAATTCAAATCGCGGCTCTGCGTGTCAGTCGGTTCTGCCATTGGGGTTTTCGGTGCCTGCGAGCCAGTGGGGAAGTGGATTCGGGCGGGCGAGCGAAGAAGCTTCTCCTCGTGTGGCCGAGCAATGAGCAGGGGGATATGGTACGCGCGAGCTACCAAGGAAGATAGCGCGGGCGGGCGAGCAGTGAGCGGGGGTAAATGGTGTGCGGCCGACGATGGGGAAGAGAGGAGGAAGAAGAAGAGAGGAGGAAGAAGAGTGGAAGACGGGGAAGAAAGTGCATTAAATCTCAATTCTACTAGTACTACTACCAGGATATACCGTCCTTCGGAGTGTAAATAGTTACACCGATGACATGTGGGTCTACCACAAGAGGGCCCATATGTCAGTTAATGGAGGATAGAGGTGCGTAGGCGTATTTCCGGAAGCGTGCTCTACTGGCAAACATGATGGCAGTACTGGGTAAGGCTGATTTAGTAACACCAACACGCTGGTTCAACTTATTAATTACGTGTCCCATCTACTGCAGCGTGTATTGTCACTTCACTGCGAAGATTAGTTGAATAGTTCTCTCTGACCGAGATGGGGAATAATGGATCGCGAGGACTTCCTTTCTACAGTATCCCTATGCCTCTACGCTCACTTCACTCATTTTGCTCCGTACCTGGTCACTTGTTGAAATCTGTAGAAAGACAAATACTCCGTATTTGGGAACAGAGGGAGGCTTTTACTCCGTATTTGGGAACAGAGGGAGTATCACCATATGGAGGGAACATAGGAAGCTTGAAATGAACATGTCAATGGAAGGGAGTAAGCCCCATGCATGCATGCATGCATGCAACATGCAACATTCACACGTACACATGGATGCACGCAACACTCACGCACCCGTGCGGCACACAGCACACGACGCAACACACACGCTCACGCTCAAGTGCTCAACCTACTCCCTACGTCCGTGAAAGACTGTACATTTAGAGATTTACACATTGACCAGGGCATAATTAACGCCCAAAAGTAGCAGACTTATGTGTGCATGCGACCATTGAGAGAAGAAGATTAAATGAAGGCCGTTGCATGCTGTAATTAAGGATAGACATGTAGCCTATACCTACAACACAAGTTGGTGCATTAGTCAATCAATATCGATTTAGATTAAAGGCTAAATGCATTGGAAGTGTAGATGTACATCATGTACTACACTCTTTGTTTTATAGCCAATGTACACTCTTTGTTGGAAGACCGAGGGAGTACACGTGCATGCACTCACATACACAGCCAGGGCGGTTCGCGCGCAAGGGTTGGACTCGTGTCGCGCCTGCGTAAAGTTTTGTTTAACTGATTTCTTTGCTCTGCCAACTGATAGGTGGGACCCAGAAACCAGGTGACAATTTAACCAGTCAACAAAGTGCCACGTCGACTATGTGGCCGGTCAGTAGGGTGCAATACGGTGCTCTACGATGAGCTAGTGATCGTATAATCACCATAAAACTATATATAGTGACCGTAAAGAGCGTATTGTTACATACGTTGACCGCCAGTGTATTTTTCTCGTTTCAAATTAAGCCATATTAATCGGAAAGGAAGCAGTATGGACTACTAGTACAAGTACTGCTTTGATGTGTCCCGTCAACTCGCCGAACAAGGAGAAGCTTGCTTACTACGCCTCTCCCTCGCCCACGCGCGCGGTGGTTCGCAGGACGAGGAGAGGGTTTTGACTACAGCGCGCTCTCCCTCACCCTCGCCCTCGCCCTCACGGTGGACGTGTAGCAGTTCAATCGGTGTCAGATTGCCAGAAGCATATTGTACTGTAGTATCATCATTGTTGGACCTTCCGAAGAGGCGAAGAGCCAAGTGCAAGGTTCACACGAGTACGAACTGTTGAACCTCCCGAAGAGGCAAAGAGCCAAACGCGAGGTTTTATAGGAGTTGTCGTCCTAGTAGGAGTGTACTACAACTATAGCGAACAATGCTACTGCATGATGCCGCCACGTCACGTATATCCAAAGCTGTGCCACCTTTTTTTCTCAAAGAGCGTGTTGGAGCCCGTGCAACAACCACACAAGTTGCACGTACACATAACACATTTACTAGTAATAAATTCTAAAGGACAAATGCCAGTATGCCACACAAGTTCATCTCCAATTAATGTGATAAATTTGTGCGCGACTAGTCCACATATATTCACAACGCTACCGTTCACAATTACCGTACTCCACTTACACGTTATAGATGGGCCACATGTCCTCCTCCAGGTTCCAGTCCCAGGTGTTCTTCATGGATGGCACGATCCATAGCGGTGGGCAACGGGAATCATTGTCGCAGCTTTCTATTCCAGTTCCACACGATGGAGACTCATCCAAGCTGAAGCGGCATAAATCAGGGATAGCGTGTCCCAGCATGTCGTTCATCCGGCGGTGCGCAATGAAGACACAACCATGCTTCATGAACGGTAGGCGTTCAATGTCGTGCACGGAAGGTGGCATCCGCTTCACAATGGGGTAGCTGTCCCCGATGAAAAGCGAGTACTCTCCAAGAGTGTTCCTCGGCACCCACATAGCATCACGGGGGTCGAACTCGGCGCCGTTCATCTGGTACACGCGGCATCTCAGATCTGGACACATGGTGACGTACATAGTCAAGGTCCATGCATAATAATGTTGTGCTCAAATATGGCAGTCAGTAATACTGTGCAGCAAATAGTACTACTCCGGTATAGAGGAAGTAAAATAACCGGCTTATTATATATAGCCACTCTTGGCTACATGGATGAGATAGTAAGACATGGAAAAACAAAAATGGTGGCAGCTAGTGGGTTCAAGTCTTCAAGGGCCTAGCTAGCTATACGCGTCCTCCAAGGTAAAAAGTACTCCTACTAGTACTACTAAGTATACTACTAGTACAACAATGAAAGAGAAGGCGAGAGGGTTAAAAAATGGAATACCTGGGTAGATGGTGATGGTCCGATCGTGGTAGATTGTGGGACCATGTTGAACATCAGTGGTACCATGGGTAACGACTGCTAAGATAGTTGATCCCAATATGCCAAAGTCAGCTACAAGGTTCCAGGTTGGACCGAATCGTGGATGCAAATGCACATCCAGGATCGGCGATCTTATTTTGATCGGGGGATGACTGGTCCCTGCAAAATAATGGAGTACCGTTAGGGATGCAAATGATGGTTTGTGCATTCTGTTTGTAATCTCCCGTACTGTAGGATGGCAACCAGATGAAACAAGTCCCCTGGCTTGTCACCGCGAAGATGCAGCCTAGATGGCACACGGCGTCTTCGAACGTGTAGGGGTACAAATCTGCCGCCGCCAACATGCGCCAGCCTCTGCCGTTACTGCCTCTTGCATTGATGGCAATCCTTATGTCGAACACCGCGATGAGATAGTAATCGAGTAATCGTCGTAGCCGCGTCGCTTTGTCGGCGGGTCCGCAATTGCTATCTTCTTCAGTCTCATGTAGGCATCATCATACGTATTCAAGCCCAGCCAGTCCGGAAGGCCGATCCCAATGGTGGAGAAGGGGTCTACTGGAACGGCCACACTGTTGTGGATGTTGTGCAAAATGATGGTGGTATCCGGCCGGAGGTATGCAAGCCAATCTTCGTTGGCACCGACCCAGACCTATATATAAGACGGTGGGCAGCGGAGAAATTACGGGATGGAAATGGAATAACTAAGTACTACATGATCAAACTCCATTACTGACCTGCTCATCGGACAAAATCCGACTACCTCTCAACGTCGGCAACTCTAGCAGAGTCAACGTGCAACCATGGCCAGGGAGCGGTGGAATGTTCAAAGGATTGTCCCATAGAAGAACCTTCCCTCGAGGACGCATGGAAGACCAACGAGCATGGCCTTTTCCCAAGCCTGTTTAAGCAGCGTCTTGAAAAAGTTGGTGCAGGAAGCACCGAGTCTTGCGGTGGTGAGGACGTCGGAGCGGCATGCGATTTCTCCCAGAGGATCGTCGTCCAAGGTCTCCCAGCCCCGACGAGGAGGAGAACCGCCTGGCGAATCCATGGGTGCAGCGACGAACTGCCTTCTCTTCGGGGGGAGGGGAACTGGCAAGGAGGAGATAAGAGCGTAGTAACCGTAGGGCCTCGTCCCTTCCAACTGTAGATCGTTCCTCAGCGAAGGGGTGAGGCTATTATTTACTACTAGTACTAGCATTATGGAACGTTATGGGATTGCATTATACTGTAAATAATAGCACTAGTAAGAAATTTTTGGCACTAGGTAGTAGTTTTTGGCGTGGATTAAGAAATTTTGGGTATGTTTTTGCCATTTTTTGTACACGCCAACTAGTGTCAAAAAACGTCTTACATTATGTGACGGAGGAGTACGTACTCGTACTGTAGCAGTACTAGTACTACTTTTCTCAACTAGTAGTGCGATGTACTGTACTTCTAGTCTAGTCTAGTATAGTGCACCAGTTTTGAACTCTTGAATCTCAGGGCCAAGGAGCTACAGTTGGAAGTGGAGGGTACTACTGTTCTCTAGAACCATCGCTGTACTATCAATGCAGGGAAAGTACACCTGCGTAGTGGCCTAGTGGGTACTCTCGGTGCTCTATTCAGCCGATCCTCTCATGTAGCTGGCCTACTCAGCAGCTGCTCCTCTCACGCACACACTAGCAGCCTGTTTATCAGCAACGGTTACTGCGGGGGCAGAACATTTGAGTTATTTGATACAGCGAGACTAGGCTTTTCGCTTCCATTTGTGGAGGTGTAATGGATCTCGTTGAACTTTGTTACTAGTTCCTTCTTTATGAATGAGATGAAGCAAAGCTTTTGCCTCGGTTTAAAAAAACACGTCAAGAGGAATTTCATTTATAGTAGAGCCGATAATGGAGTGAAGTCCATGCGTGCAACGCCACAAGCTACAGAGTAGTAGTAGAGCACTTTACGTACAGCGCCATATTGCACAGTTCCCAATGCCCCGCCAGGCTTTTCCGGCTCCTCGGCCTTAATTGGTAGGTGCTAGTTTAAATATGCTACTAGCTGATGAGGAAGCTGCAAGCGAGGTGCGGCTAGGGCGAGCACGCGAGCAACTGGATGCTGGGAAGGAAAACCCGTTCACGTGGCTAGGCTATCCAGTGCACCAAGATTGTGGGGCCGCACGTCCGTTTGACTTCAAAATTCAAACTACCCGTGTAAAATATTGACTCGCAGCGAAGTGTGGTATTACTATTTAAAAAAAAAGACCGCCGTGCGTTCGGCCGGGATCGAACCCACAAAACGAGGTATACACTCCCGCGACCACTAGTAGTACTCGTTGGAGTACAACCCAACCTAGAATCGCCTTTTGTCGCTAGTAGTACGTACATTGTTCCTTACAAGAAACCCCTAATAATGCAAGAAACCACTAAAATGCCAAGAAACTACTACCACTTGCATACGTGGCAGACTTAAGATAAGACTACCTTATCAACCATTGTACATGCTCTTACCAACAAAAATCCTCGAGTGACCTCCTACCTCCGGCCCGTCCACCTAGTCATCCTCAGCCATGGGACGCAGCTACCGCCGCCGGCAGACGGCGAGGTCAAAACCGCCGGCGGTGCGGAGCCCATGTTGCGACAGCCCGGATGCCAGCTCCGTCCGGCGCTCGCGGCCGCTAGCTAGCCAAGATAGCTCCGTCCAGCTGCTTGTGTGCAAGGTTTGCTAGCTAGATTGGCACGGCAGCGCGGCTACTTGCTCGCGCGCGCCGCGCTAAGGCCAGCGCGGCGGCTTGCTCGCTCATGAGTCACGCTCGGGCCAGCCTGCCAACCCGTGCGAAGGCCAGCGCGGCGTCCGGCCCGTCCGGCGGAGCGGCGGCCAACTCGCTCATCACCGACGCCACCGACGAACACGCATCAGTAATGTTTGAAGTAATGTTCAGGAAAAATAATGATTTGAGGGGGAATAACAGGATAGAAGGTCAGATGTGGGTCCCTCGTGTCAACGGTCAAACAAAATGTGTTGGTTTAAGCTGCCTCGTCAGCACGGATGTGTGGGCCAACCCTGTCATAAATGGGTTTAAACGAACCTAATCGGTAGGAGTACTAGGTAGTAGTTTTTGGCGTGGAAGAAATTTTGGGTATGTTTTTGCTATTTTTTGTACAATAGATTCTTCCTAGGGCTGGTTCAAAGTGGTAGTTTTTTGTTAAATACTCTACATATTGTAAGTAGGAGTGAAAGTTAAGCTTTGGAAGCCAATAAGCAAGGCTAGTTACATAGTGCATATGTGTACATGATTGAAAGTAAATATCAACCATGAGTGACTAATATCTTGATGGAAAACTCAAAACTATGGAATACTAGGAAAAAATGCATGGTTGGAAATACTAGCAATGTTCATGTCCGTTGCAACGAATCATAATTAAAATAATACTTATTCACAAACTTGGTACAAAACACTCTAATTTTGATATACATATGTCACTAGAGATATATTATGTTTCAATTAGAATATATTCCTTGGGCTGTTTTGGTGAGGTCAGGGAGGGATGTGGTTGGTTTTAAGATACTAATTATGGATTTTTCTGCAAATTGGTAGACAAGTGGGATGTTGGTGAGAAAAGACAACAACTTACCTCACAATCGTTAGATGTAGATCTAATGGTCAGAAACGACGGATGGCAGACACACCAGCATCACCAACTTAGTCTTGTGTAGGAGTACTAGCAAGATCCGTGCATTGCACGGAACATCAAGATGCATTTTTTTATAAAACACTTGTTGTGATTGACCCTTGCGGGAGTAATCCCATGTGTAAAAACTAATGATATCTCGAGAAATATGAGATAAGGTGAAGAGGAGTGGGGTGTGGTGGTGGTTGGTGGTCGGACTGAGCGGAGGCACGGGGATTGACGACGCCGGCAGCGGCCACCAGGCCAGTTTGTTCCATAGGCTTCCTTTCTTAATTGCTCAACAATGAGGTTTGTTGGAGATAAGGATGAACGAGGGAAGGCCTTGTCCGCAAATGTGGAGAGGGGTGCGGGTATCTTTTAGTTTAATTTCCATCCGTCAGATATAGATCGGACGGTCTATATTGCAAGATGGCACACGTACCATCATCACCAACTCGGTTTTTTATAAGAGAAGAAATATAAGTATGGAGATACAAACGTATTATCGATACTTGCTTCCGTAAACTAGCATCTACATTCTTTTCAACGCCTCGGCATCTGGGGCCTTAGCACAATGACTTCTCGACTGTGTAAAACAAAGATTTTCCCGTCGCCGACAAGGAGGGGGTGACGGCGGCGCGCTTTTTGGTTTGCTCTAGTCCTAGTAGTCATACTAGGTGGTCTAAGCACGTGTAGATTTATTCTTTTTCACGTCTCGTGTTCGCCGTACTGCCACGACTATTGATGAATAGATGGTACGTTATTCACGGGGAAACCCTTGTTGAGCGTGTTTGCGAGAGAGAGAGACAGTGTGCGTGTGTGATATGTTAGAGACTGAGGCAATGATAACAGATTCTTTGTGTCTATCTGTGTGGAGGATAGAGAGAGACATGTACATGGGGCTTTGTGTTGTGTAACGTGGAGACACATATACATAATTAGAGAGTGAGTGTGTGAGATACACATAGACAGTGTGCGTGTGTGATATGTTAGAGACTGAGGCAATGATAACAGATTCTTTGTGTCTATCTGTGTGGAGGATAGAGAGAGACATGTACATGGAGCTTTGTGTTGTGTAACGTGGAGACACATATACATAATTAGAGAGTGAGTGTGTGAGATACACATGCGGACATGGGGAGAGATGAGGATCCAGATAAATGGGTGTTTGTGCGTGTCTGTGTGTGTTTGTGCACGCGTTTGTGTGTGAGAGGGCACTACTAGGAAAAACACTACCAGTAGCGTGGGTTTTTTGCATAGCAGTAGCGTGGGTTCCCGCGCTACTGCTACGGCGCTACAGCTAGTTTTTAGCAGTAGCGCGTTTGTTACCCCACGCTACAGCTAAAAAGTTAGTAGTAGCGCGTGTGCACCCACGCTACTACTAACCTAAAACCCACGCTACTACTAACCTAACTACTAGTAGCCCTCACTTTTGACCCACGCTACTACTAACAATTTAGGAATTAAAAAAAATAAAAATTAGATGTAGTACTTATGAATGGTAATACGTCCAGTGCAAACCAAACCAACTCACAGAACCATCTCAAGATTCCATTTAACATCAGACACACGCAACCATCATCGTAAGGTGGGTACCTTCCCTAGTGGTCTACCACCAACCTAAACAGACCACCTCTCTAGATGTATCTACAAGGCTAGGAGTTCAGACGCCGGTGGACACGAATCCTCCCTCTCGCGGACTGTGGCGTCAAGGTCCTCCACATCGGTGACCTCCGGCGTCGAAATCACCTGGACGATCATCTGTGCGACGTGGCCACCGGGCTTCACGGCGAAGTCCGCCTCTGAGTGGTTGAAGAGCACAGCGCCACCGGGCCGCGCTTGTCAGCGTCGATCACCTCTGCGCCCACGTCGGGAAAGTTAAAACTTGTTAGTACGCACATTGCATCAATTCAACAAAATAGTACTATTAACAATGTGCTACAAGAATAAGAAAGCTCAATGTCAAACATCACTTTGGTTGTTAAAAATATCATTCATTCATCATATAACATTATTTTTTGTTGTCAAATCCTGTACACCAAATTCACATTTACAAGAAGTCAACTTCTCATTTCTAAATGGCTGAAAAGTGATCTATTTTGGTAACAACAAATGCCAACAGTCAAATTCATATTGGCAGGGATCAGACCATAAGAATCTAAGACAAACATACAAGCACTGAAGTATATGGGGCGTCCTTCAAAAGTTCAGTCAACCCTTCATATGAATCCGACCAAATCTAATAACATAAAAGGTTATGAGTAGAGAAGGCACCTTTGGGAATGATAACTTTGGTGGAGCTTCGACAACTTCACCAAATTTAACCTTTTCACGTCCAGGGAATTCAAGATGAGTCTCGACCTTACCAGCCTTGCACTTCTTTTTCTTCTCGTCCAGATGTCTGAAACCAATGACACAACATACTTTATTATCATACATTGCCATGAGTGAATGTGGAAGTTCTCTTAGAATATTTTGTCCTAGTTCAAAAATAAAAGTTGAAGCAAGATACATGGTTTATTCTTTACACGAGGCAACATTGGATCCAAATGAATTGAAGCAAAAGCTACACATTTAGAGTCAAGCAAACCAAGACAGATCAAATGGTTAGACAACTTACTTCTTCATTTTCTGCTTCTTCGAAACCGAGAAATATAGAACATCCACAAAGTACATTTTCTTTAAAGTCATTCTTTTCTACACCCCATAAAAGCTGTCACTCAAGGAGTGACATGTTTTTTATTACAAAAATTCACCACATTCTGATTAACATGGAAAAGCAAGCTAGAGTTAGCAGACCAAAATTAGGTTCAAAATGTAATGCTACAGATATCCAATATGCACAACTAGTACTTTCAGGCGGCATGTCAAATCACTCTATACAGTGGCGGATCTAGGATTACACTATGGGGGTGCCACTAAAAAATAATTCTGCGCAAAGCTCACAATTTAAGTGTAATGCAAGCATTGCAAATTCACATATTGTAACAACTATGAAAATGTCGAAAACATACATGGTAATTACCTTGTTTGTCTACACCAGACTTGCACATGCTTCTTGTTCTGGAGCAGTCCCCTGTTCTTGAGTGTGCCCTTCAGCAGCCTCTTCTACTAGAGCATTAGGAGCAGTAGCAAATAACTAGTATCATCATTAGTCAGTACAGAGCACCACTTCAAAGGAATTTAAAAAGGAAGATAAGAACTACGCATACTATATGCCAACCAACATCCACCCAGTTCAGAAGAAAGCGTATATGCTAATATCAGAAGTTCAGAACCATATGACTGAAACTCGGGATTACAGGAGAACTGCTTTCACCTGACAGCGCAGCAAGAGCAACCAGTAATATACATACGCATTAACACTAGAGCTAGCTCAATTTACACTAGGACTACTCCGGTTATCAACATAAAGAGGCGAGAGGCCGAGAGGCTCAGACCTCGAGTCAGAGGCGAGAGCTCCAAGCCTCCAACAGGATGTGAGGATGACCGCCGACTGGCCACCCACCAGCGGCGCAGCAGCAGCGCCGGTCGACATGCGCCCACGGCCCCACGCCGGTCACCGTCCCCGCCGCCGCGAATCGGTGAAGCAAGCTAGGTTTTGGTCTATGCCTCACTGTGGTGAATCGATTCGTGCAGCTCGCTCTGTTGTGGCCGTGGCGTTGTAGTGTCCAGCAGTTCCCGAAAGGCCAAAAAGCTCAAGAACGCACTCCAGAGACTCCAAGAAATCCAAGAAAAAACAGCAGCACGTTGCAGAGGCCTTCACGTTCAGCTGGTGATTCTACATACTGTTATCATAAGGGATGGACAAATCTAACACAACTAGGTTATGCAATGATTTACAGCAAAATCAGATAGCTAGCACTATAGAGGAACAACATTGTTAATACCCATGTGCTTTCGAGAATGATTGGCTGGAACACAGGCAAGATCTCTGACACTAAACCCTGAACATGAGATGTAATATAGGTGTTTGTCTAGTCAATTCTTGCGAAGCGACTGATGGACATCAAACTAAATCCGATACTTGCAGCATACACCACATAACACTGAACATTCCCATTAACAAATTTTCCAGTACATTACAGATAAACTGGTGGGGGGTGGTTCGGGACCAATTTGACTGGGTCAAGCGTGACACACATAGGCTGAAGTGATAAATCCAGGACAAAGAAACCAAGAGTATCCCTACTAGCTGAATTTTTTAGTCTGAAGTATGTTATAGATACCATAGTAAGACAGAAAAACAATCAGATGAGTAGCTAGATCAGTCAATAAAAGGGGGAGGGGGAGGGGCAGGGGCAGGGCAGGATAGCTCTCGAGGTCAAGGATCTGGAGCAGGGAGCGGACGTTGGCCTCGTCCATGGAGCGGACGTGCTGCTCCGCCCAGGTCCCGAGCACCAGGTCCAGCTCCAGGAAGCCCCTCTGCTTGCTCCTGTACATCAGACTGCGCGCACGCAGGTGTACGCGGCCTCCCAATCAGCAAACCGTTCTTGCTGGCCCAGAGGTCGAAGACTCGAAGGGGTAATGGAGGAGACGCACCTGTTGACGAGGCGGCGGCGGCTCTCGTCGTTGGAGAGGTCGATGGCGGTGTCGGCGGTGTTCTGCTGGGTGGACGCGGTGACGGAGAGGAGGCGGCTGGAGGCCGCGGGGAGGATCGCGCGCCAGGAAGCTGGAGAGGGGAGGGCGCGGCGGAGGGCGTGGCCGGCGAGGAACTGGCGGGCGTGGGTGGTGGCGGCGGGGTGGATATCGTGGGGAGAGGAGGTCCACAGAGGGGTGGGGGTGAGGTCGCGAGAGTTTTTTTGATGAATTCACGAGAGTTCCGTGGTGCGACTGGATCGGGGTAGTAGTAGCGTGGGGTGTCTCACCTGCGTTATAGCTTTTCACTTAGTAATAGCGAGGTTTTACGACATGCGCTACTACTACGTCCTGTCCATGAGAGATATTTATTAATAGCGTGTTCAAAAGAAACCAACGCTACTGGTAATTACCAGTAGCATGGGGGTTTAAATAAACGCTACTGTTAAACTTCTATGTATAAACATTTTCCTAGTAGTGGGGAGAGAGTGTATGTGGAGCAGAGAGACCACTGATGATGTAAACCTAGTATAAGGGAAGGGGGAATGGTGTGACATGTGTAGTAGCGGGATAGCACGGGTGCGGGCGGGGGGAGCAGACTATTTGGAAGAGACATCGATTGTGTGTGTAGGAGAGGGGTGTGAGAGCGAGAGAAAGAGAGAGCTAGCGACGGAGAGAGAGAGAGAGAGAGAGGAAGAGAGGGGGCGAGAGGGGTCGTTTGTGTCCATAAATGGCGTATAGATAGGGAGGCAATGTTGATGTTGTCCGAAATTGGCCTATGAACGGAGACGCAAGGGAAGCGAGTCATCGTGTGTGTGATAGGGACTTCATGAGAGATCTAGAATAGATGGTGTAGAGAACAATGTGCGAAATCGAGAACGATTATACATTAGGGAGCTATGTAAAGAGTCACGACATATATGTATACAGGGAAGGAGATGGGGCGGGTCCGCATGTGGGAGAGATAGAAAGAGGAGAGTGGTGCACAAGGAGACAAAGTGTGCTTGTTTGCAGTGGTGGTGGTGTGT
Organism: Aegilops tauschii subsp. strangulata; assembly: GCF_002575655.3. Lineage (NCBI taxonomy): Eukaryota > Viridiplantae > Streptophyta > Magnoliopsida > Poales > Poaceae > Aegilops > Aegilops tauschii. The sequence goes on along the minus strand of NC_053041.3, from coordinate 646,918,411 downwards.
GAGGTGAGTGCGCGAGAACCACATAACTAGGGAGATAGACGTTTGGGGGCGACGTTTTGTGTGTATGGGAATATACACTCTACATAGTGCGTGTGTTTGGGTAAGAGAGATAGCGGGAGACCTAGAGAGTGAGGGAAGAGATGTGTGCATGCCCGAGAGACAAAGTGATAGAGACCTAAGTTGGGGTCCGGACTTTACAAGAGAGAGGGGTGTTAATGTGCTCGTGTGTTGGTGTTTGGGGGAGAGAACGACTTCTCTATGTGTGTGTGTGGTGGTGGTGGGGGGGGGGGGGGGGGGTTGACTTCAGATAAAGAGTGAGGTGTCTATATTTGAGGGACTTTAGCGTAATTGAGATATTGTGCACTCATGGTTGATCAATTTGTTTCACAGTTTGTACTATGAGATAATGATACTTTTGAACATGCGTGATATACCTTGGTGTACCAGAATTACAAACATAAGATTGGAATTTTGGAATTCGACTCCATCATTAGCTTTTGTAATTCATTTAAATGGAGGTACATTTTTTAAGTCGGGATTTCGTGATTTCAAATTCATATATCAAACCTAAAGATATACACATACAGGCATGTTCAAACTTTATAATCATCGACTTTATTCATACACATACACACTTTTGCTTTTGTCATCATATTTAAGATAAACACATTTCGAATTTCATTTGAATTGGACCGTATGATGGTATTTGCTTGTAGTAGCTCAATGATCCATATTTGAATTGAATGGACAATCTAAGTTTCGAGTTGGAGACATTGATTTTCAAAACTTGCAAATATTTTTTGCGGGTAAAACAAACAAATTGTCGGCCATGATAACATAGTCGGCCGTACGAGAGCAGAATACTTATAATTTTAGGCGCCAAAAGCTTTCAAACTTCCCGCTCACATCGAAATATCACGCGCCCGAAAGTTTAGCCCTGCGATATTCCTGTTTTACCCCTGCCACATGAACGGAAAAGGGCTGCTTTGGTAACTCCATTGTTTTCCCCTCTATGCCCCCAACATTCTTCCCCAGAGCCCCTCCCCTTCCCCTCCCCGACCCTCCCAACCACGGCAAGCCGCCGAATCTAGTCCTCCGCCGCAGCGGTGGACCTCACACCCCGCCGGATCTACCTTCCGCACCTTGGAACCCCCAACTGCCAACTCACCACTTCACCGGAGCCGCTTCAGCGACTGGCTTGTCCACCGCTCCAGATCTCCTTGACCGCCATCATGGTCCACCGCACCGGATCTGCTTAACCGGCGCCCTCGTCCACCACAGCGTAGGCCCTTCACTGACTCCCTCGTCCGCCCCTTCGCTGGCCCTTCATACAAGCCCTCGTCCGCCGTAACAGATCTGCCTCACCGAAAGCACTGTACAACGCGCCCGCCGAAGCCTTCGTCCACTACACCGGACCCGCTACACGGACGCCATATTCAACTCCACCGGCCCTGCTTTACCCACATCGTAGCCTCATCAGGTTATTTCGATTTGTACTCCTTCGGTTTTTCTCTTTATCGTGCAACTGTTCACTTACCACAGATGAGCTTTCTTGTATGTCGACAGGCGCTGCAACCGTAGCACCGGAGCCGCTTCAGCGATGGCGACAGCCGGCCCAAACTCAACCGCAACACGAGCACCATCCACGATCCTTAGCTATCAAGTATGACAACGATACCCATACGCCGCCGAGAACCAGGTACTATTATCCAACGGCCGGCGCCTACGTTCACTTTCCTAGCATAAGCACTGCACCTTTGAATTTCTTCAGGGCATCATTCTGTTTTTCATGAGACGCGTTATTCTGCTTGCACCTGTAGGGCCATACTTCTGGCAGTGAACATGTTACATGTGCTAAATTACATACCAGTGCACATATAGTTAATATGCTTTAGTTTTGTTCTGATGCCACCTGTTGGTTCCATCAGACTGCTTAATGTTCTCTATGCTTAATTACACATCAGCAAACTAGCATGTGGTTCCGCTGCTTTTTGTTCGTTTTACCCTACATTTTCTGATGCTAGCTATTACATCACTGCTCCGAGCCTCTGTTCATTACTTGTTTGTGTGTTCTTGATCTTCCCAAGTTGCATGACTAATTTGATGCTTCTATTAATTATGGAGCTGCCAACCCCATCAAGCAAAATATTTGTTCTTTTGGGGCTGGCACCTCGAACAAGCATAAAAATAGAGGGAAGCAGATATATTGTCGTGTATGCACACACCCTTCTTTCATTAGTTTAGATGAACCATTGATGATCAATTCGGACCAGTGCATGCGATTAAAATTAATTTTGCCTAAATAGAGGGTGCAGAATAAACTACAACAACTAGATTTGCAACCACGGGATGCTGGCGATATCTTCAAAGAACATTGCAACAGCAGCGAGGCTTCACAGCAACATATGGTAAGCCAGTGTGTTTTAGTACATGTGAAATGTAATGCGAGTGGGCTGCTTTCTTGGCTTGTGCCCTCAACGTGTAATCCTACCGGATTACAAATAGTTCAGTTGTCTGCTTTGCTGTATTGCTTGATTCGAATGCTTGTTTGTTGTTACGCTATACCTGAGTTGGCCAATATGTCAGCAGTGCCTGTTGTACTATCGTAAATAAATGCATGCCTATTTCATTTGAGTCCTTAACTTTTCCTCTCAACTTCATCACAAGACTGTCTTCATAGTTTATATGAGGCCATACTGTTAAGTGCTTTCTCAGATTATTTCAACTGCTTAGATGCCTTGGCAACTTAAATATAGCGGTGGTACATTCCCTTTCAACTAGGGATGTCAACTGGGTCCCGTTTAATCCCGATTAAAGTCCACTAGTGGTATGATAGTTCAAAAGAGTTTTCGTTTTTTGAGGAAAATGAACTAGGGAGGTAGCAAAAAACTAACTAGATGGGACTGGCGGATGCCGTTTATTTGCCACTTACATCCCTAGTTTCATCTTACCATTTTAATTTCTTTTTGGCTGATGCTGCTTCGAACCATTTAAATATAGTTTGCCATGCTCGGCAATAATTCGTCCGTCGTTTACCATGTAAGCTTACTGCCTGGATCATACGATAACTATCTCTTACTTATGTCCAGCGGAAACCTTTCAGGATGCCGTTCACACTAGGACACAATGTACAACCCCAGAATCTATTTGTGGAAGCAGTGCGCCATCCATGTTACCAGATGGTAGCAGTTCAGAGGCAACACCGCCGGAGAGCAGTCTGAGCACAGATATTATAGTGCTGGAGCTCTACTAGAGGCAGAAAGAGATGGTGTGGCTGCCATGAATGAGGTAATCTTTATCTTGAGGCTGGAAATTACGGAATTAGCGGCACGCATTATGCAAGCAACCCAAGAATTGGAGGAAGTAAGAATGTTGCATTTGAAGACGGAGGAGGTCCTGCTATTTCTGCTATCTGAATCCCAAGGTAATCCCGGTTCTTCTTTAGATACCAGTTGAAATTGTCATTAGATTATTGTACTTGCATGTTGTGTCATGTCTCTAAATGGATTATGTTGCAAGACCCCCTATGTTGTCCATGTGTTGTAATGATCCAAATTTTTTAGGCGAGGTAATCCTCAGTACTTGTATGATTGGCATAAGGTGAACTGTTTTTCGTGTGAGCATATTGTATTGGATGAAATAACTGTTTGACTCAGAGTGTATCCAACCTACTGATTTCGAAGATCACGACATTTCTAAATCATAATCATATATAAATGTGGAATAAATCTTTGTTGTGGTTTTGAAGAAATAAATAACAAAACGTATAATTATCTGTGGATATTCGTAATCGAATACAAATTGGATTTGAATTTAGTTTGCCAGGGCCCAGGGCAAACGTGAATGCTAATTCTCCCAAGTTTTGAACGAAGCGGCTAAACACCCACTATAATTTGTGGGCTGCCCGAAGCAAGTGTTTGCGAGATGGAAATTACTATCTACCCCTGACACTTGACATCCTTATCGACCGGATTTACACTGCTGTCGATAGGGGTAGACTAGTAACTTCAATCAGACGTGACACGACGGCCTCTGAGCCCATTCAGACACGGTGGGCGCCAAACGTGGGCGGCAAAACACATTTGATTCAAGCTCGTCCGAAAGACATGTGTCTCTTCCTCCATTTCCCCATTCATACACGGTGGGCGGCAAAGCAAACTCTCCTCGTCCGAAATCGATGTAGGCTAATATTTTAAATAGGGGCAGATGTGTAACTTCCATCAGACGTGACACAACCGCCCTACCTGTCAGCCCCGTTCATACACCGTGGGCGCCAATCGTTGGCGGCAAAACACCCTCTCCTCGCCCGAAATAGTTACCGGCAAATATTTGGGAGATGCGAGACTACCGTCCTATCCCGAACCGACGCGATGTCCAAAATTTTAAACGGGGGATAAGTTCGTAACTTTCCCCCATTTCAGAGAAGCGCGTCCCAAAGTTTGAGATCCCCCCTCCCCTCCATTTCCCCATTCATACACCGTCGGCGGCACGACAACCTCCGCACTGCGGCCAGCCTCCTCCGTCCGCCACCCCATCCTCCACCTTGCCGGAGCCGCTACCCCTACCCCGTCGTCCACTGCAAGAGATGGACGTCTCTCATCCACGGCGCTGGACCAGGATCCTTTCATCGCCTCCTCTCGCTTCATCGGCACTGTCGTCCACCTTGCCGTTGCCGCTCCTACGACCGCCTCGTCCACGGCAACAGGATATATCCCCCGACCCGGCCGTCTGCCGTCTAAAGTCTTCTTCCCCGCCGCTGACAGCCATCGCACCCGCAGCACCCTCAACGTATCAGCATAGGCCTACACGGCGTTGCAAGAGAGGTGGTACTCTTCCATATGTGCTTAAGTTATTGATCTCACTCGGAAAATAGATCGTAATTTGTTTACTGTACTTTTCTTGTCCATACCAAATCGTAGTGGCCAGTTGAAAGCAAACATTGGTTGCGAAGTAGCTTTGTCCGGTTTTCACCTTCAGATCCGCCATTGCACGGGCACTATACTCGTAAAGCTTATGGTTTCCCCCCTTTATATTCACTACCATCATCGTAGGTGCTTCGTGTCATGCTAGTACTGCTCCTCAAGACCTCAACCCAAAGCTTACGTTTGAAATACGAATCTGATATGATGCACATATCACTAAAACAGAGAACACTTAATTGGTCACCTAATGTTCCTATATTCGTTTCGAAAAGCATGTGCGCCACCCAGTGGTCCAGCTAGTTCCACTTTCCTGATTTTTCTCTTGATGCTTAGGGTTTTCCCCTTTTATTACTCTACTATGATCTGCGTAGGTGCTTTCTGTCGTACTAGCATTACTCCACCCTTCAAGCTAAACAACACAACACTCAGAATTCGAAAGCTTAGTTGTTCAAATATGATTGTGATATGATACTGATATTAGTTAACCGACACATTTAATTGGTTAGCTAAAGGTCCCACTTGAGTTTCCAAATGCATGTCGCGACATATAGAGAGACAACATAATTGCATTTCTTTGTCACTTGTTGACCGTACTTTCTTGTCCATACCAAATCTTAGTTGTTATTTCAAAGCAAACATCGGTTGCTAACTACCCTTTGCGCGGTTTGCAGCTTCAGATCTGCCATCCCACTGCCACGGTCAACACTGTACTCATCATGCTTATGTTTTCCCCATTTTATGATGACCACAATCAGCCTACGTGGTTCGTGTCGTAATAGCACTGCTCCACCCATCGAGCTAAACAAGCTTAGTTGTACAAATTCATATATGATATTATTGCTGATATTAGTAAAACTGAGAGATGTTTAATTGGTTAGCTAAATGTTCCTACTTTAGTTTCGAAATGCATGTGAGCCCACATATGGAGAGACCGGAAAGAATAGTATTTCTCTGTGCGCTCTGGTTCATCATGGGTGGCCAACCGACATTGTATTGAAAGACTTGTAATATCTTCAATCTGCTTGCTCTCCTGCTCTTCTTTAAGATGATACTCTTCTCTTGCGGTCGACTGGTCAGGTCGAGTTGTTCTCCCTTAGTATATTTTGAATCTGTCAGGTCAGGTCGACTTGTTCTTCTTTACTATATGTTGAAGCTGTCATCTCGAAGTGTCATCACTTCTGGAGCTCTCATATTTTGAGTAGTAGGCCACATTATATTAATGCACACAACAAATTACAGCATGCATGGCATCTTTTAAAAGAATTGCAGAGATAGCACAAAGGGGTTTACAGGGAGGCAGTATTGGATTAGAATCACTTCTGCATTACAAAGAAAATCTCACTTGTTTTTATGTTTTCATGCATGTCAGATATTGAACATTATCAAAATGAATATGAGAATGGGCGCATGAGGGGAATATTGCGGAAGGATCCACTGGCTAACAAACTTGGCATGGTGGAGGATGGCCTATCTTATTCACCCATCAAGGTGCTTGCTCTTACTTTGCAAAGTTGTATTGGTCGCACATATTTTGCATCTGACCTCTTGCATTACTTCTACTTTGTTACACCATCTGCTTAGTTTAAGCATCATATATGAGTATATGTCATACATATCCATTTTCTGTACCTATTCCATGTGTCATCACACTATGTTTTCCAGTCAAATGTTGTTCTTTCGTAATAGATGTCCAAAAGGAAGAGGGTGAGTGCAGATCCTCAAGGAGTACAAACTAGGTATTTGGAAAAGGTAGTGATACCTATTAAATCAGATAGATCAGCAGCCACAGAAAACACAGGCCCAACTGTACCACACTTTACCCCTACTCCAGTGGCCAAACCCCTATTAGAACTGCTGGGAGCCCAGCGTCAGGTACTGTCTATGATATCAATTCAAAATTTGAACTCCTAAATTTCTGCTTGTGCCTTACCTTCTCTCTTATATGAAAACTAATTTCATATGAATCTCCTTGCTCAAAGGATCATACGATCTCAAAACAATAATGGGATCTGCATTGCTCGTGTCAGTACCTCTCTCCCTTTTGCCTTGTAACGCTGTACTTAATTAATTTCTATTTGATTATGTATCATCAGTCTGCACCTGAGCTTCATTATCCTCTGTTTCTTCCAATATTATTTGATCTATATTTACTCTTTGCAAAATGTAGAATAATGGCAACACTTATAAAGAATTTTCTTTGGGGAATTTATTGAATTATCCTTCCATCAACATGGAGAAGGGCTTTGTCCAGCCCGTGTTAACATGTAATGTAAGTTCATCCTTCTCAAGCCTTCAAACTTTGTTCTATAGATTTGGATAGGCCTCATTTCCTCCACTCCTGTTTGCTTTGCTGTTTACATCTGATTGGATGTTTGCAACAACTACCAGTTTCAAATTGTAGTTGTAAAAACATGTTCCTTATGCAGAACAGATCCATTTATTTGCTTATATAATTGTGAAACCTGTTATGTGTCTCCTTGTTTCTCTTTCAGAGTCGTATCTCTTACGCCAGGCAGAACTTTAGGGAAGATAGTGAGCCAAACCATCTTGAGGACAGCGAGATGACCCCAAGGTCCTGTCTTGATGAAGACAGTGAGTTGAAGCTACTCACCAGAAGGTGTGAGACAACCTCTGTGTAGTCGCTGCCTCAATTAGTTCGACTTCTTCAGTCTCAACTTAAAATGGAAAGGCTTGCTTCAGCTCAGCTCCGACTTGAAGTCAAAGATGCAATGAAGATGTCAGAGGACTGCCGTGCACACCATCATGCCATAAATCTAGTGTTGATGCATCTATCGTTGACACAACTGAGGTCTACTCAGCATCTTCAGCTGTTTGGGGGGCCCGGCCTGGCCAGGCCCAGTGCCTTCTGAAGTGCTCTCAGTTTTGTATATTCTTTTGTCGGCGCGTTTATTTGCATTGGTGGCGAACTTTGATGCCCAGTGGATGTAATATGTGTGATAGCCATGGTAGCCTAGCGTAAGTTGCTTGCTTATTTATTTCCTTGTTGTCTTGTTTATTTGTTTGCTTGTAGTCATTGCAGTTCTTTTTCCGCGGTTTGCTAGTGGCTACAATAACCTATTTTTTAAACTAGGCCACAATAACCATGGGCTAATATTTACTGTAGTGACACTGGGCCTCCTACGGGCCATAGAAACAGTGGGCCTTCTACGGGCTGTAGAAACCGTGGGCCTTCTACGGGCCATAGAAACAATGGGCCTTCTACGGGCCGTAGAAACAATGGGCCTTCTACGGGCCGTATCATCAATGGGCCTTATACGGGCAGTATGATCGATTGGCCAAACATGGGCCAATAACAGGCCGCATTATGGCCGTAAACGGGCTAGAGTTGGAATCGTCCGTTCATGGGCCGACCATAATGGGCCATCGTTAATAGGCCGTATTTGATGACGCTATGAAAACGGCCCAACGTATTAACGGACCACAAACGGGCCGACTGTAACCACAGGCTGAATTTGGCCCACAAGCAGAAAATGACAGTAACGGGCCGTAAGTAAACGAATGCTGGAAATGAGCCCAAGAATAAATGGGCTCTGAGAAGGCCGAAAGATAACATGGCTGGAAACGGCCCAACGGAATAACGGGCCATTAATGGGTATAAAGTGATACACTGTTCATTATAGGCCAGTTTCACCACGGGCCGTTAATGGGTGTAAAGTGATACACTGTTCATTACGGGCCAGTTTCACCGTGGGTCGTTAATAGGCCAAGAGTTACATAGGGCCTCATATGGGCCGAAAGACATCATGGGCCATACATGGGCCAGAAGTGAAAACGGGCTGGAATCATATTGGATGGCCCAGATGACGCTGCTGGGCCTAATTCGGATAGGGCGTAATGGGCCTTGGGTTAGCGGGCTGTAAATGGGCTATATGCGAACAGGCCATTAACAGGCTTTACATGGGCCGGCCCGCCACCTTTTGACCAAGTCACACGGGCCGGCCTTTTCACAGGAATGGGCCTTTGTTGGGCCGTGCCACGTGTCGACGTATCATAGGCGCCTTCTGTCCAATGAGTGGATGACATCTGTCCCAACGATGAGCCGACACGTGTTTCCTCCAGCCAATGATGATTTTACACGTGGAAAATCCCCATTGGTCGGGGCTGTTAATGGGTTATCGGATCCAAAACCCGACCCGATAGCTTAACGGCGTTCCGTTACGGTGGATGCCACGTGTCGGTCACCCTTGATGAAAGCACTTCTGTGACGCGCGATTTATCGTCATGGGAGTGGACACTTCCGTGATGATAATTTTGGTAATGTCATGGAACACTTCTACAACAGCACAGGTATGACTATCTTGATTCTTTCATAAAATCGTCATGGATGTACATGCATGACAAAAAACGCGACCTACTGTGACAAACACGTATCATCACGGAAGTGTATTTTTTTGTAGTGTATGCATCTTGTTCATCGTGATCGTAATTATATATATAATTTTTGGCCTCGCGAAGGAGAAAGCATCGCTCAAGCTTGGGGGATGCTTAAGTCAATGTTATATTCATGCCCCAATCATGAGCTCTCAAGAGAAATTATTATTCAAAAATTTTATGCTCGGCTTTCTTTCGATAATCGCTCCATGCTCGATACTTCTTGTACTGGCTCTTTTATGATGAAGACTATTGAATTCCAATGGGATTTATTGGAAATAATTAAACGCAACTCTGAAGATTGGGATCTCGACGAAGGTAAGGAGTCAAGTATAACACCTAAGTTTGATTGTGTTAAATCTTTTATGGATACAGATGCTTTCCGTGAATTTAGCACTAAATATGGACTTGACTCTGAGATAGTAGCTTCTTTCTATGAATCCTTTGCTACTCATGTTGGTCTCCCTAAGGAGAAGTGGTTTAAATATAATCCTCCCATTGAAGTAAAAGTAGTTGACCTATTAAAGTTGAAGAAAAGACTATCACTTATAATGATCCTGTTGTTCCTACTGCTTATATCGAGAAACCACCTTTCCTGTTAGAATAAAGGATCATGCTAAAGCTTCAACTGTGGTTCGTAAGATTAATACTAGAACACCTACACCCTCTGAGCAAATTAAAGTTGAACCTAGTGTTGCTATGGTTAAAGATCTCTTAGCTGATAATATTGATGGGCATGTTATTTACTTGTGTGATGAAGCTGCTAGAATTGCTAGACCTGATACTAAAAGTAAGCATAGCCCTGTTGTAGGCATGCCTGTTATTTCTGTCAAAATAGGAGATCATTTCTAGCATGGCTTATGTGATATGGGTGCTAGTGCTAGTGCAATACCTCATTCCTTATATAAAGAAATTATGCATGATATTGCACCTGCTGAGATAGAAGAGATAGATGTTACAATTAAGCTTGCTAATAGAGATACTATTCACCAGTTGGGATTGTTAGAGATGTTGAAGTCTTGTGTGGGAAAGTAAAATATCATGCTAATTTTCTTGTTCTTGGATCCCCACAAGATAACTTTTGTCCCATTATATTTGGTAGACCCTTCTTGAATACTGTTAATGCTAAGATAGACTGGAATAAGGATATTGTTTCTATTGGTTTAGGGGATATGTCTCATGAATTTAATTTTGCTAAATTTCATAGACAACCCCATGATAAAGAATTACCTAGTAAATATGAAATTATTGGTCTTGCTTCTATTGCCGTGCCTCCTAATGATCCTTTAGAACAATATTTGCTAGACCATGAAAATGATATGTTTATGAATGAAAGAAGGGAAATAGATGAAGTATTCTTTAACCAGGGACCTATTTTGAAACACAACTTGCCTGTTGAAATCCTAGGGGATCCTCCTCCACCTAAGGGTGATCCCGTGTTTGAGCTTAAAACTTTACTTGATACTCTTAAATATGCTTATCTTGATGAGAAAGAGATATATCATGTTATTATTAGTGCTAACCTTTCAGAGCATGAAGAAAAGAAATTATTGAAAACTCTGAAGAAGCACCGTGTTGCTATTGGATATACTCTTGATGATCTTAAGGGCATTAGTCCCACTCTATGCCAGCACAAAATAAAACTGGAGAAAGGCGCGAAACCGGTTGTTGATCACCAACGACGGTTAAATCCTAAGATGAAAGAAGTGGTAAGAAAAGAAATACTAAATCTTCTGGAGGCAGGTATAATTTATCCCGTTGCTGATAGTCAGTGGGTAAGTCCTGTCCATTGTGTCCCTAAGAAGGGAGGTATTACTGTTGTTCCTAATGATAAAGATGAATTGATCCCACAAAGAATAGTTACAGGCTATAGAATGGTAATTGATTTCCGCAAATTAAATAAAGCTACTAAAAAGGATCATTACCCTTTACCTTTTATTGATCAAATGCTAGAAAGATTATCCAAACATTCACATTTTTGCTTTCTAGATGGTTATTCTGGTTTCTCTCAAATACCTGTGTCAAAAGAGGATCAAGAAAAGACCACTTTTACTTGCCCTTTCGGTACCTTTGATTATAGACGTATGCCTTTTGGTTTATGCAATGCACCTGCTACTTTATAAAGATGTGTGACTGCTATATTCTCTAACTTTTGTGAAAAGATTGTTGAGGTTTTCATGGATGATTTCTCCGTTTACGGAACTTCTTTTGATGATTGCTTAAGTAAACTTGATCGAGTTTTGCAGAGATGTGAAGAAACTAATCTTGACTTGAATTGGGAGAAGTGGCACTTTATGGTTAATGAAGGTATTGTCTTGGGGCATTAAATTTCTGAAAGAGGTGTTGAAGTTGATAAAGCTAAAGTTGATGCTATTGAAAAGATGTCGTGTCCTAAGGACATTAAAGGTATAAGAAGTTTCCTTGGTCATGCCGGTTTTTATAGGAGGTTCATTAAGGACTTCTCTAAAATTTCTAGGCCTCTGACTAATCTCTTACAAAAAGATGTTCCTTTTGTTTTTGATGATGACTGTGTAGAAGCATTTGAAATACTTATGAAAGCTTTGATTTCTGCACCTATTGTTCAGCCTCCTGATTGGAATTTACCATTTGAAATCATATGTGATGCTAGTGATTATACTGTAGGGGCTGTTCTAGGAAAAAGAGTTGATAAGAAATTAAATGTTATCCAATATGCTAGTAAAACTCTAGACAGTGCCCAAAGAAACTATGCTACTAGTGAAAAGAAATTTTTAGCAGTTGTGTTTGCTTGTGATAAGTTCAGACCTTATATAGTTGATTCTAAAGTAACTGTTCACACTGATCATGCTGCTATTAAATATCTTATGGAAAAGAAAGATGCTAAACCTAGACTTATTAGATGGGTTCTCTTGCTACAAGAATTTGATTTGCATATTATTGATAGAAAGGCAGCTGAGAATCCCGTTGCAGACAACTTGTCTAGGTTAGAGAATGTTCTTGATGACCCACTACCTATTGATGATAGCTTTCCTGATGAACAATTAGCTGTGATAAATGCTTCTCGTACTGCTCCATGGTATGCTGATTATATTGTTGCTATGTTTATACCACCTAGTTTCACATACCAGCAAAAGAAAAAGTTCTTCTATGATTTGAGAAATTACTTCTGGGATGACCCACATCTTTATAAAGAAGTAGTAGATGGTGTTATTAGACGTTGTGTACCTGAGCATGAACATGAACAGATCCTACGCAAGTGTCACTCCGAGGCTTACGGAGGACACCATGCTGGAGACAGAACTGCACATAAGGTATTGCAATCCGGTTTTTATTGGCCTACTCTCTTCAAGGATGCCCGTAAGTTTCTCTTGTCTTGTGATGAATGTCAAAGAATTGGTAATATTAGTAGACGTCAAGAAATGCCTATGAATTATTCACTTGTTATTGAACCATTTGATGTTTGGGGTTTTGATTATATGGGACCGTTTCCTTCCTCTAATGGGTATACTCATATTTTAGTTGTTGTGGATTACGTTACTAAGTGGGTAGAAGCTATTCCAACTAGTAGTGCTGATCATAACACCTCTATTAAGATGCTTAAAGAAGTTATTTTTCCGATGCTTGGAGTCCCTAGATAGTTAATGACTGATGGTGGTTCACATTTTATTCATGGTGCTTTTCGTAAAATGCTTACTAAGTATGATGTTAATCATATAATTGCATCTCCTTATCATCCACAATCTAGTGGTCAAGTAGAGTTGAGTAATAGAGAGCTTAAATTAATTTTGCAAAAGACTGTTAATAGATGTAGAAAGAATTGGTCCAAGAAACTTGATGATGCATTATGGGCCTATAGAACTGCATACAAAAATCCTATGGGTATGTCTCCATATAAAATGGTTTATGGAAAGGCATGTCACTTACCTCTTGAACTAGAACATAAGGCATATTGGGCCATTAAAGAGCTCAACTATGATTTCAAACTTGCCGGTGAGAAGAGGCTTTTTGACATTAGCTCACTTGATGAATGGAGAACCCAGGCTTATGAGAATGCCAAACTGTTTAAAGAAAAAGTTAAAAGATGGCATGATAAAAGGATACAAAAACATGAGTTTAATGTAGGTGATTATGTATAGTTATACAACTCTCGTTTAAGATTTTTTGCAGGAAAACTCCTCTCTAAATGTGAAGGTCCTTACGTCATCGAGGAGGTCTATCGCTCTGGTGCCATAAAAATCAACAACTTCGAAGGCACAAATCTGAGGGTGGTGAACGGTCAAAGAATCAAACATTATATCTCAGGTAATCCTATAAATGTTGAAACTAATGTTATTAAAACTGTAACCCCGGAGGAATACATAAGGGACTGATACGTCTCCAACGTATCTATAATTTTTGATTGTTCCATGCTATATTATATTCTGTTCTGGATGTTTATTGGGCTTTATTATACACTTTTATATTATTTTTGGGACTAACCTATTAACCGGAGGCCAGCCCAGATTGCTATTTTTTTTGCCTATTTCAGTGTTTCGTAGAAAAGGAATATCAAACGGAGTCCAGACGGAATGAAACCTTCGGAACGTGATTTTCGGAACGAACGTGATCCAGAGGACTTGGAGTCTACACAAAGCAACAAACGAGGAAGGCATGAGGTAGAGGGCGCGCCTACCCCCTCTGGGCGCGCCCTCCACCGTCGTGGGCCCCTCGTTGCTTCACCGACGTAATTCTTCCTCCTATATATACCCATATACCCTGAAAACATCAGATATGGAGCAAAAACCCTATTTCCACTGCCGCAACCTTCTGTACCCGTGAGATCCCATCTTGGGGCCCTTTCCGGCGCTCCGTCGGAGGGGGCATTGATCACAGAGGGCTTCTACATCAACACCATAGCCCCTCCGATGATGTGTGAGTAGTTTACCTCAGACCTTCGGGTCCATAGTTATTAGCTAGATGGCTTCTTCTCTCTCTTTGGATCTCAATACCATGTTCTCCTCGATCTTCTTGGAGATCTATTCGATGTAATCTTCTTTTGCGGTGTGTTTGTCGAGATCCGATGAATTGTGGGTTTATGATCAAGTTTATCTATGAACAATATTTGCATATCCTCTGAATTCTTTTATGTATGATTGGTTATCTTTGCAAGTCTCTTGTAATTATCAGTTTGGTTTGGCCTACTAGATTGATCTTTCTTGCAATGGGAGAAGTGCTTAGCTTTGGGTTAAATCGTGCGGTGTTATTTCCCAGTGACAGCAGGGGCAGCAAGGCACGTATTGTATTGTTGCCATCGAGGATAAAAATATGGGGTTTATATCATATTGCATGAGTTTATCCCTCTACATCATGCCATCTTACGTAAAGCATTACTATGTTCTTATGAACTTAATACTCTAGATGCATGCAGGATAGCGGTCGATGCGTGGAGTAATAGTAGTAGATGCAGAATCGTTTCGGTCTACTTGTCATGGACGTGATGCCTATATACATGATCATACCTAGATATTCTCATAAATATGCTCAATTCTAGCAATTGCTTGATAGTAATTCGTTTACCCACCGTAATACTTATGCTCTTGAGAGAAGCCACTAGTGAAACCTATGGCCCCCGGGTCTATTTTCCATCATATAATCTTCCAATACTTAGTTATTTCCATTGCCGTTTATTTTACTTTGCATATTTATATACTCTTTATTATAAAAATACCAAAAACATTATCTTATCATATCTATCAGATCTCACTCTCTTAATTGACCGTGAAGGGATTGACAACCCCTTTATCGCGTTGGTTGCGAGGTTCTTGTTTGTTTGTGTAGGTGCGTGGGACTCGCGCGTGGTCTCCTACTGGATTGATACCTTGGTTCTCAAAAACTGAGGGAAATACTTACGCTACTTTGCTGCATCACCCTTTCCTCTTCAAGGGAAAACCAACGCAGTGCTCAAGAGGTAGCAGGGACACTTTCCAGAACGTTTCAGAGTCCAGAATGGAATAAGTACGTGGTATGGTAAGTAAACCGACTCCAAAACAGTTCTAATGGCAATTTTTCTTCGTTTTGGAATATTTAAGAAAATAGGAAAAATAAGAAGTAGCCCGGGAAGGACACGAGGCGTCCACGAGGGTGGAGGGCGCGCCCTACCCCCATGGGCGCACCCCCTGCCTCCTGGGCACCTCGTGTGCTCTCCAGACTCTGTTTTCTTGCACGATACTCCTTTTGGTCGGCAATAATTCATTATTTAATCTTCCGAAGGTTTTGACCACCGTACCACGTGAAAATCTCTTGTTTTGTTTCAAGTTGTTTTCTGCCAGGGTTGTCAAGGCCAGGCATCATGTCGTCTCCCTCCTCCTCCAACAATGAGGGCAACGATGCTTGGCTAATGAAGATAGAGCTGAAGAGAGAAGAGCCCGTAGAGATCAGCAAGGATGATGGGATCAAGAAGGCCATGGGGGATCAAGTTCTGGCAGTAGTAGACGAAGACATCCTTCAACCTCATCACAATCTCTTTACCCCAACGAAGATTGAAGCTTTCAAGATGATTGAGTTAGCTCGCATTCAAAACAAGTATCTCACCAATGAAAATATTTTGTTGAAGGAGCATATCATCGCACTCAATGGCATTATCCGCAAATTGGAGGATCTCCTACGCTCGATGTGCGACTATCCATCATCACCAACACCTTCTTCACCAACAAAGAAGAACTGAGTATCAGGTATGGGCACTCCCCTTGGCAACTGCCAAGCTTTGGGGAGTGCCACGGTATCGTATCACCATCACACTTTTATCTTTACCCTTTTTCTTAGTTCGATCCTTTTGGTAATATCTTGATCTAGTAGAATAAAGTTTTAGTATGTTCTAGTTTTGAGTTTTGCTTTATGATCCTTCTATGTAATCGAGTCCGTGAGCTATATATAATAAAGATTAGTGTTGAGTCAAGGGCTTGATTATCTTGCTATGATCTTGAGGGAATAAAATAAAAGATAAGATAAAGAATAAATAGAAATAAAGAGATCATATGGATCTTATGGAGAGTAATGACTTCACATATAAAGAGTATGATGAATAAAAGTTGTTGAGAGTTGACAAACATAGTTTTGGTCATCGTTGCAATTAATAGGAAGTAATAAAGAAAGGGAGGTTTTCACATATAAATATACTATCATGGACATATTTTATGATTGTGAGCACTCATTAAAATACGACATGCCAAAGACTTGACGTTGGACAAGGAAGACAACGTAATGGGTTATGTTTTCTTACATCTGAGATAAATTATATTGTCCTGGATCATCCAACATGTTGAGCTTGCCTTTCCCTCTCATGCTAGCCAAATTCTTTGCACCAAGTAGAGATAGTACTTGTGCTTCCAAATATCCTTAAACCCAGGTTTGCCATGAGAGTCCACCATATCTACCTATGGATTGAGTAAGATCCTTCAAGTAAGTTGTCATTGTTGCAAGCAATAAAAATTGCTCTCTAAATATGTATGATTTATTAATGTGGAGAAAATAAGCTTTATACGATCTTGTGATGTGGAAGAAATAAAAGCAACGGACTGCATAATAAAGGTCCATATCACAAGTGGCAATATAAAGTGACGTTCTTTTGCATTAAGACTTCGTGCATCCAACCATAAAAGCACATGACAACCTCTGCTTCCCTCTGTGAAGGGCCTATCTTTTATTCTTGTCTTATACTTCATGCAAAGAGTCAGGGTGATCTTCACCTTTCCTTTTTACATTTTATCCTTTGGCAAGCACAATGTGTTGGAAAGATCCTGCTATATGTAGCTAATTGGATGTGAGTTTTCATGAACTATTATTGTTGAAATTACCCTTGAGGTAAAAGGTTGGGAGGCAAAACTATAAGGCCCTATCTTTCTCTGTGTCCGATTAAAACTTCATAACCATAAATATCGCGTGAGTGTTAGCAATTGTGAAAGACTAAATGATGGTTGAGTATGTGGACTTGCTGAAAAGTTCTTATTGACTCTTTCTGATATTATGATAAATTGCAATTGCCTCAATGACTAAGATTAGAGTTTGTTGGTTCACAATGAAGTTTCTGATTCATACTTGAAATTGTGATTGAATTGTTACTTTAGCATAAGAGATCATATGCCAATATATATATGTTGTTGTTCTAAGAATGATCATGATGCCCTCATGTCCGTATTTTATTTTATCGACACCTCTATCTCTAAACATGTGGACATATTTTTCGATTTCGCCTTTCGTTTGAGGACAAGCGAGGTCTAAGCTTGGGGAGTTGATACGTCCATTTTGCATCATGCTTTTATATCGATATTTATTGCATTATGGGTTGTTATTACACATTATGTCACAATACTTATGCCTATTCTCTCTTATTTTACAAGGTTTACATGAAGAGGGGGAATGCCGGCAGCTGGAATTCCGGGCTGGAAAAGGAGCAAATATTAGAGACATATTCTGCGCATCTCCAAAAGTCCTGAAACTTCACAGGAGCACGTTTCAGAATATATAAAAAATATTGGGCGAAAGAAGTACCAGAGGGGGGCTACCCACCGTCCACGAGGGTGGGGGCGCGCCTTACCCCCTGGGCGCGCCCCTGCCTCATGGGCCCCCTGGCAGCCCTCTGATGCCCTTCTTTGGCTATATGGAGTCTTTCGTCGAGAAAAAAAATCATAAGCAAGCTCACGGGACGAAACTCCGCCGCCATGAGGCGGAATCTTGGCGGAACCAAACTAGGGCTCCGGCGGAGCTGTTCTGCCAGGGAAACTTCCCTCCGGGAGGGGGAAATCATCACCATCGATCCTC
This sequence comes from Aegilops tauschii subsp. strangulata, assembly GCF_002575655.3. NCBI lineage: Eukaryota > Viridiplantae > Streptophyta > Magnoliopsida > Poales > Poaceae > Aegilops > Aegilops tauschii. The sequence goes on along the minus strand of NC_053041.3, from coordinate 646,900,322 downwards.
TCATCGGGAGGGGGTCAATCTCCATCAACATCTTCACCACCACCATCTCATCTCAAACCCTAGTTCATCTCTTGTATCCAATCATTGTCCCCAAGCCTCTGATTGGTACCTGTGGGTTGCTAGTAGTGTTGATTACTCTTTGTAGTTGATGCTCGTTGGTTTACTTGGTGGAAGATCATATGTTCAGATCCATTATGCATATTAATACCCCTCTGATTATGAACATGAATATGATTTTTGAGTAGTTATGTTTTTTCCTGAGGACATGGGAGAAGTCTTGCTATAAGTTTTCATGTGAATTTGGTATTCGTTTGATATTTTGATGAGATGTATGTTGTCTTTCCTCTAGTGGTGTCATGTGAACATTGACTACATGACACTTCACCATTTTTTGGGCCTAGAGGAAGGCATTGGGAAGTAAAGAGTAGATGATGGGTTGCTAGAGTGACAGAAGCTTAAACCCTAGTTTATGAGTTGCTTCGTAAGGGGCTGATTTGGATCCTATGTTTCATGCTATGGTTAGGTTTACCTTAATACTTCTTTTGTAGTTGCGGATGCTTGCAATAGGGGTTAATCATAAGTGGGATGCTTATCCAAGGAAGGGCAGTACCCAAGCACCGGTCCACCCACATATCAAATTATCAAAGTACCGAACGCGAATCATATGAACGTGATGAAAACTAGCTTGACGATAATTAGCATGTATCCTCGGGAGCGCTTTACTTTATATAAGAGTTTGTCCAGGCTTGTCCTTTGCTACAAAAAGGATTGGGCCATCTTGTTGCAACTTATTTACTTCTATTACTTTCTACTCGTTGCAAATTACCTTATCACAAAACTATCCGTTACCGATAATTTCAGTGCTTGCAAAGAATACCTTGCTGAAAACCGCTTATCATATCCTTCTGCTTCGCATTGGGTTCGACACTCTTACTTATCGAAAAGGCTACGATAGATCCCCTACACTTGTGGGTCATCAGAAGTATATATATATATATATATTTTATCTTGGAGGACAAGCATACGGGAGAAAAACGAAGTACGAAGGTGTCCCAGGTGGGCACAACCGACCTGGGCGCGCCAGGCCTAGCGCGCCCTAGTTTCTTGTGCCCACCAGGGGTTGCTTCATGGGAGTTTCTTTATTTCCAAAATTCTAAAATATTCCAAAACTAATAAAAAATATTTTTTGCGGATTTTTCGGAGTCCGTTTACTTACCATATCACGTACCTCTTTATTTTGACGATCCTGGAGTGTTTCGGAAGGACTCTTTTATGTGTTCTTCCGGTGTCACAGTTTGGATAATATTATTTTCAACATTAATAGGCGTACCTGAGATATAATGCTTTATTCGTTGCCCATTGACAACCTTCGGGTTAGTACCTTCGGAATTATTTATTTTGATGGCTCCAGACCAATAAACCTCCTCGATGACATATGGGCCTTCCCATTTTGAGAGGAGATTTCCTGCAAAAAATCTGAAACGAGAGTTGTACAAAAGAACATATTCTTCGACTTTAAACTCACGCTTTTGGATTCTTTTGTCATGCCATATTTTAGCTTTTTCTTTGAATAATTTTGCATTTTCATAAGCTTTGGTTCTCCATTCATCTAATGAGCTAATATCAAATAACCTCTTTTCACCAGCAAGTTTGAAATCATAATTGAGCTCTTTGACTGCCCAATATGCTTTATGTTCTAATTCAAGAGGCAAATGACAAGCTTTTCCATAAACCATTTTATAAGGAGACATACCCATAGGATTTTTATATGCTGTTCTATAAGCCCAAAGTGCATCATCTAATTTCTTAGACCAATTCTTCCTGGACCTATTGACAGTCGTTTGCAAAACTAATTTATTTCTCTATTGCTAAGTTCAACTTGACCACTAGATTGAGGATGATAAGGTGAGTCAATTCTATGATTAACATCATACTTAGCAAGCATTTTACGGAAAGCACCTGAGCCACCATCAGTTATTAAATATCTAGGGACTCCAAACCTTGGGAAAATAACTTCCTTAAGCATTTTAATAGAGGTGTTGTGATTAGCACTACTGGTTCAAATAGCTTCTACCCATTTAGTAACATAATCAACAGCAACCAAAATATGTGTATACCCATTAGAGGAATGAAAACATCCCATGTAATCAAATCCCCAAACATCAAATGGTTCAACAGCAAGTGAATAATTCATAGGCATTTTTGGACGCTTACCGATATTGCCAATTCTTTGACATTCATCACAATATGAGACAAACTTACGGGCATCCTTGAAGAGCGTAGGCCAATAAAATCCAGATTGCAATACCTTATGAGCAGTTCTATCTCCAGCATGATGCCCTCCATAAGCCTCGGAGTGACATTCCTGTAGGATTTGTCCCTGTTCATGCTCAGGTACACAACGTCTAATAATACCATCTACTCCTTCTTTATAAAGATGTGGGTCATCCCAAAAGTAATGTCTTAAATCATAAAAGAATGTCTTCTTTTGTTGGTATGTAAAGCTAGGTGGTAAATATTTAGCAACAATGTAATTAGCATAATCAGCATACCAAGGAGTACTGTTAGCAACATTTATTATAGCTAACTGCTCATCAGGAAAACTATCATCAATAGGAAGTGGGTCATCAAGCACATTTTCAAGCCTAGACAAGTTATTAGCTACTGGGTTCTCAGCTCCTTTTCTATCAATGATATGTAAATCAAATTCGTGTAGCAAGAGAACCCATCGAATAAGTCTAGGTTTAGCATCTTTCTTTTCCATAAGATATTTAATAGCGCAAGGTCTGTGTGAACAGTTACTTTGGAATCAACAATATAAGGTCTAAATTTATCACAAGCAAACACCACTGCTAAGAATTCTTTTTCAATAGTAGCATAATTTCTTTGAGCACTATCTAGAGTTTTACTAGCATAATGAATAACATTCAATTTCTTATCAACACTTTGTCCTAGAACAGCACCAACAGCATAATCACTAGCATCACACATAATTTCAAAAGGCAAGTTCCAATCAGGTGGTTGAACAATAGGTGCAGATATTAAGGCTTTCTTGAGTGTTTCAAAGGCTTCTAAAAAATCATCATCAAAAACAAAAGGAATATCCTTTTGCAAAAGATTAGTAAGAGGCCTAGAAATTTTAGAAAAGTCTTTGATAAATCTCCTATAGAAACCAACATGACCTAGGAAACTACGAATACCTTTGATGTCCTTAGGACATGGCATTTTCTCAATTGCATCAACCTTAGCTTGATCCACTGCAATACCTCTTTCAGAAATTTTATGACCCAAGACAATGCCTTCATTGACCATAAAGTGGCACTTCTCCCAATTCAAGACAAGATTTGTTTGTTCACATCGATGCAAAACTTGCACAAGATTGCTTAAACAATCATCAAAAGACTTCCCATAAACAGAAAAGTCATCCATGAAAACCTGAACAATCTTTTCACAAAATTCAGAGAATATAGCAGTCATGCATCTTTGGAAGGTAGCAGGTGCATTCCATAAACTAAAAGGCATACGTCTATAAGCATAGGTTCCAAAAGGACAAGTAAAAGTGGTCTTTCCTTGATCAGGTTGAGAAACAGGTATTTGTAAAAAGCCAGAATATCCATCAAGGAAGAAAAAGTGTGTGTGCTTAGATAATCTTTCAAGCATTTGATAAATAAAAGGCAAAGGGTAATGATATTTTCTTCTTGCTTTGTTTAATTTTCTATAATCAATTACCATACTATAGTCTGTAACAATTCTTTGTGGAACAAGTTCATTCTTATCATTAGGAACAAAAGTTATACCTCCTTTCTTAGGGACCCAATGAACATGACTTACCCATCTACTATCACCTGTGGATAGATTATACCTGCTTCCAGAAGTTTTAATATTTTCGTTTTTACCACTTCTTTCATCTTCGTGTTTAACCGATGTTGGTGATCAACAACGGGTTTAGCATCAGGTTCCATATTAATTTTGTGCTGACATAGAGTGGCACTAATGCCCTTTAAATCATCAAGAGTATATCCAATAGCAGCTCGGTGCTTGCTTAGAACTTTCAATAATCTTTCTTCTTCATGTTCTGAAAGGTTAGCACTAATAATAACAAGATATATCTTCTTTTCATCAAGATAAGTGATACATCTCCAATGTATCTATAATTTTTTATTGTTCCATGCTATTATATTATCTGATTTGGATGTTTAATGGGCTTTAATATACCTTTTTATATTATTTTTGGACTAACCTACTAACCAAAGGCCCAGTGCAAATTGCTGTATTTTTTTGCCTATTTCAGTGTTTCGCAGAAAAGGAATATCAAATGGAATCCAAATCGAATGAAACCTTCGGGAGAGTTATTTTCGTAACAAACGCAATCCAGGAGACTTGGAGTGGACGTCAAGGAAGCAACGAGGCGGCCACGAGGTAGGAGGGCGCGCCCAGGGGGTAGGCATGCCCCCACCCTCGTGGGCCCCTTGTGGCTCCGCTGACCTAATTCTTTCGCCTATATATACTCATATACCCCGAAAACATCCAAGAGCACCACGAAACCCTATTTCCATCGCCGCAACCTTCTGTACCCATGAGATCCCATCTTGGGTCTTTTTCCGCCGCTCGGCCGGAGGGGGAATCGATCACGGAGGGCTTCTACATCAACACCATAGCCTCTCCGATGACGTGTGAGTAGTTTACCATAGACCTTCAGGTCCATAGTTATTAGCTAGATGGCTTTTTCTCTCTCTTTGGATCTCAATACAAAGTTCTCCTCGGTTCTCTTGGAGATCTATTCGATGTAATTCTTTTTGCAGTGTGTTTGTCGAGATCCGATGAATTGTGGGTTTGTGATCAAGATTATCTATGAACAATATTTGATTCTTCTCTGAATTCTTTTATGGATGATTTAATATCTATGCAAGTCTCTTCGAATTATCAGTTTGGTTTGGCCTACTAGATTGATCTTTCTTGCAATGGGAGAAGTGCTTAGCTTTGGGTTCGATCTTGCGGTGTCCTTTCCCAGTGACAGCAGGGGCAGCAAGGCACGTATTGTATTGTTGCCATCGAGGATAAAAAGATGGGGTTTATATCATATTGCTTGAGTTTATCCATCTACATCATGTCATCTTGCCTAAGGTGTTACTCTGTTCTTATGAACATAATACTCTAGACGCATGCTGGATAGCAGTCGATGTGTGGAGTAATAGTAGTAGATGCAGAATCGTTTCGGTCTACTTGTCGCGGACGTGATGCCTATATACATGATCATGCCTAGATATTCTCATAACTATGCGCTTTTCTATCAATTGCTTGATAGTAATTTGTTCACCCACTGTAGAATTTGCTATCTTGAGAGAAGCCACTAGTGAAAACCTATGGCCCCCGGGTCTATTCTCCATTATATTATTCTCCCAACAACTAGCCATTTCTGTCGCCGTTTATTTTGCAATCTTTATTTTCCAATCTATACAAAAAATACCAAAAATATTTATCTTATTATCTCTATCAGATCTCACTTTCATAAGTGACCGTGAAGGGATTGACAACCCCTTTATCGCGTTGGTTGCGAGGTTCTTGTTTGTTTGTGCAGGTACGAGGGACTTGCGTGTAATCTCCTACTGGATTGATACCTTGGTTCTCAAAAACTGAGGGAAATACTTATGCTACTTTGCTGCATCACCCTTTCCTCTTCAAGGGAAAATCAACGCATGCTCAAGAGGTAGCAAGAAGGATTTCTGGTGCCGTTGCCGGGGAGATCTACGCACAAGTCAAGACATACCAAGTACCCATCACAAACTCTTATCCCTCGCATTACATTATTTAACATTTGCCTCTTGTTTTCCTCTCCCCCACTTCACCTTTGCCTTTTCTTCGCCTTCTTCCCGTATGTATCTTTGTTTGTGTTTCATTGTGCCTTCCATTTGCTTGCATCTTTGCTTGCTAAAAATCTATTGATATGGATCCACTTAAAGTGTTCTACTTGTATCATCTTCGATCCTTATGCGCTCGTGCTGAAACCCCAACTAGCCTAGTTGATGGGAAATCTTTAGATCAGCATGCTTTGTGCGTCACCGTTTGTCTGAAAAAGGGAGACTCTTATGGGATGAAATAAACAGATTCACTACAGGAAACAGCTACTTTGCCGTCTGCCATGGCGGACGGCAAAGGCTCGAAAGGCGGACGGCAAAGACCTTTGCCGTCAGTCGTGGACGGCAAAAGGCTCCGGCAAAGAAGGCTACGGTAAACAGCTGCTTTGCCGTCTGCTTCCTGGCGGCGGACGGCAAAGGCTCTTTGCCGTCCGCGGCGGACGGCAAAGAGGGCGGGCGGCAATAATTGCGCTGTCAGTCCGTTATGTGGCTAACGGCAGACCTTTGCCGTCCGCCGTAGATGGCAAAGAGCCTTTGGTCTTTGCCGTCCGCCTTATGATGTCATGTACACGTCACTAGATGGCAGGTTCTTTGCCGTCTGCCACTGATGGCAAAGTGCAGGTTCTTTGCCGTCTGCCACGGACGGCAAAGTCTTTGCCGTCTGCCACTGTAGGCAAACTGACCAAATGGGTCAGCTCCCAGGAAGCACAGTTGGCTGCCACGTGGCTTCTTTGCCGTCCGCGGCAGACGGCAAAGGCTCTTTGCCGTCGGTGGCAGACGGCAAAGAGCCTGCATATTGTCTGTTTTTTCTGTTTTTTATTAAATCCCACAATTTGCAGCACATATCACATATATAAGTTTCATATCCAGCACTTATCCAACACATATCTAGCACATATCACATATCACATATCCAGCACATATCACATATCACATATCCAGCACATATCACATATATAAGTTTCATATCCAACACATATCTAGCACATATCACATATCACATATCACATATCCAGCACATATCACATAACACATATCTAGATACAATGCAAAGTTTCATCAAAGGAAAAGCAAGCACTCCATCATAGCAAGCTAGCTTCCATCAAGTGAATGAAATCTGCAAAATGGTAAATAAGAAAGTTAGAAATAGGTGACTAGAACAAGAAGAAGACTAGAACAAGAAGAAGACTAGAACAAGAAGAAGACTAGAACAAGAAGTATATGTCATTTATGAGCTAACTTAGGTGAAATGGATCATATATGAGCTAACTAAGTTGAAATGGGTTGTTTATGAGCTAACTTAGTTGAAATGGATCATTTATGAGCTAACTTAGTTGAAATGGGTCGTTTATGAGCTAACTAAGGTGAAGGGCATCGTTTTTGAGCTAAGTAAGGTGAAATGGGTCATTTTGGAGCTAACCTAGGTGAAATGGGTCCTTTTGGAGCTAACCTAGGTGAAACGGGTCATTTTAAAGCTAACGTAGGTAAAATGGATCATTTAGGAGCTCATCTACGTAAAATGGGTCATTTTAGAGCTAATTTAGTTGAAATGGATCTTTTTGAGCTAACTTACGTGAAATGGATCATTTAAGAGCTAATTTAGGTGAAATGGATCGTTTTTTAGCTCACTTAGGTCAAATGGATCGTTTATGAGCTAAATTAGTTGAAATGGATCGTTTATGAGATAACCTAGGTAAGATGGGTCATTTTGGAGTTAACCTAGGTGAAATGGGCCATTTTAAAGCTAACGTAGGTAAAATGGATCATTTAGGAGCTAATGTAGGTAAAATGGGTCATTTTTGAGCTAACTTGGATGAACTGCATCATTTATAAGCTAACCTAGGTAAAATGGGTCATTTTGGAGGAAAATAAGCTAACTCTAGGTCATTATGGTAAGCATATTGGAGGAAATAAAGCTAAGTCTAGGTCTTTATGCATTTGTTAAGCAAAACACTAGAGAAACTTACCGTGATCAGGGAGGTGTAGGAGCGGGGTGGCTAGTGCCGCTACCTGGAGAAGGATCGTGCGATGCGTTTCTGGAGTTAAGCTGCACCAAAGATCATTTCCAATGTCTCGTTAGCATTACGACACTCAAATGTTAAGACTACCAAGTAATGTCCATTCAAACTAAACTCACCGTGCTCCCAGGAGCAATCACTGGCATCGGCGGAGCGGGCTGACCGGACTTCTCGCACACAGACTGCACATTTGGTTTTCAGAACAGAGTCATACTAGTTAGTAATGAGACTCAAATGTTAAGACTAGCAAGTAATCTGCAGAAGAAACTTACCACAAGGAGCTCGTACATGGCCCTTGCCTGCATGTCATTCCGTGCCCTCTCGTCCTCCATCATCTTTCTCGTCCTCTCCATCTCCCGCTGCCTCTCCGCCGCCTCCGCCAGAAGTTTCTCCGTTCTATCTCTCTCAGTCTGTATAGCAGCCTGCAACACCGCTCACATGACCATTTGTAATCATTGATGGAAGCGCACACAATGTAATGGAGAAAGATAACTGAGTACGTATCACTAACCTTGATGGCGAGTTGCACTGGCCGTTCACGAGGCCTTACCTCAGGAGCGGAGCTCGACTGGCGCGCCTTGATCTCCGGGAGAGTGCTAGGACAACGGATAAGTCCATCTCCAATGGCTATGGAGCCATGGGACCTCCCGCCACCAGATATCATCACCAGCTCTGGATCAATGGGACCCTGGCTCGGGTTAAAGTCCTCCCCTTTCCTCGCCTTCCCCTCATCTCTATATCTCACGAGCTTGTTGTGGGAGGAGATGTTGGTGAAGTTGTTTGCATCATCGAGGTCAGACTGAGAGAAAGCCTTGACTTTCTTGTAAGAGCCAGTGTGGGCCATGGCATACAGGTCGTACACCTCTGGCACCTTATCCGCCTTATTGTGGCGTGCCCGAAAGAGAGAAACAATGAAAATTAGTAATTAAAGGGCTCAAGCTAGCATGATGAATGAATTGCATGAATCATGAAGCAAACTACATACCCAGTTGCGCCCGAACTGATATAAGTTGGAGCTGCCTTGATGGTGTGGCACACCTTCCATTTGGGCACGTTTGTCCTTGGCCTGGTTGTGGAGGGCTAGCCATTCTTGTGAGCACCACTCATCGACCAACACCTCCCAACAATCCATCCGATCCGCACACCATCTCGGAGGCGCCTAAGTTAGCAAATAGAAACTTGAGCGCTACGGCTAAGAATTACTAAATGAAGGAACTTAAGTAGAAGGCCTTAAGAATTACCTTCATGTACTGCTCCTTACTCAGGAACTTATCGCGGCACGCCGGCTTGGTCTTCTTGATACCACGCAAGGCGTAGCAGTCTCGAACAGCCTGCACCCGAGCCTCGTGCCGTAAGTTCTGGAGTAGGCGCTTGCAGACGTTCTGGATAACATTTGCGCAGTCCTCCTCGTATCGCTCCTCACACCTGTAGAATGTCTGCAATCAAATGAGACAATATTGATTAGTACAATTAATAACTAGCTAGTTGAAGATTTTGAAATGTGTAAAGGAGAAATTACCCAGAACGTCCTGATCACCATGTCTGCCCTCATGTCGCACACGACACCGTCGATAATGACATCCGGCAGGGCCGGGGCAGCCACGTAGTGCTCCCAGCACAACCCAAGCTCTGGAAGCCGACCCTCACCAGGCAACGTGACAAACCCCGGGAAGTTTTGCCGGCAAAGAATTCCAAGGACGGAGTTGGGCCGGCGGACACTCTGATGGTGGTCCCAACCCTTGCAGCATGACAAGGCCAACGCATTAGTTATTTGAAGAAACGTGAATGCAGAAGGTACAAAAATATTAAATGCACTTACGTACCTCTCCCCATCAGGGAAGATCAACCACCTCTGCTCGCGGGTCGCCGGCACGGACGGGAGCCGTGTAGCACCACGCTGGTAGATGGTGCCACCCTCCTCCTCAAGATCAGTCGGCTCCCCGCCATCATCAGCATGGCCACTCGGCTCCTCGGGCTGATCCGGCCAGGTACCCCATCCGGACGTGTGCTCCTCCGGGCTCTCGTGGGCCAAACTCTCGTGGGCCGAAGGCCAGTCGACCCGAGGCTCGTGGGCCCAAGACCCGTGGACCGGAGGCTCGTGGACCGGAGTCCGTGTAGCCTCCTCCTCGGACGAGTCCACCCTAGCAGTCACGTGCTCGGGTGAAACAGCTGGGGGTGGCGGCGAGGAAGGCGCCCTAGGAGTCACCCTACCTCCTCTCCCGCGACCACGTGCCCCACCTCCTCTCTTCCTACCTCGTCCCCTGCTGGGCACCGCGGTGGACGAAGAAGGGCCCGGCGGTGTGGACATACTGTCCAGCAACGCTCGGCGAAGAGGTACGTCTGGAATCGAAGACCTCATACCACGCGCCGAGGAAGAAGGGGCCTTGGCGCGCTCCCGACCAGCGCCCACCATCTTTCAACACCTGCCATGACAAACAGTAAACGAAACTAGTACAACATAAAAAAAAGACCAACATGAATAATAATATGTGTATCACTTAAGTGTATCATCATCAAGTACAACATTAAAAAATTTAATACCTGACACTACTAATAATCTCGATCAGTATCATCAATAAATGCATAATCATCATCATCACTATAATCAATGATGGGCTCATAGGGTTCAGTGGCATCAACATGTGCAAGGCCACCTTGACATAATCGGTCAAGCAATGACAGGTCATCCGCAGCAGTAACCTCTTCTTGTTCCGGCTCTTCTTGTTCCTCCTCTGGGGTGATGTCGGATTCACTGTCGCTGTCTACTTCAATGTTTTGGGGTGAAGTATAGCGGTTCTTGAAACGCTTTTTGGAAAGACGTGTCTCTTGGAAGAATTCTCCTTCATATGTGTCTGGGTTAATGTGAGGTTCATAATCCTCTTCCTTTGGGGGAGATAGTCTAGCACGTGGCGGCACTTCATAAACGACATCCCAACCTTTCAGATTTGGATTAGTTTGGCAGGCCCACGGTAGATAGAATACTTGGGTCGCCTGTTGAGCCGTAATATAGACATCAGGAACATCTAAATGGGTGCTTTGGTTGATTTCAACTAGCCCTATATGTTCATGAGTTCTTCTAGTCTCCTTCGGCTGAAACCAATAACATTTGAAGACTACGACATTCGGTGGGTTTTCACCATAGAATAGAAGTTCATAAATTGCTTCAACTCTCCCATAATACTCGGTACCTCCTTCGCCGATAGCAGATACACAACAATTTGTAGACTTTCGGTCGGCCATAGATAGCTCTTTGCCATAGGTACGAAAGCGATACCCGTTGATATCGTATTTGTCAAATGAACGGACCTTATAGTCAAAACCATTAGCGACTTGTCTCAATTCGGCGTCCATAGACTCTGAATTAGCCTACAAGTTTAATATGAAAGGATTGTTGCATTACGCACAAATTAGCGAATGAAACCGGGATAGCCGCCTACAAATTAGCCTACAAGTCTAATAGAAATTACCGTTTGTTTGAACCAAGAGATGAAACCGGGATAGCCGCCACCTTGCTTTGCGAGAAGCTCATACTCTTCGACAGAATCCTTTTGGATCACCGCTCCATACGAGAATAAGGCGACGTATCGACTGTATGAAATATCCAGGAATAAGAGCAGTTCAAAGGAAATAGAAGTTGCGAAACTATGTACCGAGAACTTACTCGATGTACGGCCGCACTTCTATCAGGTTGTTGAAGATATACAACGAAATGGTCCGCCATTGTTCGTTATCCAAAGATACTGGATTTGAAACACTGGCTGGTGCGAGATTCCCTTTGAATAGGCTGAGGTTGGATCCACCCTTTTTAGGGTCGTCAGCATTGTACCGAGGCTTCGGATTATGCAAATGACGATTTTTGGCTTCGTAGTGTGCTGTCACGAAGTTTGCCGCCTCCTCAGTGATGAATGCCTCAGCCATCGATGCTTCAATTCTACGTTTATTTTTACATTTTTGTCGAAGCGTCTTCTGCATCCTCTCAGTTGGGTAGCACCAACGATTTTGCACGGGCCCCCCCAATCTTGCCTCGGTCGGGAGATGCAAAATCAAATGTTGCATTGGATTAAAGAAGCCCGGTGGAAAGATCTTCTCTAACTTGCAGATCAACTCCGGCGCCAACTCTTCCATTTCTTCTAGCACGCCAGGCGATAGTTCTTTCGCACAAAGAACACGGAAGAAATAGCTGAGTTCTGCCAGTACTAGCCATTCATCCTCAGTGATGAAGCCACGCAACATCACCGGCATTACCCGCTCAATCCATATGTGCCAATCTTGACTCTTGAGACCAAATATCTTCAATTTATCAAGACTGGCTCCCATCGGGGAACATCAACTGCATTTTCACCCACAAGATAATTTCCCTCATAGCGGGCCTTCCAAGATTGAACCATGCCTTTGGCTTCATCCAGTTCTGCTTTCCTTTCGGTTCTTTCATGTTTTGTAACGGCCTATCACATAGCGCCTCCAGATCGACTCTAGCCTTAGTATTATCCTTTGACTTCCCATCTATGCCGAACAATGTACCAAAAAGTGCCTCGGCGATATTCTTCTCAGTGTGCATCACGTCGATGTTGTGTGGGCAAAGGAGGTCTTTGAAGTAAGGCAGATCCCATAAGCATGTTTTGTGAGTCCAGGCGTGCTTAGAATTATACCCCTTGAAGTACCCTGGACGCTCGGGATCTGGCTCGAGAGCGTTTAACTGATCCAGGGTCTGTTGGCCTGTCAATGCATGTGGTGCAGAGTTTTTGACAACTCTACCTCTGATGAAGTTCTTCTTGTCTTTCCTGAACTTATGGCGAGGATTCAGGAACTCTCTATGCATGTCGAAGCAAGAAAACTTGCGACCGGCCTGAAGCCAACGAAACTCAAGAGCTCCCTTGCATGTGGGGCACGGGAACCTTCCATGCACACACCAGCCAACGAATAGCGCATACGCCGGCAAGTCATGCGTCGAGTACTTGTACCAGACACGCATTATGAAGTTCCTTTTGCTATAGGCATCGTATGTCTTGAACCCATTATCCCAGGCTTCTTGCAATTCGTCCTTAAGCGGTTGCATGTACACATTCATATTTTCCCCGGATAGTTGGGCCCTGGAATTATCAACGTCAGGAAAATGTTCTTTCTTTGCATAATCTGTCCGGGGGGGAGATTGAGTGGAAAGACAAATACGGGCCAACAACTGTATTGGGCTGCCGTCATACCAAACACACTGAACCCATCCGTGCTGATGCCGACTCGAGGATGCCTCGGATCTGCCGCTTTGTCACCATGTAATTCATCAAACTTTTTCCACGCAACACCATCCGATGTGTGTACAATCATCAGATTCCCATCTGCATCTAGTTCGGTTCTTTTGCCCGTTTTGTGCCATGTCATCTGTCTGGCCGTCTCTTCGACCATGAAAAGACGTTGAAGTCTTGGTACGATTGGCATATACCGAAGAACACTAACGGGGATTTTGGTCTGTGTCTTCTCACCCATACCGTTGTCTACCACAACATACCTGGAAGACTTGCAAATGGGACAATAGTTCAAGTCCGCATAGTCAAGCCTAAACAAGACACATCCTTTCTCACAGGCATGTATCTTATCATAGGGCATCTTCAGAGCACGGAGGATTTTGTCCGACTGGTATAGGTTTGCAGGCATTACATGGCCTTTGGGTAGAAAGCGTCCAAATACTGTCATCATTGCATCGTAGCATTCTCTGCCCAAGTTGAACTGAGCCTTCAGAGCCATTACTTGTGAGATGGCATCCAACTGACAAAGCTCAGTGTGCTCATGGAGTGGACGTTTTGAAGACTCCAACATTTCATTGAAGGCCTTTGCAGATTCCTCCATCTCCTCGTCCGAATCCCGAGCATCATCAAAGTCTTGCACCATGTTTTCCATCCCGGTACCATGCTCGTCGGTGCGACGACGATCCACCTCAGCTCGGTCACGTTGGGCAGACTCACCATGAAATGTCCACACCGTATAATCGGGCGTAAAACCACTCTTCTGCAGGTGTTTGCCCATTTCAGCCTCTGTCCTCTTTTCCCAATTGCCGCACCGTAAACACGGGCACCAGGTTTTCCTCTGGCCATTTGCAAATGCGGCTCGCACAAACCCCTTGGTTTTTGTGAACCATTCAGTGCTCCATTTGTTCTGACCAGTGTGACCGGTGTACATCCACGCACGATCACTCATCTTGACTTTCAGAGCTACTAGACACACAACAATATATATATATATATATATATATATATATATATATATATATAATTCACCATGTATGTATTCATCAGTTGATCTACTTTGTCAATTTTATTACGTCCATGCAACCTACACTCTAATAGGTAATGATAGGTCCCAATCCCACCCGAGTATGTTTAGATTGGGTTCATTTTCCCATGCTATGCTCCGGATCCTACGCAAAATTTTGGCAGCACCTCCCCGCTGTTCTCCTGATACACGTCTCTGCAATAAACAGAGAGGATGTGTACCCGGAGAACAACAGGGGAGGCACTGACGAAATTTATGCGTCGGATCCGGAGCAAAGCATATGGGAAAACGAACCCAATCTAAACATACTCGGGCTGTCCATGGATAGCGTTGGACAATTCGAAAGAATGAAGGTTATAAATATGCAAATGCATGCATATTTATAACTATGACGCTTTCGAACGGGAGACACATATTGGTTACGCATACTGATGATTCAAGACACATATGTAGCTAGCTATCAAGTTTCATCGGAATAGATCAAATAATTAATGGGGGAGGAGGACATGTCATTTGTGCTCACCCACGAACGAAGGGGCAGAGCTCGTCGAACGCACGGCGAGGTCGTCGAACACCAAACCTCGCAGCGATGAAACAACTGCACATTTAAAACTACCCGATCAACACAATTATATATGATGTTTTTCATAACAAAATCGAAAGATATATGACCTAACTAATAATTCACAAATATATGACCCCGTCGGCTTCTGGAAGGCCAAAGAACACCTTTTCGGGAGGTGTCGGGGGTCGGGGTGTCGTGTCGGTCTCGGGGTGCCCTGTCGGGGTCGGGGTCTCGGGGTCGGGGTGTCGGGTCGGGGTGTCGGGTCGGGGTGCCGGGTCGGGGTCGGTGTGCCGTGTCGGTGTCGGGGTCGGGGTGTCGGGTCAGGCTCGGGGTCGGGGTGTCGGGGTCGGGGTCCGGGTCGGGGTATCGTGGTCGGGGTCTCGGGGTCGGGGTGCCGGGTCGGGGTCGGGGTGCCGTGTCGGTGTCGGGGTCGGGGTGTCGGGTCAGGCTCGGGGTCGGGGTGTCTTGTCGGGGTGCCGAGTCGGGGTCGGGGTGCCGTGTCGGTGTCGGGGTCGGGGTGTCGGGTCAGGCTCGGGGTCGGGGTCTCGGGGTGGGGGTGTCGGGTCGGGGTGCCGGGTCGGGGTGTCGGGTCGGGGTGTCGGGTCGGGGTGTCGGGTCGGGGTGCCGGGTCGGGGTCGGGGTGCCATGTCGGTGTCGGGGTAAGGGTGCGTGTGGTGTCAGGGTGTCGGTGTCGGGGTGTCGTGTCGGTGTCGGGGTCGGGGTCTCGGGGTCGGGGTGTCGGGTCGGGGTGCCGGGTCGGGGTCGGGGTGCCGTGTTGGTGTCGGGGTCGGGGTGTCGGGTCAGGCTCGGGGTCGGGGTGTCTTGTCGGGGTGCCGGGTCGGGGTCGGGGTGCCGTGTCGGTGTCGGGGTCGGGGTGTCGGGTCAGGCTCGGGGTCGGGGTGTCTTGTCGGGGTGCCGGGTCGGGGTCGGGGTGCCGTGTCGGTGTCGGGGTCGGGGTGTCGGGTCGGGGTGCCGGGTCGGGGTGTCGGGTCGGGGTGCCGTCTCGGGTTCGGGGTGTCGGGTCGGGGTGCCGGGTTGGGGTGCCGGGTCGGGGTCGGGGTGCCGTGTCGGTGTCGGGGTAAGGGTGGGTGTGGTGTCAGGGTGTCGGTGTCGGGGTGTCGTGTCGGTGTCGGGGTCGGGGTCTCGGGGTCGGGGTGTCGGGTCGGGGTGCTGGGTCGGGGTCGGGGTGCCGTGTCGGTGTCAGGGTCGGGGTGTCGGGTCAGGCTCGGGGTCGGGGTGTCGGGGTCGGGGTCGGGGTGTCGGGGTCGTGGTCGGGGTCGGGGTGCCGTGTCGGTGTCGGGGTCGGGGTGTCGGGTCAGGCTCGGGGTCGGGGTGTCGGGGTCGGGGTCTAGGGGTCGGGGTGTCGTGTCGGGGTGCCGGGTCGGGGTCGGGGTGCCGTGTCGGGTCGGGTTTTTTTTCCTCTTTTTTCCTTTTCTTCTTCTTCCTATTCTTCCTTTTCTTCCTCTTCTTCTTTTTTCTTCTCCTCCTCCTCTTCTTCTTCTTCCTTTCCTTTTTCCTCTTCTTCTTCTCCTCCTCTCCTCTTTTTTCTTCTTCTTCTTCCTCTTCTTCTTTTTTCTTCTCCTCCTCCTCTTCTTCTTCTTCCTTTCCTTTTTCCTCTTCTTCTTCTCCTCCTCTCCTCTTTTTTCTTCTTCTTCTTTTTTCTTCTCCTCCTCCTCTTCTTCTTCTTCCTTTCCTTTTTCCTCTTCTTCTTCTCCTCCTCTCCTCTTTTTCTCTTCTTCTTCTTCTTCCTCTTCTTCTTTTTTCTTCTACAACCTAAACCTAAAACTAAACCTAAACCTAAAACTAAACCTAAAACTACAACTAAAACTAAATCTAAACTAAAACTAAAACTAAAAAGGAAAAAAAAGAAAAAAAAAGAAAAAAACTGAAAAATGGGGGGCTCACCTGGGGGGTGGAGGAGGTCGGTGGAGGAGGGGGCGGGGCGGTGGAGGAGGCGGCCTGGGGCGGCGGTGAGCCGGGGCGGCGGGGGCGACGGGGCGGCGGGGGGCGCGGGGCGGCGGGGGGCGCGGGGGCGCGGGGCGGCGGGGGGCCGGGAGCGGGGGGGGGGGGGGGGGCGGTGCGGTGAGGGCGACGGGGCCCCGGGGCGGCGGCGAGCCGGGGCGGCGGGGGTGACGGGGCGGCGGGGAGCGCGGGGCGCGCGGGGCGGCGGGGGGCGCGGGGGGCGCGGGGCGGCGGGGGGCCGGGGCGGTGAGGGCGACGGGGCCCCGGGGCGGCGGCGAGCCGGGGCGGCGGGGGCGACGGGGCGGCGGCGGCGCGCGGCGGGCGGCGGCGTGGGAGGAGAGAAACGGCGGCGTGGGAGGGAGAGGGAAGAAGTGAGTAACGGCGGGGGTACGGGCCGTTAGGTAGTAGGCTCTTTGCCGTCCGCCCCCCTTTGCCGTCCGCTTTTTTGCCTCTTTGCCGTCTGCTAGCGGACGGTAAAGAGGTGGCCCGTTAAGTTTTTCAAAAACGGGCGGGGGGTGGGGGCCACCTCACTCTTTGCCCTCCGCCAGCGGACGGCAAAGATTCTTTGCCGTCAGCTGGCCGACGGCAAAGAGCTGGCAGACGGCAAAGAGCTTCTTTGCCGTCTGCCCTTTCTTTGCCGTCTGCTTTTGGGTAGCTGATGGCAAAGAGCTTCTTTGCCGTCAGCTAGCAGACGGCAAAGAGCTGGCAGATGGCAAATTAGCTGATTCCAGTAGTGATTGTTGTGTTATGCTTGGAATCTTTGTGAAATTTATGATTTTACTTGTTACTCTAAGAACCCTAAGAAACACCTCCCCTACCTATGTGAGTTTAATGATAATGAAATCTTATCTTCTTATGCAAAGAGTGTTTATAGTTACTACGATATCGAACAAATTGAAGAATTTGTTGCTTGTAAGGGTGCTTATGAAGTTGCTTCTTTGATTGAAAAGTATGATATTACTCTCTACGAATCTAAGAATTTTGACATACTTAAATATTGCTATGAAAACTATGCTCATAATGTCTGCGTCAAAGAATTTATTGAAAGAATGACCGTTGCTTGGGAAGAAAATAATGATATGCATGAATCTATAGATAATTATGATTCCGATGATTTGATTGAAATATCCCTTGATGAACATGATGCTTGCTATTCTTGTGGCCATGATGCCAATATTTATGAAGATGAGTTTGTTATAGTTCCTTATGTTAAACATGAGATCGTTGCTATTGCACCCATACTTGATAGTTCCTTCAATGAAAAGCATGATTGTAATGATGTTATTATAAATTCTCTTAATGACAATTGTGTTAATGATATGCAAAACCTCAAGCTTGGGGATGCTAGTTTTGCTATGACTACTATTTGTTGCAATGATCATGATTGGGGTGATTCTTCCTATGATCTTGAAAATTTATTTAAGCCCCATGATGAATATGAGATTGATAATAGTGTTTGCAATATTATTGAAAGTGGGTTTGGAAGAGTGTCAACTTTAGATCCCACATATTTGGAGAATGTTCAATCTTATGAAATTTTTGATAAAAGTGGGTTTGGAGAGGTCATGACTTCAGTTAATGTTAATCCCACTATTTTGGAAGAGTATCAACTTTGCATGCATGTTGATCGTGTTGAAAATATTTTATGTGATAGCTCTTTTGTTGAATTTGCTTATGATCCCACATGTAATTATTATGAGAGAGGAAAATATGATTATAGAAATTTTTATGTTACTAAAGTACCTCTCGTTATGTTGAGATTGCTATTGTTTCTTTCCGCTTCCTTGCATATGCTAGTTTTTGCTTGCTATGATAATTTGTTTGCCTCTAAGATGCCTATGCATAGGAAGTATGTTATAATTAAATGTGTTTGTCATGTGTTTTAAGATGCTCACTTTTGTGCTTCAATTCTTGTCTTTCATGTGAGCATCATTGAAATTATCAATGCCTAGCTAGGGGCGTTAAACGATATCCCTTGTTGGGAGGCAACCCAATTTTATTTTTGTTTCTTGCTTTTTGTTCCTGTTTAGTAATAAATAATTCATCTAGCTTCTCTTTATATGTGGTTTTATGTTTTTAATTAGTGTTTGTGCCAAGTAGATCCTTTGGTAAGACTTGGGGGAAGTCTTTGCGATCTTGCTGTAAAAAAACAGAAACTTTAGCGCTCACGAGATTAGCTGCCAGTTTTTATTGAAGAGTGTGATTAGGTTGATTGTTTTTCCAGATGATTAATAGAAAAATTCCTCACGTCCACCAATGTATTTCAGAATTTTTGGGGTTACAGAAGTATTCGAAACCTACAGATTACTACAGATTGTTCTGTTTTTGACAGATTCTGTTTTTCATGTGTTGTTTGCTTATTTTGATGATTCTATGGCTAGTATCGGGGGGTATGAGCCATAGAGAAGTTGGAATACAGTAGGTTTAACACCAATATAAATAAATAATGATTTCATTACAGTACCTTGAAGTGGTGGTTTGTTTTTTTATACTAAGGGAGCTCATGAGATTTTCTGTTGAGTTTTGTGTTGTGAAGTTTTCAAGTTTTAGGTAAAGATTTGATGGATTTTGGAATAAGGAGTGGCAAGAGCCTAAGCTTGGGGATGCCCATCGCACCCCAAGGTAAAATTGAAGGACAACCAAAAGCCTAAGCTTGGGGATGCCCCGGAAGGCATCCCCTCTTTCGTCTTCGTCTATCGGTAACTTTACTTGATGCTATATTTTTATTCACCACATGATATGTGTTTTGCTTGGAACGTCTTGTATGATTTGAGTATTTGCTTTTTATTTTACCACAATCATACTTGCTGTACACACCTTTTGGAGAGACACACATGAATCGGGATTTATTAGAATACTCTATGTGCTTCACTTATATCTTTTGAGCTAGATAATTTTGCTCTAGTGCTTCACTTATATCCTTTAAGAGCACGGTGGTGGTTTTATTTTATAGAAATAATTGATGTGTCATGCTTCACTTATATCATTTTGAGAGTCTTTTTAGAACAGCATGGTAATTTGCTTTGGTTATAAAATTAGTCCTAATATGATAGGCATCCAAGATGGGTATAATAAAAACTTTCATAAAAAGTGCATTGAATACTATGAGAAGTTTGATACTTGATGATTGTTTTGAGATATGGAGATGGTGATATTAGAGTCATGCTAGTTGAGTAGTTGTGAATTTTAGAAATAATTGTTCTAAAGTTTGTGATTCCCGTAGCATGCACATATGGTGAACCGTTATGTGATGAAGTCGGAGCATGATTTATTTATTGATTGTCTTCCTTATTAGTGGCGGTCGGGGACGAGCGATGGTCTTTTCCTACCAATCTATCCCCCTAGGAGCATGCGCGTAGTACTTTGTTTTGATAACTAATAGATTTTTGCAATAAGTATGTGAGTTCTTTATGAATAATGTTGAGTCCATGGATTATACGCACTCTCACCCTTCCACCATTGCTAGCCTCTCTAAAACCGCGCACCTTTCGCCGGTATCATACACACACCATATACCTTCCTCAAAACAGCCACCATACCTACCTATTTTGGCATTTCCATAGCCATTCCGAGATATATTGCCATGCAACTTACCACCGTTCCGTTATTATGACACGCTTCATCATTGTCATATTGCTTTGCATGATCATGTAGTTGACATCGTATTTGTGGCAAAGCCACCTTTAAAATTCTTTCCTACATGTCACTCTGGATTCATTGCATATCCCGGTATACCGCCGGAGGCATTCCCATAGAGACATATTTTGTTCCAGTATCGAGTTGTAATTTTTGAGTTGTAAGTAAATAAAAGTGTGATGATCATCATTATTAGAGCATTGTCCCAAGTGAGGAAAGGATGATGGAGACTATGATTCCCCCACAAGTCGGGATGAGACTCCGGGCGAAACACAAAAAAAGAGAAAAGGCTCAAATAAAAAAATGAGAGAAAAAGAGAGAAGGGACAATGTTACTATCCTTTTACCACATTTGTGCTTCAAAGTAGCACCTTGATCTTCATGATAGAGAGTCTCCTATGTTGTCACTTTCATATACTAGTGGAGATTTTATATTATAGAACTTGGCTTGTATATTCCAATGATGGGCTTCCTCAAAATGCCCTAGGTCTTCGTGAGCAAGTGAGATGGATGCACACCCACTTAGTTTCTTTTTGAACTTTCATACACTTATAGCTCTAGTGCATCCGTTGCATGGCAATCCCTACTCACTCACATTGATATCTATTGATGGGCATCTCCATAGCCCGTTGATACGCCTAGTTGATGTGAGACTATCTTCTACTTTTTTTTCTTCTCCACAACCACCATTCTGTTCCACCTATAGTGCTATGTCCATGGCTCACGCTCATATATTGCGTGAAGATTGAAATAGTTTGAGAACATCAAAAGTATGAAACAATTGCTTGGCTTGTCATCGGGGTTGTGCATGATTAAATACTTTGTGTCATGAAGATAGAACATAGCCAGACTATATGATCTTGTAGGGATAACTTTCTTTGGCCATGTTATTTTGAGAAGACATGATTGCTTTGTTAGTATGCTTGAAGTATTATTATTTTTATGTCAATATTAAACTTTTGTCTTGAATATTTCAGATCTGAACATTCATGCCACAATAAAGAAAATTACATTGAGAATTATGCTAGGTAGCATTCCACATAAAAAATTCCGCTTTTGTCATTTACCTACTCGAGCACGAGCAGGAATTAAGCTTGGGGATGCTTGATATGTCTCCAATGTATCTATAATTTTTGATTGTTCCATGCTATTATATTATCTGATTTGGATGTTTAATGGGCTTTAATATACCTTTTTATATTATTTTTGGGACTAACCTGCTATCCAAAGGCCCAGTGCAAATTGCTGTTTTTTTGCCTATTTCAATGTTTCGTAGAAAGGGAATATCAAACGGAATGAAACCTTCGGGAGAGTTATTTTTGGAACAAACGCAATCTAGGAGACTTGGAGTGGACATCGAGGAAGCAACGAGGCGGCCACGAGGTAGGAGGGCGCGCCCCCACCCTCGTGGGCCCCTCTGGCTCCGCTGACCTACTTCTTTCGCCTATATATACTCATATACCCCGAAAACATTCGAGAGCACCACGAAACCCTATTTCCACCGCCGCAACCTTCTGTACCCGTGAGATCCCATCTTGGGGCCTTTTCCGGCGCTCCGCCGGAGGGGGAATCAATCACGGAGGGCTTCTAAATCAATACCATAGCTTCTCCGATGATGTGTGAGTAGTTTACCACACACCTTCGGGTCCATAGTTATTAGCTAGATGGCTTCTTCTCTCTCTTTGCATCTCAATACAAAGTTCTCCTCGGTTCTCTTGGAGATCTATTCGATGTAATTCTTTTTGCGGTGTGTTTGTCGAGATCCAATGAATTGTGGGTTTATGCTCAAGATTATCTATGAACAATATTTGATTCTTCTCTGAATTCTTTTATGCATGATTTAATATCTTTGCAAGTCTCTTCGAATTATCGGTTTGCTTTGGCCTACTAGATTGATCTTTCTTGCAATGGTAGAAGTGCTTAGCTTTGGGTTCAATCTTGCGGTGTACTTTCCCAGTGACAGCAGGGGCAGCAAGGCATGTATTGTATTGTTGCCATCGAGGATAAAAAGATGGGGTTTATATCATATTGCTTGAGTTTATCCCTCTACATCATGTCATCTTGCCTAATGCGTTATTCTGTTCTTATGAACTTAATACTCTAGATGCATGTTGTATAGCGGTCGATGTGTGGAGTAATAGTAGTAGATGCAGAACCGTTTCGGTCTACTTGTCACGGACTTGATGCCTATATACATAATCATGCCTAGATATTCTCATAACTATGCGCTTTTCTATCAATTGCTCGACAGTAATTTGTTCACCCACCGTAGAATTTGCTATCTTGAGAGAAGCCACTAGGGAAACCTATGGCCCGCGGGTCTATTCTCCATTATATTATTCTCCCAACAACTAGCCATTTCTGTCGCCGTTATTTTGCAATCTTTATTTTCCAATCTATACAACAAAAATACCAAAAATATTTATCTTATTATCTCTATCAGATCTCACTTTCGTAAGTGACCGTGAAGGGATTGACAACCCCTTTATCACGTTGGTTGCGAGGTTCTTGTTTGTTTGTGCAGGTACAAGGGACTTGCGTGTAATCTCCTATTGGATTGATACCTTGGTTCTCAAAAACTGAGGGAAATACTTACGCTACTTTACTGCATCACCCTTTCCTCTTCAAGGTAAAACCAACGCATGCTCAAGAGGTAGCAATAAGCATATTTCAAAGTGTCTGGCAATTGTTTTAATTCAAACACAGGATCACCTTTAGGTAGAGGAGGCCCTCCTAGAGTTTCAATAGGAAAATTGTGTTTAAGTAGAGGACGTTGTTCGAAGAAAATCATATCTATTTCATTTATTTCATGCATATGTAAATCATTTTCATGGTCTAGCAAATATTGTTCTAAAGGATTAGTAGGTGGTACAGCAATAGAAGCAAGACCAATTAATTCATCCTTACTAGGCAATTCTTTTTCATGAAGATTTCTACTAAACTTGGAAAAATTAAACTCATGAGACTCATCACCAGAGCTAACACCAACAGTTTGTTTCTTACAATCTATCTTAGCATTAATAGTGTTCAAGAAAGGTCTACCAGCGATAATGGGACAAAAGTCATCTTGTGGTGAACCAAGAACAAGAAAATTAGTAGGGTATTTTATTTTGCCACACAAGACTTCAACATCTCTAATAATCCCAATTGGTGATATAGTGTCTCTATTAGCACTCACACTAGCACCCATGCCACATAAACCATGATAACAGTGATCTTCTATTTTAACTGAAATAGCAGGCATGCCAACAACAGGTCTATGTTTATCTTTTCTCTCACGTTTAGCAATTCTAGCAGCTTCTTCACAAAAGTACATAACATGCCCATCAATATCTTCTTCCAAGAGATCTTTAACCATAGCAATGCCAGGTTCTACTTTAATTTGTTCATCAGGCTTAGGTGTTCTAATATAGCTTTTGTTAACCACAGTTAAAACTTTACCTTCATTCCGTTTGGACTCCGTTTGATATTCTTTTTCTGCGAAACTCTGAAATAGGCAAAAAAACAGCAATTCTGGGCTGGGCCTCCGGTTAATAGGTTAGTCCCAAAAATAATATAAAAGTGAATAATAAAGCCCAATAATGTCCAAAACAGAAGATAATATAGCATGGAGCAATCAAAAATTATAGATACGTTGGAGACGTATCAGTGGACAACACTCTTCCCCTCTCGTTGCTATGCATCACCATGATCTTGCGTGTGCTTAGGAAGTTTTTTGAAATTATAGCGTTCCCCAACAGTGGCATCTGAGCCAGGTTTATGCGTAGATGTTATATGCACAAGTAGAACACAAAGGAGTTGTGGGCATGGGTATATACATATTGCTTGCCTTCACTAGTTGATTCCTGATTCAGCGGCATTCTTGGATGAAGCGGCCCAGCCCGACATTACGCCTACGCTTATGCGAGACTGGTTCTACCGACGTGCTTCGCACACAGGTGGCTAGTGGGTGTCTATTTCTCCAGCTTTAGTTGAATCGGATTCAATGAACAGGGTTCTTTCTGAAGATCAAAAAGCAATCACTATACCGCGTTGTGGTTTTTGATGCGTAGGTAAGGACGGTTCTAGTTCAGCCTGTAGCAGCCACGTAAAACTGTCAACAACAAAGTACAGGACGTCTAGCTTGTTTTTGCAGGGCATGTTGTGATGTGATATGGTCAAGACATGATGCTAAATTTTATTGTCTGAGATGATCATGTTTTTTTGAAGTTATCGGCAACTGGCAGAAGCCTTATGGTTGTCTCTTTATTGCATAAGATGCAAGCGCCAAATAATTGCTTTACTTTATCGCTATGCGATAGCAATAGTTGCAAAGAGCAATAGTTGGCGAGACGACCATGTGATGACACATTGATAGAGATCAAGATGATGGAGATCATGGTTTCATGCCGGTGACGATAGAGATCATGACGGTACTTTGGAGATGGAGATCAAAGGCGCAAGATGATCATGGCCATATCATGTCACATATTTTGATTGCATGTGCTGTTTATCCTTGATGCGTCTTATTTCGCTTAGTTCGGCGGTAGCATTATAAGATGATCTCTCACTAATTTCAAGGTATAAGTGTTCTCCCTGAGTATGCACCGTTGCGACAGTTCGTCGTGCCGAGACACCACGTGAGGATCGGGTGTGATAAGCTCTACGTTCACATACAACGGGTGCAAGTCAGTTTTGCACACGCGGAATACTCAGGTTAAACCTGACGAGCCTAGCATATGCAGATATGGCCTCAGAACACTGGAGACCGAAAGGTCGAGCGTGAATCATATAGTAGATATGATCAACATAGTGATGTTCACCATTGAAAACTACTCCATCTCACGTGATGATCGGACATGGTTTAGTTGATTTGGATCACATGATCATTTAGATGACTAGAGGGATGTCTATCTAAGTGGGAGTTCTTAAGTAATATGATTAATTGAACTTTAATTTATCATGAACTTAGTCCTGATAGTATTTGCATAACTATGTTGTAGATCAATAGCTTGCGATGTAGCTCCCCGTTTATTTTTGATATGTTCCTAGAGAAAAACTATGTTGAAAGATGATAGTATCAATGATGCGGACTAGGTCCATGATCTACTCATTGCTGCATAGAAGAATTATGTCCTTGATGCACCGCTAGGTGACAGACCTATTGCAGGAGCAAATGCAGACGTTATAAATGTTTGACAAGCTCGGTATGATGACTACTTGATAGTTTAGTGCACCATGCTTTATGGCTTAGAACCGGGACTTCAAAAATGTTTTGAACGCCATAGAGCATATAAGATGTTCCAAGAATTGAAATTGGTATCTCATACTCATGCCCGTGTCAAGAGGTATGAGACCTCTGACAGTACTTTGCCTACAAGATGGAGGTGAATAGCTCAACGAGTGAGCATGTGCTCAGAATGCCTGAGTACTACAATCACTTGAATCAAGTGGGAGTTAATCTTCCTGATAATATAGTGATTGATAGAGTTCTCTAGTCACTATCACCAAGTTACTAGAACTTCATGATGAACTATAATATGCAAGGGATAACGGAAACGATTCCCAAAGCTCTTCGTGATGCTGAAATCGGTGAAGGTAGAAGTGAAGAAAAAGCATCAAGTGTTGATGGTTGACAAGACCACTAGTTTCAAGTAAAAGGGCAAGGGAAAGAAAGGGAACTTCAAGAAGAATGGCAAGCAAGTTGCCACTCCCATGAAGAAGCCCAAAGCTAGACCCAAGCATGAAACTGAGTGCTTCTACTGCAAAGGAAATGGTCACTGGAAGTAGAACCCCCTAGATACTTGGCGAATAAGAAGGATGGCAAAGTGAACAAAGGTATATTTGATATACATGTTATTGATGTGTACTTTACTAGTGTTTATAGCAAACCCCTCGGTATTTGATACTAGTTCAGTTGCTAAGAGTAGTAACTCGAAACGGGAGTTGCAAAATAAACAAAGACTAGTTGAGAACGAGGTGACAATGTGTGTTGGAAATGATTCCAAGGTTGATAAGATCACCATCGCACACACCCTTTACCTTCGGGATTAGTGTTGAACCTAAATAAATGTTATTTGGTGTTTGCGTCGAGCATAATATGAGTGGATCATGTTTATTGCAACATTAAATCAAAGAAAATGGTTATTCTGTTTACATGAATAAAACCTTCTGTGGTCATACACCCAAGGTGAATGGTTTATTGAATCTCGATCGTAGTGATACACATATTCATAATATTGAAGCCAAAAGATGAAAAGTTAATAATGATAGTGCAACCTATTTGTGGCACTGCCGTTTAGGTCATATTGGTGTAAAGCGCATAAAGAAACTCCATGCTAATGGACTTTTGGAATCACTTGATGCTTGCGAACCATGCCTCATGGGCAAGATGACTAAGACTCCGTTCTCCGGAACAATGGAGCGAGCAACTGACTTATTGGAAATAATACATACTGATGTATGCGATCCGATAAGTGTTGAGGCTCGCGGCGGGTATTGTTATTTTCTGACCTTCACAGATGATTTGAGCAGATATGGGTATATCTACTTAATGAAACATAAGTCTGAAACATTTGAAAAGTTCAAAGAATTTCAGAGTGAAGTGGAAAATCATCGTAACAAGAAAATAAAGTTTCTACGATCTGATCGCGGAGGCGAATATTTGAGTTACGAGTTTGGTTTTCATTTGAAACAATGTAGAATAGTTTCGCAACTCACGCCACCTGGAACACCACAGCATAATGGTGTGTCTGAACGTTGTAATCGTACTTTATTGGATATGGTGCGATCTATGATGTCTCTTACCGATTTACCACTATCGTTTTCGGGTTATGCATTAGAGACAGCTGCATTCACGTTAAATATGGCACCATCTAAATCCGTTGAGATGACACCATATGAAGTATGGTTTGGCAAGAAACCAAAGTTGTAGTTTCTTAAAGTTTGGGGTTGCGATGCTTATGTGAAAAAGTTTCAAACTGATAAGCTCGAACCCAAATCGGAGTAGTGCGTCTTCATAGGATACCCAAAAGAAACTATTGGGTACACCTTCTATCACAGATCCGAAGGCAAGATATTTTGTTGCTAAGAATGGATCCTTTCTAGAGAAGGAGTTTCTCTCGAAAGAAGTGAGTGGGAGGAAAGTAGAACTTGATGAGGTAATTGTACCTTCTCCCGAATTGGAAAGTAGTTCATCACAGAAATCAGTTCCAATGATTCCTACACCAATTAGTGAGGAAGCTAATGATGATGATCATGAAACTTCAGATCAAGTTACTATCGAACCTCGTAGGTCAACCAGAGTATGGTCCGCACCAGAGTGGTACGGTAATCCTGTTCTGGAAGTCATGTTACTAGACCATGACGAACCTACGAACTATGAGGAAGCAATGATGAGCCCAGATTCCGCAAAATGGCTTGAGGCCATGAAATCTGAGATGGGATCCATGTATGAGAACAAAGTATGGACTTTGATTGACTTGCCCGATGATCGGTGAGTCGTTGAGAATAACTGGATCTTCAAGAGGAAGACGGACGATGATAGTAGTGTTACTATCTACAAAGCTCGAATTGTCACAAAACATTTTCGACAAGATCAAGGTGTTGACTACGATGAGATTTTCTCACTCGTATCGATGCTTAAAAGTCTATCCGAATCATGTTAGCAGTTGCCGCCTTTTATGAAATCTGTCAAATGGATGTCAAAACTGCATTCCTTAATGGATTTCTTAAATAAGAGTTGTATATGATGCAACCAGAAGGTTTTGTCAATCCTAAAGGTGCTAACAAAGTGAGCAAGCTCCAGCGATCCATCTATGGACTGGTGCAAGCATCTCGGAGTTGGAATATATGCTTTGATAAAGTGATCAAAGCATATGGTTTTATACAGACTTGCGATGAAGCCTGTATTTACAAGAAAGTGAGTGGGAGCACAATAGCATTTCTGATAAGTATATGTGAATGACATATTGTTGATCGGAAATAATGTAGAATTTTCTGAAAAGCATAAAGGAGTGTTTGAATGGAGTTTTTCGAAGAAAGACCTCGGTGAAGCTACTTACATATTGAGCATCAAGATCTATAGAGATAGATCAAGACGCTTGATATATTTTCAATGAGTACATACCTTGACAAGATTTTGAAGTAGTTCAAAATAGAACAGTCAAAGAAGGAGTTCTTGCCTGTGTTGCAAGGTGTGAAGTTGAGTAAAGACTCAAACCAAACCACGGCAGAAAATAGAAAGAGAACGAAAAGTCATTCCCTATGACTCAGTCATAGGTTCTATAAAATATGCTATGCTGTGTATCAGACCTATTGTGTACCTCACAATAAGATTGGCAAAAGGGTAAAATAGTGATCCAGGAGTGGATCACTCGACAACGGTCAAAAATATCCTTAGTGGAATAAGGAAATGTTTCTCGGTTATGGAGGTGACAAAGAGTTCGTCGTAAAGAGTTACGTCGATGCAAGGTTTGACACCGATCTGGATGACTCTAAGTCTCGATCTAGATACATATTAAAAGTGGGAGCAATTAGCTAGAGTAGCTCCGTGCAAAGCATCGTAGACATAGAAAATTTGCAAAATACATACGGCTCTGAATGTGGCAGACCCGTTGACTAAATTTCTCTCACAAGCAAAACATGATCATACTTTGGGTGTTAATCACATAGCGATATAAACTAGATTATCGACTCTACTAAACCCTTTGGGTGTTAGTCACATGGAGATGTGAACTAATCACATAAAGATGTGAACTATTCTAGTTAAATCACATGACGATGGGAACTAGATTAGTGACTCTAGTGCAAGTGGGAGCCTGAAGGAAATATGCCCTAGAGGCAATAATAAAGTTGTTATTTATATTTCCTTATATCATGATCAATGTTTATTATTCATGCTAGAATTGTATTAATCAGAAACATAGTACATGTGTGAATACATAAACAAACAGAGTGTCACTAGTATGCCTCTACTTGACTAGCTCGTTAATCAAAGATGGGTAAGTTTCCTAGCCATGGACAAAGAGTTGTCATTTGATAAGCGGGATCACATCATTAGAGAATGATGTGATTGACTTGACCCATCCGTTTGCTTAGCATGATGATCGTTACAGTTTCATTGCTACTGCTTTCTTCATGACTTATACATGTTCCTCAGACTATGAGATTATGCAACTCCCAAATTCCAGAGGAACACCTTGTGTGCTATCAAACGTCACAACATAACTGGGTGATTATAAAGATGCTCTACAGGTGTCTCCGATGGTGTTTGTTGAGTTGGCATAGATCAAGATTAGGATTTGTCACTCCGAGTATCGGAGAGGTATCTCTGGGCCCTCTCGGTAATGCACTTCACTATAAGCCTTGCAAGCAATGTGACTAATGAGTTAGTTACGGATGATGAATTATGGAACGAGTAAAGAGACTTGCCGGTAACGAGATTGAACAAGGTATTAAGATACCGACGATCGGATCTCGGGCAAGTAACATACCGATGACGAAGGGAACAACGTGTATCGTTATGCGGTTTGACCGATAAAGATCTTCGTAGAATATGTAGGAACCAATATGAGCATCCAGGTTCCACTATTGGTTATTGACTGGAGATGAGTCTCGGTCATGTCTACATAGTTCTCGAACCCGTAGGGTCCGCACGCTTAATGTTTTGTGACGATTTGTATTATGAGTTATGTGATTTGATGAGCGAAGTTTGTTCGGAGTCTAGGATGAGATCGGGGACATGCGGAGGAGTCTCGAAATGGTCGAGACGTGAAGATCGATATATTGGAAGGCTATATTCGGCCATCGGAAAGGTTCCGAGTGATTCGGGTATTTTTCGGAGTACCGGAGAGTTACGAGAATTCGTATTGGGCCTTAATGGGCCATACGGGAAAGGAGAGAAAGGCCTCAAGGGTGGCCCGCGCCCCTTCCCCATGGACAGGTCGGAATTGGACTAGGGAAAGGGGCGCCCCCTTCCTTCCTTCTCCTTCTCCCATCCCTTTTTCCTATTCCATGTGGGAGGTGGAATCCTACTAGGACTAGGGAGTCCTAGTAGGACTCCACACTTTGGGCGCGCCCTATGAGGGCCGGCCTCCTCCTCCCTCCATCCTTTATATACGTGGCCAGGGGCCACTCCATAGACACACAAGTTGATCATTGATCCCTTAGCCGTGTGCGGTGCCCCCCTCCACCATAATCCACCTCGGTCATATCATCGTAGTGCTTAGGCGAAGCCCTGCGACGGTAGCATCATCATCACCGTCATCACGTCGTCGTGCTGACGAAGCTCTCCCTCAACACTCAGCTGGATCGAGAGTTCGTGGGACGTCACTGAGCTGAACGTGTGCAGATCGCGGAGGTGTTGTACTTCCGGTACTGGGATCGGTCGATCATGAAGACGTACGACTACATCAACCACATTGTCATAACGCTTCCGCTTACGGTCTACAAGGGTACGTGGACAACACTCTTCCCCTCTCGTTGCTATGCATCACCATGATCTTGTGTGTGCGTAGGAATTTTTTTGAAATTACTGCGTTCCCCAACAGGTTGAGGGGTAGCTAATTGTGGTTCTGGACGAGGTGAAGATACCCCGAACAAACCCCTCAAAGGATTGTTTTCCATAGTAACAAGTGACAATAAATTTCAGCACACTATATAAATGTTTCCTTACAAAATTCCACTTACCAAAGGCGCTTCACTCGCCGGCAACGGCGCCATAGCTTTGATGACCCACAAGTATAGGGGATCAATTGTAGCTCTTTTCTATAAGTAAGTGTGTCGAACCCAAGTAGTTTTCAGTAAGGTAATGTCTGCAAGTGCTAAAATTGTAAGTAACGGGTAGCTTGATAGCAAGATAATTTGTAACGAGAAAGTAACGATAACGGTAACAATTATGCACCAAGGTAGCCCAATCCTCTTGAGGCAAAGGACAGGCCAAAACGGTCTCTTATGATAAGCAAAGCGTTCTTGAGGGTGCACAGGAATTTCATCTAGTCACTTTCATCGGGTTGGTTTGATTTGTGTTCGCTACTTTGATAATATGATATGTGGGTGGACCGGTGCTTAGGTGCTGTTCTTACTTGAACAAACCTCCTACTTATGATTAACGCTCCCGCAAGCATCCGCAACTACAAGAAAAGTATTAAGTATAAAATCTAACCATAGCATTAAAATTTTGGATCCAATCGGTCCCTTACGAAATAGCGCATAAACTGGGGTTTAAGTTTCTGTCACTCTCGCAACCCACCATCTAATTGCTACTCCACAATGCATTCCCTTAGGCCCAAATATGGTGAAGTGTCATGTAGTCGACGTTCACATGACACCACTAAGGGAATCACAACATACATACTATCAAAATATCGAACACATATCAAGCTCACATGATTACTTGCAACATGATTTCTCCCATGACCTCAAGAACAAAAGTAACTACTCACAAATGATAAACATGTTCATGATCAGAGGAGTATTAAATATCATAATGGATCTGAACATATAATCTTCCACCAAATAAACCATATAGGAATCAACTATAAGATGTAATCAACACTACTAGTCACCCACAGGCACCAATCTATATTTCCGGCAACAAGATTGAATATAAGAGATGAACTAGGGTTGAGATGAGATGGTGTTGTTGAAGATATTGATGGAGATTTCCCTCCCCAAGATGGGAGAGTTGTTGGTGATGATGATGACGATGATTTCCCCCTACGGGAGGGAAGTTCCCCCGGCAGAATCGCTCCGCCGGAGGGCAAAAGTGCTCCTGCCCAAGTTCGGCCTCGAGATGGCGGCGCTCCATCCCGAAAGCCTTCTCCTTACTATTTCTAGGTCAAAATGACCTATATACCAGAAGATGGGCACCGGAGGTGGGCCGAGGAGGCCACAACCCACTAGGGCCCGCCTGGGGGCCCTACCGCGCCCAGGTGGGTTGTGCCCACCTGGTGGCCCCCCTCTGGTGGTTATTTGCTCCAATAATTCTTAAATAATCCATAAAAATCTCCGTGAAGTTTCAGCTTGTTAGGAGTTGTGCATAATAGGTGGCCTAACGTAGCTTTTCCAGGTCCAGGTTTCCAGCTGCCGGAATTCCCCCTCTTGGTGTGTTCCTTGCAAATTATGAGAGAAAAGGCACTAGAATTACTCCAAAAAGCATTATTATGGATGAAAATATTATAAATAATAGTAAGAAAACATAATGCAAATTAAAATGGACGTATCAACTCCCCCAAGCTTAGACCTTGCTTGTCCTCAAGTGAAAACCGAAATCGAAAAACATGTCCACATGCTTTGAGAGAAAGGTGTCGATAAAAACAAAATACGAACATAGAAGCATCATGTTGATTATTTTAACAGCAACAAATTTAAACATAAGACTTTTATCATATACTTCTCATGAATAGGTAATAGTTCATCACACAATCGAAGTACAAAGCAAAAACTCTATTAGAAATCAACAAACTATGTTCTCGGACAACTTTGCAACTACAATTCATCATCTTTTTAGGAAGAGTCACGTGTCGGAGCCTTTAGGCAAGTCCACATACTCAACCATCATATAGTCTTCTATGATTGCTAACACTCACCTCGTACCCATGAGCAAAACATTTCAACCGGACACATAGAAAGATAGGGGCTTACAGTTTCGCCTCCCAACATACTCACCTAAAGGGTGATGTCAACAATAATAACTTATGCTATCTGTATTCAACTGGACATATGTGCCTAGATCTTTCCTCATCACATGATGCTTGCCAAAGGAGAAAATTAAAAAAGGAATAGAAGGAAAACTTTGACTCTTTGCATAAAGGTAAATACATAAAAATAAAAGATAGGCCCTTCGCAGAGGGAAGTAGAGGTTGCCATGCGCTTATTTGTTTGTATGCTCAATCCCTTAGTGCAAGAGAACGTCACGTTGTATTGCCCCTTAAGATGACAACCTTTATTATGTAGTCTGTCGCTTTTATTCTTTTCCATCCAAGTTTGTAAACACTCAATTTTCTCTTACACTAAATGATCTCACACATTTAGAAGAAATTTGTATTGCCTTTTTGCATCGATGACAACTTACTTGAGGGGTCTTGCTCAATTCCTAGGTAGGTATGGTGGACACTTGAAAAATATTTGGGTTTAAGGGTTTTTCGAATGCACAAGTAGTATCTCTACTTAGTGCGAAATTTTTGGCTAGCAAGGATAGGGGCAAGCATCACATGTTAAAGGATCTATGATAATATGACTTCTTTGTGAATATAAACAAACATAAACCATTAAATTGTTTTCCTTGTCCAACGTCAACAATTTTGGCATATAATATTTGATGAGGGCTCACAATCACAAAAGTTTTCTAGGATAGTATATATTTATATGTGAATCTTCTCTTCCCTTATTAATTCTTTCATGAGTTGCATCATTGAATAATGCTATGTTTATCAATCTCTAATAAAATTTTCTACTTATACTTTTCCTTATGTGGTGCTATCACCTACCATAGGATTAGTATATAATCATATTGATTTATTTCCTTTGTTCCGTTTATTTCCTTTCTCTTTTTCTTTCTCTTTCTCTTTTCTTTATTTGCAACATGAAAGTAAAGAAAGCAAAAACTAAAACTAAACTTTATTATGTAACTTGCACACGATTACAATGATAGATCACTAAGCAAACTCTCCAAGAAGAAAGGATCGAACTAAACTTTATTTCATCTAAAGCAAAAGATCGAACTAAGATAAGTAAAAGCAAAAAGATAGTGGGATGATACGATACCGAGGCACCTCCCCCAAGCTTGGCGGAAGCCAAGGGGAGTGCCCATACCCGATACTCAATTCTCCTTTGGTGGTGAAGAAGATGATGGTGATGAAGTAGTATTCTCCAATATAACCATAAGTAGATCCTTCAACCCTTGAATCTCTCGAAGGGCTTGATGAATTAATTCACTATTTTCTTCACCTCAGCAATTATGTGTTTATTCTCTGGGCCCCACGGTTTGGTTCCTGCACTATTTTCTCTTGGCCGAGATATGTCCCAGTTGGACGGTATGTGCCTACGAGGAGTGTTCTCGAACCCATAATTGTGAATCAAATAATGAAAATTGTTACGATGTAACCTGTGTAAGGGCCTCCTTGGTGGGAGCTCTTCTTGCACTTCCAGGATCACTTGATTGTTTGATGATCCCATGGCTTCATGAGGATTAGGGTGAGTGGAGATGCCAGCTAGTTTACCCCTCTCAGAGGCCGGAGGGTGAATCCCAAAGGGACTTTCCTCTTCTTCCTCCATAGAAACCTCTTCAGCTTCATCCCTCCTTAGATCTTCCTGAACCAACCTTATTTCTCCTTCTCCATTGTTGAAGGGTGAGGAAGACATGACGTTGGTCTAGTTGAATCTGGTAGAAAACAGCAATAAAAGAGAACAGAGGATTTCTTCATGATACGGTGGTTAACAGGTTCGGGAAGTATATATAGATTTTTATCTTGGAGGACAAGCATACGGGAGAAAAACCAAGTACGGAAGGTGTCCCAGGTGGGCCTAGCGCCATGGTGTCTTTTTCCCACCAGGGGACGCTTCCTGGGAGTTTCTTTATTTCCAAAATTCTAAAATATTCCAAAACTGATAAAAAATATTTTGCGGATTTTTCGGAGTCCGTTTACTTACCGTATCACGTACCTCCTTATTTTGACAATTCTGGAGTGTTCCAGAAGGACTCTTTTATGTGTTCTTCTGGTGTCAAAGTTTGGATAATATTACTTTCAACATTAATGCTTTCTCTCCGTAAGATCGTCGCGTACACGGTACACCCTACACATAAAAACAATAGTGATATCTGAATTCTGAAGTCCTTCCTTCCTTCTCTGTAGAAGCAAGAGAACATGCTAGTGCTAGTAGTAACTGTACCGCTACCAAGTGGAGTCCATTGCTGAGGATGCATTGCCACTGAAGCATTGGGTACAAGACTGTTACATGAAAGTAAATGCAATAGTTGAAGCAGAGATTGGTGTACAGGCAAGAACAGTACGGTCAGAGACCAAGTTCTTCTTATCCTCTGCAATTATAATAGGTGTCAACCAAATGGATAAAAGGAGAATTGGTTGATTAGGCATGAAAACTAAAGTAGCAGCAGCAGCCTGCAGAAAAGCAAGCACTAGTAGGGAATAATGGCCAACCAAAAAAGGAAGAAGTTAATTGCATTCATCACCGGCGTCTTAAAGAGCATCATCATCGCTTTGATGCGCCTGCCTTTTGACACGGCGGTTAAAGGAAGAAGGAATGAGAAAATATTACCTGAATAGTTTCAATAATAAAATACATAGTTTCGAGAGAAACACAAAGCGTTTCAGGGTTACCAGAAATGTTTCGAGAAATACCGAAAATGATATATATGCGGAAATTATTTTTGCGGAGCTAATATAAACAATAGAGTTCTTAGATATTATCTACGAGTCCCTAATATTTATTTAGAGTCAATGAGCTAAATAAAATATCAATAAGGCCTAATAGGGGAGAGTTATTGGGCTTGTGAGCCCAATAATAGGCGTCCCCTTAGCTTCTTGCAGAAGCAAGGGGCCTGAATTGGAGTTGGGGGAGGACTCCTCCTCGCCCTAGGCCAGTGCAAGGAGAGTGGATCCCCTCCTCCAAAGTGTCCCCTCCCACTCCCTCCACCTATATATACTAGATTGAAGCCCCCTAGAGACACACAAGTTCTATTGTTTGGGTGCCTCCTCTAGTTCTCCCTTGTTCTAGTTCTAATTTAGACTTGATTTAGATTAGAGCTAGTTCTAGTTTTCTCCAATCAAGATAATAGAGAAGCCATGTGTGTTTATCTTCTCCCTGCTCTAATCCTTCAGCAAAGTCAAGTTGTGGATGATGAAGCGCTGTCGGCTCATACATGTGCAATCCGAAGAGAGGTCGTGCTTTTGATCTTTGGTTCGAGGGATCTCTCGTGAATGGTTTGAGGGACTTCATCAACGATCTACACCAACTCTTCTTCCGCTGCAACTCGAAGTTGACAATGATCTGATCTAACCTTGTATGCATCTTCATAGTGATCTAGGGTCTTGATCGTAGGGCTACTTTTTTTGTTTTCTACTATGTTTCCCAACACCACCTTCTTCCTCCTCACACGCGTGCTCTGCCCAGCTCATTCGTGTGCGCACCTGAGACCTTCCGTGCTAGTTCTTCTCACTTCCCACATTATCTCCTCCCCAATCCATGCCAACTACATGCTCATTGCCCCCCCTTTCTTTCCCCTCTCAAATGGAACCATGAGAGATCCTAGATTGAGCAAACCACCCCGAGACCTTGAGAGCGTGCTCATGACACTGTTGTGAGCTACGTCAACCCCATCCTCTGCAATCATGTCCACAGAGTTCGTCGGCATTCACTACGTCGAGCCAGGAGCACCTGGAGTTGTACTCTTTGTCCACTCCTTCATCTATAGCTGTCTGCTCCACCACCAAATTCGTCGTCGGCGTTTGTCCTCGGGCCCTTATGACTCTAGCACCAACTCCTAAGGGCCACTGCCCTATTTCCCCATCTCTGCTTTATCACATGAGAAATCATGCACCCTTAGATCTCTTTTGGACGCGCGAGATTAGATCTGCGCGGATCGATTCTTTGTGATGCCGCTCTCTCCCGCTGACGTGTTGGCCCCACTTGTCAGGCTCGTGTTCAACCACTAAGGCCACTTGCACGCTGTGTGTCGAACATGCGAGCCCAACTGAGCTGGTTGAACTAGCTCACACTCATCGGATAGACCTGTGTTTGAATCTCAGCGCTAGTGAGGACATCCCATTGTTTTTGCAATTTTTTTGCTAGGCTAACACGTGGGCCCAGATCCCACATGTCAGTGTCTCACCTCTCCGTCCACAGAACATCCATGTTAGGCATGCCCCAAGTCCACTAGTCAGCCTCATGGCTAGCTGGGCCTGGGTGTAATAAGTCCAAGCCTTTTCTTTTCCATTTAAATATTTTTTTAATTCCTAAACTCATTTAAATAACTAAAATTTGGCTAATTTGAATTTGGATAATTCAAATTTGAACATAGTCATATTATATATGAATTTTAATTAGTTCAATCCAATAAATCTAATTATGCTAGTTGTTTCTGGGTTCGAGCACTTTATATTCTTGCACATGGCACATTTGCGTTTAGATCCCTCAACTTTTTCAATTTCACAAGTTCATCATACTTGAATGAAATTTGACAAATGTTATATGTTTTCTGACCAGAATCTTGCAAGGATTATTTTGGTGATCCTTGTGTTAATATTTAGTCACATCATGTTCATGTTTGCTGCAAATTTTCTCCTAGGCCCTTACACTTTCATCTTATCACAACTTCTACATCCTAAGCTCAAACCCCATGTATTTTATATGCATTTGGGGCTAATCAACCCCTACATTCCAGTAGTGATAATGGATTTCCATTTTGATGCACAAATCATTTTCCTTCCTGTTTGCATCAAAACCCTTCCGAATATCATTCCTTTCAAATATAGAGATCTACTATGCTCTTTATATGCATTTATACTAGAATCATGTGTACATCATGAATATGCCATGCTCATGCATCCTAAACAACTTGAACTACTATTTTAGTCAAAATCATTGAATAACTTAAAATGCACATGTGTATCCACTTCAGTCATTCCACAAATGACTCAAGGCTTCATTTAATTTTGCTAGTGGTGTAGTCTAAATTGCAAACATACTAAACTTGTCATGCATCCATTTGATGGAGCATAATGCCATGCATTGTTTGTTTACCCTATCGTTTGCTTATTTCCGCTTTTTATTCTTCTCGATAGCTTTCGATAACGATATGTAGTGCGAGGATTTGTTGAACTACGCTTCATGGTTTGTACCTTCTTAAAAGCAGGATAACAATCAAGGATGATCGTTACCTTTTATACCATTACTAGCTTTGCTTGCTAGATATCTTGATGCTATCGTTTGGTCTCACTACCTACAACATGTTCGCAATCCTCCAATTTGCCATGATAAATCCTTTAAACTCCACTATTCTAGCAAACCTTTGATTGGTTATGTTATGGCTTGCTCAGCCCCTCTTATAGTGTTGCTAGTTGCAGTTGCAGGGTTCTTTCCATGTGTTAACATGGATATCTATGGGACATCATAATATCATGCTTAATTGTTATGCTTGTAAAATGTTGCTAAGGGTGGAAGGCTTAGGCATTTTGCCCTATTGTTTCATTCCACTCTGGCCAACCTTAAGCACCAACAATCTGGTTATTATGTTCTTTGATGTGTGCATCCTACCATGTGAGGGGTATTATGGGGCCCCCTTGAATCCCATTATCTAACCTTAAGCAACAACTTGGAGGAAAGGGTATGCATATACAACTTATAATGGGAAAGTTGGAAGCACCCCTGCATGGTTAAATCTTTCGGAAAGCGGTGTCCGCGGTTAAGGATGACTTGGAAATTGATAATGCTAGTGGTAGACAACTTCAACTAATAATTAAAACTTGCCAACTTGTGCGTAACCATAAGTATTCAATACAAAAAAATACACTTCCGTGATGATACGTGTTTGTCTTAGTAGGTCACGTTTTTTGTCATGCATGTACACCCATGACGATTTTATGATAGAATCAAGATAGTCATACCTGTGTTGACGTAGAAATGTTCCATGACATTACCAAAATTATCATCACGGAAGTGTCCACTTCCATGACGATAAATGGCGCGTCATGGAAGTGCTTTCATCAAGGGTGACCGACACGTGGCATCCACCGTAACGGGTTGCCGTTAAGCTATCGGGTCCGGTTTTGGATCCAATAACCCGCTAACAGCCCGGACCAATGAGGATTTTCCACGTGTTAAATTCTCATTGGCCGGAGGAAACACGTGTTGGCTCACCGTTGGGACAGATGTCATCCATTCATTGGACAGGAGGCGCCTATGATACGTCGACATGTGGCATGGCCTAACAGAGGCCCATTCCGGTGAAAAGGCCGGCCCGTTTGACTTGGTCTAAAGGTAACGGGTCGGCCCATGGAAAGCCTGTTAACGACCTGTTCGTATATAGCCCATTTACGGCCCGCTAACTCACGACCCATTACGGCCTATCGGAATTAAGCCCAGTAGCTTCATCTGGGCCGTCCAATATGATTCCAGACCATTGTAACTTCCGGCCCATATATGGCCCATGATGTCTTTCGGCCCATACGAGGCCATTTGTAACTCTTGGCCCATTTACGGCCCGTGGTGAATCTGGCCCGCAATGAACAGTGTACCGCTTTATACCCATTAACGGCCCATTATTCCATTGGGCCGTTTCCAACCCGTGTTATCTTTCGACCTTCTCAGGTCCCATTTATTCTTGGGCTCATTTCCAGCATTCGGTTACTTATGGCCCGTTACTGGCCTTTTCTGCTTGTGGGCCAAATTCAGCCCGTGGTTACAATCGGCCCGTTTGCAGCCCGTTAATCCGTTGGGCCGTTTTCATAGCGTCATCAAATACGGTCGATTAACGACGGCCCGTTATTGTCAGCCCATGAACGGACGATTCCAAATCTAGCCCGTTTACGGCCTATTGGCCCATGTTTGGCCTATCGATCATACGGCCCGTAGAAGGCCCATTGATGCTACGGCCCGTAGAAGGCCCATTGTTTCTACGGTCCTTAGAAGGCCCATTGTTTCTACGGCCCGTAGGACGCCCATGGTAACTACAGTAAATATGTAGCCCATGGTTATTGTGGCCTAGTTTTCAAAAATAGGTTATTGCAGCCACTAGCAAACTGCGAAAAAAGAACTGCACTGACTACAAGCAAAGAAATAAACAAAACAACATGGAAATAAATAAGCAAACAACTTACGCTAGGCTATCACGGCTATTACATATATTACATCCACTGGGCATCAAAGTTCGCCACCAATGCAAATATAGGGAACAAAGCAGCATATCATATACACTGATTGTCAAAGTTCGCGACCAGTGCAAATAAACGCCGCAGCAAAACAGTCCAGAACTGAAACCACTTCAGAAGAGCTCAAGAAAGAATATCATGGGTACCCATAATGCTGGCAAGATGCTTAGCAAGCTTATAAACTTTCTCTTGTTTGGCGCATAAATCCTCCAGCACTTGCTGTTGCACCAGAAAGTATGCATCTGAATTCTCAAGGGACATCCTGAGTCCTTCGGCTTCCTATTGCATAACATCTGATCGATGTCTCTCAACTTGAAGTTGAGACTCAAGAAGCCGAACTGATTCAGGCAACGAGTTCGAAGAGCTGGTGCCAGCAGAAGTAGCTAGTAACTCGAACACTACATCAAGACAGGACTTTGAGGTTGTCTCAGTGTCTTCAATATAGTTTCTATCAGCTTTCTTGGAGACCAACAGGGATGTTTCACTATCTTGAACCTTATCTGCATTACTTCCTTTACCATTGCATAACGGGGTAGTCTTCTCCAATATTTTATCTGCGTTCTAAAAGAGAAACAAACAAACACATCATAGGTTTACCATGTTGTATATGAAACTCATTTTGGTAAACCAGTTCAGTAGTAAGGTGGACAGGATAACAGCATGAAACAAACATATATCTATGTAGTATGGTCACTGTATGGTCTATATCATTCTCGTTTATTTTGCCAAATCAAGATAGGGACAGTTTGAATCATATATATTAAGTCAAAGCAGCATGGACAGAATATAAGTGTGGGAAACTACACGACAGAATATAAGACTGTTTATTCAATTGAAACTGAAATCAACATAGAGCAAGTTACAACAGCAAACACGTTAAAGAAACAGGTTTCAAACATACCTGTTGTGCCATTGGAGTTTCAATTGCATCCTTCAAATTTGAAATTAGTTAGTATGAGTAAATACAGTGATGCAAGAGCAAAGTAGTATGAACCATAGCTACGGAACCTGACCTAAGAACAATTCTTCTTCTGCTTTAAGCGTTGACTTGGGGTTCGAAGTGGTGGTCCTCGTGCTTTGGGCACTGTAGTTGCATTACTAACTGCTCGTGTTTCGGTGCTCTGTGGTGGAGACGGTGCTGTGTCAACTGGAACTGGGTTACTATCTGCTAGGGTTGGGGCTAGAAGGGGTGTAGTTGGTTCTCCATCCAACTGGGTAGGGATACAATCTGCGTGAGTCTGGGTTATGTGTGGTGGGGCTGGTTCTTGGGAAAGTACAACCGTGGTTCTATCTGCATCGACAGGTAGCACGATCTTTTCTAAAGACCGTGTTTTTACTCCCCCACATAATGCCATCACCCCCTCTAATTGAAATGGCTGATAAACAAGAAAAGTAATTGAATGTACAGACATTGTAAGATAGACATGTGCAATGGATAGTAGGGAAGAAAACAGGGCATGAAATAATTCACATTTATTTTGTCTAACCAAACAGAATAGCAGGACATAATTTCACATATATGATGGCTAATTAAACCAGCTAGCATGACACAATTTCAGATGTATGGTGGCTAACTAAACAGGATAGAGTGACATACTTCAAAATATGATGACTATGTAAACAGGATGACATGATATAACTATACGATGTGTCTATTAAAGTGGTTGGCATGCCATAAATCACAAACATGCCGTCGATGGAAACATGATGGCATGATATAATTCACGGATAGAATAACATAATTCAAAATATGATGACTATGTAAACAGGATGAGATGATATAACTATATTATGTCTTTAGAAAATGGGTTGGCATGCCATAATTCAGATACATGCTGTCTATGTAAACATCATGGCATGATATAATTCAAATATATGATTTATATACTAAGCAAGT
This sequence comes from Aegilops tauschii subsp. strangulata, assembly GCF_002575655.3. Lineage (NCBI taxonomy): Eukaryota > Viridiplantae > Streptophyta > Magnoliopsida > Poales > Poaceae > Aegilops > Aegilops tauschii. Next base: position 646,858,258 of record NC_053041.3, on the reverse strand, counting down.
GAGCAGAGGGCAATCGCATATATAATGTGTCAACTAAGGAGATGGCATTCAATCTTGTGTATATGATGTAAAAACTAAGCATTGCAATACAACATATGCATGATATGAGTAATATAACCCTGCCAAGTTTGAGCATACACCTTAGGGGGATAATAGGACTGGTCATCTGCCTCTGAATCCTCCTCTGAAGAGTTATCTGTAACCAGCAAGATATCTGCTTCAGCATGTAGCATTGTCTGCTCTGAAGACCTTGTTTTCACTCCAGATTTCTCCATCACCAATTCAAATGGATGATGCATAGGAGGAGCAGTTGAATATACAAACATCATCGACAAATGCAACGAGAAATAGAAAAAAATGATGGCATGATATAATTCACTTATATGACGCTTGGCTAAACAACATGGCATTGCATAATTTACATATATAATGCCTTGCAACAAGATAGCATTGCATAATTCACATATATGATGTCTTGCAACAAGATGGCATTGCATAATTCACATATATGGTAATTACACACTAAACAGGTGGCATTCACACAAAGCATGTCTAAACTAAGCAAATGACATAGCAATGCAAGATACCATACGCACGATATGAGCAACATAACCCTACCAAGTTAGAGCATGCACCTCGGGGGGGAAATAGGACTGGTCATCTGTCTCTGAATCCTCCTCTGAGGAGCTATCCATAACCAGCAAGACATGCGCTTCGTCAGATAGCATTGTCTGCTCTGAAGACCTTGTTTCCACTCCAAATTTTTCCATGACCGTGCCGAATGGCTGATGCACGGGAAGAGTCATTGAATGTACTAAAATTGTTGACAAATTTAACATGTAATAAAAAAAGGATGGCATGATATAATTCACATATAATATGACTGGCTAACCAGGGTGGCATTGCAAAATTCACATATATGATGCCTGGCTAAACAAGATGGCATTGCATGATTCACATATATGATAAAGAAACTAAACAGATGGCATTCACACAAAGCATGTCTAAAATAAGCAGATGACATATTTGATGTATAAAGCAAGCAATGCAAGGCACCATATGCATGATATTACCAACATCAGCATGCCAAGTTAGAGCGAAGACCTCATGGGGTAAATAGAAGTGGTCTTCTCCTTCTGAATCCCCCTCAGAACAGTTATCTTCCTCTTGATTACAATCCGAAATGGGTGGAGGGGGGCTACCTTTGCGCCCACCATGGAGCGACGGCTGCATGAAATTTTATTTCCACGCAAGGCTCGTCTCTTTTGCTCTACATGTTCAGTTCCATTGTGTACAATAACTGACATGCATAGGAATAAAACATAGTGAGATTATGTAAGGAGTGCATGCACAAATCCAGAGTGATGGTAGCAAACTATGGATAGACCCAAAACCAATGATAGTAGGCAGATAATAGCTTTAGTTAAAAAATACAGATAATGGCTCCTTTAATGTTTGTTTGCACCCAACAGGAAACTCATAGTAGATACCCGAGATTAACCAGATAGTAGACAGATAGTACTGATTGCTGCCCCAATATGTACCCCGCAACCATTTAAAAACTCAAGTTTCAGCATTAGTTTGGACCTGACTCGGAGTTTAATAGGTGAACACGACGATAAAGTAGCATGTCATCATATTAAGCGATGCATAACGCAAGCAGACACGAAAGAGTGCGACCTCTCTTGCGGACCCGTGTAGTCCTCAAGGTCATCTGCTCAGTTGATGATGGTAATGCAGTTGTCGTGGCTGCCGGCAGCGGGGAAGAAGATCCAAGGCGGTGAAAGACAGTCTGGAGAGCGGATCCCTGCTGTGGTGAACCCTTCCGTCGTTGGAGCAGCTGAGCTGGGGTGGAACACAACGCAGCAGGAGCAGGACAAACCACACAAGGTTTTATTTGATGAAATAATGGAGGGATTTGAGGAGCTGGAGCTTGACTACCCTACAGGTGAAGGGGAGAATCATCTGGTTTATGCTTTAAGGAGTACCTGTCTATGGAGGAAGGAGTACATCAAGCTTCCAAACTGGACGCCTCCTCCTCCTCCTCCTCCAGCGAGTCAGGGCACTCCGCCTCCTCCTCCTCCTCCGGTGAGTGATTAGGGCACTCCGCCTCCTCCGGCATGTGAGGGCACTCCGCCTCATCCTCCGCCTCCACCAGCGCGTCGGAGCACTCCGTCTCCTCCTCCGCCTCCTCCGGCCTATCAGCGGACTCCGCCGCGTCAGCAACGGCGGAAGAGAGACACCGCTGCTCGGGCGGCTAGCAGTACAAGCAGAGGCGGGAAGAAATTCAGATACGGTCCAAGCCTCAAGGCTCCGGAAAAGTTACCATATGAGAGGACCGACGAGGACAACACGGACATCAGTGCTGCCGAAGTGACGGCCCATTTTGAATGAAAACGTCCACCTCCGAAGGAAACGGTAGATCCGGTGAAAGTGAAGGGCACTCTGGATGCCCTGAAGCGACCACCACCCCCTCCGCCGCCATCCAACTATGAGCGCGTTATTGCAAAGACATTTCAGGAAGCGCAGCGGTCGGGAAGTACTTCCAGTGATGCAAGGCTACCAAAACAAAGAAGTGGGAAAACAATTCCCCAGCTCGGCGAATAGGCGAAGCAATCGTGCCCCCCCCCCCCCCGCTCAAGGTGTCTAGTGATATCGTCGCTAATCATCCGGGGCTACTTCCCGGTACCAATCTTGGTGATTACCTGAGCGATGATGTAGAGTTTGAAATGTTAGTGGTAGTAGAGATTTTTGAATACCAGTACGGGAAGCCTCTCGTCAAACCTGATCGTCCTCCTCTAACAACGATGATGCGAAGATTGCATGAATGGTACATGGATACCCGTAGGAAGTCTGGGAAGGATAGTTTGATGGTGAAAATTAAAGAGGAGCACGACCTCATTGGAGTCGCCCGATGCCTGTTGAATTTGTGGAGTTATTTCAATTATACAATCAAAAGGCCCTCGACAAACAACTCATGACTTTCTACTGTCTGTAAGTATTACTTCTGTAATTAAGTCTCTATAGCTTAGCTCTTTCATTGCATGTATATATAACTATCCTCACTATATTATGCAGATTGAAGATCGTCGAATGCAAAAAAGAACAAATCTATGACATTGGGTTCATTACCCCAAATACCGTAAATGAATGGTCGGTTAAAAACAGAGTCAAAGATACTGAGGAAAACTTGCTACAACCGTTACTTCGAAATCAAAAAAAAGGGAAAATACTCTTTCCTTACAACTTCAAGTGAGTGTTATTGTCTTGTGCATATTCGGTTTCGCTTACTCGAGGTTATAATAAGGTAATTGATGAGTTATGCGTGCGTAGCTTCCACTTTATTCTGCTAGAGATTAAGCTTGACCAGGGAGTAGTAACTGTCTTAGACTCGAGACATAAAGATCCCCTGGATTATGCAGACATGACTGCAATGCTCCATAAGTAAGTTCAATTGATCATTATCGCACCATATCGGCAACTTTATTCATTTCCTGATATCAAGTAATTATTTTCTTTGTCTGGCAGGGTTTGAAAACAGTTCACCGGAATGGTTTCGGGACTGCAAACAGAGCTGCGATTTACACACCCGAAAGTAAGTAGTACTAGCTAGTTCTGTGCATCTCTCATTGATTCTAATTTCATCAATACCATTTATCATGCTTGATTATCAGTTTGATTGAACTCTATTTCTCGTAAAGTGTTTGCGGCAGGAAGGCGGGAATAATTTATGTGGACACTATGTTTGTGAGTTCATCTACAATGCGACCTCTCAGCGGGGCTTCTCTGACAAACAATTTGAAGTACGTAAACAATAACATTCACAATTTTATTTTATTACCATCAATTGTGTATTGAGTTTCATTCATATATATGTCTTCTTTAAATTAGATGTGGCAGATGCGGGATGAACTCCTACCACATGATCGCATACGAGCCATTCAAGAGGAATTGGCAGGATTCTTTCTTGACCACGTCATAAATGAGAAGGGAGAATACCATGTGGAAATTGAAATTGATTTTAGATGTTAGGGATTATAAGAGATGTTATATTGTATATATGTAGTAGCGTTGGATAGATATATGAAAACTTGTTGTTCGACCAATCTCGGCGAAAGAGAGGTCACTTCTCTTTGTATATGTTCATGACGATCTTGTGTAATTAATGGTTCCTTCATTTGCTTACTAGCTAGAGTGTCGAGTTCTCTCTATATGTATAGTAGCTAGCGTCGACCAAGCACGGAGAAAGAGAGGTCACTTCTCTCTATTAGCTAGCTCACACAATATGAAACCCCTAAATTAACCCTCCAAAACCCCTAACCCCACCCCCTCCCTTTAGAAAAACAGAAACACCAGCGCCTAGGAGCTGCTGACGCGTGACTGCCTTTTGGTCCCGGTTTGTGTTACCAACCGGGACTAAAGGTCCTCCTGCCGGGGCGTCCCGTAGCGGCCACGTGGAGCCCCTTCTGTCCCGGTTCGTAAGCAAACCGGGACTAAAGATTTTGGGCTTTAGTGCCGTTTGTTTTGACCCAGTTCCAGAACCGGGACTAAAGGCCCTCTGAAACCGGGACTAGAACCATGTTTTCTACTAGTGATGGCTAGCACATGAGGTTTAGACGTGCGAGGTCACAAGTTTAGATTCTTTGCGAGATTGTTCTTTTTGGTATGTTTCCGTCTCACCTCGCGCTCACTGGGCCTGGTCAGGTGCAAAATTTTGTCCAAAATCCCTCGAGAGGTCAAATGGGGGATTTGGAGGATATACTTAGATATGACCTTAGGTAGTTGTCGGGTTACATGACATGCACCTTCAAGCTAATCTTCTAAGTTACTTTTTCTTGAGAAAAGACTTCTAACCAACATGCCACATCAGTTTATGTACATGCATGCAAGCGGATGTAGGGCCTTGGCCAGGATATGGCTTATTTGTATGCAGATGTAAGGATCTGGGCAGGGATTCATGTGGTTGTGTGCCCTGGTGCGGATCTGTGTGGCCCCGTGCCTGTGCCTAACTGAGAGGCTAGTTTTCAGGTGTTTGTCCTTGGGTTGTTTCATCGCCGTCGCCGGTGACGTACCGCCATAGAGTGGCATGAGAGTGTCGTTATACTAGGTTGTTTTAGAACACACAAATCAATCGTTCAAGTTTATGAGTTGCATCATGCCAAATTAGGGGCCGACACTACCACCGTAGTCCTATTGCTGCTAGGGAGACGCCTCTGCGACCACAGTGGCGGCGATAATACCCCAAGACAAATGTTAATAGTCTGTGGGCGAAAAAAAATCAAAAAATAAAAGGAACATAATCCATTGTACAATTGGAGTAAAAACCCAAGGAAGGCCCAGTGCCTACGTCTGACCGGGAGGCTGATTTTCAGGGGTTTGTCCTCGGGTTGTTTCATCGCCGTCGCCGGCGATATGCCACTGTACAGTGGCATGGGAGTATCGTTGCTGGGTTATTTTAGATCACATAAATCACGCTTCCAAGTTTATGAGCTGCATCATGCCAAATTAGGTGCCGACGCTGCCACTGTAGTCTTATTGCTACTAGGGACCACGGTGGGCGACGAGGATACCACAAGGCAAATGTTAATAGTCTGTGGGGGAAAAAATCAAAAAGGAAAATGAACAAAATCTGTCATAGGATGGAGTAAAAAACAAAGGAAGGGAGAAAAAAAAAGACTTACTTCAACTGGGTAGCCAGGCCAGTGAACGCTTTTACCTCAGCAGAGCTAATCCAGCTAGCTAGCGTTTAATTAGCTGGTCCAGTCAGTGCGTCGTCTGGTAATGCCTCAACAGAGCTAGCCCAGCTAGCTAGCTTAGCTGGTCCAGTCAATGCTGTCCTCGGCGATTAACCCGGTCAGTACCAGGACTTTTATGCCGCTACTTACGTTTGGAACCGAGCGGTGTGGTACTAACTCAAAAAAACGTGGAACCGAGCCGTGCCGGTGATATATCGTTCGCGGTCGCTGTCGCTGGCCCTTTTCTCGTCGGCCCAGCAGGCAAGTTCACTGCAACGAAAAAAGCTCCTATACGACGGGATAGCTGACCTGGGCCGGCCCATATAAGGTAGCGCTCTGTGAAAAATCAACATGAAGCTGCGGGCTAGGTGGGAATCCAACCCGCGACCAACCGCAAAAGCGACCACGCAGCTAGCCAATGTCACGAGCTGACTCTAATCATTCAGAACGAACGAACGGCAACAGTAAAATACAAGGGCGATGCTAGGCGCCAGCGCACCGGCCGAACAGTTTCGGCCGGTCCAGCCCTAGCCGTTCGATGCGAGCAGTGCACGGTTGGATTTGGACAAAAAAAAAAACTTGCCCCCAGCTTCTTCTTCCTTGGCTCGATCCCCTCGCTCGGGCTGCGCCGCGCCGCGCCTCCTATCCCTCGCCGCCCGTCTCCGTCGCCGCTTCCAACCCTCGCCGCCCGTCCCTGTCGCAGCTTCCAACCCTCACCGGCCGTCCTCATCGTCGCCGCGACACATGAAACAACTACATCTGCGGTTGCAGCTTGCAGCGGCGACGCTTGTAGCTCTCCCCGGTTGTAGCTCCGCCGCCACCCCTCGCCGTTGTTGCTCATCGCTGCACGAAATTGCGTCGACGACGGGCCGCCAGCCATCCACTGTGATTGCGGCTCGGTGGCGACACGCGCAGGTTGAAGCATTTCGCACATACGATTGAAGCTTTCTCTACAACGGTTGCAACTTTTCTGGTTATGTAGTGTATGGTTGTAGCTTTCTTTTTCAATGGTTGTAGCTTTTTTCATCTACTGTCGAAGCTTTTTATCAACGGTTGCAGCTTTTTTCTTTGTAGCAGCCTTGGTTAATGCTTTCATCGTTTCGGGTTGAAGCTTTTTCATCAAGGGTTGTAGCATTTTATGTCGACGGTTGTAGCACTCCGCCATGGCAATGACTGCTTGCAGCTTTTGATGTATCTGATTGAAGCTTTTTTCATCTTAGTTTGAAGCATTTTGGTTAACGATTGTAGCATGAGGGCGTGCGGCAGGTTCTGCAATGCCTCCGTCACGTCTGCACCGCGAGCGCCGCCGTCCTTGCAGCTCGCCGTCACCATGCTCGCCATCCATGATGGCAGCTCTCCTGGGCACCGGTTGCAGCAGGCCACGACGCGGTTCCAGCTTCCGCCGGGGCCGGCGAGCGAGGACGGCGAACGGCGACGGGGACGGCCGGCGCGGGTGGCCACCGGCAATGAGGACGGCCGGCGGGGGCGGCGAACGGCGACGGCCAACTGAGGTAGGGACCGGCGAGATGAAATAGAGAGAGAGAAAGGAAGCAGCACAGCCGCGTGGGGCGTTAATGGGGAGCGATTTGTGGGCCGATGGAAGGGGATCGCACAGATCGCGCGCGACCGGCCGAGTGGTTCGGCCGGTGCCCCGGCCACAAACGTTTCCCAAAATACAATGAACAGCTCGCAAAATATTCGCAAAAACGACCGTGTGTGGGATTTAACACACGACCTCAAGTGACTGAACCATAGACTTGTTTGTCTAAAATGCCAGCTCAGCTGAAAAAAACTATAGGCGGCGAAAGAAAATAAACATTTTTTTCAAAATCTCGAACGTGGTTCTCTTTTTCACAAAGGTAAATATATTTACAAAAATAAACATTTTCCAAATTTGCTCACAAACTTCAAACATTTTTTGGGAATCTCAAAAAAAATTGTAAAAAAAGGAACAAAATCGAAAAAGATTATTTTTTGAAACTACGAATAACTTTTTAAAAATGCAAACATATTTCAAAAAAAGCAGGAGCAAAATTGAAAAATTTAATAATTTCAGAAATTATGAATATTTTTTCAAATGGCAAATACTTCATGTAATTCTCCGAAACTTGTTTTAAATTTACGAACAAATTATGAAAACATTATTTTTTTATTTATGAACAAATTTTCAAAACAGGAACATTTTCCGAAAGATGATAATGAATAATTTTAGCAAAACACAAACATTTTATGTAATTTCCCAATCATATTTTTAGTTTGTGAACAAATATTGGAAACATGATTTTTTTTTGAATTGTGAATAATTTTCAAAAATAGGAACATTTTCTGAAATCCTCGGACATATTTTGAATTTGTGAACGAAATTTAAAATGCAAACATTTTGAGATATTTTAATCTTTTCTGAATTTTTGAACATTTTTTGGAAGAAGGGAACAAATTTTGAAATACTTCAACTTTTTTGGAATTTCTGAACAAAATTTAAATGCAGGAACCAAATCTAGAAAAAATGAACCAATTTTAAGAAATACGAACATTTTTTATTTTCAGAAAATTTGGCGAAAAAATAAAATTGAAAGAAATTAAAAAGTAAACAAAAAATAAAAATAACTGAAAAATAAAAAACAGGAAAAATAAAAACGAAAAATAGAAAGGAAAAATAAAAAATGGTTTAGGAACCTTCTAGAAGGTTCCCAAAACCACTATAAACTGGCTGGGAATCCTCTAGAGATTTCCCAATACCAGAATCTGAAAGCTGTACGTAAGCTATAGATGGGCCGGCCCAAATCGCTCGCTAGGTCGCCTTGTGGGTGCGTTTCGCCGACTGTATCACCCAAATGTGTCAAATAGGGTTTTCCGACGCCGCCACCGGGGATCCAATTTGGTGCATAGATCGCCGGGTGGCAACCGAGCGCATATCCCCTACATACAATGCGCGTATCCCCTACCTCTTGGTCGCCTCCTCTATCTCCCACTAAAGCCCATGTAGGCCCATATAGCCCCCGGGGGGTTCCGGTAACCCCTCGATATTCCGGTATATGTCCGAACTCATCCGAAACCTTTCCGGTGTCCAAACATAACCTTTCAATATATCAATCTTCATGTCTCGACCATTTTGAGACTCCTCGTCATGTCCGTAATCACATCCAGGACTCCAAACTACCTTCGGTACATCAAAACACATAAACTCATAATACCGATCGTCACCGAACGTTAAGCGTGCGGACCCTACGGGTTCGAGAACTATGTAGACATGACCGAGACTCATCTCCCGTGAATAACCAATAGCGGAACCTGGATTCTCATATTGGTTCCTACATATTCTATGAAGATCTTTATCGGTCAAACCGCATAACAACATACATTGTTCCCTTTGTCATCGGTATGTTACTTGCCCGATATTCGATCGTCGGTATCTCAATACCTAGTTCAATCTCGTTACCGGCAAGTCTCTTTACTCGTTCCGTAATGCATCATTCCGTGACTAACTCATTAGTCACATTGCTTGCAAGGCTTATAGTGATGTGCATTACCGAGAGGGCCCGGAGATACCTATCCGATACTCAGAGTGACAAATCCTAATCTCGATCTATGCCAACTCAACAAACACCATCGGAGACACGTGTAGAGCATCTTTATAATGACCCAGTTACGTTGTGACGTTTGATAGCATACTAAGTGTTCCTCCGGTATTCGGGAGTCGCATAATCTCATAGTCATAGGAACATGTATAAGTTATGATGAAAGCAATAGCAACAAACTAAACGATCATCGTGCTAAGCTAACGGATGGGTCAAGTCAATCAAATCATTCTCTAATGATGTGATCCCGTTTATCAAATGACAACTCTTTGTGCATGGCTAGGAAACTTAACCATCTTTGATTAACGAGCTAGTCAAGTAGAGGCATACTATTGACACTCTGTCTGTCTATGTATTCACACATGTACTAAGTTTCCGGTTAATACAATTCTAGCATGAATAATAAACATTTATCATGATATAAGGAAATATAAATAACAACTTTATTATTGCCTCTAGGGCATATTTCCTTCAGTCTCCCACTTGCACTAGTCAATAATCTAGATTACATTGTAATGATTCTAACACCCATGGAGTCTTGGTGCTGATCATGTTTTGCTCGTGAGAGAGGCTTAGTCAACGGGTCTGTAACATTCAGATCCGTATGTATCTTGCATATCTCTATGTCCCCTTCCGACACTTGATGACGGATGGAATTGAAGCGTCTCTTGATGTGCTTGGTTCTCTTGTGAAATCTGGATTCCTTCGCCAAGGCAATTGCTCCAGTATTGTCACAAAAGATTTTCATTGGTCCCGATGCACTAGGTATGACACCTAGATTGGATATGAACTCCTTCATCCAGACTCCTTCATTTGCTGCTTCCAAAGCAGCTATGTATTCCGCTTTACACGTAGATCCTCCCACGACGCTCTGCTTAGAACTGCACCAACTGACAGCTCCACCATTCAATATAAACACTCACTTTCTTGTAAATACAGGCTTCTCCAAAAGTGTGTATAAAACCATATCCTTTGATCACACTATCTAAACATTTATTCCAACTCCGAGAGGCTTGCACCAGTTTATAAATAGATCGCTGGAGCTTGCACACTTTGTTAGCATCCTTCGGATCGACAAAACCTTCTGGTTGCATCATATACAACTCTTCTTCCAGAAACCCATTCAGGAATGCAGTTTTGATATCCATTTGCCAAATTTCATAATCATAAAATGCGACAATTGCTAACATGATTCGGACAGACTTAAGCATCGCTACAGGCGAGAAAGTCTCGTCGTAGTCAACTCCTTGAACTTGTCGAAAACCGTTCGCAATAAGTCGAGCTTTGTAGACAGTAACATTACCGTCAGGGTCAGTCTTCTTCTTGAAGATCCATTTATTCTCGATGGCTTGCCGATCATCGGGCAAGTTAACCAAAGTCCACATTTTGTTCTCATACATGGATCCCATCTCAGATTTCATGGCCTCAAGCTATTTCGGGGAATCTAGGCTCATCATTGCTTCCTCATAGTTCGTAGGTTCGTTATGGTCTAGTAACATGACGTCCGGAACATGATTACTATACCACTCTGGTGCGGATCTTACTCTGGTTGACCTACGAGGTTCAGTAGTAACTTGATCTGAAGTTTCATGATCACTATCATTAGCTTCCTCACTAATTGGTGTAGGAATCACTGGAACTGTTTTCTGTGATGAACTACTTTCCAATTCGGGAGAAGGTACAATTACCTCATCAAGTTCTACTTTCCTCCCGCTCATCACTTCTTTCGAGAGAAACTCCTTCTCTAGAAAGGACCCATTCTTAGAAACGAATATCTTGCCTTCGGATCTGTGATAGAAGGTGTACCCAATAGTCTCCTTTGGGTATCCTATGAAGACACATTTCTACGATTTGGGTTCGAGCTTATCAGGTTGAAGCTTTTTCACATAAGCATCGCAGCCCCAAACTTTAAGAAACGACAACTTGGGTTTCTTGCCAAACCACAGTTCATAAGGTGTCGTCTCAACGGATTTAGATGGTGCCCCATTTAACGTGAATGCAGCCGTCTCTAAAGCATAGCCCCAAAACGATAGCGGTAAATCAGTGAGAGACATCATAGATCGCACCATATCTAGTAAAGTACGATTACGACGTTCGGACACACCATTACGCTGTGGTGCTCCAGGTGGCGTGAGTTGCGAAACTATTCCGCATTGTTTCAAATGAAGACCAAACTCGTAACTCAAATATTCTCCTCCATGATCAGATCGTAGAAACTTTATTTTCTTGTTACGATGATTTTCCACTTCACTTTGAAATTCTTTGAACTTTTCAAATGTTTCAGACTTATGTTTCATCAAGTAGATATACCCATATCTGCTCAAATCATCTGTGAAGGTAAGAAAATAACGATACCCGCCGCGAGCATCAACACTCATCGGACCGCATACATCGGTATGTATTATTTCCAACAAGTCTGTTGCTCGCTCCATTGTTTCGAAGAACGGAGTCTTAGTCATCTTGCCCATGAGACATGATTCGCAAGCATCAAGTGATTCATAATCAAGTGATTCATAATCAAGTGATTCCAAAAGTCCATCTGCATGGAGTTTCTTCATGCGCTTTACACCAATATAACCTAAATGGCAGTGCCACAAATAAGTTGCACTATCATTATTAAACTTATATCTTTTGGCTTCAACACTATGAACATGTGTATCACTACTATCAAGATTTAGTAAAAACAGACCACTCATCAAGGGTGCATGACCATAAAAGATATTACTCAAATAAATAGAACAACCATCAAACAAGATCCAGATATAATGTTCATGCTCAACGCTGGCACCAAATAAAAATTATTTAGGTCTAAAACTAATCCCGAAGGTAGATGTAGAGGTAGCGTGCCGACGGCGATCACATCGGCTTTGGAACCATTTCCCACGCGCATCGTCACCTCGTCCTTAGCCAATCTTCGCTTAATCCGTAGCCCCTGTTTCGAGTTGCAAATATTAGCAATAGAACCAGTATCAAATACCCAGGCGCTACTGCGAGCATTAGTAAGGTACACATCAATAACATGTATTTCAAATATACCTTTCACTTTGCCATCCTTCTTCTCCGCCAAATACTTGGGGCAGTTCCGCTTCCAGTGACCAGTACCTTTGCAGTAGAAGCACTCAGTCTCAGGCTTAGGTCCAGACTTGGGCTTCTTCACTTGAGCAGCTACTTGCTTGTTGTTCTTCTTGAAATTCCCCTTCTTCCCTTTACCCTTTTTCTTGAAACTGGTAGTCTTGTTGACCATCAACACTTGATGCTCCTTCTTGATTTCTACCTCCGCAGCCTTTAGCATTGCGAAGAGCTCGGGAATTGTCTTATCCATCCCTTGCATATTATAGTTCATCACGAAGCTCTTGTAGCTTGGTGGCAGTGATTGAAGAACTCTGTCAATGACACTATCATCAGGAAGATTAACTCCCAGTTGAGTCAAGTGGTTGTGGTACCCAGACATTCTGAGTATATGTTCACTGACAGAACTATTCTCCTCCATTTTGCAGCTGTAGAACTTATTGGAGACTTCATATCTCTAAATCCGGGCATTTGCTTGAAATATTAACTTCAACTACTGGAACATCACATATGCTCCATGACGTTTAAAACGTCGTTGAAGTCCCGGTTCTAAGCCGTAAATCATGGCACACTGAACTATCGAGTAGTCATCAGCTTTGCTCTGCCAGACGTTCATAACCACTACAAGAAATATGTCAACTTGTGACCTTGACTATTGGTCACTAAAAGGTCATTGTTTTTCATTTGCGACCCTTTTGTGACAAAAAGCAGAAGGTCAAAAGCTGACTGTCGTAAATTGAAATTAACGACCTTCTCTGTGAGAAGGTCGTAGACGTTTACGACCAAAACAGAAGGTCGTTGAACCCATGACCTTTTGTTTTCGTCACTGGCTGTCTGCCCAGGCCACATCAGATCTGACGTGGTAATCTGACGTTGCAAAATTACGACCAATTGACAAGGTCGTTGACAAGATTCAGCCCGGTCCGATTGAGTGTTTTACATGGGCCGAGCCCATTCATTCAGCCTTTTTACTGTATATTTTTTCTGTTTTTTTTCTCTAGCTACATGGGCTTGGGCCATTAATTCGGCCTTTTGTTTCTAGGATGCAGCCTTTTACAGTCTACTGATTTTTTATTTTCATCCATTTTATTTTGCAGCTGGTCCCACCAGCCAGACTGGTGCCACTTGTCATTCTTATCGCAAAATTGGTCCCACACATCAAAAAATTCGAAATCTGTGAAACAACCATTATAACTTGGATCCCCTTGTCAAGTTTCCATTTCCCGGGTATTCAAATGACATACACAATCATTATTTTGAACAATCTAGAGAGCAAATGAAATTTGTCCAAAACAACACGAGATTAGTCTATTACAAACGTTACAGTATACTACAGCCCAGATAAGCCTACAACTGCCTACAGTTACAACACATAATATGCTACTCTTTGTTGATATGCTTCACAACTTTGTACTTGGATTCACACTTTTCCTGTGCAAAAAATAAGAATGAACATATAAGAATAAGAATGTGTAAGCCAATGTTCTCACTCAAATGTGTAAGCCAAACTAGAATAAGAATCAAACAGTAGCCAATGAGGGATCCAATAATTTATAAGCAAGAATTGACAGCAAATGAAATGTACACAAATAGTATGACTACCACTAACCAGTATGTGTTTATGGGGGGACTAAAATGTTCTCACTAGCTAGGATTTTTTTGGTATATAGTATACTGACATGTGCAACTCTAACTAAATTGATCATAGAAATGAAAAGAATTGTAACAACGAGTTCATTCAGAATCCAGGCATGTCAAATTTTAAGCACCAGCAGAACAGATCTAACGAAACAGACCATAATAACCATGCATCAAGATTTATGGTTGTAGGAAAACAGTAAAGAGACGGAGATACACTCATCAAGCATACCAGCTACTACAATAAGAGGTCCAGATGCATGCATGAGCAGTTCTTAATATTTATATTCATCATCACAGCAACCTATAAGCACCTTGGCACACAAAAAAGATATACAAGATATATCATGTTCCTATTTGCAAAGCCTGCCAAGAACAGATCCTAGGCCTAAGACATACTAGTTCTTACAGGACTTTCCTCCTAATGGTAGCAACAAAATTCTTAGCAATTGAACGGCAGTAAGCACCACATATTCACTTCATCAAGAGATAAGCACCGAAAATCATCCTCAACAAAGAACTAATTTGCTGGAAAACACATGTCTTACTTACTGAACTTCCAGATGAACCACATCCCCATGAGCATTGGGGCGTGCCTACACGAGGAAGGAAAGTAGCATCATAGAGTTGAAGGGAAGAAATCAAAGATGAGGGTACCTTGAGGAGCAGAGCAGAGCAGAAGTACTATAAGTTAACGGGGCAAGGGTCATTATTATCCTCGTAGCATTAACAGGCTGCAAAATTGCCTCTACAGTTTATTATTTAGCTATGATAAATAAGTTGGTATAAGAATGATTGTGGCAGCAATAGATACAGTAAGAATGCAAGTACATTCAGTGAGAATTGTATTCTTATAAGCTACCAGCAGAGAAGCAGAAAACTGCCGAACAGCCTGGCACTAACATATAGCGCTGAGGCACTGACTGCAGTACAGAAAGCACTCGAAATTTAGATCTGCTGGACCAATTCAGAACTTCAGATCAGCTCAGAATTGTTTCCCTGATCAGTTCATCCATTGCTAACAAATCTATACAAAAAGTAATAAATTGTACCCCCTAATAGAGACCTGGAATTGGGCCAAACAGCTCGTGTCAACTGGCTACCATTCGAATTATAATTGTACCATGGCATAGAAAAATATTCAGTAACCTCACTTCTACAAATTAACCTGGTGTTGTTGTACTCCTACACCATTCAAGCTCATGGTCGGGATAAACAATACTAATAACCCATAGATAGCATTGTACAGAAGCAAGCAACCAGTTAATACTAGCTATCTGAAGGAACAGCAAACAGTGACAATCGATAGCAGCTGAAGAAAAATACGATCCTACTGCTACTCTCATCCATTAAACCGACATCATATAATACTAGCTATCTCAAGGAAGGAGAGAAGGGAATATGGGGTTGGCGTCTGTGAGGAGGTGTATGATCTCCATGGTGTGCTTGATGATGCGGGCCGACATGATATTCTGCCTGTTCTGCTTGGCCTAGTAGCGCCCCGCCAGGACAAAATCAAATCAGTAACTGATGAGTCAAAGACCAATCAATCTTAATATGTCGACTGACGCTTCTGAATTTACTTTAAGAAACTTCCAAGTATTCTCACTAACAGATTTTCTCCATCAAGAACAGGGACGAAGCTGCCGTAAATGGCCTTGACGAGAACGTTCGCCTTCAATGACCTGACAAACATGATTTGAGATGGCAAGTAGTTTCGCAGCAAGGTAAGATAGATAGATGCCACTCCCTCCACCCCACATGAAAATATGTTATTACATCAATAATACTGAAACAACATGGCGTAGTACACTGTAATTAGAAGCGCGTGCAGATTTAAGATTGATGTGTGCATACCTGAAGGCGTCTTGGCAGAAATGAGTGCTGAGCTTCCCGTCCGCACCCTTGACCAGGTAGAAGTAGTTGTCGGTCTACTCCGACAGGCCGTCGTTGACCAGCACGAGCAGCCCAAACGGGCCGAGCAAGCCCCGCCCCGGCGCGTTGGCGCTCGCACTGAAAAAGAGAGGATCAATGAAACTGAGAAATATATATCACAACGATTTGAGCTGCATTTTAAGAACTGAGAAAGCTAAGAGCTAAGAAAGGGTAAGCTGCAGTTTGAGAGCTAAAGAAAAAACATGTGGCTGTACTGAAGAAAAAGAAAGGTGCTCAGCTACAACACCAACTATTGTACTATGTGAGCTACAATTTTCAAATCAAAGAACAAAAGTCTGTAGGAGTGATTCGACTACTCATCACAGAAATCTCATATTATACTGAAAATGGCAACTCTTGTTTGGATAGGAAAGTTCTAAGCAATTCAGTTCAGACAGCCACCCCTAAAAAAATCATGTGTTTTTTGAAAATTCTAGTGCAAAGAAACATGACTGAGTGCGCCACACCAACGTAAGCAACTTACTACAGTGCCAACTAATCTGCCACTTTGCCCCTAAAAAGGAAACAATCTGCCACTTTGGCCCCTATTTTTGTAGCATTTCAGTTATAGAAACTGCAACTTTCATTGCTAAAACATGTCGCTAGTACATTGAAAACTGGTTTATACACAGGCAGTAACCATGGTGAATGTACACTTGAAGCTATACTAGGATGTAAAAGGTTATTACCAGTAACCGCAGTCAGTAACCAAGCCATGCCTCGCCTGTCTACTCGCAGCTAGTTGGGTAATCTACGAAGTGAGACTGAAAGAATAGTTCAGGCGAGCTCAGTTGTTCTGTACTTTAGGCTTTGTCTACTCTTCATGTGATTAATAGTCTTCTCTGTTCTGTTCTCCTTCTCAAAAAGGTTCTATAAATATTCTATGTGTTCCTTGGCCGGTGGTATCTAAGATCGATTGGGCAACAATTTTGATTTGTATGACATAACGCTGAATGAAAAGAATTCATTAGGCACCCACATCATGCATCTCGTAGGCTTGTGTACAGTAAACTAAAGCAGCGGAGATGAGTTGAGAAGTAGCATTTTCTCACCAAAATCTAGCTAATTCCTATACGCTGGAAATCTAGCTACGACATTCAAGAAAGGAAACTTCCCCGCATCTTGCTAATTCCTATACAAGTCCAAGGCCACCAGATGATTAGCAGTCGCTTGACTAATCGACTATTCACTACTGGAGTAATGATTACCAGTTATTCGCTGCATCTTGCTGTTGGCAACATCACACAAGAACCAGAGCATCATCGTCCACCTCGCCCTTGAGGTCAAGCAGCTCGAAGATGAGGCTCCACGTCGCATGCACATCTACAAATTAATGCATGCATATGGATCAATACAGGAACGCCCCAACCAAAAGCGGAATGGGAGGATCAGAGTAAGCAAGAGCAGGTGGAGGATGTGTGCGGGGAGGGGGGAATGTCAGTACCTAGAACCGTGTCGAGGACGTGGCCGACAACCGCGAGGACGAGCCAGATACGGCTCATCGTGGATCTAGGAGGGCCGCCGCGTCACCTGCTCGATTCGGGGCGCCCGTGGTGCGTGCACCTGCGTGAGGAGGGAAGACACATCACGTAAGGTAGAGGGTAGAAGAGCAAATCGATAGAAGACACATCACCTATATGAGCAGCAGAAGCACGCGCGGATGGCAATATTGGCCGAGCGGAAGTAGACGTGGGGATGCAGCCAACTCGCCATGGAGATGGAGCACCATGTCAAACCATGGGCGGATCTGGAAGCCGACGCCATGCAGGAGACGCGAGGGTGGGCTGTGGAGGCAGATGAGGCCGCGCGACGAGGCGCGCATCGAGCTCGACGACGGTGCGAATCCAGAAGGCCTGCTGTGGCCGTGACAGATCTGGCCGCGGACTGACCTTGTCGGCTCAATCTGGCGCCATGGGAGAGAGGGAGAGGTACAGCTGGAGAGCGGCACGGAGAACGCGGAGGCGAGGGCGGAGGCGGCGGTGGCGACGAGGTGGTCACGGAAAGGGTGGTCGGCGGGGAAGGCGAGGAGCGAGGCGATGAGAAGGGAAGGTGGCGTGCGGGCGCGAGCTGCGGGAGCAGGTGGTCGTCGACGAAGGCGGGAGGAGCGGCTTGAGGTGGGAGGGGAGGTCGCGGCGGGATCGGCCGCCGTAGGTGGCGGTGGCGGCGGTGGCGGTCCAATCAGGGGAGAGGGGTCCGACGGGAGGGGTTAGGGTTTGGGTGCGGGTCGTGGGGGAGGAGTGGTGTGCTGGGGAGAGGTGGAGAGGGGGAGGAGTGGTGTGCGGTGGGTGAGTGGTGTGCGGGGGAGAGGGTGGTATTCGGCCACTGATAGGTGGGCCCGCGAGGAATTAGGCCCACATGTCAGTGCCTCAACGGCATGTAGTGTACGTGAGGGGAGCAGCTTCCGGGTGGGTGTGGGTGGGGGAGAGGGTGAGGGGTGTGGGCCGTTGGATCTGGTAGTATCCGACGTCTCTAATGCTGGATCCGCGTGACATGCCCATAGACCAATCAGAACAAAGTGCACGCTTATGACCATCTAAAATAGTCATAATTAATTAACAATAGGCGCTACCAACGCAGCATCACGGCGCCCAGCGAAACTCCATTGCAGCGTGAGCTCCAACGCAGCACCACGACGCCTAATGGTAAGTTTCCTTCTCTTTTTATGCCAATGTTTGTTAAGTTTCCAAATAATTAGTAGTGTTATTCCTTGAATAACGGAAAATCAATTTTTCATTTTTCGAGTTCCCCAAATGATGTTTTTTGTGAAGAACCTACCAAATAATTGTTGCAAAATTGGACCAAATCATTTTTCTAAAATAATAGGCCATATTTAATGCACAATTGACCATATGGTTCGGTGTAAAAAGTTTTGTTCCACCTCAGGTGAAAAAGACAAATTTCCGCTGATTCAGCTGGAAGCGGGTCAAATTTGAACTGCGACTGCCTCATAGTGCGGCTGCCTCATAGTTTGCTCTTTATTTTTTCGAAAAATCATTTCTAGGTACATAAGTATCTATTTAATCAGAGAAACATCAAAAGTTTTCCAAGATTCAACCACTATCTAGGAACGGTCAAGCCCGCTGTTTTGACCGCATTTTGAAACGGGCATAAAAAAATAAAGAAAAAAAAATTGGGAAACCTTCGCATTGTGTCATTATATGTGGCCAAGTTCCCAGGAAAAATAACAAACTTGTAATACGACAACTATTTTTAAAAAGTGTTCTCAGAAACGAGCTATCACGTGTGGAGATCAATGGCTTTCAAGCCAAATGATCAATCTTCTGGTCACATTCATGGCATAGTTTGTTCAAATGATCTCATATTGTGCACAAGGGTGCATATTGGAATGGCAAACAATATTGCCTAAGGAAGTTTTCATTTTCTTTGGACGAAAAAACCATTCACCATTTTTCGAGTGCCCAAAAGGAGGTTTTTTTGTGAAGGACCTCCCAAATAATTGTTGCAAAATTGGACCAAATCATTTTTCTAAAATACTAGGCCATATTTAATGCAGAATTGAGCAAATGGTTGGGTGTAAAAATATCCACCTCTGGTGAAAAAGACAAATTTCCGCTGATTCAGCTGAAAGCGGGTCAAATTTGAACTGCGGTTGCCTCATAGTTTGCTCTCTATTTTTTCCAAAAATCATTTCTAGGTACATAAGTATCTATTTAATCAGAGAAACATCAAAAGTTTTCCAAGATTCAACCACTAGCTAGGAACGGTCATTCCCGCCGTTTTGACTGCATTTTGAAACGGGCATAAAAAATTCAAAAAAAATCAAAAATTGGGAAACCTTTGCATTGTGTCATTACATGTGGCCAAGTTCCCAGGAAAAATAATAAACTTGTAATACGACAATTATTTTTAAAAAGTTTTCTCAGAAACGAGCTATCACGTGTGGAGATCAATGGCTTTCAAGCCAAATGATCAATCTTCTGGCCACATTCATGGCATAGTTTGTTCAAATGATCTCATATTGTGCACAAGGGTGCATATTGGAATGGCAAACAATGTTGCCTAAGGAAGTTTTCATTTTCTTTGGACGAAAAAACCATTTTCCATTTTTCGAGTGCCCAAAAGGAGGTTTTTTTGTGAAGGACCTCCCAAATAATTGTTGCAAAATTGGAACAAATCAATTTTCTAAAATATTAGGCCATATTTAATGCACAATTGACCAAATGGTTGGGTGTAAAAAGTTTTGATCCACCTCTGGTGAAAAAGACAAATTTCCGCTGATTTAGTTGGAAGCGAGTCAAATTTGAACTGCGGCTGCCTCATAGTTTGCTCTTTATTTTTTCCAAAAATCATTGCTAGGTACATAAGTATCTATTTAATCATAGAAACATCAAAAGTTTTCCTAGATTCAACCACTAGCTAGGAACGGTCATTCCCGCCGTTTTGACCGCATTTTGAAACGGTCATAAAAAATAAAAAAAATCAAAAAATTGGGAAACCTTAGGATTGTGTCATTATATGTGGCCAAGTTCCCAGGAAAAATAACAAACTTGTAATACGGCAACTATTTTTAAAAAGTGTACTCAGAACCGAGCTATCACGTGTGGAGATCAATGGCTTTCAAGCCAAATGATCAATCTTATGGCCACATTCATGGCATAGTTTGTTCAAATGATCTCATATTGTGCACAAGGGTGCATATTGGAATGGCAAACAATGTTTCCTAAGGAAGTTTTCATTTTCTTTGGACGAAAAAACATTTTCCATTTTTCGAGTGCCCAAAAGGAGGTTTTTTCGTGAAGGACCTCCCAAATAATTGTTGCAAAATTGGACCAAATCAATTTTATAAAATACTAGGGAATATTTAATGCACAATTGACAAAATGATTGGGTGTAAAAAGTTTTGATCCACCTCTCATGAAAAAGACAAATTTCCGCCGATTCAGTTGGAAGCGGGTCAAATTTGAACTGCGGCTGCCTCATAGTTTGCTATTTATTTTTTCCAAAAATGATTTCTAGTTACATAAGTACCTATTTAATCATAAATACATGGTTTGGTGGAGATACGTCGAGGTTTGGGCGGTGGCCGAGGGCCCCAACTCTAGAGCACGTAAACTCGCATGCCCGCCGCGTGGTCACCACGTGACCATGGCGTTGCCATGTGTTCTGGGCGGCCTAGGCATGTCTAGTGGGTTGGGCACTCCCCAGGTAGGTGCTAGGAAGAAAATTACAACATAAGATTCTCACGAGGAGACCGATCGATGCTCAAACATGAATTAGCAGCCAAGTGTTTGATTAGCGGTACGGGAAATGTACATGGCTAATGGGCGTGAGTTTTGGCTGAGGATGATCAGTTACTAAGAAGACCGTCTTCACAAATTGTCATCACAAAAGGAGGAGCCTAGGTGGTACTTGCTTTGCAAAGTACCACACTCGACATAAATACGAATGTTGAAGCTGGGCTCAAAATAATGAATGCATTGAGCTGGCATTTGGTGGAGGATGGTTATTTGGGCATAGGAAAGCACTGTAGAAAATGGATACTATTTGGACATGCCAAAGTGGTACTTCCTTCACAAAGTGTTGTTCTGAACAGAATAGGGAAATGAATATTGTTGAATTATTTTTGAACTAGGCAAGGAAGGTTTTTTACATATTTGACAAAGATATGACCCAAAGAATTTATGAGTTTTTTTTTGGGAATTTTGGGAATGACAGAAATATAGGTTGCTTCACAACCTGGGGCAAAAATTGCCACATGGACATGACACATAGGCAAAACTGATGAGGTGGCGCCTAGTCATAGCAACCCACCACAATTTACAAGGTTATGACCATTTATATTGGTCGTGATTAGCTAGAAATAAGGCAGTGGACCAGTGCTATCTGCTTTATGACCATTTCGTGTATGGAAATTACGACCTTTCTAACCAAAATGGTCGTTATAGTTTAGGGTTTGGAGCCCCCCGAACAGCTTTTGACCAATTGGTCTGAAATGGTCATAGATCTATGACTAATTCTTCCAGGGTCACTGACAGAAGGTCACTAGTTGACAAATTTCTTGTAGTGAACATCTGGCGTTGCTCCTGCAGCGGGTTTGTCACCTAGCGGTGCTTCCAGGACGTAATTCTTCTATGCAGCAATGAGGATAATCCTCAAGTTACGGACCCAATCCATGCAATTGCTACCATCTTCTTTCAACTTAGCTTTCTCTAGGAACGCATTAAAATTCAACGGAACAACAGCACGGGCCATTTATCTACAACAACATAGACATGCAAAATACTATCAGGTACTAAGTTCATGATAAATTAAAGTTCAATTAATCATATTACATAAGAACTCCCACTTAAATAGACATCCCTCTAATCATCTAAATGACCACGTGATCCATATCAACTAAACCCTGTCCGATCATCATGTGAGATGGAGTAGTTTTCAATGGTGAACATCACTATGTTGATCATATCTACTATATGATTCACGCTCGACCTTTCGGTCTCAGTGTTCCGAGGCCATATCTGCATATGCTAGGCTCGTCAAGTTTAACCTGAGTATTTTGCATGTGCAAAACTGGCTTGCACCCGTTGTATGTGAACGTAGAGCTTATCACACCCGATCATCACGTGGTGTCTCGGCACGACGAACTGTAGCAACGGTGCATACTCAGGAAGAACACTTATACCTTAAAATTTAGTGAGAGATCAGCTTATAATACTATCGTCGAACTAAGCAAAATAAGATGCATAAAGGATAAACATCACATGCAATCAGTATAAGTGATATGATATGGCCATCATATCTTGTGCCTTTCATCTTCATCTCCAAAGCACCGTCATGATCACCATCGTCACCGGCTTGACACCTTGATCTCCATCGAAGCGTCGTTGTCATCTCGCCAACTATTGCTTCTACGACTATCGCTACCGCTTAGTGATAAAGTAAAGCAATTACATGGCGATTGCATTTCATACAATAAAGCGACAACCATATGGCTCCTGCCAGTTGCCGATAACTCTATTACAAAACATGATCATCTCATACAATAAAATTTAGCATCATGTCTTGACCATATCACATCACAACATGCCCTGCAAAAAATAGTTAGACGTCCTCTACTTTGTTGTTGCAAGTTTTACGTGGCTGCTACGGGCTGAGCAAGAACCGTTCTTACCTACGCATCAAAACCACAACGATTTTTTGTCAAGTGTGTTGTTTTAATCTTCAACAAGGACCGGGCGTAGTCACACTCGATTCAACTAAAGTTGGAGAAACTGACACC
Organism: Aegilops tauschii subsp. strangulata; assembly: GCF_002575655.3. NCBI lineage: Eukaryota > Viridiplantae > Streptophyta > Magnoliopsida > Poales > Poaceae > Aegilops > Aegilops tauschii. Next base: position 646,835,063 of record NC_053041.3, on the reverse strand, counting down.
CACTAGCCACCTGTGTGCGAAGCACGTCGGTAGAACCAGTCTCACGTAAGCGTACGCGAAATGTCGGTCTGAGCCTCTTCATCCAACAATACCGTCGAATCAAAGTATGACATGCTGGTAAGCAGTATGACTATTATCGCCCACAACTCTTTGTGTTCTACTCGTGCATATAACATTTACGCATAACCTGGCTCGGATGCCACTATTGGGGAACGCAGCAATTTCAAAAAAAAATCCTACGCACACGCAAGATCTATCTAGGTGATGCATAGCAACGAGAGGGGAAAGTGTTGTCCATGTACCCTCGTAGACCGTAAGGGGAAGCATTATGACAACGCGGTGAAAGATGTAGTCGTACGTCTTCATGATCCGACCGATCCTAGCACCAAAGATACGGCACCTCCGTGATCTACACATGTTCAGCTCGGTGACGTCCCACGAACTCTAGATCCAGCTGAGGTCGAGGGAGAGTTTCGTCAGCACGACGGCGTGCTGACGGTGATGATGAAGCTACCAGCACAAGGCTTGGCCTAAGCACTGCAACGATATGACCGAGGTGGAAATCTGTGGAGGGGGGCACCGCACACGGCTAAACAATCAACTTTGTGTGTCTATGGGGTGCCCCCTCCCCCGTATATAAAGGAGGGGAGGAGGGGGCCGGCCGGCCCTCATGGTGCGCCCCAAGGGGGGATTCCTACTCCTACTAGGAGTAGGTTTCCCCCTTTCCTAGTCCTAATAGGAGGGGGAAGGAAGGGGAAGAGGAGAGGAAGGAAAGGGGGGCCGGCCCCCTTCCCAATTCGGATTGGGCTTGGGGGGGCGTGCCCCCACCTCTTGGCCGCCTCCTCTATCTCCCACTAAAGCGCATGTAGGCCCATATAGCCCCTGGGGGGTTCCGGTACCCCCCGGTACTCTGGTATATGCTCAAACTCATCCGAAACCTTTCCGGTGTCCAAACATGACCTTCCAATATATCAATCTTCATGTCTCGACCATTTCGAGACTCCTTGTCATGTCCGTAATCACATCCAGGACTCCGAACTACCTTCGGTACATCAAAACACATAAACTCATAATACCGATCATCACCGAACGTTAAGCGTGCAGACCCTACGGGTTCGAGAACTATGTAGACATGACCGAGACTCATCTCCGGTCAATAACCAATAGCGGAACCTGGATGCTCATATTGGTTCCTACATACTCTATGAAGATCTTTATCGGTCAAATCGCATAACAACATACGTTGTTCCCTTTGTCATCGGTATGTTACTTGCCCGAGATTCGATCGTCGGTATCTCAATACCTAGTTCAATCTCGTTACAGGCAAATCTCTTTACTCGTTCCGTAATGCATCATCCCGTGACTAACTCATTAGTCACATTGCTTGCAAGGCTCATAGTGATGTGCATTACCGAGAGGGCCCAGAGATACCTCTCCGATACTCAGAGTGAAAAATCCTAATATCGATCTATGCTAACTCAACAATCACCATCGGAGACACCTGTAGAGCATCTTTATAATCACCCAGTTACGTTGTGATGTTTGATAGCTGATACGTCTCCAACGTATCTAATTTTTGATTGTTCCATGCTATATTATATTCTGTTTTGGATGTTTAATGGGCTTTATTATACACTTTTATATTATTTTTGGGATAACCTATTAACCGGAGGCCCAGCCCAAATTGTTGTTTTTGCCTATTTCAGTGTTTCGCAGAAAAGCAATATAAAACGGAGTCCAAACGGAATGAAACCTTCGGGAACGTGATTTTCGGAACAAACGTGATCTAGAGGACTTGGAGTCCACGTAAAGCAATCAACGAGGAGAGCACGAGGCAGGGGGGCGCGCATACCCCCCCCCCCCCCCCAGGCACGCCCTCCACCCTCATGGGGCCCACGTTGCTCCACCGACGTACTTCTTCCTCCTATATATACCCATATACCCTGGAAACATCAGAAGAGGAGCAAAAACCCTATCTCCACCGCCGCAACCTTCTGTACTCGTGAGATCCCATCTCGGGTCCTTTTCCGATGCTCTGTCGGAGGGGGCATTGATCATGGAGGGCTTCTACATCAACACCATAGCCTCTCCGATGGTGTGTGAGTACTTTACCTCAGACCTTCGGGTCCATAGTTATTAGCTAGATGGCTTCTTCTCTCTCTTTGGATCTAAATACAAAGTTCTCCTCGATCTTCTTGGATATCTATTCGATGTAATCTTCTTTTGAGGTGTGTTTGTCTAGATCCGATGAATTGTGGGTTTATGATCAAGATTATCTATGAACAATATTTGAATCTCCTCTGAATTCTTTTATGTATGATTGGTTATCTTTGCAAGTCTCTTCGAATTATCAGTTTGGTTTGGCCTACTAGATTGATCTTTCTTGCAATGGGAGAAGTGCTTAGCTTTGGGTTCAATCTTGCGGTGTCCTTTCCCAGTGACAGCAGGGGCAGCAAGGCACGTATTGTATTGTTGCCATCGAGGATAAAAAGATGGGGTTTATATCATATTGCCCGAGTTTATCCCTCTACATCATGTCATCTTACTTAAAGCATTACTCTGTTCTTATGACCTTAATACTCTAGATGCATGCTGGATAGCTGTCGATGTGTGGAGTAATAGTAGTAGATGCAGAATCGTTTCGGTCTACTGGTCGCGGACGTGATGCCTATATACATGATCATACCTAGATATTCTCATAACTATGCTCCATTCTATCAATTGCTCGACAGTACTTCGTTTATCCACCGTAATACTTATGCTCTTGAGAGAAGCCACTAGTGAAACCTATGGCCCCCGGGTCTATTTTCCATCATATTACTCTTCCAACACTTAGTAATTTTTATTGCCGTTTATTTTACTTTGCATCTTTATCATAAAATACCAAAAATATTATCTTCTCAAATCTATCAGATCTCACTCTTGTAAGTGACCGTGAAGGGATTGACAACCCCTTTATCGCGTTGGTTGCGAGGTTCTTATTTGTTTGTGTAGGTGCGTGGGACTTGAGCGTGATCTCCTACTGGATTGATACCTTGGTTCTCAAAAACTGAGGGAAATACTTACGCTACTTTACTGCATCACCCTTTCCTCTTCAAGGGAAAACCAACGCAGTGCTCAAGAGGTAGCAAGAAGGATTTCTGGCGCCGCTGCCGGGGAGTCTACGCACAAGTCAAGACATACCAAGTACCCATCAAAAACTCTTATCCCTCGCATTACATTATTTGCCATTTGCCTCTCATTTTCCTCTCCCCCACTTCACCCTTGCCGTTTTATTCGCCCTCTCTTTTCTGTTCGCCTTTTTTCTCTTGCTTCTTGTTTGCTCGTGTGTTGGATTGCTTGCTTGTCACGATGGCTCAAGACAATACTAAATTGTGTGACTTTACCAATACCAACAACAATGATTTTCTTAGCACTCCGATTGCTCCTCTTACCGATGCTGAATCGTGTGAAATTAATGCTGCTTTGTTGAATCTTGTCATGAAGGATCAATTCGCCGGCCTTCCTAGTGAAGATGCCGCTACCCATCTGAATAGCTTCGTTGATTTGTGTGATATGCAAAATAAGAAAGATGTGGACAATGATATTGTTAAATTGAAGCTATTTCCTTTTTCGCTTAGAGATCTTGCTAAAGCTTGGTTTTCATCTTTGCCTAAAAATAGTATTGATTCATGGAATAAGTGCAAAGCTGCTTTTATCTCTAAGTATTTTCCTCCCGCTAAGATAATCTCTCTTAGAAACGATATCATGAATTTTAAGCAACTTGATCATGAACATGTTGCACAAGCTTGGGAGAGGTTGAAATTAATGATACGTAATTGCCCTACACATGGTTTGAATCTGTGGATGATTATACAAAATTTTATGCCGGATTGAATTTTGCTTCTAGAAATATTTCAGATTCGGCCGCGGGAGGCACTCTTATGGAAATCACTTTAGGAGAAGCTACCAAACTCCAAGATAATATTATGGTTAATTATTCTCAATGGCACAACGAAAGATCTACTAATAAAAAAGTGCATGCGATAGAAGAAATTAATGTTTTGAGTGGAAAGATGGATGAACTTATGAAATTATTTGCTACTAAAAGTGTTTCTTCTGATCCTAATGATATGCCTTTGTCTACTTTGATTGAGAATAATAATGAATCTATGGATGTGAATTTTGTTGGTAGGAATAATTTTGGTAACAACGCGTATAGTGGAAACTTTAATCCTAGGTCGTTCCCTAGTAATTCCTCTAATAATTATGGTAATTCCTACAACAATTCTTATGGAAATTTTAATAAGACGCCCTCTGAATTTGAGACTAGTGTTAAGGAGTTTATGAATTCGCAAAAGAATTTCAATGCTTTGCTTGAAGAAAAATTGCTTAAGGTTGATGAATTGGCTAGGAACGTTGATAGAATTTCTCTTGATGTTGATTCCTTGAAACTTAGATCTATTTGTCGGGGAACGTAGTAATTTGAAAAAAATTCCTACGCACACACAGGATCATGGTGATGCATAGCAACGAGAGGGGAGAGTGTGTCCACGTACCCTCATAGACCGAAAGCGGAAGCGTTAGCACAACGCGGTTGATGTAGTCGTACGTCTTAACGATCCGACCGATCCAAGTACCGAACGTACGGCACCTCCGAGTTCAGCACATTTTCAGCTCGATGACGTCCCGCGAACTCCGATCTAGCAGAGCTTCACGGGAGAGTTTCGTCAGCACGACGGCGTGATGACGGTGATGATGTTGCTACCGACGCAGGTCTTCGCCTAAGCACCACTACGATATGACCGAGGTGGAATATGGTGGAGGGGGGCACCGCACATGGCTAAGAGATCAAGAGATCAATTGTTGTGTCTATGGGGTGCCCCCCTGCCCCCGTATATAAAGGAGCAAGGGGGAGGCGGCCGGCCAAGGAGGAGGGCGCGCCAAGGGGGGAGTCCTACTCCCACCGGGAGTAGGACTCCTCCTTTCCTTGTTGGAGTAGGAGAGAAGGAAAGAGGGGGAGAGGGAGAAGGAAAAGGGGGCTGCACCCCTTGTCCAATTCGGACCAGAGGGGGGGTTGCGCGCCTCCTATCTTTTGGCCACTCTCGTCTATTCCCGTATGGCCCAATAAGGCCCAATACTTCTCCCCGGCGAATTCCCGTAACTCTCCGGTACTCCGATAAATACCCGAATCACTCGGAACCTTTCCGAAGTCCGAATATAGTCGTCCAATATATCGATCTTTACGTCTCGGCCATTTCGAGACTCCTCGTCATGTCCCCAATCTCATCCGGGACTCCAAACTACCTTCGGTACATCAAAACACATAAACTCATAATATAACTGTCATCTAACTTTAAGCGTGCGGACCCTACGGGTTCCAGAACTATGTAGACATGACCGAGACACGTCTCCGGTCAATAACCAATAGCGGAACCTGGATGCTCATATTGGCTCGCACATATTCTACGAAGATCTTTATCGGTCAAACTGCATAACAACATACGTTGTTCCCTTTGTCATCGGTATGTTACTTGCCTGAGATTCGATCATCGATATCTCAATACCTAGGTCAATCTCGTTACTGGCAAGTCTCATTCCGTAATACATCATCCCATAACTAACTCATTAGTTACAATGCATGCAAGGCTTATAGTGATGTGCATTACCGAGTGGGCCCAGAGATACCTCTCCGACAATCGGAGTGACAAATCCTATTCTCGAAATACGCCAACCCAACAAGTACCTTCGGAGACACCTGTAGAGCACCTTTATAATCACCCATTTACGCTGTGACGTTTGCTAGCACACAAAGTGTTCCTCCGGTAAACGGGAGTTGCATAATCTCATAGTCATAGGAACATGTATAAGTCATTAAGAAAGCAATACCAACATACTAAACGATCAAGTGCTAAGCTAACGGAATGGGTTAAGTCAATCACATCATTCTCCTAATGATGTGATCACGTTAATCAAATGACAACTCATGTCCATGGCTAGGAAACTCAACCATCTTCGATTAACGAGCTAGTCAAGTAGAGGCATACTAGTGACACTATGTTTGTCTATGTATTCACACATGTATTATGTTTCTGGTTAATACAATTCTAGAATGAATAATAAATATTTATCATGAAATAAGGAAATAAATAATAACTTCATTATTGCCTCTAGGGCATATTTCCTTCAGTCTCCCACTTGCACTAGAGTCAATAATCTAGTTCACATCGCCATGTGATTTAACATCAATAGTTCACATCTTTATGTGGTTACCACCCATAGTTCACATCGACATGTGACCAACACCCAAAGGGTTTACTAGAGTCAATAATCTAGTTCACATCGCTATGTGATTAACACCCAAAGAGTACTAAGGTGTGATCATGTTTTGCTTGTGAGATAATTTTAGTCAACCGGTCTGTCACATTCAGATCCGTAAGTATTTTGCAAATTTCTATGTCTACAATGCTCTACACGGAGCTACTCTAGCTAATAGCTCCCACTTTCAATATGTATCTAGATCGAGACTTAGAGTCATCCAGATCGATGTCAAAGCTTGCATCGACGTAACTCTTTACGATGAACTCTTTATCACCTTCATAACCGAGAAATATTTCCTTATTCCACTAAGGGTAATTTTGACCGCTGTCCAGTGATCCACTCCTAGATCACTATTTTACTCCCTTGCCAAAATCAGTGTAGGGTATACAATAGATCTGGTACACAGCATGGCATACTTTATAGAACCTATGGCTGAGGCATAGGGAATGACTTTCATTCTCTTTCTATCTTCTGCCGTGGTCGAGCTTTGAGTCTTACTCAATTTCACACCTTGTAATACAGGCAAGAACTCTTTCTTTGACTGTTCCATTTTGAACTATTTCAAAATCTTGTCAAGGTATGTACTCATTGAAAAAACTTATCAAGCGTCTTGATCTATCTCTATAGATCTTGATGCTCAATATGTAATCAACTTCACCAAGGTCTTTCTTTGAAAAACTCCTTTCAAACACTCCTTTATGCTTTGCAGAATAATTCTACATTATTTCCGATCAACAATATGTCATTCACATATACTTATCAGAAATGTTGTAGTGCTCGCACTCACTTTCTTATAAATACAGGCTTAACCGCAAGTCTGTGTAAAACTATATGCTTTGATCAACTCATCAAAGTGTATATTCCAACTCCGAGATGCTTGCACCAGTCCATAGATGGATCACTGGAGCTTGCACATTTTGTTAGCACCTTTAGGATCGACAAAACCTTCTGGTTGCATCATATACAACTCTTCTTTAAGAAATCCATTAAGGAATATAGTTTTGACATCCATTTGCCAGATTTCATAAAATGTGGCAATTTGCTAACATGATTCGGACAGACTTAAGCATCGCTACGAGTGAGAAAATCACATCGTAGTCAACACCTTGAACTTTGTCAAAAACCTTTTTTTCGACAAGTCTAGCTTTGTAGACAGTAACACTACTATCAGCGTCCGTCTTCCTCTTGAAGATCTATTTATTTTCTATGGCTTGCCGATCATCGGGCAAGTCAACTAAACTCCATACTTTGTTCTCATACATTGATCCCATCTCAGATTTCATGGCTTCAAGCCATTTTTGCGGAATCTGGGCTCATCATCGCTTCCTCATAGTTCGTAGGTTCGTCATGGTCTAGTAACATAACCTCCAGAACAGGATTACCGTACCACTCTGGTGCGGATCTTACTCTGTTTGACCTACGAGGTTCAGTAACAACTTGATCTGAAGTTCCATGATCATCATCATTAACTTCCTCACTAATTGGTGTAGGTGTCACAGGAACCGGTTTCTGTGATGAACTACTTTCCAATAAGGGAGCAGGTACAGTTACCTCATCAAGTTCTACTTTCCTCCCACTCACTTCTTTCGAGAGAAACTCCTTCTCTAGAAAGTATCCATTCTTAGCAACGAATATCTTGCCTTCGGATCTGTGATAGAAGGTGTACCCAACTGTCTCCTTTGGGTATCCTATGAAGACACATTTCTCCGATTTGGGTTTGAGCTTATCAGGATGAAACTTTTTCTTATAAGCATCGCAACCCCAAACTTTAAGAAACGGCAACTTTGGTTTCTTCCCAAACCATAGTTCATAAGGCGTCGTCTCAACGGATTTAGATGGTGCCCTATTTAACGTGAATGCAGCTGTCTCTAGAGCATAACCCCAAAATGATAGCGGTAAATCATAGATCGCACCATATCTAGTAAAGTACGATTAAGACGTTCGGACACACCATTACGCTATGGTGTTCCGGGTGGCGTGAGTTGCGAAACTATTCCGCATTGTTTCAAATGAAGACCAAACTCGTAACTCAAATATTCTCCTCCACGATCAGATCGTAGAAACTTTGTTTTCTTGTTACGATGATTTTCCACTTCATTCTGAAATTATATGAACTTTTCAAATGTTTCAGACTTATGTTTCATCAAGTAGATATACCCATATCTGCTCAAATCATCTGTGAAGGTCAGAAAATAACGATACCCGCTGCGAGCCTCAATATTCATTGGACCACATACATCAGTATGTATGATTTCTCAACAAATCTGTTGCTCTCTCCATAGTACCAGAGAACGGCGTTTTATTCATCTTGCCCATGAGGCACGGTTCGCAAGTACCAAGTGATTCATAATCAAGTGGTTCCAAAAGTCCATCATGTGACGCCCCCGATTCAATCGTACACTAATCATACAGGCAAACGTGTACGATCAAGATCAGGGACTCACGGGAAGATATAACAACACAACTCTACAAATAAAATAAGTCATACAAGCATCATAATACAGGCCAGGGGCCCCGAGGGCTCGAATACAAGTGCTCGATCATAGACGAGTCAGCGGAAGCAACAATATCTGAGTACAGACATAAGTTAAACAAGTTTGCCTTAAGAAGGCTAGCACAAACTGGGATACAGATCGAATGAGGCGCAGGCCTCCTGCCTGGGATCCTCCTAACTACTCCTGGTCGTCGACAGCGGCCTGCACGTAGTAGTAGGCACCTCCACTGTAGTAGGAGTCGTCGTCGACGGTGGCGTCTGGCTCCTGGGCTCCGGCATCTGGTTGCGACAACCAGGTAGAAGGGAAAGGGGAAAAGAGGGAGAAAAGCAACCGTGAGTACTCATCCAAAGTACTCGCAAGCAAGGAGCTACACTACATATGCATGGTTATATGTGTAAAGGGGCATATCAGTGGACTGAACTGCAGAATGCCAGAATAAGGGGGGGATAGCTAGCCCTATCGAAGACTACGCTTCTGGCAGCCTCCGTCTTGCAGCATGTAGAAGAGAGTAGATTGAAGTCCTCCAAGTAGCATCGCATAGCATAATCCTACCCGGTGATCCTCCCCTCGTTGCCCTGTTAGAGAGTGATCACCGGGTTATATCTGGCACTTGGAAGGGTGTGTTTTATTAAGTATCCGGTTCTAGTTGTCATAAGGTCAAGGTACAACTCCGGGTCATCCTTTTACCGAGGGACACGGCTATTCGAATAGATAAACTTCCCTGCAGGGGTGCACCACATAACCCAACACGCTCGATCCCATTTGGCCGGACACACTTTCCTGGGTCATGCCCGGCCTCGGAAGATCAACACGTCGCAGCCCCACTTAGGCACAACAGAGAGGTCAGCACGCCGGTTTAAATCCTATGCGCGCAAGGGTCTGGGCCCATCGCCCATTGCACACCTGCACGTTGCGTGGGTGGCCGGAGAGCAGACCTAGCAACCTCCATTACAAAGGAAGTTGCGTTACGCAGTCCAACCCGGCGCGCGCCGCTCAGTCGCTGACGTCACGAAGGCTTCGGCTGATACCACGACGTCGAGTGCCCATATCTTTCCCGCGTAGTTGGTTAGTGCGTATAGACCAAATGGCCAGACTCAGATCAAATACCAAGATCTCGTTAAGCGTGTTAATTGATGTAACCGCGGACACCGACCAGGGCCAGGCCCACCTCTCACCTAGGCGGTCTCAACCTGCCCTGTCGCTCCGCCACAAAGATCCACCCAGAGGGCCGTCGGGACAAAGGTCCTTTCAGCACCCAATCCGTGAATCACTCGCGGGTGCTCCACGAGCCGACCCAACTTTAGTCACCACATGTATCATGTATAAAGTATATAGTATATACCCGTGATCACCTCCCTAGTGATCACGGCCCGATAGTATAGCATGGCAGACGGACAAGAATGTAGGGCCACTGATGGAATACTAGCATCCTATACTAAGCATGTAGGAATGCAGGTAAAGGTAACAACAGTAGTGGCAAAGACAGGCTATGCAGCAGAATAGGATTAACGGAAAGCAGTAACATGCTACACTACTCTAATGCAAGGGTATAGAGAAGAATAGGCGATATCTGGTGATCAAGGGGGGGGGGGCTTGCCTGGTTGCTCTGGCAAGAAGGAGGGGTCGTCAACTCCGTAGTCGAACAGGGTAACAGCAGCGTCGGTCGAGGTCTACCGAAGAAGAAGAGGGGGAAAGAAACAGTAAATATGGAGCACACAAGGCATCACAAAACATAACATGGCAATAAGCGGTGCTAGGGGTGACCTAACGCGGTAGGAGGTGATATCGGCGAAGGGTGGAAACAACCGGGAAAGTATCCCCGGTGTTCCGCGTTTTCGGACAGATGAACCGTAGGGGGAAAGTTGTGTGTTTGCTATGCTAGGGATGTGTGGCGGACGAACGGGATGCGTATCCGGATTCGTCTCGTCGTCCTGAGCAACTTTCATGTGCAAAGCTTTTCCATCTGAGCTACGGTTTATTTTATATTAATTTTTAAAGTTATAAATCATTTACTAAATTATTATTATTAAATTAATTCAAAATTAGTATTATTGCATCACCATGAGGTCAGCATGACGTCAGCAGTCAACAGAGGTGTTGATTGGACAAACGGACGTGTGGGTCCCGCATGTCATTCACTGTTAGTTAATTAATCACAGTTAATTAGGTTAACTAGTTAATTAGGCTAATCTAATCAGGATTAATTAAGTTATTTAATTTATTTATTTATTTAATTAATTATTTAATATATATTTTTATTATTAGTTATTATTATTTTCTAAAATCTTTTTTTATTAAACGTTCTGGGGGCGGGGCCCCTTTGTCATAGGCCCATAGGGGCCAATCGGGCGATGGGCGTCGTGGGGTGGTTGGCGGGCGCTGGCGCCGCCGCACGGCGAGGCGCGGCTGAGCAGAGCAGGGGGCCGCGGCGGTCGTGGTAGCCGAACGGGACGGTAGCGAGGAGGAGAGAGCGTCGAAACGGCAGTAGCCCACGGGACTAGAGGCGGAAGCGGGGCACGGGGCGAGCGGGAGAGGCCAAGGACCGTGCAGGAGCACGCCCACGAGACGGTGCAGTGGACCTCCAGGGAGCGCAGCGAGGCTAGGGCGGCGGAGCCGCGGCGGGGTGAGCCGGTACGGTAGGACGGTGAGGGCGTGGTGAGAGCAGGTGATAGAGAAAGGAAGAGGCTTGGGGCCTCACCGTGATTCATAGGGCAACGGCAGCGGGTGTCGAGGAGGGGGGCGGGGACGGCGCGATGCAGGGGAGGATGACAGTGTGGCGGTCCGGCGGGGAGGCGTGGTCGAGGCGGCGTTCCGGGCGACGGCGGGGCGACGAGGTCGGTGAAGGCCGTTGGGGAGGAGGACGGGGACGCGAGGCGGCTGATCCGGCAACGGAGCTCGGCGGCGGGGCGCGGGATCCACGGCGAAAACGGCGACGTTGGCAGGGGCGCGGCCGGGGTTGAGCTCTGATCCAGATCCATGCAGGGCGGAGGGTTGAGAAGGTGGGCGTCGGCGAGTTGGCGGCGTGGTCAGCGCGGCGGGGTGGCCTAGCGAGCGGCGACGAGGCGCCTGCGCCCGATCCAGAATGAGGGGAGGTAGAGGGGAAGTGGGGGCGAGCGACGTGGTAGTGGGGGAGAGTGGGTGGACCGATCTAGGTCACCGGGGGAGTGGGGAGGGTTGTAGGCGCGGTTGGGCCGGGGGAGGGAGTTGGGTCGGCCTGGCTGGGCCATGGCCCAGTTGGGCCGAGCGGGATTTCTTTCTATTTTTTGTTTTTGTTTTTTTATTTATTTATTTCTTTTCTGTTATATTTTGTTCCTCATTTTATTTTAGTTTAGTAAAGTACAAAAATGACCCCAGAATTAGTACTACCACTAAACCCACTACCATATAAAGTTTAGTCCTAAATAGAATAGTTTAACACTTTATTAATTATAAAAGGCATTTCATTAATTGTTTTGCTACTGTTTTATTCACTTTAGAGTATTTAAAGATTTTATAAAAGTGGGGTTTCTTCACCAATATTTAATATGGATTATTTGGCTCACTCCGAACATTTTAGTTTTAATATTTGAAAACTTTTATTGTTTTAACTTTAAATTCAAAATTTGATTTAGCACCTGTTTCGAACTAACATGAGATTATCAACAATAACCGAGGTGACGTGGCATCATTAGCGGGGTTCACTGTAGCTTAATCATCCGGGCGTCACAATTCTCCTCCACTACAAGAAATCTCGTCCCGAGATTTAAGCGGTGGAGTAAGGGGGGAAAAGTGCTGGTAGCGAAAACCTAACGAGTCTTGTCGGTCTTGGCTGCCCTTTCGAAGGGGTTGATCCCTTTCGTTGACGTCTTCATTACTCTGCTTCAAGTCATCATGATGAAGTCATCATCCTTTCTTCGGAAATTTCATCGTACTTACGAAAGGACAAGGGGTAACTTCGGAAGAACGGACCGCTACAATGTTGCTTATCTGGTCGATAACATCGGGGAAGGTGGTGGAAAGTAACTCTCGAATTGAAACTTAAGAAATTATCGAGAGCAAAGTAAGAAGGTGCAAATTAGAAGTTTCAAGCGCATAGGCAATCGTTCATTGCCTGAAACGAAGTGTGAAAGGGGTTCAGGGCAATGGGAATAAGTATTGCGTCTGATACCATAATAGATCACTAGGCAGGTGGCCCGTGAATTACATACGAAGTCAAGCACAAGGAATAACTTTGACAATAGGTTGTACAGGAGTCAGGTTTCGATCATGTGGAACTGTGGGTTAAGGGCCCACAATGTGGGTTAAAAGCAGGAAGGGCGGTGACATCTTGCACGATCATGATGGCAAGGCATGTCAGATGGTAGCCTGTCAGTTTTGTCAGCAACAACGTCGAACCAAGGGCGAGGGACAAAGAGAACCATTTTCCTGCTCGTTGAAACGAGGCGGACCAATAGGCAAAGTTCTCGTCCATCGGTGGTTACCGGAATGTTATCAACAATAGTCACAGGGTCTTACTGACCGAGTTGTACACCGAGGTGTTTGCACAAGCAGGAAATTATTACTGCTTATATCATATAGATCACAAGAAACGTTAAACCAACCAATGGAAAGGAAAATACGATTATCAGATTAAACAGAACACTGGAAAGGAAAATGTGTTTAAACACATATTTCAAGGGTATATCCTTCCCAAGGACAAGCAGAGCATGATATCCATGACAGGATATAAAGTAGAAAACTCTTTAGGTATGGGAGAGAATTTTCATGACATTACCCATACAGCGGTGTTTGGATAATTGAGCAGGAAACATTAGCGTTGGGCTTCAAATGTTCCTGTTGAAAATCGGAGTACCATAGACATGCTTCGAGATAGCATTAACATGGTCATCAGGTGAAGATCAGACTTTGGAAACACAAAGGATCCATCAAGAATAACTTGTAGGACAAGTCTTACAATTTCCTCACGGAAGAATGGATAACCTTGCTGAAAAGGAATCTATAACAATAGGGCCTCCAGCCAGGTGTGCTAGGCACGACATCACCTTACCGGGTCACATAAAGGCCAATGTTATAACTCTCAGAAATATGTTCCAACCATCATATCTGACCGAGATTCAGATCTGATTGGTGTTAGGATAACTCAGATTCAAGACGCCTGAGAAGAAAGGTGCAACACAAATTGCCGAGATGACATTGTAAGATTCTCAGGAATTGAACTATGGAAGCAAGTTCCAAAACAAGAGTTCATCATTAAACCAAGGAGAGGATGAGGGGGTGGCTGATGGACTCAGCGACAATTCCTCGAGATTTCCAAAAAGATGGATTACCACAATCATGTGAACAAGGAGATAACATTTGTCAGATCAATAGATATAATGAGTTATGCTCGAGGAAAACATGCCCAATTTAAACATTGGTTGAAAGGTGCGCCCGAAATATGGGCTTAGGTAGCATGATCAATGTTATAATGGTGATTCGATAACCAATGGTCTAATAATGAAATATCGACCATTAACTTCAAAGCAATAGGGTTGCTAGAAGTTTTGAAAGGAATGAACGGATATGGCAAGAAGTATCACCTTTATCAAGAATTCTTAAGAGGTGGTGAAATTCTCACAACATTCTTAATATATAAGATGGTATTACTTCAAGGTAGGACATAAGATAAGCTGGATAGCTAGGAACTTAAAGTTCATTCAAAACAAGACCAAGTCTGTGTTTGAAAGGAAGGCATGGATGTGGTCGATGATAACACAGATCATCGAGGGGCAAGCATGGAATTTCTCATCATGAATTCAATTGATATCTTGGAAGAAGTTAAAATGTTGACGATGATCACGACACACTTGTCGAGAGGTTTTGTGAAGATGTAATCGATCGGTAATGACATCAAGTCAACGGAATGGTGAAGCGAAAAGTTATTGGAACCAAGGGTACGACACAAACTTGAAATCAAGCTTGCTATTCAAGGTGAAATGATATGACAAGGAAAATCGACGTAAGCTTAGCTCATCATCGAAGTGGTGCTCAAAGAATAAGGACCAGGTAGCACAGTTAAAAGCACCACGACAATGATATAGCCATACAGGCTAGGAATGGCATGATCGGGTACAAACTCGTACTTAAGGAAGATTATCAAGTGTCGTTGAACCGTAGTGCAGACTCGGTTCAGTTATCGGTGTCTTTGGGTGTTTAATAACTCAGAACCCATGAAAAATTGTAATCAGTGAGAATGTAGTACTTGATGAAGAACTCATAAGAACTTCTGCAGTTCCAAGATAATCTCGAGATACCAAGGGGTAATACTCGACGACAAATCAAAGTAGAGGTTGGGGTAGAGTATTGCTCTGCAGAAGGCGAATGCTTAAACTTGCACGAGAAATGGTATTTAAAGGAGAACATGGTCGGAACCACAGTTGCAAAGGATCAATTCACAGATACCAGATGATATTTATCAAGAAAATGGTTATAATTACAAGAAGCTTCCATGATAGGATCTACATCGTGTCCATGGGCATGAACACAAAGTCCAAGGTCGACTCCCACTTCTCCAATGTATAACCTTTCAATCACATCTTGCTTTGATATAACTGTAGTGTTGAAATTTTATCTGGTAGAACACCGGAAGAGTATGACTTGTGAAAACTTTCGAGTTCTCACGGATTAGGGGAAGGCATAGGTTCAACCCATCGGGCATCTTAGTAACATATACCACAAGTTTCAAAAGTAAATACACAAGCTCGAAAGCAGAGCATGGTTGGCCAAGCAGAGGATACAATTTACCAAAGGCATTATGTATCAGGGGAAGAACTCACAAAGTGATTGAATATGAAGGACACTATCGGATAAAAATCCAACAATGGATCGGGCGATCCACGACAGAGCTGATGTGAGTATCGGTACTCACTCAGAGGAATAAAGAATGTAGAGGCATCAGATTCAAGAATCACCTGATTAGTCTGATGCTTAAATAGAAAGAAATTATGGTTTCCAAAATGAAGGATCAGAAGCAGATGCTCTGATCAAGGATGGATAAGTTGAAAACACTTAGTTGGACAATCAATAAGGGTTTGAATTGCCGAGAACCAACTCATATCCGGAATGACGTCTGAGTTGGAAAAATAATTTTAAAAGGATCAACTGATGGTTGCGTGCATTCACACTCATGTTGAATCAATAGGATCAAAATGACGGTGCCTAAGGTTACTAACGAATATTGCCAGACATATGGAAAGCATCCATAATACAAGCAGACAAGTATTGCAGAACAATAAGCTACTAAGGATTTTTGGAGGATCGTATAGTATTTCGAGGACCATTGTGAAACACATGAACAATTGTGAACGGATACTCGATAAGGGCGAGAAGTTATACGTAGGGGTATTCAGGTGGCAAGGAACTGCAAGGCAGTAGGCACAAAATATTCTCGGAACAATAGAAAGGATTTCAAGGTATCTTGTAATAACAAGATCAACTCGGAATAAAAGTAAGAACGGCAAGTGTATGTATTTATCCATAAGAATTTATTGGTGGTAGGGATCGCAATGGCGAAGGGCACAAGGGTCTCGAGAAAGCATCAGAGGGTGTCTTCAGAATCTTCTGGTGCAGCAGGCGATCATCTGGCCGGAAGGGGCTCTCCGGGAGGAAGTATTTTCGAGAACCTAATGTTATATTTTAGCAAAATCATTTAACCCGAATAGAAGAGAGTTCAGAGACCCAGAGTAAAGGTCGAGGAATAAAAGATCCTAAAAACACCCAATGGCGACGTGGGCCTGTAAGGCACACAGCCATGTTAGTAAAAAGTTTAGCAATGTCTAGACTCGACTTCGGCCAAGGAGTGTGGAAGGGGGATTCCTACAGGCAGTCGGCTCTGATACCAACTTGTGACGCCCCCGATTCAATCGTACACTAATCATACACGCAAACGTGTACGATCAAGATCAGGAACTCACGGGAAGATATCACAACACAACTCTACAAATAAAATAAGTCATACAAGCATCATAATACAAGCCAGGGGCCCCGAGGGCTCAAATACAAGTGCTCGATCATAGACGAGTCAGCGGAAGCAACAATATCTGAATACAGACATAAGTTAAACAAGTTTGCCTTAAGAAGGCTAGCACAAACTGGGATACAGATCGAAAGAGGCGCAGGCCTCCTGCCTGGGATCCTCCTAACTACTCCTAGTCGTCGACGGCGGCCTGCACGTAGTAGTAGGCACCTCCACTGTAGTAGGAGTCATCGTCGACGGTGGCGTCTGGCTCCTGGGCTCCGGCATCTGGTTGCGACAACCAGGTAGAAGGGAAAGGGTAAAAGAGGGAGAAAAGCAACCGTGAGTACTCATCCAAAGTACTCGCAAGCAAGGAGCTACACTACATATGCATGGTTATATGTGTAAAGGGGCATATCGGTGGACTGAACTGGAGAATGCCAGAATAAGAGGGGGATAGCTAGCCCTATCGAAGACTACGCTTCTGGCAGCCTCCGTCTTGCAGCATGTAGAAGAGAGTAGATTGAAGTCCTCCAAGTAGCATCGCATAGCATAATCCTACCCGGTGATCCTCCCCTCGTTGCCCTGTTAGAGAGCAATCACCGGGTTATATCTGGCACTTGGAAGGGTGTGTTTTATTAAGTATCCAGTTCTAGTTGTCTTAAGGTCAAGGTAGAACTCCGGGTCGTCCTTTTACCGAGGGACACGGCTATTCGAATAGATAAACTTACCTGCATGGGTGCACCACATAACCCAACACGCTCGATCCCATTTGGCCGGACACACTTTCCTGGGTCATGCCCGACCTCGGAAGATCAACACGTCGCAGCCCCACCTAGGCACAACAGAGAGGTCAGCACGCCGGTCTAAATCCTATGCGCGCAGGGGTCTGGGCCCATCGCCCATTGCACACCTGCATGTTGCGTGGGCGGCCGGAGAGCAGACCTAGCAACCTCCATTACAAAGGAAGTTGCGTTACGCAGTCCAACCCGGCGCGCGCCGCTCAGTCGCTGACGTCACGAAGGTTTCGGCTGATACCACGACGTCGAGTGCCCATATCTTTCCCGCGTAGTTGGTTAGTGCGTATAGACCAAATGGCCAGACTCAGATCAAATACCAAGATCTCGTTAAGCGTGTTAATTGATTTAACCGCGGACACCGACCAGGGCCAGGCCCACCTCTCACCTAGGTGGTCTCAACCTGCCCTGTCGCTCCGCCACAAAGATCCACCCAGAGGGCCGTCGGGACAAAGGTCCTTTCAGCACCCAATCCGTGAATCACTCGCGGGTGCTCCACGAGCCGACCCAACTTTAGTCACCACATGTATCATGTATAAAGTATATAGTATATACCCGTGATCACCTCCCTAGTGATCACGGCCCGATAGTATAGCATGGCAGACGGACAAGAATGTAGGGCCACTGATGGAATACTAGCATCCTATACTAAGCATGTAGGAATGCAGGTAAAGGTAACAACAGTAGTGGCAAAGACAGGCTATGCAGCAGAATAGGATTAACGGAAAGCAGTAACATGCTACACTACTCTAATGCAAGAGTATAGAGAAGAATAGGCGATATCTGGTGATCAAGGGGGGGGGCTTGCCTGGTTGCTCTGGCAAGAAGGAGGGGTCGTCAACTCCGTAGTCGAACAGGGTAACAGCAGCGTCGGTCGAGGTCTACCGAAGAAGAAGAGGGGGAAAGAAACAGTAAATATGGAGCACACAAGGCATCACAAAACATAACATGGCAATAAGCGGTGCTAGGGGTGACCTAACGCGGTAGGAGGTGATATCGGCGAAGGGTGGAAACAACCGGGAAAGTATCCCCGGTGTTCCGCGTTTTCGGACAGATGAACCGTAGGGGGGAAGTTGCATGTTTGCTATGCTAGGGATGTGTGGCGGACGAACGGGATGCGTATCCGGATTCGTCTCGTCGTTCTGAGCAACTTTCATGTGCAAAGTTTTTCCATCTGAGCTACGGTTTATTTTATATTAATTTTTAAAGTTATAAATCATTTTCTAAATTATTATTATTAAATTAATTCAAAATTAGTATTATTGCATCAGCATGAGGTCAGCATGACGTCAGCAGTCAACAGAGGTGTTGACTGGTCAAACGGACGTGTGGGTCCCGCATGTCATTCACTGTTATTTAATTAATCACAGTTAATTAGGTTAACTAGTTAATTAGGCTAATCTAATCAGGATTAATTAAGTTATTTAATTAATTAATTAATATATATTTTTATTATTAGTTATTATTATTTTCTAAAATCTTTTTTTTATTAAATGTTCCGGGGGCGGGGCCCCTTTGTCATAGGCCCATAGGGGCCAATCGGGCGATGGGCGTCGCGGGGTGGTTGGCGGGCGCTGGCACCGGCGCACGGCGAGGCGCGGCCGAGCAGAGCAGGGTACCGCGGCGGGCGTGGTGGCCGAATGGGACGGTAGCGAGGAGGAGAGAGCGCCGAAACGGCGGTAGCCCACGGGGCCAGAGGCGGAAGCGGGGCACGGGGCGAGCGGGAGAGGCCAAGGACCATGCGGGAGCGCGGCCACGAGACGGTGCAGAGGAGCTCCAGGGAGCGCGGCGAGGCTAGGGCGGCGGAGCTGCGGCAGGGTGAGCCGGTACGGTAGGACGGCGAGGGCGCGGTGAGAGCGGGTGACAGAGAAAGGAAGAGGCCTAGGGCCTCACCGTGATTCGTAGGGCAACGGCAGTGGGTGTCGAGGAGGGGGGCGGGGACGGCGCGACGCAGGGGAGGACGACGGTGTGGCGGTCCGGCGGGGAGGCGTGGTCGAGGCGGCGTTCCGGGCGACGGCGGGGCGACGAGGTCGGTGAAGGCCATTGGGGAGGAGGACGGGGACGCGAGGCGGCTGATCCGGCAACGAAGCTTGGCGGCGGGGCGCGGGATCCACGGCGAAAATGGCGACGTCGGTAGGGGCGCGGCCGGGGTTGAGCTCCGATCCAGATCCACGCAGGGCGGAGGGTTGAGAAGTCGGGCGTCAGCGAGTTGGCGGTGTGGTCAGCGCGGCGGGGTGGCCTAGCGAGCGGCGACGAGGCGCCTGCGCCCGATCCAGAACGAGGGGAGGCATAGGGGAATTGGGGGCGAGCGACGTGGTAGTGGGGGAGAGTGGGTGGACCGATCTAGGTCACCGGGGGAGTGGGGAGGGTTGTAGGCGCGGTTGGGCCGGGGGAGGGAGTTGAGTCGGCCTGGCTAGGCCATAGCCCAGTTGGGCCGAGCGGTATTTCTTTCTATTTTTTTTGTTTTTGTTTATTTATTTATTTATTTATTTCTTTTCTGTTATATTTTGTTCCTCCTTTTATTTTAGTTTAGTAAAGTACAAAAATGACCCCGGAATTAGTACTACCACTAATCCCACTACCATATAAAGTTTAGTCCTAAATAGAATAGTTTAACACTTTATTAATTATAAAAGGCATTTCATTAATTGTTTTGCTACTGTTTTATTCACTTTAGAGAATTTAAAGATTTTATAAAAGTGGGGTTTCTTCACCAATATTTAATATGGATTATTTGGCTCACTCCGAACATTTTAGTTTTAATATTTGAAAATTTTTATTGTTTTAACTTTAAATTCAAATTTTGATTTAGCACCTGTTTCGAACTAACGCGAGATTATCAACAGTAACCAAGGTGACGTGGCATCATTAGCGGGGTTCACTGTAGCTTAATCATCCGGGCGTCACACATCAGTATGGAGTTTCTTCTTGCGCTTTACACCAATATGACCTAAACGGCAGTGCCAGAAATAAGTTGCACTATCATTATTAACTTTGCATCTTTTAGCTTCAATATTATGAATATGTGTATCACTACGATTGAGATCCAACGAGCCATTTTCGTTGGGTGTGTAACCATATAAGGTTTTATTCACGTAAACAGAACAACAATTATTCTCTAACTTAAATGAATAACCGTATTGCAATAAACATGATCAAATCATATTCATGCTCAACGCAAACACAAAATAACACTTATTTAGGTTCCACACTAATCCCGAAAGTATAGGGAGTGTGTGATGAGGATCATATGAATCTTGGAACCACTTCCAACACACATCATCACTTCACCCTTAACTAGTCTATGTTCATTCTGCAACTCCCGTTTCGAGTTACTAATCTTAGCAACTAAACTAGTATCAAATACTGAGGGGTTGCTATAAACACTAGTAAAGTACACATCAATAACATGCATATCAAATATACCTTTGTTTACTTTGCCATCCTTCTTATCCGCTAAATACTTGGGGTAGTTCCGCTTCCAGTGACCAGTCCCTTTGCAGTAGAAGCACTTAGTTTCAGGCTTAGGTCCAGACTTGGGCTTCTTCACTTGAGCAGCAACTTGCTTGCCGTTCTTCTTGAAGTTACCGTTCTTCCCTTTGCCCTTTTTCTTGAAACTAGTGGTCTTGTCAACCATCAACACTTGATGCTTTTCTTGATTTCTACCTTCGCCGATTTTAGCATCACGAAGAGCTTGGGAATTGTTTTCGTCATCCCTTGCATATTATAGCTCATCACGAAGTTCTAGTTGGTGATAGTGACTAGAGAACTCTGTCAAGCACTATCTTATCTGGAAGATTAACTCCCACTTGATTCAAGTGATTGTAGTACCCAAACAATCTGAGAACATGCTCATTGCTTGAGCCATTCTCCTCCATCTTTTAGCTATAGAACTTGTTGGAGACTTCATATCTCTCAACTCGGGTATTTGCTTGAAATATTAACTTCAACTCCTGGAGCATCTCATATGGTCCATGACGTTCAAAATTTCTTTGAAGTCCCGATTCTAAGCTGTTAAGCATGGTGCACTAAACTATCAAGTAGCCATCATATTGAGCTAGCCAAATGTTCATAACGTCTGCATCTGCTCCTGCAATAGGTCTGTCACCTAGCGGTGCATCAAGGACATAATTCTTCTATGCAGCAATGAGGATAATTCTCAGATCACGGATCCAATCCGCATCATTGCTACTAACATCTTTCAACTTAGTTTTCTCTAGGAACATATCAAAAATAAAACAGGGGAGCTAAACGCGAGCTATTGATCTACAACATAGATATGCAAATACTATCAGGACTAAGTTCATGATAAATTAAAGTTCAATTAATCATATTACTTAAGAACTCCCACTTAGATAGACATCCCTCTAATCATCTAAGTGATCACGTGATCCATATCAACTAAACCATGTCCGATCATCACGTGAGATGGAGTAGTTTCAATGGTGAACATCACTATGTTGATCATATCTACTCTATGATTCACGCTCGACCTTTCGGTCTCAGTGTTCCGAGGCCATATCTGCATATGCTAGGCTCGTCAAGTTTAACCTGAGTATTCTGCGCGTGCAAAACTGGCTTGCACCCGTTGTAGATGGACGTAGAGCTTATCACACCCAATCATCACGTGGTGTCTGGGCACGACGAACTTTGGCAACGGTGCATACTCAGGGAGAACACTTTTATCTTGAAATTTAGTGAGAAATCATCTTATAATGCTACCATCGATCAAAGCAGGATAGGATGCAAAAAAAATAAACATCACATGCAATCAATATAAGTGATATGATATGGACATCATCATCTTGTGCTTGTGATCTCCATCTCCGAAGCACCGTCATGATCACCATCGTCACCGGCGCGACACCTTGATCTCCATCGTAGCATCGTTGTCGTCTCGCCAATCTTATGCTTCTACGACTATCGCTCCCGCTTAGTGATAAAGTAAAGCATTACAGGGCGATTGCATTGCATACAATAAAGCGACAACCATATGGCTCCTGCCAGTTGCCGATAACTCGGTTACAAAACATGATCATCTCATACAATAAAATTTAGCATCATGTCTTGACCATATCACATCACAACATGCCCTGCAAAAACAAGTTAGACGTCCTCTACTTTGTTGTTGCAAGTTTTACATGGCTGCTACTGGGCTTAGCAAGAACCGTTCTTACCTACGCATCAAAACCACAACGATAGTTTGTCAAGTTGGTGCTGTTTTAACCTTCGCAAGGACCGGGCGTAGCCACACTCGGTTCAACTAAAGTTGGAGAAACTAACAGCCGCCAGCCACCTGTGTGCAAAGCACGTCGGTAGAACCAGTCTCGCGTAAGCGTACGCGTAATGTCGGTCTGGGCCGCTTCATCCAACAATACCGCCGAACCAAAGTATGACATGCTGGTAAGCAGTATAACTTATATCGCCCACAACTCACTTGTGTTCTACTCGTGCATATGACATCTACGCATAAAACCAGGCTCGGATGCCACTGTTGGGCAACGTAGTAATTTCAAAAAGTTTCCTACGCACACACAGGATCATGGTGATGCATAGCAATGAGAGGGGAGAGTGTGTCCACGTACCCTCGTAGACCGAAAGCGGAAGCGTTAGCACAACGCGGTTGATGTAGTCGTACGTCTTCATGATCCGACTGATCCAAGTACCGAACGTACGACACCTCCGAGTTCAGCACACGTTCAGCTCGATGACGTCTCGCGAACTCCGATCCAGCAGAGCTTCATGGGAGAGTTCCGTCAGCACGACGGCGTGATGACGGTGATGATGTTGCTACCGACGCAGGGCTTCGCCTAAGCACCGCTACGATATGACCGAGGTGGAATATGGTGGAGGGGGCACCGTACACGGATAAGAGATCAAGAGATCAATTGTTGTGTCTATGGGGTGCCCCCCTACCCCCGTATATAAAGGAGCAAGGGGGGAGGCGGCCGGCCAAGGAGGAGGGCGCGCCAAGGGGGGAGTCCTACTCCCACCGGGAGTAGGACTCCTCCTTTCCTTGTTGGAGTAGGAGAGAAGGAAAGAGGGGGAGAGGGAGAAGGAAAAGGGGGCTGCACCCCTTGTCCAACTCGGACCAGAGGGGGGGGGTGCGCGCCTCCTTCCTTTTGGCCTCTCTCCTCTATTCCCCTATGGCCCAATAAGGCCCAATACTTCTCCTCGGCGAATTCCCGTAACTCTCCGGTACTCCGATAAATACCTGAATCACTCGGAACCTTTCCGAAGTCCGAATATAGTCGTCAATTATATCGATCTTTATGTCTCGGCCATTTCGAGACTCCTCGTCATATCCACGATCTCATCCGGGACTCCGAACTACCTTCGGTACATCAAAACACATAAACTCATAATATAACCGTCATCTAACTTTAAGTGTGCGGACCCTACGGGTTCGAGAACTATGTAGACATGACCGAGACACGTCTCCGGTCAATAACCAATAGTGGAACCTGGATGCTCATATTGGCTCCCACATATTCTACGAAGATCTTTATCGGTCAAACCGCATAACAACATACGTTGTTCCCTTTGTCATCGGTATGTTACTTGCTCGAGATTCGATCGTCGGTATCTCAATACCTAGTTCAATCTCGTTATTGGCAAGTCTCTTTACTCGTTCTGTAATACATCATCCCGCAACTAACTCATTAGTTACAATGCTTGCAAGGCTTATAGTGATGTGCATTACCGAGTGGGCCCAGAGATACCTCTCCGACAATCGGAGTGACAAATCCTAATCTCGAAATACGCCAACTCAACAAGTACCTTCGGAGACACCTGTAGAGCACCTTTATAATCACCCATTTACGTTGTGACGTTCGGTAGCACACAAAGTGTTCCTCCGGTAAACGGGAGTTGCATAATCTCATAGTCATAGGAACATGTATAAGTCATGAAGAAAGCAATAGCAACATACTAAACGATCAAGTGCTAAGCTAACGGAATGGGTCAAGTCAATCACATCATTCTCCTAATGATGTGATCCCATTAATCAAATGACAACTCATGTCCATGGCTAGGAAACTCAACCATCTTCAATTAATGAGCTAGTCAAGTAGAGGCATACTAGTGACACTATGTTTGTCTATGTATTCACACCTGTATTATGTTTCCGGTTAATACAATTCTAGCATGAATAACAAACATTTATCATGAAATAAGGAAATAAATAATAACTTCATTATTGCCTCTAGGGCATATTTCCTTCACTATTCCACCTAAGCATGATATCAATGAGTCTCTCAAAGCCATGAGAATTTCCATTGATGAGTGCAAAGAAAGAACCGCTAGGATGCGTGCTAAGAAAGATTGCTTTGTGAAAGTGTGTTCTTCTAGTTTCTATGAAAATAAAGATGAAGATGTAAAAGTTATTGATGTGTCTCCTATCAAATCTTTGTTTTGCAATATGAATCTTGATAATGATGGGACTGGAGATGAGTTACTTTTACCTAGAAGGCGTCCCAAAAATTCGGAGTTTTTAGATCTTGATGCGAAAATTGTTAAAAGTGGGATTGAAGAGATCAAAACTTTAGATATTAATGAACCCACTATTTTGGACTTCAAGGAATTTAATTATGATAATTGCTCTTTGATAGATTGTATTTCCTTGTTGCAATCCGTGCTAAATTCTCCTCATGCTTATAGCCAAAATAAAGCTTTTACTAAACATATCGTTGATGCTTTGATGCAATCTTATGAAGAAAAACTTGAGTTGGAAGTTTCTAGCCCTAGAAAACTTTACGATGAGTGGGAACCTACTATTAAAATTAAAATTAAAGATCATGAATGCTATGCTTTGTGTGATTTGGGTGCTAGTGTTTCCACGATTCCAAAAACTTTGTGTGATTTGCTAGGTTTCCGTGAATTTGATGATTGTTCTTTAAACTTGCACCTTGCGGATTCCACTATTAAGAAACCTATGAGAAGAATTAATGATGTTCTTATTGTTGCAAATAGGAACTATGTGCCCATAGATTTCATTGTTCTTGATATAGATTGCAATCCTTCATGTCCTATTATTCTTGGTAGACCTTTCCTTAGAACGATTGGTGCAATTATTGATATGAAGGAAGGGAATATTAGATTTCAATTTCCGTTAAGGAAAGGCATGGAACACTTCCCTTGAAATAAAATAAAATTACCTTATGAATCTATTATGAGAGCTACTTATGGATTGCCTACCAAAGATGGCAATACCTAGATCTATCCTTGCTTTTATGCCTAGCTAGGGGCGTTAAACGATAGCGCTTGTTGGGAGGCAACCCAAATTTTATTTTTTTTGCCTTTTGCTTATGTTTAGAAATAAATATTTGATCTAGCCTCTGGTTAATGTGTTTTTATGTTTTAATTAGTGTTTGTGCCAAGTTAAACCTATAGGATCTTCTTGGATGATAGTTATTTGATCTTGCTGAAAATTCCAGAAACTTTCTGTTCACGAAAACAATTGTTTAAAATCACCAGAATGTGATAAAATACTGATTCCAATTGCAGTAGATCAATAAACAAATTGTCTAGGTCTTCCTATTTTGGTAGATGTTTCTGAGTTCCAGAAGTTTGCGTTAGTTACAGATTACTACAGACTGTTCTGTTTTTCACAGATTCTGTTTTTCGCGTGTTGTTTGCTTATTTTGATGAGTCTATGGCTAGTAAAAGAGTTTATAAACCATAGAGAAGTTGGAATACAGTAGGTTTAATACCAATATAAATATTGAATGAGTTCAATACAGTACCTTGAAGTGGTGTTTTGTTTTCTTTCGCTAACGGAGCTCACGAGATTTTCTGTTAAGTTTTGTGTTGTGATGTTTTCAAGTTTTGGGTAAAAGATTTGATGGATTATGGAACAAGGAGTGGCAAGAGCCTAAGCTTGGGGATGCCCATGGCACCCCAAGATAATTTAATGACACCAAAAAGCCAAAGCTTGGGGATGCCCCGGAAGGCATCCCCTCTTTCGTCTTCGTCCATCGGTATACTTGGAGCTATATTTTTATTCACCACATGATATGTGTTTTGCTTGGAGCGTCTTGTATGATTTGAGTCTTTGCTTTTAGTTTACCACAATCATCCTTGCTGTACACACCTTTTGAGAGACACACACATGATTCGGAATTTATTAGAATACTCTATGTGCTTCACTTATATCTTTTGAGCTATATAGGTTTTGCTCTAGTGCTTCACTTATATCTTTTAGAGCATGGTGGTGGATTTGTTTTATAGAAACTATTGTTCTCTCGTGCTTCACTTATATTATTTTGAGAGTCCTACAAAACATCATGGTAATTTGATTTAATTATGATAGGCATCCAAGATTAGTAAAAAAAATCTTATGAGTGTGTTGAATACTATGAGAAGTTTGATGCTTGATAATTGTTTTGAGATATGAAGATTGTGATATTAGAGTCATGCTAGTTGAGTAGTTGTGAATTTGATAAATACTTGTGTTAAAGTTTGTGATTCCCGTAGCATGCACGTATGGTGAACCGTTATGTGATGAAGTCGGAGCATGATTTATTTATTGATTGTCTTCCTTATGAGTGGCGGTCGGGGACGAGCGATGGTCTTTTCCTACCAATCTATCCCCCTAGGAGCATGTGCGTAATACTTTGCTTTGATAACTTGTAGATTTTTGCAACAAGTATATGAGTTCTTTATGACTAATGTTGAGTCCATGGATTATACGCACTCTCTTCCTTCCACCATTGCTAGCCTCCCTAATACCGCGCACTTTTCGCCGGTATCATACACCCACCATATACCTTCCTCAAAATAGCCACCATACCTACCTATCATGGCATTTCCATAGCCATTCCGAGATATATTGCCATGCAACTTACCACCGTTCCGTTTACTATGACGCGCTTCATCATTGTCATATTGCTTTGCATGATCATGTAGTTGACATCGTATTTGTGGCAAAGCCACCGTTCATAATTCTTTCATACATGTCACTCTTGATTCATTGCATATCCCGGTACACCGCCGGAGGCATTCACATAGAGTCATATTATGTTCTAAGTTTTGAGTTGTAATTCTTGAGTTGTAAAGTAAATAAAAGTGTGATGATCATCATTATTAGAGCATTGTCCCAAGTGAGGAAAGGATGATGGAGACTATGATTCCCCCACAAGTCAGGATGAGACTCCGGCCGAAAAAAAGAGGCCATAAAAAAAGAGAAAAGGCCCAAAAAAGAAAAAAAATGAGAGAAAAAGAGAGAAGGGACAATGCTACTATCCTTTTACCACACTTGTGCTTCAAAGTATCACCATGATCTTCATGATAGAGAGTCTCTCATTTTGTCACTTTCATATACTAGTGGGAATTTTTCATTATAGAACTTGGCTTGTATATTCCAATGATGGGCTTCCTCAAAATGCCCTAGGTCTTCGTGAGCAAGCGAGTTGGATGCACACCCACTTAGTTTCTTTTGTTGAGCTTTCATATACTTATAGATCTAGTGCATCCGTTGCATGGCAATCCCTACTCACTCACATTCATATCTATTGATGGGCATCTCCATAGCCCGTTGATACGCCTAGTTGATGTGAGACTATCTTCTCCTTTTTTGTCTTCTCCACAACCACCATTCTATTCCACATAAAGTGCTATGTCCATGGCTCACGCTCATGTATTGTGTGAAGATTGAAAAAGTTTGAGAACACCAAAAGTATGAAACAATTGCTTGGCTTGACATCGGGGTTGTGCATGATTAAATACTTTGTGTGATGAAGATAGAGCATAGCCAGACTATATGATTTTGTAGGGATAACTTTCTTTGGCCATGTTATTTTGAGAAGGCATAATTGCTTAGTTAGTATGCTTGAAGTATTATTATTTTTATGTCAATATTAAGCTTTTGTCTTGAATCTTTCGGATCTGAATATTCATACCACAATTAAGAGAATTACATTGAAAATTATGCTAAGTAGCATTCCACATCAAAAATTCTGTTTTTATCATTTATCTACTCGAGGACGAGCAGGAATTAAGCTTGGGGATGCTTGATACGTCTCCAACGTATCTATAAATTTTTATTGTTCCATGCTATATTATATTCTGTTTTGGATGTTTAATGGGCTTTATTATACACTTTTATATTATTTTTGGGACTAACCTATTAACCGGAGGCCCAACCCAAATTGTTGTTTTTTGCCTATTTTCAGTGTTTCGCAGGAAAGGAATATAAAACGGAGTCCAAACGGAATGAAACCTTCGGGAACGTGATTTTCGGAACAAACATGTTCCAAAGGACTTGGAGTCCACGTAAAGCAATCAACGAGGAGAGCACGAGGCAGGGGGCGCGCCTACCCCCCTAGGAGCGCCCTCCACCCTCGTGGGGCCCATGTTGCTCCACCGACGTACTTCTTCCTTCTATATATACCAATATACCCTGGAAACATCGGAAGAGGAGCAAAAACCCTATTTCCACCACCGCAACCTTCTGTACCCATGAGATCCCATCTTGGGGCCTTTTCCGGCGCTCCGTCGGAGGGGGCTTTGATCACGAAGGGCTTCTACATCAACACCATAGCCTCTCCGATGATGTGTGAGTAGTTTACCTCAGACCTTCGGGTCCATAGTTATTAGCTAGATGGCTTCTTCTCTCTCTTTGGATCGCAATACAAGGTTCTCCTCGATCTTCTTGGAGATCTATTCGATGTAATCTTCTTTTGAGGTGTGTTTGTCGAGATCCGATGAATTGTGGGTTTATGATCAAGATTATCTATGAACAATATTTGAATCTCCTCTGAATTCTTTTATGTATGATTGGTTATCTTTGCAAGTCTCTTCGAATTATCAGTTTGGTTTGGCCTACTAGATTGATCTTTCTTGCAATGGGAGAAGTGCTTAGCTTTGGGTTCAATCTTGCGGTGTCCTTTCCCAGTGACAGCAGTGGCAGCAAGGCATGTATTGTATTGTTGCCATCGAGGATAGAAAGATGGGTTTATATCATATTGTATGAGTTTATACCTCTACATCAAGTCATCTTACTTAAAGCATTACTCTGTTCTTAGGAACTTAATACTCTAGATGCATGCTGGATAGCGATCGATGTGTGGAGTAATAGTAGTAGATACAGAATCGTTTCGGTCTACTTGTCGCGGACGTGATGCCTATATGCATGATCATACCTAGATATTCTCATAACTATGCTCAATTCTATCAATTGCTCGACAGTAATTCGTTTATCCACCATAATACTTATGCTCTTGAGAGAAGCCACTAGTGAAACCTATGGCCCCCGGGTCTATTTTCCATCATATTAATCTTCCAACACTTAGTTACTTTTATTGCCATTTATTTTACTTTTCATCTTTATCATAAAAATACCAAAAATATTATCTTATCATATCTATCAGATCTCACTCTCGTAAGTGACCGTGAAGGGATTGACAACCCCTTTATCGCGTTGGTTGCGAGGTTCTTATTTGTTTGTGTAGGTGCGTGGGAATTGAGCGTGATCTCCTACTAGATTGATACCTTGGTTCTCAAAAACTGAGGGAAATACTTACGCTACTTTACTGCATCACCCTTTCCTCTTCAAGGGAAAACCAACGCAGTGCTCAAGAGGTAGCAATAGCACACTAAGTGTTCCTCCGGTATTCGGGAGTTGCATAATCTCATAGTCATAGGAACATGTATAAGTTATGAAGAAAGCAATAGCAACAAACTAAACGATCATCGTGCTAAGCTAACGGATGGGTCAAGTCAATCACATCATTCTCTAATGATGTGATCCCGTTTATCAAATGACAACCCTTTGTCCATGGCTAGGAAACATAACCATCTTTGATTATAACGACCTAGTCAAGTAGAGGCATACTAGTGACACTCTGTTTGTCTATGTATTCACACATGTACTAAGTTTCCGGTTAATACAACTCTAGCATGAATAATAAACATTTATCATGGTATAAGGAAATATAAATAACAACTTTATTATTGCCTCTAGGGAAATATAAATTACATGGCATTGCATAATTTACATATATAATGCCTTGCAACAAGATAGCATTGCATAATTCACATATATGATGTCTTGCAACAAGATGGCATTGCATAATTCACATATATGGTAATTAGACACTAAACATGTGGCATTCACACAAAGCATGTCTAAACTAAGCAAATGACATAGCAATGCAAGATACCATACGCACGATATGAGCAACATAACCCTGCCAAGTTAGAGCATGCACCTCGGGGGGGGGGGGGGGAATAGGACTGGTCATATGTCTCTGAATCCTCCTCTGAGGAGCTATCCATAACCAGCAGGACATGCGCTTCGTCAGATAGCATTGTCTGCTCTAAAGACCTTGTTTCCACTCCAGATTTTTCCATGACCGTGCAGAATGGCTCATGCACAGGAAGAGTAATTGAATGTACTAAAATTGTTGACAAATTTAGCACGTAATAAAAAAATGATGGCATGATATAGTTCACATGTAAGATGACTGGCTAACCAGGGTGGCATTGCAAAACTCATATATATGATGCCTTGCTAAAGAAGATGGCATTGCATGATTCACATATACGATAAAGAAACTAAACAGATGGCATTCACACAAAGCATGTCTAAACTAAGCAGATGACATATTTGATGTATAAAGTAAGCAATGCAAGGCATCATATGCATGATATTACCAACATCAGCATGCCAAGTTAGAGCGAAGACCTCATGGGGTAAATAGAAGTGGTCTTCTCCTTCTGAATCCCCCTCAGAATAGTTATCTTCCTCTTGATTACAATCCGAAATGGGTGGAGGGGGGGTTGCCTTTGCGCCCACCATGGAGCGACGTCTGCAAAGAAATTTTATTGCCACGCAAGGCTCATCTCTTTTGCTCTACATGTTCAGTTCCATTGTGTACAATAACTGACATGCATAGGAATAAACCATAGTGAGATTATGTAAGGAGTGCATGCACAAATCCAGAGTGATGGTAGCAAACTGTGGATAGACCCAAAACCAATGATAGCAGGCAGATAATAGCTTTAGTTAAAAATACAGATAATGGCTCCTTTAATGTTTGTTTGCACCCAACATGAAACTCATAGTAGACACCCGAGATTAACCAGATGGTAGACAGATAGTACTGATTGCTGCCCCAATATGTACCCCACAACCATTCAAAAACTCAAGTTTGAGCATTAGTTTGGACCTGACTCGGAGTCTAATAGGTGAACACGACAACAAAGTAGCATGTCATCATATTAAGCGATGCATAACACAAGCAGACACGAAAGAGTTCGACCTCTCTTGCGGACCCGTGTAGTCCTCAAGGTCATCTGCTCAGTTGATGATGGTAATGCAGTTGCCGTGGCTGCCGACGGCGGGGAAGAAGATCTGAGGCGGCGAAAGATAGTCTGGAGAGCGAATCCCTGCTGTGGTGAACCCTTCCGTCGTTGGAGCAGCTGAGCTGGGGTGGAACACAACGCAGCAGGAGTAGGACAAACCACACAAGGTTTTCTTTGATGAAATAATGGAGGGATTTGAGGAGCTGGAGCTTGACTACCCTACAGGTGAAGGGGAGAATCATCTGGTTTATGCTTTAAGGAGTACCTGTCTATGGAGGAAGGAGTACATCAAGCTTCCAAACTGGATGCCTCCTCCTGCTCCTCCTCCTCCAGCGAGTCAGGGCACTCCGCCTCCTCCTCCTCCTCCTCCGTGAGTGATCAGGGCACTCCGCCTCCTCCTCCGCCTCCTCCGGCATGTGAGGGCACTCTGCCTCATCCTCCACCTCCACCGGCGCGTCGGAGCACTCCGTCTCCTCCTCCGCCTCCTCCGACCTGTCAGCGGACTCCGCCGCGTCAGCAACGGCGAAAGAGAGACGCCGCTGCTCCGGCGGCTAGCAGTACAAGCAGAGGCGGGAAGAAATTCTGATACGGTCCAAGCCTCAAGGCTCCGGAAAAGTTACCATATGAGAGGACCGACGAGGACAACACGGACATCAGTGCTGCCGAAGTGACGACCCATTTTGAACGAAAACCTCCACCTCCGAAGGAAACGGTAGATCCAGTGAAAGTGAAGGGCACTCTGGATGCCCTGAAGCGACCACCACCCCCTCCACCGCCATCCAACTATGAGCACGTTATTGCAAAGACATTTCAGGAAGCGCAGCGGTCGGGAAGTACTTCCAGTGATGCAAGGCTATCAAAACGAAGAAGTGGGAAAACAATTCCCCAGCTCGGCGAATAGGCGAAGCAATCGTGCCCCCCCCCCCCCCCCCCCGCTCAAGGTGTCAAGCGATATCGTCGCTAATCATACGGGGCTACTGCCCGGTACCAATCTTGGTGATTACCTGAGCGATGATGTAGAGTTTGAAATGTTAGAGGTAGTAGAGATTTTTGAATACCAGTACGGGAAGCCTCTCGTCAAACTTGATCATCCTCCTCTAACAACGATGATGCGAAGATTGCATGAATGGTACATGGATACCTGTAGGAAGTCTGGGAAGGATAGTTTGATGGTGAGAATTAAAGAGGAGCACGACCTCATTGGAGTCGCCTGATGCCTGTTGAATTTGTGGAGTTATTTCAATTATACAATCAAAAGGCCCTCGACAAACAACTCATGACTTTCTACTGTCTGTAAGTATTACTTCTGTAATTAAGTCTCTATAGCTCAGCTCTTTCATTGCATGTATATATAACTATCCTCACTATATTATGCAGATTGAAGATCATCGAATGCAAAAAAGGATAAATCTATGACATTGGGTTCATTAACCCAAATACCGTAAATGAATGGTCGGTTAAAAACAGAGTCGAAGTTACTGAGGAAAACTTGCTACAATCGTTACTTCGAAATCAAAACAAAGGGAAAATACTCTTTCCTTACAACTTCAAGTGAGTTTTATTGTCTTGTGCATATTCGGTTTCACTTACTCGAGGTTATAATAATGTAATTGATGAGTTATGCGTGCGTAGCTTCCACTTTATTCTGCTAGAGATTAAGCTTGACCGGGGAGTAGTAACTGTCTTAGACTCGAGACATAAAGATCGTCAGGATTATGCGGACATGACTGCAATGCTCCAGAAGTAAGTTTAATTGATCATTATCGCATCATATCGGCAACTTTGTTCATTTCCTGATATCAAGTAATTATTTTCTTTGTCTGGCAGGGTTTGGAAACAGTTCACCGGAATGGTTTCGGGACCGCAAATGGAGCTGCGATTTACACACCCGAAAGTAAGTAGTACTAGCTAGTTCTGTGCATCTCTCATTGATTCTAATTTCATCAATACCATTTATCATGCTTGATTATCAGTTTGTTTGAACTCTATTTCTTGTAAAGTGTTTGCAGCGGGAAGGCGGGAATAATTTATGTGGACACTACGTTTGCGAGTTCATCTACAATGCGACCTCTCAGCGGGGCTACTCTGACAAACAATTTGAAGTACGTAAACAATAACATTCACAATTTTATTTTATTACCATCAATTGTGTATTGAGTTTCATTCATATATATGTCTTCTTTAAATTAGATGTGGCAGATGCGGGATGAACTCCTACCACATGATCGCATACGAGCCATTCAAGAGGAATTGGCAGGATTCTTTCTTGACCACGTCATAAATGAGAAGGGAGAATACCATGTGGAAATTGAAATTGATTTTAGATGTTAGGGATTATAAGAGATGTTATATTGTATATATGTAGTAGCGTCGGATAGATATATGAAAACTTGTTGTTCGACCAATCTCAGAGAAAGAGAGGTCACTTCTCTCTGTATATGTTCATGACGATCTTGTGTAATTAATGATTCCTTCATTTGCTTACTAGCTGGGGTGTCGAGTTCTCTTTATATGTATAGTAGCTAGCGTCGACCAAGCACGGAGAAAGAGAGGTCACTTCTCTCTATTAGCTAGCTAACACAATATGAAACCCCTAAATTAACCCTCCAAAACCAACCCCACCCCCTCCCTTTAAGAAAAAACAAAATCCCCAGCGCCTGCGAGCTGCTGACGCATGGCTGCCTTTTGGTCCCGGTTGGTGTTACCAACCGGGACTCAAGGTCCTCCTGCCTGGGCGCCCCGTAGCGGCCACGTGGAGCCCCTTCTGTCCCGGTTCGTAAGCAAACCGGGACTAAAGATTTTGGGCTTTAGTGCCGTTTGTTTTGACCCAGTTCCAGAACCGGGACTAAAGGCCCTCTGGAACCGGGACTAGAACCATGTTTTCTACTAGTGGTGGCTAGCACATGAGGTTTAGAAGTGCGAGGTCACAAGTTCAGATTCTTTGTGAGATTGTTCTTTTTCGGTATTTTTTCGTCGCACCTCGCGCTCATTGGGCCTGATCAGGTGCAAATTTTTGTCCAAAATCCCTCGAGAGGTCAAATGGGGGATTTGGGGATATACTTAGATATGACCTTAGGTAGTTGTCGGGTTACATGACATGCACCTTCAAGCTAATCTTCTAAGTTACTTTTTCTTGAGAAAAGACTTCTAACCAACATGCAACATCAGTTTATGTACATGCATGCAAGCGGATGTAGGGCCTTGGCCAGGATATGGCTTATTTGTATGCACATGTAGGGATCTGGGCAGGGATTCATGTGGTTGTGTGCCCTGGTGCGGATCTGTGTGGCCCCATGCCTATGCCTAACTGAGAGGCTAGTTTTTAGGTGTTTGTCCTTGGGTTGTTTCATCGCCGTCGCCGGTGATGTACCTCCATAGAGTGGCATGAGAGTGTCGTTATACTAGGTTGTTTTAGAACACAAAAATCACGCGTCCAAGTTTATGAGTTGCATCATGCCAAATTAGGCGCCTACACTACCACCGTAGTCCTATTGCTACTAGGGAGACGCCTCTGCGACCACAGTGGCGGCGATAATACCCCAAGACAAATGTTAATAGTCTGTGGGCGAAGAAAATAAAAAATAAAAGGAACATAATCCATTGTACAATTGGAGTGAAAACCCAAGGAAGGCCCAGTGCCTACGTCTGACCGAGAGGCTGATTTTCAGGGGTTTGTCCTCGGGTTGTTTCATCGCCGTCGTCGGTGACGTGCCGCTGTAGAGTGGCATGGGAGTATCGTTTTTTGGTTGTTTTAGATCACAGAAATCACGCTTCCAAGTTTATGAGCTGCATCATGCCAAATTAGGCGCCGACGCTGCCACTGTAGTCTTATTGCTACTAGGGACCATAGTGGCGGCGTGGATACCACAAGACAAATGTTAATAGTCTGTGGGAGAAAAAGAATCAAAAATAAAAAGGAACAAAATCCGTCATACGATGGAGTAAAAACGAAGGAAGGGAGAAAAAAAGACTTACATCAACTGGGTGGCCAGGCCAGTGAATGATTTTACCTCAGCAGAGCTAACCCAGCTAGCTAGCATTAATTAGTTGGTCCAGTCAGTGCCTCGTCTGGTGACACTCTGTTTGTCTATGTATTCACACATGTACTAAGTTTCCGGTTAATACAATTCGAGCATGAATAATAAACATTTATCATGGTATAAGGAAATATAAATAACACCTATATTATTGCCTCTAGGGAAATATAAATTACATGGCATTGCATAATTTACATATATAATGCCTTGCAACAAGATAGCATTGCATAATTCACATATATGATGTCTTGCAACATGATGGCATTGCATAATTCACATATATGGTAATTAGACACTAGACATGTGGCATTCACACAAAGCATGTCTAAACTAAGCAAATGACATAGCAATGCAAGATACCATACGCGCGATATGAGCAACATAACCCTGCCAAGTTAGAGCATGCACCTCGGGGGGGAAATAGGACTGGTTATCTATCTCTGAATCCTCCTCTAAGGAGCTATCCATAACCAGCAAGACATGCGCTTCGTCAGATAGCATTGTCTGCTCTGAAGACCTTGTTTCCACTCCAGATTTTTCCATGACCGTGCCGAATGGCTCATGCACAGGAAGAGTAATTGAATGTACTAAAATTGTTGACAAATTTAACACGTAATAAAAAAATGATGGCATGATATAATTCACATATAAGATGACTGGCTAACCAGGGTGGCATTGCAAAATTCACATATATGATGCCTGGCTAAACAAGATGGCATTGCATGATTCATATATACGATAAAGAAACTAAACAGATGGCATTCACACAAAGCATGTCTAAACTAAGCAGATGACATATTTGATATATAAAGTAAGCAATGCAAGGCACCATATGCATGATATTACCAACATCAGCATGCCAAGTTAGAGCGAAGACCTCATGGGGTAAATAGAAGTGGTCTTCTCCTTCTGAATCCCCCTCAGAATAGTTATCTTCCTCTTGATTACAATCCGAAATGGGTGGAGGGGGGGTTGCCTTTGCGCCCACCATGGAGCGACGTCTGCAAGAAATTTTATTGCCACGCAAGGCTCATCTCTTTTGCTCTACATGTTCAGTTCCATTGTGTACAATAACTGACATGCATAGGAATAAACCATAGTGAGATTATGTAAGGAGTGCATGCACAAATCCAGAGTGATGGTAGCAAACTGTGGATAGACCCAAAACCAATGATAGCAGGCAGATAATAGCTTTAGTTAAAAATACAGATAATGGCTCCTTTAATGTTTGTTTGCACCCAACATGAAACTCATAGTAGACACCCGAGATTAACCAGATGGTAGACAGATAGTACTGATTGCTGCCCCAATATGTACCCCACAACCATTCAAAAACTCAAGTTTGAGCATTAGTTTGGACCTGACTCGGAGTCTAATAGGTGAACACGACAACAAAGTAGCATGTCATCATATTAAGCGATGCATAACACAAGCAGACACGAAAGAGTTCGACCTCTCTTGCGGACCCGTGTAGTCCTCAAGGTCATCTGCTCAGTTGATGATGGTAATGCAGTTGCCGTGGCTGCCGGCGGCGGGGAAGAAGATCTGAGGCGGCGAAAGA
This sequence comes from Aegilops tauschii subsp. strangulata, assembly GCF_002575655.3. NCBI lineage: Eukaryota > Viridiplantae > Streptophyta > Magnoliopsida > Poales > Poaceae > Aegilops > Aegilops tauschii. The sequence goes on along the minus strand of NC_053041.3, from coordinate 646,797,597 downwards.
TAGTCTGGAGAGCGAATCCCTGCTGTGGTGAACCCTTCCGTCGTTGGAGCAGCTGAGCTGGGGTGGAACACAACGCAGCAGGAGTAGGACAAACCACACAAGGTTTTCTTTGATGAAATAATGGAGGGATTTGAGGAGCTGGAGCTTGACTACCCTACAGGTGAAGGGGAGAATCATCTAGTTTATGCTTTAAGGAGTACCTGTCTATGGAGGAAGGAGTACATCAAGCTTCCAAACTGGACGCCTCCTCCTGCTCCTCCTCCTCCAGCGAGTCAGGGCACTCCGCCTCCTCCTCCTCCTCCTCCGTGAGTGATCAGGGCACTCCGCCTCCTCCTCCGCCTCCTCCGGCATGTGAGGGCACTCTGCCTCATCCTCCACCTCCACCGGCGCTTCGGAGCACTCCGTCTCCTCCTCCGCCTCCTCCGACCTGTCAGCGGACTCCGCCGCGTCAGCAACGGCGAAAGAGAGACGCCGCTGCTCCGGCGGCTAGCAGTACAAGCAGAGGCGGGAAGAAATTCTGATACAGTCCAAGCCTCAAGGCTCCGGAAAAGTTACCATATGAGAGGACCGACGAGGACAACACGGACATCAGTGCTGCCGAAGTGACGACCCATTTTGAATGAAAACCTCCACCTCCGAAGGAAACGGTAGATCCAGTGAAAGTGAAGGGCACTCTGGATGCCCTGAAGCGACCACCACCCCCTCCACCGCCATCCAACTATGAGCACGTTATTGCAAAGACATTTCAGGAAGCGCAGCGGTCGGGAAGTACTTCCAGTGATGCAAGGCTATCAAAACGAAGAAGTGGGAAAACAATTCCCCAGCTCGGCGAATAGGCGAAGCAATCATGCCCCCCCCCCCCCCCCCCCCGCTCAAGGTGTCAAGCGATATCGTCGCTAATCATACAGGGCTACTGCCCGGTACCAATCTTGGTGATTACCTGAGCGATGATGTAGAGTTTGAAATGTTAGAGGTAGTAGAGATTTTTGAATACCAGTACGGGAAGCCTCTCGTCAAACTTGATCATCCTCCTCTAACAACGATGATGCGAAGATTGCATGAATGGTACATGGATACCTGTAGGAAGTCTGGGAAGGATAGTTTGATGGTGAGAATTAAAGAGGAGCACGACCTCATTGGAGTCGCCTGATGCCTGTTGAATTTGTGGAGTTATTTCAATTATACAATCAAAAGGCCCTCGACAAACAACTCATGACTTTCTACTGTCTGTAAGTATTACTTCTGTAATTAAGTCTCTATAGCTCAGCTCTTTCATTGCATTTATATATAACTATCCTCACTATATTATGCAGATTGACGATCATCGAATGCAAAAAAGGACAAATCTATGACATTGGGTTCATTAACCCAAATACCGTAAATGAATGGTCGGTTAAAAACAGAGTTGAAGTTACTGAGGAAAACTTGCTACAATCGTTACTTCGAAATCAAAACAAAGGGAAAAATACTCTTTCCTTACAACTTCAAGTGAGTTTTATTGTCTTGTGCATATTCGGTTTCACTTACTCGAGGTTATAATAATGTAATTGATGAGTTATGCGTGCGTAGCTTCCACTTTATTCTGCTAGAGATTAAGCTTGACCGGGGAGTAGTAACTGTCTTAGACTCGAGACATAAAGATCGTCAGGATTATGCGGACATGACTGCAATGCTCCAGAAGTAAGTTCAATTGATCATTATCGCACCATATCGGCAACTTTGTTCATTTCCTGATATCAAGTAATTATTTTCTTTGTCTGGCAGGGTTTGGAAACAGTTCTCCGGAATGGTTTCGGGACCGCAAATGGAGCTGCGATTTACACACCCGAAAGTAAGTAGTACTAGCTAGTTCTGTGCATCTCTCATTGATTCTAATTTCATCAATACCATTTATCATGCTTGATTATCAGTTTGATTGAACTCTATTTCTTGTAAAGTGTTTGCGGTGGGAAGGCGGGAATAATTTATGTGGACACTACGTTTGCGAGTTCATCTACAATGCGACCTCTCAGCGGGGCTACTCTGACAAACAATTTGAAGTACGTAAACAATAACATTCACAATTTTATTTTATTACCATCAATTGTGTATTGAGTTTCATTCACATATATGTCTTCTTTAAATTAGATGTGGCAGATGCGGGATGAACTCCTACCACATGATCGCATACGAGCCATTCAAGAGGAATTGGCAGGATTCTTTCTTGTCCACGTCATAAATGAGAAGGGAGAATACCATGTGGAAATTGAAATTGATTTTAGATGTTAAAATGGAAAATTTGGAAGCAGAATTTTTTTTCTAAACTTAGCTATTTAGAAACGAAGATTAAAATGTTGTCTATCAATGAGTAAAATTTGAAAAGTCTCCAATATTCTTCTCGGAAAGAAGAAAGAAGCATCTTATATTGGTGGCTGGGCTATTCCTTTCTCAAATTCCTGCCATGTTAACCGCGGAGTAATTTACTTCCTTGGATGGCATTGTAGTAGTTGAAGAATCTGCATTTACTAAGTGATGTGATGTCTACAACATATTACTATTATATGTATCATGATCTACCCCATTTACCGGGTGGTCATCAAATGTACATTGAAGTTATAGTGCTTTTACACTAGCACGCTGAACGACCAAAAATGACATACCAAAGACTTCCAGTAAAGGTGGAGTTCCGCATAGTGAGAAGCAACTATTCCTTTTCACTTTATTTCAGAAATGACTCATTGATATACACCCTAATAGGCGAACGTTAAAAAATGTCAGAAAAAATGGAGCGATGGCTGGATTCGAACACGCGACCTAGTGCCGGGTAGACACATCGCCAATCAGTGCACCTAGCGACTGAGTTTGTCTTAAATTACCACAGTAAACTAAAAGAACTATGTAAAACGGCAGATCCATTTTGTAATCTTCCTTAAAAAATGAATAATGTTTTCTTGAACAAACTTTTGAAAGGTGATATTTTTGGAAAACGTGATCAATTATTGAAAACATGATTTAAAAAAACATTTATTAAATTTTTATATATACGATGAACAATGTTCAAATTTACATCGAACATTTTGTAATATATGTACGCTGAACAATTTTTAACTACACAGTGAACAATTTTGTGATATATGCTGAACAAAATTCAAAACACATTAATTTTTTTATATATGATGAACAAATTTTAAATATACATTGAACATTTTTGCAATATACACTGAACAATTTTTAGCTACACATTGACTGTTTTGTGATATACGCTGAACAAACATTTAAACACACATTGAACATTTTGTGATATACGCTGAACAAATTTAAATCGAGAACAAAATTTTAAAAAGTGATTTTTTTTTAATCCTTGAAAAAAAATTGAAATCACAACCAAAATTTCGGATCTCAAAACATTTCCTTGAAAATAAAGTATAAAAATAAAACAGAAATTTATCAAATGAAAGAAAAGGAAAAAGAAAAGAAACAAAAACAAAAAATAAAGAAAAGAAAACAGGAAAAAACAGCCAAAGGAAAAAAAATCTGGTTCAGGGAACCTACTAGAAGGTTCCCGAAAGCGGGTGCTTTCCCGAAGTTGGTCGGCTCGTGTCTCCTCGTTCGTTCACTTCGCTTTAGCAAAGTGGCGACGACCGGACGCACACGGGCGTCATATATGATCTGCTAACCTATGCACTTAACCAATATAGATACATGTCATTTCAGTCTAAGCTAAAAAACATTGCTAGTTTGCATCACATCAGCATATAAACATCATACTCAGCATTCAGGGACGATGCCATGACGATAATACAGAAACTTCCCCGCCATCTTGGTGGGTGATTGGGGCTTCCCTTCGCCTTGGCATTGAGCTGGACACTGCTACAAGATTATTACAGAAGCTATTGATGAATCTTGAGGGCAAGGATATCAGGGTAGGGTAATGTTACCAGGTTTAGAAGGTTCCCTAATACCGGGTTACCAGTGAATCAAGAGGCTACATATGTCAATTCCATGCACTAACCAATTGCCCTGGTGGGGCTTCTCTTCTTCGTCCTCCGGAATCTCGTGTTCTTAGGATTCTCGCATCTCAGTGTGACGCTAAGGACCCGTGTGTGCATGTGTGGCATGCTTTTGTATCCATCTGTTCTTCATTAGGCTCATGTAATGCATACCTGCAGTCTCAAACTCTCAAGGGCATCATTCTCATCAAAGATCATCACTGTGCATACACCAAAAAAGAGGGTGAGAAAGTTGAGCATGGCCTGCAATTTGAACACCATTAGAAACACTTAAAAAATCACATCGAAGCAACAAACAGGAAGAAACTGTTGAAGACTTTACATCACTAAATCACTAAAACTGTTGAGTACATAAAAAAACATGTTTGGTGATGTAACTATAACAATAAGAAAAACTGAAACGTCCATTTTTAAAAAGTTGTCCTCACATAAGTTCAAGTGTACAAGTCACCATCAAAGGAACATTAAGTGTTTTCATATAGCAATGAGATAGAGTTGAAATGTTACCTGCCACATTTGTAATCTTGAATACTTCCAGTGAGCATGACAACACTGAATACTATTGAAAACTTGTGCTCTTTCCTGGAACATTAAGATCTCATTAATTGGCTGAAAATGCAGAACAAAGTGATGACGCAAAGCTCAAAATAGAAAATTTTCAGAAGAAATTGTAATGTGGTAGAATTTCGACAGCCAGTTCAAAGGTAAGCATACTTCCAGATCATAGGAGGTCCACCTTGATATCGCTATCTTATTTATGCAGCATGTTATTTATACTGACGTTTATCACTATATATGTGAAAAAACACTAACTATGTTGCACCCTTTTTCTCTTTCCCATATAAACATTCTTGTCTTCACCATGAAGCCGATGGAAAATAATGGATAATAGAAATCAACAAACGCTCTAGTTAGAGAAGATAATTAAGTAATCAGCAGGGTCCTGTTTACTACCTAAGTAGTTTTTTTTAAATACAGCATGATTCTCTGAAAAACTAAGATTATGATAGTAACAATACAGAAGTAATGACACAGGATTGGCATGACATGAATTTCTTCTATAATTATTATTCCACCTTTTAAGTTGTGCTAAACCCTGATACCTACACAGATGAAGTGCATTCACAATTCAGTAGATGATTGCCAAAGTAAGCTCAGTGGAATTACCTCCAGTTACCATCGTTGAAGACAAAGTCCTTCCAATTACACTAACCAACGTCCATTTATCTTAGTTTTTTGTTTGCCATATCCTATTATTATCTAATTGAGTGCAGAACATATTACCATCCAAAATAGATAAATAGAAGAAAATGAACTCACATTTGAAATTAGCATTAAAAAATGGAGTCTCGCCATCAATATTCAATAATGTGTGGATTTTCCAAACAACCACAATACACATTACATCTGCACCCAACCTGCAAAAAGAGACAAGTTCTTGTAAGCTAGAACTATCTTCAACTTCTAAGAAGAAAGAGTGGCCTGGTACCGTGACCAATAGCTTATCCAGGGGACACATTTCTCTTACTGCTAGATGTAGACGAGTGCCAATGTCATAGCCCTGCAAGAACTAATCAGGTCAACTAATAAACAAATAAGGGTATATCTAACAGAAGCTTCCTTCTCGATTAAGAGCACCACTTGCCCATCTGATACAGAACTATAGAATAGTTGTCCAGGAAGCATACTTTTGCCAGGGTGAATAAAATTTCTAATCTCTTGATGAAATGGCCACCTCAATTCAAGCAGATAATATTTTGAACCTTCACATTCAGAAAAAACCAAGACAAATACCATTCTGCATCCTTCATTCTCATATTATTTGGCCACTCTATGATCACCAAACCATTGATTACTACAAAACGGACTCGTTTTCATTCCTGTACTACCAAGTTCAGGAAACTTTGTCCTTGTTGCATTAGAAGTAGCTAGCTCCCTCCTCCTGAAGCTACAATTTCCTGTAACATCAAAGAATAAATGCACAACATTAACATCAAAAGACGGAAAGAAGCAAGCAAGCCAGCCTTTAGCACTCACAGTCACCACCTTGCAGGTTGTCTCAAAAAATGGTGTAAAAGAACAACAAAACATAAACCAGGAGGTAAGGTAAACTTCTTGGAAGTTTAAGGACAATAACTACAGAATTCCGATACATGTCCAAAAAGGAAAAAAAATGATCTATGAAGAATCAAGAACATGTTCAGACAACTTCCGGAAGTCATCCTTAAGCATCATGTAGGGTGATTCGTCGCGGCAGAATTTTGCCCTTTTTTGAGATACCCCCCGCTCCACGACCTCGCCTTCTTCAACGTTGACTTCTTCCACCTCGAGGAGCTGATAGATACGTTTGAGGACTCTGTCGTGGTGTGGCTGGGGAGGGGGCTGGTTGCCTCGGTCTCCACCAGAACTCACCTCCTGCCGGGTGTAGAGAAGGGGCCTGGCGACTCGCGCTCGGGTATGGTGCCGAGGTGGGGAGAAGGAGACCCGACGGGGGAAACTGGAGTCACCAATTCCAGTTGCCCCTATTCCCCCACTCCTCTTGATATATATACATATTTTATACTAAAATTTTATACTTACGATACTACTGTGTTAAGGAGTATATATAATTTTTTGATGGGAAGGAGTATATTTTTCCATTTCTTATTGGTCATACTTAACAATATTATTTAATTATTTATTATACATTTGTATTGTATATCATTGAAAAATACTTAAGTGTTATGCAGAATTTAATTTCTACTTTGAAATGATATTTTTTAATTTTTTGATACTTGTGTAATTTATGTAGTTTATACATATGTATGTTAGATATTTCTAAAACATATAGTTTCACAAATATTGTAATAGTGGTTGTATTATATGATTAGGAAAATACATCTCTACAAACTTCTAGAGTACAATATACTTGTTTTTGGAGCACCAATGTACAAATTTGACAATATATTTAATAATATACTAGGACAATGCCCGTGTGTTGCCACGAAATATTGACATGCTGTAAATAAATGCCTGTTATTTATGTGTCCGTATTAATGAGATTGTGTAAAAAAAATCTTATCAAATCTTGTGAGTGATTTACCTTATAATTTGATGAGAAATTTGTGTGTTAATTAAGGTACGCAAATTAAGGTAGTATATAGAGATAAATTAGTCGGATATTCAATTCGGTACCAAGGCTCATATGCACGTGGTGAATAGTAAATTCAACTAGCTACCAAAAAGTTAAAAGCTTTTGAATTTTTTTAGGTGGTTGATGTTGCAGTGCGTACTATTAGTGCCCAATTTCAGCTTGTTCTGATACTTAAGGAGCTGATGGAAAAAAGTCAAAATCGGTCAAAACAGTACGTAAACAGTAAACTTTCTTACAACCCAAAAATTATCTTTTTTGCTGAGAGCTACTGAAATGTCCAAACTCCACGAAATTTGGCACAGACTTCACGCATATAAGCATCTAGCATCACATAAAAACGACTTTTTTTGAATTTTATTTACTATTTTAAATGAATGTATTGTCCACCTCAAGGCAGATGCACCCGAGAGCCAAAACGCTGATTTCTAAATTAGTACTCATCTCTCTCTCTCTCTCTCTCTCTCTCTCTCTCTCTCTAGAGACATTGATCAAAACATTACTTTAATTCAACATGTCACACATGTCTTGTGATTGCATTGTTATAAGAAGACGGTAGAAAATGGTTACATGCATGTTCAGCATAGTGAACACCAAGATGCAGTCTTTGACCATGCCACGAAAAACACCAACGTTTTTCTGCCATTTGTTCTTTCTTTTATAGTATCGCCTTGCACTTCGTCCTCTTCCATTAGCAAAGTGCCCCTTTGCACCCTCAGCCCACAAGAAGATATAAGTGCATGTACAATGGTGGCATATGAATACATATGCCTCATATCAAAAAGTAGTTTAAGGCATCTATATTGATTTTTCTTTCCAATGCAAGTTAGCATTAGTTGGCCTCATCAAAGAATAGAAAATAAAGTCTCCCACTACACATGCATGTCTACTCTCCACTTCAACCTTTATTCAACTTTATACACCGGACCACACTTTTTCTCCCCAAGCACCCGCCTCCTACAGAGGATCCCACTGCTCCATCCGAACCTACTTTTTCTGACATCCGATGCTATGTAGCCTATAGGGTATCACCCTGGGGCTATGCATTGGCCATGCCCTAAGGTGGAGGTCGTCTTTTTTTGGTCATTACTAAGTCATGAATCCACTCCCACCTCTGTCGGCACACGCGAACGCCTCATCTAACTTCCACCGTAAGATATAAGTACATTAAATTTGTCCTTAACAGAGTTTGGGAAAAATGCTTTAATTTGGTTTAGTTTCAGCTTAACAGAAAAACCAGAATGTATAACACACATTTACATGTAACTGACCAAAGTTTACTATCATCCCGAAGGGTCTCTCTGGAAAAAAAACTGATTTCATTTGGTGACAGCCAACCAAAAGAAAGATAACCACAAAGGCCTTTTATCTTCCTCTGACGATTTGGAAGTTTCAGAGGATTCTACTGATGTATTTCTCCTTCTTCCATGCCGACGACACTCTAGAAGCACAAGCAAATGAAAAGTGTTACCAAAGCAACCATGGTTCAAAGTTATACGTTCTTATTTTATTTCAATATATAAGAATCATGAACCGTTGTGGTAACACAGGACCAAAACATACTATAGGACAAGGATGCAACAATACACATAAGCATATATACTTAACCTATACAAAAGATACATATTAAGTACTCTTCTTTTTCTCAGCCTCGGGTGATGCTTATATCATCTATGTCTTTTTACAGGCATAGGGATTTGTTGCTGTTCTGAAAGATAAAAAATACATTAATATGGGAATTGGGCACACCGTCATACTCTTGTAATCGTTGCCGCTCTGACTATATATTTCATTCAAAATGCTAAAAAGGAAATTCCTGAGAAATTAGTACTTTTCCATGGATTCTTGTGTAACATCAACACTAAAAAAACACCGCCAACAAGAACGCCCAACTGATCATTCTGACCGACCAATCAATGTGCCGAAGTAGGATATTCTTCATTCATTCAGTCCAACACAAATTAGGTGTACGTGTTGTGTCACAAAACCATATTGTAATATACTAATAAACAATTGACCATGCAAACGTCGATGTACTGAGTGTGTACCTAAGTTCTGTTCAAAGCGTGGCTGTGTACGCACCGGTATGTCTGAAGTGTGGCGTTGGTTCATGTAACTGAACATCTAAAGAGAAGAGCCGACGTGTGTGGCTCTGGGTTAGTGGGAAAAAAGAAGGGCATTGATGCATGAAAAGTGGAAAACACATTAGTCTTGTTGCCCTGTTTTTCTGAGTTCTTGCCGGTGTGTTGAATCCACCAAAAGCAGAAAAAAGCGAAGGAGGCTGCTGACTGGAGCAAGAGAGGGAGGCCATGGCGTCTGAGCCTCTAACAGGAGTCGTGTGTTGCATGTGCTTGCAGTAGTACTACAGCAATCCATCCATGAGCGTGGAGGATGATTTCTTCGGCTGGATGGAGACTTGATTTGAGGAGATGAGGGCGGGGTCGCGGTGCTGTCAGGAGAGAGGGGACTCGAGGTCGAGGATATCAGGGAAGGATGGCCAGCACCATGGGCACTTCTTCCTATTTGGCTGGTCAGGCCAGCAGCGACGGCCGGGAACCAGGTCAGGCAGCCAACGGGAGCAGCCGAGCACGGTGGCAGGAGAGTGGAGGAACCGGGGGAAGGAGTCGCCGCCGCCGAGATCTATGTCGAGAACAATCTCTCTCCTCTGTCTCCCTCACCCAGCTCAGTTCCGCCTGATTCCTGCTGCTGCTCGCTGCAAGCCTTGGCTACCCGTATCTATCTAGGGGTGGAGGGGCACGAAGCCCAGGTCGGGTAGAACTTCACCATAGCCTTCTTTTCATAATTAGTTTACTCAATACAAATTTTGTTCACCCAATACAAATTTTCTTCACCTATTTTTCAAAATTAGTTCACCATATACATATTTTGTTCACCCCTTTTCACAATCAGTTTACAAATACAAATCTAGTTCACGAAATTCAAATTTATATCACCAATTTTTTCACAGTTAGTACACAACAAATTCAAATTTAGTTCACATGCTTCAAATCTAGTCATTTTAAATTTAGTTTCCTCATTTCAAACTTAGTTCACCAAATATATTTTTTTACCCATTTTTAGTATTAGTTCACCGAAGACAAATTTTGTTCACCCTTTAAAAATTTGCTCACCCATTTTCAAAATTAGTTCGCTAATACAAATATAGTTCACCCATTAGAAAAGTTAGGTCACTGATTTCAATTTTAGTTCACCTATTTTAATAATTAGTTCACCCAATACAACTTTTGTTTACCCATTTTTTTAAAAATTAGTTCACAAATACATATATAGTTCAACAAATTTAAATTTAGTTCACCCATTTTTAAACTTAAGTCGTTCATTTCAAATATAGTTTTTTTTTACTTTATTTCAAATTTATGTCACCAATTTTCAAATTTAGTTAATCCATTTTAAAATTTAGTTCACCCAATTCAAAATTAGTTCACACATTTTGAAATTTAGTTCACCCAATAGAAGTTTTGTTCACCTATTTTCAAAATTAGTTTAGCAAATACAAATTTTAATCACCCTCTCTTCAAAAATATTTTGCACCCATTTAAAAATTACTTCACTAAATACAAATATAGTTCACCCATTTTAAAAATTAGGTCACTCACTCAAATCGAATTCACCCATTTTCTAATTAGTTAACCCAATTCAAAATTAATTCACCTATTTTCAAATATAGTCTACACAATACCACCCATTTTCCACAATTAGTTCACCTAATACTAATCTGGTTCAGCATATCTAAAAATATGTCACAAATACACATATAGTTCAGCAAATTCAAATTTAGCTCACCCATTTTTTAAATTATGTCTTTCATTTAAAATTTAGTTCACTGATTTTTAAATTTTGTCATGAAAATTTAAAATTAGTTCACTAATTTACAAATTTAGTTCATCCAATACTAATTTTGTTCACGCATTTTCAAAATTAGTTCACCAATTCAATTTGTGAAACTTTTTTCAAAATAAAATGTTCACCAATTTCAAAATTAGTTCACTCAATACAAATATAGTTCACCCAGTTCAAATATACTCTACCCATTTTGCAAATTAGGCCACTCGTTTCAAAGTTAGTTCACCAATTTTCAATTTACTTCCCAAATTTTGAAATTTGGTTCACCGAATACAAGTTTTTTCACCCATTTAAAAATTAGTTCGCCTAATACTATTTTTGTTCAGATTTTCAAAATTAGTTCACAAATACAAATATAGTTCAACCCAGTACAACCTTTATTCACCCATTTTCAAAATAAGTTTTGTAATACTACTTTTATTCGCCTTTTTCGCAAAATTAGTTGATAAATACAAGTTTAGTTCACTCATTTTACAAATTTAGTTCACAAAAAATTCATATTTATTTCACAGATTTCGAAATTAGTCATTGTAAACTCAGTTCACTTGTTTCAAATTTAGTTCACCCAATACAAATTTTGTTCATCCATTTTCAAATATAGTTCGCGAAATGCAAATTCAATTCACCGTTTTTTCAAGAAATTTGTTCACACGGTTTTAGTATTATTTCATTAAATACAAATATAGTTCACATGATTCAAATATAGTTCACACATTTTGAAAATTAGGTCTCTCATTTGAAATTCAGTTCGCCCGCTTTCAAATTTAGTTCACCAAACACAAAATTACTTCACTATTTTTTAAATTAGTCATGAAATTTAAAGAAAAATTCACCCTTTTAAAAATTAGTCATTGAGACACTTTAATAATCAAAATTAGTTCAACCAATGCAAATTTGTTTACCCTTTTTTTCAAATTTAGTTCACAAATAGATATTATTCGCAAAAAAAGTTCAGAAATAGATATATAGTTCACCTTATTTAAGTTCATAAACTTTTCAAATTCTCAAAGTTATTTCTTCCCAAAAAGTCTAATGGAAAAAAATCCCAAACAAAAGTCAAATCGCACGTACCGTTGCATGTACTTATTAACTATTTTAAATTCTAGTTGTTTTTTCATCTACTAGATAATTGACCATGCGTTGCAACGGGAGTATAAACATTCTAATAGATTAGCCCGTGACTGCATGTCTATTATTATATTAATGCACTAAAATCTTAGCAAGTATTTGTATGCAAAATCACCACGATTTACATACCATCTTATGTTAAGCACTTATTTGATAAGAATTTAATGACTTACCAAATAAAATATGTTTTTACTTTGGTAAGTTAATAAAACATGAGACAATTGATTCCATTTTAGTGAAAATTGATAAAAGAAATACTACAAATGGGAAAAATGAAAGAAAAGAAGGAAAGAGGGGGACGTATATAAAGATGGTTGTACGAAAGAGAGGTGAAATGGGAACATTGTGTTCTTTTTAAGTAGTAGAGATTGTTTTTTCATCTACTAGATAATTGTCTGTGCCTTGCAACAGGAGTATAATCATTCTAATAGATTAGCCCGTGACTGCAAGTCTATTATCTCTCCCTAATAATAAAGCACGGATTGACTTTGTCGGGTTCACCGTCACAATACGCTTTCTTCTCATGCCATAATACGCTTTTACAATTTGTATAGACAAAATCGTAATCGTAATATAAACGAGGTGGTACTAATAGCATGTTTGTCCTGATGAACAATTGGTCATTTTCATGTTTGCTTCCATATCTACAACATCAAATATAGAGAAATATATGGTCTAAAAACCTTGGAACTATTGGCACAAATAGATGTTAGGCGATCTGGAGGCGATAGCCTCGCCGTCGCCACCGCCGGCCGCCGCGCCCGCTGTGTGCAGCCTCCCTTCCACGTCGAAGCCCAGGCTGGCCGTCGGAACAGCAGCGGCGATGTCCGCAGACCGATCGCTTGGCCCCTCGGTGCCTAGCGTTCCAGCCACCTCTTCGCTAGGGTTTCTCGCCCTTGGCGATCTGGAGGTGACCGCCCCGCAGCCACCACCGTCGGCCATCGCGCCGGCTGTGTGTGGCCTTTCCTCCGCGTCTCAGTCTAGGCTGGGCGTCGAAACAGCCGCGGCTGAGTCCGTAGATTGATCGCACGGCTCCCCAAGGTGCTACGATCCCGCATACGTCTTGGAGTACGAGGGGTGGAGTCCTGCTGAATCACGACACGAGGAGGATCATGGACGCCCTAACCCCAGCCGCAAGGAAAGGAATTCTTCTTCTTCCTACAAAAACTCATCTAGGGCTACAGAGGGACTACACAAGGAACCACGCAAGCCGCCTGATCGCAAACCCCACGCGTCTACGCCGCCGCAGTCTGCTGGGATGTCGTCGTCGTCGTCTGCACACGAGGCCGGCAAGGAGTCGCTGGTGGCCGAGGTGAACCCGGAGGTCGGTGGGGCGCACATAGGGCTCCCTCCGTGGATGCTGCTCGCCCGAAGCCTTCCGACGGTCGATCCACGGCTGCTGGGCACCTCAATCCGCGGCTGCAAACACTGGCGTTTGGGAACCAGATAAAGACGGCGGGTGCGGCGGAGGAGTATGTTGCTGATCATGCAACGGGCAACCCAGCTGTTGATAAGTTGTTGGCTGAACTAAGGAAGTCCAAGTCAGGTTGCAACAAGGGTATGGTTGAGGAACAACATGCAGCTACATCAGCCAACATATATGCACGTACACCCAAAAAAAGAAGAACGGAGGGCGGACAAGACATACATGCTGTGGATGGAGGGGCGTCCACGAGCCAGGAGACGCAGATGGAGGCGGGCACTATGGAGGCAACCGACCCAGGGGCTGTCGGTGAAGTGACGGGGCCAACAGAGCCCCGTCAGGAGCAATGAATATTTTAAGTTGGAACTGCCGGGGGGCGGGGAACCCCCGGACAGTTCGTGATCTCGTGAGTCTAGTCCAGGCTCATTCCCTTAGTATCGTTTTTCTTTGTGAAACTAGGCAGCCAAAAAATAAAATGAAGAGGTACCGTGCTAGGTTAGGCTTAAGTGGTTTTGATGCTTGTGATAGCGTTGGTGGTAGTGGTGGTCTTGCTTTGTACTGGCATGATTTGTTGATCGTTGATGTAAAAGATATTAATAAAAGATATATTGATGCATATGTGACTGCGTCGGTGGGTGAGCCACCCTGGAGGCTGACCTGCGTCTACGGCGAGCCACGGACGGAGGACCGTCAACACATGTGGTCCCTCCTCCGTGATCTTCACCAGCAAGCTGACATGCCTTGGGTCGTGGCTGGTGACTTTAACGAGGCCATGTGGAGCTTCGAGCATTTCTCCGAAACGCCACGCTCGGCAGGTCAGATGATTGATTTTCGTGATGTTCTTGAGGTTTGTGGTTTGGGTGATCTCGGTTTTGCAGGCCTGCCTTACACTTATGATAACCGTCGTGCGGGTCGGGCAAATGTTAAAGTTCGACTTGATCGTGCCGTGGCTAACAACACTTGGCGTGACATGTTCTCTGAGGCCAAGGTGCGGCACCTTGCGGCGCCGAGTTCAGACCACTTTGCCATCCTGCTACGATGCGTTCTGGAGGAGCCCGTGCAGCAGTCTGGCAGGCGCTGCCGGCAATATGAGGTGATGTGGGAGAGGGATCCGTCCCTCCCTGAGGTAATTATGAATACTTGGACAGATTTGGGTTCATTGCTTAACCTGGGTGATATTGCGGTCGGCCTGGGTACTATGATGAAAAAATTGCAGGACTGGAGCCGTAAAAAGTTTGGTAATGTTATTAAAGAAATTAACAAATCTCGTACCCGCCTGGAAGAGCTTATGTCTATGAATGCAGACAGGAAGGAGATTCGGGAGGCCACTGACAGGATGAACGAGCTTCTGTATAGGGAAGAGATGCTTTGGATGCAGAGATCCCGGGTTGCCTGGCTCAAGGAGGGCGACAGAAACACACGGTTCTTCCATCGGAAAGTGGTGTGGCGGGTTCGAAAAAACCGCATTAAGTCGCTTGTGGACGAGGCAGGGGTGGTCCAGACGGACCACAATATTATGGCGTCCATGGCAACATCGTACTTCACTAAGCTTTTTACAGCCGACAATACACTCCGTGCGGACCCAGTAATTGATTTGATTAATACTCGTGTGACTGCCAACATGAATGATGGTCTGTGTGCAGACTTCACGGATAAGGAGATATCAGACACTCTTTTTCAGATTGGACCTCTCAAAGCGCCGGGGCCGGATGGATTTCCCGCGCGGTTTTTCCAGAGGAACTGGGATGTCATGCGAGAGCAGGTTATTGCAGGGGTGAAGGAGTTTTTCAGTTCTGGAAGAATGCCTGAGGGGGTCAACGACACTTCCATTGTTCTTATCCCAAAGGTAGACAAACCAGAGCGGCTGACAGAATACAGACCAATAAGCTTGTGCAATATCATTTACAAGGTTGTGGCTAAATGTTTGGTTAACCGGCTCCGCCCCATTTTGGATGAAATTATTTCGCCAGAGCAAAGTGCCTTCGTCCCTGGGAGGATGATTACTGATAATGCATTGGTGGCCTTTGAGTGCATTTATTCTATTCAGCAGGAGAAGAAGCCGGAAAACAGTTTTTGTGCCTATAAACTTGACCTCTCCAAAGCATATGATAGGGTGGATTAGATCTTCTTCGAGCGAATGATGATAAAGTTGGGTTTTGCTTGCCGTTGGGTGGACTGGATCATGACATGCGTCACCTCGGTGAGATACACAGTTAAATTTAATGGAACCCTCTTGGACTCGTTTGCACCGTCGTGTGGACTTCGGTAAGGTGATCCTCTCTCCCCATTTTTGTTCCTCTTTGTGGTTGACGGTCTCTCTGCATTGTTAAAGGAGGGCGAGATGAAAGGAGACTTAACTCCATTGAAAGTTTGTCGTAGAGCGCCGGGCATCTCTCATTTGTTGTTTGCAGATGATACATTGCTATTTTTTAAAGCAGTCGAGGAACAAGCAACTAAAGTGTGCGAAGTGCTACACTCATTTGAGCGTGCTACAGGGCAGTATATAAACCCGGCCAAGTGCAGCCTCTTGTTTGGTAATTCATGCCCCGCCACCAAACAGGAGAGGATCCGGTCTATTTTGCATGTGAACTTGGACACGTTTGAGGAGAAATATCTAGGCCTCCCTATCCCAGATGATCGTATGAACAAAGGTAAATTTCAGAATTTGCAGTCTCGCCTTCTGAAAAGGATTATTGCTTGGGGTGACACACTCTCCCTTGCCGGCAGAGAAACCATGATTAAAGCAGTTGCACAGGCGATCCCTACATATATCATGGGTGTTTTCAAGCTATCGATGTCAGTCTGCGATGATCTGAATAGGATGGTCCGTAATTTTTGGTGGGGTTCTGTAGAGGGCAAACGGAAAACACACTGGACTGCGTGGCCAAAGATTCAACAACAAAAAATGAAGGGCGGGCTGGGGTTTAGAGACTTCCGTCTCTTTAACCAAGCCCTCCTTGCCAGACAGGCATGGAGGCTCTTAATCAATCCTAACAGTCTATGTGCGCAGGTACTGAAAGCCAAATACTACCCAGAGGGGCGTCTTGAGGACACGGTCTTCCCGGGAATGCATCCCCCACTTGGCAGGCCATCCAGTATGGGCTTGAGCTCTTGAAAAAGGGCCTAGTCTGGCGCGTGGGGGACGGACAAAGCATCAGGATCTGGCGGGACCGTTGGCTGCCCACGCAGCCGACTGGGCGCCCGATCACGCAGCAAGGAACATGCATGCTTCGACGAGTGGCAGAGCTCCTGGATGCGTCTGGTGCTTGGCGACTAGACCTCCTACAACGCCACTTCCTACCGGCGGACGTGCATACCATCACCAACATCCGCACGTCGACCCGCATCACCGACGACATGATCGCCTGGAGCCCGGAGAAGAATGGTATCTTTACCGTTCGCTCCGCCTACGGCCTTGCCATGGACGAGCGCGAACGTTCATCGGCGACGGCCACGAGCAGGGCACCGGATGGTCATCGCGCCATCTGGAAGATCATATGGGGGTGCCCTGCTCCCCCTAAGGTACGCGTGTTTGCTTGGAGAGTTGTGTCCAACTCGCTTGCTACTTGGGCCAACAAATTTTCTCGCCATCTCGAGCTTACTGACATATGCCCCCTATGTGGTATGGAACGTGAGGACGGGCTCCATGCGTACTGCAGGTGCCCATTGGCTCGCGAACTGTGGCATATGCCATGGCCTTGGATTGGCCAATCCCGGAGGTGGATACTATATGCAACAATGGTCCGGAGTGGCTACTCTCCCTCCTTGAGCCGCTGACAGAAACGGCACGTATGGTTGTCCTATGACCATGTGGAGAACTTGGTATGTGCGGAATGAGATCACACATGATAAGGCGCCGCCCCCGACAGAGCATCTCGCCGTTTCCTCCATGGGTACATCACCTCTCTGCTTTGTATCCATCAACACCCTCATGGCGACTTGGAGAAAGGGAAAATGGTGGTGCATGATAGCCTCCCGGTTATACACACAAAGGAAATGCCCAAGCCGGAGTTGCACTGGACCCCTCCTCCACCGGGGTGGGCTAAGCTCAATACAGATGGCAGCTATGTTCCTCCAACCGGAGAGGCAGGGGGTGGTATGATTCTTCGTGATGATAGAGGCAACATCATCTATACTGCTTGTAGACAGCTCCTTACATGCGATAATGGCCTTGAGGCAGAGCTGGCTGCGTGCAGAGAGGGCCTGGAGCTTGCGCTTTACCGTACAAACCTGCCCATTATGGTTGAGCTCGACTGTGCAGAAGCGGTGTCTATGCTACTAGCACGTACTGGAGATAGATCGCAGTACCGTGTGCTCATTGAGGAGATTCGAAGACTAGCACAAGATGCTCGTAGGGAGATTTCTTTTACTCTTATTAGTCGCTCGCAGAATAAGGTTAGTCATGCGCTTGCCGCGTATGGACGTGCTACACCCCGCACTGCAGTTTGGCTGTGCTCGGGGCTGGACTTTGTTGTAAACCTTTGAAAGGCGGATATGCTTCCTTGAGTAATGAAATCTCCCTTTACCCCGTAAAAAAAAGCATGTTTGTCCGTCCGTCCGACGTGGTTCTTATTATTGTACGGTAAAAAAAACGAATCGCTCGTTCACAGGATCCGGATGGACGCAACTTCCGGTCTCCTCTGTCTTTTTCACCAAGCAAATTGTCTCTTTTCGCAATGGAGTTGCAAGCAGGAGGGACGTGGGTCAGGCATCTGTATGTGCTGCTGAATTTGTTTGATGGTTCTTGATTGTTGAGTAATTCTTGTTAGTTGTTATATGTGCTGCTGAACTCGCCATCAGGGACTTGATTCATGTTGGTTGCTGAATTCATTGTTGATTGTTGATTGTTGAGAGAAAATCCAGGTGAGCGGTTGTATGCTGGCGCTGGCTCAACCCGCAGTCCTTTTTAAAATGTCTAATCTGAGAGAAAAAGGAAACACTAGCAGGCAGCACACACGAGCATGGGCTCGTTCGATGCTATGGGTAGGGCGCCACCGCCGCCGATCTACGCGGCGGCCGATCTACTTCTCCGGCCATCTGCCGCCGCCGGCCGGATTCCTCCTGCTCATGTGCCTCTGATTTGGATCGAAGTCATGGCGGTAGTGGTGCGGTGGCAGCGGGGAGGAGGCGAGGGTGGCGGCGATGGGGGTGAGGCCTGAAGATGAGGTTGTCCTTGTAGGAGGATGCCGGGGACGGGCAACGCGATGAGGGTGGCGCGTCGAAGTTGGAGACCGGCGTGTGTTCCGGCAACGGGTGGAGGGGCAGCCGCGCGGTGGTGGGGAGCAGCTGGTCCGTGTCCATGGCCGGACCACCGGGGTTGGGGGTTTCTTCCCGTATTGTTGATGAATATACTTGGGGATTCGTGATTCTTGTGTCCCTTGACTCGGTGCGAGATTCATTGGGATTTGGGCCGAGGAAGATGGGGGTGCGATTCGGGGGGATCATGCCTCGGATTCTTGGGGTCGCCGGGGATGCGGTGATTGAAGGAGAAGACGGTGGAGGGAGAGAGGGAGGGAGGAAGAGGGGAGGCTTCGGATTTCAAAAAGAGACTTGGCTCGTTTGGTACTGCCAATTCCTTTGGTGCTGATTCTGAGTTGTTAAGAACCCTTGATTGATGCAAATCTTAATTTTGTTTTATGTGGAGCATCAGTGTTGGGGATATCTTGTTAAACATCCAGTTCCCCTGACATGCATGAACTGTTCAGTATAGGATGCCCATCTTATGCAGCTATGTTTGCTCTGTTTACATTGTTTTCTATCATGTGTTATGTTTGCAACATTTCCCTATGCTCTGATTGATAATATGTATTTTGATGTTTTTGCCTAATTTGTGTGTGCCTTTGTTTTGTAGGAACTTGTCAAATCTTGGTCTGAAGGGAATGTTATCTCCTGAGATTGGGCAGCTTACTAATATGCGTTTTCTGTAAGCATATTCTATAGTTCCTCTGGTGACGTTTTTTTCTGAACACTTTGGTTTTGACATAACATGTTTCACGCTTTCAACCATAAGATAGTATTTGGTATTTCTGAAACTACCAACTGAATAAGAGTCATTTTGCACTTCGATATAGGCTATCATGCTGAGCACAGTAGTAAAGCTGAAACTTCGTAGTGTGTATGTTTTCCTGATGAGGCTTATGACCTCAGCTTTTGAGCTGTCAATTAAGGCACATCAGTTAACTTGGTGTATGTTCTTTCTTGGAGTGTAGTTGGATACAAGACAGGTGTTTCTTCTTGGATCTAGGGGACTTTTGAGAATACAATTTTGCATGGATCAAATTCAAGTACATGATTATTTGACGGCAAACCAGTGCTTTATGTAGTTTTCCTATTGTTAGTACCATAGTAAATCTATCTGTTGAATTATGTATGCCCATTCAGGCACTCACCAAGAAAGCATCTTAATACTCCCTCTATTCCATAATGTAGTGCCTATAGATTTTTCTAAAAGTCAAACTTTGCCAACTTTGACCAAGTTTATAGAGAAAAATATCTACATCTACACTACCAAACACATAGATTATGAAAATATAACTCATGATGTATCAAGTGACGTGCATTTTCTACTTTAGATGTACCTATTTTTCTCACTAAATATGGTCAAAGTTTGTAATGTTTGACTTTTAGAAAAATCTATAGGTGCTACATTATGGAACGGAGGGAGTATTATTTTTTGTATCTTATGTACTTGTGAAATGATGTTCGCCCTTCAAACTTTTCTGATCTATTTTCCTTACATCCATACAGTGTACTGCACAGGAACTTGTTCTATGGTATTATCCCTAGAGAGATGGGAGATTTACGAGAGCTGAAGGTGTTGGATCTGGGGTACAATAACTTCAATGGATCAATTCCATCAGAGCTAATAAACATTTTATCCCTGGAATTTATGTGCGTGCGAACTTTGATATATGTTTTTTTTTCATTTCTGTTTAACTTCAAAACTTGACTGACCTTACTATTTGAATTAAAAGAAACAGACTTTATGGTGATTGACCTCTTGAACTAAATGAGCTCATCAGTCTGTGTGAGTCTCAGGTTCGCCACGGCAGGACTTTCTCAAATTGGATGCCCGCTGCAAGGTTTGTCTAAGTTTTCTTCTACTTGCATATCTGAGAGTTAAACTCGTGATTATGCAAGGCTTGAGTTAAATTTTAAAATCAAACAGGGATTTGAGCAAGCTTGATTTTGGTTAAAAAATCCCACCCTGTTCCTGCAATCACATGTATGTTAATGATATCTGAAATATTTGAGAATTATCTGTTTCGACTCAAGAAATGTCAGACTTCTTTTAGGAACATTTCCTCCACAAAATGGTAAATTATATCCGAGTCGGCATCCCTGAAACCCAGCCCAAATCCCCATATATAACCTCACTCCGGACGAACCCTAGACCCAAATCCCCATATATAACCTCACTCCGGACGAACCCTAGACCCAAATCTCTAGACAATGCCATGTTGAAAGATAGGCTTGCGAAGATTCGGCTCAAGAATTCCTGAGGGTACTTCTGTCTTTATTATATTTGTTCTCACACCTTGGGCGTTGTGTTTTCCCGCCACAACGCACGCGTCGACCCACAGTCCTCATATTAAGTGAACCAGAAGCGGTACATGCGAGAGAAAAGAAAAACAAACCCAACCACCAGCACGACCCTTCCTCTTGATCCCATCTGGACCTTTAGTATTCTCAGGATATATCTGATTATGATGATGTTCCGTACTGCTCTGGAGCCAACAACTTTTTGGACTGCTCGATGTTTATAACCAATTAGACTACTTTTTGGGTTGTTGGCTGGAGGCTGGAGCTATCACTATGACTGAAATTTTCTTTTCACCAAAGTAAATTTATATGGTCATCAAAAACCAACGACAGGTCAACACTTGTCAGCAGTTTGCAATTTGTATTACAGTATGCGTAAGCCAATGGTCAGACATTGTTGTTTTAGTTAGGAAATGTAGAAACGTGTTCATGATTTATGTAGATTGGACAGTCCCTTCAAACTGCAGTATTCGATCTTGAGCGGACAATCTAACTATATGTTTCCTTTGGCCCGATCAGATTAAACTAGGTATTGATTTGAAGGTCCACTTAGGGCAGCTGGTGCTGGTTTGTTTGTTGTAATACTAACTATGCTATTTAGACAGAGACATGTGGTCTTTCTCATTCCTCGACATTTTCCTTTGCTACCAAGATTTTTCATTCTAGGTTGTGGAAAAACGGATGTAGCATTCCTTCTACAAGTTGTGATGAGCTGGGACACAGAAGAAGAGAGCCGACAAGAAGTTGCACAGCG
The DNA here is from genome assembly GCF_002575655.3 of Aegilops tauschii subsp. strangulata. Lineage (NCBI taxonomy): Eukaryota > Viridiplantae > Streptophyta > Magnoliopsida > Poales > Poaceae > Aegilops > Aegilops tauschii. The sequence continues at coordinate 646,775,767 of NC_053041.3, read as the reverse complement.
GTTCGCTCTGGTGTCGCTGCCAATGGCGTTGCGCAAAGTGCAGACTGCAGGCTAGATGCGTACGAGTCCGTCCCTACGTCCACGATGTCGAAGCATAGGAAATCAAGTCAATTAGATAGTATATCTGGTTATGAAAGTTGTCTTTTGTGTACGCAGTTTTGCCATTATTTTGTAAAAGCTTTGAGTTTTTGATAATGTAATTGTCTTACTAATAACACATTTAATCAATTCGTGCCAAGGCTAATAGCCAAGTTATGCACAAATTGTTCATGTTTCCTTGATGACTGCTATTGTCAGAAGATTTTTTTCAGCATTTAAGTAATACCGATCCCACTTTCAGTTATGTATGCAAAGGCCAGTAGAAAGGTAATGACTGCTCCTTGCTGGTCGGATATTTCCTATTTCCAGGCTTTATCTCATTCTACTTTTCGCACCATGCTGATTTGTGAATGAGAACCTACATGATCATCCACCCTGATTTGTAATTCGTAGTCACATCCAGACACTCAGGTATGCAATATGGTTTTGCTCTTTTTGTGTGATTGTCAGCATTCCCCGCTGTTTCTTACAATCAGAGAAAAACGAAAGGAGATTTCACTCTACAATGGATGTCTTTCTCCCAGGAGTATGTAATTCCGCTGCTCTGATTGCCATCTATCTTTGATGGCGACGATGCTCTACCTCAACGCAGTCCAAGTCTACGTCCACCAGGTACGGTGCCGTGAGCAAACACCCAAGGTAAATGTGTGTGCGCGCGCTAATATAGATTAACTACAGATATGTACATCGATCCCATGAGTGATCACCGTGTAAATCAGCAGCAGCCAGCAGTACACGAATTCGCTTATAAATACTGAAAAAAATATCCTACTATTGTTCTAAAAATATTAGAATTACTTGACTTTGAAAACAATATTCTGGTTGAATTTAAGGTGACGAGCATATACTTAATGCTTTAGTTTAATCTTTCAAAGTGGAAGTTTAAAATATTTATTTTAGATTTTATACGGTGGAGAAATTATTTGATTGTAAATCATTATGGATTTTTAAATAACTTTAACATTAATTTTAAATCCATATTGATAAAAGGCACTCAAAATCAAAAATAAATGCAACATAATTTAGATTATAATTATGTATTGTTTGGAATAACCATTAGGAGCTGCCCAAACTAGCAGAGGAGGTTTGAGAAAGAGCTCGCGGGGTTAATACGCCGACGTGGTCGACCGACAGACGACGTGGACGCTCCGACAAGGTCGAGCGAGTGGCTAAGCTTAGCTGTGCAGAACGTTTCGAAGGCCATGGACGGCAAAGGCAATAATAAGTGGCAATACAAATGGACGTGTGTTGAAATAGAGGGTATGGATTTGTGTAGGTCTTGAGTCATGCTTACTGTAGGAAGGAACATCTGATATTTCTTTTTCACACGTTGCATCACACAGTTTTTCCAAAGAGCAAAATATGAAAGTGATTAATCAGACTAATCCATGCATCACTACTCTTCCATCAAATGGTGATTTCTTGATGTCCAAAATTCATGCTTCGAGAAATGATAAATGGATATAAGAAATGTGAGTAATGGCATGTGTAGCAGGTTTTGCGATTTTTTTGCCCGTTGCAACGCACGGGCATTTGTACTAGTTATATTAATGCACTAAAATCTTAGCAAGTATTTGTATGCAAAATCACCACGATTTACATACCATCTTATGTTAAGCACTTATTTGATAAGAATTTAATGACATACCAAATAAAATATGTTTTTACTTTGGTAAGTTAATAAAACATGGGACAATTGGTTCCATTTTAGGGAAAATTGATAAAAGAAATACTACAAATAGAAAAAATCGAAGAGAAGAAGGAAAGAGGGGAACGTATATGAAAAAGGTTGTACGAAAGAGAGGTGAAATGGGAACATTGTGTTCTTTTTAAGTAGTAGAGATTTTAACTAGTAGAGATTTTCCAGCTTGAGTAGAGACTTGTTCAACTATGAAATATGTTATTGACTTCCTTTTTCTATTTTTTTTTTATATAACTAGAGCAATCTGTCATCAGAAAATAAGCAGTCAAACTTTCCCACTACTAGGCAACCTATCGAGCGAACCAACACAGGCTTATACAAGAAACAACATACCAAAGGAAAAAACTTTAACGTAACCAGAAACTTGAAACAAAAGGCTCAGAAGAAACAATCAAACTCCCGTACGAAGGAGTGGGCTTTCCCGAACGAAACAGCCGGCCCACTTGGGACTCGTAGTGGGCGGCAGATCATCCAATCGGCGCGCTGAAGGCGCCGATTAGGAGCCCCCCCCCCCCCCCCCCCCCCCCACCCCACCCCGAGTCAGCTATGTATTTTTGCTTCGTAGGAGGAACGGAAAGCAATTTGAGTGTCGGGCCGAGACATTACTTGAGACGAAAGGAGAGACAACTGGACCGCCCCACTGAGGCCCATATAGCGGTATAGGAACACACACAAAATTAAAAAAATTAACAAACATATAAAGAACTATGAAAGCCTCTGTCTTTTAATACTATTATTATTATGCATATTATTAGATAAAGATAAAGATGTGAGAGATACACAATGACAAATTTAATAAAATATTTTTTGAACCATATGGTTTAACGATGTACCTATATACTCGGTTTTAAAAATAGATAATGGGTGCATGTCCTCATCCAGCCCCGCCCATGGAGGCGGTTTGCTTCCGCTTCCTCAGTCTACATGGCCGTTGGTTGGTTCTAGCATTAAGTGCGAAAGAAATTCTCGACTTTCAATTTTTTTCATGTGCCACTAAGAGCATCTAGGTGGACTTGGCAAATCCGTCTCCTCAAACGTCTGCGGACACGACCGGGCACGTCCGCGGACAGTGACCAGTCACGGCTCATACTTGATTTTATGCATCCGAGTCTCTCATATTCTGAACTATGCACAACAAATCCTACATGCTACGCACATGCTATCTAACTACGATTCGTCGTTGGAGATGTCCACGACGTCGTTGCCGAGCAACGGGTAGATGGGCGCAAAGGAGGGCTCCAGCTCCTCTTCCTCATCCATATACGCGATCATCTCGTCGACTTCCGCGGCGTGCTCTGCCTCCGCCTCCTGCCGACGACGGCGTTTGGCCTCCGCCTCTGATTCCAACCGGAGGGAATCGAGGATCACCTGCTGCTCGGCCTGCAGATCCGTGTCCCTATTGTCCCCCACATTCTCCTCCTTCCCCTCGACATCCTCCTCCTCCACCTCCAAGTCCCCCTCCGGATCAACCGTGTCCGGAGGTAGCCCCGTGGCAATCCGGGCTTTGCACCTTGCCCGGATCTATTCAAGGAGCTGCAACCGGCGCTCCGAAGTTAGATATGGGTAGCTCCTTACCCGGCGGCATGGGGGTGTTGGGGAACGTAGTAATTTCAAAAAAATCCTACGCACACGCAAGATCATGGTGATGCATAGCAACGAGAGGGGAGAGTGTTGTCTACATACCCTCGTAGACCGTAAGCGGAAGCGTTATATCAACGCGGTTGATGTAGTCGTACGTCTTCACGATCCGACCGATCCAAGTACCGAAAGCACGGCACCTCCGAGTTCTGCACACTTTCAGCTCGATGACGTCCCCGCCTTCTCGATCCAGCAAGAGGGGCAAAGTAGTAGATGAGTTCCGGCAGCACGACGGCGTGGTGACGGTGTTGGTGAAGAACAATCTCCGCAGGGCTTCGCCTAAGCACTACGAAAACTATGACGGAGGATAAACTAGATGGGACGGGGTTGCCGGCACACGGCTTGGTGTTTCTTGATCTCTCTTGGGTGCTAGCCCTACCCCTCTATTTATATGTTGAGCCTTGGGGTCGAAACTTGGAGTAAAAGCCTCCACAAAGTCGGTTTCACCCGAAAGGCAAGAGTCCTTCTCGGACTCCAGGGCCAGACGCCAGGGTTCCCGGCGTCTGGACCCTTCTCGGACTCCAGGGCCAGACGCCAGGGTTCCCGGCGTCTGGACCCAGACGCCAGGGACCCTGGCGTCTGGCCCCTGGACTCCGCAAAACTTCCTTTTGCGCTTTTCAAAAACCTCGTGGGCTTTCCCCTTTGGCCCAGATAAAATGTTCTTGTGCCCAAACATTTCGGGAAACATCCAGAACCCCTTCCGATGGATTCCGGAACCTTTCTGGAGATCAAACACTACTATCCACATATCAATCTTTACTTCCGGACCATTCCGGAGTTCCTCGTCATATCCGTGATCTCATCCAAAATTCCGAACAACATTCGGTCACCAACATACATAACTCATAGTACTATATCGTCAACGACCGTTAAGCGTGCGGACCCTATGGGTTCGAGAACTATGTAGACATGACCGAGACACCTCTCTGGTCAATAACCAATAGCGGGACCTGGATGCCCATATTAGCTCCTACATATTCTACGAAGATCTTTATCGGTCAGACCGCATAACAACATACGTTGTTCCCTTTGTTATCGGCATGTTACTTGCCCGAGATTCGATCGTCAGTATCTCAATACCTAGTTCAATCTCATTACCGGCAAGTCTCTTTACTCGTTCCGTAATACATCATCCCGCAACTAACTCATTAGTTACAACGCTTGCAAGGCTTATAGTGATGTGCATTACTGAGTGGGCCCAGAGATACCTCTCCGACAATCGGAGTGACAAATCCTAATCTCGAAATACGCCAACCCAACAAGTACCTTCGAAAACACCTGTAGAGCACCTTTATAATCATCCAGTTACGTTGTGACGTTTGGTAGCACACAAAGTGTTCCTCCGATAAACGGGAGTTGCATAATCTCATAGTCATAGGAACATGTATAAGTCATGAAGAAAGCAATAGCAACATACTAAACGATCGAGTGCTAAGCTAATGGAATGGGTCAAGTCAATCACATGATTCTCCTAATGATGTGATCCCGTTAATCAAATAACAACTCTTTGTCCATGGTTAGGAAACATAACCATCTTTGATTAACGAGCTAGTCAAGTAGAGGCATACTAGTGACACTCTGTTTGTCTATGTATTCACACATGTATCATGTTTCCGGTTAATACAATTCTAGCATGAATAATAAACATTTATCATGATATAAGGAAATAAATAAAAACTTTATTATTGCCTCTAGGGCATATTTCCTTCAGTCTCCCACTTGCACTAGAGTCAATAATTTAGTTCACATCACCATGTGATTTAATACCAATAGTTCACATCACCATGTGATTAACACCCATAGTTCACATCGTCATGTGACCAACACCTAAAGGGTTTACTAGTCAATAATCTAGTTCACATCGCTATGTGATTAACACCCAAAGAGTACTAAGGTGTGATCATGTTTTGCTTGTGAGAGCAGTTTAGTCAACGGGTCTGCCACATTCAGATCCGTATGTATTTTGCAAATTTCTATGTCAACAATGCTCTGCACGGAGCTACTCTAGGTAATTGCTCCCACTTTCAATATGTATCCAGATTGAGACTTGGAGTCATCTGGATCAGTGTCAAAATTTGCATCGACGTAACCCTTTATGACGAACCTTTTTGTCACCTCCATAATCGAGAAACATATCCTTATTCCACTAAGGACAATTTTGACCGTTGTGCAGTGATCTACTCCTAGATCACTATTGTACTCCCTTGCCAAAATCCGTGTAGGGTATACAATAGATCTGGTACACATCATGGCATACTTTATAGAACCTATGGCCAAGGCATAGGGAATGACTTTCATTCTCTTTCTATCGTCTGCCGTGGTCGGGCTTTGAGTCTGACTCAATTTCGCACCTTGTAACACAGGCAAGAACTCTTTCGTTGACTGTTCTATTTTGAACTACTTCAAAATCTTGTCAAGGTATGCACTCATTGAAAAAACTTATCAAGCGTTTTGATCTATCTCTATAGATCTTGATGCTCAATATGTAAGCAGCTTCACCGAGGTCTTTCTTTGAAAAACTCCTTTCAAACACTCCTTTATGCTTTGCAGAATAATTCTACATTATTTCCGATCAACAATATGTTATTCACATATACTTATCAGAAATGTTGTGGTGCTCCCACTCACTTTCTTGTAAATACAGACTTCACCGCAAGTCTGTATAAAACTATATCCTTTGATCAACTTATCAAAGCGTATATTCCAACTCTGAGATGCTTGCACCAGTCCATAGATGGATCGCTGGAGCTTGCATATTTTGTTAGCACTTTTAGGATTGACAAAAACCTTCTGGTTGCATCATATACAACTCTTCTTTAATAAATCCATTAAGGAATGCAGTTTTGTTTATCCATTTGCCAGATTTCATAAAATGCGGCAATTGCTAACATGATTCGGACAGACTTAAGCATCGCTGCTAGTGAGAAAATCTCATCGTAGTCAACACCTTGAACTTTGTCAAAAACCTTTTTTCGACAAGTCTAGCTTTGTAGATAGTAACACTACTATCAGTGTCCGTCTTCCTCTTGAAGATCCATTTATTTTCTATGGCTTGCCGATCATCGGGCAAGTCAACCAAAGTCCACACTTTGTTCTCATACATGGATCCCATCTCAGATTTCATGGCCTCAAGCCATTTTGCGGAATCTGGGCTCACCATCGCTTCCTCATAGTTCGTAGGTTCGTCATGGTCAAGTAACATGACCTCCAGAACAGGATTACAGTACCACTCTGGTTGACCTACGAGGTTCGGTAGTAACTTGATCCGAAGCTTCATGATCATCATCATTAACTTCCTCGCTAATTAGTGTAGTAGTCACAGAAACAGATTTCTGTGATGAACTACTTTCCAATAAGGGAGCAGGTACAGTTACCTCATCAAGTTCTACTTTCCTCCCACTCACTTCTTTCGAGAAAAACTCCTTCTCTAGAAAGGATCCATTCTTAGCAACGAATATCTTGCCTTCGGATCTGTGATAGAAGGTGTACCCAACTGTCTCCTTTGGGTATCCTATGAAGACACATTTCTCCGATTTGGGTTTTAGCTTATCAGGATGAAACTTTTTCTTATAAGCATCGCAACCCCAAACTTTAAGAAATAACAACTTTGGTTTCTTGCCAAACCACAGTTCATACGATGTCGTCTCAACGGATTTAGATGGTGCCCTTTTAACGTGAATGCAGCTGTCTCTAATGCATAACCCCAAAACTATAGTGGTAAATCAGTAAGAAACATCATAGATAGCACTATATCCAATAAAGTACGGTTATGACGTTCGGACACACCATTAAGCTGTGGTGTTCCAGGTGGCACGAATTTGTGAAACTATTCCACATTGTTTTAATTGAAGACCAAACTTGTAACTCAAATATTTGTCTCCGCGATCAGATCGTAGAAACCTTATTTTCTTCTCACGATGATTTTCCACTTCACTCTAAAATTCTTTGAACTTTTCAAATGTTTCAGACTTATGTTTCATCAAGTAGATATACCCATATCTGCTCAAATCATCTGTGAAGGTCAGAAAATAACGATACCCGCCGCGAGCCTCAACACTCATCGGATCACATACATCAGTATGTATTATTTCCGAATAAGTCAGTTGCTCGCTCCATTGTTCCGGAGAACGGAGTCTTAGTCATCTTGCCCATAAGGCATGGTTCGCAAGCATCAAGTGATTCATAATCAAGTGATTCCAAAAACCCATCAGCATGGAGTTTCTTCATGCGCTTTACACCAATATGACCTAAACGGCAGTGCCACAAATAATTTGCACTATCATTATTAACTTTGCATATTTTGGCTTCAATATTATGAATATGTGTATCACTATGATCGAGATCCAACGGACCATTTTCATTGGGTGTGTAACCATATAAGGTTTTATTCATGTAAACAGAACAACAATTATTCTCTAACTTAAATGAATAACCGTATTGCAATAAACATGATCAAATCATATTCATGCTCAACGCAAACATCAAATAACACTTATTTAGGTTCAACACTAATCCCGAAAGTATAGGGAGTGGGCGATGATGATCATATCAATCTTGGAACCACTTCCAATACACATCGTCACTTCATCCTTAACTAGTTTCTGTTCATTATGCAACTCCCGTTTCGAGTTACTACTCTTTAGCAACTGAACCAGTATCAAATACCGAGGGGTTGCTACGAACACTAGTAAAATACACATCAATAATCTGTATATCAAATATACCTTTGTTCACTTTTGCCATCCTTCTTATCCACCAAATACTTGGGGCAGTTCCGCTTCTAGTGACCAGTCTCTTTGCAGTAGAAGCACTTAGTCTCAGGCTTAGGTCCAGACTTGGGCTTCTTCACTTAAGCAGCAACTTGCTTGCCGTTCTTCTTGAAGTTCCCCTTCTATCCCTTTGCCCTTTTCTTCAAACTAGTGTCTTGTTAACCATCAACACTTGATGCTCTTTCTTGATTTCTACCTTCGTCGATTTCAGCATCGCGAAGAGCTCGGGGATTACTTTCGTCATCCGTTGCATACTATAGTTCATCACGAAGTTCTACTAACTTGGTGATGGTGACTAGAGAATTCTGTCAATCACTATTTTATCTGGAAGATTAACTCCCACTTGATTCAAGCGATTGTAGTACCCAGACAATCTGAGCACATGCTCACTGCTTGAGCTATTCTCCTCCATCATTTAGCTATAGAACTTGTTGGAGACTTCATATCTCTCAACTCGGGTATTTGCTTGAAATATTAACTTCAACTCCTGGAACATCTCATATGGTCCATGACGTTCAAAACGTCTTTGAAGTCCCGATTCCAAGCCGTTAAGCATGGTGCACTAAACTATCAAGTAGTCATCATATTGAGCTAGCCAAACGTTCATAACGTCTGCATCTGCTCCTGCAATAGGTCTGTCACCTAGCGGTGCATCAAGGACATAATTCTTCTGTGCAGCAATGAGGATAATCCTCAGATCACGGATCCAATCCGCATCTTTGCTACTAACATCTTTCAACATAATTTTTCTCTAGGAACATATCAAAAATAAACACAGGGAAGCAACAACGCGAGCTATTGATCTACAACATAATTTGCAAAATACTATCAGGACTAAGTTCATGATAAATTTGAGTTCAATTAATCATATTACTTAAGAACTCCCACTTAGATAGACATCCCTCTAATCCTCTAAGTGATCACGTGATCCATATCAACTAAACCATGTACGATCATCACGTGAGATGGAGTAGTTTCAATGGTGAACATCAGTATGTTGATCATATCTACTATATGATTCACGCTCGACCTTTCGGTCTCCGTGTTCCGAGGCCATATCTGTTATATGCTAGGCTCGTCAAGTTTAACCTGAGTATTCCGCGTGTGCAACTGTTTTGCACCCGTTGTATTTGAACGTAGAGCCTATCACACCCGATCATCACGTGGTGTCTCAGCACGAAGAACTTTCGCAATGGTGCATACTCAGGGAGAACACTTATACTTTGATAATTAGTGAGAGATCATCTTATAAAGCTATCGTCGAACTAAGCAAAATAAGATGTATAAAAGGTAAACATCACATACAATCAAAATAAGTGATATGATATGGCCATCATCATCGTGTGCTTGTGATCTCCATCTCCGAAGCACCGTCATGATCACCATCGTCACTGGCGCGACACCTTGATCTCCATCGTAGCATCGTTGTCGTCTCGCCAATCTTATGCTTCTACGACTATCGCTACCGCTTAGTGATAAAGTAAAGCATTACAGGGCGATTGCATTGCATACAATAAAGCGACAACCATATGGCTCCTGCCAGTTGCCGATATCTCGGTTACAAAACATGATCATCTCATACAATAAAAATTAGCATCATGTCTTGACCATATCACATCACAACATGCCCTGCAAAAATAAGTTAGACGTCCTCTACTTTGTTGTTGCAAGTTTTACGTGGCTACTACTGGGCTTAGCAAGAACCGTTCTTACCTACGCATCAAAACCACAACGATAGTTTGTCAAGTTGGTGCTGTTTTAACCTTCGCAAGGACCGGGCGTAGCCACACTCGGTTCAACTAAAGTTGGAGAAACTGACACCCGCCAGCCACATGTGTGCAAAGCACGTCGGTAGAACCAGTCTCGCGTAAGCGTACGCGTAATGTCGGTCCAGGCCGCTTCATCCAACAATACCGCCGAACCAAAGTATGACATGCTGGTAAGCAGTATGACTTATATCGCCCACAACTCACTTGTGTTCTACTCGTGCATATGACATCTACACATAAAACTAGACTCTGATACCACCGCTGGGGAACGTAGTAATTTCAAAAAAATTCCTACGCACACGCAAGATCATGGTGATGCATATCAACGAGAGGGGAGAGTGTTGTCTACGTACCCTCGTAGACCGTAAGCGGAAGCGTTATATCAACACGGTTGATGTAGTCGTACGTCTTCACGATCCGACCGATCCAAGTACCGAAAGCACGGCACCTCCGAGTTCTGCACACGTTCAGCTCGATAACGTCCCCGCCTTCTTGATCCAGCAAGAGGGGCGAAGTAGTAGATGAGTTCCGGCAGCACGACGGCGTGGTGACGGTGTTGGTGAAGAACAATCTCCGCAGGGCTTCGCCTAAGCACTACGAAAACTATGACGGAGGATAAACTAGAGGGGACGGGGTTGCCGGCACACGGCTTGGTGTTTCTTGATCTCTCTTGGGTGCTAGCCCTATCCCTCTATTTATATGTTGAGCCTTGGGGTCGAAACTTGGAGTAAAAGCCTCCACAAAGTCGGTTTCACCCGAAAGGCAAGAGTCCTTCTCGGACTCCAGGGCCAGACGCCAGGGTTCCCGGCGTCTGGACCCAGACGCCAGGGACCCAGGCGTCTGGCCCCTGGACCCCGCAAAACTTCCTTTTGCGATTTCCAAAAACCTCGTGGGCTTTCCCCTTTGGCCAAGATAAAGTGTTCTTGTGCCCAAACATTTCGGGAAACATCCGGAACCCTTTCCGATGGATTTCGGAACCTTTCCGGAGATCAAACACTACTATCCACATATCAATCTTTACTTCCGGACCATTCCGGAGTTCCTCATCATATCCGTGATCTCATCCAAAATTCCGAACAACATACGGTCACCAACATACATAACTCATAGTACTATATCGTCAACGAACGTTAAGCGTGCGGACCCTACGGGTTCGAGAACTATGTAGACATGACCGAGACACCTCTCTGGTCAATAACCAATAGCGGGACCTGGATGCCCATATTGGCTCCTACATATTCTACGAAGATCTTTATCGGTCAGACCGCATAACAACATACGTTGTTCCCTTTGTCATCGGTATGTTACTTGCCCGAGATTCGATCGTCGGTATCTCAATACCTAGTTCAATCTCGTTACCGGCAAGTCTCTTTACTCGTTCCGTAATACATCATCCCGCAACTAACTCATTAGTTACAACGCTTGCAAGGCTTATAGTGATGTGCATTACTGAGTGGGCCCAGAGATACCTCTCCGACAATCGGAATGACAAATCCTAATCTCGAAATATGCCAACCCAACAAGTACCTTCGGAAACACCTGTAGAGCACCTTTATAATCATCCAGTTATGTTGTGACGTTTGGTAGCACACAAAGTGTTCCTCCGGTAAACGGGAGTTGCATAATCTTATAGTCATAGGAACATGTATAAGTCATGAAGAAAGCAATAGCAACATACTAAACGATCGAGTGCTAAGCTAAGGGAATGGGTCAAGTCAATCACATCATTCTCCTAATGATGTGATCCCGTTAATCAAATAACAACTCTTTGTCCATGGTTAGGAAACATTACCATCTTTCATTAACGAGCTAGTCAAGTAGAGGCATACTAGTGACACTCTGTTTGTCTATGTATTCACACATGTATCATGTTTCCGGTTAATACAATTCTAGCATGAATAATAAACATTTATCATGATATAAGGAAATAAATAATAACTTTATTATTGCCTCTAGGGCATGTTTCCTTCAGGGGCAAGGGCTACTAGTGGTGGCAGACGGCGATTGAGAAGTGGCGGCGACGGACGGGAGGTGGGAAATGTGGACGGACAGGGTTTCGGTGCCGGCGGCCGGCTTAAATAGCCAGGCTAGGATACTACATGGCCCGTCGGAGAAGACGAGTTTCGGACCGCCGGGTTTCATATTGTTTCCGTGTGGGACCCCATCATCATTACAACATGGTGGATGCGTTCGGTCGCGCCCGGGCCTCCCCATATCCACTCTGGATTTGGGCTGGATATGAGGGGTGACAGTCAGCCCGGGCGATTTGAGGCTCTTTGAGGCGCCCGTCTGGGTCGGTTTTTTTGACCGATCACTAACCGGGTTGTACGCCCGGGCGTTTGAGGCGGATTTGGGCCCGATCTTCCAACCGATGGATGGCAGACCGACCATACGTCCGTATAAGTCTCCGCGTCTGTACTACGTTGAAAAAAGCACCTGCCACACCTGGACGGCTAGACCACCCCCACAATCGTGTCATGTCGGCGGCACCGAAACTCGGTGCGCAACCTGCCGACGAGTCGACAACGCGAAACAGTCAAGTTCTACCATGCCCCACACCTATCTGTTACCATACAAAGTGGATGTCAAGTTCTACCATGACCCACACGGCGCGCTCTTCAAAACACGTCCTGTAAGAGCCAGTACAATAAGGCAATGTAGGCGGGCTGTAAGACATTCAATATTATATTTTTGCTTAGTTAGAAGAGAGAAAAGAAGAAGAAAAGAGAAGCGGGCTACTAGTTAACAGCCGGATGCAGCACGTACTCTTAAGCATTTTGTGACAGAGCGAGGTGGGTCATGTATCAACAAAGTATATATAGCACATATTTATATTCGGCTATTGTACTTGCCAGCTATAAGTTTGGCTATATATGACGTGGCAATATCATATAGCCAGCGGCTGACTATATTATTAATCGTGCTCTAAGAGTATCTCCAGCCATTGGCCCCCCAGGAGGGGCTAAAAATCGCCCCCTGGGGGCGCACCGGCCCTAAACCGCGCGCTGGGGGCGTGATGCCCCCCAGTCGCGGCGCCCACGTTTTTTTGAAAAACTTAAATACGACAAACACGGCTCAAATTTAACGCAAACATCGGCGAGTTCGTTCAAATTTAAACATATTTTACAAAAAAAGAAAAAAACTACTAGGGGCTGCTCCTCGCCATCTCCCTCGCCGCTCCTCGCCGCCCGCCGCCCGCCCTTGCAGTTCTACATGCCGAGGAGGCTGTAGAACCGCGTGTAGTCGCCGCCGCCATCGTCGTCGTCGCCGTCGTTGTCGCCGCCGCCGTCCTTGCTGCATCCCTCCCCTGGAGACGGCGAGAGGAGGCGAGGGAGGAAGGGGGAGAAATGGGCGTGGAGGATCTGTGCGTGTCTCCGGCGCGCTGGTGGTCGGCTTATATAGGCGCAGGCGCCGCGTAGTACACGTGGCCAGCGCGTTACGCGTGGCGGGCGAGGGGACGCGTCTCGTCCGGCCTTCACTGCGCCGCCCGTGAGGCATCAATGGAGGCTGACCGGCGCGGCAACGCGCGCAGCTTTAGTATTGATTCGCCACGGGGAACGAGGCGATGAGGACGACGAAGCGGCGAGAAGAGAGTCGAGTCACTGGCAAGGGGGCCCGCGGCTCTTCGCGCCAAAAACGATTCGCCCGGCGCCCCCGAGCGCCCCCAAGCGCGCCGGGTTCGGGTTGGGTCCGCCGGCGCCAATTTCGGCCCGAGCCGGCGAAAACTGGGCCCTTGGGGCGCGACTGGGCTTTTTTTTCACGCCGGCGGACGAAAAATCGCTGCAGGGCCTTGTTGGGGGCGCGGCTGGAGATGCTCTAAACCGGTAGTCTAGTTTTTGTGTTGATGGCCAAGGCCCCCACTGTATCGCGTGTCCATCCGTGGAGCTTCTCCCCCGTGCACCAGCGACATCGTCCTGCTCTCGGTCGCGATGCCGCTCCGGCCGTCCGACCTTGCCGGCGGCGATGGCGCCTCCTACTGCCTCGCCCACGTCCAACGCGTCCATAGGGACGGCAGCTTTGTGGTCAGAGCATCCCAGAGAGTAGACGATTACATCGAAGGCTACGCGTTTGTTGTTAGCTTGCTCAGTTGCATACCCTACCAACGCATCTGGTGGTGCCTCCGCTACCGAGCCAACTCTTCCGTCAAGAGAGACGACTCCGTTCTCAAGGCTGTCGCGGGGGAAACGGAAGACTCCTCCATGCAGCTGGTAAGCTTTGGTTCGCAGATCGCTTCGTTCAATCGTTCCATTCTAGTAGTATGACTATGACTATGATTTTCTCATCCGACGGCTGATTTTCCATCGTGAGACAGAGCACTTCCCTGACCGGCGGCACCGATGTCGACATGCCGCTATCCGTATCAGGCAGGCTGTCTCTGTTCGGGCTCAACAAGTCCCAGACTGGCGCCATACTGAGCTGCGTCTCTGCGGTGCAGTGTGCCGGTGCTGGTGGAGGCGGCGGCACGAGCAGCAAGGTTAGCCTCATCTGGGGGCCTCCTGGCACGGGCAAAACCAGGACAATCAGCGTGCTCATGCTTTCTGCCGTGAAGCTGAAATGGCGGGTCCTGGCGTGCGCGCCGACCAACACCGCCGTCTGCCAGGTGGCGTCCAGCCTCCTGGCGCTGAGGAGGCAGCACCCCGATCCCGATGCCTGCGCTGGCCACGCTGATCTGCTGCTGTTCGGCAACAGGCAACGCATGCCCATCGACGGCGATCTCGACAACATCTTCCAGGACACTCGTCTAAAGCTGCTAACGGAGTGCTTCTCGCCAGAGACGGGTTGGAGGCGGTGCCTTCTTTCACTGGAATCGTTTCTGCGCGACGAAATAGCCATGATCAAGCAGGAGGATGGCACAAAACCAGTAGTGCTCAAGTACTACTCCTTCCCGACGTCAGAGTTCCACCGGATCTTCGAGAAGCTTAGCAAGTGTTTGAAGACAATCATGTCTCATGGCTCAGTACATCGTACCCTGGAGACGAACTACAACAACATTGCTTTGCTCAGCAAGATGCTCGACGACTTCAGCAAGCTGCTGGGCGTTCAGAAACAAGTCTCCAAGTCATCGAGACAGCTGAGACGGCAACGCGATGGTTTAACAATGGGTTACCACTCGGAACAAACAGTTGGCACCATGAGGGAGAAAATGCCTGTAATTTTAGACGTCACGAGGACGCTGTTGCGAGACCTGCAACTTCCTCTGACCGAAGAGTTTTCCGAGATCAAGGAGTTTTGCATCAAAAGTGCGTCCCTCATTTTCTGCACCGTGTCTGGCTCGGCTAAGCTGGAGGGGGAGAAGATGGATCTGCTTCTGATCGACGAGGCTGCACAGCTCAAGGAATGTGAATCCCTCGTCCCATTGCAAGTCTCCGGACTGAAACATGTGGTTCTTATCGGTGACGAGCGCCAACTGCCAGCTATGGTCCAAAGCAAGGTCCATATATACCTTTCATATACTACTCCCTCCTATCCAAAATAAATGTTGCGGTTTTGTACTAAGAGGTTGAATTACAAAACCACATCACTTATTATCTATCGCAGGGAGTACTACTTAATTATTATTGCTCCCAAGTACTAGTAGTACTTTCTTTTGAATTGCATCTACATTTGTGGCATTTCTTGCAGGTTTCAGATAAGGCGTTGCTGGGTAGGAGTCTGTTTGAGAGAATGGGTTTACTTGGACACAAGAAGCACCTCCTCAACATGCAGTACAGGATGCACCCTTCCATAAGCATCTTTCCCAACTTGAGTTTCTACGACAAGCAAATCTTGAATGGCCCCAATGTGACGCAGACCAAGCATGAACGTAGTTACCTTTCAGGTGCAATGTTCGGGCCATACTCGTTCATCAACATCGACGGTGTGGAAGACCGCGGCCGCAGCAAGACGAACATGCCCGAGGTGGCCGCCATCCTGCAAATACTGCACAGTCTCAAGAAATGTGCGTTGAATGTATTATTTTATGTTACTGCTGTACTATATGTCTATATATGCACCTCGAACTCATGTCATGGTGTTTGGCGTGCAGTTTGTATCAGCGCCGGGCAGGTGGTTAGCGTGGGTGTCATATCCCCGTACACCGCTCAGGTGGTCGCAATTCAGGGAAAGATAGGGGACGTGAAGGCGATGCGCCCCCTGGTTCTTCGCGTCAACTCCGTGGATGGGTTCCAGGGCAGTGAAGAAGACGTGATCATCCTATCCACCGTCAGGTCCAACGGCACATGCTCCGTTGGCTTCCTGTCGAACCGGCGACGCGCCAATGTTGCCTTGACGAGGCGAGGTATGCACGCACGGCGAGATCTGGATGAAATTCTAAATGCAAAACTAGTAGGAACTTGTCATGCATGACTGCCTTGATCGATCGTTTTGGTTGCAGGCACTGCCTCTGGATCGTGGGCAACGCGGCAACGCTAAGCGGCAGCGGCTCCATCTGGGGGGAGCTGATCCGGGATGCCGCGGAACGTTGGTGCTTCTTCGACTGGGACGAAGGCGAGGGCGTGTCTCCGGCAGTTTTTTCTCGCCACGCTTGCGTAATCGGGCCAGGACATGGTGAAGCCGCTTCAGATTTAGGCATGCACCTGGCCGGGGATATTTGTGACACGCTCGGTTCTCTGCGGCTCGCTTAACGAATGTACTACCGGTGGTCACAAGTAGTGGCGATTTGTTCTGTTTTGGCCTTTTGGGTGTTGTTACACTTGGGGTGTGTCTCAGTGTAGTTGCCTCTCTTTTCAGCTCAGTGAAAAATCTAATGGTGGTCGAACCTAGTTTTATGTATGATTGTGTGGTTTCAGCTCTGTCCGTGGTTGATCAACTGTGGTTTGTATGGTTGTTTTATAGGGAGGACTTATGCGTCAGGTACCTGAAATATCCCTCCGATTCAGTCACTTCGACAGGGTAATGTGCAAGAATAATTTGCATATGAATTGTATATGTTTGTAGTATGCTTAGTATCAAAATAAATAAAAACATCAACGTCGATGGTTAATACCTCTTGACATAGCACATCATGTCAATGGTGTCGTCTCTCTCTCTCTCTCTCTCTCTCTCTCTCTCTCTCTCTCTCTCTCTCTCTCTCTCTCTCTCTTGATACAAACACATTGAAAATGCACCTATGAAGGAAGCAACACAAACTAGATACACAGCTAGAGAAAAATGACACACATGAAAAGAGAAGAAAACTAAAAAGGGGGTGACTATTTGACAGGCATCTAATATATATTTGGCATTCGGTCGAACCGCTCCCTACCATCCGATCTAGATCCCAATGCCCAATTGGGCTCTTCTTCCCCTATACTAAACTAAAACTAAAATAAAAAATAAAAGAATGAATTTTCTAAGAAAGAATGAAGTATTGGCATTGGTAATGAGAAATTTTAGCATGCTCTCCCTTACCTCTTCTTTTTTACATGTGAGGTAAGAAGGTACTCCCTTCGTTTTTATTTACTCCGCATATTAGCTTTGATCAAAGTCAAACTTTATGAACTTTGACAAAGTTTATAGAAAAAAATATTAACATATACAATCAACACCATTAGATTCATTATCAAATGTACTTCCACATCATATAGATTTGTTATGGTAAATATTTATATTATTTTTGATAAACTTGGTCAAACTTTAGGAAGTTTGACTTCAGTCAACTCTAATATACGGAGTAAATAAAAACGAAGGGAGTAAGAGTTAATCAGACCACTAATTAATGAGATTAACGGCTCAGATCTATTATGTACTGCTCACTGCTAATAGACTTAAAGAAGAAAGAAAATGAAAAAGGGCGAAGAAAAAAACTTACACAAAATTTGCCTTTTTTGTAACTGCAAAGAATAAGCATATAATTTACACACATATTGCATAGTACTTCCATGTATAGTTGCACATACAAAATAAAAAACTGAAATTTTCTAAAGAAGAATGAGAAAACTGACCGACTGGCTGTGCTCTCTTGGTCTCCAGGGTGACAGTAGCACCCAAGCAAGCTCGGGCAAGGTGTGGAGTTTTAAATTAATCTCCAAGTCATTCCTTGTCTGTTTTTGATTAATTAGGACCATGGCACAGTAATTCTTTATTGCATGTGACCCAAAGGCCTCACTTAAAAGAGGAGGATGGTACAAACCCCCAAACGGACATGTAAGTTAAATGTTGATGCGGCCTTTAACTGCAATTTGCTTCAAGGGGCTATGGGGGCAATCATCCGAGATGATAGAGGACACATGAGGTTGTAGCTCGGAACAAGCTCATTGAGATGTTGACTCCTGCTATGATGTTCTGCTATGTTAATATATTTTTTCTGTAAACGTTGTCAAAGTTTATAAAGTTTGACTTTGACCAAAGCTAATATGTGGAGTAAATAAAAACTAGGGAGTACCTTCTTACCTCACATGTAAAAAAGAAGAGGTAAGAGAGAGCATGCTAAAATTTCTCATTACCAATGCCAATACTTCATTCTTTCTTAGAAAATTTATTTTTTTATTTTTTTATTTTTAGTTTTAGTTTAGTATAGGGGAAGAAGAGCCCAATTGGGCATTGGGATCTAGACCAGATGGTAGGGAGCGGTTTGACCGAATGCCAAATATATATTAGACGCCTGTCAAATAGTCACCCCCTTTGTTTAGTTTTCTTCTCTTTTCGTGTGTGTGTCATTTTTCTCTAGGCGTGTATCTAGTTTGTGTTGCTTCCTTCGTAGGTGCAACAGATTGTTCATCAATTGGGATAACCAGGAACTCTTGGAGATTATGAATAAAGATGGCCAATACGCTGGAGATGGGGCGGCCATTGTTGATGACTGCTATCATCTGGCTTGTGAGGTTAGCTCTATAGTTTTTGAATTTTGTTCCAGAGAGTCGAATGCGGCTGCTCATGAATTAGCTAGTACTGCTAGAGTTTCGTTGTGTAATGATTTGGTAGATAATGCTCCTTCAGAGCTTCTTCCACTGCTACTTAAAGATGTAAGCTTGCTCACCACTGAACAAAGTGGAAGCAAAGTTGTCAAACAAAAGGGACCATGACACAGCGACCACTTGATGCAAATTTCGTGATCCATACGTGCTGCACGCAGTCAATTTGAATGCAAATATGCAATGATGCGTGGCAGCCTAGCTTGGTCGCATTGATATTGTAGTCACATCGCAAGATTATAGGGCGGAGTACAACTAAAGTAGCCAGGTTTTTTTTTTCCGCTAGGGAAAGGTTGGCACCATATTGTGCGTGCTTTGGCGTGGTATCATGTCATGTACGCGCCGACATATGTGGTATGTGCATTTCGCCTCATTATGTAGAGGCCGGAAATGAGCTATCTCCATATATACGGTTGGATTGTCTTGATCCATGCTGTATATGGTTGAGTAAACGAAATAATTTTATTGAAAATGTGATATACACATGCGCAGAAATAATGGGTACTATAGCTAGTATCTGTCGCGTGCATGCCATGGCTGGACACCACTTACTTACATGCAGGCATGCAGCCACGTACCAACACATGGAAAGTTGTTAATCTGTGATGTCTTCTCAGGGCCGGCCCACAGATTTAGGGGGCCCTGGGGCAAGACATCAACAAGGGGCCCTTGTTGACTCGAATGCTCAAAATATTTTCTATTTCAAAAGCAAAGTAAATATCTAGTTCATAGCATAGACGATGATCTTTGGACTTTAAAATTGACAGTAAAATTTATTTATTGATAAGGTGAACTACACCATGATAGTAATGAAACAATGTAATTCCACATAACCCTGTCCAAACTGGTTGCTACTTAAAACAATCGTGCCACCATCAGATAAGAAGTTAGCACATATACGTACATTTGTTTCTGAATCTTTCCCAATCTGCAATGTTCTTCACTCCAAAAAATTCACCCGGATAATAGCTCTTTTTTTTTCCAAATTTCTTGTTGTGGATTTGAAAAGCTTACTCAACTTTCTGGAATTATAAGTTTGTGAAAAATGTCTAGAATTACTAGGGAACATAATATCATTATGTCTAGAATTACTATCTCAACTGAAATATCTCTAGCCTTATCATTCAGATTGTCCTAGTTTGGCGGATCAAAAATATTAACAGTGCATGATTGATGTTAATCAACACCCAGTGTTCTTTTTACCAGATAAACACTTTCTAGATGACATGACACTAAACAAGAACAGTTAGCATAAAATGAGTAATACATGAAACAAACCCACCTAAATATGTATTGATGTGGATGTAGGTTGCCAGATCCGAAGGTTGCAGTAGTCAGCAAGAACGAGTAGACCACACCAAGAACTGAATAATTTCCCACATTCTGCAGTTCTTCTGATCTCTTGACTCCGGAGGACTCTCTCACACTTAGATCCAGTGAATATCAGAAGAACACCTATGAAGGTAGATGTGGACTCGTCAGAGCAAAAGGGTAGAGCTATTTAATTAAGGATGAACGGGATTATGGGAAGGAAGAAAAGAAGAACACCTGCCGTCTCCATGTCGCCAACATCTAGTTGATGGGGAACGAGAAGAACACTAAGAAAGGAAGGAGAGCCGATTTGGGAACGGATTTTCGCCTTTAATCTCCATTAATGGACGGCGGCGACCTTGGAATCGGAAACGCACGGCAGCGGCGGCGTTGTTAGACTACCCACAGTGGGAGTAACATAGGTAGTAACATCACACATATCTAGGTTAAATAGATGATGTGGCATGCAATAAATGAAGAAAGAGATGAAAGTGATAACATAGGTAGTTACTACTAGTATGAGTAACATCACACATATCAAGGCAAGATGTGTCTATAGCCTAATAAATGAAGTGTTGCATGTTACCACACATATGTTACTCCCCACTATAGAGGTAGTAACATAGTAACATAGGCATGTTACTAGTCTAAGTTACTACCCATTGTGGCTAGTCTTATGTGAGTCGGGATTTTGCGAAGTGGAGGAGTCGAGGAGAAAAGAGGAGAAAGATTGACGATGGGTTTTTTGCCCCACGGCTGAATCGACCCTCAGTTTTCTCGATATATTTCTTGGCCTTCTTATGTACTAGGAAGGAATACTACCTCGGTTGGGGGCCCTGCCTTCCGGGGGCCCAGGGCGGGCGCCCCGTTTGCCCGGCCTATGGGCCGGGCCTGTGTCTTCTAGCCGGTCGGATTCCTACCAGCCATACCAAAGAAACTCCCAAAGAGAAAACATGCGTGTAACGGGACCTCTGAACCAATTCTCTGCAAAATTTCAACTCAATCCGGAAGTCACGAACCAAAATCAATCAAGCAAGCAAGCAAGGCGGCGAGCCACTAGCGTGTGCATGTTCTTTTGTGTAGCGGTACACGGATGCATGAATGCATGGAGAGCTAGCTGGCAGAGTCCATGCATGGACCACCTCTGCACACACATCGCATTGCCTGCTACTATAACCAGTACCAGATGGCTATGCTATACTCAACTCTCCTTGGCATGCACATTCTCCGTTCACGCACGTTGAGTTTGAGTATACACGTTGTATGTATATAACTATCAATATCATGCGCATGTATTTTACCTGTGTATGTATGGGAGCGGTCACCTGAAATCTTTTTGCGCCAAAACGATTCTATCTGAACCATTGAATCAAGATCCCACCGATCCGCAATCATCTTCCAGCTCAAACATCCGACGCACCGTTTCCCTTCTTCCTTTTACCGCCGCCGATCCAACCCGGGCGGAACTGTCTGTCTCAAAAGTCCACGGCCGATGGCGCGCCTCGCCACCCTGACCTCCCCTAGAGCTTTCCCTGTCACCCAAGGCCTTCCCTCTAAGCTCCGCCACCTCTAGTTCTGACGATGGTAGTCCCCACACCCGCACCCATGAACTTCCTTACTTGCCTTAGCCGGTTGCGGCTGGACGAGGTCGCTGGCGTCCCGGGGCCTCGCTTTGCTCGCCCTAATGCCGCCATTGGCGGCTAGGTGCTCCGCCGCGCCTCAATCTTGGTTCCCAGATGAAATCGACCGAAGCACATTCGAAAATTCAGGCAAATTATTTCCAGCAAAACTGTGCATGTATCGATGCACCACAAGGCAGTACAATCCATTGCGTGTGGCCTCGATTTCCATTTATAGAAACTCGATCCCTCTAAACCTGATTGGCCGGCCGGTGCACCTCTAGTCCAGAGTACATGCATGCGTTTTGTATCTCGCGGGTTATGTTTGTAACGAAATCCTTTGTGGCCCGAGCATTGTCTGAAGATTTAATGAGAAGATATGTTGATATGAATACTGGCAACTAGCTTGTTCCTTATAGTTTACGGAAGTAGTATATTTAAGCAAATTTAGGTTGAGTGTCTAAAAGGTCTTAGGCTGGCCATAATGAGGGTAACATAAGCGGTATCATGAACTTGGGACTCGCAAACAATTAAAGAAGAGATGGATGATTATAATAACATAGGATGGCAATAAATGAGACCACCTATAATACTAATATATGATAATATGCATTACAGATATAGTATCATACATTAGTATCATATGCATGATACTAGTATATGATACTCCCCACTATGGCCAGCCTTATATTAGTTTACAGAAGGAGTATATTTTTAATATTTTAAAGTGTCGGAGTAGTTAATTCGAGAAGCAATAAATTTCAGACATTGATTTGCGCGTGCAAGTTGTCAATATTTCATGTCTGTATATATAAACTAATTAAAGGGAACACCCACTTGTTTTTCTTTTCTTTATTCGCAGGAATAGAGGAGCTTTTCTTTAGGTTAGCTAAGAGGATTTACAGTCGGACTAGGCAAATCCAGACCCTCAAACGCTTGTGGAAACGTCCGGGCACGTCCGCAGGCTGTGACCGATCAGTCCTTAAATTTGCTTATCTACATCTGGGTACCTCATAATAGAAATCTTAAATCTATACAAAAGCATGCAAAGAAAAAAATCTATGAACTACGTAGATCAACTATCCTAATCCTTGTCAAAAATGTCCACTATCTCCATGCCAGGCTCCGGGTACATGGGCGGCAGCCGCAGCGCTGGCTCCTGCGGCTCCTCTGCATCTGCCTCCACATCCATCTCCGCTTCGACCTCGTCGAAGAGCGCGTCGGTCGCCGCCCGTTCCTGCCGGATGAAGCGCTGATTGACCTCCACCTCATCCTGCATGGACTCCAGGATGGACTGTTGCTCCGCCGCTTGGGTGACCGCAAACGCCGCCTCCGCAGCCTCCATGTTGAAGCCCAGAGGCGGCTCCTCCTCATTCGCCTGCTCCTCCTCCTCCGTCGCCACCTCCGCCTCCCCCTCCATCGAAGCCGGCTACTGCTGCCCCTCCCTCCTCCTCCTTCGCCTACTCCTCCACCTCCTCATGCTGCTCCGGTGAGTACGGAGGCAACCCGATAGAGATGCAGGCAGCACGCCTCGCCCGGATCTCCTACTTAATCAAGTACCGACGCTCCAGAGTGAGCATAGCATAGGTGGTCTTCTCTTGGCGAACCATAATGGTGCCGGACGGCGTGGGAAGAGCATTGGAAAAAGAGAGAGGAGGTGGAGGAGCTAGAGTTGGGGGACGCAGGCGGTCTTAAAATAGCTGAATTTGGCATCGGGCAGTGAGCGGAGCGGCGTCACGCGACATTCACACCCCCCCACCGGACGATACCGCATGGGACCCCACCGTTAAACTGAAGTGGCGGGCGTGGGCGCCCCCACACTCTGCCCATATTTGGGCTGGATATGGGGATGTCGGTCAGCTCAGACATTTGAGACCCATTTGAGATGCCCGTTCGGATCGCATTTTCGTGACCGGTCAGTGATCAAGCCGTCCGCCAGGTCATTTGAGGCGGGTTTGGGGCCCGGCTATAGATGCTCTAAGGAGGCCCGATCAATTACTGATGTCATGGGCCTAGTTGGGCCACAGGATCCTTCTAGTTTATCATTCTTTAGCTTCAGATCGCCAAAAAAAATTACTTAAACGAGAACATAATCGTATTTTTTTCCATCTTTTCTCGCAACTTCGGATACTCGATGACCATAACCAATTTGAGGAGGGTGGTAAGACTTGTTGATAGTAATCACTTCAACCTCTAAAAGGCTCAGAGGTTGCCAAGCTGGTCGTTTTTCTTGGGAGCGGCACATCTCGCCTCAAGCACGTCCTAGTTTATTCAGAAACATTATTTAATTACTTTAGTTATATTTTTCAAGTAGAAACATAGTTTATTCAAAATTTCACAAAACGTTATTCCTCATTCAAAAAATATTCATGCAGTTTAAAAAAGTCCGTGCAAGTTTTAAAATGTTAATAGAATTCAAAACAAATATTCATGATATTTAAAAGGTGTCCGTGTATTTGAATAATATGTTGTGAAATTTATAAAAATGTTAATACAATGTAAAATGCTCATGACACTGAAAAGATGTCAGCGTATTTCAAAAATATGTTCTGACATTTTTAAATTGTTAATGCAATGTAAAACAAATGTTTAAATATTTTAGAAAAAAAATGTCGTGTACCATTCCGAAAAATGTTTATGAAATGTAAAAAAATCGCATGGTTTAGTAACATCTTCCGTCCTAGCTAGCTTTCCCATCTTGTCGTCTCCCGACTGGGCCGATGGAGCAACCACGGACTGAGCTGAAACCACACAATCATACTTGAAAATGAAACTAGGGTTCGATCACTAGATCTGTCCAGTGAGAAAGGCTGCAGTCTATCGATGATCGCTTGACCACTACGCTGAGGCAGGCACGCCCCAAGTCTAGCACGCAAAAGACAAAAACAGAACAAAACACCTAGCTCGTCGCAGAGAACCTAGCTCGTCGCACGGCTTCACACCTGGCCCCGTCCCGGCGCATTCCAAAAGCTAAAGCTGAAAAGGCTCCACGTACAGGCCCGATCAAACAAGCACGGCGAGAAACTGGCCGAGACAGGACCTCGCCATTGTCCCAGTCGAAGATACAACGGCGTTCCACGGCATCCCGGACTAGCTCCCCCCAGATGGAACCGCCGCTGCTTAGCGTCGCCGCGTTGCCTAGGATCCAGAGGCAGTACCTGCAGCCACGACGATCGCGGGGACATATATCAGCCTGGTCATTCCAGTTACCATGCATTACAATTTACAACATAGTTTCAAATAGCCGAGCTAGCTATTGCGGTTTGAGTAGGGTGCCATTAAATGATAGACAATAGAATCGCAATAGCTTGACATACAATACTTGCTGCCCGATCTGCGAACCACAGTGTCTTCGCGTTCAAATCTCGTGCATGCACGCTCGCTGTAGCACTGCCATGTAATATCGGGCACAAGTAGGGCGTAGTTTTATCGTGTGTATAGCAGCGCTATAGGATTCATGTATAATTGTGTGAAAAAGTTCTGAAATAGACTGCTATAGCCTCATCACTAGCAGTCTTCCGCTATTTGGCTTAGCCCTCTATTTAATGCAATGATTAGAAGTTCAGCTGTAGCCCGTGCGACGTTGGCACGTCGCCGGTTCGACAGGAAGCCACCGGAGCCGGTGCTGTTGGACCTGACGGTGGAGAGGATGATCACGTCTTCTTCGCTGCCCTGGAACCCATCCACGGTGTTGACGCGAAGAACCAGGGGGCGCATCTCCTTCACGTCCCCTATCTTCTCCTTAATTGCCTTCATCTGAGCGGTGTACGGGCATATGACGCCCACGCTAACCACCTGCCCAGCTCTGTTACAAGCTGCACGACAAACACCATGACATGAATTGGCATGCGGAGGTAGCTAGGTGCACATATAGTTCAGCAGTAGCAGAAAATACATTCAGTGGAAGTGAAACCTTTCTTGAGACTGCAGTATTTGCAGGATGGCAGCCACCTCGGACATGTTTGTCTTGCTGCGTCCGCGGTCTTCCACACCATCGATGTTGATGAACGAGTATGGCCCGAACATTGCACCAGGAAGGTAACTACGTTGGTGCTTGGTCTCCAACACATTGGGGCCATTCAAGATTTGCCTGTCGTAGAAGCTCAAGTTGGGGAAGATGCTTATGGAAGGGTGCATCCGGTACTGCATGTTGAGGAGGTGCTTCTTGTGTCCGAGTGAACCCAGTCTTTCAAACAGGCTCCTGCCCAGCAAGGCCTTATCTGAAATCTGCACAGCAAGAGATGTCACAAAAATATAGGTCGATGCAATTAAAAACTAATACTCCCTCCGTCTCAAAATAAGTGACTCGACTTTTATACTAAAGTTAGTACAAAGTCGAGTCACTTATTTTGGGACGGAGGGAGTACCTGGGAGTAACAAGTAAGTACGTGGTATATGAAAGGCATGGACCTTGCTTTGGACCATAGCTGGCAGTTGGCGCTCGTCACCGATAAGAACTGCGTGCTTGAGTCCGGAGACTTGCAATGGGATGAGGGATTCACATTCCTTTAGCTGTGCAGCCTCATCGATCAGAAGCAGATCCATCTTCACCCCCTCCAGCTTAGACGAGCCAGACACGGTGCAGAAAATGACCAAGGCGCTTTCGATGCAAAACTTCTTGATCTCGGAAAACTCTTTCGTCACAGGAAGGTTCAGGTCCCCCAACAGCTCTCTCGTGACGTCTAGAATTTCCGTGATTTTCTCCCTCATGGCGCCAACTGTTTGTTCCGAGTGGTAACCCATTATTAAACCATGGCATTGCCGTTTCAGCTGTCTCGATGACGTGGAGACTTGTTTCTGAACGCCGGGCAGCTTGCTGAAGTCGCGGAGCATCTTGCTGAGCAAAGCAATGTTGCTGTAGTTCTTCTCCAGAGTCGAGACATGAGACATGATTGTCTTCAAACGCTTGCTAAGCTCGTCGAAGATCCGGCGGAACTCTGACGTGGGGAAGGAGTAGTACTTGAGTTCTACGGGTTCTGTGCCATCCTCCTCCTTGATCGTCATGGCTATTTCGTCGCGCAGAAACGCTTCCAGTGTAAGAAGCCACCGCCTCCAACCAGTCACCGGCGAGAAGCACTCTGATAGCAGCTTCACACGAGTGTCCAGGAAGATGTGGTCGAGATCGTTGGTGATGTGCATACGTTGCCTGTTGCCGAACAGCAGCAGATCGCCGTGGCCCCTTCCAGCGCATGCATCGGGATCGGGGTGCTGCCTCATCAGCGCCAGAAGGCGGGATGCCACCTGGCAGACGGCGGTGTTGGTCGGCGCGCACGTCAGGACCCGCCATTTCATCTTCATGGCCGACAGCAGCAGCAGGGTGGTGGTCTTGGTTTTGCCCGTGCCAGGTGGCCCCCAGATGAGGCTAACCTTGCTGCTCACGTCACCACCGCCACCGCCACGCTGCACCGCAGACACGCAGCTCAGTATGGCGCCAGTCTGGGACTCGTTGAGCCCGAACGCAGACAGCCTGCCCGATACGAATAGCGGCACGTCGGTGCCGCTGGTCAGGGAAGTGCTCTGTCTCACGATGGAAAATCTGTCGTCAGATGAGAAAATCTCAAAATCATACTCCTAGAAACGATTCAACAAAGCGATCTGCGAACCAAATCTTACCAGCTGCTGCACATAGAGTTCTCTATGGTATACTTGCACATGTTTAAAGTTATGTTTTACCTGTGAATGAGAAAAGTTCACTTCTACACTGTATTTTTTCTTCTATCTGTATGTGTACTTTTCTAAGTAATATTTGTAACTTTTCTATCTTCGGGTAGTAAAATTCTGCGAAAATATGATAGGAAGATTAGTCATAAAAATATTAAACACATCGACGACTGAGATTATTCCATACCCCTTCATAATAAAGGGCGTGATGGTCTTTTCTTCAAAGTTTTTTTTTTAGAAAAGTCTTTTCTTTAAAGTACGTTCACTGGGAGAACGAATGGGGGCGTAGAGCCAAGAAGTCCCGTTCACTGGGAGAAAAATTAACGAGAAAAAGGGAGGGCACCAGGAATCGAACATAAATATACGTAGTCTATGTGGACGCGCTCTAACCACTGTCACAACCAATCTGCTATGCTAGAATTCCAGCGCGAATCATTAAGAAACTAAAGATCGTGGCAAACTTTAAAACAAGAGCTCGCAAAATTAAGATAAACCAAAGTGTGCAATAGGGATCGAACCAGGGACATCGCACCAGTCAATCATGACAGTAGCCACTATACCAACTGAGATTTCATGTCCAAAAAGGTAACCCAGTCTATATGAACCATAAGCTGCTACAATTTTTTTTAAAAAATTCGGACCTCATTTTCTAATTGGACAAGGTATATTTTTATAGAAACGCGGTTATTTAAAAATTTGTGATATTTTAAAAAGAGCTAGAACATTTTGTGAAAACGTGAACATTTTTTGGGAATCATAAAAGGAACAGAACTAAAAATGATAACATTTTTTGGAATTGCAAACAATTTTTTGGGAGACTCGAACACAAATTTGTGTTTTCAAAAATACCTAAAACATTTTGTGAAAATGCGAGTTTTGGGACTCTCAAACATTTGTTTTACAAAGGAAAAAAGCAATGAAAAGGAGAACATTTTTTGAAAAACAGGAACTAAACTGAAAAAACAAACCTTTTACAAAATTATGAACAATTGTTTCAAAGTGTGAACATTTTTTTGAAATTCCCAAACATTTATTGAATTTGCGAACAATTGTTGAAATCAAGAATATTTTGGAATTTGGGAACAAATTTTGTAACCTCATCGTCTTGATTACACTACTTGCCATCCGACTACGTTGTCGCTCGTGATATTTAAAAGCAGGAAATGTATAAGGGTCAACTACTGTATCGATGGAAGAAAACCTGCATTCGTTTACCATGCCTACATGTATATGCATGCACACACGCATGTTATCAAGAAACATGTTTTCTCAAAAATGATAAGAATAAACTAATTTTCTAAATCTTTTTCAACGAGAACTTTATTGACTTTGTGTACAAATTATGTCAAAAACATATAAAAATGTGAAAAAAGGAAAAAGGAAAAGAAACAAGAGAAACAATAAATTAAAAATATAAATATAAAATATAAATGACAACAAATTTTGCCAGTAGTTGGGCATGCCGAATGTTGTCCCCCATGCAAGCTTTGCACGAATTCGATCTTGTGTTTTAGGGTTTATTCACCGAGAAGTCCAGAAAAAAACATAAAATGTCAGAAACCAACATGCATGCTGGCCATGGTGATGCCAAGGTGTGGAAAAATTGAGTGAGTTTGGAGGTGAAAAAAAAAGTGGTTCAAAACTTGCCCTTCCGGCCTACCTGAACTTACACAGTGTGTCTAGTTGCAAGCATAAAACCACTGAAAAAAGTTCAATGTGCTCATGAAATTTTTAAAAAGCTCACAAATTTGAAATAAAACCGCAGACTCAAAAAAGTTCATGAATTTCAAGTAAAATCGAAGACTAAAAATCATGAATTTTTTAAAAAAAGTCATGAGTTCATAAAAAGTTCATTTAAAAAATCATAAATTTTTTAAAGTTAACGAATTTTATAAAGTTCTGCGAATTAAGTATAGAAAGAAAAATATTAAGAAATAAGAAAAAAAAAGTAAAAAAACCAAAGGAAAACGGCCAAACTGAAAAAATAATTAGATGGGAAATGCGTGTTTTTTTATTAGCATTATACTGCGATAAGTAGCAGGAAAGAAGTTTTACGGCACAACAATTGTACTACCGTAGTGGTTGCCGGCTTCACGTGGAGAGTTGGCTGGTGTGGGTTCGAATCCCACTTACACGGCATGTACTTTTTGAAGTCTAATAAAACGAAAGAAACAAAATGACATTGTATTGACGCCTAGGCTAACGTACATCCGTATATATCACACAAACTGTGTACGATATGTTAAAAGTCCATACTGCCCTTTATACGTTTTGTGAGGGGGGGTGTACCGAAGCGGGTCTCTTATTCATATAGTATATCCATTTATAAGTGATGTAATGGTCCATGCACTAGCTGATTCATTGTTTTGGTGACTTCAGGTTTGGAGTTAGGAAAAAGGACAAGGTTCACAAGTACATGATTGTCCTGTTAGATCCACAAGTACCATGATTGATGCATCAAGATGCAATGGAGATATCCGTCAGAAATATGCATGCTTACCCATAAGAGGTTCTAACTTATGTGTACATTACTTGAGTTAAGGACTTTTCCACTGATTGACCAGTTATGAACTTGGCTTGTAAATTCTGTAAGACTCAACTATACTAACTTTTTCCCAAAACTAGAAGATTCCTTCAGAGTAAGGCACATTGTCAACTCAGTAGATTATCCATTGTTCCTAGGAGATACCTTCAGTTAGCAAGAACCACAAGATTTCTTTCAAACGTCTCAAAATTAAGCATTTCTCTTTTTCACGAAACATTTCATCATCATTGTTTCAAGACCATAGATGCCTCTTCAGGCAGAGAACACCAACATGTGTGTATTAATGTCGTACAGTAACTTATCAAAATGATTTACTGTTTGGAAATTTTTGATTCAACATTGAAGAAAACTACAAATTGGTATGTCCTTTATAGACCGTAATGTGCTATTTGTTTAGGCATATAGATAAATTTAATTCCAAAAACCAAATGTATGGAATCAATTGCATGTATATTGGTGTTTAAGAAAAAACTTCAGTTCAAATCTACTTACATACATAATTTCATACTTTCAACTGAAATTTTGAATCAGCTTGGTCTAAAACGTTTACCATTCGGCACTTCATTTACCTTCAAAGCATAGGATCTCGTTAATGAATTTTGTGGTAAAGAAGATATGTGATATCACTTCAATTAGAAGAAATTTATTGGAACCAATATGGAACAAGAAAAGGATTGTAATGCTCTTTTCAGAGTCATTTTTATCCCTTTCTGACTTTGCAGTTGGACTTATATTTTTATACGCACAATATTCAGTTCATTTTACTGTATGTACCTTCTTTCAACAATTCAATTTTACGGCCCATTTAGAAAAAGTATTAATACCGATTTGATAATTCGGGGTTTCTCTAAACTTTCACTTATGTGTTAGCTATATGCATTTGTAAGTTCACTCCCAACGCGCTGCTACCAACAAGCATAATGTCAAGGAGGAGCACAAGTAAGCAAAGCGGAGAAGAAAATGGCAAGCTCATTGTTATCCTTATTGAGTTCAGTCCATCAAAATGTCTGCAATTCCTTTGTGAATATTATGCTTATTCAAGCTTATATTTGTAACCAAGCTTCGTGCTGCATGTTGCCACAATCATACTCTTTCCATGCCATGATTCAATGTATGAAAAAATGTTTGATGCATGTGAAATATACTTCTCATCTTGGTGACTGCAAGGAGGAAGTTGTTCAATAATAAGGATTAGTGGTTTGGGATTGTAGCATTGAAATTTTTTGTATTGCAGCATGCTTATTTAGTGGTATATCTCTTCAAGTTTGTGTTGTAGGACTTTGAAAGAGTATCACGAGAAAAGGCATTTGAAGAGAAGAAGAGTTGAATGCATGACCTATTTTTGCATCATATTAAGCTCCTGAGAAGATGTTGCAGATACTGTGCTATATACTCCCTCCGTCTCAAAATAAGTGTCTTAAATTTAGTATAACTTTGTACTAAAGTTAGTACAAAGTTGAGACACTTATTTTGGGATGGAGGGAGTAGTATATAAGATCATATAATTTGATGTGTTGTGGTACTTGAGTTATAAGCATGTGATGCATGTAGGCTTTAAGTACAGGCAGGTATAATTTTGGTCTTAGCTTTATTTTTCACTTCAAACAAACATGCATCAAGTATTCCATAAGCTAGAAAACTTTAAGTTTGTAATTCCTTCTAAATCAAACTGTATTCAATCCAAATCTGGTATACTGAATGAACACCTTTTAGTAAGTGAATGCATTGTATTGCTACTTATTAAATCATTCTGTTGCACTAAAAAATACATGTCCCATATTTCGACAAAAAAATAAAGGCTCAATATGAAATTAAATTTAATGACAATATTATGAGATTGAGTTGTCACAGGGTTTAAAATGATTGACAACTAAACTTATTATTTTTTTATGTACTAAATATTTTAAATATATAATAAGTAATACTTAAGGTATAATTGCGCGGGCCACTTTGCTAATTACTACTAGAAAGTAGAAACGATTGAACTAATGGATATGAGAACGAAAGAAGCTTACCAGCGGCATAGAGTCTTCTGCTTCCCCCGCGATAGCCTTGAGTACCGAGTCGTCGTCTCTCTTGACAGAAACAGAGTCGTTAGCTCGGTAGCGGAGGCACCGCCAGATGCGTTGGTAGGGTATGAAGCTGAGCAGGCTAACAACGAACTCGTAGCTGTTAACGTAATCGTCTACTCTCTGGGAAGCTCTGACCACGAAGCTGCTACCGTCCTTGTGGACGTCGAGGACCTGGGCAAGGCAGTAGGAGGCGCCATCGTTGCTGCTGGCAAGGTCGGACGGCCGATGCGGCATCGCTGCCGAGAGCACAACGATGTCGCTCATGAATGGAGGGCAAGCTCCATAGATGGTCACGAGATACAGTGGGGGCCTTGGCACGCCCATAGGCATGCGAAAGTACAAGGGCAGTATCTCCTGCACGGGCTGGGGGCTGTTGGTCTGTCCGTCCAACAGGTTGGAGCTCATCTCTGCTCTATAGGAGTACTAGTACTAGTACACTGGTAGTACAGCACAACCAATGGTTAGGACGTGTGCCAGCCACTATGTCTTAAGCACGCACGTACGATCGAGAATGGCAACCGTACGTATGTTAATTGATTAATTATGAAGCGCACCAACACATAGAGTGAAATTCATACACGCACAAGTTTTCTGTAGTGAAATTCACATGTACATATATTGTGTAATGCACTATTTCCCCTGCTTCACACGGCCGTATATTTTTTTTTTAAACATCCATGGCCTTAATAAACAAGGCCGTATGTAGTGTGGGCCGTATGTAGTGTGGGCCGCCCGTTGCCACACCTGCCCAACCGACCGACGTGCCGCTGACCGCAATGCCCCTCATCGGTGACCGTCTCAAGCCCATGCGATGCCCCGCGCCGCGCAGCCTTCACGCGTGTCAGTGATTGTCGGATCCTAGGCCACTATCTGTTTTTGTTTAATTAATAAATAAAAATCATTTAGGGAAGAAGTTTACGGAAACTGGCAAAAATAGCTCACAGACAACTTCCCCAAATTTTACGGTCATCCTGCCTGATGGAGCACCCTCATCGGTCGATCCATTGTCTGAATATGTTGCATTTGTAATACTTTTTCTAATAATTCCGGTCAGTTTCTTGCACATACACATATTCCTGTGCTTTCAGTCTGATTTTATAATAATGCATAATACAAATAGGACAGTGACAGTGCATGGTACACATAGGACTGTGGAATAAGCTAAGCTAAGTTAATGCAATTGTGTTACGTGAACTGGAAAATGCTAATGGAAATGGATGCATACATTACTACACATAATAAGACGAAAGGGGCGCACCCCACCTGGCATCGCCCTAGCTTCCTTTCAAGCGGCGCACCAAGGGTGCGCCCCAACCACTAGTAATCATCAGATGGCGGCCAGAGAGGGCTGGCCTTTAGTCGATTATGGAAGAGTATATGAAAAAAATTGAAAATTAAAACAATTGATGATGTGGCAAGTGTGTAAGGTGGATAGGCTACATGTAAGAGAACTACTCCATCCGTTCCTAAATATAAGTCTCTTTTTTTACATATTTCAATGTAGACTACATGCGGATGTATATAGACATATTTTAAAGTTTATATTCACTCGTTTTGCCACGTATGAAGTCCATATTGAAATCTCTAAAAAGACTTATATTTAGGAACTGAGGGATTAACATAGTGAGGATGCACTATTTAGGCATTATAGATATGACCACGGAGTTTCAAGACAGGGAGTCACCAGGGGGCTAGGGCCCCCACATGATGGGACCATTACATGAGTAGGGATTTGATCCTTTGCTGCCATTTTGGTTTGCATGATCATATATAGTTGGTATGATATTTATGTCACATCCACATGTATTCATTTTCATATATGTTATGCTAGTTAGATCATTACATATCTTGGTACACCATTAAAGACATTCATATAGAGTTTCTACACTATGTTCATCATCATTATTAATAGAGTCGAGTTATGAATAAATTCAGAAAGTGTTTATGCCGACGACGGCAGATGAGTTTACCGTATGCTGTTCATCTTGTTATCGGACATCTCCCTCCACATCTGCCAAAGTCTGTTCAAGACAGATTGCACAGAGTGCTGTGTGTTTGCATGGTCGTGCAGACCACCCACGATGTCTCGGCCTCGACCTTTGTCGTTGTGTACTGATACATCTCAAACATATGTATAATATTTGATATCTGCATGCTACTTTTATATCATTATTAGCTAGTTTTTGAACCTTATACAATTTTATTGGACTAACCTATTAGTGTAGTTCTGCAAAGTTTCTAAGGGGGGCTGGCATGGAGCGTGCGCGGGGGGGGGGGGGGGGGGGGGGGGGGGGGGCAATAGCCCCCACGGGGTGGGATAAATTTCTTATTTTCCATGCATCTATATTAGGGAGATTACGCCATGCATCTATCTCACTTGATGATGTCATCAGGGAGATTACGCCACTACAGTACTACATGCTTCATGGAATTAGTGAAAATCATGGGTTTTAGTGTCGGAAGTCGATGGCCTCATGCATGGACATGGTTTTTTCATGCACAAAGTTTCTTTTGCCTCCACGTTGCACCCTGATACAAAACGCTTCTGCCCATATGGGTGTTTCATCAATCTGTTGGAAATAGGATCAGAATAAATCTGAGGAAATATCTTCAATCGGATAGTAAAGAACTCCATTGGTGCGTCTGAGACAACATTCAAAGCTGCAAGAAGAATTTTTCTGTGTCAGCCAATACAGCTAGAACGGAAATAACCCTGATACGGTCAATTAGAAACAGTTGCTATGAATATAATATAGCAAAGAAAGGTATGGCGGTCCAAGAAAAACATATTTGATATAATTCCCCATATGTTAAGTACATGCTTGTATTCATCCACTCCGGGGTAGTACAGTGAGATACTCCCTCCGTCCCAAAATTCTTGTCTTATATTCTGTATCTAGACAAATATAAGACAAGAACTTTGGTATGAAGGGAGTACATCAGAGGAGAGAGGGGAGATAAACAGGTACGCTTTACACAACAAACTCCGGTGCGTGATCCTATCTTTAGGTTAGCTGATGCTAGATACGTGCGGTATGTTTGCATGCATGGCTGCTTGACCAGAATGGCTCGCGAGACTTGCTCATAGTAGAAGCGACCATACTGATTAGCTCGAGATCGCAGGAAGAAAGTTTTGAATTTTCCTAGTCACCAATTGCATAACCTAAAAAGCATTCTATTACCTCCCAACCATACGGAGTACTATCCATGCAGGGACGCAGGTTGTCGTTAGCTTCTGGGGAATTCAAGAAAAATGATGATGGGCTGGGTTAGCTTGAACCGATGATGACGACGGCGCCGGCAGCACCATCAACACTTCAGCTTCTAGGCTTGAACAACCAAATCGAGACTCAATGTCGTCAAGCCTGCTCCGTTGTCTACGACTCTCGGAGGAAGTAAAGTTGGGTGTGGAGAAGGGGGCAGCCGGAAGAATAGTAGAGCTACGAAAGGGCTCTTGATTTCAAAGTGCTTTATAGATCGAAGGGGAGAAGTCCAAGTGTCAGCTTATTGGAGCAGCGCCTGTTTGGTTGCCTAGATCATAACTTAATGGAGGAAGAGATGCATGTAGGTAGTTGGTCGTTTACCTCAGCAGCCCGATGGTCGCCTGCCTCGCCTTTTCCTTGTATGCATGCACTGCACCTAGTGCCGAGAGGAGAGGAAGGGACAATGAGATGCCCCAGCCCACGCGCGCGGAATGCCACAACCTCTTTTTCTGTTTTTTTACGTTTTCTATTTTTCTTATTTAATTTATTTTTCTAATTTGCTTACACTTTTTAATATTATAAATATATATAACAAAAAAAATCTCTAAACACATTTGGAAAATGTTAAATAAGATTTGTAAAATGTTGAACAAGTATTTAAAAAAATGTTGAACAAGTATTTAAACAATGTTGAATGTGTATAGAAAAATTGTTGATCATGATTCATGTATTAAAAAATGTTGAAATTGTTTGTCATGTTTGTATTACACAAAAGATGAAATTTTTATCATGTATATTAAAATGTTAATGAAGAACTTGAAAAATGTTGAACATGTATAGAAAAATTGTTGATCATATATTTAAAAAATTATGAATTTCTTTTATCATGTATGTAAAAATGTTAATCAAGAAATAAAAAAATGAACAAGTATTTGAAAAACATTGAATGTGTATAAAATTTTTATCATGTACTAAAAAATGATGAATTTTTTTATCATGTACATAAAAATGTTAATCAGGCTTTTGAAAAAAATACAATTATTTGAAAATAATTAATCAAGCATTTGGAAAATGTTAAATGTGTACGGAAAAATGTTAACCATGTATTGAAAAAATGATGAAAAAATTGATCTTGTATACAAAAATTTTAATCAAGCATTTGGAAAATTTTAAATATGTATAGAAAAAACCTAGACCATGTATTAAAAAGTGATGAAACAATTTGATCATGCATATAAAAATGTTAATCAAACATTTGAAAAAAAGTTGAAGAAGTGTTTGAAAAATGTTAATCAAGCGTTTGGAAAATTTTTGACATATACAAAAAAGGTAGAATAAAAACCAAAACAAACAAAGAAAATCCAGAAATGAAAACTAGGAAAGAAACAAGATAAACCAAAGAGAAAATAAAATTGAAAATAAAACCGAAAAAACAAATGCAAAAAGAATTTAAAAACTAGAGTAGAAATAAGGAATAAATAAATTATGAAAACCTAATAAAAATAACTAAAAATATAGTAGAAAAGAAAAGAACCGGATGAAAATGGAGAAAACCGGTGAAAACACAAAAGAGAAAAAGGAAAAGACAAGAAAAAAAGTACAAAACCCGGCTCGTTTCGACTTAAGTAGTCCTGCGTACTATTGGTCCACGAATCTGAGGCAACCCCAGTGGTTATCGACCCTCTCCCGCAACCACCTTTTTCTCCTCTCTTTTTCCTTTATTAACTCTGCGCGAATGGGCCAGCCCAAGGACTGTAGATCCCTTTAGCGCAAGAACTGTCGGTTTCGTTTAATTGGAGATATAGCTCTCGCGTTTCAGAAAAAAAGGCCCCACAGCAGCAGCTTGAGGCCTGAGCGGGTCAACCCATGAAGAGAAAGCAAAAGCGAGCGCAGCAGCTCACCCTGGACCGTCGGTCTCGCTTAATGCGAGATATAGCTCTCGTGTAATCAACAGGCGGTACCACGCAATCAAGTTTCAAAAGAAAGAGAAGACCCGCAGCAGCATCTTGAAGCCTGAGCTGGTCATCGCATGAAGGAAAAAAACAAAAAACAAAAAACCTAGGATTGCAGCAGCTCGCCCTGAAGACCGAGAGAATCACACAAGGGTGTCGGCACTTTGCCATTTAGCGATCAATTCTTCATCTTCCTCTGTGCGGATCGACGACGCATTCAATTTGGGCCTGCCACCTGTGCTGCCGCAGCTTGTCGCATCCTCTGCTATAGTCTGTTCCTCACACCATGTTTTTTGGTTAGCTTGACTCTTGTGCCATGACACTTTTTCCGCTTCTTTTGTTCGGTGTTCTGTTATCTCTAATAGCCTTTTTCTTTTTGCTATCAAATCAAATAACTCATGAATCGTAACTTCGTCCTCATACCCATCCACGCGTTGATGATCCTTAGACCTTAGGTGACACCTGACGACCGTGTCTATTTTGAGGAGGGCTACATGACTTATTGACACTAATCATGTGCACCCATATGGCCAGCTAGTGCCACACTTTTATGTTATGTGGCCATCATGAAGCTTCTGTTCAGCGTTATCGGTTTCAGGGCCTTTCTGAATGCAAACAGCTATTCGAAAAACAGAAATTACACAACCATTCGCTGTTCACCTCAGGGTCGTTCCGTGGCAGCATGGCAGCATGGGGGCGATCTGAGCTCCCTCTGTTGTGGCCAAGGTGAGGGCTTGGATGTGGTCCTTAAAGGGAGTCGATCACTGATACAGTGCCAGGTGGCACACCGCGACGGCTAGGATGCCAAATTGTGTATAAGCTGCGCGTTGCAATGAGAATATGTCAATACGAGCACCGGAACGACAAATATATATACTATGACTAAGAGGAAGACTGCCGACACCGTGTCGATGAACAACCACTGCCACTGCCCATCTTATCGGCTGCCGCTGGACATAACTTCTCGATCGGCAATGCGGCGATGATGGCATTTATTTTATATTTTTTTAGATGGAAACTCGCATTATTTTCAGTGCTCGTGTCGTGGAGTTTGCTCATGCATATGGGGCGTTTTTTTTTCCATTGAAAGACGCCCATGGGACGTTGGTGTTTCAATATCTGTACATCATTTCGTTGAGAAGCAAAAACACGCGTGCAACACGAACGACCCCCAACAATAAAAAAGGAAAAACGAGTCACGACGTAGGCAGGTTGAGTAGGTGGGCTGGGCCGACCCGGCCGAGCAACACCTTTTTTTCCCTACCGTTATTTCGTATTGTACCACCTCGATAGCTCAGGTATGTATACTCCAGCTTAAGTAGCGCGCTGCTGACCGATCGTTCGCCGAGGAAGCACGCCTGGCGTGCCAAGGCAAAAAGTGACGTAAGTCCTTTTTTTATTTGATGATGAATTTCTTTTTTTTTCTATGATTTGTATTTCTGTAAAACGCAACGGAACTTTTTCCTATGATTTAATTGTTTTTTTCTCGTACTACGGCAAGTCTTTTGTAATGATTTTCATCTTAAAAAAAAGCACATCCACTTGTATTGCTGCTCTCCGCCCCGTCTTTTTTCTATGATTTCAATTTCGGGAAAATGAATCCCTCTGACTAGGATTGATTTTTTTGGTAACTCCTGCATCAACAAGATTTCTTCAATGATTTCAATATGAAAGAAGCGCATCCGCTTGAATTTCTTCTCTCCACCCCTCCCTACTAAGAGTGACGTTGACTGGGAGCCTCTGGTTTAAAAAAAACAAATCCGTTAGGATTGCTTTGTTTGCATAGCTCTTGCATCACAAGTCTTTTTCTATGATTTCAATCTGAAAAATACGCAGCACAGCGGGTCTTTTCTCTATAAATTAGAAGAAAATATAAAGCTACCAACATCCATGGACATAAGTATAGAGTAGCATGTCTTTTTTATGCTTCTCCCCTTCATGGTGGTCCGGTGGTGCGACGCACAATGACAATGAGCGTCTGAGTAAGTCGAGCAAAGAAAATCCTTACTTACACATTTTCCACCTTATTATTGGTTGCTATCAAATGATTTGAAAGTCGTAGTTTCACCATAAACCCATCCATGTGTATAATGATCGTCTCTTGACGACCATACCGAATTTGAGGAGGGTGATTTGATTTCTTGACACTAATCACTTCAGACCTAAAGGGCTTAGAAATGATGTGCTCTGGGAGGCTACCAAGATGGTTGTTTTCCTTCCCTCCTAGCATCTCGGGTCGTCTCCTACAATAAGCGTTGATCTCGGAGTATTTGACCTCCATGTTTATGCATGTTTGATGAGGGTTGCTACAAAATTTAACACCCCATATGGTCATCTAGGGCTACACCACATTTCGAATTCTATTTCACGACAATTCTTTTCTTCCGAGAGAATGTTCTCTTGGATTCGAGAAGGTGCTTGATTGAAGATCATATAAGTTCGTGTCAAGTGACTTTGCTTTGCTTGTTTAGGAGGCATTTGAGAGCCTATCATCTTCTGTGTGTGAAGGACTCAAGAGTCTCTATGGGTTCTGAAATTGCTACTTGGTGAAGATCTACTCGGGGAATCAATTCCAAGGCTGCCGCCGGTCAGCCTTTCATTGATTCCTCACTGGCGGCGCGGCGTGGCAACGCCCCACCTCCCGCCACGTGTACACACGGCGTCCACACCCCCGACCGCTATATAAACAGCGCCTCCCCTCGCCTGTGGCCGCACCCCTGGACGCACTCTCCACGGCGTCCTCCAGCACCTCGAGGGCGGCAACGACCTGCCGATGATGTACCCTGCCGCCCCGGTCCCCCGCCGGAGCGGCGGCCAATGGATGCCGAGGAGGGCCGGCTCCTCTTCTTCCTCCTCCCGCTCCTACTCCCACTCCTCCGGGTCGTCGGCGTTGTTCAGCGTCAAGGCTGAGCCCGCGGAGACCACGGAGACGCCGCTCGGCCGGCGCAGCCGCAGCGCCTGCGTCGTCATCAACGAGGGCTGGCGCTTCCTCCTCGGCTCCTCCCCGCTTCGTCAAGCCGAAGACGGAGCCAGGGCTCGCCGCCGTGAAGGTGGAGCCAGGGCTCGCCGGCGTGAAGGTGGAGGGTTGAGGATAAGAGGTTCCATGTAGCCTGAGCTACAAAGGAACTTTGCGTCATATCTATCGTAGTCTAGTGGGATGGTATTGTGGAAGAAGCTGTCACATCCCTAGTTCTGGTTTGCTCTAGGCTAGCTAGTCATGTGTGCATCATGTTTAAGTTTCAAATGAATTTGAAATGGGGATTGCCTAAACCCTAGCATTAAAGGAATTCACTAGGTTCAACTAAAATATTCCCAGTGACTACAAATGGCTTTTAAAAATGTTCATCATTTCTGGAAAAATGTTGGAAACAATAACCAGAGGTGTTGCACATTTTTCCATGACATATTTGGGCTCTGAATTAAATCATATAGTATTTGCATTTGGGCATTTAAATGCTATTAAATACTTTAAATGCTCAAATAATCATAAACTAAAATGTTTACTGTTGGATATATTCTAAACAGTAGCCCTGATTAGTTTCATGATTTTTGGAAATGCCCTGGCATTTTTAATAAAGCCCAGAACACAATTACAGAATTAGAAAACAGAAATAAAAGAAAAAGGACAGAAACCTACCCGCACCTACCTGGCCTGCTCCTGTAGCAGCCCAACTGGGCGAAGCCGGCCCAGCCCACTGGCCTCCCCCCCTGTCGTCTTCCTCGCGACAGAAGGACGCCGGGCGTGTGGCCACCGTGCGCCGGCACGCGCCCGTGCCACCTCCACCTTGCCTGCGTGCCCCCTCGGCGGCCTGGACAACCCTGG
The DNA here is from genome assembly GCF_002575655.3 of Aegilops tauschii subsp. strangulata. NCBI lineage: Eukaryota > Viridiplantae > Streptophyta > Magnoliopsida > Poales > Poaceae > Aegilops > Aegilops tauschii. The sequence continues at coordinate 646,734,713 of NC_053041.3, read as the reverse complement.
AGTCGCCACGCAGCCCCCGACCGCCCTCTCACTCTCCCCGTGCCCCTCCCCTCCTCTGTTCTCTCTCTCGCACGGTTCGAGTGCCACCGTCGCCGCCGACAAGCACCACCGCGGCCACTGCCTCCCCCTCGCCCCCTGGACATGCCCAGGAGCTCCACTTCCATTCTCCGCGCCTCTCCGTCAACTCGCGCGACGCCGAACCCTCTGCATCACCCTCTGCACCGCCATCTTCGCCGCCTCTGCCCCGAGATCGCCGATGAACTCCCGTCGTCGTCAGCCCCTCCCCGAGCTCCCCGAGGCCACCGTCGCAACCGCCGTGAGCTCCTCTCTCTTTAACCCCTAGACACGCTGTCCAAGTCGCTCTCTAACCCCGCCTGCCACCACGGCCGAGAGCTTGGCTCCGCCGGCCAAATCGCCGCCATGGCCACGTCCACCCGAGCTCAAAACGGAGCTCATCATCTCGCTCAGTGCATCACCAGCTGCCCGTAGCACCCATCCATGCCTCTTTCATGCAGCATAACGCCGACTCGAGCACACCCGCACGCCGGCCGCCGCCGCGAGCTTGATTCCGGCGAGCCCGGTCGACCGCAGCTCCTCCCGCTTGCTTAGCTGGATGCGGCTGAGCGCCAGCTACGCGTAGTTGATCGCCGCCGCTGTTTTGGTCGCCGGAGGGCGTTTCCCGAGCCCCTCCGCCGCGTCCGTCGCCGCCGGCGTCAAGCCGCCGGCGCGTTTGACCTTTTGACCATAGGTTTGACTTCCCCTGGGTCACTGACAAGTGGGCCAGGCCCTATTTAACCTAGGTTAGTTTCTTTAATTAGTGACTAATTAAAAGTGTTAATTAGTTATGACACTGATCGTGGGGGACCCACAGGCCAGGTTTGACCTGGAGGGGTCAGTTGACCTGCTGACGTCAGCATGATGTCATGCTGACGCAGTATTGGTTTTCTGGATTTATAATAATTCAGGAAATTCCAGAAAATCCTATAAACTTCTAAAAATCATAGAAAATCAACCGTAACTCCAAATGAAATAATTTATATATGAAAAATGATCAGAAAAATCCAATCTATCCATCTGTACCATCTACATGCATGTTAGAACAACTTATGACTACTGTTTAGGACAATTCAATTAAATGGCATTTTAGAAATCACATATGGAGTTTGAATTTGAATCTTTGATTCAAGCCAACTCCATTTAACTTGCTGCTAGTTGCATTAGCCCAAACCACAGCATATTGCCATGTCATGATCATGCATCATATTGTGCATTGCATTGATCGTGTTTCTTCTCTGTTTGCCGGTATTTGTCCCCTCTCGGTAGACGATGTTCCGGCGTTGTGATCGTTGACACTAATGAAGACTCAATGCTATCTTCAGAAGTGCCAAGCAAGCAAAACCCCCTTGCTCATTCCGATCCCACTCTCTCGCTCCTGCTCTCTTTTACTGCATTAGGACAACAACGATTCATCTGTTACTTGCTGCGGTAGCTGAACCTCTTTATCCTCTGCATGACCTGTCATTGCCACAGTAAATAGATGAAACCCACTAGCATGAGTAGGAGTTGTTTGAGCCCTGATGTGCCTACTCATTCATGCTTGTTTGTCATGCCTGCTATTGCTTAGAGTTGTGTCAGGTCTGATTCATCGGGAATGAATTGGAATGTGGTGAACATGTCCTACTGTTGAGAGCTAAGTGTGTGAACACGATTTGGTAAAGGTAGCGGTGAGAGGCCATGTAGGAGTACATGGTGGGTTGTCTCATTGCAGCCGTCCTCAGGAACTGAGTTCTGTGTTTGTGATCCATGAACAGTTACTACCACACATTGGGCTCCGGGCGCTCCAAGCTCTCTCGACTTATTAATCAACCTGATCACTGTCCAGGAGTTGCAACTAGTTTCTGGTGTTTGTAGGTTGTGTTAGTAGTCTACCAAGTGGTACCCGGTACAGGTGGGCTTGGGACAGACTAGGCACCGTGGCACGGTGTACCAAGCGTAGATCCATCCGTCGAGGTGGGCTTGGGAACCCTGTTCACATCGTTTGGGGCCGTGAGCGACACCCTGGCCGGATCTCCTTGCGGATGGAACCCGAATAGGCGATAAACCTGGACGAGAGACTTGTGTGGTTAGTCAGGTCGTGGCCGACTCCCTCGCCAGGCCTCCGCTTGAAGGTTGCCGAGGTACACGACGTGTACATGGTGGTAAGTGGCGAGAGCGTGTGTGACGAAGTACACCCCTGCAGGGTTAATATGATCTATTCGAATAGCCGTGTCCGCGGTAAAGGACTTCTGGGTTGCCTGTACAGTTCATAGACAAGTGAAAGTGGATACTCTAAAATGCGCAAGATAAGCGTGAGTGCTATGGATGGCGTTCTCGTAGGGAGACGGGAGCGGATCCATAGTGGTGTATTGATATGGTGAATATGTGGACTCGTGTGCGCCACCTCAAAAGAGTTACTTGCAGACGTAGTTTAGGATAGCCACCGAGTCAAAGCTGGCTTGCTGCAGTTAAACTCCACCACCCCTTTTGTTGATACCGATGCATATGTAGATAGTTCTGATGTAAGTCTTGCTGGGTACATTTGTACTCACGTTTGCCTATTCTATGTTTTGCAGAGAGACGTCAGTCTCGCTAGTAGTTCCGTGTGGACTTCGACGTTTAGCTTGATACCTCAGCTACGATCTTGTGCCCTCGGCAGGATCTGGTAGATAGTCAGGCTTCTCAACCTTTTTCATTTGTAGATGTCTGTACTCAGACATGTTAAGCTTCCGCATGTGCTTTGACTTGTATGCTCTGAATGTTGGGTCATGAGACCCATGTTTGTAATATCTGGCTCTTCGGAGCCTAATGAATAAATACTCTGAGTCGTAGAGTCTTGTTGTGATGCCATGTTGTATTTGCACATATCGAGCATATTGTGTGTATGGTTGAAATGCTTGGTATGTGTGGGATCCGACAATCTAGTTGTCTATCCTTAGCAGCCTCTCTTATGGGGAAATGTAGTCTAGTGCCTCCTTGAGCCATAGTAGTCCGCTACAGCCCGGTTCACCGGAGTCCTGCTAGCCCAGCACTACTGCTCTGGACACTTGACTGGCCAGCATGTGTTTCATATCGTTCCTGTGTCTGTCCCTTCGGGGAAATGTCACGCGGTGACATCCGGAGTCCTGCCTAGCCTGCTACAGCCCGGGTTCCCGGAGTCCTGTTAGCCCAGTGCTACAGCCCGGATTCGCACGCTGCTGACCGACACGGTCGATGTTGATTCATGTATGCCTGTCCCCATATGTTAGTGCCGCTTTGGGTTCACGACTAGCCATGTCGGCCCGGGTTCTCTGTCATATGGATGCTAGCGACATTGTCATATACGTGAGCCAAAAGGCGCAAACGGTCCCGGGCCATGGTAAGGCGACACCCGTGGGAGTACCGTGCGTGAGGCCGCAAAGTGATATGAGGTGTTACAGGCTAGATCGGTGTGACTTGGAATCGGGGTCCCGACAGCTTTGGTATCAGAGCCTGACTGCCTGTAGGATTACGAAGCCAAACTGGTCGAAGTTGAGTCTAGAAATGCTTTAGTTATATAAGGGAATTGATTGTGGAAGGGAACGTAAGGCTCTTTTACTCCTTTACCTTATATCCCTCTGATCTGAGTCATCCTCTTCTCTTCTACGGGGATTAAGAACTAGGCCTCTCATCTTTCTATCAGGATCACGTGTTACTAATCCGTAGACTCATAGGATTGATGGATTTAAGCCTCAGTTCGGTTTCTTCTACTTCCGTATGTTAGCTGTTGGTCTCGGAACCTTGATATTGTGCTTCTAATTGGTTATGCCACCATTTTTGCAGGATGTCTCAAATCCTTTGAGCAATTACAGCCGTTATGCTGTCCGAGTCATCCCAGGCTTCTAAACAATCTGATGCATTTGCAAAATCTTTTCCCTCTGTTTTTGCGTCCCTTTGGGCCAGATTAAGCACACTACCGGTGCGTTGAGCACTCTATTGCCTCGGTATATATGTTGGAGCTATTATTATGACCCTAGGTGTTTTAGGGAGTCACCTAGTAATCTAGCAATGCTTTGTATCCCAAGTGTGATGATTCTGGCCATTATTCTCGAAAGCATCCCATGATGACATTTAGTTAGTAGGCATTCTATTTCTGGGTTCTTGAGCCCAAGATTCACTCCACCCTACCTCATGTTGTTAGTATTTGCTAGTTCCCTTAAGATATTAGTAACCCTTGCGATAGTCCTCGAGGTCCGTGGTTTATCACTCTTCCAATACCATGAACCAATATGGCAGAAGTTCCTTTGACTCAAAATATCACAACAAGAGTGATCTCGATGAGTTCTCCATTCTACATTGTGAATCTGCCAGTCCTTCCCTTTCAGCATGGGTCATCCGGAAGAAATATGTTGAACTTGTTCGACATACTAACCTATGCGTCCACAACTCAGAAAATTATATGTTCCTTTGAGTTGTTCTCTTTGGTTGCATTCTGACCTCTGTTTATCAATTGATAGTCATGACTAATTGTGCATTTGTGTTACCGATGCCTATTATTCTTGTGGTCTGTCAAGCCATTCTAATCCGGAATGACTAGGAGAAACAAACTCCGGTACCTCGTCCATATCTAGGATTGGGTCAAAGTAGTTGTATTCCGCAGATCAAATTGCCAATCCAGCCTTTGATCTGTTCTACCTTGGAATGTCACCCTCTTTCATATCAAGAGTGTCATGAGAATTGCACCACCTCTTATGAATTCTTGATACAGTGATACTTCTGCCATCATTATTCATTCCTCGGTCCCGTGTTGTCACAACCGGAATACCGACAAGTGAATCGTGATGCGTGAAATCAATACTCTGAGCAACTCGTTGCTTGGTAGTTAATGGCAATACCCTCATTCTTAGCGTGTTGGTTGTTCAATCATCATCCCGAGATTGATCGTGTTACCTAGTCCAGTTTTCCTGGTGCACTCTTCGGTCGACGAGTTAGGATTGTATCAATTCCTCGTTTTTTATCACATCGTCTTGCCCTGAAAAGCAAGATTGTTCTCGAGCTTAGTAACATATCGGTGGTTCGTGATTTTCCGAATATCTTCCCGGAAGTATTTCCAGGTTATTCCCTGACCGCTATGTTGAGCTCGTGATCAAGTTGGTTTTCTTATAAACCACCCCTTCTCCAAGAATCTGTGTTGGATACCCCTGAGCTAGTTGGTTAAGCCAAACAACAACTTGGAGAGTTGGAAGATAAAAGCTTGTCTAACTTAGTTCTTTCCAAAGGATATCTCTTGTGTGTGTGTTTGTTGTAGAAAGATGATTTCTTCATCGATTGGTCCTCGTGATCAATTAATGGACCTATCATCTTAACCAAACCTTGATTTGAGTATGGGCTATCGTCAAATAAAATCAGAACCAATGGTGTTCGTAATGTTGTCTTGCTCGTGGTTGACCTCTCGAGCATACACCATTACATCTTTTGGTCTGACCAATGCTATCACCGTGTTCACATGATGGTGGAAGTCCAGTGATATGGAAATTCTGATGAGTTGCTATTGAGCCCATCAACAGCATTTTGTCTCCTCCCTGATTCATGTTGAACATCGAGCTAGTGTTGGAAACTTTTGAAAGCATTTTCTTCGTGCTAGCTCATGAAGTATATGTTTGGATGAAAGTAGTGACTTCCTCTAATTCACGCGCATTTGATGTAAGTTGTCGCCGTGGATTCGAGAAAGCTTGTTTTTATTTCCTTTGGAATCATCCCAAGTTAGTCATGCATTCGTGCGAAGTATTCTATGGTTTGGTAGATTAATTACCTACACTCCATATGGGTCCCTAGCACATCAAGCCACTGATTGACTTGTTTAAGGAGAAGAAGTCTCTTCTTAAGAATCATGACTTATGTTAGGACTTCGATATCCTCGTTAATGGTTCCCAACCAGAACTCGGTAGTGTTTCATTGTAAGACTACCATGTGAGCATGCTTGTCTGGGACAGCGTGTTCACACGTTCGTAGCAGAACCAGCTCATGATTTGGAGCTTGCTACCGTAGCTCATTTCCCGAGAATCTCGCAACGTCATCTCGTCGATTTGTGTTGCAAACCTTCATTTTCTTCTAGACTCGATGAGTCTGGAATATCCTGTTACCAACTAGATCCGAATCTCAGGCAGATATGACGGTTGGAACTTTTCCAAGATTGTGATGTAGGTCCCGACAAGGTTGATGTTCTGGCCGACACACCTAGCCGGAAGATCTATTATTATAGTATCTTGATTGAGTAAGTTGGCCACCTCCCCATAAGGATTTCGTATGATTTGCTCCCTAAGTTGTTCCTTATGGATTTTTCTATTTTCCGAAGTCTGACCTTTTACTTGATGTTCTAGATATCAAACCATATCTATGAATGGGATATGCTAGTGCATCAAGGAGAACATTGGAAGCGGAGTGCTAAATGTCTCTCAGTCGATCATCCAGATTTGCTTCTTTGGCATTGCTAAGCAAAAATCTGGGAAAGTGATGTCCTCCTTTGCACCTGCATCCTCCATCACCGTTCATCATGGTAGTATGTTGTGCTGCCAGGATCCTCGACACGGATATTGGTAAAACTTGATGAATATGGAAATGCTCAAGTTCTTGAGAGCACGCGCAAGCATTAGGTGTCATCATCGGCACTAACTGGGATTGGCCCCAATTTCCTCGGTTATGTTATAACCTTTCCAATAGTGGAATCACTCTCTACTGTTGGGTTTCTCCCCTGTTACTAGAATCATTCCCATCATTTGCATTTTGTTCCCAGCTTGCATCTCAGTAATTACTGTTTAGGATCATCTTCAAAGGTGGACTTACCATGAGTCCCATTCATTTCCGATGATAAGCAAAAATCGTCCATCTCGTGGTCTTCAACAAGGTAGTCCACATCGCCATTCCAGCCCGAGTGTGTCGTTCTCCCAAACTCCCTCGGACGATCGTTTGTGATTGCCTTAGGCTGGCATAAAGAGTTTCAATGATAGTTATATCAAAAGTAATTCTTTTTGCCACTTAAGGGAATAATTCTATGAGTCACCTTTCCTAAGGTACCCCGTTATGGAGTCATGGCAATTAACTCCTCGCTGCTTTGGAACCCATGCACCATGTTATCTAAGCGTGGGATTGTAGCCCACCCGATCAAACCTCATCGTTCGTTCTTCCATCCCTCTCGATGTGTTTTGTGTCTCAACTCGAGATGTTTCAACATCTCATTCCGCAAGTTGATCTTGTATAGCTCGATCTTCGAGAAGATCAATCCTGTAGAGTTTCCCTCTCTTCCGTCATCTTAGTTGGATGAAGCCCTCGAAAGAAAAGATGCCAAGATCAAGATGATGCAATGAATTAACATCTTCGAGAAGAACAATTGGATCGTGAAGATTATGTTAGTTGGCGTTCCCCTTTAACCTTACCCTACGCTTGAATCTCGGGACGAGATTATTGTTTTAGTGGGGGTGAGTTGTCACATCCCTAGTTCTGGTTTGCTCTAGGCTAGCTAGTCATGTGTGCATCATGTTTAAGTTTCAAATGAATTTGAAATGGGGATTGCCTAAACCCTAGCATTAAAGGAATTCACTAGGTTCAACTAAAATATTCCCAGTGACTCCAAATGGCTTTTAAAAATGTTCATCATTTCTGGAAAAATGTTGGAAACAATAACCAGAGGTGTTGCACATTTTTCCATGACATATTTGGGCTCTGAATTAAATCATATAGTATTTGCATTTGGGCATTTAAATGCTATTAAATACTTTAAATGCTCAAATAATCATAAACTAAAATGTTTACTGTTGGATATATTCTAAACAGTAGCCCTGATTAGTTTCATGATTTTTGGAAATGCCCTGGCATTTTTAATAAAGCCCAGAACACAATTACAGAATTAGAAAACAGAAATAAAAGAAAAAGGACAGAAACCTACCCGCACCTACCTGGCCTGCTCCTGTAGCAGCCCAACTGGGCGAAGCCGGCCCAGCCCACTGGCCTCCCCCCTGTCGTCTTCCTCGCGACAGAAGGACGCCGGGCGTGTGGCCACCGTGCGCCGGCACGCGCCCGTGCCACCTCCACCTTGCCTGCGTGCCCCCTCGGCGGCCTGGACAACCCTGGAGTCGCCACGCAGCCCCCGACCGCCCTCTCACTCTCCCCGTGCCCCTCCCCTCCTCTGTTCTCTCTCTCGCACGGTTCGAGTGCCACCGTCGCCGCCGACAAGCACCACCGCGGCCACTGCCTCCCCCTCGCCCCCTGGACATGCCCAGGAGCTCCACTTCCATTCTCCGCGCCTCTCCGTCAACTCGCGCGACGCCGAACCCTCTGCATCACCCTCTGCACCGCCATCTTCGCCGCCTCTGCCCCGAGATCGCCGATGACCTCCCGTCGTCGTCAGCCCCTCCCCGAGCTCCCCGAGGCCACCGTCGCAACCGCCGTGAGCTCCTCTCTCTTTAACCCCTAGACACGCTGTCCAAGTCGCTCTCTAACCCCGCCTGCCACCACGGCCGAGAGCTTGGCTCCGCCGGCCAAATCGCCGCCATGGCCACGTCCACCCGAGCTCAAAACGGAGCTCATCATCTCGCTCAGTGCATCACCAGCTGCCCGTAGCACCCATCCATGCCTCTTTCATGCAGCATAACGCCGACTCGAGCACACCCGCACGCCGGCCGCCGCCGCGAGCTTGATTCCGGCGAGCCCGGTCGACCGCAGCTCCTCCCGCTTGCTTAGCTGGATGCGGCTGAGCGCCAGCTACGCGTAGTTGATCGCCGCCGCTGTTTTGGTCGCCGGAGGGCGTTTCCCGAGCCCCTCCGCCGCGTCCGTCGCCGCCGGCGTCAAGCCGCCGGCGCGTTTGACCTTTTGACCAGGGGTTTGACTTCCCCTGGGTCACTGACAAGTGGGCCAGGCCCTATTTAACCTAGGTTAGTTTCTTTAATTAGTGACTAATTAAAAGTGTTAATTAGTTATGACACTAACGTGGGGGACCCACAGGCCAGGTTTGACGTGGAGGGGTCAGTTGACCTGCTGACGTCAGCATGATGTCATGCTGACGCAGTATTGGTTTTCTGGATTTATAATAATTCAGGAAATTCCAGAAAATCCTATAAACTTCTAAAAATCATAGAAAATCAACCGTAACTCCAAATGAAATAATTTATATATGAAAAATGATCAGAAAAATCCAATCTATCCATCTGTACCATCTCCATGCATGTTAGAACAACTTATGACTACTGTTTAGGACAATTCAATTAAATGGCATTTAAGAAATCACATATGGAGTTTGAATTTGAATCTTTGATTCAAGCCAACTCCATTTAACTTGCTGCTAGTTGCATTAGCCCAAACCACAGCATATTGCCATGTCATGATCATGCATCATATTGTGCATTGCATTGATCGTGTTTCTTCTTTGTTTGCCGGTATTTGTCCCCTCTCGGTAGACGATGTTCCGGCGTTGTGATCGTTGACACTAATGAAGACTCAATGCTATCTTCAGAAGTGCCAGGCAAGCAAAACCCCCTTGCTCATTCCGATACAATCCCACTCTCTTGCTCCTGCTCTCTTTTACTGCATTAGGACAACAACGATTCATCTGTTACTTGCTGCGGTAGCTGAACCTCTTTATCCTCTGCATGACCTGTCATTGCCACAGTAAATAGATGAAACCCACTAGCATGAGTAGGAGTTGTTTGAGCCCTGATGTGCCTACTCATTCATGCTTGTTTGTCATGCCTGCTATTGCTTAGAGTTGTGTCAGGTCTGATTCATCGGGAATGAATTGGAATGTGGTGAACATGTCCTACTGTTGAGAGCTAAGTGTGTGAACACGATTTGGTAAAGGTAGCGGTGAGAGGCCATGTAGGAGTACATGGTGGGTTGTCTCATTGCAGCCGTCCTCAGGAACTGAGTTCTGTGTTTGTGATCCATGAACAGGTACTACCACACATTGGGCTCCGGGCGCTCCAAGCTCTCTCGACTTATTAATCAACCTGATCTCTGTCCAGGAGTTGCAACTAGTTTCTGGTGTTTGTAGGTTGTGTTAGTAGTCTACCAAGTGGTACCCGGTACAGGTGGGCTTGGGACAGACTAGGCACCGTGGCACGGTGTACCAAGCGCAGATCCATCCGTCGAGGTGGGCTTGGGAACCCTGTTCACATCGTTTGGGGCCGTGAGCGACACCCCGGCCGGATCTCCTTGCGGATGGAACCCGAATAGGTGATAAACCTGGACGAGAGACTTGTGTGGTTAGTCAGGTCGTGGCCGACTCCCTCGCCAGGCCTCCGCTTGAAGGTTGCCGAGGTACACGACGTGTACATGGTGGTAAGTGGCGAGAGCGTGTGTGACGAAGTACACCCCTGCAGGGTTAATATGATCTATTCGAATAGCCGTGTCCGCGGTAAAGGACTTCTGGGTTGCCTGTACAGTTCATAGACAAGTGAAAGTGGATACTCTAAAATGCGCAAGATAAGCGTGAGTGCTATGGATGGCGTTCTCGTAGGGAGACGGGAGCGGATCCATAGTGGTGTATTGATATGGTGAATATGTGGACTCGTGTGCGCCACCTCAAAAGAGTTACTTGCAGACGTAGTTTAGGATAGCCACCGAGTCAAAGCTGGCTTGCTGCAGTTAAACTCCACCACCCCTTTTGTTGATACCGATGCATATGTAGATAGTTCTGATGTAAGTCTTGCTGGGTACATTTGTACTCACGTTTGCCTATTCTATGTTTTGCAGAGAGACGTCAGTCTCGCTAGTAGTTCCGTGTGGACTTCGACGTTTAGCTTGATACCTCAGCTACAATCTTGTGCCCTCGGCAGGATCTGGTAGATAGTCAGGCTTCTCAGCCTTTTTCATTTGTAGATGTCTGTACTCAGACATGTTAAGCTTCCGCATGTGCTTTGACTTGTATGCTCTGAATGTTGGGTCATGAGACCCATGTTTGTAATATCTGGCTCTTCGGAGCCTAATGAATAAATACTCTGAGTCGTAGAGTCTTGTTGTGATGCCATGTTGTATTTGCACATATCGAGCATATTGTGTGTATGGTTGAAATGCTTGGTATGTGTGGGATCCGACAATCTAGTTGTCTATCCTTAGCAGCCTCTCTTATGGGAAAATGTAGTCTAGTGCCTCCTTGAGCCATAGTAGTCCGCTACAGCCCGGTTCACCGGAGTCCTGCTAGCCCAGCACTACTGCTCTGGACACTTGACTGGCCGGCATGTGTTTCATATCGTTCCTGTGTCTGTCCCTTCGGGGAAATGTCACGCGGTGACATCCGGAGTCCTGCCTAGCCTGCTACAGCCCGGGTTCCCGGAGTCCTGTTAGCCCAGTGCTACAGCCCGGATTCGCACGCTGCTGACCGACACGTTCGATGTTGATTCATGTATGCCTGTCCCCATATGTTAGTGCCGCTTTGGGTTCACGACTAGCCATGTCGGCCCGGGTTCTCTGTCATATGGATGCTAGCGACATTGTCATATACGTGAGCCAAAAGGCGCAAACGGTCCCGGGCCATGGTAAGGCGACACCCGTGGGAGTACCGTGCGTGAGGCCGCAAAGTGATATGAGGTGTTACAGGCTAGATCGGTGTGACTTGGAATCGGGGTCCCGACAGAAGCTGTGATCAAGTTCGTTTGGGAAACAGAATGAGATTAGATTCAGCCTTATTCGTAGTTGTAATTTACTGTAGAATTAGTTATTTACAGATTGCCATTCTTTAGTATACTTGTCTAGTTTCAACCAAAAAAGGAAATGAAGGTAGTCGAATGTATCTTTCCAACTCACAGCCACCCGATTATATATATCGTGTCATGGTTCGTTCTTCTACTCTCTTCAGTAGTCCTACTTAATGCTTTTGTAACTCAAAGTCTCTCTGACTCTACAAAATCAAGCAAGAACCACAAGATGCCAGCAGAGAATTTAATCCAACATTATGCTCTACTTAGCCTGACATACACCGCTGAAATTTGGAACAATGATTCAAACACAAGTCTGCAGCATGAAGAGTTCATCGTGTACTCAAGCGAGAAGATTAACTGCCACAGACCAAACGTTCACTTCAGCTCCCAGAGCCCCATGAGCAACAAAACCAGCCAATCACACAGAAACTGGGTAGGGTTATGTAGCAATCTCCTAAGAAATTATGTTCACCAAATACTGAGGAGAACTTGGCCCTGGAGAATCTGGCGGCTAATTCAGTAAAGAGAGGCAGACATGGAATTAGGTACTTGCTATGCGCGGGGGTCTTGACGTACTCCATGTTGTCGGAGCTGAACAAATCTCTCGCCTCCTCCTCCCCCTTGTCCCCGGCGGTGGGCCCAACGGGCACAACGTCGAACAAGTCGTACTCCCCACTGTACCCGTTGACGGCGCCGTCCTTGTCCACGCCGCCGCTGGCGGGGCTGCTGATGCGGCCGCAGGAGGCGGCACTGGAGGAGGAGGAGGGGGAGGCGGCGGCGGAGGACGAGGAGGATGAGGATGGGAAGGAGGAGGCGGACGAGGCGTCGCCTCCACCCCCGGCCTCGGCTTCAGCGTCGTCGTATTCCTCGCCGAAGACATCGACGTCCTGCTCCGCGAAGTCCATGGTCGGGCAGGCCAGCGAGGGTTCAGGGTCGGGGGTTCAGTGGGGGATCGGCGAGACGTCAGGGGGTGTCGAGGGAGAGGGGAGGAGGCGGCAGCAGCGAGAGAAGGGGGTTGTGCAGAGACCCCGGGCTAGGTCTTGCCCAAGTGCTTTCGATCTCTCCTATCCCTCCGATTTTTTTTCTATCACTAGCGTACTAAAGGACACGTGGACATCATGGTAAGTCGCCCTTGTAGCGTAGCTTATTGTTTTGGATAGGGGGATGGTTGTGTCATTGTTTGTGACTCATGCTTGCATATTTTGTGGAAAGTGGAGCCCATGCATGCATGTATGCATGAATATTGGGGGAAATCTTGTAATGGACCTGCTTAATTTACATGCCTTTTTATTGGAAAAATTTACATGGCTAAGCTGTACTAGTGTTCTTACACAAGTGGAGCTTGCTTTTTTTGTGAAAAAAACCTTTCAATCTATTCATTTTTAATCATGGCAGTAAAACAAACACCAGAAATAACAAAAATTACATCCAGATCTGTAGACCACCTAACGACGACTACGAGCACTGAAGCGAGATAAAGGCGCGCCACCATCATCAGCCCTCTCTCACTGGAGCCAGACAAAACTTGTTGTACTAGACAGTCGGGAAGTAGTCATGCTAAGGCCCCATAGGACGAGCGCACTAGAACAACAAACGTTGCCGATAAAGAGTATCTTAGATCGAAAGGATCCAAACTGAAGACACACGAACATAGACGAACGATGACTAGATCCAAGCAGATCCACCAATGCGAGATCCATCGGAGACACACCTTCACATGTCCATCGATGTTTCTAGACGCACGACTGGGCAGAGCTAGGCGTGGAGAATCTCATTCCATCTTTACGGAGCCGCCACTGTCTCGCATTTTTTGAACATGACGCAAATCTAACAAAACTCAAAGAAACATCCAAAGAAGGAGCCCTCCCGCTGGTAAGGGCCGGGATCCACCGCGCCCCCATGGCCCTACGGCCATCGGAGAAGAGGTGGACTGGCGACAGCCCCACAAGAGGCAGAGGAACCCTATGGTCTTCTTTTTTGGAGAGGAGGGTGAAGGAACCTCCCAATTTTTGAGGAATAAAATATGCTTAATATTAGTATAAGTGGAGCCCATGTCGGAATAAAGAATGAATTTCACTTTTACCCTCGTACATTTACATGTTTGACCAAAATTATCCTATTTATTAGTTTTTCACCCGCAAAACTAATTTATCCTATTTGTTTATTAATAGTTCTTCATCCCACTTTTCAATAACAGGGAACACTTTGTTGTGGAATAAAAAAACAGAGCACTTCCTTGGGTTTATTGGTCTTGGCCCTGGCAGGAATATAAACCCAAGGAACTGCTCTATTTTTTTAATATATTCCACAACGCTTGTCCGATTCGCCTAGTGGGCCGATAGAAAGTTTGGAGCCTTCAGTTCAGAGCTCAGACCCTGTCTACACTCCAAAAAGGAGGTCGGGTCCAAACCCTGTGTCTCTCTCAAGAAGGAGAATGAAGCATCTCGCCGTTTCCTCCATGGGTACATCACCTCTCTGCTTTGTATCCATCAACACCCTCATGGCGACTTGGAGAAAGGGAAAATGGTGGTGCATGATAGCCTCCTGGTTATACACACAAAGGAAGTGCCCAAGCCGGAGTTGCACTGGACCCCTCCTCCACCGGGGTGGGCTAAGCTCAATACAGATGGTAGCCATGTTCCTCCAACCGGAGAGGCAGGGGGTGGTATGATTCTTCGTGATGATAGAGGCAACATCATCTATATTGCTTGTAGACAGCTCCTTACATGCGATAATGGCCTTGAGGCAGAGCTGGCTGCGTGCAGAGAGGGCCTGGAGCTTGCGCTTTACCGTACGAACCTGCCCATTATGGTTGAGCTCGACTGTGCAGAAGCGGTGTCCATGCTGCTAGCACGTACTGGAGATAGATCGCAGTACCGTGTGCTCACTGAGGAGATTCGAAGACTAGCACAAGATGCTTATAGGGAGATTTCTTTTACTCTTATTAGTCGCTCGCAGAATAAGGTTAGTCATGCGCTTGCCGCGTATGGACGTGCTACACCCCGCACTGCAGTTTGGCTGTGCTCGGGGCTGGACTTTGTTGTAAACCTTTCAAAGGCGGATATGCCTCCTTGAGTAATGAAATCTCCCTTTACCCCGCAAAAAGAAAAAAAAGAAGGAGAATGAAGGAAGACAGGGTACTCAGTTTCACTCCTACGATCCAGCCTTCCTTTGACACATATCGTTCAGAGTAGGTGATGGAGCTGCCAAGAAACTAGCCTCTTCTCCATTCATCCACTTGGTAAATGCATTGCAAGAGGAGGAGGAGGAAAGAACATGAAACCAGCACGTGCTGCAGCCGTACGTGCGCTTATCGTTTCCGCGTTTCCCCGCTACGTACCGGCTCTGGTCAAATTTGGTTCCAAAACTGCCTTAAATACAGTTTCGCTTTTCAGACCGAGGAGCAGTGTTCCTGACCAATTTCCACGTTTTATTCTTCTTCTTTTTTTGAGACAAAATTTTCATGTTTCATGATATTATACTGCTGCGGACCTGTGTTTGGTCAAAGCATGCAGGAACGGGCCGTAGAGTATGCACTGTGTTGTGCTGTGCTCCGGCTGCTGCAGGCCTACACAAAGTCAAAGCCAAGCACACAAGAGTCCCACACGTATTGGAGGTTCGTTTCTGGATTTGCTTGTTTAGTCCATTTTGTTTACTAGCCCTTCTTCCTAGCTCCACCACACAAATAATATTTGCTTCCTACTGGACTACTGGTGCTAGTGCAGCTCACACCCACACTTACAATTTCGTGCACTGCCTTTGCTGGCCCTGGCCAAACTTTCAGCCACATATCAATCACACCCATCCCCCCTTATGTCGTGCATGACCATTTTCTGGAAGGTACCCATGCATGCAAGCATGAAAGAATGAATAGTGAAAATGATTTGGAAGTCTTCGCCTTCCAGTAAATACTCGGCATCCTCGGCTTACAACGCTCAACTTGGGGACTCCACTACATCACAAATGAAGCCGGCTGTGTGGAACAATTGGGCGCCGTCAAAGCACAAATTCTTTGCTTGGCTTATCATTCAGGACCGGGTTTGGACCGCAGACATGCTTCAACGGAGAGGATGGCCAAACTGTAACCTATGCCAATTATGCAAGAGGGAGCTAGAGACGGCGGCGCACATCATCTTCCGGTGTCGATACACGAAGCGCATTTGGGCGGAGATCAAGACTTGGATGGGCTTGACCAATGTGAACATCGCCGACTGGAACAGCTTCGACAACGTCAAGGACCAGTGGCACCACATGGTGGGCGTCAATGCCAATGTGAGAAAGGGCCTCGCATCTGTCGTCATGTTGGTTTCATGGGAGATTTGGAACGAGTGGAACGCGAGAGTGTTCAGGAATGTGTCCTCCATGCCATATGTAATCACATCCAAAATTAAGACCGAAGCCAGGCTTTGGGGGTTGGCGGGGGCCAAGCATTTGAGTTCTCTTATGCCACAAGAGTAGACTTTCGAATTGAGGCCGTCCATGGACGGTCGGTCATGTATTTCAAAACTCTTCTTAATAAATGAGATGAGGCAAAGCTTTTACCTCCGTTTCGAAAAAAATATATACGTGGAGTTTGCTTGCATTGTGTGAGAGAAAAATCTAGCCATTTGATTGGGTCTTCCAGCGATGAGGATTCGCCCATCTATCCCTTTCCATGTGTCAGCATTGAGCGCCCGCCATGGCACGCACCCGCAGCGAGCAGCTCGATCATATCCTACTGCTGCAGTGCACTGTTTTATCTGTCGAGGTTCCGATCTTGGACGGAGATGACCCAACAATCAAAGTTTTTCGTTTCGATGATAAAAGAACTTTCATGTCAAATATTTTCTAATGAGATAATCTTAATACTACCTTTTTCTCGGAGGGTAGGAGCATGAGGCTACAATTTCTCCTCACCGTGTTGCCTTACCCTTTTGCATGGTGCGTGACTACCTCTTCCCGGCCAACTCCACCGTCTTCGTAGTCTGCCTGGCGTGGTGGAAAACGAAGATTCTAGAGGACATCACCGAAAATACCCTTTGGAACATGGTGGTATTACACCTGGTCACCTATTTCATTTTTAAAAAATACAGAAAAATTCAAAACTTTCCAAAACTTTTTCCCAACAAACATGAGCTATCGTTTCTGGCGTACAAAGTTATTCTGCAAAAAAATATTCTCTCACAAAATTCTGACAAAAATGACAAATATTCTCTGACAATAGCATGAACAGTATGGCATATATGGCAACAATTTTGTTATTTTACGTCCACAACAAAATGAGAGTCATTTCTTCGCGAAAGTTTTTATACGAGTGAAACAATAAATCTACTTTCACAAAAAGTTTCAGATTTTTTTGACCTCCTTACAAATTACTATTTTCTTTAAATGGGTGTAATTACACCCAAGAACCATACGTTCCCGTCCACAACACAACAGATTATTTCATCTACAAATTTCACATGGATCAAAGAAGGGAAAACAATAAGAAGGAACTCTTTGATTAAAAAAAAATAGAGCAGCATCACGACATAGTTGTTGGTGATGTCGTGCTAGCACCCTACTTTTTTTAGAAACATCTTTAATTTTATTCATACTCATAACAATTACAGTTGCACTAACTTGGATCTGAAATCAAAGAAAATATAAAGTAACTCCTTTGACTAAGAATTCTAACGAAATCTCTTGGAAACGCCTTCTTCGCGGTATCAATCTCTGCTGAAAAAATACGCCGAAGACTTCAGTTTTTAGAGGCTGCAATTGAACTGAAGCAACGATGTTATCACTCTTTCACCCGCACGAACATTATCAATAATGGTTTTTGAAAGTGTGTTGAGTCACCCGTCGAAAAATATGGAAAGCCTTGATCGATGAACGTGCGTGGGCCGGGAATGATCCTCTAAAACTACAGGCCGTCGGATCACAATATCTTCACCATGATGTCATTTTCAACTCCACAAAGAATCAAATCAACAAAAAAAGTTCGACACACCAACATAAACTCATCATATCCCTATAATTGAATTTGCGACGATAGAAAACTCTCTAATCTCATGGCACGGCGAAAAGAACGAAAGCACAATTATTCTCACAAAAAAGATAGTAAAATACCGGCAAGGAGCTAAGTGTGCAAACTCTGAGACGGCTTCGGCGCAGTTTGAAGCGATGCACATGGACTGCGCGTGTAGGTCAATAGCAAGGGCCACTACTTCGCTGCAAGCACGCGCTTCTAGGATCGCCGGGTCGACGAGGCCATCGAGCACCATCACCGATGCACTAAGGAAATTGCCCTGCTTGTCCCGGCATACGGCAGCTACTGCTCCTCTGGTCCTTTCTCTGGAGAAGCCGCCGTCCACATTAACCTTCACTTCGTGCTCAGCAGGTGGCTGCCAAGCTTTCTTCGGAATACGTGAATCTCCAGGTCACATGCGATGCGAGTCCTCCGAAGTACGTACATCGTTGTTGAGAAGCAAAAGCATGCGTGCTAACACGAACTCGGAACTAAAAACACGAGTCGTAATCTCTCGACAACAAAAAAAGAAAAACGAGTCGGTGGGCTGGGCCGACCCGGCCGAGCAACACATTTTTTTTCCTCCCGTTTTTACGTATTGTACCACCTCGAGAGCTGAGCTCTGTGTACTCCGGCTTAATTACGTGCTGCTGACCTGATCGTTCGCCGAGGAAGCACGCCTGGCGTGCCGAGGCAAAAAAAGGCAGTCACGATGTACTTCTGTCCGGTCCGGGTCGTGTCGGCCCGTTACCCTAGCTCGCTGGCCTCACAAATGTGACTTCGTGTGTGTAGGGGGGCAGACGTGCAATGTGACGTAAGTCCTTTTTTTATTTGATGAATTTCGTTTTTTCTATGATTTGTATTTCTGAAAACGTAACGGAACTTTTTTTTTCTATGATTCAAATTGTTTTTTTCTCGTACTACGGCAGGTCTTTTGCAATGATTTTCATATTGGAAAAATAAACACATCCACTTGTATTGCTGCTCTCCGCCCCTCCATCCTGAGAGCTATCTATTTTCTATGATTTGAATTTCTGGAAAATGAATCCCTCCGACTAGGATTGGCTTTTTCGGTAACTCCCGTGTCAACAAGATTTCTTCAATGATTTCGATCCAAAAGAAGCGCGTCCGCTTGAATTGCTTCTTTCCACCCCTCCCTACTAAGAGTGACGTTGATTGGGAGCCTCTGGTTTTGGAGAAAACCAAATCCCTTAGGATTGCTTATTTTTCTTCCGTAGCTCTAGCATCACAAGTCTTTTTCTATGATTTCAATCTGAAAAATACGAACAGCCGGGTCTTTTCTCTATAAATTAGAAGAAAAAATAAAGCTACCAACTTCCATGGACATAAGTATGGAGTAACATGTCTTTTTTACGCTTCTCCCCTTTTAATGACAATCGTTTCAGTATGTTAAGGATACAGATGTATCCACAATTCATTTAGAGTTACTTAATAGTCTATTTCTTATACCATATCTCTATCCCGTGAAATTCTCGAGCCAAAAGATGGATGCATATGCTGTGTTTCATTTTGCTAAATGATATCAATTAAATGGTGTATCAATTCCATAAATTGCATATAGCAATAAATAAATCAGCAAAAAAATTCTAATATTTTAGATAGAAGAAGGTGGTCCGGCAGTGCGACGCTAAATGACAATGAGCGTTTGAGTATGTCGAGCAAAGAAAATCCTTACTTCCACATTTGCCACCTTATTATTGGTTGCTATCAAATGATTCGTAAGTTGTAGTTTCACCATAAACCCATCCATGTGTATAATGACCATCTCTTGACGACCATACCCAATTTGAGGAGGGTGATTTGATTTCTTGACACTAATCACTTCAGATCTAAAGGGCTTAGAAATGATGAGCTCTGAGAGGCTACCAAGATGGTTAGAAGGCATTTGAGAGCCTATCATCTTCTGTGTGTGAAGGACTCAAGAGTCTCTATGGGTTCAAAAACTGCTACTTGGTGAAGATCTACCCCTCAGTGAGGCTTCTTGGTACAAACCATGATCGCTTGTTGGGTGACACAAACGAGATTATTATGATCCTAGAACCATTGGTTCGAAGCCTCCATGAATGTGGATGAAAGATAGCGCTGGCTCTATTCGAACAATGACAAAAACATCCTCGTGTCATGGGTATTTGCATCTTTACCCTACCTTCTACTTACTTGCAGGTTGTTACTTTCTGCCTCTCAGTACTCTTGATACCTTGATTGGTAAGTTGATTAGGAAGTTTGCCCTTGCCATGTTACTCTAAAATCTGTAAACCACTAAATTGGAGTTGAAATTTCTCATATGACTATTCACCACCGTCTAGTCCTTAGACCTCAATCCAAACAAAAGTGCCGGAGCTAACAAAGAATGCTTTAATGAGATTTGGCTCGATGGTTCGAGAAGAAAAAATGGCAGCGATTCCGTCATGTGGAAAACTGGGTTTCTTCTAAGTGGAGGAATAAGTTTAAGTGGCTCGATAATATTAAAAGAAAAATCTTTGAAGGTACTACAGCTTAAAAATACTCAAAAATTTGGTTGCTTCCGTGGTTTCTGAAAACCTTGCTTTAGGATCTATTCTTGTAGTTCGAACCAAATTACATTGTTTGTGCCCTTCTTCATAATAAAATTGTCCTATACTCAATGTGAATCTTGGATTCACCAAAATCATACAAAGCACCTCTGCACCAAAACCCAATAGGGGTATCTAAGAGATGCACTTTCATTTACGTAAACTCAGGTGTGAAGGCATAGACCATGGAAAGTGAGGAAAGTAGACCAAGTTGCGAACATATGAAGAGGGTAAGGAAGTGCATCTGCGAGGTCTCCTATGCCTCCACCCAGATTGGCCCGGAACCTTCGGGTCTGAACTAAGGGAACCCGCAACAATACTCGAAAATCCGACTCCAGGCCAAAGAACCCTAAGGAATAGTCTTCCAGCCCTGCACTTCCACTCAGTCCCTCGTAATAGCAGAGCCTCCGACCCAATCTAGTCAAACACTCCGAGCCTGGAAGCAGGAGCGGCGACCCTAACGACGACCGCCAGTGCCACAACATGAGCCTAAACCAACAAACCAGAGTCTCCAGGTTAAACACCTATAGATTCCGAGGCTTTGCCAGCACACAAATTTAGGATCTCCAATCTCTGGTCCTTGTACCTCTCTCTCCTACTTACCCCTTCACCCCTAGATTCCAAGTGAGTAAGTGAGTCAACACTTCCATTTCATCTTATAATTGTTGGTCTCTTAAGTGCTCCGCGCTGCTCACGTTGGTTACTTTCACATTGAGACGTGGAGCATACTTCATGACTACATCAAAATCCCTTGGGAGAACTTCCTAAAATTTTCCTTCACGTAAGCAAAAATATCTCTGAAAAAATCCACCATACATATCTTTCATGGAATTTTCCCAGTTATTACGATTATATTTACATGCACCACAATCATTTATTTCCATGTTTGTCATGTATTTTGTTTTTCATAAACATATGTGTAGATCCATGTCGCCCACCATCCCCACCACCTGGCATGGCTAGAGCAGTCGGGCGTCGTTCCCGCCTCCCCATCACTAGTCAAGAGCCTGGCGTTGGCTTCTCACCCATCTCCCACCTTCTCTTTTTAGGCACAGTTCAAGCTCCTCTAGCTGCCCCGTGCGAGGGGAACAACGTTGGCGGGTTGAGCTCGTCTAAGGCTATGGGTCAAGCAGCCCAACGTTCCACGTCCATCTTGTTGGGCGGATCCAGCTCGCGCGACGCGTCTGCCTCCTCTCCTCCAGTGGTCGTGCTATCCTCCTCCGAAAAGGCTGAGGTGCAGTAGCACTAGGATTTTAAGTCAGTGTGGTCCATTTAGCATAAAAAATAACAAAAATACAACATATTAGTACTAAATTTATCAAAAACGCAAATTAATAAGATCTTGCAGAGTATATTAAAATTTGCATTTAAGTCTTAAATTTGCAGAAAGAAAATACCACACTTTCTTTGTCAAGGACAACGCCTTTTCATGGTCATTAGAGTATGTATTATATCATCTTCGTTCACTTTGAAGAAACCATCTTGCACAATGTATATGGCTAGAAAACCATTCAATAAAAAAGAGATGCAATGTCTCCGGTCAGCTTCATTATGCAACAATTCTACAATATAAAAGTTCAATTAATGAACTGTCAGTTGGATAATCAACGCTCAATAACAAAAATAGCATTAGCTCTATAGGTTAAAGTTGCTAAAAAAATAACATACATTTAAATTCAAGGAGATGAAAATCATACTTTGAATAAAGAAGCTGGAGGTAATACTTGAAATTACACATTTTCCTGCCTCAGCCTGCTCTCAGCCGCCGGCCTGCCAAGCGCCCTACTGGTCGCGGAACTGCTAGCAGCACGCGTCATCGGCCCACTTCTTCTAGAGTTAATCGGGATAATATTTGGACGAAATCGGGCAATCATGATTGGAACACCTCAGTTCTGTAAATCTGTTCCATTGTTTGGACGATTAATCGGGACACGAACGATCAACAGAGGCCAGGTACAGATAGACTATGAGGAGGGTTTTTTTCTAGGGATCCCAAACTTTATTAATGTGAAACAACATTTAAAGGGATACAAAAAGGGTCATGAGGGAATATCAGCCACCAATGGCAACGAGGAGGCTTGGAGAAATGAATCGTTCGCTTGTTTCATGGGCTTGTACTTAAGCCTAGTAGGGCTTCCTTTTTTACCAAGGTATACTAGCGTAACTGGCTGACTTCTATTGCTCAAAAAAGAAAAACTGGCTGACTCCTAGGGTGGTCCATGGACCACCCTGGCAACCCAGTGGCTATGCCACCGGTGATGTGGTCCGAGACATCCTCCACAGGTCCTTTAGCATGGAGTCTAATGCCACTGCTGCCGACGGAAGAACGCGAAGACGCTCCGATACGCCATTAAGGCTTCACAACTCGAAGTGAAGAAAGAAGCCCGAGCAAAAGCCCTCGCCAACGAGCAAGCCCCCACTCCCCGAGCCCTCGGCGGACTGCTGTACGAGGAAGACGAGGACCCCTACGCCGCCTTGAACCTTCACTTGCACTTAAGAGGAGGAAAATGTCGGTGAAATGTCAGCTTGTATGAAGTATCTTCTATTGCAAACTTCGTGTTGTATGTGTATGTGCATGATTTTTTTTTTGGGGGGGGGGGGGGGGGGGGAGGGTGGAAGGGCTTAATCAAGCACAAAAATGCTAGACTTAAAGATGGCTTCTACAGATTCAGCCTACAGACTCATTTCCCCATAAATCATCTCTCCCCCCCCCCCCCCCCCCCCCCCCCGATTTCCTGTGGTGCCCCCCTTCTTTCTTTGATTTCCTATCAAATCTTTACACCTCATCCCGTAACTTGACTCCCATGAAAATTGTCCGTAGGTATAATGTTGTCCTAATCTAGCGCCTTGCCAAGAGAGTGCCAGTGAAGGACGGGGGGGGGGGGGGGGGGGGGGGGTTGGGTGGAAGATTGCCGTTGGAGGAGAGCACAAATGAACATTGTTTGATGGCCGTGGTCATATAAGGTGTTGACACTTGTCCTTGGAGATGCCCTAAACCAGTAAACCGAGGATACGCTTGGCTTAATCTAGCGCAAAAATGCTAAACTTACGGATGACTTCTACAGATTCTGCCTACAAACGCATTTCCCATAGATCATCTTCCCCCCTGATTTCCGGTGGCGGCCCCCTTCTTCCTTTGATTTCCTGTCACATCTTTACACCTCATCCTGTAACCTGACTCTCGTAAAAATTGTCCGTAGGTGTAGTGTTGTCCTAATCTAGTGCCTTGCCAGGCGAGTGCCAGTGAAGACAGGGCACTCCATTCCCTCTGATTCGATCCAGTCTTTCTCTTTGACCTAAGTCAAACCATGAGCATGCCATAATTCTTCGGTTGGTCGATTGACGATTGATGCCTCTCCCATCTCATTGTCCACAGGAACCTCTCACATTTACGTTTCTAGGGGATCAATGACAAGTGCGTGATGGAGCTGCCAAGAAGATGACTTGTCCGTTCCTCAAATCCATCATAAATTTAATGCAGAAGTAGTGTACGAGGAAAGAACGACATCATGGAAAACATGCCAGCCCTAGATACACTTAATCATATTGCTAAATAGTTATGACCTTCCACAACAATTCCACACCCTAAACTGTTCAATCTGTTGGCTCAATGCAGGTATATGTCACCATGGAACCGATGGTAAAACTATTAGAGTATATAGGCATATCTTTGTATTTGGTAGAGTAGGATTTGTAATCCATCTCCTACCTTATCTCTATGAGAGGCTTCTTGCCCTTTAAGCCATGTAATCTATACAAACCGTCCGAGAGGGACAATACAACATACACTGCATTACGCCAATTATCTTTCCCCTCTAATCCTCTTACATGGTATCGCCTTACCTCGATCCTAAGCCCTAGTCACTGCGGTTTCCGCATCGCACAGCCCCCAGGGAGGTCGATCTCCATGATCTCCACTGGGGGCCGCGCAACCTGTACCTAGGGTCCGTCCGTCGATCGTGTTGATCGGCTGCCCTAGACAGTTTTTTTTTCGATCGACTGATCCGGGTTTTTCTCTCTTGAGTGGCCTCTCCACTTTCCTCCTTTTTTGGCTTTTCCGTTTCTCTTCCCTGTCTGCCTCATCCATCATTGAGTGAATCCAAAGCACCTACGCTACTTGCCGCTGTAGGAGCACAAGTCCAGTCATGATCTGGATTGGTTTGACACACCACATCAGGAACTAAAAAAGGTCATGTTTCTCTTTCACTTATCAAATGCAAAATATATATTTTGCTGATGACTATGGTTTCTAGAAAATTCGCAAGGTAACAGTAAAGAGAGGTCATGTTATTGTTTTGGATACTACAATCCAGAAGAATTAAGTCATATACTAATATCCAGGGGTTTTTTGCGAAAAATATACTAATATCCAAATTAGCATCATACTATTCACATTTCTCTACGTGTAGTTCTCCATCTAATTTTTTGCCTGTCAGTTTTTTGTGTTGTTGTGACGTAATATAACACTTTGCAAATAAACATGTAGGATATTTTGTTTACTCGGATTGTCAGAATCAAAATCTGGTGGGTAGAAGATTGCCGTTGGAGGAGAGCACAAATGAACATTGTTTGATGGCCGTGGTCATATAAGGCGTTGACACTTGTCCTTGGAGATGCCCTAAACCAGTAAACAGAGGATACGCTTGGCTTAATCTAGCGCAAAAATGCTAGAGTTACGGATGGCTTCTACAGATTCTGCCTACAAACACATTTCCCATAAATCATCTCCCCATGATTTCCTGTGGTGGCCCCCTTCTTCCTTTGATTTCCTATCACATCTTTACACCTCATCCTGTAGCCTGACTCCTGTGAAAATTGTCCGTAGGTGTAGTGTTGTCCTAATCTAGTGTCTTGTCAAGCGAGTGCCAGTGAAGACAGGGCACTCCATTCCCTCTGATTCGATCCAGTCTTTCTCTTCGACCCAAGTCAAACCATGAGCATGCCAGAATTCTTCGGTTGGTCGATTGACAATTGATGCCTCTCCCATCTTACTGTCCACATGAACCTCTCACATTTACATTTCTAGGGAATCAATGACAAGTGTGTGATGGAGCTGCCAAGAAGATGACTTGTCTGTTCCTCAAATCCATCATAAATTTAATGCAGAAGTAGTGTACGAGGAAAGAGCATCATGGCAAACATGCCAGCCCTAGATACACTTAATCATATTGCTAAATAGTTATGACCTTCCACAACAATTCCACACCCTAAACTGTTCAATCTGTTGGCTCAATGAAGGTAGATATCACCATGGAACCGATGGCAAAATTATTAGAGTATATAGGCATATCTTTGTATTTGGTAGAATAGGATTTGTAATCCATCTCCTACCTTATGTCTATGAGAGGCTTCTTGCCCTTTAAGCCATGTAATCTATACAAACCGCCCGAGAGGGACAATACAGCATACACCGCATTACCCCAATTATCTTTCCCCTCTAATCCTCTTACATGGTATCGCCTTACCTCGATCCTAAGCCCTAGTCGCCGCCGCTTCCGCATCGCACAACCCCCTGGGAGGTCGATCTCCATGATCTGCACTTGGGGCCGCGCAACCCGTACCTAGGGTTCGTTCGTCGATCGTGTTGATCGGCCGCCCTAGAGAGTTTTTTTTGATTGATTGATCCGGGTTTTTCTCTCTTGAGTGGCCTCTCCAGTTTCCTCCTTTTTTGGTTTTTCCGTTTCTCTTCCCTGTCTGCCTCATCCATCATCGAGTGAATCCAAAGCACCTACGCTACTTGCCGCTGTAGGAGCACAAGTCCAGTGATGATCTGGATTGGTTTGACACACCACATCAGGAACTAAAAGGTCATGTTTCTCTTTCACTTATCTAATGCAAAATATATATTTTGCTGATGACTATGCTATCTAGAAAATTCGCAAGGTAACAGTAAAGAGAGGTCATGTTATTGTTTTGGAGACTGCAATCCAGAAAAATTAAGTCATATACTAATATCCAGGGTTTTTTTGCGGAAAATATACTAATATCCAGATTAGCATCATACTATTCACATTTGTCTACGTGTAGTTCTCCATCTAATTTTTTGCCTATCAGTTTTTTTGTGTTGTTGTGATGTAATATAACGCTTTTTTAATAAACATGTAGGATATTTTGTTTACTCGGATTGTCAGAATCAAAATCTTGGCATGGATCTCCTTTTCGTCATCTTCATGAGAACCTGCAGGTTTGACCTCTGACCTTATTAATTTCTTGTCATTTATTCAGTAGGATCATCAGATGGAATTTCCGTGTGCAGATATTGCTTTTGACATTTTTTACAAAGCAAGTTAGATGACAAAGATCTTGAATTGCAACCTAAAATCTTTCATTGCTTAACTCTAAATAAAATGACGATGCAAAGCAGATGCGGAATCATGGCTAACCACCAACCAAATGCAGGTGGTGACACTATGGTACAGAGCCACTGAAATTCTTCTGGCTGCAAGGCAATTTTTTCCCATGTTGATGTGTGGTCAATTGGTTTCATTTTTTGGCTGAAATGGTGAATCAGAAACATGTGGTCTTCGGTTAAGCTCTTCCATAGATCCAAAAAATGGGCGGGTGCAGCAATGCGCGCCAACATGGTCTAGTACTGAGTATATGACTCGCAAAAAAAAAAGTACCGAGTATATGACAGATTGACATTAGTTGTTTTGGTCAAATTCCACCCCGAAACCACAATATTCGAGCGACGAAAATTACATGTTACATAGTACTACTACTGCTACGTACCACTAGTACTTCATTTTTGCTCAATTTTCCAAAGACCGCCATGAATATAATTTCAGTTTGATTACAAGGAACAATAGTGTTCTTCAGTCCTACCCGTTCTGGTCAAAGCTGAAACAAAACCGAAGAATCTGTGCACCCCGCCCATATCAGCATGCAACAGTGCTGCGACGGCTGCTCACATGAGTCGAAGCTGAACATTCTAAGAGTCCTACACGTACGTATTCGATCGGCTCAGTTCTGGATGAGTTTGTGTATTCCATGCATTTTGTTAATCTACTACGTACCACTAATGTACAGAAAACAACATAATACAGTGCATAATGTACAGAGAACAAACAAAGTATGTACATTATGGGGTGTCTCATCCTTTCTTAATGAATGAAGTCAGCCCAATGCTGTTTTTCGTCAAAAGAAAATGCTGCGGACTTGTTTCTGTCAACGTATGCATGAACGGGTCCGAAGAATATGCACTGTACGAGTGTACGTGCTGTGCTGTGCTCCGGCTGCTGCATGCTTACACAAGTCAAAGCCAAGCCCAGACCCCGGCCCAGAAGAGTCCCACACGTATTCGATCCATCGGTTCCGTTATGGAATTGCTTGTTTATTGCGTTTTGTTGTTAGCATATACCTACAAACGGGTCGCTTTCTTTCTTCCAGGAGAAGAAAGAAAGGCGATCTCGCCTCCTGCCGCCAGGGCGCCTTCCTCCGCCGCCGTCCTCCGGCGGCTTCCCTCCGCCGACGACCTCGGTCGTTGGTGGTGAGGGGGGTCGCCGGATCCACGCGTGTGGATTGTTTTAAGCATTAGTTTCTTAGGATATTGGGTTGTTCATCGTCATGGCTTCGGCGGTGGCGATGGCGGCGCCGGCTAATAAATCTTCAGATCCTTCCCCAATGAGGCGATCCGCTTTTGGGGTGGATTTGGAAACCAAACTGTTCAAGCAAGGATGGTGCGGTGGCGGCGGCATCCTCGTGGTGGACCTGTGTCCTCGGGCTCCGCCGTTGCGCCGACGTTTGCTCTCACGCGCGGCGTGGAGCTTGGGAGGTAGTCTAGGAGCGGATGCAGATTGTGGTCTGCATCGACAGCATCTGGGTTCGTGGTTCGTGGCAGGCAGGTATGGTTTCCTCCTCCGACGTCTTAGTTGTGCGGGGGGAGGGGGGGGGGGCCAGATCTGGAGTTCGATGGCGTGTCCGGGGTGTTGCCCCGGTCTGATTTGTTCAACGGCAATGGCTTTGCCTTTATTGGCGAGCCACCTTGGAGGTCCGCAAAGCTGCATATCAGCGATGGAGCCGCGTCGAGCTCGGGTGTGGAGGTGATCCGTCATTTTCTCCTTTGGTGGCTGCTATGGTGGTGCCAGAGGCAGGTGACGGGTGTTGGTATCAAGCTCAGCGAATTCTTCAGTCTTGTTTGTAATTTTACTTCTTGGCTGGTGTTCCTGTGTGCAAAGGCTAGCGTTCTGCTGTCTTTTCAGTTTTGTCAGGTTGGTATGTACGTGGCTTGTACTATGATCCTTATTATATAAATGAGACACATATTACCATGCAAAAAACAATATTGCGTTTTGTTCACTAGCCCTTCTTACTAGCTCCACCACACAAATATTTGCTTCCCACACTGGTGCTAGTGCAGCTCACACCCACAAAGGCAAGCATGAGAGGAGGCACGTACCATTACGTGCGCTGCCTTTGCTGGCCCCTGGCCAAACTTTCAGACACATATGAGTCACACCCATGACCCATCCCCCCAAATGTCGTGCAGGAATATTTTCTGGAAGGTACCCACCCATGCATGCATGAATGAATGAATGAATTGCGGAAATAAATAAATCTTTAGTGGTGAATAATTTTATATATGTGGTTGTGGAGCTTGCTTGCAAAGAAAAAAACTAGCCATCGAGACATCAAGCAGACTAAGAGCATGGTTGGTTAATAGTATAGCCATCTGGCTATATAAAATTGCCATGTCTTTTATAGCCATCATCTATAGCCACTCTTACAATAGTGTGGGATGCAAGGTGGCTATTACATTAGTAATTTTGTCATCTTCTCTTTTTCTCTCTCTTAACATTTATTGTATTTGCCGAGTAAGAGCATCTACAGCCGGACTTAGCAAAGCCGACTCCCTATACGTCCGCAGACGCGTCCGGGCACGCCCGCGGGCGCACCAGAGGGGCCCTCATATTTTCCTCCCGGCATCCACATATCTTAAATCGGGACTCTCAAATCTATGCACGTAGATCATAAATGACAATGCCGCACGTAAAATAACAAATGTTGGTACGGAGTATAGATAGCGTTTACATAAAATTTATTTGAAGTACACAACCTAAACATTAGATCCTTGGTTGCCATTCTGTGTCAACTCATTTTCCAGGTGTCACTCGTACTGCTGCACTATTTTATTTGCCAAGGCTGCATACGATCTTGGATGAAAATGACCCAAAATCAAAGTTTTTTGTTCCGTTGATAAGAAGAACTTTCATATTGAAGCATTTTCTTTTGAGGCCATATGAATTAGGTTTTTACCATATCAAAATCCCGGGCCCAACACTAGTAGAAAACAGGGCTTTGGTTCGGGCATGGCAAGCCCATTAGTCCCGGTTCAGTCACGAACCGGGACCAATTGGCCTCGCTCCTGGCCCACAACCATTGGTCCCGGTTCTTGGCTTGAACTGGTACAGAAGGCTGGGCTTTAGTACCGGTTCCAGCCACGAACCGGGACAAATGAGTTGCTTATATATACCCCATCGCGACAGCAGAGCACTCCACAGTGCTCTGTTTTTTCTGGCCGGCGAGGGGAGGGCATTTGGGTGCTCTAGCTCACCTCCTATGCACATGAGGTGTTCGATGAAATGTCTGAGCCACACTAGTTAATCTTTCTCCTCTCGAAACTCGACCTCCGAGCTCCATTTTCCCCGAGATTTGTCTAGGTTTAGCGGTCCGTCACGTCCCGTCCCCGTCTTCACCGCCGTCGATCGCCCGCGCCGATCTCGTCGCCGGCACCACCGTGGTGAGCCTCTTGTTCTTATCTTCTTTCTGAAAGAAAAAAATTCTTACTTCAGATAGATACTTGTCTAATTTTCTTACTTTTATTATTCCTTCTTATTACATAGTGCGATGGTTTTGGTATCCGCCCCCGTCGGCCCTCGTCCTGTCTATGATTCGGATGTGGTATATATTATCTTTTTATAACTATTTGGTTCATTTATTGTTTATGACAATTATGCTGACCAACGTGACATAGATTTTATTTATCTAGGAGGTGGTTGAACCGGAAATTCCAACCAACCCTATTGTCGAGAGGTTAAATTTAGTTGAAGAAGAAAACAATTACTTGAAGGAAAAAGTAAAAAAATGAGGAGGAGAAGATGATATTGAAGTTGCATGTTGCGGATGTCGTCGATGATCACAAGATCAAGATGGATGCAATGGGGTTGAAGATTAGAAAGATTAGAAAATATGCCATTCATACCGAGGCTTGGTATCATTATGCAGTTGGATCAATTGTTACCTTGGTTGCGATTATGATCGCATTTGTTGTTGCATTGAAATGTTTTACATAATTTCAATGTATGGTTTAATTAGATGCTCTGGAGAGCTATATGTTGTTCAATGAGAACTATGTATGTACTTTGGTTTTAATGTGATGATGAACTTCTATTAATTTGGTCACTTATCTATTCATGAGAGCTATATGTTGCCTTCAATTTCAGGGTCTTATAGCTCAAAATAATCAGTAAATGCATGAAAAATAACAAATGAAGTCAGAAAGGGTTGTAAATTGATGATGTGGCTTTGAATGGTGCATTTTGAACACAGAAAAACTATGGAGTTCAAATAAGTTATAAAAAATGAAATCCCTTTGTAACAGACAAGTTTCCGTATGAAACTCTGATACTTCGAAAGAGATTGTCCGTTTTGTACACGAAGTGCATCCAGTTTTTGCCGTAACCCTCTCTACTTTTCTTGCACATGCTATGTGGGTGAAATGATGATACCATGCCAACTTTCAACCTTTTCAGATTTCATTTGAAATGCTTTTCAATTTTAGGGTCTTATAGCTCAAAATAATCAGTAAATGCATGAAAAATAACAAATGAAGTCAGAAAGGGTTGAAAATTGATGATGTGGCTTTGAATGGTGCATTTTGAACACAGAAAAACTATGGAGTTCAAATAAGTTCAAAAAAATGAAATCCCTTTGTAACAGACGAGTTTCCGTATGAAACCCTGATACTTCGAAAGAGATTGTCCATTTTCTACACGAAGTGCATCCAGTTTTTGCCGTAACCCTCTCTACTTTCTTACACATGCTATGTGGGTGAAATGATGATACCATGCCAACTTTCAACCTTTTCAGAGTTCATTTGAAATGCTTTTCAATTTCAGGGTCTTATAGCTCAAAATAATCAGTAAATGCATGAAAAATAACAAATGAAGTCAGAAAGTGCTGAAAATTGATGATGTGGCTTTGAATGGTGCATTTTGAACACTGAAGCTAAGCGACGTGTAGGTGAGCATTGCGCCTCTCCGTCATGGTCTCTGCACTCATGGCTTATAAACCGCTGCGACTGCCTCTCGCTTGGCGAGGTGGGACTAAAAAACAGGTGCAGAAAGAATCAACTAAAAAACTCAATTACCGGTTCATTGCACGAACCGGTACTAAAGGTGCTCGTGGGATCCAGCCTTAGAACCGGTACTAAATGAAATGCCTTTGTAACAGCCTTATAACCGGTATTAAAGGAATCAACCAAAAAGCTTTTATAAACCTCTAGTATTATTGAAACTAAAATTATATAAAATTGATGCAACTAAAATTATCAAAGTATTTTCTGTTCAAAATCATTAAAAGCAAAAAGAATTTTCATAAAGAACTTTTTTTGTTAGAAACTTTAATAGTGAAAAGAATTATCATAAAATAAAATAAATAAGTAATTAGAAACAAAATAAAATAAAATAAATAAGTATTTTGTTGTAAGTAGAAACAAAACAAAATAAATAAAGCAAAAAATAAAACAAAAAATGGGAAAAATAAAATATTTGCCTCCTACTGGGCCACCACGGCCTGAATACGACTAGAAACCCATCCATGGGCCAGGATTCAGGCCCGCAGAAGGCCCAGTAGGCCCATCAGGCATAGCAGTCACAATTAGGCCCGTAAGCCTGCAATGGAGAGGAGCTCGAGAGGGGTGCGGCAGGGGGGCTTATAAACCACTGCGCACTCCGTTCAACTAGCGAGGTAGGACTAAACTCCCACCACCACGCCGCTGTGCAAGGCCTTTGGCCCCGGTTGGTGGCACCAACCGAGACTAAAGGGGTGCAGTGGTACCGGTTCATGGCACCAACCGGGACCAATGCCCCCCTTTAGTCCCGGTTGGCGCCACCAACCGGGACCAAAGGCCTCTGCTTCCCACCCTTTGGGCTGCTGAAAAGAGACCTTTGGTCCCGGTTGGTGGCACCAACCGGTACTAAAGGGGGCATTTGTTTCGGTTGGTGCCACGAACCGGAACCAATGCCCTGGGTATATAAGAAAACACTTAGCAGTTTCGACGAAATCCATCACTTCTTCTCCCCCGATGACCCTGCTCCTCCTCGTCGCCGTCGCCGCCCGACGCCCCTGCTCCACCTTGCCGTCGTCGCCGCCACCGACGTCGTCAGGCTG
The DNA here is from genome assembly GCF_002575655.3 of Aegilops tauschii subsp. strangulata. NCBI lineage: Eukaryota > Viridiplantae > Streptophyta > Magnoliopsida > Poales > Poaceae > Aegilops > Aegilops tauschii. The sequence continues at coordinate 646,702,080 of NC_053041.3, read as the reverse complement.
CTCAACGTCGCCGTCACCCCCGCCACCGACGCCGTCAGGATGCTCAATGTCGTCGCCGCCGCTGACGCCCTCTGCCCCGACGCCCTTGCTCCTCCTCGTCGCCGTCACCGCCCTCTGCCGTCGCCGTCGCCCCTGCTCCACCATGCCCCGCCGCCCCCTGTGAGCACCAGCCTCCTCCCGCGCCCCTCCCCTGTCCCGCGCCCCTGCGCCCCGCTCTGCCGGCGCCGGCGCCGGCCCCTCCGCCCCTGTGCGGTGCTATTATATTTGTAGATGTTTTTTGATGCTATTCTTAGATGTTTTTACATGTTTTTTAGATTATTTTAGTTTATGTTTAGTTTAGTTTTAAGATTAGGAAAATTTCAGATGTGTAGTTATATTTATTTAGATGTATAGTTAATCTAGATGTTGTAATTTGTTCATAAAAATCGTGCACTTTTGTATAGAAACTTTATTTTTTTTCATATGTACGAAAATGTAGAGTGAAAATAAAACAAACATATAAGAAAAAACAAAGGAAAAAAATGAAGAAGGAAAAGAAAACTGCCCGGCCCGGCCACCGCCGCATTTTCATAAAGTGTTTCCACCGAGTCCACGTCGCACCGATCGAGCACCCGCGGCGAAGCAAGTCTTTTTTTAAGGTAGTTCTTTGTTAAAGTGAGGAAGGACGTCGGACATTACATGAGGCGGGGGGGGGGGGGGGGTCGAGGGTCGAGGGTCGAGGGTCATCGAGGGGTCGAGGGTCGTCGAGGGTTCGAGGGGCGAGGGTCGTCGAGGGTCGAGGAAGCGTTGCCCAGGCCACCCCAAACCCAGGAGAAGCTAGGTCAACTTTTTGCCACTAATATATCCACCTGCTTCATGTTTAGAAAAGTGTATATATGTATGTATGTTCTCTGTGTATATATGTTCATATATGCAAAAGTTAGATTTTTAGAAAAGTTTTATCTATATATGTTCTCTGATTTATATATACCCCCTCTCGACCGTGATAACTTATACCTCGGGAGCACCTCCCCGGCCCTCTCGCTCGAACAAAACTCTCGAGGACACCCAAACCCTAGAAAAAACGATGTCGGTCTCCTACCCCCTCCCGCCGCGCCCCTACCCGACAAACTCTCTCGAGGCCACCCAAATTTACTAAGTTAAAAGAGCGTTGTCGTCGAGGCCACCCCAAACCCTTGAAGCGTTGTCAAGGCCACCCCAAACCCTTGAAGCGTTGCCGATCGAGGCCACCGCAAACCCTAGAGAAGCAGCGTCGAGGCCACTAATATGATTCCTTATTGTGATTAGCTAGCTACTTCTACGTTTGCCACTAATATATTCATCTGTCATGTTTGAATAATAATTGCGATGTTGTAAATATTTGCAGAAACTATGGACCCCCAAGACGAAGCAACAGAAGCGGTGTTGGGGGACATAATCGCACACGGAAGTGATGCCGTCTTCTCGTTTCTCACCGACACTGATGGTCTGGAAGAACAGGGTGAAGAAGCAGACTACGGTGATCGAACAATGGAGGAGGAAGGACATGATCATGATGGCTCCGGTGACCCAATGCCGGTGCAAGAAGGACACCATGATGACGGCTCCAGTGACCGAATGGAGTCCGGCCAGGTATATATATATATTAATTAAGCATGTGCTGACTATAGCTAGCTAATTGATGCATTAATTGTTTTTGGTATGTACACATATTAATGAACTCTCGTCTTTCTCCTTTTTTCTAGCCCTCCGGATCGAGCACAACTTCGGTAAAGAGACGAGGCCCGAAGAAAAAGTTGTGCTCGGATGAAAGGTTTGAGATCATAGAAACCGCGCGCGATGGCCAACCGATTGAACCCATCCGGACAAAGGAAGCATTTGCTGCTCAGTGCGGGGTTCTTGTTAGGGACAAGATCCCGATCAGCATCCACCAATGGTTTAAGCCAGCTAAAGAAGACCCTGAGGTGTCTTATGTCTCCGATATGCAGAAAGATGATCTTTGGACCGCGCTGAAGGCAAATTTCACCCTACCGCCAGATGAGGATCCGGAGAAGCCAGTTAAAGAGCAATTGATCAAGTCTCATGCTCTTAAGAAGATGGCAGAATTATTCAGGAGGTGGAAGAATGAGCTGAAAAAATTTGTCGACAAAGAAGAGACACCAGAATTCACCGGCCGGTATGAGAAGATCAGAGATCACTGGCCCGCATTTGTGGCCCACAAGACATCAGACAAGAGTAAGAAGATGTCAATGACAAATAAGAAAAATGCTGCGAAGAAGAAGCTTCACCATCGCACGGGGTCAGGTGGCTACCTCAAAGCCCGGCCGTTGTGGGCCAAGGCTGAGAATGACCTGATTGATAAAGGGGTCGAACCAGAGACATTGAACTGGCCAGACCGTTGCCGGACTTGGTTTTTCGGTGTTGGCGGAACCTTGGACCCTGTATCAGGGAAGTGCGTTTGGACGGACGAGCAAATGAGAATACCAGTCACGAGGCTTTAGGAGTATATCGATGCAGCCCAGTGATGACCCACAAGTATAGGGGATCTATCATAGTCCTTTTGATAAGTAAGAGTGTCGAACCCAACGAGGAGCAGAAGGAAATGATAAGCGGTTTTCAGCAAGGTATTCTCTGCCAGTACTGAAATAAGTGGTAACAGATAGTTTTGTGATAGGATAATTTGTAACGAGCAACAAGTAACAAAAGTAAATAAAGTGCAGCAAGGTGGTCCAATCCTTTTTGTAGCAAAGGACAAGCCTGGACAAACTCTTATATAGAGAAAAGCGCTCCCGAGGACACATGGGAATTATCGTCAAGCTAGTTTTCATCACGTTCATATGATTCGCGTTCGGTACTTTGATAATTTGATATGTGGGTGGACCGGTGCTTGGGTGCTGTTCTTACTTGAACAAGCATCCCACTTATGATTAACCTCTATTGCAAGCATCCGCAACTACAACAAAAGTATTAAGGTAAACGTAACCATAGCATGAAACATATGGATCCAAATCAGCCCCTTACGAAGCAACGCATAAACTAGGGTTTAAGCTTCTGTCACTCTAGCAACCCATCATCTACTTATTACTTCCCAATGCCTTCCTCTAGGCCCAAATAATGGTGAAGTGTTATGTAGTCGACGTTCACGTAACACCACTAGAGGATAGACAACATACATCTCATCAAGATATCGAACGAATACCAAATTCACATGACTACTAATAGCAAGACTTCTCCCATGTCCTCAGGAACAAACGTAACTACTCACAAAGCATATTCATGTTCATAATCAGAGGGGTATTAATATGCATATAGGATCTGAACATATGATCTTACACCAAATAAACCAACTAGCATCAACTACAAGGAGTAATCAACACTACTAGCAACCTACTAGTACCAATCCCGGACTTGGAGACAAGAATTGGATACAAGAGATGAACTAGGGTTTTGAGAGGAGATGGTGCTGGTGAAGATGTTGATGGAGATTGCCCTCTCCCGATGAGAGGAGCGTTGGTGATGACGATGGCGATGATTTCCCCCTCCCGGAGGGAAGTGTCCCCGGCAGAACAGCTCTGCCGGAGCCCTAGATTGGTTCCGCCAAGGTTCCGCCTCGTGGCGGCGGAGTCTCGTCCCAAAAGGTTGCTTATGATTTTTCCTCGACGAAAGACTTCATATAGCAGAAGATGGCCACCGGAGAGCCAACAGGGGGCCCACGAGGCAGGGGGCGCGCCCTGGGGGGTAGGGCGCGCCCCCCACCCTCGTGGGCAGGTGGTGGCCCCCTGTACTTCTTCCGCTCAGTATTTTTTATTATTTCCAAAAATGACTTTCGTGGAGTTTCAAGATTTTTGGAGTTGTGCAGAATAGGCCTCTAATATTTGCTCCTTTTCCAGCCCAGAATTCCAGCTGCCGGCATTCTCCCTCCTTATGCAAACGTTGTAAAATAAGAGAGAATAGGCATAAGTATTGTGAAATAACGTGTAATAACAGCCCATAATGCAATAAATATCGATATAAAAGCATGATGCAAAATGGACGTATCAACTCCCCCAAGCTTACACTTCGCTTGTCCTCAAGCGAAAGCCGATAACGATAAATATGTCCACATGTTTAGAGGTAGAGGTGTCGATAAAATAAAATACGGACATGAGGGCATCATGATTATTCTCATAACAGCAACATATATGGATATTGTCATATGATTTCTTATGCTCAAGTAATAATATATTCACAATGCAGAGTATGAAGCAGAAACTTTATTGAGAACTAACAAACTATAACCTCATTCATTGAAGCAATCGCAATGTATCATAACATCAGAAAGAGTCTTTGTCAGAGCTTTCTAGAAAGTCCACATACTCAACTATAATTTAGTCTTTCATAATTGCTAACACTCATGCAATACTTGTGGTTACGGAGTTTAAACCGGACACAGAGAAAGATAGGGGCTTATAGTTTCGCCTCCCAACCTTTTACCTCAGGGGTAATGTCAACAATAATAACTCATGCTGACTTACATCCAATTAGATATATCTATCAGGATCTTTCGAACATCCCGTGCTTGCCAAAGGATAAAATGTAAAAAGGAAAGGTGAAGATCACCATGACTCTTGCATAAGGTAGAAGATAATAGTAACAGATAGGCCCTTCGCAGAGGGAAGCAGAGGTTGCCATGCGCTTTCGGGGTTGGATGCACAAAATCTTAATGCCAAAGAACGTCACTTTATATTGCCACTTGTGATATGAACCTTTATTATGAAGTCCGTCGCTTTTATTTATTCCACATCACAAGATCGTATAAAGCTTATTTCCTCCACACCAATCAATCATACACATTTAGAGAACAATTTTTATTGCTTGCACCGATGGCAACTTACTTGAAGGATCTTACTCAATCCATAGGTAGATATGGTGGACTCTCATGGCAAAACTGGTTTAAGGGTTTTTTGGAAGCACAAGTAGTATCTCTACTTGGTGCTAAGAATTTGGCTAGCATGAGGGGGAAAGGCAAGCTCAACATGTTGGATGATCCATGACAATATACTTTATCTCAGATATAAGAAAACATAACCCATTACGTTTTCTTCCTTGTCCAACATCAACTCTTTAGCATGTCATATTTTAATGAGTGATCCCAATCATAAAAGATGTCCATGATAATATATTTATATGTGAAACCTCTCTTTCTTTATTACTTCCTATTAATTGCAATGATGACCAAAGCTATGTTTGCCAACTCCCAACAACTTTTAATCATCATACCCTTTATATGTGAAGTCATTACTCTCAATAAGATCAATATGATCTCTTTATTTATTTTTATTCCTTTTCTCTTATTCACTCAAGATCATAGCAAAATAATCAAGCCCTTGACTCAACACTAATCTTTATTATATATAGCTCACGGACTCGATTACATAGAGAGATCATAAAGCAAAACTCAAAACTAGATCATGCCATAAACTTTATTCTACTAGATCAAGATACTACTAATAGGATCGAACTAAGAAAAATGGTAAAGATAGGAGATGTGATGGTGATACGATACCGGGGCATCTCCCCCAAGCTTGGCAGTTGCCAAGGGGAGTGCCCATACCCATGTGATTATGTCTCCTTCTTTGGTGATGGTGATGTGATATTCTTGGCGATAATGCCCCTCAGGATACGATTCTCTTCCTCGAGCTTATTGAGTTGTTGCTTGAGATCCATTATCTCCTTACGAAGCTTCCCTGTAACGGCTAAAGCTCCTTGCACCCAAGGGTGTTGCATAGCTGCGGGAGAACAAGTAACACTTTTCTTCATATTTTCATAAGAAAGAAATCTAACATTGGAAGGGATAACCGAGTTTGGAATAGTTGAGCTCTGTAGTTCCCCCATAGTGAACCCAGCTCGGAAGCGAGAAGTGACTTCTTGATCCTCCATGGCATCTATCCTCATTAAGTCAGCCTCCATCTCTTCCTCCGTTGCTGGCCCAAAGTGGTCAGCATCACTGTTTGCCCTTGGTTCCGATGCCGGATGAGAAACTCGGCTCTCCCCGACTGACTCTTGAGAAGACATCTTGCTCTAATCTGCAGCAGCAATAGCTCGAAACAAGAACAGAGGATAATTGCGTGATACGGGAGTGAAAACCTTCGGGAGATTATATTATGAATTTTTACCGACCAAAATACGTATCGTGCAAGAAAACGGAGTCCGGAGAGCACACGAGGTGCCCACGAGGTAGGGGGCGCGCCCTCCACCCTCGTGGAGCCCTCGTGTCCATCCCGGACTGCTTCTTATTTTTCTATTTTTCTAAATATTCCAAAACGGAGAAATATTGCCATAAAAACTGTTTTGGAGTCGGTTTACTTACCGTACCACATACCTATTCCTTTTCGGAGTCTGAAATGTTCCGGAAAGTGTCTCTTATGTATTCCTCTGGGGTTACGGTTTCAATAACATTGATTTCAACATTTATAGGATTACCTGAGATATAATGTTTGATTCTTTGACCGTTCACCACCTTCGGATTTGTGCCTTCGAAGTTGTTGATTTTTATGGCACCGGAACGATAGACCTCCTCGATAACGTAAGGACCTTCCCATTTAGAGAGAAGTTTTCCTGCAAAAAATCTTAAACGATAGTTGTATAGCAATACATAGTCACCTGCATTAAACACACGCTTTTGTATCCTTTTGTCATGCCACCTTTTAACTTTTTCTTTAAACAACTTGGCATTTTCATAGGCTTGGGTTCTCCATTCATCAAGTGAGCTAATATCAAATAACCTCTTCTCACCGGCAAGTTTGAAATCATAATTGAGCTCTTTAATAGCCCAATAGGCCTTATGTTCTAGTTCGAGAGGTAAGTGACATGCTTTACCATAAACCATTTTATACGGAGACATACCCATAGGACTTTTATATGCAGTTCTATAGGCCCATAATGCATCATCAAGTTTCTTGGACCAATTCTTTCTAGATCTATTAACAGTCTTTTGCAAAATTAATTTGAGCTCTCTATTACTCAATTCTACTTGACCACTAGACTGCGGGTGATAAGGAGATGCGATTCTATGATTAACATCATACTTAGCAAGCATTTTTTGGAAAGCACCATGAATAAAATGTGAACCACCATCAGTCATTAAATATCTAGGGACTCCAAACCTCGGAAAAATAACTTCCTTGAGCATCTTAATAGAAGTGTTATGATCAGCACTACTAGTTGGAATAACTTCTACCCACTTAGTAACGTAATCAACAGCAACTAAAATATGTGTATAACCATTAGAGGCAGGAAAAGGTCCCATATAATCAAAGCCCCAAACATCAAATGGTTCAATAACGAGTGAATAGTTCATAGGCATTTCTTGACGTTTACTAATATTAGCAATTCTTTGACATTCATCACAAGATAAGACAAACTTACTGGCATCCTTGAAGAGAGTAGGCCAATAAAAACCAGATTGCAATACCTTATGTGCAGTTCTGTCTCCAGGGTGGTGTCCTCCATATTCCTCGGAGTGACACTTGCGTAGGATCTGTTCCTGTTCATGCTTAGGTACACAACGTCTAATAACACCATCTACTCCTTCTTTATAAAGATGTGGGTCATCCCAAAAGTAATGTCTCAAATCGTAGAAAAACTTTTCCTTTTGCTGGTATGTGAAACTAGGTGGTATAAATTTAGCAACAATGTAATTAGCATAATCAGCATACCATGGAGTACTACTAGAGACATTTATGACATTTAATTGCTCATCAGGAAAGCTATCATCAATAGGTAGTGGGTCATCAAGAACATTTTCTAACCTAGACAAGTTGTCTACAACGGGGTTCTCAGCTCCCTTTCAATCAACAATGTGCAAATCAAATTCTTGTAGCAAGAGAACCCATCTAATAAGTCTAGGTTTAGCATCTTTCTTTTCCATAAGATATTTAATAGCAGCATGATCCGTGTGAATAGTTACTTTAGAATCAACAATATAAGGTCTGAACTTATCACAAGCAAATACGACTGCTAAAAATTCTTTTTCAGTAGTAGCATAATTTCTCTGAGCATTATCTAGAGTCTTACTAGCATATTGAATAACATTTAATTTCTTATCAACTCTTTGCCCTAGAGCAACACCTACAACATAATCACTAGCATCACACATAATTTCAAAGGGTAAATTCCAATCTGGTGGCTGAACAATAGGTGCAGAGATCAATGCTTTCTTAAGTATTTCAAATGCTTCTACACAATCATCATCAAAGACAAATGGTATATCTTTTTGTAATAAATTAGTCAGAGGCCGAGAAATTTTGGAGAAGTCCTTAATGAACCTCCTATAAAAACCGGCGTGACCAAGGAAACTTCTTATACCTTTGATGTCCTTGGGACATGGCATCTTTTCAATAGCATCAACCTTGGCTTTATCAACTTCACTACCTCTTTCAGAAACTTTATGCCCCAAGACAATACCTTCATTAACCATAAAGTGGCACTTTTCCCAATTCAAGACAAGATTAGTTTCTTCACATCTCCACAAAACTTGATCAAGGTTGTTCAAGCAATCATCAAAAGAGGATCCATAGACGGAGAAGTCTTCCATGAAAACCAAACAAATCTTTTCACAAAAGTTAGAGAATATAGCCATCATGCATCTTTGAAAGGTAGCAGGTGCATTACATAAACCAAAAGGCATACGTCTGTAAGCAAAAGTACCAAAAGGGCAAGTAAAAGTAGTCTTTGATTGATCATTGGCTGACACAGGTATTTGAGAGAAACCAGAATAACCATCTAGAAAGCAAAAATGTGTATGTTTAGATAATCTTTCTAGCATTTGATCGATAAAAGGTAAGGGGTAATGATCCTTTTAGTAGCCTTATTTAATTTGCGGAAATAAATTACCATCCTATAACCTATAATAATTCTTTGCGGGATCAACTCATCTTTATCATTAGGAACGACAGTAATACCTCCCTTCTTAGGGACACAATGGACGGGACTTACCCACTGACTATCAGCAACGGGATAAATTATACCTGCCTCAAGGAGCTTTAGTATTTCTTTTCTTACCACTTCCTTCATCTTCGGATTCAGCCGTTGATGATCACGAACTGGTTGGCATCTTCTTCCAAATTTATTTTATGTTGACATAGAGTGGGACTAATGCCCTTAAGATCATCAAGAGTATATCCAATAGCAGCACGGTGCTTCTTCAGAGTTTTCAATAATCTTTCTTCTTCATGCTCTGAAAGTTTAGCACTTATAATAACAGGATATATCTTTTTTTCATCAAGATAAGCATATTTAAGAGTATCAGGTAAAGGTTTGAGCTCAAACACGGGATCACCCTTGGGTGGAGGAGGATCCCCTAGGATTTCAACAGGCAAATTGTGTTTCAGGATAGGTTCCTGTTTAAAGAATACTTCATCTATTTCCCTTCTTTCATTCATAAACATATCATTTTCATGGTCTAGCAAATATTGTTCTAAAGGATCACTAGGAGGTACGGAAATAGAAGCAAGACCAATAATTTCATCCTTACTAGGCAATTCTTCTTCACGGTGTTGTCTACTAAATTTAGAAAAGTTGAAATCATGAGACATATCACCCAAACCAATAGTAACAACATCCTTTTCGCAATCTATCCTGGCATTAACGGTGTTCAAGAAGGGTCTACCAAATATAATGGGACAAAAGCTATCTTGTGGGGAACCAAGAACAAGAAAATCAGCAGGATATTTAGTTTTCCCACACAAGACTTCAACATCTCTAACAATTCCCTTTGGTGAAATAGTATCTCTATTGGCAAGTTTAATTGTGACATCAATATCTGCTCCACACAAGACTTCAACATCTCTAACAATTCCCTTTGGTGAAATAGTATCTCTATTGGCAAGTTTAATTGTGACATCAATATCTGCTATCTCAGCAGGTGCAATATCATGCATAATTTCTTTGTATAAGTCATAAGGTATTGCACTTACACTAGCACCCATATCACACAAGCCATGATAACAATGATCTCCTATTTTAACAGAAATAACAGGCATGCCTACCACAGGTCTATGTTTATCTTTAGCACAAGGTTTGGCAATTCTAGCAGTTTCACCGCAGAAATAAATAACATGCCCATCAATATTATCAGCCAAGAGATCTTTAACAATAGCAATATTAGGTTCAACTTTAACTTGCTCAGGAGGGTTATAAGTTCTAATATTGCTTTTACGAACCACAGTTGAAGCTTTAGCATGATCCTTTATTCTAACAGGGAAAGGTGGTTTCTCAACATAAGAAGTAGGAACAATAGGATCATTATAAGTGACAGTCTTTTCTTCAACTTTAATAGGTGCAGCTACTTTTACTTCTATGGGAGGATGATATTTAAACCACTTCTCCTTGGGGAGATCAACATAAGTAGCAAAGGATTCACAGAAAGAAGCTACTATCTCAGAGTCAAGTCCATATTTAGTGCTAAACTTACGGAAAACATCGGTATCCATAAAAGATTTAACACAATCAAACTTAGGTGTCATACCTGACTCCTTAACTTCCTCGAGATCCCAATCTTCTGAGTTGCGTTTAATTCTATCCAATAAATTCCATTTGAATTCAATAGTCTTCATCATAAAAGAGCCAGCACAAGTAGTATCGAGCATGGTGCGATTGTTATCAGAAAGCCGAGCATAAAAACTTTGAATAATTATTTCTCTTGAGAGCTCATGATTGGGGCATGAATATAACATTGATTTAAGCCTCCCCCAAGCTTGAGCGATGCTTTCTCCTTCGCGAGGCCAAAAATTATATATATAATTGCGATCACGATGAACAAGATGCATAGGATAAAACTTCTGATGAAATTCCAATTTCAATCGTTTGTAGTTCCATGACCCCATATCATCACATAGCCTATACCATGTCGATGCATCTCCCTTCAAAGATAAAGGGGAGACCTTCTTCTTAATAACATCACCGGGTATACCTGCAAGCTTAAATAATCCACAAACTTCATCCACATAGATTAGGTGCTCATCAGGATGCTTTGTTCCATCTCCTGCAAAAGGATTAGCTAGCAGTTTTTCTAACATACCCGAAGGAACTTCAAAGGGGACATTTTCATTTTCAATAGGTCCAGTAGGTTGAGGAGCAACTCTTTGCTCTACTGGTCGGGGTGAAGATACCCTGAACAAGCCCCTCAGAGGATTACTTTCCATAGTAACAAGTGACAGTAAATTCGGCACACTATATAAATTTTTCCTTACCAAATTCCACCTACCAAAGGCGCTTCACTCCCTGGCAACGGCGCCAGAAAAGAGTCTTGATGACCCACAAGTATAGGGGATCTATCGTAGTCCTTTCGATAAGTAAGAGTGTCGAACCCAACGAGGAGCAGAAGGAAATGATAAGCGGTTTTCAGCAAGGTATTCTCTGCCAGTACTGAAATAAGTGGTAACAGATAGTTTTGTGATAGGATAATTTGTAACGAGCAACAAGTAACAAAAGTAAATAAAGTCCAGCAAGGTGGCCCAATCCTTTTTGTAGAAAAGGGCAAGCCTGGACAAACTCTTATATAGAGGAAAGCGCTCCCGAGGACACATGGGAATTATCGTCAAGCTAGTTTTCATCACGTTCATATGATTCGCGTTCGGTACTTTGATAATTTGATATGTGGGTGGACCGGTGCTTGGGTGCTGTTCTTACTTGAACAAGCATCCCACTGATGATTAACCTCTATTGCAAGCATCCGCAACTACAACAAAAGTATTAAGGTAAACCTAACCATAGCATGAAACATATGGATCCAAATCAGCCCCTTACGAAGCAACACATAAACTAGGGTTTAAGCTTCTGTCACTCTAGCAACCCATCATCTACTTATTACTTCCCAATGCCTTCCTCTAGGCCCAAATAATGGTGAAGTGTTATGTAGTCGACGTTCACATAACACCACTAGAGGATAGACAACATACATCTCATCAAAATATCGAACGAATACCAAATTCACATGACTACTAATAGCAAGACTTCTCCCATGTCCTCAGGAACAAACGTAACTACTCACAAAGCATATTCATGTTCATAATCAGAGGGGTATTAATATGCATACAGGATCTGAACATATGATCTTCCACCAAATAAACCAACTAGCATCAAATACAGGGAGTAATCAACACTACTACAACCTACTAGTACCAATCCCGGACTTGGAGACAAGAATTGGATACAAGAGATGAACTAGGGTTTTGAGAGGAGATGGTGCTGGTGAAGATGTTGATGGAGATTGCCCTCTCCCGATGAGAGGAGCGTTGGTGATGACGATGGCGATGATTTCCCCCTCCCGGAGGGAAGTGTCCCCGGCAGAACAGCTCTGCCAGAGCCCTAGATTGGTTCCGCCAAGGTTCCGCCTCGTGGCGGCGGAGTCTCGTCCCGAAAAGTTGCTTATGATTTTTTCCTCAACGTAAGACTTCATATAGCAGAAGATGGCCACCGGAGAGCCAACAGGGGGCCCATGAGGCAGGGGGCACGCCCTGGGGGGTTGGGCACGCCCCCCACCCTCCTGGGCAGGTGGTGGCCCCCCTGACGTATTTCTTCCGCTCAGTATTTTTTATTATTTCCAAAAATGACTTTCGTGGATTTGTAGGACTTTTGGAGTTGTGCAGAATAGGCCTATAATATTTGCTCCTTTTCCAGCCCAGAATTCCAGCTGTCGGCATTCTCCCTCCTTATGCATACTTTGTAAAATAAGAGAGAATATGCATAAGTATTGTGACATAACGTGTAATAACAGCCCATAATGCAATAAATATCGATATAAAAGCATGATGCAAAATGGACGTATCACCCAGCAAGGGACGTTCGTTCCAGACAGAGAGAACGACGAGCTCACAATGGCCCTCGGGAATCCTGAGCACCCTGGACGGACACGAGGCACGCCAGGCTCCGTTCCGTGGAAGGCTGGGTTTCCGGACGTAGGCGGTTACAAATGCCAGGGGAGGAGGAAGAAAGTGGAGCATATCCAACTGCAGGCGCTGCATGCTAGAGTACAAGCGATAGAGGATCGAGAAGCAAATCACAGCAAACGACCTGCCGAAGCTTCCCCCGAAGCTACCCCGCCATCTCAGCGTAGAAGCAGCATGGCTTCCACCAAGCTGCTTCAGCAGGAGCCTGTCTTCATGGCTCCTGCTAGCTACCCCGTGGATGCTATCACGGAGTCTCAACATTGCCACCTTATGGCGCAATGGATGAAACTGAAAGTCAAGGCGGCTGTTGGCTCTGTTGCACCTCCTGAACCTGGCGCAACCTATCACTGCCGGCCGATTCCAGAAGGATATGCTAGGGTGATGGTGGATGAAATAACAGACGGATTTGAGGACCTCGAGCTTGACCACCCTACGGGTGAATAGAAGACTCGGATGGGTTCTTCTCTGAAGACTCCATGCCTATGGCGGAAGGAGCTCATCAACCTTCCGAACTAGACGCCTCCGCCTCCTCCTCCTCCTCCGGCGAGTCAGGGCACTCCGCCTCCTCCTCCGGCGAGTGATCAGGGCACTCAGCCTCCTTCTCCGGCGCGTGGCGGCACTCCGCCTCCTTCTCCGCCTGCGCCGGCGCGCCCGAGCAGCCAGCCTCCTCCTTCTCCGCCTCGCCAGCAAGGGCGGAAGAGACCCGCCGCTGCTACGGCTGCTCCGGCGCGTAAGCCTTCTCCTCCGCCTCGTAAGCAAGCACGAAAGAAGACAGCCGCAGCCGCTCCGTCTGCTCCGGCGTCTAGCAGTACAGCCAGAGACGGGAGGCAACACAGATTCGGTCCATCTCTCAAGCCTCTAGAGAAGTTACCATACGAGATGACCGAGAAGGAAAACGCGGAGATCTGTCAAGCCCAAGTTACAAACTTCTTTGAAGGGGTGAAAGCAAAGAAACATCCACCTCCGAAGGAGAAGATAGATCCGGTGAAAGCAAAGCGCACTATCGATGCCCTGAAGAAACCACCACCGTCTCCGCCGCAATCCAACTATGATCGCATTATTGAAAGGACATATATCGAAGAGGATCGGTCGGGAAGTACTGTCAGTGATCAAAGGTTAGCAGAACGATGAGCTGGGAAAAAATTGCCTAGCTTGGCGAACAAGCGAACCAATCGTGCCCCCCGCTGAAGGTGTCTAGCGATATCGTCGCTAATGATCTGAGGATGGTGCCCGGTTATAACAATCTTGGAGATTACCTGCCCGGCGATGTACATTATGATTTGTTGGAGGTGGAAGAACACTTACGGGAAGCCTCTCGTCAAAGATGAAAGATCTCTAACAATGATGATGCGAAGATTCCATGATTGGTACATGAAAATCTGCAGAGAGTCTGGGAGGAGGAATATTTTGACGCTGAGAGTTAAAGAGGAGCATGACCTCGTTGGAATTGATCTATTGAATGTTCCATTTGAGGATTTCTTCCAGTTTTTCAATCAAATGGCCCTCGATAAATTAACGGTCACTTGCTACTATCTGTAAGTACTACTTCTGTCATTAAGTCTCTATATATAGGTTAGCTCTTTCATTGCATGTATTTTTAATTATCCTCACTATATTATGCAGATTGAAGATCGCCGAATTGAAGAAAAGACAAATCGGTGATATTGGGTTCATTAACACAAATCTCATAGATGCATATATGGTTGAATTTCAGGCCAGAGATACCGAGGCCAAGTTGCCACAATCGTTCGTATTAAATCAAAACAAAGCTATAATACTCTTTCCTTACAACTTCAAGTGAGTGTTACTGTCTTGTGCATATTCGGTTTCCCTTATTAGTCGAGGTTATAGTAATGTAATTGATGAGTTATGCATGCGTGCGCAGGTTCCACTATATTCTCCTGGAGATTAAGCTTGAGCAGGGACTAGTAACCGTCTTAGACTCGAGACGAAAAGATCCCCAGGAGTATGCGGACATGACTGAAATGGTAGAGAAGTAATTAAGTTAAATCAATCATTATCGCACCATATCGGCAACTTTGTTCATTTCCTGATATCGAGTAATTGTTTTCTTTGTCTCGCAGGGTTTGGAAAAAATTCACCTCAAAAGCTCCGGGACTGCCGAAGAAGCTGCAATTTACAGACCCGAAAGTAAGTACTACTAGCTAGTTCCGCGCATCCTCCTAGTGATTCAAGCGCTAGTTTCATCAATACCATTTAGCATGCTTGCTTATCAGTTTGATTGACCTCTATTTCTTGTAAAGTGGTTGTGGCAGGAAGCCAGGAATGATTACTGTGGATACTACGTTTGCGAGTCCATCCGCCACACGACCTGTGAGCGGGGCTACTCTAACAAATAATATGAAGTGCGTAAGCAATAATATTCACAATTTTATTTTATTACCATCATTTGTGTTGAGTTTCATTCATTCATATATAAGTATTGACCCCCTTCTTCAAATTTAGATGTTTCGGATGCGGAATGAACTCCTAGCACCAGATCGCATGCGAGCAGTTCAAGAGGAATTGGCGGCATTCTTTCTTGACCACGTGATCGATAAAGACGGAGAATACCATGTGGACCTTGAGTTCATATCTAATTAGGGGGTTATATTGTAAGAGATCTTAATATTGTATATATGTAGCCAGTAGCGTCAGATAGACGATATACGAAAACTTGTTGTTCGACCAATCTCTCGGAGAAGGAGAGGTCGATATCACTTCTCTCTGTATGCATATGTTCATGACGATCTTTTGTTTCTTTCATTTGCTTACTAGCTAGCGTGTCGAGTCCACTCTATACGTATAGTACGTAGCGTCGACCAAGCATGGAGATAAGAGAGGACACTTCTCTCTATTAATTAGCTAGCTAACACAATATATGAAACACCTAAATTAACCCCCCAAAACCCCATAACCCCCCCCCCCTTCAAAAAAAAAACAAAAACCATAGCCACTGAAATGCTGACGCGTGGACGCTTATTGGTCCCGGTTGGTGCTACCAACCGGGACCAAAGTCCCTCCTGCCTGGGCTCGCCGCAGCGGCCAGGTGGAGGCCCATCTGTCCCGGTTCGTATAAGAACCGGGACTGAAGGCCTAGGGCTTTAGTAACAACCCTTTAGTCCCGGATCCAAAACCGGGACAGATGGGCCTTACGAACCGGGACAAATGGCCCTTTTTCTACTAGTGCAAGGGAGGGTAGGTGCACGAGGCTACCATTCCGCCTCACCGTGTTGCCTTCCTCTACTGCATTGTGCCCGACCACCTCCACCATCTTTGTAGCCTGCCTGGTGTGGAGGAAAAAGAAAAATCTT
This sequence comes from Aegilops tauschii subsp. strangulata, assembly GCF_002575655.3. NCBI lineage: Eukaryota > Viridiplantae > Streptophyta > Magnoliopsida > Poales > Poaceae > Aegilops > Aegilops tauschii. The sequence goes on along the minus strand of NC_053041.3, from coordinate 646,685,858 downwards.
TAAAACACCACAAATTATTTTACCTGCAAATTTCGCATGAGTATGTGTAATGTCAATGCAACAATTTATTTATTATCTTGTAGACTTATCTTGTCTTGGTACGTGTGATGTTACCCATAGTGTGAGTAACATACTATGTTACCACATGCCTCTTTTTTCTCATTAATTACTTGCCACATCATTTATTTTGCCTAAATATGTGTGATGTTATCACTTATGTTACTCCCACTAATACTACCCATAGTGAGAATAATTTCAGCAGTAACATAAGGTCCAACTCGACAAATTTGCTTATGTGGCAGTGATTTAATGAGGAGAGAGAGTAACATAAGGTCCAACTCGACAAATCTCTCTCCTCATTAAATATATGCCATGTAAGCAAACTTTTCTTGGGATGTGTTATGTTACTTACTACTCCCTCCGTCCCAAAATTCTCGTCTTAGATTCATCTAGATATGGATGTATCTAATACTAAAACGTGACTTGATACATCCGTATTTAGACAAATCTAAGACAAGAATTTTGGGACGGAGGGAGTATGTTACTCCCACTATGACCAGCCTCATAGTGGGAGTAACATAGGTAGTAACATGCATCTACATGCAATGCCAACTAGGCAAATTGGTGAGTTGGCACATCATTAAATGAGGAAAGAGAGGAAGGTGGTAACTGATACGTCTCCAACGTATCTACAATTTATGAAGTATTCATGCTATTATATTATCCATCTTGGATGTTTAATGGGCTTTACTATGCACTTTTATATTACTTTTGGGACTAACCTATTGACCCAGAGCCCAGTGCCAGTTTCTGTTTTTCCCTTGTTCCAGTGTTTCGCAGAAAAGGAATATCAAACGGAGTCCAAACGGAATGAAATCTTCGGAAAAGTTATTTTTGGAAAGAAAGCAATACGTGAGACTTGGAGTGCACGTCAGGGGATCAACGAGGAAGGCACGAGGCAGGGGGGCACGCCCACCCCCCTGGGCGCGCCCTCCACCGTCGTGGGCCCCTCGTGGCTCCCTTGACGTATTTCTTCCTCCTATATATACCAATATACCCTAAAACCATCGGGGAACAGAATAGATCGGGAGTTCCGCCGCCGCAAGCCTCTGTAGCCACCAAAAATCAATCGGGACCCTGTTTCGGCACCCAGCCGGAGGGGGGAACCCTCACTGGTGGCCATCTTCATCATCCCGGCGCTCTCCATGACAAGGAGGGAGTAGTTCACCCTCGGGGCCGAGGGTATGTACCAGTAGCTATGTGTTTGATCTCTCTCTCTCTCGTGTTCTTGAGGTGATACGATCTTGATGTATCGCGAGCTTTGCTATTATAATTGGATCTTATGATGTTTCTCCCCCTCTACTCTCTTGTAATGGATTGAGTTTTCCCTTTGAAGTTATCTTATCAGATTGAGTCTTTAAGGATTTGAGAACACTTGATGTATGTCTTGTCGTGCTTACCTGTGGTGACAATGGGATGTTCATGTGATCCACTTGATGTAAGTTTTGGTGATCAACTTGCGGGTTCCGCCCATGAACCTATGCATAGGGGTTGGCACACGTTTTCGTCTTGACTCTCCGGTAGAAACTTTGGGGCACTCTTTGAAGTACTTTGTGTTGGTTGAATAGATGAATCTGAGATTGTGTGATGCATATCGTATAATCATACCCACGGATACTTGAGGTGACATTGGAGTATCTTGGTGACATTAGGGTTTTGATTGATTTGTATCTTAAGGTGCTATTCTAGTATGAACTCTATGATAGATTGAACGGAAAGAATAGCTATGTGTTATTTTTCTACGGACTCTTGAATAGATCGAGCAGAAAGAATAACTTTGAGGTGGTTTCGTACCCTACCATAATATCTTCATTTTTTCTTCGCTATTAGTGACTTTGGAGTGACTCTTTGTTGCATGTTGAGGGATAGTTATATGATCCAATTATGTTATTATTGTTGAGAGAACTTGCACTAGTGAAAGTATAAACCCTAGGCCTTGTTTCAACGCATTGCAATGTCATTTACGCTCACTTTTATCATTAGTTACCTTGCTGTTTTTTTATTTTCAGATTACAAAAACCTATATCTACCATCCATATTGCACTTGTATCACCATCTCTTCACCGAACTAGTGCACCTATACAATTTACCATTGTATTGGGTGTGTTGGGGACACAAGAGACTCTTTGTTATTTGGTTGCAAGGTTGTTTGAGAGAGACCATCTTCATCCTACGCCTCCCACGGATTGATAAACCTTAGGTCATCCACTTGAGGGAAAATTTGCTACTGTCCTACAAACCTCTGCACTTGGAGGCCCAACATCTTCTACAAGAAGAAGGTTGTGTTGTAGACATCAAGCTCTTTTCTGGCGCCGTTGCCGGGGAGGTTAGTGCTTGAAGGTATATCTTTAGATCTTGCAATCGAATCTTTTTGTTTCTTGTTTTATCACTAATTTAGTCTATAAAAGAAAACTGCCAAAAAAATGGAATTGAGGTTGCCTCATATGCTTCATCTTTTTAATATCTTTCATGAAAATAAGGATTCCGATAATTGTGCTCAATTGCTAGAGGAAGAATGCATTAAAATGTTTGGCACTAAATCTTTGAATGATGAGCATGATTGCAATGTTGTTAGTATGAATTCTTTGAATACCCATGATGTCAATGATATGCAAAGCCACAAGCTTGGGGATGCTATGTTTGATGAAGATGATATGTTTAGTCCCCCAAGTTTTGATGAGCAAATTTATTGTGATGAAAGCATGCCTCCTATTTATGATGATTATTGTGATGACACGTATGCTATAAAGAATAAACATAACCATGAAACTTGTCATCATGATTTTAATTTTCAATTGGATTATGCTTCACATGATAGTTATTTTGTTGAGTTTGCTCCCACTACTATTCATGAGAAGAAATTTGCTTATGTGGAGAGTAATACAAATTATATACATGTAGATCATGAAAAGAATGCTTTATGTGATGTTTATATTGTTGAATTCATTCATGATGCTACTGAAATTTATTATGAGGGAGGAACATATGCTTGTAGGAATTGCAATAATATCAAGTTTCCTCTCTATGTGTTGAAAATCTTGAAGTTATGCTTGTTTTGCCTTCCTATGCTAGTTGATTATTGTTCCCATAAGTTGTTTGCTCACAAAATCCCTATGCATAGGAAGTGGGCGAGACTTAAATATGCTTTCCATGTGTTTCATGATGCTCTCTTTATGTTTCAATTCTTATCTTTTATACGAGCATCATTGAAATCATCATGCCTAGCTAGAAAGGCATTAAAGAAAAGCGCTTGTTGGAGGCAACCCAATTTTTATTTTAGTTCTTTGCTGTTTGGTTCTGTTTAGTAATAAATAATTGATCTAGCCTCTGGTCAGATGTGGTTTTATGTTTTAATTAGTGTTTGTGCCAAGTAAGACCTATAGGATCTTCTTGGATGATAGTTATTTGATCTTGCTGAAAATTCCAGAAACTTTCTGTTCACGAAAACAATTGTTTAAAATCACCAGAACGTGATACAATACTGATTCCAATTGCAGAAGATCAATAATCAAATTATCTAGGTCGTCCTATTTTGGTAGAAGTTTTTAAGTTCCAGAAGTTTGCGTTAGTTACAGATTACTACTGACTGTTCTGTTTTTGACAGATTCTGTTTTTCGTGTGTTGTTTGCTTATTTTGATGAATCTATGGCTAGTAAAATAGTTTATAAACCATAGAGAAGTTGGAATACAGTAGGTTTAACACCAATACAAATAAAGAATGAGTTCATTACAGTACCTTGAAGTGGTGTTTTGTTTTCTTTCGCTAACGGAGCTCACGAGTTTTCTGTTAAGTTTTGTGTTGTGAAGTTTTCAAGTTTTGGGTAAAGATTCGATGGACTATGGAATAAGGAGTGGCAAGAGCCTAAGCTTGGGGATGCCCAAGGCACCCCAAGGTAATATTCAAGGATAACCAAGAGCCTAAGCTTGGGGATGCCCCGGATGGCATCCCCTCTTTCGTCTTCATTCATCGGTAACTTTACTTGGAGCTATATTTTTATTCACCACATGATATGTGTTTTGCTTGGAGCGTCATGTCATTTTATTTTGTTTTGCTTGCTGTTTGAATAAAGTATCAGGATCTGAAATTCTTAAAATGGGAGAGAGTCTTCACATAGCTACATAATTATTTAACTACTCATTGATCTTCACTTATATCCTTTTAGAGTAGTTTGTCATTTACTCGTGTGCTTCACTTATATCCTATGAGTAAATAGTTGAATGATTTGAATGCCATAAATCTAAAATTATATATGTTTCATATGCCTTTCCCATGGGGAGTAATGCCTTCACATATAAGAAGTAGAGGTGGTAAATTTATTGAAGGTTAGCAAACGTTGTATTGGTCACTTGAACAATTCATGAAAGAATATTGAAGGAAGAGAGATTTCACATATAAATATACTATCTTGGACATCTTCTATGATTGTGAGCCCCATTAATTATTTTCAAACCTGAGCAAATTAGTTGAAGTTGGACAAGGAAGACAACATAATGAGTTATGCTTGGGTATATTTGTATAGAAGTTATATTGTTATGGATCCTCTAACATGTGGTGCTTGCTATTTAGAATCCTTTGCTAGACAAAATATCTGTACTAAGTGGGAATACTGCTTGTGCATCCAAATTCCTTGAACCAAGTTCCTTCTATGAGTGTCCACCATATCTATCTATATGCGGTATTTACCTGCCGTTCCAAGTAAATTTGCATGTGCCAAACTCTAAACCTTCAAATAATAATCTGTTTTGTATGCCCGAATCGCTCATGTAGCGACTAGGGGCTAGCAGTATCTTCCATGCTAGGTGGGTTATTCTCACGATGAGTGGACTCCGCTCATTATTCACGAGAAAATGGCTGGTAACTGGGATGCCCAGTCCCATGATCAAAAGATCAAAATCAAATCAAAAATAATTGCAAACAAAACTCCCCCGGGATTGATGTTAGTTGGAGGCACCCGTTGTTTCGGGCAAGCCATGGATTGATGATTGTTGGTGGAGGGGGAGTAAAAATCTTTACCTTTCTGTTTGGGAACCGCTTATAATGTATGTAGTATGGAAGATATTGGGAACTCTTGGTCGTTATGTTGACAATGAAAACATGCCTCTCAAAATTATTTTCATCTCTGTTTTTGCTTCGAGCTTTGGCACCTCTGCAAATCCCTGCTTCCCTCTGCGAATGGCCTATCTTTTACTTTTATGAAAGAGTCAGTAGTATTCCTTCTCATTCCAACCTACTCTTTAGTTGGCAAGCATCATGTGATGGAAAGATCTAAGCATATATGGCCATTCAAATATATTTGAGCATGAATTATTACTGTTGACATTACCCTTGAGGTAAAAGGTTGGGAGGCGAAACATTAAACCCCTATCTTTCTCTGTGTTCGATGGAAGCTATTTATTCTAAAAATATGCTTTGAGTGGTAGCAATCTGGAAGACTATATGATAGTTGAGTATGTGGGATTTGCTAAATCAAAGCTCTGACATAGACTCTTCCTGAAAATAAGATGAATTGTAATTGTTTGATGACTGATAACACGGTTTGTTAGTTTTCAAGAAAGTTTATGATCTATACTTTAACATGTGAATAGTTTGTTACTTGATCATGAAAAGTTATATGAGTTGAGCTACTGTTATGACATATGATGATGTTAGAAAAGGTGATTGAAATTATCATTGCTCAAACTTGTGCACCTGCTAGCATTCACACTTCATAAATTATTTCTTTTATCATTTACCTACTCGAGGACGAGCAGGAATTAAGCTTGGGGATGCTGATACGTCTCCAACATATCTATAATTTATGAAATATTCATGGTATTATATTATCCATCTTGGATGTTTAATGGGCTTTACTATGCACTTTTATATTACTTTTGGGACTAACCTATTGACCCAGAGCCCAGTGCCAGTTTCTGTTTTTTCCCTTGTTTCAGTGTTTCGCAGAAAAAGAATATCAAACGGAGTCCAAACGGAATGAAACCTTCGAAAAAGTTATTTTTGGAAAGAAAGCAATACGGGAGACTTGGAGTGCACGTCAGGGGATCAACGAGGAAGGCACGAGGCAGGGGGGCACGCCCACCCCCCTGGGCGCGCCCTCCACCCTCGTGGGCCCCTCGTGGCTCCCTTGACGTATTTCTTCCTCCTATATATACCAATATACCCTAAAACCATCGGGGAACAGAATAGATCGGGAATTCCGCCGCCGCAAGCCTCTGTAGCCACCAAAAATCAATCGGGACCCTGTTTCGGCACCCTGCCGGAGGGGGGAACCCTCACTGGTGGCCATCTTCATCATCCCGGCGCTCTCCATGACGAGGAGGGAGTAGTTCACCCTCGGGGCTGAGGGTATGTACCAGTAGCTATGTGTTTGATCTCTCTCTCTCTCGTGTTCTTGAGGTGATACGATCTTGATGTATCGCGAGCTTTTCTATTATAATTGGATCTTATGATGTTTCTCCCCCTCTACTCTCTTGTAATGGATTGAGTTTTCCCTTTGAAGTTATCTTATCGGATTGAGTCTTTAAGGATTTGAGAACACTTGATGTATGTCTTGCCGTGCTTATCTGTGGTGACAATGGGATATTCACGTGATCCACTTGATGTATGTTTTGGTGATCAACTTGCGGGTTCCGCCCATGAACCTATGCATAGGGTTGGCACACGTTTTCGTCTTGACTCTCCGGTAGAAACTTTGGGGCACTCCTTGAAGTACTTTGTGTTGGTTGAATAGATGAATCTGAGATTGTGTGATGCATATCGTATAATCATACCCACGGATACTTGAGGTGACATTGGAGTATCTAGGTGACATTAGGGTTTTGGTTGATTTGTATCTTAATGTGTTATTCTAGTATGAACTCTATGATAGATTGAACGGAAAGAATAGCTATGTGTTATTTTACTACGGACTCTTGAATAAATCGAGCAGAAAGAATAACTTTGAGGTGGTTTCGTACCCTACCATAATCTCTTCGTTTTTTCTCCGCTATTAGTGACTTTGGAGTGACTCTTTGTTGCATGTTGAGGGATAGTTATATGATCAAGTTATGTTATTATTGTTGAGAGAACTTGCACTAGTGAAAGTATGAACCCTAGGCCTTGTTTCAACGCATTGCAATACCGTTTACGCTCACTTTTCTCATTAGTTACGTTGCTGTTTTTATATTTTCAGATTACAAAAACCTATATCTACCATCCATATTGCACTTGTATCACCATCTCTTCGCCGAACTAGTGCACCTATACAATTTACCATTGTATTGGGTGTGTTGGGGGCACAAGAGACTCTTTGTTATTTGGTTGCAAGGTTGTTTGAGAGAGACCATCTTCATCCTACGCCTCCCACGGATTGATAAACCTTAGGTCATCCACTTGAGGGAAATTTGCTACTGTCCTACAAACCTCTGCACTTGGCGGCCCAACAACGTCTACAAGAAGAAGGTTGTGTAATGGACATCGGTAACATACTATGAGTAACATCACACATAAGACAATATGAGTCTACAAGCTAATAAATAAAGTTTTGCATGACACCACACATATGTTACTCCCCACTATAAAGGTAGTAACATAGACTAGTAACATATGCATGTTACTAGTCGAAGTTACTCCGATCCCACTATGAGTAGTCTAAGGATAGTCTAAGGCTAGTCATAGTGGGGACTAACTTAGAGCAGTGTCATGCATATGACACTAGTCTATGTTACTACTTCCATAGTGGGGAGTAACATAGTTGTAGTGTCATATATGATTGTACTTATTAGCTTGTAGACTTATTTTGTCTTGGAAAGTGTTATTTGATGGTAACATATTAGGTTACTCCAAACACCTCTTTCCTTATTAAATTCATGCCACATAAGCAAATTTATCTTGAGATGCATTATGTTACTACCTAAGTTACTCCCACTATAACCAGCCTAAGCACTTCTTCCTCGGTAGGTAGGTTGATGTCGCGCGCACCGCCACATGCGCACCCTTGGCCACACAAACCGCTCGCACTCCCAGTGAATGGCAAGCGCGTGATCGGTCATACATTAAATGCAAGAGTAGCAAAAATAACAACCCTATGTGCAATTAATTGCATGTAGTATAAGGGCATCCTTGATGCTGACCCGTAAACTAGACATCGTATTCGTCCGCGGATAGGGACACGGATGCATGAGCAGGCCATGCAAAGCTATCCGTATACGTTTCAAGCCGGGTTTCAACTAACTTGGCGAAATTCATACAAATCGGAGTACATTCATCACAATTAGGACATTTTTTCATTATAAAAAAGGGAACCAGACCTAAACCTAGACTACGTCGGCGTCCATCGTCCAAGTCCTTGTTGTTCCTTTCTGGTGAACCCGTCTTCCATCCGCCGTCTCCATGAGCGGCAGCGACAAGACTCGTGAAGTGAAGGTGCGGTCTACGGTGAGGAAGAGTAGAACATAGAGCGCATGTGCGTTGCCAGCGGCGGCTTGAGCGCGAGCGGCCTCATAGAGCGCATGCTGCTCGGCGATGAAGTTCGGGTTCACCAGGGCCATGGCTGCCACGGCCTCCTCGCTCCCGCGTTCGCCATAGATTTTGCCCTCCGCCAGTTGGTGCTGCTTGAGGAGGAACAAGTTGTACCGCTGCTGCTCCTGCGCCTGCTGGAACACTGACAGAGGCGTCGGCGTAGGCTGCTCCTCCGCTATGGCGGCGTTGAAGTGCACATGCATCGCTATGGGCTTAGGCGCTGAGTCGGAGTCAGAGTCCGTCTCCATCTTGGGGCTGTCGTCGGAGACCTCGCGGGAGCTGGCTGGCATGCCGGCCTCGATCCACCTAGCATGGTGGCTCTGCCAGGCCGCCGCAAAGGAGGGCACCTCGTGCTTCATCTCCATCGACATGCTCTCTCATAGAGCGTTCCTGCTCGCGTTCATGACGGATGTGGTGCACGGGAGGAAGATGTGGAGCAGATGGGATTGTGATGTGTTCTTCGCCGGCTGTGGCCGCCATTAGATGGTGGATGCCGGTGAGGCCAAGCGTCCTCAATGCCCAAGCGCCGGAGTTGGTTTCTTGGCCCCGAGCCTGTTTAATTGTGGAAGACGGACGACGGGTATTGAACGGGCGTGGTATATATCCGTCCCGTCCCGTCTAGTAAACGTCTGTCAGGCATTGAACAGGCGCGGACACGGGGGACGCGGCACAGGCGCCAGAGAGAGTGGTCACATCCGTTCTCGGCTGGCATGAATGCGAAGCGGCCGCTCTAGAGCAGCATGAATGCCGGCAGCTGGCTTCGGACGGGAAAGCGAGCGGGCACCCGAGAGGATTTTGATGAGCCAGATTAGTTAGTCATGGGCGTGACAACAGTCGGGACGCCTAGAAAGCCCCCCTCCCAGTTTGTTGCTGGTTTGCGGGAAAAGTGCGCAGGGACCGTCAAACGGGCCGATGCAGGATGATGTTGAATGGCAAAATACGCGCGGACCTTGCGGTCTGGATGGCTGCGGATGGTTCGAGATCGGCGTTGGAGATGCCTATCTCACAGAATGGTTTTCCTTCTACTATTATTGGTTTGTTTCAAATTTCAACCCGAGACGTAATCTCTACGATTTCGGCGACGAAAGTTTAGCCTTGGAATAGTCTTCCCACGCAGTACGGTTCGACCTGTTTTTGTCAAAGCAGAAACAGGGCCGGAGAGCACATGCAATGCATAATGGTATGCACTGTGCTCCGACGGCTTGGGGGCTAGCTAGGCTGCTTTACACGAGTTAGATCCAGACTTTGTGCAGAGTCCTACACGTATTCCATCGGTTCATTTCACGAGTAGTTTGTTTACTTGACGCTCTCCACCACACAAATGTTGCGAGCAAAGCCACTAGTGCTGCTCCCACCCACAAGCCACAAAGAATGGGCAGTGGAGACACGTACGCTTACATACACGGCGTTGGCCAAACTTTCAGCCACATATGAGTCACACCCATTCTCCTCATATGTGTCCACACACAGCTATTTTATTTTCCTTGGAAGTAACCCATGCACGCATGCATGCATGAATATTGAAGAGAAATCTTACCTTTGGTCAACTCGACATTGTTAAGTGGTGATGGTACGTCCTACGTACAGACGCGGAGCTCGCTGTGCATCGTCTGGAAGAAAATATTCTTTTTAACCAGGTAGTAGTAAATGCAAGCCAAGTCAGTACAACAAAATATGGTAATGCAAACGTGCATTTTTGGATGTTTAACGGACTTTGCTAGACGCACAGACGGGTTTTTACAGGTTTCACGGACTGTCACACGTGGCATCATTTGATTGGGATTAAGGGAAGGAAGGGCTCCACCCTCCCTGAAAATCAGGGAACGGAGAAGTTAATTAGCACTAAGGCCTTCTTAAAAGCCCGTTGTTTGCCCGTGAGCGTAGGATTATTGCATGTGAACCTTGATATACGTACGATAGAATGCATGTCCAACACTGTATGATTAGAGATAATTCAGTTTGTGGCCCATAGTATTTAGAGATGCTTTGCTCTCTGATCGTACTGGTCGACTAGAAAATCATCGTACACAGAGCAGTTTCGATTGCATGTTTAAGTTTAACCACCGCCGGGTCAGCAAGCCAGCAAAACGGGAGGCAGGGAATGCATGACGCCATGTCACCGGCGCGAGGGGTGGGACCAGGCGCCACGTAGGAGCGCCCCATCGAAGCGAGCCGGATTCGTCCATCCATCCCTTTCCAGGTGTCACCACTGAGCGGCCGCCAAGGCACGCACCCGCAGCGCCCCCATGTGATAACCCTATCCCCTCATCTCACCGGCCCTTGTCTCCTCCACGTCTCTCCCCCAAAGGCAAAGAGCAAGCAAGAGGACACTGGACGCAGAGAGAGAGAGAGAGGGAGACACTGGACTTTGTCCTCGCATGGAACCTTGGCAGCAGCATATTCATATACATGCGCTCACTCTCAGCGGGATCCGGCCGTACATGTGTATCGTCTTCTTGCTTGACGGCGATTTGGCGCAGGTTCAGGCATATGCCGTGAGCTTGTAGCTAGAGGGATCGAGCTTGCAGCGGGTGGTGGTGCTGATAAGATGTGAGTGGCCTAAGCCGTTCCTCGTGCATAAGGCCTTTTGCCCAAACACAAGGGAATTGTCGCCGTTATATGTCACTCACTGCGTGCATGCTTGTGTAGTAGTAGTAGTATACGCAGGGGTGCCCGGCAGACTAGTGGTCGGTAGTGCGGCCACCACTCCGGCCGAGACAAAGCGTGTGCGTGCGTGCGCGCGCGAGTGTCCAGGAGCGCCTTTCCCCCCCGGCTCACACCGGAGTGGTGAATCCATCCATCCGCCCGCTCATCACACGGTGCGTGCCTCAATTCTCTCCCTTGCAGGGGAGAGCAGAGCTCCGTTTCCTCTGCTCCGCGGCGACCAGCTCCGGCGGTTTGGGGGTGGCCTTGCGCCCATGCAGCAGATGGCCACCACCGTCACGCTGCTGCTCGGGGCAGCCTCGTCCCCAGGCCTCGCCGCCGGTGATGGCGCCGCGCGGGACGGCTTCCAGCGCTCCCGCCTGCTGCCCAAGAAGCGGCAGCAGAGGCAACGCTGGGTGCTCTGCTCGCTCACGTACGGCTGCCTCGGCCTCGGCGAGCCGGGGGAGGCGGGCGGCCGGAGCGCGGCGTCCCCGGTGTACTCCAGCCTCACCGTCAGCCCCGGCGGCGACGCGGCCGTCGCCGTCGTCTCGTCGGAGCAGAAAGTGTACGACGTGGTGGTGAAGCAGGCGGCATTGCTCAAGCGCCAGCTGCGGCCGCAGCAGCAGCAGGCGGCGCCGCCCGCCGTCGCCAGGGAGATGGACGCGCCGCGCGGCGGGCTCGGGGAGGCCTACGCCCGCTGCGGCGAGATCTGCGAGGAGTACGCCAAGACCTTCTACCTCGGTACACCACTCCTTCATGGATACTCTGTTTTTCTTGAACCATGGTGGCATTCTGCTGCGTGCCAAGCCGGTGTTGTGCTGATCATGGAGCTCACTCGTTCATGTCTGGTCGTGCATGGCAGGGACCTTGCTGATGACGGAGGAGCGGCGGCGCGCCATATGGGCCATCTACGGTAATCAATCTGGAACCTCACCATGCCTGGCTTGGACCCTCAATTGTTGCTCCCCTGTTGTAGTATCAGTATGTGTCACACAGTGTCAGTTAGTTTCAGTAATGTGACTGAAAATGAAGCTAGTTTCATTTTCACTTCAAACCGTCAGAAAGGGCATGCCCACATTTTGCATCAGTTAAATTGCGACATATTTAACGGCAACTTGCAAGAATATTTTGAAACTCCCCAAGAAAATCGGCCACTTTTCAGTTAATGGTGTGAACTAGTTCTGGATGCGAATAATGGCAAATAGAAACATTGCTGAACTTCCATGCTATATATACATAGATACAGTTAGTGAAGAATAAAGGCCTCATATAATACCTTTTTTATATGCCATTATGTGTGGAAGCATCAAATTAGGCTTTTTGTTGGCTGAATGGCTTCAATAGGATCAAAGTACATGAGAAAAGGTTGCAAGAACAAATTCCTCAAATTACTTAAGGAATGTGAATCTGAGGGTTCTGTCAGTTCTAAATGAGATATACTCTAGGCATCGATCACTTTCAGAATCTGATGTACAGCATCCTTTGTGCAGTGTGGTGTAGGAGGACAGACGAGCTGGTGGACGGGCCGAACGCGTCGCACATCACGCCGCAGGCGCTGGACCGGTGGGAGAGGAGGCTGGAGGACCTCTTCGCCGGGCGCCCCTACGACATGCTCGACGCCGCGCTCTCCGACACCATCACCAAGTTCCCCATAGATATTCAGGTACCAGCTTAGCCGGTGCACAATTGTTCAGTCCACATTGTATGATTCCGGTAGAACAGAGTGGTGGTGGATATTCCCTGTCAGCATCAGATTGCCCCTAGACCTCACAATCTAAGTGCAAGATGACCAGAAAGTCCATGATTGGTCAAAATTGTTTCGTTTGTCGGCCTTTTGTTAGTCTCTGATGCTGTTGTTGAGCCGTATGAACTTTTCACACATTGTAGTGGGGGCTTATCCAATTGACTAGACGCTATAGTGGGAATCGTCTGGTCAAAGATATGTTTGATCAAAGTGGGGAAATTATAGGGAGAACTTTTCAGTAAGTATTATTCCCGAACATACCTAGAACAAACAGGAACTTGGAAATGATGTAGAAGGAAAAATGAAATCAGGGAGAGTCCAAGTAACTCCACACCTGAATAATACATCATGAAAATGTACTTGGTCCCTGTTTTTTACTGGGCTTTGTTGTTTTCCGCCTAATTTCCCATATAAACCGCGTTACTCTGTATTTCTTTTCTTTTTTGAGTATTTGACAAAAAACTAGCACATTAGGGGTTGCCGTCCCACAGAACTACCACATTCCAAAAAGTGACTGATAACTACCAATTTTTTTTATATTCGTGACCAAAAACTACCACTTTTGAAAAATGGTCAGTTTAGATGATTTAAACACGTTTATGCCATGCGGGACCCACCCGTCAGGGCTGACGTGGCGGCAAAGTCAACTCTGTTGATTTTGACCGTTACGTTGACCGTTATTACAAGTGGGACCCACCTGTCAGCATCACTCTTCTTCTTCCTCCTCTCTCTCTTTTTGGCATTTCCTCAAACACCTCGTGTGCACTCGCAAGGCACCTCCGTCGTCCTCAACTGTCGGCGCTCACCTCTCCCCATGCCTCGATCCCGTCTGGATCGGGAGAGCCCAAGCTGCCCAACCACTCCGGCGACCGCCTCTCCCCCTCGCATCACTCCAGCCCTAGCTAGTACTCGCACGCACGAACCAACCTAGCTAGTACTCCCACAAACCTACAACGCACGCGTACGCTCAAGCATTGGCCACTAAATTCTTGTTCAAAGAATTAAACGGCAACACACACGCACGCTGAAGCATCGGCCTTGGTTCGAGCTACCACACGAGCTCCTGGGGCTCTTCGTCGCCCACCTCCCGTCCTCCGTGCAGTTGCAGCCGGCGCGCGAGGCCACGGCGCCGGATGCCGCCAAGCTCGCGCCTTGTCGAGGAGCTGCAAGAGCGAGAGTCCCGCCTGCACACCGACTTGCTCGAGCACAAAATCCTCAAGGAGACCGTCGTCGAGGAGCTGCGTCGGGTGGTGGCGTCGACGGCCTCGGAGGAAATTTCGTCAGCTTCGGCGGCCGCTTCCACAGCTCCAGCCACCTTGGTTGCGCCACCGTTCCTGTCCCCAACCAACGCCAGTGACGTGCTGCGCCGGGGCGTCACCATGGAGGAGTTCGGAGCTCAAGCCCGGATGCACACAAGGTGTTCGAGGAAATGCTAGAGAAAGGAGGAGAAAGAAGAAGAGTGATGCTGACAGGTGGGCCTCACTTGTAATAACGGTCAATGTAACGGTCAAAATAAACAGAGTTGACTTTGCCGCCACGTCAGCCCTGACAGGTGGGTCCCGCATGTCCCGTGGTAGTTTTTAGTCACAAAATTAGAAATTTTTGATAGTTATCAGTCACTTTTTTGAATGTGGTAGTTCTGTGGGACGGCAACCCCTAATGTGGTAGTTTTTTGTCAAATACTCTTCTTTTTCTCATAGTGAAATCGGCAGTGATCCTGCCTTGCATTGTAAAAAAAAGGTCTTGGTCGTTCTTAGCACTACTACTTATGAACTATATTATTGATTTTCTAAATGACCAATTACTTTTACATATGCCAGCCCTTCAAGGACATGATCGACGGGATGCGGACGGACCTTAAGAAGGCGAGGTACAAGAACTTTGACGAGCTCTACATGTACTGCTACTATGTTGCCGGCACCGTGGGGTTGATGAGCGTCCCGGTGATGGGCATTGCGCCGGAGTCCAAGGCGACAGCCGAGAGCGTCTATGGCGCCGCTCTGGCTCTTGGCCTCGCGAACCAGCTCACCAACATACTCAGGGATGTTGGAGAAGAGTAAGCAACTCATTGACTACCAATGCAATTGCAGTGCAATGGTTTTCCATTGTACAATCATGATACGGATATTTTCAGATAGCACTATCCTGAATTTTCTGGTGTTTGGAATAATTTGCAGTGCAAGAAGAGGGAGGATATATTTGCCACAAGACGAGCTTGCGGAGGCGGGGCTCTCCGATGAAGACATCTTCAAAGGAGTCGTCACCGACAAGTGGAGGAAATTCATGAAGAGGCAGATCAAGAGGGCGAGGATGTTCTTCGAGGAGGCGGAGCGAGGGGTGACTGAGCTTAGGAAGGAGAGCCGGTGGCCGGTAAGTGCCCTAAAGCCACGACTTGAATGTGAAACAAAACTACATATAGATCTCTCATCATTGTTAATTATCAGTAGCAAAAATGATGCTACGTGTAGTTCATGGGGGGTCGCCTCCCCCACCTTGGTATAATAATCATTGAAAAAAAATTAGGGGCTCAAATGGAAGATAATATGGTTTTGCATTGCATTGCAATTGCAGGTTTGGGCCTCTCTGTTGTTGTACCGGCAGATCCTCGATGAGATCGAAGCGAATGACTACAACAACTTCACCAAGAGGGCCTATGTTGGGAAGGCGAAGAAGGTGCTTGCGCTCCCTGTCGCGTACGGGAGATCGCTGCTCTTACCGTATTCACTGAGAAATAACCAGACCTAGAAGAAACAACAAAGCAAGATGAAGATGGTCAGGTTAGGCTAGATAGAAAGAAACAGGGCGGTGTCGCGACATCTGCCTTTGAGCTCCTCATCCGGTTAGTTGGATAGTCAATGCGGCGAATCGGCACATTCCTCTGCAATCAATGTTGAATGCATGACACGAAGGGCTGGGGAAGGAAGGGAGAAGAACACTGCAGCCATCCTCGATGGAGACCGAATGTTTACATGTATATTATTACTGCTAGAACATGTGCGTTTGACGACAGAACAAGATGTATATATATATACTCGTTGTCGGTCCTGAATTTGGGAAACAGGTATGTTATTCTGTAAGCGTATATATTCGAACAATATGGTTTGGAATACAAAACTAAGAAAATATGACGCTGTTTCTAGACTTTAGAAGGGCATGCCGCTCAAAGGAAACCAATCATGCAAGACATTGAAAACTTAACACTGGTCATCTATGTATTGTTCTTGCATCAAGCGAGTAACTAATTTCTGAGATTTCAGATCGGGTTAGGTTTTCGATTTATGATTGCAGCCTTGCAGGAAGGGGAGAGGAATGGATGCGAGAAGATGTTTTTTGCGAAAAGATAAAAAAAAAGGGGGGGCTGTGGCAATTTCATGGAGGCTGACCCTTTTCGGTGTAAAATTTCTGTTATACTTCCAAAATTAATCATATAATAATATTAGCTATTTATTCAGAACATGTTGAATTTTAATATTTTTATAGCATTCATAATTTTTGTTGCAGGGAATTATTATTATTTGAGACAATGTTGTGCGGAGTATATATGATGATGTTTCTTAGGGAAGGCCCTATTTGACACTCCACCAATCAGCACAAGTTTCGCTCGGGTAGGCCGGCCCATGGAGCAACACATAGTCGCGAGCGAGCTCTAGCTCTGTTTTTTTATTTTCCTCCGTTTTTGTGGGGTTTTAATTTTCATTTTCTAGAATAACTTAAAACTTATTTACTCTTAAAAAATGAACATTTTAAAACTTGAGAACCTTTTTGTGAAATGTTAGCATATTTTATATATACGAGATTTTTTTTCAAATGAGAGAACATTTATTAAAAGTTCGGAAAAATAGAAATTGTGGAAAATTAAACATGAACATTTTCTAAAATTGGGAACTATTTTGGATTTTACAGAACGTAGCAAAATCCTGCAAAAAGCAGTAATGAAAAAAAAACTGGACCCGAAACTTCTAAAAGGTTCCGGAAATCGGGAAAATCAGAGAACATAACTTATTAAATTGGCGCACCCAGTACAGTCACCAGCTCGCTCGGCTTTGTGGCTTGGGCGTTGCCCCCTCCCCCCCTCCTTTTTTTTCCAAACTCATCCTAGCACAACATTGGTGATGATGACGATGACGCCTTGAAAAATCGTGCATGTTTGCTCGACTGTGCACTTGGTAAGAGCATATATAATTTCTTAGTAGTGTATATGCATGACTGAGAAAATAAAATAAAATAATATTAGGCGAATTTTGGAGGAAAGACCCCAAGGCCCAACTTATTTTGAAAGCTTTACAAGGCCCTCCACGCTCTGCAACACCAAATAGATTGCGCAAAATAACTAAAAACATAAAAGGAGTAGGTCGCGAGAAAACACAAAAAGGATAAAAAAAAACCAACGGCTAAAATCACAGAAAGGGAATTCCACATCCCACACTAAGGTTAACCTTTTTCTAAAGTTAACATGAGGGCTGCCAAGATTTCATTAATAGAATTATAGAAGAGACACCAAATGTAACTGAACTTAACTATAAGCAAACTCCACCTTTGTCTGTTTGGTTGCACTCCTCCAGGATTCAACATTTTCAATAACAAGCCCACCAGCTTCTACTTCCGCCATAGCATGAAGGACTGCATAGAAGCGCTTCCTTGGAATTCCTTTTTGTAGCAAACCAATCAGTCACACCAGTATCTATATAGTATCTACTATATCTGTACTACTATGTACTCTATGAATAACTTGAATATCAGCCGTTGGACGAAGCCGATGCGATGGTGGACAGGTGGCAAATCCGGATGTTGCTAGCTATTGGATCTTCTCTTTAGTACACAATTTTCGGCCACATGTACTATCTAGAAGAGTTTAGTATTGTGCTTAAACTCTACGAACATTCTGCATAAAACTCACAAAAATTTTCTAATTTTTTAATAGACTCTTCTATATGTAGACTCTCCCCACGTCTTTTTTCTAACAAAACTATCATTTACTTTTAATTGGTAGTTATTTCTTTGTGTTCAAGGCCACAAAGGTACCTTCATGGTCACATTTATCTTTCCAAATGCAACACTAGCTATGCTTGTTATTTTCTATTAAAAACTGCAATATGAGATACATAAAAAGATACCACTTGGACACAACAAGGCTGGTTTATTTTACCCAAGTTTTGTATCTTATACTTTATGCATCTGCTTCAAAATGTTCACTTACCTATTATAATATATACCATAACAGTATGCTAATCTTTGCTGGTTATCCAAGTTCTAACGTGCAATGCACGTAAATTTACAAGTGTATTCTAAAAACCCAATGTGTGGTTCAATTCAAAGCACAACATAAAGCTACATCATCCAAATGTTAAAAAAAATCTTTTTCTTTCCTGCTTCTTTTTTCTTTTTTCCTTTCCAAATTTAATTTTCTTTTTCTTGTTTCTGTAAATTCATAATTTTCAAAAAATGTTCAGCATTTGAATTGTTGTTCAAATTTTCGAAACATGTTCAGACTTTCAAAATTCTATTCCTCTTTTAATTGTTTTTGAACTTTGAAATTTTCTTCTCG
Source organism: Aegilops tauschii subsp. strangulata (assembly GCF_002575655.3). NCBI lineage: Eukaryota > Viridiplantae > Streptophyta > Magnoliopsida > Poales > Poaceae > Aegilops > Aegilops tauschii. The sequence continues at coordinate 646,667,369 of NC_053041.3, read as the reverse complement.
TTTCAAAATTCAAAAAATGTTCCCATTTTTGTAAAAAAAAAACACTTGTGTTTTCCAAAAAAATTCTAGATTTAAAAAATGTTCATATATTCAAAATAATGTCCGTGTTTCAGAAACTCATTTGATATAGTTGATCTGAATGTTCAGAACATGTTCCCAGTTTCAAAAATTCTTCACAAATTTAAAAAATGTTCGTGTTTTTATATAAGGTTCATGTTCTCAAAACATGGTTGTGAATTTCAGAAAATGACCCTGTTTCAATATTTTTCAATGTTCTTCGAAAAATGTACGGAATATTCAAATAATCGGAATTTTAAAAAAAAAATCATGTTTCCAAGAGTATTTGACATTTCATATTTTAGAAAGAAACGATTCTGACACTGCAATGTGTTCTTAACTATTCTCATTGTTCATTGGTTAGCAGTACACGCTTGTTCTAGTGGCTAGCAGCACCTAGTCGGGACTTTGATGTCATCAGTTCGATCGTTCAACACGCTGTTTTTTTAATTTTTACCCGCGCCTTACAACACAGGTCATTTCGGTGTCAACCAGTGGGTTGGCCCAGACATGAACTGTCGTGCGTCCCATGCGCTATTTCACGGAAATAGCATCATATAGTAGCTCTCATGCAGCTGGCTCAAGAAAAGCAAAATTATATGTATTGATTTTGTTCCGTCCGTTCCGCACTTAGTTCCCGAATTTTTTACATTTGTCCCCAGGTGCGCCGAACTGGGCCTACCACACATTTACTTTCTGTCAGACAGATGAGCAGCAAATAATTTAGGTCGGGAGGGGACTGAACTATGGTCCTTCCCTGTTGTGCCGATGGACAAAACCAACTCATCTAGCTTGAAATTATGATAGGAATAGTCCCACCTTGGAGCTTTATACTAAATTACACATGTTTTGATATGTCTCTAGGTTGCCTGAAAAAAAGGAGGTTGTCTGATAATAAGGAAGTTGTCTCGAGAATCATGAGCATGAACTCCCTAAATTATTGCTGGTGGTAGCTTGCATGTGCCAACGAGAATATGGCGGTTGGCTATAATTGAAAAAACATGCGGTCACATGCCAATAAAAGAGAAAATGTTGGTTTTGCTCCAATTAATAAAAACTATGGGCACGTGAGTGCTAAAATAATCAAAGAGAATAAACCCTAATAAAGAATGTACAGTCATGCCTAGTTATGGGATGATTATGCTAATGAAACCGGATTTATGCGATGCAATTAATTAGTAATCACTCCGGTTATGCCATTGTAGGAGTGAGTGGTCGAAGCGACTGTGTCCTAAAGGTTGCCGCGCAACAACCAAATGATGAGGAAGGCACAACCCCAATACGAAGGTGGAGCCGGAGGAAAAAAAGGTACTAGTTGGATGGTCTCTGCCTCGCCGACCAACCCCACCACTATCAAGATCTCGCGGGTTAGACATGACCCACGAGAAGACCACAACTCCTCGCTCTATCACGCACCGCTGCGGAGACAATTTTTGGTGGACAAATCAATTATCTTTCTAGCTACTTCTCGGGAAAAAAATATCTCTTTCGTTGCAACGCACGGACATATGTGCTAGTATATTATAAAAACACAATGTATTGTTCAATTCAAAGAACAACTTTAAGCCACACCATCGAAATTATTTTAGCTATTAGATTTGCAAGTTATAGGAAGGACCTAACCAACAGTTAGCAACCGTAGAATAGCATTGTCATTTGGCAGGCTTTCATTCAACAAATTCATGTCCAATGCATCTCTAATAGCGGTTCCTAATGTAAAGTGACTCTACAAAGTAATAAATGAAGCTCTCTAGGTTATCATAGCTATGACACTACCCACTGTGAAATACTAAAATAGACTAGTAACATATACATGTTACTAGTCTAAGTTACTCCCCACTATGACTTGCCTAATGCCCCTCAAGTCTGCATGTGTGTCTTTAGCCAGTGTATGGTTTTATGGGTTGAAACAATGGTTGTGTAGTCTATCCTCAAACTCTCTACGGTATTATCTGGAAAATCTCCGATTGAACTCAATATAATTCTGAACATGATGGTATAATGTCAAAACCAAACCCGTAGTCTAACACAAAGAGAACTATCTCTATCCATGACCGAATCCGGGAACTATCTGAATTTTAGAACGAATGCTATCTGAGGTCCTTCGGTGTGATGTTTGGTCGGAAAATATCCATTCTAGTTTTACTAGATAAATATAATGTTATGACCGGTGAATATTTTTCTTGATCGGTATGAACAAACCTGTAAAATCGACCAAAATATAGATAATTCTTAGTCATATGAGATATTGCCGCGTCCAAAAATAAAGCCAAGGAAAATTGCAGGCTTCATCAAGTTCCTTTTGAAGCAACATATCTTAATTCACATTTTGATGCCCCTCCAGGTCTCCAATGACAATAATACAGAAGACCAGACATGTACACTTTTTGTTAACCTGACTCATATGTTTTACTAAGGATGTCAATGGGTAGGGTATGGTGCGGGTAAAATAATCCCATACTCATACTCGTGTTTCTGATGGCGTAAAATCTGCCCATACCTACCCATCGGGTAAATATCCATGTCCATGCCCTATGGGTATATGTGCCCAATTGGTACGCATTGGGAAGATCAACACAACGTCGAAATATGGTGTTGTAAATGCTAGTCCAATGTTTGATGGAGGCACCAGCCACTAGAGATTTCCATGGTTGGAGAATTGATTATTGGGAGGAGGATGTGGGTGGGAAATGCAACCTAATATATAGAAACATTAGGTACCTTAGTGTTTACTACACATAAGGCCCAAAGATATACCTGGCCGTAACTCGGGCTGGGCCGGGCCTGAAAAAGCTCGCATCAGAAAACCTAGGCCCGAACCCGGCCTATGGGCCTAGATTTCAAGCCCAAGCCTGGCCCGTTAGCGGAAAAGCCCGCCGGGCCTCGGGCCTCAGGCCGGGCCTCTTCCCTAAGATGCACATATGTCAAGCCCAAACCCGGCCTGCCATGTCATTTGGGCTCAAAACCTAGGCCCAAGCTCGGCCCGTGGGTAAGACCAGACCGTGCCGGGTCGGGCCGGATTTCCCGTGGCCAGGTATACCCAAAGATAACCGGGCAGGGTCTGGGCATACCCATGGGCACAAAATGGTACCCTTGCCCTACCCATGACTAGTCGGGTAGAGTTTGGGTACTGACTATGGGCATAAATATGTGCCCATACCATACCCATGCGAGTGGGGTGCCCATGCGCATAGGTAAAATTGCCATCATTAGGTTTTGGTCGACGCCAAAGAGTGAGAACCTAAATTTGTCAAATACACCTCTTCCGAGGCTTTCAAAGAACCTCATGTGCCTCCCACCTCAAGGAGTGGGAACATAAAATCTTTGGTTGCGACCGTCGCAAGGTAAGCTGCCAAACCAGAAATAGATGCCAGAAGAACGACTATATAAAGATAGAATGCGGCATCCACACAAGATCAACGAATCATGAAATGTTTATTTTGTACAATGCTTCGTTCGCCTTTGGCATGATGTCGTGATGGCCACACAAACCTAACAAAAAAGGTAAACATAAACTTCATGGGAACGTTTAATACGTTGTTTCAACCTAACGATGCCAAATCGTGGTTCTAAAATTTAAGGGGAACCTACACAGATTAAAATGGTGGACAACGCCTGGCCATATACCTCCTTTTATGTTACAAGCCTGAAAGTTCTATGCCGACATAAGAAAAATAATTGCTTTACAAGTTCCAATATTCACAAAAGGGAATCTAGGGATTTAAATTGTGTACAAGGCCTGGTCATATGTCTTATTATTATATGAGAGTACAGCTTGAAAGGTCCATCCCGGCAAAAAAAAAGCTTGAAAGGTCCACGCCGACAATCTTTTTCCACTACCCTTATACAAATCTGTTGAAACATTGAAAAAAAACCCCGCCCTAGGCCTATATATGCCCCCCGTGCCTCACACTTCCAAATTAACTCATGTACACATGTCTGATAGCTAGTCCTTGGAGGCGTATGATGTATGCAGAACATGAATTGTCTTTGACAGGTGGTAGTGGTGCATTTCAAGCTGGATCAACCATCCCATGGGCACAAGCTAAATATCCAAACCTAACCTCCCTCAGGGAAGTTTCCATTGATGGAGAGCTGACCACTCGAAGCCGACAATTTTCTGATGTGCTCACCTCGGGGCATAGGAGTGTAAAGGCCGACGATCGGAATCAGCTTACCGTATCCATGATCATCACACACCCTAGTCGCCTTCCCTGATTGTACTTGGACTGCGAAGAGGCCAGCAGCCATGGTCACGAAAATGGTGTTTGCTCCCTCGGCAAAGCCCAGCACATGCGCCGGACATGATGCACTCACTGGAGCACCGTTTAGGGAGAAACTTTCCAGGTAGATGATTCGGCCCGGTACCCATTGGGCATCCGTCACCTCCCATGACCACAATTGCAGATGCGGATCCAATTCTTCGACGAGTCCCAGTCCACCTTCCTCCGCCAGCATGAGGCTGCAAGTGGGCCAACCCTTAGAGTAGCGAGAGTCTGGTGTGTCGAACCAAGTCAGCCCATGTCTTGCCAAGTCATACTCCAGGATAAACCCACCACATGTCATGAAGTACAGGAAAGACCTCCCAACAAGCACGCTGGAATAATATGTGAAGTCCACGATGAATTCGTGGTGCATTAAGGTCGGCTCTCCCCAGGCTGCAGCCTCAGACGAGTAGACGCACACCGACGTGGTAAACGGGTCGTCGTCAGCGTCTTTGTCATAGATGGAGGAAACGAAGACCACCCGGAAGGGACTCCCGTGGCATTCGTGGTGGTTGCACCCGTCCGCTGCGCAGAACACGGCTGCCGTGGTGTGGCCGAACTGGAAGGCCACGGGCACAGCTACGCGCTGCTGGGCACCCCTGATTGGCTCCCAGACGAGGAATTCTTCGGTACGACCCTTGGAGAGGAAGAGGGCGCGGCCGTGGCGGCAGTCGACGGCCTGCCAGAGCAAGCGGTCGGGGGCGGCGAGGGAGAACGGCGACGCGGTGGCCGGGATGAAGGTAGGGATGGCCTCATCGTGCTAGTCATGAAGAACCCCGAGCACGGTGGGCGATGGATGGAGATCGTGGAAGCTGCGCCGGAACCAGCGTTGGGAGACGGCCTCGCTCCAGGACTTGCAGACGAGGGAGGCACGGAGGAGGCTGGCCGGGTCGTCGGGCGGGATGCGGAGCAGGATCTCTTGTACGAGCTCGTCCGGGAGGGCCGGCAGCGGTCCTTTTTTTCTCAAATGATACTCCGGCAGCGGTCCTGGTGCCATGGTGGCCGCTAGCTCGATTTTTCACTTCCGAGCTTGGCAGCTGCTGTTGGCCCAGTCTGACGAGTACGTGCGGCAATGGCGACGAAGCGTACGTATGTACACGATGGGTAGCCAGCCAGAAGCTAAGCCCAAGCTGGCTAATTGCTAGCTAGCCTTGGTGCTTTGTGTACTGCTTTCCAATTTTCACGGTGTGCTTAGATGTATATATAGTACAGTAGTAAGGGCAAGCAAAGTTAACCCGAGGCGGCCGCTAGTTCGAATTCTACTCTAGCTAGCTACCTGATGGCTCTGAAACCAGCACGGACATTTAAAAAAAAATGTCAGACCGGGTGTTGGTCGAGCCTTAGATATTTGTGTGAAACAAAGACCTCCATATGAGGCTAGCTGTTGGTGTGTGCCTGTATGAGCTCATGCCTCGGTTTCGTGTTCGCGTTTCTTACAGATATAATATACGTGTCTGCGCTTGCAAGCATGTTTGTGTGAAGCAGGTCCTGTTTGTCTTGGGCCATTTGTAATCCCTCGAAAGTGACCGAGCCAGCCCACGCAGAGTTCAATCGCCTTAGAGGATCTACAGCCGGCAGCCTCAAAGCCGCCTTATACGTCTGGGCAGACCGCCCGGTCACTGTCAGGTCGCGAAATTTTGACCTAGACGTGCGCCTCAAACGGTTCTCAAACGCCCGGACTGACCGACACCCCTCATATTCACACCAAATATGGAACGGATATGAGGGCGTCCGGGCACGCCCATCATGTCGGACCCGACAGCCCGCCCCCACTCCAAATTGCACAAAATCCACCCCCAGACCTACCGGATCCCATTTGTTATCTCCTCTCTTCTTCCTCCTGCACGCCGTCCGTCTCGCAGCTCCACAAATGTGCGCGCTCCACAGTCGTTCCTAGACTCTGCGCCGCCAGCTCTGGCAGAGCAGTCTTGTTGCCCGTCCTCGCCATGGGGGACATAGTTGCTGGCCTGGACGCGACCGCGGTACGTCCGGCAACTCTCTGGCTCCGCCTTGCACTTGATGTGTTTGACCGGATTTTTTGTGATCTCATTATGGAAAACGATGGATTTTTGATGCTTCGTCGGACGAGGAGTATGAACCGACGGAGCTTGATCAAATGATTTAAGATGAGTTCTTCAATTTCTCGGATTCGGGCGAAGAAGTGGACATGATCATGGTCATGAGCATGCAAGAGGAAATTGATCGGAAAGTGGAGCATCTTCTCAACTTCAAGGGCTCAATCAAAGGGAGAAGAGTGATCATAGCAGTTATATCATGAAATATAAACCCTTAATTACGAAAATGGAAATATAATAATACATTATTATTGCCTCTAGGGCTTATTTCCTATAGTCTTCCACTTACACTAGAGTCAATAATCTAGTTAGCGCATTTTCTTTTATACCAATGCATATCTGATGTTTGTTCATGCTTTGCTTGTAGAGCCCTCGTCCAATCAGATCTTGACAACTTCAGATCCATGTGTATCATTTGCATATTTGTGCATCTATCATGCTTTCACAATAATTTATAATTTGTGAAACATGCTTTGTACATATTGAATCACCGGCATGACCTTTGATTCCTTTGAGTGAGCTATGGAACCACACTTGAGAACATTGTTCCATTTGCACAATCATACCAAGTTCATAAATGAACCTTTGATTCACCATCCTCCATTGCTTCTAAAGCAACAATATACTTAGCCTTTTGTTATAGAATTCACCACAGTAACTTTCTTGGACCAATTTCAACTTACCGTGCCACCATAAATCGTTTAAGTGAAACCAAGAATTACTCGGAGCACTGATGGATATTTTATCAATGTACTACTTACAAGGAGCTTGTATTGCTGTAACTCCTTACAACAATCTCTTCATCTTCTCCGTATGCGAGAAACTTGTCGTTAGTACTTCATGACATTTTCACTTTGTCATATAATCAACAATTTGGTCATTCTGGTAATTTTACTCACAACTTGCTTGGACTACTAGACATATCTAGTTGTTTACATACCAATGAACATAGTATTTAACACAAGTGTGATTGAAATCATGTATTTTGCGGGTCAGTGTTGATACCGATTCTTGCTTAAAACTCTTACATGCGACTTTGACAGAAACTCTTCTTGCGTATTTCATATTAAATTGCTTTAGTATTCTGTCAATATGTATTTTGGCTAATCCCGTTTAGAAATTAGTATCTCCATCTATCATTATGCCTAATACCAGGACAATATATTGCCCAAGTACTTTGCTGAAAAACTAGTTTAGTCTTAATCCGTGTCAAGAAATTTATATAATTTCCAATCAACAATGTTTCATGCACATATAGTGTTTAGAAATATTATCATGCTCCAACTTACTTTCTTGTAAATACAAGCATCTTCGCTTTCCTCGATGAAATCAAATTATTTGACAATTTCATCAAAACGAAGGTTCTAACTCCACTATGCTTGCTTCAGATCATTATAGGATCTCTTGAAGTTTGCACACTTACTAACATCGTCTAGATCGACAACATTATCTTAGCGCGTACTAAATATACAACCTTGGTTCTATTTCCATCTCATGGGAATCATTTTGGCATCCATCTATTATATCTCATAATTAAAATATTTAGTACTCCTATGATGAGACAGTCTCGTCATAGTCAACTCCTTGATCTTGTAATAAACTATTTGTAACAAGTCAAGCATTATAAAACATTTTTATTTTTGTCAGTCTATAGATCCATTACTATTCTTTGGAATCGAAGTCTATTGAAGGGTTCATCAAGTTCTAAGCTTGAATTATGTGTATGGAAACTATCTCAGATTATGTTGGCATATAGCCAATTTATGGAGTTAGTGTTGGGGAACGTAGTAATTTCAAAATTTTCCTACGCACACGCGAGATCATGGTGATGGATAGCAACGAGGGGGAGAGTGTTGTCTACGTACCTTCGTAGACCGTAAGCGGAAGCGTTATGACAACGCGGTTGATGTAGTCGTACGTCTTCATGATCAACCGATCCTAGCACCGAAGGTACGACACGTCCGCGATCTGCACACGTTCGGCTCAGTGACGTCCCACGAACTCACGATCCAGTAGAGTGTCGGGGAAGAGCTTCGTCAGCACGACAGCGTGATGACGGTGATAATGAAGCTACCGGCGCAGGGCTTCGCCTAAGCACTACGATGATATGACCGACGTGGATTATGGTGGAGGGGGGCACCGCACACGGCTAAGAGATCAAGGATCAACTTGTGTGTCTATGGGGTGCCCCCCTCCCCCGTATATAAAGGAGTGGAGGAGGGGGAGGGCCGGCCCTCCTATGGCGCGCCCTATGGGGAGTCCTACTCCCACCGGGAGTAGGATTCCCCCCCTTCCCTAGTTGGACTAGGAGTGGAAGGAAGGGGGAGGAAGGAGGAAGGAAAGGGGGGCCGAGCCTCCCCCTCCTCCACTCCCACCATGGCCCAATAAGGCCCATATACCTCCCGGGGGGTTCCGGTAATCTCCCGGTACTCCGGTATATGCCCGATCTCACCTGGAACCATTCCGATGTCCAAATATAGTCATCCAATATATCGATCTTTATGTCTCGACCATTTTGAGACTCCTCATCATGTCCGTGATCATATCCGGGACTCCGAACTACCTTCGGTACATCAGAACACATAAACTCATAATACCGATCGTCACCTAACGTTAAGCGTGCGGACCCTACGGGTTCGAGAACTATGTAGACATGACCGAGACTCATCTCCGGTCAATAACCAATAGCGGAGCCTGGATGCTCATATTTGTTCCTACATATTCTACGAAGATCTTTATCGTTCAAACCGCATAACAACATACATTGTTCCCTTTGTCATCGGTATGTTACTTGCCCGAGATTTGATCGCCGGTATCTCAATACCTAGTTGAATCTCGTTACCGGCAAGTTTCTTTACTCGTTCTGTAATGCATCATCCTGCAACTAACTCATTAGTCACATTGCTTGCAAGGCTTATAATGATGTGCATTACCGAGGGGGCCCAGAGATACCTCTCCGACAATCGGAGTGACAAATCCTAATCTTGATCTATGCCAACTCAACAAGTACCATCGGAGACACCTGTAGATCACCTTTATAATCACCCAGTTACATTGTGACGTTTGGTAGCACACAAAGTGTTCCTCCGGTATTCGGGAGTTGCATAATCTCATAGTCATAGGAACATGTATAAATCATGAAGAAAGCAATAGCAACATACCAAATGATCAAATGCTAAGCTAACAGAATGGGTCAAGTCAATCACATCATTATCCAATGATGTGATCTCGTTAATCAAATGACAACTCATGTCTATGGAAAGGAAACATAACCATCTTTGATTCAACGAGCTAGTCAAGTAGAGGCATACTAGTGACACTCTTTTTGTCTATGTATTCACACATGTACTAAGTTTCTGGTTAATACAATTCTAGCATGAATAATAAACATTTATCATGATATAAGGAAATATAAATAACAACTTTATTATTGCCTCTAGGGCATATTTCCTTCAGTATCCCACTTGCACTAGAGTCAATAATCTAGATTACACAGTAATGATTCTAAAACCCATGGAGTCTTGGTGCTGATCATGTTTTGCTCATGAGAGAGGCTTAGTCAACGGGTCTGCAACGTTCAGATCCGTATGTATCTTGCAAATCTCTATGTCTCCCTCCTTAACTTGATCACGGATGGAATTGAAGCATCTCTTGATGTGCTTGGTTCTCTTGTGAAATTTGGATTCCTTTGCCAAGGCAATTGCACCAGTATTGTCACAAAAGATTTTCATTGGACCCGATGCACTAGGTATGACACCTAGATTGGATATGAACTCCTTCATCCAGACTCCTTCATTTGTTGCTTCCGAAGCAGCTATGTACTCCGCTTCACACGTAAATCCCGCGACGACGCTTTGCTTAGAACTGCACCAACTGACAGCTCCACCGTTCAATATAAACACGTATCTGGTTTGTGACTTAGAGTCATCCGGATCAGTGTCAAAGCTTGCATCAACGTAACCATTTACGACGAGCTCTTTGCCACCTCCATCAATGAGAAACATATCCTTAGTCCTTTTCAGGTATTTCAGGATGTTCTTGACCGTTGTCCAGTGATCCACTCCTGGATTACTTTGGTACCTCCCTGCTAAACTAATAGCAAGGCACACATCAGGTCTGGTACACAGCATTGCATATATGATAGAGCCTATGACTGAAGCAGAGGGAACACCTTTCATTTTCTCTCTATCTTCTGCAGTGGTCGGGCATTGAGTCTGACTCAACTTCACACCTTGTAACACAGGCAAGAACCCTTTATTTGCTTGATCCATTTTGAACTTCTTCAAAACTTTATCAAGGTATGTGCTTTGTGAAAGTCCAATTAAGCATCTTGATCTATCCCTATAGATATTGATGCCAAATATATAAGCAGCTTCACCGAGGTCTTTCAATGAAAAACTCTTATTCAAGTATCCTTTTATACTATCCAGAAATTCTATATCATTTCCAATCAACAATATGTCATCCACATATAATATTAGAAATGCTACAGAGCTCCCACTCACTTTCTTGTAAATACAGGCTTCTCCAAAAGTCTATATAAAACCATATGCTTTGATCACACTATCAAAACGTTTATTCCAACTCCGAGATGCTTGCACCAGTCCATAAATGGATCGCTGGAGCTTGCACAATTTGTTAGCATCCTTTGGATCGATAAAACCTCCAAGTTGCATCATATACAACTCTTCTTCCAGAAATCCATTCAGGAATGCAATCTTTACATCCATTTGCCAAATTTCATAATCATAAAATACGGCAATTGCTAACATGATTCGGACGGACTTAATCATCGCTACGGGCGAGAAGGTCTCATCGTAGTCAACTCCTTGAACTTGTCGAAAACCTTTCGCAACAAGTCAAGCTTTGTAGACAGTAACGTTACCGTCAGCGTCTTATTTGAAGATCCATTTATTCTCGATGGCTTGCCGATCATCGGGCAAGTCAACCAAAGTCCACACTTTGTTCTCATACATGGATACCATCTCAGATTTCATGGCCTCAAGCAATTTTGCGGAATCTGGGCTCATCATCGCTTCCTCATAATTTGTAGGTTCGTCATGGTCAAGTAACATGACCTCCAGAACAGGATTACCGTACCACTCTAGTGTGGATCTTACTCTGGTTGACCTACGAGGTTCAGTAGTAACTTGATCTGAAGTTACATGATCATCATCATTAGCTTCCACACTAATTGGTGTTGGAGTCACAGGAATAGATTTCTGTGATGAACAACTTTCCAATAAGGGAGCAGTTACAGTTACCTCATCAAGTTCTACTTTCCTCCCACTCACTTCTTTCGAGAGAAACTCCTTCTCTAGAAAGGATCCATTCTTAGCAACGAATATCTTGCCTTCGGATCTGTGATAGAAGGTGTACCCAACAGTCTCTTTTGGTATCCTATGAAGACACATTTCTCCAATTTGGGTTCGAGCTTATCAGGTTGAAGCTTTTTCACATAAGCATCTCAGCCCCAAACTTTAAGAAACGACAACTTTGGTTTCTTGCCAAACCACAGTTCATAAGGTATCGTCTCAACGGATTTAGATGGTGCCCTATTTAACGTGAATGCAGCCGTCTCTAAAGCATAACCCCAAAACGATAATGGTAAATCAGTAAGAGACATCATAGATCGCATCATATCTAGTAAAGTACGATTATGACGTTCGGACACACCATTACGCTGTGGTGTTCCGGGTGGCGTGAGTTGCGAAACTATTCCGCATTGTTTCAAATGAAGACCAAACTCGTAAATCAAATATTCTTCTCCATGATCAGATCGTAGAAACTTTATTTTCTTGTTATGATGATTTTCCACTTCACCCTGAAATTCTTTGAACTTTTCAAATGTTTCAGACTTATGTTTCATCAAGTAGATATACCCATATCTGCTCAAATCATCTGTGAAGGTGAGAAAATAACGATACCCGCCGCGAGTGTCAACATTCATCGGACTACATACATCAGTATATATGATTTCCAACAAATCTGTTGCTCGCTCCATTGTTCCGGAGAACGGCGTTTTAGTCATCTTGCCGATGAGGCATGGTTCACAAGTACCAAGTGATTCCAAAAGTCCATCAGATTGGAGTTTCTTCATGCGCTTTACACCAATATGACCTAAACGGCAGTGCCACAAATAAGTTGCACTATCATTATCAACTCTGCATCTTTTGGCTTCAATATTATGAATATGTGTATCACTGATACGTCCCCAACGTATTTATAATTTTTGATTGTTCCATGCTATTATATTATCTGTTTTGAATGTTTATGGGCTTTATTATACAATTTTATATTATTTTTGGGAGTAACCTATTAACCGGAGGCCCAGCCCAAATTGCTGTTTTCTTGCCTATTTCAGTGTTTTGAAGAAAAGGAATATCAAACGGAGTCCAAACGGAATGAAACCTTCGGGAGAGTTATTTTTGGAACGGAAGCAATCCAGGAGACTTGGAGTAGACGTCAGGAAAGCTTCGAGGTGGCCACGAGGCAGGGAGGCGCGCCTGCCCCCCTGGGCGCGCCCCCACCCTCGTGGGCCCCTCGTGGCTCCCCTGACCGACTTCTTTTGCCTATATATGTCCACATACCATAAAAACATCGGGGAACAGAATAGATCGGGAGTTCCGCCGCCGCAAGCCTCTATAGCCAACAAAAACCAATCGAGACCCTGTTCCGGCACCCTGCCGGAGGGGGGATCCCTCACCGGTGGCCATCTTCATCATCTCGGCGCTCTCCATGACGAGGAGGGAGTAGTTCACCCTCGGGGCTGAGGGTATGTACCAGTAGCTATGTATTTGATCTCTCTCTCTCTCTCGTGTTCTTGATTCGGCACGATCTTGATGTATCGCGAGCTTTGCTATTATAGTTGGATCTTATGATGTTTCTCCCCCTCTACTCTCTCGTAATGGATTGAGTTTTACCTTTGAAGTTGTCTTGTTGGTTTGAGTCTTTAAGGATTTGAGAACACTTGATGTATGTCTTGCCGTGCTTATTTGTGGTGACAATGGGATATTCACGTGATCTACTTGATGTATGTTTTGGTGATCAACTTGCGGGTTCAATGAACTTATGCATAGGGGTTGGCACACGTTTTCGTCTTGACTCTCCGGTAGAAACTTTGGGGCACTCTTTGAAGTACTTTGTGTTGGTTGAATAGATGATGAATCTGAGATTGTGTGATGCATATCGTATAATCATACCCACGGATACATGTGGGACATTGGAGTATCTAGGTGACATTAGGGTTTCGGTTGATTTATGTCTTTAGGTGTTATCTAGTATGAACTCTATGATAGATCGAAAGGAAAGAATAGCTTCATGTTATTTTACTACGGACTCTTGAATAGATCGATCAGAAAGGATAACTTTGAGGTGGTTTCGTACCCTACCATAATCTCTTCGTTTGTTCTCCGCTATTAGTGACTTTGGAGTGACTCTTTGTTGCATGTTTTGGGATAGTTATATGATCCAATTATGTTATTATTGCTGAGAGAACTTGCACTAGTGAAAGTATGAACCCTAGGCCTTGTTTCCTAGCATTGCAATACCGTTTACGCTCACTTTTATCATTAGTTACCTTGCTGTTTTTATAATTTCAGATTACAAAAACCTATATCTACCATCCATATTGCACTTGTATCACCATCTCTTCGCCGAACTAGTGCACCTATACAATTTACCATTGTATTTGGTGTGTTGGGGACACAAGCGACTCTTTGTTATTTGGTTGCAGGGTTGTTTGAGAAAGACCATCTTCATCCTATGCCTCCCACGGATTGATAAACCTTAGGTCATCCACTCGAGGGAAATTTGCTACTGTCCTACAAACCTCTGCACTTGGAGGCCCAACAACGTCTACAAGAAGAAGGTTGTGTAGTAGACATCAATCACTACTATGGAGATTCAATATAAATAGACCACTCTTCAAGGGTGCATGACCATAAAAGATATTACTCATATAAATAGAACAGCCATTATTCTCTGATTTAAATGAATAACCGTCACGCATCAAACAAGATCCAGATATAATGTTCATGCTCAACGCTGGCACCAAATAACAATTATTTAGGTCTAAAACTAATCCCGAAGGTAGATGTAGAGGTAGCGTGTCGACCGCGATCACATCGACTTTGGAACCATTTCCCACGCGCATCGTCACCTCGTCCTTAGCCAATCTTCGCTTACTCCGTAGTCCCTGTTTCGAGTTGCAAATATTAGCAACAGAACCAGTATAAAATAATCAGGCACTACTGCGAGCATTAGTAAGGTACACATCAATAACATGTATATCACATATACCTTTGTTCACCTTGCTATCCTTCTTATCCGCCAAATACTTGGGGCAATTCCGCTTCCAGTGACCACTTCCTTTGCAGTAGAAGCACTCAGTCTCAGGCTTAGGTCCAGACTTGGGCTTCTTCACTTGAGCAGCAACTTGCTTGTCGTTCTTCTTGAAGTTCCCCTTCTTCCCTTTACCCTTTTTCCTGAAACTGGTGGTCTTGTTGACCATCAACACTTGATGCCCCTTCTTGATTTCTACCTCCGCAGCCTTTAGCATTGCGAAGAGCTCGGGAACTGTCTTATCCATCCCTTGCATGTCATAGTTCATCATGAAGCTCTTGTAGCTTGGTGGCAGTGATTGAAGAATTCTGTCAATGACACTATCATCAGGAAGATTAACTCCCAGTTGAATCAAGTGATTGTTATACCCAGACATTTTGAGTATATGCTCACTAACAGAACTATTCTCCTCCATTTTGCAGCTGTAGAACTTATTGGAGACTTCATATCTCTCAATCCGGGCATTTGCTTGAAATATTAACTTCAACTCCTGGAACATCTCATATGCTCCATGACGTTCAAAACGTCGTTGAAGTCCCGGTTCTAAGCTGTAAAGCATGGCACACTGAACTATCGAGTAGTCATCAGCTTTGCTCTGCCAGACGTTCATAACATCTGGCGTTTCTCCTGCAGCGGGCATGGCACCTAGCGGTGCTTCCAGGACGTAATTCTTCTGTGCAGCAATGAGGATAATCCTTAAGTTACAGACCCAGTCTGTGTAGTTTCTACCATCATCTTTCAACTTAGCTTTCTATAGGAACGCATTAAAATTCAACGGAACAACAGCACGGGCCATCTATCTACAACAACATAGACATGCAAAATACTATCAGGTACTAAGTTCATGATAAATTAAAGTTCAATTAATCAAATTACTTAACAACTCCCACTTTATTAGATAGACATCCCTCTAATCATCAAGGTGATCACGTGATCCATATCAACTAAACCATGTCCGATCATCACGTGAGATGGAGTAGTTTTCAATGGTGAACATCACTATGTTGCTCATATCTACTATATGATTCACGCTCGACCTTTCGGTCTCAGTGTTCCGAGGCCATATCTACATATGCTAGGCTCGTCAAGTTTAACCCGAGTATTCTGCATGTGCAAAACTGGCTTGCACCCGTTGTATGTGAACATAGAGCTTATCACACCCGATCATCACGTGGTGTCTCGGCACGGCTAACTTTCGCAACGGTGCATGCTCAGGGAGAACACTTGTACGTTGAAATTTAGTGAGAGATCATCTTATAATGCTACCGTCGAACTAAGCAAAATAAGGTGCATAAAGGATAAACATCACATGCAATCAATATAAGTGATATGATATGGCCATCATCCTCTTGTGCCTTTGATCTCCATCTCCAAAGCACCGTCATGATCACCATCGTCACTGGCGTGACACCTTGATCTCCATCGTAGCATCGTTGTTGTCTCGCCAACTATTGCTTCTACGACTATCGCTACCGCTTAGTGATAAAGTAAAGTAATTACATGGCGATTGCATTTCATACAATAAAGTGACAACCATATGGCTCCTGCCAGTTGCCGATAACTCCGTTACAAAACATGATCATCTCATACAATAAAATTTAGCATCATGTCTTGACCATATCACATCACAACATGCCCTGCAAAAAGAAGTTTGACGTCCTCTACTTTGTTGTTGCAAGTTTTACGTGGCTGCTACGGGCTGAGCAAGAACCGTTCTTACCTATGCATCAGAACCACAACGATTTTTCGTCAAATATGTGTTGTTTTAACCTTCACAAGGACCGGGCGTAGCCATACTCGATTCAACTAAAGTTGGAGAAACTGACACCCGTCAGCCACATGTGTGCTAAGCACGTCGATAGAATCAGTCTCACGTAAGCATACGCGTAATGTCGGTCCGGGCCGCTTCATCCAACAATACCGCCGAATCAAAGTATGACATGTTGGTAAGCAGTATGACTATTATCGCCCACAACTCACTTGTGTTCTACTCGTGCATATAACATCTACACATAAACCTGGTTCGGATGCCACTGTTGGGGAACGTAGTAATTTCAAAATTTTCCTACGCACACGCAAGATCATGGTGATGCATAGCAACGAGGGGGAGAGTGTTGTCTACGTACCATCGTAGACCGTAAGCGGAAGCGTTATGACAACGCGGTTGATGTAGTCGTACGTCTTCATGATCGACCGATCCTAGCACCGAAGGTACGACACCTCCGCGATCACACGTTCGGCTCGGTGACGTCCCAAGAACTCACGATCCAGTAGAGTGTCGGGGAAGAACTTCGTCAGCATGACGGCATGATGACGGTGATGATGAAGCTACCGGCGCAGGGCTTCGCCTAAGCACTACGACAATATGACCGAGGTGGATTATGGTGGAGGGGGCACCGCACACGGCTAAGAGATCAAGGATCAACTTGTGTGTCTATGGGGTGCCCCCCTCGCCCGTATATAAAGGAGTGGAGGAGGGGGAGGGCCGGCCCTCCTATGGCGCGCCCCCTCCACCGTGAGTAGGATTCCCCCCCTTCCCTAGTTGGACTAGGAGTGGAAGGAAGGGGGAGGAAGGAGGAAGGAAAGGGAGGGCCGGCCCCCTCCCAATTCGGATTGGGCTTGGGGGGGGGGGGGCGCTCCCCCTCCTTTGCTCCCTTTTCCTCTCTCCCACTATGGCCCAATAAGGCCCATATACCTCCCGGGGGTTCCGGTAAACTCCTGGTACTCCGGTATATGCCCGATCTCACCCGGAACCATTCCGATGTCCAAATATAGTCGTCCAATATATCGATCTTTATGTCTCGACCATTTCGAGACTCCTCGTCATGTCTGTGATCATATTCGGGACTCCGAACTACCTTCGGTACATCAAAACACATAAACTCATAATACCGATCGTCACCTAACGTTAAGCGTGGACCCTACGGGTTCGAGAACTATGTAGACATGACCGAGACTCATCTCCGGTCAATAACCAATAGCAGAACCTGGATGCTCATATTGGTTCCTACATATTCTACGAAGATCTTTATCGGTCAAACCGCATAACAACATACGTTGTTCACTTTGTCATCGGTATGTTACTTGCCCGAGAGTTGATCGTCGGTATCTCAATACCTAGTTCAATCTCGTTACCGGCAAGTCTCTTTACTCGTTCCGTAATGCATCATCCTGCAACTAACTCATTAGTCACATTGCTTGCAAGGCTTATAGTGATGTGCATTACCGAGAGGGCCCAGAGATACCTCTCCGACAATCGGAGTGACAAATCCTAATCTTGATCTATGCCAACTCAACAAGTACCATCGGAGACACCTGTAGAGCACCTTTATAATCACCCAGTTACGTTGTGACGTTTGGTAGCACACAAAGTGTTCCTCCGGTATTCGGGAGTTGCATAATCTCATAGTCATAGGAACATGTATAAGTCATGAAGAAAGCAATAGCAACATACTAAACGATCAAATGCTAAGTTAACGGAATGGGTCAAGTCAATCACATCATTATCCAATGATGTGATCCCGTTAATCAAATGAAAACTCATGTCTATGGCTAGGAAACATAACCATCTTTGATTCAACGAGCTAGTCAAGTAGAGGCATACTAGTGACACTCTTTTTGTCTATGTATTCACACATGTACTAAGTTTCCGGTTAATACAATTCTAGCATGAATAATAAACATTTATCATGATATAAGGAAATATAAATAAATACTTTATTATTGCCTCTAGGGCATATTTCCTTCAGTTAGGGCCCATCAATGCTTTTTTCTGTATTATAGGTTCATTGTTTATTCAACAATATTTCCTCTGCACACCACAAAGTTCTTTATGAATTTGCTCAACCTATGTAGTTCGGCTGCAATTTTGACAAGGTCTCTATATCTCATGTAGAGGCTTTCGTATCAGTTGCGGCAGGAAATTCTAACATTACTTCCAGTGTTTCTTTTCTTTGACCCGATCACAAAAATTCTGAAATCCCACTAGGCTCCGACTCACTGTTTTGCATAAAATATTTCTTCAAAATTTCCACACTCTATGGAAAAACAATTTGCCTCGGTGTAGTGATAGAGGAATATCCAATCATTTGGGATAACCTAGAAATTAACACTTATTTGAAGAAATTTTGATGGCACTCTTTTTAGCGTATGACTCCAGCATTTAGGGCAAGACTGGGTAAAGCGGCACAGAAAGGTCTCGAGATATTTGTTCACTCGTGCTGACTGGCCATCTTTTTGTGGGTGGTGTGTCGTACTCATGCGCAGTTATGTGCCAACGTATTTGAATAACTCTTGCCAAAAATGACTCGTGAAAACAGGGTCACGATTTGAAATCACTGCACCAGCGAATGCATGCAACTTGTACACGTAAGTCATGTAGAGCAGTGCAACCATGGCAGCTGGGTATGGGTGAGCGAGAGATAAGAAGTGGGCAACCTTTCTGAATTTGTCGATGATCACCCAGATGCAGTTGAATTGGCCTGATTGTGGTAACCCGTCAATAAAATCCATAGTGATAAATTCCCAAGACTCGCATGGCACTGGGAAAGGTTCCAGCACCCAAGGGTACGCCACACGTTCCGGCTTAGCTTATTGGCAAACCTGACAGCACTTAACATATTGCTTCACATGCGTCTTCATCTTGGGCCACGCAAACAACTACCTGGCACGGTGGTAAGTGACTGGAAACCTGGAATGTCCCCCCATTGGGTTATCATGAAAGGATGACATGAACCGTTGTTGCATAGACGTACCACCACCCAACCAAATTCTTCCGATCAAGTGGAGCACTCCGTGGACCAACGAAAACCTGCCTTTGGGATCAGTGCCGGTGGCTAGCCATTTAAGCCACTGTTGAGCCTGGGGGTTGACACTATAACTATTGATTACTTCTTCTAACCATGATGGTTGAGCTTAAAAAACTATAGAGTTGCTCAGAAGGAAGCGATCTTGAGAGAGCATCAGCGGCGCCATTCTCTGAACCCTTTTTATATCTGATAGAGTTTGCAAACCCAATAGCTTGGTGAAGGCCTTCTGCTGCCATGGAGTGGACAAATGCTACTATTCTAGGTGAATCAAGCTTTTCTGGTCTTTTTGAATTATATGTGCTGCAAATATGGGCGCCATTGCTCGATGGCTACCACAATGGCCAAATATTCCTTTTAATGTGTGGACAACCCACGATATCTTGGGCTCAATGATTTTCTCATAAAGGCAATAGGAGGGCCCCCTGTTGCAACACAACTCCAATTCCTGTATCGCGTACATCCATTTCTACCGCGAATATTTTGGTGAAATCCAGCAGAGCCAATACTGGAGCTGAGATGAGTTGTTGCTTGAAAAGATTGAAAGTTTGCTCGGTGTTATCTGTCCAAACAAATGTTACTCCTTTCTTGAGAAAGTTGAAGAGGGGTCAAGCAATAATGCCAAAGTGCCGGACAAAACGCCTATATTACCCTTACAGGCCCAGGAATTGTCTCACTGCTCGAGCATCAGTTGGTCTGGTCCCCTGTTGCACTACATTGATCTTGGAAGGATCGGTGGCCACCCCCTTAACACTGATAGAGTTCCCCAAGTATGAGATTTGTTGCTAGCCAAATGAACATTGTGATCACTTGACATACTACCGATCCCTGCGGAGGTGCGGAGGAGCTGGAACACCTGTCAGCGATGCTTGATGTGGTCGGGCAGGGTTTTGGTAAAGACCAGAATATCGTCGAAGAATGTCAACACACAGACACGCATTAGAAGGTGGAGGGTATCAGTCATTCCTCCATTAAAGGTGCCCGGAGCGCCAGCGAGGCCAAAGGAAAGCACCTTGAACTCAAAGTGGTCATGATGCATTTGGAAGGTTGTCTTGAATTCCTCGCCCTCTGCCATGCGTATTTGATGGTATCCGGCACACAGGTCCAACTTGGAGAACCACAGGGCACCGTGCAGCTCGTTCAAAAGCTGTCCAATCACTGGTATTGGGAATTTGCCGATGCAAGTCATGGCGTTAAAATGCCAATAGTCAATGCAGAGTCACCACGTCCCATCCTTCTTTTTCACCAAGATGGCAGGTGAAGAAAAAGGGCTCACGTTGCATTGAATGATCCTCGTGCGAAGCATTTCAGCAACCTTCTCCTCTCCTCCCATAGTTGAGCATAATATCTCTTTCCTTTCACCTAACTTTCCTCAGGGAAGTTGCCATTGAAGGGGATCCAAGCTTTATGTCACACGTTTACTAGTCTACAGCCTACTAGTAAAGTGCAGAACAATATGATTGATTGAAGAAGAAGACCAAGGTCATAGATTACAGTTCTCAACTTGTGATTGACTGAAGCAACATATGTATTACAGTTATGGTTATTAAGGCAACACCCTATCAACTGACCTGCAGCTGAATGCTACTCGTTTATTCACCTAAAATATGATCTTGTCGAACGGAAATCTACATGAAGAAGTGCGCAGTACAGGCAATCAAATTCTTCCAGAGATTTATTAGAACCAGACATGCAATTCAATACTTATAAAGCTGTACTGTTTGCTCTTCATTATCCCAGTCTCTGGAACATCCAAAACATTTATTTATCTAGCTACCTGTTAGTTCAAAAGCTTTATTGTTCCACAAGATGGCAATAGGATAATCAGGCGGTCACGCTTCTAAATAAGCATTGTACCACCTATCATGATCCTTTTTCTCATTTGTCCACCTCGAGGACAGGAGTGTAGAACCCCACAATTGGAATCAGATTACCATAGCCATCATCATCACACACCCTGGTCGCCTGCCCTGATTGTACTTGGATTGTGAAGAGGCCAGCAGCTGTGGTCACAACAATGACGTTTGCTCCCTCGGCAAAGCCCAACACATGAGCTGGACATGCCTCACCCACTGGAACACCATTTAGGGACAAACTTCCCAAGTAGATGATGCGGCTTGGTACCCATGTGGCATCAGCCTCTCTTGACCACAATTGTAGATGCGGATTCAGTTCTTCGACGAGTCCCAGTCCACCGTTCTCCGTAAGAATAAGATTGCAATCAAATACTATCCTTAGAGCTGCAGGAGTATGGCACGTCGAACCAAATCAGCCTGTGCCTTGCCAAGTCATACTCCAAGATCAACCCACCATCGGACAAGAAGTAGAGCAGAGACCTCACAACAAGCACACTGGACCACACAAAAGGGAGCTCCCTGGCAGTCGTGGTGGTCGCAGCCACCCGCTGTGCAGAACACGGCGGCGGTGGTGCGGCCTCTTTGAAACGCTGCGGGCACCAGTACGGGCTGCTGAGCGCCCGTGATTGGATCCCACACGAGGAGTTGCTTGGTATATGGCGGCTCGTGGTCAGAGAGGAAGAGGCCGCGGCGGTGGCGGCAGTCCACGGCCTGCCAGAGCCAACGGTCCGGGGCGGCGAGGGAAAACGGTGACACGGTGGCGGGGATGAAGCGGGGAATGTCCTCGTCGTACCAGTCATGGAGAAATCCGAGCACCGGGGGTGCTCGGTGGAGATCATGGAGGCGGCGATGGAAGCCGCCGTGGGAGACGAACTCCCTCCAGGACTTGCAGACAATGGAGGCACGGAGGAGGCTGGCCGGGTCGTCGGGTGGGATGCGGAGGAGGATCTCTTCTACAAGCTCGTCCGGGAGCGTCGGCGGCGGTCCTGGTGCCATGGTTGCCGCTAGGTTTTTTTTTACGGCCGGAGATAGGTTGCTGCTGTTGGCCCAATCCACGACGTGATCGACTACTTTTCCGTTTCCGATACAACGACGACGAAGATAGGCTAACTTCTTATCGATCCACCGTAGTGCAAAGCTTCTGCAGTCCTGCTCTAGCTTTAACTAGTCTGCTCCCGATGGATCGATTTTGCAATAGCTGCCGCCTATATATATACTAAGTTAAGCGACGCGGCTACTATTCCTTATCCGACTCTAGCTAAGAAACCAGCAGGGACAACGTTGTCTATACTTCAAACTCAAGCAATGATGGATCACCGCCGGGACCATCACAACACGGCTGTCGCTGGTTCCAGCATTTGTTTTGCTAGTTGCAACTCCACCGGCCTACGGTTGTAGCTCCGCCGAACTACGGTTGCAGCTCCGCCGTGCTGGGGTAGCTGCAGCTCCGCCGGCGAATCACATCGGTGGTTAGCGGTGGCCGCTCACTTGTAGCCCATCGTCGCCTCCCCAAAAACACGGGGCTCCGCTGGTTGCAGCACCCCCGCCCGTCGTCCCCTACCCAGGAAAAGAGGGTAGCAGGAGGTGCGGCCGCAACCTTCGACGACGACGGCGCGCACACCATGGCAACGAGCTCACCTAGGCGGGCCATGGTGACGAGTGCATCCTGGCTAAGCAACTCCCCCCTTTGCAGCAGCTCTGAAGGGTGTCGCGCGGGTGCTCTCAATAGCCCTCTGTAGCTTGGGGTAGAGGGAGTAGTAGATAGAGAAAGGGGATGAGCAAGAGCTGCCGTTCCCATGGCTGGCGATGTAAAAGGAAGGAACGAGAAGAAGGAGAAAGAGAGATGCGAGGCGGGATAAGGATAGAAGGGCGCTGGGCGGTGCTGGGACCCACAGAACGAGTGGCCAGGGGCGCTTCTATCGTACAGCGCACGAACGACCGGCCCAAGCGTTCCGCCGGCGCATCGCACGTAAACAATTCCCTTCATTATATGGTTTTTCTTTTAGGTTTACCCCTGTTATCTGGCGACTATTCACTAGGAGGGGGTGGCATTTGCACACGTTTTGACGACAATTTTAGTTGTGTGCGGTGTGGCGGTTTCTTGAGAACATCATGACGGTTTTGAACAGTTTTTGGGATGAAGATTCAAAACTGTCATCCTTGCTGAAAATATCATGTTGTTCTCAAGAAACTATCACCCCAGATACAATTAAAACTATCAGTGAAAACATTCAAAATGTCACCCTTTCCAGTGAATGGTCGGCAGTTAGCTTTTTCGGCATTTTTTCTTGGTTGAGAAGTTGGCTTGTACGTGATAGTGGAGGCATATGCATGTTGTGAAAAAAATAGAACTATAGTTCTGGTCTTGCCGTACTCGCAATGCCATTTAGATGTTGTGTCTGAATTGTGAATGGTGCCATGGCACATCACATGTGTCTGGTGGGTCGCAGACGAACATGCGATATAATTCTTGGGACAACTTGAAGTTCATTTGATTGTACACCCCTTTGGCCATGGCTATGCATTGGTGGTTTCAACTAAGTTCTTCACCACCACGAGCATGACGGAGCTCAGAAGCGAAGTCATGCCTAGATTGAGGGCTTACGAGACATTGCAGATTTGTGCAGTCTCTTGGGTTTGCGTTTTGAAGAAAACTGGTGGACTTATAAAAAGAAGGTGGACAGCGGCTCAGATTGTCATGTGCGCCTTGATAGGGTGGTGGCAACATTCGAGTTGTTCTCACATTTTCCAAGGGCCACCCATCACTTGTCCTCCGCATGTATCGCCCATCATCCCATCCTCCTCCTATGGAAAGCGGTATCCCCGGAAGGTAAGCTAGTAACAAGAAGTTGTTCAGGTATGAGTTAACTAGCCGGGTGGCCCGCGCATTTGCGCGGCTAGATTTATCATATATATTTTGTACGCTATATTTTTAGAATTGTTGGTATATTCTTTAGTTTGGTGTATTGGATGTGGGCCATTTGGCAAACGTTTGAAGCTATTTTTAGTTTATAGAAACTATTTTTATTTGTGGAAATTTTGCATTATATTTGTTGCCTCATTTAGGTCCCTCTTATTGAGCGGTTTTTCCTTTTAATAGTTGTCTATAGTAAATATTATGTTGTGAACATAAACATTTTAGCCTTTTTGCTTCCACAATCCATAGAAGGTGATAGTTTTATAACATTAAATTCTGGTGAAAATATATAGAATGATGCGCTTTCACCTGTTGAAAATTACACTCGAAACAACTCAGCATATGCGAACATGAGTCATGATGAATGCGTGCTAATTCTTTTCTAAATTAATGGAGCATTGAAGCATATATGCTAAGGCAGCTCTCTTGTCATCTTAAAGGTGCAGAACAAAATCTAATTAACAGGGCTGGTCTGGTTCCTGTTGGCCTCTTAGACAGATCTTTTACCTTGGACGTTACCAAAGGTTCAGTACAGAATTTTGTTTTACAACCATTTGCCTAGAAATATTGGTGTCGGATAAAAAATAGGCAACTGGGACGATGGGATGCTTATATGAGCTACCAAACAACTTACGTGGTGCACGACCATGGGTATAATATCGGATTCTCCACATCAATCATGTATTCATGTGAACTCTATATCCTTCTTTGATTCTGAAAGCTGGATAAACATTCACTAACCTGCTTATGGAAGAAAAAAGGACCCATTAAATGAGAATTTGAACTTGGTCATACAAATTTACATGAAAAAAATTGGATTCTCAATTTCTCATTGCTTACTGCTAACTAAACAAAAGTTTCAGTCTATGTGTGCAAACGTAGTCTGTTGCAGACTCAAAAAAATTACAACCCTGTAATCTGAATTGCCAATAGAAATTTACGAATACTTTAAAGTTGGATGCTTACCTAATTCATTCTACGCAAATATCATGGCCGTCCTCAGAAGATGCGATTGCTGGGGCCTGGTGAATCGACATGGAATCAGAGCCGGCTGATCCACGTCTTGTTCTGGATGCTTCTACAAACTGATCATACCATCAGTCGTCAAACCTCCAAGGAGGAGAGGAAGCAGGTTTGCCGATGACATTGGAGGCAGGGTTTAGGATGCTATGGGGAATGCATAGGATAGGCCACCATATATGGCGTCAAGAATTTATAGCTGTCACACGTCGCAATTGGGCAGTCTTAATCTTACCAAACAAACATCTAACAGATTAAACTTAATGTCCAGGATAAAATATTCTCGTCCTATAATTAACATGGAGCATTAAAAAAGGCCTCCAATTATTAAATATATGATATAATATGATTTTCTGGCTCCGAACTTAAATAGGACATTCCTTTTTCCTTGATGATAAACACCAAAGGTATTCACAATATTCTGGCAGCATACACTTGAGATATTTATTCCTTGAAAGATTTCACATAACTGACATATGACATGGATTTCATTTGGTTTGCTACTGTCATATTTCGAGATATTTTCCTTTTGTAAGTGCCTTTTCCAGATTTCATGAGGACGTTCTCTTTTTTTGTGATAGACACCAAATCTATTCAGAATATTATCTGAGTATACATGCGCGATATTTATGTCACCTATATTACTTCAAAAGAGATTGTGTGTATTTGTTTGCATTAAATTATCTTTTATATATTTTTTCTTTAAATAGAAGTCGGTTATTTATTTCTTCAAATTTATCACATACCTAACATTTGGCCTGAATTTTTTCTTGTCTACTGATGTCATATCTATTGATATTTTCTCTAAGATTAAAGAGACGATTCTACATATTTTTGGGGTAAAACATATAATCGAACCTGCATGATTCATAGCATCAACGTGATCGACTGCATTAGGAGATACATAAGTGCTTACTTATGTGCACCAAACAAAACGTCGCCTCCTAAGTGCCAAGGAGACGTTCATCAACGCCACAGCTTGATTCGGGAGTGTCGTGCGGCTTTCTTCTGCAATAGATCTTGAGGGTTTTTTAGGGAATGTAGATCTCAAGGTTTCCTGATGCACTACATGTCAAATAAGTTTTGTTCTAGAGATGCTTATTTGGACTTATAGAGCACTCTAGCCAAACTCTTGCGGCCATCCTTATTCAAAGTTGCAGCATAGTCTAGCCAAACTCTTGCACCATCAACATATAATCTGGATCGTCTATATTGTTGTTAATACAGAATTGATGGATTAGATCTATATTTCCTATTATTCATGTGGTGTCTCAAAAGGTGCCTTGCATTACTAAATATAAGAAGGATGTAGAAGTAGCCACACTTACTCTGGCTATGATAAAAAGGAATAATTGAGGTTTTTCATGACATGCCTGCAGCATATGCACAACAATCAATGTACTATATTAATAATGAGAAGGATGTTTCAATACTAAATATATGCATGCTTCCAGATGTTCAAATTTCACAGGCGAATATTGTTTGATAGGAAATATCCAAAAAGCAAGAACTAATATAACAGACAAACTGGTCAGAAGCTCTTGCCCAGATGGAAACTTTCGCTTTGTTCCTGGGGACATGAGCTTCTTACCTGATATAACGGGAGCGACCCTGCACACTGGAGTCGAACAGCTTGCATGATGGGACAACAGAGGGCCTGACTGCTTGCATCACACTATCATGCCTTTATTGGCACCTGCTGCTAGAATCGGACCAGAGAAAATATGAACTTTGAAGGTTAGAAGTGGTAACAAAACCACTATACAACAATAGTTACATTTTTCCAATCAATGTCTGCCCGATAGAGCATGATACGCATCAACATGCTACATGAAAAAACAATTTCATCGTGTGCATGGAAGATTTAAATCAAGTGTGTGGAAGAGTAGACTTTTGTAGTATCAGGTGTTTACTCAAGCTATTCTGCATATATAGCACTTAGGGACATGGAGTGAAAGTAGAGAAACTCAACAGTTTTGTTTGAGCCGCGGCCACCAAAATATGCTTCATACAGTGGCCCGTGCATCCTACTAAATCATGTAACTGAATATATGTGTTGGATTACTGCTAGGTCAGAACTTTGAAACTGAGATCGCGTGAGTAGAGTGGATCCTACTTGCTATAACATCCAGTATAGGAAAAAATCATGTGATGGAACATATATACAGGCTAGATTACTGACCTTGAAAACTAAAATTTGAAGATTGGAGAGGACACGCTTGATTTGGTTGTACCTGTTAAATCACCATCGATTACCCCGCAAAAAAAATCACCATCGATTGCTGAACTTGGAAACTGAGATTCAAATATTGGAGAGGAACAAGCAAGACTGGATTGTACCTGCTAAATCACCATCATGTACTGGAATATATGCATGTCAGATTGCTGGATTTGAAATCTGAGATTCAAGGGTAGGAGAGGAAACAACCTAGGAACGTGATTAGAAGGTTGAACACACTTGATTTGATGGTACCTTTTGTTTGGACCGAATCGATCCAGGTCAGATGGAACTTTGGAAGAAGATGAGCCAACGGTGGTGAGGATCGCTATATGATGCGTCGCCGGGTAGGGCTGCGAGGTGATGGAGGCCGTGGGAGACATGTTTTTTTCATAGGTCTACACGGAGTTCTCTTTTCTTAGTTTTTTTCTTAGACATGCGGTTCTATCCTATACCCTGACACATAGATGACGTCAATACATGTATTTTCGTTGGACTCCTTTTCTTATTATTAGGATGGTCACGTTCTTTTCTTGGAGAAAGGCATAGGAGTCCGGATGAAACATCATGTCTGACTACTCATACGTGTCCCCTTAAAAAAAAGACTACTCCTACGTGACATGTTGTACTGTTTTATGTACGTGCAAATAATATTTGTATGTAACGTTAATCTTGTAAATCCTAGCCGTTAATATATAAAACTAACGGTCAAGATAATTTAAATATTTGTATGTAACGTTAATCTTGTAAATCCTAGCCGTTAATATATAAAACTAACGGTCAAGACAATTTAATCTGTGTGGACTAACGTGATGGCTGATTTGTCTTCTATTTTAATTGTATAATAGATAATAGATAGATAGATAGATAGATAGATGTGGGAGTCATAGCAGACTTTTGATTCTATAATGAAACAGGCGTGAAGTTACTTCTCAAGTGGGCTATCTTTGGTTAAACCTCTCTTGAAGATGATTGGAGAGGTTTGAAGGGGCTTGATCTGGATTTTGACTTAGAGGGATTTAATCCACCTCAATCCCAGGCAGACACCTCTCGAACACGCGAGGTGGCACACGCGGCATGAGGTCGGCACGCCCGCGCACAGCCGGGTGGGGGAACCGAACAGGCGCCTCCGACGAGAGTCCAGTCGGTCGCTTCTCCCGACCCGGTTGCAAATGAACGCACAACCGTCCAAGCCACACACACACACACACACACACACACACCACACACACACACACACACACACGACTCTTGCTAGGGACGCAACCCGGGTGAGGGTGGCCGCTGACAGGTGGACCCAGTACCCATGCGACCAAAACAGCAGCAAAACTTTTAGTAACCCAACTTGGAAACAGACGACAAACTTACCGCCCCGTGGTCTTTGGTGCTTCCTTCATCGGTGGTGCTGCTACTAGGGCCAAACCGGACCTGTTGCTCTGATATAATTTGCACTACGAACAATGCTAGCTTGCACGACCTAACAACAGAGCTGCTACACACTTTCATCCTCATCAGATAACCTCGATGAATGACTCGCCCAAGGGCCGGAGAGATGGAAACACGACGGCAAGGGTCAGAGGATGAGAGTAGCAAAAAGGGTGAGATTGGGACCAGCAGGAAGGATTCGACTGGGATGGAAGCGGCACGTGACCTGCCCATCATGGACCCCTAGGAAACCAAGGTGGGTGTGGGCGTACACACCAAACGAATCGACGGGAGGCCGGCACCAAATGGACGGCGCACATAATGTTAGGCTTATAAGTATGTCCATTTGGTCCTTAGAGTTATCGAGCATTTTTTTACAGCTGCCACATCGCATTTCTGAGGCCATCTCCTCCCTTAACAAACACACCGCACCAGAAGCGGCGTGTCATGTCCCCACCAGGGAGCTTGCAACCAGGGACCCTAGCAATAAGCTTGACCCCACCAACCGCCCTAGCGTAGCTGTTTCGCATGAACTGGCCTATGGACATGCAGGCCAGGGTAAGGCTAGTCATAGTGGGGAGTAATTTAGACTAGGAACATGCATATGGAGAATTGCCTTTTGCCTTCCGGAAGCGCGCGCTCCCGCATGAATAGTAAACAAAAATATATAGTAAATTTTTTCAAAAGATTCTGAATTTTTTTGTAGATGTTCGTGTTAGTGTCGTAAGCATCCTTGAAAATTTTCATGCGAAATGGAGCAGCGAGGTTTTTCCAGTGAAAAGAAATTAGGCTGACATTTTGGGGTAATATTAGGTGTTTATTTTGTTTTTCCTTTTTTTCCACGGGCCAAAATATTTATCTTTTTGCCTACAAATTTGTACATACAATTTGGATGTTACAAAGAACACATAGAATTTTTGTTCGCACTTTTTTGACATTTCAAAAAATGTTTTCGCGCACATGAGCGCACGCTCCTAGAGCACCAGTGGGTTTCCGCACGCATATGTTATTAATCTATATTACTACCTTCATAGTGGAAAGTAACATATGTATGGTATCATGCAAACCATCATTTTAATCATTTTGTCTTCGGATGTGTTATGTTACAGTAACATATTATGTTACTCCAAAGACCTCTCACCTCATTAACTACTCCATTCCTAAATATAAGTTAGAAATTCCAATACGAACTATATACAATGTAAAATCTACACTCTAAAATACGTCTATATACATCCGTACGTAGTTTATATTGAAATCTCTAAAAAAAACTTATATTTAGAAACAAGGAAGTACATGCCACGTAAGCAAACTTTTCTTAAGGTGTATTATGTTACTTAATAGGTTACTCCCACTATGACCAGCCTAAAATAGCAGGCGGTTGTCGAAAGCCTGGGTAAACGCCTCTCCGGTAGACGACGCGGCACACGAAGGGAAAAGGCAACAAGTCATCCGGGTAGCATGTAGGCGAGGGAAACAGGGCAACAGGGATGGTGGTCGGTTAATTTGCCTTGATATTATCTAGCCTGGCATGCGCATGAATGAACCGCGAGCCCACCTACACCTACAACAGACCATACTACTCGAACAAAGGACCGCAACGAGCAAGCGTTAACCCATACTCCCTTCGTTTCTCTATATGAGGTGTATTTATTTTTTGAAAAGTCAAATGAGTGTAAATTTGACCGAGTTTTTAAAAAAATATATCAACATTCACAATACAATATTTATATCATTTGGTCCATCATGAAAAATAGTTTCATATTTTATCTACTAGCTATTGTAGATGTTGTTATTTTATTCTATAATCTTGGTCAAACATTCAAATAGTTAACTTGCATGAAAACCTATACACCTTATTCTGGAACGGAGGAACTACATGAGGCGGCCCGGGTGCATAAAACGGGGAGGAACTACATGTGTGTTTGTTAACGTTGTAGTTTGAGCTTGTCATGTTGTGTTTGAGCAAACACCTCGACAATATACCCCGCGTACCCAGCCTTGCATCACTCCCAGCCGTCGCAGAACAACATCCGGCTGTTGCGGACCGAACAACCCGGCAGCAAATGCCCGACACTGAGCCGGGTGAACACACCCACCCGGTTCGCGTGAGTGAAATAGCCCGACAGACGGCACAGGATACCAGAAGTGGCAGGCCAGATAAATACAACATGCGGGCAACCAGAGTTGCTTCCTACGAGAAAATTTTGTTGAAGACATTACAGCCTAGGGAATCAATGGCTGTTGCTCCTTTAGGATGGATGTTGTTGGTGATTTTTTTGACTCACCACCAGCGCACCAGGTGTCACACGCATGGTGAGGGCAACGGCTGGGGACGAGGTGTCCTCGGGCGTGCCCTAGGCCCACGCATTGGGGAGCTATTGCTGGTCGGCTCCACAGCTTATTCGCTTGTTCGCGCACGCTGAGTTGAATTGTTCCGGGTGACTATCATGTTAAGATCTCCGATAAGACCTTTTCTTTCGTGCATACCTTATACGATTATCTCGACCAGGGATGCGTCATTTCGGACTGACCTAGGTCACACTGAAGTGGTCGTGATGATGCCCAACCGTGTTAGTGCAAACAGTGTGCTCGTCATACCCAACTTAAGAAATAGAGGGACCCTCTCGCATGTTGTAAACTCCCAGATGTGTATCAATGGTCATGCTAATGACTTATGGTGGGAACCCGTGCCCACGTACTTTCCTTACGTGCATACCTTAGCCGACCAGGGACACGTCATTTTGAATAGATCGAGCCCACACTGTCGTGATCGTCATGATGCCCAACGGTGATAGCACGGATGGAACACTCGTCGTTATCGACATGAAAAATAGAGGGATTCTCTCATGCAGTGAGATCCCAGGAGCGTATCAATGATCACGCTAATGACATATGGTGCGAACCCAGCACAATCGACCAAAGCATGTCCGGCTAGCAAGGGCGGCTGGGCCTCTGCCTAGACTAAAAGGCCGGGTAGCTGTGCCACAGCCGTGTGGAAGAGCGAGCGAGAGCTTACGAATGAACAATGAGAAGAGGTGTTGCATGTCTCATCACCAAGGGGCAACCGCTTCCGAGTACGATATTATAAGCAGGCTCTCCTAGATAATTCATAAAATTAACCGAAGCACCGGAGAACAACAAAGCTCCGAACGCCCGTCGGGATATCGATCTCGACGACCCATGATTCGTTGGTGTACCCTCTGCATGACATTAGATCTAGTCGAGGACCCATTAACGATCATCACTAAAGTGCTAGTTTCGCACCATCCACAGGGTGGAATTGACGCTTCACCGGACTGAGCCTGGAGAACGGATCCGATCACTTGCCATGACAACCAGGATTGCCATGCCACACAGGCGACCCCAAGGTCTATTTATCTGCCTCGGGAGAATTCATCAGGGAGGCCGATGTTAGATCGGTTCACAATAAAATTTTCTCTCCCCCACCATGTCGATTATTGTCCCGACAGTTCAGGACCAACTGGGATCTAGCTTTCATTGTTCAAAAACCAACAGAAAGGAGTCTGATAGTTCTGGATGAGATCCTGGGACAAACCACCGACACACAAGCTTTGAGCATGCTGGATCATTAGGCAGGTCGAAAAAAGAGGAGTGTAACTCATCCATAAGCTCAGCACACACACGACCCGGGGTACCGCTTCAAATCAAATCGAGAAGCCATCTGAAGACGAAGAGATCCTATTGATATATGAGACTCACCCATCGAGGAATCAGCGAAAAAGAGATCTTCGAGAGGTCTTATCACATCGACAACATCGTAACATCGGAAAATAGATGGTTGGACATACTGATCACCATTGATTTTGAGGACCAGCCGATAGGGGTCCACAACCGAGGAGTGGCGGCCTTAGTCCTCGACCCTATCACCGACGATTATCACTTAACAAAAGTTTTGATGGACGATGGAAGCAGTCTAAACCTCATCTTCGTGGTTACTTTAACCAAGCCAAACTACCTTTAAAGGTATAGCCCTACGAAAGGAAGCATGGTGTACAGGACAAGTCACGCTAGACGCCGTATTTGGAACACCCAATAACTATCGGGTCGAGTAGTTAATTTTCGACATCGTGCCCTTCCGAAGCGGCAACCACACGCTGCTTGGACGAGTCGCGCTCGCAAAATTTCATGCCGTCCCTCATTATGCCTACATGGAACTTAAAATGCTAGGGCCTAATGGTGATCACAATAAAAAGCAATATGGATCGATCGCTCAAAGCTGAGAACAAAACAGTAGTGCTGGCCCTGGAGGCAGAAGTCGAGCCCTCGCAGCTGAGGAGTTAACGACACTACGAGAACTGTCAATAGAGATGATGTTGTCCTCGACAAGCGGTCCAAATCAACATCCTTAAAACCAGCCGACGAGATAGTAAAATTCTAGTTCCACCCCGATTGAAGCCCCCGATTTGTTATACATGAAACTATTAGTTCTCACAGACTTAACTACAACACGGATGACCAAAATTTTCCTTATAGTGACGTTAGCCTGCACTTAAATTCTTGCCCACCAAATTGTAGTGTGTATGGCAAAGGCATGTTCAACCCATCTCAATCAAGACAACAACACAATAATAAAGAAAACAAACTCAATAAATTGCATGAAAGCCAACCTTCTCTCCTAGCACGACCAAGCTTACATCTGTGATTATATCTGTTGGTCACCAAGACCAAATCAGGAGGCATGTGAAGGAGGATGATAGGCCTAGGTATTTGTTCAGAAGTAAGCACGATCTTGTTCGATGCCGCTGTCCATCCTTTTCCTGGGCTGGCTGTGGCGAGAGGTGGGAGCACGTGGAAGAGGCAACAAAGACATGGGCCGAGAGAATAGCGAACCTGGACTGGGTACGTCGAGAGGTAACATCACATAGAAGAGGCGATCTTTTTCTGGAGTAGTCGAACATGGAGGTAGGGTAGGGAAAATAGAAATGGACGACATGACTCAGATTTAGTTTCATACAAGATGCCATGGAGCTGAAGATAAATTGATTTGAGAGGTTTTTTCTTCTTCTATTTTGGTAACCGAGAAAAGAGATCCGGAGCTTTAGATAGAAATTATTTAAAATAAAAAAATAGAACAGATCGAGAGTTTTTTTAGGGAACATACTGGGAGCTATAGATATATTGACATAGAATTATTTAAAATCAAGAATTTTCATGAAATATTTCATGAGTCGCTCTACACTGTAATAATTCGGTCCCATCAAATTAACGGCTCATAAATTCTAATTAACGTGAGAATTTCTCGGGAGTCTAACTAGTATATAGATAGATAGATAGATATCGGAGGGAATATTTCAGATTATACAAGATAAACCGGTTTAAACAGTAGTGTGGTGATAGTAAAAATAACACATATCAAGACCTTCGCCGCCATGAGCACAAACTCACGCATCAAATGTCCGGTGCACGTTCCTCCCTGCCATCAACACCTTTGATTGGTGTAGGATAGGTTGCGCTTGCAGCCGAGTTGGAAGTCGTCATCCAGAGAGGCGAGCGTGAGAACGTAGTGTTCCCTCTTCCATGTGCCGCCCCTTGCAGCTTGCTTGATACTCTGGCCTAGTGGCCCTAAGTTGCTGGTCGCAGTGGCCACGTTGTCTGGCGCCATGATATCAGATGTCCAGTGATCATACACATCGCCCGGTCAGACCCACGACGAGATGACAACTGCTTCGCCATCGAACTAGGCGCAAATGCTCGATGATCTCTAAGTCTACGGGTAGGCAGAATAGCGCCGGTCTCGCCGTGGTCGGTGGAGTATATTGTGGGTGGGCAAAGTTTCCAATGATTAGGGCTTGTGTTCCCACGTGATTTCTCTCGATTGTTAATTTGATTTGGGGATTGCGAGGAGGGGAACCTTGAATTTGGGGGCAGAAGGTGGCCGGTCGAGTTTCCTTTTAACGTCTGAGTTGGAGTTGGTTTCACGGCCGTTCGTTATTAGAACCAAAATAAATATAGTTATTTACACTAAATTTTAGTACTTAACTATAATTGGTTTTTTTGTGAAATCACAATAATAAGTAATATACTGTATTTTTTCATAAAAGTTACATTTTTTCCACATTGCACCTTAAAAGTAATTAACCAAATCCACTTAGCTGACAGAAAATAATAAATTAAAAAAAATATGCTTTCTCAATTAATTTGTGACGATTGCATCGATATGGCGTGTATGTTTTTGTGTGTATTCTAAAAAAAGCGATGCACTTCTTTATTTTCAGTCTACAGTCTTATTAATTATAGCTCTGTATATTTTATGATATATGAAATATCTTGATAGCGGTCTTTGATTAGACATACGGAAATGGAAACATCTAGAGTACACAAGATGTTTTCATAAGATGCCTAATGCACCGAGACCGAGGAAGTATCATTTTTGCTCAAATATGTGTGACATATAATAGTGCGTTTGCTAATCTACTGGTTATGTTTTTTTTGCGCATAATCTATTGGTTATGTGTGTCCACTCTCTATCAATGGTAAATCATTCACCCGAGGAAGACTATTAGCTTAACTTAACTTGCTTTATATTGTGGACTATAATAGAGTCTTTTGTTTTTTTGGATATTTAATTTTTATTACATATTCGGTAGGCCCTTGAATGTAAGAAATATTTACTAATATTCCTATGATTAATATACACACTAAGTATGTGGGTAGGTCACCTAGAAAAAGTATGTGGATAGGGGCCTTCCTTCACATGCTCGGGCTACTCACCTGTTTGTCCGATCTAAGAGCATCTCCAATAGATGGTTCAAATTTTGGCGGTCCAAAACTGGAGATGTAAAATATGGACCGCCAAAAAGTGTGTTTTGGAGCTTTGAAAAATGCTCAACCCCAACAGATGGTCCAAATCGGAGATGCAAAAGAGCAACTCCAACAAATTGTCCAAAACGAAGATGTAAAATCGCCTTGATCGTCTTCTTCAACCTTGGGACGTCGGCCGCCTTCGTCAAATCCGTCGCCATCAAGCTCTCCCCGACCTCCCCGAGCATGCCATCCTCCCCGTGATGAGCTCCTTTCCCAATCCCCCTATTTTTTCCCTTCGATCGGTGTCGTTTCCCACCGCTCCCGTGCTTGTCCGTGGTCGCCATGGCCAGAGCCCGAGCTCCCCTGTACGTGCTCCTTTGCCGGCCAGCAGCGACGGAGGCGGGCAGCAGCCGACGCGAACACCACGAGTAGCGGCCAGGCACGCTGCACGGGCCAATACCGACGGCAGCTCGGCTGGACAGGGTCAGTGCGGGGTGGCGGCGGGGCCGGGAGGTGGTGGCAACGGGGCGGGCCAGCAAGCCGCGGCGGGCGGCGGAGTCGGGCGGCGGCCTAAGGACCCGGCGGAGGCCTACATGGGCAGCCGGACCGCCGGAGGCGCCGAATCCCACCACGGCTGCCTCCCGATTCGGCGGCGCCCGGGCGGCTGCGAGACGGCTTCCGGCGAGGGAGGCGACGGGGGCGAGGGCGGCGGAGGGCGGCGCTGGCGATTTGGGGCGGTGGCGGCGGCGGATTCCGGCCGACTAGTGTTCGGGCGGGCGGACGGTCGCGGCTGTGAAATGAAATGAAGGGCGGTTGGGTGTTGGCGGGTGGTCGCTGAATTTGGACCAGTTGTATCTCGTGATGTAAATTTAAACCGCGAGGTGTTGTATTTTACATCACTGAGAGGCCACGGTCTAATATTTTTACATATGGACCGTCTGTTGGAGTAGCGTTTTTTGCCCCAGACGGTCCAAAAGTTAGGTATTTTTACATTTGGACCATCTATTGGAGATGCTCTGATGGACCAGCTTTGACAACGAGGCAGTTGGCGGTGTGTTGAAAAATGAGAACTACTGTGCGCACTAGCGGGTGGATGAAACCACCAGTGGCAGTGGCTTGGACCGGCACCTTGGACGAGTAAGAGTAGGAGCAGCGCCACCCGCAAGGTGCGGAGGTACAGGTACCACCTAGTGTTGACTTGCTGGGAAGGCGAAGAAGGTGCGGGTGCTCCCCGTCGCATACGGGAGATCGCTGCTCTTACCGTGTTCACTGAGAAATAGCCAGACCTAGAAGAGAGAACAAAGCAAGATGAAGATGGTCACCAGGTTAGGCTAGATAGAAAGAAATAAAGAAACAGGGTGGTGCCGCCACATCTGCCTTCGAGTTCTTCATCCATCAGTTAGTTGGCCAAAAAATGCGGCGAATCGGTACATTCCTCAGCGATCAATGTTGTATGTGTATGACATGAAGGGCTAGGACGACCCCCTCGCGCCGCCACCCAGGGCGACGCCAGGGGGACCTAATTCCTCGTGCCGCTAGCCTTCCCGCGAGGCAGTTCCCTGCCGCCGGCACTGGCCGCGGGGATGGCGGCGCCCGACGCCTAAAGGGCTAGGGCAGGAGGGAAGCGACGGATCTCCCATCAGGCGACTGGGGCGCCTCGTGCGGGGTCTTCGTGCGGCAGCCACGGCGGCGTCCTGGCTGTGCGGCGGCAGCCGGCGAAACCAGGGCTGGCGAGGTCCTCCGGTGGGATTCTCCGCTATGCGATGGGCGGCGGCGGTGGTCGTGGATCTGGCGTCCCGCCCAGATCCGTCGTGGTTCGGCTATGGCCGGCCGACGGCGCGTGATGGGGCCGGGGTGGGGCGGCCGGAGGTCCTCAGCCGGCTTTCCGACGGCACCATACGTCTTCATGGCGAGGTTCCGCTCGGTTCTAGCCAGCCGCGAGATCAGGACCACGTGGCTTCCGGTGAAAATCGCGCCTGACTGCGGTCTTGGCGGATGATGGCGGCGTCTCGGACGTCGTTCCCTTCTTGAGGCATCGTTGTTGCAGATCACGTCAACCTGATCGGAAAGTTCCGGGGGAAACCCTAGATCTGGGTCTACCGGATCGGACGATGACGGCGCCTTCGGTATCGTTCTCCCTCCTGGGGGCATCGTTTTGGAGCAAGTGCTGGTTGGACGAGACAAGAGGAGGAGCGGTGATTTATCTTGTCCATTGATGACGGCGGATCTCGGTGGCGTGGCGCAGTGGGGATTCGGCGCCCGATGCGTGGAGATGGACTCGCGCAGGAGGGTGAGCTGTCTGGCGTCGTGGTGGCGTCGGCGACAGTTAGACCGAGCAAGGTAGATGCAGCAGTACAACTTTGAAGATGGATTGGTGGCAGGTGGCTGCGGCGGCCTCATACCCGGCAGGCGTCCTGATTGAGGAGCATGGCGGACTGGTGGGTGCCCATACCCGGCAGGCGTCCTGGTTGGGACCTCAGGTCTTAGATGTTAGGTTTGGCTGCGAGGTCTGTTTGGTATTAGGTCCAGACTATTAGCGTCCCTTCATCAACTGGATAGGAGTAGCGACAGATGTTGCTTAGACGGTGGCTTTAGTCTTACAGTTGTATAACTTTGTAAGGTCTTGTGTTAATAATTAATAAAATGGCTGTATGCATCGTCTAAATGCAGAGGCCGGGGTCTTTCTTCTTTTCTAAAAAAAGAAGGAAGGAAGAAGAACACTGCAGCCAACCTAGATGGAGACCGAATGTTTGCATGTACATTATCATTCTAGAACATGTGCGTTGAAGACATAACAACTATGTTAGAATATATTGTATGTATATACGGTTGTGTATATAAAACCGTATATACTCTTGGAGTTGCGTGCGTGTTCAACATTGTAATCTGGTAGTTAGGTTCAAGCTTCGATCCTTATCTTGTAGGATAGCTAACTTGAGGATCAAGCCTAACCAACTACCGAATCCTGTAAGCCCTAGCCTATGGCTATATATAACACGTAACGCGTCCCTGCTAGGCATACGCTTCAAGCCATCTTTCAAACTATACTCGCCGTTGTCCATCCCGAAATTGGGAAATAGGTTTGTTATTCTGTATGTAAGCGTATATATTCGTACAATATGGTTTGGTCTGCAAAAGTGACAAAATATGACGTGGTTTCTAAACTTTAGAAGGACATGGCGCTCAAGGGGGATCATTCAATGAATACAGGGGCGATCGATCCTACATGCAGGGACATAGATCAAGGAGGTGCCGTAGACTAGGTCCTGCAGTTACAATGGAAACACACGTACATGTACAACACAGTCACCTTACAACTCAAGCAACTCACAAAGCCAACCTCCCTCACAGAAGTAAAATTGCCATCGAAGGAGAGCTAACAACTGGAAGCCGGCAATTTCCTCAAGTGCTCGCATCGGGGCATAGGAGTGTATAAGCCGACGATTGGAATCAGCTTGTCGTAGCCATGATCATCGCACACCTTGGTCGCCTTTCCTGATTTTACTTGGATTGCGAAGAGACCGGCGGCTGTGGTCGCGAAAAAGGTGTTTGCTCCCTCCGCGAAGCCCAACACATGCACCGGACATGGTGCACCCACTGGAGCACCATTTAGTATGGACAAATTTTCCAAGCAGATGATTCGGCCTGGTACCCATCAGGCATCCGTCACCTCCCATGACCACAATTGCAGATGCGGATCCAAGTCTTCGACGAGTCCTAGTCCACCGTCCTCCGCCAGCATGAGGTTGCAAGTGGGATCATCCTTAGAGTGGCAAGATTCTGGTGTGTCGAACCAAGTCAGACCATGCCTTGCAAGTCATACTCCAGGATCAACGCACCACATGTCATGAAGTACAAGAAAGACCTCCCAACAAGCACGCTGGAATAATATGTGAAGTCCACGATGAAATTGTGGTGCATTAAGGTCCGCTCGCCCCAGGCAGCAGCCTCAGATGAGTAGACGCTCGCCGGATTAAGTATCTACAACCATCGACATCACAAGAAACTCATCACCAGCTTGAGTTGTAAGTACCATATATCCCAAGATTTCATTCTTTCAAGAAAGAAAGGAAGAAGGTCAGATCGAGAGAAAGGGTGTGCTCTTACCACAAGAGGGCAGGCAGATCAAACATAGCCATGGTGACCATGAATTGTGTCGAGAAAAAAAAACAGACGAGAGATTGTGTCGTCGTAAACAACGTGCACGTGTATCGTTCCTTTTTTCTTTGTCAAGAACCGGCGAGAGAGAGTATGTTAGGCACGCAGGCATGCATGCTCCGTACTAGTTGGCGCATGCACGTAGTTGGCGAACGCATCGATTCGGGCGAGAGGAAAACAAAAACAAAA
This sequence comes from Aegilops tauschii subsp. strangulata, assembly GCF_002575655.3. Taxonomy (NCBI): domain Eukaryota; kingdom Viridiplantae; phylum Streptophyta; class Magnoliopsida; order Poales; family Poaceae; genus Aegilops; species Aegilops tauschii. The sequence continues at coordinate 646,627,273 of NC_053041.3, read as the reverse complement.
AAACAAGCGATCGACTTGTCAAGCAAACTTATCGAATAAAGATCCTTCCTAGATGCAGCTGGGACATAGATGTACAAGGAGGTGCCTTAGGACTAGCTAGCTAGCAGCCCTCAAGACTAGCTACGTCCTACAGTTACAACTGAAACACACGTACATGCATGTACAAGAGTACAAGACAGACACCTTACAACTCAACAGCAACTCCCAAAGCTAACCTCCCTCAGGGAAGTAAAGTTGCCATTGAAGGAGAGCTAACAACTGGAAGCCGCCACTTTTCCCAAGTGCTCACCTCTAGGCATAGGAGTGTACAAGCCAGCGATTGGGATCAGCTTGCCGTAGCCATGATCATCGCACACCCTGGTCGCCTTCCCTGATTGTACTTGGACTGCGAAGAGGCCAGCAGCCGTGGTCACGAAAATGGTGTTTGCTTCCTCAGCGAAGCCCAACACATGCACTGGACATTGTGCACCCACGGGAGCACCATATAGGGACGGCAAACTTTCCAAGTAGATGATTCGGCCCGGCACCCATCGACCATCCACTACCCCCCTTGACCACAATTGCAGATGCGGATTCAATTCTTCGGCGAGTCCTAGTCCACCGTCCTCCGCCAGCATGAGGTTGCAAGTGGGTTCATCCTTAGAATGGCAAGAGTCTGGTGTGTCGAACCAAGTCAGTCCATGCCTTGCCAGGTCATACTCCAGGATAAACCCACCACATGTCATGAAGTACAAGAAAGACCTCCCAACAAGCACACTGGAATAATATGTGAAGTCCACGATGAAGTCGTTGTGCATTAAGGTCGGCTCGCCCCAGGCGCCAGTCTCGGATGAGTAGACGCATGCCGACGTCTCAGCGTCTTCATCAAAGACGGAGAAGACAAAGACCACGCAGAACGGACCGCCGTGGCAGTCGTGGTGGTTGCACCCGTCAGCTGCGCAGAACACGGCTGCGGTGGTGTTGCCGAACTGGAACGCCACAGGGATAGGTACGCGCTGCTGGGCACCCGTGATTGGCTCCCACACCAGGAATTCCTCAGTACGGTCCTCTGAGAGGAAGAGGGCGCGGCCGTGTCGGCAGTCGACGGCCTGCCAGAGCAAGCGGTCGGGGGCGGCGAGGGAGAACGGCGACGCGGTGGCCGGGATGAAGGTAGGGATGGCCTCATCGTGCCAGTCATGGAGAACCCCGAGCGCGGTGGGTGATGGATGGAGATTGTGAAAGCTGCGCCGGAACCAGCGTTGGGAGACGGCCTCGGTCCAGGACTTGCAGACGAGGGACGCACGGAGGAGGCTGGCGGGGTCATCGGGCGGGATGCGGAGCAGGATCTCTCCTACGAGCTCGTCCGGGAGGGCCGGCGGCGGTCCTTTTTTTCTCAAATGATACTCCGGCAGCGGTCCTGGTGCCATGGTGGCCGCTAGCTAGGTTTTTCTCTGTTGAGCTTGGCGGCTGCTGTTGGCCCAATCTCACGCGTACGGCAATGAGATGTCCTCGGCTCCTCGCTCCTGCTTGGCAGCTGCTGTTGCTTTTCACGATATGTCATGTCATGTATATATAATAGCTGAGGCAAGCAAGCTAACCGACCACCACTTGGAATCCTTGTCTAGCTAGGTGAAGGTGATGGCTCTGAAACCAGCACGGACAGACGAGTGGACAATTGTGAAGGTGATGGCTCCAGGACAAAGTATGTGACACATCGAGGTGAAGGCTAGCTGTACGTGTATACGTACGTACGTATGTGGCGCCGATCGAGCGCGCGTGAGTCAAACTTGCGATGTCATGGAATTCGTTTCGGTGTTTTGACCTAAATTAAGGCTTTGTATTGCAAGCCGAGTTGATCGGGCATGTCGGTGCCTCGTTCCATCCAAAACAGTTACGTACGTAGAAATGGTCGCGTGTATATATACTCTTTGCGCGAGTCAAGCAATTCACAGTTATCATCTTCTCCTGCATCAAGGAAGGAAAATGGAAAATGGAGGACATCCAGCCACCCCTCGTGGGCGACGGTCGAACCCTCGGTCCCCCTCCAGCCACCCCTACCCGTCGCTCTCTCCTAACCGCCGCCGCCGCCGGCATGGTCAGCCGGGCCATGCCCCGCGCGGCGCTGGAGGCGGCGGACATGTCCTTCCCCATGCGCACGTAGGGGGGCGTGGGGCCCCCTGATGGCGGCGGTGTGGCTCGGGTGGGGATCCCGCGGGCCTCGGGTGCCCTCGATGCAGCGGGGCAGCATGGTGCTGCTGCTGGCTAGGAGCGTCCGCTCGACCCAGATTTTGGCCCTATTGGTCCCATCTGGGTTGAGGCGGGCCGGCAGTCCGGCGCGCGGCGGAGCGGCTCCCTGTTGGTGGTGGCGAGGCATTGGTGGTCTATGGGTGGTGGCGGCTTCGTCGGCCGGCATGCTGCAGCGTGGCGGCAGGGCCTGTCCGGACCCATTTGGGTCCGGCCGGTCCAGTAGGGGCCTGGTAGGCCCTTGTCGTCACGTCTGGTCGGCTCCGCGACGGCAGTGGAAGTTGTCCCCTTCGGTCGGCTGAGTTGTGGATGCCCCCGAGCCCGTTGGCTCCTCTTCCCTCCTCTAGGTGTCTCGTGTCGGTGGCCTCAGTGAGACGGCGAAGTTGGTTCGTTGACCGTGGGGGCACAGGCTGGTGGGCGGGCGGGTTGGGTGGTGCACTACGGATCGTCTGGGGTGGTGTTTGTTGTTTTGGGTCGGGAGAAATCCTTGGTGGCTTGTCCGGCATCGACGCGGTGATGCCTGCGGGCGCCACCGGACCTTCCTGGATGGCGTCGAGTATACCCCTTCCCCACTGTCCTTTGCGTATGGGGGGAACCCTAGAACTTGTCTGGGCAACAGCAACATCGCCGTCGCATTCCTTTTTGAAGGTGCTGCTCGGTACGCGACGCTTTGAAGTGCTAGGTCCGCGGTGGCACTTCTCCAGATGGTGCAGCGGTTACTGGTCATCTTCATTTTATTGATCTACCGGTGTTGGCATTTGTTTCTCGTTCTTTCTCTTGTTTTTCTTTTAGGCTTGATTATGCTGCGGCCCCAGCAAGCTGGATGCATGTATCGGTTGGTTGCTTTATCTTTACCTACTAATAAAGCACGCATTGCTTCTGTCGGGTTCACCGCCGCGGCGTTATTGCGGAAAATCCCTTACTGATTTTTGTATTAAACCCGCAGTCCTTTTTTTAGTGAATTCTAAGAAAACGTTTCAATTTTACAAAAAAAACCTCTAACCCCGCCCGGGCCCGAACCGGACCGCGCCGCCGCCCGCAGCTCCCTCTTGCCCCCGCTCCCCTCGCGCCCGCAAGCTGCCTCGCCGGCGACCCCACACCTCTGCCACGCCACGCCGCCGGCGGGGAAGCCCTTTATTGTCAGGAAGGAATATGGATGTCTCATGTGCTACACTGTAACAAATATTACTATTACTAGTCGCTAACCCGTGCGAGTAAGCTAGTACTTTAACTTGGCCTACATTATAAAATATGGATGAATTTTTTTGGCTAATTTTATTTACCAGGAGCAAGAAATTAAAATGTCCAGCATTTTTTGGTGGAAAAGTTACATCTTATCTTACCATTGGGTTTAATATCCATATCTTTTTGTACTAAAAAGGAAAAATGTATATTAAATAATGGAATATGACATGAAGCATATACTAATCTTTTCTCCATTTAGATAAGAAATCAAACTACTTTTGACTTCTGATGATGGTATGTAATGCCTTCACAATATTGATTTTTTTTCTTATTGTCTGTTCACCTCTCACCTATTCTGCACGTCTCTAGACAAATTTAGCAATTTACTATTAGATAGACAATGAGAGAGCCTCACAGAATCAATCATAAGAAAAACAATTTGACTTTTTATATTTTTCAAAAGATAATAGATATCAATGCAGACATCAGATGCCATTTTTTTTTTATCTACCTTTCTTGTTCCTTCTTTTGTTAAGAGAGAATACAAAAGCTTAATCTTGAACGCATATAGTGTAAATTATAAAATCCATAGAGGAAATAGTCTTGTCATCGAGCTTCTGTACATGCTTTGATGGTTGCACTTTTGTGCACCCCTTTGATTCTGTATTGCTCTGAACATGCTCACTTCGATTATATTAGCCACTTCCTAAAATTAAAATTCTCAAAAAAAATAAATAACATATGGACAAAAGTAAAATATGGTTGCCTCTTTCTTGAATTCAGGTCAATTTTGGTAAATGTGGAATATACTGAAACCAAATAGAAATAATTTGGTATGTACCGTGTCCAAACTGAATTTTTAATCAATATGATATTTACTGAAATACTAATACACTATTATTAAAAAAAATCTGACCATGCACATGCTTCGTACATATTATCTGCCACCATATATATGTAGTTACTACCGATTAAAATGCGTGTTACTATAAAAAATTAAACTTCTAATACCAAGATAGACTGGCACATATGTACATGAACTTAAAAAGGAATCTAACTCGGATTTTCGCACTGTATTAACTTGGGCGAATCTCAATAAAAAAACTTGGGCTCCACTACATCCAGGAATTCATATTTGGATAGACATACTCCAAGTCACTAAAACCTAATCACATCCAGAACAAAATTGAATGGAGAAGAGTGAAAAAAATATGCAACTATGTTTTTTTGTTCGAGATGAATTATCATCCAGTACATGTTCAAACTTTTTATGTCATGTTAGATTTACCCTTAAACTTGGTAGACCTGAATCCTATTGCGTCCAATTGGGGGTAAGGCAGGTGTATTGGCATTGACTACAATGTTTTTTTTCTTACTTATGCATATGTTTGGGTTAATGGACAAATATTCTGATTATGTTGTTAAATCCTGAACCAAACATTCACCCGCAAAACCAAACAAAAAAATCTTGAACCAAACATGTTTACAATAGTTGTCACCACTCTCAACTGGGGCATGCATTCATCATAAGTTCAACCTTAAAATATTTACAAAGTTACAATGCATGGACTGAGGTGAAGGCTAATCCTTACTTAGAAGCAATTCAAATTCCGCAGTACAAAAATCCAATAGAAAAAAGATCAAGAGAACATTGCCAAGTCTAACATGAGCCTGCCATGCATTAGGCAACGTATTGGCGACCTGCTGACGTGGTGACATGCATAGCTCATAGGCCCTATTTAGAACGACATGGTTGCCATAGTTCTGCTCCAACTCGGTCTTCAACTGTCAAAAAAAGTTAATTAGAATCCTTGCATGGATAAGGTCCTTAGCTATAAACTTTAGAATTCCATCCATGTGAACAATGTCGATAACATTAGAACATCTTCTGTCAGCAGGCAAAGTCTATTGCCTGAAACATGAGTAGTTGCAGACAATAACCTGTGTCCAACTAAGATGCTAGCTCGGGGAAAAAAATTGTTACCTGGAGACAACCATAGACAGCCATTTATGGCCTTACCAATCAACTGATCGCCTTCCAGAGAAATAACTGGAAACAACATACTCTGACATGGAAACCATATATGTACGTGATGCTCTAGCAAGCCAACACATGTACGCCTAGATCCAGAACTTGGCGAGCTGAATGCACCTTTGACTGGAAGCATTGGCGTTGCATGTCGACCGGCCGTGCAGGGACGGTGTTCCAACCAAGAAGCAGTAGCGTGATGAATCCGCCATCACGATAGTGGCCAGCTGCAATGGCGGCCATGCAAATTTTTTATTGTCTGATACTTGCACGGATTAATAACATCATAGAGATACACATGCAGCTAAGCCAATATAGTGCCATGTAATGCAGCGAGAAGATGCCTCTATATTTATAATAACTACTATAACTCATAGTACCATGTTTCTGTTGGCAAATCATGTAATTTTACCAATAGGCTGACCTCTTCATCTAGTATCATGTCAAGTCAAATAAGTTCATTGCTGTCGACGTTAATGGCGTTCCATAGACGAATTACTCCGGCCTTCCCTTTCTAGGAATCTTTCTCGTTGGCGTAACTACCCATTGGTGTAACTACTCTGGCCTTCACTTTGCATGGGAATCCTTCTCCATTGAGGTTAACCACATTGTTTCAAACCTTATACTACGAAAAAGAAAGAAAGTATAACTCGAATATAACAAATTAAATGAATAGAAAAAGATTAACACGTAAAAGATCATAAAAATTCTTAAGATTTGTACTTGTTTAGTCTAAAGGGAAGCTGTTGGCGATCCAAGGCTTTAATTAGAAAAAGAGAGTAGACCCTATGATCAGTCGTTGAATCTGCACTATGTAAGCAACATGTATGATCTAACAAACAGAACAATGACAGCAACAGATCAGAGGCAAGCTTGGCACAAAGTGGGAGAATCTTGAGAAGATGGGGATAGTTGGTGTGCTCCTACCTGATCTCCATGAGTCATCGAGCAGATGGGTAAAGTTGGTGTGCTCCTACCTGATCTCCATGAGTCATCCCAGAATTGTAGGTGAGAAGACAAAGGATCCAATCCGTGGACAGCACAAAACTATGAGAGGACACGGTAGAGAAAAAGTTGAATCCGACTCCAATTAAAAAGTCACGGTTGATCCAACTGTAGACCTGCAACAAAACAAATCAGAATAAGTAGTTTGAGAAAATAGGAAACTGGTACAGGCGAGGAAAACTATTTTGATGCAAAAAGCTCCTTGAGTACACGGAGTCCATATGCCTTCTGTTAGAGAGGGACGACCCTTTTGTTTTCCATTGGGGGGAGAGAGATAATCGACAGAAGGAGATCGTGGATTATGGGCATAGTTGGTGTGCTTTTACCAGATCTACATGAGACACCCAAAAACTGTACATGAGAAGATTCAAGATCCAATCCATGGAGAGCACAAAAAGTTGAGAAGACACGATAGATAAAAACTTTGAGTCAAAATCCAACGGAAAACCCACATTTGAACCTGCAAGAAAACAAATTCCATGTGAAAATACTAATCTGGTACAGATGAGGAAAACTATTTGATGTATTACGTGTATACTTAATTAGATGAAGAGATCTCTAAAAAATAGAGATAGGGATTTTTTTTGTTAGTTTTTTAAGGGTATTTATATTAGATAATGAGAATTGCTGCCGGGCCGATTAATATTATTGGCCCAATTGAGTAAAATCTTGGACTTCAATTTTTTTTCTGTCAATAATTATATGTGTAGATCTGAACCGTAATAATTCGGTCCCACCAGATGAACGGCTCCTAATTTCTAATTAACGTGGTAATTTTTAGGGAGTGCCTAATTAGTATAGGTATAGGTATAGAGGTATAGATAGATAGATAGATAGATAGATAGATATAGAGGTATAGATAGATAGATAGATAGATAGATAGATAGATATAGAGGTATAGATAGATAGATAGATAGATAGCTTATTGAAAGAAACGTAGGAGAAGTGCGCGATTCATTCAATACACTGTAGCAAATATACGTAGCAAAAAACGGGGTTCTTATCTGGCAAAAAAATGAATGCTTGATTCCTTACAAACAACCTAATCTTGATCTAAAAACTTGCAGTGAACACCCTAATGCTTTTCTTTCCTTACAATTTGAACGGAAAATTTCGGCAGTATAACACGTCGGAAAGAAACGCATCCGCCCGCGAGGGCACCACACAAGTGAAAAGCAATTCCTGCGACTGGAAAGGATGGATCAATACATGAGCCAAAGCCGATTCATTTCTAGCTAGCTAACTAGCTACTAGTGTGCAGCAAATAACCAACAATAGTTTTCCATTTTGCCATCAATAGGCATCCCAATCTTTATAACTCAAATAGCCAGGCTCATGCATTATTCACTGGGAGAGCCATAGCAGCGCGTCAAATTTGCCTTGCAAACAAAACATTTTCTACTATACAAAGTAATTTAAAACTGCGGCCATGTTTTATAGTTGAATCAATTACAAATTACTGTCTACATACAGATAAAAAAATCAAAACCACTTTGACTGCATCTTTCTTTACCAACAGTTTGAGCATTAGTATTATCTCTAAAGTTTTACAACTACTGGAGTTCAGCTAAGATCAAGACAACTAATTTTCTTTACCAATTCTTTTATCAATTGGTTCGTGGCTGTAAACCGTCAAATGGCCCTCATTACTTCTAAAGTTTGAGCTATTGTACTGTACTGAACTGAATAATTCAACAACCAATCTTTGCAACTCTAAGGTCAAGATGTGGCAACAGGAAAACATCTCGACCAACGCAAGGAATGATGCAGTGAACAAACGGCAGTGCATATATCATTTCCACGCTAACCTTTGCTTGCATTGGCTTATGTGAATCTTCCGAAATAAACACACATCGACATCCTTGACAGGAACATGTTCCATCCATATCTCGCCCAGCGTCGGGGTTTTCGCTGCTGTCACACGCTTAGTGTCGGGATATCATCTCTGCCATCACAAGGAAAGCTAAATGCAAAAAAGGTGTGCTCCCACAGAGTGCTAGGCAGCAGGCACGACAAATATGGCCGCAGCGTCGACGACACAGTGTGTGTGAGGGACTCGATCTATAATCTCTCTAAGAATATAAGGTGTATTTGTTTTCCAAAAGTCAAACGAGGTCATGTTTGACCAATTTTTTAGGAAAAAATATATCAATATCCACAATACAAAATTTATATCATTTGATCCATCATGAAAAGTAGTTTCATATTTTATCTATTTGGTATTTCAGATGTTGTTTGTTTATTCTATTGTCTAATTTTTGAGCAAACACAGTGGGGCAAATCCCCACTGTAACTCTTTTTTTCCATTAATATGGTGAGACAGTTACAAATGACTATACAAGTATGCGATCAAAGAAAAGGCAAATCTACAAATAATCTAGCCAAGACTGCATCCCTTCTTTCAAACTACATTTTGCCTTTTTGATAATCATGTCAAAGTGCTCCTTGAAGCTAGAGATACAGAAGGCCATGCTCTTTACTTTGTGATCAAAGATGATGTTGTTTCTGTGTTTCCACAAGCTCCAGCAACCTGCAATTAAACATTCTTTGAAGCAATTGACATTGTTTTATCTCTTTCCATCCAAGAGCATCTCCATGAGATCATAATCTGTATTCCATTGGAAACCAATGGCTAGCCAAAAATTCTGACTGAAATCACAGCTGAAAAATAGATGTATCAAATGTTCATTGGGCTCTTAATCACATAGAACACATCTGCTTGTCTCAATGTAGAAGTTTTTCCTTCTAAGGAGGTCTCTTGTATTAAGTCTGCCCTGAAGTAGTAACCAGGAGAATAATTTCTGTTTGGCCAAAGAGCAAGACTTACATATCCAGTGGAAATGTTTTGGAGCATCAGTAGGGTTTCCAATATATTCCAAGTATACTCTTTTGTTGGAATATTTAGTTCCACCCCAGTAAAATTGCCAGGAGTCCAATTGGTCCTGGTTGTCTCTGCTATCAATGAATACTCTTAGTTTGTTGCTTTGTTGGACAGCAATGGAAGATTTATTCTATAATCTTGGTCAAACATTCAAGTGGTTGACTCACGGAAAACAATACACCTTTAGATTGGAGTATTTCAGTAGCTACAAGATTTGATATAGTGGGATTACACGAATTGGGGAATCAGGGAAGGAAGAACAGGCGAGGTAGGTAGGTAGGAGCCGGGTGTCGTGCTGCCGATGTCGTGATCCTCTAGATGCCTTGATCGAGTCGTCACTTGGTCTTAAGTAATCGTCGCCACTTGGTTCACCCACTCGGGCCCACTTGTCATAGTGTTGGGTCGTCGCTGCCGAACGGGCCTTGGTGCAGGTGGGGTTGCCTTGTCAAGGGTGGTGACATCCCCCTCTTCTTGAGTGGTAGCTTGCCCCCAAGCCGCGGTTGCCGGAAAGCGAGTGTGGATCTCCAGCTTGCCTTCCCATGTATCCGTTGCAGCATCAGAGTTGGACCATCAGAAGCGTACTTGCTTGATTATGGAGCCGCGTCATTTGCGCCAGTGTGTTTGCAGGATCTCTATAGGAACAGTTGGGACGTCAGTATTGGTATGTAAATGAGTGGAACGTGTGTACCAGGAAGGATGGTTGGCGCAGTTGCGACACATGGAAAACTGGATGCACTTGTGCGTGGCCAGCAACTGGAGTTCATACAACACGTCATTGACACGCCGGATGATATGGTGGGGGCCATAGTAGCAGAAAGCAAGCTTGTGGCAGGCATGGGTTGCAACTGAAGTTTGCACATACAATTGTAGCTTTAGAAAGACCGTATCGTCAACGTGAAATGTGTGGAAGGTGCGTTTCCTACCAGCCTGCGTCTTCATGCATTGTCTGGCACGGTTCAAGTGATGCTGGATTTGTTGCTGCATCACTGAACGTTCCTCAAGCCAGGTCTGGAGGGACGGTATTGTGATCATGTTGGTAGCTGTGATCCCCCAATGTCGCGGCTATCGATTGAACATAGCCTTGAAAGGAGACATCTCGATGGTAGAATGAGGGGCAGAGTTATACCAAAACTAGGCGAGTGGCAGCCAATGACTCTGTCGTGTAGGGCAAGACTAGGTAAAGAGGTGTAGAAAGGTCTCGAGACATTGGTTCACTCGTTCTGACTGGCCATCTGTTTGAGGGTGGTGCGCCGGGCTCATGCGCATGTCTGTGCCCACGTATTTGAATAACGCTTGCCAAAAATGACTCATGAAAACAGGGTCACGATTTGAAATCACTGCACCAGGGAATCCATGCAACTTGTACACATGCGTCATGTAGAGCAGTGCAGCCATGGCAGCTGTGTATGGGTGAGCGAGTAGTAAGAAGTGGGCAAACTTTGTGAATTTGTCGACGGTCACCCAGATGCAGTTGAATTAGCCTGATTGTGATAGCCCATCAACAAAATCCGTAGTGATGAATTCCCAAGACTCGCGTGGCACTAGCAAAGGTTCCAGCACCCTGGGGTACGCCACGCATTCCGGCTTAGCTTGTTGGCAAACCCGGCAGCACTTAACATATTGCTTCACATGCGTCTTCATCTTGGGCCACGCAAACAACTACTTGACACGGTGGTAAGTGACTGGAAACCCGGAATGTCCCCTCATCGGGTTATCATGAAAGGCTGCCATGATCCGTTGTTGCATAGATGTACTACCACCCAACCAAATTCTTCCTCTGAAGCGGAGCACTCCGTGGACCAATGAAAACCTGCCTTTGGGATTAGTGTTGGTGGCCAGCCGTTTGAGCCACTGTTGAGCGTGGGGGTTGGCATTATAACTGTTGATTACTTCTTCCAACCATGCTGGCTGAGCTGAAAAAACTATAGAGAGTTTCTCAAAAGGAAGCGATCTTGAGAGAGCATCAGCGGCGCCATTCTCTAAACCTTTTTATATATGATGCGGTATTGCAAACCCAATAGCTTGGTGAATGCCTTCTGCTATGATGGAGTGGACAAACGCTACTCTTCTAGGTGAATCAAGCTTTTCTGGTCTTTTTGAATAACAAATTCTGCATGCTGCAATTATGGGCGTCATTGTTCTACGGCTACCACAATGGCCAAATATTCCTTTTCATATCTTGACAACCCGCGGTATCTTGGGCTCAATGATTTGCTCATAAATGCAATAGGATGCCCCCTGTTGCAACACAGCTCCAATTCCTGTATCACATGTTGGAATTTGCTAGTGGGCCTTTGGCCCAAAGCTCAACTAAAATTCTGAAATTCTCTTGGCCTATTCATGCACACATGTGAGTGGTGTGAGTGAGACTAAAGTTTAGTCCCACTCCGGAAGTTGAGTGAGACTTGCACCTCTTTATAAGGTGAGTTCTTCTACCACTTGTATGAGTATGAGAAGAGGAGACCTACACACGCGCTCCTCCTGCTCCTCGCTTGCCTCGCCACGCAAGTCTTCTCCATCCCTCCTTCCGGCGGTGCTGCTCCCGCTGCACCGTATGTGATTCTATCCTTCTTGTTTGAGATCGTGGTAGAATTCATGTTTCTAGTATATGCCCTAGATGTGATCTGTTCATCTACTATGCTAGTTTGCATGATTAGTTTAATTTCTGCTAGTACTGTCATGATTTATCTACTGTTTATTCGGATTAAATCTCGTAGTAATTTGCTCATATTTTCAACATCACATGCATCCGTTTCCACCACGAATGTTTTGGTGATGTCCGGCAGAGCCAATACTGGAGCTGACATGAGTTGTTGCTTCAAAAGATTCAAAGCTTACTCGGTGTTATCTGTGCAAACAAATGCTACTCCTTTCTTGAGCAAGTTGAAGAGGGGACAAGCAATGATGCCAAAGTGACAGACAAAACGCCTATAGTACCCTGCCAGGCCAAGGAATTGTCTCACTGCTTGAGCTTCAGTTGGCCTAGTCCATTGTTGCACTGCATTGATCTTGGACGGATCGGTGGTCACCCCCATAGCACTGATAGAGTTCCCCAAATATGAGATTTGTTGCTAGCCAAATGAACACTGTGAGCGCTTGACATGCCACCGATCCCTGCGGAGGAGCTGGAACACCTGTCGGAGATGCTTGATGTGGTCGGGTAAGATTTTGCTAAAGATCAAAATATCGTCGAAGAAGGTCAACACACAGACACACATTAACGGGTGGAGGGTATCAGTCATTGCTCCATTAATGGTGCCCGGAGCGCCAGCGAGGCCAAAGGAAAGCACCTTGAACTCAAAGTGGATGTGATGCCTTTGGAAGGCTGTCTTGAATCCCTTGCCCTCTGCCATGCGTATTTGATGGTATCCAGAGAACCACACGGCACCGTGCAACTCGTCCAAAAGCTCTCCAATCACCGGTATTTGGAATTTGCTGATTTTTTAGGAAAGGAGGATGACCCCCGGCCTCTGCATCTGGGCGATGCATACGGCCACTTTATTAATTATTCTCACAAGACCTTACAAAGTCATACAACAGTAAGACTAAAGCCGCCGTCTAAGCAACAAACTGTCGCTAACCTATCCAGTTGATGAAGGGGCGCAGATAGTCTAGGCCTAATACCAAACAGACATCGCAGCCAAGCCTAACATCTAAGACCTGAGACCCCAACCTAGCCATTTGCCGGGTCTGGGGCACACAATGGTCCGGCGTGCTCTCAAAGGCCGCCGCCGCCAACTGCCACCGCTCCATCTTCAGAACTGTACTGATGCATCAACCTTGCTCGGTCTAGCTATCGTCGACGCCACCACGGCGCCCAACGGCACCTCCTCCCTGCGCGCAAACAGCTGTACACGTCGCGGTCGCCACTGATACACCTCAGCGCCATGCTGCCACGTATCACCAGCCGACACAGCTTGAAGCCCTTGGAGGATCTGTCGTGCGTAGCACCTGCCGACCAGGCATGACCAAGCGTAGCACCTGTCGGTCAGACATGACTTGACATCTCCACCAAAGCTCCGTGCAAGACGAAGCCGCTCCACCTCATGCCTCTGACTTCCAGCGCTGCTCCACAAAACGACCCTCCCAAGAGAGAAACGACACCGCAGTGCCGCCATCGTTCGGTCTGGAACACCAGATCCTAGGGTTTCCCCCGGAACAATACGAGTGGGTCGACGGTAGTCACATGATGATGCCTTCATCAAGGTAACGACGTGAAATGCCGCCATCGCCCGCCGTCGGCTCGGTTTTCACCGGCAACTACGTCTCCCCGACTCGCAGCCGGTGCCAGATGACGGACCCCGAGATCCGAGCACCCAGCCTCAGGCCGACCACCTCTGACGGAAGAGATGACCACCACCGCCGGCTGCACCGGTCAGAACAGATCTGATCGGAGGTGCCGCCGACGAGACCACCAGGCCCTCCACGCCGCCATCGCCGATCTGAAGGCAACATTTCAGCCAAGCCGGCCGCCGCCGCCGCCGCCCGAAGGGCCATCCGCAGCGCCCGCAGCCCTGGCTCCGCCGCGCCAAGCCGTCGCCGTCCGAGGACGGGCCGGCCTCCCGCCGCCTGCCGCCATCCGCCGCGCCGCAGATCCCAGATCGGTCGCGCCACCACACGCCTTGGGGTCCGCCCCACCCCGGAGACGCGCGAGAGAGGAGATCCCCCGCCACCGCCGTCGGTCTCCGGGCTTAGCCCGGCGGCGTTGAGATTTGCTGATGCAGGTCACGGCGTTGAGATTCCTATAGTCGATGCAGAGTCGCCACATCCCATCCTTCTTATTCACCAAGATGAGAGGTGAAGAAAAAGGGCTCACACTGTGTTGAATGATCCCTGCGCGAAGCATTTCAGCAACCTGCCGTTCAATTTCATTTTTGTGCTCTGGCTTGTGATGGTATGGGCGCATATTGGCTGGTTATGCTCTAGGGATAAGAGGTATAATGTGGTCACAAGCACGCTTGGGGGGTAGCTTCGTGGGTTCTTGAAAAATGTGAGCAAATTCTATCAACAATACATGAAGTTCTGCTGGTCTTGGGAATTGACTGTGATCAGTTGCATCGGAGGCAAAACATACATGGACACCATGTGATAGAGCCCCAACACGGTACAAACCCTGTGTTGTACACCGTTGATCGATCTGAAGGCACTGAACTCAAGATGCATGACCACGGAGGAATGCGGGACCAGCAGGTGTGGTGAGGCGCAGAGATTTAGCCTTCCAATCCACGGTCATCGGGTTGTGTGATTCAAGCCAATCCATCCCTAGGATAGCATTGTAGGTACCTAACGGTAGTATCTTCATATATGTGGTAAACTTGCAGCCCTGGGAAGTCCACACACAATCTGGAATTACTTGGTAACAGCACAGTTCTACCCCATCAGCAACTTTGGCACGACATGGTCTGAGCAAATCTTGCACCCCTTGATGCTGCTACGCAAATTGTTGGTCTCACAAATGATGTCGAACTGCCGGAATCGACAAGCATCAGTACCTCGCACCCTTAATTGTTTCCATGTGTGCAACTGAAAAGCTTTACGCGGAATTCCTCCTGTGAGCGCTTGACCGGAAATTGCCATAACTGTCTCTGTAGTTGGATGGACATGAAGCACTGGTGATGATCTATGATCCTATTTGATTAGGAATTGGCACTGTGGTGGTCTCTTAGACTTTTTTTTTTGTATTGCCATGGTTGGTAGAATTGTTCTGTTTAGTTAATTAATATAGGTTTCTTCTAGCTTCTATGCTTCAGGTTACTGTACTAATACTTACGACTCCTGTTTAGGCACTAGATTATATTTCTGGACTGGTATATGTATATAATTATATGGCTACTACCATACTACTGTACTTGTTCTTATACTACTATTGTTTTAAGTATGATTGGTTTAAAGGATATAGCCCTCTATTTATAGATAATTATATTGCTTTGTATAGTTTGTATTTAGTTCTTGTTTAATTATAGCCTCACATATAGTGCAGAATCGGGCTTTAGCGCCGGTTCGTAAGAGCCTTTAGTGCCGGTTCTGCAACCGGTTCTGCAATCATATGCGCTCTGTTGGTAGGAGCTGGTCCGGCACCTCTTTGAACTGTTAAGAAGGAGATCAATATGCATGTGTATTAGTTGTGTGACTAGATATCGACAATCATGTAAGATTTGTGAATAGTGTTCTGGCAAACGTACCCAGTCCTGTCTATCAGATCTGCTCCTTTCGGACGCCATCATGCGAATGTTCTCACAAACGTAGTATGCACACACTTCAGTCCCCGGCGCCTGCTTCAGAGCCTTTATGAGAATAGAATTTAATCAGATAATTATTAATCAAGCATGTTAATTAATTAATGGTATTGAAACAAGAATTAAAGAGATGGTAGCTAGCTAGCTAGTACTACTTAATTACTTACCTTGGGTCGATACCAACATAGCTTTTGTCGCCATTTTCCTGGAGTCACCTTGATGTACTTTGCCCAAGCCCTGCCCGCCGGCAAAGAAAATTAATAAAGGGGTTATTAAAAATAGTTCATATCAGGAAATGACGAACTAAATAGGCCGAGATATAGTTAATAATGATTGAAATTACCTGTTGACTATCCCCTTCACGATGATGTAGTCACTTTCTTTTTTAAGTAGTGAGTCCAGTACTTCAACTTTTCCTTCGTCAACTTTAATGTCTAACAAGATCCAGTGAAAGCTGCATGCGCATACGTTTGCATGTATAAATTAAGCGGGCATGTGCATAACACTAATCAACTATAACCCTAAACCCTATACACTTATTAACATCTAGCTAGTAAGCAAAAACAGAATTTGTAATACAAGACAGTGTGACTCACTCGAAGTTGTAAGGAAGTAGTATATCTTCATTGCTATTGAGGCGCTTCAAGAACTCTACCATGTTTTATCTACATCTTGTCTACACCATTCCAATTTCCATGTGTATTCATTAACGGTATTTGGGTCAATGAACCCAATGCCATAGCGTCCAGCTTTTTTCATTTCATACATCTTCATCCTGCATAGTACCACAGAAAAGCATATATAGTGAGGATATATAATTACAGGTAATTAATGATCAATCAATGAGCACTAGAGCTAGCTTGAGACTTAAATTACAGAAAGAAATCACTTATAGACAATAGCAACTGACGATAGATTTGTCGAGTGCATCTTGATTGAATAACTGAAATAGTTCTGAATACTCAACGGACAGAGCTTTCTTATTGAAGTAATCTCGACTTGCACCATGAGGGACTCTCGATTGGAAATCTTGGTAATTTTCATGTACCAATCATGCAATTCATACATTCTCGTTGGGAGGTTCTTGACCTCCTCGGGCTCGACCAAAGGTTGGCCCCGGACATATTTCCGTTTTATTTCCTCCTCTCTAAGCGGAGACATGGGCTCGATATCGAGGAGTTGTCCAACAGTGATCTTGAGCATTTCAGCCTGCATTATATGCTCCTCGGTTATTACCACATCGCCCAGCTCGGGAACGTAAACGGTTTGCCCACAATAATATTGGGCGCGCGTACTCTCATGTGTTGTTGGCACAACAAGCGGGGGAGTCGATTCCGCCGCCTGTTCTCCCAGCTGGGGAACGGTTTTCCCGCATTTTTTGACAGCTGCTTGTTGGCTCGAGCTCGAACTCGCTTCTTTCTGTAGTCGTGCTCGATGTGCCTTCCTAATTTGGCGCTCATAGTCTGAGTCAAGAGGCTTGCGAGCTGGTGGTCTAGCCATACGAATGAAGTGGTCAATCTTTTCCTCAGGCACTTTCTCCCTCGGCGGCGTTGCCGGTTTCGGTCGAAAATGAGCGTCCACTTCGGCCCGCACTATTGCATCGTTTTGCTCCTCGGTCGTGTCATAAGGCCTCTGAGGAAGAGGAGCGAGGCTGCTTGGACCATATTTATATCGCTTGTCTCCGCCTGTACTTTCTGTACTACCTCGACTCGTACCGCTACGCACCATAGCTGCAGCGTGTCTCTTCTGCGATTGCTTAGGCGGCGGAGACGGCTGACGTGGCTTAGTTGGAGCAGGAGGAGTGGCCTGACGCTGTGCCGGACTTGAAGCAGGAGGTGTGGCCTGACACGGTGTCGGACTTGAAGCAGGAGGTGTGGCCTGACGCTGTGCCGGACTTGAAGCAGGAGGTGTGGCCTGACACGGTGTCAGACTTGAAACAGGAGGAGTGGCCTGACGTTGTGCTGGACTTGAAGCAGGAGTCTGCTCACGCATTCGTAGACTTGGAGGAGCGGGAGTCTGCTGACACGGTGGCGGACTTCGAGGAGGACTCGGCAGACGCGGTGTCGGTGGACTTCGAAAGATGATGCAATCCTTTCTCCATAGGATGATACGATGTATGGCCTCTCCCAGTGTGTGCTCGTCGTCACCTCTAGGAATGTCAAGATCTAGCCCCGAATATGGGTCCACCACCTCATCAACCAAGACACGAGCATAGCCCGCTGGAATCGGGGCGCAATGGAAGGTTGCTTCGGGGGTAATTGTAAAAGCTACGGCGTCCGCCACCTTCATGGATATGTTCTTCATTTTGAAGTGTAGCTCACAGTTAGTGTTCTCTATGATGTCATCCACAGGGTATGTATCCAGCAGTGCGTCGCCCGGGGCGGAACCAACGCTGCTTCTCGGCATGGATGGGACGGTGCTATCCAATGCTGGATGATCATCCGCTTGCTGCTGCCGCTGATGAGACCCCCTTTCCTGGCTAAGTGAGTCGATCTGCTGCTGGAATTTGAGTGACAAGTCCGCGTGCCTTGCTTCTAGGCCTTGAAGGCGTTCCGCGTCCTGCTTCCTCTGCTCCTCCTCCAGCTTCCTCTTCTTCTCCTCCTCCATCTTCTTTCTTGCACGGGTCCTGTAGTCGTCGTTCCATTCCGAAAAGCCCTCATACCAGGGAATAACGCCCTTGCCTCGTGTTCTTCCCGGGTGTTCAGGATTTCCCAGGGCGCGCGTAAGCTTGTCGTTCTCTCTGTTGGGCGTGAACACCCCCTTTTGAGCATCTTCTATTGCGTCAAGTAACTTTTGTTCTGCTCCTTTTAGACTTGCCTTCTTCGAATCCAGGCCTGTCTTCGGGTCCAACGCCCCCCCCCCATGCGCATAAAACCAAGTTCTGCACCTGGGGGGCCAGCTCCTAGTAACCGGAGTGACCGCTGCATCCTCCATCTCTTGCTCAGACTTATCCCACTTAGGCATTGCCACCGCGTAGCCACCTGGACCCAGCCTATGGAACTGCGTCTTTTTTGCGGCATTGGCCTTGTTTTTTCTCGACCGTTCCTTAGATAATTCTGATTCCTTAAATTTCACGAAAGCGGGCCAGTGTTCTCTTTGCTTCTCCAGTGTTCCCTTGAATTCTGGAGTCTTCCTTTCTGCAGCGAGGTAGTTGGCCCATACAGTTTTCTTGTGGATGTTGAATGCAATTGTCATCTTCTTAAGAGCAGCGTCCTTGACTTTCTGCACATCTGCATCAGTGAAATAATCTGGTAGGGTGAAATGTTCCATCAGAGATTCCCAAAGCTTTTGTTTTGCTCTGTCGTCGACCCAAGTAACATCTGGGCGTTTAGTTTTTGGCTCTTTCCATTCTTGGATGGAGATCGGGAGTTGGTCCTTCACAAGAACTCCGCACTGACGAACGAACTTGTTCGCAATGTTCTTAGGCGTGAGGGGTTCGCCACTAGCTTTGATGGAATCGATGTTGTACTTTACACCCTCCTTCAACTTTTTGCCCGGGCCGCGCTTTGTCCTGCTGTCTGTAGAAGCAGATTTGCTCGATCCGGAGGGCTGAAAGAAGAAAGATCGATTCGTTAATATATCTTCAAATAAAAAAACATGTGATGATCACTAGATGCCTGCTTATATAAATATACCTCGCCGGTAGTCTTTGTTATTTCAAGATCAACATTGTATTCGTCATCATAATCATTGTCTGCGTCATCATAATCATAATCATAGTTCATGACTTCATCAGCTCGGTCGTCGAGATCGAATATCTTATCATCACCCTCCCCGGTATTGTTCAGATATTGGGAGCCGTCATTTGCTTCATTCAGATCATCCGGCCTGCTAGGGCTGCGTATGATCTCGAACAGGGCCTCTTCGCCCTCTCTGCCGGTATTGTCCGCCATAGCTTTTATTTAACTAATACAGAAGAAATATAAAACAATTTAGTATTCCAATTACAATGCATGGATGCAATCAATAAGGAAAAACTGAATCATATAGTACATAATATGCATCGTCTCGAATAATATATAATCTCGAATACATTGTCTCGAATAATATATAATCTTGAATACATCACTGGCTAGGTAGCTAATAAAGATCGAATACTATAGAAGAATCTAGGCCACTCGCGGTTCCTAGGGCGCGGGCGGTGGACACCCAAAGACAAGGAACCATCACAGGATCATATCTCCGGTCATCTGCCCAAAGAACCTGCCAGGTATTGGAGAACCTGACGTCCATAGCAGCCATGTAGCGATGGACGTGCTCGTCCTCCTCCCTGACACGACGACGCACCACCTCCGGCGGGGCCGGCTCCCTCTGCACCGAATGTGGCCCACGCGAACGCCACCAATGGAGATCAGGGTCGACGACGGGACCCGAGGCCGGGTTCCTCACCAAGCGGCGCGCCCCTCCAGGTAGCACCTCCCAGTGCCAGCCCGGCAGAGCCCAATCCCGGACATGGGTCAGCCGGACGGCGTCGCGAACGGGTCGACGGCGAGGATGCGGGCCGGGCATCGTCGAGAACAAATACTATATGCCCGCAAAAAGTAACATTTTTTAAATGATTGGATTGTGATAACTAAAATTCTATATGCAAATTCTAACAATTTGACATTAATCTAATTCATCTAACTAAAACTAATTCTAAAATTTCTAACATTTCTATATATATAACTAACATTTCTAATATTTCTATAACTAAAAAACAGAAAAATTGCTAACATTTCTATAAATATTTCTATAACTTAAAAACAGAAAAATTTATAACATTTCTATATAACTAACATTTCTAATATTTCTATAACTAAAAAACAGAAAAATTTCTAACATTTCTATAAATATTTCTATAACTAAAAAACAGAAAAATTTCTATAAGTAAAAAACAATGTGTGTGTGTGTGGACATGGCGGCCGGGGCAGGAGCTCACCAGCGAGGCGAGGCGCCGGGGGGCGGCGACGGGGACGGCGACGGGCGGCGACGACGGGGATGGGGACGGGGCGGTGACGACGGGGACGGGGACGGGCCGGGCGGGGACGGCGGGACGACGGGGCGGGGCGCGGCGACGACGGGGCGGGGCGCGGCGACGACGGGGACGGGGCGGCGACGGGGACGGCCGGGGCGGCGACGACAGGGACGGGGCGGCGACGTGGGCGTCGACGGGGGCGTCGACGAGGGGTGGCGACGGGGGGCGGCGGGCGACAGGGCAGAGGAGAAGAAGCAGATGAGAAACTGAATTTTTTGAAGTGCTTTCTTATATAGGATGGGCCTTTAGTACCGGTTGGAGCGACCAACCGGTACTAAAGGTCAATTTGGCCAGGCCAAGCGGCGGGAAGCGCCCACCTTTAGTACCGGGTGGTGGCTCCAACCGGTACTAAAGACCCTCCCTTTAATACCGGTTTGAGCCACCACCCGGCACTAAAGGTGGTGCGCTGGCGCAGGTGCGGTGCGTCATGTTTAGTCCCACCTCGCTAGCCGAGGGGCGTCCGCACTGGTTTATAAGCCCCAGTGCGGTAGCTCTCTCGAGCTCCTCTTCAAAGCAGACGTACTGGGCCTAAATGTTCTATGCTGCCCTGTGGGCCTACTGGGCCTTTGCGGGCCTGCATCCTGGCCCAACAACAGGTTGAGTTTCTAGTCGTTTGCAGGCCGCTGTGGCGCAGTAGGCGGGCTTTTTTTTTCTTATTTTTTTTGAGTTGTTTTTTGCTGTATTTAGAGTTTCTTTGTGAATATTTTTGCTTTAGGTACAAAAAATTACAAACTTTCTATTAGTGCAGGTAGTTTACAAATTTGAATAGTTTATATTTTGAATTATTTGAAATTTGTGTGAATCACTAGTTTGTGAATAACTTAACTTTGAAAATAGATTTTCAGTGATTCTTTTTTCTTATGTTTAATATTAGTGTGTTTTATCATTATATTCAATTTGGTAATGCTTAGGTTATTTAAAAATGAAATGCCTTTGTAACGGATGAGTTCGTCCGAAACCCCGATACTTCGAAAGAGATTGTCCATTTTATACACGAAGTGCATCCAGTTTTTGCGGTAATCCTCACTACTTTTTTGCACATGCTATGTGGGTGAAATTATGATACCATGCCAACTTTCAACCTTTTCTGAATTTATTTGAAATGCTTTTCAATTTCAGGGTCATTTAGCTGAAAAAATCAGTAAATGCATGAAAGAATTTGTTTGCACATAAAATTTCTTCGCGTTTCAAATGCCAAAACACATAACTGCCCTAACTATTACAGAGACTCCCTCCTGGGTGTGAAACACAGAAGAAAGTGATGATAGTGAAGCCGATCACATCCCAGATCTTTGGGTGTGAAACTTTTTCTTCGCGTATGTCCCTTTGCGCCGTAGCCATGGAAAATCTTCATCATTTAACAGGATGCTCGGGTCAATATTCACTGTGAATGGAGCAATTTCATCAAACTTTTCATAATCTTACATGTCTGTCTTGTCATCCACTCCCACGATGTTTCTCTTCCCAGAAAGAACTATGTGGCGCTTTGGCTCATCGTATGATGCATTCGCTTCCTTATCTTTTCTTTTTCTCGGCTTGGTAGACATATCCTTCAGATAGAAAACCTGTGCCACATCATTAGCTAGGACGAATGGTTCGTCTGCATACGCAAGATTGTTGAGATCCACTGTTGTCATTCCATATTGCGGGTCTTCCGTTACCCCATATCGTGTCATATTGACCCATTTGCACCGAAACAAAGGGACCTTCAAACCACGTCCATAGTCAAGTTCCCATATCTCCTCTATGTAACCATAATATGTTTCCTTTCCCGTCTTGGTTGTTGCATCAAAGCGGACACCACTGTTTTGGTTGGTGCTCTTCTTACCTTGGGCGATCGTGTAAAATGTATTACCATTTATCTCGTACCCTTTGAAAGTCATTATATTCGAAGATGGTAACTGGGACAGCGAGTATAGGTCATCTTCAATAGAGGTGTCATGCATGGTACGTGTCTGCAACCAGCCGGCGAAACTCCTGGTTTGCTCACGTGTAATCCAGTCATCAGACCGCTCCGGGTGTTTCGAGCGTAGAAAATTCTTGTGTTCGTCCATATACGGAGCCACCAAGGCGGAATTCTATATAACTGTGTAGTGTGCTTCAGTGAGAGAATGTCCGTCCATACATATTTTTTGATTCCCTCCTAGCGTGCCTTTTCCATCCAGTCTTCCCTTATGCCGCGATTCAGGAACACCAATCGGCTTAAGGTCAGGAATAAAGTCAATACAAAACTCAGTGACCTCCTCATTTTCATGGCCCTTGGAGATGCTTCCTTCTGGCCTAGCACGGTTATGAACATATTTCTTTAAGACTCCCATGAACCTCTCAAAGGGGAACATATTGTGTAGAAATACAGGACCCAAAACGATAATCTCTTCGCATAGGTGAACTAGGACGTGCGTCATGATGTTGAAGAAGGATGGTGAGAACACCAACTCGAAACTGACAAGACATTGCACCAAATCATTCTCTAACCTTGGTATGATTTCTGGATCGATTACCTTCTGAGAGATTGCATTGAGGAATGCACATAGCTTCACAATGGCCAATCGAACGTTATCCGGTAGAAGCCCCCTCAATGCAACCGGAAGCAGTTGCGTCATAATCACGTCGCAGTCATGAGACTTTAGGTTCTGGAACTTTTTCTCTGCCATGTTTATTATTCCCTTTATATTCGACGAGAAGTCAGGCGGTACCTTAATACTGAGCAGGCATTCAAAGAAGATTTCCTTCTCTTCTTTGGTAAGAGCGTAGCTGGCATGACCCTGATGTATGCCGTCTTTTCCATGCATACGTTGCTGGTCCTCCCGTGCCTCAGGTGTATCTTTTGTCTTCCCATACACGCCCAAGAAGCCAAGCAGGGTCATGCAAAGATTCTTCGTCACGTGCATCACGTCGATTGCAGAGCGGACCTCTAGATCTTTCCAATAGGGCAGGTCCCAAAATATAGATTTCTTCTTCCACATGGGTGCGCGTCCGTCAGCGTCATTCGGAACAAGTTGTCCGCCAGGACCCTTTCCAAAGACTACCTTCAAATCCTTGACCATATCATGTACATTAGCACCAGTACGGTGGCGAGGCTTCGTCCGGTGATCCGCCTCATCTTTGAAATGCTTGCCTTTCTTTCTTACGGGTTGCCTGCTCAGAAGAAATCGACGATGTCCCAGGTACACATTCCTCCTACAATTGTCCAAATATATACTGTCGGTATCATCCAAACAGTGCGTGCATGCGCGGTATCCCTTGTTTGTCTGTCCTGAAAGGTTACTGAGAGCAGGGCAATCATTGATGGTCATGAACAGCAAGGCCTTTAGGTCAAATTCTTCCCCCATGTGCTCATCCCACGCACGTACACCTGTTCCATTCCACAGCTGTAAGAGTTCTTCAACTAATGGCCTTAGGTACACATCAATGTCGTTGCCGGGTTGCTTAGGGCCTTGGATGAGCACTGGCATCATAATGAACTTCCGCTTCATGCACAACCAGGGAGAAAGGTTATACAAACATAGTCACAGGCCAGGTGCTATGGTTGCTGCTCTGCTCCCCAAAAGGATTAATGCCATCTGCGCTTAGACCAAACCATACGTTCCTTGCGTCATCTGCAAACTCCTTCCCGTACTTTCTCTCAATTTTTCTCCACTGCGACCCGTCAGCGGGTACTCTCAACTTTCCGTCTTTCTTACGGTCTTCTCTGTGCCATCGCATCGCCTTGGCATGCTCTTTGTTTTGGAACAAACGTTTCAACCGTGGTATTATAGGAGCATACCACATCACCTTGGCAGGAATCTTCTTCCTGGGGCGCTCGCACTCGACATCACCAGGGTCATCGCGCCTGATCTTATAGCGCAATGCACCGCATACCGGGCAAGCGTTCAAATCCTCGTACTCACCGCGGTAGAGGATGCAGTCATTAGGGCATGCATGTATCTTCTGCACCTCTAACCCTAGAGGGCAGACAGCCTTCTTTGCTTCGTACGTACTCTCGGGCAATTCGTTGTCCTTTGGAAGCATATTCTTTATCATTACCAGCAACTTTCCAAATCCCTTGTCAGATACACCATTCTCTGCCTTCCATTGCAGCAATTCCAGTGTGGTGCCCAACTTTTTCTTGTCAGCTTCGCAATTCGGGTACAACATTTTCTTTTGATCCTCTAACATGCGCTGCAACTTCTTCTTCTCCAAATCACTTGCGCAGTTTCTCTTTGCATCGGCAATGGCCCGACCTAGATCATCAGCGGGCTCATCTGATGCCTCTTCTTCAGCTTCTTCCCGCATTGCTAGCTCAGCTTCTTCCCCCATTGTTGTATCATCGTATTCAGGGAACCCATGGCCAGGATAGCTGTCGTCGTCCTCTTCTTCTTCATTGTCTTCCATCATAACCCCTCTTTCTCCGTGCTTGGTCCAAACATTATAGTGGAGCATGAAACCGGACTTAAACAGGTGGACGTGAATGGTTCTTGACGTAGAGTAATTGTGATCATTCTTACAGACTAAACATGGACAAGGCATAAAACCATCCGCCCGCTTGTTTGCCTCAGCCGCAAGCAAAAAAGTTTGCACGCCATTAATGAACTCGGGAGAGCATCGGTCATCGTACATCCATTGTCGGCTCATCTTCATTACACAACACCGAATAGACCAAATTAATACAAGTTCATACATAAAGTTCATACAAGACTTAAATGCAACAAACAAATAGCTCTCTAACTAAAGAATTTAAATGCAACAACAAATGCGATCAAGATCGCAACTAAGGTAACAATTGATCCAACAGCATAATGATACCAAGCCTCATTATCAATGGCATATTTTCTAATCTTTCTAATCTTCAAGCGCATTTTCTCCATCTTGATCCTGTGATCATCGACGACATCGGCAACATGCAACTCCAATTCCATCTTCTCCCCCTCAATTCTTTTCAATTTTTCTTTCAAATACTCGTTTTCTCTTTCAACTAAATTTAACCTCTCGACAATAGGGTCGGTTGGAATTTCCGGTTCACAAACCTCCTAGACAAAAATATCTATGTCAACTTGATGGGCATAATTTGTCATAAACACGAAATGCAACAACTAGTTTTAAAAGAGAATATACCACATCCGAATCATAACAAGGACGAGGGCCGACGGGGACGGATATCTAAACCATGGCACTATGTATAACAAACAACGTGCGGGTAAGATAATTATACGAGTAACTATATATCCAAATCACACAAGCATCAATTTGGTAATGTAAAACATTCATGAACAAGAGGCTCACCCAAGGTGGTGCCGGTGACGGAACGGTACGGGCGATCGACTGTGGTTACGACGGAGATTTAGAAGGCACTAAGTAAACCACACCTACATATGCAAACTAAGTGTTAGTTTTGACCACAAATTGCATATAAATCAAATACTAGCACATATATTTTCTACCAAATTACTAAACTCATAAATTAATCACTATACAAAGCATTGCAAGAGCTAATCTAGCAATGAGAGATGAAAGGACAAAGTTGCTAACCTTTGTGATCATTTGAATGGATGGGGGCCTTCAAATCTTGACAAATTTTGGGAAAAATGTGTGATGAGCTCGAGAGGAAGAGGGGAAGAACAGAGAGGAGAGGGGAAAGGGGAAGAACAGAGCGAGCTCGGGTGGACAAAGGGTTTATGTAGGACGACCTTTAGCACCGGTTCGTGCCATGAACCGGTACTAAAGGTGCTGGAGGGGCCCCGGACTGACAACATCCTGCCACCACTCACTTTAGTACCGGTCCGTGGCACGAACCGGTGCTAAAAGTCGGCCACGAACCGATACTAATGAAAGCGGCTGGCTAGCCGTTGGAACCGGCACTAATGCACACATTAGTGCCAGCTCAAAAGCAAACCGGCACTAATGTGCTTGACATTTGACCCTTTTTCAACTAGTGCATTTCCTTTCTGTGCACCACTTAATTCTCTGTATATATATGCAGCTTGTCTTGGTTCAAATAAAAATGCACAGGTGAGCTGCAGAGAAGAAATTTATCATCAAGTTGATAAGGGAACAAAAATCAACTGGCGGTGGCACTGTTCTGCCTCTTGTACGCATCAGAGGACTTGGGAAGACATCTCTTGCTCAACTTACTGCCTCCGTCCAAGAATAATTGTACATATAGAAATTTTAGGATAGATTATGGAGTGGAGTAAAAAATGCATTCGGAAGGCGCAAGTCACCATATCTCTTCTCTTTAATTACCCACCCCCCAATGAGCTAAGTGCATGTAGAAAATGAAAAGATCATGAGTTGAATGTTATTGGTCTTGATTGCCATGTGATGAGAGAGAAGCATTTTTTTCTACTTTGTGCACTAGGAAGATAGAAGTACACTCTTTTATGATTTTTTAATGCCAAACGTACACTTTTTCGTGGACGAAGGGAGTATATACAATGATTCAGCTCTGGATGAATAATTTGGCCACATGATATGGATTTGGTGTCTAACAACTTTGATAAAGTGAGACTCACAAAGGAGATGTTAGATTCTGTGTCCCAAGAAACACATCAAGGGCTTTGCAGCTTTGCCTAGCTTGGGGAGGTCTTGAAGGGTAATATCAAATCAAAGAGGATTCTACTTGTTTTAGATTAGGTTTGGGATGACAAAAATAACTATCAATGGTATCAGCTGTTAGCTCCTTTCAAATATGTTGATGTAAACATCAATTTGATAATCGTGACAAATAGAAAACCATCTACTGCAAAAAGGAGAGGGACAACTGAATCAGTTAAGTTAGGTGTGTTGGAAAAAGATGATTTCTGTTCACTATTTAAAGCATGTGTATTTGGTGATGTGAAATAAAAGTCTAAGCGACATATGAGAAAATAGCACAAAAATTAAAGAGGGGCCCATTAGCAGCACATACTGTTGGAGCACTATTAAGGGAGCATCTTACCATTGAACATTGGACTAACAATCTGAGGAATTTCGAGAAAGGTTGGATTTTATTGGCTCAAAATGGGGCATCAAGAGGATATGTAACACATTGAGCACACACCCAACCTCTACATACTAGGATGTACACAGCCAACATCAACTCTCACATACGCAAAAAGATGTCGGAGCACACACCCAACCTCTACATACTAGGATGTACACAGCCAACATCAACTCACATACGCAAAAAGATGTCGGCAACTAGCAAAGTCATATAAGAAAAAATCTATGCTTAAGTGAGGAAAAAAGAAAAAAAAAAGCCCCAAAGCGATCAAATTTGCGATCTACAAACTACAACAATGAGCATATCCGCACCAACCATTTCATGACACCACATGGACGATGAGGTTCTTCATCGGAAATGCCTTCAGGAAGGGAGCGACACTCAAGCGCCACGGTCATTGGATCCAACTATAAGGTTAGAATCTAGATTTTCACCTTGAAGAATCAGCCTGAGCATATCCGAGCAATGCCTTTAATAAGGTAACGATGTAATAAAAACATCATCATTGCTAGGTATAACCACTCAGGACTGACCTAGGCTTTCGCCTCGGAGCTTGAGACCAGGTGCTTGATTAGAACCACCATTGAAGTCACTCATTTATTGTTGCCAGCACTTTTCGGCGATCCCGACAGTTATATGTCATGTGACTGCCGCCACTGCACAACCATCCCTCTGCATCAAGTCGTTATACATACTTTTATTCATCACCGAAGTCAATCCTCTGGAAGGCCTTTCGATGACCACCGCTATCGTGGAGCCATATGAAGTCATTGCAACACAGTTTGGAGGCACAACCATCCGTCTGATTAGATTTTGATAACCACCACCGGGTTGTAGGCCATAGTGCTGCCAGCCAGCCACCACACGCGCGGAATGCCAACACCTTGATGCCGTGGTCCACATCCAGCAGAGAGCCCAACGCACGTCGGCCCCCGGTGACACATTTGATCATATCTATCCGGAGACTGCCCCGCACACAGAGATCCATGTGCATCAAAACCCATCCTCCATGGCTCCACACCCACCCACCATCTCCAAGTGGTTTCCCTCCGCCGCAGTCGGGAGCAGTTGTC
Source organism: Aegilops tauschii subsp. strangulata (assembly GCF_002575655.3). Taxonomy (NCBI): domain Eukaryota; kingdom Viridiplantae; phylum Streptophyta; class Magnoliopsida; order Poales; family Poaceae; genus Aegilops; species Aegilops tauschii. Next base: position 646,598,663 of record NC_053041.3, on the reverse strand, counting down.
GTGTTCCCACCCAACCGTCACGAGAGTGAGGTGATCCCCGCCACCGCCGTTGTTCGCCTGGGCTTAGCCCGGCGGCTTCCTCCGGTGGAGAGGGAGGGGAGGAAGGAGGAGCGGCGGGTACCACAGCTAGGGTTTGTGTGCCGCTCGAGTGGCCTGTGCGGGAGACGACGTCGGGGTTGTTTCCTCATCTCGTCCCGAGCCCTATGTTTCCTCAACATTCTGAGGAATGAATACTGGATCCATGCAACTCACTAGTGGCATCTGTCGGCTTTATAAAGCTTTGCTATGATACGTTGTTTTTCCATTTACAACAATGCTTCTCATATTGTTCTATATTCCCATACGATTATCAATTTCCTGCCGAGAAGTTAGTGCGTATGTGAATTTCACATAGATTTGTCCAGTGTGATCATTCAAGTTGGAGTTTGTAGGAGATGGGGTGTTCCTAACTGACTGATTTGGTGAACCTAGGCTTCTTTGAGCATGTTGAAGCAAATGAAGAAGTCTTCTCTTCGAGCAAACAAACTTCCTATGACATTAGCAAGGGTTATTTCAAGAAGGGCGTCTGCAACAATGGATGGTATGTGTTGAAATATTGCCAACAATACACCATTTGCCAATACTAACTAATTATGTGTATCCTATGGATGATCAAACTATCATTCTATCAACAGTATCAGTATGTCTCTTTATTCTTCAAAGCCTTCCAGGAAGTAATCCATAAGGAACATGATTTGCGAGTGTTGCATTTGTCTGCAACATCTGCTGATTTTTCATTCCTTCCGCATAGTTGGGTAAATTGTACACATCTCCGGTATCTAAAACTTCATGACGCTCATGTTGATCTTGGTTCACCTTCACCGCCTCAAGTTTCAAGCAAGTTTTTCAATCAAGCATTGGATGGTTGGCGTACCTCTTTGCAGACAATTCATCTAGAGAACTGTGTGGAGTGCTGGATACTTCCATTTCTGGGATGGTTTCCGTTTCTTACAGGGTTGAAGTTGAGCAACATTCCCTCTTCGGCCTTTTTTTTTTTCTGAATATGTCTCGATTCGACGCTAATCAAAACAAGTTCCGTGCAATATTGGAAGGAACAGGTCGGTTTTTTCATTCATAGATGCTACCACCAGCTACATAATACTCTGAAGAAGGTAGACATTGCGTATGTATGATAATGTAACCCGCAATGAGTCTCAGACGAAGTGCTTCATGGTCAACGATTTCAAAGGCAATTAATTTCATCCAGTGGTCGTGATTCACGACTTGAAAAATGTTACTACATTACATGTGGGTGATGGATGATTCAGGTTTTTTCTTTGCAGGTGTGCGTCAGCCTCTTGACGAACCTGAACCTGAACCCTGAAGGTCCAAGATTCAAAACAGGGCCTCCTCTGTTTCCGTTCCCTCTTGCCTACACGCGAGATGACGACGACGACGACGATGACGACGGCCTTGGAAGATTATGAATGTTTGCTGTATGCTGATCAGTGCATCCATTATTCCAGCTGTCGACTTACTTACAAGGCTGAAACTTAATTATTAAAATGCAGTTCAGTTCTAGCAAGGCAAGAACCTGAGAAGAAAACGTTCAAGTGCTACAGCTGCAACTTCATCCTACCTAGCCTGTTAACTCTGACGAACCTGGTGTACCGCTTGCTGTTCAGATACGTAAACACTGCAATTAAGCTGCAGCACAACTTGTATAAATTGTCCATTCCTGGATTGCACACTTGATAAGAGCATATATAATTTCTGACTAGTGAGTGTCCAGATGGGTGCGCATGCATGGCTGAGAGAACAAAATGAAATGACAGTTGGTGTATTTTGCAGGAAAGACCCCAAGGCCCAGCTTTTACTGAAAGCTTTACGAGGCCATCGACGCTCTGCAACACCAGATAGATCCCACAAAACAGCCAGAAAACAGCTGACAAAATACTCTGGACAAAATGAAAACCACCAGCTAAAGCCACCACAGCGCTAACTGGCAACAAACCTTGAAGTAGTTCCCATTCACCAAGGATAAAACCACCCCATTTTGTTGCTCACAAGTCACAACAAGAAAACAGGGTACTGAGCTGAATTCCTAAAGGTGTGTCCACCAGCCAGACATAAGAAATTCCCACCCTATAAGCCAACCCTGACTTAAACCATCTTTTTATGGCATGCAAGGCTCCCCAGAATTGAGAAGATCTGGCACAGCCTGTCCTAGAATAGGTGGGTTCAGAGTGATTATTGTGCATATTTGAGAAAGCATGGTGACTCCAAGAGAAAATAAAACAATATGTTTGGTGTAATTTCAAGGAAAAGACCAAAAGGCCCAGTGGCTTAACAAGATCCTCAACCCACGACAAGATCAGATAGATGGCACAAAATTGTGAGCAACATACAAGGCCAACTCCACCTCTGTCGATCAGGCCGCACTCCAGGATTCACCATTTTCAATGCGACCCACCAGCTTATGCTTCAGCTTCTGCCACTGTGACATGAAGGAAACAGCCTGGTCAAGCTAGCTACATAGCCAATCAAATTTGCACCAAGAAGCACATCCACGGAAAGAAAAGAAAAAACTACTTTTCAAACACTAGTTTATTTAGCTGCTAAATAACTCTAGTGCTACCTATCATAGCCCTTTTCTCATTTGCTCACCTTGGGGCATAGGAGTGTAGAAGCCGACAACAGGAATCAGGTTACCATATCCATGATCATCGCACACCCTGGTTATCTTCTCTGATTGTATTTGAACTGTGAAGAGGCCGGCAGCCGTCACGACAATGACGCTTGCTCCCTCCGCAAAGCCCAACACGTGGACCGGACATGCTGCACCCATTTGAGCACCAGTTAGAGACAAAGTTCCCAAGTTGATGATCCGGCTGGGTATCCATCAGGCATTAGTCATCTCCCTTGACCACAATTTCAGATGCGGATCCAATTCTTCAACGAGTCCCAGTCCACCGTCCTCCGCCGGCATGAGAATGCAACTGGGTATACCCTTAGAGTAGCAAGAGTATGGTGCTTTGAACCAAGTCAGCCCATGCATTGCCATGTCATACTCCAGGATCAACCCACCATCAGTCATGAAGTAGAGCAAAGACTCCCCAACAAGCACACTGGAATAATATGTGAAGTGCATGTAGAACTCCCCATGCATCAAGGTCAGCTCGCCCCAAGCACCGGTCTCTGACGAGTATACACATGCCGCCGTGTCATATTCCCCGTCGTCAGGATCTTCGCTGTCAACGGAGAAGACGAAGACAACGCAGAAAGGGCCCCCATGGCAGTTGCAGTGGTCGCACCCGTCTGCTGCACAGAACACTGCGGCGGTTGTGCGGCCGATATCAGACATCACGGGCACTGGCACACGCTGCTGGGAACCCGTGATTGGCTCCCACACCAGGAGTTCCTCAGCATAAGGGTCATCAGAGAGGAAGAGTGCGCGGCCGTGGCGGCAGTCGACGGCCTGCCAGAGCCAGCTGTCTGGGACGGCAAGGGAGAAGGGCGACACAGTGGCGGAGATGAAGTCGGGGATGTCCTCGTCGTCCCAATCATGGAGAAACCCGAGCACGGGGGGCGCCCGGTGGAAATCGTGGAGGCGGCGCCGGAATCCGCGATGGGAGACGGCCTGGCTCCAGGACTTGCAGACGAGGGAGGCGCGAAGGAGGCCGGCAGGCTCTTCGGGCGGGATGCGGAGGAGGATCTCTTCGACAAGCTCCTCAGGGAGCGTCGGCGGCAGTGCTGCTGGCATGATGGCCGCAAGTTTTTTTTTCCTTCAGAGGTAGCTAGCTGCTAGGTCTGTGTGGCACTGTAAAGTTAGAGAAAATGGATCAGAACTTGAAACCCAGAACAGGAAATAATATTATTGTCAGAAGTAGACAGTCGAACAATTTCCTAATGCAAGCAATTTATTTCTGATGAAACAAGGAGGAGCCGTATCGGTCTCTCTCAGCAGCCACATTTAAATCCTAAATTCACTTCCATGCCCCTGATAAAAACTGAGAATTCAAGTGTAATTACAGATATCAACTACTAAAACCACAGCACCTGCTTGTTTGGTAGAACTGGGAAAGAAAAACAGACATGTCATGACCAATCCTATCAGATAAACAGCTTCACTGGTAACTACATAATCACATCAGCCTGCTGAATCATAGCAACGTGGACATGGGGAATGCTCCCATTTGTGTAGTGCAAAGCTTAGGCTAATGTTTCTGCACTAGAGTGCACATACAGGTTAAGCTCATATGTTGTTACTAGCTAGGAATCTTCCATTTGTGCAGTATGAAGCAAGGGATTGCCGGATTTGGCTACTATGCAGATTTTGCAAGATTTGTTACTAGCAGAGTATTACCTGCGTGGGGATCGGGGAGGCGGCTGCAGGTACGACTCCGGGCGGCGGCGCAGGGAGCAGGCGACGGGGAAGAGGGGCGAGCGGGGGGGCTAGATGGCGGTGGAGAAGTGGGGAGGCGCTCCGGCCGGCGGTGGTTGACGGGGAGGAGCGGCGAGTGACGCGGGCACACGTCCTGCGAACCCGGCCTCGGGGCGGTGGAGGTACCTCGAATCCTGCGGCCTCAGGGCGGGAGGGCGGAGGAGGTAGGGGAACTCGTCGGCCGGCGGCGGCGGCAGCGGACCGGCGGCCACTAACCCTAGCGGCGGAATGGAACGGCTTTGGCTGGGGCTCTGCCACCTCAAAAAAAAACACTTACTCTGCCACCTGGGCTTATATGCAAACGAATCATTTTATTCAAATTTTCTTTTGTTGGACTTTTTTTTTTAAATTTCAAATCAAACAAAGGGAGGAGAAGGAGAAACTATTTCCTCCAACAGACCATCTAATTGATTAAGCCGGACGGGCCATTCACCATGAAACCGACTAAGGAATACTGCTGAAGGATCGACCGTTAAGGATCACTTCCCCTACACCCTCTTCATCACGGGCGTGGAGATGAAAATCATTGCGACAAGTTTCAAAATACACCATCACTTTATTTGTCGGAGACACTTACTCACCATTTGGACGTACGATACAGAAATCCATCCAATCCAGCGCTGACCACCGTGGTCGCCAAAGACGAGCAGAAGGGAGACCTTATGGGGAAGTCGGAGTTGGAATTTTTAAGAAAGGGGTGTCAGAACATGAGTTTAGAAAGTCCGTCAAACTACCACTACTAGTGCTTTTTTGCAACCTTATACCACGATTACGCGCATTATAATATCGTAAACTCTTAACAGTTTTTGGGTAAGAAATGAACTCTTAACTGTTGGGGTAGTTATTTCATAAACTCTGATTTTAGTGGTTATAAATATACCGTATTAAGTAGTTTCTCAGTAAAATTTTATAAAATCTTTTACTTTAGTCCTATAAAAATAAGGACTCGTAAATTTCATTTTAAAAATAAGTAATAGATATATTTCATATTAGTAATTATGGGGCCTACTTATCCTCACTACCTTCTGCTCTCCAGCACACATCGCAGATGCGGAGCCCGGTTGCCATGGCGCCACCTCCGCTCCCCCTCTTCTCCCCGTCCGCGAAGCAACCATCGCCACCGCCGTGGCTCCATGGCCCCAAAGCCCTGCCACCGTGACCCCTCCACACCCTAGTGACGGAATGGAAGGGCGCGGCTCAACCCGTCAGAGGATATTTGGGGCTCTGCACCCTGACTCAGCCACAAAAAAAAACTTGTTCTGAGACATGTATATGCAAAAAAATCATTTTATACAAATTTTCTTTTGTTGGACGGATAGTTTTGAAATGATAAAACGAAAAAGTGTATGAAAAGGAGAAATTATGTCATCCAACAAACCATCTAATTGAGATTTATTCCAACAAGAAAAAAAAAGAAAAAAGTGGGGTGAAGCCGGACGGGCCAAAGCTTCGCCATGGAACCGACTAGAATACCACCGAAGGATCAACCGTTGAGGATCATCTTCCCCTACGCCTCTTCGTCACTTGTGTGGCCCCAAGGGGAGGTGAAGAATCATTGCGACAAGTTCCAAAATACACCATCACTTTGTTTGTCAGAGACACTTACTCATCATTAGATCTAGGATCCAGAATTCCATCCTATCCGGCGCTGACCACCATGGTCGCCAAAGGCGAGCAGAAGGGGGACCTGATGGGGAAGTCCGAGGTGGAATTCTTAAGGGAGGGGCACCATAATACTCCCTCCGTTCCAAAATAGATGATTCAACTTTATACTATATGTGTTTGGAAAGTATGTCAAACTATCAATACCAGTGCTTTTTAGCAACCCTGTCCATGACTATGCGCATTATAATATCGTGAACTCTTAACTATTGTTTATAAGAAATAAACTCTTAACTGTCGTGGACTTGTGGTAGTCATTTCATAAAACTCTATTTTAATGGTTAAATATAAATATACCGTATTAAGTGATTTGTCAGTAAGCTCTTATAAGATCTTTTACATTAGTCCTACTATAAAATAAGACCTCATAAATTTCATTTTGGAAATAAATAATACTACTAGATATATTTCATATTAGTACTTGTGGGGCCCACTTATCCTCAACTAGCTACCTTCCGCTCTCCAGCACACACATCACAAACGCGAGCTCGGCCGCCCGCCATGGCGCCACCCCCACTCCCCCTCTTCTCCTCGTCCCCGAAGCAGCCGCCGCCGCCGCCGTGGCTCCACGGCCCCAAAGGCCCCGCCACTGTGACTCCTCCACACCCTGCAGAGGCCCCTTCGAGTTCGAAACCGCAGCCGCAAAGAAAAACCAGCTCCTCCGCCAACCCCCTCAGCGCCGGCGTCCCCGGCGGCCGCACCCGCCGCGCCGTGCTCGGGATCATCCGCCGGGTCCGCTCCCTGGAGCTCTCCGACCCCCCAACGCCGAAGCCCAGACCCAGCACCCGCGGCACCGTCCCCTTGTTCCACCTCCCGGTCGAGGAAGGCCGGGGAGAGGAGGCGGGGGGAGGCGGGAAGGGGAGGCCGGTCCCGTGGTCCGCGGCGAGGGACGAGGGCCTCAAAGCCGCGCTGCGGCGGCAGAAGAAGTCCCGGGAGCCCACCCCCGCGGAGCGGCTGCTGGACCCCGCCGAGCTGGAGCGGCTGCGGCGGGCGGCGCGTGGGGTGGCGGACGGGTGGGTGCGGGCCAAGAAGGCCGGGGTGACGGACGAGGTGGTGGAGGACGTGCGCAGGGCGTGGTCCGGCGGGCAGGAGCTCGCCGCCGTCCGGGTCGTCGAGCCGCTCCGGCGGTGCATGGACAGAGCAAGGGAGATCCTTGAGGTGAGTAGGCAATTAGCTGCGACTACATTGAGCTCCATTTTTGTTGTGGGTGCTTAATTAGCTGCGGTTTTATGCAGCTCTGCTTCATGGACAGAGCAAATGTGAATTCTAGTGGCAAATAAATATGAAATTTCGATGTCCTCGTAGCTGACACTAGCTAGACAGTCTATTGTCTGCCAATTATGGTTGGAAATGTTGACACTTCTGATGTTTGGTAAATCTGAGTTTTTAGTGGCCTCTTGGACTGAAAGAAATTTTTGTAGGACTTCAGTTCTTAGTCCATAGAGGTTGTTTGATTTGTAGGATATAAGATTTCCTCTTCTTCTTGTCTGCTACTTTGCACTCAGTTCCAGAGGAAATGTTCAATTAAGTCTAACCTACTGGAAATTTTTTCTCTTCTTTCTGTCCATGACAATTATGGTATGCAACTAATCCCGGAAGACAATTCATGTGGTTTCCAGTGTTGTAGCGAACAACACCTATTATGCCCAGTCCATGTAAGATAGAACACATTATGACATCCAATTTCTGTCCTATTCATGTGTTTTTCAATTCCTATGTTCCGCAGAGGCTCTTATTGAGTTAAGAGTTAATGTGTGAGGGCAACCAGTTGTGTCCTACTGAAATTATGCTTTGAGATAATTTTAATGCAGAGCGAAATTTATTTACTTATCAACTATTTCAGTTTTTTTATTACACAATTACTGGTCGGGTCAAGTCTCAAATTTTGTTTGTTGGACTTTTTTATCAGATAAAATCTGGAGGTTTAGTTGTTTGGACAAAAGGAGACATTCATTTTGTTTACAGAGGAAGTAATTATCTGGAAAACACAAAACATCGTCACAAGTCCATAGCTGATATTCAGAGAGTTCCCCTTGAAAAATGTACTGCGCCTGAGCCCCAGTGGAAACACGAAAGCAACACCGAGCCTTCAACAAATCATAATGATGATGCTCATGGTGTTTTCCGAGAGATTAATCCAAGCCTTGCTGTTCACGCATATGAAGAACCTGTCGAAGGAACACTCTATGAGAGAGAAGTCAACAGACTGTTGGACAGCTTGGGCCCTCGGTTTGTAGATTGGTGGTGGAACACGCCATTGCCTGTGGATGCTGATCTCCTTCCAGAAGTTGTTCCAGGCTTCAAAACTCCATTTAGACAGTGCCCTCCTGGTGTGAGACCAACACTAGCAGATGACGAGCTGACATACCTGCGCAAGCTTGCACGTCCTTTGCCAACACATTTTGCTCTAGGTAATTATGCTATTCCTTCCCAGACTTTGCACATGTTATTTAAGTTTATGGCTGGTTCCAAATAACTATGCTCTTACAGGATGGTTAAATATCAACTTCCTATACTGTATGCACTCATCTTATGCGCAAAGCACCTTAATGTTCCAGAACAAATAACTATCATATGAGATTTATAAATATGCCCCAACTATTCTTTGGCAGGCAGAAATACAAGACTACAGGGTTTGGCGACTGCTGTGCTAAAGCTTTGGGAAAACAGCCTTATAGCAAAGATTGCAGTGAAAGTGGGTATCCAGAATACTAATAATGAACAAATGGCATGGAATCTTAAGGCAAGTGCTCTTCCTCATGATAGTTCATAATAGGTGATGCATTTAAATATCAAACACATATACTGTAGAGAATACTGTGAAGGCTATGATACTAAATGTTCATAAGCAATAGTTGTTCATGCTTTCTTACTTTTTTTTTATCAGAAATAGTTGCTGTACCTTCGTCTGTATGACACTGAATCTTCTCAGTGCAGCATCTTACTGGAGGAACTATCATATTGAGAAATAAGGATTTCATTATTCTATATAGAGGCAAGGATTTTCTTCCTCATGGAGTTAAACAATCTGTTATTAAGCAAGAGGCTCGGGTAGATGCCCAGCAGGTGCAGGAAGAAGAAGCCCGATTAACTGTGATAGACTCACTTCAGATGTTCACTGATTTACCATCTGAGGAAACTTCTGCGGGAACTTTCAGAGAATATCTGGATTTCCAGCTTAACCATGTGCAGGAAACAACTGAAAACAACTTGGGCATGGTAGAACTAGAGGCCGAGAAGCATAGACTCGAGAAGGAGTTGAAAGACCAGGAACGGAGACTTTCCATTGTAAGCCCTGATCTTACATTCTTGCTCTTGTTTCAAATCTAACCTTCTTATAGTACCTAATGGAACAAAACCGGTCTCGGCTGCAGCTTATGAAGAAGATCGAAAGATCCAACGAAGCGCTTGCGAAGCTTCATAGTTCTTGGAACCCTTCAGAGCAATCTGCAGATAAAGAACTCTTGACAGAGGAGGAAAGAATGGTATTCCGAAAGATTGGCCTAAAAATGGATGAGCATGTGCTCCTTGGTATAACATTCTGCATTTACACAGAATTTTTGTTTCATATGTGCTCTTATGCGTGTGCAAGTGACCAAGAAAGGTACTTGCCCGTTGCTGATCCCAAAAGCTATTTTGCTTTGTTTCCCTCGCAGGAAGACGTGGTATCTTTGACGGGGTAATTGAAGAGATTCATCAACACTGGAAGCATAAAGAGATTGTCAAAGTAATTACCAAGCAGAATCAAGCTTACCAAATAACATACACATCAATGCTGCTTGAGGTTGAGACGGGAGGAATGCTAATAGCAACACAAAAGCTCACAAATAGCCATGCCATAATACTTTACCGTGGAAAGAATTACCGCCGCCCAACAAAATCATCACCCAGTAATCTCCTGTCAAAGAGAGAGGCGTTACGAAGATCAGTTGAGGTTCAACGACGAGGGGTAGGAATCCTCCAAAAATCATTTTTTATTTCCCCCCTCCAGATATCCGTTTTGCAAAGTGATGCTTTATGTCTCACTTCGTTTCATCTTATTTGCAGTCAATGAAATACTATGTTTGGGAGAGACAAAAGTCTATTGAGGATTTGCAATGGAGACTGGTTAGTTGACAACGGCATTTCTTGAAAATGAAGCATCAAGGGCATCAATAGACTGTCAATACAATGAAATTAAATTCCATTCACTTCTGCAGCCTGGAATTCATGCAGTGTGTTTGTTTTTGTTGTGTTTCAGGCAAATGTGATAAGGAAAATCAGGGAACTAACCGTATGATTCATGGAGATTGTTGGTAGTATGCAAACGACCCAATATTTTTGATAGTCTCCCTATCTAGCTTTTCATTTACTTTTTGTCTCGGTGCGTTGGATGAATTTGTACAGCCTGTAATAAATACAGTTGTATGATTTTCTGCTAATGTATATATAATAGATACAGGAGCTACAGCCTGTAACAAATACAGTTGTATGTATATATAGAATGATACAGGAGCTACAGCCTGTAACAATTTTTTTTTATAGAAAAGGACAGCCTGTAACAAATACATTTGTATGTATGTATACTAGATACAGGAGCTACAGCCTGTAATAAATACAATTCTATGTACATGTACACTAGATATATAAAGGCCTCCATGGAGCTCGGCCTCCAAAACGCCTCTCTCATATTAACACAAGACAAGCTCTTGGAGACGGAGCGAGGGGTGACTGAGCTCGCCGATGGCTGGTAAGCATGTTGGTGCCATGACTCAAAAGCGACACAGAACTACACATGATACGCACTGTTAATTACAGTAGAGTTGAAGGTGTGAAACTAAATCAATGGACGGATCTTGAAAAGATGTGTGGTGAGATTGCCCCTACAGATTCTGATGAAAAATTGGTGTGGCTCCTCTCTTCTTTAGAACAGTTTTCTTTTAAATCTTTTTATTCTGCCATTCAAAACTATGAGATTGTTCCTTACCACTAGTAGAAAAAGGGGCTTTTACCCCGGTTGGTAAGGGCCTTTTGTCCCGGTTTTTGAACCGGGACTAAAGGATCGTTACTAAAGCCCTAACCCTTTAGTCCCGGTTCTTACACGAACCGGGACAGAAGGTCCTCCACGTGGCCGCTGCTGCCAGCCCAGGCAGGGGGGCCTTGGACAGGGCCTTTTGTCCCGGTTGGTGTCATCAACCGGGACCAATAGGCATCCAGGCGTCAACATTTCAGGGGCTGGGGTTTTTGTTTTTTAAGGGGGGGGAGGGGGGGGGGTTGGGGGGTTAATTTAGGTGTTTCATATATTGTGTTAGCTAGCTAATTAATAGAGAGAAGTGTCCTCTCTTATCTCCGTGCTTGGTCGACGCTACGTACTATATACGTATGGAGAGGACTAGACACGCTAGCTAGTAAGAAAATGAAGGAAACAGAAGATCGTCATGAACATATGCATACAGAGAGAAGTGATATCGACCACCTCTCCTTCTCCGAGAGATTGGTCGAACAACAAGTTCTCGTATATCTATCTGACACTACCGGCTACATATATACAATAATTATCTCTTACAATATAATCTCCTAATTAAATTGTAAGAACACAGGGTCCACATAGTATTCTCCGTTTTCAGCGATCACGTGGTCAAGAAAGAATGCCGCCAATTCCTCTTGAATTGCTCGCATACGATCTTCTGCTAGGAGTTCATCCCGCATCCAAAACATCTAATTTGAAGAAGGGGGGTCAATACATATATATATGAATAAATGAAACTCGACACAAATGATGGTAATAAAATAAAATTGTGAATATTATTGCTTACGCACTTCATATTGTTCGTCAGAGTAGCCCCGCTCACAGGTCGTGTGGCGGATAGACTCGCAAACGTAGTATCCACAGAAATCATTTCCTTGTTCCTGCCACAACCACTTTATAAGAAATAGAGGTCAATCTAACTGATAAGCAAGCATGCTAAATGGTATTGATGAAACTAGCGCTTGAATCACTAGGAGATGTGCGGAACATGCTACTATAGTACTTACTTTCGGGTGTCTAAATTGCAGCTTCTTCGGCAGTCCCGGAGCTTTTGTGGTGAATGTTCTCTAAACCCTGCCAGACAAAGAAAACAATTACTTGATATCAGGAAATGAACAAAGTTGCTGATATGGTGGATAATGATCGATTTAACTTACTTCTCGAGCATTTGAGTCATGTCCGCATAGTCCTGGGGATCTTTTCGTCTCGAGTCTAAGACGGTTACTACTCCCTGCTCAAGCTTAATCTCTAGGAGAATATAGTGGAAGCTGCGCATGCATGCATAAGTCATCAATTACATTCCATAACCTGGACTAATAAGGGAAACCGAATATGCACAAGACAGTAACACTCACTTGAAGTTGTAAGGAAAGAGTATTATATCTTTGTTTTGATTTAATACCAACGATCGTAGCAAGTTGGCCTCGGCTTCTTTGGCATGTTTTTCAACCGTATATGCATCTATGAGATTTGTGTTAATGAACCCAATATCACCGATTTGTCTTTTCTTCAATTCGGCGATCTTCAATCTGCATAATATAGTGAGGATAATTATAAATACATGCAATGAAAGAGCTGACCTATATAGAGAGACTTAATGATAGAAGTAGTACTACTTACAGACAGTAGCAAGTGATCGTTGATTTATCGAGGGCCTTTTGATTGAAAAACTGGAAGAACTCCTCAAATGGAACATTCAGCAGTTCAATTCCAACGAGGTCATGCTCCGGTTTAACTCTCAGCGTCAAAGTATTCATCCCATCAGACTCTCTGCAGGTTTTCATGTACCAATCATGTAATCTTCGCATCATCGTTGTTAGAGATCTTTCATCTTTGACGAGAGGCTTCCCGTAATGGTATTTGTGTTCGTCCACCTCCATGATTTCATAATGTACATCGTCGGGCAGGTAATCTCCAAGATTGCTATAACCGGCCACCATCCTCGGATCATTAGCGACTATGTGTTTAGACACCTTGAGCGGAGGGCACGATTGGTTCGCTTGTTCGCCGAGCTGGGCAATTTTTTTCCCAGCTCGTCGTTCTTTTAACCTTTGATCACTGGCAGTACTTCCCGACCGCTCCGCTTCGACAAATGTCTTTGCAATAATGCGCTCATAGTTGCCTTTCGGCGGAGACTTTGGTGGTTTTGTCAGGGCATCCAGAGTGCGCTTCGCTTTCACCGGATCTACCTTCTCCTCCGGAGGTGGATGTTTCTTTGCTTTCACCCCTTCAAAGAAGTTCTTCACTTCGGCTTGCACGATCTTCGCGTTCTCTTCCTCGGTCCTCTCGTATGGTAACTTCTCTGGAGTCTTCAGAGAAGGACCGAATCTGTATTGCCTCCCGCCTCTGGCAGCTGTACTGCTAGACGCCGGCAGAGCAGACGGAGCGGCTGCAGCTGTCTTCTTTCCTTGCTTACGAGGCGGAGGAGAAGGACTACGACGTGCCGGAGCAGCCGGAGCGCCGGTGGGTCTCTTCCGCCCTTGCTGGCGAGGCGGAGAAGGAGGAGGCTGGCTGCTCTGGCACGCCGGCGCAGGCGGAGAAGGAGGCGGAGTGCCGCCACGCGCCAGAGAAGGAGGCTGAGTGCCCTGACACTCGCCGGAGGAGGAGGCGGAGTGCCGCCACGCACCGGAGAAGGAGGCTGAGTGCCCTGATCACTCGCCGGAGGAGGAGGCGGCGGCAGAGTGCCCTTACTCGCCGGAGGCGTCCAGTTCGGAAGGTTAATGAGCTCCTTCCGCCATAGGCACGGAGTCCTCAGAGCTAAACCCAGCCGAGTCTCCCCTTCACTGGTAGGGTGGTCAAGCTGGAGGTCCTCAAATCCCTCCGTTATTTCATCCACCATCACCCTAGCATATCCTTCTGGAATCGGCTGGCAGTGGTAGGTTGCGCCGGGTTCAGGAGGTAAAACAGAGCCAACAGCTGCCTTGACTTTGAAGTTCTGCCATTGCGCCATAAGGTGGCAATGTTGAGACTCCGTGATAGCATCCACGGGGTAGCTAGCAGGAGCCGTCAAGACATGCTCCGGCTGAAGCAGCTCGGTGGAAGCCACGCTGCTTCTCCGCTGAGATGGCGGGGTAGCTTCGGGGGTAGTTTCGGCATGTCGATTGCCATCTCGTTCCTCTAGCGCTTGAACCCTTTCGTGCAGCTTCTGAATTTGGGTCTGCACCATTTTTTTCCTCCTCTCCTGGCTTTTGTAACCGCTTGCGTCCGGAAAACCAGCCTTCCACGGAACGGAGCCTGGCGTGCCTCGTGTCCGTCCAGGGTGCTCAGGATTCCCGAGGGCCATTGTGAGCTCGTCGTTCTCTCTGTCTGGAACGAACGTCCCTTCCTGCGCTGCATCGATATATTGCTGAATCTTCTTGACTGGTATTCTCAAAAGCTCGTTCGTCCAAACGCACCTCCCTGATACAGGGTCCAAGGTTCCGCCAGCCCCGAAGAACCAAGTCCGGCAACGGTCTGTCCAGTTCATTGTCTGTGGTTCGATCCCTTTTTCAAGCAGATCATTCTCAGCCTTGGCCCACTTAGGCCGGGCTTTGAGGTAGCCACCTGGCCCCCTGCGATGGTGAAGCTTCTTCTTTGCAGCATTCTTCTTGTTTGTCGCTGACATCTTCTTACTCTTTTCCGATGTCTTGTGGGCCACAAATGCGGGCCAGTGATCTCTGATCTTCTCATACCGGCCGATGAATTCTGGTGTCTCTTCTTTGTCGACAAACGTTTTCAGCTCATTCTTCCACCTCCTGAATAGGTCGGCCATCTTCTTAAGAGCATGAGACTTGATTAATTGCTCTTTAACTGGCTTCTCCGGATCCTCCTCTGGCGGTAGGGTGAAATTTGCCTTCAGCTCAGTCCAAAGATCATCTTTCTGCATATCATTGACATAAGACACCTCAGGGTCTTCCTTCTTAGGGTTATACCATTGGTGGATGCTGATCGGGATCTTGTCCCTAACTAGAACCCCGCACTAAGCAGCAAATGCATCCTTTGTCCGGATGGGTTCAATCGGTTGGTCGTCGCGCGCAAGGTTAGAATTCCTTTGCAAATTCCTTTGCAAGGTTAGAATTCCTCTGAGAATCAAAGTTCCTTTGATCTCTGGTTGATTCCTAACCAGAGAGGCCTTGCTCAAGGGAGGGGGAGTAGTGTGAGCCAAAGTGTATTTTGTGTGGAATGTTGTCAATTGTGTGATTGGCGTCAATTGCCAATTTGGTAATGTGAATGGTTGTTTCAATGGGTTGAGAAAAGGCCGTCACAATCTTGTGACAGTGGGATTCACTGCCGTACTGTGGGGAATTTGGAAAGTATGAAACCAAGCGTGTTTCCAAAACCAATGGCATGACAATCCAACTGTTGCCATGTTTCAAACTTACCACTCGATTGATTGTGGAGTTCTTTGCATCCGAGATGTAGGGCGCAAGGCTACCGGGACAAATCTCGGGTGATGTCTTCAATGCGAGAAGAAGGTGGGTGCCATGGATTTTGATGGCTCTATTTTATATAGAGTTCTCCGAGGGATTTCTTATGGTTATTCTCATGGTTTTGCCAGTTTCACTCTTTTTTTTGAGGGTGCCAGTTTCACTCTTTAATTAGTATTTGTTTGTCGAAATAGGAGAAAGATGGGATCCTTACTTCTGTTACTAACCTTACACTTTTGGAAGGATATAAGGCCATAGTGGAGTATATGGAAAGGAGAGACACAATAGAGTTACCAGACAAGAGATAAAAGAGACTAGTGTACAGGAGAAAATATCTGGAGGGGGAATTGTTTTACTTAGATCCACCCCGGACTCCTCTGAAGTGAGATCCTCCATTTCACCATCGGTAACAACATCATTAGAGAGCGATTGCAAGGCTATGGTTTGTTAAATCTATTGATAATTTGACACAGAGATCGTGGTCCGGATATTCATAAAATTACCATGGCAAAATTACCCTTTTATCCGATCTCCGTGTTTGGCTGTGATCCCTCTTTCATGCGTGAGCGTGAGTAATCTCATGGGAATTTAGTTGATTGGTGAGATGTGATTGTGACTAATTCTTATTTATAATTATGTCTGGTTATTTAGATGATTGATTATGAGGTGATTATCCATGCTGTACACAATAGTTGTTGTCTAATTTAAGGGTCCATGCAACATCAGGTAAGCACTCATTGTCCAGCAAGTCTGTGACCACTAGGTGAAAGGTGTTGGCTTCAATGAGGAGCAAAGCCAATACTAGAAGCAAAAGAAGCCACAACACATAAAGCATTGGTTTGATCTAATGACCTTAATTGTTGCGACCATTCGTGATGGCAATGGAAGGGGAGACAATAGAGTGAAATAGTGTCGGTAGGAGGAGTTCGGTTATACAAGAGTGAATCGCCTACCGAATGTTCAATACAAAGGGTAACACCACATTATGGTCGCACAAGACACTTCCATTGTTTACCATGAACTGAAGCTCTTCGCGCCTAACTTCACCATTGCAAGAAACATTGTTTACTTGTTGTTATTTACTTTATGTTGTAGTATTTTATATTCGATTACTTCACTCTCCTTTATAAACACCTATTTCACCATCGCCATCTCAAGTCTTGCAAATACCATACTAGTTAGTTAGTATATTTTGAAGCGTGGGGGAAAGCCCATACAACTTGGATAGGGCTAGCTGGTCACTGACGCCGATGCCTCATGTGTTGTTCATGAGGACAAGCTCCTGCATGAGAAATCTGGAGTGGATGCCCTCCCCTTTTGTCCCTTGACAAGCAACATGAGAGGCTACTACGTTCCAAGAACCTCTTGGGAGAAGGATCCGCCATCAAATGGCACTAGTAGAAAAAGGGCCATTTGTTCCGGTTCGTAAGGCCCATTTGTCCCGGTTGGGGAACCGGGACTAAAGGGTCGATACTAAAGCCCTATACCTTTAGTCCCGGTTCCTACACCAACCGGGACAGATGGGCCTCCACGTGGCCGCTGCGGCGAGCCCAGGCAGGAGGGCATTTGGTCCCGGTTGGTAGCACCAACCGGGACCAAAAGGCATCCACGCGTCAGCAGTTGGCAGGAGCTGAGGTTTTTGTTTTTTTTGTTTTTGAAAGGGGGTGGATTTAGGGGGTTTTGTGGGGTTAATTTAGGGTGTTAGCTAGCTAATAGAGAGAAGTGTCCTCTCTTATCTCCGGGCTTGGTTTACCAACGCTACTGCTATGCCTAAACATGGCTTAGATTGAAGTGAAGGCAACATGTGGATCATGTCGAAAGTAATACTAATCCTAACTTGATCAAGTTTGGATTAGTACTACTTTCGACATGCACCACATGTTGCCTTCACTTCAATCCAATCCATGTTCATAGCATGTGCTAAAAAGTTGAGAGGGTTACGGGAAAAACTGGATGCACTTCGTGTGCAAAAGGACAATCTCTTTCGAAGTATCAGGGTTTCGGACGAAAACTCATCTGTTACAAACGGATTTTATTTTTTTGAACTTATTTGAACTCCAAACTTTTTGTGTGTTCAAAATGCACCATTCAAAGGCACATCATCAATTTTCAACCCTTTCTGACTTCATTTGTTATTTTTCATGCATTTACTGATTTTTTTGAGCTATATGACCCTGAAATTCAAAACCACTCCAAATGAACTCTGAAAAGGTTGAAAGTTGGCATGGTATCATCATTTCACCCACATAGCATGTGCTAAAAAGTTGAGAGGGTTACGGCAAAAACTGGATGCACTTCGTGTACAAAACGGACAATCTCTTTCGAAGTATGAGGGTTTCGGACGAAAACTCATCTGTTACAAAGGTTTTCATTTTTTGAACTTATTTGAACTCCAGACTCTTTGTGTGTTCAAAATGCACCATTCAAAGCGACATCAGCAATTTACAACCCGTTTTGACTTCATTTGTTATTTTTCATGCATTCGCTGATATTTTTGAGCTAAATGACCCTGAAATTGAAAAGCACTACAAATGATTCTTTTTAGTTGCATAAATTTTGTTTAATTTAAGTTGCATAAATTTTATTTTTTATTGATTCTTTTTAGTTGATTCCTTTTCCTATTAGAGTTTTATTAAAGCTTTTTAGTTGATTCTTTTTGCTATTGTAGAATATTATAGTTTTGTTTGAAAAAAAACGCCTTTGGTCCCGGTTCCAGACACCAATCGGGACTAAAGCTGGTGGACCAGGAGCAAGGTACATTGGTCCCTGTTTGTGTCTGGAACCGGGACCAATGATCTCAAACGAACCGGGACCAATGGCCCCCGAGGCCCGGCCCGCGCCCTGGCCTCATGAACCGGGACCTATGCCCGCATTGGTCCCGGTTCGTGGGTGAACCGGGATTAATGGGCTTACCCTGCCTCGACCAAAGCCTTGTTTTCTACTAGTGTGGGGATGGGGGCCCAAGGAAACTTTCCATGCCCTCCCTCACGCCCTCTAGCTCTTGCTCCACGATGATCATTGTATCAATAACCATGAAAGCTTCTAGCATTTGTCTGTTCATACGTATGATTAGTTGGTTGGCATGGAATCATACTAATGTACTTCCTGTTAGCAAGATCTCTAATTTATGCATCCAACTCCTCAATTGGTATTCTCTTACTAGGGTCAGGTTCAACATCACTATAGGCTTGAGTTGAGTTGTACTATGAGGGACATCATTAGTTGTTCGAAGTGAAGGACCCGTTTTCGCGGAACCCGTGGTTTGAACTTGGAACAAATATGTCACTGTCTTGTTTCTTTTATGTATCTCGCCTTCCTTTCAGATCATACTGAGACAAAATTACTAAATATATTTCTACATTTACAGAACTACAATATCACAAAACTAAGTGAAGGAAACACCATTCTTTAGGGAATTTTTGATTTTTTAGAAGGGGTAAAAGAAGAGTCTGAAAAGATCATGCTTCAATCATCAGAAGTAAACAACATGGAAAGATCACCTACGCGTAGGGGAAAACATTAAGAACTAAAGATCATGTGTCAATCAAGGCATTAAAGTATCAAACAATGACATTTTGCAAGCAAGAGAAGTTGGGACTTGGAAATTTGGACCGTCCGAGATGGGGGATACCTTTGCTGAGCCACCGAGGTTTCTCCTTGTCTTTGTGACTTTATTGGACGAATGTCAAACAGGGTCGCCGCCTTGCTACAGCTGCAGGGGAATCTGGGGAAGCAACAGAGAAGGAGATGGAAGGGGATGATTGCCAGCTGCCACACGGGGTTGACCGGCGCCTTGCTGGGCAGGGTGAAGGCCTCATGGGGCACATTGCCGGGCGGTGACACCTGGCACGGTAGTGTTTCTTTGTCTCTTTCTCATCAACAAATAATAGTGCTTTTCTTTCTCTCCTCTATCACTTCTGTTTCTCTCCTAGATCACTAGTGTACTATGGAGATGGAATGTGATGTCCAACTAGAGGGTTAGTAGTGGGTTTTGCCTGGTCATTTTTTATATAGGATGGGTATGCTTGAGAAACCTTACACAAGCACACTTTTAGTGGGTTGAGGAGGGAATAATTAATGACCTCATACATTCTACAAAACACACTTTTAATGACTTGAGTACTAGAGAATAAATCCACCATGGCTCCGCCTCGGATCATAGCTAACTGGAAGTGGTGATGGTGAAAAATTACTCAAAAACTTAGTTGGATGGTGGCCGAAGGGCACCAGAGCTGCCTTGTGGGGTCCACGTGTGGGCCCATGTGTCCTAAGTACGAGGCCGTGTATGGAGGCCATGTGGCTCCCGTTAGCTTCTTCGATGCCTTTTTTAAGAACCGACTGGAGCGTCGCCTTTATATTAAGAAGTGGGAAATATTTACAAGGTGGCATGTTTTAAAAGGGGACATGCCAAAACCCCAAGATCCCAAGGATCTCAATCAAAGCCGCACACTAACTACTCATGAATTTGAGTCACTCTTGGCCAGAAGGCCAAATCATGGTGCGAAATCTCCTCAAAGGCGAGATGGTCCACCTTGATGTAAGTCAGTCTTGTCCCTTCGAAGATGTGTCAGTTCCTCTCATTCCATGCATTCCAAATTATATAAATGAGGATGCAATTGCGTCGCCTTATCAGATGGTTGTTTGTGTCCTTGAGGCTTCCATCCCACTAGGCATCAATGGTGGGGGAGGCGGTCGTCAGAGTGAAAGCCGACGACTCTCCTGCCCAGGACAACACAAGGCTATGGATGGCGGAAGTGAATGGACAGTACTTAAGAAGATGGTCAATGGTCTCAAGGGCACTGAGGTAAAGCTGATAGACAGGGTCATGCGGCCAGCCGTGCATGGGCAACTGATCAGCCACGAGGATCCTGTTGTGGAGGACGAGCTAGGAGAACAACTTATGCTTTGGCTCTGCATGCGCCTTCTAGATTTTATTGCCCGAGAACCTTGGATAAGACCCGAATAATTGAGTTGGATTGCCTCCTTTCATAAGTCTATCTAATATAAAGTTAGGACCATCATTTTTTTTGTAGTTTTTTAGATCTTGGGAAACATGCAACCCTTATCCTTTTAGCAATTTGTTATTAGGCTAACCCAAAAAATTAGAAGATATTGGAAAAAATGGTAAGAAACACTCCTAAAAACTCCAAAAGT
This sequence comes from Aegilops tauschii subsp. strangulata, assembly GCF_002575655.3. Taxonomy (NCBI): domain Eukaryota; kingdom Viridiplantae; phylum Streptophyta; class Magnoliopsida; order Poales; family Poaceae; genus Aegilops; species Aegilops tauschii. The sequence continues at coordinate 646,578,010 of NC_053041.3, read as the reverse complement.
CCTTGATACATTTAGGACATTTCCGGATGTCCAAACGGAACTTCAAATTCATACTTAGCTTGCTCGGAGGTACCAGACAAAATTCAAGTGCCGAATGTGAGTAGTAAGCTTCCACAACATCTCAGATATATCGAACACCTCACTCGGGGGGGGGGGGGGGCTCAGAGCGAGGCTCCAGATGGTATCAACTCACAAGGTCCCCCATATTGAAGTGGAGAGATTTAGGAATTGGAACTATGTGGAATTTTGAGATTTTTTGGAGTTTGATCTCTCCGCACTTAGAAAGAAATACATCTCCTCACAAGGTCTCTCTCAGATGTGTGCACATATAGAGTGCATATATGTATCGATGGACTATGAAACCTGATGTAACATGTAACAGACAAACATGCCCAGAAAACATGATAAAACAGAACGTTGATGATTATGATTTGGTGATGAACTCCTCATAAAAAACTCTAGATTTTTTATTTATTTATAGCTAATAATAAACTTGAAACTGCTACGAAGATATTTTCGAGACCATGTTCTTTAGAGATCTCTACCAAGTTATTTAAGGACAGACATAGAGATATATACACTATATTAATGTGAGTATCCGAAAATAATCCATGAAAAATATGCAATTTTGTATTCCATCGCAATTGAATATAAGTACCTATTTAAGACGTAATGTACTGAAATAAAAAATACTAATGTGAATTCCATTACAAATACAGTTCGCATGCAAAATTTTCACAGCTTGAGCATAAAGAGCAATATTATCAGTCTGAATAAGGATCACAACCCGATCTCGAGAATAAATAACAAGTATAAAATTTTGGTATAAATATGGAACTTACTTTGACTTGGCCTAAGTAAATAGAAAAATATTGAAAAAACTAATAATGTTATTACTAGAAAAGAGAAAAAACCTTGAAGCTGCCATAGTGTGGTGATAAAATACCAGGCCTGCGTTCCGTTAGTTGCAGCGGCCGCATGGTCTGGGTCGGCGATCGTACATGTTGCCTAGTCAGATCCAGGATGGGACAGCGTCTGTGTCATCGTCGATCCGAGCGCAAATACTTAATGATCTCTAGGTCTGCAGGCAGCGAGAAGAATAGCAGTCTCACCTGGGGCTAGGGCTTGGTGGTGGTCGAGTACACCATGGGCGGAGAAGCTTCCAATGATTAGGGCTAGGGTTCTTCCGATGAATAGGACAACATGGTGGAGATGAGGATCAATGACCCGAGCACAAAAACATGCTTACATCAAGAAATAAAAACATAAATGTGCAGTAAGTTTTATAGTTTCAATTTTCAGTTAAAATAATATAAATCGTTGTCCAACTGTAATTTTTTCATGACATCACATTTATGTGTTTGCTGAGATGCCTCTAGTGATGCTATAACCCTGGGGTCTATCTTCTTTTAATTGAATACATCATTACAATTAACTTTTCTCGCCGTTCCTTTTTATTATTTTCTCCTGTTTATCAATTCCTACCTTACCATACAATTTATCCTTGTAACTAGCAGGACAAGAAGCTTCACAACCTTCTTGAAATGTTGGGGCAAGATTGTTTTGTGTTTAGTGTGCAGGTACCGAAGAATTTTGTTGCCAAGGAAAATCCTACTAGTTCGATAAACCATGGTTCTCAATCAAGGGAAATATTTAATGTTAAGTTACTTCATCATTACACTTGGGGGTTACCCAACCACTCTTACAAGAGAGCAGCACACCTCGGCTGTCTCAGAGCTGCATGTCGTGTTCGGTTGCCGAGGTTGAAGCCGGTTCAAGTGAATCCTCTCTAAGAGCATATGCATGTAGCCGGTATCCAATTATCAGACCGCCTCCGAAGTGGTGCGGACCACCTCAATCTTGTCTTGTTGAATGAAATAGAACCTTCCTACAAAAAAATTTTTGGCCATGTAGTCAACCTTATGTAGGACAAATTCCCGTGCAGCTCCTTCAAGGGTCAACCTGCCCCGGTCCTGGTGGACTATACGGGTCTTATCCACGGGTCGCATGAAGCACATGTCAGCACTAGTAGAAAACATGGATTTGGTCCAGGCCGGGTAAGCCCATTAATCTCGGTTCACTCATGAACCGGGACCCATGGGGGCATCTGTCCTGGTTCGTGAGGCTAGTGGGCCGGCCGGTCCTCGTGGGCCATTGGTCCCGGTTCGTCTGACCCCTTTGGTCCCGGTTCCAGACACGAACCGGGACCGATGGGCCTCGCTCTTGGCCCACAACCATTGGTCCCGGTTTGTGGCTGGAACCGGGACCAAATGGGGTCCTTTAGTCCCGGTTCCAGCCACGAACCGGGACCAATGAGATGCCTATATATACCCCCGCGAGCAGAGCAGTGGAGTGCTCTATTTTTTTGGCCGGCCGTGGGAGATCTTTGTGGTGCTCTAGCTCACCTCCTATGCACATGAGGTGTTCGATGAAATGCCCGAGCCACACTTAAGCTTTCTCCTCTCGAAGCTCCTTGTCCAAGCTCCATTTTCCTCAAGATTTGTCTAGGTTTGGCGGTCTGTCCTGTCCCCGTCCTCACCACTGTCGATCGCCCGCGCCGATCTCGTCACCGGCACTACCGCGGTGAGCCTCTTGATCTTATCTTATTTCTAAAAGAAAAAAGTTCTTATTTGTATGATTTAGATACATACTTGTGTAATTTTCTTACTTTTATTATTGTTTGTTATTATATAGTGCGATGGTTTTCGTATCTGCCTCCATCGGCCCTCGCCCTGTCTATTTTCGGATGTGGTATATATTGTCTTCTATAACTATTTGGTTCATTTAGTGTTTATGACAATTATGCCGACCAATGTGACATAGATTTTTTTTATCTAGGAGCTATGTGAACCGGAAATTCCAACCGACACTATTGTCGAGAGGTTAAATTTAGTTGAAGAAGAAAACAATTACATAAAGGAAAAATTGAAAAATATTGAGGAGGAGAAGATGATATTGGAGTTGCATGTTGCGGATGTCATCGATGATCACAAGATCAAGATGAATGCAATGCGCTTGAAGATTAGAAAGATTAGACAATATGCCATTCATACATCGGCTTGGTATCATTATGCCGTTGGATCAATTGTTACATTAGTTGCAATTATGATCACATTTGCTGCATTGAAATGTTTTAGATAGTTTCAATGTATGGTTTAATTAGATGCTCTGGAGAGCTACATGTTGTTCAATGAGAAATATGTATGTACTTTGGTTTTAATGTGATGACGAACTTCTATTAATTTGGTCACTTATCTATTCATGATGTTCTGTAATTGTTTTTGACACACTTAATTATATATAATGCACGCAGATGAACCGGCAATGGATGTACGGTGACAGACGCACCTCCGAGTACATTAAGGGCGTGCATAATTTTCTCGAAGTGGCTGAGGCAAACAAGTAGAATGGTTTTATGTGTTGTCCATGCCCTATATGTGGGAATACGATGTCTTACTCTGACTCGAAAACCCTTCACACCCACCTGATTTATAAGGGTTTCATGACACACTATAATGTTTGGACCAAGCATGGAGAAAGAGGGGTTATGATGGAAGACAACGAAGAAGAAGAGGATGATGACAACTATGTGCCTCCTGAATACGGTGATGCTTTAATGGGGGAAGTTGAAGATCAAGAGGAACCAGATGATGTGCCCGATGATGATCTTCGCCGGGTCATTGTTGAGGCAAAGAGACAATGCAAAAGTGAAAAGGAGAAGCTGAAGTTCGATCGCATGTTAGAGGATCACAAAAAAGGGATGTACCCCAATTCTGAAGATGGCAACACAAAGCTCGGTACCACACTGGAATTGCTGCAGTGGAAGGCAGAGAATGGTGTACCTGACAAGGATTCAAGAAGCTACTGAAAATATTGAAGAAGAAGCTTCCAAAGGATAACGAATTGACCGACAGTACATACGCAACAAAGAAGGTTGTATGACCTCTAGGATTGGAGGTGCAGAAGATACATGCATGCCCTAATGACTGCATCCTCTACCGCGGTGCGTACGAGGATTTGAACGCATGCCCGGTATGCAGTGCATTGCGGTATAAGATCAGACGAGATGACCCTGGTGATGTTGACGGAGAGCGCCCCAGGAAGAGGGTTCCTGCCAAGGTGATGTGGTACGCTCCTATAATACCACGGTTGAAACGTCTGTTTAGAAACAAAGAGCATGCCAAGTTGATGCGATGGCACAGAGAGGACCGTAAGAAAGACGGGAAGTTGAGAGCACCCGCTGACGGGTCACAATGGAGAAAAATTGAGAGAAAGTACTGGGAGGACTTTGCAAGTGACGCAAGGAACGTATGGTTTGGTTTAAGCGCGGATTGCATTAATACTTTTGCGGAGCAGAGCAGCAATCACAACACCTGGCCCATGACTCTATGTATCTATAACCTTCCTCCTTGGCTGTGCATGAAGCAGAAGTTCATTATGATGCCAGTTCTCATCCAAGGTCCTAAGCAATCCGGCAACGACATTGATGTGTACCTAAGGCCATTAGTTGAAGAACTTTTATAGCTGTGGAATGGAAACGGTGTACGTGTGTGGGATGAGCATAAACAACAGGAATTTGACCTGCATGCGTTGCTGTTTGTAACCATCAATGATTGTCATGCTCTCAGTAACCTTTTAGGACAGACAAACAAGGGATACCACGCATGCACGCACTATTTAGATGACACCAAAAGTATATATCTGGACAAATGCAGGAAGAATGTGTACCCGGGGCATCATTGATTTCTTCCGACCAACCATCAATGTTGAAAGAAAGACAATCATTTCAAAGGCGAGGCAGATCACCGGAAGAAGCCCACCGTCCGTACCGGTGATCACATACTTGATATGGTCAATGATTTACAAGTAATCTTTGGAAACGGTCTCGGCGGACTATCTGTTCCGAATGACGCTGAGGGACGCGCACCCATGTGGAAGAAGTAAGCTACATTTTGGGACCTACCCTACTGGAAAGACCTAGAGGTCCGCTCTGCAATCGACGTGATGCACATGACGAAGAATCTTTGTGTGAACCTACTAGGCTTCTTGGGCGTGTATGGGAAGACAAGAGATACACCGGAGGCACGGGAGGACCAACAACGTGTGCACGAAAAAGACGGCATGCGTCCAAAGCAGTATGAAGGTCCTGCCAGCTACGCTCTTACCAAGGAAGAGAAGGAAATCTTCTTTGAATGCCTGCTCAATATGAAGGTCCCGTCTGGCTTCTCGTCGAATATAATGGGAATAATAAATATGCCAGAGAAAAAGTTCCAGAACCTAAAGTCTCATGACTGCCATGTGATTATGACGCAACTGCTTCTAGTTGCATTGAGGGGGCTTCTACCGGAAAACGTTCGATTAGGGATTGTGAAGCTATGTGCATTCCTCAATGCAATCTCTCAGAAGGTGATCGATCCAGAAATCCTACCAAGGTTAAGGAGTGATGTGGCGCAATGTCTTGTTAGTTATGAGCTGGTGTTCCCACCATCCTTCTTCAATATCATGATGCACGTCCTAGTTCATCAAGTCGACGAGATTATCGTTCTGGGCCCTGTATTTCTACACAATATGTTCCTCTTTGAGAGGTTCATGGGAGTCCTATTGTTGTGCCTCCTACTGATCCACTAGAACAATATTTGCTAGACCATGAAAATGATTTACATATGCATGAAAGAAATGAGATAGATAATATTTTCTTTGAACAACGTCCTCTGCTCAAAGACAATTTGCCTATTGAAACTCTAGGAGGTCCTCCTCCAGCTAAAGGTTATCCTGTGTTGGAAATAAAACAATTGCCAGACACTTAGAAGCATGCTTATCTTGATGAAAAGAAGATATATCCTGTTATTATTAGTGCTAACCTTTCAGAACATGAAGAAGAAAGATTATTGAAAGTTCTAAGGAAGCACCGAGCTGCTATTGGATATACTCTTGATGATTTAAAGGGCATTAGTCCCACTCTATGTCAGCGCAAAATTAATATGTAACCTGATACTAAACCCGTTGTTGATCACCAACGTCGGTTAAATCTGAAGATGAAAGAAGTGGTAAGAACGGAAATATTAAAACTTCTGGAAGCAGGTATAATCTATCCTATAGCTGATAGTAGATGGGTAACTCCTTTTCATTGTGTCCCTAAGAAAGGAGGTATAATGGTTGTTCCTAATGATAAAAATGAACTTATCCCACAAAGAATTGTTATAGGCTATATAATGGTAATTGATTTTAGAAAATTAAACAAAGCAACTAGAAAAGATCATTACCCTCTCCCTTTCATTGATCAAATGCTTGAAAGACTATCTAAGCACACACATTTTTTCTTCCTTTATGGATATACTGGTTTTTCACAAATACCCGTTTCTCAACCTGATCAAGAAAAGACCACTTTTACTTGTCCCTTCGGAACCTATGCTTATACACGTATGCCTTTCAGTTTATGCAATGCACCTGCTACCTTTCAAAGATGTATGAATGCTATATTCTCTAATTTTTGTGAAAAGATTGTTGAGGTTTTCATGGATGACTTCTCTGTTTATGGGAAGTCTTTTGATGATTGTTTAAGCAATCTTGATCGAGTTTTGCAGAGATGTGAACAAACAAATCTTTCTTGAATTGGGAGAAGTGCCACTTTATGGTTAATGAAGGCATTGTCTTGGGTCATAAAATTTCTGAAAGAGGTTTTGAAGTGGAAAAAGCTAAGGTTGATGCAATTGAGAAAATGCCATGTCCTAAAGACATCAAAGGTATTCGTAGTTTCTTAGGTCATGCTGGTTTCTATAGGAGATTTATCAAAGACTTCTCTAAAATTTCTAGGCATCTTACGAATCTTTTGCAAACGGATATTCCTTTTGTTTTTGATGATGATTCTTTTGGAGCCTTTGAAACACTTAAGAAAGCCTTAATTTCTGCACCTATTGTTCAACCACCTGATTGGAACTTGCCTTGAAATTGTGTGTGATGCTAGTGATTATGTTGTTGGTGCTGTTCTAGGACAAAGAGTTGATAAGAAATTGAATGTTATTCATTATGCTAGTAAAACTCTAGACAGTGATCAACGAAACTATGCTACTACTGAAAAGGAATTCTTAGCAGTGGTGTTTGCTTGTGATATTACATTGTTGATTCTAAAGTAACTATTCACACCAATCATGCTGCTATTAAATATCTTTTGGAAAAGAAAGATGCTAAACCTAGACTTATTTGATGGGTTCTCTTGTTACAAGAATTTGATCTACATATCATTGATAGAAAAGGAGCTGAGAACCCCGTAGCTGATAATTTATCTAGGCTTGAAAATGTGCTTGATGACCCACTACCTATTGATGATAGTTTTCCTGATGAGCAGTTAGCTGCAATAAATGTTGCTCATAGTACTCCTTGGTATGCTGATTATGCTAATTACATTATTGCTAAATATTTACCACCTAGCTTTACATACCAACAAAAGAAAAATTCTTCTATGATTTAAGACATTACTTTTGGGATGACCCACATCTTTATAAAGAAGGATTAGATGGTATTATTAGACGTTGTGTACCTAAGCATGAACAGGGACAAATCCTACAAAAATGTCACTCCGAAGCTTATGGAGGGCATCATGCTGGAGATAGAACTGCTCATAAGGTATTGTAGTCTGGATTTTATTGGCCTACTCTATTCAAGGATGCCCGTAAGTTCGTCTTATCTTGTGATGAATGTCAAAGAATAGGTAATATCGGTAAGCGTCAAGAAATGCCTATGAATTACTCACTTGCTGTTGAACCATTTGATGTTTGGGGATTTGATTACATGGGACCTTTTCCTTCCTCTAATGGGTATACACATATTTTGGTTGCTGTTCATTATGCTACTAAGTGGGTAGAAGCTATTTCAACCAGTAGTGCTGATCACAACACCTCTATTAAAATGCTTAAGGAAGTTATTTTCCCAAGGTTTGGAGTCCCTAGATATTTAATGACTGATGGTGGTTCACACTTTATTCATGGCGCTTTCCGTAAAATGCTTGCCAAGTATGATGTTAACCATAGAATTACATCACCTTATCATCCTCAGTCTAGTGGTCAAGTTGAACTTAGCAATAGAGAAATAAAATTAATTTTGCAAAAGATTGTCAATAGGTCCAAGAAGAATTGGTCTAAGAAATTAGATGATGTACTTTGGGCTTGTAGAACAACATATAAAAATCCTATGGGTATGTCTCCTTATAAAATGGTATATGGAAAATCTTGTCATTTGCCTCTTGAGTTAGAACATAAAGCATATTGGGCAGTTAAAGAACTCAACTATGATTTCAATCTTGCTGGTGAAAAGAGGTTATTTGATATTAGTTCTTTAGATGAATGGAGAACCCAAGCCTATGAAAATGCAAAATTATTCAAAGAAAAAGGTTAAAAGATGGCATGGCAAAAGAATCCAAAAGCGTGAGTTTAAAGTCGGAGAATATGTTCTTTTGTACAACTCTCGTTTTAGATTCTTTGTAGGAAAACTCCTCTCAGAATGGGAAGGCCCTTATGTCATCGAGGAGGTTTATCGTTCTGGAGCCATCAAAATAAATAACGCTGAAGGTACTAACCCGAAGGTTGTTAATGGGCAACGAATAAAACACTATATCTTAGGTACGCCCATTAATGTTGAAAGTAATATTATCCAAACTTTGACACCAGAAGAACACATCAAAGAGTCCTTCCGGAACACTCCAGAATCGTGAAAATAAGGAGGTACGTGATACGGTAAGTAACGGACTCCGAAAAATCCGCAAAAATATTTTTTGTCAGTTTTGGAATATTTAGAAAATTAGGAAAAATAAGAAACTTCCAGGAAGTGTACCCTGGTGGCCACAAGACACCAGGGTGCGCCTGGCTTACCAGGCGCGCCCAGGTGGGTTGTGCTCACCTGGAACACCTTCCGGACTCCGTTTTTCTACAATTTGCTTGTTCCCCAAGATACTATATATATATATATATATATATATATATATATATATATATATATATATATATATATATATATTCCCCGAACCTGTTGATCTCCGTATCGCGGAGAAATCTTCTGTTTTCTTTTTCTTGCTATTTTCGGTCAGATCTATCAAGCCAGGCATCATGTCTTCCTCCTCCTCCAACCACATGGAAGAAGATGCTTGGTTGATGAAGATCGAGCTGAAGAGGGAGGAGCCCACGGGCGCCGTCAAAGGGAGACAAGGACAAGGAGGTGATACGTCTCCAACGTATCTATAATTTATGAAGTATTCATGCCATGTTTACAACAATTTTATATGGTTTTGGTATGATTTGCATGGAACTAACCCGGACTAACGATGTTTTCAGCAGAACTACCTGGTATTGTTTTTTGTGCAGAAATGAAAGTTCTCCAAATGAGCTGAAACTTTTTGACAATTTTTTGGAACAAAAGAGACCCTCGAAGCTTCGTGGGAGGGCCAGAAGAGCCGCGAGGAGGGCACAACCCACCAGGGCGCACCTGGTGGGCCTGGCTCGCCCCGGTGGGTTGTGCTCACCTCGAGGCCCATCTTCGCGTGAAACCGACGCCAAAAAATCCTAAGAATAGAGAAGCCATCAGAAATAACCCTAGATCAGAAGTTCTGCCGCCGCAAGCCTCTATAGCCACCGAAAACCAATCGGGATCCCGTTCCGGCACCCTTCTGGAGGGGGAGATCATCACCGGTGGCCATTTTCATCATCCCGGCGGCCACCACGATGAGGAGGGAGTAGTCCACCCTTGGGGCTGAGGGTTTGTACCAGTAGCTATGTGTTTAATCTCTCTCTCTCTCTCTCTCTCTCGTGATCTTGAGATATCACGATCTTGATATATCATGGGCTTTGTTAACTTGGATCGTATGATGTTTCTCCCTCTATACTCTTGTTGTGATGAATTGAATCTTTACCCTTTGAAGTTTTGTCTTGTCGGATTGAATGTTTAGATCTGAGAACACATGATATATGTCTTGTGGTATGAATACTTGAGGTGACAATGGGGTATCATATTGATTCACTTGATGTATGTTATGGCACTCAACTTGCGGATTCCCGAGGTGACATTGGGGTAATCTATGCATAGGGGTTGATGCATGTTTTTATTATCTTTTCTCCGATAGAAACTTTGGGATCTCCTTGTAGTTATTTTAGTGGATTGAATATTATGATCATGAAGTTGTTTGATGCATATCGTATAATTAACTCACGGATACTCGTGGTGACATAGGAGTATCTAGGTGACATTAGAGTTGGTTGATGTGTGTCATATGGTGTTATTTTAGTACGAACTCTTGATTAGATCGATCGGAAAGAATAGCTTGTGTTATTTTAGTACGAACTCTAGGATAGATCGAACGGAAATAATAGCTTTGAGGTGGTTTCGTACCCTACAAACAATTTCTATCTTTTGTTCTCCGCTAATAGGAACTCGGGAGTGATTCTTTATTGCACTTTGAGGGATAATCATATGATCCAACTATGTTAGCATTGTTGAGAGATTGCACTAGCGAAAGTACAGACCCTAGGCCTCATTTTCAAGCATTGCAATACCGTTTGTGCTCACTTTTGTTACTTGCTACCTTGCTGTTTTCTATTGTTACTATTACAAAAACCAATATCTACTATCATTACTACACTTTTATCACCATCTCTTCGCCGAACTAGTCCACCTATACAAATTACAATTGTATTTGGTTTGTTGGGGACACAAGAGACTTTTTATTATTTAGTTGCATGGTTGTTTGAGAGAGACCATCTTCATCCTATGCCTCCCACAGATTGATAAACCTTAGGTCATCCACTTGAGGGAAAATTGCTACTGCCCTACAAAACTCTGCACTTGGAGGCCCAACACAAGTCTACAAGAACAAGTTGCGTAGCAGACATCAGGAGGCTACTGTAGACCCACCCTCGGTGGCAGAACAAGCACTGCTGACCGAGGAGGAAGAAGAAGATATCCTTAAGCCTTACCTTGTTCACCTCACCCCTACTGAGATTGAAGCCTTTCGCATCATTGAAATAGTTCACGTGCAAAATAAGTATCTCACTCACGAAAATATTCTGCATCAAGAGCATATCATCCATCTCCGGAGCGTCATCCGTCGATTGGAGGATCTTTTGATCCTTAAGGATAGATTGCTTCATCACCACCATCACCTTCTTCACCACCAAAAGAGAATTGAGTATCGGGTATGGGCACTCCCCTTGGCTTTCGCCAAGCTTGGGGGAGGTGCGTCGGTATCATATCATCCCACTATCCTTTTGCCTTTACTTATTTTAGTTCGATCTTTTGCCTTAGATGAATAAAAGTTTAGTTCGATCCTTTCTTCTTTGAGAGTTTGCTTAGTGATCTATCCTTGTAATCGTGTGCAAGTTATATAATAAAGTTTAGTTTGAGCTTTTGCTTTCTTTCATTTCATGTTGTAACAAAAAGAAAGGAAATAAATGAAAAAGATCATATACTAATCTTATGGTAGGTGATGACACCACATAAGGAAAAGTATAAGTAGAAAATTTTATTAGAGGTTGACAAACATAACATTAGTCAGTGATGCAACTCATGAATGAAGGGAAGAGAGGATTCACATATAAATGTACTATCCTAGAAATCTTTTGTGATTGTGAGCCCTCATCAAAATATTATATGCCAAAATTGTTGATGTTGGACAAGGAAGACAACGTAATGATTTATGCTTGTTCATATTCACATAGAAGTCATATTGTCATGTATCCTTTAACATGTGGTGCTTGCCCCTATCTTTGCTAGCCAAAAACTCCGCACTAAGTAGAGATACTACTTGTGCATCCAAAAACCCCTAAACCCAAATCTTATTTTCAAGAGTCCACCATACCTACCAATAGATTGAACAAGATCCTTCAAGTAAGTTGTCATCGGTGCATTAAGGCAATAAAAATTGCTTCTAGATGTGTAAGATCATTTAGTGTAAGAGAAAATTGAGCGTTGCACGAACTTGTGATGGTGAAGAATAAAAGTGACAGACTGCATAATAAAGGTCGCTATCACAAGGGGCAATGCAACGTGACGTTCTTTTGCACTAAGGGTTTGAGCATACAAACAAATAAGCGCATGGCAACCTCTGCTTCCCTCTGTGAAGGGCCTACTTTACTTTTATGCAAGAGTCAAAGTTTTTCTCTCTATTCCTTTTATTTTTTTCTCCTTTGGCAAGCATCATGTGGTGAGGAAAGATCTAGGCACATATGTCCAGTTGAATATGGGTGGCATGAGTTATTATTGTTGACATCACCCTTGAGGTGAGTACATTGGGAGGCGAAACTATAAGCCCCCATCTTTCTATGTGTCCGGTTGAAACATTTTCTTCATGTGTATGCGGTGAGTGTTAGCAATTATGAAAGACTATATGATGGTTGAGTATGTGGACTTGCCTAAAGGCTCCGATACGTGACCCTTCCTGAAAAGATGACGGATTGTAGTTTGCAAAGTTGACTGAGAACATAGTTTGTTGGTTTCTAATAGAGTTTATGCTTTATACTTCGATTGTGTGATGAATTGTCACTTATTCAAGGGAAGTCTATGATAAAAGTCTTATGTTTAAATTTGTTGCTGTTATAATAATCTACATGATGCTTCTATTACTACTGCAGGATGCTGCTAACACGACACTACGATCAGAGACCCTTCGACGAAACTGTGTGCGATGCAGTAATCGCAAATGGTGGTGTGAAAAACCGTCAAAAAAGGCGCAAAACGTTTACGATGACAGATGCATCAAAGAGGGTTCAGATTTTAGTTGGGTGTGCGATTCAGGGCATACGGTTCAGTTCAATTAACCGTTTTCGATGAGTAGGAACAAAAGAAACGGGTAGCGAGATGAAGGTGTGTGTGATGTACAGCATACGGTTCACTCGGATGAACTGTTTGTTATTAGGCAACACAAAACAAACGGTCAGCCAGATTAAGGTGTGTGCGATGTACAACATACAGTTCACTCGGATGAATTGTTTTGAACACTGCTACACGCCGATTTGGTTTGCAGGATTGGTAAAATGCACCAACGTGCCATCTTCGATCTGGCATGATTAACATGGGCATTTGATCACAATCTAGAAACATGTAGCCTTCTTCACAAGAGGTTGGATTGGATGAAAAATTCCCTATGAAAACTAGTACAGATGAATCCAAAGGAGAAATTCATATGGACGATTGTAACCATATGAATGAAGCAACCAATATGGGGTGGGGGTGTATGTCCTAAAATCCTCCAAAATTCCTTCAGAAATAGTAGGACATTGTCATTGTGAACTTGGAAAAAGGTGCAAAAAATTGAACCCCCTTATGGTTAACATTTAACAGGAAAGGAACATCACCTCGATATACAGCTTCTTCAGGCACGGAAAGCATCTCAGGCAACTGAAAACTTGGTCCAGGTTGGGGACGACAGATTCTAGTGCCAAGACCTTCACTGTGCCCAGAGTCTGGGTGAAGCTTCACTGGATGACAGACGAGCATACATCTTCAAAACTAGTTATAACGTTGATATCAAGAAGGAGAGGTTTATAAGGCGAGTGTTGTACCTGAAAGTTGTAGTATTTGACAGACGAGTAGCCCACCACTTTCAATTTCGGCGCAGAAATGACATTGATTCTTGTTGGACCTTGTTGATCAACTACAAGTAATCTCTCAAGGGAAGGTGTGTCCTGGATGACCATATTGTGGTCCACCTTTTGTGATCTCTCGCTGCAGCACCAGCAACACACATAAATAGTGCGGAGAGTCCTGGAGGTGATGTGCAAGGTACTCGACCAATTCATCGCTTGAAGATGAAGGAACTCGAGTGTAGTATAGCCGCAGAGTAGGCGCTCCATGTCATCCTTTGGGATGCGGATGGCGACGAGCTCGAGGTGCTTCAGTCGTGGTAGAAAAAAAGCGGGCGCGTCATTAAGGGGGGGATGGCAGTTCATGAACTTGGTGAGGCGCAGCGTGGGCGCGAAGCGGAGCGCGAACGTTGGCAGCAAGCTCATATGCCCATCATTATAACATAGCTTCTCGAGTTGATCTATGGCGCGGGATCGGAACCACTCGTCAAGCTTGCCTCGCTTCCTGCCATTGGAACGGAACTTGCCCGTGATAAGGCCTTTGATTGGGCCATGGTGACTGCCGAGGATCTGGGAGAACGCATCCAAGCTTGGCGATAGCCATGGCAGAGCTTGTGGGCGTGGAGGAGGTCGACAGGGGCGCGGAGCCATAGGGTGCGCCACCGCCGGGAAACGACGACTGTCCTCGCCCGATTTCTGATTGGGCGGAGGGATATGATGACTATCAACATATCATCAGGGAGGTTGTCGATGAAGTCTAGGCCTGCTGGAGTCGCTTGCGGTTCTTTCTCAACCCGCCTCCGCTTGTTGGCAGCCTCGTTCTCCACCTCGTCGGCGGGGACTGATGTCTACTACACAACCTTCTTCTTGTAGACGTTGTTGGGCCTCCAGGTGTAGAGGTTTGTAGGACAGTAGCAAATTTCCCTCAAGTGGATGACCTAAGGTTTATCAATCCGTGGGAGGCGTAGGTTGAAGATGGTCTCTCTCAAACAACCATGCAACCAAATAACAAAAAGTCTCTTGTGTCCCCAACACACCCAATACAATGGTAAATTGTATAGGTGCACTAGTTCGGCGAAGATATGGTGATACAAGTGCAATATGGATGGTAGATATAGGTTTTTGTAATCTAAAAATATAAAAACAGCAAGGTAGAGAGCGATAAAAGTGAGCGTAAACGGTATTGCAATGCTAGGAAACAAGGCCTAGGGTTCATACTTTCACTAGTGCAAGTTCTCTCAACAATAATAACATAATTGGATCATATAACTATCCCTAAACATGCAACAAAGAGTCACTCCAAAGTCACTAATAGCGGAGAACAAATGAAGAGATTATTGTAGGGTACGAAACCACCTCAAAGTTATCCTTTCGGATCGATCTATTCAAGAGATCGTACTAGAATAACACCTTAAGACACATATAAACCAAAACCCTAATGTCACTTAGATACTCCAATGTCACCTCAAGTATCCGTGGGTATGATTATACGATATGCATCACACAATCTCAGATTCATCTATTCAAACCAACACAAAGTACTTCAAAGAGTGCCCCAAAGTTTCTACCGGAGAGTCAAGACGAAAACGTGTGCCAACCCCTATGCATAAGTTCACAATGTTACGGAACCCGTAAGTTGATCACCAAAACATACATCAAGTAGATCACGTGAATATCCCATTGTCACCACAGATAAGCACATGCAAGACATACATCAAGTGTTCTCAAATCCTTAAAGACTCAATCCGATAAGATAACTTTAAAGGTAAAACTCAATCCATTACAAGAGAGTAGAGGGGGAGAAACATCATAAGATCCAACTATAATAGGAAAGCTCGCGATACATCAAGATCGTGCCGAATCAAGAACACGAGAGAGAGATGAACCACATAGCTACTGGTACATACCCTCAGCCCCGAGGGTGAACTACTCCCTCCTCGTCATGGAGAGCACCGGGATGATGAAGATGGCCACCGGAGAGGGATTCCCCATCCGGCAGGGTGCCGGAACGGGTCTAGATTGGTTTTCGGTGGCTACAGAGGCTTGCGGCGGTGGAACTCCTGATCTAGGTTATGTTCTGGAGGTTTCTGTATATATAAGAGGTTTTGGCGTCGAGAACAAGTCAGGGGTTCTCTGGCCTGTCCACGAGGCAGGGGGGCGCGCCCCCCACCCTCGTGGGCAGCTCGGGACTCTTCTGGACCAACTCTTTTACTCCATGGCCTTCTTCTGGTCCGAAAATATGCTCCGTCAAGTTTCAGGTCAATTAGACTCCGTTTGGTTTTCCGTTTCTGCGATACTCAAAAACAAGGAAAAGCAGAAACTGGCACTGGGCTCTAGGTTAATAGGTTAGTCCCAAAAATCATATAAAATAGCATATAAAACATCCTAGAAGGATAATATAATAGCATGAATACTTCATAAATTATAGATACGTTGGAGACGTATCAGCATCCCCAAGCTTAATTCCTGCTCGTCCTCGAGTAGGTAAATGATAACAGAAATAATTTATGAAGTGTGAATGCTAGCAGGTGCACAAGTTTGATCAATGATAATTTCAATCACCTTTTCTAGCATCATTATATGTCATAACAGTAGCTCATACCATAAAGCTTCTCATGATCAAGTAACAAGCTGTTCACATGTTAAAGCATAGATCATAAAGTTTCTTGAAAACTAACAAACAGTTCTCAGTAATCAAACAATTGCAATTTATCTTATTTTCAGGAAGGGTCTATGTAAGATCTTTGATTTAGCAAATCCCACATACTCAACTATCATATAGTCTTCCATGATTGCTACCACTCAAAGCATAATTTTAGAACAAATAGCATCCATCGAACACAGAGAAAGATAGGGGCTTAATGTTTCACCTCCCAACTTATTTATCATATAGATAATTTTCAACAATAATAATTCATGATCAAATATATTTGAATGGCCATATATGCTTAGATCTTTCTCCACCACATGATGCTTGACAACTAAAAAGTAGGTTGGAATGATAAGGAATGCTACTGACTCTTGCATAAAAGTAAAAGATAGGCCCTTCGCAGAGGGAAGCAGGGATTTGCAGAGGTGCAAGAGCTCGAAGCTAAAACAGAGATGAAAATAATTTTGAGAGGTATGCTTTCATTGTCAACATAACAACCTAGAGTTCCCAATATCTTCCATACTAGATACATTATAGGCGGTTCCCAAACAGAAAGGTAAAGATTTTACTCCCCTCCACCAACAATCACACTCCACGGCTTGTCCGAAACAACGGGTGCCATCCAACTATCAACAATCCTAGGGGAGTTTGTTTAAATTATTTGCGAATTTGTTTTTGATCTTTTGATCATAGGACTGGGCATCCCAGTTACCAGCCATTTTCTCGTGAATGATGAGCGGAGTCCACTCATCGTGAGAATAACCCACCTAGCATGGAAGATACTGACAGCCCCTAATCGCTACATGAGCGATTCGGGCATACAAAACAGATTATTATTTGAAGGTTTAGAGTTTGGCACATGCAAATTTACTTGGAACGGCAGGTAAATACCGCATATAGGTAGATATGGTGGACACTCATGGAATAAACTTGGTTCAAGGAATTTGGATGCACACGCAGTATTCCCGCTTAGTACAGATATTTTGGCTAGCAAAGGATTCTAAATAGCAAGCACCACATGTTAGAGGATCCATAACAATATAACTTCTATACAAATATACCCAAGCATAACTCATTATGTTGTCTTGCTTGTCCAACTTCAACTAATTTGATCAAGTTTGAAAATAATTAATGGGGCTCACAATCATAGAAGATGTCCAAGATAGTATATTTATATGTGAAATCTCTCTTCCTTCAATATTCTTTCATGAATTGTTCAAGTGACCAATACAATGTTTGCTAACCTTCAAAAAATTTACCACCTCTACTTCTTATATGTGAAGGCATTACTCCCCATGGGAAAGGCATATGAAACATATATAATTTCAGATTTATGACATTCAAATCATTCAACTATTTACTCATAGGATATAAGTGAAGCACACGAGTAAATGACAAACTACTCCAAAAAGATATAAGTGAAGATCAATGAGTAGTTAAATAATTATGTAGCTATGTGAAGAATCTCTCTCATTTAAGAATTTCAGATCTTGGGATATTATTCAAACATCAAGCAAAAAAAAATAAAACGACATTTCAAGGATAGCACTCATCATGTGAAGAAGGAAAAACTTAGGCTCAACCGAAACTGGCCGATAGTTGTTGAAGAAGAAAGGTGGGACGCCAACCGGGGCATCCCCAAGCTTAGATGCTTGAGACTTCTTAAAATATTAACTAGGGATGCCTTGGGCATCCCCAAGCTTGAGCTTTTGTGTCTCCTTAATTCCTTTCATATCGCGGTTTCCCTAAATCTCAAAAACTTCATCCACACAAAACTCAACAAGAACTCGTGAGATAAGTTAGTAGAAACCAATGCAAAAACCTCATCATTTTCTACTGTAACAAATCACTAAAATTATTATTCAACATTGCATACTAAATGCCTCTCCATATTTAATACACCTATCCTCAAATAGAATCATTAAACAAGCAAACATATGCAAACAATGCATACATAACAGCAATCTGCCAAAACAGTACAGTCTGTAAAGAATGCAACATTCATCATACTTCTCTAACTCCAAACATTATGAAATTCTACCACACTGTAGAAAATTTATCAGAGCTTATTATGCAAAAAAATTCAACATTTTATCATATTCTGGCTTTTCTAGGGATTTTTTTCAACAGCGGTAAACTTTCTGTTTTGAAACAGCAACATGTATACTTGCAAAATAAACATGGTAAAGGCTATCCTTGACATTTTTATTGAAAATAGAGATGCAAAACATTATTCTAAATAACAGCAAGCAAATTCTAACTAAATAAAATGACACTCCAAGCAAAACACATATCATCTGGTGAATAAAAATATAGCTCCAAGTAAAGTTACCGATGAACGAAGACGAAAGGGGGGATGCCATCCGGGGCATCCCCAAGCTTAGGCTCTTGGTTGTCCTTGAATATTACCTTGGGGTGCCTTGGGAATCCCCAAGATTAGGCTCTTGCCACTCATTATTCCATAGTCCATCGAATCTTTACCCAAAACTTGAAAACTTCACAACACAAAACACAACAGAAAATCTCATGAGCTCTGTTAGCGAAAGAAAAAACCACCACTTAAAGGTACTTTAATTAACTCATTATTTATTTATATTGGTGTTAAACCTACTGTATTCCAACTTCTCTATGGTTCATACCCTCCGATACTACTCATAGATTCATCAAAATAAGAAAACAACACACGAAAAACAGAATCTGTCAAAAACAGAACAGTCTGTAGTAATCTGTATCAACGCAAACTTTCTCTAACTGAAAAATTGTACCAAAATAGGAAGACCTAAATAATTTATTTATTGATCTACTGCAATTGGAATCAGTATTTTATCATGTTCTGGTGATTTGTAACAATTGTTTTTGTGAGCAGAAAGTTTCTGATTTTTTCAGCAAGATCACAAAGACTTCACCCAAGTCTTCCCAAAGGTTCTACTTGGCACAAAAACTAATTAAAACATAAAACCACATCTAACCAGAGGCTAGATAGATTATTTATTACTAAACAGGAGCAAAAGGCAAAGAACAAAAATAAAATTGGGTTGCCTCCCAACAAGCGCTATCGTTTAACGCCCCTAGCTAGGCATGATGATTTCAATGATGCTCACATAAAAGATAAGAATTGAAACATAAAGAGAGCATCATGAAGAATATGACTAGCACATTTAAGTCTACCCACTTCCTAGGCATAGGGATTTTGTGAGCAAACAACTTATGGGAACAATAATCAACTAGCATAGGAAGGCAAAACAAGCATAACTTCAAGATTTTAAGCACATAGAGAGGAAAGTTGATATTATTGCAATTCCTACAAGCATATATTACTCCCTCATAATAATTTTCAGTAGCATCATGAATGAATTCAACAATATAACTATCACACAAATCATTCTTTTCATGATCTACAAGCATAGAAATTTTATTACTCTCCACATAAGCAAATTTATTCTCATGAATAGTGGTGGGAGCAAACTCAACAAAATAAATATCATGTGATTGAAAACTAGGATCAAGATGACAAGTTTCATGGTTATCATTATTCTTTATAGCATACATGTCACCACAATAATCATCATAGATAGGGGGCATGCTTTCATCATAGTAAATTTGCTCATCAAAACATGGGGGACATCAAACATAGCATCCCCAAGCTTGTGGCTTTGCATATCATTAGCATCATGGATATTCATAAAATTCATACTAACAACATTGCAATCATGCTCATCATTCAAATGTTTAGTGCCAAGCATTCTATGTAATTCTTCTTCTAGTACTTCAACACAATTTTCCTTCCCATCATTTTCACGGAAGACATTAAAAAGATGAAGCATATGAGGCAACCTTAATTCCATTTTATGTAGTTTTCTTTTATAGACTAAACTAGTGATAAAACAAGAAACTAAAAGATTCGATTGCAAGTCTAAAGATATACTTTCAAGCACTCACCTCCATGGCAACGGCGCCAGAAAAGAGCTTGATGTCTACTACACAACCTTCTTCTTGTAGACGTTGTTGGGCCTCCAAGTGCAGAGGTTTGAAGGACAGTAGCAAATTTCCCTCAAGTGGATGACCTAAGGTTTATCAATCCATGGGAGGCGTAGGTTGAAGATGGTCTCTCTCAAATAACCCCGCAACCAAATAACAAAGAGTCTCTTGTGTCCCCAACACACCCAATACAATGGTAACTTGTATAGGTGCACTAGTTCGGCGAAGAGATGGTGATACAAGTGCAATATGGATGGTAGATATAGGTTTTTGTAATCTGAAAATATAAAAACAGCAAGGTAGCAAGCGATAAAAGTGAGTGTAAACGGTATTGCAATGCTAGGAAACAAGGCCTAGGGTTCATACTTTCACTAGTGAAAGTTCTCTCAACAATAATAACATAATTGGATCATATAACTATCCCTCAATATGAAACAAAGAGTCACTCCAAAGTCACTAATAGCGGAGAACAAACGAAGAGATTATTGTAGGGTACGAAACCACGTCAAAGTTATTCTTTCGGATCGATCTATTCAAGAGTTCGTACTAGAATAACACCTTAAGACACATATCAACCAAAACCCTAATGTCACTTAGATACTCCAATGTCACCTCAAGTATCCGTGGGTATGATTATACGATATGCATCACACAATCTCAGATTCATCTATTCAAACTAACACAAAGTACTTCAAAGAGTGCCCCAAAGTTTCTACCGGAGAGTCAAGACGAAAATGTGTGCCAACCCCTATGCATAAGTTCACAATGTTACGGAACCCGCAAGTTGATCACCAAAACATACATCAAGTAGATCACGTGAATATCCCATTGTCACCACAGATAAGCACATGCAAGACATACATCAAGTGTTCTAAAATCCTTAAAGACTCAATCCGATAAGATAACTTTAAAGGGAAAACTCAATCCATTACAAGAGAGTAGAGGGGGAGAAACATCATAAGATCCAACTATAATAGCAAAGCTCGCGATACATCAAGATTGTGCCGAATCAAGAACACGAGAGAGAGATCAAACACATAGCTACTGGTACATACCCTCAGCCCCGAGGGTGAACTACTCCCTCCTGGTCATGGAGAGTGATACGTCTCCAACGTATCTATAATTTTTTGATTGCTCCATGCTATATTATATTCTGTTTTGGACATTGTTGGGCTTTATTATACACTTTTATATTATTTTTGGGACTAACCTATTAACCGGAGGCCCAGCCCAGAATTGCTGTTTTTTGCCTATTTCAGAGTTTCGCAGAAAAAGAATATCAAACGGAGTCCAAACGGAATGAAACCTTCGGGAACGTGATTTTCGGAACGAACATGATCCAGAGGACTTGGACCCTACGTCAAGAAAGCTACCAGGAAGCCACGAGGTAGGGGGCGCGCCTACCCCCCTGGGCGCGCCCTCCACCCTCGTGGGCCCCACGTTGCTCCACCGACGTACTCCATCCTCCTATATATACCTACGTACCCCCCAAACTACCAGATATGGAGCCAAAAACCTAATTCCACCGCCGCAACCTTCTGTACCCGTGAGATCCCATCTTGGGGCCTGTTCCGGAGCTCCGCCGGAGGGGGCATCGATCACGGAGGGCTTATACATCAACACCATAGCCTTTCCGATGATGTGTGAGTAGTTTACCTCAGACCTTCGGGTCCATAGTTATTAGCTAGATGGCTTCCTCTCTCTTTTTGGATCTCAATACAATGTTCTCCCCCTCTCTTGTGGATATCTATTCGATGTAATCTTCTTTTGCGGTGTGTTTGTTGAGACTGATGAATTGTGGGTTTATGATCAAGTTTATCTATGAAAAATATTTGAATCTTCTGAATTCTTTTATGTATGATTGGTTATCTTTGCAAGTCTCTTCGAATTATCAGTTTGGTTTGGCCTACTAGATTGATCTTTCTTGCAATGGGAGAAGTGCTTAGCTTTGGGTTCAATCTTGCGGTGTCCTTTCCCAGTGACAGTAGGGGCAGCAAGGCACGTATTGTATTGTTGCCATCTAGGATAACAAGATGGGGTTTATATCATATTGCATGAGTTTATCCCTCTACATCATGTCATCTTACTTAAATCGTTACTCTGTTCTTATGAACTTAATACTCTAGATGCATGCTGGATAGCGGTCGATGTGTGGAGTAATAGTAGTAGATGGAGGCAGGAGTCGGTCTACTTGTCTCGGACGTGATGCCTATATACATGATCATACCTAGATATTCTCATAACTATGCTCAATTCTGTCAATTGCTCAACAGTAATTTGTTCACCCATCGTAAAATACTTATGCTCTTGAGAGAAGCCACTAGTGAAACCTATGGCCCCCGGGTATATTTTCTATCATATTAATCTTCCAACACTTAGTTATTTTTATTACTTTTATTTTACTTTGCATCTTTATCATAAAAATACCAAAAATATTATCTTATCATATCTATCAGATCTCACTCTCATAAGTGACCGTGAAGGGATTGACAACCCGTTTATTGCATTGGTTGCGAGGATTTATTTGTTTGTGTAGGTGCGAGGGACTCGTGCGTGGCCTCCTACTGGATTGATACCTTGGTTCTCAAAAACTGAGGGAAATACTTACGCTACTTTGCTGCATCACCCTTTCCTCTTCAAGGGAAAACCAACGCAGTGCTCAAGAGGTAGCAAGAAGGATTTCTGGCACCGTTGCCGGGGAGGTCTACGCAAAAGTCAACATACCAAGTACCCATCACAAACCCTTATCTCCCGCATTACATTATTTGCCATTTGCCTCTCGTTTTCCTCTCCCCCACTTCACCCTTGCCATTTTATTCGCCCTCTCTTTTCCGTTCGCCTCTTTTTCGCTTGCTTCTTGTTTGCTCGTGTGTTGGATTGGTTGTTTGTCACGATGGCTCAAGATAATACCAAATTATGTGACTTTACCAATACCAACAACAATGATTTCCTTAGCACTCCGATTTCTCCTCTTACCAATACAGAATCTTGTGAAATCAATGCTGCTTTGTTGAATCTTGTCATGAAAGATCAATTCGCCGGCCTTCCTAGTGAAGATGCCGCTACTCATCTAAATAGCTTCGTTGATTTGTGTGATATGCAAAAGAAGAAAGATGTTGACAATGATATTGTTAAATTGAAGCTATTTCCTTTTTCTCTTAGAGATTGTGCTAAAGCTTGGTTTTCATCTTTGCCTAAAAATAGTATTGATTCTTGGAATAAGTGCAAAGATGCTATTATCTCTAAGTATTTTCCTCCCGCTAAGATTATCTCTCTTAGAAATGATATTATGAATTTTAAGCAACTTGATCATGAACATGTTGCACAAGCTTGGGAGAGGATGAAATTAATGATACGTAATTGCCCTACGCATGGTTTGAATTTGTGGATGATTATACAATTTTTTTATGCCGGATCGAATTTTTCTTCTAGAAATCTTTTAGATTCAGCCGCGGGAGGCACTTTTATGGAAATCACTTTAGGAGAAGCTACTAAACTGCTAGATAATATTATGGTTAATCATTCTCAATGGCACACTGAAAGATCTACTAGTAAAAAAGTGCATGCAATAGAAGAAATTAATGTTTTGAGTGGAAAGATGGATGAACTTATGAAATTATTTGCTAATAAGAGTGTTTCTTCTGATCCCAATGATATGCCTTTGTCTACCTTGATTGAGAATAATAATGAATCTTTGGATGTGAATTTTGTTGGTAGGAATAATTTTGGTAACAACGCGTATAGAGGAAACTTTAATCCTAGGCCTTATCCTAGTAATTCCTCTAATAATTATGGTAATTCCTACAACAATTCTTATGGAAACTTTACTAAGATGCCCTCTGAATTTGAGACTAGTGTTAAGGAATTTATGAATTTGCAAAAGAATTTCAATGCTTTGCTTGAAGAAAAATTGCTTAAAGTTGATGAATTGGCTAGGAACGTTGATAGAATTTCTCTTGATGTTGATTCTTTAAAACTTAGATCTATTCCTCCTAAGCATGATATCAATGAGTCTCTCAAAGCCATCAGAATTTCCATTCATGAGTGCAAAGAAAGAACCGCAAGAATGCGTGCTAAGAAAGATTGCTTTATAAGAGCGTGTTCTTCTAGTTCCTTTGAAAATAAAGATGAAGATCTAAAAGTTATTGATGTGTCCCCTATCAAATCTTTGTTTTGCAATATGAATCTTAATAATGACGGGGCTGAATATGATCCACCTTTACCTAGAAGGCGTTCCAGAAATTCTGAGTTTTTAGATCTTGATGCTAAAATTGATAAAAGTGGGATTGAAGAGATCAAAACATTAGATATTAATGAACCCACTATTTTGGATTTCAAGGAATTTAATTATGATAGCTGCTCTTTGATAGATTGTATTTCCTTGTTGTAATCCGTGCTAAATTCTCCTCATGCTTATAGTCAAAATAAAGCCTTTACCAAACATATCGTTGATGCTTTGATGCAATCTTGTGAAGAGAAACTTGAGTTGGAAGTTTCTATCCCTAGAAACCTTTATGATGAGTGGGAACCTACTATTAAAATTAATATTAAAGATCATGAATGCTATGCTTTGTGTGATATCGGTGCTAGTGTTTCCACGATTCCAAATACTTTGTGCGATTTCCTAGGTTTCCGTGATTTTGATGATTGCTCTTTAAACTTGCACCTTGCGGATTCCACCATTAAGAAACCTATGGGAAGAATTAATGATGTTCTTATTGTTGCAAATAAGAACTATGTGCCCGTAGATTTTATCGTTCTTGACATAGATTGCAATCCTTCATGTCCTATTATTCTTGGTAGACCTTTCCTTAGAACGATTGGTGCAATTATTGATATGAAGGAAGGGAATATTAGATTCCAATTTCCATTAAAGAAAGGCATGGAACACTTCCCTAGGAATAAAATAAAATTACCATATGAATCTATCATGAGAGCCACTTATGGATTGCCTACCAAAGATGGCAATACCTAGATCTATCCTTGCTTCTATGCCTAGCTAGGGGCGTTAAACGATAGCGCTTGTTGGGAGGCAACCCAATTTTATTTTTTAGTTTTTTTCTTTTTGCTTCTGTTTAGGAATAAATATTTGTTCTAGCCTCTGGTTAGATGTGTTTTTATGTTTTAATTAGTGTTTGTGCCAAGTTAAACCTATAGGATCTTCTTGGATGATAGTTATTTGATCTTGCAGAAAATTCCAGAAACTTTCTGTTCACGCAAATAATTCTTAAAAATCACCAGAACGTGATAAAATATTTATTTCAATTGCTGATGATCAATAAACAAATTTTCTAGGTCTTCCTATTTTGGCTGATTTTTTGAAGTTCCATAAGTTTGCGTTAGTTACAGATTACTACAGACTGTTCTGTTTTTGACAGATTCTGTTTTTCGTGTGTTGTTTGCTTATTTTGATGAATCTATGGCTAGTAAAATAGTTTATAAACCATAGAGAAGTTGGAATACAGTAGGTTTAACACCAATATAAATAAAGAATGAGTTCATTACAGTACCTTGAAGTGGTCTTTTGTTTTCTTTCGCTAACGGAGCTCACGAGATTTTTTGCTGAGTTTTGTGTTGTGAAGTTTTCAAGTTTTGGGTGAAAGATTTGATGGATTATGGAACAAGGAGTGGCAAGAGCCTAAGATTGGGGATGCCCATGGCACCCCCAAGATAATCTAAGGACACCTAAAAGCCAAAGCTTGGGGATGCCCCCGAAGGCATCCCCTCTTTCGTCTACTTCCATCGGTAACTTTACTTGGAGCTATATTTTTATTCATTACATGATATGTGTTTTGCTTGGAGCGTCTTGTATTATTTGAGTATTTATTTTTTTAGTTTACCACAATCATCTTTTCTGTACACACCTTTTGAGAGAGACACACATGATTCGGAAATTATTAGAATACTCTATGTTCTTCACTTATATCTTTTGAGTTATATAGTTTTTGCTCTAGTACTTCACTTATATCTTTTAGAGCACGGTGGTGGATTTGTTTTGTAGAAACTATTGATCTCTCATGCTTCACTTAGATTATTTTGAGAGTCTTAAATAGCATGGTAATTTGCTTAAATAATCCTAATATGCTAGGTATTCAAGATTAGTAAAAACTTTCTTATGAATGTGTTGAATACTAAGAGAAGTTTGATGCTTGATGATTGTTTTGAGACATGGAGGTAGTGATATCAAAGTTGTGCTAGTTGAGTAGTTGTAAATTTGAGAAATACTTGTGTTGAAGTTTGCAAGTCCCGTAGCATGCACGTATGGTAAACGTTATGTAACAAATTTGAAACATGAGGTGTCCTTTGATTGTCCTCCTTATGAGTGGCGGTCGGGGACGAGCGATGGTCTTTTCCTACCAATCTATCCCCCTAGGAGCATGCGCATAGTGCTTGGTTTTTGATGACTTGTAGATTTTTGCAATAAGTATGTGAGTTCTTTATGACTAATGTTGAGTCCATGGATTATACGCACTCTCACCTTTCCATCATTGCTAGCCTCTTCGGTACCGTGCATTGCCCTTTCTCACATTGAGAGTTGGTGCAAACTTCGCCGGTGCAACCAAACCCCGTGATATGATACGCTCTTTCACACATAAAACTCCTTATATATACCTTAAAACAGCCACCATACCTACCTATTATGGCATTTCCATAGCCATTCCGAGATATATTGCCATGGAACTTTCCACCGTTCCGTTTATCATGACACGTTCATCATTGTCATATTGCTTTTCATGATCATGTAGTTGACATAGTATTTGTGGCAAAGCCATCGTTCATAATTCTTTCATACATGTCACTCTTGGTTCATTGCATATCCCAGTATACCACCGGAGGCATTCATATAGAGTCATACTCTGTTCTAGTATCGAGTTGTAATCATTGAGTTGTAAATAAATAGAAGTGTGATGATCATCATTTTCTAGAGCATTGTCCCAAGTGAGGAATAAAAAAAAGAGAAAGGCCATAAAAAAAGAGAAGGCCTAAAGAAAAAGAGAGAAAAAGAGAGAAGGGACAATGTTACTATCCTTTTACCACACTTGTACTTCAAAGTATCACCATAATCTTCATGATAGAGAGTCTCTTGTTTTGTCACTTTCTTATACTAGTGGGATTTTTTCATTATAGAACTTGGTTTGTATATTCCAATAATGGGCCTCCTCAAGTGCCCTAGGTCTTCGTGAGCAAGCAAGTTGGATGCACACCCACTTAGTTTCTTTTGTTGAGCTTTATATATTTATAGCTCTAGTGCGTCCGTTGCATGGCAATCCCTACTCCTTGCATTAACATCAATCGATGGGCATCTCCATAGCTCATTGATTAGCCTCGTTGATGTGAGACTTTCTCCTTTTTTGTCTTCTCCACATAACCCCCATCATCATATTCTATTCCACCCATAGTGCTATGTCCATGGCTCACGCTCATGTATTGCGTGAAGGTTGAAAAAGTTTGAGATTACTAAAGTATGAAACAATTGCTTGGCTTGTCATCAGGGTTGTGCATGATGAGAGCATTCTTGTGTGACGAAAATGGAGCATGACTAAACTATATGATTTTGTAGGGATGAACTTTCTTTGGCCATGTTATTTTGAGAGGATATAATTGCTTAGTTAGTATGCTTGAAGTATTATTATTTTTATGTCAATATTGAACTTTTATCCTGAATCTTTCGGATCTGAATATTCATACCACAATTAAGAAGAATTGCATTGAAATTATGCCAAGTAGCATTCCACGTCAAAAATTCTGTTTTTATCATTTACCTACTCGAGGACGAGCATGAATTAAGCTTGGGGATGCTTGATACATCTCCAACGTATCTATAATTTTTGATTGCTCCATGCTATATTATATTCTGTTTTGGACATTATTGGGCTTTATTATACACTTTTATATTATTTTTGGGACTAACCTATTAACTGGAGGCCCAGCCCAGAATTGCTGTTTTTTTTGCCTATTTCAGAGTTTCGCAGAAAAAGAATATCAAACGGAGTCCAAACGGAATGAAACCTTCGGGAACGTGATTTTCGGAACGAACATGATCCAGAGGACTTGGACCCTACGTCAAGAAAGCTACCAGGAAGCCACGAGGTAGGGGGCGCGCCTACCCCCCTGGGCGCGCCCTCCACCATCGTGGGCCCCATGTTGCTCCACCGACGTAGTCCTTCCTCCTATATATACCTACGTACCCCCAAACTACCAGATACGGACCCAAAAACCTAATTCCACCGTCGCAACCTTCTGTACCCGTGAGATCCCATCTTGGGGCCTGTTCCGGAGCTCCGCCGGAGGGGGCATCGATCACGGAGGGCTTCTACATCAACACCATAGCCTCTCTGATGATGTGTGAGTAGTTTACCTCAGACCTTCGGGTCCATAGTTATTAGCTAGATGGCTTCCTCTCTCTTTTTGGATCTCAATACAATGTTCTCCCCCTCTCTTGTGGATATCTATTCGATGTAATCTTCTTTTGCGGTGTGTTTGTTGAGACCGATGAATTGTGGGTTTATGATCAAGTTTATCTATGAACAATATTTGAATCTTCTGAATTCTTTTATGTATGATTGGTTATCTTTGCAAGTCTCTTCGAATTATCAGTTTGGTTTGGCCTACTAGATTGATCTTTCTTGCAATGGGAGAAGTGCTTAGCTTTGGGCTCAATCTTGCGGTGTCCTTTCCAAGTGACAGTAGGGGCAGCAAGGCACGTATTGTATTGTTGCCATCGAGGATAACAAGATGGGGTTTATATCATATTGCATGAGTTTATCCCTCTACATCATGTCATCTTACTTAAAGCGTTACTCTGTTCTTATGAACTTAATACTCTAGATGCATGCTGGATAGCGGTCGATGTGTGCAGTAATAGTAGTAGATGCAGGCAGGAGTCGGTCTACTTGTCTCGGACGTGATGCCTATATACATGATCGTACCTAGATATTCTCATAACTATGCTCAATTCTGTCAATTGCTCAACAGTAATTTGTTCACCCACCGTAAAATACTTATGCTCTTGACAGAAGCCACTAGTGAAACCTATGGCCCCCGGGTCTATTTTCTATCATATTAATCTTCCAACACTTTGTTATTTTTAGTACCTTTTATTTTACTTTGCATCTTTATCATAAAAATATCAAAAATATCAAAAATATTATCTTATCATATCTATCAGATCTCACTCTCGTAAGTGACCGTGAAGGGATTGACAACGCCTTTATTGCGTTGGTTGCGAGGATTTATTTGTTTGTGTAGGTGCGAGGGACTCGTGCGTGGCCTCCTACTGGATTGATACCTTGGTTCTCAAAAACTGAGGGAAATACTTACGCTACTTTGCTGCATCACCCTTTCCTCTTCAAGGGAAAACCAACGCAGTGCTGAAGAGGTAGCAGAGAGTGTCGGGATGATGAAGATGGCCACCGGAGAGGGATTCCCCCCTCCGGCAGGGTGCCGAAATGGGTCTAGATTGGTTTTCGGTGGCTACAGAGGCTTCGGCGGCGGAACTCCCAATCTAGGTTACATTCTGGAGGTTTTTGTATATATAATAGGTTTTGGCGTCGAGAACAAGTCAGGGGGGTCTCCAGGCTGTCCACGAGGCAGGGGGCGCGCCCAGGGGGGTGGGCGCGCCCCCCACCATCGTGGGCAGACAGGGACTCTTCTGGCCCAACTCTTTTACTCCATGGCCTTCTTCTGGTCCAAAAATAAGCTCCGTCAAGTTTCAGGTCAATTGGACTCCGCTTGGTTTTCCTTTTTTGCGATACTCAAAAACAAGGAAAAAACAAAAACTGGCACTGGGCTCTAGGTTAATAGGTTAGTCCCAAAAATCATATAAAATAGCATATAAATGCATATAAAACATCCTAGAAGGATAATACAATAGCATGAATACTTCATAAATTATAGATACGTTGGAGACGTGTCAGGGACGGGAACCTCTGTCTCCATATTCACGCCGTGCTCCGGTGCTTCAGCAGCCCCGACGTCGCCACTCCCTCCGATGGGGCGCTTCGGCGGCATCCTCGTACACTGACGGCTTTGAGGACTCAGAGCGGCGTCGAGGATGCGGGCGGAGAGAGAGGAATTGTGTGTGTGGCGAGGATGGGGGGTGCGGCTGCTCGGCGGCGCCAGTAATATAGACCAGTGGGAGCGAGGGTGGCGGCGGTCCAAGGCTGTCTCGCTTCCCGGTGAGAACGACTGCTTAATCTCTAGTATGAATGAAATATATGCTTAATTGCTTAATTTTAGTTGCAAAAAATAGATGGTGATATTGATTTTTAGCTGCATATTTTGACAAATCGCAGTGTCTTTGGCTTAGCGCCGAAGTCTCGCTTTAATTTGCATACCGTAATCTGAACCATTTGTGTTGAAGAGATGCACAGATCCTGCGTCGAGCAGCTTGTACGCTTCCCGGTGAGCCTGCGCACCGGACTGCGGTCGCATGCCTCCAGTTCAGTCAAGCAGCTGTCCACACAACACCTCCTATAGCCATTAAAACCAAGACACGTGGCGTCATGTGAATGGTAAACTGAACGCACACGGTTTGAATTGTACAAATGTTTGAGATATTAAAGTGGCAGCTATTTTTTTCAAAATGCCTTTGTTGGCTGTCACTATTCGAGTGCGCCTTCTCTCAAAATGGATACGAAAAATACCACAGCATGTCAGGTACCCTTCCATGATAGCCTGCCAAGTTTCATGAATTTCAGACGAGTTTTGGATTCACTAGAATTTAAAAACCAGGCATCTCAATGTTTTGTCGGCAATCAACGGTGCCCTGGTGTGTGAAATTCATTCCAATTTCTTGCATGGGACCTAAGCATGCACCCAAGGACACATATTTGATTTTTCAACCAATTTATATGCACTGGAGCATGCGCATGTAGTTTAAATTTGAATTATGCACATAAATGAATTGAAAACTCAGTTAATGCATAAAAATGTCCAAACGAACCCTGAATAATTCCAATTCTTTTATGATCACTGCAGATAAAAGGTCTAGCAATTCAAACACCGTCCATGGCCGCTGTGACCCCATTATGTAATTCAAATCAAGACCAAAAATCAAGTAGGTCCCACAGTTTATTATAACCAATCGTGTGAGATGCAGCACAAAATATCTTCAGACCGTGTCTGAATAAGGGACCGTGTCTGATGACACTTTGCGCGCCAGTTTTTTGGCTGAAGCGGTTCCAAATTTTCGGCTTCCGAGGAAATATCTACCTCCCTGCTCCCCCTTACCAAAAGCTACATTTCCCCTCTTTCAGCCTTCCTTTCCAAGTTGAAACCTTCACTCCTTGCTTGCAGCGCTGCCGCCTCCTCGCCGGCGACCCTCCTTCACGCTACTCGGCCTCACCTATCCAGGCAGGTAATCCACACCCGACCCCCTTCCTCCTCCTCCATCCACATCCCACATGGCCCGACCGCCGGCGCGAGCGCAACACCTTCCACCCAAATCACCGACCCCTCCACCAAATAAGCGCCGGCCTAAGCCATGGTGCACATAGTATAGCCAGGACCTCAAGGAGCATTTGGCAGCAGAGAAGCAAATCGCGGCCGCACGCGCGGATGAGGTCGCGATGGCTGCCATTCGTGCCGACCCCCAGATCTTGGAGGAGCACCTCGCCGTCGAGGCCACCGTTGACGCCTCGCGCGCTGATGCCGCGGCGCGGTTGGCTGCTTTAAACAACAGTTCGTGGCGTTTTCTCGAGGCCACCGTCGGTACCTTCGACGAAGACTACAAGGTGTTTTCTCAGCGTGCACGTGCTTACCTCATCTCGAGAGCCAGCAGGTTGGTGCCCGGAGCGGCTCAGGCAACTCACCACTACAACGAGGGCACCCACGATGTGGAGGCCTCGCCCTCTTCCATGTCCAAGGAGCCAATCGTCATCGATATCTCCGACAATGAGGAGTAGCTTGTCTTATTAGCTCACTATAAGGACCCATATTCAGTTTGCTAGCTACCGCCTTTCCTTAACAAATTCTAGTGAATTGTGCTATCTACTTTTACCATGCAATCTTCTACTATAGTGTATATGTTCTATATGTCGTGCAATGTGGTGTTCAATTAACTGCTTGGTTCAATTCTACAAATGTGATGTTCAATTCTTCAGGGTGCAATATTTCCAACTTGTTAAGCATGCTTGGTTTGGTTAACTGTCTGATATTCTATTAGGAGTATGTTATATTGTTCAATTGGTGTTTACTTAACTTCTTGGTTCATTTGTTGTGGCTTGGTTCACTTGCTGTGGTGTTTAGTTAACTGATTGGTTCAATTCTGCAATGCGATGTTCAGTTCTTGTGGCTACATTCTGTTATTGTATACCATGTGAGGAATAAATCGAATTTGGCTGTACTAAATACATGAGAAACAAATACAATTGCTATATTTCCAAGTTGTTAAGCATGCTTGGTTTAGTTAACTGTCTGATCTTCTATTAGGTGTATGTTATATTGTGCAATGTGGTGCTCAGTTAACGTTTGGTTCATTTGTTGTGGTGTTTAGTTAACTGTTTGGTTCAATTCTGCAATGCGATGTTCAATTGCTGTGGCTGCATTCTGTTATTGTATACCATGTGAGGAATAAATTGAATTTGGCTGCACTTAATACATGAGAAACATATACAAGTGCTATATTTCCTAGTTCTTAATCATGCTTGGTTTGGATAAATGGGTTTTCCATGTGGCTTGAATTAATCTGATGAATCTGCAATGTGCTTATTTATCATCAACATATTTTACTAATAGCATGCGAACCCTTACTTAACCTGATGACTAACTACCTTATATGTGTTGCAGGGAAACAATGGGAAGCACTGAGGTTTACAAGATGGTACTAACTATTATACCTTGCCTTTTTGTATTCCTTTGCCCCATTTCCAATATAGAGAAGATATTTATGCACATGCTTGTTTTCAGGCTTCACTGATGATTACCTCTCAAACCACCTCTGTGGTCAGGTGGCGAGGAAAGTTTTCATACAACACCCACGGTTAAATATTGAAGTGTTCCTGAAGAGGTCGAAGGATGGACGGTCAATCATCCACAGGCACTGGCCTAAAGTTGCAAAGACCTTCAACATGAATGACGACTCAATATTCGCCTTCCGCTTCAGCAGTTTTCCAGATGAGATGCATCTCTCTATGTACCGTCTAAGATGCTAATTTCGAAAGGTTCTAGATGTTGCATGTGAAACTTGCTGCTGGTGCAGTTGTGTAATGGGGTAGCTGAGTGCTGAAGCTATATCATGTTGTACCCTGATGTGTTTCAATTATGAAATCTTGCTTCGTTAATATGGAAATGGAATATATTATGTGCTTAATATGAATGTCAATTAGATTAGTAAATGGATTATTAATAATAGGGCAATTAGCTAGCTAATTGGCCAATTAGCTTGCTAATTGGGTTTTCCTATTGCGAACGGTTAATGAGAAACCATCGTGGGCGATTACCTCAGGCAACGCACACAGTTTCTAGGAATAAACCGTGTTGGATCAATGAACAATCACACACGACATTCTCTTCAAAACTGTTTGCTTTACGCCACCTTGCGCAAACGTTTTCCTTGGAGCGACTATGTGGGATGTACATACGAACGAAAACATTTAGCGGGGACTGACTGTGTGGGATGTACTTGCGACCGGAAACAATTTCGTCGTATAATTGTATTTTTTTAGCTATACTGTATGTATTTCTGTATTTGCGCGCTCGCCGGTCGCACACAACCTCATTTTGCCGAACGTGTGTGCCAGGAGGGCATATCCCCGACGGTTTCTAGGTCGTGTGGGAAGGACCCCCCCTATCGCCCACACTCACTTGGCGACAGTTCCAGATGCCGTCGCGGAAAGGGGTTACAAACCGTTTGTTTAGGACCGACGCGCACCCGTGTATGTCTGTATTTTGTTTTTATCGACATCTCTCTCTCTAAGCATGTGGACATATTTTTCGATTTCGGTTTTCGCTTGAGGACAAGCGAGGTCTAAGCTTGGGGGAGTTGATATGCCCATTTTACATCATGTTTTCTTACTGTTATTTATAATGTTTTTATGCATAATAATGCTTTTTGGAGTAATTCTAATGCCTTTTCTCTTATAATTTGCAAGGAACACTCAAAGAGGGAGAATTCTGACAGCTGGAAACCTGGACCTGGAAAAGCTACGTCAGGCCACCTATTCTGCACAACCCCAAACAAGCTGAAACTTCAAGGAGAATTTTTATGGAATATTTGAAGAATATTGGAGCAAATAAGTACGGGAGGGGCCCCACCAGGTGGGCACAACCCACCTAGGTGCGCCAGGGAGCCCAAGCACGCCCTGGTGGGTTGTGCTCACCCAGGCCCACCTCCGGTGCCCATCTTCTGGTATATAAGTCATTTTGACCAAGAAAAAATAAGGACAAGACTTTTGGGACAGAGCGGCTCTGTCTTGAGGCGGAACTTGGGCAGGAGCACTTCTCTCCGGGGGGGGGGGGGTCGGGAATCATCGTCACCAACAACTCCCCCATCTTGGGGAGGGTAATATCCATCAACATCTTCAACAGCACCAAATCCTCTCAAACCCTAGTTCATCTCTTGTGTTTAGTCTTGTTACCGGAACTATAGATTGGTGCTTGTGGGTGACTAGTAGTGTTGGTTTATTTGGTGGAAGATTATATGTTCTGATCCATTATGCTATTTAATACCCCTCTGATCTTGAGCATGTTTATCACTCGTGAGTAGTTACTTTTGTTCTTGAGGTCATGGGAGAAATCATGTTGCAAGTAATCATGTGAATTTGATATGTGTTCGATATTTTGATAGTATGTATGTTGTGATTCCCTTAGTGGTGTGATGTGAACGTCGACTACATGACACTTCACCATATTTGGGCCTAAGGGAATGCATTGTGGAGTAGCAAGTAGATGATGGGTTGCGAGAGTGACAGGAGCTCAAACCCCAGTTTATGCGCTATTCCATTAGGGACCGATTGGATCCAAAAGTTTAATGCTATGGTTAGAATTTATTCTTAATAATTTTCTCATAGTTGCGGATGCTTGCAGGAGGGTTAATCATAAGTAGGAAGTTTGTTCAAGTAAGAACAGCACCTAAGCACCGGTCCACCCACATATCAAATTATAAAAGTAGCGAACACAAATCAAACCAACATGATGAAAGTGACTAGATGAAAATCCCGTGTACCCTCAAGAACGCTTTGCTTACTATTAGAAACCGTTTTGGCCCGTCCTTTGCTTCAAAAGGATTGGGCTACCTTGCTGCACTTTTGTTACTACTATCGTTACTGGCTCGTTACAAAATATCTTGCTATCAAACTACTCAGTTACTTACAATTTCAGCACTTGCAAACATTACCTTACTGAAAACTACTTGTCATTTCCTTCCGCTCCTCGTTGGGTTCGACACTCTTGCTTATCGAAAAGAGCTACAATTGATCCCCTATACTTGTGGGTCATCAGCTGCCGGCCAACCATCTCAGCAGCACGAAGCTACCCCGCCATCTCAGCGGAGAAGTAGCGTGGCTTCCACGGAGCTCGTGCAGCCTGACTTCACGGCTCCTAGCTACCCCATGGATACTATCACGGAGGCTCAACATTGCCAGCTTATGACGAAATGCCAGAACCTCACTTTGAAGGCGGATGTCGGCTCTATTGCACCTCCTCAACCCGACAGAACTTTTCACTGCCGTCCGATTCCACATGGCTATGCTGTTGTGATGGTGGATGAAGTAATGGAGGGATTTGAGGAGCTCGAGCTTGATCACCCTACAGGTGAAGGGGAGAATCAGCTGGGTCATGCTCTGAGGACTCCATGTCTATGGCGGAAGGAGTACATCAAGCTTCCAAACTGGACGCCTCCGCCTCCTCCTCCAGCAAGTCAGGGCACTCCGCCTCCTCCTCCTCCTCTGGCGAGTGATTAGGGCACTCCGCCTCCTTCTCTGGCTCCTCCGGCGCGTGAGGCCACTCCGCCTCCTCCTTCGCCTCCTCCGGCGCATCTGATACGTCTCCAACGTATGTATAATTTATGAAGTATTCATGCTGTTATATTATCATTCTTGGATGTTTTACAATCATTTTATAGCAAATTTATATCATTTTTTGGGAGTAACCTATTGACCCAGTGCCCAGTGCCAGTTGCTATTTTTTGCTTGTTTTTTACATCGCTGGAAATCAATATCAAACGGAGTCCAAACACCGTGAAAGTTTTTGAGGAATTTTTATGGACCAGAAGACCACCAATGGGCCAGTGCTGCACCTGGGGGGTGCCACGAGGGGGGCACAACCCACCAGGGCACGCCTGGGCCCCCAAGCGTGCCCTGGTGGGTTGTGCTCACCTCGGTGGCCTCCCGTACCCCCTCTTTGCACTATAAATTCCCAAATATTCCGAAAACCCTCAGGGTTAACCTAAATCAGAAGTTCCGCCGCCGCAAGGCTCTGTAGTCACCGAAAACCAATCTAGACCCCGTTCCAGCACTCCGCCGGAGGGGAAAATCATCACCGGTGGCCATCTTCATCATCTCGGCGGCCACCACGATTAGGAGGGAGTAGTCCACCCTCGGGGCTGAGGGTTTGTACCAGTAGCTATGTGTTTAATCTCTCTCTCTCTCTTGTTCTTGAGATGTCATGATCTTGATGTATCGCGGGCTTTGTTAATATAGTCAGATCATATGGTGTTTCCCCCCTCTCTTTCTTGTTGTGATGAATGATTTTTCCCTTTGAGATTTCGTTTTATCGAATTGAATACTTTTATGGATTTGAGAGCACTTGATATATGTCTTGCATATGAATAGTTGTGGTGACAATGGGGTATCGTATTGAGTCACTTGATATATGTTTTGGCACTCAACTCGCGGATTCCCGAGGTGACATTGGGGTAATCTACGCATAGGGGTTGATGCACGTTCTTGTCTTTGTTTCTCCGGTAGAAATCTTGGGGCACTCTTTGGGGTTCTTTGTGTTGGATTGAGTATTACGAATATGAAATTATTTGGTGTTCTTTTACTACGAACTCTTGGATAGATCGATCGGAAAGAGTAGCTTCGAGGTGGTTTCGTACCCTACAAACAATTTCGTCTTATGTTCTCCACTAGATAGGAACTTAGGAGTGATTCTTCGTTGCACGTTGAGGGGTGGTTATGCGATCCAATTATATTAGCATTGTTGAGAGATTGCACTAGCGAAAGTATGGACCCTAGGCCTCATTTTCAAGCATTGCAATACCGTTTGTGCTCCGTTTTATCAATTGCTACCTTGCTGTTTTTTATTGTTCTTACTACAAAAATCAATATCTACTATCATTACTACACTTGTATCACCATCTCTTTGCCGAACTAGTGCACCTATACAAATTTCCATTGTATTTGGTGTGTTGGGGACACAAGAGACTTTTTATTATTTGGCTGCAGGGTTGTTTGAGAGAGACCATCTTCATCCTACGCCTCCCACGGATTGATAAACCTTAGGTCATCCACTTGAGGGAAAATTGCTACTGTCCTACAAAACTCTGCGAATAGAGGCCCAACACGAGTCTACAAGAATAAAGTTGCGTTGTAGACATCAACGTCCGAGCAGTCCGCCTCCTCCTCCACCTCGTCAGCAATGGCGGAAGACAGATGCCGCCGCTCTGGCTCCTCCGGCGCGTTGGAGCACTCCGCCTCGTAAGCAACAACGGGAGAGAGACGCCGCCGCTCCGGCGGCTAGCAGTACAAGTAGAGGCGGGAGGCAATTCAGATACGGTCCATCTCTAGAGGCTCTAGAAAAGTTACCATATGAGAGGACCGAGAAGGAAAACGAGGACATCTGGCGTGCCGAAGTGAGGGACCATTTTGCAAAGAAAACTCCTCCTCCGGAGGAGAAGAGAGATCCGGTGAAAGTGAAGTGCACTATCGATGCCCTGAAGCGACCACCACCGCCTCCACCGGATTCCAACTATGTCCGCTGTCTTAATAAGACATATGAAGATGCCCGGCAGTCGGGAAGTACTTCAAGTGATAAAAGGTTAGCAGAACGAAGAAGTGGGAAAAATTACCCAGCTAGGCGAACATGCGAACCAATCGTGCCCCCCGCTCAAGGTGTCTAGCGATATCGTCACTAATCTGCCGGGGATGGTGCCCGATACCAATCATGGTGATTACCTGGGCGATGATGTAGAGTTTGAAACAATGGAGGTGGACGAATTCAGATACCAGTACGGGAAGCCTCTCGTCAAAGATGGACGTCCTCC
Organism: Aegilops tauschii subsp. strangulata; assembly: GCF_002575655.3. Classification (NCBI taxonomy): domain Eukaryota; kingdom Viridiplantae; phylum Streptophyta; class Magnoliopsida; order Poales; family Poaceae; genus Aegilops; species Aegilops tauschii. The sequence continues at coordinate 646,539,615 of NC_053041.3, read as the reverse complement.
TCTAACAACGATGATGCGAAGATTCCATCAATGGTACATGAAAACCTGCAGCGAGTCTGGGAAGGATGCTTTGACGATGATAATTAAAGAGGAGCATGACGTCATTGGAACTGGTCTATTCTCTGTTTAATTTGACGAGTTCTTCTAGTTATACAATCAAAAGGCCCTCGACAAAACACTCGTGACTTGCTACTGTCTGTAAGTACTACTTCTGTAATTAAGTCTCTATATATAGCTCAGCTCTTTCATTGCATGTGCATATATAATTATCCTCACTATATTATGCAGATTGAAGATCGTCGAATGCAGAAAAACACAAATCAATGACATTGGGTTCATTAACCCAAATATCATACATGAATGGACGATTAAAAAGAATGTCACAAAAACCGAGGACAACTTGCTACAATCGTTGCTCAAAAATCAAAACAAAGATAAAATACTCTTTTCTTACAACTTCAAGTGCGAGTTATTGTCTTGTGCATATTCAGTTTCCCTTATTACTCGAGGTTATAGTAATGTAACTGATGAGTTATGCATGTGTGCGCAGCTTCCACTTTATTCTCCTAGAGATTAAGCTTGAGCGGGGAGTAGTAACCGTCTTAGACTCGAGACAAAAAGATCCCGAGGACTATGCAGAGATGACTCAAATGCTCCAGAAGTAAGTTCAATCGATCATTATCACACCGTATCGGCAACTCTGTTCATTTTTAGATATCAAGTAATTATTTTCTTTGTCTGGCAGGGTTTGGAAAGAGTTCACCGCAGTTACTCCGGAACTACCGAGCGAGCTACGATTTACACACCCGAAAGTAAGTACTACTACCTAGTTCCGCGCATCTCCCATTGATTCTAGCTAGTTTTATCAATACCATTTAGCATGCTTGCTTATCAGTTTGATTGACCTCTATTTCTCGTAAAGTGCTTGTGGCAGGAAGGCGGGAATGATTTTTTTGGATACTATGTTTGCGAGTTCATCCGCCACTCGACATGTGAGCAGGCCTACTCTGAAAAGCAATATGAAGTGCGTAAGAAAAAATATTCACAATTTTATTTTATTACCATCATTGTGTTCAGTTTCATTCATATACATGTATTGACACTCTTCTTCAATTTAGATCTGGCAGATGCGGGATGAACTCCTACCACAAGATCGCATACAAGCAATTCAAGAGGAATTGGCGGGATTCTTTCTTGACCACGTCATCAATAAAGCTGGAGAATACCATGTGGAAATTGATATAGACATGAGATGTTAGGGATTGTAAGAGATCTTATATTGTATATATGTAGCTAGTAGCGTCGAATAGATATACGGAAACTTGTTGTTCGACAAATCTCTCGGAGAAAGAGAGGTGCACTCCTCTCTGTATATGTTCATGACGATCTTGTGTAATTAACGGTTCCTTTATTTGCTTACTAGCTAGCGTGTCGAGTTCTCTCTATACGTATAGTAGCCAGCATCGACCAAGCACGGAGATAAGAGAGGTCACTTCTCTCTATTAGCTAGCTAACACAATATATGAAACCCCTAAATTAACCCTCCAAAACCCCCTAACCCCCCGTTCAAAAAAACCCCTGCTCCTGCCAGCTGCTGACGCGTGGATGGCTTTTGGTCCCGGTTGGTGTACTAAAGGTGCTCCTGCCTGGGTGCCCCACAGCGGCCACGTGAGCCCTTTCTGTCTCGGTTCATAAGCGAACCGGGACTAAAGGTTTTGGGCTTTAGTCCCGACCCTTTAGTCCCGGTTCCATAACTGGGGCTAATGGGCCTCTGGAACCGGGACAAATGGCCCGTTTTCTACTAGTGCATGCTTGACCTGATGGTTAACATGACGTGCGGGAGTGGGCTGAGGGTCCACTCATGCCAGGTCCCATCAACACTGGATGTGTGCCTTGATTCCCGCACGGTGTTAATAGACATCCCCTCTATCCCTGCACGCAATTGATGCCGTTGTGGCGGATATGAGGGGATTTGCTGCCACATGGCAGGGATAACCTGCCGCCATTTTACATTTCTCCTCCCTATATAAGGCAGGGAAGACAGCGAGCGAAGGCTTCACGCTCTCTTCTCCCTCCCCACATCTTCTTCCTTGCGCCCAGAGCTCATATGCCCTAGTGCACCGCTGCTTCTCCACCGTACCACCATCGTAGAGCTCCTCTGTAGAACCACCGCACCGCCATGGGTCGCTCCACGGGACGCCGCCTGATGAAGGATGGTAAAGTCATCAACACTAGCAAGAATGTCGTGCTGGCAAAGGAAAAGGTGGTATCCAAGACGAAAGGAAGTGGATGTCTTCCACCGCGACGCGTGTCCAGCTGGTCGAATGCGCTTTTATCACTACAAGGACGCGAGAGAAATTCCTCAAAGGTAGTATTAAAGGGATGGTGCATTACCGGTGTTAGCGACGAAGGGATTGTTTGCAAGAGAAGGTTGCTCTGTTAAGATACGAACAGGGGGCATGCCACACATAATATTAAAAAAAGGGCAGAGAAGAGGATTGAGGGACAGAAGGAGCCGGAGCCCGGAGGCCAACAAGGAATAGAAGAAGTTGTTCCACTCGTAGCTCTCCTTCTTTTTTAAATGCTTAACTCACATTTGGGGAGCGGATGTCGCTCGAGCTAAAGATATGCCCCCAACTCTTGAATATCTCTCACTTGCCTTCTCTATCCGATGCCGGCTACCTCCCACTGCAAGAAGTTGCCTTCACACGTGCCCCCATAGCCGTCAACAACAACAACGTCTGTGCAGAGGTGATACCTACAACCCGAGCCCAATGAACGGGTTAGCTTTATTGTCTTCCTTATTGATGGGTTGGGGTTTCCAATTCATACTTTTGCAGGGTTTGCAACATCTCGACTATCAGCAACTCCATCACCTTCCTTCCAATTCCATCCTCCACATTGTGTGCTTCATCATGCTGTGTGAAGCTTTCCTCTGCTACGAGTAGCACTTCAACTTGTAGCGGAAATACTTTTGCAGCAAGCTCCAAACAAATGTTCACATGGCCTGTGAGTGCGGCAGAGCCACTAGCAGGAAAGCACTGAGTACCTGGCCGGAGAGTTCGTGGATACGATCAAGAAGTGTCAGGAGGAGTGGTTCTATATCCCAGATGTAGAACTAACAGGTCCTCCTCGAGCCGACATTGTCACCCCGTTCAGCCCGACTCCTCGGACCAGGCGTGACATATGGAGCCTGAAGAGCAACTTTGGGGACTCTACGCTCTAGCTCCATGAAGAAGCTGAGAAAAAGGTGTCGAGGATGGACGACCAGGGTATGATGCATGTGATGCACATGGCCCTCAGCCGAGGGATCCATCCATTGCAAGCCGGGACGCACCTGATATGGCAATACACCAGGGAGAATGTGATCCCACAAGGGCAATCCGGGGTGACTTCTTCGAGAACAAGTCACTTCGGGAGATGCTCTCCATGATGTTCAAAGGGAAAATGACGAACCTCCCCAACGATCCGTTTGAAGCCGGATGTTAAGCCACCGTGCTTGTAGCCGAGGTGAGGTGAGTCTTTACTTACGTTTCTCCACCTTCATCTAACTTTTGCAATTTGAACTGACCCATGGTTTTGCTATATCGGCCGCACTACTCATGGGTAGCCAACATCTTGTCCTAATCTCAGAACTGGAAGATCCTCATCCGGAGGGCTTGGAGTGGCTCCAGTCCGAGGACCCCACCAGGAAGCCTACGTGTGCCAAGGGACCAGTGATTGAGGTCGAGCTCGAGGACGACCTTGGGGAGGCCGTAGGGGAGTCTAGCAGCGAGACCAAGGACGCCGACCACAAGGCCTTCAAGTTCGCCAAGTGGACCCGAGACGACGGAGCCTCGGGCTCCAGAGACAACTAGGCAAACTCGGCCAAGGATGCCGGGCGGAAAAACGTCAGAAAGTGCGTCAAGACCCGGCGCCCAGCACATCTACCCGTTCTCCTCCATCACCCAAGCTACATGCTTGTCGTCCAAGGTAGTCGCTCTGCTGCCAGTAGCTCGGAAGATCCGAACCAAGCTTGCCAGTAACGGAAATAGCGGAACCAAGCTCTGTGGCACGCTAAAATAATTTTTACAGCGTGGAAATAGCGGTTTTTTGCGCGCGGCAGGGCGCTGGCTCCAGCGGCCGTTTCAAAATATTGCGCGTGTGGCAGGGGCGCTGGCTCCAGCGGCCGCTGCAAAATATTGCGCGCGCGAGCCGCTCCAACAGGCGCTGCAAAAAATCATCCCGCGTGAGCAAGCAGAACACATTCGAACGATATTTGATATAGATAAAATCCAACGATACAAATAGCATAGTTCAACCAAACATGACAAACTAGTCTGATACAAATAAAATAGATAAAAAACTATGGTGCAACTAAAACTACTCCGAGTTGTCCCCCTCCTCGCTGGTGTCGTCCGATGTCGGCAGAAACGCGTCTTCTCACCAAGAATCGTTGTCGCCAAAGAATGACGCCTGTCCCAGGTCGCACTGCAATATCGCCGGTGCCTTCCGCCGACACTTGTCTCCGCCCAGAAGGCGTTCTCGTTGACGACGTCCTGCGGGTAGTGCTGGCGCCACTCCGCCATGGCTTGCTCGTCCGCCTCAATGATGAGGACGCGGCGCTGCTGCCATGGTCTTCATCAGCTACTGGAGCAGCTTGTGGATTCTGGTTCTCAAAATGCTAGGGTGGTTAAATCACCTGGCCCCTCTATGCAAGAGCAACCTCAAGCAACAGCCACAAACCCACCGCCGCCCGCCACCGTGCCACCAACAAATCCAGAGGCGTCAACCGCCCTGGTTATTCCGGAGAACTTGTATGTGCGGCCGCCACCTCGGCCCCAGCGCTTCGGCCAGTGCGGAGATGGTCCGCCGGACCACTACAGAGATGTTAGCGACCACCTCTGAGGCCTTGTCCGCGCTGCATCACCAGGAGACCATGAAATCTTGGACGAGCGCCTTTCTGACCGACGGCCCGACGCCATGCACAAGGCCCTCAAGTTTATGAAGAAGCAGGCCGACTGGATGGACCTCCACGTGAAGCAGTTGACGAATGCTTTTGCTCCCGACATTGAGGTAAGTTAAATATCCAGCGCTATTTCCGTAAAATTATGTGTTCAGTAGCCCTCAAGGTGCATATCGGCACAAAATCCAGTATGCAGCCCGAGTCCTTTTTACTTAGCACGCTCGTGCATTGCAGCCTCCGAGGTTCAGTCCGGCTTGGGACAAGCCCGGGCTGCTGGTCATGTAGATTAGCCTCTAGTAGAAAAAAGCACGGTGCAGTACCCCCCCCCCCCCCCCCCCCCCCCATGACTCAAGTTGGGCACCACTAGCTGACCTGAGATCGAAATCTTCCTTGGGTGATAGGACCGCTGATCTAGTAGCCCACGAGACCCAGGTCGAATTGAAAACAAAACCTGAGGATCGAAATATTCCTCGAGAACTTATACTTAGAACAAATGGATGTGCAGTAGCCCCCAGACTCGGGTCATGTACTAGTGGCCTGACCTAAGGAGCGAATCTCCTTGGAGAGCCTTATGCACTTTACAATATTTCTTTGGAATCATCGAGGCAGTAGCCCCCGAGACTGAGGTCGGGCAACAGTGGTCGATCATTAGGATCGAATCTCCTTTGGTCGCCGCTAACTGACTTGAATTTCCCGTACTTGATGTGTACAACAAGCACCCTTGGGAACCTGCGCTCCTGCAGAGATGGAGAGGCTGAAAAGCGGAGTCCGAGGCAGTGTTTTGGTTACCGTTCGAAATTTTGAGATTTACCACGGTTACCACATATTTCAGTCCCGCTCGGTAAATGGGCATTTCGAGCAAAAAAAAAAATCAAAATTTTCGAATTTTTTGAATTCAAATGCTCAATGTATAGTAAAGTATGCCAGCACCTGATAGCACGCACATAGACAACGTTCCACTGAGCTAGTAGCTCTTTTATGATAAGTATAAGTCAAGTGTTATCTATATCTATTTTGAAAAAATTTGAATTCAAAATTCAATTATAAATTTCGTTCGAAATTTGCTCAAAATTTTGTGGTAACTGTGCTAATCACGTTTACTGGCCCCCCTCGGTAAAAGTGCACCATTCGGTAACCAAAACCTTGGTCCGAGGTCAATGTGCAAAACCTTGAAAAGAACGTCGGGAAGGCCGCAGGTAAGTTATCTGTTCTCCTTTGGCATTCTGCTCAAAGCCTTGCATGCCTAATCTGTGTTGACCACCTCAACTCCTTTCTGCAGCAACAGAACAGCGGGTAACCGAGTTGGAAGCACACCTCGGGGCCAGCCAGCAGCAGGCTCAAGCCGCCCGGGAGGAAGCCGAGACTCAAGAAGACGACCGCCCAACTTGTGTAAGAGCAAGTGGCGAGCCAGGCTGGCTGGGAAGCATCCACCCTCCTCCGGCGAGACCTCCGCAAACTAAAGGCTGGGAAAGCCAGCCTGGCGGAGGACTTGAAAAAGGTTGTGTATGATTGCAAGGTGGCCAAGTTGCGCCAACAGAATGCCGAGGAGGAGGTTAGAGGCAAGTCAGTGAGATTATAGCCGGTAAGCCATATCTTCTTCAAATTCATTTTGCACTAGGTATTTATTTTTATTTTTAGAAAAGGAGGAAGACCCCCGGCCTCTGCATCTGGGCAATGCGTGCAGCCACAAGCAGATGAGGAGCTGACAGACCTGCACAAGCTTGCACGTCCTTTGCCAACACATTTTGCACTAGGTGATTATTCTGTTATTTTCCAGACTTCATATTTGTTACTCAAGTTTATGGGTGGTTCCAAATAACCATGCTTTTAGAAGATGATTAGGTATTAACTATCCCCATCATATGCACTCTTACCGTCTTTTGCATACACCACCTTAAAGTTCCACAATAAATGTTGTAGACACACAAGAAAACTGTCATAAGAGTCTTATAAATATGTCCTAACTAATCTTTGCAGGTAGAATTACAAGGCTACAAGGTTTGGCGACTGCTGTGTTAAAGCTTAAGGAAAAGAGTCTTATAGCGAAGATTACAGTAAAACTGGGTATCCAGAATACCAGTAATGAACAAATGGCATGGAATCTCAAGGCAAGTACTCCGTCCTCATGAAATCTGTTTATGTCACATGTCTGAAAGACCAGGAACGAAGACTTTTCATTGTAAGCCCTGATCTTACATGTGTACTCTTTTTTCAAACTTCACCTTCGTTATAGTACCTAATGGAATAAAACTGATGTTGGCTGCAGCTTACAAAGAAGATTGAGAGATCCAACCAATCGCTTGCGAAGCTTCATAGTTCTCGGAACCCTTCAATGGAATCCGCCGATAAAGAACTCTTGACAGGGGAGGAAAGAATGATATTCCGAAAGATTGGCCTAAAAATGGATGATCATGTGCTCCTGGTATAGCTTTCTGCATTTAAACAGAATTTTTGTTCATATGTGCTCTTATGCATGCGCAAGTGACCAAGAAAGGTCGGGTACTTACCGGTTGCTGGTGCCAAAAGCTATTTTGTTTTGTTTCCCTCGCAGGAAGACGTGGTATCTTTGACACTGTAATTGAAGTGATTCATCAACACTGGAAACATAAAGAGATTGCGAAAGTAATTACCAAGCAGAATCAAGTTTACGAAACAACATTTGATGGCACGATGTCACATTTTTGGTGGGGTGATGACGACAACCATAGGAGGATGTATTGGATGGCGTGGTGGAAAATGTGTGTCCCAAAAAACCAAGGTGGTATGGGATTTCGTGATATTCATTGTTTTAACTTCGCCTTAGTGGCTAAACAGGCTTGGCGTCTTCTTGATAACCCAGATTCTTTATGTGCCAGGATATTGAGAGCCAAATATTTTGCTGATGGATATTTATTGAATGCAAAGCTTAAAAAGGGATCTTCTTTCACATGGCAAAGTATTATTACGGGCGTTAGTACTCTGAAGAATGGGTATATTTGGCGAGTTGGAAATGGTCAGTCCATTAATATTTGGGATGATGCTTGGATTCCTAATTGTGCTACCAGGAAACTCATCACTCCAAGGGGGGGGGGGGGGGGGGTCATTTGCTCTCAAAGGGTGTCAGATCTTATTGATCCCATATCAAACAGTTGGCATGAAGATCTCGTTAATCAAACTTTGTGGCCCATTGATGCTCAATGGATCCTTGCGATCCCTCTCCCACAATATGTCATGATGGATTTTATTGCTTGGAACTTTACTAAGAATGGGATTTTTTCTGTTTGCTCCGCCTATGTCATTGAGTGGAATCACCAATATGGAAGGAAACTTTGTCATACTAACGGAATGGTGCAAGAAATTTTTAATCCAATTTGGCGTAATATCTGGAATTTATCGTGTCCGGCAAAGGTTAAATTTTTTATTTGGAAGGCGTTGCATGGCACTCTCCCATGCCGTGTTACACTTGCCAATAGACATATGAATGTTTCACCAATTTGTCCTTCGTGTTCTTCTGGGTAAGAAGATACAAAACATTTGTTGTTCCAGTGCCAAAAAGCTAAAGAGGTTTGGAGAAGACTTGGTTTGGACGGAGTTATTTCTACAGCTTGTGAAGTTGATTATGCTGGTGAGGCTGTCCTGGAATTTTTATTACAATTTCCAAACCAAGATTTAGCTATTTTAGGGACCCAGGATACACGTGAGATGATTGCTATCACGACATGGTATTTGTGGTGGGAAAGGCGTAAACTTGTGCACAAGGAGAAAGTTCAAGATGCTAAACAGATATCTATGGGGATTCAAGTTCTTACGGCTAATTATGTTATTGCTTCCTCTCTTAATGCTTCCATGAAAAGGGAGGGTTGGAGCCGGCCCCCGATGGGCTTTGTGAAAATTACTGTTGATGCTTTTTTGTGATCATGACCTTCTTAAGGGAGCGACCGGAGCGGTTCTGAGGGACGACAAAGGAAATTTTATTGCAGGGGGTTGCTGGAGAATTGTCTTGTGTGCGGATGTTCTCACGGCGGAAGCTCTGGCGCTTAGGTTTGGGCTAATGCTTCCATGAAAAGGGAGGGTTGGAGCCGGCCCTCGATGGGCTTTGTGAAAATTACTGTTGATGCTTTTTTGCGATCATGACCTTCTTAACGGAGCGACTGGAGCGGTTCTGAGGGACGACAAAGGAAATTTTATTGCATGGGGTTGCTGGAGAATTGACTTGTGTGTGGATGTTCTCACGGCGGAAGCTCTGGTGCTTAGGTTTGGGCTATCCCTGGCGCAACGGGGAGGATGTAATCGACTTGTCATCAATTCTGGTAACTTGGAGGTCATCGAGACTGTGAATAATGGACGACGGGCGGCAGGAGTGGCGGCGGCAATTTTTGATGATTGTTATTTTATTGCTTGTGTTTTTTCTATGTCCAAGTTTGAACATTGTAATAGAAAGGCAAATAAAGTAGCTCATGAACTTGCTAGGTTGGCTAGATTCTCTGATATTGTTGGTTGGTTTGAGGAGCCACTGAATGAAATTGTACCCTTCCTCTTAAACGATGTATCAGTTATTTCAATTGAATAAAGTTAGTACGCTTTTCAAAAGAAGTTTACGAAACAACATACACATCAATGCTGCTTGAGGTCGAGACAGGGGGAATGCTAATAGGAACACAAAAGCTCATAAATAGCCATGCCATAATAATTTACCTTTGGAAGAATTATCACCGCCCAACAAAATCATCACACAGTAATCTCTTGATAAAGGGAGAAGCATTACGAAGATCAGTTGCGGTTCAACCACGAGGGGTATGAATCCTCCTAAAATCATTCCTTATTTTCCCCCTTCAGATATCCGTTTTGCTAAGTGCTGCTTCATATCTCACTTCTTTTCATCTTTCTTGCAGTCAATGAAATACTAAAAGTCCATTGAGGATTTGCAATGGAGACTGGTTAGTTGACTATCATCTTTAGTTGACTATCATCAAGGGCATCAATAGACTATCAATACAATGAAATTAAATTTCATTTACTTCTGCAGGCTGGAATTCATGCAATGTGTTTGTTTTTGTTGCGTTGTAGGCAAATGTGACGAGGAAAAATCAGGAAACTAACCGTATGATTCATGGAGTAGTATGCAAAGGATTCAAAGATTTCAATGGTCTTTCCATCTAGCTTTCCTTTTTTTTCTCTCTCTATGCGTTGGATGATTTTGTACATCCTGTCTGTATGACTTTCTGCTAATATATATGTAATAGACAAAGGAGCTACAACCTGTAATGAATACAATTCTGTCTACCTATACACTAGATACGGGAGCGTGTTTCAAACAATTTTCCTACGTGAGAAGATGAAGGATATATTTACCGGAAGACAATCTCGTGGAGGCAGAGCGAGGGGTGACCGAGCTCAGATAGGAAAGCTGGTGGCATGACCGCGCGTTGGTGTCATGACTCCAAAGTGGCACAAAACTACATATACAATTTTCATTGTTAAATTCAGCAGAGTTGAAGGTGAGAAACTAAATCAATGGACGGATCTTCAAAACATGCGTGGTGAGATTGCCCGTGTAGATTCTGATGAAAAATTGGCCAGGTTCCTCTCTTCTTTCGGACAGTTTTCTGTCAAGTCTTTCTATTTGAAATGATCTAGGATGGATGAAATAACAAAGAAAAACATGAAATCATCTGAGATTGTCACACTGTTGGATATGCACATCTGCAAACTGAGAGAAAAAAAAAAGAAAATTGGAAATCATCATGGATGGATGAAATATAAATATAAACTAAAAATCATCGGAGATGTAGGAAAAAACAAAGCACTGTTGGATCTGCGCAATTGAGAACCGAGATACTTGTTCGGCCAGATCGCTTGATATGCGCAATTGGAAAGTGGGAGATTTTTTTTTAAATTGTCTAGGGTGGATGATATAAAAAATAAATCATTTTAGGTTGTCCCACCGTTGGATCTGCACAACTGGGCTGCAAGAGAAAAAAAAGGAAAATTGAAATCATTATGGTGGATGAAATAAAATAATACTATGGACCAAAAGGATTTGGGAAATTGAGAAGTGGGAGAAAAAATAGAAAAAAAGAGATAATATGGGATGGATGGAATAAAAATTATGAAATAATCTGATATGGATGAAAAGGATCAGCGCAATGGGGAAGCAAGAGAAAAAATATTGAAACAATCTAAGATGGATTAAATAAAGAAAACAAATCAGAAGTATCTAAGATGGATGTAAAAAAAGATCACACAATTGGGAAGCGAGAGAATTTTATTTGAAAACGATCTGGTTTGATGAAATAAAAAAATCAAATTATCTGAGATGGAAGGTGGGTGAAAAAAATCCAAATTATCCGAGATGGGTGTAAAATTGAAATCATTATTGATGGACGAAATAAATGAATACTATGGATCAAAAGGATTTGTGAAATTGAGAAGTGAGAAAAAACAGAAAAATTGAAATAATCAAGATGAATGGAATAAAAATTATAAAATAATCTGATATGGATGAAAAGGATCTGCGCAATGGAGACGCAAGAGGCGAACCAACCTGTGGTTGGATGGCTAGAGAGACAGTGGTATCCCAGCCCACCAGGTTCAAGCCCTGGTACTCGTATTATTCCTGGATTTATTTCATGATTTCCGGCGATGCACTTATAGTGGAAGGAGACGTTCTCATTGATGACGAGGCACCCATGGTGACTTCGTAAATCTCAGGATGATATGCCGGCTCAGTCCCTCGAAGGTGCTCATAGGGGTAGGGTGTGCGTTCATAGGGGTGAGTGTATGCACGTATGTATGAGCGCTTGCGTATGTACCGCGTTAAAAAAAGGGAAGCAAGAAAAAAAAAAATTGAAACAGTCAAAGATGGATGAAATAAAAAAAGAAATCAAAAGTATCTAAGATGGATGTAATAAAAGAACACGCAATTGGGAAGCGAGATTTTTTTTAAACAATCTGGAATGGATGAAATAATAAAAGATCAAATTATTTGAGATGGAAGACGGGAAAAAAAAATCCAAATTATTTGAGACGGATGTAAAAATACAAAAAGACCGATCGTATACATCTACACGGATCTCAATGGTATAGTAAAAGAGGTAGGAAAAGAGCAACCGTATACGTCTACACAGGCCCCAAAAAAACGACCATATGGACGAGCGAGAGAAGAAAGAAAAATTATCTTAAACTAGGAAACATGCCCGTGTGTTGCAACGGGGGAAAGAAAATTAGCATGCACACATCATATCTCAATATTACACAAAATAAATCAAGCATCTGATTAGTTTTACTCTCAACATAAACGGTGTAAAGAAGGAAAAGCATGAGAAGAAACACATAAGAGTGATTACATAACATAATAAAAATGCCATATACTTCTTCGACCGTGCATGCATATATGCTTCTATTGTGTGTATGCTAACCATGAAGTCTTCGACGTATAGATGTTTTAACTTCCTCTTCTGTTGCGACATATGCTGGGTTCTCCACCGCAATTGATTCTTTGCATGGTGTGTTGCGCTTCAATTCAAGGTTAGCTGTGATTTGTCTTATTCTAGCTTTCTTTTGCTCTGGCTGCATATTTGCATATTTCTGCCTTTCTCTTGCGCACTTTTTTGTCTTTTGTGCATGCTCCATATATGCATATTTCTTCCTCCCTTGTGTGCATTTTTTTGCAATTGAGTTGAATCCTTAATTGTTTTGTTTTGCTGATAGGCTTGGTCGCTTTTTCAATTTTTCCTGCTTTTCTTCATTGGTCATCCGTGCATACCGCTCATCTTTTATTTCTTTGTTCCTTGACATTCATGACCGTAGATAGAGATCCAAATTGCATCATTGCATGTGAGTTTTGCATATTGTATGAAGCTGTTATTTATTAAAAAGAAGAAACTAGTTAGATTTCGCATCATAAATAGACCATATGTAGCTACATATAAGTTACTTTAATTACATTGGACATCAACATTAGAATATATGTGTTGTTTCTACATCGAAAATTGCTTTTGGAGGTCGAGCTCCATGAAGGCCTCCATTTGCAAAATTCAAAATTCATATTTTTATGTGTTCAAAAATTCTGAAAAAAATACAGATACACATGAAGGCGTAATGTACATGTGTGTAAATCTTCTACTAAATCAAGGTAAGACTATCACACATAGAATTAGTAAGTTTTCTCTTGCCTATTACTAAAATGTTATCTCAGTTTATCAGTTAGTTAGATGCTTCACGTTACTGTCCTAAACCAAGATAGTGCTTATATTCTAATCATGGTGGTATAATATTGCAATTGTCATAATTACCCAAGTTATTTTAATAAACTAAACTACTTTCATTTGCTACATCCTTTTTGTTCAAATAATATATTTTGTAGTGTGGTATCCCTAAACAAAATTTGAAATAAGCATGAATGAGTCAACTAATGTCGGTGGATGTATTGATAGTGTCAGGTTTTTATGGATGCACTGATATACACACAATATTTGTCGTCTGATTTCAGTACGACGTTGAAGATCGGACGATAGATACATAGTGACCAAGCATATCACACTGACATCAGACATCAGACAATAAAATTGTCCTACACGCAACACTTTTGTTGAAATAATAAATTTACGTAGATGTAATTGTTCCTCTATACCACCTCCAGCATGTCCACCTCCAGGGACCTTAAGCATCTCATCTTCTTTCCGCTCCATAACAGGAACTTCATTGACATCAGACTCTATGACCATGACTTCTAGGATAATAATTTGTTTTGTAATTTGCTTCTGTGTATAAATCGTCCAGGCATATATGCTGCTAACCTGTGTATATATATTAGTCCAATATATTGTCTAATCCTAATTCAGCTGTTTATGATGTTCGTTTTTTTTTTTCGGCTTTCCCGTCGTAGTTGAATCCGTGAAGGACACAAATCCCGATCCAACCAGGACTTGCAGTACAAATTGAAGTTAAGATTGAATCCCCGCAGGAATTATTCTGCAGGGCCCAATAATAGAGGCCCACGTATCTTTGTGCGCCAACACTTTCATTTAAGTTAAGCCAATCTCCCGGGTCACGGAACGTTGAGCTGCTGGCTTGGAGGTCAACCCGGCTAAGCTCCTCCTCCAGCCATGGGATGGACGCCGACGACGTACCCTCCTTCCGCCATAGTGCGCCGAGCTCTGCCTTCCCCTGGCCACGCGCGCTTCCTTCCTGGCCGTGTCGACTTCCTCCTGCGCCACTCGTCTGCCTTCCTTCGGTCGCCCCGCCTGCCTGAGAGACACGATGAGCTGCTCGGAGGTCACCCAGCTCTTGTCCTGAGGACATCTGGCACGTGATCACGCCTTTTTACCACACAATTTAGGAATCCTTCTCAGCAATCCTGTTTCGTCCTGCCTGCATATGCATGAGCCGTGTGCTCCTGCTAGTACGTCGTATGAGCAGTCGATGGTTGCTGTTGTCTGGCTCCTCTCTCTCAACCTGCATGCATCTCAGCATCTTTTCTCTGTTTAATCTCTTTGCCCCCTCTATTTCCTTTCTCCCGAGACGGCTTCTTAACACTTGGAAAAGTCAAAGAAGTATATAAATTGGATGGGCTAGATATAAGTGGGCGATGTGGGACAATTTTAACACAAAACATGACCTAGCTCGTTGGCAGTGGTATTACGTATAGAACACCATGTTATGAGTTCGATCCTATATGACGTACGAAGTTGAGACGGACGGACGGACAATATATATATATATATATATATATATATATATATATATATATATATATATATATATATATATATATATATATATAAAGCAAATATGGTTTCTGGTCGTCCGTAAAAAAATACCCTCAAAATTGCTATAAATTACCCACCATGCCACTAATAAGTCAAGAAAACGATTTTCAAAGTCATCGTCGCGCACGGTCGTTTACAAACATAATACCCCACATAGGTGACAGACGCGCTAGCAGCTTAGTGGCTGAAGCCTCTCTGTTCCATCGCGCACACCCGGTTCAATCCCTAGGGTCGTCCTATTTTCCTCTACCTTTTTCACATGCACCTGCTCCCTCCCACATACGTGTTCATGGGCCGGCCCGTGGGGCGTGACGCCCTTATATTATTTTCATTTCGTTTTTTCTTTTCTTTTCATATTTCTGTTTTTATTTTTCCTTCCTTAAATTAATTTGAGATTTTCAATTACAAAAGGTTCGAGTTTTGACAAAAATATTCAAGAAATCATAGAATGTTTATGAATTCAAAAAATGTGCGAGAAATCATAAATTTTCCGCAGTTTTTATTTTTTTTGGTGATTTTCAAAACTGTTCGCAAATTATAAAAAAATCACAATTTTTCAAAAAAAAATCCCCATTTATAAAAAAAGTTCATTGATACAAAAAAGGTTTGCTAACTCAAAAACTGTTCATGAATTCAAAAACGCATGCATTTCAAAAATTGTTCATCTGAACAAAACAAATGTTCTTGAATTCGAAAACTATTCATGCACTTAAAAAAATGTTCGTCTGAACAAAATTAATGTTCGTGCATTTAAAAAATGCCCAAAATTTTAAAACAAATGTTTGCCGATTAGAAAACATGTTCGTCGATTCAAAAGTCTTTCATGTCTAGGATTTGGGTAGTTTTTGGAAAGTATTTTTATGTCTAGGCGCTAGGAGTCGTTTGTGGTCCATGAAATTTGTTTTTTAAGTTTTAAACATTCTCTTGCGCGGCACAATGACAAGTGTGCCATGCAGTGGCAAGCTCATTGCCTTGGGATTTACCACGTCGAATGCATTGCGATCACATGAACATCGCGTACATCATCAACGAGGGTGGGAAGAAAGATAAGTGGAAACATGGTGAGCCACCGTGTGAAAATAGAGGACGCTCATAATTTGGGGTATTGAGTCATACTTATTTGGCTTGCGTGTAACGTTTTTTGTCTTCCGTTGCAACGCACGGGCATGTTTGCTAGTATAACATAACAGCGGACGAAATTACGGTGGTAAAAAGCGATCACCCTTTTATTATTAGATAAAGATAAAGATAAAGGTCTGCTCAATTGGAAAGCGAGAGAAAAAAAAACAAAAAGACCGAACATATACGTTAACTGATTCATGGCCGCATCGTTGATGACAACCGGGTCAGTACCACCGCATTTAAGCAGCGAAATTGGCTCCCACGCTCGCGATGTGGTACTAAATAACCGACGGCGAACTGAGCGCGGTGCTCGTTCCCGGCCCACCAGCACCTAAACGCTCGCTGGGCCACCTCGTCCTCGGCCCACCAGCTAAGCTGGGCCTCTAAAGAAAAGAAAAGTAGCGAGTTTGGGTTGGAACACGCGACTGAGACTGAGCAGCTGCAGATCTCTTAGGCTTTCGCTAGGGTTGCGATTCTTTTTTCTTTTTTTTTGCGGGGAGCTAGGGTTGCGATTCATTCCCTCAACAACAAAAGAATAAAAATACTGCAGCGATTCTCGCTCGAGTCCACGTATTCCTCCAATATTCCCGTGGTCCATCAAGGGGGCTCGGTTGTTCTATCCAGATCGTGCCCAGTGAAGCTGCTGCATGGCTCATCCCTAGGAATGTCTAGGAGGAGCAGGGCACGTGAGGGGTTGACCATGGTAGCTGAAGGTTAGGAAACTCGGCAATGCCGGATGGGGGTTTGGGCAAGGAGGATGGCAGCAGTAGTGGTGCTAATCTGGCGGAGGAGGAAGACGAAGAATGGGGCTATTATGGTGCTGAACGGAGCTTAGAAGATTGTTTTGAGGGGCTTAACATGTACGGGGAGGAAGAAGAAGACACTGGTAGAAAAACAGCCTAATGTGAAGCATATTAGTACCGGTTTGTAACAAAACCGGCACTAATGTGTCCATTAGTGCCGGTTCGAACGGCTAGGAGGGCGGAGCTAATTAGTACCGGTTCGTAGCAAACCTTTAGTACCGGTTCGTTCCACAAACCGGTACTAAAAAGGATGTGGCACACCGTGATCCGTCTGGGGCCGCACCAGCGCCTTTAGTACCGGTTCCTATCACAAACCGGTACTAGAGGTTTATAGTTGCAGCTGTTTTTTAGTCCCATCTCGCTCGGCTAACAGGATTTTTACCACCTTAAATATTTACTGATTTGTTTTGAGTTAAATGACCTTGAAATTGAAAAGCACTACAAATGAACTCTGAAAAGGTTGAAACTTGGCATGGTATCATCATTTCACCCGCATAGCATGTGCAAAAAAGTAAAGAGAGTCATGACAAAAACTGGATGCACTTCGTGTACAAACTAGACAATCTCTTTCAAAGTATCAGGGTTTCACACCAAAACTCATCTGTTACACCGGCAATTCAAAATTTTAATAACTTATTACAACTCCGGACTATTTTTGCGTTCAGCAGGCGCCATTCAAAGCCACATCATCAACTTTCAACCCTTTCTGACATAATTTGCTATTTTTAATGCATTTACTGATTTGTTTTGAGCTAAATGGCCCTGAAATTGAAAAGCACTACAAATGAACTCTGAAAAATTTGAAACTTGGCATGGTATCATCATTTCACCCGCATAGCATGTGCAAACAAGTAGAGAGGGTCACGGTAAAAACTGGATGCACTTCGTGTACAAACTAGACAATCTCTTTCGAAGTATCAGGGTTTCGGACGAAAACTCATCTGTTACACCGGCCGTCCCCGTCGTCGTCGCTGGCCCATCCCCGTCGTCCCATCGTCCCCGCTCCGTCCCCGTCCCCGTCATTGCCGCCCGTCGCCGTCCCCGTCGCCGGCGGGTGAGCTCCTGCGCCGGCCGCCATGTCCACACACACACATACACACATTGTTAACTAGTTGTAAAATTGTTAGTATTTTTTATGTTTTTTAGTTATAAAAATGTTAGAATTTTTCTGTTTTTTAGTTATAGAAATATTAGAAATGTTATAGAAATGTTAGTTATATAGAAATGTTAGAAATTTTAGAAATGTTAGTTCTAGCTAGATGAATTAGATTAATGTCAAATTGTTAGACGATGATCGATGTTTTTTTAGTTTCTTATAATTTTAGTTATAGAAAAATTTAGAATTTGCATATAGAATTTTAGTTATCACAATCCAATCATTTAAAAAATGTTACTTTTTGCGGGCATATAGTATTTGTTCTCGGCGATGCCCGGCTCGCATCCTCGCCGTCGACCCGTTCGCGACGACGTCCTGCTTCAGAGGACCCATGTCCGGGACTGGGCTCCGCTGGGCTGGCACTGGGAGGTGCTACCTTCAGGGGCGCGCCGCTTGGTGAGGAACCCGGCCCCGGGTCCCATCGTCGACCCTAATCTCCTTTGGTGGCGTTCACGTGGGCCACATTCGGCGCAGAGGGAGCCGGCTCCGCCGGAGGTGGTGCGTCGCCGTGTCAGGGAGGAGGACGAGCACGTCCGTCGCTACATGGCTGCTATGGACGTCAGGTTCTCCAATACCTGGCAGGTTCTTTGGGCAGATGATCGGAGATATGATCCTGTGATGGTTCCTTCTCTTTGGGTGTCCACCGCCCGCGCCTCAGGAACCGCGAGTGGCCTAGATTCCTCTGTAGTATTCGATCTTTATTAGCTAGCTAGCTAGTGATGTATTCGATATATAATATTTGAGACAATGTATTCGAGATTATATATATTATTAGAGACGTTGTATTCGAGATTATATATTATTCGAGACGATGTATTCGAGATTATATATTATTCGAGACGATGCATATTATGTACTATGATTCAGTTTTTCCTTATTGATTGCATCCATGCATTGTAATTTGAATACTAAATTGTTTTATATTTCTTCTGGATTAGTTAAATAAAAGCTATGGCGGACAATACTGGCAGAGAGGGAGAAGAGACCCGGTTCGAGATCATACGCAGCCCTCGCAGGCCAGATGATCTGAATGAAGAAGATGACGGCTCCCAATATCTGAACAATACCGGGGAAGGTGATGATAAGATATTCGATCTCGACGACCGAATAGATGAAGTCATGAACTATGATTATGATTATGATGACGCAGACAATGTTGATCTTGAAATAACAAAGAGCGGCGAGGTATATTTATATAAGCAGGCATCTGGTGATCATCATATGTATTTTTATTTGAAGATATATTAACGAATTGATCTTTCTTCTTTCAGCCCTCCGGATCGAGCAAATATGCTTCTACAGGCAGCAGGACAGTGCGAGGCCCGGGCAAAAAGTTGAAGGAGGGCGTAAAGTACAACATCGATGCCATCAAAGCTAATGGCGAACCACTAGCACCTAAGAGCATTGCGAACAAGTTTGTTCGTCAGTGTGGAGTTCTTCTGAAGGATCAACTCCCGATCTCCATTCAAGAATGGAAAGAGCCAGCAAAGAAACGTCCAGATGTTACTTAGGTCGACGACAGAGCAAAAAAACGCTTTGGGAATCTCTCATGGAACATTTCACCCTACCAGATCATTTCACTGATGCAGATATGCAGAAAGTCAAGGACGCTGCTCTTAGGAAGATGGCAATTGCATTCAACACCCACAAGAAAACTGTATGGGCCAACTACGTCGAATGAGAAAGGAAGACTCCAGAATTCAAGGGAACACTGGAGAAGCAAAGAGAACACTGGCCAGCTTTCGTGAAATTCAACGAATCAGAATTATCTAAGGAACGGTCGAGAAAAAACAAGGCTAATGCCGCAAAAAAGACGGAGTTCCATAGGCTGGGGCCAGGTGGCTACGCGGTGGCAATGCCTAAGTGGGATAAGTCTGAGCAAGAGATGGTGGATGTAGGGGTCACTCCAGTTACTAGGAGTTGGCCCCCCAGGTGCAGAACTCGGTTATATGCGCATGGGGGGCGTTGGACCTGAAGACAGTCCTGGTTTTGAAGAAGGCAAGTCTAAAAGGAGCCGAAGAGAAGTTACTTCAAGCAATAGAAGATGCTCGAACGGGGGTGTTCACGCCCAACAGAGAGAACGACGAGCTTACGCGCGCCCTGGGAAATCCTGAACACCCGGGAAGAACACAAGGCAAGGGCGTTATTCCCTGGTATGAGGGCTTTTCGGACTGGAACGACGACTACAGGAGCCGTGCAAGAAGGAAGATGGAGGAGGAGAAGAAGAGGAAGCTGGAGGAGGAGCAGAGGAAGCAGGAAGCAGAACGCCTTCAAGGCCTAGAATCAGCGCACGCAGACTTGGCACTCAACTACCAGCGGCAGCAGCAGCAGATCGACTCACTTAGCCAGGAAAGGGGGTCTCAGCAGCGGCAGCAGCTAGCGGATGATCCAACATTGGATAGCACCGTCACATCCATGCCGACAAGCAGCGTTGGTTCCGCCCCGGGCGACGCACTGCTGGATAGATACCCTGTGGATGACATCATGGAGAACACTAACTGTGAGCTACACTTCAAAATGAAGAACATATCCATGAAGGTGGCGGACGCCGTTGCTTATACAAATCCCCCCGAAGCAACCTTCCATTGCAACCCGATTCCAGCCAGCTATGCTCGTGTCGTGGTTGATGAGGTGGTGGACCAATATTCGGTGCTAGAGCTTGACATTCCTGGAGGTGACGAGGAGCACACACTGGAAGAGGCCATACATCGTATCATCCTATGCAGAAAGGATTGCATCATATTTCGAAGGCCACCGACACCGCGTCGTCATCTGACTCCTCCTCGATTTGAGGCCACTCCTCCTCCTCCAAGTCCGGCACAGCAGCAGGCCACTCCTCCTGCTTCAAGTTCAGCACAGCGTGAGGCCACGCCTCCTACTTCAAGTCAGACACCGCATGAGGCCACTCCTCCTGCTTCAAGTCCGGCATAGCGTGAGACCACTCCTCCTGCTTCATGTCCGACACCGCGTGAGGCCACTCCTCCTGCTTCAAGTCCGGCACAGCGTCAGGCCACTCCTCCTGCTCCAACTCTGCCACGTCAGCTGTCTACGCCACCTCAGCAATCAGGGAAGAGAGCCGCCGCAACTATGGTGCATAGCAGTACGAGTTGAGGTAGTACAGGAGGTACAGGCGGAGGCAAGCGATATAAATATGGTCCAATCCTCGCTCCTCTTTCTCAGAGGCCTTACGACATGACCGAGGAGCAAAACGCAGCCATACTGAAGGCCCAAGTGGACGCCCATTTTGGACCGAAACCGGCACCGCCGCCAAGGGAGAAAGTGCCCGAGGAAAAGATTGACCACTTTATTCGTATGGCTAGACCACCAGCTCCTAAGCCTGTTGACTCAGACTATGAGCGCCAAATCAGGAAGGCACATCGAGCACGAGTACAGAAGGAGTCGAGCTCGAGCCAAGCAGCTGGCAAAAAATGGAAGAAAACCGTTCCCCAGCAGGGAGAACAGGCAGCGCAATCGATCCCCCCGCTTGTTGTGCCAACAACACATAAGAGTACCGACGCCCTATATATATGTGGGCAAACCGTTAACTCCCTGAAAGTGCAACTATCCCTGGGTGGTTTTGGTAATTCCTAACAACATATAGCTCATTGAGCTAATGCTATTTAAAGATAAATATTTCAGGAAAGCTCAATGTTTGGCATGGCATGGGTAAAGAAAGTGGACCCCTCAAAATACTAAGGACAAAAAGGATTGGCTCAAGCTCAAAGCTCAAGACTCTGCATTTTCTATTTTTAGTGATCCAAGATCACATTGAGTCCATAGGAAAGCCAATACTATTAAGAGGGGGTGAGGTGTTGCTTAATGAGCTTCTTGCTCAAAATGCTTAGTGATATGCTCCAAAACCCTCAACTACTTTCTCATATCCAAATATGTCCCAAACCAAAAGTCAAACTCGGCCCCACCGATTTGATCTATCTGGCGCCACGGAGTTCTCTTGACATAGCCACTTCCACAAACCCTAGTGTTCTCGGTCTCACCGAGATGGGATTGTAATCTCTCTGTTTCCCTTCATAACGTTTCGGCCTAACCGAGATGAGCGACCGGTCCCACCGAGATTGCAATGCAAACTCTTTGTTTCCCTTTTGTAACGTTTCGGTCCTACCGAGATGAGCGAATCGGTCCCACCGAGTTTGCCTGACCAACTCTCTGGTTAGCTTATTACCAAATCGGTCCCACCGAGTTTCTGTAATCGTCTCACCGAGATTACGTTATGCCCTAACCCTAATGACATTGGTCCCACCGAGTTGACATGTTGGTCCCACCGAAAATCCTAACGGTCACATTATGAACCAAATCGGTCCAGCCGAGTTCTCTGAATCGGTCCCACCGAGTTTGGTAAATTGTGTGTAACGGTTAGATTTTGTGTGGAGGCTATAAATACCCCTCCACCCACTCTTCATTCGTGGAGAGTGCTATCAGAACATGCCTACACTTCCAACATACATTTTCTCAGAGAGAACCACCTACACTTGTGTTGAGGTCAAGATATTCCATTCCAACCACATAAATCTTGATCTCTAGCCTTCCCCAAGTTGCTTTCCACTCAAATTATCTTTCCACCAAATCCTATCCTATGAGAGAGAGTTGAGTGTTGGGGAGACTATCATTTGAAGCACAAGAGCAAGGAGTTCATCGTCAACACACCATCTATTACCTCTTGGAGAGTGGTGTGTCCTAGATTGGTTAGGTGTCACTTGGGATCCTCCGTCAAGATTGTGGAGTTGAACCAAGGAGTTTGTACGGGCAAAGAGATCGCCTACTTCGTGAAGATCTACCCTAGTGAGGCAAGTCCTTGGTGGGCGAAGGCCATGGTGGGATAAACAAGGTTGCTTCTTTGTGGACCCTTCGTGGGTGGAGCCCTCCGTGGACACGCGCAACCGTTACCCTCACTACTAGGAAAAGGCTAATTAGTGACGCACCTGTTTTTGCCATTAATGGCGCACTACAGGTGTGCCACTATTATCACGCCACTAGTAACAAATACTTTTTCTTCTTCTTTTTTTCTTAATCTCGGGTCAATATGCTCTCAAGTCAAATCGCACTAAGTGGTCAAACTTCCCGGAAGGTCACCCATCCTCACACTACTCCAGCCCGAGCATGCTTAACTTCACAGTTCTATCCAACCCCAGCACCACCTCACTTAACAGGCACTTGCTGATATATCTATCATATCAATCCTATTAAACCTTGTTGATATCTAGGACTTTTTTCATGTTCATGAGTGTGATGAAATTTTGAAAAATATTTCAAACCGGTCATATTATGTATCATATTTTTAAAAACATTTCCAAAAAAAATTCAAAACCAAATATTTTTTTCTGTTACTAGTGGCGCACCTAGCAAATGGTCTGCCACTAGTAAGTTTGAATTATTTTCCATTTTCCCGCTCTAGATCTTAAAAGCCCCGTATCTTTCATTCTGTTAGGTTTTTGGGGATTTTGAAAATGTTCAACGGGGTCCCCCCCGGTTGAATTCACATGTAACTTTTCAAGTAGATGATTTTTCATATAAAAAAACTTTTTCATCCGAGTTCGTATGCAAAAGTTATGCCCATATTTTACTAAATTCCAGAGATATTTTCAAATAAAGTCGAAATTCATATTTGTAAATTTTCCCAACAACTAGACCACATATCACGTGGGAAACTTATTTTCTTATATTTTTTGACATTTCCATCATTTTCTTTTATTTTTTTAAAACTGAAAAGGCGGTCCATGGGGGGGTGCATTTGGTCAAAGCTACCAATGGCGCACCACCTACCAATGCGCCATTAGTAACCCTGGTTACTAATGGCGCACCTGTTACATGGTGCGCCATTACAAGTTTTGCAAAAAAAATAAAAAAAATTGTTAGTAGTGGCGCACCGTGGTTGTGGTGCGCCATTACTAGTTTGAACTAGTAATGGCGCACTATACCCTGGTGCGCCATTACTTGTTTTAAAAAAAAGTAAAAAAAATAGTTAGTAGTGGCGCATAGGGTGTGTGGTGCGCCATTACTAGTTTTGGTGCGCCATTACTAGTTAAAACTAGTAATGGTGCACTATGCCTTGGTGCGCCATTATTAGTTTTGGAAAAATAAAATAAAACAATTGTTAGTAGTGGCGCACTGTGTGTGGTGCGCCATTAGTAATGAGGACACTAATGGCGCACCTGTATCTGGTGCGCCGCTGCTATATAGCAGTGGCGCACCACATACATGGTGCGCCATTAATGTCCATATTAGCTATAGCCCTTTTCCTAGTAGTGCCTTCGTGGGTTGAAGTCTCCATCAACATGGATGTACGATAGCACCACCTATCGGAACCACGGATAAAAAATCTTCGTGTCTACATTGTGTTTGCTCCCTCCAAACTCCTCCCTTTACCGTCATATGCAATTGTTTTACATTCCGCTGCTATACTCTTAGAATTGCATGTGTAGGTTGATTGCTTGACTTGTGCTAAGTTGCTAAAATCTGCTAAGAGTTAAAATTGGGAAAAGGCTAGATTTTATTTGGTCAAGTAGTCTAATCACCCCCCCTCTAGACATACTTTCGATCCTACAAGTGGTATCAGAGCTTTGGTCTCCATTTGCTTTGATTTCCATAGCTTGTGGTGATCATAGCCTTGGTTTCACAACCTACGAGAGTATGGCATCTAACGAGGGAAATTACCACCGTAGAGGTCCTTACTTTGATGGTACTAATTTTGCTAGTTGGAAGCATAAGATGAAAATGCATATTCTTGGACATAACCCCGCCGTTTGGGCTATTGTGTGCATTGGCTTGCAAGGTGAATTCTTTGATGGAAGAGAACCGAACCGTCAAGCTACCGCGGAAGAGTTGAAGATGCTGCAATACAATGCTCAAGCTTGTGATATTCTCTTCAACGGATTGTGCCCCGAGGAATTCAACAAAATCAGCCGTCTTGAGAATGCAAAGGAAATTTGGGATACGTTGATTGATATGCACGAAGGTACCGACTCCTTCAAGGACTCCAAATTGGATGTGCTTCAAAGTCAACTTGACAATTTCAAAATGAAGGATGGTGAAGGTGTCGCTGAAATGTACTCTAGGCTTGTTGTCATCACAAATGAGATTGCCGACATAGGAAGTGAAGAGATGACCGATAGATTCATCATCAAGAAGATCCTAAGAGCCTTGGATGGAAAATATGATACCGTGTGCACATTGATCCAAATGATGCCCAACTACAAAGATCTCAAGCCAACGGAAGTCATTGGAAGAATTGTTGCTCATGAGATGTCACTTAAGGATAAGGAAGAGCTTCACAACAAGTCAAGTGGTGCTTACAAAGCCTCATGTGATGTGATAACCCACAAGTATAGGGGATCAATTGTAGCCTCTTTCCATAAGTAAGAGTGTCGAACCCAACGAGGAGGTAAAGGTAGAACAAATATTCCCTCATGTTCTATCGACCACCGATACAACTTTACGCACGCTTGACGTTTGCTTTACCTAGAACGAGTATGAAACTAGAAGTACTTTGTAGGTGTTTTTGGATAGGTTTGCAAGATAATAAAGAGAGCGTAAATAAAAACTAGGGGCTGTTTAGATAAAGACACAACTAAATTAGTTTTAGTAAAGACCTTTTTGTCACGAGAAAGTTATTTGTCCCTAGGCAATCGATAACTAGACCGGTAATCACTATTGCAATTTTATATGAGGGAGAGGCATAAGCTAACATACTTTCTCTACTTGGATCATATGCACTTATGATTGGAACTCTAGCAAGCATCCGCAACTACTAAAGATCATTAAGGTAAAACCCAACCATAGCATTAAAGCATCAAGTCCTCTTTATCCCATAAGCAAACAACCTACTTACTCGGGTATGTGCTTCTGTCACTCACGCCACCCACCATAAGCAAATCATGAACACATTGCAAAACCCACAGCGGGGATCCCTCACGCTTGCGTGACACGGAGAGCACCATAGGACAGCACCAATAATAAAACATGCAACTCAAACCAATCTTGATCATCAAATAACCCATAGGACAAAACGGATCTACTCAAACATCATAGGATAGCCATACATCATTGGGAAATAATATATAGCGTTCAGCACCATGTTTAAGTAGAGATTACAGCGGGTAAGAGAGAGGTTACACCGCTGCATAGAGGGGGGAAGAGTTGGTGATGATGGCGGTGAAGTTTTTGGTGAAGATTGCGGTGATGATGATGGCCCCGGCGGTGTTCCGGCGCCACCGGAAGAGAGGGGGAGAGGGACCCCCTTCTTCTTCTTCTTCCTTGACCTCCTCCCTAGATGGGAGAAGGGTTTCCCCTCTGGTCCTTGGTCTCCATGGCATGGGAGGGGCCAGAGTCCCTCCGAGATTGGATCTATCTCTCTGTCTCTCTCTGTTTCTGCGTTCTCCCCTGCCGCCCTTTCACCGTTTCGTATATATACGGAGATACGTAACTCCGATTGGACTGAAATCTTCGCCGTGATTTTTTTCCTAAAAATTAGCTTTCTTGCGGCCGAAGAAGGGTATCAACCACCTTACAGGGAGCCCACGAGGGTCAGGGGCGCGCCCAGGGGGTGGGGCGTGCCCCCTGCCTCGTGCCTCCCTCAGGCACCGTCTCGCGTGGATTTTCCTTCCCATATTCTCCGAATATTCCAAAAATAATCTCCTTTCGTTTTTATCCCGTTTGGACTCCGTTTGATATGGATTTTCTGCGAAACAAAAACATGCAACAAACAGGAACTGGCACTGGGCATTGGATCAATATGTTAGTCCCCAAAAATAGTATAAAAAGTTGCCAAAAATATATGAAAGTTGTAGAATATTGGCATGGAACAATCAAGAATTATAGATACGGAGACGTATCAGCTTCCCCAAGCTTAATCCCTGCTCGTCCTCGAGTAGGTAAATGATAAAAAAGATAATTTTTGATGTGGAATGCTACCTAGCATAATCTTGATCATGTATCTAATCATGGCATGAATATTAAGACATGAGTGATTCAAAGCAATAGTCTATCATTTGACATAAAAGTATTAATACTTCAAGCCTACTAATAAAGCAATCATGTCTTTTCAAAATAACATGGCCAAAGAAAGTTATCCCTACAAAATCATATAGTCTGGCTATGCTCCATCTTCACCACACAAAATATTCAAATCATGCACAACCCCGATGAGAAGCCAAGCAATTGTTTCATAATTTTGACGTTCTCAGAACTTTTCAACTTTCACGCAATACATGAGCGTGAGCCATGGACATAGCACTATAGGTGGAATAGAATGGTGGTTGTGGAGAAGACAAAAAGGAGAAGATAGTCTCACATCAACTAGGCATATCAACGGGCTATGGAGATGCCCATCAATAGATATCAATGTGAGTGAGTAGGGATTGCCATGCAACAGATGCACTAAGAGCTATAAGTGTATGAAAGCTCAAACTGAAACTAAGTGGGTGTGCATCCAACTTGCTTGCTCATGAAGACCTCGGGCATTTGAGGAAGCCCATCATCGGAATATACAAGACAAGTTCTATAATGAAAATTCCCACTAGTATATGAAAGTGATAACTCAACAGACTCTCTATATGAAGAACATGGTGCTGCTCTGAAGCACAAGTGTGGTAAAAGGATAGTAACATTGCCCCTTCTCTCTTTTTCTCTCTTTTTTTGTTTTGTTTTTTTTCTTTTTTTTCTTTTTTTGGCCTTTCTCTTTTTTTTCGTTCGGAGTCTCATCCCGACTTGTGGGGGAATCATAGTCTCCATCATCCTTTCCTCACTGGGGCAATGCTCTAATAATGATGATCATCACACTTTTATTTACTTACAACTCAATATCACAACTCGATACTAAAACAAAGATATGACTCTATATGAATGCCTCCAGCGGTGTACCGGGATGTGCAATGATCTAGCGTAGCACTGACATAAAAAAACGGACAAGCCATGAAAATACCATGCTAGCTGTCTTACGATCATGCAAAGCAATATGACAATAAATGCTCAAGTCATGTATATGATGATGATGGAAGTTGCATGGCAATATATCTCGGAATGGCTATGGAAATGCCATGATAGGTAGGTATGGTGGCTGTTTTGAGGAAGGTATATGGTGAGTTTATGGTACCGGCGAAAGTCGCGCGGTACTAGAGAGGCTAGCAATGGTGGAAGGGTGAGAGTGCGTATAATCCATGGACTCAACATTAGTCATAAAGAACTCACATACTTATTGCAAAAATCTATTAGTTATCGAAACAAAGTACTACGCGCAAGCTCCTAGGGGGATAGATTGATAGGAAAAGACCATCGCTCGTCCCCGACCGCCACTCATAAGGAAGACAATCAATAAATAAATCATGCTCCGACTTCATCACATAACGGTTCACCATACGTGCATGCTACGGGAATCACAAACCTCAACACAAGTATTTCTACTAATCCACAACTACCCACTAGCATGACTCTAATATCACCATCTTTATATCGCAAAACTATTGCAAGGAATCAAACATATCATATTCAGTGATCTACAAGTTTTTATGTAGGATTTTATGACTAACCATGTGAATGACCAGTTCCTGTCATCTCTCTAAATAGATATAAGTGAAGCAAGAGAGTTTCATTCTTTCTACAAAAGATATGCCCACGCTCTAACAAATATAAGTAAAGCAAAAGAGCATTCTACAAATGGCGGGTTTCTATGTGAAGAGAAACAGGCAATCCAAACTTCAAATGATAGAAGTGAAGCACATGAAGCATTCTATAAAGCCATACTCAAAAGATATAAGTGAAATGCAAAGAGAATTCTATAAATCAACCAAGGACTATCTCATACCAGCATGGTGCATAAAAGAAAAGTGAAAACTAAATGCAAAAGACGCTCCAAGATTTGCACATATCGCATGAATGAAACGAATCCGAAAACATACCGATATTTGTTGAAGAAAGAGGGGATGCCTTCCGGGGCATCCCCAAGCTTAGACCATTGAGTCTCCTTGAATATTTTCTTGCGGTGCCTTGGGCATCCCCAAGCTTGAGCTCTTGCCTCTCTTCCTTCTTCTCACATCGAGATCTTCTCGATCATCGAACACTTCATCCACACAAAACTTCAACAGAAAACTCGGTAAGATCCGTTAGTATAATAAAGCAAATGACTACTCTAAGTACTGTTGCAAACCAATTAATATTTTGTTTTTGCATTGTAGCTACTATAATATAACTTTTCCATGGCTTAATCCACTGATATAAATTGATAGTTTCATCGAAACAAGCAAACTATGCAACAAAAACAGAATATGTCTAAAACAGAACAGTCTGTAACAATCTGAACATTCACCATACTTCTGATACTTTCAAAATTCTGCCAAAATTAGGAAAAATAAAAAAAAATTATATAAAGACAGTGCAAAAAGTTTCAGAACCGTTTGACGTTCCAGTAAAAAATTAAAAATCGCGCACTACAGCCAAAGTTTCTGTCCGGCACCGTACAAACCAACAAGCATTGTAAACATCCTAAAGGCAAACCTTGGCACATTATTTTTATAATACAATGGAATTTTACAAGGGGATAATTATTTTTGTTGAAAAATTTCTGTAATCAAGATTCACAAAGTTTCCGTGAGCATGAACAAAGTTCAAGGCTAGCTCCCGCTTCAACAATGCTCGTCTTTCTCACTTTCGCTTTTCTTTTTGAAAAAGTTTTAGGTTCCCCTTCTTATTTTTTTTGTTTTTAAACTTTATAAAAGCACCCAACAGAAATAAATGACTCTCTAAAACTTCCGGGTTGTCTCCCTGGCAGCGCTTTCTTTAAATCCATTAAGCTAGGCATATAGTGCTCAAGTAATGAATCCACCCGGATCCCAAGGTATATCAAAGCCAATTTTAATTAACAATGATTTGTGATTTAGTAGTGAGCACAAGGCAACATATATCATGCAACAACGAAGTCTAACTCTCTTCCTATGCATCGGCATGTCATAAAAGAACAATTCATGCACACATAGTAAAGGCCAATGCATAGTATAAACAGTTTCTTGCAATTTTATCGTGTTGGAAACATATAGAGGAGGAGATATAGTTCCTCTCTCATAATAATTGCAAGTAGGAGCAGCAAGCACATGAATATTATACTATCAAAATCATCATGTGTAGTAGTAAAAGGCAACCCATCAATATAATCCTTAATAAGCACAAACTTCTCCGATATAGTGTAGTTTGGAGAATTCAAAAAGATAATAGGACTATCATGTGTGGGTGCAATAGCAACAATTTCATGTTTAACATAAGGAACTATAGCAAGTTCATTTCCATAAGCATAATTCATATTGGCATCTTGGCCACAAGCATAGCAAGCATCATCAAAAAGGGGTATTTTAAGAGAATCAACGGGATCATAACAATCATCATAGCAATCATCCTTCGGTAAGCACGAAGGGAAATTAAACAATGTATGAGTTGAAGAGTTACTCTCATTAGAAGGTGGGCACTGGTAGCTAATCCACTCTTCCTCCTTTTGTTCTTCGCTCTCCTCATCATGTTTTTCATCCAATGAGCTCACAGTTTCATCAATTTCTTCTTCCATAAACTCCTGCAAAATATTAGTCTCTTCTTGGACAGCGGAGACTTCCTCAATAAACGCATCAATGTCGGCATTATATTCATAATTCTCATAACAATATTTAAGTATAGCAAGATTTTCAGATCTGTAAACAGCATCATAAATATTTTCACTCTTTGAACATAGCCTCAATTTCATAAGCACCCATAAAAGCAATAAATTCTTCTATTTGTTCCACATCATAGTAATCATATATAACTCTAGCATAAGAAGCCAAGGTTTCATTATCATTAAATTTGCATGAAAAGGGAAGGTGTGGAGACTTCATCCTAGAGCAACAAGTATAATCATATCTCTGTTGGTGAACGTAGCAGAAATTCAAAATTTTCTACGCATCACCAAGATCAATCTATGGAGTAATCTAGCAACGAGGGGAAGGGGAGTGCATCTACATACCCTTGTAGATCGCGATGCGGAAGCGTTGCAAGAACGCGGATGAAGGAGTCGTACTCGTAGCGATTCAGATCGCGGTTGATTCCGATCTAAGCGCCGAACCACGGCGCCTCCGTGTTCAACACACGTGCAGCCCGGTGACGTCTCCCACGCCTTGATCCAGCAAGGAGAGAGGGAGAGGTTGGGGAAGACTCCGTCCAGCAGCAGCACGACGGCGTGGTGGTGGTGGAGGAGCATGGCAATCCTGCAGGGCTTCGCCAAGCACCGCGGGAGAGGAGGAGGAGAGGTAGGGCTGCGCCAAGTGAGACAGGAAAACTCATGTGTTGGGCAGCCCTAGACCTCAACTATATATAGGGGGGGAGGGGGCTGCGCCCCTCTAGGGTTCCCACCCCAAGGGGTGGCGGCCAGCCCTAGATCCCATCTATGGGGGCGGCCAAGGGGGGAAGAGAGGGGGGCGCCACTAGGGTGGGCCTTAAGGCCCATCTGGACCTAGGGTTTGCCCCCTCCCACTCTCCCCTCCCACACTTAGCCCACGCAGCCTTCTGGGGCTGGTGGCCCCACTTGGTGGACCCCCGGGACCCTCCCGGTGGTCCCGGTACATTACCGATATCACCCGAAACTTTTCCGGTGACCAAAACAGGACTTCCCATATATAAATCTTTACCTCCGGACCATTCCGGAACTCCTCGTGACGTCCGGGATCTCATCCGGGACTCCGAACAACATTCGGTAACCACGTATATCTATTCCCTATAACCCTAGCGTCATCGAACCTTAAGTGTGTAGACCCTACGGGTTCGGGAACCATGCAGACATGACCGAGACGTTCTCCGGTCAATAACCAACAGCGGGATCTGGATACCCATGTTGGCTCCCACATGTTCCACGATGATCTCATCGGATGAACCACAATGTCGGGGATTCAATCAATCCCGTATACAATTCCCTTTGTCTATCGGTATGTTACTTGCCCGAGATTCGATCGTCGGTATCCCTATACCTTGTTCAATCTCGTTACCGGCAAGTCTCTTTACTCGTTCCGTAACTCACATCATCCCGTGATCAACTCCTTGGTCACATCGTGCACATTATGATGATGTCCTACCGAGTGGGCCCAGAGATACCTCTTCGTTTACACGGAGTGACAAATCCCAGTATCGATTCGTGCCAACCCAACAGACACTTTCGGAGATACCTGTAGTGCACCTTTATAGCCACCCAGTTACGTTGTGATGTTTGGTACACCCAAAGCATTCTTACGGTATCCGGGAGTTGCACAATCTCATGGTCTAAGGAAATGATACTTGACATTAGAAAAGCTCTGAGCAAACGAACTACACGATCTTGTGCTAGGCTTAGGATTGGGTCTTGTCCATCACATCATTCTCCTAATGATGTGATCCCGTTATCAATGACATCCAATGTCCATGGTCAGGAAACCGTAACCATCTATTGATCAACGAGCTAGTCAACTAGAGGCTTACTAGGGACATGGTGTTGTCTATGTATCCACACATGTATCTGAGTTTCCTATCAATACAATTCTAGCATGGATAATAAACGATTATCATGAACAAGGAAATATAATAATAACCTATTTATTATTGCCTCTAGGGCATATTTCCAACAATCTCCCACTTGCACTAGAGTCAATAATCTAGTCCACATCACCATGTGATTAACACTCATAGGTCACATCACCATGTGACCAACATCCAAAGAGTTTACTAGAGTCAACAATCTAGTTCACATCACTATGTGATTAACACTCAATGAGTTCTGGTTTGATCATGTTATGCTTGTGAGAGAGGTTATTAGTCAACGGGTCTGAACCTTTCAGATCCGTGTGTGCTTTACGAATATCTATGTCATCTTGTGGATGCTACCACGCGCTATTTGGAGCCATTTCAAATAATTGCTCTACTATACGAATCCGGTTTACTGCTCAGACTCATCCGGATTAGTGTCAAAGTTCGCATCGACGTAACCCTTTACGACGAACTCCTTTTCACCTCCATAATTGAGAAAATTCCTTAGTCCACTAGATACTAAGGATAAGTTCGACCGCTGTTATGTGATCCATTCCCGGATCACTATTGTACCCCTTCACCAACTCATGGCAAGGCACACTTCATGTGCGGTACACAACATAGCATACTGTAGAGCCTACGTCTAAAGCATAGGGGACGACCGTCGTCCTTTCTATCTCTTCTGCTGTGGTCAGGTCTTGAGTCTTGCTCAATACTCACACCTTGTAACACAGCCAAGAACTCCTTCTTTGCTGATCTATTTTGAACTCTTTCAAAAACATGTCAAGGTGTGCGTTCTTTGAAACTATCATCGGGCGTCTTGATCTATCTCTATAGATCTTGATGCCCAATATGTAAGCAGCTTTATCCAAGTCTTCCTTTCAAAAACTCCTTTCAAACAACCCTTTATGCTTTCTAGAAATTTTACATCATTTTGGATCAACAATATGTCATTCACATATACTTATCAGAAATGTTGTAGCGCTCCCACTCACTTTATTGTAAATACAAGTTTCTAACAAACTTTGTATAAACCCAAAAACTTTGATCACTCCATCAAAGCGTATATTCTGACTCCGAGATGCTTGCTCTAGTCCTTGGAAGGATCGCTGGAGCTAGCATACCTTTTAGCATCCTTAGGATCGACAAAACCCTTCTGATTGTATCACATACAACCTTTCCTTACGAAAACTGGTAAGGAAACTTGTTTTGACATCCATCTGCCAGATTTCATAAATGCAGCTAATGCTAACATGATTCCGACGGACTTAAGCATCGCTACGGATGAGAAAAATCTCATCGTAGTCAACTCTTTGAACTTGTGGAAATACTCTTAGCCACAAGTCGAGCTTCATAGACGGTAACATTACCATCCACGTCCGTCTTCTTCTTAAAGATCCATTTATCTCGGATTTCATGGCTTCTAACCATTTTTCGGAGTATGGGCCCACCATCGCTTCTCCATAGTTCGTAGGTTCAGCATTGTCCAACAACATGATATCTCAGACAGGATCTCGTACCACTCTGAAGTAGCACGCATCCTCGTCGTCCTACGAGGTTTGGTAGTGACTTGATCCGAAGTTTCATGATCACTATCATAAGCTTCCACTTCAATTGGTGTAGGTGCCACAGGAACAACTTCCCGTGCCCTGCTACACACTATCTGAAGTGACGGTTCAATAACCTTATCAAGTCTCCACCATCCTCCCACTCAATTCTTTCGAGAGAAACTTTTCCTCGAGAAAGGACCCGTTTCTAGAAGCAACTACTTTTGCTTCCAGATCTGAAATAGGAGGTATACCCAACTGTTTTGGGTATTCTATGAAGACGCATTTATCCGCTTTGGGTTCGAGCTTATCAGCCTGAAACTTTTTCACATAAGCATCGTAGCCCCAAACTTTTAAGAAACGACAACGGTGTCGTCTCAACGGAATTGCGTGGTGCCCCTTTTAAAGTGAATGCGGTTGTCTCTAATGCCTAACCCATAAACGATAGTGGTAATTCGATAAGAGACATCATGGTATGCACCATATCCAATAGGGTGCAGTTATGATGTTCGGACACACCATCACACTATGGTGTTCCAGGCGGTATTAA
This sequence comes from Aegilops tauschii subsp. strangulata, assembly GCF_002575655.3. Lineage (NCBI taxonomy): Eukaryota > Viridiplantae > Streptophyta > Magnoliopsida > Poales > Poaceae > Aegilops > Aegilops tauschii. The sequence goes on along the minus strand of NC_053041.3, from coordinate 646,505,226 downwards.
TTGTGAAACACTTTCCACAATGTCCTAATTGTGTGCCAAACTCGTAACTCAGATACTCATCTCTATGATCATATCACAGACATTTTATCCTCTTGTCACGACGATCTTCAACTTCACTCTGAAATTACTTGAACCTTTCAATAATTCAGACTTGTGTTTCATCAAGTAAATACACTCAGCATCTACTCAAATCATCTGTGAAGTAAGAACATAACGATATCCACTGCATGCCTCAGCACTCATTGGACTGCATACATCAAAAATGTATTACTTCCAATAAGTTGCTCTCTTGTTCCATCTTACTGAAAACGAGGACTTTCAGTCATCTTGCCCATGTGGTATGATTTGCATGTCTCAAGTGATTCAAAATCAAGTGAGTCCAAACGATCCATCTGCATGGAGTTTCTTCATGCATATATACCAATAGACATGGTTCGCATGTCTCAATCTTTTCAAAAAATGAGTGAGTCCAAAGATCCATCTACATGGAGCTTCTTCATGCGTTCTATACCAATATGACTAAAATGGCAGTGCCACAAGTATGTGGAACTATCATTACTATTTTATATCTTTTGGCACGAACATGTGTATCACTACGATCGAGATTCATTTTAGGTGCAAGACCATTGAAGGTATTATTCAAATAAACAGAGTAACCATTATTCTCCTTAAATGAATAACCGTATTGCGATAAACATAATCCAATCATGCTCAACGCAAACACCAAATCTCGATGGTAGAGGGAGCATGCGATGCTTGATCACATCAACCTTGGAAACACTTCCAACACATATCGTCATCTCACCTTTAGCTAGTCTCCGTTTATTCCGCAGCTTTTATTTCGAGTTACTAACAATTAGCAACCGAACCGGTATCTAATACCCTAGTGCTGCTAGGAGTACTAGTAAAGTACACATTCATATAACGTATATCCAATATACTTCTGTCGACCTTGCCCGCCTTCTCATCTACCAAGTATCTAGGGTAGTACTGCTTCAGTGACCGTTCCCCTCATTATGGAAGCACTTAGTCTCGGGTTTGGGTTCAACCTTGGGATTCTTCACTAGAGCAGCAAACGATTTGCTGTTTCATGAAGTATCCCTTTTGCCCTTGCCCTTCTAGAAACTAGTGGTTTTACTAACCATCAACAATTGATGCTCCTTCTTGATTTCTACTTTCGCGGTGTCAAACATCGTGAATAGCTCAAGGATCATCATAACTATCCCTGATATGTTATAGTTCATCACGAAGCTCTACTAGCTTGGTGGCAGTGACTATGGAGAACCATCACTATCTCATCTAGGAGATTAACTCCCACTCGATTCAAGCGATTGTGGTACTCAGACAATCTGAGCACATGCTCAACGATTGAGCTTTTCTCCCTTAGTTTGCAGGCTTAAGAAACTTGTCAGAGGTCTCATACCTCTTGACGTGGGCACTAGTCTAAAATCCCAATTTCAGTCTTCGGAACATCTCATATGTTCTGCGACGTTTCAAAACCGTCTTTGGTGCCACAATTCTAAACCGTTAGCAATACGCACTGAATTATCACGTAGTCATCAAAACGTGTATGTCAGATGTTTCGCAACATCTACAGACGACGCTGAGGTTCAGCACACCGAGCGGTGCATTAAGGACATAAGCCTTATGTGCAGCAATGAGGACAATCCTCAGTTTACGGACCCAGTCCGCATAATTGCTACTACCAACTTTCAACTAAATTTTCTCTAGGAACATATCTTAAACAGTAGAACTAAAGCGCATGACATAATTTGCAAAGACCTTTTGACTATGTTCATGATAATGAAGTTCATCTGATTATTTAATGAACCCCTACTCAGATAGACATCCCTCTAGTCATCTAAGTGATACATGATCCGAGTCAAACTAGGCCGTGTCCGATCATCACGTGAGACGGACTAGTCATCATCGGTGAACATCTCCATGTTGATCGTATCTACTATACCACTCATGTTCGACCTTTCGGTCTCTTGTGTTCCGAGGCCATGTCTGTACATGCTAGGCTCGTCAAGTCAACCTAAGTGTTTCGCATGTGTTCCGAGGCCATGTCTGTACATGCTAGGCTCGTCAACACCCGTTGTATTCGAACGTTAGAATCTATCACACCCGATCATCACGTGGTGCTTCGAAACAACGAACCTTCGCAACGGTGCACAGTTAGGGGGAACACGTCTCTTGAAATTTTTAGTGAGGGATCATCTTATTTATGCTACCGTCGTTCTAAGCAAATAAGATGCATAACATGATAAACATCACATGCAATCAAATAGTGACATGATATGGCCAATATCATTTTGCTCCTTTGATCTCCATCTTCGGGGCACCATGATCATCTTTGTCACCGGCATGACACCATGATCTCCATCATCATGATCTCCATCATTGTGTCTTCATGAAGTTGTCACGCCAACGATTACTTCTACTTCTATGGCTAACGCGCTTAGCAATAAAGTAAAGTAATTTACATGGCGTTATTCAATGACACGCAGGTCATACAAAAAATAAAGACAACTCCTATGGCTCCTGCCGGTTGTCATACTCATCGACATGCAAGTCGTGATTCCTATTACAAGAATATGATCTATCTCATACATCACATATATCATTCATCACATCTTCTGGCCATATCACATCACTTCGCACATGCTGCAAAAACAAGTTAGACGTCCTCTAATTGTTGTTGCAAGTTTTTACGTGGCTTGTGTAGGTTTCTAGCAAGAACGTTTCTTACCTACATAAAACCACAACATGATATGCCAATTTCTATTTACCCTTCATAAGGACCCTTTTCGTCGAATCCGTTCCGACTAAAGTGGGAGAGACAGACACCCGCTAGCCACCTTATGCAACTGGTGCATGTCAGTCGGTGGAACCTGTCTCATGTAAGCGTACGTGTAAGGTCGGTCCGGGCCGCTTCATCCCACAATGCCACCAAAACAAGATAAGACTAGTAGCGGCAAGAAGAATTGGCAACATCTACGCCCACAACTGCTTTGTGTTCTACTCATGCATAGAAACTACGTATAGACCTAGCTCATGATGCCACTGTTGATTAACGTAGCAGAAATTCAAATTTTCTACGCATCACCAAGATCAATCTATGGAGTAATCTAGCAACGAGGGGAAGGGGAGTGCATCTACATACCCTTGTAGATCGCGATGCGGAAGTGTTGCAAGAACGCGGATGAAGGAGTCGTACTCGTAGCGATTCAGATCGTGGTTGATTCTGATCTAAGCGCCGAACCACGGCGCCTCCGCGTTCAACACACGTGCAGCCCGGTGACATCTCCCACGCCTTGATCCAGCAAGGAGAGAGGGAGAGGTTGGGGAAGACTCCGTCCAGCAGCAGCACGACGGCGTGGTGGTGGTGGAGGAGCGTGGCAATCCTGCAGGGCTTCGCCAAGCACCGCGGGAGAGGAGGAGGAGGAGAGGTAGGGCTGCGCCAAGAGAGACAGGAAAACTCATGTGTTGGGCAGCCCTAGACCTCAACTATATATAGAGGGGTAGGGGGCTGCGCCCCCTCTAGGGTTCCCACCCCATGGGGTGGCGGCCAGCCCTAGATCCCATCTAGGGGGGTGGCCAAGGGGGGAAGAGAGGGGGGCGCCACTAGGGTGGGCCTTAAGGCCCATCTGGACCTAGGGTTTGCCCCCTCCCACTCTCCCTGCACCTTGGGCTTTGGTGGGGGTGCACCAGCCCACCTGGGGCTGGTCCCCTCCCACACTTAGCCCACGCAGCCTTCTGGGGCTGGTGGCCCCACTTGGTGGAACCCCGGGACCCTCCCGGTGGTCCCGGTACATTACCGATATCACCCGAAACTTTTCCGGTGACCAAAACAGGACTTCCCATATATAAATCTTTACCTCCGGACCATTCCGGAAGTCCTCGTGACATCCGGGATCTCATCCGGGACTCCGAACAACATTCGGTAACCACGTATATCTATTCCCTATAACCCTAGCGTCATCGAACCTTAAGTGTGTAGACCCTACGGGTTCGGGAACCATGCAGACATGACCGAGACGTTCTCCGGTCAATAACCAACAGCGGGATCTGGATACCCATGTTGGCTCCCACATGTTCAACGATGATCTCATCGGATGAACCACGATGTCGGGGATTCAATCAATCCCGTATACAATTCCCTTTGTCTATCGGTATGTTACTTGCCCGAGATTCGATCGTCGGTATCCCTATACCTTGTTCAATCTCGTTACCGGCAAGTCTCTTTACTCGTTCCGTAACTCACATCATCCCGTGATCAACTCCTTGGTCACATTGTGCACATTATGATGATGTCCTACCGAGTGGGCCCAGAGATACCTCTCCGTTTACACGGAGTGACAAATCCCAGTCTCGATTCGTGCCAACCCAACAGACACTTTCGGAGATACCTGTAGTGCACCTTTATAGCCACCCAGTTACGTTGTGACGTTTGGTACACCCAAAGCATTCTTACGGTATCCGGGAGTTGCACAATCTCATGGTCTAAGGAAATGATACTTGACATTAGAAAAGCTCTGAGCAAACGAACTACACGATCTTGTGCTAGGCTTAGGATTGGGTCTTGTCCATCACATCATTCTCCTAATGATGTGATCCCGTTATCAACGACATCCAATGTCCATGATCAGGAAACTGTAACCATCTATTGATCAACGAGCTAGTCAACTAGAGGCTTACTAGGGACATGGTGTTGTCTATGTATCCACACATGTATCTGAGTTTCCTATCAATACAATTCTAGCATGGATAATAAACGATTATCATGAACAAGTAAATATAATAATAACCTATTTATTATTGCCTCTAGGGCATATTTCCAACAATCTCAAGCATAGTTGCCTAGCATACCACTTCAACATATAAATTTGATCCCATAATAGTTTCCCTTTTTGAGTCAAGCGATAATCCTTAAAGTATTCACGTTGATCCAACGTGTCTCCCATTACCAAATTGAATGGGGTTTCTCTGGATTATCAAAGTAGTACATAATATCTGTCACATAACGAGCATTGAGGGTTTTAGGAGGTTCTTCATCTCCATGAGCAGCAGGTACACCTAATTTTTTTGGTATTTCGTGTTCCATATCCATAACTAAAGATAGAGAACAACTAAGAACAGCAAATAAAAATTACTTAGTGATAAAGCAAACAAGCACACACGAGAATATTCACCCCACGCTATTGCTCCCCGGCAACGGCGCCAGAAAAAGGTCTTGATAACCCACAAGTATAGGGGATCAATTGTAGCCTCTTTCCATAAGTAAGAGTGTCGAACCCAATGAGGAGCTAAAGGTAGAACAAATATTCCCTCAAGTTCTATCGACCACCGATACAACTTTACGCACGCTTGACGTTTGCTTTACCTAGAACGAGTATGAAACTAGAAGTACTTTGTAGGTGTCTTTGGATAGGTTTGCATGATAATAAAGAGAGCGTAAATAAAAACTAGGGGCTGTTTAGATAAAGACACTACTAAATTAGTTTTAGTAAAGAGCTTTTTGTCACGAGAAAGTTATTTGTCCCTAGGCAATCGATAACTAGACCGGTAATCACTATTGCAATTTTATATGAGGGAGAGGCATAATCTAACATATTTCTCTACTTGGATCATATGCACTTATGATTGGAACTCTAGCAAGCATCCGCAACTACTAAAGATCATTAAGGTAAAACCCAACCATAGCATTAAAGCATCAAGTCCTCTTTATCCCATACGCAAACAACCTACTTACTCGGGTCTGTGCTTTTGTCACTCACGCCACCCACCATAAGCAAATCATGAACATATTGCAAACCCTACAGCGGGGATCCCTCACACTTGCGCGACACGGAGAGCACCATAGGACAGCACCAATAATAAAACATGCAACTCAAACCAATCTTGATCATCAAATAACCCATAGGACAAAACGGATCTACTCAAACATCATACACTAGTAGAAAAAGGGTCAAATGTCAAGCACATTAGTGCCGGTTTGCTTTTGAGCCGGCACTAATGTGTGCATTAGTGCCCGTTCCAACGGCTAGCCAGCCGCTTTCATTAGTACCGGTTCGTGGCCGACCTTTAGCACCGGTTCGTGCCACGGACCGGTACTAAAGCGAGTGGTGGCAGGATGTTGTCAGTCCGGGGCCCCTCCAGCACCTTTAGTACCGGTTCATGGCAGGAACCGGTGTTAAAGGTCGTCCTACATAAACCCTTCGTCCACCCGAGCTCGCTCTGTTCTTCCCCTTTCCCCTCTCCTCTCTGTTCTTCCCCTCTTCCTCTCGAGCTCATCACACATTTTGCCCAAAATTTGTCAAGATTTGAAGGCCCCCATCCATTCAAATGATCACAAAGGTTAGCAACTTTGTCCTTTCATCTCTCATTGCTAGATTAGCTCTTGCAATGCTTTGTATAGTGATTAATTTATGAGTTTAGTAATTTGGTAGAAAATATATGTGCTAGTATTTGATTTATGCAATTTGTGGTCAAAACTAACACTTAGTTTGCATATGTAGGTGTGGTTTACTTAGTGCCTTCTAAATCTCTGTCGTAACCACAGTCGATCGCCCGCACCGTTCCGTCGCCGGCACCACCTTGTGGTGAGCCTCTTGTTCATGAATGTTTTACATTACCGAATTGATGTTTGTGTGATTTGGATATATAGTTACTCGTATAATTATCTTACCCGTATGTTGTTTGTTATACATAGTGCCATGGTTTTGATATCCGTCCCCGTCGGCCCTCGTACTTGTTATGATTCGGATGTGGTATATTCTCTTTTAAAACTAGTTGTTGCATTTCGTGTTTATGACAAATTATTCCCATCAAGTTGACATAGATATTTTTGTCTAGGAGGTTTGTGAACCGGAAATTCTAACCGACCCTATTGTCGAGAGGTTAAATTTAGTTGAAAGGGAAAACGAGTATTTGAAAGAAAAATTGGAAAGAATTGAGGGGGAGAAGATGGAATTGGACTTGCATGTTGTCGATGTCGTCGATGATCACAAGATCAAGATGGAGAAAATGCGCTTGAAGATTAGAAAGATTAGAAAATATGCCATTGATAGTGAGGCTTGGTATCATTATGCTGTTGGATCAATTGTTACCTTAGTTGCGATCTTGATCGCATTTGTTGTTGCATTTAAATTCTTTAGTTAGAGAGTTATTTGTTTGTTCATTTAAGTCTTGTATGAACTTTATGTATGAACTTGTATTAATTTGGTCTATTCGGTGTTGTGTAAACAAGATGAGCCGACAATGGATGTACGATGACCGATGCTCTCCCGAGTTCATTAATGGCGTGCAAACTTTTCTGCATGCGGCTGAGGCAAACAAGCGGGCGGATGGTTTTATGCCTTGTCCATGTTTAGTCTGTAAGAATGATCACAATTACTCTACGTCAAGAACCATTCACGTCCACCTGTTTAAGTCCGGTTTCATGCCCCACTATAATGTTTGGACCAAGCATGGAGAAAGAGGGGTTATGATGGAACACAATGAAGAAGAAGAGGATGACGACAACTATCCTGGCCATGGGTTCCCTGAATACGATGATACAACAATGGGGGAAGAAGCTGAGCCGGCAATGCGGGAACAAACTGAAGAAGAGGCATCAGATGAGCCCGCTGATGATCTAGGTCGGGCCATTGCCGATGCAAAGAGAAACTGCGCAAGTGATTTGGAGAAGAAGAAGTTGCAGCGCATGTTAGAGGATCACAAGAAATTGTTGTACCCGAATTGCGAAGCTGACAAGAAAAAGTTGGGCACCACACTGGAATTGCTGCAATGGAAGGCAGAGAATGGTGTATCTGACAAGGGATTTGGAAAGTTGCTGGTAATGATAAAGAATATGCTTCCAAAGGACAACTGATTGCCCGAGAGTACGTACGAAGCAAAGAAGGCTGTCTGCCCTCTAGGGTTAGAGGTGCAGAAGATACATGCATGCCCTAATGACTGCATCCTCTACCGCGGTGAGTACGAGGATTTGAACGCTTGCCCGGTATGCGGTGCATTGCACTATAAGATCAGGCGCGATGACCCTGGTGATGTCGAGGGCGAGCGCCCCAGGAAGAAGATTCCTGCCAAGGTGATGTGGTATGCTCCTATAATACCACGGTTGAAACGTTTGTTCCAAAACAAAGAGCATGCAAGGCGATGCGATGGCACAGAGAAGACCGTAAGAAAGACGGAAAGTTGAGAGTACCCGCTGACGGGTCGCAGTGGAGAAAAATTGAGAGAAAGTACGGGAAGGAGTTTGCAGATGACGCAAGGAACATATGGTTTGGTCTAAGCGCAGATGGCATTAATCCTTTTGGGGAGCAGAGCAGCAACCATAGCACCTGGCCTGTGACTCTATGTTTGTATAACCTTCCTCCTTGGTTGTGCATGAAGCAGAAGTTCATTATGATGCCAGTGCTCATCCAAGGCCCTAAGCAACCCGGCAACGACATTGATGTGTACCTAAGGCCATTAGTTGAAGAACTCTTACAGCTGTGGAATGGAGCAGGTGTACGTGTGTGGGATGAGCACATGGGGGAAGAATTTGACCTAAAGGCCTTGCTATTCGTGACCATCAATGATTGGCCTGCTCTCAGTAACCTTTCAGGACAGACAAACAAGGGATACCGCGCATGCACACACTGTTTGGATGATACCGACAGTATATATTTGGACAATTGTAGGAAGAATGTGTACCTGGGACATCATCGATTTCTTCCGAGCAGGCATCCCGTAAGAAAGAAAGGCAAGCATTTCAAAGGTGAGGCGGATCACCGGACGAAGCCTCGCCACCGTACTGGTGCTGATGTACATGATATGGTCAAGGATTTGAAGGTAGTCTTTGGAAAGGGTCCTGGCGGACAACCTGTTCCGAATGAAGCTGACGGACGCGCACCCATGTAGAAGAAGAAATCTATATTTTGGGACCTGCCCTATTGGAAAGATCTAGAGGTCCGCTCTACAATCGACGTGATGCACGTGACGAAGAATCTTTGCATGACCCTGTTTGGCTTCTTGGGCGTGTATGGGAAGACAAAAGATACACCTGAGGCACAGGAGGACCAGCAACGTATGCATGGAAAAGATGGCATACATCAGGGTCATGCCAGCTACGCTCTTACCAAAGAAGAGAAGGAAATCTTCTTTGAATGCCTGCTCAGTATTAAGGTACCGTCTGGCTTCTCATTGAATATAAAGGGAATAATAAACATGGCAGAGAAAAAGTTCCAGAACCTAAAGTCTCATGACTCCCACGTGATTATGACGCAACTGCTTCCGGTTGCATTGAGGGGGCTTCTACCGGATAACGTTCGATTAGCCATTGTGAAGCTATGTGCATTCCTCAATGCAATCTCTCAGAAGGTAATCGATCCAGAAATCATACCAAGGTTAGAGAATGATTTGGTGCAATGTCTTGTCAGTTTCGAGTTGGTGTTCCCACCATCCTTCTTCAACATCATGACGCGCGTCCTAGTTCACCTATGCGAAGAGATTAGCGTTTTGGGTCCTGTATTTCTACACAATATGTTCCCCTTTGAGAGGTTCATGGGAGTCTTAAAGAAATATGTTCATAACCGTGCTAGGCCAGAAGGAAGCATCTCCAAGGGCCATGAAAATGAGGAGGTCATTGAGTTTTGTATTGACTTTATTCCTGACCTTAAGCCGATTGGTGTTCTGAATCGCGGCATAAGGGCAGACTGGATGGAAAAGGCACGCTAGGAGGGAATCAAAAAATATGTATGGACGGGCATTCTCTCACTGAAGCACACTACACAGTTATACAGAATTCCACCTTGGTTGCTCCGTATATGGACGAACACAAGAATTTTCTACGCTCCAAACACCTGGAGCGGTCTGATGACTGGATTACACGTGAACAAACCAGGAGTTTCGCCGGCTGGTTGCAGACACGTACCATGCATGATGCCTCTATTGAAGATGACCTGTACTCGCTGTCCCAGTTACCATCTTCGAATATAATGACATTCAAAGGGTACGAGATAAATGGTAATACATTTTACACGATGGCCCAAGATAAGAAGAGCACCAACCAAAACACTGGTGTCCACTTTGATGCAACAACCAAGACGGGAAAGGAAACATATTATGGTTACATAGAGGAGATATGGGAACTTGACTATGGACGTGATTTGAAGGTCCCTTTGTTTCGGTGCAAATGGGTCAATATGACACGATATGGGGTAACGGAAGACCCGCAGTATGGAATGACAACAGTGGATCTCAACAATCTTGCGTATGCAGACGAACCATTCGTCCTAGCTAATGATGTGGCCCAGGTTTTCTATGTGAAGGATATGTCTACCAAGTCGAGAAAAAGAAAAGATAAGGAATTGAATGCATCATACGATGAGCCAAAGCGCCACATAGTTCTTTCTGGAAAGAGAAACATCGTGGGAGTGGATGACAAGACAGACATGTCAGAAGATTATTAAAAGTTTGATGAAATTGCTCCATTCACAGTGAATATTGACCCGAGCATCCAGTTAAATGATGAAGATTTTCCATGGCTACGGCGCAAAGGGACATACGCGAAGAAAAAGTTTCACACCCAAAGATCTGGGATGTGATCGGCTTCACTATCATCAATTTCTTCTGTGTTTCACACCCAGGAGGGAATCTCTGTAATAGTTAGGGTAGTTATATTTTTTGGCATTTGAAACGCGAAGAAATTTTATGTGCAAACAAATTCTTTCATGCATTTACTGATTTTTTCAGCTAAATGACCCTGAAATCGAAAAGCATTTCAAATGAACTCAGAAAAGGTTGAAAGTTGGCATGGTATCATAATTTGGAAGTTAAGAAAAAAGAATCACTGAAAATCTATTTTCAAAGTTAAGTTATTCACAAACTAGTGATTCACACAAATTTCAAATAATTCAAAATGTAAACTATTCAAATTTGTAAACTACCGGCACTAATAGAAAGTTTGTAATTTTTTGTACCTAAAGCAAAAATATTCACAAAGAAACTCTAAATACAGCAAAAAACAACTCAAAAATAAATAAAACAAAAATAAATAAAGCAAAAAAATAAAAAAATAAAAAATCCCGCCTACTGCGCCACAGCGGCCTGCATACGACTAGAAACCCGACCTGTTGTTGGGCCAGGATGCAGGCCCGCAAAGGCCCAATAGGCCCACAGGGCAGCATAGAACAGGTAGGCCCACAAGGCCTGCAATAGAGAGGAGCTTGAGACAGCTGCCGCAGCGGGGCTTATAAGCAGGTGCGGGCGCCCTTTGGCTAGCGAGGTGGGACTAAACTTGCCCGCACCGCACATGCGCCACCGCACCCCTTTAGTACCGGGTCGTGGCTCCAACCGGTACTAAAGGGGGGTCTTTAGTACCGGTTGGTGCCACCACCCGGTACTAAAGGTGTGCGCTTCCCGCCGCTTCGCCTGGCCAAAACAGACCTTTAGTACCAGTTGGTGGATCCAACCGGTACTAAAGGTGGGTTCTATATAAGAAAACACTTTTAAAAAAATCGGCAGTTCGTTCTCCCTCTGCTTCTTCTCCTCTGCCCCGTCGCCGCCGCCCCTCTTCGCCGCCCCCGTCGCCGCCCCTCGTCGCCGCCCCTCGTCGCCGTCCCCGTCGCCGTCCGTCACCGTCGCTGCCGCCCCAGTCGCCGTCCCCGTCGCCGTCCCCTCTGCCTCGCCGTCCCGTCGCCTCGCCGTCCCGTCGCCTCGCCGTCGCCCGCGCTGTGAGCCCCTCTCCCCGGCCCATCTCCTCCCTCCAATTGAAGCCACCGCGCCGCCGGCGCCGTAGGGTGCACTCGCCCACGCGCGCGCGCACACACACGCACACACACACGCGCACACACACAGGCACACAGAAACACACACACGATTCTGTTTTTTCTGTTTTTTATACAAATGTTTTAGATGAATTAATTAATTAATTAGATTAATGTCAAATAGTATATAGAAATATTAGAAATGTCAGAAATTTTAGAAATGTTAGTTTTATCTAGATGAATTCGATTAATTTCAAATTGTTATAGCAATGTTAGAAATGTTATAGAACTGGTAGTTTTTAGTTTCTTATAATTTTAGTTATAGAAATGTTAGCAATATTTCTGTTTTTTGGTTATAGAAATATTAGAAATGTTATAGAAATGTTAGTTATATATGTAGAAATGTTAGAAATTTTAGAATTAGTTTTAGCTAGATGAATTAGATTAATGTCAAATTGTTAGACGATGACCGATGTTTTTTTTCACTTTCTTATAATTTTAGTTATCACAATCCAATCATTTAAAAAGTGTTACTTTTTGCGGGCATATAGTATTTGTTCTCGACGATGCCCGGCCCGCATCCTCGCCGTCGACCCGTTCGCGACGACGTCCGGCTGACCCATGTCCGGGATTGGGCTCCGCCGGGCTGGCACTGGGAGGTGCTACCTGGAGGGGCGCGCCGCTTGGTGAGGAACTCGGCCTTGGGTCCCGTCGTCGACCGTGATCTCCTTTGGTGGCGTTCACGTGGGCCACATTCGATGTAGAGGGAGCCGGCCCCGCCGGAGGTGGTGCGTCGTCGTGTCAGGGAGGAGGACGAGCACGTCCATCACTACATGGCTGCTATGGACGTCAGGTTCTCCAATACCTGGCAGGTTCTTTGGGCAGATGACCGGAGATATGATCCTGTGATGGTTCCTTGTCTTTGGATGTCCACCACCCGCGCCCCAGGAACCGCGAGTGGCCTAGATTCTTCTATAGTATTCGATCTTTATTAGCTACCTAGCCAGTGATGTATTCAAGATTATATATTATTTGAGACGATGTATTCGAGATTATATATTATTCGAGACGATGTATTCGAGATTATATATTATTCGAGACGATGTATTCGAGATTATATATTATTCGAGACGATGCATATTATGTACTATATGATTCAGTTTTTCCTTATTGATTGCATCCATGCATTGTAATTTGAATACTAAATTGTTTTATATTTCTTCTGTATTAGTTAAATAAAAGCTACGGCGGACAATACCGGCAGAGAGGGCGAAGAGGCCTTGTTCGAGATCATACGCAGCCCTAGCAGGCTAGATGATCTGAATGAAGCAAAAAATGACGGCTCCCAATATCTGAACAATACCAGGGAGGGTGATGATAAGATAGTCGATCTCGACGACCGAGCTGATGAAATCATGAACTATGATTATGATTATGATGACGCAGACAATGATTATGATGACGAATACAATGTTGATCTTGAAATAACAAAGACTACCGGCGAGGTATATTTATATAAGCAGGCATCTAGTGATCATCACATGTTTTTTTATTTGAAGATATATTAACGAATCGATCTTTCTTCTTTCAGCCCTCCGGATCGAGCAAATCTGCTTCTACAGGCAGCAGGACAGTGCGAGGCCCGGGCAAAAAGTTGAAGGAGGGCGTAAAGTACAACATCGATGCCATCAAAGCTAATGGCGAACCACTAGCACCTAAGAACATTGCGAACAAGTTTGTTCGTCAGTGCGGAGTTCTTGTGAAGGATCAACTCCCGATCTCCATTCAAGAATGGAAAGAGCCAGCAAAGAAACGTCCAGATGTTACTTAGGTCGACGACAGAGCAAAAAAATGTTTTGGGAATCTCTCATGGAACATTTCAGCCTACCAGATCATTTCACTGATGCAGATATGCAGAAAGTCAAGGACGCTGCTCTTAGGAAGATGGCAATTGCATTCAACACCCACAAGAAAACTGTATGGGCCAACTACGTCGAATGAGAAAGGAAGACTCCAGAATTCAAGGGAACACTGGAGAAGCAAAGAGAACACTGGCCAGCTTTCGTGAAATTCAACGAATCAGAATTATCTAAGGAACGGTCGAGAAAAAACAAGGCTAATGCCGCAAAAAAGACGGAGTTCCATAGGCTGGGGCCAGGTGGCTACGCGGTGGCAATGCCTAAGTGGGATAAGTCTGAGCAAGAGACAGTGTAGGGGTCACTCCAGTTACTAGGAGCTGGCCCCCCAGGTGCAGAACTCGGTTCTATGCGCATGGGGGCGTTGGACCTGAAGACAGGCCTGGTTTTGAAGAAGGCAAGTCTAAAGAGCCGAAGAGAAGTTACTTCAAGCAATAGAAGATGCTCGAACGGGGGTGTTCATGCCCAACAGAGAGAACGACGAGCTTACGTGCGCCCTGGGAAATCCTGAACACCCGGGAAGAACACAAGGCAAGGGCGTTATTCCCTGGTATGAGGGCTTTTCGGAATGGAACGACGACTACAGGACCCGTGCAAGAAAGAAGATGGAGGAGGAGAAGAAGAGGAAGCTGGAGGAGGAGCAGAGGAAGCAGGACGCGGAACATCTTCAAGGCCTAGAAGCAAGGCACGCGGACTTGGCACTCAAATTCCAGCAGCAACAGCAGCAGATCGACTCACTTAGCCAGGAAAGGGGGTCTCAGCAGCGGCAGCAGCAAGCGGATGATCATCCAGCATTGGATAGCACCGTCCCATCCATGCCGAGAAGCAGCGTTGGTTTCGCCCCGGGCGACGCACTGCTGGATACATACCCTGTGGATGACATCATAGAGAACACTAACTGCGAGCTACACTACAAAATGAAGAACATATCCATGAAGGTGGCGAACGCCGTTGCTTTTACAATTACCCCCGAAGCAACCTTCCATTGCGCCCCGATTCCAGAGGGCTATGCTCGTGTCTTGGTTGATGAGGTGGTGGGCCCATATTCAGGGCTAGAGCTTGACATTCCTGGAGGTGACGACGAGCAAACACTGGGAGAGGCCATACATCGTTTCATCCTATGGAAAAAGGATTGCATCATCTTTCGAAGTCCACCGACACCGCGTCTGCCGACTCCTCCTCGAAGTCCGCCACCGTGTCAGCAGACTCCCGCTCCTCCAAGTCCGCCACCGTGTCAGGCCACACCTCCTGCTTCAAGTCCGGCACTGCGTCAGGCCACACCTCCTGCTTCAAGTCCGACACCGTGTCAGGCCACACCTCCTGCTTCAAGTCCGGCACAGCGTCAGGCCACTCCTCCTGTTCCAACTAAGCCACGTCAGCCGTCTCCGTCACCTAAGCAATCGCAGAAGAGAGACGTCGCAGCTATGGTGCGTAGCGGTACGAGTCGAGGTAGTACAGAAAGTACAGGCGGAGACAAGCGATATAAATATGGTCCAAGCAGCCTCGCTCCTCTTCCTCAGAGGCCTTACGACATGACCGAGGAGCAAAATGATGCAATAGTGCGGGCCGAAGGGACGCTCATTTTCGACCGAAACCGGCAACGCCGCCGAGGGAGAAAGTGCCTGAGGAAAAGATTGACCACTTCATTCGTATGGCTAGACCACCAGCTCCCAAGCCTGTTGAATCAGACTATGAACGCCAAATCAAGAAGGCACATCAAGCACGACTACAGAAAGAAGCGAGCTCGAGCCCCAGCTGGGAGAACAGGCGGCGCAAATCAACAAGCAGCTGTCAAAAAATGCGGGAAAACCGTTCCCCAGCTGGGAGAACAGGCGGCGCAATCGACCCCCCCGCTTGTTGTGCCAACAACACATGAGAGTACGCGCGCCCAATATTATTGTGGGCAAACCGTTTACATTCCCGAGCTGGGCGATGTGGTAATAACCGAGGAGCATATAATGCAGGCTGAAATGCTCAAGATCACTGTTGGACAACTCCTCGAGATCGAGCCCATGCCTCCGCTTAGAGAGAAGGAAATAAAACGGAAATATGTCCGGGGCCAACCTTTGGTCGAGCCCGAGGAGGTCAAGAACCTCCCAACGAGAATGAATGAATTGCACGATTGGTACATGAAAATTACCATGATTTCCAATCGAGAGTCCCTCATGGTGCAAGTCGAGGAAGATCATTACTTCCATAAGAAAGCTCTGGCCATTGAGTATTCAGAACTATTTCAGTTATTCAATCAAGATGCACTCGACAAATCTATCGTCAGTTGCTATTGTCTGTAAGTGATTTCTTTCTGTAATTTAAGTCTCAAGCTAGCTCTAGTGCTCATTGATTGATCATTAATTACCTGTAATTATATATCCTCACTATATATTCTTTTCTGTGGTATTATGCAGGATGAAGATTTATGAAATGAAAAAACTGGACGCTATGGCATTGGGTTCATTGACCCAAATACCGTTAATGAATACACATGGAAATTGGAATGGTGTAGACAAGATGTAGAGAAATGCATGCTAGAATTCTTGAAGCGCCTCAATAGCAATGAAGATATACTACTTCCTTACAACTTCGAGTGAGTCACACTGTCTTGTACTACAAAATCTGGTCTTGCTTACTAGCTAGATGTTAATAAGTGTATAGGGTTTAGGGTTATAGTTGATTAGTGTTATGCACATGCCCGCTTAATTTATACATGCAAATGTATGCGCATGCAGCTTCCACTGGATCTTGTTAGACATTAAAGTTGACAAAGGAAAAGTTGAAGTACTCGACTCACTACTTAAAAAAATAGTGACTACAGCATCGTGAAGGGGATACTCGACAGGTTATTTCAATCATTATTAACTATATCTCGGCCTATTTAGTTCGTCATTTCCTGATATGAACTATTTTTAATAACCCCTTTATTAATTTTCTTTGCCGGCGGGCAGGGCTTGGGCAAAGTACATCAAGGTGACTCCAGGAAAATGGCGACAAAAGCTATGTTGGTATCGACCCGAGGTAAGTAATTAAGTAGTACTAGCTAGCTAGCTACCATCTCTTTAATTCTTGTTTCAATACCATTAATTAATTAACATGCTTGATTAATTATTATCTGATTAAATTCTATTGTCGTAAAGGCCCTGAAGCAGGCGCCGGGGACTGAAGTGTGTGCATACTACGTTTGCGAGAACATTCGCATGATGGCGTCCGAAAGGAGCAGATCTGATAGACAGGACTGGGTACGTTTGCCAGAACACTAATCACAAATCTTACATGATTGTCGATATCTAGTCACACAACTAATACACATGCATATTGATCTCCTTCTTAACAGTTCAAAGAGGTGTGGGACAAGCTCCTATCAGAGGAGCGCATACGAGCACTTCAAGAGGAAATAGCGGGATTTTTGCTCGACCAGGTCATAGATCCCAAAGGAGAATACTATTACCCGCTACCGCCCCCATGAACCACTTGTCATCGTGCTCCGAAGGCACCAAGGCAACATGTAGGAGAAATTGTATATATATATATACATGTGTATGTGTGAATAATTAATGGTGGTTGTGAGACATTCGATTATATATATATGGTCAGTTCTACGAGAAAATCTATTTATATATATGCATAACGTGTACAATATGTAGTATCGTAAAATACCAGCAAACAAAAAAGAATTAAATGGAAAACACAAAATTAATGGAAAAATAAAAATTAACACCAAAAGCCCCCCAAACATTTAGTATCGGTTGGTGCTACCAACCGGTACTAATGGTCTACCAGTACCCAGGCCTGGCTCGTGCCACGTGGTGGCACTTTAGCGCCAGTTCCTGCCGAACCGGTACTAAAGGGGGGCGCCTTTAGTCTCCACTCCATAGTGCTGGTTGCAGAACCGGCACTAAAGGCCCTTACGAACCGGTGATAAAGGCATGTTCTGCACTAGTGATAGGATAGCCATACATCATTGGGAAATAATATATAGCGTTGAGCACCATGTTTAAGTAGAGATTACAGCGGGTAAGAGAGAGGTTACACCGCTGCATAGAGGGGGAAGAGTTGGTGATGATGGAGGTGAAGTTGTTGGTGAAGATTCCAGTGATGATGATGGCCCCGGCGGTGTTCCGGCGCCGCCGGAAGAGAGGGGGAGAGGGCCCCCCTTCTTCTTCTTCTTCCTTGACCTCCTCCCTAGATGGGAGAAGGGTTTCCCCTCTGGTCCTTGCTCTCCATGGCATGGGAGGGGCGAGAGCCCCTCCAAGATTGGATCTATCTCTCTGTCTCTCTCTGTTTCTGCGCTCTCCCCTGCTGCCCTTTCACCGTTTCGTATATATACGGAGATCCGTAACTCCGATTGGATTGAAATCTTCGCCGTGATTTTTTCCTAAAAATAGCTTTCTTGCGAACGTAGAAGGGCATCAACCGCCTTACGGGGAGCCCACGAGGGTCAGGGGCGCGCCCAGTGGGGTGGGGCGCGCCCCCTGCCTCGTGCCTCCCTCGGGCACCGTCTCGCGTGGATTTTCCTTCCCATATTCTCCGAATATTCCAAAAATAATCTCCTTCTGTTTTTGTCCCGTTTGGACTCCGTTTGATATGGATTTTCTGCGAAACAAAAACATGCAACAAACAGGAACTGGCACTAGGCACTGGATGAATATGTTAGTCCCCAAAAATAGTATAAAAAGTTGCCAAAAATATATGAAAGTTGTAGAATATTGGCATGGAACAATCAAAAATTATAGATACGACGGAGACGTATCTTGATGCCCCTACATCATCTAGTGAGAAACAATCCTTCAATGAAGAAATGAGCCTAATGGTGAAGAACTTCAACAACTTCTACAGGAGTAGAAGCAAGGAAAGAAGTTCCAAGTCAAGGTCCTACAATGACAAAAGATCTTCTAGTCATGAGCGTAATTGCTACAATTCTGGAAGACCCAGACACTATTCCAATGAGTGTACGGCTCCCTACAAAATAAGAGAGGATTCTCCCAAGAGAAGAAGTAGGAGAGAAGAATCACCATCAAAAGAGAGAGGAGTAGAGATGATAGTCATGAACAAAGACCCACTCGGAGAAGCAAGGATTCGGAGAGGAAGGACAAGTCATCAAGGAGCTACACAAAACGAAGACATCAAGCTCATGTTTGTGAATGGGTATCCGGCTCCGACTCCGACCATCACTCCGAAAGAAGTTATCACTCCGACTCCGAATATACTCAAGACGAAGGTGTTGCCGGACTAGCACTTGTGACAACCAACTCCTATGACAGATTTGACTCACCAAATGAAGGAATTGGAAGATGCTTCATGGCTAAAGGTCCAAAGGTAACACACCCCGAGTATGTTGATTTCAATAGTGATGAAGATGATTTGCTAGCAGATGATGATTTACTTGTTGACAACTCTAGTTACGAAAACTATGATGAACTTGCTATTAATCATGATAATCAAGATAAAACGAATGACGATGATAAGAAGGAGATTGAGCGTCGAACTAAAGAACTAAACACTCTTAAGTTAGCTCATGAAACTACCTTGGAAGATCATCGAGAACTTTTAAAGACTCATGAGAAGCTACGCTTTGAAAAGCTCAACCTTGAGCAAGAGCATGAGTTCTTAAAAGCAATCAATGATGATCTTCGCAAGAAAAGTTCTTCTTACATTGCCAAGCGTTTACTCTTGTCTACTTACATGCCACAAGTTAAATCTAGCAATAAGAACAAGAAAGATTCTTCCTCTAGTAGTAACAACAATCATGCAAAATCCAATATTGTTGCTTCTAGTAGTTCTCTTGATTCCACTAATGATTCTCTTAGCCAAGTTACACTTGAGCAAGAAAATAGGTTATTGAAGGGAATTATAGAGAAAGGTGTTTACAAGAGCCTTGCCGGGAGTAAGCAATTTGAAGAAATTATACGCAAGCAAGGAAGACACTGGAATAATCAAGGTGTTGGTTTTGAACGAAAGTTCAATGCCAATGGAGTTGAGTGGGAAGAAGATCAATACCCCAAGACGAAGTTTGTTCCTCAACAAGACAAGTATGATCCTACTTCTTTCCAAGGAACACAAGATCAAGATGATCTTCCACCACAAGACCACAAGCTAAAAGGCAAGGACAAGCTTCAAGAGGAGATTGATGCATTTGAAGAAGCTCCTAAGGCCTTGGTCAAGTGGGTTCCCAAGACTACATCAAGTTCTATCTCATCAAGTACGACTACAACTCCAAGGATTCCCATCAAGATGGTGTGGATCCCGAAGAAGAAGAACTAGAGAGTTCTTGAGGGTGACTCCGCCAACATACTTCACTCTTATCATTTTGGCAGTGACAAGTGCAAACAACTTCCATATCTTGCACTAGTTCAAGGAGTCACAAACCCTCTTGTTGGTAAGACAAGGGATAAGGTAACCTAATGCGTTCATGGACATCATCTTGTGTGAATATCACTCTATGTCTATGGATATCCTTGTTTGTTCCTTGTGGGACTAACCCGTGTAGGTATTGAAAGTGCAACTCACTCCAAAGGATTGCTCCGAATGATCTACATCAACAATGAGCACCAACATCTTCAACACCTACATGAAGTCATCATCGACAAAACCCAAGGTTAGTTCATCCCTCTTAGGGGAAATATCACATCTAGGGGGAGCTTTACTCTAATCAATTGAGCTAAAGAAACTCCAATGGTGTGAGCACAACAATGCTTTATGTAAAAGTGGAAACCCCACTTGTGCTTAAACGATGAGTATGACCTATGATCAAATGTTCTCATTTGATTCGTAAGTCAATATACTCATATATAGATGGCCTAGTCATCGCCAAATTGCTTGATAGATGCTAGAGTGTTTGTGCATGTTTGTCACATATTTCATTTGTCAATTTATTGTGTGAGCATGTTGGACGCATATTTTACTCATTCGAGGACATCCATTTGTTGCTTTGATTGTTTGGATTTTTCTCTTTTGCCAAATGGGTGGACAAGAATGCCTAAGAACTCCCTCTAGCTATCTATGCTTTCCTCGTCTCAAACTCTATTCATGCTACATCACAAAGTTTGATCAAGTCAGATTCGAACCACTCTGTGTGAGGAGCACTCGGAGTCCCTGATTCGTCATAAACTTAAACTTCCAAAACCTCCTTGTGCATTTTGGTCTGACCGATTCACCCTTTTCGGTCATACCGAGATCACTAAGTTGATCTAGGTTTTCAATCTCGGTGCAACCGATTAGAACTTTTCGGTCACACCGAGTTGCAGTAACTGCTCACAGTTTTGCATCTCGGTGCCACCGAGTTGTTCCACTCGGTCACACCGACAGGGTCAGGTTATATATACTGACGGGTCAAATTTTGGAAATTTTTCCAAAACCCTTCACCCGCGCGTGACCTGCTCTGCCTCCTCGGGTCTCTGGATCATCCTCTCGCCGCCAGCGGCCTCCCGCCGCTGGTCTCCACCGCCGTTAATGGCACTCTGCCCCGCCGTTGCCGCCGTAGCAAGTTCAGCGCCGAAGTAGGGTATGAACTTGATCTTTGTGCTATTCATTAACTCCGATTCATAGCACATTGCTTTGCCATGATTCTGTCCACATATGAAATCATCCTGTCCAGCGAAAGCATCCCGTAGATTAGATTTGATTTGAAAATTTAGGGTTAGGTCTCCGCCGAACTCATCTCGGATCGACCGAGTTATAGAAATCGTTCTCACCGATTTGGCTTAGGCCATTGCACATGCGTTTTCGGTCTGACCGAAAATTGCAAATCGGTGTGACCGAGTTCGATTCTCTGTGAAACCCTAGCAGTCTCGGTGCCGCCAAACTGTGACTCGGTCTGACCGAGTTCACTAGTTTAGGTTCCAAAAGCTGCTTCGGTATCACCGAGTTTACAAATTGGTAGATCCGAAATGCTTTCTGTGAACAACTAAAACTAAGTTTTTAAGTCATATGTTTTGCAAAAACTCTATACTTTGTGATGCTCATCTACTCTACCTCATCTACAACCTGTTCACAGGGTCTGCTGACAGTTTGCCTTCAAGATGTCTGATCAAAGTGATAGCCAGAACAAGTCTGAGGAACAGGTGCAGATGAGTGAGGGCTCAGATCCCTCCAGCACTTCTGATGATCGAAGTAGGAGCACTCCAAGCAACTTGCCAAAGGCAGCAACCAGATCCGGAAAGAAGAGAACCTCAGATTCTGAGGATGAGGACTATGTGGCTGTTGAGGATGAGGCCACTTCAAGGAAGAAGGTGCTGAAGAAAAGAGTATGGCACAACTGCTGCAAGTAAGCCAGGACTGAAAACAAAGGCACCAGCAAGGAGAATTCCTATGTCTAAGGCCAGAGCCTCTACTCAAGAGACAATGGAGTTCACTCTTGAACCCAAAGAAGGTGGTGAAGGCAAGAAGAGGAAGGAAAGGGTCAAGAAGACCATTGCCAGGGTTATTGGGAAGTCCTCAATGGCGAGATCACATGATGAAGAGGAAGAGGATGCTGCACCAGCACCCAAAGCTCAGAAGCTTATGGGAGATGCAATCAGATCAGGGGCTGCTCCATCAAAGCCCAAGTCTGCTCCCAAATCTCAAACTCAGAAGCCCCCAAAACCCAAGAGGAACACCAGGAGTATTCCAGCTGAGGAAAATAACAAGGCCCCAGTGCCTGAAGCAGCAGCAGAAGAAGAAGATTCTCCTGTCTTGAGAAAGTTGAAGCCAAAGATCCCTGACCATAATGATGCACATCGTGTTGCAGAAGATATGAGGATCAGAAAGGATGCAGGACTGAGACTCTGGAGACAGTCTGATCCATATGCTGTCAGGAGGAGAACAACAGTTGATTACAGGTTCCACACAAAGGAACAGCAAGATTTCTATGAGACTATCCTGCTTGACAAGAAGCCCATAGTATGTGACATGAGATGGGTAGACTGGGAATACATCAAAGAAAATGAAGATCACTATCCAGGAGTCTATGACAGCTTGAAGGCTTGTGGAGTAGATACATTTGTTGGACAGAAGATCACCAAGTGGAATGATGAGCTGATCATGCAATTCTATTCTGCAACCCATTTCTATCCAGATGGTAGGATTATATGGATGTCTGAGGGTACTAGGTACCAATCCACAGTTGAAGAATGGGCCAAGCTGATCAATGCCCCTGAAGAACATGAAGATGACTTGGATGTGTATGCCACCAAGAAGAAAGACCACAACACAATGGCCAACATGTACAAGGAAATCCCAGATAAAGCTTTGGAGACTCACAAGCTTGGATCTGTACACTTCTTGTTGTCTATTCTGCCTACCATCAAATGGATCCTTAGGCACACATTGCTACCCAAGTCTAGAGATCACAAGATGATCAGAGGACATGCTAACAATTTGCTACACTTATTTGATGTGCCTTAGAAGTTCAAAGTGATGAGTCTGATTGTGGAAACAATCAAGAGGACAGGTGCTGACCAGAAGAGAAGCTGTGGGTATGCTCCACACATTCAGGAGCTCATCAACTCCAAGATGGGCACAGGTACATACTTGTTGGACAAGGAGCACCTTCCTTTGCATCCTGATTTTGAAGACAACACTGTTGTGATGAATGAGGAAGACCCCACATCTGTGCAAGCACATGAGAAGAGAGAGAAGGCATGGGCAGAGAAAGCTGCAAGGATGCCAACTATTGAAGAGGCATCTCAAGTGTTCTTGAAGACCAAGCAAGATCAGCTTGGATATCTGATCCAATCCACCTTGAGGATTGAGAAGGGCTTGGCCACCCTGACTCAAAACCAGGAGAGCTTGGAGAGGATCATTGAGCAGAAATTCTATGATCTTGATGTCAAAGTAACTGAGATTCAGTCAGCAGTTGAGCAACTACAGGAGGAAGTGGAGGAGAAGTTGGGCAAGTCAACTACATATGCTTTTGCTAGAGTGCCCCGAAACCAGAGGTCTGCTGCAGTGCCAGTCACAGAAACTAGAGCTACAGCATCAGCTCCAGTAGATACAGCTCCAGTGCCACCTCCAGCAGCCACTCCACCAGCTCCAGCTACATCAACAGAAGCTTTCGTCCTTGGAGTCATCTCTACACCACCTACCGAAGATCAAGCCTGAGAGACGTTTAGTACTATGCATTTTTGAACATTTTGGTAACTTGTTGCCAAAGGGGGGTAAAAATGTATAGATCATAGGCTTCGAGAGAGAGTGTTGCTTTTTGTCTCTCTTGCTATTTTGGTCGAACTATTTTATTGCGTGCTTGTGTGAGATACCTTATGTCCTTGTGAGATACTTATTGATCATGTGTTTGATCATATGCTACCTTAATGCTTGTTGGATGATATTATCTCTCATATCTCATATCATTATATGATCATTCACTTGCTTGGTGATGAGTGCATGTTTTTAAGTTATATCATTTTGAGCGCTCCACCAAGATGTATGTGACATGGAAGAGTAACCCATGATCCTAATCGATTGTGCATTTGCATTCAAAAGCAAATTTCTAAATAATGCACAAATTTAGGGGGGGGGGGGCTCTTGCTTATCACATACATCTCAAAGCGACGATGTTTTTCAATCTTATGATCATTTGTCGAAGCTTTGATCTATATGTTTTCATCAATTACCAAAAAGGGGGAGATTGAAAGTGCAACTATCCCTGAGTGGTTTGGGTAATTCCTAACAACATATAGCTCATTGAGCTAATGCTATTTCAAGATAATATTTCAGGAAAGCTCAATGTTTGGTATAGCATGGGTAAAGAAAGTGGACCCCTCAAAATACTAAGGACAAAAGGATTGTCTCAAGCTCAAAGCTCAAGATTCTGCATTTTCTATTTTTAGTGATCCAAGATCACATTGAGTCCATAGGAAAGCCAATACTATTAAGAGGGGGTGAGGTGTTGCTTAATGAGGTTCTTGCCCAAAATGCTTAGTGATATGCTCCAAAACCCTCAACTACTTTCTCATATCCAAATATGTCCCAAACCAAAAGTCAAACTCGGCCCCACCGATTTGATCTATCCGGCGCCACCGAGTTCTCTTGACATAGCCACTGCCACAAACCCTAGTCTTTTCGGTCTCACCGATAGGGATCTCGGTCTCACCGAGATGGGTTTGTAATCTCTATGTTTCCCTTCGTAATGTTTCGGTCTAACCGAGATGAGCGATCGGTCCCGCCGAGATTGCAATGCAAACTCTCTGCTTCCCTTTCGTAACGTTTCGGTCCTATCGAGTTTAGCGAATCGGTCCCACCGAGTTTGCCTGACCAACTCTCTGGTTAGCTTAGTACCAAATCGGTCCCACCGAGTTTGTGTAATCGGTCTCACCGAGATTACGTTATGCCCTAACCCTAATGACATCGGTCCCACCGAGTTGACATGTCGGTCCCACCGAAAATCCTAACGGTCGCATTATGAACCAAATCGGTCCAACCGAGTTCTCTGAATCGGTCCCACCGAGTTTGGTAAATTGTGTGTAACGGTTAGATTTTGTGTGGAGGCTATAAATACCCCACCACCCACTCTTCACTCGTGGAGAGAGCCACCAGAACATGCCTACACTTCCAACATACATTTTCTGAGAGAGAACCACCTACACTTGTGTTGAGGTCAAGATATTCCATTCCAACCACATAAATCTTGATCTCTAGCCTTCCCCAAGTTGCTTTCCACTCAAATCATCTTTCCACCAAATCGTATCCTATGAGAGAGAGTTGAGTGTTGGGGAGACTATCATTTGAAGCACAAGAGCAAGGAGTTCATCATCAACACACCATCTATTACCTCTTGGAGAGTGGTGTCTCCTAGATTGGTTAGGTGTCACTTGGGAGCCTCCGTCAAGATTGTGGAGTTAAACCAAGGAGTTTGTACGGGCAAGGAGATGGCCTACTTCGTGAAGATCTACCCTAGCGAGGCAAGTCCTTCATGGGCGACGGCCATGGTGGGATAGACAAGGTTGCTTCTTCGTGGACCCTTCGTGGGTGGAGCCCTCAGTGGACTCGTGCAACCGTTACCCTTCGTGGGTTGAAGTCTCCATCAACGTGGATGTACGATAGCACCACCTATCGGAACCACGGATAAAAAATCTCCGTGTCTACATTGCGTTTGCTCCCTCCAAACTCCTCCCTTTACCGTCATATGAAATTGTTTTACATTCCGCTGCTATACTCTTAGAATTGCATGTGTAGGTTGATTGCTTGACTTGTGCTAAGTTGCTAAAATCTGCCAAGAATTAAAATTGGGAAAAGCCTAGATTTTTATTTGGTCAAGTAGTCTAATCACCCCCCCCCCTCTAGACATACTTTCGATCCTACACTCCCCAGCTGGGCAATCTGGTAATAACCGAGGAGCATATAATGCAGGCTGAAATGCTCAGTATGACTGTTGGACAACTCCTCGAGATCGAGCCCATGTCTCCGCTTAGAGAGGAGGAAATAAAACGGAAATATGTCCGCGACGAACCTTTGGTCGAGCCCGAGGAGGTCAAGAAGCCCCCAACGAGAATGTATGAATTGCATCAATGGTACATGGAAATTTGCAAGACCCACAATCTACAGTCCCTCATGGTGAAAGTCAAGGAAGAGGATTACTTCCATAAGCTAGCTCTGTCTATTGAGTATACATAACGTTTTCAGTTATTCAATTATGACGCACTCAACAAATCTATCATCAATTGCTATTGTCTGTAAGTGATTTCTTTCTGCAATTTAAGTCTCAAGCTAGTTGTAGTGCTCTCGTTGATCATTACCTGTAATTATCCGCACTATATTCTTTTATGTGGTATTATGCAGGATGAAGATGTCCGAAATGAGAAAAGCTGGACGCTATGGCATTGGGTTCATTGACACAAATACCATTAATGAAGAGACATGGTCATATGAACATTATAAACAAGAAGTAGAGAATAACATGCTAGAGTTCTTGAAACGCCTCAATACCAATGCAGATATACTACTTCCTTACAACTTCCAGTGAGTCACACTGTCTTGTACTACAAATTCTGTTTTTGTTACTAGCTAGATGTTAATAAGTGTATAGGGTTTAGGGTTAGTTGATGAGTGTTATGCACATGCCCGCTTAATTTATACATGCAAACGTGCGCATGCAGGTACCACTGAATCTTGGTAGACATTAAAGTTAAAGAAGGAAAAGTTGAAATACTGGACTCACTGGTTAAAAAACCTAAAGAGTACTCAATACTGAAGGGGTAGTCAACAGGTAATTTCAATCATTATATATATGTCCTGATATCAACTAATTAATAACTCATTCATTCATTTTCTTTGCCGGCGGGCCGGCAGGGCTTGGCAAAAGTTCATCAAAGACGTTCCAGGCCCATTCAGAGAAAATCTGTATTGGTATCGACCCACGGTAATTAATTAAGTAGTACTAGCTAGCTAGCTACCATGCAATCTCTTTAATTCTAGTTTCAATAACATTAATTACCATGCTTGATTAATTATTATCGGATTGAACTCTATTCTCGTACAGGCCATGAAGCAGGAGCCGGGGAATGATTTATGTGCATACTACGTTTGCGAGAACATTCGCATGATGACGTCCGAAAGGAGCACATCTGATAGACAGATATGGGTACGTTTGCCAGAACACTATACACAATTTTTACATCATTATCGATATCTAGTCACACAACTAATACATGCATATTGATTTCCTTCTTAACAGTTCAATGAGGTGCGGCAGAAGCTCCTACCAATGGATCGCGTACGAGCAATTGCAGAGGAATTAGCGGGATTTTTGCTCAACCAGGTCATAGGTCCTAGAGGAGAATTCCATTACCCGCTACCGCAGTAATGCCTCCATGTAGGAGAACTTGTATATACCAAATTGTATATATATACATACATGTGTATGTGTGAATATGGTGGTGCGAGACATTCGATGATATATATATATATATATATATATATATATATATATATATATATACATATATATATATATATATGTATATATATATAACATGTACAATAAGTAGTATCGTAAAATACCAGCAAACGAAAAAGAAATAAATGGAAAACACAAAATTAAAGGAAAAAGAAACCCTCAACCCAAAACCCCCCTAACCTTTTAGTACCGGCTGATGTTACCAACCGGTACTAAAGGTCTCCCCGTCCCCGGCGCCGGCTCGTGCCACGTGGTGGCCCTTTAGCGGCGGTTCGTGCATAACCAGTACTAAAGGTGGGGGGGACCTTTAGTCCTCACCCTTTAGTGCCGGTCCCTTACGAACCGGTGCTGTAGCCCGGTTCTGCACTAGTGAGATTTTGATCTTTCGGAGGTGGATGAATTGACCAAGGAGGTGAGATGGTTTTCAGGGGCTTTCGAGAGTTCACACCCACAACACAATTTTGCCATGCTGTCTTCTCAAATCCATGTGCAACTCGTGTTTCTCAAAAAAAAAGTTGCAACGCGTGGTCGTTGGCGTGGGCGGTAACCTTCAAGGTTAGTGAGAAAAAATGATTTAACAAATAAGGTTGCACGAAAAGTGGGTGAGCCACCTAAGCAATGATTGTCGATGAGGGAAGAATAAACCCGACGAGTGAACATGATCCTGCTGACTGCGAGTGGGGTGACTATCTTTTGTGGAATTTTGAGTCGCCCGGGAGCAGTCAACCTGAGGGTCGAGGCAGGGTGATATATGCGGAAGAAGCAGAGCTCATGGTAGAGGAGATAGATGGAGAGGAGTTAGAGGGGGAGAGGAGGCATATGAAGGATATGGGGCCGCAGGGCCGGTCTTGAGATTTCGGGGCCCCGGGGCGAACTAAAAATTGGAGGCCCTTAATATACAAGTCATTGTAATATACATATATACATAAATTCTCTAAAAACATATATATAAATTATTATCAGTAATATTTAAATGCAACCAAAATCAGTATGTGTATCAAATAATTTATACATATTACCTTAAAATTTTCTTCTAACATTCCTCGATGCAAAGTCACTTATGATGGGGTTAATGTCAATCTCATCCAATATTTTTTTCTCGATGCATAATGTAGCCAAATCATTTAACCTCTCTTGAGTCATTGTTTTGACCTCAAATAATTCTTCGATAATTTCATCTACGAAATGCTTCTTTCCGCCGATGCGACCGCCACAGGCATAATAAATAAGATGCGATAGGCAATGGAGATATTAGGATAACAATCCACTTCTCTCACATTCCGAAAATCTCCATAGCAGATTTACACCATCTGGCAAAGTGAATCTCATAATCTTCAATTCAGAAATAAGATCGTATACCCCAACATCAGATGAACCATTAAGAGAGAAAGTTTCTACAAATTTTGTGCAACATTCTTCAAGTTCATTGTCACTTAATGACTTCAGGAAAAAGGGTAATTTATTAATATCAAGAAGATATCAATTACACCCAACCTCTGCACCAACAAGTTGCCTAAGAACATCTAGGATGCACACAACTAAAAAAGAAAATAAAAAGAGGAAAAAAGAGAAAAAAGGACCTGCCACGTTGATCAATCACCCGCAGTAGTAGCACTCTAACCACCCCCAAAGACAACACCCGAACTAGCAAGAAGGTTCTCCAAAAGCAATGGCTTGTGGAAGGAAACAATGCACAAGCGTTGTCGTTGCCCGATCAAAGATCGTAGGTTTTCACCATGGAGAATGATCGCGTTCCCAAAGCAATTCCTTCAACAAGGCCACTGTCAAGCACAACCAATAAAGGCCAGACCTTAGGTTTTCACCCAGGAAATCACGACTCGGTACTCAAAAAGCACCACCAACAAGGAAGTCCTCCAATGTTGCCGTCCCCACTTGCAGAGGCTAATACTACAAGTCGTACCAACAGGCTCATAGGAACTCGTGCCCGGTCTGGACGGGAACATATCCCGCAAGCGAAGTCTGAACAACTGCCTATGAAGCAAAGTCTTCATCGCATCCAAGACCCCGTCTTCGCCACTTGCAGGTCCTCCACTCACGCCATGACATTCTCCGCATGTGTTGATCCCTCAAAAATCTTGGTGCAGACATGTCCTAAGGTGTCAAAAAAAAATAGAGCTTCGCGATACCCTAGTGAAGCTGGTTATGCTGATTGCGGGTGCGCACGACCAGCCCCTATCCAATCAAGGTGTCCAAAGAGCGCCATATATGTCAGTCCTTGTTTTTCTTCGAAGGAGAAGTTTGGAACTCACCGATGGCCAGACCAAAGAGGACTCATCATATGTATAATGATGACTGCGTGCGAAGACCACTAGGGCCACTGCCCGACCGATTTTCCGCGAGACATGAAATCCCAAGGTCAACCATATCTCGACGCCCACCTCCGGCGGAAGGAGGAGGCCCCCGCCGCCATGTTCGGGGCCGCTGCCCCGGAGCCCAAGTTATGCGCAAAGCCGCAGATCATTGATGTCGCAAAGATGCATAAGTTCTTTAAAGCTATCATTCAAAGAAGTGATCGCCATATCAACCAAAACATTAAAATATTTAACTCGAAACGCCTTCTCAGCTTCTAGAATTTCTTCTTGACAATCACTTTCATCAAACTGTTTCTTCCTCCTAGCATGATGTTTCAACGGAAACAATGGCTCTATTCCCATTCCAGTTGCAATACATTTAGCAATGCTCAAACTTAAAGAAAACCCATCATCTCTGTACTTCTCAAAATATTGGTTTATACCTTTTATTTGCTTCAAACCGGAGTCAATGCACATGGTTGACGATTGCCATATCTTGCTGACTTTATTTACAGCAAATAGAATATCATGCCAGATAATCATACCAACTAGAAACTCAAAGCGACCAAGTGCATTAAATAAATTTTATCCCCAGAGCCAGATAATATTGCTTACTTTATTTACTGCAAATAGAGTATCATGCCAGATATCAAGCCACTGAGTTAAGGTAGCACTTTAAACATCCCTAAGCCAGAAGTGTCATCCACTTTCAAGAACCCCAGAACTCCTCAATTTTTATTTTGCCATCAGACAGATTAACACATCAAACTAAAAAAGTCATTTGTTCTTGATGACTAACATCAGGGGTACAATCTAGGATAACAAAGAAATACTTGGCCTCTTTAACCACCTTTATGATAGAACATGTGATGTTAGAAGCCAAAAGAGATATCAACTCATTCTGTACTTTATGACTGAGATAATGATAACGGATTTCTTTGTGCTCAATACGTCTAAGGTGATCTTGCGTTACCATGCCAAATTCTGCAATCATCTCAATGCAAGCTAAGAAATTACCATTATCATCCTTGTAAAGCTTCTTGCTATTTCCACAAAAAGCCAAGCTGCGTTTACCAAGATATTACACAACTGCTATTATTCTTAACAGAACTTTCCTAACACGTTCTTTCTCCTTTGTTATTTGATGTTGCAATTCCTTGTCAATAGTTTCCTCCTTCCGCAGTCTAACCCTCAATTCATTCCACTTGTTCATGTTATTAATATGCTTGATTCTATTTTCATGTTCTTTAAGCTTCTCACTAATATGCCTCCAATGTCCTAATCCATCACGTGCTAAGGAACTCTCACACCTGTTGGTGCTAGACTTGAAGATCTTACAACAGAAGCAAACAACTTTATTGACATCTTTTGAATAAACTAGCCATTTCCTATCATGTTCCTCTCCATTGCATAATTTTCTATGATAATGAGCGCACGAAAAATGTCTTCCTGCATCATCTACATGGTATTCCATTTTTCCCTCTCTGATAGGCCCTTTCTCAACTAAGACATCTCTTGCTTTATTATCAAGATTATGCCAATTTCATGGAACATAAATATCGGCAGTATAAACTGGTTGTTCATCAACACTGCATGTGCATCCGACAAATTACCTACATTCTCAGAGCCACTTACATTGTCATCACCGAACATTGGAGTTGATATTTCCTTCTTGCTGATCAGAGTCCGAATTTTCATTAGTTTGTTGCTCTTCCACTATGGCAACAATCGCCAACGCATCATCTTTGGCGAACTAGTGGAAGCACTAATATTACATGGCTTGAGAAATCTGTGAATACCTCCGCACTGTTAGTGTATCAATTTATTCAATTCCTTCTTTTTCTTTTTTCCTTTTGTCGCTACCCGATGGATATTTCCTCTTGGTGGGCGGCATGAGAACAAACACAATGCTGAAAAAAAAATATTGTATCAATTGTTGAACGGTGCGAGCCCTGAACCAAAGAATTTTAGTATGAATAATATACCTCAATACCTGATGTCCTGATGGTCGAACTTCAGTAGTCTGTACGTGTCTAGAATCTGCAGATGACTGAGAGTAGGAGAGCAATTGAGCAAAGGCCAAACGAACGTGAAGATGGGGGCCCCAGAATTGAAATTGGTGGCGAACATAATCAGATTAGGAAGGAAATTACCAGGCGACGGAGAGGTTGAAGTGCGTCTCTGTGTGTGTGTGGCGTGTACGGCGTTTGCGCTCCGTCCAGCCGTTGATCGCTCGCTATCTTTCCTTTTTCTCTGAGGATCTCTCGCTATCTTTCCTTTTTTTTCTTGAGAACACCATATAACATTATTTAAACAATGTTTGTAGGGATACAAGCTATAGGTGGGGGTGAGGTGAGCCAAACATGGCGCCCACTCTCCAGAGAAGTAGCAGCTTTCACTAGACTATGTGCTTCAATATTGCATGCTCGATTTTCATGACTAATGGACACCTCCTGGAACAACGCCTTTTTCGCGAGAATCTCCTTGATGATTAAGGCATAACTGCATGGGTTATCCTCCTTGATGTTGCGAACCACTTGTATAGAATCCGTAGCAATTTTTAACCGTGAGAGGTTTAGATCAAGAGCTAGCGACATTGCCTCACTGCATGCAATGGCTTCAAGTGTCGCTGGATGTGTAAGACCTTCAAAAACAATGGAGGACGCGCCCAGGAAGGTACCGCTCACATTACGGCAAATTGCACTTACAGCTCCCTTCCGTTCTCCTCTGTCTATACCTCCGTCAACATAAATTTTGGCACTTCCCACAGCAGGAGCTCTCGCTATCTTTCCTGAGAACAAAAGACTCGATCGCTGGCCGCTGGTATCGGGCGATCGGCCTGCTACTCCCGCGGGTCAGACTGCAGCCAGTACTATGGGCCATAGGCCTACATACATACCAAAGTTGAGGAAGCAAATAAGAACAAAGGTGCATGCAAAATGTTTGTAGCCGAGGATGGTGGCCGGAACAGTTGTACTTCTTGAGAATGGAGGTACTGTTGTAGCTCTGGGGACCGAGGGGGTTTGTTCTACCCTAGTAAAGCGTCGATCATCAAAAGAAGAATGCGAGGAGAGGATGATGGTATGGACAAGAGCGATCCGGTAAGTTAGGCGGCCTATTATGCGGAAGGCTGCCAAGATCAGTGAGGACTTAATGTTGGAAGTGTTGTGGGATTGGTGATCCGACAACTATTCCGGGGCTCCTACGGCACAGTGCGACGTGGATGGTTTGTATTGTCGAGACACAGCTAGTGCTCAAAGTTGTTAAGCACTACGAATGGAAAATTATCCACTACGTTCTGGTTGCATAGCAAAAAATCCTAGCGCTACATAGGAGGTGTTCGAATCTTAAATATGACACTAGAAGAAAACATGCGCCTTGCCGCGCTGATTTTCATTATCATTATAGAAACTCTGTTCTTTTAGGTGGGCTCTTCATGCCTTTTAATGGCCGAGGAATGTTTTCTTTGCACTGCCAATGTGTACTGTCAAAACATAGAGAGAAAAAAAATTATGAATCTTGCCACCTGTTAGAAGGATGGAGAGGGATTGGTGAAATTGATGTTTATTGCTTGAGCCTCGTGGGCATATATATAGGAGTACATGGTCTTCTGCAGACGAGCGCGGCTGGCTCGAGGGAGTAGGCGACGACGGTCTTCTGCGTATTTGCGTATACACCCTCAAGAGCACTCCCATAAGGCAGATAGGTACTATGCTTTTATGTCGTCGTTGCTCTTGGCCTTCACATTCTACTCCCCAGTACTGGCAACTAAGTATTGAGGAGCCCTCTGGTGCAATTTATATTGCAACTCTTGCCAGGTTAAGTGCGAAGGCCTAAAGTAGCAACTAAAGAAAAACTAAATTAACCAGATATAAAAAGAGAAAAATGAAATTAATAAAATATGACAATAGGAAATCCAAGAACCAAATATGACAACAGAAAATCAAATGATACGCAGCAACCAGCGGAAAGCTCACATAATGAAGATTTAAGCACTCCTAAGTTATGACATTATATCACAAGCAACCACCAATACGCAGGCACGAAAGGAAATACAAGGCAACTAATAATGTTGTGCGGAAACCTATTCCATTCAGACGATCATAATAAGTAAATTTGGGAGTTTAGATTTTTCTATGCATTAGCTCTGACGGGCCATCTAGCATTAAACAGGGACTTTCTTGAAAAAAATAGCATTCCAGTTCGAAACAAGGGGCACTAACAATCAGGTTTAAATTGGAAAAAAATAGCATAGCATACTGAATATAAAGAACATGTATAGCTTTGTACATCATAGTCACATCCTTCATTAAGGATACCTCTTCATCACTGATATATGCTAGTTTACCATTTGCAATGATTATTGGTCCCACACCAACCAAGATACAAATGATACATGAGTTAAAAGGCATCAATTAAGATGGGAAACAACATTGTTACCAATATTGATGATGTCCCCAGAAACAGTAGGTTATCAGCTTCATGCTAAGAATTTAATAGTTGCTAAGTTAAAGCTGTGAGGTAATCAAGATACTGTATGAATACATTATGTCATATTCTTCTGGAATCAATGCATTATACTATTACCACCCACTAGAGTATTGCAGTAAGATTCAAAATTTATAAAGTTAGAAATTTAACCTTGGTAAACTTAATGGATGTTGGTAGTTCTTACTAGAGAAATGCTAGAACCCAGGCCATAGCCTTTCTAGAGAAGTTCGTCCAAAAAGACAACAGTTATGCCAGCAAAGAAATGTTGAAGTTGAATGAATGGAGTGGAATATTATGCCCTCTTCCTAGTTGGCTTACATTCTAGACAAATCATATGGCACAACTTCCCCAATAGGCAATAGTAATCAGAATAGTGTAGTTGGATAACTTTTTATTATAGTTGGATAAAGAATCAACCATATCTAAGTGCATCCCCTCCCACGACTACATTTATGCAACACTATTAATTCCGTCCCGCAAAACGTTAATTTTTCTTGTGAGCACATATCAAGGTGAATCATACTGTAAAAACTTTATTTCCGACAACTCGTCCAGGCTAAACTACTCCACCAGTACCCTATACACCACCCCATAGGAGGAACCCCAACAATGTAGGCCCAATAAATGATATTAATCCCTTGAAAAATAAAACACTCCCTCAAGAAAATACAAAAAATAGCTAAACATTCGATCTATTCTAGTTGTTCATTCCCTTACGTGGTATAGAGCGGATTGTAGGACAATGATAGTCATATTGACATAAAAGCAGTCATAACCCGTGCTTCAACATGGGCTAGATTAATCATTAATAACGACCTGAAATTTTCTCGATGTTAATCTTGTTATATAACTATTATTTGTGACCGCAGGCCTGGATTAATATTAGTAGATGCAGGCAGGAGTCGGTCTACTTGTCATGGACGTAATGCCTATATACATGATCATTGACATGAATATCGTCATAACTATGCGCTTTTCTATCAATTGCCCATAAGTAATTTTTCTACCCACCCTATGCTATTTTTATGAGAGAGAAGCCTCTAGTGAAAACTATAGTCCCTGTGTCTACTTTTAGCATATTACTAAAATCAAAAATTCTTTGATGCAATCTTACTGTTTTTATTTTACTTTGCAATTTATATACCTACAACTATCCGATCTAATACTTGCTATTAACGAGTGCAAGCAGATTGACAACCCTCTTGCCCGCTTTGGGTGCAAGTATTTGCTCTTGTGTGTGCAGGTACCGTTGACTGCGGTTTGCGTGGTTCTCCTATTGGTTCGATAATCTTGGTTCTCTACTAAGGTAAATATTGCCCGCTACTATATTGCTTCATCCCTTCCTCTTTGGGGAAAAATGGAACACGGCTCACAAAGTAGCATAAGTATATCAAAATTTGAGGATGGGTTTTTGTTGTTTGGTCTCTATGCACTTAGCTACCTCACAAGGTTTCTCTCTGACATATGTGTATAGATTGCAACTAAAGACTATCTTAGCTAAAGTGATTCTATTTCAGTGCCAAATATAGATTGCATACACGTATGAATGGATTTTGAGAACAATGTAACATGTGAAACACATGTGACATAGAAACTATGACAAAGCAGCACGTGGAGGATTTGGTGACGAACTCCTCATACATATTATAGAATTTTTATTACATATAGCAAATCATAAACTAGAAACTACTACCAAGATATTTATGAGACCATATGCTTTAGAGATCTTGGCCAAGGTATATCTAACAATACACAGAGACACATATAGACTATGTTCCCAAAACAATTAACGAAAATATGCAATTTTGGGTTTCATATTTTCTTACAATTATGGGAATTCCATTTAAATGTCACTTTAAGATGCAATGTATGAAATAAAAAATATATAAATGTAAATTTCACTACAAACAGTCCACTTGCAAAACTAAAAAAATAGACGTTGGCTCAAGCATAAAAAACACTATTAATAATCAAATTCATTATTATAACCCAACCTAAAGATTAAACACAAGTATAAAGTTTTGGTATAAATATTTAACTTACTTAGCCTTGGGTCTAAATAAAAAAACATCCGACAAAGCAATAATAAACTTCCGAGAAACAAGTCGAAGTGTGCAGCGGTCACCAGGCTTAGGAGCATCAGGAGCGGTAGTGAGCGGAGATAGGGGGCGCAGGGGACATAAGCCTGAAAGCGCTGCCATGCATCGGACGGTGCGAGGAGGTGTAGTGCGACGCTGCCAGTATGCGGCAGTGGAGGAGAGTGGGCGGGAGCGGTGCGGCACGATGTGTGGCAGGGCCGGCGGAGAGGATGTGTAGGGGGGAGAGGTGAGGTGCGTCAGGAAGAGCAGTGGGTGGGGTGACCGGGGTAGCAGGAGGTGTGTCCGTCCGTGATTGTCTATCTTACCTGATCAACTGTTGAACGTATTCAACAACAAGTGTCGATTTCTTCAGATAAAGATGATGGTTCAACTACATTGAACGGCCCTCCTTACTCAACAGGGAGATCGGGACAAAGACAGAGAGAGGACACTGTTTGTTATTGTTTGTAATCACGCAAGTGTTATGTGTGGTGAAATAGAGATATCTTTTTTACTATTTCATAGCAACGCATGAGTATCCAACTAAGCCCATCCATGAAAACTTTATATATGAGACTAGGGTTCCGTTCGACCGGGGAGGGGGGGTCTTTGTACACAGGGCAGGGTCCATCATAGCCAAGATGAAGATCGATGTCGAGCACCAAGGATGACACACAACCACCGCCATCTAGGTCCACTGGTTGGCTCCCGAGCTGCCACCCACCACCGCAGGTAGAGGAGGTGGGATCGGGTCGGGCCGGCACCAGACGACGCCGACCAGTGGCCACAGGAAGAGCATCACGCTACAGATAAGTGCAATGAAGACCTGAATCCACTAGAAGTCGTGCACTGACTCCACACAACGTGGGGTTCAAAGCTTTCCGTTCGAATTGGGGTACCTTTTTTCTAGAAACACCTGCAACTTTATTCATACTCATAACAATTACAGGTACACTGATTTGGATCTAAAATCCAAGAAAATACAAAGTAACTCCTATGACTAAGAAATACAATCAAATCTCTTGTAAACACCTTCTTCGCGGTATCAATCTCTACTTGAAGGAATAGTACAAAGACTTAGGTAAAGAGCCTGCAGTTAGACTAGAGCAACGATGTTGTCACACTTTCACCCGCACAAAGATTACCAATAATGATTTTTTTAAAGCGCTTTGAGTCCCGTCTAAAAAGATGGGAAGCCTTGATGGATGAATGTACTTGGGCCGGTGATGATCCCTTAGAAATGCAGGCCGTTGAATAACTGTATCTTCACCATTGTGTCAATGAAAGATTTCACCTCCACAAAGAAGCAAACCAACAAAATAAGCGTACACAACAACATAAACTCATCAGATCCGAATAACCGGATCTGTGAGGATAGAAAACTCTCTAATCACATGGCACTGCCAAAAGAACGAGAGAAAATTTATTCTCACAAAACTATGAAAAGCACTAGACGTTGACGAAGAAAATAGAGGTCTTGTGAAGATATGACGTCCCCCCACCTCTGTTTGCCAAGATGGCAGCTGGAGGCAAAGGGACCTAAATTTCTCATATGGCAATGACGACGTCATCATGAGGAACCCTAGGGACGTTGTGGCCGGGTGGTTAGTTGACTTTATCGAATTGGGGTACCTAGGACAACCTAGATGGTTGATGGCATTTTCTATTTGGCGCCACAGGCGCCAGTTAACGTGCATTTTCATTAACTGGCGCCTGTGGCGTCCGTAAATGGGTCGGCCCGTCTAGGCGCGGATTGATATTTTCTTTTTTGAAAATTCTATGAACTTTTTTGAATATCTATGAACTTTTTAAAAATTTCAACAGTTTTGTTTCAGATTGATGACCTTTTTTGAATATCGATGAACTTTTTGGAAATTTGATCAACATCTTTTTGAAAATGGATGAACTTTTTTTTCAGTTCAATGAACTTTTTTGGAATTTCTATGAACTTTTTTCAAATTTAATGAACTTATTAAAAAATTAATGAACTGTTGCTAAATTGGATGAACTTTTTTTCAATTTGAATGAACTTTTTTTCAAATTGATGAACTTTTTTCAAAATTGATGAACCTTTTTTAAAGATATGAACTTATTTTTTAAATGGATGAACGTTTTTTCTTTAAATCTGTAAACATTTTTTATTTCATATTTTTATTTTCGTAACAAAAAAACTGGGGCAGCACGCTAGTGGACCGGCCCATGCTAGCAGCGCTGCAGGCGCCGGATCGTTAATGGGCGCCTGCAGCGTTGTATAGGAGCTCCCATGGTTGATGGGGTTATTTCTCAACAGGTAGGGCCAAGGACATTATAAAGCCAGCTAAGACCCAAGGAGGCCCAAGCCAGCCCGTGTTACGGCCCTAGGCAACTTCAACAGCGGGGATGGTTAGTTAATCAGAATGATCACCAGTCGTGAAGGTTCCCTCAGTTCGTCTGCCAATCGGATTGATCATCAGCACCCTGCACCAATAAAATGCCTAAAAACATTCAGAATGCACAGAGCCAAAAAAAAATAAAAAGAAAGAAAAAAGGCCCTGCAATGGTGATCAATCACCCGCAGTAGCAGCACTCTAACCACCACCAAAGACAGGACCCGGATTAGAAAGAAGGTTCTCCAAAAACAATGCCTCCAAGATGGAAACAATGCACAACCTTGTCGTTGCCCAACCAAAGATCGTAGGTTTTCACCGAGAAGAAAGACCACATTCCCAAAACAATGTTTTCAACAAGGTCACTGCCAAACACAACCAATAAAGGCCAGACCTTTGGGTTTTCCCCTGGAAATCACGCCTCGGTACTCAAAGGAGCACCATCAACAAAGAAGTCCTCCAATGCTGCCATCTCCACCTGCGGAGGCTACTACTACAAGTCACGTACCACCAGGCTCATAGGAACTCGTGCCTGGTTTGAACGGGAACATATCCCGCAAGCCAAGTCCGAACAACTACCTGTGAAGCAAAGTCTTCATCGCATCCAAGACCCCGCCTTAGCCATTTGCAGGTCCTCCAATCACGTCATGGCATTTTCCGCATGTGTTGAACCTTTGGAAATTTTGATACAGACATGTCCCAAGGTGTCAAAAAAACAGAGGTTCGTCATACCCGATGAAGCTGGTTATGCTGATGTTGCAGGTGCACACGACCGGCCCTATCCAATTAAGGTGTCCAAAGAGCGACATATACGCCAGTCTTTGTTTTCCTTCGAAGGAGAAGTCCGAAACTCGCTGATTACATGGCCGGAGCTAGAGCACGAAAAGTAGATCACCATCGCTAACACCCGCCTATCGCTAGATTAGGAGTGCACAACCAACAGATCGCGTCACGCCTCCCGGCCGGAGCATTGTGCCTGCCCCGAGGTCGCCTGTTGTTGCACCTCAACCATACCTTGGCGCCACGACCTCGCATCCGCGCCACAACCAGAAGCCCACAGTCGCGTAACTACACATCCGAATTTGTGTGTCACGACCTCGCAACCCGGGGCAGCCGGATATGAAGCACCGATTCGGGAGGCGCAAATATGGGCGGTGTCGGGCGCACGGCCTCAAGCAGAACACGGCAGCGCCATCAGGCTCCAAGAAAGACCGCGCCCAGCGCGACGTCGCCCCAATCACCATCGTGATGTGTGGAGGCCATAGGTGCAGGCCACGGTCACGGCCGCCTGGACCACCAGCCGCCGTATTCCGAGCGGCCGCTGCCAAGTGCCAAGGCACAGACGAGGGCATGCATCACAGCGGAAAAAGTTCAAAATAAACCTTGAACTCGTAGACCCTAGCTAAATCGAACCCTCAACTCATAATCCCTGTAATCAGCACTCTCAACTCTAATCCCGTTTTAAAATGAACCCTGAGCCCACGTCCAAACAGGGATTGATGAGATGGCAGACCGAAACTGGGATCGGTGGCTGTTGGGCGCGTAGCGGACAAAAGTTGGGCCGGCCCATAAGGCCCAGAGCGCTCCCCTGCTTTTAATCAGAGCCAGCCCACACAAGGGGCAGTCAATCCCCACTCGCGGCGTCCCCTGAAATTCCCCTGCTCGAGCGGCGACAACGGCGACGGGCGGGTGATCGGTTCCGGCGGCGGCAATCGTGACGGCTTGACGATGAGTGACGTCAAAGGTACTGTCTCCGACGTCCTCTTCCTCCTGTGGCTGCAATTTAAGCTCTCACCGCACTGTTAGTGTTAGGGTTTCAGAGACAAAAATTGGGGCTTTTCTGCGATTACAAAGTTAGGGTTTTTGGCGATTTTATGTGCGTTTTTGTCAGTCCAATTGCTCGGATTAGCACAATGTAGTGATATTACTACTATCTAGTTCTGCGCATCTCCCATTGATTCTAGCTAGCTAGTTTCATCAATATAATTTAGCATGCTTGCTTAACTATCACTTTGATTGACCTCTATTTCTCGTAAAGTGCTTGTGGCAGCAAGCCGGGAATGATTTTGGTGGATACTACGTTTGCGAGTTCATCTACAACGCGACGGCCTCTAAGCGGGGCTGCTCTGACAAACAATATGAAGTGCGTACGTAAAAATATTCACAATATTATTTTATTACCATCATTTGTGTTGAGTTTCATTCATATACATGTATTGACCCTCTTCTTCAATTTAGATCTGGTAGGTGCGGGATGAACTCCTACCATGTCATCAGTAAACC
The DNA here is from genome assembly GCF_002575655.3 of Aegilops tauschii subsp. strangulata. NCBI lineage: Eukaryota > Viridiplantae > Streptophyta > Magnoliopsida > Poales > Poaceae > Aegilops > Aegilops tauschii. The sequence continues at coordinate 646,464,163 of NC_053041.3, read as the reverse complement.
GGAGAATACCATGTGAAAATTGGTATAGACATAAGATGTTAGAGATTGTAAGAGATCTTATATTGCATATATGTAGCTAGTAGCGTCAGATAGATATACAGAAACTTGTTTTCGACAAATCTCTCGGAGAAAGAGAGGTGCACTCCTCTCTGTATATGTTCATGACGATCTTATGTAATTAATGGTTCCTTCATTTGCTTAATAGCTAGCGTGTCGAGTTCTCTCTATACGTATAGTAGCTAGCGTCAACCAAGCATGGAGATAAGAAAGGTCACTTCTCTCTATTAGCTAGCTAACACAATATATGAAACCCCTAAATTAACCCTCCAAAAACCCCTAACCCTCTAAACACCCCATCCCCTTCAAAAAAAAACTCTGCTCCTGCCAGCTGCTGACGCGTGGATGCCTTTTGGTCCCGGTTGATATTACTAACCGGGACTAAAGGTCCTCCTGCCTGGGCGCCCCGCAGCGGCCACCTGGAGCCCTTTCTTTCCCGGTTCGTAAGCGAACCAGAACTAAAAGTTTTGGGCTTTAGTCCTGACCCTTTAATTCCGGTTCGAGAACCGCTAAAGGGCCTCTGGAACCGGGATAAATGAGCCGTTTTCTACTAGTGCATGTTCGCTCGTTGAATTTGCCGATTGGGAGTCCTGGCTCCATCACTAACACCATCGGACCACTGCGAAGAAGAGAAGGTAGGGGAACAATATACATTGGTTGGCCATACTTGTTGCATCGCACTGCTGGATCTTCGAGATTGGGAGAAGCAAGAGAAAAGAAGACGTGCCAACGGACCACTACGAAAAAAAGGTAGGGAAAAATATACTTTGCTCATGCATAGTTGTTGCGTCGCGCCCTTGGCTCTGCGCAATTGGAAGGGAGAGAAATAAAAAGAATCGAACGGTGTCAAGCCCGTCACACTAGGACATGAGCTGCCACAGGTTCGCCGTTGGGTACCGATTGATTGGGAGTCCTGGCTTTGTGATTGACACCTCCGGACCACTGTGGATAAGAGAAGCTAGGAAAACAATATACATTGGTCATCCATACTTGTTGCATCCCACTACCGGATCATCGTGGTTGAGAGAAGCGAGAGAAAAGAAGACGTGGTAATGGACCACTACAAAGAAGAGAAGGTACGGGGAAAATATACGCTGCTTGTCCATACTAGTTGCATTGCACAGTTGGATCTGCGCAATTGGAAGAAGCGAGAGAAAAAGGAATCGGACGTTGTCAAGCCTGTCAAGCTGAGAGATGAGATGCCACATGTTTATTCGTTGGGTTTACCAATTGGGAATCCTGGCTCCATCAATGACACTGCTGGACCACTGCATATAAGAGAAGGTAGAATAATAATATACATTGCTCGTCCATACTTGTTGCATCACACTTACTCGTCCATACTTGTTGTGACGCACAGTTCGATTTGCATAGTTGGTAAGAGAGAGAGAAAAATAGACAAACTGAGACCATGCGAGATGGATGCAATAGAAAAGAATAATCGAAATCATCTGAGATTGTCGCACAGTTGGATCTGCGCAAATGGGCAAGCAAGATACTTGTTATGTTGCCCAGTTGGATCTGCGCAATTGGAAAGCGAGAGTTTTTTATATGAAATAATCTAGGATGGATGAAATAAGAAAGAAAAATTGAAATCATCTAAGATTGTCACACTGTTGGATATGCGCAACTGCGAAACTACGAACTGAGAGAGAAAAGAAAAGAAAATTTGAAAACCTCAGGGATGGATAAAATATAAATAAATAAAATCATTTGAGATGTATGAAAAAAAGCACCGTTGGATCTGTGCAATTAGGAACCAAGATACTTGTTTTGCCACATCACTTGATATGCGCATTTGGAAAGCGAGAGAAAAGTAATTGAAATCATCTAGGATGGATGAAAAAAAAAATGAGATCATCGTAGGTTGTGGCACCGTCGGATCTGCACAATTGGGTTGCCAGAGGTAAAAAAAAGGAAAATTGAAATCATTATGGATGGATGAAATAAAATAATGCAATGGATCAAAAGGATTTGGGAGATTGAGAAGTGAGAGATTAAACCAAAAATTAAAATAATCTGGGATGGATGGAATAAAAATTATGAAATAATTTTGATATGGATGAAAAGGATCCGCGGAATTGGGAAGCAAGAGATATTTTTTGAAACAATCTAAGATGGATGAAATAAAGAAAACAAATCATAAATCTAAGATAGATATAAAAAAAGACCACACAGTTGGGAAGCGAGGGAATTTTTTTTAAACAATCTGGAATGGATGAAATAAAAAAATTAAATTATCTGAGATGGAAGGTGGGTGAAAAAAATTCAAATTATTTGAGACGGGTGTAAAATTGAAATCATTATAGATGGATGAAATAAAAGAATACTATGGATCAAAAGGATTTGTGAAATTGAGAAGTGAGAGAAAAACAAGAAAATTGAAATAATCTGGATGAATGGGATAAAAATTATAAAATAATCTGATATGGATGAAAAAGATCTGCGCAATGGGGAAGCAAGAGAAAAAAAAAACAAAATTGAAACAATCTAAGATGGTTGAAATAAAGAAAACAAATCAAAAGTATGTAAGATGGATGTAATAAAAGACTACACAATTGGGAAGCGAGAGGATTTTTTAAAAACAATCTGGAATGGATGAGATAAAAAAAATTATCTGAGATGAAAGATGGGTGAAAAAAATCAAAATTATGTGAGATGGATGTAAAAATACAAAAAGACCGATCGTATATGTCTACACTGATCTCACGATGGTATAGCATCGACCGAACTCAATGTCTACACGAACCCAAAAGAACTCAAATAATCTAAGATGGATGTAAACTGGTACAGTTACGTTTTTGTTTCTTTGAGGATATCTTGCATCTATAAACACTGGGGTCGAGGGTTTTCCTCCTGTAGCGAGAAACCTAGCCGCCGCCACAGGAGAGCCGCTCCTTCCCGCGCCGTCTTCCGGCAGCTCTCCTCCGCCGGCGATCTTTTGGTTGTCGGTGGTGAGGGGGGTCGCCGGATCCCGCGCGTGTGGACTGTTTATAGCTTTAGGTTTTAGGGCCCAAGAAGCTTAGGGTTTTGGATCGTTCGACGTCTTGGCTTCGGCGGCGGCGACGACGATGCTGAATAAAGAAGCTTCGGATTCTTCTCCGTCGAGGCAATCGTCTCTATGGTCGGTGAAGGATCTGGGAACCAGTCTGTTCAAGCGGGGATGTCATGGCGGCGGCGGCATCCTTGTGGTAGACATGTGTCCTCGAGCTCCGCCGTTGCGACGGCGTCTGCTCCAACGTCGGCGCGGAGCTTGGGAGGTAGTCGAGGAGCGGATGCAGATTGTGGTCTGCATCAACGACATCTGGAAGACGGAACGTGTGCTGGGCTCGTGGTTCGTGGATGGCAGGTATGGTTTCCTCCTCCGACGTCTTGGTCATGTGGGGGTGCCAGATCTGGAGTTCGATGGCGTGTCCGGGGTGTTGCCCCGGTCTGATTTGTTCAACGACAATGGTTTCGCCTTTGGCGAGCCACCTTGGAGGTCCGCAAAGCTGCATATCAACGATTGAGCCGCGTTGAGCTCGGGTGAGAAGGTGATCCGTCATTTTTTCTTTCAGTGGCTGCTATGGTGGTGCCAGAGGCAGGTGACGGGTGTTGGTGTCAAGCTTAGAGATGTTCTGCTATCTTTTCAGTTTTGTCATGTTGGTCTTTATGTGACTTGTACTTTAATCTTTATGATAGAAACAAGACACATATTACCATGCAAAAAAAATAGATGTAAAAAAGGTAGAAAAAGAGCAACCGTATACGATCTACACGGACCCAGAAAAAGAACCGCCGTATGGACGAGCGAGAGAAGAAAACAAAAAGACCGAAAGAAAAATATACATCTACACGGATCGTATAGCATCGAGCGAACCCAATGGCTATACGTTGGTCTTTAAACTCCGCAGACCCGTTAGGTCAGCGCTAACTGACTCGTGACCGCATTGTTGGTGACTACCGGGTCAGTACCACCGCATTTAAGCAGCGAAATTAGCTCCTAAATAACCGAACCAGCACCTAAACGCTCGCTGGGCCAGCCTCGTCGTCGGCCCACCAGCTAGGCTGGGCTTCTTCAGAAAGGAAAAGTAGCGAGTTTGGGTGAGAACGAGGGCGGCGGATTGCAGCTCCCTGCGCACTTTCTTGGCCGGCCCATTAGGGGCACGAGGTCCCCCAGTGTTTCTTTCTTTTCTTTCTTCTCGGTTTTTTTCTTTCCTTTTTTCCATTTTATTTTTTCAATTTGCGAAAATAATTTAAATTCGTGAACATTTTTTAAAATTTTGAACATCTTTCGAAATTACAAACATTTTTCAAATTCACGAAAACATTTTTAAAAAATCATAAACATTTTTTGAAATCATGAACACTTTCTGGAAATCGTGAAATTTTTAAGAAATTCATGAACAATTTTCTGATATATTAAAAAATGCAAATACCTGAACATTCCTTCTACCATGAACATTTTTCGAATCTGGAAACAGAACATACGAAATTTAAAAAAAAATGGAAACTATGAACATTTTTTAGTTTGATGTACAATTTTAGAATTCACAAACATTTTTGTGCACAGGTTTTTGAAATCGTGAACATGTTTTGAAGTTTCTGAACAATTTTTCGAAATAGTGAACATTTTTCAAATTCGGGAACATTCCTTCAAACATGAACATTTTTTGAATTGGCAAAAGCTTTTTTGAAATCATGAACATGTTTTTAAATTTGATGAACGGTTTTAAATTTGTGAACATGTTTTTCAAATTGTGAACATTTTGTTAATTCATGAACATTTTTAAAATTCTTCAACGTTTTTATGATTTCCTGATTTTTTTGTTGAAAATGCATATTTTTAAAATTTTGGAACTTTTTTAATCTCTAATTATTCAAATAGAAAACCCGAAAAAAATAGAGCGCTCGGACATGGGTCGGCCCATACGGGCGCGCTAGGGGAGCGAGGGGTGCACGCTACCTCTCCTCCCCAGCGCCCCACGCGCCATATAGGAGGTCTCCACGCGACTGAGACATCAGGTGCCGATCCCCTAGGGTTTTGCTAGGGTTACCAAATCCTGGCAACTAGAACAGGGGAATGGATGTCGCAGATGTTGGACGAGTAGCTATTGACAAAGTATTCCCGTGTGAGCTTGCTACCATCGCGGAACCTGAACAACTGGAGAGCGTCGGTCGCGAAGCACTGCTCGCTCCCATCAACTGAGTGTGTGCTGCAGCTTCCATTGTTCGAGCATGGGATATCGTTGCCCTTGTATAATTTTGTGCAGGAGCTCCTTTTAGGGGCTGCAACTCCACCACCTTAGCGTATGGTGTCTTACACATCACATGTTCACCATGATGTGTCGATGCTTCTTGGGGACCCAGCCGCATTCGGCATTTTGTAGGTGGATATTCATGTTAAAGCTTATGAATAGGTTGGATGTTTCCCGCAAAAAACAAAAAAAAAAAACTGAGTAATTTGATGAGTGACAACGGCTGCATGTCCTTTTATGGAGGAGCCAGCATCTAGGTGAAGACGATTGCCATATATTTTAATGTGCAGTCTCCTGACACCTTGAGCAAGCAGTCCTCCACATGCAAGTGTCTTGATGCCTCGGACGGTTTTCTTATCTGTCATTTGTGTTATGCTTCAATTAAGTCTGAATCCTTGCATTTCAGACTTTTCTGGTTCTGGACTCCATGGCCATGCCACCTCTTCCAGAACACACGGTGGCTGCCCCGTTGCTCCTGGAGAACCTAGAAGCTGTCACCGATGACTCCAAAGCCGGAGATGTAGACGTGTTAGGGGGCTTGGAACCCGGTGAAGGTTCTGGCTGTTCCGTTACTGTTACAATAGAACTCAAATGTTTAATTAGAAGGGAATCTTCCCTTGTTAACTGCCATGCGGCTGCCATCAGGCAACAGACGCTGTTGGGGATATGACTATTGGACATGAACCGTCCAGAAAGGGCCGGGTTATTCCACTGGCGGCTTACCAATGAAGATGGCGGATCATACGAGCCTGTTGACGGCCCAAGACCCAGCGGTGATTTAAAGCCCAGGAGGATGAACTGCCATGTATGTATGACTTGTATTGTAAGGCAAGTGTAGTTAGTCACCGAGCCGGACACGTTGTGTATGAGCCGGCCGGGACTCAGTGAACCGCCGGGCGTCAACCTGTGTATATAAAGGGACGACCCGGCGGCAGTTTAGGGCAAGAAAGAAAGAGATCGAGAACTAGGTCAAGCGTATTCGCTTCCTGGTAACCAAAACCCTAGAAATACCACCTCAAACTAGATTAGACTTTTACCTTCACCGCAAAGGGCCGAACTAGTATAAACTCTCTGTGTCCTTTGAACCGATTAACCCCTTTAAGCTAACCTAGTTATGATGGCTGCATGACTAAGTCCTTCCGCTAGAATATCTGCCGTGACAATTCCACGACAGACACGCCTCTCCCTTCGCATCCCTTTGTATCGTCGCGCCCTACGGGATGTATATACTATAACAAATCCAATCAATGAGGATGGCTATTCGACTACGTCTAAACTCTCTCGTTCAATCTCAAACACGTTATCAGCATGCTCTCACCTAGAGCAAATATGGTCACGATGGGAAAGTGTCTCCGGACTCGCTACAGGCGCGCAGCGGCCCTCGGCCCGCAGCATCGTGGCGGCGCCCACGACCAGGCCCTCCTCGCAGGGACCCCATGTCGGCAGCCTCTCGACGCAACTCCCCATGAAGGAGTGGCGGCGCACATGGTCTTCACGACCGGCGGCGCGATGCGAGTTGATGACACCGCATCTCCCGACCCTGATGCACCAGCAGCCCCGGTACTGCTCCCATCGCGACGCGGCCAATGGCAGAGGCGCGCAAGCCGTCACGGTGATGCGTACGCGGCCTCCAACATGAGCGCAAGCAGCACCGCCTCTTGTCGATCGGCTAGGCACGTGTAGTGACGCGGCAGTGTGCATGGTCTTCGCGACCGGAAGCTCGTGCAGGCACGCGCTTGGTGCCGTGGTCTCACTCCCTTATGCAGTGGGAGCGGTGGGTGTGGCTGCATCACGGCAAGTTGGGTGTGACGGACGCGACCACGATCCGGTTTCTCCGCCCGAGGTGAGCCGCGTCAGCCCCCTCCTTTCCCGGCGGACTGTCGACGGAGACAACGGCGCCCCTCCGTGCCGCCACGAATCTTCCCATATAGCCCTCGTTTGTTTACCTATTTACAAAATAGGTCAGCACATATACCTATAGTAATTTTGGGGCTCATGCCTAGATGTCTCGGGGTACAAGTACTGTTCATTAGCAGTTGTCATGTTTATGCCATGCATAGATCTTGTTAGTCCTTTTTTCTGTTGAGTTTTAACATTCCAGAAAATATGTGGTTATTATATGTGGCATGTTCAATGTGTTTGTTTTTTGGCAATCCCTATAACATGTCTTATTAGTACAACAACATTGTTTTGCGATTGAGATTAAATTTTCTCGCATAACAATATTGATTTGCATTAAGAAAAAAAACTTTTTTTCTCTCGCAAAACAATCTCATTGCGATTGAGATTAATTTTCTCTTGCAAAATATTAATTCACCCCGCTGAATTATCTTCCAATTTGATACAAGATCATCTCATTTAATTTGAGGTATATACAATTCAAGTTTTTTTTACTTGAGCATCAAGTTTGCAACATCATTACTATTCATTAAAATAGTAGTCTATTTCTGTTTAGTATGATGTATTTCGGAATGTATGTATCTCCATGTTTGCTACATGTTGAGATTAATACGTCTATTTTTTGCGGAAAAAGCTTCCAATCCATTCATCTTCAATCATGGTAGTACAACGAACACTAGAAATAATAAAAATTACATTCAGATCCGTAGACCACCTAGCGACGACTACCAGCACTGTAGCGAGCCGAAGGCGTGCCGCTGTCATCGCCCCTCCCTTGCCGGAGTCGGGCAAACCTTGTTGTAGTAAACAGTCGGGAAGTCGTCGTGCTAAGGCCCCATAGAACCAACGCGCCAGAACAGCAACCGCCACAGATGAAGAGTGTAGATCAAAAGAATCCAACCTGACGACACACGAACGAAGACGAATGACGACAGATCCGAGCAAATCCACCAAAGACAGATCCGCCAGAGACACACCTCCACACGCCCACCGATGATGCTACAGACATCACCGGAACGGGGGCTAGGCGGGGAGACCTTTATTCCAGCTTCAGGGAGCCACCGCCATCTCGCCTTCCTGAGTAGGACACAAACCCTAACAAAGCTCGAAAAAAATATCTAAAAACAGAGCCCTCCCACCGACAAGGAGCGAGATCCACTCTGCCTCCATTTGCAATTGATATTTCTAATTTCTTGCAAATAAGAAAGCAAAATTCAAGGTGATTTCTTCCAATTGATGTATCGGGTTCACATGGTAGTGTGTAGATCTACTGCTTTGCAGATTATTACCACTATTGTTTAAGCCCGCATTTTGTCATATTTGACATTATGATTGCTAAATCATGTGTTCTCTCATACATTTTATTAAGTTATGACATAAGGTAATAGAAATATGAGTATCTACTGATTTCATCAGATTGTACTCTGTAGTGCTGAGAGATGGACCCCAAAATTTATTTTGAAGAGTATCTACAAGGTGTCATGCTTAACAATTTGAAGTTCACATTAATGGTTTCAAGCTAACTTCTTGAAATATCCATTAATTTTGCAAAATTCATTATTACATTACCATGATGGTCTTTAATTTACTAATCGTAAACTAATTATCTCTAGTAACCGATGGCTAGAAATTTGAGGCATTCGGCCTCAATGGCCACCACTACCCTACATGGGCATGGACATCGTGATCGCTCTTGTGTCTCGTGGAATAATGTGTGCAATCCAAGACCGTAGGATTCACCTCTGGTCAGAATCACACCGCTAACAGAAAAAAAATTATCTTATACATCATAAGGCATTATATTGATTCAGATCTCTACATCTGGTTATTCTATATCAACAATTCCTGTGACACAATAAAACTCAAGGGCAAATGTTTGAATCTTACTTCACCCTTTAACCCGACATCACCAGTGGTGACGGGAACCTATGGGCACGGAGAACGTGAAGGCTGAATATGCCTCAACCGACATGTTTGGAGACTATGAATAGTCCCTCTGTCTCCTGGGTGGTGTCCATTTATGTTCTGGTAATAACAATATAAGAATGGTTGTTATCATATACTGTATATCACAATAGATTGTATCAGCACTTTGGTACAAATTCATTTGTATGTATTCTATATATCTGACAGTGATTTTCTTGAGAATGTTCATGTCTATATATAGATTTCTACGGGGGTCAATCTGATAAAAGATGATTTGTGCCATGTGGACATATGCACCACGAACTCTATATTCAGGGAAGTGAAATGTTTCCACTCTCGTTGAGGGAAAGGAGTTATTTTAAAATTGGTAGATGCGATGAGGTATTTGTTGGCTCAACTCGAGTCATATTTACTGTCCCTGTGGGTACTCGAGTAACGTCAGGATGCTTTATTGCTTCCTGGTTTAACTCGACCCTACTAAACTATAGAGGTATCCATCAAAATCGTTTCCATAGTGAAACTTATGACGACAACAAAGAGGAATATCTTCTCTTTATTATATGCAACGGATATGGCAAGCACACTCTCTATGTATCATCAGCATTGAACTACATATCCTGCAAAACCCATAGCACATGTTGCATACAAGATAGCTTTCCTGAGTGTCTTTTGCATGACAAACATGCTCGTCTTGGTCCTCCAGACATCGGGTTGAAACAGAAACTATCAGCAATTCCATTAGTTTATGATTATTATGGTACTAAATTCTAACAATATCTGGATTTTATGTGCACTACATGTGATGCAGGAAAGCTAATTTTAAGGCTCGTGCACCTAAAAGTCTACGCTGAACCACTCAGACTCCTTGAATGTATCAAGTCGAGATAAGTGGCTCTTCCCAACCATTTGAGTAGACTATTCAGGTATTTCATGGTTCTAAAAGACGTATCTACACGATGGTCTTAAGTGTGTACTTTATTCACACAAAACCATTGGTTCATTATCCTGATATCGATTTCAAGCAAATCAAATGGATAACATTGCAGAATTCTCATTGAGTGCCTTCTCTATGGCCCTCGGATTGAAGTTTAGCAATTTGTCCTAATGTCTAGACTCAAAATGGTTTGGTAGAATCCTTTTATCCAAAGAGTTAAGCTCATTGCATTATCTTTACTTTGGAATTGCAACTTACCAACTTTATGTTGAAGTTGGAGTCATGCAGTTTTACACGCTCATGACAGAACTGCATAATATTATTCCCCTCTAGCTTTGATATGTCGAAATCTAACAAGTATTTCCCATCTGCGGTAATTTTATTGCATACCAATATCACCACCCGGCAGACATGATTGGCCCCTCAACATATAGTTGGGGTCTATGTGAGGAATAACTATATTACCATCAATACCTCAAGCTCCTTGCACGGGGAGTTATTCAAGGCCAGTATACTGATTCAATGAGGAACATTTTCTAGGCATTAGGGGGAGATTTCATGTACCATAGAGAATGCCAGGAAATTAGTGGAATGTTCAACACAATTCTGCCTCAAATCCACGCACTCAAATATCTGAACCATGTGTTCAGAAGATTTGCAACACATTACAAATAATCTGCCAGATTCATTTATTAAATATAAAGGTGTTACACAATCCTACAATCCTGCAAAAATATGCCTGAAAGAGTGGAGGTACCAACAAAATCCACTCAACTCCCCGTTCAAAGCAATAGGGGGAAAAGTACGACAATTGTACATCAGGATTCTGCTTCTTGCAAGCAAGGATATCAAGGCCTCTGAATGCAAGTCAACTTCACGTTGACAGACACCTAATGGGTAGTATACACCCAGTGGATGGGAAACCTCCACCAACCCAGGTCATAGTGCACACAATGACCAGGATATCGGAATACTCGACTCAATCACATTGGGAAATCGCGAGCAGTCAGCATGGGTAACGATTATTTCATCAACTATATATTGATATATAGATTCTAGAGAAAGATATAACCGGAGATCTACAATTGTCGACATACATTTTTCAACTAGATTGCAAAAACCTTTCACATGATTCAGGTCCAAAGACCATGGCCATGGCAAAGTGTGAATAACACTCGGACTGAACTCAAGCAAAGAGTATAATCTAGGTAGAAATAATCTTGCTCAATAAAGGGAAGGTATTCTCATAAGCAATACCTACACAAGTTTTCTTCTGGAAACAGAATTAAGAACAACGAGGCGGTGAAATGTAGAGAAAGTATTGTAGCACAAGGGTTCACGCAAATACCCAACTATTCTCTAGAGGTGGAATCTCTTTCCCATAATATATATCATTGGCAGTACAAAGTCATCTATCTATTTAGTTGATAGATGTAGTGATTACATATCCATGTAGATCACTAGATTCAGATATAGATGGTTCCCGATGGAATCTCACTTCTGAATCGAAATGGAAGACGCAACATACAAAGTGTAAAATCAATAAGTCACCATACGACTTATCATTATCGATACATTTGGTACAACTGACGTAGTGAGTCCCTTCGATTCAAGGATTACTCCTACAATGATGATTGCCCATGTGTGTTCTTCATACAAAAGGATTTATCCTATAATGACGAAGAACGTGATCATCTTATGACGGATTTGAGATGAAGAATTTGGGTAAAATCTCTAGCACCTTCACTCATATATTATGGTACACCATATTGTCTATATCCAGATTATATTGGAGAAATTCATTGTGGACAAGTTATCCATCCATATTTTCCGTGGTTATTCGTTCTCTAACGTAGAGGATGATTCATCTAGGCCGTGAGGAGACAAAAATAAGATGTTGGGACCTAAGGTTCCATACCACCGTGCATGCATTGGATCCACAAAACACAATTGGTTGAGACTCAAGAATATCTTTTGATATCTCCAAGGATCAAATATTTTGTCCTAATTTTTCATTTTCAGAGAAATCTGGACACCAATGTAATTGGATACACCGATCAGATCCCTACTATGTCAGACCGTAGACAAGGTTGGTGTTCCTGCTATGTGTGGTAGTCATTTCATGAGAGTCTTCGAAACAGACCTCGTGACTATATCCACCAAGCATTATCTCAAAGATAATGTTCCTTGTGTTGCCCTGATGCATACAGGTTACGCAATAAGCAATATCGCTATATTGCATATCTTTCAAGTCAAATCATGACTGATTTGTTCACCAAGTCTCTACCAACTTCTACATTCCAGAAATATGTTCATGGAATTGGTATGTGACGGCTTCGGAATTTGCAATAATAAGTGGAATATCGCTCTGAATTATTCCTGTTCAAAGCATCATATTATACTCCTTTTCCTTCATGAGTTTACTTGTCAGGTTCTCATAAAGGTGTTTTAATGAGGTAATATCAATATGGGATAATATGGCATAGTTTCTGTTTTCCCCACCGGGGTTTTTAAGAAAGTACATACGACATATTTTGTGTCCTTTTAGTTCTATGTGTTTTCTCATATTGAGTTGAAAGAGACAATAACCATTATATGTTGCGTTATTTTTTTTCTTATTTTTCTCACTGGGTTTGAATGAGTTTTGGCAACATATCAAACACTACTCCTCATATTTTTTTTCCTATAGGGTTTTTGGAGTAGACTCTTTCGAGTTGATGATAATACATGGACAAGTGAAGATTAGGGGAGTGTTATAATTAAACTCAAATGTTTAATTGGAAGGGAATCTCCCCTTGTTAACTGCCATGCGGTTGCCATCAGGAAACCGACGTGCCTCTTCCTTCGCGTCCCTTTGTATCGTCACGTCTTTACGGGGTGTATATATTGTACCAAATCCAATCAATGAGGATGGCTATTCGACTACTTATCATTTGTCTATCATCTCTGTCGTTCGATCTCAAACAGCTACAAAAGAAGAAAGATGTAGGCAACACTTGCAGCTAAGAGACATCGGCAGACACTGCTGGAGCCGACTCAAAGGCTGTTGGATCCCAGAAGGCCACATGCGGAGTCACCTAGGTTGATCAGGAGTAGCCCTAAAAAATCAGGGGTAGAGTGGGCCACCTAGCTTGCTCCAGTCATGTTATATTAGATTTTTTACTGTGTATACCCAAATTGGAAGGACTATAGTGCTGCATGACGCATGCTTAACACGACATCTTTGTATCCACAGTCAATCGGTTGATACTACTATCTCTTCGTACTCCATCCGTTTCTTTTTATTTTGCATATAAAATTTGGTCAAAGTTATCAACTTTGATTAAATTTATAGAAAAAATATCAAGATTGACAATATGAAATTAATATTGTTAGATGCATCATGAAATTAATTTTCATATCATATAGCTTTCGTATTGTAGATGTTGATATGTTTTCCTACAAAGGTTGATCAGGAGTAGCCCTAAAAAATCAGGAGTATGTCACGAGCATACATGAGAAACACGACCTGATCGGTCGGACAATGCCAAGCCCGTCGCGTTGAGAGATGAGTTGCCACATGTTCACTCGTTGGGTTTGCCAATTGGGAATCTTGGCTCCATCATTAAGGGTATCTTTAACGGCAACCCGCAAAAACATCATGTACCCGTCCGCGGACAGGGGAACCATTCCACGGACATTGATACGGGAGGTCGACATCCGGCACTAGCCACATACATTTCAAACTATTTTTCAACAAACCGGATGAAATCCATGTAAACACGGTCGGATTTCGTACAAACATGATGGATTTCATACAAACACGGCAGATTTAACTACATTTCGAACATTTAGAACAAAAAATAGACCCATCCCTAAGCCTATCCTACGGCGCCGGCGCCCAGAGTCCAAGCCCGTGTCGTCCTCCTTCCGTCATCTCCATGAGCACCGGCGATAAGACCGATGAAGTGAAGGTGCGGTCTCCGTCGAGAAAGACTAGAACACGAGAGACGGACTGACCCACATGGGACACAATGCACCGTTGCGTCCCGTGACCTACTCATCCCCGGAGAAGTCTGCGACCTATCTATCGCCGGTTCACGTGAGGTCCACGATGGAAATGGTGGCGCCGGCGATGTCTTCTTGCCACCGGGACGGCTGATGGTTCGTCGGCGGCGCGTAGGAGGCGTGGCTGGCGTTGTTCTCCTCCGCGGCGGCCGCTTCCTGGTGAGCAGTGGCTTGAGTGCGGACGACATCATAGATGGCACACTGCTCCACCACGAAGTTGGGGTTCGCCGTGGCCATGGCCGCCACAGCCTCCTCGCTCGCTCGTCCGTCGTAGATCTGGCCCTCCGCCAGCCGGTGCTGCTCCAGGAGGAACAGGTTGTATCGATGTTCCTCTTGCGCCTGCTGGAACACCGACAAAGGCGTCGGCGCACGCTACACATCCGCCATGGCGGCGTTGAATTGCGCCTGCACCTGCTCCATGGTGAAGCCGACTTGCACAGGGGCGCTGAGTCGTCTGAGCCTGTCTTCGTTGTGGTGTCGTCGTCGTCGTCCGAGACCTCGGGCGAGCTGGCCGGCGAGCCGGCCTCAATTCGCTTGGCACGGCAGCTATGCCAGGCGGCGGCAAGGGCGGACACCGCATGCTTCATCTCTGGTGACAGACTGTCCCACAGTGCTTTCCCGCTGGCGGTCATGGCGGATGCAGTGCAAGGGAGGAGGATGTGGAGGGGTTGCTGTTGTGGTGTGGAGTTAGCCAGGTGTGGCCGCCTTTATATAGCGGATTCGGTGAGGCCATGCATCCAGGTGCGTCAATGCGCGGTGCCGAAGTGCGTTTATCGGCTGGCGAGCCTGCTTAATGGCGGCAGACGGACGGACGGCGGCACTGAACGGGCGTGGTAGATATACATCCAGTCAAGCGTCTCCGGCATTGAACATGTGCGAACACCGGAGACGCGTCGCCAGCGGTGCCCTCGGCCAGTGCGCCGCTTCACTGGTAGAAGCAGTGAGAGGTCGCGTCCACCTTGAGCCAACTTCAATGTTGAGCGGCGTGCTCTATAGCGGAATTAATGCGGGCAGCTAGCGCCGGGCGGGTGCGCGCACGGGAGGTGAAGGGGTTTTCGTGTGCCAAGGCGGTCAGAAAACAGGTTTAGGATCGGTCCGGACTCCCGTAAACCTCCCCACGTTTGTCTCTAGTTTGCGGGAGAAATCACGTCCGGACACCTGCAAACCTCTCCACGTTTGTCTTCGATTTGCAGGAGAAATCGGGCATACCACTCCGCGGACCGATAAAGGTCGACGTTGAATGGCTTCCGTTGTCCAGATAGCACGATCCGAACGGTTGTGGGAGATTTACATATCCGCCATGGAGATGCCTAACACCACCGGACCACTGCGAGGAAGAGAAGGTAGGAAAACAATATACATTGGTCGGCCATACTTGTTGTGTCACACTGCTCGATCTTTGCGACTGGGAGAAGCGAGAGAAAAGAAGACGTGCCAACGAAGCAATACGAAGAAAAGGTAGGAAAGAATATACATTCCTCGTCTATACTTGTTGCGTCGCACCGTTGGATCTGCGCAATTGGAAGAAGCGAGAGAAATATAAAAAGAATCGAACGGTGTCAAGCCGGTCGCGTTGAGAGATGAGCTGCCACACGTTCGTTCGTTGGGTACCGATTGGGAATCCTGGCTTCTTCATTGACACCTCCGGACCACTGCGGATAAGAGAAGGTAGGAACAATGTACATTGGTCATCCATACTTGTTGCATTGCACCGCCGGCTCTTCCTGGTTGAGACAAGCGAGAGAAAAGAAGTGTGGCAATGGACCACTACAAAGAAGAGAATGTAGGGAAAAATATATGGTGCTCGTCCATACTAGTTGTATTGCACCATTGGATCTGCGCAATTGGAAGAAAGCGAGAGTCCTCGCAAAAAGGAAAAAAGAAAAAATAAGCGAGAGAAAAAAAACCGGACGGTGTCAAGCCTGTCAAGCTGAGAGATGTGATGTCGCATTGCATGTTTGCTCGTTGGGTTTACCAATTGGGAATCTTGGCTCCCTCACTGACACTGCCGGACCACTGCATATAAGAGAAGGTAGAATAATCAGTGGGTAACCGGGACTAAAGGGTTGGTACTAAAGCCCTATACCTTTAGTCCCGGTTCTTACACTAACCGGGACAGATGAGCCTTCACGTGGCCACTGCGGCGAGCCCAGGCAGGAGGGTCTTTGGACCCGGTTAGTAGCACCAACCGGGACCAAAAGGCATCCACGCGTCAACAGCTGGCATGAGCTGAGGTTTTTTTTTTTGAAAGGGGGTGGGTGTAGAGGGTTTTGTGGGGTTAATTTAGGTGTTTCATATACTGTGTTAGCTAGCTAATTAATAGAGAGAAGTGTCCTCTCTTATCTCCGTGCTTGGTCGACGCTACGTACTATACGTATAGAGAAGACTCGACACACTAGCTTGTAAGTAAATGAAGGAAACAGAAGATCGTCATGAACATATGCATACAGAGAGAAGTGATATCGACCTCTCCTTCTCCGAGATATTGGTCGAACAACAAGTTTTCGTATATCTATCCGACGCTACTGGCTACATATATACAATATAAGACCTCTTACAATATAATCCCCTAATTATATATGAACTCAGAGTCCACATTGTATTCTCCGTCTTATTGATCAAGTGGTCAAGAAAGAATGCCGCCAATTCCTTTTGAATTGCTCGCATGGGATCTGGTGCTAGGAGTTCATCCCGCATCTGAAATATCTATTAATTTAAAGAAGGGGGTCATATATATGAATGAATGAAACTCAACACAAATGATGGTAATAAAATAAAATTGTGAACATTATTGCTTACGCACTTCATATTGTTTTTTCGAGTAGCCCCGCTCACAGGTCGTGTGGCGGATGGACTCGCAAACATAGTATCCACAGTAATTATTCTTGGCTTCCTGCCACAACCACTTTACAAGAAATGGAGGTCAATCAAACTAATAAGCAAGCATGCTAAATGGTATTGATGAAACTAGCGCTTGAATCACTAGGAGATGCGCGAAACTAGCTAGTAGTACTTACTTTCGGGTGTCTAAATCCCAGCTTCGCCGGCAGTCCCGGAGCTTTTGCGGTGAATTTTTTCCAAACCCTGCCAGACAAAGAAAACAATTACTTGATATCAGGAAGTGAATAAAGTTGCCGATATGGTGCTGTAATGATCGATTTAACTTACTTCTCGAGCATTTCAGTCATGTCCGCATACTCCCGGGGATCTTTTCGTCTCAAGTCTAAGACGGTTACTAGTCACTGCTCAAACTTAATCTATAGGAGAATATAGTGGAACATGCGCACGCATGCATAACTCATCAATTACATTACTATAACCTCGACTAATAAGGGAAACCGAATATGCACAAGACAGTAACACTCACTTGAAGTTGTAGAAAGAGTATTATATCTTTGTTTTGATTTATTACCAACGATCGTAGCAAGTTGGCCTCGCACTAGTAGAAAAAGGGTCTAATGTGAAACTCATTAGTCCCGGTTTGTAATTGAATCGGCACTAATGTGTCCATTAGTACCGGTTCCAACGGCTAGGCGGGCGGCGCTCATTAGTACCAGTTCGTGACAAACCTTTAGTACCGGTTCGTGCCACGAACCGATACTAAAGAGGTGGTGGCCTTTAGTACGGGTTGGTGGCTCCAACCGGTATTAAAGGGGGGGGTCTTTGTACCGGTTGGTGGCTCCAACGGTACCAAAGACCCCCCATTTTGTACCGGTTGGAGCCACCAACCGGTACTAAAGGTGGTGCGCTGCCACCCGCAGTGCGCAATGTTTAGTCCCACCTCGCTAGTTGAGAGGAGCTCACACCGGTTTATAAGCCCCGCCGCGGCTACCGTGTCGAGCTCCTCTCTAAGCAGGCCTTTGTGGGCCTATTGCAAGTCTTCTGCCCTGTGGGGCCTACTGGGTCGTACGGGCCTGCATCCTGGCCCAACTAGAGATTGGGTTTCTAGTCGTATGCAGGCCGTGCCGACCCAGTAGGCGGGCTGTTTTTTGCTTTATTTCAAAAATAAAAACAAAAAAAATCCTTACCAACCGGGACTAAAGGTCCCCCAGAACACGGCGCGCCTCGTGCCACGTGGTGGGGCTTTGGTCCCGGTTCGTGTTGAACCGGGACTAAAGGGGGTACCTTTAGTCCCCACTCTTTAGTGCCGGTTCCAGAACCGGTACTAAAGGTCCTTACTAACCGGTACTAAAAATCGTTTTTCTACTAGTGTCGGTATCTTTGGCCTGAAATTTAACCGTAAATTGAACTATGAGATTTGTGTTAACGAACCCAATATCACCGATTTGTCTTTTCTTCAATTCTGCGATCTTCAATCTGCATAATATAGTAAGGATAATTATATATACATGCAATGAAAGAGCTGAGCTATACATAGAGACTTAATGACAGAAGTAGTACTTACAGACAGTAGCAAGTGACCGTTAATTTATCGAGGGCCTTTTGATTGAAAAACTGGAAGAACTCCTCAAATGGAACAGACAATAGTTCAATTCCAACGAGGTCATGCTCCTCTTTAACTCTCAGCGTCAAAGTATTCATCCCCCAGACTCTCTGCAGTTTTTCATGTACCAATCATGGAATCTTCGCATCATCGTTGTTAGAGATCTTTCATCTCTGGCGAGAGGCTACCCGTAATGGTATTCGTGTTCGTCCACCTCCAAGAAATCATAATGTACATCGCCAAGCAGGTAATCTCCAAGATTGGTATTGGGGAAAATCTCCGGATGATTAGCGACGATATCGCTAGACACCTTGAGCGGGGGGCACGATTGGTTCGCTTGTTCGCCGAGCTGGGCATTTTTTTCCCCAGCTTGTCGTTCTGCTAACTTTTGATCACTGATAGTACTTCCCGACCGGTTGCTACCTCTTGAGCACTGCGTTGGTTTTCCCTTGAAGAGGAAAGGGTGATGCAGCAAAGTAGCGTAAGTATTTCCCTCAGTTTTTGAGAACCAAGGTATCAATCCAGTAGGAGGCTACGCACAAGTCCCTCATACCTACACAAAACAAATAAATCCTCGCAACCAACGCGATAAGGGGTTGTCAATCCCTTCACGATCACTTACGAGAGTGAGATCTGATAGATATGATAGGATAATATTTTTGGTATAATTTTATGATAAGATGCAAAGTAAAATAAAAGCAAAGTAAAAAAGCAAAGGAAATAAATAAGTGTTGGAAGATTAATATGATGAAGATAGACCCGGGGGTCAAAGATTTCACTAGTGGCTTCTCTAGAGCATAAGTATTTTACGGTGGGTGAACGAATTACTGTTGAGCAATTGACAGAATTGAGCATAGTTATGAGAACATCTAGGTATGATCATGTATATAGGCATCACGTCCGAGACAAGTAGACCGACTCCTACCTGCATCTACTACTATTACTCCACTCATCGACCGCTATCCAGCATGCATCTAGAGTATTAAGTTCATGAAAACAGAGTAACGCCTTAAGCAAGATGACATGATGTAGAGGGATAAATTCATGCAATATGATCAAAACCCCATCTTGTTATCCTCGATGGCAACACTACAATACGTGCCTTGCTGCCCCTACTGTCACTGGGAAAGGACACCGCAAGATTGAACCCAAAGCTAAGCACTTCTCCCATTGCAAGAAAGATCAATCTAGTAGGCCAAACCAAACTGCTAATTCGAAGAGACTTGCAAAGATAACCAATCATACATAAAAGAATTCAGAGAAGATTCAAATATTATTCATAGATAATCTTGATCATAAACCCACAATTCATCAGTCTCAACAAACACACCGCAAAAAGAAGATTACATCGAATAGATCTCCACGAGAGAGGGGGAGAACATTGTATTGAGATCCAAAAAGAGAGAAGAAGCCATCGAGCTACTAACTATGGACCGGAAGGTCTGAGGTAAACTACTCACACTTCATCGGAGGGGCTATGGTGTTGATGTAGAAGCCCTCCGTGATGGATGCCCTCTCCGGCGGAGCTCCGGAACAGGCCCCAAGATGGGATCTCGTGGGTACAGAAGGTTGCGGCGGTGGAATTAGGTTTTTGGCTCCTGTTCTGATCGTTTGGGGGTACGTAGGTATATATAGGAGGAAGGAGTACGTCGGTGGAGCAACAGGGGGCCCACGAGAGTGGAGGGCGCGCCCTGGGGGGTAGGCGCGCCCCCTACCTCGTGGCCTCCTGGAAGTTTCTCTTACGTAGGGTCCAAGTCTTCTGGATCTTGTTCGTTCCAAAAATCACGCTCCCGAAGGTTTCATTCCGTTTGGACTCCGTTTGATATTCTTTTTGTGCAAAACTCTGAAATAGGCAAAAAACCAGCAATTCTGGGCTGGGCCTCCGGTTAATAGGTTAGTCCGAAAAACAATATAAAAGTGAATAATAAAGCCCAATAATGCCCAAAACAGAAGATAATATAGCATGGAGCAATCAAAAATTATAGATATGTTGGAGACGTATCAAGCATCCCCAAGCTTAATTCCTGCTCGTCCTCGAGTAGGTAAATGATAAAAACAGAATTTTTGATGCGGAGTGCTACTAGGCATAATTTCAATGTAATTCTTCTTAATTGTGTTATGAATATTCAGATCCGAAAGATTGAAGATAAAAGTTCATATTGACATAAAAATAATAATACTTCAAGCATACTAACTAAGCAATTATGTCTTCTCAAAATAACATGGCCAAAGAAAGTTCATCCCTACAAAATCATATAGTTTAGACATGCTCCATTTTCGTCACACAAGAATGCTCTCATCATGCACAACCCCGATGACAAGCCAAGCAATTGTTTCATACTTTAGTAATCTCAAACTTATAAACCTTCACGCAATATATGAGCGCGAGCCATGGACATAGCACTATGGGTGGAATAGAATATGATAATGGGGGTTATGTGGAGAAGACAAAAAAGGAGAAAGTCTCACATCAACGAGGCTAATCAATGAGCTATGGAGATGCCCATCGATTGATGTTAATGCAAGGAGTAGGGATTGCCATGCAACGGATGCACTAGAGCTATAAATGTATGAAAGCTCAACAAAAGAAACTAAGTGGGTCTGCATCCAACTTGCTTGCTCACGAAGACCTAGGGCACTTGAGGAGGCCCATTGTTGGAATATACAAGCCAAGTTCTATAATGAAAAATTCCCACTAGTATATGAAAGTGACAAAACAAGAGACTCTCTATCATGAAGATTATGGTGCTACTTTGAAGCACAAGTGTGGCAAAGGATAGTAACATTGTCCCCCCTCTCTTTTTCTCTCATTTTTTTGGGCCTTCTCTTTTTTTATGGCCTTTCTCTTTTTTATTATTATTATTCCTCACTTGGGACAATGCTCTAGAAAATGATGATCATCACACTTCTATTTATTTACAACTCAATGATTACAACTCGATACTAGAACAAAGTATGACTCTATATGAATGCCTCCGGCGGTGTACCGGGATATGCAATGAACCAAGAGTGACATGTATGAAAGAATTATGAATGGTGGCTTTGCCACATATACTATGTCAACTACATGATCATGCTAAGCAATATGACAATGATGGACGTGTCATGATAAACGGAATGGTGGAAAGTTGCATGGCAATATATCTCGGAATGGCTATGGAAATGCCATAATAGGTATGTATGGTGGCTGTTTTGAGGAAGATATAAGGAGGTTTATGTGTGAAAGAGTGTATCATATCACGAGGTTTGGATGCACCGGCGGAGTTTGCACCAACTCTCAATGTGAGAAAGGGCAATGCACGGTACCGAAGAGGCTAGCAATGATGGAAGGGTGAGAGTGCGTATAATCCATGGACTCAACATTAGTCATAAAGAACTCACATACTTATTGCAACAATCTACAAGTCATCAAAAACCAAGCACTACGCGCATGCTCCTAGGGGGATAGATTGGTAGGAAAAGACCATCGCTCGTCCCCGACCGCCACTCATAAGGAGGACAATAAAAAAATCACCTCATGTTTCAAATTTGTTACATAACGTTTACCATACGTGCATGCTACGGGACTTGCAAACTTCAACACAAGCATTTCTCAAATTCACAACTACTCAACTAGCACGACTTTGATATTATTACATCCATATCTCAAAACAATCATCAAGCATCAAACTTCTCTTAGTATTCAACACACTCATAAGAAAGTTTTTACTAAACTTGAATACCTAGCGTATTAGGATTATTTAAGAAAATTACCATGCTATTTAAGACTCTCAAAATAATCTAAGTGAAGCATGAGAGATCAATAGTTTCTATAAAACAAATCCACCACCGTGCTCTAAAAGATATAAGTGAACTACTAGAGCAAAACTATATCTCAAAAGATATAAGTGAAGCATATAGAGTATTTTAATAATTTCCAAATCATGTATGGCTCTCTCAAAAGGTGTGTACAGCAAGGATGATTGTGGTAAACTAAAAAACAAAGACTCAAATCATACAAGACGCTCCAAGCAAAACACATGTCATGTGGTGAATAAAAATATAGCTCCAAGTAAAGTTACCGATGGAAGTAGACGAAAGAGGGGATGCCTTCCGGGGCATCCCCAAGCTTTGGCTTTATGGTGTCCTTAGATTATCTTGGGGGTGCCATGGGCATCCCCAAGCTTAGGCTCTTGCCACTCCTTGTTCCATAATCCATCAAAATCTTTCACCCAAAACTTGACAACTTCACAACACAAAACTCAACGGAAAATCTCGTGAGCTCCGTTAGCGAAAGAAAACAAAAGACCACTTCAAGGTACTGTAATGAACTCATTCTTTATTTATATTGGTGTTAAACCTACTGTATTCCAACTTCTCTACGGTTTATAAACTATTTTATTAGCCATAGATTCATCAAAATAAGCAAACAACACACGGAAAACAGAATCTGTCAAAAACAGAACAGTCTGTAGTAATCTGTAACTAACGCAAACTTCTGGAACTCCAAAACATCAGAAAAAATAGGACGACCTAGAAAATTTGTTTATTGATCAGCAGCAATTGGAATCACTATTTTATCACGTTCTGGTGATTTTTAACAATTATTTTCGTGAACAGAAAGTTTCTGGAAATTTCTGCAAGATCAAATAACTATCATCCAAGAAGATCCTATAGGTTTAACTTGGCACAAACACTAATTAAAACACAAAAACACATCTAACCAGAGGCTAGATCAAATATTTATTCCTAAACAGAAGCAAAAAGCAAAAAAGCCTAAAAATAAAATTGGGTTGCCTCCCAACAAGCGCTATCGTTTAACGCCGCTAGCTAGGCATAAAAGCAAGGATAGATCTAGGTATTGCCATCTTTGGTAGGCAATTCTTAAATGAGGCATCTACCATCCTTAGGAATTTCTTTATTTTTATTTATTATCAAACTTTCAGGCACAAGATTGAAAAATTCATTTGCAATAAAGGGTTCCTTAATGATAGCAAAAAGATTGGGATGAATACTTATAGATTTGAGATCCGCAGTTTCCTTACTAGAGGATTCACCCTTATTTTTAGGAACATACATAAGCTTGGCAATTTTAGTAGGAGGACTTGGAGTATTCTTAACGGAAGAAAAAGCGGTTCCCAAGTTGGTAATGATATCCTCAAGTTTATCGATCCTAACGGAATCCTGATTTATTTTCTCATTAACTATAGTTTCCTTTTCTTTAATATTTTTCAAGGTGACTCCTACTTTAGATCCATATTGAGTGATTCGGTTGTGGATCTTTTTATCCAAATTTTCAATTAACTCTACGGTAGCAACCTTATTTTCAATAATTTCAAGTCTTTGCATTACATGCTCCAAAGTTAACATAGTTCCATTAACCAAAAGAGGCGGTGAGCCAAACAAATCTATCATAGCATTATAAGAATCAAAAGTATGGCTACCCAAGAAATCCCCTCCGATAATGGTATCAAAGATATATTTATACCAAGGATTAGCACCTAACTAAAAATTTCGGAGAAGAACGGAAGTAGATTGCTTCGTGGTAGATCTATTTTGAGCTTTGCAAATTCTATACCAAGCGTCTTTTAGATTTTCTCCCTCCCTTTGCTTAAAATTTAGAACTTCATTCTCGGGAGAAAACGGAGAAGATAGAAGACTAGCCATAACGGCAAGCAAACGAGAAAAAAGGCAAAAGGAAAAGAGAGGGCGAATAAAACGGCAAGGGTGAAGGGGGGGAGAGGAAACGAGAGGCAAATGGCAAATAATGTAATGCGGGAGATAAGGGATTGTGATGGGTACTTGGTATGTTGACTTTTGCGTAGACCTCCCCGGCAACGGCGCCAGAAATCCTTCTTGCTACCTCTTGAGCACTGCGTTGGTTTCCCTTGAAGAGGAAAGGGTGATGCAGCAAAGTAGCGTAAGTATTTCCCTCAGTTTTTGAGAACCAAGGTATCAATCCAGTAGGAGGCTACGCGCAAGTCCCTCGTACCTGCACAAAACAAATAAATCCTCACAACCAACGCAATAAGGGGTTTTCAATCCCTTCACGGTCACTTACGAGAGTGAGATCTGATAGATATGATAGGATAATATTTTTGGTATTTTTTTATGATAAGATGCAAAGTAAAATAAAAGCAAAGTAAAAAGCAAAGGAAATAAATAAGTGTTGGAAGATTAATATGATGAAGATAGACCCAGGGGTCATAGATATCACTAGTGGCTTCTCTCGAGAGGATAAGTATTTTACGGTGGGTGAACGAATTACTGTTGAGAAATTGGTAGAATTGAGCACAGTTATGAGAATATCTAGGTATGATCATGTATATAGGCATCACGTCCGAGACAAGTAGACCGACTCCTGCCTGCATCTACTACTATTACTCCACTCATCGACCGCTATCCAGCATGCATCTAGAGTATTAAGTTCATGAAAACAAAGTAACACCTTAAGCAAGATGACATGATGCAGAGGGATAAATTCATGCAATATGCTAAAAACCCCATCTTGTTATCCTCGATGGCAACAATACAATACTTGCCTTGCTGCCCCTACTGTCACTGGGAAAGGACACCGCAAGATTGAACCCAAAGCTAAGCACTTCTCCCATTGCAAGAAAGATCAATCTAGTAGGCCAAACCAAACTGATAATTCGAAGAGACTTGCAAAGATAACCAATCATACATAAAAGAATTCAGAGAAGATTCAAATATTGTTCATAGATAATCTTGATCATAAACCCAAAATTCATCAGTCTCAACAAACACACCGCAAAAAGAAGATTACATCTAATAGATCTCCACGAGAGAGGGGGAGAACATTGTATTGAGATCCAAAAAGAGAGAAGAAGCCATCTAGCTACTAACTATGGAACCGAAGGTCTGAGGTAAACTACTCACACTTCATCGGAGGGGCTATGGTGTTGATGTAGAAGCCCTCCGTGATGGATGCCCTCTCCGGCGGAGCTCCGGAACAGGCCCCAAGATGGGATCTCGTGGGTGCAGAAGGTTGCGGCGGTGGAATTAGGTTTTTGGCTCCTGTTCTGGTCGTTTGGGGGTACGTAGGTATATATAGGAGGAAGGAGTACGTCGGTGGAGCAACAGGGGGCCCACGAGGATGGAGGGCACGCCCTGGGGGGTAGGTGTGCCCCCCTACCTCGTGGCCTCCTGGAAGCTTCTCTTACGTAGGGTCCAAGTCTCCTGGATCTTGTTCGTTCCAAAAATCACGCTCCCGAAGGTTTCATTCCGTTTGGACTCCGTTTGATATTCTTTTTCTGCGAAACTCTGAAATCGGCAAAAAAGCAGCAATTCTGGGCTGGGCCTCCGGTTAATAGGTTAGTCCCAAAAACAATATAAAAGTGAATAATAAAGCCCAATAATGTCCAAAACAGAAGATAATATAGCATGGAGCAATCAAAAATTATAGATACGTTGGAGACGTATCACCACTCCGCTTTGATATATGACCTTTCAATAATGCGATCATAGTTGGATTGCGGCGGAGAAGGTGGTGCTCGCTTCAGGGCATCGATAGTGCGCTTTGCTTTCACTGGATCTATCTTCTCCTCCGGAGGTGGATGTTTCTTTGCGTTCACCCCTTGAAAGTAGTTCCTCACTTCGGCTTCCACGATCTTCTTGTTTTCCTCCACGGTCATCTTGTATGGTAACTTCTTTAGAGGCTTGAGAGATGGACCGAATCTGTATTGTCTCCCGCCTCTGGTTGTACTGCTAGACGCGGGAGCAGACGGAGCGTCTGCGGCTATCTTCTTTCCTTGCTTACGAGGCGGAGGAGAAGGACTACGACGCGCCGGAGCAGCCAGAGCGGCGGCGGGTCTCTTCCGCCCTTGCTGACGAGGCGGAGAAGGAGGAGGCTGGCTGCTCGGGCGCGCCGGCGCAGGCGGAGGAGGTGGAGTGTTGCCACGCGCCGAAGAAGGAAGCTGAGTGCCCTGATCACTCGCTGGAGGAGGAGGCGGAGGAGGAGGCCGAGGAGGAGGCGGAGTGCCCTGACTCGCCGGAGGAGGAGGAGGCGGAGGTGTCCAGTTCGGAAGGTTGATGAGCTCCTTCCGCCATAGGCATGGAGTCTTCAGAGCAGAACCCAGCCGAGTCTCCCCTTCACGGGTAGGGTGGTCAAGCTCGAGGTCCTCAAATCCCTCCGTTATTTCGTCCACCGTCACCCTAGCATATCCTTCTGGAATTGGATGGCAGTGAAAAGTTGCGTCGGGTTCAGGAGGTCGAACAGAGCCGACAACTGCCTTGACTTTGATGTTCTGCCATTGCGTCATAAGGTGGCAATGTTGAGACTCTGTGATACCATCCACAGGGTAGCTAGCATGAAACGTGAAGATAGGCTCCAGCTGAAGCAGCTCGGTGGAAGCCATGCTGCTTTTCCGCTGAGATGGCGGGGTAGCTTCGGGGGTAGCTTCGGCAGGTCGCTTGTTGCGAACTGCTTCTTGTTCCTCTAGCCCTTGTACCCTTGCGTGCAGTGCCTGGAGTTGGGTCTGCTCCACTTTCTTCCTCCTCTGCTGGTATTTGTAACCGCCTGCGTCCGGAAACCTAGCCTTCCACGGAACGGAGCCTGGCGTGCCTCGTGTCCGTCCAGGGTGCTCAGGATTCCCGAGGGCGATTGTGAGCTCGTTGTTCTCTCTGTCTGGAACGAACGTCCCTTGCTGCGCTGCATCGATATACTGCTGAAGCTTCTTGACGGGTATGTTAAGTTGATCGTTCGTCCAAACGCACTTCCCTGATACAGGGTCCAAGGTTCCGCCAACCCTGAAGAACCAAGTCCGGCAACGGTCTGGCCAGTTCAATGTCTCTGGTTCGACCCCTTTATGAAGCAGGTCATTCTCAGCCTTGGCCCACAATGGCCGGGCTTTAAGGTAGCCACCTGACCCCGTGCGATGGTGAAGCTGCTTCTTCGCAGCATTTTTCTTATTTGTCGCTAACATCTTCTTACTCTCGTCTGATGCCTTGTGGGCCACAAATGCGGGCCAGTGATCTCGGATTTTCTCATACCGGCCGGGGAATTCTGGTGTCTTTTCTTGGTCGACAAACGATGTTTTCAGCTCATTCTTCCGCCTCCTGAATAGTTCTGCCATCTTCTTAAGAGCATGAGACTTGATCAATTGCTCTTTAATTGGCTTCTCCGGATCCTCCTCTGGCGGTAGGGTGAAATTTGCCTTCAGCGCGGTCCAAAGATCATCTTTCTGCATATCGTTGACATAAGACACCTCAGGGTCTTCCTTCTTAGGCTTAAACCATTGGTGGATGCTGATCGGGATCTTGTCCCTAACAAGAACCCCACACTGAGCAGAAAATGCTTCCTTGGTCTGGATGGGTTCAATCGGTTGGCCATCGCGCGCGATTGCTGTGATCTCAAACCTTTCATCCGAGCGCAACTTTTTCTTTGGGCCTCGTTTCTTTACCAAGTTGTGCTCGATCCGGAGGGCTAGAAAAAAGAAGAAAGACGAGAGTTAATTAATATGTGTACATACCAAAACAATGAATGCATCAATTAGCTAGTCATCAGAGGCTTAATTAATATATATACCTGGCCGGACTCTGTTCGGTCACTGGAGCCGTCATCACGGTCTCCTTCTTGCACCGGTATTCGGTCACCGGAGCCATCTTATTCATGTCTTTACTCCTCCATTGTTCGATCACCGTAGCCTGCTTCTTCACCCTGTCCTTCCAGACCATCATTGTTGTTAAGATACGAGAAGACATCAGCTCCGGCTAATATTATGTCCCCCAACACCTCTTCTGCTGCCTGGTCTCGTCCGTGCTCCATTGTTTCTGCAAATATTACAACATGGCAATTATTATACAAACATGACAGCAGGTGGATATATTAGTGGCAAACGTAGACCTAGCTACCTAATCACAACAAGGAATCATATTAGTGGCCTCGGCAACGCTTCAAGGGTTCGGGGTGGCCTCGACGACAATGCTCTTTTAACTTGGTAAATTTGGGTGGCCTCGGCAACACTTCAAGGGTCCATATGCAAAAGCCATGGATTTCTTCAATACTTTAACACTAGCTAGGCAACCTCTCGACCCCTCGGCGATCCTCGACCGTCGACCGCTCGGGCAATTCCACGACCCTCTACCCTATTTCCCGACCCTCGACCCCCTCATGTCACGTTTGTCTAGTGTCAAAGGATTCAACAAAACCATGTCTTCATCATTAGGCGAAAGTAACAGGCGCATGATGGTACGAACATGGCAACGAAGTAACCCTCGGTCCCTCGACGACCCTCGAACCCTCGACCCTCGAACCCTCGGCGACCCTCGACCCCTCGGTGACCCTCGACCCTCTACCCTAGCTAGTTCCCGACCCTCGCCCCTCGAACCCTCGGCGACCCCTCCCCCCCTCATGTCGAAGTTATCGGGAAGGGGGTATATCGATAACTACATACCCGATAAAAAATAAGAAAAGGAAGAAGAAGAAAAAAAAGAAGAAAAAAAAGAGGAGAAGAAGAAAGGAATAGAGGAGAAGAAGAAAAAATAGAATATTTTCTATTTTTTCTTCTTCTCCTCTATTCCTTTCTTTCTTCTCCTCTTTTATTTCCTTTTTTCCTCTTCTTATTCATTTCTCCTCTTCTTCTCCTTTTTCTTTTCCTTCTTCCTAAACTAAACATAAACTAAAATAATCCTCAAACTAAACGAAACTTCTCCTCCACCCTTTTTTTTCTTCTTCTTCTTTTTTCCCCTAAAATTTTATGAACAAAATTACAACAGAAAAAATAAAATTCTATGAACAAAATTACAACACAAGAAAACCATAAAAAATCTATAAAAAATGACATATTCTTTGCATATGAACATACAAACATTTGCATATTCTACAATAATATCACCAAAAAAAAATCTATGAACAGAAAAAATCCTAACTTTTGCATATGAACATACATACATCATCATCATAATCTACTACTACTACAATATGAACAATATATATATATATATATATATATATATATATATATATATATATATATATGTGTGTGTGTGTGTGTGTGAACAGTGCCTTCGTCGTCGGCGTCGAGGCGGGCGCGCGGTGGCGTTGGGGCGCGGGGGCGAAGGGGGAGAGGAGGGGGAACGGCGCGGTGAGGCTCACAGTGCAGGCGAGCGGCGGCGAGGTCGGGGCAGGGCGCTCGGCGTGCGCGACAGCGAGGTCCGGGCAGCGCGCGGCGAGGTCGGGGCAGGGCTCGGCGATGGCGAGGTCGGGGCAGGGCGCGTCGAGGTCGGGGCAGGGGCGACGACGGAGACGGCGGACGGGGGCGGCAGCCTGGCGGCGTCGATGTCGGCGGCGTCGTCGGGGCGACAACTGCGAGATGAGAAGTGAAAATTTTCACAAGTCCTGCTTATATACCCAGAGCATTGGTCCCGGTTCATAGCACCAACCGGGACCAATGCCCCCTTTACTCCCGGTTTGTGCCACCAGCCGGGAGCAAAGGTCTCTTTTCAGCAGCCCAAAGGGCGGGAAGCAGAGGCCTTTGGTCCCGTTTGGTGGCACCAACCGGGACTAAAGGGGTGCTTTGGTACTGGTTGGTGCCACGAACCGGTACCAAATCATCCCTTTAGTCTCGGTTGGTGCCACCAAGCGGGACCAAAGGCCTTGTGCTGCCCTACGTCAAAAGTTTAGTCCCACCTCGCTAGTTGAGAGAGCTCGAGAGTGGTTTATAAGCGCTGCTGCGCTCACCCTCTCGAGCTCATCTCAATTGCAGGCTTTCGGGCCTAACCGTACACTGTGTGCCTGTGGGCCTACTGGGCCTGTTGCGGGCTTGAATCCTGGCCCATGATTGGGTTTCTAGTCGTATCCAGGCCGTGGTGGCCCAGTAGGTGGCACTTTTTTTGTTTTCCTTGTTGCTTTATTTATTTTATTTTGTTTCTACTTACAACAAAATACTTACTGTTGCTATTTTATTTTATTTTGTTTCTACTTATTTATTAAAGTTTATTTTGTTTCTACTTATTTATTTGATTTTGTTTCTACTTATTTTATTTTGTTTCTACTTATTTATTTTATTTTGTTTCCACTTATTTATTTTATTTGGTTTCTACTTATTTATTTTATTTTGTTTCTACTTATTTATTTTGTTTTGAACAGAAAATACTTTGATAATTTTAGTTGATTCCTTTTGCTATTAGAGTTTCATGAAAGTTTTCTATTTCATTATTTTTTCTATTACAATTTCATTAAAGTTTATTTTGCTTCTACTTATTTATTTTATTTTATTTTTTGCTTTTTATTGATTTTATGTAAATTCCTTTTTGCTTTAAATGTTTCGAACATAAAATACTTTGATAATTTTAGTTGCATAAATTTTATATAATTTAAGTTGCAATAATACTAGAGGTTTATAAAAACCTTTTAGTTGATTCCTTTAGTACCGGTTCTAAGGCTGTTACAATGGCAAAAAGGCATTTCATTTTTTTGAGCTATAAGACCCTGAAATTCAAAAGAATTTCAAATGAACTCTCAAAAGGTTGAAAGTTGGCATGGTATCATCATTTCACCCACATAGCATGTGCAAAAAAGTGGAGATGGTTACAGCAAAAACTAGATGCACTTCGTGTACAAAACAGACAATCTCTTTCGAAGTATCAGGATTTCATACGGAAACTCATCTGTTACAAAGAGATTTCATTTTTTTGAACTTATTTGAACTCCAGACTTTTTGTGTGTTCAAAATGCACCATTCAAAGCCACATCATCAAATTTCAACCCTTTCTGACTTCATTTGTTATTTTTCATGCATTTACTGATTTTTTTGAGCTATAAGACCCTGAAATTCAAAAGCATTTCAAATGAACTCTGAAAAGATTGAAAGTTGGCTTGGTATCATCATTTCACCCACATAGCATGTGCAAAAAAGTTGAGAGGGTTACGGCAAAAACTAGATGCACTTCGTGTACAAAACGGACAATCTCTTTCGAAGTATCAGGGTTTCATACGGAAACTCATCTGTTACAAAGGGATTTCATTTTTTTGAACTTATTTGAACTCCAGACTTTTTGTGTGTTCAAAATGCACCATTCGAAGCCACATCATCAAATTTCAACCCTTTCTGACTTCATTTGTTATTTTGCATGCATTTACTGATTTTTTTAGCTATAAGACCCTGAAATTCAAAAGCATTTCAAATGAACTCTGAAAAGGTTGAAAGTTAGTATGGTATCATCATTTCACCCACATAGCATGTGCAAAAAAGTTGAGAGGGTTACAGCAAAAACTAGATGCATTTCGTGTACAAAATGGACAATCTCTTTCGAAGTATCAGGGTTTCATACGGAAACTCATCTGTTACAAAGGGATTTCATTTTTTTTGAACTTATTTCAACTCCAGACTTTTTGTGTGTTCAAAATGCACCATTCAAAGCCACATCATCAATTTTCAACCCTTTCTGACTTCATTTGTTATTTTTCATGCATTTACTGATTTTTTGAGCTAAATGACCCTGAAATTGAAAAGCACTACAAATGAACTCTGAAAAGTTTGAAAGTTGGCATGGTATCATCATTTCACCCACATAGCATGTGGTAAAAAGTTGAGAGGGTTACGGGAAAAACTGGATGCACTGCGTGCATTATATATAATTATATGTGTCAAAAACCATTACAGGTTCACATGGATAGATAAGTGACCAAAATAATAGAAGCTCATCATCACATAAAGGACAAAGTACATACATAGTTCTCATTGAACAACATATAGCTCTCCAAAGCATCTAGTTAAACCATACATTGAAACTATGAAAAATCTTTCAATGCAACAACAAATGCGATCATAATCACAACCAAGGTAATAATTGATTCAACGGCATAACGATACCAAGCATCGGTATGAATGGCATATTTTCTAATCCTTCTAATCTTCAACCGCATTGCATCCATCTTGATCTTGTGATTATCGACGACATCCGCAACATGCAACTCCAATATCATCTTCTCCTCCTCAACTTTTTTTATTTTTTCCTTCAAGTAATTGTTTTCTTCTACAACTAAATTTAACCTCTCGACAGTAGGGTCGGTTGGAATTTCCGGTTCAACTACCTCCTACATAAATAAAATCTATGTCACATTGGTCGGCATAATTGTCATAAACAATAAATGAACCAAATAGTTATAAAAAAGATAATATATACCACACCCGAATCATAGACAGGACGAGGGCCGACGGGGGCGGATACCAAAACCATCGCACTATATGATAACAAGCAATAATAAAAGTAAGAAAATTAGACAAGTATCTATCTAAGGTAAGAATATTTTTTCTTTGAGAAAGAAGATAAGAACAAGAGGCTCACCACGGTGGTGCCGACGACGAGATTGGCGCAGGCAATTGACGGCGGTGAAGACGGGGACGGGACGTGACGGACCGCTAAACCTATGCAAATCTCGGGGGAAATGGAGCTTGGAGGTCAAGCTTCGAGAGGAGAAAGCTTAACTAGTGTGGCTCGGGAATTTCATCGAACACCTCATGTGCATAGGAGGTGAGCTAGAGCACCCAAATGCCCTCCCCTCGCCGGCCAGAAAAAACAGAGCACTCTGGAGTGCTCTGCTGCGGCGATGGGGTATATATAGGCAACTCATTTGTCCCGGTTCGTGGCTAGAACTGGGACTAAAGCCCCGCCTTCTGTCCCGGTTCGAGCCACGAACCGGGAACAATGGATGTGGGCCAGGAGCGAGGCCCATTGGTCCCGGTTCGTGCCAGGAACCGGGACAAATGGGTCTAGACGAGCCGGGACCAATACCCACAAGGCCCTGGCCGGCCCCCTGGGCTCACGAACCGGGATGTATGCCCCCCCATGGGTCCCGGTTCATGATTGAACCGGGACTAATGGGCTGGCCAGGCCCGAAACAAAGCCCTGTTTTCTACTAGTGTATGCCATCTGTTCAAACAAAAGATAAGAGAAATGTTTACCATTAAGTTGTAGTTATACGTGGAGGATTTGGAAGATGGCCTCTACGATCCCTTAGGCCATGAAAATATTCGATAATCTTCTTGTCTTCAATCCCAGCAAATATATCTCGCTCAACATAGCAAACCATCATATCATTCAGCCATTCATCACCTATCTTGTTTCTCAAATCTGTCTTTATTATATTCATGGCTGAGAAAGCCCTTTCAACTGATGTTGTCGCTACTGGCAATATCAATGCGAGTCTGATGAGTCGGTAAACCAATGGGAAACGCAAATACTCCTTAGTTTGAAAAACTTGACAGAGAGACTTGATAGATACCACAACCACAAAAAATAGGTGAGCTTTTCATCACATCAATGTATATGTCAAGCTGACCACTCAAACATTGCCGCCCTTATGGGTCAAAGTTTGCTGAATAAATGCTTGCAAGCTCAATTATCTTGTCATGGTCAAAGCTACTGAATGAGTCTCTAGGATCTAAACATGAAATGCAAATCAATAATTGGGTTGCTGTTTCACTAAATCGACTTTTCATCTCGGCTATGTTTCTATCAATCACATCATTGAATATTTCTACCTTGTAGTGACATAAGCATTTA
Source organism: Aegilops tauschii subsp. strangulata (assembly GCF_002575655.3). Lineage (NCBI taxonomy): Eukaryota > Viridiplantae > Streptophyta > Magnoliopsida > Poales > Poaceae > Aegilops > Aegilops tauschii. Next base: position 646,430,112 of record NC_053041.3, on the reverse strand, counting down.
CTCTAAATATCCTATACTCTACCCAATTAAACTCCTTGTACCATATTTCTCTAAATACCCTGCCATCTTCATTGCGTTCAAAATCAAGATCTTTAGGCTGACATGCACCTTTCAAGATATACACCCTTCTCACTACATCTCTGATTTCCGGGGTAGCATACCCTTCAATTTGTTTCCAAAGGCCAGAATCAGGTTCAATGTCAGCTGGATTAAATCTTTGAGGAATACCATCTTGCAAATTTTTAGTATCAGTCTTTGACTTAATACTTCAGGAACATTAGCTTCCGAAATGGTTGCATTTACTTCAGATTCACAAACTTGGGGTCCGTACTGATTTACTGGGATAACCTTGAAAAAAGATTAAATCTGCTTCATCTTCTTTGGTCTCTGTAACATCACATTTTTAATTATGTTTCATTGTTCAACTTCCAAGAATTAGGCCAACATGACAACAAATTAAACATTATAGAACAAAAGAGAAGACTAGGGGAGAGCGAAAGAGCCTGGTCCTTGTTGCCTCTGTTGGCTGCTCGCTTGTTGGTTTGAGCAGCGACCGTGGCGACGGCGACTCCGCTTCCCGTGTGCCCCCCCACCCCCACCCACGATCGATAGAAATTAGAAAAGGACTTGTGAACGTAAAAATCAGGCTGCGTACTAATGGGCTCATCTAATTTTTATTGGGCTTACTTCATTGGCCCATCTATAGATTAATAGATCTCCTAGCGAGCGGTCATCTTACCTGGCGAAACGTTTTCCTCTTCCCTCGTCATGCTCGACCAGACTTGAGACCTTCCAGCGAACCTGCTCGCCTCCCATGGTGGTCGCCGACCAAAATCAGTAGGGGGGTGGGGTACCCTAGGTTTTGAAAATTTACTCGGGGCGGCCGCTCCTACACGACCCCATGCTAGAGCCGCCCCTGAGAATAATAATATACTTCCTCGGTCTCAAAATAAGTGTCTCAAACTTAGTACTCCCTCTGTTCACTTTTATAAGACCTTGAGGACATTTCAGACAATGTGCAAAACAACCCATTTTGAGTTGTTTGAAACGAGTTACAAAAGTGAACGGAGGGAGTACAACTTTGTACTAAAGTTAGTACAATGTTGAGACACTTATTTTGGGACAGAGGGAGTATATTGCTCGTCCATACTTTTTGCATCACACGTTGCTCGTCCATACTTGTTGTGTCGCACTGGTGGGTTGCGCACTTGGGAAGCGGGAGAAAAAAAGAGGAAAATTGAAACCATCTGGGATGATGCAATAGAAAAGAAATTTTGAAATCATCAGGGATGGATGAAATAAAAATAAAAATAAAATAAAATCATCAAAGGTGGACAAAAAACAAAAGGCACCATTGGATCTACGCAATTGGGAACCGAGATACTTGTTGTTTCGCACAGCTTGATATGCGCAATTGGAAAGCGAGAGAAAAAAATTGAAATCATCTAGGATGGATGAAATATAAAAGTTGAAATCATCTTAGGTTGCCAGACCATTGGATTTGCACAATTGGGGCACGAGAGAAAAAAAGGAACATTGAAATCATTATGGATGGATGAAATAAGAAATACTATGGATCAACACGATTTGCGCAATTGCGAAGTGAGAGAAAAAAAACTGAAACATCTAGGATGGATGGAATAAAAAGTGAAATCATCTGGGATGGATGAAATAAAGAAAAAATAATCAAAATCACCTGAGATCGATTTAAAAATACCGTTGGATCTGCACAATTCAGAGAATGGAGAACGTGAAGGCTGAATATGCCTCAGCTGACATGTTTGGAGACTATGAATAGTCCCTCTATCTCCTGAGTGGTGTCCATTTATGTTGTGGTAATAACAATATAAGCATTGTTGTTATCATATATTGTATATCACAATATATTGTATCAGCACTTTGGTACAAGTTCATTTGTATGTATTCTATATATCTGACAGTGATTTTCTTGAGAATGTTCATGTCTATATATAGATTTCTACAGGGGTCAATCTGATGAAAGATGATTTGTGCCATGTGGACATATGCACCACAAACTCTATATTCAGGGAAGTGAAATGTTTCCACTCTCGTTGAGGGAAAGGAGATATTTTAAAATCAGTACATGCGGTGAGGTATTTGTTGGCTCAACTCGATTCATATTTACTGTCCCTGTGGGTACTCGACTAACGTGAGGATGCTTTATTGCTTCCTGGTATAACTCGTACCCTACTAAACTATAGAGGTATCCGTCAAAATAGTTTCCATAGTGAAACTTATGACGATGACAACAAAGAGGAATATGTTCTCTTTATCATATGCAACAGATATGGCAAGCACACTCTTTATGTATCATTGGCATTGAACTACATATCCTGCAAAACCCGTAGCACATGTTGCGTACAAGATAGCTTTCCTGAGTGTCTTTTGCATGACAAACTTGCTCGTCTTGGTCATCCAGCATTGGGTTGAAACTGAACTATCAGCAATTCCATTGGTTTATGATTATTATGGTGCTAAACTCTAACAATATATGGATTTTATGTGCACTACATGTGATGCAGGAAAGCTAATTTTAAGGCTCGCGCACCTAAAACTCTACGCTGAACCACTCAGACTCCATGAATGTATCAAGTCGAGGTAGGCTCTTCCCAACCATTTGAGTAGACTATTCAGGTATTTCATGGTTCTAAAAGACATATCTACATGATGTTATTAAGTGTGTACTTTATTCACATGAAACCATTGGCTCATTATCCTGACATCGAGTACAAGCAAATCAAATGGATAGCATTACAAATTTCTCCTTGAGTGCCTTCTCTATGGCCCTCGGACTGAAGTTTAGCAATTTGTCCTAATGTCTAGACTCAAAATGGTTTGGTAGAATCCTTTTATCCAAAGAGTTAAGGTCATTGCATTATCTTTACTTTGGAATTGCAACTTACCAACTTTATGTTGAAGTTGGAGTCATGCAGTTTTATACGCTCATGACAGAACTGCATAATATTATTCCCCTCTATCTTTGATATGTGGAAATCTACCACGTATTTCCCATCTGCGGTAATTCGGTTGCATACCGATGTCACCACCGGGCATACATCATTGGCCCCTCAACGTATAGTTGGGGTCTTTGTGAGGAATAACTGTATTACCATCAATACCTCAAGCTCCTTGCATGGGGAGTTATTCAAGTCCAGTGTACTGATTAGGGCTGGAATTCGAGCCGAGTCGAGCCAGCTCGGCTCGACTCGCTAGAGCTCGTTTCGTTAACGAGCTAGCTCGACTCGACTCGTTACTATAACGAGCTCAAACCCAAGATTGGCTCGACTCGTATAATTCGCGAGCTGGCTCGTTTAGCTTGTTAAGCTCGTTAAAGATATAAACATAAAGCCCTAATATGATAAAAATGACTATGTATATATTAAACATATATATCACTAAAGAATTGTAATTTCCTTGTAACGTATGAGTCTACTAGGAGTCTAGGCCTTCCAGGGCTGGGCCTTGTGTTGTGCGCCTCAGACGTAGGCTGTTTAGTGGTTGATCTTTCTTTGTATTTGGTGTGGCTGATTTATTGTATCGAGCCTAACGAGTTACATGAGTACTCGTGAGATTGGCTCGTTAAACTTGGTCTATAAGCGATCTTAAACTAAAGCTCGGCTCGACTCGTTATTCTTCGAGTTCGAGTCGATTCGAGCCGAGTCACGAGCTACTTGTTTAGCTCGCGAGCTTCGAGTTTTTTTTTCCAGCCCTAGTACTGATTCAATGAGGAACATTTTCTAGGCATTAGGGGGAGATTTCATGTACCATAAAGAATGCCAGGAAATTAGTGAAATGTTCAACACATTTCTGCCTCAAATCCACGTACTCAAATATCTGAACCATGTGTTCAGAAGATTTGCAACACATTGCAAATAATCTGCCCGATTCATTTATTGAATATAAAGGTGTTACACAATCCTACAATCCTGAAAAAATATGCCTGAAAGAGTGGAGGTACCAACAAAAGCCACTCAACTCCCCGTTCAAAGCAATAGGGGGAAAAGTACGGTAATTGTACATCAGGATTCAGCTTCTTGCAAGCAAGGATAACAAGGCCTCTTAATTAGTAAATGCAAGTCAACTTCACGTTGACAGACACCTAATGGGTAGTATACACCCAGTGGATGGGAAACCTACACCAACCCGGTCATAGTGCACACAATGACCAGGATATCGGAATACCCGACTCAATTGAATTGGGAAATCGCGAGCAGTCGGCATGGGTAACGATGATTTCATCAACTACATATTGATATATAGATTCTGGAGAAACATATAACCGTAAATCTACAATTGTCAACATACATTTTTCAACTAGATTGCAAAAACCTTTCACATGATTCATGTCCAAAGACCATGGCCATGGCAAAGTGTGAACAACACTCGGACTGAACTCAAGCAAAGGGTATAATCTAGGTAGAAATAATCTTTCTCAATAAAGGGAAGGTATTCTCATAAGCATTACCTACACAAGTTTTCTTCTAGAAACAGAATTGAGAACAACGAGGTGGTGAAATGTAGAGCAAGTATTGTAGCACAAGGGTTCACGCAAATACCCAACTATTCTCTAGAGGTGGAATCTCTTTCTGATAATATATATCATTGGCAGTACAAAGTCATCTATCTATGTAGTTCATGGATGTGGTGATTACATATCCATGTAGATAACTAGATTCAGATATAGATGGTTCCCGATGGAATCTCACTTCTGAATCGAAATGGAAGACACAACATACATTGTGTAAAATCAATAAGTCACCATACGACTTATCATTGTCGGTACATTTGGTACAACCGACGTAGTGAGTCCCTTCGATTCAAGGATTACTCCTACAATAATGATTGCCCATGTGTGTTCGTCATACAAAAGGATTTATCCTATAATGACGAAGCACGTGATCATCTTATGACGGATTTGAGATGAAGAATTTGGGTAAAATCTCCAGCACCTTCACTCATACATTATGGTACACCATATTGTCTATATCTTGATTATATTGGAGAAATTCATTGTGGACAAGTTATCCATCCATATTTTCCGTGGTTATTCGTTCTCTAACGTAGAGGATGATTCATCTAGGCCGTGAGGAGACAAAAATAAGATGTTGGGACCTAAGGTTTCATACCACTGTGCATGCATTGGATCCACCAAACACAATTGGTTGAGACTCAAGAATATCTTTTGATATCTTCAAGGCATCAAATATTCTGTCCTAATTTTTCATTTTTAGAGAAATCTGGACACCAATGTAATTGGATACACCGATCAGATCCCTACTATGTCAGATCGTAGACAAGGTAGGTGTTCCTGCTATGTGTGGTAGTCATCTCATGAGAGTCTTCGAAACAGACCTCGTGACTATATCCACCAAGCATTATCTCAAAGATAATGCGTCTTGTGTTGCCCTTATGCATACAGGTTACGCAATAAGCAATATCGCTATATTGCATATCTTGCAAGTCAAATCATGACTAATTTGTTCACGAAGTCTCTACCAACTTTTACATTCCAGAAATATGTTCAAGGAATTGGTATGTGACGGCTTCAGAATTTGCAAGAATAAGTGGAATATCGCTCTGAATTATTCCTGTTCAAAGCATCATATTATACTCTTTTTCCTTCATGAGTTTATTTTACAGGTTCTCATAAAGGTATTTTAATGAGGTAATATCAATATGGGATAATATGTCATACTTTCTGTTTCCCCACCGGGGTTTTTAAGAAAGTACATACGACATATTTTGTGTCCTTTTAGTTCTATGAGTTTTCTCATATTGAGTTGAAAGAGACAATAACCATTATATGTCGCGTTATTTTTCTTCTTATTTTTCTCACTAGGTTTGAATGAGTTTTGGCAACATATCAAACACTACTCCTCATATTTTTTTCCTATAGTGTTTTTGGAGTAGACTCTTTCAAGTTTTTTTTGAAATGGTCACCGGGGGGGAAGGCTCCCCACCTTATATATTTCAAACATAGCAGAAGAGTACAGAACTCACATGTTTTGTGAGGAGAGGAAGTCACGCCACAGCCCGGCGTGTTCCTTTAGGCTCTCGGTTTTGAGCCGAGGAGCCCATATAGTTATGTCATCAAGAATAGCTCTAATGGAATCAGCAGTGGGAAGGTCTATTCCTTGGAAGACTTTTTTGTTCCGTGCGTCCCAGATCTTCCAGAGGATGATTAGGAACATGAAGGAGCGGACTGAAGTTGGCAATGCAGTTGGTAACCTCGTAGAGAAAAGGTCACTAATAGGCGTAAAGCACGGGTGAATGGAGGTAGCCTGCCAAATGCCCCGAGCAGCCGGGCATGAAAAGAACAGGTGCTTGCGATCTTCAACCTGGTGAGAACATCTTGGACAAGCTTCTGTATCGAGGATGCTTTTTTTATGCAAGTTCTTCCGGGTGTTGAGGCGGTCGAGGTAGAAGAGCCATCCGAAGATCATAACCTTTTTGGGCACTTTTGAGTCCCAGATGTCGGCAAGCATGGGATCGGAGAGATGATCCGAGAGAGCCGCATATGCACCCCGGGTCGAGAAGGCGGACCCGTTGAGCAAGCGACGAGTGTCCGGAACCTGCGAGAGAGCACAATCCTGCAACAAAGAGTTTAGAGAAGCAAGTTCTGCGATCGCAGTAGTGGTTAGCCGATTACGAAGAGCAAGTTCGATCCCTTCCTGCATAATTGTAAATACCAAGGCATTTTGATTTGTATGGTGGGAAAAAGGGCTGGGTAGACTATAGCCAGAGGTTCTGGCTTTAGCCATCGATCTAACCAGAAGAAGGTGGAGCAACCGTCTCCAACAGTACACTGGGAAATCTCTCTCAAGCTCTTTAGGTGTTTGAAAATAGTCTTAGCAAGAAAGGAGCTGTTCTTGCGAAAGCCAATGTGAAGAGGTGTGTGATACAAAACCCAGTCCTTCCAAGGGAGGGAGGTGGAGTGTAAAAACTTGTAAGCAAATTTCAGCAGTAAACAAAAATTTTGTGCGCGAAGGTTTTTAACACCCAAACCACCTGCATCTCTAGGAGTGCACACTTTATCCCAAGCAACCAAGCATTTAGCTCCAGAGCAGGTTTCATCGTTGGACCAGAAGAAAGTGCGTCTACGTTTATCAATTGCTTCAATAACCTGGAGGGACAGAGAAAAACAAAGCATAAAATACGTGGGGAGACTGTCTAGGACGGCAGAGAGGAGAACTAATTTTCCACCACGCGAGAGGAGTAGGGCACACCAGCCAGCCAGATATTTGTCGCATCGGTCGATGACAGGCTGAAATGCAGAGGGCGGCAGCTTATGCGGGGAGAGGGGTAGTCCTAGGTAGGTTTGAGGAAAGGAGGAGATGTTCGTTCCAAGGTCAGAGGCCATTAGAGCGGCATCCTGCGGATCCACATTAAGGGGGATGAATGTCGTTTTGGTGAAGTTGATTTGTAGGCCAGTGGCTGCGGCAAAGGCGTCTAGGATGTGTTTGAGGTGCTTGTCTGCGTTCGTGGTAGCTTTAACGATGATTAGAGTGTCGTCCGCATATTGCAGAACAGGGCACGGGAGGTGGGGACACAGGGGGTGTAGAAGAGTACCATCCTTGTGAGCGTTAATGATCATTTGTTGTAGAATGTCGGCCATAATGATGAACAGGTAAGGTGATAGGGGGTCACCTTGCCGGAGTCCATTCTTGCATTGGATCCACTTCTCTGGGATGCCATTAAGCATAACAGCGGTGGATCCAGTGGTAAGTAGAGATCAGATCCAGTCACACCAGCGAGGTGGGAAGCCCCTAACCTGTAAGGTGTGGAGGAGGGAGGACCAACAGATTGAATCGAACGCTTTCCGAAAGTCCAGCTTGACGACGATGGCTGGAGCCTTTTTCTTGGCGCAGCAGTGAAGAATGTCAGCGGCGTAGAGGAAGTTTTCCGAGATATTGCGACCAGACAGGAAGCCAGTTTGGTCGGCGTGGACCAGAAGAGGGATATGAGCTTTAAGTCTGTTGGTAAGGAATTTGGCAACACCTTTAATATGGCAATTTTGGAGGGAGATGGGGCGAAAGTCATTTGGGGACCTGGCGTCATTATTCTTCGGGAGAAGAATAATGAGGGCTCGGTTGAGGCAGGAGATGTCCGAACTCAGGGCATGAAAATCAATGAAGAAGTTGTGGATTTTACCTTTGAGAATATGCCAAAATTTCCTGTAGAACACAGGGCCAAAACCGTCCGGGCCAGGGCTAGCATTTTTATTCATGGATAAGAAAGCCTCAGAAATCTCGTCATCTGTGAAAGGGTCATCGACAGCGGTCAAGGAGAGGAAGCTCGATTAGCCCATGAAGGTGGATCAAAGCGTTGAACATGTCAGCTTCAGATTGCCTGAAGTTATGCGTGTTTTTGGCGCCGTAGGAGGTTGAAGTCGCCCAAGATAAGCCAGGGGGTGGGCAAGGGGGGTACGAAGGAGGCTAGCTCAGACAGAAAATCCTGTTTGAGGGCATGGTCAGTGGGTGCGTAGACGTTTGTTACGGCGAGCTTTTGAGGGGAGGCAAGGCAGGAGATCGTAGAAGTTTGGGAGAAGTGGCCGGCGTCCGAAGTGAGGAGAGTAAACTGAGAGGATGAGAAGGCCGAGAGAATGCCTCCGGCCGAGCCTGTAGCCGGCAGGGTGTGGGTGAGATCAAGGTGCTTTGGGAGAATTTTTTTTTGTAAGGAGTTAGTGATAGAGCTGAGTTTAGTTTCCTGAAGGAAACACGCATGAGGGTTAATGGCGGTGAGCTTAGAGAGGACGTCCGAGCATTTCTGACTTTGGCCGAGACCACGAACATTCCAACAGCAAAAGTTAAACTTGAGGCCATTCATTAGCTAAAGGTAGGCACCAAAAGTCTAGATTGCGAACAAACGTAACAAAAGGATCGAGAATCAGCTTGCCCATGCATCCATGGGATCGAGTGAGAAGTGCTGGAAAGGGAAAGCTAGGAATTAAAACATTGCCTAAAGGGCAGATACGGCCATAACAGGAGGGGACTAAGCGGTTTTGGCGAGGAACCGGAGTCCATGGTAGTGCAGCGTCGATCACGGCGTCGGGGAGGACACCTCATCGAGCTCCTGCTGCTCAGCACCGCAAATGAGCGCAATCTGGGCTAGGGATGCAGCATCGTGCACCGGCTCGTCCGGCGTGCTGGTGAGGCCGGACTCGTCGAGGGCCACGACGAGCTCGGCCGTGGCCTGCTGTAGGTCGAAACGGCGAGCCTTCGCGCGCATGGCCTTGGTTGTCATGTCTACGAACTGGCCCCCTTCCTTCTCGGCGAGGCGACGACTCCTACGAAGCTTCGCAGCATCGGTAGCCCTCTTGCCAGCGCCCTGGATGCGGCGTACGGTGGCCTCGTGGTCGTCAGAGTTGAGCGCAGCAGATGCCGTGCCTGAACAAGGAGTGCAAGTAGGTAAGATTGGGGGGGGGGCGTGGGAGTGGGAATGAGCGAGTCTAGGAGGTTACCGGAGAGTTGAGAGCATTCTCCTTTGTCAAGGGCTAACAAGGAGAAAGAGTTGGACACCTCCACAGCGGGTGAGAAGGAGTCGTCAGCGTCGCCGGCCAGGTGGTCGTCAAGGCCGGTCTCGTCGTCGTGCACCGCAGCAGGAGGCAGCAGCGGCCCACCGACGAGAGGCTGGAGGAAGTTGGCTCGAGCGTGCAGAGGCTGGGCAGCGGGGGGTGGTGGTGATGGCTCGCGAGGCGATGGGGGTGGCATGGCGTCGACACCATGCAGACCGGGGCAGGGGCCGATGTGACCGCGGTTCCAACGCCAGGCGGCGTGGACATGTGGCTGGCTAGGGAGTTCGTCGTCGCCGTCGGCATCAAGGGGGACCGGTTGGTCGTCGAAGATCGCCCAGGTTTTGACAACCCGGAGCTTGACGTCGACGACTTGAGCGGGCGGAAGACGGAGGATGCATCCATCCGGCGTGACGTGGTCGCCTTCCACGCGGAGGAAGGCCCACATCACCGTGAAGTCTCCGGCGTTGAGGTAGTTGTTGTCGACGCAGCAAAGCACCCCAAAGTGGCCGAACACAAAGTTCGCGCCGTTTGGGTGCCAAAGCTCGAGGGGGTAATTCTTGGCCTCGAGCTCGACCAGGCGGTCGTAGCGGGTGGTGGCGCGGTTGTCGGTTTCTTCGGGACGGAGGAGGGTGATCTCGATGCCGGCGTACTTGGCGGGGAAGTGCGCCATGGTCACCTCGCGTTCATCGTGGGAGTCAAGGACGAGAAGGGCCACACAGCCGGTGGTGGCTGCGAAGTGGAAGGAGGGGTGGCCGGCATGGTGCTCGATGGCGAGGCGGATGAGGTCGTACGGCTCGAGCATGACGTGGTCCAAGTGGGAAAAGGCGAAATGGCCCACGTCGTGAAGGAGGCCGGACGGGACGAAGATGTCCGGGTACGTGGAGTGCGCGCAGCCGGGCGATGATGCCGAGGAGGACGAGGGCGAACTCGAGCGCACTGGCCCACGAATGGCGGAGGCAGCATCGGAGACGCCGTCGCCAGCGCCCTCGCCGGGATGGAGGTGTGGCTCGGAGGGGGGAGCCGCGCTGAGACGGCGGGGCGGAGTCGCCGTCGGATGACGCAGAGCGGGGGGAGCGGGGCGAGGTCGAGATGGGGTGGAGGAGGTTGAGTCGGTACGAGCCGATCCAAAGGACGTCGTCGTTGTTGTCGGCCATGGCGGTGCGGCGGTTAGGGAGGCTGAGGCGTTGGAGTGTTAGTGGGAGGTTTGAGGAGCATTGGAAGCTGTGGTGGCCGGAGCAACGGCAGCGAGAGCAGAGAACTGGGTCTCTGCAGGTGTTGACAAGGTGGTCGTGAGCGAGGCAGCGGAAGCAGAGAGGCCGGGAGTGGATGCGGGCTTTGGGCGTGAAGCGGGGGGGTTGAAAAAGCAAGGGCGGGGGGGAGGGCACGCTTGAGAAGTAGCTACGGCGAGCGGCGTGCGGGGCCATTTTTCGGGGAGAGAGCAAGGCTTCGCAATAGGAGAGAGCAGGCCCTGGCGCCGCGGCGATGGGACTTGGGTCGACGGGCGTGATCGGGGGTGAGAGCGGAAGCGGCGGATGCTCGAGGGGGCTGGGCGTAGGGGTTATATAGGGCGGATGGCTAGCAGGCGGGCGGTGCACACCAAAAGGCTGGTGGACTGGTGCTGCTGTGAGGGGGGGCGCATGGTGCAGGTCCATGCAAGGCGTAGCTGGAGTTAGGTTTGCATTAAATGGCGGCAGGGGAGGGGTATGGGGAGCAGCAGTGTATGCATTGATGTTCGCTCTGCAGGGGGGCGCGAGCGGCGGGGATTGTGACCGCGCATGGGAGAGCGGGTGCGGGACAAGACCGAGCATGGCAGTGCCGCTCTCGTCGTCGCGCGTGCTCGCCATGGCAGTCCGCAGCGATGGAGAAAACAGATCAGCAAGCCACAGAGCGGGGGGTAGGGGAGGTACAGCCGGGGGTGGGCCCAGGATGGATGGAATGGAGATAGTAGTGACCAATTCCGTGGCAACCAAGTCGACGGGACATAGTAGTGACCAATTCCGTGGCAACCAAGCCAAAGAGAAAACACATTTTTTTTCTTTTCGTTTCCGAGGAGGCACGGCCGTGACTCTCGCGAAAGCACACCCATCCCTCTCGCGGAAGCAAAACCGTGACTCTCGCGAAAGGAGAAGACACAGAAAATGCGTTTTCTTTTTTCGTTTTCGAGAGGCACGGCCGTGACTCTCGCGAAGCATAACCGTGCCTCTTGCGGAAGCAAAACCGTGACTCTCGCAAAAGAAAAAAAAAAGAAAACATGTTTTTTTTTGTTTCCGAGAGGCACGGCCGTGACTCTCGCGAAAGCACACCCGTGCCTCTTGCGAAAGCAAAACCGTGACTCTCGCGAAAGGAAAAAACAGAAAACGGTTTTTTTTTCGTTTCCGAGAGGCACGGCTGTGACTCTCACGAAAGCACAACCGTGCCTCTCACGGAAGCAAAACCGTGACTCTCGCAAAAGGAAAAAAAACAAAAAACCCATTTTTTCCGTTTCCGAGAGGCACGGCCGTGAGTCTCGCGAAAGCAAAACAGTGCATCTCGCGGAAGCAAAACCATGACTCTCGCGAAAGGGAAAAAAAGAAAACGTGTTTTTTCGCGCAATTTTTTTCTTTTCTGAAATTGTTTTAGATGAAAAGCTAAAGAAGACCAGTAGAAAACCAAAACGTCGGAAAAATCCGGAAAAAACTGTTTAAATAGCCGAAAACGTGTGCGAAAAAATAAAAGTAGAAACAAAATCCGGAGAAAGCGCCCAGAGCGCGACACGTGATGAATGGCTGAGAGCGCCAAGTGGCGCTGATAGTTGCGAGGCTCCCGAAAGAGCACTCGTTAACTAGTGGTTCCCGTCAAACCGGCTCGGGAAAATCTTGACGAGCTGGGCCGCCTCAAGCAGGATTCTGTACTAACGGCAACAGTTGGCCAAATTATTGTGTCCTCGGGATATCTGGTGGTACGGCGCAGGATATGCTCCCATGCTCCAGGTTAGTTTGGGGCGTTGGATCTGGACTGTACGAACAAGATTAAGCAGGCTCATGTCCTTCTGGCAAATATACAAAGACACCCTTGGTTATTCAGTATTTCAGGGAGAAGTGTGTATCCTTGGTTCTGTATGACTTCGACTGTTTCTCCATCTCACTGTTTCCCGCCGCCGCCGGCGAACATCGATTAACAGTTTACCTTTGTTTCTCTAAACATTTCATACAATAGTATACTCTAGAATGGCCACTCAGTTTCAAAGAAGTGCTAAGTGGTCTGCTCTTCTTTGAAACTTCACTTTTGGAGACGTTGTTTGTTCTAGTGTTCTGGAATTTCGAACAGTGCATGTTGGTTGTCTCGAAAGTACCTGTATTTGTTTGTTTTAGTCAAGCACCTGTTGGTGAAAGTGGATTTTGCAAAACCCATCCACGCACATGTTGTCTTCGGCGAGTTTGTATTTGGTTGCTTACCTTTCGGGAGTCAGGAAAGCTACTTTGATTGGCTGTGAAATATTCTCAGACTGTTATGATTGAGAATTGGCTACGAAATACTCTCAAGCTTTTTGATTGAGAGTTATGTTTCTATGAGGCTGGCGATTCATACAGGTACAATTCTGGCCTGACTGTATCTGTATGCTTGCTAGTCCATTTGATGTGGGGAGTAAGTTACAAAGATGTGATGTTTCCAGGGGCAGGATGAAAATGGACTAAGGGGGCGTATTGAAATTGATTGGTCAACTGATCCTGCCCCTTCATGCATATCTGACGCACCTAAAGGCCCCGTAGCAGGGTATCACCTCAAAGGCTGGAGCACCCGATATTTTCCCTCGGCCCCCCACCACCTAATCTTCTCCGACAAAGTTCGATCCCCACCTTCAATCCATCTAACGAGGAAGATTTACCAAAAAGAAAATCGAACGAGGAAGAGCTCCCACAGATCCATGCCCAGCGCCTGCACAACAAGCAGCATTTCTTGATCAGAAGAGGATTCGGACCGAGCGAGGAGATGAGCTTACCCGTGCTGTACACGAGGCACACAACCTGCCGCCGCAGTCTCGGAGCAATCCGGTGGCGCCACCGTGAATGGCTTCTCAGCTTGTTCAGCCGACATGCAACGCCTTGCTGTGATTCTGGGGTGGACTACTCTGCTTGCTACTGTACGGTGATAGTGCGTGCATGCGTGCTGCTGCTAATCATGGTCCACCTGGTCAACTAGCACCTGCTGTGTCATGGCCGCTTAATGGCTCAAATCAAGTATCTTAGATTACACTAGTGCCGAACCGGGCTTTAGCGCCGGTTCGTAAGGGCCTTTAGTGCCGGTTCTACAACCGGCACTAAAGAGTCGAGACTAAAGACCCCCCTTTACTACCGGTTCGGCACGAACTGGCGCTAAAGTGCCACCACGTGGCACGAGCCAGGCCCGGGTGCCGGTAGACCATTAGTACTGGTTATACAATTTAATTTTTTTTGTTTGCTGGTATTTTTCTATTAATTTGTGTTTTTCATTTAATTCTTTTTTGTTTGCTGGTATTTTACGATACTACATATTGTACACGTTATGCATATATAAAAATAGATTTTCTCGTACAACCGATTATATATATATATAATCGAATGTCTCACAACCATCATTAATCATTCACACATACACATGTATATATATACAATTTCTCCTACATGTTGCCTTGGTGCCTTCGGAGCACGATGACAAGTGGTTCATGGGGCGGTAGCAGGTAATAGTATTCTCCTTTGGGATCTATGACCTGGTCGAGCAAAAATCCCGCTATTTCCTCTTGAAGTGCTCGTATGCGCTCCTCTGGTAGGAGTTGGCCCCGCACCTCTTTGAACTGTTAAGAAGGAGATCAATATGCATGTGTATTAGTTGTGTGACTAGATATCGACAATCATGTAAGATTTGTGAATAGTGTTCTGGCAAACGTACCCAGTCCTGTCTATCAGATCTGCTCCTTTCGGACACCATCATGCGAATGTTCTCGCAAATGTAGTATGCACACACTTCAGTCCCCGGCGCTTGCTTCAGGGCCTTTACGAGAATAGAATTTAATCAGATAATAATTAATCAAGCATATTAATTAATTAATGGTATTGAAACAAGAATTAAAGAGATGGTAGCTAGCTAGTACTACTTAATTACTTACCTTGGGTCGATACCAACATAGTTTTTGTCGCCATTTTCCGGGAGTCACCTTGATGTACTTTGCCCAAGCCCTACCTGTCGGCAAAGAAAATTAATAAAGGGGTTATTAAAAATAGTTCATATCAGGAAATGACGAACTAAATAGGTCGAGATATAGTTAATAATGATTGAAATTACCTGTTGACTATCCCCTTCACGATGCTGTAGTCACTATCTTTTTTAAGTAGTGAGTCCAGTACTTCAACTTTTCCTTCGTCAACTTTAATGTCTAACAAGATCAAGTGGAAGCTGCATGCGCATACGTTTGCATGTATAAATTAAGCGTACATGTGCATAACACTAATCAACTATAACCCTAAACCCTATACACTTATTAACATCTAGCTAGTAAGCAAAAACAGAATTTGTAGTACAAGACAGTGTGACTCACTTGAAGTTGTAAGGAAGTAGTATATCTTCATTGCTATTGAGGCGCTTCAAGAACTCTACCATGTTTTTCTCTACATCTTGTCTACACCATTCCAATTTCCATGTGTATTCATTAACGGTATTTGGGCCAATGAACCCAATGCCATAGCGTCCAGCTTTTTTCATTTCATACATCTTCATCCTGCATAATACCACAGAAAAGAATATATAGTGAGGATATATAATTACAGGTAATTAATGATCAATTAATGAGCACTAGAGCTAGCTTGAGACTTAAATTACAGAAAGAAATCACTTACAGACAATAGCAACTGACGATAGATTTGTCGAGTGCATCTTGATTGAATAACTGAAATAGTTCTGAATACTCAATGGACAGAGCTTTCTTATTGAAGTAATGATCTTCCTCGACTTGCACCATGAGGGACTCTCGATTGGAAATCTTGGTAATTTTCATGTACCAATCATGCAATTCATACATTCTCGTTGGGAGGTTCTTGACCTCTTCGGGCTCGACCAAAGGTTGGTCCCGGACATATTTCCGTTTTATTTCCTCCTCTCTAAGCGGAGACATGGGCTCGATATCGAGGAGTTGTCCAACAGTGATGTTGAGCATTTCAGCCTGCATTATATGCTCCTCGGTTATTACCACATCGCCCAGCTCGGGAACGTAAACGGTTTGCCCACAATAATATTGGGCGCGCGTACTCTCATGTGTTGTTGGCACAACAAGCGGGGGGTCGGTTGCGCCGCCTGTTCTCCCAGCTGGGGAACGGTTTTCCCGCATTTTTTGACAGCTGCTTGTTGGCTCGAGCTCGAGCTCGCTTCTTTCTGTAGTCGTGCTCGATGTGCCTTCCTGATTTGGCGCTCATAGTCTGAGTCAACAGGCTTGGGAGTTGGTGGTCTAGCCATACGAATGAAGTGGTCAATCTTTTCCTCAGGCACTTTCTCCCTCGGCGGCATTGCCGGTTTCGGTCGAAAATGAGCGTCCACTTCTGCCCGCACTATTGCATCGTTTTGCTCGGTCATGTCGTAAGGCCTCTGAGGAAGAGGAGCGAGGCTGCTTGGACCATATTTATATCGCTTGTCTCCGCCTGTACTTTCTATACTACCTCGACTCGTACCACTACGCACCATAGCTGCGGCGTGTCTCTTCTACGGTTGCTTAGGCGGCGGAGACGGTTGACGTGGATTAGTTGGAGTAGGAGGAGTGGCCTGACGCTGTGCCGGACTTGAAGCAGGAGGTGTGGCCTGACACGGTGTCGGACTTGAAGCAGGAGGTGTGGCCTGACGCTGTGCCGGACTTGAAGCAGGAGGTGTGGCCTGAGACGGTGTCAGACTTGAAACAGGAGGAGTGGCCTGACGCTGTGCCGGACTTGAAGCAGGAGTCTGCTCACGCGTTCGTGGACTTGGAGGAGCGGGAGTCTGCTGACACGGTGGCGGACTTCGAGGAGGAGTCGGCAGACGCGGTGTCGGTGGACTTCGAAAGATGATGCAATCCTTTCTCCATAGGATGATACGATGTATGGCCTCTCCCAGTGTGTGCTCGTCGTCACCTCCAGGAATGTCAAGATCTAGCCCCGAATATGGGTCCACCCCCTCATCAACCAAGACACGAGCATAGCCCTCTGGAATCGGGGCGCAATGGAAGGTTGCTTCGGGGGTAATTGTAAAAGCAACGGCATCCGCGACCTTCATGGATATGTTCTTCATTTTGAAGTGTAGCTCACAGTTAGTGTTCTCTATGATGTCATCCATAGGGTATGTATCCAGCAGTGCGTCGCCCGGGGCGGAACCAACGTTGCTTCTCGGCATGGATGGGACGGTGCTATCCAATGCTGGATGATCATCCGCTTGCTGCTGCCGCTACTGAGACCCCCTTTCCTGGCTAAGTGAGTCGATCTGCTGCTGCTGCTGCTGCTGGAATTTGAGTGCCAAGTCCGCGTGCCTTGCTTCTAGGCCTTGAAGGCGTTCCGCCTCCTACTTCCTCTGCTCCTCCTCCAGCTTCCTCTTCTTCTCCTCCTCCATCTTCTTTCTTGCACGGGTCCTGTAGTCGTCGTTCCATTCCGAAAAGCCCTCATACCAGGGAATAACGCCCTTGCCTCGTGTTCTTCCTGGGTGTTCAGGATTTCCCAGGGCGCGCGTAAGCTCGTCGTTCTCTCTGTTGGGCGTGAACACCCTCTTTCGAGCATCTTCTATTGCGTCAAGTAACTTTTGTTCTGCTCCTTTTAGACTTGCCTTCTTTGAAACCAGGCCTGTCTTCGGGTCCAACGCCCCCCATGCGCATAGAACCAAGCTCTGCACCTGGGGGGCCAGCTCCTAGTAACCGGAGTGACCCATGCATCCTCCATCTCTTGCTCAGACTTATCCCACTTAGGCATTGCCACCGCGTAGCCACCTGGACCCAGCCTATGGAACTGCGTCTTTTTTGCGGCATTGGCCTTGTTTTTTTGACCGTTCCTTAGATAATTCTGATTCCTTGAATTTCACGAAAGCGGGCCAGTGTTCTCTTTGCTTCTCCAGTGTTCCCTTGAATTCTGGAGTCTTCATTTCTGCAGCGAGGTAGTTGGCCCATACAGTTTTCTTGTGGGTGTTGAATGCAATTGCCATCTTCTTAAGAGCAGCGTCCTTGACTTTCTGCACATCTGCATCAGTGAAGTAATCTGGTAGGGTGAAATGTTCCATAAGAGATTCCCAAAACTTTTGTTTTGCTCTGTCATCGACCCAAGTAACATCTGGGCGTTTAGTTTTTGGCTCTTTCCATTCTTGAATGGAGACCGGGAGTTGGTCCTTCACAAGAACTCCGCACTGACGAACGAACTTGTTCGCAATGTTCTTAGGCGTGAGGGTTTCACCACTAGCTTTGATGGAATCGATGTTGTACTTTACACCCTCCTTCAACTTTTTGCCCGGGCCGCGCTTTGTCCTGCTGTCTGTAGAAGCAGATTTGCTCGATCCGGAGGGCTGAAAGAAGAAAGATCGATTCGTTAATATATCTTCAAATAAAAAAACATGTGATGATCACTAGATGCCTGCTTATATAAATATACCTCGCCGGTAGTCTTTGTTATTTCAAGATCAACATTGTATTCGTCATCACAATCATTGTCTGCGTCATCATAATCATAATCATAGTTCATGACTTCATCAGCTCGGTCGTCGAGATCGAATATCTTATAATCACCCTCCCCGGTATTGTTCAGATATTGGGAGCCGTCATTTGCTTCATTCAGATCATCTGGCCTGCTAGGCCTGCGTATGATCTCGAACAGGGCCTCTTCACCCTCTCTGCCGGTATTGTCCGCCATAGCTTTTATTTAACTAATAAAGATGAAATATAAAACAATTTAGTATTCAAATTACAATGCATGGATGCAATCAATAAGGAAAAACTGAATCATATAGTACATAATATGCATCGTCTCGAATAATATATAATCTCGTATACATCGTCTCGAATAATATATAATCTCGAATACATCACTGGCTAGGTAGCTAATAAAGATCGAATACTATAGAAGAATATAGGCCACTCGCGGTTCCTGGGGCGCGGGCGGTGGACACCCAAAGACAAGGAACCATCACAGGATCATATCTCCGGTCATCTGCCCAAAGAACCTGCAAGGTATTGGAGAACCTGACGTCCATAGCAGCCATGTAGCGATGGACGTGCTCGTCCTCCTCCCTGACACGACGACTCACCACCTCCGGCGGGGCCGGCTCCCTCTGCACCGAATGTGGCCCATGCGAATGCCACCAAAGGAGATCAGGGTCGACGACGGGACCCGAGGCCGGGTTCCTCACCAAGCGGTGCGCCCCTCCAGGTAGCACCTCCCAATGCCAGCCCGGCGGAGCCCAATCCCGGACATGGGTCAGCCGGACGTCGTCGCGAACGGGTCGACGGCGAGGATGCGGGCCGGGCATCGTCGAGAACAAATACTATATGCCTGCAAAAAGTAACATTTTTTAAATGATTGGATTGTGATTACTAAAATTCTATATGCAAATTCTAACAATTTGACATTAATCTAATTCATCTAACTAAAACTAATTCTAAAATTTCTAACATTTCTATATATATAACTAACATTTGTATAACATTTCTAATATTTCTATAACTAAAAAACAGAAAAATTGCTAACATTTCTATAAATATTTCTATAACTTAAAAACAGAAAACTTTATAACATTTCTATATAACTAACATTTCTATAACATTTCTAATATTTGTATAACTAAAAAACAGAAAAATTTCTAACATTTCTATAAATATTTCTATAACTAATTTGTGTGTGGACATGGCGGCCGGGGCAGGCGCTCACCGGCGAGGCGAGGCGACGGGGGGCGGCGACGGGGACGGCGACGGGCGGCGATGACGTGGATGGCGATGATGGGGACGGGGACGGGGTGGCGACGACGGGGACGAGGACGGCCGGGGCGGTGACGGGGGCATCGACGAGGGGTGGTGACGGGGGCGTCGACGGGGGCAGCGACGGGGGCGGCGACGGGGGGCGGCGGGCGACGGGGCAGAGGAGAAGAAGCAGATGAAAACTGACGTAATTTATAAGTCCTGCTTATATAGGATGGGCCTTTAGTACCGGTTGGAGCCACCAACCGGTACTAAAGGTCACATTTGGCCAGTCCAAGCGGCGGGAAGCGCACACCTTTAGTACCGGGTGGTGGCACCAACCGGTACTAAAGACCCCCCTTTAGTACCGGTTGGAGCCACGACCCGGTACTAAAGGGGTGTAGTGGCGCAGGTGCGGTGCGGGCGGATTTAGTCCCACCTCGCTAGCCGAAGGGCGCCCGCACCTGCTTATAAGCCCCTCGCGGCAGCTGTCTCGAGCACCTCTCTATTGCAGGCCTTCTGGGCCTACCTGTTGTGTGCTGCCCTGTGGGCCTATTGGGCCTTTGCGGGCCTGCATCCTGGCCGAACAACAGGTTGGGTTTCTAGTCGTATGCATGCCGCTTTGGCCCAGTAGGCGGGCTTTTTTATTTTCTTATTTTTTTGCTTTCTTTATTTTTGTTTTATTTATTTTTGAGTTGTTTTTTGCTGTATTTAGAGTTTCTTTGTGAATATTTTTGCTTTAGATACAAAAAATTACAAACTTTCTATTAGTGCCGGTAGTTTACAAATTTGAATAGTTTACATTTTGAATTATTTGAAATTTGTGTGAATCACTAGTTTGTGAATAACTTAACTTTGAAAATAGATTTTTCAGTGATTGTTTTTTTATGTTTAATATTAGTGTGTTTTATCATTATATTCAATTTGGTAATGCTTAGGTTATTTAAAAAATGAAATGCCTTTGTAATGGATGAGTTTTCGTCCGAAACCCTGATACTTCGAAAGAGATTGTCCATTTTGTACACGAAGTGCATCCAGTTTTTGCGGTAACCCTCTCTAATTTTTTGCACATGCTATGTGGGTGAAATTATGATACCATGCCAACTTTCAACCTTTTCTGAGTTCATTTGAAATGCTTTTCAATTTCAGGGTCATTTAGCTGAAAAAATCAGTAAATGCATGAAAGAATGTGCTTGCACATAAAATTTCTTCGCGTTTCAAATGCCAAAACACATAACTCCCCTAACTATTACAGAGATTCCCTCCTGGGTGCGAAACACAGAAGAAAGTGATGATAGTGAAGCCGATCACTTCCCAGATCTTTGGGTGTGAAACTTTTTCTTCGCGTGTGTCCCTTTGTGCCGTAGCCATGGAAAATCTTCATCATTTAACTGGATGCTCGGGTCAATATTCACTGTGAATGGAGCAATTTCATCAAACTTTTCATAATCTTCTGACATGTCTGTCTTGTCATCCACTCCCACGATGTTTCTCTTCCCAAAAAGAACTATGTGGCGCTTTGGCTCATCGTATGATGCATTCGCTTCCTTATCTTTTCTTTTTCTCGGCTTGGTAGACATATCCTTCACATAGAAAACCTGTGCCACATCATTAGCTAGGACGAATGTTCGTCTGCATACGCAAGATTGTTGAGATCCATTGTTGTCATTCCATACTGCGGGTCATCCGTTACCCCATATCGTGTCATATTGACCCATTTGCACCGAAACAAAGGGACCTTCAAACCACGTCCATAGTCAAGTTCCCGTATCTCCTCTATGTAACCATAATATGTTTCCTTTCCCGTCTTGGTTGTTGCATCAAAGCGGACACCACTGTTTTGGTTGGTGCTCTTCTTATCTTGGGCGATCGTGTAAAATGTATTACCATTTATCTCGTACCCTTTGAAAGTCATTATATTCGAAGATGGTAACTGGGACAGCGAGTACATGTCATCTTCAATAGAGGCGTCATGCATCGTACATGTCTGCAACCAGCCGGCGAAACTCCTGGTTTGTTCACGTGTAATCCAGTCATCAGACCGCTCCGGGTGTTTGGAGCGTAGAAAATTCTTGTGTTCGTCCATATACGGAGCCACCAAGGCGGAATTCTGTATAACTGTGTAGTGTGCTTCAGTGAGAGAATGTCCGTCCATACATATTTTTTGATTCCCTCCTAGCGTGCCTTTTCCATCCAGTCTGCCCTTATGCCGCGATTCAGGAACGCCAATTGGCTTAAGGTCAGGAATAAAGTCAATACAAAACTCAATGACCTCCTCATTTTCATGGCCCTTGGAGATGCTTCCTTCTGGCCTAGCACGGTTATGAACATATTTCTTTAAGACTCCCAGAACCTCTCAAAGGGGAACATATTGTGTAGAAATACAGGACCCAAAACGTTAATCTCTTCGCATAGGTGAACTAGGACGTGCGTCATGATGTTGAAGAAGGATGGTGGGAACACCAACTCGAAACTGACAAGACATTGCACCAAATCATTCTCTAACCTTGGTATGATTTCTGGATCGATTACCTTCTAAGAGATTGCATTGAGGAATGCACATGGCTTCACAATGGCTAATCGAACGTTATCCGGTAGAAGCCCCCTCAATGCAACCAGAAGCAGTTGCGTCATAATCACGTGGCAGTCATCAGACTTTAGGTTCTGGAACTTTTTCTCTGCCATGTTTATTATTCCCTTTATATTCGATGAGAAGCCAGACGGTACCTTAATACTGAGCAGGCATTCAAAGAAGATTTCCTTCTCTTCTTTGGTAAGAGCGTAGCTGGCATGACCCTGATGTATGCCGTCTTTTCCATGCATACGTTGCTGGTCCTCCCGTGCCTCAGGTGTATCTTTTGTCTTCCCATACACGCCCAAGAAGCCAAGCAGGGTCACGCAAAGATTCTTCGTCACGTGCATCACGTCGATTGCAGAGTGGACCTCTAGATCTTTCCAATAGGGCAGGTCCCAAATATAGATTTCTTCTTCCACATGGGTGTGCGTCCATCAGCGTCATTCGGAACAGGTTGTCTGCCAGGACCCTTTCCAAAGACTACCTTCAAATCCTTGACCATATCATGTACACCAGCACTAGTACGGTGGCGAGGCTTCGTCCGGTGATCCGCCTCACCTTTGAAATGCTTGCCTTTCTTTCTTACGGAATGCCTGCTCGGAAGAAATCGACGATGTCCCAGGTACACATTCTTCCTACAATTGTCCAAATATATACTGTCAGTATCATCCAAACAGTGCGTGCATGCGCAGTATCCCTTGTTTGTCTGTCCTGAAAGGTTACCGAGAGCAGGCCAATCATTGATGGTCACGAACAGCAAGGCCTTTAGGTCAAATTCTTCCCCCATGTGCTCATCCCACGCACGTACACCTGTTCCATTCCACAGCTGTAAGAGTTCTTCAACTAATGGCCTTAGGTACACATCAATGTCGTTGCCGGGTTGCTTAGGGCCTTGGATGAGCACTGGCATCATAATGAACTTCCGCTTCATGCACAACCAAGGAGGAAGGTTATACAAACATAGAGTCACAGGCCAGGTGCTATGGTTGCTGCTCTGCTCCCCAAAAGGATTAATGTCATCTGCGCTTAGACCAAACCATACATTCCTTGCGTCATCTGCAAACTCCTTCCCGTACTTTCTCTCAATTTTTCTCCACTGCGACCCGTCAGCGGGTACTCTCAACTTTCCGTCTTTCTTACGGTCTTCTCTGTGCCATCGCATCGCCTTGGCATGCTCTTTGTTTTGGAACAAACGTTTCAACCGTGGTATTATAGGAGCATACCACATCACCTTGGCAGGAATCTTCTTCCTGGGGCGCTCGCCCTCGACATCACCAGGGTCATCGCGCTTGATCTTATAGCGCAATGCACCACATACCGGGCAAGTGTTCAAATCCTCGGGCAATTCGTTGTCCTTTGGAAGCATATTCTTTATCATTACCAGCAACTTTCCAAATCCCTTGTCAGATACACCATTCTCTGCCTTCGATTGCAGCAATTCCAGTGTGGTGCCCAACTTTTTCTTGTTAGCTTCGCAATTTGGGTACAACAATTTCTTGTGATCCCCTAACATGCGCTACAACTTCTTCTTCTCCAAATCACTTGCGCAGTTTCTCTTTGCATCGGCAATGGCCCGACCTAGATCATCAGCGGGCTCATCTGATGCCTCTTCTTCAGCTTCTTCCCGCATTGCCAGCTCAGCTTCTTCCCCCATTGTTGTATCATCGTATTCAGGGAACCCATGGCCAGGATAGCTGTCGTCGTCCTCTTCTTCTTCATTGTCTTCCAGCATAACCCCTCTTTCTCCGTGCTTGGTCCAAACATTATAGTGGGGCATGAAACCGGACTTAAACAGGTGGACGTGAATGGTTCTTGACGTAGAGTAATTGTGATCATTCTTACAGACTAAACATGGACAAGGCATAAAACCATCCACCCGCTTGTTTGCCTCAGCCGGAAGCAGAAAAGTTTGCACGCCATTAATGAACTCGGGAGAGCATCGGTCATCGTACATCCATTGTCGGCTCATCTTCATTACACAACACCGAATAGACCAAATTAATACAAGTTCATACATAAAGTTCATACAAGACTTAAATTCAACAAACAAATAACTCTCTAACTAAAGAATTTAAATGCAACAACAAATGCGATCAAGATCGCAACTAAGGTAACAATTGATCCAACAGCATAATGATACCAAGCCTCATTATCAATGGCATATTTTCTAATCTTTCTAATCTTCAAGCGCATTTTCTCCCCCTCAATTCTTTTCAATTTTTCTTTCAAATACTTGTTTTCTCTTTCAACTAAATTTAACCTCTCGACAATAGGGTCGGTTGGAATTTCCGGTTCACAAACCTCCTAGACAAAAATATCTATGTCAACTTGATGGGCATAATTTGTCATAAACACGAAATGCAACAACTAGTTTTAAAAGAGAATATACCACATCCGAATCATAACAAGGACGAGGGCCGACGGGGACGGATATCAAAACCATGGCACTATGTATAACAAACAACGTACGGGTAAGATAATTATACGAGTAACTATATATCCAAATCACACAAACATCAATTTGGTAATGTAAAACATTCATGAACAAGAGGCTCACCACAAGGTGGTGCCGGTGACGGAACGGTGCGGGCGATCGACTGTGGTTACGATGGAGATTTAGAAGGCACTAAGTAAACCACACCTACATATGCAAACTAAGTGTTAGTTTTGACTACAAATTGCATATAAATCAAATACTAGCACATATATTTTCTACCAAATTACTAAACTCATAAATTGATCACTATACAAAGCATTGCAAGAGCTAATCTAGCAATGAGAGATGAAAGGACAAAGTTGCTAACCTTTGTGATCATTTGAATGGATGGGGGCCTTCAAATCTTGATAAATTTTGGGCAAAATGTGTGATGAGCTCGAGAGGAAGAGGGGAAGAACAAAGAGGAGAGGGGAAAGGGGAAGAACAGAGCGAGCTCGGGTGGATGAAGGGTTTATGTAGGACGACTTTTAGCACCGGTTCGTGCCATGAACCGGTACTAAAGGTGCTGGAGGGGCCCCGGACTGACAACATCCCGCCACCACTCACTTTAGTACCGGTCCGTGGCACGAACCGGTGCTAAAGGTCGGCCACGAACCGGTACTAATGAAAGCGGCTGGCTAGCCGTTGGAACCGGCACTAATGCACACATTAGTGCCGGCTCAAAAGCAAACCGGCACTAATGTGCTTGACATTTGACCCTTTTTCTACTAGTGTTAGTCAAACGGTCGAGTTCAATGGCTTGTGCTAATTAAGTAGAGTGTCGATTTCCACTTTTGCAGTCGTGTTAGTTAATCGTGGTTCTAATGTAATGGGGCTGGAATATCTATGTAACCAACTGCAATGAAAATCAAATCTCTGGCAGCGACAACTTTGTATGCATTTTTATTCTTCTACTACTCCCTCCGTTGCTAAATAAACTACTCCCTCCGTTCCCAAATATAAGTCTTTCTAGAGATTCCAATAAGTGACCACATAAGGAGCAAAATGAGTGAATCTACACTCTAAAATATGTTTACATACATCCGTATGTTGTAGTCCATTTGAAATATCTAAAAAGACTTATACTCCCTCCATTCCCTTATACAAGACCACAAACTCAAATTACAGGTACCAAGGTAAAAATTTAATGACTGCTTTGCAAAACAACTTTTCTTTTCGTCAACCGAGATCATTAATACGCCTGCATGCACGCAAGGAAGGAATGAGAAGGAAGTAGCACGGTGCCATTATGGCTACATGCATGCAAGTATTAAATAAGTTGCTAGTTTGAGGAAACATCATTAACTTTTGCCTCGGTTACTGTTAGTAACCTTATATAGATGCAAAATGTATTCTTCATAGTGGCCTTGTATAAGGGAATGGATAGAGTATTTAGGAACGGAGGGCGTAATATCAAAGCATTTAGATCACTAAAGTAGTGTTTTAAACAATCTTATATTAGTTTACAAAGGGAGTACAAGGCCTTTTGAGATTCCAATGTGGACTACACGAGGCTCGAAACACCTGCCCTGAAATAGCATTCAATAGTGGCCTTATCTCTTGTACGACACTGACTGAATACTTGCTCCATCTAGCTCCGCAAAAGTACAAACTTTTATTCTCGCATAGGACACAATAAATGAAAAATCATCAACTGAACTTGCACTTTCTATCAAGTGTACCTTCATGCGGGGGGGACCGACACTTCCTGCAGCATGAGCTGCCTGCATCACAGTGCTCTGGGGGTGTAGAGATCACAAATCTTACATCTGGTGGCAAGAATATAACAAGGATTTAATGTTCAGTTCCATTATCACAATAGGTGAGAGCTCTTCCCGCAAAAAAAAGAAAAAAAAAGATGAGAGCAGTATTGAGCACACCATAATTGACACATCACTTACTGTTGATTTCTGTTTGAAGCTTTAAGCGAGGCATCTGTGCATGCAGCTTGATTGTCCACGTTAATCCTCATAATACTAAGTTAATTAACCGCACGATCTCCATGTTGCCTATCTATAGCCGTAGGATGAAGTACTCAAGGAGTCCATGCCCTATGTCCCACATGGACATGTTGGCATACTCCTCACAGCCAGGTTTAAGAAAAAACTCTTCACGTGCAGAAAAGAAACTCTTCCACGGCCTGTCAAGAAAAAAAATCTCTCTCAATACATGAGTCACGTCCGATCCCAGCCCACCGACGCATCACCATGCCCGTCCACGAGAGAACCCTAGCGTCACTTCTCCTCATTTTCCTCCTCGCCTATCACCTATGAAATTTCCATGTAATCTAAACCTTCAGGTTTGTATACCCATCTAACAAATATCCCCGATCTCTTCCTCTCCAGCCATTGAATTTCCTCTCTGTCCCAAGCATGTTGCAATCCATGTTGGCTGATGAAGTTGAGGAGGTTCTATCTATCTCAGTTTCCATGTCCCGATCAGACTGCAATTGCCGATGTTGTGGACGGATGTGTACTGACGGCAGTTCAAATTAGATCGGTCAGCCGCCGCTGTTGGTCAGGAAGCAGTAGAGGAACTACGGTCTACGACAGGTTTGTGGCTTCGTATACCTCCTCTACATTGTTGGAGTTCTTCACCCATTACTCCCTATCCCCACGAAGCTATGATGAAGGAAAGTAACCCATTATCATTAATTGCCGACAAATCAGATTAATTCTGGATATCCGATCAAGAAAATTTGGTATCTTACATGTGCATCTCTCTGTACTACTCATGGCTGATTTCTAAAAGAGGGAATAATAACATAAAATTCGTGTTTTGTGGGATCTTGAAGAATACCAAGCAAAGTAGGGTACTGTGCATGGCCTGATTCAACAAATACGTGGTTGGTCCAAGGGGGGTTTAGGGAGATCTTCATCGAGGTTCCTGAAAGCTTGAGGCTCTCGAAGAAAGAGGTTTGTTTTATCGTTGTCCTGAGTATTATATATTTTTGTAGTTTTTACCGAGTTGTTCAGTTATAATAGGATAGTTAAGTGTTGATACTTTCTTTCAGCTTCACATGACTCTAAGTTTGTCAAAAGGTGCATCTAAGTGTTCTGCAGGGGTAGACTCAACGAAAAAAATAGCGCGCTAAAAAATATAGCGAGGCCCTTCTCCAGATGCTACACAAGTTATAGCATGCTAATAGCGTACTATATTTCAAAATAGCGTTTGCAAAAAATGCAAAATATATCCAGAAATAAAGTATTTCAGCAACTAAATTTTGACGAGTAACACATGCACAAGGGCCAAATCCAAGGCATAAAAAAGGAATGCCTGTTATCCTATCGTGGCACAATAGATAACACAGGCTTCAGTTTAGTACACAGTATAATTACAGAGAGTACAAAGTATAAACAAAGCTTCAGTTCAATAAAGAGTATAACACAAGCTACACTTTACAAAGAGAAGAAAGAATCAAAATATACTATACTCCCTACATGTTTTCCGCTGTGTACAATTACAAATTCAGAACAAACTTGTAGCTTGACAACTCAGCTACACACAAATACACACAGTTACTTAGTCAAAACCATAAACTAGGGATGAGAACTAGCGTTGGGTCCTTGTCATGTGAGAGTCTGAGAAAGAGAGTGAGAAGGGTATTGTCGAGGGGTGGTTTTGGCCTTTCAGGCCTGCTGAGCTGTGGTTATCTTATTTTTGCATCATGTGCATGCTACAACGTTACAAGTTACAACGTTATAGCGAGGCGTAGCGCGGTAATTACATAAATAGCGTTGTAGCGGCCGAATTTGCCTAAACGTAGCTCGCCTTCCCTAATACGCTATAACCGCGCTATAACGGCGAAATAGCGTGCTATTTTTTTCGTTGGGTAGACTGCATTTCCTCCAGCGGCACCTTGCAATGCCTACAACATGGTTGAGCATTAACTACATGAACTAAGCAAACACCAATAGATCCTTTACAGATTTTTCCATATTTCGACTAGCAGAATTAACTAATTTACCAAGTGTAATCAGTCATCCGTCCAGAAGGCCACAAGCAACAACCTCGCACGTTCAACTAATGATGGGTGGATGATGGCTATAAATTGGCGTTCTCTCCCAACGTACGGCACAGCTGAAAAGAATGATTGCCGGATGCACCGGAAAAGAGATCACAGTAAGGCCTGCACACACAGCGGGTTAGATTCAGGTCAGTTTACTTTTTCCATCACCCGGTATTGCTTCGGTGCTTCTCATTGAATCATCGATTTATTTTTTCTATGGATCCAAGCAACCTGATGGCAGAAGCTACTCGATTGGTGGGTTCTAAAACAAATACCATTGACTAGCTTTTTACTGCCGGACATGGCCTGATTTGGCTATGACGTCGGGGTCTTCTAGGCTTGACAGGAGGGGGAACTGGGATAGGTTGGATTTGACTATGACGTTTGTAGAGAGGAAGCGTCAAGGCAGGACATTAGGAAGCCGATGACTGGCGCTAGGATCGCTAAATGATGGGCCGGTCTGTGGCAGTTCTTCCAATCTGCAACCTTCAACAATGTTCGCTTCTAAAACTGAACCAAATTGGGGAGGTGAATCATGGTGATGTGAGTTTGGAGTGTTCCTCCAATCAGCTGCCTCACGAACAATGGCTGCCAAACTGATTCAGATTGTTGTTGATGCATCATCTTCCTACTGTATCGTTCATCATTGATTACAGTATGAAATCACTATTCCGTGCATGAATTACCTGGCCTTGCCTCGGGATTGGCTGACTTGGTGAAGCAAAGTCAGCCAAGCTACTGTACCACTGATTTTGTTCTATGTGAGCCATTAGATCTGAAAACAACGGCTCGGGTCAGATGGGTACAACACATGCATACAAGACATTGCTACATGGACAAAACAACAGCGCTACAGTAGTTTGTGAACAGTACATCTACATCTTCTCTTCGTTTTTGATCTGACGGTCCAGGCAGGCCAAGTCATGTAAAGTCAGGCAATCTGAGCCCCCCGGCCTTATAGTGCTGCTTGCATAACTATTATGTGCATGCATTAGAAGTTTAGAACCAAATAGCTAACACGATGGTGCTCCTACTAGGTACCTGCCTAGAGAATTAAACAGCCTTAATAGCTTATTTGAAGAATTTAATCCTTACTTTTAAAAAGCTGTCGAAATATCCTGTCGTGCCTTACTTTTCAATAGCTGTCGAAATATCCTGCCATGCCTTACTTTTCAATAGCTGTCTAAATAATCCTACGGTGCCTTAGTAGCTTATTTGCGTATTATTCGTCTTTGCTTTTCATTAGCTATGTAAACTAGCCGCCAACCCGTGCATTCACACGGGCTAGTATATACATTGTTTCTAAACAAACTGAATTATTAAAACCCAATGGCATAAGACACATATGTTAGAGTTATAATATAAGTCATGTATACCCCTTTGTATTTATCTCGTAGTATAAGGGGTTTCCTGCATATGTACCACACCTGTACATGTATATATATCGGCCTATGGCCTCATGGGAATACAAGTTGCTTATTCCTAACATAGTATTAGAGCTAGGTCAATTTTTTGCACGCTGCAACTCGTGCTATTGATCTGTCCCGATCGAGTTGGCCGACGTCGCCGTCCTCCTGCTCGAAGTCGTTGTCGACTGCGGCTCCCGCGCCCTCCCGCTCCCGCGGAGTCGGCAGCTCGAAGCTCCCTCCCGCTCCCGCGGAGTCGGCCGCTCCCTCCCGCTCCCGCTCGAAGCTCCCTCCTGCTCCCGCGGAGTTGGCCGCCGCTGCTCCTGCTCGTCCGTCCCTCCCGCGACTGCCGTTCGTCGCCGCGGCTGCTCCCGCCCGACGACTCCCTCCCGCTCGAAGTAGGCCGCCGCCGCCGCTCTCCCCGGTTTGGCCACCGCGACCTGCGGGCCCCCGTACCCGGGCGGCTCCTTCCCGTTGCCCCGCCAGGCTCCTCTGCTCGAGCCCTCTCGCCGGTTCGATCCCGGCTGGGCTGCCGTCTGCGGTTTGTCCTCGTTCGGATCTTAGCAAAAAAAAAAAGTCTACTGCCTCGGGCTTTGTCGCTGTCCCTCACTGTCCGGTGATCTTCGACGGTACTAACTACACCGAGTTCGCTGGCTTCATGCGCATTCACATGCGTGGCATCCGTCTCTGGGGTGTTCTTTCTGGCGAGGTCTGCTGTCCGCCACGACCGGTTCCTCCGGTGGCCCCTACTCCGCCGACTCCACTGGTTCTTCCTCCGGATGCTAATCAGGCCGCCAAGGATGCGGCTAAGGTTGCTGATGAGGCTGCTGATCGTGCCTATGATGAGAGGGCTCTGGCTTATGAGGAGGCTCTTCAGACGTATCATGGTGCTTTGTCTGTTTACACCCAGTGGCTTGATGATGATGCTCGTGCTGCCGCTGTTCTCACTGCTAGTGTTCTGCCTCAGTTTGCTTATGAGTTTCTGGGTCTTCCTACTGTCTTCCAGATGTGGACCTGTCTTCGTCAGCGCTATGAGCCCTCTGGTGATGCCTTATACCTGTCTGTGGTTCGTCAGGAGCATGCTCTTCAGCAGGGTGACTCTACTGTTGATGACTTTTATGCACAGAGTTCTGCTATCTGGCGCCAGCTTGATTCTCTCCGCAGTGCTGGTTGTCGTACTTGCCCCTGCTGTCAGGCTGTCCAGGCCGATTTGGAGTTTCATCGCGTCTACGAGTTCCTGTCTCGGCTCCGTAAGGAGTTTGAGCCTCAGCGTGCTCAGTTGCTTGCTCGTGGCCGTATTTCTCTCATGGAGGCGCTTTCGGAGATTCGTGCTGAGGAGACTCGCCTACGCAGTGCTGGTTTGCTGGAGGTTCCCTCGGTGCTCGCTACTCGGGTTTCTTCCACTCCACCTGCTGCACCGCCTCCTGCTCGCTCGAGTGCTCCGCCGCTCTTGCCCACTCCTTCTGGTGGCTCCGCTCGCCCCCGTTCACATTGTGACTACTGCAAGAATGATGGTCATATTGAGTCCCAATGCTACACCAAGAGGAAACACCTGCGCAAGGCGCGATCATCAGGGACTGCGTCCTCTCCCTCGCCAGCTTCAGCCATTGCTTTGACCGAGCAGGATATTCTGAGACTTAAGCGTCTGCTCGCGGCTTCTGGTTCTTCCTCGACGGGTGCTGCTGGTTCTGTGACTGATGCTTCCCGCACTGAGCACCCGCCCTCTACACAGTCAGGTACATCCCCATGGGTTCTGGACTCCGGAGCTTCTTTTCATATGTCTTCTCATTCTTCCGCTTTGTCTTCTCTTCGCTCGCTGGATTCTCCTGTTCATGTCTTCACTGCTGATGGTACTCCACTTTCTGTTGCTAGTAGAGGCCATCTTTCTACTCCTTCTTATTCTGTTCCTGATGTTGCTCATGTTCCTCGACTTACCATGAATCTGTTTTCTGCCGGTCAACTTACTGATTCTGGTTGTCGTGTCATCCTTGATGTTGACTCTTGTTCTGTCCAGGATCGTCGCACGCACACTCTGGTTGGGGCTGGCCCTCGCCGCCGTGATTCTCAGGGTCTTTGGGAGTTGGACTGGCTTCATGTTCCTTCCGCTGCCACCACCATCGCCAGTTCCTCCGCTGCTGTCGCTTCTGTTACTGGTTCCTTCAAGCAGTGGCATCATCGACTTGGTCATCTGTGTGGTTCTCGATTATCGTCTTTAGTTCGTCGAGGCCTTCTGGGGTCTGTCTCAGGAGATGTCTCTTTAGAGTGTCAGGGTTATCGTCTTGGCAAGCAGATTCAGCTACCATATTCTCATAGTGAGTCAGTGTCTCAGCGTCCTTTCGATTTAGTCCATTCTGATGTATGGGGTCCGGCTCCTTTCCCTTCGAAAGGTGGTCATAAATACTATATTATTTTCATCGATGATTTTTCTCGTTACACATGGCTTTATTTTATGACTTCCCGTAGTGAGGTGTTGTCTATTTATAAGCGTTTTGCTGCCATGGTTCATACTCAGTTCTCTTCACCCATTCGTGTTTTTCGTGCTGACTCCGCTGGTGAGTATATCTCTAAGATGTTGTGTGGTGTCCTTGCTGAGCAGGGTACTCTTGCCCAGTTCTCTTGTCCTGGTGCTCATGCTCAGAATGGTGTGTCTGAGCGCAAGCATCGTCACCTTCTTGAGACGGCTCGTGCTATGATGATCGCCGCCTCTCTTCCGCCTCATTTTTGGGCCGAGGCTATCTCCACTTCTGTCTATCTCATCAACCTTCAGCCATCTGCTGCTTTGCAGGGTGGTGTTCCTTTTGAGCGTCTGTTTGATCGCTCTCCCGATTATTCGATGCTTCGGATGTTTGGTTGTGTTTGCTATGTTTTTCTTGCCCCTCGCGAACGCACCAAACTGACCGCTCAGTCTGTTGAGTGTGTCTTCTTAGGCTATAGTGATGAGCATAAGGGCTATCGTTGTTGGGATTCTGTCGGTCGTCGGATGCGTATCTCTCGAGATGTGACTTTTGATGAGTCTCGTCCTTTTTACCCACGACCATCTTCCACGGTCTTTTCAGTGGAGGATATCTCTTTTCTCACTTTTCCTGACTCCCCTCTCCCTCCCGTCGCGCCTGTGCCTATTCGTCCCACTCCCTCTGCTTCTCCATCCCTCGTCGATTCACCGCCACCATCTTCCCCGGTCTCCTCACCTAGCATGTCACCGGATTCTACACCTTCCTCTCCAGTGACTTCTTCGTCGCCACCCCCTGATTCTACCTTGGCGATTCCTCCTTCTCTTGTTCCATCTCTTCCGCAGCATTACACTCGTCGTTCCCGACCTGTGGATGCTTCTTTGGATGAGTCGTCCTCTTCTTCTTAGCCTTCTTATGGTTTGCGTTCTCGTCCTCGTCCGCCTATTGATCGCTTTGGATTTCCCACCGCTGGTGCTGCTGTTCTTGAGCCGACTTCTTACCGTCAGGCTGTTGTTCATCCTGAATGGCAGTTTGCGATGGCGGAGGAGATTGCTGCTCTTGAACGCACCGGTACCTAGGATCTTGTTTCTCTTCCTCCCGGAGTCCGTCCCATCACTTGTAAGTGGGTCTACAAGGTTAAGACTCGCTCCGATGGTTCTCTTGAGCGTCACAAAGCTCGTCTCGTGGCTCGTGGTTTTCAGCAGGAGCATGGTCGTGATTATGACGAGACTTTTGCTCCTGTGGCCCATATGACCACTATTCGTACACTTCTTGCCGTTGCCTCTGCACGCCGCTGGTCTATATCTCAGCTTGATGTTAAGAATGCCTTTCTTAATGGTGAGCTGCGTGAGGAGGTGTACATGCAGCCACCACCTGGGTATTCTGTTCCTGATGGCATGGTGTGTCGTCTTCGTCGCTCTCTCTATGGCCTTAAGCAAGCCCCTCGTGCCTGGTTTGAGCGTTTTGCTTCTGTGGTCACTACTGCTGGTTTTTCAGCAAGTGTTCATGATCCCGCCTTGTTTATTCACCTTTCTCCTCGTGGCCGGACTCTTCTTCTTCTCTATGTTGATGATATGGTCATCACTGGGGATGACCCCGAGTATATTGCCTTTGTAAAGGCCCGTCTTAGTGAGCAGTTTCTTATGTCTGATCTTGGACCTCTTCGCTATTTTCTTGGGATTGAAGTCTCTTCTACCTCTGATGGCTTTTTTATATCCCAGGAAAAGTATATCCAGGATCTTCTTGCTCGTGCTGCTCTTTCTGACGAGCGCACTGCTGAGACTCCTATGGAGCTCAATGTTCACCTCCGTGCTACTGATGGTGATCCTCTCCCTGACCCGACGCGTTATCGTCATCTCGTTGGCAGTCTTGTCTATCTAGCTGTCACTCGTCCGGACATCTCTTATCCGGTTCATATTCTGAGTCAGTTTGTTTCTGCTCCCACATCGGTTCATTACAGTCATCTCCTTCGTGTTCTCCGATATCTTCGGGGCACGATCTCTCACCGTCTCTTCTTTCCTAGCTCCAGTTCTTTACAGCTTCAGGCCTATGCGGATGCTACGTGGGCTAGTGATCCTTCTGATCGCCGTTCACTTTCTGCTTACTGTGTTTTTCTTGGCGGTTCTCTCATTGCCTGGAAGACGAAGAAACAGATTGCAGTTTCCCGTTCGAGTGCAGAGGCTGAGTTGTGAGCTATGGCTCTTTTGACGGCAGAGGTGACTTGGTTACGGTGGTTACTTCAGGATTTTGGTGTTTCTGTCACTACACCGACTATGCTCTTATCTGACAGTACAGGTGCTATTAGCATTGCGCGCGATCCTGTGAAGCATGAGCTCACCAAGCATATTGGTGTTGATGCTTTCTATGTGCGCGCTGCTGTGCAGGATCAGGTCGTTGCTCTTCAGTATGTGCCTTCCGAGTTACAGTTGGCGGATTTCCTGACGAAGGCCCAGACTAGAGCACAACATGGCTTTTATCTCTCCAAACTCAGTGTTGTTCCTCCACCATGAGTTTGAGGGGGGGTGTTAGAGTTATAATATAAGTCATGTATACCCCTTTGTATTTATCTCGTAGTATAAGGGGTTTCCTGCATATGTACCACACCTGTACATGTATATATATCGGCCTATGGCCTCATGGGAATACAAGTTGCTTATTCCTAACAACATATACCAAGAATGATTTTATTTTGTATGTCAAAAACACTACCAAAGTAGTATGTAAAAAAACCAATGGTTATTCTACAGTATATTATTCAGCCAGCTTTGATATGAACTGTCTGATCTATTTCTATATCAGCTAAACAAAAAAACACTTTAAAATTGCCAATGCCGGTAATGGAAAACTAATAAATTCATATATATCAATGGATATTGAGACATATTCACACAACTAATTTTACTTGCTAATCTTAACCAACTAAGTTTGCAAGAAAATTTCATGCACAGTTTCTTATTTTATCTGAATCTAAACAATGGTTTTGTGCTATCATGGTATTCACATTCCTATATGTTGACACAATTCTTGATGGCATCAAGATCAACATTATACTAACTCGTGTTACATGTCCTCTTTTGAAATTAGGTTAATCTCCACCTAACCTGTCGTGCTCCCCCACTTATTCTTATAACTTGTTAAGAAGCAGTTCCAGCACAATCTATTTTCTTGATATGAGTAGCCGTGCCAAGGAGTCCTACATGTCTTGTTTTTAACATCAAGAAATTCCTGCAAGAGTGGTTAGAAATCTCAATGAATAACACTGGCGAGATATCTATAGGAGCTCTCAAAAGGCAGCATCTTACATCGTACAATTATAAAATTAGATGGGATAAATAGTTCACTCATGACCCAGATATATAAAGGCGAATAACTGTGAGGACATCCTCTCCTGTGTAATCCATCTTTTTGGGCAACTCTTGGATAATCCATCTCAGGATGCAAAAAACAAAACGGGCATGCAATCGTGAAGTCGAATAGGATAGCAAGCCTGCAGAACTTGTCATCCTTTGCATCAACACAAATAATATATTATGTTCCCTCGTCCTCCAAATCCGAACATCAATTTTTTAATCTAAATGCATGGAAATGGACATGTAGGATACTGGGTGTCATCATTGATCGTGTTCGTCGTAAATATGTGGATGGAAAGATTGCCTAGGTTCATCCAACTGAAAAGGTTGAGAAGAACAACAATTGAATATATATGGGAAACCTCAAGGTGCAACAACTTATGTATTATAGTTAGAAAATTAGATGAATAAAAAGTATACTTATACTACCCTCGTATATGAAGGCGAACAACTGTGACCCTTTGAAAAAAAAGTATACTTGCTATCCACTCTTTGATAATCCATATTTTGTTGTTGGCAGCTCTTCATGTTCCATCTTACAACATTATGAGCAAAATGGTTCAAACACACACTCATTGAATTAGGACTGCAAGTCTGTACAACCTGTGACCCTTGGAAGGTGGATTCCAAATCCAAAAGAGAAAATACCAGAAAATAAATCTAAGTGAATCAAAATCCACTATGAGATTCAAAGCGACATGATATTTCTCACATAAATATTGGTAGTTTTCAAAGTTGAGTAGATTAACTATAAATCTCAAAGTGATGCGATGTAGATTGCACAATTAAATATGTAGATGGAAAACGATGTTCACTTACAATCCACATATATGATAAGAAATAAGGGTTAGTAAATTCTCTCTGGGATGGTCAATCCTTCTTTTTTGTCCACTCTTTTATGTTATTTATTATGACACATAAATGGGAAAACAACACATACACACAAGGTGTGCAATCAAATAGCAACACATCCGCAAGCATCTTCGACTATCTGCTTTTGACTATATGATCTCTTATCAACCTAACGAATGCAACTGATAGCTGCAGTCCGATGCAGGAGATGGGTGTTTGAAAGCCATGGAGGAGACGGAAGCAACTCCACCACATCATGACCAGAGCACCTAGCGTGCACGCTCCAGTCACCTAGCAAAACGCATCTGAGTAGAAATTAGAAATTAGAGGAGAGAGCCATACACTGATACACACCTACAGTACATGCCAGTATGCCACACACACGGACAAAACGGCGATTCCTGCTTAGCCCGTGTTCAGTGGCAGGGCTGATCCCGATGTCGTGTGTCTCGTGTGAAGAAAGGGTGTTGATTCCTTCAGAGGCTCCCGGCCTAGACGGGGCTATTAGGAATCCGGGGGCAGCGAAGCCTGTTTCCTCCAGGACGTAAGTCATGAATGATCGGAACTCCGGTGGCAGCGAAGCCTATTGCGGCTAGGACGGAGATTGGCGGCTAGTGTTCTGTCGCAGCTTGGATCTCGGTGGTGCACCAAGGGGAGATATGGGAACAACTCAACCGATCTTGATATAGGCTCCATTGTGTTTTGGTCTATGGAGTTGCGTTTGAATACAATCTCAAAACCAATTCGGCTAGGTTATTCCATAGGAGATCGCCTCGTGAATATGCATCTTGCAGCAGCGGCCAGGGTGTAGAATTATTCTACAATTTGATCTTCTCCACCATGCTGACAAAATACGTGGATACGCATCCATGAGTCCAGCTTGACACATAATAGGAAAAAAATCTTAAAGGAATAATTAATAAAGAAGGAAAGGGAGAGGATTCCGCCAGGAATCCTTTTTAACGTGATTGCCTTTCTTTGCTGTGCGAGTAATTTTCGCTGGTACTATTTTTTTAAATTGTTTTTATTTCAGATATACGCATCCAAGAGTGCAGGTTGACACATAATAGAAAAAAAATCATAAAGGAATAATTAATAAGAAGGAAAGGGAGAGGATACCGCCAGGAATCCTTTTTAAGGTGATTGTCTATTTAACGTGATTGCCTTTCTTTCCCATGCGAGTTATTTTCGCTGGTAACTATTTTTAAAATTAATTTTATTTCAGAGATATGCATGCAAGAGTCCAGGTTGGCCCATAATAGGGAAAAATCTTCATAGATACAAAAGGAACGGGAGAAGAATACGTGAGGCATCCTTTTTATTTCTCATTGGAGAGATAAAAGGTGAGACGTAAGAGCTTGAGAGACTAAGGTCATGAGAGAGATATATGTGAGTTTTTTTTCTGTTGATTTTTTATCTGAGAGTCCTTCGTAAAAATACGGCCCCACCAGATTAACGGCTCGTAAAATCTAATTAACGTGGTAATTTCTAGGGAGTCTGTAGATAGATAGATAGATAATCATACACTGTCTTAATATCTTATTTGAATATTATTAATCCTTACCTTGGAATGACCGTCTGAATAATCTACTGTGTTGGTTTGGACATGTTTGATCTGAAGTAAAGAATGATAAAGAGTCACACATGTATACATGCAATAGTAGAATAGTAGATAGATACATCTTATATAATTCAGTCAACCTGAATTGTCCACTGCACTAACAAAAGCAGCTGCAATAAAAGCATCTTATATTTGCTTATTAATCAAATTTCATGATAGTGATCAAATAATGCCTGCTAATTTTTCAATCATAAATCAATTGTTGCATGTTCACATTGATAAAAATTCTTACACTCCAAGCCAACTGAATGTATTATGCTTGGCTTACATTTGTAGCTAGAACCGTCTCATAGAAACACTAAGAATAGATATGAGATTGGTTATCGATCTATCATTTAGAAGAAACTTTGGCTATTTGTTAAAACAAAAGTGTTTCTATAGTACATATCACAAGAGTGTTATAGTAATCAACCCTCTTATCTAAACCTAATTAAAGAAATATTTTCATCTTACGACAATCCTGATAGAACTATACATCGCGATTTGGTGATGCACAATTATCTTTAAAAAAAACATACTTCACGACATTCAAATAGCAAAATGATTCATTGAAAAAAAGTATTATATAAAGTCTGCAATAATCAATGCTTTTATTTCAAAATTTACTAGCCCGTGCAGCAGTACG
This sequence comes from Aegilops tauschii subsp. strangulata, assembly GCF_002575655.3. NCBI lineage: Eukaryota > Viridiplantae > Streptophyta > Magnoliopsida > Poales > Poaceae > Aegilops > Aegilops tauschii. The sequence continues at coordinate 646,391,315 of NC_053041.3, read as the reverse complement.
GGTTGATGATTAGTGACTGTAATTAGCATGCACGATTTTCATTGCAAGAAACGAGTATTTGTGACTGCCCCCATCATGCACAAGTACAGTTGCCATGTGCCCTCTCGTACCTGTATCCAGCTCGAGTATCCATGTGGCAAAATTTCGTGTTTTGACGCTTTTGGCGTAGTTTAACAGGATCTAACCCCCGGTATGATTTTTTTCGAGATTTGACCCTTTCGGTAGCGATCTACAGGCTACCGCCACCCCTCCTAGCGGTAGGTTCCGTTGACGGCCGTCTGGCCGTTAACGGGCGCTGACGTAGCAAAGGGACCTACCGCCGCCGACCTTGATGGTAGGCTCCAACACCCTACCGCCGAGGTCTCTGGCGGTAGGGTCCTGGAGGATAAGGTTTGTGGGGCCCACTCACCACCCACCCACTCTACTTATCTTCTTCCCCGAGCTCTCACTCTCTCCCCCTCTTCTCCCCCACCCAAGCACCCACTAGATCCCCCTCCATTGCTTGACATGTGTCCCGTGGATTGTGGCCATTTGCATCACCCATGGTACCTCTCCCATCCCTCCTTCATTTGGTTGGGTGCAATCATCTACTTTAGTTGGAATCAACTAGTTTTGCAACCCCTAGTTCTTCCTCTAGTTTTGCATTTATTGTGCATTTATGGTGCATTTATGGTTGACCTAAGTAATTTGTGTCAATCCGTGTTGTGGCAAGCTAGCTTAAGTGTTAGGGTTAGGGGTTTAGTTAGGTTAGGGTTAGTGCTATGATTAAGGTATACTAGTTGTTTGATTCAGATCATATATTTTAGATAGTTCATCCATATGAAATGGCCGGTCCATGGATGACTCAATTTTGTTCCATTGTTTTTAGATGGACAAACTAGTGAATGTGCATTATTTGGACAAGGCGGCTTTCATGGATGGAAATGCCGACTAAGGGGAGGAGGCCATGGTTTTTGACACAATTCCGAGCTATGATGATATTGTCGTGAAAGTGAGAAGCGTCCTCAATTGGATTAACCCAAGTGATGGTGTGAAGCTTATTGGGCGGTATGATATGGGAGTGGGAGTAAAATCCCGATTAAAGAGTATGCCCATCACCTCTCAATTGCATTGGGATGTGTATAAGGAGAAAGTTGAGGGATCACAAGACAAGTCACTTGAGTTACTTGCCACAAAGGTTGAAGTCCTCGGCCACTACTCGACTTGAACCGGAATGTGTCCTCCCCAATACATGATGGTGTCGTGGTGTATGAACACAATGCGGGTAGCCAACCACCAAGTAGCCAACCAAATGAAGAGGACATCAATGCTAGAGCCATAGTTCTTCTAGGTGATGATCATGTTGGAGATGAGGCCATTGCTCATGTTGGTGAACATGCAAATGTTCAGGTTGATGAAGATGCCATTGCTCACGTTGATGGAAATGCTATTGCTCAAGATGGTGTGTATGCGGAACAAGAAGAGATTCATTACAATCCCATTGGTGACTTGGATGTCATTGGCATCAACACATGGACCGTAACCTCCCTTATAGCCGGATGTGTAGGTATGAGTCGGATGATGAGGGTCCACCGGAAGAATTGGATGAGGATGGATTCACGGCGCAAGAAAATCAAGTCTACAAGAAGGTCAATGGCAAGGAAAGAGGACCCTCTTTGTTTCATGATCTTAGTCTTGCCGACAAGGCCGTTGTTGATGGTGGCATGAGGTTGGGCTTGGTCGAACCATCACCTTGCCCGAGGATGGGTGATCCAAGGCCACCGGGTGAGGATGAGAATGCTCATTTGAAGAAAGGGATCAAGTTTGGTTGTTTTCAAGAGTTCAAGATATGGTTGAGTGACTACGCCATTCGGAACCATAGGCCGTTCGTCGTTGGTCATTCCAACCAAAAAATGCGCTACACCATCAAAGACATAGATCTTTACCGGAAGGTCCGTGGAAGAAAGATCAAGGAAATCGGGCAATGGGAGTTGAAGAGTTGTGTGGACACCCACGAGTGCATACCGCCGGAGAAAGCGGACCGAAGCAAGGGACACCCCCAAATCATGTCCGAGTATCTAGGCTACAAATTGTTGAATGAGATATCCCACGATCCAACCGTGAAGGTGAAGTTCCTCATGAGTTCGGTCTTCGAACGATTCGGGTACCCGGTCAAGTATGGAAAGGTGTGGATGGCCAAGGCGAACGCTATAAGGATGTTCCATGGTGATTATGTCGGCGCGTACAATATTCTTCCGAGAATGTTGGGATCCATTGCTCATCGGAACCCGGGCATGCGCCATAGGGTCGAGTCAATCGAGGGAGTGTTTCATCGAGCTTTTTGGAGCTTTGGGCAATGCATCGATGCATTTAGGCATTGCCGCCCCATCTTGTCAATTGATGGCACGTTCTTGAACGGAAAGTACAAGGGCACGTTGATGGTAGCAATGGCTCACTCGTCCAATGACAATGTGTTGCCGGTGGCATTTGCGTTGGTGCCTTCTGAGCACGATGATAATTGGGAGTGGTTTATGGATCATGTGAGCACAAAGGTGATTGGGCACAAAAGAGAGGTGTGCATCATATCGGATCGCCATCATGGGGTTCCCAAAGCAATAGAAGTTGACATTCCAGGCTATCCAAAGCTCCAACACCGTTGGTGCATGAGGCATTTCATGGCAAACTATTACCGTGCATGCAAGAGTAAGGAGTTTTGCAAAGATCTTACCCATTTTTGTGTGGCATTCAACACCGACACATTCCAAAGCCGCTATGATAAACTATTCAAGGCGTTGGAGAAGAACAAAGGAGGGAGAGAATTCTTGACAAGGCATCTTCCGGAGAAGCATAAGTGGTCACGTGCTTACAACGAAGGAGGTTTCCGATACGGAGACATGACAAGTAACATGGTGGAATGCTTCAACAATGTGCTCAAGGGTGTATGTTCCTTGCCGGTCACTGAAATAGTGAAATATACCTTCTTCAAGCTCAACAAGTATTTTCTGAGGCATTCCAAAGGGACGGCCAAATGGATAGGTGAGAAAATGGAATTTCCCTTCAAAGTTGAGGATTGGTGGAAGCATCAAGCGCGCAAGTATTGGCGTCAACAAATCATTAGTTTCAATGAAAAAGAAAAAATCTACCAAGTCGATGAGCCGGGTGGCACAACAAGGGACGGCATGATGTACGGTGGAGTAGCGTATGGGGTGCGCCTCAGGACCTGGTGTTGTCAGTGCGAGAGACCTCACAAGTATCATTTTCCTTGCTCGCATGTGATGACCGCCGCAAGGTTCAGAAACTTGAACGTATCCGATGGTACCACCGTGCGGTTGCATAAGTTCACATTGGAACGAACGAGGTTGACATGGGCTCCTAGGTTTCATCCCTTCCTCGATCAGTCATAGTGGCCTGAGTATGATGGGCCACACATCGTCCCTGACCCCGACCTCATGGTTCCTACAAAGGGAAGAAGAAGAAAGAAGGGGTTTAGGGGTGACATGGATGATCTAGCTGGATACACCGGAATGAAACAATTTGGTAGCGGCCATTTCATGGAGGCACCAAACATCAATAGTTGCGGTCAATGTGACGAGCCGGGACACAATGTTAGGAAATGCACCAAAAAGCCACAGACCGATGCCAAAACTCTGGATCCCACTAGTCAAACTGGTGCCCGCGGAGGAGGTACAGGTGGCACACGAGGAGGTAGGAGTGGTAGTGGACGAGGAGGTAGCAGTGGTGCGCGTGGAGGACGTACGAATCTTGGCGGTAGTGGACGAGGAGACACTATTAGAGGGCGTGGGGGACGGTCGACTCTTAGAGGAGCCGGTGGCCGTGGTCGTAGGACGAGAAGGGTTGATAGAGAAAGGCCTATTGACATCTTGCTTAACTCGGATGGTTGAAATAATGTGAATGGTACTTAAATTTATTGGCTTAATTCGGTCTTGTTATTTTTTCTTGCATATATACATGTTATTTTACTTTACTAACAACCAAATTTTTCTTTATAGGCATGGCTTCTTCTGGTTCCATGACGAGGCCCCTGTGTGCCAACTGCGAGGACATGCCAGACAAGTGGACATATGCCGAGTTGGATAAGGTGAAGGACAAAGATATGAGAACTCCATCATGTTGGTGTGGAGATGTTTGCAAAGTTAAGGTATCCACCGACCGCAAGAAATCATGGTCGAAAGGAAGAAGATATTTTGTTTGTCCCAACTATGCCTATGATCGTCCTCGTCCAGCTCACGCCTATGATGTACCGCCGGTAAGTTGTTGAAGTTCAAAGAGTATTCAACCGTTGCTACAACTTGAATCTATCTTACTAATGACCACATTTGTTCTTTATTCGTACGTAGTTGCCGCCTCCACTTCGTAAGTACTTCACGTGGATAGATCAAGATGTGCCAGAAGATGTTAAGAAAGATCAACATCGAGATTGTCTAAGGAGGCAGCGGTTGTTTGAAGAAGCATTTCAGAGAGGCTTGGATGAAGAGCGTCGTGAAAATAAGAAGATGGGGTGAAAGAAGTGTGAGGAGGAGAGGGCATGCAAGGAGAAGATTGCTCGTCAAGAGGAGAGAGCAAGAAAGCTTGCAAGGGACCGTGAAGCCCAAGAGGAGGATGAGGCACGCGACAAGAAAGGAAAATGGCCTCGTGTGACCCAATAAGGCCTTCGTTTCAAAAAACTAGTCATGAATTGTGCCTTTGATTCGAGAAACATGTGATGAACTATGTCTTTGATTTGTGAAACCTGTCATGAACTTTGTACTTTATTTGTGAAACATGTCATGAACTATGTCTTCGATTTGTGGAACTTGTGATGAAACTATGTCATGAACTATGTGTTGTTGCTGTGACTTCACTTGTCTTGAAATGAAGAAGAAGAAAAACAGAGCAAAATCTGCTCTACTTTGCACCTTATCGCTAGACGTCTTGGCGTTAGGATATGAAATCCTACCACCGTAGGAATTGGCGGTAGGGTGGCGAACTATTATGTGACTGAAATGATCCCCTGTTCTGCGGTAGGGTTGGCCACCCTACCGCCAAAGGAGACGGCGGTAGGGTTTGGTCACCCACGGCATGTTCTGTAGCCTCTCATGTGACCAATTCGGCCACATATTCTGCGGTAGGATTGGCCACCCTACCGCCGAGGTCCATGGCGGTAGGGTTGGTCACCCTACAGCCTGCTTTGCTGCCTCCTGTGACCAAATCGGCCATATTTTCGGTGGTAGGGTTGGCCACCCTACCGCCAGTGTGCATGGCGGTAGGGTTGGTCACCCTACGGCCTGCTGTGCTGCCTCCTGTGACCAAATCGGCCACATTTCCGACGGTAGGGTTGGCCACCCTACCGCCAGCATTCTTGGCGGTAGGTACCCTATCGCCTGGGTTCATGGTGGTAGGCTGTCCAACCCTACCGCCGGATGCCAAGGCGGTAGGGTTCTGATACCTGCCCCTTTCCCTTTCTTTCTTTAGCCCTTTGCCTTTCCATTTCTTACAAACTTCTATGAACTAAGCATCCACAAATGACATCCAGAAATGATCGAGTAGCAAAGACATTCATAACTGAGCATAGTTCATTACATCCACAAATGACACTTGTTGAAATGACTTAAAACATCTACCGACTCGAATGACATGAGTTCAAACTAGAAGCTCAAGCTTGAGCATACATTTTCTACAATGGGAAAAGATCTAAAACATATAAGACATTCAATTTGTTCGTCACGATCAGGATTAGGCTTCAGTTGATAATCCGAGGACCCCGCCCAATTCTCCAACACACCTTTCGTTTCGTCGAACCAGGCCCATCGAGCACGGCGTTCCGGAATCTCTGACATGCCTTGTGTGATTGCCCATCCAATGACCTGTCCGGGTTCTGTCAAGTTCAGCTCGCGGAATTCTTCTTTGCTGACAGAGAACCCAATCTCAATTGCCAATGCTTGTCTACAAGCATATTCCATCTCATGCACCTCATTAAGTATCTTTTGTTTTTCTTTCACAAGCCTCCGGAAAACTTTTTTCTCCTTAAGATCAGAAGGTTCCTTAAAAGGATACTTGTTGAAATCCATCATGGCCGCATTTTCCTCATCATTGCTCTTGAACCATGTTTCAAGCTCCCTCTTGATACCAAGATGTCGCTCCGCTACAACCTTCTCACACGCTACCGCCAGACTCTTAGATGCAATGGCACAACACTTCTCATATGATATCTTCATCTCCGGGGTCCTGTTTTGCATGCTACATGAAATGGAATATAACAAAACTTAACTCAAATGATACAAAACAAACACAAATCATAACTTATTTAGAATTACCTAATACACAAAGTTCTCACTGGTTCAAATGCATAGGTTACATAAATGATAAGGGTACACGCCATTACAGTCCAAATGACACTACAACATCATGTGTTTCAACCCCCTCTATTAGTCCATCAACAAGACATCTTTGTCGTACGGCCCGGGTTGCAACAAATGACATCATTTCTTTCACGGACCCAAGCCGAACGAATTGCCCGACTAGGTATCGCCGATGGTGGTTTCCTAACTAGCAGTCAATGATCTGGCCAGGGTTGTTAAAGTCCGTCTCATTCACTTCATCCCTGGTTCCACACAATGCAATTTGCCTTGCAAGAGCGCGTCTATGAATTTTCTCTTACTTCTTGAGATTTCTTATGTTTTTCTCTTTAGCTTGGTATAACTTAACTTTGTCATCATCGCACTTCGACACATAATACTTTGAAAAATCTCTACAAGCCGCATTCAATGCATCGACAGCTTTGACCCACAAGTCCATCTTTTCCTCAATGACTGCACGTTCACGCTTCGCCGCTGCCTCCGTGGAAGTCTCAACAAAGATGATCGATCCCATCCTACAAGTTGAGGGATTACTATAACGGTCATCCAAGGCAAATATCCTAACCGTCTCTTGACAAAAACTATAACCCTAGGACTAGATCGAGCTACAATTTGAGAGGTAACTACTATAACGTTCGTGATATAGGCATTTACTTAAGCATAACCTTAACCCTAACCATAACCTTAACCCTAACCATATCATTAAACCTAACCCTAACAAAACCCTAAATGATATTTCTTACTACCCAAACAATGCTAGTCACACAATACATTGTCAAAGCAAAAACATTACTCTAAATGCATCATATATATTGATTTCACCACAACAAAACCATGAACTAGTGATTCCAACAAAATGAGCAAAATGCATGATTTCACCCAACCAAATGAAGGGGGTGGGAGTGGTACCTTGGGTGATGCAAATGCCCACGATCCACGGGACAAATCTCAAGCAATGGAGGGGGATCTAGTGGGTGATTTGGTGTGGGAGAAGAGGGGATAGAGCTTGAGCTCAAAAGAGGAATGGGATGAATGAGTGGGTGGGGGAGCAGCACAGCCCCCACCCCTCACAACCTTATCCAGTACCCTACCGCCAGACATCCCGGCGGTAGGTGCCAAGGTCAGCGGCGGTAGGTCCCTTCGCCACGTGTCTACGACCGTGAACTGGCAGACGGCGTCAGGGAACCTACCGCCAGGAGGCGCGGCGGTAGCCTGTAGATCGCTACTGCCAGGGCCTCCGGCGGTAGCAACAGGGTCAAATCTCGAAATTTTATTAGACCGGGTTCAGATCCTGTTAAAATACACCAAACGGGTCAAAATACGAAATTTTGCCTATCCCTGTATGGGTCACAAGCACACTTGCTACCAAATCGATGAATGACTTCCACCACTGCATCACCGAGCCCACATGAATCAGGAGTTCCGTATCGCCATTTCTTAATTAGGTTCTGCGACTCTCAAGGGAAGCATTTTCTTCAAGCTTACCATTTTCCTCGTACAGGTTCTGCACTGACGTAGCAAACAACAATTCAGTAGTTTCTAGTGCAAATTGAACTCTTTGTTTCTTCTATCGGGCTTTCATGGCACATGTCTAGCATTTCCCTGTGACCCTCGCTCACATCCGTGCCAGGGCTAAGTAAGTCCCACCGGTTTCCTCGGGCTTCCTTGCTCTACTTCTATTGTATCAAGGTAAAACACCTACAACCACAGCAGATGGATGTTAGCCCTGTGATCAAGATGTGCAAAATTACTCGTGGTTCACGGTTTGATGCTGGGGAGATATACCTAAGGTTGCATTGTTTGCATTTGTTAGCCCAGGTATGTTGAAATTGATCTCCAGTACCATTTATCTGTGCCGGGGGTGGTGCAAGCAGTCCCTCAAAACCTTTATTACCCAAACACATCTTTGTTGGTACATTGGAAGGCATACTTGCAAATTTTTTTAACGAGAGTGCTTAATGCAAACATACCTTGAACAGTTATACATCTCAGAAACCAACTATCTATGGGCCCAATTCACCAGCATAAAGATATTTTCAGAACATTTGAATGTCCTTACCATGCCTTCGCATGACCCTTGCATGCTTCCTTCCTATGCGAGCAAGACAAGTTGGCCCATCCTCCGTCACTGTCCGAGGATTCTAGTTCACTTTCTGGCTCCATGACCCCTTTCCCCTTGTCTTCCGTAGCTATTTGGCGCCTTGGTCTACGTCGAAGTGCCTCCATGCCCATTTCATCAATGAAAACTCCACCATCTGTATCCGAGCCCACACCCACGCCACGCCTCCCGTCTGAAACCATTTGCACGGTGTCACGAGATATTCTTTCCTTTCAACAGTTTGAAACATGAATTACAGTAGGTATGTGTTCGTGTATTTCCACACCAAAGATGGATCGTACAAAAAAGACTTACTATTAGCAGCAGTTGTTGTGATATTCTGTTGCATCTCTAGCTTGACATCCTCTGCCATACTCTAGTCGGGGAACACATCATCAGTAGCAGTAGACTCCATACCCATGTCAATGCTCACATCTGCAGCATTTTGTACTAGTCATCAAGACACTCATCATATGAAATGCGCACGTCTATTTTATTTTTTATTTTTTTGTGATGGAAATGCACACGTCTATGACTGACAACAAACACTTACTGTTATGAGTTGCTGCTGCCAATGCCTACTACAGTCTTGTTTCGATATCCACATCCTCACTAAAGGCATCTGAGTTCATGCATGCTACTCTACCAACTAAAAATGTAGAAGCTTCTCCTGACATTCTTTTGCAGGGAGCTCCACCTTGATACTGACAACCAAAAGAGCATACTCCTACAAAACCAAAACATCATTAATGGAACTCAGAAACTGTGTAAGGTTCTATAAAACAACAATTAATTGGTAGAATGTGAACAGAGAAAAATGTACTCGCAGTAACAAAACCTGTAAAAGAAAAATGTACTCGACTTAAATATAACCACCAAGACTGAAGTAACAAAACCGAACAAAAGATAGATTTGATGCCATCTCCTTATGGATTAATTTTAAAATATGGTAGAAAGTGAATAGAGAAAGACCATCTGAGCCCGGTTGCAACCACTTTTTGTAACCAGTATTTCCTAAAAAATAAGCACACTATTCATTTTGGAGGATACTTAATTATCAACAACATGCATATTGATGAGAAATGCCTCAACATGTAGAGTATCTAGGAGAAATGTTCAAAACAAGAACGTTCTTCATGAATGCAAGAATGAAGGCAACCAAGAGTAAAAAATACAACATTACGAACAACAACTAAATCGACCGGAAATGTGCGTATTTGTTTCTTTCTCGAATGCAAAAGGCAGTTTATTTCACTTATAATTACTGGAACATAAGAGCAGTTCAGTACCACAAGCCAAACTACCCAATAAGAAATGCAACTTATAAAAACAAACACAAAACCAAAAAAATCATACGCATATAGAGAGGAGTATATGTATTAGCATGTGCATCAGAAGAAAAATAACAGTTCCGAATACAAAATGCAACAGAACCCAACTCCTCAAGTGTATCTACTTTTAACAACATAGTACATCCTCGAGAGTCGGGTATTGCACAAATGTGCAGCAACTTGGATCCTGGGTGCAACTATTTTTATCTAGAATGAATCTTGTGAGGTCTACTTTTGCTAAGTATATACTGTTTAGAGACAAGTAGATTCATGAATGTGCCGCAAACACAGATGCAATGCACTGGCCCTACCCTGCTTAACAAATACAGATGCAGTACACTGGCCCTACCCCGCTTAAGTGCTTTGAGAGCAACAATGGATCCATTTTTCTGACAAATATGACTGCGCTTACCACATACCAAGATTTTAAAGGATAATACATGTTGAAAGACGACCAATGACTGCGGCCAACTCAAACAAAAAATGAAGACTGCAACAGGCTGGCAAGCACAACACAACACAACCAGTGACAAACTCAACCGACAAATGAAGGACTGCAGAGGAACAACACAACCGACAAATAAAGAACTGCAAAGAAACACCACAACAGGGGACAGTATGTAAAAACCAAGTGGCCAGCACAATAAAATTCCTAAATGATGGCTCTCAGAGAAAGGTTTTGTCACACCATTAGAGATGCCTTAAAATTATCTGTTATGCCGAAACAGAGATAAAGAAAAAGGAAAAAAATCCTCATCTGAATCAAATACAAAAACAAAGTGATTTTAGAAACACCACTGCTTAAGGGGCTGGGTTTTTGTTTTTTGCAGGATTAAGGGGCTGGTTGTTGTGCTTCCGTTTGAAGCACACCTGCATAAAATTTCAACAACCTAGTTGTTCTACAAGGGGCAACAAGACACACACTCTAAGTCAATACATATCAAGCAATATAGACCATACCCACAGAGGATTATAGAAGGAAATCTATATAGAAATACTCGCAATGCCAACACGGCACATAGTTTTGTAGGTTGACTAGGTTCTAGTCGAATGTAAACCTTGCTACTAAGAACAATAATTCAAGAACACTATATCATGAATGGCAGGTCCTATCTTGCAAAGCGCAAGTAAGAATCGAATACTCCCTCCGTAAAGTAATATAAGAGCATTTAGATCACTACTTTAGTTATCTAAACGCTCTTATATTTCTTTACAAAGGGAGTAGATATCAAAAGGTACGTGCTTATATCATTGCAACATGGACTTCCAAAATTCAGATACACCAACCCTACATGGACTAACTGACCATGCTTATATGATTATTTCCACGCACATGCTTATATCATTATTTCCACGCACATGCTTATATCATTGCAACCTCGTAAATTCTAAATCCTTCTGATTAATGCACATGGAAATAATGGAAGGGAGCAAAGAGAAAAATTGGAAGTATTTAAGCATACCAACGACTGCAAGCCATTCAGTCCAACGTCACACATGCCATAAGGTTAATGACAGCGATACAAACAGTATAATCTACAAAAATGTCATACCAAATCATATATAAACACAGTACCAAGTCAGCTACTTTTCATGCTACAGAAGTCAAGTTTTCACTAATTCTAAAATTCTGCCATGCTTTCTCCAAAAATAAATAAAAAATTCTGCCATGCATGAGCTGTAAAACAGTATAACTAATAGATGTCCTAGGAAAGCATTCTTGAGCAGAACCTACAGACTTAGTTGTCAAAATTAAAGCCAAAGTCATTGCTACGGGGTGAATTAATAAGTGGTCAAACAGTATAATCTACAAAAATTTGCAGATAGACACACCCTAGCATGAGCAAAAATCTACAGAGACAAATGATAGCAAAATCAGATCTATTCTTCTATGTGACCATCCATCCAACCTGAAATCCACAACAATATATGGTTATATACCTGGAATTTGGTATGTGTTTCCGCTGGAGAAATTCCAACAAAATTAAAGAACACCACACCAAAACAAATGTAAACCCAGATCTGCCAAACATGTTCTGACGGGATGCAAAACATGAAGGCAAACAAATGTATGTTCGAAACAGCATTCAACGTACAAAAACGAACTTCAACTATGCAATTCAAAGTACCAGTACAGAAATCGAATCGACTCAGTGACTCCAAAAAGCATATTGTCTATGACAGGATAGCGTGGTGCATGGACTTGGCAGAAGTGTTATGCTATTAACTACAATAGCTGCTGGAATTCTTTGCATATAGCAGTTGGGACTCAGGCGGTTGCACAAGAGGCTCCCTCCAGCTTCTCGTTGTGGCGTGCATCAAGTAGAAACCACCCGCTGCAGTCAAGCCTCCTCGCCTTCTTGAAGTGTGGCTCGCCTTCCACTTGTTGAGCTTCATACACTTGCTTCCACGATAGGCACGAACCAGGCATGGGGAAGGAATTTGAGCCTACTTCAGGCAACAGTAGACGCTTTGTCTTCGTGGATGCACTGGCTAGCAGAGATGAGGAATGGGCGCCAGGGCCTGCCACTCCTGCACCACGGGCACCAGTGTTGTCTGCCACTCCTCCAACATGGGCACCAAGGTTGCCTGCCACTCCTCCACCTCCACCGCAGTCACCAGGGTTGCCTACCACTCCTCCACCACAAGCACCAGGGTTGCCTGCCACTCCTCCACCGCGGGCACCAGGGTTGCCTGCCATTCCTCCACCACTGGTCAGCTGAGGGTGAGTATCAGCCGCCGCCGCCGCTGCTGCATTGGCAGCGGCCAGCACCTGGCCCTTGGAGGAGGCCCTTCGGCGTGCCTGGGCAGCAGCCCTCCTGGCATCCTTATACTGTGACTTCCTTGCTTGGTCGGCATAGGCCAGCATAGAGGCCAGGCGGGGCGGACCCGAGGCAAATTAAATATATTGTTTTTATACCAAACTTTTTTATTTTTTTTATTTTTATCATACTACAGTATTAAGAAGGATACATTGTATTATTTATTTTGTATGATTAACCACCTAATTTAGTTGGTACAGTTGACCACATAATTTAGTTGTTATAGTTAACCAATGTTATTTATTCTCAGTTGTAATGTATATCACTCGTCACCACTAGTTTATGATAAATTTAAATAATTCATTTATAAAAAATTATCTTTGAATTATTTTTCTCACAATTACACAAATTATATACTGCATATGGTCAGCTATAGTTTAGTTTCATCCAATATCATGCTAGAGGTTTCCAAGGAAAAAAATATCTAACTATTATTTTAATAGCGGTTTCTAGTGTATTTTTATGTGTGCACATTTGTACAACCTTGTAGAGTATAAATTGTACCGTTTGTAAATGTGTCACAAGTAAGATTCAATAATAAGTTTAACATATGCATGGCACTGATATATCACCCATCACCGATGAATATGAACATATCCTGATTCACTTATGCTTAGATACAATTTGTTTATTTGTATGCTCATCTAGACGCCTGGTTTAATCAGATGTATAAAAAAAGCTATTGCCAGTTTCTAAAATAAAATGGTTTGTGCAGTTTAAACATAGGAATGTAGTTTACATAGGTTCCAGTACATCCTACTGTCGTCTATCGGAGATAGAGACCAGCAGGCTAACTAAATTCATTGCTGCCTGTCAGGTTCACTGCAATCTATCACACTGGTGGTTACTTTGACTAGATCGTTGAAGGCGCGCGTTGCTGCGCCCATTCATGTTGGTGCTATAATGTTAGTGATTCATTCAATTATATGTAAGGGTGTTATTTAAATCATATGGTGCTATTATCACCCTATACGCAAGGGAAGCATTTAAATCATAGAAATATATTTTTTGCCTGAATTTTAAAACCTGAAATTTATGGTGGTTTTGTTCCTATTTATGTTGACATGAGAATGTTGGAAATTGATGGAAAAAAATCTAAGTTGATTAGTATTATTATTAGGGATATGTTAGATGGTAAGAAGGCTGGTAATAGTTTGATTTTTCATAAGAACAACAAGAGTTCTCGACCACATAAGGGGGAGGAGGCAAGCAAGGTAAATAAAGTGTGGGTACTAATGGCCGGCAATTATTGCCCACAACACTGTAAACATATCACTATTTGTAAGTGCATCTAGTGCCCCTTAGTGATTTTGGTGTATTGAAGACTTATAGGTTAAGGGACTAATGCGTTTGTAAGTGAACACAAGTCTATAAGTCTATGAGGAATTTGATATTTACAGATAAAGTCGACCCCTAAAAATGAATGTCTTCAACTGAAGACTTTGGCTTTCTGAAGACTTCGAAAGTGAAGAAATTGGTGTGACCTTGAAGACTTGTTATTCGTGCGAGGAACATGAAGCGTGAAGGCTTTTGTTTTCGTAGTTTCTTTTTCTCTTTCTTGAGTCATAGGAAACACCGTACTATTAAAGGGGGTCGAGGAAAAACTAAGGAAAAGTTTCTGTGTGATGCTCAACTCAAAATCCTACACCTACCAATCTCTTCGAGTGAAGCCATTGAAAATCTCATACAGTTCAATAAATTTCTTCAGTGAAAAAGACGAAGTTCTTTTGGTCTCTGAGGAATTTGTTCTGACTGATGAGTTAGGAATTCGCCAGTGCGGATTGCCTACAAGTGAGGAACATGATAGCCCTGAGGAATTTGAGCCTCAAATTTCCGACCGTTGCTGTGCTATGCGCCAGCTGTCCCAAAATATCTTATCCACCTAACGGTCATATCATTGAAGGGCATTTATGTATTATCATGTCGAGCTGCTCCCTAGGCTATAAATAGCCGCCCCCTACAATCACTAGCTGGTTGGCTGCTCTGAGAGAAACTGACACTTGTCATTGAGAGCATCCCATCCTCCGAGGACTTTGAACGAAAATCATCAAGTGAGGAAAACCCAAACCCAAGCACCTACAAACCCAAAGTAATTGAGCATCACTGAAGAGATTGTTCCTGTGTGGATCTGACGCTGGTTATCTTTGAAGACTGTGCATCTTCCAGACGGTTAGGCGTCATGGTCTAGAGCATCCAAGAGGAAATTGTGGATCGCCGAGTGACCGAGTTTGTGAAGATTTGGAAGTCACCTGAAGACTTACCACGAGTGACTGAGCGAGGTCTGTGTGATCTTAGCTCAAGGAGAATACGGTGAGGACTGTGTGTCCTCAGGTTTAAATACCTAGCCGCTCCAACCAGACGTACAACTGTCACATCAGTTGGAGCTAGTCTACCAAATCACTGTCTTCACCGAGCTAACTGGTTCTATTTCCTCAACCCTTTCATTTCCTCATTACTGTGTTGTGTACTTGATCATTACTGTTTGAAGATTTTGAATGAAGACTTTCTCAATTTCCTCAGTTCAATTTCTTCAGTCAGTTTGTCTTCAGCCTCTTATCCTGTGTTTTCGCTTTCTATACTCTGTGCTTGTTTTCATTTCATCATGATGATTGTGCTTCTGTTCTGTTATGCTTGCATCTGAGTACTTATTCTGCTGCTAGTCATTCGTGACTTAGGAATTTCCTCACCCTGAAATTCCTCAGTGATGAATTTGTAAAAATCGCCTATTCACCCCCCCCTCTAGTCGACTTAACGCACTTTCACTATTGACTATCCTAATTGGCAACTTGTGTAGCAGCAAGGCAGCCATATGAATTCCATATCACGGGCTGCAGTCCAAGTATAACTTTGGACAACTTCTGCTCCAGTTGCTGAATTACCTCACAGTAGTCTAAAGGCTATGCCTCCTTCCAACGGTCTGTCATTTTATGTTCAGTTAAACAAGTGTTACCTTCCCAAGGAGCACATCCTACAGAAAAGCTCATCTCCGCGGATACAGTCAAAGGTACTACTCATTTGTTATAAGCTCCACCCGAATTCCATTGACCGCCGCTGCAGAAACATAAACATAATGAAATTCTTAAAAGGAAGGACAACAAGCTTTGCATTTTCATGTAAAAGCAACTATAAAACAGAAGAAAGACTAAGTAGAATGATAAAGGGTACATAATGTAACAGAAAAATAATATCATCTGACGCTGCTAACATCAAGAAAATTGGACGAATGAAACCTATAGGTTAAATACAACGGGATAGGAAATGCGGCTAACACCAAGAAAATTAGAGGCATGAAACACTTTAAGAACAACGTCAAACATCTAGAAAATGGTCTTTCTGGATTAACAAATACCTTTTGTGAAGTTTTTGAGTTTCATTATCTGCCAGGGCTATCTCTGTGCTATTAAAAAATGGGTATAGAATATATTTAGTTGGAGAGGGTTGAAAACAAAAAACTGGTAGTCATCAAACATGCATATGGGGTACTCGATAAGCATGTACAACCAACATGAATTCATGTCAATTCTACTAATTTAGTAAACCATAGGATAAGCCTATTAGGGGTTACATAAAAGAACAACATCAGGGAACTAATGCGATTAGGCGGCTCCGCCACCTAAAAATTCTTGAGCAAAAAATGCCTGTTCAAAGAGAGAATACTATTAAATCCATGCAAACCTTGGAAGTTAACAGGGTCAAATGCACAGAAAGGCAGCAGTATTCAACTTTTTGGAACCCATGCAGCTTCCCTCCATATTCAACCAACTAATCAAATAAAACAATAATACCATTATTATCACCAGACAAACTTCACTCGTCCAAGTGGCTGGAAGCACCACGGCAATTCGAAATTGTTCAAGTGATCAGGGCCAATATGGTTTGTGAGGCAATAGTCCCTGAGCATTGTTATTTCATTTCACTAGTAGAAAAAGGCCCATTTGTCCCGGTTCCAAAGGCCCATTTGTCCCGGTTCTGGAACCGGGACTAAAGGGTTGGGACTAAAGCCCAACACCTTTAGTCACGGTTCACTTACGAACCGGGACAGGTTGGGCTCCACGTAGCCGCTGCGGCGAGCCCAGGTAGGAGGGCCTTTAGTCCTGGTTAGTAACACCAACCGGGACCAAAAAGCATCGACGCATCAGCAGCTTAGGACCTGGGTTTTTTGTTTTTTTTGAAGGAGGGTGGGTTGGGGGTTTTGGAGGGTCAATTTGGGGGTTTAATATATAGTGTTATCTAGCTAATAGCTAGAGAGAAGTGACCTCTCTCATCTCCTTGCTTGGTCGACGCTACGTACTATACGTATAGAGAGGACTCGACACGCTAGCTAGTAAGCAAATGAAGGAAACCATTAAGTACACAAGATCGTCATGAACATATACAAAGAGAAGTGATCGAGCTCTCCTTCTCCGAGATATTGGTCGACAACAAGTTTTCATATATCTATCCGACGCTACTAGCTACATATATACAATATAAGATCTCTTACAATCTGTAACATCTAAAGTCAAGTTTCACATGGTATTCGCCGGCTGGATTGATGACGTGGTCAAGAAAGAATCCTGCCAATTCCTCTTGAATTGCTCATATGCGATATTGTGGTAGGAGTTCATCCCGTATCTGCCAGATCTAAATTGAAGAAGAGGGTCAATACATGTGTATGAATGAAACTCAACACAAATGATGGTAATAAAATAAAATTGTGAATATTTTTGCTTACGCACTTCATATTGTTTTTCAGAGTAGCCCCGCTTATTAGAGGCCGCCGAATTGTAGATGAACTCGCAAACATAGTATCCACAGAAATCATTCCCGCGTTCCTGCCACAAGCACTTTACGAGAAATAGAGGTCAATCAAACTAATAAGCAAGCATGCAAAATGGTATTGACGAAACTAGCTAGAATCAATGGGAGATGCGCGGAACTAGGTAGTAGTACTTACTTTCGGGTGTTTAAATCGCAGCTCGGTCGGCAGTCTCGGAGAAATTGTGGTGAACTCTTCCCAAACACTCCCAGACAAAGAAAATAATTACCTGATATCAGGAAATGAACAAAGTTGCCGATATGGTGCGATGATGATCAATTGAACTTACTTCTGGAGCATTTGAGTCATGTCCGCATAGTCCTCGGGGTCTTTTCGTCTCGAGTCTAAGACGGTTACTACTCCCCGCTCAAGCTTAATCTCTAGGAGAATAAAGTGGAAGCTGCACACGCATGCGTAACTCATTAGTTACATTACTATAACCTTGAGTAATAAGGGAAACCAAATATGCACAAGACAGTAACACTCACCTGAAGTTGTAAGGAAAGAGTATTTTATCTTTGCTTTGATTTTTGAGCAATGATTGTAGGAAGTTGTCCTCGGTTTCTGAGACATTCTTTTTAACCATCCATTCACGTATGACATTTGGGTTAATGAACCCAATGTCATAGATTTGTGCTTTTTTGCATTCGACGATCTTCAATCTGCATAATATAGTGAGGATAATTATATATGCATGCAATGAAACAGCTGAGCTATATATAGAGACTTAATTATAGAAGTAGTACTTACTAAAAGTAGCAAGCCATGAGTGATTTGTCGAGGGCCTTTTGATTGTAGAACAGGAAAAACTCGTCAAAATCAACAGTAATCAGATCTTGTCCAATGAAGTCGTGGTCGTCTTTAATTCTCATCGTCAAAGCATCCTTCCCAGACTTGCTGCAGGTTTCCATGTACCATTCATGGAATCTTTGCATCATCGTTGTTAGAGAAGGACTTCCATCTTTGACGAGAGGCTTCCCGTACTGGTATCTGAACACGTCCACCTCCATTGTATCAAAATGTAGATCATCGCCCAGGTAATCACCAGGATTGGTACCGGGCACCATCCCCGGCAGATTTGCGACGATATCACTAGACACCTTGACCGGGGGGCATGATTGGTTCGCCTGTTCGCCGAGCTGGGGGATTTTTTCCCACTTGTTCGTTCTGCTAACCTTTTATCACTTGAAGTAGTTCCTGACCGGCGCGCATCTTCCAATGTCTTTTTAAGACAGCGGACGTGGTTGTCATCCGGCGAAGGCGGTGGTGGTCGCTTCAGGACATCGATAGTGCGCTTCGGTTTCACCAGATCTACCTTCTCCTTCGGAGGTGGAGGTTTCTTTGCAAAAATGTCCCTCACTTGGGCTTCAACGATCTCCGCGTTTTCCTCCACGGTCCTCTCGTATGGTAACTTCTCTAGAGGCTTCAGAGATGGACCATATCTGTATTGCCTCCCGCCTCTGGCTGTACTGCTAGCCACCGGAGTGGTGGCGTATCTCTTCTGTCATTGCTTACGAGGCGGAGAAGGAGGCGGAGTGCTCCGACGCAACGGAGCAGCCGGAGCAGCGGGGTCTGTGTTCTGCTGTTGCTGACAAGGCGGAGGAGGAGGCGGACTGCTCGGATGCGCTGGAGGAGGCGAAGGAGGAGGCGGAGTGCCTGCCTCACGCGCCGGAGCAGCTTCTACCTCTTAAGCATGCGTTGGTTTTCCCTTGAAGAGGAAAGGGTGATGCGGCAAAGTAGCGTAAGTATTTCCCTCAGTTTTGAGAACCAAGGTATCAATCCAATAGGAGATAACGCACCAGTCACCTAGTACCTGCACAAACAATCAAGAACCTTGCAACCAACGCGATAAAGGGGTTGTCAATCCCTTCACGGTCACTCGCAAAAGTGAGATCTAATAGAGATAGTAAAGTAAATATTTTTGGCATTTTTGTTGTATAGATTCGAAAGTAAAGATTGCAAAATAGTAAACGAGATGCGATGTAAATAAAAGACATGCAATATAATAGGAAATAGACCCGGGGGCCATAGGTTTCACTAGTGGCTTCTCTCAAGATAGCATGTATTACGGTGGGTGAACAAATTACTGCCGAGCAATTGATAGAAAAGCGCATAGTTATGAAGATATCTAAGGCAATGATCATGAATATAGGCATCACGTCTGTGTCAAGTAGACCGAAACGATTCTGCATCCACTACTATTACTCCACACATCGACCGCTATCCAGCATGCATCTAGAGTATTAAGTTCATAAGAACGGAGTAACGCATTAAGCAAGATGACATGATGTAGAGGGGTAAAATCAAGAAATATGATATAAACCCCATCTTTTTATCCTTGATGGAAACAATACAATACGTGCCTTGTTGCCCCTACTATCACTGGGAAAGGACACCGCAAGATTGAACCCAAAGCTAAGCACTTCTCCAATTGCAAGAAAGATCAATCTAGTAGGGAAAACTAAACCGATAATTCGAAGAGACAAGATATCAAATCATGCATGTAAGAATTCAGAGAAGAACCAAATAATATTCATAGATAATCTTGTTCATAAATCCACAATTCATCGGATCTCGGAAAACACATCGCAAAAGGGTGTTACATCGAATAGATCTCCAAGAACATCGAGGAGAACTTTGTATTGAGAATCAAAGAGAGAGAAGAAGCCATCTAGCTAATAACTATGGACCTGAAGTTCTGTGGTAAACTACTCACGCTTCATCGGAGAGGCAATGGTGTTGATGTAGAAGCCCTCCGTGATCGATTCCCCCTCCGGCAGATCGCCGGAAAAGGCCCCAAGATGGGATCTCACGGGTACATAAAGTTGTGGTGGTAGAAAAGTGGTTTCCTGGATCTCCCTGATGTTTCTAGGGTATAAGAGTATATATATAGGCGAAAGAAGTACGTCGGTGGAGCTACGAGGGGCCCGTGAGGGTGGGGGGCGTGCCCTCCTGCCTCGCTGCTTCCTCGTGGAGTTCCAGACTTCGACTCCAAGTCTTCTGGATTGCTTTCGGTCCAAGAAAGATCATCGCGAAGGTTTCATTCCGTTTGGACTCCATTTGGTATTCCTTTTCTGCAAAACTCTAAAATAGGCTAGAAAACAGAAACTGGCACTGGGCCAAGGATAGTCCCAAAAATAATATAAAAGAGCATACTAAAGCCCATTATACATCCAAAACAGATAATATAATAGCATGGAACAATAAAAAATTATAGATACGTTGGAGACATATCAGCAGCCGGAGAAGGAGGCGGAGTGCCCTGATCACTCACTGGAGGGGGAGGAGGAGGAGGACGAGGAGGCGGAGTGCCCTGACTCGCTAGAGGAGGAGGAGGAGGCGGAGGCGTCCAGTTCGGAAGCTTGATGTGCTCCTTCAGCTATAGACATGGAGTCTTCAGAGCAAGAGCCAGCTGAGTCTCCCCTTCACCTGTAGGGTGGTCAAGCTCGAGCTCCTCAAATCCCTCTGTTACTTCATCCACCATCACAACAGCATAGCCATGTGGAATCGGACATCAGTGAAAAGTTCCGTCGGGTTGAGGAGGTGCAACAGAGCCGACAGCCGCCTTGACTTTGAGGTTCTGCCATTGCGTCATAAGCTGGGAATGTTGAGCCTCCGTGATAGCATCCACGGGGTAGCTAGGAGCCGTGAAGTCAGGCTGCTGAACGAGCTTGGTGGAAGCCATACTGCGTCTCCGCTGAGATGGCGGGGTAGCTTCTGGGGTAGCTCTAGCGCCTCGCTGGCTCTCAACTTGTTCCTCTAGCCTTTCTACTCTTGCATTCAGCTTCTGCATTTCGCTCAGCTCCAGTTTCCTCTTCCTCACCCGGGTTTTGTAACCGCCTGCGCCAGGAAACCCAACCTTCCACGCAACGGAGCCTAGCGTGCCTCGTGTTCGTCCAGGGTGCTCAGGATTCCCGAGGGCGTCGGTCAGCTCGTCATTATCTCTGTCGGGAATGAACGTCCCTTGCTGCGCTGCAGCGATACACTCCTGAAGCTTCTTGACGGGTATTGCAAGTTGCTCGTCCGTCCAAACGCACTTCCCTGTTTCAGGGTCCAAGGTTCCCCCAACCCCGAAGAACCATGTCCTTCAACGGTCTGGCCAGTTCAATGTCTCTGGTTCGACCCCTTTACCAAGCAGGTCATTCTCAGCTTTGTCCCATAATGGCCGGGCTTTGAGGTAGCCACCTGACCCCGTGCGATGGTGAAACTTCTTCTTTGCAGCATTGTTCTTGTTTGTCTCTGATATCTTCTTACTCTTGTCCAATGTCTTGTAGGCCACAAATGCGGGCCAGTGATCTCTTATCTTCTCAAATCAGCAGGTGAATTCTGGAGTCTTCCCTTTGTCGACAAACGTTCATTTCAACTCATTCTTCCACCTCCTCAATAGATCTGCCATCTTCTTAAGAGCACACGCCTTGGCCAATGGCTCTATAACTGGCTTATCCGGATCCTCCTCTGAGGGTGAAATTTGCCTTCAGCGAGGTCCAAAGATCTTCTTTCTTTCTATCCTGGACATAAGGAACTTGAGGGTATTCGTTCTTAGGCTTATTCCATAGCTGGATGCTGATCAGGATCATGTCCCTAACAATAGCCCCGCACTGAGCAGAAAATGCTTCCTTGGTCCGCCTGGGTTCAATAGGTTGGCCATCGTCCGAGATTGCTGTGATCGGGAACCTATCATCCTGGCGCAACCTTTTCTTCGGGCCTCGTCTCGTTACCGAAGTTTGGCTCAATCCGAAGGGCTATAAAAGAAGAAAGAAGAGTTAATATATGTACATACCCAAACAATTAATGCATCAATTAGCTAGTCAGCACATGATTAATTAATATATATACCTCGTCGGACTTGGCAATAGCTCCCTCCTCCGTTCCGTCACCGGAGCCGTCATCACGGTCTCCTTCTTCCACTGGCATTCGGTCACCGGAGCCATCATGATCATGTCCTTCCTCCTCCATTGTTCGATCACCGGAGCCTTCACCCTCTCCTTCCAGACCATTGGTGTCGCTGGGATACGACAAGACATCACCTCCGCCGAGGATTATGTCCCCCAACAACTTTTCGATTTCCAAGTCTCTTTGCTCCATAGTTTCTGCAAATATTACAACATGGCAATAAATATACAACATTGAGAGATGGATATATTAGTGGCAACCATCCTAGCTAGATAATCACAACAAGGAATATTAATTAGTGGCCTCGACGCTTCTACAATTTGGGGTGGCCTCGATTAATTAGTGGCTTCTACGTTTCTAGGGCTTGGGGTGGCCTCAACAACCCTTCTAGGGTTTGGGGTGGCCTCGACAACGCTCTTTTAACTTTGTAAATTTTGGTGGCCTCGACGCTTCTAGGGTTTGGGGTGGCCTCGGCAACGCGTCCAGGTTTTGGCTCGGACAGCCTCTCTCATGAATGTCCGACGTCCGGCCCGCCTCTCTCATGAATGTCTAACAAGGGATTTAACAAAATGGCGCCATTCTGGATGTGCAGAAAATGGTCCCTGTTTTTCTTGATCTCATCTACCCTTCTATATGTCACGTTGTATAGTGTCAAAGGATTCAAGAAAACCATGGCTTCATCATTAGGCGGAAGTAATAGGCGCATGATGGTATGAAGCTCTCCAAAGTTATTTTGGAACGGAGTCCTGATAGGATAATTCGCTTTTTGGTACGAAGTTCAGCAAGAGCCTTTCGAATATTGCTATTCGGAAGGCCTTTGCTGAACTTCGTACCAAAACGCGAATTATCCTATCAGGACTCCGTTCCAAAATAATTTTTTAGAGCTTCATACCATCATGCGCCTGTTACTTCTGGCTAATTATGAAACCATGGATTTCTTCAATACTTTGACACAAGAGAACGTGCACATAAAGAATCGTAGATGAGATCAGGAAAAATATGGATCAACTTAATTATGCACATCCATAATGGGGGCATTCTTGATAAATCTCTTATAAATCTCGAGAGAGTTTGTCGGGTAGGGGCGGGAGGGGTAGGAGATCGACAATGTTTGTTTTTTAGGGTTTGAGTGTCCTCGAGAGTTGGTCGAGCGAGAGGGGGTTGATCGACGTCCCCCTCTCGACCCCTCAGCGATCCTTGACCCTCGACCCCTTGACGACCCTCGACCGCTCGGCGATCCTCGACACCCTCGTTCCCGATAAAAACTAAGAATTTATAAAGTGCACTTGATATGTTTCGAGGACTCGTCCCCCCCCCCAACACGAGAACATTTTAACTTAGTAAATTTCTATGAACAAAAAAAATCATCATCGAACAAACTTAATATGAGTTTTAACGTAGAACATTCATCGAGCAAGATGATCATGAACAAAACAATCACACTAATTTCTATGAAAAACAATTCCACAAACCTCGACCCTCGACCCCTCGGTGACCCTCGACCCTCTAACCTAGTTCCCGACCCTCGATCGCTTGGCGATCCTCGACACCCTCGTTCCTGATAAAAAATAAGAAGAGGAAGAAGAAGAAGAAGGAATAGAGGAGAAGAAGAAAAAAATAGAAGAATAAAAAAAAGAGGAAAAGAAGAAGGAATAGAGGAGAAGAAGAAAATAGATTCTATTTTTTCTTCTTCTCCCCTATTCCTTCTTCTTCTCCTCTTTTTTTTTCTTATTCTTCCTCTTCTTATTATTTTTTCTCCTCTTCTTCCTCTCCTCCTCTTCTCCTTCTTCCTCTTCTTATTCTTATTTCCCTTTTTCCTCTCCTTCTTTTTCTTCTTCTTCTTCCTTCTTCCTTCTTCCTCTTTTCTTCTTTTTCCTTATTTTCCATTTTCCTCTCCACTAACCTAAAATGCACTAACAGTACAACTAACCTAAAATGCACTAAATCAATTAACCTAAAATGCACTAACCATGTATGAACAAATAAAATTAATAAAAATTATGAAAAAAAATTCATATGATCATCTATGAACAAAACAATCATCATATATATGGACAAATAAAATTAATAAAATTATGAAAAAAATATGCATCATACATCCATATATCAACATACATCCATATATTTAGAAAGACATTATGCATACATATCCATTTACTAAAAATTATATCAACAAAAAATGCAACTTGCGTCGGCCACGGCGGCGGCGGCGGAGGGGGGGGCAAGGGCGCGGGGCTCACTAGGGGCGGCTTCGGCGACCAGGAGCGGGCGGCGATGGCGAGGTCGGGGCCGGGCCGAGGTAGAGGCGCGCGCGGGGCAGGGCAGGGGCGTGGGGAGGCGACGACGAGCTCGGGGAGGAGTCGACGATGGCGACGACAACGAGGAGCGGGCGGCGACGACGATGACAGCAACGAGGAGAGCAGCCTGGCAGCTTCGGGGTGCAGGGGCGTTGGCGTCGGGGGAGAACATGGAAAAATTCCTAAGTCATGACTTATATAGGAAAGCTTTGGTCCCAGTTCGTGGCACCAACCGGGATGAATGCCCCCTTTAGTCTTGGTTGGTGCCACCAACCAGGACTAAAGGGGGGCATTGGTCCCGGTTGGTGCCACGAACCGGTACCAATGCACCCCTGTCGTCCCGGTTGGTGCTACCAACCGGGACCAAAGGCCTTGCGCTGGTGCGGTGCGGTGGGATGTTTAGTTCCACCTCGCTAGTTGGAGAGCTCGAGAGTGGTTTATAAGCACTGCTGATCCCACCCCCTCTCGAGCTGCTCTCAACTGTAGGCTTTCGGGCCTAATCTGTCACTCCTTGCCATGTGGGCCTACTAGGCCTGCTGCGGGCTTGAATCATGGCCCATGGTTGGGTTTCTAGTCGTATCCCGGCCGTGGTTGCCCAGTAGGTGGCATTATTATTTTTTATAGTTTTTTGTTTTCTTTTTTGCTTTATTTATTTTATTTTGTTTCTACTTACAAGAAAATACTTACTGTTTTTCAGTGATTCTTTTTGCTTTTAGGTAATAAAAATTATAAACTTTCTGTTAGTGCCATTCGTTCATGAATAACTTTACTAGTTCATGTATAACTTTACTAGTTCATGAACCAGTAGGTGGCCTCCTTCCAATTTGAATTTTTTGAAATTTGTGTGAATCACTAGTTCATGAATAACTTTACTATAAAAATAGATTTTTGAGTCTCTTTTTCCTGCTATTTAATATTACTGTGTTTTATCATTATATTCAATTTGGTAATTTTTAGGTTATTTCAAATGTCTGTTTTAATCAAAAATAGATTTTGTTATTTTAGTTTGCTATTAAAGTTTCAAACAAAATATTCTTTATGAAAATTCTTTTTGCTATTAATGTTTTGAACAAAAATACTTTGATAATTTTAGTTGCATAAATTTTATATAATTTTAGTTTCAAAAATACTAGAGGTTTATGAAAGCTTTTTAGTTGATTCCTTTTGCTAATAGAGTTTCATTAAAGTTTTCTCTTCATTCTTTTTGCTATTTGAGTTTCATTAAAGTTTTCTAGTTCCTTCTTTTAGTTCATTATTTTTTCTATTCGAGTTTCATAAAAGTTTTCTAGTTCATTATTTTTGCTATTAGTTCATTTTTGAGCTAAATGACCCTGAAATTGAAAAGTACTTCAAATGAACTGTGAAGAGGTTGAAAGTTGGCATGGTATCATCATTTCACCCACATAGCATGGCTAAAAAGTTGAGAGGGTTACGGCAAAAACTGGATGCACTTCGTGTACAAAATGGACAATCTCTTTCGAAGTATCAGGGTTTCAAACGAAAACTCATCTGTTACAAAGGGATTTCATTTTTTTTGAACTTTTTTGAACTCCAGACTTTTTGTGTGTTTGAAATGCACCATTCAAAGCCACATCATCAATTTTTAACCCTTTCTGACTTCATTTGTTATTTTTCATGCATTTACTGATTTTTTGAGCTATATGACCCTGAAATTGAAAAGCACTACAAATGAACTCTGAAAAGGTTGAAAGTTGGCATGGTATCATCATTTCACCCACATAGCATGTGCTAAAAAGATGAGAGGGTTACGGGAAAAACTGCATGCACTTCGTGTACAAAACCACTACTAGGGAAAAGCTTATAGGCAGACGCTTACTAGTAGCGTGGGTTTATACCCCTCGCTACTGCTACTTACTAGTAGCATGGGTTTTTACCCCTCGCTACTACTAAGTTGATAGTAGTAGCGCGGGTTTTTACCCCTCGCTGCTACTAAGTGAATTCCACCGTGCCTCCCGGGACCAGCCGTAGTAGTAGTGCGGGTTATAAACCCCACGCTACTACTAAGTGGTCTCCACCGTGCACCCCGGGACATGCCATAGTAGTAGCGTGGGTATAAACCCAGCGCTACTATTATCAACCCACCGACACATGTATAAACATAGCGCACGGAGGCCCAATCACAGACCCACAGACTCTCTCGATTTCACTTCTCCCTCCCACCTGCGACGCCCTTCCTCGCCCATCGCAACTGTCGGCCTCGCACCTCGACGTCTCCCTCAAATCCGGCGACCTCCTCTTCCACCGTAGCCCCTCCTTCCTCCTCCTCCTCCTCCGCTGCCCCTCCTTCCTCCTCCTCCTCTTTCGCCTCCGTTGCTTGAAGGAGAGGAAGATCCAATAGAGCACCGCCCATGACGATGGCCAGATCTCTGATGGACGCAACCCATGGCGTCATCTAGGGTTTCGGCTCCAACTCCGGCGGCCACCGGTGAGTTGCTGCACCTACTCCTCTCTATATCTCTTTGCCTCTTCTAATCCTTGTCTATATTTTTGTAGCAGCAGCAAAGGAGAGGTGTGGAGAAGAGTTGGATGGGGAAGCAACATCAACATGGACGACTTCATCCCCTCCAGGATCAGCATCGACCATGGATGAAGAGGACGATGACGCCTAGCTAGCAGCAACAGCCATGGCTGTAATTTAATTTTTTAATTCCTAATTAGTTAGCAGTAGCGAGGGTCCATACCCACACTACTACTAGTTAGTAGTAGCGCGGGTGGTATCCACGCTACTACTAACGGACGTAGTAGTAGCGCGGGTGGCACCCGCGCTACTACTACTAGTTAGCTGTAGCGCCGTATCAGTAGCGCGGGCACCCGCGCTACTGATATACCTAAAACCTGCGCGACTGCTAGGCTTTTCCCTAGTAGTGAACAAACAATCTCTTTTGAAGTACCAGGGTTTCATACGAAAACTCATCTTTTACAAAAGGCATTTCATTTCTTCACATGCAACTACAGTGATATTCTAGATCAAAGGCATCATCATAATAGTTGTGGAGAGAAAGTCTTCACTTTTTCTTCGCTTGTGTCCTTTGCTTATTGCGCCGTAACCAGGATAATCTTCATCGTTTAACAAGCTGGTTGGGTCAGCCTTAACTTTGAAGGGAGGAATTTCATGAAACTTTTCATAATCTTCAGACATGTCTGTCTTGCCCTCCAATCCCACGATGTCTCTTTTTCCTGAAAGAACTATGTGGCGCTTTGGCTCATCGTATGATGTATTCACTTCCTTATCTTTTCTTTTTCTAGGTTTGGTAGACATGTCCTTCAGATAGAAAACCTGCACCACATCATTGGCTAGGACGAATTGTTCGTCTGTGTACCCAAGATTATTCAGATCCACTGTTCTCATTCCATACTGTGGGTCTACATGTACACCGCCTCCTGACAGATTGACCCATTTGCACTGAAACAAAGGGACCTTAAAATCATGCCCGTAGTCAAGTTCCCATATGTCCACCATGTAATCATAATATGTGTCCTTTCCCCTCTTGGTTGCTGCATCAAAGCGGACATCACTGTTTTGGTTGGTGCTCTTTTTATCTTAGGCGATCGTGTAAAATGTATTCCCATTTATCTCGTACCCTTTGTATGTCAATACAGTCAAAGATGGTCCCCTCACCAACAAGCACTAGTAGAAAACATGGCTTTGGTCCAGGCCGGGCCAGCCCATTGATAACCCACAAGTATAGGGGATCCCAACAGTTTTCGAGGGTAGAGTATTCGACCCAAATTTATTGATTCAACACAAGGGAGCCAAAGAATATTCTCAAGTATTAGCAGTTGAGTTGTCAATTCAACCACACCTGGATAACTTAATATCTGCAGCAAAGTAGTATGGAAGTAACGGTAACGGTGGCAAAAGTAACAGTAGTAGTATTGTAGTGATTGTAACAGTAGCAACGAAAAAGTAAATAAGTGAAGAACAATATGTGAAAAGCTCGTAGGCATTGGATCGGTGATGGAGAATTATGCCGGATGCGGTTCATCATGTAACAGTCATAACATAGGGTGACACAGAACTAGCTCCAATTCATCAATGTAATGTAGGCACGTATTCCGAATATAGTCATACGTGCTTATGGAAAAGAACTTGCATGACATGTTTTGTCCTACCCACCCATGGTAGCGGGATCCTAACGGAAACTAAGGGATATTAAGGCCTCCTTTTAATAGAGTACCGGACCAAAGCATTAACACATAGTGAATACAAGAACTCCTCAAACTATGGTCATCACCGAGAGTGGTCCCGATTATTGTCACTTCGGGGTTGCCGGTTCATAACACATAGTAGGTGACTATAGACTTGCAAGATAGGATCAAGAACTCACATATATTCATGAAAACATAATAGGTTCAGATCTGAAATCATGGCACTCGGGCTCTAGTGACAAGCATTAAGCATAGCAAAGTCATAGCAACATCAATCACAGAACATACTGGGTACTAGGGATCAAACCCTAACAAAACTAACTCGATTACATGATAAATCTCGTCCAATCCATCACCATCCAGCAAGCCTACGATGGAATTAATCACGCACGGCGGTGAGCATCATGAAATTGGTGATGGAGGATGGTTGATGATGACGTTGGCGACGGATTCCCCTCTCCGGACCCCCGACCAAACTCCCGATCAGCCCTCCCGAGAGAGATTAGGGCTTGGCGGCGGCTCCGTATCGTAAAACGTGATGAATCTTTCTCTGTGATTTTTTTCTCCCTGAACGTGAATATATAGAGTTGGAGTTGAGGTCGATGGAGCTCCAGAGGGCCCACGAGGCAGGGGGCGCGCCCCCCACCCTCGTGGAGAGGGTGTGGGCCCCTGGCCTTGATTCTTTCGCCAGTATTTTTTATATTTTCCAAAAATAATCTCCGTGAAGTTTCAGGTCATTCCGAGAACTTTTGTTTCTGCACAAAAATGACACCATGGCAATTCTGCCGAAAACAGCGTCAGTCCGGGTTAGTTCCATTCAAATCATGCAAGTTAGAGTCCAAAACAAGGGCAAAAAGTGTTTGGAAAAGTAGATACGACGGAGACGTATCAACTCCCCCAAGATTAAACCTTTGCTTGTCCTCAGGCAATTCAGTTGATAAACTGAAAGTGATAAAGAAAAACTTTTACAAACTCTGTTTGCTCTTGTTGTTGTAAATATGTAAAGCCAGCATTCAAGTTTTCAGCAAAGATTATGACTAACCATATTCACAATAACACTTAGGTCTCATGTTTACTCATGTCAATGGTATAATCAACTAGAGAGCAATAATAATAAATCTCAGATGACAACACTTTCTCAAAACAATCATGATATGATATAACAAGATGGTATCTCGCTAGCCCTTTGTGAGACCGCAAAACATAAATGCAGAGCACCTTTAAAGATCAAGGACTGACTAAACATTGTATTTCATGGTAAAAGAGATCCAGTCATAGTCATACCCAATATAAACTAACAGTAATGGATGCAAATGACAGCGATGCTCTCCAGCTGGTGTTTTTTAATAAGAGGGTGATGACTCAACATAAAAGTAAATAGATAGGCCCTTCGCAGAGGGAAGCAGGGATTTGTAGAGGTGCCAGAGCTCGATTTTGAAATAGAGATAGATAATATTTTGAGCGGCATACTTTCATTGTCAACATAAAAACCAAGAGATGGCGATATCTTCCATGCTACACACATTATAGGCGGTTCCCAAACAGAATGGTAAAGTTTATACTCCCCCTCCACCAACAAGCATCAATCCATGGCTTGCTCGAAACAACGAGTGCCTCCAACTAACAAGAGTCCCGGGGGAGTTTTGTTTGCAATTATTTTGATTTGATTTGCATAAAGCATGGGACTGGGCATCCCGGTGACCAGCCATTTTCTCGTGAGTGAGGAGCGGAGTCCACTCCTCTTGAGAATAACCCGCCTAACATGGAAGATACGGACAGCCCTAGTTGATACATGAGCTATTCGAGCATACAAAACATAATTTCATTTGAAGGTTTAGAGTTTGGCACATACAAATTTACTTGGAACGGCAGGTAGATACCACATATAGGAAGATATAGTGGACTCATATGGAATAACTTTGGGGTTTAAGGGATTGGATGCACAAGCAGTATTCCCGCTTAGTACAAGTGAAGGCTAGCAAAAGACTGGGAAGCGACCAACTAGAGAGCGACAACAGTCATGAACATGCATTAAAATTAGTAAACCTTGGGTGTAAGCATGAGTAGGATATAATCCACCATGAACATAAATATCATGAAGGCTATGTTGATTTTGTTTCAACTACATGCGTGAACATGTGCCAAGTCAAGTCACTTGAATCATTCAAAGGAGGATACCACCCTATCATACCACATCACAACCATTTTAATAGCATGTTGGCACGCAAGGTAAACCATTATAAACTCTAGCTAATTAAGCATGGCATAGGCAACTATAATCTCTAATTGTCATTGCAAACATGGTTATTCATAATAGGCTGAATCAGGAACGATGAACTAATCATATTTACAAAAACAAAAGAGGTCGAGTTCATACCAGCTTTTCTTATCTCAATCAGTCCATCATATATCGTCATAATTGCCTTTCACTTGCACGACCGAATGATGTGAATAATAATAGTAGTGCACGTGCATTGGACTAAGCTGGAATCTGCGAGCATTCAATAAACAGGAGAAGACAAGGCAATATGGGCTCTTGGTTAAATCAACAATAATGCATATAAGAGCCACTTTAACAATTTCATCATGGTCTTCTCCTATTGACGCCCAAAGAAAAGAAAAGAAATAAAACTATTTACACGGGAAAGCTCCCAATAAGCAAAAGAAGAACGAGAAATCTTTTTGGGTTTCTTTTTAATTATTACTACTACAGCAAGAAAGTAAACTAGCTGGAAGCTACAACTATTTTTTTTGGTTTTTCTTAAAGTTTTTTGAACACACAAGAAGAAAGCAGGAAAAAGGAAAATAAACTAGCACGGATGATACAATGAAAGAGTATGAACACCGACATCTAGCAATGAGTGTGCGAACATGAATGTAATGTCGGTGAGAGATACGTACTCCCCCAAGCTTAGGCTTTTTGCCTAAGTTGGTATATGGCCACGGCTAGCCTGGCGGATATCCAAAGTTATAGTTGCGGTTGTATTGTGATGCAGTAGCTATCTCAGCCCTCCTGTCGTACTCGTTCGCCTCCTCCCTGGTTATGAAATATCTCCCCTTTGTCTGAAAGTCAAATAAGGTAGAAGCAGGGAGAGCGACGTGATAGGTGCGTCGTCTGTCAAAGATTAGTCGGTACTGGAGGAACTAATCATTCCTCTCAACAAAACGATGACGAACCATAGCCTCATAATCTAAATAAGCAGGGGCAGCTCAATATCATCCCCACGGATGGTTACACCAAGAAAATTAGCTAAACGGTTTGCATAAATTCCACCAAAGAAATCTCCATTAAATCTATTATTATGCAACCTACGTGCAACAATGGCTCCCAAATTATAATGTTTATCTCCTAACACAGCACTCCTGAGAACACTGAGGTCAGGGACACACATGTGACATGCTTCATCCTTACCATTTATGCACCTACCTATGAAGAGAGCAAAATAATGTATAGCAGGAAAATGAATGCTCCCTATGGTAGCTTGTGCTATGTCTCTAGATTCCCCCCCAGTTATACTAGCAAGGAAATCTCTAAATTTAGATTTGTGAGGTTCACTAGGACTACCCCATTGTGGATGTTTGCAAGCAGTATTAAAATCCTCTAAGTCCATAGTATAAGAATTTTCATAAAGATCAAACAGGACAGTTTGAGAATTGCGTGATGATGAAAATTCAAACCTCCCCACAAAGGAATTAGTGAGATAGTAGTACTGACTGCACTTATCTGCCTCAAAGCTCACAAGATCAGCGTTACGCACATATGCGTTAAATTCTTCCTTGATTCCTGCTCGATCCATGAAGTCCTCTGAAGGCCATTCACAAGCCTGCACTGGAGCGTCCCTTGGTGGTTCATCATCAGCATCGTGCATTGCAAGCCTGGGTCCTTGCTTCCTTAAAGGACCACCTTGGTACATTTTCCTAAACATATTTCTTCTTCTGAATTTTTTTTGAAAATTTTAGTAACTTCAAATAAAAGTGAACCAAACTCAACAAAATTGATAGCAACTACTCCCACAAGTGCCTAGAGACTATATCATGCATTAGAACTACTTGGAACCATATAAATTTGACATGCAAGCTCAAGAACATGTTCACCTAGGCAGCAAAAATTTGCAATGAATAAAGCACTAGAACAAAAACTAATTGGACCAATGGAGGAGTCACATACCAAGGAACAATCCCCCAAAGCAGTTTTGTGAGACGTGCCTTGAGCAAGGAGATCGAAAATCGCAGCAAAATGAGCTAGAACTCGTGCTTGAGCTGGTTGGTGATTTTTTTGGGAGGAAGAAGAAGTGTGTGGGTGCAGGAATAAGTGGAGGGGAGCCACCATGGGCCCACGAGGCAGGGGGCACGCCCAGGGGGTGGGCGCGCCCTGGACCCTCGTGGCCAGGTGCCAGTCCCCCTGTTGTGTTCTCAGTGCCAAATATTCTCAAATATTCCAGAAAAAATCATATTAAATTGCCAGGGCATTTGGAGAAAAAAAAATTGGGTATTTTTTATTGCACGGATAATTCAGAAAACAGAGAGAAAATACTATTTTTACTTTATTTCAACTAAATAACAAAAAGTAAAAGGAGGGTACAGAAGGTTGTGCTTTCTAACTTCATCCATCTCATGCTCATCAAAAGGAATCCACTAACAAGGTTGATCAAGTCTTGTTAACATACTCATTCCGAATAACATGGAACCGGAGAAATTTCGAATAACACTATGTTACCTCAACGGGGATATGCACATCCCCAATAATAAGAATATCATATTTCTTCTTGACAGTAGGAAGAGGAAATTCAAAACCTCCAAAAATAATCGATGGAATTTTTCCAATAGAATTGATACAGTGAACTTGAGGTTGTTTCCTCGGAAAGTGTACCGTATGCTCATTGCCATTAACATGAAAAGTGACATTGCCTTTGTTGCAATCAATAACAGCCCCTGCTGTATTTAAAAAGGGTCTTCCAAGAATAATAGACATATTTCTCGTCCTCGGGAATATCAAGAATAACAAAGTCCGTTAAAATAGTAACATTTGCAACCACAACAGGCACATCCTCACAAATACCGACATGTATAGCAGTTGATTTATCAGCCATTTGCAAAGATATTTCAGTAGGTGTCAACTTATTCAAATCAAGTCTACGGTATAAAGAGAGAGGCATAACACTAACACCGGCTCCAAGATCACATAAAGCAGTTTTAACATAGTTTCTTTTAATGGAGCATGGTATAGTTGGTACTCCTGGATCTCCTAACTTCTTTGGTATTCCACCCTTAAAAGTATAATTAGCAAGCATGGTGGATAATTTCAGCTTCCGGTATCTTTCTTATATTAGTAACAGTTTCTTTCATATACTTAGCATACGGATTCATTTTAAGCATACCAGTCAAACGCATACGCAAAAAGATAGGTCTAATCATTTCAGCAAAGGGCTCAAAATCCTCATCATCCTTTTTCTTGGATGGTTTGGGAGGAAAAGGCATGGGTTTCTGAGCCCATGGTTCTCTTTCTTTACCGTGCTTCCTAGCAACAAAGTCTATTTTATCATAACGTTGATTCTTTTATTGTGGGTTATCAAGATCAACAACAGGTTCAACTTCTACATCATTGTCATTGCTAGGTTGAGCATCAACATGAGCATCATCATTAACATTATCACTAGGTTCATGTTCATTACCAGATTGTGTTTCAGCATCAGAGATAGAAATATCATTGGGATTCTCAGGTGTGTCAACAACAGGTTCACTAGAAGCATGCAAAGTCCTATCATTTTTCTTTTTCTTCTTTTTAGAAGGACTAGGTGTATCTACATTATTTCTCTGAGAATCTTGCTCAATTCTCTTAGGATGGCCTTCAGGATACAAAGGTTTCTGAGTCATTTTACCAGTTCTAGTAGCCACTCTAACATCATAGTCATTATTCTTACTATTCAATTCATTGAGCAAATCATTCTAAGCTTTAAGTACTTGTTCTACTTGAGTGGTAACCATAGAAGCATGTTTACTAATGAGTTTAAGTTCACCTTTAACTCTAGACATATAATCACCCAAGTGTTCAATCATATAAGCATTTTGTTTTAATTGTCTACCAAAATAAGCATTAAAATCTTCTTGCTTAACCATAAAGTTATCAAACTCATCCAAACATTGGCTAGCAAACTTAGTAGGAGGGATTTCAGCTTTATCATATAGAGAGAATTTACCTTTACTACCCGTGTCGGGTTATCAAGACCATGTGTTTCTTCAATAGGTGATGAATTAAGACCATGTATTTCTTCAATAGGCGGTAAATTAAGACCATGTATTTCTTCAATAGGAGGTAAATTCTTAACACCTTCAGATTTTATACCTTTTTCTTTCATAGATTTCTTTGCCTCTTGCATATCTTCAGGACTGAGAAATAGAACACCCCTTTTCTTCGGAGTTGGCTTAGGAATTGGTTCAGGAAGTGTCCAATTATTTTCATTGGTCAACATATTATTCAATAAAATTTCAGCTTCATCTGGTGTTCTTTCCCTGAAAACACAACCAGCACAATTATCCAGGTGGTCTCTGGAAGCATCGGTTAGTCCATTATAAAAGATATCAAGTATTTCATTTTTCTTGAGAGGGTGATCAGGCAAAGCATTAAGTAATTGGAGAAGCCTCCCCCAAGCTTGTGGGAGACTCTCTTCTTCAATTTGCACAAAATTATATATTTCCCTTAAAGCAGCTTGTTTCTTATGGGCAGGGTAATATTTAGCAGAGAAGTAATAAATCTTATCCTGAGGACTACGCACACAACCAGGATCAAGAGAATTAAACCATATCTTAGCATCACCCTTTAATGAGAAAGGAAATATTTTAAGGATATAATAGTAGCGAGTTTTCTCATCATTAGTGAACAGGGTGGCTGTATCATTTAATTTAGTAAGATGTGCCACAATAGTTTCAGATTCATAGCCATAAAAAGGATCAGATTCAACCAAAGTAATTATATCAGGGTCGACAGAGAATTCATAATCCTTATCGGTAATAAAGATAGGTGAAGTAGCATAAGCAGGATCATATTTCATTCTAGCATTCAGAGATTTTTGTTTCAGCTTAGCTAATAATTTCTTAAGATCACTTCTATCATTGCAAGCAAGAAAATCTCTAGCAGTTTCTTAATCCATAACATAGCCCTCAGGTACAACAGGCAATTCATATCTAGGGGGAGAATCTTCATCATCACTTTCATCAATATTATCAGTTTCAATAATTTTATTCTCTCTAGCCCTAGCAAGTTGCATCAAGAAATTCACCAAGTGGCACAGTAGTATCAAGCATAGAAGTAGTTTCATCATAAGTATCATGCATAGCAGAAGTGGCATCATCAATAACATGCGACATATCGGAATTAATAGCAGAAGCAGGTTTAGGTGTCGCAAGCTTACTCAAAACAGAAGGTGAATCAAGTGCAGAGCTAGATGGCAGTTCCTTACCTCCCCTCGTAGTTAAGGGATAAATTTTAGTTTTCTCATCTTTCAAGTTCTTCATAGTGACCAGCAGATAAACATCCCAAGTGACTCAAAGAATAGAGCTATGCTCCCCGGCAACGGCGCCAGAAAATAGTCTTGACAACCCACAAGTATAAGGGATCGCAATAGTTTTCGAGGGTAGAGTATTCAACCCAAATTTATTGATTCGACACAAGGGGATCCAAAGAATATTCTCAAGTATTAGCAGTTGAGTTGTCAATTCAACCACACCTGGATAACTTAATGTCCGAAGCAAAGTATTTAGTAGCAAAGTAGTATGGAAGTAACGGTAATGGTGGCAAAAGTAACAGTAGTAGTATTTTAGTGATTGTAACAGTAGCAACGGAAAAGTAAATAAGCGAAGAACAATATGTGAAAAGCTCGTAGGCATTGGATCGGTGATGGAGAATTTCAAGGAAATATGCCCTAGAGGCAATAATAAAGTTATTATTTATTTCCTTATATCATGATAAATGTTTATTATTCATGCTAGAATTGTATTAACCTGAAACATAATACATGTGTGAATACATAGACAAACAGAGTGTCACTAGTATGCCTCTACTTGACTAGCTCGTTAATCAAAGATGGTTATGTTTCCTAGCCATAGACATAAGTTGTCATTTGATTAACGAGATCACCTCATTAGGAGAATGACGTGATTGACATGACCCATTACGTTAGCTTAGCACCCGATCGTTTAGTATATTGCTATTGCTTTCTTCATGACTTATACATGTTCCTCTGACTATGAGATTATGCAACTCCCGTTTACCGGAGGAACACTTTGTGTGCTACCAAACGTCACAACGTAAATGGGTGATTATAAAGGTGCTCTACAGGTGTCTCCAAAGGTACTTGTTGGGTTGGCGTATTTCGAGATTAGGATTTGTCACTCCGATTGTCGGAGAGGTATCTCTGGGCCCACTCGGTAATGCACATCACTATAAGCCTTGCAAGCATTGTGACTAATAAGTTAGTTGCGGGATGATGTGTTACGGAACGAGTAAAGAGACTTGCCGGTAACGAGATTGAACTAGGTATCGAGATACCGATGATCGAATCTCGGGCAAGTAACATACTGATGACAAAGGGAACAACGTATGTTGTTATGCGGTCTGACCGATAAAGATCTTCGTAGAATATGTGGGAGCCAATATGGGCATCCAGGTCCCGCTATTGGTTATTGACCGGAGAGGTGTCTCGGTCACGTCTACATAGTTCTCGAACCCGTAGGGTCCGCACGCTTAAATTTACGATGACATTTTTATTATGAGTTTATGTATGTTGATGTACCGAAGGAGTTCGGAGTCCCGGATGAGATCAGGGACATGACGAGGAGTCTCGAAATGGTCGAGACGTAAAGATCGATATATTGGACGACTATATTCGGACTTCGGAAAGGTTCCGAGTGATTCGGGTATTTTTCGGAGTACCGGAGAGTTACGGGAATACGTATTGGGCCTTATTGGGCCATACGGGAAAGAAGAAAAAGGGCCTCAAGGGTGGCCGCACCCCTCCCCTT
Organism: Aegilops tauschii subsp. strangulata; assembly: GCF_002575655.3. NCBI lineage: Eukaryota > Viridiplantae > Streptophyta > Magnoliopsida > Poales > Poaceae > Aegilops > Aegilops tauschii. The sequence continues at coordinate 646,353,553 of NC_053041.3, read as the reverse complement.
GGTCTGGTCCGAATTGGACTAGGGAAGGGGGGCGCCCCCTTCCTTCCTTCTCTTTTTCCCTTCCTCTTTTCCTATTCCATATGGGAGGTGGAATCCTACTAGGACTAGGGAGTCCTAGTAGGACTCCACACTTGGTGCGCCCCCTCCTAGGGCCGGACTCCTCCTCCCTTGCTCCTTTATATACGGGGGCAGGGGGGCACCCCAGAGACACAACAATTGATCCTCGAGATCTTTTAGCCGTGTGCGGTGCCCCCCTCCACCAAATTACACCTCGATAATATAATTGCGGAGCTTAGGCGAAGCCCTGCGTCGGTAGAACATCATCATCGTCACCACGCCGTCGTGCTGACGAAACTCTCCCTCAACACTCGGCTGGATCGGAGTTCGAGGGACGTCATCGAGCTGAACGTGTGTAGAACTTGGAGGTGCCGTGCGTTCGGTACTTGATCGGTCGGATCATGAAGACGTACGACTACATCAACCGCGTTGTGATAACGCTTCCGCTGTCGGTCTACGAGGGTACGTGGACAACACTCTCCCCTCTTGTTGCTATGCATCACCATGATCTTGCGTGTGCGTAGGAATTTTTTTTGAAATTACTACGTTCCCCAACAGTGGCATCCGAGCCTGGTTTTATGCGTTGATGCTATGCACGAGTAGAACACAAGTGAGTTGTGGGCGATATAAGTCATACTGCTTACCAGCATGTCATACTTAGGTTCAGCGGTATTGTGAGATGAAGCGGCCCGGACCGACATTACGCGTACGCTTACGCGAGACTGGTTTCACCATTCGGAGCACTCGTTGCTTAAAGGTGACCGGCGGGTGTCTGTCTCTCTCACTTTAGTTGAACCGAGTGTGGCTACGCCCGGTCCTTGCGAAGGTTAGAACAGCACCAACTTGACAAACTATCGTTGTGGTTTTGATGCGTAGGTAAGAACGGTTCTTGCTAAGCCCGTAGCAGCCACGTAAAGCTTGCAACAACAAAGTAGAGGATGTCTAACTTGTTTTTGCAGGGCATGTTGTGATGTGATATGGTCAAGACATGATGTGATATAATGTGTTGTATGAGATGATCATGTTTTGTAACCGAGTTATCGGCAACTGGCAGGAGCCATATGGTTGTCGCTTTATTGTATGAGATGCAATCGCCATGTAATAGTTTTACTTTATCAGTAAGCGGTAGCGATAGTCGTAAAAGCAATAAGTTGGCGAGACGACAACGATGCTACGATGGAGATCAAGGTGTCGCGCCGGTGACGATGGTGATCATGACGGTGCTTCGGAGATGGAGATCACAAGCACAAGATGATAATGGCCATATCATATCACTTATATTGATTGCATGTGATGTTAATCCTTTATGCATCTTATCTTGCTTTGATTGACGGTAGCATTATAAGATGATCTCTCACTAAAATTTCAAGATAAAAGTGTTCTCCCTGAGTATGCACCGTTGCAAAAGTTCTTCGTGCTGAGACACCACGTGTTAATCGGGTGTGATAGGCTCTACGTTCAAATACAACGGGTGCAAAACAGTTGCACACGCGGAATACTCAGGTTAAACTTGACGAGCCTAGCATATACAAATATGGCCTCGGAACACAGAGACCGAAAGGTCGAGCGTGAATCATATAGTAGATATGATCAACATAGTGATGTTCACCATTGAAACTACTCCATCTCACGTGTTAATCGGACATGGTTTAGTTGCTTTGGATCATGTAATCACTTAGATGATTAGAGAGATGTCTATCTAAGTGGGAGTTCTTAAGTAATATGATTAATTGAACTTAAATTTATCATGAACTTAGTCCTGATAGTATTTTGCAAATTATGTTGTAGATCAATAGCTCGCGTTGTTGCTTCCCTGTGTTTATTTTTTGTTCCTAGAGAAAAATTATGTTGAAAGATGTTAGTAGCAAAGATGCGGATTGGATCCGTGATTTGAGGATTATCCTCATGGCTGCACAGAAAAATTATGTCCTTGATGCACCGCTAGGTGACAGACCTATTGCAGGAGCAGATGCAGACGTTATGAACGTTTGGCTAGCTCAATATGATGATTACTTGATAGTTTAGTGCACCATGCTTAACGGCTTAGAATCGGGACTTCAAAGACGTTTTGAACGTCATGGACCATATGAGATGTTCCAGGAGTTGAAGTTAATATTTCAAGCAAATACCAGAGTTGAGAGATATGAAATCTCCAACAAGTTTTATAGCAAAAAGATGGAGGAGAATCGCTCAACTAGTGAGCATGTGCTCAGATTGTCTGGGTACTACAATCGCTTGAATCAAGTGGGAGTTTATCTTCCAGATAAAATTGTGATTGACAGAATTCTCTAGTCACCATCACCAAGTTAGTAGAACTTCGTGATGAACTATGGTATGCAAGGGATGACGAAAGTAATTCCCGAGCTCTTCGTGATGCTGAAATCGACGAAGGTAGAAATCAAGAAAAACATCAAGTGTTGATGGTTGACGAGACCACTTCAAGTGTTGATGGTTGACGAGACCGCTAGTTTCAAGAAAAGGGCAAAGGGAAAAAGGGGAACTTCAAAAAGAACGGCAAGCAAGTTGCAGCTCAAGTGAAGAAGCCTAAGTCTGGTCCTAAGCCTGAGACTAAGTTCTTCTACTGCAAAGGGACTGGTCACTGGAAGCGGAACTACCCCAACTATTTGGTGGATAAGAAGGATGGCAAAGTGAACAAAGGTATATTTGATATACAGATTATTGATGTGTACTTTACTAGTGTTTATAGCAATCCCTCGGTAATTGATACTGGTTCAGTTGCTAAGAGTAGTAACTCGAAACGGGAGTTGCAGAATAAACAGAGACTAGTAAAAGTGAACAAAGGTATATTTGATATACAGATTATTGATGTGTACTTTACTAGTGTTTATAGCAACCCCTCGGTAATTGATACTGGTTCAGTTGCTAAAGAGTAGTAACTCGAAAACGGGAGTTGCAGAATAAACAGAGACTAGTAAAAGGCGAGGTGACGATGTGTGTTGGAAGTAGTTCCAAGATTGATATGATCATCATCGCACACTCCCTGTACTTTCGGGATTAGTGTTGAAACTAAATAAGTGTTATTTGGTGTTTGCGTTCAGCATGAATATGATCTGATCATGTTTATTGCAATACGGTTATTCATTTAAGTTAGAGAACAATTGTTGTTCTGTTTACATGAATAAAACCATTATGGTCATACACACCAACGAAAATGGTTTGTTGGATCTCGATCGTAGTGATACACATATTCATAATATTGAAGCCAAAAGATGCAAAGTTAATAATGATAGTGCAACTTATTTGTGGTACTGCCGTTTAGGTCATATTGGTGTAAAGCGCATGAAGAAACTCCATACTGATGGGATTTTGGAATCACTTGATTATGAATCACTTGATGCTTGCGAACCGTGCCTAATGGGCAAGATGACTAAAACGCCGTTCTCCGAAACTATGGAGAGAGCAACAGATTTGTTGGAAATCATACATACAGATGTATGTGGTCCGATGAATATTGAGGCTCGAAGCAGGTATCATTATTTTCTGACCTTCACAGATGATTTGAGCAGATATGGGTATATCTACTTGATGAAACACAAAGTCTGAAACATTTGAAAAGTTCAAAGAATTTCAGAGTGAAGTGGAGAATCATCGTAACAAGAAAATAAAAGTTTCTACGATATGATCGCAGAGGTAAAATAATTGAGTTACGAGTTTGGCCTTCAGTTAAAACAATGTGAAATAGTTTCACTACTCACGCCACCTGGAACACCACAGTGTAATGGTGTGTCCGAACGTCATAACCGTACTTTATTGGATATAGTGCAATCTATGATGTCTCTTACCAATTTACCACTATCGTTTTGGGTTATGCATTAGAGACAGCTACATTCACGTTAAATAGGGCACCATCAAAATCCGTTGAGACGACGCCTTATGAACTGTGGTTTGGCAAGAAACCAAAGTTGTCGTTTCTTAAAATTTTGGGGTTGCGATGCTTATGTGAAAAAAATTCATCCTGATAAGCTCAAACCCAAATCGGAGAAATGTGTCTTCATAGGATACCCAAAGGAGACAGTTGGGTACACCTTCTATCACAGATCCGAAGGCAAGACATTCGTTGCTAAGTATGGATCCTTTCTAGAGAAGGAGTTTCTCTCGAAAGATGTGAGTGGGAGGAAAGTAGAACTTGATGAGGTAACTGTACCTGCTCCCTTATTGGATCACAGAAATCTGTTCCTATGACTTCTACACCAATTAGTGAGGAAGTTAATGATGATGATCATCTAACTTCAGATCAAGTTACTACCAAACCTCGTAGGTAAACCAGAGTAAGATCCGCACCAGAGTGGTACGGTAATCCTGTTCTGGAGGTTATGTTACTAGATCATGACGAACCTACGAACTATGAGGAAGCGATGATGAGCCCAGATTCCGCAAAATGGCTTGAGGCCATGAAATCTGAGATGAGATCCATGTATGAGAACAAAGTGTGGACTTTGGTTGACTTGCCCGATGATCGGCAAGCAATTGAGAATAAATGGATCTTCAAGAGGAAGACGGACGCTGATAGTAGTGTTACTATCTACAAAGCTAGAATTGTCGCAAAAAGGTTTTCGACAAGTTCAAGATGTTGACTACGATGAGAGTTTCTCACTCGTATCTATGCTTAGGTCTGTCTGAATCATGTTAGCAATTGCCGCATTTTATGAAATATGGCAAATGGATAAACAAAACTGCATTCCTTAATGGATTTATTAAAGAAGAGTTGTATATGATGCAACCAGGAGGTTTTGTCAATCCTAAAGGTGCTAACAAAATATGCAAGCTCCAGCGATCCATCAATGGACTGGTGCAAGCATCTCGGAGTTGGAATATACGCTTTGATAAGTTGATCAAAGCATATAGTTGTATACAGACTTGCGGTGAAGCCTGTATTTACAAGAAAGTGAGTGGGAGCACTACAGCATTTTTGATAAGTATATGTGAATGACATATTGTTGATCGGAAATAATGTAGAATTATTCTGCAAAGCATAAAGGAGTGTTTGAAAGGAGTTTTTCAAAGATAGACCTCGGTGAAGCTGCTTACATATTGAGCATCAAGATCTATAGAGATAGATGAAGACGCTTGATAAGTTTTTCAATGAGTACATACCTTAACAAGATTTTGAAGTAGTTCAAAATAGAACAGTCAAAGAAAAGAGTTCTTGCCTGTGTTACAAGGTGTGAAATTGAGTAAAGACTCAAAGCCCGACCACGGCAAAAGATAGAAAGAGAATGAAAGTCATTCCCTATGCCTTGGCCATAGGTTCTATAAAGTATGCCATGCTGTGTACCAGATCTATTGTATACCCTACACTGATTTTGGCAAGGGAGTACAATAGTGATCTAGGAGTAGATCACTGGACAGCGGTCAAAATTATCCTTACTGGAATAAGGATATGTTTCTCGATTATGGAAGTGACAAAAGGCTCGTCGTAAAAGGTTACGTCGATGCAAGTTTCGACACTAATCTAGATGACTCTAAGTCTCGGTCTAGATACATATTGAAAGTGGGAGCAATTAGCTAGAGTAGCTCCATGCAGAGCATTGTAGACATAGAAAATTACAAAATACTTACGGATCTGAATGTGACAGACCCGTTGACTAAAATTATCTCACAAGCAAAACATGATCACACCTTAGTACTCTTTGGGTGTTAATCACATAGCGATGTGAACTAGATTACTGACTCTAGTAAACCCTTTGGGTGATGGTCACATGACGATGTGAACCATGGGTGTTAATCACATGGTGATCTGAACTATTCATGTTAAATCACATGGCGATGTGAACTAGATTATTGACTCTAGTGCAAGTGGGAGACTGAAGGAAATATGCCCTAGAGGCAATAATAAAGTTATTATTTATTTCCTTATATCATGATAAATTTTTATTATTCATGCTAGAATTGTATTAACCGGAAACATAATACATGTGTGAATACATAGACAAACAGAGTGTCACTAGTATGCCTCTACTTGACTAGCTCGTTAATCAAAGATGGTTATGTTTCCTAGCCATAGACATAAGTTGTCATTCGATTAACGAGATCACCTCATTAGGAGAATGACGTGATTGACTTGACCCATTCCGTTAGCTTAGCACCCGATCGTTTAGTATGTTGATATTGCTTTCTTCATGACTTATACATGTTCCTCTGACTATGAGATTATGCAACTCCCGTTTACCGGAGGAACACTTTGTGTGCTACAAAACGTCACAACGTAAATGGGTGATTATAAAGGTGCTCTACAGGTGTCTCCAAAGGTACTTGTTGGGTTGGCGTATTTCGAGATTAGGATTTGTCACTCCGATTGTCGAAGAGGTATCTCTGGGCCCACTCGGTAATGCACATCACTATAAGCCTTGCAAGCATTGTGACTAATAAGTTAGTTGCGGGATGATGTGTTACGGAACGAGTAAAGAGACTTGCCGGTAACGAGATTGAACTAGGTATCGAGATACCGACGATCGAATCTCGGGCAAGTAACATACTGATGACAAAGGGAACAACGTATGTTGTTATGCGGTCTGACCGATAAAGATCTTCGTAGAATATGTGGGAGCCAATATGGGCATCCAGGTCCCGCTATTGGTTATTGACCGGAGACGTGTCTCGGTCATGTCTACATAGTTCTCGAACCCGTAGGGTCCGCACGCTTAAAGTTACGATGACATTTTTATTATGAGTTTATGTATTTTGATGTACCGAAGGAGTTCGGAGTCCCGGATGAGATCGGGGACATGACGAGTAGTCTCGAAATGGTCGAGACGTAAAGATCGATATATTGGACGACTATATTCAGAATTCAGAAAGGTTCCGAGTGATTCGGGTATTTTTCGGAGTACCGGAGAGTTACGGGAATACGTATTGGGCCTTATTGGGCCATACGGGAAAGAAGAAAAAGGGCCTCAAGGGTGGCCGCACCCCTCCCCTTGGTCTGGTCCGAATTGGACTAGGGAAGGGGGGCGCCCCCTTCCTTCCTTCTCTTTTTCCCTTCCTCTTTTCCTATTCCATATGGGAGGTGGAATCCTACTAGGACTAGGGAGTCCTAGTAGGACTCCACACTTGGTGCGCCCCCTCCTAGGGCCGGCCTCCTCCTCCCTTGCTCCTTTATATACGGGGGCAGGGGGGCACCCCAGAGACACAACAATTGATCCTTGAGATCTTTAGCCGTGTGCGGTGCCCCCCTCCACCAAATTACACCTCGATAATATAATTGCGGAGCTTAGGCGAAGCCCTGCGTCGGTAGAACATCATCATCGTCACCACGCCGTCGTGCTGACGAAACTCTCCCTCAACACTCGGCTGGATCGGAGTTCGAGGGACGTCATCGAGCTGAACGTGTGTAGAACTCGGAGGTGCCGTGCGTTCGGTACTTGATCGGTCGGATCGTGAAGACGTACGACTACATCAACCGCGTTGTGATAACGCTTTCGCTGTCGGTCTACGAGGGTACGTGGACAACACTCTCCCCTCTCGTTGCTATGCATCACCATGATCTTGCGTGTGCGTAGGAATTTTTTTGAAATTACTACGTTCCCCAACAGAATTATGCCGGATGTGGTTCATCATGTAACAGTCATAACATAGGGTGACACAGAACTAGCTCCAATTCATCAATGTAATGTAGGCATGTATACCGAATATAGTCATACGTGCTTATGGAAAAGAACTTGCATGACATCTTTTGTCCTACCCTCCCGTGTAAGCGGGGTCCTAACGGAAACTAAGGGATATTAAGGCCTCCTTTTAATAGAGTACCGGACCAAAGCATTAACACATAGTGAATACATGAACTCCTCAAACTATGGTCATCACCGGGAGTGGTCCCGATTATTGTCACTTCGGGGTTGCCGGATCATAACACATAGTAGGTGACTATAGACTTGCAAGATAGGATCAAGAACTCACATATATTCATGAAAACATAATATGTTCAGATCTGAAATCATGGCACTCGAGCCCTAGTGACAAGCATTAAGCATAGCAAAGTCATACCAACATCAATCTCAGAACATAGTGGGTACTAGGGATCAAACCCTAACAAAACTAACTCGATTACATGATAAATCTCATCCAACCCATCACCGTCCAGCAAGCCTACGATGGAATTACTCACACACGGCGGTGAGCATCATGAAATTGGTGATGGAGGATGGTTGATGATGACGATGGCGACGGATTCCCCTCTCCGGAGCCCCGAACGGACTCCAGATCAGCCCTCCCGAGAGAGATTAGGGCTTGGTGGCGGCTCCGTATTGTAAAACGCGATGAATCTTTCTCTTTGATTTTTTCTCCCCGAACATGAATATATAGACTTGGAGTTGAGGTCGGTGGAGCTCCAGGGGGCCCACAAGGCAGGGGGCGCGCCCCCCACCCTCGTGGAAAGGGTGTGGGCTCACTGGCCTTGATTTTTTCGCCAGTATTTTTTATATTTTCCAAAAATAATCTCCGTGAAGTTTCAGGTCATTCCGAGAACTTTTGTTTCTGCACAAAAATAACACCATTGCAATTCTGCTGAAAACAGCGTCAGTCCGGGTTTGTTCCATTCAAATCATGCAAGTTAGAGTCCAAAACAAGGGCAATAGTGTTTGGAAAAGTAGATACGACGGAGACGTATCACCCATTAGTCCCAGTTCAGTCACGAACCGGGACCCATGGGGGCAACGGTCCCGGTTCGTGAGGCCAACGGGCTGGCCGGGCCTCATCGGGCATTGGTCCCGGTTCGTCTGGACCCTTTGGTCCCGGCTCCAGACACGAACCGGGACCAATGGGCATAGCTCCTCGCCCACAACCATTGGTCCCAGTTTCATGGCTGGAACTAGGACCAAAGGGGGTCCTTTAGTCCCGGTTACAGCCACGAACTGGGACCAATGAGATGCTGATGTCTACTACACAACCTTCTTCTTGTAGACGTTGTTGGGCCTCCAAGTGCAGAGGTTTGTAGGACAGTAGCAAATTTCCCTCAAGTGGATGACCTAAGGTTTATCAATCCGTGGGAGGCGTAGGATGAAGATGGTCTCTCTCAAACAACAATGCAACCAAATAACAAAGAGTCTCTTGTGTCCCCAACACACCCAATACAATGGTAAATCGTATAGGTGCACTAGTTCGGCGAAGAGATGGTGATACAAGTGCAATATGGATGGTAGATATAGGTTTTTGTAATCTGAAAATATAAAAACAGCAAGGTAACTAATGGTAAAAGTGAGCGTAAACGGTATTGCAATGCTCGGAAACAAGGCCTAGGGTTCATACTTTCACTAGTGCAAGTTCTCTCAACAATAATAACATAATTGGGTCATATAAATATCTCTCAACTTGCAACAAAGAGTCACTCCAAAGTCACTAATAGCGGAGAACAAACGAAGAGATTATGGTAGGGTACGAAACCACCTCAAAGTTATTCTTTCCAATCAATCCATTGGGCTATTCCTATAAGTGTCACAAACAGCCCTAGAGTTCGTACTAGAATAACACCTTAAGATACAAAGCAACCAAAACCCTAATGTCACCTAGATACTCCAATATCACCTCAAGTATCCGTGGGTATGATTATACGATATGCATCACACAATCTCAGATTCATCTATTCAACCAACACATAGAACCTTAAAGAGTGCCCCAAAGTTTCTACCGGAGAATCACGACGAAAACGTGTGCCAACCCCTATGCATAGGTTCATGGGCGGAACCCGCAAGTTGATCACCAAAACATACATCAAGTGGATCAATAGAATACCCCATTGTCACCACGGGTATCCCACGCAAGACATACATCAAGTGTTCTCAAATCTTTAAAGACTCAATCCGATAAGATAACTTCAAAGGGGAAACTCAATCCATTACAAGAGAGTAGAGGGGGAGGAGCATCATACGATCCAACTAAAATAGCAAAGCTCGCGATACATCAAGATTGTGCCAAATCAAGAACACGAGAGAGAGAGAGAGAGAGATCAAACACATAGCTACTGGTACATACACTCAGCCCCGAGGGTGAACTACTCCCTCCTCGTCATGGAGAGCATCGGGATGATGAAGATGGCCACCGGTGAGGGTTCCCCCCTCCGGCAGGGTGCCGGAACAGGGTCCCGATTGGTTTTTGGTGGCTACAGAGGCTTGCGGCGGCGGAACTCCCGATCTATTCTGTTCCTCGATCGTTTTAGGGTATATGGATATATATAGGCGGAAGAAGTACGTCAGGGGAGCCACGAGGGGCCCAGGAGGGTGGAGGGCGCGCCCAGGGGGGTGGGCACGCCCCCCTGCCTCGTGCCTCCCTTGTTTCTTTCTTGACGTGGACTCCAAGTCTCCCGGGTTGCTTTCTTTCCAAAAATAACTTCTCCAGAAGGTTTCATTTCGTTTCGACTCCGTTTGATATTACTTTTCTTCGAAACACTGAAACAAGGGAAAAAACAGGAACTGGCACTGGGCTCTGGGTCAATATGTTAGTCCCAAAAATGATATAAAAGTGTTTAATAAAGCCCATAAACATCCAAGATGGATAATATAATAGCATGGAACAATCAAAAATTATAGGTACGTTGGAGACGTATCAGCATCCCCAAGCTTAATTCCTGCTCGTCCTCGAGTAGGTAAATGATAAAAACAAATTTTTTTATGTGGAATGCTTCTTGGCATAATTTCAATGTAATTCTTCTTAATTGTGGTATGAATATTCATATCCGAAATATTCAAGATAAAAGTTCATATTGACATAAAAGTAATAATACTTCAAGCATACTAACTAAGCAATTATGTCCTCTCAAAATAACATGGCCAAAGAAAGTTCAACCCTACAAAATCATATAGTTTAGTCATGCTCCATTTTCGTCACACAAGAATGCTCTCATCATGCACAACCCCGATGACAAGCCAAGCAATTGTTTCATACTTTAGTAATCTCAAACCTTTTCAACCTTCACGCAATACATTAGCGTGAGCCATGGATATAGCACTATGGGTGGAATAGAATATGATGATGGGGGTTATGTGGAGAAGACAGAAAAAGGAGAAGGTCTCACATCAACGAGGCTAATCAATGAGCTATGGAGATGCCCATCGATTGATGTTAATGCGAGGAGTAGGGATTGCCATGCAGCGGATGCACTAGAGCCATAAATATATGAAAGCTCAACAAAAGAAACTAAGTGAGTGTGCATCCAACTTGCTTACTCACGAAGACCTAGGGCACTTGAGGAGGCCCATTGTTGGAATATACAAGCCAAGTTCTATAATGAGAAATTCCCACTAGTATATGAAAGTGACAAAACAAGAGACTCTCTATTATGAAGATCATGGTGCTACTTTGAAGCACTAGTGTGGTAAAAAGGATAGTAACATTGTCCCTTCTCTCTTTTTCTCTCTTTTTTTGGGGCCTTCTCTTTTTTTATGGCCTTTCTCTTTTTTTATCTTTTTTTTATTTTTTTATTTTACCTCACTTGGGACAATGCTCTAGAAAATGATGATCATCACACTTCTATTTATTTACAACTCAATGATTACAACTCGATACTAGAACAAGATATGACTCTATATGAATGCCTCCGGCGGTGTACCGGGATGGGCAATGAATCAAGAGTGACATGTATGATAATTATGCATGGTGGCTTTGCCACAAATATGATGCCAACTACATGATCATGCAAGGCAATATGACAATGATGAAGTGTGTCATAATAAACGGAATGGTGGAAAGTTGCATGACAATATATCTCGGAATGGCTATGGAAATGCCATAATAGGTAGGTATGGTGGCTGTTTTGAGGAAGATATAAGGAGGTTTATGTGTGAAAGAGCGTATCATATCACGGGGTTTGGATGCACCAGCGAATTTTCCACCAACTCTCAATGTGAGAAAGGGCAATGCACAGTACTGAAGAGGCTAGCAATGATGGAAAGGTGAGAGTGCGTATAATCCATGGACTCAACATTAGTCATAAAGAACTCACATACTTATTGCAAAAATCTACAAGTCATCAAAAACCAAGCACTACGCGCATGCTCCTAGGGGGATAGATTGGTAGGAAAAGACCATCGCTCGTCCCCGACCGCCACTCATAAGGAGGACAATCAAAGAACACCTCATGTTTCAAATTTGTTACATAACGTTTACCATACGTGCATGCTACGGGACTTGAAAACTTCAACACAAGTATTTCTCAAATTCACAACTACTCAACTAGCACAACTTTGATATCACTACCCCCATATCTCAAAACAATCATCAAGCATCAAACTTCTCTTAGTATTCAACGCACTCATAAGAAAGTTTTTACTATTCTTGAATACCTAGCATATTAATATTAAGAAAATTACCATGCTATTTAAGACTCTCAAAATAATATAAGAGAAGCATGAGAGTTTATCTATTTCTTCAAAATAAAACCACCACCATGCTCTAAAAGATATAAGTGAAGCACTAGAGCAAACATCAAACTACTCCGAAAGATATAAGTGAAGATCAATGAGTAGTCAGGTAATTATGCAACTATGTGAAGATTCTCTAACCTTTAAGAATTTCAGATCTTGGTATTTTATTCAAACAGCAAGCAAAACAAAAGAAAATAAAATGACGCTCCAAGCAAAACACATATCATGTGGTGCATAAAAATATAATATAGATTATGTTCTCTGCATGTTAGAATCCACCAACAGATGCAAGTAGGACAAGCCATCGGCTTTTTCTAAAAATAGGAGATCGCTCGTCCTGTGGGAATAGTCATCCTGGGTTTGGACATGTGGGAATGGTGGGACGATAGATTAGGCAGAGACAGGACACAAAGGCCAGGCGCGGCGGACCCGGCGCAAAATTAAACAAACTGTTTTTATGCCAAACTTTTATTTTTATTTATTTTTATTTTACTACAATATTAAGAAGTATACATTGTATTATTTATTTGGTATAATAAACCACATAATTTAGTTGGTATAGTTGACCCATAATTTAGTTTGTATAGTTAACCAATGTTCTTTATTCTCAGTTGTAATGTATATCTCTTGTCAGCAGTTTATGATAAATTTAAATTAAGCCATTTAAAATATATTTGTATTTGTATGTATGTTCATATGTTAATCTATCTTTTAGTTTCATCCAATATCATGTTAGAGGTTTCTAAAGAAAAATAATATCTAGCTAATATTTGAATAGCGGTGTCTAGTGTATTATTATGTGTGCATATTTGTACAACCTTGTAGAGTATAAATTCTACCGTTTGTAAATGTGTAACAACTAACAACTAAGATTCAATAATAAGTTTAACATATGCATGGTACTGATATATCACCGATCACCGATGAATATAGAGATACCGCTGATTCACTTATGCTTAGATACACTTTGTTTATTAGTATGCTCATCTGGACGTTTGGTTTAATCTGATGAATAAAAATCTTTTGCTAGTTTTTAAATAAAATGGCGGTTTGCACACTTTAAACATGAAATCTTGTTTACATAGATTCCAGTACATCCTACGGTCGTCTATTGGAGAGAGGGACTAGCAAGCTAACTAAATTCATAGCTACCTATCAGATTCACCGCCATCTTTTAGATTGGTTGTTACTTTGATGTGATTGAGATTTCTCCTGTAAATTTATGATTTTATTTTACACGTATGCAACAATATTTTGACATTAATAGATAGTAGTATAGTGTTTAAAATATTTAACATTTGGGCTCCCCATCTGGGGCTAGGGTGGTCCCCTCTTTAGCCGGCCAATGGGCAGGCCCTCGTCATTTTTAGTGCCATGGCAAAGGCACCCTAGTGAGGGAGGTGCGGCATGTAGGCACCAGAACCACCGGCAGGCAGTAATAGCCGATGTCGTTGTTGCTGCTTCGGCGATGGCATTGGTGTCAAAAAACACATATTTGACCTGAGGACGAAATAAAATCACGATTTGAACAGCTCTTGAAAAAAATTCACAAACTGGTCGTTTTGTGTGGCGCCTGACAGCCGGGCGCCGCACTCCACTATGCAACGCCTTTGTCTTAGGCGCCGCACGTCCGGCCAGCGTGGCAGCCCGGTGCCCGGCGCAGCCCCACATCCAGCCGTGCATCGCCTAAGGTCTAGACACCACACAGTGTAATGTTCAGCGCCTAGCGCTTAGGCGCTGCACATTGACTTAAGCCGCATCGGGCCAGCCCTTCTAGGCAGTTCTTCCCTCTCTCTCCTGGGTAGTTGCTCTCTGTAACAGAGAGCAGCGGCGGCGCCCCCTTTGGAGCCCCCACGCCCCTCTCAGATCTGAAGATTTAAGCAGTGGATTCGATCTGTGATCCCTACTACTAGGCAAACTCCTCCGTTCCCTTTCTTTCCCTCTGTAAATTCGTTGCCCATTTTAGAGATTTGTCCAAGATTGGTTGGAACCCTTGATTTGCTTGGTTTGGATCTTTATTTGTCCAAGATTGGGTGTTGTGAAGGAGGATGTGTAGTCATAGTGTCACCCTTGATTAGTTCACAATATATGATTCTTGTTAGTGGAACCAAGATTGTTTATTTTTTTAGATATATATGAGATGCCTAGTTTTGTAGATAATTATGAGATGTTGAGTTTTGTAGCTATATATGAGATGTTGAGTTTTTTTAGATATATATTAGATGTTGAGTTTATTTGAACAAATATGACATACGAGATATATATGAGAATTTACAATCATTTATTCATTGTGTGAGAAGGAGATGTTGAGATTCTTGTAGATGAATACATATGAGATGTCTAGATGAACACATATGAGATGTTTAGTGTATACCAATACTTGAGATGAACTCATACATGTTTATTGTTTTAACTTTGTAAGGATGGTTTGGCTTCTCGACGATGCCTACGACACACGACATCGGGCCTACATGATGCGCGAGAAGGAGATGGTACTAATGAGTAATCTAAATATTTTGCAAATTTGCCTTTAGTTGAAATTGACATTCCCTAAGATTTTTCATTAGTTTTTTTGCAGAAGCTTGAACCTCTGAAGATTCGGTATCACGGGGTCTCTGGTCCTGCCATGCCGTATGATGAGCGGTACACATCGTACATCTAGCAGGCAGGACTCCTCCCGTGGATTCAGTTGGTCAGTCGGTCCACGCCGGACCTCAACTCTCCACTGGTGTCCTCTCTTGTTGATCGATGGAGGCCGAAGACACACAGTTTCCATCTTTGGGCTGGGGGGATGACCGTGATGCTCGAGGATATCTCCTTGATCACCGATCTTCCTATCAACGGGAGGCCTCTTTGTATGAGCACCAATTCTGACGGGTGGCGCCAGCAGATGAATGCTCTTATCGGTATGGCTCCCACCGAAAGGGAGAAGACAAGAAGAAGAAGAAGGAAAGGAAAGCAGCCGGAGCTGCTTTCACGTGGATCCAAAGGAACTTTGCGAATTGCCCTACAGATGCCACTGATGATGTGATACAGACACATGATCGTGTCTATATGTGTACGTTGTCTCGAGGACTTTGTTTCCTGACTCCACAGGCAAGAACGCTCCCTGGATGTGGCTGAAGGCGTTGACCGTCTTCGATAGCAAATGGAGCTGGGGTTCAGCGACTCTTGCCTACTTGTACCGACAGGTAGTTGGCTTGTTTTGTTACCAACTCATTTCTTCATTAGCAATGCAACCTTGCTGTCAAGTTAACATTGTTCTCTTTCATATGTAGCTGGACGATGCGTGTTGCAGGATCACAGATAAGGCATGCATTGGTGGTAATATGCTTCTACTTTCTGTATGGAGCTGGGAGCGTCTGCCTGTTGAACGCCCGAAGAGCATCAAGTTTAATCCTTGGGATGAAGATGACGAATTACGGTTACGGCGCCCCACTTGGGCTTACAAGTGGGATGTTGTATCCGAGATGACGAACGATGTCAATCTCATGTACCAAAAGTACATTGCCGAGTTGGACACGATTATGCCTGAGCAGGTAACGAGGACATTACTTCAGTCATTTCTCATGATTGCCTGAAAAATTGTCATCAATGTTGCGTTGTTGTCCTATTTCATAGGTGGTATGGCAGCCATATGGCGCTAATGACACAGTAGGGTACACCGAGGATTTTGTCATCAACCCGATGTGCTTGCGGGATAGGGATCTTTGGCTTATGCGGTGCCCACTGATATGCAACTGGGCAGTTGAGCTTCATTTGCCAGATCGCGTGTATCGTCAGTTTGGTCTGTTTTAGCCTCACCCGCCGGAATGGGTGGACACAGAAAAAGCACTTCATAGGTAAGAGAGCATGAACCACATTGACTACGCATCACCACTCCTTCTTGATTGTGCTAAAGTTTTGTTTTCTACCATGCAGGTTGGACAGAGAAGGCAGCGGAAGATAAAGGACTGGGACAAGGATCATGCATCATATGTTACCTGTTTCCATCTTAGTGTGGAGCAAGCTCGTAACAGTGCACGTGCCCAGCTTCGTGAGCATAGCTCACTTGCTTTCGATAACTACATACCATGGTTTCTTGAAAATGCTCGAGTTGAGATATGCCCGCCGGCATACAACGATGATATTCTTAAAGATCCCGCAAACTTTGAGGATCTATCGAAGCATCAGTACAACAAAACTGTCAGGGAAGGGGTAGGAGTCCCTGCTATTCCGGTGATTAACTATGTGGTAAAGTGTTCCCTTCTTTACTTTCTCGTTGGCCGTATTACACATGTTTGAATGGGTAAGGTGTTACTTCATTCTCATCCGCAGCACAACCAGATCAAGAAAGGAGCTGAGGAAAGCCAGTCTATTCTGGAGAAGACACCGGTTGGAGAAGGCAATGAAGATGGTTCACTACGAGCATTCCTCAAGGTACATATCGCACTTAGGTGTCTATGTCCATGTTACATATGTTGCGGAGTTTGGTATCTTATACACTTGTTCATGTTACAGCGTCATGCCAAGAAGTTAAGGCGGTTATCGAACCTTCTAGATTGTCGTGACCCGGAATATGATGAACCATCTGCCGCTAGGTCCGGTACACGATCAGACCCCTTATCTCACCATCAGGGGGACGATGTGAGTTCCTCATTTTCTTATATGGATTATGAGGGTGCGGTCACCCAAGAGGTATGACTAATCTTTTAGATGTAATTCTCACTTGATTACGATGCCAGTCTTCACCATATTGTTTGATTGTGTGATAGGTTGATGATGACATGACTTTGGCGGACGCTCAAGTTTGGTCCGCATACATGTTGAAGCCTAGGCAGCCCATAAAACGGTACACACCAACATGCATACAAGTTTCGAAGAGTAATTCCTTTGTAGGCTCGCTGGTTGATAACCCACAAGTATAGGGGATTGCAATAGTTTTCGAGGGTAGAGTATTCAACCCAAATTTATAAATTCGACACAAGGGGAGCCAAAGAATTTTGGCAAGTATTAGCAGCTGAGTTGTCAATTAAACCACACCCGGAGATTAATTATCTGCAACAAAGTGATCAGTAGCAAAGTAGTATGATAGTTTTGATAGTGATAGTAATGGTAACAGTAACGGTAGCAATGATAGCAATAGTTTTGTAGCAAGTGTAACAGTAAAATAGCAGTAGTAACTTAGCAAGAACAATATAGGAGAAATTCGTAGGCATTGGATCGGTGAATTTGTTGAATGATATTCATCATACACTACTGTAGGATGCTGCTAACGTGACACTACGATTAGAGACCCTTCGACGAAACTGTGCGATGCAATAATCGCAAACGGTGATGCAAAAAACCGTCCGAAAAGGTGCAAAAAGTTTGCGATGACGAATGCATCAAACACGGTTTAGATTTTACTTGCTTGTGCGATGCAGGGCATACGGTTCAGTTCAATGAACTGTTTGCGATGAGGCAGAAGAACAGAAACGGGCAACCCGATGAAGGTGTGTGCGATATACGACATACGGTTCACTTGGATGAATTGTTTGTGATTAGGCGGAATAAAAGAAACGGTCAGCCAGATCAAGGTGTGTGCGATAGAGGGCAAACAATTCACTCAGAAGAACTGTTTGCGTTGAGCCAAGATAACAGAAATGGTTCAATATAACAAGATGCGTGTGATACGCGGCAAACAGGTTTGTAATAAGATATGTGTGCGACGGACGATTGCTGCTAATAAGACGTGTGTGTTGTGCGTTGGGATTGCATACAAAACAACACTATATATATATATGGATCAGAATAATATTCTGATCACAACCTGAACTGCATGAGTAACGCTTCTGAACTTCCCTCTGTACGAACACGACCTTCGGGCTATCTTCGCAAGCGTGGCTTCCCCCATGAATTATTCTTGTTAGTCGTGTTCTATATGATGTTAGTGTAATATAGAAACATTTTTTAGCAACTAAATACTGGTTCTAAATAGGAATCTCGCTCATTGGCGGATTTTGCTCTCGGGTCGTGATGAAATTGCGTTTTTTTGCAATTTTACTGCCTGAGTTGTTCCACCTGAACTTCTCCTAGTGCTAGGTTGAACTTCCGCCAACATTGCCCAAATGGGGCTTGCGATATACCGTTGGAAAGCTATGGACACCAGTATCATGACCCAAGTTAAATTTTTGGCAAAACGTAAGCGGTTTAAAAGCATTTTTGAAAACCGTTTTTTCGTCATACAAAAAACGTGAATCGTATTTTCGATCGCGTTTCTAAACTGTTTATCGGAATGAGGCAAATAATATGGCATTGGAAAGCTGCTGCAAAACCGCTCCTTCAATGTCATTTGAAAATCCCTACGGTTAAAGAGTAATTTGAAAATCATAAAATTTCGCAAACTGAACAACCGAGTTCGTATTTTCAATGTCATTTCTAAATGGCTAATCCAATAGAGGCAAATGATATGGCATTGGAAAGCTTATGAAAATGCTCTACTTTTTCATGTAGAAAGTTTTTCGTAATTTTGAATGGTTTAAGAGTAATTTAGAAAACGGTACAAGTTCCACCGAGT
The DNA here is from genome assembly GCF_002575655.3 of Aegilops tauschii subsp. strangulata. Taxonomy (NCBI): domain Eukaryota; kingdom Viridiplantae; phylum Streptophyta; class Magnoliopsida; order Poales; family Poaceae; genus Aegilops; species Aegilops tauschii. The sequence goes on along the minus strand of NC_053041.3, from coordinate 646,334,584 downwards.
TCGTATTTTCTCTCTACTTTTTTAACCGTATGTTCAAATGCAGCAAATGATATGGCGTTGGAAAGCTTGAGGAAATTTGAAACTTTTTGGTATATATTGTTTCTTCCAATTCCTTATTGTTTTAAGTCAATTTTGAAAATGGCTAAAGACATATTTTCACTGTAATTTCTAGAAACTTTATCGGAATGGGGCAAATAATATACCGTTGAAAAGCTAAGGAAAATGTTAAACTTTTTCATGTTGATGGTTTTCTGTGGTTCATAGCCGTTTTCAAGTAATTTAGAAAATGGTTAGATCATTTGTTCTGCCTTTATTGCGAAACAGGTTCTTCGAAAATGCACCACGTGAAGAACCTGAACTTCTCGGCATGTCTACTTGAACTTCACTCTATTTTTCACGTGTTATTTTTCTCGTTGATCTCCATCCACTGCTCGTAGCTCTCCATCCACTCACTGAAATTGAGCAAGTGATATACCGATGGAAAGCTGTTGTAAACACGCAACTTTCTCGTGTTGATCATTTTTTTCATACTCGCGACGATTTTAATTTTTTTCATCTGATATTCATTCAGTGTAGTAGATGAACTTCCTGCTGTTTTCACGTTGAACTTCTGTGACGTATTTTTCATTTGTAATTTTCTCATCCATTCGTCAGTGTTCCACAAATGATATTCTTTTTGTACAAACCTCTCTCATAATATTTTTTTAACTTTCTTCGGCCGAGGACTTGAACTTACACAAATGATATTCCTGCCGTTTTGAAGTAAATTAAAAAATGACGAGATCATGATTTGTGCCTTCGTCGCGAATGGAAATGCACTGCGTGAAGTAGTTGAACTTCTCGGGCATGTGTGTTTGAACTTCACTCTGTTTTTGACGTGCTGTTTTTTTCCCGTAACTCCAAAATCACTTACTGGAATTGAGCAAATGATATACCGATGGAAAGCTATTGAAAACACACAACTTTTTCGTGTTGATCAGTTTTTCATACTCGCGACGGTTCAAAATATTTGTTTGAATGCGTAAAAATGTGTTTTTAACGGTATACATAAAACTTTTAAACCATTCATCGGAATATAGCATATAATATACCGTTGTGAAGCTTATGAATAGGAGCATCTTTTTCATGTAGACGAACGTTACAAATTTTTGTCGTTTGAGAGCATCTTTTTCATGTAATTGAAGGTCGGACGTCTCGCACTAGAGATCTTGAACTTCACCGGGAGGAGCACGTGAACTTCTTGCAACAAACCTTTTAAGTTTTTTGTGTTCTATTCTTATATTCCTGTCTGAAACGCATTTCGTGTAGTAGTTGAACTTCCCGTTGTTTTCATCTTGAACATCTGTCATGTATTTTTGTTCAACCTTTCTCACAAGAATTTTTGAACTTTCTCGCGCCGAGCACTTGAACTTCTAGCAACAAAATTTTAGACTTCACTTTTTTATTCTTTTTTTTCTTATACGAAACGACACCATGCAGTACATGAACTTCTGACTATTATCCATTTGAACTTCTCTCTATTTCGCTTTAGTAACGGAAAAAGTCTGAGTTTTTTATAGACATCAAACCGCTCTAACTTTTTTTATTTGAACTTCTTTGTGTATCTTTAGAAATGTGAAAATTGGAGTTTTGTTAGAAACATCGAACTTATTCGTTAATATGAATTGAACTTATTGGTTTTATTCTTCAGTAACTAGAAAAATCTGTTTTTTTAAATAAATATCAAACTCCTCCACTTTTTCTAATTGAACTTCTTGGTTTAGTCTCTAGTAACGAGACCCTTGATTTTTCTTGGTTTTAAAATTTTGAATTTCTTGGTTTTATTCTTTTAATAATGAGAAAATCTAATTTTTTTATAGATGTTGAACTTCACCATTTTTAAAATTTGAAGTTCCTACTTTTATTGGTTAGTAAAAGGAAAAATACTATTATTTTATAAAATTGAACCACACCGTTATTTTAATTTGAACTTCTAGTTTTTTTTAGAAATGGGAAAATCCTTTTTATGGAGTTCTTGAACTGGTATGTTAATTGAATTTTAACTTCTTGTTTTTTATTAGTTTTTGTACCATGAATTACTCAAGTCTACACCGTGCAATTTTTCTTCTCTACACATCATGTCTCTTGAGTCTCGGCTTTTAAATCCCCCCCCCCCCCTTGAATTTTTAAAGTTTTTGTTACATGAAATAAACAAGTTTGTTATTTTTTGTGCCTAAATATTTTTTATTCTCCGAAATTCTCTCGTAGCTCCCTCTGAACTTCTACACATATGTCATGAGTGTTCCCTAGTTTTTTAACCTTTTCTGTTTATTTTTTGAACTCTAGGATTAGTGGGGTTTTTGTTGAACTTCGCTGGTTTTCATTTTTGGACTCGAAGGGGTTGTCATATCAACTAATATTTTTATCATTCCTCTTGAGCATCTTTTTATGAACTTCTAGTGTTGACGCCTGCACCAAACTTTGGGAACTCCTCGTTCTTTTATTTTTGAACTTTCTTCAGCAGCAATAATACTTGAACTTCACTGACTTTTTTTGTGAAGCAACCAAATGCGCAGACCACACAGGGAAGAGGGCACATTTTCTTTCATTGTGGACATTTTGTAAAAACACAGGGAGAGCACACAATTTTGATCGAAAGGGAGAGCACACAATCACAAAGAGGAAAATAAAGGAGAAATTATGCATTTTTCTTTGTTTTGCTCATACATAGAAAATATGTGTATCCACATTTTAAAATTTTCTATGTTCTTTCTCTGATCTGGATGACAGAAAATAGTCTTTTTCAATTTGGTGTAATACACACACACGCACAACATATCCACATTTTTTTGGCTGACATCAACTGAAAAAGGTTTCAGTCTCACAAGCATACACAAATCAATCTTCAATGAATTTCTATACTTGTTACCAAAAAAACTTTTTTGCGAGAACTTTGATAACCTTTTGCCACAAAGCAATGGAAGCTAAGTGACCTGATGCCTGTAATTCTTATCTCCTGCCAGCGACCCACGACCTGTACGTGTTCCTCTCTGAGGACAACAAGGATGGATTGGAGTCTGAAGCACACCGTGAAGGCGTGAACTGGACTGTTAACTCCCAAGTGGATAATCAACAGTTAGAATTTGGACCGATCAATCGGTCATTCCTAAAACAAGTCCAGATTAGGTTGCTGCAGTTTGAGACTCGATTAGGAAACTTCATCGTGAGAGAGTGGTGCTCTGCTGGCGAAAGAAACAACAGACGATGCTACTCAAGGGGCAATGGAAAGGACAACCAAATAGTAGACGATGGTTGCAGTTTGAAAGTAATCTTGATCTTCAACACTGACAGAATCTTATAACTTGGAGATTCAACTGTGTGCAGTAGACAAAAAAATCATCAGAGGCGTCAAAATCGGAGCCCTGAAAAACTACTACATTAAACTACCTAGTACTTCCTTACTTCTGAACCTTGAAACAAACACAAAAGACTTGCCTGAACCTGCTGCAAACCAAATTGTTTTAGCTTACTTCTGAGACCCGGTCATAATAAAAGTGCAGTAAATTCCTCTTGAAACAATCTATCCATACTGAAAAACAAGGGCAGCTAGTTAGCTTGGTTGCAGTCTGGAACAAATAACCATAATTACTCTTCTATTTTATTTAGTGAAACCTGTTCATTCAGAAACCTCACAAGGCAAAAATTTAGTCTGATCCCTGTGGACTAACTAAACTGTTTCATGAAGACGAGGCTGGAAACTAAACTGTTTTCTCAGTAGTCAAGCCCATTTCTTTTACTGAAAAAAACACCAACCCAGGCTATCAATTACTCGTATCAATGTTTACATTAACATCTCCTATACAAAATTGTTTGTCTTTGACATTAGCGGGTGGAACGTCACAAGTGGATGCAACCCAAGAATAAAAATACATAAGCGACCAGCGAAGTAAGGAGCTCCAGACACCAAGTACGCGGCAAAATAAATGCCGGGATCACTGGGACTACCAGTGAACCTACTATCCAGCCACTCGCAAAGAGTCCAAGCCTGCAAGTACAGAGGAGGATTAAACACCCTATACGTGTGCGACTAATAACGACCAAGGGAGTACTCGTATGTATGTTGCTATGCAGGTGCTAACTAACCCTGTAGCAGACGCCCTGCCAAGGTTTTTTCATCTTGTCGTTGAGAAAGTATATGCATGAGACGAGTGCCAGTGCAAGCTGCAACACAAAATCATCAATGTTAAAAAGATTGTTAGAACCAGCGAGATCTACCATTGGCATTGTAGGCTTAATCTATCTTATAGGTATATTTTCTGCCTAATGGTTGTGCAAGAGAAATAAACAAGTCTTAGGCTGTAAGTAATGTCTAACAGGTTCAATGCTTAGGAAAAAGGGATTGCTGAATCGGTTGGGAGAATCATTACAAGCATATATACCTGGAAGGTAGGTCCGGTCTCACCAGAGGTTGCGATGCTCCACCCAGCAATAAAGCCGAAGAGAGCGAATCTTCTTGACAAGACATCCATCGATGGCACCTCGAAGTGTCCGAGCAGTGTCTTAACCCATGACGGGCGATGCACGTTGGTGAACAGGAGAAGGAAGAATGGTGATGCTGGTGAAGGTCGGATTCGGTCATCGCTGCAGTCCACACACGACAATAATCTCGGCCGTTTGAGGCCACGAGGTCAACAACGAGCGGAATGCAGCGCTCCACACATCTCTCCGCGACCGGATGCCCACACCTGCATCGATTTAACAAGGCAAAATAAAGAGTTTGTGATCAGAGCTGCATCGACGAACATGGTTAGGCACTCGCGACACAATCGAGTTCAGATTTTCAGTTAGAGCGTCTCTTGTTGTCTGCTAGAGCAGTGTGCAGAGTTTCAGTTTCACAGTTTTTGAGCTCGGTGCCTACTGATTTAGGCTAACCAACCATCTAAGAATTATGTAAAAGTAACTAACAGTAGTACCAGTTTCTAGACAAACTATTTACTGAGCTGAAGGAATATATGGATGGTCTAATTTTCAGGGCAAATTCACTACGTATGAAACAAACAGAAGTTCAGAAGAAGTTGGGCAGAAGTGCAGAACATGAAGAACACTCACCGCCTGAAGATATTGGAGGAGCATTTTCATAGGAGTGGACACTGCATTTTTTGCCGCGGGGGCCTGGACTGAAAGCTCTGCACTAGGGAGGAGGTGGTAGATGTTCCTCGTCCCTGAGATGCTCCTCGTCGGACGCCCCTGAGGTGCTCCTTGCCGGACGGGAGATGTTCTCCTCGGCGGCCCTGTTTTGCCGCGAGCCACGCGACTATGGACAGGAGTGGGGGCGAATCCCACAGGATCCGTAGCTGGTTGTGCCGTCGCTGCTCACGGGTGGCCGCGGCTGCTGGAGAGAAGGCGATGGCGGGAAGCGCACCGGGGCCGGGGGTGCGGCGGTGGGAGGCGTGCCGGAGCTAGGGCGATGGGAGGCACGCCGGAGCAAGGGGCGGCGGCGGAAGGCAGCCTGGTTGCACGCCGGAGGTTGGGGCAGTGGCGCTTGGAGGTAGGGGAAGCGGGGTGGAGGGGAGCGGCGGCACCAGGAGGCAGGGGAAGCGGGAAGCGGCGGTGCTAGGAGATCGAGAAGCGAGGTGCTATGACAATTGCACACACCAAAGTAAACTATTACATGCATAATTACATAGGTGGCTACTACACACATGTCATTTTCACACACCAAAGTCAATTATATATTACATGCATAATTAACTAGGATAACGATCATCTGATCATCATCTACTTCTTGTGACGCTTGCCGCTACTGCTCTGCATGTGGCTCGATCCGGCCTCGTCCATTTCGGTAACGAGGCACTTCCTCATGTCAATGATCCGCATGTGCATCTCATAGCATGTGTACACGCTCTTGGTCGTGAACCTGAGGTGAGGTTCATCCAGTTGCCGCATCCAGGCCCCGTGCCAGGATACGAGATATGTTCTGTTGGCATCCTGCTTCATCTTTTCGTAGTATGGGTCGATGATGGCCGAGACGAGTTCAACCAGGGAGTCCTTCATGCTGCCCCAGACCCTGTAGTGCTCACGGATTTCGACAAGGTTCTTGCAGGCCAAGCCCGTAACCCTGAGCGATTTTACATTGTCGGTGGTTTCTACCATAGCGAACTTGTAGTCGGTGCTGCTGACAAACCTGGCGAAGCGGTCGCAAAGCTTTGTGTCCATGCATTAGTGGTAGATGAGGACATGATGGCGCACGCACAACTAGGCGATGACAACCTTCTGATCTATGTTGGGACGACTGCCGGTGTACTGGAGGTCGATGACGACCACCTTGTACTTGTCTCGAGTAAGATACTACTCAGCGGTGTTGATGTAGTCGTCCACCACGACCGGGTCGATGGTGTACACCACCGAGAGATCCGTCTCCCTCGCGTGGGTCTCCACTTTATGCTCGCCGAACACCATTGGAGCGCTGCTAGACATCCCCTCTCTATGTGTCATCGTGGGTGTGCTTGTTGTGTTGTCGGGCGCGATCGAAAGGTTGAAAAGACTAAGGTTATTATAATGGCCGCAGGAATTAAAGGGGAAGTCGGACGGCCTGGAATATTAGCACACCCGAATGGCAGTTCTAATTTGCAGTGCTGAACTCCGTCGTGCCGCACGTAACTGCATCATGGCGACGCGTGCGGCGCAACCGCATGCATATGGGGGCCGCCAACGTGATCGTGCACAGGCCCAACCGCTGGCAGAGCGCGCGTGGAGGGACGCGAGCAAAGCGCTCCGCAGTCGCCTCAACCATCTGCGATCGATGAATTCATGACCGACGGGTCGCTGTGTGTGTTGTGGGCAAATGATTGCTGGTATACAACCGTCTGCAGTTGATGAATTCATGACCGACGGGTTCTCTAGTGTGGTCCGTGTGCGTCGGGATATGCTCTGTCTGCAGAACATCTATGCTCTGTGTACAGAAGAACAACATATATATATAGTTGTAACAGGACATGATTGCAAGACCGAATTAAACATCCAATTGCATTATATAACAAATACCATAAATATTGCAAGGTCCAAATTCGAGCATTACAAGGCCCAAATTCAAAGATTACAAGGTTCAAACTATTCAGACACATAAAATTCATCTTCTTCAGTATTTTTCATGCATTATTTCTGTGAAAAGATCAGCCACCGAGAAGTCATATAGCGGTTCGATACTGTGACTTCCGAATAATCTGTCATATGAAGTTAGAAACTGAAATTCAGCTTGTGCAAAGCCTTTTCCATCCAGCTGTAGACGCCTGCGCTCTTTAGCAATCCATTCACTTCTGCACAATAAATATAGGGCAAACCTTATTACCTTGAGCAACCTTGCTTTCTCAACAAGGAACCTGGCGAATTTAATTTCTGGCGTGGTGCCTCGGTACTCGTTAAAAGAAGTTTATGTGAGATGAAGATAAAGGCATTCAATAGAATTGTTATATTCCCTAACATTCTCTACTTTCGGGCCTTCAAATATCTGCAAACGAAGACAACATATTAGTGCATAGATGCAGATTTGAACACTTCGGGCCTCTTTGATTTGCAGGATTTCTAAAATACACGAAAAGAGTGAAATGCCACCTTCAATCTTTCATCATAAACCTTTATCACCAACGCATGTCGGGCGAAGGGGTAAAACGCGTACAACACTAGCATCTCAAAAAATATATGTGTTGAAATCCTCCAAATTTCCTTTAGAAATCATTCTACATTTGTCATTGTAATCATGGGTAAAAGTAACAAAAAATTGAGCTCTGCTGTGGTTAACAATTATCAGGAAAGGAGCATCACCTCGATGTATAGCTTTTCCGTGCAAGGAAAGCATCTAAGGAATCTAACAACTTCATCCAGATTGGGGATGACAGATTGTAGTGCCAAGATCTTCACTGTGCGCAGAGGCCGGGTCTAGCTTGTGGGAATCATTTTTTGGATGACAAGAGAACACATAGATCAACAACAATTAGATAAAACTAGTCATCAACCCGTGCACCTGCACGGGCTAGCGACCTTGAGTCGGAAGACTTGGTGTTTAATATAGTTTGGAAAAAGACTAAACATGATAATAGAGTTCACAATTTCTAATCATAAGTGTATTTTTCAAAATCATGGTCACACTGTTTAGCCTCTGAATCAATGCACAACCAAAGTTAGTGCCAATGTATAAATTTGATGTATGTCGATTACAAAATGAGAAAACAATCTCTAATTCATTGCAGTATTCCAAAGAAAGACCACAAAATTCTAGGTTGGTAACATTTAATAAACGGAGTCACCTATCTAGTCTTAATATATATTAAAAGGAGTATTAAATCTATTTTTTCATGCGGTAGTTCGGCTTAAATCTATTGTCTATGCAAAACAAAGTAAATAAGAAAAAACATTTATCTATCACGTATAACTTTTTTTGCAGGAGATTTTTTTTTCCATTTTTTGCGGGAGATCTATCGCGTACGACTTGTACGCATGCATCCTTGACTATGACGGAGTCTTATACACATGCAAGTTCCCTATGTATAGATCTCCTTGTTAACTAGTACATCACGGCCAGTCTAATCCATCCATGGAAACGTGTTGGTATGGGTCTCTTTTTTTTATTGCTTTACCTTGGTAGAAGGGGTAACGTGTCTATTTTGAAAGCTGTAAATGGACACGTTTTTGTACCGTAAACTTATAGGACTACTATCTGAAACGTCTAGATTTCTATTAATCCTAGTCGTACACTAAACAATCTACGATTATTATTGTCCTTTCTCTAGGATTAATGTGGAGCCTGGTATGGTGCTTCTAATTAGTAAATATATATACTAGTCAACAACCCGTGCAACAGCACGGGCTAGCGATATCCACAATTATAAACATATTATACAAATCTAGTATGTAATTACAACTTTAATATATGTTGCTAATAGAAACTTACGTATTACATGAATTCATATTCAATAATTCAAAAATAGAATGCACAAAATTCCCAAATACATATTTACACGTATCTTCATTTTCTATACAAATGAAACGAATGGACAGAAAAAAGCGCATATGCATGCACGTTATTATACAATCATGCTAATTGTGTAAGATGAAACAAACTTATTTTATATTGTAACCAAAGCTTTTCCAAGTGTGACTCATAGACATGTGAACCTAATTAAGTTAAGGAGGATGCATCAGTAATAAAAAGGAAAACTAACGATAGAATTTATCACTGAATTTTGAATAATATTTTAGTTGTGATAACAACAGTATATTTCAATACTCGCGTTTCGTAGCTGGACAATAGGTTTGTGTTGAAATACAAAAGTCAAATCGAACTGTACCCCAAAGATAGAGGTAAATATTTTGATTCTTTAGTTTCAAGGAGATATCAATGCTCTTCTAGTATTAGTGATTTTAGAAACAAATAGACATTAATGCTTTCGATGCAGAGAATTATTGTTATCCACCCATCTAATAGTTCCAAGATCTAGTAGAATTATTGTTATCCAGCCATCTAATAGTTCCAAGATCTAGTACCATAAATTTGGGGAATGGCGTCAATGGACCAATGCATCTATAACCTGGAAACCATCATGTGACAGAAAAGAGTTACCGGTTTAATTTCATAATGACATTTCTGCAAGAAAACAACAAAGATTTATGGGAATATTTACAATTAGTTACTTCCGTACACAAAGTAGACTATTGCTTGAATAAGAAAATGATGCAAGATCCAAGTTATGCTAGTTGTTAGTATTGTGTCACGCTTTGAACCTGATGAAAGTTGTCTCACTCTCGAGATCTTTCATCGGGAAAAATGATTCGACACTTTGCCAAATTAACTGTGTGTTTTGCATAAGGGTAAGAAATACAGTTTCTCTGCAAAGAAACGAAATCAATTTTATGACATTTTTTTCTGCGGACAACAATTTATAGATATTGAGGCCAAAGCATTACTGAACTGAAGATTTTACACCTACTCTACTACTTCAGCCGGACAGATGTACGTAAGGAGGATGGCCTTGAGTAGGCAATAATCAATGTGGTGAAAAATCTAGTGTACTCATTTATTCTGCTGAAAATACGTGGTAGTTAAGCTAACCTTATTTAGAACCACAGTACTCTTTTTTAGGCTTTACTATATATTTTTAATTATGTAAAATGATAAATCATGGGAAGTAAATGTAGCGTACTACATGATTTTTCAAACATACACAACTGAATTTTTCAAGTAGCACTACTTATTAATCAAATCGCCAAACAACCACATGCTTATTATGACCACTCTGAAGCTATTTCCTTTAGTCTTTGATATATTTGAAATATTTGTTTGCCTGAGGTAAGAGATGAATAATTTGAATATTTACTACTTTTTCTCTAAAATAAATTACTACTGCAATTTGACATACAAAGGAAGAAATGAGATGTACGCTGCCTTAAAAAAAAGGAGTCATACGTTCATAGTTCATACCAATGCAACGTGAAGGCTGCAGCTTGGGCGAGACTGTCTAAATCGTTTATATTCAACCATGTGAAGCATCGACAGAACTGCCACATGCGAACATCTCAAAGGATCAATCTGCTGTTGTTGTACGTCTATGTCATCTTGGTCGTTCATGTCGATGGCTCAACCCAGCATGCTGCCGTCGACATGGCCGCCATCATGGATGCAAACTACATGGCCATTAGCAAGTGATGCATGTTGGACGGTTGCACCCCACGGACCTCTACATGAGCACTTGATCGCTGTTTCCAAATTCACATCAGATATGTGCAGCGTGGCTCAGAAATTGGGTTTAGCCAGCGGTGGTTTGGAGCAATCAGATTGGAAGCCTTATGAAAAAAGGAGCCTGATAAGAAGGATCAAAGGATCCGGTGTTGTCGAAAGTGAGACGGCTGAAGAGAGGAGGCTCTGCAGTAGCACATCCATCAGCACGTGAGACAGATCCATGGCAGCGTGGGGAGGTACTTCAACAACCGTGCAGAACGACCAATCTTCTGTAGTTCCTCCACACGGCAGCCCGGCCAACAATTGCGGCTATCTTATCCGAATTATACTGCCGCATGGTTTTCCAGGGATTGCAGTTTCGTCGGGTATGAAAGATTAGAAATCAGGAGATTGAAAGAACCTCCTCCTCAGTCGCATCAATTTAGTTGGATTGCATCTAGTGCATCATGATTGGGAGAAGAGATTCAAAGAAAAGGAAGAGGTAGCCACATGCTTTTTTAGATTGATTTCTGCCTTGAGACTATAGAGGAGTAGCAGAAGGATAAACAGAAGCGACCCATAGGGGTCATGGATCGATGCCTCGCTGGGGATTTTTTTTTTGAGACGTATGGAGGAAGGAGAACGACATGGATAAATCTGATGGTCAATTTGACGTGGGCAATCAGCCGGATCGTGGATTCCTTTTACCTTTTATCTTTTTTTTACATTTTATTATCGTTGGAGATTCTTTTTTTGAGGGATGGTTGGAGATTGTAACGGAGGATTTCCTTCTTTTTTCTGAGGGAGGCTCTCCTTCTTACCTTACGTGACAAGGTTGAGGTTTTTTAGTCTGTGCTTTTTTTTTTCACGTAAGGATTTAGTTGTTGTTGTTTTGACGTCAGCCTTTCCTTGTTTTGTTTCATTAACGTTAGACGTGTCACGTGCGTCTTTTATAGCACTGGATCGTTTGCATTACGCAACTTATCTTTTTATCTTGGCCGTAAATTTTACAATCTAACGGTTTAATTAATTTTGATGATGTGGATTAATGAGAGATCATGAAAGGTGCCTCCAATTAGTATATATATATACAGTCGTCAGCCCGTGCATCCGCATGCACGGGCTACATTTATTTTATTTCGTATTTTTAGCTTTAGAATTTCCCTAGAATTAAATATCAGAACAAAAACCCCATGGTTGAATTATATCTTACAGTAATTAATTAGCAACACACGCTCAAAGAACACTTGAAATAGATGTTTACATTATGTTAGACCACACCGATTTGAGGAGTTTATATTCAACATTGCACCAAAAATCTTACGAATGTCTCATTAGCACCGTATATATACAAAATGACAGTTCATCGCAGATATTACACATTGTGATATGATTCCTTTGATTCAATGACCATTGTTCTATCCGTAAGTACATATATACTCAAGTTATACATCTGGAGAAGTTTCACATTATAAAACATTTTTAATCATATATACCTTGGTTTCACTGATCACATGGTAGAAAAATCTAGCAGCAGGGATAAAATGATCTGCATTCCTCAATAATACACTTCCCATTATTACCAGATAAGCTAGAAAATAGTGTTGTGCAAATTTTATTTTACCACCATGAATGAACATGCATGTTTGAGTTTCTTGCGTTTCCTAGGAAGAAAACCACCGAATTCTTTTGGATGACCTTCTTCACGGGTTACTCAATCCATCACAATGCCATCACATTGTGGTGTGCTTCACCTAGCTCTCAACGTCGGCCTTCTTCACAGCCTCATAATGTTGTTCTTCGTGGGCTAGGACAGAACCATGTGCACCAGTTGCTCATTCACGAACTTGTGATCATGGCGGTGGAACATGTATCATGATATTGACTATATAAGAATATAAGAGTTTAGCCCCCGTGATACCTTGACAACAGAAACTTGCCAATTAAGAGAGAAATACCTCTGCAGCAGCAACATTATTCTCACGGTAAGGTCAATTTTCAAATATATATTGTTTATTGAGGCCTTAATCATATGTATGTTGGAGGTAACCAAATAAGTTATCAACTGGTCAGACTTGCTTACTGAAAGCCCAAGCATTGTTATGTTACAACCTAAACTACGTATAAAATAGTCCCCTTCCACTTGTTTAAGATTATACTCAAAACAACTTAGCACATGTTGGCAAGAGTGGCACAAAGATATGTCAAGCTAAAATTTTCAAGATATGTTGCCGGCTTGGCCCCACAACGGGCATGTTCAAACTTTATAATCATCCACTTTATTCATACACATACACATTTTTGCTTTTGTCATCATATTTAGGATAAACACATTTGGAATTTCATTTGAATTGGACCATATGATGGTATTTGCTTGTAGTAGCTCAATGATCCATATTTGAATTGAATGGACAATCTAAGTTTCGAGTTGGAGTCATTGATTTTCAAAACTTGCACTTTTTTTTCCGTGCAAAACAAACAAATTCTCAGCCATGATATCATAGTCGGCCGTACAAGAGCAGAATATAATTTCAGGCGCCAAAAGGTTTCAAACTTCCCGCTCACCTCGAAATATCTCGCGCCCAAAAGTTTAGCCCTGTGATATTACTGTTTTACCCCTGCCACACGAACGGAAAAGGGCTGCTTTGGTAACTCCATTGTTTTCCCCTCTTTGCCCCCAACATTCTTCCCCAGAGCCCCTCCCCTTCCCCTCCCCGACCACCCCCCAACCACGGCAAGCCGCCGAATCTAGTCCTCCGCCGCAGCGGTGGACCTCACACCCCGACGGATCTACCTTCCGCACCTTGGAACCCCCAACTGCCAACTCACCACTTCACCAGAGCCGCTTCAGCGACTGGCTTGTACACCGCTCCAGATCTCCTTGACCGCCATCATGGTCCACCGCACCGGATCTGCTTAACCGGCGCCCTCGTCCACCACAGTGTAGGCCCTTCACTGACTCCCTCGTCCGTCCCTTCGCTAGCCCTTCATACAAGCCCTCGTCCGCAACAGATCCGCCTCACCGAAAGCACTGTACAACGCGCCCGCCGAAGCCTTCGTCCACTGCACCGGACCCGCTCCACGGACGCCATATTCTACTCCACCGGCCGTGCTTTACCTATGCCGCAGCCTCATCAGGTTATTTCGATCTGTACTCCTTCGGTTTTTCTCTTTATCGTGCAACTGTTCACTTACCACAGATGAGCTTTCTTGTATGTCGACAGGCGCCGCAACCGTAGCACCGGAGCCGCTTCAGCGACGGCGACAGCCGGCCCAGACTCAACCGCAACACGAGCACCATCAACGATCCTTAGCTATCAAGTATGCCAACGATACCCATACGCCGCCGTGAATCAGGCACTATTATCCAACGGCCGACGCCTACGTTCACTTTCTTAGCATAAGCACCGCACCTTTGAATTTCTTCAGGGCATCATTCGGTTTTTTATGAGACGCGTTATTCTGCTTGCACCTGTAGGGCCATACTTCTGGTAGTGAACATGCTACATGTGCTAAATTACATACCAGTGCACATATAGTTAATATGCTTTAGTTTTGTCCTAAGTATTACTGTACTTCCTAGATATCACTGCCTACTATTTTACTTCTTGCATGCTATATTTATGATAATGGTGTTTTTCTGATGCCACCTGTTGGTTCCATCAGACTGCTTCATGTTCTCTATGCTTAATTACACATCAGCAAACTAGCATGTGGTTCCGCTGGTTTTTGTTCGTTTTACCCTACATTTTCTGATGCTAGCTATTACATCACTGCTACGAGCTTCTGTTCATTACTTTTTTGTGTGTTCTTGATCTTCCCAAGTTGCATGACTAATTTGATGCTTCTATTAATTATAGAGCTGCCAACCCCATCAAGCAAAATATTTGTTCTTTTGGGGCTGGCACCTCGAACAAGCATAAACATAGAGGGAAGCAGATATATTGTCGTGTATGCACACACTCTTCTTTCATTAGTTTAGATGAACCATTGATGATCACTTCGAACCAGTGCACGCGATTAAAATTAATTTTACCTAAATAGAGGGTGCAGAATAAACTACAACAAGTAGATTTGCAACCACGGGATGCTGACAATATCTTCAAAGAACATTGCAACAGCAGCGAGGCTTGACAGCAACATATGGTAAGCCAGTGTGTTTTAGTACATGTGAAATGTAATGCGTGTGAGCTGCTTTCTTGGCTTGTGCCCTCAACCTGTAATCCTATAGAATAACAAATAGTTCAGTTGTCTGCTTTGCTGTATTGCTTGATTCGAATGCTTGTTTTTTACTTGTTACGCTATACCTGAGTTGGCCAATATGTCAGCAGTGCCTGTTGTACTATCGTAAATAAATGCATGCCTAGTTCATTTGAGTCCTTAACTTTTCCTCTGAACTTCATCACAAGACTGTCTTCCTAGTTTATATGAGGCCACACTGTTAAGTGCTTTCTCAGATTATTTCAACTGCTTAGATGCCTTGGCAACTTAAATATAGCGGTGGTACACTCCCTTTCAACTAGGGATGTCAACTGGGTCCCGTTTAATCCCGATTAAAGTCCACTAGTGGTATGATAGTTCAAAAGAGTTTTTGTTTTTTGAGGAGAATGAACCAGGGAGCTAGCAAAAACTAACTAGATGGGACTGGCGGATGTCGTTTATTTGCCACTTACATCCCTAGTTTCATCTTACCATTTTAATTTCTTTTCGGCTGATGCTGCTTCGAACCATTTAAATATAGCTTGCCATGCTCGGCAATAATTCGTATGTCGTTTACCATGTAAGCTTACTGCCTGGATCATGCGATAACTATCTCTTACTTATGTCCAGCGGAAACCTTTCAGGATGCCGTTCACACTAGGACACAATGTACAACCCCAGAATCTATTTGTGGAAGCAGTGCGCCATCCATGTTACCAGATGGTAGCAGTTCAGAGGCAACACCACCGGAGAGCAGTCTGAGCACAGATATTATAGTTCTTGAGGCTCTACTAGAGGTAGAAAGAGATGGTGTGGCTACCATGCATGTGGTAATCTCGATCTTGAAGCTGGAAATTATGCAATTAGCTGCACGCATTATGCAAGCAACCCAAGAATTGGAGGAAGTAAGAATGTTGCATTTGAAGACGGAGGAGGTCTTGCTGCTTCTGCTATCTGAAGCCCAGGGTAATCCCAGTTCTTCTTTAGATCGCAGTTGAAATTGTCATTAGACTATTGCACTTGCATGTTGTGTCATGTCTCTGAATGGATTATGTTGTAAGACCCCCTATGTTGTCCATGTGTTGTAATGATCCGAATATTTTAGGCGAGGTAATCCTTAGTACTTGTATGATTGACATAAGGTGAACTGTTTTTCGTGTGAGCATATTGTATTGGATGAAATAACTGTTTGACTCAAAGTGTATCCAACCTACTGAATTCGAAGATCACGACATTTCTAAATCATAATCATATATAATGGTGGAATAAATCTTTGTTGTGGTTTTGAAGAAATAAATAACAAAACGTAGAATTATCTGTGGATATTCGTAATAAAAAAATGGATTTTGATTTAGTTGCCAGGGCCTAGGGCAAACGTGAATGCTAATTCTCCCAAGTTTTGAACGAAGCGGCTAAACACCCACTATCATTTGTGGGCTGCCCAAAGCAAGTGTTTGCGAGATGGAAATTACTATCTACCCCTGACAATTGACATCCTTATCGACCGGATTTACACTGCTGTCGATAGGGTTAGACTAGTAACTTCAATCAGACGTGACACGACGGCCTCTGAGCCCATTCAAACACGGTGGGTGCCAAATCTGGGCGGCAAAACACATTTGATTCAAGCTCGTCCAAAAGACATGTGTCTCTCCCTCCATTTCCCCATTCATCCACGGTGGGCGGCAAAACAAACTCTCCTCATCCGAAATCGATGTAGGCTAATATTTTAAATAGGGGCAGATGTGTAACTTCCCTTAGACGTGACACAACCACCCTACCTGTCAGCCCCGTACATGCACCGTGGGCGCCAACCTTGGGCGGCAAAACACCCTCTCCTCTCCCGAAATCGTTACCTGCAAATATTTGGGAGATGCGAGATTACCGTCCTATCCCCAACCGACGTGATGTCCGAAATTTTAAACGGGGGATAAGTTCGTAACTTTCCCACATTTCAGATAAGCGCGTCCCAAAGTTTGAGATCCCCCCTCCCCCTCCATTTCCCCATTCATACACCATCGGCGCAACGACAACCTCCCCACTGCGGCCAGCCTCCTCCGTCCGCCACCCCATCCTCCACCTTGCTGGAGCCGCTACCCCTACCCCGTCGTCCACTGCGAGAGATGGACGTCTCTCATCCACGGCGCCGGACCAGGATCCTTTCATCGCGTCGTCTCGCTTCATCGGTGCCGTCGTCCACTTTGCCGTTGCCGCTCGTACGACCGCCTCGTCCACGGCAACAGGATTTATCCTCCAACCCGGCCGTCTGCCATCTAAAGTCTTCTTCCCCGCCGCCGACAGCCATCGCACCCGCAACACCCTCAAGGTATCAGCAGGGGCCTGCACGGCGTCGCAAGAGAGGTGGTACTCTTCCATATGTGCTTAAGTTATTGATCTCACCCGGAAAATAGATCTTAAATAATTTACGGTATCTCTTGCCCTTTGTCAGCATACTTACACTCATTGCTGTTTGATTATGTAGCATCACTGTAAATGTTCGCTTCTTTATCCTCCCTTTGCTTGAAATTATAAGATCTATATTTACTCTTAGATAAATGTAGAATTAACACAATGGTTATGAAGTTTTGGATTGCTCATGTAAGTACCTGTTGTCATGTACCCCCTCTGTGTCGAATTAATTGTTGATCAATTGGATGTATTTAGAACTTAATAGTGCTAGATACATCCATTTGAGCGACAACTAATAACGGACGGTGGTGGTATTACTGTACATGCATCGCGAGATAGTTGATTGTCTAGCATTACTCTGCATCTTATCTGCCCTGCCCTCCACTTTCTCCAAATTATCATATCTACATTTACTCTTACCAAAATGTTGAATAAAGCCAATGCCATTGCACACGTTGATGTCTGCATTCCTCTTGTCAGTACCTTTTGCCTTGTAACGCTGTACTTAATTAATTGCTATTTGATTATGTATCATCAGTCTGCACCTGAGCTTCATTATCCTCTGTTTCTTCCAATATTATTTGATCTATATTTACTCTTTGCAAAATGTAGAATAATGGCAACGCTTATAAAGAATTTTCTTTGGGGAATTTACTGAATTATCTTTCCATCAACATGGAGAAGGGCTTTGTCCAGCCCGTGTTAACATGTAATGTAAGTTCATCCTTCTCAAGCCTTCAAACTTTGTTCTAGTATAGATTTGGATAGGCATCATTTCCTCCACTGCTGTTTACATCTGATTGGATGTTTGCAACAACTACTAGTTTTAAATTGTAGTTGTAAAAACATGTTCCTTATGCAGAACAGATCCATTTATTTTCTTATATAATTGTGAAACCTGTTATGTGTCTCCTTGTTTCTCTTTCAGAGTCGTATCTCTTATGCCAGGAGAACTTTAGGAAAGATAGTGAGCCAAACCATCTTGAGGACAGCGAGATGACCCCAAGGTCCTGTCTTGATGAAGACAGTGAGTTGAAGCTACTCACCAGCAGGTGTGAGACAACCTCTGTGCAGTCGCTGCCTCAATCAGTTTGACTTATTCAGTCTCAAATTAAAGCGAAAAGGCTTGCTTCAGCTCAGCTCCGACTTGAAGTCAAAGATGTAATGAAGATGCAAGGGACTGCCTTGCGCACTATGGTGCCATACAGCTAGGGATGAAGCATCCATGTTGACACAACTGAGGTCTCATCAGCTTGTTCGGCTGCTTGTGGGGCCCGAGCTTGCCAGGTCTAGTGGCTTTTGAAGTGCTCTCAGTTTTGTATATTCTTTTGTCGGCGCGTTTATATGCACTGGTGGCATCCTTTGATGCCCAGTGTATGTAATCTGCGGTCATGTTGTGCTTTATTATCACCGGTAGCGAACTTTGATTCCCAGTGGATGTAATATGCCGTAATTTCTTTGTTGTATAGTCTAGGTTTATTCTTTGGTCGGTATGCTGTAATTTAGGCCGGAAGGTTCTGTGGATCTCAGTGTTGTTGGTCTTCAGTCCGGCCCATTACTCATATGGGCCAAAACGTGGGCCTATAATCATCTTGGGCCATTAGCAGGTCTAAACCTATAGTAGCTTCCCGCCTTTAACAGGCCATGGGCTACATATTTACTGTAGTGACACTGGGCTTCCTATGGGCCGTAGAAACAACGGTCCTTCTACGGTCCGTAGAAACAATGGGCCTTCTACGGGCCGTAGAAACAATGGGCCTTCTACGGGCAGTATCATCAATGGGCCTTAGACGGGCCGTATGATCGATTGGCCAAACATGGGCCAAAAACTGACCGCATTATGGATGTAAACGGGCTAGAGTTGGAGTCGTCTGTTCATTGGCCGACCATAAGGGGCCGTCGTTTATAGGCCGTATTTGATGACGCTATGAAAACGGCCCAACGTATTAACGGGCCACAAACGGGCCGATTGTAACCACAGGCTGAATTTGGCCCACAAGCAGAAAATGACAGTAACGGGCCGTAAGTAACTGAATGCTGGAAATGAGCCCAAGAATAAATGGGCCCTGAGAAGGCCGAAAGATAACATGGGCTGCAAACGGCCCAATGGATTAATGGGCCGTTAATGGGTATAAAGTGATACACTGTTCATTACGGGCCAGTTTCACCACGGGCCGTTAATGGGCCAAGAGTTACAAAGGGCCTCATATGGGCCGAAAGACGTCATGGGCCATACATGGGACATAACTTAAAATGGGTTGGAATTATATTGGACGACCCAGATGATGCTACTGGGCCTAATTCGGATACGTCTTAACGGGCCCTGGGTTAGCGGGCTGTAAATGGGCTATATGCGAACATGCCGTTAACAGGCTTTCCGTGGGCCGGCCCTCCACCTTTTGACCAAGTAAAACGGGCCGGCCTTTTCACAGGAATGGGCCTCTGTTCGGCCGTGCCATGTGTCGACGTATCATAGGCGCCTTCGGTCTAATGAGTGGATGACATCTATCCCAACGGTGAGCCGACACGTGTTTCCTCCAGCCAATGATGATTTTACACGTGGAAAATCCCCATTGGTCGAGGCTGTTAGCGGGTTATCGGATCCAAAACCGGACCCGATAGCTTAACGGCGTTCCGTTACGGTGGATGCCATGTGTCGGTCACCCTTGACGAAAGCACTTCTGTGACGCGCGATTTATCGTCATGGAAGTGGACACTTCCGTGATGATAATTTTGGTAATGTCATGGAACACTTCTACGATAGCACATGTATGACTATCTTGATTCTGTCATAAAATTGTCATGGATGTACATGCATGACAAAAAACGCGACCTACTGTGACAAACACGTATCATCATGGAAGTGTATTTTTTTGTAGTGTGATGACCGTAGTTTGAGGAGTTCATGTATTCACTAAGTGTTAATGCTTTGGTCCGGTACTCTATTAAAAGAAGGCCTTAATATCCCTTAGTTTCCAATAGGACCCCGTGGCCACGGGAGGGTAGGAAAAAAGATGTCATGCAAGTCTTTTCCATAAGCACGTATGACTATATTCAGAATACATGCCTACATTACATTGATGAACTGGAGCTAGTTCTGTGTCACCCTATGTTATAACTGTTGCATGAGGAATCGCATCCGACCTAATTATCCATCATTGATCCAATGCCTACGAGCTTTTCACATATTGATCTTTGCTTAGTTACTTTTCCGTTGCCACTGTTACAATTACTACAAAACTGCTACTGTTACCTTTGCCATCGTTACCGTTACTTCCATACTGCTTTGCTACTAAATACTTGGCTGCAGATATTAAGTTTTCCAGGTGTGGTTGAATTGACAACTCAACTGCTAATACTTGAGAATATTCTTTGGCTCCCCTTGTGTCGAATCAATAAATTTGGGTTGAATACTCTACCCTCAAAAACTGTTGCGATCCCCTATACTTGTGGGTTATTAGTATATATATTAATTAAGCCTGTGCTGACTAATTGATGCATTAATTGTTTTGGTATGTACATATATTAGCGCTTCTTTATTCTTTTATAGCCCTCCGGATCGAGCCAAACTTCTGTAACAAGACGATACCTGAAGAAAAGGTTACACCAGGATGAAAGGTTCAAGATCACAGCAATCGCGAACGATGGCCTACCGATTGAACCCAAGCGGACCAAGGACGCATTTTCTGCTCAGTGCGGAGCTATTGTTAGGGACACCATCCCGATCAGCATCCAGCAATGGTATAACCCTAAGGACGACGACCCTTAAGTTTCTTATGTCACTGATAGACAGAAAGATGATCTTTGGACCTCGCTGAAGGAAAATTTCACCCTACCGCCAGAGGAGGATCCGAATAAGCCAGTTATAGAGCCACAGGTCAAGGCGTGTGCTCTTAAGAAGATGGCAGATCTATTCAGGAGGTGTAAGAAAGAGTTGAAATAAAAGTTTGTTGACAAAGGGAAGACTCGAGAATTCACCGGCCAATTTGAGAAGCTAAGATATCACTGGCCCGCATTTGTGGCCTACAAGACATCGGGCTAGAGTAAGAAAATGTCAGAGACAAACAAGAACAATGCTGCAAAGAAGCAGTATAACAATCACATGGGGTCAGGTGGCTACCTCAAAGCCCGACCGTTGTGGGACAAAGCTGAGAATGACCTGATTGCTAAAGGGGTCGAACTAGAGACATTGAACTGGCCAGACCGTTCAAGGACTAGGTTCTTCAGGGTTGGGGGAAATTTGGACACTGAAACAGGGAAGTGCCGTTGGACGGATGAGCAACTTGCAAAACTAGGAAGTATACACCGCAGCGCAAGAAGGGACGTTTCATTCCCGATAGAGAGAAGGACGAGCTGACTAAGGCCCTCGGGAATCCTGAGCACCCTGGACGAACATGAGGCACACCAGGCTCCATTCCGTGGGTGGTTGGGTTTCCCGGTGCAGGCGGTTACAGAAGCCGGGAGAGAAGGAGGAAAGCGGAGCTGAGCAAAATTCAGAAGCTCAATGAAAGACTACAAAAGCTAGAGGAACTTGAGAGCCAGTGAGCTGCCGACCAACCATCTCAGCGGCACGAAGCTACCACAGAAGCTACCCCGCCATCTCAGCGGAGAAGCAGCGTGGCTTCCAAGGAGCTCGTTCAGCCTGACTTCACAACTCCTAGCTACCCCGTGGATACCATCACGGAGGCTCAACATTGCCAGCTTATGACGAAATTGCATAACCTCACTTTGAAGGCGGCTGTCGGCTCTGTTACACCTCCACAACCCGACGGAACTTTTCTCTGCCGTCCGATTCTACATGGCTATGCTGTTGTGACGGTGGATGAAGTAATGGAGGTATTTGAGGAGCTCGAGCTTGACCACCCTACAGGTGAAGGGGAGAATTAGCTGGTTAATGCTCTGAGGAGTACATGTCTATGGTGGAAGGAGTACATCAAGCTTCCAAACTGGACGCGTCCGCCTCCTCCTCCGGCGAGTCAGGGCACTCCGCCTCCTTCTCCGGCTTCTCCGGCGTGTGAGGGCACTCCGCCTCCTCCTTCGCCTCCTCCGACGCGTCAGAGCAGTCCGCCTTCTCCTCCGCCTCGTTAGAAACGGTGGAAGAGAGACGCCGCCACTATGGCTCTTCCGGCGTGTCGGAGCACTCCGCCTCCTTCTCCGCCTCGTAAGCAACAATGGAAGAGACACTTCACCGCTCCGGCGGCTAGCAGTACAAGCAGAGGCAGGAGGCAATTCAAATACGGTCCATCTCTTAAGGCTCCGGAAAAGTTACCATACGAGAGGACCGAGAAGGAAAACATGGAGATCTGTGAAGCCTAAGTGAGGGACTTTTTTGCAAAGAGACCTCCACCTCCGAACGAGATGATTGATCCGGTGAAAGCGAAGCGCACTATCGATGCCCTGAAGCGACCACCACCGCCTCTGCCGGATTCCAACTATGTCTGCTGTCTTAGAAACACATATCAAGATGCACGACACTCGGGAATTACTTCCAGTGATAAAAGGTTAGCAGAACGAAGAAGTGGGAAAAAAATTCCCCAGCTCGGCAAATAGGCGAACCAATCGTGCCCCCGCTCAAGGTGTCTAGCGATATCATCGCTAATATGCTGGGGATGGTGGCCGGTACCAATCCTGCTGATTACCTGAGCGATGATGTGGTGTTTGAAACAATGGAGGTGGACGAATTCATATAGCAGTACGGGAAGCTTCTCGTCAAACATGATCATCCTCCTCCTCTAACAAAGATGATGTGAAGATTCCATGACTGGTACATGAAAACCTGCAGCGAGTCTGGGAAGGATACTTTGACGCTGAGAATTAAAGAGGAGCATGACCTCGTTGGAATGGATCTGTTGTCTGTTGAATTTGACGAGTTATTCCAGTTATACAATCAAAAGGCCCTCAACAAAACACTCGTGACTTTCTACAGTCTGTAAGTACTACTTCCGTAATTAAGTCTCTATATATAGCTCAGCTCTGTTATTGCATTTGTATATAATTATCCTCACTATATTATGCAGATTGAAGATCGTTGAATGCAGAAAACCACAAATCTATGACATTGGGTTCATTAACCCAAATATCATACATGAATGGACGGTTCAAAAGAAAGTCACAGAAACCAAGGACAACTTGCTACAATCGTTGCTTAAAAATCAAAACAAAGATAAAATACTCTTTCCTTACAACTTCAGGTGAGAGTTACTGTCTTGTGCATATTCGGTTTCCCTTATTACTCGAGGTTATAGTAATGTAATTGATGAGTTATGCATGCGTGCACAGCTTCCACTTTATTCTCCTAGAGATTAAGCTTGACCGGGGAGTAGTAACCGTCTTAGACTCGAGACGAAAAGATCCCCAGGACTATACGGACATGACTGAAATGCTCCAGAAGTAAGTTCAATCAATCATTATCGCACCATATCGAAAACTTTGTTCATTTCCTGATATCAAGTAATTATTACCTTTGTCTGGCAGGGTTTGGAAAGAGTTCACCGGAATTGTTCCGGCACTGCCGAGGGAGCTGCGATTTACACACCCGAAAGTAAGTACTACTACCTAGTTTCGCGCATTTCCCATTGATTCTAGCTAGTTTCATCAATACCATCTATCATGCTTGATTATTAGTTTGATTGAACTCTATTTCTGGTAAAGTACTTGTGGCAGGAAGGCGGGAATGATTTTTGTGGATACTACATTTGCAAGTTCATCTGCCACTCGACCTGTGAGCGGGGCTACTCTGAAAACAATTTGAAGTACGTAAACAATAATATTCACAATTTTATTTTATTACCATCATTTGTGTTGAGTTTCATTCATATATATGTATTGACCCCCTTCTTTAAATTAGATCTGGCAGATGCGGGATGCACTCCTCAACATGATCGCATAAAAGCAATTCAAGAGGAATTGGCGGGATTCTTTCTTGACCACGTCATACATAAAGCCGGAGAATACCATGTGGAAATTGATATAGACATGAGATGTTAGGGATTGTAAGAGATCTTATATTATATGTATGTAGCTAGTAGCGTCAGATAGATATACGAAAACTTGTTGTTCAACCAATCTCTTGGAGAAAGAGAGGTCACTCCTCTCTGTATATGTTCATGACGATCTTGTGTAATTAAGGGTTCCTTCATTTGCTTACTAGTTAGCGTGTTGAGTTCTCTCTATATGTATATAGCAGCTAGCGTCGACCAAGCACGGAGAAAGAGAGGACACTTTATTAGCTAGCTACCACAATATATGAAACCCAAATTAACCCTCCAAAACCCCCTAACACCCCCCCTTAAAAAACAAAAACCCCAACTCCTGTCAGCTGCTGACGTGTGGATGCGTTTTGGTCCGGTTGGTGTTACCAACCGGACTAAAGGGCCTCCAGCCTTGGCGCCCCGCAGCGGCCACGTAGAGCCCCTTCTATCCTGGTTCGCGTTTTGGGCTTTAGTCCAGACCCTTTAGTCCCGGTTCCAGAACCGGGGCTAAATGGCCTCTAGAACCGGGACAAATGGGTCGTTTTATACTAGTGAACCCTCTCGCGAGGAATGAAATAAATACTTAACACTCCATACATCTGATGTCACACCGCCAAACCAGCATGATGGAGAGACTGTACAAAAAAAAGTTACATTACCCTATAGTCTTGGCGTCGCACAGCCTGACCACTACGGTGAAGCAGAAAAAGGGACATGACACTCCATACATTTTTCTATTAAAATGTGTCATTCTCCAACATAGATGTCCAGTTGAAGAGGGTGAGAGAGAGAACGACATATTGCAGCTTCTGCATGTCATAGAAAAATGACCCGGCGGTGCAGGAGCAACTTGGCCCTCTAGAGGGAGGGAAAGGGTGGAGAGAAGTACTCCGGGCGGATTCGTTTCTTTCAGGCTAGAGAAAAGACGATGTCACCCCATACTTTGGGCACCCAACACACATGAGCTTGTGAGCAAAGGAAAAATGACTCGAAGTTAGTACGAGTGAAAGGAAATAAATGGTTCGGTGTCGGTCCGAGTTGAATGAAGAGGAATTTTTTTTTACATTAGCCTATGTGAAAGGGAAAATTTTGCATCCGTCAGAGTCAACCCTAACTCACATGAAGAGTTTATAAGAGGAGAAAATATTTGTATTGACCCAAATAGAATGAATAAAAATGGCATGACGATGCAAAAACAATGTAAAAACGTCCTGGTGTCCGACTGCTTGACCACTATAGCGAAGCCAGAAAAAGGGTATGACATTCCATACATTTTTAATTGAAGTGTGTAGCATTACACCAACATAGATGTCCGTCAAAGAGGGTGCGAGAGAGAACGACATATTGGAGCTTTTCCATGTCCTAGAAAACTGACCCAGCGACGCATGAACAACTTGCCTCTTTGGGAGGGAAGGGGCGGAGAGAAGTACTACAGGCGGATTAGTTTCCTTCAGGCTAGAAAAAAGACGCAGGAGGGCAAAAAGGGGCTGACGTAACTCCATACTTTTGCCGTCCAACACACACGAGTTTGTTAGCAATGAAAAAATGATTCGGAGTTAGTCCGAGTGAAAGGAAATAAATGGTTTTGTTCCAGTCCGAGTGGAATGAAGAGGAAATTTCTTTTGACACTAGTATGTGGGAAACGGAAATTTTTGCATCCGTCCAAGACGACCCTAACTCGTATGACGAACTTATAAGTAATGGGTGAAAAGATTATCACTCACATAAATAGAATGAATAAAAACGGTAGTGAAAACGGCAAGTTAGTCCGAGTGAAAGGAAATAAATGGTTTTGTTCTGGACCGAGTGGAATGAAGAGGAAATATCTTTTGACACTAGTATGTGGGGAACAGAAAATTTTGCATCCGTCCGAGACGACCCTTTCACTGGTCACCGCGTCCCTCACCTCCGGTCAACCCCGCACTTCTATCCTCTGGTTAGCCTCCTCTCACCCTCTGCCTTCATCTTCTGCTTCTCTGCCTCCGGGCAACTCCCAGGATCCTCCCGCTAGTCGCTGCTAGGTTCCTCTTTGTGCGCGGCTGGAACGAGCAAGTCCTTGCACGACCCTCGCACCACAATCGCGGCCCACCCCTTCGATCGCCGGTCTTGTTCTTCCAGCTCCCGGATCTCGGCGATATCTTCGCCCCCAACCCCCCAACGCAGCGCGAACTGATAGGTCTCCATCGTATCTATAATTTTTGATTGTTCCATGCCAATATTATACAACTTTCATATACTTTTTGGCAACTTTTTATACTATTTTTGGGACTAACATATTGATCCAGTGCCCAGTGCCAGTTCTTGTTTGTTGCATGTTTTATGTTTCGCAGAAAACCCATATCAAACGGAGTCCAAACGGGATAAAAACGGACAGAGAATATTTTTGGAATATTTGGAGAATGTGGGAAGAAGAATCAACGCGAGACGGTGCCCGAGGTGGCCACGAGGCAGGGGGCGCACCCGCCCCCATCGTGGGCCCCTCGTAAGGCAGTTGCTGCTATTCTTTTGCCGCAAGAAAGCTAATTTTCGGGAAAAAATCTCGGCGAAGGTTTCAATCCAATCGGAGTTACGGATCTCCATATATATACGAAATGGTGAAAGAGAAGAATAATAGAACGCAGAAACAGAGAGAGACAGAGAGATGGATCCAACCTCGGAGGGCCTCTCGCCCCTCCCATGCCATGGAGGCCAAGGACCAGAGGGGAAACCCTTCTCCCATCTAGGGAGGAGGTCAAGGAAGAAGAAGAAGAAGGGGGCCCCTCTCCCCTTCTCTTCCGGTGGCGCCGGAACGCTGCCGTGGCCACCATCATCATCACCGCGATCTTCACCAACATCTCCGCCATCTTCACCAACATCTCCATCACCTTCGGCCCTCTATCTACAGCGGTCCACTCTCCCGCAACCCGCTGTACCCTCTACTTGAACATGGTGCTTTATGCTTCATATTATTATCCAATGATGTGTTGCCATCCTATGATGTGTGAGTAGATTTTCGTTGTCCTATCGGTGGTTGATGAATTGCTATGATTGATTTAATTTGCTTGTGGTTATGTTGCTGTCCTTTGGTGCCCATCATATGAGCGCGCACGTGGATCACACCATAGGGTTAGTTGTATGTTGATAGGACTATGTATCGGAGGGCAAGAGTGACAAAAGCTTCAACCTATCATAGAAATTGATGCATACGGGATTGAAGGGGGACCAATATAACTTAATGCTATGGTTGGGTTTTACCTTAATGAACGTTAGTAGTTGCGGATGCTTGCTAATAGTTCCAATCATAAGTGCATAGAATTCCAAGTCAGGGATGACATGCTAGCTGTGGCCTCTCCCACATAAAACTTGCTATCGGTCTAGTAAAGTAGTCAATTGCTTAGGGACAATTTCGCAAATCCTATCACCACTTTTCCACACTCGCTATATTTACTTTATTGTGTCTTTATCTAAACAGCCCCTAGTTTTTATTTAGGTGCTCTTTATTTTCTTGCAAACCTATCCAAAAACACCTACAAAGTACTTCTAGTTTTATACTTGTTCTAGGTAAAGCGAACGTCAAGCGTGCGTAGAGTTGTATCGGTGGTCGATAGAACTTGAGGGAATATTTGTTCTACCTTTAGCTCCTCATTGGGTTCGACACTCTTACTTATCGAAAGAGGCTACAATTGATCCCCTATACTTGTGGGTTATCAAGACCTTTTTCTGGCGCCGTTGCCGGGGAGCCATAGCGTGGGGTGAATATTCTCGTGTGTGCTTGTTTGCTTTATCACTAAGTAATTTTTATTTGTTGTTCTTAGTTGTTCTCTATCTTTAGTTATGGATATGGGACACGAAATACCAAAAAAATTAGGTGTACTTGCTACTCATGGAGATGGGGAACCTCCTAAAACCCTCGATGATCATTATGTGAAAGATATCATGTACTACTTTGATAATCCTGAGGAAACCCCATTCAACTTTATAATGGGAGTAATGTTGGATCAACGTGAATACTTTTAGGATTATTGCTTGACTCAAAAAGGGAAACTATTATGGGATCAAATTTATATGTTATATTGGTATGCTAGGCAACTATGCTTGAGATATGATTATACTTGTTGCTCTAGGATGAAGGCTCCACACCTTCCCTTTTCATGCAAATTTAATGATAATGAAACCTTGGCTTCTTATGCTAGAGGTATATATGATTACTATGATGTGGAACAAATAGAAGAATTCGTTGCTTTTATGGGTGCTTATGAAATTGAATCTATGTTCAAAGAGTTTGAAAATCTTTATGATGCTGTTTATAGACATGAAAATTTAGCTATCCTTAAATATTGCTATGCCAATTATGAATTCTATTCCGATATTGATGCATTTATTGAGAAAGTCTCCGCTGTCCATGAAGAGACTAATATTTTGTAGGAATCTATGGAAGAAGAAATTGATGAAACTGTGAGCTCATTAGATGAAAAAGATGAGGAGGAGAGCAAAGAACAAAAGGAGGAAGAGCGGATTGATCACCCGTGCCCACCTCCTAATGAGAGTAACTCTTCAACTCATACATTGTTTAATTTCCCTTTGTGCTTACCGAAGGATGATTGCTATGATGATTGTTATGATCGCGTTGATTCTCTTGAAATATCCCTTTTTGATGATGCTTGCTATGCTTGTGGCCAAGATGCCAATATGAATTATGCTTATGGAGATGAACTTGCTATAGTTCCTTATGTTAAACATGAAATTGTTGCTATTGCACCCACGCATGATAGTCCTATTATCTTTTTGAATTTTCCCGACTACACTATATCGGAGAAGTTGGCCCTTATTAAGGATTACATTGATGGGTTGCGTTTTACTATTACACATGATGATTTTGATAGATATAATATGCATGTGCTTGCTGCTCCTACTTGCAATTATTATGAGAGAGGAACTACATCTCCACCTCTCTATGTTTCCAACACGATAAAATTGCAAGAAACCGCTTATGCTATGCATTGGCCTTTACTTTGTGTGCATGAATTGTTCTTTTATGACATCCCGATGCATAGGAAGAGAGTTAGACTTCGTCATTGCTTGAGATATGTTACTTTTTGCTCACTACTAAATGCCAAATCATTGTTAATTAAAATTGGCATTGATATACCTTGGGATCCGGCTGGATTCACACCTTGAGCACTATATGCCTAGCTTAATGGCTTTAAAGAAAGCGCTGCCAGGGAGACAACCCGGAAGTTTTAGAGAGTCATTTATTTCTGTTGATTGCTTTTATATAGTTTAAAAACAAAAAAATAAAGAGGGGAACCTAAAACTTTTCGAAAAGAAAAGCAAAAGTGAGAAAGACGAGCATTGTTAAAGTGGGAGCTAGCCTTGAACTTTTTCATGCTCACGGAAACTTTGTGAATCTTGATTAGAGAAAATTTTCAACAAAAATAATTATCCCCTTGTACAATTCCATTGTATTATAAAAATAATGTTCCAAGGTTTGCCTTTAGGATGTTTACAATGCTTGTTGGTTTGTACGGTGCAGGACAGAAACTTTGGCTGTAGTGCGCGATTTTTCATTTTTTACTGGAACGTCAAATGGTTCTGAAAATTTTTGCACTGTCTTTCTATACAAATTTTTTATTTTTCCTAATTTTGGCATAAGTTTGCAAGTATCAGAAGTACGGTGAATGTTCAGATTATTACAGACTGTTCTGTTTTAGACAGATTCTGTTTTTTATGCATAGTTTGCTTGTTTTGATGAAACTATCGATTTATATCAGTGGATTAAGCCATGAAAAAGCTATACTACAGTAGACACAATGCAAATACAAAATATGAATTGGTTTGCAACAGTACTTAGAGTAGTGATTTGCTTTATTATACTAACGGATCTTACCGAGTTTTCTGTTGAAGTTTTGTGTGGATGAAGTGTTCGATGATCGAGAAGGTCTCGATGTGAGGAGAAGAAGGAGAGGCAAGAGCTCAAGCTTGGGGATGCCTAAGGCACCCCAAGTAAATATTCAAGGAGACTCAAGCGTCTAAGCTTGGGGATGCCCCGGAAGCCATCCCCTCTTTCTTCAACAAGTATCGGTATGTTTTCGGATTCGTTTCGTTCATGCGATATGTGCAAATCTTGGAGCGTCTTTTGCATTTAGTTTTCACTTTTCTTTTATGCACCATGCTGGTATGAGATAGTCTTTGGTTTATTTATAGAATGCTCTATGCACTTCACTTATATGTTTTGAGTATGGCTTTATAGAATGCTTCATGTGCTTCACTTATATCAATTGAAGTTTGGATTGTCTGTTTCTCTTCACATAGAAAACCGCCATTTGTAGAATGCTCTTTTGCTTCACTTATATTTGTTAGAGCGTGGGCATATCTTTTGTAGAAAGAATTAAACTCTTGTGCTTCACTTATATCTATTTAGAGAGATGACAGGAACTGGTCATTCACATGGTTAGTCATAAAATCCTACATAAAACTTGTAGATCACTGAATATGATATGGTTGATTCCTTGCAATAGTTTTGCGATATAAAGATGGTGATATTAGAGTCATGCTAGTAGGTAGTTGTGGATTAGTAGAAATACTTGTGTTGAGGTTTGTGATTCCCGTAGCATGCGCGTATGGTGAACCGTTATGTAACGAAGTCGGAGCATGAGGTATTTATTGATTGTCTTCCTTATGAGTGGCGGTCGGGGACGAGCGATGGTCTTTTCCTACCAATATATCCCCCTAGGAGCATGTGCATAGTACTTTGTTTTGATGACTAATAGATTTTTGCAATAAGTATGTGAGTTCTTTATGACTAATGTTGAGTCCATGGATTATACGCACTCTCACCCTTCCATCATTGCTAGCCTCTTCGGTACCGTGCATTGCCCTTTCTGACCTCGAGAGTTGTTGCAAACTTCGCCGGTGCATCCAAACCCTGTGATATGATACGCTCTATCACACATAAGCCTCATTATATCTTCCTCAAAACAGCTACCATACGTACCTATCATGGCATTTCCATAGCCATTCCGGGATATATTGCCATGCAACTTCCATCATCATCATATACATGAATTGAGCATTCATTGTCATATTGCTTTGCATGATCGTAAGATAGCTAGCATGATATTTTCATGGCTTGTCCGTTTTTTGATGTCATTGCTACGCTAGATCATTGCACATCCCGGTACACCGCCGGAGGCATTCATACAGAGTCATATCTTTTCTAGTATCGAGTTGTAATATTGAGCTATAAGTAAATAAAAGTGTGATGATCATTATTATTAGAGCATTGCCCCAGTGAGGAAAGGATGATGGAGACTATGATTCCCCCACAAGTCGGGATGAGACTCCAGACTTTAAAAATAAATAAAAGAGGCCAAAGAAGCCCATCCAAAAAAAAAAGAAAAAAAGAGAAAAAAAAGAGAGAAGGGGCAATGTTACTATCCTTTTACCACACTTGTGCTTCAGAGTAGCACCATGTTCTTCATATAGAGAGTCTCTTGAGTTATCACTTTCATATACTAGTGGAAATTTTCATTATAGAACTTGGCTTGTATATTCCGATGACGGGCTTCCTCAAATGCCCGAGGTCTTCATGAGCAAGCAAGTTGGATGGACACCCACTTAGTTTCAGTTTGAGCTTTCATACACTTATAGCTCTAGTGCATCTGTTGCATGGCAATCCCTACTCCTCACATTGACATCAATTGATGGGCATCTCCATAGCCCGTTGATTAGCCGCGTCGATGTGAGACTTTCTCCTTTTTGTCTTCTCCACACAACCTCCACCATCATATTCTATTCCACCTATAGTGTTATGTCCATGGCTCACGCTCATGTATTGCGTGAAAGTTGAAAAGGTTTGAGAACATCAAAAGTATGAAACAATTACTTGGATTGTCATCGGGGTTGTGCATGATGTGAATATTTTGTGTGGTGAAGATGGAGCATAGCCAGACCATATGATTTTGTAGGGATAACTTTCTTTGGCCATATTATTTTGAAAAGACATGATTGCTTTATTAGTAGGCTTGAAGTATTATTGTTTTTATGTCAAATGATAGACTATTGCTTTGAATCACTCGTGTCTTAATATTCATGCCATGATAAGATACATGATCAAGATTATGCTAGGTAGCATTCCACATCCAAAATTATCTTTTTATCATTACCACTCGAGGACGAGCAGGAATTAAGCTTGGGGATGCTGATACGTCTCCGTCGTATCTATAATTTTTGATTGTTCCATGCCAATATTATACAACTTTCATATACTTTTTGGCAACTTTTTATACTATTTTTGGGACTAACATATTGATCCAGTGCCGAGTGCCAGTTCCTGTTTGTTGCATGTTTTATGTTTCGCCGAAAACCCATATCAAACGGAGTCCAAACGGGATAAAAATGGACAAAGAATATTTTTGGAATATTTGGAGAATATGGGAAGAAGAATCAACGCGAGACGGTGCCTGAGGTGGCCACGAGGCAGGGGGCCCGCCTGCCCCCCTCGTGGGCCGCTCGTAAGGCGGTTGCTGCTATTCTTTTGCCGCAAGAAAGCTAATTTTCGGAAAAAAATCTCGGCGAAGGTTTCAATCCAATCGGAGTTACGGATCTCCATATATATACGAAACGGTGAACGGGAAGAATAACAGAACGCAGAAACAGAGAGAGACAGAGAGATAGATCCAATATCGGAGGGGCTCTCGCCCCTCCCATGCCATGGAGGCCAAGGACCAGAGGGGAAACCCTTCTCCCATCTAGGGAGGAGGTCAAGGAAGAAGAAGAACAAGGGGGCCCCTCTCCCCTTCTCTTCCGGTGGCGCCGGAACGCTGCCGTGGCCACCATCATCATCACCGCGATCTTCACCAACACCTCCGCCATCTTCACCAACATCTCCATCACCTTCCCCCCTCTATCTACAGCGGTCCACTCTCCCGCAACCCGCTGTACCCTCTACTTGAACATGGTGCTTTATGCTTCATATTAATATCCAATGATGTGTTGCCATCCTATGATGTGTGAGTAGATTTTTGTTGTCCTATCGGTGGTTGATGAATTGCTATGATTGATTTAATTTGCTTGTGGTTATTTTGCTGTCCTCTGGTGCCCATCATATGAGTGCGCGCGTGGATCGTGGATCACATCATAGGGTTAGTTGTATGTTGATAGGACTATGTATTGGAGGGCAAGAGTGACAGAAGCTTCAACCTAGCATAGAAATTGATGCATACGGGATTGAAGGGGGACCAATATAACTTAATGCTATGGTTGGGTTTTACCTTAATGAACGTTAGTAGTTGCAGATTCTTGCTAATAGTTCCAATCATAAGTGCATAGAATTCCAAGTCAGGGATGACATGCTAGTTGTGGCCTCTCCCGCATAAAACTTGCTATCGGTCTAGTAAAGTAGTCAATTGCTTAGGGACAATTTCGCAAATCCTATCACCACTTTTCCACACTCACTATATTTACTTTATTGTGCTTTATCTAAACAGCCCCTAGTTTTTATTTAGGTGCTCTTTATTTTCTTGCAAACCTATCCAAAAACACCTACAAAGTACTTCTAGTTTTATACTTGTTCTAGGTAAAGCGAACGTCAAGCGTGCGTAGAGTTGTATCGATGGTCGATAGAAATTGAGGGAATATTTGTTCTACCTTTAGCTCCTCATTGGGTTCGACACTCTTACTTATCGAAAGAGGCTACAATTGATCCCCTATACTTGTGGGTTATCACGAACACATGATGTTTCCGATGCCTGACGGTGCAGTTGCCGTCTGCAAGGTCCTCCTTGTCTCGTCGACCCATTGGTTCGATCGACCAAGTTCCGCTTGTCTGGAAATTGAAGTTCACATAGAGCAAGGGGTGAAAAAATACAGAGAGTTTTTGCATATAAAGTTCAAAAAAATATGCCCTGACACACCTTTTGTTCGTGCTAGTTCATATACCTATTTTCTTCTTATATATGTGCTCGGATTTTCGTTTAGCAGAACATGGCATGCCGAGTCTCGCTCTTCGACTGTAAAATTAAGACAAAATGATTTGCTCAAGTCGCTGGCAAAAATGGATCCCCTGCACAGGAGTTGTGCACTTGTGCATTGTGCATCGAGGAGGGATCTCAACCTCCCTTCAAATTTTGTTTCTTCCATGCCCTACTTGTTTCCTTCAAATGCCTATGAAAGAACTGCCATTGACCTAGCCATTTTGTTGTGTGATTTGGTCATTATTTTCAATGATTCATGTGGTATAGCTCTCTATGAGTTTCTAATCGTACTGTTCCATGTTGATTGTTGAGGTGCAAACAAAAAAGGTTATTGTACATCGATAAGAAAATTCACATACTGGAAAAGGGTATGTTTTATAAATAATGTGCACGAAGTTCACTTACTGTCATCGAGGCAAATCATATACTTTTTGTACTGAGAGAATGGTAACCTGAACAAAACATAAAAACACGAAAAACCAATAAAAATGATTTTTTCCTATTTCTAAAAAGGACAACCAAGAAGTTCAAAATGTAAAAGTAGATAAATTTAGGAATTTAAATAGAAGAAACATATTTCTTAGTTTTCAAAAAGAAAACCCAAGAAGTTCAATTTAAATTTTGAATAACACCAAGAAGTCCAAATTAAAAAATTCAGTTGTTTGATGTTTACAAAAATCTCAGACCCGATACTAAAGATTAAAACCAAGAAGTTCAATTTTAAAAAACGGAGCAGTTCAATGTATATAAAAAACTCAGGTTTTCTCGTTACTAATGAATAAAACCAAGAAGTTCAATTGGAAAAAGCGTAGCAGTTTGATATTTATTTGAAAAAATCGGATTTTTCCAGTTACTAAAGAATGAAACCGATAAGTTCAATTCAAAATAACGAAGAAGTTTGATTCTAAGCATAGACAATAATGAAGTTTGAATTAAAAAGGTAGAGCGGTTCAATGTCTATAAAAAACTCAGATATTCTCATGTAACAGAGAGAAGTTCAAATTGATAACTGCCAAAAGTTCACGTACTACACAGTGTGCATTTTGTACGAATAAGAGAATAAAAAGGCAAAGTATAAAAGTTTTGTTGCTAGAAATTCAAGTGCTTGGCCTGGGAAAGTTAAATTTTTTTTGAGAGAGGTTCACCATGTATTTACATGTTCAAAAACAGACACAAAAAGATGTAGTTTTTGGTGTTTCAAAATAATTCTCTTATTCTATTACAAATTTGAAACAAAAATGCTCTACTATAAAAATGTTCCCCTTATTCAACAAATTTCTAAAAGGGAACTCCATCCGTTCCATAATGTAGTGCCTATAGATTTTTGCAAAAGTCAAAAATTACAAACTTTGACAACATTTATAAAGAAAACTAGGTACATCTAGAATACCAAATGCACATCATTGAATACATCATGATTTGTATTTTCAGAATGTACATGTTTGGTATTGTAGATGTGGACAGTTTTCTCTATACACTCGGTCAAAGTTGGTAAAGTTTGACTTTCACAAAAATCTATAGGCACTACGTTATGGAATGGATGGAGTATCTCGTATGTTGTACACGAAAATTGGTGTATGTTGTTCAAAACAAAATTTAAACCGTATTTGGAAAAGTTGTGTCTTTTCAACAGGTTTCGAAAAGGTGTATCATTTGTGCAACTCCGATGAACGGGTGAGGAATTACGAACGAAAATACGTGACAGAAGTTCAATGTGAAAATAACGAGGAGTTCAACTACTACACGGAATATGTTTCAGATGAGAATAAAAGAACACAAAGTTAAAATACCTGAAAGGTTTGTTGCAAGAAGTTCACGTGTTCTTCCCTACACGATTCAAAAATTATATTATGAGGCGTCCTAGCTTCAATTACATGATAAAAAAGAGGCAAAACGATGTTGTTTTGCCATTTTTAAAACTGCTCTTAAATGGAAACGAATTTTTCATGAAAAATTTGCTCCTATTCATAAGCTTTCCATCTTTATATTATAAGCTACATTACGATAACAATTTCAAAGTTTCATGTATACTGTTTAAAGCACGTTTTTACGTATTTAGAAAAAATCTTTTAAATCTTCACGAATATGAAAAAATTATCAACACAGGAAATTTGCGTGTTTTCAATAGCTTTCCATCGGTATATCTTTTGCTCCATTCCGATAATTGGTTGGGGAGATATGGGAAAAAGACAACACATAAAAATTGGAGTGAAGTTCAAACAGAACTGCCCCAAAAGTTCAACCTCTTCACGCAGCGCATTTCCGGAGACTTTGTTTTCGCAACTAAGGCAGAATGCATGATCTGTTGTTTTAAAAATTACTTAAAAACAACTAGAAATGAAAGAAAACCTTCTATATGAAAAAGTTTCGCATTTTTCATAGCTTTCGAGCGTATATTATTTGTCCCATTCCCACAAAGTTTGCGAAAAATACGGCCAAAAAACGTTTTTAGTCATTTTAAAAATTACCATAAAACCATAAAGAATTGGTAGAAACGTTCTATATCAAGCTTTCCAACGCCATATTATTTGCTACATTCCGATAAAGCATTTAGAAAATAAACCAAAAATACAAACTCGGAAGAACTTCAACCGTTTTCTAAGTTACTTTAAACCGTTCAAAATTGGAACAAACTTCCTATATGAATAAGAAATGCATTTGCATAAGCTTTCCAACACCATATCATTTGCACCAATTGGATTAGCCGTTTTGCAAAAAATCCGAAAATACAAGCTCAAATTTGGGAAAACTTTCTATATGTAGAATGAGTGGATTAGCAGAAGCTTTCCAACGCCGTATCATTTGCCTCATTCCGATAAACGTTTTAGAAATAGGCTGGAAAATTTGGTTCACATTTTTTTGTATGAAAAAAAGGTTTGCAAAACTGCTCTTAAACTATGTAGATTTTGTCAAAACTTTAACATAGGTTGTCACTGTGTGCAGGTCAACTACTACTACGGCGGGTCAGTTAATTATCAGAATATTATTCTGATCCTATGATCAGAATAGTGTTTATGTGTGTGTGTGTGTGTGTGTGTGT
The DNA here is from genome assembly GCF_002575655.3 of Aegilops tauschii subsp. strangulata. Lineage (NCBI taxonomy): Eukaryota > Viridiplantae > Streptophyta > Magnoliopsida > Poales > Poaceae > Aegilops > Aegilops tauschii. Next base: position 646,297,321 of record NC_053041.3, on the reverse strand, counting down.
GTGTGGGTGGGTTGGTGGGTGTGTAGTGGATTTCAGAGAATATTAAAGTTAATCATCTGCAGCTAGACGGCACCGTGGTCAATTGCCAAGCTGTGTCGCCATGATCGGCAAGTCATAGAAGACAAATGATGAGGGAAGGGAATGCGATGATCTAGCAACAAACAACAGTCAGCGCAATAGAAGGAAACAAATCACGTGATTGGAAAACGGTCGAGTGGGATCTTCGGCATGATTTGTGACGAAGAACCCAACCACTTTACAAATAGACCCTTCTAAAAAATAGCTAATTCATGAGCGGTCAAGGAACATTTACATGGCATCCCCGTGGCCGGTTTTTTCCCTCTCGAGATGATTTTGGCCTTATTCGATCAACTTAACAAGTTTGCTGACTAAATCTCAATGCTAGAATAATAAAATTATTTTAAAATTGAATAGTATAAGTATCTAACTTTCCAATTACAATGCTTCATTATACGTTCCAACTCGTCGTCATGCCGGTTGCATCACTGGGCGCCTCTGGTTGCAGTTGTTATGGCTCGCCGCCATGTCCGGTTGCAACACTAAGTGCCTCTGGTCCCAGCTTCTGTTGCGTCGGCTGTAGCACCGAGCCCTCCGATTCTAGATCCCCGTCATGCCGGGCGCCTCACCAAACGCATTTGGTCGCACACTTTGCAATCATTGGTGTCATGAGCACCAAATGCCTTTAGTCGCATACTTTGTAATCATTGGTGTCATGAGCTTGGCTGACCATAGTCGATAGGCTCGCACAAAGTTCTAGCTCCGCTCGCAGCATGGCTCTTGCTGCTTGCCCCATGGGTGTTTGATGTCCTTAAAGTGCCGCACAGACGACCGACCACTATGGAGGAGAAGCCGAAAAAGAACACGACGCTCCATAAAACCTGTCCATTGAAGTTGGCAGCATTACTCGAACACTGATGTTCCATCGAAAAAATTGCGAGAGCCAAGGACATGTTGCAGCCTTTCCTTGACATAAAAAATGACACGACGGTGCAGGAGCGGTGGACAGAAGTACTCCAGGCGGATGGTTTACTTCCAGGTCCAAATAGTAGAGAAAAAAACATGAGAGGCAAAAAAAAGGCTAGCCTTACTCCTTACATTTGGTTCCCAATACAAACGAGCCTGTGAGCAAGCAATATTTGATTCAGAGTTAGTTGAGTGGAAGGAAATGAATGATTTGGTGTCTGTTTGATTGGAATGAAGACAAAAAGTTAAAAATATAAATTACACGCTAGTCCATGCAGAAGGGAAAAATTGCATCCATCTCATTCGAAGGATGGAAAATAAACGATCCATTAGTCTTAACGGAGGGAAAACACTGATGTTGCTACAAAACATTAGCCCCAAGCACACAAAAGTGAGCCAGGAAACCAACCCTCCGGCACGGAATGAAATTAATACTTAACACTCCATACATCTGGTGTCACAGCACCGAACCAGCATGATGGAGAGACGGTACGAAAAACAGAGTTACATTACTCTATAGTACTAGCGTCGCACAACCTGACCACTACGATGAAGGAAAAAAAGGGACATGACACTCCATACATTTATCTATTAAAGTATGTGTCATTACTCCAACATAGATGTCCAGTTGAAGAGGGTGCGAGTGAGAACGACATATTGCAGCTTTTTCATGCACTAGTAGAAAAAGGGCCTATTATCCCGGTTCGTAAGGTCCATTTGTCCCGGTTTTTGAACCGGGACTAAAGGGTCATTACTAATTCCCTAGGCCTTCAGTCCAGGTTCTTACACGAACCAGGACAGATGGGCCTCCACGTGGCCGGTGCAGCGAGCCCAGGCAGGAGGGCCTTTAGTCCTGGTTGGTGGCACCAACCGGGACCAATAGGCATCCACGCGTCAGCAGCTGGCAGGAGCTGAGGTTTTTGTTTTTTTTCTGAAAGGGGGTGGTTTAGGGGGTAATTTAGGATGTGTTAGCTAGCTAACAGAGAGAAGTGTCCTCTCTTATTTCCGTGCTTGGTTTACCAACGTTACTGCTATGCCTAAACATGGCTTAGATTAAAGTGAAGGCAACATGTGGTGCATGTCGAAAGTAATACTAATCCTAACTTGATCAAGTTTGGATTAGTACTACTTTTGACATGCACCACATGCATGTTGCCTTCACTTCAATCCAATCCATGTTCATTTCACCCACTGATATATAATAACTCTTCATGCCCGCATCATGCATCATCATAATAATAAGTCCTACTAATCAGCATCATACAACTTCTACTCATTATTAATAACAAGTCATACGATCATCATCCTCATAGTCATCGAACCAACCCTACTTAATTGTTCTAGGCACATGATCATCAGTATTAGATAGGACCTAAATACCCTCTTTAAAGTAAAATAGCATAAAACAATATAGACCCTGACTCTTCATTATGGAGAATGGAGATCATCCTGTCGCCAATTCTTGCGCTTCGCTTCCTTTTGCTTCCAAGAACCTCCTTACGACTGCCCATACATTTTTTCCATTCCTTGATTTTCATGTCTCCACTTCTTTTAGAAATCTGGTATGGACAGTTGAGATTCGTAGGATGACCTGGACGTATGTTCAAAACATCAAGGCGACCACTCTGATACATCAGATGAGGCACACAATCATTCAGGATTTCCTGTAGAAAAACATATAGTAATAACTTCGTAGTTAGCAATGTAGTTAAGTTTTAAAGGAATTTATGCAAAAGATGCACGAATGTCGTAATACTAAAAAATCTTACCATGGCATCTCCATGGATGTTACCGTAGTTCAACACGTGCACTAGTGGCACGTATTGACCATAATGTGGAGGAGTTTTACAATAGATATTGTAATTCTCAAGATCTGTACAAAATGCGACCAGATGATTTTTCTCTTTATAAGTTAACTCAGAGCCATCGGTGTAGTAGGTTCTGTCTACCATGTTTCGCACATTGTTTGAACAATCAAAATAAGCTGTCAATGGAAATAAGCTGTAAACTATTTTGAAATGAACAATATAAATTAGTTAATAACTATGTTTGAGAAACTCACATAGCGGTAGAATTGGAGGTGTATCAACAAGGACCCAAATGTCCATATTGTCTTGGTCGATGTCAGGATCACCAAGATCCATGGTGACAAGCATACCCTCATCAAAATCATACATCTTGCAAAATGCTTCCCAATTTTTGCAACCAAAATGGGTTACACTCTCAGAATTATACAGATTTACTTCAAAATCCATATCATGATGGGTCCTTAGGTGAATTTTCTTTGTTTCCATACTTTCATGGTCTTCAAAACCCATCCTCTCCAAGACATAGCGTCTTGCATGGCATGAATTGTAAAAGATGAAAATTACACGTTGAAATAGTTGAAGTCGTGCTTAATTACGAAAAAATAACACTTGTCGTCGTTGTGTACCGTTTCAACATCGAAGGTCTCTCCAGCTTAATGCTAAAGCACCGACCTTCGTCCAGGTGAGGCCTATCGCACAGACCTCGGTCGTCGTGGCACCAATCACACTCCCCCGGGAGACTTTCGTCGTCCGAGTACGACATTTCCTATGTTAATAATTCAAATATTAAACTTGTACAATTAAATATATGTACTAAAAACCTAAATTAGATCATTATTATTCAACACGGGTTGACTATCGGTCTGTCAAGTGTTTTCTTGAAACGCTCAGCTCATGTGGTGTACATATTCGACCGTCGGTGATGGTAGCTCCTCCTTTCATCCCCGAGTGCATTACACCAAGTTGTCTAGCACATGGGAATGAAGGAGAAGCTACCCCCATGACAATAGTCGGGATTCTTCGTCCTCTCATATATATATATATATGGTGGAGACTCTCCCTCACTGATTCCTCTCTGACATTGCGACCGTCGGTGACGGTAGCTCTTCCTTTCGCTCCCGAGTGCATTACACCAAATTGTCTAGCACACGGGGACAAAGGAGAAGCTACCCCCACGACAACAGTCGGGATTCTTCGTCCTCTCATATATGGTAGACTCGACAGACTTAAAGTAAACCCAAAATATCATTTAATTATCTTTCTAAAAAAGGAGATATCGTCCTCTCATATATAGGACACATATTGACATGGAGATTTGGCTGGTCTCACCTCGAGGTCGGAGGGGGGTCGGTGGCGGGGACGACGGTGGGGATGATGGAGGGGCTCCTAGATTTCTGCAAAAACATAAACCCTATAAGCTATCAACTAATCAAATGCATACGCCTTGCATAGTGCTATGCAATTTTAGCATTCAAAGTAGGAGTACTTTTCCAATTTGAGCATTCAATAAGCAAAACCAAATCGTAAAATAAAGTAGTATTCAAATTAGCATGCATTCAATTATAAGCAGAACTACATCATCTCTTGCGTCCGTACATCGTCGAATATTATCACTGATACACCTCGAATACTATCATACATATAGCATCGCTAATACAGCTAGAACCGTAGCACCCGACGGGTATCGGCGCGGGCGGTGGACACCCAAAGAGAAGGAACCATCACAGGATCATAGCTCCAGTGAGATCCCTGAAGAACCTGCCAGGTATTGTCGGAACTGCCCTCCAACGCAACCATGTAGCGACGGACGTGATCGTCCTCCTCGCTGACACGGTGACGTACCACCTCCATGGTGTCCGGAAGCCTCGGCACCATCACTGGCCCACGCAACCGCCACCAAACAAGGATAGGGTCAACGACGGGCTGGGTCCTCACCAACCTACGCCCCCCCCGGAAGGTAGCACCTCCCAATACCAGCCCGGCGGAGTCCCGGACATGGCCCCTCTGTCAAGCCGGCCTCCTCCGCCGAGTCAACGACGAGGATGCGGGATATGCATCGTCGACGTCGATGCGGGAATAATTGCTTGAACTAAAAAAATAAACTAGTTCTATTAATTTTCTTGCTAAAAATAAACTACTTCTATATATAGTAAAATAAAGTAGTTTTCTTAAATCAACTACCACTAAGCACTTAATTACTATAAATAAAATAAAGTAGTACTTACTAAAAATAAACTACTTCTATATATAGTAAAATAAAGTAGTTTTATTAAATCAACTAGTTCAACTACTAAGGACTTACTATAAATAAAATAAAGTAGTACTTACTAAAAATAAACTACTTCTATATATAGTAAAATAAAGTAGTTTTATTAAATCAACTAGTTCAACTACTAATTAAGCACTTACTATAAATAAAATAAAGTAGTACTTACTAAAAATAAACTACTTCTATAGTAAAATAAAGTAGTTTTATTAAATCAACTAGTTCAACTACTAAGCACTTACTATAAATAAAATAAAGTAGTAATTACTAAAAATAAACTGGTTTAACTAGTTCTATTATTTATCGACCCCCCCCCCTCATGTCGAAGTTATCGGGGAGGGGGTATATCGAGAACGACATACCCGATAAAAAATAAGAAGAGGAAGGAGAAGAAAAAAAAGAGGAGAAGAAGAAAGGAATAGAGGAGAAGATCGAAGAAAAAAAGAAGAAAAAAAAGAGGAGAAGAAGAAAGGAATAGAGGAGAAGAAGAAAAAAATAGAATATTTTCTATTTTTTCTTCTTCTCCTCTATTCCTTTCTTCTTCTCCTCTTTTTTCTTCTTCTTTTTTCCTCTTCTTATTTATTTCTCCTCTTTTTTCCTCTTCTTCCTCTCCTCTTCTTCTCCTTCTTCTTCTCCTTCTTCCTCTCCTTCTTTTTCTTCTTCTTCTTCCTTCTTTCCTTCTTCGTCTTTTATTCCTTTTCCTTATTTTACTTTTTCCTCTACACTAACCTAAAATGCACTAACCTGAAATCGATACTACTAAGAACCTAAATAAAAAATCTGAAAAACAGGACATATAATCATATATACACACATACGTATAATCACACATATATACATATAATGTAAAAAAACATAGGGAGCGCGGCGGCAGCGGCGGCGGCTAGTACAGGGAGGAGGAGGAGGGGATTGGGGCGGCGCTCACAGCGGGCGCGGCGACGGCATCAGGGCAGGGTGCGGGGACGGCGACGAGGAGGCAGGGCCGGCGGCGTCGGGGCAGGGGTGGCGCGGGGCGGCGTCGGGGCGGCGCGGGACGACGACGGGGCGGTGCAGGACGATGTCGGAGGCAGCGCGACGACGGCTATGGCGAGGCAGAGGGGCAGCCTGGCGGCGTCGTCGGGGCGGGGAAGATGAACTGAATGAAAATTTTAACAAGTGCTGTATATATAGCCAGAGCTTTGGTCCCGGTTCGTGGTACCAACCGGGACCAATGCCCCCATTAGTCCCGGTTTGTGGCACCAACAGGGACCAAAGGTCTCCTTTCAGCAGCCCAAAGGGCGGGAAGCAGAGGCCATTGGTCCCGATTGGTGGCACGAACCGGGACTAAAGGGTGGGCATTGGTACCAGTTGGTGGCATGAACCAGTAACAATGCATACCTTTAGTCCCGGTTGGTGGCACCAACCGGGAGTAAAGGCCTTGTCCCGCGTCGCGGCACGAAAGTTTAGTCCCACCTCGCTAGTTGAGGGAGCTCGAGAGTGGTTTATAAGCCCCACTCCCGCTGCCCTCTCGAGCTCTTCTCAAATGCAGGCTTTCGGGCCTAAGCACACTGTATCTGCCTGTGGGCCTGCTGGGCCTTCTGTGGGCCTGAATCCTGGCCCAACTAGCTGGGTTTCTAGTCGTATTCAGGCCGTGGTGGCCTAGTAGGTGGCATTTTTTTAATTTTTTTTCTAGTTTTTTTGTTTTCTTTGTTGCTTTATTTTTTATTGTTATAGTTTATTTTATTTTGTTTCTACTTATTTATTTTATAAAATTTTATTTTATTTTATTTTATTTTATTTTGTTTCTACTTATTTATTTTATTTTGTTTCTACTTAATTATAAAAGTTTATTTTGTTTATACTTATTTATTTTATTTTATTTTTTTCTTTTTGTATTTATTTTATGAACATTCTTTTTGCTTTTAATGTTTTGACCAGAAAATACTTTGATAATTCTTTCTACTTATTTATAAAAGTTTATTTTGTTTTCTACTTATATATTTTATTAAATTTTATTTTATTTTATTTGGTTTCTACTTACATCATCAATTTTTAACCCTTTCTGACTTCATTTGTTTTTTTCATGCATTTACTGATTATTTTGAGCTATAAGACCCTGAAATAAAAAAACATTTCAAATGAACTCTGAAAAGGTTGAAAGTTGGCATGGTATCATCATTTCATCCACATAGCATGTGCAAGAAAGTTGAGAGGGTTACGGCAAAAACTAGATGCACTTCGTGTACACAACGGACAATCTCTTTCGAAGTATCAGGATTTCATACGAAAACTCGTCTGTTACAAAGGGATTTCATTTTTTAAAACTTATTTGAACTCCTGACTTTTTGTGTGTTCAACACTACTAGAAAAAAGGTTGTTAGTGGCGCACCTATTTTTGCTATTAATAGCGCACTATAGGTGCGCCACTATTAACACGCCACTAGTAACAAATAGTAATGGCGCACTTCTGGTGCGCCATTAGTATCCCAGATAATAGTGGCGCACCTGGTAGTGCGCCATTACTATGTCTAATAGTGCGCCATTACTATGCCTCCTAGGGGGCCATATTTACCTTCACGTATGCCCCCAAGTGCGCCATTACTATGCCCCATAATGCGCCACTGGCATTTAGCCCTGGTGCGCCACTAATGCTCAATATGGTGCGCCACTACTATGAATATTAGGAATTATTATTTTTTGCTTTTCTGGTATTTGCACAGGTTACAAAATATCTGGTATTTGCAAAGGTTACAAAATACACGTTACACAACACAGAATATAAACATCACACAATAGAATTCATCATATTAGTCTCCAAATTCGAAATAGCGAACAAAGTTCAAACATTACCCAAGTTTAGGTCTCGAGACATTAGCAAAGGTCATCATATATATTAGCCGAGTTTGTTGTCACATTACAAAGTCAATATTGATCATCTAAACTACCATCGCATAGAAGAGAGCTGCGGTCACGATGAGCATCATCGCGATGAAACTGGTCTTCATCCGGTTCCTCCTCCGCTCCCTTCTCTCTTCCACTAGATAGCGCGCGTATCTAGCTTCCGCCTCCGCCCTAGTGGTGTACCCTTTGTAACTATTACCGCTGAAACGATGAACCTGTCTCCGACACTCCTCCCAGTCGTCGTAGACTCCGGGAACCTTACCCTTGTACACGACATACGACGGCATCTCTATGCACTAGACAAACAAAACGTTAATAGCAATTCACAGACAATATATAAGCAATATATAAGTATGCAACAAAAGGATCAGAAGAGAAAAGCAACACATTAATAGCACGATTCATGGTCCTACTAATAAATAGCATTGATTACATATAAGTTGAACGACTGTCCAAACTAAAGTGACATACAAGTTCATTAAAGTTTAATTACAACATGAGCTAATCGATATTTCAGAACTACATAGCATCATTACTTTCGACTCGACTCAGGGACCGGAGCGTGGATGAAGCCGCCATCTTTCATGATGGTCATGAAATCGCGATCGTTGTCAGCCTGCATTTGTAGCGTTGTTTCTATTTTACTGTTGGTCGGTTGATATTTGAGGTAGAACTTTCCCGAGGTACGAAGGACATCTTGATGGATGATTTTCGCAAACTCTGACTAGATGCGAAAGATTCTTGTCTGATGTCCGCGTCCTGGATTGCCGACCAGCATGCGGCCCAATCTTTGAGATTAATTGGTAGCAGAAGGTGATTATGGTCCCGTATGATCGCCCGCATGTGATGGAGGGCGTAGTAGGCATCCTTCTAACCGCCAGGCGGCTGCTTGACGCAGGGGAACGTCGTTACGTGGGTGAACACGTGCCTTCCGTAACTACAAATTGGCCTCCTGAAGGTGCCTCCAGATTTCGCGTAGCCGGGGAGAGCATCATCAAGAACTTTCTTGATATTTGTGTAGTCTTTCTTCGACTGACGGTCCGAGTCGAAATACGTGGCCATGGAATATTTCGGGCTTAAGAGGATGAGTGTGCAATGTGTGTCACTGCACAAAACACGGAATGTTAGAAAAAAAAGAACGATCGAAATCTAAGAAATCATATGTTACGGGGCGGTGAGGGGATGACTTACTCGGGAAAGTAAGGCACGAGGAAGTTATCCTTATATGGGTTCGCCAGAATGATGCCTTCGAGGTATGAACTCGCGACTTGCCGGTCCCCAGCGCTGCCCAAGATCTTGGCACGCATGTAGAAGGGGTCGACTATCACGATGTCCGGGGTCTTGTCTCTAATGATCCACATCTCCATACTGAGAGAAAATAGCCGAATGAAGGTGTAGTGTGTTGGAAATATGCCCTAGAGGCAATAATAAAATGGTTATTATTATATTTCCTTGTTCATGATAATTGTCTATTGTTCATGCTATAATTGTGTTATCCGGAAATCGTAATACATGTGTGAATACATAGACCACAACATGTCCCTAGTGAGCCTCTAGTTGACTAGCTCGTTGATCAACAGATAGTCATGGTTTCCTGACTATGGACATTGGATGTCATTGATAACGGGATCACATCATTAGGAGAATGATGTGATGGACAAGACCAAATCCTAAGCATAGCACAAGATCGTGTAGTTCGTTTGCTAGAGCTTTTCCAAATGTCAAGTATCATTTCCTTAGACCATGAGATTGTGCAACTCCCGGATACCATAGGAGTGCTTTGGGTGTGCCAAACGTCACAATGTAACTGGGTGGCTATAAAGGTGCACTACGGGTATCTCCGAAAGTGTCTGTTGGGTTGGCACGAATCGAGACTGGGATTTGTCACTCCGTATGACAGAGAGGTATCTCTGGGCCCACTCGGTAATGCATCATCATACTGAGCTCAATGTGACCAAGTGTTTGGTCACGGGATCATGCATTACGGTACGAGTAAAGTGACTTGCCGGTAACGAGATTGAACAAGGTATTGGGATACCGACGATCAAATCTCGGGCAAGTAACGTACCGATTGACAAAGGGAATTGTATACGGGATTGATTGAATCCTCGACATCGTGGTTCATCCGATGAGATCATCGTGGAACATGTGGGAGCCAACATGGGTATCCAGATCCCGCTGTTGGTTATTGACCGGAGAGTCGTCTCGGTCATGTCTGCATGTCTCCCGAACCCGTAGGGTCTACACACTTAAGGTTCGGTGACGCTAGGGTTGTAGAGATACTAGTATGGGGTAACCCGAAAGTTGTTCGGAGTCCCGGATGAGATCCCGGACGTCACGAGGAGTTCCGGAATGGTCCGGAGGTGAAGAATTATATATAGGAAGTCCAGTTTCGGCCACCGGGAAGGTTTCGGGGGTCAACGGTATTGTACCGGGACCACCGGAAGGGTCCCGGGGGTCCATCGGGTGGGGCCACCTATCCCGGAGGGCCCCATGGGCTGAAGTGGGGAAGGGAACCAGCCCCTGGTGGGCTGGTGCGCCCCCCTTGGGCCTCCCCTGCGCCTAGGGTTGGAAACCCTAGGGGTGGGGGGCGCCCCACTTGACTTGGGGGGCAAGTCCCCCCCCTTGGCCGCCGCCCCCCCTTGGAGATGGGATATCCTAGGGCCGGCGCCCCCCCAAGGGCCCTATATATAGAGGGGGGGGAGGGAGGGCAGAAGCACCCAAGCCCTGGCGCCTCCCTCTCCCTCCCGTGACACATCTCCCCCCTCCCGTGACACATCTCCCCCCTCCCGCAGCGCTTGGCGAAGCCCTGTCGGAATCCCGCTACTTCCACCACCACGCCGTCGTGCTGCTGGATGTCCATCAACCTCTTCTCCCCCCTTGCTGGATCAAGAAGGAGGAGACGCCGCTGCTCCGTACATGATTTGAACGCGGAGGTGCCGTCCGTTCGGCGCTAGGATCATCGGTGATTTGGATCACGACGAGTACGACTCCATCAACCCCGTTCTTTTGAACGCTTCCGCTCGCGATCTACAAGGGTATGTAGATGCACTCCTTCCCTCTCGTTGCTAGATGACTCCATAGATTGATCTTGGTGATGCGTAGAAAATTTTAAATTTCTGCTACGATCCCCAACAGTGGCATCATGAGCTAGGTCTATGTGTAGTTTCTATGCACGAGTAGAACACAAACTTGTTGTCAATTTTCTTGCCACTACTAGTCTTATCTTGTTTCGGAGGCATCGTGGGATGAAGCGGCCCGGACTGACCTTACACGTACGCTTACGTGAGACAGGTTCCACCGACTGACATGCACTAGTTGCATAAGGTGGCTAGCGGGTGTCTGTCTCTCCCACTTTAGTCGGAACGGATTCGATGAAAAGGGTCCTTATGAAGGGTAAATAGAAATTGGCATATCACGTTGTGGTTTTGGCGTAGGTAAGAAACGTTCTTGCTAAGAAACCTATAGCAGCCACGTAAAAACTTGCAACAACAATTAGAGGACGTCTAACTTGTTTTTGCAGCATATGCCTTGTGATGTGATATGGCCAAAAGGATGTGATGAATGAAATATATGTGATGTATGAGATTGATCATGTTCTTGTAATAGGAATCACGACTTGCATGTCGATGAGTATGACAACCGACAGTAGCCATAGGAGTCGTCTTTATTTTTGTATGACCTGCGTGTCATTGAACAACGCCATGTAAATAACTTTACTTTATTGCTAAACACGTTAGCCATAGAAGTAGAAGTAATCGTTGGCGTGACAACTTCATGAAGACATGATGATGGAGATCATGATGATGGAGATCATGGTGTCATGCCGGTGACGAAGATGATCATGGCGCCCCGAAGATGGAGATCAAAAGGAGCAAAATGATATTGGCCATATCATGTCACTATTTGATTGCATGTGATGTTTATCATGTTTTACATCTTATTTGCTTAGAACGACGGTAGCTAAAATAAGATGATCCCTCGCAATAATTTCAAGAAAGTGTTCCCCCTAACTGTGCACCGTTGCGAAGGTTTGTTGTTTCGAAGCACCACGTGATGATCGGGTGTGATAGATTCTAACGTTCGAATACAACGGGTGTAAGCCAGATTTACACACGCAATACACTTAGGTTGACTTGACGAGCCTAGCATGTACATACATGGCCTCGGAACACGGAAGACCGAAAGGTCGAGCATGAGTCGTATAGAAGATACGATCAACATGAAGATGTTCACCGATGTTGACTAGTCCGTCTCACGTGATGATCGGACACGGCCTAGTTGACTCGGATCATGTTTCACTTAGATGACTAGAGGGATGTCTATCTGAGTGGGAGTTCATTGAATAATTTGATTAGATGAACTTAATTATCAAGAACTTAGTCTAAAATCTTTACAATATGTCTTGTTGATCAAATGGCCCACGCTAATGTTGCCCTCAACTTCAACGCGTTCCTAGAGAAAACCAAGCTGAAAGATGATGGCAGCAACTATACGGACTGGGTCCGTAACCTGAGGATCATCCTCATAGCTGCCAAGAAAGATTATGTCCTAGAAGCACCGCTAGGTGACACACCCATCCCAGAGAACCAAGACATTATGAATGCTTGGCAACAGCGTGCTGATGATTACTCCCTCGTTCAGTGCGGCATGCTTTACAGCTTAGAACCGGGGCTCCAAAAGTGTTTTGAGCAACACGGAGCATATGAGATGTTTGAAGAGCTGAAAATGGTTTTCCAAGCTCATGCCCGGGTCGAGAGATATGAAGTCTCCGACAAGTTCTTCAGTTGTAAGATGGAGGAAAATAGTTCTGTCAGTGAGCACATACTCAAAATTTCTGGGTTACACAACCGGTTGTCTCAGCTGGGAGTTAATCTCCCGGATGACGCGGTCATTGACAGAATCCTTCAGTCGCTTCCACCGAGCTACAAGAGCTTTGTGATGAACTTCAATATGCAGGGGATGGAAAAGACCATTCCTGAGGTATATTCAATGCTGAAATCAGCGGAGGTGGAGATCAAAAAGGAACATCAAGTGTTGATGGTGAATAAAACCACTAAGTTCAAGAAAGGCAAGGGTAAGAAGAACTTCAAGAAGGACGGCAAGGGAGTTGCCGCGCCCAGTAAGCCAGTTGCCGAGAAGAAGCCAAAGAATGGACCCAAGCCTGAGACTGAGTGCTTTTATTGCAAGGGAAGTGGTCACTGGAAGCGGAACTGCCCCAAGTACTTAGCGGACAAGAAGGCCGGCAACACCAAAGGTATATGTGATATACATGTTATTGATGTGTACCTTACCAGCACTCGTAGTAGCTCCTGGGTATTTGATACCGGTGCGGTTGCTCATATTTGTAACTCAAAGCAGGAGCTGCGGAATAAACGGAGACTGGCGAAGGACGAGGTGACGATGCACGTCGGGAATGGTTCCAAGGTCGATGTGATCGCCGTCGGCACGCTACCTCTACATTTACCTACGGGATTAGTTTTAAACCTCCATAATTGTTATTTAGTGCCAGCTTTGAGCATGAACATTGTATCTGGATCTCGTTTAATGCGAGATGGCTACTCATTTAAATCCGAGAATAATGGTTGTTCTATTTATATGAGAGATATGTTTTATGGTCATGCCCCGCTGGTCAATGGTTTATTCTTAATGAATCTCGAACGTGATGTTACACATATTCATAGTGTGAATACCAAAAGATGTAAAGTTGATAACGATAGTCCCACATACTTGTGGCACTGCCGCCTTGGTCACATTGGTGTCAAGCGCATGAAGAAGCTCCATGCTGATGGACTTTTAGAGTCTCTCGATTATGAATCATTTGACACATGCGAACCATGCCTCATGGGTAAGATGACCAAGACTCCGTTCTCCGGAACAATGGAGCGAGCAACTAACTTATTGGAAATCATACATACTGATGTGTGCGGTCCAATGAGTGTTGAGGCTCGCGGTGGCTATCGTTATGTTCTCACTCTCACTGATGACTTGAGTAGAAATGGGTGTGTCTACCTAATGAAACACAAGTCTGAGACCTTTGAAAAGTTCAAGGAATTTCAGAGTGAGGTTGAGAATCAACGTGACAGGAAAATAAAATTCTTACGATCAGATCGTGGGGGGGGGGGGGAATATTTGAGTCACGAATTTGGCACACACTTAAGGAAATGTGGAATAGTTTCACAACTCACGCCGCCTGGAACACCTCAGCGAAATGGTGTGTCCGAACGTCGTAATCGCACTCTATTGGATATGGTGCGATCTATGATGGCTCTTACCGATCTACCGCTCTTATTTTGGGGCTATGCTTTAGAGACTTCCGCATTCACTTTAAATAGGGCTCCGTTGAGATGACACCGTATGAATTATGGTTTGGGAAGAAACCTAAGCTGTCGTTTCTAAAAGTTTGGGGATGCGATGCTTATGTCAAGAAACTTCAACCTGAAAAGCTCGAACCCAAGTCGGAAAAATGCGTCTTCATAGGATACCCTAAGGAAACCATTGGGTATACCTTCTGTTGGGGAACGTAGTAATTTCAAAAAAATTCCTACGCACACGCAAGATCATGGTGATGCATAGCAACGAGAGGGGAGAGTGTTGTCCACATACCCTCGTAGAACGACAGCGGAAGCGTTATCACAACGCGGTTGATGTAGTCGTACGTCTTCACGATCCGACCGATCAAGTACCGAACGTACGGCACCTCCAAGTTCTACACACGTTCAGCTCGATGACGTCCCTCGAACTCCGATCCAGCCGAGTGTTGAGGGAGAGTTTCGTCAGCACGACGGCGTGGTGACGATGATGATGTTCCACCGACGTAGGGCTTCGCCTAAGCTCCGCAACGGTATTATCGAGGTGTAATATGGTGGAGGGGGGCACCGCACACGGCTAAAATATCGTATATCAAGTGTGTCTAGAGGTGCCCCCCTGCCCCCGTATATAAAGGAGCAAGGGGAAGGCCGGCTGCCCTAGGCGCGCCAAGGAGAGAGGGGGAGTCCTCCTCCTAGTAGGAGTAGGACTCCCCTTTCCTAGTCCTACTAGGAAAAGAAGGGGGGAAGGAAAGAGAGGGAGAGGGAGAGGGAAAGGGGGCTGCGCCCCCCTCTCCTAGTCCAACTAGGACTCCTCCTGGGAGGGGGCGCGCCACCTCCTGGCTGCTGCCCTCTCTCTCCCCTCAAGGCCCACTAAGGCCCAATACTTCCCCGGGGGGTTCCGGTAACCCTCCGGCACTCCGGTTTAATCCGAAACTTCTCCGGAACACTTCCGGTGTCCGAATATAGTCGTCCAATATATCAATCTCTATGTCTCGACCATTTCGAGACTCCTCGTCATGTCCGTGATCACATCCGGGACTCCGAACAGCCTTCGGTACATCAAAACATATAAACTCATAATATATCTGTCATCGTAACTTTAAGCGTGCGGACCCTTTGGGTTCGAGAACTATCTAGACATGACCGAGACACCTCTCCGGTCAATAACCAATAGCGGGACCTGGATGCCCATATTGGCTCCCACATATTCTACGAAGATCTTTATCGGTCAGACCGCATAACAACATACGTTGTTCCCTTTGTCATCGGTATGTTACTTGCCCGAGATTCGATCGTCGGTATCTCGATACCTAGTTCAATCTCGTTACCGGCAAGTCTCTTTACTCATTCCGTAATACATCATTCTGCAACTAACTCATTAGTCACAATGCTTGCAAGGCTTATAGTGATGTGCATTACCGAGTGGGCCCAGAGATACCTCTCCGACAATCGGAGTGACAAATCCTAATCTCGAAATACGCCAACCCAACAAGTACCTTTGGAGACACCTGTAGAGCACCTTTATAATCACCCATTTACGTTGTGATGTTTGGTAGCACACAAAGTGTTCCTCCGGTAAACGGGAGTTGCATAATCTCATAGTCATAGGAACATGTATAAGTCATGAAGAAAGCAATAGCAACATACTAAACGATTGGGTGCTAAGCTAACGTAATGGGTCATGTCAATCACGTCATTCTCCTAATGAGGTGATCCCTTTAATCAAATGACAACTCATGTCTATGGCTAGGAAACATAATCATCTTTGATTAACGAGCTAGTCAAGTAGAGGCATACTAGTGACACTCTGTTTGTCTATGTATTCACACATGTATTATGTTTCCGGTTAATACAATTCTAGCATGAATAATAAACATTTATCATGATATAAGGAAATATATAATACTTTATTATTGCCTCTAGGGCATATTTCCTTCACCTTCTACCTCAGATCCAAAGGCAAGATCTTTGTTGCCAAGAACGGGTCCTTTCTGGAGAAAGAGTTTCTCTCGAAAGAAGTAAGTGGGAGGAAAGTGGAACTTGATGAAGTACTACCTCTTGAACCGGAAAGTGGCGCAGCTCAGGAAGATGTTCCTGTGGTGCCTGCACCGAGTAGAGAGGAAGTTAATGATGATGATGATCAAGGTACTTCGGATCAAGCTCCTACTGAACTTCGTAGGTCCACAAGGACACGTTCCGCGCCAGAGTGGTACGGCAACCCTGTCTTGGAAATCCTGTTGTTAGACAACGGTGAACCTTCGAACTATGAAGAAGCAATGGCGGGCCCAGATTCCGACAAATGGCTTGAAGCCATGCAATCCGAGATAGGATCCATGTATGAAAACAAAGTGTGGACTTTGGCAGACTTGCCGGATGATCGGCGAGCGATAGAAAACAAATGGATCTTTAAGAAGAAGACAGACGCGGATGGTAATGTTACCATCTATAAAGCTCTACTTGTCGCTAAGGGTTATCGACAAGTTCAAGGGGTTGACTACGATGAGACTTTCTCACCCGTAGCGAAGCTGAAGTCCGTCCGAATCATGTTAGCAATTGCCGCATTCTATGATTATGAGATATGCAAATGGACGTCAAAACGGCATTCCTTAACGGCTTTCTTAAGGAAGAATTGTATATGATGCAGCCGGAAGGTTTTTTCGATCCTAAGAATGCTAACAAGGTATGCAAGCTCCAACGCTCCATCTATGGGCTGGTGCAAGCATCTCGGAGTTGGAACATTTGATTTGATGAGATGATCAAAGCGTTTGGGTTTACACAGACTTATGGAGAAGCCTGTGTTTACAAGAAATTGAGTGGGAGCTCTGTAGCATTTCTCATATTATATGTGGATGACATACTGTTGATGGGAAATGATATAGAATTCTTGGGAAGCATAAAGGCCTACTTGAACAAGTGTTTTTCAATGAAGGACCTTGGAGAAGCTGCTTATATATTAGGCATCAAGATCTATAGAGATAGATCAAGACGCCTCATTGGTCTTTCACAAAGTACGTACCTTGACAAGATATTGAAGAAGTTCAATATGGATCAGTCCAAGAAGGGGTTCTTGCCTGTATTGCAAGGTGTGAAATTGAGCACGGCTCAATGCCCGACCACGGCAGAAGATAGAGAAAAGATGAGTGTCATCCCCTATGCCTCGGCCATAGGGTCTATTATGTATGCCATGCTGTGTACCAGACCTGATGTAAACCTTGCCGTAAGTTTGGTAGGAAGGTACCAAAGTAATCCCGGCATGGAACACTGGACAGCGGTCAAGAATATCCTGAAGTACTTGAAAAGGACTAAGGATATGTTTCTCGTTTATGGAGGTGACGAAGAGCTCATCATAAAGGGTTACGTCGATGCTAGCTTCGGCACAGATCTGGATGACTCTAAGTCACAAACCGGATACGTGTATATTTTCAATGGTGGGGCAGTAAGCTGGTGCAGTTGCAAGCAAAGCGTTGTGGCGGGATCTACATGTGAAGCGGAATACATGGCGGCCTCAGAGGCAGCACAAGAAGCAATCTGGGTGAAGGAGTTCATTACCGACCTAGGAGTTATTCCCAATGCGTCGGGCCCGATGACTCTCTTCTGTGATAACACTGGAGCTATTGCCCTTGCCAAGGAGCCCAGGTTTCACAGGAAGACCAGGCATATCAAGCGTCGCTTCAACTCCATTCGTGAAAGTGTTCAAAATGGAGACATAGATATTTGTAAAGTACATACGGACGTGAATGTAGCAGATCTGTTGACTAAACCTCTCCCTAGAGCAAAACATGACCAACACCAGAACTCTATGGGTGTTCGATTCATCACAATGTAACTAGATTATTGACTCTAGTGCAAGTGGGAGACTGTTGGAAATATGCCCTAGAGGCAATAATAAAATGGTTATTATTATATTTCCTTGTTCATGATAATTTTCTATTGTTCATGCTATAATTGTGTTATCCGGAAATCATAATACATGTGTGAATACATAGACCACAACATGCCCCTAGTGAGCCTCTAGTTGACTAGCTCGTTGATCAACATATAGTCATCGTTTCCTGACTATGGACATTGGATGTCATTGATAACGGGATCACATCATTAGGAGAATGATGTGATGGACAAGACCCAATCCTAAGCATAGCACAAGATCATGTAGTTCGTTTGCTAGAGCTTTTCCAAATGTCAAGTATCATTTCCTTAGACCATGAGATTGTGCAACTCCCGGATACCATAGGAGTGCTTTGGGTGTGCCAAACGTCACAACGTAACTGGGTGGCTATAAAGGTGCACTACGGGTATCTCCGAAAGTGTCTGTTGGGTTGGCACGAATCGAGACTGGGATTTGTCACTCCGTATGACGGAGAGGTATCTCTGGGCCCACTCGGTAATGCGTCATCATAATGAGCTCAATGTGACCAAGTGTTTGGTCACGGGATCATGCATTACTGTACGAGTAAAGTGACTTGCCGGTAACGAGATTGAACAAGGTATTGGGATACCGACGATCGAATCTCGGGCAAGTAACGTACCGATTGACAAAGGGAATTGTATACGGGATTGATTGAATCCTCGACATCGTGGTTCATCCGATGAGATCATCGTGGAACATGTGGGAGCCAACATGGGTATCCAGATCCCGCTGTTGGTTGTTGACCGGAGAGTCGTCTCGGCCATGTCTGCATGTCTCCCGAACCCGTAGGGTCTACACACTTAAGGTTCGGTGACGCTAGGGTTGTAGAGATACTAGTATGCGGTAACCTGAAAGTTGTTCGGAGTCCCGGATGACATCCCGGACGTCACGAGGAGTTCCGGAATGGTCCGGAGGTGAAGAATTATATATAGGAAGTCCAGTTTCGGCCACCGGGAAGGTTTCGGGGGTCACCGGTATTGTACCGGGACCACCGGAAGGGTCCCGGGGGTCCACCGGGTGGGGCCACCTATCCCGGAGGGCCCCATGGGCTGAAGTGGGGAAGCGAACCAGCCCCTGGTGGGCTGGTGCGCCCCCTTGGGCCTCCCCTGCGCCTAGGGTTGGAAACCCTAGGGGTGGGGGGGGGGCGCCCCACTTGACTTGGGGGCAAGTCCCCCCCTTGGCCGCCGCCCCCCCTTGGAGATGGGATCTCCTAGGGCCGGCGCCCCCCCAGGGGCCCTATATATAGAGGGGGGAGGGAGGGCGGCAGCACCCAAGCCCTGGCGCCTCCCTCTCCCTCCCGTGACACATCTCCCTCCCCCCGCAGCGCTTGGCGAAGCCCTGTCGGAATCCCGCTACTTCCACCACCACGCCGTCGTGCTGCTGGATCTCCATCAACCTCTCCTCCCCCCTTGCTGGATCAAGAAGGAGGAGACGTCGCTGCTCCGTACATGCATTGAACGCGGAGGTGCCGTCCATTCGGCGCTAGGATCATCGGTGATTTGGATCACGACGAGTACGACTCCATCAACCCCGTTCTCTTGAACGCTTCCGCTCGCGATCTACGAGGGTATGTAGATGCACTCCTTCCCTCTCGTTGCTAGATGACTCCATAGATTGATCTTGGTGATGCGTAGAAAATTTTAAATTTCTGCTACGATCCCCAACATAGTGCAGCGGATGAAGGTTAAACATAGCGAAGATGTCATCAAACTGCAGGACGATCATACCCCCGATGGTGCTATCGACAAAGCCCTTGCCCTCTGGCACCTTGGCCACGAAAACCGGGTATGCCACATCATTCTCGAAGAGACGCCACTTCTCCAAAGAAAGAACACTGTCATGCAGACTCCACATAGCACCGGTTGCAGCATTGAGCAGATTAGTCGGTAGCATCGGCCTACCCGCCACATGCACCCTCCTCGAGATATCCTTAGGTGAAGGTGGCCCGTCCTGAGCATGGATCGTACTCGGTGCCGGCTGGCTCGCACCCTTGTTATTTTTTCTTTTCCGTCCCTTCTGCTTCTTCTGCTGTAATGGGATCGAGTTATGCTCAGAGACCACCTTCTTGAGTGTGTTGGGGCTGATAATATTTCGCACCTTGGCTATCTGAGGCTCGGTGAAGGTGGCAGCTGGAGGCGTCTCCTGAGGACTGAACGCCAGACAACGCCTGTTGCAATTGGGTTTCTCCGCGGTACCAGCTAGATCGCGATCGTCTTTTGCAGGGTTGGGTTCTTGAGAAGGAGGCCCCAATAATTCGTCACCGTACCCATGTTCGTTGAAGTACTTATCAACGTTGGTGAATGTACCGTCGTCGTCGTCCGGATCCTGTGCCATATGCATGTCCGGATCAGCTGACGGCGGTAGCGTTGCGGCGGTCTTGCCATGGCTTGGCGATGGCACGACTGGCGGTGTTGTCTGTGGGGTTGTGTCCCCTGCCCCCAAACGACTCTGGCTCTTCGGCCAAACCATGGACCAGCTTATGCAGGCGCTGAGGGTCATCACATCATCTTCGTCGGCCCCAGGGGGTCGATACGGAGGTAACAAGTCGTCGCAGCCCCGCAGCACCCGAACCAGTTGAACCCTATACTCGGTGGGTGGCATCGGAATACCGTGGAACACGCGGTTGCCCGGTTGAACGATTCTGGCCTTGGCGACATTGATCAACTCGCCGTCCATGAAGTGCAGGAGAGTGCATGGAACGTCGGCAGTGCCCTGCGAAAACATGTAGGGCATCAGGGATGCCCAGTCAAAGGCAAGGAGATGAAGTCATCGACCGAGTGGCTTAGTTACCGTGATGGCGTCGAGCTCGGCTAATGTCGAGGCACCGCCAATGGCGGGCGTGCAAGTGACGGAGGGGCCGCTTGCTGCCGAGGTGCCGGTCGGCGTATTCCTCCCACACCCGGGTGCATTAAGCTCCAATGCCGGCGCCGACGCCGGAGACACCAATGCTGCCTCCGCCGGAGACACCAATGGCGCCGGCGCGTTGTGTAAGTTGTTGCCCGTGAAGCTGGGAATCGGGGGCGGCCCCTGTTGGCCGCCCACAATCCACGCCTGCAGCCCCTCAATCGAGGTAGGCACAATGGCGGTGATCGTCGCTCCCAGTTGGTCTCACACTTGCTCTTCAACTATCTCCGGAATCTGTGCCTCTTGTGCCTTGAGTTCTTGAACCTCACGCTCCTGGCTTTCCAAGCTGGTCTTTCTCTCCTTTCGCCCAGCGTTATAGTAGTCCGACCATTTCGTGGACAAGCCTTTGCCTGCCACACGACCAGCTGACGACGGCTTACTGAACTTATCCTTGTGTTTCATTACGTTCAACGCCCTATTTAAAGTGGTGTCCCAAGGGGAGCTCTGAGACGACCCCATGCTACTGCTTTTAGTGTCCTGCGGAAGGAACATGAACCATTTAGAAATTTGGCTTCATTAATTAGAATGCAACCATATGGAGCTAATTACGCGGGGGTGTATTCCTTACCAGAACAAGCTCAAGCGCCTTGGTCTTCGGATCCGTGGTAAGCTCCTTTGTTACCGGGTCCACCTTGTACCGGGGCCTGATGTAGTTCCTGGTCTGCTTGTCACGGTATTTATCGAAGAGGGGCGGTAGGCCTTAATCGGCACGCTCCGCGTCCTCCTTGTCCCAGATAGGTTCAGCCACTCTGTAACTGCAGGGACCGAGTTTGTGGACTCCTAAGTTCAAGTTCCGCATATCTTTCCCCAACTGACTTGGTTCCGCAGATGCGTTGCTCTCGCACTTGATCTTGAACTCCAGGTAGTCAGCTTCGCTAATCGAAGGATTTGTCTCCTTGATCTTCTGATAACTATCACCTCTTAGAATCCTTCTCTTCACCGCTGCTCTCCAACTAGCCAGGGCCGTGCTCATCTTCGTGAGGGCGGCACTGTTCACTTTATTCCCTGAGAGGCGTGTGTTTGCGAAGTCACCGGGGAACTTGTATCGTTCGTGCAGCTTCGTGAAGAGGAGGTTGCGCAAATTCCCTCGGTCACGATGCCTTAGGTTCTCGGTGTTGATCGAGACGGTTCTCCGGAGAATGCACCCGAGTTGTCTCGCGTACCCACTGACTAATTCTTTGGGCGTTGTTGGATGCCCACTGGAGGACACTTCAGTAAATTCCTCCTTGACGGTGCCGAGCATGTTCAGGCGCCGGTCCTTCCGTTGCCTCTTTGGTTGGCTGCCATCTGTGCATGCGCTGCCATCATCAGTGGTGGCATCCTCGGCGGCACCATCAGTGGTGTCATCCCCGAAGCCACTAGGGGTTGTGTAGTCGGGATCGGTGTCTTCCGCGACATCCTCATAGTGGTGAGGTTCTTCCTCCATCTCCTGGGACAGCTCCCAGAATTGCTTGCCCGAACCGCCGGCCTCATCGTTGTTGGCCATGTTCGCTCTAAATAGGAAAAAGGCTACTAGAGTTATTGGATGAGATTAGGGTAGTACCTATTCTTCAAAAAAGGTGAATAGACTTAACAAAGCAGCAAAAGGAGCAGGAACACAAGGCCATCAACAGTAGGTTGCGGATGACATTAACCAACTGGTTCCATCCCAAACAGCATAGGAAATTTGACCAAACTCACAATCTTGTATCTTGACACCAACTAGTTCTCGAGGGATGTGTCCAGAAAGTTGGTTGCTCTCAAGATCCCAGGTTGTGAGTTTGGTCAAATTTCCTAGGCTATTTGGGATGGAACCTGTCAGTGAATTATTTCTAAGAGATAAGGACAATAAGTTGACCAAATAACCTAATTCTTGGGGAATGTGGCCAAAAAGTTGGTTATTGCCAAGGAACAAGATCTCTAAGTTGACCAAATAACCTAATTCTCGAGGAATGTCGCCAAAAAGTTGGTTATTGTCAAGAACAATTGAGAGATGTTTGTGATATTGCCTAGGTGTTTTGGGATGGAACCTGTTAGTGTGTTGTTGCTAAGGTCCAAGTCCACGTTCTCAAGGTAACCTAGTTCTTGAGGGATGTGTCCAGAAAGTTGGTTGCTGCAAAGATACAAGGCTGTCAGTTTGGTCAAATTGCCTCTGCTATTTGGGATGGAACCTGTTAGTGTGTTGTAGAAAACAAACAACTTCTCTAAGTTCTCAAGATAACCTAGTTCTCGAGGGATGTGTCCAGAAAGTTGGTTGCTCTCAAGATCCAAGGTTGTGAGTTTGGTCAAATTTCCTAGGCAGTTTGGGATGAAACCTGTTAGTGTGCTGTAGCAAAGCCACAACTCCTCTAAGTTCTCAAGATAACCTAGTTGTCGAGGGATGTGTTCAGAAAGTTGGTTGATGTCAAGATACATGCTGATTAATTTTTGTTTCGGTTGAGAGTCGGGCACCTTCTAGGTCAAGAAAATTGGGCATGACCTTTGCTAATTTTCTTGACCTAGGAGTGCCCCATTCTCAACCGAAACGGAAATTAATCAACATTTCAGGAGAAAGGGGCCATTTCACATCAGGAGAAACGCATCATTTCATCTAGCTCATGCCAGGCAATCAAGACACATGCTGATTAATCAAAATTGGGTAATGATAGCAACCCCACAGTTCACAGAGTATTTTCATAAGACTTGATGGATTCAGCTAGAATCAAAAAACGGTGAAATGCTAAAGAAGAGCAATCTGGTCTAATTGATCCCTGGAAATTACAGAATGTTAAACTATGCATGGAAAAACAACAATCAGGACAGGGAAAGTACTATGCAGCTAATAGTCTATAAGCATTGAAACACAGCTAAGGTTACAACCCAGAAGTGATGGTTAACACTTCTAATAAACAGGCAATTTTAAATTATGACACACAATGCCATAATTAATCAAGAGAAAATGGGGTTGGACTCCCTCTGCTCCTTTTTTCCACTGGTTGGCACTTTGACCAATGCCCAACAATTCAACATGGCTACTCCTATCCCACCACACCCGCCTAACCACTACTACTAAACTATGGCTGCTAATCACAAACAAGATCTCATCTACTTACTAATCCACACCACCAGCATATACTACTCATGCATACCTTTGTATAGCACCAGTACCCTACCCAAAGCTCCCCCTCTATGGGGGAACTAACCCAACATTAGCAACAATTAAATATTACAAATAATATGGGCTCAACAACCAAATGCTGCTAAATTTAACTAGGAGACAGTGCCATGCATCAGAGTGTATCTGCACAAGATCTTTCTTCCCTAATATCATATCATCATCCATGGCTTACACCAGACTCATCTTCACTTTTCTCAACAAACATAAACAACACAACCATGTCTCCCTTTCACTCCATCCAACACAATATATACAATGGGCAAAGCAGCCCAGGAGACTAAACAAGCACTAACAAACAAAAGCAGGGATCTGATATGCCCCTCACTAACCAGGATCACACAAACCATTTATAGACACCACCTCTTCCTCTCCCCGTAACCCTGGCCGTGTCTCAAAAATTCAGCCACTACAACCCCATGTCCCTCTACTCATGCTCATCTTCTTTACTGTGGCAACACTAATGTGTATGTAGTACATCAATTAAGTGTAGCAATAGGATTAAATATTTAAATTAACAGCCAATGCAAAACTAATGAAGGTTCAGAATTTTCAATGGGGACTGGCAGAACTAGAGCTGTGTGGTCACGTCATGAGTCTAGTATTGCAGAGCTATCTAGACTCCCGCAATGCCACTTTTCTTCAGTAAAAACAGACTTAGTTGTCCAGAAACTGAATAGGATTTAGTTCAAACGGAACACCTACTTGGATGTGGGATGAAGATGAAGTTACCTAGGGGAGGACGGAGAAGATGGTCTGCTTGTACTTGGGCACCTCCATGAGCACCTTGTCCTGAGTGTATGGTCAAACGGTGAGCAGCTTGTCCTCTGCTTCCCTTCCACCTCTGCAACCTTCACCATGACATAAGAAATACACTGAGAAATGGTGGAGTGTGGTGGTGCAGAGAGAGAGAGAGAGATGTGGTGGTGGAGTGTGCTGCTGGGTTGGGCGAGCCGGAGCGGGGAAGCACCGCCAGAGTGGAGAAGCACAGGAGCCCCGCCGGTGGGGAGGCCCTGTACCTGGAGAGGTCAAGGTCGGGCCGCCCCGCCGGTGGTAGGACCGGCCGCTGCTCGTGCCGCGCCGCCGGTGGCTGGACCGGCTGTTGCTCGCACCGCCCCGCCAGTGGCTAGACCGGCCGCTGCTCGCGCTGCCCCGCCAGTGGCTGGATTGGCTGCGGCTCGCGCTCGAGGGCAGGGGCGGCTAGTGTTCGTGGGGAGGGCAGGGGTAGGGTTCGAGGGGATTTGGGGATTTGGGAGCTGGGAGCGGGCGCGGGCGGACGGCGGCGTGCTCCCGCGGGGGTCGTCGGGTTAGGTGGGGCGAGGTGGATCTGGCGAGGGAGGGAGAGAGGCCAGAGGGAGAGGGGAGTAAGTGGGAGTGGGGGAGGGTTAGCAATGGCGCACCTTTTAGGGGTGCGCTATAAAAATACGTATACCAATGGCGCACCTTCTAGGGGTGCGCCATAAACACCGTGATAGCAATGTCGCACCTTCTCCTGGTGCGCCATTACTATCTTTTTTTTGGATTTTTAGTTGCATTCATTTGTGAATTGGTAAAACATTTATGAATATGAAAAAATATCATCAAATTTGAAAAAATATTCATGCGTTCAAAAAGTGCCCACGAAATTTAAAAATATTCATGAGTTCAAAAAATATTAACAAATTCAATACTTTTTGTGAGTTAGAAATTCAATACCAGAATAAACATAAGTAAAAATTGGTATATCAACGGCGCACCTCCTAGGGGTGCGCCATAAGTACCTTGATAGCAATGGCGCACCTTCTCTTGGTGCGCCATTAGTAGCTTTTTTTACCAGAATAAACATAAATAAAAATAATTAAAATACCAGCAGAAATCACAAGGAAGCCCAAGGTGCTTGTAAATGATGATTTGCAACAAAACAAGAGGGAGAAGAACAAAGGTTCCAAATCCAAGAAGAAAGTGGTCGATACTTCAACTTGGTGATGGAGAAGTTACAAAATATTAAAGGAAGGTAAGTACAGATAACATTAGTCCCCACTTTTTTGAACAAAACAGGTTACTGGATAGAGGACTAGAACAGAAGAAATGTCATTTCCATATGTCGAAATACAATGGAGAAATGAAGACTACAATTTAAATACAATCGATCTTAGCTATCTTTTCAAAATCTTCTCGCCTTTCTTTTTCGCAAATGGAGTTCTTCTCTTGAACGGACGTCCTTTCGGTAGGGTGGTCCTGCTTATTCTTGTGGTGTATGGTACTTCATCGTCGTCGTCTGTTCCATCTTCGGGTCGCCGTACATGTCGAAGTCTTGCTCATTGGCGACTCCATCCATTCCGATGATCTTCCTTTTGCCTCTCCTCACAACAACACGACTGGGCTTTGACGGGTCGGTAATGAAGAAGCATTGGTCCACTTGGGAAGCCAGTACCCATGGCTCATTTTTCGCGGTGACGTTTGCGCTCGCGGTCTTGGATTTGGCTTCGGGTATAACCATGGTGGTGAAATACCGGTCTTCTTTTAGGACGTTCTTGGCCCATCTGACACGGAACATCGGGACCTTCTCTCCAGCATAACTCAGTTCCCAGATCTCCTCGATCCTTCCGTAGTATCTGTCCCTGTCGTTACCGGTGTATGATTCCATCGTTACCCCGGAGTTCTGATAATCATCGCTCTTCATGTCCTTTTCCTCGGTGTAGAATGTGTAGCCGTTGATATCGTACGCCTTATAGGTCATTAGGTTGTGCTCGGCGCCCTGTGACAAGGCGAATATGAGTTTTTCTTCCGCGGAATAATCCTCATGTAAAGGGTATGACAGAAGCTTCTCCTTGAACCAACGCGTGAAACATGAGTTGTGCTCTTTGATTATATCTCCGTCCGTCCTCTGTTGGCCTCGGTCATTGTACGTCTTCTCAATAAAGGTTTTGTGCTCTACCACCCAAGGATCGACCACGTCTATGTGTTGTAGCGCGACTAGGTTTGCTCTTTCAAAGTCGGCGAGTCGACCCTTGAAGTCGACATGCATTTTGCGGCAACCCTTGCAGTGACCCCATCAAGCGAGCCTGCCGAGATGCCTGTTGACGTGCAGACCAACGGGGTTCTCGATGCCTAGATAATTCGTGCAGTAGGAGATGCACTCTTCGGTCAGAAAGCCCTTGGCTATGCTTCCCTCTGGATGTGACATGTTGCGAACGTATCCTTTGATGACACCATTCATCCTTTCGAACGGCATCATGTTGTGCAGGAATGTTGGCCCGAGTTGGATGATATCCTCCACGATATGGACCAGCAGATGCACCATAACGTTGAAGAATGCGGGCAGGAAGTACATCTCAAGCTCGCATAGTATCACCACGATCTCTTCCTATAGCCTTCTGAGTTGCCTCACGCCAACCGACTTCCGAGAGAAGATGTCGAAAAAGTTGCATAGGCCAAATAGCGTTTCACGGACGTGCGCGTCCATGATCCCACGGATTGCAACTGGAAGTATCTGCGTCATCAGCACGTGACAGTTGTGAGACTTCATCCCGCTGAACTTCTGCTTCGCTGAGTCTAGGTATCTGCTTATCTTCCCCGCGTAACCGTAAGGAAGTTTTACTCCTACGAGGCAAGTGAAAAACTGCTCGATCTCCTCCTAACTTAGAGTGAAGCACACGGGAGGGCAGTCATTTCCGATCTTCTTGGCCTTTTTCCCTTTGCGACGACTTTTCGTGTCCTTCGCCTCATCATCATCATCATCATCATTAGTGTGAAGCTCTTCCCTGATGCCCATTGATTTCAAGTCTGCCCTTGCTTTCGGCCCATCTTTGGTCCTCTCTGGCAGGTTGAGCAGGGTACCAAGCAGACTCTCGCACACGTTCTTCGTGATATGCATGACATCAAGGCTATGAGGCACACGAAGGATCTTCCAGTACGGCAAGTCCCAGAAAACAGACCTCGTTTTCCATACCTTCAGCAGCGGCTCTGGCGCCTTTCGCTTCTTTCCCGGCTCTGGCGCCTTTCACTTCTTTCCCGGCGGTGGGCACTCTTTCGAATTTTTCAACAACTCGTCTATTTCCTCGCCGCTCCTCGTACGCGGGCGTCTTCGGGGTTCGGTTTCACCATCAAACAGATCCTTGCGTTTTCTCCATGAGTCATCATCGAGAGGCCACCTTCGATGTCCCATGAACACGGTTTTCGAAGACCCGGGATCTCTATCTAGCTGGTGATACGTTGTGTCATCCATGCACCTGACGCATGCAGAAAATCTGTGGACCACCTGCCCCGCGACATATCCGTAACGGAGATAGTCGTGCACCGCCGTGAGGAGTGCGGTTCTCATAGGGAAATATTCTTTCTCTGCGGCGTCCCACGTATTGGCTGGCGTTTTCCACAACGTGTCTAGCTCCTCTTTCAGCAGCCCCAGATACAGATTGATGTCGTTCCCTGGTTGTTTCGGCCCTTCAATTAGCATACTCATGTGAATGTACTTCCTCTTCATGCACAACAGGGGGGAAGGCTGTACATCCACAAAAACACAGGCCAGGTGCTATGTGTGCATCTCTGGCTGCCAAACAGATTGACTCCATCGGTGCTCGCGCCCAGCACGATGTTCCTTGGATCGTCCCCAAATTCTGGGTGTTCGAAGTTCAATGCTTGCCACTGGCTCGCATCCTTAGGGTGACTCAGCATCTTGTCTTTTTTATTTATCTCCGGATCATTTCTGTCATCTTCTCGCTTCTTCTCCTCCCTATCCGCGTGCCAACGCAGGAGCTTTGCTAGCTTAGGGTCCGCGAAATACCGCTGCAGACGAGGAGTGATCGGAAAGTACCACACCACTTTTCTAGGAGCTTTCTTCCTCTTCTTGTATCGAGTGACGCCGCACATCGGACATATGGTAGACTCCGCGTGCTCATCCCGATAAATGATGCAATTGTTCATGCACACATGGTATTTCACGTGCGGTAAATCCAGAGGACACACGAATTTCTTCGCCTCCTCGAAACTGGTCGGGCACTTGTTCCCCTCGGGAAGACGTTCGTGCCAGAATGACATGTTCTCGTCGAAGCATGCGTCGGTCATGTTGTGTTTTACCTTCATCTCCAGAGCCATGAGCGTTACTTTCAGGCCGGTATCCTCAAGCCTGCATCCTTCATACAATGGAGTAACCGCGTCTATCTCCAGTTGATCCAGCTTGGCTTTCTCTCGGGCAGCAGCTCTTGCGTTACCCGTCTGCTTGACAAGCAGCTCTTGAATATGAGGGTCCTGCACCCAGCCCATCGATGGTCCATCGTCGTCTGCTCCGGCATCTTCATCTTCATGATCATGCCCTTCGTCTTTATCTTCCTCATCATCATGTCCGGCATCTTCTACATGATGACTGTGTCCTGCATCTACTTCGTGATCATGTCCTGGAGATTCTTCGTCTTCTCGCCCACCCTCGCCGCGGTTGTCTTGCTGCCCTTCCTTATTTCTTGCCCGGCTCCCATGGACGACTTCATAATCATCTTCATCACCTTGCCACCGATAGCCATCCATGAAACCACGCAAGAGCAGGTGGTCCCGCACCTGTCCGGAATCCGGGTCCATAAGGCTCTTCAGCTTGCATCTTCGACACGGACATCTTATCTCCGTCTTGTTCTTTTGAAGCATCTCGGCCTTCGCGGAGCTCAAAAACCTATTCATGATGCCTTCGGTCATCGTGCAAACCATGGTCGCCTGCGGGGTAGAGCAAAACGATATTTTAGAACCAAAAAAAATATGGCATGACTTTGCCTAAAAATAGGACCAAAAAGAATGCATAGTGCCAAATTCTCGCCGAAACAGAAATGAATCAACATTCCGGCAAAATATTGGCAACTATCGCATTTCAAATACCGGTACCTGCAAACACAAACATATGCAACACCACAAACATACGTAGATCTAGGCCATAAAAAGAGTGTACGTTGTTGGAGGGAGAAAAAAGTAGATCTAGAACATAAAGAAAGCTTTCCCCTTAGTTACCTATCAAAAAAAGGAAATTTAACCACTTAATTTGGGTGAATCTATGGTGCAAATGAGGTCAGGAGGAGGAGGTAGCCGAGACCAAGCTTGATAGAGGTGGAGAGAATGAAGTGGGGAAAGTGAGTGTGGTAGGTGGCTGTCAAAAATATATAGCTGCTCCCAGGTTACCAATGGCGCACCACCTAAGAATGTGCCATTAGTAACCAGGGTTACTAATGGCGCACCTGGTGCGTGCTGCGCCATTACTAGTATTGAAAAAATTAATATAAAAAAATGTTAGTAGTGGCGCACTAGTGGATAGTGCGCCATTGAGCACTATCCCCTGGTGCGCCACTGCTAACAATTTTTTTATCTTTTTTTTTCAAAACTGGTAATGGCGCACCACACACTAGGTGCGCCATTAGTAATGTGGCCAATAATGGCGTACCTATATCCGGTGCGCCACTGCTATATAGCAGTGGCGCACCACATACATGGTGCGCCATTAATGTCCATATTAGCTATAGCCGTTTTTCTAGTAGTGCAAAATGCACCATTCAAAGCCACATCATCAATTTTCAACCCTTTCTGACTTCATTTGTTATTTTTCATGCATTTACTGATTATTTTGAGTTATAAGACCCTGAAATTGAAAAGCATTTCAAATGAACTCTGAAAAGGTTGAAAGTTGGCATGGTATCATCATTTCATCCACATAGCATGTGCAAGAAAGTTGAGAGGGTTACGGCAAAAACTGGATGCACTTCGTGTACAAAACGGACAATCTCTTTCGAAGTATCAGGATTTCATACGGAAACTCGTCTGTTACAAAGGGATTTCATTTTTTAAAACTTATTTGAACTCTTGACTTTTTGTGTGTTCAAAATGCACCATTCAAAGCCACATCATCAATTTTCAACCCTTTCTGACTTCATTTGTTATTTTTCATGCAATTACTAGTTATTTTGAGCTATAAGACCCTGAAATTGAAAAGCATTTCAAATGAACTCTAAAAAGGTTGAAAGTTGGCATGGTATCATCATTTCACCCACATAGCATGTGCAATAAAGTTGAGAGTTCACGGCAAAAACTGGATGAACTTCGTGTACGAAACGGACAATCTCTTTCGAAGTATCAGGATTTCATACGGAAACTCGTCTGTTACAAAGGGATTTCATTTTTTAAAACTTATTTGAATTCCTGACTTTTTGTGTGTTCAAAATGCACCATTCAAAGCCACATCATCAATTTTCAACCCTTTCCGACTTCATTTGTTATTTTTCATGTATTTACTGATTATTTTGAGCTATAAGACCCTGAAATTGGAAAGCATTTCAAATGAACTCTGAAAAGGCTGAAAGTTGGCATGGTATCATCATTTCACCCACATAGCATGTGCAACAAAGTTGAGAGGGTTACGGCAAAACTAGATGCACTTCGTGTACAGAACGGACAATCTGTTTCGAGATATCAGGGTTTCATATGTTAACTCGTCTGTTACAACAGGCATTTCAAATGAACTACGAAAAGGTTGAAAGTTGGCATGGTATGACCATAATAGTTGTGGAGAGAAAGTCTTCACTTTTTCTTCACTTGTGTCCTTTGCTTATTGCGCCGTAACAATGGATAATCTTCATCGTTTATCAGGATGCTTGGGTCAGCCTTGACTTTGAAGGGAGGAATTTCATGAAACTTTTCATAATCTTCAGACATGTCTGTCTTGCCCTCCACTCCCACGATGTCCCTTTTTCCTGAAAGAACTATGTGGCGCTTTGGCTCATCGTATGATGTATTCGCTTCCTTATCTTTTCTTTTTCTCGGTTTGGTAGACATGTCCTTCACATAGATAACCTGTGCCACATCATTGGCTAGGACGGACGGTTCGTTAGTGTACCCAAGATTATTCAGATCCACTGTTGTCATTCCGTACTGTGAGTCTACCTGTACCCCACCTCCTGACAGATTGACCCATTTGCACTTAAACAAAGGGACCTTAAAATCATGTCCGTAGTCAAGTTCCCATATGTCCACTGTTGGGTAACGTAGCAGAAATACAAAATTTTCTACGCATCACCAAGATCAATCTATGGAGTAATCTAGCAACGAGGGGAAGGGGAGTGGATCTACATACCCTTGTAGATCGCGATGCGGAAGCGTTGCAAGAACGCGGATGAGGGAGTCGTACTCGTAGCGATTCAGATCGCGGTTGATTCCGATCTAAGCACCGAAGAACGGTGCCTCCGCGTTCAACACACGTCCAGCCCGGTGACGTCTCCCACGCCTTGATCCAGCAAGGAGAGAGGGAGAGGTTGGGGAAGACT
This sequence comes from Aegilops tauschii subsp. strangulata, assembly GCF_002575655.3. Lineage (NCBI taxonomy): Eukaryota > Viridiplantae > Streptophyta > Magnoliopsida > Poales > Poaceae > Aegilops > Aegilops tauschii. The sequence continues at coordinate 646,264,861 of NC_053041.3, read as the reverse complement.
CCATACAGCAGCAGCACGACGGCGTGGTGGTGATGGAGGAGCGTGGCAATCCCGCAGGGCTTCGCCAAGCACCGCGGGAGAGGAGGAGGAGGGAGAGGGGTAGGGCTGCGCCGAAAGAGATACGTTCTCGTGTGTCTTGGGCAGCCCAAACCTCAACTATATATAGGGGGGAGGGGGCTGCGCCCCCCTCTAGGGTTCCCACCCCAAGAGGAGGCGGCCAGCCCTAGATCCCATCCAAGGGGGGCGGCCAAGGGGAGGAGAGGGGGGGCGCCACTAGGGTGGGCCTCAAGGCCCATCTGGACCTAGGGTTTGCCCCCTCCCACTCTCCCATGCGCTTGGGCCTTGGTGGGGGGCGCACCAGCCCACCTGGGGCTGGTCCCCTCCCACACTTGGCCCACGCAGCTTTCTGGGGCTGGTGGCCCCACTTGGTGGACCCCCGGGACCCTCCCGGTGGTCCCGGTACATTACCGATATCACCCGAAACTTTTCCGGTGACCAAGACAGGACTTCCCATATATAAATCTTTACCTCTGGACCATTCCGGAACTCCTCGTGACGTCCGGGATCTCATCCGGGACTCCGAACAACATTCGGTAACCACGTACATACTTTCCCTATAACCCTAGCGTCACCGAACCTTAAGTGTGTAGACCCTACGGGTTCGGGAACCATGCAGACATGACCGAGACGTTCTCCGGTCAATAACCAACAGCGGGATCTGGATACCCATGTTGGCTCCCACATGTTCCACGATGATCTCATCGGATGAACCACGATGTCGGGGATTCAATCAATCCCGTATGCAATTCCCTTTGTCTATCGGTATGTTACTTGCCCGAGATTCGATCGTCGGTATCCCGATACCTTGTTCAATCTCATTACCGGCAAGTCTCTTTACTCGTTCCGTAACTCACATCATCCCGTGATCAACTCCTTGGTCACACTGTGCACATTATGATGATGTCCTACCGAGTGGGCCCAGAGATACCTCTCCGTTTACACGGAGTGACAAATCCCAGTCTCGATTCGTGCCAACCCAACAGACACTTTCGGAGATACCTATAGTGCACCTTTATAGTCACCCAGTTACGTTGTGACGTTTGGTACACCCAAAGCATTCCTACGGTATCCAGGAGTTGCACAATCTCATGGTCTAAGGAAATGATACTTGACATTAGAAAAGCTCTGAGCAAACGAACTACACGATCTTGTGCTAGGCTTAGGATTGGGTCTCGTCCATCACATCATTCTCCTAATGATGTGATCCCGTTATCAACGACATCCAATGTCCATGGTCAGGAAACCGTAACCATCTATTGATCAACGAGCTAGTCTCCTAGAGGCTTACTAGGGACATGGTGTTGTCTATGTATCCACACATGTATCTGAGTTTCCTATCAATACAATTCTAGCATGGATAATAAACGATTATCATGAATAAGGAAATATAATAATAACCAATTTATTATTGCCTCTAGGGCATATTTCCAACATCCACTATGTAACCATAATATGTGTCCTTTCCCCTCTTGGTTGCTGCATCAAAGCGGACACCGTTGTTTTGGTTGGTGCTCCTTTGATCTTGGGCGATCGTGTAAAATGTATTCCCATTTATCTCGTATCCTTTGTAAGTCAATACAGTCGAAGATGGTCCCCTGGACGACGAGTACAGCTCATCACAAACAGTGTGGTCACCTCTGAGACGTGTTTCCAACCAACTGCTGAAAGTTCTGATGTGTTCACATGTAATCCAGTCGTCGCACTGCTCTGGGTGTTTGGAGCGCAGACTGTTCTTGTGTTCATCGACATACGGGGTCACCAAGGTAGAGTTCTGTCGAACTATGTAGTGTGCTTGAGACCAAGAATGCCCGTCCCTACATATTATTGAGTCCCCTCCAAGCGTGCCTTTTCCAGTCAGTCTCCCCTCATACCGCGATTTAAGGAGACCTATCTTCTTAAGGCCAGGAATGAAGTCAACACAAAACCCAATGACATCCTCTGTTTGATGGCCCATGGAGATGCTTCCTTCTGGCCTAGCAACGTTACTGACATATTTCTTTAGGACTCCCATGAACCTCTCAAAGGGGTACATATTGTGTAGAAATACGGGGCCCAGAATGACAATCTCGTCAACTAGATGAACTAGGACGTGCGCCATGATATTGAAGAAGGATGGTGGGAACACCAGCTCGAAACTGACAAGACATTGCGCTACATCACTCATTAGCCTTGGTATGATTTCTGGATCGATCACCTTCTGAGAGATTGCATTGATGAATGCACATAGCTTCACAATGGCTAATCGGACGTTTTCTGGTAGAAGCCCCCTCAATGCAACCGGAAGCCGTTGCGTCATAATCACGTGGCAGTCATGAGACTTTAGGTTCTGGAACTTTTTCTCTGGCATATTTATTATTCCCTTTATATTCGACGAGAAGCCAGCCGGGACCTTCATACTAAGCAGGCATTCAAAGAAGATTTCCTTCTCTTCTTTGGTAAGAGCGTAGCTGGCAGGAACTTCATACTGCTTTGGAGGCATGCCGTCTTTTTCGTGCAAACTTTGCAGGTCCTCCGGTGCCTCAGCTGTATCTTTTGTCTTCCCATACATGCCCAAGAAGCCTAGCAGGTTCACGCAAAGGTTCTTCGTCACGTGCATCACGTCGATCGAAGAGCAGACCTCTAGGTCTTTCCAGTAGGGTAGGTCCCAAAATATAGTTTCTTCTTCCACATGGGTGCGCGTCCCTCAGCGTCATTCGGAACAGCTAGTCCGCCGGGACCCTTTCCAAAGATTACGTGTAAATCATTGACCATAGCAAGTACGTGATCACCGGTACGCACGGCAGGCTTCTTCCGGTGATCTGCCTCGCCTTTGAAATGCTTGCCTTTCTTTCGACATTGATGGTTGGTCGGAAGAAATCGACGATGGCCCAGGTACACATTCTTCCTGCATTTGTCCAGGTATATACTTTCGGTGTCAGCTAAACAGTGCTTGCATGCGCGGTATCCCTTGTTTGTCTGTCCTGAAAGGTTACTGAGAGCGGGCCAATCGTTGATGGTTACAAACAGCAACGCGTGCAGGTTAAATTCCTCCTGTTTCTGCTCATCCCACGTACGTACACCGTTTCCATTCCACAGTTGTAAAAGTTCTTCAACTAGTGGCCTTAGGTACAGATCAATGTCGTTGCTGGGTTGCTTAGGGACTTGGATGAGAACTAGCATCATAATGAACTTCGGCTTCATGCACATCCAAGGAGGAAGGTTATACATACATAGAGTCATGGGCCAGGTGCTGTGATTGCTGCTCTGCTCCCCGAAAGGATTAATGTCATCTGCGCTTAAACCAAACCATACGTTCCTTGGGTCACCTGCAAACTTAGCCCAGTACTGTCTCTCAACTTTTCTCCACTGTGACCCGTCAACAGGTGCTCTCAACTTCTCGTCTTTCTTACGGTCCTCACTGTGCCATCGCATCAACTTGACATGCTCTTTGTTTCTGAATAATCGTTTCAACCGTGGTATTATAGGAGCATACCACATCACCTTCGCAGGAACCCTCTTCCTGTGGTGCTCGCCGTCAACATCACCAGGGTCATCTCGTCTGATCTTATACCGCAATGCACCGCATACCGGGCATACGTTCAAATCCTTGTACGCACCGCGGTAGAGGATGCAGTCATTAGGGCATGCATGTATCTTCTGCACCTCCAATCCTAGAGGGCATACGACCTTCTTTGCTGCGTACATACTGTCGGGCAATTCGTTATCCTTTGGAAGCTTCTTCTTCAATATTTTCAGTAGCTTCTCAAATCCTTTGTCAGGCACAGCATTCTCTGCCTTCCACTGCAACAATTCCAGTACGGTACCGAGGTTTGTGTTGCCATCTTCGCAATTGGGGTACAACCCTTTTTTGTGATCCTCTAACATGCGATCGAACATCAGCTTCTCCTTTTGACTTTCGCATTGCGTCCTTGCATCTACAATGACCCAGCGGAGATCATCATCATCGGGCACATCGTCTGGTTCCTCTTGATCTTCAGCAGCTTCCCCCGTTGCAGCATCATCGGGCACATCGTCTGGTTCCTCTTGATCTTCAGCAGATTCCCCCGTTGCAGCATCACTGTATTCAGGGGGCACATAGTTGTCATCGTCCTCTTCTTCTTCGCCGTCTTCCATCATAACCCCTATTTCTCCGTAGTGTGGCATGAAACCCTTGTAAAGCAGGTGGGTGTGAAGGATTTTCCGGTCAAAGTAAGACTTCGTATTCCCACATTTAGGGCATGGACAACACATAAAACCATTCTGCTTGTTTGCCTCAGCCACTTCGAGAAAATCATGCACGCCCTTAATGTACTCGGAGGTGTGTCTGTCACCGTACATTCATTGCCGGTTCATCTGCGTGCATTATATATAATTATGTGTGTCAAAAGTAAGAAAATTAGACAAGTATCTATGTAAAGTAATAAATTTTTTTCTTTCAAAAAGAAGATAAGAACAAGAGGCTCACCATGGTGGTGCCGGCGACGAGATCGGCGCGGGCGATCGACGGCGGTGAAGTCGGGGACGGGGCGTGACAGACCGCTAATATAAACCTAGAAAAATCTCTGGAAAAATGGAGCTCGGAGATCGAGCTTCGAGAGGAGAAAGCTTAACTAGTGTGGCTCGGGCATTTCATCGAACACCTCATGTGCATAGGAGGTGAGATAGAGCACCCAATGCCCTCCCCCTCGCCGGCCAGGAAAAAACAGAGCACTGTGGAGTGCTCTGCCGCGGCGATGGGGTATATATAGGCAACTCATTTGTCCCGGTTCTTGGCTCAAACCGGGACTAAAGCTCCACCTTCTGTCCCGGTTCGAGCCACGAACCGAGACCAATGGCTGTGGGCCAGGAGCGAGGCCCTTTGGTCCCGGTTCGTGCCTAGAACGGGGACAAATGGGTCCACACGAGCCGGGACCAATGCCCACGAGGCCCCGGCCGGCCCCCTGGGCTCACGAACCGGGTCGAATGCCCAACATGGGTCCCGGTTCGTGCAGAACCGGGACTAATCGGCTGGCCAGACCCGAACCAAAGCCCTGTTTTCTACTAGTGATGTAATAGAAAATTGACCCGGCGGTGCAGGCGCACCTTGGCCCTCTAGAGGGAGGGAATGGGGCGGGGAGTCCTCTGGGCGGATTTGTTTCTTTCAGCCCAGAGAAAAGACGACGTCACCCCATACTTTCAACGCCCAACACACACCAGCTTGTGAGCAACGGAAAAATGAGTCGGAGTTATTACGAGTGAAAGGAAATAAATGGCTCGGTGTCTAACCGAGTTGAATGAAGAGGAAAAATAAAAAAAATATGTGAAAGGAAATTTTTTGCATCCATCATAGTCGACCCTAACTCACATGACGAGTTTATAAGAGGGGAAACGATTTGCATTGACCCAAATAGAATGAATAAAATTGTCATGATGACGTGAAAACAATGTAAAAATGTCCTGGCGTCCGACTGCATGACCTCTATAGCGAAGCCGGAAAAAGGGGCATGACATTCCATACATTTGTCCATTGAAGTGTGTGGCATTACACCAACATAGATGTCCCGTCCAAGAGGGTATGAGATAGAACGTCATATTGCAGCTTTTCGTGTAATAGAAAAATGACTATGCGGTTTAGGACCAACTTGGGCCTATGGAGGGAGGGAAGGAGTGGAGAGAAGTACTCCGGGCGGATTTGTTTCTTACAGGCTAGAGAAAAGACGACGTCACCATATACTTTTGGCGCCCAACACACACAATCTTTTGAGCAAATAAATAATGAGTCGGAGTTAGAACAAGCGGAAGGAAATAAATGGTTTGGTGCCGGTCGGAGTGGAACGAAGAGAAAAAATAAAAATCTTTATTTACACTAGTCCGTGTGAAAGGGGAAATTTGGAGCTCGCACGAATACTATATAAGTAAGAGAGAAAAGATTTTCGTCGACTCAAATAGAATGAACCAAGGTAAATGAAAAATGGCATCAAGATGCAAAAAAGACTTACATCGCTCCGTACTTCTAGTACGGACATGCACGAGTTAACAGCGACCTAGGGTTACATGCTGCTGGACCAAACCCGGCCAGAAGTACGTCACGACCGCTTTTTGCCTCGACAGGCCAGCATAGCTAGTGCTAGCTTTGCGTCGTCGGCGATACATGGTTGAACGTCTCGCTATTTAAGCCGCGAGGTGTCTACCGAAACGAGCGGTGTGGTACTAAAATACTACTGGCAGGCAGCGTCGGCGGTGCGCTCGTCTTCGGCCCACCGGTGGCTAAGCGCCCTGGTCTTCGCGTCTTCGGCCCACCGGCTATGCTGGAACGGATGGATTTCGCATAACGAGCACTGCGCGTGCGAGGTCTCCAACCAAGGAATCAACAGTCTGAAGCCGTACGCAACCACCCTCAATCAAAAAGAAAAAAAGAAGAAGCCGTACGCAACCCGGGAACCAGTTGAGCCAGCTATCGCTAATGTACTTTGATCATTTGATGAAGTAGCATAATTATGACACGTACATAGTAACCAAGTTGATTTCCCCTAAAAAAGAAAAACAAGTTCTGTTCTGTACTAAATGAAGCAGGTTCACCAATTGATGCTCTCGTCCGTCCGTCCGTCCGTCCGTCTAGTCTCCGTTGGCCTTAGAACCATGGCAGCGCGGCGGATCTCGGCCCTTGTCCATGGGATGGCTCCATTTTTAGATGGTTCTTTCCATTTTGTTCGGGTTTCTGTCCTGTTAAGGAAGGCTAGACGGTGGGGGCTCCTTAAAAATGGAATAATTTTCTCCCTGCCTGGCCCCTTTCGATTGTCGGAATGTGTGTGGAGGTCTCCGGCGTATCTCACAGGATTCGTCTGATGATTGTCTTTGATGATCTATTCGGGTCCGGCCTTCGTTCGTTTTATCTTCATGTTGGATCCTTCCGATCTACCCATCTTTTCATCGGTGGTTGTTACTGTTCTGGTGTGCTGGTCTTATGAGGACTTAACACGACGACTTCTCGACTGTCTATTTCAGCAAGTTTGCCCGTCTCCGGCAAGGGAGGGTCAATGACAGCGGTGCGCTTTTGGCTCGCTTCAGTGCTTGTAGTTGTCGCTTGGTAGCCTACTGATCTAGATATAATTTTTATTATTTCTAGTGTTTGTTATACTACCATGATTTAATATCAATGGATCGGAAATTTTCCCACAACAATAAAACAGCCCACATGTAGCAACAATTTCAACCTATCAATTATATAGGCGGACTTATATTATCTTGTAGTATTAAACTTCACTAGCTGCTTTCCTGAGAAACATCTGAATGATCTCTGTTAATGATACAACTCTCTAAACTATTCATATGGTCCGCACTGTCTCAACGAACTGTTCTTTACAGCATAAGGGTTAGTTTGTTGACCTTGAAACTTCTCTGATTCCAACTAACAACATTGAAAAATATTCAGTAGAACACACTGTAAGTCAAAATAAGTTCCAATACAATATAGTAAAAAGTACAGTTTCGTGCTTACACTACAATCCACAAAAGAAGGGAAAATTCTTTAAATTCCTCTTCTGTAGCAACGTCATCTTCAGTGATCATCTCTTCCCATGTCCCCTGGGATCGTCTTTGGTGTCAGATTAATCAGCCACTTCGTCTGTATACACACAACATGGTTGGCATGGAATTCATCTCTTCCCTGCATCACTTCCCTAGAAGTCGGCGCCCCTCATCTACGGCCATTTGTGTGCCTATTTTTCTGAAAGGGAAGACATTCACACTTCCTAGCATGATAATTAGCGATCCTCAAATATCATAATAGAAAACATATTATTATTTTTATAAATGAAGGAGGACCCCCGGCCTCTGCATCTGGACGATCCATGCAGACACTTTATTAATTATTCACACAAGACCTTACAAAGTTATACATCAGTAATCACTAAGACTAAAGCCACCTTCTAGGCAACATCTGCCGCTACTCCTATCCAGTTGATGAAGGGATGCTGATAGTCTGGGCCTAGTACCAAACAGAGGTCGCACCCAAACCTAGCATCTAAGACCTAAGGTCCCAACCAGGACGCCTGCCGGGTATGGGGCACCCACCAGTCCGGTGCACTCCTCAACCAGGACACCTGCCGGGTATGAGGCCGCCGCAGCCACCTGCCACCAATCCATCTTCAGTACTGTACTGATGCATCTACCTTGCCCGGTCTAGCTGCCATCGGCGCCACCACGGTGCCACACAACGGCACCATCTTGCACGTATCCATCCACACGCGCCCGTCGCCGAAACTCCACAGCGCCATGCCGCCGGGGTCCGTCGTCGGCCTTGCGGTAGACGAAACACCGCTCCTCCTCGTCCCCTCCAGCCAGCTCTTGCTTCAAAACGATGCCCTCAGGAGGGAGCACGATACCGAAGGCCTCGTCATTGTCCGATCCGGTAGACCCTGATCTAGTGTTTCCCCCGAACATCTCGATCATGTTGACGCAGTTTGCAACAACGATGCCTCAACAGGGGGCGTCGGAGACGCCGTTATCGTCCGCCATGACCGAAGTCGACGCGATTTTCACCGGATGTAGCGCCACCATGATCTCGCCCCTGACTGGATGCGAACACACCCTCGCCATGTAGACGTATGGTGTCGTTGTAAAGCCGATTGAGGACCACCGGCCGCCCCACCCCGGCCCCATCATGCGCCGCCGGCCAGCCATAGCCGAACCACGACGAATCTGGCCGGGACGCCAGATCCACGGCCACCGCCGCTGCCCATCGCAGTAGCGGAGAATCCCACCGGAGGACCTCGCCAGTCCTGGCTTCGCCGGCTACCGCCGCACAGCCAGGACGCCGCCGTGGCTACAGCACGAAGACACCCCGCACGAGGCGCCCCAGCCGCTTGATGGGAGATCCGTCGCTTCCCTCCTGCCCTACCCCTTTATGCGTCGGGCGCCGCCACCACCGCGGCCAGTGCCGTCTGCAGCGGCGGCAGAGATCTGCCTTTTGGAGGGTTGGCGGCGCGAGGAGTTGATCCCCCTGGCGTCACCCTGGGCGGCGGCGCGAGGGGGTCGGGAGGGAGGGAGGGAGTCTATGGACAGAGTTGTGGCTGCCTGAGCAAGAAAACACGGCAAAGCCTACAAAAGCTTGTGTCTTGGGACAGTCCCACAGTCCATCATATTCATCAACCCTGCTGAATTGAATGGTTAAACAATTTGTGTTCATATTCTTATTAAGTGCCACTAAACATCACAAATCAAAAGGATAAATGGAAGATTATAATCTAGCACTCAGTAAAATATATATTGTCATCAGCTGTGCAAAAGGTTAGTTCATCGATTAGCATCAAGAAGTATAAAAGAAAGGTATTTCCTTTCTGATGAAGTCGAATACACACCGAAAAAATCAACAACAAAATATGCTTGGTAGTGCCATTGATTTCATGAAACCAATGGTCAAGCACCTCCATACAAGGTTGGCACAGTAGGTACCATATATAAGGGAGTGAAATGCGGTTAAACATGTCCTCACAGTACCATTGACTAAATCATATCTCTTGGATCCTATCATTACTAGTAGAATGCCCGTGCATTGCTACAGGCTACAATGCATATAAATGCATCAAACAAATAATTAAGCTAGTCTCTATGGTCGAAGGTCATTTCTAGTGGGCTAGTGGGCTACCCAATATCCGGCCGTCTCGTTGATCCAGGTTCACCCAAATCCATCCCAATGTGTGTGTGTGGGGGGGGGGTGGTGGGGATGTGGTTGTCCGGATTATCCACCAATTTATTTCTAACATGCATTCCGAACAGAAAAGACCCCACCCCATGACAGACCCTTCCCTTTTCTTGTTGAACCCTCCCCTCATCGCTCGGTTTTCCGCTGTGGCGGGTCTCGCTGGAGCCCTCTCCTTTAAAACTGGATGACGCCTGCCTCACCTTCGCCATGACGTCCTCTGTTCTTCACATTGTACTTCCCCATGGGCCGCGAAGGAGGAGTCCCCTGCCAACCGTTCTGCTCTCCTCCCTGACCACCTCCTCTCCCCCCTGTCCATGTTGATCCGCCACCGCCATCAAGGGCTAGGAGGCGTGCGTTGCCCGTGACGCGGCCAAGCCAAGAAGACAAATCTGATGTCTTCCGAGCCATTCACACTTTGTAACATAAAGTTGAATATTGTGTTGGGGAACGTAGTAATTTCAAAAAAATTCCTACGCACACGCAAGATCATGGTGATGCATAGCAACGAGAGGGGAGAGTGTTGTCTACGTACCCTCGTAGACCGTAAGCGGAAGCGTTATATCAACGCGGTTGATGTAGTCGAACGTCTTCACGATGCGACCGATCCAAGTACCGAAAGCACGACACCTCCGAGTTCTGCACACGTTCGGCTCGGTGACGTCCTCGCCTTATCGATCCAGCAAGAGGGGCGAAGTAGTAGATGAGTTCCGGCAGCACGACGGCGTGGTGATGGTGTTGGTGAAGAACAATCTCCGCATGGCTTCGCCTAAGCACTATGAAAACTATGACGGAGGATAAACTAGAGGGGACGGGGTTGCCGGCACACGGCTTGGTGTTTCTTGATGTGTCTTGGGTGATAGCCCTACCCCTCTATTTATATGTTGAGCCGGCCCCTGGACTCTGCGCTTTTCAAAAAGCTCGTGGGCTTTCCCCCATTGCATTATGGGGTAGGCCCAGAGATACCTCTCCAACAATCGGAGTGACAATTCCTAATCTCAAAATACGCTAACCCAACAAGTACCTTTGAAGACACCTGTAGAGCACCTTTATAATCACCAAATTACGTCTCGCTATTTAACCCGCGAGGTGTCTACGGAAACGAGCGGTGTGGTACTAAAATACTACTGGCACGCAGCCTCAACCGAGTGGTGCGCTCGTCTTCGGCCCACCAGTGGCAAAGTGCCCTGGTCTTCGCGTCTTCGGCCCACCGGTGGCTAAGCGCCCTGGTCTTCGCGTCTTCGGCCCACCGGCTAAGCTGGAACGGATGGATTTCGCATAACGAGCACTGCGCGTGCGAGGTCTCCAACCAAGGAATCAACCGTACGCATCCACCCTAAAAAAAAAGTCGTACGCAACCAGGGAACCCGTTGAGCCAGCTACAGCTAATCTACTTTTGATAGTTTGAAGTAGCATAATTCTGACACGTACATAACCAAACTCGTAGTATGAAACTTCAAATTTTGCATCCAGCAACCAACAATCCACATGTACATACGATTCCTCTACCTCCCACCTGTCTGTCTAGTCTCCGTTGGCCTTAGAACCATGGGGCGCGGTGGATCTTGGCCCTTATCCACGGGATGGCTCCATTTTTAGATGGTTCTTTTCGTTTTGTTCGGGTTTCTGTCCTGCTAAGGAAGGCTAGACCACCCGCAAAAAAAAGGAAGGCTAGACGGTGGGCGCTCCTTGAACATGGAATAATTTTCTCATCGCCTGGCCCGTTTCGATTGTCGGAAGGCGCGTGGACTATGGAGGTATCCGGCGTATCTCACAGGATCCGTCCGATGATTTTCTTTGATGGATCTATTCCGGTTCGGCCTTCGTTCCTTTTATCTTCATGTTGGATCCTTTCGATCTATGCATCTTTTCAACGGTGGTTTTTACTGTTCTGGTGCGCTGGTCCTATGAGGACTTAACACGACGACTTCTCGACTGTCTATTTCAGCAAGTTTGCCCAGCTTTGGCAAAGGAGGGGCAATAAGAGTGGTGCGCCTTTGTCTCGCTTCAGTGATTGTAGTTGTCGCTTGGTCGTCTACGGACCTGGATGTAATTTTTATTATTTCTAGTGTTTGTTATACTACATGATTTAAGATCAATAGATCGGAAGTTTTCCCGCAAAAAAAGAACAGCCCACATGTAGCAACAATTTCAACCTATCAATCATATAGGTGAGCTTTTATTATCTTGTACTACTACACTACACAAGCTGCTTTCCTGAGAAACATCTAGATGATCTATGTTAATGATCAGCCTTCAGTCATCTGCAAGATCATCATGTCCCATAGAACCCCGTCTCCCCATTCTCACTCATCTCTCCCTCCCGTACCAAGCCACAACCGCCACCCCTCCTCCTCTCGTGGCAGTCCCGCCGCCGCCGGCACCACCTCAGTTCCCGGTGAGCGGAGATCGGTGGCGCTAAGGAAGGCCAGACGGCAGGGGCTTCACTTTTTGATGGTTCTTTCCGTTTTATTAGGGTTTCTGCCCTGCTAAGGAAGGCAAAACGGCGTGGGCTCCTTGAACATAGAATAATTTTCTCCCGCCCTGGCCCGTTTTAATTGTCGAAGGCCTGTAGGACCAACTTGGCCCTATGGAGGGAGGGAAGGGGTGGAGAGAAGTACTCCAGTCGGATTCGTTTCTTTCAGGCCAGAGAAAAGACAACGTCACTGCATACTTTTGGCACCAAACACACACGATCTTGATCTTGTGAGCAAATAGAAAATGAGTCGGAGTTGGTCCGAGCGGAAGGAAATGAATGTAGCAACAATTTCAACCTATCAACCATATAGGTGAGCTTTTATTATCTTGTACTACTACACTACACTAGCTGCTTTCCTGAGAAACATCTGGATGATCACTGTTAATGATCCAACTCTCTAAACTATTCATATGGCCCACACAGTCTCAACGAACTGTTCTTTACAACATAAGGGTTTGTTTGTTGACCTTGGAACTTCTCTGATTCCAACTAACAACATCGATGAAATATTCAGTGAAACACACTGCAAGTCAAAATAAGTTCCAATAGAATATAGTAAAAAGTACGGTTTCGTGCTTACACCAAAATCCACAAAAGAAGGGAAAATTCTCTGTATTCCTCTTCTGTAGCAACGTCATCTTCAGTAATCATCTCTTCCCATGTCCCCCGGGATCGTCTTCAGTGTCAGATCGATCAGCCTCTTCGTCTGTATACACACAACATGGTTGGCATGGAATTCATCTCTTCCCTGCATTACATCCCTAGAAGTTGCCGCCCCTCATCTGCGGCCATTTGTGTGCCTATTTTTCTGAAAGGGAAGACATTCACACTTGCTAGCATGATAATTAGCGATCCTCAAATATCATAATAGAAAACATATGGACGAAATTAGTTCTTCACATGAGTCTATGGACAGAGTTGTGGCTGCTTGAGCATGAAAACACGGCGAAGCCCACAAAAGCTTGTGTCTAGGGAAAGTCCCACAGTCCAGAATATTCATCAACCCTGCTGAATTGAATGATTAAACAATTTGTGTTTATATTCTTATTAAGTGCAACTAATTATCACAAACCAAAAGGTTAAATGGAATATTATAATCTAGCACTCAGTAAAATATATACTGTCATCAGCTGTGCAAAAGATAGTTCATCGATTAGCATCAAGAGGAACAAAAGAAAGGTATTTCATTTCCGATGAAGTCAAATACACACCGAAAAAATCAACAACAAAATACGCTTGGTTGTGCCATTGAGTTCATGAAACCAATGGTCAAGCACCTCCATACAAGGTTGGCACATTAGGTACCATATATAAGGGGGTGAAATGTGGATAAACATATCCTCACACTACCATTGACTAAATCATTTCTCTTGGATCCTATCTTTACTAGTAAATGCTCGTGCGCTGTTACGTGCTACAATGCATATAAATGCATCAAACAAATAATTAAGCTAGTCTCTATGGTCGAAGCTCATTTCTCCCACGTGTGTCTGAGCGTGTTCGGACATCAAAGGGGCATCTAGTGGGCTCCCCAATATTCAACCGTCTCGATGATCCAGGTTCACCCAAATCCAACCCAATGTGGGGGGGGGGGGATGTGGTTGTCCGGATTATCCACCAATTTATTTCTAACATGCGTTCCGAACAAAAAGACCCTACCCCTTGACAGACCCTTCCCTTTTCTTGTTGAACCCTCCCCTCACCGCTCGGTTTTCTGTTGTGGCAGGACATTTCTCGCTGGAGCCCTCTCCTTTAAAACTGGATGACGCCCGCCTCACCTTCGCCGTGCCGTCCTCTCTTCTTCACATTGTACTTCCCAATGGGCCGCGAAGGAGGAGTCCCCTGTCAACCGTTATGCTCTCTGCCCTGACCCCATCCCCCCTGTCCATGTTGATCCGCCACCGCCATCAAGGGCTAGGAGGCGTGCGCTGCCATGACGCCACCAAGCCAAGAACACAGATATGTTGTCTTCCGAGCTATTGCCACTTTGTAACAAAAGTTGAATGTCTGCATTACCACGAAAGAAAAATATGATGTCCCTTGTTGGGCATGCACATTAGACACGACCATGTGTTTTATTAACTCTTTAAGCAACAAATAAATGAATTTACCCTCCTATCTTAACCAAACATTTGTATGACTTGAAGAAAAAAAATATGAACTGCTCACTCATGCAATTTGCTGCAAAGCCATCTCTAATGAAATGTAATTTGACACATTTTATAAATTAAGAAATTTATTTTGCTCAGAGCCGTAACTAGACTGGCCAACCCCAACCCCCATCTCTCTGACTATCGACCCTCACTCTTATCACAAAATTCACTACTAAGCAAGCTAGTGATCGACGCCGCCATGGCAGGCCAGCAACAAAGGAGAAGGGCGGCAACTGCCTTCCCTTCTTAGTGCTGGTACCACCTTTCCATCAAATCAAATTGAAGGTATTGACAAAACATTACGCACTTAGGACTTAGGAGTAATATAATTGGATCCACCCCCTCTCTTTCTGTCTCATCTCTCTCAATTTAAATATATAACCATGTAAATTGTGACTCTCTCTCTCTCTCTCTAGATAGATAGATAGAGACAATGGCATTGTGTGTGTGTGTGTCTTCGATGGAGACAATGGCATTGTGTGTGTGTGTGTGTCTTTGATGGAGACAATGGCACAACCATGGCAGTGTGTTGTCGTCATGGAGATCGCATAAGGTGTACACAATGGATTATGTGTGTGTGTGTGTGTGTGTGTGTCTTCGATCGAGAAAATGGCACAGCCATGGCATTGTGTTGTCGTCATGGATATCGTGAAGGAAATATGCCCTAGAGGCAATAATAAAGTTATTATTTATTTCCTCATATCATGATAAATGTTTATTATTCAAGCTAGAATTGTATTAACCGGAAACGTAATACATGTGTGAATACATAGACAAACATAATGTAACTAGTATGCCTCTACTTGACTAGCTCATTGATCAAAGATGGTTGAGTTTCCTAGCCATAGACATGAGTTTTCATTTGATTAACGGGATCACATCATTAGGGGAATGATGTCATTGACTTGATCCATTTCGTTAGCTTAGCACTTGATCGTTTAGTTTACTGCTATTGCTTTCTCCATGACTTATACATGTTCCTATGACTATGAGATTATGCAACTCCCGAATACCGGAGGAACACTTTGTGTGCAACCAAACGTCACAACGTAACTAGGTGATTATAAAGGTGCTCTACAGGTGTCTCCGATGGTGTTCGTTGAGTTGGCATAGATCGAGAATAGGATTTTTCACTCCGATTGTCGGAGAGGTATCTCTGGGCCCTCTCGGTAATGCACATCACTATATGCCTTGCAAGCAATGTGACTAATGAGTTAGTTACGGGATGATGCACTACGGAACGAGTAAAGAGACTTGCCGGTAATGAGATTGAGCTAGGTATTGACATACCGATGATCGAATCTCGGGCAAGTAACATACTGATGACAAAGGGAACAACGTATGCTGTTATGCGGTTTGACCAATAAAGATCTTCGTAGAATATGTAGGAACCAATATGAGCATCCAGGTTCCACTATTGGTTATTGAACAGAGACTAATCTCTGTCATGTCTACATAGTTCTCGAACCCGTAGGGTCCGCATGCTTAAAGTTCTGTGACGATCGGTATTATGAGTTTTTGTGTTTTGATGTACCGAAGGTAGTTCGGAGTCCCGGATGTGATCATGGACATGACGAGGAGTCTCAAAATGGTCGAGACGTAAAGATCGATATATTGGAAGCCTATATTTGGACATCGGAATGGTTCCCGGTGAAATCGGGATTTTACCGGAGTACCAGGGCAGGCCGCGCACCCCCTCCCCCCGGTAATTGTATGGGCCTTAATGGGCCATAGTGGAGAGAGAGAGGAGGCCAGGGCAGGCCGCGTGCCCCCTCCCCCTCTGGTCTGAATTGGACTAGGAGGGGGGCGGCGCCCCCTTTCCTTCCTCCCTCTCTCCCCCTTCCTTCTCTCCTAGTCCAACTAGGGAAGGGGGGGGGGATCCTACTCCCACTGGGAGTAGGACTTCTCCTGGCACGCCCTGCTAGGGCGGCCGGCCTCCCCCCTTGCTCCTTTATATACGGGGGCAGGGGGCATCCCATAGACACACAAGTTGATCATTGATCTCTTTTAGCCATGTGCGGTGCCCCCCTCCACCATAAACCACCTCGGTCATATAGTAGCGGTGCTTAGGCGAAGCCCTGCATCGGTAACTTCATCAACACCGTCACCACGCCTTCGTGCTAACGAAGCTTTTCCCCGAAGCTCTACTGGATCGTGAGTTCGCGGGACGTCACCGAGCTGAACGTGTGCTGAACGCGGAGGTGCCGTACGTTCGGTACTAATGATTGGTCGATCGTGAAGACGTACGACTACATCAACCGCGTTGTCATAATGCTTCCTCTTACGGTCTATGAGGGTACGTGGACGACACTCTCCCCTCTCGTTGCTATGCATCACCATGATCTTGCGTGTGCGTAGGAATTTTTGAAATTACTACGTTCCCCAACAGTGGTGTCAGAGCCAGGTTTATGCGTAGATGTTATATGCACGAGTAGAACACAAGTGAGTTGTGGCCGATACAAGTCATAATGCTTACCAGCATGTCATACTTTGGTTCAGCGGTATTGTTGGATGAAGCGGCCCGGACCGACATTACGCGTATGCTTACGCGAGACTGGTTCTACCGACGTGTTTTGCACACAGGTGGCTGGCGGGTGTCAGTTTCTCCAAGTTTAGTTGAACTGAGTGTGACTACGCCCGGTCTTTGAGAAGGTTAAAACAACACTAACTTGACGAAATATCGTTGTGGTGTTGATGCGTAGGTAAGAACGGTTCTTGCTCAGCCCGTAGCAGCCACGTAAAACTTGCAACAACAAAGTAGAGGACGTCTAACTTGTTTTTGCAGGGCATGTTGTGATGTGATATGGTCAAGACATGATGCTATATTTTATTGTATGAGATGATCATGTTTTGTAACAGAGTTATCGGCAACTGGCAGGAGCCATATGGTTGTCCCTTTATTGTATGCAATGCAATCGCCCTGTAATTGCTTTACTTTATCACTAAGCGGTAGCGATAGTCGTAGAAGCAATAGTTGGCGAGACGACAACGATGCTACGATGGAGATCAAGGTGTCACGCCGGTGACGATGGTGATCATGACGGTGCTTTGGAGATGGAGATGAAAGGCACAAGATGATGATGGCCATATCATATCACTTATATTGATTGCATGTGATGTTTATCCTTTATGCGTCTTATTCTGCTTTGATTGACGGTAGCATTATAAGATGATCTCCCACTAAAAATTTCAAGGTACAAGTGTTCTCCCTGAGTATGCACCGTTGCCAAAGTTTTTCGTGCCGAGACACCACGTGATGATCGGGTGTGATAAGCTCAACGTTCTTAAACAATGGGTGCAAGCCAGTTTTGCACACGCAGAATACTCGGGTTAAACTTGACGAGCCTAGCATATACAAATATGGCCTCGGAACACTGAGACCGAAAGGTCGAACGTGAATCATATAGTAGATATGATCAACATAGTGATGTTGACCATTGAAAACTACTCCATTTCACGTGATGATCGGTTATGGTTTAGTTGATTTGGATCACGTGATCACTTAGATGATAATAGAGATGTCTATCTAAGTGGGAGTTCCTAAGTAATATGATTAATTGAACTTAAATTTATCATGAACTTAGTACCTGATAGTATTTTGCTTGTCTATGTTGTTGTAGATAGATGGCCCGTGCTGTTGTTCCGTTGAATTTTAATGCGTTCCTTGAGAAAGAAAAGTTGAAAGATGATGGTAGCAATTACACGGACTGGGTCCGTAACTTCAGGATTATCCTCATTGCTGCACAGAAGAATTACGTCCTGGAAGCACCGCTAGGTGTACCACCTGCGCCGGCAACTGCAGACATTGTGAATGCCTCGCAGTCGCGTGTTGATGACTACTCGATAGTTCAGCGTGCCATGCTTTACGGCTTAGAACCGGGACTTCAACGACGTTTTGAACGTCATGGAGCATATGAGATGTTGCAGGAGTTTAAGTTAATATTTCAAGAAAATGCCCGGAATGAGAGATATGAAGTCTCCAATAAGTTCTACAGCTGCAAAATGGAGGAGAATAGTTCTGTCAGTGAACATATACTCAGAATGTCTGGGTACTGCAATCACTTGATTTAACCGGGAGTTAATCTTCCGGATGATAGTGTCATTGACAGAATTCTTCAATCACTGCCACCAAGCTACAAGAGCTTCGTGATGAACTATAATATGCAAGATATGGATAAGACAATTCCCGAGCTCTTCGCAATGCTAAAGGCTGCGGAGGTAGAAATCAAGAAGGAGCATCAAGTGTTGATGGTCAACAAGACCACCAATTTCAAGAAAAAGGTTAAAGGGAAGAAGAAGGGGAACTTCAAGAAGAACAGCAAACAAGTTGCTGCTCAGGAGAAGAAACCTAAGTCTGGACCTAAGCCTGAGACTGAGTGCTTCTACTGCAAACAGACTGGTCACTGCAAGCGGAACTACACCAAGTATTTGGCGGATAAGAAGGATGGCAAGGTGAACAAAGGTATATGTGATATACATGTTATTGATGTGTACCTTACTAAAGCTCGTAGTAGCACCTGGGTATTTGATACTGGTTCTGTTGCTAATATTTGCAACTCGAAACAGGGACTACGGATGGAGCGAAGATTGGCTAAGGACGAGGTGACGATGCGCGTGGGAAATGGTTCCAAAGTCAATGTGATCGCCGTCGGCACGCTACCTCTACATCTACCTTCGGGATTAACTTTAGACCTAAATAATTTTTATTTGGTGCCAGCGTTAAGCATAACATTATATCTGGATCTTGTTTGATGCGAGACGGTTATTCATTTAAATCTGAGAATAATGGTTGTTCTATTTATATGAGTAATATCCTTTATGGTCATGCACCCTTGAAGAGTGGTCTATTTGTGTTGAATCTCGATAGTAATAATACACATATTCATAATGTTGAAGCCAAAAGATGCAGAGTTGATAATGATAGTGCAACTTATTTGTGGCACTGCCATTTGGGTCATATTGGTGTAAAGCGCATGAAGAAACTCCATACTGATGGACTTCCGGAATCACTTGGTACTTGCGAACCATGCCTCATGGGCAAGATGACTAAAACGCCATTCTCCGAAACAATGGAGCGAGAAATAGATTTATTGGAAATCATACATACTGATGTATGTGGTCCAATGAATATTGAGGCTTGCGGCGGGTATCGTTATTTTCTCACCTTCACAGATGATTTGAGCAGATATGGGTGTATCTACTTAATGAAACATAAGTCTGAAACATTTGAAAAGTTCAAAGAATTTCAGAGTGAAGTGGCAAATCATCGTAACAAGAAAATAAAGTTTCTACTATCTGATCGTGGAGGAGAATATTTGAGTTACGAGTTTGGTCTACATTTGAAACAATGCGGAATAGTTTCACAACTCACGCCGCCCGGAACACCACAACGTAATGGTGTGTCCGAACGTCGTAATCGTACTTTACTAGATATGGTGCGATCTATGATCTCTCTTACTGATTTACCACTATCGTTCTGGGGTTATGCTTTAGAGACGGCTGCATTCACGTTAAATAGGGCACCATCAAAATCCGTTGAAACGACGCCTTATGAACTGTGGTTTGGCAAGAAACCAAAGTTGATATTTCTTAAAGTTTGGGGCTGCAATGCTTATGTGAAAAAGCTTCAACCTGATAAGCTCGAACCCAAATCGGAGAAATGTGTCTTCATAGGATACCCAAAGGAAACTATTGGGTACACCTTCTATCACAGATCCGAAGGCAAGACATTTGTTGCTAAGAATGGATCCTTTCTAGAGAAGGAGTTTCTCTCGAAAGAAGTGAGTGGGAGGAAAGTAGAACTTGATGAGGTAACTGTACCTGCTCCCTTATTGGAAAGTAGTTCATCACAGAAACCGGTTTCTGTGACACCTACACCAATTAGTGAGGAAGCTAATGATGTTGATCATGAATATTCAGATCAAGTTACTACCGAACCTCGTACGTCAACCAGCGTAAGATCCGCACCAGAGTGGTACGGTAATCCTATTCTAGAAGTCATGTTACTAGACCATGGAGAACCTATGAACTATGCCGAAGCGATGATGAGCCCAGATTCCGTGAAATGGCTTGAGGCCATGAAATCTGAGATGGGATCCATGTATGAGAACAAAGTGTGGACTTTGGTTGACTTGCTAGATGATCGGCATGCCATAGAAAATAAATGGATCTTCAAGAAGAAGACTGACGCTGACGGTAATGTTACTGTCTACAAAGCTCAACTTGTTGCGGAAGTTTTTCTTTAAGTTCAAGGGGTTGACTACGATGAGACTTTCTCACCTGTAGCGATGCTTAAGTCTGTCCGAATCATGTTAGCAATTGCCGCATTTTATGATTATGAAATTTGGCAAATGGATGTCAAAACTACATTCCTGAATGGATTTCTGGAAGAAGAGTTGTATATGATGCAACCACAAGGTTTTGTCAATCCAAAGGGTGCTAACAAAGTGTGCAAGCTCCAGCGATCCATTTATGGACTGGTGCAAGCCTCTCGGAGTTGGAATAAACGTTTTGATAGTGTGATCAAAGCATATGGTTTTATACAGACTTTTGGAGAAGCCTGTATTTACAAGAAAGTGAGTGGGAGCTCTGTAGCATTTCTAATATTATATGTGGATGACATATTGTTGATTGGAAATGATATAGAATTTCTGGATAGCATAAAAGGATACTTGAATAAGAGTTTTTCAATGAAAGACCTCGGTGAAGCTGCTTATATATTGGGCATCAAGATCTATAGAGATAGATCAAGACGCTTAATTGGACTTTCACAAAGCACATACCTTGATAAAGTTTTGAAAAAGTTCAAAATTGATAAAGCAAAAAAAGGGTTCTTGCCTGTATTACAAGGTGTGAAGTTGAGTTAGACTCAATGCCCGACCACTGCGGAAGATAGAGAGAAAATGAAAAGTGTTCCCTATGCTTCAGCCATAGGCTCTATCATGTATGCAATGTTGTGTACCAGACCTATTGTGTGCCTTTATATTAGTTTAGCAGGGAGGTACCAAAGTAATCCAGGAGTGGATCACTGGACAGCGGTCAAGAACATCCTGAAATACCTGAAAAGGACTAAGGATATCTTTCTTGTTTATGGAGGTGACAAAGAAATCGTCGTAAGTGGTTACGTCGATGCAAGCTTTGACACTGATCCAGACGATTCTAAATCGCAAACCGGATACGTGTTTATATTAAACGGTGGAGCTGTCAATTGGTGCAGTTCTAAACAAAGCGTCGTGGCGGGATCTACATGTGAAGCGAAGTACATAGATGCTTCGGAAGCAGCAAATGAAGGAGTCTGGATGAAGGAGTTCATATCCGATATAGGTGTCATACCTAGTGCATCGGGTCCAATGAAAGTCTTTTGGGACAATACTGTTGCAATTGCCTTGGCAAAGGAATCCAGATTTCACAAGAGAACCAAGCACATCAAGAGACGCTTCAATTCCATCCGGGATCAAGTCCAGGTGGGAGACATAGAGATTTGCAAGATACATACGGATCTGAATGTTGCACACCTGTTGACTAAGCCTCTTCCACGAGCAAAACATGATCAGCACCAAGACTCCATGGGTGTTAGAATCATTATAGTGTAATCTAGATTATTGACTCTAGTGCAAGTGGGAGACTGAAGGAAATATGCCCAAGAGGCAATAATAAAGTTATTATTTATTTCCTCATATCATGATAAATGTCTATTATTCATGCTAGAATTGTATTAACCGGAAACATAATACATGTGTGAATACATAGACAAACATAATGTCACTAGTATGCCTCTACTTGACTAGATCATTGATCAAAGATGGTTGAGTTTCGTAGCCACAGACATGTGTTGTCATTTTATTAACGGGATCACATCATTAGGAGAATGATGTGATTGACTTGACCCATTTCGTTAGCTTAGCACTTGATCATTTAGTTTACTGCTAGTGCTTTCTCCATGACTTATACATGTACCTATGACTATGAGATTATGCAACTCCCGAAAACGGGAGGAACACTTTGTGTGCTACCAAACGTCACAATGTAACTGGGTGATTATAAAGGTGCTCTACAGGTGTCTCCGATGGTGTTCGTTGACTTGGCATAGATCGAGAATAGGATTTGTCACTCCGATGTCGGAGAGGTATCTCTGGGCCCACTCGGTAATGCACATCACTATAAGCCTTGCAAGCAATGTGACTAATGAGTTAGTTACGGGATGATGCACTACGGAACAAGTAAAGAGACTTGCCGGTAATGAGATTGAGCTAGGTATTGAGATACCGACGATCGAATCTCGAGTAAGTAACATACCGATGACAAAGGGAACAACGTATGCTGTTATGCGGTTTGACCGATAAAGATCTTCATAGAATATGTAGGAACCAATATGAGCATCTAGGTTCCGCTATTGGTTATTGACCCGAGACGTGTCTCGGTCATGTCTACATAGTTCTCGAACAGTAGGTCCGCACGCTTAAAGTTCGGTGACGATCGGTATTATGTGTTTTTATGTACCGAAGGTAGTTCGGAGTCCCGGATGTGATCAAGACATGATGAGGTGTCTCAAAATGGCCGAGACGTAAAGATCGATACATTGGAATCCTATATTTGGACATCGGAATGGTTCCGGGTGAAATTGGGATTTTACCGGAGTAACGGGAGGTTACCGGAACCCCCCGGTAATTGTATGGGCCTTAATGGGCCATAGTGGAGAGAGAGAGGAGGCCAGGGCAGGCCGCGCGCCCCCTCCCCCTCTTCACCGAATTGGACTAGGAGGGGGCGGCGTCCCCCCTTTCCTTCCTCCATCTCTCCCAATTCCTTCTCTCCTAGTCCAACTAGGGAAGGGGGGAATCCTACTCCTGGTGGGAGTAGGACTCCTCCTGGCGCGCCCTGCTAGGGCCGGCCGGCCTCCCCCCTTGCTCCTTATATACAGGGGCAGGGGGCACCCCATAGACACACAAGTTGATCATTGATCTCTCTTAGACGTGTGCGGTGCCACCCTCCACCATAATCCACCTCGGTCATATTGTAGCGGTGCTTAGGCGAAGCCCTGCGTCGGTAACTTCATCAACACCGTCACCACACCATCGTGCTGACGAAGCTCTTCCCCGAAGCTCTACTGGATCGTGAGTTCGCCGGACGTCACCGAGCTGAACATGTGCTGAAGGCGGAGGTGCCGTACGTTCGGTACTCAGGATCGGTCGATCGTGAAGATGTACAACTACATCAACTGCGTTGTCATAACGCTTCCGCTTACGGTCTACGAGGGTACGTGGACGACACTCTTCCCTCTCGTTGCTATGCATCACCATGATCTTGCGTGTGCGTAGGAATTTTTTTGAAATTACTACGTTCCCCAACATATCGCACAAGGTATAGATATGGATGCATGGTTGTATACATGAGTACGAAACTAATTACCATTAGAATGACATGTTAGTAAAAAAATTGCTACGGAGTACCTGAAGAACATAAAAAGGAAGAATCAACTAATGGGTCACAATCTCAAAAATATATGTCGGGAAATGTAGCATGGAAAACAAAAAAAATTATGCGCTCACGCAATGATCTATCCATGGAGATGCATAGCAACGAGGGGAAGAGTGTGTCTACGTACCCTCGTAGACCGTAAGTGGAAGCGTTTCACAACACGGTTGATGTAGTCGAACTTTCTTCGCGCTCCATCGATCGAGTATCGAGCGTATGGCACCTCCAGTTCTGCACACGTTCTGCTCGGTGACGTCCCTTGCCTTCTTGATCCAGCAAGGTGTGGAGGTAGTAGATGAGTTCCGTCAGCACGACGACATGGTGACGGTGACAGTAAAGTGATCCTCGCAGGGCTTCACCCTAAGCACCGCGAGAATATGACCGGGGGTGTAAACTGTGGAGGGGGGCGCCACACACGGCTAACAGTTGATGTTGTATGTTCTAGGCGCCCCCTCCCCATATATATACGTGGGAGGGGAGGAGAGGCAGCCAGGGGGCGCCCCAAGTAGGATCCGAATCCTACTTGGGGTTTCCCCAAGTGGCGCCCCCCTTTCCTTTTTTCACCGGATAAGAAAGGGAAGGGCGCCACACAATTATAGGGGATCGCAACAGTTTTCGAGGGTAGAGTATTCAACCCAAATTTATTGATTCGACACAAGGGGAGCCAAAGAATATTCTCAAGTATTAGCAGTTGAGTTGTCAATTCAACCACACCTGTATAACTTAGTATCCGCAGCAAAGTATTTAGTAGCAAAGTAATATGGAAGTAATGGTAACGGTAGCAAAAGTAATATTTTTGGGTTTTGTAGTGATTGTAACAGTAGCAACGGAAAAGTAAATAAGCGAAGAACAATATATGAAAAGCTCGTAGGCATTGGATCAGTGATGGGGAATTATGCCGGATGCGGTTCATCATGTAACAGTCATAACATAGGGTGACACAGAACTAGCTCCAATTCATCAATGTAATGTAGGCATGTATTCCGAATATAGTCATACGTGCTTATGGAAAAGAACTTGCATGACATATTTGTCCTACCCTCCCGTGGCAGGGGGGTCCTAATGGAAACTAAGGGATATTAAGGCCTCCTTTTAATAGAGTACCGGATCAAAGCTTTAACACATAGTGAATACATGAACTCCTAAAACTATGGTCATCACCGGGAGTGGTCCCGATTATTGTCACTTCGGGGTTGCCGGATCATAACACATAGTAGGTGACTATAGACTAGCAAGATAGGATCAAGAGCTCACATGTATTCATGAAAACATAATAGGTCCAGATCTGAAATCATGGCACTCGGGCCCTAGTGACAAGCATTAAGCATAGCAAAGTCATAGCAACATCAATCTCAGAACATAGTGGATACTAGGGATCAAACCCTAACAAAACTAACTCGACATGATAAATCTCATCCAACCCATCACCGTCCAGCAAGCCTACGATGGGATTACTCACGCACGGCGGTGAGCATCATGAAATTGGTGATGGAGGATGGTTGATGATGACGACGGCGACGGATTCCCCTCTCTGGAGCCCCGAACGGACTCCAGATCAGCCCTCCCGAAAGGTTTTAGGGCTTGGCGGCGGCTCAGTATCGTAAAACGCGATGAATCCTTCTCTCTGATTTTTTTCTCCCCGAACACGAATATATGGAGTTGGAGTTGAGGTCGGTGGAGCAACAGGGGTCCCACGAGGCAGGGGGGCGCGCCCCCACCCTCGTGGACAGGTGGTGGGGCCCCTAGCCTTGATTCTTTCGCCAGTATTTTTAATATTTTCCAAAAAAAAGTTCCGTGGAGTTTCAGGTCATTACGAGAACTTTTGTTTCTGCACATAAATAACACCATGGCAATTCTGCTGAAAACAACGTCAGTCCGGGTTAGTTCCATTCAAATCATGCAAGTTAGAGTCCAAAACAAGGGCAAAAGTGTTTGGAAAAGTAGATACGACGGAGACGTATCAACTCCCCCAAGCTTAAACCTTTGCTTATCCTCAAGCAATTCAGTTGATAAACTGAGAGTGATAAAGAAAAACTTTTACAAACTCTGTTTGCTCTTGTTGTTGTAAATATGTAAAGCCAGCATTCAAGTTTTCAGCAAAGATTATAACTAACCACATTCACAATAACACTTAGGTCTCATGTTTACTCATATCAATGGCATAATCAACTAGCGAGCAATAATAATAAATCTCGGATGACAACACTTTCTCAAAACAATCATGATATGATATAACAAGATGGTATCTCGCTAGCCCTTTTTGAGACCGCAAAACATAAATGCAGAGCACCTTTAAAGATCAAGGACTGACTAGACATTGTAATTCATGGTAAAAGAGATCCAGTCATAGTCATACCCAATATAAATTAATAGTAATGGATGCAAATGACAGCAGTGCTCTCCAGCTGGTGCTTTTTAATAAGAGGGTGGTGACTCAACATAAAAGTAAATAGATAGGCCCTTCGCAGAGGGAAGAAGGGATTTGTAGAGGTGCCAGAGCTCGGTTTTAAAATAGAGATAAATAATATTTTGAGCGGTATACTTTCATTGTCAACATAACAACCAAGAGGTGGCGATATCTTCCATGCTACACACATTATAGGCGGTTCCCAAACAGAATGGTAAAGTTTATACTCCCCTCCACCAACAAGCATCAATCCATGGCTTGCTTGAAACAACGAGTGCCTCCAACTAACAACAGTCCCGAGGGAGTTTTGTTTGCAATTAGTTTGATTTGGTTTGCATAAAGCATGGGACTGGGCATCCCGGTGACCAGCCATTTTCTCGTGAGTGAGGAGCGGAGTCCACTCCTCTTGAGAATAACCCGCCTAACATGGAAGATAAGGACAGCCCTAGTTGATACATGAGCTATTCGAGCATACAAAACAGAATTTCATTTGAAGGTTTAGAGTTTGGCACATACAAATTTACTTGGAACGGCAGGTAGATACCGCGTATAGGAAGGTATAGTGGACTCATATGGAATAACTTTGGGGTTTAAGGGATTGGATGCACAAGCAGTATTCCCGCTTAGTACAAGTGAAGGCTAGCAAAAGACTGGGAAGCGACCAACTAAAGAGCGACAACAGTCATGAACATGCATTAAAATTAATAAACATTGAGTGCAAGCATGAGTAGGATATAATCCACCATGAACATAAATATCGTGAAGGCTATGTTGATTTTGTTTCA
Source organism: Aegilops tauschii subsp. strangulata (assembly GCF_002575655.3). NCBI lineage: Eukaryota > Viridiplantae > Streptophyta > Magnoliopsida > Poales > Poaceae > Aegilops > Aegilops tauschii. The sequence continues at coordinate 646,237,848 of NC_053041.3, read as the reverse complement.
ACTACATGTGTGAACATGTGCCATGTCAAGTCACTTGAATCATTCAAAGGAGGATACCACCCAATCATACCACATCACAACCATTTTAATAGCATGTTGGCACGCAAGGTAAACCATTATAACTCATAGCTAATCAAGCATGGCACGAGCAACTATAATCTCTAATTGTCATTGCAAACATGTTTATTCATAATAAGCTGAATCAGGAATGATGAACTAATCATATTTACAAAAACAAGAGAGGTTGAGTTCATACCAGCTTCTCCCATCTCAATCAGTCCATCATATATCGTCATAATTGCCTTTCACTTGCACGACCGAACGATGTGAATAATAATAATAGTGCACGTGCATTGGACTAAGCTGGAATTTGCGAGCATTCAATAAACAGGAGAAGACAAGGCAATATGGGCTCTAGGTTAAATCAACAATAATGCATAAAAGAGCCACTTTAACAATTTAATCATGGTCTTCTCCTATCGACCCCCAAAGAAAAGAAAAGAAATAAAACTATTTACACGGGAAAGCTCCCAACAAGCAAAAGAGGAACAGGAAATCTTTTTGGGTTTCTTTTTAATTATTACTACTACAGCAACAAAGTAAACTAGCTAAAAGCTACAACTAATTTTTTTTGGTTTTTTCTGAAGGTTTTTCAAACACACAAGAAGAAAGCATAAAAAGGAAAATAAACTAGCATGGATATTACAGTGAAAAAGTATGAGCACCGACATGTAGCAATGAGTGTGTGAACACAAATGTAATGTCGGTGGGAAATACGTACTCCCCCAAGCTTAGGCTTTTGGCCTAAGTTGGTTTATTGCCATGGATGGCCCCTGATTTATTTTCCACTGCGATGAAGAAGCCCCTGATTGCCACTGGTTGGCAATCATCTCCGGATCCCACTGGTAATTAGACTGACATGGAGGATCAAATTGTGGTTCCGGCTCTCGCTCTGTGGCTGACGTAGGGTTCCGGTAGGCATGAATGGCCGCCAGCGGAACGAGATACTGGCATGCAGATAAATCAAACAAGGAAGGAGCAGGCAAGGTAATAGTCTCAGGGTGATGTTTATCAAAGAACAATTTGTATTGAAGCGCCCTTTCCCATTTCTTAAGAATAAAATCATGCGCTACCATACTCTTATAATCTAAATAAACAGTGGGCAGCATTTTTTCTTCTTTTTCATAGTGCCTAATAGGTATGTTATAATATGCAGCAAGGCGTGAAGCATAGACACCTCCAAAGATGGGGCCCTTTGTATGGTTCAGACTTAACCATTTGGCAATAATACCGCCCATACTAAGAGAGTCATCGTGGAATAAACCATGGAACAAAATAATAATATTAGGAACACTAAGGTTTCCACAGTTTCCGCGACCAATTAAGCAACGACTAGCAAATATTGCAAAGTAGCGTAAAACAGGAAAATGTATGCTAGTGATTCTTGCATCGGAAACCTTCCTAGTTTCCCCTACAGTAATAGTATCAATAAACCCGTCCACATCTTTACGATGTGGTTCCTCTAAGCTACCCTCGAAAGGTATTTTGCAAACCCTACAAAATTCATCTAGTGACATCTTCTTAACCACATCATATAAATGAAACTCTACTGAAGGAGGTGATTCCTTAGGATAATAGTAGAAGTTTTGCACAAAAGTATTGGTGAGTAAGAGATACTGTTCGCGTTGGTCGCGGAGGAAGTCGGTGAGGCCTGCATTCTCAGCCAATTCATAAAAATCATCATAAATCCCGGCTGCTCTCAAGAAATCATCGGAAGGACATTCACACGGCCGAACCTCCGTGGTGCGAGGCAGATTATATCTGGGCCTCTCTGCTTCTTCACTTTGCTTTTCCTTCGAGCTTCGGCTCGATGAGCCCCTCAAAAATCTCTTCATTATTTTCTGAAAAATTCTGAAATTTTTAGTAACTTCCAATAAAAGTGAACCAAGCTCAACAAAATTGATAGCAACTACTCCCACAAGTGCCTAGAGACTATATCATGCATTAGAACTACTTGGAACCATATAAATTTGGCATGCAAGCTCAAGAACATGGTCACCTAGGCAGCACAAATTTGCAATGAATAAAGCATTAGAACAAAAACTAATTGGACCAATGGAGGAGTCACATACCAAGGAACAATCCCCCAAAGCAGTTTTGTGAGAGGTGCTTTGAGCAAGGAGATCGAAAATCACAGCAAAATGAGCTAGAACTCGTGCTTGAGCTGGATGGTGATTTTTTTGGGAGGAAGAAGGAGTGTGTGGGTTCAGGAATAAGTGGAGGGGAGCCACCATGGGCCCATGAGGCAGGGGGGCGCGCCCTGGACCCTCGTGGCCAGGTGCTTGCTCCCCCCGCTGTGTTCTCAGTGCCAGATATTCTCAAATATTCTAGAAAAAATCATATTAAATTGGCAGGGCATTTGGAGAACTTTTATTTTTGGGGTATTTTTATATTGCACGGATAATTCAGAAAATTGACAGAAAATACTATTTTACTTTATTTCAACTAAATAACAGAAAGTAAAAGGAGGGTACATAAGGTTGTGCCTTCTAACTTGATCCATCTCATGCTCATCGAAAGGAATCCACTAACAAGGTTGATCAAGTCTTGTTAACATACTCATTCCGAATAACATGGAACCGGAGAAATTTCGAATAACACTATGTTACCTCAACGGGGATATGCACATCCCCAATAATAAGAATATCATATTTCTTCTTGACGGTAGGTAGAGGAAATTCAAAACCTCCAAAAATAATCGTTGGAATTTTTCCAATAGAGTTATGAACTTGAGGTTGTTTCCTCGAAAAGTGTACCGTGTGCTCATTACCATTAACATGAAAAGTGACATTGCCTTTGTTGCAATCAATAGAAGCACCTGCAGTATTCAAAAAGGGTCTTCCAAGAATAATAGACATACTATCATCCTCGGGAATATCAAGAATAACAAAGTTCGTTAAAATAGTAACGTTTGCAACTACAACAGGCAAATCCTCACAAATACTGACAGGTATAGCAGTTGATTTATCAGCCATTTGCAAAGATATTTCAGTAGTTGTCAACTTATTCAAATCAAGTCTACAATATAAAGAGAGAGGCATAACACTAACACCGGCTCCTACATCACATAAAGCAGTTCTAACATAGTTTCTTTTAATGGAGCATGGTATAGTGGGTACTCCTGGATCTCCAAGTTTCTTAGGTATTCCACCCTTAAAAGTATAATTAGCAAGCATGGTGGAAATTTCAGCTTCCGGTATCTTTCTTTTATTAGTAACAATTTCTTTCATATACTTAGCATAAGGATTCATTTTGAGCATATCAGTTAATCGCATACGCAAAAAGATAGGTCTAATCATTTCAGCAAAGCGCTCAAAATCCTCATCATCCTTTTTCTTGGATGGTTTGGGAGGGAAAGGCATGGGTTTCTGAACCCAAGGTTCCCTTTCTTTACCGTGTTTCCTAGCAACAAAGTCTCTCTTATCATAACGTTGATTCTTTGATTGTGGGTTATCAAGATCAACACCGGGTTCAATTTCTACATCATTATCATTGCTAGGTTGAGCATCAACATGAACATCATCATTAATATTGTCACTAGGTTCATGTTCATTACCAGATTGTGTTTCAGCATCAGAAATAGAAATATCATTTGGATTCTCAGGTGTGTCAGCAACAGGTTCACTAGAAGCATGCAAAGTCCTATGATTTTCCTTTTTCTTCTTTTTAGAAGGACTAGGTGCGTCAACATTATTTCTCTGAGAATCTTGCTCAATTCTCTTAGGATGGCCTTCAGGATACAAAGGTTCCTGAGTCATTTTACCAGTTCTAGTAGCCACTCTAATAGCCTAGTCATTATTCTTACTATTCAATTCATTGAGCAAATCATTTTGAGCTTTAAGTACTTGTTCTACTTGCGTGGTAACCATAGAAGCACGTTTGCTAATGAGTTTAAGTTCACCTTTAACTCTAGACATATAATCACGCAAGTGTTCAATCATATAAGCATTTTGTTTTAATTTTCTACCAAAATAAGCATTAAATCTTATTGCTTAACCATAAAGTTATCAAACTCATCCAAACATTGACTAGCAAACTTAGTAGGCGGGATTTCAACTTTATCATATCTATAGAGAGAATTTTCCTTTACTACCTATGTCGGGTTATCAAGACCATGTGTTTCTTCAATAGGTGATGAATTAAGATCATATATTTCTTCAACAGGCGGTAAATTAAGACCATGTATTTCTTCAATAGGAGATAAATTCTTAACATCTTCAGATTTAATACCTTTTTCTTTCATAGATTTCTTTGCCTCTTGCATATCTTCAGGACTGAGAAATAGAACACCCCTCTTCTTCGGAGTTGGCTTAGGAATAGGCTCAGGAGTTGGCTCAGGAGTTGGCTCAGGAAGTGTCCAATTATTTTCATTGGTCAACATATTGTTCAATAGAATTTCAGCTTCATCCGGTGTTCTTTCAATAGAACCAGCACAACTATCCAGGTGGTCTTTGGAAGCATCGGTTATTCCATTATAAAAGACATCAAGTATTTCATTTTTCTTAAGAGGATGATCAGGAAAAGCATTAAGTAATTGGAGAAGCCTCCCCCAAGCTTGTGGGAGACTCTCTTCTTCAATTTGCACAAAATTGTATATATCCCTTAAAGCAGCTTGTTTCTTATGAGCAGGAAAATATTTAGGAGAGAAGTAATAAATCATATCCTGGGGACTACGCACACAACCAGGATCAAGAGAATTAAACCATATCTTAGCATCACCCTTTAATGATAACGGAAATATTTTAAGGATATAAAAGTAGCGGGTTCTCTCATCATTAGTGAACAGGGTGGCTATATTATTTAATTTAGTAAGATGTGCCACAACAGTTCCAGATTCATAGCCATAGAAAGGATCAGACTCAACCAAAGTAATTATATCAGGATCAATGGAGAATTCATAATCCTTATCGGTAACAAAGATAGGTGAAGTAGCATAAGCAGGATCATATTTCATTCTAGCATTCAGAGTTTTTTGTTTAAGCTTAGCTAATAATTTCTTAAGATCACTTCTATCATTGCAAGCAAGAAAGTATCTTTTAGTTTCTTCATCCATAACATAGCCATCAGGCACAACAGGTAATTCATATTTATTACGGGGAGAGTCTTCATCATCACTATCATCAATATTATCAGTTTCAATAATTTCATTCTCTCTAGCCCTAGCAAGTTGTTCATCAAGAAATTCACCAAGTGGCACAGTAGTATCAAGCATAGAAGTAGTTTCATCATAAGTATCCTGCATAGCAGAAGTGGCATCATCAATAACATGCGACATATCAGAATTAATAGCAGAAGCAGATTTAGGTGTCGCAAGCTTACTCAAAACAGAAGGTGAATCAAGTGCAGAGCTAGATGGCAGTTCCTTACCTCCCCTCGTAGTTGAGGGATAAATTTTTGTTTTCTCATCTTTCAAGTTCCTCATAGTGACCAGCAGATATAAATGCCAAGTGACTCAAAGAATAGCTATGCTCCACGGCAACGGCGCCAGAAAATAGTCTTGATAACCCACAAGTATAGGGGATTGCAACAGTTTTCGAGGGTAGAGTATTCAACCAAAATTTATTGATTGGACACAAGGGGAGCCAAAGAATATTCTCAAGTATTAGCAGATGAGTTGTCAATTCAACCACACCTGGATAACATACTATCTGCAGCAAAGTAATATGGAAGTAACGGTAACGGGAGCAAAAGTAATATTTTGGGTTTTGTAGTGATTGTAACAGTAGCAACGGAAAAGTAAATAAGCGAAGAACAATATATGAAAAGCTCGTAGGCATTGGATCGGTGATGGAGAATTATGCCGGATGCGGTTCATCGTGTAACAGTCATAACATGGGGCGACACAAAACTAGCTCCAATTCATCAATATAATGTAGGCATGTATTCCGAATATAGTCATACGTGCTTATGGAAAAGAACTTGCATGACATCTTTTGTCCTACCCTCCCGTGGCACCGGGGTCCTAATGGAAACTAAGGGATATTAAGGCCTCCTTTTAATAGAGTACCGGACCAAAGCATTAACACATAGTGAATACATGAACTCCTCAAACTATGGTCATCACCGGGAGTGGTCCCGATTATTGTCACTTCGGGGTTGCCGGATCATAACACATAGTAGGTGACTATGGACTTTCAAGATAGGATCAAGAACTCACATATATTCATGAAAACATAATAGGTTCAGATCTGAAATCATGGCACTCGGGCCGTAGTGACAAGCATTAAGCATAGCAAAGTCATAGCAACATCAATCTCAAAACAAAGTAGCAACATCAACCCTAACAAAACTAACTCGACTACATGATAAATCTCATCCAAACCATCACCGTCCAGCAAGCCTACGATGGGATTACTCACGCACGGCGGTGAGCATCATGAAATTGGTGATGGAGGATGGTTGATGATGACGACGGCGATGGATTCCCCTCTCCGGAGCCCCGAACGGACTCCAGATCAGCCCTTCCGAGAGGTTTTAGGGCTTGGCGACGGCTCCGTATTGTAAAACGCGATGAATCCTTCTCTCTGATTTTTTTCTCCCCGAACGTGAATATATGGAGTTGGAGTTGAGGTCGGTGGAGCAACAGGGGGCCCACGAGGCAGGGGCGCGCCCAGGGGGGCAGGCGCTCCCCCCACCCTCGTGGACAGGTGGTGGGCCCCCTGGCCTTGATTCTTTCGCCAGTATTTTTAATATTTTCCAAAAATAAGTTCCGTGGAGTTTCAGGTCATTCCGAGAACTTTTGTTTGTGCACATAAATAACACCATGGCAATTCTGCTGAAAACAGCGTCAGTTCGGGTTAGTTCCATTCAAATCATGCAAGTTAGAGTCCAAAACAAGGGCAAAAGTGTTTGGAAAAGTAGATACGACGGAGACGTATCAGCACAGTATTTGTCTATGTATTCACACATGTATTTAAGTTTTCGATCAATACAATTCCAGCATGAATAATAAACCTTTGTCATGAATAAGAAATATAAAATAACAACTTTACTATTGCCTCTAGGGCATATTTCCTTCAGTCTCCCACTTGCATTAGAGTCAATAATCTAGTTCGCATCGCCATGTGATTTAACACCAATAGTTCACATCGCCATGTGACCAAGACCCAAAGGGTTTACTAGAGTCAATAATCTAGTTCACATCGCCATGCGATTAACACCAAAAGAGTACTAAGGTGTGATCATGTTTTGCTTGTGAGAGAAGTTTAGTCAACGAGTCTGTCACATTCAGATCCGTATATTTGCAAATTTCTATGTCTGCAATGCTCTGCATGGTGCTACTCTAGCTAATTGCTCCCACCATCAATATGTATTCAGATTGAGACTATGAGTCATCCGAATTGGTGTCAAAGCTTGCATCGGTGTAACCCTTTACGACGAACTCTTTATCACCTCCATAACCGAGAAATATTTCCTTAGTCCTCTAAGGATAATTTTGACCGCTGTCTAGTGACCTACTCCTGGGTCACTATTGTACCCCCTTGCCAAACTCATGGCAAGGTACACAACAGGTTTGGTACACAACATGGCATACTTTATAGAACCTATGGCTGAGGCATAGGGAATGACTTTCATTCTCTCTCTATCTTCTGCCGTGGTCGGTCTTTGAATCTTACTCAAATTCACACCTTAATATACATGCTAGAACTCCTTCTTTGATTGATCTATTTTGAACTCCTTCAAAATCTTGTCAAGGTATGTACTCATTGAAAATCTTATCAAGCATCTTGATCTATCTCTATAGATTTTGATGCCCAATATGTAAGTAGCTTCACCGAGGTCTTTGATGTCTACTACACAACCTTCTTCTTGTAGACGTTGTTGGGCCTCTAAGTGCAGAGGTTTGTAGGACAGTAGCAAATTTCCCTCAAGTGGATGACCTAAGGTTTATCAATCCGTGGGAGGCGTAGGATGAAGATGGTCTCTCTCAAGCAACCCTGCAACCAAATAACAAAGAGTCTCTTGTGTCCCCAACACACCCAATACAATGGTAAATTGTATAGGTGCACTAGTTCGGAGAAGAGATGGTTATACAAGTGCAATATGGATGGTAGATATAGGTTTTTGTAATCTGAAAATATAAAAACAGCAAGGTAGCAAGTAACAAAAGTGAGCGAAAACGGTATTGCAATGCTTCGAAACAAGGCCTAGGGTTCATACTTTCACTAGTGCAAGTTCTCTCAACAATAATAACATAATTAGATCATATAACAATCCCTCAACGTGCAACAAAGAGTCACTCCAAAGTCACTAATAGCGGAGAACAAATGAAGAGATTATTGTAGGGTATGAAACCACCTCAAAGTTATCCTTTCTGATCGATCTATTCAAGAGTCCGTAGTAAAATAACACGAAGCTATTATTTCCGTTCGATCTATCCTAGAGTTCGTACTAGAATAACACCTTAAGACACAAATCAACCAAAACCCTAATGTCACCTAGATACTCCATTGTCACCTCAAGTATCCGTGGGTATGATTATATGATATGCATCACACAATCTCAGATTCATCTATTCAACCAACACAAAGAACTTCAAAGAGTGCCCCAAAGTTTCTACCGGAGAGTCAAGACGAAAACCTGTGCCAACCCCTATGCATAAGCACAAGGTCACTGAACCCGCAAGTTGATCACCAAAACATACATCCAGTAGATCACCAAAACATACATCAAGTAGATCACGTGAATATCCCATTGTCACCACAGATAAGCACATGCAAGACATACATCAAGTGTTCTCAAATCCTTAAAGACTCAATCCGATAAGATAACTTCAAAGGGAAAACTCAATCCATTACAAGAGAGTAGAGGGGGAGAAACATCATAAGATCCAACTATAATAGCAAAGCTCACGATAAATCAAGATCGTGCCGAATCAAGAACACGAGAGAGAGATCAAACACATAGCTATTGGTACATACACTTAGCCCCGAGGGTGAACTATTCCCTCCTCGTCATGGAGAGCGCCGGGATGATGAAGATGGCCACCGGTGATGATTCCCCCCTCCGGCAGGGTGCCGGAACAGGGTCCCGATTGGTTTTTGGTTGCTACAGAGGCTTGTGGCGGCAGAACTCCCGATCTAGGTTTCTTTTCGGGGGTTTCTGTATTTATAGGAATTTTTGGCGTTGTGAACAAGTCAGGGTGGTCTCCGAGTCATCCATGAGGCAGGGGGCGAGCCCAGGGGGGTAGGGCGCACCCTCCACCCTCGTGGATGGCTCGAGACTCTTCTGGTCCAACTCTTACTCCGGGGGCTTCTTTTGGTCCATAAAAAATCATCAAAAATTGGCACGTCAATTGGACTCCGTTTGGTATTCTTTTTCTGTAAAACTCAAAAACAAGCAAAAAACAGAAACTGGCACTAGGCTCTAGGTTAATAGGTTAGTCCCAAAAATCATATAAAACAGTATATAAATGCATATAAAACATCCAAGATGGATAATATAATAGCATGGAACAATCAAAAATTATAGATACGTTGGAGACGTATCAGTCTTTCATTGAAAAATTCTTATTCAAGTATCCTTTTATGCTATCCAGAAATTCTATTTCATTTCCAATCAGCAATATGTCATCCACATATTAGATCACAAATGCTACAGAGCTCCCACTCTCTTTCTTGTAAATACAGGCTTCATCGTAAGTTTGTATAAAACCATATGCTTTGATCACCTCATCAAAGCATATATTCCAACTCCGAGATGCTTGCACCAGTCCATAGATGGATTGCTGGACCTTGCACACTTTGTTAGCACCTTTAGGATTGACAAAACCTTCTGGTTGCATCATATACAACTCTTCTTTGAGATATCCATCAAGGAATGCAGTTTTGACATAAATTTGCCAGATTTCATAATGTGGCAACTGCTAACTTGATTCAGACGGACTTAAGCATTGCTACGGGTGATAAAGTCTCATCGTAGTCAACTCCTTGATCTTGTCGAAAACCTTTTGCGACAAGTCAAGCTTTGTGGACAGTAACATTACCATCAGCGTTAGGCTTCCTCCTGAAGATCCATTTGTTCTCTATGGCTTGTCGATCATCGGGCAAGTCCACCAAAGTCCACACTTTGTTCTCATACATGGATCGTATCTCAGATTTCATGGCCTCAAGCCATCTGTCGGAATCTGGGCTCATCATAGCTTCTTCATAGTTCGTAGGTTCGCCATGGTCTAATAACATGACTTCTAGGACAGGATTACCGTACAACTCTGGTGCGGAACGTGCTTTGTTCGACCTACGAAGTCCAGTAGTAACTTGATCCGAAGTTTCATGATCATCATCATTACTTTCCTCTCTGGTTGGTGTAGGCATCGCGGGAACGGATTTCTCTGATGTGCTACTCTCCAATTCGAGAGAAGGTACAATTACCTTATCAAGTTCTACTTTCCTCCCACTCACTTCTTTCGAGAGAAACTCCTTCTCTAGAAAGGATACATTCTTAGCAACAAAGATCTTGCCTTTGGATCTGTGGTAGAAGGTGTACCCAATAGTTTCTTTAGGGTATCCTACGAAGACGCACTTCTACGATTTGGGTTTGATCTTATCAGGCTGAAGCCTTTTGACATAAGTGTTGCATCCCTAAACTTTAAGAAACGACAGCTTAGGTTTCTTGCCAAACCATAGTTCATACGATGTCATCTCAACGGATTTAGACGGTGCCCTATTTAACGTGAATGCGGCTGTATCTAATGCATAACCCCAAAACGATAGTGGTAAATCGGTAAGAGACATCATAGAATGCACCATATCCAATAAAGTACAATTGCGACGTTTGAACACACCATTACGCTGTGGTGTTCCAGGTGGCGTGAGTTGTGATACTATTCCACATTGTTTTAAATGAAGGCCAAACTCGTAACTCAAATATTCGCCTCCGGGATCAGAACGTAGAAACTTTATTTTCTTGTTACGATGATTCTCCACTTCACTCTGAAATTCTTTGAACTTTTCAAATGTTTCAGACTTGTGTTTCATCAAGTAGATATACCCATATCTGCTCATATTATCGGTGATGGTCAGAAAATAATGATACCCGCCGCTTGCCTCAACACTCATTTGGACCACATACATCGGTATGTATTATTTCCAATAAATCATTGGCTCGCTCCATTGTTCCGGAGAACAGAGTTTTAGTCATCTTGCCCATAAGGCATGGTTCGCAAGCATCAAATGATTCATAATCAAGTGGTTCTAAAAATCCATCCGCATGGAGTTTCTTCATGCGATGTACACCAATATGACCTAAACCGTAGTGCCACAAATATAGTGCACTATCATTATCAACTTTGCATCTTTTGGCATCAATATTATGAATATGTGTATTACTAAGATCGAGATTCAATAAACCATTTACCTTGGGTACATGACCATAGAAGGTTTTATTCATGTAAACAGAAGAACAATTATTCTCCGACTTAAATGAATAACCGTATCGCAATAAACATGATCCAATCATATTCATGCTCAACGCAAACACCAAGTAACATTTATTTAAGTCCAACACTAATCCCGAAGGCAGAGGGAGTGTGCGATGGTGATCTTACCAACCATGGAATTACTTCCAACACACATCGTCACCTTGCCCTTAACTTGTCTCTGGTCATTTCGCAACTCCTATTTCGAGTTATGTAAGTGCATCTAGTGCCCCTTAGTGATTTTGGTGTATTGAAGACTTATAGGTTAAGGGACTAATGTGTTTATGAGTGTACACAGGACTATAAGTCTATGAGGAGTTTGATATTTACAGAGAAAGTCGACCCCTGAAAATGAAGTTCTTCGACTGAAGACTTTGGATTTCTGAAGACTTTCTGAAGACTTTGAAAGTGAAGAAATTGGTGTGACCTTGAAGACTTGGTATTCATTTGAGGAACATGAAGCGTGAAGACTTTTGTTTTCGTAGTTTCATTTTCTCTTTCTTGAGTCATAGGAAACACTGTATACTGTTAAGGGGGGTCGAGGAAATACTAAGGAAAAATTTCCATGTGATTCTCAACTCAAAATCCTACACCTACCAATCCCTTCGAGTGAAGCCAATGGAAATCTCATACAGTTCAGTCAATTTCTTCAGTGACAGAGACGAAGTTCTTCTGGTCGCTGAGGAATTTGTTCTGACTGAGGACTTAGGAATTCGCCAGTGCGGATTGCCTACACAGTGAGGAACATGATAGCCTTGAGGAATTTGATACTCAAATTTCCGACCGTTGCTGTGCTACGCGCCAGCTGTCCCAAAATATCTACCCACCTAATGGTCATATTATTGAAGGGCATTTATGTCTTATCATGTCGGGCTGCTCCCTAGGCTATAAATAGCCGCCCCCTACAACCACTAGCTGGTTGGCTGCTCCGAGAGAAACTGACACTTGTCAGTTGAGAGCATCCCATCCTCCGAGGACTTTGAGCGAAAATCAGCAAGTGAGGAAAACCCAAACCCAAACACCTACAAAACCAAAGTGATTGAGCATCACTGAAGAGATTGATCCTGCGTGGATCCGACACTTGTTACCTTTGAAGACTGTGCTTCTTCCAGACGGTTAGGCGTCATGGTCTAGAGCATCCAAGAGGAATTGTGGATCGCCGAGTGACCGAGTTTGTGAAGGTTCGGAAGTCACCTGAAGACTTACCATGAGTGATTGGGCGAGGTCTGTGTGACCTTAACTCAAGGAGAATACGGTGAGGACTGTGTGTCCAGGACTGTGTGTCCTCAGGTTTAAATACCTAGCCGCTCCAACCAGATGTACAACTAAGACAGCAGTTGGAACTAGTCTACCAAATCATTGTCTTCACCAAACCTACAGGTTCTATTTCCTCAACTCTTTCATTTCCTCATAACTGTGTTGTGCGCTTGTTCATATCTGTGTTTGAAGACTTTGACTAAAGACTTACTCAATTTCATCAGTTCAATTTCTTCAGTCTGTTTGTCTTCATCCTGTGTTATCCTGTGATTACGCTTTCTGTACTCTGTGCTTGTCTTCATTTCATCATGATGACCATGCTTGTGTTCTGCTATGTTTACTTTTGAGTACTTATTCCGCTACTAGTAGTTCTTTGCTAAGGAATTTCCTCACCTGCAAATTCCTCAGTGAAGAATTCATAAAAATCGCCTATTCACCCCCCTCTAGTCGATATAACGCACTTTCAATTGGTATCAGAGCAAGGTACTCCCTTGTTCTGTGTGATTTTGGTTTAACCGCCTAGAGTTTTAGTTATGTCGACCGCAGGTATGATCAAGGTCTCTGCTGGGGTCCTACCTTCGATGGGACGGACTACCCCTACTGGAAGAATAAGATGCAAATGCATCTTGAGGCAGTTGATAACGATCTCTGGTATGTTGTGGAAAATGGTGTTCCCTCAGTCACACCTTCTCTGAATGCTGCTGATGTGAAGAGATTGAAGCAACTCGATTCTCAAGCAAAGAATATCATATGTGGCCATCTGAGCAAAGGACAGTATGGAAGAGTGAGTGCTTTGGAAACTGCTAAGCTTATCTGGGATAGGCTGTCCAAAGTGAATGAAGGAGTCTCAACACAGCGTGACTCTCGAGTTGATGTTCTTCGCAATCTCTTCAACCGCTTCAGAAGACTCGACAATGAAAATGTTCAACAAACCTTCGATCGCCTCACTGGCATCTCAAATGAGCTTCAAGCGCTTGGTGCCACTGACATCACCGACCATGAGGTGGTGAAGAAATTGCTGAGATCGCTTGATTCCTCATTTGATACTCTGGCATTGATGATACAAGAACGTGCTGATTACAAGTCACTTGATCCCGCTGATATCCTCGAGAGGCTAAATACTCATGAGTTCCAGCTTGCTGAAAAGAGAGATCTCTATGGTTCGAGCTATGGCAGATCACGTGCACTGAAGGCCAAGGCAGTTTCTGAGTGTGAAGATGAAGACTCTGGCAGTAGCCATGGTGATCCTGAAGAACTGAGCCATGAACTAGCACTGCTCGTGAAGAAATTCCAGAAGTTCTCAAGACGTGGTCGCCTTGGAAAACCCTCAAGGAGCAATGATTTCTCATCCAGTGACTACAAGAAGAGGCTTTGTCACAAATGCAAGAAACTTGGACACTACATTCAAGATTGTCCTCAGTGGGAAAAGAAATCAAAGAAGTAGAAATACAAGGATTCCAGTTCTGATGATGCAAATAAAAAGAAGAAATACTCAAAGTCTTCATCATCAAAATCCTCAAAGTCTTCATCTCACAAGAAGAGCAGCTCCAAGAAGGCTCGGGCATTCATTGGCAAGGAAATGGACTCTGAGGCTGAATCTGAAGAAAATGAGGGAGAGGAGGCGTCTGAGGAGTCCGAATCCGGTGTGGCGACCTAGCTCTCGCTACTGCATTTGTCAGCAAGTCTATCTTCAACTCTGAAGAAAATGACCTCACCAACAAGGCTGATGAAGGCAATGATGACTATGCTCCCACCTATTGCTTCATGGCAAAGGGTGCCAAGGTACTCAAATATACCTCCTCTGAATCAAGTGAGAATGAATCTAATGAAAACCTCAAGCCCAGCTATTCTAAACATGCTAAGATTGCTGTGAAACAACAAAGGGCTTTTGAAAAAGTTCAAAACATGCTAGACAAAAGTGATGATATGTTGGGTGAAGAAATGGATCGCACTAAAACCTTGACTGAAAATCTTCAGAGCCTTCAGTCTAGGTTTGACAACCTTCAAGGTCATCATAACACTCTCTTATCTGATCATGAGAAGCTTTCTTATGAATTTCTTCAGAGAAAACAAGATCTTGAAAAGCTAAGAGTGAGTTATGAAGATCTTCAGAAGGAGCGCGATTCATTACTTGCTCAACAAATCAGCGCTTCTCAGGAAGAATTTGTTCCTCCATGTTTGAAATGCATTGAACGTGAATCTGCTAATTCTTCACCTGAATGCTCAAATGCTTCTAATGCTACAAATTCTTCAACTGTCTCTGCTATCACTAATTCCTCATCTGAGGACATTGCTAGTATCATTGATGATGCAGGGCTGAAGGAATTGTACATGACAGGCATGTACAAAAGCCTCAAAGGGCATCAGACTCTTTGTGATGTGCTTAAAAAGCAGATCCTCAACAGGAACCCTAGGAAAGAGGGTATTGCCTTTGAGAGGAAACTCAATGCTGATGGTACATATTGGAAGCCTGAGCAGTACCCCAAAACCTCATGGGTTGCTGCAAAGGGACCTCCAGTTGATCCATCCAATTTATCTGGCTTTACATGTGAATCTCCTCATTCTTCTGATGAGTCATTTGACTCCGACTATAAACCATTCAAAATTCAGAATGGTGAAGTATTTGGTAGGTATGTTGGCACTAACTGCAGGAACGGTTCCCCTATGAAGAAAATCTGGGTTCCCAAAAAGTGCCTTGAAAGTCTTCAGGTGAATGTCCTCATGACTCCACCTGTGAAGAATAGGAACCCCAGATCAAATTCTTCATACGGACCAAATTCTTCATATGGATCCAAGTCCTCATACGGACCAAATTCCTCACGTGGATCAAATTCCTTAAAAGGATCAAAATCCTCATATGAATATCATCGTGCTAACAACTCTGTTTCGCAGGGAAGAGGCAAGGGCTATGAATATGAGCATTACTCTTCTAACCTTTATGTTCATAAGACCTCGAAGAATTTCTCTGCTTATTCATATGCTTATCCTAACTCCTCTTATGTGAAACGAAATGGGATGGCTTCTATGCCACCTTTCTCGTATGGAGCTCGCGGAGTGATGAACTCTTTGCCACCCCTTCAGATGTGGGTGGTGAAGAAAAAGAACTAATCTCTTCTGCAGGGTCAGGTCTCCAGACGTGCGTAAACGTCTGAAGAATTTACTGGAGACCTGAAAAGTGCCTGAAAGGACACAGGCTAATCATGAAGAAATGAACTTTCATTTCTCACGTCCTCATACTGCTTTATCTGTTGCATTGCTTGATGAAATTGGTCTGATGAATTGTGATGTCATATTCTTCACTAATGAAGTATATGAAGTTCGTAAGTTGCACTAATTCATCTGCAGGATGATCAACCCAAAGCCACTGAGTGGGTCCTCGATAGTGGATGTACAAATCACATGACTGGTGACAAGAATCTATTGATGGATGCTCCCTTATCTCCATCACATCTGAAGCATATCATCTTCGCTGACAAAGGCAAAAGTCAGGTATTGGGTCTAGGTAAGGTTGCGATCTCAAAGGATCGACACATGGATAAAGTCATGCTTGTCGAGTCCTTAGGATGCAGCCTCATGTTTGTCTCAATGCTTTGCGATCTTGATATGGTTGTTGTCTTTGGCAAGTATCGTTGTGTTGTGGTTATGGAAGCTGGCAATTCCAAAGTCTTCGAAGGCTTTAGGAGAGGAGACTTGTATATTGTTGATTTCTCTACAGGACCTCAACCAGCCATGTGTCTACTTGCAAAAGCTTCAAAAGGCTGGCTATGGCATCGACGACTTGGTCATGCGGGCATGAGGAATTTGCACATGCTTGCGAAGAAGAAGCACGTCATTGGCATTGAGAATGTCAAATTCCTCAAGGATCACTTATGCGGAGCCTATGAAGCTGGGAAGATGACAAAGGCTAAGCATCCAGGGAAGACTATCATGACAACTACTCGACCATTTGAATTGCTTCACATGGATCTCTTTGGTCCTAATCATTATTCTGCAGTTTCAAATGATGCATCTCAATATGGCTTTGTTATTGTTGATGATTACTCTCGATACACATGGGTACACATTGTTACTTACAAACATGAAGTGCAGGAAGTCTTCAAACGATTTTCCTCGAGGGCTTCAACAAACTTTGGTGTGAAGATCAACCACATCAGAAGTGACAATGGAACTGAGTTCAAGAATTCTGGTCTTGATGACTATCTTGATGAACTTGGTATTACTCATGAGTTATCTGCTCCTTATACTCCTCAGCAGAATGGCGTCGAGGAGCGCAAGAACAGGACTCTTGCTGAGATGGCTCGCACTATGCTTGATGAATACAAAATGCCTCGTCGTTTCTGGATTGATGCAATTGATACTGGGTGCCACATCATCAACAGAGTATATCTTCACAAATTCTTCAAGAAGACTGCCTATGAACTCCTCACTGACAAGAAACCCAATGTGAGTTATTTCAAAGTCTTCGGTGCTAAATGCTGGATTAGTGATCCTCATCACAACTCAAAATTTGCACCGAAATCACATGAAGGTTTTATGCTTGGTTATGGAAAGGACTCGCACACCTACAGAGTCTTCAACAACGTTCTTCACAAGGTTGTTGAAACTGTAGATGTGTGGTTCGTTGAAACTAATGGCTCGCAAAGAGAGCACCTACCTTCTGTGATAGATGAACCAGCACCTGCGGAATCTATCAAGTTCAAGGCTACTGAGGATGTCATTCCTACCGAAGAATCTGCTGAAGAATTCATTCCAGAACGTGAAGAACGTCGAGCTAATGCACCTGAAGAAAATGCTGAAGAAAATGGTGCTGAAGAAAATGCTGATCAAATTCCTCGACGACAACCAGCTCATCCTCGCGTTGCAAAAGAAGTGCAAGTTGAAAAGATCATCGATGACATTGAAGCACCAGTTCCTCCCACACGCTCAAGAGCTTCACATTTATCTAACTTTTGTGGGCACTTTGCTTTTGTCTCTATCACAGAGCCCACTAAGGTAGATGAAGCATTTCTGGAGCTTGAGTGGATTCAAGCTATGCAAGAAGAATTACATCAGTTCGAGCTCAACAACGTCTGGGAACTGGTCAAACGTCCAGATCCTCGCAAGCACAATATCATTGGCACAAAGTGGATCTACCGCAACAAGCAAGATGAAAATGTCCTTGTGGTGAGGAATAAGGCACGGCTAGTAGCTCAAGGCTACACACAGGTTGAAGGAATTGATTTCGATGAAACTTTTTCACCTGTTGCTAGACTTGAGGCTATTCGCATATTACTTGCTTATGCTAACCATCATGATATCACTTTATATCAAATGGATGTGAAAACTGCATTCCTCAATGGTAAGCTTGAGGAAGAAGTATATGTAGCTCAACCCTAGGTTTTGAAGATCCAAAGCATCTTGACAAAGTCTTCAGACTCAATAAGGCCCTCTATGGCCTCAAGCAGGCCCCTCGGGCGTGGTATGATACTTTGAAGGAATTCCTCATGAAGAAAGGCTTCAAACCCGGTTCACTCGACCCTACTCTTTTCACTAAATCTTATGATGGTGAACTGTTTGTGTGCCAAATATATGTTGATGATATTATCTTTGGCTGTACTGACCAACGTTATAGTGAAGAATTTGCCTATATGATGAGTGCAGAATATCAAATGTCTATGATGGGAGAATTGAAATTCTTCTTAGGTCTTCAAATTCGTCAACAACGCAATGGCATATTCATATCTCAGGAGAAATACCTCAAGGATGTACTGAGGAAATTCGGCATGCAAGATTGCAAAGGCGTCAAAATTCCAATGCCCACAAATGGCCATCTATGCACTGATGAAAATGGTATTGACTTCGATCAAAAGGTATACCGCTCCATGATTGGTTCTTTATTGTACTTATGTGCATCTAGGCCAGATATTATGCTTAATGTTTGCATGTGTGCCCGATTTCAAGATACACCGAAGGAATCACACCATAACGCTGTGAAGCATATTCTTCGATATCTAGCTCACACACCAACACTTGGATTATGGTACCCCAAGGGCTCGGCTTTTGATCTCATTGGATATTCTGACTCTGACTATGCTGGTGATCGTGTGGACCGCAAGTCAACATCTGGTACATGTCATTTCCTCGGACGATCTTTGGTTTGTTGGTCCTCGAAGAAACAGAACTGAGTATCACTGTCTACTGCTGAAGCTGAGTACATTGTTGCTGGTTCTTGTTGTGTTCAATTGCTGTGGATGAAGCAAACTCTCAAGGACTACGGCGTCAACGTGAAGAATGTGCGTCTCTTCTGTGACAATGAGAGTACCATCAAGATTGCTCACAACCCAGTTCAGCAGTCGAAGACAAAGCACATTCAGATTCGTCATCATTTTCTTCGTGATCATGTGTTGAAGGGCGACATTTCTATTGAGCATGTGAAGACTGAAGAACAGCTAGCCGATATCTTCACAAAGCCCTTGGATGAGAAGAGATTTAGCAAGTTGCGGTGTGAGCTAAATATCTTAGAATCTTCGAATGTTCTTTGAAAAGGACACTCATCCTAACACTTATGCAAAATTGATGACTTAGATGTGCAACACATGAAGAAACATTTTTCTTCAATCAATGAAGAATAACAATCTAAGTGTGAAGAAATTAACGAAGAATTTGATTCTCAGAACCCTACGACAATTGTACGCGGTGTCTGAAATCATCATTCTTACACGGTGGGTCACGCCACCACCAAAGTTGAAAATCTTCAATTTGAGTTTTTCCTCAGTTTTGAAATTCCTCAGTTGTTCATTTTCTTCAACTTTGCATAGTCTTCACTGTTTCCGTCGTTTTTCTTCATTGGCTATATATATATATATATATATGAGTTTATGTCCTCTACAACATTCACATATGGCTAATTTTTCAAGTTGGTTTTTCTGCTAAGTGAATGTGATCGGAGCCTTCCCCCTCTATACTATACTCAACCCATTCTATTCACAAATTCTTCACGTGCGTTCTATTTGAAACTCGTTCCAAATCTTCACTATGTCCTTGTCAGCTGAAGAATTTGCGAACGGAACTTTTAACTTATATTATCCAAAAATTTCGGCTTTGCCGCTCAAACCGTTCCGCATCCCACGAAATACTTATCTATTCACCCACGATCTCACACGATCTCCACTTCTCAGTACGTGGGTGACACATGTCAAGCGAATGAGAAGGGTCAGGGGCGCGTTCGTCCAAATTCTTCGGGCGAACAGTTTTTTCACCGTGGCTATAAATACCCCTCCCCTTCCTCACTTCTCTTTTACTCCGCTCGATCTCACTCCCGCTCGAGCTTCTCAAACCCTAGCGTCGCCGCTACTTCATCGTCGCCGGTGAGGAAGAGCTTCACTGCCTCGACCTCGTCGCCGTCGTACTCACGCCGACTGTGGATTTCTTCACTCCGCCGCCGCCATAGCTGTCTTCCTCTGCCGAGTTAGGGCGTGGAAGATATGCACTGACGAACTTCACATCTCCACATCCCGTTTGTCGTGTTCTTCGTCCAGGGTAATTAAAAGTTACTTTTACTGCCCTCTTTGATTCAAATAATTCCTACAAAATCTTCAAAGGTGTTTATTCTTCAAATTCTTCACACACTAAACACTTCACATGTCATTTGTTCTTGATTCATTTCTCTAAGCTATGTTTTTCTTCAAGATTCCTCAATTGTGTGGATTTTTGATCTGTACAACTCTGGAACCTAAGACAAAGAACGCTTAGTGAAATTCTTCAAGACTCATCTGGTCAAATTCCTCAAACTTGTTCTTTCTACAAAACCTTCTGAGAACGCATATGACCTCTCCAAATTCCTCGCAACTATAATCTGTTCACAGGTACTCATGTCCGCTGCTGAATCACTAGGTTCTCATCAACTTAATTCATTTGCAGTGTTCCTCGAAGAAAAGTTGCATACATCTTCAGAGAATTCCATTGTTCAAATTCCTCAACTGAAGAAAATGGCTGAAGGAAAGAAACCACAGAAAGGAGGAAAGAGGCCTGAGGTCAACACTGCTTTTGAAATCCCTGAGGACATCTATGCTGGGTACTGCACACCCCCTGAGGAAGATAAAAATCACCGCAAAGTGCGCATTCAAAAGATTGAGAGGAGATGGGCAAGAGAGTGGAGGGAGTACAGATATGTTACTCCAAAATACATGAAGAAATTCACTGTTACCCCTCCCTGCTCAAGACCTCCATTGGCACCTGGCCAAATAGCTGATCCCACCAGCCTCAAGCGCGGTGAGGACTATCCTGATGAATGGGCCAAGCGCCAGACCAAGTTGTCTAGACAAGCCAGAGAAGCAGTGAGGAAATTCAACGAATACTCTGCTGCTGCTGCTGAGGCCTCTGTAAAACCGAAGAAGGCCATGTCAAAGAAGCCTGCTCACAAGCCAAGTGCTTCTTCTTCAATGCCCTCACGTCCGAGTTCCTCAGCTATGTCCTCACGGCCAGAATCCTCAAAGTCCTCACGACCAATTCCTCACGCTGCTCCTGCTCCTCCAAAATCCTCAGCTCCTCCGCTCAAGTCCTCAGCTGCTCCGACCAAATCCTCTGCACTTGTGCATCTTGCCACGTGCCAAAGGACTACAGGCATCTCTATTGCCTCAGGAGCTTCTGCTAGTTCCTCAGCTGCACCGAATTCTTCAACTGGCCCCTCTCTGCTGAAGACAAAGGCCACTGCTGGACGAGGTTCTCGCCCAAGTCCTCACAAGAAGCAGGTCGCCTTCCAAGTGCCGTCTAATGAAGACGAAGCTGATGATGAGGAACTTGCCGAAATCATCAGAGACAGGCAAGTCAAGGCCGCTAGAGCCAAGGGCACAAATGTGCCTCTGCTTTTGGATCCAAAGTTGATCCTCGACTACATTGATCTCTGGCACAAGGACCCAAACACTCCCATGCCTGATTTCAAGTTGACTCCTGGCCAAAGTCATATGCTGACTGCCTTCATACAAGAAGAGAAATGGAAATTTGAAAAGGCAAGGCCGATCAAGAAAGCGCAGTACAAGAAGGAGCGTTTTCTGAAGAAACACGTTGTCTCTATGACAACTGAAGAACTTGTCAATATTCAGTCTGAGATCAAGAAACTCAGTGATGAATTCGACGTATACCGCACTGACTGGCTTGGAGCCAAAGCCCGTTTTGTGAAGTTGACAGAAAAGTTCACTCCAAATGTTGCAGCTCCATCGCAACCAGAAATTCCTCAGGCTATAGCATCTGCTCAGCCGACTGAAGAACATGCCAGCACCGCTGATGACTTTCAGGCTCCTGAAGAAAATGTAAGTTCTAGGGCTGATGACTGCATTCCAGCCGCTGAAGAAATTGTTAGGGCATCCACTAGTGGTGCGCCTGAAGAAAATGAAGAAGTCGGGGCAACTGCATCAGTTGTGCCTGAAGAAACTCAACCAATTTCCTCTGCTCCTCCTGCGCCAACCCCAACTCCGATCCTTCCATCTGCTTCAGATGTGAAGAAGACTAAGGCTGCAGAGTGTGCAGCAGTGAAGAAAAGGAAGGCATCAACTTTGTCAGATTCTTCAGCTCCGAAGAAGATGAAGTCTTTGACCAGCTCGTTTGCAAACCCCATTGATGTTGTTCCTATCTCAACCATGCCATCAAAGGACCTTGTTCCTTATGATGAAGAATATGTGATTCCTAGCGAATCCGATGAAGAAAATCCTTCTGCTGCTTCGTCACAGCAGTTGGATGAAGAAATTGAAGTGGATGCAATCCCTTCAACTTCAGTTGTTTCCTCGCCTATGCCTCAGTTTACTGCTGAAGAGGCCGGCGTCGAAGAAATGGAAGATGAGGATGTGGACATTGGCTGTACCACACCTGTGCTGAATGATGACTTTTGGGAAAGTCAGCACCCCAACTCTCCACTGTTCACACCATTGCAACAGATTCCTCAGTCCCCAGTAACTACAGTTCAAATGGGATCTGATGAACCACATGCCACACCGTCTGTCCATGAAAAAATTCCAGCCACTAGTGCTGAAGAAAATCTAAATGAAGAATTGAAGACCCAGGCTGTCACTGAAGAAGAAGCTGAAATTCCTCAGCCTGTGGAGCCTGAGGTTGCGATTCCTGAGGTAATAATGCAATTGACTGACACTCCTCAGCCCAAACCAAAGGATCCATTCTCAAAGAAGCAGAAATTCAAGGCTGATGATTTCTTCGGCGAGCATGTGTTCCTCACTGACTATAATCCCTATGATTCTGCTCGTCTTAGAAGGAAGCACTTCTGGAACGCCAGCCAGGCCAACTTCTATTCTTCGCTGCTCTTCAACAAGGACAAAGTCTTCGACCACGAGCATATTCCTCATGTGGACATGGAATCACTGCCATGCTTCACACCTGTCCTCAGTGTGCTTCATGACATAGGCCTCCTCAACTTTTGCACAGACATAGTTGATTGGAATGAAGAGCTCATTCTTCAATTCTACGCAACACTACACATCACAGGAGATGCTGACGATGTGAACTCCTGGGTTTTGGACTGGATGACCGAAAACACTCACTACAAAGCACTGGCCTCTGAATTACTTCACGCCCTGCCCATCAGTCCTCCACCTGAAGGAGCTCGTTGCATGTACCAAGAGCCTGAGCTTAAAGATCACTATATGCAAGTGTTGATGAAGCCATTGAAACCTGGTCAAGCCTCAAGGACAAAATTCCTCGTGAAGGAATTGCAGTATGTACCAAGGACAGTCTATCGCATTCTGACGAAGACTATGAGTCCAATCAAAGGCCACGACTCATCTGATGAGGAAATTGTTGGCATCATGAAGAATCTGGTATTCAACATCATTCATGGCATACCCGTCAACTATCATGATTTCTTCATGAGGACTCTGGCAAATGTTGCACCTTCTCCGTTTGAGCTGAAGCCTTATGCACCTTGGATTATGAGATTCCTCAGGACAAGGTCTTCACTCAAATACAAGGCTGATTTTTAGAATCACCTCAGCTACTTGCCCCCGATTGAAGTCCTCAAGCGGACCTATTCCTCAGCTGATGAAAAGGGCAAGGCACCAGCTATTTTTGCTGAAGGCATTCGTCCATTGGATGGTCAGTTTCGCAAAGCTGCATCTTATTCCACCAATGATGACTCTGCCACTCATGATTCTGCTGCCCACGCCTCCAAGCCAAATCCTCAAGCCACTGCTCCTGGTGTGATGACTGACCGTGAGCTTCTGCTTAGTCTTCACCAGAAGGTGGATCGAAACCATAAATGGGTTAAGCGTCAGTTTGGTTCAATTCTTCACAACATGACTGCTACCCATAATGCAGTGAAGAAAAACTATTACTACCTCCATGAAGTCTTCGGTCGCACCTGGGCTATTCTGTCACATGTATATGGTGAAGAAGATCTGAAGAAAATGGGTCTCAAGGAAGACTTTGACTGGTCTGCACCTCCACCAAAGAAATACAAGAATGTCAAGGTTCCTTCCTTGGTGGCCAGCTCCTATTCTTCATCGCGTGACACCGATGAGCATGAAGACTTGGACGACACTGCGGCAGACCCTACATCAACAAACAACCTCAACAACGCTGGCGCTCCTTCATCAACTTGATATTCTTCAGGGGCGTTAGTCCTCATTTTCGATCCTTTTGGTCATTTGATGACAAAGGGGGAGAAATTTGAGTTAGTCTTCAAGTGGGTCTATCTTATATGGGCATTTTTTTTCTAAGTTACAACTCTCGTTCTTCTGATGACTTTGCTGGATCGAGTTGTAAACTTAAACTCTATGGTGACCTGATACTTTTGCTATAGTTTTTCTGCATGCTTATTCCTCATTAATGTTTATGCATGCATGCTGAATTACATCAATCACCATATTTCATTATGCATTTCAAATTCTTCATATACTATGTCAAATGCATGTATGAATTACAAGATATAGGGGAAGATCTCCATGATTCAACTCTTCAAGTGTGCATTGCTTCAAAAGCAAATTCCTCACTATGCACATCTTCACGGGGAGTTCTTCTATATCTTGCAATCAAATTCCTCAATATCAGTATTTACACTTCATATGTTCATCCCCGTTGAAAACTTAACCTATATTGCCATCAATCACCAAAAAGGGGGAGATTGTAAGTGCATCTAGTGCCCCTTAGTGATTTTGGTGTATTGAAGACTTATAGGTTAAGGGACTAATGTGTTTATGAGTGTACACAGGACTATAAGTCTATGAGGAGTTTGATATTTACAGAGAAAGTCGACCCCTAAAAATGAAGTTCTTCGACTGAAGACTTTGGATTTCTGAAGAATTTCTGAAGACTTTGAAAGTGAAGAAATTGGTGTGACCTTGAAGACTTGGTATTCATTTGAGGAACATGAAGCATGAAGACTTTTGTTTTCGTAGTTTCATTTTCTCTTTCTTGAGTCATAGGAAACACCGTACTGTTAAAGGGGGTCGAGGAAATACTAAGGAAAAATTTCCATGTGATGGTCAACTCAAAATCCTACACCTACCAATCCCTTCGAGTGAAGCCATTGGAAATCTCATACAGTTCAGTCAATTTCTTCAGTGACAGAGACGAAGTTCTTCAGGTCGCTGAGGAATTTGTTATGACTGAGGACTTAGGAATTCGACAGTGCGGATTGCCTACACAGTGAGGAACATGATAGCCTTAAAGAATTTGATACTCAAATTTCCGACCGTTGCTGTGCTACGCGTCAGCTGTCCCAAAATATCTACCCACCTAACGGTCATATTATTGAAGGGCATTTATGTCTTATCATGTCGGGCTGCTCCCTTATAAATAGCCGCCCCCTACAACGACTAGCTGGCTGGCTGCTCCGAGAGAAACGGACACTTGTCATTTGAGAGCATCCCATCCTCCGAGGACTTTGAGCGAAAATCATCAAGTGAGGAAAACCCAAACCCAAACACCTACAAACCCAAAGTGATTGAGCATCACTGAAGAGATTGATCCTGCGTGGATCCGACGCTTGTTACCTTTGAAGACTGTGCTTCTTCCAGACGGTTAGGCGTCATGGTCTAGAGCATCCAGGAGGAATTGTGGATCGCCGAGTGACCGAGTTGGTGAAGGTTCGGAAGTCACCTGAAGACTTACCACGAGTGATTGGGCAAGGTCTGTGTGACCTTAACTCAAGGAGAATACGGTGAGGACTGTGTGTCCGGGACTGTGTGTCCTCAGGTTTAAATACCTAGCCGCTCCAACCAGATGTACAACTGAGACAACAGTTGGAACTGGTCTACCAGATCATTGTCTTCACCAAGCCTACTGGTTCTATTTCCTCAACTCTTTCCTTTCCTCTAACTGTGTTGTGCGCTTGTTCATATCTGTGTTTGAAGACTTTAACTGAATACTTTCTCAATTTCATCAGTTCAATTTCTTCATTCTGTTTGTCTTCATCATGTGTTATCCTGTGATTACGCTTTCTATACTCTGTGCTTGTCTTCATTTCATCATGATGACCATGCTTGTGTTCTTCTATGTTTACTTTTGAGTACATATTCCGCTGCTAGTAGTTCTTCGCTAAGGAATTTCCTCACCTGCAAATTCCTCAGTGAAGAATTCATAAAATCGCCTATTCAGCCCCCCCCCCCTCTAGTCGATTTAACGCACTTTCAAGTTACTAATCTTAGCAACTGAATCGGTATCAAATACCCAGGGGTTACTATGAATACTAGTAAATTACACATCAATAACATGTATATCAAATATACCTTTGTTCACTTTGCCATCCTTCTTATCCGCCAGGTGTTGTGATTGCTGCTCTGCTCCCCAAAAGGATTAATGCCATCTGCACTTAAACCAAACCATACGTTCCTTGCGTCATCTGCAAAGTCACGCCACATTCTCTCGATTTTTCTCCACAGCGACCCGTCAGCGGGTACTCTTAACTTCCCGTCTTTCTTACAGTCTTCTTTGTGCCATTGCAACAACTTGGCATGCTCTTTGTTTCTGAACAGACGTTTCAACCGTGGTATTATAGGAGCATACCACATCACCTTGGTAGGAACCCTCTTCCTTGGGCGCTTGCCCTCAACATCACCAGGGTCATCTCGTCTGATCTTATACCGCAATGCACCGCATACCGGGCATGCGTTCAAATCCTTGTATTCACCACGATAGAGGATGCGGTTATTAGGGCATGCATGTATCTTTTGCACCTCCAATCCTAGAGGGCAGAGAACCTTCTTTGCTTCGCACGTACTGTCAGGCAATTCGTTATCCTTTGGAAGCTTGTTCTTCATAATTTTTCAGTAGCTTCCCAAATCCGTTGTTAGAAACACCATTTTCTGCCTTCCATTGCAGCAATTCCACTATGGTACCAAGCTTTGTATTGCCATCTTCGCAATTTGGGTACAACCCTTTTTCGTGATCCTCCAACATGCGATCGAACTTCAACTTCTCCCTTTCACTTTCACATTCTCTCTGTGCATCAACAATGACCCGTTAAAGATCATCATCGGGCACATCATCTGGTGCCTCTTGATCTTCAGCTTCCCCCGTTGAATGATCACCATATTCAGGGAACATAGGATAGTTGTCATCACCCTCTTCTTCTTACATCATAACCCCCCTTTCTCCGTGTTTGGTCCAAACATTATAGTGTGGCATGAAACCCTTCTCAAGAAGGTGCAAGTGAAGAGTTTTTGAGTTAGAGTAATCCTTCATATTCTCACAGACAGGGCATGGACAATACATAAAACCATTTTGCTTGATTGTCTCAGCCACTTCAAGAAATTTATCCAGGCCATCAATATACTCGGAGGTGCGTCGGTCACCATACATCCATTGTCGGTTCATCTGCGTGCATTATATAATTAAGTTTATCAAAAACCATTACAGAACATCATGAATAGAGAAGTGACCAAATTAATACAAGTTCATCATCACATTACAGCTATTTAGAGCATCATCATGAATATAGAAGTGACCAAATGTTATTACTGAAAAAATATATACATAAAGTGCATACATAGTTCTCATACAACAACATACAGCTATTTAGAGCATCTAATTAAAACATACATTGAAACTAACATACAGCTATGTAAAACATTTAAATGCAACAACAAATGCGATCATAATCACAACTAAGGTAACAATTGATCCAACAGCATAATGATACCAAGCCTCATTATCAATGGCATATTTTCTTATCTTTCTAATCTTCAAGCGCATTGTATCCATCTTGATCTTGTGATCATCGACGACATCGGCAACATGCAACTCCAATTTCATCTTCTCCTCCTCAATTCTTTTCAATTTTTCTTTCAAATACTCGTTTTCTTTTTCAACTAAATTTAACCTCTCGACAAGAGGGTCTGTTGGAATTTCCGGTTCACATACCTCCTGGATAAAAACATATATGTCACGTTGGTTGGCATAATTGTCATAAACACTAAATGACAAGTAGTTATAAAAGATAATATACCACATCGAATCATAGACCGGACGAGTGCCGACGGGGGCGGATACCAAAACCATGGCACTATATAATAACAAACAATAATAAAAGTAAGAAATTTATACAAGTATCTATCTAAATAATACAAGTGAGAATTTTTTTTATTTTAAAAAGAAGATAAGAACAAGAGGCTCACCACGGTGTTGTCGGCGACGAGATCGGCACGGGCGATCGACGACGGTGAGGACGGGGACGGGACGGGATGGACCGCCAAACCTAGACAAATCTTAGGGAAAATGGAGCTTCGAGGTCGAGCTTGGACAGGAGAAAGCTTAAGCCCGGCTCGGGCATTTCATCGAACACCTCATGTGCATAGGAGGTGAGAGCAGAGCAACACACACCTCCCACACGCCGGCCGGCCAAGAAACAGAGGAGTGAGCAGGAAGGGGCGACCATATATATAGGCATCTCTTTAGTCCCGGTTTGTGGCTAGAATTGGGACATAAGACTGTCCTTTTGTCCCAGTTCCAGCCACCAACCGGGACTAAAGGGGCTGCGCCAGGAGCGAGGACCTTTAGTCCTAGTTTGTGTCTGGAACCGGGACTAAAGGGGTTAGACGAACCGGGACTGGTGCCTGCTGAGGCCCAGCCGGTGTCCTGGCCACAAAAAACAGAGGAGTGAGCGGGCAGGGGCGAGCATATATATATATAGGCATCTCTTTAGTCCCGCTTTGTGGCTAGAATCGGGACAGAAAACTGACCTTTAGTCCCGGTTCCAGCCACCAACCGGGACTAAAGGGGCTGAGCCAGGAGCGAGGACCTTTAGTCCCAGTTCGTGTCTGGAACCGGGACTAAAGGGGTCAGACGAACCAGGATTGGTGTCGGCCGTGGCCCGGCTGGCGTCCTACCCTCACGAACCAGGACTGATGCACCCATTAGTCCCGATTCGTAACACGACTGGGACTAAATGGACTTATCTGGCCTGGACCAAAGCCATGTTTTCTACTAGTGTTGGATCCTTTCGGTCTACGCATCTTTTCATCAGTGGTATTGCTGTTCTGGTGTGCAGTAGCAACTTAGCCCTCAAGAGGGAGGGAAGGGATGGAGAGAAGTACTCCGCGCGGGTTCATTTCTTTCAGGATAGAGAAAAGACAAACGTCACCCCATATGTTTGGAGCTCAACACACACGACCTTGTGAGCAAAGAAAAAATGAGTCGGAGTTAGTACGAGGGATAGGAATAAATGGTTCAGTTTTGGTCCGAGTGGAATGAAGAGGAAAAAAATTACATTAGTCTATGTGAAAGGGAAAAGTTTGCATCCGTCTGAATCGACCTAACTCACATGACGAGTTTATAAGTAAGAGGAGAAATGATTAGCATTGACCCAAATAGAATGACTAAAAACGGCATGACAATGCAAAAACAATTTTAAAAAGTCCTGGCGTCGCACTGCCTGACCACTATAGCGAAGCGGGAAAAAGGGGCATGACATTCCATACATTTGTCCATTGAAGTGTGTGGCATTACACCAACACAGATGTCCCGTAGAAGAGGGTATGAGATAGAACGTCATATTGCAGGTTTTCATGTCATAGAAAAATGACCCTGCGGTGTAGGACCAACTTGGCCCTATGGAGGGAGGGAAGGAGTGGAGAGAAGTACTCCGGGCGGATTTGTTTCTTTCAGGCTAGAGAAAAGACGACGTCACCATATACTTTTGGCGCCCAACACACACAATCTTTTGAGCAAATAAATAATGAGTCGGAGTTAGAACAAGCGGAAGGAAATAAATGGTTTGGTGCAGGTCGGAGTGGATGGAAGAGGAAAAATAAAAATCTTTATTTACACTAGTCCGTGTGAAGGGGGAAATTTGCATATTACAGCTTTTTCGTGTCATAGAGAAATGACCCGATAGTGCAGCAGCAACTTGGCCCTCTAGAGGGAGGGAAGGGATGTTGAGAAGTACTCCGGGCAGGTTCGTTTCTTTCAGGCTAGAGAAAAGACGATGTCACCCCATATGTTTGGCGCCCAACACACACGAGCTTGTGAGCAAAGAAAAAATGAGTCAGAGTTAGTACGAGGGATAGGAATAAATGGTTCAGTTTCGGTCCGAGTGGAATGAAGAGGAAATTTTTTTTACATTAGTCTATGTGAAAGGGAAAATTTTGCATCCGTGCGAATCGACCCTAACTCACATGACGAGTTTATAAGTAAGACGACGTCATCATATACTTTTGGCGCCCAACACACACAATCTTTTGAGCAAATAAATAATGAGTCAGAGTTATAACAAGCGGAAGGAAATAAATGGTTTGGTGC
The DNA here is from genome assembly GCF_002575655.3 of Aegilops tauschii subsp. strangulata. Classification (NCBI taxonomy): domain Eukaryota; kingdom Viridiplantae; phylum Streptophyta; class Magnoliopsida; order Poales; family Poaceae; genus Aegilops; species Aegilops tauschii. Next base: position 646,207,397 of record NC_053041.3, on the reverse strand, counting down.
CGGTCGGAGTGGAACGAAGAGGAAAAATAAAAATCTTTATTTACACTAGTCCGTATGAAAGGGGAAATTTGCAGCTCACACGAATACTATATAAGTAAGAGAGAAAAGATTTTCGTCGACTCAAATAGAATGAACCAAGGTAAATGAAAAATGGCATCAAGATGCAAAAAAGACTTACATCGCTCCGTACTTCTAGCCCCCAACATGCACGAGTTAACAGCGACCTAGGGTTACAGGCTGCTGGGCCAAACCCGGCCAGAAGTACGTCACGACCGCTTTTTGCCTCGACAGGCCAGCATAGCTAGTGCTAGCTTTGCGTCGTCGGGGATACATGGTTGAACGTCTCGCTATTTAAGCCGCGAGGTGTCTACCGAAACGAGCGGTGTGGTACTAAAATACTACTGGCAGGCAGCGTCAGCGGTGCGCTCGTCTTCGGCCCACCGGTGGCTAAGCGCCCTGGTCTTCGCGTCTTCGGCCCACCGGCTATGCTGGAACGGATGGATTTCGCATAACGAGCACTGCGCATGCGAGGTCTCCAACCAAGGAATCAACCGTACGCAACCACCCTAAAAAAAAGTCGTACGCAACCAGGGAACCCGTTGAGCCAGCTACAGCTAATCTACTTTTGATAGTTTGAAGTAGCATAATTATGACACGTACATAACCAAACTCGTAGTATGAAACTTCAAATTTTGCATCCAGCAACCAACAATCCACATGTACATACGATTCCTCTGCCTCCCGCCTGTTTGTCTAGTCTCCGTTGGCATTAGAACCATGGGGCCTTTCGATCCTTTTGATCTACGCATCTTTTCAACGGTGGTTTTTACTATTCTGGTGCGCTGGTCCTATGAGGACTTAACACGATGACTTCTCGACTGTCTATTTCAGCAAGTTTGCCCAGTTTGGCAAAGGAGGGGCATAATTATGACACGTACATAACCAAGTTGATTTCCCCTCAAAAAAGAAAAACAAGTTCAGTTCTGTACTAAATGAAGCAAGTTTGCCCGGCTCCGGTAAGGGGGGGGGGGGGGGGGGGGGGGCAATGACAGCGATGTGCCTTTGGCTCGTTTCAGTGCATGTAGTTGTCGCTTGGTCATCTACGGATCTGTATGTAATTTTTATTATTTCTACTGTTTGTTATACTACCATGATTTAATACTCCCTCCATTCCCTTATACAAGGCTACTATGAAAAATACATTTTGCATCTATACAAGGCCACTAACCGTAACCGAGGCAAAATTTAATGATGTTTTCTCGTAATAGCAACTTGTTTAATACTTGCATGCTTGTAGTCATAATAACACTGTGCTACTTCCTTCTCATTCCTTCCTTGCATGCATGCGGGCATATTAATGATCGCAGTTAACAAGAAGAAAAGTTGGCTTACAAACTAGTCATTAAATTTTACCTAGGTACCTGTAATTTGAGTTTGTGGCCTTGTATAAGGGAATGGAGGGAGTATCAATAGTTTGGAAGTTTTCCCGCAACAAAAAAAACAGCCCACATGTAGCAACAATTTCAACCTATCAATTATATAGGCGGACTTATATTATCTTGTAGTACTACACTACACTAGCTGCTTTCCTGAGAAACATCTGGATGATCTCTGTTAATGATACAACTCTCTAAACTATTCATATGGTCCGCACAGTCTCAACGAACTGTTTGTTACAGCATAAGGGTTTGTTTGTTGACCTTGGAACTTCTCTGATTCCAACTAACAACGTCGATGAAATATTCGGTGAAACACACTGCAAGTCAAGATAAGTTCCAATACAATATAGTAAAAAGTACAGTTTCGTGCTTACACTACAGTCTATGGACAGAGTTGTGGCTGCCTGAGCATGAAAACACAGCAAAGCCCACAAAAGCTTGTGTCTAGGGAAAGTCCCACAGTCCAGCATATTCATCAACCCTGCTGAATTGAATGATTAAACAATTTGTGTTCATATTCTTATTAAGTGCAATTGAACATCACAAACCAAAAGGTTAAATGGAAGATTATAATCTAGCACTAACTAAAATATAAATGGTCATCAGCTGTGCAAAAGTTAGTTCATCGATTAGAACCAAGAAGAAGAAAATTAGGTATTTTCCTTTCTGATGAAGACAAATACACACCGAAAAAATCAACAACAAAATATGCTTGGTAGTGCCATTGATTTCATGAAACCAATGGTCAAGCAACTCCATGCAAGGTTGGCACATTAGGTACCATATATAAGGGAGTGAAACATGTCCTCACAGCACCATTGACTAAATCATTTCTCTTGGATCCTACCTTTATTAATTCAGGTTATGTAACTTCCTAAGCACCTCATATATAATGAATCATTCCGAACAGATAGACCTTTAAACTCCAAAAAAGTGGAGAGTTAACTGTTGACTACTTAGACTAGTGTTTCAACTTTCCATTTAAGGTGTGTACAACAAGAATAACTAGTTGCTATCGTTCCACTATGAACCATATCTATTAGTCGGATGGTACACTACAGGAAAACAAGGCAATTGTCTAAATTACGTGGTCAATTATTATTGACGTAAGTAGCTACCGTGCTAAATTATGAAAGTGGGAAGCAAAGAAAAACATACAATAATTGTCAACACGAGATATAAATAAAAAATGGCCTTCTATTCGTCACCTTCATTTTTATGAGATTTTAGACAACGCCAATTTCATGTGAGATTACTTCCACGTTGACTGAAATTTTTTAATTGCTTAAAGGAGATGATCCTTTCATTTTTCTAGGTAAAAATCAAGCACCTAATTATCAGTGAACAACTTTTCCCAAATCTCTCTAGTAATTCTCTCATGCAGCCCATGCTTAGAGTATGTACTTGCTCGATGTTCAAAATTGACAAAAATAATATTTACACATGTCCATGGAGACTAAGTTGTTTCATAAAATAATAACCAGGAAACAATAGATCCTCTAACAGGCATTTGTTCAACTGTAAATAAAAAAACTTCCTGTACAAAATCATGAGCAACCATAACCTTCTAGGTGTTCGTTTACTGGTCAACAAAGTTGTTGTTTGTTTTGAGATAATTATATAAATAATAGAAGTTTTGAAGGGGTTCATAACTGTAGTATATATGAAGACAACATTAGGGTAGAGATATACACTACAAATTTAGACCAGGAGAAAGGAAATTAACAACCTCTCAGAGAGCAAACGGAAATGTTGGTTATCATCACCTTGTAATGCATTTGCCAATAGTCACCTCTATGCATCAGTAATAGAATTTGTACTTCAGTCCACCTACAGGAAAATTGAGCTTTTACTTTTTAAGTTAACTGATATGTTAAATTCTGCAATAGCTTGGATCAACAGGCAGGGCAAGATTGCGCTTGTTAAACAAAAATGCTATAACAAACTGCAACATTCCATGAAAGTTAGTGTCGTTTCATTATACCAGTATTAATCTCGATCCGGTCCTTTTAGGTGCCAAGAAATCAAGATCAGTCCATGAAAGTTAGATAATTATGTGATTTGGCTGACGCCGGGTTGTGCTCGATGGAGTTCGGCAATTCACCATGTCTGGTTTCTAGGCGAGCACGGTCCTTCTATAGGTGGATATGCGCCTCATCGAGGGCTAGGTGCTGAGCCTCGAGGGCCTTCGCAGTCGGATCATCGCCAGGGGTTGGCAACTTGGCATGTGCAACTGTTAGTTCATTATATCCGCAGTACTTTCGATGGGGTATAGCGCGTAGCCGAAACACCTGATGGGATTCACATGAGTCTGTTTACCCACGTCCATGCCCAAACGGTGGAGGTAAAACTCAAGAGAGAAGTCCATATTACAACCTTGAACTACCACTAAGTATAATATACAACCGTGAACTACGAAAACTATCTAGTTTACAACCCTCAACTTTCAAAACCGGACAAAAAAGACCCATCGGCTGGTTTTTGACTTTTTTACTGGTTTTGACTAGTCAACATCCAAGTCAGCCTCTAGTCATCTGCCACATTATCATGTCCCATAGAACCCCATCTCTCCCTTCTCACTCATCTCTCCGTCCCGTACTCTCATGCCAGTCCCGCCACCGCCACCACCTCAGTTTTCGGTGAGCAAAGAACGATGGCGCTGTCATGAGCCTCTACACCGGCAACCCCACCCGTATTTTATTCCCTCCTTTCGGGTCCTAACCGAGCCCCCCGGGGCAACCCGCTACTGCTGACGAGGAAGAGAGGCAGGATGTCAAGGATCTCACCCTGAGCTTGTATGCATGCTCGGACGCGACAAGGGAGAACCGGAGTGATGTCCTCGTCAGTGATGGCGTTGGCGGAGCATGGTGTTGATGCGGGGGTAGCTTGAGATCGAATGATTCAAGGATGGAGATGCAAACGTCATCCGGGGCACCTCTAGGACACGCAGAAGCCAAGGCAGGAGCTAGGACGGAGGAGATCGGGCAGTGGCATCGTGTGGCCAGAGGCGGAGAACACGACTATGCCAACCACGATTAAGGGTTTCCAGGCTCGAGTATCATGGCTGGAAGACGAATTCGACATAGCCGAAGCGATCACGAGCACTCCGCGCCAGAGAGCACAGTGCCCCCGTGCTCGAGTCAGGACCCTACCGTGTGCCCTGTGCTCGTCCTCGAGCTCCAACAGTTGTCGCGTGAGCCCTGACGCCCTCTCCCCCTCTCACTGACGCCCCTTGTCGTCGTGCGCTGCTTCCAGAGCTCTCCTCCGCCTATATATAGAGCCCTCCCTCGCCTCTCCGAGCATCCCACCACACTCGCTCAACCTCCACAAATACCGTAGATAGTCGTAGCCCGGCATGGCAGGCCTCTGGCCGCCGTTCCCTTCCCGAGCTCGCCGGCGATCCCCTCCTATCGCCCCCACCTCTCCAGTGCCCCTCGAGCTCGACCCTTTTCTCCGGCGACTTCCTGGTGACTCACTGGTGCTAGCCGACCCCTCTGGACCCCTGGACTTGCTAGCCCTTGCCGTCTTCTTCATCTCCGGCGAACCGCACCGCAGCCGCCGCTGGAGACGTTGTTTCCAAGCAACTCCGACCACCTCTTGCCTTGCTACAGGTACGAGTAGATGCGCCTGAGTCTCCTCTTTCCATCCCTCCCTCTCAGATCGGCCGCCAAGCCCTCCTCGTCGGCGTGCCCACTGGCGACCATCGCGCCTCCTCTGTTTCTCTTCCCCCTCTCTGAAAACCCGACGAGCAGGGCCCACTGTCAGCCTCTCCACTCGCGCCCGAAGCGGTATGAGTGGAGTGTATTCTCTGAAATACGCCTTCGACGCCACCCCCCCCCCCCCCGATTTATTTAAATCTAATTTAAATCATATTTGACCAGCAACTTTGACCAGCTCTAACTCCTAATCTACAAGTCCAAATGAGTTGATTCTTTTTGCATTGGTTTTGTATTGAAATATTCTAGCAGCACACCAAATTTGAGATTTTTCCTTGCTGTCTAGAATTTTTGGTGAATTTCAGAATCGTTCTTGATATTTTCTTTTGCTGTTTTTAATTATTTTCAGCAGGAGAAACTTGCCTTGAGGAGAACCAGGAGGAGTGTGACCCTCCTCTGTGCTAAGGCAAGCCACGACAAATATTTGCATGGTGTCATTTCAATAACTATGATTTTCCAACTTGAATATGGCTTATTTCATGCATTAAATCATTTAAATAGTATTGCTTATGTTATTTCATTTGTTATGCTTGATTGTTGTAGTACTTGAGTGCATGGACTAGTTTGATGCAGTAGTGTTATTCTGATAGCATGGCTATGGTTGGTAATGATCGGTATTATTCTCATAAAATGGTTTATTATTTTCACCATGCTAATGTCATAACTAAAAATGATTGAGTAAAACCAGTGTCTCTAAATGATTAGTAGTGCATGCTTAATGATTCTATGATGTTGATCCGTTTCATTTCAGTGATATGTGGATATAGTTGCATGTTCATGGCATACTATGACTCGAGTTCTTTTATTTCAAGTTAAACCTGATGATAACTCAACTTGAATATAATGTTGATCGAGTCATGGTGCCACCGAATCGAGCTTTCCAGTGCAACCACATTTGCCTTTATGGGAAGGCCCTTATTCGGTTTGTTGTTATGCCTCTGGTCGGTGCCTCCAACGAGGGAAGGTTATGGGCGTGCGGTACCCTGGCCCGGTAAGCAGACATAACCTTGTGTGCCCATTGTTGTTATCGTACCTTGTCCCCATTTGGGACATTTATGTTTTGCCACGACGATGGTTGTTGGATGTCATGAGTTGACATCGGGGCCACCCAAGACTTAGCCCAAAGGGGAGTTGATCGGAGTGGCCGGGAGAGTGTCATGGCAATGGGTTGGTTCTGTCGGAATGCCGTTGGTCCACCCGAATGGGAGTTCGAGGCCATGGATTTCGTGGTGTGGGTACAGTGTGCTAACCTCTGCAGAGTGTGTGTTAAATCTATCGATAGCCGCATCCTCGGTTACGGACACAGTTCGTAGTAGGTCACACCATGGATCAACATAAATAATTTAATCTTGCACACTGAAGTTATATGGTTGGCACTGGTTATGGGATGAGATTGTTGAAACCATGAAGATGGTTGTTGTTGGAACCAAAGAGTTGGTTTCCTTTGTGATCCGGGAGTGATCACCGTATTGATGATGTTGGTTACAAGGTAACCCGTATGGTAAGGGAGTCCGAGGGACTCGGTGCACAAGCATGTTCACTTCATGAGTAGTATATTGTAGCCTTGCATTTAACCTGCTTAATTGTCATGTTATTGTTTTTCATTATGCTTTTACTTGTTGTGAGCTTGCAAGTACATTCAATGTACTGACCTGGCGTGTCATGCCAGCTTTCAGGAAAGTCTTACCGGATCGGAGTGATTTCCATGTCTAGGTCGTGTCCACATCGGTGTCCCTGTGCTATGGAGTTCCGCTTCGTCATTGTTCCACTGCCACGTAGTTGTCGTGATCGAGGGACCCTTCATGCTCATTAAATAATGTACATACTGTTCAACCGCACCGTGCGTGCCGCTTGGCCTTGCTATCTGATGTAATATCGAACCTATGTTTCCGATAGCATCAATAAAGTGGTTGTTTTTTGTACCAAGTTGTTGTGTGTTGCCAGAAGACTAGATATCTGGGCTGGCATTGCAAGGTAAATAGGTTGCTCTGAGCCGGGGTGCTACACCATAAAAAAAGCTTGATCTTCTTCAACCCACCATCCCTCCCAATCATTCACCATCAACATGATCTTTTCAACAGTGGAAACATGCGGAAATCAAAAACTCACCCTACGCACGTTCTACGCGATGGGGCCGCCACCGACCAAGCCCCTCAGGGTGCTCCGATGCCACCCGAGGCAGATCCCTTCAATATCAACGGCAAGTATTTCATGGCCACTTCATCATTGTTGCCACCAATCTGGACCGCAATGCGGTAATCATCATGCCATGTTTCTGGTTTGGAATTTCCACTGAACTTACTTTTTCCATGGGCCATCTAGAATTGTGCCGGGATTGTAGTTGAACAAATGTACTGACTGAAATAGAGAGGACCCTAGGAACCACATTCACTCAGATAACCCCTTACATATTCAAACTCCCCCCTATCTTCCCCACCTTGATTCATTCGGGACAATACCAAGTGATCACGATCATCCTAAGGGTGATCGCCACAACCACGCAGAGAATCTCCACACCTGCGACGATACTGATCATCGCGCTGAAATGGTGAAAGTTCCCGCCTCCGATCATCACCATGGTAGGGCACTGTGAGAACCCAGCTTAATAGGGATGATAGACTGCTCATATCAATAAAGAATCCCTTCTTTTCCGGGAGCTCATTTAAAAAAGAACTCCAAAGTTAAATGTGCTCAGCTTGGAGTAATTTCAGGATGGGTGACTGACTGTGAAGTTGGTCCCAGGTGCAGGTGTGTGAGGACAAAGTGCGCAGGAAAGCTAGTGTTGATTTGTGCGGCCAGTCTAGATCGCATCAGTAGTAACAACTAATAATCGACGGGTGTGTCCGGGGTGTTACAGGCACGTCATCATATTACCGAGGCAAATATGGATTGCGTCGAGGAGTCACTCGGACATAATACCGATCATCACATCCTGAAAGAGTCAAGTCCCCACAACATGGCGGTGCATCGCGCCTGAGTGGGCGAGCTTCGCCTCGATTAGGTGGAGATGCTACACAAGTGAGGACATAGTACGCAGGAAAGACTAGTATTGATCTATGGGGCCAGTCTAGATCTCGCCGGCGGTAACAACCAGTAACCAGCGGGTGTGTCCGGGGTGTTACAGACGCATCATCAAATTACCGAGGCGAATATGGATTGCGTCAAGGAGGAGTTACTCATCCATAATACTGATCATCAGTTCATCACGTCGTGGTAGAGTCAGGTCCCCACAACATGGCGGTGCATCAAGTGAGTGGGCGAGCTTCTCCTCGATGAAGTGGAGATGCTACTGGCCTCCGAGCTCCATGCGGGTTGTGGGACGACTAGATGGTTTCAACCCGAGCTGACTTGGAGAGAATCTCATTGTCGGACTATGTGACAGCTGAACTATGCACTATAGCTGCCTTCAACAAGGCTTGAATGTGTCGAATATTCGCTGTTGCTGAAGCAGAGCGTTGAATCATATCTGCAATCTGTGTTGCAGATGCCAAATTCTGTATAGAATTATGCCTGACTGGAAAGGCCCTAGCGTCATCACTCAGGAAGAGCTGCCTCCAAGGCCGACTGCTGCCTGGAATATCTTGCGCCCGAACCCTAAAGATCTGCTCTAATGTCACGCCTGCAGATGATACATCCGCAGCGGACTGAAAGTGCAGTTCAGTTAACTGAACTGCAACGGAGCTAGCTAGACGTGTTGGGCCAGAGGCCATGTAAGCAAGTGTGTGTTGGGCCTGAGGCCGTGTGTGGGTGTGAGATAGCCCAAGTGGGCGGCTACATAGTGTACCGTGGATGAGACGCTGAGCATGAAATGGAAAAGATCTCGATTCTCCTTTCCCCTTCTCCAAGCTCTCCTCTCACCTACTCTGCATCTCGATCCTCTTTCTCATCTCGATCTCCCCTCTTCTCTGGGTTGTGACAATCTGGTATTTAGAGCCAAAAAAATCCCACTACCTCGCCGCTGCTGCTGATCTCACACCCTCTCGATCGCCGGTAACATACACCGGGTTAGGTGCGAGCCGCTCCGGCGAGTTCGCACAAAATCCTACTCGGGATTCGGTTGAATTGGAGCAAGACCACGGCGCCACCCTCCAAATCCTCGGCCCAGACTTGTCGGGTGCTCGACGCCATGTCGGAGACGGCCGACAAGCTGCAGAGTCTGCTCGAGTCGGTCATCCGCCGTCTCGATGCGAACCAGAAAACTGCCGACTAGCGCCACCAAGCACAGCTCTCCTACAACAACCAAGTCTCCGACGAACTCAAGCACCTCGCCAAGCAGATCAACCTCACCTGGGCCGACGTGGATGAGGCCCGTAAGACCCCGCCAGCGCCCGATCCAGCCGCCACGACCGACGCGGGCACCTCGTCTCCTTCAGCGACCGCGGACTCCTCCGCGCGTGCACCACCACCACCTCCACCACCGATCCGCCCCGCACCGACCCCCCCTCTACGCGGACGGCGTGGCGCAGCTTCCGTTCGCGCGCCTCGTCAACCACGGCCCCCCGGTGCTGATCGCCGGGGCCCCGTCGCCCACCGAGCGCGAGCGCCAGGGTGACTACTACACGAAGCCGCCCAAGCATGATTTCCCTCAGTTCGACGGCACCACACCGTGCATCTGGCTGGAGCGGTGTGTGTCCTACTTCGAGTTGTACCGCGTCCCGCCGCACAATTGGGTGACCACCGCCGCGCTGTACATGGAAGGCCTGGCGGTGATGTGGCTGCAAGCATACCGATAGAAGCATCTGAAAGGATCGATATAGTTGACTAGAGGGGGGGTGAATAGGCAACTAACAATTTTTAGCTTTTCTTTACCAATTTAAACTTTGCATCAAAGTAGGTTGTCTAGATATGCAACTAAGTGAGCAACCTATATGATGCAATGACAACAAGCACACAAGCAAGCAAGGGATTTAACACAAGTAAGCTTGCGAAAGTAAAGGGACGAGATAACCAAGAGTGCAGCCGGTGAAGACGAGGATGTGTTACCGAAGTTCCTTCCTTTTGAAGGGAAGTACGTCTCCGTTGGAGCGGTGTGGAGGCACAATGCTCCCCAAGAAGCCACTAGGGCCACCGTATTCTCCTCACACCCTCACACAATGTGAGATGTCGTGATTCCACTATTGGTGCCCTTGAAGGCGGCGACCGGACCTTTACAAACAAGGTTGGGGCAATCTCCACAACTTAATTGGAGGCTCCCAACGACAACACAAAGCTTCACCACAATGGACTATGGCTCCGCGGTGACCTCAACCGTCTAGGGTGCTCAAACACCCAAGAGTAACAAGATCCGCTAGGGATAGGTGGGGGGAATCAAATTTCTCTTGGTGGAAGTGTAGATCGGGGCCTTCTCAACCAATCCCGAGCAAATCAACAAATTTGATTGGCTAGGGAGAGAGATCGGGCGAAAATGGAGCTTGGAGCAACAATGGAGCTTTTGGGGGAAGAGGTCGGTCAACTTTGGGGAAGAAGACCTCCTTATATAGTGGGGGGAACAATCCAACCGTTACCCCCCAAAACAGCCCCGCAGAGGGCGGTACTACCGCAGAAGGCAGCGGCACTACCGCTCCCCCGGGCGGTACTACCGTGGAGTTTGGAGGGCAGGAGAGAGACAGACCCGAGCGGTACTGCCGCGGTGGTAGGGTGGTACTACCGCTCATGAGCGGCACTGCCGCTCTACTGCCGCTGCAAAGTACCGCACAATCCGACATGAAAAATGACCCCTCGAGTCGATGCGGTAGGGGCCTGGTACCGCAGCGGTACTACTGCTGAGGACCCACCGGCGGTACTACCGCTGCGGAGCGGTACTGCCGCCTGTGACCCCTAAGCGGTACTACCGTGGGTACCGCGGTACTACCGCTGGGACCAGACACAGCCCAAAGAGAGGGGAAAGAGATCTCCAATGAAGCGGAAAGGCTCAGAGGGTGTAAAGAGGATGTGTACGTGTTGATTCCACCCTAGCCTTACCAAAGCGGACCCCCTCTTGATAGTACGGTGACTCCTACGAAACTAGTCCACCAAAAGGAGCGGAAGAGCTACACCGTCTTGAATGACACTCCGAAGGGAAAGAAATCGTCTCGTGCCAAAGGATGAATCTCTGAAATGCTCAAAGCACACGATTAGTCCGCAAACATGTTGTCATCAATCACCAAAAACTAAATCTAGAGAGATATGCCTTAACAATCTCCCCCTTTTTGGTGGATTGATGACAACTAGGGATTTGCACAAGGATATATCATGAAAGTAAAGATGCTTAGAACTACAAAATATAGACGCGCTCCCCCTGAATGTGTGCACCTAGTTAGAAGTGCCTTTGGAATGTAGGACACATACATTAGGATCAACACTCCCCCTATATTTTATAGTCCAACAACCTAAGCATAGGATACATGAGAGCAGGTAATATAACAGGATAGACAAGCAACTCATAAGATACCAAAGTACTAGAAAGGCATAGATAAAGATAAGGTAGCATATGTCTTACACCATATGTCTGGAACTTAGGTCTCACTGGCACACAACCAAACAAGGCGAATGGCGAGAAAACACAACGACACAACAAAGAAAACGACGACACCATAAAGCACACCATAAAGCACAAATCCCTAAGCTCTCTCCCCCTTTGGCATCGAGACACCAAAAGAGCAAAGAGCGACGCTACGGCTCCAGGTGAAGGCAAACTGAGGAGCTCTCCCATCACATCCTGGCAGGGTCATCTGCACTGCCATCCTCAGTCGGAAACTGCTCGATGTCGGAATCGGTCCACGGACAGTGCTGCTGAATCCACTCCTCTTCCTCAGTGATATGGCCCTCAGACCCACTGACAACGGTCGCACCCAGCTGACGCATGAGCTCCTTGTGACGCCCCCTGGCCTTCTTCTCAGCCACATAAGTCATGTACTGACCACGAGACTCCATGTAGAAGAGCTTCTTCATCTTGCGCTTGATCTTCTTTGACCAAGAGGGCTCTGTCCCAGAACGCTCATAATCCTCATCGTCATCATCGGCCTCAGCCCCATCCTCGGTCCCCATGTCAGCATCAGTAGATGGACCCCCAGATTTAGGGGCTGGGGTGCCCCAACTGTCCTTCTTGCTCAGATGCTTGATCTCATGAGAAAACAATTCTCCAGTTTCCAGCATCACCTAGGGATAGACACGTGCCCAGGCCTTCTCAATGAGCAGCATGATGAACGGACCATAGATCGGGCACTTGCGCTCAGAAATGGCAGTGAGAAGTTCAGACCACATAACATGAGAAATGTCTAGGGACTCGCCAGTGTTTGCTTCCTTCTCATGCTGGAAGAAGAGAAGCATATCCACGAGATAGGAGTGGACCATATCCAGATTCCCGATGCGAGGAAAGAGGGTCTCTCGAAAGACACGATGAAGGATGTCCAGGTAGGTAGACAACTCATAGATTTCCATCTTAGTCACAGGGTGAACCTTCACAGTGCAGTAGGCCAGAGGGCTTGCTTGTGAGTGGAGTTGACATTGCGGTGAGGGCGAAAGCCGACAGGAGTCTCAAGCCCGTGATCTTCCACCTCAAGTAACTCCATGAAGGCCTTCCACTTGACAGACAGTAACTTGACATTTGTCATCCAGGTTAGAGTCCTTTCTTCATCAGTGCCAAGATGGACAGTAGCATAGAATTGAGCCACCAAATCTGCATCAAAGTCCTTGTTGAACTGCATGATTTTGAGAATGTTTAGCTGAGCACACATCTGAAGAGCTTCACCAAAGTACTCAGGATCCTTTTCCATGGCATCCGTGTCAATGGAGCGAACATCAACATAGAGATTCTTCTTGGCCTTGATCACATCAAAGTAGATGGCAAACTGAAAGCGGTTCCAGAACGGGTGGTTGACCAAATTGGGTTCTTGGTCTTCCGCATAGGGGTTGCGGCAACGCCTTTCCCAGAACTCCTTGGCAGACAACTCAGTCACAGTCTTGCCCCTTGGCTTCGGCCTATTGGCAGGTTTCTTCTGGAGTTGAGGCGGAGGTGCCGCACTTGAGGAAGCACCTACTGACTCAGAGGTGTGGTAGCGCTTTGATGTTGCACGACCGGGGTTGACACAGCGGACTTGCTGCTCAAGGCGTTCATCACCTGGAACCAAACACACGAACAGAAGAGCCAACACGAAAGAAAAAGCATAAGCCTCCAAAAAAAGCAACATGGATAAAACAATGGTAGGAAAATGATGGAATCGGGCAGGCAGCGGTAGTACCACTGGCCATAGGCGGCAGTACCGCACGAGCGGTAGTACCGCTCCAGTGGGAGCGGTAGTACCGCTCAAGACTGGGAAACGGCGGTTCCTACTGCCGTGGTCAGATCCGGCACTACCGAACTGCCAAATTCAAAAATACTCCTACCAAAACTTAATCCACGCAGTCTAGACACCTTCTACAAACTACTCAAGCCGGGATTTAGCCAAAAAACGAGAGATGCAACCACTATTGCCACAAAAACGCTAGATCTGAGAACTAGACAAAAAGAGAGAAGGAACGAGGGCAATACCGACATCCATGGCAAGAGGACGAGGTGGGGATCGACTCCACCAAAGGGAATGGAGAGGGATGGCCCGGAGACGGCGGCCCGCCGGAGCCCTCCCGCGGCGAGGCGACGCTGGAGAGAGGAAGAGGGACGAGGGGGCGGTGCGAATGGGTATGGGGGAGGAGAAACCTCCCCCTGCCCCGACATAACCCCCTGGTCCCGCCCCCCAACGGTAGTACCGCTCGGGTGGGCGGTAGTACCGCTTGTCAACATAAGCGGTAGTACCGCGCACCACCAGCGGTAGTACCGCCCAGCAAGACCCAAAGACTACACACCAAACGACTAGCTCAAAAAGAAGGGAAAAACAAAAAGGCAAGAAGAGGAGACTAAGAGAAGGCAGAGAGAAAGAAAGGCAAGAGACAACGAGGACCAACCACAAGACACAGCCTCTCCAAGGAGAGGGCGGTGGCCGGAGCCACCTATGTTTGAGTCAATTGGTATGGCACCGCGAAGAATTATCCTTGGGCCCATGACCAGAACTCGTCTTTGAAGCACAAGTACCATCAAAAATGGCTAATGTGAAAGATTTGATCAATTTATGCATAATAAGGGGAGGGAGAGTTCATTAAGAGAACAACACTCCCCCGATGTCCATGCCTACACCTAAACAAGATAACAAGTTGAGTATGGTGGGGAGTGCAAGTGTTCAAGCAACATTGCTCGAATCAATGATATTTAGCTCATGCCTTAACTCGCGAAATCTTGCTTCATCCAACGGCTTCGTGAAAATATCTGCAAGGTTATCATGAGTGTTGACATAGTTGAGCTCGATCTCCCCTCGCCTAATATGATCCCGGATGAAGTGATACTGAACCTCAATATGCTTCGTCTTGAAGTGTTGCACCGGGTTGAGAGAAATCTTGATGGCACTTTCATTGTCACACCAAAGAGGCACTTTGTCACAAATGACACCGTAATCCTTTAAAGTTTGCCTCATCCATAAGAGTTGTGCACAACAACTGTCGGCCGCCACATACTCCGCTTCGGTGGACGAGAGAGACACACAACTTTGCTTTTTAGAAGACCAACTTACCAAAGAGCAACCAAGGAATTGGCACCCTCCGGAAGTGGACTTCCTATCCACTTTGTCTCCCGCCCAATTGGAGTCTGAATACCCTACAAGCTTGAAGTTTGCTCCTCTTGGGTACCATAAGCCAAAGTTTGGGGTATGAGCCAAATATCGAAAGATTCGCTTGACCGCCACAAAGTGGCTTTCCTTAGGTGCGGCTTGAAAACGTGCACAAATTCCCACACTCAACATGATATCCGGTCTAGATGCACAAAGGTAAAGTAAGGAACCAATCATGGAGCGATATACCTTTTGATCCACCGCTTTACCATTGGGATCGATGTCAAGTTGGCACTTGGTGGGCATTGGAGTGGACGCCGGCTTGACATCACTTAGCTTGAATCTCTTGAGCATGTCTTGAGTGTATTTGGCTTGGTTGATGAAGGTTCCTTCTCTTCTTTGCTTTACTTCGAAACCGAGAAAGAACTTCAACTATCCCATGGAAGACATCTTGAACTTTGAGGTCATGAGTGCGGCAAATTCCTCATTGAAAGCTTTGTTAGGGGAACCAAAGATAATGTCATCAACATATAGTTGGCACACAAACAACTCCCCTTTGACCTTCTTAGTAAAAAGAGTGGGGTCGATTAGCCCAAATTCAAACCCACGATCTTGTAACAACTCGGTAAGGTGGTCATACCACGCACGTGGGGCTTGTTTAAGGTCATAGAGTGCCTTATCGAGTTGATACACATGATCGGGAAAGTAGGGATCCTCAAACCCGGGGGGTTGCTTGACATAAACCAACTCATTAATAGGACCATTAAGAAAAGCACTCTTCACATCCATTTGTTGCAACTTAAAGTTGTGATGAGAAGCATAAGCAATCAACAAACGAATAGATTCAAGGCGAGCAACGGGAGCAAAGGTTTCACCGTAGTCGATACCCTCGACTTGGGAGTAGCCTTGTGCCACCAATCGTGCCTTGTTGTGGATGGTGGTCCCATGAGCATCTTGCTTGTTCTTGAATATCCACTTGGTTCCAATGACATTGTGGTTCCCCGTTGGCCTTGGCACTAATCTCCACACCTTGTTGTACTCGAAGTTGTTGAGTTCTTCATGCATGGCATTGAGCCAATCCGGATCTTCGAGTGATTCATATACCTTTTGGGGTTCCACACAAGAGACAAACGCGTCATGTTCACAATAGTTTGCCAATTTTCTACGAGTGCTTACCCCCTTTTGAATGCTTCCAAGCACATTCTTCATGAGATGACCCTTGGTGGAGAGCTTCGAAGCAATCTTGGCGGCACGACGCTCCAATTCCTCCTCGGTGGTGAGTTGAGGAGCGGTCACTTGATCATCTTGAGCGCCGTCTTGAGCTTGTTCTTGATCTTGAACTTGCTCGGAGGAGAGAACTTGACCTTGGGCATCACTTGGTGTGTCACCACCGTCTTGGGCATGATCTTGCCCTTGGTCTTGTTCATGAGGTTGAGGGCCTTCACTTTGTTCTTCGGAAGCGTGTGGGCCTTGGATTGGTGATGGCCCCACTTGAGTGGAGCATTGTCCTTCTCCTCCGGCCACAAGGGGTTCCTCAATGGGTAGGATAAAACCAACACCCATTCTTCTTATGGCTTGAGGAGGAATTTCATCACCTACATCACAAGTGCCACTTTGCTCCACTTGGGAGCCGTTATTCTCATCAAACTCCACGTTACACGTGTCCTCAATAAGTCTCATGGATTTATTGAGGACACGGTAAGCATGAGAGTTTGTAGCATAACCAACAAATATGCCCTCATAAGCTCTAGCCTCAAATTTAGACAACCGAACACCTTTCTTGAGAATGAAACACTTACACCCGAACACCCGAAAGTACTTGAGGTTGGGCTTGTTACCGGTGAGTATCTCATATGGAGTCTTGTTCAAGCCCTTGCGGAGGTAGAGCCGATTGGATGCATGACACGCGGTGTTGATGGCTTCGGCCCAAAAGTTGTATGGAGACTTGAACTCCGCCATCATGGTCCTTGCGGCATCCATCAACGTCCAGTTCTTCCTCTCCGCAACACCGTTTTGTTGAGGGGTGTAAGGTGCGGAATATTGATGCTTGATCCCCTCATCACTAAGAAACTCATCCAAGGTGTAGTTCTTGAACTCGGTGCCGTTGTCACTTCTTATTGTCAAGATCTTTGCATTGTGTTGACGTTGGGCTTCATTTGCAAAGTCAATGACGGTTTGTTGGGTCTCGCTCTTCCTCTTGAAGAAATACACCCAAGTGTATCTTGAATAGTCATCCACAATCACCAAGCAATACATTCTACCCCCAAGACTATCAAAGGATGAAGGCCCAAAGAGATCCAAATGAAGGAGCTCCAAAGGCCTCTTCGAGTAAATGAGAGTCGTGGGAGGATGAGCCTTCTCATGAAGCTTTCCTTCGATACAAGCACTGCAAGCACGATCTTTAGCAAAACTAACGTTCGTTAGTCCACGGACATGGTCCCCCTTAAGAAGACTTTGCAAAGATCTCATATTGACATGGGCTAAACGGCGATGCCAAAGCCATCCCACGTCAACTTTAGCCATTAGGCATGTCGCGGTCTTAGTGGGTCGCTCTGAAAAGTTAATCACATAGAGACCGTTCTCGACATGCCCTACAAAGGCTACTTTAAGAGTCTTGCTCCACAAGAGGGCCACGGTATCAATATCAAAGAAGGTGGCAAAACCCATGACTGCAAGTTGACGAACGGAAAGTAAATTGTATGCAAGGGACTCAACAAGCATGACTTTCTCGATCGTGAGATCATGAGAAATGACAACTTTGCCGAGTCCCAATACCTTAGAAGATGAGGCATCACCCCACTTGACATTGGTGGGCATAGATGGAATCTTGTGCACGTCCACCACCAAGTCCTTGCTTCCGGTCATATGATTTGTAGCTCCACTATCGAGAAACCATGATCCCCCACCGGAAGCAAACACCTACAAGAGATCAATGCTTGGTTTTAGGTACCCATTTTGTAATGGGTCCTTTGATGTTAGTAACAAGGGTCTTAGGAACCCAAATAGACCATTCAATATACTCATGAGGAGAACCAACAAATTTGGCATAAACATGCCCATCACTAGCACGGCATAGCACATAAGAAGGATTAAAGTCGCCGGCTTTGTTGGAAGGGGTGGCATTGCCCTTCTTGACACCGCCACCCTTCGCATTGTTCTTCCTCTCCTTGGAAGCACCCTCTCCCTCCTTCACAAAAGTTTGCTTGAGAGGAGGATGTCGTTTGGTCTTGTCATTCTTCTTCTTGTTCTTGGGCTTGGGTGCGAACCCAATCCCCTCCTTGGCCACAACTTCCTTTTGATTGCTCAAAAGGTCGTTGAGGTTCTTCTCACCTTGTATGCATGACACAAGGCCTTTCTCAAGTTGCTCCTTCAACTTAGCATTATCCTCAACAAGATGCACATGCTCACAACAAGGGTTAGTAGCATTTGCATTATCAATTAACACCATATGAGGAAAGGTGGCTTTCTCCTTAGTTAGCTTCACTTGGGTTGATCATGAGACTCCTTGAGGCTAGCATGAACACCCTTCAAGACTTTGTGAGCCTTGTCGAGAATGTCAAACTCCTCTTTAAGTCTAGCAAGATCAACCCCAAGCTTTGCCTTCTCGGAGTATAGCACACGAGACACAACAAGAGCATGATCAAGATCTTTCTTTAACTTAGCATGATCATCGTTGTATGACTCCTCAAGAGCCAAACGAAGACCACGCTCTTCCTCAAGAGCATTGGAAAGATCCGAAATCTCATCGGCATAGTCACGACTATGCCCCTCCATCTTAGAGATGGTATCTTCGTGAGCCTCGATCATGTCATTGGCTTCACCAAGTTGTTCCAAGAGAGCAACGAAGTGCTTCTTGGATTTACCCTTGAGTTTACCCATAAAGGTCTCAAACTCATTTTCCTCCACATTTGTCCCCTCATGTTCATCAATGCTATCCGTCGAAGAAGGATGATTAATGATGGTAGCTTTGATGTTGGGGGTTACCTTGTTGGTAGCTTTAGCCATGAGGCACTTGGCGGTGATGTTCTCATTGGGTGAGTCGAAGAAAGACATCCGTGGGGTCATCGCAATGGCAATGGAGGCCATGGCAACCGACTCACCATCGTCATCACCCTCATTGTACTCTTCTTGTACCACCAATGCCTTGGGAGGAGTCTTTTTGGTGAAGTTGCTCTTGTTGGGGAACGACTTGGCCTTGTCCTTTCGAATGAGCTTGCCACCATTGTCTTCCCTCTTCTCGTAAGGGCACTCCGCAACAAAGTGGCTCACATTGCCACAATCGAAGCAAGTCCTCACTCGTTGCTTGCCCTTTGCGCCACTTGAATTGTTCTTGTTGAAGTTTGGCCTTGTGTTCTTCTTGCTCCAAAATTGCCTTGAAGCAAGAGCCATGTGTTCATGATAGGCATACTTCGTACCTTTGAGGTTGCTCTCCTCTTCTTCCTCTTCATCCTCTTCCTCCATACTAACCTTGGCCTTTAGAGCACGGTTGGGCTTCTTTACTCTTTGAGAGCGAAGAACCGCATTGTCGGCGGTCTTGTCCAAGATGCTCATAGCAACGAACTCATCCAACACTTCACTTGAGGACAAGGTGTGGAAGTCCGGCCTTTGACGAATGACGGAGGACGGAGGACATGGCTTTGTGGTAGGGCATCATTGCCTTGAGGAATTTGCACTTGATCCAATTGTCATCCGTGTCCTTACTTCCATGATCTCGGAGAGAGGCCGCGAGTTTGGTTACTCTCCGAAAAAGCTCATGAGGTTCTTCATCTTATTTCATTGCAAACTCATCGGCTTCATCTTGCACCACTTCATAGTTGGAGCGTTGAATGCTTGCGCTTCCCCGATAGAGGGAAACAACTTGGCCATGGTGTAGGGCCGGAGATGAGGAAGATCTTCGGGTGGGATTGCTTCTTGGATGATGAAGAGAGCATTCTCATTGAATTGATGATCCACAACTTCTCTAGGAGTGAAGTTACTTCGGTCATGCAGATAGAAACCTTCTTCAATGATTCTCCAAAGGTTAGTGTTCACCTGATTTAAATGACGCTTAAAACGATAGACGCAAGAATCAAAATCTACATTCTTCTCAATCTTAGGGGCCGGGCCGGCATGATTCAAATGAGTGGAAGGGAGCGGTCCACCATAGACAAGTGGAGGTTCCACATGGGCAAAGATGCCGGTGCCATTTTTACCACTAGAACAAGGAGCTTTCTCGCTAGTAGCTTCCCCTTTGTCGGAGGTAGCATCCGTCACCTTGTTGGCGGGATCACCCACTTTCAACGGTGCGGTGGAAAGTTTAAGCCCTTCTAAGAATTTATTAAACATGCTTTCGACCTCGGTAGTCATGGAGGTTTTCAATGTGTCCAACGCCACATTGAATTCCTCACGAGAGACCGCGGTTCCCCCATCTCCCGTAGACGATACTGGATTCACACCGGAATGCTCCTCCACACCGTCTACGACGTCAACCATACTCTTCGGACGATAAAGTCCTTAATAAAGACACGAGGCTCTGATACCAATTGAAAGGATCGATATAGTTGACTAGAGGGGGGTGAATAGGCAACTAACAATTTTTAGCTTTTCTTTACCAATTTAAACTTTGCATCAAAGTAGGTTGTCTAGATATGCAACTAAGTGAGCAACCTATATGATGCAATGACAACAAGCACACAAGCAAGCAAGGGATTTAACACAAGTAAGCTTGCGAAAGTAAAGGGACGAGATAACCAAGAGTGGAGCCGGTGAAGACAAGGATGTGTTACCGAAGTTCCTTCCTTTTGAAGGGAAGTACGTCTCCGTTGGAGCGGTGTGGAGGCACAATGCTCCCCAAGAAGCCACTAGGGCCACCGTATTCTCCTCACGCCCTCACACAATGCGAGATGCCATGATTCCACTATTGGTGCCCTTGAAGGCGGCGACCGGACCTTTACAAACAAGGTTGGGGCAATCTCCACAACTTAATTGGAGGCTCCCAACGACAGCACAAAGCTTCACCACAATGGAATATGGCTCCGCGGTGACCTCCACCATCTAGGGTGCTCAAACACCCAAGAGTAACAAGATCCGCCAGGGATAAGTGGGGGAATCAAATTTCTCTTGGTGGAAGTGTAGATCGGGGCCTTCTCAACCAATCCCGAGCAAATCAACAAGTTTGATTGGCTAGGGAGAGAGATCGGGCGAAAATGGAGCATGGAGCAACAATGGAGCTTTTGGGGGAAGAGGTAGGTCAACTTTGGGGAAGAAGACCTCCTTATATAGTGGGGGGAACAATCCAACCGTTATCCCCCAAAACAGCCCCGCAGAGGGCGGTACTACCGCTCCCCCGGGCGGTACTACCGTGGAGTTGGAGGGCAGGAGAGAGACAGACCCGAGCGGTACTGCCGCGGTGGTAGGGCGGTACTACCGCTATGAGCGGCACTGCCGCTCTACTGCCGCTGCAAAGTACCGCACAATCCGACATGAAAAATTACCCCTCGAGTTGACGCGGTAGGGGCCTGGTACCGCAGCGGTACTGCTGCTGAGGACCCACCGGCGGTACTATCGCTGCGGAGCGGTACTGCCGCCTGTGACCCCTAAGCGGTACTACCGCTGGGACCACACATAGCCCAAAGAGAGGGGAAAGAGATCTCCAATGAAGCGGAAAGGCTCAGAGGGTGTAAAGAGGATGTGTACGTGTTGATTCCACCCTAGCCTTACCAAAGCGGACCCCCTCTTGATAGTACGGTGACTCCTACGAAACTAGTCCACCAAAAGGAGCGAAAGAGCTACACCGTCTTGAATGACACTCCGATGGGAAAGAAATTGTCTCGTGCCAAAGGATGAATCTCTGAAATGCTCAAAGCACACGATTAGTCCGCAAACATGTTGTCATCAATCACTGAAAACTACATCTAGAGAGATATGCCTTAACAGCATCCCGGGGTCAGTTGGGCGACTTTCAGAGCAGCAATAGAGGAGGAATTTGGGCCAGAAGAATTTGAAACACAGATGCACAAATTGGTTCAGTTACGACAGACAGGGAGTGTGCAGGATTATCGGCAACAATTCGAAACCCGCATGTATCATCTCTTGTCCCTGGACCCAACCCTGAGCACACAATTCTTCATATCACAGTTCCTTCTTGGACTTAAAGACGAGCTACGGCTTGGGGTGCGCTTGCAGAGTCCCTCCAGCATCACATGAGCAGCCGTGTCTGCGCGCATCCAGGAAGAGGAATTGGAGAAACAGCGTCTGCCGCGCCATCGCATTGTTCCAGTGGGCCGTCCTCCTCCTCCACCAGCAGCTCCAGTTCCCACACAAGCACGAGCAGTGGCGCCTCCGCGTCAGGGTGAGGACGAGTACGCTCGGGAACGTCAACTGTGCGAATTCAGGCGTGCCAATGGCCTTTGTTTCCGTTGTGGTGACAAATACTCCCGCGAGCACCGGTGCAAACGCACAAGACAGATTTTGATGATTGAAGTGGGCAATTTCGGCGAGATTTTGTCTCATGACACGGTGCATGCATTGCAGCTGCTGGACGCACCAGTGGCGCAAGAGCCTGAATGTTGCTCTATGTCTCAACATGCTATATCAGGCGAGGAAGGCCCTGCTACAATCCGTTTGCGTGCACAAGTGAGTGATCAGGTTATGCTGCTGCTGGTGGATTCGGGGAGCTCACACAGTTTCATCAGTGAAACGTTCACCGCCCGGATCGCTGCTCGAACAGAGGAGTTACCCGCGGTTACAGTTCGAGTGGCCAATGGTCAGAGATTGCACTGTAACAAAATTGTTCACCAGTTGGCATGGCAGGTCCCAGGGCACACTTTCCATACTGATCTCCGGGTTCTGCCGCTGAGCGCGTATGATGGAGTGCTTGGCATCGACTGGCTCTCAGCGCACAGCCCCATGCTCTGTCACTGGCAACTGAAGACAATCCAATTCGACGTCAACGGCAAAACTGTCCACCTGCAAGGAGTAAAATCTTCAGACCTGCGTCGCATCTCGGAATTGGATGCCTATGAGTTGCATCGCATGGAAGTGGCGAATGACATTTGGACAGCAGCCTTGGTTACCGTCGAGCAGACTGACAAAACACAACCTGGACCTGTTCCCCCAAATATTCAGAAGGTGTTATCTGAATTTGAAGACGTGTTTGCTGAACCCACTACTTTGCCACCCCGTCGTCAGTATGACCATGGCATTCATTTGGAGCCCGACACCACACCTATCAACACCAAGCCATACCGTTACTCACCGGCACAAAAAGATGAAATCGAGCGGCAAGTACAAGACATGCTCGACTCCAGTGTCATCGTGCACAACATGAGCCCTTACGCTGCCCCGGTCCTGCTGGTAAAGAAGAAGGATGGCAGTTGGCGTTTCTGTGTCGACTTTCGACGACTCAACTCTGCAACAGTGAAGAACAAGTTTCCCCTCCCTGTGGTTGACGAGCTCCTGGACGAATTGGCAGGGGCCAAGTATTTCTCCAAGATTGATTTACGTGCTGGGTACCATCAGATTCGCATGCGGGAGGAGGACCAGGAAAAGACTGCCTTCAAGACACACCATGGCCACTACCACTTCCGGGTGATGCCATTTAGCCTATGCAATGGGCCGGCAACTTTCCAGTGCTTGATGAACACGGTGTTCGGCCGCAATGTGCGTAAGTTCATCATCATATTTTTGGATGACATCTTGGTATTCAGCACTGACCTGCAGGAACACGAGGAACACCTTCGCCTCATGCTGCAACTTCTCCGCGAGCATCAACTATTCACCAAGGCCAGCAAGTGTTCGTTCGCACAAACAAGCATTGAATACCTTGGACATGTGATCTCACAAGAGGGAGTTGCTACGGACAACAGCAAGACTAGCGCCATGTAGTCCTGGCCCGTGCCCACTACGCCCACCGAGCTGCGCGGCTTCTTGGGGCTGACGGGCTACTACCGCAAATTCGTCCCCCATTACGGCATCATCGCCAAGCCCCTGACGCAACTATTGAAGAAGAAAGGGTTTCTCTGGGACGACAAGGCGTATCAAGCTTTTGACATGCTCAAGCGCACAATGGTGAGCACGCCCGTGTTGGCACTGCCCAACTTCACGCGCCCGTTCGCCATCGAAACTGATGCGTGCGACACCGGCGTGGGTGCGGTGCTTATGCAAGATGGCCATCTAGTGGCCTACCTCAGCAAGGCTCTTGGAGTACGCAATCAGAAGCTCTCCACATATGAGAAGGAATTTCTCGCCGTCATGATGGCCATCGACAAGTGGCGGCCGTACCTGCAGCAAGCTCCATTTGAGATCGTCACTGACCACAAGAGTCTCTGTGCACTTGATGATCAACAACTGGTAACCGATCTCCAGCGCAAGGCCATGTCCAAGATGGTGGGGCTGCAGTTCTCCTTCCGCTACAAGAAGGGCGTCGACAACAGTGCTGCCGATGAGCTATCCCGCGTCGGTCACCTCCTGGAGCTCGACGCACTGTCCATTTGCCAACCACAATGGCTTCAAGAAGTCGCCAATTCCTACGAGACCGACCCCGACTCTCAAGAACTACTCACCAAGCTGGCTGTCATCAACACTGACCGGGTCTGAAGCGTGTCGTTGAGGATTTTGTTCGCCAGTGCACTGTCTGCCAGCATGCCAAGCATGAGAACACGCACCAGGCGGGCAAGCTCCAACCCCTACCAATACCTACAGCGCCATGGCAAGATCTCACCATGGACTTCGTCGAGGGATTACCCAAATCTAAAGGGTACGATTCCATCATGGTCATCGTCGATCGCCTGACCAAGTTCACGCACTTTGTGCCGCTTCGGCACCCTTTCACCGGGGTCCACGTCGCCCGCGCGTTCTGGGACAACGTCATCAAGATGCACGGCGTACCTCTCTCCATCGTCTCTGATCGGGACAAGATCTTCACTAGCGCCATGTGGCGCGAACTGCTCGCCGCGGCAGGCACCAAGCTGTTGTACTCCACCGCCTATCACCCGCAGACGGACGGGCAGACGGAGCGCGTCAACCAGTGCCTGGAAATGTATCTCTGGTGCGCCCTCCACGACACCCCACATCGATGGCGCAAGTGACAGCAGAGTCCTGGTACAACTCCTCGCATCACTCGTCTCTAAAGTGCTCTCCGTTCAAGGCACTCTACAGCACTGAGCCCAACCTGGGAGGCCTTCCTCAACT
The DNA here is from genome assembly GCF_002575655.3 of Aegilops tauschii subsp. strangulata. NCBI lineage: Eukaryota > Viridiplantae > Streptophyta > Magnoliopsida > Poales > Poaceae > Aegilops > Aegilops tauschii. The sequence goes on along the minus strand of NC_053041.3, from coordinate 646,182,458 downwards.
CAGCTCCCACACTGCCTGCCGACGCGTCCTCCGGTGACCTGGACTGGGCTGCGCACGCCGACCTATTGCGTGTGCAGCTCTCGCGCGCCCAGGCATGTTTCAAGAAGCAGGCGGATCGACACCGTGCCGAGCACGCTTTCGATGTGGGAGAGCAGGTACTGCTCAAGCTCCAGCCGCACGCTCAATCTTCCGTCGTCAACCGCCCCTGCCGCAAGCTCTCATACAAGTTCTATGGCCCGTTCTTGGTGATCGAGCGCATTGGTTCCCTGGCATACCCACTGCAGCTGCCTCCGGACAGCCGCGTCCATCCGGTATTCCACGTCTCCCAATTGAAGCCTTTCACCCCCTATTATACTCCTGTCTTCACGGAACTGCCCAGGGTGAAGGAAATATGCCCTAGAGGCAATAATAAAGTTATTATTTATTTCCTTATATCATGATAAATGTTTATTATTCATGCTAGAATTGTATTAACCGGAAACATAATACATGTGTGAATACATAGACAAACAGAGTGTCACTAGTATGCCTCTACTTGACTAGCTCGTTGATCAAAGATGGTTATGTTTCCTAGCCATAGACATGAGTTGTCATTTGATTAACGGGATCACATCATTAGGAGAATGATGTGATTGACTTGACCCATTCCGTTAGCTTAGAACTCGATCGTTTAGTATGTTGCTATTGCTTTCTTCATGACTTATACCTGTTCCTATGACTATGAGATTATGCAACTCCCGTTTACCGGAGGAACACTTTGTGTGCTACCAAACGTCACAACGTAACTGGGTGATTATAAAGGTGCTCTAAAGGTGTCTCCAAAGGTACTTGTTGGGTTGGCGTATTTCGAGATTAGGATTTGTCACTCCGATTGTCGGAGAGGTATCTCTGGGCCCTCTCGGTAATGCACATCACTTAAGCCTTGCAAGCATGGCAACTAATGAGTTAGTTGCGGGATGATGTATTACGGAACGAGTAAAGAGACTTGCCGGTAACGAGATTGAACTAGGTATCCAGATACCGACGATCGAATCTCGGGCAAGTAACATACCGATGACAAAGGGAACAACGTATGTTGTTATGCGGTCTGACCGATAAAGTTCTTCGTAGAATATGTGGGAACCAATATGAGCATCCAGGTTCCGCTATTGGTTATTGACCGGAGAGGTGTCTCGGTCATGTCTACATAGTTCTCGAACCCGTAGGGTCCGCACGCTTAACATTATGATGGCAGTTATATTATGAGTTTATATGTTTTGATGTACCGAAGGTTGTTTGGAGTCCCGGATGTGATCACGGACATGACGAGGAGTCTCGAAATGGTCGAGACATAAAGATTGATATATTAGACAACTATATTCGGACACCGGAAGTGTTCCGGGTGATTTCGGAGAAAACCGGAGTGCCGGAGGGTTACGAACCCCCCCCCCCGGCAGAAGTAATGGGCCTTATGGGCCTTAGTGGAGAGAGAGAGGAGCAGCCAGGAGGGGCCGCGCGCCCTCTACCCCTCTGGTCCGAATTGGACTAGGAGAGGGGGGGCGGCGCCCCCCTCTCCCTCTCCCCCTTCCTTTCCCCCTCCTAGTAGGAGTAGGAAAGAGGGGAGTCCTACTCCTACTAGGAGGAGGACTCCTCCTCCTGGCGCGCCAACAAGGGCCGGCCCCGCCTCCCCCTTGCTCCTTTATATACGGGGGCAGGGGGCACCACAAAGACACAACAATTGATCCTTGAGATCTTTTAGCCGTGTGCGGTGCCCCCCTCCACCATATTACACCTCGATAATATCGTAGCGGTGCTTAGGCGAAGCCCTGCATCGGTAGAACATCATCATCGTCACCACGCCATCATGCTGACGAAACTCTCCCTCAACACTCGGCTGGATCGGAGTTCGAGGGACGTCATCGAGCTGAACGTGTGCTGAACTCGGAGGTGCCGTACGTTCGGTACTTGATCGGTCGGATCGTGAAGACGTACGACTACATCAACCGCGTTGTGTTAACGCTTCCGCTTTCGGTCTACGAGGGTACGTGGACAACACTCTCCCCTCTTGTTGCTATGCATCACCATGATCTTGCGTGTTCGTAGGAAATTTTTTGAAATTACTACGTTCCCCAACAGTGGTATCAGAGCCTGGTTTTATGCGTTGATGTTATATGCACGAGTAGAACACAAGTGAGTTGTGGGCGATATAAGTCATACTGCTTACTAGCATGTCATATTTTGGTTCAGCGGTATTGTGAGATGAAGCGGCCCGGACCGACATTATGCGTACGCTTACGCGAGACTGGTTTCACCGTTGGGAGCACTCGTTGCTTAAAGGTGACTGGCGGGTGTCTGTCTCTCTCACTTTAGTTGAACCGAGTGTGGCTACGCCCAGTCCTTGCGAAGGTTAAAACAGGACCAACTTGACAAACTATCGTTGTGGTTTTGATGCGTAGGTAAGAACGGTTCTTGCTAAGCCCGTAGCAGCCACGTAAAACTTGCAACAACAAAGTAGAGGACGTCTAACTTGTTTTTGCAGGGCATGTTGTGATGTGATATGGTCAAGACATGATGCTATATTTTATTGTATGAGATGATCATGTTTTGTAACCGAGTTATCGGCAACTGGCAGGAGCCATATGGTTGTCGCTTTATTGTATGAAATGCAACTGCCATCTAATTGTTTTACTTTATCACTAAGCGGTAGCGATAGTCGTAAAAGCAATAGTTGGCGAGACGACAACGATGCTACGATGGAGATCAAGGTGTCGCGCCGGTGATGATGGTGATCATGATGGTGCTTCGGAGATGGAGATCACAAGCACAAGATGATGATGGCCATATCATATCACTTATATTGATTGCATGTGATGTTTATCTTTTATGCATCTTATCTTGCTTTGATATACGGTAGCATTATAAGATGATCTCTCACTAAAATTTCAAGATAAAGTGTTTTCCCTGAGTATGCACCGTTGCAAAAGTTCTTCGTGCTGAGACACCACGTGATGATCGGGTGTGATAGGTTCTATGTTCGAATACAACGGGTGCAAAACAGTTGCACACGTGGAATACTCAGGTTAAACTTGACGAGCCTAGCATATGCAGATATGGCCTCGGAACACTGAGACCGAAAGGTCGAGCGTGAATCATATAGTAGATATGATCAACATAGTAATGTTCACCATTGAAAGCTACTCCATTTCACGTGATGATCGGTTATGGTTTAGTTGATTTGGATCACGTAATCACTTAGATGATTAGAGGGATGTCTATCTAAGTGGGAGTTCTTAACTAATATGATTAATTGAACTTAAATTTATCATGAACTTAGTCCTGATAGTATTTTGCAAATTATGTTGTAGATCAATAGCTCATGTTGTTGCTTCCCTGTGTTTAATTTTGATATGTTCCTAGAGAAAAATTATGTTGAAAGATGTTAGTAGCAAAGATGCGGATTGGATCCGTGATCTGAGGATTATCCTCATTGCTGCACAGAAGGATTATGTCCTTGATGCACCGCTAGGTGACAGACCTATTACCGGAGCAGATGCAGACGTTATGAACGTTTGGCTAGCTCAATATGATGACTACTTGATAGTTTAGTGCACCATGCTTAACGGCTTAGAATCGGGACTTCGAAGACGTTTTGAATGTCATGGACCATATGAGATGTTCCAGGAGTTGAAGTTAATATTTCAAGAAAATACCCGAGTTGAGAGATATTAAGTCTCCAACAAGTTCTATAGCTAAAAGATGGAGGAGAATAGCTCAAGCAGTGAGCATGTGCTCAGATTGTCTGGGTACTACAATCGCTTGAATCAAGTGGGAGTTAATCTTCCAGATAAAATAGTGATTGACAGAATTCTCTAGTCACCATCACCAACTTAGTAGAACTTCGTGATGAACTATAGTATGCAAGGGATGACGAAAGTAATTCCCGAGCTCTTCGTGATGCTGAAATCGACGAAGGTAGAAATCAAGAAAAACATCAAGTGTTGATGGTTGACGAGACCACTAGTTTCAAGAAAAGGGCAAAGGAAAGAAGGGGAACTTCAAGAAGAACGACAAGCAAGTTGCTGCTCAAATGAAGAAGCCCAAGTCTGGACCTAAGCCTGAGACTAAGTGCTTCTACTACAAAGGGACAGGTCACTGGGAGCGGAACTACCCCAACTATTTGGTGGATAAGAAGGATGGCAAAGTGAACAAAGGTATATTGGATATACATGTTATTGATGTGTACTTTACTAGTGTTTACAGCAACCCCTCGGTATTTGATACTGGTTCAGTTGCTAAGAGTAGTAACTCGAAACGGGAGTTGCAAAATAAACAGAGACTAGTTAAGGGTGAAGTGACGATGTGTGTTGGAAGTGGTTCCAAGATTGATATGATCATCATCGCACACTCCCTATACTTTCGGGATTAGTGTTGAACCTAAATAAGTGTTATTTGGTGTTTGCGTTGAGCATGAACATGATTTGATCATGTTTATTACAATACGGTTATTCATTTAAATTAGAGAATAATTGTTGTTCTGTTTACATGAATAAAACCTTCTATGGTCATACACCCAATAAAATGGTTTGTTGGATCTCGATCGTAGTGATACACATATTCATAATAATGAAGCCAAAAGATGCAAAGTTAATAATGATAGTGCAACTTATTTGTGGCACTACCGTTTAGGTCATATTGGTGTAAACGCATGAAGAAACTCCATACTGATGGGATTTTGGAATCACTTGATTATGAATCACTTGATGCTTGCGAACCATGCCTCATGGGCAAGATGACTAAAACGCCGTTCTCCGGAACTATGGAGAGACCAACAGATTTGTTGGAAGTCATACATACAGATGTATGTGGTCCAATGAATATTGATGCTCGTGGCGGATATCGTTATTTTCTCACCTTCACAGATGATTTGAGCAGATATGGGTATATCTACTTAATGAAACATAAGTCTGAAACATTTGAAAAGTTCATAAAATTTCAGAGTGAAGTGGAAAATCATCGTAACAAGAAAAATAAAGTTTCTACGATCTGATCATAGAGAAGAGTATTTGAGTTACGAGTTTGGCCTTCAGTTAAAACAATGTGAAATAGTTTCACTACTCACGCCACCTGGAACACCACAGTGTAATGGTGTGTCCGAACATTGTAACCGTACTTTATTAGATATGGTGCGATATATGATGTCTCTTACCGATCTACCACTATCGTTTTGGGGTTATGCATTAGAGACAGCTGCATTCACGTTAAATAGGGTACCATCTAAATCCGTTGAGACGACATCTTATGAACTGTGGTTTGGCAAGAAACCAAAGTTGTCGTTTCTTAAAGTTTGGGGTTGCGATGCTTATGTGAAAAGGTTTCATCCTGATAAGCTCAAACCCAAATCGGAGAAATGTGTCTTCATAGGATACCCAAAGGAGACAGTTGGGTACACCTTCTATCACAGATCCGAAGGCAAGACATTCATTGCTAAGAATGGATCCTTTCTAGAGAAGGAGTTTCTCTCGAAAGAAGTGAGTGGGAGGAAAGTAGAACTTGATGAGGTAATTGTACCTCATCACTTATTGGAAAGTAGTTCATCACAGAAACCGGTTCCTGTGACACCTACACCAATTAGTGAGGAAGTTAATGATGATGATCATGAAACTTCAGATCAAGTTGTTACTGAACCTCGTAGGTCAACCAGAGTAAGATCCGCACCAGAGTGGTATGGTAATCCTGTTCTGGAGGTTATGTTACTAGACCATGACGAACCTACGAACTATGAGGAAGCGATGATGAGCCCAGATTCCGCAAAATGGCTTGAGGCCATGAAATCTGAGATGGGATCCATGTATGAGAACAAAGTGTGGACTTTGGTTGACTTGCCCGATGATCGGCAAGCCATAGAAAATAAATGGATCTTCAAGAGGAAGACGGACGCTGATAGTAGTGTTACTATCTACAAAGCTAGAATTGTCGCAAAAAGGTTTTCGACAAGATCAAGGTGTTGACTACGATGAGAGTTTCTCACTCGTATCTATGCTTAAGTCTATCCAAATCATGTTAGCAATTGCCGCATTTTATGAAATCTGGCAAATGGATAAACAAAACTGCATTCTTTAATGGATTTATTAAAGAAGAGTTGTATATGATGCAACCAGAAGGTTTTGTCAATCCTAAAGGTGCTAACAAAATATGCAAACTCCAGCGATCCATCTATGGACTGGTGCAAGCATCTCGGAGTTGGAATATACGCTTTGATAAGTTGATCAAAGCATATAGTTTTATACAGACTTGCGATGAAGCCTGTATTTACAAGAAAGTGAGTGGGAGCACTACAGCATTTCTGATAAGTATATCTGAATGAGATATTGTTGATCGGAAATAATGTAGAATTATTCTGCAAAGCATAAAGGAGTGTTTGAAAGGAGTTTTTCAAAGAAAGACCTCGGTGAAGCTGCTTACATATTGAGCATCAAGATCTATAGAGATAGATCAAGACGCTTGATAAGTTTTTTCAATGAGTACATACCTTAACAAGATTTTGAAGTAGTTCAAAATGGAATAGTCAAAGAAAGAGTTTCTTGCCTGTGTTACAAGGTGTGAAATTGAGTAAGACTCAAAGCCCGACCACGGCAGAAGATAGAAAAAGAATGAAAGTCATTCCCTATGCCTCGGCCATAGGTTCTATAAAGTATGCCATGCTATGTACCAGATCTATTGTATACCCTACCACTGAGTTTGGCAAGGGAGTACAATAGTGATCTAGGAGTAGATCACTGGACAGCGGTCAAAATTATCCTTAGTGGAATAAAGGATATCTTTCTCGATTATGGAGGTGAAAAAAAGGTTCGTCATAAAGGGTTACGTCGATGCAAGTTTTTGACACTGATCTAGATGACTCTAAGTCTCAATCTGGATACATATTGAAAGTGGGAGCTATTAGCTAGAGTAGCTCCGTGCAGAGCATTGTAGACATAGAAATTTGCAAAATACTTACGGATCTGAATGTGACAGACCCATTGACTAAAATTATCTCACAAGCAAAACATGATCACACCTTAGTACTCTTTGGGTGTTAATCACATAGCGATGTGAACTAGATTACTGACTCTAGTAAACCTTTTGGGTGTTGGTCACATGACGATGTGAACTATGGGTTTTAATCACATGGTGATGTGAACTATTGATGTTAAATCACATGGCGATGTGAACTAGATTATTGACTCTAGTGCAAGTGGGAGACTGAAGGAAATATACCCTAGAGGCAATAATAAAGTTATTATTTATTTCCTTATATCATGATAAATGTTTATTATTCATGCTAGAATTGTATTAACCAAAAACATAATACATGTGTGAATACATAGACAAACAGAGTGTCACTAGTATGCCTCTACTTGACTATCTCGTTGATCAAAGATGGTTATGTTTCCTAGCGATAGACATGAGTTGTCATTTGATTAACGGGATCACATCATTAGGAGAATGATGTGATTGACTTGACCCATTCCGTTAGCTTAGCACTCGATCGTTTAGTATGTTGCTATTGCTTTCTTCATGACTTATACATGTTCCTATGACTATGAGATTATGCAACTCCCGTTTACCGGAGGAACACTTTGTGTGCTACCAAACGTCACAACGTAACTGGGTGATTATAAAGGTGCTCTACAGGTGTCTCCAAAGGTACTTGTTGGGTTGGCGTATTTCGAGATTAGCATTTGTCACTCCGATTGTCGGAGAGGTATCTCTGGGCCCTCTCGGTAATGCACATCACTTAAGCCTTGCAAGCATGGCAACTAATGAGTTAGTTGCGGATGATGTATTACGGAACGAGTAAAGAGACTTGCCGGTAACGAGATTGAACTAGGTATCGAGATACCGACAATCGACTCGGGCAAGTAACATACCAATGATAAAGGGAACAACGTATGTTGTTATGCGGTCTGACCGATAAAGATCTTCGTAGAATATGTGGGAACCAATATGAGCATCCAGGTTCCGCTATTGGTTATTGACCGGAGAGGTGTCTCGGTCATGTCTACATAGTTCTCGAACCCGTAGGGTCCGCACGCTTAACGTTACGATGACAGTTATATTATGAGTTTATATGTTTTGATGTACCGAAGGTTGTTCGGAGTCCCGGATGTGATCACGGACATGACGAGGAGTCTCGAAATGGTCGAGACATAAAGATTGATATATTGGACGACTATATTCGGACACTGGAAGTGTTCCGGGTGATTTCGGAGAAAACCGGAGTGCCGGAGGGTTACCGGAACCCCCCCCCCCCCCCCCGGAGAAGTAATGGGCCTTATGGGCCTTAGTGGAGAGAGAGGGGAGCAGCCAGGAGGGGCCGCACGCCCTCTCCTCCTCTGGTCCGAATTGGACTAGGAGAGGGGGGGCAGCGCCCCCCTTTCCCTCTCCCTGTCCCCCTTCCTTTCCCCCTCCTAGTAGGAGTAGGAAAGAGGGGAGTCCTACTCCTACTAGGAGGAGGACTCCTCCTCCTGGCGCGCCAACAAGGGCCGGCCGGCCTCCCCCTTGCTCCTTTATATACGGGGGCAGGGGGGCACCACAGAGACACAACAATTGATCCTTGAGATCTTTTAGCCGTGTGCGGTGCCCCCCTCCACCATATTACACCTCGATAATATCGTAGCGGTGCTTAGGCGAAGCCCTGCGTCGGTAGAACATCATCGTCGTCACCACGCCGTCGTGCTGACGAAACTCTCCCTCAACACTCGGCTGGATCGGAGTTCGAGCGACGTCATCGAGCTGAACGTGTGCTGAACTCGGAGGTGCCGTACGTTCGGTACTTGATCGGTCGGATCGTGAAGACGTACGACTACATCAACCGCGTTGTGTTAACGCTTCCGCTTTCGGTCTACGAGGGTACGTGGACAACACTCTCCCCTCTCGTTGCTATGCATCACCATGATCTTGCGTGTTCGTGGGAAAAATTTTGAAATTACTACGTTCCCCAACACAGGGTACCGGACCTCGCCGCTGGCGAGTCTGAACCAATCGCCATCCTGGATCGCCGCATGATGAAAAAGGGAGACGCTCCAGTCGTCCAATTTCTTGTTCAGTGGGCCAACATGCCACCGGTGGCCACCACCTGGGAGGACTACGACATCCTACGGCAACGTTATCCGTCGGGCTGCATCTGGGAGGAAGCTGCTTCTCAAGGAGGGGACAATGTCACGCCTGCAGATGATACATCCGCAGCGGACTGAAAGTGCAGTTCAGTTAACTGAACTGCAACAGGGCTAGCTAGACGTGTTGGTCCAGAGGCCATGTAAGCAAGTGTGTGTTGGGCCTGAGGCCGTGTGTGGGTATGAGAGGGCCCAAGTGGGCGGCTACATAGTGTACCGTGGATGAGACGCTGAGCATGAAATGGAAAAGATCTCGATTCTCCTTTCCCCTTCTCCAAGCTCTCCTCTCACCTACTCTGCATCTCGATCCTCTTTCTCATCTCGATCTCCCCTCTTCTCTGGATTGTGACAATCTGGTATTTAGAGCCAAAAAATTCCCACTACCTCGCCGCTGCTACTGATCTCACACCCTCTCGATCGCCGGTAACATCCACCGGGTTAGGTGCGAGCCGCTCCGGCGAGTTCACACAAAATCCTACTCGGGGTTCGGTTGAATTGGAGCAAGACCACGGCGCCACCCTCCAAATCCTCGGCCCAGACTTGTCGGGTGCTCGACGCCATGTCGGAGACGACCGACAAGCTGCAGAGTCTGCTCGAGTCGGTAATCCGCCGTCTCGACGCGAACTAGAAAACTGCCGACTAGCGCCACCAAGCACAGCTCTCCTACAACAACCAAGTCTCCGACGAACTCAAGCACCTCGCCAAGCAGATCGACCTCACCCAGGCCGACGTGAGTGAGGCCCGTAAGACCCCGCCAGCGCCCGATCCAGCCGCCACGACCGACGCGGGCACCTCGTCTCCTTCAGCGACCGCGGACTCCTCCGCGCGTGCACCACCACCACCTCCACCATCGATCCGCCCCACACCGACCCCCCTCTACGCGGACGCCGCGGCGCAGCTTCCGTTCGGGCGGCTCGTCAACCACGGCCCCCCGCTGCTGATCGCCGGGGCCCCGTCGCCCACCGAGCGCGAGCGCCAGGGTGACTACTACACGAAGCCGCCCAAGCATGATTTCCCTCGGTTCGACGATGTGGCTGCAAGCATACCGATAGAAGCATCTGAAAGGATCGATATAGTTGACTAGAGGGGGGGTGAATAGGCAACTAACAATTTTTAGCTTTTCTTTACCAATTTAAACTTTGCATCAAAGTAGGTTGTCTAGATATGCAACTAAGTGAGCATCCTATATGATGCAATGACAACAAGCACACAAGCAAGCAAGGGATTTAACACAAGTAAGCTTGCGAAAGTAAAGGGACGAGATAACCAAGAGTGGAGCCGGTGAAGACGAGGATGTGTTACCGAAGTTCCTTCCTTTTGAAGGGAAGTACGTCTCCGTTGGAGCGGTGTGGAGGCACAATGCTCCCCAAGAAGCCACTAGGGCCACCGTATTCTCCTCACGCCCTCACACAATGCGAGATGCCGTGATTCCACTATTGGTGCCCTTGAAGGCGGCGACCGGACCTTTACAAACAAGGTTGGGGCAATCTCCACAACTTAATCAGAGGCTCCCAACGACACCACAAAGCTTCACCACAATGGACTATGGCTCTGCGGTGACCTCAACCGTCTAGGGTGCTCAAACACCCAAGAGTAACAAGATCCGCTAGGGATAAGTGGGGGAATCAAATTTCTCTTGGTGGAAGTGTAGATCGGGGCCTTCTCAACCAATCTCGAGCAAATCAACAAGTTTGATTGGCTAGGGAGAGAGATCGGGCGAAAATGGAGCTTGGAGCAACAATGGAGCTTTTGGGGGAAGAGGTCGGTCAACTTTGGGGAAGAAGACCTCCTTATATAGTGGGGGGAACAATCCAACCGTTACCCACCAAAACAGCCCCGCAGAGGGCGGTACTAATGCAGAAGGCAGCGGCACTACCGCTGAGAACAGCGGTACTACCGCTCCCCCGGGCGGTACTACCGTGGAGTTTGGAGGGCAGGAGAGAGACAGACCCGAGCGGTACTGCCGCGGTGGTAGGGCGGTACTACCGCTCATGAGCGGCACTGCCGCTCTACTGCCGCTGCAAAGTACCGCACAATCCGACACGATAAATGACCCCTCGAGTCGATGTGGTAGGGGACTGGTACCGCAGCGGTACTACTGCTAAGGACCCACCGGCGGTACTACCGCTGCGGAGCGGTACTGCCGCCTGTGACCCCTAAGCGGTACTACCGTGGGTACCGCGGTACTACCGCTGGGACCAGACACAGCCCAAAGAGAGGGGAAAGAGATCTCCAATGAAGCGGAAAGGCTCAGAGGGTGTAAAGAGGATGTGTACGTGTTGATTCCACCCTAGCCTTACCAAAGCGGACCCCCTCTTGATAGTACGGTGACTCCTACGAAACAAGTCCACCAAAAGGAGCGGAAGAGCTACACCGTCTTGAATGACACTCCGAAGGGAAACAAATCGTCTTGTGCCAAAGGATGAATCTTTGAAATGCTCAAAGCACACGGTTAGTCCGCAAACATGTTGTCATCAATCACCAAAAACTACATCTGGCGAGATATGCCTTAACAATCTCCCCCTTTTTGGTGGATTGATGACAACCAGGGATTTGCACAAGGATATATCATGAAAGTAAAGATACTTAGAACTACAAAATATAGACGGGCTCCCCCTGAATGTGTGCACCTAGTTAGAAGTGCCTTTGGAATGTAGGACACATACATTAGGATCAACACTCCCCCTATATTTTATAGTCCAACAACCTAAGCATAGGATACATGAGAGCAGGTAATATAACAGGATAGACAAGCAACTCATAAGATACCAAAGTACTAGAAAGGCATAGATAAAGATAAGGTAGCATATGTCTTACACCATATGTCTGGAACTTAGGTCTCATTGGCACACAACCAAACAAGGCAAATGGCGAGAAAACACAACGACACAACAAAGAAAACGACGAAACGACGACACCATAAAGCACACCATAAAGCACAAATCCCTAAGCTCTCTCCCCCTTTGGCATCGAGACACCAAAAGAGCAAAGAGCGACGCTACGGCTCCAGGTGAAGGCAAACTAAGGAGCTCTCCCATCACATCCTGGCAGGGTCATCTGCACTGCCATCCTCAGTCGGAAACTGCTCGGTGTCGGAATCGGTCCACGGACAGTGCTGCTGAATCCACTCCTCTTCCTCGGTGATCTGGCCCTCAGACCCACTGACAACGGTCGCACCCAGCTGACGCATGAGCTCCTTGTGACGCCCCCTGGCCTTCTTCTCAGCCACATAAGTCATGTACTGACCACGAGACTCCATGCAGAAGAGCTTCTTCATCTTGCGCTTGATCTTCTTTGCCCAAGAGGGCTCTGTCCCAGAAGGCTCATAATCCTCATCTTCATCATCGGCCTCAGCCCCGTCCTCGGTCCCCATGTCAGCAGCAGTAGATGGACCCCCGGATTTAGGGGCTGGGGTGCCCCAACTGTCCTTCTTGCTCAGACGCTTGATCTCATGAGAAAACAATTCTCCAGTTTCCAGCATCACCTAGGGATAGACACGTGCCCAGGCCTTCTCAATGAGCAGCATGATGAACGGACCATAGATCGGGCACTTGCGCTCAGAAATGGCAGCGAGAAGTTCAGACCACATAACATGAGAAATGTCTAGGGACTCGTCAGTGTTTGCTTCCTTCTCATGCTGGCAGAAGAGAAGCATATCCACGAGATAGGAGTGGACCATATCCAGATTCCCGATGCGAGGAAAGAGGGTCTCTCGAAAGACACAATGAAGGATGTCCAGGAAGGTAGACAACTCATAGGTTTCCTTCTTAGTCACAGGGTGAACCTTCACAGTGCAGTAGGGCCAGAGGGCTTGCTTGTGATTGGAGTTAACATTGCGGTGAGGGAGAAAGCCGATAGGAGTCTCAAGCCCGTGATCTTCCACCTCAAGTAACTCCATGAAGGCCTTCCACTTGACAGACAGTAACTTGCCATTTGTCATCCAGGTCAGAGTCCTTTCTTCATCAGTGCCAAGATGGACAGTAGCATAGAATTGAGCCACCAAATCTGCATCAAAGTCCTTGTTGAACTGCATGATTCTGAGAATGTTTAGCTGAGCACACATCTGAAGAGCTTCACCAAAGTACTCAGGATCCTTTTCCATGGCATCTGTGTCAATGGAGCGAACATCAACATAGAGATTCTTCTTAGCCTTGATAACATCAAAGTAGATGGCAAACTAAAAGCGGTTCCAGAACGGGCGGTTGACCAAATTGGGTTCTTGGTCTTCTGCATAGGGGTTGCGGCGACGCCTTTCCCAGAACTCCTTGGCAGACAACTCAGTCACAGTCTTGCCCCTTGGTTTCGGCCTGTTGGCGGGTTTCTTCTGGAATTGAGGCGGAGGTGCCGCACTTGAGGAAGCACCTACTGACTCAGAGGTGCGGTAGCGCTTTGATGTTGCACGATCGGGGTTGACACGGCGGACTTGCTGCTCAGGACGTTCATCACCTGGAACCAAACACACAAACAGAAGAGCCAACACGAAAGAAAAAGCATAAGCCTCCAAACAAAGCAACATGGATAAAACAATGGTAGGAAAATGATGGAATCGGGCAAGCAGCGGTAGTACCACTGGCCATAGGCGGCAGTACCGCACGAGCGGTAGTACCGCTCCAGTGGGAGCGGTAGTACCGCTCAAGACTGGGAAACAGCGGTTCCTACTGCCGTGGTCAGATCTGGCACTACCGGACTGCCAAATTCAAAAATACTCCTACCAAAACTTAATCCACACAGTCTAGACACCTTCTCCAAACTACTCAAGCCGGGATTTAGCCAAAAAACGAGAGATGCAACCACTATTGCCCCAAAAATGCTAGATCTGAGAACTAGACAAAAAGAGAGAAGGAACGAGGGCAATACCGGCATCCATGGCAAGAGGACGAGGTGGGGATCGACTCCACCAAAGGGAATGGAGAGGGATGGCCCGGAGACGGCGGCCCGCCGGAGCCCTCCCGCGGCGAGGCGACGCTGGAGAGAGGAAGAGGGACGAGGGGGCGGTGCGAATGGGTATGGGGGAGGAGAAACCTCCCCCTGCCCCGACATAACCCCCTGGTCCCGCCCCCCAACGGTAGTACCGCTCGGGTGGGCGGTAGTACCGCTTGTCAACATAAGCGGTAGTACCGCGCACCACCAGCGGTAGTACCGCCCAGCAAGACCCAAAGACTACACACCAAACGACTAGCTCAAAAAGAAGGGAAAAACAAAAAGGCAAGAAGAGGAGACTAAGAGAAGGCAGAGAGAAAGAAAGGCAAGAGACAACGAGGACCAACCACAAGACACAGCCTCTCCAAGGAGAGGGCGGTGGCCGGAGCCACCTATGTTTGAGTCAATTGGTATGGCACCGCGAAGAATTATCCTTGGGCCCATGACCAGAACTCGTCTTTGAAGCACAAGTACCATCAAAAATGGCTAATGTGAAAGATTTGATCAATTTATGCATAATAAGGGGAGGGAGAGTTCATTAAGAGAACAACACTCCCCCGATGTCCATGCCTACACCTAAACAAGATAACAAGTTGAGTATGGTGGGGAGTGCAAGTGTTCAAGCAACATTGCTCGAATCAATGATATTTAGCTCATGCCTTAACTCGCGAAATCTTGCTTCATCCAACGGCTTCGTGAAAATATCTGCAAGGTTATCATGAGTGTTGACATAGTTGAGCTCGATCTCCCCTCGCCTAATATGATCCCGGATGAAGTGATACTGAACCTCAATATGCTTCGTCTTGAAGTGTTGCACCGGGTTGAGAGAAATCTTGATGGCACTTTCATTGTCACACCAAAGAGGCACTTTGTCACAAATGACACCGTAATCCTTTAAAGTTTGCCTCATCCATAAGAGTTGTGCACAACAACTGTCGGCCGCCACATACTCCGCTTCGGTGGACGAGAGAGACACACAACTTTGCTTTTTAGAAGACCAACTTACCAAAGAGCAACCAAGGAATTGGCACCCTCCGGAAGTGGACTTCCTATCCACTTTGTCTCCCGCCCAATTGGAGTCTGAATACCCTACAAGCTTGAAGTTTGCTCCTCTTGGGTACCATAAGCCAAAGTTTGGGGTATGAGCCAAATATCGAAAGATTCGCTTGACCGCCACAAAGTGGCTTTCCTTAGGTGCGGCTTGAAAACGTGCACAAATTCCCACACTCAACATGATATCCGGTCTAGATGCACAAAGGTAAAGTAAGGAACCAATCATGGAGCGATATACCTTTTGATCCACCGCTTTACCATTGGGATCGATGTCAAGTTGGCACTTGGTGGGCATTGGAGTGGACGCCGGCTTGACATCACTTAGCTTGAATCTCTTGAGCATGTCTTGAGTGTATTTGGCTTGGTTGATGAAGGTTCCTTCTCTTCTTTGCTTTACTTCGAAACCGAGAAAGAACTTCAACTATCCCATGGAAGACATCTTGAACTTTGAGGTCATGAGTGCGGCAAATTCCTCATTGAAAGCTTTGTTAGGGGAACCAAAGATAATGTCATCAACATATAGTTGGCACACAAACAACTCCCCTTTGACCTTCTTAGTAAAAAGAGTGGGGTCGATTAGCCCAAATTCAAACCCACGATCTTGTAACAACTCGGTAAGGTGGTCATACCACGCACGTGGGGCTTGTTTAAGGTCATAGAGTGCCTTATCGAGTTGATACACATGATCGGGAAAGTAGGGATCCTCAAACCCGGGGGGTTGCTTGACATAAACCAACTCATTAATAGGACCATTAAGAAAAGCACTCTTCACATCCATTTGTTGCAACTTAAAGTTGTGATGAGAAGCATAAGCAATCAACAAACGAATAGATTCAAGGCGAGCAACGGGAGCAAAGGTTTCACCGTAGTCGATACCCTCGACTTGGGAGTAGCCTTGTGCCACCAATCGTGCCTTGTTGTGGATGGTGGTCCCATGAGCATCTTGCTTGTTCTTGAATATCCACTTGGTTCCAATGACATTGTGGTTCCCCGTTGGCCTTGGCACTAATCTCCACACCTTGTTGTACTCGAAGTTGTTGAGTTCTTCATGCATGGCATTGAGCCAATCCGGATCTTCGAGTGATTCATATACCTTTTGGGGTTCCACACAAGAGACAAACGCGTCATGTTCACAATAGTTTGCCAATTTTCTACGAGTGCTTACCCCCTTTTGAATGCTTCCAAGCACATTCTTCATGAGATGACCCTTGGTGGAGAGCTTCGAAGCAATCTTGGCGGCACGACGCTCCAATTCCTCCTCGGTGGTGAGTTGAGGAGCGGTCACTTGATCATCTTGAGCGCCGTCTTGAGCTTGTTCTTGATCTTGAACTTGCTCGGAGGAGAGAACTTGACCTTGGGCATCACTTGGTGTGTCACCACCGTCTTGGGCATGATCTTGCCCTTGGTCTTGTTCATGAGGTTGAGGGCCTTCACTTTGTTCTTCGGAAGCGTGTGGGCCTTGGATTGGTGATGGCCCCACTTGAGTGGAGCATTGTCCTTCTCCTCCGGCCACAAGGGGTTCCTCAATGGGTAGGATAAAACCAACACCCATTCTTCTTATGGCTTGAGGAGGAATTTCATCACCTACATCACAAGTGCCACTTTGCTCCACTTGGGAGCCCTTATTCTCATCAAACTCCACGTTACACGTGTCCTCAATAAGTCTCATGGATTTATTGAGGACACGGTAAGCATGAGAGTTTGTAGCATAACCAACAAATATGCCCTCATAAGCTCTAGCCTCAAATTTAGACAACCGAACACCTTTCTTGAGAATGAAACACTTACACCCGAACACCCGAAAGTACTTGAGGTTGGGCTTGTTACCGGTGAGTATCTCATATGGAGTCTTGTTCAAGCCCTTGCGGAGGTAGAGCCGATTGGATGCATGACACGCGGTGTTGATGGCTTCGGCCCAAAAGTTGTATGGAGACTTGAACTCCGCCATCATGGTCCTTGCAGCATCCATCAACGTCCGGTTCTTCCTCTCCGCAACACCGTTTTGTTGAGGGGTGTAAGGTGTGGAATATTGATGCTTGATCCCCTCATCACTAAGAAACTCATCCAAGGTGTAGTTCTTGAACTCGGTGCCGTTGTCACTTCTTATTGTCAAGATCTTTGCATTGTGTTGACGTTGGGCTTCATTTGCAAAGTCAATGACGGTTTGTTGGGTCTCGCTCTTCCTCTTGAAGAAATACACCCAAGTGTATCTTGAATAGTCATCCACAATCACCAAGCAATACTTTCTACCCCCAAGACTATCAAAGGATGAAGGCCCAAAGAGATCCAAATGAAGGAGCTCCAAAGGCCTCTTCGAGTAAATGAGAGTCATGGGAGGGCGAGCCTTCTCATGAAGCTTTCCTTCGATACAAGCACTACAAGCACGATCTTTAGCAAAACTAACGTTCGTTAGTCCACGGACATGGTCCCCCTTGAGAAGACTTTGCAAAGATCTCATATTGACATGGGCTAAACGGCGATGCCAAAGCCATCCCACGTCAACTTTAGCCATTAGGCATGTCGCGGTCTTAGTGGGTCGCTCCGAAAAGTTAATCACATAGAGACCGTTCTCGACATGCCCAACAAATTCTACTTTAAGAGTCTTGCTCCACAAGAGGGCCACGGTATCAATATCAAAGAAGGTGGCAAAACCCATGACTGCAAGTTGACGAACGGAAAGTACATTGTATGCAAGGGACTCAACAAGCATGACTTTCTCGAACGTGAGATCATGAGAAATGACAACTTTGCCGAGTCCCAATACCTTAGAAGACGAGGCATCACCCCACTTGACATTGGTGGGCATAGATGGAATCTTGTGCACGTCCACCACCAAGTCCTTGCTTCTGGTCATATGATTTGTAGCTCCACTATCGAGCAACCATGATCCCCCACCGGAAGCAAACACCTACAAGAGATCAATGCTTGGTTTTAGGTACCCATTTTGTAATGGGTCCTTTGATGTTAGTAACAAGGGTCTTAGGAACCCAAATAGACCATTCAATATACTCATGAGGAGAACCAACAAATTTGGCATAAACATGCCCATCACTAGCACGGCACAACACATAAGAAGGATTAAAGTCGCCAGCTTTGTTGGAAGGGGTGGCATTGCCCTTCTTGACACCGCCACCCTTCGCATTGTTCTTCCTCTCCTTGGAAGCACCCTCTCCCTCCTTCACAAAAGTTTGCTTGAGAGGAGGATGTCGTTTGGTCTTGTCATTCTTGTTCTTGTTCTTGGGCTTGGGTGCGAACCCAATCCCCTCCTTGGCCAAAACTTCCTTTTGATTGCTCAAAAGGTCGTTGAGGTTCTTCTCACCTTGTATGCATGACACAAGGCCTTTCTCAAGTTGCTCCTTCAACTTAGCATTCTCCTCAACAAGATGCACATGCTCACAACAAGGGTTAGTAGCATTTGCATTATCAATTAACACCATATGAGGAAAGGTGGCTTTCTCCTTAGTTAGCTTCACTTGGGTTGATCATGAGACTCCTTGAGGCTAGCCTGAACACCCTTCAAGACTTTGTGAGCCTTGTCGAGAATGTCAAACTCCTCTTTAAGTCTAGCAAGATCAACCCCAAGCTTTGCCTTCTCGGAGTATAGCACACGAGACACAACAAGAGCATGATCAAGATCTTTCTTTAACTTATCATGATCATCGTTGTATGACTCCTCAAGAGCCAAACGAAGACCACGCTCTTCGTCAAGAGCATTGGAAAGATCCAAAATCTCATCGGCATAGTCACGACTATGCCCCTCCATCTTAGAGATGGTATCTTCGTGAGCCTCGATCATGTCATTGGCTTCACCAAGTTGTTCCAAGAGAGCAACGAAGTGCTTCTTGGATTTACCCTTGAGTTTACCCATAAAGGTCTCAAACTCATTTTCCTCCACATTTGTCCCCTCATGTTCATCAATGCTATCCGTCGAAGAAGGATGATTAATGATGGTAGTTTTGATGTTGGGGGTTACCTTGTTGGTGGCTTTAGCCATGAGGCACTTGGCGGTGATGTTCTCATTGGGTGAGTCGAAGAGAGACATCCGTGGGGTCATCGCAATGGCAATGGAGGCCATGGCAACCGACTCACCATCTTCATCATCGTCATCACCCTCATTGTACTCTTCTTGTACCACCAATGCATTGGGAGGAGTCTTCTTGGTGAAGTTGCTCTTGTTGGGGAACGACTTGGCCTTGTCCTTTCGAATGAGCTTGCCACCATTGTCTTCCCTCTTCTCGTAAGGGCACTCCACAACAAAGTGGCTCACATTGCCACAATTGAAGCAAGTCCTCACTCGTTGCTTGCCCTTTGCGCCACTTGAATTGTTCTTGTTGAAGTTTGGCCTTGTGTTCTTCTTGCTCCAAAATTGCCTTGAAGCAAGAGCCATGTGTTCATGATAGGCATACTTCGTATCTTTTGAGGTTGCTCTCCTCTTCTTCCTCTTCATCCTCTTCCTCCATACTAACCTTGGCCTTTAGAGCAAGGTTGGGCTTCTTTACTCTTTGAGAGCGAAGAACCGCATTGTCGGCGGTCTTGTCCAAGATGCTCATAGCAACGAACTCATCCAACACTTCACTTGAGGACAAGGTGTGGAAGTCCGGCCTTTGACGAATGACGGAGGACATGGCTTTGTGGTAGGGCATCATTGCCTTGAGGAATTTGCACTTGATCCAATTGTCATCCGTGTCCTTACTTCCATGATCTCGGAGAGAGACCGCGAGTTTGGTTACTCTCCGAAAAAGCTCACGAGGTTCTTCATCTTCTTTCATTGCAAACTCATCGGCTTCATCTTGCACCACTTCATAGTTGGAGCGTTGAATGCTTGCGCTTCCCCGATAGAGGGAAACAACTTGGAGCCAAGCATCTTTGGCCACGGTGTAGGGCCGGAGATGAGGAAGATCTTCGGGAGGGATTGCTTCTTGGATGATGAAGAGAGCATTCTCATTGAATTGATGATCCACAACTTCTCTAGGAGTGAAGTTACTTCGGTCATGCGGATATAAACCTTCTTCAATGATTCTCCAAAGGTTAGTGTTCACATGATTTAAATGACACTTAAAACGATAGACCCAAGAATCAAAATCTACATTCTTCTCAATCTTAGGGGCCGGGCCGGCATGATTCAAATGAGTGGAAGGGAGCGGTCCACCATAGACAAGTGGAGGTTCCACATGGGCAAAGATGCCGGTGCCATTTTTACCACTAGAACAAGGAGCTTTCTCGCTAGTAGCTTCCCCTAGCATCCGTCACCTTGTTGGCGGGATCACCCACTTTCAACGGTGCGGTGGAAAGTTTAAGCCCTTCTAAGAATTTATTAAACATGCTTTCGACCTCGGTAGTCATGGAGGTTTTCAATGTGTCCAACGCCACATTGAATTCCTCACGAGAGACCGCGGTTCCCCCATCTCCCGTAGACGAGACCGGATTCACACCGGAGTGCTCCTCCACACCGTCTACGACGTCAACCATACTCTTCGGGTGATAAAGTCCTTAATAAAGAGACGAGGCTCTGATACCAATTGAAAGGATAGATATAGTTGACTAGAGGGGGTGAATAGGCAACTAACAATTTTTAGCTTTTCTTTACCAATTTAAACTTTGCATCAAAGTAGGTTGTCTAGATATGCAACTAAGTGAGCAACCTATATGATGCAATGACAACAAGCACACAAGCAAGCAAGGGATTTAACACAAGTAAGCTTGCGAAAGTAAAGGGACGAGATAACCAAGAGTGGAGCCGGTGAAGACAAGGATGTGTTACCGAAGTTCCTTCCTTTTGAAGGGAAGTACGTCTCCGTTGGAGCGGTGTGGAGGCACAATGCTCCCCAAGAAGCCACTAGGGCCACCGTATTCTCCTCACGCCCTCACACAATGCGAGATGCCGTGATTCCACTATTGGTGCCCTTGAAGGCGGCGACCGAACCTTTACAAACAAGGTTGGGGCAATCTCCACAACTTAATTGGAGGCTCCCAACGACACCACAAAGCTTCACCACAATGGAATATGGCTCTGCGGTGACCTCAACTGTCTAGGGTGCTCAAACACCCAAGAGTAACAACATCCGCCAGGGATAAGTGGGGGGAATCAAATTTCTCTTGGTGGAAGTGTAGATCGGGGCCTTCTCAACCAATCCCAAGCAAATCAACAAGTTTGATTGGCTAGGGAGAGAGATCGGGCGAAAATGGAGCTTGGAGCAACAATGGAGCTTTTGGGGGAAGAGGTAGGTCAACTTTGGGGAAGAAGACCTCCTTATATAGTGGGGGGAACAATCCAACCGTTACCCCCCAAAACAGCCCCGCAGAGGGCGGTACTACCGCTCCCCCGGGCGGTACTACCGTGGAGTTTGGAGGGCAGGAGAGAGACAGACCCGAGCGGTACTGCCGCGGTGGTAGGGCGGTACTACCGCTCATGAGCGGCACTGCCGCTCTACTGCCGCTGCAAAGTACCGCACAATCCAATATGAAAAATTACCCCTCGAGTCGACGCGGTAGGGGCCTGGTACCGCAGCGGTACTACTGCTGAGGACCCACCGGCGGTACTATCGCTGCGGAGCGGTACTGCCGCCTGTGACCCCTAAGCGGTACTACCGCTGGGTACCGCGGTACTACCGCTGGGACCAGACACGGCCCAAAGAGAGGGGAAAGAGATCTCCAATGAAGCGAAAAGGCTCAGAGGGTGTAAAGAGGATGTGTACGTGTTGATTCCACCCTAGCCTTACCAAAGCGGACCCCCTCTTGATAGTACGGTGACTCCTACGAAACTAGTCCACCAAAAGGAGCGAAAGAGCTACACCGTCTTGAATGACACTCCGAAGGGAAAAAAATCGTCTCGTGCCAAAGGATGAATCTCTGAAATGCTCAAAGCACACGATTAGTCGGCAAACATGTTGTCATCAATCACCAAAAACTACATCTAGAGAGATATGCCTTAACAGCATCCCGGGGTCAGTTGGGCGACTTTCAGAGCAGCAATAGAGGAGGAATTTGGGCCAGAAGAATTTGAAACACAAATGCATGAATTGGTTCAGTTACGACAGACAGGGAGTGCGCAGGATTATCGGCAACAATTCGAAACCCGCATGTATCATCTCTTGTCCCTGGACCCAACCTTGAGCACACAATTCTTCATATCACAGTTCCTTCTTGGACTTAAAGACGAGCTACGGCTTGGGGTGCGCTTGCAGAGTCCCTCCAGCATCACATGAGCAGCCGTGTTTGCGTGCATCCAGGAAGAGGAATTGGAGAAACAGTGTCTGCCGCGCCATCGCATTGTTCCAGTGGGCCTTCCTCCTCCTCCACGAGCAGCTCCAGTTCCCACACAAGCACGAGCAGCGGCGCCTCCGCGTCAGGGTGGGGACGAGTACGCCCGGGAACGTCAACTATGCGAATTCAGGCGTGCCAATGGCATTTGTTCCGTTGTGGTGACAAATACTCCCGCGAGCATCAGTGCAAACGCACAGGACAGATTTTGATGATTGAAGTGGGCGATTTCGGCGAGATTTTGTCTGATGACACGGTGCATGCATTGCAGCTGTTGGACGCACCAGTGGCGCAAGAGCCTGAATGTTGCTCTCTGTCTCAACATGCTATATCAGGCGAGGAAGGCCCTGCTACAATCCGTTTGCGTGCACAAGTGGGTGATCAGGTTATGCTGCTGGTGGTGGATTCGGGGAGCTCACACAGTTTCATCAGTGAAACGTTCACCGCCCGGATTGTTGCTCGAACAGAGGAGTTACCCGCGGTTATAGTTCGAGTGGCCAATGGTCAGAGATTGCACTGTAACAAAATTGTTCACCAGTTGGCATGGCAGGTCCCAGGGCACACTTTCCATACTGATCTCCGGGTTCTGCCGCTGAGCGCGTATGATGGAGTGCTTGGCATCGACTGGCTCTCAGCGCACAGCCCCATGCTCTGTCACTGGCAACTGAAGACGATCCAATTCAACGTCAACGGCAAAACTGTCCACCTGCAAGGAGTAAAATCTTCAGACCTGCGTCGCATCTCGGAATTGGATGCCTATGAGTTGCATCGCATGGAAGTGGCGAATGACATTTGGACAGCAGCCTTGGTTACCGTCGAGCGGACTGACAAAACACAACCTGAACCTGTTCCCCCAAATATTCAGAAGGTGTTATCTGAATTTGAAGACGTGTTTGCTGAACCCACTACTTTGCCACCCCGTCGTCAGTATGACCATGGCATTCATTTGGAGCCCGACACCACACCTATCAACACCAAGCCATACCGTTACTCACCGGCACAAAAAGATGAAATCGAGCGGCAAGTACAAGACATGCTCGACTCCAGTGTCATCGTGCACAACATGAGCCCTTACGCTGCCCCGGTCCTGCTGGTCAAGAAGAAGGACGGCAGTTGGCGTTTCTGTGTCGATTTCCGACGACTCAACTCTGCAACAGTGAAGAACAAGTTTCCCCTCCCTGTGGTTGACGAGCTCCTGGACGAATTGGCAGGGGCCAAGTATTTCTCCAAGATTGATTTACGTGTTGGGTACCATCAGATTCGCATGCGGGAGGAGGACGAGGAAAAGACTGCCTTCAAGACACACCATGGCCACTACCACTTCCGGGTGATGCCATTTAGCCTATGCAATGGGCCGGCAACTTTCCAGTGCTTGATGAACACGGTGTTCGGCCGCTATGTGCGTAAGTTCATCATCATATTTTTGGATGACATCTTGGTATTCAGCACTGACCTGCAGGAACACGAGGAACACCTTCGCCTCATGCTGCAACTTCTCCGCGAGCATCAACTATTCACCAAGGCCGGCAAGTGTTCGTTCGCACAAACAAGCATTGAATACCTTGGACATGTGATCTCACAAGAGGGAGTTGCTACGGACAACAGCAAGACCAGCGCCATGTAGTCCTGGCCCGTGCCCACTACGCCCACCGAGCTGCGCGGCTTCTTGGGGCTGACGGGCTACTACCGCAAATTCGTCCCCCATTACGGCATCATCGCCAAGCCCCTGACGCAACTATTGAAGAAGAAAGGGTTTCTCTGGGACGACAAGGCGTAGCAAGCTTTTGACATGCTCAAGCGCACCATGGTGAGCACGCCCGTGTTGGCACTGCCCAAATTCACGCGCCCGTTCGCCATCGAAACTGATGCGTGCGACACCGGCGTGGGCGCGGTGCTTCTGCAAGATGGCCATCTAGTGGCCTACCTCAGCAAGGCTCTTGGAGTACGCAATCAGAAGCTCTCCACATATGAGAAGGAATTTCTCGCCGTCATGATGGCCATCGACAAGTGGCGGCCGTACCTGCAGCAAGCTCCATTTGAGATCGTCACTGACCACAAGAGTCTCTGTGCACTTGATGATCAACAACTGGTAACTGATCTCCAGTGCAAGGCCATGTCCAAGATGGTGGGGCTGCAGTTCTCCTTCCGCTACAAGAAGGGCGTCGACAACAGTGCTGCCGATGCACTGTCCCGCGTCGGTCACCTCCTGGAGCTCGACGCACTATCCATTTGCCAACCACAATGGCTTCAAGAAGTCGCCAATTCCTATGAGACCGACCCCGACTCTCAAGAACTACTCACCAAGCTGGCTGTCATCAACACTAACGATCAAGGGCGCACTCTGCAGCAAGGCGTAATCCGGCAACGCGGTCGACTCTGGATCGGCGCCAACTCAGCACTTCAGACCAAACTCATCACTGCTCACCACCACAGCGCCGTGGGAGGTCACTCAGGCGCCACAGCAACATATCATAGGGTGCGCAAACTCTTTGCCTGGCCGGGTCTGAAGCGTGTCGTTGAGGATTTTGTTCGCCAGTGCACTGTCTGCCAGCATGCCAAGCATGAGAACACGCACCAGGCGGGCAAGCTCCAACCCCTACCAATACCTACAGCGCCATGGCAAGATCTCACCATGGACTTCGTCGAGGGATTACCCAAATCTGAAGGGTACGATTCCATCATGGTCATCATCGATCGCGTGACCAAGTTCGCGCACTTTGTGCCGCTCCGGCACCCCTTCACCGCGGTCCACGTCGCCCGCGCGTTCTGGGACAACGTCATCAAGATGCACGGCGTACCTCTCTCCATCGTCTCTGATCGGGACAAGATCTTCACTAGCGCCATGTGGCGCGAACTGCTCGCCACGGCAGGCACCAAGCTGTTGTACTCCACCGCCTATCACCCGCAGACTGACGGGCAGACGGAGCGCGTCAACCAGTGCCTGGAGATGTATCTCCGGTGCGCCGTCCACGACACCCCACATCGATGGCGCAAGTGACTGCCAGCGGCAAAGTTCTGGTACAACTCCTCGCATCACTCGTCTCTGAAGTGCTCTCCGTTCAAGGCGCTGTACAGCACTGAGCCCAACCTGGGAGGCCTTCCTCAACTCAGCTCCCACGCTGCCTGCCGACACGTCCTCCGGTGACCTGGACTGGGCTGCGCACACCAACCTGTTGCGTGTGCAACTCTCCCGCGCCCAGGCGTGTTTCAAGAAGCAGGCGGATCAACACCGTGCCGAGCACGCTTTCGATGTGGGAGAGCAGGTACTGCTCAAGCTCCAGCCGTACGCTCAATCTTCCATCGTCAACCGCCCCTGCCGCAAGCTCTCATACAAGTTCTATGGCCTATTCTTGGTGATCGAGCGCATTGGCTCCCTGGCATACCCACTGCAGCTGCCTCCGGACAGCCGCGTCCATCCGGTATTCCACGTCTCCCAATTGAAGCCTTTCACCCCTGATTATACTCCTGTCTTCGCGGAACTGCCCAGGGTACCGGACCTCGCCGCCGGCGAGTCTGAACCAATCACCATCCTGGATCGCCGCATGATGAAAAAGGGAGACGCTCCAGTCGTCCAATTGTTTGTTCAGTGGGCCAACATGCCACCGGTGGCCACCACCTGGGAGGACTACGACATCCTACGGCAACGTTATCCGTCGGCCTGCATCTGGGAGGAAGCTGCTTCTCAAGGAGGGGACAATGTCACGCCTGCAGATGATACATCTGCAGCGGACTGAAAGTGCAGTTCAGTTAACTGAACTGCAACAGGGCTAGCTAGACGTATTGGGCCAGAGGCCATGTAAGCAAGTGTGTGTTGGGCCTGAGGCCGTGTGTGGGTGTGAGATAGCCCAAGTGGGCGGCTACATAGTGTACCGTGGACGAGACGCTGAGCATGAAATGGAAAAGATCTCGATTCTCCTTTCCCCTTCTCCAAGCTCTCCTCTCACCTACTCTGCATCTCGATCCCCTTTCTCATCTCGATCTCCCCTCTTCTCTGGGTTGTGACATCTAATTGCCTTAAGCACTGCCTCTTAGCCAAGGTGGCTAAACGAGTAGCCTCAAGATGAAAACCTTCACGAATTGATGTGTCAATTGGTGTTTGCAGGGCCTGCTCCGCATCCTAAGCCCACACAGCTATCTGCTCCTGAGTGAGATATGTGGCACCACCTCGGGTACCATTTCCTACACGCTCTTCACCGCCTTCATGGCCAGTTGCATTACCATCATTGGTGTTCCGATTTCCCTGCTCTTCGTCATCCATGTCAGCTGACGAGTCAACCGTTCAGTGAGACGGATTGGAATCAAAACCTCTGCAACAGACCAAGGCTCCCACAACCCTCCTCATCATCAGAGGTTGTCACAAACAAATCATGAACAAACTCAAGAGGGGTGAATCATAGCTACCTCATGCGAAGAGGCCTTGCGTGAAGCAACATGGTGAGTCCAACGACAAAGACATACCTTGCCCGAGCGCTTCTGATGATGACGAACCGCGGGTCCTCCGGCTGCCTGGTACGGGCCAGACGGCTGGCGATACAACACGCCAGAGTCGTCGACACGGTAGTGCGTGACACCGCACGCGGGCAGCGAATCAACATCCAACAAGGCCTCGGCAATCCGCGTTGAATCATCGATGACAAAACCAATCGTTCCGAAGAAGATCAGCTCTCCCGTGATTAGCTCCATGCCGGAAGTCGATGAAGGCGAATGAACCACCTGCACCATCGATCACGAGATGTGCAGCCCCAAGGTGGGCACCAACTGTTGTGGTGAGAATATTAAAGTAAGAGAGTGGGGAGGAGCAAGGCCTTATCAAATATCAAGCGAAACGCGGGGGTGACATGAGGAACTATACAAGTTCAGTCCCCTCAAGATGGAGGTAAAAACCCTAGCCATGTTCCCCGGGGAGAGTGTTCTTGCGTACGAGTGTATGAGTACAAATGTTGCGAACCCATACTAAAAAAAGTTGGGGAAAGAAGCTGATATGGAAACAGAGCTCTTCTTCTCCAATCCATCAAATCAGGCACAAAAAACAGAGAGCCAAGGGGAGGGGAGGGGAGAGGAGGGATGGCAGATCTGGGACAAGATCCAAAGCAAAAGAGATCAACTACCCCCCCCCCCCCCCCCCCCCCCCCCAGGGAACAAAAAAATAAGATGTGGAAATAGAACTTATGAAACTGATGCTTTGTTCATCCAAACACATACATGGAGAAAAAGGCTGGGGAGAAAAGATAGGGGCACTGAGCATATTTCTCTGGACAAACACTGCATTGTTGAAGACTGGTTCTTCTTCTAGCTAGAAAGATGATAAAAAGCTAAGGTGATGTGACCACAGTCCACAGATAGATGTTTTGTTATACAGGAAAGGGAAGAGGATGCTCTGTTTCCTTGTGAAGAGTTTTGCAAAAGCACTGCAAAAGAAATGATGTTCCAGTGTCTTATTATAGGCGTAGTGTAAAAAGGACAAAGTATCCGTTGATTATTGTCCGGAATGATCATTCGCGATTTAGTAAAATATTACGTCCACCATGCCCATAGCACTCAGTCGCATAAGAGTCAGAAACAGTTGGATAATAAGCACCTGAAAAATGGCAGATAATACTCAATAACTATGTCTCCAAGCACATATCACAATTTGCTCCTACTCTATCTATGTATCTATATAGTTTTTACAGGCAAAACTGCCCCCCTCCAGCGATTCGATCATATCGGACTGGGAAATGGAGACTCTTCTAGAGCACAGTATCATCATCATCATACAATGGCCGGAAACTATACGTCGGTACCAGCAGACATTGAGATGTTAGTAAGTGCCGCCGCTACGTCTGCCATGTCAGGCCTTAGGCTGGCTGCTGGATTTAGACACATCCGCGCAACCGAAAGAACCTGAAGCAGTGATTTCTTGTTGTACTTGTTGCCAAGCGCTGGGTCGGCGTACTTTGTAAAATCATTTCTCCTGGTCAAAGGCGTGGCCTGAAATATAGAGCAACAGAAGTCACATTAATTAATTTTCATCGCAGTAATATCTTCCTAGTGATAAAGAGATTTGTAACATTGGGCAGAAGCAAGGAATTGTTCTTCAAAACAAAAAGAAAATGCAGGAAGTGATGCTTACCCATTCAGCAAGGGTAGGCTCAGCTCTGGTAAGACTCCATCCTAAAGCGTTTCTTCCTGTGATAACCTCCACTATGACAACACCAAAGCTGAAAACATCTGACTTGATAGTCAACTCACCACTCTCAAGATACTCCGGCGCACAATACCCAGATGTACCCATCACTCTGGTTGGAACATGAGTATTGTCACCAGGCGGACCTAGCTTTGCCAAGCCAAAGTTAGACAACTTGGGATGACATCCCTCGCCAAGCAAAATGTTCCCACTTTTCACATCACCGTGTATCTCTGCAGGGTTGCAGTTAACATGCAAGTGCTTCAGGCCTTCAGCCGCCCCAGCAAGTATGTTAATCCTTGTATTCCAATCAAGCGCCTTCTTATGAGGGGAAAGATCTAGATGAAAAACAAAACCAAATTTTGGTTAAAACAAGCCTTTGCTTTTCAGCAACAAAGCAAGGAAGCAGAGAACAGAATTATTAGTATATTGTGTAGTTTAGTACCATACCGAAAATATGTTTTTCCAATGAGCCCAAAGGCATATATTCATAAATCAATATTCTTTGATTATCATCGGTGCAAAAGCCACCAAGCTTCAGAAGGTTCGGGTGATAAATCCTGCTCAACGCCATAGCTCCTGTGCAGAATTCTTTGTTCCCATGCAATCCATTGGGGTTGAGAACCTTGATAGCTACCTATGACAGCAACATACAAGCGAATCATATACTACACCATCTCCTCAGAAAAAACAACCTCAGTAACCCATAGCATGAATCGTCGACCACATTAAAAAATACGAAACGAAATGCTATGGCTGTTCTTGACATACAAAAACTACAAGTGTGTGTGGAATCTTGAAGTAAAATACCAGTCATTTCTTTTCCAGTAAAAAAAGTCTTACATTGTGTTAAGATTAGTTGTATCTGGATACTAGAGATGTAGGGGCAGTTGGCCACCTGCACAATATGCTTGCTATCTCTGTAGCAATACAAAATTAAACCGAACAACTTTTAATTAAACTGACTTACATTGCACGTTTTGTGTGCACATCAGAGGGCTTGCAGTAACTTTATAGAATGGAAGATGGTAAAAATATTTGTATATTAACAAATATGATCATATGTAAACTTGATATGTTTTTTTTGTTCCAATATGCTGCTGCACTTCCAAGATAGTACTGAGAGGAAAAGGAAAGGTAGCAACAGCACGCAATGAAACGTGCAAACCTATTCAATAATCTCACAGAAACCAAACATATGCTTGTTATGATACACCCGAAGTTCAATCAGCCCTAAAATGTCTTATATCACTTGTTGAACTCAGTTTAACTTGTGATCATACTGTCATTCATGTGAACTGTCTATTGTAGAAGGAAAATATCTTCCAGCTTAATACATCATCAAACATGGCTCAATAATTGAACTGTCTATTGAAGTATAGAGCACATGAACTTACATTATTGCCATCTAGCAGCACACCTTTATACACCGAGGAAGTGATCTCTCCGGAAGCCTAATGTCGCCGCATTTATCTCCTGAAAGGTGAATGACAGGTGATGGGTATCCAGAGCAGGGCTTGAGATATCTGCAGAAATAAAAACAAGTGTAGTTGTCAGTTATCAGATCGAAGAGCCTAAACGCATCCATTGTCCAAACAACTCCAAGTATGCAACAACAATAAGTATCTGATCACTATGTAACAAATAATTCCAAGTATGCAACAACAATAAGTATCTGATCACTCTATAACAAACAATTAGGAAGAGGGAAGACTCTAGTCTATCTATAGAAACAGAGTAGATGTATCACCATGTAGTAGTTTACCTTGAAAACTTTCTGTTCCCAGCATCTTCTTCTCGAAGAGGACCAAATTGGTGCAGTCTAAAGTTCGCTTTGTCCCACCCAGAATCTCCGCAGCTCCGTAGATTATATGCTTCAAGATATTCCCCCGTTCCATGAGGGGGGACTTGCCGATCTCCAGAACGAGCAATCGCCTGGCTTCGTTCGGGGAGGTGGATGCCGCAGGCGCCGAGGAGGTGGAGGCGGCTTGCCTGAGAGGCGCAGAGGAGATGCAGGCGCCCTGCCCCACAGGAGGCGCAGGGGAGGGGTCTTGCTGAGGACTGGAGCTCCTCACCGGAAGAGCAGGCGCGGAGCGGAGAGGAGGCGCAGGGGAGGGGCCTTGCTGAGGACTGGAGCTCCTCACCGGAAGAGCAGGCGCGGAGCGGAGAGGAGGCGCAGGGGAGGGGCCTTGCTGAGGACTGGAGCTCCTCACCGGAAGAGCAGGCGCGGAGCGGAGAGGAGGCGCAGGGGAGGGGTCTTGTTGAGGCAGACTGGAGCTCCTCACCGGAAGAGCAGGCGCGGAGCGGAGAGCAGGCGCAGGGGAGGGGTCTTGTTGAGGCAGACTGGAGCTCCTCACCGGAAGAGCAGGCGCCGGGCGGAGAGCAGGCGCAGGCGCCGAGGCGGCCCGAACAGGAGCCGGGGAGAAGGAGGCGGCCCCGGCCACCATCTTCCTCCTCTTGCTTGAACTGGCGACGCCTTGCTCCCCGATCTTCCTCTTGTTGATTGAATTGGCGACGCCGGGCGCGTCCCTCCCTCCGTGCGGACTCACATAGATCTTGCACAAGGTCAATCCGTCGCCGCCTTGGCGCGCCTCTTCCTCGCCGACGAGGATGAGCTCTTGCATCATGAACCCCGTACCGATCTTCTCCCCGTGCGAGTGCGACCCCAGCTCGGTGTAGAAGAAGGTGCGCCGAGTACCTTGAATCGCCTCGGAGACGAGCGGCACCGGGGCTCGATCCGACCTCCAGAACCCCCCGGGGACGCTCCTCCTCTCTCTGTAGTCGCCCGCCGTCTTCGCGCGGACCACGCTCAGGAAGTAGAGGGCCGACGTGCCGTCGGAGGCGGTGGCAGGCGCGTGCGACTCCAGGAGTTGTCGCGGGTTGGAGCCGTATATGTCCACATCGAGGAGGATGTACGGCGGGAGCATCCACGCGGGGACGCCCCTCGCCCGGAGGCGGAGCACCCCGAGCAGCTCCAGGTGGCCGGCGTCGGTTGCCGGCGGCGGCACGGCCCCTGGAGGCGGCAGGAGGGGGCCTGCCTCCCTCGGTTGATTTCCATGACTGATTGCTGTTGGTTCGGGTTGGGGTTTCGCTTTGGTTGCGGTTGGTTTTGGCGGCCGAGCGG
Organism: Aegilops tauschii subsp. strangulata; assembly: GCF_002575655.3. Lineage (NCBI taxonomy): Eukaryota > Viridiplantae > Streptophyta > Magnoliopsida > Poales > Poaceae > Aegilops > Aegilops tauschii. Next base: position 646,150,801 of record NC_053041.3, on the reverse strand, counting down.
ATATTTGAAGGGGGGGCGAGGAGAAAGAGGGAGGCGGTTGCGGTTGCCGCTGCGGGGAATTCGATCTCTATCGGTCTCTGTCTCAACTTAACTGAAGAAGAAAGTTCAGATGAGGGACAGAGGAATTGGGTGTCCCAACTTAACTGAACTGAAGTAAACACCACCCCCCCCCCCCCCCCCCCCCCCTGGTTCAGAGTTCAGAAGTTAAGCACAAGTCTGGTTCAGAGCTCAAAGGAGTTGGATGAATATATCTGTACAGAGAAGAGAAGATGCTATGGCCTCAACGCGCTCGAGTCACTACTATCAGAGAGGGGGAACAAATCACCATATGTATTTTCAACGAAAAGCCGCATGTCGACAGAGGAAAAATAAGATCAGGGAAACTAAAAGATGCAGAGCGGAACTTGGTTCAGGAAAAGAAGCAGATTGAGGAAATGGCAACAGATTTTTTTTTTATTATTCAAGAAATTATGCGAAACTGATGATACTGTTGAACCTGATGTTGCGGCTGCCGTTGCGGGACAGGGGAAGCAAACAACTCTGTCTCAAGCTGACTGAAGAAGAGATCTCAGATGAGGGACAGAGGAATTTGGTGTCTCAACTTAACTGAAGAAGAGATTTCAGATAAGGGACAGAGGAATTGGGTGTCTCAACTAAACTGAACTGAAGAATCAGGGTAAATGTTAACAACCCAGCTATGATTCAAAGGTTGCAAGCCATTGATGGAGGAATTGGAAGCTAACTAATGGAATTCATGGAGGGGATAGGGGAGGAAGACGAGCAGTACAGGAACGGGAAAGCGGAGAAGATGACACCACGCCAAGCTGAGGCCGAAGCCCTTCCGTTCGTCCCCGTCTTCAGATGCCTTTCTGTTCTATTTGTACTCATCTCATGTAGTAGTTTGCTGGCAGGCCCGGGCCCAAGAGGCGCCCCTCTGTACGCCCAGCTACAGAGAGTGAGGCCGCTGACATTCCCTCTTACTTAAATTTCGGCTTGCCCTCAAGCCGACTCAATGTGGAAACCAAAGGGATCCCATGGTACTTGGTGCTTCATGACTTCGCCAAGGTGGTGGTGGCCGGTGGGTGCCGTAGTTGAGGCAGAACTTGGCGAGGTTGAGGTAGCAAACGACGCCGACTTGCTCAAGAAAGTAGTCGTCGCTGATGTTCACTTGGTCACAGAAAGCATCAAGGTAATAGTGTTAGTTGACAGAGACGTTGTCAGAGCATGGTTGAGGCAGTGGCCGTGGTAGTAGGTTGGAGCTACAACATTCCTCCTTCCTATTACTTCAGCTTGAGTGAAAAGTCCGAAGAAATAGAGAAGGGCCCAGATGCCTGGATCCCCTGACAACTTGCCTTGACAAAACTCCACACTGCAGGAGCTCCATATGGCAACATAAGCAAGGAACTGAAATGCCCGTGGAACAACGAGGAACACCCAGAAGCACATGACGGTCCATACGCCATCGGTAACAACAACATATGCAACAGGAATCCATACACTGTCACCTGGATCCAAAGTCAGCATATCTCAGCAGGAGAGCACTCGGCCATGGATTGCAGATATGTATTGTCAGGAACAGAGCACGCATAGCAGTAGTCAGCTTGGATACTGATAATGATATTGAAACCAGATATCTTCCATGAGCTCACTTCTGTGGAACAAAATTCAGTGGTCTGTAGCATAACCAAACATGCAGTGATAGGTCTATCGTCAGTTATCCTCCAAATCATCAGCCACATGTAATGTTGACCTGGAACAACGATGGAGACCAGGCTTTCAACTCAACTGAAGTCCATGAACAACTGAGAGGTCGAACACAAATAGCTGCAGTTATATCAATGCTAGCTAGGTATTTGGCACCAGCATTTGTTTGCTGTCCAGGATCCCACGGCAATGCCAAGAAAGCAGCAAACAAAGACCTGTGACCAATAATATCAAGTAAACAATAGGTGTGGATCACATCGTACTCAGAGATGAGGCTACACACTGAAGCAACGGTGGTACAGTAGCGTTGGTAATCAGGCATGTTGGCAATGCGCTCCAGAGAAAGATGTATGTGCATGTCATGAAGAATAAAATGTGTTGGTGTTGCTTTGAACAATCCTTGCCTCTTGGCAACATCCGGGCATGCTAAGTCAAACAGCCATGCAATTTCCACTTGGTGTTTTTCAGCATATTGGATCATCCTGAAGAAAAAACATGAAGAATAAGCTCATAAATTCCCAGCAATTGCGAAATGAATTCTGGGAAGCACAAGAAGATATACTTGAAATTGGGGTACTGGCTTAATAAAATTGGAGTAGTGGCTTGTTGAAATCCAGCCCGACTAATCCTAAGTGTTCAGCTCCGGTGGACTGCTTTTGCCCCCGTTGACATTCAGAAAAATCTTCAGAGGGGGAAGAGCAGCAAACCGGGTGACCATCTGGTGGCTGGAGGCGCAGCTCCCTCGGCTAGCTTCAAGCTGCAGGGCGTGTGGGGGTGGCTCGGTGGCGCGCCACCACACCGGCCTTCAAGATGAGGGGGGAGCGACGGCGCGGTGGTCGTCGCGGGGCGAGTCGGCGTGGACGGCGCGGTGGCCAGGGAGAACGCGGAGAGGCAAGGCGGGGGCGGGGGCTGGAGCTTGGCGGGCAGAGAGACGGCGGCCAGCCAGCAAGGTGGAGGTCAGCCGCGTCGCCGTGTGGGTGGGGAAAGGGGACAAAGGTGAGGGAGCCGGATCCTCTAACATGCTACAGTGTTCTTCTTGTGTAAAAAAGTGAAGGGAAGTCAGGGAGCTTATGAATTGAAATTGAGTTATTTTGAAAAAGGTGAAATGAGTTTTTTTTAAATGAATTAAAATCAGTCTTCTAAAATTGAAATTGGTATCTCATGAATTGACATTGGTCTTTTCAAAGTTTAAATGAGCATTGTTCATAGGCTAAGAGTGGAGGAAAGTCAGCTTACCCGACTTTCCTCCGAATGTTAGAGAATCGAGGGGACTCATCGGCGCTCGCTGATCTCGACAGGGGAGCGCTAGATCGAAGGGCAAGGGATGGATCGGCCCTCCTCCCGCATTGGCACGAAGAAGGCCGGCTCGTCCAGCTCGGTGATAGGGAAGATGGCGGAGGCGATGGGGAAGTTGGACGTTACAGAGGAGAAGGCAACTCTCTTATTGATGGACGGTGTACGGATCGGGGCAAAACGTAATTGGCTGGTGGAAGGGAAGATTTTGTACCATAATTTGTCCCGTATATAGACGATCTTCGTGCCCTCCGCCCGTCTTGGGGAAACCCTAGAGGTCTTGTTTTTCGCTTGCTAGGAGAGAACATGCCTGTCGCAGAATTCGAAACCCTGTGTGACATGGACACGGTTTGGGAAGGATCGTCATGGCACGTGAGCAAGCACGCGGTGATCCTGGAGAAATTTGAAGAATGCATGCGCCCATCATAACTCAAATTTGATAAACTTCAGATTTGGGCAAGAGTGATTATTCTTCCTTATAATCTGAGGAACGGCAGTTGGGGTCTTTCGATCGCCTAGCAAATTGATAAGGAAGCAAAAGTTGTGCCAATTCATCTGGTGGGTGGTTAGAGTCACAATTGATGTGTAAAAACCCTTAAGGATATGTATTATTTTTTATTTGACACTGAGAAACGACAAGGATTGGTATGATATACAATATGAGTAACTTCCCCACTTCTGTTTTCCATGTGGTCATTTGGGACATTCAGATTTAGTATGTCCAACATCGGGTGCTAGAGATGATGATGGAAATCTTCTGTTCAAAAAATGGTTTAAGAGCGCGGATGAACGGAGGAAAGCGTGATTTGGGGAGAAATCTTCGGGCGACCAACAGAGTTCATGGCATAGTAGGCGAGAGGTGTCAATTCGGAGGTGACGTCCGCTCCGAGAAGAATCAATGAACAAGCGCAAGGGAGGACCTTGGCAGCTAAAATTCTTCAACATTTTTTAAATATGTGGTCAACATTTTTTCTGTACACGTTTAACATTTTTCAAATGTTTGATCGACATTTTTCAAATACTTACTCATCATTTTTTAAATACTTGATTAACATTTTTATATACATGATCCAATTATTTCATCATTTTTTTAATACTTGGTCAATATTTTTTTCTATAAACATTTAACATTTTTCAAATACTTGCTCAGCATGATAAAAAAATTCATCATTTTTTTTACATGGTGAAATTTCTTTCTATACACACTTATCATTTTTCAAATACTTGTTCAATATTTTTTCAAATGGTTGATTAAAAAATTTATATGCATGATAAAAAATTCATCTTTCTTTTAATACATGATCAATATTTTTTCTATACACATTAAACATTTTCCAAATGCATGACTCACATTTTTTGAAATGTTTTATGTAAAGTATTTTGTAATATAAAATATCTAGAAATATAAAGAAAGTAAAACAAAACAAAAAACCTAAAAAAACACAACGAGAATATGGCATGTGGCCTGGTACAGACCCCAAGGCGAGTGTGTTAAGCTAAATGTTGATGCCTCCTTTGTATCTGCTTTGGGATCAGCGTGGGCAAGGGCAGTCGCCAGAGATAGCACCGGTTCAGTTCTTTTCTCTGTAGGCCGCCACTTTCATATGTGTATTGATGTAGAGGAAGCTGAAGCAAACGCTCTGCTGCTGGGCCTCAAGTGTTTGCGAGACATAAACAAGGTTCAGGTACAGGTGGAATCAGACTGTGCTGCCGTCGTTGCGGCTGTGAATGCAAAAGAAAGAAACGACACTAAGTGGTGGGCTACTAACGAAGAAGCAAAGACTCTAATGCGGGAGTTCAGTTTGTGCATAGTGAGTAAATTTGAAAGAGTGCAACGTGGCGGCACATGAGATAGCAGCTAATGCTAGAGCTCAAGGAAATTTTTATATACTGCAGAATGTGCCACCGAATGTCTTTCATGTAATTAAGAATGACTGTAAACTTGCTATGAATGACGAAGAACAAAGGGTGTCGACGCACTCAAGTACTCTTGGCATAGTTTTTTTTTTTTTTTTTTTGAGAATCACTCTTGGCATAGGGTTTTTTTTTGCATGCGTAGGTTAGGGAGTGCGGCTGCCTAGGGTCCAGCACAAGTAGGAGCCTATAACCCTATGCATATCACTCTAGAAGACTAGCCAAGACACCATTTACCAGCCACATATGAGGTAAAAAGGCCCTGTTTCGAAAAAGAGGTAAAGGTCCTAATTGCATCATATTCTCTATGGAAAGCACGTCGCCGCCATCTCCTCTTGTTCTAGTTCATCTTCTTTTCTCAATTCTTTTCCAATTAATCGACACAAGTCCCAAAAGATTAGGATCCCAAGTGGTGTAACCGATGAATTTTTTTTAGCTGTATCAATCTCGGCATTGATACTTTCAGTCGATAACTACCCCAAGATGACAAGCCCTCAGCGGGCAGCAGTGATAATGGACCACAACTAAGCCGTTTGCAATAGCGATTGAGCTTTGATAAGTGCAACGTTAAGTGTAGACGGCAGGTCTGGCTAGGAGCGGCTATGTGCCTCCCGCGGTGAGCCCTACCACGGCTCGCTTGCAGGGCAACACGTATTGGCCCGGCCCAGTAGCCGCGGCTTGCCTACTGGCGTCCTGTTACTTTTTCTACCTATTTCATGCTACGCGTCGGTCGGCGGATCTTTTTAAAAGATCCGTCGCCTCGCGAGCCGTCCAATCTAAGTTCCTCAGCATAGTATCCCTCTTTGCAACAAGCATATTGTTTTGGAAATAACAATGACTATTGCAACAAGAGCTTTGTTTCGGAAACCCATCTGACTATCGTAACAAGAGCTTTGTTTCAGAAACGACCAACTATTGCAACAAGAGCTTTGTTTCAGAAACATTGGTGACGTTGCAAAGCATCTCCGTGTATGATCTCTCTTTGCAACAAGAGCTTTGTTTCAGAAACGACCAACTATTGCAACAAGAGCTCTGTTTCAGAAACATTGGTGACGTTGCAAAGCATCTCCGTGTATGATCTCTCTTTGCAACAAGAGCTTTGTTTCAAAAAAATTATTGACTATTGCGACAAGACATTTGTTTCAGAAACATCGATGATGGATCTAGTAGGGAGGGCTCCCCCAACACCGACAACACCAATTGTGAGGCCGTGCGCTGCGCCGCGTGCCTCTGGAGTGACAACCTGGCTGCGCGGATCTCAAGCACTGTCGCCAACGTTGGGTTGTGGCTTGGTGATCCCATCTAGATGGGGGGTAGGAGATGTGAGTGGCTGGGTGGTCGGCTGCCCGATGTGAGCGGCGGTGGTCAGCTGCCCATCCAATTGGTAGCAGGAGATGAGAGAGAAAGAGGATTAGAGTTATGGGGAGAAGACGATATAGTGGGCCTTGTTACAGAAACGAAGGAGGGTGGAGATGTGTGTGTGGTCCACATGGACACGTGGTTCACAGCTAAGGCAACGGATGCGATGTCTCTTTTCGGCCTGTTGATGGTAAGCGATTCGCCGGGTGATAAACCGATAAGATCAACTACTTCGGCAACCATTGGATGCCGCCCGAAACAGCCGTTCGATCTACCGTCCCAGCAAACTGGGGCGGACCTTTGCAACAGCTAGCTTGTTGCGGTCATGGTGCAAACGTCGACCGAAACAGCACCATTGCCCCGCCATGGCCTGAGTGCCTCGGCCATGGAGCGTCGCGGCCGCCAGAGTTGTCTCGCCTCCTCCGACCCAGCACCCCGAGCAGCTGCCTCTAACGACGACGACGAACTCTCACGCCGGGCACTCCTCTGCCGATTTCTGCAACCGAAGCCATGTTTCTGAAACATGTGTCATGTTGCAATGCTTGGCCTCATACGCTCTAACGCGGGGCACTCATTCGGCGCTTTCTGCAACCGGGGCTATGTTTATGAAACAATAGCCCTGTTGCAGAAGAGAAAATATGCATCGTCGAACCATTTTTCTTCTTTCTATCTGAAAGTAGACCATGTTGCCAAAAGATAAACTTCACCATGAAACCCTTTTCTTTGGGAATCGCTTAGCCTTTTCTTTCTTTCTGAAACAAGATTTGTGTTGCAAACTGCTTCTGAAACAGGACGCTTGTTGCAAAAAAAACTAGTTGCACGAGACTTGTGGCCAGCGCAAGCACTCGATCAAAATCAATCCGACAGCTATGCAGGCGACGGATGTTGTGCGTGCATCAGCCGGCTGAAGGATAGAGTTGTCCTTATACATTTTAAATAAAATGTTCGTTTAATTTGGAAAAAATGTATGTTACAATAAAAGAAATTGTTCACAAGTTTCAAAAACTGTGTTCGGGACATTTAAAAAAATGTACAATGTAAAGAAAAGTTTGCATAGTTTACATAAAATGTTTCTATCATTAAAAAATTTCCACTGTATATTAAAAATATATTTAACATGTGTTTGAAAAAATATATTCAAAGCATATATTTGTAAAAATATATTTTAAAAATATGAAATAGTTTATAAATTTTTATATATGTACACGAAAAATGTACAACATGTATGAAAAAAAGGTAGACATCAAAACATATATTAATAAAAATGGTAATCTTGTTTTTGAAAAAGGTTAAACAGGTGTAAAATTGTTCCTAATGTATAATAAAAATGTACAATACGTATGAAAAATGTAGACATGTGTCGGAAAAAAGGAAAAAATGATAACTGATGAGAAATCCAATAAAACCGACAAATAAACAATTGAAAAGTAAAGAAACCAAAGAAAACGGCGAAAACAAGAAAGAAACAAACAAAAAGTGAATTATAACAAAGAAAGAAAAATTAAAAACCAATGATAAAACAAAGAACACCAAAGCAAAAGGAAGAGAAAAATGAAAACCAAAGAAAAGAGTGGAAATACAAATAAAATAAAATAAATAACAAAAAACAAGAAAAAACCATAGTAAACCGAACCTACAACATCATCCGCTAACATGCCATGCGAAGATACACGCACAGAAATGAGCCGGCCTGCTACTGTCGCCAATAGGCAATTCCTATTAGGAATTAGTGCCTGCAACATATATATAGCCCTGGCAAGCGTGACCAGTCGTGCTGAGGCGAGGGCCCGTGGATGGTGATGGAGTTCAAGAGTTCACACAAGGGCCTCTAAAAGGTTAGTACCTATGGACAAATGTGTGTTGTCCCGAAGAGGGCGCGACAACTATATCTCGCTTCATGCGAGACTTCCTTCCGTCTCGCTGAAGCTCTTTCCTCTGCATCATAGTTATTGGGCTGGTCCATTTTTTTATTCATGATCGCTCTCTGCGCTTTGTTCCCCGAAATCACTAATTGAGGAGTACTCGTTGCAAAGATCACTCCAATTCCCCTGGTTGCGACAAGTGTTGCAACCTAGAAGTTTTCCCTTTTTTCATAGATCCGTTTATTCAAAACGTTTTATCTCTTAAACCGTGCGTCCAAATCTCGAACCGCTTTCACCGTTGGATTATCGAGATCTTCAAAACTAGATCCCATGTTGATAGGTTTTGACGAACTTTTTTTCATGAAAAAAACCGGATGAAAAAACCGAACCGGGAGCACGGGTTTTTTCCCTTTCCGAAAGAGGCACTCCCGTGCCTCTCACGAAATCACAACCATGCCTCTCGCGGAAGCAAAACCATGCCTCTCGCGGAAAAAAACAAGAGAAAACGTGTTTTTTCCGTTTCCGAGGAGGCACGGCCGTGACTCTCGTGAAAGTACAACCGTGCCTCTTGCGAAAGCAAAACCATGACTCTAGCGAAAGGAAAAAAAACAGAAAATGCGTTTTTTCCGTTTCCGAGAGGCACGGCTGTGACTCTCGTGAAAGCACAACCGTGCCTCTCGCGGAAGCAAAACCGTGACTCTCGCGAAAGAAAAAAAAACAGAAAATGCAATTTTTTCGTTTCCGAGAGGCACACCCGTGCCTCTCGCGAAAGCACACCCGTGCCTCTCGCAGAAGCAAAACCGTGACTCTCGCGAACGCAAAAAAACAGAAAACATGTTTTTTTTTGTTTTCGAGAGGCACGGCTGTGACTCTCGCGAAAGCAAAACCGTGCCTCTCGCGAAAGCAAAACCGTGACTCTCGCGAAAGGAAAAAAACGCGTTTTTTCGCGCAAATTTTTTATTCAAATTTTTTTTGATTGAAAAGGTAAGGAAGACCGGTGGAAAACCAAAACGTCGAAAAAACCCGGAAAAACCTGTTCAAAAAGCCGAAAACGCGTGCAAAAAAAACAAAATCCAGAGGGAGCGCCCAGAGCGCTACACATGGCAAATGGCTGAGAGCACGTCAAGTGGCGCTGATCGTTGCGAGGCTCCCGAAGGAGCGCTCGTTAACTAGTTGCTCTCTTTGTTCCCTGGCTTCGTTCAAGTTCATTGGGCTGGTTTTCAATCGACTTAGCTCGCTCGCTGCACTTTTATTCGTTGGTTTTGCAAGGTTTTTCTTTGCTTTTCTTTGTTTCCTTACTAGTTTCTTCAGTTTTTCTCTTTTTATTACGTGTTAAACCTTTTTCTTCCCTTCTTCTCAGGTTTCATTGGTTCTTTTCTTTGTTTTTACCGGTTTTCCTTTTTCTCTTCTCCATTTTCATTATTTTTCTTTTGTATTTCTTTGGTTTTCAACATTTTTTGTTTTTCTTTGTTTCTTTATCATTTTCACTGTTGTTTCACTCATTTGCGGTTTTTCTTCATTTTTATTTTTGTTTTCTCTTTCCGTAGTTTTTGTTTATTCTTCCGTTTGCATTGTTTTTTTTGTTTTCCTTGTTTCTTTTGGTTTTCAGTCGGCGTTTTTCGTATATGTTAAAAGCATTTTTCTAATACATGTTTAATATTTTCAAATACAAGTTCTTTTTTAATACATGATCAACATATTTTCGTCACACAATTTTAACATTTTTCAAATGCTTAATGAACATTTGTCAAATACAAGATTAATATTTTTAATACATGGTCCATATTTTTTATATACAGATTTAAAAAATCAAATGCTTGATTTACATTTTTCAAATACAAGATTAACATATTCTAACACATGGTCAACATTCCTTTTATACACATTTAACATTTTTTTCAAATGACAGATTGACATTTTTCAAATGCAATATTAACATTTTTCGAATGGATGGTTGTAGAAAGAATAGAGAGGAGATTGGTGGAAATGTTGTTTTTGATTCTTTATTGCTTGAGCCACGTGAGCGTATATATAGGAGTACATGATCATCTTGGAGTACAAGACAAGCTAGAACAAATCATAGTCAATCCTATCTTTCCTAAACAATCATGATGCTCAACATTGAAAGGATCGATATGTTGACTAGAGGGGGGGGGGGGTGAATAGGCAACTACCAATTTTTAGCTATTCTGCACAAATTAGTTAATGCAACAAATAGGTTGTCTAGATGTGCAACTAGGTGAGCAACCTATATGATGCTAACAACAACAACAAAGTGCAAGCAAATGATACAACACAAGTAAGGCTTCACAAAGTAAAGGTAAGAGATAACCAAAAGTGGAGCCGGTGAAGACGAGGATGTGTTACCGAAATTCCTTCCCTTTGAGGGGAAGTACGTCTCCGTTGGAGAGGTGTGGAGGCACAATGCTCCCCAAGAAGCCACTAGGGCCACCGTATTCTCCTCATGCCCTCACACAATGCGAGATGCTGTGATTCCACTAGTGGTGCCCTTGAAGGCGGCGACCGAACCTTTACAAACAAGGTTGGGGCAATCTCCACAACTTGATTGGAGGCTCCTAACAACACCACGGAGCTTCACCACAATGGAATGTGGCTTCGAGGTGACCTCAACCGTCTAGGGTGCTCAAACACCCAAGAGTAACAAGATCCACAAGGGATTAGTGGGGGGAATCAAATTTCTCTTGGTGGAAGTGTAGATCGGGGCCTTCTCAACCAATCCCTAGAGAATCAACAAGTTTGATTGACTAGGGAGAGAGATCAGGCGAAAATGAGTTTTTGGAGCAATAATGGAATTAGGGTAGGAAGAGGTGAGCCTTCTTGGGAAAGAAGACCCCTTTTATAGTGGGTGGGGGGGGGGGGGCAATCCAACCGTTATCCCCACTCTCACCCCGCAGCGCACGGTACTACCGCTCATAGGAGCGGTACTGCCGCTTGGCCCAGTGGCACTACCGTTGGGACCGCGCTCAGCAACTTACATGAGACCAGGGAGAAGGGACAGAGGGACAGGGGGTAGGCATTGTAGTACCGCTCGTGAGCGGTACTACTGCTCCTATTGCTGCTGCTACTGCCACCGAACCCGACACGAGAAACAGAGTCCCGAATCAAGGCGGTAGTACAGCGGTACTGGAGCGGTAGTACCGCTTGTGGCTCTGGGCGGTACTACCGCTGCCACAACGGTACTGTTGCCTATTGCCATCGGCGGTACTGCCGCATCCATCCATGGTAGTACCGTTGGCTCCTCTCCAATGGCACTTCCACGATAATGAAGGATCCTCCAAGGATGCGGGGAAGAGCTGGGGGTGCAAAAGAGATGTGTACATGTTGATTCCACCCAATCTTTCCGATACGGACCCCCTCTTGGTAGTACGGTATCTCCTACAACTCAAGTCCACCAAAACTAAAACGAAGGAAAACTACACTGCTACTTCCTGAGCTTGCGTTGATTTTTCCCTTAAAGAGAAAAGGATGATGCAGTAAAGTAGAGATAAGTATTTCCTTCAGTTAAGAACCAAGGTATCAATCCAGTAGGAGGCACAAGCAAGTCTCCAATCTACGTACCTGCACAAACTAACAAATACTTGCACTCAATGCGAAAAAAGGGGTTGTCAATCCCTTCACGGCTTTGAGCAAGAGTGAGATCTAATAGAGATAGATAAAACATAGTAAATATAAATAGATTGCAACGAAATATTTTTGGGTTTTTTGGTTTATAGATCTGAAAATAAAAGTTGCAAAATAGTAGATCGGGAACTAAATATGATAGAAAATATACCCGGGGGCCATAGATTTCACTAGAGGCTTATCTCTTGAAAGAAAGCATACGGTGCGTAAAGAAATTACTATCGAGTAATTGATAGAAAAGCGCAAAGTTATGAAGATATCCAAGGCAATGATTATGAATATAGGCATCATGTCCGTGTCAAGTAGACCGAAATGATTCTGCATCTACTACTATTACTCCACACAACAACCGTTATCAAACATGCATCTAGAGTATTATGTTCATAAGAACGAAGTAACGCCTTAAGTAAGATGACATGATGTAGAGGGATAAACTCAAGCAATATGATGAAAACCCCATCTTTTTACCCTTGATGGAAACAACACAATACATGCCTCGCTACCCCTTCTATCACTGGGCGAGGACAACACAAGATCGAACCCAAAACTAAGCACCTCTCCAATTGCAAGAAAAACCAATCTAGTTGGCCAAACCAAACCGATAATTCGAAGAGAAATACAAAGATATCAAATCATGCATATAAGAATTCAGAGATGACTCTAATAATATTCATAGATAATCTGATCATAAATCCACAATTCATCAGATCTCGGCAAACACACCGCAAAAGAATATTACATGAGACAGAACTGCAAGAACATCGAGGAGAACTTTGTATTTAAGATCAAAGAGAGAGAAGAAGCCATCTAGCTACTAGCTATGGACCCATAGGTATGTGGTAAACTACTCACGCTTCATCGGAGGGGTGGCAATGGTGATGTAGAGCCCCCCCCCCCCCCCCCCGCGTGATTGAATCCCCCTCTGGCAGGGTGCTGAAAAAGGTCCCAAGATGGGATCTCGTGGTTCTGGAACTTGCGGCGGGAAAGTATTTTTGTGGACGCTTATGGTGGTTTGGGAATATTTGAGAATATATAGCGAAGGAATTAGGTCAGGGGGACTCCCGAGGGGCCCACAAGCCCTCAGGGCGCCCCCCTAGGGCGCACCTAGGAGTCTTGTGGCCTCCTCGGTGACCCTCTGGCCCCCTCCAAGTCCCGTGGATGTCTTCTAGTCCAAGAAAAATCACTGCGAAAGTTTTATTCTATTTGGACTCCGTTTGATATTCCTTTTCTTAAAAACTCAAAAATAAGGAAAAACAGAAACTAGCACTGGGCTCTAGGTTAATAGGTTAGTCCCAAAAATAATATAAAATAGCATATTAATGCATATAAAACATCCAAAACAGATAATATAATAGCATGGAACAATAAACAATTATAGATGCGTTGGAGACGTATCAAGCATACCCAAGCTTAATTCCTGCTCGTCCCCGAGTAGGTAAATGATAAAAATAGAATTTTTGATGTGGAATGCTACATAACTTATTTATCCATGTAATCTTCTTTATTGTGGCCTGAATATTCAGATCCATAAGATTCAAAACAAAAGTTTACTATTGACATAAAAACAATAATACTTCAAGCATACTAACAAAGCAATTATGTCTTCTCAAAATAACATGGCAAAAGAAAGTTATCCCTACAGAATCATATAGTCTGGCTATGCTTCATTAAGGGAGTCCTGGATTAGGGGGTCCTCGGGTGTCCGGAGTATTTGATATGGGCCGGACTGATGGGCCGTGAAGATAAAAGCAGAAGACTTTTCCCCCGTGCCCGGGTAGGACTCATGTGTGCGTGGACAGCAAGACTGGTGTCCGGATATACTATTCCTTCCTCTGCAAACCGACTCGGTACGACCCTAGATCCCTCTGGTGTGTATATAAACCGGAGGGTTTAGTCCATAGAGACGATCATAATTCTCATAGGCTAGATAGCTAGGGTTTAGCCATTACGATCTCGAGGTAGATCAACTCTTGTAACCCCTATATTCATCAAATACAATCAAGCAGGACGTAGGGTTTTACCTCCATTAAGAGGGCCCGAACCTGGGTAAACATCGTGTCCCATTGTCCCTTGTTACCATTGATCCTCAGACGCACAGTTCGTGACCCCCTACCCAATATCTGCCGATTTTGACACCGACATTGGTGCTTTCATTGAGAGTTCCACTGTATCGTCGACAGTAGGATCGATGGCTCGACTCATCATCGGCGACGATGCTGTCTCCGGGGAGACTTTTCTCCCTGGTCAACTCTTTGTGTTTGGCGGCTTCACACTGCGGGCCAATTCAATTGGTCACCTCGAGCAGATCGACAACTACGCCCCTGGTCGCCAGATCAGGTTTGGAAGCTTGAGTTACATCGCTGATATCCGAGGAGACTTGATCTTCGAAGGGTTCTCGGCCTCGGTCGCCGCTCCTCTTCTACATGAAGGAAGCCCGTCGGATTCACCATCAGATTCCGTTCAAGGATCGACTCTCGTGCCTGCCCTGGCCTTAGATCCAGAGCGGACCACTCTGTCCGAAGACGGGAGGATAAGCCCCGCCGGACTCTCTCCCATTACGGAGCTCCCTGCCGGAGACCTAGAGTTGACCACGTTGTCAGCGGGGCCGGAGTCAAACAGGACTCTTCCTGTCATCGGGAAGCCAGACTCGTCTCTGGATATCAACTCCAAACTTTCGAGGTCCGCGTCCACCGAGCTCGGTCAAGTGGTGATTACCGGACCCAGCTCTACAGATCCTCAATCACCTGTCCAGCTTTCGCTCCTAAACGAGGCACTGGACCTAATGCGATCTCTCGCCATCACGGAAGCGTCACTTCCGAACTACGCCCAGCCTGAACTAGGGGCTAAGAGCGGGGAATTTTATGCCCCACCCACCACCCACTTAATAGCCACTGTCGAGGACCTAACCAACATGCTAGACTATGCCTCCGAAGACATTGATGGTATGGACAACAATGCCAGAGCCGAACCAGGCCAAAAGCCGCCTATCACCGGGTGTTGGACGACCACTTCTACTTACGATGTGTACATGGTGGATACACCCGATAAGAAGGACGACAATGCCACTCAAGATCCGATTGAGGACAAGCACGTCGAGGCACCACCAAAACACCGACGACAGCGGCACCGCTCATGATCGCGTTGGGAAAAGGAAAGCAACACCGACACCGGAGGTAATGACACTCCGGACAATGACGAAGACTCGGACCACCACGTCGAGCCTACGATCGAGCAGGATGAATGGGAAGAGGGACAAGTCAAACCTGACAAACTTGTCGATCATGAGGATTCAGAAGATAGTAACTATCTACCGGCCTCCGAGGAGGATGTTAGCCTTGGTATCGAAGATTTCATCGTGCCAGAGGAACCCCTCGAACAAGAATGCTTTAAGAGATAGCTCATCGCCACTGTGAGGAGCCTGAAAAAGAAACAACAACAACTTCAAACCGAATAGGATACGCTCAACGACAGATGGACCAAGGTCGTCCTGGCTGCCAAACAATACGGCCTCGAGCGCCCGACAAAGAGCTACCCAAAACGCGGGTTACTGCCACAATTTAACGACGAGGCCCTTGAGCCAATACCGTCAAGATACAATCATGCTAATCAACTGGACCGACCACCGCGAGCATGATAAAGCGGCTAATTATGCCAAACACCAGTCCGCACCACCTCACCGTAGAGGCAAAGAGGCAGCGGCTCCGGGCTACACGTACAACTTATGTCAGGACCTGGACAATAGAGCCGGCCAAACCAGATCAATCTATGGATCAAGGGGACGTGCGCCAACGCGGGACGATGTCCATCAAGCCTGGCGCGACAAGCATAACCAAGTTCGGGCCGAGAACCGAACACGGATGTCATCCGAACTCTGTCGTGATGTTGCCCGATATAGAGGGGCCGCACACCCCATGTGCTTTACCGATGAGGCAATGCAGCACTAGTTTCCGAAAGAGTTTAAACCTGTAAACATTGAGGCATACGATGGAACGACAGATCCCGCTTTATGGATTGAAGATTTTCTTCTCCATATTCAGATGGCTCGCGGTGATGATCTCCACGCCATTAAATACCTTCCCCTAAATCTAAAAGGACCAGCACGGCACTGGTTGAATAGCCTCCCAGAGAACTCCATTGGCAGTTTGGAGGACTTGGAGGATGCTTTTTGAGACAACTTCCATGGCACTTATGTCCGGCCATCGGACGCTGATGACCTTAGCCACATAGTCCAGCAACCCGGAGAGTCAGCCTGCAAACTTTGGACTCAGTTCTTAATTAAAAAGAACCAAATTGTCGACTGTCCGGACGCTGAAGCCTTAGCGGCCTTTAAGCACAGCGTCCGTGACGAATGGCTCGCCCGACACCTCGGTCAGGAAAAGCCAAAAACTATGGCAGCTCTTACTGCACTTATGATACGCTTCTGCGCGGACGAAGATAGCTGATTGGCTCGTAGAAGCAATAGTACCAGTGACCCTAGCACCTCTGAGGCCAAGGATGGTAATGGAAGGCCACAACGCAACAAAAATAAGCGTCAGAACAACAACGAAAAAACTGAGGATACAGCAGTAAACGCTGGATTCGGCGGCTCCAAATCCAGTCAGCGGAAGAAGCCGTTCAAAGGAAATAGAGACGGTCCATCCAATTTGGAAAAAATACTAGATAGGCCTTGCCAGATTCATGGCACCCTGACAAGCCTGCCAACCATGCCAACAGAAACTGCTGGGTTTTCAAACAGGCCGGTAAATTAAATACCGAACACAAGGGGAAAGGACCTCAAAGCGAGGACGATGACGAACCCCGCCCTCTGCCAGGGGACAGAAGAAGTTTCCCCCCGAGGTAAAAACAGTGAACATGATATATGTCACACATATCCCCAAGAGGGAGCGCAAGCGCGCACTAAGGGACGTCTACGTCGTAGAGCCTATCGCCCCAAAATTCAACCCATGATCGGCCTGTCCGATCACTTTCTATCGCAGGGACCACCCAACCAGTATCCGACACAGAGGTTCGGCTCCCTGGTACTCGACCCTATAACCGACGGGTACCATCTTACCAGAGTCCTAATGGACGGCGGCAGCAGCCTCAGTTTGATCTACCCGAATACTGTCCGTAAGATGGGTATCCACCCCTCAAGAATCAAGCTCCTTAACATTGGAAGTAGTCTTCGGTTCTTCGGACAACTTCCGAAGCAAAGACTTGATCTTCGATATCGTCCCTTTCCGCAGTGGTTATCATGCACTGCTCGGACGAACCGCTTTCGCCCGCTTCAATCCAGTCCCACATTATGCTTAAAACTCAAAATGCCCGGACCGCGCGGCGTCATCACAGTCAATGGAAATCTGGAGCGCTCCCTCCGTATTGAGGAGCACACTGCGGCCTTAGCAGCCGAGGTACACAATGTCCTCATCAAGCCGAGCAACTCATCGGTCATTAAGACCCCTGCCACTGCCACGCGAGTCCGATCCACATTACAGCACGACAGCTTGGCAGATCCAGAGCTTGAATAGCAGTTCAGCCTCCGCCGATCCCCCCATAAGGTTACGACATATGTACCGCGCGTGCATAACTATGCACTTAAAATACCTTGGGCAGCACCGGAGGCACACTGCAGAAAAGGTCTATAGTATGGCTTGACCCTATTCGGACCTTACCCTTTTTCCCTTTTTCCTTTTTTTGTACTACAGGTTCATTAAAAACCTACCTACCCTACGGTCGTACAAGGGCTCTCTCCCAGGCTCCCCTTTCTTATAGACTACCATCGACTTTTCCTCTCAAAGGATTTTTCACCAAGGAGAAATGGCGCAGACGTGCGGCAGGGCACCCCTGGGGTCTTCAAGACCACTGTTTTTAGGCCCTGTGTAAAACTTTCCCTTGTGTAAACTCTCGGCATGTAAAATAGCGTTGATATTCATGGCATTTTCTGTAATAGCACGTCTCGACGTATTAAACAGGATATAAAGGAAATAGTTGATCACCACTTTCGTTTGGTACTGATTTATTTTGTCATCCGTATTCCCTCCTTACTTCAAATTGCCACACGTGCTTTAGCCCGGCCTTAACACCGGGGCTATATGCGGCTCCGCATGTTTTCAAGTCCGAACACCTATAGGGTACTCTTCGGCGTCCCGAATATTGCATATATGCATCGGTTCCGAATCATGTCTTTGGTCTATAGTTGGGTTGCCCGGCTCCTGTGCTTACCACCTTATGTTCCGCTCGTTCGGCTAAGGTAGTAAAGGGAGAACTACTGCGATTGTATTTCTGGTTCGTCCGGTCAAATACCTCAGTAGAGAAAGCCGAAAACTGACTGTCATGATAATGCGAGAGCTGGTCAGCGATTCGGCGACTTAGTATTATACTACAAATCGATAGTGATTTACTCCGTGTTATATGAGGGGCTGGTCTTCGTCCAGCCGCGTGGAAAAGGCACCTTAGTTCGGATTGCCACACACACACAAGGGGCTAGTACTTAGCCCCACCGTCAAACTCCTATGGCTAAGTGAAAGTAATAAAGCCGTATAGTCTAATTGCCTGGTTCACCCCGTGGATGCCTCCTTTATGGACCAAGACATTGGATAAAGTGCGGTCACGCATTGTCGGTGTCAAAACCGGCGGATCTCGGGTAGGGGGTCCCGAACTGTGCGTCTGGGATCGATGGTAACAGGAGACGGGGGACACGATGTTTACCCAGGTTCGGGCCCTCTCTATGGAGGTAATACCCTACTTCCTGCTTGATTGATCTTGATGAATATGAGTGTTACAAGAGTTGATCTACCACGAGATCGTAATGGCTAAACCCTAGAAGTCTAGCCTATGGGAATATGGTAATGAGTCTCTCTATCCGGACTATGCTCTCCGGTTTATATAGACACCGGAGAGATCTAGGGTTACATGGAGCCGGTTACATCAGAGGGAATCTACATAGTCGGTTGCCAAGCTTGCCTTCCACGCCAAGTAGAGCCCAATCCGGACACGGGTACAATCTTCGGTCTTTCATGTCTTCACAGCCCATTAGTCCGGCCCACGGATAACAGGTCGGACGCCCGAGGACCCCTTAGTCTAGGACTCCCTCAGTAGCCCCCGAACCAGGCTTCAACGACGAGGTGTTCGACGCGCAGATTGTCTTCGGCGTTGCAAGGCGGGTTCCTTCTCCAAGTAATATATTCGGCCGTTGATCCAATATCGCTCCCCTCGGCTTCTGTGCGTTAATAACTTCGTCTTCCACATGTCGAGCGAATGCGGAAAGTCAGGGTATTTTTGCGAATAACACCCCGTCCACGCAAGGCAGGATGCCTGTTTAAAGGTACTGGATCTTAGATCCAGGCGACACTGCGCCGAGAAAATCCCCGGAGACTGCCAGGAGAAACCATTCCGTCATGGATAGCATTCCTAGCTCCTCCTCCCGCTCCAGCCCAAAAAGAAGCGAGTGGGAGAATTGCTCTATGACTCATAGTCAACTAGCAAAGTTGCAAACGCAGGGATTTCTTCCTCCCGCGGATCTGGTCCCTATCCGAGCAGGGTCGGCCTCCTTCAACGGCGTGACTCAGGCGGAGGACTTCCCTAATCCATCCGGGGGAGAGCGAGTGTGCTTCGTCCCCTACCTGCTAAGAGGCGTTGGATTTCCTGTCCATCCGTTCCTCCGAGGGCTTCTGGAATATTATGGCCTCCAGCTGCACAACTTCACTCCCGCCTCTATCCTGCACATCGTAGGTTACGTCGCTCTGTGCGAGTTATTTCTGGGTGTTGAAGCCCATTTCGAACTGTGGAGAAAATTGTTCTGTCTTGTCCCACGCAACCATGAGGGGTCTATATTTGAAGTGGGCGGAGCCGATGTGTGGCGCATCGCCGACACCGGATACCTGTCCGACACACCAAGGAGGGCAGCAAAGGAATGTCCTTCCGAATGGTTCTACATCGAGGACGTCCCACTTCCCGACCCAGTTCAAAAGGGTCTCCCTAAATTTGCAAGCGTCCCGCTAAAGAAACGCCATAGTTGGCGTCCCCGGAGCCTCGAAGAGGATGACAGTGCGGAGGTTCGTCAGCTCCTGGGCAAGATAAAGACACTCGCCCAGTCCGGATTAACAATGGTTGAGGTAGTGGCGATCTCCATAGTGCGAGGGGTTCAGCCGCTTCAATATAGAGGGCTTCCGATGTGGCACTACAACGGGGAGGACGATGCCTCCCGCTGTGGTCGGAAAGGTCCGGACACCCCTGCCGCTCTAGCCAAGATACTGGCCAAGTTATTCAAAGGGGAGGAAGAGGAATTTCTTCGCATCAATCGCAGAGATGGATATTCTATGTATAATACTCCCAGTTGGGTAAGACCCAATCCTTTTGTTCTACTTACTCTGTCTCCCGGATTACCTTTGATAGATTTTTAATCCGCTTATGACAGCATTGGCGAAAAATCACCAAGGGGTTTCGCGGCCCCGCCCCACAGCCTGAGAACCACAACCGGGAGCTGGATCCTGGGTTCGAAGAAGATCCGGATATATTCGTGGTACTCGTGGAAGGGGTATTTTACCAGGCGAGCTACGATGGCACGGAAGTGGCCATTATCGCCGATTACCCTGGTCTTCTTCCTGCTTCCCACGCAAGTCATCAAGAGAAAATCCCACTCGAAAGAGCTTCCTCGCACTGTCTCACCCATCGCACTGCCTCGTGCTCCACAGGGGAGGCGTTCGACGCGTCACGCTACTCCGTGGGCGGCTCCAAAGAGAGCGGCTCCAGCGCCGAGCAAGGCTTCCAAGAGGAAGGTCGGTGAAGACACGACCGGTCCCTCGTCAAAGAGGTAAGAATTTGAAGGTATACTTTAGTAGTCACATCCAACTGTAACTTGTACGTTCGTTTGGTACCAGGAAAAAGGTTCACCGGACTAAGTCCGAGGGTCCGGCCGGCCGGACTCCCAGCGCCCGGGATTTAGACCCCATTGAAGAGGCAGAGGCCGATATAGGAACAGTGCCGTACTGTCCTTCGGTCGAGGGTTCGGAGAATATGTCCGTTACCAACTCGGAAGTGGAGAGCGCCATGAATCATCGGCGCTGTAGGGCTATTTTACGAGACCCTGAGTTCTCGGAAGAGGCATTCAATGCCTTCAGTTCGGCTGATGCATACATCCGAGCTGCTCGAAATGGGCTTAGTAGAGCCACAAAGCAGCATTTAACAGACGTGCGGGTAAGTTTTCTTTGTCCAAATAGGATAACCATATGCCAGTAGCCCCCGGGACTGAAAGCAGTTGGTACAACTGATTTAAGGACCGTTGCATCACCAGGTTCTTACAGAGAAGAACAACCTGCTAACCCAAGAGCTGGAACAGTGTCGGGCGCAGCTAAATGCTGCTACCGCCGAACTGGAAAACTTCAAGAAGTTGTCCACTGGTAACGTTCCCCTCCATCGAGGAACAATAATTGCATACCAACTGTGCTAATACTGCCACTGATCGTATAATAGGGTCGCCTGATCAACTTGAGAAGAAGTTGAAGATCGCCCAAGAGGGAGAAAGAGAGGCAAAGAGGCAACACGCCGCAGGCGAGCGTGTGCTGACCCGCGTCAGGGACGAGAAAAACAAGCTACAGGATTCCAAAACTACGTTGGGTGAAGAGTTGAAAGATGTGTGGGCCCAGCTAGCCGACTCCGTGAAGGAGAACAAGAAGCTGCGGGGCGGCATATTCAGTATGTTGCCGAACTTGTTTTTTTAAGTAGTTCGGAGATAAATGGGTCTGATATAGCTATGTTTGCAGCTATATTGACAGGCCGTCCTGAAGAGGAGGTGTCCGGATCAGCAAGTGATCTGCTGCAAAGACTGTCGCAAGTGCACGAGCATGCTCGGCTGGCCATGCGGAGTGTTGCCAAGGCCTTATGGCGCCTCCCCTCTAGGAAGTATGGAGGAGCTTGTATAGCTGTTCAAGGGAGCGCGGCGGAAACGCGATATACCAAGCTGAATCCTAATAACATGGCCCGGGTTGGACCGTTAGGGCCAAATGGGGAAGAAATTCCCGTTAGTTTAGTATATGACCAAGTAGAGGTGGCCGCCAAATATTCCCAACAGGATTGTAAGTTAGACCGCCTGTTAGATGGTATAGAGGAGGAAGTTTTTGAGTCCAAGTGACTATGTACTTTCCTCACCATGTGGAATTCTAGCTGAATTGTATATCATTTGTCATGGCAGAACTTTTCGCTTCAACCTCCGGACCCGAAGGGGCGGAGTGTTTCCGAATACCGTCACGGCCGAATAGGCCGGGGTATGCGTGGAACACTAATCGTAGGGGTCATAGTTGCTTGAACAGACAAGTTGTATCCGACTAGTTATGTTATATTACATTGAGATTGTAAGAAATATCTTCCAGGGAGAATAGTTCCGTTAAGGGTTCCTTTCCCTGGGTGTGCATGCATTAGTAGACATGTCCGAATTGTGATGTAAAAATCACAGTGTATATAGCTTCTGGGGGTTCACAATAGAGTGAGTGCAAAAAACATTTTTCATCCACCGACCGAATATTCCCTTAAGAATGCTAGCTTTCGGCTTCACCCAGTCTGAGGTACACATCCGGATGACCCGGCAGTAACAATCACAGAGGTGCTCCCTTTACCACCTAGCCAAACAATCGGGAACGTAGGGGTAAGCACAGGAGCCAGGCAACCCAGCTTGGCCAAAACTTAAGTCATATCGATGCATATAATGGTGAAGAAAAGACATACGGGAGAAACGCATATGTGTAATGAGCTTGACGCTCGAAAAATAATATTAACAAGCTTCTGTTAAAGAAGCCCCCAGGTATAATGGGCGTACATATGTAAAGATGTGTACGTCAGCAGTGTTCGGTGAAGCCGAATGAGAGCTTTAAAGCGAAAAAATGTGTAAAAGAGAGAGAGAGAGAGAAAGTAATGGAAACTATAGGGGAGAAGGAGACTATCAAAGAGTTCGGCGCTAGGCATAGAACCTTCGGAGTCTGGCCGCGTTCCAGGGGTTCGGCTCTAGGCGATTGTCTGGTGCGTCACGAAGATGGTACGCTCCTTCGGTAAGAACTTCGTCAATTATGAAGGGACCCTCCCATTTGGGCTTGAGTTTGTCCTTTTTCTTCTCCGGCAAGCGTAGAACGAGTTCGCCAACATTGTAAGTCTTGGCCCGTACTTCTCTGCTTTGATATCTTCGAGCCTGCTGTTGATAAAATGCTGAACGGGCTTTGGCGACATCGTGTTCCTCCTCCAGGGCGTCTAGGCTATCCTGCCGATCCAACTCGGCCTCTTTCTCTTCGTACATACGCACTCGAGGTGAGTCATGTATAATATCGCAGGGCAATACAGGCACCGTACACCATGAAGAAAGGTGTGTATCCGGTAGTACGGTTGGGCGTGGTCCGCAGCCCCCAGAGTACGGAGTCGAGCTCCTCGACCTAGTGCTTGTCTGATTCTTTCAAAGACCGCACTAGCCTGGGTTTGATGCCGCTCATAATAAGACCATTGGCTCGCTCGACTTGACCGTTTGTTTGCGGGTGGTAAACCGAGGCGTAATCGAGCTTAATGCCCAGATTAGCACACCAGGTTTTCACCTCATCGGTTGTGAAATTGGAACCGTTATCAGTGATGATGCTGTGCGGGACACCATAACGGTGCACCACATCGGATATAAATGTAATCACTGGTCCGGACTCGGCCGTTTTAACTGGTCTAGCCTCTATGCACTTGGTGAATTTGTCCACCATGACCAGCAGATATTTTTTCTTATGGCTTCCCCCTTTAAGGGGTCCAACCATGTCCAAGCCCCAGACCGCGAAGGGCCATGTAATGGGGATTGTTTGCAGGGCGGTTGGGGGCATATGGCTTTGGTTGGCGAAGAGTTGGCATCCAACGCAACGCTGGACGAGGTCCTATGCATCTGCCTGGGCCGTATGCCAATAAAATCCTGTCCGGAAGGCCTTGCTGACAAGTGCCCGGTAGTCGTCATTGCAATTTCATATGAGGCAGAGGCATAAGCTAACATACTTTCTCTTCTTGGATCATATGCACTTAAGATTGGAACTCTAGCAAGCATCTGCAACTACTAATGATCATTAAGGTAAATCCCAACCATAACATTAAAGCATCAAGTCCCCTCTATCCAATACGCCACAACCCCGTTACTCGGGTTTATGCTTCTGTCACTCAAGCAACCCACTATAAGCGAATCATGAACGTATTGCAACACCCTACAACGGAAATCCCGCACGCTTGCGCGACATGGAGGTCACCATAGGATAGCACCAAAATAAAACATACAACTCGTACCAATCTAGATCATCAATCAACCCAAAGACAAAAGATATCTACTCAAAACATCATAAGATGGCAACACATCATTGGATCGTAATATGTGGCATAAAGCACCATGTTCAAGTAGGGATTACAGCGGGGTGCGGGAGAGTGGACCGCGTAAAAAGAGGTGAGGATGGTGATGTTGATGAAGACGGTCACCGCGGCGATGATTCCCCTCCCGATGGCACTCCGGCGCCACCAAGAGAGAGGAGGAGAGGTTCTCCCCCTTGTGCTTCCTCCTCCATGGCCTCCCCCTGGATGGGGAGAGGTTCTCCCTCTGGTCCTTGGCCTTCATGGCGATGATGGCCTCTCCGGGATCCTCCTCCATGGCCTCTGGTAATGATGGCCCCCTCCGACAGGGTGCCAGAGAGGGCCTAGATTGATTTCTCGTGGCTACAGAGGCTTGCGGCGGTGGAACTTCCGATCTAGGTTAATTTCTGGAGGTTTGGGTATTTATAGGAGAGGTTGGCGTCGAGAACAAGTCATGGGGCCCCACGGGTAGTCCACGAGGCACAGGGGCGCGCCCAGGGGGTGGGCGTGCCCCCACCCTCGTGGGGCCCACGAGACTCCCCTCCGATAGATTTTTGTTCCAGTAATTTTTATATTTTCCAGAATAATTCTCCGTTGATTTTCAGCGCATTCCGAGAACTTTTATTTCTGCACAAAAACAACACCACGGTAGTTCTGCAGAAAACAGTGTCAGTCCGGGTTAGTTCTAATCAAATCATACCAAAATGATATAAAACAATAGTAAACATGGCATGAATACTTCATAAATTATCGATACATTGGAGACGTATCAGCATCCCCAAGCTTAATTCATGCTCGTCCTCGAGTAGGTAAATGATAAAAGAAATAATTTATGTAGTGTGAATGCTAGCAAGTTCTTAAGTTTGATCAATGATAGTTTCAAACACTTTTTATAGCATCATTATATATCATAACATTAGCTCAACTCATAAACTTCTCATGATCAAGTAACAAGCTATTCACATGTTAAAATATAGATCATAAGCTTTCTTGAAAACTAACAAACCGTGCTCTTAGTCATCAAACAATTGCAATTCATCTTATTTTCGGGAAGGGTCTATGTAAGAGCTTTGATTCAGCAAACTCTACATACTCAACTATCATTTAATCTTTCACAATTGCTAACACTCACGTGATATTTGTGGGTTCAGAGCTTTAATCAGACACAGAGAAAGATAGGGGCTTATAGTTTTGCCTCCCAACCTTTTACCTCAAGGGTAATGTCAACAATAATAGTTCATGATAACTTACATCCAATTGGATATATATATTAGGATCTTTCCAACACAATGTGCTTGCCAAAGGAAAAAATGTAAAAAGGAAAGGTGAAGATCACCATGACTCTTGTATAAGGTATAAGACAAGAATAAAAGATAGGCCCTTCGCAGAGGGAAGCAGAGGTTGTCATGTGCTTTTATAGTTGGATGCACAAAATCTTAATGCGAAAGAATGTCACTTTATATTGCCAATTGTGATAGGGACCTTTATTATGCAGTCTGTCGCTTTTATTGCTTCCATATCACAAGATCGTATAAAGCTTATTTTCTCCACACTAATAGATCATACATATTTATAGAGCAATTTTTATTGCATGCAACAATAACAACTTACTTGAAGGATCTTACTCAATCCATAGGTAGATATGGTGGACTCTCATGGCAAAACCGGGTTTAGGGATATTCGGAAGCACAAGTAGTATTTCTACTTGGTGCAAAGAATTTGGCTAGCATGAGGGGGAAAGGCAAGCTCAGCATGTTGGATGATCCATGACAATATACTTTATTTCGGATATAAGAAGACATAACCCATTATGTTGCCTTCCTTGTCCAACATCAACCTTTTAGCATGTCATATTTTAATGAGTGCTCACAATTACAAAATATGTCCAAGATAGTATATTTATATGTGAAATCTCTCTTCCTTCAATATTCTTTCATGAATTGTTCAAGTGACCAATTCTGTGTTTGCTAACTTTCAATAAGTTTACTACCTATACTTATTTTGTGTGAATTCATTACTCCCCATGGTATAAGCATATGAAACATATATAGATTCAGATTTATGATATTCAATTCATTCAACCGTTTACTCATAGGATATATGTGAAGCATGTGAGTAAATGACAAACTACTCCAAAAGATATAAGTGAAGAACACTGAGTAGTCAAATAATTAACTAGCCATGGGAGGATTCTTTTTCATTCAATATTTCAGATCCAATGATTTTATTCAAACATCAAGTAAAATTGAAAATACACTCCAAGCAAAACACATATCATGTGACGAATAAAAATATAGCTTCGAGTAAGGTATACCGATAGTTTTGAAGACGAAAGAGGGGATGCCTACCGGGGCATCCCCAAGCTTAGGCACTTGAGTATTCCTTGAATATTACCTTGGGTTGCCTTGGGAATCCCCAAGCTTAGAGTCTTTCCGCTCCTTATTCTCCTCATATCGATATCTCACCCAAAGCTTGAAAACTTCAATCACACAAAACTTAACGGAACTTCGTGAGATAGGTTGGTCTGATAAAGAGTAAACCATTCACTTTGGTACTGTCAAAGACAAGGTTCATAATTGTTCTCACACAATTCCTACCGTACCATATCATTTCTACAATTTATATTGATAAATATAATCCATAGAAACTAGAAAACAAGCAAACTATGCAATGAAAACAGAATCTGTCAGAAACAGAACAGTCTGTAATGATCTGAACAGAAACCATACTTCTGCTACTCCAAAAATTATGAAATAAATTGGTGGTCGTGAGGAATTTGTCTATTAATCTGCTGCAAAAAGAATCAACTCAAAATCACTCTTCCGTAAAACAAATGGCAGCTAATCTCGTGAACGCAAAGTTTCTACTTTTTACAGCAAGATCACATTAACTTTCACCCAAGTCTTCCCAAAGGTCTTACTTGGAACTTTATTGAAACAAAAGCTATAAAACATGATTACTACAGTAGCTTAATCATGTAAACACACAAAAACAGTAAGGGTAAATATTGGGTTGTCTCCCAACAAGCGCTTTTCTTTAGTGCCTTTTAGCTAGGCATGATGATTTCAGTGATGCTCACATAAAAGAAAAGAATTGAAACATAAAGAGAGCATCATGAAGAATATGACTAGCATATTTGAATCTAAACCTCTTCCTATGCCTAGGGATTTTGTGAACCCATAATTTATAGGAACAAGAATCAACTAGCATCGGAAGGCAAAACAAGTATAACTTCAAAACTTTAAGCACATAGAGAGGAAACTTGGTATTATTGCAACTCCTACAAGCATATATTCCTCCCTCATAATAATTTTAAGTAGTATCATGAATGAATTCAACAATATAACCATCACATAAAGCATTCTTTTCATGATCTACAAGCATAGAAATTTTCCTACTCTCCACATAAGCAAAATTCTTCTCATTCGGAATAGTGGGATCACTAATTCCTAAAGTTGACACTCTTCCAAACCCGCTTTAGATGATAGTATTATTCATACTCCAAAAGATATAAGTGAAGTTCATGGAGTATTCTACAATTAATATAGACTAACCAATATCCAAGATCAGAATATATAAGTGAAGCACACGAAGCATTCTATAAAACCATACTCAAAAGATTTAAGTGAAGCACAAAGAGCATTCTATAAGTTCATACTCAAAAGATATAAGTGAAGCACATGAATCATTCTATAAATCGATGAAGGGACATCTCATACTAGCATGGTTCTTAAAGAAAAAGAAAAACAAAAAGGGCACAAATCATGTGAACAAAACAAAAACCGAGGTATACCGATATTTGTTCAAGAAGAAAGATGGGATGCCAACCGGGGCATCCCCAAGCTTAGATGCTTGAGTATCCTTTGAAATATTTACTTGGGGTGCCTTGGGCATCCCCAAGCTTTAACTCTTGCCTCTCTTTATTCTTCTCATATTGATAGCTCCTCGATCTTCGAACACTTCATCCACACAAAACTTTAACAAAAACTTTGTGAGATCCGTTAGTGTAATAAAGCAAATCACTACCTTTAGGTACTGTTGAAAACTTATTCCAATTTCATATTAGAACAATATCTACTGTATTCCAACTTCACCATGGTTCATACCCCCCTATACTACCCATAGATTCATCAAAATGAGCGAACAACACATAGAAAACAGAACCTGTCAAAAACAGGACAGTCTGTAGTAATATGGAAGTTTAGCAAACTTCTGTAACTCCAAAAATTCTAGAACAATTATATTAATTTAAACAATTTGTACAGAAGTAATGTGCAAAAAGTTTCAGACCCATTTGACTTTCCAGTAAAAAATGTAAATTCACGCGCTACAGCCAAAGTTTCTGTTTTTGTACTGCACAAAGTAAACAAGCAATCTAATCATCCTAAAACCAAAGCTTGGCACATTATTTTTATAATACAATGGATATATACAAGGGGATAATCATTTACAGAGAAACTTCCATGAAAAATTCTACATTGTTTCCATGAGCATGAACACAAGTGCTCAAGGTCGACCCTCACTTCTTCAATGCATAACTTCCCAATCACTTCTCTTTTTGAAAAACTTTTTTAGGCATAAGAGGCAAGTAATTTTTTTTGTATTTTCATTCTTTAATTTTTTTGTATGTTTCACCCTAAATTAAACAGAAACAAAAAGGAAAAAAAAATCTACTTAGTGAATAAAGCAAACAAGCACATACGAGAATATCAACCCCATGCTATTGCTCCCCGGCAACGGCGCCAGAAAAGAGCTTGATAATCCCCAAGTGCAGGGAATCATCGTAGCAATTCCGAAAGGTGGAAGTGATAAGTATGGAGTGTAGAACCCACAAGGAGCTAAAGGTAAGATCAATATTCTCTCAAGTCCTATCTGCCACTGATACGACTCTACGTACACCGAACATTTGCTTCCAACTAGAAACGAGAAATAAAACTACGTTGTGGGTATGAAGAGGATAACTTTGCATGATATCGGAGAGCTAAAACATAAAAGTAGGTGTTTTTATCATAAAGTTAGAGTATATTACTAAATATTATAAATAGCAAGTGTGGAATAATGATGGATCGGTGTGCGGAATTGTCCTGGGCAATTGTTAACAAGACTGGTAGTCGTCATTGCAATTTCATAGGAGGGAGAGGCATAAGCTATCATACTTTCTCTTGTTGGATCATATGCACTTATGATTGGAACTCTAGCAATCATCAGCAACTACTAAAGATCATTAAGGTAAAGCCCAACCATAGCATTAAAGCATCAAGTCCCCTTTATCCCATACGCCACAACCCCTTACTCGGGTTTATGCTTCTGTCACTCAAGCAACCCACTATAAGCGAATCATGAACGTATTGCAACACCCTACAGTGGAAATCCCTCACGCTTGCGCGACACTGAGGGCACCATAGGACAGCACCAAAATAAAACATACAACTTGTACCAATCTAGATCATCAATCAACCCAAAGACAAAAGATATCTACTCAAAACATCATAAGATGGCAACACATCATTGGATCATAATATGTGGCATAAAGCACCATGTTCAAGTAGGGATTACAGCGGGGTGCGGGAGAGTGAACCGCATAAAAGAGGTGATGATGGTGATGATGATGGTGATGTTGATGAAGACGATCACCGCGGCGATGATTCCCCTCCCGATGGCACTCCGGCGCCACCGAGAGAGAGGAGGAGAGGTTCTCCCCCTTGTGCTTCATCCTCCATGGCTTCCCCCTGGATGGGGAGAGGTTCTCCCTCTGGTCCTTGGCCTTCATGGCGATGATGGCCCCTCCGGGATCCTCCTCCATGGCCTCTGGTGATGATGGCCCCCTCCGGCAGGGTGCCAGAGAGGGCCTAGATTGATTTCTCGTGGCTACAGAGGCTTGCGGCGGAGGAACTTCCGATCTAGGTTAATTTCTGGAGGTTTGGGTATTTATAGGAGAGGTTGGCGTCGAGAACAAGTCAGGGGGCCCCACGGGTAGTCCATGAGGCACAAGGGCGCGCCCAGGAGGGGTGGGCGCGCCCCCACCCTCGTGGGGCCCACGGGACTCCCCTCCGGTAGATTTTTGTTCCAGTATTTTTTATATTTTCCAAAAAAATTCTCCGTTAATTTTTAGCGCATTCCGAGAACTTTTATTTCTGCATAAAAACAACACCACGGTAGTTCTGCTAAAAATAGCGTAAGTCCGGGTTAGTTCTAATCTAATCATACCAAAATCATATAAAACAATAGTAAACATGTAATGAATACTTCATAAATTATCGATATGTTGGAGACGTATCAAGCCTCGCACACAACGATGAATGCCGATATGTGGAGGAAAGAGTTTGGGGCTAGATCATGGAAATCTAGCCCGTAGTAGAACATGAGGTCGCGGACAAAGGGGTGGAGAGGGAACCCTAGCCCGCGGAGGAAGCGGGGAATGAACACTACTCTCTCGCCGGGCTCTGGTGTAGGCATGACCTGACCCTTATTGGGGAGCCTGTGCGCGATCTCCGCAGACAGATAACCTGCGCTCCGGAGATCCTTGATGTCCTTCTCCGTGACGGAGGAGGCCTCCCACTTGCCCTTAGAACCAGATCCAGACATGGTTGGGGAGGTTGGTGGCGGTGGGAAAGATCGAAGTCTTGGGCACTGAAGCTCAGAGGTGGGAAGGCTGGAGCTAGAAGAAGGCGTGGGGAAGAAAGAAGGGATTTTTACCCTCTTATAGGCAGTGAAATACCAAACGCCTCCCACTCAAGCCTTAAAAATCGCCTATTCCCAAAGAGATCATGCGAATGGCACGGCTGGGTTACCCAAAACTGCATTGATGAGAATCCCGCAATAGGCGGGCACGATCTCTGTTTTGACAAAACGTGCCAATGGAGGCTATGCCTCGAAACACGAAATGGGAGGCGTGAAAACGGTTCGAAATGTTAAAGAGCTAGATGTGACGCTTCGTCGAAATAGTTGTCAGTAAAAGACATTGTTTTATTTTGATATCCTGCCTTCGTGGCTAAGGGTTATGTTAACTTTACAGAGCCGGATGCAGTTCTTTTGTGCAGAAAGTTATCCTAAAATGTTCAGGAGAAGGAACCCGCCTTCCGACGCCGAAGACAATCCGTGTGCCGAACACCTTATCATCGAAGACTGGTTTAGGGGCTACTGAGGGAGTCCTGAATTAGGGGGTCCTCGGGTGTCCGGACTATTTGATATGGGCCGGACTGATGGGCCGTGAAGATAAAAGCAGAAGACTTTTCCCCCATGTCCGGGTAGGACTCCTATGTGCGTGGACCGCAAGACTGGTGTTCGGATATACTATTCCTTCCTCTGCAAACCGACTTTGTACAACCCTAGATCCCTCTGGTGTGTATATAAACCGGAGAGTTTAGTCCATAGAGACGATCATAATTCTCATAGGCTAGATAGCTAGGGTTTAGCCATTACGATCTCGAGGTAGATCAACTCTTGTAACCCCTATATTCATCAAATACAATCAAGCATGGCGTAGGGTTTTACCTCCATTAAGAGGGCCCGAACCTGGGTAAACATCGTGTCCAACTGTCCCTTGTTACCATTGATCCTCAGACGCACAGTTCAGACCCCCTACACGAGATCTGCCGGTTTTGACATCAACATCCATCTTCACCACACAAAGTATTTAATCATGCACAACCCCGCTGACAAGCCAAGCAATTGTTTCATTATATTTGAAGATGGTAACTGGGATAGCAAGTACATGTCATCTTCAACAGCGTCGTCATGCATGGCACGTGTCTGCAACCAACCGGCGAAAGTCCCCGTTTGTTCACGTGTAATCTAGTTGTCAGACTGCTCCGGGTGTTTGGAGCGTAGAATATTCTTGTGTTCCTTGATATTCGGAGCCACCGAGGCGGAATTTTGTAGAACTGTGTAGTGTGCTTCAGTGAGAGAATGCCCGTCCATACACATTATTGCTTTCGGTCCTAGCGTGCCTTTTCTACCCAGTCTGCCCTCATGCCGCGATTCAGGAACACCAATCGGCTTAAGGTCAGGAATAAAGTCAACACAAAAATCAGTGACCTCCTCATTTTCATGGCCCTTGGAGATGCTTCCTTCTGGCCTAGCATGGTTATGAACATGTTTCTTTAAGACTCCCATGAACCTCTCAAAGGGGAACATATTGTGTAGAAATACAAGACCCAGAATGGCAATCTCTTCGACTAGGTGAACTAGGACGTGCGTCATGATATTGAAGAAGGATGGTGGGAACACCAACTCGAAACTAGCAAGACTTTGCACCAAATCATTCTCTAACCTTGGTATGATTTCTAGATCGATTACCTTCTGAGAGATTGCATTGAGGAATGCACATAGCTTCACAATGGCTAATCGAACATTTTCCGGTAGAAGCCCCCTCAATGCAACCGAAAGCAGTTGCGTCATAATAACATGGCAGTCGTGAGAATTTAGGTTCTGAAATTTTTTCTCTATCATATTTATTATTCCCTTTATATTCGACGAGAAGCCAGACGGGACCTTCGTACTGAGCAGGCATTCAAGGAAGATTTTCTTCTCTTCTTTGGTAAGAGCATAGCTGGCATGACCCTGATGTATGCCGTCTTTCCGTGCATATGTTGCTAGTCCTCCTGTGCCTCCGGTGTATCTTTTGTCTTCCCATACACGCCCAAGAAGCCAAGCAGGGTCACACAAAGATTCTTCATCACGTGCATCATGTTGATTGCAGAGCGGACCTCTAGGTCTTTCCAATAGGGTAGGTCCCAAAATATAGATTTCTTCTTCCACATGGGTGCACGTTCGTCAGCGTCATTCGGAACAGATTGTCCGCCAGGACCCTTTCCAAAGATTAATTTTAAATCGTTGACCATATCAAGTATATCACGACCAGTATGGTGGCGAGGCTTCTTCCGGTGATCTGCCTCACCTTTGAAATGCTAGCCTTTCTTTCTTATGGGATGCCTGCTTGGAAGAAATCAACGATGTCCCAGGTACACATTCTTCTTACAATTATCCAAATATATACTATCGGTATCATCTAAATAGTGCGTGCATGCGCGGTATCCCTTGTTTGTCATTACTGAAAGGTTACTCAGAGCAGGCCAATCAATGATGGTCACAAACAACAATGCATGGAGGTCAAATTCCTCCTGACTGTGCTCATCCCACGCACGTAACCTTTTTCATTCCACAACTGTAAGAGTTCTTCAACTAATGGCCTTAGGTAAACATCAATGTTGTTGCCGGGTTGCTTAGGGCCTTGGATGAGCACTAGCATCATAATGAACTTTCGATTCATGCACAACCAAGGAGGAAGGTTATACATACATAGAGTCACAGGCCAGCTGCTATGATTGCTGCTCTGCTCCCCAAAAGGATTAATGCCATCTGCGCTTAGACCAAACCATACGTTCCTTGCGTCATCTGCAAAGTCCTCCCACTTTCTCTTGATTTTTCTCCACTACAACCCGTCAGCGGGTACTCTCAACTTCCCGTCTTTCTTACGGTCTTCTTTCTGCCATCGCATCAACTTGGCATGCTCTTTGTTTTGGAACAAACGTTTCAACCATGGTATTATAGGAGCATACCACATCACCTTGGCAGGAATCTTCTTCCTGGGGCGCTCACCCTCAACATCACCAGGTTCATAGCGGCTTATCTTATAGCACATTGCACCGCATACCGGGCATGCATTCAAATCCTCATACTCACCGCGTGATGACCCACAAGTATATGGGATCAATCATAGTCCTTTCGATAAGTAAGAGTGTCGAACCCAACGAGGAGCAGAAGGAAATGACAAGTGGTTTTCAGCAAGGTATTGTCTGCAAGCGCTGAAATTGTAAGTAACACAGTAGTTTGATAGCAAGATAATTTGTAACGAGCAAGTAACAATAGTAGTAACAAAAGTGCAGCAAGGTAGCCCAATCCTTTTGAGGCAAAGGACAGGCCAAAATGGTCTCTTATGATAAGCAAAGCGTTCTTGAGGGTACACGGGAATTTCATCTAGTCACTTTCATCATGTTGGTTTGATTCATGTTCACTACTTTGATAATTTGATATGTGGGTGGACCGGTGCTTAGGTGCTGTTCTTACTTGAACAAACCTCCTACTTATGACTAACCCCCTCGCAAGCATCCGCAACAACGAGAAAAGTATTAAGAATAAAACCTAACCATAGCATTAAACTTTTGGATCCAATCGGTCCCTCATGGAATTGCGCATAAACTAGGGTTTAAGCTTCTGTCACTCTCGCAACCCATCATCTAATAACTACTCCACAATGCATTCCCTTAGGCCCAAATAGGGTGAAGTGTCATGTAGTCGACGTTCACATGACACCACTAAGGGAATCACAACATACATACTATCAATATATCGAACACATATCAAGTTCACATGATTACTCGCGACAAGATTTCTCTCATGACCTCAAGAACAAAAGTAACTACTCACAAATGATAATCATGCTCAAGATCATAGGAGTATTAAATAGCATATTGGATCTGAACATATAATCTTCCACCAAATAAACCATATAGTAATCAACTACAAGATGTAATCAACACTACTAGTCACCCACAAGCACCAACCTATAGTTCCGGTACAAAGATTGAACACAAGATATGAACTAGGGTTTGAGAGGAGATGGTGATGTTGAAGATGTTGATGGAGATTGCCCTCCCCAAGATGGGAGAGTTGTTGGTGATGATGATGACGATGATTTCCCCCTTTGGGAGGGAAGTTCCCCCGGCGGAATCGCTCCGCCGGAGGGCAAAAGTTCTCCTGCCCAAGTTCCGCCTCGAGACAGCGGTGCCTTGTCCTGAAAGTCCTCTCTTTATTTTTCCAGGTCAAAATGACTTATATACCAGAAGATGGGCACCGGTGGTGGGCTGGGCTGAGCACAACCCACTGCTACCTCTTGAGCATGCGTTGGTTTTCCCTTGAAGAGGAAAGGGTGATGCAGCAAAGTAGCGTAAGTATTTCCCTCAGTTTTTTAGAACCAAGGTATCAATCCAGTAGGAGGTTACACACAAGTCGCCTTGTACCTGCACAAACAAATAAGAACCTTGCAACCAATGCGGTAAAGGGGTTGTCAATCCCTTCATGACCACTTGCAAAAGTGAGATCTGATAGAGATAATAAGATAAATATTTTTGGTATTTTTATGATATAGATTGGAAAGTAAAGATTGCAAAATAAATGGTGGCAGAAATAGTAAATTGATAGGAAAATAATATGATGGAAGATAGACCCGGGGGCCATAGGTTTCACTAGTGGCTTCTCTCAAGATAGCAAATTCTACGGTGGGTGAACAAATTACTGTCAAGCAATTGATAGAAAAGCGCATAGTTAT
Source organism: Aegilops tauschii subsp. strangulata (assembly GCF_002575655.3). NCBI lineage: Eukaryota > Viridiplantae > Streptophyta > Magnoliopsida > Poales > Poaceae > Aegilops > Aegilops tauschii. Next base: position 646,115,377 of record NC_053041.3, on the reverse strand, counting down.
GAGAATATCTAGGCATGATCATGTATATAGGCATCACGTCCGCGACAAGTAGACCGAAACGATTCTGCATCCACTACTGTTACTACACACATCGACCGCTATCCAGCATGCATCTAGAGTATTAAGTTCATAAGAACAGAGTAACGCATTAGGCAAGATGACATGATGTAGAGGGATAAACTCAAGCAATATGATATAAACCCCATCTTTTTATCCTCGATGGCAACAATACAATACGTGCCTTGCTGCCCCTGCTGTCACTGGGAAAGGACACCGCAAGATTGAACCCAAAGCTAAGCACTTCTCCCATTGCAAGGAAGATCAATCTAGTAGGCCAAACCAAACTGATAATTCGAAGAGACTTGCAAAGATAACAAATCATACATATAAGAATTCAGAGAAGAACCAAATATTGTTCATAGATAATCTTGATCATAAACCCACAATTCATCGGATCTCCACAAACACACCGCAAACAGAATTACATCGAATAGATCTCCAAGAGAATCGAGGATAACTTTGTATTGAGATCCAAAGAGAGAGAAGAAGCCATCTAGCTAATAACTATGGACCCGAAGGTTTGTGGTAAACTACTCACACATCATCGAAGAGGCTATGGTGTTGATGTAGAAGCCCTCCGTGATCGATTCCCCCTCCGGCGAAGCGCCGGAAAAGGCCCCAAGGTGGGATCTCACGGGTACAGAAGGTTGCGGCGGTGGAAATAGGGTTTCGTGTTGCTCTCGGATGTTTTCGGGGTATATGAGTATATATAGGTGAAAGAAGTAGGTCGGTGGAGCCACGAGGGGCCCACGAGGGTGGGGGCACGCCTACCCCCCCCCGGCGCGCCTCCCTGCCTCGTGGCCGCCTCGTTGCTTCCTTGACGTCCACTCCAAGTCTCCTGGATTGCGTTTGTTCCAAAAATAACTCTCCCGAAGGTTTCATTCCATTTGATATTCCTTTTCTGCGAAACACTGAAATAGGCAAAAAAAACAGCAATTTGCACTGGGCCTTTGGTTAGTAGGTTAGTCCCAAAAATAATATAAAAGTGCATAATAAAGCCCATTAAACATCCAAAACAGATAATATAATAGTATGGAACAATAAAAAATTATAGATACGTTGGAGATGTATCACCCACTAGGGTGCGCCTGGCGCGCCCTGGTGTCTTGTGCTCACCAGGTGGCCCCCTCGGGTAGTTATTTGCTCCAGTGTTTCTTATTTATTCCATAAAAATTCCTCATGAAGTTTCAGCTCATTTGGAGTTGTGCAGAATAGGTAGCCTGACGTAGCTTTTTCAGTTCCAGATTTCCAGCTGCCGGAATTCTCCCTCTTTGTGTAAACCTTGCATATTATGAGAGAAAAGGCATTAGAATTACTCCAAAAAGCATTATATGCATAAAAACATTATAAATAACAGTAGGTAAACATGATGCAAAATGGACGTATCAAACTCCCCCAAGCTGAGACCTCGCTTGTCCTCAAGCGAAAAACCGAAATCGAAAAACATGTCCACATGCTTAGAGAGAGAGAGGTGTCGATAAAAATAAAATACGGACATATAAGCATCATGTAAATTATTATAACAGCAACAAACCTTAACATAAAACTTTTATCATAGACTTCTCATGAATAAGTAACAATTCATCACAACATTGAAGTATAAAGCATAAACTCTATTGGAAACCAACAAGCTATGTTCTCAGTCAACTTTGCAACTACAATTCATCATCTTTTCAGGAAGGGTCACATATCGGAGCCTTTAGGCAAGTCCACATACTCAACCATCATATAGTCTTCTATGATTGCTAACACTCACCACATACACATGAGCAAAACATTTCAACCGAACACATAGAAAGATAGGGGCTTATAATTTTGCCTCCCAACATATTCACCTCAAGGGTGATGTCAACAATAATAACTCATGCTACCCATATCCAACTGGATATATGTGCCTAGATCTTTCCTCACCACATGATGCTTGCCGAAAGAGAAAATAAAAAGGACAAGAGAGAAAAACTTTGACTCTTGCATGAAAGTAAATACATAAAAGTAAAAGATAGGCCCTTCGTAGAGGGAAGCAGAGGTTGCCATGTGCTTATTGTTTGTATGCTCAATCCCTTAGTGCAAAAGAACGTCACGAGTATATGGCCCCTTATGATAGGAACCTTTATTATGCAGTATGTTGCTTTTATTATTTGTTATCACAAGTCCGTACAATGCTCCATTTTCTCTTACACTAAATGATCTATCTAACACTTTTAGAAGCAATTTTTATTGCCTTATTGCACCGATGACAACTTACTTAAAGGATCTTACTCGAACCTTAGGTAGGTATGGTGGACTCTTGAAAATAAGATTTGGGTTTAAGGGTTTTTGGATGCACAAGTAGTATCTCTACTTGGTGCGGAATTTTTGGCTAGCAAAGATGGGGCAAGCACCACATGTTGAAGGATCTATGACAATATAACTTCTATGTGAATATGAACAAACATAAATCATTACGTTGTCTTCCTTGTCCAACGTCAACAATTTTGGCATATATTATTTTGATGGGGGCTCACAATCACAAAAGATTTCCAAGATAGTGTATTTGCATGTGAATCTTCTCTTCCCTTATTAATTCTTTCATGAATTTCATCATTGACCAATGCTATGTTTGTCAATCTCCAATAAAATTTTCTACTTATACTTTTCCTTATGTGATGTCATTTACTTACCATAAGATTAGCATATGATCTTTTATATTTATTTCCTTTCTTTTTATTGAAACATGAAAGTAAAGAAGGCAAAGCTCAAACTAAACTTTATTATATATCTTGCACACGATTACAAGGATAGATCACTAAGAAAACTCTCGAAAAGAAAGGATCGAACTAAACTTTTATTCATCTAAAGCAAAAGATAACTATGGATTGAACTAAAATAAGTAAAGGCAAAAGATAGTGAAGGTGATACGATACCGGGGCACCTCCCCCAAGATTGGCACAAGCCAAGGGGAGTGCCCATACCCGATACTCAATTTTCTTAGGTGATGAAGAAGGAGGTGGTGGTTATGAAGCAGAGATCTTGTCCTTCATGACCAAAAGATTCTCCAATCTACGGACGACGCTCCGGAGGAAGATGATGTGCTCTTGCAACAGGATATTTTCATGAGTGAGATATTTATTTTGCACACGAACCATTTCAATGATCTGAAAGGCTTCAATCTCAGTGGGGGTAATATGATCATAGTAAGGTTTAAGGATATCTTCTTCTTCCTCATCGGCAGGCAGGGCTTGCTCGATCACCGGCGCTTGATCCCTGATGGCCTTCTTGCTCTTGCCCCCTTTGAGAGATTCTTTGGGCTCCCCTCTCTTCAGCTCGATCTTCATCAACCAAGCATCCTCTTCTACTTTGTTGGAGGAGGGAGAAGACATGATGCCTGGCTTAACAGATCTGACCGAAAACAGCAAGAAAAGAAAACAGAAGATTTCTCCGTGATACGGTGGTCAACAGGTTCTGGGGGTATATAAAGATTTTTTATCTTTGAAAACAAGCAAACGGAAGAAAAACGGAGTCCGGGAGGTACCCGAGGTGGGCACAACCCACCTGGGTGCACCTGGCAAGCCAGGCGCGCCCTGGTGTCTTGTGCCAGGGTCACCTTCCTGGTTGTTTCTTATTTTCCTAATTTTTGTTATATTCCAAAATGGACAGAAAATATTTTTGCAGATTTTTTGGAGTCCGTTTACTTACCGTATCACGTACCTCCTCTTTTTCATGATTCTGGAGTGTTCCGGAAGGTTTCTTTTATGTGTTCTTCCAGTGTCATAGTTTGGATAATATTGCTTTCAACATTAATGGGCGTACCTGAGATATAATGTTTTATTCGTTGCCCATTAACAACCTTCGGGTTAGTACCTTCGGCATTATTTATTTTGATAGCTCCAGATCGATAAACCTCCTCGATAACATATGGTCCTTCCCATTTTGAGAGGAGTTTTCCTGCAAATAATCTGAAATGAGAGTTGTACAAAAGAACATATTCTCCAACTTTGAACTCACGCTTTTGGATTCTTTTATCATGCCATCTTTTAACCTTTTCTTTAAATAACTTGGCATTTTCATAAGCTTGGGTTCTCCATTCACTATTGAGCTAATATCAAATAACCTCTTCTCACCAGCAAGTTTGAAATCATAGTTGAGTTCTTTAATTGCCTAGTAAGCTTTATGTTCTAACTCAAGAGACAAATGACAAGCTTTTCCATAAACCATTTTATAAGGAGACATACCCATAGGATTTTTATATGTTGTTCTATAAGCCCAAAGTTCATCATCTAATTTCTTAGACCAATTCTTCCGGGACCTATTGACAGTCTTTTGTAAAATTAATTTTATTTCCCTATTCCTAAGTTCAACTTGACCACTAGACCGAGGATGATAGGGTGATGCAATTCTATGGTTAACATCATACTTGGCAAGCATTTTATGGAAAGCACCATGAATAAAGTGTGAACCACCATCAGTCATTAAATATCTAGGGACTCCAAACCTTGGGAAAATAACTTCTTTAAGCATTTTAATAGAGATGTTGCGATCAGCACTACTAGTTGGAATAGCTTCTACCCACTTAGTAACATAATCAACAGCAACCAAAATATGTGTATACCCATTAGAGGAAGGAAAAGGTCCCATGTAATCAAATCCCCAAACATCAAATGGTTCAACAACAAGTGAATAATTCATAGGCATTTCTTGACGCTTACCGATATTACCTATTCTTTGACATTCATCACAAGATAAGACGAACTTAGGAGCATCCTTGAAGAGAGTAGGCCAATAAAATCCAGATTGCAATACCTTGTGAGTAGTTCTGTCTCCCGCATGATATCCTCCATAAGCTTTGGAGTGACATTTCCGTAGGATTTGTCCCTGTTCATGCTCAGGTACACAAGTCTAATAATGCCATCTACTCCTTCTTTATAAAGATGTGGGTCATACCAAAAGTAATGTCTTAAATCATAGAAGATTTTTTTCTTTTGTTGGTATGTGAAACTAGGTGGTAAATATTTAGCAACAATGTAATTAGCATAGTCAGCATACCAAGGTGTACTATTAGAAACATTTATTGCAGCTAATTGCTCATCAGGGAAACCATCATTAATAGGTAGTGGGTCATCAAGAATATTTTCAAGCCTAGACAAGTTATCAGCCACGGGGTTCTCCGCTCCTTTTCTATCAGTGATATGCAAATCAAATTCTTGTAGCAAGAGAACCCACCTAATGAGTCTAGGTTTAGCATCTTTCTTTTCCATAAGATATTTAACAGCAGCATGATCGGTGTGAACAATTACTTTTGAGTCTACAATGTAAGATCTAAATTTATCACAAGCAAACACCACTGCTAAAAATTCTTTTTCAATAGTAGCATAATTTCATTGAGAACTGTCAAGAGTTTTACTAGCATAATGAATAACATTCAGTTTCTTATCAACTCTTTGTCCTAGAACAGCACCAACAGCATAATCACTAGCATCACACATAATTTCAAAAAGCAAGTTCCAATTAGGTGGTTGAACAATAGGTGCAGAAATTAAGGCTTTCTTGAGTGTTTCGAAGGCTTCTAAACAATCATCATCAAAAAACAAAAGGAATATCCTTTTGCAAAAGATTTGTAAGAGGCCTAGAAATTTTAGAAAAGTCTTTGATAAATCTCCTATAGAAACCATCATGACTAAGGAAACTACGAATACCTTTGATATCTTTAGGACATGTCATTTTCTCAATTGCATCAACCTTAGCTTTGTCCACCTCAATACCTCTTTCAGAAATTTTATGGCCCAAAACAATACCTTCGTTAACCATAAAGTGGCACTTCTCCCAATTCAAGACAAGATTTGTTTGCCCACATCTCTGCAAAACTCGATCAAGATTGCTTAAACAATCATCAAAAGACTTCCAATAAACAGAAAAGTCATCCATGAAAACCTCAACAATCTTTTCACAAAATTCAGAGGATATGGCAGTCATACATCTTTGAAAGGTAGCAGGTGCATTGCATAAACCAAAAGGCATACGTCTATAAGCATAAGTTCCAAAAGGACAAGTAGAAGTGTTCTTTTCTTGATCAGGTTGAGAAACAGGTATTTGTGAAAAACTAGAATATCCATCAAGGAAGCAAAAGTGTGTGTGCTTAGATAATCTTTCTAGCATTTTATCAATAAAAGGCGGAGGGTAATGATCTTTTCTAGTTCCTTTGTTTAATTTTCTAAAATCAATTGCCATTCTATAGCCTGTAACAATTCTTTGTGGAATAAGCTCATTCTTATCATTAGGAACAACAGTAATACCCCCTTTCTTAGGGACACAATGAACAGGACTTAACCATCTACTATCAGCTATAGGATAGATTATACCTGCTTCCAGAAGTTTTAAATATTTCTGTTCTTACCACTTCTTTCATTTTCGGATTTAACCGACGTTGGTGATCAACAACTGGTTTAGCATCAGGTTCCATATTAATCTTGTGCTGACATAGAGTGGGACTAATGCCCTTTAAATCATCAAGAGTATATCCAATAGCAGCTCGGTGCTTCCTTAGAACTTTCAATAATCTTTCTTCTTCATGTTCTGAAAGGTTAGCACTAATAATAACAGGATATATCTTCTTCTCATCAAGATAAGCATATTTCAAAGCGTCTGGCAATTGTTCTAATTCAAACACAGGATCACCTTTAGGTGGAGGAGGACCTCCTAGAGTTTCAATAGGCAAATTGTGTTTAAGCAGAGGACGTTGTTCAAAGAAAATCTTATCTATTACATTTCTTTCATGCATATGCAAATCATTTTCATGGTCTAGCAAATATTGTTCTAGAGGATCAGTAGGAGGTACAGCAATAGAAGCAGGACCAATAATTTCATCATTACTAGGCAATTCTTTCTTATGATGCTTTCTACTAAACTTGGAAAAATTAAACTCATGAGACTCATCACCAAAACTAACACCGATAGTTTTTTCTCACAATCTATTTTAGCATTAACGGTGTTCAAGAAAGGTCTACCAAAGATAATGGGATAGAAGTCATCTTGTGGGGAACCGAGAACAAGAAAATCTGTAGGGTATTTTATTTTCCCACACAAGACTTCAACATCTCTAACAATCCCAAGTGGTGTGATGGTGTCTCTATTAGCAAGTTTAATAGTAACATCTATGTCTTCTATTTCAGCGGGTGCCATGTCATTCATAATTTCTTGATATAAAGTAAAAGGAATAGCACTCACGCTAGCACCTATGTCACATAAACCATGATAACAATGATCTCCTATTTTAACTGAGACAACAGGCATGCCAACAACAGGTCTATGTTTATCTTTTTCATCGGGTTTGGCAATTCTAGCAGCTTCATAACATAAGTAAATAACATGCCCATCTATATTTTCTACCAGGAGATCTTTAACCGTAGCAACACTAAGTTCAACCTTAATTTGTTCAGCGGGTTTAGGTGTTCTTATATAACTTTTATTGACCACAGTTGAAACTTTAGCATGTTCCTTCATCCTAAGAGGGAAAGGTGGTTTTTCAATATAAGCAGTAGGAACAACTGGATCAACATTATAAATAATAGTTTCATCTTTAGCTATTACTGGTTCTTTAATTTCTTCTTTAATAGGTGGGTGATATTTAAACCACTTCTCCTTAGGGAGATCAACATGAGTAGCAAAAGATTCACAAAAGGAAGCTACTATCTCAGAGTCAAGTCCATATTTAGTGCTAAACTTTTGAAAAGCATCGGTATCCATAAAAGATTTAACACTATCAAACTTAAGCTTAATACCTGACTCTTTACCTTCGTCGAGTTCCCAATATTCAGAGTTGCGTTTAATTCTTTCTAAAAGATCCCACCGGAATTCAATAGTCTTCTTCATAAAAGAACTAGTACAAGAAGTATCAAGCATGGATTGATCATTACGAGAAAGCCGAGCATAGAAGTTCTGAATGATAATTGCTCTCGAGATCTCATGGTTGGGGCATGAATATAACATTGACTTAAGCCTCCCCCAAGCTAGGGCGATACTTTCTCCTTCACGAGGCCAAAAATTATTATATATAATTCCGATCACGATGAACTAGATGCATAGGATAATTTTTTTGATGGAACTCCAATTTCAATCGAATCCAATTCCAAGATACAATATCATCGCATAGCCTATACCATGCCTAAGCTTTTCCCTTCAAAGATAAAGGGAAAAACTTCTTCTTAGTTTCTTCTCCAGGTAAACTGCAAGCTTAAACAATCCACAAATGTCATCCACTTATATGAAGTGCATATCAGGATGTTTGGTTCCATCTCCTGCATAAGGATTAGCTAGCAGTTGTTCTATCATACTCGAAGGAATTTCATATTCAATATTTTAAGTAGGTGCAGTAGGTTGAGGGGTAACTAATTGTGGTTCCAATCGAGGTGAAGATACCCCGAACAAACCCCTCAAAGGATTGTTCTCCATAGTAACAAGTGACAATAAATTTCAGCACGTAGTAATAATTTTTACTTACCAATTTCCACTTACCAAGAGCGCTTCACTCCCCGGCACCGGCGCCAGAAAAGAGCCCTGCTGACCCACAAGTATATGGGATCAATCATAGTCCTTTCGATAAGTAAGAGTGTCGAACCCAACGAGGAGCAGAAGGAAATGACAAGTGGTTTTCAGCAAGGTATTGTCTGCAAGCGCTGAAATTGTAAGTAACAGAGTAGTTTGATAGCAAGATAAATTGTAACGAGCAAGTAACAATAGTAGTTACAAAAGTGCAGGAAGGTAGCCCAATCCTTTTGAGGAAAAGGATAGGCCAAAACAGTCTCTTATGATAAGAAAAGCGTTCTTAAGGGTACACGGGAATTTCATCTAGTCACTTTCATCATGTTGGTTTGATTCGTGTTCACTACTTTGATAATTTGATATGTGGGTGGCCGGTGCTTAGGTGTTGTTCTTACTTGAACAAACCTCCTACTTATGATTAACCCCCTCGCAAGCATCCGCAACTACGAGAGAAGTATTAAGAATAAATTCTAACCATAGCATTAAACTTTTGGATCCAATCGGTCCCTCACGGAATAGCGCATAAACTAGGGTTTAAGCTTATGTCACTCTCGCAACCCATCATCTAATAACTACTCCACAATGCATTCCCTTAGGCCCAAATATGGTGAAGTGTCATGTAGTCGACGTTCACATGACACCACTAAGGGAATCACAACATATATACTATCAAAATATCGAACACATATCAAGGTCACATGATTACTTGCAACAAGATTTCTCCCGTGACCTCAAGAACAAAAGTAACTACTCACAAATGATAATCATGCTCAAGATCAGAGGGGTATTAAATAGCATATTGGATATGAACATATAATCTTCCACCAAATAAACCATATAGTAATCAACTACAAGATGTAATCAACACTACTAGTCACCCACAAGGACCAACCTATAGTTCCAGTACAAAGATTGAACACAAGAGATGAACTAGGGTTTGAGAGGAGATGGTGTTGTTGAAGATGTTGATGGAGATTGCCCTCCCCAAGATGGGAGAGTTGTTGGTGATGATGATGATGATGATGACGATGATTTCCCCCTCCGGGAGGGAAGTTCCCCCGGCGGAATCGCTCCGCCGGAGGGCAAAAGTGCTCCTGCCCAAGTTCTGCCTCGAGACGGCGGCGCCTCGTCCACAAAAGTCCTCTATTTATTTTTCCTAGATTAAAATGACTTATATACCAGAAGATGGGCACCAGAGGTGGGCTGGGTTGAGCACAACCTACCAGGTGCGCCTGGGGGGGCCTGGCGCGCCCTGGTGTCTTGTGCTCACCAGGTGCCCCTCCTCCGGTAGTTATTTGCTCCAGTATTTCTTATTTATTCCATAAAAATTCATCGTCAAGTTTCAGCTCATTTGGAGTTGTGCAGAATAGGTAGTCTGATGTAGCTTTTTTAGGTCCAGATTTCCAGCTGCCGAAATTCTCCCCCTTTGTGTAAACCTTGCATATTATGAGAGAAAAGGCATTAGAATTACTCCAAAAAGCATTATTATGCATAAAAACATTATAAATAACAGTAGGTAAACATGATGCAAAATGGACGTATCACCGCGGTAGAGGATGCAGTCATTAGGGCATGCATGTATCTTCTGCACCTCTAATCCTAGAGGACAGACAACCTTCTTTGCTTCATACGTACTGTCGGGCAATTCGTTGTCCTTTGGAAGCATCTTCTTTAACATTATCAGCAACTTTTCAAATCCCTTGTTAGATACACCATTCTCTGCCTTCCATTGCAACAATTCCAGTGTGGTGCCCAGCTTTTTCTTGTCAGCTTCGCAATTTGGGTAAAACAATTTCTTGTGATCCTCTAACATGCGTTGCAACTTCAGCCTCTCCTTTTCACCTGTGCAGTTTCTCTTTGCATCGGCAATGGCCCGACCAAGATCATCAGCGGGCTCATTTGATGCATCTTCTTCAGCTTCTTCCCGCATTGTCGGCTCAGCTTCTTCCCCCATTGTTGTACCATCGTATTCAGGGCACCCATGGTCAGGATAGCTGTCGTTGTCCTATTCTTCTTCATTGTCTTCCATCATAACCCCTCTTTCTCCGTGCTTGGTCCAAACATTATAGTGGGGCATGAAACCAGACTCAAACAGGTGGACGTGAATGGTTCTTGACTTAGAGTAATTCTGATCATTCTTACAGACAGCACATGGACAACACATAAAACCATCCACCCGCTTGTTTGCCTCAACCACAATCAGAAAAGTATGCACGCCCTTAATGAACTGGGGAGAGCATCGGTCATCGTACATCCATTGCCGGCTCATTACACAACATCGAAAAGACCAAATTAATACAAGTTCATACATAAAGTTCATACACACTTATTCTCATAAAACAACATACAAACTCTCTAGCTAAAGCATTTAAATGCAACAACAAATGCGATCAAGATCGCAACTAAGGTAAAAATTGTCCAACAGCATAATGATACCAAGCCTCACTATCAATGGCATATTTTCTAATCTTTCTAATCTTCAAGCGCATTTTCTCCATGTTGATCTTGTGATCATCGACGACATCGGCAACATACAACTCCGGTTTCATCTTCTCTTCTTCAATTCTTTTCAATTTTTCTTTCAAATACTCGTTTTCTTTTTCAACTAAATTTAACCTCTCGAAAAGAGGGTCGGTTGGAATTTCCGGTTCACATACGTCCTCGATAAAAATATCTATGTCAACTTGATGGGAATAATATGTCATAAACAAAGAGTTAATTTGAGCTCAAATTGCATATAAATCAAATGAACTACCACATATAATTACTCCCAAACTAAAACCCACAAATCACTATACTTATAGAGCACTGCAAGAGCTAATCTAGCAATGAGAGATGAAAGGACAACGTTGCTAACCTTTGTGATCACTTGGATGGATGGGGGGCCTTGAAATCTTAACAAATTTGAGCTCGACCTTTGGGGACGAACAGAGAGGAGAGGAAAGGGGAAGAACAGAGAGCTCGATCGTGGGCTGGACGAAGGGTTTATATAGGAAAACCTTTAGTCCCGGTTCATGACACAAACCGGGACTAAATGTGAGCTTCTAGTACCGGTTCGTGCCACGAACTGGGACTAAAGGGACAGGTGGGGCCCCAGCCTGACACTAGTCTGCCACCACCTCTTTAGTCCCGGTTCGTCGCACGAACCGGTACTAGAGGTTCAACACGAACCGGGACTAATGATGCCCTCCTGCCTAGCCGTTGGAACCGGCACGAATGGTCACATTAGTGCCGGTCTGTTTACAAACCGGGACTAATGTATCTCATGTAAAGTAGTTCTTCTACTAGTGACTTGTGAATATGCATGGCAAAGAAATATGAAATTTTGATGTAAATGGTCATTAATCATAACCGACAATGTTGGATGTAGGAACTAGATAGATAGTCTATTGTCTGCCAATTGCGCTATATGTTGACAGCTTGGTGCTGACTGCTAATTTAGCAAATTCTTCTCACGTTTGGTGAGTGTCGTGGCTGTGGTGCGTTGACATCGCACCAGAATCTTCGCTAGAAACGTACCCTCTACAAGTAAGACAACTTTTCATACTAGCTACAGCAAAAATACTAACGTCCAAACTAAGGTTCCACAAGTCAGACCCTTAATTAAGGCTGGTCGTCGCCAGCGGCGACTACATCGTCGTCATCGTTGTTGTCGTCGACGATGTCATGCTTCTCTCCTCCGAGGCGGGATACTCCAACTCCGAGTCGGCGGGATCCTCCTCCCCCTCCATCTTCTCCACGGCAGGGTCGTCGAAAGTGTCGTCGGGAATGGGGGCTGCCAGAGCTCACCCGAATCCTCGCTAGAAGCGGGAGGGGTTACCTTGTCGCTGGAGGTGGGATAGCCCATGGCCAAACCAGGTCCAGATTGCGCTGCATTTTTTGCACCAATAATAAGTACTTGCAAATCTCTCTGGCTATAGCTAACTTTCTAATAATTAACTATGAAATGTTTGCTAGATACTTTTCGTTACCAATATTGCTAACAAATAAACGATCATGCATGCATCACATATACGTATAGTTCATTATTTTAACAAATAAAAAATATTCTTCAAATTAACTAGCAACTCGGAACAAATTAACAATTTAATTAGATCTATAACCAGCCTTTTAATAGATACACAAATTTACTTCTAACACATACACAATTAATTTCTAACTAACATTTCCACAATTTCCCTAAATTAACTTTGCTAATAATAATTAATTATGAAACTAGCTAGCTATAACTAGAAGTTGCTACTAACTTTTTTTTACCAATATTGCTAACAAATAAACGATCATGCATGCATCATATATACATATACTTAATTATTTAATCAAATAAACAATTTGCTTCAAATTAACTAGCCACTCGGAACAAACAAATAACAATTTCATTAGCTAGATCTGTAATCAGCATTTTAATAGATACACAAATTTACTTCTAATAGATACACAATTTACTTCTAACTAACATTTCCACAATTTCAACAAATTAACTATCATTATTTGCTACACATGCAAGCACATACTAACCTATATGGAGGTCGGCCGACCCTCCTCCACGGTGCTCGCCCGACTATGGCTTCGTTGGCCGTCCAATCTACCCATCCTACTCAGCTGCACCGTTGGATCGTCACTTACATTTAAATCATTTTCACCCTGCAGTCATTTTACTGCCCAATGATGAGGATTGACGATGGTGGAGAAGCTCCAGTGGCGGCGGCGAGCTGAGAAGCTACGGCACACCGGCACGAGACGACAGAGGTGGGAGCGCCTACTTCGGGATCTGATCTGGGGGTTCGATTCCAGGGCATGGGCGTCTTCTTCCTCTATGATGTCGGGAGCGAGCCAGGGTTCCATGTCAAAAACTACTCCCGCCTCTGAACGCTAGGCGATGGGGCAAGTTGGTTGAAGCGTTAGTGGCGCCTTTGCTCGTCGCCTAGGATGGCACGTGCGCGAGCTAAAGCACGACACCGACCAACTTTGGCACCCGAGGCTTGCTTGACAGCAAGGTGAACCTCCCACTCTCCATTTCCCCTCTAGTACTTCCAATGACTGTTCAGAAAATCATCGAAGAGAGAGGCAGTAGCAGCAGACCAAAGCGAACGAAGATCAACTCATTTTTGCTATTGGCTTTTAACCTCTTGTTCTTTGTGATTCAGGTCTTTGAAGGATTAGGGCTTAGGGCAACTCGATGGCAGACATTCAGAGTTTGCTAGGTTATATATGCAAGTCCTTTTAAAATATGAAACTTCTGTGCAGTGACGAGCTTCTGCTCATCTTTATTGATTCATCTCCAGTGAAGGGGTGTGCCTTCTAATGCATTCATTTTCTCTTTCATACTGTGGGGTTCATCTTTGTTTTGTATAAAATTGGTAGGTGAAACTACTGAAAAGGAGTTAATCAGCCAATCCGCAATAAAGCATTGCATTGATTTTTTCTCCTGGTATGTGGCCTGTCATATGACCTTTATTTTTCTTATCATTGTGGAGAAATTCATGATATATGTTGGTTGGTCCTGTAGGTGCCCTGATAACAAATTCGTGCATTATCATGGTGTAAATGTTATTGTTCCTTTCCTGGAGGTTAAAAGAGCGCAACTGATTGACCATGTTTTTAATGGCCGTTCTTATTTGTAATGTTCTTGCTCCAAATCAACTATGTTGACAGGCTTCAAATGTGGTAATTTACTCTTGGATTCTTGATTACTTTGTTTATCCTTGCAAGATTTAAAATAAATCATATATCCTGATTATTCTACTCCCTGCAGCCAACCTTACCATCAAAATGAAAAACACGTACCACACAACTTGGATAGCAAATAAGTTCATCCAATTGGTAAATTGTAATAGTGGGTTGAATGGCAAGCAACTGTCCAGCTGAAACACAATAATGTGGAGAATGTTGCTTCCAGCTTTGACACATTGAAATTGATTTATCGCTTTGGCTATCTGTTTTGCTTTTAGCTATTATAGAAGATGCCATATGTACATTTATTTGGTCTGCATCACTGCACCTTTTTAAATTATACATAAAAGTACAATTTCTTTGTTATTTATTTACCAATGCAATCTCCATTAGTTTATTTTTGTTGTATGAATTGAATCCTAAAATAGCATAACTTTCTTAATGTTTCCTGATTTTTGTATTGCTTTCAGTCAGATTCAGAGTCATTTGTTCTTTTCTTATAAAGCAGAGGTGTTCAAACAACTGTACCTATTTTAGTCGGAATCATCAACAGTATTGCTTTTCTAGAACGTTCCCAAAAACAGAAACTAGCAAGATGGGCTGGCCCAAAACGTTTGCAGCGGGAAGTGCGGGGTGCGCGCGCAGTCGCTACCTAGTATTAATATTCTAAATATATATATTACAAAAAAAACTCTAAAAACTTGGAAAATGTTGAACAAGTATTTAAAAGATTTTGAACAAGTATTTGAAAAATAATGTTAATCAAGCATTCGGAAAATATTGAACATGTATTTGAAAAGTCTGAACAAGTTTTTGAAAAATTGTTAAGCAAGCATTCGGAAAATGTTGAACGTGTATAGGAAAATCCTTTATCATGTATTAAAAAAGGATGATATTTTTTATCACGTATATAAAAATGTTAATCAAGCATTTTGAAAAAGAAATGTTGAGCAAGTATTTGAAAAATGTTAATAAAGCATTAAAAAATGCCAAATGTATATAGAAAAAATGTTGAACATGTATTAAAAAATTTATGAAATGTTTTGATCATGTATATAAATATGTTAATCAACCTTAGAAAAATATTTAAAAAATATTTGAAAATTTTTATCAAGCAAAAAATGTTAAATATGTATTAAAAATGATGGTTTTCTATTATGTATATAAAAATGTTAATCAAGCATTTGAAAAAATATTTAACAAGTATTCAAAAAATGTTATTCAAGCTTATGGAAATATTAAATTAAAATATTTTATTTGGAAAATTTTAATCAAGCATTTAATAAAATGCTAAAAATGTATAGGAAAAGGTTGACCAGGTATTAGAAAATCTTAGTCTTGTTTTTGATTTTTTTATCAAGGGCTCTAAAAGATTAAAAAATATGTATAAAAAAATGATGACCATGTATACAAAAACTATTAAACTTGTATTAGATATATACCAACATTGTGCATTGAAAAACTAGGGTGGGAACCGAGAAAAACAAAGAAAATTAACAAAGTGGAAAGAAAGGAAAAAGGCATTTAAAACCGAGAAATAAACCAAGAAAAATCAAAGCAAAACAAAGAAAAAGAAAGGAGAAAACGCAATGAGAACCGTGAAAAGAATAAATAAAACCAAATAAAACATGAAGAAAAGAACAAAGAAAACTGTGAAAAATAAAGAAAAAAAAATAACCCAGAGAATCCTATGGAAAACCGGCTATATACCCCTTAAGTAGGTCGCACACCACAGGATTGCAGGACTCAACTCTTGCTAACTGGTCTGCAGTGCTAGCTATTATCTCCGAGACATGGATTGAATCCTTGTATCTCCCAAGCGGCAAACCCTATTTGACGCTCGATAGCGTCAGAACGACGTGCTTTCGATGAGGCGAGCCTCCTGCTGGGCCGGCCCACGTACGGGATTGGCGTTTGCTCTTTGATTCGTTCGCTGCTGCTTCCTTCTTTATTCCTTGCGGGTTTTTTTTCATTTTTCTTCTATATGGTTTTTTGTATCCAGTTTTTTCACTGTTTTTTGTCCGGTTTTCAGCTGTTTTGTTCCGGTTTTTTTCCTTTTTCTCTCTTTTGGTTCCTTTCTCCTTTCATCTTTTCTTTTATGTTTCCTTTTTTCTTTTCTATTTCTGTTTTTCTTCTCTTTATTGCGTATTATATAAAAATCCACCATGTATTACCAAAATCTTCATCGTATTAAGAAAATGTTCATCATATATTATGAAATAGATCACCTTTGAATTTATAAAAATGTTCATCATGTATTAAAAATGCCAATCGTATATTATGAAATTGTTCAATGTATATTTAAAAAATGTTCATTGTGTACTTAAAATTTGTTCATCGTACATTAAACAATTGTTGAACGCATACTACAAAATGTTCATTGTGTATTTAAAATTTGTTCATCGTGCATTAAACAATTGTTCAACGCATACTACAAAATTTTTATTTGTGAATTTGAAATTTGTTCAGCGTTTCCTTACAAAAAAGGTTCACTATATTTTAAAGTTTGTCCAATGTATATTATAAACAAATTAATTTTTTTTGGAAAAAAGTGAATTGCCGCTGTCTACTTTAAGACTTGCGCTACAGTACAACCGTTGTAGGTCGCTAGCTTGGCTTGCTACGCACGCTAGAATCCACCAGGAGGTTGGGAGTTCGATCCTCGCGTGCGCTTCTTTTTTTCCGCTCGAAGCGTGATAATTAGGCCGGCCCGTTTCGCGCCGCTTCAGCGAAGCCGCGAAGAACGGACGCACATGGGCGGTGTATAGGACCTCCCCTCCCAAGCGAGACATAGTCATTGCGTGCGGAATGATATTGTTTAAGTTTCTGAACGCAAATGTTACTGGGACGGCCCACGACTGGTCCCAAACTCACGGTAGCCCGCTCAGTATGCATCTAGCATATCCGGTTTTCAATTCCATTTTCTTTTCATTTTCCCTTTCTCACTAATTTTCAATTTCTCTTTTTTCTAATTTTAATTTTGTTGTGTTTTTCGTTGTTCTCATTTCGAATTCAATTTATTTCTCAAATCTGCTAACAATTTTCAAATAGCTGAACATTTTCTGAAATTCGGTTTTTTTATTAAATCGGTGCTTACTTTTTGAAATTCAAAGTTCGTTCGTCCAATTAAAAAATTTGTTAATCGAAATTAAAAAAATCATCAATTTAGAAAAATGTTTGTCAATTTTCAAAAAATGTTCTTCATATATAAAAATTGTTCATCAAATTAAAGAAGTGCTCTTCAATTCAAAAGTTTTTCATCTAATTGAAATCAATGTTCATTGAATTATCTATTTGGTTAATCAAATATAAAAATATTGATCAAATTTTAAAATATGTTCACCAAAGTTTTTTAATTGGACAATCCTCGAACCGTGATAATTAGGCCGGCCCGTTTCGTGCTGCTTCAGCGAAGCCGCGAAGAACGGAAGCACACTGGCGGTGTATAGGACCTCCCCTCCCAAGCGAGACATAGTCGTTGCGTGCAGAATGATATTGTTTAAGTTTTTGGACGCAAATGATATTGGGACGGCCCATGACTGCTCCCAAACTCACGGTAGCCCGCTCAGTATGGATCTAGCATATCCGGTTTTTCAATTCCATTTTCTTTTCATTTTTCCTTTCTCACTAATTTTCAATTTCTCTTTTTGCTAATTTTAATTTTGTTGTCTTTTTCGTTGTTTTCATTTCGAATTGAATTTATTTCTCAAATATGCTAACAATTTTCAAATAGCTGAACATTTTCTGAAATACGTTTTTTTAAATCGGTGCTTATTTTTTGAAATTCAAAGTTTGTTCGTCCAATTAAAAAATTTGTTAATCGAAATTTAAAAAATCATCAATTTAGAAAAATCTTTGTCAATTTTCAAAAAATGTTCTTCATATATAAAAATTGTTCATCAAATTTAAGAAGTGCTCTTCAATTCAAAAGTTTTTCATCTAATTGAAAACAATGTTCATTGAATTATCTATTTGGTTAATCAAATATAAAAATATTGATCAAATTTTAAAATATGTTCACCAAATTTTTTTAATTGGACTATCCTCGAACCGTGATAATTAGGCCGGCCCGTTTCGTGCTGCTTCAGCGAAGCTGCGAAGAACGGACGCACACGGGTGGTGTATAGGACCTCCCCTCCGAAGCGAGACATAGTCGTTGCGTGCAGAATGATATTGTTTAAGTTTCTGGACGCAAATGATATTGGGACGGCCCATGACTGCTCCCAAACTCACGGTAGCCCGCTCAGTATGCATCTAGCATATCCGGTTTTTCAATTCCATTTTCTTTTCATTTTTCCTTTCTCACTAATTTTCATTTTCTCTTTTTTCTAATTTTAATTTTGGTGTCTTTTTCGTTGTTTTCATTTCAAATTGAATTTATTTCTCAAATATGCTAACAATTTTCAAATAGCTGAACATTTTCTGAAATACGTTTTTTTAAATCGGTGCTTATTTTTTGAAATTCAAAGTTTGTTCTTCCAATTAAAAAATTTGTTAATAGAAATTAAAAAAATCATCAATTTCGAAAAATCTTTGTCAATTTTCAAAAAATGTTCTTCATATTTAAAAAATGTTCATCAAATTAAAGAAGTGCTCTTCAATTCAAAAGTTTTTCATCTAATTGAAAACAATGTCCATTGAATTATCTACTTGGAAAATCAAATATAAAAATATTGATCAAATTTCAAAATTTGTTCACCAAAATTTAAAAAAGTTCATTTTTTAAGAAATTTAATATTTTTATGGAATTCGTGAATATATTTTGTTTTCCGTATATTGTCTTGAAATGCATGAATATTTTGAATCGATGAATATTTTTTAATTCACAATCATTTCTAATTTTGTATAAATATAAATATTTTCAATTAAATAAAACTTTATGAATACACGAGCAATATTTCCAAAATCACGAATATTTTTTATTTCTTTGAATTAGTTCAAAATTCTTTTTTGTGCAATTTGGAACTTTTTTAAAATCCCGAGTTATTGTACAGAATAAAAAATATAACAGAAACGAAAAGAAGAAAAGGTGAAAAAACGAAATAGAAAAATATAGCGCAGCCCGCCCCGCACATATGCAGGCCCATTAGGCGGCACTGGGGAAGGAGGGTGTGCGCTGGCTCGAAGGCCCGCTCGTGGTAAGGAAAACGCGAAAAATAAAACTAACCTAATTGTGAATATTGGATCAATAGGGTACGAACCCAGCACCTCAGTGCTCACAACTTAACGCAATAACCACCAGACAATCCTAGCTCTTCTATATAGAGGTAGAAACCCGGCGCAGTTAATGTTTGCTTAGTAAAACATTAATATACAGCCAATATAAATCTCTTTGAAAAAAAGATAATGGATTTTTAGAAAAGTTCATCATTTTTTTACATAATCAATTTTGAAAAAGTTTTCACCAATCAGTTCATCGAATTTGAAAAAAGAGTTCATCCATTTTCAAAATGAGTTCATCGATTTTGAAAAGAGTTCATTGAATTTGAAGAAAAAGTTCATCGATTTGAAAAAGAGTTCATCAATTTTGAAAAAAGAGTTCATCGGTATTCAAAACGATTTCATTGATTTTGAAAAAAGTTCGTTCATTTGAGAAAGAGTTCATCAATTTTAATAAGAGTTCATTGGTTTTGAAAAAGAATTCATCAATTTTGAAAAGAGTTCATCAATTTGGAAAAGAGTGCATCCATTTCGAAAAGAGTTCATTCAAATTAGCAGAAGGAAAAAAAGAAAAGAATAAAAACCAAACAAAACCATTCCAAATAAAAACAAAAAACAAAAAATAGAACAAAACCCGTTCCGAATAAAAAATAAATAGAAAAAGGAATAGGCGTAAGAAGAAAAAGAGGAAGAAGCTATAGCTGTGTAGCTAAAGCTAGATGGTGCAGTGGTTAGCGCATCATGCCAATGACCATGAAGTCGCAGGATCGAGTGGCAACGTAGGCGTGCATATTTCCTTGTTTATGACGGAAAAAATGGAATGGGCCGAGCCCAGCTAACGCTGCTGCAGGCGCCGGTTTGCAGAAACAGCAATAACCGGCATGTACAGCGCTAAATAGGAATCGCCCTGGCTCGATGGCCGGCGCATAGCTCGCCAACACTTTAAGGCGCCCCTTGGAACCTCCTATTGCATGCCATCAGCCCGATGAACGTAACTAGCGCTCACAGCAGCATCTGGTTGTGCCGGCCCACGAACACGTAGCATGAAGAAACACAGCAAAAAGGGATCTCCACTAGGAATCGATCTCGCCATCGCGATTCTGTACAGTGAGGGTAACAACCCGACCAACTAACTGCTAGTGACTATTGACATTGTACCATTTAAATTTCTGAATTATTTGAAAACATGTTCACAGATTTCAAATGAAGTTCAACATCATGCAATAAAAAAGCTCGCATGTTGAAAAAGAAGTTCACTAAATCGAAAGAAGTTCATGTATTCAAAAAAATTCATGAATTCAAAAGAGGTTAGTGTAACAAAAAGCAACCTAGAGGTCCCAGGCTCGCCACCTCCAGCCTCGGCCTTACAGCCCTTAGGCCGCCACACTTCATCAAGAATATAAAAAGGTTGATGAGCGCTCCTTCAGGAGCCTCACAAAGATGTGACGCGCTCTCAGCCACCTGCCACGTGTCGCGCTCTGGGCATTCCCTTCAGATTTTTTTTTCGCACACGTTTTCGGCTTTTTAAAAAGTTTTTCTGTGTTTTTCGACGTTTTGGTTTTTCACCGGTCTTCCTTAGCTTTTGCGCGAAAAACGCATTTTTTTACCTCTGCGAGAGGCACGGTTTTGCTTCCGCGAAAGGTACGGTTTGCTTTTGAGAGAGGCACAACCATGCCTCTCGGAAATGAAGAAAACGCTTTTTCTGTTTTTTGTTCTTCCGCGAGAGGCACGGTTTTGCTTTCGCGAGAGGCACGCCCGTGCCTCTTAGAAATGAAAAAAAAACGTGTTTTCTGTTTTTTTTCTTCCGTCAGAGGCACGGTTTTTTCTTCCAATGTTGTCATAGGTGAACCCAGGAAAAGCAAGGATGATAGGAATGTCTTGGGGAGACATGTTGTGCTTGCCAAGCAACCCGATGGCAAGGAAGTAATCAAAATCACCATCAAGGATCCTACACTCGGGGGGCAACCACAAGTGCAAGACAATACTCATGTCAAATTTGCCAAACCCAAGAGTACAGAAGTTGGTAAGTGGAAGACGAAGAAGCTAAAGTGCAGCGTAGGAAAATTAAGCCCACTTTTGATATGTTGATATCCAAATATGCCAATCAAGCGGCCGGTTCTAGCTCTAACCCGTCATCAAATTTGTAGCGCTCAAGATCTCCTCTGAGGCAAGAATTTCAGCATCATGCAAGGCCATATGGGTCGTGGGCACCAGGACCATGGATGGCGCCACCCCCCTGGCCATACTACATGGGAGACTTCAATGGAGGACGGGGGCAACCCCCAATGGCCCTTATGCATTTCATCTGGTGTGGGTAGAACCAAGGAGGCCCATCCGTGAGAGGCTTTCTTACCTCGTACGAGGCCATTTGAACAATGGAGTCAATCGGACAATGCAATATAATTAAAAAGGGTCAGCAATCAAGTGTGGCGTGCTAAGTCACCAAGTGATGTTGCAGTCGAGTCAGGAAAAGGAAAGGAAAAAATAGATGCCGACTCACTCATCTTGGGCACCAAAACATTCACCATACAGCAGCCGACTGTGCATAACAATCCGACTGAGACGATACTTGCTATCACACCAAAACACTCGGCTAATGACCATGAAGCAAGTGCAAGCCAAGAAAAGCCAAGAGATCCTAAGTATACTCATCCAAAGTGGTGTCCTCTAGGGCTAACAAAAACACAAAAGAGGAAACTGCAGAGGTTAAGGAATCTGGAGATGGCGGAGCAAGAGGCCGAGAAGCAAAGGGACAAAAGTTTCAATGACACTCGGACCATAGTACCCACAAAACAAGTGATGCAGCTGCTTCTACGTCTATCATAGCTACTCCTACATCATCAAAGGAGGATGGTGCAACCGTTATTACATTGTCCACGACACCTATTGATTCCCCTTCACTCAGACAGATTTCAGATTTGGTGGACACGCCCGAGGAGGAAGATGATATGTTGGACTATGAGTCTACACCGATTCATGAAGGTATGGATATTAATATGGTGTATTACTTATCTGCCGAGCTTGATGTCTACTATGCAACTTGTTCTTGTAGACTTGTGTTAGGACTCCAAGCGCAGAGTTTTGTAGGACAGCGGTAATTTTCCCTCAAGTGGATGACCTAAGGTTTATCAATCCGTGGGAGGTGTAGGATGAAGATGGTCTCTCTCGAACGACCCTGCAACCAAATACAAGAAATCTCTTGTGTCCCCAACACACCCAATACAATGGCAAATTGTATAGGTGCACTAGTTCGGCGAAGAGATGGTGATAAAAGTGTAATATTGATGGTAGAAATATATTTTTATAATCTGAATAAATAAAAACAGCAAGGTAGCAAATAGTAAACTGCCACAAAAACGGTATTGCAATGCTTAAAAAAAAGGCCTAGGGTCCGTACTTTCGCTAGTGCAACCTCTCAACAATGCTAACATAGTTGGATCATATGATTATCCCTCAAAGTGCGCTAAAGAATCACTCCCGAGTTCCTATTAGCGGTGAAAAAAAGATAGGAATTATTTGTAGGGCACGAAGCTACCTCAAAGCTATTCTTTCCGTTCGATCTATTCAAGAGTTCGTACTAAAATAACACAAAGCTATTTTTTCCGTTCGATCTATCCTAGAGTTCGTACTAGAATAACACCAAAGCAAATTCATATTCATAATACTCAATCAACACAAAGAACTATAAAGAGACCCCAAAGTTTCCGTCGGAGAAAAACGTGCATCAACCCCTATGCATAGATTACCCCAATATCACCTGGGAATCCGCGAGTTGAATGCCATAACACATATCAAGTGAATCAATAGGATACCTCATTGTCACCTCAAGTATTCATATTGCAAGACATATATCATGTGTTCTCATCTCTGAATATTCAATCCGACAAGACAAAACTTTGAAGGGTAAAGATTCAATCCATCATAACAAGAGTATAGAGGGGAGAAACATCATATGATCCGACTATATTAACAAAGCCCATGATATAGATCATGAGAGAGAGAGATCAAACACATAGCTACTGGTACAAACCATCAGCCCCGAGGGTGGACTACTCCCTTCTCATCGTGGTGGCCGCCGGGATGATGAAGATGGCCACCGGAGATGATTCCCCCCCTCCGACAGGGTGCCGGATCGGGGTCTAGATTCGATCTCGTGGATACAGAGGCCTTGCGGCGGCATAACTTCTTGTCTAGGGCTACCCCGAAGGGTTTCAGAATATTTGTGAATTTATAGGGCAAAGAGGGGGTGCAGGAGGCCACCGAGGTGGGCACAACCCACCTGGGTGCGCCAGGGGGCCCTGGCGCGCCCTGGTGGGTTGTGCCCCCCTCGGGGCACCCCCAGGTGCAGCTCAGGCCCATTGGGTTCCTTATGGTCCAGAAAAAATCTCCGTAAAGTTTCGTTGCGTTTGGACTCCGTTTGATATTGATTTCCTGCGATGTAAAAAACAAGCAAAAAAACAGCAACTGGCACTGGGCACTGGGTCAATAGGTTAGTCCCAAAAATGATATAAAGTTGCCATAAAATGATTGTAAAACACCCAAGAATGATAAAATAACAGCATGAATACTTCATAAATTATAGATACGTTGGAGATGTATCATAGCTCAACTAGATTTTGGCCCTAAAAATGCAATATTCGAGAAGCCAAAAGAACTAGTGACACACAAAATGGTTGTATCTCAGAGGTCATATTAATGGCTCACTGCTCACTCAGATGCTTGTTGACGGTGGTGATGTGGTGAATCTCATGCCCTATTCGGTCTTCAAGAGATTGGGTTTGCCTGATGAAGAGTTGATAAAGACCAATATGGCGCTTAATTTACTTGAAGGCAAAGAGAAAACTCAAGCCAAAGGTGTGATGTATGTGGAGCTTACAGTCGGAAGCAAAACTTTGGCTACTATGTTCTTTATCGCTGAAGTGCAAGGTAACTACAACATTATATTAGGCCGAGAACCAATGCGTGCCTTCTACCATAAACCAGTTTTGAATTCAATTGGTTGATAATGAAGTGGAGGTCAGTCATGCGGATAACTCGGCTCGTGTTGCTTTGGTCGATGCATCAGTGGATTGGCAACATCCCAATGCTACTTGCTTGACGGTGCGCGACCTATCAGATTTTGATTTTCTTAGTGCTACAAAGAATGGTTTTGTGCCCGTTTCACTAAAGCCAGTTGGTGGAAATCGGCTTCAAAGTATGTATTTAAATGGATCCTAACTCTGAGTGGTTACAAAAGCGACTTACAGAATATCGGTCCAATGAGAACGATATGTATGAATCTATAGAAGAGTTAGATGATAGGGATAAACTTGGGCAAGGTTTTACATCGGTTGATCCATTAGAAGAAATAGATAGAGGAGATGGTTCAGTTCCTAGGCCGACATTTGTAAACAAAAATTGGGAGCCGATCATAAGGCTAAGTTGATCGAGTTGTTGAAAGAATATATTTTCTGCTTTGCATGGGAATATCATGAGATGCCAGGTTTAAGCCGAGAGCTAGTGGATCATCAGTTACCTATAAAGGCCGGTTTTAGACCTTACAAGCAATCGGCCAGAAAATTTATTCCAAAAACATATGACCGGATCAAGGAAGAGACCGGTCATTTGCTTAAAGCTAATTTTATAAGACCTTGCAGGTATGCCGAGTGGATTTATAACATTGTGCAAGTGGAGAAGAAAGGCTCCGGCATGTTGAGGGTGTGCATTGATTCCAGATATTTGAATAGAGCTACACCCAAAGATGAGTATCCCATGCCCATAGCTGGTATGCTTATTAATGACGCTTCTGGACATAAGGTCATTAGCTTTCTTGATGGTAATGCAGGGTATAACCAGATTTTTATGGCTGAAGAGGACATGTCCAAAATAGCTTTTCGATGCCCCGATTTCCTTGGTTTATTCGAGTGGACATTAATGACCTTTCGATTAAAAATGCTGGCGCCACATATCAAAGGGCTATGAATTTAATATTTCATGATTTACTCGGCGTTATACTTGAGGTCTATATTGATGATATTGTTGTCAAATCATATGCTTTTGAATCTCACTTAGTCGATATGCGTTTAGCTTTTGAAAGAATGAAAAAGTATGGACTGAAAATGAATCCTTTGGAGTGTGCCTTTGGTGTATCGGCTGGGAAGTTCTTGGGTTTCATTATTCATGAAGATGGCGTGGAGAATGATCCCAAAAAGATAGAAGCTATACAGAAAGTGGAGGCTCCAACGTGCAAGAGAGATACGCAAAAATTCCTTGGCAAAGTCAATTATTTGAGGAGATTCTAGCCAATCTGCCAGGGAAGGTTGATGTATTTACTCCTATCCTTCGGTTGAAGATTGATTTTACTTGGGGGGCAAAACAGCAAGAGGCATTTGATATGATCAAGAAATATTTGTGCACTTCTCCGGTTATGAAAGCGCCCAGGCATAGGGAGCCATTTAGGCTTTACATTGCAGTGGAGGAAGGTGTTATTGGTGTTGTTTTGACTCAAAATGCCGAAGGAAAAGAACATGCTATTAATTATTTGATCCGACGCTTATTGGACGCGGAGACAAGGTATACATTTATTGAAAAACTATGCCTATGTTTATATTATGCTTGCACGAAGTTGAGACATTATTTAGTACCTAGTGCTTGCATAGTTGCTTGTCAAACCGATGTCATTAAGTATATGTTACATAGGACAATTCTTAGTGGTAGAATTGGCAAGTGGGCTTATGCGTTAATTGAATATGATTTGGCTTATGAATCTCTAAAATCCAGAACAGGCCAAATAGTTTCTAATTTTATTGTTGAACATCAAATTGATGGCAAGCATGATATTTATATAAACCTTGTCTCAATAGCACCATAGAGATTATACTTTGATGGTTCAGTTTGTAACAATGGTCAAGGTGTTGGTACTGTTTATATGTCTCCTCATGGTGCTATTTTTGAAG
Organism: Aegilops tauschii subsp. strangulata; assembly: GCF_002575655.3. NCBI lineage: Eukaryota > Viridiplantae > Streptophyta > Magnoliopsida > Poales > Poaceae > Aegilops > Aegilops tauschii. Next base: position 646,089,035 of record NC_053041.3, on the reverse strand, counting down.
CCTCATGCAGCATAGAATATTTGTGCACCAATAATCAAGCCGAATATGAAGCATTGGTATTCGGCTTATATATGTTACTTGACATAGGTGCTACACATATTGAGGCTTTTGGTGATTCGTTATTAGTAGTCTAACAAATATCCAAAGTCTTTCAATGTTTTGACGAATCACTTAACGTTTATCTTGATAAATGTCTAGATATAATTTCTACTTTGGATTATTTTATCATTGCTCATATATCTAGACATGACAATTGGAGAGCAAATGAGTTGGCCCAACAAGCATCTGGCTATCATGTTGATCATGGCATGTTTCATATTTCTCAAAGGCCAATGTCTAGTCTTGCCAAAGTAGGGGAGGCTGATACATCCATTTTGAATCATGTTTTCTTATTAATATTTATTGCAATTTGAACTGTTATTTTACTTTATGATACAACTAGTCATTGAACCCGTGCACCTGCACGGGCTAGCAAATCTTTAATTAAAATGTACGGTATATTTATGTTGATATTTTGATTGATTAATGTTGAACAATATGTTTACCTACGGGGAAAATGATTGACCTAAATAGCTCCAGTTCATTTATTTGTATTGTCGACCCCCATATTTTTTTGAACCGATGATGTGTCACAAATGTGTGATATTTATTCTGTGTCTGCCCAAGAACCTCAAATTTATATAAAGTATGTAAAACATTAATTTTCAGAAGGTCATGATTGTATTCTTGAGCTATAGTGTTGGAAATGCGACATTCAGTTATCGAGCATATATGTGGCCATAAACATTTTATACAATTTTTAAGTCTGATGATTTTTAAGGATTGAACCGTTCATTACTATTTACATAAAATATAAATGCGTATTTATTGTTTGGAGAATATGCAAATATTCATTTTTTATTAGTGATAATGAGCAGATCCATGCACCACGTTCTATCAGAAAATATGTGATTTTCAGGCCAGATATGTTACGTCCACAAATATTGGTGTACAACTAAAAAAATGATATTGTTGTACTTAGATATTTCAATTAAACTATATCCTATTGGTGTCATGGAATTTTATTTTATTTTTTATATTATGGAATTTTTATTTGAGGTAAAGTGGGGATTATAGCTATTTTCTTTGGCAACACAAATATGCATATTCATATATTGAACACATAATTTTGTTTGTGTGTGGGTGTGTCACATCTTTTTCATGGAAAATGGACATAAGGCTTACTTTTGTTACTTTGCGTGTTAGTATACCTTTTACTACCTTGCGCGAGTATACTTGTATGGGAATTTCAGCATATAACCCTTTTAATCTTTATTTATCCTGATTCTGACAAAGATGGAGACATATATGTGTAGGTACATCTTGCGTCAAAGTATTGGCAAAATCCATGCATGTACACAAATCATATGAACTAAGGCACACGTAGAGTAATATCAAATCTACCTTTGATTGTATCTTGAAGAAATATGCATCCTGCATCTACATGTAGACAAAATATGCTCTTGGAGATACATACTCGCGGCTGCCGGCCAATCTTCGCCAGTCTCCTGGTATGAGCCTCTGACCAGTCCACCTTGTCCAGCACAAAGCGCTCATGAACACCTTGGGTCGGCGACCCCCATGTAGTTTTATTTCGCATACGGTCTTTAGGTTTCCATGTTTTTAAAGTACATGCCTAGTTAGTGTTTTTATTTTCATGGAGATCACCTATCAGGACCGTAAAAATCCATACATCTACGTCTTATTTCCCTCTAAGAACCGGGAACATCGACACGTCTGCTTCTTGAATAATCGACATTAAATAAGAATTCTAACTTTACAATCACTATTGTTGATTGCTAAGAACACAAAAATTTCGGTCAAACCTCAAATCTCTGGGCATACGTAGTTGATTGGAGGCTGGAATAGAAATTAGGTAGATCAAGACAGAAAATGATGCTTACCGGGTTCACTATCCGTCAAAAAAATTAGAAGAAGATGAGATTATCCATCAAGTATTTGTAGCCATAGTCAATCCATGTGGCCACTGGGGAACCGACTAAGAGTAGACATCTCCTTTGAATGGGTTTTGCTACCGTCAGATTTGAATACATGGGTCCGAAGTAAGATCAATTGTTGCAGACATGCGTGGAGACACATGGACACAGGCAGCGACTTCTCTGTAGCTTCCACCGGCCAATCAACTGGAAGCAAGATTTCACGATCAGATTTGTTTCTTCCTTTTTATATTACGGCGAGATGTGGAAAGCAACCATATGAGTTTTATTCCCTTGGTTTTTGCTATTACGTAAAGGAAAGAGAGGAGTCCATCTCACGTACAATTGGTGGATTGGGCATTATTTTATCTTACCACTAGTAGAAAACAGGGCTTTGGTTGGGGCCTGGCCAGCCCATTAGTCCCGGTTCTGCACGAACCGGGACCCATGGGGGCATGCGTCCCGGTTCGTGCGTCCAGGGGGCCGGCCGGGCCTCAGGAGGCATTTGTCCCGGTTCGTGTGGACACATTTGTCCCGGTTCTAGGCATGAACCGGGACCAATGGTCCTCGCTCCTGGCCCACATCCATTGGTCCCGGTTCGTGCCTAGAACCGGAACAGAAGGGTGACATTTGGTCCCGGTTCCAGCCACGAACCGGGACCAATGAGGTGGCTATATATACCCCCTCGCCGGCGAGCAGAGCACTCCACACTGCTCTGTTTTTTGTGGCCGGCGAGGGGAGAGCTTTGTGGTGCTCTAGCTCACCTCCTATGCACATGAGGTGTTTGATGAAATGGCCGAGCCACACTAGTTAAGCTTTCTCCTCTCGAAACTCGACCTCCGAGCTTCATTTTTTCCGGAGAAAAGTATGTTTTTGGTCCCTCAAGTTCCCACAAAGTATAGACTTGGTCCCTCAAGATTTTTTGGTATACATTTGGTCCCTCAAGTCTCAAAACCGGATAAGTTTGGTCCGAAACCAGATTTTGAGCACGTTGACCGGTTTTGACCGCCACAAAACCGCCTGATGAACAGTAATTTAAAAAGAAACTTCAAAAAAATCTGAAATTTTTTGGGGTCGAATATGCTTACATGCGCAAGATGGGAACAAAATTTCGGGCTCTTTCAGCACTCGAGGAGCTCGTGGCAAAAAAACAAAAATATCTGCCTAATGAATAATAAATTAAAAATATCAAAACAAAATCAAAAATTCTGAAATTTTTTGGGGTCCAATATGCTTACGTGCGCAAGGTGCGACCAAAATTTTGTCATGAAATGACATCGGACGGGCTCTAGTAAAATTTTGTCATTTTTTGAAGTTTTTTTTAATATAGTATTCATCGAGTGGTTTTGTGGCGGTCAAACCCGGTCAACGTGCTCAAAATCTGGTTTAGGACCAAACTTATCCGGTTTTGAGAATTGAGGGACCAAATGTATATCAAAAAATCTTGAGGGACCAAGTCTATACTTTGTGGGAACTTGAGGGACCAAAAACATACTTTTCTCTTTTTTCCGAGATTTGTCTAGGTTTAGCGGTCCGTCACGTCCCGTCCCCGTCTTCACCGCCATCGGTTGCCCGCGCCGATCTCGTCGCCGGAACAAACATGGTGAGCCTCTTGTTCTTCTTTCTGAAAGAAAAAAAAATTCTTACTTTAGATAGATACTTGTCTAATTTTCTTACTTTTATTATTGCTTGTTATTATATAGTGCGGTGGTTTTGGTATCCGCCCCCGTCGGCCCTCGTCCTGTCTATGATTCGGATGTGGTATATATTATCTTTTTATAACTATTTGGTTCATTTATTGTTTATGACAATTATGCCGACCAATGTGACATAGATTTTATTTATGTAGGAGGTAGTTGAACCGGAAATTCCAACTGACCCTATTGTCGAGAGGTTAAATTTAGTTGAAGAAGAAAACAATTACTTGAAGGAAAAAATAAAAAAATTGAGGAGGAGAAGATGATATTGGAGTTGCATGTTGCAGATGTCGTCGATAATCACAAGATCAAGATGGATGCAATGCGGTTGAAGATTAGAAAGATTAGAAAATATGCCATTCATACCGAGGCTTGGTATCATTATGCCGTTGGATCAATTGTTACCTTGGTTGTGCTTATGATCGCATTTTTGTTGCATTGAAAGGTTTTACATAGTTCCAATGTATGGTTTAACTAGATGCTCTGGAGAGCTATATGTTGTTCAATGAGAACTATGTATGTACTTTGTTTTTAATGTGATGACGAACTTCTATTAATTTGGTCACTTATCTATCCATGTGAATCTGTAATGGTTTTTGACACACATAATTATATATAATGCACGCAGTGCATCCAGTTTTTGCCGTAACCCTCTTAACTTTCTAGCACATGCTATGTGGGTGAAATGATGATACCATGCTAACTTTTAACCTTTTTAGAGTTCATCTGTAGTGCTTTTCAATTTCAGGGCCATTTAGCTAAAAAAAACCAGTAAATGCATGAAACATAACAAATGAAGTCAGAAAGGGTTGAAAATTGATGATGTGGCTTCGAATGGTGCATTTTGAACACACTAAAAGTCTGGAGTTCAAATAAATTCAAAAAAATGAAATTCCTTTGTAACAGATGAGTTTTCGCCCGAAACCCTGATACTTCGAAAGAGATTGTCCATTTTGTACACGAAGTGCATCCAGTTTTTCCCGTAACCCTATCAACTTTTTAGCACATGCTATGTGGGTGAAATGATGATACCATGCCAACTTTCAACCTTTTCAGAGTTCATTTGTAGTGCTTTTCAATTTCAAGGTCATTTAGCTCAAAAAATCAGTAAATGCATGAAAAATAACAAATGAAGTCAGAAAGGGTTGAAAATTGATGATGTGGCTTTGAATGGTGCATTTTGAACACACAAAAAGTCTGGAGTTCAAATAAATTCAAAAAAATGAAATCCCTTTGTAACAGATGAGTTTTCGTCCGAAACCCTGATACTTCGAAAGAGATTGTCCATTTTGTACACGAAGTGCATCCAATTTTTCCCATAACCCTCTCAACTTTTTAGCACATGCTATGTGGGTGAAATGATGATACCATGCCAACTTTCAACCTTTTCAGAGTTCATTTGTAGTGCTTTTCAATTTCAGGGTCATTTAGCTCAAAAAAATCAGTAAATGCATGAAAAATAACAAATGAAGTCAGAAAGGGTTGAAAATTGATGATGTGGCTTTGAATGGTGCATTTTGAACACACAAGAAGTCTGGAGTTCAAATAAGTTCAAAAAAAATGAAATCCCTTTGTAACAGATGAGTTTTGGTCCAAAACCCTGATACTTCGAAAGAGATTGTCCATTTTGTACATGAAGTGCATCCAGTTTTCCCCGTAACCCTCTCAACTTTTTAGCACATGCTATGTGGGTGAAATGATGATACCATGCAAACTGTTAACCTTTTCAGAGTTCATTTGTAGTGCTTTTCAATTTCAGGGTCATTTAGCTCAAAAAATCAGTAAATGCATGAAAAATAACAAATGAAGTCAGAAAGGGTTGAAAATTGATGATGTGGCTTTGAATGGTGCATTTTGAACACACAAAAAGTCTGGAGTTCAAATAAGTTCAAAAAAATGAAATCCCTTTGTAACAGATGAGTTTTCGTCCAAAACCCTGATACTTCGAAAGAGATTGTCCATTTTGTACACGAAGTGCATCCAGTTTTTCCCGTAACCCTCTCAACTTTTTAGCACATGCTATGTGGGTGAAATGATGATACCATGCCAACTTTCAACCTTTTCAGAGTTCATCTGTAGTGCTTTTCAATTTCAGGGTCATTTAGCTCAAAGAATGAACTAATATAAAAAAGAATAAACTAATAGCAAAAAAATGAACTAATAGCTAAAAGAATGAACTAAAAATAATAAATTAAAATATTTTGTTATGATCAACTGAAACAAAACTATAATATTCTTCAATAGCAAAAAGAAAATCAACTATTTTTTTATAAAACTCTAATAGCAAAAGGAATCAACTAAAAAGCTTTTATAAACCTCTAGTATTTTTTAAACTAAAGTTATATAAAATTTATGCAACTAAAATTATCAAAACATGAAAAGCAGAAAGAATTATCATAAAGAATTTTTTGTTAGAAACTTTAGTAGCAAAAAGAATTTTCATAAAGATTTTTTTGATAGAAACTAAAATAACAAAATCTGTTTTTGAATATAATGATAAAATGAAGTAATATTAAATAGCAGGAAAAGGAATCACTCAAAATGTATTTTTATAGTGAAGTTATTCACAAACTAGTGATTCACACAAATTTCAAAGAATTCAAATTTAAACTATTCAAATTTGGAAACTAATGGCACTAACAAAAAGTTTATAATTATTCTGACCTAAAAGAAAAAAGAAGAAAAAATAAAGCAAAAAATCAAAAGAAAATAAATAATTCAAAAAACAAAAAAATACTGGAAAATAAAATAAAAAAATGCCGCCTAATGGGCCACACGGCCTGCATACGACTAGAAACCCATCTGTACATGGGCCAGGATGCAGGCTCGCTGGCCCAATAGGCCCAACCTGACAGTGACAAGGGTAGGCAAGTACTGCCTGCATATTAGAGAGGAGCTCAGCACCTAAGCCGCAATGCAGCTTATAAACAGGTGATGAGCTCTCTCAGCTAGCGAGGTGGGACTAAACTCCCACCACACCACCGCTGTGCCACCCTTTGGTCCCGGTTGGTGGCATGAACCGGGACCAATGCCCACCTTTGGTCCCGGTTCGTGCCACCAACCGGGACCAAAGGTCTCTTTTCAGCAGTCCAAAGGGCGGGAAACAGAGACCTTTGGTCCCAGTTGGTGCCACCAACCAGGACCAATGCCCACCTTTGGTCCTGGTTAGTGGGATGAACCGGTACGAATACCCCCTTTGGTCCCGGTTCGTGCCACCAACCGGGACCAAAGGTCTCTGTTTCCCGCCCTTTGGGCTGCTCAAAAGAGACCTTTGGTCCCGGTTGGTGGCACGAACCGGGACCAAAGGGGGTATTCGTCCCGGTTGGTGCCACGAACCGGGACCAATGCTGTGGGTATATAACCAACACTTAGCAGTTTCTCCAAAATCCATCACTTTGTTCTCCGCCCGACGCCCCTGCTCCTCGTCACCGTCGCCACCGAGCCCCGCCCCGACGCCGTCAGGCTGGTCCACCTCGCCGTCACCGCCGCTGCTGACACCATCTGCCCCAACGTCGGCGCCGCTCCCCGCGCCCCTGCGCCCGCCCCGACGCCGCCCGCCGTGCCCCGCCACCCCTGTGAGCACCTGCCTCGCGCCCCTGCCCTGCCTCGCTCCCGCACCCCTGCCCTGCCTCGCGTACCTGCGCCCCTGCCCTGCCCCGCCGGCGGCGCCGCCGCCGCCATGCCCCTCTGCCCGGCCGACCCCTAGCTTTCCTTTATTTATGTTTGTTGTATATATATATATATATGCTATTTGTTTAGATGTTCTTATATGCTGTTTTCAGATGTTTTTAGTTGTTCATAAAAGAAATTAAGATGTAGGTATGTATGTGTGAGGGATCATATATGTATTTTTTTAGATGTTCTTATATTCTGTTTTCAGATGTTTTTTGTATGTATGTACGTATGAGGGATCATATATGTATTTTTTAGATGTATTTTTTGTATGTATGTATGTATGAGGGATCATAGATGTACTTTTCAAAATTTTCTATCGTACATAGACTGATTTTAGACCACGGGAGCACCCCCCCTATCGTTGCAAAAGTGCTAAGTGATATTAAGAAGGAAGAAGAAGAAAAAGAAGGAGAGGAAAAAGGAAAATAAGAAGAGGAAGGAGAAGAAGAGGAGAGGAAGAAGAGGAGAAATAAATAAGAAGAGGAAAAAAGAAGAAAAAGAAGAGGAGAAGAAGCAAGGAATAGAGGAGAAGAAGAAAAAAATAGAAAATATTCTATTTTTTCTTCTTCTCCTCTATTCCTTTCTTCTTCTCCTCTTTTTTCTTCTTCTTTTTTTTCTTCGATCTTCTCCTCTATTCCTTTCTTCTTCTCCTCTTTTTTCTTCTTCTTCGTCTTCTTATTTTTTATCGGGTATGTCGTTGTCGATATACCCCCTCCCCGATAACTTTAACATGAGGGGGGTCTATATACCCCCTCCCGATAACTTCGACATGGGGGGGGGGGGGGAGGGGGTCGACGAGGGTTCGAGGGGGCGAGGGTCGGGAACTAGCTAGGTTAGAGGGTCGAGGGTCGCCGAGGGTTCGAGGGTCGAGGGGTCAAGGGTCGAGGGTTCGAGGGTCGTCGAGGGGCCGAGGGTCGCGGATCGAGGGTTCGAGGGTCGAGGGTCGAGGGTTTGAGGGTCGTCGAGGGGCCGAGGGGTCGAGAGGTTGCCTAGCTAGTGTCAAAGTATTGAAGAAATCCATGGCTTTTGCATATGAACCCTTGAAGCGTTGCCGAGGCCACCCAAATTTACCAAGTTAAAAGAGCGTTGTCGTCGAGGCCACCCCGAACCCTTGAAGCGTTGCCGAGGCCACCCCAAACCCTAGAGAAGCGTCGAGGCCACTAATATGATTCCTTGTTGTGATTAGGTAGCTAGGTCTACGTTTGCCACTAATATATCCACCTGCTATCATGTTTGTATAATAATTGCCATGTTGTAATATTTGCATAAACAATGGAGCACGGACGAGACGAGGTAGCAGAAGAGGTGTTGGGGGACATAATCTTAGCCGGAGGTGATGTCTTGTCGTATCTTAACGACAATGATGGTCTGGAAGGACAGGGTGAAGAAGCAGGCTACGGTGATCGAACAATGGAGGAGGAAAGACATGATTATGATGGCTCCGGTGACCAAATGCCGGTGCAAGAAGGAGACCGTGATGACCACTCCGGTGACCGAACAGAGTCCGGCCAGGTATATATATTAATTAAGCCTGTGCTGACTAGCTAACTGATGCATTCATTGTTTTGGTATGTACACATATTAACTCTCGTCTTTCTTCTTTTTTCTAGCCCTCCGAATCGAGCACAACTTCAGTAAAGAAATGAGGCCCGAAGAAAATGTTGCGCTCGGATGAAAGGTTTGAGATCACAGCAATCGCGCGCGATGGCCAACCGATTGAACCCATCTAGACAAAGGAAGCATTTGCTGCTCAGTGCGGGGTTCTTGTTAGGGACAAGATCCCGATCAGCATCCACCAATGGTTTAAGCCTAAGAAGGAAGACCCTGAGGTGTCTTATGTCAACGATATGCAGAAAGATGATCTTTGGACCGCTCTGAAGGCAAATTTCACCCTACCGCCAGAGGAGGATCCGGAGAAGCCAGTTAAAGAGCAATTGATCAAGTCTCATGCTCTTAAGAAGATGGCAGATCTATTCAGGAGGTGGAAGAATGAGCTAAAAACAACGTTTGTCGACAAAGAAGAGACACCAGAATTCACCGGCCGGTATGAGAAGATCAAAGAATACTGGGACGCATTTGTGTCCCACAAGACATCGGAGAAGAGTAAGAAGATGTCAGCGAGAAACAAGATAAATGCTGTGAAGAAGGAGCATCACCATCGCATGGGGTCAGGTGGCTACCTCAAAGCCCAGCCGTTGTGGGCCAAGGCTGAGAATGACTTGCTTGATAAAGGGGTCAAACCAGAGACATTAAACTGGCCAGACCGTTGCCGGACTTGGTTCTTCGGGGTTGGCGGAACCTTGGACCCTGTAACAGGGAAGTGTGTTTGGACGAACGAGCAACTACGAATACCCGTCACGAAGCTTCAGGACTATATCGCCGCATCGCAGCAAGGGACGTTCGTTCCAGACAGAGAGAACGACGAGCTCACAATGGCCCTCGGGAATCCTGAGCACCCTGGCCGGACACGAGGCACGCCAGGCTCCGTTCCATGGAAGGCTGGGTTTCCAGACATAGGCGGTTACAAATGCCAGGAGAGGAGGAAGAAAGTGGAGCAGACCCAACTGCAGGCGCTGCACGCAAGGGTACAAGCGATAGAGGAACGAGAAGCAGTTCGCAGCAAGCGACCTGCCGAAGCTACTCTCGAAGCTACCCCGCCATCTCAGCGGAGAAGCAGCGTGGCTTCCACCGAGCTGCTTCAGCTGGAGCCTGTCTTCACGGCTCCTGCTAGCTACCCTGTGAATGCTATCACGGAGTCTCAACATTGCCACCATATGACGCAATGGCAGAACTTGAAAGTCAAGGCAGCTGTCGGCTCTGTTCGACCTCCTGAACCCGACGCAACTTTTCATTGTCGTCCAATTCCAGAAGGATATGCTAGGGTGACGGTGGACGAAATAACGGAGGGATTTGAGGACCTCGAGCTTGACCACCCTACCGGTGAAGGGGAGACTCGGCTGGGTTCTGCTCTAAAGACTACATGCCTATGGTGGAAGGAGCTCATCAACCTTCCGAACTGGACGCCTCCCACTCCTCCTCCTCCTCCGGCGAGTCAGGGCACTCCGCCTCCTCCTCCGGCGAGTGATCAGGGCAATCAGCCTCCTTCTCCAGCGCGTGGCTGCACTCCGCCTCCTTCTCCGCCTGCGCCGGCGCGCCCGAGCAGCCAGCCTCCTCCTTCTCCGCCTCGTCAGCAAGGGCGGAACAGACCCGCCGCCGCTTCGGCTGCTCCGGCGCGTCGCTGATACGTCTCCAATGTATCCATAATTTATGAAGTATTCATGCTATTATACTATCTGTTTTGGATGTTTATGAGCTTTACTAAACACTTTTATACTATTTTTGGGACTAACCTATCAACCGGAGGCCCAGCCCAAATTGTTGTTTTCTTGCCTATTTCAGTGTTTCGAAGAAAAGGAATATCAAACGGAGTCCAAACGGAATGAAACCTTCGGGAGAGTTATTTTTGGAACGGAAGCAATCCAGGAGACTTGGAGTAGACGTCAGGGAAGCTTCGAGGAAGCCACGAGGCAGGGAGGCGCGCCCTACCCCTGGGCGCGCCCCCACCCTCGTGGGCCCCTCGTGGCTCCCCTGACCGACTTCTTTCGCCTATATATGTCCATATACCCTAAAAACATCAGAGAACAAAATAGATCGGGAGTTCCGCCGCTGCAAGCCTCTGTAGCCACCAAAAACCAATTGGGACCCTGTTCCGGCACCCTACCGGAGGGGGAATCCCTCACCGGTGGCCATCTTCATCATCCTGGCGCTCTCCATGACGAGGAGGGAGTAGTTCAGCCTCGGGGCTGCGGGTATGTACCAGTAGCTATGTGTTTGATCTCTCTCTCTCTCTCTCTCTCTCTCTCTCTCTCTCTCTCTCGTGTTCTTGAGATGGTACGATCTTGATGTATCGCGAGCTTTGCTATTATAGTGGGATCTTATGATGTTTCTCCCCCTCTACTCTCTTGTAATGGATTGAGTTTTCCCTTTGAAGTGATCTTATCGGATTGAGTCTTTAAGGATTTGTGAACACTTTATGTATGTCTTGCATGTGCTTATCTGTGGTGACAATGGGATATTCACGTGATCCACTTGATGTATGTTTTGGTGATCAACTTGCGGGTTCCGCTCGTGAACTTATGCATAGGGGTTGGCACACGTTTTCGTCTTGACTCTCCGGTAGAGACTTTGGGGCACTCTTTGAAGTTCTATGTGTTGGTTGATTAGATGAATCTGAGATTGTTTGATGCATATCGTATAATCATACCCATGGATACTTGAGGTGACATTGGAGTATCTAGGTGACATTAGGGTTTTGGTTGGTTTGTGTCTTAAGGTGTTATTCTAGTACGAACTCTATGATAGATCGATCCGAAAGAATAACTTTGAGGTGGTTTCAGACCCTACAATAATCTCTTCATTTGTTCTCCGCTATTAGTGACTTTTGGGTGACTCTTTGTTGCATGTTGAGGGATAGTTATATGATCCAATTATGTTATTATTGTTGAGAGAACTTGCACTAGTGAAAGTATGAACCCTAGGCCTTGTTTCAAAGCATTGCAATACCATTTGTGCTCACTTTTATCACTAGTTACCTTGTTGTTTTTATATTTCAGATTACAAAAACCTATATCTACCATCCATATTGCACTTGTATCACCATCTCTTCGCCGAACTAGTGCACCTATACAATTTACCATTGTATTGGGTGTGTTGGGAACACAAGAGACTCTTTGTTATTTGGTTGCAGGGTTGTTTGAGAGAGACCATCTTCAACCTACGTCTCCCACGGATTGATAAACCTTAGGTCATCCACTTGAGGGAAATTTTCTACTGTCCTACAAACCTCTGCACTTGGAGGCCCAACAACGTCTACAATAAGAAGGTTTTGTAGTAGACATCAAGCAGTTTCTGGCACCGTTGCCGGGGTGGTGAGTGCTTGAAGGTATATCTTTAGATCTTGCAATTGAATATTTTAGTTTCTTGTTTTATCTCTAGTTTAATTTATAAAAGAAAACTACAAAAAAATGGAATTGAGTTTGCCTCATACGCTTCATCTTTTTAATATCTTTCGTGAGAATGATGGAAAGGAAAATTGTGCTCAAATGATAGAAGAAGAAGTCTATAAAATGTTTGGCACTAAATCTTTGAATGATGAGCATGATTGCAATGTTGTTAGTATGAACTCCTTGAATATCCATAGTACTAATGATGATTGCACCAGTCATGATGAAAATGTCTCTTATAAGCATGTCAATTTCTGTGGAGTGCATAGAGCTTGCAAGTACACACCAAATAGGGAAAATAGATTTTGCAAGAGGCATAAGTATTTGGAAACTAAATGGTTGCAAGAAAGGCTAGATGTTTATGCTGAGAATTTAAACTTGCTTTACCGTCCTTGTGAACTTCGCAATGAACGGGATCATTTCAATACCCAATGAAAATTGTTTCATGATCGTATCATGTCCAAAAATTGTGATGACTTGATTTCCCTTGCAAATCATAATGAACTTAGTTTGCTTTTGGGTTATGAAGAAACGAAACGTATAACTAAGGATCTTCCAGAATTTGTCCTTGATAAAGTTCTTGATTTTGATCTAGAAGAAATGTTTATGTATTGTGCGGTGAATTGCATTGAAAATCCTTATATTGCCAATTACATAAAGAAAAGAAAACAAATAGAAGATGAAGAGAAATACTAATGAAAGGGAAGAGACTTCCCAATATCCTCCTATTATTTCTTATGATGAATCAGGTAACGAGGAGGAGCTTTCTATTCAACTAATCTCATTAATAAGGAGCTCAAAAAGAGGGTTAAACCCACACATGATGTGAAGAAGAAAAAGAAAAGACGGAGAAGCAAAGGTAGAAAGGTATCCCTCCCAAATGATGTTGCTCATATTACTCATTGTGATGATGATAATTGCTATACTATTGGTGCTATCCATACTATTAATGATGAGAGTGATTATGCTTATGATATGAAAAGGCCCAAGCTTGGGGATGCTATGTTTGATGAGAATGACATGTTTGAGAATATATTTTCTGCAATTAATGTTTGTCCCAAGCTTGGGGATGCTATGTTTAATGAAGATGATATTTTTAGCCTCCCATGTTTTGATGAGCAAATTTGTTATGATGATAGCATGCCTCCTACTTATGATGACTATATTGATGAAAGTGGGTTTGGAAGAGTGTCAACTTTAGGAAGTAATGATCCCACTATTTTGGAGGATGTTGAATCTTATTGTGACAATTATGAAAGTGGATTTGGAGAGGTCATGACTTTATTTAGTAATGATTCCACTATCTTGGAAGAGCGATTATGATGAGAACAAAGTTGCTACCTATGATGATTATTGTGATGATACTTATGCTATAAAGAGTAGTGATGATTATATTTATAAAACTTGTCATGATTATAATTACCCATTTTCTGAACATTACTCTTTTAATGTGGAAACAATTTATAGTATTCGAGTTTCTTATGATACTCCCACTATTCTGAATGAGAAGAATTTTGCTTATGTGGAGAGTAATAAAATTTCTATGCTTGTAGATCATGAAAAGAATGCTTTAGGTGCTGGTTATATTGTTGAATTCATTCATGATGCTACTGAAAATTATTATGAGGGAGGAACATATGCTTGTAGGAATTGCAATAATATCAAGTTTCCTCTCTATGTGCTTAAAGTTTTGAAGTTATGCTTGTTTTGCCTTCCTATGCTAGTTGATTATTGTTCCCATAAGTTGTTTGCTCACAAAATCCCTATGCATAGGAAGTGGGTTAGACTTAAATGTGCTAGTCATATTTTTCATGATGCTCTCTTTATGTTTCAATTCTTATCTTTTATGTGAGCGTCAATGAAATCATCATGCCTAGCTAGGGGCGTTAAACGTTAGTGCTTGTTGGGAGACAACCCAATTTTATTTTTGTTCTTTACTTTTCGCTCCTGTTTAGTAATAAATAATTCATCTAGCCTGTGGTTAGATGTGGTTTTATGTTTTAATTAGTGTTTGTGCCAAGTAGAACCTTTGGGAAGACTTGGGTGAAGTCTTTATGATCTTGCTGTAAAAAACAGAAACTTTAGCGCTCACGAGATTAGCTGCTATTTTTTACTGGAGAGTGATTTTAGGTTGATTCTTTTTGCAGATGATTAATAGACAAATTACTCATGTCCAAAAATTTATTTTAGAATTTTTGGAGTTCCAGAAGTATACGTTTGATACAGATTACTACAGACTGTTCTGTTTTTGACATATTCTGTTTTCTATGTGTTGTTTGCTTATTTTGATGAATCTATGAGTAGTATCGGAGGGTATGAACCATAGAGAAGTTGGAATACAGTAGATATTACACCAATATGAATTTATAATGAGTTCACAACAGTACCTAAGTGGTGATTTATTTTCTTATACTAACGGAGCTTATGAGTTTTCTGTTAAGTTTTGTGTTGTGAAGTTTTCAAGTTTTGGGTAAAGATTTGATGGACTATGGAATAAGGAGTGGCAAGAGCCTAAGATTGGGATGCCCAAGGCACCCCAAGGTAATATTGAAGGACAACCAAGAGCCTAAGCTTGGGGATGCCCCGGAAGGCATCCCCTCTTTCGTCTTCGTTCATCGGTAACTTTACTTGGAGCTATATTTTTATTCACCACATGATATGTGTTTTGCTTGGAGTGTCATTTTATTTTGTTTTGCTTGCTTTTTGAATAAAATATCAAGATCTTACATTATTAAATGGAAGATTCTTCACATAGCTAAATAATTATTTAACTACTCATTGATCTTCATTTATATCTTTTTGGAGTAGTTTGTCATTTACTCATGTGCTTCACTTATATCCTATGAGTAAATAGTTGAATGAATTGAAATAGTAAATCTATATATGTTTCATATGCTTATCCCATGGGGAGTAATGACTTCACATATAAGAAGTAGAGGTGGTAAATTTATTGAAGGTTAGCAAACATTGTATTGATCACTTGAACAATTCATGAAAGAATATTCAGGGAAGAGAGATTTCACATATAAATATACTATCTTGGACATCTTTTGTAATTGTGAGCACTCATTAAAATATGACATGCTAAAAGGTTGATGTTGGACAAGGAAGACAATGTAATGGATTATGTTTTCTTATATCCGAAATAAAGTATATTGTCATGGATCATTCAACATGCTGAGCTTGCCTTCCCCCTCATGCTAGCCAAATTCTTTGCACCAAGTAGAGATACTACTTGTGCTTCCAAACATCTCTTAAACCAGTAGTGCCATTAGAGTCCACCATACCTACCTATGGATTGAGTAAGATCCTTCAAGTAAGTTGTCATCGGTGCATGCAATAAAAATTGCTCTCTAAATATGTATGATCTATTAGTGTGGAGAAAATAAGCTTTATACGATCTTGTGATGTGGAAGCAATAAAAGTGACGGACTGCATAATAAAGGTCCCTATCACAAGTGGCAATATAAAGTGACGTTCTTTCACATTAAGATTTTATGCATCCAACTATAAAAGTGCATGACAACCTCTGCTTCCCTCTGCGAAGGGCCTATCTTTTATTCTTGTCTTATACCTTATGCAAGAGTCTTGGTGATCTTCACCTTTCCTTTTTTATATTTTATCCTTTGGCAGGCACATTGTGTTGGAAAGATCGTGATATATATATATCCAATTGGATGTGAGGCATCATGAACTATTATTGTTGACATTACCCTTGAGGTAAAAGGTTGGGAGGCGAATCTATAAGCCCCTATCTTTCTCTGTGTCTGATTAAAACTTTGAACCCATAAATATCGCGTGAGTGTTAGCAATTGTGAAAGACTAAATGATAGTTGAGTATGTGAAGTCTGCTGAATCAAAGCTCTGACATAGACTCTTCCTGAAAATAAGATGAATTGTAATTGTTTGATGACTAATAACATGGTTTGTTAGTTTTCAAGAAAGTTTATGATCTATACTTTAACATGTGAATAGTTTGTTACTTGATCATGAAAAGTTTTATGAGATGAGCTACTGTTATGACATATGATGATGCTAGAAAAGGTGATTGAAATTATCATTGATCAAACTTGTGCACCTGCTAGCATTCACACTTCATAAATTATTTCTTTTATCATTTACCTACTCGAGGATGAGCAGGAATTAAGCTTGGGGATGCTGATACGTCTCCAATGTATCTATAATTTATGAAGTATTCATGCTATTATATTATCTGTTTTGGATGTTTATGAGCTTTACTAAACACTTTTATATTATTTTTGGGACTAACCTATCAACCGGAGGCCCAGCCCAAATTGTTGTTTTCTTGCCTATTTCAGTGTTTCGAAGAAAAGGAATATCAAACGGAGTCCAAACGGAATGAAACCTTCGGGAGAGTTATTTTTGGAACGGAAGCAATCCAGGAGACTTGGAGTAGACGTCAGGGAAGCTTCGAGGAAGCCACGAGGCAGGGAGGCGCGCCCTACCCCCCTGGGCGCGCCCCCACCCTCGTGGGCCCCTCATGGCTCCCCTGACCGACTTCTTTCACGTATATATGTCCATATACCCTAAAACATCAGAGAACAAAATAGATCGGGAGTTCCGCCGCCGCAAGCCTCTGTAGCCACCAAAAAGCAATCGGGGCCCTGTTCCGGCACCCTGTCGGAGGGGGAATCCCTCATCGGTGGCCATCTTCATCATCCCGGCGCTCTCCATGACGAGATGGGAGTAGTTCACCCTCGGGGCCGAGGGTATGTACCAGTAGCTATGTGTTTGATCTCTCTCTCTCTCTCTCGTGTTCTTGAGATGGTACGATCTTGATGTATCGCGAGCTTTGCTATTATAGTTGGATCTTATGATGTTTCTCCCCCTCTACTCTCTTTTAATGGATTGAGTGTTCCCTTTGAAGTGATCTTATCGGATTGAGTCTTTAAGGATTTGAGAACAATTTATGTATGTCTTGCATGTGCTTATCTGTGGTGACAATGGGATATTCATGTGATCCACTTGATGTATGTTTTGGTGATCAACTTGCGGGTTCCGCTCGTGAACTTATGCATAGCGGTTGGCACACGTTTTCGTCTTGACTCTCCGGTAGAAACTTTGGGGCACTCTTTGAAGTTCTATGTGTTGGTTGAAAAGATGAATCTGAGATTGTTTGATGCATATCGCATAATCATACCCACGGATACTTGAGGTGACATTGGAGTATCTAGGTGACATTAGGGTTTTGGTTTATTTGTGTCTTAAGGTGTTATTCTAGTACAAACTCTATGATAGATCAATCCGAAAGAATAACTTTGAGGTGGTTTCATACCCTACAATAATCTCTTCGTTTGTTCTCCACTATTAGTGACTTTGGGGTGACTCTTTGTTGCATGTTGAGGGATAGTTATATGATCCAATTATGTTATTATTGTTGAGAGAACTTGCACTAGTGAAAGTATGAACCCTAGGCCTTGTTTCAAAGCATTGCAATACCGTTTGTGCTCACTTTTATCATTAGTTACCTTGCTGTTTTTATATTTTCAGATTACAAAAACCTATATCTACCATCCATATTGCACTTGTATCACCATCTCTTCGCCGAACTAGTGCACCTATACAATTTACCATTGTATTGGGTGTGTTGGGAACACAAGAGACTCTTTGTTATTTGGTTGCAGGGTTGTTTGAGAGAGACCATCTTCAACCTACGCCTCCCACGGATTGATAAACCTTAGGTCATCCACTTGAGGGAAATTTGCTACTGTCCTACAAACCTCTGCACTTGGAGGCCCAACAAGGTCTACAAGAAGAAGGTTGTGTAGTAGACATCAGTCGTAGTCCTTCTCCTCTGCCTCGTAAGCAAGGAAAGAAGACAGCCGCAGCCACTCCGTCTGCTCCGGCATCTAGCAGTACAGCCAGAGGCGGGAGGCAATACAGATTCGGTCCATCTCTCAAGCCTCTAGAGAAGTTACCATACGAGAGGAGCGTGGAGGAAAACGCGAAGATCGTGGAAGCCGAAGTGAGGGACTTCTTTGAAGGGGTGAAAGCAAAACATCCACCTCTGGAGGAGAAGATAGATTCGGTGAAAGCAAAGCGCACTATCATTGCCCTGAAGAAACCACCAAAGTCTCCGCCAAAAAACAACTATGAGCGCATTACTGAAAAGGCATATATCGAAGCGGAGCGGTCGGGAAGTACTATCAGTGATCGAAGGTTAGCAGAACGATGAGCTGGGAAAAAAATTGCCAGCTCGGCGAACAAGCGAACCAATCGTGCCCCCCGCTCAAGGTGTCTAATCATCCGGTGATTTTGCACAATACCAATCTTGGAGATTACCTGCCCGACAATGTACATTATGATTTCTTGGAGGTGGACAAACACAAATACCATTATGGGTAGGGCTGGGCGTTCGGTTCCCCCGAACCGTTCGGGTCGGTGCTTCGGCCTTTCAAAAATTTCGGTTGTCCAAAATCGCTGACCGATCGGTCAATGGAAAGAGCACAAACCGATGAATGACCGCACTAAGATTTCGGTCCGGTCATCGGTTCTGACCGAACATTTAATAATGGTAGGAATCGTTGCACACCGATCAGCCCTGAACATTTAATAATGGCAGGAATCGCTGCACACCAAACAACATACAAACTCTCTAGCTAAAGCATTTAAATGCAACAACAAATGCGATCAAGATCGCAACTAAGGTAAAAATTGTCCAACAGCATAATGATACCAAGCCTCACTATCAATGGCATATTTTCTAATCTTTCTAATCTTCAAGCGCATTTTCTCCATGTTGATCTTGTGATCATCGACGACATCGGCAACATACAACTCCGGTTTCATCTTCTCTTCTTCAATTCTTTTCAATTTTTCTTTCAAATACTCGTTTTCTTTTTCAACTAAATTTAACCTCTCGAAAAGAGGGTCGGTTGGAATTTCCGGTTCACATACGTCCTCGATAAAAATATCTATGTCAACTTGATGGGAATAATATGTCATAAACAAAGAGTTAATTTGAGCTCAAATTGCATATAAATCAAATGAACTACCACATATAATTACTCCCAAACTAAAACCCACAAATCACTATACTTATAGAGCACTGCAAGAGCTAATCTAGCAATGAGAGATGAAAGGACAACGTTGCTAACCTTTGTGATCACTTGGATGGATGGGGGGCCTTGAAATCTTAACAAATTTGAGCTCGACCTTTGGGGACGAACAGAGAGGAGAGGAAAGGGGAAGAACAGAGAGCTCGATCGTGGGCTGGACGAAGGGTTTATATAGGAAAACCTTTAGTCCCGGTTCATGACACAAACCGGGACTAAATGTGAGCTTCTAGTACCGGTTCGTGCCACGAACTGGGACTAAAGGGACAGGTGGGGCCCCAGCCTGACACTAGTCTGCCACCACCTCTTTAGTCCCGGTTCGTAGCACGAACCGGTACTAGAGGTTCAACACGAACCGGGACTAATGATGCCCTCCTGCCTAGCCGTTGGAACCGGCACGAATGGTCACATTAGTGCCGGTCTGTTTACAAACCGGGACTAATGTATCTCATGTAAAGTAGTTCTTCTACTAGTGACTTGTGAATATGCATGGCAAAGAAATATGAAATTTTGATGTAAATGGTCATTAATCATAACCGACAATGTTGGATGTAGGAACTAGATAGATAGTCTATTGTCTGCCAATTGCGCTATATGTTGACAGCTTGGTGCTGACTGCTAATTTAGCAAATTCTTCTCACGTTTGGTGAGTGTCGTGGCTGTGGTGCGTTGACATCGCACCAGAATCTTCGCTAGAAACGTACCCTCTACAAGTAAGACAACTTTTCATACTAGCTACAGCAAAAATACTAACGTCCAAACTAAGGTTCCACAAGTCAGACCCTTAATTAAGGCTGGTCGTCGCCAGCGGCGACTACATCGTCGTCATCGTTGTTGTCGTCGACGATGTCATGCTTCTCTCCTCCGAGGCGGGATACTCCAACTCCGAGTCGGCGGGATCCTCCTCCCCCTCCATCTTCTCCACGGCAGGGTCGTCGAAAGTGTCGTCGGGAATGGGGGCTGCCAGAGCTCACCCGAATCCTCGCTAGAAGCGGGAGGGGTTACCTTGTCGCTGGAGGTGGGATAGCCCATGGCCAAACCAGGTCCAGATTGCGCTGCATTTTTTGCACCAATAATAAGTACTTGCAAATCTCTCTGGCTATAGCTAACTTTCTAATAATTAACTATGAAATGTTTGCTAGATACTTTTCGTTACCAATATTGCTAACAAATAAACGATCATGCATGCATCACATATACGTATAGTTCATTATTTTAACAAATAAAAAATATTCTTCAAATTAACTAGCAACTCGGAACAAATTAACAATTTAATTAGATCTATAACCAGCCTTTTAATAGATACACAAATTTACTTCTAACACATACACAATTAATTTCTAACTAACATTTCCACAATTTCCCTAAATTAACTTTGCTAATAATAATTAATTATGAAACTAGCTAGCTATAACTAGAAGTTGCTACTAACTTTTTTTTACCAATATTGCTAACAAATAAACGATCATGCATGCATCATATATACATATACTTAATTATTTAATCAAATAAACAATTTGCTTCAAATTAACTAGCCACTCGGAACAAACAAATAACAATTTCATTAGCTAGATCTGTAATCAGCATTTTAATAGATACACAAATTTACTTCTAATAGATACACAATTTACTTCTAACTAACATTTCCACAATTTCAACAAATTAACTATCATTATTTGCTACACATGCAAGCACATACTAACCTATATGGAGGTCGGCCGACCCTCCTCCACGGTGCTCGCCCGACTATGGCTTCGTTGGCCGTCCAATCTACCCATCCTACTCAGCTGCACCGTTGGATCGTCACTTACATTTAAATCATTTTCACCCTGCAGTCATTTTACTGCCCAATGATGAGGATTGACGATGGTGGAGAAGCTCCAGTGGCGGCGGCGAGCTGAGAAGCTACGGCACACCGGCACGAGACGACAGAGGTGGGAGCGCCTACTTCGGGATCTGATCTGGGGGTTCGATTCCAGGGCATGGGCGTCTTCTTCCTCTATGATGTCGGGAGCGAGCCAGGGTTCCATGTCAAAAACTACTCCCGCCTCTGAACGCTAGGCGATGGGGCAAGTTGGTTGAAGCGTTAGTGGCGCCTTTGCTCGTCGCCTAGGATGGCACGTGCGCGAGCTAAAGCACGACACCGACCAACTTTGGCACCCGAGGCTTGCTTGACAGCAAGGTGAACCTCCCACTCTCCATTTCCCCTCTAGTACTTCCAATGACTGTTCAGAAAATCATCGAAGAGAGAGGCAGTAGCAGCAGACCAAAGCGAACGAAGATCAACTCATTTTTGCTATTGGCTTTTAACCTCTTGTTCTTTGTGATTCAGGTCTTTGAAGGATTAGGGCTTAGGGCAACTCGATGGCAGACATTCAGAGTTTGCTAGGTTATATATGCAAGTCCTTTTAAAATACGAAACTTCTGTGCAGTGACGAGCTTCTGCTCATCTTTATTGATTCATCTCCAGTGAAGGGGTGTGCCTTCTAATGCATTCATTTTCTCTTTCATACTGTGGGGTTCATCTTTGTTTTGTATAAAATTGGTAGGTGAAACTACTGAAAAGGAGTTAATCAGCCAATCCGCAATAAAGCATTGCATTGATTTTTTCTCCTGGTATGTGGCCTGTCATATGACCTTTATTTTTCTTATCATTGTGGAGAAATTCATGATATATGTTGGTTGGTCCTGTAGGTGCCCTGATAACAAATTCGTGCATTATCATGGTGTAAATGTTATTGTTCCTTTCCTGGAGGTTAAAAGAGCGCAACTGATTGACCATGTTTTTAATGGCCGTTCTTATTTGTAATGTTCTTGCTCCAAATCAACTATGTTGACAGGCTTCAAATGTGGTAATTTACTCTTGGATTCTTGATTACTTTGTTTATCCTTGCAAGATTTAAAATAAATCATATATCCTGATTATTCTACTCCCTGCAGCCAACCTTACCATCAAAATGAAAAACACGTAATTTTTGTTTGGATTATTGGCCACACAACTTGGATAGCAAATAAGTTCATCCAATTGGTAAATTGTAATAGTGGGTTGAATGGCAAGCAACTGTCCAGCTGAAACACAATAATGTGGAGAATGTTGCTTCCAGCTTTGACACATTGAAATTGATTTATCGCTTTGGCTATCTGTTTTGCTTTTAGCTATTATAGAAGATGCCATATGTACATTTATTTGGTCTGCATCACTGCACCTTTTTAAATTATACATAAAAGTACAATTTCTTTGTTATTTATTTACCAATGCAATCTCCATTAGTTTATTTTTGTTGTATGAATTGAATCCTAAAATAGCATAACTTTCTTAATGTTTCCTGATTTTTGTATTGCTTTCAGTCAGATTCAGAGTCATTTGTTCTTTTCTTATAAAGCAGAGGTGTTCAAACAACTGTACCTATTTTAGTCGGAATCATCAACAGTATTGCTTTTCTAGAACGTTCCCAAAAACAGAAACTAGCAAGATGGGCTGGCCCAAAACGTTTGCAGCGGGAAGTGCGGGGTGCGCGCGCAGTCGCTACCTAGTATTAATATTCTAAATATATATATTACAAAAAAAACTCTAAAAACTTGGAAAATGTTGAACAAGTATTTAAAAGATTTTGAACAAGTATTTGAAAAATAATGTTAATCAAGCATTCGGAAAATATTGAACATGTATTTGAAAAGTCTGAACAAGTTTTTGAAAAATTGTTAAGCAAGCATTCGGAAAATGTTGAACGTGTATAGGAAAATCCTTTATCATGTATTAAAAAAGGATGATATTTTTTATCACGTATATAAAAATGTTAATCAAGCATTTTGAAAAAGAAATGTTGAGCAAGTATTTGAAAAATGTTAATAAAGCATTAAAAAATGCCAAATGTATATAGAAAAAATGTTGAACATGTATTAAAAAATTTATGAAATGTTTTGATCATGTATATAAATATGTTAATCAACCTTAGAAAAATATTTAAAAAATATTTGAAAATTTTTATCAAGCAAAAAATGTTAAATATGTATTAAAAATGATGGTTTTCTATTATGTATATAAAAATGTTAATCAAGCATTTGAAAAAATATTTAACAAGTATTCAAAAAATGTTATTCAAGCTTATGGAAATATTAAATTAAAATATTTTATTTGGAAAATTTTAATCAAGCATTTAATAAAATGCTAAAAATGTATAGGAAAAGGTTGACCAGGTATTAGAAAATCTTAGTCTTGTTTTTGATTTTTTTATCAAGGGCTCTAAAAGATTAAAAAATATGTATAAAAAAATGATGACCATGTATACAAAAACTATTAAACTTGTATTAGATATATACCAACATTGTGCATTGAAAAACTAGGGTGGGAACCGAGAAAAACAAAGAAAATTAACAAAGTGGAAAGAAAGGAAAAAGGCATTTAAAACCGAGAAATAAACCAAGAAAAATCAAAGCAAAACAAAGAAAAAGAAAGGAGAAAACGCAATGAGAACCGTGAAAAGAATAAATAAAACCAAATAAAACATGAAGAAAAGAACAAAGAAAACTGTGAAAAATAAAGAAAAAAAAATAACCTAGAGAATCCTATGGAAAACCGGCTATATACCCCTTAAGTAGGTCGCACACCACAGGATTGCAGGACTCAACTCTTGCTAACTGGTCTGCAGTGCTAGCTATTATCTCCGAGACATGGATTGAATCCTTGTATCTCCCAAGCGGCAAACCCTATTTGACGCTCGATAGCGTCAGAACGACGTGCTTTCGATGAGGCGAGCCTCCTGCTGGGCCGGCCCACGTACGGGATTGGCGTTTGCTCTTTGATTCGTTCGCTGCTGCTTCCTTCTTTATTCCTTGCGGGTTTTTTTTCATTTTTCTTCTATATGGTTTTTTGTATCCAGTTTTTTCACTGTTTTTTGTCCGGTTTTCAGCTGTTTTGTTCCGGTTTTTTTCCTTTTTCTCTCTTTTGGTTCCTTTCTCCTTTCATCTTTTCTTTTATGTTTCCTTTTTTCTTTTCTATTTCTGTTTTTCTTCTCTTTATTGCGTATTATATAAAAATCCACCATGTATTACCAAAATCTTCATCGTATTAAGAAAATGTTCATCATATATTATGAAATAGATCACCTTTGAATTTATAAAAATGTTCATCATGTATTAAAAATGCCAATCGTATATTATGAAATTGTTCAATGTATATTTAAAAAATGTTCATTGTGTACTTAAAATTTGTTCATCGTACATTAAACAATTGTTGAACGCATACTACAAAATGTTCATTGTGTATTTAAAATTTGTTCATCGTGCATTAAACAATTGTTCAACGCATACTACAAAATTTTTATTTGTGAATTTGAAATTTGTTCAGCGTTTCCTTACAAAAAAGGTTCACTATATTTTAAAGTTTGTCCAATGTATATTATAAACAAATTAATTTTTTTTGGAAAAAAGTGAATTGCCGCTGTCTACTTTAAGACTTGCGCTACAGTACAACCGTTGTAGGTCGCTAGCTTGGCTTGCTACGCACGCTAGAATCCACCAGGAGGTTGGGAGTTCGATCCTCGCGTGCGCTTCTTTTTTTCCGCTCGAAGCGTGATAATTAGGCCGGCCCGTTTCGCGCCGCTTCAGCGAAGCCGCGAAGAACGGACGCACATGGGCGGTGTATAGGACCTCCCCTCCCAAGCGAGACATAGTCATTGCGTGCGGAATGATATTGTTTAAGTTTCTGAACGCAAATGTTACTGGGACGGCCCACGACTGGTCCCAAACTCACGGTAGCCCGCTCAGTATGCATCTAGCATATCCGGTTTTCAATTCCATTTTCTTTTCATTTTCCCTTTCTCACTAATTTTCAATTTCTCTTTTTTCTAATTTTAATTTTGTTGTGTTTTTCGTTGTTCTCATTTCGAATTCAATTTATTTCTCAAATCTGCTAACAATTTTCAAATAGCTGAACATTTTCTGAAATTCGGTTTTTTTATTAAATCGGTGCTTACTTTTTGAAATTCAAAGTTCGTTCGTCCAATTAAAAAATTTGTTAATCGAAATTAAAAAAATCATCAATTTAGAAAAATGTTTGTCAATTTTCAAAAAATGTTCTTCATATATAAAAATTGTTCATCAAATTAAAGAAGTGCTCTTCAATTCAAAAGTTTTTCATCTAATTGAAATCAATGTTCATTGAATTATCTATTTGGTTAATCAAATATAAAAATATTGATCAAATTTTAAAATATGTTCACCAAAGTTTTTTAATTGGACAATCCTCGAACCGTGATAATTAGGCCGGCCCGTTTCGTGCTGCTTCAGCGAAGCCGCGAAGAACGGAAGCACACTGGCGGTGTATAGGACCTCCCCTCCCAAGCGAGACATAGTCGTTGCGTGCAGAATGATATTGTTTAAGTTTTTGGACGCAAATGATATTGGGACGGCCCATGACTGCTCCCAAACTCACGGTAGCCCGCTCAGTATGGATCTAGCATATCCGGTTTTTCAATTCCATTTTCTTTTCATTTTTCCTTTCTCACTAATTTTCAATTTCTCTTTTTGCTAATTTTAATTTTGTTGTCTTTTTCGTTGTTTTCATTTCGAATTGAATTTATTTCTCAAATATGCTAACAATTTTCAAATAGCTGAACATTTTCTGAAATACGTTTTTTTAAATCGGTGCTTATTTTTTGAAATTCAAAGTTTGTTCGTCCAATTAAAAAATTTGTTAATCGAAATTTAAAAAATCATCAATTTAGAAAAATCTTTGTCAATTTTCAAAAAATGTTCTTCATATATAAAAATTGTTCATCAAATTTAAGAAGTGCTCTTCAATTCAAAAGTTTTTCATCTAATTGAAAACAATGTTCATTGAATTATCTATTTGGTTAATCAAATATAAAAATATTGATCAAATTTTAAAATATGTTCACCAAATTTTTTTAATTGGACTATCCTCGAACCGTGATAATTAGGCCGGCCCGTTTCGTGCTGCTTCAGCGAAGCTGCGAAGAACGGACGCACACGGGTGGTGTATAGGACCTCCCCTCCGAAGCGAGACATAGTCGTTGCGTGCAGAATGATATTGTTTAAGTTTCTGGACGCAAATGATATTGGGACGGCCCATGACTGCTCCCAAACTCACGGTAGCCCGCTCAGTATGCATCTAGCATATCCGGTTTTTCAATTCCATTTTCTTTTCATTTTTCCTTTCTCACTAATTTTCATTTTCTCTTTTTTCTAATTTTAATTTTGGTGTCTTTTTCGTTGTTTTCATTTCAAATTGAATTTATTTCTCAAATATGCTAACAATTTTCAAATAGCTGAACATTTTCTGAAATACGTTTTTTTAAATCGGTGCTTATTTTTTGAAATTCAAAGTTTGTTCTTCCAATTAAAAAATTTGTTAATAGAAATTAAAAAAATCATCAATTTCGAAAAATCTTTGTCAATTTTCAAAAAATGTTCTTCATATTTAAAAAATGTTCATCAAATTAAAGAAGTGCTCTTCAATTCAAAAGTTTTTCATCTAATTGAAAACAATGTTCATTGAATTATCTACTTGGAAAATCAAATATAAAAATATTGATCAAATTTCAAAATTTGTTCACCAAAATTTAAAAAAGTTCATTTTTTAAGAAATTTAATATTTTTATGGAATTCGTGAATATATTTTGTTTTCCGTATATTGTCTTGAAATGCATGAATATTTTGAATCGATGAATATTTTTTAATTCACAATCATTTCTAATTTTGTATAAATATAAATATTTTCAATTAAATAAAACTTTATGAATACACGAGCAATATTTCCAAAATCACGAATATTTTTTATTTCTTTGAATTAGTTCAAAATTCTTTTTTGTGCAATTTGGAACTTTTTTAAAATCCCGAGTTATTGTACAGAATAAAAAATATAACAGAAACGAAAAGAAGAAAAGGTGAAAAAACGAAATAGAAAAATATAGCGCAGCCCGCCCCGCACATATGCAGGCCCATTAGGCGGCACTGGGGAAGGAGGGTGTGCGCTGGCTCGAAGGCCCGCTCGTGGTAAGGAAAACGCGAAAAATAAAACTAACCTAATTGTGAATATTGGATCAATAGGGTACGAACCCAGCACCTCAGTGCTCACAACTTAACGCAATAACCACCAGACAATCCTAGCTCTTCTATATAGAGGTAGAAACCCGGCGCAGTTAATGTTTGCTTAGTAAAACATTAATATACAGCCAATATAAATCTCTTTGAAAAAAAGATAATGGATTTTTAGAAAAGTTCATCATTTTTTTACATAATCAATTTTGAAAAAAAGATCGATTTTGAAAAAGTTTTCACCAATCAGTTCATCGAATTTGAAAAAAGAGTTCATCCATTTTCAAAATGAGTTCATCGATTTTGAAAAGAGTTCATTGAATTTGAAGAAAAAGTTCATCGATTTGAAAAAGAGTTCATCAATTTTGAAAAAAGAGTTCATCGGTATTCAAAACGATTTCATTGATTTTGAAAAAAGTTCGTTCATTTGAGAAAGAGTTCATCAATTTTAATAAGAGTTCATTGGTTTTGAAAAAGAATTCATCAATTTTGAAAAGAGTTCATCAATTTGGAAAAGAGTGCATCCATTTCGAAAAGAGTTCATTCAAATTAGCAGAAGGAAAAAAAGAAAAGAATAAAAACCAAACAAAACCATTCCAAATAAAAACAAAAAACAAAAAATAGAACAAAACCCGTTCCGAATAAAAAATAAATAGAAAAAGGAATAGGCGTAAGAAGAAAAAGAGGAAGAAGCTATAGCTGTGTAGCTAAAGCTAGATGGTGCAGTGGTTAGCGCATCATGCCAATGACCATGAAGTCGCAGGATCGAGTGGCAACGTAGGCGTGCATATTTCCTTGTTTATGACGGAAAAAATGGAATGGGCCGAGCCCAGCTAACGCTGCTGCAGGCGCCGGTTTGCAGAAACAGCAATAACCGGCATGTACAGCGCTAAATAGGAATCGCCCTGGCTCGATGGCCGGCGCATAGCTCGCCAACACTTTAAGGCGCCCCTTGGAACCTCCTATTGCATGCCATCAGCCCGATGAACGTAACTAGCGCTCACAGCAGCATCTGGTTGTGCCGGCCCACGAACACGTAGCATGAAGAAACACAGCAAAAAGGGATCTCCACTAGGAATCGATCTCGCCATCGCGATTCTGTACAGTGAGGGTAACAACCCGACCAACTAACTGCTAGTGACTATTGACATTGTACCATTTAAATTTCTGAATTATTTGAAAACATGTTCACAGATTTCAAATGAAGTTCAACATCATGCAATAAAAAAGCTCGCATGTTGAAAAAGAAGTTCACTAAATCGAAAGAAGTTCATGTATTCAAAAAAATTCATGAATTCAAAAGAGGTTAGTGTAACAAAAAGCAACCTAGAGGTCCCAGGCTCGCCACCTCCAGCCTCGGCCTTACAGCCCTTAGGCCGCCACACTTCATCAAGAATATAAAAAGGTTGATGAGCGCTCCTTCAGGAGCCTCACAAAGATGTGACGCGCTCTCAGCCACCTGCCACGTGTCGCGCTCTGGGCATTCCCTTCAGATTTTTTTTTCGCACACGTTTTCGGCTTTTTAAAAAGTTTTTCTGTGTTTTTCGACGTTTTGGTTTTTCACCGGTCTTCCTTAGCTTTTGCGCGAAAAACGCATTTTTTTACCTCTGCGAGAGGCACGGTTTTGCTTCCGCGAAAGGTACGGTTTGCTTTTGAGAGAGGCACAACCATGCCTCTCGGAAATGAAGAAAACGCTTTTTCTGTTTTTTGTTCTTCCGCGAGAGGCACGGTTTTGCTTTCGCGAGAGGCACGCCCGTGCCTCTTAGAAATGAAAAAAAAAACGTGTTTTCTGTTTTTTTTCTTCCGTCAGAGGCACGGTTTTTTCTTCCAATGTTGTCATAGGTGAACCCAGGAAAAGCAAGGATGATAGGAATGTCTTGGGGAGACATGTTGTGCTTGCCAAGCAACCCGATGGCAAGGAAGTAATCAAAATCACCATCAAGGATCCTACACTCGGGGGGCAACCACAAGTGCAAGACAATACTCATGTCAAATTTGCCAAACCCAAGAGTACAGAAGTTGGTAAGTGGAAGACGAAGAAGCTAAAGTGCAGCGTAAGAAAATTAAGCCCACTTTTGATATGTTGATATCCAAATATGCCAATCAAGCGGCCGGTTCTAGCTCTAACCCGTCATCAAATTTGTAGCGCTCAAGATCTCCTCTGAGGCAAGAATTTCAGCATCATGCAAGGCCATATGGGTCGTGGGCACCAGGACCATGGATGGCGCCACCCCCCTGGCCATACTACATGGGAGACTTCAATGGAGGACGGGGGCAACCCCCAATGGCCCTTATGCATTTCATCTGGTGTGGGTAGAACCAAGGAGGCCCATCCGTGAGAGGCTTTCTTACCTCGTACGAGGCCATTTGAACAATGGAGTCAATCGGACAATGCAATATAATTAAAAAGGGTCAGCAATCAAGTGTGGCGTGCTAAGTCACCAAGTGATGTTGCAGTCGAGTCAGGAAAAGGAAAGGAAAAAATAGATGCCGACTCACTCATCTTGGGCACCAAAACATTCACCATACAGCAGCCGACTGTGCATAACAATCCGACTGAGACGATACTTGCTATCACACCAAAACACTCGGCTAATGACCATGAAGCAAGTGCAAGCCAAGAAAAGCCAAGAGATCCTAAGTATACTCATCCAAAGTGGTGTCCTCCAGGGCTAACAAAAACACAAAAGAGGAAACTGCAGAGGTTAAGGAATCTGGAGATGGCGGAGCAAGAGGCCGAGAAGCAAAGGGACAAAAGTTTCAATGACACTCGGACCATAGTACCCACAAAACAAGTGATGCAGCTGCTTCTACGTCTATCATAGCTACTCCTACATCATCAAAGGAGGATGGTGCAACCGTTATTACATTGTCCACGACACCTATTGATTCCCCTTCACTCAGACAGATTTCAGATTTGGTGGACACGCCCGAGGAGGAAGATGATATGTTGGACTATGAGTCTACACCGATTCATGAAGGTATGGATATTAATATGGTGTATTACTTATCTGCCGAGCTTGATGTCTACTATGCAACTTGTTCTTGTAGACTTGTGTTAGGACTCCAAGCGCAGAGTTTTGTAGGACAGCGGTAATTTTCCCTCAAGTGGATGACCTAAGGTTTATCAATCCGTGGGAGGTGTAGGATGAAGATGGTCTCTCTCGAACGACCCTGCAACCAAATACAAGAAATCTCTTGTGTCCCCAACACACCCAATACAATGGCAAATTGTATAGGTGCACTAGTTCGGCGAAGAGATGGTGATAAAAGTGTAATATTGATGGTAGAAATATATTTTTATAATCTGAATAAATAAAAACAGCAAGGTAGCAAATAGTAAACTGCCACAAAAACGGTATTGCAATGCTTAAAAAAAAGGCCTAGGGTCCGTACTTTCGCTAGTGCAACCTCTCAACAATGCTAACATAGTTGGATCATATGATTATCCCTCAAAGTGCGCTAAAGAATCACTCCCGAGTTCCTATTAGCGGTGAAAAAAAGATAGGAATTATTTGTAGGGCACGAAGCTACCTCAAAGCTATTCTTTCCGTTCGATCTATTCAAGAGTTCGTACTAAAATAACACAAAGCTATTTTTTCCGTTCGATCTATCCTAGAGTTCGTACTAGAATAACACCAAAGCAAATTCATATTCATAATACTCAATCAACACAAAGAACTATAAAGAGACCCCAAAGTTTCCGTCGGAGAAAAACGTGCATCAACCCCTATGCATAGATTACCCCAATATCACCTGGGAATCCGCGAGTTGAATGCCATAACACATATCAAGTGAATCAATAGGATACCTCATTGTCACCTCAAGTATTCATATTGCAAGACATATATCATGTGTTCTCATCTCTGAATATTCAATCCGACAAGACAAAACTTTGAAGGGTAAAGATTCAATCCATCATAACAAGAGTATAGAGGGGAGAAACATCATATGATCCGACTATATTAACAAAGCCCATGATATAGATCATGAGAGAGAGAGATCAAACACATAGCTACTGGTACAAACCATCAGCCCCGAGGGTGGACTACTCCCTTCTCATCGTGGTGGCCGCCGGGATGATGAAGATGGCCACCGGAGATGATTCCCCCCCTCCGACAGGGTGCCGGATCGGGGTCTAGATTCGATCTCGTGGATACAGAGGCCTTGCGGCGGCATAACTTCTTGTCTAGGGCTACCCCGAAGGGTTTCAGAATATTTGTGAATTTATAGGGCAAAGAGGGGGTGCAGGAGGCCACCGAGGTGGGCACAACCCACCTGGGTGCGCCAGGGGGCCCTGGCGCGCCCTGGTGGGTTGTGCCCCCCTCGGGGCACCCCCAGGTGCAGCTCAGGCCCATTGGGTTCCTTATGGTCCAGAAAAAATCTCCGTAAAGTTTCGTTGCGTTTGGACTCCGTTTGATATTGATTTCCTGCGATGTAAAAAACAAGCAAAAAAACAGCAACTGGCACTGGGCACTGGGTCAATAGGTTAGTCCCAAAAATGATATAAAGTTGCCATAAAATGATTGTAAAACACCCAAGAATGATAAAATAACAGCATGAATACTTCATAAATTATAGATACGTTGGAGATGTATCATAGCTCAACTAGATTTTGGCCCTAAAAATGCAATATTCGAGAAGCCAAAAGAACTAGTGACACACAAAATGGTTGTATCTCAGAGGTCATATTAATGGCTCACTGCTCACTCAGATGCTTGTTGACGGTGGTGATGTGGTGAATCTCATGCCCTATTCGGTCTTCAAGAGATTGGGTTTGCCTGATGAAGAGTTGATAAAGACCAATATGGCGCTTAATTTACTTGAAGGCAAAGAGAAAACTCAAGCCAAAGGTGTGATGTATGTGGAGCTTACAGTCGGAAGCAAAACTTTGGCTACTATGTTCTTTATCGCTGAAGTGCAAGGTAACTACAACATTATATTAGGCCGAGAACCAATGCGTGCCTTCTACCATAAACCAGTTTTGAATTCAATTGGTTGATAATGAAGTGGAGGTCAGTCATGCGGATAACTCGGCTCGTGTTGCTTTGGTCGATGCATCAGTGGATTGGCAACATCCCAATGCTACTTGCTTGACGGTGCGCGACCTATCAGATTTTGATTTTCTTAGTGCTACAAAGAATGGTTTTGTGCCCGTTTCACTAAAGCCAGTTGGTGGAAATCGGCTTCAAAGTATGTATTTAAATGGATCCTAACTCTGAGTGGTTACAAAAGCGACTTACAGAATATCGGTCCAATGAGAACGATATGTATGAATCTATAGAAGAGTTAGATGATAGGGATAAACTTGGGCAAGGTTTTACATCGGTTGATCCATTAGAAGAAATAGATAGAGGAGATGGTTCAGTTCCTAGGCCGACATTTGTAAACAAAAATTGGGAGCCGATCATAAGGCTAAGTTGATCGAGTTGTTGAAAGAATATATTTTCTGCTTTGCATGGGAATATCATGAGATGCCAGGTTTAAGCCGAGAGCTAGTGGATCATCAGTTACCTATAAAGGCCGGTTTTAGACCTTACAAGCAATCGGCCAGAAAATTTATTCCAAAAACATATGACCGGATCAAGGAAGAGACCGGTCATTTGCTTAAAGCTAATTTTATAAGACCTTGCAGGTATGCCGAGTGGATTTATAACATTGTGCAAGTGGAGAAGAAAGGCTCCGGCATGTTGAGGGTGTGCATTGATTCCAGATATTTGAATAGAGCTACACCCAAAGATGAGTATCCCATGCCCATAGCTGGTATGCTTATTAATGACGCTTCTGGACATAAGGTCATTAGCTTTCTTGATGGTAATGCAGGGTATAACCAGATTTTTATGGCTGAAGAGGACATGTCCAAAATAGCTTTTCGATGCCCCGATTTCCTTGGTTTATTCGAGTGGACATTAATGACCTTTCGATTAAAAATGCTGGCGCCACATATCAAAGGGCTATGAATTTAATATTTCATGATTTACTCGGCGTTATACTTGAGGTCTATATTGATGATATTGTTGTCAAATCATATGCTTTTGAATCTCACTTAGTCGATATGCGTTTAGCTTTTGAAAGAATGAAAAAGTATGGACTGAAAATGAATCCTTTGGAGTGTGCCTTTGGTGTATCGGCTGGGAAGTTCTTGGGTTTCATTATTCATGAAGATGGCGTGGAGAATGATCCCAAAAAGATAGAAGCTATACAGAAAGTGGAGGCTCCAACGTGCAAGAGAGATACGCAAAAATTCCTTGGCAAAGTCAATTATTTGAGGAGATTCTAGCCAATCTGCCAAGGAAGGTTGATGTATTTACTCCTATCCTTCGGTTGAAGATTGATTTTACTTGGGGGGCAAAACAGCAAGAGGCATTTGATATGATCAAGAAATATTTGTGCACTTCTCCGGTTATGAAAGCGCCCAGGCATAGGGAGCCATTTAGGCTTTACATTGCAGTGGAGGAAGGTGTTATTGGTGTTGTTTTGACTCAAAATGCCGAAGGAAAAGAACATGCTATTAATTATTTGATCCGACGCTTATTGGACGCGGAGACAAGGTATACATTTATTGAAAAACTATGCCTATGTTTATATTATGCTTGCACGAAGTTGAGACATTATTTAGTACCTAGTGCTTGCATAGTTGCTTGTCAAACCGATGTCATTAAGTATATGTTACATAGGACAATTCTTAGTGGTAGAATTGGCAAGTGGGCTTATGCGTTAATTGAATATGATTTGGCTTATGAATCTCTAAAATCCAGAACAGGCCAAATAGTTTCTAATTTTATTGTTGAACATCAAATTGATGGCAAGCATGATATTTATATAAACCTTGTCTCAATAGCACCATAGAGATTATACTTTGATGGTTCAGTTTGTAACAATGGTCAAGGTGTTGGTACTGTTTATATGTCTCCTCATGGTGCTATTTTTGAAGCCTCATGCAGCATAGAATATTTGTGCACCAATAATCAAGCCGAATATGAAGCATTGGTATTCGGCTTATATATGTTACTTGACATAGGTGCTACACATATTGAGGCTTTTGGTGATTCGTTATTAGTAGTCTAACAAATATCCAAAGTCTTTCAATGTTTTGACGAATCACTTAACGTTTATCTTGATAAATGTCTAGATATAATTTCTACTTTGGATTATTTTATCATTGCTCATATATCTAGACATGACAATTGGAGAGCAAATGAGTTGGCCCAACAAGCATCTGGCTATCATGTTGATCATGGCATGTTTCATATTTCTCAAAGGCCAATGTCTAGTCTTGCCAAAGTAGGGGAGGCTGATACATCCATTTTGAATCATGTTTTCTTATTAATATTTATTGCAATTTGAACTGTTATTTTACTTTATGATACAACTAGTCATTGAACCCGTGCACCTGCACGGGCTAGCAAATCTTTAATTAAAATGTACGGTATATTTATGTTGATATTTTGATTGATTAATGTTGAACAATATGTTTACCTACGGGGAAAATGATTGACCTAAATAGCTCCAGTTCATTTATTTGTATTGTCGACCCCCATATTTTTTTGAACCGATGATGTGTCACAAATGTGTGATATTTATT
This sequence comes from Aegilops tauschii subsp. strangulata, assembly GCF_002575655.3. NCBI lineage: Eukaryota > Viridiplantae > Streptophyta > Magnoliopsida > Poales > Poaceae > Aegilops > Aegilops tauschii. The sequence continues at coordinate 646,053,965 of NC_053041.3, read as the reverse complement.
CTGTGTCTGCCCAAGAACCTCAAATTTATATAAAGTATGTAAAACATTAATTTTCAGAAGGTCATGATTGTATTCTTGAGCTATAGTGTTGGAAATGCGACATTCAGTTATCGAGCATATATGTGGCCATAAACATTTTATACAATTTTTAAGTCTGATGATTTTTAAGGATTGAACCGTTCATTACTATTTACATAAAATATAAATGCGTATTTATTGTTTGGAGAATATGCAAATATTCATTTTTTATTAGTGATAATGAGCAGATCCATGCACCACGTTCTATCAGAAAATATGTGATTTTCAGGCCAGATATGTTACGTCCACAAATATTGGTGTACAACTAAAAAAATGATATTGTTGTACTTAGATATTTCAATTAAACTATATCCTATTGGTGTCATGGAATTTTATTTTATTTTTTATATTATGGAATTTTTATTTGAGGTAAAGTGGGGATTATAGCTATTTTCTTTGGCAACACAAATATGCATATTCATATATTGAACACATAATTTTGTTTGTGTGTGGGTGTGTCACATCTTTTTCATGGAAAATGGACATAAGGCTTACTTTTGTTACTTTGCGTGTTAGTATACCTTTTACTACCTTGCGCGAGTATACTTGTATGGGAATTTCAGCATATAACCCTTTTAATCTTTATTTATCCTGATTCTGACAAAGATGGAGACATATATGTGTAGGTACATCTTGCGTCAAAGTATTGGCAAAATCCATGCATGTACACAAATCATATGAACTAAGGCACACGTAGAGTAATATCAAATCTACCTTTGATTGTATCTTGAAGAAATATGCATCCTGCATCTACATGTAGACAAAATATGCTCTTGGAGATACATACTCGCGGCTGCCGGCCAATCTTCGCCAGTCTCCTGGTATGAGCCTCTGACCAGTCCACCTTGTCCAGCACAAAGCGCTCATGAACACCTTGGGTCGGCGACCCCCATGTAGTTTTATTTCGCATACGGTCTTTAGGTTTCCATGTTTTTAAAGTACATGCCTAGTTAGTGTTTTTATTTTCATGGAGATCACCTATCAGGACCGTAAAAATCCATACATCTACGTCTTATTTCCCTCTAAGAACCGGGAACATCGACACGTCTGCTTCTTGAATAATCGACATTAAATAAGAATTCTAACTTTACAATCACTATTGTTGATTGCTAAGAACACAAAAATTTCGGTCAAACCTCAAATCTCTGGGCATACGTAGTTGATTGGAGGCTGGAATAGAAATTAGGTAGATCAAGACAGAAAATGATGCTTACCGGGTTCACTATCCGTCAAAAAAATTAGAAGAAGATGAGATTATCCATCAAGTATTTGTAGCCATAGTCAATCCATGTGGCCACTGGGGAACCGACTAAGAGTAGACATCTCCTTTGAATGGGTTTTGCTACCGTCAGATTTGAATACATGGGTCCGAAGTAAGATCAATTGTTGCAGACATGCGTGGAGACACATGGACACAGGCAGCGACTTCTCTGTAGCTTCCACCGGCCAATCAACTGGAAGCAAGATTTCACGATCAGATTTGTTTCTTCCTTTTTATATTACGGCGAGATGTGGAAAGCAACCATATGAGTTTTATTCCCTTGGTTTTTGCTATTACGTAAAGGAAAGAGAGGAGTCCATCTCACGTACAATTGGTGGATTGGGCATTATTTTATCTTACCACTAGTAGAAAACAGGGCTTTGGTTGGGGCCTGGCCAGCCCATTAGTCCCGGTTCTGCACGAACCGGGACCCATGGGGGCATGCGTCCCGGTTCGTGCGTCCAGGGGGCCGGCCGGGCCTCAGGAGGCATTTGTCCCGGTTCGTGTGGACACATTTGTCCCGGTTCTAGGCATGAACCGGGACCAATGGTCCTCGCTCCTGGCCCACATCCATTGGTCCCGGTTCGTGCCTAGAACCGGAACAGAAGGGTGACATTTGGTCCCGGTTCCAGCCACGAACCGGGACCAATGAGGTGGCTATATATACCCCCTCGCCGGCGAGCAGAGCACTCCACACTGCTCTGTTTTTTGTGGCCGGCGAGGGGAGAGCTTTGTGGTGCTCTAGCTCACCTCCTATGCACATGAGGTGTTTGATGAAATGGCCGAGCCACACTAGTTAAGCTTTCTCCTCTCGAAACTCGACCTCCGAGCTTCATTTTTTCCGGAGAAAAGTATGTTTTTGGTCCCTCAAGTTCCCACAAAGTATAGACTTGGTCCCTCAAGATTTTTTGGTATACATTTGGTCCCTCAAGTCTCAAAACCGGATAAGTTTGGTCCGAAACCAGATTTTGAGCACGTTGACCGGTTTTGACCGCCACAAAACCGCCTGATGAACAGTAATTTAAAAAGAAACTTCAAAAAAATCTGAAATTTTTTGGGGTCGAATATGCTTACATGCGCAAGATGGGAACAAAATTTCGGGCTCTTTCAGCACTCGAGGAGCTCGTGGCAAAAAAACAAAAATATCTGCCTAATGAATAATAAATTAAAAATATCAAAACAAAATCAAAAATTCTGAAATTTTTTGGGGTCCAATATGCTTACGTGCGCAAGGTGCGACCAAAATTTTGTCATGAAATGACATCGGACGGGCTCTAGTAAAATTTTGTCATTTTTTGAAGTTTTTTTTAATATAGTATTCATCGAGTGGTTTTGTGGCGGTCAAACCCGGTCAACGTGCTCAAAATCTGGTTTAGGACCAAACTTATCCGGTTTTGAGAATTGAGGGACCAAATGTATATCAAAAAATCTTGAGGGACCAAGTCTATACTTTGTGGGAACTTGAGGGACCAAAAACATACTTTTCTCTTTTTTCCGAGATTTGTCTAGGTTTAGCGGTCCGTCACGTCCCGTCCCCGTCTTCACCGCCATCGGTTGCCCGCGCCGATCTCGTCGCCGGAACAAACATGGTGAGCCTCTTGTTCTTCTTTCTGAAAGAAAAAAAAAATTCTTACTTTAGATAGATACTTGTCTAATTTTCTTACTTTTATTATTGCTTGTTATTATATAGTGCGGTGGTTTTGGTATCCGCCCCCGTCGGCCCTCGTCCTGTCTATGATTCGGATGTGGTATATATTATCTTTTTATAACTATTTGGTTCATTTATTGTTTATGACAATTATGCCGACCAATGTGACATAGATTTTATTTATGTAGGAGGTAGTTGAACCGGAAATTCCAACTGACCCTATTGTCGAGAGGTTAAATTTAGTTGAAGAAGAAAACAATTACTTGAAGGAAAAAATAAAAAAATTGAGGAGGAGAAGATGATATTGGAGTTGCATGTTGCAGATGTCGTCGATAATCACAAGATCAAGATGGATGCAATGCGGTTGAAGATTAGAAAGATTAGAAAATATGCCATTCATACCGAGGCTTGGTATCATTATGCCGTTGGATCAATTGTTACCTTGGTTGTGCTTATGATCGCATTTTTGTTGCATTGAAAGGTTTTACATAGTTCCAATGTATGGTTTAACTAGATGCTCTGGAGAGCTATATGTTGTTCAATGAGAACTATGTATGTACTTTGTTTTTAATGTGATGACGAACTTCTATTAATTTGGTCACTTATCTATCCATGTGAATCTGTAATGGTTTTTGACACACATAATTATATATAATGCACGCAGTGCATCCAGTTTTTGCCGTAACCCTCTTAACTTTCTAGCACATGCTATGTGGGTGAAATGATGATACCATGCTAACTTTTAACCTTTTTAGAGTTCATCTGTAGTGCTTTTCAATTTCAGGGCCATTTAGCTAAAAAAAACCAGTAAATGCATGAAACATAACAAATGAAGTCAGAAAGGGTTGAAAATTGATGATGTGGCTTCGAATGGTGCATTTTGAACACACTAAAAGTCTGGAGTTCAAATAAATTCAAAAAAATGAAATTCCTTTGTAACAGATGAGTTTTCGCCCGAAACCCTGATACTTCGAAAGAGATTGTCCATTTTGTACACGAAGTGCATCCAGTTTTTCCCGTAACCCTATCAACTTTTTAGCACATGCTATGTGGGTGAAATGATGATACCATGCCAACTTTCAACCTTTTCAGAGTTCATTTGTAGTGCTTTTCAATTTCAAGGTCATTTAGCTCAAAAAATCAGTAAATGCATGAAAAATAACAAATGAAGTCAGAAAGGGTTGAAAATTGATGATGTGGCTTTGAATGGTGCATTTTGAACACACAAAAAGTCTGGAGTTCAAATAAATTCAAAAAAATGAAATCCCTTTGTAACAGATGAGTTTTCGTCCGAAACCCTGATACTTCGAAAGAGATTGTCCATTTTGTACACGAAGTGCATCCAATTTTTCCCATAACCCTCTCAACTTTTTAGCACATGCTATGTGGGTGAAATGATGATACCATGCCAACTTTCAACCTTTTCAGAGTTCATTTGTAGTGCTTTTCAATTTCAGGGTCATTTAGCTCAAAAAAATCAGTAAATGCATGAAAAATAACAAATGAAGTCAGAAAGGGTTGAAAATTGATGATGTGGCTTTGAATGGTGCATTTTGAACACACAAGAAGTCTGGAGTTCAAATAAGTTCAAAAAAAATGAAATCCCTTTGTAACAGATGAGTTTTGGTCCAAAACCCTGATACTTCGAAAGAGATTGTCCATTTTGTACATGAAGTGCATCCAGTTTTCCCCGTAACCCTCTCAACTTTTTAGCACATGCTATGTGGGTGAAATGATGATACCATGCAAACTGTTAACCTTTTCAGAGTTCATTTGTAGTGCTTTTCAATTTCAGGGTCATTTAGCTCAAAAAATCAGTAAATGCATGAAAAATAACAAATGAAGTCAGAAAGGGTTGAAAATTGATGATGTGGCTTTGAATGGTGCATTTTGAACACACAAAAAGTCTGGAGTTCAAATAAGTTCAAAAAAATGAAATCCCTTTGTAACAGATGAGTTTTCGTCCGAAACCCTGATACTTCGAAAGAGATTGTCCATTTTGTACACGAAGTGCATCCAGTTTTTCCCGTAACCCTCTCAACTTTTTAGCACATGCTATGTGGGTGAAATGATGATACCATGCCAACTTTCAACCTTTTCAGAGTTCATCTGTAGTGCTTTTCAATTTCAGGGTCATTTAGCTCAAAGAATGAACTAATATAAAAAAGAATAAACTAATAGCAAAAAAATGAACTAATAGCTAAAAGAATGAACTAAAAATAATAAATTAAAATATTTTGTTATGATCAACTGAAACAAAACTATAATATTCTTCAATAGCAAAAAGAAAATCAACTATTTTTTTATAAAACTCTAATAGCAAAAGGAATCAACTAAAAAGCTTTTATAAACCTCTAGTATTTTTTAAACTAAAGTTATATAAAATTTATGCAACTAAAATTATCAAAACATGAAAAGCAGAAAGAATTATCATAAAGAATTTTTTGTTAGAAACTTTAGTAGCAAAAAGAATTTTCATAAAGATTTTTTTGATAGAAACTAAAATAACAAAATCTGTTTTTGAATATAATGATAAAATGAAGTAATATTAAATAGCAGGAAAAGGAATCACTCAAAATGTATTTTTATAGTGAAGTTATTCACAAACTAGTGATTCACACAAATTTCAAAGAATTCAAATTTAAACTATTCAAATTTGGAAACTAATGGCACTAACAAAAAGTTTATAATTATTCTGACCTAAAAGAAAAAAGAAGAAAAAATAAAGCAAAAAATCAAAAGAAAATAAATAATTCAAAAAACAAAAAAATACTGGAAAATAAAATAAAAAAATGCCGCCTAATGGGCCACACGGCCTGCATACGACTAGAAACCCATCTGTACATGGGCCAGGATGCAGGCTCGCTGGCCCAATAGGCCCAACCTGACAGTGAAAAGGGTAGGCAAGTACTGCCTGCATATTAGAGAGGAGCTCAGCACCTAAGCCGCAATGCAGCTTATAAACAGGTGATGAGCTCTCTCAGCTAGCGAGGTGGGACTAAACTCCCACCACACCACCGCTGTGCCACCCTTTGGTCCCGGTTGGTGGCATGAACCGGGACCAATGCCCACCTTTGGTCCCGGTTCGTGCCACCAACCGGGACCAAAGGTCTCTTTTCAGCAGTCCAAAGGGCGGGAAACAGAGACCTTTGGTCCCAGTTGGTGCCACCAACCAGGACCAATGCCCACCTTTGGTCCTGGTTAGTGGGATGAACCGGTACGAATACCCCCTTTGGTCCCGGTTCGTGCCACCAACCGGGACCAAAGGTCTCTGTTTCCCGCCCTTTGGGCTGCTCAAAAGAGACCTTTGGTCCCGGTTGGTGGCACGAACCGGGACCAAAGGGGGTATTCGTCCCGGTTGGTGCCACGAACCGGGACCAATGCTGTGGGTATATAACCAACACTTAGCAGTTTCTCCAAAATCCATCACTTTGTTCTCCGCCCGACGCCCCTGCTCCTCGTCACCGTCGCCACCGAGCCCCGCCCCGACGCCGTCAGGCTGGTCCACCTCGCCGTCACCGCCGCTGCTGACACCATCTGCCCCAACGTCGGCGCCGCTCCCCGCGCCCCTGCGCCCGCCCCGACGCCGCCCGCCGTGCCCCGCCACCCCTGTGAGCACCTGCCTCGCGCCCCTGCCCTGCCTCGCTCCCGCACCCCTGCCCTGCCTCGCGTACCTGCGCCCCTGCCCTGCCCCGCCGGCGGCGCCGCCGCCGCCATGCCCCTCTGCCCGGCCGACCCCTAGCTTTCCTTTATTTATGTTTGTTGTATATATATATATATGCTATTTGTTTAGATGTTCTTATATGCTGTTTTCAGATGTTTTTAGTTGTTCATAAAAGAAATTAAGATGTAGGTATGTATGTGTGAGGGATCATATATGTATTTTTTTAGATGTTCTTATATTCTGTTTTCAGATGTTTTTTGTATGTATGTACGTATGAGGGATCATATATGTATTTTTTAGATGTATTTTTTGTATGTATGTATGTATGAGGGATCATAGATGTACTTTTCAAAATTTTCTATCGTACATAGACTGATTTTAGACCACGGGAGCACCCCCCCTATCGTTGCAAAAGTGCTAAGTGATATTAAGAAGGAAGAAGAAGAAAAAGAAGGAGAGGAAAAAGGAAAATAAGAAGAGGAAGGAGAAGAAGAGGAGAGGAAGAAGAGGAGAAATAAATAAGAAGAGGAAAAAAGAAGAAAAAGAAGAGGAGAAGAAGCAAGGAATAGAGGAGAAGAAGAAAAAAATAGAAAATATTCTATTTTTTCTTCTTCTCCTCTATTCCTTTCTTCTTCTCCTCTTTTTTTTTCTTCTTTTTTTTCTTCGATCTTCTCCTCTATTCCTTTCTTCTTCTCCTCTTTTTTCTTCTTCTTCGTCTTCTTATTTTTTATCGGGTATGTCGTTGTCGATATACCCCCTCCCCGATAACTTTAACATGAGGGGGGTCTATATACCCCCTCCCGATAACTTCGACATGGGGGGGGGGGGGGGAGGGGGTCGACGAGGGTTCGAGGGGGCGAGGGTCGGGAACTAGCTAGGTTAGAGGGTCGAGGGTCGCCGAGGGTTCGAGGGTCGAGGGGTCAAGGGTCGAGGGTTCGAGGGTCGTCGAGGGGCCGAGGGTCGCGGATCGAGGGTTCGAGGGTCGAGGGTCGAGGGTTTGAGGGTCGTCGAGGGGCCGAGGGGTCGAGAGGTTGCCTAGCTAGTGTCAAAGTATTGAAGAAATCCATGGCTTTTGCATATGAACCCTTGAAGTGTTGCCGAGGCCACCCAAATTTACCAAGTTAAAAGAGCGTTGTCGTCGAGGCCACCCCGAACCCTTGAAGCGTTGCCGAGGCCACCCCAAACCCTAGAGAAGCGTCGAGGCCACTAATATGATTCCTTGTTGTGATTAGGTAGCTAGGTCTACGTTTGCCACTAATATATCCACCTGCTATCATGTTTGTATAATAATTGCCATGTTGTAATATTTGCATAAACAATGGAGCACGGACGAGACGAGGTAGCAGAAGAGGTGTTGGGGGACATAATCTTAGCCGGAGGTGATGTCTTGTCGTATCTTAACGACAATGATGGTCTGGAAGGACAGGGTGAAGAAGCAGGCTACGGTGATCGAACAATGGAGGAGGAAAGACATGATTATGATGGCTCCGGTGACCAAATGCCGGTGCAAGAAGGAGACCGTGATGACCACTCCGGTGACCGAACAGAGTCCGGCCAGGTATATATATTAATTAAGCCTGTGCTGACTAGCTAACTGATGCATTCATTGTTTTGGTATGTACACATATTAACTCTCGTCTTTCTTCTTTTTTCTAGCCCTCCGAATCGAGCACAACTTCAGTAAAGAAATGAGGCCCGAAGAAAATGTTGCGCTCGGATGAAAGGTTTGAGATCACAGCAATCGCGCGCGATGGCCAACCGATTGAACCCATCTAGACAAAGGAAGCATTTGCTGCTCAGTGCGGGGTTCTTGTTAGGGACAAGATCCTGATCAGCATCCACCAATGGTTTAAGCCTAAGAAGGAAGACCCTGAGGTGTCTTATGTCAACGATATGCAGAAAGATGATCTTTGGACCGCTCTGAAGGCAAATTTCACCCTACCGCCAGAGGAGGATCCGGAGAAGCCAGTTAAAGAGCAATTGATCAAGTCTCATGCTCTTAAGAAGATGGCAGATCTATTCAGGAGGTGGAAGAATGAGCTAAAAACAACGTTTGTCGACAAAGAAGAGACACCAGAATTCACCGGCCGGTATGAGAAGATCAAAGAATACTGGGACGCATTTGTGTCCCACAAGACATCGGAGAAGAGTAAGAAGATGTCAGCGAGAAACAAGATAAATGCTGTGAAGAAGGAGCATCACCATCGCATGGGGTCAGGTGGCTACCTCAAAGCCCAGCCGTTGTGGGCTAAGGCTGAGAATGACTTGCTTGATAAAGGGGTCAAACCAGAGACATTAAACTGGCCAGACCGTTGCCGGACTTGGTTCTTCGGGGTTGGCGGAACCTTGGACCCTGTAACAGGGAAGTGTGTTTGGACGAACGAGCAACTACGAATACCCGTCACGAAGCTTCAGGACTATATCGCCGCATCGCAGCAAGGGACGTTCGTTCCAGACAGAGAGAACGACGAGCTCACAATGGCCCTCGGGAATCCTGAGCACCCTGGACGGACACGAGGCACGCCAGGCTCCGTTCCATGGAAGGCTGGGTTTCCAGACATAGGCGGTTACAAATGCCAGGAGAGGAGGAAGAAAGTGGAGCAGACCCAACTGCAGGCGCTGCACGCAAGGGTACAAGCGATAGAGGAACGAGAAGCAGTTCGCAGCAAGCGACCTGCCGAAGCTACTCTCGAAGCTACCCCGCCATCTCAGCGGAGAAGCAGCGTGGCTTCCACCGAGCTGCTTCAGCTGGAGCCTGTCTTCACCGCTCCTGCTAGCTACCCTGTGAATGCTATCACGGAGTCTCAACATTGCCACCATATGACGCAATGGCATAACTTGAAAGTCAAGGCAGCTGTCGGCTCTGTTCGACCTCCTGAACCCGACGCAACTTTTCATTGTCGTCCAATTCCAGAAGGATATGCTAGGGTGACGGTGGACGAAATAACGGAGGGATTTGAGGACCTCGAGCTTGACCACCCTACCGGTGAAGGGGAGACTCGGCTGGGTTCTGCTCTAAAGACTACATGCCTATGGTGGAAGGAGCTCATCAACCTTCCGAACTGGACGCCTCCCACTCCTCCTCCTCCTCCGGCGAGTCAGGGCACTCCGCCTCCTCCTCCGGCGAGTGATCAGGGCAATCAGCCTCCTTCTCCAGCGCGTGGCTGCACTCCGCCTCCTTCTCCGCCTGCGCCGGCGCGCCCGAGCAGCCAGCCTCCTCCTTCTCCGCCTCGTCAGCAAGGGCGGAACAGACCCGCCGCCGCTTCGGCTGCTCCGGCGCGTCGCTGATACGTCTCCAATGTATCCATAATTTATGAAGTATTCATGCTATTATACTATCTGTTTTGGATGTTTATGAGCTTTACTAAACACTTTTATACTATTTTTGGGACTAACCTATCAACCGGAGGCCCAGCCCAAATTGTTGTTTTCTTGCCTATTTCAGTGTTTCGAAGAAAAGGAATATCAAACGGAGTCCAAACGGAATGAAACCTTCGGGAGAGTTATTTTTGGAACGGAAGCAATCCAGGAGACTTGGAGTAGACGTCAGGGAAGCTTCGAGGAAGCCACGAGGCAGGGAGGCGCGCCCTACCCCTGGGCGCGCCCCCACCCTCGTGGGCCCCTCGTGGCTCCCCTGACCGACTTCTTTCGCCTATATATGTCCATATACCCTAAAAACATCAGAGAACAAAATAGATCGGGAGTTCCGCCGCTGCAAGCCTCTGTAGCCACCAAAAACCAATTGGGACCCTGTTCCGGCACCCTACCGGAGGGGGAATCCCTCACCGGTGGCCATCTTCATCATCCTGGCGCTCTCCATGACGAGGAGGGAGTAGTTCAGCCTCGGGGCTGCGGGTATGTACCAGTAGCTATGTGTTTGATCTCTCTCTCTCTCTCTCTCTCTCTCTCTCTCTCTCGTGTTCTTGAGATGGTACGATCTTGATGTATCGCGAGCTTTGCTATTATAGTGGGATCTTATGATGTTTCTCCCCCTCTACTCTCTTGTAATGGATTGAGTTTTCCCTTTGAAGTGATCTTATCGGATTGAGTCTTTAAGGATTTGTGAACACTTTATGTATGTCTTGCATGTGCTTATCTGTGGTGACAATGGGATATTCACGTGATCCACTTGATGTATGTTTTGGTGATCAACTTGCGGGTTCCGCTCGTGAACTTATGCATAGGGGTTGGCACACGTTTTCGTCTTGACTCTCCGGTAGAGACTTTGGGGCACTCTTTGAAGTTCTATGTGTTGGTTGATTAGATGAATCTGAGATTGTTTGATGCATATCGTATAATCATACCCATGGATACTTGAGGTGACATTGGAGTATCTAGGTGACATTAGGGTTTTGGTTGGTTTGTGTCTTAAGGTGTTATTCTAGTACGAACTCTATGATAGATCGATCCGAAAGAATAACTTTGAGGTGGTTTCAGACCCTACAATAATCTCTTCATTTGTTCTCCGCTATTAGTGACTTTTGGGTGACTCTTTGTTGCATGTTGAGGGATAGTTATATGATCCAATTATGTTATTATTGTTGAGAGAACTTGCACTAGTGAAAGTATGAACCCTAGGCCTTGTTTCAAAGCATTGCAATACCATTTGTGCTCACTTTTATCACTAGTTACCTTGTTGTTTTTATATTTCAGATTACAAAAACCTATATCTACCATCCATATTGCACTTGTATCACCATCTCTTCGCCGAACTAGTGCACCTATACAATTTACCATTGTATTGGGTGTGTTGGGAACACAAGAGACTCTTTGTTATTTGGTTGCAGGGTTGTTTGAGAGAGACCATCTTCAACCTACGTCTCCCACGGATTGATAAACCTTAGGTCATCCACTTGAGGGAAATTTTCTACTGTCCTACAAACCTCTGCACTTGGAGGCCCAACAACGTCTACAATAAGAAGGTTTTGTAGTAGACATCAAGCAGTTTCTGGCACCGTTGCCGGGGTGGTGAGTGCTTGAAGGTATATCTTTAGATCTTGCAATCGAATATTTTAGTTTCTTGTTTTATCTCTAGTTTAATTTATAAAAGAAAACTACAAAAAAATGGAATTGAGTTTGCCTCATACGCTTCATCTTTTTAATATCTTTCGTGAGAATGATGGAAAGGAAAATTGTGCTCAAATGATAGAAGAAGAAGTCTATAAAATGTTTGGCACTAAATCTTTGAATGATGAGCATGATTGCAATGTTGTTAGTATGAACTCCTTGAATATCCATAGTACTAATGATGATTGCACCAGTCATGATGAAAATGTCTCTTATAAGCATGTCAATTTCTGTGGAGTGCATAGAGCTTGCAAGTACACACCAAATAGGGAAAATAGATTTTGCAAGAGGCATAAGTATTTGGAAACTAAATGGTTGCAAGAAAGGCTAGATGTTTATGCTGAGAATTTAAACTTGCTTTACCGTCCTTGTGAACTTCGCAATGAACGGGATCATTTCAATACCCAATGAAAATTGTTTCATGATCGTATCATGTCCAAAAATTGTGATGACTTGATTTCCCTTGCAAATCATAATGAACTTAGTTTGCTTTTGGGTTATGAAGAAACGAAACGTATAACTAAGGATCTTCCAGAATTTGTCCTTGATAAAGTTCTTGATTTTGATCTAGAAGAAATGTTTATGTATTGTGCGGTGAATTGCATTGAAAATCCTTATATTGCCAATTACATAAAGAAAAGAAAACAAATAGAAGATGAAGAGAAATACTAATGAAAGGGAAGAGACTTCCCAATATCCTCCTATTATTTCTTATGATGAATCAGGTAACGAGGAGGAGCTTTCTATTCAACTAATCTCATTAATAAGGAGCTCAAAAAGAGGGTTAAACCCACACATGATGTGAAGAAGAAAAAGAAAAGACGGAGAAGCAAAGGTAGAAAGGTATCCCTCCCAAATGATGTTGCTCATATTACTCATTGTGATGATGATAATTGCTATACTATTGGTGCTATCCATACTATTAATGATGAGAGTGATTATGCTTATGATATGAAAAGGCCCAAGCTTGGGGATGCTATGTTTGATGAGAATGACATGTTTGAGAATATATTTTCTGCAATTAATGTTTGTCCCAAGCTTGGGGATGCTATGTTTAATGAAGATGATATTTTTAGCCTCCCATGTTTTGATGAGCAAATTTGTTATGATGATAGCATGCCTCCTACTTATGATGACTATATTGATGAAAGTGGGTTTGGAAGAGTGTCAACTTTAGGAAGTAATGATCCCACTATTTTGGAGGATGTTGAATCTTATTGTGACAATTATGAAAGTGGATTTGGAGAGGTCATGACTTTATTTAGTAATGATTCCACTATCTTGGAAGAGCGATTATGATGAGAACAAAGTTGCTACCTATGATGATTATTGTGATGATACTTATGCTATAAAGAGTAGTGATGATTATATTTATAAAACTTGTCATGATTATAATTACCCATTTTCTGAACATTACTCTTTTAATGTGGAAACAATTTATAGTATTCGAGTTTCTTATGATACTCCCACTATTCTGAATGAGAAGAATTTTGCTTATGTGGAGAGTAATAAAATTTCTATGCTTGTAGATCATGAAAAGAATGCTTTAGGTGCTGGTTATATTGTTGAATTCATTCATGATGCTACTGAAAATTATTATGAGGGAGGAACATATGCTTGTAGGAATTGCAATAATATCAAGTTTCCTCTCTATGTGCTTAAAGTTTTGAAGTTATGCTTGTTTTGCCTTCCTATGCTAGTTGATTATTGTTCCCATAAGTTGTTTGCTCACAAAATCCCTATGCATAGGAAGTGGGTTAGACTTAAATGTGCTAGTCATATTTTTCATGATGCTCTCTTTATGTTTCAATTCTTATCTTTTATGTGAGCGTCAATGAAATCATCATGCCTAGCTAGGGGCGTTAAACGTTAGTGCTTGTTGGGAGACAACCCAATTTTATTTTTGTTCTTTACTTTTCGCTCCTGTTTAGTAATAAATAATTCATCTAGCCTGTGGTTAGATGTGGTTTTATGTTTTAATTAGTGTTTGTGCCAAGTAGAACCTTTGGGAAGACTTGGGTGAAGTCTTTATGATCTTGCTGTAAAAAACAGAAACTTTAGCGCTCACGAGATTAGCTGCTATTTTTTACTGGAGAGTGATTTTAGGTTGATTCTTTTTGCAGATGATTAATAGACAAATTACTCATGTCCAAAAATTTATTTTAGAATTTTTGGAGTTCCAGAAGTATACGTTTGATACAGATTACTACAGACTGTTCTGTTTTTGACATATTCTGTTTTCTATGTGTTGTTTGCTTATTTTGATGAATCTATGAGTAGTATCGGAGGGTATGAACCATAGAGAAGTTGGAATACAGTAGATATTACACCAATATGAATTTATAATGAGTTCACAACAGTACCTAAGTGGTGATTTATTTTCTTATACTAACGGAGCTTATGAGTTTTCTGTTAAGTTTTGTGTTGTGAAGTTTTCAAGTTTTGGGTAAAGATTTGATGGACTATGGAATAAGGAGTGGCAAGAGCCTAAGATTGGGATGCCCAAGGCACCCCAAGGTAATATTGAAGGACAACCAAGAGCCTAAGCTTGGGGATGCCCCGGAAGGCATCCCCTCTTTCGTCTTCGTTCATCGGTAACTTTACTTGGAGCTATATTTTTATTCACCACATGATATGTGTTTTGCTTGGAGTGTCATTTTATTTTGTTTTGCTTGCTTTTTGAATAAAATATCAAGATCTTACATTATTAAATGGAAGATTCTTCACATAGCTAAATAATTATTTAACTACTCATTGATCTTCATTTATATCTTTTTGGAGTAGTTTGTCATTTACTCATGTGCTTCACTTATATCCTATGAGTAAATAGTTGAATGAATTGAAATAGTAAATCTATATATGTTTCATATGCTTATCCCATGGGGAGTAATGACTTCACATATAAGAAGTAGAGGTGGTAAATTTATTGAAGGTTAGCAAACATTGTATTGATCACTTGAACAATTCATGAAAGAATATTCAGGGAAGAGAGATTTCACATATAAATATACTATCTTGGACATCTTTTGTAATTGTGAGCACTCATTAAAATATGACATGCTAAAAGGTTGATGTTGGACAAGGAAGACAATGTAATGGATTATGTTTTCTTATATCCGAAATAAAGTATATTGTCATGGATCATTCAACATGCTGAGCTTGCCTTCCCCCTCATGCTAGCCAAATTCTTTGCACCAAGTAGAGATACTACTTGTGCTTCCAAACATCTCTTAAACCAGTAGTGCCATTAGAGTCCACCATACCTACCTATGGATTGAGTAAGATCCTTCAAGTAAGTTGTCATCGGTGCATGCAATAAAAATTGCTCTCTAAATATGTATGATCTATTAGTGTGGAGAAAATAAGCTTTATACGATCTTGTGATGTGGAAGCAATAAAAGTGACGGACTGCATAATAAAGGTCCCTATCACAAGTGGCAATATAAAGTGACGTTCTTTCACATTAAGATTTTATGCATCCAACTATAAAAGTGCATGACAACCTCTGCTTCCCTCTGCGAAGGGCCTATCTTTTATTCTTGTCTTATACCTTATGCAAGAGTCTTGGTGATCTTCACCTTTCCTTTTTTATATTTTATCCTTTGGCAGGCACATTGTGTTGGAAAGATCGTGATATATATATATCCAATTGGATGTGAGGCATCATGAACTATTATTGTTGACATTACCCTTGAGGTAAAAGGTTGGGAGGCGAATCTATAAGCCCCTATCTTTCTCTGTGTCTGATTAAAACTTTGAACCCATAAATATCGCGTGAGTGTTAGCAATTGTGAAAGACTAAATGATAGTTGAGTATGTGAAGTCTGCTGAATCAAAGCTCTGACATAGACTCTTCCTGAAAATAAGATGAATTGTAATTGTTTGATGACTAATAACATGGTTTGTTAGTTTTCAAGAAAGTTTATGATCTATACTTTAACATGTGAATAGTTTGTTACTTGATCATGAAAAGTTTTATGAGATGAGCTACTGTTATGACATATGATGATGCTAGAAAAGGTGATTGAAATTATCATTGATCAAACTTGTGCAACTGCTAGCATTCACACTTCATAAATTATTTCTTTTATCATTTACCTACTCGAGGATGAGCAGGAATTAAGCTTGGGGATGCTGATACGTCTCCAATGTATCTATAATTTATGAAGTATTCATGCTATTATATTATCTGTTTTGGATGTTTATGAGCTTTACTAAACACTTTTATATTATTTTTGGGACTAACCTATCAACCGGAGGCCCAGCCCAAATTGTTGTTTTCTTGCCTATTTCAGTGTTTCGAAGAAAAGGAATATCAAACGGAGTCCAAACGGAATGAAACCTTCGGGAGAGTTATTTTTGGAACGGAAGCAATCCAGGAGACTTGGAGTAGACGTCAGGGAAGCTTCGAGGAAGCCACGAGGCAGGGAGGCGCGCCCTACCCCCCTGGGCGCGCCCCCACCCTCGTGGGCCCCTCATGGCTCCCCTGACCGACTTCTTTCACCTATATATGTCCATATACCCTAAAACATCAGAGAACAAAATAGATCGGGAGTTCCGCCGCCGCAAGCCTCTGTAGCCACCAAAAAGCAATCGGGGCCCTGTTCCGGCACCCTGTCGGAGGGGGAATCCCTCATCGGTGGCCATCTTCATCATCCCGGCGCTCTCCATGACGAGATGGGAGTAGTTCACCCTCGGGGCCGAGGGTATGTACCAGTAGCTATGTGTTTGATCTCTCTCTCTCTCTCTCGTGTTCTTGAGATGGTACGATCTTGATGTATCGCGAGCTTTGCTATTATAGTTGGATCTTATGATGTTTCTCCCCCTCTACTCTCTTTTAATGGATTGAGTGTTCCCTTTGAAGTGATCTTATCGGATTGAGTCTTTAAGGATTTGAGAACAATTTATGTATGTCTTGCATGTGCTTATCTGTGGTGACAATGGGATATTCATGTGATCCACTTGATGTATGTTTTGGTGATCAACTTGCGGGTTCCGCTCGTGAACTTATGCATAGCGGTTGGCACACGTTTTCGTCTTGACTCTCCGGTAGAAACTTTGGGGCACTCTTTGAAGTTCTATGTGTTGGTTGAATAGATGAATCTGAGATTGTTTGATGCATATCGCATAATCATACCCACGGATACTTGAGGTGACATTGGAGTATCTAGGTGACATTAGGGTTTTGGTTTATTTGTGTCTTAAGGTGTTATTCTAGTACAAACTCTATGATAGATCAATCCGAAAGAATAACTTTGAGGTGGTTTCATACCCTACAATAATCTCTTCGTTTGTTCTCCACTATTAGTGACTTTGGGGTGACTCTTTGTTGCATGTTGAGGGATAGTTATATGATCCAATTATGTTATTATTGTTGAGAGAACTTGCACTAGTGAAAGTATGAACCCTAGGCCTTGTTTCAAAGCATTGCAATACCGTTTGTGCTCACTTTTATCATTAGTTACCTTGCTGTTTTTATATTTTCAGATTACAAAAACCTATATCTACCATCCATATTGCACTTGTATCACCATCTCTTCGCCGAACTAGTGCACCTATACAATTTACCATTGTATTGGGTGTGTTGGGAACACAAGAGACTCTTTGTTATTTGGTTGCAGGGTTGTTTGAGAGAGACCATCTTCAACCTACGCCTCCCACGGATTGATAAACCTTAGGTCATCCACTTGAGGGAAATTTGCTACTGTCCTACAAACCTCTGCACTTGGAGGCCCAACAAGGTCTACAAGAAGAAGGTTGTGTAGTAGACATCAGTCGTAGTCCTTCTCCTCTGCCTCGTAAGCAAGGAAAGAAGACAGCCGCAGCCACTCCGTCTGCTCCGGCATCTAGCAGTACAGCCAGAGGCGGGAGGCAATACAGATTCGGTCCATCTCTCAAGCCTCTAGAGAAGTTACCATACGAGAGGAGCGTGGAGGAAAAGGCGAAGATCGTGGAAGCCGAAGTGAGGGACTTCTTTGAAGGGGTGAAAGCAAAACATCCACCTCTGGAGGAGAAGATAGATTCGGTGAAAGCAAAGCGCACTATCATTGCCCTGAAGAAACCACCAAAGTCTCCGCCAAAAAACAACTATGAGCGCATTACTGAAAAGGCATATATCGAAGCGGAGCGGTCGGGAAGTACTATCAGTGATCGAAGGTTAGCAGAACGATGAGCTGGGAAAAAAATTGCCAGCTCGGCGAACAAGCGAACCAATCGTGCCCCCCGCTCAAGGTGTCTAATCATCCGGTGATTTTGCACAATACCAATCTTGGAGATTACCTGCCCGACAATGTACATTATGATTTCTTGGAGGTGGACAAACACAAATACCATTATGGGTAGGGCTGGGCATTCGGTTCCCCCGAACCGTTCGGGTCGGTGCTTCGGCCTTTCAAAAATTTCGGTTGTCCAAAATCGCTGACCGATCGGTCAATGGAAAGAGCACAAACCGATGAATGACCGCACTAAGATTTCGGTCCGGTCATCGGTTCTGACCGAACATTTAATAATGGTAGGAATCGTTGCACACCGATCAGCCCTGAACATTTAATAATGGCAGGAATCGCTGCACACCGAACAACCTTGATTATTTAATAAGTGCAGGAAACGCTACACGATTCTCCAGTTCCTTCTTGCCAAAACTAAACCCATTTCCCATCTTTGCTTAACAATCAGGAAGAGCAAACAAGTGACCAAATATAACAGCACGCTGCAGACGTGGCACAGATACGACATGATCATATCATTACCATCCAATAGTAGTTTAGCAAACACACGAATTGAGTCTCAAAATAGGACACAACTGGTAAATTTTGACTGACACACACACACTTAGTTCTCAAGACTTAAAGTTAGAACCTAAATTAAACGCAACAGGCAGCATACAGTAGCAGCATAGCTACAATTTTCGAACTTCTAAACTTCAAGCTTTATTTCGTCTGCTCCAGCGGCTAGCAGTAGTTTATTCAGAACCGCAACCAACCAAAAAGAATATCTGGAATATGAACAATAATTCAGTTGAGTAGTCCATAGATAGAAATATAAATATATTACGATATCAATCTGAATTGAAGCAGCAACACGAATTCTTATAGCTCAGAAGTGGAAGCTCACCAATCCTTAAGTAGGCTTTGCGGTGGTGGGAGGCTTGGCATTGCTTTGGAGCTTCACTTTCTCCTTATATTCCGCAATTAACTCTGAAAACAACAATGGTGGAAGCAAGCATTATATAACAGCAAATGAACACATATTACATAATGCAAGATTAATTAAATCAGGTTACCTTGTTCAAGCTTGGTCAATTCTTCAGTGTTCTCTACTATGCTGACATGAGTACCATATCGAAGCCAATCCTGAGTGCACACAAGGGCTTCAACCATGAATGGAGTCAGAGAAGATCTGAATTCATCGAGAATACGCCCACCAGTAGAGAACGCAGACTCGGATGCAACAGTCGAGATGGGGACTGCCAAAACATCCCGTGCCAAGCATGCCAATATAGGAAACCTAGATGAGTTAACCTTCCACCAATCTAATATGTCAAATTTTGGGCCATCATCTTCAGGCTCCTCAGCAAGAAACTTGTCCAGCTCAGACTTGCTGCTGCTGCTACCACCACTGTTCAGCCTCATTTTTTTGGCAATCACGGATCTCATCATGCTTGCACGCCCTCCAGTTGATTCAACTTCCTGAGAAGCACTACTTAGAGGTGATGCAACATTTGGATCATACATCATCCTATATTCCTCGAACAAATCTCGAAGACACGTACTGACTGCAGCCCACACCTTAGGCCCTTTCTCCTCTCCATACACTTCTAAAATGGCAAATTGTGTGTATTCTGTAAGCTTGTACTGCGATACAACAAGAAAGTTAAACTTTAATTTGTGTTGTGGCGACATAAGAAAGCATTGCCTAATGAAGAATGGTAGATTATAATACTTGTAATTTTTTTACCTTGGATCAAGTGCCGTTGCAATGAAAATCAGCAAGTTGAAGTTCTCCTTTTCCTTCCCCTTTTTGCTGGTATCGAGCTCATGCCAATTTCCCCAATATTTATCAGACTTATCCTTCATCCTCTCTGCCATTGCAATTTGCAAACCATCCCCACTTTCCATCCAACTTTTCACTAACATATTCACCTCACCAATCTCATGGAAAAAGCTATTAGCAGTCACATACAATGAGGCAGAAACACAAGTTGTTAGATCTGCAAAATGAGCAAGAAATTCTGCTATCTTCTTGACATTCTCCCAGTCCTGCTCATCTGGAACTCCAACACCCTTCTCCTTACCTTTATCAATAAGTAGATCAATTGCAAAGTAAGGATCTTCATCTGCATACCTTGCAAAAACTTTCTCATAGCTAACAGCAGCCTTCAACATATAGTACGTCGAGTTCCACCTAGTGCTCACATCAAGAATCAAGAAGGCCTTGGTGTTAACCTTCTCAAGGTCTGCACACTCTTTGAACTTAGTCAACCTACTTGGGCTATTTCTGACATATCTAACAGCTGCACGTACACGCTTGATTGAAGTACCAACTTCTTTTAGACCATCTGTAACTATTAAGTTGACAATGTGGGCAGCACACCTCATGTGGAGAAACTTGCCTCCAGCTATGCAAGTCTTAGCTTTATTCAGTTCCTTTTTCATGTAACCAATACCACCATCATTGTTACTAGCATTATCAACAGTAATGGTCATGACCTTCTCTATCCCCCAATCGATCAAAGTTTTCTGCAAGTGTTTCCCAATATCATCTCCTTTATGACCCTTAACCTTGAAAAAGCTAATGACTTTCTTGTGGAGTTTCCATTCCTTACAAATGAAGTGGGCAGTAACAGTCATGTAGCTATCTTTTTGTTGAGAAGTCCAACCATTAGTTGTGAGACACACTCTTTCACATTGTTCTTTAAAGAAAATTTTCAGTTTAGCCTTTTGTTCAAAATATGCGCGAACAACATCCCTAGTGCGTTCTCCTAGATGGAACTGAGAAACGTGGGCAGGCTTTAGACATGAACTTTTTAAACCCAGATTTTTCACCAAATGCAAATGGGAGCTCATCTTCTATTATCATTTCAGCAAAAGCGACCCTAATAGCATCAGGATCAAATTTCCAAGAATGTACACTATCACCCTGATTAACTTGCAGCACAGCTTGCTTATCATCACCAATATTCCTATGGGTATTACGCTTGCAAATATTAAAATGTTTGCGCAAAGCTGATGTACCATTGATGACGGGATGAGCGTTGATGTCAATCTTGCAGTAGTTGCATTTTCCCTTCTGCAATACACCATTAATAATGACATTTTCAAAGTGGTTCCACATCTCTGATCTCGAAGCCATCTGCCTTCGCCCATCTTTCTTTTCAACCTCAACAACTTCAGCTTTCCCATCATCCCTCTTCTCTGTTTGTGCTGCTTGCACCTCACCATCGATACCACTGCCACTAGCCTTCGCCTTGTCTAGAGATACTGTACAACCAACTGTCATAGTGGAAGTGGGCGCAGAAGCGTCTGCCATAATGATCTCATGAGGCTCGGAGGACATCTACAATCAAACAAAGTTGCATCAATCAACAACGATTCCCTCATGAAAATATTGAAGCGGGTGGCAGTAAGCAGTAATGGTCACAAGAATTTTATGTTCTTTAATTAATAAAATAAAATCTACATGTGATTTGTACTCCGTATTTATTACATGAATCACAACAGCAAGGTCCTATTAATACAGTGAATACAAATTCATGGCATGCTAGTTCTGTAGTTGATATATAACTAAGAAATCTCTCATCAGTTTACCAAGATGGAAATAATTATTACATGAATCACAACAGCAAGGTCCTATTAATACAGTTAATACAAATACATGGCATGCTAGTTCTGTAGTTGATATCTAACTAAGAAATCTCTCATCAGTTTACCAAGATGGAAATAATAACCGTTGAAGATCTTAACAGATGAGTGAAACCAGACTGTGTGCACTCCTCTGCTTTTTCTGAACCGTTGCTCTGTTTTTCTCCCTTGACCAACCAGTTCATGTGTGTGTGTGTGTCACCATCGGCAAGTTAGTGATTGGAAGGGACAAAGGCAACACAACCAACTTGATAAACGACAACTAGTTCTTGCTGTCAGTATCAAAGACAACTAGGAATGTGAACTACGTACATAAGATCCCTGTAGTTTTATTTTTGGCTGCAAGGCTTTCACACTCGTACAAAATTCGGAAGATCAGATACAGAAAAGTTCAGCCAAATATGCTACAAAATGACCTGACGTGGATGGTATCAGCTATGTATTGTTTTCTAAGAGAACCACGCAATCAGATTGATGAAGCTTGAATCAATTAAATCAGGAAACAGATATTACAGTGGGTAATAGGGTCGTACGTTGCAGGAGCGTCCTGTAGTGGTCGAACCGTCGTTGTTGTTCAGGTGCGGTGAATCAGGAGGACGGCCGCGCAGCAAACTCTGCTGTCGGCGGTGTTCCTATGGATCCCTCTCCAGCGAACCTACTAGGGTTCGGAGATCCTCTTCTCCGGTGAGTAAATCGCTGACGGGGCGACCGCCACATCCTTTATATACCACGACGGGAACGATGGGAAGGGCCGGAAATTTGGGGATGCGATGCGATGGGAATTGGGATGGAGATTGGGAAGCGAGGAGGCAGAGAATCAAACAGCAAAGCTCACGGCGGCGGCAACGGGATAGATTGAGCTGACTTGCCTACTTGAGGAAATTAGGAGGTAAGAGACTAAGAGTAGACCGTAGGACTCAGGATAGGAATTAGGTGTAGGGCGTCGGTGCTTCGGTCTGTTCGGTGGACCGAGGGTACAGACCAAATTCACCGAACTTAATTCGGTTTTCTAGAATTGCTAACCGAGCTTTGTACCGAAGGTTTCGGCTTCGGTCACTTCGGCTTCGGTCCAAGTTAAATCGGTTCGGTAAATCGGTTTTAGGGTTATATGCCCACCCCTAATTATGGGAAGCCTCTCGCCAAAGATGAAAGATCTCTAACAAGGATGATGCGAAGGTTCCATGATTGGTACATGGAAACCTGCAGAGAGTCTGGGGGGATGAATACTTTGACGTTGAGAGTTAAAGAGGAGCATGACCTCGTTGGAATTGATCTGTTGTCTGTTCCATTTGAGGAGTTCTTCCAGTTTTTCAATCAAAAGGCCCTCGATAATTAACGGTCACTTGCTACTGTCTGTAAGTACTACTTCTGTCATTAAGTCTCTATATATAGCTCAGCTCTTTCATTGCATGTATTTATAATTATCCTCACTATATTATGCAGATTGAAGATCGTCGAATGCAGAAAAGCATAAATGTATGATATTGGGTTCATTAACACAAATCTCATAGATGAATTTACGGTTAAATTTCAAGCCAAAGAAGCCGAGGCCAACTTGCTCAAATCGTTGGTAATATATCAAAACAAAGATAAAATACTCTTTCCTTACAACTTCAAGTGAGTGTTACTATCTTGTGCATATTCGGTTTCCCTTATTACTCGAGGTTATAGTAATGTAATTGATGAGTTATGCATGCGTGCGCAGGTTCCACTATATTCTCCTAGAGATTAAGATTGAGCAGGGACTTGTAACCGTCTTAGACTCGAGACGAAAAGATCCCGAGGAATATGCGGACATGACTAAAATGCTCATGAAGTAAGTTCAATCGATCATTATCGCACCATATCGGCAACTAATTTGTTCATTTCCTGATATCAAGTAATTGTTTTCTTTGTCTCGCAGGGTTTGGAAACTATTCACCGCACAATCTCCAGGACTGTCGGGGGAGCTGCGATTTACATACCCGAAAGTAAGTACTACTAGCTAGCTAGTTCCGCGCATCGTGATCCCGTTGATTCTAGCTACTTTCATCAATGCCATTTATAATGCTCCATTATAAGTTTGATTGACCTCTATTTCTCGTAAAGCGCTTGTGGCAGGAACAAGGGAATGATTACTGTGGATACTACGTGTGCGAGTTCATCTACAACGCGACTTGCAAAAATAAGCGGGCTACTCTAAAAGACAATATGATGTGCATAAGCAATAATATTCACAATTTCATTTTATTACACCATCATTTCTGTTGAGTTTCATTCATATATATGTATTAACCCCCTTCTTCAAATTAGACGTGGCAGATGCGGAATGAACTCATACCACAAGATTGCATCAAAGCAATTCAAGAGGAATTGGCGGGATTCTTTCTTCACCACGTCATCAATAAAGCCGGAGAATACCATGTGGAAGCTGAGTTCATATATAATTAGGGGATTATATTGTAAGAGATCTTAATATTGTATATATGTAGCCAGTACCGTTGGATAGATATACGAAAACTTGTTGTTCGACCAATCTCTCGGAGAAGGAGAGGTCGATCACTTCTCTATGTATATATATGTTCATGACGATCTTCTGTACTTA
Source organism: Aegilops tauschii subsp. strangulata (assembly GCF_002575655.3). Taxonomy (NCBI): domain Eukaryota; kingdom Viridiplantae; phylum Streptophyta; class Magnoliopsida; order Poales; family Poaceae; genus Aegilops; species Aegilops tauschii. Next base: position 646,029,803 of record NC_053041.3, on the reverse strand, counting down.
ATGGTTCCCTTCATTTGCTTACTAGCTAGCGTGTCGAGTCCTCTCTATACGTATAGTACGCAGCGTCGACCAAGCACGGAGATAAGAGAGGACACTTCTCTCTATTAGCTAGCTAACACAATATATGAAACCCCAAAATTAACGCTACAAAACCCCCAAAACCCCCAACCTCCCCCTTTCAAAAAAGAACAAAAACCTTAGCTCCTGCCAGCTGCTGATGCATGGATGCCTTTTGGTCCCGGTTGGTGCCACCAACCGGGACCAAAGGCCCTCCTGCCTGGGCTCGCCATAGCGGCCACGTGGAGGCCCATCTGTCCCGGTTGGTGTAAGAACCGGGACTAAAGGTATAGGGCTTTAGTACCGACCCTTTAGTCTGGTTCACCAACCGGGACAAATGGGCCTTACGAACTGGGACAAATGGCCCTTTTTCTACTAGTGTACGACCATCAAAGGAGGAGTCCATCTCATATACAATTGGTGGAGCGCGCATTATTTTATCTGGCGGCTATTAATTCATAATTAGTCGATCTAACGGATGAAATTTTCTAACCTACAGGATTAACGTGGCATCTCGTATGGTGCCTCCAATTAGTAAATATAAGATTCTTATGCCTTTTCTCTCTTATTTTGCAAGTTTCACTCAAGGGTAATGTATCATGACCACAAGTAATTAACCAGCAGCTACACTCAAGGGTAACGTATCATGACCACAAGTAAGCACCTTGTAATATAACCCGAGTACACAAGTGATTTCAAATCATCTTATGGCAATCATTATCTAATGTTGATTAACCAGTCGTGTTATAATGGCCTAAGGAATCAATCATATACCTAACACCTTACCATAGCTATACTAAACAGTGTGATGGACTATGCACATTAGGAAACTTTGTGACCTCAGATAGACTATACATATCCTTCGAGTGCAGGAAATGAGGGAGGCCATATCATCACAAAAGGGTGGATATTACCCGAACGCCTATCTTCTTTTGTCGTGTCATGCACTTTACGTAGTTGCCTGTACTTGATATCCAAGTGGGGTGCATATTGACCTTCTCAAGGAACACAAACTGAGAATAGTCCCCCACATGGTTTATCTGGAGAGGAGTAGTAGACTCGTCCTCAACCATGCAACCAGACATCCTCAAATTAGCAACCATCTCAAGCAAACAAATGGTGTCCACTACCAACCAATTGTCCCCCTATGGAGCCAGATGTGGAGCTGAACAGAGATTAACTCGGAAGCCTCAATTAGCTTCAATGCAGGTTAGCATGTTGATGCTATCAACCTCACAAAACTTAATTTGTTCTCTTCTCGACGGTTAAAATTTGATTCTGAGCTATATCAAACTGCACGACACCCTGCACCACACCAGTTGGCTTTTCACGAAATCCAGAATATCTCCTCTTGGTAGATACTCATCATGGTTCCACTCAACCTAATGCAAGTCTCCCTCTCTTCTTATTCCGCATTAAGACACATATCAACCAAAACCCTAATGTCACCTAGATACTCCAATGTCACCTCTAGTATCTGTGGGTATGATCATATGATATGCATCACACAATCTCAGATTCATCTATTCAACCAACACAAAGTACTTCAAAGAGTGCCCCAAAGTTTCTACCGGAGAGTCAAGACGAAAACATGTGCCAACCCCTATGCATAAGTTCACGAGGTCACGGAACCCACAAGTTGATCACCAAAACATACATCAAGTGAATCACGTGATATCCCATTGTCACCATAGTGTGACGCCCGGATATTTAAGCTACAGTGAACCTCTGCTAATGATGCCACGTCACCTCGATTACTGTTGCTAATCTCGTGTTAGTTCGAAACCGGTTCGAATTCAAATTCAAAATCAAGCAAACAATAAAAGTTTTCAAATATTAAAACTAAAATGTTCGGGTTGTGCCAAATAATGCGTAGGTGATTATGGAGAAGAAACCACACTTCTGTAAAGTATTCAAATGCACTAAAATAAATAAAACTGTAGCTAAACCTATTATAAATGCCCTTTTGAAATATATAAAAATGTGAACTAAATATTTTAAATACCAAAATATATTGTGGCGGTGGGCTAATTTGCAACCTCCATTTAGGTACTGGTCTTATAATTTTACAAAACTAAAAGCTATTAAAACTATAATAGAAAACAAAAAAGTGAAAATAAAATAAAAACAAAAAAGAATTAAAAAAGAGAAACAAAGCCCCCAGCTGGGCCATGGCCCAGCTGCCCACCAGGCCACAACCGACCGGCCCACCCCGCCTCCCTTATCCCCCCCACGACCCAAACCCTAGCGCTAACCACTCCCCACTCTCCCCCCCACTCCTCGCTCTCCCTCCCGATCCAGATCGGGATCGGGGGCGCTCGACTCCGCCCCCTGCCGCTCGACGCCGTCGCCTGAAGCCGCCCCGACGCCTCGACCGTGCCCGCGCCATGCGCTCCCCTTCACCTGGGTGCCCGCTGTGCCCGCCTGGCCCGCCGCCCGTAGTCACCCGTCGGCCTCGCCGTGCTCCCGCTCGGCCCCTGGCGTCGCCCGCGCCCGCTCCGACTGCCCGCCACCTCGCCGGCCACCGCTCGCCCTACCTCGCACCGCAGCTGGCCACCGCATCCCCCACACCATCGCCCCGCGCCGTCCCACTGCGCCTCGCTGCTCCGGCCACCGCACTTCTGCTGCCGCCGCGCCCACTTCCCCCTCCGCTGCTGCCCCGCCAGCCGCTACCTCCCCTCGCGCCGTCGCTTGCCCCGCGGCCGGCGCTCGCCACCGTAGTCGTCCGTCCGCCGCCTCCCTTGGCCTGGCCACCGGCGCCGGCGTGCGCCACGCGCGCCCAGCGCCCTCAGGCATGCGCCCGCACCCCCTGCACACGGCGCCCGTCACCCGCTGTGCCCGCTCGGGCAGTGCCCGCGCCCGCTAAGACCCCCCTGTCTATGACACAGGGGGCCCACCCCCAGAACGATTTTAAATAAAAAAATAAAAATGAATTAATAAAATTAATAATTAATTATTTATTTATTTAGTAAATTTACTTAAGTTAACTAGTCCTGTTTAATTAATCTAATTAACTAGTTAGGTTAATTAAACAGTAATTAGATTAGCTAAATCCTAATAAACCTAAACAGAGTATGATAGGTGGGTCCCACTGGACCCACACGTCAGTTTGACCAGTCAACACCTCTATTGACTGCTGATGTCATGATGATGTCAGCATGCACTATTCTGGATGATGTTGAATTAAATTAATTAAATAAATTCTAAAAATGATTTAAAACTTTAGAAAATCATATAAAATAAACCGTAGCTCAGATGAAAATACTTTCTACATGAAAGTTGCTCATAACGACGAGACGAATCCGGATACGCAGCCCGTTCGTCCGCCACACTTCCCTAGCATAGCAAACTCGCAACTTTCCCCCTCCGGTTCATCTGTCCGAAAACGCGAAACACCGGGAATACTTTCCCGGATGTTTCCCCCCTTCGCCGGTATCACCTACTACCGCGATTGGGCACCCCTAGCAACGCTCATTGTCATGTCATGCATCGTCATGCATATGTTTGCATTATATTTATTGTTTCTTCCCCCTCTTCTCTCGCTAGACACCAAGACCGATGCCGCTGCTACCCAGTACGACTACGGTGTTGACGACCCCTCCTTCTCGGCTGAGCTTCCAGGCAAGCCCCCCCTTGATCACCAGATATCGCCTATTCTACTCTCTACTGCTTGCATTAGAGTAGTGTAGCATGTTACTGCTTTCAGTTAATCCTATTCTGCTGCATAGCCTGTCATTGTTGCTACAGTTGTTACCTTTACCTGCAATCCTAAATGCTTAGTATAGGATGCTAGTATTCCATCAGTGGCCCTACATTCTTGTCCGTCTGCTGTGCTATACTATCGGGCTGTGATCACTCGGGAGGTGATCACGGGTATATACTATTACTTTATACATGATACATGTGGTGACTAAAGTCAGGTCGGCTCGTGGAGCACCCGCGAGTGATTCACGGATTGGGGGCTGAAAGGACCTTTGTCCCGACGGCCCTCTGGGTGAATCTTTGTGGCGGAGCGACAGGGCAGGTTGAGACCGCCTAGGTGAGAGGTGGGCCTGGCCCTAGTCGGCGTTCACGGTTACTTCATAATAACACGTTTAACGAGTTCTTGGTATTTGATCTGAGTCTGGCCACTGGCCTATACGCACTAACCAACTACGCGGGAACAGTTATGGGCACTCGGTGTCGTGGTATCAGCCGAAGCCTTCGTGACGTCAGCGACTTAGCGGCGCGCGCCGGATTGGACTAGAACGCCTGCTAGGCTAGGTCTGCTTCCGGCCGCATTCGCAACGTGCAGGTGTGCAAAGGGCGATGGGCCCAGACCCCTGTGCCATAGGATTTAGACCGGCGTGCTAACCTCTCTGTTGTGCCTAGGTAGGGCTGCGACGTGTTCATCTTCCGAGGCCGGGCATGACCCAGGAAAGTGTGTCCGGCCAAATGGGATCGAGCGTGTTGGGTTATGTGGTGCACCCCTGCAGGGAAGTTTATCTATTCGAATAGCCGTGATCCTTGGTAACAGGACGACCCGGAGTTGTACCTTGACCTTATGACAACTAGAACTAGATACTTAATAAAACACACCCTTCCAAGTGCCAGATATAACCCGGTGATCGCTCTCTAACAGGGCGACGGGGAGGGGATCGCCGGGTAGGATTATGCTATACGATGCTACTTGGTGAACTTACCATCTACTCTCTTCTACATGCTGCAAGATGGAGGCTGCCAGAAGCTTTGTCTTCGACAGGATTAGCTATCCCCCTCTTATTCTGGCATTCTGCAGTTCAGTCCACTGATATGGCCCCTTTACACATATACCCATGCATATGTAGTGTAGATCCTTGCTTGCGAGTACTTTGGATGAGTACTCACGGTTGCTTTTCTCCCTCTTTTCCCCCTTTCCCTTCTACCTGGTTGTCGCAACCAGATGCTGGAGCCCAGGAGCCAGACGCCACCATCGACGACGACTCCTACTACACCGGAGGTGCCTACTACTACGTGCAGGCCGCTGACGACGACCAGGAGTAGTTTAGGAGGATCCCAGGCAGGAGGCCTGCGCCTCTTTCGATCTGTATCCCAGTTTGTGCTAGCCTTCTTAAGGCAAACTTGTTTAACTTATGTCTGTACTCAGATATTGTTGCTTCCGCTGACTCGTCTATGATCGAGCCCTTGTATTCGAGCCCGCGAGGCCCCTGGCTTGTATTATGATGCTTGTATGACTTATTTATGTTTTAGAGTTGTGTTGTGATATCTTCCCGTGAGTCCCTGAACTTGATCGTACCCGTTTGCGTGCATGATTAGTGTACGATTGAATCGGGGGCGTCACACACAGATAAGCACATGCAAGACATACATCAAGTGTTCTCAAATCCTTAAAGACTCAATCCGATAGGATAACTTCAAAGGGCTCAATCCATTATAAGAGAGTAGAGGGGGAGAAACATCATAAGATCCAACTATAATAGCAAAGCTCACGGTACATCAGGATCGTACCATCTCAAGAACACGAGAGAGAGAGAGAGAGAGAGAGAGAGATCAAACACATAGCTACTGGTACATACCCTCAGCCCCGAGGGTGAACTACTCCCTCCTCGTCATGGAGAGCGCCGGGATGATGAAGATTGCCACCGGAGAGGGATTCCCCCTCCGGCAGGGTGCCGAAACAGGGTCCCGATTAGTTTTTGGTGGCTACAGAGGCTTGCGGCGGCGGAACTCCCGATCTACTCTGCTCCCCGATGTTTCTAGGGTATATGGATATATATAGGCGAAAGAAGTCGGTCAGGGGAGCCACGAGGGGCCCACGAGGGTGGGGGGGCGCGCCCAGGGAGGTAGGGCGCGCCTCCCTGCCTCGTGGCTTCCTCTAAGCTTCCCTGACGTCTACTCCAAGTCTCCTGGATTGCTTCCGTTCCAAAAATAACTCTCCCGAAGGTTTCATTCCGTTTGGACTCCGTTTGATATTCCTTTTCTTCGAAACACTGAAATAGGCAAGAAAACATCAATTTGGGCTGGGCCTCCGGTTAATAGGTTAGTCCCAAAAGTAATATAAAAGTGCATAATAAAGCCCATTAAACATCCAAAACAGATAATATAATAGCATGAATACTTCATAAATTATAGATACGTTGGAGACGTATCGGCATCCCCAAGCTTAATTCCTGCTTGTCCTCGAGTAGGTAAATGATAAAAGAAATAATTTATGAAGTGTGAATGCTAGCAGGTGCACAAGTTTGATCAATGATAATTTCAATCACCTTTTCTAGCATCATCATATGTCGTAACAGTAGCTCATCTCATAAAACTTTTCATGATCAAGTAACAAACTATTCACATGTTAAAGTATAGATCATAAACTTTCTTGAAAACTAACAAACCGTGTTATTAGTCATCAAACAATTACAATTCATCTTATTTTCAGGAAGAGTCTATGTCAGAGCTTTGATTCAGCAAACTTCACATACTCAACTATCATTTAGTCTTTCACAATTGCTAACACTCACGCGATATTTATGGGTTCAAAGTTTTAATCAGACACAGAGAAAGATAGGGGCTTATAGATTCGCCTCCCAACCTTTTACCTCAAGGGTAATGTCAACAATAATAGTTCATGATGCCTTACATCCAATTGGGTATATATATCAGGATCTTTCCAACACAATGTGCTTGCCAAAGGATAAAATGTAAAAAGGAAAGGTGAAGATCACCATGACTCTTGCATAAGGTATAAGACAAGAATAAAAGATGTCCAAGATAGTATATTTATATGTGAAATCTCTCTTCCCTCAATATTCTTTCATGAATTGTTCAAGTGACCGATACAATGTTTGCTAACCTTCAATAAATTTACCACCTCTACTTCTCATATGTGAAGTCATTACTCCCCATGCCATAAGCATATGAAACATATATAATTTCAGATTTATGATATTCAAATCATTCAACTATTTACTCATAGGATATAAGTGAAGCACACGAGTAAATGACAAACTACTCCAAAAAGATATAAGTGAAGATCAATGAATAGTTAAATAATTATTTAGCTATGTGAAGACTCTCCCATTTAATAATTTCAGATCTTGATACTCTATTCAAACAACAAGCAAAACAAAATAAAATGACATTCTAAGAATAGCAAACATCACGTGAAGAAGCAAAAACTTAGGATCAACCGATACTAACCGATAGTTGTCGAAGAAGAAAGGTGGGATGCCAACCGGGGCATCCCCAAGCTTAGACGCTTGAGACTTATTGAAATATTATCTTGGGATGCCTTGGGAATCCCCAAGCTTGAGCTTTTGTCTCCTTAATTCCTCTCATATCACGGTCTCCCTAAATCTCAAAAGCTTCATCCACACAAAACTCAACGAGGACTCGTGAGATAAGTTACTATAAACCAATGCAAAAAACCTTATCATACTCTTCTGTAGCAAATCACTAAAATTATTATTCAACATTGCATACTAAATGCCTCCGCATATTTAATAGTCCTATCCTCAAATAGAATCATTAAACAAGCAAACATATGCAAACATAACAGCAATCTTCCTAAACAGGACAGTCTGTAAAGAATGCAGCAAGATCCATACTTCCCTGGCTCCAAAAATTATGAAAGAAAATTCCCACTGTAGTAAATTTATCAGAGCTTATTATTCAAAAGGTTTCAACATTTTATCACATTCTGACTTTTCTAGGGAATTTTTGCAACAGTGGTAAACTTTCTGTTCTCAAACAGCAACATGAAGACTTGTAAAATAGGCATAGTAAAGGCTATCAATGCCACTTTTATTGAAATAAAAGATGCAAAACATTGTTCTAAATAACAGCAAGCAAAACAAAAGAAAATAAAATGACGCTCCAAGCAAAACACATATCATGTGGTGAATAAAAATATAGCTCCAAGTAAAGTTACCGATGAACGAAGACAAAAGAGGGGATGCCATCCGGGGCATCCCCAAGCTTAGGCTCTTTGTTGTCCTTGAATATTACCTTGGGGTGCCTTTGGCATCCGCAAGCTTAGGCTCTTGCCACTCCTTATTCCATAGTCCATCGAATCTTTACCCAAAACTTGAAAACTTCACAACACAAAACTCAACAGAAAACTCGTAAGCTCCGTTAGTATAAGAAAATAAATCACCACTTAGGTACTGTTGTGAACTCATTCTAAATTCATATTGGTGTAATATCTACTGTATTCCAACTTATCTATGGTTCATACCCTTCGATACTACTCATAGATTCATCAAAATAATCAAACAACACATAGAAAACAGAATCTGTCAAAAACAGAACAGTCTGTAGTAATCTGTATCAAACGTATACTTCTAGAACTCCAAAAATTCTGAAATAAATTGGTGGACCTGAGGAATTTGTCTATTAATCTTCTTCAAAAAGAATCAACTTAAAATCACTCTCCTGTAAAAACTTACAGCTAATCTCGTGAGCGCAAAGTTTCTGTTTTTTACAGCGGGATCATAAAGACTTCACCCAAGTCTTCCCAAAGGTTCTACTTGGCACAAACACTAATTAAAACATAAAACCACATCTAACCAGAGGCTATATGAATTATTTATTACTAAACAGGAGCAAAAATTAAAGAACAAAAATAAAATTGGGTTGTCTCCCAACAAGCGCTAACGTTTAACGCCCCTAGCTAGGCATGATGATTTCATTGATGCTCACATAAAAGGTAAGAATTGAAACATAAAGAGAGCATCATGAAAAATATGACTAGCACATTTAAGTCTAACCCACTTCCTATGCGTAGGGATTTTGTGAGCAAACAACTTATGGGAACAATAATCAACTAGCATAGGAAGGCAAAACAAGCATAACTTCAAAGCTTTAAGCACATAGAGAGGAAACTTGATATTATTGCAATCCGTACAAGCATATGTTCCTCCCTCATAATAATTTCAGTAGCATAATGAATTAATTCAACAATATAACCAGCACCTAAAGCATTCTTTTCATGATCTACAAGCATAGAATTTTTATTACTTTCCACATAAGCAAATTTCTTCTCATGAATAATAGTGGGAGCAAACTCAACAAAATAATTATCATGTGAGGCATAATCCAATTGAAAACTAAAATCATGATGACAAGTTTCATGGTTATAATTATTCTTAATAGCATACAAGTCATCACAATAATCATCATAGATAGCAACTTTGTTCTCATAATCAATTGGAACCTCTTCCGAAATAGTGGATTCATCACTAAATAAAGTCATGACCTCTCCAAATCCACTTTCATAATTATCACAATAAGACTCAACACCCTCCAAAATAGTGGGATCATTACTTACTAAAGTTGACACTCTTCCAAACCCACTTTCATCAATATAATCATCATAAATAGGAGGCATGCTATCATCATAATAAATATGCTCATCAAAACTTGGGGGGATAAACATATCATCTTCATCAAACATAGCATCCCCAAGCTTGTGGCTTTGCATATCATTAGCATCATGGGTATTCAAGGAATTCATACTAACAACATTGCAACCATGCTCATCATACAAAGATTTAGTGCCAAACATTCTAATGCATACTTCCTCTAGTACTTGAGCATAATTTTTCTTTCCATCATTTTCACGAAAGACATTAAAAAGATGAAGCATATGAGGCACCCTTAATTCCATTTTTTTGTAGTTTTATTTTATAGACTAAACTAGTGATAAAACAAGAAACTAAAAGATTCGATTGCAAGATCTAAAGATATACCTTCAAGCACTCACCACCCCGGCAACGGCGCCAGAAACTGCTTGATGTCTACTACACAACCTTCTTCTTGTAGACGTTGTTGGGCCTCCAAGTGCAGAGGTTTGTAGGACAGTAGCAAATTTCCCTCAAGTGGATGACCTAAGGTTTATAATTCCATGGGAGGCATAGGATGAAGATGGTCTCTCTCAAACAACCCTGCAACCAAATAACAAAGAGTCTCTTGTGTCCCCAACACACCCAATACAATGGTAAATTGTATAGGTGCACTAGTTCAGCGAAGAGATGGTGATACAAGTGCAATATGGATGGTAGATATAGGTTTTTGTAATCTGAAAACATAAAAACAGCAATGTAACTAATGATAAAAGTGAGCACAAACGGTATTGCAATGCTAGGAAACAAGGCCTAGGGTTCATACTTTCACTCGTGCAAGTTCTCTCAACAATAATAACATAATTGAATCACATAACTGTTGGGGATCGTAGCAGAAATCAAAAAAATTCTACGCATCACCAAGATCCATATATGGAGTTTACTAGCAACGAGAAGGAAGGAGTGCATCTACATACCCTTGTAGATCGCGAGCGGAAGCGTTCAAGTGAACGGGGTTGATGGAGTCGTACTCGTCGTGATCCAAATCACCGATGACCAGGCGCCGAACGGACGACACCTCCGCGTTCAACACACGTACGGAGCAGCGACGTCTCCTCCTTCTTGATCCAGCAAGGGGGAAGGAGAGGTTGATGGAGATCCAGCAGCACGACAGCGTGGTGGTGGAAGTAGCGGGGATCCCGGCTGGGCTTCGCCAAGTGCAAGCGGGAGGGAGAGGTGTCACGGGAGGGAGAGGGAGGCGCCAGGGGCTAGGGTACTGCTGCCCTCCCTCCCCCCAACTATATATAGGGGTCCTAGGGGGGCGCCGGCCCCCTGGAGATCCCATCTGAGAGGGGGGGCGGCGGCCAAGGGGGTGGCTTGCCCCCCAAGCCAAGTGGGGCGCCCCCCCCACCCCCAGGGTTTCCAACCCTAGGCGCAGGGGAGGCCCAAGGGGGGCGCACCAGCCCACTAGTGGCTGGTTCCCCTCCCCACTTCAGCCCATGGGGCCCTCCGGGACAGGTGGCCCCACCCGGTGGACCCCCGGGACCCTTCCGGTGGTCCCGGTACAATACCGATAACCCCCGAAACATTCCCGGTGGCCGAAACTGGACATCATATATATAATTCTTCACCTCCGGACCATTCCGGAACTCCTCGTGACGTCCGGGATCTCATCCGGGACTCCGAACAACTTTCGGGTTTCCGCATACTAATATCTCTACAACCCTAGCGTCATCGAACCTTAAGTGTGTAGACCCTACGGGTTCGGGAGACATGCAGACATGACCGAGACGACTCTCCGGTCAATAACCAACAACGGGATCTGGATACCCATGTTGGCTCCCACATGTTCCACGATGATCTCATCGGATGAACCACGATGTCGAGGATTCAATCAATCCCGTATACAATTCCCTTTGTCAATCGGTACGTTACTTGCCTGAGATTCGATCGTCGGTATCCCAATACCTCGTTCAATCTCGTTACCGGCAAGTCACTTTACTCGTACCATAATGCATGATCCCGTGGCTAACTCCTTAGTCACATTGAGCTCATTATGATGATGCATTACCGAGTGGGCCCAGAGATACCTCTCCGTCATACGGAGTGACAAATCCCAGTCTTGATCCGTGCCAACCCAACAGACACTTTCAAAGATACCTGTAGTGCACCTTTATAGTCACCCAGTTACGTCGTGACGTTTGGTACACCCAAAGCACTCCTACGGCATCCGGGAGTTACACGATCTCATGGTCTAAGGAAATGATACTTGACATTGGAAAAGCTCTAGCAAACGAACTACACGATCTTTGTGCTATGCTTAGGATTGGGTCTTGTCCATCACATCATTCTCCTAATGATGTGATCCCGTTATCAATGACATCCAATGTCCATAGTCAGGAAACCATGACTATCTGTTGATCAACGAGCTAGTCAACTAGAGGCTTACTAGGGACACGTTGTGGTCTATGTATTCACACATGTATTACGATTTCCGGATAACACAATTATAGCATGAACAATAGACAATTATCATGAACAAGGAAATATAATAATAACCATTTTATTATTGCCTCTAGGGCATATTTCCAACAGTCTCCCACTTGCACTAGAGTCAATAATCTAGTTACATTGTGATGAATCGAACACCCATAGAGTTCTGGTGTTGATCATGTTTTGCTCTAGGGAGAGGTTTAGTCAACGGATCTGCTACATTCAGGTCCGTATGTACTTTACAAATATCTATGTCTCCATTTTGAACACTTTCACGAATGGAGTTGAAGCAACGCTTGATATGTCTGGTCTTCCTGTGAAACCTGGGCTCCTTGGCAAGGGCAATAGCTCCAGTGTTGTCACAGAAGAGAGTCATCGGGCCCGACGTATTGGGAATCACCCCTAGGTCAGTAATGAACTCCTTCATCCAGATTGCTTCTTGCGCTGCCTCTGAGGCCGCCATGTACTCCGCTTCACAAGTAGATCCCGCCACAACGCTTTGCTTGCAACTGCACCAGCTTACTGCCCCTCCATTCAAAATATACACGTATCCGGTTTGTGACTTAGAGTCATCCAGATCTGTGTCGAAGCTAGCGTCGACGTAACCCTTTATGACGAGCTCTTCGTCACCTCCATATACGAGAAACATATCCTTAGTCCTTTTCAGGTATTTCAGGATATTCTTGACCGCTGTCCAGTGTTCCATGCCGGGATTACTTTGGTACCTTCCTACCAAACTTACGGCAAGGTTTACATCAGGTCTGGTACACAGCATGGCATACATAATAGACCCTATGGCCGAGGCATAGGGGATGACACTCATATTTTCTCTATCTTCTGCCGTGGTCGGGCATTGAGCCGTGCTCAATTGCACACCTTGCAATACAGGCAAGAACCCCTTCTTGGACTGATCCATATTGAACTTCTTCAATATCTTGTCAAGGTATGTACTCTGTGAAAGACCAATGAGGCGTCTTGATCTATCTCTATAGATCTTGATGCCTAATATATAAGCAGCTTCTCCAAGGTCCTTCATTGAAAAACACTTATTCAAGTAGGCCTTTATACTTTCCAAGAATTCTATATCATTTCCAATCAATAGTATGTCATCCACATATAATAAGAGAAATGCTACAGAGCTCCCACTCACTTTCTTGTAAACACAGGCTTCTCCATAAGACTGTGTAAACCCAAACGCTTTGATCATCTCATCAAATCGAATGTTCCAACTCCGAGATGCTTGCACCAGCCCATAGATGGAGCGCTGGACCTTGCATACCTTGTTAGCATTCTTAGGATCGACAAAACCTTCCGGCTGCATCATATACAATTCTTCCTTAAGAAAGCCGTTAAGGAATGCCGTTTTGACGTCCATTTGCCATATTTCATAATCATAGAATGCGGCAATTGCTAACATGATTCGGACGGACTTCAGCTTCGCTACGGGTGAGAAAGTCTCATCGTAGTCAACCCCTTGAACTTGTCGATAACCCTTAGCGACAAGTCGAGCCTTATAGATGGTCACGTTACCATCCGCGTCTGTCTTCTTCTTAAAGATCCATTTATTTTCTATGGCTCGCCGATCATCGGGCAAGTCAGTCAAAGTCCATACTTCGTTTTCATACATGGATCCTATCTCGGATTGCATGGCTTCAAGCCATTTGTTGGAATCCGGGCCCGCCATCGCTTCTTCATATTTCGAAGGTTCACCGTTGTCTAACAACATGATTTCCAGGACAGGGTGCCGTACCACTCTGGTGCAGAACGTGTCCTTGTGGACCTACGAAGTTCAGCAGTAACTTGATCCGAAGCTTCATGATCATCATCATTAACTTCCTCCCCAGTCGGTGTAGGCACCATAGGAACATCTTCCCGCGCTGCGCTACTTTCCGGTTCGGAAGGGGTGACTATCACCTCATCAAGTTCCACTTTCCTCCCACTCACTTCTTTCGAGAGAAACTCTTTCTCCAGAAAGGACCCGTTCTTGGCAACAAAGATTTTGCCTTCGGATCTGAGGTAGAAGGTATACCCAATGGTTTCCTTAGGGTATCCTATGAAGACGCATTTTTCCGACTTGGGTTCGAGCTTTTCAGGTTGAAGTTTCTTGACATAAGCATCGCATCCCCAAACTTTTAGAAACAACAGCTTAGGTTTCTTCCCAAACCATAATTCATACGGTGTCGTCTCAACGGATTTCGACGGAGCCCTATTTAAAGTGAATGCGGCAGTCTCTAAAGCATAGCCCCAAAATGAGAGCGGTAGATCGGTAAGAGACATCATAGATCGCACCATATCCAATAGAGTGTGATTACGACGTTCGGACACACCATTTCGCTGAGGTGTTCCAGGCGGCGTGAGTTGTGAAACGATTCCACATTTCCTAAGTGCGTACCAAATTCGTGACTTAAATATTCTCCCCCACGATCTGATCGTAAGAACTTTATTTTTCTGTCACGTTGATTCTCAACCTCACTCTGAAATTCCTTGAACTTTTCAAAGGTTTCAGACTTGTGTTTCATTAGGTAGACATACCCATATCTACTTAAGTCATCAGTGAGAGTGAGAACATAACGATAGCCACCGCGAGCCTCAACACTCATTGGACCACACACATCAGTATGTATGATTTCCAATAAGTTGGTTGCTCGCTTCATTGTTCCGGAGAACGGAGTCTTGGTCATCTTACCCATGAGGCATGGTTCGCACGTGTCAAATGATTCGTAATCAAGAGACTCCAAAAGTCCATCTGCATGGAGCTTCTTCATGCGTTTGACACCAATGTGACCAAGGCGGCAGTGCCACAAGTATGTGGGACTATCGTTATCAACTTTACATCTTTTGGTATTCACACTATGAATATGTGTAACATCACGTTCGAGATTCATTAAGAATAAACAATTGACCAGCGGGGCATGACCATAAAACATATCTCTCATATAAATAGAACAACCATTATTCTCGGATTTAAATGAGTAGCCATCTCGAATTAAACGAGATCCTGATACAATGTTCATGCTCAAAGCTGGCACTAAATAACAATTATTGAGGTTTAAAACTAACCCCGTAGGTAAACGTAGAGGCAGCGTGCCGACGGCGATCACATCAACCTTGGAACCATTCCCGACGCGCATTGTCACCTCGTCCTTCGCCAGTCTCCGCTTATTCCGCAGCTCCTGTTTTGAGTTACAAATATGAGCAACCGCACCGGTATCAAATACCCAGGAGCTACTACGAGTACTGGTAAGGTACACATCAATTACATGTATATCACATATACCTTTGGTGTTGCCGGCCTTCTTGTCCGCTAAGTATTTGGGGCAGTTCCGCTTCCAGTGACCACTTCCCTTGCAATAAAAGCACTCAGTCTCAGGCTTGGGTCCATTCTTTGACTTCTTCCCGGCAACTGGCTTACCGGGCGCGGCAACTCCCTTGCCGTCCTTCTTGAAGTTCTTCTTACCCTTGCCTTTCTTGAACTTAGTGGTTTTATTCACCATCAACACTTGATGTTCCTTTTTGATCTCCACCTCCGCTGATTTCAGCATTGAATATACCTTAGGAATGGTCTTTTCCATCCCCTGCATATTGAAGTTCATCACAAAGCTCTTGTAGCTTGGTGGAAGCGACTGAAGGATTCTGTCAATGATCGCGTCATCCGGGAGATTAACTCCCAGCTGAGACAAGCGGTTGTGTAACCCAGACATTTTGAGTATGTGCTCACTGACAGAACTATTTTCCTCCATTTTACAACTGAAGAACTTGTCGGAGACTTCATATCTCTCGACCCGGGCATGAGCTTGGAAAACCATTTTCAGCTCTTCGAACATCTCATATGCTCCATGTTTCTCAAAACGCTTTTGGAGCCCCGGTTCTAAGCTGTAAAGCATGCCGCACTGAACGAGGGAGTAATCATCAGCACGTGATTGCCAAGCGTTCATAACGTCTTGGTTCTCTGGGATGGGTGCTTCACCTAGCGGTGCTTCTAGGACATAATCTTTCTTGGCAGCTATGAGGATGATCCTCAGGTTCCGGACCCAGTCCGTATAGTTGCTGCCATCATCTTTCAGCTTGGTTTTCTCTAGCAACGCGTTGAAGTTGAGGGCAACGTGGGCCATTTGATCTACAAGACATATTGTAAAGATTTTAGACTAAGTTCATGATAATTAAGTTCATCTAATCAAATTATTCAATGAACTCCCACTCAGATAGACATCCCTCTAGTCATCTAAGTGAAACATGATCCGAGTCAACTAGGCCGTGTCCGATCATCACGTGAGACGGACTAGTCAAGATCGGTGAACATCTTCATGTTGATCGTATCTTCTATACAACTCATGCTCGACCTTTCGGTCTTCCGTGTTCCGAGGCCATGTCTGTACATGCTAGGTTCGTCAAGTCAACCTAAGTGTATTGCGTGTGTTCCGAGGCCATTTCTGTACATGCTAGGCTCGTCAACACCCGTTGTATGCGAACGTTAGAATCTATCACACCCGATCATCACGTGGTGCTTCGAAACAACGAACCTTCGCAACGGTGCACAGTTAGGGGGAACACTTTCTTGAAATTATTATAAGGGATCATCTTACTTACTACCGTCGTACTAAGCAAATAATATGTAAAACATGATAAACATCACATGCAATCAAATAGTGACATGATATGGCCAATATCATTTTGCTCCTTTGATCTCCATCTTCGGGGCGCCATGATCATCTTCGTCACCGGCATGACACCATGATCTCCATCATCATGATCAGCATCATTGTGTCTTCATGAAGTTGTCACGCCAACGATTACTTCTACTTCTATGGCTAACGTGTTTAGCAATAAAGTAAAATAATTTACATGGCGTTATTCAATGACACGCAGGTCATACAAAAAATAAAGACAACTCCTATGGCTCCTGCCGGTTGTCATACTCATCGACATGCAAGTCGTGATTCCTATTACAAGAACATGATCAATCTCATACATCACATATATCATTCATCACATCTTCTGGCCATATCACATCACAAGGCACATGCTGCAAAAACAAGTTAGACGTCCTCTAATTGTTGTTGCAAGTTTTTACGTGGCTTCTATAGGTTTCTAGCAAGAACGTTTCTTACCTACGTAAAACCACAACGTGATATGCCAATTTCTATTTACCCTTCATAAGGACCCTTTTCATCAAATCCGTTCCGACTAAAGTGGGAGAGACAGACACCCGCTAGCCACCTTATGCAACTAGTGCATGTTAGTCGGTGGAACCTGTCTCACGTAAGCGTACGTGTAAGGTCGGTCCGGGCCGCTTCATCCCACAATACCGCCGAAACAAGATAAGACTAGTAGTGGCAAGAAAAATTGACAACATCTACGCCCACAACTGCTTTGTGTTCTACTCGTGCATAGAAACTACGCATAGGCCTGGCTCTGATGCCACTGTTGGGGATCGTAGCAGAAATCAAAAAATTTCTACGCATCACCAAGATCCATCTATGGAGTTTACTAGCAACGAGAAGGAAGGAGTGCATCTACATACCCTTGTAGATCGCGAGCGGAAGCGTTCAAGTGAACGGGGTTGATGGAGTCGTACTCGTCGTGATCCAAATCACCGATGACCGAGCGCCGAACGGACGGCACCTCCGCGTTCAAGACACGTATGGAGCAGCGACGTCTCCTCCTTCTTGATCCAGCAAGGAGGAAGGAGAGGTTGATGGAGATCCAGCAGCACGACAACGTGGTGGTGGAAGTAGCGGGGATCCCGGCAGGGCTTCGCCAAGCGCAAGCGGGAGGGAGAGGTGTCACGGGAGGGAGAGGGAGGCGCCAGGGGCTAGGGTACTGCTGCCCTCCCTCCCCCCCAAATATATATAGGGGTCCTGGGGGGGCGCTGGCCCCCTGGAGATCCCATCTGAGAGGGGGGGCAGCGGCCAAGGGGGTGGCTTGCCCCCCAAGCCAAGTGGGCCCCCCCCACCCCCAGGGTTTCCAACCCTAGGCGCAGGGGAGGCCCAAGGGGGGCGCACCAGCCCACCAGTGGCTGGTTCCCCTCCCCACCTTAGCCCATGGGGCCCTCCGGGACAGGTGGCCCCACCCGGTGGACCCCCGGGACCCTTCCGGTGGTCCCGGTACAATACCGATAACCCCCGAAACTTTCCCGGTGGCCGAAACTGGACTTCATATATATAATTCTTCACCTCCGGACCATTCCGGAACTCTTCGTGACGTCCGGGATCTCATCCGGGACTCCGAACAACTTTCGGGTTTCCGCATACTAATATCTCTACAACCCTAGCGTCACCGAACCTTAAGTGTGTAGACCCTACGGGTTCGGGAGACATGCAGACATGACCGAGACGACTCTCCGGTCAATAACCAACAGCGGGATCTGGATACCCATGTTGGCTCCCACATGTTCCACGATGATCTCATCGGATGAACCACGATGTCGAGGATTCAATCAATCCCGTATACAATTCCCTTTGTCAATCGGTACGTTACTTGCCCGAGATTCGATCGTCGGTATCCCAATACCTCGTTCAATCTCGTTACCGGCAAGTCACTTTACTCGTACCATAATGCATGATCCCATGGCTAACTCCTTAGTCACATTGAGCTCATTATGATGATGCATTACCGAGTGGGCCCAGAGATACCTCTCCGTCATACGGAGTGACAAATCCCAGTCTTGATCCGTGCCAACCCAACAGACACTTTCAGAGATACCTGTAGTGCACCTTTATAGTCACCCAGTTACGTCGTGACGTTTGGTACACCCAAAGCACTCCTACGGCATCCGGGAGTTACACGATCTCATGGTCTAAGGAAATGATACTTGACATTGGAAAAGCTCTAGCAAACGAACTACACGATCTTTGTGCTATGCTTAGGATTGGGTCTTGTCCATCACATCATTCTCCTAATGATGTGATCCCGTTATCAATGACATCCAATGTCCATAGTCAGGAAACCATGACTATCTATTGATCAACGAGCTAGTCAACTAGAGGCTTACTAGGGACACGTTGTGGTCTATGTATTCTCACATGTATTACGATTTCCGGATAACACAATTATAGCATGAACAATAGACAATTATCATGAACAAGGAAATATAATAATAACCATTTTATTATTGCCTCTAGGGCATATTTCCAACAATAACTATCCCTCAACATGCAACAAAGAGTCACTCCAAAGTCACTAATAGCGGAGAACAAACGAAGAGATTATTGTAGGGTACGAAACCACCTCAAAGTTATTCTTTCGGATCGATCTATCATAGAGTTTGTACTAGAGTAACACCTTAAGACACATATCAACCAAAACCCTAATGTCACCTAGATACTCCAATGTCACCTCAAGTATCCGTGGGTATGATCATACGATATGCATCACACAATCTCAGATTCATCTATTCAACCAACACAAAGTACTTCAAAGAGTGCCCCAAAGTTTCTACCGGAGAGTCAAGACGAAAACATGTGCCAACCCCTATGCATAAGTTCACGAGGTCACGGAACCCGCAAGTTGATCACCAAAACATACATCAAGTGAATCACGTGATATCCCATTGTCACCATAGATAAGCACATGCAAGACATACATCAAGTGTTCTCAAATCCTTAAAGACTCAATCCGATAGGATAACTTCAAAGGGAAAACTCAATCCATTACAAGAGAGTAGAGGGGGAGAAACATCATAAGATCCAACTATAATAGTAAAGATCGAGGTACATCAGGATCGTACCATCTCAAGAACACGAGAGAGAGAGAGAGAGAGAGAGATCAAACACATAGCTACTGGTACATACCCTCAGCCCCGAGGGTGAACTACTCCCTCCTCGTCATGGAGAGCGCCGGGATGATGAAGATGGCCACCGGAGAGGGATTCCCCCTCCGGCAGGGTGCCGGAACAGGGTCCCGATTGGTTTTTGGTGGCTACACAGGCTTGCGGCGGCGGAACTCCCAATCTATTATGCTCCCCGATGTTTTTAGGGTATATGGATATATATAGGCGAAAGAAGTCGGTCAGGGGAGCCACGAGGGGCCCACGAGGGTGGGGCGCGCCAAGGGGGGTAGGGCGCGCCTCCCTGCCTCGTGGCTTCCTCGAAGCTTCCCTGACGTCTACTCCAAGTCTCCTGGATTGCTTCCGTTCCAAAAATAACTCTCCCGAAGGTTTCATTCCGTTTGGACTCCGTTTGATATTCCTTTTCTTCGAAACACTGAAATAGGCAAGAAAACAACAATTTGGGCTGGGCCTCCGGTTAAAAGGTTAGTCCCAAAAATAATATAAAAGTGCATAATAAAGCCCATTAAACATCCAAAACAGATAATATAATAGCATGAATACTTCATATTGGAGACGTATCACAAAGAAATATGGAATTGTGATGTAAGAGCTAATCAATGCATCATAACCAGTTTTGAGATTGTCATCCATCTACTCACTAGTGCAGAATTGGGCTATTGTCCCGGTTCGTAAGGACCTTTAGTGCCGGTTCGTCACGAACCGGGACCAAAGACCCACCACGTGGCACGAGCCCGCGCCGGGGAGCTGGGGGCCTACACCAACCGGGACTAAAAGGTTTAGGGGTTTATGGTTTTATGATTTAGTTTTCCTTTTAGTTTTGTGTTTTCCATTTAATTATTTTTCATTTCAAACATATCTTACGCTACTACATATTGTACAGGTTATGCATATATATAAATAGAATATCTCGTAGAACCGATCATATATATATATCATCGAATTTCTCGCACGACCATTCACATACACACACACACACATATATATATATATACAAATTCTCCCACACATATATATATATATATACAAATTCTCCTACAATTTGCATATCATTACATGGAGGCATTACAGCTTGTAATGGTATTCTCCTTTGGGATCTATGACCTGGTCGAGCAAAAATCCCGCTATTTCCTCTTGAATTGCTCGTACGCGATCCTCTGGTAGGAGCTTATCTCACATCTCCCTCATCTTTAAAAAAGGAAATCAATATGCATGTATTAGTTGTGTGTATATATATTAGATAATGATGTAAAAATTGTGAATAGTGTTCTAGCAAACGTACCCATTGGTCTCTATCATTTCTGCTCCTTTCGGACGTCATCATGTGAATGTTCTCGCAAACGTAATATGCACATAAATTATTCCCCGGCGCCTGGTTCAGGGCCTTTACGAGAATAGAATTCAATCAGATAATAATTAATCAAGCATGATAATGGTATTGAAACTAGAATTAAAGAGATGGTAGCTAGCTAGTACTAGCTACTTAATTAATTACCTTGGGTCGACACCATTTCAGCTTTTGTTTCCATTGGCCTTCAACCTGTTTGATGAACTTTTCCCATGCACTGCCCGCCGGCAAAGAAAATGAATAAAGGAGTTATTAATTAGTTGATATCAGGAAATGAATTAAAGAGGCCGACATATAGTTTGATAATGACTGAAATTACCTGTCAACCATTCCCCTCACGATTGTGTAGTCATCAATGTCTTTAAGTAGTGAGTCCAGTACTTGAACTTTTCCCTCGTCAACTTCAATGATTAGCAGGATCCAGTGAAAACTGCATGCGCACACGTTTGTATAATTAAGCGGGCATGTTCATAACTCATTAACTACACTTATTAACATCTAGTAAGCAAAAATAGAATTTGTAGTACAAGACAATGTCACTCACCCGAAGTTGTAAGGAAGTAGTATTTCTGGTTGGGTATTTAGTCGCACCAAGAACTCTAGCAAGCTTTTCTCTGTGTCTTTTCGTTCCCATTGACGCGTCCATGTCTCTTCATGAATGGTATTTGGGTCAATGAACCCAATGCCATAGCGTCCAGCTCCTTTCAATTCATACATCTTCATTCTGGATAATACCACAGAAAAGAATATAGTGAGCATAATTACAGGTAATGAACGAGCACTACAGCTAGCTAGAGACTTAAATTACAGAAAGAACCCACTTACAAACAATAGCAACTAACGATAGATTTGTCGAGTGCGTCTTGATTGAATAACTGAAACATTTCTTAAAACTCAACCCACAGATCTTTTTCATGGAAGTACTGCTCTGCCTTGAATTTCACCATGAGGGACTCTCGATCGGTAGTCTCTACTTCTCTCATGTACCATTGATGCAATTCATACTTTCTCGTTAATAGCCGCTGGATCTGCTCAGGCTTGATCATAGGTTGGCCGCAGACATATTTCCATTGTAGTTCCTCCTCTTTAAACGTTTGGAAGTCCTTGATGCCTAGGAGTTGTTCTACAGTGACACCGGCCGCTAGCCGCTATAGCTGCGACGCCTCTCTTCCGCTATTGCTGAGGCGGCGGAGACGGCTTACGCGGTGCCTGACTTGGAGGAGGAGTCGGCTGACATGGTGCCGGAGTTGGAGGAGGAGGAGTCGGCTGACGTGATGCCGGACTTGGAGGAGGAGGAGTGGGGTGACGCGGTGGCGGACTTGGAGGAGCAGGACTCTGCTGACGCGGTGGCGGACTTGGAGGAGCGGGAGTTTGCTGACATGGTGGCGGACTTGCAGGAGGAGCCGGCTGACGCGATGTTGGTGGCCTTGGAAAGACAATGCAATCCTTTCTCCATAGAATGATATGATGTATGGTCTCTCCCAATGTGCGCTCCTCGTCACCTCCAGGAATGTCAAGCTCTAGCCCCGAATATCCTATCACCACCTCATCAACCCCGACATGAGCATAGCCAACTGGAATCGGATTGTAATGGAAGCTTGCTTCAGGGGGATTTGTATAAGAAACGGCGTCCACCACCTTCATGGATATGTTCTTCACTTTAATGTGTAGCTCACAAGTTGTCGTAGCTATGATATCATCCACAGGGTATTTATTCAGCAGTGCATCATCGCCAGGGGCGGAACCCACGCTGCTTCTCGGCATGGATGGGACGATGCTATCCAATGCTGGATCTGCTAGCTGCTGCCGCTGCTGAGACCCCCTTCCCTGGCTAAGTGAGTCAATCTGCTGTTGCTGCCGCTTGAAAGCGAGTTCCAACTCCGCGTGCTTTGAATCTATGATGCGAAGGCGGTCTGCTTCCTGCTTCCTCCGCTCCTCCTCCAGCTTCCTCTGCTGCTCCTCCTGCTGCTTCTTTCTCGCACGGCTTCTGTAGTCCGTGTTCCAGTCCGCAAACCCCTCAAACCACGGAACAATGCCTTTGCCTCGTGTTCTTCCCGGGTGTTCAGGATTCTTCAGGATGCGCGTAAGCTCGTTGTTCTCTCTGTTGGGCGTGAACACCCCCGTTCGAGCATTTTCTATTGCAACATGTAAACTGTCGGTGGCTCCTATAAGACTTGCCTGCTCCAAAACCTCGCCTGTCTTTGGGTCTAACTTCCCCCCATGCGCATAGAACCAAGTCCTGCACCTGGAGGGCCAGCTCAATGTAACTGGAGTGACCCATGCAGCTATCATCTCTTGCTCAGCGAGATCCCACTTAGGCCAGGCCACCTTGTAGCCACCTGGCCCCAGATTATGGTGCCACTTCTTTTTCGCGATGTTAATCTTGTTTTTTCTCGACCGTTCCTGAGCTACTTCCGATTCCTTGAATTTCATGAAATCGTCCCAGTGATCTCTTGCCTTCTCCAGTGTTCCCTTGAATTCTGGAGTCTGCTTTCCTGCTTTGATGTACGCGGCCCATATATTTTTCTTGTGGTTGTTAAATGCTACACCATCTTCTTAAGAGCACAGTTCTTGACTTTCTCCAGATCTGCATCTGTCAAATGATCTGGTCGGGTGAAATGTGACATGAGAGATTCCTAAAGCAGATCTTTTGCTCTTTGGTCGGCCAAAGTAACATCTGGATCTTTCTTTGCTGGCTTTTTTCATTCTTGAAAGGAATCGGGATTTGGTCCCTGACAATAACTCTGCATTGACGAATGAACTTGTTCGCATTCTTCTTAGGTTCGCGCGGTTCGCCATTAGGTTTGATGGCATCGATGTTGTACTTTACGCCATCCTTCAACTTTTTGGCCGGGCCTCGAGCTGTCTTGCTGCTTGTAGAAGATTTGCTCGATCCGGAGGGCTAAAATAAGAAAGATCTATCCGTTAATATATATACAAATCAATTAAAACATGTGATGATCACCAGATGCCTGATTATATAAATATACCTCGCCGGTCTTTGTTATTTGAAGAACAACATTTCCTTCGCCATCATTGTTCTGGACTTCATCTATTCGTTCGTCTTCATAGAATATCATACCCTCACCTGTATTGGTTAGATATTGCGAGTCGTCATCTTCTTCATTCTCATCTGGGCTCGGGGAGCATGTGATGTCGAACATAGTCTCCTCTCCTTCTCTGCCGGTATTGTCCATGGATTTTATTTAACTAATCCAAAAGAAAGATAAAACAATTTAGTATTCAAATAAGAATGCATGCATGCAATCAGGAAGGAAAAACTAAATCATAGTAGATAATATGCATCTCGAATAATCCAGATAATTAATATGCATCATCGAATATAATCTCGAATACATCGTCTCGAATATTATCGAATAATATAATCTCAAATACATTATCTCGAATATTATCTCGAATACATCACTAGCTAATACAGATCGAGTATTATCGAATAATCTAGTTCGCTCGTGGTTCCTGAGGCGCGGGCGGTGGACACCCAAAGAGAAGGAACCATCATAGGATCATAGCTCGTGAGATCCCCGAAGAACCTGCCAGGTATTGGAGAACCTGACGTCCAACGCAGTCATGTAGCGACGGACGTGCTCGTCCTCCTCCCTGACATGGCGACATACCACCTCCGGCGGGGCCGGTTGCCTCCGCACCGAAAGTGGCCCACGCGAACGGCACCAAAGAAGCTCTAGGTCGGCGATGGGAGCCCGGTTCCTCACCAAGCTGCACGCCCCGAAAGGTAGCACCTCCCACTGCCAGCCCGGCGGAGCCCAGTCCCAGACATGGAGCCTCTGAAGCAGGACGTTGTCACGAGAGAGTCGACGACAAGGATGCGGGGCGGGCATCGTAGATGTCGAGAACAAATTCGATCTATGCAAATTTAAAAAAAATGCTTGATTGTGATTTTTGTAATTCTTTTTCACTTGATTTTGCAAATACATATAACGAACTTTTGCAAATACAACATTAAAAATGCAACTTTTCTCTATGCAAATTTTTTCTATGCTTGGTCAAAATTTCTCAAATGTGTTCTATACATTGCATACATACATATACTAATTGCTATACGTTGGATCAAATGTCTATACATATATTGTATACTAATTAATTCCTCAAATGTCAAAATTCCTCAACTTTTTTTCTATACATCTAATAATCTAGTGAAAAAAATTGTCAAAATTCTTCGGAAAAATGTCAAAATTGCTATACATATATACTAATTAAACATACAAAAATACATATAAATCATTAACTTAAGAAAATGTGTGTGTGTGTGTTTTCATGCATGTGTGTGGGGGGGGCTCGGGGAGGGGCGGCCATGGCACCAGGGGGAGAGGGAGAGGGGGAGAGGGGGAGCTCACAGCGGGGCGACGGCGAGGCGAGGCGAGTCGGGTGCAGCGACAACGTCGGGGCAGGCGGCACGCGCGGCGAGGAGCTCGGGGAGGAGCGGGCGCGTCCGGCGTCGGGGCTCGGGGAGGAGGGCGCATCCGGCGTCGAGGATCGGCGCGAGGAGGCGTGGGCGGCCGGTGTCAGGGGCGGCGAGAAGCTCCGGCGTTGGGGGAGGCGAGACGACGTCGGGGCAGCCTGGCGGCGCGGCGATGTCCTCTGTAGTGGTCGAAGAAGCAGAGAAACTGGTTTTTTTTTGAAATGTTGTATATATATATATATATATATATATATGTGCCCCCCTTTAGTCCCGGTTGGAGCCACCAACCGGGACTAAATGTCACTTTTGGTCAGCCGAAGCGGCGGCAAGCGCAGGCCTAGTCGCGGTTGGTGGCTCCAACCGGGACTAAAGGGGGGGTCTTTAGTCCAGGTTGGAGCCACCAACCGTGACTAAAGGCCTTTTCCTAGCACGGCGAGGCGCGGTGGATGTTTAGTCCCACCTAGCCCAGCAAAGGTCGCTCGCACCGATTTATAAACCCCGGCGCGGCAGCTACTTCGAGCTCCTCTCTAATGCAGGCCTTGTGGGCCTATTGACCCTCTCCTGCCCTGTTGGGCCTACTAGGACTGCGGGCCTGCATCCTGGCCCAACTAGAGGTTGGGTTTCTAGTCGTATGCATGCCGTGGTGGCCCAGTAGGCGGGCTTTTTTAATTAATTTATTTTTCATTTTTTTGTTTTCTGCTTTATTTATTTTCTTTTGTTTCTGAGTTGTTTTTTGCTTTATTTAGAGTTTCTTTGTGGATCATTTTGCTTTAGGTAAAAAATTATAAACTTTCCGTTAGTGCCAGTAGTTTTCAAATTTGAATAGTTTAAATTTGAATTATTCGAAATTTGTGTGAATCACTAGTTTGTGAATAACTTTACTTTAAAATAGATTTTTCAGTGATTATTTTTGTTGTTGTTGAATATTAGTGTGTTTTATCATTATATTCAATTTGGTAATTCTTAGGTGATTTAAAAACAACGAAATGCCTTTGTAACAGACGAGTTTTCGTCTGAAAACCATTATACTCCGAAAGATATTGTCCATTTTGTACACGAAGTGCATCCAAATTTTGTCGTAACCCTCTCAACTTTTTAGCACATGCTATGTGGGTGAAATGATGATACCATGGCGAGTTTCAACCTTTTCAGAGTTCATTTGTAGTTCTTTTCAATTTTAGGGTCATTTAGCTTAAAAAATTAGTAAATGCATGAAAAATAGCAAATGAAGTCAGAAAGGGTTGAAAATTGATGACGTGGCTTCGAATGGTGCATACTGATGCACAAAAAGTCTAAAGTTGAAATAAGTTTTAAAAAATGAAATGCCTTTGTAACAGACGAGTTTTCGTCCGAAACCCTGATACTTCGAAAGAGATTGTCCATTTTGTACATGAAGTGCATCCAGTTTTTGCCCTAACCCTCTCAACTTTTTAGCACATGCTATGTGGGTGAAATGATGATACCTGATACGTCCATTTTGCATCATGTTTTCTTGCTGTTATTTATAATGTTTTTACCCACAATAATGCTTTTTGGAGTAATTCTAATGCCTTTTCTCTCATAATTTGCAAGGTACACACCAAGAGGGAGAATTCTAGCAGCTGGAAATCTGGACCTGAAAAAGCTACGTCAGGCTACCTATTCTGCACAACTCCAAACAAGCTGAAACTTCAAGAAGAATTTTTATGGAATATTTAAGAAATATTGGAGCAAATAACTACCAGAGGGGGCCCACCAGGTGGGGCACAACCCACTTGGGCGCGTCAGGGAGCCCAGGCGTGCCCTGGTGGGTTGTGCCCTCCTAGGCCCACCTTCGGTGCCCATCTTCTGGTATATAAGTCATTTTGACCTAGAAAAGTAAGAGATATACTTTCGGGGCAGAGCGCCGCCGTCTCGAGGCGGAACTTGGGCAGGAGCACTTTTTCCCTCCGGCGGAGCGATTCTGCCGGGGGAACTTCCCTCCCGGAGGGGGAAATCGTCGTCATCATCATCACCAACAACTCTCCCATCTTGGGGAGGGCAATCTCCATCAACATCTTCACCAGCACCATCTCATCTCAAACCCTAGTTCATCTCTTGTATTCAAACTTGTTACTGGAGCTATAGATTGTTGCTAGGGGGTGACTAGTAGTGTTGATTACATCTTGTAGTTGATTACTATATGGTTTATTTGGTGGAAGATTATATGTTCAGATCCATTATGCATATTAATACCCCTCTGATCTTGAGCATGTTTATCACTTGTGAGTAGTTACTTTTGTTCTTGAGGTCACGGGAGAAATCATGTTGCAAGTAATAATGTGAATTTGATATGTGTTCGATATTTTGATAGTATGTATGCTGTGATTCCCTTAGTGGTGTCATGTGAACGTCTACTACATGACACTTCACCGTATCTTGGGCCTAAGGGAATGCATTGTGGAGTAGTAAATAGATGGTGGGTTGCGAGAGTGACAGAAACTTAAACCCCAGTTTATGCACTATTCCGTAAGGGACCGATTGGAACCTAGAGTTTAATGCTATGGTTAGAATTTATTCTTAATAATTTTCTCGTAGTTACGGATGCTTGCAGGAGGGTTAATCATAAGTAGGAGGTTTTTTCAAGTAAGAACAGCACCTAAGCACCGGTCCACCCACATATCAAATTATCAAAGTAGCGAACACAAATCAAACCAACATGATGAAAGTGACTAGATGAAATTCCCGTGTACCCTCAAGAACGCTTTGCTTATCATTAGAGACTATTTTGGCCTGTCCTTTGCCTCAAAAGGATTGGGCTACCTTGCTGCAATTTTGTTACTACTATCGTTACTTGCTCGTTACAAATTATCTTGCTATCAAACTACTGCGCTACTTACAATTTCTGCACTTGCAGACATTACCTTGCTGAAAACCACTTGTCATTTCCTTCTGCTCCTCGTTGGGTTCGACACTCTTACTTATCGAAAAGAGCTACAATTGATCCCCTATACTTGTGGGTCATCAAGGCTAGTTTATGGCGCCGTTGCCGGGGAGTGAAGCGCCTTTGGTAAGTGGAATTCGGTAAGGAAACATTTATAGTGTGTTGAAATTTATTGTCACTTCTCACTATGGAAAAAAAAATCCTTTGAGGGGTTTGTTCGAGGTATCTTCACCTTGTCCACAACCACAATTAGTTACCCCTCAACCTACTGCACCTATTGAAAATATTGAATATGAAATCCCTTCGGGTATGATAGAACAACTACTAGCTAATCCTTATGCAGGAGATGGAACTGAACATCCTAATATGCACTTGATGCATGTGGAACAAATTTGTGGATTGTTTAAGCTTGCAGGTTTACCCAGGGATGAAGTGATGAAAAAGGTTCTCCCTTTATCTTTGAAGGGAAAAGCATTGGCATGGTATAGGTTGTGCGATGATATTGGATCATGGAATGGGAATCGTTTGAAATTGGAGTTCCATCAAAAAATTTATCCTATGCACCTAGTTCATCGTGATCGGAATTATATATATAATTTTTGGCCTCGTGAAGGATAAAGTATCGCTCTAGATTGGGGGAGGCTTAAGTCAATGTTATATTCATGCCCCAATCATGAGCTCTCAAGAGAAATTATTATTCAGAATTTTTATGCTCGGCTTTCTCATAATGATCAAACCATGCTGGATACTTCTCGTGCCGGTTCTTTTATGAATAAAACTATTGAATTCCGGTGGGATCTTTTGGAAAGAATTAAACGCAACTCTGAAGATTGGGAACTTGACGAAGGTAAAGAGTCAGGTATAAAGCTTAAGTATGATTGTGTTAAATCTTTTATGGATACCGATGCTTTTCAAAGGTTTAGCACTAAATATGGACTTGACTCCGAGATAGTAGCCTCCTTTTGTGAATCATTTGCTACTCATGTTGAACTCCCTAAAGAGAAGTGGTTTAAATATCACCCACCTATTAAAGAATAAATTAAAAACCCAACACCAGTTAAAGAAGAAACTACACTTTATAATGTTGATCCAGTTGTTCCTACTGCTTATATTGAGAAACCTCCTTTTCCTGTTAGGATAAAGGAACATGCTAAAGTTTCAACTGTGGTTAACAAAAGCTCTGTTAGAACACCTAAACCAGATGAGAAAATTAGAGTTGAACCTAATATTGCTATTGTTAAAGATCTCTTAGAAGAAGATGTGGATGGGCATGTTATCTACTTCTGTGCAGAAGCTGCTAGAATTGCCAAACCCGAAAAAGGGATAAAAATAGACCAGTTGTTGGCCTGCCTGTCATTTCAGTTAAAATAGGAGATCACTGTTATCATGGTTTATGTGACATGGGTGCTAGTGTGAGTGCTATTCCTTACAAGTTATATCAAGAAATTAAGGAAGACATAGCACCTACAGAGTTAGAAGGCATAGATGTTACTATTAAACTTGCAAATAGAGGCACCATATCACCTTGTGGGATCATTATAGATGTTGAAGTCTTGTGCGGGAAAATAAAATACCCTACTGATTTTCTTGTTCTTGGTACCCCGCAAGATGACTTCTGTCCCATTATCTTTGGTAGACCTTTCTTGAACATAGTAAATGCTAAGATAGATTGCAAGAAACAAACTGTGGGTGTTAGCTTTGGTGATGAGTCTCATGAGTTTAATTTTTCCAATTTTAGTAGAAATCATCATGAAAAGGAATTGCCTAGTAAGGATGAATTAATTGGTCTTGCTTCTATTGCTGTGCCACCTACTGATCCTTTAGAACAATACTTGCTAGACCATGAGAATGATTTACATATGCATGGAAGAAATGAAATAGATAAGATTTTATTTGAACAACGTCCTCTGCTTAAACACAATTTTCCTATTGAAGCTCTTGGAGGTCCTCCTCCACCTAAGGGTGATCCTGTGTTTGAACTAAAACAATTTCCAGACACTTTGAAATATGCTTATCTTGATGAAAAGAAGATATCCTATTATTATTAGTGCTAACCTTTCAGAACATGAAGAAGAAATATTATCGAAAGTTCTAAGGAAGCACCGAGCTGCTATTGGATATACTCTTGATGATTTAAAGGGCATTAGTCCCACTCTATGTCAGCACAAAATTAATATGGAACCTGATGCTAAACCAGTTGTTGATCATCAACGTCGGTTAAATCCGAAGATGAAAGAAGTGGTAAGAGCGGAAATACTAAAACTTCTGGAAGTAGGTATAATCTATCCCATAGCTGATAGTAGATGGGTAAGTCCTGTTCATTTTGTCCCTAAGAAAGGAGGTATAACTGTTGTTCCTAATGATAAGAATGAGCTTATTCCACAAAGATATGTTACAGGCTATAGAATGGTAATTGATTTTAGAAAATTAAACAAAGCAACTAGAAAAGATCATTACCCTTTGCCTTTTATTGATTAAATGCTTGAAAGATTATCTAAACACACACACTTTTGCTTCCTTGATGGATATTCTGGCTTTTCACAAATACTTGTATCTCAACCTGATCAAGAAAAGACTACTTTTACTTGTCCCTTTGGAACCTACGCTTATAGATGTATGCCTTTTGGTTTATGTAATGCACCTGCTACCTTTCAAAGATGCATGATGGCTATATTCTCTGACTTTTGTGAAAAGATTGTTGAGGTTTTCATGGATGACTTTTCTGTTTATGGGAAGTCTTTTGATGACTGTTTAAGCAATCTTGATCGAGTTTTGCAGAGATGTGAACAAACAAATCTTGTCTTGAATTGGGAGAAGTGCCACTTTATGGTTAATGAAGGCATTGTCTTGGGTCATAAAATTTCTGAAAAGGGTATTGAAATTGATCAAGCTAAGGTTGAAGCAATTGAGAAAATGCCATATCCCAAGGACATAAAAGGTATTCGTAGTTTCCTAGGCCATGCTGGTTTCTATAGGAGGTTTATCAAAGATTTTTCCAAAATTTCTAGGCCTCTCACTAATCTGTTGCAAAAGGATATTCCTTTTGTTTTTGATGATGATTGTCTTGAGGCCTTTGAAACACTTAAGAAAGCTTTAATTTCTGCACCTATTGTTCAACCACCTGATTGGAACTTACCTTTTGAAATTATCTGTGATGCTAGTGATTATGTTGTTGATGCTGTTCTAGGAAAAAGAGTTGATAAGAAATTGAATGTTATTCATTATGCTAGTAAAACACTAGACAGTGCTCAAAGAAATTATGCTACTACGGAAAAAGAATTCTTAGCAGTGGTATTTGCTTGTGATAAATTTAGATCCTATATTGTTGATTCCAAAGTAACTGTTCATACAGACCATGCTGCTATTAAATATCTTATGGAAAAGAAAGTGCTAAACCTAGACTTATTCGTTTGGTTCTCTTGTTACAAGAATTTGATTTACATATCGTTGATAGAAAAGGAGCTGAGAACCCCGTAGATGATAACTTGTCTAGGCTTGAAAATGTGCTTGATGACCCACTACCTATTGATGATAGTTTTCCTGATGAGCAGTTAGCTGCAATAAATGTTGCTAATAGTACTCCTTGGTATGCTGATTATGCTAATTACATTGTTGCTAAATATTTACCTCCTAGCTTTACATACCAACAAAATAAAAAATTCTTCTATGATTTAAGACATTACTTTTGGGATGGCCCACATATTTATAAAGAAGGAGTAGATGGTATTATTAGATGTTGTGTACCTGAGCATGAACAGGGACAAATCCTACGGAAATGTCACTCCAAACCTTATGGAGGAGATCATGCTGGAAATAGAACTGCTCACAAGGTATTGCAGTCTGGATTTTATTGGCCTACTCTTTTCAAGGATGCTCGTAAGTATGTCTCATCATGTGATGAATGCCAAAGAATAGGTAATATTGGTAAGCGTCAAGAAATGCCTATGAAGTATTCACTTGCTGTTGAACCATTTGATGTTTGGGGATTTGATTAGATGGGACATTTTCCTTCCTCTAATGGGTATACACATATTTTGGTTGCTGTTAATTATGTTACTAAATGGGTAGAAGCTATTCCAACTAGTAGTGCTGATCACAACACCTCTATTAAAATGCTTAAGGAAGTTATTTTCCCAAGGTTTGGAGTCCCTATATACTTAATGACTGATGGTGGTTCACACTTTATTCATGGTGCTTTTCGTAAGATGCTTGCTAAGTATGATGTTAACCATAGAATTGCATCACCTTATCATCCTCAGTCTAGTGGTCAAGTCGAGCTTAGCAATAGAGAAATAAAATTAATTCTGCAAAAGACTGTTAATAGGTCCAGGAAGAATTGGTCTAAGAAATTAGATGATGCACTTTGGGCTTACAGGGAAGCATATAAAAATCCTATGGGTATGTCTCCTTATAAAATGGTTTATGGAAAAGCTTGTCATCTGCCTCTCGAGTTAGAACATAAAGCATACTGGGCAGTTAAAGAACTCAATTATGATTTCAAACTTGCTGGTGAAAAGAGGTTATTTGATATTAGCTCATTAGATGAATGGAGAACCCAAGCCTATGAAAATGCAAAGTTATTAAAAGAAAAATTTAAAAGATGGCATGACAAAAGAATTCAAAAGCGTGAGTTTAAAGTCGGAGAATATGTTCTCTTGTACAACTCTCGTTTTAGATTTTTTGCAGGAAAGCTCCTCTCGAAATGGGAAGGCCCATATGTCATCGAGGAGGTTTACCGGTCTGGAGCCATCAAAATAAATAATTTCGAAGGCACTAACCCGAAGGTTGTCAACGGGCAACGAATAAAGCATTATATCTCAGGTACACATATTAATGTTGAAAGTAATATTATCCAAACTTTAACACTAGAAGAACACATAAAAGAGTCCTTCCGGAACACCCCAGAATCATCAGAATAAGGAGGTACGTGATACGGTAAGTAAATGGTATGTGAAAAATCCGCAAAAATATTTTTTTGTCAATTTTGGAATATTTTAGAATTTGGAAATAAAGAAACTTCCAGGAAGCGTCCCCTGGTGGGCATAAGACATCAGGGTGCACCAGGCGTGCCAGGCGCGCCCAGGTGGGTTGTGCCCACTTGGGGCACCTTCCGGACTCTGTTTTTCTTCTCTATACTTGTCCTGCAAGATGAAAATTCTATATACACCTCCCGAACCTGTTAACCACCGTATCGCGGAGAAATCTTCTGTTCTCTTTTCTTGCTGTTTTCCGGTCAGATTCATCAAGCTAGGCATCATGTCTTCTTGCTCCTCCAACAACATGGAAGAAGATGCTTGGCTGATGAAGATCGAAGCTAAGCGGGAGGAGCCTACGAACACCACCAAAGGAGAACTGAGTATCGGGTATGGGCACTCCCCTTGGCTTCCGCCAAGCTTGGGGGAGGTGCCCCGGTATCGCATCATCCCGCTATCTTTTTGCTTTTACTTATCTTAGTTCGATCTTTTTGCCTTAGATGAAATAAAGTTAGTTCGATCCTTTCTTATTTGAGAGTCTGCTTAGTGATCTATCCTCGTAATCGTGTGCAAGTTATATAATAAAGTTAGTTTGAGTTTTGTTTTCTTTACTTTCATGTTACAAATAAAGAAAATAAATAAGAAAGAAAAATAAAAAAATAAAAGAAAGGAAATAAACCAATAAGATCATATACTAATCCTATGGTAGGTGATAGCACCACATAAGGAAAAGAATAAGTAGGAAATTTTATTAGAGATTGACAAACATAGCAGTAGTCAATGATGCAACTCATGAAAGAATTAATAATGGAAGAGAAGATTCACATATAAATATACTATCCTAGAAATATTTTATGATTGTGAGCCCTCATCAAAATATTATATGCCAAAATTGTTGACGTTGGACAAGGAAGACAACTTAATGATTTATGTATATTTATATTCACATAGAAGTCATATTGTCATAAATCCTTTAACATGTGATGCTTGCCCCCTATCTTTTCTAGCCAAAAAATTCCGCACCAAGTAGAGATACTACTTGTGCATCCAAAACCCTTAAACCCAAATCTTTTTCAAGTGTCCACCATACCTACCTATGGATTGAGCAAGATCCCTCAAGTAAGTTGTCATTGGTGCAAAAAGGCAATAAAAATTGCTTCTAAATATGTGAGATCATTTAGTGTAAGAGAAAATTGAGCGTTGTACGAACTTGGATGACAAAGAATAAAAGCGACAGACTGCATAATAAAGGTTGTCATCTTAAGGGGCAATACAACATGACGTTCTCTTGCACTAAGGGATTGAGCATGCAAAAAATAAGCACATGGCAACCTCTGCTTCCCTCTGCAAAGGGCCTATCTTTTACTTTTATGTATTTACTTTTATGCAAAGAGTCAAGGTTTTCCTTCTTTTTCCTTTTTATTTTCTCTTTTGGCAAGCATCATGTGGTGAGGAAAGATCGAGGCACATATGTCCAGTTGAATATAAATAGCATGAGTTATTATTGTTGACATCACCCTTGAGGTGAGTATGTTGGGAGGCGAAACTATAAGCCCCTATCTTTCTATGTGTCCGGTTGAAACGTTTTGCTCATGGGTACGAGGTGAGTGTTAGCAATCATAGAAGACTATATGATGGTTGAGTATGTGGACTTGCTAAAAGGCTCTGACACGTGACTCTTCCTGAAAAGATGATGAATTGTAGTTGCAAAGTTGACTGAGAACATAGTTTGTTGGTTTTTAATAGAGTTTTTGCTTTATACTTCAATTATGTGATGAACTGTTGCTTATTCATGGGAAGTATATGATACAAGTTCAATGATAAAAGTCCTATGTTCAATTTTAGTGTTGTTATAATAATCAACATGATGCTTCTATGTCCATATTTTTGTTATTATCGACACCTCTCTCTCAAAGCATGTGGACATGTTTTTCGATTTCGGTTTTCGCTTGAGGACAAACGAGGTCTAATCTTGGGGAGTTGATACGTCCATTTTGCATCATGTTTTCTGATGACCCACAAGTATAGGGGATCTATCGTAGTCCTTTCGATAAGTAAGAGTGTCGAACCCAACAAGGAGCAGAAGGAAATGATAAGCGGTTTTCAGCAAGGTATTCTCTGCAAGCACTGAAATTATAGTAACAGATAGTTTTGTGATAAGGTAATTTGTAATGAGCAACAAGTAACAAAAGTAAATAAAGTGCAGCAAGGTGGCCCAATCCTTTTTGTAGCAAAGGACAAGCCTGGACAAACTCTTATATAGAGAAAAGCGCTCCCAAGGACACATGGGAATTATCGTCAAGCTAGTTTTCATCACGTTCATATGATTCGCGTTCGGTACTTTGATAATTTGATATGTGGGTGGACCGGTGCTTGGGTGTTGTCCTTACTTGGACAAGCATCCCACTTATGATTAACTCCTATTGCAAGCATCCGCAACTACAAAAGAAGTATTAAGGTAAACCTAACCATAGCATGAAACATATGGATCCAAATCAGCCCCTTACGAAGCAACGCATAAACTAGGGTTTAAGCTTCTGTCACTCTAGCAACCCATCATCTACTTATTACTTCCCAATGCCTTCCTCTAGGCCCAAACGATGGTGAAGTGTCATGTAGTCGACGTTCACATAACACCACTAGAGGAGAGACAACATACATCTCATCAAAATATCGAACGGATACCAAATTCACATAACTACTAATAGCAAGACTTCTCCCATGTCCTCAGGAACAAACGTAACTACTCACAAATCATATTCATGTTCATAATCAGAGGGGTATTAATATGCATAATGGATCTGAACATATAATATTCCACCAAATAAACCAACTAGCATCAACTACAAGGAGTAATCAACACTACTAGCAACCCACAGGTACCAATCTGAGGCTTTGGGACAAATATTGGATACAAGAGATGAACTAGGGTTTGAGAGGAGATGGTGCTGGTGAAGATGTTGATGGAGATTGGCCCCCTCCCGATGAGAGGAGCGTTGGTGATGACGATGGCGATGATTTCCCCCTCCCGGAGAGAAGTTTCCCTGGCAGAACAGCTCTGCCGGAGCCCTAGATTGGTTCCGCCAAGGTTCCGCCTCGTGGCGGCGGAGTTTCTTCCCGAAAGCTTGCTTATGATTTTTCTCGGACGAAAGACTTCATATAGCAGAAGATGGGTACCGGAGGGCCACCAGGGGGCCCACGAGGCAGGGGCCGCGCCCAGGGGGTAGGGCGTGCCTCCCACCCTCGTGGCCAGGGTGTGGCCCCCCTCTGGTATTTTCTTCGTCCAGTATTTTTTATTAATTCCAAAAATGACTTCCGTGAAGTTTCAGGACTTTTGGAGCTGTGCAGAATAGGTCTCTAATATTTGCTCCTTTTCCAGCCTAGAATTCCAGCTGCCGACATTCTCCGTCTTCATATAAACCTTGTAAAATAAGAGAGAATAGGCATAAGTATTGTGACATAATGTGTAATAACAGCCCATAATGTGATAAATATCGATATAAAAGCATGATGCAAAATGGACGTATCAACTCCCCCAAGCTTAGACCTCGCTTGTCCTCAAGCGGAAGCCGACAACGATAAATATGTCCACATGTTTAGAGATAGAGGTGTCGATAAAATAAAATATAGACATGAGGGCATCATGATCATTCTTATAACAGCAACATATATGGATATTTTCATATGATTTCTTATGCTCAAGTAATAATCTATTCACAATGTCAAGTATGAATCAGAAACTTCATTGAGAACTAACAAACTATAATCTCAGTCATTGAGGCAATTGCAATTTATCATAACATCAGAAAGAGTCTACGTAAGAGCTTTTCAGCAAGTCCACATACTCAACTATCATTTAGTCTTTCACAATTGCTAACACTCACGCAATACTTGTGGTTACGGAGTTTTAATCAGACACAGAGAAAGATAGGGGCTTATAGTTTCGCCTCCCAACCTTTTACCTCAAGGGTAATGTCAACAATAATAGCTCATGCCAGCTTACATCCAATTAGATATATATATATATCAGGATCTTTCCAACACAAGGTGCTTGCCAAAGGATAAAATGTAAAAAGGAAAGGTGAAGATCACCATGACTCTTGCATAAGGGTAAGAGATAAAATTAAAAGATAGGCCTTCGCAGAGGGAAGCAGAGGTTGTCATGCGCTTTCATGGTTGGATGCACGAAATCTTAATGCAAAAGAACGTCACTTTATATTGCCACTTGTGATGTGGACCTTTATTATGCAGTCCGTTGCTTTTATTTCTTCCACATCACAAGATCGTATAAAGCTTATTTTCTCCACACTAATAAATCATACATATCTAGAGAGCAATTTTTATTGCTTGCACCGATGACAACTTACTTGAAGGATCTTACTCAATCCATAGGTAGATATGGTGGACTCTCATGGCAAAACTGGGTTTAAGGGTATTTGGAAGCACAAGTAGTATCTCTACTTGGTGCAAAGAATTGGCTAGCATGAGGGAGAAAGGCAAGCTCAACATGTTGGATGATCCATGAGAATATACTTTATTTCAGATATAAGAAAACATAACCCATTATGTTGTCTTCCTTGTCCAACATCAACTCTTTAGCATGTCATATTTTAATGAGTGCTCACAATCATAAAAGATGTCCAAGATAGTATATTTATATGTGAAACCTCTCTTTCTTTATTACTTCCTATTAATTGCAACGATGACCAAAGCTATGTTTGTCAACTCTCAACAACTTTTAGTCATCATACTCTTTCTATGTGAAGTCATTACTCTCCATAAGATCAATATGATCTCTTTATTTCTTTTTATTCTTTCTCTTTTCTTTTATTCCCTCAAGATCATAGCAAGATAATCAAGCCCTTGACTCAACACTACTCTTTATTATATATAGCTCACAGACTCGATTACATAGAGGGATCATAAATCAAAACTCAAAACTAAATCATACCAAAAACTTTATTCTACTAGATCAAGATAGTACTAAAAGGATCGAACTAAGAAAAACGGTAAAGATAGGAGTGTGATGGTGATACGATACCGGGGCACCTCCCCCAAGCTTGGCAGTTGCCAAGGGGAGTGCCCATACCCATGTGATTATATCTCCTTTGCTGGTGAAGAAGTTGGTGGAGTTGTTGATGCTGTGGGCTTGTCGTCCATCTTCCAAGGCATAGGCTCACCATCATAGAAGGATGATCGAGTCTCCGGGATCCTCAAATCTACAGCCAAACTCATCCTCTTGAATCTATATTCATACTCACAGTTTTGGTTTTGCAGGTCATAGATTTGGGCTTGGAGATGCTCGATCTTCTCGTGAAGCTTGAAGATGGTCTCCCCAATGTTCTTGGCATCCAGCTTGTGGTTGTTGGTGAACTCTGCGATAATCATGTGGTTGGCGTTGAGTCCATGTTCCACCATCCCCTGGCACTTGAAAACTTGTTGTTCCATTGCTTCGAGCCTCGTCTCCACGCTTCCGGTCCTCCTTGGTCCCTCAACATCGCGGATGTGCAGCAACCCATCATGCACCTCAATGGTTTGAGGGTGTTGCAGCACCTTCGCGAGGTAGGGGTTGATGACCTTCTCGAACAACTTGTCCTTGGGGGCGCTTGGAGACGTCATGGTGATCTAGATCTGTTAGAAAAACAGCTCGAAATGAGAACAGAGGATAATTGCGTGATACGGTGGCAAAAACCTTCGGGAGATTATATAATGAATTTTTACCGACCGAAAGAAGTATCGTGCAAGAAAACGGAGTTCGGAGAGCACACGAGGTGCCCATGAGGTAGGGGCGCGCCTAGGGGGTAGGGCGCGCCCTCCACCCTCGTGGAGGCCTCGTGTCCCTCCCGGCTTCTTATTTTCCTATTTTTCTAAATATTCGAAAACAGAGAAAATTGCCATTAGAACTGTTTTGGAATCGGTTTACTTACCGTACCACGTACCTATTCCTTTTCGGAGTCTGAAATGTTCTGGAAAGTGTCTCTTATGTATTCCTCCGGGGTTACGATTTCAATAATATTAGTTTCAACATTTATAGGATTACCTGAGATATAATGTTTGATTCTTTGACCGTTCACCACCTTCGGATTTGTGCCTTCGAAGTTGTTGATTTTATGGCACCGGAACGATAGACCTCATCGATAACGTAAGGACCTTCCCATTTAGAGAGAAGTTTCCCTGCAAAAAATCTTAAACGAGAGTTGAATAGCAACACATAATCACCTACATTCAACTCGCGCTTTTGTATCCTTTTGTCATGCCATCGTTTAAGTTTTTATTTAAACAACTTGGCATTCTCATATGCTTGGGTTCTCCATTCATCAAGTGAGCTTATGTCAAATAGCCTCTTCTCACCGGCAAGTTTGAAATCATAGTTGAGCTCTTTAATGGCCCAATATGCCTTATGTTCTAGTTCGAGAGGTAAATGACATGCTTTTCCGTAAACCATTTTATACGGACACATACCCATAGGATTTTTATATGCAGTTCTATAGGCCCATAATGCATCATCAAGTTTCCTGGACCAATTCTTTCTAGATCTATTAACAGTCTTTTGAAAAATTAATTTGAGCTATCTTTTACTCAATTCTACTTGACCACTAGACTGTGGGTGATAAGGAGATGCAATTCTATGATTAACATCATACTTAGCAAGCATTTTACGAAAGGCACCATGAATAAAATGTGAACCACCATCAGTCATTAAATATCTAGGGACTCCAAACCTCGGAAATATAACTTCTTTAAGCATCTTAATAGAAGTGTTATGATCAGCACTACTAGTTGGAATAGCTTCTACCCACTTAGTAACGTAATCAACAGCAACTAAAATATGTGTATACCCATTAGAGGAAGGAAAAGGTCCCATGTAATCAAAGCCCCAAACATCAAATGGTTCAATTACGAGTGAATAATTCATAGGCATTTCTTGACGTCTACTAATATTACCAATTCTTTGACATTCATCACAACATAAGACAAACTTACGAGCATCCTTGAAGAGAGTAGGCCAATAAAAACCGGATTGCAATACCTTATGCATAGTTCTATCTCCAGCGTGGTGTACTCCATAAGCCTCGGAGTGACACTTGCGTAGGATCTGTTCCTGTTCATGCTCAGGTACACAACGTCTAATAACACCATCTACTCCTTCTTTATAAAGTTGTGGGTGCTACCTCTTGAGCACTGCGTTGGTTTTCCCTTGAAGAGGAAAGGGTGATGCAGTAAAGCAGCGTAAGTATTTCCCTCAGTTTTTGAGAACCAAGGTATCAATCCAGTAGGAGGCCACGCACGAGTCCCTCGCACCTACACAAACAAATAAATCCTCGCAACCAACACAATAAAGGGGTTGTCAATCCCTTCACGGTCACTTACGAGAGTGAGATCTGATGGATATGATAAGATAATATTTTTGGTATTTTTATGATAAAGATGCAAAGTAAAATAAAAGGCAATAAAAATAGTAAGTGTTGGAAGATTATATGATGGAAAATAGACCCGGGGGCCATAGGTTTCACTAGTGGCTTCTCTCGAGAGCATAAGTATTACGGTGGGTGAACAAATTACTGTTGAGCAATTGACAGAATTGAGCATAGTTATGAGAATATCTAGGTATGATCATGTATATAGGCATCACGTCCGCGACAAGTAGACCGACTCCTGCCTGCATCTACTACTATTACTCCACACATCGACCGCTATCCAGCATGCATCTAGAGTATTAAGTTCAAAAGAACAGAGTAACGCTTTAAGTAAGATGACATGATGTAGAGGGATAAACTCATGCAATATGATATAAACCCCATCTTGTTATCCTCGATGGCAACAATACAATACGTGCCTTGCTGCCCCTACTGTCACTGGGAAAGGACACCGCAAGA
The DNA here is from genome assembly GCF_002575655.3 of Aegilops tauschii subsp. strangulata. Classification (NCBI taxonomy): domain Eukaryota; kingdom Viridiplantae; phylum Streptophyta; class Magnoliopsida; order Poales; family Poaceae; genus Aegilops; species Aegilops tauschii. The sequence goes on along the minus strand of NC_053041.3, from coordinate 645,988,618 downwards.
TTGAACCCAAAGCTAAGCACTTCTCCCATTGCAAGAAAGATCAATCTAGTAGACCAAATCAAACTGATAATTCGAACAGACTTGCAAAGATAACCAATCATACATAAAAGAATTTAGAGAAGATTCAAATATTGTTCATAGATAAACTTGATCATAAACCCACAATTCATCGGTCTCAACAAACACACCGCAAAAGAAGATTACATCGAATAGATCTCCACAAGAGAGGGGGAGAACATTGTATTGAGATCCAAAAAGAGAGAAGAAGCCATCTAGCTAATAACTATGGACCCGAAGGTCTGAGGTAAACTACTCACACATCATCGGAGAGGCTATGGCATTGATGTAGAAGCCCTCTGTGATCGATGCCCCCTCCGGCGGAGCTCCGGAAAAGGCCCCAAGATGGGATCTCACGGGTACAGAAGATTGCGGTGGTGGAATTAGGTTTTTGGCTCCGTATCTGGTAGTTTGGGGGTACGTAGGTATATATAGGAGGAAGAAGTACGTTGGTGGAGCAACGTGGGGCCCCCGAGGGTGGAGGGCGCGCCTGGGGGGGTAGGCGCGCCCCCCTACCTCGTGCCTTCCTGGTTGATGTCTTGACGTAGGGTCCAAGTCCTCTGGATCACGTTCGTTCCGAAAATCACGTTCCCGAAGGTTTCATTCCGTTTGGACTCCGTCTGATATTCTTTTTCTGCGGAACTCTGAAATAGGCAAAAAACAGCAATTCTGGGCTGGGCCTCCGGTTAATAGGTTAGTCCCAAAAATAATATAAAAGTGTATAATAAAGCCCATTAATGTTCAAAACAGAATATAATATAGCATGGAACAATAAAAAATTTGAGATACGTTGGAGACGTATCAAGCATCCCCAAGCTTAATTCCTGCTCGTCCTCGAGTAGGTAAATGATAAAAACAGAATTTTTGATGTGGAATGCTACTTGGAATAATTTCAATGTAATTCTCTTAATTGTGGTATGAATATTCAGATCCGAAAGATTCAAGATAAAAGTTTAATATTGACATAAAAGTAATAATACTTCAAGCATACTAACTAAGCAATTATGTCCTCTCAAAATAACATGGCCAAAGAAAGTCCATCCCTACAAAATCATATAGTTTAGTCATGCTCCATTTTCGTCACACAAGAATGCTCTCATCATGCACAACCCCGATGACAAGCCAAGCAATTATTTCATACTTTAGTAATCTCAAACTTTTTCAACCTTCACGCAATACATGAGCGTGAGCCATGGATATAGCACTATGGGTGGAATAGAATATAATGATGGGGGTTATGTGGAGAAGACAAAAAAGGAGAAAGTCTCACATCAACGTGGCTAATCAATGAGCTATGGAGATGCCCATCGATTGATGTTAATGCAAGGAGTAGGGATTGCCATGCAACGGATGCACTAGAGCTATAAATGCATGAAAGCTCAACAAAAGAAACTAAGTGGGTGTGCATCCAACTTGCTTGCTCACGAAGACCTAGGGCATTTGAGGAAGCCCATTGTTGGAATATACAAGCCAAGTTCTATAATGAAAAATTCCCACTAGTATATGAAAGTGACAAAACAAGAGACTCTCCATCATGAAGATCATGGTGCTACTTTGAAGCACAAGTGTGTAAAATGGATAGTAGCATTGCCCTTTTTTCTCTTTTTTTCTTTTTAGGCCTTCTTTTTTTTGGCCTTTCTCTTTCTTTTTTTCATTGGGACAATGCTCTATGAATGATGATCATCACACTTCTATTTATTTACAACTCAATGATTACAACTCGATACTAGAACAAAGTATGACTCTATATGAATGCCTCCGGCGGTATACCGGGATAGCAATGAATCAAGAGTGACATGTATGAAAACATTATGAACGGTGGCTTTGCCACAAATACGATGTCAACTACATGATCATGCAAAGCAATATGACAATGATGAACGTGTCATGATAAACGGAACGGTGGAAAGTTGCATGGCAATATATCTCGGAATGGCTATGGAAATGCCATAATAGGTAGGTATGGTGGCTGTTTTGAGGAGGATATAAGGAGCTTTATGTGTGAAAGAGCGTATCATATCACGGGGTTTGGATGCACCGGAGAAGTTTGCACAAACTCTCAATGTGAGAAAGGGCAATGCACGGTACTGAAGAGGCTAGCAATAATGGAAGGGTAAGAGTGCGTATAATCCATGGACTCAACATTAGTCATAAAGAACTCACATACTTATTGCAAAAATCTATTAGCCATCAAAAACCAAGCACTACGCGCATGCTCCTATGGGGATAGATTGGTAGGAAAAGACCATCGCTCGTCCCTGACCGCCACTCATAAGGAGGACAATCAAAGAACACCTCATGTTTCAAATTTGTTACATAACGTTTACCATACGTGCATGCTACGGGACTTGCAAACTTCAACACAAGTATTTCTCAAATTCACAACTACTCAACTAGCACAACTTTAATATCACTACCTCCATATCTCAAAACAATCATCAAGCATCAAACTTCTCTTAGCATTCAGCACACTCATAAGAAAGTTTTTTACTAGTCTTGAATACCTAACATATTAGGATTAATTTCCCAATTTAAGCAAATTACCATGCTGTTTAAGACTCTCAAAATAATATAAGTGAAGCATGAGAGAATAATAGTTTCTATAAAACAAAACCACCGCCGTGCTCTAAAAGATATAAGTGAAGCACTAGAGCAAAAACTATATAGCTCAAAAGATATAAGTGAAGCGCATAGAGTATTCTAATAAATTCCGAATGATGTGTGTGTCTCTCAAAAGGTGTGTACATCAAATATGATTGTGGTAAACTAAAAAGAAAATACTCAAATCATACAAGACGCTCCAAGCAAAACACATATCATGTGGTGAATAAAAATATAGCTCCAAGTAAAGTTACCGATGGAAGTAGACGAAAGAGGGGATGCCTTCCGGGGCATCCCCAAGCTTTGGCTTTTTGGTGTCCTTAGATTATCTTGGGTTGCCATGGGCATCCCCAAGCTTAGGCTCTTGCCACTCCTTGTTCCTTAATCCATCAAATCTTTTACCCAAAACTTGAAAACACAACACAAAACTTAGCAGAAAATCTCGTGAGCTCCGTTAGCGAAAGAAAACAAAACACCACTTCAAGGTACTGTAATGAACTCATTCTTTATTTATATTGGTGTTAAACCTACTGTATTCCAACTTCTCTATGGTTTATAAACTATCTTACTAGCCATAGATTCATCAAAATAAGCAAACAACACACGAAAAACAGAATCTGTCAAAAACAGAACAGTCTGTAGTAATGTGTAACTAAGGCAAACTTCTGGAACTCCAAAAAATTCAGAAAAAATAGGACGACCTAGATAATTTGTTTATTGATCAGCAACAATTGGAATCAATATTTTATCACGTTCTGGTGATTTTTAACAATTATTTTCGTGAACAGAAAGTTTCTGGAATTTTCAGCAAGATCAAATAACTATCATCCAAGAAGATCCTATAGGTTAAACTTGGCACAAACACTAATTAAAACATAAAAACACATCTAACCAGAGGCTAGATCAAATATTTATTCTAAACAGAAGCAAAAAGCAAAAAACTAAAAATAAAGTTGGGTTGCCTCCCAACAAGCGCTATCGTTTAACGCCCCTAGCTAGGCATAAGAGCAAGGATAGATCTAGGTATTGCCATCTTTGGTAGGCAATCCATAAGGGGCTCTCATAATAGATTCATAAGGTAATTTTATTTTCTTTCTAGGGAAGTGTTCCATGCCTTTCCTTAACGGAAATTGGAATCTAATATTCCCTTCCTTCATATCAATAATTGCACCAATCGTTCTAAGGAAAGGTCTACCAAGAATAATAGGACATGAAGGATTGCAATCTATATCAAGAACAATAAAATCTACGGGCACATAATTCCTATTTGAAATAATAAGAACATCATTAATTCTTCCCATAGGTTTCTTAATGGTGGAATCCGGAAGGTGCAAGTTTAGAGAGCAATCATCAAAATCACGGAAACCTAGCAAATCACACAAAGTTTTTGGAATCGTGGAAACACTAGCACCCAAATCACACAAGGCATAGCATTCATGATCTTTAATTTTAATTTTAATAGTAGGTTCCCACTCATCATAAAGTTTTCTAGGGATAGAAACTTCCAACTCAAGTTTTTCTTCATAAGATTGCATCAAAGCATCAACGATATGTTTAGTAAAAGCTTTATGTTGACTATAAGCATGTGGAGAATTTAGCACGGATTGCAACAAGGAAATACAATCTATCAAAGAGCAATTATCATAATTAAATTCCTTGAAATCCAAAATAGTGGGTTCATTAATATCTAGAGTTTTGATCTCTTCAATCCCACTTTTACCAATTTTTGCATCAAGATCTAAAAACTCCGAATTTTTGGAACGCCTTCTAGGTAAAGGTGGATCATATTCAGTCCCATCATTATCAAGATTCATATTGCAAAACAAAGATTTACTAGCGGACACATCGATAACTTTTAGATCTTCATCTTTATTTTCATAGAAATTAGAAGAACACGCTTTCACAAAGCAATCTTTCTTAGCACGCATCCTAGCGGTTCTTTCTTTGCACTCATCAATGGAAATTCTCATGGCTTTGAGAGACTCATTGATATCATGCTTAGGTGGAATAGATCTAAGTTTCAAGGAATCAAAATCAAGAGAAATTCTATCAACGTTCCTAGCCAATTCATGAATCTTAGGCAATTTTTCTTCAAGCAAAGCATTGAAATTCTTTTGAGAGTTCATAAATTCTTTAACACTAGTCTCAAAAAATTTCCATAAGAATTGTTGTAGGAATTACCATAATTATTAGAAGAATTACTAGGTTACGGCCTAGGATTAAAGTTTCCTCTATACGCGTTGTTACCAAAATTATTCCTACCAACAAAATTCACATCCATAGATTCATTATTATTCTCAATCAAAGTAGACAAAGGCATATCATTAGGATCAGAAGAAACACTTTTAGTAGCAAATAATTTCATAAGTTCATCCATCTTTCCATTCAAAACATTAATTTCTTCTATCGCATGCACCTTTTTATTAGTAGATCTTTCAATGTGCCATTGAGAATAATTAACCATAATATTATCTAGGAGTTTAGTAGCTTCTCCTAAAGTGATTTCCATAAAAGTGCCTCCCGCGGCCGAATCTAAAAGATTTCTAGAAGCAAAATTCAATCCGGCATAAAAATTTTGTATAATCATCCACAAATTCAAACCATGTGTAGGGCAATTACGTATCATTAATTTCATCCTCTCCCAAGCTTGTGCAACATGTTCATGATCAAGTTGCTTAAAATTCATAATATCGTTTCTAAGAGAGATGATCTTAGTGGGAGGAAAATACTTAGAGATAAAAGCATCTTTGCACTTATTCCAAGAATCAATACTATTTTTAGGCAAAGATGAAAACCAAGCTTTAGCACGATCTCTAAGCGAAAAAGGAAATAGCTTCAATTTAACAATATCATTATCCACATCTTTCTTCTTTTGCATATCACACAAATCAATGAAGCTATTTAGATGGGTAGTGGCATCTTCACTAGGAAGGCCGGCGAATTGATCTTTCATGACAAGATTCAGTAAAGCAGTATTGATTTCACAAGATTCAGTATCGGTAAGAGGAGCAATCGGAGTGCTAAGAAAATCATTATTGTTGGTATTGGTAAAGTCACACAATTTAGTATTATCTTGAGCCATCGTGACAAGCAAGCAATCCAACACACGAGCAAACAAGAAGCAGGCGAAAAAGAGGCGAACAGAAAAGAGAGGGCGAATAAAACGGCAAGGGTGAAGTGGGGGAGAGGAAAACGAGAGGCAAATGGAAAATAATGTAATGCGGGAGATAAGGGTTTGTGATGGGTACTTGGTATGTTGACTTTTGTGTAGACTCCCCGGCAACGGCGCCAGAAATGGCTAGTTGACGGGAGAGTAAATCTTGACTTGACTTGGCGTAGGCCTCCCCGGCAACGGCGCCAGAAATCCTTCTTGCTACCTCTTGAGCACTGCGTTGGTTTTCCCTTGAAGAGGAAAGGGTGGTGCAGTAAAGCAGCGTAAGTATTTCCCTTAGTTTTTGAGAACCAAGGTATCAATCCAGTAGGAGGCCACGCACGAGTCCCTCGCACCTACACAAACAAATAAATCCTCGCAACCAACACAATAAAGGGGTTGTCAATCCCTTCACGGTCACTTACGAGAGTGAGATCTAATGGATATGATAAGATAATATTTTTGGTATTTTTATGATAAAGATGCAAAGTAAAATAAAAGGCAATAAAAATAGCTAAGTGTTGGAAGATTATATGATGGAAAATAGACCCGGGGGCCATAGGTTTCACTAGTGGCTTCTCTCGAGAGCATAAGTATTACGGTGGGTGAACAAATTACTGTTGAGCAATTGACAGAATTGAGCATAGTTATGAGAATATCTAGGTATGATCATGTATATAGGCATCACGTCCGCGACAAGTAGACCGACTCCTGCCTGCATCTACTACTATTACTCCACACATCGACCGCTATCCAGCATGCATCTAGAGTATTAAGTTCAAAAGAACAGAGTAACGCTTTAAGTAAGATGACATGATGTAGAGGGATAAACTCATGCAATATGATATAAACCCCATCTTGTTATCCTCGATGGCAACAATACAATACGTGCCTTGCTGCCCCTACTGTCACTGGGAAAGGACACCGCAAGATTGAACCCAAAGCAAAGAACTTCTCCCATTGCAAGAAAGATCAATCTAGTAGACCAAATCAAACTGATAATTCGAAGAGACTTGCAAAGATAACCAATCATACATAAAAGAATTCAGAGAAGATTCAAATATTGTTCATAGATAAACTTGATCATAAACCCACAATTCATCGGTCTCAACAAACACACCGCAAAATAAGATTACATCGAATAGATCTCCACAAGAGAGGGGGAGAACATTGTATTGAGATCCAAAAAGAGAGAAGAAGCCATCTAGCTAATAACTATGGACCCGAAGGTCTGAGGTAAACTACTCACACATCATCGGAGAGGCTATGGCGTTGATGTAGAAGCCCTCCGTGATCGATGCCCCCTCCGGCGGAGCTCCGGAAAAGGCCCCAAGATGGGATCTCACGGGTACAGAAGGTTGCGGCGATGGAATTAGGTTTTTGGCTCCGTATCTGGTAGTTTGGGGGTACGTAGGTATATATAGGAGGAAGAAGTACGTCGGTGGAGCAACGTGGGGCCATGGGGGTGGAGGGCACGCCTGGGGGGGTAGGTGAGGGAGTCCTGGATTAGGGGGTCCTCAGACAGCCGGACTATATCCTTTGTCCGGACTGTTGGACTATGAAGATACAAGATTGAAGACCTCGTCCCGTGTCCGGATGGGACTCTCCTTGGCGTGGAAGGCAAGCTTGTCAATACGGATATGTAGATCTCCTCCCTTGTAACCGCCTCTGTGTAACCCTAGCCCCCTCCGGTGTCTATATAAACCGGAGGGTTTTAGTCCGTAGGACAACAACAATCATACTATAGGCTAGCTTCTAGGGTTTAGCCTCTACGATCTCGTGGTAGATCAACTCTTGTAATACTCATATTATCAAGATCAATCAAGCAGGAAGTAGGGTATTACCTCCATCGAGAGGGCCCGAACCTGGGTAAACATTGTGTCCCCCGTCTCCTGTTACCATCCGCCTTAGACGCACAGTTCGGGACCCCCTACCCGAGATCCGCCGGTTTTGACACCGACATTGGTGCTTTCATTGAGAGTTCCACTGTGCCGTCACCGTAAGGCTTGATGGCTCCTTCGATCATCGGCAACGATGCGATCCAGGGTGAGGTTTTCCTCCCCGGACAGATCTTCGTGTTCGGCGGCTTCGTACTGCGGGCTGACTCGCTTGGCCATCTGGAGCAGATCGATAGCTACGCCCCTGGCCATCAGGTCAGGTTTGGAAACCTGAACTATACCGCCGACATCCGCGGAGACTAGATCTTCGACGGATTCGAGCCCATGTCTGGTGCGCCGCACAATCACGACGAGCATGATTTAGCTCTGCCATCAGACTGTGTTCGGGAGATCACACCTGCAACTACTCCGGCCCTCAATCCGAAACAAATTGCGCCATCTGTGGACGGGTGGATGGACCCTGCCACGGAGGCCGCACACTCAGTGGCGATAGCGCCGAATACTGACTTCACCTCCTACGAGACCCGTGTTGCCGAACCGTTGGATTCTTCCCCGGCCACGGACTCCGAGCCGCTTGTGTCCGTGCCCATCGAATCTGATTGGGCGCCGATCATGGAGTTTACCTCCGCGGATATCTTTCAGCACTCGCCTTTTGGCGAGGTGCTAAATTCATTAAGGTCTCTCTCCCTGTCAGGAGACCCTTGGCCGAATTATGTCCGGCTAGAATGGGATGCGGACGACGAAGAAATTCGCGACCCACCCACCACCCACTTAGTAGCCACTGTCGACGATTTAACCGACATGCTCGATTTCGACTCCGAAGACATCAACGGCATGGACGACGATGCAGGAGAGGAACAGGAACCATCGCCCACAGGGCGCTGGACAGCCACTTCATCACACGACATATACATGGTGGATACACCCAAAGAAAACAATGACGAGGAACGGAAGGATGCAGCGAAGGATAACTCCCTCGAGAAGCAACCAAAGCGTCGGCGTAGGCGCCGCTCCAAATCCCGCCTCGGCAAAAACTGTGATAACAGCGCAAGAGAAAATAACACCCCAGTCGACTCCAGAGGAAACGACAACCACATTGACCCAGCGGCAGAGCAGGATGAACCAGCAAACGGCGAACATAGTACGGATCCGTTGTCCGAACACGGCGACGCCGAGTATAAAGCTCATCAACCTCCCTCCGGAGAGGAAAATAGTCCGGACGAGGATGCACACATCATCCCGGAAAGGCACTTGGAACAAGAGAACCTCCGCAGAAGGCTTATTGCCACCGCGAGGAGTCTGAAGAAGCAGAAGCAAAGGCTTAAGGCCGCACAGAATACGCTCAACAGTAGATGGAACAAAGTGCTCGACAATGAAGAAAAGTATGGTGGTAGTTACCACACAAAGAGCTATCCAAAGCGCAAGTTGTTGCCTGAATTTGATGATGAGGCCTTAGAGCCCACACAGCCGAAAAATAAAACGGCCGACCGGTCGGATCAACCACCTTGTGGCCGCGATAGAGCGGCTAACAAGGCCGCACATAAGTCAGCACACGATTCACGTGAGGACTTGCATCAGAAGACCGGCGCGACCAGATCCATCTACAGATCAAGGAAACGCGCTCCAGCGCACAACCAAAACCGAACACTACAACCGTCAGAACGCCACGACACATCCAAATACAGGGGTGCCGCACACCCCCTATGTTTCACCGATGAGGTGCTGGACCACAAATTTCCAGAAGGGTTCAAACCAGTGAACATAGAGGCGTACGACGGAACCACAGACCCTGGGGTCTGGATTGAGGACTTTAACCTCCATATCCATATGGCTCGCGGAGACGATCTCCACGCCATCAAGTACTTGCCCCTCAAGCTGAAAGGACCAGCTCGGCACTGGCTGAAGAGCCTCCCTGAAAACTCAATTGGAAGTTGGGAGGAGCTTGAGGATGCTTTTCGGGCTAATTTTCAAGGGACCTATGTCCGACCGCCGGATGCAGACGATTTAAGTCATATAATTCAACAGCCCGGAGAGTCAGCCCGAAAGCTTTGGAACAGATTTCTCACTAAGAAGAACCAAATCGTCGACTGCCCGGATGCCGAAGCCTTTGCTGCTTTCAAACACAGCGTCAGAGACGAATGGCTCGCCAGACACCTCGGTCAAGAAAAACTGAGAACAATGGCAGCCCTGACAAGCCTCATGACCCGCTTTTGCGCGGGCGAAGATAGCTGGCTAGCCCGTAGTAGCACCAGCGACCCAGGCACATCCGAAGTCAGGGATGGCAATGGAAAACCACGACGTGGTAAAAGCAAGCGTCGAAATAAAGAAGAAAGCCCAGATAACACGGCGGTAAACGCCGGATTCAGGGGCTCTCGACCGGGTCAGCGGAAAAAGCCTTTCAAAGGCAGCAGAGATGGACCGTCCAACCTAAACAAGATTCTAGACAAACTATGTCAGATTCATGGCACCCCCAATAAACCTGCAAATCACACCCACAGAGAATGCTGGGTCTTCAAGCAGGCCGGTAAGCTAAACGCCGAACACAAGGGGAGGGAGACACCAAGTGAAGACGAGGACGAGCCTCGCCAGCAAAGCACTAGGGGACAGAAAAAATTCCCACTAGAGGTCGAAACAGTGAACATGATCCACGTGACGAAGAGGAGAAGCAAACATGCACTCCGAGACACATGCGCCGTAAAGCCCGTCACCCCTAAGTTCAACCCCTGGTTGGCCTGCCCGATCACTTTTGATCGCAGGGATCACCTGACAAGCATCCGGCACGAAGGATTGGTTGCCTTGATGTTAGACCCAATAATCAACGGATACCATCTCACATGAGTCCTTATGGACGGCGGCAGTAGTCTTAATCTGATATATCAGGACACAGTCCGCAAAATGGGGATAGACCCGACAAAAATCAGCCATAATAATACTACCTTCAAGGGAGTAATACCAGGCCCAGAGGCCCGCTGCACGGGCTCTCTAATACTAGAGGTTGTATTCGGTTCTCCCGACAACTTCCGAAGCGAAAAGTTAACCTTCGACATCACTCCATTCCGAAGTGGCTATCAAGCACTACTCGGAAGAGCAGCTTTTGCTCGTTTTAATGCAGTACCACATTACGCTTCTCTCAAGCTCAAGATGCCCGGTCTACATGGCATTATCACAATTAGCGGAAATACTGAACGTTCCTTATGTGCAGAAGGATGTTCGACGGCTTTAACAGCCGAACACTAAACGGCCCCTCCAACCAGAATAAATGATCGGTCGTCAAGACCGCGGACACGGCTAGACGAGTCCGGCGCATTACTAGCTATAATAGCTTAGATAAACCCAAGATTGGGTTGATGGTTATACCCCCATAGGCGGTACCAGGGGCTTCCCGCGTGTAAACAGGGCTAGTTCGGCTCAACTTTACTTATCTTAAAATTTCATGGTTCATCGAGAATAACCAATTTTTCGCACGAAAACTTTCACCTAAGTTCTTCTCTTTTGCAGACGACAAATCGTGCTACACCCTTCCAGGATACGGCACAACGGAGACACAGGCGCAGACGTGCAGCAGGGACCTGCTCAAAGGTTTCTTTTCAAATTAAGACCCTGTGTAAACCTTTTTTACTGTCTCTTGTTGTTCACATCCTCCGGATACTCAGTATAACCGAGAGCGATGCTGACGTTATTGCCATTTCGCCACGGCAGAACGATGCACGTACCTGGACACTCAGGGATCATCATCAAGGGCATTGTTCAGCCCGGCATATGCTGTAAAGACCGAATACCTTAGGGCGTGTTCGGCGTCGCGAGTTTGGCCTTATATGCATCAGCTCCGAATCATGTCTTTGGTCAAATGTTGGGTTTGCCCGGCTCCCGTGTTTTGCTACCTTACGTTCTGCTCTATCGGCTAAGGTGGCACCAGGAGAACTACTGCGATTGTGCCCTGGTTCATCCGGATGAGCACCTCAGTAGAGAAAGCCGAAAACTGACTATCATGATAAAGCGTGAGACTGGTCAACCACTCAATGACTTAGCGGAATCTTCGGGATTCCTCCGCATTAACTAAGGGCCGTTTCCCGGTCATGTATGTAAGCGCCCCGTATTCGGATGAGCGCGGAGGTACCAGGGACTATATAGTAGTCCCATCGTCAAACTCCTATGGCTAAGTGAAAGTGTTAAAGCAATATAGTCCGATTGCCTCGTTCGCTGCGCTATCACCTCCTTAATGGACCAAGACGTTGGATCAAGTGTGAATACGCGTTTTTCGCGAACACCCCCGCATTATATGCGTGGTGGCTGAAGCCGACGACTGCAAACTTTTAGGTTATATACATATATACATAAAACGGCCGCACAGGAGGCATCATAATACTTTCAGGCAAAAGTATAAACACAGCCTTTCTAATTTAATAAACATTTTTCTTACAATGGGAATACATGTCACTAGAACATAATATTCTTCGAGCACTAAGCCTCTATTAAACGAGCGCCTTCAAGGACTTCTTCAAAGTAGTGCTCGACCGATACTCAGCCCACGGCCAAACTCTGTGTTCCAATAGCGGTGGCCTCCATCTCTGCCCAGTATGTCTTGACACGGGCAAGAGCCATCCCCGCACCCTCTATGCACGCCGACCTCTTCATAGCGTCGATGTGCGACACAGCACCAAGGAACTGTTGCACTAAACTAAAATAACTATTCGGCCTTGGCCCTTCCGGCCAAAGATGATCCACAACAGACCTCATGGCAAGACCGGACAACCTATGGATCTCGGCCCACTCGGCCATTCGCTCATTCAACAGCAGCGGATGCACTGGAACATTGAACTGTGACCAAAACAGCTTTTCCACTTCACGATCTTTTTGATCTTTGATAAACTCGGCCGCATCAGCAGCACTCGCTGCCAAATCCACGTATGCGTCTGCAGAACTCCATAGTTGATCAAGAGGGGCATACTTAGGATCTCCGAACTTCGTCTGCAACAAAAAGGGCTTCCCAGCCGCGATATCCCCGGCTTGACGTAGCTCCTCCTTCGCCGCTCTGATTTTAGAGCGGGCGTCCTTGGCCGCCACCATGGCATTCTCCAGGTCCGTCATCTTCATTCGGTTTTCCTTTTCAAGAAGCTCGTAACGGTCGGCGGCATCTTTCAACTCAACAGCCATCTTGGTTATTTTATCCTTGCTTTGGCAATGCGCAGCCTGTTCGGCTCTCAGCTCCTCGACCGCCTTTAGAGCGGCCGCATCACTCTTCCTGGCTTGTTCCTTGGCTCGGGCAAGTTTCGCCTGAAGGGTCTCCACTGCGGCAGCCCCATCTGCAGTCACAACATATTAAAGATACTAGCATCATGCTCCTCTTAATATGTGTTGATGACCGGAGAAAACACATACCCTGTGCCTCGTCAAGCCGCTTGTTTACAAGCACGATGTCGGCATCTGCCGCATCAAGTTGCCGCTTCAGCTCCGCAAACTCACCAGTCCGGCTAGCCACCGGACCTCCAGCCACCTGCACATGAAGGCGGACTGATTATTACCTGGGACTATGATCCTCTGTTTGCCGCCGTTCTCGACAGCAACCAGAGTCTCAGGGGCTACTATCTGCATAGGGCACACCTAGCGTGTGCGGTACCATCAAAAACATATACTACTTCACGTACCTCAAAGCCTTTTAGCAAACTCATAAAAGCTTCATGCAACCCGCTTTCGGCGGATGAAATCCTCTCAACCACCGTGCTCATTAGAGCACAATGCGTTTCCGAGACAGTCACTTGCTCCAGAAGATTCATCAGTGCGTCCGATCGCACACCGGACGGTTCTGGACTCTTTCTATGGCCCTCCTTAGGAGCCGAATACTCCGGACTTCGGGGGGCCGAAGGGTTACCCCCTGGCCTTGGCGGATCAGGAGAAACCTTCCGTGACGACACCTCAGGGTCGCCCGCTTCACGAGGCGGGGAGGCACGGGGAGGTGTTTTGCTCTCCATCATCTCCGGAAGAAGATCCCCCGAAGACAAACTTTGTCGAGAAGGGTTATGATCCAAACTACAAGATGCACGCTTCGGTTATCATTCTCGGAAACGAGGCAGGATATATTTACTATAAAGTACTTTCGTTTACTTACAGCTCGGTAGAGGGCTGGTCCCCTTGCGGGTACTGTGCGGTAAAGATGCCCCCTGGGGTAGGACCCTCCGACAAAGGATTCTTCCCTCGCTTGGAGACCATTACTTCCAAGTCTTCAGAGGCGGTCCTCTTCCTTCTCCGGGGAGAGGGAATTTTAGATTCTTCCCCCCGGTTATCCTCCTTCGAGGAGGCACTGATTCCCCCGGTTTGGATGAATAGTAAGTGAGGCTCGCTCTCGGCCTCTTTGTTCCTCCCTTTACCTTCCCCTGATGGCGCTTGATAAGGCGAAGCTCAAGCATCCTGGCTAGTACAGGATCCGGTGAGCCCTCGGGAAGGGGGGCCGGACAGCTGATCATCTTCTCCTTTTTTATCCAGTCCTGGTCAAAAGGCGACTTTTCAGAATGATGTTGTGATAAATTAAAAGACAACGTGTTCGGCCACGGAATTACTTACTTGAGTGTCTGGACGATTGCAGTTCAGACCCGCATCCTCGGAGGTGTCCGGACACTCTATTTGTGATCCGAAGAACAATCGGTACATCTCTTCGAGCGTCATGCCGAAGAAGTGCTGAATGGTTCACGGTCCTTCCGGGTTGAACTCCCACATACGGAGAGGTCGACGTTTGCAAGGCAGGGCTCGACGAACTAGCATAACTTGCATTACCTTAACAAGGCTGACATCTCTCTTGTGGAGATCTCGGATGCGACTCTGCAATGTCGGCACATCATTTACTGGCCCCCAGTCCAGCCCCTTGTTGACCCATGACGCCAGTTGTGGCGGGGGGCCGAGCGGAAGGCAGGGGCGGCTACCCACTTGGTACCCCGGGGAGCTGTGATATAAAACCACTCCTGTTGCCATAAGCTGGACACCTCCGGGAAGGAACCTTCGGCCATGGAACATCGGCGCCTTTGCTTATTACGGCACCTCCGCACTCTGCATGTCGCCCCTCAATCATCTTCGGCTTCACATTGAAGGTCTTGAGCCATAAGCCGAAGTGTGGGGTAATGCGGAGGAAGGCTTCACACACGACGATGAACGACGAGATGTGAAGGATGGAATCCCGAGCCAGATCATGGAAATCGAGCCCGTAGTAAAACATGAGCCCTCTGACAAAGGGATCTTGACTGAAACCTAGCCCTCGGAGGAAGTGGGAGACGAATACGACACTCTCGCCAGGTTCGGGAGTGGGAATGACCTGCCCTCGAGCAGGCAGCCTGTGCGAGATTTCGCCGATCAAATACCTAGCCTCTCTTAGCTTCTTGATGTCCTCCTCTGTGACGGAGGAGGGCACCCACCGACCTTGAAGGTTAGATCCGGACATGATTGTAGGTCTGAAGCGCCTAGCCTGAGCCTTGGGTGTTGGAACTCGAGGTGGGGGAGGATTCGATTGAGCGCGAGAGGAAGGAGACAGGCCTAGGCCTCTTTATAAAGGGGATGAATATCAAGCGTCCTCTGTGTGGCCGTTTGGGACTTGCCTAAATCGAGGAGTCATACCAACGGGCACGATTGGGTTACCTATACCCGTATTGATGAGAATCCCGTGAAAAAAGGGACACGATCTCTGCTTCGACAGGACGTGCCAATAAAAACCGCCTCGCAACACGTGTAGTGGCAGGCTTGGAAAAACGGTTCGTCATGACCAGACCACGGCAATACGTCACATTATGAAAAACGGTCGGCAGATTGGATTTGTGGAAATATTATTCTCTCTACGGTGGTATGTGGAATTTGTTTTGCAGAGCCGGACACTATCCTTGTGTTCAAAATCTTCTATGGAGTATTCGGAGGAGGAACCCACCTTGCAACGCCGAAGACAATCTGCGCGCCGGACTCATCGTCATTGAAGCCTGGTTCAGGGGCTACTGAGGGAGTCCTGGATTAGGGGGTCCTCGGACAGCCGGACTATATCCTTTGTGCGGACTGTTGAACTATGAAGATACAAGATCGAAGACCTCGTCCCGTGTCCGGATGGGACTCTCCTTGGCATGGAAGGCAAGCTTGGCAATACGGATATGTAGATCTTTTCCCTTGTAACCGCCTCTGTGTAACCCTAGCCCCCTCCGGTGTCTATATAAACCGGAGGGTTTTAGTCCATAGGACAACAACAATCATACCATTGGCTAGCTTCTAGGGTTTAGCCTCTACGATCTCGTGGTAGATCAACTCTTGTAATACTCATATCATCAAGATCAATCAAGCAGGAAGTAGGGTATTACCTCCATCGAGAGGGCCCGAACCTGGGTAAACATTGTGTCCCCCGCCTCCTGTTACCATCCGCCTTAGACGCACAGTTCGGGACCCCCTACCCGTGATCCGCCGGTTTTGACACCGACAGTAGGCGCGCCCCCCTACCTCGTGCCATCCTGGTTGATGTCTTGACGTAGGGTCCAAGTCCTCTGGATCACGTTCGTTCCGAAAATCGTGTTCCTGAAGGTTTCATTCCGTTTGGACTCCGTTTGATATTCTTTTTCTGCGAAACTCTGAAATAGGCAAAAAAAACAGCAATTCTGGGCTGGGCCTCCGGTTAATAGGTTAGTCCCAAAAATAATATAAAAGTGTATAATAAATCCAATTAATGTCCAAAACAGAATATAATATAGCATGGAACAATCAAAAATTATAGATACGTTGGAGACGTATAAGTGGGTCATCCCAAAAGTAATGTCTCAAATCATAGAAAAACTTCTTCTTTTGCTGGTATGTGAAACTAGGTGGTATAAATTTAGCAACAATGTAATTAGCATAATCAGCATACCATGGAGCAGTATGAGAAGCATTTATGACAGCTAATTGTTCATCAGCAAAACTATCATCAATAGGTAGTGGGTCATCAAGAACATTTTCTAACCTAGACAAGTTGTCTGCAACGGGGTTCTCAGCTCCCTTTCTATCAATAATATGCAAATCAAATTCTTGTAGCAAGAGAACCCATCTAATAAGTCTAGGTTTAGCATCTTTCTTTTCCATAAGGTATTTAATAGCAGCATGATCAGTGTGAATAGTTACTTTAGAATCATCAATATAAGGTCTGAACTTATCACAAGCAAAAACAACTGCTAAAAATTCTTTTTCAGTAGTAGCATAATTTCTTTGGGCATTGTCTAGAGTTTTACTAGAATATTGAATAACATTTAATTTCTTATCAACCCTTTGCCCTAGAACAGCACCTACAGCATAATCACTAGCATCACACATAATTTCAAAGGGTAAATTCCAATCAGGTGGCTGAACGATAGGTGCAGAAATTAATGCTTTCTTAAGTATTTCAAATGCTTCTACACAATCATCATCAAAGACAAAAGGAATATATTTTTGTAATAGATTGGTCAGAGGCCGAGAAATTTTTGAGAAGTCCTTAATGAACCTTCTATAAAAACTGGCATGACCAAGGAAACTTCTTATACCTTTGATGTCCTTGGGACATGGCATCTTTTCAATAGCATCAACTTTAGCTTTATCAACTTCAATACCTCTTTCAGAAATTTTATGCCCCAAGACAATGCCTTCATTAACCATAAAGTGGCACTTCTCCCAATTCAAGACAAGGTTAGTTTCTTCACATCTCTGCAAAACTCGATCAAGGTTGCTCAAGCAATCATCAAAAGAGGATCCATAAACGGAGAAATCATCCATGAAAACCTCACAAATCTTTTCACGAAAATCAGAGAATATAGCCATCATGCATCTTTGAAAGGTAGCAGGTGCACTACATAAACCAAAAGGCATAAGTCTATAAGCAAAAGTACCGAAAGGGCAAGTAAAAGTGGTCTTTGCTTGATCATCAGCTGACACAGGTATTTGAGAGAAACCAGAGTAACCATCTAGAAAGCAAAAATGTGTATGTTTGGATAATCTTTCTAGCAATTGATCAATGCATGGCAAGGGGTAATGATCCTTTTTAGTAGCTTTATTTAATTTGCGGAAATCAATTACCATCCTATAGCCTGTAATAATTCTTTGCGGAATCAATTCATCTTTATCATTAGGAACGACAGTAATACCTCCCTTCTTAGGGACACAATGGACAGGACTTACCCAATGACTATCAGCAACGGGATAAATTATACCTGCCTCAAGGAGCTTTAGTATTTCCTTTCTTACCACTTCTTTCATCTTAGGATTCAGCCGTCGTTGGTGATCAATAACTGGTTTGGCATCTTTCTCTAAATTTATTTTGTGTTGGCATAGAGTGGGACTAATGCCCTTAAGATCATCAAGAGTATATCCAATAGCAGCATGGTGCTTCTTCAGAGTTTTCAATAATTTTTCTTCCTCCTTCTCTGAAAGGTTAGCACTAATAATAACAGGATAGATCTTCTTTTCATCAAGATAAGCATATTTAAGAGTATCAGGCAATGGTTTAAGCTCAAACACGGGATCACCCTTGGGTGGAGGAGGATCCCCTAGGATTTCAACAGGCACATTGTGTTTCAGAATGGGTCCTTGTTTAAAGAATACTTCATCTATTTCCCTTCTTTCATTCATAAACATATCATTTTCATGGTCTAGCAAATATTCTTCTAAAGGATCATTAGGAGGCAAAGCAATATAAGCAAGACCAATAATTTCATCCTTACTAGGAAATTCCTCATCACGGGGTTGTCTACGAAATTTAGAAAAATTAAACTCATGAGACATATCATCCAAACCAATGGTAGCAACATCCTTTTCGCAGTCCATCTTAGCATTAACAGTATTCAGGAAGGGTCTACCAAATATAATGGGACAAAAGCTATCTTGTGGGGAACCAAGAACAAGAAAATCAGCAGGATATTTAGCTTTCCCACACAAGACTTCAACATCTCTAACAATCTCAATCGGTGAAATAGTATCTCTATTGCCAAGCTTAATGGTAACATCAATATCTTCTAACTCAGCAGGTGCAATATCATGCATAATTTCTTTGTATAAAGAAATAAGTATTGCACTAGCACTAGTACCCATATCACACAAGCCATGATAACAATGATCTCCTACTTTAACAGAAATAACAGGCATGCCTACCACAGGTATATGTTTATCTTTAGCACCAGGTTTAGCAATTCTAGCAGTCTGATCACAGAAGTAAATAACATGCCCATCAATATTATCAGCCAAGAGATCTTTAACAATAGCAATATTAGGATCAACTTTAACTTGCTCAGGGGGTTTGTGTGTCCTAATATTACTTCTGTTGACAACAGTTGAAGCTTTAGCATGATCCTTTATTGTAACAGGGAAAGGTGGTTTCTCAACGTAAGCAGTAGGAACAATAGGATCATTATAAGTGATAGTCTTTTCTTCAACTTTAATAGGTGCAACTACTTTTACTTCTATGGGAGGATTATATTTAAACCACTTCTCCTTAGGGAGGTCAACATGAGCAGCAAAAGATTCACAAAAATAAGCTACTATCTCAGAGTCAAGTCCATATTCAGTGCTAAATTTATGGAAAACATCGGTATCCATAAAAGATTTAACACAATCAAACTTAGGTGTTATACCTGACTCCTTACCTTCGTCAAGATCCCAATCTTCAGAGTTGCGTTTAATTCTTTCCAATAAATTCCATTTGAATTCAATAGTCTTCATCATAAAGGGGCCAGTACAAGAAGTATCGAGCATGGAGCGATTGTTGTCAGAAAGCCGAGCATAAAAATTTTGAATAATCATTTCTCTTGAGAGCTCATGATTGGGGCATGAATATAACATTGACTTAAGCCTCCCCCAAGCTTGAGCGATGCTTTCTCCTTCGCGGGGCCAAAAATTATATATATAATTACGATCATGATGAACAAGATGCATAGGATAAAACTTCTGATGAAATTCCAATTTCAATCGCTTGTAGTCCCATGATCCCATATCATCACATAGCCTATACCATGTCAGTGCATCTCCCTTCAAAGATAAAGGGAAGACCTTCTTCTTGATAACATCATCGGGCATACCTGCAAGCTTAAATAACCACAAACTTCATCCACATAGATTAAGTGTAAATCGGGATGCAATGTTCCGTCTCCTGCAAAAGGATAAGCTAGCAGTTTCTCTATCATACCCGAAGGAATTTCAAAGTAAACATTTTCAGTAGGTTCAGTAGGTTGAGGAGCAACTGTTTGCTCTACTGGTCGGGGTGAAGATACCCCGAACAAGCCCCTCAAAGGATTACTTTCCATAGTAACAAGTGACAGTAAATTTCAGCACACTATATAAATTTTTCCTTACCAAATTCCACGTACCAAAGGCGCTTCACTCCCCGGCAACGGCGCCAGAAAAGAGTCTTGATGACCCACAAGTATAGGGTATCTATCGTAGTCCTTTAGATAAGTAAGAGTGCCGAACCCAACGAGGAGCAGAAGGAAATGATAAGCGGTTTTCAGCAAGGTATTCTCTGCAAGCACTGAAATTATACATAACAGATAGTTTTGTGATAAGGTAATTTGTAACGAGCAACAAGTAACAAAAGTAAATAAAGTGCAGCAAGGTGGCCCAATCCTTTCTATAGCAAAGGACAAGCCTGGACAAACTCTTATATAGAGAAAAGCGCTCCCGAGGACACATGGGAATTATCGTCAAGCTAGATTTCATCACGTTCATATGATTCGCGTTCGGTACTTTGATAATTTGATATGTGGGTGGACCGGTGCTTGGGTGCTGTCCTTACTTGGACAAGCATCCCACTTATGATTAACTCCTATTGCAAGCATCCGCAACTACAAAAGAAGTATTAAGGTAAACCTAACCATAGCATGAAACATATGGATCCAAATCAGCCCCTTACGAAGCAACGCATAAACTAGGGTTTAAGCTTCTGTCACTCTAGCAACCCATCATCTACTTATTACTTCCCAATGCCTTCCTCTAGGCCCAAACGATGGTGAAGTGTCATGTAGTCGACGTTCACATAACACCACTAGAGGAGAGACAACATACATCTCATCAAAATATCGAACGAATACCAAATTCACATGACTACTAATAGCAAGACTTCTCCCATGTCCTCAGGAACAAACGTAACTACTCACAAATCATATTCGTGTTCATAATCAGAGGGGTATTAATATGCATAATGGATCTGAACATATAATCTTCCACCAAATAAACCAACTAGCATCAACTACAATGAGTAATCAACACTACTAGCAACCCACAGGTACCAATCTGAGGCTTTGGGACAAAGATTGGATACAAGAAATGAACTAGGGTTTGAGAGGAGATGGTGCTGGTGAAGATGTTGATGGAGATGGCCCCCTCCCGATGAGAGGAGCGTTGGTGATGACGATGGCGATGATTTTGCCCTCCCGGAGGGAAGTTTCCCCGGCAGAACAGCTCTGCCGGAGCCCTAGATTGGTTCCGCCAAGGTTCCGCCTTGTGGCGGCGGAGTTTCTTCCCGAAAGCTTGCTTATGGGATTTTCTCGGACGAAAGACTTCATATAGCAGAAGATGGGCACCGGAGGGCCACCAGGGGGTCCACGAGGCAGGGGGCGTGCCTCCCACCCTCGTGGCCAGGGTGTGGCCCCCTCTGGTATTTTCTTCGTCTAGTATTTTTTATTAATTCCAAAAATGACTTCCGTGAAGTTTCAGGACTTTTGGAGCTGTGCAGAATAGGTCTCTAATATTTGCTCCTTTTCCAGCCCAGAATTCCAGCTGCCGGCATTCTCCCTGTTCATATAAACCTTGTAAAATAAGAGAGAATAGGCATAAGTATTGTGACATAATGTGTAATAACAGCCCATAATTCGATAAATATCGATATAAAAGCATGATGCAAAATGGACGTATCATTTTCTTGCTGTTATTTATAATGTTTTTACCCATAATAATGCTTTTTGGAGTAATTCTAATGTCTTTTCTCTCATAATTTGCAAGGTACACACCAAGAGGGAGAATTCTGGCAGCTGGAATCTGGACCTGAAAAAGCTACGCCAGGCTACCTATTATGCACAACTCCAAACAAGCTGAAACTTCACGGAGAATTTTTATGGAATACTTAAAAAATATTGGAGCAAATAACTACCAGAGGGGGCCCACTAGGTGGGCATAACCCACCTGGGTGCGCCAGGGAGCCCAGGCGCACCCTGGTGGGTTGTGCCCTCCTCGGCCCACCTTCGGTGCCCATCTTCTAGTATATAAGTCATTTTGACCTAGAAAAAATAAGAGATATACTTTCAGGACGGAGCGCCGCCGTCTCGAGGCGAAACTTGGGCAGGAGCACTTTTGCCCTCCGGCGGAGCGATTCTGTCGGGGGAGCTTCCCTCCCGGAGGGGGAAATCGTCGTCATCATCATCACCAACAAATCTCCCATCTTGGGGAGGGCAATCTCCATCAACATCTTCACCAGCACCATCTCATCTCAAACCCTAGTTCATCTCTTGTATTCAATCTTGTTACTGGAACTATAGATTGTTGCTAGGGGGTGACTAGTAGTGTTGATTACATCTTGTAGTTGATTACTATATGGTTTATTTGGTGGAAGATTATATGTTCAGATCCATTATGCATATTAATACCCCTCTGATCTTGAGCATGTTTATCACTTGTGAGTAGTTACTTTTGTTCTTGAGGTCACGGGAGAAATCATGTTGCAAGTAATCATGTGGATTTGATATGTGTTCGATATTTTGATAGTATATATGTTGTGATTCCCTTGGTGGTGTCATGTGAACGTCGACTACATGAC
Organism: Aegilops tauschii subsp. strangulata; assembly: GCF_002575655.3. Lineage (NCBI taxonomy): Eukaryota > Viridiplantae > Streptophyta > Magnoliopsida > Poales > Poaceae > Aegilops > Aegilops tauschii. The sequence goes on along the minus strand of NC_053041.3, from coordinate 645,966,150 downwards.
ACTTCACCATATCTTGGGCCTAAGGGCATGCATTGTGGATTACTAAATAGATGGTGGGTTGCGAGAGTGACCGAAACTTAAACTCCAGTTTATGCACTATTCCGTAAGGGACCGATTGGATCCTAGAGTTTAATGCTATGGTTAGAATTTATTCTCAATACTTTTCTCGTAGTTGCGGATGCTTGAGGGAGGGTTAATCATAAGTAGGAGGTTTGTTCAAGTAAGAACAGCACCTAAGCACTGGTCCACCCACATATCAAATTATCAAAGTAGCGAACACAAATCAAACCAACATGATGAAACTGACTATATGAAATTCCCGTGTACCCTCAAGAATGCTTTGCTTATCATTAGAGACCGTTTTGGCCTGTCCTTTGCCTCAAAAGGATTGGTATACCTTGCTGCACTTTTGTTACTACTATCGTTACTTGCTCGTTACAAATTATCTTGCTATCAAACTACTGCGCTACTTACAATTTCAGCACTTGCAGACATTACCTTGCTGAAAACCACCTGTCATTTCCTTCTGCTCCTCGTTGGGTTCGACAGTCTTACTTATCGAAAAGAGCTACAGTTGATCCCCTATACTTGTGGGTCATCAATACCATACCGACTTTCAACCTTTTTAGAGTTCATTTGTAGTTCTTTTCAATTTCAGGGTCATTTAGCTCAAAAAAATCAGTAAATGCATGAAAAATAGAAAATGAATTCAGAAAGGGTTGAAAATTTGTTTGTACATAATATTTCTTCGCGTTTCAAATGCCAAAACACATAAGTACCCTAACTATTACAAAGATTCCCTCCGGTTTGTCGGAAGTGGCACTTTCCAGATATATAAGTCTGGAAACTCACTAGAGAAGAAAGTGATGACAGTGAAGCCGGTCACATCCCAGAGTGGGATCTTTGGGCATAAAACTTTTTATTCGCGTGTGTCCCTTTGCGTTGTAACCATGGACAATCTTCATCATTTAACTGGATGCTCGGGTGTGAAGGGAGCAATTTCATGAAACTTTTCATAATCTTCTGACATGTCTGTCTTGTCCTCCACTCTCACGATGTTTCTTTTCCCTAAAGAACTATGTGGTGCTTTGGCTCATCGTATGATGTATTCGCTTCCTTATCTTTTCTTTTTCTTGGCTTGGTAGACATGTCCTTCACATAGAAAACCTGCGCCACATCATTGGCTAGGACGAATGGTTCGTCTGTGTACGCAAGATTGTTGAGATCCACTGTTGTCATTCCGTACTGCGGGTCTTCCATTACCCCGCCTCCTGTCACATTGACCCATTTGCACAGAAACAAAGGGGCCTTCAAACCACGTCCATAGTCAAGTTCCCATATCTCCTCTATGTAACCATAATATGTGTCCTTTCCCCTCTTGGTTGCTGCATCAAAGAGGACACCACTGTTTTGGTTGGTGCTCTTTTTATCTTGGGCGGTCATGTAAAATGTATTCCCATTTATCCCGTACCCTTTGAAAGTCATTATATTCGAAGATGGTAACTGGGACAGCAAGTACAGGTCATCTTCAACAGCGTCCTCATGCATGGCACGTGTCTGCAACCAACCGGCGAAAGTCCCCGTTTGTTCACGTGTAATCTAGTCGTCAGACTGCTCTGGGTTTTGGAGCATAGAATATTCTTGTGTTCCTCGATATACGGAGCCACCAAGGCGGAATTTTGTAGAACTGTGTAGTGTGCTTTAGTGAGAGAATGCCCGTCCATACATATTATTGCTTTCGGTCCTAGCATGCCTTTTCTACCCAGTCTGCCCTCATGCCGCGATTCAGGAACACCAATCGGCTTAAGGTCAGGAATAAAGTCAACACAAAACTCAATGACCTCCTCATTTTCATGGCCCTTGGAGATGCTTCCTTCTGGCCTAGCACGGTTATGAACATATTTCTTTAAGACTCTCATGAACCTCTCAAAGGGGAACATATTGTGTAGAAATACAGGACCCAGAATGGCAATCTCTTCGACTAGGTGAACTAGGACGTGCGTCGTGATATTGAAGAAGGATGGTGGGAACACCAACTCGAAACTGACAAGACATTGCACATAATCATTCTCTAACCTTGGTATGATTTCTGGATCAATTACCTTCTGAGAGATTGCATTGAGGAATGCACATATATAGCTTCACAATGGCTAATCGAACGTTTTCCGGTAGAAGCCCCCTCAATGCAACCAGAAGTAGTTGCGTCATAATAACGTGGCAGTCATGAGAATTTAGGTTCTAGAACTTTTTCTCTGTCATATTTATTATTCCCTTTATATTCGATGAGAAGCCAGATAGGACCTTCATACTGAGCAGGCATTCAAAGAAGATTTCCTTCTCTTCTTTGGTAAGAGCATAGCCGGCATGAACCTAATGTATGTCGTCTTTTCTGTTCATACGTTTCTGGTCCTCCCATGCCTCCGGTGTATCTTTTGTCTTCCCATACACGCCCAAGAAGCCAAGCAGGTTCATGCAAAGATTCTTCGTCACGTGCATCACATTGATTGCAGAGCGGACCTCTAGGTCTTTCCAATAGGGTAGGTCCCAAAATATGAAAATATAGATTTCTTCTTCCACATGGGTGCGCGTCCGTCAGCGTCATTCGGAACAGATTGTCCGCCAGGACCCTTTACAAAGATTACTTTTAAACCTTTGACCATATCAAGTATATCACGACCAGTACGGTGGCCAGGCTTCTTCCAGTGATCTGCCTCACCTTTGAAATGCTTGACTTTCTTTCTTACGGGATGCCTGCTCGGAAGAAATCGACAATGTCCTAGGTACACATTCTTCTTACAATTATCCAAATATATACTGTTGGTATCATCTAAATAGTGTGTGCATGCGCGGTATCCCTTGTTTGTCTGTTCTGAAAGGTTACTCAGAGCAGGCCAATCATTGATGGTCACAAACAACAACGCATGTAGGTCAAATTCCTCCTGATTGTGCTCATCCCACGCACGTACACCTTTTTCATTCCACAGCTATAAGAGTTCTTCAACTAATGGCCTTAGGTACACATCAATGTCGTTGTCGGGTTGCTTAGGGCATTGGATGAGCACTGGCATCATAATGAACTTTCACTTCATGCACAACCAAGGAGGAAGGTTATACATACATAGAGTCACAGGCCAGGTGCTATGATTGCTGCTCTGCTCCCCAAAAGGATTAATGCCATCTGCGCTTAGACCAAACCATATGTTCCTTGCGTCATCTGCAAAGTCCTCCAACTTTCCCTCGATTTTTCTCCACTGCGACCCGTCAGCGGGTACTCTCAACTTCCCGTCTTTTCTTACGGTCTTCTTTGTGCCATTGCATCAACTTGGCATGCTCTTTGTTTTGGAACAAACGTTTCAACCGTGCTATTATAGGAGCATACCACATCACCTTGGCAGGAATCTTCTTCATGGGGCGCTCACCCTCAACATCACCAGGGTCATCGCGGCTGATCTTATAGCGCATTGCACTGCATACCGGGCATGCATTCAAATCCTCGTACTCACCGAGGTAGAGGATGCAGTCATTAGGGCATGCATGTATCTTCTGCACCTCTAATCCTAGAGGACAGCCATCCTTCTTTGCTTCATACATACTGTCGGGCAATTCTTTGTGCTTTGGAAGCATCTTCTTTAACATTATCAGCAACTTTTCAAATCCCTTGTCAGATACACCATTCTCTGCCTTCCATTGCAGCAATTCCAGTGTGGTGCCCAGATTTTTTTTGTCAGCTTTGCAATTTGGGTACAACAATTTCCTGTGATCCTCTAACATGCGCTGCAACTTCAGCCTCTCCTTTTCACTTTGCGCAGTTTCTCTTTGCATCGGCAATGGCCTGACCAAGATCATCAGCGGGCTCATCTGATGCCTCTTCTTCAGCTTCTTCCCGCATTGTCAGCTCAGCTTCTTCCCCCATTGTTGTACCATCATATTCAGGGAACCCATGGCCAGGATAGTTGTCGCCGTCCTATTCTTCTTCATTTTCTTCCATCATAACCCCTCTTTCTCCGTGCTAGGTCCAAACATTATAGTGGGGCATGAAACCAGACTCAAACAGGTGGACGTGAATGGTTCTTGACTTAGAGTAATTCTGATCATTCTTACAGATAGCACATGGACAACACATAAAACCATTCGCTCGCTTGTTTGCCTCAGCCGCAATCAGAAAAGTATGCACGCCCTTAATGAACTTGGAGAGCATCGGTCATCGTACATCCATTGCCGGCTCATCTTCATTACACAACACCGAAAAGTCCAAATTAATACAAGTTCATACATAAAGTTCATACACACTTATTCTCATAAAACAACATACAAACTCTCTAGCTAAAGCATTTAAATGCAACAATAAATGCGATCAAGATCGCAACTAAGGTAACAATTGTCCAACAGCATAATGACACCATGCCTCACTATCAATGGCATATTTTCTAATCTTTCTAATCTTCAAGCGCATTTTCTCCATCTTGATCTTGAGATCATCAACAACATCGGCAACATACAACTCCATTTTCATCTTCCCTTCTTCAATTCTTTTCAATTTTTCTTTCAAATACTAGTTTTCTTTTTCAACTAAATTTAACCTCTCGAAAAGAGGGTGGGTTGGAATTTCCAGTTCACATATCTCCTAGATAAAAATATCTATGTCAACTTGATGGGAATAATTTGTCATAAACACGAAATGCAACAAATAGTTATAAAAAAGAATATACCACATCCGAATCATAAACCGGACGAGGGCCGACGGGGACGGATATCAAAACCATGCCACTATGTATAACAAACAACGTGCGGGTAAGAAAATTATATAAGTAACTATATATCTAAATCACACAAACATGATTTTTTTTATAAAAAAGATAAGAACAAGGGTGGTGCCGGCGACGGGACGGTGCAGGCGATCGACGGTGGTTAGGATGGGGACGGGAAGGCACTAAGTAAACCACACCTACATATGCAAACAAAGAGTTAATTTGAGCTCAAATTGCATATAAATCAAATGAACTACCACATATAATTACTCCCAAACTAAAACCCACAAATCACTATACTTATAGAGCATTGCAAGAGCTAATCTAGCAATGAGAGATGAAAGGAAAAAGTTGCTAACATTTGTGATCACTTGGATGCATGGGGTCCTTGAAATCTTAACAAATTTTGGGCAAAATGAAGGATCAGCTCGAGCTTTGGGGAAGAACAGAGAGGAGAGGAAAGGGGAAGAACAGAGAGCTCGATCGTGGGCAGGACGAAGGGTTTATATAGGAAAATCTTTAGTCCCGGTTCATGACACAAACCGGGACTAAATGTGAGCTTCTAGTACCGGTTCATGCCACGAACCGGGACTGAAGGGACAGGTGGGGCCCCAGCATGACACTAGCCTGTAGGAGATATGCCCTAGAGGCAATAATAAATGATATTATTTATCTCCGAGTTCATATTATGTTTATGTTCCATGCTATAACTGCAATGATTCTCGAGTCTGCAATGTCCACGAGGCTCGGAGGAAGACTCATATGCACGTGTGGAATAATAAACGGTAAGAAGTATTCCTAGTCTGGCCTCTAAGACTAGCTCAAGTGTTGCATGATGGTTCTGTTTTCCTGATCATGGGCATGTCTATTCCAGCAACTTTGAGGGCACAATGTTAAGAGAACAGTTGTGTTGAATCGACCCGGATTGATGTTATGCTATGAGATACATCCATCACAAGTTAATGGTTTATAACACAGAGATAGTTAATGTTTGCATAATTCCTTAGACCATGAGAGTATCGAGTTTCTTCATGCTTGCTTCATGAACTTTGGGGTTTGTTAAACGTCATCCGTAACTGGATGGCTATTACGGCGGCTTACGGGTTCATGGGAAAGTATGTTAAGTAACTTGATAGCTCGAGATTGGGATTTGCTCCTCCGACGATGGAGAGATATACTCGGGCCCTCTCGGTGTTACGGTATCCATAATCGTCTGGCCAGAAACCTTGTGATTTGATCACTGGGATGCCGGAACACAGAAACGAGAAAAGAAAACAAAACCGGTAACGAGGTAACTTGCATGGTGGACAAATTGTTCGTCCATGGGGATGCAATAAATCTCACCTCGGGTGTTTGTGACATATCGCGAAGCAACAGGAATAGCTCACTGCAACTGGAGGTTCACTCGAATATTTATTCGTGTGGGTATAGGGGTCAATATGGGTGTCCACGGCTCCGATGTTGATCATTGATCGGAAGGGGTTCCAGGTCATGTCTATACTTCACCGAACCTATAGGGTCACACGCTTAAGGGTCATCTATCTGCTGAATACTAGATAGGGAGTCTGAGAGAAAATCACCAAAAAAGTTTCGGACAGCGGAATCGTACCGCAGAGAGAGGTCACCGGATGAGTTTCGGTGAAACCGAAAATTTTGTTTCGGGGTATGCCATTAAGTCAAAATGGTTTCGGCACATGCCTGATAATTCTTGGAGGGTGCGAGAATCATTCTGGAAACTTTTTGAAATTTTCAGAAATAAAAACCGAAAATGTTTCGGAGCTGCCGGTACCGCTTTGGCTGTTTTTCGCAGATGAAATTCACTAATCTGAAATTGTTTCAGAACGAATCCAAAATCATTTTAGTGGGTACTGGAATTGTTCTAAGACCCACAGAAATATTTTCGGATTTAGTGGACGCGAAAAATTGTCTTCATGAATAGTGAAAACGCATTCTTGTTTGCTTTTCGCAGATGAAAATCACTAAACCGAAATTGTTTCGGAACGCGTTGAAAATTATTTTAGTGGGTACTGGAAATGTTCTGATCCCACATAAATATTTTTAGTTCGAACGGACGCTGAAAAATGTCGTCATGAATAGTGAAAGTGCTTTTTGCTTGGCTTCTTGGAGAAGCCACCTTGAGGGCCTTTTTGGTATTTCGCCCCTTGGCTTCTTGGAGAAGCCACCCTTGGGCTTGGCCTATAAATAGGGGTGGAGGGGGCTGCCTAAAGGATCATCCCTTCTCACATACAAGTGCCATGCATGATCTGGCTTCTCTCTCCCTCCCAGCAAAATAGTTTCGTAGAGCCGAAAGGCTGTCTGGGTTCCGGTGGGAACTAGTTCTGGACGGCGAAGCCCTGCTGGATAGATGACACCATATGTGTGCAACTCTGTAGAGAGATCGTAGTTTCAGTCTTAGCTCGTGAGTGCCTCCCGAAGGGCTGTCCGTGTGACCGTCCGAGTTTCGAAGGTCCTCCCGAAGGGCTGTCCGAGTGGCCGTTCGAGTTTCGAAGGTCCTCCCAAAGGGCTGTCCGCGACACCGTCCGGGGGGCTGTTCGACCGCCTCCCGGAGGGCTGTCTGAGGAGTAGATGAGGGTATACATCCTCGCGGTTGGGAGATTGTAAATTCTAGCTGCGGGGATCTGCACCGCCGATCGTCATCGACTCTACTTCCCGCTGCGCTACGAGTCGGTAACGAAAAAGATCAAACCTTGTATGCAGTCTCCATAGTGGTCCTGGGCTGGTGCGTAGGTCGGAAATTTTTTGTTTTCTGCTGCGTTACCCTACATAGCCTACCACCACCTCTTTAGTCCCGGTTCGTGGTACGAACCGGTACTAGAGGTTCAACACGAACCGGGACTAATGATGCCCGCCCGCCTAGCCGTTGGAACCGGCACTAATGGTCACATTAGTGCTGGTCCGTTTACAAACCGGGACTAATGTATCTCACGTAAAGTAGTTTTTCTACTAGTGACTTGTGAATATGCATGGCAAAGAAATATGAAATTTTGATGTAAATGGTCATTAATCATAACCGACAATGTTGGATGTAGGAACTAGATAGATGGTCTATTGTTTGCCAATTGCGCTATATGTTGACAGCTTGGTGCTGACTGCTAATTAAGCAAATTCTTCTCACGTTTGGTGAGTGGCATGGCTGTGGTGCGTTGACATCGTACCATAATCTTCGCTAGAAACGTACCCCCTACAAGTAAGACAACTTTTCATACTAGCTACAACAAAAATACTAGCGTCCAAACTAAGGTTCCACAAGTTAGAACCTTAATTAAGGCTAGTCGTCGCCAGCAGCGACTACATCGTCGTCATCATCGTTGTCATTGATGATGTCATGCTTCTCTCCTCCGACGCGGGATACTCCAAATCCGAGTCGGCAGGATGCTCCTCCCCCTCCATGCTCTCGACGACAGGGTCGTCGAAAGTGTCGTCGGGAATGGGGGCGGCGAGAGCTCACCCGAATCCTCGTTAGAAGCGGGAGGGGTTACCTTGTCGCTGGAGGAGGGATAGCTCATGGCCAAACCAGGTCGAGATTGCGCTGCATTTTTTGCACCAATAATAAGTACTTGCAAATCTCTCTGGCTATAGCTAACTTTCTAATAATTAACTATGAAATGTTTAGATACTTTTCGTTACCAATATTCCTAACAAATAAACGATCATGCATGCATCACATATATGTATAGTTCATTATTTAAACAAATAAAAAATATTCTTCAAATTAACTAGCAACTCGGAACAAATTAACAATTTAATTAGATCTATAACCAGCCTTTTAATAGATACACAAATTTACTTCTAACACATACACAATTAATTTCTAACTAACATTTCCACAATTTCCCTAAATTAACATTTGCTAATAATAATTAATTATGAAACTAGCTAGCTATAACTAGAAGTTGCTACTAAATTTTTTTACCAATATTGCTAACAAATAAGCGATCATGCATGCATCATATATACATATACTTAATTATTTAAACAAATAAACAATTTTCTTCAAATTAACTAGCCACTCGGAACAAAATAATAATAATTTCATTAGCTAGATCTGTAATCAGCATTTTGATACACAAATTTACTTCTAATAGATACACAATTTACTTCTAACTAACATTTCCACAATTTCGTCAGTGGCGCCTTTGCTCGTCGCCGAGGATGGCACGTGCGCGAGCTAAAGCACGACGCCGACCAACTTTGGCACCCGAGGCTTGCCTGACGCCCTCCTCTGCTACTACCTCCTCAACAGCAAGGTGAGCCTCCCACTCTCCATTTCCCCCCTAGTACTTCCAATGACTATTCAGAAAATCATCCAAGAGAGAGGCAGTAGCAGCAGACCAAAGCAAACGAAGATCAACTCATTTTTGCTATTGGCTTTTAACCTCTTGTTCTTTGTGATTCAAGTCTTCGAAGGATTAGGGCTTAGGGCAACTCGCTGGCAGACATTTAGAGTTTGCTAGGTTATATATGCAAGTCCTTTTAAAATATGAAACTTCTGTGTAGTGATGAGCTTCTGCTCATCTTTATTGATTCATCTTCAGTTAAGGGGTGTGCCTTCTAATGCATTCATTTTCTCTTTCATACTGTGGGGTTCATCTTTGTTTTGTAGAAAATTGGTAGGTGAAACTACTGAAAAGGAGCTAATCAGCCAATCCGCAATAAAGCATTGCATTGATTTTTTTCTCCTGATATGTGGCCCGTCATATTGTAGGGTAACGCAGCAGAAAACAAAAATTTTCCGATCTACGCACCAGCCCAGGACCACTATGGAGACTGCATACATGGTTTGATCTTTTTCGTTACCGACTCATAGCGCAGCGGGAAGTAGAGTCGATGACGATCGGCGGTGCAGATCCCCGCAGCTAGGATTTACAACCTCCCAACTGCGAGGATGTATACCCTCATCTGCTCCTCAGACAGCCCTCCGGGAGGCGGTCGAACAGCCCCCCCGGACGGTGTCACGGACAGCCCTTCGGGAGGACCTTCGAAACTCGAACGGTCACTCGGACAGCCCTTCAGGAGGACCTTCGAAACTCGGACGGTCACACGGACAGCCCTTCGGGAGGCATTCACGAACTAAGACCGAAACTACGATCTCTCTACAGAGTTGCACATATACGGTGTCATCTATCCGGCAGGGCTTCGCCATCCAAAACTAGTTCCTGCCGGAACCCAGACAGCCTTACGGCTCTAAACTCTTTTCGTGGGAGGCAGAGAAGAAACCAGATAATGCATGGCATGTGTATGAGAGCAAGGGATGATCCTTTAGGCAGCCCCCTCCACCCCTATTTATCGGCCAAGCCCAAGGGTGGCTTCTCCAAGAAGCCAAGGGGCGAAATACCAAAAAGGCCCTCAAGGTGGCTTCTCCAAGAAGCCAAGCAAAAAGCACTTTCACTATTCATGACGACATTTTTCAGCGTCCGTTCGAACTAAAAATATTTATGTGGGCTCAGAACATTTTCAGTACCCACTAAAATAATTTTCAACGCGTTCTGAAACAATTTTGGTTTAGTGATTTTCATCTGCGAAAAGCAAACAAGAATGCGTTTTCACTATTCATGAAGACAATTTTTCGCGTCCATTAAATCCGAAAATAGTTCTGTGGGTCTTAGAATAATTCTAGTACCCACTAAAATGATTTTGGATTCGTTCTGAAACAATTTCAGATTAGTGAATTTCATCTGCGAAAAACAACCAAAGCGGTACCGGCAGCTCCGAAACATTTTCGGTTTTTATTTCTGAAAATTCCAAAAAGTTTCCAGAATGATTCTGGCACCCTCCAAGAATTATCAGGCATGTGCCGAAACCATTTTGACTTAATGGCATACCCCGAAACAACTTTTTCGGTTTCACCAGAACTCATCCGGTGACCTCTCTTTTCAGAGCTTTTCTGATGTCTCTGAAAAACCTTTTCCAAAAACTTTCTCTCAGACTCCCTGTCTAGTATTTAGCAGATAGATGACCCTTAAGTGTGTGACCCTATAGGTTCGGTGAAGTATAGACATGACCTGGAACCTCTTCCGATCAATGATCAACATCGGAGCCGTGGACACCCATATTGACCCCTATACCCACACGAATGAGTATCCGAGTGAACCTCCAGTTGCCGTGAGCTATTTCTGTTGCTTCACGATATGTCACAAACACCCGAGGTGAGATTTATTGCATTCCTGTGGATCAACAATTTGTCCACCATGCAAGTTACCTCGTTACCGGTTTTGTTCTCTTTTCTCGTTTCCGTGTTCCGGCATCCCAGTGATCAAATCACAATGTGTCTGGCCAGACGATGATGGATACCGCTACACCGAGAGGGCCCGAGTATATCTCTCCATCGTCGGAGGAGCAAATCCCAATCTTGAGCTATCTCGTTACTTGCCATACTTTTCCGTGAACCCGTAAGCCGCCGTAATAGCCACCCAGTTACGGATGATGTTTAACAAACCCCAAAGTTCACAAAGCAAGTATGAAGGAACTCGATACTCTCATGGTCTAAGTAATTATGCAAACATTAACTTCTCTGTGTTATTAACCATTAACTTGTGACGAATGTATCTCATAGCATAACATCAAATTGGGTCGATTCAACACAAGTGTTCTACTAATAATTGTGCCCTCAAAATTGCCGGCATAGTCATGCCCATGATCAGGAAAACAGGATCATCATGCAATACTTGAGCAGTCATAGAGGCTTGACTAGGAATACATTTTACCGTTTATTATCCCACACGTGCACATGAGTTTCCTCCAAGCCTCATTTTATTTGCAGACTCGAGAATCATTGCAGTTATAGCATGGAACATAAACCTAATTATGAACAGGGTGATAATCAATAACATTTATTATTGCCTCTAGGGCATATCTCCTACACATATGACCTTTATTTTTCTTATCATTGTGGAGAAATTCATGATATATGTTGGTTGGTCCTGTAGGTGCCCTGATAACAATTCATGCAAACAAAGATCAACTCATTTTTGCTATTGGCTTTTAACCTCTTGTTCTTTGTGATTCAAGTCTTCGAAGGATTAGAGCTTAGGCCAACTCGATGGCAGACATTCACAGTTTGCTAGGTTATATATGCAAGTCCTTTTAAAATATGAAACTTCTGTGTAGTGATGAGCTTCTGCTCATCTTTATTGATTCATCTACAGTGAAGGGGTGTGCCTTCTAATGCATTCATTTTCTCTTTCATATTGTGGGGTTCATCTTTGTTTTGTAGAAAATTGGTAGGTGAAACTACTGAAAAGGAGCTAATCAGCCAATCCGCAATAAAGCATTGCATTGATTTTTTTCTCCTGATATGTGGCCTGTCATATGACCTTTATTTTTCTTATCATTGTGGAGAAATTCATGATATATGTTGGTTGGTCCTGTAGGTGACCTGATAACAATTCATGCATTATCATGGTGTAAATGTTATTGTTCCTTTCCTGGAGGTTAAAAGAGCGCAACTGATTGACCATGGTTTTAATGGACAATCTTATTTGTAATGTTCTTGATCCAAATCAACTATGTTGACATGCTTCAAATGTGGTAATTTACTCCTGGATTCTTGACTACTTTGTTTATCCTTGCAAGACTAAAAATAAATCATATATCCTGATTATTCTACTCCCTGCAGCCAACCTTACCATCAAAATGAAAAGCAAGTAATTTTTGTTTGGATTATTAGCCACACAACTTGGATAGCAAATAAGTTCATCCAATTGGTAAATTGTAATAGTGGGTTGAATGGCAAGCAACTGTCCAGCTGAAACACAATAATGTGGAGAATGTTGCTTCCAGCTTTGACACATTGAAATTGATTTATCGCTTTGGCTATCTGTTTTGCTTTTAGCTATTATAGAAGATGCCATATGTACATTTATTTGGTCTGCATCACTGCACCTTTTTAAATTCTACATAAAAGTACAATTTCTTTGTTATTTATTTACCAATGCAATCTCCATTAGTTTATTTTTGTTGTATGAATTGAATCCTAAAATAGCATAACTTTCTTAATGTTTCCTGATTTTTGTACTGCTTTCAGTCAGATTCAGAGTCATTTGTTCTTTTCTTATAAAGCAGAGGTGTTCAAACAACTGTACCTATTTTAGTCGGAATCATCAACAGTATTGCTTTTCCTTCCAGTTTTGTGGTGGTCAATGCATGCAGAATATGCAGATTTTCCAATGGATTCGGTTGCATGATGTTGGATTATAAATTGATAGTCTCAGTTGGTTTGTGTGTTAGCCTGTTACAAATCCGACATCCATATTTTACTTATCTAAAAACTACTATGGCTCCTATATGACTGAGAAAAAGAAAAATGAAAACTGAAAGAGAAAGGAAAAAAAGGAAGAATAGAAAAACCAAAAAAACTGAAAGGTTCTAGAACGTTCCCAAAAACGGAAACTAGCAAGATGGGCTGGCCCAAAACGTTTGCAGCGGGAAGTGTCGGGTGCACGCGCGGTCGCTACCTAGTATGTATATATATATATATATATATATATATATATATATATATATATATATATATATTACAAAAAATCTAAAAAATTGGAAAATGTAGAACAAGTATTTGAAAGATTTTGAACAAGTATTTGAAAAATAATGTTAATCAAGCATTCGGAAAATATTGAACAAGTATTTGAAAAGTCTGAAAAAGCTTTTGAAAAATTGTTAATCAAGCATTCAGAAAATGTTGAATGTGTGTAGGAAAATCCTTTATCATGAATTAAAAACCGATGATTTTTTATCACGTATATAAAAATGTTAATCAAGCATTTTGAAAAAGAAATGTTGAGAAAGTATTTGAAAATTGTTAATAAATCCTTTAAAAATGCCAAATGTATATAGAAAAAATGTTGAACATGTATTAAAAAAATTATGAATTTTTTGATCATGTATATAAATATGTTAATCAACCATTAGAAGAAATATTTAAAAAGTATTTGAAAAATTTTATCAAGCAAAAGATGTTAAATATGTATAGAAAAAATGTTTTTCATGTATTAAAAATGATGATTTTTTATTATGTATATCGAAATGTTAATCAAGCATTTGAAAAAATATTGAACAAGTATTCGAAAAATGTTATTCAAGCAGTTGGAAATGTTAAATTAAAATATTTTAGTTGGAAAATTTTAATCAAGCATTTAATAAAATGCTAAAAATGTATAGGAAAAGGTTGACCAGGTATTAGAAAATCTTAGTCTTGTTTTTGATTTTTTTTTTAATCAAGGGCTCTACAAGATTAAAAAAATCTATATAAAAATGTTGACCATGTATTCAAAAACTATTAAACGTGTATTAGATATATACCAACATTGTGCATTGAAAAACTAGGGTGGAAACCGAGAAAAACAAAGAAAATTAACAAAGTGGAAAGAAAGGAAAAAGGCATTGAAAACCGAGAAATAAACCAAGAAAATCAAAGCAAAACAAAGAAAAAGAAAGGAGAAAACGCAATGAGAACCGTGAAAAGAATAAATAAAACCAAATAAAATGAAAGAAATCCAGTGAAAATGAAGAAAAGAACAAAGAACACTGTGAAAAATAAAGAAAAACAAAAAATAACTCAGAGAATTGTATGGAAAACCGGCTATATACCCCTTAAGAGCAACTCTAGCAGACCTCGCAAAATCTCGACCCGCAAAACGTGTTTGCGGGTCGAAAACTAGCGCGGCCGAACGGAAACCGTAGATGAACCTGCATAATTTGAAAAAACTATTCCGCGGGAGAAATTGCACCTCGTGGACGCGAGTAGTTCATCACGTACTACATATATTTTACATGATCAAACACTACAAACAATAGTTCATACTACATACTACATCAGTACTAGTACTAGAGGGGTGGGGATCTCACGGTGGCGAGCTCACGGCCATGGACGACGCCGTGGAGGAGCTCAATCCTCCTCGTCGGACCTGCAGAGGTTGATGTACTTTGCCCTCTGCTCCTCGCGGATGCGCCGCCACTCGTCGTCCTTCTCCTTAGCGGCGAGGTTGGCCGCGACCGCCTGCCGCCACTGGAGGTCTTCGAGCTCCTCGGCGTGGCGCCGGCGCTCCGCCTCCTCGCGCACGCTCCACTCGGCAATGGCGGCCGCAACCGCGCCGACGTCGGCGACGAAGTCCTCCGGTCTAACGACTCCGCGGTGACCGAGCTCCTCGGGCTCCTCCTTGACGGGACGAACTCGAAGTACTCCGGCTCCTCCGACCACTCCCTCTTCACGGGGAGAAGGCCCGCGCCGGAAGAGGAGGAGCTCCCGGCGTAGGAAGATCTCGCCGCGCAGGAGAAGGACACGGCAGAGGACGGGGTACGGCCGTGCCGACGGTCGTACTCATCCGTCTCGCGGACGCGGAAGCTCGCCGACGGCGACAGGCCGCGGTTGGTCCACTTCCTCGCCCCGCGCTTCCTCGCGTCGTCCGACCGGACGCGCCGCTCGCGCTTGGGGTCGCTTCCACCGCCGGATCTGCTGCCGGAGCCGCGTCCGGAGCTCCACATACGGCCCCACATGGCGGCTGGAGGCGGGAGGTAGTCGCCGGCGGCGAGAAATGTGGAGAAGAGGGGTGGGGAATTGCGTGGCTCGGCGGCGGCGGGGGATAGGGTTTCGACCCGCAAACATGCCGCGGAACCGTAGATATAGCGGTCGGGGTACGTGGTTTGCGGGCCGCGGCAAATTTTTTTACGGGCCGGACGAGTATGCGGGTTCTCTTCTGGTCGGAAAATTGGGCCTAGCCTGCATACTCGCCGGAATTTTACGGTTTCGCGCCTTTTGCGGGGTCTGCTAGAGTTGCTCTAAGCAGGTCGCACCCCACAGGATTGCAGGACCCGACTCTTGCTTACTGGTCTGTAGTGCTAGCTATTATCTCCAAGACATGGATTGAATCCTTGTATCTCCCCAGCGAGACATAGTCGTTGCGTTCAGAATGATATTGTTTAAGTTTCTGGACGCGAGTGATACTGGGACGGCCCACGACTACTCCCAAACTCACGGTAGCCCGCTCAGTATGCATCTGGCATGTTCGGTTTTTCAATTCCATTTTTCTTTCATTTTTCCTTTCTCACTAATTTTCGTTTTTCTCTTTTTTCTAATTTTCAATTTGTTGTCTTTTTCGTCTTTTTCATTTCAAATTCAATTTATTTTCTCAAATCTCTTAACAATTTCTCAAATAGCTGAACATTTTTTGAAATTCGAATTTTTTTCAAATCGGTGCATATTTTTAAAAATTCAAAGTTTGTTCGTCCAATTAAAAAAATTGGCAATCGAAATTAAAAAATAATCAAATTCAAAAAATGTTTGTCAATTTTCAAAAAATGTTCTTCATATTTCAAAAATGTTCATCAAATTAAATAAGTGGTCTTCAATTCAAAAGTTGTTCATCTAATTGAAAACAATCTTCACTGAATTATGTATTTGGTTAACCAAATATAAAAATATTGATCAAATTTCAAAATATGTTCACCAAAATTAAAAAGTTCATTTTTAAGAAATTTAATATTATTGATGGAATTCGTGAATATATTTTGTTTTCCGAATATATTCTTGAAATGCATGAATATTTTGAATTGATGAACATGTTTTTAATTCACAATCATTTTTAGTTTTTATAAATATAAATATTTTCAAATTAAATAAACTCTATGAATACACGAGCAATATCTCCAAAATCACGAATATTTTCTATTTCTTTGAATTAGTTCAAAATTCTTTTTTGTGCAATTTGGAACTTTTTTGAAATCCCGAGTTATTGTACAGAATAAAAAATATAACAGAAACGAAACAAGAAAAGGTGAAAAAACAAAATAGAAAAGTATGGCGCAGCCCGCCCCGCGCATGGGCCAGCTCCTAATCAGCGCTACGGGCGCTCGCTAGCGGCACCTAGCGGCCGGCCCACCAACCGGCTCAGTATGGAAAACGCGAAAAAATAACGAATCTAATTGTGAATATTGGATCAATAGGGTATGAACCCAGCACCTCAGTGCTCACAACTTAACGCAATAAACACCAAACAATCCTAGCTCTTCTATATAGAGGTAGAAACCCGACGTAGTTAATGTTTGCTTAGTAAAACATTAATGTATAACCAATATAAATCTCTTTGAAAAAAAGATAATGGATTTTTAGAAAAGTTCATCATTTTTTAAAATAATTAATTTTGAAAAAACTCATCGATTTTGAAAAAGATTTCATTAATCAGTTCATCGAATTTGAAAAAGGAGTTCATCGATTTTCAAAAAGAGTTCATCGATTTTGAAAAGAGTTCATTGAATTTGAAAAGAGTTCATTGATTTTGAAGAAAAATTTCATCGATTTGAAAAAGAGTTCATCGGTTTTCAAAATGAGTTCATCGATTTTGAAAAAAGTTCGTCGATTTCAGATTTTTTTTATCGATTTTAAAAAGAGTTCCACAATTTTGAAAAAGAGTTATTCAATTTTGAAAAGAGTTTATCAATATAAAAAAATCATCAATTTGAAAAACAGTGCATCCATTTCGAAAAGTGTTCATTCAAATTAGCAGAAGGAAAAAAAAAGGAAAAGAATAAAAAAACAAACAAAACCATTCTGAATAAAAGGAAAAACAAAAAATAGCACAAAACCCATTCCGAATAAAAAAGAAAGACGAAAAAAGAAATAGAAAAAGGAATCGTCAGAAGAAAAAGAGGAAGAAGATGTAGCTGTGTAGCTAAAGCTAGATGGTGAAGTGGTTAGCGCATCATGCCAATGACCGTGAAGTCGCAGGATCGAGTGGCAACGTAGGCGTGCATATTTTTTTTGTATATGACGGAAAAAAAATGGAATGGGCCGAGCCCAGCTAACGCTACCGCGGGCGCCGGTTTGCAGAAACAGCAATAACCGGCACCTGCAGCGCTAAATAGGAATCGATCTCGCCATTGCGATTCTGTACAGTGAGGGTAACAACCGCACCAACTAACTGCTAGTGACTAGTGACATTGTACCATTTAGATTTCTGAATTATTTGAAAACATGTTCACAGATTTGAAATGAAGTTCAACATCATGCAAAAAAAAAGCTCACGTGTTGAAAAAGAAGTTCACAAAATCAAAAAAGTTCATGTATTCAAAAAATTCACGAATTCAAAAGAAGTTCATTTCTTTTTAAAAAACTTCACTATTTTTTTTAAATACGAAAATCCGAAAATGTTTCCAAATTTGAAAGAAGTACAAAATTGAAAACAGTTCATCGATTTTGAAAAAAATACACATCTAATCTGAAAAAGGTTCATCGAAATGAAAAAAAAACATCAATTTTGAAAAAAGTTCATGGAATTGGAAAAAGAAGGAAAGAAGGAAAAAAGAAAAGAAGAAAGAAGAAATCACGGGAAAAGATGTAGCTTATCAAATCCACGCCAGTGGCCAGGTAATTAGCGCCGTGTAAGTTGAAACCGGAGGTCCCTGGTTCGATTCTCTCCGCGGGCTTAATTTTTTTTAAGAAACCAAATAAAAAAGGGGATTTGGGCCGGCCGGGTGTGGAGGTGTGTGTCGTGCCCCTTTGCAAACCGGAGGTCCCTTTGCAAAATGCATACAAACGGGCGCCTGAAGCGCAAAATAGAAAGTGTCGCGCCACAATGTCTTGCATTAAGCGAGACAGGCTGGAGCCCCTTATTGAAGGGAACCTCCAACTGGGCCGGCCCAGGAAAATGGGAAACACCAACCTTGTAACTGTTTCGCGTTTTTCACTTTTTTGTTGTCACTGTTTGCTTTTTCTAATTTATACTTCCAATATTCTAAACAAATATATTGAAAAAATCAATCTTTATAAAACATTTAAAAAATGTTAACCAAACATTTGAAAAAAAATCAAATGTGTATAAAGAAATTTTTTATCACGTATACAAAAAATAAAATGTGTATCAAACAATTTAATCATTTATTTAAAAAAGTTCATAAATCATTTGAAAAAGTGCTGAAGTATTTGAAAAATGTTAAGGAAACATTTGGAAAATGTTAAATGCGTATACATAAAATGTTGACTATGTATTTCAAAACTAATGAAACAAATCTGATCATGTATATAACAAATGTTAATCAAGCATTTAAAAAATATGGAACAAGTATTTGAAAATGTTAAATGTTTATTGAAATTTTTTGACCATGTATTAAAAATATGTATATAAAATGGTATTCAAGCATTTGTAAAAATGTTGAAAAAGAAAAAAAACTGAAGAAAACCGAATAAAATAAAAGATAATGGAGAAACAGAAATAGAAAAAAAAACAAAAAAGCTGTGAGAAACCAATTCTTTTCCTTCTAATATGTTCTGCCCAAGTAGTCTAATATGAATTAGATGTTGTCCCAGTGATTATTAGTGTGATAAAGCAACCTGGAGGTTAGTGTAACAAAAAGCAACCTAGAGGTCCCAGGCTCGCCACCTCCAGCCTCGGCCTTACAGCCCTTAGGCCGCCACACTTCATCAAGAATATAAAAAGGTTGATGAGCGCTCCTTCAGGAGCCTCACAACGATGTGGCGCGCTCTCAGCCACCTGCCACGCGTCGCGCGTCGCGCTCTGGGCATTCCCTTTGGATTTTTTTTCGCACGCGCTTTCGGCTTTTTAAAAGGTTTTTTCTGTGTTTTTCGACGTTTTGGTTTTCCACCGGTCTTCCTTAGCTTTTGCACGAAAACACTTTTTTTTACTTCGGTGAGAGGCACGATTGCTTCCGCGAAAGGTACGGTTTGCTTTTGAGAGAGGCACAGCCATCCCTCTCGGAAATGAAAAGAAAAACACTTTTCATGTTTTTTGTTCTTACGCGAGAGGCACGCTCGTGCCTCTTAGAAATGAAAAAAAAACATGTTTTCTGTTTGTTTTTTCTTCCGTCAGAGGCATGGTTTTGCTTCCGCGAGAGGCACGGTTTTGCTTCGCGACTCTCGGAAACGGAAAAAACGTGTTTTCAGTATTTTTAGCTTGCGCGAGAGGTACGGTTATGATTTTGCGAGAGGCGCGGATGTGCCTCTTTTGGAAAGGGAAAAAAACCATGCTCCCAGTTCAGCTTTTTCGTCCGGGTTTTTTCATGAAAAAAATCGTTAAAACCTATCAACATGGGATCTAATTTTGAAGTTCTCGATGCAAAGAATCAACGGTGAAAATGATTTGTGATTTAGACGCATGGTTTAAGAGATAAAACATTTTGAATAAACACACCTATGAAGAAAGGAAAAACTCTCAGGTTGCGACAAGTGACGCACATGCAACACGTCACTTGTCACAACCTGAAAAGATGGGAGTGATCTTTGTGAGGAGTACTTCTCAATTAGTAATTTCTTAAAAATAATGCCTCAAAAGAAATCAAGAACACCAAAAGGAAAATCCTATCTGCCGTATTCTGCGGGGGAGCTCCTATTTGCCGCGCGCGGGCGGCAAAGGGTCAAGCCTTCGCTGAAGGAAGAGCGCATGGGCCAGCCCACTAGGAAGAAACGAGCTCCAGACGAGTAAAAAAACATTTCAAGCGTGAACCAGAGCTCGAACCCGCGTCCTCCATTCATTTAGCGAGCGTTGCTAACCAACGGAAGCTGCGACCTGTTGTTATAATTTGAGGCTTGAACGTTTAAGTACCATACTCTGTTGAATTCTTTTTTTAAAGTACACATAAAATATTTTGTATATCCGTTGAACATTTTGCAATATCCGTTGAAAATTTTCTTAAAATAAGTTGAATATTTTAAATAATACATGGTGAACATTTTTGAAAATACGAATATACGAGCTGAACAATTTTCGGATACGCACTGAACATTTGTAAAAGAATGTTGAACAATTTACGAATACACATTGAACATTGTGTAATATGCAGTGAACAAAATTAAGAAACATATTGAACATTTGTATATTCGTTGAAAAAACAAAACCGAAAGAGAAAAACCAAAACCAAAAGAGGAAAACAGGACAAAAACCAAAATCCAGAAGAGAAGCAGGAGAAAACCAAACCAGAAGAAACATACACAAAACTAGAAGAAGAAAACCGGAACAAAACCAGAAAAAAGAAACAAGAGAGAAAACCAAAACGTGGAAGAAAAAAAACTAACAAAAGAAACAGCAGCGAACGAAAAAGAAGCACGCGAACCCGTAGTGGGCCGGCCCAACATGCACGCGAACGAAAACAACTGCGAGCGTTTCCTCGACAGCTTGCCGCACGCGCGCGTCAAATAGGAATTGCCATTCTGCGGCAGATTGTCGTTGATTCGCACATAGGGAGCAATCATCAAGCGACATGGGCCGGCCCAATTATCTTTAAAGAACTGGCTACAGTACGTGCCGCTTTTAGCTACATTTTAGGAGGTTCCTGTTGGATTTTCCTTTCACTAGAAACCTTCTAGAAGGTAAGGGAAGGTTCCTGAACCGGTTTTATGTCTTTTTCTGTTTCTTTTTCGTTTTTTCTTTTCTATCATTTTTTCTTTTTATTTCCTTTTTCGTTTTTATTTTCTTTGTTTTTTTTATTTTCCTTCCTTTTTTAATTTAAATTTTACTTTTATTTTTCAACAAATCTTCAGAAATTTTAAAAAAGTTACATTTTTTAAAATCATTTTTTCTAGAAAGTTCCTGTTTTGAAATTTTGTTTTTCTACTTTACAAGAAATGTCGAAAATTCCAAAAACATTAGAATTTCATATTTTAAAATGTTAGAATTTCAATTTTGTTCAGAAATTCGGAAAATATTGGGAAGTTCAAAAGATGTACCCACTTTCAAAATTTGTTTGCAAATTCAAAAAATGTTCAAGTTTTCATTTTTTTTCAAAATAACAAAATATTCCAGGGATCTCAACAAACGTTTGCCTTTGAATTTTTGTTCACAAATTCTAAAAATTATTCCGGAATTTCACTTTCCAAATATGTGCAAGAATAAAAAGAGCCATGTTTTCAAAATAAAAAATCTTTCTGTCCAAAATCATGAGCAAAATGACCTTCTAGGTGTTCGCTTACTGGTCAACAAAGCTGGTGTTTGCTTTGAGACAATTATATAAATAATAGAACTTTCGACGGGGTACACAACTGTAGTATGAAGACAACATTAGAATAGAGAAATACACTGCAAATTTAGACGAAGAGAAAATAAATTAACAACCTCTCAGAGAGCAAAATAAAATGTTGGTTATCATCACCTTGTAGTACATTTGCCAAGCCTTGTAATGCATTTGCCAATAGTCACCTCTCTGCATCAATAATAGAAATTGTACCTTAGTCCGCCTACTAGAAAATTGAGCTATTACTTTTTAAGTTAATTGATATGTTAAATTCTGCAATAGCTTCGATCAACAGGCAATTTTACTGGGCATGATAGTGCTTGTTAAACAAAACTGCTACAACAAACTGCAACATTCCATTAGAGTTAGTGTCGGTTCATTATACCAATGTTAATCTCAATCTGGTCGTTTAAGGTGCCAAGGAATCTAGATCAGTCCATGAAAGTTTGCTAATTATGCGATTTGACCGACGCCGGGTCGAGGGCTAGGTGCTGAGCCTCGGGGGCCTTCGCAATCGGGTCGTCGCCAGGGATTGGCGTGTGCAACTATCGATTCATTATGTTGGAAGTAATATCGACGGGGTATAGCGCGTAGCCGGAACACCGGATGGGATTCACATGAGGCTTTTTACCCGGGTCCATGCCCTTACAGTGGACGTAAAACTCGAGAGAAGTCCGTATTACAACCTTGAACTACCACTAAAGTCCAAAACAAAACCATGAACTATAAAACCGTCTAGTTTACAAGTCTCAACTTTCAAAACCGCACGAAAAACAACCCTCGAGTGGTTTTTGACGGTTTTTACTTGTTTTGACTAGTCAACATCCAAGTCAGCGACCGGTCGTCCGCCACATCATCATGTCCCATAGAACCTCACTCTAGCTTCTCACTCATCTCTCCCTCCCGCACCACATAAACATCATCACAATGGTAGGGTTTGTTTGTTGTCCGTGGAACTTCCCGGATTCCAACTAACAACATGGATGAAACATTTCGTGAAACACATTGCAAGCCAAAATAAGTTCCAATACAATATAGTAAGAAGTACAGTTTCATGCTTACACCACAATCCACAAAAGAAGGGAGAATTCTCTGAATTCCTCTCATGTAGCAACGTCATCTTTAGTGATCATCTCTTCCCATGTCACTCTGAGATCATCTTCAGTGTCAGATCGATCATTATCTTCGTTTGTATACACACAATATGGTTGGCATGGAATTCATCTCTTCCCGGCATCACTTCAACTAGAAGTTGGCGCCCCTCATGTGCATCCATTTGTGTGCTTGCTTTTCCTCAAAGGGAATACATTCACATTTCATGTCATGATAATTAGCGATTCACAAATACCATAATAGAAACCCAATGGACATAATTAGTTTTTCAGGTGAGTCTATGGATAGAGTTGTGACTGCGTGAGCACGAAGGCACAACGAAGCCCACAAAAGCTTGTGTCTAGGGAAAGTCCCACAACCCATCATATTTATCAACCATGGTGAATTGAATGACTAAACAATTGATGTTCATACTCTTATATTCTTATTTAGTGCAACTAAACATCACAAACCACAAGGTTAACTGGAATATTATAATCTAGCTCTCGGTAAAATATAAATGGTCATTAGCTAGTGCTAAAGTTAGGTTGTCGAGTAGCATCAAGAAGAATAAAAGTAAGGTAGTTTCATTTCTGATGAAGTCAAATACACATTGGAAAAATAGGAAACGAAATATTCTTGGTTATGTCGTTGATTTCATGAAACAATGATCAAGCAACTCCATGCAAAGTTGGCACATTAGGTACCATATATAACGGAGCAAAATGTGGATAAACATGTCCTCGCAGCACCATTGACTAAATCATTTCTCTTGGATCCTATCTTTATTAATCCAGGTTATATAACTTCCTAAGCACCTTATGTCTAATGAACCATTCAGAACACACATGCCTTTAAACTAGAAAAAAGAGGAGAGTTAATTGTTGTCTACTTAGACTAGTGTTTCAACTTTTCATTTAGAGTGTGTACAACAAGAATAATTGGTTGCTACCATTCCACTATGAACCATATCTATTAGTCAGATGGTGCACTACAAGAAAACATGGCAATTGTCTAAATTATGTTGTCAATTATTATTGAGGCATGTAGATACTGTGCTAAGTTATGAAAGTGGGAAGAATAGGAAAACATACAAAAATTGTCAACACACGATATATATAAAAATGACCTTATGTTCATCCCCTTCATTTTTATGAGCTTTTAGACAATCCAATTTCATGTGAGGTTGCTTCCATGTTGACTGCATTTTTTCAATTGCTTAAAGGAGATGATCCTTTCACTTTCTAGGTAAAATCAAGCACATAAATTATCACGTGAACACATTTCCCCAATTCTCTCTAGTAATAATCTTAGGTAACCTATGCTTAGAGTATATACTTGCTCCATGTTCAAAACTAACAAAAAAATATTTAGGCATGTCCATGAAGAGACTAAGTTGTTTTCGTACAATAATAAGTGTGAAACAATAGATCCTCTAATAGACATTTGTTCAACTCTAAATAAAACAAATTCTTTTTATACAAAATCATGAGCAACATAACTTTCTAGGTCATCGCTAACTGGTAACAAAGCTAGTGTTTTTTACTGTACACAGTAGGGAAAATCCCCACTGTAATTGTTTTAAATAAAAAAGGCCCCAGATGGAAGGTCTTACAGGATTGAGGTAAGCCAACAGAACAAAAAAAGGACCTGAAAGAAAATAAAATAAAATATAGCTAAAAAGGCTAAACAAAGAGAAAGATAAAAACATAAGAAAAGAAAAAACCAAGAAAATTACAACACAGAGTCCAGCCATGATTGATACAGGGTGGAGTATTTTTTTTTCTTCGTTCTAAATTTTAACAAATTGAGCTCCGTGAAGTAGGTGTCCTTCCATCTTTGAAATGAGGGGGAATTTGCTGGAATATCCAGTTGTTTCTTGTTATTCAGATGGCCCAAGAAGCCGGAATGAAAATGTCCATAGCAAAAGGCAATGCCAGACTCTGCTTCATATCTTCAATGGTCTGTAAAACTGACAGAGCTACATTTCTATTGGGGCAAACAAAGTTCCAACAAAAAACAGTAAAAGGGCATCCCCGGAATAGGTGAAATAATGTTTCTTCCTGTTGACAATCCATCACAACACAATTGTATGTGTCTAAATGAAATGTTTTTCTTCTGAGTAGGTTTCTTGTGTTTACTTTATCATGGAGCACCATCCAGAAAATAACATGATGTGTTCCAAACCCATTGAAAGTGAGGTGGTAAATTTTAACTCCAATCATGCAGTTATATGCTTTTGAAGAAGAGAAATTAGCAGACCAACCAAGGAGGAAGGTTATACATACATAGAGTCACAGGCCAGGTGCTATGATTTCTGCTCTGCTCCCCAAAAAGGATTAATGCCATCTGCGCTTAGACCAAACCATACGTTCCTCACATCATCTGCAAAGTCCTCCCACTTTCTCTCGATTTTTCTCCACTGCGACCCGTCAGCGGGTACTCTCAACTTCTCGTCTTTCTTACGGTCTTCTTTGTGCCATCGCACCAACTTGGCATGCTCTTTGTTTTGGAACAAACGTTTCAACCGTGGTATTATAGGAGCATACCACATTACCTTGGCAGGAATCTTCTTCCTGGGGCGCTCACCCTCAACATCACCAGGGTCATCGCGGCTGATCTTATAACGCATTGCACTGCATACCGGGCATGCATTCAAATCCTCGTACTCACCGCGGTAGAGGATGCAGTCATTAGGGCATGCATGTATCTTCTACACCTCTAATCCTAGAGGACAGACAACCTTCTTTGCTTCGTACATACTGTCGGGCAATTCGTTGTGCTTTGGAAGCATCTTCTTTAACATTATCAGCAACTTTTCAAATCCCTTGTCAGATACACCATTCTCTGCCTTCCATTGCAGCAATTCCAGTGTGGTGCCCAGATTTTTCTTGTCAGCTTTGCAATTTGGGTACAACAATTTCTTGTGATCCTCTAACATGCGCCGCAACTTCAGCCTCTCCTTTTCACTTGCGCAGTTTCTCTTTGCATCGACAATGGCCCGACCAAGATCATCAGCGGGCTCATCTGATGCCTCTTCTTTATCTTCTTCCCGCATTGCTAGCTCAGCTTCTTCGCCCATTGTTGTAGCATCATATTCAGGGAACCCGTGGCCAGGATAGCTGTCGTCATCCTATTCTTCTTCATTGTCTTCCATCATAACCCCTCTTTCTCCGTACTTGGTCCAAACATTATAGTGGGCATGAAACCAGACTCAAACAGGTGGACGTGAATGGTTCTTGACTTAGAGTAATTCTGATCATTCTTACAGACAGCACATGGACAACACATAAAACCATCCGCTCGCTTGTTTGCCTCAACCGCAATCAGAAAAGTATGCATGCCCTTAATGAACTGGGGAGAGCATCGGTCATCGTACATCCATTGCCAGCTCATCTTCATTACACAACACCAAAAACCCAAATTAATACACGTTCATACATAAAGTTCATACACACTTATTCTCATAAAAAAACATACAAACTCTCTAGCTAAAGCATTTAAATGCAACAATAAATGCGATCAAGATCGCAACTAAGGTAACAATTGTCCAACAGCATAATGATACCATGCCTCACTATCAATGGCATATTTTCTAATCTTTCCAATCTTCAAGCGCATTTTCTCCATCTTAATCTTGTGATCATCGACGACATCGGCAACATACAACTCCAGTTTCATCTTATCTTCTTCACTTCTTTTCAATTTTTCTTTCAAATACTCGTTTTCTTTTTCAACTAAATTTAACCTCTCGAAAAGAGGGTCGATTGGAATTTCCGGTTCACATACCTCCTAGATAAAATTATCTATGTCAACTTGATGGGAATAATTTGTCATAAACACAAAATGCAACAAATAGTTATAAAAGAGAATATACCACATCGAATCATAAACCAGACGAGGGCCAACGGGGACGGATATCAAAACCATGCCACTATGTATAACAAACAACATGCGGGTAAGAAAATTATATAAGTAACTATATATCTAAATCACACAAACATGATATCTTTTATAAAAAAGATAAGAACAAGGGTGGTGCCGACGACGGGATGGTGCGGGCGATCGACGGTACGGTGGTTAGGACGGGGACGGGAAGGCACTAAGTAAACCACACCTACATATGCAAACTAAGAGTTAATTTGAACTTAAATTGCATATAAATCAAATGAACTACCACATATAATTACTCCCAAACTAAAACCCACAAATCACTATACTTATAGAGCATTGCAAGAGTTAATCTAGCAATGAGAGATGGAAGGACAAAGTTGCTAACCTTTGTGATCACTTGGATGGATTGGGGGCCTTGAAATCTTAACAAATTTTGGGCAAAATGAAGGATGAGCTCGAGCTTTGGGGAAGAACGGAGAGGAGAGGAAAGGGGAAGAACAGAGTGCTCGATCGCGGGCTGGACAAAGGGTTTATATAGGAAAACCTTTAGTCCCGGTTCATGACACAAACCGGGACTAAATGTGAGCTTCTAGTACCGGTTCGTGCCACGAACCGGGACTAAAGGGACAGGTGGGGCCCCAGCATGACACCAGCCTACCACCACCTCTTTAGTCTCGGTTCGTGGCACGAACCGGTACTAGAGGTTCAACACGAACCGGGACTAATGATGCCCGCCCGCCTAGCCGTCGGAACCGGGACTAATGTATCTCACGCAAAGTAGTTTTTCTACTAGTGACTTGTGAATATGCATGGTAAAGAAATATGAAATTTTGATGTAAATGGTCATTAATCATAACCGTCAATGTTGGGTGTAGGAACTAGATAGATAGTCTATTGTTTGCCAATTGCTCTATATGTTGACAACTTGGTGCTGACTGCTAATTAAGCAAATTCTTCTCACGTTTGGTGAGTGTCGTGGTTGTGGTGCGTTGACATTCTACCAGAATCTTCGCTAGAAACGTATCCCCTACAAGTAAGACAACTTTCCGTACTAGCTACAACAAAAATACTAACGTCCAAACTAAGGTTCCACAAGTCAGACCCTTAATTAAGGCTGGTCGTCGCCAGCGGCGACTACATCGTCGTTGTCATT
Source organism: Aegilops tauschii subsp. strangulata (assembly GCF_002575655.3). NCBI lineage: Eukaryota > Viridiplantae > Streptophyta > Magnoliopsida > Poales > Poaceae > Aegilops > Aegilops tauschii. Next base: position 645,938,289 of record NC_053041.3, on the reverse strand, counting down.
GATGATGTCATGCTTCTCTCCTCCGACGCGGGATACTCCAACTCCGAGTCGGCAGGATGCTCCTCCCCCTCCATGCTCTCGACGGCAGGGTCGTCGAAAATGTCGTAGGGAATGGGGGCGGCGAGAGCTCACCCGAATCCTCGTTAGAAGCGGGAGGGGTTACCTTGTCGCTAGAGGAGGGATAGCCCATGGCCAAACCAGGTCGAGATTGCGCTGCATTTTTTGCACCAATAATAAGTACTTGCAAATCTCTGCTATAGCTAACTTTCTAATAATTAACTATGAAATGTTTGCTAGATACTTTTCGTTACCAATATTGCTAACAAATAAACGATCATGCATGCATCACATATACGTATAGTTCATTATTTTAACAAATAAAAAATATTCTTCAAATTAACTAGCAACTCGGAACAAATTAACAATTTAATTAGATCTATAACCAGCCTTTTAATAGATACACAAATTTACTTCTAACACATACACAATTAATTTCTAACTAACATTTCCACAATTTCCCTAAATTAACATTTGCTAATAATAATTAATTATGAAACTAGCTAGCTATAACTAGAAGTTGCTACTAACTTTTTTTACCAATATTGCTAACAAATAAGTGATCATGCATGCGTCATATATACATATACTTAATTATTTAAACAAATGAACAATTTGCTTCAAATTAACTAGCCACTCAGAACAAACAAATAAGAACTTCATTAGCTAGATCTGTAATCAGCATTTTGATACACAAATATACTTCTAATAGATACACAATTTACTTCTCACTAACATTTCCACAATTTCACCAAATTAACTATTATTATTTGCTACACATGCATGCACATACTAACCTATATGGAGGTCGGCCGACCCTCCTCCACGGTGCTCGCCCCACTATGGCTTCGTTGGCCGTCCAATCTACCCATCCGACTCAGCTGCACCGTTGGATCATCACTTGCAGTTAAATCATTTTCACCTCGCAGTCATTTTACTGCCCAATGATGAGGATTGACGGTGGTGGAGACGCTCCGGTGGCGGCGGCGAGCTGAGAAGCTACGGCACACCGGCATGAGACGATAGAGGTGGGAGCACCTACTCCGGGCCCTGATCTGGGGGTTCGATTCCAGGGCATGGGCGGCTTCTTCCTCTATGATGTCGGGAGCGAGCTAGGGTTCCATGTCGAAAACTACTCCCGCCTTCGAATGCTAGGCGACGGGGCGAGTTGGTTGAAGCGTCAGTGGCGCCTTTGCTCGTCGCCGAGGATGGCACGTGTGCGAGCTAAAGCACGACACCGACCAACTTCGGCACCCGAGGATTGCCTGACGCCCTCCTCTACTACTACCTCCTCAACAGCAAGGTGAGCCTCCCACTCTCCATTTCCCCCCTAGTACTTCCAATGACTGTTCAGAAAATCATCCAAGAGAGAGGCAGTAGCAGCATACCAAAGCAAACAAAGATCAACTCATTTTTGCTATTGGCTTTTAACCTCTTGTTCTTTGTGATTCAAGTCTTCGAAGGATTAGAGCTTAGGCCAACTCGATGGCAGACATTCACAGTTTGCTAGGTTATATATGCAAGTCCTTTTAAAATATGAAACTTCTGTGTAGTGATGAGCTTCTACTCATCTTTATTGATTCATCTACAGTGAAGGGGTGTGCCTTCTAATGCATTCATTTTCTCTTTCATATTGTGGGGTTCATCTTTGTTTTGTAGAAAATTGGTAGGTGAAACTACTGAAAAGGAGCTAATCAGCCAATCCGCAATAAAGCATTGCATTGATTTTTTTCTCCTGATATGTGGCCTGTCATATGACCTTTATTTTTCTTATCATTGTGGAGAAATTCATGATATATGTTGGTTGGTCCTGTAGGTGACCTGATAACAATTCATGCATTATCATGGTGTAAATGTTATTGTTCCTTTCCTGGAGGTTAAAAGAGCGCAACTGATTGACCATGGTTTTAATGGCCAATCTTATTTGTAATGTTCTTGCTCCAAATCAACTATGTTGACAGGCTTCAAATGTGGTAATTTACTCCTGGATTCTTGACTACTTTGTTTATCCTTGCAAGACTAAAAATAAATCATATATCCTGATTATTCTACTCCCTGCAGCCAACCTTACCATCAAAATGAAAAGCACATAATTTTTGTTTGGATTATTAGCACACAACTTGGATAGCAAATAAGTTCATCCAACTGGTAAATTGTAATAGTGGGTTGAATGGCAAGCAACTGTCCAGCTGAAACACAATAATGTGGAGAATGTTGGTTCCAGCTTTGACGCATTGAAATTGATTTATCGCCTTGGCTATCTGTTTTGCTTTTAGCTATTATAGAAGGTGCCATATGTACATTTATTTGGTCTGCATCACTGCACCCTTTTAAATTGTACATAAAAGTACAATTTCTTTGTTATTTATTTACCAATGCAATCTCCATTAGTTTGTTTTTGTTGTATGAATTGAATCCTAAAATAGCATAACTTTCTTAATGTTTCCTGATTTTTGTATTGCTTTCAGTCAGATTGAGAGTCATTTGTTCTTTTCTTATAAAGCAGAGGTGTTCAAACAACTGTACCTATTTTAGTCGGAATCATCAACAGTATTGCTTTTCCTTCCAGTTTTGTGGTGGTCAATGCATGCAGAATATGAAGATTTTCCAATGGATTCGGTTGCATGATGTTGGATTATAAATTGATAGTCTCATTTGGTTTGTGTGTTAGCCTGTTACAAATCCGACATCCGTATCTTACTTATCTGAAAACTACTATGGCTCCTATATGACTGAGAAAAAGAAAAATGAAAACAGAAAAAGAAAATAAATGAAAACTGAAAGAGAAAGGAAAAAAAAGGAAGAATAGAAAAACCAAAAAAAACTGAAAGGTTCTAGAACGTTCCCAAAAACGGAAACTAGCAAGATGGGCTGGCCCAAAACGTTTGCAGCGGGAAGTGCGGGGTGCGCGCGCGGTTGCTACCTAGTATTAATATTCTAAATATATATATTACAAAAAAATTCAAAATTGGAAAATGTTGAACAAGTATTTGAAATATTTTGAACAAGTATTAGAAAAAATAATGTTAATCAAGCATTCGAAAAATATTGACAAGTATTTGAAAAGTGTGAAAAAGTTTTTGAAAAATTGTTAAGCAAGCATTCGGAAAATGTTAAATGTGTATAGGAAAATCCTTTATCATGAATTGAAAAAGGATGATTTTTTATCACGTATATAAAAATGTTAATCAAGCATTTTGAAAAAGAAATATTGAGCAAGTATTTGAAAAATGTTAATGAAGCATTTTAAAAATGCCAAATATATATAGAAATTTTTTTGAACATGTATTAAAAAATTTATGAAATTTTTTGATCATGTATATAAATATGTTAATCAACCATTATAAAAAATAGTTAAAAAGTATTTCAAAAATGTTATCAAGCAAAAAATGTTAAATATGTATAGAATTTTTTTCATGTATTAAAAATGATGATTTTTATTATGTATTTAAAAATGTTAATTAAGCATTTGAAAAACTATTGAACAAATATTCGAAAAATGTTATTCAAACATTTGGAAATGTTAAATTAAAATATTTTATTTGGAAAATTTGAATCAAGCATTTAATAAAATGCTAAAAATGTATAGGAAAAGGTTGACCAGGTATTAGAAAATCTTAGTCTTTTTTTTATTTTTTTAATCAAGGGCTCTAAAAGATTAAAAAAATTGTATAAAAAAATGTTGACCATGTATTAAAAAACTATTAAACGTGTATTAGATATATACCAACATTGTGCATTGAAAAACTAGGGTGGAAACCGAGAAAAACAAAGAAAATTAACAAAGTGGAAAGAAAGGAAAAAGGCATTGAAAACCGAGAAATAAACCAAGAAAATCAAAGCAAAACAAAGAAAAAGAAAGGAGAAAACACAATGAGAACCGTGAAAAGAATAAATAAAACCAAATAAAATGAAAGAAATCCAGCAAAAATGAAGAAAAGAAAAAAGAAAACTGTGAAAAATAAAGAAAAACAAAAAATAACCCAGAGAAGTGTATGGTAAACCGGCTATATACCCCTTAACTAGGTCGCACCCCCCATGATTGCAGGACCCGACTCTAGCTTACTGGTTTGCTGTGCTAGCTATTATCTCCGAGACATGGATTGAATCCTTGTATCTCCCCAGCGAGACATAGTTGTTGCGTGCAGAATGATTTTGTTTAAGTTTCTGGACGCGAGTGATACTGGGATGGCCCACGACTGCTCCCGAACTCACGGTAGCCTGCTCAGTATGCATCTGGCATATCCGGTTTTTCAATTCCATTTTCTTTTCATTTTTCCTTTCTCACTAATTTTCGTTTTGCTCTCTTTTCAAATTTCAATTTTGTTGTCTTTTTCGTTGTTTTCATTTCGAATTCAATTTATTTTCTCAAATCTGTTAACAATTTTACAAATAGTTGAACTTTTTTTGAAATTTGATTTTTTCAAATCGGTTTTGAAATTCAAAGTTTGTTCATCCAATTAAAAAAATTTCAATCGAAATTAAAAAAATCATCAAATTAAAAAAATGTTTGTCAATTTTCAAAAATTGTTCTTCATATTTAAAAAATGTTCATCAAATTAAATAAGTGCTCTTCAATTCGAAAGTTTTTCAACAAATTGAAAAAAGTGTTCAATGAATTATCTATTTGGTTAACCTAATATAACAATATTGATCAAATTTCAAAATATGTTCACCAAAATTTAAAATGTTTATTTTTAAGAAATTTAGTATTATTGATGGAATTCGTGAATATATTCTGTTTTCCGAATATATTCTTAAAATGCATGAATATTTTGAATTGATGAACATTTATATAATTCACAATCATTTTTAATTTTTATAAATATAAATATTTTCAAATTAAATAAAACTCTATGAACACACGAGCAATAATTCGAAAATCACGAATTTTTTTATTTCTTTGAATTAGTTCAAAATCCTTTTTTGTGCAATTTGGAACTTTTTTGAAATCCCGAGTTATTGTACAGAATAAAAGATATAACAGAAACGAAAAAAGAAAAGGTGAAAAAAACGAAATAGAAAAATATGGCGCAGCCCGCCCCGCGCATGGGCCAGCCCATTAGGCGGCGCCAGGGAAGGAGTGTATCCGCTGGCTCGAGGGCCCGCTCCTAATCAGCGCTGCAGGCGCTCGTTAGCGACACCCATCGGGCCGGCCCACCAACCGGCTCAGTAAGGTAAACGCGAAAAAAAACTAATCAAATTGTGAAAATTGGATCAATAGGGTACGAAGCCAGCACCTTAGTGCTCACAACTTAGCGCAATAACCACCAGACAAACCTAGCTCTTCTATATAGAGGTAGAAACGCGGCGTAGTTAATGTTTGCTTAGTAGAACATTAATGTATAACCAATATAAATCTCTTTGAAAAAAGATAATGGATTTTTAGAAAAGTTCATCATTTTTTAAAATAATGAATTTTGAAAAATATCATCGATTTTCACAAATATTTAATCAATCAGTTTATCGAATTTGAAAAAAAATTCATCGATTTTCAAAAAGAGTTCAACGATTCTGAAAAGAGTTCATTGGATTTGAAAAGAGTTCATTTATTTTGAAGAAAAAGTTCATCGATTTGAAAAAGAGTTCATCGGTTTTCAAAATGAGTTCATCGATTTTGGAAAAAGTTCGTCTATTTGAGAAAGATTTCATCGATTTTCAAAAGAGTTCATCAATTTTGAAAAAGAGTTCATCAATTTAAAAAAATCATCAATTTGGAAAAGAGTGCATCCATTTTGAAAAGTGTTCATTCAAATTAGCAGAAGGAAAAAAGGAAAAGAATAAAAAACCAAACAAAACCATTCTGAATAAAAAGAAAAACAAAAAATAGAACAAAACCCGTTCCGAATAATAAAGAAAGACGAAAAAAGAAATAGAAAAAGGAATAGGCGTAAGAAGAAAAAGAGGAAGAAGATGTAGCTGTGTAGCTAAAGCTAGATGGTGAAGTGGTTAGTGCATCATGCCAATGACCGTGAAGTCGCAGGATCGAGTGGCAACGTAGGCGTGCATATTTTTTTTGTTTATGACGGAAAAAAATGGAATGGGCCGAGCCCAGCTAACGCTGCCGCGGGCGCCGGTTCGCAGAAACAGCAATAACCGGCACCTGCAGCGCTAAATAGGAATCGATCTCGCCATTGCGATTCTGTATAATGAGGGTAACAACCCGACCAACTAACTGCTAGTGACTAGTGACATTGTACCATTTAGATTTTTGAATTATTTGAAAACATGTTCACAGATTTCAAATGAAGTTCAACATTATGCAAAAAAAAAAGTTCACGTGTTGAAAAAGAAGTTCACTAAATCGAAAAAGTTCATGTATTCAAAAAAATCACGAATTCAAAAGAAGTTCATTTCTTTTTTTAAAAAACTTCACTATTTTTTTAAATACAAAAATCCGAAAAAGTTTCCAAATTTGAAAGAAGTACAAAATTGAAAAAGTTCATCGATTTTGAAAAAAATACACATCTAATCTGAAAAAGGTTCATCAAAATGAAAAAAAATCAATTTTGAAAAAAGTTCATGGAATTTGAAAATAAAAAGAAGGAAAGAAGGAAAAAAGAAAAGAAGAAAGAAGAAATCATGGGAAAAGATGTAGCTTATCAAATCCACGCCAGTGGCCAGGTGATTAGCGCAGTGTAAGTTGAAACCGGAGGTCCCTAGTTCGATTCTCTCCGCGGGCTTATTTTTTTAAGAAACCAAATAAAAAAAAAGGGGATTTGGGCCGGCCGAGCGTGGAGGTGTGTGTTGTGCCCCTTTGCAAACCGGAGGTCCCTTTGCCAAATGCATACAAACAGGCGGCTGAAGCGCAAAATAGCAAGTGTCGCGCCCCAATGTCTTGCATTAGGGAGCTCCTAAGAGCGCCGGTTCCACGTCCTGGCGCCTGAAGGCGATGGGACTGGGCCGGCCCAGCAAAAAAATTCAGTGCAAAGAGGTTGTTTGCGCGAAAAAACACATAGAAAACAGATCAGGTAGAGGATCGAACTCGCCCCCTCCAACAATGGACAACTAAGGCCAACCAACTGGACGACCACACGGTACTGACCAAATCCAGGGCCAATACATAATGTATATTTGTAGCCACGCAATTTACTACACATGTAAACGTTTAATGTAGCGCTATCATTTTTTAATTATTTGAAAACATTTAGGAAAAAGTTCATTGACTTTTGATAAAAAATTATATTTTAAAAAAATCATTGGTTTTTAAAAAAGTTCATCGGTTTTGAAAGGAGTTCATTGATTTTAAAAATGTGTTCATCGATTTTGAAAAGAGTTCATCGATTTTTAAAAAGAGTTCATCGATTTGGAAAAATGTTCACCAGTTTTGAAAAAAGAGTTCATCGACTTTGAAAAGAGTTCATTGATTTTGAAAAGAGTTCATCGATTTTGAAGAAAAGTTCAACGATTTTGCAAAAAGAGTTCATCGATTTTGCAAAAAGAGTTCATTAATTTTGGGAAAAAAGCTCGTCGGTATTGAAAAAGAGTTCATCAACTTTGAAAAGAGTTCATTGATTTTGAAAAGAGTTCATCGATTTTGCAAAAGAGTTCGTCGATTTTGAAAAGAGTTTATCGATTCAGAAAAAAAGTTCATCGGTTTTGAAAGAGTTCATTGATTTTTAAAAAGTGTTCATCGATTTTTAGAAAGAGTTCATCGATTTGGAAAAATATTCATCGGTTTTGAAAAATGAGTTCATCGACTTTGAAAAGAGTTCATCGATTTTGAAAAAAAGTTCACCGATTTTGCAAAAAAGAGTTCATCGATTTTGGAAAGAAAAGTTCATCGGTATTGAAAAAGAGTTCATCAACTTTGAAAAGAGTTCGTCGATTTTGGAAAGAGTTCATCGATTTTGCAAAAGAGTTCGTCGATTTTGAAAAGAGTTCATCGATTTTGAAAAAGAGTTTATCGATTCGGAAAAAAAGTTCAGCGGTTTTGAAAAAGAGTTCATCGGGTTTGAAAAGAGTTCATTGATTTTGAAAAAAGTTCAGCGATTTGGAAATAAGTTTGTCGATTTTGAAAAAGAGTTCATTGATTTTGAAAAACAAATCATCAAATTTAAAAAATAGTTCATCGATTTTGATACAAAAGTTCATTAAATTCGAAAAGGTTCATTGAATTTGGAAAAAAATCGCGCATTTACGAAGAAAAGAAAAATGAAAAAAGAACAGGAAAAAGAAGAAGAAGAAAATCTCGCGACCTGGAGAAACAAGAAAAGAAGGAAAAGAGGTTAACAGACACCAAGTGGAGCATTGCCTGGTGGTAACAGCTTTGCTATCTCTAACGTCAGATCCCAAGTTCGAACCATCACACTCGCCCTTTTTTGATCGATGCAGTTTTAACAGAAAAAGCATTAAAATGGGCCGGCCCAGCGCATCGCGGGGGGTATGCGCGCAGCCAAGAAACGGGCGCAACGGGCGGCGTTTAGGATTTGCCCTTGCATTAAGCGAGACAGGCTGGAGCCCCTCATTGAAGGGAACCTCCAACTGGGCCGGCCCAGGCAAATGGGAAACACCAACCTTGTATCTGTTTCGCGTTTTTCACGTTTTTTGTTGTCACTGTTTGCTTTTTCTAATTTATACTTCCAAATATTCTAAACAAATATATTGAAAAAATCAATCTTTGTAAAACATTTAAAAAATGTTGAACGAGCATTTGAAAAAAAATCAAATGTGTATAAAGAATTTTTTTTATCACGTATACAGAAAATGTATACAAAAAATAAAATGTGTATCAAACAATTTAATCATGTATTTAAAAAATTTCATAAATCATTTGAAAAAGTGCTGAAGAAGTGTTTGTAAAATGTTAAGGAAACATTTGGAAAATGTTAAATGTGTATATATAAAATGTTGACTATGTATTTCAAAACTAATGAAACAAATCTAATCATGTATATAACAAATGTTAATCAAGCATTTGAAAAATATGGAACAAGTATTGAAAATGTTAAATGTTTATTGAATTTTTTTTGACCATGTATTAAAAACATGTATATAAAAAGTTATTCAAGCATTTGTAAAAATGTTGAAAAAGTATATACTTTTTTAATCAAATAGAAAAATGTGTACCATGTATTTAAAAATATTGTATATAAAAATGTTTACCATGTATCAAACAGAAACTTGTATATGAAAATGTTGTAAAAATGTTATTCAAGAATTATTTTAATGTGCATAGAAAAAATGTTTACCATGTATTAAAAAATGATGAAATTGTTTGATCATGTCTATTAAATTTTTAACCTAGCATTGGAAAAAATGTGGCGAAAGTGTTTGTTGATCAAGCATTTGAAAAATATTAAATTTGTATAGAAAAATGTTGACCATGTATTTAAAAAAGATAATGTATATAAAAAATGTTAATCAAGAATTTGAAAATAAGTTGAACAAGTATTAATTTTTTTTAATCAAGCATTTGGAAAAATGTTAAATGTGTGTAGTAAAAATGTTGCCCATATTAAATTAATTAGGTATTTAAAGAAATGTAAAATGTGCATAGAAAAAATGTGAATATTGTTATTAAAAAAATTGATTAACAATTTGAAAAATATTTAAAATGTGTATAGCAAAAATGATGACCTTCTATTATAAATGTTCAGCTTGTATTGAAAAAATGTTAAGCATGTATTAGAAACATGTTGTTGGCAGATACAAAAAATGTAGAATGAAAACAAAAAAAAAGAAAACCAAAAGAGGAAAAATTTAAGCAAAACGAAAAAACAAAGAAACAAATGTAAATAGAATAAAAAATAACTAGAGCAAAACAAAAAACCGGAGAAGAAAAAGGAAAAGAAAAAAAACAAAAAAAGCATCGAAAACTGAAGAAACAAATGAAAAAAGAATGAAGAAGAAAAAAGAAAAGAAAGTAAAAAGAAAAAAGAAAAAAAATGAAGAAAACCGAATAAAATAAAAGAAAATGGAGAAACAGAAATAGAAAAAAAAACAGAAAAGCTGTGAGAAACCAATTCTTTTCCTTCTAATATGTTATGCCCAAGTAGTCTTATATGAATTAGATGTTGTCCCAGTGATTATTAGTGTGATAAAGCAACCTAAAGCTTAGTGTAACAAAAAGCAACCTAGAGGTCACAGGCTCGCCACCTCCAGCGTCGGCCTTACAACCCTTAGGCCGCCACACTTCATCAAGAATATAAAAAGGTTGATGAGCGTTCCTTCAGGAGCCTCACAACGATGTGGCGCGCTCTCAGCCACCTGCCACGCATCGCGCTCTGGGCATTCCCTTTGGATTTTTTTGCACGCGCTTTCGGCTTTTAAAAAGGTTTTTCTGTGTTTTTCGACGTTTTGGTTTCCACCGGTCTTCCTTAGCTTTTGCACGAAAAACACATTTTTTTTTACTTCGGCGAGAGGCACGGTTTTGCTTCCGCGAAAGGTACGGTTTGCATTTGAGAGAGGCACAACCATGCCTCTCCGAAATGAAAAAAAACACTTTTCCTGTTTTTTGTTCTTCCGCGAGAGGCACAGTTTTGCTTTTGCGAGAGGCACGCTCGTGCCTCTTAGAAATGAAAAAAAAACGTGTTTTCTGTTTTTTTCTTCCGTCAGAGGCATGGTTTTGCTTCCGCGAGAGGCACGGTTTTGCTTCGCGACTGTCGGAAATGAAAAAAAACGTGTTTTCTGTATTTTTTTGCTTGCGCGAGAGGTACGGTTATGATTTTGCGAGAGGCGCGGACGTGCCTCTTTTGGAAAGGAAAAAAAACATGCTCCCGGTTTAGCTTTTTCGTCCGGGTTTTTTCATGAAAAAAGTTGTTAAAACCTATCAACGTGGGATCTAGTTTTGAAGATCTGAACGCGAAGAATCAATGGTGAAAATGATTTGTGATTTAGACGCATGGTTTAAGAGATAAAACATTTTGAATAAACACATATATGAAGAAAGGGAAAACTCTCAGGTTGCCACAAGTGGCGCACATGCAACGCGTCACTTGCCACAACCTGGGAAGATGGGAGTGATCTTTGTGAGGAGTACTTCTCAATTAGTAATTTTTTAAAAATAATGCCTAAAAGAAATTAAGAACACCAAAAGGAAATCCTATCTGCCGTATTCTGCGGCAGATTGTCGTTGATTCGCACATAGGGAGCAATCAGCAAGCGACATGGGCTGGCCCAATTATCTTTAAAGAACGGGCTACAGTACGTGCCGGTTTTAGCTACATTTTAGGAGGTTCCGGTTGGATTTTCCTTTCACTAGGAACCTTCTAGAAGGTAAGGGAAGGTTCCTGCACCGGTTTTATATCTTTTTCTGTTTCTTTTTCGTTTTTTCTTTTCTATCATTTTTTATTTTTCTTTCCTTTTTCGTTTTTATTTTCTTTGTTTTTTTTATTTTCCTTCCTTTTTAATTTAAATTTTACTTTTATTTTTCAACAAACCTTCAGGAATTTTAAAAAAGTTTGCATTTTTTAAAATCATTTTTTCTAGAAAGTTCCTGTTTTGAAATTTTGTTTTTCTACTTTACAAGTAATGCTAGAAAATTCCAAAAAAATTAGAATTTCATATTTAAAAATATTAGAATTTCAATTTTTGTTCAGAAATTCGGAAAATATTGGGAAGTTCAAAAGATGTACCCACTTTCAAAATTTGTTTGCAAATTCAAAAAATGTTCAAGTTTTCATATTATTTTTTCAAAATAACAAAATATTCCGGGGATCTCAACAAACGTTCGCCTTTGAATTTTTGTTCACAAATTTAAAAAATTGTTCCGGAATTTCACTTTCCAAATATGTGCAAGAATAAAGAAAGCCATGTTTTCAAAATAAAAAATCTTTCTGTGCAAAATCATGAGCAAAATGACCTTCTAGGTGTTCGCTTACTGGTCAACAAAGCTGGTGTTTGCTTTGAGACAATTATATAAATAATAGAACTTTCGACGGGGTACACAACTGTAGTATGAAGACAACATTAGAATAGAGAAATACACTACAAATTTAGAGGAAGAGAAAATAAATTAACAACCTCTCAGAGAGCAAAACAAAATGTTGGTTATCATCACCTTGTAGTACATTTGCCAAGCCTTGTAGTGCATTTGCCAATAGTCACCTCTCTGCATCAATAATAGAAATTGTACCTTAGTCCGCCTACAAGAAAATTGAGCTATTACTTTTTAAGTTAATTGATATGTTAAATTCTGCAATAGCTTCGATCAACAGGCAATTTTACTGGGCATGATAGTGCTTGTTAAACAAAACTGCTACAACAAACTAATACATTCCATTAGAGTTAGTGTCGGTTCATTATACCAGTGTTAATCTCAATCTGGTCGTTTCAGGTGCCAAGGAATCTAGACCAGTCCATGAAAGTTTGATAATTATGTGATTTGACCGACGCTGGGTCGAGGGCTAGGTGCTGAGCCTCGGGGGCCTACGCAATCGGGTCGTCGCCAGGGATTGGCGTGTGCAACTATTGATTCATTATGTTGGCAGTAATCTCGACGGGGTATAGCGCGTAGCCGGAACACCGGATGGGATTCACATGAGGCTTTTTACCCGGGTCCATGCCCTTACAGTGGACGTAAAACTCGAGAGAAGTCCATATTACAACCTTGAACTACCACTAAAGTCCAAAACAAAACCATGAACTATAAAACCGTCTAGTTTACAAGCCTCAACTTTCAAAACTGCATGAAAAACAACCCTCGAGTGGTTTTTGATGGTTTTTACTTGTTTTGACTAGTCAACATCCAAGTCAGCGACCAGTCGTTCGCCACATCATCATGTCCCATAGAACCCCACTCTAGCTTCTCACTCATCTCTCCCTCCCGCACCACATAAACATCATCACAATGGTAGGGTTTGTTTGTTGTCCGTGGAACTTCCCGGATTCCAACTAACAACATGGATGAAACATTTCGTGAAACACATTGCAAGCCAAAATAAGTTCCAATACAATATAGTAAGAAGTACAGTTTCATGCTTACACCACAATCCACAAAAGAAGGGAGAATTCTCTGAATTCCTCTCATGTAGCAACGTCATCTTTAGTGATCATCTCTTCCCATGTCACTCTGAGATCATCTTCAGTGTCAGATCGATCATTATCTTCGTTTGTATACACACAATATGGTTGGCATGGAATTCATCTCTTCCCGGCATCACTTCAACTAGAAGTTGGCGCCCCTCATGTGCATCCATTTGTGTGCTTGTTTTTCCTCAAAGGGAATACATTCACATTTCATGTCATGATAATTAGCGATTCACAAATACCATAACAGAAACCCAATGGACATAATTAGTTTTTCAGGTGAGTCTATGGATAGAGTTGTGACTGCGTGAGCACGAAGGCACAACGAAGCCCACAAAAGCTTGTGTCTAGGGAAAGTCCCACAACCCATCATATTTATCAACCATGGTGAATTGAATGACTAAACAATTGATGTTCATACTCTTATATTCTTATTTAGTGCAACTAAACATCACAAACCACAAGGTTAACTGGAATATTATTATCTAGCTCTCGATAAAATATAAATGGTCATTAGCTGGTGCTAAAGTTAGGTTGTCGATTAGTATCAAGAAGAATAAAAGTAAGGTAGTTTCATTTCTGATGAAGTCAAATACAAAAATAGGAAACGAAATATTCTTGGTTATGCCGTTGATTTCATGAAACAATGGTCAAGCAACTCCATGCAAAGTTGGCACATTAGGTACCATATATAACGGAGCAAAATGTGGATAAACATGTCCTCGCAGCACCATTGACTAAATCATTTCTCTTGGATCCTATCTTTATTAATCCAGGTTATATAACTTCCTAAGCACCATATGTCTAATGAACCATTCAGAACACACATGCCTTTAAACTAGAAAAAAGAGGAGAGTTAATTGTTGTCTACTTAGACTAGTGTTTCAACTTTTCATTTAGAGTGTGTACAACAAGAATAATAGGTTGCTACCATTCCACTATGAACCATATCTATTAGTCAGATGGTGCACTACACGAAAACATGGCAATTGTCTAAATTATGTGGTCAATTATTATTGAGGCATGTAGATACTGTGCTAAGTTATGAAAGTGGGAAGAATAGGAAAACATACAAAAATTGTCAACACATGATATATATATATATTAATCCAGGTTATATAACTTCCTAAGCACCATATGTCTAATGAACCATTCAGAACACACATGCCTTTAAACTAGAAAAAAGAGGAGAGTTAATTGTTGTCTACTTAGACTAGTGTTTCAACTTTTCATTTAGAGTGTGTACAACAAGAATAATAGGTTGCTACCATTCCACTATGAACCATATCTATTAGTCAGATGGTGCACTACACGAAAACATGGCAATTGTCTAAATTATGTGGTCAATTATTATTGAGGCATGTAGATACTGTGCTAAGTTATGAAAGTGGGAAGAATAGGAAAACATACAAAAATTGTCAACACATGATATATATATATATATCATGTGTTGACAATTATGTTCATCCCCTTCATTTTTATGAGCTTTTAGACAATCCAATTTCATGTGAGGTTGCTTCCATGTTGACTGCATTTTTTCAATTGCTTAAAGGAGATGATCCTTTCACTTTCTAGGTAAAATCAAGCACATAAATTATCACGTGAACACATTTCCCCAATTCTCTCTAGTAATAATCTCAGGTAACCTATGCTTAGAGTATATACTTCCTCCATGTTCAAAACTAACAAAAAAAATATTTAGGCATGTCCATGAAGAGACTAAGTTGTTTTCGTACAATAATAAGTGTGAAACAATAGATCCTCTAATAGACATTTGTTCAACTCTAAATAAAACAAATTCTTTTTGTACAAAATCATGAGCAACATAACTTTCTAGGTCATCGCTTACTGGTAAACAAAGCTGGTGTTTTTTTACTGTACACAGTAGGGAAAATCCCCACTGTAATTGTTTTAAATAAAAAGGCCCCAAATGGCAGGTCTTACAGGATTGAGGTAAGCCAACAGAACAAAAAAGGACCTGAAAGAAAATAAAATAAAAGATAGCTAAAAAGGCTAAACAAAGAGAAAGATAAAAACATAAGAAAAGAAAAAACCAAGAAAATTACAACACAGAGTCCAACCATGATTGATACAGGGTGGAGTATTTTTTTCTTCATTCTAAATTTTAACAAATTGAGCTCCGTGAAGTAGGTGTCCTTCCATCTTTGAAATGAGGGGGAATTTGCTGGAATATTCAGTTGTTTCTTGTTATCCAGATGGCCCAAGAAGCCGGAATGATGATGTCCATAGCAAAAGGCAATGCCAGACTCTGCTTCATATCTTCAATGGTCTGTAAAACTGACAGAGCTACATTTCTATTGGGGCAAACAAAGTTCCAACAAAAAGCAGCAAAAGGGCATCCCCAGAATAGGTGAAATAATGTTTCTTCCTGTTGACAATCCATCACAACACAATTGTATGTGTCTAAATGAAATGTTTTTCTTCTGAGTAGGTTTCTTGTGTTTACTTTATCATGGAGCATCATCCATAAAAAACTTTGTGCTTGTGTTGACATGATGTGTTCCAAACCCATTGAAAGTGAGGTGGTAAAATTTTAACTCCAATCATGCAGTTATATGCTTTTGAAGAAGAGAAATTAGCAGACCCCCATAAATAGCCCCAAGTATCATTACAATCCCTCTATTCAGATGATCTAACCTCCTCACAAATGAGCTCAAGTTGCTAGAATTCCTCATAAGCTTTTCTAGACAGGGGTAGGTGAAACAGGTCTTCCAAATATTCCAAAAGTTGATAGCTTCCTGAACTGATAATAGAGTATTCTTTGTAAAACAGAATACGTGAGGCATGCCTTGAAATAGACATGTAGAGTGCCATTGATCATTCCAGAATAGAGCAAATTTCCCATCACGAATATTGCATATGGCCACGGATTTGAATAAGTCAAGCAGTTTCAAATTTGCCTTCCACTAGAAAGAACCAACCATGTTCTGAACAGGCAACATGCCATTACTGTAATAAGTTTCCCAAATCAAATTTACCCATGGAATGCTGTGTCTGTTAAGAATTTGTACAAGTTTTTCAGAAAAAGTGCTAGTGTTGTTTTAGATAATTATATAAATAATAGAAGTTTCAAAGCGGTACACAATTGTAGTATGAAGACAACATTAGGATAGAGATATACACTAAAAATTTAGACGAGGAGAAAGGAAATTAACAACCTCTCAGACAGCGAAACAACATGTTGATTATCATCACCTTGTAGTGCATTTGCCAAGTCACCTCTCTGCATCAATAATAGAAATTGTACCTTAGTACACCTGCCAGAAAAATGAGCTATTTGTTTTTAAGTTAATTGATCTGTTAATTTTTG
This sequence comes from Aegilops tauschii subsp. strangulata, assembly GCF_002575655.3. Classification (NCBI taxonomy): domain Eukaryota; kingdom Viridiplantae; phylum Streptophyta; class Magnoliopsida; order Poales; family Poaceae; genus Aegilops; species Aegilops tauschii. The sequence continues at coordinate 645,921,932 of NC_053041.3, read as the reverse complement.
CAATAGCTTCACTAAAAAAAAGACACATCCGTGAAATTTTGGGCCGAACGAATTTTTTTTCTGTCATACATATGACACTTCTATGACGATAATTGTGACAAAACCCGGTATCATCATAGATGTGGTGGGCTCCTACTTCTATGACAAAAAATCATGACAGAAAATGGGCTTTTCGTCCTGGGCGGGCCGGAGACGCAGCTGCATGACATTCTTTGGGCCGTCCATGACGGAAAAAACCGTGGTAGAAGCGAGGGGGAGGAAAATTTCGGGGAGTTCCCGGTTACGGTGGGAGGTCGGGGGCCGAGCGATGCGCGTTTCTCTCATACACGTACGCGCGTATGTGCGAGGCGTTGGCTCTAACTGAACCCGAGCGAGGCGTTGGGCTCTAACTGAACCCGAGCGATTGCACTGCAGGCTACGCGTTACTGAACCAGAGCGATCGATCGATGGCTGTTAACTGAACCCGATCGAGCGATTCCTTCGCTACTGCTGCAAACTGAAGCCGATCGATTGGATGAATAGTGAGCGTTGCGGGGGGGGGGGGGTTGGATGAACAGTGAGCGGTGGCGTTGCCTCTGGATGAACAGGACCCCGTGGGGTGGAGGGTTGGATGAATAGTAGATGGTGGAGGGGTGGTTGAACAGGACCCCGTGGTGTGGAGGGCTGGATGAACAGTAGACGATGGAGGGGTGCCCGTGGAGGGGTGGTTGAACAGTAGCCGGTGGAGTAGCGTGCGGTAGAGGCTGGATGAACAGGAGCCCGTGGAGGCTGGAGGAGGTCGACGGTAGCCCGTGGAGGCTGGAGGAGGTTGACGGTGGAGATGAAGAGTATCCCGTGGAGTCCCGTTTTGCGGTACACCATACCCCTCCCGATGAACAGGACCCCCGTTTCGACCGTAGGAGGTCTGTTTCGTCCTTTTTTGCGGTACGCCACACCCCTCCCGATCAACAGGACCCCCGTTTCGACCTTAGGAGGTCCGTTTCGTCCGTTTTGCGGTACGCCACACCCGTCCCGATCAACAGGACCCCCGTTTCGACCGTAGGAGGTCCGTTTCCTCCGTTTTGCGGTAAGCCACACCACTCCCGATCAACAGGACCCCTGTTTCGACCATAGGAGGTCCGTTTCCTCCGTTTTGCGGTACGCCACACCCCTCCCGATCAACAGGATCCCGTTCCGAACGTAGGAGGTCCGTTTCCTCCGTTTTGCGGTACGCCAGGCCTCGTTTCCATCGCCTGTTCCGTCCAAGCCCTCCCGATGAACACGACCACGCATTCCGTTCCGACCCAGCCGGTTGGCTCCCACGCGTTCCGTTCCGACCCAGCCGGTTGGCTCCCACGCGTTCCGTTGCCTCCCGATGAACACGACGCATTCCGTTGCCTCCCCATGAACACAACGCATTCCGTTGCCTCCCCATGAACACGACGACGACGCTGTTTCTCCGTTCCGACCCAGCCATGTACACGAGCCCTGGCCATACGTATGCGCGAGTAGGCGTTCGAGACCCCGCCCGTATGTACACATACGTGGCCGTATTTTCTTTCTTGCACCCTGGCCGCTGTACGTACGTGTACATGCTACTTGCGCGCCTCTACTACGACACGTGCGCGCCTCTACATCGACCAGTATGTACGTACACGTTCGCGACCAGAATGACAACGCTACGTACGCTTCGACCAGGTGGGTTCCGACTGTCAGGCACTTCCTTGCCTGCGAAGATGTAGCTGGTGGGTCCCAGCAGTCAGGGGGGCAATTCGTTTTTTTTGCCCGGACGCACTTCCTTGCGTGCGAAGATGTAGCCGGCGGGTCCCAGCAGTCAGGGGGGCGAATCGTTTTTTTTGCCCGGACGCACTTCCTTGCGTGCGAAGGTGTAGCTGGTGGGTCCCAGCAGTCAGGGGGGTGAATCGTTTTTTTTGCCCGGACGCACTTCCTTGCGTGCGAAGATGAAGCTGGTGGGTCCCAGCAGTCAGGGGGAAACGTTTTTTCCGTGAAATACAGTGGCCCGTCCGGTGGGTCCCAGCTGTCAGGTGGAGGAATCATTATTTTCCGCGTAATAAGGAGGCACTTCCTTGCTGCGGCCATGGACCCAGCTGTCAGCCTCTCCATGTACAGTCCACGTCCGATGGAAGTCGTTCCTTGACCACGTTGACCAGGCCGCGCCGAGAGCACCACGGCGTTGGACGACGGCGAGGCCTAGGAAGGGGACGACGCGGAGCCGGGGAAGACGCGGCAGTGGAAGCCCGCGCGGAGAGGAGTACGAGGGTTCACTGGTTCGGCTGCGGTGTGAGGCTGCCGTCGCCGCAGGGCCTGGCCAGCGGTGGGAATAGTAGGGGGCGGTGAGGCCTCCGCGGAAGCATAGCCGGCCACGGGAGGCAGTGTAGGGGAACACAGCAGAAAACAAAAATTTTCTGACCTACACACCAGCCCAGGACCACTATGGAGACTGCATACAAGGTTTGATCTTTTTCGTTACCAACTCGTAGCGCAACGGGAAGTAGAGTCGATGACGATCGGCGGTGCAGATCCCCGCAGCTAGGATTTACAACCTCCCAACCGCGAGGATGTATACCCTCATCTGCTCCTCAGACAGCCCTCCGGGAGGCGGTCGAACAGTCCCCCGGACGGTGTCGCAGACAGCCCTTCGGGAGGACCTTCGAAACTCGAACGGTCACTCGGACAGCCCTTCGGGAGGACCTTCAAAACTCGGACGGTCACACGGACAGCCCTTCGGGAGGCACTCACGAACTAAGACCGAAACTACGATCTCTCTACAGAGTTGCACACATACGGTGTCATCTATCCGGCAGGGCTTCGCCGTCCAGAACTAGTTCCCACCGGAACCCAGACAGCCTTTCGGCTCTACGAAACTATTTCGCTGGGAGGGAGAGAGAAGCCAGATCATGCATGGCACTTGTATGTGAGAAGGGATCATCCTTTAGGCAGCCCCCTCCACCCCTATTTATAGGCCAAGCCCAAGGGTGGCTTCTCCAAGAAGCCAAGGGGGGAAATACCACAAAGGCCCTCAAGGTGGCTTCTCCAAGAAGCCAAGCAAAAAGCACTTTCACTATTCATGACGACATTTTTCAGCGTCCGTTCGAACTGAAAATATTTATGTGGGCTCAGAACATTTCCAGTACCCACTAAAATAATTTTCAATGCGTTCTGAAACAATTTCGGTTTAGTGATTTTCATCTGCGAAAAGCAAACAAGAATGCGTTTTCACTATTCATGAAGACAATTTTTCGCGTCCACTAAATTCGAAAATATTTCTGTGGGTCTTAGAATAATTCCAGTACCCACTAAAATGATTTTGGATTCATTCTGAAACAATTTCAGATTAGTGAATTTCATCTACGAAAAACAGCCAAAGCGGTACCGGCAGCTCCGAAACATTTTCGTTTTTATTTCTGAAAATTCCAAAAAGTTTCCAGAATGATTCTGGCACCCTCCAAGAATTATCAGGCATGTGCCGAAACCATTTTGACTTAATGGCATACCCTGAAACAACTTTTTCGGTTTCACCGAAACTCATCCGGTGACCTCTCTCTGCGGAACTTTTCCGCTGTCCGAAACTTTTCGGTGTCCGAAACTTTTTCGGTGATTTTCTCTCAGACTCCTTGTCTAGTATTCAGCAGATAGATGACCCTTAAGAGTGTGACCCTATAGGTTCGGTGAAGTATAGACATGACCCGGAACCCCTTCCGATCAATGATCAACATCGGAGCCGTGGACACCCATATTGACCCCTATACCCACACGAATGAATATTTGAGTGAACCTCCAGTTGCAGTGAGCTATTCCTATTGCTTCGCGATATGTTACAAATATCCGAGGTGAGACATGTTAGCATTCCCGTGGATCAACAACTTGTCCACTATGCTAGTTACCTCGTTACCGGTATTGTTCTCTTTTCTCGTTATCGTGTTCCGGCATCCCCGTGATCAAATCACAAAGTGTCTGGCCAGACGATGATGGATACCGTAACACCGAGAGGGCCCGGGTATATCTCTCCATCGTCGGAGGAGAAAATCCCAATCTCGAGCTATCGAGTTACTTAACACTTTCCCATGAACCCGTAAGCCGCCGTAATAACCATCCAGTTACGGATGACGTTTAACAAACCCTAAAGTTCATGAAGCAAGCATGAAGAAACTTGATACTCTCATGGTCTAAGGAATTATGCAAACATTAACTATCTCTGTGTTATAAACCATTAACTTGTGACGAATGTATCTCATAGCATAACATCAATTCGGGTCGATTCAACACAAATGTCCTTCCTGACATTGTGCCCTCAAAGTTGCTTGGCATAGACATGCCCATGATTGGGAAAACACAATCATCCTGCAACACTTGAGCTAGTCTTGGAGGCACGACTAGGAATACAATTTATCGTTTATTATTCCACACGTGCATATGGGTTCTCCCCAGAACCTTTATGGATATACGGGCTCGGGAACCACAGCAGTTATAGCATGGAACATAAACATAATATGAACTCGGAGATAAATAATATCATTTATTATTGCCTCTAGGGCATATCTCCTACAGACTCCCACTTGCACTAGACTCAATAATCTAGTTAATGCTAATGCACTTTACACCTATGGCATACTGGTGTAAAAAATGCTTCGCATGTGGTATAGCCTGATGTCCATCGGATCTGACAACTTCAGCTCCATGTGTATCTCTGCATATCCTCACATTTTCATGCTTTCACAAAATTCATATTTTGTGTGGACTTGGCTTTGTATATATGTGAATCATTGGTCGAAACCTGATTCCTCAGACTGAGTTATGGAGCACCTATCTGCAATAGTGTCCATTGACCAAAGCCTTCTTGGAACCATACTAAGTTCATGAATGAACTATATGATTCAACATCTTTGTCTTTGTCGCTTCTAAAGCGGCAACATACTTCGCCTCTGTTATAGAATTCGCCACAGTAACTTGTTTGGAACAATTTCCAACTAATGTGCCACCATATTGTGTATTACACAAAACCCTTAACTTAAATCAAAAATCGCATGGAGAAAAGATGAAGACTGTATCGATGTAACATTTTACAACGAACTCTTCATGATCTCCGCTTGCAAGAAAACATATCATCAGTACTTACTCTAGTACTCAATGACATCTTTCACTGTTGTCCCATGATCAGTAATTTGATCACTTTGGTATCCATACTCGCAACACCTTGGGAGTATCGGACATATCTGGTTGTTTTACATACCATGGAATACATGATTAATCCAAACACAAGAGTGTGTGGAATCTCCATCATGTATTTTACTCGTCAGTGTTTTGGGACACCGAGTCTTGCAAAAACTCTTTCCATGTGACTTCGGCAAGAATCACTCCTTGGCGTTTTAAATGCTAAAAGGTTTTAGCATCTTGTCAATATGTATTCATTGCTTAGCCCCATTAGGTAAATCTATCTCCATAGATCATCATGCCTAATATTGAGGCTATTTAGCCTAAGCACTTCATCGAAAAACTATTTTCAAATGAAGTCCTAATTCGTGTCAAGAAATTTATTTCCAATTACCAATGTGCCAAGCACATAAGGTTTTTAGAAATATTATTACGCTCCCACTTACTTTCTTGAACTACAAGCATCTTCGTTACCCATTGATGAAGTCAAACCCCTTTGACCATTTCATCAAAGCACGAAGATTCCAACTCCATTTTGCTCTCTTCTGTCCATCGCTGGAACTCTGAAGTTTGCACCCTTACTAGCATCCTCTGGATAGACAAAATGCCTTGGACTGTAACACATGCAAGTCCTTGGTTTCATTTCCATCAGATGGAAATCCTATTGTCATCCATGTTTCATATCTCATGATTGAAATATGTATTAATTGCTAGTTCAACCCGAACCGACTTTAAGCATCGCTACGATGAAAACAACCTCATCGTAGTCAACTCTTGAACTTGTTATTTCAACAAGTCGAGCTTTATGGATAAAACATTTTTATCCGTATCAGTTTTAAGTTCCATAAATATTCGTTAGACTCTAAGTCTTCCGAAAGGTGTATCAAGGTTTTAATCTTGAATCACTTATATGGAAACTAACTCGGGTTGTATTGGCATATAGCCAATTCTGGAGTCAGGGCCCATCAACGCTTCCTTGTGTATCGTAGGTATAATGTTGTCTAACAACAATATCTCGTTTGCGCACCTGAGAGGTTTGCACGAGCCTTGCCTACGTGGTTCAGCTGCAAGTTCGACCGAAGTTCATACATTTTATTGTAGAGACTTCCGTATCAGTCGCAGTAGGAAACTCTGGAATTACTTCCAAGGTCTCTTTCCTTTGATCTGATGACGAAGATACTGTTTATCTCGTCGAGTTGCACTATTCTCCCACTCACCTTTTGAAAGAACCATTCTCTTTAAAAGCACACCGTTTCGCGGCAAAACTATTTGCCTCGGTATAGTGAGGGAGGAATACCCAACATTTTGGTATAACCTACAAAGTAGCACTTGTCTGATTTGGAATAGGTTTGTAACCTTTTACACAAGCCCCATATTCCAAATGTTAAGAAAAGATATAACATGGTTGGGCGTACCATACCATGGCTTCATTTCAACAGACCCGATGTAGCTCTTTTCAGTGTAAAAGCCGCAGTCTCTAAAGCATCACTTTAAAAAGGATAATGGCAAATTTATTTATGTCATCTTTGACCTTACCATGTCATAAATGGTTAGATTACATCTCCACGGACTTTTCACTTGCAGTGGTGTTCCGGGAGGTGCAAGTTATGAAACCCCTTTCACAACTCATGAGACATTCGCTAAACATGTAACTCAAATATTCCTTTGTGCAATCAAATTGCAGAAACATAATTTTCTTGTTACAATAACTTCTACTTCATTTTTGAAAACCTTTCGAATGATTTCAAAAGATCCATACTTACGTCTCATCAAGCAAATATCCATATATCTACTTGAGTCATTTATGAAGATATATAAATCCACTACTTGCAACAACATTTATTGAACTACACACATCAAAATGTATGATCACCAATAAGTTTGTTGCTCGTTCCTTATGGCCTGTGAACGGTATTTCAGTCACTTCACTTTTCAGAGGAAAGTTGCAAGTGTCAGATGATTCAAAATCAAAAAGACTTCAAAATCCATCATAATGGAATTTTCCATGCGGGTTCTCCAATGTGACCAAATGTAGTGCCACACTTGTGTGGTATTCTTTTAGTCTTGCGACATTTAGCGTCAGTGTTATGGATGTATCATATTACCATCAATATTCATAACATACGTCCCATCGATGATGGAAGTATGGCCCTTATGTTATTCATAATACTTAACAACAATTGTTGTTTTTATGAACAACTCTTTTGCAACAAACATTGTGCAATGGGCTAGAGTGTATGAAACTCTAAAATGAATTATGAAAGTAAACCCAGAGGTATTGTATTATTATCAATATTCATAACATACATCTCATTCATAATGAAAGTATGGCCCTTGTGTTATTCATAACATCGAACATAAAAAGTTCTCTTATGAACAACCTTCTTGCAAGATACCTTATGCAATGGGATAGAGTTTGTAAAACTCTAAATGAATTATGAAAATAAATACAGACGGCAATACACTGATGGAAGGTATAGTAACATTTACTATGTTCCCTGTGTATACCTTAACCTCATTTCTAGCTAGTCTTTCAGGCCATAGTAGTTCTTACATCGAGTTGCAACAGAATGCAATCGAGCGGGCATTTTTGTGATGAACTCACAATACCCAAGAATTAGTGATTAACATGTTTAACCATAATTCGCAAGAACTATATCTTTGACCAGCCTTATATACATCAAAAACTTGTATGACATTCATACATGAGCTGGATATTCCAGTCTTCTTTCCTTTTGCCTTTATACTTCTAGCAGTTTAACTTTTAGTATTTCTCCTACTCTCAGAAGAAGCACCCAACTTAAGAGTGGCATTAGCCCCGGACTTCCTAGGCGTGTAAGTCATACTAACACCCTTTGGACACTTCCTTTCTCTTTAAGTTGTTGTTTTATTCACCTTTCATTATATGACAGGCGTTCTTCTGGATCCCTTTCCCAACAGTCAAATGCATAGTAAACACTTTTACTAATACTTGCAAACAAACATTGCTTTGTTTGTATCTGAAAATAATTTTCAGTTCCATGAATATCATATAACTATCCCAACTTTCGAAGTTTGGGTTTCATGGAAGCAAACATATTCCACTTGACCATAACAGAATTCTAGCTTTTGGATCGAAGGACGAGAGTCACATGATCCATAGCATTAGCGGGAGGATACGGAAAGCATGCGATAGGACAAAGTCCTTCTCGGCACTTTTGAGGACAATCCTCATATTACGTTACCAATCGTAAAGTTTTAACCAGATATTTAACAGCTATTCAATTTTAATAGGGAAGGTGGAAATGCGAGCCATTATTCTACAACTATTATGCAAGAAACACTTAGACAGTGTTCATATTTAATTGCACTGAGAATTAAACATGTTAATTCAACAGTGCGCTCCCACTCAAATCAATATCTCTCATAATTGATTTAGAGTGATTCAAGATCCATATTTCTATTCGATGCCATTGACGGGTTCATCACTGATGACACGAATTTCAATCGGTAGGCCAACTTGCCGATCACATCTCTATGTGATTCTTGTTCATCTTTCGATGGGCGTGTTCCGAGCTCAGGACTCTCCTGCCTGAATGTCAAAGACAACCAAGTGATCTTGCTGCGAGGTCTGACCTCACCCGCCTCATTCCTCTCGATTCGTTCGTGCTCATGTGTACATGGCGCACCCCAAAAAGATACGAATTTCAGATGGTGCTACACTTGGGTGAACACTATACTTTGATATTTTAATGAGAGATCACCCTAATAAAAAGCGACTACCGCGCAATCAAGAAGGGTGCATCATAAGGGATAAACATCTCAGGCAATTCATAATAGCATGATATGGTATAGCCCTTTCTGACGGAGAAGTATTTCATTTCTTCGTCTCCGGCATTCGCGTCGGTGTTCACCTTCGCGAAGATTGCCACCACCTTGTCGATGCACCAGATAATATTGCTATCTCTATAGCTAACAAAATAATGCATTACAACAAGGTTGACACGCAGGTCATTAAAGTGCAATCATATGGCTCCAGCCATCATGCTGAATCATGACACGCAGGTCATGTTAATCAAATTACATCATATAGTCATCTCATACATAATCGAATTAGTATGAGCACTGCTATACCACATCACATGCACATCCTGCAAAACCAAGTTAGACGCCTCTAATCGGTTTATGCAAAATTTATTTTACGTGGCTTCTAAGGTTTTGACTTAAACCGCAGCTACCAACATTTTATCATCAAGTATGATTATTCAGGTTGCTAGATTAACATCTCGGGGTGTATGAAACACGGGATAATTAAATCTCGAGCCCCATACTAAACTTCGTCATACACATGACCCCCGTGTAGATCATATCTGCAATGCCCTTTCATCTGCGAATTTCATCTTTCTTTTGACTATGGCAGAACCCAAAGAACTGATAGCACTTCCATGATCAATCAGGATCACGGATTGCCAGAACTTTGTCAAATTCCACCATGCTGTCTCGAGATTGAGCAAACGCAAATTCTAGGGAAGCAACAAGAACCTCTGGTAACAGATTTCATCTGTCACCCGCATAAATAATTTTTAGCAATAGATCTCATCTACTACCTAATTATATTGTGCAATACCCATACATCTCCATGTATTCTAGATCGAAACCTGCATCTACGCATAGCACGGCTCTTGATGCCACTGTAGGGGAACGCAGCAGAAAACAAAAATTTTCTGACCTACGCACCAGCCCAGGACCACTATGGAGACTGCATACAAGGTTTGATCTTTTTCGTTACCGACTCGTAGCGCAGCGGGAAGTAGAGTCGATGACGATCGGCGGTGCAGATCCCCGCAGCTAGGATTTACAACCTCCCAACCACGAGGATGTATACCCTCATCTGCTCCTCAGACAGCCCTCCGGGAGGCGGTCGAACAGCCCTCCGGGAGGCGGTCGAACAGTCCCCCAGACGGTGTCGCGGACAGCCCTTCGGGAGGACCTTCGAAACTCGAACGGTCACTCGGACAGCCCTTCGGGAGGACCTTCGAAACTCGAACGGTCACTCGGACAGCCCTTCGGGAGGACCTTCAAAACTCGGACGGTCACACGGACAGCCCTTCGGGAGGCACTCACGAACTAAGACCGAAACTACGATCTCTCTACAGAGTTGCACACATACGGTGTCATCTATCCGGCAGGGCTTCGCCGTCCAGAACTAGTTCCCACCGGAACCCAGACAGCCTTTCGGCTCTACAAAACTATTTCGCTGGGAGGGAGAGAGAAGCCAGATCATGCATGGCACTTGTATGTGAGAAGGGATCATCCTTTAGGCAGCCCCCTCCACCCCTATTTATAGGCCAATCCCAAGGGTGGCTTCTCCAAGAAGCCAAGGGGGGAAATACCAAAAAGGCCCTCAAGGTGGCTTCTCCAAGAAGCCAAGCAAAAAGCACTTTCACTATTCATGACGACATTTTTCAGCGTCCGTTCGAACTGAAAATATTTATGTGGGCTCAGAACATTTCCAGTACCCACTAAAATAATTTTCAATGCGTTCCAAAACAATTTCGGTTTAGTGATTTTCATCTGCGAAAAGCAAACAAGAATGCGTTTTCACTATTCATGAAGACAATTTTTCGCGTCCACTAAATCCGAAAATATTTCTGTGGGTCTTAGAATAATTCCAGTACCCACTAAAATGATTTTGGATTCGTTCTGAAACAATTTCAGATTAGTGAATTTCATCTGCGAAAAAAAACCAAAGCGGTACCGGCACCTCCGAAACATTTTCGGTTTTTATTTATGAAAATTCCAAAAAGTTTCCAGAATGATTCTGGCACCCTCCAAGAATTATCAGGCATGTGCCAAAACCATTTTGACTTAATGGCATACCCCGAAACAACTTTTTCGGTTTCACCGAAACTCATCCGGTGACCTCTCTCTGCGGAACTTTTCCGCTGTCCGAAACTTTTCGGTGTCCGAAACTTTTTCGGTGATTTTCTCTCAGACTCCTTGTCTAGTATTCAGCAGATAGATGACCCTTAAGCGTGTGACCCTATAGGTTCGGTGAAGTATAGACATGACCCGGAACCCCTTCCGATCAATGATCAACATCGGAGCCGTGGACACCCATATTGACCCCTATACCCACACGAATGAATATTCGAGTGAACCTCCAGTTGCAGTGAGCTATTCCTGTTGCTTCGCGATATGTTACAAATACCCGAGGTGAGACATGTTGGCATTCCCGTGGATCAACAACTTGTCCACTATGCTAGTTACCTCGTTACCGGTATTGTTCTCTTTTCTCGTTATCGTGTTCCGGCATCCCCGTGATCAAATCACAAAGTGTCTGGCCAGACGATGATGGATACCGTAACACCGAGAGGGCCCGAGTATATCTCTCCATCGTCGGAGGAGCAAATCCTAATCTCGAGCTATCGAGTTAATCTACACTTTCCCATGAACCCGTAAGCCGCCGTAATAGCCATCCAGTTACGGATGACGTTTAACAAACCCCAAAGTTCATGAAGCAAGCATGAAGAACTCGATACTCTCATGGTCTAAGGAATTATGCAAACATTAACTATCTCTGTGTTATAAACCATTAACTTGTGATGAATGTATCTCATAGCATAACATCAATTCGGGTCGATTCAACACAAATGTCCTTCCTGACATTGTGCCCTCAAAGTTGCTTGGCATAGACATGCCCATGATTGGGAAAACATAATCATCATGCAACACTTGAGCTAGTCTTAGAGGCACGACTAGGAATACAATTTATCGTTTATTATTCCACACGTGCATATGGGTTCTCCCCAGAGCCTTTATGGATATACGGGCTCGGGAACCACAATAGTTATAGCATGGAACATAAACATAATATGAACTCGGAGATAAATAATATCATTTATTATTGCCTCTAGGGCATATCTCCTAAAGGCAGGAGCATGCGGCACGACTGGCGCTGCTTTGGGCGGCTGGAGCAAGAAGACCAGAGGTTGAAGAAGCACTACGGCCGTTGGATGGACATTGTACGGTCACTGGAGCTAGAATCGTTCATATTGACTAAGTTGACAAAGCCCTCCGTCCCCGTCAACTTAGTTGGCCCACAAGTCATCCTCCCACTATGGTGGGTCCCAGCTAGCAGGGGGTATTCATTTTTTTGTGCGTAATAAGGAGGCACTTCCTTGCGTGCGAAGATATAGCTGGTGGGTCTGACATGTCAGTGGGGGGAACATTTTTTTGCGAAATACAGAGGCCCTTCCGGTGGGTCCCAGCTGTCAGGTGGAGGAATCATTATTTTGCGCGTACAGTCCACGATCGATGGATGTCGTTCGTTGACCACGTTGACCAGGCCGCGCCGAGAGCACCATGGCGGTGGACGACGGCGAGGCCTAGGAAGGGAACGACACGGAGCCGGGGAAGACTCGGCAATGGTTGCCCACGCGGTGGGGAGTACGAGGGTTTACTGGTCCGGCTGCCGTCGCCGGAAAATAACAGGAGGTGTGGGTGAGTAGAGGAATGGCCTGGCCAGCAATGAAGTAGGGTGGGGCGGTGCGGCCTGTGCGGCAGCACAGCCGGCCACGGGAGGCGGGAGCAGGCAGTCCCACCGGAGCTGGTTTGGGCGGCTGGAGCAAGAAGATCAGATATTGAAGAAGCAGCACGGCCGTTGGATTAACATCCAACGGTCACTACTGCTAGAATCGTTTGTGGACTAAGTTGACAAAGCCAAAGTACACGTCAACCTAGTAGACCCACAAGTCAGCCTCCAAATCTGTCCCAAACAGCATACAGCCCAAAATTTCTAGCCAGATTCAAATTAATTTTAAATCTAAATATACCTTAATTTAAATTCAATGAAATTTTACCCGCACAAAAACAATGAAATTTAAAATATCAAAATCCGAAAGAAAACAGTATTTTGGAACTAATTGCCTGTTTGCTGTATTTTTCATTTTACAGCCCATTTATTATTACTTATAGCCCATTTCTTATTACTTATAGCCCATTTTCTGGGCAAAATGCATCCCTCCTCGTCTTGAAAGATTTCCGGCCCAGCAGGGCATAGAAAAGCAAGTAGGCCTACGTTGGTTATTCTATAAAAAACAAAATAGCTGGCTAGCCATTTTCAGAAAGGAAAGAAACAAACTGGGCTGGTCATGTGCTAAACATATGAAATAAAAGCCTGGGCTAGACGGGCCAAGGGTCCCGCACAACCCAGTTGATACCCTTCTCCGTCCCGAAAAAACAAAATTACTGCGCGCGCTGCTGGGTCCCTACTGTCATCCTCACCATGTACAGTCATCTCCTTATTCCTCTCGGTTGTTGACCATGTTGACAACACCGGAGGGCGGCGCCGCGGCGAGCGAACCAAGGCGGAGGACGATGGTGAGGCCTCAGACGGGAACGAACAGGAGCGGGGGAAGATCACATCCAGCCGTGGGAGGCGGGAGTAGGCGGTCCCGCCGGCGCTGGTTTGGCTTTGGCGGCTCGAGGAAGAAGAGACTGAAGAAACGCGACAGACGTTGAATGTCAATCCAACGGTCAAGGTTGGCACAATCGTTTGTTGACTAAGCGGACACCAAGTAGCATACTTTTTTATATATAGGAAGAAAACTGCGAGGAAAATGCGTTCGTCTGCCGTCCTCCTCACAGGGAACGTTCGCCACATAAGTGACTAGCACCCTTGGTTTTCAACCGAGAGGTCTTGGGTTCGAGTCCCAGGAACTCTCAATTTTGTCCTCCTTCCTTCCTCGCAAAAAAAGGGAAAGAAAATCAAAGACTTGGGAAGTCATACAGAACAAGCTAGTGTACCAGTAAAGAGACGTTGCTGAGTTTTAGAAAAAGAAAGACGTGCTCCTGTAGCTGGTTCGAAACCAAACCTAGACTATGACTATATATGGTGCTATGCTACTCTGCAAGTAATGAAACTGACATATCCAACGTTCGCTCCTCCTCTTCTCTACTTACTCTGCCTAGCATCAGAAGCTCTGGCCGCAGCAACCATGTCCGCTGGCTGCTCGTCCACCTGCTCTTCAGCAGGCAACAACCAGATATGCGCCAAGTCGCCACCCGTACCATCGCCTGTGGGTCTCATCACACCCCCGCCGGCACGCGCACCGCAGCCGATTGCTCATCGCAAGCCGCTGCCGTTGGTGTGGTGCCACTGCTGCAAATCACGCAGAGTCATCCGTCGCGTCTCAACCACAATCCGCAACCCTGGCCGAGTCTTCTACAAATGCCCGAATCATGGGGTAATAATACGTTTAAGTGTTGTTCTGCTGCTTTCAGTTGCTGATTTTTTTAATAGTTTGGTTGATGATCTTCCAATTTGATTCGTGCAGAAAAGGGAAGATTCGTGTGATTTGTATTTCTGGGAAGTTGCTGATGTGGGGGAATGCAACTACGCTGATTATTTGGTTAGCCGAGGAATCCCAATACCAGCAGGTTGGGGTGTTGGACAAGTAACTGAAGGAACGACAGAAGAGGAAGATGCAGAGCAGAAGGTTAAAGATGCAGTTCCTCTGATCACGGCCAAGCAACAGCTGCTGAACGGCCTTGACAGCAATGAGGAGATGAAAGAGCTTGTGAAGATAACGGGCAAAATCGATGTGCTCTGTAGGATGATTGTCTCTTTATTTGCAGTGTATGTAGCACTCGTGATGTATTCAGTGGCTACGACATGAGCACTTTGCTGAAACTAGTAATGAATGAAACCTGTGTAGCAGGCTGGGCGTAGTGTTGTGAACATCTAATGATTTCTATTAACAGAAATCAGGGGGTATCCCCTTTTGCTCATATAAATAAATAAATAGCAGAGGCCCTATCGGGTCAGCTTTGTTCTCATTCGAAGACGTCGAGAAAATTGTAGTCCAACAGCAAACTATGTCATCAAATTCAAGTTTCACAGCCAAATATGAGTACAACTAAACAACAATGTCATCATGTTTTAGTTGTCATACAATCACCAAACACAAATCAGCATACATAACAAGTGATGTTCTCACAGCAAAATACTGAACAACATGTTCATCAGGTTTCAGTTGTCATAGCAAACACAATTTCACATAGTAGATAAAAAAACGTCTTCTGACAGGCAAATACGACAAAAGCAATGTAATCATCATCCGCAGCAGCAGCGTCAACATCTTCGCCATGTGTATCAGTCTGAATCGTAATTCCCCACGGTGTCATCTTCTTCTTCGTCCTCAACGTCCTCGAATGTTGGCTTCTTCTTGATCAACTCTTGTATGTCCACAGCACGACAGGTAATCTTTTCACCGGCGTCATTGACGTGATGGTTCTCAAAGATATTAGGAACATCTGTGTTATCTTGTACATCAGGAGCAGTGTAAGCATCATCTTGTTGTGCAACTTCATTAAACGAATTCCTCTGCTCAAACCTTTGCAATACTCTCCAGTCATCTCTACGTGCAAATGTGTCTTCCAAGAAAAATATCTGTGTTGCTTGATTTGCCAAAATAAAAGGCTCGTTGGTCTGGTACGCCGCCTTGACATTGATGGATTTGAAATAATCATCAGCTGTGGGTTTTGCGATCCTGAAAACAGGTTATACCAACGACAGCACAACAGAACCACACACCGATGATCCTCGAAACTGGAGATATACTGCAACTGAACAATGTCTGTTATGTTAGCATACATTTCAGTTGTCTCTTTGTCATACGTATCCGTGCTCATGATGGCACTGTTTTGTGTCTTCCTGCCTTCGTCTCGTGCAAGGGTGTTGTAGCGCACATCTCCAACAACGCAAGATTCATAATGTCTTACCCGAGTATCAGGACCCATTGCTAGTGAGTAAAGGGCATCATCAACTGCCTGCCCATCCTCCCGCATCTTCTTAACCTATGGTTAGAAAATAGACAAGCTGATCATCTTATGTACTCAATATATTAAAAAAAACTGATAGTGCACTTCAAAAGCTTACATGGCTCTTGAACCATTTCGCAAATCCTGCCATAACCAGTTTGTCAATGTTTCTTGGATTTTGCAGCAGTAACTCCTCTTTGTAGATGCTACACAACATAGTGATCGCGTCAAACATCTAAATATATAAGAATGTGCTGCAAGTTTAGTAGATTACGATGTATAAGCTGCAATACTGCACTTACTTGATATAAGGTAGTATCTCAGGACAGTTATTCAACACATACCAAACCATTTTGTCCAAATCTTTAGGTTTGTCCTCTTGTCGACTCTTCCCTGTAACTCGAACAGAATAATCGAAAACATTGAGCCCAGGATTGTCTTCACCCACCTCTTTGCTAAGCTGATCAGCTGTTTCAATGTATTTTGAGCAGAATGTCAACGCTTCTGTAGCAATGTAGGCCTCTGCAATGGAACCCTCGGGTCTAGCTCTGTTCCTAACATAGCCCTTGAAAGTGCCTAGCCGCCTTTCAATAGGGTACATCCAGCCATACTGTACTAGACCTCTAAGTAGTGCCTCATCAGGTAGATGAACAGCCAAATGCACCATCACATCAAAGAAGGCTGGAGGATATATCTTCTCAAGGTCGCATAGGATAGTTGGTATCTTGTCTCTAAGACGCTCCAAAGCATCTATCCTGATGTTCCTACTGCAGAGTTCCCTGAAGAATTGTCCCAACTCTGCAACTGCTCTGTATAAGTCAGGGCGGCCCAATCCTCTAAGGATAACAGGTAAAACCCTTTGAAGTAGGACGTGGCAGTCATGAGTTTTCAACCCTTGTACCTTGTTTCCATCTGCACTGACTCTCCTTTCAGGGTTGGAAGCAAATCCATGTGGGAATCTCACACGTGACAGGACCTCGCAGAATTCTTTTCTTTTTACCTTGTCCAAGACATACACAGCTGGTGCCATATCCCGTGGTTTACCTTCATCTTGCACCTGCAAATCCTTTCTGATACCTAGGTGTGTCAAATCAATCCTAGATTTTAAGGTATCTTTCGTCTTGCCTTCAATATTAAGAAGTGTGCCGATAATGCTATCACATATATTTTTCTTGATGTGCATCACATCAAGATTATGCCGCAGATCCAAATCTTTCCAATACTCCAAGTCCCACAAAGTGGACCTGCGGGTAAACAATAATCTCTCTTCTACCCTGCCACGCTTCCTTTTCCCGCTACCATTACCAGGATGGTTTCCTGGTGTAATATGCCCGACCTTCTCTAATTCCACTTGCAACTCATCGGCGGTGAGCCTCTTTGGCGCATCACGGTTTTCATGCTTTGCATTGAACACATGTCTTCGGTATTTTCTAGGATGCGGCTTGTCCTTGGCAAGGAAACAACGGTGTCCAATGTAACAGATCTTGCTAAGTATTGCGTATGACAGCGGATTCCTGTCACAGCGAACACATGCATTGTAACCATGTGTCGTTCGCCCTGACATAGTGCCCAAAGCCGGATAATCATGGATGCACCAAATTATAACAGCACGCAGAAAGAAATCAGCTGGTGGGCTGCTATATAGGTCTCGAGTGAGAACACCCTTCCATAGCTGTTGAAGTTCCTCCACAAGAGGCTCCATGAACAAATCAAAATCCTTTCCAGGACTTTTTGGACCTGGGATGAGCAAGGCCATCATGTAGTTTGATTCTTTGGTGCAGACATTTGGAGGCATGTTGTAAGGGATAACAAGCACTGACCACATGCTATATGTGGCGCTCTGGTGGCCAAATGGGTTAAATCCATCTGAAGCTAAGCCAAGTCTAATGTTTCTCGGGTCAGCAGCAAACTCTTTGTGTTTATCATTGAAGCTTTTCCACTCACTACCATGAGATGGATGGCTCATTACATTCTGATCTCTGTACTCCTGGTTCCTAGAATGCCACAGTACATCCTCTCTTGTTTCAGCATCATGAAACAACCTCTGCAATCTTGGTGTAATTGGAAAATGTCTCAGAACATTATGAGGAATCCTCTTCACAGCATCGCCATCTTTCCATCTTGATGATTTGCATTTCGGGCATTCACTTAAGTTGGCATAATCCTTCCGGAACAGAACACAATTATTCTTACACACATGGATCATATCATATCCAATTCCAACTGCACGAAGGAAATTCTTCATTTTACTGTAGGTGTATGGCAGCTCAGACGCATCTGGGAAAGATTTGCGGAAAGCAGCCAACATCGCATCGAATGATTTGTTGGTCATCCGCTCAGATGTCTTCACCGAAGAAAGGTGACCATAGCTGAGAATACTGACAGCTTATTTCCTGGGGTGACAGCAACGTTGCATTGTTCCAACATGCGGGCCCACCGTTTTTCTTCTGCAGGTGAAAGTTCACGGAATGCACGAGCATTTCGTAGCATTGTTTCAATGTTGGTCAAACTCACTGGCTCCGCCACCACCACCTCCTCCTCCTCTTCCACCTGAGCATGAGGCAGATCAAGATGGTGATCTGCAGCTTCCACGTAGTCAATAACATTGACGTTCACAGCTTCACCATGATGAACCCACCTAGTATATGTGACCGACATCCCATACAAGTGTAGATGATTTTGCACAGTTGACTGGGGTCTTGTAACTGAATTCATACAACTGCTACACGGGCAGAGCACATCTGATTTCGGACCACCGTACTCAGCTCTGATAAAGTTCATGAAGTTTTCAACCCCCTCGACATATGCAGCGGAGAATCTTCGAGCAGAAGTTATCCAAGTCCTGTCCATCTGTTAGACATACAAATTAGTTCTTCTACTAGATATTACAGGAAAAACATATATGCTTTTTTTATGAAGTCCAGAAAAAAAATACCTAGGTCGATGTCTAAAGCTATGGTAAGATATTTGGACGAGCAGATCTAAGTAACGAAATATATGTAAAGCTAATTCAGCTAACAGATTTGAGTGCCAAATTATGGCAGGCTGTTTCAGCAGTCAATGAGGCCGAGCACACAGCCATCGAACTATCGAAGGCCATCGCAGCAACAAAGATCGAGTATAAAACGGTGTAGAGCTATTTCACCTAACAGATTGGCTACTAGACCATGGCAATCTACGTCACAATAAATATATGGCAGGATATTTTAGCAGCTAATCGGCCTTGGCATGCCATCTCAGCTAAGCAGATTGAGTGCAGAACAGGGCAAGGAAGCTTCTTAAGCAGAGCATATTGACAGTAAACTACTTCGGCAAACAGTGAGATTAACAGCGTCTATCAGCTAACATTCAGCGCTACACCGACATGAACGGGGCCTCAGTCTAGAATGCGCTTACCGTGGGAGAAGCTGACCGCCATGCGTCTCCACACGAACGTCGCCAGCGGTGGCGGCGCTGACCGCCGTGCGCCTCCACAAGAACATAGCCAGAGGTGGCGGCGCGGCTAGAGGACGGCAGTCTACGAGAGCGTACTGTGGGAGCGAGAGGATCGCCGAACCGCGGCGCCGACGTATCGGCGCGGCGGGGAGGGTGGCTTTGGCGGAGCGAATGGAGTGGAGGGGGATAGGGGGGAGGGGGGGGTTTGGGGAATATTATTGGCTAGTTGGCCGAAGGGCGGTTGAATCGGATTTGGGGGGAATTTTTGGGTGTGTGGGGGGGGGGGAGGATTTTCGCGTGGTGGGCGGGGGGAGTTTGGCGCATGGTCGGTTTCTCCGAGTGCAGTCCCACGTGTCAGTGAAGAGGCAAGCCGAAGCGCGTTCCGTTTGCGTGAGCCGTGTGCAGGACCGAACGTGTGTGGGGTGCAATGCGACCGCGACAGGAGTGCTGTGAGTGTACCGCCTTTTTTCCTTTTAAACTAGGTGCTTCGCCCCCTCAAAAAAAAAATTTGTTGCTTCGCGCGATCCATCGATACTACTACTAGTAATCCAGTAATCCCGACTAAAACGACGCGGCCGGGTCTTTTCCCGCGCGATATGCTGGGAGGTTGGCTTAGTTGGGTTTTTAGGACGAGTAATGCTACACCTACGTAATCCCAGTTACATAATTAACGTAATGTGAAACGTGTGAGCTGTTGATTGTAGATTGGGGGGAGGGAGGGGCCCACCACCATGAAAATCAGGGGAGGAGAGAGAGAGGCAATTTACGTTAACCCTTTCGTAGGTTCCCGTAGATGTAGAAAGATGTGAAATGCGTGAATGTGTAGTGGACGTACTATTGGAGTGCCTAAGATAATTTGTGTATGTATAGACCCTATGTGTTTATTTTACTTCGCATGTTAGATTTGTCCCGGTTCAATAAAAAGCAGAGTTGGTGATGATGGTGTGCCTGTCATCCTGCAATATAGGCCGTCCGATCTATATCTAACGGATAGGAAGGAAACTATGACAATTTACCCGCACTCCTCTCCACATTTGCAGATAAGGCTTTCCCTCGTTCATCCTTTTCTCCCACAAGATCTTGATCTTCCGTGCAACGCACGGGCATCTTGCTAGTACTCCTACAACATGTATATTATTGTGAAAGTTCATATACACCGGCCGAGATTAATGCAAACACGGCAGATTTTCATTACATTTTGAACTTTTATAGGACAGAAAAATAAAAGAAACCCGACCCTAAACCTATTCTACGGCGGCGACCGACGTCCTCCATCTGCGATCTCTATGTATGGGGGCGGGGTTCAAGACCCGTGAAGTGAAGGTGCGGTCTCCGGCGAGGAAGAGTAGAACACGGGATACGGACCGGCCAGTTGGCACACCATGCCCTGCCGCCTCCCATGCCCTACTCATCCTCGGAGGAGTCCCCGACCTCGGCGGTGCCGGACGTTGGACGACGGCAAGTAGGACGCATGGCTGACGGTGCTCCCGTCGTCGGCCGCCAGCGTGGCCACCGCTTGTGCGGTCGCATCCGCGTCCGGCTACGCCGCTATTGCGTCGCGAGAGGCGACTTGAGCGAGGGCGGCGACCTCGAGCTTCATCCCCGAAGACAAGCTCTCCCGCAGAGCGTTCGCACTTGCGGTCATGGCGGATGTGGTGCCAGGTAGGAGGACGATGCGCTATGGTGTGGAGGTTAGCTGGGCGTTGCCGCTTTAAGTAGCGCATTCCGGTGAGGCCAAGCGTCCGGGTGCGTCATTAAGTCACCGGAGTTGGTTCCTCGGGCATCGAGCCTCTTAACGACGACATACGAACGGACGACATGAATGGGGGCAGCTGGCGCCGGCTAGGAACGCACTGCGCGACGGCGCGAGGGACAAGGGTTTTGGTGTGCCAGGGTAGTCAGCTGCGGTCGTGGCAACGTTGGAGATGCCCTTTGCTCACATGCGATCCCTGCATGTCATTAAAAAGCAAGACGACCCGGCATGGTCTCAGGTCCAGAGGATGCAGTTGGCCGCGCTACACCACTCCGCGGACGCGTCGCGGCGCCCCGTCACTAGTAGAAAACAGGGCTTAGGTCACAGGGCAGTTTTCACAGTAGCCCCGGTTCAGTCACGAACCGGGACCCATGGGGGCATTCGTCCCGGTTCGTGAGCCCAGGGGGCCGGCCGGGGCCTCGTGGGCATTGGTCTCGGTTCGTATGGAACCATTTGTCCTGGTTCGAGCCACGAACCGGGACTAATGGTCCTCGCTCCTGGCCCACAACCATTGCTCCCGGTTCTTGGCATGAACCGGGACAAAAGGCCCGGATTTAGTACCGGTTCATGCCACGAACCGGGACCAATGAGGTGCCTATATATACCCCTCGCCCGCGAGCAGAGCACTCCAGTGCTCTGTTTTTCTCTGGCCGGCGAGGGGAGGGCTTTGTGGTGCTCTAGCTCACCTCCTATGCACATGAGGTGTTCGATGAAATGCCCGAGCCACACTAGTTAAGCTTTGTCCTCTCGAAGCTCGACCTCAAAGCTCCATTTTCCTCGAGATTTGTCTAGGTTTAGCGGCCCGTCACGTCCCATTCCCGTCTTCACCGCCGTCGACCGCCCGCGCCGATCTCGTCGCCGGCACCACCGTGGTGAGCCTCTTGTTCTTATCTTCTTTTTGAAAAAAAAAATTCTTACTTTAGATAGATACTTGTCTAATTTTCTTAGTATTTTATTCCTTCTTATTACATAGTGCGATGGTTTTGGTATCCGCCCCCGTCGGCCCTCGTCCTGTCTATGATTCGGATGTGGTATATATTATCTTTTTATAACTATTTGATTCATTTATTGTTTATGACAAATATACCGACCAGCGTGACATAGATTTTATTTATCTAGGAGGTGGTTGAACCGGAAATTCTAACCGACCCTATTGTCGAGAGGTTAAATTTAGTTGAAGAAGAAAACAATTACCTGAAGGAAAAAATAAAAAAAATTGAGGAGGAGAAGATGATATTGGAGTTGCATGTTGCGGATGTCGTCGATGATCACAAGATCAAGATGGATGCAATGCGCTTGAAGATTAGAAAGATTAGAAAATATGCCATTCATACCGAGGCTTGGTATCATTATGCTGTTGGATCAATTGTTACCTTGGTTGCGATTATGATCGCATTTTTTCGCATTGAAATGTTTTACATAGTTTCAATGTATGGTTTAATTAATTAGATGCTCTGGAGAGCTATATATATGTTGTTAGATGAGAACTATGTATGTACTTTGGTTCTAATGTGATGATGAACTTCTATTAATTTGGTCACTTAATTATCTATTCATGATGTTCTGTAATGGTTTTTGACACACTTAATTATATATAATGCACGCAGATGAACCGGCAATGGATGTACGGTGACAGACACACCTCCGAGTACATTAAGGGCGTGCGTGATTTTCTCGACGTGGCTGAGGCAAACAAGCAGAATGGTTTTATGTGTTGTCCATGCCCTATATGTGGGAATACGAAGTCTTACTCTGACCGGAAAATCCTTCACGCCCACCTGCTTTACAAGGGTTTCATGCCACACTATAATGTTTGGACGAGGCACGGAGAAATGGGGGTTATGATGGAAGACGGCGAAGAAGAAGAGGACGATAACAACTATGTGCCCCCTGAATACGGTGATGCTGCAACGGGGGAAGCTGCTGAAGATCAAGAGGAACCAGACGATGTGCCCAATGATGCTGCAAGGGGGGAAGCTGCTGAAGATCAAGAGGAACCAGTGCCCGATGATGATGATCTCCGCCGGGTCATAGTCGATGCAAGGACGCAATGCGAAAGTCAAAAGGAGAAGCTGAAGTTCGATCGCATGTTAGAGGATGACAAAAAAGGGTTGTACCCCAATTGCGAAGATGGCAACACAAAGCTCGGTACCGTACTGGAATTGCTGCAGTGGAAGGCAGAGAATGCTGTGCCTGACAAAGGATTTGAGAAGCTATTGAAAATATTGAAGAAGAAGCTTCCAAAGGATAACGAATTGCCCGACAGTACATACGCAGCAAAGAAGGTCGTATGCCCTCTAGGATTGGAGGTGCAGAAGATACATGCATGCCCTAATGACTGCATCCTCTACCGCGATGCGTACAAGGATGTGAACGCATGCCCGGTATGCGGTGCATTGCGGTATAAGATCAGACGAGATGACCCTGGTGATGTTGATGGCGAGCTCCCCAGGAAGAGGGTTCCTGCGAAGGTGATGTGGTATGCTCCTATAATACCACGGTTGAAACGTCTGTTCAGAAACGAAGAGCATGCCAAGTTGATGCGATGGCACAGTGAGGACCGTAAGAAAGACGGGAAGTTGAGAGCACCCGCTGACGGGTCGCAGTGGAGAAAAATCGAGAGAAAGTACTGGGCTGAGTTTGCAGCTAACCCAAGGAACGTATGGTTTGGTTTAAGCATGGATGGCATTAATCCTTTTGGGGAGCAGAGCAGCAATCACAGCACCTGGCCCGTGACTCTATGTATGTATAACCTTCCTCCTTGGATGTGCATGAAGCGGAAGTTCATTATGATGCCAGTTCTCATCCAAGGCCCTAAGCAACCCGGCAACGACATTGATGTGTACCTAAGGCCATTAGTTGAAGAACTTTTACAGCTGTGGAATGGAAACGGTGTACGTACGTGGGATGAGCACAAACAGGAGGAATTTAACCTGCACGCGTTGCTGTTTGTAACCATCAATGATTGGCCCGCTCTCAGTAACCTTTCAGGACAGACAAACAAGGGATACCACGCATGCACGCACTGTTTAGATGACACTGAAAGTATATACCTGGACAAAAGCAGGAAGAATGTGTACCTGGGCCATCGTCGATTTCTTCCGACCAACCATCAATGTCGAAAGAAAGGCAAGCATTTCAAAGGCGAGGCAGATCACCGGAAGAAGCCCGCCATGCGTACCGGTGATCACGTACTTGCTATGGTCAATGATTTACACGTAATCTTTGGAAAGGGTCCCGGCGGACTAGCTGTTCCGAATGACGCTGAGGGACACGCACCCATGTGGAAGAAGAAATCTATATTTTGGGACCTACCCTACTGGAAAGAGCTAGAGGTCCGCTCTTCAATCGACGTGATGCACGTGACGAAGAACCTTTGCGTGAACCTGCTAGGCTTCTTGGGCGTGTATGGGAAGACAAAAGATACACCTGAGGCACGGGAGGACCTGCAACGTTTGCACGAAAAAGACGGCATGCCTCCGAAGCAGTATGAAGGTCCTGCCAGCTACGCTCTTACGAAAGAAGAGAAAGAAATCTTCTTTGAATGCCTGCTCAGTATGAAGGTCCCGACTGGCTTCTCGTCGAATATAAAGGGAATAATAAATATGCCAGAGAAAAAGTTCCAGAAGCTAAAGTCTCATGACTGCCACGTGATTATGACGCAACTGCTTCCGGTTGCATTGAGGGGGCTTCTACCGGAAAACGTCCAATTAGCCATTGTGAAGCTATGTGCATTCCTCAATGCAATCTCTCAGAAGGTGATCGATCCAGAAAACATACCAAGGCTAAGGAGTGATGTGGCGCAATGTCTTGTCAGTTTCGAGCTGGTGTTCCCACCATCCTTCTTCAATATCATGACGCACGTCCTAGTTCATCTAGTCGACGAGATTGTCATTCTGGGGCCCGTATTTCTACACAATATGTTCCCCTTTGAGAGGTTCATGGGAGTCCTAAAGAAATATGTCCGTAACCGCGCTAGGCCAGAAGGAAGCATCTCCATGGGCCATCAAACAGAGGATGTCATTGGGTTTTGTGTTGACTTCATTCCTGGCCTTAAGAAGATAGGTCTCCCTAAATCGCGGTATGAGGGGAGACTGACTGGAAAAGGCACGCTTGGAGGGGGGGACTCAATAATATGCAGGGACGGATATTCTTGGTCTGAAGCACACTACACAGTTCTACAGAACTCTACCTTGGTGACCCCATATGTCGATGAACACAAGAACAGTCTGCGCTCCAAACACCCGGAGCAGTGGGACGACTGGATTACATGTGAACACATCAGGACTTTCAGCAGTTGGTTGGAAACACGTCTCAGAGGTGACACCACTGTTTGTGATGAGTTGTACTCGTTGTCTAGGGGACCATCTTCGACTGTATTGACTTACAAAGGATACGAGATAAATGGGAATACATTTTACACGATCGCCCAAGATCAAAAGAGCACCAACCAAAACAGCGGTGTCCGCTTTGATGCAGCAACCGAGAGGGGAAAGGACACATATTATGGTTACATAATAGACATATGGGAACTGACTACGGACATGATTTTAAGGTCCCTTTGTTTAAGTGCAAATGGGTCAATCTGTCAGGAGGCGGGGTACAGGTAGACCCACAGTACGGAATGACAACAGTGGATCAGAACAATCTTGGGTACACTGACGAACCGTTCGTCCTAGCCAATGATGTGGCACAGGTTATATATGTGAAGGACATGTCTACCAGACCGAGGAAAAGAAAAGATAAGGAAGCGAATACATCATACGATGAGCCAAAGCGGCACATAGTTCTTTCAGGAAAAAGGGACATTGTGGGAGTGGAGGGCAAGACAGACATGTCTGAAGATTATGAAAAGTTTCATGAAATTCCTCCCTTCAAAGTCAAGGCTGACCCAAGCATCCTGATAAACGATGAAGATTATCCATGGTTACGGCGCAATAAGCAAATGACACAAGCGAAGAAAAAGTGAAGACTTTCTCCCGCAACTATTATGATGATACCATGCCAACTTTGTAATAGACGAGTATGATACCATTGTCCGTTTTGTACAAGAAGTGCATCTAGTTTTTGCCGTAACCCTCTCAACTTTCTTGCACATGCTATGTGGATGAAATGATGACACCATGCCAACTTTCAACCTTTTCAGAGTTCATTTGAAATGCTTTATAAGCCCTGAGTGCAGAGAGGTTAGGCCCGTAAGCCTGCTTTAGAGAGGAGCTCGACAGCTCAGGCGCACCGCACCTTATAAACAGGTGCGGCTCTCTCTTAGCTAGCGAGGTGGGACTAAACTCACCACCACGCTGCTGTGCAACGCCATTGGTCCCGGTTGGTGGCACGAACCGGGACCAATTCCACCCTTTGGTCCCTGTTGGTGCCACGAACCGGTACTAATGAGGCTGTGGCCCCACGAGTACCTTTAGTACCTGTTCGTGGCACGAACCGGTACTAGAGTTTCTTACTAGCTAAGCAGTTTTTTAGTCCCACCTCGCTAGCTGAGAGGCACTAGGAGCGGTTTATAAGCCCCGAGTGCAGAGACGATGAAGAAGAGGCGCAATGCTCACGTTGCTTAGCTTCAAGCCTTGAGAAATAAGGTAGACTGCATCGAGCTATGTGTAGTGCAGTCTACACTATTCCGAAAGGCTTGTAGCAAATCAACGCGCATTGCGCCTCTTTTTTATTTTTAATCATTAAAAGCAAAAAGAATTTTCATAAAGAAATTTTTTTGATAGAAACTTTAATAGCAGAAAGAATTATCATAAATTAAAATAAATAAGTAATTAGAAACAAAATAAAATAAAATAAATAAGTTTTTTGTTGTAAGTAGAAACAAAACAAAATAAATATAGCAAAAAGAAAACAAAAAAAACTAAATACAGCAAAAAGAATTTTCATAAAGAACTAATGGCACTAATAGAAAGTTTATATGTTTTCTAAAACTAATGGCACTAACAGACAGTTTATAATTTTGCTGACCTAAAAGCAAAAAGAATTAAAAAATAAAGCAAAAAACAAAAGAAAATAAATAATGCAAAAAACAAAACCAAAAAACTGGATTTTTTTTAAAAAAAACTGCCACCTATTGGGCCACCACGGCCTGAATACGACTAGAAACCCAACCTGGGCCAGGATTCAGGCCGCAGAAGGCCCAATAGGCCAACAGACAGCACAGTATGACATTAGGCCCGTAAGCCTGCATTTGAGAGGAGCTCGAGAGGGCAGCCGCAGTGGGGCTTATAAACCACTCCGAGCCCCTCTCAACTAGCGAGGTGGGACTAAACTTTTGGCCGCGGGCAGCGCAAGGCCTTTGGTCCCGGTTGGTGCCACCAACCGGGACCAATGCCCCCCCTTTAGTCCCGGTTGGTGCCACCAACCGGGACCAAAGGCCGCCGCTTCCCGCCCTTTGGGTTGCTGAAAAGGGGCCTTTGGTCCCGGTTGGTGGCACCAACCGGGACTAATGCCAACCTTTAGTCCCGGTTGGTGCCACGAACCGGGACTAAAGGCTTTGCTATATAAGTCCACACTTAGGAAATTTTCGAGATACCTCGCCAGTTGCCCCCGACGCCGCCAGGCTGCCCGTGCTCGCCGTCGCCGCCCGCTCCTCGTCGCCGTCGCCCCGCACCCTTGCCTCGACGGGTCGCCGCCCGGTGCTCGTCGCCATCGCCCTGCCCCCACGCGCCGCCCCGCCTCGTGCTCCCCTGCTCGCGCGCGCTGCCTCGGCGCCCCGAGCCCCCCTGCCTGGCCCGCGCGTGCTCGCCGGCACCCTCACCGCCCCCGCCCCGTCCCGCCCCCGCGCGCCGGCGCCCTCGCCGCCCCCGCCGTCACCATCGTCCTAGCCGCCCCGCTGTGAGAGCCGCCGCCCTGGCTCTGTTTTTTTATTTTTATTAGTTTAATTTTTTTGTTCATATGTGATGTATATGTGTATGTGGCTATAATGTATATGTGAACAAAAAAAATTTGTATGTATGTAGATGTTCAAAATGTATGAATATATATGTCAAAAATGTTTTTTTCTTCATAGAAAGTTTTTTGTTCATATATAGAAAGTTTTTATATATGACAATGGATATATATTTGATATATATGAGAAATGATGATCCACATGGAAAAGTTTTATATATGCAAAAGTTACAATTTTAGAAAAGTTTTATATATCTAGCTAGGAAGGGAAGAAGAAGAAAAAGAAGGATAGGAAAGAAGAAAATAAGAAGAGGAAAGAAAGAAGAAGAGGAGAGGAAGAAGAAGAGAAATAAATAAGAAGAGGAAAAAAGAAGAAAAAGAAGAGGAGAAGAAGAAAGGAATAGAGGAGAAGAAGAAAAAATAGAATATTTTCTATTTTTTCTTCTTCTCCTCTATTCCTTTCTTCTTCTCCTCTTTTTTTTCTTCTTTTTTTTCTTCAATCCTCTCCTCTATTCCTTTCTTCTTCTCTCCTCTTTTTATTTCTTCTTCGTTTTCTTATGTTTTATCGGGTCTGTCGTCGTCGATATATACCCCTCCCGATAACTTCAACACGAGGGGGGATAACTTCAACACGAGGGGGGGTCGATATACCCCCTCCCCGATAACATTATTTTCCCGTGTATATATATATATGTCGTCATTGTTGATATAACCCCCTCCTGATAACTTCAACACGTGGGGGGGGGTCGATATACCCCCTCCCCGATAACATTATTTTCCCGTGTATGTATGTTGTCGTTGTCGATATTACCCCCTCCCGATAACTTCAACACGAGGGGGGATATAACTTCAACACGAGGGGGGGGGGTCGATATACCCCCTCCTCGATAACATTATTTTCCCGTGTATGTATGTCGTCGTTGTCGATATAAACCCCCTCCCGATAACTTCAACATGTGGGGGGGTCGATATATACCACCTCCCCGATAACATTATTTTCCCGTGTATGTATGTCGTCGTTGTCGATATATATAACTCCCTCCCAGATAACTTCGACATGATGGACGGTCGATATGTATACCCCCTCTCGACCGTGATAACTTATACCACGGGAGCACCCCCCGGCCCTCTCGCTCGACCAAAACTCTCGAGGACACCCAAACCCTAGAAAAAAACGATGTCGGTCTCCTACCCCCTCCCGCCGCGCCCCTACCCTTGAAGCGTTGCCTAAGCCACCCCAAACCCGGAATAAGCTAGGTCTACGTTTGCACTAATATATCCACCTGCTGTCATGTTTGTGTAATAATTGCCATGTTGTAATATTTGCAGAAACAATGGAGCACGGACGAGATGAGCAAGCAGAAGATGTGTTGGGGGACATAATCTTAGCCGGAGGTGATATCTTGTCGTATCTTAACGACAATGATGGTCTGGAAGAACAGGGTGAAGAAGCAGGCTGCGGTGATCGAAGAGTGGAGGAAAGACATGATTATGATGGCTCTGGTGACCCAATGCTGGTGCAAGAAGGAGCCCGTGGTGACGGCTCCGGTGACCGAACAGAGTCCGGCCAGGTAAATATATTAGTTAAGCCCGTGCTGACTAGCTAATTGATGCATTCATTGTTTTGGTATGTACACATATTAATTAACACTCGTCTTTCTTCTTTTTTCTAGCCCTCCGGATCGAGCACAACTGCGGTAAAGAGACGAGGCCCGAAGAGAAAGTTGCGCTCGGATGAAAGGTTTGAGATCACAGCAATCGCGCGCGACGGCCAACCGATTGAACCCCTCCGGACAAAGGATGCTTTTGCTGCTCAGTGCGGGGTTCTAGTTAGGGACAAGATCCCGATCAGCATCCACCAATGGATAAGCCTAAGAAGGAAGACCCTGAGGTGTCTTATGTCAATGATATGCAGAAAGATGATCTTTGGACTGAGCTGAAGGAAAATTTCACCCTACCGCCAGAGGAGGATCCGGAGAAGCCAGTTATAGAGCAATTAATCAAGTCTCATGCTCTTAAGAAGATGGCAGACCTATTCAGGAGGTGGAAGAATGAGCTGAAAACGTTTGTCGACAAACAAGAGACACCAGAATTCATCAGCCGGTATGAGAAGATCAGAGATCACTGGCCCGCATTTGTGGCCCACAAGACATCGGAAAAGAGTAAGAAGATGTCAGCGACAAACAAGAAGAATGCTGCGAAGAAGAAGCTTCACCATTGCACGGGGTCAGGTGGCTACCTCAAAGCCCGGCCTAAGTGGGCCAAGTCTGAGAGGGATCTGCTTGATAAAGGGATCAAACCAGAGACAATGAACTGGCCAGACCATTGCCGGACTTGGTTCTTCGGGGCTGGCGGAACCTTGGACCCTGTATCAGGGAGGTGTCGTTGGACGGACGAGCAACTTGCAATACCCGTCAAGAAGCTTAAGCACTATATCGATGCAGCGCAGCAAAGGACGTTCGTTCCAGACAGAGAGAACGACGAGCTCACAATGGCCCTCGGGAATCCTGAGCACCCTGGACGGACACGAGGCACGCCAGGCTCCATTCCGTGGAAGGCTGGTTTTCCGGACGCGGGCGGTTACAAAACCCAGGAGAGGAGGCAAAAAGTGGAGCAGATCCAAATTCAGCGTCTGCACGAAAGGGTTCAAGTGCTAGAGGAACGAGACGGCAATCGAGATGCCGAAACTGCCCCCGAAGCTACACCGCCATCTCAGCATAGAAGCAGCGTGGCTTCCACCGAGCTGCCTCAGCTGGAGCATGCGGCTACTCCTAGCTACCCCGTGGATGCTATCACGGAGTCTCAACATTGCCACCTTATGGCGGAATGGCAGAACTTGAAAGTCAAGGCGGCTGTTGGCTCTGTTTTACCTACTGAACCCGGCGCAACCTACCACTGCCGGCCAATTCCAGAAGGATATGCTAGGGTGATGGTGGATGAAATAACGGAGGGATTTGAGGACCTCCAGCTTGACCACCCTACCGGTGAAGGGGAGACTCGGCTGGGTTTAGCTCTGAAGACTCCATGCCTATGGCGGAAGGAGCTCATCAAGCTTCCGAACTGGACGGCTCCGGCGAGTAAGGGCACTCCGCCTCCTCCTCCGCCGAGTGATCAGGGCACTCAGCCTCCTTCTCCGGCGCGTGGCGGCACTGCGCCTCCTTCTCCGCCAGCGCCGGCGCGCCAGAGCAGCCAGCCTCCTCCTTCTCCGCCTCGTCAGCAAGGGCGGAAGAGACCCACCGCCGCTGCGGCTGCTCCGGCGCGTCGTAGTCCTTCTCCTCCGCCTCGTAAGCAAGGAAAGAAGACAGCCGCAGCCGCTCCGTCTGCTCTGCCGGCGTCTAGCAGTACGGCTACCAGAGGCGGGAGGCAATACAGATTCGGTCCTTCTCTGAAGACTCCAGAGAAGTTACCATATGAGAGGACCGAGGAGGAGAACGCGAAGATCGTGCGAGCTGAAGTGAAGAACTTCTTTGAAGGGGTGAAAGCAAAGAAACATCCACCTCCGGAGGAGAAGGTAGATCCGGTGAAAGCAAAGCGCACTCTGGCTGCCCTGACAAAACCACCAAAGTCTCCGCCGAGAGGCAACTATGAGCGCGTTCTTGGAAAGGCATATGCCGAAGCGGAGCGGTCGGGAAGTACTGTCAGTGATAAAAGGATGAAAGAACGACGAGCTGGGAAAAAAATTGCCCAGCTCGGCGAACAAGCGAACCAATCGTGCCCCCCGCTCAAGGTGTCAAAAGACATCATCGCTAATGATCCGGGTATGGTGCCCGGTTATAGCAATCTTGGAGATTACCTGCCCGACGATGTACATTATGAAATCATGGAGGTGGACGAACACAAATACCATTACGGGAAGCCTCTCGTCAAAGATGTCAGATCTCTAAGCACGATGATGCGAAGACTACATGATTGGTACATGAAAACCTGCAGAGAGTCTGATGGGATGAGTACTTTGACGCTGAGAGTTAAACCGGAGCATGACCTCATTGGAATTGAACTGCTGAATGTTCCATTTGAGGATTTCTTCCAGTTTTACAATCAAAAGTCCCTCGATAAAACAACGATCACTTGCTACTGTCTGTAAGTAGTACTACTTCTGTCATTAAGTCTCTCTATATAGGTCAGCTCTTTCATTGCATGTATTTATACTTATCCTCACTATATTATGCAGATTGAAGATCGCCGAATTGAAGAAAAGAAAAATCGGTGATATTGGGTTCATTAACACAAATCTCATAGATGCATATACGGTTGAAAAACATCCCAAAGAAGCCGAGGCCAACTTGCTACAATCGTTGGTATTAAATCAAAACAAAGATATAATACTCTTTCCTTACAACTTCAAGTGAGTGTTACTGTCTTGTGCATATTCGGTTTCCCTTATTAGTCCAGGTTATGGTAATGTAATTGATGAAATGCGTGCATATGCAGCTTCCACTATATTCTCCTAGAGATTAAGCTTGAGCCGGGAGTAGTAACTGTCTTAGACTCGAGACGAAAAGATCCCCAGGACTATGCGAACCTGACTCAAATGCTCCAGAAGTAAGTTAAATCGATCATTATCCACCATATCAGCAACTTTGTTCATTTCCTGATATCAAGTAATTATTTTCTTTGTCTGGCAGGGTTTGGAGAAAATTCACCTCAAAAGCCCCGGGACTGCCGAACCTGCTGCAATTTAGACACCCGAAAGTAAGTACTATAGTAGCATGTTCCGCGCATCTCCTAGTGATTCAAGCGCTAGTTTGATCAATACCATTTAGCATGCTTGCTTATCAGTTTGATTGACCTCTATTTCTTGTAAAGTGGTTGTGGCAGCAACCCGGTAATAATTACTGTGGATACTACGTTTGCGAGTCCATCCGCTACCATACCTGTGAGCGGGGCTACACTGAAGAACAATATGAAGTGCGTAAGCAATAATATTCACAATTTTATTTTATTACCATCATTTGTGTTGAGTTTCATTTATTCATATATATATGTATTGACCCCCTTCTTCAAATTAGATTTTTCGGAAGCGGGATGAACTCCTAGCAGAAGATCGTATGCGAGGAATTCAAGAGGAATTGGCGGCATTCTTCCTTGACCATGTGATCGCTGAAAACGGAGAATACTATGTGGACCCTGTGTTCCTACAATATAATTAGGAGATTGTATTGTAAGAGATAATTATTGTATATATGTAGCCGGTAGTGTCGGATAGATATACGAGAACTTGTTGTTCGACCAATATCCCGGAGAACGAGAGGTGGTCGATATCACTTCTCTCTGTATGCATATGTTCATGACGATCTTCTGTTTCCTTCATTTGATTACTAGCTAGCGTGTCTACTCCTCTCCATACGTATATAGTACGTAGCGTCGACCAAGCACGGAGATAAGAGAGGACACTTCTCTCTATTAATTAGCTAGCTAACACAATATATGAAACACCTAAATTAACCCCCCAAAACCCCTAAACCACCCCCTTTAAAAAAAACAAAAACCTCAGCTCCTGCCAGGTGCTGACGCGTGGATGCCTATTCGTCCCGGTTGGTGGCACCAACCGGGACCAAAGGCCCTCCTGCCTGGGCTCCCCGCACCGCCACGTGGACGGCCTTTAGTCCCGGTTCATGTAAGAACCGGGACTAAAGGGCTAGGGCATTAGTAACGACCCTTTAGTCCCGGTTCCAGAACCGGGACTAAAGGCCCTTATGAACCGGGGTAAAAGCCCCTTTTCCTACTAGTGCGTGCATCCTCGACGAGCCGGGTGTTGGGGTGTGTTTGGATTGTGGCCAAAGTGCACCTTACCAAAATTTTGGTCATGACCCAAAGATTGGTCTTTGTTTGGATGGTTGCCATTTTTTTGCATGCCAATGAACTCTAGCCAACTCTAGTTCATTTTTCTTGCTAATGTCGGCCAAATCATGGGCAACCAATACCTCAACCAAAATTTTGGTCATGACCCAAAGATTGGTCTTTGTTTGGATGGTTGTCATTTCTTTGGCATGCCAATGAACTCTAGCCAACTCTAGTTCATTTTTCTAGCCAATGTCGGCCAAATCATGGGCAACCAATACCTCAACCAAAATTTTGGCTACCCAATGCTTTGATGGGGCAACCTTGGGCACAAACCAAACATACCGTTGGTCGTGCCACAGCACTAACGCCACCCTCGGCACACTGAAACCGACCGTGTCTAGCGACGATATGAGCGTGTCGCTCACCGCGGTCGCCGTGTCCAGAGGCGGTGCTGGAGCTGCGCCCCGTTGTTGGCCCCAACGACCCACATGAACGGTTGTCGGTGGCGAGGAGGTCGTGGGCCAGCTCCTCCATTGGACTAGTCTGCGCTACGTCGTTCCGACGGGTGTGCCCCACATGTCGGTTTCCCTGTTTTCCCGGCCATATTCAAGCGTCAGTGCTCCGCGTTGCGCATTAGGCCTTTCACTATGTAGGCCAAGCGAGACAACTTATTGTTTATTTGAGCCGTTCAAGTATAATCATGTGGCGTTTTCTTATTTCTCATTCCTCTCCAACCCTCTTCTCCATCGATCATGTCGCCCTCCAGTCGAGTCCATCCTCCCGCATGCCTCATTTAACATTCCGCCGAGTATCATTCGCATGTACCCACCCTAGTCCTCTTTCAATAGATCTCCGGACCCCGAGATGAAATTGAGAGGAAACGAGTGGGGGCACGTGATACCTAAGGCGGATTCAAAATTTTGAACCGGTGATCATAGCATCCGCAAATCATATATAAAGGGTATTCAATGTTCGTTTCGTTTTTGAACGTACAATATACTCCCCCTATCCTTTCTAGTTTACATATAAGTTTTATTTGTAGTCAAAGTATCTCTACTTTGATAAAAAAGGTATCAACATTCAACAATGCCCAATCAATATTGTTAGATTTGTACGTACTCCTAGATTTGTACTCGAGATGGTTTCCAATTTGACTATTGACAAGATTAATAGTACATGAGATGTATAATGTGAAAATTATATCATTGGAAACTCCTTTCACATACGAATTTGACCGTATGCTTTGTGTAAGTTGCATGTCATATATTATTACTCTAACATCTGGTCAAAGTTAGCCTCGAAAAACGCATTAGACCCTGTATGCTTTGTGTAAGTTGCATGTCATATATTATTACTCTAACATTTGTGTAAGTTGCATGTCATATATTATTACTCTAACATTTGGTCAAAATAGTATAGTGGAAGTGGATCCTCTGACGTAGGTATCCCTGCCTTACCCTCCCTTTCGGTCACTTACTGGCGGACCCCATGCTTGCTAGGCCCCGCATGTCAGTTACTCAATGGGTTCGGCCACATCAGGGGATCCTCATCCATAGTATACTCCCTCTGTTTTTATTTACTCCGCATAAAACGGAGGGAGTGGTGGTATAATAAATGACGCGGGCGGGGGAGGGGGAGGGACGTCGGTTTGCTCTCAACTGCGGTCCCACAAGCGAGCGAAAACGCAAGACGAAGCGCGTTCCATTCGGTGAGCAACATGGAGGGTCCAGCGTGCCGGGCTGCAACGCGAACGCGACAAAAGCGATGTACAGTCAAAACCGATTGACCGGTCGTCACCGGAACCACTATTCACACCAGAACCTTCGCTGCTCGGCCTACGCCAGCCACTGCCCTAAAACCACACCAAATCTCGAGCCCATTCCCCCACCTTTGGATCCCCTAGCCCGCATCAAGCGTCACCTAGTTCGCCGGAAAGCCATGGTGCGCCGCAAGATCACTTACTACAAGATGCTGACGCCGGAGCGCCGCGCGCAGAAATCGCGGCGGCGGTCGGCGCCACAGACCTCCGTTCCCAAGCTCGCTTTGCGGCAGGCCAATCCCCGAGTTCTCTGGAGCCAAGCTACGAGGAGGAGGAAGCCGATCCAATGTTCGCACGGTGCAGAAGGCCCGGCCCCGATGGGTATGAGACGATGGACGTCGACTTCGTGCCGGCGTCCGACTCCCCCATGGTGCAGGCGGACCAGCGGTTCAACATGGCGATACTAAAGGAGGACCGGGAGGCAGAGGCTCAACTCGACGTGGAGCGCGCGCATGCCTCTGCCATCGAGGCTCTCCTGCAGGCGGAACCGGATGTCATGGATGTGAACCGGGCGGCGGAGGCTCAACTTGAGGCGGAGCGCGCGGATGCCGCTGCCATCGAGGCCCTCCTGCAGGCGGAACCGGACGTCCTGGACTTGAACCGGGTGGCAGAGGCTCGACTCGACACAGAGCGCGCGGATGCCGCTCTCATCGACGCCCTCCTGCAGGCGGAACCGGACGTCCTGGACTTGAACCGGGCGGCGGAGGCTCGACTCGACGCGGAGCACGCGGATGCCGCTGCCATCGAGGCCCTCCTGCAGGCGGAACCGGACGTCCTCGACTTGAACCGGGCTGTGCTCTCGTCCGTGCAGAGCGCCCACACGCTCCGCTTGAACGAGTAGCTGGAGGCCGAGGACAACCACGGTGCGGAGACACACGTCGGCAGCGACGGCTGGTTCGCGCCGGCAGCCAAAGACGACGAGGCCGTCTCTTTCTGCGAGCAGTGATAGTTTTTCTTTATGTTGTTGTTTTTATGGATCTTTTGCTGTGTAAAAACATATATTTGTTATGCAAGTCGCCTGACTTGGGTCAGTCTACCATTTCAGGCGGTTGGATGAATATCCTACATCTCCTAACCCTTCTTTCCTTCTTCCTCACCTCTTCTTCTTCCCCAACAGACCACCGCACGGGCCGTACGGATACTCCCCAACATGCGGTTGGATAAACATACTCTATGAACGAAAATTATGTGTCAGCGATAGGATGGCTGAGTTTGGTTTGTTCACATGCGACAACACGTGTCAGTGAGGGTGCGTTTCCTTGGTTGGGTTTGCGGCGTGCAGGAGCGACTGTGTGAGGGTGCGGTGCGACCGCGGCGTGCAGGAGCGACCGTGTGAGGGTGCGCTGCGACCGCGACAGCTGTGCGCAAGTGTACCTCCTTCTCATTTTGAAAACTTTAGGCAAGCTTGGGAAAAATGTGTGGCGAAGTTTGGCAATGCAAGGCCTAGACCCAAACAGGATCAGTACGTACGTACTAGGAGTACTAGTGTTAAAAAAGAAAGGCGGGGTTTTCCTTCACGGGATTTAATCGATACAAATTCTCGTTTCACGTGTCAATTAATGCGCATTTTTTTCTCCAAAGATCAAAGAGCTAACCATCTCACTCCTCATCGCTTGATTAATGCAGCGCCATGCAAACCAACCTTCTCACTTCCGCATGCATGCAGGGGATATTAATGTCCTTGGTTGCTAACCCCATCAATTTTGCCTCGATTAGTGTTAGTGGCCCTTTGCAAATTGTAATTTTGATATACTGGCCTTGTGTACAAAAAATGGAGGTAGTAACTATATTTGACTTCCTTCCCCATTGCGGTGACGTCGACGATATCTTTTTTTTGGTGGTTTGGCGAAGTGCGTTCGACGGAGAACACCATTGAGGGAGACCACGGTAAGTCGTTCACAAGTGCCGCCTGCAAGCCGAGACAACCGCCTTATTTGCATCCAGGAAGTCCTTTACTAGTACTACTAGGAGTACTAGTGCGGTGAGATGGTTTCTCGAAGAAGACGATGGAGAAGCGGAGTCAGCGAAGAGTGAAATGATGGTTGCTTCGTCAGTGCTTTTGTGATTTGACACCTCACTGCTTTGTGATTTGTGATAGAAGGGACAGTGGAGTAGACTCTGTGCTCTATACTGTACTACATGCGTCCAAGCATGGGAGAAAGAGGAGAGACGTTGCATTTTTCTATTCCTTCAATCAATCAATCAGGGAGCTTCGGTTCCATCTTTTTGGCTTTGGCAACACCGTCCACAATGGTTCCCACGATGCCAAAAGCTATTTTCACATTTGGCTACACATTGTGGATGCCCTTAACCGTACCACTTGGTTTTGCTCCTGTGTGCTATCTATACAACTCTCAATTATATTGATCTAAAAAATTATAGAATCAAGATTAGTAAAAAGGAGGTGATTTTGCCGCGCGGATGGCGGGGGAAGTTTCTTATTTGAGCAATGCTACATCCACGTAATGGTTTACGTAAAGTTACGAACTGATGTGATGTGGGACTATTTGATTGGATTAAAGGAGAGGATTAGGCCCACCCCACCTGAAAATCAGGGGGGGGATATATAGATTAGATGGAAAGTATACGTAGCAGCTACGTAGCCCTTTGTAAGTCTAGGATTAGGCTTCTTATTTTCGGAGGACGTTGTCCTGGCGGTTTGCTAACATGCGGTCCCACGTGTCAATGCTTTACCAAGCCGATCTGCGTCCCACATGAGGCAGAATAATGGCAGAAGCAACACGTGGTTAAGTTGAAGAAGATGAGGGAGAAGCGGATTCAGCAACGAGTGAAATGATGTGATGGTTGCTTCGTCCCTCCAACTTAACTGCAGGAAAGGTGCAGCTTTGTGATTTGACGCCTCATTACTCATTACTACGCCGGCGCCATGACTGGGGTGCTTCACTCCGGCTGCTCTGCACTGTATTCCGGTATGGCACGTGGACCCGGTAGCTTGATGTCCCACATGTCGGCGAAAGGGACTAGAAGATTTATGAAAGCGAGCGCTCCACTCTTACGACGGAGGAGTAGACGACACGACGGCCCAGTGAACTGTCACTTGTAGTACTGTATAGTACTATAGTTTTGCTGTTTCGCACGATCCATCGATACAAACCCGATTAAACAGGAAAGGGCGGGATTTTTCCCGCGCGGTAGATGATACTGGCCATACATTTCAAAGGCAATTTTAATGTATGCAAACTGAATAATTATAAGTAACAATATGATATCTAGTAAAACTAAAAACACATATGATTTATTGTGTTAGAGTGTAGTAGTAGTGCTGTATTGCATAGTTGTTAGATGTAACATGCGAGAACGTGTAGAGATGTAGTTTTGGAGGGCCTACAGAGAGAAAAGCGTAATACGGTCACCGAACTTCAGAATAAGCTGATTACGGTCACTATATACGTTTTGCGGTGATTATACGGTCACTTGCTCATAGTTCAGCATCGGATTGCACTCTATTGACCGACCAAATAGTCTGCGTGGCGCCATGTTGACTAGTTAAATTGACCACATTCCTTGGGGGTCCCACCTGTCAGTTCACATAGGCAAAAGGTCAGATAAACACAAATTTACGCAGGCGTGACAAGGCTCCAACCCGTGCGCGGGAATCACCTGGTTGTGTATGTGTCTGTCAGGGCCTGATGTGTGCGCATGCACGTGTAGGTTGAGCACTTGAGCGTGAGAGTGTGTGTTGGTCGTGTGGTGTACTGGTGTGTGCATGCATGCGTGCGTGTGTGCGTGTGAGTGTTGTGTGCGTGCGTGTGAGTGTTGCGTGTGTGCGTGGCTGCGTGTGTACGTGTGAGTGTTGCGTGCGTGCGTGGGTGCATGTGTTTGTGTGAGTGTTGCGTGGATGCAGTTCGTGTGCATGCGCGCGTGTGTGTATAATCACCACACCAGCTCCTGTGTGTTAAAACAGACGGCTCAGCATACCAATACAAGGCCACCTTGTCCGCTGTGCCCGCGGTCATGACTTCGAACCACCGTCCAAATATTTTTTTGTCGTTTGTTTTCATTCTTACTAGCAAGATGCCCGTGC
This sequence comes from Aegilops tauschii subsp. strangulata, assembly GCF_002575655.3. Lineage (NCBI taxonomy): Eukaryota > Viridiplantae > Streptophyta > Magnoliopsida > Poales > Poaceae > Aegilops > Aegilops tauschii. The sequence continues at coordinate 645,882,245 of NC_053041.3, read as the reverse complement.
GTTGCACGTAACATCAAGATGCATTTGTATGACTTGTTTATCTTGTGAGAGAAAAGGATGATCGAGGGAAGGCCTTATTTGCAAATGTGGAGAGGTGTGTGGGTACCTTTTTGCAAAATTGCCATAGTTTCTTTCCTATCCGTCAGATATAAATCGGACGGCCTATATTGCAGGATGGCAGGCACACCATCATCACCAACTCTGTTTTTATAAGAGTGTATTTTATGTATTTTATAAGAGTGTAGATGTAGAGTAGATACAAGTCGACAGGTGGGCACGATGGTAGTGACATAATGTGATGCAACACTAGAGGTGCCACGTGGAGCGTTTAACTGGTCAACTAGTCATGTCATGAGCAAATACAAAGTTGTACGGTGAGCCCGTGACTGTATAATAACCACTAAACGTAAATGGTGACCGTAATGAGTGGATTCTGAAGTCCAATGTACGTATTGTGCTTTCGCTTCAAATACAATGATCGTCATTGCATATATCGCGAGAGAAAGATGAAACATGCGTGAATTTTCTGGGGGCTTACTTTTAGAGGACCTGGAGATAGTTTTGTGTGCATACGTGAAAGGGGCGTACAGGGGGGTATGTGATGGAGAGAGAGATGCTCTTCGTTTCTCTTTATTATGACTAACTTTGTATATAGTATAAAAATATACAAATTCACAGTGCGGAATAAATATCATTGTGGGCACCATGCAATGCAAATTAGCGTTCGTACTCCTCCATATAACTTTGTAATGTTGTATATATGTAGAAACTCTAAAATAATTTTTTGGCCACACTTTATTCAAAAGGAATGTTGTATGCGAAATAAACGTGAAGAGAGGGATTTTTAGATCAATGGGGTACGTGATGTAACATGTGTGAATGTGTAGTTGATGCATTTGGCGGGGCCTAGAGAGGTATGTGTGTGTATTACGTATTCAAGAGAGGCATGGATAGAGGGGCCGACGGGGGGGGGGGGGGGGCGTGGGAGAGATAGCACGAGAAATGAGAGTGGTCTAGAGAGAGAGAGACGAATATGACGTCACGACAAGAGATTCCATTCCCTTGAGTGTGTATATGCAAGGGGGAGGGAATAGAGGCACCAGGAGAAATTTTCTGTGTGTGTGGTGTTTGTGTTGGTATGTGTGGGTGTGAGAAGATAATGAGACGTGGGGGCAGAGGGTGTGTCACCGCGAGAGGTCCGGTGGGTCGAGGTGAGGCCCTTCGTTCGGTTCCGTCCTGCGGCACATTGGTCGGCCCGTGACGCATTTAGGAAGACCCATGGATGACTAGTCGTACAAGACAAAGATAGCAGAATTGTGAAGGACTCTGTGTCCACTGACAAAGCCGGCTAGGATTTGTAACCCTAGGTTCTCGGACTAAGGTAACCCCTTTATCTCTGATATTACTATTCATCCAACCTAACTTTAAGGGGCATCTTACAGAATGCTCTGCTAGAATCGTACTCGTCGATTAGGAAGAGAGGTGTGAGACAATGCGTGAGAGACACGCGTAAAGATAATGTGCGTACATGAGACACGTAGGCATGTCCATGTATATAGAAAGGGTCGATGAGGATTGTGCGTGTGTATGTTTGCGAGAGGAAGAGTGCTTGTGATAAAGGTTAGTGAAAACAGTTGTAAATGGTTACGAGAGGGAGGGAGGGTTATATCTAGAGCATGTGTGCGAGAAAGACACCTCGGGAGAGAGTGTGTGAGCATGTGTGAGAGACCATCGATGGAGAGTGAAACTACACGTAAAAGACTGCTCTACACATTGATTAAAGATATAAATTGTATCCAAATATTAGGATGGGATCATGATATTTGCAATTCGCGTAAGGAGCGGTCATTGATCCATCAGACATCTAGATTCTATCGAATTTGAGCATGTCTATGTTATTATTCAACACAATTGATCCAGATAGTTAGTATTTTGAACTCCAGACAATGCATCGCTTTAGCAATCGAATATAAACGTGAGTATAGTTCATGTTGTGTGTGTAAAGCACATTATACATACGAAAGTTACACAATGGACATTATAAATAGCTACCTATGAACTAGCATACATTTGAATTCAACTTAAGGTGGTTTAAAAAATCGAATTCAACATGAAGTCCATTCAATTATTTGAATTTGATATCATGGCATTTGTAAACCATACCTAAATTATGGGGGCACCAATCTTTGCTCTGATTTTGTACATAATAGCATATGTAGTCGTGTACAAAATAGATTCAAATTTAGCTCCTCCATTCCAAAATAATCGTAGTTATAGGATTTTCAAGTGTCAAAATTTCAAAAAGAAGTGGATAATTTAATGAGGTTTTCAAACATACAAGGTCAAATATAACGTTGTCTATTTAGGTCAATCCTCATAGTTCAAGAGTACTCTAAACGTGAATGCTTGTGTTTCAAAATTTCGAACGAAGCGCCAAAAGAGCCTCTACTCGCCCGAAACCGCGTGAGACCAATGTTTGGTAGTACAAGGAAATTACTTTTCTAATAACTCCGACCCGTGAAACCTACCGGCCCGATGTCCAAAGGTCTAAACCGGGGTAGGTTTGTAGCTTCATCTAGACGCCACGCAACCGCATCCGAAAAACATTCATACACAATGGCCGCCTAAGCACACATGCGCGCGGCCGAAATCGCTCCCGCCCACTATTTGGGACACCTGGGATTACCATCCTACCCCCGACCCGCAGTAGGTCCGAAATTTAAGAGGGGGGAAAAGTTTGTACTTTCCCCAAATTTCAAACAAGCGCGTCCCATCTTCTGTTCAAAAAAGCCAAAAACAAGCGCGTCCCAGACCGAAACATGGTTCCCCCCACCCGTCCGATTCCCCATTCGTACTCCGTGGGCGCCAAAACTACTTCTCCACCAGCCGCGAAACCCCGGCGTCCTCCGTCCGCCACCCCATCCCACCCATCAACCGCCGCCCTCCTCCATCACGCCGGAGCCGATACCCCGACGTCGTCGTCCACCGCAACCTCAACCGCAACGCCCTCCACGGCTAGTAGTTGAAGCCGAGGCCGAGCCGTCCGTACCCGAGCCAGTTCAACCACGCCGTTCTGCGCCTCACCGCTGCCGCTCCAACTTCGCCACCCTCCACCGCACCGGAGTTGTTCCTGCTACACCGTCCTTCGCCGCCTCGGATCTGCTTCCCCTCCGCCGACATACGGCCACGGCAACACAGTCAACAATTTGGCCATGGGTTCACCCAAGCCTGCACCCTCCAGAGCATCGGTTTCCCCGGTAAAAAGAAGAAGATCGGCACGACATGTGGAGGTGACCACACCGGCAACCGAAAAAGGTACACCTCTTCCCTTATTCGTGCAAATCTTACGTCTCTGCTTGCACGGTATTCATCCCACAGAAGACACTAGTTGACCGCTTCTTCTTGATACTAGATGTTCCTAGTAACTCGCGATGCACAAGGTTTCTCCTCATATACTATTTCACCTTAGCTAGAGGTCCGTCGCCCCCCCTGAATTTCAATTTCTGGCCAGTTGATTCCCAATTAATGGAAGCATTCCCCAGCGTAACAGGCGCTAGTACGCCTATTACGCCGGGGAAGCAGCGCCTTGGTGTTTATCTTACAGGCGTGTGCGGCCTAGAGCTACTGGCGCCCGATCTGGAGGACGGCCGGGATTAAAGGGATGGCCTGGGGGCGCTGCCAAGCACGGCGGTGGTGTGAGGTCGATGGGAGGGCGGGGCGGCGGAGGCAGGGGTCTGGGCCGGTGGTCGCTGGCGGTTCGGGAAAGATCGTCAACAGTGACTGGCGGGAGGTAGACGAAGGCCATCTGCCCGTTCCTTATAGATCGGACGGTTCATTAAAAAAATCGACTGACCTATTTATTTTCAGTCGACTGTTATCTTAGATATGACCACATGTGGTGGTGTGCTGGAGGAGTACCTGCATTTCCTGTGCTCATATATTACAAAATCATACGGAGTAGAATCTAATTTTGTTTGCCATGCAATGTTGTAGAGCTATCATATGTCTCCTGTCATTTATTTTTCAGCCACCTGCTATCTGCTACTTTTACAGTGCACTAGTTCTGCACACACTTCACCCTTACTCTCACTATTGTGTTTTTATGCAAGGGTATTTCAGACTCTGCTGCCATGAGAGAAGCCAAAAAGAAAAGAGAGAAGTCGCTCCAGCTTCGTATGCGGGTAGGCAAGACACGTTACAGCGCTATAAAGGGTGCAGTGTCAGCAGATGGAGACGGTAAACATAGCTCTGGAGTTGATGACCTCGCTCGCAATGAACCACCATCCCAGGTGCTTGCTTTAACTTCGCGGTGTCATATGTGGTTGCATGTTCCATATGGTGTCTAGCTTGTATTCGAAAGGCCGAAGTCGGTAAGATAAGGAAAGATATTTTTTTACATGAACCACCATCCCGTGAGCACCAGAAGACAAATAGCTAGTCAGGGCACTGGCCGAGCCAGTGACAAGCCCAACAAAGATAGGCATCACCTGGAAGCCAACTAAAAAGCTGCGATGGTGGCGAAGCAGCCCGCCTCCCACCAGGCTCTCAGGTCCTAGATGATCATGCTCACCACTCCAGCCGGATGACTAGCTTGTATTGCTTCCAATTTGGTTAAATTGCATCTGCTTAGCTTACACATTATACCTTTGAATATGACATACCTTTCTGTTTTTGGTACATACTAGTACATCTGTGTATTAACCATGTTCTTACATCAAACTAATGTTCTTGTGTATCCCTCATCAATCACTTATGACCAGGCAGGCAGGCAAGGGGACTACTCCTCATTTAAAGAATGCAGCGTCAGCCTCCCGACATGATTCTCAAGAAACAGAAATGCTAGATGAAGATAGTGAACGTAGCTCTGTAGTTGATTACAGCATTTCCCCTACACTAGCATCGCAGGTGCTTGCTCTAACTTGGCAGCGTGATATGTGGTTGCATGTTGCATATGGTGTCTAGATTGTAATTCTTCCAATCTGGTTAAACTGCATGTGCTAGTCTGCCTAGCTTATACATTATACCTGTTAATGTGACATGCCTTCCTGTATTTAGTACATAGTACATCTGTCTATTAAGCATGTCCTTACATAAAACTATTTTTTTTTGTATCCCTCATCAATGAACATGACGAGACACCTTTAGTATATGCAATGCGATATTAGTTGCATCTTTCATATGATTTATAGCATGCACCGATTCTAATTTGTTGAAATTCCATTTATGATGGGACGCTTTTAACTTGGCAGAGTCATATTGGTTGCATCTTTCATGTGGTGTCTAGCTTGCATTGCTTCTTATTTGCTGGAATGGTTTCTGCTTAGTTTACACAAACAGTTGTGAACATGCCATGCCGTCCTGTTTTTCGTACATATTCCATCCTGGTATCATGTGTTTGCCTTACATCAAAGTAGTGATTGTTAGTATCATGCATGAATGAGTTCTGAAGAGAGAATTTTATTGCTTTTTCTTGTCGGTTTTACTTGACAATTCAAAATCAATAAAGCGGAAGGAAGTTAGCAAGGCAGCGGATAAAGGTGCTCCTTCCGAACGGAGGGCCTCTACAGTTTCTACTCATCCACACCCCCAAGATGATTTCCAAGACAACACATGCATAGACACTCAACAAAGCTGTGTTTATGATGAGCACGTCTCCCCTAGTGCAGCATCACCGGTGCTCCCTCTAACTTGGCACTGTTATATGTGGTTGCATGTTATGTGTGATGTCTAGCTTGTATTGCTTCTAATTTTGTTGAATTCCATCTGCTTACTTTACACATTATACTTGAATAAGACACGTGTTCCTGTTTCTAGAACATACAATATATGTCTATCACACCATGTTCTTACATCAAATTACTACTGTTGTGTAACCTGCAACAATCACTTATCATAAGACACGTTTGACTTCAGAGTGTGATATAGGTTACATCTCACATTCTTTTCTAGCTTGTACTACTAATTTGTTGAAATGGCACTTATGACGAGACAGTTTTAACTTGGTAGAGTGCTATTCGTTGCATCTTTCATATGGTGTCTAGCTTTCATTGCTTCTAATTTGTTGAAATGCCTTCTCCTTAGTTTACACATCATAAGCTGTGAATATGCAATGCTGTGAATATGCAATGGCACTAATGACGAGAGACCTCTAACATGGTAGTGTGATGTTGTTTGCATCTTGCATATGATTTATTTCTTGTACTGCTTCACATTTGTTTAAACGCGATTTATGATGAGACACTGTTAACTTGGCAGAGCGATATTTGTAGCATCTTTCATATGGTGTCTACCTTCCATTGCATTGCTTCTAATTTGGTGAAATGTCCTCTTCTTAGTTTACACATCATAGTTCTGGTTATCTCTTCCGTCCTGTTTTTCATACATATTACATCCTCCTATCATGTGGTTGTCTAACATCAAAGTTCAGTTCGTCTGCATCACGCATCAATTTGTTCTGAAGAACTAAATTGTTATTCGTTTTTCTTGTCGGCTTGACTTAACATGGCACAAAGAAAGAGGAAGAAACACAGAATGGCAGGGAATGAGAAGCGGATGAATCCTGCAGATTCTGCTAGTACTGATGGTGCAATAGAAGGTCAAAGTCCAGCGGAAAATTCTACAAACACGACATCCCATGCTACACGAGTTGCAAAAAAAGCCAAACAGAAACAAATAGCTGCCACCAAACAAGCAGAGACATCCCTAGTTCTTGCAACACCTACCACAGTACTACCAGCTGCACGACTTACTCGTGTGTCAACTGAGCTAGCAGCACGTTCCCAAGCTCCCTTGCCACCTGACACTACTTCCTAAGCACTCTTGACACAAGACGCGTTGGCAATATCAGATGAACCTTGTGAGCTTCAACAGCAAGAAGGTAGTTGCTGGAGTCAAGTTACAGTTGCATGCTTCTTTATATGTAGTCTCACAGTTTGATGTACACTAACACTTCCTATGTTCGTTGTTGGACTAGCACCTAGGCGCAAGAGGAAACAAACATCAGGGTGCTCGATAGGTTAACTAAATCTAGAGGAGGAAGAATGGAGATCCGTTTTGAGGCAGGTTTAAAAAGGCAATGTGATGCTACAGAGTCAGCCAAGTTAGTATCAGAGGCAGTGGTTGCCGTTAGGTGTCATGTACGTATCCTCCCAACATGGATTCAGTATAGGAATGACAAAGACGAAACCCAGTTCAACACCTTCCTCGACCATTTATCTGTAAGTATGGTTATGTATGGAAACTAGTAATATCGTCTTGCTCTGTCCCATACTTTCTAGGTTGCTGATAATGAGACTCCCATAATTTTCAACAGATGAGTTTCAAGTTGGATAGACAAGATGATGCAACCAGACAAGCTTGCACCCATGTTTTCAAGTCTGCTCTGTGACAGTATCGGTATAACTTGAGGAAAACTCACTTTGAAGGCAAGACTAAAAGTGAACTTTCCCAAACATCTCCAGTGGAAAATATATCGGATGAAGACTGGAGGGGCCTTGTTAAACACTGGTCTGATCCGAAGTATCAGGTACATTATATATATGTGATCAGATCACATGTTGAAGTCCTATTTACGCATGTGCCACACAAATCTATCTTCTTGTAGGTGAACTGTTCAAAGAACAAGGCCAACCGTACGAAAGTGAAATTCCAACAGATGACAGGATCTCGTAGCTATATTGCACACTGTGAGGCTCTTGTAATTAGCTGCTGTTTCACTCTTTTCGCTGTACCATATTATCAGATCTATATTGACTTGTTCGAAATGCAGAGGAAAGCCCGCAAGGACCAAAAAGTACCTGAACCAAATGCTGTGGAAATCTTCAAGGACTGTCACACCAGCAAGAAGAAGGGCATGACTACACCAGTCAAAGACGCTGTTGTAAGTCCTTAATCCTCATGCCTTTTAACTACTACTTACTCTGACTTGTGCCTTGAACTGCATGGTTTGCAGGCAATGTCTATTACTTTTCAATTTTATACACAATTGTCTTAGCGTATCATTGCACCTTACAAGGTTTAAAAGAGAGGAGTGATGTTCCTTTGATCTTGACCCGTAATCTAGTTCCGTGCTGGACTTGCCCACACAACGTTACAATTGCCTGTTTGTCTGTTCTCAGTTGTTTTGTGATATGAATGATGTCATACTATGCTTACCGTATTATAAACTTCGTCTCTTTATCCTTAGCCCTCCATACAATGTGAAGAAATAGACAATACATTAGCGATGGTACATGGTCATATGTTTGGAACCTGGTTTTATTATGTACTTTGCAATAAAATAGAACTAATATTTTACATGGGTTCACGAGAATAAGTTCTGTATATAGACCAAAGCTATTTTGTTTGGTTTTGCTGCCTCCTTAATATCTTCTGTTCTGGTACTACTAATGTAAAACCTCAACTTTTCAGCGAGCTAAGGAAAAAATGGTGGAACCGCCACCTTCTGAAGGTGGCGAGGCAACTATAACCGCAATGTCAGCTCTTGCTGCAGTGGGTCAGTACCTGTCCACTAACAGTGCCAAAAGCACGTTCCTGCGTAATACTGGGTTGGTTGTTAAGGCAATATCGTCCAAACTGCCTCATGATCAAGATATGCAAGCTCAAAGCAATGTTGTATCTGCGCTCCAGACACAAGTCCATTCCCTAACAGAGACCCTTTGTGAAACAAGGAGAAACATTGCTCAATGTCATCAAGATATGCATGGTCTTGAAACCAGACTATCAGACATTTGCTATGTTGTTCAGGAGCCTAGGGGAAATGAAGGCGAGGGTTATGGTGCTCCATCGGACAATACAGCATGAAAACGTAACAGTCAGGTCAAATGAACTGAGCTTCTGAACTTCTGGTGGTGCATTTATCTGCTAGACTATTAAGTTTTATGCCAACCTTCCTTTTGTTATATAGTTGTAATTTGTTTTGGTGCGATACAAAATTTATTCTTAACGTGCAGCCACCGGCTGAAGAAAATAGCAAGCCATTTTTGTATAGTGTAGGGTGTTCCCTATATTTGCATTGGTGGCGATCTTTGATGCCGAGTGGATGTAATCTGTGCAATCGCCTTAATAGCCTAGCGTTAGTTTCGGCCTTATTTATTTCCTAGTCTTCTTTTTCCCTGGTTTGCTACTGGCCGCAACTACCATGGGCCATATACGGGCCGTAGGATCCATGGGTCTCCTACGGGCTGTAGATAAATGGGCCTGTAATCGGTGGGCCTCGGGCCGTCGGATAAATGGGTCTACATGGGCCGTAATCGGGCGTAATTGGTATCGGCCCAGCACGGTAACAGGCCGTTAACAGGCCGTAGGACAGCAAAGGCTTAATTCTGTCACAGGCATAACGGGTCGTTAATGGGCCAGAATATAGGACGGGCTGGAAATGGCGCAACGGGTTAACAGGCCAGAAACGGGCCGACTCTTGCCATTGGCCGAATTTGGCCCATTAGGGTAACAGGCCAGTAACGGGCCGACTCATGCCATGGGCCGAATTTGGCCCATTAGGGGAATAGGCCAGTAACGGGCCGACTCTTGCCATGGGCCGAATTTGGCCCATTAGGGGAACGGGCCAGTAACGGGCCGGAAGTAATCGAGGGCCGAAAAGGAGCCCAAGAACGTATGGGCCGTCAACAGGCCGAAAGCTAACACGGGCTGGAAACGGCCCATGTAAATCACGGGCCGTTAACGGGTATAAAGAAAATTACTGTTCATTATGGGCTAGAGTCACCATGGGCCTGTAAAGGGCCGAAAGATACGAAGGCCTCATATGGGCCGAAAGACATCATGGGCCATACATGGGCCGAAAGTGAAATGGGCTGGTGTTATATTCGACGGCCCACATGACGTTGTTGGGCCGATTTCCTTTAGGGCCTAACGGGCCGTGAGTTAACGGGCCGTAAAATGGGCTATTTGTGAAGAGACCGTTAACAGGCTTTTCATGGGCCAGCCCGTTAACTTTTGACCAAGTCAAACGGGCCGGCTTTGTAAGCTAAATGGGCCAGTGGTGGGCCGTGGCACGTGTCGACATATCATAGGCGCCTATCTGACCCACTGATGAGCTGACACGTGTTTCGTCCGGCCAATAAGAATTTTACACGTGGAAATTTCCCATTGGTCGGGGCTGTTAACGGGTTATCGGATCCAAAACCCGACCTGATAGCTTAACGGCGTTCCGTTACGGTGGATGCCACGTGTCGGTCACCCTTGATGAAAGCACTTCTGTGACGGGGGATTTATCGTCATGGAAGTGGACACTTCCGTGATGATAATTTTGGTAATGTCATGGAACACTTCTACGACAACACAGGTATGACTATCTTGATTCTGTCATAAAATCGTCATGGATGTACATGCATGACATAAAACACGACCTACTGTGACAAACACGTATCATCACGGAAGTGTATTTTTTTGTAGTGCTTGGATCAACAGGCAATTTTATTGGGCATGATAGTGCTTGTTATAAAAAATGCTACAACAAACTGCAACATTCCATGAACGTTAGTATCAGTTCATTATACCAGTGTTAATCTCAGTCTGGTCCTTTTAGGTGCCAAGGAATCTAGACCGGTCCATGAAAGTTAGATAGTTACGCGACTTGGCCAACGTCGGTTGGGCTCGATGGAGTTTACAATTCATCATGTATGGTTTCTAGGTGAGCATGATCCTCCTATAGGTGGATATGCTACTGGTCCAGGGCTAGGTGCTGAGCCTCGAGGGCCTTCACATCGGATCGTCGCCAGGGATTGGCGTGTGCAACTGTCGGTTCATTAATCTCGACGGGGTATAGCGTGTAGCCAGAACACCAGATGGGATTCACATGAGGCTTTTTACCTAGGTCCATGCCCTTACAGTGGACATAAAACTCAAGAGAGAAGTCCATATTACAACCTTGAACTACCACTAATGTTTAAAACAAAATCGTGAACTACAAAAAATCATCTAGTTTACAAGCCACAACTTTCAAAACCGGACAAAAAACAACCCCCGGCTTGTTTTTGACGGTTTTTACTTGTTTTGACTAGTCAACATCCAAGTCAGCGTCTAGTCATCCACCACATCATCATGTCCCATATAACCCCATCCCTCCCTTCTCACGCATCTCTCCCTTCCTTACCAAGCCATAGCCGCCACCGTCTCCTCCAGTCGTGCCAAACCCACCGTCGCCGCCACCTTTGTTCCCAATGAGCGGAGATCGGCGGCGTTGACATGAGCCTCTACAACAGCGACCCCAACCGTCTCTATTACCTCCTTCCAAGTCATACCCAAGCCCCCAGGGGCAAACCGCTGCTGCCACTGAGGAAGAGGGTGTCGGTGTCAAAACCGGCGGATCTCGGGTAGGGGGTCCCGAACTGTGCGTCTAGGATCGATGGTTGCAGGAGACGGGGGACACGATGTTTACCCAGGTTCGGGCCCTCTCTATGGAGCTAATACCCTACTTCCTGCTTGATTGATCTTGATGAATATGAGTATTACAAGAGTTGATCTACCACGAGATCGTAATGGCTAAACCCTAGAAGTCTAGCCTGTATGACTATGGTAATGAGTATATGCTATCCGGACTACTCCCTCTGGTTTATATAGACACCGGAGGGATCTAGGGTTACATAGAGTCGGTTACATACGAAAGAATCTTCATAGTTGATCACCAAGCTTGCCTTCCACGCCAAGGAGAGTTCAACCGGACACGGGTACGGTCTTCGGCCTTCATGTCTTCACAGTCCACCAGTCCGGCCCATAGATAACAGGCCGGGCGCCCGAGGACCTCTTAGTCCAGGACTCCCTCAGAGGGGCAGGAGGTCGTGGATCTCATCATGAGCTTGTATGCATGCTCAGACGTGACAAGGGATAATCAGAGTGATGCTCTTGTCGGTGAAGGTGGCCGGTGGAGCACGGTGTCGATGCGAGGGTAGCTCAAGATCGAGCCAGTCAAGGATGAAGACGCAAATGTCTTCCGAGGCATTGATGACCTGCCAGGGAACAAGGCTATTGCATTTCATGATAAGTAAGTGTCGAATCCCACAAGGAGCGAATAGGAAGACACTAACAACCCGACAACTATGTTGTATGCATAGCGCATTCGCACCCAAACCGTAGTGTGGAAATAGTCTATTCTATAGGTTGATAGGAAAGCGAGAATAAAAGGGGTTGTACGAAACTACAAGTTTGAATGCAGAAATAAACTAAGTTGGAACTTAAAGTAAAGAAGGGGGTTTTGTAACTGTAGGATTGAATAGAGAGAAAGACAGTGTTTAGGCTTTGGTCTCACTAGTACTAGAGGGGCATCTTAGTGGCAGTGGGCTAATACAAGTACACGTGTAGGTGATAATAAGATCACAATAAAGAATGTCTCCCAACATTACGTGCAACGCGAGTAAATACTAGATCATGCCACAAAGACTAATTTTGCATACTAGATCGTACCTCAACCTAGAACCGGATTAATCACTCAAACATAGATGAATAGACACACAAAGAGGAATGATTCATTGATGTCATCAACATGTTCATGCAAATTACATGTGTGAAGATGGAGACGGAGAGGGAGATGTCTCTGGCACACACGGCCTAGCCAGGAAGCGCTCCCGATGACGACGGCGTGGCCTCCTCCTTGCGTGGCATGGTGGAGCTATGGAGGGAGAGACCTCCCCCAAGGGGGAGAGCCTCCCAGCGGCTGCCCGAAGTTGTGGTGATGATGATGCCTGATTGTGGTGGCTAGGGTTGGATGTGTCTATATAAGAGGCCTAGTCGGGTCTTCTCCATTGATAAAGATCATCCTCCTCCATCCAAGGGCTCTAGGTGAGCCTTAACGCATCGTGAGAGTACTCCAGGCGGAATCATTTCTTCCAGGCTAGAAAAAAGACACGGGAGGGCAATAAGAGGTTGACGTCACACCATACTTTTAGCACACAACACACACGAGCTTGTGGGCTAGGATAAAATGATTCAGAGTTAGTCTAAGTGAAAGGAAATAAATAGTTTGGTGCCAGTTCAAGTGGAATGAAGAGAAAAATAAATATATTTTTTGTACGGTAGTATGTGTGAGAGGAAAAAGTTTGCACCCTTCCGAGTCGACCCTAACTCAGACGTGTTTATGAGCACAACACACGCGAGCTTGTGCGCTAGGAAAATAAATATCCAGAATTAGTCGGAGTGAAAGGAAATAAATGGTTTGATGCCGGTCCGGGTGGAATGAAAAGAAAAGATAATATATATTTTATATGTTCGTCAGTGTGAAAGGAAAAAGGTTGCATCCTTCCGAACTCACACGAGTTTATGAGCACAACACACACACACACACGAGCTTGTGGGCTAGGAAAAAATGATTCAGAGTTAGTCTGAGTAAAAGGAAATAAATGGTTTGATGCCGGTCCGAAAAGCATGAAGAGAAAAAATGTGTTAGTCCATGTGAAAAGGAAAAGTTTGCATCCTTCCGAGTCGACCTTAACTCACACGAGTTTATGAGCACAGCACACACGAGTTTGTGGGCTAGGAAAAAATAATTCAAAGGTAGTCCGAGTGAAAGAAAATAAATGGTTTCGTGCCGGTCCGATTGGAATGAAGAGAAAAATAAATATAATTTTTTTACGGTAGTATGTGTGAGAGAAAAAGTTTGCACCTTTCTGAGTTGACCCTAACTCACACGTGTTTATGAGCACAGCACACACGAGCTTGTGGGCTAGGAAAATAAAGATTCAGGGTTAGTTAGAGTGAAAGGAAATAAATTGTTTGATGCCAGTCCTGGGAGTATTTAGCCAAAAACTACCACATTTCATGAAAAGGTGTCCAGAAACTACTACTCTACAAATTCGTGCCAAAAACTAACATTTTTCACTAACCCGTAGCAAAAAACTACCATTTCCGAAAAATGACCAATTTAGAAGATTTAAACATGTTTATGACAAGTGGGGCCCACCGTCAGGGCTGACGTGGCAAGTCAACAAGCGCACGAGATGATGGTGAGCACGCCCGGCGGCCAGCATGCGGCCGCGACCCGCACACCCGGCGGGAGCATGCAGTGGGGACGCCCAGATCGGGCACTCCGACGGACGCACGCTGCTCGACCGCACGCGGCCACCCAACGCTTGCTTGCTAGCACCAACAAGCAAGTATGCATGGCTTGCCGACCAGCCAGCGCGAGCATGCATGCATGCGGCTGCGCAACCAGCGCGAGCACGTACGCACGGCTTGGCGACCGGCCATCGCTAGCATGCGGCTCGGCGACCAGCGCGTGCTCGCGGCCTGCGCGCGGCTCGACGGCTGCGCGAGCACCCACGGGACGGCTGCGGCGGCCCGCCCGCACTTCTGCACGCGACAGATACGACGGCGAGCTCGGATGCTGGCCCGCACGCGACCGCAACGGCGGCCAGCCCGCCCTCCCGCGCTCCCGCACACGACGACGACCGGCCAATGCGGCCAGCACGTGCTCGCGGCCTGCGCGCGGCTCGACGGCTGCACGAGCACCCTCGCGGCCGCCGTCTCAGCGCTGCCTCTGTCCTCCTCGACCCGGCAGCCTCTAGGTGGGTGACATGGACGACACCAGTGCTCGCCGCGTGGGGCACGAAGACGAGGTGTTCGTTGAAATGGGCAAGAGAATATAGGAGGAGGAGGGAGAAGAAGATAGATACTGACGTGTGGGGCCCACTTGTCATAACAGTCAACTTAACAGTCAAAATAAACGATGTTGACTTTCCTGCCACGTCAGCCCTGATGGGTGGGCCCCACTTGTTATAAACGTGTTTAAATCTTCTAAACTGATCATTTTCCAAAAGTGGTATTTTTTTGCCACGGATTAGTAACAAAGTGATAGTTTTTGGCACAAATTTATAAAATGGTAGTTTTTAGGCACGTTTTCATGAAATGTGGTAGTTTTTTATTAAATACTCCAGTCCTGGTGGAATGAAGAGAAAAACATCTTTTTTTTATGTTAGTCTGTATGAAAGGAAAAAAGTTTGCATCCTTCCGAGTCGACGATAAATCACATGAGTTTATGAGAACAGCACACACGAGCTTGTGGGCTAGGGAAAAATGATTCAGAGGTAGTCCGAGTAAAAGGAAATAAATGATTTGATGCCGGTCCAATTGGAATGAAGAGAAAAAAAATTACATTAGTGTGTGTGCAAGGAACAAGTTTGCATCCTTCCATATCAACCCTAAATCACACGAGTTTATGAGCAAGGCATTGACCCAAGTAAAATGAGAATACTTGTCAAAAAGAAAAAGTAGAATGAGAATAAAAACAACATGATGATGGCAAGAAAAAAGACTGACGTCACTCCATACTTCTAGCCCCAGACATGCAGGAGTTAACGCTGCAACCTAAGGTAACAGGCTGCTGGGCCAAGCCCGGCCAGAAGTACGTGGTGACTGCTTTTGTTGCCTCGGCAGACCTAATGGACCAGGTTAGGTTGCGTCGTCGGCGAGTGCAACGGTGGATACGCGCTATTTAAGCTGGAGAACAAGTTCTGGCCGGGCGATGTGGTACTAAAGAAAACGAAACAGACGAGGGGCCGTAAAGAAAGTCACGCGAGGCTGGGTTCTCGGTTGAAGTTTTCTGGCCCAACAGCACATTGTAGCGTCTGCCGTCTCATCAAAAAATAAAACGTTTGTCTCAAAAAATCAAAAAATAAAACGTTTGTCTCAAAAAATCAAAAAATAAAACGTGCACGTAGCGGCATCCTGCACGTGGCTGGTGATCGTGTTGAGCGGGAAGCCAGAGCAGGCGCACCCCGACGATTCAGCAAGTTCGAGGAGGATCTGCTTTTTTGGAGACCTTGTCGGCCTCGTCAACGTATGCATGTACGATGCCGGGGAGCTCACCGAGGTGTTGGACGAGTGCTCGCTGGAGCCTATGCATGCATGTACGTGACTATATAATAACGCATGCATGAATTCTGGTTTAGTACTCCCTGTTTCTAAATATAAGCCATTTTAGAGGTTCCAGTATGGACTACATCAAAATGAGTGAATCTACGTTCTAAAATGCGTCTATATACATCCATATGTTGTCTGTATTAAAAGTAGTGAGCACTATGTGTTTTATGTTCATGAAACAGTTTTGCCAATTCTTAGTCGACTGAGACTACTGTGACTTTGTTATGTCTCAATCGATTCTATATTCCTTTGATTTTGCATGGGGATTCATACAATTTTTTTCTTTTCAGCCTTTTCTATTTTCTTCTTATACTATGTCACTTGACTGAGACTTGGTTAAGTCTCAGTCGAGTGAGACTTAGCCACACCCTTTGCGAAAACGTCTAAACTCATACATATATCAGCTTTCACAGGTCCTTACAAACACACCCTTACAAAAAATAAATATTTATTCAGAATATTTGGGGTGCCGAAATATTCTACGACCCGCATCCATCGGCGGTACGCCATGAGCATAGCTCGATGCCGCCTCAAGGCCTCCCCCACAGCAGAGCAAGTTTTTGAAACCTAGGTGTTTGTACAAGCAACGGCTGAAAGTCATCGATGCAGAACACAGACACCGGTGGCCCCAATCCATGAAACAAATCGTCGCCCCAGAGGGAAAAATACCCAATAAGGGCATGTAGAAACTCCAAAGACCACATAGACCACAAAAGCCGGTTAAATACAGATGGATCCACGAAAACGCAAACCGACCGGGTCCCCGGAGACCCGCCGAAGAGACAGCTCCACACGCCCTTCGCTGACGAAACACACACCAATGAAACGGGGATGAGGCGGAGAGAACATTATTCCTATCTTGGGGCGACACCGTTGTTCTGTCGCCCCAAACCAAACACAAAGGCCGCCAAAAGAGACCCGAAAATATCACCCACACCGTTGTACGACAGGTCTAGTATGAAGACGGACCAGCAATGGAGACCACGCGGACGAGCGGCCGGCAGCGACACACGAAGGCGTCCCTTGGGCGACGCGTCCAGCCTTTGCCATGCAGTTGATGATGAAGTGGCCGGTGTAGTCGACGCTGATGTCGGAGTAGAGGCGCGGGGGTCGACGGCGGCGGTGGGCACGCAAACCGATCTTTGATCGGAAAACCAAAAAGAAAACACCGATCAAGACGACCAGCGGGAGAGAGAAAACCCCGGAGCAAGGGCTCGGGAAAAGACTCTCTAGGGCAGCCGGCCAACACGACTGATGGACGAACTCTTGGTACGGGCGGGGCGGCCCCCGGCGGCGGTCATGGAGGCCGACCGCCCCGGAGGCGGCCCGCAGGGCGAAAGCGGCGGGCGGCGGCTAGGGTTGAATCGGTTAGGCTGATACCATGTTAGAAGTGAATAGAGAAGGATTTGTGGAAAGAATATTTGGTGCAAGACAATTGTATTCACCTCATGGGTGCCAATATATATCACGTACAGTGCTAGTTCCGTCCACGGCTAGAACCCTAATTACAGAGCACAGACTGGGGCTACAAGTGGGACAACTATACTGAATACATGTACGTATACACATGGAATAAAGACAATTATCTGTCAACACCTCCCCCCCCCCCCCCCCCCCCCCCAGTCAAAGCGTCGTGCCTGGTGATGCAAAGACTGGACCAAAACTCCTCAAAGGTGGACGCAACTCAATATGCTTGGTGCGACGATGATGAACCGGGTTGGCGGATAGGTAGACCGCAGAGAAGTTGTCGCAGTAGACCACGGTGGCTTTGTGAACAGGATGACAAAGTTCATGAAGAAGCTGTTGAAGCCACGTACACACAGCAACGACGTTATCCATGCCACGATACTCGGCCTCAACACTGGATCGCAAGACTGTGGGCTGGCATTTAGACGACCACGAGATGAGTGATGGTCCAAAGAACACACAGTACCCGGAGGTAGAGCGACGAGTGTCCGGACAACCAGCCAGTCAGCATTCGAGTAGGCGACGATGTCGGTGGAGGGTGAAGCCTGCAAGGTGATGCCAAGGTCCATGTGACCACGGATGTACCGGAGAATCCGCTTCACCAGAGACCAATGAACATCGCGAGGAGCATGCTTGTGGAGACACACCTGCCGAACAACATACTGCAACTCGGGTCGAGTGAGTGTCAAGTACTGCAAGGCACCAACAATGGACCGGTAGAAGGAAGCATCCGGGGTGGGAGCACCATCAGTAGTGGAGAGCTTGGCCTTCGTGTCGACAGTCATAGCCGCAGGCTTGCAATTAAGCATGCCAGCGCAGTCAAGTAACTCATGAGCATACTTTTGTTTATGAAGGAAGAAGCCATCCGCGCGTCTTACTACCTCGATGCCGAGGAAGTAGTGGAGGGGTCCCAAGTCCTTGATGGCGAACTCGATGCGAAGGCGCTCAGTGAGCCATCGAAGGAGGTCGATGGTGCTGTTGGGGAACGTAGCATGCAATTTCAAAAAAATTCCTACGATCACGCAAGATCTATCTAGGAGATGCATTGCAACGAGAGGGGGAGAGTGTGTCCACGTACCCTCGTAGACCGAAAGCGGAAGCGTTAGGTTAACACGGTTGATGCAGTCGAACGTCTTCATGATCCAACCGATCTATTACTGAACATACGGCACCTCCGAGTTCAGCACACGTTCAGCTCGATGACGTCCCTCGAACTCTTGAACCAGCAGAGGGTCGAGGGAGAGTTTCTTCAGCACGACGGCGTGGTGACAGTGATGGTGATGTGATCCGCGCAGGGCTTCGCCTAAGCACTACGACGCTATGACCGGAGGAGTAAACTGTTGAGGGGGGCACCGCACACGGCTAACAGAACAATTGATGTGCTATGGGGTGCCCCCTGCCCCCGTATATAAAGGAGGGGAGGAGGAGGCGGCCGGCCAAGAGGGGCGCGCCATGGGGGGGAGTCCTACTAGGACTCCACTCCTAGTAGGATTCGCCCCCGCTTTTCCTTTCTTCATCGGAGGGGAAAAGAAAGGAGTGGGAGAGGGAGATGGAAAGAGGGAAAGGGGGGCGTCGCCCCCTCCCCTAGTCATTCGAACTCCCGTGGTGGGGGGAGGGGGGCGGCCACCCCTTGTGGGCTGTCCCCTCTCTTTCCCGTGGCCCATGATGCCCATGACTTCCCCCGGGGTGTTCCGGTAACCCCTCGGTACTCCAGTAAAATACCTGAACCACTCAAAACCATTCCGCAAAACCATTCCGATGTCCGAATACCACCTTCCAATATATCAATCTTTACCTCTCGACTATTTCGAGACTCCTCGTCATGTCCGTGATCTCATCCAGGACTCCGAACAAACTTCGGTCACCAAAACACATTACTCATAATACAAATCGTCATCGAACGTTAAGCGTGCGGACCCTACGGGTTCGAGAACTATGTAGACATGACCGAGACACATCTCCGATCAATAACCAACAGTGGAACCTGAATGCTCATATTGATTCCTACATATTCTTCGAAGATCTTTATCGGTCAAACCGCAATAACAACATACATTATCCCCTTTGTCATCGGTATGTTACTTACCCGAGATTCGATCGTCGGTATCATCATACCTAGTTCAATCTCGTTACCGGCAAGTCTCTTTACTCGTTCCATAATGCATCATCCCGTAACTAACTCATTAGACACATTGCTTGCAAGGCTTATAGTGATGTGCATTACCGAGAGGGCCCAGAGATACCTCTCCCATACTGAAGAAACAAATGAAAAAAGAATGAAAGAAGAAAAAAAGAAAAAAAGAAAAAAGAAAAAACTAAAGAAAACCGAATAAAAGAAAAGAAAATGGAGAAACGGAAAGAAAAAATAGAAAACCAGTGAGAAAACAATTCTTTTCCTTCTAATATGTTCTGCCCAAGTAGTTTAATATGAATTGGATGTTGTCCTAGTGATTATTAGAGCGATAAAGCAATCTGGAGGTTAGTGTAACAAAAAGCAACCTAGCGGTTCCGGGCTCGCCACCTCCAGCCTCGGCCTTACAGCCCTTAGGCCGCCACACTTCATCAAGAATATAAAAAGGTTGATGAGCGCTCCTTCAGGAGCCTCACAACGATGTGGCACGCTCTCAGCCACCTGCCACGTGTCGCGCTCTGGGCAGTCCCTTCGGAATTTTTTCCGCACGCGTTTTCGGCTTTTTAAAAGGTTTTTTCCTGTGTTTTCTACATTTTGGTTTTTCACCGGTCTTCCTTAGCTTTTGCGCGAAAAACACATTTTTTTACTTCCGCGAGAGGCACGGTTTTGCTTCCGCGAAAGGTACGGTTTGCTTTTGAGAGAGGCACGGCCATGCCTCTCGGAAATGAAAAAAAACGCTTTTTCTGTTTTTTGTTCTTCCGCGAGAGGCACGGTTTTGCTTTCGCGAGAGGCACGCCCGTGCCTCTTAGAAATGAAAAAAAAACACGTTTTCTGTTTTTTTCTTTCGTCAGAGGCACGGTTTTGCTTCGCGACTCTCAGAAACGGGAAAAAACATGTTTTCTGTATTTTTTGCTTCGCGTGCTTCTCGGAAACGAAAAAAAACATGTTTTCTATTTTTTTCCTTCCGCGATAGGCGCGGTCTTGCTTCCGCGAAAGGCACGGTTATGATTTCGCGAGAGGCGCGGACGTGCCTCTTTTGGAAAGGAAAAAAACCATGCTCTCGGTTCGGCTTTTTCGTCCGGGTTTTTAATGAAAAAAGTTGTTAAAACCTATCAACATGGGATCTAGTTTTGAAGATCTGGACAAGAGGAATCAACGGTGAAAAACGGTTTGAGATTTGAACACACGGTTTAAGAGATAAAACATTTTGAATAAACACATCCATGAAAAAAAGAAAAAAATCTCAGGTTGCGACAAGTGGCGCACACGCAATGCATCACTTGTCACAACCTAGGAAGATGGGAGTGATCTTTGTGAGGAGTACTTCTCAATTAGTGATTTCGTAAAATAATGCCTCAAAAGAAATCAAGAACACCAAAAAGGAAAATCCTATTTGCCGCATTCTGCTGCAGATTGTCGTTGATTCGCACATAGGGAGCAATCAACAATCGACATGGGCCGGTCCAATTATCTTTAAAGAATGGGCTACAGTACGTGCCGGTTTTAGCTACATTCTAGGAGGTTCCAGTTGGATTTTCCTTTCACTAGGAACCTTCTAGATGGTAAGGGAAGGTTCCTGAACCGGTTTTATGTCTTTTTCTGTTTCTTTTTCGTTTTTTCTTTTCTATTATTTTTTCTTTTTCTTTCCTTTTTCGCTTTTAATTTTCTTTGTTGTTTTCTTTTACTTCCTTTTTTAATTTAAATTTTACTTTTATTTTTCAACAAATCTTCAGAAATTATAAAAAAGTCTGCATTTTTTAAATCATTTTCTAAAAAGTTCCAGTTTTGAAATTTTGTTCACAAACTCCAAAAAAGTTAGAATTTAAATATTTATTTTTATACTTTAGAAGAAAAGTTCGAAAATTTCAAATTTAAAAATGTTAGCATTTTTTTGTTCACAAATTCGGAAAATATTGGGAAGTTCAAAAGATGTACCCACTTTCAAAATTTGTTTGCAAATTCAAAAAATGTTCAAGTTTTCAAAAAAAAATCAAAATAACAAAATATTCCTGGGATCTCAACAAAAGTTCGCCTTTGAATTTTTGTTCACAAATTTTAAAAATTGTTCCGGAATTTCACTTTCCAAATATGTGCACGAATAAAAAAAAGCCATGTTTTCAGAATAAAAAATCTTTATGTACAAAATCATGAGCAAAATGACCTTCTAGGTGTTAGCTTACTGGTCAACAAAGCTAGTGTTTGATTTGAGACAATTATATAAATAATAGAACATTCGACATGGTACACAACTGTAGTATGAAGACAACGTTAGGATAGAGAAATACACTACAAATTTGACAAAGAGAAAATAAATTAACAACCTCTCAGAGAGCAAAACAAAATGTTGGTTATCATCACCTTGTAGTACATTTGCCAAGCCTTGTAGTGCATTTGCCAATAGTCACCTCTCTGCATCAATAATAGAAATTGTACCTTAGTCCGCCTACTAGAAAATTGAGCTATTACTTTTTAAGTTAATTGATATTTTAAATTCTGCAATAGCTTCGGTCAACAGGCAATTTTATTGGGCATGATAGTGCTTGTTAAAAAAAATGCTACAACTAACTGCAACATTCCATTAGATTTAGTGTCGGTTCATTATACTAGTGTTAATCTCAATCTGGTCATTTCTGGTGCCAAGGAATCTAGATCAGTCCATGAAAGTTTGATAATTATGCGATTTGACCGATGCCGGGTCGAGGGCTAGGTGCTGAGCCTCGGGGGCCTTCGCAATCGGATCGTCGCCAGGGATTGACATATGCAACTATCGATTCATTATATTGGTAGTAATCTCAACGGGCTATAGCGCGTAGCTGGAACACCGGATGGGATTCACATGAGGCTTTTTACCCGGGTCCATGCCCTTACAGTGGACGCAAAACTCGAGAGAAGTCCATATTACAACCTTGAACTACCACTAAAGTCCAAAACAAAACCATGAACTATAAAACCGTCTAGTTTACAAGCCTCAACTTTCAAAACCGCACGAAAAACAACCCTCGAGTGGTTTTTGACGTTTTTTTACTTGTTTTGACTAGTCAACATCCAAGTCAGCGACCAGTCGTCCGCCACATCATCATGTCCCATAGAACCCCCACTCTAGCTTCTCAGTCATCTCTCCCTCCCGCACCACATAAACATCATCACAATAGTAGGGTTTGTTTGTTGTCCGTGGAACCTCCCGGATTCCAACTAACACATTGATGAAACATTCCGTGAAACACACTGCAAGCCAAAATAAGTTCCAATACAATATAGTAAGAAGTACAGTTTCGTGCTTACACCACAATCCACAAAAGAAGGGAAAATTCTCTGAATTCCTCTCATGTGGCAACGTCATCTTTAGTGATCA
This sequence comes from Aegilops tauschii subsp. strangulata, assembly GCF_002575655.3. NCBI lineage: Eukaryota > Viridiplantae > Streptophyta > Magnoliopsida > Poales > Poaceae > Aegilops > Aegilops tauschii. Next base: position 645,859,428 of record NC_053041.3, on the reverse strand, counting down.
TCTCTTCCCATGTCACTCTGAGATCATCTTTAGTGTCAGATCGATCAGCCTCTTCGTTTGTATACACACAATATGGTTGGCATGGAATTCATCTCTTCCCAACATCACTTCAACTAGAAGTTGGCGCCCCTCGTGTGCAGCCATTTGTGTGCTTGTTTTTCCTCAAAGGGAATACATTCACATTTCATGTCATGATAATTAGTGATTCACAAATACCATAACAGAAAACCAATGGACATAATTAGTTTTTCAGGTGAGTCTATGTATAGAGTTGTGACTGCCTGAGCACGAAGGCATAGCGAAGCCCACAAAAGCTTCTGCCTAGGGAAAGTCCCACAACCCATCATATTTATCAACCATGGTGAATTGAATGACTAAACAATTGATGTTCGTACTCTTATATTCTTATTTAGTGCAACTAAACATCACAAACCACAAGGTTAACTGGAATAGTATAATCTAGCTCTTGGTAAAACATAAATGGTCATTAGCTTGTGCTAAAGTTAGGTTGTCGATTAGCATCAAGAAGAATAAAAGTAAGGTAGTTTAATTTATGATGAAGTCAAATACACACTAAAAAAATAGGAAACAAAATATGCTTGGTTATGCCCTTGATTTCATGAAACAATGGTCAAGAAACTCCATGCAAAGTTGACACATTAGGTACCATATATAACGGAGCAAAATGTGGATAAACATGTCCTCGCAGCACCATTGACTAAATCATTTCTCTTGGATCCTATCTTTATTAATCCAGGTTATATAACTTCCTAAGCACCTTATGTGTAATGAACCATTCAGAATAGACATGCCTTTAAACAAGAAAAAAAGAGGAGAGTTAATCGTTGTCTACTTAGACTAGTGTTTCAACTTTTCATTTAGAGTGTGTACAACAAGAATAATTGGTTGCTACCATTCCACTATGAACCATATCTATTCGTCAGATGGTGCACTACAGGAAAACATGGAAATGTCTAAATTATGTGAGCTTTTAGATAATCCAATTTCATGTGAGGTTGCTTCCATGTTGACTGCATTTTTTCAATTGCTTAAAGGAGATAATCCTTTCACTTTCTAGGTAAAGTCAAGCACATAAATTCTCACGTGAACACATTTTCCCAATTCTCTCTAGTAATAATCTCAGGTAACCTATGCTTAGAGTATATACTTGCTCCATGTTCAAACCTGACAAAAAATATATTTAGGCATGTCCATGAAGAGACTAAGTTGTTTTTGTACAATAATAAGTGTGAAACAATAGATCTTATAATAGACATTTGTTCAACTCTAAATAAAACAAATTCTTTTTGTACAAAATCATGAGCAACATAACTTTCTAGGTCATCGCTTACTGGTCAACAAAGCTGGTGTTTTTTTACTGTACCCAGTAGGGAAAATCCCACTATAATTTTTTAAATAAAAAGGCCCCAAATGGCAGGTCTTAGAGCATCTCTAGCAGACCCCACATAAGTGGTCAAACCCGCAAAACTTTTGCGTTTTACAGTTTCGGGCGAAAAAAGTGTCCAGAACAGAAACCGTAAAAATGGTCCAACCCGTAAATTTTTTTAAGGGCCACTGCAAATGCACACCTGAAACCATTATCTTTGGAGGTTGGAAGGCCGAATCTAGGGGGGCCCGTATACCGGTCAAACCGCGTCGGAGCAAACACGCCGCCGCGGAGTTTGCCGGAATCCGCCCTAAACTCGCTGGAATTTATCACCGCACATCGGAAAAGGCCGATAGACGCCGCAATCGATCGCCGCCGGTTCCAATTGGACGAGCTCGACATCGTCGTGGCCTCCCATGACCTCAGCCTGGCCACCGGAATCCTCCCTACGCGGCAGGCCAAGGGGCACGGCTCGCCTAGCAATAGAGTAAGGCGCGGACGACGGAGGCGACGGGGCGTGGCAGGCAAGGCTGGGCGCGACCGGCGTGGTGATGGGGCGCGACCAGCAGGGATGGGGCGCGACCAATGGGCCATCGGGCGCGGCCGACGGGCGACGGGGCATGGCCTGCGGGCGACGGGGCGCGGCCGGCTGGACGAAGGGGAGGCAACCGCCGGACTGGAGGAAGGAGCTCTTTATTCCAGTTTTATAGATTGTTTTACAGTATCTGTTCGGCCGTGCTAGTTTTCGACCCGCAAACGCGATCTTCGTGAAACTGCAAACGCGTTTTGCGGGTCAAGTTTTTGCCGGGTCTGCTAGAGTTGCTCTTACAGGATTGAGGTAAGCCAACAGAACAAAAAAAGGACCTGAAAGAAAAATAAAATAAAAGATAGCTAAAAGGCTAAACAAAGAGAAAGATAAAAACATCAGAAAATAAAAAAGCAAGAAAATTACAACACATAGTCCAGCCATGATTGATACAGGGTGGGGTACTTTTTTTTCTTCGTTCTGAATTTCAACAAATTGAGCTCCATGAAGTAGGTGTCCTTCCATCTTTGAAATGAGGGGGGGGGGGATTTGCTGGAATATCCAGTTGTTTCTTGTTATCCAGATGGCCCAAGAAGCCGGAATGATGATGTCCATAGCAAAAGGCAATGCCAGACTCTGCTTCATATCTTCAATGGTCTGTAAAACTGACAGAGCTACATTTCTGTTGGGGCAAACAAAGTTCCAACAAAAAGTAGCAAAAGGGCATCCCCAGAATAGGTGAAATAATGTTTCTTCCTGTTGACAGTCCATCACAACACAGTTGTATGTGTCTAAATGAAATGTTTTCCTTCTGAGTAGGTTTCTTATGTTTACTTTATCATGGAGTACCATCCAGAAAAAAACTTTGTGCTTGAGTTGACATCATGTGTTCCAAACCCATTGAAAGTGAGGTGGTACAATTTTAACTCCAATCATGCAGTTATATGCTTTTGATGAAGAGAAATTAGCAGACCCCATAAATAGCCCCAGGTATCATTACAATCCCTGTATTCAGATGATCTAACCTCCTCACAAATGATATCAAGTTGCTGGAATTCCTCATAAGCTTTTGTAGACAGGGGTAGGTGAAACAGGTCTTCCAAATATTCCAAAAGTTGATAGCTTCCTGAATTGATAATAGAGTATTCTTTGTAAAATAGAATAAGTGAGACATGCCTTGAAATAGACATGTAGAGTGCCATTGATCATTCCAAAATAGAGCAGATTTCCCAATACCAATATTGCATATGGCCATGGATTTGAATAAGTCAAGCAGTTTCAAATTTGCCTTCCACCAGAAAGAACCAACCATGTTCTGCCCAGGCAACAAGCCATTACTGTAATAAGTTTCCCAAATCAAATTTACCCATGGAATGTTGTGTTTGTTAAAGAATTTGTACAAGTTTTTCAGCAAAAGAGCTAGTGTTTTTTTAGATAATTATATAAATAATAGAAGTTTCGAAGCGGTACACAATTGTAGTATGAAGACAACATTAGGATAGAGATATACACTAAAAATTTAGACGAGGAGAAAGGAAATTAACAACCTCTCAGAAAGCGAAACAACATGTTGATTATCATCACCTTGTAGTGCATTTGCCAATAGTCACCTCTCTGCATCAATAATAGAAATTGTACCTTCGTCCACCTACCAGAAAAATGAGCTATTTGTTTTTAAGTTAATTGATATGTTAATTTCTGCAATAGCTTGGATCAACAAGCAATTTTACAGGGCATGATAGTGCTTATTATAAAAAATGCTCAAACTGCAACATTCCATGAACGTTAGTATCAGTTCATTATACCAGTGTTAATCTCAATCTGGTCCTTTTAGGTGCCAAGGAATCTAGACCGGTCCATGAAAGTTAGGTAGTTATGTGACTTGGCCGACGCCGGTTGGGCTCGATGGAGTTTACAATTCATCACGTATGGTTTCTAGGTGAGCATGATCCTCCTATAGGCCGATATGTGACTGGTCCAGGGCTAGGTGCTGAGCCTCGAGGGCCTTTGCATCGGATCGTCGCCAGTGATTGGCGTGTGCAACTGTCGGTTCATTAATCTCGATGGGGTATAGCGTGTACCCAGAACACCAGATGGGATTCACATGAGGCTTTTTACCCAGGTCCATGCCCTTACAGTGGACATAAAACTCAAGAGAGAGTCCATATTACAACCTTGAACTACCACTAATGTTTAAAACAAAATCGTGAACTACAAAAAACCATCTAGTTTAAAAGCCACAACTTTCAAAACCGGACAAAAAACAACCCCCGGCTTGTTTTTGACAGTTTTTACTTGTTTTGACTAGTCAACATCCAAGTCAGCGTCCAGTCATCCACCACATCATCATGTCCCACATCACCAAGCCATAGCCACCACCGTCTCCTCCAGTCGTGCCAATGTTGGGGAACACAGTAATTTCAAAAAAATTCCTACGCACACGCAATATCTATCATGGTGATGCATAGCAACGAAAGGAGAGAGTGTTGTCTACGTACCCTCGTAGACCAAAAGCGGAAGCGTTATGACAACGCGGTTGATGTAGTCGTACGTCTTCACGATCCTAGTACCGAAAGTATGGCACCTCCGCGATCTGACGTTCAGCTCAGTGATGTCCCACGAACTCTCGATCCAGCTGAGTGTCGAGGGAGAGCTTCGTCAGCACGACGGTGTGATGACGGTGATGATGAAGCTATCGGCGCAGGGCTTCGCCTAAGCACTACGACGATATGACCGAGGTGGATTATGGTGGAGGGGGGCACCGCAGACGGCTAAGACAATGTCTGTTGTTGTGTTCTACGGTGCCCCCTACCTCCGTATATAAAGGAGCAAGGGAGGAGGCCGGCCGGCCCTAGGGCGCGCCAAGGAGGGGAGGAATCCTTCTCCTAGTAGGAGTAGGATTCCTCCTTTCCTAGTCCAACTAGGAGGAGAAGGGGAAAGAGGGAAAGGAGAGGAAGAGGAGAAGGAAAGGGGGGGGCGCCCCCTCCCTAGTCCAATTCGGACTCCCTATAGGGAGGGGGAGCGGCTGCCCCTTGTGGGCTGCCTCCCCTCTTCCCTATGGCCCATGTAGGCCCAATCTTTCCCGGGGGGGGGGGGGGGGGGGGGGTTCCGGTAACCCTCCGGCACTCCGGTTTTCTCCGAAATCACCCGGAACACTTCCGGTGTCCGAATATAGCCGTCCAATATATCAATCTTTATGTCTCGACCATTTCGAGACTCCTCGTCATGTCCGTGATCATATCCGGGACTCCGAATTACCTTCGGTACATCAAAACACATAAACTCATAATACCGATCGTCACAGAACGTTAAGCATGCGGACCCTACGGGTTCGAGAACTATGTAGACATCACCGAGACTCATCTCCGATCAATAACCAATACCGGAACCTGGATGCTCATATCGGTTCCTACATATTCTACGAAGATCTTTATCGGTCAAACTGCATAACAACATACGTTGTTCCCTTTCTCATCGGTATGTTACTTGCCCGAGATTCGATCGTCGGTATCTCAATACCTAGTTCAATCTCGTTACCGGCAAGTCTCTTTACTCGTTTCGTAATGCATCATCTGCAACTAACTCATTAGTCACATTGCTTCCAAGGCTTATAGTGATGTGCATTACCAGAGGGCCTAGAGATACCTGTCCGACAATCGAAGTGACAAATCGTAATCTCGATCTATGCCAACTCAACAAACACCATCGGAGACACCTGTAGAGCACCTTTATAATCACCCAGTTATGTTATGATGTTTGGTAGCATACTAAGTGTTCCTCCGCTATTCGGGAGTTGCATAATCTCATAGTCATAGGAACATGTATAAGTCATGAAGAAAGCAATAGCAACATACTAAACGATCAAGTGCTAAGCTAACGGAATGGGTTAAGTCAATCACATCATTCTCTAATGATGTGATCCCGTTAATCAAATGACAACTCATGTCTATGGCTAGGAAACTTAACCATCTTTGATTCAACGAGCTAGTCAATTAGAGGCATACTAGTGACACTCTGTTTGTCTATGTATTCACACATGTACTAAGTTTCCGGTTAATACAATTCTAACATGAATAATAAACATTTATCATGATATAAGGAAATATAAATAACAACTTTATTATTGCCTCTAGGGCATATTTCCTTCAGCCAATCCCACCGTCGCCGCCACCTTTGTTCCTAATGAGCGGAGACCAGCGGCGTTGACACGAGCCTGTACAGCAGCGACCCCAACCGTCTGTATTAGCTCCTTCCAAGCCGTACCCAAGCCCCCAGGGGCAAACCGCTGCTGCCACTGAGGAAGAGGGGCAGGAGGTCGTGGATCTCATCATGAGATTGTATGCGTGCTCGGACATGACAAGGGATAATCGGAGTGATGCCCTCGTCGGTGAAGGTGGCCGATGGAGCACGGTGTCGATGCGAGGGTAGCTCAAGATCGTGCCAGTCAAGGATGAAGACGCAAACGTCTTCCGAGGCATTGATGACCTGCAAGGGAACAAGGCTATTGCATTTCATGATAAGTAAGTGTCGAATCCCACAAGGGAGCGAATAGGAAGACACTACCAACCCGGCAACTATGCTGTATGCGTAACCGTAGTGTGGAAATAGTCTATTCTATAGGTTGCTAGGAAAGCGAGAATAAAAGGGGTTGTACTAAACTACAAGTTAGAACGCAGAAATAAACTAAGTTGGAACTTAAAGTAAAGAAGGGGGTTTTGTAACTGTAGGATTGAATAGAGAGAAAGACAGTGTTTAGGCTTTGGTCTCACGAGTACTAGAGGGGCATCTTAGTGGCAGTGGGCTAATACAAGTACACGTGTAGGGGATAACAAGATCACAATAAAGAACGTCTCCCAACATTACGTGCAACGTGAGTAAATACTAGATCATGCCACAAAGACTAATTTTGCATACTAGATCGTACCTCAACCTAGAACCGGATCAATCACTCAAACATAGATGAATAGACACACAAAGAGGAATGACTCATTGATGTCATCAACATGTTCAATCTTGCAAATTACAGGTGTGAAGATGGAGACAGAGAGGGAGATGTCTCTGGCTCGCACGGCCTAGCTAGGAACGGCGCCCGATGACGACGACGTGGCCTCCTCCTTGCGTGGCATGGTGGAGCTATGGAGGGAGAGGCCTCCCCCAAGGGGGAGAGCCTCCCAGCGGCTGCCCGAAGTTGTGGTGATGATGATGGCTGATTGTGGTGGCTAGGGTTGGATGTGTCTATATAAGAGGCCTACTCGGGTCTGGTCCATTGATAAAGATCATCCTCCTCCATCCAAGGGCTCTAGGTGAGCCTTAACGCATCGTGAGAGTACTCCAGGCGGAATCATTTCTTCCAGGCTATAAAAAAGACACGGGAGGGCAATAAGAGGTTGACGTCACACCATACTTTTAGCACACAACACACACGAGCTTGTGGGCTAGGATAAAATGATTCAGAGTTAGTCTAGTGAAAGGAAATAAATGGTTTGGTGCCGGTCCAAGTGGAATGAAGAGAAAAATAAATATATTTTTTGTACGGTAGTGTGTGTGAGAGGAAAAAGTTTGCACCCTTCCGAGTCGACCGTAACTCACACGTGTTTATGAGCACAACACACGCGAGCTTGTGCGCTAGGAAAATAAATATTCAGAGTTAGTCGGAGTGAAAGGAAATAAATGGTTTGATGCCGGTCCGAGTGGAATGAAAAGAAAAAATAATTTCTATTTTATACGTCAGTCAGTGCGAAAGGAAAAAGGTTGCATCCTTCCGAGTTGACCCTAACTCACACGAGTTTATGAGCACAACACACACACACACACACACACGAGCTTGTGGGCTAGGGAAAAATGATTCAGAGTTAGTCTGAGTAAAAGGAAATAAATGGTTTGATGCCGGTCCGAGTGGCATGAAGAAAAAAAATATGTTAGTCCGTGTGAAAGGGAAAAGTTTGCATCCTTCCGAGTCGACCCTAACTCACACGAGTTTATGAGCACAGCGCACACGAGTTTGTGGGCTAGGAAAAATAATAATTCAAAGGTAGTCCGAGTGAAAGAAAATAAATGGTTTCGTGCTGGTCCGAGTGGAATGAAGAGAAAAATATATTTTTTACGGTAGTCTGTGTGAGAGGAAAAGTTTGCACCTTTCTGAGTTGACCCTAACTCACACGTGTTTATGAGCACAGCACACACGAGCTTGTGGGCTAGGAAAATAAAGATTCAGAGTTAGATGGAGTGAAAGGAAATAAATTGTTTGATGCCAGTCCTAGTGGAATGAAGAGAAAAAAATATCTTTTTTTACGTTAGTCTGTATGAAAGGAAAAAAGTTTGCACCCTTCTGAGTCGACGATAAATCACATGAGTTTATGAGAACAACACACACGAGCTTGTGGGCTAGGGAAAAATGATTCAGAGGTAGTCCGAGTAAAAGGAAATAAATGGATTGATGCCGGTCCGAGTGGAATGAAGAGGAAAAAAATTACGTTAGTGTGTGTGCAAGGAAAAAGTTTGCATCCTTCCGAATCGACCCTAAATCACACGAGTTTATGAGCAAGGCATTGACCCAAGTAAAATGAGAATACTTATCAAAAAGAAAAGGTAGAATGAGAATAAAAACAACATGATGATGGAAAAAAGACTGACGTCACTCCATACTTCTAGCCCCAGACATGCAGGAGTTAACGCTGCAACCTAAGGTAACAGGCTGCTGGGCCAAGCCCGGCGAGAAGTACGTGGTGACTGCTTTTGTTGCCTCGGCAGACCTAATGGACTGGTGAACAAGTTCTAGCCGGGCGATGTGGTACTAAAGAAAACGAAACAGACGAGGGGCCGTAAAGAAAGTCACGCGAGGCTGGGTTCTCGGTTGAAGTTTTCCGGCCCAACAGCACATTGTAGCGTCTGCCATCTCATCAAAAAATAAAACGTTTGTCTCAAAAAATCAAAAAATAAAACGTGCACGTAGCGGCATCCTGCACGTGGCTGGTCATCGTGTTGAGCGGGAAGCCAGAGCAGGCGCACCCCGACGATTCAGCAAGTTCGAGGAGGATCTGCTTTTTTGGAGACCTTGTCGGCCTCGTCAACGTATGCATGTACGATGCCGGGGAGCTCACCGAGGTGTTGGACGAGTGCTCGCCGGAGCCTATGCATGCATGTAAGTGACTATATAATAACGCATGCATGAATTCTGGTTTAGTACTCCCTCTGTTTCTAAATATAAGCCATTTTAGAGGTTCCAGCATGGATTACATTAAAATGAGTGAATCTACTTTCTAAAATACGTCTATATACATCCATATGTTTTCTGTATTAAAAGTAGTGAGCACTATGTGTTTTATGTTCACGAAACAGTTTTGCCAAGTCTTAGTCGACCGAGACTACTGAGACTTTGTTATGTCTCAGTCGATTCTATATTCCTTTGATTTTGCATGGGGATTCATACAATTTTTTTTCTTTTCAGCCTTTTCTATTTTCTTCTTATACTATCTCACTTGACTGAGACTTGGTTAAGTCTCAGTCGAGTGAGACCTAGACACACCCTTTGCGAAAACGTCTAAACTCATACATATATCAGCTTTCATAGGTCCTTACAAACACACCCTTACAAAAAATAGATATGTATTCAGAATATTTGGGGTGCCGAAATATTCTACCACCCGCATCCATCGGCGGTGCGCCGTGAGCATAGCTCGATGCCGCCTCTAGGCCTCCCCCACAGCAGAGCAAGTTTTTGAAACCTAGGAGTTTGTACAAGCAACGGCTGAAAGTCATCGATGCAGAACACAGACACCGGTGGCCCCGATCCATGAAACAAATCGTCGCCCCAGAGGGAAAAACACCCAATAAGGGCATGTAGAAACTCCAAAGACCACATAGACCAAACAAGCCGGTTAAATACAGATGGATCCACGAAAAAGCAAACCGACCGGTTCCCAGGAGACCCGCCGAAGAGATAGCTCCACACGCCCTTCGCTGACGAAACACACACCAATGAAATGGGGATGAGGCCGAGAGAACATTATTCCTATCTTGGGGCGACACCGTTGTTCTGTCGCCCCAAACCAAACACAAAGGCCGCCAAAAGAGACCCGAAAATATGACCCACACCGTTGTACGACAGGTCCAGTACGAAGACGGACCGGCAATGGAGACCACGCGGACGAGCGGCCGGCAGCGACACACGAAGGCGTCCCTTGGGCGACGCGTCCAGCCTTTGCCATGCGGTTGATGATGAATTGGCCGGTGTAGTCGATGCTGATGTCGGAGTACAGGCGCGGGGGTCGACGGCGGCGACGGGCATGCAAACCGATCTTTGATCGGAAAACCAAAAAGAAAACACCGATCAAGACGACCGGCAGGAAAGAGAAAACCCCGGAGGAAGGGCTCGGGAAAAGAGTCTCTAGGGCAGCCGGCCAACACCACTGATGGACGAACTCTTGGTACGGGCGGGGCGGCCCCCGGCAGCGGTCATGGAGGCCGACCGCCCCGGAGGCGGCCCGCGGGGCGAAAGCGGTGGACAGCGGCTAGGGTTAGATCGGTTAGGCTGATACCATGTTAGAAAGGAATAGAGAAGGATTTGTGGAAAAATATTTGGTGCAAGACAATTGTGTTCACCTCATGGGTGCCAATATATATCACGTACAGTGTTAGTTCCGTCCACAGCTAGAGTACAGACTGGGGCTACAAGTGGGACAACTATACTGAATACATGTACGTATACACATGGAATAAAGACAATCATCTGTCAACACCACCCCCCCCCCCCCCCCCCCCCCCCGGGCAGTTAAAGCGTCGTGCGTGGTGATGCAAAGACTGGACCAGAACTCCTCAAAGGTGGACGCCGGCAAGCCTTTCGTCATGATGTCGGAGAATTGCTACGTCGTGGGAACCTGAAGAACTCGAACCTTCCCAAGAGCAACTTGTTCGCGAACAAAATGAATATCCAACTCTATATGCTTGGTGCGACGATGATGAACCGGGTTGGCGGATAGGTAGACCATAGAGAAGTTGTCGCGGTAGACCACGGTGGCTTTGTGAGCAGGATGACAAACTTCATGAAGAAGCTGTTGAAGCCACGTACACACAGCAACGGCGTTGTCCATGCCATGATACTTGGCCTCAGCACTGGATCGCAAGACTGTGGGCTGGCGATTAGACGACCACGAGATGAGTGATGGTCCAAGGAACACACAGTACCCGGAGGTAGAGCGACGAGTGTCCGGACAACCAGCCCAGTCAGCATTCGAGTAGGCGACGATGTTGGTGGAGGGTGAAGCCTGCAAGGTGATGCCGAGGTCCATGTGACCAGGGATGTACCGGAGAATCCGCTGCACCAGAGACCAATGAACATCGCGAGGAGCATGATTGTGGAGACACACCTGCCGAACAACATACTGCAACTCGGGTCGAGTGAGTGTCAAGTACTGCAAGGCACCATAAATGGACCGGTAGAAAGAAGCATCCGGGGTGGGAGCACCATCAGTGGTGGAGAGGTTGGCCTTCGTGTCGACAGTCATAGCCGCGAGCTTGCAATTAAGCATGCTAGCGTGGTCAAGTAACTCATGAGCATACTTTTGTTTATGAAGGAAGAAGCCGTCCGCGCGTCTTACTACCTCGATGCCGAGGAAGTAGTGGAGGGGTCCCAAGTCCTTGATGGCGAACTCGACGCGAAGGCGCTCAGTGAGCCATCGAAGGTGGTCGGTGGTGCTGTTGGGGAACGTAGCATGCAATTTCAAAAAAATTCCTACGATCACACAAGATCTATCTAGGAGATGCATAGCAACGAGAGGGGGAGATGTTGGAAATATGCCCTAGAGGCAATAATAAAATGGTTATTATTGTATTTCCTTGTTCATGATAATTGTCTATTGTTCATGCTATAATTGTATTAACTGGAAACCGTAATACATGTGTGAATACATAGACCACAACATGTCCCTAGTAAGCCTCTAGTTGACTAGCTCGTTGATCAATAGATGGTTATGGTTTCCTGACCATGGACATTGGATGTCATTGATAACGGGATCACATCATTAGGAGAATGATGTGATGGACAAGACCCAATCCTAAGCATAGCACAAGATCGCGTAGTTCGTTTGCTAGAGCTTTTCTAATGTCAAGTATCATTTCCTTAGACCATGAGATTGTGCAACTCCCGGATACCGTAGGAATGTTTTGGGTGTACCAAACGTCACAACGTAACTGGGTGGCTATAAAGGTGCACTACGGGTATCTCCGAAAGTGTCTGTTGGGTTGGCACGAATCGAGACTGGGAGTTGTCACTCCGTATGACGGAGAGGTATCTCTGGGCCCACTCGGTAATGCATCATCATAATGAGCTCAATGTGACCAAGTGTTTGGTCACGGGATCATGCATTACGGTACGAGTAAAGTCACTTGCCGGTAACGAGATTGAACAAGGTATTGGGATACCGACGATCGAATCTCGGGCAAGTAACGTACCGATTGACAAAGGGAATTGTATACGGGATTGATTGAATCCTCGACATCGTGGTTCATCCGATGAGATCATCGTGGAACATGTGGGAGCCAACATGGGTATCCAGATCCCGCTGTTGGTTATTGACCGGAGAGTCGTCGCGGTCATGTCTGCATGTCTCCCGAACCCGTAGGGTCTACACACTTAAGGTTTGGTGACGCTAGAGTTGTAGAGATATTAGTATGCGGTTAACCGAAAGTTGTTCGGAGTCCCGGATGAGATCCCGGACGTCACGAGGAGTTCCGGAATGGTCCGGAGGTAAAGATTTATATATGGGAAGTCCTATTTTGGCCACCGGAAAATGTTTGGGATTTTTCGGTATTGTACCGGGAAGGTTCTAGAAGGTTCCGAAGTGGGGCCCACCTGCATGGGGGGACCCACATGAACGTGGGTAGTGGGGGCAAGGCCCCACACCCCTGGTCAAGGCGCACCAAGATCCCACCTTAGAAGGAATAAGATCATATCCCGAAGGGATAAGATCAAGATCCCTAAAAAAGGGGGATAACAATCGGTGGGGAAGCGAAATGATGGGATTTCTTTTCCCCACCTTTGCCAACGCCCCAATGGACTTGGAGGGCAAGAAAGCAGCCCCCTCCACCCCTATATATAGTGGGGAGGCGCATGGGAGCAGCACCCCAAGCCCTGGCGCCTCCCTCCCTCCCGTGACACCTCTTCCTCCCCGCTTGCGCTTGGCGAAGCCCTGCCGGGATCCCGCTACTTCCACCACCACGCCGTCGTGCTGCTGGATCTCCATCAAATTCTCCTCCCCCCTTGCTCGATCAAGAAGGAGGAGACGTCCCCGCTCCGTACGTGTGTTGAACGCGGAGGTGCCGTCCGTTCGGCGCTAGGATCATCGGTGATTTGGATCACGACGAGTACGACTCCATCAACCCCATTCTCTTGAACGCTTCCGCTCGTGATCTACAAGGGTATGTAGATGCACTCCTCCCCTCTCGTTGCTAGCATCTCCTAGATTGATCTTGGTGACACGTAGGAAAATTTTGAATTTCTGCTACGTTCCCCAACAGTGGTATCAGAGCCAGGTGTATGCGTAGATTCTATGCACGAGTAGAACACAAAGTAGTTGTGGGCGACGATTTGTTCAATTTGCTTACCGTTACTAGTCTTATCTTGATTCGGCGGCATTGTGGGATGAAGCGGCCCGGACCGACCTTACACGTACTCTTACGTGAGACAGGTTCCACCGACTGACATGCACTTGATGCATAAGGTGGCTAGCGGGTGTCTGTCTCTCCCACTTTAGTCGGATCGGATTCGATGAAAAGTGTCCTTATGAAGGGTAAATAGCAATTGGCATATCACCGTTGTGGCTTTTGCGTAGGTAAGAAACGTTCTTGCTAGAAACCCATAGCAGCCACGTAAAACATGCAACAACAATTAGAGGACGTCTAACTTGTTTTTGCAGGGTATGCTATGTGATGTGATATGGCCAAAAGGATGTGATGAATGATATATATGATGTATGATATTGATCATGTTCTTGTAATAGGAATCACGACTTGCATGTCGATCAGTATGACAACCGGCAGGAGCCATAGGAGTTGTCTTAATTTATTGTATGACCTGCGTGTCAATGAAAAACTCCATGTAATTACTTTACTTTATTGCTAACCGTTAGCCATAGTAGTAGAAGTAATAGTTGGCGAGACAACTTCATGAAGACACGATGATGGAGATCATGATGATGGAGATCATGGTGTCATGCCGGTGACGAAGGTGATCATGTCGCGCCTCGAAGATGGAGATCAAAAGGCGCAAGATGATATTGGCCATATCATGTCACTTTATGATTTGCATGTGATGTTTGTCATGTTTACATCTTATTTGCTTAGAACGACGGTAGCATAAATAAGATGATCCCTCACTAAAATTTCAAGAGATGTGTTCCCCCTAACTGTGCACCGTTGCGAAGGTTCGTTGTTTCGAAGCACCACGTGATCATCGGGTGTGATAGATTCTAACGTTCGCATACAACGGGTGTTGACGAGCCTAGCATGTACAGACATGGCCTCGGAACACAAGCAAAACACTTGGTTGACTTGACGAGCCTAGCATGTACAGACATGGCCTCGGAACACAACAGACCGAAAGGTCGAACATGAGTCGTATAGTAGATACGATCAACATGGAGATGTTCACCGATGATGACTAGTCCGTCTCACGTGATGATCGGACACGGCCTAGTCGATTCGGATCATGTATCACTTAGATGACTAGAGGGATGTCTATCTAAGTGGGAGTTCATTAAATAATCAGATGAACTTAATTATCATGAACATAGTCAAAAGGTCTTTGCAAATAATGTCGTAGCTTACGCTTTAGTTCTACTAAGATATGTTCCTAGAGAAAATTTAGTTGAAAGTTGATAGTAGCAATTATGCGGACTGGGTCCGTAAACTGAGGATTGTCCTCATTGCTGCACAGAAGGCTTATGTCCTTAATGCACCGCTCGGTGTGCTGAATCTCAAGCGTCGTCTGTAGATGTTACGAAACATCTGACATACATGTTTTGATGACTGCGTGATAGTTCAGTGTGTGATGCTAACGGCTTAAAATTGTGGCACGAAAGACGGTTTTGAAACATCGCAGAACATATGAGATGTTCCAAAGACTGAAATTGGGATTTCAGACTAATGCCCACGTCAAGAGGTATGAGACCTCTGACAAGTTTCTTAAGCCTGCAAACTAAGGGAGAAAAGCTCAATCGTTGAGCATGTGCTCAGATTGTCTGAGTACTACAATCACTTGAATCGAGTGGGAGTTAATCTTCCAGATGAGATAGTGATGGTTCTCCATAGTCACTGCCACCAAGCTATTAGAGCTTCGTGATGAACTATAACATATCAGGGATAGACATGATGATCCTTGAGCAACTCGCGATGTTTGACACCGCAAAAGTAGAAATCAAGAAGGAGCATCAATTGTCGATGGTTAGTAAAACCACTAGTTTCTAGAAGGGCAAGGGCAAGAAGGGATACTTCATGAAACGACAAATCAGTTGTTGCTCTAGTGAAGAAACCCAAGGTTGAACCCAAACCCGAGACTAAGTGCTTCTGAAATGAGGGGAACGGTCACTGAAGCAGAACTACCCTAGATACTTCATAGATGAGAAGGCTGGCAAGGTCGACAGAAGTATATTGGATATACATTATATTAATGTGTACTTTACTAGTACTCCTAGTAGCACCAGGGTATTAGATACCGGTTCGGTTGCTAAGTGTTAGTAACTCGAAATAAAAGCTGCGGAATAAACGGAGACTAGCTAAAGGTGAGATGACGATATGTGTTGGAAGTGTTTCCAAGTTTGATGTGATCAAGCATCGCATGCTCCCTCTACCATCGAGATTGGGGTTAAACCTGAATAATTATTATTTGGTGTTTGCGTTGAGCATAGACATGATTGGATTATGTTTATCGCAATACGGTTATTCATTAAAGGAGAATAATGGTTACTCTGTCTATTTGAATAATACCTTCAATGGTCTTGCACCTAAAATGAATGGTTTATTGAATCTCGATCGTAGTGATACACATGTTCATGCCAAAAGATATAAGATAGTAATGATAGTACCACATACTTGTGGCACTGCCACTTGAGTCATATTGGTATAAAACGCATGAAGAAGCTCCATGTTGATGGATCTTTGGACTCACTCGTTTTTGAAAAGATTGAGACATGCGAACCATGTCTATTAGTATATATGCATGAAGAAAGTCCATACAGATGGATCATTTGGACTCACTTGATTTTGAATCACTTGAGACATGCAAATCATACCACATGGGCAAGATGACTGAAAGGCCTCGTTTTCAGTAAGATGGAACAAGAGAGCAACTTGTTGGAAGTAATACATTTGATGTTTGCAGTCTAATGAGTGCTGAGGCACGCAGTGGATATCGTTATGTTCTTACTTCACAGATGATTTGAGTAGATGCTGAGAATATTTACTTGATGAAACACAAGTCTGAATTATTGAAAGGTTCAAGTAATTTCAGAGTGAAGTTGAAGATCGTCGTGACAAGAGGATAAAATGTCTGTGATATGATCATAGAGATGAATATCTGAGTTACGAGTTTGGCACACAATTAACAAATTGTGGAAATTGTTTCACGACTAATACCGCCTGGAACACCATATTGTGATGGTGTGTCCGAACATCATAACTGCACCCTATTGGATATGGTGCATACCATGTTGTCTCTTATCAAATTACAACTATCGTTTATGGGTTAGGCATTAGAGACAACCGCATTCACTTTAAATAGGGCACCACGCAATTCCATTGAGACGACACCGTATGAACTATGGTTTAGAGAAACCTAAGCTGTCGTTTCTTAAAAGTTTGGGGCTGCGACGCTTATGTGAAAAAGTTTCAGGCTGATAAGCTCGAACCCAAAGCGGATAAATGCATCTTCATAGAATACCCAAAACAGTTGGGTATACCTCCTATTTCAGATCTGGAAGCAAAAGTGATTGTTTCTAGAAACGGGTCCTTTCTCGAGGAAAAGTTTCTCTCGAAAGAATTGAGTGGGAGGATGGTGGAGACTTGATGAGGTCATTGAACCGTCACTTCAACTAATGTGTAGCAGGGCACAGGAAGTTGTTCCTGTGGCACCTACACCAATTGAAGTGGAAGCTTATGATAGTGATCATGAAACTTCAGATCAAGTCACTACCAAACCTCATAGGACGACAAGGATGCGTACTACTTTAGAGTGGTACGTAATCCTGTCTTAGAAGTCATGTTGCTAGACAACAATGAACCTACGAGCTATGGAGAAGCGATGGTGGGCTCGGATTCCGACGAATGGCTCGAGGCCATAAAATCCGAGAGGATCCATGTATGAAAACAAAGTATAGACTTTGAAAGAACTACTTGATGGTCGTAAGGCTGTTGGGTACAGATGGATTTTAAAGGGAAGACAGACAATGATGGTAAGTGTCACCATTAAGAAAGCTCGACTTGTCGTTAAGATGTTTTCCGGCAAGTTCAAGGAGTTGACTGCGATGAGACTTTCTCACTCGTAGTGATGCTAAGAGTCTGTTAGAATTATATTAGAAGTTACTGCATTATTTATGAAATCTTGCAGATAGGATGTCAAAACATTATTTCCTCGACGATTTTCTTGAGGAAAGGTTGTATGTGATACAACCAGAAGGTTTTGTCAATCCTGAAAGATGCTAACAAGTATGCAAAGCTCCAGCAATCCTTCTAAGGATTGGAGTAAGCATCTCGGAGTTGGAATGAACGCTTTGATGAGATGATCAAAGATTTTGAGTTTATACAAAGTTCATGAGAAACTTGTATTTCCAAAGAAGTGAGTGGGAGCACTATAGAATTTTTGATGAGTATATGTTGTTAACATATTGTTGATCAGAAATGATGTAGAATTTCTGGAAAGCATCCAGGGTTATTTGAAAAGTGTTTTTAATGGAAAACCTGGATTAAGCTACTTGAACATTGAGCATCAAGATCTATAAGGATAGATAAAAAATGCTTAATAGTACTTTCAAATGAATACATACCGTGACAAGATTTTGAAGGAGTTCAAAATAGATCAGCAAAGAAGGAGTTCTTGGCTGTGTTACAAGGTGTGAGTATTGAGTAAGACTCAAGACCTGACCACGGCAGAAGAAAGAGAAAGGACGAAGGTCGTCCCCTATGCTTTAGACGTAGGCTCTACAATATGCTATGCTGTGTACCGCACCTGAAGTGTGCCTTGCCATGAGTTAGTCAAGGGGTACAATAGTGATCTAGGAAGGGATCACATGACAGCGGTCGAACTTATCCTTAGTATCTAGTGGACTAAGGAATTTTCTCGATTATGGAGGTGGAAAGGGGGTTCGTCGTAAAGGGTTACGTCGATGCAAACTTTGACACTAATACGGATGACTCTGAGTAGTGAACCGGATTCGTATAGTAGAGCAGTTATTTGGAATAGCTCCAAGTAGCGCGTGGTAGCTGCATCTACAAGATGACATAGAGATTTGTAAAGCACACACGGATCTGAATGTTGCAGACCCGTTGACTAAAACCTCTCTCGTAAGCATATATAACATGATCAAACCCTAGAACTCATTGAGTGTTAATCACATGGTGATGTGAACTAGATTATTGACTCTAGTAAACTCTTGGGTATTAGTCACATGGCGATGTGAACTTTGAGTGTTAATCACATGGTGATGTGAACTAGATTATTGACTCTAGTGCAAGTGGGAGACTGTTGGAAATATGCCCTAGAGGCAATAATAAAATGGTTATTATTGTATTTCCTTGTTCATGATAATTGTCTGTTGTTCATGCTATAATTGTATTAACTGGAAACCGTAATACATGTGTGAATACATAGACCACAACATGTCCCTAGTAAGCCTCTAGTTGACTAGCTCGTTGATCAATAGATGGTTATGGTTTCCTGACCATGGACATTGGATGTCATTGATAACGGGATCACATCATTAGGAGAGTGATGTGATGGACAAGACCCAATCCTAAGCATAGCACAAGATCGTGTAGTTCGTTTGCTAGAGCTTTTCTAATGTCAAGTATCATTTCCTTAGACCATGAGATTGTGCAACTCCCGGATACCGTAGGAATGCTTTGGGTGTACCAAACGTCACAACGTAACTGGGTGGCTATAAAGGTGCACTACGGGTATCTCCGAAAGTGTCTGTTGGGTTGGCATGAATCGAGACTGGGATTTGTCACTTCGTATGACGGAGAGGTATCTCTGGGCCCACTCGGTAATGCATCATCATAATGAGCTCAATGTGACCAAGTGTTTGGTCACGGGATCATGCATTACGGTACGAGTAAAGTGACTTGCCGGTAACGAGATTGAACAAGGTATTGGGATACCGACGATCGAATCTCGGGCAAGTAACGTACCGATTGACAAAGGGAATTGTATACGAGATTGATTGAATCCTCGACATCGTGGTTCATCCGATGAGATCATCGTGGAACATGTGGGAGCCAACATGGGTATCCAGATCCCGCTGTTGGTTATTGACTGGAGAGTCGTCTCGGTCATGTCTGCATGTCTCCCGAACCCGTAGGGTCTACACACTTAAGGTTCGGTGACGCTAGAGTTGTAGAGATATTAGTATGCGGTTAACCGAAAGTTGTTCGGAGTCCTGGATGAGATCCCGGACGTCACGAGGAGTTCCGGAATGGTCCGGAGGTAAAGATTTATATATGGGAAGTCCTATTTTGGCCACCGGAAAATGTTTGGGATTTTTCGGTATTGTACCGGGAAGGTTCTAGAAGGTTCCGAAGTGGGGCCCACCTGCATGGGGGGACCCACATGAACGTGGGTAGTGGGGGCAAGGCCCCACACCCCTGGTCAAGGCGCACCAAGATCCCACCTTAGAAGGAATAAGATCATATCCCGAAGGGATAAGATCAAGATCCCTAAAAAAGGGGGATAACAATCGATGGGGAAGCGAAATGATGGGATTTCTTTTCCCCACCTTTGCCAACGCCCCAATGGACTTGGAGGGCAAGAAAGCAGCCCCCTCCACCACTATATATAGTGGGGAGGCGCATGGGAGCAGCACCCCAAGCCCTGGCGCCTCCCTCCCTCCCGTGACACCTCTTCCTCCCCGCTTGCGCTTGGCGAAGCCCTGCCGGGATCCCGCTACTTCCACCACCACGCCGTCGTGCTGCTGGATCTCCATCAACTTCTCCTCCGCCCTTGCTCGATCAAGAAGGAGGAGACGTCCCCGCTCCGTACGTGTGTTGAACGCGGAGGTGCCGTCCGTTCGGCGCTAGGATCATCGGTGATTTGGATCACGACGAGTACGACTCCATCAACCCCGTTCTCTTGAACGCTTCCGCTCGCGATCTACAAGGGTATGTAGATGCACTCCTCCCCTCTTGTTGCTAGCATCTCCTAGATTGATCTTGGTGACACGTAGGAAAATTTTGAATTTCTGCTACGTTGCCCAACAGGAGAGTGTGTCCACGTACCCTCGTAGACCAAAAGCGGAAGCGTTAGGTTAACGCGGTTGATGCAGTCGAACGTTTTCACGATCCAACCGATCTAGTGCCGAACGTACGACACCTCCGAGTTCAGCACACGTTCAGCTCGATGACGTCCCTCGAACTCTTGAACCAGCAGAGGGTCGAGGGAGAGTTTCTTCAGCACGACGGCTGGTGATAGTGATGGTGATGTGATCCGCGCAGGGCTTCACCTAAGCACTACGACGCTATGACCGGAGGAGTAAACTGTGAAGGGAGGCACCGCACACGGCTAACAGAACAATTGATGTGCCATGGGGTGCCCCCTGCCCCTGTATATAAAGGAGGGGAGGAGGAGGCGGCCGGCCAAGAGAGGCGCGCCATGGGGGGGAGTCCTACTATGACTCCACTCCTAGTAGAATTCGCCCCCCCTTTTTCCTTTCTTCATCGAAGGGGAAAAGAAAGGAGTGGGAGAGGGAGATGGAAAGAGGGAAAGGGGGGCGCCGCCCCCTCCCCTAGTCATTCGGACTCCCATGGGGGGGGGGGGGGTCGCTCGGCCACCCCTTGTGGGCTGTCCCCTCTCTCTCCCGTGGCCCATGAGGCCCATGACTAACCCCTCGGTACTCCGGTAAAATACCCGAACCACTCAAAACCATTCCGATGTCCGAATACCACCTTCCAATATATCAATCTTTACCTCTCGACTATTTCAAGACTCCTCGTCATGTTCGTGATCTCATCTGGGACTTCGAACAAACTTCGGTCACCAAAACACATAACTCATAATACAAATCGTCATCGAACGTTAAGCGTGCGGACCCTAGGTGTTGGGGATATACCCCGCGGTATGACCCGGCCGGGAGTATGACCCGGTCGGGCTTGACGCTTCATCGTAACCTGCCGGAAGATTGGCAACTCATGAGCCTGGCGACTTAATGATGGCCCCGACGGCGGGTCAGACGGATGACAAGGGCCCAAGGCCCAGTAGGCCGGGACGTGTTATTATGGGCCGTCTTAAGACGGAAGGCATGAGGAATATTTCCTTTACGAGGAAGCAAGACCCGTACTTGTATCCGACTTGTAATAGAGAATAAGTTAGTTCTAATCCTACTAGGACTCTACATGTAAAGCCGCCTCTCCAACTTATATAAGGAGGGGCAGGGCACCCCAAAGAGGGACAAGCAACAAGAAACAATCTCTAGGGCTAGACACAAAGAGCCGGCTTACCGGCGACTCTCTCATGAGCATAATGAGACCTAGCCACAAACAACATGTAGGGCTATTACCGGATGATGTTTCCCGGGGCCCGAAGCTGTCTAAATCCTTGTCTTGTGTTGCGTCTCTCGATTCGATCCAACCCCTCTCAAGCTACCACATAGATGCGCTGGCCTCGCGACTAAGTCCTGACACTAAGGACATCTGCCGTGACAATTCCACGATAGTTGGCGCCCACCGTGGGGCCTGCGCACGGTGGTGTTGAGTTCTTGAAGGGATCTCTTTCAGGGATCGAGAAATTACAACCTGCCGGATCAGTAAGAGCCGGCGTGGAAGAATTCACGTCAACTACGAAGTTCATCAGTCAAGATTGAAGAAATTTTCAGCAGCGGCGTATACAAGATTGAGCATAAAAGTTTAGGGTTGCGTGTGTGCTGCACGCTGTTTTTTCTGTCGCAGTGACGATGGAAGCTTCCGTAGCAAATTCAACATATGCCCTGTGGCTCGTGTTCTGATCGAAACACGCAAATCCGATCTGCCAAGGGATACAGAGACAAGACTCGAGTTGATCTGATCTTATTACTACTGCTCCTACTTCCTATGGTAAAGCGTCGACCATTGCTGTATATTTGTACTCCATACATAATCTGTTGCCGGATCAAGTACCGAGACAGACAACGATCTGCTGATGCTATTTTCTGGCACGAAGACTAAATCAAATCGCAGCGGTCATCCAGTCCTAATTACGTCATGAGACGGCTCAAACAATAAGTTCATCAATTGTAATGGCCACTGAGTAAAGTTACCAAGTGGGAGTACAAAGTTGGATCAGAGAAAAGAAGCACTTCGAGTTGGATCGTAACTTGGCTACCAAATCCGACTGCTAGTCCTCCAATCTTCAGGAGAAGAGCAGGGCTATATATAGACCATGTTCGGTCTGAGTTCCAAAAAAAAAGGGACGCTGTACGCGCTGCCGCGGAGCATCTACGTATGTACGATAGCAGTCAAGTCGCAAGCAGCATCCATGTTCTCTAGCGCCAGCTGGCTCCATGCGCGGAAGTCATGAAATCCCACATGGATTTGTCCCTACGCAAAGGAATCAAGTGATTGAGAGAAAACTACGCAATCATGTACATATACACAGTACATCCAATCCAACCTCCACCGAAGATGCATGGATACGAGGTTAAAACCAAATCAGTTACAACGCTGCTTACACGACGGGAAGTGGACCAGGCTACAGGATTTGGTCTCCGCCTCGGTCTTTGCCGGCGCTTCTCCGGGCAGCCCCGACTGTATGGTCTTTTCAACGAGTTGCCTCGCCCTGCGCGTGAGTCGCCCACGCCTTTCTTTCTTACGGCCTCTACTGCAAGCCGGCCTCGGCCGGCCGCTGCTGTCCGCCTTCGAGACCTCCGTCTCCGCCCGCCTCGGCCGTAGCGGGGCCGAGCTGCCGCCTATTGTCGCCTCTGCTAAGGCCCGTGGCCTCGCCTCGCTCTCCGCCCGCAGTGGCCCTGCCTGCGCCCCGCCGCGGCCGGCTCCGCGTCGCCGCTGGGATCTCCGCCTTTGCTGAGGCTTCCGAGCGGCCGCGCCCCCACCGCGAGTCACCCTTGCCAGCGCGGCCCGGCCTCCGTGCGCCCCTTCAAGTCGCCTCCGCCGGCTCAGTCGCCGGCCTTTACTGCGAGCCACCGTCGCGCTGGCCTCTCCTCGTGAGAGGCCTCGCCTCGAGCTGGCTCTGCTGCTTCCCTGTACCACTGTTTCCTGAAAAGTCAAAGCAGTCAGGTGTTTAAAAAAAAGAAAAAGAAAAGGAGGGGGCCTTTTAGAGCTCATAAGAGAAAGACAAACAATGGCTGATCATCAGATTTCTCTGTTTGCATCGGATGGGCTGTACATCACGAGGATATGTACGGATGCTAAAGGCGGATCTTCTGGGGTCTGAACAAATCAGCTTAATCTACATCAACCTGCCGGAGCCGCGTTGAGCCGCCCTTGCCGCTTTGAGCCGCCGGAACTATATCGAGTCGCTGGTCTGCCTGAGCCACCTCTGTCGCGATAAACGAATCATCCATCGTCCAAACAAATCAGGTGATATCCATCCAAGTTTGTTTTATTAGCACATGTTATTTTTGTCAAAGAACAAGTTTATCTTTGCCTTGGTCTGCAATATTCTTTATGCAGGGCAATTATTTATGACAAAAAGTGATATTATACCGCGGAGATGGAGGCACCCCAACATCTTTTGGCACAGGTGGCCGTCGTTACTCAACGGACTCCCGCACCGGCTTACAACGCCGTGGCCGTCTCTCGCGACCACGCCGGCTTACAACAAGGAGGACAACTTGCCCGTCCGCACCGGTTTACAACGGCCACGGCCGGTTCATCTGTCTGTGCCGCCTCAGATGTTGCGGTCGTCTTTACCGTCCGTCTCTCGCGGCCTGGTCTACATCAACACACCGGGCCGCACCTGTCTGCATGAGCTGTTTATTGGGTATGAGCAAGTCACTGCTTGGGTAGCCCGGTTTTCCTCCAAGAAATTGGAGGCAAGTTATCATGTCTTATCAGCCGCCGTCTGCACTGGATGGCTCAATGGGTAGGTGCACAAGTCGCCGCCACTACGGTTTGGTTAACTTCAAACAGCCAGTTGGAAGGAACCATTGGCCGAGTTGCTGACACGGCTCATACAGGATCATTTATAACCCGCCGCAGTCACCTCAACCTTCTGTGGATTCACATCGCGCTATCAACACCAATGATATACACCTTATGCTATGGTCAATATGGAGAATCTCAAAGCCAACTTCTCGAGTCGTCTTGAGACTCGGGGGCTACAATGATATGACTCAGCAGCATTGGTCGGTTTCAATGCATTCAAGAGCTCCGGGTCATTGGAGGGAAAAAATAACCCGGTCCCGGAGGCTACCGCCATATTGGTAAAAAGTTTAAAGGCCGTCAGAAAATTTCCGGCTTAAAAAGAAGGATTCCGGTTTAGATCCGGCTCAAGAGACTTGACATCTCCCACAAAGCACTGAAGCTCTTAAATATCCGGTTTAAAATCCGGTTCAAGGGAAATTTATCTGCCACAAAGTTTTGAAGCTCTCAAATCCGGTTCAAGGTAAATTTGTTTATCACAAAGCTTTGAAACTCTCAATATCCGGTTTTTCCGGTTCAAAAAGAATTTATCTCTCGCAAAAGTTCGAGTTCTCAGGAAAAATTAAAGGGACCAAAAAGAGTCTGTTACAAAGCACAACCCAAACATAGGTACCCTGCTTTAATGACCATTCGGAGCTGATCGTATTCGAATTTAGCTTAACCCTTTAGGTGTGACCCTGATCGTATTCGAATCAGAGTCGTTAAATATTCTCATGATCACTAGGGGGCTTCCTGTTCAAACATAGGTCGTATTCGAACCAAAGAGAACATAGATGTCGGTACCCTCTTGATCGGCACACTGCCGAGCTCACTAGGGGGCTTCTTGATCGTATTTGAATCATAGATCAACCCCTTTTGGGAACAGACGTGGATCGTATTCGAATCAGCGTCGTTAAACAACTCTCAAGGTCATTTGGGGGCTTCCTGTTCAAACATAGGTCGTATTCGAACCAACGAGAACATAACTGTCGGTACCCTCTTGATCGGCAACGCCAAAGCCATTGGGGGCTATATGATCGTATTCGAATCTTAGCTTAACCCCTTTGGGACGGTTTTCCGATCGTATTCGAATCAGAAGCCTCAATTTTTTTGAAGTCTCTTTTTGCAAACAATTTTTGGATTTTATTTGAAGCTCTTTTGATCATATCTAAAGTGTATATGAGTGGTTGCTATTTAACCCGGTTTGACTTTGGATGATAAGTCGCCATCATATGACAATCATAAACATTTGGAAGTCATGATTTCTAAAGATTGGGTTATCACCCTTACTGCACAGGTCACATAAACCAGCAGTGAAAATTCAATATCACAGGTATAATATTATTATTATAGTTATGTTTCAAAGTTATGATTCATAACAGGCTTATCTGTGACTCCTTGTTACACATCAATGGTTATATGTGAGATATTATGACCCGCCCTGCGGTAAACCGCCAAGGGATCTTGTGATCTAATTATGTGCAGGATAAGACTACATTTGGGTGGTTACCCGCTCTGGTTTTTGACGTTAAGTCGCCAGGGCGTATGTTGTTTAAACTTTGAAGGATTTACAGAGCTATGACTTACATAAATGATTAAATTCAAGCCCATCATCATAGATTGAAATTGGTGTCTCAAAAGGGTTATCAATTCTTGATTTTCTCAAAGGCTATAAGCCGCCGGGTTGTACAAATTCCGGCTTACAATGGAGGCGTATTAAATCGCCATCGGCCAAGAGCCGCCGGGTATTTAAACTCCGGATTGACTTATCAACAGATGAGGTATTCAAAGTCGCTTTGGCGCAATGGCTATTATTTTATCAATGGATATGATTTATTCTATAATAGAAAGAATAGTCCCGAGTCGCTGCAGGCTTACGACCCGGCACTTGGGGGCTACATTATTTAAATTGAGATCACATCAAATATGCAAGTCCCATGTCACTGCCAGCATGCACCATGGCACTTGGGGGCTAATGTCAAGACATTTTTTTCTCAACTTATTGAAGACCCGACTCATCACATTGTAATGAGCCGACACTTGGGGGCTACCAATTGCTCCTATCGAAAATTCAAGGTACACAAGCCTTAATCTATTATATTGAAAGATCCACTACTCAGTTGGTAGAGTACAAAGCTCTTAACCTTGTGGACGTGGGTTCAAGCCCCATGGTGGAGATTACATCATATCTTGTTATTATCAATGAATCATATACAAAGTCCCAGCTCGGTAATATCTTACTAACCCAGCCCTTGGGGGCTACACGTTGCTAGTCAAGTTTACATGATCATATTTACAAAATCCCTGCTCATTATTATATAATGACCCGGCCCTTAGGGGCTACACTGGTTGAAGTTTTTATGAGCATAAGGCAATTACAAGTCCCAGGTTGCTGCACGCATGACAACCCGGCATTTGGGGGCTACATATGTGGAATATTCAGTTTATGACTAATGATTGAGATGAATAACCCGGTTTTCTTCAAGGTTGCAACACTTATATTGAAGCAAGTCTTAAGTTATCACTATGTTCTCCTCTTAAGACTTGGGGGCTACATGTGATATGCATATAAGGGAGAAAAAATCTTTAAATTCTCAGTTTGGAGCAGACCAGATTGACCCGTGTTTGCAACAAGCATGACCCGGTGTCACCAATAATAATGACCCGGCGTCGGAAACAGTTATGACCCGGTGTTATCAATATTTACAAGACGGTAATTTTGGCAATTATAACTAGCCAGCCTCTACATCTTTAAACTGGCGGATCACCAGATGAATCTTGAGTCTAAGATGTTTATTAAGCCGGAGTTTTGGAAACCGACTCAAATGGATTATTTCTTATAATATTTCTCTACAAGAGCCAATGTCAGCAAATTGGTTATGAAGCTGGCCTATTGACCTGGATTTTTTAGAAGAAGTGCCTGGATTTTTTGCATTGGCAAGGTTTGGACATATCTACATTTGCTATAAGATCTTGAGTATGCATCCAGGAGGAAATGACAAGGACTTAAAGATGATCAGGTGCCGGTTCAGGAAAATATTTAACCCGGTGCACAACCTATCAAGTTTGTTCTTGTGTTTATTTTACAGGATCAGATTAACATGGATAAATCCAAATTAAACTGGGGGCTAATGTCGGGGATATAACCCGCGGTATGACCCGGCCGGGAGTATGACCCGGCCGGACTTGACGCTTCATCGTAACCCGCCGGAAGATTGGCAACTCATGAGCCTGGCGACTTAATGATGGCCCCGACGGCGGGTCAGACGGATGACAAGGGCCCAAGGCCCAGTAGGCGGGGACGTGTTATTATGGGCCGGCTTAAGACGGAAGGCATGAGGAATATTTCCTTTACGAGGAAGCAAGACCCGTACTTGTATCCGACTTGTAATAGAGAATAAGTTAGTTCTAATCCTACTAGGACTCTACATGTAAAGCCGCCTCTCCAACTTATATAAGGAGGGGCAGGGCACCCCAAAGAGGGACAAGCAACAAGAAACAATCTCTAGGGCTAGACACAAAGAGCCGGCTTACCGGCGACTCTCTCATGAGCATAATGAGACCTAGCCACAAACAGCATGTAGGGCTATTACCGGATGATGTTTCCCGGGGACCGAAGCTGTCTAAATCCTTGTCTTGTGTTGCGTCTCTCGATTCCACCCAACCCCTCTCAAGCGACCACATAGATGCGCTGGCCTCGCGACTAAGTCCTGACACTAAGGACATCTGCCGTGACAATTCCACGACACTACGGGTTCGGGAACTATGTAGACATGACCGAGACACATCTCCGATCAATAACCAACAGCGGAACCTGGATGCTCATATTGGTTACTACATATTCTTCAAAGATCTTTATCCGTCAAACCGCAATAACAACATACGTTATTCCCTTTGTCATCGGTATGTTACTTACCCGAGATTCGATCGTCGGTATCATCATACCTAGCTCAATCTTGTTACCGGCAAGTCTCTTTACTCGTTCCATAATGCATCATCCCATAACTAACTCATTAGTCACATTGCTTGCAAGGCTTATAGTGATGTGCATTACCGAGAGGGCCCAGAGATACATCTCCCATACTGAAGAAACAAATGAAAAAAGAATGAAAGAAGAAAAAAAATAAAAAAACTGAATAAAACCGAATAAAATAAAAGAAAATGGAGAAACTAAAAAAAAAGAAAACCTGTGAGAAACCAATTCTTTTCCTTCTAATATGTTCTGCCCAAGTAGTTTAATATGAATTAGATGTTGTCCTAGTGATTATTAGTGCGATAAAGCAATCTGGAGGTTAGTGTAACAAAAAGCAACCTAGGGGTTCCAGGCTCGCCACCTCCAGCCTCGGCCTTACAGCCCTTAGGCCGCCACACTTCATCAAGAATATAAAAAGGTTGATGAGCGCTTTTTCAGGAGCTTCACAACGATGTGGCACGCTCACAGCCACCTGCCCTGTGTCGCGCTCTGGGTATTCCCTTCGGATTTTTTTCCGCACGCGTTTTCGGCTTTTTAAAAGGTTTTTTTCTGTGTTTTCTACGTTTTGGTTTTTCAACGGTCTTCCTTAGATTTTGCGCGAAAAACGCGTTTTTTTACTTGCGCGAGAGGCACGGTTTTGCTTCCGCGAAAGGTAGAATTTGCTTTTGAGAGAGGCACAACCATGCCTCTCGGAAATGGAAAAAAACACTTTTTCTTTTTTTTGTTCTTCCGCGAGAGGCGCGGTTTTGCTTTCGCAAGAGGCACGCCCGTGCCTCTTAGAAATGAATAAAAACATGTTTTCTGTTTTTTTTCTTTCGTCAGAGGCACAGTTTTGCTTCCGCGAGAGGCACGGTTTTGCTTCGCGACTCTCGGAAACGGGAAAAAACATGTTTTCTGTATTTTTGCTTCCGCGATAGGCGCGGTTTTGTTTTCGCGAGAGGCATGGTTATGATTTCGCGAGAGGCGCGGACGTGCCTCTTTTGGAAAGGAAAAAAACCATGCTCTCAGTTCGGCTTGTTCATCCGGTTTTTTTTAATGAAAAAAGTTGTTAAAACCTATCAACATGGGATCTAGTTTTGAAGATCTGGCCGCGAGGAGTCAACGGTGAAAAACGGTTTGAGCTTTGAACACACGGTTTAAGAGATAAAACATTTTGAATAAACACATGTATGAAAAAAAGAAACACTCTCAGGTTGCGACAAGTGGCGCACACGCAATGCATCACTTGTCACAATCTGGAAAGATGGGAGTGATCTTTGTGAGAAGTACTTCTCAATTAGTGATTTCGTAAAAATAATGCCTCAAAAGAAATCAAGAACACCAAAAAGGAAAATCCTATTTGCGGCATTCTGCTGCAGATTGTCGTTGATTCGCACATAGGGAGCAATCAGCAATCGACATGGGCCGGCCCAATTATCTTTAAAGAACGGGCTACAGTATGTGCCGGTTTTAGCTACATTCTAGGAGGTTCCAGTTGGATTTTCCTTTCACTAGGAACCTTCTAGATGGTAAGGGAAGGTTCCTGAACCGGTTTTATGTCTTTTTCTGTTTCTTTTTCATTTTTTCTTTTCTATTATTTTTTCTTTTTCTTTCCTTTTTCGCTTTTTATTTTCTTTGTTGTTTTCCTTTCCTTCCTTTTTTAATTTAAATTTTACTTTTATTTTTCAACAAATCTTCAGAAATTTTGAAAAAGTTTGCATTTTTTTAAATCATTTTCTAAAAAGTTCCTGTTTTCAAATTTTGTTCACAAACTCCAAAAAAGTTAGAATTTAAATATTTATTTTATACTTTACAAGAAATGTTCGAAAATTCCAAAAAATAGAATTTCTAATTTAAAAATGTCAGCATTTTAATTTTTGTTCACAAATTCGGAAAATATTGGGAAGTTCAAAAGATGTACCCACTTTCAAAATTTGTTTGCAAATTCAAAAATGTTCAAGTTTTCAAAAAAGATTCAAAATAACAAAAAAATTCCAGGGATCTCAACAAATGTTCGCCTTTGAATTTTTGTTCACAAATTTAAATTTTTTTCCGGAATTTCACTTTCCAAATATGTGCACGAATAAAAAAAAGCCATGTTTTCAGAATAAAAAATCTTTCTGTACAAAATCATGAGCAAAATGACCTTCTAGGTGTTAGCTTACTGGTCAACAAAGCTAGTGTTTGCTTTGAGACAATTATATAAATAATAGAACATTCGACATGGTACACAACTGTAGTATGAAGACAACATTAGGATAGAGAAATACACTACAAATTTAGACGAAGAGAAAATAAATTAACAACCTCTCAGAGAGCAAAACAAAATATTGGTTATCATCACCTTGTAGTACATTTGCCAAGCCTTGTAGTGCATTTGCCAATAGTCACCTCTCTGCATCAATAATAGAAATTGTACCTTAGTCCGCCTACTAGAAAATTGAGATATTACTTTTGAAGTTAATTGATATGTTAAATTCTGCAATAGCTTCGGTCAACAGGTAATTTTACTGGGCATGATAGTGCTTGTTAAAAAAACTGCTACAACAAACTGCAACATTCCATTAGATTTAGTGTCGGTTCATTATACTAGTGTTAATCTCAATCTGGTCATTTCTGGTGCCAAGGAATCTAGATCAGTCCATGAAAGTTTGATAATTATGTGACTTGACCGACGCCGGGTCGAGGGCTAGGTGCTGAGCCTCGGGGGCCTTCGCAATCGGATCATCGCCAGGGATTGGCATGGGCAACTATCGATTCATTATATTGGTAGTAATCTCGACGGGCTATAGCGCGTAGCTGGAACACCGGATGGGATTCACATGAGGCTTTTTACCCGGGTCCATGCCCTTACAGTGGACGCAAAACTCGAGAGAAGTCCATATTACAACCTTGAACTACCACTAAAGTCCAAAACAAAACCATGAACTATAAAACCGTCTAGTTTACAAGCCTCAACTTTCAAAACCGCACGAAAAACAACCCTCGAGTGGTTTTTGACGGTTTTTACTTGTTTTGACTAGTCAACATCCAAGTCAGCGACCAGTCATCCGCCACATCATCATGTCCCATAGAACCCCCACTCTAGATTCTCACTCATCTCTCCCTCCCGCACCACATAAACATCATCACAATGGTAGGGTTTGTTTGTTGTCCGTGGAACTTCCCGGATTCCAACTAACACATCGATGAAACATTCCGTGAAACACACTGCAAGCCAAAATAAGTTCCAATACAATATAGTAAGAAGTACAGTTTCGTGCTTACACCACAATCCACAAAAGAAGGGAAAATTCTCTGAATTCCTCTCATGTGGCAACGTCATCTTTAGTGATCATCTCTTCCCATGTCACTCTGAGATCATCTTCAGTGTCAGATCGATCAGCCTCTTCGTTTGCATACAGACAATATGGTTGGCATGGAATTCATCTCTTCCCGGCATCACTTCAACTAGAAGTTGGCGCCCCTCATGTGCAGCCATTTGTGTGCTTGTTTTTCCTCAAAGGGAATACATTCACATTTCATGTCATGATAATTAGTGATTCACATATACCATAACAGAAAACCAATGGACATAATTAGTTTTTCAGGTGAGTCTATGTATAGAGTTGTGACTGCCTGAGCACGAAGGCATAGCGAAGCCCAGAAAAGCTTCTGTCTAGGGAAAGTCCCACAACCCATCATATTTATCACCATGGTGAATTGAATGACTAAACAATTGATGTTCATACTCTTATATTCTTATTTAGTGCAACTAAACATCACAAACCACAAGGTTAACTGGAATATTATAATCTAGCTCTCGGTAAAACATAAATGGTCATTAGCTCGTGCTAAAGTTAGGTTGTCGATTAGCATCAAGAAGAATAAAAGTAAGGTAGTTTCATTTCTGATGAAGTCAAATACACACTAAAAAATAGGAAACAAAATATGCTTGGTTATGCCGTTGATTTCATGAAACAATGGTCAAGAAACTCCATGCAAAGTTGACACATTAGGTACCATATATAACGGAGCAAAATGTGGATAAACATGTCCTCGCAGCACCATTGACTAAATCATTTCTCTTGGATCCTATCTTTATTAATCCAGGTTATATAACTTGCTAAGCACCTTATGTATATTGAACCATTCAGAAAAGACATGCCTTTAAACAAGAAAAAAAGAGGAGAGTTAATTGTTGTCTACTTAGACTAGTGTTTCAACTTTTCCTTTAGAGTGTGTACAGCAAGAATAATTGGTTGCTACCATTCCACTATGAACCATATCTATTCGTCAGATGGTGCACTACAGGAAAACATGGCAATTGTCTAAATTATGTGGTCAATTATTATTGAGGCATGTAGATACTGTGCTAAGTTATGAAAGTGGGAAGAATAGGAAAACATACAAAAAATGTCAACACGCGATATATATAAAAATGGCCTTATGTTCACCCCCTTCATTTTTATGAGCTTTTAGACAATCCAATTTCATGTGAGGTTGCTTCCATGTTGACTGCATTTTTTTCAATTGCTTAAAGGAGATATCCTTTCACTTTCTAGGTAAAATCAAGCACATAAATTATCACGTGAACACATTTTCCCAATTCTCTCTAGTAATAATCTCAGGTAACCTATGCTTAGAGTATATACTTGCTCCATGTTCAAAACTGACCCAAAAAAAATTTAGGCATGTCCATGAAGAGACTAAGTTGTTTTTGTACAATAATAAGTGTGAAACAATAGATCCTCTAATAGACATTTGTTCAACTCTAAATAAAACAAATTCTTTTTGTACAAAATCATGAGCAACATAACTTTCTAGGTCATCGCTTACTGGTCAACAAAGCTGGTGTTTTTTTTACTGTACACAGTAGGGAAAATCCCCACTGTATTTTTTTAATAAAAAGGCCCCAAATGGCAGGCCTTAGAGCATCTCTAGCAGACCCCGCATAAATGCTCAAACCCGCAAAAATTTTGCGTTTTACAGTTTTGGGCGAAAAATGTGTCCAGAACAGAAACCGTAAAAATGGTCCAACCCGTAAAATTTTTAAGGGCCACCGCAAATGCACACCCGAAACCCTTATCTTTGGAGGTTGGAAGGCCGAATCTAGGGGACCCCGTATACCGGTCAAACCTCGTCGGAGCAAACACGCCGCCGCGGAGTTTGCCGGAATCCGCCCTAAACTCGCCGGAATTTATCACCGCACATCGGAAAAGGCCGCTAGACGCCGCAATCGATCACCACCGGTTCGAACTGGACGAGCTCGATATCGTCGTGGCCTCCCATGACCTCAGCCTGGCCGCCGGAATCCTCCCGACGCGGCAGGCCAAGGGGCACGGCTCGCCTGGCAATAGAGCAAGGCGCGGACGACGGAGGCGACGGGGCGTGGCCGGCAAGGCTAGGCGTGGACGACGGAGGCGACGGCGCGTGGCCGGCAAGGCCGGGCGCGACCGACGCGGTGATGGGGTGCGATCGGTAGGGACGGGGCGCAACCGATGGGCGATGGGGCGCGGCCGACGGGCGACGGGGCATGTCCTGCGGACGATGGGGCGCGGCCGACGGGGTTGGGCGCGGCCGGTGTGGCCGGCGCGGCCGGCTGGACGAAGGGGCGGCAACTGCCGGACAAGAGGAAGGAGCTTTTTATTCCTGTTTTATAGATTGTTTTACCGTATCTGTTCGGCCGCGCTAGTTTTCGACCCGCAAACGCGATCTTCGTGAAACTGCAAACGCGTTTTGCGGGTCAAGTTTTTGCGGGGTCTGCTAGAGTTGCTCTTACAGGATTGAGGTATGCCAACAGAACAAAAAAAGGACCTGAAAGAAAATAAAATAAAAGATAGCTAAAAGGGTAAACAAAGAGATAGATAAAAACATAAGAAAAGAAAAATGCAAGAAAATTATAACACAGAGTCCTGCCATGATTGATACAGGGTGGGGTATTTTTTCTCTTCATTCTGAATTTTAACAAATTGAGCTCCATGAAGTAGGTGTCCTTCCATCTTTGAAATGAGGGGGGGGGGGGGGGATTTGCTGGAATATCCAGTTGTTTCTTGTTATCTAGATGGCCCATGAAGCTGGAATGATGATGTCCATAGCAAAAAGCAATGCCAGACTCTGCTTCATATCTTCAATGGTCTGTAAAACTGACAGAGCTACATTTCTGTTGGGGCAAACAAAGTTCCAACAAAAAGTAGAAAAAGGGCATCCCTAGAATAGGTGAAATTATGTTTCTTCCTATTGACAGTCCATCACAACACAGTTGTATGTGTCTAAATGAAATGTTTTCCTTCTGAGTAGGTTTCTTATGTTTACTTTTTCATGGAGTACCATCCAGAAAAAAACTTTGTGCTTGAGTTGACATGATGTGTTCCAAACCCACTGAAAGTGGGGTGGTACAATCTTAACTCCAATCATGCAGTTATATGCTTTTGAAGAAGAGAAATTAGCAGACCCCATAAATAGCCCCAGGTTGTTGGGTAACGTAGCAATAATTCAAAATTTTCCTACGTGTCACCAAGATCAATCTAGGAGATGCTAGCAACGAGAGAGAGGGAGTGCATCTTCATACCCTTGAAGATCGCTAAGCGGAAGCGTTACAAGAACGCGGTTGATGGAGTCGTACTCGCAGCGATTCAAATCGCGGAAGATCCGATCTAGCGCTGAACGGGCGGCGCCTCCGCGTTCTACACACGTAAAGCCCGGGACGTCTCCTCCTTCTTGATCCAGCAAGGGGAGAGGACAAGTTGAGGGAGAACTCCAGCAGCATGACGGTGTGGTGGCAATGGAGCTCGTGGTTCTCCGGCAGAGCTTCGCTAAGCACTACGGAGGAGGAGGAGATGTATGAGGAGGGAGGGCTGCGCCAGCGAAGAGGTGTGGCTGCCCTCCCACCCCTCCACTATATATAGGGGCAAGGGGAGAGGGGGAGGCGCCCTAGGGTTTCCCCTAGGGGGCGGCGGCCAAGCAGATTGGATCTCCCTAGGGAAAATCCTAGGGAGACTTGCCCCCCAAGCCAAGCAGGTGGAGGCTTGCCTCCCAAGCCAGGTGGAGGCGCCCCACCTCCCCAAGTAACGTGGGAAAGGGTGTGGGGGGCGCACCACCCCTTAGTGGGCTGGTTTGCCCCTTCCCCTTTGGCCCATGAGGCCCTCCAACACTTGCCGGGGCTCCCGAAACACCTTTCGGTCATGCTGGCCATAGCCTGGTACCCCCGGAACACTTCCGGACTCCAATACCCTTCGTCCAATATATCGATCTTCACCGCCGGACCATTCTGGAACTCCTCATGATGTCCGGGATCTCATCCGGGACTCCGAACAACCTTCGGTAACCACATACTATTTCCCATAACAACTCTAGCGTCACCGAACCTTAAGTGTGTAGACCCTACGGGTTCGGGAACCATGCAGACATGACCGAGACACCTCTCCGGCCAATAACCAATAGCGGGATCTGGATACCCATATTGTCTCCCACATGTTCCACGATGATCTCATCGGATGAACCACGATGTCGGGGATTCAATCAATCCCGTATACAATTCCCTTTGTCTATCGGCATGTTGCTTGCCCCAGATTCGATCATCGGCATCCCAATACCTCATTCAATCTTGTTACCGGCAAGTCTCTTTACTCGTTCCGTAATGCATGATCCCGTGGCTAACTCCTTAGTCACATTGAGCTCATTATGATGATGCATTACCGAGTGGGCCCAGAGATACCTCTCCGTCATACAGAGTGACAAATCCCAGTCTCGATTCGTGCCAACCCAACAGACACTTTCGGAGATACCTGTAGTGCACCTTTATAGCCACCCAGTTATGTTGTGACGTTTGGTACACCCAAAGCATTCCTACGGTATCCGGGAGTTGCACAATCTCATGGTCTAAGGAAACGATACTTGACATTAGAAAAGCTCTTAGCAAACGAACTACACGATCTTGTGCTATGCTTAGGATTGGGTCTTGTCCATCACGTCATTCTCCTAATGATGTGATCCCGTTATCAATGACATCCAATGTCCATGGTCAGGAAACCATAACCATCTATTGATCAACGAGCTAGTCAACTAGAGGCTTACTAGGGGCATGTTGTGGTCTATGTATTCACACATGTATTACGGTTTCCAGTTAATACAATTATAGCATGAACAATAGACAATTATCATGAACAAGGAAATACAATAATAACCATTTTATTATTGCCTCTAGGGCATATTTCCAACACAGGTATCATTACAATCCCTGTATTCAGATGATGTAACCTCCTCACAAATGATCTCAAGTTGCTAGAATTCCTCATAAGCTTTTGTAGACAGGGGTAGGTGAAACTGGTCTTCCAAATATTCCAAAAGTTGATAGCTTCCTGAACTGATAATAGAGTATTCTTTGTAAAAGAGAATAAGTGAGGCATGCCTTGAAATAGACATGTAGAGTGCCATTGATCATTCCAAAATAGAGCAGATTTCTCATCACCAATATTGCATATGGCCATGGATTTGAATAAGTCAAGCAGTTTCAAATTTTCCTTCCACCACAAAGAACCAACCATGTTCTGACCAGGCAACAAGCCATTACTGTAATAAGTTTCCCAAATCAAATTTACCCATGGAATGTTGTGTTTGTTAAAGAATTTGTACAAGTTTTTCAGCAAAAGAGCTAGTGTTTGTTTAGATAATTATATAAATAATAGAAGTTTCGAAGCGGTACACAATTGTAGTATGAAGACAACATTAGGATAGAGATATACACTAAAAATTTAGACGAGGAGAAAGGAAATTAACAACCTCTCAGAGAGCGAAACAACATGTTGATTATCATCACCTTGTAGTGCATTTGCCAATAGTCACCTCTCTGCATCAATAATAGAAATTGTACCTTAGCCCACCTACCAGAAAAATGAGCTATTTGTTTTTAAGTTAATTTCTGCAATAGCTTGGATCAACAAGCAATTTTACTAGGCATGATAGTGCTTGTTATAAAAAATGCTACAACAAACTGCAACATTCCATGAACGTTAGTATCAGTTCATTATACCAGTGTTAATCTCAGTCTGGTCCTTTTAGGTGCCAAGGAATCTAGACCGGTCCATGAAAGTTAGATAGTTATGCGACTTGGCCGACGCCGGTTGGGCTCGATGGAGTTTACAATTCATCATGTATGGTTTCTAGGTGATCATGATCCTCCTATAGGCCGACATGCGACTGGTCCAGGGCTAGGTGCTGAGCCTCGGGGGCCTTCGTGTCGGATCATCGCCAGGGTTTGGCGTGTGCAACTGTCGGTTCATTAATCTCGACGGGGTATAGCGTGTAGCCAGAACACCAGATGGGATTCACATGAGGCTTTTTACCCAGGTCCATGCCCTTACAGTGGACATAAAACTCAAGAAAGAGTCCATATTACAACCTTGAACTACCACTAATTTTTTTAAAAAAATCGTGAACTACAAAAAACCATCTAGTTTACAAGCCGCAACTTTCAAAACCGGACAAAAAACAACCCCCGGCTTGTTTTTGACAGTTTTTAATTGTTTTGACTAGTCAACATCCAAGTCAGCGTCCAGTCATCCACCACATCATCATGTCCCACATCACCAAGCCATAGCCACCACCGTCTCCTCCAGTCGTGCCAATGTTGGGGAACACAGTAATTTCAAAAAACTTCCTATGCACACGCAAGATCTATCATGGTGATGCATAGCAACGAGAGGGGAGAGTGTTGTCTACGTACCCTCATCGTTTAGTATATTGCTATTGCTTTCTTCATGACTTATACATGTTCCTATGAGTATGAGATTATGCAACTCCCGAATACCGGAGGAACACTTTGTGTGGTACCAAACGTCACAACGTAACTGGGTGATTATAAAGGTGCTCTACAGGTGTTTTCGATGGTACTTGTTGAGTTGGCATAGATCGAGATTAGGATTTGTTACTCCGATTGTCGGAGAGGCATCTCTGGGCCCTCTAGGTAATGCACATCACTATAAGCCTTGCAAGCAATGTGACTAATGAGTTAGGTGCGGGATGATGCATTACGGAACGAGTAAAGAGACTTGACGGTAACGAGATTGAACTATGTATTGAGATACCGACGATCGAATCTCGGGCAAGTAACATACCGATGACGAAGGGAACAACGTATGTTGTTACGCGGTTTGACCGATAAAGATCTTCGTAGAATATGTAGGAGCCAATATGAGCATCCAGGTTCTGCTATTGGTTATTGACCAGAGACATGTCTCAGTCATGTCTACATAGTTCTCGAACCCGTAGGGTCCGAATGCTTAACGTTCGGTGACGATCGGTATTATGAGTTTATGTGTTTTGATGTACCGAAGATAGTTTGGAGTCCTGGATGTGATCACGGACATGACGAGGATTCTCGAAATGGTCGATACATAAAGATTGATATATTGGACGACTCTATTCGGACACCGGATGAGTTCCGGGGGTCACCGGATATTTATCGGCGTGCCGGGGGGTTATCGGAACCCCTAGGGGAACTAATGGGCCAACATGGGCCTTGTGGGAGAGAGAGAGGAGAGGGCCTAGGGCTGGCTGCGCCCCCCTTGGGAGTCCGAATTGGACAAGGAGGGGGGGCGGCGCCCCCTCTTTCCTCCCTCTCTCCCTCTCCTTCCTTCCCATTCCTCCTTCCTAGTTGGACTAGGAAAGGGGAGTCCTACTCCCACTAGGAGGAGGACTACCCCCTCTCCTTGGCGCGCCCCAAGGCCGGCCGCCCTCCCTCCTTGCTCCTTTATATACGGGGGAAGGGGGCACCCTAGAACAAACAAGTTGATTGTTCCAAGCCGTGTGCGGTGCCCCCCCTCCACCATATTCCACCTCGGTCATACTGTTGCAGTGCTTAGGCGAAGCCCTGCGCCGTTAACTTCATCATCACGGTCATCACACCGTCGTGCCGACGAAATTCTCCCTCGACACTCTGCTGGATCGTGAGTTCGTGGGACGTCATCGAGCTGAACGTGTGCAGATCGCGGAGGTGTCGTACGCTCGGTACTAGGATCGGTCGATCGTGAAGACGTACGACTACATCAACCGCGTTGCCATAATGCTTCCGCTTACGGTCTACGAGGGTACGTGGACAACACTCCACCCTCTCGTTGCTATGCATCACCATGATCCTGCGTGTGCGTAGGATTTTTTTTTGAAATTACTACGTTCCCCAGCAGTGGCATCCGAGCCAGGTTTATGCATAGATGTTATATGCACGAGTAGAACACAAGTGAGTTGTGGGCGATACTAGTCATACTGCTTACCAGCATGTCATACTTTGATTCGGCGGTATTGTTGGATGAAGCAGCCCGGAACGACATTACGCGTACGCTTACGCGAGACTGGTTCTACCGACGTGCTTCCCACACAGGTGGCTGGCGGGTGTCAGTTTCTCCAACTTTAGTTGAATCGAGTGGGGCTACGCCCGGTCCTTGTTGAAGGTTAAAACAGCACATACTTGACGAAATATCGTTGTGGTTTTGATGCGTAGGTAGGAACAGTTCTTGCTCAGCTCGTAGCAGCCACGTAAAACTTGCAACAACGAAGTAGAGGACGTCTAACTTGTTTCTGCAGGGCATGTTGTGATGTGATATGGTCAAGACATGATGCTAAATTTTATTATATGAGATGATCTTGTTTTGTAACGAAGTTATCAGCAAATGGTAGGAGCCATATGGTTGTCGCTTTATTGTATGAAATGCAATCGCCATGTAATTGCTTTACTTTATCACTAAGC
This sequence comes from Aegilops tauschii subsp. strangulata, assembly GCF_002575655.3. Taxonomy (NCBI): domain Eukaryota; kingdom Viridiplantae; phylum Streptophyta; class Magnoliopsida; order Poales; family Poaceae; genus Aegilops; species Aegilops tauschii. The sequence goes on along the minus strand of NC_053041.3, from coordinate 645,819,530 downwards.
GGTAGCGATAGTCGTAGAAGCAATGGTTGGCGAGACGACAAAAATGCTATGATGGAGATCAAGGTGTCGCACCAGTGTCGATGGTGATCATGACGGTGCTTTGGAGATGGAGATCAAAGGCACAAGATGATGATGGCCATATCATATCACTTATATTGATTGCATGTGATGTTTATCCTTTATGCATCTTATTTTGCTAAGTTCGACGGTAGCATTATAAGATGATCTCTGACTAAATTTCAAGGTATAAGTGTTCTCCCTGACTATGCACCGTTGCGAAAGTCCGTCGTGCCGAGACACCACGTGATGATCGGGTGTGATAAGCTCTACGTTCACAAATAACGGGTGCAAGCCAATTTTGCACACGCAGAATACTCGGGTTAAACTTGACGAGCCTAGCATATGCATGATGGGTAACGTAGTAATTTCAAAAAAATTCCTATGCACACGCAAGATCATGGTGATGCATAGCAACGAGAGGGGAGAGTGTCGTCCATGTACCCTCGTAGACCGTAAGCGGAAGCGTTATGACAACGCGGTTGATGTTGTCGTACGTCTTCACGATCGACCGATTCTAGTACCGAACATACGGCACCTCCGCGATCCGCACACGTTCAGCTCGGTGACGTCACACGAACTCACGATCCAGTAGATCTTCGAGGAAGGGTTCCGTCAGCACGACGGTGTGATGACGGTGATGATGATGCTACCGACGCAGGGCTTCGCCTAAGCACCGCTACGATATGACCGAGGTGGATTATGGTGGAGGGGGGCCACCGCACACGGCTAAAAGATCAATGATCAACTTGTGTGTCTATGGGGTGCCCCCCTCCACCGTATATAAAGGAGTGGAGGAGGGGGAGGAGGCCGGCCTCCTAGGTGCGCCCCATGGGGAGTCGTACTCCCACCGGGAGTAGGACTCCACCCCTTCCAAGAGTAGGAGAAGGAGGGAAGGAAGGAGGAGAGAGGGGGAAGGAAAAAAGGGGGGCGCCGCCCCCTTCCTTGTCCAATGGGAGGGTGCGCGCGGCCTGCCCTGGCCGCCCCTCCCTCTCTCCACCAATGCCCATGAGGCCCATTACACTCCCCGGGGGGTTCCGGTAACCCCCCGGTACTCCGGTATTCGTCCAAACTCACTCGGAACCCTTCCGAAGTCCAAACATAGTCATGCAATATATCGATCTTTATGTCTCAACCATTTCGAGACTCCTCGTCATGTCCATGATCATATCCGGGACTCCGAACTACCTTCGGTTCATCAAAACACATAAACTCATATTACCGATCGTCACCGAACGTTAAGCGTGCGGACCCTACGGGTTCGGGAACTATGTACACATGACCGAGACTCATCTCCGGTCAATAACCAATAGTGGAACCTGGATGCTCATATTGGTTCCTACATATTCTACGAAGATCTTTATCGGTTAAACCGCATAACAACATACGTTGTTCCCTTTGTCATCGGTATGTTACTTGCCCGAGATTCGATCGTCGGTATCTCAATACCTAGTTCAATCTCGTTACCGGCAAGTCTCTTTACTCGTTCTGTAATGCATCATCCCGCAACTAACTCATTAGTTACATTGCTTGCAAGGCTTATAGTGATGTGCATTACCGAGAGGGCCCAGAGATACCTCTCCGACAATCGGAGTGACAAATCCTAGTCTCGTTCTACGCCAACTCAACAATTACTATCGGATACACCTGTAGAGCACCTTCATAATCACCCAGTTACGTTGTGACGTTTGGTAGCACACTAAGTGTTCCTCCGTTATTCGGGAGTTGCATAATCTCATAGTCATAGGAACATGTATAAGCCATGGAGAAAGCAATAGCAATATACTAAACGATCAAATGCTAAGCTAACGGAATGGGTCAAGTCAATCATATCATTCTCTAATGATGTGATCCCGTTAATCAAATGACAACTCATGTCTATGGTTAGGAAACTTAACCATCTTTGATTCAACGAGCTAGTCAAGTAGAGGCATACTAGTGACAGTTTGTTTGTCTATGTATTCACACATGTACTAAGTTTCCAGTTAATACAATTCTAGCATGAATAATAAACATTTATCATGATATAAGGAAATATAAATAACAACTTTATTATTGCCTCTAGGGCATATTTCCTTCAGTCTCCCACATGCACTAGAGTCGATAATCTAGATTACACAGTAATGATTCTAACACCCATGGAGTCTTGGTGCTGATCATGTTTTGCTCGTGAGAGAGGCTTAGTCAACGGGTCTGCAACATTCAGATCCGTATGTATCTTGCAAATCTCTATGTCTCCCTCCTTGACTTGATCGCGGATGGAATTGAAGCGTCTCTTGATGTGCTTGGTTCTCTTGTGAAATCCGGATTCCTTTGCCAAGGCAATTGCACCAGTATTGTCACAAAAGATTTTCATTGGACCCGATGCACTAGGTATGACACCGAGATCGGATATGACCTCCTTCATCCAGACTCCTTCATTTGCTGCTTCCGAAGCAGCTATGTACTCCACTTCATATGTAGATCCCGCCACGACGCTTTGCTTAGAACTGCACCAACTAACAGCTCCACCGTTCAATATAAACACGTATCCGGTTTGTGACTTAGAGTCATCCAGATCAGTGTCAAAGCTTGCATCGACGTAACCATTTACGACGAGCTCTTTGTCACCTCCATGAACGAGAAACATATCCTTAGTCCTTTTCAGGTATTTCAGGATGTTCTTGACCGCTGTCCAGTGATCCACTCCTGGATTACTTTGGTACCTTCCTGCTAAACTAATAGCAAGGCACACATCAGGTCTGGTACATAGCATTGCATACATGATAGAGCCTATGGCTGAAGCATAGGGAAACCTTTCATTTTCTCTCTATCTTCTGCAGTGGTCGGGCACTGAGTCTGACTCAACTTCACACCTTGTAACACAGGCAAGAACCCTTTCTTTGCTTGATCCATTTTGAACTTCTTCAAAACTTTATCAAGGTATGTGCTTTGTGAAATTCCAATTAAGCGTCTTGATCTATCTCTATAGATCTTGATGCCCAATATATAAGCAGCTTCACCGAGGTCTTTCATTGAAAAACTCTTGTTCAAGTATCCTTTTATGCAATCCAGAAATTCTATATCATTTCCAATCAACAATATGTCATCCACATATAATATTAGAAATGCTACAGAGCTCCCACTCACTTTCTTGTAAATACAGGCTTCTCCAAAAGTCTGTATAAAACCATATGCTTTGATCACACTATCAAAACGTTTATTCCAACTCCGAGATGGTTGCACCAGTCCATAGATGGATCGCTGGAGCTTACACACTTTGTTAGTATCCTTTGGATCGATAAAACCTTCAGGTTGCATCATATACAACTCTTCTTCCAGAAATCCATTCAGGAATAAAGTCTTTACATCCATTTGCCAAATTTCATAATCATAAAATGCGGCAATTGCTAACATGATTCGGACGGACTTAAGCATCGCTACGGGTGAGAAAGTATCATCGTAGTCAACTCCTTGAACTTGTCGAAAACCTTTCGCAACAAGTCGAGCTTTGTAGACAGTAACATTATCGTCAGCGTAAGTCTTCTTCTTGAAGATCCATTTATTATCGATGGCTTGCCGATCATCGGGCAAGTCAACCAAAGTACACACTTTGTTCTCATACATGGATCCCATCTCATATTTCATGGCCTCAAGCCATTTTGCGGAATCTGGGCTCATCATCGCTTCCTCATAGTTTGTAGGTTTGTCATGGTCAAGTAACATGACCTCCAGAACAGGATTGCCATATCACTCTGGTGCGGATCTTACTCTGGTTGACCTACGAGGTTTGGTAGTAACTTGATCTGAAGTTACATGATCATCATCATTAGCTTCCTCACTAATTGGTGTACGAGTCACAGGAACAGATTTCTGTGATGAACTACCACTACTAGGGAAAACCCTAGCAGTAGCGCGTGTTTAAAGCCTATCAGTAGCGCGGGCGGAGGCGCTACTAGTAAGGCGCTACAGCTAAAGGTTAGCAGTAGCGTGGGTCGGACCACGCTACTACTATATCGACTTAGTAGCAGCGCTTTATACTATAAGCACTACTGGTAATTAGTAGTAGCGCTTCTCCTAGCACGCGCTACTACTATTATTCTGTATTTCTTTTTTATTTGATATTGTATTCATACACCTTTATACAATTTTTCATACCGCAGCAATTTAGAGAATGATTTTACATTGTAATGAGTTATTACATCACTGGGAGAAAGAACGGTGGACTAGTTTCAAGTGGATGGACATCCACTTGAAACTAATCCGCGGTTCTTTCACCCAATGATATAATATATCATCATCATCATCATCATATCATTAAGAACTTATCATCATAATACATCATTGTCATATAACACCTCACGATCATCGTTTTCATCAATGAGACATCACATACAAGTTGGTCACTAGAGATAATCACAACTACTCATCATCATCAACTCGCATAAACATATTGTACCTCATAGGACCTACTACATTCTCTTTGGACCTACTATATTATCTGAGGTAAAATAGCATAAAACAAGATCGCCCCTGACTCTCCATTACGGAGAATGGAGATTATCCTGTTTCCAATTCTTGCCTTTCGCACAATGTTGCTTCCAAGAACCTCCTTACGACTGTCCATACATTTTTTCCATTCTAAGATTAGCATGTGTTCACCGATTTCAGAAATCCGGTATGGACAGGTGAGATTCGTAGGATGACCTGGCTATATGTTCAAAACATCAAGGCGACCATTCTGATACATCAAATGAGGCACACAATCCATCGGGATTCTTTGTTGAAAAACATAGTAATAACTTCGTAGTTAGCAATGATGTACTAGTTTTAGAAGTATGCAAAAGACGCACGGATGTCGTAATAGTAAAAAATCTTACCAGGATATCTCCATGGAAGTTATCGTGGTTCAACACGTGCACTAGTGGCACGTATTGACCATAATTTGGAGGAGTTCGATAAAAGGCATTGTAATTCTCAAGACAACTACAATATGCGACTAGATGACTTTTCTCCTGATAAGTTAACTCACAGCCATCGGTGTAGTTGGTTCTGTCTACCATGTTCCGCACATTCTTTGTAGAATCAAAGTAAGCTATCAATGGAAGTAAGCTGTTAACTATTTTGAAATAAACAATATAAATTACTTAATAACTATGTTTGAGGAACTCACATAGCGGTAGAATTGGAAGCGTGTCAACAAGGACCCAAATGTCCAAATTGTCTTGGTCGATGTCAGGATCACCAAGATCCATGGTGACAAACATACCCTCTTGAAAATCATACATCTTGCAAAGTGCTTCCCAACCCAGGCAACCAAAATAGGATACGCTCTCAGAATTGTATAGATTTACCTCAAAATCCATACCATGATGGGTCCTTAGGTTAATTTTCTTTGTTTCATTCCTCTCATGATCTTCAAAACCCATCCTCTCCAAGACATAGCGTCTTGCATGGCATGGGATAAGCTAGTTGAATTGTAAAAGACGAAAATTACACGTTGATGTAGTATAAGTCGAGCTTAATTACGAAAAAAACACTTTGCGTCGTAGCTTACTGTATCACAATCGAAGGCCTCCTCGAGCTTAATGCTGAAGCGCCGACCTTCGTCCAGGTGAGGCCTGTCGCAGAAACCCCGGTTGTCGCCGCACTAGGAGCACTCCCCGGGACCTTCTTCGTCCGACGACATTTCCTATGATCATAATTCAAAGATTAAACTTGTACAATTAAAAATCTCAGCTTGTTCATTATTCATCACGGGTTGACTATCGGTCTGCCGAGTCTTTTCTTAAAAACTCTCAGCTCACATGGTGTATACATTCGACCGTTGGTGATGATCGCTCCTCCTTTCGTCCCCGAGTGCATTACACCAAAATGTCTAGCACACGGGACCGAAGGAGAAGCGACCCCCAAAACAACAGTCGGGATTCTTCGTCCTCTCATACATGGTGGAGACTCTCCCTCACTGATTCCTCTCTGACATTTGCGACCGTCGGTGATGGTCGTTACTCCTCCTTCCCCTAGTGCATAACATTGGTCTAGCATAAGGAGAAGAAGGAGAAACGACCCCCACGGCAACAGTCGGGATTCTTCATCCTCTCATATATGGTGGAGCCTCGACAGACTTAAAGTCAACCCGAAATATCCGGCATGATCTTTGCTAAAAAAGGACATATCAAGCGCCTGAAATTTGCCGGAACGGAAATTAATCAACACTCCGGCAAAACATAGGCCACTCGGAGGTGTAACCTGAACATGACCGGCCACTTGGGCAACCACATATCCTATTTGAGCAACAAAAGATATACATGTTTTTATCTATCATATGTTATAGGACTCATATTGACATGGAGATTTGGCTGGTCTCACCTCGAGGTCGGAGGGGGTCGGTGACGGGGACGACAGCGGGGATGATGGAGGGGCTCCTTGATTTCTGCAAAAACAAAAACCCTATAAGTTATCACTAATACATCCTGAATAATTGCTTAAACTAAAAAAAACAACAAATATGACATGTTCAACTAGTTCTATTAATTCAACTAGTTCTTACTAAATATAAACTTACTATAAATAGAAAAAAACTAGTTCTTTCTAAAAATAAAGTAGTTCAACTAGTTATATTAATTTTCTTACTAAAAATACATTAGTTCTATTAATTCAACTAGTTCAACTAGTTTATTAATTTACTTACTAAACTAGTTCAACTAAAACTAAACTAGTTCAACTAGTTTATGAATTTACTTACTAATTATTTTAAACACTTACTAAAAACAGTAAAAAATACATTATACAATAGTAAAAAACATCTACTATTAACCATACTACCCTAGTTAACTAGTACCATCACTACTACTAATTAACATCTACTGCTACTAAAAATCATTATCTATGAACCCTAAATTAACATCTACTACTACTAAAAAACATCTACTAACTAAGCAGAGAGAGGGGGTGGGGGAGGGGTGGGGGGCTTACAGAGAGGGGAGAGACGGTGGCGGGGAGGTGCTCGGCGACGTCGGGGGTAGGGGTGGCGAGGGCGGGCTCGGGATCGGTAGGCGGCGGTCCTGTGCGGGCTCGGGCGGCGGTGAGGTCGAGGGCGGCGACGGTGTGGTCGAGAGCAGCGGCGGTGAGGTTGAGGGCGGCCTCGGGCGGCGGCGGTGAGGGCAGGCTCGGGCTCGGGCGGCGGCGACAGAGGAGTAGGGGAATACGGGGGAAAGGAGGACTTAGCAAAATTTTGAGCCCGCGGGTGGTTAAGTCGAACTAGCAGTAGCGCTCTTAAGGAAACGCGCTATAGCTAATTTAGGTATAGCGCATTTTAGAGAAAAATGCTACTGCTAAAGGAAGCAATTATTTGTTTTGTTTATCCCAATATCAGTAGCGCTTTGTCCTGGAAAAAACGCTATAAGTCTAAGCATGTAAAAACATCAAATATATACATTGGTCATCATTGATCTTTTTGTGTAGAATCTACTCCCTCCGTCCGATTAAGAGTGTACATCTAGCTTCAAAATTTGTCCACAAAAGAGTGTACTTCCATCTGCCCAATGCATTTTAAAGTAAAAAAATACTTCTCTCTCATCACACGGTAATCAAGACCAATAGTAATCTACACATGGTCTTCTTAATTTCTACATGCACTTAGCTCATTGGGGGTTGGGTAATTAAAGAGGAGATAGATGGTGGCTTGCACCTTTTCAATGCATTTTTTACTTAACTCCATAATTTATCCTAAAATTTCTAGATGTACGCTCTTCACCGGACGGAGGGAGTAAATAGTCAACATGAATCCTCACTGTACCTGTATAGGTACATGCGAGGATTCATACTGCAGCCACAAATCCTACACATATAGTTCAATGAAGACCAAGTGCTCGAGATAGTTTGAGAAGTAACATATTTAAGGTGATAAACACCTTGTTCGCTTAGCAGTATGGGACTAAACTTAATTAGTTGCGATGATACTTAGCAGCAGCGAGTTTTGAAGAAAAACGCTGCTACTGAGTACTTTAGCAGTAGCGCGTCCAGGAGAAGGGCGCTACTACTATATCTAGCATGGAGGCAACGCCGTGGCAATTATAGTAGTAGTGTTTGTTTCACCTAGGGCGCTACTGCTACCGGGATGTTAATAGCGCGGTTTCCTGGAGCTCGCTACTGCTATTTAGCAGTAGCGTTTGTTTTTAAGCCACGCTGCTGCTAAGATTCTGTGTATAAGGTTTTCCCTAGTAGTGTACTTTCCAATAAGGGAGCAGGTACAATTACCTCATCAAGTTATACTTTCCTCCCACTCACTTCTTTCGAGAGAAACTCATCCTCTAGAAAGGATCCATTCTTAGCAATGAATGTCTTGCCTTCGGATCTGTGATAGAAGGTGTACCCAACAGTCTCCTTTGGGTATCCTATGAAGAAACATTTCTCCGATTTGGGTTCGAGCTTATCAGGTTGAAGCTTTTTCACATAAGCATCGCAGCCCCAAACTTTAAGAAACGACAACTTTGGTTTCTTGCCAAACCATAGTTCATAAGGCGTCGTCTCAACGGATTTAGATGGTGCCCTATTTAACGTGAATGCAGCCGTCTCTAAAGCATAACCCCAAAACGATAGCGGTAAATCAGTAAGAGACATCATAGATCGCACCATATCTAGTAAAGTACGATTACGATGTTTGGACACACAATTACGCTGTGGTGTTCCGGGTGGCGTGAGTTGCGAAACTATTCCGCATTGTTTCAAATGAAGACCAAACTCGTAACTCAAATATTCTTCTCCACGATCAGATCGTAGAAACTTTATTTTCTTGTTACGATGATTTTCCACTTCACTCTGAAATTCTTTGAACTTTTCAAATGTCTCAGACTTATGTTTCATCAAGTAGATATACCCATATCTGTTCAAATCATCTGCGATGGTGAGAAAATAACGATACCCGCCGCGAGCTTCAACATTCATCGGACCACATACATCAGTATGTATGATTTCCAACAAATCTGTTGCTCGCTCCATTGTTTCGGAGAACGGCGTTTTAGTCATCTTGCCCATGAGACATGGTTCGCAAGTACCAAGTGATTCATAATCAAGTGATTCCAAAAGTCCATCAGAATGGAGTTTCTTCATGCGCTTTACACCAATATGACCTAAACGGCAGTGCCACAAATAAGTTGCACTATCATTATCAACTCTGCATCTTTTGGCTTCAATATTATGAATATGTGTATCACTACTATCGAGATTCATCAAAAATAGACCACTCTTCAAGGGTGCATGACCATAAAAGATATTAATCATATAAATAGAACAACTATTATTCTCAGATTTAAATGAATAAATGTCTCGCATCAAGCAAGATCCAGATATAATATTCAGGCTCAACGCTGGCACCAAATAAAAATTATTCAGGTCTAAAACTAATCCCGAAGGTAGATGTAGAGGTAGCGTGCCGACCGCGATCACATCGACTATGGAACCATCGTATCGTCACCTCGTCCTTACCCAATCTTCGCTTAATCTGTAGTCCCTGTTTCAAGTTGCAAATATCAGCAACAGAACCAGTATCAAATACCCAGGTGCTACTGCGAGCACATGTATATCACATATACCTTTGTTCACCTTGCCATCCTTCTTATCCGCCAAATACTTGGGGCAATTCTGCTTCCAGTGACCTGTCCCTTTGCAGTAGAAGCACTCAGTCTCAGGCTTAGGTCCAGACTTGGGTTTCTTCACTTGAGCAGCAACTTGCTTGCCGTTCTTCTTGAAGTTCCCCTTCTTCCCTTTACCCTTTTTCTTGAAACTGGTGGTCTTGTTGACCATCAACACTTGATGCTCCTTCTTGATTTCTACCTCCGTAGCTTTTAGCATTGCAAAGAGCTCGGGAATTGTCTTATCCGAGAAGGAAAGGGGGGGCGCCCCCCTCCCTAGTCAAATTTGGACTCCCTACAGGGAGTGGGTGCGGATGCCCCTTGTGGGCTGCCTCCCCTCTTCCCTATGGCCCATGTAGGCCCAATCTTTCCCCGAGGGGGTTCCGGTAACCCTCCGGCACTCCGGTTTTCTCCGAAATCACCCGGAACACTTCCGTTGTCCGAATATAGCCGTCTAATATATCAATCTTTATGTCTCGGCCATTTTGAGACTCCTCGTCATGTCCGTGATCATATCCGGGACTCCGAATTACCTTTGGTATATCAAAACACATAAACTCATAATACCGATCGTCACAGAACGTTAAGCGTGCGGACCCTACGGGTTCGAGAACTATGTAGACATGACCGAGACTCATCTCCGATCAATAACCAATAGCGGAACCTGGATGCTTATATTGGTTCCTACATATTCTACGAAGATCTTTATCGGTCAAACCGCATAACAACATACGTTGTTCCCTTTGTCACCGGTATGTTACTTGCCCGAGATACGATTGTCGGTATCTCAATGCCTATTCAATCTCGTTACCGGCAAGTATCTTTACTCGTTCCGTAATGCATCATCCTGCAACTAACTCATTAGTCACATTGCTTCCAAGGCTTATAGAGATGTGCATTACCGACAGGGCCCAGAGATACCTCTCCGACAATCGGAGTGACAAATCCTAATCTCGATCTATGCCAACTCAACAAACACCATCGGAGACACTTGTAGAGCACCTTTATAATCACCCAGTTACGTTGTGACGTTTGGTAGCACACTAAGTGTTCCTCCGGTATTCGGGAGTTGCATAATCTCATAGTCATAGGAACATGTATAAGTCATGAAGAAAGCAATAGCAACATACTAAACGATTAAGTGATAAGCTAACGGAATGGGTCAAGTCAATCACATCATTCTATAATGATGTGATCCCGTTAATCAAATGACAACTCATGTCTATGGCCAGGAAACTTAACCATATTTGATTCAACGAGCTAGTCAATTAGAGGCATACTAGTGACACTCTGTTTCTCTATATATTCACACATGTACTAAGTTTCCGGTTAATAAAATTCTAGCATGAATAATAAACATTTATTATGATATAAGGAAATATAAATAACAACTTTATTATTGCCTCTAGGGCATATTTCCTTCAGCCAATCCCACCGTCGCCACCACCTTTGTTCCTAATGAGCGGAGACCGGCGGCGTTGACACGAGCCTCTACAGCAGCGACCCCAACCGTCTGTATTAGCTCCTTCCAAGCCGTACCCAAGCCACCAGTGTCAAACCGCTGCTGCCACTGAGGAAGAGGGGCAGGAGGTCGTGGATCTCATCATGAGCTTGTATGCGTGCTCGGACGTGACAAGGGATAATCGGAGTGATGCCCTCGTCGGTGAAGGTGGCCGATGGAGCACGGTGTCGATGCGAGGGTAGCTCAAGATCGAGCCAGTCAAGGATGAAGACGCAAACGTCTTCCGAGGCATTGATGACCTGCAAGGGAACAAGGCTATTGCATTTCATGATAAGTAAGTGTCGAATCCCACAAGGAGCGAATAGGAAGACACTACCAACCCGGCAACTATGTTGTATGCGTAGCGCATTCGCACCCAAACCGTAGTGTGGAAATAGTCTATTCTATAGGTTGCTAGGAAAGCGAGAATAAAAGGGGTTGTACTAAACTACAAGTTAGAACGGAGATATAAACTAAGTTGGAACTTAAAGTAAAGCAGGGGGTTTTGTAACTGTAGGATTGAATAGAGAGAAAAAGACAGTGTTTAGGCTTTGGTCTCACTAGTATTAGAGGGGCATCTTAGTGGCAGCGGGCTAATACAAGTACACGTGTAGGTGATAACAAGATCACAATAAAGAACGTCTCCCAACATTACGTGCAATGCGAGTAAATACTAGATCATGCCACAAAGACTAATTTTGCATACTAGATCGTACCTCAACCTAGAACCGGATCAATAACTCAAACATAGATGAATAGACACACAAAGAGGAATGATTCATTGATGTCATCAACATGTTCAATCTTGCAAATTACAGGTGTGAAGATGGAGACGGAGAGGGAGATGTCTCTGGCACGCACGGCCTAGCCAGGAACGGCGCCCGATGACGACGGCGTGGCCTCCTCCTTGCGTGGCATGGTGGAGCTATGGAGGGAGAGGCCTCCCCAAAGGGGGAGAGCCTCCCAGCGGCTGCCCGAAGTTGTGGTGATGATGATGGCTGATTGTGGTGGCTAGGGTTGGATGTGTCTATATAAGAGGCCTACTCGGGTCTGCTCCATTGATAAAGATCATCCTCCTCCATCCAAGGGCTCTAGGTGAGCCTTAACGCATGGTGAGAGTACTCCAGGCGGAATCATTTCTTCCAGGCTAGAAAAAAGACACGGGAGGGCAATAAGAGGTTGACGTCACACCATACTTTTAGCACACAACACACACGAGCTTGTGGGCTAGGATAAAATGATTCAGAGTTAGTCTAAGTGAAAGAAAATAAATGGTTTGGTGCCGGTCCAAGTGGAATGAAGAGAAAAATAAATATATTTTTTGTACGGTAGTGTGTGTGAGAGGAAAAAGTTTGCACCCTTCCGAGTCGACCCTAACTCACACGTGTTTATGAGCACAACACACGCGAGCTTGTGCGCTAGGAAAATAAATATTCAGAGTTAGTCGGAGTGAAAGGAAATAAATGGTTTGATGCCGGTCCGAGTGGAGTGAAAAGAAAAAATAATTTATATTTTATACGTTAGTCCGTGTGAAAGGAAAAAGGTTGCATCCTTCCGAGTTGACCCTAACTCACACGAGTTTATGAGCACAACACACACACACACACACGAGCTTGCGGGCTAGGGAAAAATGATTCAGAGTTAGTCCGAGTAAAAGGAAATAAATGGTTTGATGCCGGTCCGAGTGGCATGAAGAGAAAAAAAATATGTTAGTCCGTGTGAAAGGGAAAAGTTTGCATCCTTCCGAGTCGACCCTAACTCACACGAGTTTATGAGCACAGCACACACGAGTTTGTGGGCTAGGAAAAATAATAATTCAAAGGTAGTCCGAGTGAAAGAAAATAAATGGTTTCGTGCTGGTCCGAGTGGAATGAAGAGAAAAATAAATTTTTTTTTTACGGTAGTCTGTGTGAGAGGAAAAGTTTGCACCTTTCTGAGTTGACCCTAACTCACACGTGTTTATGAGCACAGCACACACGAGCTTGTGGGCTAGGAAAATAAAGATTCAGAGTTACACGGAGTGAAAGGAAATAAATTGTTTGATGCCAGTCCTAGTGGAATGATGAGAAAAAAAATATCTTTTTTTACGTTAGTCTGTATGAAAGGAAAAAAGTTTGCATCCTTCCGAGTCGACGATAAATCACATGAATTTATGAGAACAGCACACACGAGCTTGTGGGCTAGGGAAAAATGATTCAGAGGTAGTCCGAGTAAAAGGAAATAAATGATTTGATGCCGGTCCAAGTGGAATGAAGAGAAAAAAAATTACATTAGTGTGTGTGCAAGGAAAAAGTTTGCATCCTTCCAAGTCAACCCTAAATCACACGAGTTTATGAGCAAGGCATTGACCCAAGTAAAATGAGAATACTTGTCAAAAAGAAAAAGTAGAATGAGAATAAAAACAACATGATGATGGCAAGAAAAAAGACTGACGTCACTCCATACTTCTAGCCCCAGACATGCAGGAGTTAACGCTGCAACCTAAGGTAACAGGCTGCTGGGCCAAGCCCGGCCAGAAGTACGTGGTGACTGCTTTTGTTGCCTCGGCAGACCTAATGGACCAGGTTAGGTTGCGTCGTCGGCGAGTGCAACGGTGGATACGCGCTATTTAAGCTGGAGAACAAGTTCTGGCCGGGCGACGTGGTACTAAAGAAAACGAAACAGACGAGGGGCCGTAAAGAAAGTCACGCGAGGCTGGGTTCTCGGTTGAAGTTTTCTGGCCCAACAGCACATTGTAGCGTCTGCCGTCTCATCAAAAAATAAAACGTTTGTCTCAAAAAATCAAAAAATAAAACGTGCACGTAGCGGCATCCTGCACGTGGCTGGTGATCGTGTTGAGCGGGAAGCCAGAGCAGGCGCACCCCGACGATTCAGCAAGTTCGAGGAGGATCTGCTTTTTTGGAGACCTTGTCGGCCTCGTCAACGTATGCATGTACGATGCCGGGGAGCTCAGCGAGGTGTTGGACGAGTGCTCGCTGGAGCCTATGCATGCATGTACGTGACTATATAATAACGCATGCATGAATTCTGGTTTAGTACTCCCTGTTTCTAATATAAGCCATTTTAGAGGTTCCAGTATGGACTACATCAAAATGAGTGAATCTACGTTCTAAAATGCGTCTATATACATTCATATGTTGTCTGTATTAAAAGTAGTGAGCACTATGTGTTTTATGTTCACGAAACAGTTTTGCCAAGTCTTAGTCGACTGAGACTACTGAGACTTTGTTATGTCTCAGTCGATTCTATATTCCTTTGATTTTGCATGGGGATTCATACAATTTTTTTCTTTTCAGCCTTTTCTATTTTCTTCTTATACTATGCCACTTGACTGAGACTTGGTTAAGTCTCAGTCGAGTGAGACTTAGCCACACCCTTTGCGAAAACGTCTAAACTCATACATATATCAGCTTTCACAGGTCCTTACAAACACACCCTTACAAAAAATAAATATTTATTCAGAATATTTGGGGTGCCGAAATATTCTACGACCCGCATCCATCGGTGGTACGCCATGAGCATAGCTCGATGCCGCCTCTAGGCCTCCCCCACAGCAGAGCAAGTTTTTGAAACCTAGGAGTTTGTACAAGCAACGGCTGAAAGTCATCGATGCAGAACACAGACACCGGTGGCCCCAATCCATGAAACAAATCGTCGCCCTAGAGGGAAAAACACCAAATAAGGGCATGTAGAAACTCCAAAGACCACATAGACCACAAAAGCCGGTTAAATACAGATGGATCCACGAAAACGCAAACCGACCAGTCCCCGGAGACCCGCCGAAGAGACAGCTCCACACGCCCTTCGCTGACGAAACACACACCAATGAAACGGGGATGAGGCGGAGAGAACATTATTCCTATCTTGGGGCGACACGTTGTTCTGTCGCCCCAAACCAAACACAAAGGCCGCCAAAAGAGACCCGAAAATATCACCCACACCGTTGTACGACAGGTCCAGTATGAAGATGGACCAGCAATGGAGACCACGCGGACGAGCGGCCGGCAGCGACACACGAAGGCGTCCCTTGGGTCTTGGGTCTTGTGCTATGCTTAGGATTGGGTCTTGTCCATCACGTCATTCTCCTAATGATGTGATCCCGTTATCAATGACATCCAATGTCCATGGTCAGGAAACCGTAACCATCTATTGATCAACGAGCTAGTCAACTAGAGGCTTACTAGGGACATGTTGTGGTCTATGTATTCACACATGTATTACGGTTTCCAGTTAATACAATTATAGCATGAACAATAGACAATTATCATGAACAAGGAAATACAATAATAACCATTTTATTATTGCCTCTAGGGCATATTTCCAACACAGGTATCATTACAATCCCTGTATTCAGATGATGTAACCTCCTCACAAATGATCTCAAGTTGCTAGAATTCCTCATAAGCTTTTGTAGACAGGGGTAGGTGAAACTGGTCTTCCAAATATTCCAAAAGTTGATAGCTTCCTGAACTGATAATAGAGTATTCTTTGTAAAAGAGAATAAGTGAGGCATGCCTTGAAATAGACATGTAGAGTGCCATTGATCATTCCAAAATAGAGCAGATTTCTCATCACCAATATTGCATATGGCCATGGATTTGAATAAGTCAAGCAGTTTCAAATTTGCCTTCCACCACAAAGAACCAACCATGTTCTGACCAGGCAACAAGCCATTACTGTAATAAGTTTCCCAAATCAAATTTACCCATGGAATGTTGTGTTTGTTAAAGAATTTGTACAAGTTTTTCAGCAAAAGAGCTAGTGTTTGTTTAGATAATTATATAAATAATAGAAGTTTCGAAGCGGTACACAATTGTAGTATGAAGACAACATTAGGATAGAGATATACACTAAAAATTTAGACGAGGAGAAAGGAAATTAACAACCTCTCAGAGAGCGAAACAACATGTTGATTATCATCACCTTGTAGTGCATTTGCCAATAGTCACCTCTCTGCATCAATAATAGAAATTGTACCTTAGCCCACCTACCAGAAAAATGAGCTATTTGTTTTTAAGTTAATTTCTGCAATAGCTTGGATCAACAAGCAATTTTACTAGGCATGATAGTGCTTGTTATAAAAAATGCTACAACAAACTGCAACATTCCATGAACGTTAGTATCAGTTCATTATACCAGTGTTAATCTCAGTCTGGTCCTTTTAGGTGCCAAGGAATCTAGACCGGTCCTTGAAAGTTAGATAGTTATGCGACTTGGCCGACGCCGGTTGGGCTCGATGGAGTTTACAATTCATCATGTATGGTTTCTAGGTGATCATGATCCTCCTATAGGCCGACATGCGACTGGTCCAGGGCTAGGTGCTGAGCCTCGGGGGCCTTCGTGTCGGATCATCGCCAGGGATTGGCGTGTGCAACTGTGGGTTCATTAATCTCGACGGGGTATAGCGTGTAGCCAGAACACCAGATGGGATTCACATGAGGCTTTTTACCCAGGTCCATGCCCTTACAGTGGACATAAAACTCAAGAAAGAGTCCATATTACAACCTTGAACTACCACTAATGTTTAAAACAAAATCGTGAACTACAAAAAACCATCTAGTTTACAAGCCGCAACTTTCAAAACCGGACAAAAAACAACCCCCGGCTTGTTTTTGACAGTTTTTAATTGTTTTGACTAGTCAACATCCAAGTCAGCGTCCAGTCATCCACCACATCATCATGTCCCACATCACCAAGCCATAGCCACCACCGTCTCCTCCAGTCGTGCCAATGTTGGGGAACACAGTAATTTCAAAAAACTTCCTACACACACGCAAGATCTATCATGGTGATGCATAGCAACGAGAGGGGAGAGTGTTGTCTACGTACCCTCATCGACCGAAAGCGGAAGCGTTATGACAATGCGGTTGATATTGTCGTACGTCTTCACGATCCTAGTACCGAAAGCACGGCACCTCCGCGATCTGCACACGTTCAACTCAGTGACGTCCCACGAACTCTCGATCCAGCTGAGTGTCGAGGGAGAGCTTCGTCAGCACGACTGCGTGATGATGGTGATGATGAAGCTACCGGCGTAGGGCTTCGCCTAAGCACTACGACGATATGACCGAGGTGGATTATGGTGGAGGGGGCACCGCACACGGCTAAGACAATGTCTGTTGTTGTGTTCTAGGGTGCTCCCTGCCCCCGTATATAAAGGAGCAAGGAAGGAGACTGGCCGGCCCTAGGGCGCGCTAAGGAGGGGAGGAATCCTTCTCCTTTCCTGGTCCAACTAGGAGGAGAAGGGGAAAGAGGGAAAGGAGAGGAAGAGGAGAAGGAAAGGGGGCGCCCCCCCCCTCCCTAGTCCAATTCGGACTCCCTATAGGGAGGGGCCGCAGCTGCCCCTTGTGGGCTGCCTCCCCTCTTCCCTATGGCCCATGTAGGCCCAATCTTTCCCCGGGGGGGGGGGGGGGGGGGGTTCCGGTAACCCTCCGGCACTCCGGGTTTCTCCGAAATCACCCGGAACACTTCCGGTGTCCGAATATAGCCGTCCAATATATCAATCTTCATGTCTCGACCATTTCGAGATTCCTCATCATGTCCTTGATCATATCCGGGACTCCGAATTACCTTCGGTACATCAAAACACATAAACTCATAATATCGATCGTCACAGAATGTTAAGTGTGCGGACCCTATGGGTTCGAGAACTATGTAGACATAACCGAGACTCATCTCCGGTCAATAACCAATAGCGGAACCTGGATGCTCATATTGGTTCCTACATATTCTACGAAGATCTTTATCGGTCAAACCGCATAACAACATACGTTGTTCCCTTTGTCATCGTATGTTACTTGCCCGAGATTCGATCGTCGGTATCTCAATACCTAGTTCAATCTCGTTACCCGCAAGTATCTTTACTCGTTCCATAATGCATCATCCCGCAACTAACTCATTAGTCACATTGCTTGCAAGGCTTATAGTGATGTGCATTACCGAGAGGGCCCAGAGATACCTCTCCGACAATCGGAGTGACAAATCTTAATCTCGATCTATGCCAACTCAACAAACACCATCGGAGACACCTGTAGAGCACCTTAATAATCACCCAGTTACATTGTGACATTTGGTAGCACACTAAATGTTCCTCCGGTATTCGGGAGTTGCATAATCTCATAGTCATAGGAACATGTATAAGTCATGAAGAAAGCAATAGCAACATACTAAATGATCAAGTGCTTGAAGGAAATATGCCCTAGAGGCAATAATAAAGTTGTTATTTATATTTCCTTATATCATGATAAATGTTTAGTATTCATGCTAGAATGGTATTAACCGGAAACTTAGTACATGTGTGAATACATTGACAAACAGAGTGTCACTAGTATGCCTCTACTTGACGAGCTCGTTGAATCAAAGATGGTTAAGTTTCCTAGCCATAGACATGAGTTGTAATTTGATTAACAGGATCACATCATTAGATAATGATGTGATTGACTTGACCCATTCCGTTAGCTTAGCATTTGATCGTTTAGTATATTGCTATTGCTTTCTTCATGACTTATACATGTTCCTATGAGTATGAGATTATGCAACTCCCGAATACCGGAGGAACACTTTGTGTGATACCAAACGTCACAACGTAACTGGGTGATTATAAAGGTGCTCTACAGGTGTTTTCGATGGTACTTGTTGAGTTGGCATAGATCGAGATTAGGATTTGTTACTCCGATTGTCGGAGAGGCATCTTTGGGCCCTCTAGGTAATGCACATCACTATAAGCCTTGCAAGCAATGTGACTAATGAGTTAGGTGCGGGATGATGCATTACGGAACAAGTAAAGAGACTTGACGGTAACGAGATTGAACTAGGTATTGAGATACCGACGATCGAATCTCGGGCAAGTAACATACTGATGACAAAGGGAACAATGTATGTTGTTACGCGGTTTGACCGATAAAGATCTTCGTAGAATATGTAGGAGCCAATATGAGCATCCAGGTTCTGCTATTGGTTATTGACCAGAGACATGTCTCAGTCATGTCTACATAGTTCTCGAACCCGTAGGGTCCGAATGCTTAACGTTCGGTGACGATCGGTATTATGAGTTTATGTGTTTTGATGTACCGAAGATAGTTTGGAGTCCTGGATGTGATCACGGACATGACGAGGATTCTCGAAATGGTCGATACATAAAGATTGATATATTGGACGACTCTATTCGGACACCGGATGAGTTCCGGGGGTCACCGGATATTTATCGGCGTGCCGGGAGGTTATCGGAACCCCTAGGGGAACTAATGGGCCAACATGGGCCTTGTGGGAGAGAGAGAGGAGAGGGCCTAGGGCTGGCCACGCCCCCCCTTGGGAGTCCGAATTGGACAAGGAGGGGGGGGGCGCCCCCTCTTTCCTCCCTCTCTCCCTCTCCTTCCTTCCCATTCCTCCTTCCTAGTTGGACTAGGAAAGGGGAGTCCTACTCCCACTAGGAGGAGGACTACCCCCTCTCCTTGGCGCGCCCCAAGGCCGGCCGCCCTCCCTCCTTGCTCCTTTATATACGGGGGAAGGGGGCACCCTAGAACAAACAAGTTGATTGTTCCAAGCCGTGTGCGGTGCCCCCCCTCCACCATATTCCACCTCGGTCATACTGTTGCAGTGCTTAGGCGAAGCCCTGCGCCGTTAACTTCATCATCACGGTCATCACACCGTCGTGCCGACGAAATTCTCCCTCGACACTCTGCTGGATCGTGAGTTCATGGGACGTCATCGAGCTGAACGTGTGCAGATCACGGAGGTGTCGTACGCTCGGTACTAGGATCGGTCGATCGTGAAGACGTACGACTACATCAACCGCGTTGCCATAATGCTTCCGCTTACGGTCTACGAGGGTACGTGGACAACACTCTCCCCTCTCGTTGCTATGCATCACCATGATCCTGCGTGTGCGTAGGAATTTTTTTGAAATTACTACGTTCCCCAGCAGTGGCATCCGAGCCAGGTTTATGCGTAGATGTTATATGCACGAGTAGAACACAAGTGAGTTGTGGGCGATACTAGTCATACTGCTTACCAGCATGTCATACTTTGATTCGGCGGTATTGTTGGATGAAGCAGCCCGGAACGACATTACGCGTACGCTTACGCGAGACTGGTTCTACCGACGTGCTTCCCACACAGGTGGCTGACGGGTGTCAGTTTCTCCAACTTTAGTTGAATCGAGTGGGGCTACGCCCGGTCCTTGTTGAAGGTTAAAACAGCACATACTTGACGAAATATCGTTGTGGTTTTGATGCGTAGGTAGGAACAGTTCTTGCTCAGCTCGTAGCAGCCACGTAAAACTTGCAACAACAAAGTAGAGGACGTCTAACTTGTTTCTGCAGGGCATGTTGTGATGTGATATGGTCAAGACATGATGCTAAATTTTATTGTATGAGATGATCTTGTTTTGTAACGAAGTTATCAGCAACTGGCAGGAGCCATATGGTTGTCGCTTTATTGTATGAAATGCAATCGCCATGTAATTGCTTTACTTTATCACTAAGCGATAGCGATAGTCGTAGAAGCAATGGTTTGCGAGACGACAAAAATGCTACGATGGAGATCAAGGTGTCGCACCAGTGTCGATGGTGATCATGACGGTGCTTTGGAGATGGAGATCAAAGGCACAAGATGATGATGGCCATATCATATCACTTATATTGATTGCATGTGATGTTTATCCTTTATGCATCTTATTTTGCTAAGTTCGACGGTAGCATTATAAGATGATCTCTGACTAAATTTCAAGGTATAAGTGTTCTCCCTGAGTATGCACCGTTGCGAAAGTCCGTCGTGCCGAGACACCACGTGATGATCGGGTGTGATAAGCTCTACGTTCACAAATAACGGGTGCAAGCCAATTTTGCACACGCAGAATACTCGGGTTAAACTTGACGAGCCTAGCATATGCATGATGGGTAACGTAGTAATTTCAAAAAAATTCCTACGCACACGCAAGATCATGGTGATGCATAGCAACGAGAGGGGAGAGTGTCGTCCATGTACCCTCGTAGACCGTAAGCGGAAGCGTTATGACAACGCGGTTGATGTTGTCGTACGTCTTCACGATCGACCGATTCTAGTACCGAACATACGGCACCTCCGCGATCCGCACACGTTCAGCTCGGTGACGTCACATGAACTCACGATCCAGTAGAGCTTCGAGGAAGGGTTCCGTCAGCACGACGGTGTGATGACGGTGATGATGATGCTACCGACGCAGGGCTTCGCCTAAGCACCGCTACGATATGACCGAGGTGGATTATGGTGGAGGGGGTCCACCGCACACGGCTAAAAGATCAATGATCAACTTGTGTGTCTATGGGGTGCCCCCCTTCACCGTATATAAAGGAGTGGAGGAGGGGGAGGAGGCCGGCCTCCTAGGTGCGCCCCATGGGGAGTCGTACTCCCACCAGGAGTAGGACTCCACCCCTTCCAAGAGTAGGAGAAGGAGGGAAGGAAGGACAAGAGAGGGGGAAGGAAAAGGGGGGGCGCCGCCCCCTTCCTTGTCCAATGGGAGGGTGCGCGCGGCCTGCCCTGGCCGCCCCTCCCTCTCTCCACCAATGCCCATGAGGCCCATTACACTCCCCGGGGGGTTCCGGTAACCCCCCGGTACTCCGGTATTCGTCCAAACTCACTCGGAACCCTTCCGAAGTCCAAACATAGTCATCCAATATATCGATCTTTATGTCTCAACCATTTCGAGACTCCTCGTCATGTCCATGATCATATCCGGGACTCCGAAGTACCTTCGGTTCATCAAAACACATAAACTCATATTACCGATCGTCACCGAACGTTAAGCGTGCGGACCCTACGGGTTCGGGAACTATGTACACATGACCGAGACTGATCTCCGGTCAATAACCAATAGTGGAACCTGGATGCTCATATTGGTTCCTACATATTCTACGAAGATCTTTATCGGTTAAACCGCATAACAACATACGTTGTTCCCTTTGTCATCGGTATGTTACTTGCCCGAGATTCGATCGTCGGTATCTCAATACCTAGTTCAATCTCGTTACCGGCAAGTCTCTTTACTCGTTCTGTAATGCATCATCCCGCAACTAACTCAATAGTTACATTGCTTGCAAGGCTTATAGTGATGTGCATTACTGAGAGGGCCCAGAGATACCCCTCCGACAATCGGAGTGACAAATCCTAGTCTCAATCTACGCCAACTCAACAATTACCATCGGATACACCTGTAGAGCACCTTCATAATCACCCAGTTACGTTGTGACGTTTGGTAGCACACTAAGTGTTCCTCCGTTATTCGGGAGTTGCATAATCTCATAGTCATAGGAACATGTATAAGCCATGGAGAAAGCAATAGCAATATACTAAACGATCAAATGCTAAGCTAACGGAATGGGTCAAGTCAATCACATCATTCTCTAATGATGTGATCCCGTTAATCAAATGACAACTCATGTCTATGGTTAGGAAACTTAACCATCTTTGATTCAACGAGCTAGTCAAGTAGAGGCATACTAGTGACATTTTGTTTGTCTATGTATTCACACATGTACTAAGTTTCCAGTTAATACAATTCTAGCATGAATAATAAACATTTATCATGATATAAGGAAATATAAATAACAACTTTATTATTGCCTCTAGGGCATATTTCCTTCAGTGTCCCACTTGCACTAGAGTCGATAATCTAGATTACACAGTAATGATTCTAACACCCATGGAGTCTTGGTGCTGATCATGTTTTGCTCGTGAGAGAGGCTTAGTCAACGGGTCTGCAACATTCAGATCCGTATGTATCTTGCAAATCTCTATGTCTCCCTCCTTGACTTGATCGCGGATGGAATTGAAGCGTCTCTTGATGTGCTTGGTTCTCTTGTGAAATCCGGATTCCTTTGCCAAGGCAATTGCACCTGTATTGTCACAAAAGATTTTCATTGGACTCGATGCACTAGGTATGACACCGAGATCGGATATGAACTCCTTCATTTGCTGCTTCCGAAGCAGCTATGTACTCCACTTCATATGTAGATCCCGCCACGACGCTTTGCTTAGAACTGCACCAACTAACAGCTCCACCGTTCAATATAAACACGTATCCGGTTTGTGACTTAGAGTCATCCAGATCAGTGTCAAAGCTTGCATCGACGTAACCATTTACGACGAGCTCTTTGTCACCTCCATAAACGAGAAACATATCCTTAGTCCTTTTCAGGTATTTCAGGATGTTCTTGACCGCTGTCCAGTGATCCACTCCTGGATTACTTTGGTACCTTCCTGCTAAACTAATAGCAAGGCACACATCAGGTCTGGTACATAGCATTGCATACATGATAGAGCCTATGGCTGAAGCATAGGGAAGATCCACTCCTGGATTACTTTGGTACCTTCCTGCTAAACTAATAGCAAGGCACACATCAGGTCTGGTACATAGCATTGCATACATGATAGAGCCTATGGCTGAAGCATAGGGAACACCTTTCATTTTCTCTCTATCTTCTGCAGTGGTCGGGCATTGAGTCTGACTCAACTTCACACCTTGTAACACAGGCAAGAACCCTTTCTTTGCTTGATCCATTTTGAACTTCTTCAAAACTTTATCAAGGTATGTGCTTTGTGAAAGTCCAATTAAGCGTCTTGATCTATCTCTATAGATCTTGATGCCCAATATATAAGCAGCTTCACCGAGGTCTTTCATTGAAAAACTCTTGTTCAAGTATCCTTTTATGCTATCCAGAAATTCTATATCATTTCCAATCAACAATATGTCATCCACATATAATATTAGAAATGCTACAGAGCTCCCACTCACTTTCTTGTAAATACAGGCTTCTCCAAAAGTCTGTATAAAACCATATGCTTTGATCACACTATCAAAACGTTTATTCCAACTCCGAGATGCTTGCACCAGTCCATAGATGGATCGCTGGAGCTTACACACTTTGTTAGTATCCTTTGGATCGATAAAACCTTCAGGTTGCATCATATACAACTCTTCTTCCAGAAATCCATTGAGGAATAAAGTCTTTACATCCATTTGCCAAATTTCATAATCATAAAATGCGGGAATTGCTAACATGATTCGGACGGACTTAAGCATCGCTACGGGTGAGAAAGTCTCATCGTAGTCAACTCCTTGAACTTGTCGAAAACCTTTCGCAACAAGTCGAGCTTTGTAGACAGTAACATTACCGTCAGCGTAAGTCTTCTTCTTGAAGATCCATTTATTATCGATGGCTTGCCGATCATCGGGCAAGTCAACCAAAGTCCACACTTTGTTCTCATACATGGATCCCATCTCATATTTCATGGCCTCAAGCCATTTTGCGGAATCTGGGCTCATCATCGCTTCCTCATAGTTTGTAGGTTTGTCATGGTCAAGGAACATGACCTCCAGAACAGGATTGCAATATCACTCTGGTGCGGATCTTACTCTGGTTGACCTACGAGGTTTGGTGGTAACTTGATCTGAAGTTACATGATCATCATCATTAGCTTCCTCACTAATTGGTGTACGAGTCACAGGAACAGATTTCTGTGATGAACTACCACTACTAGGGAAAACCCTAGCAGTAGCGCGTGTTTAAAGCCTATCAGTAGCGCGGGCGGAGGCGCTACTAGTAAGGCGCTACAGCTAAAGGTTAGCAGTAGCGTGGGTCGGACCACGCTACTACTATATCGACTTAGTAGCAGCGCTTTATACTATAAGCACTACTGGTAATTAGTAGTAGCGCTTCTCCTAGCACGCGCTACTACTATTATTCTGTATTTCTTTTTTATTTGATGTTGTATTCATACACCTTTATACAAGTTTTCATACCGCAGCAATTTAGAGAATGATTTTACATTATAATGAGTTATTACATCACTGGGAGAAAGAACGGTGGACTAGTTTCAAGTGGATGGACATCCACTTGAAACTAATCCGCGGTTCTTTCACCCAATGATATAATATATCATCATCATCATCATCATATCATTAACAACTTATCATCATAATACATCATTGTCATATAACACCTCACGATCATCGTTTTCATCAATGAGACATCACATACAAGTTGGTCACTAGAGATAATCACAACTACTCATCATCATCAACTCGCATAAATATATTGTACCTCATAGGACCTACTACATTCTCTTTGGACCTACTATATTATCTGAGGTAAAATAGCATAAAACAAGATCTCCCCTGACTCTCAATTACGGAGAATGGAGATTATCCTGTTTCCAATTCTTGCCTTTCGCACAATGTTGCTTCCAAGAACCTCCTTACGACTGTCCATACATTTTTTCCATTCTAAGATTAGCATGTGTTCACCGATTTCAGAAATCCGGTATGGACAGGTGAGATTCGTAGGATGACCTGGCTGTATGTTCAAAACATCAAGGCGACCATTCTGATACATCAAATGAGGCACACAATCCATCGGGATTCTCTGTTGAAAAACATAGTAATAACTTCGTAGTTAGCAATGATGTACTAGTTTTAGAAGTATGCAAAAGACGCACGGATGTCGTAATAGTAAAAAATCATACCAGGATATCTCCATGGAAGTTATCGTGGTTCAACACGTGCACTAGTGGCACGTATTGACCATAATTTGGAGGAGTTCGATAAAAGGCATTGTAATTCTCAAGACAAGTACAATATGCGACTAGATGACTTTTCTCCTGATAAGTTAACTCACAGCCATCGGTGTAGTTGGTTCTGTCTACCATGTTCCGCACATTCTTTGAAGAATCAAAGTAAGCTATTAATGGAAGTAAGCTGTTAACTATTTTGAAATAAACAATATAAATTACTTAATAACTATGTTTGAGGAACTCACATAGCGGTAGAATTGGAAGCGTATCAACAAGGACCCAAATGTCCAAATTGTCTTGGTCGATGTCAGGATCACCAAGATCCATGGTGACAAACATACCCTCTTGAAAATCATACATCTTGCAAAGTGCTTCCCAACCCGGGCAACCAAAATAGGATACGCTCTCAGAATTGTATAGATTTACCTCAAAATCCATACCATGATGGGTCCTTAGGTTAATTTTCTTTGTTTCATTCCTCTCATGATCTTCAAAACCCATCCTCTCCAAGACATAGTGTCTTGCATGGCATGGGATAAGCTAGTTGAATTGTAAAAGACGAAAATTACACGTTGATGTAGTATAAGTCGAGCTTAATTACGAAAAAAACACTTTGCGTCGTAGCTTACTGTATCACAATCGAAGGCCTCCTCGAGCTTAATGCTGAAGCGCCGACCTTCGTCCAGGTGAGGCCTGTCGCAGAAACCCCGGTTGTCGCCGCACTAGGAGCACTCCCCGGGACCTTCTTCGTCCAACGACATTTCCTATGATCATAATTCAAAGATTAAACTTGTACAATTAAAAATCTCAGCTTGTTCATTATTCATCACGGGTTGACTATCGGTCTGCCGAGTCTTTTCTTAAAAACTCTCAGCTCACATGGTGTATACATTCGACCGTTGGTGATGATCGCTCCTCCTTTCGTCCCCGAGTGCATTACACCAAAATGTCTAGCACACGGGACCGAAGGAGAAGCGACCCCCACAACAACAGTCGGGATTCTTCGTCCTCTCATACATGGTGGAGACTCTCCCTCACTGATTCCTCTCTGACATTTGCGATCGTCGGTGATGGTCGTTACTCCTCCTTCCCCTAGTGCATAACAATGGTCTAGCATAAGGAGAAGAAGGAGAAACGACCCCCACGGCAACAGTCGGGATTCTTCATCCTCTCATATATGGTGGAGCCTCGACAGACTTAAAGTCAACCCGAAATATCCGGCATGATCTTTGCTAAAAAAGGACATATCAAGCGCCTGAAATTTGCCGGAACGGAAATTAATCAACACTCCGGCAAAACATAGGCCACTCGGAGGTGTAACCTGAACATGACCGGCCACTTGGGCAACCACATATCCTATTTGAGCAACAAAAGATATACATGTTTTTATCTATCATATGTTATAGGACTCATATTGACATGGAGATTTGGCTGGTCTCACCTCGAGGTCGGAGGGGGTCGGTGACGGGGACGACAGCGGGGATGATGGAGGGGCTCCTTGATTTCTGCAAAAACAAAAACCCTATAAGTTATCACTAATACATCATGAATAATTGCTTAAACTAAAAAAATAACAACAAATATGACATGTTCAACTAGTTCTATTAATTCAACTAGTTCTTACTAAATACAAACTTACTATAAATAGAAAAAAAACTAGTTCTTTCTAAAAATAAAGTAGTTCAACTAGTTATATTAATTTTCTTACTAAAAATACATTAGTTCTATTAATTCAACTAGTTCAACTAGTTTATTAATTTACTTACTAAACTAGTTCAACTAAAACTAAACTAGTTCAACTAGTTTATTAATTTACTTACTAATTATTTTAAACACTTACTAAAAACAGTAAAAAATACATTATACAATAGTAAAAAACATCTACTATTAACCATACTACCCTAGTTAACTAGTACCATCACTACTACTAATTAACATCTACTGCTACTAAAAATCATTATCTATGAACCCTAAATTAACATCTACTACTACTAAAACACATCTACTAACTAAGCAGAGAGAGAGAGAGAGAGAGAGGGGGTGGGGGAGGGGTGGGGGCTTACAGAGAGGGGAGAGACGGTGGCGGGGAGGTGCTCGGCGACGTCGGAGGTAGGGGTGGGGAGGGCGGGCTCGGGATCGGTAGGCGGCGGTCCTGGGCGGGCTCGGGCGGCGGTGAGGTCGAGGGCGGCGACGGTGTGGTCGAGAGCAGCGGCGGTGAGGTTGAGGGCGGACTCGGGCGGCGGCGGTGAGGGCAGGCTCGGGCTCGGGCGGCGGCGACAGAGGAGTGCGGGAATACGGGGGAAAGGAGGACTTAGCAAAATTTTGAGCCCGCGGGTGGTTAAGTCGAACTAGCAGTAGCGCTCTTAAGGAAACGCGCTATAGCTAATTTAGCTATAGCGCATTTTAGATAAAAACGCTACTGCTAAAGGAAGCAATTATTTGTTTTGTTTATCCCAATATCAGTGGCGCTTTGTCCTGGAAAAAACGCTATAAGTCTAAGCATGTAAAAACATCAAAAATATACATTGGTCATCATTGATCTTTTTGTGTAGAATCTACTCCCTCCGTCCGATTAAGAGTGTACATCTAGCTTCAAAATTTGTCCACAAAAGAGTGTACTTCCATCTGCCCAATGCATTTTAAAGTAAAAAAATACTTCTCTCTCATCACACGGTAATCAAGACCAATAGTAATCTACACATGGTCTTCTTAATTTCTACATGCACTTAGCTCATTGGGGGTTGGGTAATTAAAGAGGAGATAGATGGTGGCTTGCACCTTTTCAATGCATTTTTTACTTAACTCCATAATTTATCCTAAAATTTCTAGATGTACGCTCTTCACCAGACGGAGGGAGTAAATAGTCAACATGAATCCTCACTGTACCTGTATAGGTACAGGCGAGGATTCATACTGCAGCCACAAATCCTACACATATAGTTCAATGAAGACCAAGTGCTCGAGATAGTTTGAGAAGTAACATATTTAAGGTGGTAAACACCTTGTTCGCTTAGCAGTATGGGACTAAACTTAATTAGTTGCGATGATACTTAGCAGCAGCGAGTTTTGAAGAAAAACGCTGCTACTGAGTACTTTAGCAGTAGCGCGTCCAGGAGAAGGGCGCTACTACTATATCTAGCATGGAGGCAACGCCGTGGCAATTATAGTAGTAGTGTTTGTTTCACCTAGGGCGCTACTGCTACCGGGATGTTAATAGCGCGGTTTCCTGGAGCTCGCTACTGCTATTTAGCAGTAGCGTTTGTTTTTAAGCCACGCTGCTGCTAAGATTCTGTGTATAAGGTTTTCCTAGTAGTGTACTTCCCAATAAGGGAGCAGGTACAATTACCTCATCAAGTTATACTTTCCTCCCACTCACTTCTTTCGAGAGAAACTCATCCTCTAGAAAGGATCCATTCTTAGCAATGAATGTCTTGCCTTCGGATCTGTGATAGAAGGTGTACCCAACAGTCTCCTTTGGGTATCCTATGAAGAAACATTTCTCCGATTTGGGTTCGAGCTTATCAGGTTGAAGCTTTTTCACATAATTATCGCAGCCCCAAACTTTAAGAAACGACAACTTTGGTTTCTTGCCAAACCATAGTTCATAAGGCGTCGTCTCAATGGATTTAGATGGTGCCCTATTTAACGTGAATGCAGCCGTCTCTAAAGCATAACCCCAAAACGATAGCGGTAAATCAGTAAGAGACATCATAGATCGCACCATATCTAGTAAAGTACGATTACGATGTTTGGACACACAATTACGCTGTGGTGTTCCGGGTGGCGTGAGTTGCGAAACTATTCCGCATTGTTTCAAATGAAGACCAAACTCGTAACTCAAATATTCTCCTCCACGATCAGATCGTAGAAACTTTATTTTCTTGATACAATGATTTTCCACTTCACTCTGAAATTCTTTGAACTTTTCAAATGTTTCAGACTTATGTTTCATCAAGTAGATATACCCATATCTATTCAAATCATCTGTGATGGTGAGAAAATAACGATACCCGCCGCAAGCTTCAACATTCATCGGACCACATACATCAGTATGTATGATTTCCAACAAATCTGTTGCTCGCTCCATTGTTTCGGAGAACGGCGTTTTAGTCATCTTGCCCATGAGACATGGTTCGCAAGTACCAAGTGATTCATAATCAAGTGATTCCAAAAGTCCATCAGAATGGAGTTTCTTCATGCGCTTTACACCAATATGACCTAAACGGCAGTGCCACAAATAAGTTGCACTATCATTATCAACTCTGCATCTTTTGGCTTCAATATTACGAATATGTGTATCACTACTATCGAGATTCATCAAAAATAGACCACTCTTCAAGGGTGCATGACCATAAAATATATTAATCATATAAATAGAACAACCATTATTCTCAGATTTAAATGAATAAATGTCTCGCATCAAGCAAGATCCATATATAATGTTCAGGCTCAACACTGGCACCAAATAAAAATTATTCAGGTCTAAAACTAATCCCGAAGGTAGATGTAGAGGTAGCGTGCCGACCGCGATCACATCGACTATGGAACCATTTCCCTCGCGCATCGTCACCTCGTCCTTACCCAATCTTCGCTTAATCTGTAGTCCCTGTTTCAAGTTGCAAATATCAGCAACAGAACCAGTATCAAATACCCAGGTGCTACTGCGAGCACATGTATATCACATATACCTTTGTTCACCTTGCCATCCTTCTTATCCGCAAAATACTTGGGGCAGTTCCGCTTCCAGTGACCAGTCCCTTTGCAGTAGAAGCACTCAGTCTCAGGCTTAGGTCCAGACTTGGGTTTCTTCACTTGAGCAGCAACTTGCTTGCCGTTCTTCTTGAAGTTCCCCTTCTTCCCTTTACCCTTTTTCTTGAAACTGGTGGTCTTGTTGACCATCAACACTTGATGCTCCTTCTTGATTTCTACCTCCGCAGCTTTTAGCATTGCAAAGAGCTCGGGAATTGTCTTATCCGAGAAGGAAAGGGGGGGCGCCCCCCTCCCTAGTCAAATTTGGACTCCCTACAGGGAGTGGGTGCGGATGCCCCTTGTGGCTGCCTCCCCTCTTCCCTATGGCCCATGTAGGCCCAATCTTTCCCCGAGGGGGTTCCGGTAACCCTCCGGCACTCCGGTTTTCTCCGAAATCACCCGGAACACTTCCGTTGTCCGAATATAGCCGTCTAATATATCAATCTTTATGTCTCGGCCATTTTGAGACTCCTCGTCATGTCCGTGATCATATCCGGGACTCCGAATTACCTTTGGTATATCAAAACACATAAACTCATAATACCGATCGTCATAGAACGTTAAGCGTGCGGACCCTACGGGTTCGAGAACTATGTAGACATGACCGAGACTCATCTCCGATCAATAACCAATAGCGGAACCTGGATGCTTATATTGGTTCCTACATATTCTACGAAGATCTTTATCGGTCAAACCGCATAACAACATACGTTGTTCCCTTTGTCACCGGTATGTTACTTGCCCGAGATACGATTGTCGGTATCTCAATGCCTAGTTCAATCTCGTTACCGGCAAGTATCTTTACTCGTTCCGTAATGCATCATCCTGCAACTAACTCATTAGTCACATTGCTTCCAAGGCTTATAGAGATGTGCATTACCGACAGGGCCCAGAGATACCTCTCCGACAATCGGAGTGACAAATCCTAATCTCGATCTATGCCAACTCAACAAACACCATCGGAGACACTTGTAGAGCACCTTTATAATCACCCAGTTACGTTGTGACGTTTGGTAGCACACTAAGTGTTCCTCCGGTATTCGGGAGTTGCATAATCTCATAGTCATAGGAACATGTATAAGTCATGAAGAAAGCAATAGCAACATACTAAACGATTAAGTGCTAAGCTAACGGAATGGGTCAAGTCAATCACATCATTCTATAATGATGTGATCCCGTTAATCAAATGACAACTCATGTCTATGGCTAGGAAACTTAACCATATTTGATTCAACGAGCTAGTCAATTAGAGGCATACTAGTGACACTCTGTTTCTCTATGTATTCACACATGTACTAAGTTTCCGGTTAATAAAATTCTAGCATGAATAATAAACATTTATCATGATATAAGGAAATATAAATAACAACTTTATTATTGCCTCTAGGGCATATTTCCTTCAGCCAATCCCACCGTCGCCGCCACCTTTGTTCCTAATGAGCGGAGACCGGCGGCGTTGACACGAGCCTCTACAGCAGCGACCCCAACCGTCTGTATTAGCTCCTTCCAAGCCGTACCCAAGCCCCCAGTGTCAAACTGCTGCTGCCACTGAGGAAGAGGGGCAGGAGGTCGTGGATCTCATCATGAGCTTGTATGCGTGCTCGGACGTGACAAGGGATAATCGGAGTGATGCCCTCGTCGGTGAAGGTGGCCGATGGAGCACGGTGTCGATGCGAGGGTAGCTCAAGATCGAGCCAGTCAAGGATGAAGACGCAAACGTCTTCCGAGGCATTGATGACCTGCAAAGGAACAAGGCTATTGCATTTCATGATAAGTAAGTGTCGAATCCCACAAGGAGCGAATAGGAAGACACTACCAACCCGGCAACTATGTTGTATGCGTAGCGCATTCGCACCCAAACCGTAGTGTGGAAATAGTCTATTCTATAGGTTGCTAGGAAAGCGAGAATAAAAGGGGTTGTACTAAACTACAAGTTAGAACGGAGATATAAACTAAGTTGGAACTTAAAGTAAAGCAGGGGGTTTTGTAACTGTAGGATTGAATAGAGAGAAAAAGACAGTGTTTAGGCTTTGGTCTCACTAGTATTAGAGGGGCATCTTAGTGGCAGCGGGCTAATACAAGTACACGTGTAGGTGATAACAAGATCACAATAAAGAACGTCTCCCAACATTACGTGCAATGCGAGTAAATACTAGATCATGCCACAAAGACTAATTTTGCATACTAGATTGTACCTCAACCTAGAACCGGATCAATGACTCAAACATAGATGAATAGACACACAAAGAGGAATGATTCATTGATGTCATCAACATGTTCAATCTTGCAAATTACAGGTGTGAAGATGGAGACGGAGAGGGAGATGTCTCTGGCACGCACGGCCTAGCCAGGAACGGCGCCCGATGACGACGGCGTGGCCTCCTCCTTGCGTGGCATGGTGGAGCTATGGAGGGAGAGGCCTCCCCAAAGGGGGAGAGCCTCCCAGCGGCTGCCCGAAGTTGTGGTGATGATGATGGCTGATTGTGGTGGCTAGGGTTGGATGTGTCTATATAAGAGGCCTACTCGGGTCTGCTCCATTGATAAAGATCATCCTCCTCCATCCAAGGGCTCTAGGTGAGCCTTAACGCATGGTGAGAGTACTCCAGGCGGAATCATTTCTTCCAGGCTAGAAAAAAGACACGGGAGGGCAATAAGAGGTTGACGTCACACCATACTTTTAGCACACAACACACACGAGCTTGTGGGCTAGGATAAAATGATTCAGAGTTAGTCTAAGTGAAAGGAAATAAATGGTTTGGTGCCGGTCCAAGTGGAATGAAGAGAAAAATAAATATATTTTTTGTACGGTAGTGTGTGAGAGAGGAAAAAGTTTGCACCCTTCCGAGTCGACCCTAACTCACACGTGTTTATGAGCACAACACACGCGAGCTTGTGCGCTAGGAAAATAAATATTCAGAGTTAGTCGGAGTGAAAGGAAATAAATGGTTTGATGCCGGTCCGAGTGGAGTGAAAAGAAAAAATAATTTATATTTTATACGTTAGTCCGTGTGAAAGGAAAAAGGTTGCATCCTTCCGAGTTGACCCTAACTCACACGAGTTTATGAGCACAACACACACACACACACACACACACACACACACACACACGAGCTTGCGGGCTAGGGAAAAATGATTCAGAGTTAGTCCGAGTAAAAGGAAATAAATGGTTTGATGCCGGTCCGAGTGGCATGAAGAGAAAAAAAATATGTTAGTCCGTGTGAAAGGGAAAAGTTTGCATCCTTCCGAGTCGACCCTAACTCACACGAGTTTATGAGCACAGCACACACGAGTTTGTGGGGTAGGAAAAATAATAATTCAAAGGTAGTCCGAGTGAAAGAAAATAAATGGTTTCGTGCTGGTCCGAGTGGAATGAAGAGAGAAAAAAAATTACGGTAGTCTGTGTGAGAGGAAAAGTTTGCACCTTTCTGAGTTGACCCTAACTCACACGTGTTTATGAGCACAGCACACACGAGCTTGTGGGCTAGGAAAATAAAGATTCAGAGTTACACGGAGTGAAAGGAAATAAATTGTTTGATGCCAGTCCTAGTGGAATGATGAGAAAAAAAATATCTTTTTTTACGTTAGTCTGTATGAAAGGAAAAAAGTTTGCATCCTTCCGAGTCGACCATAAATCACATGAGTTTATGAGAACAGCACACACGAGCTTGTGGGCTAAGGAAAAATGATTCAGAGGTAGTCCGAGTAAAAGGAAATAAATGATTTGATGCCGGTCCAAGTGGAATGAAGAGAAAAAAATTACATTAGTGTGTGTGCAAGGAAAAAGTTTGCATCCTTCCAAATCAACCCTAATTCACACGAGTTTATGAGCAAGGCATTGACCCAAGTAAAATGAGAATACTTGTCAAAAAGAAAAAGTAGAATGAGAATAAAAACAACATGATGATGGCAAGAAAAAAGACTGACGTCACTCCATACTTCTAGCCCCAGACATGCAGGAGTTAACGCTGCAACCTAAGGTAACAGGCTGCTGGGCCAAGCCCGGCCAGAAGTACGTGGTGACTGCTTTTGTTGCCTCGGCAGACCTAATGGACCAGGTTAGGTTGCGTCGTCGGCGAGTGCAACGGTGGATACGCGC
This sequence comes from Aegilops tauschii subsp. strangulata, assembly GCF_002575655.3. Lineage (NCBI taxonomy): Eukaryota > Viridiplantae > Streptophyta > Magnoliopsida > Poales > Poaceae > Aegilops > Aegilops tauschii. The sequence continues at coordinate 645,784,969 of NC_053041.3, read as the reverse complement.
TATTTAAGCTGGAGAACAAGTTCTGGCCGGGCGATGTGGTACTAAAGAAAACGAAACAGACGAGGGGCCGTAAAGAAAGTCACGCGAGGCTGGGTTCTCGGTTGAAGTTTTCTGGCCCAACAGCACATTGTAGCGTCTGCCGTCTCATCAAAAAATAAAACGTTTGTCTCAAAAAATCAAAAAATAAAACGTTTGTCTCAAAAAATCAAAAAATAAAACGTGCACGTAGCGGCATCCTGCACGTGGCTGGTGATCGTGTTGAGCGGGAAGCCAGAGCAGGCGCACCCCGACGATTCAGCAAGTTCGAGGAGGATCTGCTTTTTTGGAGACCTTGTCGGCCTCGTCAACGTATGCATGTACGATGCCGGGGAGCTCACCGAGGTGTTGGACGAGTGCTCGCTGGAGCCTATGCATGCATGTACGTGACTATATAATAACGCATGCATGAATTCTGGTTTAGTACTCCCTGTTTCTAAATATAAGCCATTTTAGAGGTTCCAGTATGGACTACATCAAAATGAGTGAATCTACGTTCTAAAATGCGTCTATATACATCCATATGTTGTCTGTATTAAAAGTAGTGAGCACTATGTGTTTTATGTTCATGAAACAGTTTTGCCAATTCTTAGTGGACTGAGACTACTGTGACTTTGTTATGTCTCAATCGATTCTATATTCCTTTGATTTTGCATGGGGATTCATACAATTTTTTTCTTTTCAGCCTTTTCTATTTTCTTCTTATACTATGTCACTTGACTGAGACTTGGTTAAGTCTCAGTCGAGTGAGACTTAGCCACACCCTTTGCGAAAACGTCTAAACTCATACATATATCAGCTTTCACAGGTCCTTACAAACACACCCTTACAAAAAATAAATATTTATTCAGAATATTTGGGGTGCCGAAATATTCTACGACCCGCATCCATCGGCGGTACGCCATGAGCATAGCTCGATGCCGCCTCAAGGCCTCCCCCACAGCAGAGCAAGTTTTTGAAACCTAGGAGTTTGTACAAGCAACGGCTGAAAGTCATCGATGCAGAACACAGACACCGGTGGCCCCAATCCATGAAACAAATCGTCGCCCCAGAGGGGAAAATACCCAATAAGGGCATGTAGAAACTCCAAAGACCACATAGACCACAAAAGCCGGTTAAATACAGATGGATCCACGAAAACGCAAACCGACCGGGTCCCCGGAGACCCGCCGAAGAGACAGCTCCACACGCCCTTCGCTGACGAAACACACACCAATGAAACGGGGATGAGGCGGAGAGAACATTATTCCTATCTTGGGGCGACACCGTTGTTCTGTCGCCCCAAACCAAACACAAAGGCCGCCAAAAGAGACCCGAAAATATCACCCACACCGTTGTACGACAGGTCTAGTATGAAGACGGACCAGCCATGGAGACCACGCGGACGAGCGGCCGGCAGCGACACACGAAGGCGTCCCTTGGGCGACGCGTCCAGCCTTTGCCATGCAGTTGATGATGAAGTGGCCGGTGTAGTCGACGCTGATGTCGGAGTAGAGGCGCGGGGGTCGACGGCGGCGGTGGGCACGCAAACCGATCTTTGATCGGAAAACCAAAAAGAAAACACCGATCAAGACGACCAGCGGGAGAGAGAAAACCCCCGAGCAAGGGCTCGGGAAAAGACTCTCTAGGGCAGCCGGCCAACACGACTGATGGACGAACTCTTGGTACGGGCGGGGCGGCCCCCGGCGGCGGTCATGGAGGCCGACCGCCCCGGAGGCGGCCCGCAGGGCGAAAGCGGCGGGCGGCGGCTAGGGTTGAATCGGTTAGGCTGATACCATGTTAGAAGTGAATAGAGAAGGATTTGTGGAAAGAATATTTGGTGCAAGACAATTGTATTCACCTCATGGGTGCCAATATATATCACGTACAGTGCTAGTTCCGTCCACGGCTAGAACCCTAATTACAGAGCACAGACTGGGGCTACAAGTGGGACAACTATACTGAATACATGTACGTATACACATGGAATAAAGACAATCATCTGTCAACACCTCCCCCCCCCCCCCCCCCCCCCCCCCCGCAGTCAAAGCGTCGTGCCTGGTGATGCAAAGACTGGACCAAAACTCCTCAAAGGTGGACGTCGGCAAGTCCTTCGTCATGATGTCGGAGAATTGCTACGTCGTGGGAACCTGAAGAACTCGAACCTTCCCAAGAGCAACTTGTTCGCGAACAAAATGAATATCCAACTCAATATGCTTGGTGCGACGATGATGAACCGGGTTGGCGGATAGGTAGACCGCAGAGAAGTTGTCGCAGTAGACCACGGTGGCTTTGTGAACAGGATGACAAAGTTCATGAAGAAGCTGTTGAAGCCACGTACACACAGCAACGACGTTATCCATGCCACGATACTCGGCCTCAACACTGGATCGCAAGACTGTGGGCTGGCATTTAGACGACCACGAGATGAGTGATGGTCCAAAGAACACACAGTACCCGGAGGTAGAGCGACGAGTGTCCGGACAACCAGCCAGTCAGCATTCGAGTAGGCGACGATGTCGGTGGAGGGTGAAGCCTGCAAGGTGATGCCAAGGTCCATGCGACCACGGATGTACCGGAGAATCCGCTTCACCAGAGACCAATGAACATCGCGAGGAGCATGCTTGTGGAGACACACCTGCCGAACAACATACTGCAACTCGGGTCGAGTGAGTGTCAAGTACTGCAAGGCACCAACAATGGACCGGTAGAAGGAAGCATCCGGGGTGGGAGCACCATCAGTAGTGGAGAGCTTGGCCTTCGTGTCGACAGTCATAGCCGCAGGCTTGCAATTAAGCATGCCAGCGCGGTCAAGTAACTCATGAGCATACTTTTGTTTATGAAGGAAGAAGCCATCCGCGCGTCTTACTACCTCGATGCCGAGGAAGTAGTGGAGGGGTCCCAAGTCCTTGATGGCGAACTCGATGCGAAGGCGCTCAGTGAGCCATCGAAGGAGGTCGATGGTGCTGTTGGGGAACGTAGCATGCAATTTCAAAAAAATTCCTATGATCACGCAAGATCTATCTAGGAGATGCATTGCAACGAGAGGGGGAGAGTGTGTCCACGTACCCTCGTAGACCGAAAGCGGAAGCGTTAGGTTAACACGGTTGATGCAGTCGAACGTCTTCACGATCCAACCGATCTATTACTGAACATACGGCACCTCCGAGTTCAGCACACGTTCAGCTCGATGACGTCCCTCGAACTCTTGAACCAGCAGAGGGTCGAGGGAGAGTTTCTTCAGCACGACGGCGTGGTGACAGTGATGGTGATGTGATCCGCGCAGGGCTTCGCCTAAGCACTACGACGCTATGACCGGAGGAGTAAACTGTTGAGGGGGGCACCGCACACGGCTAACAGAACAATTGATGTGCTATGGGGTGCCCCCTGCCCCCGTATATAAAGGAGGGGAGGAGGAGGCGGCCGGCCAAGAGGGGCGCGCCATGGGGGGGAGTCCTACTAGGACTCCACTCCTAGTAGGATTCGCCCCCGCTTTTCCTTTCTTCATCGGAGGGGAAAAGAAAGGAGTGGGAGAGGGAGATGGAAAGAGGGAAAGGGGGGCGTCGCCCCCTCCCCTAGTCATTCGAACTCCCGTGGTGGGGGGAGGGGGGCGGCCACCCCTTGTGGGCTGTCCCCTCTCTTTCCCGTGGCCCATGATGCCCATGACTTCCCCCGGGGTGTTCCGGTAACCCCTCGGTACTCCGGTAAAATACCTGAACCACTCAAAACCATTCCGATGTCCGAATACCACCTTCCAATATATCAATCTTTACCTCTCGACTATTTCGAGACTCCTCGTCATGTCCGTGATCTCATCCAGGACTCCGAACAAACTTCGGTCACCAAAACACATTACTCATAATACAAATCGTCATCGAACGTTAAGCGTGCGGACCCTACGGGTTCGAGAACTATGTAGACATGACCGAGACACATCTCCGATCAATAACCAACAGTGGAACCTGAATGCTCATATTGATTCCTACATATTCTTCGAAGATCTTTATCGGTCAAACCGCAATAACAACATACATTATCCCCTTTGTCATCGGTATGTTACTTACCCGAGATTCGATCGTCGGTATCATCATACCTAGTTCAATCTCGTTACCGGCAAGTCTCTTTACTCGTTCCATAATGCATCATCCCGTAACTAACTCATTAGACACATTGCTTGCAAGGCTTATAGTGATGTGCATTACCGAGAGGGCCCAGAGATACCTCTCCCATACTGAAGAAACAAATGAAAAAAGAATGAAAGAAGAAAAAAAGAAAAAAAGAAAAAAGAAAAAACTAAAGAAAACCGAATAAAATAAAAGAAAATGGAGAAACGGAAAGAAAAAATAGAAAACCAGTGAGAAAACAATTCTTTTCCTTCTAATATGTTCTGCCCAAGTAGTTTAATATGAATTGGATGTTGTCCTAGTGATTATTAGAGCGATAAAGCAATCTGGAGGTTAGTGTAACAAAAAGCAACCTAGCGGTTCCAGGCTCGCCACCTCCAGCCTCGGCCTTACAGCCCTTAGGCCGCCACACTTCAGGAGCCTCACAGCGATGTGGCACGCTCTCAGCCACCTGCCACGTGTCGCGCTCTGGGCAGTCCCTTCGGAATTTTTTCCGCACGCGTTTTCGGCTTTTTAAAAGGTTTTTTTCTGTGTTTTCTACATTTTGGTTTTTCACCGGTCTTCCTTAGCTTTTGCGCGAAAAACACGTTTTTTTACTTCCGCGAGAGGCACGGTTTTGCTTCCGCGAAAGGTACGGTTTGCTTTTGAGAGAGGCACGGCCATGCCTCTCGGAAATGAAAAAAAAACGCTTTTTCTGTTTTTTGTTCTTTCGCGAGAGGCACGGTTTTGCTTTCGCGAGAGGCACGCCTGTGCCTCTTAGAAATGAAAAAAAACACGTTTTCTGTTTTTTTTCTTTCGTCAGAGGCACGGTTTTGCTTCGCGACTCTCAGAAACGGGAAAAAACATGTTTTCTGTATTTTTTGCTTCGCGTGCTTCTCGGAAACGAAAAAAAAAACATGTTTTCTATTTTTTTCCTTCCGCGATAGGCGCGGTCTTGCTTCCGCGAAAGGCACGGTTATGATTTCGCGAGAGGCGCGGACGTGCCTCTTTTGGAAAGGAAAAAAACCATGCTCTCGGTTCGGCTTTTTCGTCCGGGTTTTTAATGAAAAAAGTTGTTAAAACCTATCAACATGGGATCTAGTTTTGAAGATCTGGACAAGAGGAATCAACGGTGAAAAACGGTTTGAGATTTGAACACACGGTTTAAGAGATAAAACATTTTGAATAAACACATCCATGAAAAAAAGAAAAAAATCTCAGGTTGCGACAAGTGGCGCACACGCAATGCATCACTTGTCACAACCTAGGAAGATGGGAGTGATCTTTGTGAGGAGTACTTCTCAATTAGTGATTTCGTAAAATAATGCCTCAAAAGAAATCAAGAACACCAAAAAGGAAAATCCTATTTGCCGCATTCTGCTGCAGATTGTCGTTGATTCGCACATAGGGAGCAATCAACAATCGACATGGGCCGGTCCAATTATCTTTAAAGAATGGGCTACAGTACGTGCCGGTTTTAGCTACATTCTAGGAGGTTCCAGTTGGATTTTCCTTTCACTAGGAACCTTCTAGATGGTAAGGGAAGGTTCCTGAACCGGTTTTATGTCTTTTTCTGTTTCTTTTTCGTTTTTTCTTTTCTATTATTTTTTCTTTTTCTTTCCTTTTTCGCTTTTAATTTTCTTTGTTGTTTTCTTTTACTTCCTTTTTTAATTTAAATTTTACTTTTATTTTTCAACAAATCTTAAGAAATTATAAAAAAAGTCTGCATTTTTTAAATCATTTTCTAAAAAGTTCCAGTTTTGAAATTTTGTTCACAAACTCCAAAAAAGTTAGAATTTAAATATTTATTTTTATACTTTAGAAGAAAAGTTCGAAAATTTCAAATTTAAAAATGTTAGCATTTTTTTGTTCACAAATTCGGAAAATATTGGGAAGTTCAAAAGATGTACCCACTTTCAAAATTTGTTTGCAAATTCAAAAAATGTTCAAGTTTTCAAAAAAAAATCAAAATAACAAAATATTCCTGGGATCTCAACAAAAGTTCGCCTTTGAATTTTTGTTCACAAATTTTAAAAATTGTTCCGGAATTTCACTTTCCAAATATGTGCACGAATAAAAAAAAGCCATGTTTTCAGAATAAAAAATCTTTATGTACAAAATCATGAGCAAAATGACCTTCTAGGTGTTAGCTTACTGGTCAACAAAGCTAGTGTTTGATTTGAGACAATTATATAAATAATAGAACATTCGACATGGTACACAACTGTAGTATGAAGACAACGTTAGGATAGAGAAATACACTACAAATTTGACAAAGAGAAAATAAATTAACAACCTCTCAGAGAGCAAAACAAAATGTTGGTTATCATCACCTTGTAGTACATTTGCCAAGCCTTGTAGTGCATTTGCCAATAGTCACCTCTCTGCATCAATAATAGAAATTGTACCTTAGTCCGCCTACTAGAAAATTGAGCTATTACTTTTTAAGTTAATTGATATTTTAAATTCTGCAATAGCTTCGGTCAACAGGCAATTTTATTGGGCATGATAGTGCTTGTTAAAAAAAATGCTACAACTAACTGCAACATTCCATTAGATTTAGTGTCGGTTCATTATACTAGTGTTAATCTCAATCTGGTCATTTCTGGTGCCAAGGAATCTAGATCAGTCCATGAAAGTTTGATAATTATGCGATTTGACCGATGCCGGGTCGAGGGCTAGGTGCTGAGCCTCGGGGGCCTTCGCAATCGGATCGTCGCCAGGGATTGACATATGCAACTATCGATTCATTATATTGGTAGTAATCTCAACGGGCTATAGCGCGTAGCTGGAACACCGGATGGGATTCACATGAGGCTTTTTACCCGGGTCCATGCCCTTACAGCGGACGCAAAACTCGAGAGAAGTCCATATTACAACCTTGAACTACCACTAAAGTCCAAAACAAAACCATGAACTATAAAACCGTCTAGTTTACAAGCCTCAACTTTCAAAACCGCACGAAAAACAACCCTCGAGTGGTTTTTGACGTTTTTTTACTTGTTTTGACTAGTCAACATCCAAGTCAGCGACCAGTCGTCCGCCACATCATCATGTCCCATAGAACCCCCACTCTAGCTTCTCAGTCATCTCTCCCTCCCGCACCACATAAACATCATCACAATAGTAGGGTTTGTTTGTTGTCCGTGGAACCTCCCGGATTCCAACTAACACATTGATGAAACATTCCGTGAAACACACTGCAAGCCAAAATAAGTTCCAATACAATATAGTAAGAAGTACAGTTTCGTGCTTACACCACAGTCCACAAAAGAAGGGAAAATTCTCTGAATTCCTCTCATGTGGCAACGTCATCTTTAGTGATCATCTCTTCCCATGTCACTCTGAGATCATCTTTAGTGTCAGATCGATCAGCCTCTTCGTTTGTATACACACAATATGGTTGGCATGGAATTCATCTCTTCCCAACATCACTTCAACTAGAAGTTGGCGCCCCTCGTGTGCAGCCATTTGTGTGCTTGTTTTTCCTCAAAGGGAATACATTCACATTTCATGTCATGATAATTAGTGATTCACAAATACCATAACAGAAAACCAATGGACATAATTAGTTTTTCAGGTGAGTCTATGTATAGAGTTGTGACTGCCTGAGCACGAAGGCATAGCGAAGCCCACAAAAGCTTCTGCCTAGGGAAAGTCCCACAACCCATCATATTTATCAACCATGGTGAATTGAATGACTAAACAATTGATGTTCGTACTCTTATATTCTTATTTAGTGCAACTAAACATCACAAACCACAAGGTTAACTGGAATAGTATAATCTAGCTCTTGGTAAAACATAAATGGTCATTAGCTTGTGCTAAAGTTAGGTTGTCGATTAGCATCAAGAAGAATAAAAGTAAGGTAGTTTAATTTATGATGAAGTCAAATACACACTAAAAAAATAGGAAACAAAATATGCTTGGTTATGCCCTTGATTTCATGAAACAATGGTCAAGAAACTCCATGCAAAGTTGACACATTAGGTACCATATATAACGGAGCAAAATGTGGATAAACATGTCCTCGCAGCACCATTGACTAAATCATTTCTCTTGGATCCTATCTTTATTAATCCAGGTTATATAACTTCCTAAGCACCTTATGTGTAATGAACCATTCAGAATAGACATGCCTTTAAACAAGAAAAAAAGAGGAGAGTTAATCGTTGTCTACTTAGACTAGTGTTTCAACTTTTCATTTAGAGTGTGTACAACAAGAATAATTGGTTGCTACCATTCCACTATGAACCATATCTATTCGTCAGATGGTGCACTACAGGAAAACATGGAAATGTCTAAATTATGTGAGCTTTTAGATAATCCAATTTCATGTGAGGTTGCTTCCATGTTGACTGCATTTTTTCAATTGCTTAAAGGAGATAATCCTTTCACTTTCTAGGTAAAGTCAAGCACATAAATTCTCACGTGAACACATTTTCCCAATTCTCTCTAGTAATAATCTCAGGTAACCTATGCTTAGAGTATATACTTGCTCCATGTTCAAACCTGACAAAAAATATATTTAGGCATGTCCATGAAGAGACTAAGTTGTTTTTGTACAATAATAAGTGTGAAACAATAGATCTTATAATAGACATTTGTTCAACTCTAAATAAAACAAATTCTTTTTGTACAAAATCATGAGCAACATAACTTTCTAGGTCATCGCTTACTGGTCAACAAAGCTGGTGTTTTTTTACTGTACCCAGTAGGGAAAATCCCACTATAATTTTTTAAATAAAAAGGCCCCAAATGGCAGGTCTTAGAGCATCTCTAGCAGACCCCACATAAGTGGTCAAACCCGCAAAACTTTTGCGTTTTACAGTTTCGGGCGAAAAAAGTGTCCAGAACAGAAACCGTAAAAATGGTCCAACCCGTAAATTTTTTTAAGGGCCACTGCAAATGCACACCTGAAACCATTATCTTTGGAGGTTGGAAGGCCGAATCTAGGGGGGCCCGTATACCGGTCAAACCGCGTCGGAGCAAACACGCCGCCGCGGAGTTTGCCGGAATCCGCCCTAAACTCGCTGGAATTTATCAGCGCACATCGGAAAAGGCCGATAGACGCCGCAATCGATCGCCGCCGGTTCCAATTGGACGAGCTCGACATCGTCGTGGCCTCCCATGACCTCAGCCTGGCCACCGGAATCCTCCCTACGCGGCAGGCCAAGGGGCACGGCTCGCCTAGCAATAGAGTAAGGCGCGGACGACGGAGGCGACGGGGCGTGGCAGGCAAGGCTGGGCGCGACCGGCGTGGTGATGGGGCGCGACCAGCAGGGATGGGGCGCGACCAATGGGCCATCGGGCGCGGCCGACGGGCGACGGGGCATGGCCTGCGGGCGACGGGGCGCGGCCGGCTGGACGAAGGGGAGGCAACCGCCGGACTGGAGGAAGGAGCTCTTTATTCCAGTTTTATAGATTGTTTTACAGTATCTGTTCGGCCGTGCTAGTTTTCGACCCGCAAACGCGATCTTCGTGAAACTGCAAACGCGTTTTGCGGGTCAAGTTTTTGCCGGGTCTGCTAGAGTTGCTCTTACAGGATTGAGGTAAGCCAACAGAACAAAAAAAGGACCTGAAAGAAAAATAAAATAAAAGATAGCTAAAAGGCTAAACAAAGAGAAAGATAAAAACATCAGAAAATAAAAAAGCAAGAAAATTACAACACATAGTCCAGCCATGATTGATACAGGGTGGGGTACTTTTTTTTCTTCGTTCTGAATTTCAACAAATTGAGCTCCATGAAGTAGGTGTCCTTCCATCTTTGAAATGAGGGGGGGGGGGATTTGCTGGAATATCCAGTTGTTTCTTGTTATCCAGATGGCCCAAGAAGCCGGAATGATGATGTCCATAGCAAAAGGCAATGCCAGACTCTGCTTCATATCTTCAATGGTCTGTAAAACTGACAGAGCTACATTTCTGTTGGGGCAAACAAAGTTCCAACAAAAAGCAGCAAAAGGGCATCCCCAGAATAGGTGAAATAATGTTTCTTCCTGTTGACAGTCCATCACAACACAGTTGTATGTGTCTAAATGAAATGTTTTCCTTCTGAGTAGGTTTCTTATGTTTACTTTATCATGGAGTACCATCCAGAAAAAAACTTTGTGCTTGAGTTGACATCATGTGTTCCAAACCCATTGAAAGTGAGGTGGTACAATTTTAACTCCAATCATGCAGTTATATGCTTTTGATGAAGAGAAATTAGCAGACCCCATAAATAGCCCCAGGTATCATTACAATCCCTGTATTCAGATGATCTAACCTCCTCACAAATGATATCAAGTTGCTGGAATTCCTCATAAGCTTTTGTAGACAGGGGTAGGTGAAACAGGTCTTCCAAATATTCCAAAAGTTGATAGCTTCCTGAATTGATAATAGAGTATTCTTTGTAAAATAGAATAAGTGAGACATGCCTTGAAATAGACATGTAGAGTGCCATTGATCATTCCAAAATAGAGCAGATTTCCCAATACCAATATTGCATATGGCCATGGATTTGAATAAGTCAAGCAGTTTCAAATTTGCCTTCCACCAGAAAGAACCAACCATGTTCTGCCCAGGCAACAAGCCATTACTGTAATAAGTTTCCCAAATCAAATTTACCCATGGAATGTTGTGTTTGTTAAAGAATTTGTACAAGTTTTTCAGCAAAAGAGCTAGTGTTTTCTTAGATAATTATATAAATAATAGAAGTTTCGAAGCGGTACACAATTGTAGTATGAAGACAACATTAGGATAGAGATATACACTAAAAATTTAGACGAGGAGAAAGGAAATTAACAACCTCTCAGAAAGCGAAACAACATGTTGATTATCATCACCTTGTAGTGCATTTGCCAATAGTCACCTCTCTGCATTAATAATAGAAATTGTACCTTCGTCCACCTACCAGAAAAATGAGCTATTTGTTTTTAAGTTAATTGATATGTTAATTTCTGCAATAGCTTGGATCAACAAGCAATTTTACAGGGCATGATAGTGCTTATTATAAAAAATGCTCAAACTGCAACATTCCATGAACGTTAGTATCAGTTCATTATACCAGTGTTAATCTCAATCTGGTCCTTTTAGGTGCCAAGGAATCTAGACCGGTCCATGAAAGTTAGGTAGTTATGTGACTTGGCCGACGCCGGTTGGGCTCGATGGAGTTTACAATTCATCACGTATGGTTTCTAGGTGAGCATGATCCTCCTATAGGCCGATATGTGACTGGTCCAGGGCTAGGTGCTGAGCCTCGAGGGCCTTTGCATCGGATCGTCGCCAGTGATTGGCGTGTGCAACTGTCGGTTCATTAATCTCGATGGGGTATAGCGTGTACCCAGAACACTAGATGGGATTCACATGAGGCTTTTTACCCAGGTCCATGCCCTTACAGTGGACATAAAACTCAAGAGAGAGTCCATATTACAACCTTGAACTACCACTAATGTTTAAAACAAAATCGTGAACTACAAAAAACCATCTAGTTTAAAAGCCACAACTTTCAAAACCGGACAAAAAACAACCCCCGGCTTGTTTTTGACAGTTTTTACTTGTTTTGACTAGTCAACATCCAAGTCAGCGTCCAGTCATCCACCACATCATCATGTCCCACATCACCAAGCCATAGCCACCACCGTCTCCTCCAGTCGTGCCAATGTTGGGGAACACAGTAATTTCAAAAAAATTCCTACGCACACGCAATATCTATCATGGTGATGCATAGCAACGAAAGGAGAGAGTGTTGTCTACGTACCCTCGTAGACCAAAAGCGGAAGCGTTATGACAACGCGGTTGATGTAGTCGTACGTCTTCACGATCCTAGTACCGAAAGTATGGCACCTCCGCGATCTGACGTTCAGCTCAGTGATGTCCCACGAACTCTCGATCCAGCTGAGTGTCGAGGGAGAGCTTCGTCAGCACGACGGTGTGATGACGGTGATGATGAAGCTACCGGCGCAGGGCTTCGCCTAAGCACTACGACGATATGACCGAGGTGGATTATGGTGGAGGGGGGCACCGCAGACGGCTAAGACAATGTCTGTTGTTGTGTTCTACGGTGCCCCCTACCTCCGTATATAAAGGAGCAAGGGAGGAGGCCGGCCGGCCCTAGGGCGCGCCAAGGAGGGGAGGAGTCCTTCTCCTAGTAGGAGTAGGATTCCTCCTTTCCTAGTCCAACTAGGAGGAGAAGGGGAAAGAGGGAAAGGAGAGGAAGAGGAGAAGGAAAGGGGGGGGCGCCCCCTCCCTAGTCCAATTCGGACTCCCTATAGGGAGGGGGAGCGGCTGCCCCTTGTGGGCTGCCTCCCCTCTTCCCTATGGCCCATGTAGGCCCAATCTTTCCCGAGGGGGGGGGGGGGGGTTCCGGTAACCCTCCGGCACTCCGGTTTTCTCCGAAATCACCCGGAACACTTCCGGTGTCCGAATATAGCCGTCCAATATATCAATCTTTATGTCTCGACCATTTCGAGACTCCTCGTCATGTCCGTGATCATATCCGGGACTCCGAATTACCTTCGGTACATCAAAACACATAAACTCATAATACCGATCGTCACAGAACGTTAAGCATGCGGACCCTACGGGTTCGAGAACTATGTAGACATCACCGAGACTCATCTCCGATCAATAACCAATACCGGAACCTGGATGCTCATATCGGTTCCTACATATTCTACGAAGATCTTTATCGGTCAAACTGCATAACAACATACGTTGTTCCCTTTCTCATCGGTATGTTACTTGCCCGAGATTCGATCGTCGGTATCTCAATACCTAGTTCAATCTCGTTACCGGCAAGTCTCTTTACTCGTTTCGTAATGCATCATCCGCAACTAACTCATTAGTCACATTGCTTCCAAGGCTTATAGTGATGTGCATTACCAGAGGGCCTAGAGATACCTGTCCGACAATCGAAGTGACAAATCGTAATCTCGATCTATGCCAACTCAACAAACACCATCGGAGACACCTGTAGAGCACCTTTATAATCACCCAGTTATGTTATGATGTTTGGTAGCATACTAAGTGTTCCTCCGCTATTCGGGAGTTGCATAATCTCATAGTCATAGGAACATGTATAAGTCATGAAGAAAGCAATAGCAACATACTAAACGATCAAGTGCTAAGCTAACGGAATGGGTTAAGTCAATCACATCATTCTCTAATGATGTGATCCCGTTAATCAAATGACAACTCATGTCTATGGCTAGGAAACTTAACCATCTTTGATTCAACGAGCTAGTCAATTAGAGGCATACTAGTGACACTCTGTTTGGCTATGTATTCACACATGTACTAAGTTTCCGGTTAATACAATTCTAACATGAATAATAAACATTTATCATGATATAAGGAAATATAAATAACAACTTTATTATTGCCTCTAGGGCATATTTCCTTCAGCCAATCCCACCGTCGCCGCCACCTTTGTTCCTAATGAGCGGAGACCAGCGGCGTTGACACGAGCCTGTACAGCAGCGACCCCAACCGTCTATATTAGCTCCTTCCAAGCCGTACCCAAGCCCCCAGGGGCAAACCGCTGCTGCCACTGAGGAAGAGGGGCAGGAGGTCGTGGATCTCATCATGAGATTGTATGCGTGCTCGGACGTGACAAGGGATAATCGGAGTGATGCCCTCGTCGGTGAAGGTGGCCGATGGAGCACGGTGTCGATGCGAGGGTAGCTCAAGATCGTGCCAGTCAAGGATGAAGACGCAAACGTCTTCCGAGGCATTGATGACCTGCAAGGGAACAAGGCTATTGCATTTCATGATAAGTAAGTGTCGAATCCCACAAGGGAGCGAATAGGAAGACACTACCAACCCGGCAACTATGCTGTATGCGTAACCGTAGTGTGGAAATAGTCTATTCTATAGGTTGCTAGGAAAGCGAGAATAAAAGGGGTTGTACTAAACTACAAGTTAGAACGCAGAAATAAACTAAGTTGGAACTTAAAGTAAAGAAGGGGGTTTTGTAACTGTAGGATTGAATAGAGAGAAAGACAGTGTTTAGGCTTTGGTCTCACGAGTACTAGAGGGGCATCTTAGTGGCAGTGGGCTAATACAAGTACACGTGTAGGGGATAACAAGATCACAATAAAGAACGTCTCCCAACATTACGTGCAACGTGAGTAAATACTAGATCATGCCACAAAGACTAATTTTCCATACTAGATCGTACCTCAACCTAGAACCGGATCAATCACTCAAACATAGATGAATAGACACACAAAGAGGAATGACTCATTGATGTCATCAACATGTTCAATCTTGCAAATTACAGGTGTGAAGATGGAGACAGAGAGGGAGATGTCTCTGGCTCGCACGGCCTAGCTAGGAACGGCGCCCGATGACGACGACGTGGCCTCCTCCTTGCGTGGCATGGTGGAGCTATGGAGGGAGAGGCCTCCCCCAAGGGGGAGAGCCTCCCAGCGGCTGCCCGAAGTTGTGGTGATGATGATGGCTGATTGTGGTGGCTAGGGTTGGATGTGTCTATATAAGAGGCCTACTCGGGTCTGGTCCATTGATAAAGATCATCCTCCTCCATCCAAGGGCTCTAGGTGAGCCTTAACGCATCGTGAGAGTACTCTAGGCGGAATCATTTCTTCCAGGCTATAAAAAAGACACGGGAGGGCAATAAGAGGTTGACGTCACACCATACTTTTCGCACACAACACACACGAGCTTGTGGGCTAGGATAAAATGATTCAGAGTTAGTCTAGTGAAAGGAAATAAATGGTTTGGTGCCGGTCCAAGTGGAATGAAGAGAAAAATAAATATATTTTTTGTACGGTAGTGTGTGTGAGAGGAAAAAGTTTGCACCCTTCCGAGTCGACCGTAACTCACACGTGTTTATGAGCACAACACACGCGAGCTTGTGCGCTAGGAAAATAAATATTCAGAGTTAGTCGGAGTGAAAGGAAATAAATGGTTTGATGCCGGTCCGAGTGGAATGAAAAGAAAAAATAATTTCTATTTTATACGTCAGTCAGTGCGAAAGGAAAAAGGTTGCATCCTTCCGAGTTGACCCTAACTCACACGAGTTTATGAGCACAACACACACACACACACACACACACACACACGAGCTTGTGGGCTAGGGAAAAATGATTCAGAGTTAGTCTGAGTAAAAGGAAATAAATGGTTTGATGCCGGTCCGAGTGGCATGAAGAAAAAAAAATATGTTAGTCCGTGTGAAAGGGAAAAGTTTGCATCCTTCCGAGTCGACCCTAACTCACACGAGTTTATGAGCACAGCGCACACGAGTTTGTGGGCTAGGAAAAATAATAATTCAAAGGTAGTCCGAGTGAAAGAAAATAAATGGTTTCGTGCTGGTCCGAGTGGAATGAAGAGAAAAATATTTGTTTTACGGTAGTCTGTGTGAGAGGAAAAGTTTGCACCTTTCTGAGTTGACCCTAACTCACACGTGTTTATGAGCACAGCACACACGAGCTTGTGGGCTAGGAAAATAAAGAATCAGAGTTAGATGGAGTGAAAGGAAATAAATTGTTTGATGCCAGTCCTAGTGGAATGAAGAGAAAAAAATATCTTTTTTTACGTTAGTCTGTATGAAAGGAAAAAAGTTTGCACCCTTCTGAGTCGACGATAAATCACATGAGTTTATGAGAACAACACACACGAGCTTGTGGGCTAGGGAAAAATGATTCAGAGGTAGTCCGAGTAAAAGGAAATAAATGGATTGATGCCGGTCCGAGTGGAATGAAGAGGAAAAAAATTACGTTAGTGTGTGTGCAAGGAAAAAGTTTGCATCCTTCCGAATCGACCCTAAATCACACGAGTTTATGAGCAAGGCATTGACCCAAGTAAAATGAGAATACTTATCAAAAAGAAAAGGTAGAATGAGAATAAAAACAACATGATGATGGAAAAAAGACTGACGTCACTCCATACTTCTAGCCCCAGACATGCAGGAGTTAACGCTGCAACCTAAGGTAACAGGCTGCTGGGCCAAGCCCGGCGAGAAGTACGTGGTGACTGCTTTTGTTGCCTCGGCAGACCTAATGGACTGGTGAACAAGTTCTAGCCGGGCGATGTGGTACTAAAGAAAACGAAACAGACGAGGGGCCGTAAAGAAAGTCACGCGAGGCTGGGTTCTCGGTTGAAGTTTTCCGGCCCAACAGCACATTGTAGCGTCTGCCATCTCATCAAAAAATAAAACGTTTGTCTCAAAAAATCAAAAAATAAAACGTGCACGTAGCGGCATCCTGCACGTGGCTGGTCATCGTGTTCAGCGGGAAGCCAGAGCAGGCGCACCCCGACGATTCAGCAAGTTCGAGGAGGATCTGCTTTTTTGGAGACCTTGTCGGCCTCGTCAACGTATGCATGTACGATGCCGGGGAGCTCACCGAGGTGTTGGACGAGTGCTCGCCGGAGCCTATGCATGCATGTAAGTGACTATATAATAACGCATGCATGAATTCTGGTTTAGTACTCCCTCTGTTTCTAAATATAAGCCATTTTAGAGGTTCCAGCATGGACTACATTAAAATGAGTGAATCTACTTTCTAAAATACGTCTATATACATCCATATGTTTTCTGTATTAAAAGTAGTGAGCACTATGTGTTTTATGTTCACGAAACAGTTTTGCCAAGTCTTAGTCGACCGAGACTACTGAGACTTTGTTATGTCTCAGTCGATTCTATATTCCTTTGATTTTGCATGGGGATTCATACAATTTTTTTTCTTTTCAGCCTTTTCTATTTTCTTCTTATACTATCTCACTTGACTGAGACTTGGTTAAGTCTCAGTCGAGTGAGACCCACACCCTTTGCGAAAACGTCTAAACTCATACATATATCAGCTTTCATAGGTCCTTACAAACACACCCTTACAAAAAATAGATATGTATTCAGAATATTTGGGGTGCCGAAATATTCTACCACCCGCATCCATCGGCGGTGCGCCGTGAGCATAGCTCGATGCCGCCTCTAGGCCTCCCCCACAGCAGAGCAAGTTTTTGAGACCTAGGAGTTTGTACAAGCAACGGCTGAAAGTCATCGATGCAGAACACAGACACCGGTGGCCCCGATCCATGAAACAAATCGTCGCCCCAGAGGGAAAAACACCCAATAAGGGCATGTAGAAACTCCAAAGACCACATAGACCAAACAAGCCGGTTAAATACAGATGGATCCACGAAAAAGCAAACCGACCGGTTCCCAGGAGACCCGCCGAAGAGATAGCTCCACACGCCCTTCGCTGACGAAACACACACCAATGAAATGGGGATGAGGCGGAGAGAACATTATTCCTATCTTGGGGCGACACCGTTGTTCTGTCGCCCCAAACCAAACACAAAGGCCGCCAAAAGAGACCCGAAAATATGACCCACACCGTTGTACGACAGGTCCAGTACGAAGACGGGCCGGCAATGGAGACCACGCGGACGAGCGGCCGGCAGCGACACACGAAGGCGTCCCTTGGGCGACGCGTCCAGCCTTTGCCATGCGGTTGATGATGAAGTGGCCGGTGTAGTCGATGCTGATGTCGGAGTACAGGCGCGGGGGTCGACGGCGGCGACGGGCATGCAAACCGATCTTTGATCGGAAAACCAAAAAGAAAACACCGATCAAGACGACCGGCAGGAAAGAGAAAACCCCGGAGGAAGGGCTCGGGAAAAGAGTCTCTAGGGCAGCCGGCCAACACCACTGATGGACGAACTCTTGGTACGGGCGGGGCGGCCCCCGGCAGCGGTCATGGAGGCCGACCGCCCCGGAGGCGGCCCGCGGGGCGAAAGCGGTGGGCAGCGGCTAGGGTTAGATCGGTTAGGCTGATACCATGTTAGAAAGGAATAGAGAAGGATTTGTGGAAAAATATTTGGTGCAAGACAATTGTGTTCACCTCATGGGTGCCAATATATATCACGTACAGTGTTAGTTCCGTCCACAGCTAGAGTACAGACTGGGGCTACAAGTGGGACAACTATACTGAATACATGTACGTATACACATGGAATAAAGACAATCATCTGTCAACACCACCCCCCCCCCCCCCCCCGGCAGTTAAAGCGTCGTGCGTGGTGATGCAAAGACTGGACCAGAACTCCTCAAAGGTGGACGCCGGCAAGCCTTTCGTCATGATGTCGGAGAATTGCTACGTCGTGGGAACCTGAAGAACTCGAACCTTCCCAAGAGCAACTTGTTCGCGAACAAAATGAATATCCAACTCAATATGCTTGGTGCGACGATGATGAACCGGGTTGGCGGATAGGTAGACCATAGAGAAGTTGTCGCGGTAGACCACGGTGGCTTTGTGAGCAGGATGACAAAGTTCATGAAGAAGCTGTTGAAGCCACGTACACACAGCAACGGCGTTGTCCATGCCATGATACTTGGCCTCAGCACTGGATCGCAAGACTGTGGGCTGGCGATTAGACGACCACGAGATGAGTGATGGTCCAAGGAACACACAGTACCCGGAGGTAGAGCGACGAGTGTCCGGACAACCAGCCCAGTCAGCATTCGAGTAGGCGACGATGTTGGTGGAGGGTGAAGCCTGCAAGGTGATGCCGAGGTCCATGTGACCAGGGATGTACCGGAGAATCCGCTGCACCAGAGACCAATGAACATCGCGAGGAGCATGATTGTGGAGACACACCTGCCGAACAACATACTGCAACTCGGGTCGAGTGAGTGTCAAGTACTGCAAGGCACCATAAATGGACCGGTAGAAAGAAGCATCCGGGGTGGGAGCACCATCAGTGGTGGAGAGGTTGGCCTTCGTGTCGACAGTCATAGCCGCGAGCTTGCAATTAAGCATGCTAGCGTGGTCAAGTAACTCATGAGCATACTTTTGTTTATGAAGGAAGAAGCCGTCCGCGCGTCTTACTACCTCGATGCCGAGGAAGTAGTGGAGGGGTCCCAAGTCCTTGATGGCGAACTCGACGCGAAGGCGCTCAGTGAGCCATCGAAGGTGGTCGGTGGTGCTGTTGGGGAACGTAGCATGCAATTTCAAAAAAATTCCTACGATCACACAAGATCTATCTAGGAGATGCATAGCAACGAGAGGGGGAGATGTTGGAAATATGCCCTAGAGGCAATAATAAAATGGTTATTATTGTATTTCCTTGTTCATGATAATTGTCTGTTGTTCATGCTATAATTGTATTAACTGGAAACCGTAATACATGTGTGAATACATAGACCACAACATGTCCCTAGTAAGCCTCTAGTTGACTAGCTCGTTGATCAATAGATGGTTATGGTTTCCTGACCATGGACATTGGATGTCATTGATAACGGGATCACATCATTAGGAGAATGATGTGATGGACAAGACCCAATCCTAAGCATAGCACAAGATCGCGTAGTTCGTTTGCTAGAGCTTTTCTAATGTCAAGTATCATTTCCTTAGACCATGAGATTGTGCAACTCCCGGATACCGTAGGAATGTTTTGGGTGTACCAAACGTCACAACGTAACTGGGTGGCTATAAAGGTGCACTACGGGTATCTCCGAAAGTGTCTGTTGGGTTGGCACGAATCGAGACTGGGAGTTGTCACTCCGTATGACGGAGAGGTATCTCTGGGCCCACTCGGTAATGCATCATCATAATGAGCTCAATGTGACCAAGTGTTTGGTCACGGGATCATGCATTACGGTACGAGTAAAGTCACTTGCCGGTAACGAGATTGAACAAGGTATTGGGATACCGATGATCGAATCTCGGGCAAGTAACGTACCGATTGACAAAGGGAATTGTATACGGGATTGATTGAATCCTCGACATCGTGGTTCATCCGATGAGATCATCGTGGAACATGTGGGAGCCAACATGGGTATCCAGATCCCGCTGTTGGTTATTGACCGGAGAGTCGTCGCGGTCATGTCTGCATGTCTCCCGAACCCGTAGGGTCTACACACTTAAGGTTTGGTGACGCTAGAGTTGTAGAGATATTAGTATGCGGTTAACCGAAAGTTGTTCGGAGTCCCGGATGAGATCCCGGACGTCACGAGGAGTTCCGGAATGGTCCGGAGGTAAAGATTTATATATGGGAAGTCCTATTTTGGCCACCGGAAAATGTTTGGGATTTTTCGGTATTGTACCGGGAAGGTTCTAGAAGGTTCCGAAGTGGGGCCCACCTGCATGGGGGGACCCACATGAACGTGGGTAGTGGGGGCAAGGCCCCACACCCCTGGTCAAGGCGCACCAAGATCCCACCTTAGAAGGAATAAGATCATATCCCGAAGGGATAAGATCAAGATCCCTAAAAAAGGGGGATAACAATCGGTGGGGAAGCGAAATGATGGGATTTCTTTTCCCCACCTTTGCCAACGCCCCAATGGACTTGGAGGGCAAGAAAGCAGCCCCCTCCACCCCTATATATAGTGGGGAGGCGCATGGGAGCAGCACCCCAAGCCCTGGCGCCTCCCTCCCTCCCGTGACACCTCTTCCTCCCCGCTTGCGCTTGGCGAAGCCCTGCCGGGATCCCGCTACTTCCACCACCACGCCGTCGTGCTGCTGGATCTCCATCAACTTCTCCTCCCCCCTTGCTCGATCAAGAAGGAGGAGACGTCCCCGCTCCGTACGTGTGTTGAACGCGGAGGTGCCGTCCCTTCGGCGCTAGGATCATCGGTGATTTGGATCACGACGAGTACGACTCCATCAACCCCGTTCTCTTGAACGCTTCCGCTCGTGATCTACAAGGGTATGTAGATGCACTCCTCCCCTCTCGTTGCTAGCATCTCCTAGATTGATCTTGGTGACACGTAGGAAAATTTTGAATTTCTGCTACGTTCCCCAACAGTGGTATCAGAGCCAGGTGTATGCGTAGATTCTATGCACGAGTAGAACACAAAGTAGTTGTGGGCGACGATTTGTTCAATTTGCTTACCGTTACTAGTCTTATCTTGATTCGGCGGCATTGTGGGATGAAGCGGCCCGGACCGACCTTACACGTACTCTTACATGAGACAGGTTCCACCGACTGACATGCACTTGATGCATAAGGTGGCTAGCGGGTGTCTGTCTCTCCCACTTTAGTCGGATCGGATTCGATGAAAAGTGTCCTTATGAAGGGTAAATAGCAATTGGCATATCACCGTTGTGGCTTTTGCGTAGGTAAGAAACGTTCTTGCTAGAAACCCATAGCAGCCACGTAAAACATGCAACAACAATTAGAGGACGTCTAACTTGTTTTTGCAGGGTATGCTATGTGATGTGATATGGCCAAAAGGATGTGATGAATGATATATATGATGTATGATATTGATCATGTTCTTGTAATAGGAATCACGACTTGCATGTCGATCAGTATGACAACCGGCAGGAGCCATAGGAGTTGTCTTAATTTATTGTATGACCTGCGTGTCAATGAAAAACTCCATGTAATTACTTTACTTTATTGCTAACCGTTAGCCATAGTAGTAGAAGTAATAGTTGGCGAGACAACTTCATGAAGACACGATGATGGAGATCATGATGATGGAGATCATGGTGTCATGCCGGTGACGAAGGTGATCATGTCGCGCCTCGAAGATGGAGATCAAAAGGCGCAAGATGATATTGGCCATATCATGTCACTTTATGATTTGCATGTGATGTTTGTCATGTTTACATCTTATTTGCTTAGAACGACGGTAGCATAAATAAGATGATCCCTCACTAAAATTTCAAGAGATGTGTTCCCCCTAACTGTGCACCGTTGCGAAGGTTCGTTGTTTCGAAGCACCACGTGATCATCGGGTGTGATAGATTCTAACGTTCGCATACAACGGGTGTTGACGAACCTAGCATGTACAGACATGGCCTCGGAACACAAGCAAAACACTTGGTTGACTTGACGAGCCTAGCATGTACAGACATGGCCTCGGAACACAACAGACCGAAAGGTCGAACATGAGTCGTATAGTAGATACGATCAACATGGAGATGTTCACCGATGATGACTAGTCCGTCTCACGTGATGATCGGACACGGCCTAGTCGATTCGGATCATGTATCACTTAGATGACTAGAGGGATGTCTATCTAAGTGGGAGTTCATTAAATAATCAGATGAACTTAATTATCATGAACATAGTCAAAAGGTCTTTGCAAATAATGTCGTAGCTTACGCTTTAGTTCTACTAAGATATGTTCCTAGAGAAAATTTAGTTGAAAGTTGATAGTAGCAATTATGCGGACTGGGTCCGTAAACTGAGGATTGTCCTCATTGCTGCACAGAAGGCTTATGTCCTTAATGCACCGCTCGGTGTGCTGAATCTCAAGCGTCGTCTGTAGATGTTACGAAACATCTGACATACATGTTTTGATGACTGCGTGATAGTTCAGTGTGTGATGCTAACGGCTTAAAATTGTGGCACGAAAGACGGTTTTGAAACATCGCAGAACATATGAGATGTTCCAAAGACTGAAATTGGGATTTCAGACTAATGCCCACGTCAAGAGGTATGAGACCTCTGACAAGTTTCTTAAGCCTGCAAACTAAGGGAGAAAAGCTCAATCGTTGAGCATGTGCTCAGATTGTCTGAGTACTACAATCACTTGAATCGAGTGGGAGTTAATCTTCCAGATGAGATAGTGATGGTTCTCCATAGTCACTGCCACCAAGCTATTAGAGCTTCGTGATGAACTATAACATATCAGGGATAGACATGATGATCCTTGAGCAACTCGCGATGTTTGACACCGCAAAAGTAGAAATCAAGAAGGAGCATCAATTGTCGATGGTTAGTAAAACCACTAGTTTCTAGAAGGGCAAGGGCAAGAAGGGATACTTCATGAAACGACAAATCAGTTGTTGCTCTAGTGAAGAAACCCAAGGTTGAACCCAAACCCGAGACTAAGTGCTTCTGAAATGAGGGGAACGGTCACTGAAGCAGAACTACCCTAGATACTTCATAGATGAGAAGGCTGGCAAGGTCGACAGAAGTATATTGGATATACATTATATTAATGTGTACTTTACTAGTACTCCTAGTAGCACCAGGGTATTAGATACCGGTTCGGTTGCTAAGTGTTAGTAACTCGAAATAAAAGCTGCGGAATAAACGGAGACTAGCTAAAGGTGAGATGACGATATGTGTTGGAAGTGTTTCCAAGTTTGATGTGATCAAGCATCGCATGCTCCCTCTACCATCGAGATTGGGGTTAAACCTGAATAATTATTATTTGGTGTTTGCATTGAGCATAGACATGATTGGATTATGTTTATCGCAATACGGTTATTCATTAAAGGAGAATAATGGTAACTCTGTCTATTTGAATAATACCTTCAATGGTCTTGCACCTAAAATGAATGGTTTATTGAATCTCGATCGTAGTGATACACATGTTCATGCCAAAAGATATAAGATAGTAATGATAGTACCACATACTTGTGGCACTGCCACTTGAGTCATATTGGTATAAAACGCATGAAGAAGCTCCATGTTGATGGATCTTTGGACTCACTCGTTTTTGAAAAGATTGAGACATGCGAACCATGTCTATTAGTATATATGCATGAAGAAAGTCCATACAGATGGATCATTTGGACTCACTTGATTTTGAATCACTTGAGACATGCAAATCATACCACATGGGAAAGATGACTGAAAGGCCTCGTTTTCAGTAAGATGGAACAAGAGAGCAACTTGTTGGAAGTAATACATTTGATGTTTGCAGTCTAATGAGTGCTGAGGCACGCAGTGGATATCGTTATGTTCTTACTTCACAGATGATTTGAGTAGATGCTGAGAATATTTACTTGATGAAACACAAGTCTGAATTATTGAAAGGTTCAAGTAATTTCAGAGTGAAGTTGAAGATCGTCGTGACAAGAGGATAAAATGTCTGTGATATGATCATAGAGATGAATATCTGAGTTACGAGTTTGGCACACAATTAACAAATTGTGGAAATTGTTTCACGACTAATACCGCCTGGAACACCATATTGTGATGGTGTGTCCAAACATCATAACTGCACCCTATTGGATATGGTGCATACCATGTTGTCTCTTATCAAATTACAACTATCGTTTATGGGTTAGGCATTAGAGACAACCGCATTCACTTTAAATAGGGCACCACGCAATTCCATTGAGACGACACCGTATGAACTATGGTTTAGAGAAACCTAAGCTGTCGTTTCTTAAAAGTTTGGGGCTGCGACGCTTATGTGAAAAAGTTTCAGGCTGATAAGCTCGAACCCAAAGCGGATAAATGCATCTTCATAGAATACCCAAAACAGTTGGGTATACCTCCTATTTCAGATCTGGAAACAAAAGTGATTGTTTCTAGAAACGGGTCCTTTCTCGAGGAAAAGTTTCTCTCGAAAGAATTGAGTGGGAGGATGGTGGAGACTTGATGAGGTCATTGAACCGTCACTTCAACTAATGTGTAGCAGGGCACAGGAAGTTGTTCCTGTGGCACCTACACCAATTGAAGTGGAAGCTTATGATAGTGATCATGAAACTTCAGATCAAGTCACTACCAAACCTCATAGGACGACAAGGATGCGTACTACTTTAGAGTGGTACGTAATCCTGTCTTAGAAGTCATGTTGCTAGACAACAATGAACCTACGAGCTATGGAGAAGCGATGGTGGGCTCGGATTCCGACGAATGGCTCGAGGCCATAAAATCCGAGAGGATCCATGTATGAAAACAAAGTATAGACTTTGAAAGAACTACTTGATGGTCGTAAGGCTGTTGGGTACAGATGGATTTTAAAGGGAAGACAGACAATGATGGTAAGTGTCACCATTAAGAAAGCTCGACTTGTCGTTAAGATGTTTTCCGGCAAGTTCAAGGAGTTGACTGCGATGAGACTTTCTCACTCGTAGTGATGCTAAGAGTCTGTTAGAATTATATTAGAAGTTACTGCATTATTTATGAAATCTTGCAGATAGGATGTCAAAACATTGTTTCCTCGATGATTTTCTTGAGGAAAGGTTGTATGTGATACAACCAGAAGGTTTTGTCAATCCTGAAAGATGCTAACAAGTATGCAAAGCTCCAGCAATCCTTCTAAGGATTGGAGTAAGCATCTCGGAGTTGGAATGAACGCTTTGATGAGATGATCAAAGATTTTGAGTTTATACAAAGTTCATGAGAAACTTGTATTTCCAAAGAAGTGAGTGGGAGCACTATAGAATTTTTGATGAGTATATGTTGTTAACATATTGTTGATCAGAAATGATGTAGAATTTCTGGAAAGCATCCAGGGTTATTTGAAAAGTGTTTTTAATGGAAAACCTGGATTAAGCTACTTGAACATTGAGCATCAAGATCTATAAGGATAGATAAAAAATGCTTAATAGTACTTTCAAATGAATACATACCGTGACAAGATTTTGAAGGAGTTCAAAATAGATCAGCAAAGAAGGAGTTCTTGGCTGTGTTACAAGGTGTGAGTATTGAGTAAGACTCAAGACCTGACCACGGCAGAAGAAAGAGAAAGGACGAAGGTCGTCCCCTATGCTTTAGACGTAGGCTCTACAATATGCTATGCTGTGTACCGCACCTGAAGTGTGCCTTGCCATGAGTTAGTCAAGGGGTACAATAGTGATCTAGGAAGGGATCACATGACAGCGGTCGAACTTATCCTTAGTATCTAGTGGACTAAGGAATTTTCTCGATTATGGAGGTGGAAAGGGGGTTCGTCGTAAAGGGTTACGTCGATGCAAACTTTGACACTAATCCGGATGACTCTGAGTAGTGAACCGGATTCGTATAGTAGAGCAGTTATTTGGAATAGCTCCAAGTAGCGCGTGGTAGCTGCATCTACAAGATGACATAGAGATTTGTAAAGCACACACGGATCTGAATGTTGCAGACCCGTTGACTAAAACCTCTCTCGTAAGCATATATAACATGATCAAACCCTAGAACTCATTGAGTGTTAATCACATGGTGATGTGAACTAGATTATTGACTCTAGTAAACTCTTGGGTATTAGTCACATGGCGATGTGAACTTTGAGTGTTAATCACATGGTGATGTGAACTAGATTATTGACTCTAGTGCAAGTGGGAGACTGTTGGAATATGCCCTAGAGGCAATAATAAAATGGTTATTATTGTATTTCCTTGTTCATGATAATTGTCGGTTGTTCATGCTATAATTGTATTAACTGGAAACCGTAATACATGTGTGAATACATAGACCACAACATGTCCCTAGTAAGCCTCTAGTTGACTAGCTCGTTGATCAATAGATGGTTATGGTTTCCTGACCATGGACATTGGATGTCATTGATAACGGGATCACATCATTAGGAGAGTGATGTGATGGACAAGACCCAATCCTAAGCATAGCACAAGATCGTGTAGTTCGTTTGCTAGAGCTTTTCTAATGTCAAGTATCATTTCCTTAGACCATGAGATTGTGCAACTCCCGGATACCGTAGGAATGCTTTGGGTGTACCAAACGTCACAACGTAACTGGGTGGCTATAAAGGTGCACTACGGGTATCTCCGAAAGTGTCTGTTGGGTTGGCATGAATCGAGACTGGGATTTGTCACTTCGTATGACGGAGAGGTATCTCTGGGCCCACTCGGTAATGCATCATCATAATGAGCTCAATGTGACCAAGTGTTTGGTCACGGGATCATGCATTACGGTACGAGTAAAGTGACTTGCCGGTAACGAGATTGAACAAGGTATTGGGATACCGACGATCGAATCTCGGGCAAGTAACGTACCGATTGACAAAGGGAATTGTATACGAGATTGATTGAATCCTCGACATCGTGGTTCATCCGATGAGATCATCGTGGAACATGTGGGAGCCAACATGGGTATCCAGATCCCGCTGTTGGTTATTGACTGGAGAGTCGTCTCGGTCATGTCTGCATGTCTCCCGAACCCGTAGGGTCTACACACTTAAGGTTCGGTGACGCTAGAGTTGTAGAGATATTAGTATGCGGTTAACCGAAAGTTGTTCGGAGTCCCGGATGAGATCCCGGACGTCACGAGGAGTTCCGGAATGGTCCGGAGGTAAAGATTTATATATGGGAAGTCCTATTTTGGCCACCGGAAAATGTTCGGGATTTTTCGGTATTGTACCGGGAAGGTTCTAGAAGGTTCCGAAGTGGGGCCCACCTGCATGGGGGGACCCACATGAACGTGGGTAGTGGGGGCAAGGCCCCACACCCCTGGTCAAGGCGCACCAAGATCCCACCTTAGAAGGAATAAGATCATATCCCGAAGGGATAAGATCAAGATCCCTAAAAAAGGGGGATAACAATCGGTGGGGAAGCGAAATGATGGGATTTCTTTTCCCCACCTTTGCCAACGCCCCAATGGACTTGGAGGGCAAGAAAGCAGCCCCCTCCACCACTATATATAGTGGGGAGGCGCATGGGAGCAGCACCCCAAGCCCTGGCGCCTCCCTCCCTCCCGTGACACCTCTTCCTCCCCGCTTGCGCTTGGCGAAGCCCTGCCGGGATCCCGCTACTTCCACCACCACGCCGTCGTGCTGCTGGATCTCCATCAACTTCTCCTCCCCCCTTGCTCGATCAAGAAGGAGGAGACGTCCCCGCTCCGTACGTGTGTTGAACGCGGAGGTGCCATCCGTTCGGCCCTAGGATCATCGGTGATTTGGATCACGACGAGTACGACTCCATCAACCCCGTTCTCTTGAACGCTTCCGCTCGCGATCTACAAGGGTATGTAGATGCACTCCTCCCCTCTTGTTGCTAGCATCTCCTAGATTGATCTTGGTGACACGTAGGAAAATTTTGAATTTCTGCTACGTTGCCCAACAGGAGAGTGTGTCCACGTACCCTCGTAGACCGAAAGCGGAAGCGTTAGGTTAACGCGGTTGATGCAGTCGAACGTTTTCACGATCCAACCGATCTAGTGCCGAACGTACGACACCTCCGAGTTCAGCACACGTTCAGCTCGATGACGTCCCTCGAACTCTTGAACCAGCAGAGGGTCGAGGGAGAGTTTCTTCAGCACGACGGCTGGTGATAGTGATGGTGATGTGATCCGCGCAGGGCTTCACCTAAGCACTACGACGCTATGACCGGAGGAGTAAACTGTGAAGGGAGGCACCGCACACGGCTAACAGAACAATTGATGTGCCATGGGGTGCCCCCTGCCCCTGTATATAAAGGAGGGGAGGAGGAGGCGGCCGGCCAAGAGAGGCGCGCCATGGGGGGGAGTCCTACTATGACTCCACTCCTAGTAGAATTCGCCCCCCCTTTTTCCTTTCTTCATCGAAGGGGAAAAGAAAGGAGTGGGAGAGGGAGATGGAAAGAGGGAAAGGGGGGCGCCGCCCCCTCCCCTAGTCATTCGGACTCCCATGGGGGGGGGGGGGGGTCGCTCGGCCACCCCTTGTGGGCTGTCCCCTCTCTCTCCCGTGGCCCATGAGGCCCATGACTAACCCCTCGGTACTCCGGTAAAATACCCGAACCACTCAAAACCATTCCGATGTCCGAATACCACCTTCCAATATATCAATCTTTACCTCTCGACTATTTCAATACTCCTCGTCATGTTCGTGATCTCATATGGGACTTCGAACAAACTTCGGTCACCAAAACACATAACTCATAATACAAATCGTCATCGAACGTTAAGCGTGCGGACCCTAGGTGTTGGGGATATACCCCGCGGTATGACCCGGCCGGGAGTATGACCCGGTCGGGCTTGACGCTTCATCGTAACCTGCCGGAAGATTGGCAACTCATGAGCCTGGCGACTTAATGATGGCCCCGACGGCGGGTCAGACGGATGACAAGGGCCCAAGGCCCAGTAGGCCGGGACGTGTTATTATGGGCCGTCTTAAGACGGAAGGCATGAGGAATATTTCCTTTACGAGGAAGCAAGACCCGTACTTGTATCCGACTTGTAATAGAGAATAAGTTAGTTCTAATCCTACTAGGACTCTACATGTAAAGCCGCCTCTCCAACTTATATAAGGAGGGGCAGGACACCCCAAAGAGGGACAAGCAACAAGAAACAATCTCTAGGGCTAGACACAAAGAGCCGGCTTACCGGCGACTCTCTCATGAGCATAATGAGACCTAGCCACAAACAACATGTAGGGCTATTACCGGATGATGTTTCCCGGGGCCCGAAGCTGTCTAAATCCTTGTCTTGTGTTGCGTCTCTCGATTCGATCCAACCCCTCTCAAGCTACCACATAGATGCGCTGGCCTCGCGACTAAGTCCTGACACTAAGGACATCTGCCGTGACAATTCCACGACAGTTGGCGCCCACCGTGGGGCCTGCGCACGGTGGTGTTGAGTTCTTGAAGGGATCTCTTTCAGGGATCGAGAAATTACAACCTGCCGGATCAGTAAGAGCCGGCGTGGAAGAATTCACGTCAACTACGAAGTTCATCAGTCAAGATTGAAGAAATTTTCAGCAGCGGCGTATACAAGATTGAGCATAAAAGTTTAGGGTTGCGTGTGTGCTGCACGCTGTTTTTTCTGTCGCAGTGACGATGGAAGCTTCCGTAGCAAATTCAACATATGCCCTGTGGCTCGTGTTCTGATCGAAACACGCAAATCCGATCTGCCAAGGGATACAGAGACAAGACTCGAGTTGATCTGATCTTATTACTACTGCTCCTACTTCCTATGGTAAAGCGTCGACCATTGCTGTATATTTGTACTCCATACATAATCTGTTGCCGGATCAAGTACCGAGACAGACAACGATCTGCTGATGCTATTTTCTGGCACGAAGACTAAATCAAATCGCAGCGGTCATCCAGTCCTAATTACGTCATGAGACGGCTCAAACAATAAGTTCATCAATTGTAATGGCCACTGAGTAAAGTTACCAAGTGGGAGTACAAAGTTGGATCAGAGAAAAGAAGCACTTCGAGTTGGATCGTAACTTGGCTACCAAATCCGACTGCTAGTCCTCCAATCTTCAGGAGAAGAGCAGGGCTACATATAGACCATGTTCGGTCTGAGTTCCAAAAAAAAAGGGACGCTGTACGCGCTGCCGCGGAGCATCTACGTATGTACGATAGCAGTCAAGTCGCAAGCAGCATCCATGTTCTCTAGCGCCAGCTGGCTCCATGCGCGGAAGTCATGAAATCCCACATGGATTTGTCCCTACGCAAAGGAATCAAGTGATTGAGAGAAAACTACGCAATCATGTACATATACACAGTACATCCAATCCAACCTCCACCGAAGATGCATGGATACGAGGTTAAAACCAAATCAGTTACAACGCTGCTTACACGACGGGAAGTGGACCAGGCTACAGGATTTGGTCTCCGCCTCGGTCTTTGCCGGCGCTTCTCCGGGCAGCCCCGACTGTATGGTCTTTTCAACGAGTTGCCTCGCCCTGCGCGTGAGTCGCCCACGCCTTTCTTTCTTACGGCCTCTACTGCAAGCCGGCCTCGGCCGGCCGCTGCTGTCCGCCTTCGAGACCTCCGTCTCCGCCCGCCTCGGCCGTAGTGGGGCCGAGCTGCCGCCTATTGTCGCCTCTGCTAAGGCCCGTGGCCTCGCCTCGCTCTCCGCCCGCAGTGGCCCTGCCTGCGCCCCGCCGCGGCCGGCTCCGCGTCGCCGCTGGGATCTCCGCCTTTGCTGAGGCTTCCGAGCGGCCGCGCCCCCACCGCGAGTCACCCTTGCCAGCGCGGCCCGGCCTCCGTGCGCCCCTTCAAGTCGCCTCCGCCGGCTCAGTCGCCGGCCTTTACTGCGAGCCACCGTCGCGCTGGCCTCTCCTCGTGAGAGGCCTCGCCTCGAGCTGGCTCTGCTGCTTCCCTGTACCACTGTTTCCTGAAAAGTCAAAGCAGTCAGGTGTTTAAAAAAAAGAAAAAGAAAAGGAGGGGGCCTTTTAGAGCTCATAAGAGAAAGACAAACAATGGCTGATCATCAGATTTCTCTGTTTGCATCGGATGGGCTGTACATCACGAGGATATGTACGGATGCTAAAGGCGGATCTTCTGGGGTCTGAACAAATCAGCTTAATCTACATCAACCTGCCGGAGCCCCGTTGAGCCGCCCTTGCCGCTTTGAGCCGCCGGAACTATATCGAGTCGCTGGTCTGCCTGAGCCACCTCTGTCGCGATAAACGAATCATCCGTCGTCCAAACAAATCAGGTGATATCCATCCAAGTTAGTTTTATTAGCACATGTTATTTTTGTCAAAGAACAAGTTTATCTTTGCCTTGGTCTGCAATATTCTTTATGCAGGGCAATTATTTATGACAAAAAGTGATATTATACCGCGGAGATGGAGGCACCCCAACATCTTTTGGCACAGGTGGCCGTCGTTACTCAACGGACTCCCGCACCGGCTTACAACGCCGTGGCCGTCTCTCGCGACCACGCCGGCTTACAACAAGGAGGACAACTTGCCCGTCCGCACCGGTTTACAACGGCCACGGCCAGTTCATCTGTCTGTGCCGCCTCAGATGTTGCGGTCGTCTTTACCGTCCGTCTCTCGCGGCCTGGTCTACATCAACACACCGGGCCGCACCTGTCTGCATGAGCTGTTTATTGGGTATGAGCAAGTCACTGCTTGGGTAGCCCGGTTTTCCTCCAAGAAATTGGAGGCAAGTTATCATGTCTTATCAGCCGCCGTCTGCACTGGATGGCTCAATGGGTAGGTGCACAAGTCGCCGCCACTACGGTTTGGTTAACTTCAAACAGCCAGTTGGAAGGAACCATTGGCCGAGTTGCTGACACGGCTCATACAGGATCATTTATAACCCGCCGCAGTCACCTCAACCTTCTGTGGATTCACATCGCGCTATCAACACCAATGATATACACCTTATGCTATGGTCAATATGGAGAATCTCAAAGCCAACTTCTCGAGTCGTCTTGAGACTCGGGGGCTACAATGATATGACTCAGCAGCATTGGTCGGTTTCAATGCATTCAAGAGCTCCGGGTCATTGGAGGGAAAAAATAACCCGGTCCCGGAGGCTACCGCCATATTGGTAAAAAGTTTAAAGGCCGTCAGAAAATTTCCGGCTTAAAAAGAAGGATTCCGGTTTAGATCCGGCTCAAGAGACTTGACATCTCCCACAAAGCACTGAAGCTCTTAAATATCCGGTTTAAAATCCGGTTCAAGGGAAATTTATCTGCCACAAAGTTTTGAAGCTCTCAAATCCGGTTCAAGGTAAATTTGTTTATCACAAAGCTTTGAAACTCTCAATATCCGGTTTTTCCGGTTCAAAAAGAATTTATCTCTCGCAAAAGTTCGAGTTCTCAGGAAAAATTAAAGGGACCAAAAAGAGTCTGTTACAAAGCACAACCCAAACATAGGTACCCTGCTTTAATGACCATTCGGAGCTGATCGTATTCGAATTTAGCTTAACCCTTTAGGTGTGACCCTGATCGTATTCGAATCAGAGTCGTTAAATATTCTCATGATCACTAGGGGGCTTCCTGTTCAAACATAGGTCGTATTCGAACCAAAGAGAACATAGATGTCGGTACCCTCTTGATCGGCACACTGCCGAGCTCACTAGGGGGCTTCTTGATCGTATTTGAATCATAGATCAACCCCTTTTGGGAACCGACGTGGATCGTATTCGAATCAGCGTCGTTAAACAACTCTCAAGGTCATTTGGGGGCTTCCTGTTCAAACATAGGTCGTATTCGAACCAACGAGAACATAACTGTCGGTACCCTCTTGATCGGCAACGCCAAAGCCATTGGGGGCTATATGATCGTATTCGAATCTTAGCTTAACCCCTTTGGGACGGTTTTCCGATCGTATTCGAATCAGAAGCCTCAATTTTTTTGAAGTCTCTTTTTGCAAACAATTTTTGGATTTTATTTGAAGCTCTTTTGATCATATCTAAAGTGTATATGAGTGGTTGCTATTTAACCCGGTTTGACTTTGGATGATAAGTCGCCATCATATGACAATCATAAACATTTGGAAGTCATGATTTCTAAAGATTGGGTTATCACCCTTACTGCACAGGTCACATAAACCAGCAGTGAAAATTCAATATCACAGGTATAATATTATTATTATAGTTATGTTTCAAAGTTATGATTCATAACAGGCTTATCTATGACTCCTTGTTACACATCAATGGTTATATGTGAGATATTATGACCCGCCCTGCGGTAAACCGCCAAGGGATCTTGTGATCTAATTATGTGCAGGATAAGACTACATTTGGGTGGTTACCCGCTCTGGTTTTTGACGTTAAGTCGCCAGGGCGTATGTTGTTTAAACATTGAAGGATTTACAGAGCTATGACTTACATAAATGATTAAATTCAAGCCCATCATCATAGATTGAAATTGGTGTCTCAAAAGGGTTATCAATTCTTGATTTTCTCAAAGGCTATAAGCCGCCGGGTTGTACAAATTCCGGCTTACAATGGAGGCGTATTAAATCGCCATCGGCCAAGAGCCGCCGGGTATTTAAACTCCGGATTGACTTATCAACAGATGAGGTATTCAAAGTCGCTTTGGCGCAATGGCTATTATTTTATCAATGGATATGATTTATTCTATAATAGAAAGAATAGTCCCGAGTCGCTGCAGGCTTACGACCCGGCACTTGGGGGCTACATTATTTAAATTGAGATCACATCAAATATGCAAGTCCCATGTCACTGCCAGCATGCACCATGGCACTTGGGGGCTAATGTCAAGACATTTTTTTCTCAACTTATTGAAGACCCGACTCATCACATTGTAATGAGCCGGCACTTGGGGGCTACCAATTGCTCCTATCGAAAATTCAAGGTACACAAGCCTTAATCTATTATATTGAAAGATCCACTACTCAGTTGGTAGAGTACAAAGCTCTTAACCTTGTGGACGTGGGTTCAAGCCCCATGGTGGAGATTACATCATATCTTGTTATTATCAATGAATCATATACAAAGTCCCAGCTCGGTAATATCTTACTAACCCAGCCCTTGGGGGCTACACGTTGCTAGTCAAGTTTACATGATCATATTTACAAAATCCCTGCTCATTATTATATAATGACCCGGCCCTTAGGGGCTACACTGGTTGAAGTTTTTATGAGCATAAGGCAATTACAAGTCCCAGGTTGCTGCACGCATGACAACCCGGCATTTGGGGGCTACATATGTGGAATATTCAGTTTATGACTAATGATTGAGATGAATAACCCGGTTTTCTTCAAGGTTGCAACACTTATATTGAAGCAAGTCTTAAGTTATCACTATGTTCTCCTCTTAAGACTTGGGGGCTACATGTGATATGCATATAAGGGAGAAAAAATCTTTAAATTCTCAGTTTGGAGCAGACCAGATTGACCCGTGTTTGCAACAAGCATGACCCGGTGTCACCAATAATAATGACCCGGCGTCGGAAACAGTTATGACCCGGTGTTATCAATATTTACAAGACGGTAATTTTGGCAATTATAACTAGCCAGCCTCTACATCTTTAAACTTGCGGATCACCAGATGAATCTTGAGTCTAAGATGTTTATTAAGCCGGAGTTTTGGAAACCGACTCAAATGGATTATTTCTTATAATATTTCTCTACAAGAGCCAATGTCAGCAAATTGGTTATGAAGCTGGCCTATTGACCTGGATTTTTTAGAAGAAGTGCCTGGATTTTTTGCATTGGCAAGGTTTGGACATATCTACATTTGCTATAAGATCTTGAGTATGCATCCAGGAGGAAATGACAAGGACTTAAAGATGATCAGGTGCCGGTTCAGGAAAATATTTAACCCGGTGCACAACCTATCAAGTTTGTTCTTGTGTTTATTTTACAGGATCAGATTAACATGGATAAATCCAAATTAAACTGGGGGCTAATGTCGGGGATATAACCCGCGGTATGACCCGGCCGGGAGTATGACCCGGCCGGACTTGACGCTTCATCGTAACCCGCCGGAAGATTGGCAACTCATGAGCCTGGCGACTTAATGATGGCCCCGACAGCGGGTCAGACGGATGACAAGGGCCCAAGGCCCAGTAGGCGGGGACGTGTTATTATGGGCCGGCTTAAGACGGAAGGCATGAGGAATATTTCCTTTACGAGGAAGCAAGACCCATACTTGTATCCGACTTGTAATAGAGAATAAGTTAGTTCTAATCCTACTAGGACTCTACATGTAAAGCCGCCTCTCCAACTTATATAAGGAGGGGCAGGGCACCCCAAAGAGGGACAAGCAACAAGAAACAATCTCTAGGGCTAGACACAAAGAGCCGGCTTACCGGCGACTCTCTCATGAGCATAATGAGACCTAGCCACAAACAGCATGTAGGGCTATTACCGGATGATGTTTCCCGGGGACCGAAGCTGTCTAAATCCTTGTCTTGTGTTGCGTCTCTTGATTCCACCCAACCCCTCTCAAGCGACCACATAGATGCGCTGGCCTCGCGACTAAGTCCTGACACTAAGGACATCTGCCGTGACAATTCCACGACACTACGGGTTCGGGAACTATGTAGACATGACCGAGACACATCTCCGATCAATAACCAACAGCGGAACCTGGATGCTTATATTGGTTACTACATATTCTTCAAAGATCTTTATCCGTCAAACCGCAATAACAACATACGTTATTCCCTTTGTCATCGGTATGTTACTTACCCGAGATTCGATCGTCGGTATCATCATACCTAGCTCAATCTTGTTACCGGCAAGTCTCTTTACTCGTTCCATAATGCATCATCCCATAACTAACTCATTAGTCACATTGCTTGCAAGGCTTATAGTGATGTGCATTACCGAGAGGGCCCAGAGATACATCTCCCATACTGAAGAAACAAATGAAAAAAGAATGAAAGAAGAAAAAAAATAAAAAAACTGAATAAAACCGAATAAAATAAAAGAAAATGGAGAAACTAAAAAAAAGAAAACCTGTGAGAAACCAATTCTTTTCCTTCTAATATGTTCTGCCCAAGTAGTTTAATATGAATTAGATGTTGTCCTAGTGATTATTAGTGCGATAAAGCAATCTGGAGGTTAGTGTAACAAAAAGCAACCTAGGGGTTCCAGGCTCGCCACCTCCAGCCTCGGCCTTACAGCCCTTAGGCCGCCACACTTCATCAAGAATATAAAAAGGTTGATGAGCGCTTTTTCAGGAGCTTCACAACGATGTGGCACGCTCACAGCCACCTGCCCTGTGTCGCGCTCTGGGTATTCCCTTCGGATTTTTTTCCGCACGCGTTTTCGGCTTTTTAAAAGGTTTTTTTCTGTGTTTTCTACGTTTTGGTTTTTCAACGGTCTTCCTTAGATTTTGCGCGAAAAACGTGTTTTTTTACTTGCGCGAGAGGCACGGTTTTGCTTCCGCGAAAGGTAGAATTTGCTTTTGAGAGAGGCACAACCATGCCTCTCGGAAATGGAAAAAAACACTTTTTCTTTTTTTTGTTCTTCCGCGAGAGGCGCGGTTTTGCTTTCGCGAGAGGCACGCCCGTGCCTCTTAGAAATGAATAAAAACATGTTTTCTGTTTTTTTTCTTTCGTCAGAGGCACAGTTTTGCTTCCGCGAGAGGCACGGTTTTGCTTCGCGACTCTCGGAAACGGGAAAAAACATGTTTTCTGTATTTTTGCTTCCGCGATAGGCGCGGTTTTGTTTTCGCGAGAGGCATGGTTATGATTTCGCGAGAGGCGCGGACGTGCCTCTTTTGGAAAGGAAAAAAACCATGCTCCCAGTTCGGCTTGTTCATCCGGTTTTTTTTAATGAAAAAAGTTGTTAAAACCTATCAACATGGGATCTAGTTTTGAAGATCTGGCCGCGAGGAGTCAACGGTGAAAAATGGTTTGAGCTTTGAACACACGGTTTAAGAGATAAAACATTTTGAATAAACACATGTATGAAAAAAAGAAACACTCTCAGGTTGCGACAAGTGGCGCACACGCAATGCATCACTTGTCACAATCTGGAAAGATGGGAGTGATCTTTGTGAGAAGTACTTCTCAATTAGTGATTTCGTAAAAATAATGCCTCAAAAGAAATCAAGAACACCAAAAAGGAAAATCCTATTTGCCGCATTCTGCTGCAGATTGTCGTTGATTCGCACATAGGGAGCAATCAGCAATCGACATGGGCCGGCCCAATTATCTTTAAAGAACGGGCTACAGTATGTGCCGGTTTTAGCTACATTCTAGGAGGTTCCAGTTGGATTTTCCTTTCACTAGGAACCTTCTAGATGGTAAGGGAAGGTTCCTGAACCGGTTTTATGTCTTTTTCTGTTTCTTTTTCATTTTTTCTTTTCTATTATTTTTTCTTTTTCTTTCCTTTTTCGCTTTTTATTTTCTTTGTTGTTTTCCTTTCCTTCCTTTTTTAATTTAAATTTTACTTTTATTTTTCAACAAATCTTCAGAAATTTTGAAAAAGTTTGCATTTTTTAAAATCATTTTCTAAAAAGTTCCTGTTTTCAAATTTTGTTCACAAACTCCAAAAAAGTTAGAATTTAAATATTTATTTTATACTTTACAAGAAATGTTCGAAAATTCCAAAAAATAGAATTTCTAATTTAAAAATGTCAGCATTTTAATTTTTGTTCACAAATTCGGAAAATATTGGGAAGTTCAAAAGATGTACCCACTTTCAAAATTTGTTTGCAAATTCAAAAATGTTCAAGTTTTCAAAAAAGATTCAAAATAACAAAAAAATTCCAGGGATCTCAACAAATGTTCGCCTTTGAATTTTTGTTCACAAATTTAAATTTTTTTCCGGAATTTCACTTTCCAAATATGTGCACGAATAAAAAAAAGCCATGTTTTCAGAATAAAAAATCTTTCTGTACAAAATCATGAGCAAAATGACCTTCTAGGTGTTAGCTTACTGGTCAACAAAGCTAGTGTTTGCTTTGAGACAATTATATAAATAATAGAACATTCGACATGGTACACAACTGTAGTATGAAGACAACATTAGGATAGAGAAATACACTACAAATTTAGACGAAGAGAAAATAAATTAACAACCTTTCAGAGAGCAAAACAAAATATTGGTTATCATCACCTTGTAGTACATTTGCCAAGCCTTGTAGTGCATTTGCCAATAGTCACCTCTCTGCATCAATAATAGAAATTGTACCTTAGTCCGCCTACTAGAAAATTGAGATATTACTTTTGAAGTTAATTGATATGTTAAATTCTGCAATAGCTTCGGTCAACAGGTAATTTTACTGGGCATGATAGTGCTTGTTAAAAAAACTGCTACAACAAACTGCAACATTCCATTAGATTTAGTGTCGGTTCATTATACTAGTGTTAATCTCAATCTGGTCATTTCTGGTGCCAAGGAATCTAGATCAGTCCATGAAAGTTTGATAATTATGTGACTTGACCGACGCCGGGTCGAGGGCTAGGTGCTGAGCCTCGGGGGCCTTCGCAATCGGATCATCGCCAGGGATTGGCATGGGCAACTATCGATTCATTATATTGGTAGTAATCTCGACGGGCTATAGCGCGTAGCTGGAACACCGGATGGGATTCACATGAGGCTTTTTACCGGGGTCCATGCCCTTACAGTGGACGCAAAACTCGAGAGAAGTCCATATTACAACCTTGAACAACCACTAAAGTCCAAAACAAAACCATGAACTATAAAACCGTCTAGTTTACAAGCCTCAACTTTCAAAACCGCACGAAAAACAACCCTCGAGTGGTTTTTGACGGTTTTTACTTGTTTTGACTAGTCAACATCCAAGTCAGCGACCAGTCATCCGCCACATCATCATGTCCCATAGAACCCCCACTCTAGATTCTCACTCATCTCTCCCTCCCGCACCACATAAACATCATCACAATGGTAGGGTTTGTTTGTTGTCCGTGGAACTTCCCGGATTCCAACTAACACATCGATGAAACATTCCGTGAAACACACTGCAAGCCAAAATAAGTTCCAATACAATATAGTAAGAAGTACAGTTTCGTGCTTACACCACAATCCACAAAAGAAGGGAAAATTCTCTGAATTCCTCTCATGTGGCAACGTCATCTTTATTGATCATCTCTTCCCATGTCACTCTGAGATCATCTTCAGTGTCAGATCGATCAGCCTCTTCGTTTGCATACACACAATATGGTTGGCATGGAATTCATCTCTTCC
Source organism: Aegilops tauschii subsp. strangulata (assembly GCF_002575655.3). NCBI lineage: Eukaryota > Viridiplantae > Streptophyta > Magnoliopsida > Poales > Poaceae > Aegilops > Aegilops tauschii. The sequence goes on along the minus strand of NC_053041.3, from coordinate 645,745,921 downwards.
CGGCATCACTTCAACTAGAAGTTGGCGCCCCTCATGTGCAGCCATTTGTGTGCTTGTTTTTCCTCAAAGGGAATACATTCACATTTCATGTCATGATAATTAGTGATTCACATATACCATAACAGAAAACCAATGGACATAATTAGTTTTTCAGGTGAGTCTATGTATAGAGTTGTGACTGCCTGAGCACGAAGGCATAGCGAAGCCCAGAAAAGCTTCTGTCTAGGGAAAGTCCCACAACCCATCATATTTATCACCATGGTGAATTGAATGACTAAACAATTGATGTTCATACTCTTATATTCTTATTTAGTGCAACTAAACATCACAAACCACAAGGTTAACTGGAATATTATAATCTAGCTCTCGGTAAAACATAAATGGTCATTAGCTCGTGCTAAAGTTAGGTTGTCGATTAGCATCAAGAAGAATAAAAGTAAGGTAGTTTCATTTCTGATGAAGTCAAATACACACTAAAAAATAGGAAACAAAATATGCTTGGTTATGCCGTTGATTTCATGAAACAATGGTCAAGAAACTCCATGCAAAGTTGACACATTAGGTACCATATATAACGGAGCAAAATGTGGATAAACATGTCCTCGCAGCACCATTGACTAAATCATTTCTCTTGGATCCTATCTTTATTAATCCAGGTTATATAACTTGCTAAGCACCTTATGTATATTGAACCATTCAGAAAAGACATGCCTTTAAACAAGAAAAAAAGAGGAGAGTTAATTGTTGTCTACTTAGACTAGTGTTTCAACTTTTCCTTTAGAGTGTGTACAGCAAGAATAATTGGTTGCTACCATTCCACTATGAACCATATCTATTCGTCAGATGGTGCACTACAGGAAAACATGGCAATTGTCTAAATTATGTGGTCAATTATTATTGAGGCATGTAGATACTGTGCTAAGTTATGAAAGTGGGAAGAATAGGAAAACATACAAAAAATGTCAACACGCGATATATATAAAAATGGCCTTATGTTCACCCCCTTCATTTTTATGAGCTTTTAGACAATCCAATTTCATGTGAGGTTGCTTCCATGTTGACTGCATTTTTTTCAATTGCTTAAAGGAGATATCCTTTCACTTTCTAGGTAAAATCAAGCACATAATTTATCACGTGAACACATTTTCCCAATTCTCTCTAGTAATAATCTCAGGTAACCTATGCTTAGAGTATATACTTGCTCCATGTTCAAAACTGACCCAAAAAAAATTTAGGCATGTCCATGAAGAGACTAAGTTGTTTTTGTACAATAATAAGTGTGAAACAATAGATCCTCTAATAGACATTTGTTCAACTCTAAATAAAACAAATTCTTTTTGTACAAAATCATGAGCAACATAACTTTCTAGGTCATCGCTTACTGGTCAACAAAGCTGGTGTTTTTTTTACTGTACACAGTAGGGAAAATCCCCACTGTATTTTTTTAATAAAAAGGCCCCAAATGGCAGGCCTTAGAGCATCTCTAGCAGACCCCGCATAAATGCTCAAACCCGCAAAACTTTTGCGTTTTACAGTTTTGGGCGAAAAATGTGTCCAGAACAGAAACCGTAAAAATGGTCCAACCCGTAAAATTTTTAAGGGCCACCGCAAATGCACACCCGAAACCCTTATCTTTGGAGGTTGGAAGGCCGAATCTAGGGGACCCCGTATACCGGTCAAACCTCGTCGGAGCAAACACGCCGCCGCGGAGTTTGCCGGAATCCGCCCTAAACTCGCCGGAATTTATCACCGCACATCGGAAAAGGCCGCTAGACGCCGCAATCGATCACCACCGGTTCGAACTGGACGAGCTCGATATCGTCGTGGCCTCCCATGACCTCAGCCTGGCCGCCGGAATCCTCCCGACGCGGCAGGCCAAGGGGCACGGCTCGCCTGGCAATAGAGCAAGGCGCGGACGACGGAGGCGACGGGGCGTGGCTGGCAAGGCTAGGCGTGGACGACGGAGGCGACGGCGCGTGGCCGGCAAGGCCGGGCGCGACCGACGCGGTGATGGGGTGCGATCGGTAGGGACGGGGCGCAACCGATGGGCGATGGGGCGCGGCCGACGGGCGACGGGGCATGTCCTGCGGACGATGGGGCGCGGCCGACGGGGTTGGGCGCGGCCGGTGTGGCCGGCGCGGCCGGCTGGACGAAGGGGCGGCAACTGCCGGACAAGAGGAAGGAGCTTTTTATTCCTGTTTTATAGATTGTTTTACCGTATCTGTTCGGCCGCGCTAGTTTTCGACCCGCAAACGCGATGTTCGTGAAACTGCAAACGCGTTTTGCGGGTCAAGTTTTTGCGGGGTCTGCTAGAGTTGCTCTTACAGGATTGAGGTATGCCAACAGAACAAAAAAAGGACCTGAAAGAAAATAAAATAAAAGATAGCTAAAAGGGTAAACAAAGAGATAGATAAAAACATAAGAAAAGAAAAATGCAAGAAAATTATAACACAGAGTCCAGCCATGATTGATACAGGGTGGGGTATTTTTTCTCTTCATTCTGAATTTTAACAAATTGAGCTCCATGAAGTAGGTGTCCTTCCATCTTTGAAATGAGGGGGGGGGGGGATTTGCTGGAATATCCAGTTGTTTCTTGTTATCTAGATGGCCCATGAAGCTGGAATGATGATGTCCATAGCAAAAAGCAATGCCAGACTCTGCTTCATATCTTCAATGGTCTGTAAAACTGACAGAGCTACATTTCTGTTGGGGCAAACAAAGTTCCAACAAAAAGTAGAAAAAGGGCATCCCTAGAATAGGTGAAATTATGTTTCTTCCTATTGACAGTCCATCACAACACAGTTGTATGTGTCTAAATGAAATGTTTTCCTTCTGAGTAGGTTTCTTATGTTTACTTTTTCATGGAGTACCATCCAGAAAAAAACTTTGTGCTTGAGTTGACATGATGTGTTCCAAACCCACTGAAAGTGGGGTGGTACAATCTTAACTCCAATCATGCAGTTATATGCTTTTGAAGAAGAGAAATTAGCAGACCCCATAAATAGCCCCAGGTTGTTGGGTAACGTAGCAATAATTCAAAATTTTCCTACGTGTCACCAAGATCAATCTAGGAGATGCTAGCAACGAGAGAGAGGGAGTGCATCTTCATACCCTTGAAGATCGCTAAGCGGAAGCGTTACAAGAACGCGGTTGATGGAGTCGTACTCGCAGCGATTCAAATCGCGGAAGATCCGATCTAGCGCTGAACGGGCGGCGCCTCCGCGTTCTACACACGTAAAGCCCGGGACGTCTCCTCCTTCTTGATCCAGCAAGGGGAGAGGACAAGTTGAGGGAGAACTCCAGTAGCACGACGGTGTGGTGGCAATGGAGCTCGTGGTTCTCCAGCAGAGCTTCGCTAAGCACTACGGAGGAGGAGGAGATGTATGAGGAGGGAGGGCTGCGCCAGCGAAGAGGTGTGGCTGCCCTCCCACCCCTCCACTATATATAGGGGCAAGGGGAGAGGGGGAGGCGCCCTAGGGTTTCCCCTAGGGGGCGGCGGCCAAGCAGATTGGATCTCCCTAGGGAAAATCCTAGGGAGACTTGCCCCCCAAGCCAAGCAGGTGGAGGCTTGCCTCCCAAGCCAGGTGGAGGCGCCCCACCTCCCCAAGTAACGTGGGAAAGGGTGTGGGGGGCGCACCACCCCTTAGTGGGCTGGTTTGCCCCTTCCCCTTTGGCCCATGAGGCCCTCCAACACTTGCCGGGGCTCCCGAAACACCTTTCGGTCATGCTGGCCATAGCCTGGTACCCCCGGAACACTTCCGGACTCCAATACCCTTCGTCCAATATATCGATCTTCACCGCCGGACCATTCTGGAACTCCTCATGATGTCCGGGATCTCATCCGGGACTCCGAACAACCTTCGGTAACCACATACTATTTCCCATAACAACTCTAGCGTCACCGAACCTTAAGTGTGTAGACCCTACGGGTTCGGGAACCATGCAGACATGACCGAGACACCTCTCCGGCCAATAACCAATAGCGGGATCTGGATACCCATATTGTCTCCCACATGTTCCACGATGATCTCATCGGATGAACCACGATGTCGGGGATTCAATCAATCCCGTATACAATTCCCTTTGTCTATCGGCATGTTGCTTGCCCCAGATTCGATCATCGGCATCCCAATACCTCATTCAATCTTGTTACCGGCCAGTCTCTTTACTCGTTCCGTAATGCATGATCCCGTGGCTAACTCCTTAGTCACATTGAGCTCATTATGATGATGCATTACCGAGTGGGCCCAGAGATACCTCTCCGTCATACAGAGTGACAAATCCCAGTCTCGATTCGTGCCAACCCAACAGACACTTTCGGAGATACCTGTAGTGCACCTTTATAGCCACCCAGTTATGTTGTGACGTTTGGTACACCCAAAGCATTCCTACGGTATCCGGGAGTTGCACAATCTCATGGTCTAAGGAAACGATACTTGACATTAGAAAAGCTCTTAGCAAACGAACTACACGATCTTGTGCTATGCTTAGGATTGGGTCTTGTCCATCACGTCATTCTCCTAATGATGTGATCCCGTTATCAATGACATCCAATGTCCATGGTCAGGAAACCATAACCATCTATTGATCAACGAGCTAGTCAACTAGAGGCTTACTAGGGGCATGTTGTGGTCTATGTATTCACACATGTATTACGGTTTCCAGTTAATACAATTATAGCATGAACAATAGACAATTATCATGAACAAGGAAATACAATAATAACCATTTTATTATTGCCTCTAGGGCATATTTCCAACACAGGTATCATTACAATCCCTGTATTCAGATGATGTAACCTCCTCACAAATGATCTCAAGTTGCTAGAATTCCTCATAAGCTGTTGTAGACAGGGGTAGGTGAAACTGGTCTTCCAAATATTCCAAAAGTTGATAGCTTCCTGAACTGATAATAGAGTATTCTTTGTAAAAGAGAATAAGTGAGGCATGCCTTGAAATAGACATGTAGAGTGCCATTGATCATTCCAAAATAGAGCAGATTTCTCATCACCAATATTGCATATGGCCATGGATTTGAATAAGTCAAGCAGTTTCAAATTTTCCTTCCACCACAAAGAACCAACCATGTTCTGACCAGGCAACAAGCCATTACTGTAATAAGTTTCCCAAATCAAATTTACCCATGGAATGTTGTGTTTGTTAAAGAATTTTTACAAGTTTTTCAGCAAAAGAGCTAGTGTTTGTTTAGATAATTATATAAATAATAGAAGTTTCGAAGCGGTACACAATTGTAGTATGAAGACAACATTAGGATAGAGATATACACTAAAAATTTAGACGAGGAGAAAGGAAATTAACAACCTCTCATAGAGCGAAACAACATGTTGATTATCATCACCTTGTAGTGCATTTGCCAATAGTCACCTCTCTGCATCAATAATAGAAATTGTACCTTAGCCCACCTACCAGAAAAATGAGCTATTTGTTTTTAAGTTAATTTCTGCAATAGCTTGGATCAACAAGCAATTTTACTAGGCATGATAGTGCTTGTTATAAAAAATGCTACAACAAACTGCAACATTCCATGAACGTTAGTATCAGTTCATTATACCAGTGTTAATCTCAGTCTGGTCCTTTTAGGTGCCAAGGAATCTAGACCGGTCCATGAAAGTTAGATAGTTATGCGACTTGGCCGACGCCGGTTGGGCTCGATGGAGTTTACAATTCATCATGTATGGTTTCTAGGTGATCATGATCCTCCTATAGGCCGACATGCGACTGGTCCAGGGCTAGGTGCTGAGCCTCGGGGGCCTTCGTGTCGGATCATCGCCAGGGTTTGGCGTGTGCAACTGTCGGTTCATTAATCTCGACGGGGTATAGCGTGTAGCCAGAACACCAGATGGGATTCACATGAGGCTTTTTACCCAGGTCCATGCCCTTACAGTGGACATAAAACTCAAGAAAGAGTCCATATTACAACCTTGAACTACCACTAATTTTTTAAAAAAAATCGTGAACTACAAAAAACCATCTAGTTTACAAGCCGCAACTTTCAAAACCGGACAAAAAACAACCCCCGGCTTGTTTTTGACAGTTTTTAATTGTTTTGACTAGTCAACATCCAAGTCAGCGTCCAGTCATCCACCACATCATCATGTCCCACATCACCAAGCCATAGCCACCACCGTCTCCTCCAGTCGTGCCAATGTTGGGGAACACAGTAATTTCAAAAAACTTCCTATGCACACGCAAGATCTATCATGGTGATGCATAGCAACGAGAGGGGAGAGTGTTGTCTACGTACCCTCATCGTTTAGTATATTGCTATTGCTTTCTTCATGACTTATACATGTTCCTATGAGTATGAGATTATGCAACTCCCGAATACCGGAGGAACACTTTGTGTGGTATCAAACGTCACAACGTAACTGGGTGATTATAAAGGTGCTCTACAGGTGTTTTCGATGGTACTTGTTGAGTTGGCATAGATCGAGATTAGGATTTGTTACTCCGATTGTCGGAGAGGCATCTCTGGGCCCTCTAGGTAATGCACATCACTATAAGCCTTGCAAGCAATGTGACTAATGAGTTAGGTGCGGGATGATGCATTACGGAACGAGTAAAGAGACTTGACGGTAACGAGATTGAACTAGGTATTGAGATACCGACGATCGAATCTCGGGCAAGTAACATACCGATGACAAAGGGAACAACGTATGTTGTTACGCGGTTTGACCGATAAAGATCTTCGTAGAATATGTAGGAGCCAATATGAGCATCCAGGTTCTGCTATTGGTTATTGACCAGAGACATGTCTCAGTCATGTCTACATAGTTCTCGAACCCGTAGGGTCCGAATGCTTAACGTTCGGTGACGATCGGTATTATGAGTTTATGTGTTTTGATGTACCGAAGATAGTTTGGAGTCCTGGATGTGATCACGGACATGACGAGGATTCTCGAAATGGTCGATACATAAAGATTGATATATTGGACGACTCTATTCGGACACCGGATGAGTTCCGGGGGTCACCGGATATTTATCGGCGTGCCGGGGGGTTATCGGAACCCCTAGGGGAACTAATGGGCCAACATGGGCCTTGTGGGAGAGAGAGAGGAGAGGGCCTAGGGCTGGCTGCGCCCCCCTTGGGAGTCCGAATTGGACAAGGAGGGGGGGCGGCGCCCCCTCTTTCCTCCCTCTCTCCCTCTCCTTCCTTCCCATTCCTCCTTCCTAGTTGGACTAGGAAAGGGGAGTCCTACTCCCACTAGGAGGAGGACTACCCCCTCTCCTTGGCGCGCCCCAAGGCCGGCCGCCCTCCCTCCTTGCTCCTTTATATACGGGGGAAGGGGGCACCCTAGAACAAACAAGTTGATTGTTCCAAGCCGTGTGCGGTGCCCCCCTCCACCATATTCCACCTCGGTCATACTGTTGCAGTGCTTAGGCGAAGCCCTGCGCCGTTAACTTCATCATCACGGTCATCACACCGTCGTGCCGACGAAATTCTCCCTCGACACTCTGCTGGATCGTGAGTTCGTGGGACGTCATCGAGCTGAACGTGTGCAGATCGCGGAGGTGTCGTACGCTCGGTACTAGGATCGGTCGATCGTGAAGACGTACGACTACATCAACCGCGTTGCCATAATGCTTCCGCTTACGGTCTACGAGGGTACGTGGACAACACTCTCCCCTCTCGTTGCTATGCATCACCATGATCCTGCGTGTGCGTAGGATTTTTTTTTGAAATTACTACGTTCCCCAGCAGTGGCATCCGAGCCAGGTTTATGCATAGATGTTATATGCACGAGTAGAACACAAGTGAGTTGTGGGCGATACTAGTCATACTGCTTACCAGCATGTCATACTTTGATTCGGCGGTATTGTTGGATGAAGCAGCCCGGAACGACATTACGCGTACGCTTACGCGAGACTGGTTCTACCGACGTGCTTCCCACACAGGTGGCTGGCGGGTGTCAGTTTCTCCAACTTTAGTTGAATCGAGTGGGGCTACGCCCGGTCCTTGTTGAAGGTTAAAACAGCACATACTTGACGAAATATCGTTGTGGTTTTGATGCGTAGGTAGGAACAGTTCTTGCTCAGCTCGTAGCAGCCACGTAAAACTTGCAACAACGAAGTAGAGGACGTCTAACTTGTTTCTGCAGGGCATGTTGTGATGTGATATGGTCAAGACATGATGCTAAATTTTATTGTATGAGATGATCTTGTTTTGTAACGAAGTTATCAGCAAATGGTAGGAGCCATATGGTTGTCGCTTTATTGTATGAAATGCAATCGCCATGTAATTGCTTTACTTTATCACTAAGCGGTAGCGATAGTCGTAGAAGCAATGGTTGGCGAGACGACAAAAATGCTACGATGGAGATCAAGGTGTCGCACCAGTGTCGATGGTGATCATGACGGTGCTTTGGAGATGGAGATCAAAGGCACAAGATGATGATGGCCATATCATATCACTTATATTGATTGCATGTGATGTTTATCCTTTATGCATCTTATTTTGCTAAGTTCGACGGTAGCATTATAAGATGATCTCTGACTAAATTTCAAGGTATAAGTGTTCTCCCTGAGTATGCACCGTTGCGAAAGTCCGTCGTGCCGAGACACCATGTGATGATCGGGTGTGATAAGCTCTACGTTCACAAATAACGGGTGCAAGCCAATTTTGCACACGCAGAATACTCGGGTTAAACTTGACGAGCCTAGCATATGCATGATGGGTAACGTAGTAATTTCAAAAAAATTCCTATGCACACGCAAGATCATGGTGATGCATAGCAACGAGAGGGGAGAGTGTCGTCCATGTACCCTCGTAGACCGTAAGCGGAAGCGTTATGACAACGCGGTTGATGTTGTCGTACGTCTTCACGATCGACCGATTCTAGTACCGAACATACGGCACCTCCGCGATCCGCACACGTTCAGCTCGGTGACGTCACACGAACTCACGATCCAGTAGATCTTCGAGGAAGGGTTCCGTCAGCACGACGGTGTGATGACGGTGATGATGATGCTACCGACGCAGGGCTTCGCCTAAGCACCGCTACGATATGACCGAGGTGGATTATGGTGGAGGGGGGCCACCGCACACGGCTAAAAGATCAATGATCAACTTGTGTGTCTATGGGGTGCCCCCCTCCACCGTATATAAAGGAGTGGAGGAGGGGGAGGAGGCCGGCCTCCTAGGTGCGCCCCATGGGGAGTCGTACTCCCACCGGGAGTAGGACTCCACCGCTTCCAAGAGTAGGAGAAGGAGGGAAGGAAGGAGGAGAGAGGGGGAAGGAAAAAGGGGGGCGCCGCCCCCTTCCTTGTCCAATGGGAGGGTGCGCGCGGCCTGCCCTGGCCGCCCCTCCCTCTCTCCACCAATGCCCATGAGGCCCATTACACTCCCCGGGGGGTTCCGGTAACCCCCCGGTACTCCGGTATTCGTCCAAACTCACTCGGAACCCTTCCGAAGTCCAAACATAGTCATGCAATATATCGATCTTTATGTCTCAACCATTTCGAGACTCCTCGTCATGTCCATGATCATATCCGGGACTCCGAACTACCTTCGGTTCATCAAAACACATAAACTCATATTACCGATCGTCACCGAACGTTAAGCGTGCGGACCCTACGGGTTCGGGAACTATGTACACATGACCGAGACTCATCTCCGGTCAATAACCAATAGTGGAACCTGGATGCTCATATTGGTTCCTACATATTCTACGAAGATCTTTATCGGTTAAACCGCATAACAACATACGTTGTTCCCTTTGTCATCGGTATGTTACTTGCCCGAGATTCGATCGTCGGTATCTCAATACCTAGTTCAATCTCGTTACCGGCAAGTCTCTTTACTCGTTGTGTAATGCATCATCCCGCAACTAACTCATTAGTTACATTGCTTGCAAGGCTTATAGTGATGTGCATTACCGAGAGGGCCCAGAGATACCTCTCCGACAATCGGAGTGACAAATCCTAGTCTCGATCTACGCCAACTCAACAATTACCATCGGATACACCTGTAGAGCACCTTCATAATCACCCAGTTACGTTGTGACGTTTGGTAGCACACTAAGTGTTCCTCCGTTATTCGGGAGTTGCATAATCTCATAGTCATAGGAACATGTATAAGCCATGGAGAAAGCAATAGCAATATACTAAACGATCAAATGCTAAGCTAACGGAATGGGTCAAGTCAATCATATCATTCTCTAATGATGTGATCCCGTTAATCAAATGACAACTCATGTCTATGGTTAGGAAACTTAACCATCTTTGATTCAACGAGCTTGTCAAGTAGAGGCATACTAGTGACAGTTTGTTTGTTTATGTATTCACACATGTACTAAGTTTCCGGTTAATACAATTCTAGCATGAATAATAAACATTTATCATGATATAAGGAAATATAAATAACAACTTTATTATTGCCTCTAGGGCATATTTCCTTCAGTCTCCCACTTGCACTAGAGTCGATAATCTAGATTACACAGTAATGATTCTAACACCCATGGAGTCTTGGTGCTGATCATGTTTTGCTCGTGAGAGAGGCTTAGTCAACGGGTCTGCAACATTCAGATCCGTATGTATCTTGCAAATCTCTATGTCTCCCTCCTTGACTTGATCGCGGATGGAATTGAAGCGTCTCTTGATGTGCTTGGTTCTCTTGTGAAATCCGGATTCCTTTGCCAAGGCAATTGCACCAGTATTGTCACAAAAGATTTTCATTGGACCCGATGCACTAGGTATGACACCGAGATCGGATATGACCTCCTTCATCCAGACTCCTTCATTTGCTGCTTCCGAAGCAGCTATGTACTCCACTTCATATGTAGATCCCGCCACGACGCTTTGCTTAGAACTGCACAAACTAACAGCTCCACCGTTCAATATAAACACGTATCCGGTTTGTGACTTAGAGTCATCCAGATCAGTGTCAAAGCTTGCATCGACGTAACCATTTACGACGAGCTCTTTGTCACCTCCATGAACGAGAAACATATCCTTAGTCCTTTTCAGGTATTTCAGGATGTTCTTGACCGCTGTCCAGTGATCCACTCCTGGATTACTTTGGTACCTTCCTGCTAAACTAATAGCAAGGCACACATCAGGTCTGGTACATAGCATTGCATACATGATAGAGCCTATGGCTGAAGCATAGGGAAACCTTTCATTTTCTCTCTATCTTCTGCAGTGGTCGGGCACTGAGTCTGACTCAACTTCACACCTTGTAACACAGGCAAGAACCCTTTCTTTGCTTGATCCATTTTGAACTTCTTCAAAACTTTATCAAGGTATGTGCTTTGTGAAATTCCAATTAAGCGTCTTGATCTATCTCTATAGATCTTGATGCCCAATATATAAGCAGCTTCACCGAGGTCTTTCATTGAAAAACTCTTGTTCAAGTATCCTTTTATGCAATCCAGAAATTCTATATCATTTCCAATCAACAATATGTCATCCACATATAATATTAGAAATGCTACAGAGCTCCCACTCACTTTCTTGTAAATACAGGCTTCTCCAAAAGTCTGTATAAAACCATATGCTTTGATCACACTATCAAAACGTTTATTCCAACTCCGAGATGGTTGCACCAGTCCATAGATGGATCGCTGGAGCTTACACACTATGTTAGTATCCTTTGGATCGATAAAACCTTCAGGTTGCATCATATACAACTCTTCTTCCAGAAATCCATTCAGGAATAAAGTCTTTACATCCATTTGCCAAATTTCATAATCATAAAATGCGGCAATTGCTAACATGATTCGGACGGACTTAAGCATCGCTACGGGTGAGAAAGTATCATCGTAGTCAACTCCTTGAACTTGTCGAAAACCTTTCGCAACAAGTCGAGCTTTGTAGACAGTAACATTACCGTCAGCGTAAGTCTTCTTCTTGAAGATCCATTTATTATCGATGGCTTGCCGATCATCGGGCAAGTCAACCAAAGTACACACTTTGTTCTCATACATGGATCCCATCTCATATTTCATGGCCTCAAGCCATTTTGCGGAATCTAGGCTCATCATCGCTTCCTCATAGTTTGTAGGTTTGTCATGGTCAAGTAACATGACCTCCAGAACAGGATTGCCATATCACTCTGGTGCGGATCTTACTCTGGTTGACCTACGAGGTTTGGTAGTAACTTGATCTGAAGTTACATGATCATCATCATTAGCTTCCTCACTAATTGGTGTACGAGTCACAGGAACAGATTTCTGTGATGAACTACCACTACTAGGGAAAACCCTAGCAGTAGCGCGTGTTTAAAGCCTATCAGTAGCGCGGGCGGAGGCACTACTAGTAAGGCGCTACAGCTAAAGGTTAGCAGTAGCGTGGGTCGGACCACGCTACTACTATATCGACTTAGTAGCAGCGCTTTATACTATAAGCACTACTGGTAATTAGTAGTAGCGCTTCTCCTAGCACGCGCTACTACTATTATTCTGTATTTCTTTTTTATTTGATATTGTATTCATACACCTTTATACAATTTTTCATACTGCAGCAATTTAGAGAATGATTTTACATTGTAATGAGTTATTACATCACTGGGAGAAAGAACGGTGGACTAGTTTCAAGTGGATGGACATCCACTTGAAACTAATCCGCGGTTCTTTCACCCAATGATATAATATATCATCATCATCATTATCATATCATTAACAACTTATCATCATAATACATCATTGTCATATAACACCTCACGATCATCGTTTTCATCAATGAGACATCACATACAAGTTGGTCACTAGAGATAATCACAACTACTCATCATCATCAACTCGCATAAACATATTGTACCTCATAGGACCTACTACATTCTCTTTGGACCTACTATATTATCTGAGGTAAAATAGCATAAAACAAGATCGCCCCTGACTCTCCATTACGGAGAATGGAGATTATCCTGTTTCCAATTCTTGCCTTTCGCACAATGTTGCTTCCAAGAACCTCCTTACGACTGTCCATACATTTTTTCCATTCTAAGATTAGCATGTGTTCACCGATTTCAGAAATCCGGTATGGACAGGTGAGATTCGTAGGATGACCTGGCTATATGTTCAAAACATCAAGGCGACCATTCTGATACATCAAATGAGGCACACAATCCATCGGGATTCTTTGTTGAAAAACATAGTAATAACTTCGTAGTTAGCAATGATGTACTAGTTTTAGAAGTATGCAAAAGACGCACGGATGTCGTAATAGTAAAAAATCTTACCAGGATATCTCCATGGAAGTTATCGTGGTTCAACACGTGCACTAGTGGCACGTATTGACCATAATTTGGAGGAGTTCGATAAAAGGCATTGTAATTCTCAAGACAACTACAATATGCGACTAGATGACTTTTCTCCTGATAAGTTAACTCACAGCCATCGGTGTAGTTGGTTCTGTCTACCATGTTCCGCACATTCTTTGTAGAATCAAAGTAAGCTATCAATGGAAGTAAGCTGTTAACTATTTTGAAATAAACAATATAAATTACTTAATAACTATGTTTGAGGAACTCACATAGCGGTAGAATTGGAAGCGTGTCAACAAGGACCCAAATGTCCAAATTGTCTTGGTCGATGTCAGGATCACCAAGATCCATGGTGACAAACATACCCTCTTGAAAATCATACATCTTGCAAAGTGCTTCCCAACCCAGGCAACCAAAATAGGATACGCTCTCAGAATTGTATAGATTTACCTCAAAATCCATACCATGATGGGTCCTTAGGTTAATTTTCTTTGTTTCATTCCTCTCATGATCTTCAAAACCCATCCTCTCCAAGACATAGCGTCTTGCATGGCATGGGATAAGCTAGTTGAATTGTATAAGACGAAAATTACACGTTGATGTAGTATAAGTCGAGCTTAATTACGAAAAAAACACTTTGCGTCGTAGCTTACTGTATCACAATCGAAGGCCTCCTCGAGCTTAATGCTGAAGCGCCGACCTTCGTCCAGGTGAGGCCTGTCGCAGAAACCCCGGTTGTCGCCGCACTAGGAGCACTCCCCGGGACCTTCTTCGTCCGACGACATTTCCTATGATCATAATTCAAAGATTAAACTTGTACAATTAAAAATCTCAGCTTGTTCATTATTCATCACGGGTTGACTATCGGTCTGCCGAGTCTTTTCTTAAAAACTCTCAGCTCACATGGTGTATACATTCGACCGTTGGTGATGATCGCTCCTCCTTTCGTCCCCGAGTGCATTACACCAAAATGTCTAGCACACGGGACCGAAGGAGAAGCGACCCCCACAACAACAGTCGGGATTCTTCGTCCTCTCATACATGGTGGAGACTCTCCCTCACTGATTCCTCTCTGACATTTGCGACCGTCGGTGATGGTCGTTACTCCTCCTTCCCCTAGTGCATAACATTGGTCTAGCATGAGGAGAAGAAGGAGAAACGACCCCCACGGCAACAGTCGGGATTCTTCATCCTCTCATATATGGTGGAGCCTCGACAGACTTAAAGTCAACCCGAAATATCCGGCATGATCTTTGCTAAAAAAGGACATATCAAGCGCCTGAAATTTGCCGGAACGGAAATTAATCAACACTCCGGCAAAACATAGGCCACTCGGAGGTGTAACCTGAACATGACCGGCCACTTGGGCAACCACATATCCTATTTGAGCAACAAAAGATATACATGTTTTTATCTATCATATGTTATAGGACTCATATTGACATGGAGATTTGGCTGGTCTCACCTCGAGGTCGGAGGGGGTCGGTGACGGGGACGACAGCGGGGATGATGGAGGGGCTCCTTGATTTCTGCAAAAACAAAAACCCTATAAGTTATCACTAATACATCCTGAATAATTGCTTAAACTAAAAAAACAACAAATATGACATGTTCAACTAGTTCTATTAATTCAACTAGTTCTTACTAAATATAAACTTACTATAAATAGAAAAAAACTAGTTCTTTCTAAAAATAAAGTAGTTCAACTAGTTATATTAATTTTCTTACTAAAAATACATTAGTTCTATTAATTCAACTAGTTCAACTAGTTTATTAATTTACTTACTAAACTAGTTCAACTAAAACTAAACTAGTTCAACTAGTTTATGAATTTACTTACTAATTATTTTAAACACTTACTAAAAACAGTAAAAAATACATTATACAATAGTAAAAAACATCTACTATTAACCATACTACCCTAGTTAACTAGTACCATCACTACTACTAATTAACATCTACTGCTACTAAAAATCATTATCTATGAACCCTAAATTAACATCTACTACTACTAAAAAACATCTACTAACTAAGCAGAGAGACGGGGTGGGGGAGGGGTGGGGGGCTTACAGAGAGGGGAGAGACGGTGGCGGGGAGGTGCTCGGCGACGTCGGGGGTAGGGGTGGCGAGGGCGGGCTCGGGATCGGTAGGCGGCGGTCCTGTGCGGGCTCGGGCGGCGGTGAGGTCGAGGGCGGCGACGGTGTGGTCGAGAGCAGCGGCGGTGAGGTTGAGGGCGGCCTCGGGCGGCGGCGGTGAGGGCAGGCTCGGGCTCGGGCGGCGGCGACAGAGGAGTAGGGGAATACGGGGGAAAGGAGGACTTAGCAAAATTTTGAGCCCGCGGGTGGTTAAGTCGAACTAGCAGTAGCGCTCTTAAGGAAACGCGCTATAGCTAATTTAGGTATAGCGCATTTTAGAGAAAAACGCTACTGCTAAAGGAAGCAATTATTTGTTTTGTTTATCCCAATATCAGTAGCGCTTTGTCCTGGAAAAAACGCTATAAGTCTAAGCATGTAAAAACATCAAAAATATACATTGGTCATCATTGATCTTTTTGTGTAGAATCTACTCCCTCCGTCCGATTAAGAGTGTACATCTAGCTTCAAAATTTGTCCACAAAAGAGTGTACTTCCATCTGCCCAATGCATTTTAAAGTAAAAAAATACTTCTCTCTCATCACACGGTAATCAAGACCAATAGTAATCTACACATGGTCTTCTTAATTTCTACATGCACTTAGCTCATTGGGGGTTGGGTAATTAAAGAGGAGATAGATGGTGGCTTGCACCTTTTCAATGCATTTTTTACTTAACTCCATAATTTATCCTAAAATTTCTAGATGTACGCTCTTCACCGGACGGAGGGAGTAAATAGTCAACATGAATCCTCACTGTACCTGTATAGGTACAGGCGAGGATTCATACTGCAGCCACAAATCCTACACATATAGTTCAATGAAGACCAAGTGCTCGAGATAGTTTGAGAAGTAACATATTTAAGGTGATAAACACCTTGTTCGCTTAGCAGTATGGGACTAAACTTAATTAGTTGCGATGATACTTAGCAGCAGCGAGTTTTGAAGAAAAACGCTGCTACTGAGTACTTTAGCAGTAGCGCGTCCAGGAGAAGGGCGCTACTACTATATCTAGCATGGAGGCAACGCCGTGGCAATTATAGTAGTAGTGTTTGTTTCACCTAGGGCGCTACTGCTACCGGGATGTTAATAGCGCGGTTTCCTGGAGCTCGCTACTGCTATTTAGCAGTAGCGTTTGTTTTTAAGCCACGCTGCTGCTAAGATTCTGTGTATAAGGTTTTCCCTAGTAGTGTACTTTCCAATAAGGGAGCAGGTACAATTACCTCATCAAGTTATACTTTCCTCCCACTCACTTCTTTCGAGAGAAACTCATTCTCTAGAAAGGATCCATTCTTAGCAATGAATGTCTTGTCTTCGGATCTGTGATAGAAGGTGTACCCAACAGTCTCCTTTGGGTATCCTATGAAGAAACATTTCTCCGATTTGGGTTCGAGCTTATCAGGTTGAAGCTTTTTCACATAAGCATCGCAGCCCCAAACTTTAAGAAACGACAACTTTGGTTTCTTGCCAAACCATAGTTCATAAGGCGTCGTCTCAACGGATTTAGATGGTGCCCTATTTAACGTGAATGCAGCCGTCTCTAAAGCATAACCCCAAAACGATAGCGGTAAATCAGTAAGAGACATCATAGATCGCACCATATCTAGTAAGTACGATTACGATGTTTGGACACACAATTACGCTGTGGTGTTCCGGGTGGCGTGAGTTGCGAAACTATTCCGCATTGTTTCAAATGAAGACCAAACTCGTAACTCAAATATTCTCCTCCACGATCAGATCGTAGAAACTTTATTTTCTTGTTACGATGATTTTCCACTTCACTCTGAAATTCTTTGAACTTTTCAAATGTTTCAGACTTATGTTTCATCAAGTAGATATACCCATATCTGTTCAAATCATCTGCGATGGTGAGAAAATAACGATACCCGCCGCGAGCTTCAACATTCATCGGACCACATACATCAGTATGTATGATTTCCAACAAATCTGTTGCTCGCTCCATTGTTTCGGAGAACGGCGTTTTAGTCATCTTGCCCATGAGACATGGTTCGCAAGTACCAAGTAATTCATAATCAAGTGATTCCAAAAGTCCATCAGAATGGAGTTTCTTCATGCGCTTTACACCAATATGACCTAAACGGCAGTGCCACAAATAAGTTGCACTATCATTATCAACTCTGCATCTTTTGGCTTCAATATTATGAATATGTGTATCACTACTATCGAGATTCATCAAAAATAGACCACTCTTCAAGGGTGCATGACCATAAAAGATATTAATCATATAAATAGAACAACTATTATTCTCAGATTTAAATGAATAAATGTCTCGCATCAAGCAAGATCCAGATATAATGTTCAGGCTCAACGCTGGCACCAAATAAAAATTATTCAGGTCTAAAACTAATCCCGAAGGTAGATGTAGAGGTAGCGTGCCGACCGCGATCACATCGACTATGGAACCATCGTATCGTCACCTCGTCCTTACCCAATCTTCGCTTAATCTGTAGTCCCTGTTTCAAGTTGCAAATATCAGCAACAGAACCAGTATCAAATACCCAGGTGCTACTGCGAGCACATGTATATCACATATACCTTTGTTCACCTTGCCATCCTTCTTATCCGCCAAATACTTGGGGCAGTTCTGCTTCCAGTGACTTGTCCCTTTGCAGTAGAAGCACTCAGTCTCAGGCTTAGGTATAGACTTGGGTTTCTTCACTTGAGCAGCAACTTGCTTGCCATTCTTCTTGAAGTTCCCCTTCTTCCCTTTACCCTTTTTCTTGAAACTGGTGGTCTTGTTGACCATCAACACTTGATGCTCCTTCTTGATTTCTACCTCCGCAGCTTTTAGCATTGCAAAGAGCTCGGGAATTGTCTTATCCGAGAAGGAAAGGGGGGGCGCCCCCCTCCCTAGTCAAATTTGGACTCCCTACAGGGAGTGGGTGCGGATGCCCCTTGTGGGCTGCCTCCCCTCTTCCCTATGGCCCATGTAGGCCCAATCTTTCCCCGAGGGGGTTCCGGTAACCCTCCGGCACTCCGGTTTTCTCCGAAATCACCCGGAACACTTCCGTTGTCCGAATATAGCCGTCTAATATATCAATCTTTATGTCTCGGTCATTTTGAGACTCCTCGTCATGTCCGTGATCATATCTGGGACTCCGAATTACCTTTGGTATATCAAAACACATAAACTCATAATACCGATCGTCACAGAACGTTAAGCGTGCGGACCCTACGGGTTCGAGAACTATGTAGACATGACCGAGACTCATCTCCGATCAATAACCAATAGCGGAACCTGGATGCTTATATTGGTTCCTACATATTCTACGAAGATCTTTATCGGTCAAACCGCATAACAACATACGTTGTTCCCTTTGTCACCGGTATGTTACTTGCCCGAGATACGATTGTCGGTATCTCAATGCCTAGTTCAATCTCGTTACCGGCAAGTATCTTTACTCGTTCCGTAATGCATCATCCTGCAACTAACTCATTAGTCACATTGCTTCCAAGGCTTATAGAGATGTGCATTACCGACAGGGCCCAGAGATACCTCTCCGACAATCGGAGTGACAAATCCTAATCTCGATCTATGCCAACTCAACAAACACCATCGGAGACACTTGTAGAGCACCTTTATAATCACCCAGTTACGTTGTGACGTTTGGTAGCACACTAAGTGTTCCTCCGGTATTCGGGAGTTGCATAATCTCATAGTCATAGGAACATGTATAAGTCATGAAGAAAGCAATAGCAACATACTAAACGATTAAGTGCTAAGCTAACGGAATGGGTCAAGTCAATCACATCATTCTATAATGATGTGATCCCGTTAATCAAATGACAACTCATGTCTATGGCTAGGAAACTTAACCATATTTGATTCAACGAGCTAGTCAATTAGAGGCATACTAGTGACACTCTGTTTCTCTATGTATTCACACATGTACTAAGTTTCCGGTTAATAAAATTCTAGCATGAATAATAAACATTTATTATGATATAAGGAAATATAAATAACAACTTTATTATTGCCTCTAGGGCATATTTCCTTCAGCCAATCCCACCATCGCCACCACCTTTGTTCCTAATGAGCGGAGACCGGCGGCGTTGACACGAGCCTCTACAGCAGCGACCCCAACCGTCTGTATTAGCTCCTTCCAAGCCGTACCCAAGCCACCAGTGTCAAACCGCTGCTGCCACTGAGGAAGAGGGGCAGGAGGTCGTGGATCTCATCATGAGCTTGTATGCGTGCTCGGACGTGACAAGGGATAATCGGAGTGATGCCCTCGTCGGTGAAGGTGGCCGATGGAGCACGGTGTCGATGCGAGGGTAGCTCAAGATCGAGCCAGTCAAGGATGAAGACGCAAACGTCTTCCGAGGCATTGATGACCTGCAAGGGAACAAGGCTATTGCATTTCATGATAAGTAAGTGTCGAATCCCACAAGGAGCGAATAGGAAGACACTACCAACCCGGCAACTATGTTGTATGCGTAGCGCATTCGCACCCAAACCGTAGTGTGGAAATAGTCTATTCTATAGGTTGCTAGGAAAGCGAGAATAAAAGGGGTTGTACTAAACTACAAGTTAGAACGGAGATATAAACTAAGTTGGAACTTAAAGTAAAGCAGGGGGTTTTGTAACTGTAGGATTGAATAGAGAGAAAAAGACAGTGTTTAGGCTTTGGTCTCACTAGTATTAGAGGGGCATCTTAGTGGCAGCGGGCTAATACAAGTACACGTGTAGGTGATAACAAGATCACAATAAAGAACGTCTCCCAACATTACGTGCAATGCGAGTAAATACTAGATCATGCCACAAAGACTAATTTTGCATACTAGATCGTACCTCAACCTAGAACCGGATCAATAACTCAAACATAGATGAATAGACACACAAAGAGGAATGATTCATTGATGTCATCAACATGTTCAATCTTGCAAATTACAGGTGTGAAGATGGAGACGGAGAGGGAGATGTCTCTGGCACGCACGGCCTAGCCAGGAACGGCGCCCGATGACGACGGCGTGGCCTCCTCCTTGCGTGGCATGGTGGAGCTATGGAGGGAGAGGCCTCCCCAAAGGGGGAGAGCCTCCCAGCGGCTGCCCGAAGTTGTGGTGATGATGATGGCTGATTGTGGTGGCTAGGGTTGGATGTGTCTATATAAGAGGCCTACTCGGGTCTGCTCCATTGATAAAGATCATCCTCCTCCATCCAAGGGCTCTAGGTGAGCCTTAACGCATGGTGAGAGTACTCCAGGCGGAATCATTTCTTCCAGGCTAGAAAAAAGACACGGGAGGGCAATAAGAGGTTGACGTCACACCATACTTTTAGCACACAACACACACGAGCTTGTGGGCTAGGATAAAATGATTCAGAGTTAGTCTAAGTGAAAGAAAATAAATGGTTTGGTGCCGGTCCAAGTGGAATGAAGAGAAAAATAAATATATTTTTTGTACGGTAGTGTGTGTGAGAGGAAAAAGTTTGCACCCTTCCGAGTCGACCCTAACTCACACGTGTTTATGAGCACAACACACGCGAGCTTGTGCGCTAGGAAAATAAATATTCAGAGTTAGTCGGAGTGAAAGGAAATAAATGGTTTGATGCCGGTCCGAGTGGAGTGAAAAGAAAAAATAATTTATATTTTATACGTTAGTCCGTGTGAAAGGAAAAAGGTTGCATCCTTCCGAGTTGACCCTAACTCACACGAGTTTATGAGCACAACACACACACACACACGAGCTTGCGGGCTAGGGAAAAATGATTCAGAGTTAGTCCGAGTAAAAGGAAATAAATGGTTTGATGCCGGTCCGAGTGGCATGAAGAGAAAAAAAATATGTTAGTCCGTGTGAAAGGGAAAAGTTTGCATCCTTCCGAGTCGACCCTAACTCACACGAGTTTATGAGCACAGCACACACGAGTTTGTGGGCTAGGAAAAATAATAATTCAAAGGTAGTCCGAGTGAAAGAAAATAAATGGTTTCGTGCTGGTCCGAGTGGAATGAAGAGAAAAATAAATTTTTTTTTACGGTAGTCTGTGTGAGAGGAAAAGTTTGCACCTTTCTGAGTTGACCCTAACTCACACGTGTTTATGAGCACAGCACACACGAGCTTGTGGGCTAGGAAAATAAAGATTCAGAGTTACACGGAGTGAAAGGAAATAAATTGTTTGATGCCAGTCCTAGTGGAATGATGAGAAAAAAAATATCTTTTTTTACGTTAGTCTGTATGAAAGGAAAAAAGTTTGCATCCTTCCGAGTCGACGATAAATCACATGAATTTATGAGAACAGCACACACGAGCTTGTGGGCTAGGGAAAAATGATTCAGAGGTATTCCGAGTAAAAGGAAATAAATGATTTGATGCCGGTCCAAGTGGAATGAAGAGAAAAAAAATTACATTAGTGTGTGTGCAAGGAAAAAGTTTGCATCCTTCCAAATCAACCCTAAATCACACGAGTTTATGAGCAAGGCATTGACCCAAGTAAAATGAGAATACTTGTCAAAAAGAAAAAGTAGAATGAGAATAAAAACAACATGATGATGGCAAGAAAAAAGACTGACGTCACTCCATACTTCTAGCCCCAGACATGCAGGAGTTAACGCTGCAACCTAAGGTAACAGGCTGCTGGGCCAAGCCCGGCCAGAAGTACGTGGTGACTGCTTTTGTTGCCTCGGCAGACCTAATGGACCAGGTTAGGTTGCGTCGTCGGCGAGTGCAACGGTGGATACGCGCTATTTAAGCTGGAGAACAAGTTCTGGCCGGGCGATGTGGTACTAAAGAAAACGAAACAGACGAGGGGCCGTAAAGAAAGTCACGCGAGGCTGGGTTCTCGGTTGAAGTTTTCTGGCCCAACAGCACATTGTAGCGTCTGCCGTCTCATCAAAAAATAAAACGTTTGTCTCAAAAAATCAAAAAATAAAACGTGCACGTAGCGGCATCCTGCACGTGGCTGGTGATCGTGTTGAGCGGGAAGCCAGAGCAGGCGCACCCCGACGATTCAGCAAGTTCGAGGAGGATCTGCTTTTTTGGAGACCTTGTCGGCCTCGTCAACGTATGCATGTACGATGCCGGGGAGCTCAGCGAGGTGTTGGACGAGTGCTCGCTGGAGCCTATGCATGCATGTACGTGACTATATAATAACGCATGCATGAATTCTGGTTTAGTACTCCCTGTTTCTAATATAAGCCATTTTAGAGGTTCCAGTATGAACTACATCAAAATGAGTGAATCTACGTTTTAAAATGCGTCTATATACATTCATATGTTGTCTATATTAAAAGTAGTGAGCACTATGTGTTTTATGTTCACGAAACAGTTTTGCCAAGTCTTAGTCGACTGAGACTACTGAGACTTTGTTATGTCTCAGTTGATTCTATATTCCTTTGATTTTGCATGGGGATTCATACAATTTTTTTCTTTTCAGCCTTTTCTATTTTCTTCTTATACTATGTCACTTGACTGAGACTTGGTTAAGTCTCAGTCGAGTGAGACTTAGCCACACCCTTTGCGAAAACGTCTAAACTCATACATATATCAGCTTTCACAGGTCCTTACAAACACACCCTTACAAAAAATAAATATTTATTCAGAATATTTGGGGTGCCGAAATATTCTACGACCCGCATCCATCGGTGGTACGCCATGAGCATAGCTCGATGCCGCCTCTAGGCCTCCCCCACAGCAGAGCAAGTTTTTGAAACCTAGGAGTTTGTACAAGCAACGGCTGAAAGTCATCGATGCAGAACACAGACACCGGTGGCCCCAATCCATGAAACAAATCGTCGCCCTAGAGGGAAAAACACCCAATAAGGGCATGTAGAAACTCCAAAGACCACATAGACCACAAAAGCCAGTTAAATACAGATGGATCCACGAAAACGCAAACCGACCAGTCCCCGGAGACCCGCCGAAGAGACAGCTCCACACGCCCTTCGCTGACGAAACACACACCAATGAAACGGGGATGAGGCGGAGAGAACATTATTCCTATCTTGGGGCGACACGTTGTTCTGTCGCCCCAAACCAAACACAAAGGCCGCCAAAAGAGACCCGAAAATATCACCCACACCGTTGTACGACAGGTCCAGTATGAAGATGGACCAGCAATGGAGACCACGCGGACGAGCGGCCGGCAGCGACACACGAAGGCGTCCCTTGGGTCTTGGGTCTTGTGCTATGCTTAGGATTGGGTCTTGTCCATCACGTCATTCTCCTAATGATGTGATCCCGTTATCAATGACATCCAATGTCCATGGTCAGGAAACCGTAACCATCTATTGATCAACGAGCTAGTCAACTAGAGGCTTACTAGGGACATGTTGTGGTCTATGTATTCACACATGTATTACGGTTTCCAGTTAATACAATTATAGCATGAACAATAGACAATTATCATGAACAAGGAAATACAATAATAACCATTTTATTATTGCCTCTAGGGCATATTTCCAACACGGGTATCATTACAATCCCTGTATTCAGATGATGTAACCTCCTCACAAATGATCTCAAGTTGCTAGAATTCCTCATAAGCTTTTGTAGACAGGGGTAGGTGAAACTGGTCTTCCAAATATTCCAAAAGTTGATAGCTTCCTGAACTGATAATAGAGTATTCTTTGTAAAAGAGAATAAGTGAGGCATGCCTTGAAATAGACATGTAGAGTGCCATTGATCATTCCAAAATAGAGCAGATTTCTCATCACCAATATTGCATATGGCCATGGATTTGAATAAGTCAAGCAGTTTCAAATTTGCCTTCCACCACAAAGAACCAACCATGTTCTGACCAGGCAACAAGCCATTACTGTAATAAGTTTCCCAAATCAAATTTACCCATGGAATGTTGTGTTTGTTAAAGAATTTGTACAAGTTTTTCAGCAAAAGAGCTAGTGTTTGTTTAGATAATTATATAAATAATAGAAGTTTCGAAGCGGTACACAATTGTAGTATGAAGACAACATTAGGATAGAGATATACACTAAAAATTTAGATGAGGAGAAAGGAAATTAACAACCTCTCAGAGAGCGAAACAACATGTTGATTATCATCACCTTGTAGTGCATTTGCCAATAGTCACCTCTCTGCATCAATAATAGAAATTGTACCTTAGCCCACCTACCAGAAAAATGAGCTATTTGTTTTTAAGTTAATTTCTGCAATAGCTTGGATCAACAAGCAATTTTACTAGGCATGATAGTGCTTGTTATAAAAAATGCTACAACAAACTGCAACATTCCATGAACGTTAGTATCAGTTCATTATACCAGTGTTAATCTCAGTCTGGTCCTTTTAGGTGCCAAGGAATCTAGACCGGTCCTTGAAAGTTAGATAGTTATGCGACTTGGCCGACGCCGGTTGGGCTCGATGGAGTTTACAATTCATCATGTATGGTTTCTAGGTGATCATGATCCTCCTATAGGCCGACATGCGACTGGTCCAGGGCTAGGTGCTGAGCCTCGGGGGCCTTCGTGTCGGATCATCGCCAGGGATTGGCGTGTGCAACTGTCGGTTCATTAATCTCGACGGGGTATAGCGTGTAGCCAGAACACCAGATGGGATTCACATGAGGCTTTTTACCCAGGTCCATGCCCTTACAGTGGACATAAAACTCAAGAAAGAGTCCATATTACAACCTTGAACTACCACTAATGTTTAAAACAAAATCGTGAACTACAAAAAACCATCTAGTTTACAAGCCGCAACTTTCAAAACCGGACAAAAAACAACCCCCGGCTTGTTTTTGACAGTTTTTAATTGTTTTGACTAGTCAACATCCAAGTCAGCGTCCAGTCATCCACCACATCATCATGTCCCACATCACCAAGCCATAGCCACCACCGTCTCCTCCAGTCGTGCCAATGTTGGGGAACACAGTAATTTCAAAAAACTTCCTACGCACACGCAAGATCTATCATGGTGATGCATAGCAACGAGAGGGGAGAGTGTTGTCCACGTACCCTCATCGACCGAAAGCGGAAGCGTTATGACAATGCGGTTGATATTGTCGTACGTCTTCACGATCCTAGTACCGAAAGCACAGCACCTCCGCGATCTGCACACGTTCAACTCAGTGACGTCCCACGAACTCTCGATCCAGCTGAGTGTCGAGGGAGAGCTTCGTCAGCACGACTGCGTGATGATGGTGATGATGAAGCTACCGGCGTAGGGCTTCGCCTAAGCACTACGACGATATGACCGAGGTGGATTATGGTGGAGGGGGCACCGCACACGGCTAAGACAATGTCTGTTGTTGTGTTCTAGGGTGCTCCCTGCCCCCGTATATAAAGGAGCAAGGAAGGAGACTGGCCGGCCCTAGGGCGCGCTAAGGAGGGGAGGAATCCTTCTCCTTTCCTGGTCCAACTAGGAGGAGAAGGGGAAAGAGGGAAAGGAGAGGAAGAGGAGAAGGAAAGGGGGGCGCCCCCCCCCCTCCCTAGTCCAATTCGGACTCCCTATAGGGAGGGGCCGCAGCTGCCCCTTGTGGGCTGCCTCCCCTCTTCCCTATGGCCCATGTAGGCCCAATCTTTCCCCGGGGGGGGGGGGGGGGGGGGGTTCCGGTAACCCTCCGGCACTCCGGGTTTCTCCGAAATCACCCGGAACACTTCCGGTGTCCGAATATAGCCGTCCAATATATCAATCTTCATGTCTCGACCATTTCGAGACTCCTCATCATGTCCTTGATCATATCCGGGACTCCGAATTACCTTCGGTACATCAAAACACATAAACTCATAATATCGATCGTCACAGAATGTTAAGTGTGCGGACCCTATGGGTTCGAGAACTATGTAGACATAACCGAGACTCATCTCCGGTCAATAACCAATAGCGGAACCTGGATGCTCATATTGGTTCCTACATATTCTACGAAGATCTTTATCGGTCAAACCGCATAACAACATACGTTGTTCCCTTTGTCATCGTATGTTACTTGCCCGAGATTCGATCGTCGGTATCTCAATACCTAGTTCAATCTCGTTACCCGCAAGTATCTTTACTCGTTCCATAATGCATCATCCCGCAACTAACTCATTAGTCACATTGCTTGCAAGGCTTATAGTGATGTGCATTACCGAGAGGGCCCAGAGATACCTCTCCGACAATCGGAGTGACAAATCTTAATCTCGATCTATGCCAACTCAACAAACACCATCGGAGACACCTGTAGAGCACCTTTATAATCACCCAGTTACATTGTGACATTTGGTAGCACACTAAATGTTCCTCCGATATTCGGGAGTTGCATAATCTCATAGTCATAGGAACATGTATAAGTCATGAAGAAAGCAATAGCAACATACTAAATGATCAAGTGCTTGAAGGAAATATGCCCTAGAGGCAATAATAAAGTTGTTATTTATATTTCCTTATATCATGATAAATGTTTAGTATTCATGCTAGAATGGTATTAACCGGAAACTTAGTACATGTGTGAATACATTGACAAACAGAGTGTCACTAGTATGCCTCTACTTGACGAGCTCGTTGAATCAAAGATGGTTAAGTTTCCTAGCCATAGACATGAGTTGTAATTTGATTAACAGGATCACATCATTAGATAATGATGTGATTGACTTGACCCATTCCGTTAGCTTAGCATTTGATCGTTTAGTATATTGCTATTGCTTTCTTCATGACTTATACATGTTCCTATGAGTATGAGATTATGCAACTCCCGAATACCGGAGGAACACTTTGTGTGATACCAAACGTCACAACGTAACTGGGTGATTATAAAGGTGCTCTACAGGTGTTTTCGATGGTACTTGTTGAGTTGGCATAGATCGAGATTAGGATTTGTTACTCCGATTGTCGGAGAGGCATCTCTGGGCCCTCTAGGTAATGCACATCACTATAAGCCTTGCAAGCAATGTGACTAATGAGTTAGGTGAGGGATGATGCATTACGGAACGAGTAAAGAGACTTGACGGTAACGAGATTGAACTAGGTATTGAGATACCGACGATCGAATCTCGGGCAAGTAACATACCGATGACAAAGGGAACAATGTATGTTGTTACGCGGTTTGACCGATAAAGATCTTCGTAGAATATGTAGGAGCCAATATGAGCATCCAGGTTCTGCTATTGGTTATTGACCAGAGACATGTCTCAGTCATGTCTACATAGTTCTCGAACCCGTAGGGTCCGAATGCTTAACGTTCGGTGACGATCGGTATTATGAGTTTATGTGTTTTGATGTACCGAAGATAGTTTGGAGTCCTGGATGTGATCACGGACATGACGAGGATTCTCGAAATGGTCGATACATAAAGATTGATATATTGGACGACTCTATTCGGACACCGGATGAGTTCCGGGGGTCACCAGATATTTATCGGCGTGCCGGGAGGTTATCGGAACCCCTAGGGGAACTAATGGGCCAACATGGGCCTTGTGGGAGAGAGAGAGGAGAGGGCCTAGGGCTGGCCACGCCCCCCCTTGGGAGTCCGAATTGGACAAGGAGGGGGGGGGCGCCCCCTCTTTCCTCCCTCTCTCCCTCTCCTTCCTTCCCATTCCTCCTTCCTAGTTGGACTAGGAAAGGGGAGTCCTACTCCCACTAGGAGGAGGACTACCCCCTCTCCTTGGCGCGCCCCAAGGCCGGCCGCCCTCCCTCCTTGCTCCTTTATATACGGGGGAAGGGGGCACCCTAGAACAAACAAGTTGATTGTTCCAAGCCGTGTGCGGTGCCCCCCCTCCACCATATTCCACCTCGGTCATACTGTTGCAGTGCTTAGGCGAAGCCCTGCGCCGTTAACTTCATCATCACGGTCATCACACCGTCGTGCCGACGAAATTCTCCCTCGACACTCTGCTGGATCGTGAGTTCGTGGGACGTCATCGAGCTGAACGTGTGCAGATCACGGAGGTGTCGTACGCTCGGTACTAGGATCGGTCGATCGTGAAGACGTACGACTACATCAACCGCGTTGCCATAATGCTTCCGCTTACGGTCTACGAGGGTACGTGGACAACACTCTCCCCTCTCGTTGCTATGCATCACCATGATCCTGCGTGTGCGTAGGAATTTTTTTGAAATTACTACGTTCCCCAGCAGTGGCATCCGAGCCAGGTTTATGCGTAGATGTTATATGCACGAGTAGAACACAAGTGAGTTGTGGGCGATACTAGTCATACTGCTTACCAGCATGTCATACTTTGATTCGGCGGTATTGTTGGATGAAGCAGCCCGGAACGACATTACGCGTATGCTTACGCGAGACTGGTTCTACCGACGTGCTTCCCACACAGGTGGCTGACGGGTGTCAGTTTCTCCAACTTTAGTTGAATCGAGTGGGGCTACGCCCGGTCCTTGTTGAAGGTTAAAACATCACATACTTGACGAAATATCGTTGTGGTTTTGATGCGTAGGTAGGAACAGTTCTTGCTCAGCTCGTAGCAGCCACGTAAAACTTGCAACAACAAAGTAGAGGACGTCTAACTTGTTTCTGCAGGGCATGTTGTGATGTGATATGGTCAAGACATGATGCTAAATTTTATTGTATGAGATGATCTTGTTTTGTAACGAAGTTATCAGCAACTGGCAGGAGCCATATGGTTGTCGCTTTATTGTATGAAATGCAATCGCCATGTAATTGCTTTACTTTATCACTAAGCGATAGCGATAGTCGTAGAAGCAATGGTTTGCGAGACGACAAAAATGCTACGATGGAGATCAAGGTGTCGCACCAGTGTCGATGGTGATCATGACGGTGCTTTGGAGATGGAGATCAAAGGCACAAGATGATGATGGCCATATCATATCACTTATATTGATTGCATGTGATGTTTATCCTTTATGCATCTTATTTTGCTAAGTTCGACGGTAGCATTATAAGATGATCTCTGACTAAATTTCAAGGTATAAGTGTTCTCCCTGAGTATGCACCGTTGCGAAAGTCCGTCGTGCCGAGACACCACGTGATGATCGGGTGTGATAAGCTCTACGTTCACAAATAACGGGTGCAAGCCAATTTTGCACACGCAGAATACTCGGGTTAAACTTGACGAGCCTAGCATATGCATGATGGGTAACGTAGTAATTTCAAAAAAATTCCTACGCACACGCAAGATCATGGTGATGCATAGCAACGAGAGGGGAGAGTGTCGTCCATGTACCCTCGTAGACCGTAAGCGGAAGCGTTATGACAACGCGGTTGATGTTGTCGTACGTCTTCACGATCGACCGATTCTAGTACCGAACATACGGCACCTCCGCGATCCGCACACGTTCAGCTCGGTGACGTCACACGAACTCACGATCCAGTAGAGCTTCGAGGAAGGGTTCCGTCAGCACGACGGTGTGATGACGGTGATGATGATGCTACCGACGCAGGGCTTCGCCTAAGCACCGCTACGATATGACCGAGGTGGATTATGGTGGAGGGGGTCCACCGCACACGGCTAAAAGATCAATGATCAACTTGTGTGTCTATGGGGTGCCCCCCTCCACCGTCTATAAAGGAGTGGAGGAGGGGGAGGAGGCCGGCCTCCTAGGTGCGCCCCATGGGGAGTCGTACTCCCACCAGGAGTAGGACTCCACCCCTTCCAAGAGTAGCAGAAGGAGGGAAGGAAGGACGAGAGAGGGGGAAGGAAAAGGGGGGGCGCCGCCCCCTTCCTTGTCCAATGGGAGGGTGCGCGCGGCCTGCCCTGGCCGCCCCTCCCTCTCTCCACCAATGCCCATGAGGCCCATTACACTCCCCGGGGGGTTCCGGTAACCCCCCGGTACTCCGGTATTCGTCCAAACTCACTCGGAACCCTTCCAAAGTCCAAACATAGTCATCCAATATATCGATCTTTATGTCTCAACCATTTCGAGACTCCTCGTCATGTCCATGATCATATCCGGGACTCCGAACTACCTACGGTTCATCAAAACACATAAACTCATATTACCGATCGTCACCGAACGTTAAGCGTGCGGACCCTACTGGTTCGGGAACTCTGTACACATGACCGAGACTCATCTCCGGTCAATAACCAATAGTGGAACCTGGATGCTCATATTGGTTCCTACATATTCTACGAAGATCTTTATCGGTTAAACCGCATAACAACATACGTTGTTCCCTTTGTCATCGGTATGTTACTTGCCCGAGATTCGATCGTCGGTATCTCAATACCTAGTTCAATCTCGTTACCGGCAAGTCTCTTTACTCGTTCTGTAATGCATCATCCCGCAACTAACTCAATAGTTACATTGCTTGCAAGGCTTATAGTGATGTGCATTACTGAGAGGGCCCAGAGATACCCCTCCGACAATCGGAGTGACAAATCCTAGTCTCAATCTACGCCAACTCAACAATTACCATCGGATACACCTGTAGAGCACCTTCATAATCACCCAGTTACGTTGTGACGTTTGGTAGCACACTAAGTGTTCTCCGTTATTCGGGAGTTGCATAATCTCATAGTCATAGGAACATGTATAAGCCATGGAGAAAGCAATAGCAATATACTAAACGATCAAATGCTAAGCTAACGGAATGGGTCAAGTCAATCACATCATTCTCTAATGATGTGATCCCATTAATCAAATGACAACTCATGTCTATGGTTAGGAAACTTAACCATCTTTGATTCAACGAGCTAGTCAAGTAGAGGCATACTAGTGACATTTTGTTTGTCTATGTATTCACACATGTACTAAGTTTCCAGTTAATACAATTCTAGCATGAATAATAAACATTTATCATGATATAAGGAAATATAAATAACAACTTTATTATTGCCTCTAGGGCATATTTCCTTCAGTGTCCCACTTGCACTAGAGTCGATAATCTAGATTACACAGTAATGATTCTAACACCCATGGAGTCTTGGTGCTGATCATGTTTTGCTCGTGAGAGAGGCTTAGTCAACGGGTCTGCAACATTCAGATCCGTATGTATCTTGCAAATCTCTATGTCTCCCTCCTTGACTTGATCGCGGATGGAATTGAAGCGTCTCTTGATGTGCTTGGTTCTCTTGTGAAATCCGGATTCCTTTGCCAAGGCAATTGCACCTGTATTGTCACAAAAGATTTTCATTGGACCCGATGCACTAGGTATGACACCGAGATCGGATATGAACTCCTTCATTTGCTGCTTCCGAAGCAGCTATGTACTCCACTTCATATGTAGATCCCGCCACGACGCTTTCCTTAGAACTGCACCAACTGACAGCTCCACCGTTCAATATAAACACGTATCCGGTTTGTGACTTAGAGTCATCCAGATCAGTGTCAAAGCTTGCATCGACGTAACCATTTACGACGAGCTCTTTGTCACCTCCATAAACGAGAAACATATCCTGAGTCCTTTTCAGGTATTTCAGGATGTTCTTGACCGCTGTCCAGTGATCCACTCCTGGATTACTTTGGTACCTTCCTGCTAAACTAATAGCAAGGCACACATCAGGTCTGGTACATAGCATTGCATACATGATAGAGCCTATGGCTGAAGCATAGGGAACACCTTTCATTTTCTCTCTATCTTCTGCAGTGGTCGGGCATTGAGTCTGACTCAACTTCACACCTTGTAACACAGGCCAGAACCCTTTCTTTGCTTGATCCATTTTGAACTTCTTCAAAACTTTATCAAGGTATGTGCTTTGTGAAAGTCCAATTAAGCGTCTTGATCTATCTCTATAGATCTTGATGCCCAATATATAAGCAGCTTCACCGAGGTCTTTCATTGAAAAACTCTTGTTCAAGTATCCTTTTATGCTATCCAGAAATTCTATATCATTTCCAATCAACAATATGTCATCCACATATAATATTAGAAATGCTACAGAGCTCCCACTCACTTTCTTGTAAATACAGGCTTCTCCAAAAGTCTGTATAAAACCATATGCTTTGATCACACTATCAAAACGTTTATTCCAACTCCGAGATGCTTGCACCAGTCCATAGATGGATCGCTGGAGCTTACACACTTTGTTAGTATCCTTTGGATCGATAAAACCTTCAGGTTGCATCGTATACAACTATTCTTCCAGAATCCATTGAGGAATAAAGTCTTTACATCCATTTGCCAAATTTCATAATCATAAAATGCGGGAATTGCTAACATGATTCGGACGGACTTAAGCATCGCTACGGGTGAGAAAGTCTCATCGTAGTCAACTCCTTGAACTTGTCGAAAACCTTTCGCAACAAGTCGAGCTTTGTAGACAGTAACATTACCGTCAGCGTAAGTCTTCTTCTTGAAGATCCATTTATTATCGATGGCTTGCCGATCATCGGGCAAGTCAACCAAAGTCCACACTTTGTTCTCATACATGGATCCCATCTCATATTTCATGGCCTCAAGCCATTTTGCGGAATCTGGGCTCATCATCGCTTCCTCATAGTTTGTAGGTTTGTCATGGTCAAGGAACATGACCTCCAGAACAGGATTGCAATATCACTCTGGTGCGGATCTTACTCTGGTTGACCTACGAGGTTTGGTAGTAACTTGATCTGAAGTTACATGATCATCATCATTAGCTTCCTCACTAATTGGTGTACGAGTCACAGGAACAGATTTCTGTGATGAACTACCACTACTAGGGAAAACCCTAGCAGTAGCGCGTGTTTAAAGCCTATCAGTAGCGCGGGCGGAGGCGCTACTAGTAAGGCGCTACAGCTAAAGGTTAGCAGTAGCGTGGGTCGGACCACGCTACTACTATATCGACTTAGTAGCAGCGCTTTATGCTATAAGCACTACTGGTAATTAGTAGTAGCGCTTCTCCTAGCACGCGCTACTACTATTATTCTGTATTTCTTTTTTATTTGATGTTGTATTCATACACCTTTATACAAGTTTTCATACCGCAGCAATTTAGAGAATGATTTTACATTATAATGAGTTATTACATCACTGGGAGAAAGAACGGTGGACTAGTTTCAAGTGGATGGACATCCACTTGAAACTAATCCGCGGTTCTTTCACCCAATGATATAATATATCATCATCATCATCATCATCATATCATTAACAACTTATCATCATAATACATCATTGTCATATAACACCTCACGATCATCGTTTTCATCAATGAGACATCACATACAAGTTGGTCACTAGAGATAATCACAACTACTCATCATCATCAACTCGCATAAACATATTGTACCTCATAGGACCTACTACATTCTCTTTGGACCTACTATATTATCTGAGGTAAAATAGCATAAAACAAGATCGCCCCTGACTCTCAATTACGGAGAATGGAGATTATCCTGTTTCCAATTCTTGCCTTTCGCACAATGTTGCTTCCAAGAACCTCCTTACGACTGTCCATACATTTTTTCCATTCTAAGATTAGCATGTGTTCACCGATTTCAGAAATCCGGTATGGACAGGTGAGATTCGTAGGATGACCTGGCTGTATGTTCAAAACATCAAGGCGACCATTCTGATACATCAAATGAGGCACACAATCCATCGGGATTCTCTGTTGAAAAACATAGTAATAACTTCGTAGTTAGCAATGATGTACTAGTTTTAGAAGTATGCAAAAGACGCACGGATGTCGTAATAGTAAAAAATCTTACCAGGATATCTCCATGGAAGTTATCGTGGTTCAACACGTGCACTAGTGGCACGTATTGACCATAATTTGGAGGAGTTCGATAAAAGGCATTGTAATTCTCAAGACAAGTACAATATGCGACTAGATGACTTTTCTCCTGATAAGTTAACTCACAGCCATCGGTGTAGTTGGTTCTGTCTACCATGTTCCGCACATTCTTTGAAGAATCAAAGTAAGCTATTAATGGAAGTAAGCTGTTAACTATTTTGAAATAAACAATATAAATTACTTAATAACTATGTTTGAGGAACTCACATAGCGGTAGAATTGGAAGCGTATCAACAAGGACCCAAATGTCCAAATTGTCTTGGTCGATGTCAGGATCACCAAGATCCATGGTGACAAACATACCCTCTTGAAAATCATACATCTTGCAAAGTGCTTCCCAACCCGGGCAACCAAAATAGGATACGCTCTCAGAATTGTATAGATTTACCTCAAAATCCATACCATGATGGGTCCTTAGGTTAATTTTCTTTGTTTCATTCCTCTCATGATCTTCAAAACCCATCCTCTCCAAGACATAGTGTCTTGCATGGCATGGGATAAGCTAGTTGAATTGTAAAAGACGAAAATTACACGTTGATGTAGTATAAGTCGAGCTTAATTACGAAAAAAACACTTTGCGTCGTAGCTTACTGTATCACAATCGAAGGCCTCCTCGAGCTTAATGCTGAAGCGCCGACCTTCGTCCAGGTGAGGCCTGTCGCAGAAACCCCGGTTGTCGCCGCACTAGGAGCACTCCCCGGGACCTTCTTCGTCCGACGACATTTCCTATGATCATAATTCAAAGATTAAACTTGTACAATTAAAAATCTCAGCTTGTTCATTATTCATCACGGGTTGACTATCGGTCTGCCGAGTCTTTTCTTAAAAACTCTCAGCTCACATGGTGTATACATTCGACCGTTGGTGATGATCGCTCCTCCTTTCGTCCCCGAGTGCATTACACCAAAATGTCTAGCACACGGGACCGAAGGAGAAGCGACCCCCACAACAACAGTCGGGATTCTTCGTCCTCTCATACATGGTGGAGACTCTCCCTCACTGATTCCTCTCTGACATTTGCGACCGTCGGTGATGGTCGTTACTCCTACTTCCCCTAGTGCATAACAATGGTCTAGCATAAGGAGAAGAAGGAGAAACGACCCCCACGGCAACAGTCGGGATTCTTCATCCTCTCATATATGGTGGAGCCTCGACAGACTTAAAGTCAACCCGAAATATCCGGCATGATCTTTGCTAAAAAAGGACATATCAAGCGCCTGAAATTTGCCGGAACGGAAATTAATCAACACTCCGGCAAAACATAGGCCACTCGGAGGTGTAACCTGAACATGACCGGCCACTTGGGCAACCACATATCCTATTTGAGCAACAAAAGATATACATGTTTTTATCTATCATATGTTATAGGACTCATATTGACATGGAGATTTGGCTGGTCTCACCTCGAGGTCGGAGGGGGTCGGTGACGGGGACGACAGCGGGGATGATGGAGGGGCTCCTTGATTTCTGCAAAAACAAAAACCCTATAAGTTATCACTAATACATCATGAATAATTGCTTAAACTAAAAAAATAACAACAAATATGACATGTTCAACTAGTTCTATTAATTCAACTAGTTCTTACTAAATATAAACTTACTATAAATAGAAAAAAAACTAGTTCTTTCTAAAAATAAAGTAGTTCAACTAGTTATATTAATTTTCTTACTAAAAATACATTAGTTCTATTAATTCAACTAGTTCAACTAGTTTATTAATTTACTTACTAAACTAGTTCAACTAAAACTAAACTAGTTCAACTAGTTTATTAATTTACTTACTAATTATTTTAAACACTTACTAAAAACAGTAAAAAATACATTATACAATAGTAAAAAACATCTACTATTAACCATACTACCCTAGTTAACTAGTACCATCACTACTACTAATTAACATCTACTGCTACTAAAAATCATTATCTATGAACCCTAAATTAACATCTACTACTACTAAAACACATCTACTAACTAAGCAGAGAGAGAGAGAGAGGGGGTGGGGGAGGGGTGGGGGCTTACAGAGAGGGGAGAGACGGTGGCGGGGAGGTGCTCGGCGACGTCGGAGGTAGGGGTGGGGAGGGCGGGCTCGGGATCGGTAGGCGGCGGTCCTGGGCGGGCTCGGGCGGCGGTGAGGTCGAGGGCGGCGACGGTGTGGTCGAGAGCAGCGGCGGTGAGGTTGAGGGCGGACTCGGGCGGCGGCGGTGAGGGCAGGCTCGGGCTCGGGCGGCGGCGACAGAGGAGTGCGGGAATACGGGGGAAAGGAGGACTTAGCAAAATTTTGAGCCCGCGGGTGGTTAAGTCGAACTAGCAGTAGCGCTCTTAAGGAAACGCTCTATAGCTAATTTAGCTATAGCGCATTTTAGATAAAAACGCTACTGCTAAAGGAAGCAATTATTTGTTTTGTTTATCCCAATATCAGTAGCGCTTTGTCCTGGAAAAAACGCTATAAGTCTAAGCATGTAAAAACATCAAAAATATACATTGGTCATCATTGATCTTTTTGTGTAGAATCTACTCCCTCCGTCCGATTAAGAGTGTACATCTAGCTTCAAAATTTGTCCACAAAAGAGTGTACTTCCATCTGCCCAATGCATTTTAAAGTAAAAAAATACTTCTCTCTCATCACACGGTAATCAAGACATGAATCCTCACTGTACCTGTATAGGTACAGGCGAGGATTCATACTGCAGCCACAAATCCTACACATATAGTTCAATGAAGACCAAGTGCTCGAGATAGTTTGAGAAGTAACATATTTAAGGTGGTAAACACCTTGTTCGCTTAAAAGTATGGGACTAAACTTAATTAGTTGCGATGATACTTAGCAGCAGCGAGTTTTGAAGAAAAACGCTGCTACTGAGTACTTTAGCAGTAGCGCGTCCAGGAGAAGGGCGCTACTACTATATCTAGCATGGAGGCAACGCCGTGGCAATTATAGTAGTAGTGTTTGTTTCACCTAGGGCGCTACTGCTACCGGGATGTTAATACCGCGGTTTCCTGGAGCTCGCTACTGCTATTTAGCAGTAGCGTTTGTTTTTAAGCCACGCTGCTGCTAAGATTCTGTGTATAAGGTTTTCCTAGTAGTGTACTTTCCAATAAGGGAGCAGGTACAATTACCTCATCAAGTTATACTTTCCTCCCACTCACTTCTTTCGAGAGAAACTCATCCTCTAGAAAGGATCCATTCTTAGCAATGAATGTCTTGCCTTCGGATCTGTGATAGAAGGTGTACCCAACAGTCTCCTTTGGGTATCCTATGAAGAAACATTTCTCCGATTTGGGTTCGAGCTTATCAGGTTGAAGCTTTTTCACATAAGCATCGCAGCCCCAAACTTTAAGAAACGACAACTTTGGTTTCTTGCCAAACCATAGTTCATAAGGCGTCGTCTCAACGGATTTAGATGGTGCCCTATTTAACGTGAATGCAGCCGTCTCTAAAGCATAACCCCAAAACGATAGCGGTAAATCAGTAAGAGACATCATAGATCGCACCATATCTAGTAAAGTACGATTACGATGTTTGGACACACAATTACGCTGTGGTGTTCCGGGTGGCGTGAGTTGCGAAACTATTCCGCATTGTTTCAAATGAAGACCAAACTCGTAACTCAAATATTCTCCTCCACGATCAGATCGTAGAAACTTTATTTTCTTGATATAATGATTTTCCACTTCACTCTGAAATTCTTTGAACTTTTCAAATGTTTCAGACTTATGTTTCATCAAGTAGATATACCCATATCTGTTCAAATCATCTGTGATGGTGAGAAAATAACGATACCCGCCGCAAGCTTCAACATTCATCGGACCACATACATCAGTATGTATGATTTCCAACAAATCTGTTGCTCGCTCCATTGTTTCGGAGAACGGCGTTTTAGTCATCTTGCCCATGAGACATGGTTCGCAAGTACCAAGTGATTCATAATCAAGTGATTCCAAAAGTCCATCAGAATGGAGTTTCTTCATGCGCTTTACACCAATATGACCTAAACGGCAGTGCCACAAATAAGTTGCACTATCATTATCAACTCTGCATCTTTTGGCTTCAATATTACGAATATGTGTATCACTACTATCGAGATTCATCAAAAATAGACCACTCTTCAGGGGTGCATGACCATAAAATATATTAATCATATAAATAGAACAACCATTATTCTCAGATTTAAATGAATAAATGTCTCGCATCAAGCAAGATCCAGATATAATGTTCAGGCTCAACGCTGGCACCAAATAAAAATTATTCAGGTCTAAAACTAATCCCGAAGGTAGATGTAGAGGTAGCGTGCCGACCGCGATCACATCGACTATGGAACCATTTCCCTCACGCATCGTCACCTCGTCCTTACCCAATCTTCGCTTAATCTGTAGTCCCTGTTTCAAGTTGCAAATATCAGCAACAGAACCAGTATCAAATACCCAGGTGCTACTGCGAGCACATGTATATCACATATACCTTTGTTCACCTTGCCATCCTTCTTATCCGCCAAATACTTGGGGCAGTTCCGCTTCCAGTGACCAGTCCCTTTGCAGTAGAAGCACTCAGTCTCAGGCTTAGGTCCAGACTTGGGTTTCTTCACTTGAGCAGCAACTTGCTTGCCGTTCTTCTTGAAGTTCCCCTTCTTCCCTTTACCCTTTTTCTTGAAACTGGTGGTCTTGTTGACCATCAACACTTGATGCTCCTTCTTGATTTCTACCTCCGCAGCTTTTAGCATTGCAAAGAGCTCGGGAATTGTCTTATCCGAGAAGGAAAGGGGGGGCGCCCCCCTCCCTAGTCAAATTTGGACTCCCTACAGGGAGTGGGTGCGGATGCCCCTTGTGGCTGCCTCCCCTCTTCCCTATGGCCCATGTAGGCCCAATCTTTCCCCGAGGGGGTTCCGGTAACCCTCCGGCACTCCGGTTTTCTCCGAAATCACCCGGAACACTTCCGTTGTCCGAATATAGCCGTCTAGTATATCAATCTTTATGTCTCGGCCATTTTGAGACTCCTCGTCATGTCCGTGATCATATCCGGGACTCCGAATTACCTTTGGTATATCAAAACACATAAACTCATAATACCGATCGTCACAGAACGTTAAGCGTGCGGACCCTACGGGTTCGAGAACTATGTAGACATGACCAAGACTCATCTCCGATCAATAACCAATAGCGGAACCTGGATGCTTATATTGGTTCCTACATATTCTACGAAGATCTTTATCGGTCAAACCGCATAACAACATACGTTGTTCCCTTTGTCACCGGTATGTTACTTGCCCGAGATACGATTGTCGGTATCTCAATGCCTAGTTCAATCTCGTTACCGGCAAGTATCTTTACTCGTTCCGTAATGCATCATCCTGCAACTAACTCATTATTCACATTGCTTCCAAGGCTTATAGAGATGTGCATTACCGACAGGGCCCAGAGATACCTCTCCGACAATCGGAGTGACAAATCCTAATCTCGATCTATGCCAACTCAACAAACACCATCGGAGACACTTGTAGAGCACCTTTATAATCACCCAGTTACGTTGTGACGTTTGGTAGCACACTAAGTGTTCCTCCGGTATTCGGGAGTTGCATAATCTCAT
This sequence comes from Aegilops tauschii subsp. strangulata, assembly GCF_002575655.3. NCBI lineage: Eukaryota > Viridiplantae > Streptophyta > Magnoliopsida > Poales > Poaceae > Aegilops > Aegilops tauschii. The sequence continues at coordinate 645,706,419 of NC_053041.3, read as the reverse complement.
AGTCATAGGAACATGTATAAGTCATGAAGAAAGCAATAGCAACATACTAAACGATTAAGTGCTAAGCTAACGGAATGGGTCAAGTCAATCACATCATTCTATAATGATGTGATCCCGTTAATCAAATGACAACTCATGTCTATGGCTAGGAAACTTAACCATATTTGATTCAACGAGCTAGTCAATTAGAGGCATACTAGTGACACTCTGTTTCTCTATGTATTCACACATGTACTAAGTTTCCGGTTAATAAAATTCTAGCATGAATAATAAACATTTAACATGATATAAGGAAATATAAATAACAACTTTATTATTGCCTCTAGGGCATATTTCCTTCAGCCAATCCCACCGTCGCCGCCACCTTTGTTCCTAATGAGCGGAGACCGGCGGCGTTGACACGAGCCTCTACAGCAGCGACCCCAACCGTCTGTATTAGCTCCTTCCAAGCCGTACCCAAGCCCCCAGTGTCAAACCGCTGCTGCCACTGAGGAAGAGGGGCAGGAGGTCGTGGATCTCATCATGAGCTTGTATGCGTGCTCGGACGTGACAAGGGATAATCGGAGTGATGCCCTCGTCGGTGAAGGTGGCCGATGGAGCACGGTGTCGATGCGAGGGTAGCTCAAGATCGAGCCAGTCAAGGATGAAGACGCAAACGTCTTCCGAGGCATTGATGACCTGCAAAGGAACAAGGCTATTGCATTTCATGATAAGTAAGTGTCGAATCCCACAAGGAGCGAATAGGAAGACACTACCAACCCGGCAACTATGTTGTATGCGTAGCGCATTCGCACCCAAACCGTAGTGTGGAAATAGTCTATTCTATAGGTTGCTAGGAAAGCGAGAATAAAAGGGGTTGTACTAAACTACAAGTTAGAACGGAGATATAAACTAAGTTGGAACTTAAAGTAAAGCAGGGGGTTTTGTAACTGTAGGATTGAATAGAGAGAAAAAGACAGTGTTTAGGCTTTGGTCTCACTAGTATTAGAGGGACATCTTAGTGGCAGCGGGCTAATACAAGTACACGTGTAGGTGATAACAAGATCACAATAAAGAACGTCTCCCAACATTACGTGCAATGCGAGTAAATACTAGATCATGCCACAAAGACTAATTTTGCATACTAGATTGTACCTCAACCTAGAACCGGATCAATGACTCAAACATAGATGAATAGACACACAAAGAGGAATGATTCATTGATGTCATCAACATGTTCAATCTTGCAAATTACAGGTGTGAAGATGGAGACGGAGAGGGAGATGTCTCTGGCACGCACGGCCTAGCCAGGAACGGCGCCCGATGACGACGGCGTGGCCTCCTCCTTGCGTGGCATGGTGGAGCTATGGAGGGAGAGGCCTCCCCAAAGGGGGAGAGCCTCCCAGCGGCTGCCCGAAGTTGTGGTGATGATGATGGCTGATTGTGGTGGCTAGGGTTGGATGTGTCTATATAAGAGGCCTACTCGGGTCTGCTCCATTGATAAAGATCATCCTCCTCCATCCAAGGGCTCTAGGTGAGCCTTAACGCATGGTGAGAGTACTCCAGGCGGAATCATTTCTTCCAGGCTAGAAAAAAGACACGGGAGGGCAATAAGAGGTTGACGTCACACCATACTTTTAGCACACAACACACACGAGCTTGTGGGCTAGGATAAAATGATTCAGAGTTAGTCTAAGTGAAAGGAAATAAATGGTTTGGTGCCGGTCCAAGTGGAATGAAGAGAAAAATAAATATATTTTTTGTACGGTAGTGTGTGTGAGAGGAAAAAGTTTGCACCCTTCCGAGTCGACCCTAACTCACACGTGTTTATGAGCACAACACACGCGAGCTTGTGCGCTAGGAAAATAAATATTCAGAGTTAGTCGGAGTGAAAGGAAATAAATGGTTTGATGCCGGTCCGAGTGGAGTGAAAAGAAAAAATAATTTATATTTTATACGTTAGTCCGTGTGAAAGGAAAAAGGTTGCATCCTTCCGAGTTGACCCTAACTCACACGAGTTTATGAGCACAACACACACACACACACACACACACACACACACACACACACGAGCTTGCGGGCTAGGGAAAAATGATTCAGAGTTAGTCCGAGTAAAAGGAAATAAATGGTTTGATGCCGGTCCGAGTGGCATGAAGAGAAAAAAAATATGTTAGTCCGTGTGAAAGGGAAAAGTTTGCATCCTTCCGAGTCGACCCTAACTCACACGAGTTTATGAGCACAGCACACACGAGTTTGTGGGGTAGGAAAAATAATAATTCAAAGGTAGTCCGAGTGAAAGAAAATAAATGGTTTCGTGCTGGTCCGAGTGGAATGAAGAGAGAAAAAAAATTACGGTAGTCTGTGTGAGAGGAAAAGTTTGCACCTTTCTGAGTTGACCCTAACTCACACGTGTTTATGAGCACAGCACACACGAGCTTGTGGGCTAGGAAAATAAAGATTCAGAGTTACACGGAGTGAAAGGAAATAAATTGTTTGATGCTAGTCCTAGTGGAATGATGAGAAAAAAAATATCTTTTTTTACGTTAGTCTGTATGAAAGGAAAAAAGTTTGCATCCTTCCGAGTCGACCATAAATCACATGAGTTTATGAGAACAGCACACACGAGCTTGTGGGCTAGGGAAAAATGATTCAGAGGTAGTCCGAGTAAAAGGAAATAAATGATTTGATGCCGGTCCAAGTGGAATGAAGAGAAAAAAATTACATTAGTGTGTGTGCAAGGAAAAAGTTTGCATCCTTCCAAATCAACCCTAATTCACACGAGTTTATGAGCAAGGCATTGACCCAAGTAAAATGAGAATACTTGTCAAAAAGAACAAGTAGAATGAGAATAAAAACAACATGATGATGGCAAGAAAAAAGACTGACGTCACTCCATACTTCTAGCCCCAGACATGCAGGAGTTAACGCTGCAACCTAAGGTAACAGGCTGCTGGGCCAAGCCCGGCCAGAAGTACGTGGTGACTGCTTTTGTTGCCTCGGCAGACCTAATGGACCAGGTTAGGTTGCGTCGTCGGCGAGTGCAACGGTGGATACGCGCTATTTAAGCTGGAGAACAAGTTCTGGCCGGGCGATGTGGTACTAAAGAAAACGAAACAGACGAGGGGCCGTAAAGAAAGTCACGCGAGGCTGGGTTCTCGGTTGAAGTTTTCTGGCCCAACAGCACATTGTAGCGTCTGCCGTCTCATCAAAAAATAAAACGTTTGTCTCAAAAAATCAAAAAATAAAACGTGCACGTAGCGGCATCCTGCACGTGGCTGGTGATCGTGTTGAGCGGGAAGCCAGAGCAGGCGCACCCCGACGATTCAGCAAGTTCGAGGAGGATCTGCTTTTTTGGAGACCTTGTCGGCCTCGTCAACGTATGCATGTACGATGACGGGGAGCTCACCGAGGTGTTGGACGAGTGCTCGCTGGAGCCTATGCATGCATGTAAGTGACTATATAATAACGCATGCATGAATTCTGGTTTAGTACTCCCTGTTTCTAAATATAAGCCATTTTAGAGGTTCCAGTATGGACTACATCAAAATGAGTGAATCTACGTTCTAAAATGCGTCTATATACATCCATATGTTGTCTGTATTAAAAGTAGTGAGCACTATGTGTTTTATGTTCACGAAACAGTTTTGCCAAGTCTTAGTCGACTGAGACTACTGAGACTTTGTTATGTCTCAGTCGATTCTATATTCCTTTGATTTTGCATGGGGATTCATACAATTTTTTTCTTTTCAGCCTTTTCTATTTTCTTCTTATACTATGTCACTTGATTAAGACTTGGTTAACTCTCAGTCGAGTGAGACTTAGCCACACCCTTTGCGAAAACGTCTAAACTCATACATATATCAACTTTCACAGGTCCTTACAAACACACCCTTACAAAAAATAAATATTTATTCAGAATATTTGGGGTGCCGAAATATTCTACGACCCGCATCCATCGGCGGTACGCCATGAGCATAGCTCGATGCCGCCCCTAGGCCTCCCCCACAGCAGAGCAAGTTTTTGAAACCTAGGAGTTTGTACAAGCAACGGCTGAAAGTCATCGATGCAGAACACAGACACCGGTGGCCCCAATCCATGAAACAAATCGTCGCCCCAGAGGGAAAAACACCCAATAAGGGCATGTAGAAACTCCAAAGACAACATAGACCACAAAAGCCGGTTAAATACAGATGGATCCACGAAAACGCAAACCGACCAGTCCCCGGAGACCCGCCGAAGAGACAGCTCCACACGCCCTTCGCTGACGAAACACACACCAATGAAACGGGGATGAGGCGGAGAGAACATTATTCCTATCTTGGGGCGACACGTTGTTCTGTCGCCCCAAACCAAACACAAAGGCCGCCAAAAGAGACCCGAAAATATCACCCACACCGTTGTACGACAGGTCCAGTATGAAGACGGACCAGCAATGGAGACCACGCGGACGAGCGGCCGGCAGCGACACACGAAGGCGTCCCTTGGGCGACGCGTCCAGCCTTTGCCATGCAGTTGATGATGAAGTGGCCGGTGTAGTCGACGCTGATGTCGGAGTAGAGGCGCGGGGGTCGACAGCGGCGGTGGGCACGCAAACCGATCTTTGATCGGAAAACCAAAAAAAAAACACCGATCAAGACGACCAGCGGGAGAGAGAAAACCCCGGAGCAAGGGCTTGGGAAAAGACTCTCTAGGGCAGCCGGCCAACACGACTGATGGACGAACTCTTGGTACGGGCGGGGCGGCCCCCGGCGGCGGTCATGGAGGCCGACCGCCCCGGAGGCGGCCCGGAGGGCGCAAGCGGCGGGCGGCGGCTAGGGTTGAATCGGTTAGGCTGATACTATGTTAGAAGTGAATAGAGAAGGATTTGTGGAAAGAATATTTGGTGCAAGACAATTGTATTCACCTCATGGGTGCCAATATATATCACGTACAGTGCTAGTTCCGTCCACGGCTAGAACCCTAATTACAGAGTACAGACTGGGGCTACAAGTGGGACAACTATACTGAATACATGTACGTATACACATGGAATAAAGACAATCATCTGTCAACACCACCCCCCCCCCCCCCCCGGCAGTCAAAGCGTCGTGCCTGGTGATGCAAAGACTGGACCAAAACTCCTCAAAGGTGGACGTCGGCAAGTCCTTCGTCATGATGTCGGAGAATTGCTACGTCGTGGGAACCTGAAGAACTCGAACCTTCCCAAGAGCAACTTGTTCGCGAACAAAATGAATATCCAACTCAATATGCTTGGTGCGACGATGATGAACCGGGTTGGCGGATAGGTAGACCGCAGAGAAGTTGTCGCAGTAGACCACGGTGGCTTTGTGAACAGGATGACAAAGTTCATGAAGAAGCTGTTGAAGCCACGTACACACAGCAACGACGTTATCCATGCCATGATACTCGGCCTCAACACTGGATCGCAAGACTGTGGGCTGGCATTTAGACGACCACGAGATGAGTGATGGTCCAAAGAACACACAGTACCCGGTGGTAGAGCGACGAGTGTCCGGACAACCAGCCAGTCAGCATTCGAGTAGGCGACGATGTCGGTGAAGGGTGAAGCCTGCAAGGTGATGCCAAGGTCCATGTGACCACGGATGTACCGGAGAATCCGCTTCACCAGAGACCAATGAACATCGCGAGGAGCATGCTTGTGGAGACACACCTGCCGAACAACATACTGCAACTCGGGTCGAGTGAGTGTCAAGTACTGCAAGGCACCAACAATGGACCGGTAGAAGGAAGCATCCGGGGTGGGAGCACCATCAGTAGTGGAGAGCTTGGCCTTCGTGTCGACAGTCATAGCCGCAGGCTTGCAATTAAGCATGCCAGCGCGGTCAAGTAACTCATGAGCATACTTTTGTTTATGAAGGAAGAAGCCATCCGCGCGTCTTACTACCTCGATGCCGAGGAAGTAGTGGAGGGGTCCCAAGTCCTTGATGGCGAACTCGATGCGAAGGCGCTCAGTGAGCCATCGAAGGAGGTCGATGGTGCTGTTGGGGAACGTAGCATGCAATTTCAAAAGAATTCCTACGATCACGCAAGATCTATCTAGGAGATGCATTGCAACGAGAGGGGGAGAGTGTGTCCACGTACCCTCGTAGACCGAAAGCGGAAGCGTTAGGTTAACACGGTTGATGCAGTCGAACGTCTTCACGATCCAACCAATCTATTACCGAACATACGGCACCTCCGAGTTCAGCACACGTTCAGCTCGATGACGTCCCTCGAACTCTTGAACCAGCAGAGGGTCGAGGGAGAGTTTCTTCAGCACGACGGCGTGGTGACAGTGATGGTGATGTGATCCGCGCAGGGCTTCGCCTAAGCACTACGACGCTATGACCGGAGGAGTAAACTGTTGAGGGGGGCACCGCACACGGCTAACAGAACAATTGATGTGCTATGGGGTGCCCCCTGCCCCCGTATATAAAGGAGGGGAGGAGGAGGCGGCCGGCCAAGAGGGGCGCGCCATGGTGGGGAGTCCTAATAGGACTCCACTCCTAGTAGGATTCGCCCCCCCCCCCTTTTCCTTTCTTCATCGGAGGGGAAAAGAAAGGAGTGGGAGAGGGAGATGGAAAGAGGGAAAGGGGGGCGCCGCCCCCTCCCCTAGTCATTCGAACTCCCGTGGTGGGGGGAGGGGGAGCGGCCACCCCTTGTGGGCTGTCCCCTCTCTTTCCCGTGGCCCATGATGCCCATGACTTCCCCCGGGGTGTTCCGGTAACCCCTCGGTACTCCGGTAAAATACCTGAACCACTCAAAACCATTCCGATGTCCGAATACCACCTTCCAATATATCAATCTTTACCTCTCGACTATTTCGAGACTCCTCATCATGTCCATGATCTCATCCAGGACTCCGAACAAACTTCGGTCACCAAAACACATAACTCATAATACAAATCGTCATCGAACGTTAAGCGTGCGGCCCCTACGGGTTCGAGAACTATGTAGACATGACCGAGACACATCTCCGATCAATAACCAACAGTGGAACCTGAATGCTCATATTGATTCCTACATATTCTTCGAAGATCTTTATCGGTCAAACCGCAATAACAACATACGTTATCCCCTTTGTCATCGGTATGTTACTTACCCGAGATTCGATCGTCGGTATCACCATACCTAGTTCAATCTCGTTACCGGCAAGTCTCTTTACTCGTTCCATAATGCATCATCCCGTAACTAACTCATTAGACACATTGCTTGCAAGGCTTATAGTGAGGTGCATTACCGAGAGGGCCCAGAGATACCTCTCCCATACTAAAGAAACAAATGAAAAAAGAATGAAAGAAGAAAAAAAGAAAAAAAGAAAAAAGAAAAAACTAAAGAAAACCGAATAAAATAAAAGAAAATGGAGAAACGGAAAGAAAAAATAGAAAACCAGTGAGAAAACAATTCTTTTCCTTCTAATATGTTCTGCCCAAGTAGTTTAATATGAATTAGATGTTGTCCTAGTGATTATTAGTGCGATAAAGCAATCCGGAGGTTAGTGTAACAAAAAGCAACCTAGCGGTTCCAGGCTCGCCACCTCCAGCCTCGGCCTTACAGCCCTTAGGCCGCCACACTTCATCAAGAATATAAAAAGGTTGATGAGCGCTCCTTCAGGAGCCTCACAACGATGTGGCACACTCTCAGCCACCTGCCACGTGTCGCGCTCTGGGCAGTCCCTTCAGAATTTTTTCCGCACGTGTTTTCGGCTTTTTAAAAGGTTTTTTTTTGTGTTTTCTACATTTTGGTTTTTCACCGGTCTTCCTTAGCTTTTGCGCGAAAAACACGTTTTTTTACTTCCGAGAGAGGCACGGTTTTGCTTCCGCGAAAGGTACGGTTTGCTTTTGAGAGAGGCACGGCCATGCCTCTCGGAAATGAAAAAAAACGCTTTTTCTGTTTTTGTTCTTCCGCGAGAGGCACGGTTTTGCTTTCGCGAGAGGCACGCCCGTGCCTCTTAGAAATGAAAAAAAAACACGTTTTCTGTTTTTTTTCTTTCGTCAGAGGCACGGTTTTGCTTCGCGACTCTCGGAAACGGGAAAAAACATGTTTTCTGTATTTTTTGCTTCCGCGAGAGGCACAGCCGTGCTTCTCAGAAACGGGAAAAAAAACATGTTTTCTATTTTTTTTCCTTCTGTGATAGGCGCGGTCTTGCTTCCGCGAGAGGCACGGTTATGATTTCTCGAGAGGCGCGGACGTGCCTCTTTTGGAAAGGAAAAAAACCATGCTCTCGGTTCGGCTTTTTCGTCCGGGTTTTTAATGAAAAAAGTTGTTAAAACCTATCAACATGGGATCTAGTTTTGAAGATCTGGACAAGAGGAATCAACGGTGAGGTTTGAGATTTGAACACACGGTTTAAGAGATAAAACATTTTGAATAAACACATCCATGAAAAAAAGAAAAACTCTCAGGTTGCGACAAGTGGCGCACACGCAATGCATCACTTGTCACAACCTAGGAAGATGGGAGTGATCTTTGTGAGGAGTACTTCTTAATTAGTGATTTCGTAAAATAATGCCTCAAAAGAAATCAAGAACACCAAAAAGGAAAATCCTATTTGCCGCATTCTGCTGCAGATTGTCGTTGATTCGCACATAGGGAGCAATCAACAATCGACATGGGCCGGCCCAATTATCTTTAAAGAATGGGCTACAGTACGTGCCGGTTTTAGCTACATTCTAGGAGGTTCCAGTTGGATTTTCCTTTCACTAGGAACCTTCTAGATGGTAAGGGAAGGTTCCTGAACCGGTTTTATATCTTTTTCTTTTTCTTTTTCGATTTTTCTTTTCTATTATTTTTTCTTTTTCTTTCCTTTTTCGCTTTTAATTTTCTTTGTTGTTTTCTTTTCCTTCCTTTTTTAATTTAAATTTTACTTTTATTTTTCAACAAATCTTCAGAAATTTTAAAAAAGTCTGCATTTTTTAAATCATTTTCTAAAAAGTTCCAGTTTTGAAATTTTGTTCACAAACCCCAAAAAAGTTAGAATTTAAATATTTATTTTTATACTTTAGCAGAAAAGTTCGAAAATTCCAAAAAAATATAATTTCAAATTTAAAAATGTTAGCATTTTTTTGTTCACAAATTCGGAAAATATTGGGAAGTTCAAAAGATGTACCCACTTTCAAAATTTGTTTGCAAATTCAAAAAATGTTCAAGTTTTCAAAAAAAATCAAAATAACAAAATATTCCTGGGATCTCAACAAAAGTTCGCCTTTGAATTTTTGTTCACAAATTTTAAAAATTGTTCCGGAATTTCACTTTCCAAATATGTGCACGAATAAAAAAAGCCATGTTTTCAGAATAAAAAATCTTTCTGTACAAAATCATGAGCAAAATGACCTTCTAGGTGTTAGCTTACTGGTCAACAAAGCTAGTGTTTGCTTTGAGACAATTATATAAATAATAGAACATTTGACATGGTACACAACTGTAGTATGAAGACAACATTAGGATAGAGAAATACACTACAAATTTGACAAAGAGAAAATAAATTAACAACCTCTCAGAGAGCAAAACAAAATGTTGGTTATCATCACCTTGTAGTACATTTGCCAAGCCTTGTAGTGCATTTGCCAATAGTCACCTCTCTGCATCAATAATAGAAATTGTACCTTAGTCCGCCTACTAGAAAATTGAGCTATTACTTTTTAAGTTAATTGATATTTTAAATTCTGCAATAGCTTCGGTCAACAGGCAATTTTACTGGGCATGATAGTGCTTGTTAAAAAAAACTGCTACAACTAACTGCAACATTCCATTAGATTTAGTGTCGGTTCATTATACTAGTGTTAATCTCAATCTGGTCATTTCTGGTGCCAAGGAATCTAGATCAGTCCATGAAAGTTTGATAATTATGCGATTTGACCGATGCCGGGTCGAGGGCTAGGTGCTGAGCCTCGGGGGCCTTCGCAATCGGATCATCGCCAGGGATTGACATATGCAACTATCGATTCATTATATTGGTAGTAATCTCAACGGGCTATAGCGCGTAGCTGGAACACCGGATGGGATTCACATGAGGCTTTTTACCCGGGTCCATGCCCTTACAATGGACGCAAAACTCGAGAGAAGTCCATATTACAACCTTGAACTACCACTAAAGTCCAAAACAAAACCATGAACTATAAAACCGTCTAGTTTACAAGCCTCAACTTTCAAAACCGCACGAAAAACAACCCTCGAGTGGTTTTTGACGGTTTTTTTTACTTGTTTTGACTAGTCAACATCCAAGTCAGCGACCAGTCGTCCGCCACATCATCATGTCCCATAGAACCCCCACTCTAGCTTCTCAGTCATCCCTCCCTCCCGCACCACATAAACATCATCACAATAGTAGGGTTTGTTTGTTGTCCGTGGAACCTCCCGGATTCCAACTAACACATTGATGAAACATTCCGTGAAACACACTGCAAGCCAAAATAAGTTCCAATACAATATAGTAAGAAGTACGGTTTCGTGCTTACACCACAATCCACAAAAGAAGGGAAAATTCTCTGAATTCCTCTCATGTGGCAACGTCATCTTTAGTGATCATCTCTTCCCATGTCACTCTGAGATCATCTTTAGTGTCAGATCGATCAGCCTCTTCGTTTGTATACACACAATATGGTTGGCATGGAATTCATCTCTTCCCAACATCACTTCAACTAGAAGTTGGCGCCCCTCGTGTGCAGCCATTTGTGTGCTTGTTTTTCCTCAAAGGGAATACATTCACATTTCATGTCATGATAATTAGTGATTCACAAATACCATAACAGAAAACCAATGGACATAATTAGTTTTTTAGGTGAGTCTACGTATAGAGTTGTGACTGCCTGAGCACGAAGGCATAGCGAAGCCCACAAAAGCTTCTGCCTAGGGAAAGTCCCACAACCCATCATATTTATCAACCATGGTGAACTGAATGACTAAACAATTGATGTTCGTACTCTTATATTCTTATTTAGTGCAACTAAACATCACAAACCACAAGGTTAACTGGAATAGTATAATCTAGCTCTTGGTAAAACATAAATGGTCATTAGCTCGTGCTAAAGTTAGGTTGTCGATTAGCATCAAGAAGAATAAAAGTAAGGTAGTTTAATTTATGATGAAGTCAAATACACACTAACAAATAGGAAACAAAATATGCTTGGTTATGCCGTTGATTTCATGAAACAATGGTCAAGAGACTCCATGCAAAGTTGACACATTAGGTACCATATATAACGGAGCAAAATGTGGATAAACATGTCCTCGCAGCACCATTGACTAAATCATTTCTCTTGGATCCTATCTTTATTAATCCACGTTATATAACTTCCTAAGCACCTTATGTATAATGAACCATTCAGAATAGACATGCCTTTAAACAAGAAAAAATGAGGAGAGTTAATCGTTGTCTACTTAGACTAGTGTTTCAACTTTTCATTTAGAGTGTGTACAACAAGAATAATTGGTTGCTACCATTCCACTATGAACCATATCTATTCGTCAGATGGTGCACTACAGGAAAACATGGAAATGTCTAAATTATGTGGTCAATTATTATTGAGGCATGTAGATACTGTGCTAAGTTATGAAAGTGGGAAGAATAGGGAAACATACAAAAAATGTCAACACGCGATATATATATATATATATATATATATATATATATATATATATATATATATATATATATATATATATATATATATATATATATATATATATATATATATATATGGCCTTATGTTCATCCCCTTCATTTTTATGAGCTTTTAGATAATCCAATTTCATGTGAGGTTGCTTCCATGTTGACTGCATTTTTTCAATTGCTTAAAGGAGATAATCCTTTCACTTTCTAGGTAAAATCAAGCACATAAATTCTCACGTGAACACATTTTCCCAATTCTCTCTAGTAATAATCTCAGGTAACCTATGCTTAGAGTATATACTTGCTCCATGTTCAAAACTGACAACAAATATATTTAGGCATGTCCATGAAGAGACTAAGTTGTTTTTGTACAATAATAAGTGTGAAACAATAGATCTTCTAATAGACATTTGTTCAACTCTAAATAAAACAAATTCTTTTTGTACAAAATCATGAGCAACATAACTTTCTAGGTCATCGCTTACTGGTCAACAAAGCTGGTGTTTTTTTACTGTACCCAGTAGGGAAAATCCCCACTGTAATTTTTTAAATAAAAAGGCCCCAAATGGCAGGTCTTAGAGCATCTCTAGCAGACCCCACATAAGTGGTCAAACCCGCAAAACTTTTGCGTTTTACAGTTTCGGGCGAAAAAAGTGTCCAGAACAGAAACCGTAAAAATGGTCCAACCCGTAAAAGTTTTTAAGGGCCACTGCAAATGCACACCTGAAACCATTATCTTTGGAGGTTGGAAATCTAGGGGGGCCCGTATACCGGTCAAACCGCGTCGGAGCAAACACGCCGCCGCGGAGTTTGCCGGAATCCGCCCTAAACTCGCTGGAATTTATCACCGCACATCGGAAAAGGCCGATAGACGCCGCAATCGATCGCCGCCGGTTCCAATTGGACGAGCTCGACATCGTCGTGGCCTCCCATGACCTCAGCCTGGCCACCGGAATCCTCCCGACGCGGCAGGCCAAGGGGCACGGCTCGCCTAGCAATAGCGTAAGGCGCGGACGACGGAGGCGACGGGGCGTGGCAGGCAAGGCTGGGCGCGACCGGCGTGGTGATGGGGCGCGACCAGCAGGGATGGGGCGCGACCAATGGGCCATCGGGCGCGGCCGACGGGCGACGGGGCATGGCCTGCGGGTGACGGGGCGCGGCCGGCTGGAGGAAGGGGCGGCAACCGCCGGACTGGAGGAAGGAGCTCTTTATTCCAGTTTTATAGATTGTTTTACAGTATCTGTTCGGCCGTTCTAGTTTTCGACCCGCAAACGCGATCTTCGTGAAACTGTAAACGCGTTTTGCGGGTCAAGTTTTTGCCGGGTCTGCTAGAGTTGCTCTTACAGGATTGAGGTAAGCCAACAGAACAAAAAAAGGACCTGAAAGAAAAATAAAATAAAAGATAGCTAAAAGGCTAAACAAAGAGAAAGATAAAAACATCAGAAAAGAAAAAAGCAAGAAAATTACAACACATAGTCCAGCCATGATTGATACAGGGTGGGGTACTTTTTTTTCTTCGTTCTGAATTTCAATAAATTGAGCTCCATGAAGTAGGTGTCCTTCCATCTTTGAAAATGAGGGGGGGGGGGGATTTGCTGGAATATCCAGTTGTTTCTTGTTATCCAGATGGCCCAAGAAGCCGGAATGATGATGTCCATAGTAAAAGGCAATGCCAGACTCTGCTTCATATCTTCAATGGTCTGTAAAACTGACAGAGCTACATTTCTGTTGGGGCAAACAAAGTTCCAACAAAAAGCAGCAAAAGGGCATCCCCAGAATAGGTGAAATAATGTTTCTTCCCGTTGACAGTCCATCACAACACAGTTTTATGTGTCTAAATGAAATGTTTTCCTTCTGAGTAGGTTTCTTATGTTTACTTTATCATGGAGTACCATCCAGAAAAAAAACTTTGTGCTTGAGTTGACATCATGTGTTCCAAACCCATTGAAAGTGAGGTGGTACAATTTTAACTCCAATCATGCAGTTATATGCTTTTGATGAAGAGAAATTAGCAGACCCCATAAATAGCCCCAGGTATCATTACAATCCCTGTATTCAGATGATCTAACCTCCTCACAAATGATATCAAGTTGCTGGAATTCCTCATAAGCTTTTGTAGACAGGGGTAGGTGAAATAGGTCTTCCAAATATTCCAAAAGTTGATAGCTTCCTGAATTGATAATAGAGTATTCTTTGTAAAAGAGAATAATTGAGACATGCCTTGAAATAGACATGTAGAGTGCCATTGATCATTCCAAAATAGAGCAGATTTCCCAATACCAATATTGCATATGGCCATGGATTTGAATAAGTCAAGCAGTTTCAAATTTGCCTTCCACCAGAAAGAACCAACCATGTTCTGCCCAGGCAACAAGCCATTACTGTAATAAGTTTCCCAAATCAAATTTACCCATGGAATGTTGTGTTTGTTAAAGAAGTTGTACAAGTTTTTCAGCAAAAGAGCTAGTGTTTTTTTAGATAATTATATAAATAATAGAAGTTTCGAAGCGGTACACAATTGTAGTATGAAGACAACATTAGGATAGAGATATACACTAAAAATTTAGACAAGGAGAAAGGAAATTAACAACCTCTCAGAGAGCGAAACAACATGTTGATTATCATCACCTTGTAGTGCATTTGCCAATAGTCACCTCTCTGCATCAATAATAGAAATTGTACCTTCGTCCACCTACCAGAAAAATGAGCTATTTGTTTTTAAGTTAATTGATATGTTAATTTCTGCAATAGCTTGGATCAACAAGCAATTTTACAGGGCATGATAGTGCTTATTATAAAAAATGCTCAAACTGCAACATTCCATGAACGTTAGTATCAGTTCATTATACCAGTGTTAATCTCAATCTGGTCCTTTTAGGTGCCAAGGAATCTAGACCGGTCCTTGAAAGTTAGGTAGTTATGTGACTTGGCCGACGCCGGTTGGGCTCGATGGAGTTTACAATTCATCATGTATGGTTTCTAGGTGAGCATGATCCTCCTATAGGCCGATATGTGACTGGTCCAGGGCTAGGTGCTGAGCCTCGAGGGCCTTTGCATCGGATCCTCGCCAGTGATTGGCGTGTGCAACAGTCGGTTCATTAATATCGACGGGGTATAGCGTGTACCCAGAACACCAGATGGGATTCACATGAGGCTTTTTACCCAGGTCCATGCCCTTACAGTGGACATAAAACTCAAGAGAGAGTCCATATTACAACCTTGAACTACCACTAATGTTTAAAAAAAAATCGTGAACTACAAAAAACCATCTAGTTTAAAAGCCACAACTTTCAAAACCGGACAAAAAACAACCCCGGCTTGTTTTTGACAGTTTTTACTTGTCTTGACTAGTCAACATCCAAGTCAGCGTCCAGTCATCCACCACATCATCATGTCCCACATCACCAAGCCATAGCCACCACCGTCTCCTCCAGTCGTGCCAATGTTGGGGAACGCAGTAATTTCAAAAAAATTCCTACGCACACGCAATATCTATCATGGTGATGCATAGCAACGAAAGGGGAGAGTGTTGTCTACGTACCCTCGTAGACCAAAAGCGGAAGCGTTATGACAACGCGGTTGATGTAGTCGTACGTCTTCACGATCCTAGTACCGAAAGTATGGCACCTCCGCGATCTGACGTTCAGCTCAGTGATGTCCCACGAACTCTCGATCTAGCTGAGTGTCGAGGGAGAGCTTCGTCAGCACGACGGTGTGATGACGGTGATGATGAAGCTACCGGCGCAGGGCTTCGCCTAAGCACTACGACGATATGATCGAGGTGGATTATGGTGGAGGGGGCACCGCAGACGGCTAAGACAATGTCTGTTGTTGTGTTCTACGTTGCACCCTGCCTCCGTATATAAAGGAGCAAGGGAGGAGGCCGGCCGGCCCTAGGGCGCGCCAAGGAGGGGAGGAATCCTTCTCCTAGTAGGAGTAGGATTCCTCCTTTCCTAGTCCAACTAGGAGGAGAAGGGGAAAGAGGGAAAGGAGAGGAAGAGGAGAAGGAAAGGGGGGGGCGCCCCCTCCCTAGTCCAATTCGGACTCCCTATAGGGAGGGGGCGCGGCTGCCCCTTGTGGGCTGCCTCCCCTCTTCCCTATGGCCCATGTAGGCCCAATCTTTTCCCGGGGGGGGGGGGGGGGGGGGGTTCCGGTAACCCTCCGGCACTCCGGTTTTCTCCGAAATCACCCGGAACACTTCCGGTGTCCGAATATAGCCGTCCAATATATCAATCTTTATGTCTCGACCATTTCGAGACTCCTCGTCATGTCCGTGATCATATCCGGGACTCCGAATTACCTTCGGTACATCAAAACACATAAACTCATAATACCGATCGTCATAGAACGTTAAGCATGCGGACCCTACGGGTTCGAGAACTATGTAGACATCACCGAGACTCATCTCCGGTCAATAACCAATACCGGAACCTGGATGCTCATATCGGTTCCTACATATTCTACGAAGATCTTATCGGTCAAACTGCATAACAACATACGTTGTTCCCTTTGTCATCGGTATGTTACTTGCCCGAGATTCGATCGTCGGTATCTCAATACCTAGTTCAATCTCGTTACCGTCAAGTCTCTTTACTCGTTTCGTAATGCATCATCCGCAACTAACTCATTAGTCACATTGCTTCCAAGGCTTATAGTGATGTGCATTACCAGAGGGCCTAGAGATACCTGTCCGACAATCGAAGTGACAAATCCTAATCTCGATCTATGCCAACTCAACAAACACCATCAGAGACACCTGTAGAGCACCTTTATAATCACCCAGTTATGTTATGATGTTTGGTAGCATACTAAGTGTTCCTCCGCTATTCGGGAGTTGCATAATCTCATAGTCATAGGAACATGTATAAGTCATGAAGAAAGCAATAGCAACATACTAAACGATCAAGTGCTAAGCTAACGGAATGGGTTAAGTCAATCACATCATTCTCTAATGATGTGATCCCGTTAATCAAATGACAACTCATGTCTATGGCTAGGAAACTTAACCATCTTTGATTAAACGAGCTAGTCAATTAGAGGCATACTAGTGACACTCTGTTTGTCTATGTATTCACACATGTACTAAGTTTCCGGTTAATACAATTCTAACATGAATAATAAACATTTATCATGATATAAGGAAATATAAACAACAACTTTATTATTAACTCTAGGGCATATTTCCTTCAGCCAATCCCACCGTCGCCGCCACCTTTGTTCCTAATGAGCGGAGACCAGCGGCGTTGACACGAGCCTCTACAGCAGCGACCCCAACCGTCTGTATTAGCTCCTTCCAAGACGTACCCAAGCCCCCAGGGGCAAACCGCTGCTGCCACTGAGGAAGAGGGGCAGGAGGTCGTGGATCTCATCATGAGATTGTATGCGTGCTCGGACGTGACAAGGGATAATCGGAGTGATGCCCTCGTCGGTGAAGGTGGCCGATGGAGCACGGTGTCGATGCGAGGGTAGCTCAAGATCGAGCCAGTCAAGGATGAAGACGAAAACGTCTTCCGAGGCATTGATGACCTGCAAGGGAACAAGGCTATTGCATTTCATGATAAGTAAGTGTCGAATCCCACAAGGGAGCGAATAGGAAGACACTACCAACCCGGCAACTATGCTATATGCGTAGCGCATTCGCACCCAAACCGTAGTGTGGAAATAGTCTACTCTATAGGTTGCTAGGAAAGCGAGAATGAAAGGGGTTGTACTAAACTACAAGTTAGAACGCAGAAATAAACTAAGTTGGAACTTAAAGTAAAGAAGGGGGTTTTGTAACTGTAGGATTGAATAGAGAGAAAGACAGTGTTTAGGCTTTGGTCTCACGAGTACTAGAGGGGCATCTTAGTGGCAGTGGGCTAATACAAGTACACGTGTAGGGGATAACAAGATCACAATAAAGAACGTCTCCCAACATTACGTGCAACGTGAATAAATACTAGATCATGCCACAAAGACTAATTTTGCATACTAGATCGTACCTCAACCTAGAACCGGATCAATCACCCAAACATAGATGAATAGACACACAAAGAGGAATGACTCATTGATGTCATCAACATGTTCAATCTTGCAAATTACAGGTGTGAAGATGGAGACAGAGAGGGAGATGTCTCTGGTTCGCACGGCCTAGCTAGGAACGGCGCCCGATGATGACGACGTGGCCTCCTCCTTGCGTGGCATGGTGGAGCTATGGAGGGAGAGGCCTCCCCCAAGGGGGAGAGCCTCCCAGCGGCTGCTCGAAGTTGTGGTGATGATGATGGCTGATTGTGGTGGCTAGGGTTGGATGTGTCTATATAAGAGGCCTACTCGGGTCTGCTCCATTGATAAAGATCATCCTCCTCCATCCAAGGGCTCTAGGTGAGCTTTAACGCATCGTGAGAGTACTCCAGGCGGAATCATTTCTTCCAGGCTATAAAAAAGACACGGGAGGGCAATAAGAGGTTGACGTCACACCATACTTTTAGCACACAACACACACGAGCTTGTGGGCTAGGATAAAATGATTCAGAGTTAGTCTAAGTGAAAGGAAATAAATGGTTTGGTGCCGGTCCAAGTGGAATGAAGAGAAAAATAAATATATTTTTTGTACGGTAGTGTGTGTGAGAGGAAAAAGTTTGCACCCTTCCGAGTCGACCCTAACTCACACGTGTTTATGAGCACAACACATGCGAGCTTGTGCGCTAGGAAAATAAATATTCAGAGTTAGTCGGAGTGAAAGGAAATAAATGGTTTGATGCCGGTCCGAGTGGAATGAAAAGAAAAAATAATTTATATTTTATACGTTAGTCAGTGCGAAAGGAAAAAGGTTGCATCCTTCCGAGTTGACCCTAACTCACAGGAGTTTATGAGCACAACACACACACACACACACGAGCTTGTGGGCTAGGGAAAAATGATTCAGAGTTAGTCTGAGTAAAAGGAAATAAATGGTTTGATGCCGGTCCGAGTGGCATGAAGAGAAAAAAAATATGTTAGTCCGTGTGAAAGGGAAAAGTTTGCATCCTTCCGAGTCGACCCTAACTCACACGAGTTTATGAGCACAGCGCACACGAGTTTGTGGGCTAGGAAAAATAATAATTCAAAGGTAGTCCGAGTGAAAGAAAATAAATGGTTTCGTGTTGGTCTGAGTGGAATGAAGAGAAAAATATATTTTGTACGGTAGTCTGTGTGAGAGGAAAAGTTTGCACCTTTCTGAGTTGACCCTAACTCACACGTGTTTATGAGCACAGCACACACGAGCTTGTGGGCTAGGAAAATAAAGATTCAGAGTTAGACGGAGTGAAAGGAAATAAATTGTTTGATGCCAGTCCTAGTGGAATGAAGAGAAAAAATATCTTTTTTTACGTTAGTCTGTATGAAAGGAAAAAAGTTTGCACCCTTCCGAGTCGACGATAAATCACATGAGTTTATGAGAACAACACACACGAGCTTGTGGGCTAGGGAAAAATGATTCAGAGGTAGTCCGAGTAAAAGGAAATAAATGGATTGATGCCGGTCCGAGTGGAATGAAGAGGAAAAAAATTACGTTAGTGTGTGTGCAAGGAAAAAGTTTGCATCCTTCCGAATCGACCCTAAATCACACGAGTTTATGAGCAAGGCATTGACCCAAGTAAAATGAGAATACTTGTCAAAAAGAAAAGGTAGAATGAGAATAAAAACAACATGATGATGGAAAAAAGACTGACGTCACTCCATACTTCTAGCCCCAGACATGCAGGAGTAAAAGGAAATAAATGGATTGATGCCGGTCCGAGTGGAATGAAGAGGAAAAAAATTACGTTAGTGTGTGTGCAAGGAAAAAGTTTGCATCCTTCCGAATCGACCCTAAATCACACGAGTTTATGAGCAAGGCATTGACCCAAGTAAAATGAGAATACTTGTCAAAAAGAAAAGGTAGAATGAGAATAAAAACAACATGATGATGGAAAAAAGACTGACGTCACTCCATACTTCTAGCCCCAGACATGCAGGAGTTAACGCTGCAACCTAAGGTAACAGGCTGCTGGGCCAAGCCCGGCCAGAAGTACGTGGTGACTGCTTTTGTTGCCTCGGCAGACCTAATGGACCAGGTTAGGTTGCGTCGTCGGCGAGTGCAACGGTGGATACGCGCTATTTAAGCTGGAGAACAAGTTCTGGCCGGGCGATGTGGTACTAAAGAAAACGAAACAGACGAGGGGCCGTAAAGAAAGTCACGCGAGGCTGGGTTCTCGGTTGAAGTTTTCTGGCCCAACAGCACATTGTAGCGTCTGCCGTCTCATCAAAAAATAAAACGTTTGTCTCAAAAAATCAAAAAATAAAACGTGCACGTAGCGGCATCCTGCACGTGGCTGGTGATCGTGTTGAGCGGGAAGCCAGAGCAGGCGCACCCCGACGATTCAGCAAGTTCGAGGAGGATCTGCTTTTTTGGAGACCTTGTCGGCCTCGTCAACGTATGCATGTACGATGCCGGGGAGCTCACCGAGGTGTTGGACGAGTGCTCGCCGGAGCCTATGCATGCATGTAAGTGACTATATAATAACGCATGCATGAATTCTGGTTTAGTACTCCCTCTGTTTCTAAATATAAGCCATTTTAGAGGTTCCAGCATGGACTACATTAAAATGAGTGAATCTACGCTCTAAAATACGTCTATATACATCCATATGTTTTCTGTATTAAAAGTAGTGAGCACTATGTGTTTTATGTTCACGAAACAGTTATGCAAGTCTTAGTCGACTAAGACTACTGAGACTTTGTTATGTCTCAGTCGATTCTATATTCCTTTGATTTTGCATGGGGATTCATACAATTTTTTTCTTTTCAGCCTTTTCTATTTTCTTCTTATACTATGTCACTTGACTGAGACTTGGTTAAGTCTTAGTCGAGTGAGACCTAGACACACCCTTTGCGAAAACGTCTAAACTCATACATATATCAGCTTTCACAGGTCCTTACAAACATACCCTTACAAAAAATAGATATGTATTCAGAATATTTGGGGTGCCGAAATATTCTACCACCCGCATCCATCGGCGGTGCGCCGTGAGCATAGCTCGATGCCGCCTCTAGGCCTCCCCCACAGCAGGGCAAGTTTTTGAAACCTAGGAGTTTGTACAAGCAACGGCTGAAAGTCATCGATGCAGAACACAGACACCGGTGGCCCCGATCCATGAAACAAATCGTCGCCCCAGAGGGAAAAACACCCAATAAGGGCATGTATAAACTCCAAAGACCACATAGACCAAACAAGCCGGTTAAATACAGATGGATCCACGAAAACGCAAACCGACCGGGTCCCAGGAGACCCGCCGAAGAGATAGCTCCACACGCCCTTCGCTGACGAAACACACACCAATGAAACGGGGATGAGGCGGAGAGAACATTATTCCTATCTTGGGGCGACACCGTTGTTCTGTCGCCCCAAACCAAACACAAAGGCCGCCAAAAGAGACCCGAAAATATCACCCACACCGTTGTACGACAGGTCCAGTACGAAGACGGACTGGCAATGGAGACCACGCGAACGAGCGGCCGGCAGCGACACACGAAGGCGTCCCTTGGGCGACGCGTCCAGCCTTTGCCATGCGGTTGATGATGAAGTGGCCGGTGTAGTCGACGCTGATGTCGGAGTACAGGCGCGGGGGTCGACGGCGGCGACGGGCATGCAAACTGATCTTTGATCGGAAAACCAAAAAGAAAACACCGATCAAGACGACCGGTAGGAAAGAGAAAACCCCGGAGGAAGGGCTCGGGAAAAGAGTCTCTAGGGCAGCCGGCCAACACGGCCGATGGACGAACTCTTGGTACGGGCGGGGCGGCCCCCGGCAGCGGTCATGGAGGCACCATCAGTGGTGGAGAGGTTGGCCTTCGTGTCGACAGTCATAGCCGCGAGCTTGCAATTAAGCATGCTAGCGTGGTCAAGTAAGTCATGAGCATACTTTTGTTTATGAAGGAAGAAGCCGTCCGCGCGTCTTACTACCTCGATGCCGAGGAAGTAGTGGAGGGGTCCCAAGTCCTTGATGGCGAACTCGACGCGAAGGCGCTCAGTGAGCCATCGAAGGAGGTCGGTGGTGCTGTTGGGGAACGTAGCATGCAATTTCAAAAAAATTCCTACGATCACGCAAGATCTATCTAGGAGATGCATAGCAACGAGAGGGGGAGATGTTGGAAATATGCCCTAGAGGCAATAATAAAATGGTTATTATTGTATTTCCTTGTTCATGATAATTGTCTGTTGTTCATGCTATAATTGTATTAACTGGAAACCGTAATACATGTGTGAATACATAGACCACAACATGTCCCTAGTAAGCCTCTAGTTGACTAGCTCGTTGATCAATAGATGGTTATGGTTTCCTGACCATGGACATTGGATGTCATTGATAACGGGATCACATCATTAGGAGAATGATGTGATGGACAAGACCCAATCCTAAGCATAGCACAAGATCGTGTAGTTCTTTTGCTAGAGCTTTTCTAATGTCAAGTATCATTTCCTTAGACCATGAGATTGTGCAACTCCCGGATACCGTAGGAATGTTTTGGGTGTACCAAACGTCACAACGTAACTGGGTGGCTATAAAGGTGCACTACGGGTATCTCCGAAAGTGTCTGTTGGGTTGGCACGAATCGAGACTGGGATTTGTCACTCCGTATGACGGAGAGGTATCTCTGGGCCCACTCGGTAATGCATCATCATAATGAGCTCAATGTGACCAAGTGTTTGGTCACGGGATCATGCATTACGGTACGAGTAAAGTGACTTGCCGGTAACGAGATTGAACAAGGTATTGGGATACCGACGATCGAATCTCGGGCAAGTAACGTACCGATTGACAAAGGGAATTGTATACGGGATTGATTGAATCCTCGACATCGTGGTTCATCCGATGAGATCATCGTGGAACATGTGGGAGCCAACATGGGTATCCAGATCCCGCTGTTGGTTATTGACCGGAGAGTCGTCTCGGTCATGTCTGCATGTCTCCCGAACCCGTAGGGTCTACACACTTAAGGTTCGGTGACGCTAAAGTTGTTGAGATATTAGTATGCGGTTAACCGAAAGTTGTTCGGAGTCCCGGATGAGATCCCGGACGTCACGAGGAGTTCCGGAATGGTCCGGAGGTAAAGATTTATATATGGGAAGTCCTATTTTGGCCACCGGAAAATGTTCGGGATTTTTCGGTATTGTACTGGGAAGGTTCTAGAAGGTTCCGAAGTGGGGCCCGCCTGCATGGGGGGACCCACATGAACGTGGGTAGTGGGGGCAAGGCCCCACACCCCTGGTCAAGGCGCACCAAGATCCCACCTTAGAAGGAATAAGATCATATCCCGAAGGGATAAGATCAAGATCCCTAAAAAAGGGGGATAACAATCGGTGGGGAAGGGAAATGATGGGATTTCTTTTCCCCACCTTTGCCAACGCCCCAATGGACTTGGAGGGCAAGAAAGTAGCCCCCTCCACCCCTATATATAATGGGGAGGCGCATGGGAGCAGCACCCCAAGCCCTGGCGCCTCCCTCCCTCCCGTGACACCTCTTCCTCCCCGCTTGCGCTTGGCGAAGCCCTGCCGGGATCCCGCTACTTCCACCACCACGCCGTCGTGCTGCTGGATCTCCATCAACTTCTCCTCCCCCCTTGCTGGATCAAGAAGGAGGAGACGTCCCCACTCCGTACGTGTGTTGAACGCGGAGGTGCCGTCCGTTCGGTGCTAGGATCATCGGTGATTTGGATCACGACGAGTATGACTCCATCAACCCCGTTCTCTTGAACGCTTCCGCTCGCGATCTACAAGGGTATGTAGATGCACTCCTCCCCTCTTGTTGCTAGCATCTCCTAGATTGATCTTGGTGACACGTAGGAAAATTTTGAATTTCTGCTACGTTCCCCAACAGGAGAGTGTGTCCACGTACCCTCGTAGACCAAAAGCGGAAGCGTTAGGTTAACGCGGTTGATGCAGTCGAACGTTTTCACGATCCAACCGATCTAGTGCCGAACGTACGGCACCTCCGAGTTCAGCACACGTTCAGCTCGATGATGTCCCTCGAACTCTTGAACCAGCAGAGGATCGAGGGAGAGTTTCTTCAGCACGACGGCTGGTGATAGTGATGGTGATGTGATCCGCGCAGGGCTTCGCCTAAGCACTACGATGCTATGACCGGAGGAGTAAACTGTGAAGGGAGGCACCGCACACGGCTAACAGAACCATTGATGTGCCATGGGGTGCCCCCTGCCCCTGTATATAAAGGAGGGGAGGAGGAGGCGGCCGGCCAAGAGAGGCGCGCCATGGGGGGGAGTCCTACTATGACTCCACTCCTAGTAGAATTCGCCCCCCCTTTTTCCTTTCTTCATCGAAGGGGAAAAGAAAGGAGTGGGAGAGGGAGATGGAAAGAGGGAAAGGGGGGCGCCGCCCCCTCCCCTAGTCATTCGGACTCCCATGGGGGGGGTCGCTCGGCCACCCCTTGTGGGCTGTCCCCTCTCTCTCCCGTGGCCCATGAGGCCCATGACTAACCCCTCGGTACTCCGGTAAAATACCCGAACCACTCAGAACCATTCCGATGTCCGAATACACCTTCCAATATATCAATCTTTACCTCTCGACTATTTCAAGACTCCTCGTCATGTTCGTGATCTCATCTGGGACTTCGAACAAACTTCGGTCACCAAAACACATAACTCATAATACAAATCGTCATCGAACGTTAAGCGTGCGGACCCTACGTGTTGGGGATATACCCCGCGGTATGACCCGGTCGGGAGTATGACCCGGCCGGACTTGACGCTTCATCGTAACCTGCCGGAAGATTGGAAACTCATGAGCCTGGCGACTTAACGATGGCCCCGACGGCGGGTCAGACGGATGACAAGGGCCCAAGGCCCAGTAGGCCGGGACGTGTTATTATGGGCCGTCTTAAGACGGAAGGCATGAGGAATATTTCCTTTACGAGGAAGCAAGACCCGTACTTGTATCCGACTTGTAATAGAGAATAAGTTAGTTCTAATCCTACTAGGACTCTACATGTAAAGCCGCCTCTCCAACTTATATAAGGAGGGGCAGGGCACCCTAAAGAGGGACAAGCAACAAGAAACAATCTCTAGGGCTAGACACAAAGAGCCGGCTTACCGGCGACTCTCTCATGAGCATAATGAGACCTAGCCACAAACAACATGTAGGGCTATTACCGGATGATGTTTCCCGGGGCCCGAAGCTGTCTAAATCCTTGTCTTGTGTTGCGTCTCTCGATTCCATCCAACCCCTCTCAAGCTACCACATAGATGCGCTGGCCTCGCGACTAAGTCCTGACACTAAGGACATCTGCCGTGACAATTCCACGACAGTTGGCGCCCACCGTGGGGCCTGCGCACGGTGGTGTTGAGTTCTTGAAGGGATCTCTTTCAGGGATCGAGAAATTACAACCTGCCGGATCAGTAAGAGCCGGCGTGGAAGAATTCACATCAACTACGAAGTTCATCAGTCAAGATTGAAGAAATTTTCAGCAGCGGCGTATACAAGATTGAGCATAAAAGTTTAGGGTTGCGTCTGTGCTGCACGCTGTTTTTTTCTGTCACAGTGACGATGGAAGCTTCCGTAGCAAATTCAACATATGCCCTGTGGCTCGTGTTCTGATCGAAACACGCAAATCCGATCTGCCAAGGGATACAGAGACAAGACTCGAGTTGATCTGATCTTATTACTACTGCTCCTACTTCCTATGGTAAAGCGTCGACCATTGCTGTATATTTGTACTCCGTACATAATCTGTTGCCGGATCAAGTACCGAGACAGACAACGATCTGCTGATGCTATTTTCTGGCACGAAGACTAAATCAAATCGCAGCGGTCATCCAGTCCTAATTACGTCATGAGACGGCTCAAACAATAAGTTCATCAATTGCAATGGCCACTGAGTAAAGAGTGCGAGGACAAAGTTGGATCAGAGAAAAGAAGCACTTCGAGTTGGATCGTAACTTGGCTATCAAATCCGACTGCTAGTCCTCCAATCTTCAGGAGAAGAGCAGGGCTACATATAGACCATGTTCGGTCTGAGTTCCAAAAAAAAAAGGGGACGCTGTACGCGCTGCCGCGGAGCATCTACGTACGTACGATAGCAGTCTAAGTCGCAAGCAGCATCCATGTTCTCTAGCGGCAGCTGGCTCCATGCGCGGAAGTCATGAAATCCCACATGGATTTGTCCCTACGCAAAGGAATCAAGTGATTGAGAGAAAACTACGCCATCATGTACATATACACAGTACATCCAATCCAACCTCCACCGAAGATGCATGGATACGAGGTTAAAACCAAATCAGTTACAACGCTGCTTACACGACGGGAAGTGGACCAGGCTACAAGATTTGGTCTCCGCCTCGGTCTTTGCCGGCGCTTCTCCGGGCAGCCCCGACTGTATGGTCTTTTCAGCGAGTTGCCTCGCTCTGCGCGTGAGTCGCCCACGCCTTTCTTTCTTACGGCCTTTACTGCAAGCCGGCCTCGGCCGGCCGCTGCTGTCCGCCTTCGAGACCTCCGTCTCCGCCCGCCTCGGCCGTAGCGGGGCCGAGCTGCCGCCTATTGTCGCCTCTGCTAAGGCCCGTGGCCTCGCCTCGCTCTCCGCCCGCAGTGGCCCTGCCTGCGCCCCGCCGCGGCCGGCTCCGCGTCGCCGCTGGGATCTCCGCCTTTGCTGAGGCTTCCGAGCGGCCGCGCCCCCACCGCGAGTCACCCTTGCCAGCGCGGCCCGGCCTCCGTGCGCCCCTTCAAGTCGCCTCCGCCGGCTCAGTCGCCGGCCTTTACTGCGATCCACCGTCGCGCTGGCCTCTCCTCGTGAGAGGCCTCGCCTCGAGCTGGCTCTGCTGCTTCCCTGTACCACTATTTCCTGAAAAGTCAAAGCAGTCAGGTGTTTAAAAAAAAGAAAAAGAAAAGGAGGGGGCCTTATAGAGCTCACAAGAGAAAGACAAACAATGGCTGATCGTCAGATTTCTCTGTTTGCATCGGATGGGCTGTACATCACGAGGATATGTACGGATGCTAAAGGCGGATCATCTGGGGTCTGAACAAATCAGCTTAATCTACATCAACCTGCCGGAGCCGCGTTGAGCCGCCCTTGCCGCTTTGAGCCGCCGGAACTATATCGAGTCGCTGGTCTGCCTGAGCCACCTCTGTCGCGATAAACGAATCATCCGTCGTCCAAACAAATCAGGTGATATCCATCCAAGTTTGTTTTATTAGCACATGTTATTTTTGTCAAAGAACAAGTTTATCTTTGCCTTGGTCTGCAATATTCTTTATGCAGGGCAATTATTTATGACAAAAAGTGATATTATACCGCGGAGATGGAGGCACCCCAACATCTTTTGGCACAGGTGGTCGTCGTTACTCAACGGACTCCCGCACCGGCTTACAACGCCGTGGCCGTCTCTCGCGACCACGCCGGCTTACAACAAGGAGGACAACTTGCCCGTCCGCACCGGTTTACAACGGCCACGGCCGGTTCATCTGTCTGTGCCGCCTCAGATGTTGCGGTCGTATTTACCGTCTGTCTCTCGCGGCCTGGTCTACATCAACACACCGGGCCGCACCTGTCTGCATGAGCTGTTTATTGGGTATGAGCAAGTCACTGCTTGGGTAGCCCGGTTTTCTTCCAACAAATTGGAGGCAAGTTATCATGTCTTATCAGCCGCCGTCTGCACTGGATGGCTCAATGGGTAGATGCACAAGTCGCCGCCACTACGGTTTGTTTAACTTCAAACAGCCAGTTGGAAGGAACCATTGGCCGAGTTGCTGACACGGCTCATACAGGATCATTTATAACCCGCCGCAGTCACCTCAACCTTCTGTGGATTCACATCGCGCTATCAACACCAATGATATACACCTTATGCTATGGTCAATATGGAGAATCTCAAAGCCAACTTCTCGAGTCGTCTTGAGACTCGGGGGCTACAATGATATGACTCGGCAGCATTGGTCGGTTTCAATGCATTCAAGAACTCCGGGTCATTGGAGGGAAAAAATAACCCGGTCCCGGAGGCTACCGCCATATTGGTAAAAAGTTTAAAGGCCGTCAGAAAATTTCCGGCTTAAAAAGAAGGATTCCGGTTTAGATCCGGCTCAAGAGACTTGACATCTCCCACAAAGCACTGAAGCTCTTAAATATCCGGTTTAAAATCCGGTTCAAGGGAAATTTATCTGCCACAAAGTTTTGAAGCTCTCAAATCCGGTTCAAGGTAAATTTGTTTATCACAAAGCTTTGAAACTCTCAATATCCGGTTTTTCCAGTTCAAAAAGAATTTATCTCTCGCAAAAGTTCGAGTTCTCAGGAAAAATTAAAGGGACCAAAAAGAGTCTGTTACAAAGCACAACCCAAACATAGGTACCCTGCTTTAATGACCATTCGGAGCTGATCGTATTCGAATTTAGCTTAACCCTTTAGGTGTGACCCTGATCGTATTCGACTCAGAGTCGTTAAATATTCTCATGATCACTAGGGGGCTTCCTGTTCAAACATAGGTCGTATTCGAACCAAAGAGAACATAGATGTCGGTACCCTCTTGATCGGCACACTGCCGAGCTCACTAGGGGGCTTCTTGATCGTATTCGAATCATAGATCAACCCCTTTTGGGAACCGACGTGGATCGTATTCAATCAGCGTCGTTAAACAACTCTCAAGGTCATTTGGGGGCTTCCTGTTCAAACATAGGTCGTATTCGAACCAAAGAGAACATAGCTGTCGGTACCCTCTTGATCGGCAACGCCAAAGCCACTGGGGGCTATATGATTGTATTCGAATCTTAGCTTAACCCCTTTGGGACGGTTTTCCGATCGTATTCGAATCAGAAGCCTCAATTTTTTTGAAGTCTCTTTTTGCAAACAATTTTTGAATTTTATTTGAAGCTCTTTTGATCATATCTAAAGTGTATATCAGTAATTGCTATTTAACCCGGTTTGACTTTGGATGATAAGTCGCCATCATATGACAATCATAAACATTTGGAAGTCATGATTTCTAAAGATTGGGTTATCACCCTTACTGCACAGGTCACATAAACCGGCAGTGAAAATTCAATATCACAGGTATAATATTATTATTATAGTTATGTTTCAAAGTTATGATTCATAACAGGCTTATCTGTGACTCCTTGTACACATCAATGGTTATATGTGAGATATTATGACCCGCCCTGCGGTAAACCGCCAAGGGATCTTGTGATCTAATTATGTGCAGGATAAGACTACATTTGGGTGGTTACCCGCCCTGGTTTTTGACGTTAAGTCGCCAGGGCGTATGTTGTTTAAACTTTGCAGGATTTACAGAGCTATGACTTACATAAATGATTAAATTCAAGCCCATCATCATAGATTGTAATTGGTGTCTCAAAAGGGTTATCAATTCTTGATTTTCTCAAAGGCTATAAGCCCCCGGGTTGTACAAATTCCGGCTTACAATGGAGGCGTATTAAATCGCCATCGGCCAAGAGCCGCCGGGTATTTAAACTCCGGATTGACTTATCAGCAGATGAGGTATTCAAAGTCGCTTTGGCGCAATGGCTATTATTTTATCAATGGATATGATTTATTCTACAATGGAAAGAATAGTCCCGAGTCGCTGCAGGCTTACGACCCGGCACTTGGGGGCTACATTATTTAAATTGAGATCACATCAAATATGCAAGTCCCATGTCACTGCCAGCATGCACCATGGCACTTGGGGGCTAATGTAAAGACAATTTTTGCTCAACTTATTGAAGACCCGACTCATCACATTGTAATGAGCCGGCCCTTGGGGGCTACCAATTGCTCCTGTCGAAAATTCAAGGTACACAAGCCTTAATCTATTATATTGAAAGATCCACTACTCAGTTGGTAGAGTACAAAGCTCTTAACCTTGTGGACGTGGGTTCAAGCCCCATGGTGGAGATTACATCATATGCTGTTATTATCAATGAATCATATACAAAGTCCCAGCTCGGTAATATCTTACTAACCCGGCCCTTGGGGGCTACACGTTGCTAGTCAAGTTTACATGATCATATTTACAAAATCCCTGCTCATTATTATATAATGACCCGACCCTTGGGGGCTACACTGGTTGAAGTTTTTATGAGCATAAGGCAATTACAAGTCCCAGGTTGCTGCAAGCATGACAACCCGGCATTTGGGGCTACATATGTGGAATATTCAGTTTATGACTAATGATTGAGATGAATAACCCGGTTTTCTTCAAGGTTGCAACGCTTATATTGAAGCAAGTCTTAAGTTATCACTATGTTCTCCTCTTAAGACTTGGGGGCTACAGGTGATATGCATATAAGGGAGAAAAAAATCTTTAAATTCTCAGTTTGGAGCAGACCAGATTGACCCGTGTTTGCAACAAGCATGACCCGGTGTCACCAATAATAATGACCCGGCGTCGGCAACAGTTATGACCCGGTGTTATCAATATTTACAAGACGGTAATTTTGGCAATTATAACTAGCCAGCCTCTACATCTTTAAACTGGCGGATCACCAGATGAATCTTGAGTCTAAGATGTTTATTAAGCCGGAGTTTTGGAAACCGACTCAAATGGATTATTTCTTATAATATTTCTCTACAAGAGCCAATGTCAGCAAATTGGTTATGAAGCTGGCCTATTGACCTGGATTTTTTAGAAGAAGTGCCTGGATTTTTTGCATTGGCAAGGTTTGGACATATCTACATTTGCTATAAGATCTTGAGTATGCATCCAGGAGGAAATGACAAGGACTTAAAGATGATCAGGTGCCGGTTCAGGAAAATATTTAACCCGACGCACAACCTATCAAGTTTGTTCTTGTGTTTATTTTACAGGATCAGTTTAACATGGATAAATCCAAATTAAACTGGGGGCTAATGTCGGGGATATACCCCGCGGTATGACCCGGCCGGGAGTATGACCCGGCCGGACTTGACGCTTCATCGTAACCCGCCGGAAGATTGGCAACTCATGAGCCTGGCGACTTAATGATGGCCCCGACGGCGGGTCAGATGGATGACAAGGGCCCAAGGCCCAGTAGGCCGGGACGTGTTATTATGGGCCGGCTTAAGACGGAAGGCATGATGAATATTTCCTTTACCAGGAAGCAAGACCCGTACTTGTATCCGACTTGTAATAGAGAATAAGTTAGTTCTAATCCTACTAGGACTCTACATGTAAAGCCGCCTCTCCAACTTATATAAGGAGGGGCAGGGCACCCCAAAGAGGGACAAGCAATAAGAAACAATCTCTAGGGCTAGACACAAAGAGCCGGCTTACCGGCGACTCTCTCATGAGCATAATGAGACCTAGCCACAAACAGCATGTAGGGCTATTACCGGATGATGTTTCCCGGGGCCCGAAGCTGTCTAAATCCTTGTCTTGTGTTGCGTCTCTCGATTCCACCCAACCCCTCTCAAGCGACCACATAGATGCGCTGACCGAGACACATCTCCGATCAATAACCAACAGCGGAACCTGGATGCTCATATTGGTTAGTACATATTCTTCAAACATCTTTATCCGTCAAACCGCAATAACAACATACGTTATTCCCTTTGTCATCGGTATGTTACTTACCCGAGATTCGATCGTCGGTATCATCATACCTAGCTCAATCTTGTTACCGGCAAGTCTCTTTACTCGTTCCATAATGCATCATCCCAAAACTAACTCATTAGTCACATTGCTTGCAAGGCTTATAGTGATGTGCATTACCGAGAGGGCCCAGAGATAAGCTCCTTCCCGGCATCACTTCAACTAGAAGTTGGCGCCCCTCATGTGCAGCCATTTGTGTGCTTGTTTTTCCTCAAAGGGAATACATTCACATTTCATGTCATGATAATTAGTGATTCACATATACCATAACAGAAAACCAATGGACATAATTAGTTTTTCAGGTGAGTCTATGTATAGAGTTGTGACTGCCTGAGCACGAAGGCATAGCGAAGCCCAGAAAAGCTTCTGTCTAGGGAAAGTCCCACAACCCATCATATTTATCACCATGGTGAATTGAATGACTAAACAATTGATGTTCATACTCTTATATTCTTATTTAGTGCAACTAAACATCACAAACCACAAGGTTAACTGGAATATTATAATCTAGCTCTCGGTAAAACATAAATGGTCATTAGCTCGTGCTAAAGTTAGGTTGTCGATTAGCATCAAGAAGAATAAAAGTAAGGTAGTTTCATTTCTGATGATGTCAAATACACACTAAAAAATAGGAAACAAAATATGCTTGGTTATGCCGTTGATTTCCTGAAATAATGGTCAAGAAACTCCATGCAAAGTTGACACATTAGTTACCATATATAACGGAGCAAAATGTGGATAAACATGTCCTCGCAGCACCATTGACTAAATCATTTCTCTTGGATCCTATCTTTATTAATCCAGGTTATATAACTTGCTAAGCACCTTATGTATAATGAACCATTCAGAAAAGACATGCCTTTAAACAAGAAAAAAAGAGGAGAGTTAATTGTTGTTTACTTAGACTAGTGTTTCAACTTTTCCTTTAGAGTGTGTACAGCAAGAATAATTGGTTGCTACCATTCCACTATGAACCATATCTATTCGTCAGATGGTGCACTACAGGAAAACATGGCAATTGTCTAAATTATGTGGTCAATTATTATTGAGGCATGTAGATACTGTGCTAAGTTATGAAAGTGGGAAGAATAGGAAAACATACAAAAAATGTCAACACGCGATATATATAAAAATGGCCTTATGTTCATCCCCTTGATTTTTATGAGCTTTTAGACAATCCAATTTCATGTGAGGTTGCTTCCATGTTGACTGCATTTTTTTCAATTGCTTAAAGGAGATATCCTTTCACTTTCTAGGTAAAATCATGCACATAAATTATCACGTGAACACATTTTCCCAATTCTCTCTAGTAATAATCTCAGGTAACCTATGCTTAAAGTATATACTTGCTCCATGTTCAAAACTGACCCAAAAACAATTTAGGCATGTCCATGAAGAGACTAAGTTGTTTTTGTACAATAATAAGTGTGAAACAATAGATCCTCTAATAGACATTTGTTCAACTCTTAATAAAACAAATTCTTTTTGTACAAAATCATGAGCAACATAACTTTCTAGGTCATCGCTTACTGGTCAACAAAGCTGGTGTTTTTTTTACTGTACATAGTAGGGAAAATCCCCACTGTATTTTTTTAATAAAAAGGCCCCAAATGGCAGGCCTTAGAGCATCTCTAGCAGACCCCGCATAAATGCTCAAACCGGCAAAACTTTTGCGTTTTACAGTTTTGGGGGAAAAAAGTGTCCAGAACAGAAACCGTAAAAATGGGCCAACCCGTACAATTTTTAAGGGCCACCGCAAATGCACACCCGAAACCCTTATCTTTGGAGGTTGGAAGGCCGAATCTAGGGGGCCCCGTATACCGGTCAAACCTCGTCGGAGCAAACACGCCGCCGCGGAGTTTGCCGGAATCCGCCCTAAACTCGCCGGAATTTATCACCGCACATCGGAAAAGGCCGCTAGACGCCGCAATCGATCACCGCCGGTTCGAACTGGACGAGCTCGATATCGTCGTGGCCTCCCATGACCTCAGCCTGGCCGCCGGAATCCTCCCGACGCGGCAGGCCAAGGGGCACGGCTCGCCTGGCAATAGAGCAAGGCGCGGACGACGGAGGCGACGGGGCGTGGCCGGCAAGGCTAGGCGTGGACGACGGAGGCGACGGCGCGTGGCCGGCAAGGCTGGGCGCGACCGACGCGGTGATGGAGCGCGATCGGCAGGGACGGGGCGCAACCGATGGGCGATGGGGCGCGGCCGACGGGCGACGGGGCATGTCCTGCGGACGATGGGGCGCGGCCGACGGGGTTGGGCGCGGCCGGTGTGGCCGGCGCGGCCGGCTGGACGAAGGGGCGGCAACTGCCGGACAAGAGGAAGGAGCTTTTTATTCCTGTTTTACAGATTGTTTTATTGTATCTGTTCGGCCGTGCTAGTTTTCGACCCGCAAACGCGATCTTCGTGAAACTGCAAACGCGATTTGCGGGTCAAGTTTTTGCGGGGTCTGCTAGAGTTGCTCTTACAGTATTGAGGTATGCCAACAGAACAAAAAAAGGACCTGAAAGAAAATAAAATAAAAGATAGCTAAAAGGGTAAACAAAGAGACAGATAAAAACATAAGAAAAGAAAAATGCAAGAAAATTACAACACAGAGTCCAGCCATGATTGATACAGGGTGGGGTATTTTTTCTCTTCATTCTGAATTTTAACAAATTGAGCTCCATGAAGTAGGTGTCCTTCCATCTTTGAAATGAGGGGGGGGGGATTTGCTGGAATATCCAGTTGTTTCTTGTTATCTAGATGGCCCATGAAGCTGGAATGATGATGTCCATAGCAAAAAGCAATGCCAGACTCTGCTTCATATCTTCAATGGTCTGTAAAACTGACAGAGCTACATTTTTGTTGGGGCAAACAAAGTTCCAACAAAAAGTAGCAAAAGGGCATCCCTAGAATAGGTGAAATAATGTTTCTTCCTATTGACAGTCCATCACAAACACAGTTGTATGTGTCTAAATGAAATGTTTTCCTTCTGAGTATGTTTCTTATGTTTACTTTTTCATGGAGTACCGTCCAGAAAAAAACTTTGTTCTTGAGTTGACATGATGTGTTCCAAACCCACTGAAAGTGGGGTGGTACAATTTTAACTCCAATCATGCAGTTATATGCTTTTGAAGAAGAGAAATTAGCAGACCCCTTAAATAGCCCCAGGTATCATTACAATCCCTGTATTCAGATGATGTAACCTCCTCACAAATGATCTCAAGTTGCTAGAATTCCTCATAAGATTTTGTAGACAGGGGTAGGTGAAACTGGTCTTCCAAATATTCCAAAAGTTGATAGCTTCCTGAACTGATAATAGAGTATTCTTTGTAAAAGAGAATAAGTGAGGCATGCCTTGAAATAGACATGTAGAGTGCCATTGATCATTCCAAAATAGAGCAGATTTCTCATCACCAATATTGCATATGGCCATGGATTTGAATAAGTCAAGCAGTTTCAAATTTGCCTTCCACCACAAAGAACCAACCATGTTCTGACCAGGCAACAAGCCATTACTGTAATAAGTTTCCCAAATCAAATTTACCCATGGAATGTTGTGTTTGTTAAAGAATTTGTACAAGTTTTTCAGCAAAAGAGCTAGTGTTTGTTTAGATAATTAGATAAATAATAGAATTTTCGAAGCAGTACACAATTGTAGTATGAAGACAACATTAGGATAGAGATATACACTAAAAATTTAGACGAGGAGAAAGGAAATTAACAACCTCTCAGAGAGCGAAACAACATGTTGATTATCATCACCTTGTAGTGCATTTGCCAATAGTCACCTCTCTGCATCAATAATAGAAATTGTACCTTAGCCCACCTACCAGAAAAATGAGCTATTTGTTTTTAAGTTAATTGATATGTTAATTTCTGCAATAGCATGGATCAACAAGCAATTTTACTAGGCATGATAGTGCTTGTTATAAAAAATGCTACAAAAAACAGCAACATTCCTTGAACGTTAGTATCAGTTCATTATACCAGTGTTAATCTCAGTCTGGTCCTTTTAGGTGCCAAGGAATCTAGACCGGTCCATGAAAGTTAGATAGTTATGCGACTTGGCCGACGCCGGTTGGGCTCGATGGAGTTTACAATTCATCATGTATGGTTTCTAGGTGATCATGATCCTCCTATAGGCCGACATGCGACTGGTCCAGGGCTAGGTGCTGAGCCTCGGGGGCCTTCGTGTCGGATCATCGCCAGGGATTGGCGTGTGCAACTGTCAGTTCATTAATCTCGACGGGGTATAGCGTGTAGCCAGAACACCATATGGGATTCACATGAGGCTTTTTACCCAGGTCCATGCCCTTACAGTGGACATAAAACTCAAGAAAGAGTCCATATTACAACCTTGAACTACCACTAATGTTTAAAACAAAATCATGAACTACAAAAAACCATCTAGTTTACAAGCCGCAACTTTCAAAACCGGACAAAAAACAACCCCCGGCTTGTTTTTGACAGTTTTTACTTGTTTTGACTAGTCAACATCCAAGTCAGCATCCAGTCATCCACCACATCATCATGTCCCACATCACCAAGCCATAGCCACCACCGTCTCCTCCAGTTGTGCCAATGTTGGGGAACACAGTAATTTCAAAAAACTTCCTACGCACACGCAAGATCTATCATGGTGATGCATAGCAACGAGAGGGGAGAGTGTTGTCTACGTACCCTCATCGACCGAAAGCGGAAGCGTTATGACAATGCGGTTGATATTGTCGTACGTCTTCACGATCCTAGTACCGAAAGTACGGCACCTCCGCGATCTGCACACGTTCAGCTCAGTGACGTCCCATGAACTCTCGATCCAGCTGAGTGTCGAGGGAGAGCTTCGTCAGCACGACGGCGTGATGACGGTGATGATGAAGCTACCGGCGCAGGGCTTCGCCTAAGCACTACGACGATATGACCGAGGTGGATTATGGTGGAGGGGGGCACCGCACACGGCTAAGACAATGTCTGTTGTGTTCTAGGGTGCCCCCGGCCCCCGTATATAAAGGAGCAAGGGAGGAGACCGGCCGGCCCTAGGGCGCGCTAAGGAGGGGAGGAATCCTTCTCCTTTCCTGGTCCAACTAGGAGGAGAAGGGGAAAGAGGGAAAGGAGAGGAAGAGGAGAAGGAAAGGGGGGCGCCCCCCTCCCTAGTCCAATTCTGACTCCCTATAGGGAGGGGCCGCGGCTGCCCTTTGTGGGCTGCCTCCCCTCTTCCCTATGGCCCATGTAGGCCCAATCTTTCCCCGGGGGGGGGGGGGGGGGGTTCCGGTAACCCTCCGGCACTCCGGGTTTCTCCGAAATCACCCGGAACACTTCCGGTGTCCGAATATAGCCGTCCAATATATCAATCTTCATGTCTCGACCATTTCGAGACACCTCATCATGTCCGTGATCATATCCGGGACTCCGAATTACCTTCGGTACATCAAAACACATAAACTCATAATATCGATCGTCACAGAACCCTATGGGTTCGAGAACTATGTAGACATAACCGAGACTCATCTCCGGTCAATAACCAATAGCGGAACCTGGATGCTCATATTGGTTCCTACATATTCTACGAAGATCCTTAGCGGTCAAACCGCATAACAACATACGTTGTTCCCTTTGTCATCGGTATGTTACTTGCCCGAGATTCGATCGTCGGTATCTCAATACCTAGTTCAATCTCGTTACCGGCAAGTATCTTTACTCGTTCCATAATGCATCATCCCGCAACTAACTCATTAGTCACATTGCTTGCAAGGCTTATAGTGATGTGCATTACCGAGAGGGCCCAGAGATACCTCTCCGACAATCGGAGTGACAAATCCTAATCTCGATCTATGCCAACTCAACAAACACCATCGGAGACACCTGTAGAGCACCTTTATAATCACCCAGTTACATTGTGACATTTGGTAGTACACTAAATGTTCCTCCGGTATTCGGGAGTTGCATAATCTCATAGTCATAGGAACATGTATAAGTCATGAAGAAAGCAATAGCAACATACTAAATGATCAAGTGCTTGAAGGAAATATGCCCTAGAGGCAATAATAAAGTTGTTATTTATATTTCCTTATATCATGATAAATGTTTAGTATTCATGCTAGAATGGTATTAACCGGAAACTTAGTACATGTGTGAATACATTGACAAACAGAGTGTCACTAGTATGCCTCTACTTGACTAGCTCGTTGAATCAAAGATGGTTAAGTTTCCTAGCCATAGACATGAGTTGTAATTTGATTAACAGGATCACATCATTAGATAATGATGTGATTGACTTGACCCATTTCGTTAGCTTAGCATTTGATCGTTTAGTATATTGCTATTGCTTTCTTCATGACTTATACATGTTCCTATGAGTATGAGATTATGCAACTCCCGAATACCGGAGGAACACTTTGTGTGGTACCAAATGTCACAACGTAACTGGGTGATTATAAAGGTGCTCTACAGGTGTTTTCGATGGTTCTTGTTGAGTTGGCATAGATCGAGATTAGGATTTGTTACTCCGATTGTCGGAGAGGCATCTCTGGGCCCTCTAGGTAATGCACATCACTATAAGGCTTGCAAGCAATGTGACTAATGAGTTAGGTGCGGGATGATGCATTACGGAACGAGTAAAGAGACTTGACAGTAACGAGATTGAACTAGGTATTGAGATACCGACGATCGAATCTCGGGCAAGTAACATACCGATGACAAAGGGAACAACGTATGTTGTTACGCGGTTTGACCTATAAAGATCTTCGTAGAATATGTAGGAGCCAATATGAGCATCCAGGTTCTGCTATTGGTTATTGACCAGAGACATGTCTCAGTCATGTCTACATAGTTCTCGAACCCGTAGGGTCCGAATGCTTAACGTTCGGTGACGATCGGTATTATGAGTTTATGTGTTTTGATGTACCGAAGATAGTTTGGAGTCCCGGATGTGATCACGGACATGACGAGGATTCTCGAAATGGTCGATACATAAAGATTGATATATTGGACGACTATATTCGGACACCGGATGAGTTCCGGGGGTCACCGGATATTTATTGGCGTGCCGGGGGGTTATCGGAACCCCCAGGGGAACTAATGGGCCAACATGGGCCTTGTGGGAGAGAGAGAGGAGAGGGCCTAGGGCTGGACACGCCCC
This sequence comes from Aegilops tauschii subsp. strangulata, assembly GCF_002575655.3. Classification (NCBI taxonomy): domain Eukaryota; kingdom Viridiplantae; phylum Streptophyta; class Magnoliopsida; order Poales; family Poaceae; genus Aegilops; species Aegilops tauschii. The sequence goes on along the minus strand of NC_053041.3, from coordinate 645,668,138 downwards.
CCCTTGGGAGTCCGAATTGGACAAGGAGGGGGGACTGCGCCCCCTCTTTCCTCCCTCTCTCCCTCTCCTTCCTTCCCATTCCTCCTTCCTAGTTGGACTAGGAAAGGGGAGTCCTACTCCCACTAGGAGGAGGACTACCCCCTCTCCTTGGCGCGCCCCAAGGCCGGCCGCCCTCCCTCCTTGCTCCTTTATATACGGGGGAAGGGGGCACCCTAGAACAAACAAGTTGATTGTTCCAAGCCGTGTGCGGTGCCCCCCTCCACCATATTCCACCTCGGTCATATTGTTGCAGTGCTTAGGCGAAGCCCTGCGCCGTTAACTTCATCATCACGGTCATCACACCGTCGTGCCGACGAAATTCTCCCTCGACACTCTGCTGGATCGTGAGTTCGTGGGATGTCATCGAGCTGAACGTGTGCAGATCACGGAGGTGTCGTACGCTTGGTACTAGGATCGGTCGATCGTGAAGACGTACGACTACATCAACCGCGTTGCCATAATGCTTCCGCTTACGGTCTACGAGGGTACGTGGACAACACTCTCCCCTCTCGTTGCTATGCATCACCATGATCCTGCGTGTGCGTAGGAATTTTTTTGAAATTACTACGTTCCCCAGCAGTGGCATCCGAGCCAGGTTTATGCGTAGATGTTATATGCACGAGTAGAACACAAGTGAGTTGTGGGCGATACTAGTCATACTGCTTACCAGCATGTCATACTTTGATTCGGCGGTATTGTTGGATGAAGCAGCCCGGAACGACATTACGCGTACGCTTACGCGAGACTGGTTCTACCGACGTGCTTCCCACACAGGTGGCTGGCGGGTGTCAGTTTCTCCAACTTCACTTGAATCGAGTGGGGCTACGCCCGGTCCTTGTTGAAGGTTAAAACAGCACATACTTGACGAAATATCGTTGTGGTTTTGATGCGTAGGTAGGAACAGTTCTTGCTCAGCTCGTAGCAGCCACGTAAAACTTGCAACAACAAAGTAGAGGACGTCTAACTTGTTTCTGCAGGGCATGTTGTGATGTGATATGGTCAAGACATGATGCTAAATTTTATTGTATGAGATGATCTTGCTTTGTAACGAAGTTATCAGCAACTGGCAGGAGCCATATGGTTGTCGCTTTATTGTATGAAATGCAATCGCCATGTAATTGCTTTACTTTATCACTAAGCGGTAGCGATAGTCGTAGAAGCAATGGTTGGCGAGACGACAAAAATGCTACGATGGAGATCAAGGTGTCGCACCAGTGTCGATGGTGATCATGACGGTTTTGCAGATGGAGATCAAAGGCACAAGATGATGATGGCCATATCATATCACTTATATTGATTGCATGTGATGTTTATCCTTTATGCATCTTATTTTGCTAAGTTCGACGGTAGCATTATAAGATGATCTCTGACTAAATTTCAAGGTATAAGTGTTCTCCCTGAGTATGCACCGTTGCGAAAGTCCGTCGTGCCGAGACACCACGTGATGATCGGGTGTGATAAGCTCTACGTTCACAAATAACGGGTGCAAGCCAATTTTGCACACACAGAATACTCGGGTTAAACTTGACGAGCCTAGCATATGCACGATGGGTAACGTAGTAATTTGAAAAAAATTCCTACGCACACGCAAGATCATGGTGATGCATAGCAACGAGAGGGGAGAGTGTCGTCCATGTACCCTCGTAGACCGTAAGCGGAAGCGTTATGACAACGCGGTTCATGTTGTCGTACGTCTTCACGATCGACCGATTCTAGTACCGAACATACGGCACCTCCGCGATCCGCACACGTTCAGCTCGGTGACGTCACACGAACTCACGATCTAGTAGAGCTTCGAGGAACCCTTCCGAAGTCCGACGCAGGGCTTCGCCTAAGCACCGCTACGATATGACCGAGGTCGATTATGGTGGAGGGGGGCCACCGCACACGGCTAAAAGATCAATGATCAACTTGTGTGTCTATGGGGTGCCCCCCTCCACCGTATATAAAGGAGTGGAGGAGGGGGAGGAGGCCGGCCTCCTAGGCGCGCCCCATGGGGAGTCGTACTCCCACCGGGAGTAGGACTCCACCCCTTCCAAGAGTAGGAGAAGGAGGGAAGGAAGGAGAAGAGAGGGGGAAGGAAAAAGGGGGGCGCCGCCCCCTTCCTTGTCCAATGAAAGGGTGCACGCGGCCTGCCCTGGCGCCCCTCCCTCTCTCCACCAATGCCCATGAGGCCCATTACACTCCCCGGGGGGTTCCGGTAACCCCCCGGTACTCCGGTATTCGTCCAAACTCACTCGGAACCCTTCCGAAGTCCAAACATAGTCATCCAATATATCGATCTTTATGTCTCAACCATTTCGAGACTCCTCGTCATGTCCATGATCATATCCGGGACTCCGAACTACCTTCGGTTCATCAAAACACATAAACTCATATTACCGATCGTCACCGAACGTTAAGCGTGCGGACCCTACGGGTTCGGGAACTATGTACACATGACCGAGACTCATCTCCGGCCAATAACCAATAGTGGAACCTGGATGCTCATATTGGTTCCTACATATTCTACGAAGATCTTTATCGGTTAAACCGCATAACAACATACGTTGTTCCCTTTGTCATCGGTATGTTACTTGCCCGAGATTCGATCGTCGGTATCTCAATACCGAGTTCAATCTCGTTACCGGCAAGTGTCTTTACTCATTCTGTAATGCATCATCCCGCAACTAACTCATTAGTTACATTTCTTGCAAGGCTTATAGTGATGTGCATTAGCGAGAGGGCCCAGAGATACCTCTCCGACAATCGGAGTGACAAATCCTAGTCTCGATCTACGCCAACTCAACAATTACCATCGGATACACCTGTAGAGCACCTTCATAATCACCCAGTTACATTGTGACGTTTGGTAGCACACTAAGTGTTCCTCCGTTATTCGGGAGTTGCATAATCTCATAGTCATAGGAACATGTATAAGCCATGGAGAATGCAATAGCAATATACTAAACGATCAAATGCTAATCTAACGGAATGGGTCAAGTCAATCACATCATTCTCTAATGATGTGATCCCGTTAATCAAATGACAACTCATGTCTATGGTTAGGAAACTTAACCATCTTTGATTCAACGAGCTAGTCAAGTAGAGGCATACTAGTGACACTTTGTTTGTCTATGTATTCACACATGTACTAAGTTTCCGGTTAATACAATTCTAGCATGAATAATAAACATTTATCATGATATAAGGAAATATAAATAACAACTTTATTATTGCCTCTAGGGCATATTTCCTTCAGTCTCCCACTTGCACTTGAGTCGATAATCTAGATTACATAGTAATGATTCTAACACCCATGGAGTCTTGGTGCTGATCATGTTTTGCTCGTGAGAGAGGCTTAGTCAACGGGTCTGCAACATTCAGATCCGTATGTATCTTGCAAATCTCTATGTCTCCCTCCTTGACTTGATCGCGGATGGAATTGAAGCGTCTCTTGATGTGCTTGGTTCTCTGGTGAAATCTGGATTCCTTTGCCAAGGCAATTGCACCAGTATTGTCACAAAAGATTTTCATTGGACCCGATGCACTAGGTATGACACCGAGATCGGATATGAACTCCTTCATCCAGACTCCTTCATTCGCTGCTTCCGAAGCAGCTATGTACTCCACTTCATATGTAGATCCCGCCACGACGCTTTGCTTAGAACTGCACCAACTGACAGCTCCACCGTTCAATATAAACACGTATCCGGTTTGTGACTTAGAGTCATCCAGATCAGTGTCAAAGCTTGCATTGACCTAACCATTTACGACGAGCTCTTTGTCACCTCCATAAACGAGAAACATATCCTTAGTCCTTTTCAGGTATTTCAGGATGTTCTTGACCGCTGTCCAGTGATCCACTCCTGGATTACTTTGGTACCTTCCTGCTAAACTAATAGCAAGGCACACATCAGGTCTGGTACATAGTATTGCATACATGATAGAGCCTATGGCTGAAGCATAGGGAACACCTTTCATTTTCTCTCTATCTTCTGCAGTGGTCGGGCATTGAGTCTGACTCAACTTCACACCTTGTAACACAGGCAAGAACCCTTTCTTTGCTTGATCCATTTTGAACTTCTTCAAAACTTTATCAAGGTATGTGCTTTGTGAAAGTCCAATTAAGCGTCTTGATCTATCTCTATAGATCTTGATGCCCAATATATAAGCAGCTTCACCAAGGTCTTTCATTGAAAAACTCTTGTTCAAGTATCCTTTTATGCTATCCAGAAATTCTATATCATTTCCAATCAACAATATGTCATCCACATATAATATTAGAAATGCTACAGAGCTCCCACTCACTTTCTTGTAAATACAGGCTTCTCCAAAAGTCTGTATAAAACCATATGCTTTGATCACACTATCAAAACGTTTATTCCAACTCCGAGATGCTTGCACCAGTCCATAGATGGATCGCTGGAGCTTACACACTTTGTTAGTATCCTTTGGATCGATAAAACCTTCAGGTTGCATCATATACAACTCTTCTTCCAGAAATCCATTCAGGAATAAAGTCTTTACATCCATTTGCCAAATTTCATAATCATAAAATGCGGCAATTGCTAACATGATTCGGACGGACTTAAGCATCGCTACGGGTGAGAAAGTCTCATCGTAGTCAACTCCTTGAACTTGTCGAAAACCTTTCGCAACAAGTCGAGCTTTGTAGACAGTAACATTACCGTCAGCATAAGTCTTCTTCTTGAAGATCCATTTATTATCGATGGCTTGCCGATCATCGGGCAAGTCAACCAAAGTCCACACTTTGTTCTCATACATGGATCCCATCTCATATTTCATGGCCCCAAGCCATTTTGCGGAATCTGGGCTCATCATCGCTTCCTCATAGTTTGTAGGTTCGTCATGGTCAAGTAACATGACCTCCAGAACAGGATTGCCATATCACTCTGGTGCGGATCTTCCTCTGGTTGACCTACGAGGTTTGGTAGTAACTTGATCTGAAGTTACATGATCATCATCATTAGCTTCCTCACTAATTGGTGTACGAGTCACAGGAACATATTTCTGTGATGAACTACCACTACTAGGGAAAACCCTAGCAGTAGCGCGTGTTTAAAGCCTATCAGTAGCGCGGGCGGAGGCGCTACTAGTAAGGCGCTACAGCTAAAGGTTAGCAGTAGCGTGGGTCGGACCACACTACTACTATATCGACTTAGTAGCAGCGCTTTATACTATGAGCACTACTGGTAATTAGTAGTAGCGCTTCTCCTAGCACGCGCTACTACTATTATTCTGTATTTCTTTTCTATTTCATGTTGTATTCATACACCTTTATACAAGTTTTCATACCGCAGCAATTTAGAGAATGATTTTACATTATAATGAGTTATTACATCACTGGGAGAAAGAACGGTGGACTAGTTTCAAGTGGATGGACATCCACTTGAAACTAATCCGCGGTTCTTTCACCCAATGATATAATATATCATCATCATCATCATATAATTAACAACTTATCATCATAATACATCATTGTCATATAACACCTCACGATCATCGTTTTCATCAAGGAGACATCACATACAAGTTGGTCACTAGAGATAATCACAACTACTCATCATCATCAACTCTCATAAACATATTGTACCTCATAGGACCTACTACATTCTCTTTGGACCTACTATATTATCTGAGGTAAAATAGCATAAAACAAGATCGCCCCTGACTCTCCATTACGGAGAATGGAGATTATCCTGTTTCCAATTCTTGCCTTTCGCAAAATGTTGCTTCCAAGAACCTCCTTACGACTGTCCATACATTTTTTCCATTCTAAGATTAGCATGTGTTCACCGATTTCAGAAATCCGGTATGGACAGGTGAGATTCGTAGGATGACCTAGCTGTATGTTCAAAACATCAAGGCGACCATTTTGATACATCAAATGAGGCACACAATCCATCGGGATTCTCTGTTGAAAAACATAGTAATAACTTCGTAGTTAGCAATGATGTACTAGTTTTAGAAGTATGCAAAAGATGCACGGATGCCGTAATAGTAAAAAATCTTACCAGGATATCTCCATGGAAGTTATCGTGGTTCAACACGTGCACTAGTGGCACGTATTGACCATAATTTGGAGGAGTTCGATAAAAGGCATTGTAATTCTCAATACAAGTACAATATGCGACTAGATGACTTTTCTCCTGATAAGTTAACTCAGAGCCATCGGTGTAGTTGGTTCTGTCTACCATGTTCCGCCCATTCTTTGAAGAATCAAAGTAAGCTATCAATGGAAGTAAGCTGTTAACTATTTTGAAATAAACAATATAAATTACTTAATAACTATGTTTGAGGAACTCACATAGCGGTAGAATTGGAAGCGTATCAACAAGGACCCAAATGTCCAAATTGTCTTGGTCGATGTCAGGATCACCAAGATCCATGGTGAAAAACATACCCTCTTGAAAATCATACATCTTGCAAAGTGCTTCCCAACCCGGGCAACCAAAATAGGATACGCTCTCAGAATTGTATAGATTTACCTCAAAATCCATACCATGATGGGTCCTTAGGTTAATTTTCTTTGTTTCATTCCTCTCATGATCTTCAAAACCCATCCTCTCCAAGACATAGCGTCTTGCATGGCATGGGATAAGCTAGTTGAATTGTAAAAGACGAAAATTACACGTTGATGTAGTATAAGTCGAGCTTAATTACGAAAAAAACACTTTGCGTCGTAGCTTACTGTATCACAATCGAAGGCCTCCTCGAGCTTAATGCTGAAGCGCCGACCTTCGTCCAGGTGAGGCCTGTCGCAGAAACCCCGGTTGTCGCCGCACTAGGAGCACTCCCCGGGACCTTCTTCGTCCGACGACATTTCCTATGATCATAATTCAAAGATTAAACTTGTACAATTAAAAATCTCAGCTTGTTCATTATTCATCACGGGTTGACTATCGGTCTGCCGAGTCTTTTCTTAAAAACTCTCAGCTCACATGGTGTATACATTCGACCGTTGGTGATGATCGCTCCTCCTTTCGTCCCCGAGAGCATTACACCAAAATGTCTAGCACACGGGACCGAAGGAGAAGCGACCCCCACAACAACAGTCGGGATTCTTCGTCCTCTCATACATGGTGGAGACTCTCCCTCACTGATTCCTCTCTGACATTTGCGACCGTCGGTGATGGTCGTTACTCCTCCTTCCCCTAGTGCATAACAATGGTCTAGCATAAGGAGAAGAAGGAGAAACGACCCCCACGGCAACAGTCGGGATTCTTCATCCTCTCATATATGGTGGAGCCTTGACAGACTTAAAGTCAACCCGAAATATCCGGCATGATCTTTGCTAAAAAAGGACATATCAAGCGCCTGAAATTTGCCGGAACGGAAATTAATCAACACTCAGGCAAAACATAGGCCACTCGGAGGTGTAACCTGAACATGACCGGCCACTTGGGCAACCACATATCCTATTTGAGCAACAAAAGATATACATGTTTTTATCTATCATATGTTATAGGACTCATATTGACATGGAGATTTGGCTGGTCTCACCTCGAGGTCGGAGGGGGTCGGTGACGGGGACGACAGCGGGGATGATGGAGGGGCTCCTTGATTTCTGCAAAAACAAAAACCCTATAAGTTATCACTAATACATCCTGAATAATTGCTTAAACTAAAAAAATAACAACAAATATGACATGTTCAACTAGTTCTATTAATTCAACTAGTTCTTACTAAATATAAACTTACTATAAATAGAAAAAAAACTAGTTCTTTCTAAAAATAAAGTAGTTCAACTAGTTATATTAATTTTCTTACTAAAAATACATTAGTTCTATTAATTCAACTAGTTTATTAATTTACTTACTAAACTAGTTCAACTAAAACTAAACTAGTTCAACTAGTTTATTAATTTACTTACTAATTATTTTAAACACTTACTAAAAACAGTAAAAATACATTATACAATAGTAAAAAACATCTACTATTAACCATACTACCCTAGTTAACTAGTACCATCACTACTACTAATTAACATCTACTGCTACTAAAAATCATTATCTATGAACCCTAAATTAACATCTACTACTACTAAAAAACATCTACTAACTAAGCAGAGAGAGAGAGGGGGTGGGGGAGGGGTGGGGGGCTTACAGAGAGGGGAGAGACGGTGCCGGGGAGGTGCTCGGCGACGTCGGAGGTAGGGGTGGCGAGGGCGGGCTCGGGATCGGTAGGCGGCGGTCCTGGGCCGGCTCAGGCGGCGGTGAGGTTGAGGGCGGCGACGGTGAGGTCGAGAGCAGCGGCGGGCGGCGGCGGTGAGGTTGAGGGCGGCCTTGGGCGGCGGCGGTGAGGGCAGGCTCGGGCTCGGGCGGCGGCGACAGAGGAGTAGGGGAATACGGGGGAAAGGAGGACTTAGCAAAATTTTGAGCCCGCGGGTGGTTAAGTCGAACTAGCAGTAGCGCTCTTAAGGAAACGCGCTATAGCTAATTCAGCTATAGCGCATTTTAGAGAAAAACGCTACTGCTAAAGGAAACAATTATTTGTTTTGTTTATCCCAATATCATTAGCGCTTTGTCATGGAAAAAACGCTACAATTCTAAGCATGTAAAAACATCAAAAATATACATTGGTCATCATTGATCTTTTTGTGTAGAATCTACTCCCTCCGTCCGATTAAGAGTGTACATCTAGCTTCAAAATTTGTCCACAAAAAAGTGTACTTCTATCTGCCCAATGCATTTTAAAGTAAAAAAATACTTCTCTCTCATCACACGGTAATCAAGACCAATAGTAATCTACACATGGTCTTCTTAATTTCTACATGCACTTAGCTCATTGGGGGTTGGGTAATTAAAGAGGAGATAGATGGTGGCTTGCACCTTTTCAATGCATTTTTTTACTTAACTCCATAATTTATCCTAAAATTTCTAGATGTACGCTCTTCACCGGACGGAGGGAGTAAATAGTCAACATGAATCCCCACTGTACCTGTATAGGTACAGGCGAGGATTCATACTGCAGCCACAAATCCTACACATATAGTTCAATGAAGACCAAGTGCTCGAGATAGTTTGAGAAGTAACATATTTAAGGTGGTAAACACCTTGTTCGCTTAGCAGTATGGGACTAAACTTAATTAGTTGCGGTGATACTTAGCAGCAGCGAGTTTTGAAGAAAAACGCTGCTACTGAGTACTTTAGCAGTAGCGCGTTCAGGAGAAGGGCGCTACTACTATATCTAGCATGGAGGCAACGCCGTGGCAATTATAGTAGTAGTGTTTGTTTCACCTAGGGCGCTACTGCTACCGGGATGTTAATAGCGCGGTTTCCTGGAGCTCGCTACTGCTATTTAGCAGTAGCGTTTGTTTTTAAGCCACGCTGCTGCTAAGATTCTGTGTATAAGGTTTTCCCTAGTAGTGTACTTTCCAATAAGGGAGCAGGTACAATTACCTCATCAAGTTCTACTTTCCTCCCACTCACTTCTTTCGAGAGAAACTCATCCTCTAGAAAGGATTCATTCATAGCAATGAATGTCTTGCCTTCGGATCTGTGATAGAAGGTGTACCCAACAGTCTCCTTTGGGTACCCTATGAAGAAACATTTCTCCGATTTGGGTTCGAGCTTATCAGGTCGAAGCTTTTTCACATAAGCATCGCAGCCCCAAACTTTAAGAAACGACAACTTTGGTTTCTTGCCAAACCATAGTTCATAAGGCGCCGTCTCAACGGATTTAGATGGTGCCCTATTTAACGTGAATGCAGCCGTCTCTAAAGCATAACCCCAAAACGATAGCGGTAAATCAGTAAGAGATATCATAGATCGCACCATATCTAGTAAAGTAGGATTACGATGTTCGGACACACAATTACGCTGTGGTGTTCCGGGTGGCGTGAGTTGTGAAACTATTCCGCATTGTTTCAAATGAAGACCAAACTTGTAACTCAAATATTCTCCTCCACGATCAGATCGTAGAAACTTTATTTTCTTGTTACGATGATTTTCCACTTCACTCTGAAATTCTTTGAACTTTTCAAATGTTTCAGACTTATGTTTCATCAAGTAGATATACCCATATCTGCTCAAATCATCTGTGATGGTGAGAAAATAACGATACCCTCCGCAAGCTTCAACATTCATCGGACCACATACATCAGTATGTATGATTTCCAACAAATCTGTTGCTCGCTCCATTGTTTCGGAGAACGGCGTTTTAGTCATCTTGCCCATGAGATATGGTTCGCAAGTACCAAGTGATTCATAATCAAGTGATTCCAAAAGTCCATCAGAATGGAGTTTCTTCATGCGCTTTACACCAATATGACCTAAACGGCAGTGCCACAAATAAGTTGCACTATCATTATCAACTCTGCATCTTTTGGCTTCAATATTATGAATATGTGTATCACTACTATCGAGATTCATCAAAAATAGACCACTCTTCAAGGGTGCATGACCATAAAAGATATTAATCATATAAATAGAACAACCATTATTCTCAGATTTAAATGAATAAATGTCTCGCATCAAACAAGATCCAGATATAATGTTCATGCTCAACGCTGGCACCAAATAAAAATTATTCAGGTCTAAAACTAATCCCGAAGGTAGATGTAGAGGTAGCGTGCCGACCGCGATCACATCGACTATGGAACCATTTCCCTCGCGCATCGTCACCTCGTCCTTACCCAATCTTCGCTTAATCTGTATCCCTGTTTCAAGTTGCAAATATCAGCAACAGAACCAGTATCAAATACCCAGGTGCTACTGCGAGCACATGTATATCACATATACCTTTGTTCACCTTGCCATCCTTCTTATCCGCCAAATACTTGGGGCAGTTCCGCTTCCAGTGACCAGTCCCTTTGCAGTAGAAGCACTAAGTCTCAGGCTTAGGTCCAGACTTGGGTTTCTTCACTTGAGCAGCAACTTGCTTGTCGTTCTTCTTGAAGTTCCCCTTCTTCCCTTTACCCTTTTTCTTGAAACTGGTGGTCTTGTTGACCATCAACACTTGATGCTCCTTCTTGATTTCTACCTCCGCAGCTTTTAGCATTGCAAAGAGCTCGGGAATTGTCTTATCCATCCCTTGCATTTTATGGTTCATCACGAAGCTCTTGTAGCTTTGTGGCAGTGATTGAAGAATTCTGTCAATGACATAATCATCCGGAAGATTAACTCCTAGTTGAATCAAGTGATTGTTATACCAAGACATTTTGAGTATATACTCACTGACAGAACTATTCTCCTCCATCTTGCAGCTGTAGAACTTATTGGAGACTTCATATCTCTCAATCCGGGCATTTGCTTGAAATATTAACTTCAACTCCTGGAACATCTCATATGCTCCATGATGTTCAAAACGTCGTTGAAGTCCCGGTTCTAAGCCGTAAATCATGGCACACTGAACTATCGAGTAGTCATCAGCTTTGCTCTGCCAGACGTTCAAAACATCTGGCGTTGCTCCTGCAGCGGGTTTGGCACCTAGCGGTGCTTCCAGGACGTAATTCTTATGTGTAGCAATAAGGATAATCCTCAAGTTAGGGACCCAGTCCGTGTAATTGCTACCATCATCTTTCAACTTTGCTTTCTCATGGAACGCATTAAAATTCAACGGAACAATAGCACGGGCCATCTATCTACAACAACATAGACATGCAAAATACTATCAGGTACTAAGTTCATGATAAATTAAAGTTCAATTAATCAAATTACTTAAGAACTCCCACTTAGATAGACATCCCTCTAATCATCTAAGTGATCACGTGATCCATATCAACTAAACCATGTCCGATCATCACGTGAGATGGAGTAGTTTTCAATGGTGAACATCACTATGTTGATCATATCTACTATATGATTCAAGCTCGACCTTTCGGTCTCAGTGTTCCGAGGCCATATCTGCATATGCTAGGCTCGTCAAGTTTAACCTGAGTATTCTACGTGTGCAAAACTGGCTTGCACCTGTTGTATGTGCTCGTAGAGCTTATCACACCCGATCATCACGTGGTGTCTCGGCACGACGAACTTTCGCAATGGTGCATACTAAGGGAGAACACTTATACCTTGAAATTTAGTGAGAGATCATCTTATAATGCTACCGTCGATCTAAGCAAAATAAGATGCATAAAAGCTAAACATCACATGCAATCAATATAAGTGATATGATATGGCCATCACCATCTTGTGCCTTTGATCTCCATCTCCAAAGCACCGTCATGATCAACATCGTCACCGACGCGACACCTTGATCTCCATCGTAGCATCGTTGTCGTGTCGCCAACTATTGCTTCTACGACTATCGCTACCGCTTAGTGATAAAGTAAAGCAATTACATGGCGATTGCATTTCATACAATAAAGCGACAACCATATGGCTCCTGCCAGTTGCCGGTAACTTCGTTACAAAACATGATCATCTCATACAATAAAATTTAGCATCATGTCTTGACCATATCACATCACAACATGCCCTGCAAAAACAAGTTAGACGTCCTCTACTTTGTTGTTGCAAGTTTTACGTGGCTGCTACGGGCTGAGCAAGAACCGTTCTTACCTACGCATCAAAACCACAACGATATTTCGTCAAGTATGTGATGTTTTAACCTTCACAAGGACCGGGCGTAGCCATACTCGATTCAACTAAAGTTGGAGAAACAGACACCCGCCAGCCACCTGTGTGTGAAACACGTCGGTAGAACTAGTCTCGCGTAAGCGTGCGCGTAATGTCGGTCCGGGCCGCTTCATCCAACAATACCGCCGAATCAAAGTATGACATGCTGGTAAGCAGTATGACTTGTATCGCCCACAATTCACTTATGTTCTACTCGTGCATATAACATCTACGCATAAACCTGGCTCGGATGCCACTGATGGGGAACGTAGTAAGTTCACAAATTTCCTATGCACACGCAAGATCATGGTGATGCATAGCAACGAGAGGGGAGAGTGCCGTCCACGTACTCTCGTAGACCGTAAGAGGAAGCATTATGGCAACGCGGTTGATGTAGTCGTACGTCTTCACGATCGACCGATCCTAGTACCGAACATACGGCACCTCCGCGATCTGCACACGTTCAGCTCGGTGACGTCCCACGAACTCACGATCCAGTAGAGCTTCGAGGGAGAGTTCCGTCAGCACGACGGCGTGATGACGGTGATGATGATGCTACTGACGCGGGGCTTCTCCTAAGCACCGCTACGATATGATCGAGGTGGATTATGGTGGAGGGGGGCACCGCACACGGCTAAAAGATCAATGATCAACTTGTGTGTCTATGGGGTGCCCCCCTCCACCGTATATAAAGGAGTGGAGGAGCGGGAGGAGGCCGGCCTCCAAGGCGTGCCCCATGGGGAGTCCTACTCCCGAGTAGGACTCCACCCCTTCCAAGAGTAGGAGAAGGAGGGAAGGAAGGAGGAGAGAGGGGGAAGGAAAAAGGGGGGCGCCGCCCCCTTCCTTGTCCAATGGGAGGGGGCGCGCGGCCTGCCCTGGCCGCCCCTCCCTCTCTCCACCAAAGCCCATGAGGCCCATTACACTCCCCCGGGGGTTCCGGTAACCCCCCGGTACTCCGGTATTCGTCCAAACTCACTCGGAACCCTTCCGAAGTCCAAACATAGTCATCCAATATATCGATCTTTATGTCTCGACCATTTCGAGACTCCTCGTCATGTCCATGATCATATCCGGGACTCAGAACTACCTTCGGTTCATCAAAACACATAAACTCATATTACCGATCGTCACCGAACGTTAAGCGTGCGGACCCTACGGGTTCGAGAACTATGTAGACTTGACCGAGAAGGAAAGGGGGGCGCCCCCCCCTCCCTAGTCAAATTTGGACTCCCTATAGGGAGTGGGTGCGGATGCCCCTTGTGGGCTGCCTCCCCTCTTCCCTATGGCTCATGTAGGCCCAATCTTTCCCCGAGGGGGTTCCGGTAACCCTCCGGCACTCCGGTTTTCTCCGAAATCACCCGGAACACTTCCGTTGTCCGAATATAGCCGTCTAATATATCAATTTTTATGTCTCGGCCATTTTGAGACTCCTCGTCATGTCCGTGATCATATCCGGGACTCCGAATTACCTTTGGTATATCAAAACACATAAACTCATAATACCGATCGTCCCAGAACGTTAAGCGTGCGGACCCTACGGGTTCGAGAACTATGTAGACATGACCGAGACTCATCTCCGATCAATAACCAATAGCGGAACCTGGATGCTTATATTGGTTCCTACATATTCTATGAAGATCTTTATCGGTCAAACCGCATAACAACATACGTTGTTCCCTTTGTCACCGGTATGTTACTTGCCCGAGATTCGATCATCGGTATCTCAATGCCTAGTTCAATCTCGTTACCGGCAAGTATCTTTACTCGTTCCGTAATGCATCATCCTGCAACTAACTCATTAGTCACATTGCTTCCAAGGCTTATAGAGATGTTCATTACCGACAGGGCCCAGAGATACCTCTCCGACAATCGGAGTGATAAATCCTAATCTCGATCTATGCCAACTCAACAAACACCATCGGAGACACTTGTAGAGCACCTTTATAATCACCCAGTTACGTTGTGACGTTTGGTAGCACACTAAGTGTTCCTCCGGTATTCGGGAGTTGCATAATCTCATAGTCATAGGAACATGTATAAGTCATGAAGAAAGCAATAGCAACATACTAAACGATTAAGTGCTAAGCTAACGGAATGGGTCAAGTCAATCACATCATTCTATAATGATGTGATCCCGTTAATCAAATGACAACTCATGTCTATGGCTAGGAAACTTAACCCTATTTGATTCAACGAGCTAGTCAATTAGAGGCATACTAGTGACACTCTGTTTCTCTATGTATTCACACATGTACTAAGTTTCCGGTTAATAAAATTCTAGCATGAATAATAAACATTTATCATGATATAAGGAAATATAAATAACAACTTTATTATTGCCTCTAGGGCATATTTCCTTCAGCCAATCCCACCGTCGCCGCCACCTTTGTTCCTAATGAGCGGAGACCGGCGGCGTTGACACGAGCCTCTACAGCAGCGACCCCAACCGTCTGTATTAGATCCTTCCAAGCCGTACCCAAGCCCCCAGTGTCAAACCGCTGCTGCCACTGAGGAAGAGGGGCAGGAGGTCGTGGATCTCATCATGAGCTTGTATGCGTGCTCGGACGTGACAAGGGATAATCGGAGTGATGCCCTCGTCGGTGAAGGTGGCCGATGGAGCACGGTGTCGATGCGAGGGTAGCTCAAGATCAAGCCAGTCTAGGATGAAGACGCAAACGTCTTCCGAGGCATTGATGACCTGCAAGGGAACAAGGCTATTGCATTTCATGATAAGTAAGTGTCGAATCCCACAAGGAGCGAATAGGAAGACACTACCAACCCGGCAACTATGTTGTATGCGTAGCGCATTCGCACCCAAACCGTAGTGTGGAAATAGTCTATTCTATAGGTTGCTAGGAAAGCGAGAATAAAAGGGGTTGTACTAAACTACAAGTTAGAACGGAGAAATAAACTAAGTTGGAACTTAAAGTAAAGCAGGGGGTTTTGTAACTGTAGGATTGAATAGAGAGAAAAAGACAGTGTTTAGGCTTTGGTCTCACTAGTACTAGAGGGGCATCTTAGTGGCAGCGGGCTAATACAAGTACACGTGTAGGTGATAACAAGATCACAATAAAGAACGTCTCCCAACATTACGTGCAATGCGAGTAAATACTAGATCATGCCACAAAGACTAATTTTGCATACTAGATCGTACCTCAACCTAGAACCGGATCAATGACTCAAACATAGATGAATAGACACACAAAGAGGAATGATTCATTGATGTCATCAACATGTTCAATCTTGCAAATTACAGGTGTGAAGATGGAGACGGAGAGGGAGATGTCTCTGGCACGCACGGCCTAGCCAGGAACGGCGCCCGATGACGATGGCGTGGCCTCCTCCTTGCGTGGCATGGTGGAGCTAGGGAGGGAGAGGCCTCCCCAAAGGGGGAGAGCCTCCCAGCGGCTGCCCGAATTTGTGGTGATGATGATGGCTGATTGTGGTGGCTAGGGTTGGATGTGTCTATATAAGAGGCCTACTCGGGTCTGCTCCATTGATAAAGATCATCCTCCTCCATCCAAGGGCTCTAGGTGAGCCTTAACGCATGGTGAGAGTACTCCAGGCGGAATCATTTCTTCCAGGCTAGAAAAAAGACACGGGAGGGCAATAAGAGGTTGACGTCACACCATACTTTTAGCACACAACACACACGAGCTTGTGGGCTAGGATAAAATGATTCAGAGTTAGTCTAAGTGAAAGGAAATAAATGGTTTGGTGCCGGTCCAAGTGGAATGAACAGAAAAATAAATATATTTTTTGTACGGTAGTGTGTGTGAGAGGAAAAAGTTTGCACCCTTCTGAGTCGACCCTAACTCACACGTGTTTATGAGCACAACACACGCGAGCTTGTGCGCTAGGAAAATAAATATTCAGAGTTAGTCGGAGTGAAAGGAAATAAATGGTTTGATGCCGGTCCGAGTGGAGTGAAAAGAAAAAATAATTTATATTTTATACGTTAGTCCGTGTGAAAGGAAAAAGGTTGCATCCTTCCGAGTTGACCCTAACTCACACGAGTTTATGAGCACAACACACACACACACGAGCTTGTGGGCTAGGGAAAAATGATTCAGAGTTAGTCCGAGTAAAAGGAAATAAATGGTTTGATGCCGGTCCGAGTGGCATGAAGAGAAAAAAAATATGTTAGTCCGTGTGAAAGGGAAAAGTTTGCATCCTTCCGAGTCGACCTTAACTCACACGAGTTTATGAGCACAGCACACACGAGTTTGTGGGCTAGGAAAAATAATAATTCAAAGGTAGTCCGAGTGAAAGAAAATAAATGGTTTCGTGCTGGTCCGAGTGGAATGAAGAGAAAAATAATTTTTTTTTACGGTAGTCTGTGTGAGAGGAAAAGTTTGCACCTTTCTGAGTTGACCCTAACTCACACGTGTTTATGAGCACAGCACACACGAGCTTGTGGGCTAGGAAAATAAAGATTCAGAGTTACACGGAGTGAAAGGAAATAAATTGTTTGATGCCAGTCCTAGTGGAATGATGAGAAAAAATATCTTATTTTACGTTAGTCAGTATGAAAGGAAAAAAGTTTGCACCCTTCCGAGTCGACGATAAATCACATGAGTTTATGAGAACAACACACACGAGCTTGTGGGCTAGGGAAAAATGATTCAGAGGTAGTCCGAGTAAAAGGAAATAAGTGGATTGATGCCGGTCCGAGTGGAATGAAGAGGAAAAAAAATTACGTTAGTGTGTGTGCAAGGAAAAAGTTTGCATCCTTCCGAATCGACCCTAAATCACACGAGTTTATGAGCAAGGCATTGACCCAAGTAAAATGAGAATACTTGTCAAAAAGAAAAGGTAGAATGAGAATAAAAACAACATGATGATGGCAAGAAAAAAGACTGACGTCACTCCATACTTCTAGCCCCAGACATGCAGGAGTTAACGCTGCAACCTAAGGTAACAGGCTGCTGGGCCAAGCCCGGCCAGAAGTACGTGGTGACTGCTTTTGTTGCCTCGGCAGACCTAATGGACCAGGTTAGGTTGCGTCGTCGGCGAGTGCAACGGTGGATACGCGCTATTTAAGCTGGAGAACAAGTTCTAGCCGGGCGATGTGGTACTAAAGAAAACGAAACAGACGAGGGGCCGTAAAGAAAGTCACGCGAGGCTGGGTTCTCGGTTGAAGTTTTCCGGCCCAACAGCACATTGTAGCGTCTGCCGTCTCATCAAAAAATAAAACGTTTGTCTCAAAAAATCAAAAAATAAAACGTGCACGTAGCGGCATCCTGCACGTGGCTGGTGATCGTGTTGAGCGTAGGGCTGCAAGAAAAGCTCGAGGCTCGTGAGCCGCTCGAGATCGACTCGTTTTTTGGCTCGACTCGAGATCGACTTGAAAAGAAATGAGCTGAGTTTGAACACTTTATGTAGCTCGACCGAGAACCTTGCCGATCTTGAGCCAATACTGACTCGCTCGATTTTAGCTCGATAGCTCGACATAATGTTAAATGATGACGCCATATATTAAATGGAAATAATATAATTTGTTACT
The DNA here is from genome assembly GCF_002575655.3 of Aegilops tauschii subsp. strangulata. Lineage (NCBI taxonomy): Eukaryota > Viridiplantae > Streptophyta > Magnoliopsida > Poales > Poaceae > Aegilops > Aegilops tauschii. The sequence continues at coordinate 645,650,033 of NC_053041.3, read as the reverse complement.
ACCATATATGATATGCGTGATTTTTCTCCATATTTTATTTACCAGCAAAAATGGAAGCTTAATTAAGTGTAAAGAAGATTTAGGTTTAGTTATGGTACGTGGTCGACTACATCTTAAATTTCTTGTTGTTTTGGACAAAAATTTCCCAGCATATGCACCTTTGTTTTCTTTTTTTCATCACGAAGACCACCATCTATTGCTAGTTTGCCAAGAGACCAAGATGAGCTCTTGCCCTACAAAGTTGTGTCGTGTTGTGTCCTTATCTAGTTGGAATAACCACTATAGATTTATAATTTTTACCATCTCATTTAGCTCGAAACTAGCTCGAGATCGACTCGAGATCGTTACAAGCTGAGCACGAGTCATGTTCTAGAGCTCGATCTTGAGCTTCACTCAGTTTGAGCTCGCTCGAATTTTAATATGAGTTGAGCTGAGCCAACTCCAACTCATTCAAACTCGACTCGTTTGCAGCCCTTGTTGAGCGGGAAGCCAGAGCAGGCGCACCCCGACGATTCAGCAAGTTCGAGGAGGATCTGCTTTTTTGGAGACCTTGTCGGCCTCGTCAACGTATGCATGTATGATGCCGGGGAGCTCACCGAGGTGTCGGACGAGTGCTCGCCGGAGCCTATGCATGCATGTACGTGACTATATAATAACGCATCCATGAATTCTGGTTTAGTACTCCCTCTGTTTCTAAATATAAGCCATTTTAGAGGTTTCAGCATGGACTACATCAAAATGAGTGAGTCTACGCTCTAAAATACGTCTATATACATTCATATGTTGTCTGTATTAAAAGTAGTGAGCACTATGTGTTTTATGTTCACGAAACAGTTTTGCCAAGTCTTAGTCGACTGAGACTACTGAGACTTTGTTATGTCTCAGTCGATTCTATATTCCTTTGATTTTGCATGGGGATTCATACAATTTTTTTCTTTTCAGCCTTTTCTATTTTCTTCTTATACTATGTCACTTGACTGAGACTGGGTTAAGTCTCAGTCGAGTGAGACCTAGACACACCTTTTGCGAAAACGTCTAAACTCATACATATATCAGCTTTCGCAGGTCCTTATAAACACACCCTTACAAAAAATAGATATTTATTCAGAATATTTGGGGTGCCGAAATATTCTACCATCCGCATCCATCGGCGGTGCGCCGTGAGCATAGCTCGATGCCGCCTCTAGGCCTCCCCCACAGCAGAGCATGTTTTTGAAACCTAGGAGTTTGTACAAGCAACGGCTGAAAGTCATCGATGCAGAACACAGACACCGGTGGCCCGATCCATGAAACAAATCGTCGCCCCAGAGGGAAAAACACCCAATAAGGGCATGTAGGAACTCCAAAGACCACATTGACCAAACAAGCCGGTTAAATACAGATGGATCCACGAAAACGCAAACCGACCGGGTCCCAGGAGACCCGCCGAAGACATAGCTCCACACGCCCTTCGCTGACGAAACACACACCAATGAAACGGGGATGAGGCGGAGTGAACATTATTCCTATCTTGGGGCGACACTGTTGTTCTGTCGCCCCAAACCAAACACAAAGGCCACCAAAAGAGACCCGAAAATATCACCCACACCGTTGTACGACAGGTCCAGTACGAAGACGGACCGGCAATGGAGACCACGCGGACGAGCGGCCGGCAGCGACACACGAAGGCGTCCCTTGGGCGGCGCGTGCCTTTGCCATGCGGTTGATGATGAAGTGGCCGGTGTAGTCGACGCCAATGTCGGAGTAGAGGCGCGGGGGTCGACGGCGGCGGTGGGCACGCAAACCGATCTTTGATCGGAAAACCAAAAAGAAAACACCGATCAAGACGACCGGCGGGAGAGAGAAACCCCCGGAGCAAGGGTTCGGGAAAAGACTCTCTAGGGTAGCCGGCCAACACGACTTATGGACGAACTCTTGGTACGGGCGGGGCTGCCCCAGGCGGCGGTCATGGAGGCCGACAGCCCCGGAGGCGGCCCGTGGGGCGAAAGCGGCGGGCGGCGGCTAGGGTTGGATCGGTTAGGCTGATACCATGTTAGAAGGGAATAGAGAAGGATTTGTGGAAAGAATATTTGGGGCAAGACAATTGTATTCACCTCATGGGTGCCAATATATATCACGTACAGTGCTAGTTCCGTCCACGGCTAGAACCCTAATTACATAGTACAGACATGGGCTATGAGTGGGACAACTATACCGAATACATGGAATACATGTACGTATACACATGGAATAAAGACAATCATCTGTCAACACCGACCCCCCCCCCCCCCCCCCCCCCCCCCCCGCAGTTAAGGCGTCGTGCCTGGCGATGCAAAGACTGGACCAGAACTCCTCAAAGGTGGATGTCGGCAAGCCTTTCGTCATGATGTCGGAGAATTGCTACGTCCTGGGAACCTGAAGAACTTGAACCTTCCCAAGAGCAACTTGTTCGCGAACAAAATGAATATTCAACTCAATATGTTTGGTGCGACGATCATGAACCGGGTTGGCGGATAGGTAGACCGCAGAGAAGTTGTCGAAGTAGACCACGATGGCTTTGTGAACCGGATGAAAAAGTTCATGAAGAAGCTGTTGAAGCCACGTACACACAGCAACGGCGTTGTCCATGCCACGATACTCGGCCTCAGCATTGGATCGCAAGACTGTGGGCTGGCGTTTAGCCGACCACGTGATGAGTGATGGTCCGAGGAACACACAGTACCCGGAGGTACAGCATACTGCAACTCGGGTCGAGTGAGTGTCAAGTACTGCAAGGCAGCAACAATGGACCGGTAAGGAAGCATCCGGGACGGGAGCACCATCAGTAGCGGCGAGCTTGGCCTTCGTGTCGACAGTCATAGCCGCAGGCTTGCAATTAAGCATGCCAACGCATTCAAGTAACTCATGAGCATACTTCTGTTTATGAAGGAAGAAGCCGTCCGCGCGTCTTACTACCTCGATGCCGAGGAAGTGGTGGAGGGGTCCCAAGTCATTGATGGCGAACTCGACGCGAAGGCGCTCAGTGAGCCATCGAAGGAGGTCGGTGGTGCTGTTGGGGAACGTAGCATGCAATTTCAAAAAAATTCCTACGATCACGCGAGATCTATCTAGGAGATGCATAGCAACGAGAGACGGAGAGTGTGTCCACGTACTCTCGTAGACCGAAAGCGGAAGCGTTAGGTTAACGTGGTTGATGCAGTCGAACGTCTTCACGATCCAACCGATCTAGTACCGAACGAACGGCACCTCCGAGTTCAGCACACGTTCAGCTCGATGACGTCCCTCGAACTCTTGATCCAGCAGAGGGTCGAGGGAGAGTTCCTTCAGCACGACAGCATGGTGACGGTGATCGTGATGTGATCTGCGCAGGGATTCGTCTAAGCACTATGACGCTATGACCGAAGGAGTAAATTGTGGAGGGGGGCACCGCACACGGCTAAGAGAACAATTGATGTGCTATGGGGTGCCCCTGCCCCCGTATATAAAGGAGGGGAGGAGGAGGCAGCCGGCCAAGAGGGGCGCGCCATGGGGGGAAGTCCTACTAGGACTCCACTCCTAGTAGGATTCGCCCCCCCCCCCTTTCCTTTCTTCATCGGAGGGGAAAAGGAAGGAGTGGGAGAGGGAGAGGGAAAGAGGGAAAGGGGGGCACCGCCGCCTCCCAGAGTCAATCAGACTCCTATGGGGGGGGTGTCGCGCGGCCACCCCTTGTGGGCTGTCCCCTCTCTCTCCCGTGGCCCATGAGGCCCATGAATTTCCCCGGGGGGTTCCGGTAACCCCTCGGTACTCCGGTAAAACACCCGAACCATTCGAAACCATTCCGATGTCCGAATACCACCTTCCAATATATCAATATTTACCTCTCGACTATTTCAAAAATCTTCGTCATGTCCGTGATCTCATCCGGGACTCCGAACAAACTTCGGTCACCAAAACACATAACTCATAATACAAATCGTCATCGAACGTTTAGCGTGCGGACCCTACGGGTTCGAGAACTATGTAGACATGACTGAGACACATCTCCGATCAATAACCAACAGCGGAACCTGCATGCTCATATTGGTTCCTACATATTCTTCGAAGATCTTTATTGGTCAAACCGCAATAACAACATATGTTATTCCCTTTGTCATCGGTATGTTACTTAACCGAGATTCGATCGTGAGTACCATCATACCTAGTTCAATCTTGTTACCGGCAAGTCTCTTTACTCGTTCCGTAACGCATCATATCGTGCTAACTCATTAGTCACATTGCTTGCAAGGCTTATAGTGATGTGCCTTACCGAGAGGGCCCAGAGATACCTCTCCGATACTGAAGAAACAAATGAAAAAAGAATGAAAGAAGAACAAAAAGAAAAGAAAGTAAAAAGAAAAAAGAAAAAAACTGAAGAAAACCGAATAAAATAAAAGAAAATGGAGAAACGGAAAGAACAAAAATAGAAAACCAGTGAGAAACCAATTCTTTTCCTTCTAATATGTTATGCCCAAGTAGTTTAATATGAATTAGATGTTGTCCCAGTGATTATTAGTGCGATAAAGTAATCTGGAGGTTAGTGTAACAAAAAGCAACCTAGAGGTCCCAGGCTCGCCACCTCCAGCCTCGGCCTTACAGCCCTTAGGCCGCCACGCTTCATCAAGAATATAAAAAGGTTGATGAGCGCTCCTTCATGAGCTTCACAACGATGTGGCACGCTCTCAACCACCTGCCACGAGTCGCATTCTGGGCATTTCCTTCAGATTTTTTTTCCGCACGCATTTTCGGCTTTTTGAATGTTTTTTTTTGTGTGTCTACGTATTGGTTTTCCACCGTTCTTCCTTAGCTTTTGCGTGAAAAACGCGTTTTTTTACTTTCGCGAAAGGCACGGTTTTGCTTCCGCGAAAGGTACGGTTTGCTTTTGACAGAGGCACAGCCATGCCTCTCGGAAATGAAAAAAAAACACTTTTTCTGTTTTTTGTTCTTTCGCGAGAGGCACGGTTTTGCTTTCATGAGAGGCACGCCCGTGCCTCTTAGAAATAAAAAAACATGTTTTCTGTTTTTTTTCTTCCGTCAGAGGCACGGTTTTGCTTCCGCGAGAGGCACGGTTTTGCTTCGCGACTCTCGGAAACGGGAAAAAACATGTTTTTTGTATTTTTTGCTTCCGCGAGAGGCACGGCCGTGTTTCTCCGAAACGGAAAAAAAACATGTTTTCTATTTTTTTCCTTCCACGGTAGGCGCGGTTTTGTTTCCGCGAGAGGCACGGCTATGATTTCGCGAGAGGCGTGGATGTGCCTCTTTTGGAAAGGGAAAAAACCATGCTCTCGGTTCGGCTTTTTCGTCCGGGTTTTTTATGAAAAAAGTTATTAAAACATATCAACATGGGATCTAGTTTTGAAGATCTAGACGCGAGGAATCAACGGTGAAAAACGGTTTGAGATTTGAACACACGGTTTAAGAGATAAAACATTTTGAATAAACACATCTATGAAAAAAGAAAAACTCTCAGGTTGCGACAAGTGGCGCACACGCAATACGTCACTTGTCACAACCTGGGAAGATGGGATTGATCTTTGTGAGGAGTACTTCTCAATTAGTGATTTCGTAAAAATAATGCCTCGAAAGAAATCAAGAACACCAAAAAGGAAAATCCTATTTGCCGCATTCTGCTGCAGATTGTCGTTGATTCGCACATAGGGAGCAATCAGCAATCGACATGGGCCAGCCCAATTATCTTTAAAGAACGGGCTACAGTACGTGCCGGTTTTAGCTACATTCTAGGAGGTTCCAGTTGGATTTTCCTTTCACTAGGAACCTTCCAGATGGTAAGGGAAGGTTCCTAGACCGGTTTTATGTCTTTTTCTGTTTCTTTTTCGTTTTTTCTTTTCTATTATTTTTTATTTTTCTTTCCTTTTTTGCTTTTTATTTTCTTTGTTGTTTTATTTTCCTTCCTTTTTTAATTCAAATTTTACTTTTATTTTTCAACAAATCTTCAGAAATTTAAAAAAAGTTTCCATTTTTTAAAAATCATTTTCTAAAAAGTTCCTGTTTTGAAATTTTGTTCACAAACTCCAAAAAAGTTAGAATTTAAACATTTATTTTTATACATTCCAAGAAATGTTCGAAAGTTCCAAAAACTATAGAATTTCAAATTTAAAAATGTTAGCATTTTATTTTTTGTTCACAAATTCGGAAAATATTGGGAAGTTCAAAATATATACCCACTTTCAAAATTTGTTTGCAAATTCAAAAAAATTTCAAGTTTAAAAAAATTCAAAATAACAAAATATTCCAGGGATCTCAACAAACGTTCGCCTTTGAATTTTTGTTCACAAATTTTAATTTTTTTCCCGGAATTTCACTTTCCAAATATGTGCACGAATAAAAAAAGCCATGTTTTTAGAAAAAAAATCTTTCTGTACAAAATCATGAGCAAAATGACCTTCTAGGTGTTAGCTTACTGGTCAACAAAGCTAGTGTTTGCTTTGAGACAATTATATAAATAATAGATCTTTCGACGTGGTACACAACTGTAGTATGAAGACAACATTAGGATAGAGAAATACACTAAAAATTTAGACGAAGAGAAAATAAGTTAACAACTACTCAGAGAGAAAAACAAAATGTTGGTTATCATCACCTTGTAGTACATTTGCCAAGCCTTGTAGTACATTTGCCAATAGTCACCTCTCTGCATCAATAATAGAAATTGTACCTTAGTCCGCCTACTAGAAAATTGAGCTATTACTTTTTAAGTTAATTGATATGTTAAATTCTGCAATAGCTTCAGTCAACAGGCAATTTTACTGGGCATGATAATGCTTGTTAAAAAATACTGCTACAACAAACTGCAACATTCCATTAGAGTTGGTGTCGGTTCATTATACTAGTGTTAATCTCGATTTGGTCATTTCTGGTGCCAAGGAATCTAGATCAGTCCATGAAAGTTTGACAATTATGCGATTTGACTGACGTCGGGTCGAGGGCTAGGTGCTGAGCCTCGGGGGCCTTCGCAATCGGATCGTCGCCAGGGATTGGCATGTGCAACTATCGATTCATTATATTGGTAGTAATCTCGAGGGGCTATAGAGCGTAGCTGGAACACCGGATGGGATTCACATGAGGCTTTTTACTCGGGTCCATGCCCTTATAGTGGACGCAAAACTCGAGAGAAGTCCATATTACAACCTTGAACTATCACTAAATTCCAAAACAAAACCATGAACTATAAAACCGTCTAGTTTACAAGCCTCAACTTTCAAAACCGCACGAAAAACAACCCTCGAGTGGTTTTTGACGGTTTTTACTTGTTTTGACTAGTCAACATCCAAGTCAGCGACCAGTCGTCCGCCACATCATCATGTCCAATAGAACCCCCACTCTAGCTTCTCACTCATCTCTCCCTCCCGCACCACATAAACATCATCACAATGGTAGGGTTTGTTTGTTGTCCGTGGAACTTCCCGGATTCCAACTAACACATCGATGAAACATTCTGTGAAACACACTGAAGTACAGTTTCGTGCTTACAACACACTCCACAAAAGAAGGGAAAATTCTCTGAATTCCTCTCATGTGGCAACATCATATTTAGTGATCATCTCTTCCCATGTCACTCTGAGATCATCTTCAGTGTCAGATTGATCAGCCTCTTCATTTGTATACACACAATATGGTTGGCATGGAATTCATCTCTTCCCGGCATCACTTCAACTAGAAGTTGGCGCCCCTCATGTGCAGCCATTTGTGTGCTTGTTTTTCCTCAGAGGAAATACATTCACATTTCATGTCATGATAATTAGTGATTCACAAATACCATAACAGAAAACCAATGGACATAATTAGTTTTTCAGGTGAGTCTATGTATAGAGTTGTGACTGCCTGAGCACGAAGGCATAGCGAAGCTCACAGAAGCTTCTGTCTAGGGAATGTCCCACAACCCATCATATTTATCAACCATGGTGAATCGAATGACTAAACAATTGATGTTCATACTCTTATATTCTTATTTAGTGCAACTAAACATCACAAACCACAAGGTTAACTGGAATATTATAATCTAGCTCTCGGTAAAACATAAATGGTCATTAGCTCGTGCTAAAGTTAGGTTGTCGATTAGCATCAAGAAGATTAAAAGTAAGGTAGTTTCATTTCTGATGTAGTCAAATACACACTAAAAAAATAGGAAACAAAATATGCTTGGTTATGCCGTTGATTTCATGAAACAATGGTCAAAAAACTCCATGCAAAGTTGGCACATTAGGTACCATATATAACGGAGCAAAATGTGGATAAACATGTCCTCGCAGCACCATTGACTAAATCATTTCTCTTGGATCCTATCTTTATTAATCCAGGTTATATAACTTCCTAGGCCCCTTATGTATAATGAACCATTCAGAACAGACATGCCTATAAACAAGAAAAAAAGAGGAGAGTTAATTATTGTCTACTTAGACTAGTGTTTCAACTTTTCATTTAGAGTGTGTACAGCAAGAATAATTGGTTGCTACCATTCCACTATGAACCATATCTATTAGTCAGATGGTGCACTACAGGAAAACATGGCAATTGTCTAAATTATGTGGTCAATTATTATTGAGGCATGTAAATACTGTGCTAAGTTATGAAAGTAGGAAGAATAGGAAAACATACAAAAATTGTCAACACGCGATATATATAAATATGGCCTTATGTTCATCCCCTTCATTTTAATGAGCTTTTAGACAATCCAATTTCATGTGAGGTTGCTTCCATGTTGACTGTATTTTTTCAATTGCTTAAAGGAGATAATCCTTTCACTTTCTAGGTAAAGTCAAGCACATAAATTATCACGTGAACACATTTTCCCAATTCTCTCTAGTAATAATCTCAGGTAACCTATGCTTAGAGTATATACTTGCTCCATGGTCAAAACTGACAAAAAAAATATTTAGGCATGTCCATGAAGAGACTAAGTTGTTTTTGTACAATAATAAGTGTGGAACAATAGATCCATTAATGGACATTTGTTCAACTCTAAATAAAACAAATTCTTTTTGTACAAAATCATGAGCAACATAACTTTCTAGGTCATCTCTTACTGGTCAACAAAGCTGGTGTTTTTTTACTGTACACAGTAGGGAAAATCCCCACTGTAATTTTTGTAAATAAAAAGGCCCCAAATGGCAGGTCTTACAGGATTGAGGTAAGCCAACAGAACAAAAAAATGACATGAAAGAAACTAAAATAAAAGATAGCTAAAAGGCTAAACAAAGAGAAAGATAAAAACATAAGAAAAGAAAGAAGCAAGAAAATTACAACACAGAGTCCAGCCATGATTGATACAGGGTGGGGTATTTTTTTTCTTCATTCTGAATTTAACAAATTGAGCTCCATGAAGTAGGTGTCCTTCCATCTTTGAAATGAGGGGGGGGGGGGATTTGCTGGAATATCTAGTTGTTTCTTGTTATCCAGATGGCCCAAGAAGCCGGAATGATGATGTCCATAGCAAAAGGCAATGCCAGACTCTGCTTCATATCTTCAATGGTCTGTAAGACTGACAGAGCTACATTTCTGTTGGGGCAAACAAAGTTCCAACAAAAAGCAGCAAAAGGGCATCCCCAGAATAGGTGAAATAATGTTTCTTCCTGTTGACAATCCATCACAACACAGTTGTATGTGTCTGAATGAAATGTTTTCCTTCTGAGTAGGTTTCTTATGTTTACTTTATCATGGAGTACCATCCATAAAAAAAACTTCGTGCTTGAGTAGACATGATGTGTTCCAAACCCATTGAAAGTGAGGTGGTACATTTTTAACTCCAATCATGCAGTTATATGCTTTTGACGAAGAGAAATTAGCGGACCCCAAAAATAGCCCCAGGTATCATTACAATTAGGGATGGCAATGGGTACCCATTACCGATGTACCCTGCGGGTAAAAACCCTATTAGGGTAAGGGTATGAGACAAAATGTTACCCATGGGTATATAAATAGGAAAATATCAAACCCATCGGGTAGAGCGGCTACGGGTATAGGATCACATAACCCATACCCGCATACCCATGTACCCTTGTAAAATCTAACAAATATGGACAAATTACCTCTACACTTTGTCGTGAGTTTGTCAACTTAAAATTTATGACTATGTGCTACTATTTATGAATATGTGTTGATGTTTTGATGTGTAGTTGTTTACAAGGAAGTGTTGATTTTTATAGAATGTGCTGTTGTTTATAAGTATGTATTTATGTTACTATGTGTTGTTGTTTATAAAATATGATTGTATGTTGTTGTTTATAATTATGTGATGCTCAAATTAATGTTATTCAAACATGTGTGTTTTTACCCGCGGGTACCCATTTACCCTGTCGGGTGACGGGTATGGGAAAAAATGTGCCCACTAGCGGGTATAGGTGCGGGTGATGGGTAAGCTCAAATGGGACGGGTAAGGGTATGGGGTGTGATACGTCTTCGTCGTATCTACTTTTCCAAACACTTTTGCCCTTGTTTTGGACTCTAACTTGCATGATTTGAACGGAACTAACCCGGACTGACGCTGTTTTCAGCAGATTTGCCATGGTGTTATTTATGTGCAGAAACAAAAGTTCTCGGAATGACCTGAAACTCCACGGAACTTATTTTTGGAAAATAATAAAAATACTGGAAGAAGAATCCACGTCAGGGGGGCCTCCACCTGTCCATAAGGGTGGGGGCGCGCCTGCCCCCCTGGGCGCGCCCCCTGCCTCATGGGCCCCCTGACGCTCCACCGACCTCAACTCCAACTCCATATATTCGTGTTCGGGAAGAAAAAAATCAGAGAGAAAGATTCATCGCGTTTTACGATACAGAGCCGCCGCCAAGCCCTAAACTCTCTCGGGAGGGCTGATCTGGAGTCCGTTCGGGGCTCCGGAGAGGCGAATCCGTCGCCGTCGTCATCATCAACTATCCTCCATCACCAATTTCATAATGCTCACCGCCGTGCATGAGTAATTCCATCGTAGGATTGCTGGACGGTGATGGGTTGGATGAGATTTATCATGTAATCGAGTTAGTTTTGTTAGGGTTTGATCCCTAGTATCCACTATGTTCTGAGATTGATGTTGCTATGACTTTGCTATGCTTAATGCTTGTCACTAGGGCCCGAGTGCCATGATTTCAGATCTGAACCTATTGTGTTTTCATGAATATATGTGAGTTCTTGATCCTATCTTGCAAGTCTATAGTCACCTACTACGTGTTATGATCCGGAAACCCCGAAGTGACAATAATCGGGACCACTCCCGGTGATGACCATAGTTTGAGGAGTTCATGTATTCACTATGTGTTAATGCTTTGGTCCGGTACTCTATTAAAAGGAGGCCTTAATATCCCTTAGTTTCCGTTAGGACCCCGCTGCCACGGGAGGGTAGGACAAAATATGTCAGGCAAGTTCTTTTCCATAAGCACGTATGACTATATTCGGAATACATGCCTACATTACATTGATGAATTGGAGCTAGTTCTGTGTCACCCTATGTTATGACTGTTACATGATGAACCACATCCGGCATAATTCTCCATCACCGATCCAATGCCTATGAGCTTTTCACATATTGTTCTTTTTTTTGAAGGTTTTCACATATTGTTCTTCGCTTATTTACTTTTCCGTTGCTACTGTTACAATCACTACAAAACCCAAAAATATTACTTTTGCTACCGTTACCGTTACTTCCATATTACCTTGCTACTAAATACTTTGCTGTAGATATTAAGTTATCCAGGTGTGGCTGAATTGACAACTCAGTAGCTAATACTTGAGAATATTCTTTGGCTCCCCTTGTGTCGAATCAATAAATTTGGGTTGAATACTCTACCCTCGAAAACTGTTGCGATCCCCTATACTTATGGGTTATCAAGACTAATTTCTGGCGCCGTTGCCGGGGAGGATAGCTCTATTCTTTGAGTCACTTGGGATTTATATCTGCTGCTCACTATGAAGAACTTGAAAGACGCGAAAACAAAAATTTATCCCTCAACTACAAGGGGAGGTAAGGAACTGCCATCTAGCTCTGCACTTGATTCACCTTCTGTTTTGAGTAAGCTTGCGACACCTAAACCTGCTTCTGCTATTCATTCTGATATGTCGCATGTTATTGATGATGCCACTTCTGCTATGCATGATACTTATGATGAAACTACTTCTATGCTTGATACTACTGTGCCACTTGGTGAATTTTTTGATGAACAACTTGCTAGGGCTAGAGAGAATGAAATTATTGAAACTGATAATATTGAAGAAAGTGATGATGAAGACTCTCCCCCTAACAAATATGAATTGCCTATTGTGCCTGAGGGTTATGTTCTGGATGAAGAATCTGCTAGAGCCATTGTTGCTTGCAATAATAGAAGTGATCTTAAGAAGTTATTAGCTAAATGGAAGCGGCAATCTCTTAATGCTAGAATGAAACCTGACCCTGCTTTTGCTACTTCACCTATCTGTGTTACTGATAAGGATTATGAATTCTCTGTTGATCCTGATATAATTACTTTGGTTGAGTCTGATCCTTTTTATGGCTATGAATCTGAAACTGTTGTGGCACATCTCACTAAATTAAATGATATAGCCACCCTGTTCACTAATGATGAGAGAACTCGCTACCTTTATATCCTTAAAATATTTCCGTTCTCATTAAAGGGTGATGCTAAGATATGGTTTAATTCTCTTGATCCTGGTTGTGTGCGTAGTCCCCAGGATATGATTTATTACTTCTCTGCTAAATATTTCCCTGCTCATAAGAAACAAGTTGCTTTAAGGGACATATATAATTTTGTGCAAATTGAAGAAGAGAGTCTCCCACAAGCTTGGGGGAGGCTTCTCCAATTACTTAATGCTTTGCCTGATCATCCTCTTAAGAAAAATGAAATACTTGATATCTTTTATAATGGACTAACGGATGCTTCCAGAGATTACCTGGATAGTTGTGCAGGTTCTGTTTTCAGGGAAAGAACACCGGATGAAGCTGAGATTCTATTGAATAATATGTTGACAAATGAAAATAATTGGACACTTCCTGAGCCAATTCCTGATCCTATTCCTAAACCAACTCCGAACAAGAGGGGTGTTCTATTTCTCAGTCCTGAAGATATGCAACAGGCAAAGAAATCTATGAAAGAAAAGGGTATTAAAGCTGAAGATGTTAAGAATTTACCTCCTATTGAAGAAATACATGGTCTTAATTTACCACCTGTTGAAGAAACATATGATCTTAATCCTTCACCTATTGAAGAAACACATGGTCTTGATAACCCTACACAGGTAGTAAAGGTAAATTCTCTCTATAGATATGATAAAGCTGAAATCCCTCCTACTAAGTTTGCCAACCAATGTTTGGATGAATTTGATAACTTTATGGTTAAGCAAGAAGATTTTAATGTTTATTCTGGTAGACAATTAAAACAAAATGCTTATATGATTGAACACTTGGGTGATTATATGTCTAGAGTTAAAGGTGAACTTAAACTCATTAGTAAACATGCTTCTATGGTTACCACTCAAGTATAACAAGTACTTAAAGCTCAAAATGATTTGCTCAATGAATTAAATAGTAAGAATAATGATTATGCTGTTAGAGTGGCTACTAGAACTGGTAAAATGACTCAGGAACCTTTGTATCCTGAAGGCCACCCTAAGAGAATTGAGCAAGATTCTCAGAAATAATATAGATGCACCTAGTCCTTCTAAAAAGAAGAAAAAGAAAAATAATAGGACGTTGCATGCTTCTAGTGAACCTATTGCTGAAACACCTGAGAATCCAAATGATATTTCTATTTCTAATGCTGAAACACAATCTAGTAATGAACATGAACCAAGTGAAAATGTTAATGATAATGTTCATGATGATGCTCAACCTAGCAGTGATAATGATGTAGAAATTGAACCTGCTGTTGATCTTGATAACCCACAATCAAACAATCAACGTTATGATAAAAGAGACTTTGTTGCTAGGAAACATGGTAAAGAAAGAGAACCTTGGGTTCAGAAACCCATGCCTTTTCCTCCCAAACCATCCAAGCAAAAGGATGATGAGGGTGGCTCCACTCGTACCCAAACCCTACGGGTGCCATCCCTAATTACAATCCCTGTATTCAGATGATCTAACCTCCTCACAAATGATCTCAAGTTGCTGGAATTCCTCATAAGCTTTTGTAGACAGGGGTAGGTGAAATGGGTCTTCCAAATATTCCAAGATTTGATAGCTTCCTGAACTGATAATAGAGTATTCTTTGTAAAAGAGAATAAGTGAGGCATGCCTTGAAATAGACATGTAGAGTGCCATTGATCATTCCAAAACAGAGCAGATTTCCCATCACCAATATTGCATATGGCCATGGATTTGAATAAGTCAAGCAGTTTCAAATCGTGCCACCAGAAAGAACCAACCATGTTTTGACCAGGCAACAAGCCATTCATGATGATGCTCAACCTAGCAATGATAATGATGTAGAAATTGAACCTGCTGTTGATCTTGATAACCCACAATCAAAGAATCAACGTTATGATCAGAGAGACTTTGTTGCTAGGAAACATGGTAAAGAAAGAGAACCTTGGGTTCAGAAACCCATGCCTTTTCCTCCCAAACCATCCAAGAAAAAGGATGATGAGGACTTTGAGCGCTTTGCTGAAATGATTAGACCTATCTTTTTGCGTATGCGTTTGACTGATATGCTCAAAATGAATCCTTATGCTAAGTATATGAAAGAAATTGTTACTAATAAAAGAAAGATACCGGAAGCTGAAATCTCCACCATGCTTGCTAATTATACTTTTAAGGGTGGAATACCTAAGAAACTTGGAGATCTAGGAGTACCAACTATACCATGCTCCATTAAAAACTATGTTAGAACTGCCTTATGTGATCTTGGAGCCGGTGTTAGTGTTATGCCTCTCTTTTTATATCGTAGACTGGATTTGAATAAGTTGACACCTACTGAAATATCTTTGCAAATGGCTGATAAATCAACTTCTATACCTGTCGGTATTTGTGAGGATGTGCCTGTTGTGGTTGCAAACATTACTATTTTGACGGACTTTGTTATTCTTGATATTCCCGAGGACGATAGTATGTCTATTATTCTTGGAAGACCTTTTTTGAATACTGCAGGGGCTGTTTTTGATTGCAACAAAGGCAATGTCACTTTTCATGTTAATGGTAATGAGCATACGGTACACTTTCCGAGGAAACAACCTCAAGTCCACAGTATCAATTCTATTAGAAAAATTCCATCGATTATATATGGAGGTTTTGAATTTCCTCTTCCTACTTTCAGGAAGAAATATGATATTCTTATTATTGGGGATGTGCATATCCCCGTTGAGGTAACATAGTGTTATTCGAAATTTCTCCGGTTCCATGTTATTCGGAATGAGTTTGTTAACAAGACCTGATCAACCTTGTTAGTGGATTCCTTTTGATGAGCATGAGATGGATGAAACTAGAAGGCACAACCTTCTGTACCCCCTCTCTACTTTTTGTTATTTAGTTGAAATAAAGTAAACATAGTATTTTTCTGTCTGTTTTCTGAATTATCTGTTCAATATAAAAATATCCCGAAAATAAAAGATCTCCAAATGCCCTGCCAATTTAATATGATTTTTTCTCGAATATTTGAGAATATCTAGCACTGAGAACATAGCAGGGGGAGCAAGCACCTAGCCACGAGGGTCCAGGGCGCGCCCACCCCTACAGGGCGCGCCCCCTGCCTCGTGGGCCCATGGTGGCTCCCCTCCACTTATTCCTGCACCCACACACTTCTTCTTCCTCCCAAAAACTTCACCATCCAGCTCAAGCACGAGTTCTAGCTCATTTTGCTGCGATTTTCGATCTCCTTGCTCAAAGCACCTCTCACAAAACTGCTTTGGGAGATTGTTCCTTGGTATGTGACTCCTCCATTGGTCCAATTAGTTTTTGTTCTAGTTATTTATTCTTTGCAAATTTGGGCTACCTAGGTGACCATGTTCTTGAGCTTGCATGTCAAATTTATATGGTTCTAAGTAGTTCTAATGCATGATATAGTCTCTAGGCACTTGTAGGAGTAGTTGCTATCAATTTTGTTGAGCTTGGTTCACTTTTATTTGATGTTACTAAAAATTTCAGAAATTTTTCAGAGGAAGAAATATGCTTAGGAAAATGTACCAAGGTGGTCCTTCAAGGAAGCAAGGACCCAGGCTCGCAATGCGCGATGCCGATGATGAGCCACCAAGGAACGCTCCAGTGCAGCCTTGTGAATGGCCTTCAGAAGACTTTATGGATCGAGCGGGGATCAAGGAAGAATTTAACGCATATTTGCGTAACACTGATCTTGTGAGCTTCGAGGAGGAAAAGTGCCGCCAGTACCACTATCTCACTAGTTCCTTTGTGAGGAGGTTTGAATATTCATCTTCACGTAATTCTCAAACTGTCCTATTTGATCTCTATGAAAAATCTTACACTATGGACTTAGAGGATTTCACCAATGCTTGCAAACTTCCACAATGGGGTAGTACTAGTGAACCTCGCAAATCTGAATTTAGAGAATTTCTTGCTAGTATAACTGTGGGGGAATCTAGAGATATAGCACAAGCTACCATAGGGAGCATTCATTTTCCTGCTATACATTATTTTGCTCTCTTTATAGGTAGGTGCATAAATGGTAAGGATGAAGCATGTCACATGTGTGTCCCTGACCTCAGTATTCTTAGGAGTGCTGTGTTAGGAGATAAATCTTATAATTTGGGAGCCATTGTTGCACGTAGGTTGCATCACAATAGATTTAATGGAGATTTCTTTGGTGGAATTTATGCAACCCGCTTAGCTGATTTTCTTGGTGTAACCATACGTGATGATGATATTGAACTGCCTCCTACTTATCTAGACTTTAATGCTATGGTTCATCATCAGGTTGTCGAGAGGAATGAACCACCTCTCCAGTACAGACTAATCTTTGACAGGCGTCACGCCGTCAATATTGTTCTTCCTGCCCCTACTCTCTTTGACTTTCAGGAGAAAGGGAGACATTACATAACCAGAGAGGAGGCGGAGGAGTATAGGAGGAGGGCTGAGATAGCTCGCCTCCAAGCTGCAGCACACGATGCAATGACCGCTACATCTCAGTACGACCCCAACTACAACTTTGGATATCCGCCAGGCCTTCCGTGGCAATAAACCAACTTAGGCCAAAAGCCTAAGCTTGGGGGAGTACGTATTTCCCACCGACATTACATTCATGTTCACACACTCGTTGCTAGATGTCGGTGCTGATACTCTTTCTCTATAATATCCATGCTAGTTTATTTTCCTTTTTCTTGCTTTCTTCTTGTGTGTTTAATAAACCTTAACCAAAAAAAATTAGTGTAGCTTTTAGTTAGTTTACTTTTCTTGCTGTAGTAGTAATAGTTAAAAAGAAAACCCAAAAAGATTTCCCGTTCTTCTTTTTCTTGTTGGGAGCTTTCCCGTGTAAATAGTTTTATTTCTTTTCTTTTCTTTGGGGATCGATAGGAGAAGACCATGATTAAATTGTTGAAGTGGCTCTTATATGCATTATTGCTTATTTAACCAAGAGCCCATATTGCCTTGTCTTCTCCTGTTTATTGAATGCTCGCAGATTCTAGCTTAGTCCAATGCACGTGCACTCTTATTATTTTCACAACGTTCGGTCGTGCAAGTGAAAGGCAATTATGACGATATATGATGGACTGTTTGAGATGAGAGAAGCTGGTATGAACTCGACCTCTCTTGTTTTTGTAAATATGATTAGTTCATCGTTCCTGATTCAGCCTATTATGAATAAACATGTTTGCAATGACAATTAGAGATCATAGTTGCTTATGACATGCTTGATTAGCTATGAGTTATAATGGTTTACCTTGCATGCCAACATGCTATTAAAATGGTTGTGATGTGGTATAGCGGGGTGGTATCCTCCTTTGAATGATTTAAGTAACTCGACTTGGCACATGTTCACACATGTAGTTGAAACAAATCAACATATCCTTCACGATATTTATGTTCATGGTGGATTATATCCTACTCATGCTTGCACTTAATGTTTATTAATTTTAATGCATGTTCATGACTGTTGTCGCTCTCTAGTTGGTCGCTTCCCAGTCTTTTGCTAGCCTTCACTTGTAATAAGCGGGAATACTGCTTGTGCATCCAATTCATTAAACCCCAAAGTTATGCCATATGAGTCCACTATACCTTCCTATATGCGGTATCTACCTGCCGTTCCAAGTAAATTTGTATGTGCCAAACTCTAAACCTTCAAATGAAATTTTGTTTTGTATGCTCGAATAACTCATGTATCAACTAGGGATGTCCTTATCTTCCATGTTAGGCGGGTTATTCTCAAGAGGAGTGGACTTCGCTCCTCACTCACGAGAAAATGGCTGGTCACTGGGATGCCCAGTCCCATGCTTTATGCAAATCAAATCAAAATAATTGCAAACAAAACTCCCCCTGGGACTGTTGTTAGTTGGAGGCACTCGTTGTTTCGAGCAAGCCATGGATTGATGCTTGTTGGAGGAGGGGGAGTATAAACTTTACCATTCTGTTTGGGAACCGCCTATAATGTGTGTAGCATGGAAGATATCGCCATCTCTTGGTTGTTATGTTGACAATGAAAGTATGCCGCTCAAAATATTATTTATCTCTATTTCAAAACCGAGCTCTGGCACCTCTACAAATCCCTGCTTCCCTCTACGAAGGGCATATCTATTTACTTTCATGTTGAGTCATCACCCTCTTATTAAAAAGCACTAGCTGGAGAGCGCTGCTGTCATTTGCATCCATTACTATTAATTTATATTGGGTATGACTATGCTGGATCTCTTTTACCATGAATTACAATGTTTAGTCAGTCCTTGATCTTTAAAGGTGCTCTGCATTTATGTTTTGCGGTCTCAGAAAGGGCTAGCGAGATACCATCCTGTTATATCATATTATGATTGTTTTGAGAAAGTGTTGTCATCCGAGATTTATTATTATTGCTCGCTAGTTGATTATGCCATTGATATGAGTAAACATGAGACCTAAGAGTTATTGTGAATGTGGTTAGTCATAATCTTTGCTGAAAACTTCAATGCTGGCTTTACATATTTACAACAACAAGAGAAAACAGAGTTTGTAAAAGTTTTTCTTTATCACTTTCATTTATCAACTGAATTGCTTGAGGACAAGCAAAGGTTTAAGCTTGGGGGAGTTGATACGTCTTCGTCGTATCTACTTTTCCAAACACTTTTGCCCTTGTTTTGGACTCTAACTGGCATGATTTGAATGGAACTAACCCGGACTGACGCTGTTTTCAGCAGAATTGCCATGGTGTTATTTATGTGCAGAAACAAAAGTTCTCGGAATGACCTGAAACTCCACAGAACATATTTTTGGAAAATAATAAAAATACTGGAAGAAGAATCCACGTCAGGGGGGCCTCCACCTATCCACGAGGGTGGGGGGCGTGCCTGCCCCCTTGGGCGTGCCCCCCTGCCTCGTGGGCACCCTGACGCTCCACCGACCTCAACTCCAACTCCATATATTCGTGTTCGGGGAGAAAAAAATCAGAGAGAAAGATTCATCGCGTTTTACGATACGGAGCCGCCGCCAAGTTCTAAAATCTCTCGGGAGGGCTGATCTGGAGTCCGTTTGGGGCTCCGGAGAGGCGAATCCGTCGCCGTCGTCATCATCAACCATCCTGCATCACTAATTTCATGATGCTCACCGCCGTGCGTGAGTAATTCCATCGTAGGCTTGCTGGACGGTGATGGGTTGGATGAGATTTATCATGTAATCGAGTTAGTTTTGTTAGGGTTTGATCCCTAGTATCCACTATGTTCTGAGATTGATGTTGCTATGACCTTGCTATGCTTAATGCTTGTCACTAGGGCCCGAGTGCCATGATTTCAGATCTGAACCTATTGTGTTTTCATGAATATATGTGAGTTCTTGATCCTATCTTGCAAGTCTATAGTCACCTACTGTGTGTTATGATCCGGCAACCCCGAAGTGACAATAATCGGGACCACTCCCGGTGATGACCATAGTTTGAGGAGTTCATGTATTCACTATGTGGTAATGCTTTGGTCCGGTACTCTATTAAAAGCGGGCCTTAATATACCTTAGTTTCCGTTAGGACCCCGCTGCCACGGGAGGGTAGGACAAAAGATGTCATGCAAGTCCTTTTCCATAAGCACATATGACTATATTCGGAATACATGCCTACATTACATTGATGAATTGGAGCTAGTTCTGTGTCACCCTATGTTATGACTGTTACATGATGAACCACATCCGGCATAATTCTCCATCACTGATCCAATGCCTACGAGCTTTTCACATATGGGACAATTGTATTTTTACCCCTAGTTGGTTCCTACCCACGGGTTTTGCCCTTACTTTTCGAGCTTGCTCAGTTTTGCCCTTACTTTTTCCATCGTGGTCCCTCGAATGCCCTTTGACCGTTTGACCAAAACTTTGAAAATTCATAACTAATTCATATGAACTCAGAAAAATGCAAATGAGATATCAAAATGTTCAGACAAACATTACCTTTATGTGCATATCATTTGCATTCAGGACAAAAGCATCATTTAAATTACCTAAGGTAGTTAATGTTATTAACATTATTAAAAAAAAGTATAAACAATACTTTTTCATGAATAAAAATTTCATGCAAATGTAGGTGATGTTTTTTGAACATCCTGATATCTTATTTGCATTTTTCTGAGTTCGTATCAACTTGTTATGAAGTTTCCAAATAATGGTGAAAGTCGTTAGAACATTCATAACAAGATGATACAAACTCAGAAAAATGCAAATTAGATATCTGGATGTTCAGAAAACATCACTTACATTTGCACGTAATTTTTATTCATGAAAAAAATATTGTTTATACCTTTTTATTTTTAATAATTTTAATAACATTAAGTACTTCAGGTAGTTTAAAGGGTGCTTTTGTCCTGAATGCAAATGATATGCACATAAAGGTAATGTTTGTCTGAACATTTTGATATCTTATTTGCATTTTTCTGAGTTCATATGAATTAGTTATGAATTTTCAAAGTTTTGGTCAAATGGTCAAAGGGCATTCGAGGGACCACGACGGAAAAAGTAAGGGCAAAACTAAGCAAGCTCGAAAAGTAAGGGCAAAACCCGTGGGTAGGAACCAACTAGGGGTAAAAATGCAATTGTCCCTTCACATATTGTTCTTCGCTTATTTACTTTTCCGTTGCTACTGTTACAATCACTACAAAACCCAAAAGTATTACTTTTGCTACCGTTACCGTTACTTCCATATTACCTTGCTACTAAATACTTTGTTGTAGATATTAAGTTATCCAGGTGTGGCTGAATTGACAACTCAGTTGCTAATACTTGAGAATATTCTTTGGCTCCCCTTGTGTTGAATCAATAAATTTGGGTTGAATACTCTACCCTCGAAAACTGTTGCGATCCCCTATACTTGTGGGTTATCAAGACTATTTTCTGGCGCCGTTGCCGAGGAGCATAGCTCTATTCTTTGAGTCACTTGGGATTTATATCTGCTGCTCACTATGAAGAACTTGAAAGACGTGAAAACAAAAATTTATCCCTCAACTACGAGGGGAGGTAAAGAACTGCCATCTAGCTCTGCACTTGATTCACCTTCTGTTTTGAGTAAGCTTGCGACACCTAAACCTGCTTCTGCTATTCATTCTAATATGTCGCATGCTATTGATGATGGCACTTCTGCTATGCATGATACTTATGATGAAACTACTTCTATGCTTGATACTACTGTGCCACTTGGTGAATTTCTTGATGAACAACTTGCTAGGGCTAGAGAGAATGAAATTATTGAAACTGATAATATTGAAGATAGTGATGATGAAGACTCTCCCCCTAATAAATATGAATTGCCTGTTGTGCCTGAGGGTTATGTTCTGGATGAAGAATCTGCTAGAGCCATTGTTGCTTGCAATAATAGAAGTGATCTTAAGAAGTTATTAGCTAAATGGAAGCAGCAATCTCTTAATGCTAGAATAAAACCTGACCCTGCTTTTGCTACTTCACCTATTTGTGTTACTGATAAGGATTATGAATTCTCTGTTGATCCTGGTA
The DNA here is from genome assembly GCF_002575655.3 of Aegilops tauschii subsp. strangulata. Lineage (NCBI taxonomy): Eukaryota > Viridiplantae > Streptophyta > Magnoliopsida > Poales > Poaceae > Aegilops > Aegilops tauschii. The sequence continues at coordinate 645,627,984 of NC_053041.3, read as the reverse complement.
TAATTACTTTGGTTGAGTCTGATCCTTTTTATGGCTATGAATCTGAAACTGTTGTGGTACATCTCACTAAATTAAATGATATAGCCACCCTGTTCACTAATGATGAGAGAACTCGCTACCTTTATATCCTTAAAATATTTCCGTTCTCATTAAAGGGTGATGCTAAGATATGGTTTAATTCTCTTGATCCTGGTTGTGTGCGTAGTCCCCCGGATATGATTTATTACTTCTCTGCTAAATATTTCCCTGCTCATAAGAAACAAGTTGCTTTAAGGGACATATATAATTTTGTGCAAATTGAAGAAGAGAGTCTCCCACAAGCTTGGGGGAGGCTTCTCCAATTACTTAATGCTTTGCATGATCATCCTCTTAAGAAAAATGAAATACTTGATATCTTTTATAATGGACTAACCAATGCTTCCAGAGATTACCTGGATAGTTGTGCTGGTTCTGTTTTCAGGGATAGAACACCGGATGAAGCTGAGACTCTATTGAATAATATGTTGACAAATGAAAATAATTGGACACTTCCTGAGCCAATTCCTGAGCCTATTCCTAAACCAACTCCGAACAAGAGGGGTGTTCTATTTCTCAGTCCTGAAGATATGCAAGAGGCAAAGAAATCTATGAAAGAAAAGGGTATTAAAGCTGAAGATGTTAAGAATTTACCTCCTATTGAAGAAATACATGGTCTTAATTTACCGCCTGTTGAAGAAACATATGATCTTAATCCTTCACCTATTGAAGAAACACATGGTCTTGATAACCCTACACAGGTAGTAAAGGTAAATTCTCTCTATAGATATGATAAAGCTGAAATCCCTCCTACTAAGTTTGCCAACCAATGTTTGGTTGAATTTGATAACTTTATGGTTAAGCAAGAAGATTTTAATGCTTATTCTGGTAGAAAATTAAAACAAAATGCTTATATGATTGAACACTTGGGTGATTATATGTCTAGAGTTAAAGGTGAACTTAAACTCATTAGTAAACATGCTTCTATGGTTACCACTCAAGTATAGCAAGTACTTAAAGCTCAAAATGATTTGCTCAATGAATTAAATAGTAAGAATAATGATTATGCTATTAGAGTGGCTACTAGAACTGGTAAAATGACTCAGGAACCTTTGTATCCTGAAGGCCACCCTAAGAGAATTGAGCAAGATTCTCATATAAATAATATAGATGCACCTAGTCCTTCTAAAAAGAAGAAAAAGAAAAATAATAGGACGTTGCATGCTTCTAGTGAACCTATTGCTGAAACACCTGAGAATCCAAATGATATTTCTATTTCTGATGCTGAAACACAATCTGGTAATGAACATGAACCAAGTGAAAATGTTATTGATAATGTTCATGATGATGCTCAACCTAGCAATGATAATGATGTAGAGATTGAACCTGTTGTTGATCTTGATAACCCACAATCAAACAATCAACGTTATGATAAAAGAGACTTTGTTGCTAGGAAACATGGTAAAGAAAGAGAACCTTGGGTTCAGAAACCCATGCCTTTTCCTCCCAAACCATCCAAGAAAAAGGATGATGAGGGTGGCTCCACTCGTACCCAAACCCTACGGGTGCCATCCCAAATTACAATCCCTGTATTCAGATGATCTAACCTCCTCACAAATGATCTCAAGTTGCTGGAATTCCTCATAAGCTTTTGTAGATAGGGGTAGGTGAAATGGGTCTTCCAAATATTCCAAGATTTGATAGCTCTTCCTGAACTGATAATAGAGTATTCTTTGTAAAAGAGAATAAGTGAGGCATGCCTTGAAATAGACATGTAGAGTGCCATTGATCATTCCAAAACAGAGCAGATTTCCCATCACCAATATTGCATATGGCCATGGATTTGAATAAGTCAAGCAGTTTCAAATTTGCGTGCCACCAGAAAGAACCAACCATGTTTTGACCAAGCAACAAGCCATTACTGTAATAAGTTTCCCAAATCAAATTTACCCATGGAATGTTGTGTCTGTTAAAGAATTTGTACAAGTTTTTCAGCAAAAGAGCTAGTGTTTTTTTAGATAATTATATAAATAATAGAAGTTTTGAAGCGGTACACAATTGTAGTATGAAGACAACATTAGGATAGAGATATACACTAAAAATTTAGACAAGGAGAAAGGAAATTAACAACCTCTCAGAGAGCGAAACAACATGTTGATTATCATCACCCTGTAGTGCATTTGCCAATAGTCACCTCTCTGCATCAATAATAGAAATTGTACCTTAGTCCACCTACTAGAAAAATGAGCTATTTGTTCTTAAGTTAATTGATATGTTAATTTCTGCAATAGCTTGGATCAACAAGCAATTTTACTGGGCATGATAGTGCTTGTTATTAAAAATGCTACAACAAACTGCAACTTTCCATGAACGTTAGTATCAGTTCATTATACCAGTGTTAATCTCAGTCTGGTCCTTTTAGGTGCCAAGGAATCTAGACCGGTCCATGAAAGTTAGATAGTTATGCGACTTGGCCGACGCCGGTTGGGCTCGATGGAGTTTACAATTCATCATGTATGGTTTCTAGGTGAGCATGATCCTCCTATAAGCTGATATGCGGCTGGTCCAGGGCAAGGTGCTGGGCCTCGAGGGCCTTCATGTTGGATCGTCGCCAGGGATTGGCGTGTGCAACTGTCGGTTCATTAATCTCGACGGGGTATAGTGTGTAGCCAGAACACCAGATGGGATTCACATGAGGCTTTTTACCCAGGTCCATGCCCTTACAGTGGACATAAAACTCAAGAGAGAAGTCCATATTACAACCTTGAACTACCACTAATGTTTAAAACAAAATCGTGAACTACAAAAAACCATCTAGTTTACAAGCTACAACATTCAAAACCGGACAAAAACAACCCCCGGCTTGTTTTTGATGGTTTTTACTTGTTTTGACTAGTCAACAACCAAGTCAGCATCCAGACATCCACCACATCATCATGTCCCACATAACCCCATCTCTCCCTTCTCACGCATCTCTCCCTTCCTTACCAAGCCATAGCCACCACTGTCTCCTCCAGTCGTGCCAATCCCACCATCGCCGCCACCTTTGTTCCCAATGAGCGGAGACCGGCGGCGTTGACACGAGCCTCTACAGCAGCGACCCCAACCGTCTGTATTAGCTCCTTCCAACCGTACCCAAGCCCTATTGGGGCACGTAGTAATTTCAAAAAAATTCCTACGCACACGCAAGATCATGGTGATGCATAGCAACGAGAGGGGAGAGTGTTGTCCACGTACCCTCGTAGACCGAAAGCAGAAGCGTTATGACAACGCGGTTGATGTAGTCGTACGTCTTCACGATCGACCGATCCTAGTACCGAACGTACGGCACCTCCGCGATCTGCACACGTTCAGCTCGGTGACGTCCCACAAACTCACGATCTAGTAGAGCTTCGAGAGAGAGCTTCGTCAGCACGATGGCGTGATGACGGTGATGATGAAGCTTCCGGCGCAGGGCTTCGCCTAAGCACTACGACGATATGACCGGGGTGGATTATGGTGGAGGGGGACACCGCAAATGGCTAAGAGATCAATGATCAACTTGTGTGTCTATGGGGTGCCCCCTCCCCCGTATATAAAGGAGTGGAGGGGAAGGGCCGGCCCTCCTATGGTGCGCCCCATGGGGAGTCCTACTCCCACCGGGAGTAGGATTCCCCCCCCCCTTCCATGTAGTAGGAGTCGGAGAGAAGGAAGGAGGAGAGAGGGAGAAGGAAAAGGGGGGCGCCGCCCCCCCTTCCTAGTCCAATTCGGACTAGAGGGGGAGGGGGCGCGCGGCCTGCCCTGGCCGCCCCTCTCTCTCCACTAAGGCCCAAAAGGCCCATTACACTCCCCGGGGGGTTCCGGTAACCACCCGGTACTCCTGTATATGTCCAAACTCACTCGGAACCCATCCGATGTCCAAACATAGTCATCCAATATATCAATCTTTATGTCTCGACCATTTCGAGACTCCTCGTCATGTCCGTGATCATATCCTGGACTCCGAACTAGCTTCGGTACATCAAAACACATAAACTCATCATACCTATCGTCACCGAACGTTAAGCGTGCGGACCCTACGGGTTCGAGAACTATGTAGACATGACCGAGACACGTCTCCGGTCAATAACCAATAGCGGAACTTGGATGCTCATATTGGCTCCTACATATTCTACGAAGATCTTTATCGGTCAAACCGCATAACAACATACGTTGTTCCCTTTGTCATCGGTATGTTACTTGCCCGAGATTCGATCGTCGGTATCTCAATACCTAGTTCAATCTCGTTACCGGCAAGTCTCTTTACTCGTTCCATAATGCATCATCTCGTAACTAACTTATTAGTCACATTGCTTGCAAGGCTTATAGTGACGTGCATTACCGAGAGGGCCCAGAGATACCTCTCCGACAATCGGAGTGACAAATCCTAATCTTGATCTATGCCAACTCAACAAGTACCATCGGAGACACCTGTAGAGCACCTTTATAATCACCAAGTTACGTTGTGACGTTTGGTAGCACTAAAAGTGTTCCTCCGGTATTCGGGAGTTGCATAATCTCATAGTCATAGGAACATGTATAAGTCATGAAGAAAGCAATAGCAATATGCTCAACGATCAAGTGCTAAGCTAACGGACTGGGTCAAGTCAATCTCATCATTCACTAATGATGTGATCCCGTTAATCAAATGACAACTCATGTCTATGGTTAGGAAACTTAACCATCTTTGATTCAACGAGCTAGTCAAGTAGAGGCATACTAGTGACACTCTATTTGTCTATGTATTTACACATGTACTAAGTTTCTGGTTAATACAATTCTAGCATGAATAATAAACATTTATCATGATATTAATAACTACTTTATTATTGCCTCTAGGGCATATTTCCTTCAGTCTCCCACTTGCACTAGAGTCAATAATCTAGATTACACAGTAATGATTCTAACACCCATGGAGTCTTGGTGCTGATCATGTTTTGCTCGTGAGAGAGGCTTAGTCAACGGATCTGCAACATTCAGATCTCTATGTATCTTGCAAATCTCTATGGCTCCCTCCTTGACTTGATCGCGGATGGAATTGAAGCTTCTCTTGATGTGCTTGGTTCTCTTGTGAAATCTGGATTCCTTTGCCAAGGCAATTGCACCAGTATTGTCACAAAAGATTTTCATTGGACCCAATGGACTAGGTATGACACCTAGATCGGATATGAACTCCTTCATCCAGACTCCTTCATTTGCTGCTTCCGAAGCAGCTATGTACTCCGCTTCACACGTAGATCCCACCACGACGCTTTGCTTAGAACTGCACCAACTGATAGCTCCACCATTCAATATAAACACGTATCCGGTTTGTGACTTAGAATCATCCGGATCAGTGTCAAAGCTTGCATCGACGTAACCATTTACGATGAGCTCTTTGTCATCACCATAAACGAGAAACATATCCTTAGTCATTTTCAGGTATTTCAGGATGTTCTTGACCGCTGTCCAGTGATCCACTCCTGGATTACTTTGGTACCTCCCTGCTAAACTAATAGCAAGGCACACATCAGGTCTGGTACACAGCATTGCATACATGATAGAGCCTATGGCTGAAGCATAGGGAACACCTTTCATTTTCTCTCTATCTTCTGCAGTGGTCGGGCATTGAGTCTGACTCAACTTCACACCTTGTAACACGGGAAAGAGCCCTTTCTTTGCTTGATCCATTTTGAGCTTCTTCAAAACTTTATCAAGGTATGTGCTTTGTGAAATTCCAATTAAGTGTCTTGATCTATCTCTATAGAACTTGATGCCCAATATATAAGCAGCTTCACCGAGGTCTTTCATTGAAAAACTCTTATTCAAGTATCCTTTTATGCTATCCAGAAATTCTATATCATTTCCAATCAACAATATGTCATCCACATATAATATTAGAAATGCTACAGAGCTCCCACTCACTTTCATGTAAATACAGGCTTCTCCAAAAGTCCGTATAAAACCATATGCTTTGATCGCACTATCAAAACGTTTATTCCAACTTCGAGATGCTTGCACCAGTCCATAAATGGATCGCTGGAGCTTGCACACTTTGTTAGCATCCTTTGGATCGATAAAACCTTCAGGTTGCATCATATACAACTCTTCTTCCAGAAATCCATTTAGGAATGCAGTCTTTACATACATTTGCCAAATTTCATAATCATAGAATGCAACAATTGCTAACATGATTCGGATGGACTTAAGCATCGCTACAGGTGAGAAGGTCTCATCGTAGTCAACTCCTTGAACTTGTCGAAAACCTTTCGCAACAAGTCGAGCTTTGTAGACAGTAACATTACCGTCAGCGTCTGTCTTCTTCTTGAAGATCCATTTATTCTTGATGGCTTGCCGATCATCGGGCAAGTCAACCAAAGTCCACACTTTGTTCGCATACATGGATCCCATCTCAGATTTCATGGACTCAAGCCATTTTGCGGAATCTGGGCTCATCATCGCTTCCTCATAGTTCGTAGGTTCGTCATGGTCAAGTAACATGACTTCCAGAATAGGATTACCGTACCACTCTAGTGCGGATCTTACTCTGGTTGACCTACGAGGTTTGGTAGTAACTTGATCTGAAGTTACATGATCATCATTATTAGCTTCCTCACTAATTGGTGTAGGAGTCACATGAATAGATTTATGTGATAAACTACTTTCAATAATGGAGTAGGTACAGTTACCTCATCAAGTTCTACTTTCCTCCCACTCACTTCTTTCGAGAGAAACTCCTTCTCTAGAAAGGATCCATTCTTAGCAACGAATGTCTTGCCTTCGGATCTGTGATAGAAGGTGTACCCAACAGTCTCCTTTGGGTATCCTATGAAGACACATTTCTCCGATTTGGGTTCGAGCTTATCAGGTTGAAGCTTTTTCACATAAGTATCGCAGCCCCAAACTTTAAGAAATGACAACTTTGGTTTCTTGCCAAACCATAGTTCAGAAGGTGTCGTCTCAACGGATTTAGATGGTGCCCTATTTAACGTGAATGCAGCCGTCTCTCAAGCATAACCCCAAAATGATAGCGGTAAATCAGTAAGAGACATCATAGATCTCACCATATCTAGTAAAGTATGATTGCGACGTTCGGACACACCATTACGTTGTGGTGTTCCGGGTGGCGTGAGTTGCGAAACTATTCCGCATTGTTTCAAATGAAGACCAAAATCGTAACTCAAATATTCTCCTCCATGATCAGATCGTAGAAACTTTATTTTCTTGTTACGATGGTTTTCCACTTCACTCTGAAATTCTTTGAACTTTTCAAATGTTTCAGACTTATATTTCATCAAGTAGACATACCCATATCTGCTCAAATCATCTGTGAAGGTGAGAAAATAATGATACCCGCAGCGAGCCTCAACATTCATCGGACCACATACCTCAGTATGTATGATTTCCAACAAATCTGTTGCTCGCTCCATTGTTCCGGAGAACGGCGTTTTAGTCATCTTGCCCATGAGGCATGGTTCACAAGTACCAAGTGATTCATAATCAAGTGATTCCAAAATTGCATCAGAATGGAGTTTCTTCATGCGCTTTATACCAATATGACCTAAACGGCAGTGCCACAAATAAGTTGCACTATCATTATCAACTCTGCATGTTTTGGCTTCAATATTATGAATATGTGTATCACTACTATCGAGATTTAATATAAATAGACCACTCTTCAAGGGTGCATGACCATAAAAGATATTACTCATATAAATAGAACAACCATTATTATCTGATTTAAATGAATAACCGTCTCGCATCAAACAAGATTCAGATATAATGTTCATGCTCAACGCTGGCACCAAATAAAAATTATTCAGGTCTAAAACTAATCCCGAAGGTAGATGTAGAGGTAGCGTGCCGACCGTGATCACATTGACTTTGGAACCATTTCCCACGCGCATCGTCACCTCGACCTTAGCCAATCTTTGCTTAATCCATAGTCCCTGTTTCGAGCTGCAAATATTAGCAACAGAACCAGTATCAAATACCCAGGTACTACTATCAATGACACTATCATCAGGAAGATTAACTCCTAGTTGAATCAAGTGATTATTATGCCCAGACATTTTGAGTATATGTTCACTGAAAGAACTATTCTCCTCCATCTTGCAGTTGTAGAACTTATTGGAGACTTCATATCTCTCAATCCGGGCATTTGCTTGAAATATTAACTTCAACTCCTGGAACATCTCATATGCTCCATGACGTTCGAAACGTCGTTGAAGTCCCGGTTCTAAGCCGTAAAGCATGGCACACTGAACTATCGAGTAGTCATCAGCTTTAGTCTGCCAAACGTTCATAACATCTGGCGTTGCTCCTGCAGCGGGTTTGGCACCCAGCGGTGCTTCCAGGACGTAATTCTTCTGTGCAGCAATGAGGATAATCCTCAAGTTACGGACCCAGTCCGTGTAGTTGCTACCATCATCTTTCAACTTAGCTTTCTCTAGGAATGCATTAAAATTCAACGGAAGAACAACACGGGCCATCTATCTACAACAACATAGACATGCAAAATACTATCAGGTACTAAGTTCATGATAAATTAAAGTTCAATTAATCAAATTACTTCAGAACTCCCACTTAGATAGACATCCCTCTAATCATCTAAGTGATCACGTGATCCATATCAACTAAACCATGTCCGATCATCACGTGAGATGGAGTAGTTTTCAATGGTGAACATCACTATGTTGATCATATCTACCATATAATTCACGCTCGACCTTTCGGTCTCAGTGTTCCAAGGCCATATCTGCATATGCTAGGCTCGTCAAGTTTAACCCGAGTATTCTGCATGTGCAAAACTGGCTTGCACCCGTTGTATGTGAACGTAGAGCTTATCACACCCGATCATCACATGGTGTCTCGGCACGACGAACTTTTGCAACGGTGCATACTCAGGGAGAACACTTGTACCTTGAAATTTAGTGAGAGATCATCTTATAATGCTACCATCGAACTAAGCAGAATAAGATGCATAAAGGATAAACATCACATGCAATCAATATAAGTGATATGATATGGTCATCATCATCTTGTGCCTTTGATCTCCATCTCCAAATCACCATCATGATCACCATCGTCACCAACGCGACACCTTGATCTCCCTCGTAGCATCGTTGTCATCTCGCCAACTATTGCTTCTACGACTATCGCTACCGCTTAGTGATAAAGTAAAGCAATTACATGGCGATTGCATTTCATACAATAAAGCGACAACCATATGGCTCCTGCCAGTTGCCGATAACTCTGTTACAAAACATGATTATCTCATACAATAAAATTTAGCATCATGTCTTGATCCTATCACATCACAACATGCCCTGCAACAACAAAGTAGCAAAAACAAGTTAGACGTCCTCTACTTTGTTATTGCAAGTTTTACGTGGCTGCTACGGGCTGAGCAAGAACCGTTCTTACCTACTCATCAAAACCACAACGATATTTCGTCAAGTATGTGCTGTTTTAACCTTCAACAAGGACCGGGCGTAGCCATACTCGATTCAACTAAAGTTGGAGAAACTGACACCCGCCAGCCACCTGTGTGCGAAGCACGTCGGTAGAACCAGTCTCGCGTAAGCGTACGCGTAATGTCGGTCCGGGCCGCTTCATCCAACTATACCGCGGAATCAAAGTATGACATGCTGGTAAGCAGTATGACTAGTATCGCCCACAACTCACTTGTGTTCTACTCGTGCATATAACATCTACGCATAAACCTGGCTCGGATGCCACTGTTGGGGAACGTAATAATTTCAAAAAAAAATCCTACGCACACGCAAGATCATGGTGATGCATAGCAACGAGAGGGAAGAGTGTTGTCCATGTACCCTTGTAGACCAAAAGCGGAAGCGTTATGACAACGCGGTTGATGTAGTCGTACGTCTTCACGATCGACTGATCCTAGTACTGAACGTACGACACCTCCGCGATCTGCACACGTTCAGCTCGGTGACGTCCCACGAACTCACGATCCAGTAGAGCTTCGAGGGAGAGCTTCGTCAGCACGACGGCGTGATGACGGTGATGATGAAGCTACCGGCGCAGGGATTCGCCTAAGCACTACGACGATATGACCAAGGTGGATTATGGTGGAGGGGGACACCGCACACGGCTAAGAGATCAATGATCAACTTGTGTGTCTATGGGGTGCCCCCCTCCCCCGTATATAAAGGAGTGGAGGAGGGGAAGGGCCGGCCCTCCTATGGCGCGCCCCATGGGGAGTCCTACTCCCACCGGGAGTAGGATTCCCCCCTTCCATGTAGTAGGAGTTGGAGAGAAGGAAGGAGGAGAGAGGGAGAAGGAAAAGGGGGGCGCCGCCCCCCTTCCTAGTCCAATTCAGACTAGAGGGGGAGGGGCGTGTGCCCTGCCCTGGCCGCCCCTCTCTCTCTCCACTAAGGCCCATAAGGCCCATTACACTCCCCGGGGGGTTCCGGTAACCCCCCGGTACTCCGGTATATGTCCAAACTCACTCGAAACCCTTCCGATGTCCAAACATAGTCATCCAATATATCGATCTTTATGTCTCAACCATTTCGAGACTCCTCGTCATGTCCGTGATCATATCCGGGACTCCGAACTACCTTCGGTACATCAAAACACATAAACTCATAATACCGATCGTCACCGAACGTTAAGCGTGCGGACCCTACGCGTTCGAGAACTATGTAGACATGACCGAGACACGTCTCCGGTCAATAACCAATAGCGGAACCTGGATGCTCATATTGGCGCCTACATATTCTACGAAGATCTTTATCGGTCAAACCGCATAACAACATACGTTGTTCCCTTTGTCATTGGTATGTTACTTGCCCGAGATTCGATCGTCGGTATCTCAATACCTAGTTCAATCTCGTTACCGGCAAGTCTCTTCACTCATTCTGTAATGCATCATCCCGTAACTAACTTATTAATCACATTAGTTGCAAGGCTTATAGTGACATGCATTACCGAGAGGGCCTAGAGATACCTCTCCGACAATCGGAGTGACAAATCCTAATCTTGATCTATGCCAACTCAACAAGTACCATCAGAGACACGTGTAGAGCACCTTTATAATCACCCAGTTATGTTGTGACGTTTGGTAGCACACAAAGTGTTCCTCCGGTATTCGGGAGTTGCATAATCTCATAGTCATAGGAACATGAATAAGCCATGAAGAAAGCAATAGCAATATACTAAACGATCAATTGCTAAGCTAACGGCATGGGTCAAGTCAATCACATCATTCACTAATGATGTGATCCCGTTAATCAAATGACAACTCATGTCTATGGCTAGGAAACTTAACCATCTTTGATTCAACGAGCTAGTCAAGTAGAGGCATACTAGTGACACTCTATTTGTCTATGTATTCACACATGTACTAGGTTTCCGGTTAATACAATTCTAGCATGAATAATAAACATTTATCATGATATAAGGAAATATAAATAACAACTTTATTATTTCCTCTAGGGCATATTTCCTTTATGCCCCAGGGGCAAACCGCTGCTGCCACTGAGAAAGAGGGGCAGGAGGTCGTGGATCTCATCATGAGCTTGTATGCGTGCACGGACGTGACAAGGGATAATCGGAGTGATGCCCTCGTCGGTGAAGGTGGCCGATTGAGCACGGTGTCGATGCGAGGGTAGCTCAAGATCGAGCCAGTCAAGGATGAAGAAGCAAACGTCTTCCGAGGCATTGATGGCCTGCAAGGGAACAAGGCTATTGCATTTCATGATAAGTAAGTGTCGAATCCCACAAGGAGGGAATAGGAAGACACTACCAAACCGGCAACTATGTTGTATCCGTAGCGCATTCGCACCCAAACCGTAGTGTGGAAATAGTTTATTCTATAGGTTGCTAGGAAAGCGAGAATAGAAGGGGTTGTACTAAACTACAAGTTAAAACGCAGAAATAAACTAAGTTGGAACTTAAAGTAAAGAAGGGGGTTTTGTAACTGTAGGATTGAATAGAGAGAAAGACAGTGTTTAGGCTTTGGTCTCACTCGTACTAGAGAGGCATCTTAGTGGTAGCGGGCTAATACAAGTACACGTGTAGGTGATAACAAGATCACAATAAAGAACGTCTCTCAACATTACGTGCAACGCGAGAAAATACTAGATCATGCCACAAAGACTAATTTTGCATACTAGATCGTACCTCAACCTAGAACCGGATCAATCACTCAAACATAGATGAATAGACACACAAAGAGGAATGATTCATTGATGTCATCAAGATGTTCAATCTTGCAAATTACAGGTGTGAAGATGGAGACGGAGAGGGAGATGTCTCTGGCACGCACGGCCTAGCCAAGAACGGCGCCCGATGACGACGGCGTGGCCTCCTCCTTGCATGGCATGGTGGAGCTATGGAGGGAGAGGCCTCCCCCAAGGGGGAGAGCCTCCCAGTGGCTGCCCGAAGTTGTGGTGATGATGATGGCTGATTGTGGTGGCTAGGGTTGGATGTGTCTATATAAGAGGCCTACTCGGGTCTGCTCCATTGATAAAGATCATCCTCCTCCATCTAAGGGCTCTAGGTAAGCCTTAACGCATGGTGAGAGTACTCCAGGCGGAATCATTTCTTCCAGACTAGAAAAAAGACACGGGAGGGCAATAAGAGGTTGACGTCACACCATACTTTTAGCACACAACACACACGAGTTTGTGGGCTAGGATAAAATGATTCAGAGTTAGTCTAAGTGAAAGGAAATAAATGGTTTGGTGCCGGTCCAAGTGGAATGAAGAGAAAAATAAATATATTTTTTGTACGGTAGTGTGTGTGAGAGGAAAAAGTTTGCACCCTTCCGAGTCGACCCTAACTCACACGTGTTTATGAGCACAACACACGCGAGCTTGTGTGCTAGGAAAATAAATATTCAGAGTTAGTCGGAGTGAAAGGAAATAAATGGTTTCATGCCGGTCCGAGTGGAATGAGAAGAAAAAATAATTTATATTTTATACGTTAGTCAGTGTGAAAGGAAAAAGGTTGCATCCTTCCGAGTTGACCCTAACTCACACGAGTTTATGAGCACAACACACACACACACACACACACACACACACACACACACACACACACACACACACACACACACGAGCTTGTGGGCTAGGGAAAAATGATTCAGAGTTAGTCCGAGTAAAAGGAAATAATGGTTTGATGCCGGTCCGAGTGGCATGAAAAAAATATATGTTAGTCCGTGTGAAAGGAAAAAGTTTGCATCCTTCCGAGTCGACCCTAACTCACACGAGTTTATGAGCACACCACACACGAGTTTGTGGGCTAGGAAAAAAATAATTCAAAGGTAGTCCGAGTGAAAGAAAATAAATGGTTTCGTGCAGGTCCGAGTGGAATGAAGAGAAAAATAAATATAATTTTTTTACGGTAGTCTGTGTGAGAGGAAAAGTTTGCACCTTTCTGAGTTGACCCTAACTCACACGTGTTTGTGAGCACAGCACACACGAGCTTGTGGGCTAGGAAAATAAAGATTCAGAGTTAGTCGGAGTGAAAGGAAATAAATTTTTTGATGCCAGTCCTAGTGGAATGAAGAGAAAAAATATCTTTTTTTACGTTAGTCTGTATGAAAGGAAAAAAGTTTGCACCCTTCCGAGTCGATGATAAATCACATGAGTTTATGAGAACAACACACACGATCTTGTGGGCTAGGGAAAAATGATTCGGAGGTAGTCCGAGTAAAAGGAAATAAATGGATTGATGCCGGTCCGAGTGGAATGAAGAAAAAAAAAATACGTTAGTGTGTGTGCAAGGAAAAAGTTTGCATCCTTCCGAATCGACCCTAAATCACACGAGTTTATGAGCACAACACACACAAGCTTTGTGGGTTAGGAAAAAAATAGTTCAGAGTTAGTCCAAGTGAAAGGAAATAAATGGTTTGATGCCAGTTTGAGTGAAATGAAGAGAAAAAAGAAATATATTTTTTTATGTTTGTCTGCGTGAACAGAAAAAGTGTGCATCCTTCGGAGTCGATGTTAACTCACACGAGTTTATGAGCAAGGCATTGACCCAAGTAAAATGAGAATACTTGTCAAAAAGAAAAGGTAGAATGAGAATAGAAACAACATGATGATGCAAAAAAAAAAGACTGACGTCACTCCATACTTCTAGCCCCAGACATGCAGGAGTTAACAGGCTGCTGGGCCAAGCCCGGCCAGAAGTACGTGGTGACTGCTTTTGTTGCCTCGGCAGACCTAATGGACCAGGTTAGGTTGCGTCGTCGGCGAGTGCAACGGTGGATACGCGCTATTTAAGCTGGAGAACAAGTTCTAGCCGGGCGATGTGGTACTAAAGAAAACGAAACAGACGAGGGGCCGTAAAGAAAGTCACGCGAGGCTGGGTTCTCGGTTGAAGTTTTCCGGCCCAACAGCACATTGTAGCGTCTGCCGTCTCATCAAAAAATAAAACGTTTGTCTTAAAAAATCAAAAAATAAAACGTGCACGTAGCGGCATCCTGCACGTAGCTGGTGATCGTGTTGAGCGGGAAGCCAGAGCAGGCGCGCCCCGACGATTCAGCAAGTTCGAGGAGGATCTGCTTTTTTGGAGACCTTGTCGGCCTCGTCAACGTATGCATGTACGATGCCGGGGAGCTCACCAAGGTACGTGACTAATCATGCTCGCCGGAGCCTATGCATGCATGTACGTGACTAATCCCTCTGTTTCTAAATATAAGTCATTTTAGAGATTCAAATGGACTACCACATATAGATGTATATAGACATATTTTAAGGTGTAGATTCATCCATTTTGCTCCGTATGTAGTCACTTATTGAAATATCTAAAAAGACTTATATTTAGGAACAGAGGGAGTATATAATAACGCATGCATGAATTCTGGTTTAGTACTCCCTCCGTTTCTAAATATTAGCCATTTTAGAGGTTCCAGCATGGACTACATCAAAATGAGTGAATCCGCGCTCTAAAATACGTCTATATACATCCGTATGTTGTCCGTATTGAAAGTAGTGAGCACTATGTGTTTTATGTTCACGAAACAGTTTTGCCAAGTCTTAGTCGACTGAGACTACTGAGACTTTGTTATGTCTCAGTCGATTCTATATTCCTTTGATTTTGCACGGGGATTCATACAATTTTTTTCTTTTCAGCCTTTTCTATTTTCTTCTTATACTATGTCACTTGACTGAGACTTGGTTAAGTCTCAGTCGAATAAGACTTAGCCACACCCTTTGCGAAAACGTCTAAACTCATACATATATCAGCTTTCACAGGTCCTTACAAACACACCCTTACAAAAAATAGATATTTATTCAGAGTATTTGGGGTGCCGAAATATTCTACCACCCGCATCCATCGGCGGTGCGCCGTGAGCATAGCTCGATGCCGCCTCTAGGCCTCCCCCACAGCAGAGCAAGTTTTTGAAACCTAGGAGTTTGTACAAGCAACGGCTGAAAGTCATCGATGCAGAACACAGACACCGGTGGCCCTGATCCATGAAACGAATCGTCGCCCCAGAGGGAAAAACACCCAATAAGGGCATGTAGAAACTCCAAAGACCACATAGACCACAAAACCCGGTTAAATACAGATGGATCCACGAAAACACAAACCGACCGGGTCCTGATACGTCTCCAACGTATCTATAATTTTTTATTGTTCCATGCTATATTATAATCTGTTTTGGACATTAATGGGCTTTATTATACAATTTTATATTATTTTTGGGACTAACCTATTAACCGGAGGCCCAGCCCAGAATTGCTGTTTTTTGCCTATTTCAGAGTTTCGCAGAAAAAAAATATCAAACGGAGTCCAAACGGAATGAAACCTTCGGGAACGTGATTTTCGGAACAAACGTGATCCAGAGGACTTGGACCCTACGTCAAGACATCAACCAGGAAGGCACGAGGTAGGGGGCGCGCCTACCCCCCCTGGGCGCACCCTCCACCCTCATGGGGCCCATGTTGCTCCACCGACATACTTCTTCCTCCTATATATACCTACGTACCCCCAAACTACCAGATACGGAGCCAAAAACCTAATTCCACCGCCGCAACCTTCTGTACCCGTGAGATCCCATCTTGGGGCCTTTTCCGGAGCTCCGCCGGAGGGGGCATCGATCACGGAGGGCTTCTACATCAACACCATAGCCTCTCCGATGATGTGTGAGTAGTTTACCTCAGCCCTTCGGGTCCATAGTTATTAGCTAGATGGCTTCTTCTCTCTTTTTGGATCTCAATACAATGTTCTCCCCCTCTCTTGTGCCGATCTATTTGATGTAATCTTCTTTTGCGGTGTGTTTGTTGAGACCGATGAATTGTGGGTTTATGATCAAGTTTATCTATGAACAATATTTGAATCTTCTCTGAATTCTTTTATGTATGATTGGTTATCTTTGTAAGTCTCTTCGAATTATCAGTTCGGTTTGGCCTACTAGATTGATTTTTCTTGCAATGGGAGAAGTGCTTAGCTTTGGGTTCAATCTTGCGGTGTCCTTTCCCAGTGACAATAGGGGCAGCAAGGCACGTATTGTATTGTTGCCATCGAGGATAACAAGATGGGGTTTATATCATATTGCATGAGTTTATCCCTCTACATCATGTCATCTTACTTAAAGCGTTACTCTGTTCTTATGAACTTAATACTCTAGATGCATGCTGGATAGCGGTCAATGTGTGGAGTAATAGTAGTAGATGCAGGCAGGAGTCGGTCTACTTGTCTCGGACGTGATGCCTATATACATGATCATACCTAGATATTCTCATAACTATGCTCAAATCTGTCAATTGCTCAACAGTAATTTGTTTACCCAGCGTAATACTTATGCTCTTGAGAGAAGCCACTAGTGAAACCTATGGCCCCCGGGTCTATTTTCCATCATCTTAATCTTCCAACACTTAGCTATTTTTATTGCCTTTTATTTTACTTTGCATCTTTATCATAAAAATACCAAAAATATTATCTTATCATATCTATCAGATCTCACTTTCGTAAGTGACTGTGAAGGGATTGACAACCCCTTTATTGCGTTGGTTGCGAGGATTTTATTTGTTTGTGTAGGTGCGAGGGACTCGTGCGTGGCCTCCTACTGGATTGATACCTTGGTTCTCAAAAACTGAGGGAAATACTTACGCTGCTTTACTGCATCACCCTTTCCTCTTCAAGGGAAAACCAAAGCAGTGCTCAAGAGGTAGCAAGAAGGATTTCTGGCGCCGTTGCCGGGGATTCTACGCAAAAGTCAACATACCAAGTACCCATCACAAACCCTTATCTCCCGCTTTACATTATTTGCCATTTGCCTCTCGTTTTCCTCTCCCCCACTTCACCCTTGCCGTTTTATTCGCCCTCTCTTTTCCGTTTGCCTCTTTTTCGCTTGCATCTTGTTTGCTCGTGTGTTGGATTGCTTGTTTGTCACGATGGCTCAAGATAATACTAAATTGTGTGACTTCACCAATACCAACAACAATGATTTTCTTAGCATTCTGATTGCTCCTCTTACCGATACTGAATCTTGTGAAATTAATGCCACTTTGTTGAATCTTGTTATGAAAGATCAATTCGCCGGCCTTCCTAGTGAAGATGCCGCTACCCATCTAAATAGCTTCGTTGATTTGTGTGATATGCAAAAGAAGAAAGATGTGGACAATGATATCGTTAAATTGAAGCTATTTCCTTTTTCGCTTAGAGATCGTGCTAAAGCTTGGTTTTCTTCTTTGCCTAAAAATAGTATTGATTCTTGGAATAAGTGCAAAGATGCTTTTATCTCTAAGTATTTTCCTCCCGCTAAGATCATGTCTCTTAGAAACAATATTATGAATTTTAAGCAACTTGATCATGAACATGTTGCACAAGCTTGGGAGAGGATGAAATTAATGATACGTAATTGCCCTACACATGGTTTGAATTTGTGGATGATTATAGAAAAAAATTATGCCGGATTGAATTTTGCTTCTAGAAATCTTTTAGATTCGGCCGCGGGAGGCACTTTTATGGAAATCACTTTAGGAGAAGCCACTAAACTCCTAGATAATATTATGGTTAATTATTCTCAATGGCACACCGAAAGATCTACTAATAAAAAAGTGCATACGATAGAAGAAATTAATGTTTTGAGTGGAAAGATGGATGAACTTATGAAATTATTTGCTACTAAAAGTGTTTCTTCTTATCCTAATGATATGCCTTTGTCTACTTTGATTGAGAATAATAATGAATCTATGGATGTGAATTTTGTTGGTAGGAATAATTTTGGTAACAACGCGTATAGAGGAAACTTTAATCCTAGGCCGTATCCTTGTAATTCCTCTAATAATTATGGTAATTCCTACAACAACTCTTATGGAAATTTTAATAAGATGCCCACTGAATTTGAGACTAGTGTTAAAGAATTTATAAATTCGCAAAAGAATTTCAATGCTTTGCTTGAAGAAAAGTTGCCTAAGATTGATGAATTGGCTAGGAACGTTAATAGAATTTCTCTTGATGTTGATTCTTTGAAACTTAGATCTATTCCACCTAAGCATGATATCAATGAGTCTCTCAAAGCCATGAGAATTTCCATTGATGAGTGCAAAGAAAGAACCGCTAGGATGCGTGCTAAGAAAGATTGTTTTGTAAAAGCGTGTTCTTCTAATTTCTATGAAAATAAAGATGAAGATCTAAAAGTTATTGATGTGTCCCCTATGAAATCTTTGTTTTACAATATGAATCTTGATAATGATGGGACTGAATATGATCCACCTTAACCTAGAAGGCGTTCCAAAAATTCGGAGTTTTTAGATCTTGATGCTAAAATTGATAAAAGTGAGATTGAAGAAATTAAAACTTTAGATCTCAATGAAGCCACTATTTTGGATTTCAAGGAATTTAATTATGATAATTGCTCTTTGATATATTGTATTTCCTTGTTGCAATCCGTGCTAAATTCTCCTCATGCTTATAGTCAACATAAAGCTTTTACTAAACATATCGTTGATGCTTTGATGCAATCTTATGAAGAAAAACTTGAGTTGGAAGTTTCTATCCCTAGAAAACTTTATGATGAGTGGGAACCTACTATTAAAATTAAAATTAAAAATCATGAATGTTATGCTTTGTGTGATTTGGGTGCTAGTGTCTCCACGATTCCAAAAACATTGCGTGATTTGTTAGGTTTCCGCGAATTTGATGATTGTTCTTTAAACTTGCACCTTGCGGATTCCACCATTAAGAAACCTATGGGAAGAATTAATGATGTTCTTATTGTTGCAGATAGGAATTATGTGCCCGTAGATTTTATTGTTCTTGATATAGATTGCAATCCTTCATGTCCTATTATTCTTGGTAGACTTTTCCTTAGAACGATTGGTGCAATTATTGATATGAAGGAAGGGAATATTAGATTCCAATTTCCGTTAAGGAAAGGCATGGAACACTTCCCTAGAAAGAAAATAAAATTACCTTATGAATCTATTATGAGAGACACTAATGAATTGCCTACCAAAGATGGCAATACCTAGATCTATCCTTGCTTTTATGCCTAGCTAGGGGCGTTAAACGATAGCGCTTGTTGGGAGGCAACCCAATTTTATTTTTAGTTTTTTGCTTTTTGCTTATGTTTAGGAATAAATATTTGATCTAGCCTCTGGTTGGATGTGTTTTTATGTTTTAATTAGTGTTTGTGCCAAGTTTAACCTATAGGATCTTCTTGGATGATAGTTATTTGATCTTGCTGAAAATTCCAGAAACTTTCTGTTCACGAAAACAATTGTTAAAAATTACCAGAACGTGATATAATGTTGATTCCAATTGCAGCAGATCAATAAACAAATTATTTAGGTCTTCCTATTTTGGTTGAATTTTTAGAGTTCCATAAGTTTGCGTTAGTTACAGATTACTACAGACTGTTCTGTTTTTGAAAGATTCTGTTTTTCGTGTATTGTTTGCTTATTTTGATGAATCTATGGCTAGTAAAACAGTTTATAAACCATAGAGAAGATGGAATACAGTAGGTTTAAAACCAATATAAATAAAGAATGAGTTCATTACAGTACCTTGAAGTGGTGTTTTGTTTTCTTTCGCTAACGGAGCTCACGAGATTTTCTGTTAAGTTTTGTGTCGTGAAGTTTTCATGTTTTGGGTAAAAGATTTGATGGATTATGGAACAAGGAGTGGCAAGAGCCTAAGCTTGGGGATTCCCATGGCACCCAAAGATAATCTGAGGACACCTAAAAGCCAAAGCTTGGGGATGCCCCAGAAGGCATCCCCTCTTTCGTCTACTTCCATCGGTAACTTTACTTGGAGCTATTTTATTCACCACATGATATGTGTTTTGCTTGGAGCGTCTTGTATTATTTGAGTCTTTATTTGTTAGTTTGCCACAATCATCCTTGTTGTACACACCTTTATGAGAGAAACACGCATGATTCGGAAATTGTTAGAATACTCTATGTGCTTCACTTGTATCTTTTGAGTTATATAGTTTTTGCTCTAGTGCTTCACTTATATCTTTTAGAGCACGGTGGTGGATTTGTTTTACAGAA
This sequence comes from Aegilops tauschii subsp. strangulata, assembly GCF_002575655.3. Taxonomy (NCBI): domain Eukaryota; kingdom Viridiplantae; phylum Streptophyta; class Magnoliopsida; order Poales; family Poaceae; genus Aegilops; species Aegilops tauschii. Next base: position 645,607,486 of record NC_053041.3, on the reverse strand, counting down.
ACTATTGTTCTCTCATGCTTCACTTAGATTATTTTGAGAGTCCTACAAAACAGCGTGGTAATTTGCTTTAATTATGATAGGCATTCAAGATTAGTAAAAAATTCTTATGAGTGTGTTGAATACTATGAGAAGTTTGATACTTGATAATTGTTTTGAGATATGAAGATGGTGATATTAGAGCCATGCTAGTTGAGTAGTTTTGAATTTGATAAATACTTGTGTTAAAGTTTGTGATTCCCGTAGCATGCACGTATGCTGAACCGTTATGTGATGAAGTCGGAGCATGATTTATTTATTGATTGTCTTCCTTATGAGATGCGGTCGGGGACGAGCGATGGTCTTTTCCTACCAATCTATCCCCCTAGGAGCATGCGCGTAATACTTTGCTTTGATAACTTGTAGATTTTTGCAATAAGTATATGAGTTCTTTATGATTAATGTTGAGTCCATGGATTATACGCACTTTCTTTCTTCCACCATTGCTAGCCTCTCTAATACCGCGCACCTTTCGCCGGTATCATACACCCACCATATACCTTCCTCAAAACAGCCACCATACCTACTTATCATGGCATTTCCATAGCCATTCCGAGATATATTGCCATGCAACTTACCACCGTTCCGTTTATTATGACACGCTCCATCATTGTCATATTGGTTTGCATGATCATGTAGTTGACATTGTATTTGTGGCAAAGCCACCGTTCATAATTCTTTCATACATGTCACTCATGGGTCATTGCATATCCCGGTATACCGCCGGAGGCATTCACATAGAGTCATATTTTGTTCTAAGTATTGAGTTGTAATAGTTGAGTTGTAAGTAAATAAAAGTGTGATGATCATCATTTTTAGAGCATTGTCCCAAGTGAGGAAAGGATGATGGAGACTATGATTCCCCCACAAGTCGGGAGGAGACTCCGGACTAAAAAAAAAAGAGAAAGGCCACAAAAAAGGCCCAAAAATGAGAGAAAAAGAGAGAAGGGACAATGTTACTATCCTTTTACCACACTTGTGCTTCAAAGTAGCACCATGATCTTCATGATAGAGAGTCGCCTATGTTGTCACTTTCATATACTAGTGGGAAATTTTTCATTATAGAACCTGGCTTGTATATTCCAATGATGGGCTTCCTCAAAATGCCCTAGGTCTTCGTGAGCAAGCGAGTTGGATGCACACCCACTTAGTTCCTTTTGTTGAGCTTTCATATACTTATAGCTCTAGTGCATCCGTTGCATGGCAATCCCTACTCACTCACATTGATATCTATTAATGGGCATCTCCATAGCCCGTTGATATGCCTAGTTGATGTGAGACTATCTTCTCCTTTTTTGTCTTCTCCACAACCACCATTCTATTCCCCATATAGTGCTATGTCAATGGCACGCTCATGTATTGCGTGAAGATTGAAAAGTTTGAGAACATCAAAAGTATGAAACAATTGCTTGGCTTGTCATCGGGGTTGTGCATGATTTAAATACTTTGTGTGGTGAAGATAGAGCATAGCCAGACTATATGATTTTATAGGGATAACTTTCTTTGGCCATGTTATTTTGAGAAGACATAATTGCTTAGTTAGTATGCTTGAAGTATTATTATTTTTATGTCAATATTAAACTTTTGTCTTGAATCTTTCGGATCTGAATATTCATACCACAATTAAGAGAATTACATTGAAATTATGCCAAGTAGCATTCCACATCAAAAATTCTGTTTTTATCATTTACCTACTCGAGGACGAGCACGAATTAAGCTTGGGGATGCTTGATACGTCTCCAACGTATCTATAATTTTTTATTGTTCCATGCCATATTATATTCTATTTTGGACATTAATGGGCTTTATTATACACTTTTATATTATTTTTGGGACTAACCTATTAACCGGAGGCCCGGCCCAGAATTGTTGTTTTTTGCCTATTTCAGAGTTTTGCAGAAAAAGAATATCAAACGGAGTCCAAACAGAATGAAACCTTCGGGAACGTGATTTTCAGAACAAACGTGATCCAGAGGACTTGGACCCTACGTCAAGACATCAACGAGGAAGGCACGAGGTAGGGGGGCGCGCCTACCCCCCTGGGCGCGCCCTCCACCCTCGTGGGGCCCACGTTGCTCCACCGACGTACTTCTTCCTCCTATATATACCAACGTACCCCCAAACTACCAGATACGGAGCCAAAAACCTAATTCCACCGCCGCAACCTTCTGTACCCGTGAGATCCCATCTTGGGGCCTTTTCCGGAGCTCCGCCAGAGGGGGCATCGATCACGGAGGGTTTCTACATCAACACCATAGCCTCTCCGATGATGTGTGAGTAGTTTACCTCAGACCTTCGGGTCCATAGTTATTAGCTAGATGGCTTCTTCTCTCTTTTTGGATCTCAATACAATGTTCTCCCCCTCTCTTGTGGATATCTATTTGATGTAATCTTCTTTTGCGGTGTGTTCGTTGAGACCGATGAATTGTGGGTTTATGATCAAGTTTATCTATGAACAATATTTGAATCTTCTCTGAATTCTTTTATGTATGATTGGTTATTGATGTCTACTACACAACCTTCTTCTTGTAAACGTTGTTGGGCCTCCAAGTGCAGAGGTTTGTAGGACAATAGCAAATTTCCCTCAAGTGGATGACCTAAGGTTTGTCAATCCGTGGGAGGCGTAGGTTGAAGATGGTCTCTCTCAAACAACCCTACAACCAAATAACAAAGAGTCTCTTGTGTCCCCAACACACCCAATACAATGGTAAATTGTATAGGTGCACTAGTTTGGCGAAGAGATGGTGATACAAGTGCAATATGGATGGTAGATATATGTTTTTGTAATCTGAAAATATAAAAACAGCTAATGATAAAAGTGAGCGTAAACGGTATTGCAATGCTTTGAAACAAGGCCTAGGGTTCATACTTTCACTAGTGCAAGTTCTCTCAACAATAATAACATAGTTTGATCATATAACAATCCCTCAACATGCAACAAAGAGTCACTCCAAAGTCACTAATAGCGGAGAACAAACGAAGAGATTATTGTAGGGTACGAAACCACCTCAAAGTTATTCTTTCTGATCGATCTATTCAAGAGTTCGTACTAGAATAACACCTTAAGACACAAATCAACCAAAACCCTAATGTCACCTAGATACTCCAATGTCACCTCAAGTATCTGTGGGTATGATTATACGATATGCATCACACAATCTCATATTCATCTATTCAAACCAACACAAAGTACTTCAAAGAGTGCCCCAAAGTTTCTACCGGAGAGTCAAGACGAAAAGGTGTGCCAACCCCTATGCATAGGTTCATGGGCGGAACCCGCAAGTTGATCACCAAAACATACATCAAGTGGATCACGTGATATCCCATTGTCACCACAGATAAGCACGGCAACTTAAAGACTCAATCCGATAAGATAACTTCAAAGGGAAAACTCAATCCATTACAAGAGAGTAGAGGGGGAGAAACATCATAAGATCCAACTATAATAGCAAAGCTCGCGATACATCAAGATCGTGCCAAATCAAGAACACGAGAGAGAGAGAGATCAAACACATAGCTACTGGTACATACCCTCAGCCCTGAGGGTGAACTACTCCCTCCTCGTCATGGAGAGCGCCGGGATGATGAAGATGGCCACCGGTGAGGGTTCCCCCCTCCGGCAGGGTGCCGGAACAGGGTCCCGATTGGTTTTTGGTGGCTACAGAGGCTTGCGGCGGCGGAACTCCCGATCTATTGTGTTCCCCGATGGTTTTAGGGTATATTGGTATATATAGGAGGAAGAAATACGTCAGGGGAGCCACGAGGGGCCCACGAGGGTGGAGGGCGCGCCCAGGGGGGTGCGCGCCCCCTGCCTCGTGCCTTCCTCGTTGCTTCCCTTACGTACACCCCAAGTCTTCTGGATTGCTTTCGTTCCAAAAATAACTCTCCCGAAGGTTTCATTCCGTTTGATATTCCTTTTCTGCGAAACACTGAAACAAGGGAAAAACAGAAACTGGCACTGGGCTCTGGGTTAATAGGTTAGTCCCAAAAATAATATAAAAGTGTTTAATAAAGCCCATAAACATCCAAAACAGATAATTTAATAGCATGGAACAATCAAAAATTATAGATACGTTGGAGACGTATCAGCATCCCCAAGCTTAATTCATGCTCGTCCTCGAGTAGGTAAATGATAAAAACAGAATTTTTGATGTGGAATGCTACCTAGCATAATTCTCAATGTAATTTTCTTTATTGTGGCAAGAATATTCAGATCCAAAAGATTCAAGATAAAAGTTTAATATTGACATGAAAACAAAAATACTTCAAGCATACTAACAAAGCAATCATGTCTTCTCAAAATAACATGGCCAAAGAAACTTATCCCTACAAAATCATATAGTCTGGCTATGCTCTATCTTCATCACACAAAATATTTAAATCATGCACAACCCCGATGACAAGCCAAGCAATTGTTTCATACTTTTGATGTTCTCAAACTTTTTCAATCTTCACGCAATACATGAGCGTGAGCCATGGACATAGCACTATAGGTGGAATAGAATGGTGGTTGTGGAGAAGACAAAAAGGGAGAAGATATTCTCACATCAACTAGGCGTATCAACGGGCTATGGAGATGCCCATCAATAGATATCAATGTGAGTGAGTAGGGATTGCCATGCAATGGATGCACTAGAGCTATAAATATATGAAAGCTCAACAAAAGAAACTAAGTGGGTGTGCATCCAACTCGCTTGCTCACGAAGACCTAGGGCATTTTGAGGAAGCCCATCATTGAAATATACAAGCCAAGTTCTATAATGACAAATTCCCACTAGTATATGAAAGTGATATCATAGGAGACTCTCTATCATGAAGATCATGGTGCTACTTTGAAGCACAAGTGTGGTAAAAGGATAGTAGCATTGCCCCTTCTCTCTTTTTCTCTCATTTTTTCATTTTTTTTATTTGGGCCTTTTCTCTTTTTTTATGGCCTCTTTTTTTCTTCTTTTTTTTATTTTAGTCCGGAGTCTCATCCCGACTTGTGGGGGAATCATAGTCTCCATCATCCTTTCCTCACTGGGACAATGCTCTAATAATGATGATCATCACACTTTTATTTACTTACAACTCAAGAATTACAACTCGATACTTAGAACAAAATATGACTCTATATGAATGCCTCCGGCGGTGTACCGGGATGTGCAATGACTCATGAGTGACATGTATGAAAGAATTATGAATGGTGGCTTTGCCACAAATACGATGTCTACTACATGATCATGCAAAGCAATATGACAATGATGAAGCGTGTCATAATAAACCGAATGGTGGTAAGTTGCATGGCAATATATCTCGGAATGGCTATGGAAATGCCATAATAGGTAGGTATGGTGGCTGTTTTGAGGAAGGTATATGGTGGGTGTATGATACCGGCGAAAGGTGCGCGGCATTAGAGAGGCTAGCAATGGTGGAAGGGTGAGAGTGCGTATAATCCATGGACTCAACATTAGTCATAAAGAACTCACATACTTATTGCAAAAATTTATTAGTTATCGAAACGAAGTACTACGCGCATGCTCCTAGGGGGATAGATTGGTAGGAAAAGACCATCGCTCGTCCCCGACCGCCACTCATAAGGAAGACAATTAAGAAATAAATCATGCTCCGACTTCATCACATAACGGTTCACCATACGTGCATGCTACGGGAATCACAAACTTTAACACAAGTATCTCTCAAATTCACAACTACTCAACTAGCATGACTCTAATATCACCATCTTCATATCTCAAAACAATCATAATGAATCAAACTTCTCATAGTATTCAGTGCACTTTATATGAAAGTTTTTATTATATCCCTCTTGGATGCCCATCATATTAGGACTAAATTCATAACCAAAGCAAATTACCATGCTGTTCTAAGGACTCTCAAAATAATATAAGCGAAGCACGAGAGTTCATCTATTTCTTCAAAATAAAACTACCGTCGTGCTCTAAAAAGGTATAAGTGAAGCACTAGAGCAAACGACAAACTACTCCGAAAGATATAAGTGAAGATCAATGAGTAGCCGAATAATTATGTAACTATGTGAAGACTCTCTAACATTTAAGAATTTCAGATCTTGGTATTTTATTCAAACATCAAGCAAAACAAAAGAAAACAAAATGACATTTCAAGGATAGCACTCATCATGTGAAGAAGCAAAAACTTAGGCTCAACCGATACTAACCGATAATTGTTGAAGAAGAAAGGTGGGATGCCTACCGGGGAATCCCCAAGCTTAGATGCTTGAGACTTCTTGAAATATTATCTTGGGATGCCTTGGGCATCCCCAATCTTGAGCTTTTGTGTCTCCTTAATACCTCTCATATCACGGTCTCCCTAAATCTCAAAAGCTTCATCCACACAAACCTCAACATGGACTCGTGAGATAAGTTAGTATAAACCAATGCAAAAACCTTATCATACTATACTGTAGCAAATCACTAAAATTATTATTCAACATTGCATACTAAATACCTCTGCATATTTAATAGTCCTATCCTCAAATAGAATCATTAAACAAGCAAACATATGCAAACAATGCAAACATAACAGCAATCTGCCTAAACAGGACAGTCTGTAAAGAATGTAGCAAGATCCATACTTCCCTAGCTCCAAAAATTATGAACGAAAATTAACACTGTATTAAATTTATCAGAGCTTATTATTCAAAAGGTTTCAACATTTTATCACATTCTGACTTTTCTAGGGAATTTTTGCAACAGCGGTAAACTTTCTGTTTTGAAACAGCAACATGTATACTTGCAAAATAAGCATGGTAAAGGCTATCCTTGACATTTTTATTGATACTAGAGATTCAAAACACTATTATAAATAACAGCAAGCAAAAACTAACAAAAGAAAATGACGTTCCAAGCAAAACACATATCATGTGGTGAATAAAAATATAGCTCCAAGTAAAGTTACCGATGAATGAAGACGAAAGAGGGGATGCCATCCGGGGCATCCCCAAGCTTAGGCTCTTGGTCATCCTTGAATATTACCTTGGGGTGCCTTGGGCATCCCCAATATTAGGCTCTTGCCACTCCTTATTCCATAGTCCATTGAATCTTTACCCAAAACTTGAAAACTTCACAACACAAAACTTAACAGAAAACTCGTAAGCTCCGTTAGTATAAGAAAATAAATCACCACTTAGGTGCTGTTGTTAACTCATTATAAATTCATGTTTATGTAATATCTACTGTATTCCAACTTGTCTATGGTTCTTACCCTCCGATATTACTCATAGATTCATCAAAATAAGCAAACAACACATAGAAAACAGAATCTGTCAAAAACAGAACAGTCTGTAGTAATCTGTATCAAAAGTATACTTCTGGAACTCCAAAAATTCTAAATTAAATTGGTGGACCTGAGGAATTTGTCTAGTAATCATCTGCAAAAAGAATCAACTAAATATCACTCTCCAGTAAAAAGTTTTAGCTAATCTCGTGAGTGCTAAAGTTTCTGTTTTTTACAGCATGATCATAAAGACTTCACCCAAGTCTTCCCAAAGGTTCTACTTGGCACAAAAACTAACTAAAACACAAAACCACATCTAAACAGAATCTAGATGGATTATTTATTACTAAACAGGAGCAAAAGGCAAAGAACTAAAATAAAAAGTGGGTTGCCTCCCAACAAGCGCTAACGTTTAACGCCCCTAGCTAAGCATGATGATTTCAATGATGCTCACATAAAAGATAAGAATTGAAACTTAAAGAGAGCATCATGAAGAATATGACTAGCACATTTAAGTCTAACCCACTTTCTATGCATAGGGATTTTGTGAGCAAACAACTTATGGGAACAAGAATCAACTTGCATAGGAAGGTAAAACAAGCATAACTTCAAGATTTTAAGCATATAGAGAGGAACTTGATATTATTGCAATTCCTACAAGCATACATTCCTCCCTCATAATAACTTTCAGTAGCATCATGAATGAATTCAACAATATAACCAGCACCTAAAGCATTCTTTTCATGATGCACAAGCATAGAAATTTTATTACTCTCCACATAAGCAAAATTCTTCTCATTCGGAATAGTGAGAGTATCATAAGAGACTCGAATATTATAAATTGTTTCCACATTAAATGAGTAATGTTCAGAAAAAGGGTAATCATAATCATGACAAGTTTTATAAATATAATCATCACTACTCTTTATAGCATAAGTTTCATCACAATAATCATCATAAGTAGCAACTTTGTTCTTATCATAATCAATTGAAACCTCTTCCAAAATAGTGGATTTATCACTAAATAAAGTCATGACCTCTCCAAATCCACTTTCATAATTATCACAATAAGATTCAACATCCTCCAAAATAGTGGGATCACTACTTCCTAAAGTTGACACTCTTCCAAACCCACTTTCATCAATATAATCATCATAAGTAGGAGGCATGCTATCATCATTATAAATTTGCATATCAAAACTTGGGAGACTAAAAATATCATCTTCATTAAACGTAGCATCCCCAAGCTTGGGACAAACATTAATTGCAGCAAATATATTCTCAAAAATATCATCTTCATCAAACATAGCATCCCCAAGCTTGGGCCTTTTCATATCATAAGCATAATCATTCTCATCATTAATAGTATGGATAGCACCAATAGTATAGCAATTATCATCATCACGATGAGTAATAGGCGCAACATCATTTGGGAGAGATACCTTTCTACCTTTGCTTCTCCGTCTTTTCTTTTTCTTCTTCACATCATGTGTAGGTTCAATCCTCTTTTTGGAGCTCCTTATTGATGAGATTGGTTGAATAGAAGTCTCCTCCTCGTTACCTGATTCATCATAAGAAATAATAGGAGAATATTGGGAAGTCTCTTCCTTTCGTTAGTATTCTCTTCATCTTCTATTTGTTTTCTTTTCTTTATGTAATTGGCAATATAAGGATTTTCAATGCAATTCACCGCACAATACATATAAATTTCTTCTAGATCAATATCGAGGAATTTCTCGAGGTTATATTCTGGAATAAACTTAGTTTGACGTTTCAATTCTTCATAACCCAAAAGCAGACTAAGTTCATTATGATGTGCAAGGGAAATCAATTCATCACAATTTTTGGACACGATTCGATCATGAAACAATTTGCATTTGATATTTAAATGACCATGTTCATTGCAAAGTTCACAAGTATGGCTAAGATATTTTAAATTTTCAGCACTAACATTTAGCCTCTCTTGCAACCATTTAGTTTCTAAGTACTTGTGCCTCTTATAAAATCTATCTTCCATTTTTGGTATGTATTTGCAAACTATATGCACTCCACAAAAATCGACATGCTTATAAGAAATATTTTCATCATGACTAGTGCAATCATCGTTAGTACCATGGATATTCAAGGAGTTCATACTAACAACATTGCGATCATGCTCATCATTCAAAGATTTAGTGCCAAACATTTTAATGCATTCTTCTTCTAACACTTTGGCACAATTTTCCTTTCCATCATACTCACGAAAGATATTAAAAAGATGAAGCGTATGAGGCAAACTCAATTCCATTTTTTTTGTAGTTTTCTTTTATAGACTAAACTAGTGATAAAACAAGAAACTAAAAGATTCGATTACAAGATCTAAAGATATACCTTCAAGCACTCACCTCCCCGGCAACGGCGCCAGAAAAGAGCTTGATGTCTACTACACAACCTTCTTCTTGTAGACGTTGTTGGGCCTCCAAGTGCAGAGGTTTGTAGGACATTAGCAAATTTCCCTCAAGTGGATGACCTAAGGTTTATCAATCCGTGGGAGGCGTAGGTTGAAGATGGTCTCTCTCAAACAACCCTACAACCAAATAACAAAGAGTCTCTTGTGTCCCCAACACACCCAATACAATGGTAAATTGTATAGGTGCACTAGTTCGGCGAAGAGATGGTGATACGAGTGCAAGACAGATGGTAGATATATGTTTTTGTAATCTGAAAATATAAAAACAGCAAGGTAACTAATGATAAAAGTGAGCGTAAACGGTATTGCAATGCTTTGAAACCAGGCCTAGGGTTCATACTTTCACTAGTGCAAGTTCTCTCAACAATAATAACATAGTTTGATCATATAACAATCCCTCAACATGCAACAAAGAGTCACTCCAAAGTCACTAATAGCGGAGAACAAACGAAGAGATTATTGTAGGGTACGAAACCACCTCAAAGTTATTCTTTCTGATCGATCTATTCAAGAGTTCGTACTAGAATAACACCTTAAGACACAAATCAACCAAAACCCTAATGTCACCTAGATACTCCAATGTCACCTCAAGTATCCGTGGGTATGATTATACGATATGCATCACACAATATCATATTCATCTATTCAAACCAACACAAAGTACTTCAAAAAGTGCCCCAAAGTTTCTACCGGAGAGTCAAGACGAAAACGTGTGCCAACCCCTATGCATAGGTTCACGGGCGGAACCCGCAAGTTGATCACCAAAACATACATCAAGTGGATCACGTGATATCCCATTGTCACCACAGATAAGCACGGCAACTTAAAGACTCAATCCGATAAGATAACTTCAAAGGGAAAACTCAATCCATTACAAGAGAGTAGAGGGGGAGAAACATCATAAGATCCAACTATAATAGCAAAGCTCGCGATGCATCAAGATCGTGCCAAATCAAGAACATGAGAGAGAGAGAGAGAGAGATCAAACACATAGCTACTGGTACAAACCCTCAGCCCCGAGGGTGAGCTACTCCCTCCTCGCCATGGAGAGCGCCGGGATGATAAAGATGGCCACCGGTGAGGGTTCCCCCCTCCGGTAGGGTGCCGGAACAAGGTCCCGATTGGTTTTTGGTGGCCACAGAGGCTTGTGGCGGCGGAACTCCCGATCTATTGTGTTCCCCGATGGTTTTAGGGTATATTGGTATATATAGGAGGAAGAAATACGTCAGGGGAGCCACGAGGGGCCCACGAGGGTGGAGGGCGCGCCCAGGGGGTGGGCGCGCCCCCTGCCTCGTGCCTTCCTCGTTGCTTCCCTTACGTACACCCCAAGTCTTCTAGATTGCTTCCGTTCCAAAAATAACTCTCCCGGAGGTTTCATTCCGTTTGGACTCCGTTTGATATTCCTTTTCTGCGAAACACTGAAAGAAGGGAAAAAGAGAAACTGGCACTGGGCTCTGGGTTAATAGGTTAGTCCCAAAAATAATATAAAAGTGTTTAATAAAGCCCATAAACATCCAAAACAGATAATTTAATAGCATGGAACAATCAAAAATTATAGATACGTTGCAGACGTATCAGTTATCTTCGCAAGTCTCTTCGAATTATCAGTTTGGTTTGGCCTAATGGGTGCCAATATATATCACATACAGTGCTAGTTCCGTCCACGGCTAGAACCCTAATTACAGAGTATAGACTTGGGCTACAAGTGGGACAACTATACCGAATACATGTACGTATACACATGGTATAAAGACAATCATCTATCAACACCGCCCCCCCTCCCCGGCAGTCAAAGCGTCATGCGTGGCGATGCAAAGACTGGATCAGAACTCCTCAAAGGTGGACGTCGACAAGCCTTTCGTCATGATGTCGGCGAATTGCTACGCCGTGGGAACCTGAAGAACTCGAACCTTCCCAAGAGCAACTTGTTCGCGAACAAAATGAATATCCAACTCAATATGCTTGGTGAGACGATGATGAACCGGGTTGGCGGATAGGTAGTCCGCAGAGAAGTTGTCGCAGTAGACCATGGTGGCTTTGTGAACAAGATGACAAAGTTCATGAAGAAGCTGTTGAAGCCACGTACACACAGCAACGACGTTGTCCATGCCACGATACTCGGCCTCAGCACTGGATCGCAAGACTGTGGGCTGGCGGTTAGACGACCACGAGATGAGTGATGGTCCAAGGAACGCACAGTACCCGGAGGTAGAGTGACGAGTGTCCGGACAACCAGCCCAGTCAGCATTCGAGTAGGCGACAATGTCGGTGGAGGGTGAAGCCTGCAAGGTGATGCCGAGATCCATGTGACCACGGATGTACCGGAGAATCCGCTTCACCAGAGACCAATGAACATCGCGAGGAGCATGCTTGTGGAGACACACCTGCCGAACAACATACTGCAACTCGGGTCGAGTGTGTGTCAAGTACTGCAAGGCACCAACAATGGACCGGTAGAAGGAAGCATCCGGGGTGGGAACACCATCAGTAGTGGAGAGCTTGGCCTTCGTGTCGACAGTCATAGCCGCAGGCTTGCAATTAAGCATGCCAGTGCGGTCAAGTAACTCATGAGCATACTTCTATTTATGAAGGAAGAAGCCGTCCGCGCGTCTTACTACCTCGATGCCGAGGAAGTAGTGGAGGGGTCCCAAGTCCTTGATGGCGAACTCGACGCGAAGGCGCTCAGTGAGCCATCAAAGGAGGTCGGTGGTGCTGTTGGGGAACGTAGCATGCAATTTCAAAAAAATTCCTACGATCACGCAAGATCTATCTAGGAGATGCATAGAAACGAGAGAGGGAGAGTGTGTCCACGTACCCTCGTAGACCGAAAGCGGAAGCGTTAGGTTAACGCGGTTGATGTAGTCGAACGTCTTCACGATCCAACCGATCTAGTACCAAACGTACGGAACCTCCGAGTTTAGCACACGTTTAGCTCAATGATGTCCCTCGAACTCTTGATCCAACAGAGGGTCGAGGGAGAGTTCCGTCAGCACGACAACGTGGTGACGGTGATGGTGATGTGATCTGCGCAGGGCTTCGCCTAAGCACTACGACGCTATGACCGGAGGAGTAAACTGTGGAGGGGGGCACCTCACGGCTAAGAGAACAATTGATGTGCTATGGGGTGCCCCCCTGCCCCCGTATATAAAGGAGGGGAGGAGGAGGCGGCCGGCCAAGAGGGGCACGCCATGGGGGGGGGAGTCCTACTAGGACTCCACTCCTAGTAGGATTCGCCCCCCCCCCCCTTTTCCTTTCTTCATCGGAGGGGAAAAGGAAGGAGTGGGAGAGGGAGAGGGAAAGAGGGAAAGGGGGGCGCCGCTGCCTCCCCTAGTCAATCAGACTCCCATGGGGGGGGGGTCGCGCGGCCACCCCTTGTGGGCTGTCCCCTCTCTCTTCCGTGGCCCATGAGGCCCATGACTTCCCCCGGGGGGTTCCGGTAACCCCTCGGTACTCCGGTAAAATACCCGAACCACTCAAAACCATTCCGATGTCCGAATACCACCTTCCAATATGTCAATCTTTACCTCTTCGTCATGTCTGTGATCTCATCCGGGACTCCGAACAAACTTCGGTCACCAAAACACATAACTCATAATACAAATCATCATCGAACGTTAAGCATGCGGACCCTACAGGTTCGAGAACTATGTAGACATGACCGAGACACATCTCCGATCAATAACCAACAGCGGAACCTGTTTGCTCATATTGGTTCCTACATATTCTTCGAAGATCTTTATCGGTCAAACCGTAATAACAACATACGTTATTCCCTTTGTCATTGGTATGTTACTTACCCGAGATTCGATCGTCGGTATCATCATACCTAGTTCAATCTTGTTACCGGCAAGTCTTTTTACTCATTCCGTAATGCATCAACCCGTAACTGACTCATTAGTTACGGGTTACGCCCGGATAATTAAGCTACAGTAACCCTCTCCTAATGATGCCATGTCACCGCTGTCACTGTAGTTAATCTCGCGATGATTGAAAAAAAACAATTCAAATTCAAATTTAAAATAAAGACAAACAACAAAAGTTTTCAAACTTTGAAACTAAGATATTCAAGTTGTGCCAAATAATGCAAAGGTAATTGTGTTGAACAAACCCCACTTTTATAAAAGCTTTAAATACTCTAAAATGATTAAAACAGTAGCAAAACAATTAATGAGATGCCTTTTATAGTTAAAAAAATGTTAAACTATTCTATTTAGGGACTAAACATTTTATGGTAGTGGGTTTAGTGGTAGTACTAATTTAGGGGTCATTTTAGTACTTTACAAAAATAAAATAAAAGGAGGAACAAAGTAAAACAGAAAAGAAATAAAATACATATAAGAAAATAAAAATAAAAATACAAAAGGGGCCTCGTGGCCAACTGGACCTCGGCCCGGCCAATGGCCCAGCTGGCCCCAGCTGCCCGAATGGGCCGGCCCACGCCCGCACCCCCCCCCCCTTGCCTACTAGGCCTCCTTCCCTCCCCGTGACCTAGCGCCACCCCCCCCCCCCACTTCTCCCACTTCCTCGATCCCCTTCTTCCCCTCCCGATCTGGGAGCCCCGTCGGCCTCGTCCCGACCACGCCGCGTCTCCCCGGCGACCGCGCCGCCCCACTCCTCAACACCGGCGCCCGCCTCCTCAACCCTCCCTCCTGCGTGGATCTGGTCGGGGGCAATCGCCGCCCCCGACGCCCTGCGCCCGCGCCGATGTCGTACCCCGTCGTCACCATCCCCACCCGTCGACGGCGTTCGCCTCCTCGACCCCTTCCCCGACGGACTCTCGCGCGCCTCGCCGACGAACCCCTTCACCGGGGGTATGACCCCATCTCCCCCTGCCCCTTCCCCTACGCCGGTCGCTCCTTCACCACGCTCACCGCGTCGCCCAGCCATTCACCGTCCGACACTGCGCGCCGCGTCTGGCTACGCACCACTGCGGCCAGCAACTGCTGCTGCCCGGCTCCGCCGCTCCCTGCTTGCGTGCCCCACGCCCAGCCCCGCATCCGCGCGCCCATGCTGCCACCCGCCGGAGCCCCGCCTCCGCCCGCTGTTGCTTCGGCGACTTCCGCAGCCTGCCGTTTCCCCCACTCCCTCGCGCGTGCGCCGGCGTCCCTCTCGTGCTCCCCGCACTAGCGCCGGGACGCGTCCTGCTCCCCCTCCCCGGCGCTCTGCACGTTGGCCGCTGGCGCTCCTCTGGAGCGGTTGGGCGTGCCTTGCCTTGCCTTGCCGTGGCCGGCTCGGCCACTGCCAATGGCCCCCTGGCTTAATTAGGGGCTAATTAACCCGCACGCCCAGAACAAAAAAAATAAAAAGAAAAAGAAAATATAAATAATAATAATAAAAATAATAATAATAAGAATATATTGAAAATAATTAATTAATTAATTAAAGAATTAATTAACCTAATTAATTTTTGATTAATTAAACTAATCTAATAACTAAACTAATTAAACTGTTAGTTAATTAATTAATCAGTCAATGACAGGTGGGTCCCGCATGTTAGTTTGACCCAGTCAACGCCCTGTTGACTGCTGACGTCATGCTGACGTCTTGATGACGTCAGCAGGCACTATTCTGGATAATGTTGAATTAAATAAATTAAATAAATTCTAAAATGTTTTAAAACTTCAGAAAATCATATAAAATAAACCGTAGCTCAGATGAAAATACTTTCTACATGAAAGTTGCTCAGAACGACGAGACGAATCCGGATACGCAGCCTGTTCGTGTGCCACACATCCGTAGCATAGCAAACCTGTAACATTTCACCTCCGGTTCATCTGTCCGAAAACGCGAAACACCGGGGATACTTTCCCGGATGTTCCCCCCCCTTCGCCGGTACCACCTACTGTCGCGTTAGGACACACCTCGCACTGCTCATTGTCATGTCACGCATCGTCATGTTTATGTTTGCATTGTATTTACTGTTTCTTCCCCCTCTTCTCTCCGGTAGACTACGAGACCGACACTACTCCTGCCCAGTTCGACTACGGAGTTGACGACCCCTCCTACTTGCCAGAGCAACCAGGCAAGCCCCCCCCCCTTGATCACCAGATATCGCCTATTCTTCTCTATACTGCTTGCATTAGAGTAGTGTAGCATGTTACTGCTTTCCGTTAATCCTATCCTGATGCATAGCCTGTCTTTGTTACTACAATTGTTACCCTTACCTGCTATCCTACTGCTTAGTATAGGATGCTAGTGTTCCATCAGTGGCCCTACACTCTTGTCCGTCTGCCATGCTATACTACTGGGTCGTGATCACTTCGGGAGGTGATCACGGGTATATACTATATACATTATATACATGACACATGTGGTGACTAAAGTCGGGTCGGCTCGTTGAGTACCCGCAAGTGATTCTGATGAGGGGGCTGAAAGGACAGGTGGCTCCATCCCGGTAGAGGTGGGCCTGGGTTCCTGACGGCCCCCGACTGTTACTTTATGGCGGAGCGACAGGGCAGGTTGAGACCACCTAGGTGAGAGGTGGGCCTGGCCCTGGTCGGCGTTCGCGGATACATAACACGCTTAACGAGTTCTTGGTATTTGATCTGAGTCTGGCCATTTGGTCTATACGCACTAACCATCTACGCGGGAGTAGTTATGGGTATCCCGACGTCGTGGTATCAGCCGAAGCTCTTTTGACGTCAGCGACTGAGTGGCGCGCGCCGCATTGGACCGTAAGCTCGCGCTTGTATTAAGGGGGCTAGGTCTGCTTCCGGCCGCGTACGCAACGTGCAGGTGTGCATAGGGCGATGGGCCCAGACCCCTGCGCGCATAGGTTTAGACCGGCGTGCTGACCTCTCTGTTGAGCCTAGGTGGGGTTGCGACGTGTTGATCTTACGAGGCCAGGCATGACCTAGGAAAGTGTGTCCGGCCAAATGGGATCGAGCGTGTTGGGTTATGTGGTGCACCCCTGCAGGGAAGTTTATCTATTCGAATAGCCGTGTCCCTCGGTAAAAGGACGATCCGGAGTTGTACCTTGACCTTATGACAACTAGAACCGGATACTGAATAAAATACACCCTTCCAAGTGCCAGATACAACCCGGTGATCGCTCTCTAACAGGGCGACGAGGAGGGGATCGCCGGGTAGGATTATGCTATGCGATGCTACTTGGAGGACTTCAATCTACTCTCTTCTACATGCTGCAAGATGGAGGTGGCCAGAAGCGTAGTCTTCAACAGGACTAGCTATCCCCCTTATTCTGGCATTCTGCAGTTCAGTCCACTGATATGGCCCTTTACACATATACCCATGCATATATAGTGTAGCTCCTTGCTTGCGAGTACTTTGGATGAGTACTCACGGTTGCTTTTCTCCCTCTTTTCCCTTTTTCTATACCGGATTGTCTCAACCAGATGCTGGAGTCCAGGAGCTAGAGATCCCGAGGATGATTCTACATGGAGTTCGGCTTCGAGGAGTAGTTAGGAGGTCCCAGGCAGGAGGCCTTGCCTTTTCGATCGTTGCTACTTTTGTGCTAGCCTTCTTAAGGCAAACTTGTTTAACTTATGTCTGTACTTAGATATTGTTGCTTCCGCTGACTCGTCTATGATCGAGCAATTGTATTCGAGCCCTCGAGGCCCCTGGCTTGTATTATGATGCTTCTATGACTTATTTATGTTGTAGAGTTGTGTTGTGATATCTTCCCGTGAGTCCCTGATCTTGATCGTACACATTTGCGTGCATGATTAGTGTACGGTCAAATCGGGGGCGTCACAGAGAGGGAGAGGGAAAGAGGGAAAGGGGGGCGCCGCTGCCTCCCCTAGTCAATCAGACTCCCATGGGGGGGGGGGTCGCGCGGCCACCCCTTGTGGGTTGTCCCCTCTCTCTTCCGTGGCCCATGAGGCCCATGACTTCCCCCGGGGGGTTCTGGTAACCCCTCGGTACTCCGGTAAAATACCCGAACCACTCAAAACCATTCCGATGTCCGAATACCACCTTCCAATATGTCAATCTTTACCTCTTCGTCATGTCTGTGATCTCATCCGGGACTCCGAACAAACTTCGGTCACCAAAACACATAACTCATAATACAAATCATCATCGAACGTTAAGCATGCGGACCCTACAGGTTCGAGAACTATGTAGACATGACCGAGACACATCTCCGATCAATAACCAACAGCGGAACCTGTTTGCTCATATTGGTTCCTACATATTCTTCGAAGATCTTTATCGGTCAAACCGTAATAACAACATACGTTATTCCCTTTGTCATTGGTATGTTACTTACCCGAGATTCAATCGTCGGTATCATCATACCTAGTTCAATCTTGTTACCGGCAAGTCTCTTTACTCATTCCGTAATGCATCAACCCGTAACTGACTCATTAGTTACGGGTTACGCCCGGATAATTAAGCTACAGTAACCCTCTCCTAATGATGCCATGTCACCGCTGTCACTGTAGTTAATCTCGCGATGATTGAAAAAAAAACAATTCAAATTCAAATTTAAAATAAAGACAAACAACAAAAGTTTTCAAACTTTGAAACTAAGATGTTCGAGTTGTGCCAAATAATGCAAAGGTAATTGTGTTGAACAAACCCCACTTTTATAAAAGCTTTAAATACTCTAAAATGAATAAAACAGTAGCAAAACAATTAATGAAATGCCTTTTATAATTAAAAAATGTTAAACTATTCTATTTAGGGACTAAACATTTTATGGTAGTGGGTTTAGTGGTAGTACTAATTTAGGGGTCATTTTAGTACTTTACAAAAATAAAATAAAAGGAGGAACAAAGTAAAACAGAAAAGAAATAAAATACATATAAGAAAATAAAAATAAAAATACAAAAGGGGCCTCGTGGCCAACTGGACCTCGGCCCGGCCAGTGGCCCAGCTGCCCGAATGGGCCGGCTCACTCCCGCACCCCCCCCCCTTGCCTACTAGGCCTCCTTCCCTCCCCGTGACCTAGCGCCACCCCCCCCACTTCTCCCACTTCCTCGATCCCCTTCTTCCCCTCCCGATCTGGGAGCCCCGTCGGCCTCGTCCCGACCACGCCGCGTCTCCCCGGCGACCGCGCCGCCCCACTCCTCAACACCGGCGCCCGCCTCCTCAACCCTCCCTCCTGCGTGGATCTGGTCGGGGGCAATCGCCGCCCCCGACGCCCTGCGCCCGCGCCGATGTCGTACCCCGTCGTCACCATCCCCACCCGTCGACGGCGTTCGCCTCCTCGACCCCTTCCCCGACGAACTCTCCCGCGCCACGCCGACGAACCCCTGCACCGGGGGTATGACCCCATCTCCCCCTGCCCCTTCCCCTACGCCGGTCGCTCCTTCACCGCGCTCACCGCGTCGCCCCGCCGTTCACCGTCCGACACTGCGCGCCGCGTCTGGCTACGCACCACTGCGGCCAGCAACTGCTGCTGCCCGGCTCCGCCGCTCCCTGCTTGCGTGCCCCACGCCCAGCCCCGCATCCGTGCGCCCATGCTGCCGCCCGCCGGAGCCCCGCCTCTGCCCGCTGTTGCTTCGGCGACTTCCGCAGCCTGCCGTTTCCCCCACTCCCTCGCGCGTGCGCCGGCGTCCCTCTCGTGCTCCCCGCACTGGCACCGGGACGCGTCCTGCTCCCCCTCCCCGGCGCTCTGCACGTTGGCCGCTGGCGCTCCCTCTCGTGCTCCCCGCACTGGCGCCGGGACGCGTCCTGCTCCCCCTCCCCGGCGCTCTGCACGTTGGCCGCTGGCGCTCCTCTGGAGCGGTTGGGCGTGCCTTGCCTTGCCTTGCCGTGGCCGGCTCGGCCACTGCCAATGGCCCCCTGGCTTAATTAGGGGCTAATTAACCCGCACGCCCAGAACAAAAAAAATAAAAAGAAAAAGAAAATATAAATAATAAAAAAAATATTGAAAATAATTAATTAATTAAAGAATTAATTAACCTAATTAATTTTTGATTAATTAAACTAATCTAATAACTAAACTAATTAAACTGTTAGTTAATTAATTAATCAGTCAATGACAGGTGGGTCCCGCATGTTAGTTTGACCCAGTCAATGCCCTGTTGACTGCTGACGTCATGCTGACGTCTTGATGACGTCAGCAGCCACTATTCTGGATAATGTTGAATTAAATAAATTAAATAAATTCTAAAATGTTTTAAAACTTTAGAAAATCATATAAAATAAACCGTAGCTCAGATGAAAATACTTTCTACATGAAAGTTGCTCAGAACGACGAGACGAATCCGGATACGCGGCCCGTTTGTCTGCCACACATCCGTAGCATAGCAAACCTGTAACATTTCACCTCCGGTTCATCTGTCCGAAAATGCGAAACACCGGGGATACTTTCCCGGATGTTCCCCCCCCCTTCGCCGGTACCACCTACTGTCGCGTTAGGACACACCTCGCACTGCTCATTGTCATGTCACGCATCGTCATGTTTATGTTTGCATTGTATTTACTATTTCTTCCCCCTATTCTCTCCTGTAGACTACGAGACCGACACTACTGCTGCCCAGTTCGACTACGGAGTTGACGACCCCTCCTACTTGCCAGAGCAACCAGGCAAGCCCCCCCCCTTGATCACCAGATATTGCCTATTCTTCTCTATACTGCTTGCATTAGAGTAGTGTAGCATGTTACTGCTTTCCGTTAATCCTATCCTGATGCATAGCATGTCTTTGTTACTACAATTGTTACCCTTACCTGCTATCCTACTGCTTAGTATAGGATGCTAGTGTTCCATCAGTGGCCCTACACTCTTGTCCGTCTGCCATGCTATACTACTGGGCCGTGATCACTTCGGGAGGTAATCACGGGTATATACTATATATATTATATACATGACACATGTGGTGACTAAAGTCGGGTCGGCTCGTTGAGTACCCGCAAGTGATTCTGATGAGGGGGCTGAAAGGACAGGTGGCTCCATCCCGGTAGAGGTGGGCCTGGGTTCCTGACGGCCCCCGACTGTTACTTTATGGCGGAGCGACAGGGCAGGTTGAGACCACCTAGGAGAGAGGTGGGCCTGGCCCTGGTCGGCGTTCGCGGATACATAACACGCTTAACGAGTTCTTGGTATTTGATCTGAGTCTGGCCATTTGGTCTATACGCACTAACCATCTACGCGGGAGTAGTTATGGGTATCCCGACGTCGTGGTATCAGCCGAAGCTCTTTTGACGTCAGCGACTGAGTGGCGCGCGCCGCATTGGACCGTAAGCTCGCGCTTGTATTAAGGGGGCTAGGTCTGCTTCCGGCCGCGTACGCAACGTGCAGGTGTGCATAGGGCGATGGGCCCAGACCCCTGCGCGCATAGGTTTAGACCGGCGTGCTGACCTCTCTGTTGAGCCTAGGTGGGGCTGCGACGTGTTGATCTTACGAGGCCGGGCATGACCCAGGAAAGTGTGTCCGGCCAAATGGGATCGAGCGTGTTGGGTTATGTGGTGCACCCCTGCAGGGAAGTTTATCTATTCGAATAGCCGTGTCCCTCGGTAAAAGGACGACCCGGAGTTGTACCTTGACCTTATGACAACTAGAACCGGATACTGAATAAAATACACCCTTCCAAGTGCCAGATACAACCCGGTGATCGCTCTCTAACAGGGCGACGAGGAGGGGATCGCCGGGTAGGATTATGCTATGCGATGCTACTTGGAGGACTTCAATCTACTCTCTTCTACATGCTGCAAGATGGAGGTGGCCAGAAGCGTAGTCTTCGACAGGACTAGCTATCCCCCTTATTCTGGCATTCTGCAGTTCAGTCCACTGATATGGCCCTTTACACATATACCCATGCATATGTAGTGTAGCTCCTTGCTTGCGAGTACTTTGGATGAGTACTCACGGTTGCTTTTCTCCCTCTTTTCCCTTTTTCTATACCGGATTGTCTCAACCAGATGCTGGAGTCCAGGAGCTAGAGATCCCGAGGATGATTCTACATGGAGTTCGGCTTCGAGGAGTAGTTAGGAGGTCCCAGGCAGGAGGCCTTGCCTTTTCGATCGTTGCTACTTTTGTGTTAGCCTTCTTAAGGCAAACTTGTTTAACTTATGTCTGTACTCAGATATTGTTGCTTCCGCTGACTCGTCTATGATCGAGCAATTGTATTCGAGCCCTCGAGGCCCCTGGCTTGTATTATGATGCTTCTATGACTTATTTATGTTGTAGAGTTGTGTTGTGATATCTTCCCGTGAGTCCCTGATCTTGATCGTACACATTTGCGTGCATGATTAGTGTACGGTCAAATCGGGGGCGTCACAGAGAGGGAGAGGGAAAGAGGGAAAGGGGGGCGCCGCTGCCTCCCCTAGTCAATCAGACTCCCATGGGGGGGTCGCGCGGCCACCCCTTGTGGGCTGTCCCCTCTCTCTTCCGTGGCCCATGAGGCCCATGACTTCCCCCGGGGGGTTCCGGTAACCCCTCGGTACTCCGGTAAAATACCCGAACCACTCAAAACCATTCCGATGTCCGAATACCACCTTCCAATATGTCAATCTTTACCTCTTCGTCATGTCTGTGATCTCATCCGGGACTCCGAACAAACTTCGGTCACCAAAACACATAACTCATAATACAAATCATCATCGAACGTTAAGCATGCGGACCCTACAGGTTCGAGAACTATGTAGACATGACCGAGACACATCTCCGATCAATAACCAACAGCGGAACCTGTTTGCTCATATTGGTTCCTACATATTCTTCGAAGATCTTTATCGGTCAAACCGTAATAACAACATACGTTATTCCCTTTGTCATTGGTATGTTACTTACCCGAGATTCGATCGTCGGTATCATCATACCTAGTTCAATCTTGTTACCGGCAAGTCTCTTTACTCATTCCATAATGCATCAACCCGTAACTGACTCATTAGTCACATTGCTTGCAAGGCTTATAGTGATGTGCATTACCGAGAGGTCCCAGAGATACCTCTCCGATACTCGGGGTGACAAATCCTAATATGATCTATGCCAACCCAACAAACACCTTCAGAGACACCTGTAGAGCATCTTTATAATCACCCAGTTATGTTGTGACGTTTGATAGCACACAAGGTGTTCCTCCGGTATTCGGGAGTTGCATAATCTCATAGTCAGAGGAATATGTACAAGTCATGAAGAAAGCAATAGCAATAAAACTTAACGATCATTATGCTAAGCTAACAGATGGGTCTTGTCCATCACATCATTCTCTAATGATGTGATCCCGTTCATCAAATGACAACACATGTCTATGGTCAGGAAACTTAACCATCTTTGATTAATGAGCTAGTCAAGTAGAGGCATACTAGGGACACTCAGTTTTGTCTATGTATTCACACATGTACTAAGTTTCCGGTTAATACAATTCTAGCATGAATAATAAACATTTATCATGATATAAGGAAATATAAATAACAACTTTATTATTGCCTCTAGGGCATATTTCCTTCAGTCTCCCACTTGCACTAGAGTAAATAATCTAGATTACATAGTAATGATTCTAACACCCATGGAGTCTTGGTGATGATCATGTTTTGCTCGTGGAAGAGGTTTAGTCAACGGGTCTGCAACATTCAGATCCGTATGTATTTTGCAAATCTCTAAGTCTCCCTCCTTGACTTGATCGCGGATGGAATTGAAGCGTCTCTTGATGTGTTTGGTTCTCTTGTGAAATCTGGATTCCTTCTCCAAGGCAATTGCTCCAGTATTGTCACAAAAGATTTTCATTTGACCCGATGCACTAGGTATCACACCTAGATCGGATATGAACTCCTTCATCCAGACTCCTTCATTTGCTGCTTCCGAAGCAGCTATGTACTCCGCTTCACACGTAGATCCCGCCATGATGCTTTGTTTGGAACTGCACCAACTGACAGCTCCACCATTCAATATAAATACGTATCCAGTTTGTGACTTAGAGTCATCCGGATCAGTGTCAAATCTTGCATCGACGTAACCATTTACGACAAGCTCTTTGTCACCTCCATAAATGAGAAACATATCCTTAGTGCTTTTTAGGTATTTCAGGATGTTATTGACCGCTGTCCAGTGATCCACTCCTGGATTACTTAGGTACCTCCCTGCTAAACTTATAGCAAGGCACACATCAGGTCTGGTATATAGCATGGCATACTTTATAGAACCTATGGCTGAGGCATAGGGAATGACTTTCATTCTCTCTCTATCTTCTGCCATGGTTGGGTTTTGAGTCTTACTCAACTTCATACCTTACAACTCAGGAAAGAACTCCTTCTTTGACTAATCCATTTTGAACTCCTTCAAAATCTTATCAAGGTATGTACTCATCGAAAGTCTTATCAAGCGTCTTGACCTATCTTTATAGACCTTGATGTCCAATATGTAAGTAGCTTCACCGAGGTCTTTCTTTGAAAAACTACTTTCAAACACTCCTTTATGCTTTCCAGAAAATTCTACATCATTTCCGATCAACAATATGTCGTTCACATATACTTATCAGAAAGGTTGTAGTGCTCCCACTCACTTTCTTGTAAATACAAGCTTCAACGCAAGTCTGTATAAAACTATATGCTTTGATCAACTCATCAAAGTGTATATTCCAACTCTGAGATGCTTGCACCAGTCCATAGATGGATCGCTGGATCTTGCACATTTTGTTAACACCTTTAGGATTGACAAAACCTTCTGGTTGCATCATATACAACTCTTCTTTAATAAATCCATTAAGGAATGTAGTTTTGATATCCATTTGCCAGATTTCATAAAATGCGACAATTGCTAACATGATTCGGACAGACTTAAGCATCGATACGAGTGAGAAAAACTCATCGTAGTCAACACCTTGAACTTGTCAAAAAACCTTTTGCGACAATTCGAGCTTTGTAGATAGTAACACTACCATCAGCGTCGGTCTTCCTCTTGAAGATCCATTTATTCTCAATGGCTTGCCGACCATCGGGCAAGTCCACCAAAGTCCACACTTTGTTCTTATGTATGGATCTTATCTCAGATTTCATGGCCTCAAGCCATTTATCGGAATCCGGGCTCATCATCGCTTCCTCATAGTTCGTAGGTTCGTCATGGTCTAGTAACATGACTTCCAGGACAGGATTACCGTACCACTCTGGTGCGGAACGTGCTCTGGTTGACCTACTAGGTTTGGTAGTAACTTGATCTGAAGTTTCATGATCATTATCATTAGCTTCCTCTCTAGTTAGTGTAGGCATCACGGGAACGGTTTTCTGTGATGAGCTACTTTCCCATTCAAGAGAAGGTACAATTACCTCATCAAGTTCTACTTTCCTCCCACTCACTTCTTTCGAGAGAAACTCCTTCTTTAGAAAGGATCCATTCTTAGCAACAAATGCCTTGCCTTCGGATCTATGATAGAAGGTGTACCCAGCAGTTTCTTTTGGGTATCCTATGAGGACGCACTTCTCCGGTTTGGGTTCGAGCTTATCAGGTTGAAGCTTTTTCACATAAGCATCGCAGCCCCAAACTTTAAGAAACAACAGCTTAGATTTCTTGCCAAACCATAGTTCATATGGTAACGTCTCAACGGATTTAGATGGCGCCCTATTTAATGTGAATGTAGCCGTATTTAAAGCATAACCCCAAAACGATAGTGGTAAATCAGTAAGAGACATCATAGATCGCACCATATATCTAATAAAGTACGGTTATGATGTTCGGACACACCATTACACTGTGGTGTTCCAGGTGGTGTGAGTTGCGAAACTATTCCACATTGTTTCAAATGAAGACCAAAATCGTAACTCAAATATTCGCCTCCACGATCAGATCGTAGAAACTTTATTTTCTTGTTACGATGATTTTTTACTTCACTCCGAAATTCTTTGAACTTTTCAAATGTTTCAGACTTATGTTTCATTAAGTAGATATACCCATATCTGCTCAAATCATCTGTGAAGGTCAGAAAATAATGATACCCGCCGCGAGCCTCAACACTCATCGGACCGCATACATCAGTATGTATTATTTCCAATAAGTCAGTTGCTCACTCCATTGTTCCGGAGAACGTCAAGTGATTCCAAAAGCCCATCAGCATGGAGTTTCTTCATGCGCTTTACACCAATATGATCTAAACAGCAGTGCCACAAATAAGTTGCACTATCGTTATTAACTTTACATCTTTTGGCTTCAATATTATGAATATGTCTATCACTACGATCGTGATTCAACAAAAATAGACCACTCATCAAGGGTGCATGACCATAAAAGATATTACTTATATAAATAGAACAACCATTATTCTCTGATTTAAATGAATAACCATCTCGCATCAAACAAGATCCAGATATAATGTTCCTGCTCAACGTTGGCACCAAATAACAATTATTCAAGTCTAAAACTAATCCCGGAGGTAGATGTAGAGGTAGCGTGCCGAGGGCGATCACATCGACCTTGGAACCATTTCCGACGCGCATCCTCACCTCGTCCTTAGCCAATCTTCGTTTAATCCGTAGCCCCTATTTCGAGTTGCAAATATGAGCAACAGAACCAATATCAAATACCCAGACGCTTCTACGAGCATTAGTAAGGTACACATCAATAACATGTATATCAGATATACCTTTCACTTTGCCATCCTTCTTATCCGCCAAATATTTGGGGCAGTTCCCCTTCCAGTGACCAGTCCCTTTGCAGTAGAAGCACTCAGTTTCAGGCTTAGGTCCAGACTTGGGCTTCTTCCCAGGAGTAGCAACTTGCTTGATATTCTTCTTGAAGTTCCCCTTCTTCCTTTTGCCCTTTTTCTTGAAACAAGTAGTCTTGTTAACCATCAACACTTGATGCTCCTTCTTGATTGCTACCTCCGCAGCCTTAAGCATCGCGAAGAGCTCGGGAATTGTCTTTTCCATCCCTTGCATGTTATAGTTCATCATGAAGCCTTTATAGCTTGCTGGCAGTGATTGAAGAACTCTATCAATGACACTATCATCAGGAAGATTAACTCCCAGCTGAGTCAAGTGGTTATGGTACCCAGACATTTTGAGTATATGTACACTGACAGAACTGTTCTCCTCCATCTTGCAGCTATAGAACTTGTTGGAGACTTCATATCTCTCAACTCGGGCATTTGCTTGAAATATTAACTTCAACTCTTGGAACATCTCATATGCTCCATGACGTTCAAAACGTCTTTGAAGTCCCAATTCTAAGCCGTAAATCATGGCACACTGAACTATCAAGTAGTCATCAGCTTTAGTCTGCCAGACGTTCATAACGTCCGGAGTTGCTCCTGCAGCGGGTCTTGCACCTAGCGGTGCTTCCAGGACGTAATTCTTCTGTGCAGCAATGAGAATAATCCTCAAGTTATGGACCCAGTCCGTGTAGTTGCTACCATCATCTTTCAACTTAGCTTTCTCTAGGAACGCATTAAAATTCAAGGGAACGGTAGCACGGGCCATTGATCTACAACAACATAGATATGCAAAAACTATCAGGACTAAGTTCATGATAAATTAAAGTTCAATTAATCATATTACTTAAGAACTCCCACTTAGATAGACATCCCTCTAGTCATCTAAATGATCACGTGATCCATATCAACTAAACCATGTCCGATCATCACGTGAGATGGAGTAGTTTTCAGTGGTGAACATCTCTATGTTGATCATATCTACTATATGATTCACGTTCGACCTTTCGGTCTCAGTGTTCCGAGGCCATATCTGCATATGCTAGGCTCGTCAAGTTTAACCCGAGTATTCTGCATGTGCAAAACTGGCTTGCACCCATTGTATGTGAATGTAGAGCTTATCACACCCGATCATCACGTGGTGTCTCGGCACGACGAACTGTAGCAATGGTGCATACTCAGGGAGAACACTTATACCTTGAAATTTAGTGAGGGGTCATCTTATAATGCTACCGCCGTACTAAGCAAAATAAGATGCATAAAAGATAAACATCACATGCAATCAAAATATGTGACATGATATGGCCATCATCATCTTGTGCCTTTGATCTCCATCTCCAAAGCACCGTCATGATCTCCATCGTCACTGGATTGACACCTTGATCTCCATCGTAGCGTCGTTGTCATCTCGCCAACTATTGCTTCTACAACTATCGCTACCGCATAGTGATAAAGTAAAGCAATTACATGGAGATTGCATTTCATACAATAAAGAGACAACCATAAGGCTCCTACCAGTTGCTGATAACTTTTACAAAACATGATCATTTCATACAATAAATTATATCGCATCATGTCTTGACCATATCACATCACAACATGCCCTGCAAAAAAAGTTAGACGTCCTCTACTTTGTTGTTGCAAGTTTTACGTGGCTGCTACGGGCTTCTAGCAAGAACCGTTCTTACCTACGCATCAAAACCACAACGATTTTTCGTCAAGTGTGTTGTTTTAACCTTCAACAAGGACCAGCCGTAGTCAAATTCGATTCAACTAAAGTTGGAGAAACAGGCACCCGCCGGCCACCTGTGTGCAAAGCACGTCGGAAGAACCGGTCTCATGAACATGGTCATCTAATGTTGGTCCGGGCCGCTTCATCCAACAATACCGCGAATCAAAATAAGACGTTGGTGGTAAGTAGTATGACTATTATCGCCCACAACTCTTTGTGTTCTACTCGTGCATATCATCTACGCATAGACCTGGCTCGGATGCCACTGTTAGGGAACATAGCATGCAATTTCAAAAAAATTCCTACAATCACGCAAGATCTATCTAGGAGATGCACAGTAACGAGAGGGGGAGAGTGTGTCCACGTACCCTCGTAGACCGAAAGCGGAAGCTTTAGGTTAACGCGGTTGATGTAGTCGAACGTCTTCATGATCCAACTGATCTAGTACCGAACGTACGGCACCTCCGAGTTCAGCACACGTTCAGCTCGATGACGTCCCTCGAACTCTTGAACCAGCAGAGGGTCAAGGGAGAGTTTCGTCAGCACGACGGCGTGGTGACGGTGATGGTGATGTGATCCGCGCAGGGCTTCGCCTAAGCACTACGACGCTATGACCGGAGGAGTTAACTGTGGAGGGGGCACCGCACACGGCTAAGAGAACAATTGATGTGCTATGGGGTGCCCCCTGCCCCCGTATATAAAGGAGGGGAGGAGGAGGCAGCCGGCCAAGAGGGGCGCGCCATGGGGGGAGTCCTACTAGGACTCCACGCCTAGTAGGATTCGCCTTCCCCTTTTCCTTTCTTCATCGGAGGGGAAAAGAAAGGAGTGGGAGAGGGAGATGGAAAGAGGGAAAGGAGGGCGCCGCCCCCTCCCCTAGTCATTCGGACTCTCATGGGGGGGGGGGTCGCGCGGCCACCCCTTGTGGGCTGTCCCCTCTCTCTCTCTCTCGTGGCCCATGAGGCCCATGACTTCCCCCGGGGGGTTCCAGTAACCCCTCGGTACTCCGGTAAAATACCCGAACCACTCGAAACCATTCCGATGTCCGAATACCACCTTCCAATATATCAATCTTTACCTCTCGACTATTTCGAGACTCCTCGTCATGTCTGTGATCTCATCCAGGACTCCGAACAAACTTCGGTCACCAAAACACATAACTCATAATACAAATCGTCATCGAACGTTAAGCGTGCGGACCCTACGGGTTCGAGAACTATGTAGACATGACCGAGACACATCTCCGATCAATAACCAACAGCGGAACCTGGATGCTCATATTGGTTCCTACATATTCTTCGAAGATCTTTATCGGTCAAACCGCAATAACAACATACGTTATTCCCTTTGTCATCGGTATGTTACTTGCCCGAGATTCGATCGTCGGTATTATCATACCTAGTTCAATCTCGTTACCGGCAAGTATCTTTACTCGTTCCATAGTGCATCATCCCGTAACTAACTCATTAGTCACATTGCTTGCAAGGCTTATAGTGATGTGCATTACCGAGAGGGCCCAGAGATACCTCTCTGATACTTGGAGTGAAAAGTCCTAATCTTGATCTTTGCCAACCCAACAAACACCTTCAGAGACACTTGTAGAGCATCTTTATGATCACCCAGTTATGTTGTGACGTTTGATAGCACACAAGGTGTTCCTCCGGTATTCGGGAGTTGCATAATCTCATAGTCAGAGGAATATGTATAAGTCATGAAGAAAGCAATAGCAATAAAACTTAACGATCATTATGCTAAGCTAACGGATGGGTCTTGTCCATCACATCATTCTCTAATGATGTGATCCCGTTCATCAAATGACAACACATGTCTATGGTCAGGAAACTTAACCATCTTTGATTAACAAGCTAGTCAAGTAGAGGCATACTAGGGACACTGGGTTTTGTCTAAATTCACACATGTACTAAGTTTCCGGTTAATACAATTCTAGCATGAATAATAAACATTTATCATGATATAAGGAAATATAAATAACAACTTTATTATTGCTTCTAGGGCGTATTTCCTTCCGGTGCATGCCGTCAGGATGATGTCATCGACGTAGAGCAGCAGGTAGGCTGTACCAGCGCCATGTGTGTACACAAACAGCAAGGCATTCGAGCGAGTGGAACGAAACCCGAGCTGATGAAGAAAGGTCGCGATGTGCTGGTACCACGCACGCGGCGCCTACTTGAGTCCATACAAGGAGCGGGAGAGCAAGCAGACATGATCGGGATGCGCATCGTCGATGAAGCTGGTGGGCTGCTGGCAGAAGACCTGTTCATCAAGATGACCATGAAGAAATGCATTGGAAACATCCATCTGAAGAATGGGCCATGCACGCGACACAAAAAGCTGAAGAACGGTGTGGATCGTGCCCGGTTTGACAACCGGAGCGAATGTATCAGTGAAGTCAACACCCGCATGCTGCTGAAAGCTGCGGACCACTCAGTGAGCCTTATACCCCTTGAGTGTGCCATCAGGACGGAGCTTATGCCTGAACACCCACTTGCCGCTGATGACATTAGCATGTGGGGGTCGGGGTACAAGCTGCCAAGTCCAGTTCCGCAACAGGGTGTCGAACTCCTCCTGCATGGCCGCAAACCACTGAGGATCGCAAAGAGCGGCACGGGAGGATGAAGGGACCGGCGGTGGGGCGGATGTCGAGGCAGTACAGACGTACTGGTCGGAGGGATAGCAGCCACTCGGACGAAGAATGCCTGCACATGCCCGAGTGAGTGGCACAGCAACCGGAGCAACCACCGGAGAGGCAGCCTCCGATGAGGCGGCCGACAAGGCCGAAGCAGACGCCGAAGATGCCAAGGTACCCGGTGTGGCCGACAAAGATGTCGGGGTACCCGGCGTGGCCGGTGAGGGGGCCACCGACGAGGTGACCGGTGGAGAGGCCGGCGTGGCCGGCATTGCCGACGTGGCTACCGGCGAGGCAACCGGTGAGGCAGTCGGTGTAGAGGCCGGGGCCGCCAACGTAGCCGCCGAAGATGGTGGTAGGGCATGCCGAGGAGGCACACGGTAAAGTCCATTGGGCCCAGGCATAGAGGACCACAATGCCGCATCCGTAGGTGGTACCTGCTGAAACGGAAAACACCTCTCATCAAAGTACACGTGTCGGGAAGTGATGACTCGCGGAGAGACGGGGTCATAGCAGCGATATCCCTTGGTGTTAGCAGGATAACCAAGGATGATACAGGCGATGGAGCAAGGTGCCAGCTTATGAGGTGCAGTGGAGGCGACACTAGGATAGCAAAGACACCCAAAGACTCGGTACGCATCATAGGATGGTGGCGAGCCGAAGAGAAGATGATGCGGCGTATAATTCCAACAAACGCGACAAGAGCGAATGTTGAGGAGCAAAGATGCTGCAGCTAGGGCATCAGGCCAGAACCGAGGAGGTATATTGGCATGGAATAAAAGAGTGCGGACACAATCATTGTGGGTACGAAGAATGCGTTCGGCATGACCATTTTGCTGGGAGGTGTATGGACACGTGAGGCGGAAGATGGTGCCATGGGAGCTAAGGAGCGAGCGAATGACAAGGTTGTCGAATTCCTTTCCATTGTTAGTCTGGAGTGCATGAATGGAGCGGCCAAACTGAGTGGACACATAAGAGAAGAGCGCAATGAGAGTGCGTGCAACGTCAGACTTATGTTGTAGGGGAAAAGTCCACACAAAGTGCGAAAAATCATCTAAAATCACAAGATAATATAGATAACAAGTATTACTTGCAATAGGAGATGTCCAAATATAACTATGAATTAACTGAAAAGGAAATGACGCTATGGTGGATGACAAGCTAAATGGAAGCCGAACATGTTTACCCACACGGCAAGCATGACATGTGTGAGCGTCGGTTTTATTGCATGAAAATGAAAATTCCTTAAGGAGATGACCGAGAGAGGCGGAGCTGGGGTGACCAAGACGAGCATTCCAGAGATCGATGTCCGAGAGTGCAACCAGGGCGGGTGCGGAGGACGACGATGATGACTGGGCAGGATAGAGATCACTGGGGCTGTCACATCGGTGTAGAACCATCCGCGTACGGGCATCCTTAACAGAAAAACCACACATGTCAAACTCAATAGTGACAGGATTATCACGAGTTAAAGTATGAACAGAAACAAAATTTTTAATGAGGTGTGGAGACACAACAATATTGTTAAGTGATAAGGATGCAGAAGATGAAAGAAAGGCAGTATGCCCGATGTGTGTAATGGAAAGAGTGGACCCATCACCAACAATAATACAGGTGTGGAAGTGGCGATGGGTCGTGAGGTGATGAGGTTACCGGGGTTAGCCGCCATGTGACCAGTAGCTCCAGTGTCCATGAACCAATCACTGCCGCCGCCGTACAGAGTCGATGTAGGGGCGGTGTGGAGGGCGGTGAGTAGGGTCGGATCCCACAATGAGTAGGGAAGAGGCATGGCCGGCGGCGGGGGGTAGGCGCCAAAACCCGGGGCGGCAACATGCTGCGGAGCAGGGTAGGCACCAAGACCCGGGACAACACCGGGCTGCGGCGCGGCGACGAGCGCCTGGTGCGCCGGAGGGCGGGACCCAGGAGGCTGGGCGCCGGTGCGCGCGGCACAGGCATGGTGTAGGCGTGGACGACCCTGTCCAGGGATTGTACCCGCCACTCCATGGCGGGAGCGGTGGTGGCGCATGCTGCTGACATGGAGCCGCGGGTGCGCCTGAGCGCTGCGGGCCGTTGCGGCCACCGTGCTTGCGCCCCCCTTGGCGGTCGGAGGCCGCGGGTAGCTGCGGCGGCGCGGGCGCGGGAGGCGCCGAGTGCGGGTGCGTCGGGTGCCGCTGGGGTGGAGGAGCTGGCGCAGGAGGGCCGCCGCACGAGATGCCAGCGGCAAGGGCAGTGTGAACCGCGCGCCCGGTGTTGCTTGATGCGGCGCTCCTCAAAACGAAGGTCAGCGACAGCCTTCTCGAATGTCGGTGTAGTAAGGAGCGTGAGGTTGGAGGCGGCGTTGCCAAGGTCCTCATTAAGGCCGGCCATCAGTGTTGAGAGCATGAGCTCATCGGAGACCTTGAACTCGAGGTCACGCAACTCATCGGCGATCGTCTTGAGACACATGCTGTACTCATTAATGGGAGAGCCGTTTTGGTGTAGCCCAAAAAACTCCTGCTGAAGGAAGATGATGCGCTGCAGTCGATTGTCGGTGAAGAGGCCGGTGATCTTGCTCGCGGTGGCGGAGTCACCGTCATCCGGAAGATGCCGTCAGAGATGATGAGGAGGAACCACTCGGAATCGTCGCGGGCGGCGAAGACGTTCACGGAGCCATCAATGTGATCGTCAAGATCATCCTCACGGAAAAGAAGATTCAAGTAGGTCTTCCACGGGTAAACATTGTTTTTTCTTTGTTTTCTACAAATTCGCCAAAACTAAAAGAAACGCACCTGGTCAACCATCCAACCCGCGACTGGTCAGACCAGACCAACTCTTCCTCTACTCTCCCTCCCGTCTAGACATGGGACCCTGCTCCGCCGCCCAGTGGTCGGCTCCAAGCCCCCGACGGCGAGGTCCACGAGCAGGGCGGGGCCCTGTACATCCACCTGAGCTGAACCAGCACGGCCAGACCCCCCATCATTGGACCCCGCGCACCTGCCCGTTGTACCCCGCGACGTGATCGGCCCCGACGGCGAGGTCCAGGGGCTGGGCGGGGCCCTGCACACCCGCCTAAGCTGACCCAGCACGGCCGGCGGCCAACAGATGGCAGAGCCCCCGCGATGACGAGCGTGGCGGCGGAGACGGCCACGGGCGCGAGCAGCAGCGTCTTCCCGCGGTCCGCGGAGCTCCGCGCGAGCACGTGCAGGCGGCAGCTCTCCCGTCATTCGAGCCGGCGCCGCGGCGAGCCCCTACGGCTCGCCAAACGGGTCACGGGCTCACGGCCGCGTGGCATCTTCCGGCGGCAGCTCTCCCGCGCCATGACACGGCAGCGCAGTAGGCCATCGTCCTTCAACTTCAAGGAACGCGGTGCTGCTCTCCTTCGGCGGTGTGACATGGCCGCCACCGCGCACACCTAGGACAGTCCAAGTTGTTAGGACTTAACCCAGGATCACACATGCATTCGAGGTGGAAGAACACAACGACTTACAGGAAGTTAAACACTACGACCTATTCTGCCGCAGCATGAACAGAGTATGCTTCTGGCTATTATTCAGAAAACTGTAACTGAAATCTGAAACTACCTGACAATGTTCAGTGCAGCAAGATTAACATCAACACAAGCAAAGTGGTTGTCGGAGAAGCTGCACCAATGCCTGATCGTGTCGTGGATTCCCGATCTGCACCGGCTGCGGTGAGCTGGAGACGGCGAGCTGATGCCGCCGCGGCGCCGGTGCCCGCTGTTGCCGAGGAAAAGACACTTAGCCCTCCTACTCCCCACGCTCTCCCGCCACAGAAGACGAGTCCCCTCCACGAGAAGATCCTAAAGACGGTGGACGAGCTGAAAGGCGACCTCTCCGAGCTTTTCAACCAATCTCCGGAGGCCAAGCCAAGGACACGAAGGGCGCGCCGTTCATCGTCTGCTCCAGCTGCTTCACGCTCGTCCAGGTGCCCGCCAAGGTGCGCGACCTGCTCGGCCGTGCTCTTCTACTCCTACCGCGACCTGGACAGGAAGAAGACCGTCGACCAGTGCACGACGGCCGGCTCCTCGCCCGCGCGCCACGTCGGCGCACGGCCGAGCGAGCAGCTACTCCAGAATGGAGGAAGAGCTGCACGTGTCAAGGACTCGTCCTTCGACACCATCGTCGCGGCAGGGGAGGAGACGGCGGCGCGGCCACACAGCCACAGCCTACACCGTCTCATGGAGTACGGCTCGGCGAGCGAGCTGCTGCTGCGGCGCTCCCCTAGCCTCTACGAGTATGGGAGCTCCAACAAGAGGTCGGTGCCGCCGTCCGACGCGAGCAGGCGGCATGAGGACAGGAAGGGGAAAGGCTTCTCCAAGGGTTGCGGCGGCAATATTCAGTGATTGTTACTTCCTCTCCAGAGAATTTGCCAAGGTGGAGTATGTTCATGAATACAGAGAAGCAAATACTGTAGCTCAGGAGTTGGTGTTCTTGGAAAAAAATCCATGACCTTCCTCTATTGTACCTCTGCAAATACTGTTGCTCAGCTATAAAAATATGGTACGCCTTTGACGTACTCTTGAAAAAAAATACTGTTGCTCAGGAGTTGGCGGCAATATTGATGTAACTCAAAATTGCTCAAAAAGCAGAGCAAAGAAGCCTGATGCAATAGTACCAAAACTAAAAACAATCAGAATTAACGAATTCAAACTGATGCAATAGTACCATTTAGTTCTCACGTTTCACAAATCCATGATACAGTCTAGTGACTGGTTATAGATGCTGGACGGGGTGCACAACTTATCACAAGGTCGCCGTCGTCTTCCTTCATGGCATTTACATCCTGCTTGATCTGCCCGTGCAGCTTCCCGTGCTCCTCCTTGGACTCCTTCCCGTGCTTGACGTCCTCGCCGGCATTGGCATGGTGCTTCTTGTCCTTTCTCTTTCTCCTTTGCTGTCTCCGCCGACATGGTGTTCCTGCGGCGGGAGCCATCAGTAGCAGCAGAGAAGCCCGTCAAGGCCGTCGTGCCCGGCAAGAAGGACAAGGGCCGCGACGACGAGAAGAAGGACAAGGGCGCCGACGAAGGCGAGAAGAAGTAAGACAACGCGCGTCGAGGTGGCGGGCCCAGGCCCCACCTGTCAACGACTAGACGGTCATCTTCTTCACGTATCTTTTTCTACGAGGCATTCCATCGAGCAGCTTCTGGGCGGCTGGACACTTGGTCAACTCTTTCGTTTTTCCCGGTCCCGGTCGTGCGAGTCGCCGGGCCTGTTGAGCCATGCCTACGGGAGCACGGGCGGCGCCTTTCTCGCCGGAAATACAGCCGCAATCCATCGAACGCGTACGCATACATGCGTTTTTGGCTTCAAGGAATACATCCATCCAGCCAGGCAACACTGGCCTCCCAATTTCTGCACTGAGCGCTCTGCCTTCCGTCGAACAGCTTAAGCGCGTGCAAGCTCCGCAGCTGCCTCGCCTCCCTCTGCTTGCCCCGCTGCTCCCGGCGCTCCCACAAGCGTGCCTTGGTCCCCCAGCTTCATCCTTCAGGCGCCGGGCTCGGAACACCTCGCCGGTCGTCGGGCTGCCGGCGGGGACAGCCGTGGTGGTCGACCATGGCAACTGTCGGAGGCGCGGGTCCAGACTGAGCATGGCAACTGGCAGCGTCCGGCGAGGCTAGAGGCGAGCTGCTCAGGGCGAGGCGCGCGTCGCGGGAGCGGGCAGGACGTCCTCTGCGTGGCTGGTTGGAGAGAGAGAGACAAAAAAAAGGAAGAAGGTGCGTGAGGATGACAGGTGGGACCTACGTCCACCTCAACGAAGTAACCAGATAGGCATGCCACGTCGTCCCAATAGGTGGGCCCTACCTGCCAGTTTTGCTGTTTTCGCGAGTAAATCCGACTATCAGTGGTCCTCGTTATCGATTAGGTGCAGAGTTGATGGTTTCTTGTGCCCTGGCACAAATATGGTATCAAGTTGTTACCCTAGCCTAACTGTGATGGTTTGCGTAAATAACTCGAGTAGGGGAGGGGAGAGGAGAGGAGAGATGGCAGATGTGGGAGAAGATCCGAAGCAAGCCAATTGACAGAGACGTTAGGGCCAATTCTTTTGAGTTTAGCTTACGCATAAACTCCTCTAGAAATAAGTCACAGATAAGCTATTATGAAAATAAGCCCATAAGAATAAATAAGCTAGCTAGTTCTTTTGTGTGAATTTATATTCCGAGTTTTCCTGTGAAAAGACTGTAATAGCCCTAAATTGTAAATAAAAAGACTAGTATAAACTTGAACATGACAAACATTTACAAGAACTGAATTTATGAATCTTCCATAGAAATTTCTGAATGCATCACTAGCAACATTCATCCTTTCTTACAACATGCATGAACTTGACATGACCAACATTTAGGCAAAGAGAATATAATCAACAAATTTCTCAAACAAATTCATATGCATCTCTGAAATATAATCTGAAATAGGCAAAGAGAATACTACTACTGAAGCAAATTCAGAGGTTCAAGGCGGCCAAAGACATGCACGCGTGCATCCATGCTGAGTCCCGATGCCGACGTCCTTGTGTTTGACCTCGACCTCAAATCCCTAGCCTCCGTTCGCACTCTTGTCAGCCGTCGGAAGGACAGGCAGAGGAGGACGAGGGACGAGACTCTACGTCGGGGAGCTCGGCGGCGTGCAGTGACAAGAGGGAGGTAGGGGTGAAGCGCGGTGGCCGTCGGGAAGCAGGGTCGGCGGCTGGAAATGGGGAGAAGCACGGCGGCCGTCCGGAGGCGGGATCAGCGGCGGGCAGGGAAACCTAGCTGGGATTTCTGTGCGGGAGAAGGAACTAGAGGGATGCGGGGCATGCTCCAGGCGTTTTTTTTTCGGGCTATGAGGCGCGGTGGCATTTCGGACTTCTGTGAAACTGTGAGGGTATACCGTTTCGTGGTCAAGTGATAGGCTACGGAAGCTGCCCTACCCCCAGCTTTTTTTCATTGTGAAGAAGAGGGATGTGGAAATAAGTGAAGCTCAATCTTTATAATGAGTTCTTTTGGGCTTTTGGTTTATTTTCACAATAAGCTGCTATAAGCTTCAAAAAAATTGGGCCTTAGTGTGTTACGATGTATGCGCTCAGTCTTTTATATATAATCATTCACAAAGCACGCAACGCACACACACTGTTCTCAAAAATAAAACACACACACACACACACACACACGGTATGCACATATATATATTTAGGAAATTATTTTCATTTTATCAAATTTATGTTACTGCCAAAAAAAGTGAAATGTTTTTTCATTAACTTTTAACAAGTGTTTGTATCTTTTCTTAGAAAAGTTCATGCAATTTTTTAAAGCCTAGCTTGCGAAATTCCCCTCTGCACTTGCAGCTTTAATAAGAATTAGTAGATGGGAGTAAGGGCTCGGCTGGTGAGACTCAAATTTCATAAAAGAAATACATTATTTATGAAATTGGGGTATCTACTAATACAAACAAGGTAGAGGGCATGACAGCTTGGCCAGAACCAGCCAATGTCAGAGAACTCCGAGGGTTGCAGGGGTTATTACAGGAGGTTTGTACCGGTATCTGTACCTGGCTCAATGGAAGCTGTAAAAAAGTAGTCTCTTGTTCTTTATTAATTGAAAGCAATAGAGGGTTAGCCGTTTCTTGGGACTCCAAACGAGCTCTCTTCACTTTTATTTTTATTTATTTGATGGAATCGTACGGGCAAAAACGGGGAAGAATCTCTTCTGTCGTAGAGACCTCGTCGAGTGCTTGGGTATCACGAGCGGCAAGGCAGGTACGGCTGAAGGAAAAGCAAGGCAACAGGGTGCTAGGTTTAAGCATGTTTGCAAATATTTTTATAAAACTTAATGTAATTTATACTATTAAAAATGCATCAGATATTTATTAAAAATACATTATATTTTTATGGAAATACACGGATATTCCTATAAAAGTAACACTACTTTAAATTACATGAGTATTTCTAAAAATGCCTGCACAATTTTTATAATCATAGAAACTTTTTTAAAATTAAATAAACACTTTTTAGACTACATAAATGTTTTTTTAATATATGAACATAAAAGTGATTTTTTAGTTGGCATGAATATTTTTTTGTGGATTCTTTTATATCGCACATGCTTTTGTGTATGTGTGCGGTTGCAAACAAATTCCTATGCATCTCTGAAATATAATCTGAAATAGGCAAAGAGAATACTACTACTGAAGCAAATTCAGAGGTTCAAGGCGGTTGAAGACATTCACGCATGCATCCGTGCTGAGTGTCCTGACGCCGACGTCCTTGTGTTTGACCTCAACCTCAGATCCCTACCCTCCGTTCGCGCTCTGTCACCCATCGGAAGGACGGGCAGAGGAGAAGGAGGGGGGACGGGCTTCTATGTCCGGGAGCTCGACCGGCGTGCGGTGACAAGAGGGAGGCAGGGGGAAGCGTGGTGGCCGTTGGGAGGCAGGGTTGGCGGCTAGAGGCGGGGGAGAAGCGTTGCGGCCGTCGAGAGGCGGGGTCGATGGCAGCTAGCGGCCGGGGAGAAGTGTGTCAGTGGCGGCTGGAGGCGGGGTCGGCGGCGGGCAGGGAAACCTAGCTAGGATTTCTATGCAGGAGAAGGAACGAGAGGGATGCGGGGCGTGCTCCAAGCTTTTTTTTCAGGCCATGAGGCGCGGTGGCATTTCGGACGTTATTCTATTAATGTGAGGGCAAGAAGATATACAGTTTGGTGGTAAGTCATAAGCCGCGGAAAGCTTCCCTTACCCAGCTTTTTTTCATTGTGAAGAAGAGGGTTGTGGAAATAAGTTAAGCTCAATCTCTAAAATGAGTTCTTTTGGGCTTTTGGCTTATTTTCACAATAAGCCGCTATAAGCTCCAAAAGAACCTACCCTTAGTGTGTTACGATGTATGCGCTCAGTCTTTTATATATAATCATTCGCAACGCAAGGCACGCACGCTGTTCTCAAAAATAAAACACACACACACACACACACACACACACCCACACACACGGTACACACATATATATTTGGGAAATTATTTTAAATTTATCAAATTTATGTAACTGCCAAAAAAAGTGATTTTTTTCATTAACTTTAACAAGTGTTTGTATCTTTTTTTGGGAAAAGTTCTTGCAATTTTTTAAACATGTTTGCATATTTTTTTGTAAAACTAAATGTAATTTATACTATTAAAAATGCATCAAATATTTATAAAAAATACGTGATAATTTTATGGAAATACACGAACATTCCTATAAAAGTAACACTAGTTTACATTACATGTGTATTTCTAAAAATGCCTACACAAATTTTATAATCGTAGAAACTTTTTTAAAATTAAATAAACACTTACATAAATGTTTTTTAAATATATGAACATAAAAGTGATTTTTTTAGTTGGCATGAATATTTTTGTTTGTGGATTCTTTTATATCGCACATGCTTTTGTGCATGTGTGCCATTGTGGATGGTATTTCAGTGACTACGGCACCCCTTTCAGTAAAGCAGCAAGTGAATTAGGGATTGCCTTGTATTGTTATATAGACATCAAGATCAATAACAAGATAAACTGAGAGGGGCTACTTACAGACGGTCTCACTGGATGGCACATTGCAATCTAAAATAAATAAACAGGGTTAACTTTTTCTTATTAACTTAAGGCATGAAACAGTTAGTATATGCACATGAACCAATCCCCTTCGACTCATTACTCAAATCAGTCAATTATAGTGCCCGTATAACATTTGGACACATCAGAGAGGACGCCCAGTATTGGAAACAAAATTTATGCTGCAGAAAAAATCAAGACATGAAGCAACGCATTCAGAAATTCCCTTCGACGTTACTCAAATCACTCAATTGTAGTGCCCGCATAACATTTGAACAAATCAAAAGAGGAAGTATCCTGACCACATATGACAAGCCAATCCAGGGACACAGGGATTCCCACCTACTCTATCTATCTACAAACAAAACTTTCCCTCTCCAGCACCAGAATGGGAGTGGGGTATGTTCTCGATCACACACTAGTTCCTCCTATGTATCTTCCCTGCTGTGGTCAACTTGAGCTGCTTTACTGCATTCTTCTTCAACTCAGCACATCAGGGTCGAGAATCTTAATAGCCACCTGTTACAGAAACATACAAGGGAATCA
Source organism: Aegilops tauschii subsp. strangulata (assembly GCF_002575655.3). Lineage (NCBI taxonomy): Eukaryota > Viridiplantae > Streptophyta > Magnoliopsida > Poales > Poaceae > Aegilops > Aegilops tauschii. The sequence goes on along the minus strand of NC_053041.3, from coordinate 645,566,750 downwards.
AATACTACAGCATCGTCATCTCAAAAGCCTCACTTTTCATAGCAAAATAACCTCAGTAAGTCATAGCATGGATCGTTGACCACATTAAAAGATACGAAACAAAATGCTATGGTAATACTATACGGTAAAAGTTTTGATTGCAATGGTAAGCGTTTAGCATAAACCCGTTTTTCCATTGGTTAAAAACTGGATTTCTCATACAGCTGTGTGTCATGTACTCATGAACAAATATGTCTATCCTAGAATCCCCATCATTGAACATGACTGCTAAAGCATCAAACATGACTGCAACCATTTAACTGCAAGCAGCAGATCACATTACTTCTTGTTGATGAAATCTATCACGCTAACCAGAAAACTAGCCAAAAAATGGAACGAAATTGCTAATGAGCCACATCACAGATCAAACAAAAATGTTATCTCTGTTTCAAGAATTTCAGCCCATGAAGTCACATATCATCTATTTGAATATGATATACGAACAGTCCTGACCTGCTACTGTACTACAACCAGTAGTCGTATTGATATTGAAACTATGACTGAACTTTGCGATCGTATCGATCTTACATCTTGGAAATACTATATGGTATCACCAATCAAGGGCTGTCATCATTTAGTAGGCAAAATGCATTATCCCAGAATGACACTTTTTATGGGAAATTATGAATCAGCGAAAAAGGAACAGAACAATTCAAGTATTCAACAAACAATAACCATCTGATCACTCTGTAACATACTCGTACAAAGCATGGAAGACTGAAACACGAACAGTCCTGACCTGCTGGTAGCTTCTTCTTCTTCTGCAGCAGAACAACGTCGTCGCAGTCAACAGGCACCCTTCTTCTACCAATCACCTCCGAAGCCCTCAAAATGTTCTGAGGCAAGAAATCCTGCCCCACCGGCGAAAAGCCATCTAGCTCCAGAATGAGTAACCGCCTGGCGTGGCTCGGAGCAGCGGCCTGGCCGAGATGAGACGCGGAGGAGATCGACGCGGCGCCCTGGCCGAGATGAGACGCGGAGGAGGTCGACGCGGCGCCCTGCCCGAGATGAGACGCGGAGGAGGTCGACGCGGCGCCCTGCCCGAGATGAGGCGCGGAGGAGGTCGACGCGGCGCCCTCGCCGAGAGGTGGCGCCAAGGAGGTCGAGGCCCCCAGGCGGAGAGGAGGGGCCGGACTGGAGATCCCGAGCCCGAGAGCCGGCGCGGAGGAGAAGGAGGCGGCGGCGGACGCCTCAAGGGCCTTCCGCTTCTTTCTTGACGACACGCGGACGGGTTTGGCTTTCCGCTTGGCCTTGTCTCCGCGGGGGCTCGGGTATATCTTGGATACGGCCATGTCGGCGCCGCCGTCGAGCTTGCCTTCGTCCCCGGCAAGGGTGAGCTCCTGCATAATGTACCCCTGCCGGATTTCCTCGCCCTTCGCGCCCAACACGGTGAACGAGAAAGTCTGCCGGGCTCCCTGGATGGCCTCCGAGACTAGCGGCAGCGGGGACCGCTCGGATTTCCACGTGCCCCCGGGGACGGCTCTCTTCTTTCTCGAGTCTGTTGCAGTCTTGGGGCGGACGAGGTTGACGAAGTAGAGGGCAGAGCTCCCATCCGCGGCGGTCGCAGACGGGTATGCCGCAAGAAGCTCTCGCGGATGGTAGTTGTAGATGTCCACGTTGAAGAGGAAGTACGGGGGCAGCATCCATGGGGCGAGACCCCTCACCCGAAGGCGGAGCACCCCGAGGAGCTCAAGGTGGCCCTCGTCCGTCGCCGGCGGCGGCAGGGGCCCTGGAGGCGGCAGCGGCAGGGGGCCTGGAGCGGCGGGCGCCTGACTCTCTTCGTCGCTTCCCTCCATTTTCTTGATCGGGTCGGGTTGGTTTGGTTGCCGTGGGTTTGGGCGGCCCGGCGGAGCGGGTATTTGAAGGGGGGAGGAGGAGGGAGGCGGGCGGTTGCGGTTGCGGTTGCTGTTGCGGGAGGGAAGCAAAGAAATTCAATCTCTGTGTCTAACTGAAGAAGAAATTTCAGACGAGGGACAGAGGAATTGGGTGTCTCAACTTAACTGAAGAAGAAATTTCAGACGAGGGACAGAGGAATTGGGTGACTCAACTTAACTGAAGAAGAAATTTCATACGAGGGGCAGAGGAATTGGGTGTCTCAACTTAACTGAAGAAGAGATTTCAGATCAGGGGCAGAGGAATTGGGTGTCTCAACTTAACTGAAGGAGAGATTTCAGATCATGGACAGAGGAATTGGGTGTCTCAACTAAACTGAACTGAAGGATCAGGGTAAAACCCCCCTGGTTCAGAGTTCAGAGGTTAAGGCAGAGTTCAGAGAAGCACAGGTGTACCGAACTAGAGGCTATATGTTTCAAGCCTTCAATTTAGCAGTGCAGCCGGGCGCCATCCGGGTTGTCGTCGAGACCGATGCAATGCTGCTGGAGCAGGCCATGAATCGCGAAGAACCAGACCTGTCAAGGTATGCGGTGCCTATTGAAGATTTCAAGATGCAGGCAGCACGCCTGTGCTTCTCTAGCTCTGCTATTCGGTCAATGTAGCAGCACACCTGTTAGCAAAACTAGGAATAGGGTGTCCCAACTAAACTGAACTGAAGAATCAGGGTAAACCCCCCTGGTTCAGAGTTCAGAGGTTAAGGCAGAAGTCTGGTTCAAAGTTCAGAAGCTAAGGCAGCGACTGGATGATTTGTCGGACGCCGGCGAGATGAGCTAATCCAGAAATGCTCAAAGGAGTTGGATGAAATATCTGTACGGAGAAGAGAAGATGCTATGGCGTCAACGCTCTCGAGTCACTACTATCAGAGAGGGGGAACAAATCACCATATGTATTTTCAACGAAAAGCAACATGTCGACAAAGGAAAAATAAGATTAGGCAAACTAAAAGATGCAGAGGGGGATTGGGTTCAGGAAAAGAAGAAGATTGCGGAAATGGCAACAGAATTTTTTCAAGAAATTATACGAAACTGATGATACTCTTGAACCAGATGTGTTGCTGAACCTTTTTGATGCAAAAGTCGGGCAGCACACACGGTCTGAATCATGGGCTCCGGAGGCGGTTGCGCACCGCGCCGTCATCGATATGGTTGAATTTAAGGGAATTGTGCGTCCGGAATGAACCAAGTCGCCATGGCATGTAACTAAATGGATGCCGCCGATACCGGGGAGGGGACGCTGAAGCTAAACATCGATGGTGCCTACACTGAAGGTCAGGAGCATGCAGCCTGGGGCGTGCTAGTTCAGGACCATGCAGGTGAAGTGGTCGCATGCAAAGCTGGTCGGACAGCAAATGTGGCCGGTGCGTTTGCTACTGAACAACAGGCTATATGTCTCAAGCCTTCGATTTAGCAGTGCAGCCTGGCGTCATCCGGATTGTCTTTGAGACCGATGCAATGCTGCTGGAGCAGGCCATGCATCGCAAAGAACCAGACCTGTCAAGGTATGTGGCCTGAAAACATCATGATAAGAAGGGGATCTTCTCTCTGAAGTCGGCGGGTGTTGGGATCAGGGAGATCAGGGATAAGAAGGGTTAACTGGGAAACATCTGCTACTCGGTAGGCATACTTGCATAATCGCATTTCCTCTGAAAAGCTCTAAGTGGAAATTCAGCTCCGGTGGGCACCTTTTGCCCCCGTCGACATTCAGAAAAATGGCGGTTTACTGAAGGTTCTTAGCTCAACTGTGCCACCCCCTCGCTTGCTCCGCCAGATTTGTGAAAACAGACGAGCCTAGCTAGTCAGAAGGAGCTAACAGTACCTCGGAGCGCTGCCGTTCTTGGTCCCTCTCCTTCCAGTCCCCTCCGCCTCCTCCCCATGGATGAAGCTGCTGATGCTGCTGCTGCGTGGTGGGCGGCGCTCCCCTGCTTCAGTGCCGAGGTGAATCGATCCTGCAAATCGTCAAATTTGTACTCGAAGATCAAGGGGGAGACAGGGAAGCCAATCTTCAGTGCCGAGGAAAAAGAGCAGCAAACCAGGTGGTCGTCTTGGCTGGAGGCGCAGCTCCCTCGGCCAGCTTCAAGCTTCAGGGCGTGTGGGGGTGGCTCGGTGGCGGGCCGCCACGCCGGCCTGGATCTTCTCCCACCGAGTCGGCGGCCGTGATGAGCGAGGGGGGGGGGGAGCGACGGCGCGGCCGACGGGAGCAGCCGCGCGGAGGTCGTCGTGGGCGAGCTGCGTCGAGGGTGGAGGACACGGAGAGGGAGCAAGGCGGGGGCGGGGCCGGGGGCAGGGGCGGGCAGAGAGACGGCGGCGGTGGAGGCCGGCGGCGAGTCCGCGACGCCGTGTGGGGAGAAGGTGAGATGGGGGGACGCAGCTCGAGTGACTTTGTGGAGTGAAGTCACGCAGCGCCTTAGCCTCAACATCCACCACTCATTCTACATCCAACGCTCGAGATTCACGCAAGGCGAAAAACACCCGGACTTGATAGTTTTCAGCTTGCAAGGATGCACTAGACACCCCGACCTGAATATTTTCACACAGAAAAAAATTGATCACCGGACATAATATGAAACTAAAAACTGAAACGGTTGCAAAATGCAAAAAACTAATCCCATTAGACAAGGGAAAAAACGAGCGACATAAAATTGAAATTTGCAAGCATTTAACATTTAGTGTGTCGTCCGTAGCGTACCGCTGAAATTTTTAAAGAATAAAACATTGAAAGTCTCAAGGGAAGATAAAAGAATGAACAATGTAGCATTGAAAATTTACAAACACTCAACATTCAGTGTATAATTTTTTTATGTGCCATACCACTGAAATTCTAAAAGCATATCATGACCGTTGGATGTGGAATGAGTGGTGGATGTTGGAGGCTAAGACGCTGCGTGACTTCACTTCACAAAGTCACTGAAGTTGCGTCTGAGATGGGGTGGGTGATGTGTCCTTACAAGTTTTTTTGTGTTTCAAGTTTTTTTGTTTAACTGAGAGCATGGCAAAGTCCAAGAGTCTATTTTTTGGCAATTCAAGTCGATATATAATGCGGCCCAATGTTCAATGTACAAAAAGAACCTAATTACAAAATTACATTCAAACATGGATGGAGCCTTTCTTCCCATGGTACCTCTGGCGATGGCTAGGGCGACTAGGGTTTCGAGGGGACTCATCGGCGCTCGCTGATCTCGGCAGGGGGCGCGTGGGATCGACATGGAAGGGATGGCTTGGTCCTCCTCCCATATTGGCACGGAGAACGCTAGCTTGTCCAGCTCGGCGATAGCAAAGTTGGAGGAGGCAATGGGGAAGTTGGACATTACAGAGGAGGAGGCAACTCCCTTATTGATCTTCTACTCAAAAATAAGTTTAAGGGCGCGGATGAATGGAGGAAAGTGATTTTTTTGGGAGAAATCATCACGCGGCCAGCAGAGTTCACAGCAGAATAGGCGAGAGGCCAAGTCATCGAGATCCCAAACGGTGTCAATCCGGAGGCGACGTCCCCTCAGAAGAAGAATCAATGAACAAGCGGAAGGAAGGACCTCGGCAGCTAAAAGTGTATGAAGGGTTGAATTGCCACTTCAGACATGTCCAGAGGGGACAGTGGTGCTAACTTAGAGGGCGTCGACACCCATGTAGCAGACCATGATGGGTCTCAGCTCGATGGGCACGAAGTTGAAAGGGACCCAAAGAAGAAGAAACCAACTCCACCCTCATCAGAAAAGTTGGCAGCGGCTGCGATGCAACCATGCCATCAATAATGAATTGCTTAAGCTAGAATCGTCAAGTGTTTGGGAACTCCGCGGCCGTTCATGAGCTTCACAAGATTGTGAAGCAGGAAGCCCTCACCCTTCTGTTCATCTTGGAGACCAAGATGAGGGCGAAATGTGTGGAGAATTTGAAATCAATTATTAGTTTTTCTGGATGTTTTTCCGTTGATAGCGATGGGCCTAGTGGTGGGATTGGCTTGTTTTGGTCTGGTGTTGTTTCAGTTGAGCTCTAGAATTTCATATATTCCCACATTGATGTTGTAATCAAGTAGGAGGTCGATGGACTCCGAACCTGGTGCTACACAGGGGTTTATGAAGAACCAAGGGGTGAAAATAGACATCATTTATTCATGCTTCTTGCACACTTTATTTTTACTCGAACATGAAGCTTGACTTTGCATGGGTGACTTTAATGAGGCACTGGTGCTAAGGAGCACTTCAATGCAAATTCTAGGTCGGAAGGGCAAATGCGAGCCTTTAGAGAAGCTTTTGACAATTTCTCCCCTAGGGACCTCAGTTGGAAGGGCATTCCCTTCACATGGGATAATAGGCAACAAGGAGATGCTAATGGAAGGGGTAGACCGGATCAAGTTGTACCAAATGTTTCTGTTCGTAGCATTTCTCGAATACTCCCGTCTTAAACAAATCAACTCTGTAGAATCTGATCATTCACTAGTAGAAAAAGGGTCAAATGTTCAGCTCATTAGTGCCGGTTTGAATTTGAGCCGGCACTAATGTGTCCATTAGTGCCGGTTCCAACGGCTAGCCGGGCCGCTCTCATTAGTACCGGTTCTTGCCGAACTTTTAGCATCGGTTCATGCCACGAACCGGTACTAAAGAGAGTGGTGGCAGGATATTGTCAGTCTGGGGCCCCTCCAGCACCTTTAGTACCGGTTCGTGCCTCGAACCGGTACTAAAGGTCGTCCTGTATAAACCCTTCATCCACCCGCACTCTGTTCTTCCCCCTTTCCCCTCTCCCTCTCCTCTGTTCTGCCCTTCTTCCTCTCGAGCTCATCACAAATTTTGCCCAAAATTTGTCAAGATTTGCAGGCCCCCATCCATTCAAATGATCACAAAGGTTAGCAACTTTGTCCTTTCATCTCTCATTGCTAGATTAGCTCTTGCATTGGTTTATATAGTGATTAATTGTGGGTTTTAGTAATTTTGGAGGAATTATATGTGGTAGTATTTGATTTATATGCAATTTGAGGTCAAAATAACACTTAGTTTGCATATGTAGGTGTGGTTTACTTAGTGCCTTCTAAATCACCGTCGTAACCACCGTCGATCGCCCGCACCGTCCCGTCGTCGGCACCACCTTGTGGTGAGCCTATTGTTCTTATCTTTTTTATATAAAAATTCATGTTTGTGTGATTTGGATATATAGTTACTCGTATAATTATCTTACCCGTACGTTGTTTGTTATACATAGTGTCATGGTTTTGATATCTGTCCCCGTCGGCCCTCGTCCGTGTTATGATTCGGATGTGGTATATTCTCTTTTAAAACTATTTGTTGCATTTCGTGTTTATGAAAAATTATGCCCATCAAGTTGACATAGATATTTTTATCTAGGAGGTATGTGAACCGGAAATTCCAACCGAACCTATTGTCGAGAGGTTAAATTTAGTTGAAAGTGAAAACGAGTATTTGAAAGAAAAATTGAAAATAATTGAGGGGGAGAAGATGGAATTGGAGTTGCATGTTGCCAATGTCGTCGATGATCACAAGATCAAGATGGAGAAAATGCGCTTGAAGATTAGAAAGATTAGAAAATATGCCATTGATAGTGAGGCTTGGTATCATTATGCTGTTGGATCAATTGTTACCTTAGTTGCGATCTTGATCGCATTTGTTGTTGCATTTAAATGCTTTAGCTAGAGAGTTATTTGTTTGTTGCATTTAAGTGTTGTATGAACTTAAATTAATTTGGTCTTTTCGGTGTTGTGTAATGAAGATGAGCCGACAATGGATGTACGATGACCGATGCTCTCCCGAGTTCATTAATGGCGTGCAAACTTTTCTGCTTGCGGCTGAGGCAAACAAGCGGGCGGATGGTTTTATGCCTTGTCCATGTGCTGGCTGTAAGAATGATCACAATTACTCTAAGTCAAGAACCATTCACGTCCACCTGTTTGAGTCCGGTTTCATGCCCCACTATAATGTTTGGACCAAGCACGGAGAAAGAGGGGTTATGATGGAAGGCAATGAAGAAGAAGAGGACGACGACAGCTATCCTGGCCATGGGTTCCCTGAATACGATGATACAACAATGGGGGAAGAAGCTGAGCCGGCAATGCGGGAAGAAGCTGAAGAAGAGGCATCAGATGAGCCCGCTGATGATCTAGGTCGGGCCATTGCCGATGCAAAGAGAAACTGCGCAAGTGATTTGGAGAAGAAGAGGTTGCAGCGCATGTTAGAGGATCACAAGAAATTGTTGTACCCGAATTGCGAAGCTGACAAGAAAAAGTTGGGCACCACACTGGAATTGCTGCAATGGAAGGCAGAGAATGGTGTATCTGACAAGGGATTTGGAAAGTTGCTGGTAATGATAAAGAATATGCTTCCAAAGGACAACGAATTGCCCAAGAGTACGTACGAAGCAAAGAAGGATGTCTGCCCTCTAGGGTTAGAGGTGCAGAAGATACATGCATGCCCTAATGACTGCATCCTCTACCGCGGTGAGTACGAGGATTTGAACGCTTGCCCGGTATGCGGTGCATTGCGCTATAAGATCAGCCGCGGTGACCCTGGTGATGTCGAGGGTGAGCGCCCCAGGAAGAAGATTCCTGCCAAGGTGATGTGGTATGCTCCTATAATACCATGGTTGAAACGTTTGTTCCAAAACAAAGAGCATGCCAAGGCGGTGCGATGGCACAGAGAAGACCGTAAGAAAGACGGAAAGTTGAGAGTACCCACTGATGGGTCGCAGTGGAGTAAAATCGTGAGAAAGTACAGGGAGGAGTTTGCAGGCGACGCAAGGAACGTATGGTTTGGTCTAAGCGCAGATGGCATTAATCCTTTTGGGGAGTAGAGCAGCAACCATAGCACCTGGCCTGTGAATCTATGTTTGTATAACCTTCCTCCTTGGTTGTGCATGAAGCGGAAGTTCATTATGATGCCAGTGCTCATCCAAGGCCCTAAGCAACCCGGCAACGACATTGATGTGTACCTAAGGCCATTAGTTGAAGAACTCTTACAGCTGTGGAATGAAACAGGTGTACGTGCGTGGGATGAGCACGGATAGGAAGAATTTGACCTAAAGGCGTTGCTGTTCGTGACCATCAATGATTGGCCTGCTCTCAGTAACCTTCAGGACAGACAAACAAGGGATACCGCACATGCACGCACTGGTTGGATGATACCGACAGTATATATTTGGATAATTGTAGGAAGAATGTGTACCTGGGGCATCTTCAACTTCTTCTGAGCAGGCATCCCGTAAGAAAGAAAGGCAAGCATTTCAAAGGTGAGGCGGATCACTGGACGAAGCCTCGCCACCGTACTGGTGCTGATGTACATGATATGGTCAAGGATTTGAAGGTAGTCTTTGGAAAGGGTCCTGGCGGACAACCTGTTCCGAATGACGCTGACGGACACGCACCCATGTGGAAGAAGAAATCTATATTTTGGGACCTGCCCTATTGGAAAGACCTAGAGGTCCGCTCCGCAATCGACGTGATGCACGTGACGAAGAATCTTTGCGTGACCCTGCTTGGCTTCTTGGGCGTGTATGGGAAGACAAAAGATACACCCGAGGCACGGGAGGACAAGCAACGTATGCACGGAAAAGACGGCATACATCAAGGTCATGCCAGCTACGCTCTTACCAAAGAAGAGAAGGAAATCTTCTTTGAATGCCTGCTCAGTATTAAGGTACCGTCTGGCTTCTCGTCGAATATAAAGGGAATAATAAATATGGCAGAGAAAAAGTTCCAGAACCTAAAGTCTCATGACTGCCACGTGATTATGACGCAACTGCTTCCGGTTGCATTGAGGGGGCTTCTACCGGAAAATGTTCGATTAGCCATTGTGAAGCTATGTGCATTCCTCAATGCAATCTCTCAGAAGGTAATCGATCCAGAAATCATACCAAGGTTAGAGAATGATTTGGTGCAATGTCTTGTCAGTTTCGAGTTGGTGTTCCCACCATCCTTCTTCAACATCATGACGCACGTCCTAGTTCGCCTATGCGAAGAGATTAACGTTTTGGGTCCTGTATTTCTACACAATATGTTCCCCTTTGAGAGGTTCATGGGAGTCTTAAAGAAATATGTTCATAACTGTGCTAGGCCAGAAGGAAGCATCTCCAAGGGCCATGAAAATGAGGAGGTCATTGAGTTTTGTATTGACTTTATTCCTGACCTTAAGCCGATTGGTGTTCCTGAATCGCGGCATAAGGGCAGACTGGATGGAAAAGGCACGCTAGGACGGAATCAAATAATATGTATGGGAGGACATTCTCTCACTGAAGCACACTACACAGTTGTACAGAATTCCACCTTGGTGGCTCCGTATATGGACGAACACAAGAATTTTCTACGCTCCAAACACCCGGAGCGGTCTGATGACTGGATTACACGTGAACAAACGGGGACTTTCGCCGGCTGGTTGCAGACACGTGCCATGCATGACGCCTCTATTGAAGATGACCTGTACTTGCTATCCTAGTTACCATCTTTGAATATAATGACTTTCAAAGGGTACGAGATAAATGGGAATACATTTTACACGATCGCCCAAGATAAGAAGAGCACCAACCAAAACAGTGGTGTCCGCTTTGATGCAGCAACCAAGACGGGAAAGGAAACATATTATGGTTACATAGAGGACATATGGGAACTTGACTATGGACGTGGTTTGAAGGTCCCTTTGTTTCGGTGCAAATGGGTCAATATGACACGAGGCGGGGTAACGGAAGACCCGCAGTACGGAACAACAGTGGATCTCAACAATCTTGCGTATGCAGACGAACCATTCGTCCTAGCCAATGATGTGGCACATGTTTTCTATGTGAAGGACATGTCTACCAAGCCGAGAAAAAGAAAAGATAAGAAAGCGAATGCATCATATGATGAGCCAAAGCGCCACATAGTTCTTTCTGGGAAAAGAAACATCGTGGGAGTGGATGACAAGACAGACATGTCAGAAGATTATGAATATCAAATTGCTTCATTCACAGTGAATATTGACCCGAGCATCCTGTTAAATGATGAAGATTGTCCATGGTTACGGCGCAAAGGGACACACGCGAAGAAAAAGTTTCACACCCAAAGATCTGGGATGTGGTCGGCTTCACTATCACCACTTTCTTCTGTAATAGTTAGGGTACTTATGTGTTTTGGCATTGAAACGCGAAGAAATTTTATGTGCAAACAAATTCTTTCATGCATTTACTGATTTTTCAGCTAAATGACCCTGAAATTGAAAAACACTTCAAATGAACTCCGAAAAGGTTGAAAGTTGGCATGGTATCATAATTTCACCCACATAGCATGTGCAAAAAAGTAGAGAGGGTTACAGCAAAAACTGGATGCACTTCGTGTACAAAATGGACAAACTCTTTCGAAGTATCAGGGTTTCGGACGAAAACTCATCTGTTACAAAGGCATTTCATATTTAAATAACCTAAGCATTACCAAGTTGAATATAATGATAAAACACACTAATATTAAACTAAAAAAGAATCACTGGAAAATCTATTTTTAAAGTTAAGTTATTCAGAAACTAGTGATTAACACAAATTTCAAATAATTCAAAATTTAAACTATTCAAATTTGAAAACTACCGGCACTAACCGAAAGTTTGTAATTTTTTGTACCTAAAGAAAAAATATTCACAACGAAACTCTAAATACAGCAAAAAACAACTCAGAAATAAATAAAAGAAAATAAACAAAGCAAAAAAGAAAAAAGCCCGCCTACTGGGCCACAGCGGCCTGCATACGACTAGAAACCCAACATGTTGTTGGGCCAGGATGCAGGCCCGCAAGGCCCAGTAGGCCCATTGGGCAGCACAACGCAGGTAGGCCCAGAAGGCCTGCTTTGGAGAGGAGCTCGAAGGAGCAGCCGCGGCTGGGTTTATAAACCAGTGCGGCTGCCCTTCGCTAGGCGAGGTGGGAATAAACTTTGTGCCCCTCGCCTGGCAGCGCACCCCCTTTAGTACCGGGTTGTGTATCTAACCGGTACTAAGGGGGGGGGTCTTTAGTACCGGTTGGAGCCACCACCCGGTACTGAAGGGGGTGCGCTTCCCGCCGCTTGGCCTGGCCAAAACAGGCCTTTAGTACCGGTTGGTGGCTCCAACCGGTACTAAAGGTCAATCCTATATAAGAAACACTTTGAAAAAATTCATTTTTTCATCTCCCACTTCTCTCTACCGCCGCCCCGCCGTCCCGCGCCATCCCCATCGTCGCCGTCCCCGTCGCGCCGCCGCCCCGTCCCGCGCCGTACGTCGCCGTCCCGTCGCCTCGCCGTCGCCGTCGCCTGGACCTCGCCGTCGCCGTCGCCTCGACCTTGCCCGCGCGCGCTGTGAGCCCCTCCCTGGCCCCGATCTCCTCCCTCCACCGCGCACCGCCGCCGGCGCCGGCCGCGCGCACACACACACACTACACGCACGCACACACACACAATTTTTCTGTTTTTAGTTTTTAGTTTTTAGTTTTTAGTTTTTTCTGTTTTTCTGTTTTTCATACAAAGTTTTAGATGAAATAATTAATTAGATTAGATTAATGTCAAATAGTATATAGAAATGTTAGTTATAATATAATGTCAAAGGTTTTTTCTGTTTTTATACAAATGTTATAAATTTTAGTATATAGAAATGTTAGAAATTTTAGAAATGTTAGTTTTAGTTAGATGAATTAGATTAATTTCAAATTTTTAGACCATGATCGATGTTTTTTAGTTTCTTATAATTTTTGTTATAGAAATTTAGAATTTGTATATAAGATATCACAATCCAATAATTAAAAAAAAGGTTACATTTGCATATAGTTTTTGTTTTCGACGATGCCCGGCCCGCATCCTCACCGTCGACCCGTTCGCGACGAGACCCATGTCCGGGACTAGGCTCCGCCGGGCTGGCACTAGGAGGTGCTACCTTCAGGGGCGCGTTGCTTGGTGAGGAACCCGGCCCCGGGTCCCGTCGTCGACCCTGATCTCCTTTGGTGGCATTCGCGTGGGCCACATTTGGTGCAGAGGGAGCCGGCCCCGCCGGAGGTGGTGCGTCGCCGTGTCAGGGAGGAGGACGAGCATGTCTGTCGCTACATGGCTGCTATGGATGCCAGGTTCTCCAATACCTGGCAGGTTCTTTGGGCAGATGACTGGAGATATGATCCTGTGATGGTTCCTTCTCTTTGGGTGTCCACCGCCCGCGCCTCAGGAACCGCGAGTGGCCTAGATTCTTCTGTAGTATTCGATCTTTATTAGCTAGCTAGCTAGTGATGTATTCGATATATAATATTCAAGACAATGTATTCGAGATTATATATATTATTAGAGACGATGTATTCGAGATTATATATTATTCGAGACGATGTATTCGAGATTATATATTATTCGAGACGATGCATATTATGTACTATGATTCAGTTTTTCCTTATTGATTGCATCCATGCATTGTAATTTGAATACTAAATTGTTTTATATTTCTTATGAATTAGTTAAATAAAAGCTATGGCGGACAATACCGGCAGAGAGGAGAAGAGACCCTGTTCAAGATCATACGCAGCCCTCGCGGGCCAGATGATCAGAATGAAGACTATGACGGCTCCGAATATCTGAACAATACCGGGGAGGGTGATGATATGATATTCGATCGCGACGACCGAATTGATGAAGTCATGAACTATGATTATGATTATGACGCCGACAATGTTGATCTTGAAATAACAGAGACCGGCGAGGTATATTTATATAAGCATGCATTTGGTGATCATCACATGTTTTTTTATTTGAAGATATATTAACAAATCAATCTTTCTTCTTTCAGCACTCCGGATCGAGCAAATCTGCTTCTACAGGCAGCAGGACAAAGCGAGGCCCGGGCAAAAAGTTGAAGGAAGGTGTAAAGTACAACATCGATACTATCAAAGCTAATGGTGAACCAAGCACGCCTAAGAACATTGCGAACAAGTTCATTCGTCAATGCGGAGTTCTTGTGAGGGACCAACTCCCGATCTCCATTCAAGAATGGAAAGAGCCAACAAAGAAACGTCCAGATCTTACTTGGGTCGACGACAGAGCAAAAAAACGCTTTGGGAATTTCACTGATGCAGATGTGCAGAAAGTTAAGGACGCTGCTCTTAGGAAGATGGCAATTGCATTCAGCACCCACAAGAAAACTGTATGGGCCAACTACGTCGAAGGAGAAAAGAAGACTCCAGAATTCAAGGGAACACTGGAGAAGCAAAGAGAACACTGGCCCGCTTTCGTGAAATTCAAGGAATCAGAATTATCTAAGGAACGGTCGAGAAAAAAAGGACAATGCCGCAAAAAAGAATCAGTTCCATTGGCTGGGGCCAGGTGGCTACGCGGTGGCAATGCCTAAGTGGGGTAAGTCTGAGCAAGAGATGGTGGATGCAGAGGTCACTCGAGTTACTAGGAGCTGGCCCCCTGATACGTCTCCAACGTATCTATAATTTATGACGTATTCATGCTATTATATTATCCATCTTGGATGTTTTATGGGCTTTACTATGCACTTTTATATTATTTTTGGGACTAACCTATTGACCCAGAGCCCAGTGCCAGTTCATGTTTTTCCCTTGTTTCAGTGTTTCGAAGAAAAGGAATATCAAACGGAGTCGAAATGGAATGAAACCTTCTGCAGAAGTTAATTTTGGAAGGAAAGCAAACCGGGAGACTTGGAGTGCACGTCAAGAAAGCAACGAGGGAGGCACGAGGCAGGGGGGCGCGCCCACCCCCCTGGGCGCGCCCTCCACCCTCGTGGGTCCCTGTGGTTCCCCTAATGTACTTCTTCCTCCTATATATACCAATATACCATAAAAACTTCAGGGGACAGAATAGATCGGGAGTTCCGCCGCCGCAAGCCTCTGTAGCCACCAAAAACCAATCGGGACCCTGTTCCGGCACCCTGCCGGAGGGGGGATCCCTCACTGGTGTCCATCTTCATCATCTCGGCGCTCTCCGTGACGAGGAGGGAGTAGTTCACCCTCGGGGCTGAGGGTATGTACCAGTAGCTATGTGTTTGATCTCTCTCTCTCTCTCCCTCTCTCTCTCTCGTGTTCTTGAGGTGATACGATCTTGATGTATCGCGAGCTTTGCTATTATAGTTGGATCTTATGATGTTTCTCCCCCTCTACTCTCTTGTAATGGATTGAGTTTTCCCTTTGAAGTTATCTTATCGGATTGAGTCTTTAAGGATTTGAGAACACTTGATGTATGTCTTGTGTGGGATACCCGTGGTGACAATGGGGTATTCTATTGATCCACTTGATGTATGTTTTGGTGATCAACTTGCGGGTTCCGCCCATGAACCTATGGATAGGGGTTGGCACACGTTTTCGTCTTGACTCTCCGGTAGAAACTTTGGGGCACTCTTTGAAGTTCTTTGTGTTGGTTTGAATAGATGAATCTGAGATTGTGTGATGCATATCGTATAATCATACCCATGGATACTTGAGGTGACATTGGAGTATCTAGGTGACATTAGGGTTTTGGTTGATTTGTGTCTTAAGGTGTTATTCTAGTACGAACTCTATGATAGATCGAACGGAAAGAATAGCTTCGTGTTATTTTACTATGGACTCTTGAATAGATCGATCCGAAAGAATAACTTTGAGGTGGTTTCGTACCCTACAATAATCTCTTCGTTTGTTCTCCGCTATTAGTGACTTTGGAGTGACTCTTTGTTGCATGTTGAGGGATAGTTATATGATCCAATTATGTTATTATTGTTGAGAGAACTTGCACTAGTGAAAGTATGAACCCTAGGCCTTGTTTCAACGCATTGCAATACCGTTTACGCTCACTTTTATCATTAGTTACCTTGCTGTTTTTATATTTTCAGTTTACAAAAACCTATATCTACCATCCATATTGCACTTGTATCACCATCTCTTCGCCGAACTAGTGCACCTATACAATTTACCATTGTATTGGGTGTGTTGGGGACACAAGAGACTCTTTGTTATTTGGTTGCTGGATTGTTTGAGAGAGACCATCTTCATCCTACGCCTCCCACGGATTGATAAACCTTAGGTCATCCACTTGAGGGAAATTTGCTACTGTCCTACAAACCTCTGCACTTGGAGGCCCAACAACGTCTACAAGAAGAAGGTTGTGTAGTAGACATCAAGCAGTTTCTAGCGCCATTGCCGGGGAGGTGTGTGCTTGAAGGTATATCTTTAGATCTTGCATTCAAATCTTTTTGTTTCTTGTTTTATCACTAGTTTAGTCTATAAAAGAAAACTACAAAAAATGGAATTGAGTTTGTCTCATACGCTTCATCTTTTTAATATCTTTCGTGAAAATGATGGAAAGGAAAATTGTGCTCAAGTGCTAGAAGAAGAATGCATTAGAATGTTTGGCACTAAATATTTATATGATGAGCATGATTGCAATGTTGTTAGTATTGATTCCTTAAATATCCATGATGCTAATGATATGCAAAGCCACAAGCTTGGGGAAGCTATGTTTGATGAAGATGATATTTTTTGTCCCCCAAGCTTTGATGAGCAAATTTACTATGATGAAAACATGCCTCCTATCTATGATGATTATTGTGATGACACATATGCTATAAATAATAATTATAACCATGAAACTTGTCATCTTGATCTTAATTTTCAATCACATGATAGTTGTTTTGTTGAGTTTACTCCCACTGTTCCGAATGAGAAGAAATTTGCTTATGTGGAGAGTAATAAAAATTATATGCATGTAGATCATGAAAAGAATGCTTTAGGTGCTGGTTATATTGTTGAATTAATTCATGATGCTACTGAAAGTTATTATGAGGGAGGAATGTATGCTTGTAGGAATTGCAATAATATCAAGTTTCCTCTCTATGTGCTTAAAATCTTGAAGTTATGTTTGTTTTACCTTCCTATGCAAGTTGATTCTTGTTCCCATAAGTTGGTTGCTCACAAAATCCCTAGGCATAGGAAGTGGGTTAGACTTAAATGTTCTAGTCATATTCTTCGTGATGCTCTCTTTATGTTTCAATTCTTATCTTTTATGTGAGCATCATTGAAATCATCATGTCTAGCTAGGGGCGTTAAACGTTAGCGCTTGTTGGGAGGCAACCCAATTTTATTTTAGTTTCTTGCCTTTTGGTTCTGTTTAGTAATAAATAATCCATCTAGCTTCTGTTTAGATGTGGTTTTATGTTTTAATTAGTGTTTGTGCCAAGTAGAACCTTTGGGAAGACTTGGGTGAAGTCTTTATGATCTTGCTGTAAAAAACAGAAATTTTAGCGCTCACGAGATTAGCTTCAGCTTTTTACTGGAGAGTGATATTTAGTTGATTATTTTTGCAGATGATTACTAGACAAATTCCTCAGGTCCACCAATTTATTCTAGAATTTTTGGAGTTCCAGAAGTTTGCGTTAGTTACAGATTACTACAGACTGTTCTGTTTTTGACAGATTCTGTTTTCTATGTGTTGTTTGCTTATTTTGATGAATCTATGAGTAGTATCAGAGTTTATAAACCATAGAGAAGTTGGAATACAGTAGATTTAAAACCAATACAAATAAAGAATGAGTTCATTACAGTACCTTGAAGTGGTGTTTTGTTTTCTTTCGCTAACGGAGCTCACGAGATTTTCTGTTAAGTTTTGTGTTGTGAAGTTTTCAAGTTTTGGGTAAAGATTCGATGGACTATGGAATAAGGAGTGGCAAGAGCCTAAGCTTGGGGATGCCCAAGGCACCCCAAGGTAATATTCAAGGATGACCAAGAGCCTAAGCTTGGGGATGCCCCGGATGGCATCCCCTCTTTCGTCTTCGTTCATCGGTAACTTTACTTGGAGCTATATTTTTATTCACCACATGATATGTGTTTTGCTTGGAGCGTCATTTTATTTTCTTTAGCTTTGCTTGCTGTTTGAATAAAATACCAAGATCTGAAATTCTTAAATGGGAGAGAGTCTTCACATAGCTACATAATTGTTTAACTACTCATGGATCTTCACTCATATCTTTTGGAGTAGTTTGTCATTTACTCGTGTGCTTCACTTATATCCTATGAGTAAATGGTTGAATGATTTGAATGTCATAAATCTGAAATTATATATGTTTCATATGCCTTTCCCATGGGGAGTAATGCCTTCACATATAAGAAGTAGAGGTGGTAAATTTATTGAAGGTTAGCAAACATTGTATTGGTCACTTGAACAATTCATGAAAGAATATTGAAGGAAGAGAGATGTCACATATAAATATACTATCTTGGACATCTTCTATGATTGTGAGCCTCATTAATTATTTTCAAACCTGAGCAAATTAGTTGAAGTTGGACAAGGAAGACAACATAATGAGTTATGCTTGGGTATATTTGTATAGAAGTTATATTGTTATGGATCCTCTAACATGTGGTGCTTGCTATTTAGAATCCTTTGCTAGCCAAAATATCTGTACTAAGCGGGAATACTGCTTGTGCATCCAAATTCCTTGAACCAAGTTTACTCCATGAGTGTCCACCATATCTACCTATATGCGGTATTTACCTGCCGTTCCAAGTAAATTTGCATGTGCCAAACTC
Organism: Aegilops tauschii subsp. strangulata; assembly: GCF_002575655.3. Classification (NCBI taxonomy): domain Eukaryota; kingdom Viridiplantae; phylum Streptophyta; class Magnoliopsida; order Poales; family Poaceae; genus Aegilops; species Aegilops tauschii. Next base: position 645,548,343 of record NC_053041.3, on the reverse strand, counting down.
TAAACCTTCAAATAATAATATGTTTTGTATGCCCGAATCGCTCATGTAGCGACTACAGGTTAGCAGTATCTTCCATGCTAGGTGGGTTATTCTCACGACGAGTGGACTCCACTCATCATTCACGAGAAAATGGCTGGTAACTGGGATGCCCAGTCCCATGATCAAAAGATCAAAATCAAATCAAAAATAATTGCAAACAAAACTCCCCCAGGTTTGATGTTAGTTGGAGGCACCCGTTGTTTCGGGCAAGCCATGGATTGATGATTGTTGGTGGAGGGGGAGTAAAAATCTTTACCTTTCTGTTTGGGAACCGCCTATAATGTATGTAGTATGGAAGATATTGGGAACTCTTGGTCTTTATGTTGACAATGAAAGCATACCTCTCAAAATTATTTTCATCTCTGTTTTTGCTTCGAGCTCTGGCACCTCTGCAAATCCCTGCTTCCCTCTGCGAAGGGCCTATCTTTTACTTTTATGCAAGAGTCAGTAGTATTCCTTCTCATTCCAACCTACTCTTTAGTTGGCAAGCATCATATGATGGAAAGATCTAAGCATATATGGCCATTCAAATATATTTGATCATGAATTATTACTGTTGACATTACCCTTGAGGTAAAAGGTTGGGAGGCGAAATATTAAGCCCCTATCTTTCTCTGTGTTCGATGAATACTATTTGTTAAAAATATGCTTTGAGTGGTAGCAATCATGGAAGACTAAATGATAGTTGAGTATGTGGAGTTTGCTAAATCAAAGCTCTGACATAGACTCTTCTTGAAAATAAGATGAATTATAATTGTTTGATGACTAATAACATAGTTTGTTAGTTTTCAAGAAAGTTTCTGATCTATGCTTTAACATGTGAATAGTTTGTTACTTGACCATGAAAGGTTCTATGAGTTGAGCTACTGTTATGACATATAATGATGCTAGAAAAGGTGATTGAAATTATCATTGATCAAACTTATGCACCTGCTAGCATTCACACTTCATAAATTATTTCTTTTATCATTTACCTACTCGAGGACGAGCAGGAATTAAGCTTGGGGATGCTGATACGTCTCCAACGTATCTATAATTTATGAAGTATTCATGCTATTATATTATCCATCTTGGATGTTTTATGGGCTTTACTATGCACTTTTATATTATTTTTGGGACTAACCTATTGACCCAGAGCCCAGTGCCAGTTCCTGTTTTTTCCCTTGTTTCAGTGTTTCGAAGAAAAGAAATATCAAACGGAGTCGAAACGGAATGAAACCTTCTGGAGAAGTTATTTTTGGAAGGAAAGCAACCCGGGAGACTTGGAGTGCACGCCAGGAAAGCAACGAGGGAGGCACGAGGCAGGGGGCGCGCCCTCCACCCTCGTGGGCCCCTCGTGGCTCCCCTGACGTACTTCTTCCTCCTATATATACCAATATACCCTAAAAACTTCGCGGGACAGAATAGATCGGGAGTTCCGCCACCGCAAGCCTCTATAGCCACCAAAAACCAATTGGGACCCTGTTCCGGCACCCTGCCAGAGGGGGGATCCCTCACCGGTGTCCATCTTCATCATCCAGACGCTCTCCATGATGAGGAGGGAGTAGTTCACCCTCAGGGCTGAGGGTATGTACCAGTAGCTATGTGTATGATCTCTATCTCTCTCTCGTGTTCTTGAGGTGATACGATCTTGATGTATCGCGAGCTTTGCTATTATAGTTGGATCTTATGATGTTTCTACCCCTCTACTCTCTTGTAATGGATTGAGTTTTCCCTTTGAAGTTATCTGATCGGATTGAGTCTTTAAGGATTTGAGAACATTTGATGTATGTCTTGCGTGGGATACCCGTGGTGACAATGGGGTATTCTATTGATCCACTTGATGTATGTTTTGGTGATCAACTTGCGGGTTCCGCCCATGAACCTATGCATAGGGGTTGGCACACGTTTTCGTCTTGACTCTCCGGTAGAAACTTTGGGGCACTCTTTGAAGTTCTTTGTGTTGGTTTGAATAGATGAATCTGAGATTGTGTGATGCATATCGTATAATCATACCCACGGATACTTGAGGTGACATTGGAGTATCTAGGTGACATTAGGGTTTTGGTTGATTTGTGTCTTAAGGTGTTATTCCAGTACGAACTCTATGATAGATCGAACGGAAAGAATAGCTTCGTGTTATTTTACTACGGACTCTTGAATAGATCGATCCGAAAGAATAACTTTGAGGTGGTTTTGTACCCTACAATAATCTCTTCGTTTGTTCTCCGCTATTAGTGACTTTGGAGGGACTCTTTGTTGCATGTTGAGGGATAGTTATATGATCCAATTATGTTATTATTGTTGAGAGAACTTGCACTAGTGAAAGTATGAACCCTAGGCCTTGTTTCAACGCATTGCAATACCGTTTACGCTCACTTTTATCATTAGTTACCTTGCTGTTTTTATATTTTCAGTTTACAAAAACCTATATCTACCATCCATATTGCACTTGTATCACCATCTCTTCGCCGAACTAGTGCACCTATACAATTTACCATTGTATTGGGTGTGTTGGGGACACAAGAGACTCTTTGTTATTTGGTTGCAGGGTTGTTTGAGAGAGACCATCTTCATCCTACGCCTCCCACAGATTGATAAACCTTAGGTCATCCACTTGAGGGAATTTTGCTACTGTCCTACAAACCTCTGCACTTGGAGGCCCAACAATGTCTACAAGAAGAAGGTTGTGTAGTAGACATCACCCCCAGGTGCAGAACTTGGTTCTATGCGCATGGGGGGGCGTTGGACGGGAAGACAGGCCTGGTTTCGAAGAAGGCAAGTCTAAAAGGAGCCGAAGATAAGTTACTTCAAGCAATAGAAGATGCTCGAAAGGGGGTGTTCATGCCCAGCAGAGAGAACGACGAGCTTACGCGTGCCTTGGGAAATCCTAAACACCCGGGAAGAACACGAGGCAAGGGCATTGTTCCGTGGTATGAGGGCTTTTCGGACTGGAACACCGACTACAGAAGCCGTGCAAGAAGGAAGATGGAGGAGAGGAAGAGGAAGCTGGAGGAGGAGCAGAGGAAGCAGGAAGCAGAACGCTTTCAAGGCCTAGAATCAGCGCATGCGGACTTGGCACTCAAATTCCAGCGGCAACAGCAGCAGATCGACTCACTTAGCCAGGAAAGGGGGTCTCAGCAGCGGCAGCAGCTAGTGGATGATCCAGCATTGGATAGCACCGTCCCATCCATGCCGAGAAGCAGCGTTGGTTCCGCCCCGGGCGACGCACTACTGGATAGATACCCTGTGGATGACATCATGGAGAGCACTAACTGTGAGCTACACTTCAAAATGAAGAACATATCCATGAAGGTGGCGGACACCATTGCTTATACAAATCCCCCCGATGCAACCTTCCATTGCAACCCGATTCCAGCCGGCTATGCTCGTGTCTTGGTTGATGAGGTGGTGGACCAATATTCGGGGCTAGAGCTTGACATTCCTGGAGGTGACGAGGAGCACACACTGGGAGAGGCCATACATCGTATCATCCTATGGAGAAAGGATTGCATCATCTTTCGAAGGCCACCGATACCGCGTCAGCCGACTCCTCCTCGAAGTCCGCCACCGCGTCAGCAGACTCCCGCTCCTCCAAGTCCACCAACGCGTCAGGCCACTCCTCCTCCTCCAAGTCCGGCATAGCGTTAGGCCACTCCTCTTGCTTCAAGTCCGGCACAGCGTCAGCAGAATCCTCCTGCTTCAAGTCTGTCATAGCGTCAGACCACTCCTCCTGCTTCAAGTCCGACACCGCGTCAGGTCACTCCTCCTGCTTCAAGTCCGGCACAGCGTCAGGCCACTCCTCCTGCTCCAACTCAGCCACGTCAGCCGTCTCCGCCGCCTCAGCAATCAGGGAAGAGAGCAGCCGCAGCTATGGTGCGTAGCGGTATGAGTCGAGGTAGTACAGGAGGTACAGGCGGAGGCAAGCAATATAAATATGGTCCAAGCCTCACTCCTCTTCCTCAGAGGCCTTACGACATGACCGAGGAGCAAAACACAGCCATAGTGAAGGCCCAAGTGGACGCCCATTTTGGACCGAAACCGCCACCGCCGCCAAAGGAGAAAGTGCCTGAGAAAGTCGTTGACCACTTTATTCGTATGTCTAGACCACCAGCTCCCAAGCCTGTTGACTCAGTCTATGAACGCCAAATCAGGAAGGCACATCGAGCACGAGTACAGAAGGAGTTGAGCTCGAGCTCGAGCCAAGCAGTTGGCAAAAAATGCGGGAAAACCGTTCCCCAGTTGGGAGAACAGGTGGCGCAATCGATCCCCCCGCTTGTTGTGCCAACAACACATAAGAGTACCGGCGCCCTATATATATGTGGGCAAACCGTTAACGTTCCCCAGCTGGGCAATTTGGTAATAACCGAGGAGCATATAATGCAGGCTGAAATGCTCAATATCACTGTTGGACAACTCCTCGAGATCGAGCCCATGTCTCCCCTTAGAGAGGAGGAAATAAAATGGAAATATGTCTGCGGCGAACCTTTGGTCGAGCCCGAGGAGGTCAAGAACCTCCCAACGAGAATGTATGAATTGCATGATTGGTACATGAAAATTACCAAGAGTTCCAATCGAGAGTCCCTCATGGTGTAAGTCAAGGAAGAGCATTACTTCCATAAGAAAGCTCTGTCCGTTGAGTATTCAGAACTATTTCAGTTATTCAATCAAGATGCACTCGACAAATCTATCGTCAGTTGCTATTGTCTGTAAGTGATTTCTTTCTGTAATTTAAGTCTCAAGCTAGCTGTAGTGCTCATTGATCGATCATTACCTGTAATTATCCTCACCATATATATTCTTTTCTATGGTATTAAGCAGGATGAAGATGTATGAAATGAAAAAAGCTGGACGCTATGGCATTGGGTTCGTTGACCCAAATACCATTAATGAACACACATGGAAATTGGAATGGTGTAAAGCAGATGTAGAGGAAAACATGCTAGAGTTCTTGAAGCGCCTCAATACCAATGCAGATATACTACTTCCTTACAACTTCCAGTGAGTCACACTGTCTTGTACTACAAATTCTGTTTTTGTTACTAGCTAGATGTTAATAAGTGTATAGGGTTTAGGGTTAGTTGATGAGTGTTATGCACATGCCCGCTTAATTTATACATGCAAACGTGCGCATGCAGGTACCACTGGATCTTGTTAGACATTCAAGTTGAAGAAGGAAAAGTTGAAGTACTAGACTCACTGCTTAAAAAACCTAAAGAGTACTCAATCGTGAAGGGGATAGTCAACAGGCAATTTCAATCATTATATATATATGTGTCCTGATATCAACTAATTAATAACTCCTTTATTCATTTTCTTTGCCGGCGGGCCGGCAGGGCTTGGCAAAAGTTCATCAAAGACGTTCCTGGCCCGTTCAGAGAAAATCTGTATTGGTATCGACCCACAGTAATTAATTAAGTAGTACTAGCTAGCTAGCTACCATGCAATCTCTTTAATTCTAGTTTCAATACCATTAATTATCATGCTTGATTAATTATTATCTGATTGAACTCTATTCTCGTACAGGCCATGAAGCAGGAGCCGAGGAATGATTTATGTGCATACTACGTTTGCGAGAACATTCACATGATGACGTCCGAAAGGAGCACATCTGATAGACAGCTATGGGTACGTTTGCCAGAACACTATACACAATTTTTACATCATTATCGATATCTAGTCACACAACTAATACATGCATATTGATCTCTTTCTTAATAGTTCAATGAGGTGTGGGAGAAGCTCCTACCAATGGATCGCGTATGAGCAATTGCAGAGGAAATAGCGGGATTTTTGCTCGACCAGGTCATAGATCCCAGAGGAGAATTCCATTACCCGCTACCGCAGTAATGCCTCCATGTAGGAGAAATTGTATATACCAAATTGTATATATATATACGTACATGTGTATGTGTGAATGGTGGTGCGAGACATTCAATGATATATATATATATATATATATATGATCGGTTCTATGAGAAATTCTATTTATATATATATGCATAACGTGTACAATATGTAGTATCGTAAAATACCAGCAAACGAAAAAGAATTAAATGAAAAACAGAAAATTAAAGGAAAAAGAAATCATGAATCCAAAACCCCCCAAACATTTTAGTACCGGTTGGTGTTACCAACCGGTACTAAAGGGCTCCCCGCCCCCGGCGCTGGCTCGTGCCACGTGGTGGTCCTTTAGCGGCGGTTCGTGCAGAACCGGTACTAAAGGGGGGGACCTTTAGTCCCCACCATTTAGTGCCGGTTACAGAACCGGCACTAAAGGCCCTTACGAACCGATGCTATAGGTCGGTTCTGCACTAGTGATTGCTATATTTTGGCAGAGCTAAAAACAACTAGTGAACGTAAGACCCAACCCAACTTGTTCTTTCCGATATTAAAATGTCTAGCAGTCCCATGCGTAATATGATAATTTTGTACGAAGTATTTGGCATGTAGGTGCTGGTCAAAAAGCCTTGCAAGGCATTGTCGAGGCCTTGTTGTCAGATCAAGAGAGGTTGGGCTCTTGGGGGGGGGGGGGGGCAGGCAGGTTTGATGACCTCTCTAAGAAGTAAAAAAACTACAGGTAAGACTCGAACTATTGGGAGTTGCCTCGGTGAGACGTGGACCATTGAAAGAACAAACTGTTGTTGCATCACATATGCATGAAGCACTTGTTGGAAATATACCCTAGAGGCAATAATAAAATGATTATTATCATATTTCCCGTTCATGATAAATGTTTATTATTCATGCTAGAATTGCATTGACCGGAAACTTAAATACATGTGTGAATACATAAACTACACTGTGTCCCTAGTAAGCCTCTACTAGACTAGCTTGTTGATCAAAGATGGTCAAGTTTTTCTAACCATAGACATGAGTTGTCATTTGATAACGGGATCACATCATTAGGAGAATGATGTGATGGACATACCCAACCGTAAGCTTAGCATCATATCGTTTAGTTATTTGCTATAACTTTCTTCATGTCAAGTATTTGTTCCTTCGACCATTAGACCATGCTACTCCCGGATACCGGAGGAATGCCTTGTGTGCTATCAAATGTCACTTCGTAACTGGGTGATCATAAAGGTGCTCTACAGGTTTCTTCGAAGGTTTTGGTTGGGTTGCATGGATCGAGACTGGGATTTGTCACTCTGTATGATAGAGAGATATCTCTGAGCCCTCTTGGTAATAAAACATCATAAGAAGCATCATGTGACTAATGAGTTTGGTCTCTGAGATCTTGTATTACGGACCGAGTATAGAGACGTGCCGGTAATGAGATCGAACTAGGTATGGAGATACCGACGGTCGAATCTCGGGCAAGTAACATATCGCCGGATAAAGGGAATTGCATATGACATTGACTGAATCCTTGACATCGTGGTTCAAACGATAAAGATATTCATTGAATATGTAGGAATAAATATGGGAATCCAAGTCCCGCTATTGGTTATTGACCGTAGAGGAGTCTCGGTCATGTCTGCATGATTCTCGAACCCATAGAGGTCGCACGCTTAACGTTCGGTAGCGTTAGGGTAGTATTGAGATATTAATAGTGGAAAGTCTGAAGGTTGTTCGGAGTCCCGGATGGGATCCGGGACATCACGAGGAGCTCCAGAATGGTCCAGAGTTAAAGATTTATATATGGAAAGTTGTTGTCGCGGTTCCGGGAAAAAGTCTGGTTTTTCCGGTATTGTACCAGGAAGCCACCGGAAGGTTCCAGATGGTTCTGGAAGTCCTCGGAGGGTTCCAACACATCCCATAAAGTAGCATGGGCTGTAGGGAGGTGCCCTGGCCTTAATGGGCCAGGGGCACCAGCCCCTACAAGGCCCATGCACATGGGGAGGGGAAACCCTAAGGGGGAGGGCCTCCACTTGGCTTGGAGGGCACTCCTCCCCCCTTGGCCGCAACCCTGCCTTCGGAGGGGGGCTAGGGCTTTCACGCCCCTCCATCACCCCTACATATAGTGGGGAGGTGCAGGGGTAGCAAACCCTTCCACGCTTGCCCCGTCTCCCTCCTGTTATTGCTCCTCCATGTTTCGTGAGCGCTTGGCGAAGCCCTGCCGGAATTTCACTGCCACCACCACCACCACGCCGTCGTGTCCTCTCACTCACTTGCTGGATCGAGAAGGAGAGGAAGACCCCAAGCCGTATGTGTGCTAGACTCAGAGGTGCCGCCCGTTCGGCACTAGATCAGATTGGATCGTGATTGGATCGCGACAAGTATGACTACATCAACTGCGTTACGACGCTAACGCTTACGGTCTACAAGGGTATGTAGACAAACTCCCCTCTCGTTGCTTTGCATCTCCTAGATTGGATCTTGGGTGTTTTGTAGGAATTTGTTTGATTTTCATGCCTCGTTCCCCATCAGTGCCATCATGGGCTAGGTCTATGTATAGATGTATTTGCACGAGTAGAACACAAAGAAGTTGTGCATGTTAATGTTCAAATTGCTTACTTCCTTTGTCTTATTTGGATTCGGCGATATTGTGGGATGTAGCGGCTTGGACCAACCTTACTTATCCACGCACATGAGACCGAGTCCACTGACTGACATGCAACTTCTATTGCATAAAAGTGGCTTTGCGGGTGTATGTCTCTCCCACCTTAGTTGATCTGATTTGACAATGGATGTCCTTGTAGAAGGTTAAAAGGCAACTTGAATATCATCATTGTGGTTTTGCGTAGATAATAACGGTTCTTATAGTTTGCCCTAATAGCCACGTAAAAATTGCAACAACAAAGTAGAGTACGTCTAACTTGTTTTTGCAGGGCATGTTGTGATGTGGTATGGACAAAACATGATGTGATATATGTTGATGTATGAGATGATCATGTTCTGTAATAGGTTCACGACTTGCATGTCTATGAGTATGGCAACCGATAGGAGCCACAGGGTTGTCTTTAATTTATTGTATGACCTACGTGTCAACTAATAACGCCATGTAATTGCTTTAGTTTATCGCTAGCTTTAGCAATAGTTGTAGAAGCAATAGTTGGCGAGACAACCACATGACGACATGATGATGGAGATCATGGTGTCATGCCGGTGACGATGGAGATCATGCCAGTGCTTTGGAGATGGAGATCAAAAGCACAAGATGATAATGGCCATATCATGTCACATATTTTGATTACATGTGATGTTTATCTTTTTATGCATCTTATTTTGCTTAGGACGACAGTAGCATTATAAGATGACCCCTTCACTAAATTTCAAGATAAAAGTGTTCTCCCTAAGTATGCACCATTGCGAAAGTTTGTCGTTTTGAAGCACCTCGTGATGATCAGGTGTGGTAGACTCTATGTTCGCATACAAGGGTGTAAGTCAGTTTTACACATGCGAAATACTTGGGTTAAACATGACGAGCCTAGCATGTATAGACATGGCCTCGGAACACGGAGGACCGAAAGGACAAATGTGAGTCATATAGTAGATATGATTAAGATGGGGATGTTCACCATTGATGACGACCCCATCTCACGTGATGATCGGATATGGGTAGTTAATCTGGATCTATTGGGGAACGTAGTATTTCAAAAAAAATCCTACGACCACGCAAGATCTATCTAGGACAAGCATAGCAACTAGCAGGGAGAGTGTGTCCACGTACCCTCGTAGACCGAAAGCGGAAGCGTTTATCAACGCGGTTGATGTAGTCGTACGTTTTCACGATCCGACCGATCCTAGCACCGAACGTATGGCACCTCCGTGTCCAGCACACATTCAGCTCAATGACGTCCCTCGTACTCTTGATCCAGTTGAGGCCGAGGGAGAGTTCCGTCATCACGACAGCCTGGCGACGGTGATGATGAAGTTACCGGCGCAGGACTTCGCCTAAGCACTACGACGATATGACCGAGGTGTGTAACTGTGGAGGGGGGCACCGCACACGGCTAAGAGAAACTTTGATGTACTATTGGGGTGCCCCCTGGCCACGTATATAAAGGAGGGGAGGGAAGAGGTGGCCGGCCCAATGGGGCGCGCCAGGTGTGGGGAATCTACTAGGACTCCCCAGTCCAAGTAGGATTCCCCTCCTCTTTCCTATTCCTAGTAGGAGGAGGGAAGGAGGAGGAGGAGAGAAGGAAAGGCCCCCCCAAACCCTAGTCCCATTCGGTTTGGGCTAGGGGGGGCGCGCGCCACTCCTTGGACGGCCTCCTCTCTTCCACTACTAGGCCCATGAGGCCCAATAACTTCCCGGGGGGTTCCGGTAACCCCCGGTACTCCGAAACTCATCCGAAACTACCCGAACCATTCCGGTGTCCGAATGTAACCTTCCAATATATGAATCTTTATGTTTCGACCATTTTGAGACTCCTTATCATGTCTGTGATCTCATCCGGGACTCCAAACAAACTTCGGTCATCAAATCACATAACTCATAATACAAATCGTCATCGAACGTTAAGCGTGCGAATCCTACGGGTTCGAGAACTATGTAGACTTGCCCGAGACACATCTCCGGTAAATAACCAATAGAGGAACCTGGATGCTCATATTGGCTCCTACATATTCTACGAAGATCTTTATCGGTCAAACCGCATAAAAACATACGTTGTTCCCTTTGTCATCGGTATGTGACGGTGTCCTGGACTAGGGGGTACTCACCACGTCGTCTCCCGATCAGTTGGATTTGGCCGAGGACCCCCATGGCCGTTTACTCATGGGCCAGTTCGGACAACCGATGTATACACGAGGAAGATTCCACGAGACTTGGTGATCAGGACAAGGACTCCTCTCCACCGATGTATTCGACTAGGACTCTTGTTATCCTAGGCCTCTGGCACATTATATAAGCTGAGGCCAGGCTAGTCAATAGATTATGACATTAATCATCATACCCCTAGGGTTTAGACCACAACATATGATCTCGAGGTAGATCAACTCTTGTAATCTCTATATTCATCAAGATCAATCAAGCAGGAAGTAGGGTATTACCTCGATAGAGAGGGCCCGAACATGGGTAAACATTGTGTCCCATGTCTCCTGTTACCCATCGATCCATGACACACACCTTGGGACCCCCTTCCCGAGATCTGCCGGTTTTGACACCGACAATGGTGCTTTCATTGAGAGTTCCGCTGTGTGATTGGCAAAAGGATCAATGGCTCGCCTGCTGATCAACTGCGACATCGGCGTCTTCGTCGCCGCCTCGACTGGTCACCTTGGCTTGACCGAGGACTGTGCCCTACCTCCAATCATAATGTTCGGACGAGGGCCTTCATCAATATCAACTCCGATCTCTATCAAGATCATGGAGGAATCATCCATGGAGCTCAGGGGCTCAACGTCAACATTGCCCCCGAGCGACCGTGCTGTTTTTCTGGACAGAGAACTTATATCCGCCGCCACCGCCTCCTCGAGTGTTGTTTTAACGATTGCTTCGGTGGAATTGTGCGGAATTGAGTCTACAACAACCCTGGAAAATTTCTTCGAGTTCCAATGGAGGAACCTCTGGCAATCTACGATATACCGGAGCCGTGTCAAATCTGGACGGGAATCTGGACGAGTTTAGGGCGTGGTCTCCAGAGTCCAGCTCGGAGGTCCTTTATAAGATCCAACCGTTCATATGCTGCAGAATTCCCATATCTACCACCCCTCAAAATTTCAGCTCGATCCGACCGTCCAAACTCCGGGAACCTTCCGATTAGTGCATCACTTTTCAGATCTATTTTCTGCGCGAGAACGAATCTGACCCGAGTTCATATTTTTTATGAACGGGATTTCAGACATCCTTTTTGAAGGAAGTTTTGTATGGGGTATTGTGTTTTGTTCCCAAACACATCCCGCTAATTTTAAAGCCCTTTTCAATATGATCTTCACCATCGCGCCGGTGTCAAACTAGCCCGACAACGTTGCTCTACAGCTGCCGACCTGCGCTAGACATGTCGTCGCTTTGTTGAGCCGAGCTCAACTTCTTCGGATCATCATCTCGGCAAGCCGAACAAGAGTTCGACATCGCGAAGGATAAATCATCACCAACATCGCCGCCCCACGGATTACACGGAGCGGGCACACCAGCATCACCGCACGGTCACTTCATCAAGCCAGCATTGACCACGCCACAAGTTACGACCTGCATCGGCATGGCCGCACCGTTGCTTCATCGAGCCGATGTCCATCACGCCAAACTACTTCAACACCTCGGCTGACATGGCAGCTGCTACATCTCCTTACCGACCTGCTCCGTCTCCTCGTCTGGACTGGGGGCTTCGCCATCCCTTCATCAACCTACTCCAGAGACTTCAGCGTCGTCAGCCAGCCAGCTTCGTCACGTTAGCTGGACCGGGGCTTTGCCTCGGCGAGCCAACCTTTACCAGCATCGCCATGCCGTCGCTTCACTGCCCGTCAGGCAATGGGTATGTGGATCGAGTCCCAATTTTGGGAGTCACTTTTCTTCGGACTGCTACAACAAATAAACCAGGTGCTATTAATCCCAGCAACTTTTGCTTATTTGGGTTTATTTTTTCCAAGGAATTATTACTCTGGTTTGTTCTATCATCTGTACACAGGTCTATCAAATGGTGGCCGCATTAACGATGGCCGCGTGGTGGTTCGGTCAGTTTCCGTACATAGTTCGGCGAACGCCGCATCCGGAACTCGGACCGACCTGTGAATTCAGGCTTTGCCACACCTTTAACACATCACGCCGACGCCCTGCATGGACATTGGCTTCGGCGCCAGGCCACATATCTTTAAATAAATTATTTTGCGTAAATTAATTACGCGAGGATTTTTATATATTTATATTATTATTGTTGGCTGGCACTATTTTACATGTGCAGGTAATGGACTTCGACTGCGTCATGTGGTCTCTTCGGCAAACTGACACCGTCGTCCCAATCGGCGTAAATCGGCTCGCGTGGTCACCTTGTTGGTCGTGTTGCCATACCGACGTGTTCGATTGCCTCTGGGACTTCGGCATCGCCAAGAGAGCTCTACCTCATCGAGCGTTTCGGCGCACATGCCATATTTATTTTATTACTCACTTTGCATAAATTATTTATTATGCAACATTTTTTTAAATTTATTATTATTACTATTATCTCCGGTTTGCACTATTTTTTGTGCACAGGTAAATGATCTGGGTCGTGCAGTGTTGTCACCTCGGTTGGACGGGGGGCTTCGTCAACACTTCGTTAACCCACTCCGGGGACTTCGGCGTCACTCTGCCGGCCTGCATTGGCCGTGCTATGTCACCACTTCGGAGTGCCGAGCTCTTCACTCCGCCACCTCGGGACTGGCTTGGGGAATGGAACCTCGTCCCACATCAAGCTCGGACTGCGTCATCAATGCCGAACACATTAACCAGCTAAGTCTCTTTCATGCTCAAAAACTTTCAATTTTAAATTTTGTTCGGTTCGATCAAGCATTATACCTTTTTGGCAAAAAGTTGTTTATGAAAAACTTCCTTGTCAAAACTTTGTTTGTGACACACAAATTCAAATACCTGTCTACTTGGGGGCTTCCTTTATGAAGCCTTTCCTCTTGCATATGATTATACTTGTATGGCTTCATTCCTTGTTCGTGTATTATGATACGTCTCCGTTGTATCTATAATTTTTGATTGTTCCATGCCAATATTATTCAACTTTCATATACTTTTGGCAACTTTTTATACTATTTTTGGGACTAACATATTGATCCAGTGCCTAGTGCCAGTTCCTATTTGTTGCATGTTTTATGTTTCGCAGAAACCCCATATCAAACGGAATCCAAACGGGATAAAAATGGACGGAGAATATTTTTGGAATATTTGGAGAATATAGGAGGAAGAATCAACGCGAGACGGTGCCCGAGGTGGCCACGAGGCAGGGGCGCGCCTGCCCCCCTCGTGGGCCACCTGTAAGGCGGTTGCTGCTCTTCTTCGGCCGCAAGAAAGCTAATTTTCAGAAGAAAAAAAAATCTCGGCGAAGGTTTCAATCCAATCGGAGTTACGGATCTCCATATATATACGAAACGGTGAAAGGGCAGAAGACCAGAACGCAGAAACAGAGAGAGACAGAGAGACAGATCCAATCTCGGAGGGGCTCTCGCCCCTCCCATGCCATGGAGGCCAAGGACCAGAGGGGAAACCCTTCTCCCATCTAGGGAGGAGGTCAAGGAAGAAGAAGAAGAAGAAGGGGGCCCCTCTCCCCCTCTCTTCCGGTGGAGCCGGAACGGTGCCGTGGCCACCATCATCATCACCGCGATCTTCACCAACACCTCCGCCATGTTCACCAACATCTCCATCACCTTCCCCCCTCTATCTACAGCGGTCCACTCTCCCGCAACCCGCTGTACCCTCTACTTGAACATGGTGCTTTATGCTTCATATTATTATCCAATAATGTGTTGCCATCCTATGATGTCTGAGTAGATTTTCGTTGTCCTATCGGTGGTTGATGAATTGCTATGATTGATTTAATTTGCTTGTGGTTATGTTGCTGTCCTTTGGTGCCCATCATATGAGCGCGCGCGTGGATCACACCATAGGGATAGTTGTATGTTGATAGGACTATGTATTGGAGGGCAAGAGTGACAGAAGCTTCAACCTAGCATAGAAATTGATGCATACGGGGTTGAAGGGGGACCAATATATCTTAATGCTATGGTTGGGTTTACCTTAATGAACGTTAGTAGTTGCGGATGCTTGCTAATAGTTCCAATCATAAGTGCATAGAATTCCAAGTCAGGGATGACATGCTAGCAGTGGCCTCTCCAACATAAAACTTGCTATCGGTCTAGTAAAGTAGTCAATTGCTTAGGGACAATTTCGCAACTCCTACCACCACTTTTCCACACTCGCTATATTTACTTTATTGTGTCTTTATCTAAACAGCCCCTACTTTTTATTTACGCGCTCTTTATTTTCCTGCAAACCTATCCAACAACACCCACAAAGTACTTCTAGTTTCATTCTTGTTCTAGGTAAAGCGAACGCTAAGCGTGCGTAGAGTTGTATCGGTGGTCGATAGAACTTGAGGGAATATTTGTTATACCTTTAGCTCCTCGTTTGGTTCGACACTCTTACTTATCGAAAGAGGCTACAATTGATCCACTATAATTGTGGGTTATCATATTACGCCACAATATGCACCATGTTGACTTAAGTGTTCCGCAAGCTGGGTTGCCTTGCTCCTGTGTTTACCCCTACGTTCCCGATTGTTCGGCTAGGGAGTAAAGGGAGCACCTCTGCGATTGTCATGATCGGGTCATCCGAGCTCGGACCTCAGACTGGGTGAAGCCGAAAGCTAGCGCTCTTATTGTTTTCAATCATGGTCGGCACACAACGGAACTCATGAGTACAAAACATCTATTGCACAAGTCTCATACTTACAATGAGCAACCGAAGAAAGGTATCGGTGGGGGTACTATTTTCTTCGAAGATGCTTCTTACACTTCGTATGTAATATAGCATAAGTTCCCTGAGCGCGCTTGTCTGTTATAGCCTTATGGCTTGATTGCTTGGTTATCGGAAACACCGTCGATATTCTCGACAGGTGGAGTACATAACACTTTTCGGCCCTTGACCAAAGAGGGAGAAGCTGATGGTCGGTTAAGACGCGTTTAAAGTTCGGGTGAACACAGATATGATATAAGTATTTCGGTACATACAATCATTATACATAAAATCCCTTTACCCATGTTAACTGGGGGCTCTTAAAATTTATATGAGCCATTTTATACTAAATGTGTTTTCTTCTTGGTCGTTGCAAAGTCTTTTTCTACCACTCCTTTTTCGACTCGAGTGCATGGTCAATAGCTGGATAGCCTAGCTTCTCTCTAAAGCCGCTCGAGTTTAGTTCGCTAAACTGGCCTCGGAGAAGCACTCCGCCTTTGGGATAAGGAGCTTGAAGCCGTAGGCTGACCCGCTTAAAGTCTTGGGATCGGATGTGTCATGTTAAAGCACGACAGAAGCACAATTTTTTTGGGACCAATTTTCGGATTGGCACCAATTAACTTGATTTAGTTCGGACGTGGAGTTTTCGCATAAGTCTTTTGGTTTTTAATCCTATGGAACTTTTAAACTATTTGTGTGTTTCCAGCATAAGTCTCGCAGTGCAACAACGGACACCTTTAGAGATTCGGCAAAACATTCTCGGGTATTGCTTTATATGCATCGGTTTCGAATTGTGTCTTTGGTCAATAGTTGGGTTGCCCGGCTCGTGTGCTTTCCTCCTATGTTCCGCTTTGTTCGGCTAGGTGTGCAAAGGGAGAACCACCGCGATTGTGCTTCCAGCTAGCATGGTTAAGCGCCTCAGTGGAGAAAGCCGAAAACTGACTGTCACAATAAGTGTAAACTGGTCAGCGATCTGATGACTGTGTTAAATTATAAGATCGATAGAGGTCACCCCATGTTAAATGCTGGTCCGTTCATAACATTGGCCGAAGTGTTTACGGCTTGACCTCGACTGTCACCGAACACTAACTGGGGGCTAGTAACTGGCCTCCCAACTTTAAGCTCCTATGACTAAGTGAAAGTTATAAAGTCCGCATATCTGATTGCCTCGTTTCTGCTAACACAACCGCCTTCGGGCACCGGGACGTCGGCTAAGGGTTGTTTTGTTAATGCGGAGACACCCTGCGTAGCATCTACAAGGGGGTGGAAGCCGACGATGGGCCACTTTCAAATGATAAACGGTCGCAACGGAGTCAAAATAAACATATCATCAGCGTCTGTATTTAATATATGAGAGTTGCCTTCCGTAATCATCGTTATAAAGCCATAAATATGCATCAATTTGACTTAAGATTTTGGCCAAGCTGGGTTGCCTGGCTCCTGTGCTTACCCCTACGTTCCCGATTGTTCGGCTAGGTGGTAAAGGGAGCACCTTTGTGATTGTTACTACCGGGTCATCCGAGTAAGTACCTCAGACGGGGTGAAGCCGAAAGCTAGCAATCTTAAAGGATCACATTGGTCGGCAATGACGGAAGTGAAAATTTGGGTTCACTAAAGACCACATAGTTCGGGAACTTTTCCCAAACTAAATCCTCAATATTTTACTCCCACATTGATCGGAGCTAAGGTTTCATGATCATGCTTAGCATGACAACCCAAAGAAAGGAACCAATAGCGGGACTATTTTCTTTGGAAGACATTTCTTATGTTAAACACTAATATAACATATCTCTCTGCGCACCTTTGTTTATACAACCATATGGCCAGATTGCCTTGTTTGTTGTAAATCTTTGCCCTCTTAAAGGCTTTATAAAGTAGGACAAACACTCCTCGACTACTGGCTGAGGAGGTGGAAGCCGATGGTCGGTCAACAAAGTTTTGTACAATGCGGATCCGAGCGTTAATGATGTAAAGTACTTGGATACATAGAATCATTACACATAATTTGTGATTTTACTCTGGATATCGATCCTTAATTCGGCCACCCGTGCCCGCATTAAGGCTCGGGGGATACTGGGCTTCGGGCTTATCATTTACTAATATTAAAGAGGCTCATCAATCCCCTGATCTGGTGTTGCCACCCGACCAGTGGCTCGGGGGCCACTGCATTGCCTATTCAATGCAGAAAATTCAAAGTGCTCAGTGTTCGGCCTGACCGAACTATAGGCAAACGCGTCTTCGGAAAACATTGGGTACCATCTAGACCTATCGGCATCA
The DNA here is from genome assembly GCF_002575655.3 of Aegilops tauschii subsp. strangulata. Classification (NCBI taxonomy): domain Eukaryota; kingdom Viridiplantae; phylum Streptophyta; class Magnoliopsida; order Poales; family Poaceae; genus Aegilops; species Aegilops tauschii. The sequence continues at coordinate 645,530,720 of NC_053041.3, read as the reverse complement.
AGCTAATATATGACGGCAACTTCTCAAGACCCTCTCTCAAGGGCCCGTTCGTCGATCACTATTTCCTCTAATATATTACACTCTGTTTCTATTCCTATGTATGCTGCCGAGCTAGGAGTTGATCCTCAGGCCGATTTTACGACCTGAGTCTCAGAAGCTACTAGGATCAGCAGTTTCATATTTTCCTTCAGGCGCATCTCGGATTTCAGGCCGACAGACACCTTGAGGGCTACTGGCAATACATCTCGTCAGCAAATAAATTTATACGCATCGGAAATAAAATCTGCAAACAATCAACCCTTGACCGAGGTGTTGTGACGCCCGGATAATTAGGCTACAGTAATTCCACGCTAATGATGCCACGTCACCTCGGTTACTGTTGTTAATCTCGCGATGGTCCAAAAACAATTCCAATTCAAATTCAAAATCAAGCAAACAATAAAACTTTTCAAATGTCAAAACTAAAATGTTCTAAAAGTGACAAATAAATCATATGTAATATTGGTGGAGGAATCAAGTCTTTATAAAATGTTTAAATGCACCAAACTAATTAAATCAGTAGCTAAAACCATTAATTAAATGCCTTTTGTATTTTGTAAAATATTAAACTATATTATTTTGGGATGAAACTTTTTGTGGTTGTGACATAATTTGTAACAACAATTTAGGTGCCACTTTGGTATTTTATTGAAACTAAAACAATTTGAAAGATTAAACAAACAGAACAAAAAAATATAAAAAAAGAAAAAAAAAACAACAACAAAATAAAGAAAAGAGGCCTGCCCCCCCACTGGGCCTCCCAGCCCAGCTAACCGGCCGGCCCAAACCGGCCCACTAGCCGTCCCCTTATCCACTCCAGCCCCCCCCACTCCCCACCGACAACCTCCACCTCCCCACTCCCTCGCTCCCCCACTCCCCAATCCCATCTGGATCGGGGCAACGACCGCGACGCCGCCGCCTCGCCCCCGTCGCCGGACGCCCCCATCGCCTCGACGCCCGCGTCGACCCACCCTTCCCCGCGCCCCGACGCTGGTGCTGCCCTTCGCCGGACCTCGACCACCTCCTCCGCCACCTCGCCTCCCCGCGTCGGCCTCGACAACCCCGGCCCGAGCCACCACCCGTGGCCCCGTCACCGGATCGCCGCCGCCCGGAGCTGACCTCGCCCTGGAACCGCCACGCCGTCGCCGGACTGCCTCCTCGCCTTCCCCTGCGCCGCACGTCGTCCCCGTCTCCCACCTCGTGCCCCGTTGCCATGTACCCTACGGCACATATGTGAGCGCCCCCCATGCTCCCTCTCCTTTCTCCTTCCCCTGCCCCGTTGGACACCCCCCGCTCACGCCCGACGCATCCCACGGGCGCCCCGCCTGGCGCTCCCTGGCCTCCACGCCCGCCCGCGGCGCGCATCGCCGCCCCTGACCGCGTCCACCCCCTGCTGTTGCTCCTCTGTCGCCTGCGGGCCTACTCGTCGCCGGCCCCGCATTTCGTCCCCTGCGCCACCGACGTCGCCGCACCGTTGGCCATCGCGGCCGCCCTGACCTCTGCCTCGACCACGCCCCCTGCTCCCTTCGCCCCTCTGCGCTGCCTCCGGCCACCGGTTCCCCTGGCTCCAGCCGCGCCGTGGCCGCCGGCGCACGCCCTCCTGGGCGTCCGAGTGCTCCCCGCCCCTGGTGGCCTCGAGCACGCACGCCCGCACCCGAGCGCCCCGCTCCAGCAGCCCGCTCCAGTGGCCAGATGGGCCACTGCCAACGGGCCCCACGCCCCTGTTTAATTAATAAAAGGAAATAAATAAATAATAATAATAATAATAATAACTTAAGTAATAAAAATAAATAAATAAATAAATAAAAAATAAAAATAAAAATAAAAGTAATTAATTAATTAGTTAATTAATTAAGTTAATTAATTAGTTAATTAATTAAGTTAATTAACCCTGTTTAAATTATCTAATTAATTAGTTAATTTAATTAAATAGTAATTAATTAGCTAAACCCTAATTAACCTAAACAGAGAATGACAGGTGGGTCCCACTGGACCCACGTGTCCGTTTGACTTAGTCAACCCCAGTTGACTGCTGATGTCAGCATGACATCATGCTGATGTCATAAATCCAATTTCGAACTAAATTAAATGATTAATTAAATTCCAGAAATTAGTAAATCTTTAGAAAATCATATCTTTTAAACCGTAGCTCAGATGAAAATACTTTCTACATGAAAGTTGCTCAGAACGACGAGACGAATCCAGATACGCAGCCCGTTCGTCCGCCACGCGTCCCTAGCATAGTGAACCTGTAACATTTCACCTCCGGTTCATCTGTCCGAAAACGCGAAACCCCGGGAATACCTTCCCGGATGTTTCCCCCCTTCACCGGTATCACCTCATACCGCGTTAGAACACGTCTAGCTCTGCCTGTTGTCCTGTTATGCACTTGCTTGCTATGTATTTACTGTTTCTCCCCCCTCTTCTCTTCGGTAGGCCCCGTGACGATGCTGATGCCCCTGTGGTCGACTACGTCACCGACGACCCCTCTCTCTTGTCTGAGCAACCAGGCAAGCCCCCCCTTGATCTCCAGATATCGCCTACTCTACTCTCTACCGCTTGCATTAGAATAGTGTAGCATGTTACTGCTTTCCGTTAATCCTATCCTGATGCATAGCCTGTCATTGTTGCTACAGTTGTTACCCTTACCTGCTATCCTACTGCTTAATATAGGATGCTAGTGTTCCATCAGTGGCCCTACACTCTTGTCCGTCTGCCATGCTATACTACTGGGCCGTGATCACTTCGGGAGGTGATCACGGGTATATACTATATACATTATATACATGACACATGTGGTGACTAAAGTCGGGTCGGCTCGTTGAGTACCCGCAAGTGATGCTGATGAGGGGGCTGAAAGGACAGGTGGCTCCACCCCGGTAGAGGTGGGCCTGGGTTCCTGACGGCCTCCGACTGTTACTTTGTGGCGGAGCGACAGGGCAGGTTGAGACCACCTAGGAGAGAGGTGGGCCTGGCCCTGGTCGGCGTTCGCGGATACTTAACACGCTTAACGAGTTCTTGGTATTTGATCTGAGTCTGGCCATTTGGTCTATACGCACTAACCATCTACGTGGGAGTAGTTATGGGTATCCCGACGTCGTGGTATCAGCCGAAGCTCTTTTGACGTCAGCAACTGAGTGGCGCGCGCCGCATTGGACCGTAAGCTCGCGCTTGTATTAAGGGGGCTAGGTCTGCTTCCGGCCGCGTACGCAACGTGCAGGTGTGCATAGGGCGATGGGCCCAGACCCCTGCGCGCATAGGTTTAGACCGGCGTGCTGACCTCTCTGTTGAGCCTAGGTGGGGCTGCGATGTGTTGATCTTACGAGGCCGGGCATGACCCAGAAAAGTGTGTCCGGCCAAATGGGATCGAGCGTGTTGGGTTATGTGGTGCACCCCTGCAGGGAAGTTTATCTATTCGAATAGCCGTGTCCCTCGGTAAAAGGACGACCCGGAGTTGTACCTTGACCTTATGACAACTAGAACTGGATACTGAATAAAATACACCCTTCCAAGTGCCAGATACAACCCGGTGATTGCTCTCTAACTAGATTATGGCCCTTTACACATATACCCATGCATATGTAGTGTAGCTCCTTGCTTGCGAGTACTTTGGATGAGTACTCACGGTTGCTTTTCTCCCTCTTTTCCCCTTTTTCTATACCGGATTGTCGCAACCAGATGCTGGAGTCCAGGATCTAGAGATCCCGAGGATGATGCTACATGGAGTTCGGCTTCGAGGAGTAGTTAGGAGGTCCCAGGCAGGAGGCCTTGCCTTTTCGATCGTTGCTACTTTTGTGCTAGCCTTCTTAAGGCAAACTTGTTTAACTTATGTCTGTACTCAGATATTGTTGCTTCCGCTGACTCGTCTATGATCGAGCACTTGTATTCGAGCCCTCGAGGCCCCTGGCTTGTATTATAATGCTTGTATGACTTATTTATGTTTTAGAGTTGTGTTGTGATATCTTCCCGTGAGTCCCTGATCTTGATCGTACACATTTGCGTGCATGATTAGTGTACGGTCAAAACGGGGGCGTCACAAGTTGGTATCAGAGCCAACTGCCTGTAGGAATCCCCCTTTCCAACTCCTTGGCCGAAGTTGAGTCTAGTCAGTGAAAACTGTTTTACTAACATGGCTGTGTGGCTTACGGGCCCACGTCGCCATTGGGTGGTATTAGGATCTTTTACTCCTTGTCTATACTCTGGGACTCTGATCTCTCTTCTATTCGGGTTAAGTGAATTTTACTAAATCTAACATTAGGATCTCGTTATCACTTTCACCCGGAGAGCCCCTTATTACTGATGATCGTCTGCTGCACGTGAAGACCCTGAAGATACTCTCCGCTGATAACCTGAGAACTTGTGTTCATTGCTTTTGCAATTCCCTTTTATCGATAAACTCCTACGAATAACCACATATACTCGCCATTCATACAATGTTTCCCAGTTGATCTTGTTATTACAAGATACCCCGAAATTCTCTCTGTTGTTCCGAGAATCCTTTGAGCTTACTGCCTTGCTGTTCTTTGTCACCTGAATACCCCTACGGATAATTCTCGCACTTACCGAGTATCCGGTCATCCCCAGTTGTTTCAAGTATTCCACAATAGTCTTCAAAATACTATTCGATCTTCCGAAAATCCTCAGGAGCCTATTGCTCTTGAAATTCTTGTTTGCTTGCATAATGGTTAATCCCAAAATTCTCGTAATCTTATTGGCATCTCTTGTCATTATCATTTTGAGTCCGTTGATTCAATTTGTTGCGAATGCTCGCAATCCTCAATCATATCCTAGAATTCATTCTTCCGGCTCAGACATCATTTTTAACATGAGCTGGGTCTCGACCTATCAAATTGCCATCGATTGTACCCCTAAGCCTACTGCACTTATCCATCCTTGATCAGAGCGTTGCTTCTGACCCCCTGATTTGGAAATCATAATTCTTTTGCATTTGAACTTTGAGTTAGTCAGTTGCTTCTATAATCAGATCTCCTTGCATTCTTCTTCCTCTGGTTGAGTACCGATGCTCACATCAGATTCCTTGTGGACCATCGGTTCCTTTGTTGGATTTTATCCGACAATGTCCTCCATATTAAATAAGCTTGTGAGCTTTTCCTCGGATACATGATGCCTTTGGTAAATTGTATCCTCTGCTTTGTGAACCATGCTCTACTTTCGAGTTTGTATTATTTACTCCGAAATTTGTGGTATATGTTCCTAAGATGCCCTGATGGGTTGAACCTACGCCTTCCCTAATCCGTGTGAACCTGAAAGATTTCACGGGTCATACTTATCTGGTATTGCATCAGGTAAAAACTTTCGACAACTAATGTCATTTTTGAAATAAGAGAGGTGAATGAAAGGTTATGCGTTGAACAAGTGGGAGTCGACCTTGAACCCTGTGTTCATGCCCATGGACACGATGTATACCTTATCATGGAAGCTTCTCTTAAAATAATTATCCCCTTGTAATAAGTTCAGCTGGTATCCGTGGGCGTGGTTCCGACCATGTCTCTCCTTGATTCCGTTTCTCGTGCAAGTTTGAGCACTTGTCTTCTGCAGGGCAATACCCTAGTCCAACCTTTACCTTGAACTGTCGTCGAGTATTACCCCCTGGTATCTCGAGATTATCATGGAACTGCATAACTTCTTATGAGTTCTTCATCAAGTGCTACATTCTCACTGATTCCAATTTTTCACGGGCTCTGAGTTATTAATCACGCAAAGACACCGATAACTGAACCGAGTCCGCACTGCGATTAAACAACTCTTAGTAATCTTCTTTACTTATGAGTTTGTACCCGATCACGTCATTCCTAGCCTAATTGGCTTCATCAATACCGTGCAACTTTTCAACTGTGTGCTACCTGTTCCTTAATCCCGAAGCACGACTTTCGACGATGAGCTAAGCTTACGTCAATCTTTCTCGTCATATCATTTCACCTTGAACAACAAGCTTGTTTTCGAGTTTGTGACGTACCCATGGTTCCAGTAGCTTTTCGCTTTCATCATTCCTTTGACTTGATGTCATCGTCGATCGATTACATCTCCATGAAACCTCTCGACAAAAATTTGTCATGATCATCATCAACATTCTGAGTTCCTCCAGGATATCAATTGAATTCATGATGAGAAATACCATCCTTGCCCCTCGATGATTTGTGTTATCATCGGCAACATTCTTGCTTTCCCTTCAATACAAACTTGTTCATGTTTTGTGTTGTACCTTGAGATCCTTGTTATCCAACTTATGTTATGTTCTACCTTGGAATATTGCTATCGTTTATGTCAAGAATTTCATGGGAAATTCACCACCCTTAAGAATTCTTGATACAAGTGATACTTATTTAACAACACCATTCTTTTCTTGGTCCCTGTGTTGTTTCTAACCGAAGTACCCACAAATGAACTGTGAAGTGTAAAGTTCAAAACTTCCAGCAACCCTATTGCTTGTAAGTTAATGAACGATAGTTCATTCCTTGTGTATTGGTTATTGAATCACCATTCTAACCTCGATCATGCTACCTAAGCCCATATTCGGGTGCACCTTTCAACCAATGTTTAATTGTGTATGTTTTCCTCGAGCATACATCATTAAGTCATTCGATCTAGCTAATGTTATCTCCTTGTTCACATAGTTGTGGAAATCCATCTTTTGGAAATCTCAATGGATTGTCGCTGAGTCAATCAGTCACCTCCTCATCCTCTCGTTGGCTTATTGATGGACTCTTGTTTCGGAACTCGCTTCCATAGTTCATTTCCCGAGAATCTTACAATGTCATCTCGTCAAATTGTGCCGCACCTTTTCTTCTCAGGCATCCTAAGTCTGAGGTATCCTGACACCAATCAGAACTGAATCTCGGTCAGATATGATGGTAGGAACGTATTTTCAAGAGTTATAACATTGGTCTTTATGTGACCCGTTAAGGTGATGTCATGCCTAGCACACCTGGCCAGAGGACCTATTGTTATAGTTTCCTTTTTGGCAAGGTTAGTCATTCTTCCATGAGGAAATTGTAAGACTTATTCTATAAGTTGTTCCTGATGGATCCTTTTTGTTTCCAAAGTCTGATCTTCACCTGTTGACCATGTCAATGCTATCTCGAAGCATGTCTATGGTACTACGATTTTCAGCAAGAACATTTGAAGCTCAATGCTAAATGTTTCCTGCTCAATTATCCAAACACCGCTGTATGGGTAATGTCATGAAAATTCTCTCCTGTACCTAAAAGAGTTTTCTACATTATATCCTGTCATGGATATCATGCTCTGCTTGTCCTTGGGAAGGATATACCCTTGAAATATGTGTTTAAACACATTTTCCTTTCCATTGTTCTGTTCAATCTGATAATCATATTTTCCTTTCCATTGTTTTGTTTAACCTTTCTTGTAATCTGACTTAGCTGAGCAGAGATAATTCCCTGCTTAGTTGAGCACCCCGTTGTACCACTCTCTCAGCAGACCATGTTACTTTTGTTGATGACATTTCGGTAGCCACCGATGGATGAGAACTTTGCCTATTGGTCCGCCTCGTTTCAACGAGCAGGAAAATGGTTCTCTTCGTCCCTCGCCCTTGGTACCAACGTGTTGCCGACATAACTGACAGGGTATTCTCTGACATGTCTTGCTATCATGACCGTGCAAGATGTCACTGCTCCAAAAAAATAAAAATAAAAATAAAATAAAATAATAACCACATGGTGGGCTCATAACCCACAGTTCCACAGGATCGAAACCTGACTCTGCTATACAACCCTGTTTCTAATGGTTATTCCTCACACTTGGCTCCGTATTTAATTCGCGGGCCACCTTCCTAGTGATCTATTTTGGTATCAGACACAATACTTATTCCCGTTGCTCAGAACCCTTCAGGCATCGAACGATTGCTTGCCCGCTCGAAACTTCCCCACGATACCTCCTTACTTTGCTCTCGATATTGTCTTAAATTTCCATTCGAGAGTTACTTTCCGCCACCTTCCCCGATGTTATCAACCAGATAGTCAACCTTTCAGAGGTCTGTTATTCCGAAGTTACCCCTTGTCCTTCGTAAGTACGATGGAGTCCCCGAAGAAAGGATGCCAGCTTCATCATGATGACCTAAAGTAAGGAAATAAAGACATCAACGTAATGGACCAACCGCTTCGAGAAGAGCAACCAAGATCGAGAACGCTCGTTAGAATTTCGTGACCAAACCCCTTTCCCGTCACTTCCCCTCTTAAATCTCGGGGACGAGATTTCTTGTAGTGGAGGAGAATTGTGACGCCCGGATAATTAGGCTACAGTAATTCCACGCTAATGATGCCACGTCACCTCGGTTACTGTTGTTAATCTCGCGATGGTCCAAAAACAATTCCAATTCAAATTCAAAATCATGCAAACAATAAAACTTTTCAAATGTCAAAACTAAAATGTTCTAAAAGTGACAAATAAATCATATGTAATATTGGTGGAGGAACCAAGTCTTTATAAAATGTTTAAATGCACCAAACTAATTAAATCAGTAGCTAAAACCATTAATTAAATGCCTTTTGTATTTTGTAAAATATTAAACTATATTATTTTGGGATGAAACTTTTTGTGGTTGTGACATAATTTGTAACAACAATTTAGGTGCCACTTTGGTATTTTATTGAAACTAAAACAATTTGAAAGATTAAACAAACAGAACAAAAAAATATAAAAAAAAGAAGAAAAAACAACAACAACAAAATAAAGAAAAGAGGCCTGCCCCCCCACTGGGCCTCCCAGCCCAGCTAACCGGCCGGCCCAAACCGGCCCACTAGCCGTCCCCTTATCCACTCCAGCCCCCCCACTCCCCACCGACAACCTCCACCTCCCCACTCCCTCGCTCCCCCACTCCCCGATCCCATCTGGATAGGGGCAACGACCGCGACGCCGCCGCCTCGCCCCCGTCGCCGGACGCCCCCATCGCCTCGACGCCCGCGTCGACCCACCCTTCCCCGCGCCCCGACGCTGGTGCTGCCCTTCGCCGGACCTCGACCACCTCCTCCGCCACCTCGCCTCCCCGCGTCGGCCTTGACAACCCCAGCCCGAGCCACCACCCGTGGCCCCGTCACCGGATCGCCGCCGCCCGGAGCTGACCTCGCCCTGGAACCGCCACGCCGTCGCCGGACTGCCTCCTCGCCTTCCCCTGCGCCGCACGTCGTCCCCGTCTCCCACCTCGCGCCCCGTTGCCATGTACCCTATGGCACATATGTGAGCGCCCCCCATGCTCCCTCTCATTTCTCCTTCCCCTGCCCCGTTGGACACCCCCCGCTCACGCCCGGCGCATCCCACGGGCGCCCCGCCTGGTGCTCCCTGGCCTCCACGCCCGCCCGCGGCGCGCATCGCCGCCCTTGACCGCGTCCACCCCCTGCTGTTGCTCCTCTGTCGCCTGCGGGCCTACTCGTCGCCGGCCCCGCATTTCGTCCCCTGCGCCACCGACGTCGCCGCACCGTTGGCCATCGCGGCCGCCCTGACCTCTGCCTCGACCACGCCCCCTGCTCCCTTCGCCCCTCTGCGCTGCCTCCGGCCACCGGTTCCCCCGGCTCCAGCCGCGCCGTGGCCGCCGACGCACGCCCTCCTGGGCGTCCGAGTGCTCCCCGCCCCTGGTGGCCTCGAGCACGCACGCCCGCACCCGAGCGCCCCGCTCCTGCAGCCCCGATAGCCCGCTCCAGTGGCCAGATGGGCCACTGCCAACGGGGCCCCACGCCCCTGTTTAATTAAAAAAAGGAAAAAATAAATAATAATAATAATAATAAAAATAATAACTTAATAAATAAATAAATAAATAAAGAAAATAAAAATAAAAATAAAAGTAATTAATTAATTAGTTAATTAATTAAGTTAATTAACCCTGTTTAAATTAATCTAATTAATTAGTTAATTTAATTAAATAGTAATTAATTAGCTAAACCCTAATTAACCTAAACAGAGAATGACAGGTGGGTCCCACTGGACCCACGTGTCCGTTTGACTTAGTCAACCCCAGTTGACTGCTGATGTCAGCATGACATCATGCTGATGTCATAAATCCAATTTCGAACTAAATTAAATGATTAATTAAATTCCAGAAATTAGTAAATCTTTAGAAAATCATATCTTTTAAACCGTAGCTCAGATGAAAATACTTTCTACATGAAAGTTGCTCAGAAAGACGAGACGAATCCAGATACGCAGCCCGTTCGTCCGCCACGCGTCCCTAGCATAGTGAACCTGTAACATTTCACCTCCGGTTCATCTGTCCGAAAACGCGAAACCCCGGGAATACCTTCCCGAATGTTTCCCCCCTTCACCGGTATCACCTCATACCGCGTTAGAACACGTCTAGCTCTGCCTGTTGTCCTGTTATGCACTTGCTTGCTATGTATTTACTGTTTCTCCCCCCTCTTCTCTTCGGTAGGCCCCGTGACGATGCTGATGCCCCTGTGGTCGACTACGTCACCGACGACCCCTCTCTCTTGTCTGAGCAACCAGGCAAGCCCCCCCTTGATCTCCAGATATCGCCTACTCTACTCTCTACCGCTTGCATTAGAATAGTGTAGCATGTTACTGCTTTCCGTTAATCCTATCCTGATGCATAGCCTGTCATTGTTGCTACAGTTGTTACCCTTACCTGCTATCCTACTGCTTAATATAGGATGCTAGTGTTCCATCAGTGGCCCTACACTCTTGTCCGTCTGCCATGCTATACTACTGGGCCGTGATCACTTCGGGAGGTGATCACGGGTATATACTATATACATTATATACATGACACGTGTGGTGACTAAAGTCGGGTCGGCTCGTTGAGTACCCGCAAGTGATGCTGATGAGGGGGCTGAAAGGACAGGTGGCTCCACCCCGGTAGAGGTGGGCCTGGGTTCCTGACGGCCTCCGACTGTTACTTTGTGGCGGCGCGACATGGCAGGTTGAGACCACCTAGGAGAGAGGTGGGTCTGGCCCTGGTCGGCGTTCGCGGATACTTAACACGCTTAACGAGTTCTTGGTATTTGATCTGAGTCTGGCCATTTGGTCTATACGCACTAACCATCTACGTGGGAGTAGTTATGGGTATCCCGACGTCGTGGTATGAGCCGAAGCTCTTTTGACGTCAGCAACTGAGTGGCGCGCGCCGCATTGGACCGTAAGCTCGCGCTTGTATTAAGGGGGCTAGGTCTGCTTCCGGCCGCGTACGCAACGTGCAAGTGTGCATAGGGCGATGGGCCCAGACCCCTGCGCGCATAGGTTTAGACCGGCGTGCTGACCTCTCTGTTGAGCCTAGGTGGGGCTGCGATGTGTTGATCTTACGAGGCCGGGCATGAGCCAGAAAAGTGTGTCCGGCCAAATGGGATCGAGCGTGTTGGGTTATGTGGTGCACCCCTGCAGGGAAGTTTATCTATTCGAATAGCCGTGTCCCTCGGTAAAAGGACGACCTGGAGTTGTACCTTGACCTTATGACAACTAGAACTGGATACTGAATAAAATACACCCTTCCAAGTGCCAGATACAACCCGGTGATCGCTCTCTAACAGGGCGACGAGGAGGGGATCGCCGGGTAGGATTATGCTATGCGATGCTACTTGGAGGACTTCAATCTACTCTCTTCTACATGCTGCAAGATGGAGATGTCCAGAAGCGTAGTCTTCGACAGGACTAGCTATCCCCCTTTTATTCTGGCATTCTGCAGTTCAGTCCACTGATATGGCCCTTTACACATATACCCATGCATATGTAGTGTAGCTCCTTGCTTGCGAGTACTTTGGATAAGTACTCACGGTTGCTTTTCTCCCTCTTTTCCCCTTTTTCTATACCGGATTGTCGCAACCAGATGCTGGAGTCTAGGAGCTAGAGATCCCGAGGATGATGCTACATGGAGTTCGGCTTCGAGGAGTAGTTAGGAGGTCCCAGGCAGGAGGCCTTGCCTTTTCGACCGTTGCTACTTTTGTGCTAGCCTTCTTAAGGCAAACTTGTTTAACTTATGTCTGTACTCAGATATTGTTGCTTCCGCTGACTCGTCTATGATCGAGCACTTGTATTCGAGCCCTCGAGGCCCCTGGCTTGTATTATAATGCTGGTATGACTTATTTATGTTTTAGAGTTGTGTTGTGATATCTTCCCGTGAGTCCCTGATCTTGATCGTACACATTTGCGTGCATGATTAGTGTACGGTCAAAACGGGGGCGTCACAGAGGTGCTGAGCCACCTCGGAAGCAGTTCGGCATATAGCTCGGATGCAAGTGGATGGCTCCTTAGAGGGCATTTCCGTCATTAAGCTCGGCTAAAACTTTTTGAACCAAGGTGATCTATGGCACCTCGGATATAGTCTGGCGTTGGAGCTTGGACATAGTCCGGCGTTGGAGCTCGGACACAGTCCGGCGTTGGAGCTCGGACACAGTCCGACATTGGAGCTTGGATGCAGTCCGGCATTGGAGCTTGGATGCAGTCCAGCGTTGGAGCTCGGACGTAAGAGGACACTGCCGCACGGGAAGCACTTCAATCCCGAGGTGCGGCATAAAAATAACAAGGCATTGATAAAGGCCGAAGACTTAAAGGGCTCCTCGGATGCCCTACGTGTGAAATCTTCAGATTTAGCTCGGCAACCCTCCAGATAGAAGATGGGAAGATTTGTTGAACCAGTTTTCAAGACTGACGACCGAAGATGAAGAACCGTTCGGAAGAATCGAGGAGCGTCCCCAACTTGAAGACCGGTTCAGGGGGCTACTGACGGTGTCCTGGACTAGGGGGTACTCACCACGTCATCTCCCGATCAGTTGGATTGGGCCGAGGACCCCGATGGCCGTTTGCTCATGGGCCAGTTCGGACAGCCGATGTATACACGAGGAAGATTCCACAAGACTTGGTGATCAAGACAAGGACTCCTCTCCATGGGCGTATTTGACTAGGACTCTTGTTATCCTAGGCCTCTGGCACATTATATAAGCTGAGGCCAGGCTAGTCGATAGATTATGACATTAATCATCATACCCCTAGGGTTTAGACCACAACATATGATCTCGAGGTAGATCAACTCTTGTAATCTCTATATTCATCAAGATCAATCAAGCAGGAAGTAGGGTATTACCTCGATAGAGAGGGCCCGAACCTGGGTAAACATCGTTCCCCTGTCTCCTGTTACCCATCGATCCATGACACACAGCTTGGGACCCCCTACCCGAGATCTCCTGGTTTTGACACCGACAGTATGTTACTTGCCCGAGATTTGATCGTCGGTATCCTCATACCTAGTTCAATCTCATTACCGGCAAGTCTCTTTACTCGTTCCATAATGCATCATCCCGCAACTAACTCATTAGTCACATTGCTTGCAAGGCTTATAGTGATGATCATTATCGAGAGGGCCCAGAGATACCTCTCCGATACACGGAGTGACAAATCTTAATCTCGATCTATGCCAACTCAACAAACACCATCGGAGACACCTGTAGAGCATCTTTATAATCACCCAGTTACGTTGTGACGTTTGATAGCACACTAAGTGTTCCTCTGGTAATCGGGAGTTGCATAATCTCATAGTCAGAGGAACATGTATAAGTCACGAAGAAAGCAATAGCAATAAACTAAACGATCATAGTGCTAAGCTAACGGATGGGTGTTGTCCATCACATCATTCTCTAATGATGTGATCCTGTTCATCAAATGACAACACATGTCTATGTTTAGGAAACTTAACCATCTTTGATTAACGAGCTAGTCAAGTAGAGGCATACTAGGGACACTCTGTTTGTCTATGTATTCACACATGTACTAAGTTTCCGGTTAATACAATTCTAGCATGAATAATAAACATTTATCATGATATAAGGAAATATAAATAACAACTTTATTATTGCCTCTAGGGCATATTTCCTTCAGTCTCACACTTGCACTAGAGTCAATAATCTAGTTCACATCACCATGTGATTTAACACTAATAGTTCACATCTTTATGTGATTAACACCCATAGTTCACATCGCCATGTGATCAACACTCAATGGGTTTACTAGAGTCAATAATCTAGCTCACATCGCTATGTGATTAACACCTAAAGAGTACTAAGGTGTGATCATGTTTTGCTTGTGAGAGAAGTTTAGTCAACGGGTCTGCCATATTCAGATCCGTATGTATTTTGCAAATTTCTATGTCCACAATGCTCTACACAGAGCTACTCTAGCTAATTGCTCCCACTTTCAATATGTATCCAGATTGAGACTCAGAGTCATCCAGATCGGTGTCAAAGCTTGCATCGACGTAACTCTTTACGACGAACTCTTTATTGCCTCCATAACCGAGAAATATTTCCTTAGTCTTCTAAGGATAATTTTGATCGCTGTCCAGTGATCTACTCCTGGATCACTATTGTACTCCTTTGCCAAATTCATGGCAAGGTACACAATAGGTCTGGCATACAGCGTGGCATACTTTATAGAACCTATGGCTGAGGCATAGGGAATGACTTTCATTCTCTCTCTATCTTCTGTCGTGGTCGGTTTTGAGTCTTTACTCAACTTCATACCTTACAACTCAGGCAAGAATTCCTTCTTTGACTGATCCATTTTGAACTCCTTCAATATCTTATCAAGGTATGTACTTATTGAAAAATCTTATTTTAGCGTCTTGATCTATCTCTATAGATCTTGATGCCTAATATGTAAGCAGCTTCACCGAGGTATTTCTTTGAAAAAACTCCTTTCAAACACTCCTTTATGCTTTCTAGAAAATTCTATATCATTTCCGATCAACAATATGTCATTCACATATACTTATCAGAAAGGTTGTAGTGCTCCCACTCACTTTCTTGTAAATACAGGCTTCACCGCAAGTCTGTATAAAACTATATGCTTTGATCAACTCATCAAAGCGTATATTCCAACTCTGAGATGCTTGCACCAGTCCATAGATGGATCGCTGGAGCTTGCACACTTTGTTAGTACCTTTAGGATCGACAAAACCTTCTGGTTGCATCATATACAACTTTTCTTTAATAAATCCATTAAGGAATGCAGTTTTGACATCCATTTGCCAGATTTCATAAAATGCGGCAATTGCTAACATGATTCGGACAGATTTTAAGTATCGATACGAGTGAGAAAATCTCATCATAGTTAACACCTTGAACTTGTCGAAAAACCTTTTGCGACAATTCGAGCTTTGTAGATAGTAACACTACTATCAGCGTCTGTCTTCCTCTTGAAGATCCATTTATTCTCAGTGGCTTGCCGATCATCGGGCAAGTCCACCAAAGTCCACACTTTGTTCTCATACATGGATCCTCTCTCAGATTTGACGGCCTCAAGCCATTAATCGGAATCTGGGCTCATCATCGCTTCCTCATAGTTCGTAGGTTCATCATGGTCTAGTAACATGACTTCCAGAATAGGATTATCATACCACTTGGCGCCGTTGCCGGGGAGGCTAGGTAAGCGGCACTCACACCCTGTCAACTAAGCTCTTTTCTGGCGCCGTTGCCGGGGAGGTGAGTGCTTGAAGGTATATCTTTAGATCTTGCAATCGAATCTTTTTGTTTCTTGTTTTATCACTAGTTTAGTCTATAAAAGAAAAACTACAAAAAATGGAATTGAGTTTGCCACATATGCTTCATCTTTTTAATGTCTTTCGTGAAAATGATGGGAAGGAAAATTGTGCCCAAGTACTAGAAGAAGAATTACATAGAATGCTTGGCATAAGTTATGTGAATGTTGAGCATGATTGCAATGTTGTTAGTATGAATTCTTTGTATACCCATGATGCTAATGATATGCAAAGCCACAAGCTTGGGGATGCTATGTTTGATGAAGATGATATGTTTAGTCCCCCAAGTTTGATGAGAATATTTATTATGATGAAAGCATGCCTCCTATCTATGATGATTATTGTGATGACACGTATGCTTTAAAGAATAATGATAACCATGAAACTTGTCATCTTGATCTTAATTTTCAATCACATGATAGTTATTTTGTTGAGTTTTCTCCCACTATTGTTGATGAGAATAAATTTGCTTATATGGAGTGTAATAAATTTCTATGCAAGTAGATTATGAAAAGAATGCTTTATGTGCTGGTTATATTGTTGAATTCATTCATGATGCTACTGAAAATTATTATGAGGGAGGAATATATGCTTGTAGGAATTGCAATAATATCAAGTTTCCTCTCTATGTGCTTAAAGTTTTGAAGTTATGCTTGTTTTGCCCTCCTATGCTAGTTGATTATTGTTCCCATAAGTTGTTTGCTCACAAAATCCCTGTGCATAGGAAGTGGGTTAGACTTAAATGTGCTAGTCATATTCTTCATGATGTTCTCTTCATGTTTCAATTCTTATCTTTTATGCGAGCATCATTGAAATCATCATGCCTAGCTAGGGGCGTTAAACGTTAGCGCTTGTTGCGAGGCAACCCAATTTTATTTTAGTTTCTTGCTTTTTGGTTCTGTTTAGTAATAAATAATCCATCTAGATTCTGTTTAGGTGTGGTTTTGTCTTTTAATTAGTGTTTGTGCCAAGTAGAACCTTTGGGAAGACTTGGGTGAAGTCTTTATGATCATGCTGTAAAAAACAGAAACTTTAGCGCTCAAGAGATTAGCTAAAAGTTTTTACTGGAGAGTGATATTTAGTTGATTATTTTTGCAGTTGATTTCTAGACAAATTCCTCACATCCACCAATTTATTTTAGAATTTTTGGTGTTCCATAAGTATGCGTTAGTTACAGATTACTACAGACTGTTCTGTTTTTGACAGATTCTGTTTTTCGTGTGTTGTTTGCTTATTTTGATGACTCTATGGCTAGTAAAATAGTTTATAAACCATAGAGAAGTTGGAATACAGTAGGTTTAACACCAATATAAATAAAGAATGAGTTCATGACAGTACCATGAAGTGGTGTTATGTTTTCTTTCGCTAACGGAGCTTACGAGTTTTCTGTTAAGTTTTGTGTTGTGAAGTTTTGAACTTTTGGGTAAAGATTCGATGGACTATGGAATAAGGAGTGGCAAGAGCCTAAGATTGGGGATGCCCAAGGCACCCCAAGGTAATACTCAAGGATAACCAAGAGCCTAAGCTTGGGGATGCCCCGGTAGGCATCCCCTCTTTCGTCTTCATTCATCGGTAACTTTACTTGGAGCTATATTTTTATTCACCACATGATATGTGTTTTGCTTGGAGCGTCATTTTATTTTCTTTTGTTTTGCTTGCTGTTTGAATAAAGTACCAAGATCTTAAATTCTTAAATGTTAGAGAATCTTCACATAGTTGTATAATTATTCGACTACTCATTGATCTTCACTTATATCTTTCGGAGTAGTTTGTCTTTTGCTCTAGTCCTTCACTTATATCCTTTTAGAGCACGGCGGTGGTTTTATTTTGAAGAAATAGATGAACTCTCATGATTCACTTATACTATTTTGAGAGTCTTTAGAACAGCATGGTAGTTTGCTTTGGTTATGAAACTAGTCCTAATATGATGGGCATCCAAGATGGGTATAATAAAAACTTTCATATAAGTGCATTGCACTACTAGGAAAAGGGCTATAGATGGAATGGCCACTAATGGCGCACCAGAAATGTGGTGCGCCATTGCTATATAGCAATGGCGCACCATGTGCTGGTGCGCCATTAGTGTGAAAGACACTAATGGCGCACCAGACAAACGGTGCGCCATTAGTAACAATTTTTTTTTATTTTGCCAGACATACTAATGGCGCACCAGGACATAGTGCACCATTACTAGTTGTAACTAGTAATGGCGCACCAGCAACATAGTGCGCCACTAAAATATTTTTTATATTTTTTACTATTTTGCAAAACTACTAATGGCGCACCTGGTGCAGTGCGCCATTACTAGCTATCCCACCTCGCCAGATCCGGTCCCCCTCGCCGCCGAGCACCCCCTGCACCCTCTACCCCGCTCCACCGGGCGCCGCCGCCGACCCCCCGCACCCTCCCCCGCTCCGCCGCCGCCGACGACGCACCGCACCCTTCCCTGCTCCACCGCCGCCGCCGACGACCCACCTCACCCTCCCCCGCTCCACCGCCGCCGACGACCCACCGCACCCTAGCTCCCCTGCTCCACCGCCGCCGATGACCCACCGCACCCTCCCCGGCCCGCTCCACCGCCGCCGACGACCCCCTGCACCCTCTCCGGCCTGCTCCACCGTCACAAATGAATGCTATAGCTAATTCCTCCCTCTCCCTCGCCAGTTCCCCTTCGTCCCTCTCCCCCGCGCCAGTTCCTCTCCGTCCGCTCCCAATCCGCGCCCCCGCCGCCTCCCTCTCCCCATCCTCCCCTCCGACCCCACCCCACTCTCGCCGGAGCAGCGCCGCAGGGCCGACACCAACCTCGCCCTCGCCCGCGCGCGCCGCAACCTCCGCCTCGCATTCAACAGCTACACATTCTATACCGAGGACAAGGACATGAAGAGCGATGGTTATCAGAACTCCGGGGTAACGATGGAATCCTACACCGGTAACGACAAGGACAGAGCACCCCCCGCAACCCCCGACGACCCACCGCACCCTCCCCCACTCCACCGCCGCCGAGCACCCCACGCACCCTCTCCCCCGCACCCTGTTTTTATAAAAATTATTACTGTTTTTATAAAAAAATATTACTGTTATGATTTAAACAAGTTTCAACATATTTAAACACAAATAAATATCAAACAGCATTTTAAATGGATTTTTTATAAAAATTATTACTGTTTTTATAAAAAAATATATTACTATTATGATTTAAACAAGTTTGAACATATTTAAACACAAATAAATATCAAATAGCATTTTAAATGCATAAAAAAATTGGGAGCCTGGGAATCGAACCCAGGACCTCCTAGTGTGTGTGCTGCGTGCTGACCAGTCAGGCTAGTGGGCGTGTTCTGATGGAGATAGGGTTAGGTGGGATATAACCTGACCAGTCGGGCTGTAAGTAAAACAAAATTCTAATGGCGCACCAGGGGGAGGTGCGCCATTAGAATCGACGTACTTATGGCGCACCAGGGGGAGGTGCGCCATTAGAATTTTTATACTTGTTCCCCTCGCACTGTCGCCTCCCTCCCTCCCTCGCTCGCCAGATCCCCCACTCCTCGACCCCAACCGTACGCCGCCGCCCCCTTGCTCCGCCCCCTCCGTCCGCCACGCCTGCACGCCGCCGCCGCTGTGGTCTTGCGCTGCCTCGACGCCGCCGCCCCGACCCCCGCGGGACTCCACCCCCGCCACCCCCGCGCCCCCCGAACGGGATCGGCCGAGCGCGCGCCGCCCGCTCCTTTCCTCTCCTCCTCCCTCCGACGAGCGAGGGCCTCCTCCAGCCCCTGCAGCAGCCAGCGAACGCGGCCCCGACGCGCCCATCCCGCCTTTCAAGTTCAATTTCAGCACTTTCATATGGTATCTCCAGTTCTGAAAAGTAGATTCATATTGTATCTCAAGCAAGTCTCATTTCTCATTATCATAAGGAGTATAGGCAATATTTACAGAGCTTCACTTGGTCCAAATCAGAACCTATAATGCCCACATCAATTTGTTAGTTTATGTTCCAGCTTGACAGTTTGTTTGTTGAAAGCAGTGATGTTGTTAGTTTAAAGGGAGCAAGCTTTGCTGCCCATGAAATCTGTTACTCTTTAGGTCCTGGCCATGTTTGGCATGAATAACCTCCAGATAATTAATTATTGTTTGAGTAATAATAAAAGTAGAAGTGTGATTTAGAGACGAAACCTTCGAGGAGTGACAAACCTTCGAGGTCCCTGCCAAGACCTGCCAAGACACTCAGCAACATAGCATTTAACACCAGACGAAACCTTCGAGGAGTGACAAACATGGCTTGCACTGTTGCACAAGGTGGCAAACACCACTTACTAAAAATATATCAAGCAGAAAACAGATTCATTCAAACAAGACCCTCACTCAAAAATATATCAAGCAAAAAACACCAGACAAAATTCATGTAGCTCCATTCAAACAAGACCCTCACTCAAAAAAGTTTCAAATGCAGCCTCTCAGATTTGCCGCATTTGTGGCATCGGTTTGGGACACTTCATGGAGTTGTGCTGCACAATTAACTTCATGGAGAACATTAGAATTTGTGTTTAGTGAAGTAGTTAGTGTACTGTACTTGCAATAGTTTGCTTGGTCTTTCTTTGGTTTAAGTTAAGTTATTGTCAGATTTTCCTCTCCATTGCTCTGAGTGGTGCTTGTGTTTCTACTTGCAGAAATGTACCATGAGTGGTACAATCTAATTTACTACTGCTGCTATATACATCAATGCTTTACTACTAGCCCTTGAGTGGTGCTTGTGCTTCTACTTGCAGAAATGTACTACTTGGGAATTTTGTCAACTTGTGATGCTGCTGCTGTACCCTGAGAGGCCCTTGAGTTTGCCAAAATGTCGATTGACTTCCGTTCCGGCAAATTCGGGTACTCCATATGTCCTATTTTCAGCAAAGGTCATGCTGAAATTTTCCGTGAATTTTAGCATGACTTTGCTAAAAATAGGACATATGGGGCACTTGCGACTAATGCATGGGCCGGGGTATCTTAGTACTTAATTAAGTAGGATCAACTGCCCCTTTATTCTTGCTGCATTAAACCATAGGTGGCAATAGAGCCAAGTGATTAGGCCCAACTTAGAATTCTCCTTCCCTTTTCTTGATAGGGTGTATTATTAGAAGATACCCATATATATCAGTCAACCTAGGGTCCCTCGGCATCGATAAACCCTAAATGATAAAAACTTAACTTAGCATTTAGGGTGCCTCAGCGTCGACAAACCCTAAAGGATAAAACCTTGGCTTTTAGGGTGCCTCGGTGTCGATAAAAACCTAAATGATGAAAGCTTAGGCTTTTAGGGTGCCTCGGCGTCGACAAACCCCAACATATTCTATTTGGATGGCCCTGCTAACCCTTGACCATAAATACTTGAGATGGATGTAGCAGGCTTAAAGAAAGAAATGTTTTTAGGCCAACTCCACTGGGCCTGGCTGAAAATGCACAAGTGTGCATGACTAACAATATTCTATTGTAAAGCTAAACAGGAAAGAGGAACCACTCATCCTAACCATTAGCTCTCAAAATTACCACTTCACTTCTTACTACTGAAAATCATAGACCATCTCCATTCACCAATTGCTCAAACCAGTTCGAAGGGCGTGTTTTCACCACACTGTGGATTATCTTATTGGACCCAACAAAGATGATGTAGTTTTGAATTATGAACATAGGAAATGTCGTCATCGGACGACGAAAGTCTCTCGGGGGAGTGCGACTGGTGCCACGACGGTCGAGGTCTGTGCGACAGGCCTCACCTGGACGATGATCGGCGCTTCAGCATTAAGCTCCAGGAGACCTTCGAAGTTGAAACGGTACGCAACGACGACAAGTGTTTTTTTCATAACTAAGCATGACTTCAACTATTCCAACGTGTAATTTCATCTTTTACAATTCGAGTATAGTTTATCCCATGCCATGCAAGACGCTATGTCTTGGAGAGGATGGATTTTGAAGATCATGAAAATTTTGAAACGAAGAAAATTCACCTAAGGACACATCATGATGTGGATTTTGAAGTAAATCTGTATAATGCTGAGAGCGTAACCCATTTTGGTTGCAAAAATTGGGAAGCATTTTGCAAGATGTATGGTTTTGATGAGGGTATGCTTGTCACCATGGATCTTGGTGATCCTGGCATCGACCAAGACAATATGGACATTTGGGTCCTTGTTGATACGCCTCCAGTTCTACCGCTATGTGAGTTTCTCAAACATAGTTAATTATTAACTAATTTATATTTTTCATTTCAAAATAGTTGACAGCTTATTTTCATTGACAACTTATTTTGATTGTTCAAACAATGTGCGGAACATGGTAGACAGAACCTACTACACCGATGGCTCTGAGTTAACTTATAAGGAGAAAACTCATCTGGTCGGATTTTGTACTGATATTGAGAATTACAATATCTACAATCAAACTCCTCATCATTATGGTCCTCAATACGTGCCACTAGTGCACGTGTTGAACTACGGTAACTACTATGGAGATACCCTGGTAAGATTTCTTACTATTACGACATCCGTGCATATTTTGCATAGTTCTAAAACTAGTACATTATCATTGCTAACTATGAAGTTATTACTATGTTTTTCAACAGATAATCCCAGAGGATTGTGTGCCTCATTTGATGTATCAGAATGGTAGGCTTGATGTTTTGAATATACAACCAGGTCATCCTACGAATCTCAACTGTCCATACCGGATTTCTAAAAGAAGTGGAGACATGCAAATCAAAGAATGGAAAAAATGTATGGACAGTCGCAAGGAGCTTCTTGGAAGCAAAAGGAAGCGAGGCGCAAGAATTGGAGACAGGATGATCTCCATTCTCCATAATGGAGAGTCAGGGTCTATATTGTTTTATGCTATTTTACCTTAAAGAGGGTATTTCGGTCCTACCTAATACTGATGATCATGTGCTAAGAACAATTAAGTAGGGTTGGTTCGATGACTGTGAGGATGATGATCGTATGACTTGTTATTAATAACGAGTAGAAGTTGTATGATGATGATTAGTAGGACTTGTTAGGATTAGTATTAATTTCGACAAACTCGCTACTCGCGGTCTCGAGACTTGTAATGTTCTATCTTTGTTCGGTCTTTTGATTTCGGAGACTAACATGATGAATTGTATTCGGAGACTAATCTTCTATTGTATTCGATGAATCTGCTGTTGCTGTGTGGTGCTGTTTATATTCTGTCCAATAATATATTTTGTAATCTGTGCAAATATCAGAAAAGAAAAAAATCCCTAATATACATACTAATGGCGCATCACCCAGACGTGCGCCATTAGTATGCCAAAGGATACTAATGGCGCATCGCCCACCAGTGTGCCATTAGTATGGCAAAGCACATGCCCACTGGGAGGCATACTAATGGCGCACCGGGGCCTATACTAATGGCGCACTGCCTGGTGCGCCATTAGAGTACCAGATACTAATGGCGCACCAGCGGTGCGCCATTAGTAAAAATTACTAGTGGCGTGATGCTAGTGGCGCACCAGTGGTGCGCCATTAGTAGGCAAAACTGGTGCACCACTAGTAAGCCTTTTTCTAGTAGTGTTGAATACTAAGAGACTTTTGATACTTGATGATTGTTTTGAGATATGGAGATAGTGATATTAAAGTTGTGCTAGTTGAGTAGTTGTGAATTTGAGAAATACTTGTGTTGAAGTTTGCAAGTCCCGTAGCCTGCACATATGGTAAACGTTGTGTATCAAATTTGAAACATGAGGTGTTATTTGATTGTCTTCCTTATGAGTGGTGGTCGGGGACGAGCGATGGTCTTTTCCTACAAATCTATCCCCCTAGGAGCATGCGCGTAGTGCTTGGTTTTTGATGACTTGTATATTTTTGCAATAAGTATGTGAGTTCTTTATGACTAATGTTGAGTCCATGGATTATACACACTCTCACCTTTCCATCATTGCTAGCCTCTTCGGTACCGTGCATTGCCCTTTCTCACATTGAGAGTTGGTGCAAACTTCGCCGGTGCATCCAAACCCCATGATATGACACGCTCTTTCACACATAAACCTCCTTATATCTTCCTCAAAACAGCCACCATACCTACCTATTATGGCATTTCCATAGCCATTCCGAGATATATTGCCATGCAACTTTCCACCGTTCCATTTATCATGACACGTTCATCATTGTCATATTGCTTTGCATGATCATGTAGTTGACATAGTATTTGTGGCAAAGCCACCATTCATAATTCTTTCATACATGTCACTCTTGATTCATTGCATATCCCGGTACACCGCCGGAGGCATTCATATAGAGTCATACTTTGTTCTAGTATCGAGTTGTAATCATTCAGTTGTAAATAAATAGAAGTGTGATGATCATCATTTTCTAGAGCATTGTCCCAAGTGAGGAATAAACAAAAAAGAGAAAGGCCATAAAAAAGAGAAAGGCCATAAAACAGAGAGAAAGGCCATAAAAAAAGAAGAAGGCCCAAAAAAAATGAGAGAAAAAGAGAGAAGGGACAATGTTACTATCCTTTTTACCACACTTGTGCTTCAAAGTAGCACCATAATCTTCATGATAGAGAGTCTCTTGTTTTGTCACTTTCATATACTAGTGGGAATTTTTCATTATAGAACTTGGCTTGTATATTCCAACAATGGGCTTCCTCAAATGCCCTAGGTCTTCGTGAGCAAGCAAGTTGGATGCACACCCACTTAGTTTCTTTTGTTGAGCTTTCATACATTTATAGCTCTAGTGCATCCGTTGCATGGCAATCCCTACTCCTTGCATTGACATCAATTGATGGGCATCTCCCTAGCCCATTGATTAGCCGCGTCGATGTGAGCCTTTCTCCTTTTGTCTTCTCCACATAACCCCCTCATTATATTCTATTCCACCCATAGTGCTATATCCATGGCTCACGCTCATGTATTGCGTGAAGGTTGAAAAAGTTTGAGATTACTAAAGTATGAAACAATTGCTTGGCTTGTCATCGGGGTTGTGCATGATAAGAGCATTCTTGTAGGGATGAACTTTCTTTGGCCATGCTATTTTGAGAAGACATGATTGCTTAGTTAGTATGCTTGAAGTATTATTATTTTTATGTCAATATTAAACTTTTGTATTGGATCTTATGGATCTGAATATTCTTGCCACATTAAAGAAGATTATATTGATAAATATGTTAGGTAGCATTCCACATAAAAAATTCTGTTTTTATCATTTACCTACTCGAGGACGAGCAGGAATTAAGCTTGGGGATGCTGATACGTCTCTAATGTATCTATAATTTTTGGTTGTTCCATTGTAGCGACCAGACCTCAAACAGTCTAGTCTCTGTGCATCAGTGTCATCCCTGGATCGGTAATGCTGACACGCACAGTACTTCGAAGGATTTATAACAGAGTAGCAATCACACACTTATTACATCAAATAGTTCAAGAGAACTCAATACAATAAATATGGCTTAAGGCCATCTAAAATACGATAACAGCGGAAGGCTTGGAAGATAAAGTGAGTCCATCAACTCCAACGACATCACTGAGTATAAGACCACGACCTAAGGCTCCTTAGTCGTCGTCTGAAAAGTCTGCAACATGATACATTGCAGCCCGAAAACGGGTCAGCACATGGAATATGCTGGCAAAGTAACACATAGAGAGTAATGAACAGAATAATGCTATCACTAGATGCATATTTGGCTGGTGGAAAGCTCTATGGTTACAGTTTTGTGAAAAGCCAATTTTTCCCTACCACAAAGGAATAAATTTTAAAACTATCATGGTGGTTGTTAAACATTGAGAAGGTACCTCCAACTCAATCCCAATTAAGAACGTGATAACCCAATCAAATTAAATTAAGTAACATGATGATGAGATTCACATGATAATCCAAGAACTAGATACTCAAGATGTCCATAACCGGGGACACGGCTAATCATGATTAGTTTGTACACTCTGCAGAGGTTTGTGCACTTTTCCCCACAAGACTCGATCGCCTCCGCTTGATTTCTCGCACTACATGGTGTTTGAGAAACGGATGACCGAGACACAGTCTTTCAGAAACACTACTCTTTACTCCGGGTGGACAGTTACACCTACTTTCCCCTACATCTGCTAGCCCACCTCTTCAAGAGGTCATGTAACCTACTCAACTATGCTAGAGCCCATAATAGCTTGTGGCTGCACACGGAAGTTTCTAGCATGAATAATCTCATGATCCCTTTGAGTCTGGGTGGCGGTCCATAGGATGATCACACGGGTACTCCGGGATATCCAAAAATACAGGCAACACTGGTTTCTCCAGGTGCCTCAATCCACCCAGTTGTTTATTTAAGTAGCCACCTTAAGTTGAACCATAAATTAATAATCTCACATCTGTCATGAAGAATTCTCTCAAACCCAATCCACGTCTACGAGCATAGCATAGCAATATAAGCAAACGTAGACGTACCTCCCAAAGGTTTGATAGTAAACAGGGCAATAGGTACTACCTCATCTACTTCCCAAAACCCACATATTAATCAGATCCTAATCATGCAACTGTTTGAGGATTGATCTAATGCAATAAAACTGGGTGATGAAAAGTATGATCAAAGTGTTACTTGCCTTGCTGATGACCCGTGAAACCTAGAGACTCGTAGTAGCACGCTTCGCACTCCGGGTACTCTATCGCAAACAAACAATACATACATAAGCAATCAAGCAAGGGTGCGCGAAATAAAACTCAAGAAGCAATGAAGGTCAAACGGCGAAAGAAACAAGCTTCGTTTACTAATCTGGATCTAAGTCAAATTTTACTGTAGCAAAAACTTGTTTGAGTTGGTTAAACAGAAAGAGAATTTCGAGACGAAACTCTAGGCACTTGAATTGCCTGATTCCGATAAACGAGCGAAAAGTTATACTAAAACGAAAAACAGATCGGAAATCGCGATCAGGAATAATCGCGGAAAATCCGAGAAAAAGAAAAATTGACGAACAGGCTAACGATCGAACGTTCGCTGTCTGTAAAAAAACAAAAACCGTTCGTTAAAACGAACGAACGAACGGGCGTTCGCTATTTAACTAAACCGGAAAAAAATAAACCGATCTAATATAAAAAAACGCATCTCGGTTTTGAAATAAAACCGAACGGTTTTTCGAGAAAAACCGGCTACTACCTCGGTTCGCGTGACGGCGGCGGCGGCGAGCGGCTCCGGCGGGTGGCGGCATCGGGCGAGAGGCGGCGGGGCTCCGACCGGCGGCGGCGGACGGCGGTGGGCGGCGGCGGGGCTCCGGCGGGCGGCGGCGTGGGGTGGCGGGGATCCGGCGGGTGGCGGGTCGGGCGGCGGGGCGACGCGGGCGGCGGCGGCTAGGGTTTTGGGGCGGCGGTGACTTGGGCTGAGGCGGGGCTCGGGCCGCGGCTTTAAAGGCCGGCCGGGCTCAGGTGTCCGGGTCGGACACGGCCCGTAAGGCGGTTGACTTTAAAAAAATAATTCGGATGTGCAGAAAAAGTATGAAAATAAATACTAAACGAACTCCAAAAATCCCGAAATAAATTTTCCCCGTCCTCTAAAAATAAGCCAGACAAAATGAACATTTATTTGGGCCTAAAATGCAGTTTTAAAAAACGCGTATTTTTCCTAATTCGAATAAAATCAAATAAAATCCGAAAAAAATCAAATATTTGTTTTTAATATTTTTCCTCCAATATTTCATTATTTGTGGAGAAGTCATTTTATCCCCTCTCATATATTTTGATATGAAATATTTTCAGAGAGAAAAATAATTAAAACAAACGATCCTATTTTCAAAATTTGAGAAAACCCAAATATGAAAATAACGAAATCCCCAACTCTGTCCGTGGGTCCTTGAGTTGCGTGAAATTTCTAGGATCGCAAATCAAAATGCAATAAAATATGATATGCATGATGATCTAATGTATAACATTCCAAATTGAAAATTTGGGATGTTACAAACCTACCCCCCTTAAGATGAATCTCGCCCTCGAGATTCGGGTTGGCTAGAAAATAGGTGAGAGTGGTCCTTCCGTAGATCTTCCTCTCGCTCCCAGGTGGCTTCATCCTCGGTATGGTGACTCCACTGAACTTTGCAAAACTTGATAACCTTGCTGCGGGTGACTCGGCTGGCATACTCAAGAATCTTAACTGGTTTCTCCTCATAGGTCAAGTCACTATCCAGCTGAATCGCTTCCAATGGCACTGTATCTCTCAGTGGTATCTCAGCCATCTCTGCGTGGCACTTCTTCAGCTGAGAAACATGGAACACATCGTGAACTCCCGACAATCCTTCGGGCAATTCCAACTTGTAAGCAACTTCCCCCATACGCTCCAAAACTTTGTATGGTCCTACAAAACGTGGCGCTAACTTTCCCTTAACTCCAAAGCGCTTTACTCCTCGAAGTGGTGATACTCGAAGATAAACTCTGTCTCCGACTTCGTAAACTGTCTCCTTGCGTTTAGAATCCGCATAACTCTTCTGCCTGGACTGGGCTACCTTGAGCCTATCGTGAATCAACTTCACTTTCTGTTCAGACTCTTTAATCAAATCTGGTCCAAACAACTGGCGGTCTCCAACTTCGTCCCACAACAACGGTGTCCTGCACCTCCTTCCGTATAGAGCTTCGAAAGGGGCCATCTTCAAACTGGATTGATAACTGTTGTTGTAAGAGAACTCTGCATATGGAAAATTGTCGTCCCAACTAGATCCATAATCTAGCGCACAAGCTCTCAGCATGTCCTCCAAAATCTGATTGACTCTCTCGGTCTGTCCGTCTGTCTGTGGATGAAAGGCTGTATTGAACTCTAGCCTGGTACCCAAAGTCTCATGCAACTGATTCCAAAACTTTGAAGTAAACTGGGTTCCTCTATCTGGTACAATGGTCCTCGGAACTCCATGCAGACATACGATCCTGGTCATGTATATCTTTGCCAACTTAGCACTTGTATAAGTGGTCTTTACTGGGATGAAATGAGCTACCTTCGTCAAACGATCGACTACAACGCATATCGAGTCATAGCCTGAACGAGTCCTGGGCAATCCTGTTATAAAATCCATGCCTAGCTTATCCCACTTCCATTCGGGTATCGGCAATGGTTGTAGCAATCATGCTGGCTTGTGATGCTCTGCCTTTACTCTCTGACATACATCACAAACTGCTACATACTCCGCAATATCCTTCTTCATTCCGGTCCACCAGAAAGTATCCTTCAAATCCAAATACATCTTGGTATTTCCTGGGTGAATCGAATATGGTGAATCATGGGCCTCTTGCAGAATCAACTTCCTGATCTCCGGATCATTGGGCACATAAACGCGGTCCTCAAACCATAAGGTATCGTGTTCATCCTCACGAAATCCCTTGGCTTTTCCTTTACACATCCTTTCCTTTATCTCAGCAATTTCCTTGTCTGTTTTCTGAGCTTCTCTGATCTTATCCATCAAAGTAGACTGAATCTCCAATGCTGCTACAAAACCTCTTGGAACTATTTCCAAACATAGTTCACGAAGATCCTCTGCTAACTTCTTGGGTAACTCTCCGGTCATGAGCGTGTTGACATGGCTCTTGCGGCTCAACGCATCGGCTACCACGTTAGCCTTCCCTGGGTGATAATGCAATCTCATATCATAATCCTTAATGAGCTCCAACCATCTCCTTTGCCTGAGATTCAACTCCTTCTGCGTGAAAATGTACTTCAAACTCTTGTGATCCGTGTACACCTCACAATGGTTTCCAATGAGAAAATGTCTCCATGTCTTCAACGCATGCACTACGGCTGCTAACTCCAAATCATGTGTAGCATAATTCAACTCATGGGGTTTAAGCTGTTGTGAGGCATATGAAACAACTCTTCCCTCCTACATTAGCACTGCTCCAAGTCCTCGACGAGAAGCGTTGCAATATACTTCATAATCCTTGCGTTGATTTGGCAGAATCAACACTGGCGCTGTAAACAAACGTTTCTTCGATTCCTGGAAACTAGCCTCACATTCCTCAGTCCAAATGAATTTGGTGTCCTTCTTCAACAACTCCGTCATAGGCTTTGCAATCTTCGAGAAATTCTCGATGAATCTCCGGTAATATCCTGCGAGTCCAAGAAAACTCCGGTTTTCTCCAACTGTCGTGGGTGCTTCCCAATTTGTCACAGTGTTAACCTTGGTGGGATCTACTGCTATTCCTTCTCCGGATATAACATGTCCAAGGAATCCAACTTCCTTTAACCAAAACTCGCACTTGCTGAACTTGGCATATAACTGATGTTCTCTGAGCTTTCCAAGTACCAAACGCAAATGCTCCTTATGCTCTTCTTCATTCTTCTAATAGACCAGAATATCATCAATGAACACTACGACGAACTCATCCAAAAACTCCATAAACACTTTGTTCATCATGTTCATGAAATAGGCAGGTGCGTTAGTCAAGCCAAATGACATAACAGTGTACTCATAATGCCCATACCTTGTGGTAAAAGCTGTCTTGGGTATATCCTGCTCTCGAATCTTCAACTGGTGGTATCCTGATTTCAAATCAATCTTGGAAAATACTTTAGCTCCTTGTAGTCGGTCAAACAGATCCTTGATCATCGGCAGTGGGTACTTTTTCTTGATTGTTACTTCATTCAATCCACGATAATCAACAACCATCCTCAACGATCCATCTTTCTTCTCCACTAGAAGTACGGGTGATCCCCATGGTGACGAACTTGGGCAAATATATCCTTGTAGGAGATATGCCCTAGAGGCAATAATAAATGATATTATTTATCTCTGAGTTCATATTATGTTTATGTTCCATGCTATAACTGCAATGATTCTCGAGTCTGCAATATCCACGAGGCTCGGAGGAAGACTCATATGCACGTGTGGAATAATAAACGGTAAGAAGTGTTCTTAGTCTGGCATCTAAGACTAGCTCAAGTGTTGCATGATGGTTCTGTTTTCCTGATCATGGGCATGTCTATGGCAGCAACTTTGAGGGCACAATGTTAAGAGAACATTTGTGTTGAATCGACCCGGATTGATGTTATGCTATGAGATACATTCGTCACAAGTTAATGGTTTATAACACAGAGATAGTTAATGTTTGCACAATTCCTTAGACCATGAGAGTATCGAGTTTCTTCATGCTTGCTTCATGAACTTTGGGGTTTGTTAAACGTCATCCGTAATTGGATGGCTATTACGGCGGCTTACGGGTTCATGGGAAAGTATGTTAAGTAACTTGATAGCTCGAGATTGGGATTTGCTCCTCCGACGATGGAGAGATATACTCGGGCCCTCTCGGTGTTACGGTGTCCATCATCGTCTGACCAGACACTTTGTGATTTGATCACGGGGATGCCGGAACACGAAACGAGAAAAGAGAACAAAACCGGTAACGAGGTAACTTGCATAGTGGACAAAGTGTTGGCCCACGGGGATGCAATAAATCTCACTTCAGGTGTTTGTGATATATCGCGAAGCAACAGGAATAGCTCACCTCAACTAGAGGTTCACTCGAATATTCATTCGTGTGGGTATAGGGGTCAATATGGGTGTCCATGGCTCCGATGTTGATCATTGATCGGAAGGGGTTCCAGGTCATGTCTATACTTCACCGAACCTATAGGGTCACACACTTAAGGGTCATCTATCTGCTGAATACTAGACAGGGAGTCTGAGAGAAAATCACCGAAAAAGTTTCGGACACCGAAAAGTTTCGGACAGCGGAATCGTACCGCAGAGAGAGGTCACCGGATGAGTTTCGGTGAAACCGAAAAAGTTGTTTCGGGGTATGCCATTAAGTCAAGATGGTTTCGGCACATGCCTGATAATTCTTGGAGAGTGCCAGAATCATTCTGGACACTTTTTGGAATTTTCAGAAATAAAAACCGAAAATGTTTCGGAGCTGCCGGTACCGCTTTGGCTGTTTTTCGTAGATGAAATTCACTAATCTGAAATTGTTTCAGAACGAATCCAAAATCATTTTAGTGGGTACTGGAATTATTCTAAGACCCACAGAAATATTTTCGGATTTAGTGGACGCGAAAAATTGTCTTCATGAATAGTGAAAACGCATTCTTGTTTGCTTTTCGCAGATGAAAATCACTAAACCGAAATTGTTTCGGAACGCGTTGAAAATTATTTTAGTGGGTACTGGAAATGTTCTGAGCCCACATAAATATTTTCAGTTCGAACGGACGCTGAAAAATGTCGTCATGAATAGTGAAAGTGCTTTTTGCTTGGCTTCTTGGAGAAGCCACCTTGAGGGCCTTTTTGGTATTTCCCCCCTTGGCTTCTTGGAGAAGCCACCCTTGGGCTTGGCCTATAAATAGGGGTGGAGGGGGCTACCTAAAGGATCATCCCTTGCTGTCATACACATGCCATGCATTATCTGGCTTCTTCTCTCCCTCCCACGAAAAGAGTTTCGTAGAGCCGAAAGGCTGTCTGGGTTCCGGTGGGAACTAGTTCTGGACGTCGAAGCCCTGCTGGATAGATGACACCGTATGTGTGCAACTCTGTAGAGAGATCGTACTTTCGGTCTTAGTTCGTGAGTGCCTCCCGAAGGGCTGTCCGTGTGACCATCTGAGTTTCGAAGGTCCTCCCGAAGGGCTGTCCGAGTGACCGTTCGAGTTTCAAAGGTCCTCCCGAAGGGCTGTCCGCGACACCGTCTGGGGGCTGTTCGCCCGCCTCCCGGAGGGCTGTCTGAAGAGCAGATGAGGGTATACATCCTCGCGGTTAGGAGGTTGTAAATCCTAGCTGCGGGGATCTACACCGCCGATCGTCATCGACTCTACTTCCCGCTGAGCTACGAGTCGGTAACGAAAAAGATCAAACCTTGTATGCAGTCTCCATAGTGGTCCTGGGCTGGTGCGTAGGTCGGAATTTTTAGTTTTCTGCTGCGTTACCCAACAGTGGCATCAAGAGCCGTGCTATGCGTAGATGCAGGTTTCGATCTAGAATACATGAAGATGTATGGGTATTGCATAATATAATTAGGTAGTAGATGAGATCTATTGCTGAAAATTATTTATGCGGGTGACAGATAGAATCTGTTACCCGACGTTCTTGTTGCTTCCCTAGAGTTTGCGTATGCTCAATCTCGAGACAGCATGGTGGAATTTGACAAAGTTCTGGCAATCCGTGATCCTGATTGATCATGGAAGTGCTATCAGTTCTTTGGGTTCTGCCGTAGTCAAAAGAAAGATGAAATTCGCAGATGAAAGGGCATTGCAGATATTATCTGCACGGAGGTCATGCGTATGACGAAGTTTAGTATGGGGCTCGAGATTTAATTATCTCGTGTTTCATACACCCCGAGATGTTAATGTAGCAACTTGAATAATCATACTTGATGATAAAACGTTGGTAGCTGCGGTTTAAGTCAAAACCTTAGAAGCCACGTAAAATAAAATTTTGCATAAACCTATTAGAGGCGTCTAACTTGGTTTTGCAGGATGTGCATGTGATGTGGTATAGCAGTGCTCATACTAATTCGATTATGTATGAGATGACTATATGATGTAATTTGATTAACATGACCTGCGTGTCATGATTCGGCATGATGGCTGGAGCCATATGATTGCACTTTAATGACCTACGTGTCAACCTTGTTGTAATGCATTATTTTGTTAGCTATAGAGATAGCAATATTATCTAGTGCATCAACAAGGTGGTGGCAATCTTCACGAAGGTGAACACCGATGCGAATGCCGAAGACGAAGAAATGAAATACTTCTCCGTCAGAAAGGGCTATACCATATCATGCTATTATGAATTGCCTGAGATGTTTATCCCTTATGATGCACCCTTCTTGATTGCGCGGTAGTCGCTTTTTATTAGGGTGATCTCTCACTTAAAATATCAAAGTAGTTAGTGTTCACCCAAGTGTAGCACCGTCTGAAATTCGTATCTTTTCGGGGTGTGCCATGTACACATGAGCACGAACGAATCGAGAGGAATGAGGTGGGTGAGGTCAGACCTCGCAGCAAGATCACTTGGTTGTCTTTGACGTTCAGGCAGGAGAGTCCTGAGCTCGGAACACGCCCATCGAAAGATGAACAAGAATCACATAGAGATGTGATCGGCATGTTGGCCTACCGATTGAAATTCGTGTCATCAGTGATGAACCCGTCAATGGCATCGAATAGAAATATGGATCTTGAATCACTCTAAATCAATTATGAGAGATATTGATTTGAGTGGGAGCGCACAGTTGAATTAACGTGTTTAATTCTCAGTGCAATTAATTATGAACACTGTCTAAGTGTTTCTTGCATAATAGTTGTAGAATAATGGCTCGCATTTCCACCTTCCCTATTAAAATTGAATAGCTGTTAAATATCTGGTTAAAACTTTACGATTGGTAACGTAATATGAGGATTGTCCTCAAAAGTGCCGAGAAGGACTTTGTCCTATCGCATGCTTTCCGTATCCTCCCGCTAATGCTATGGATCATGTGACTCTCGTCCTTCGATCCAAAAGCTAGAATTCTATTATGGTCAAGTGGAATATGTTTGCTTCCATGAAACCCAAACTTCGAAAGTTGGGATAGTTATATGATATTCATGGAACAGAAAATTATTTTCAGATAGAAACAAAGCAATGTTTGTTTGCAAGTATTAGTAAAAGTGTTTACTATGCATTTGACTGTTGGGAAAGGGATCCAGAAGAACGCCTGTCATATAATGAAAGGTGAATAAAACAAGAACTTAAAGAGAAAGGAAGTGTCCAAAGGGTGTTAGTATGACTTACACGCCTAGGAAGTCCGGGGCTAATGCCACTCTTAAGTTGGGTGCTTCTTTTGCGAGTAGGAGAAATACTAAAAGTTAAACTGTTAGAAGTATAAAGGCAGAAAGAAAGATGACTGAAATATCCAGCTCATGTATGAATGTCATACAAGTTTTTGATGTATAGTAGGCTGGTCAAAGATATAGTTCTTGGGAATTATGGTTAAACATGTTAATCACTAATTCTTGGGTATTGTGAGTTAATCACAAAGATACCCGCTCGATTGCATTCTGTTGCGAATCAATGTAAGAGCTACTATGGCCTAAAAAGACTAGCCAAAAATGAGGTTAAGGTATACACAGGGAACATAGTAAATGTTACTATACCTTCCATCGGTGTATTGACGTTTGTATCTATTTTCATAATTCATTTAGAGTTTTACAAACTCTATCCCATTGCATAAGGTATCTTGCAAGAAGGTTGTTCATAAGAGAACTTTTTATGTTCGATGTTATGAATAACACAAGGGCCATACTTTCATTATGAATGAGATGTATGTTATGAATATTGATAATAATACAATACCTCTTGGTTTACTTTCATAATTCATTTTAGAGTTTCATACACTCTAGCCCATTGCACAATGTTTGTTGCAAAAGAGTTGTTCATAAAAACAACAATTGTTGTTAAGTATTATGAATAACATAAGGGCCATACTTCCATCATCGATGGGACGTATGTTATGAATATTGAGGGTAATATGATACATCCATAACACTGACGCTAAATGTCGCAAGACTAAAAGTATACCACACAAGTGTGGCACTACATTTGGTCACATTGGAGAGACCCGCATGGAAAATTCCATTATGATGGATTTTGAAGTCTTTTTGATTTTGAATCATCTGACACTTGCAACTTTCCTCCGAAAAGTGAAGTGACTAAAATACCGTTCACAGGCCATAAGGAATGAACAACAAACTTATTAGTGATCATACATTTGATGTGTGTAGTCCGATAATTGTTGTTAGTGGTGGATTTATTTATCTTCAGAAATGACTCAAGTAGATATATGGATATTTACTTGATGAGACGTAAGTCTGGATCTTTTGAAATCATTCGAAAGGTTCTCAAAAATGAAGTAGAAGTTATTGTAACAAGAAAATTATGTTTCTGCAATTTGATTGCACAAAGGAATATTTGAGTTACATGTTTAGCGAATGTCTGATGAGTTGTGAAATGGGTTTCATAACTTGCACCTCCCAGAACACCACTGCAAGTGGAAAGTCCGTGGAGATGTAATCAAACCATTTATGACATGGTAAGGTCAAAGATGACATAAATAAATTTGCCATTATCCCTTTTAAAGTGATGCTTTAGAGACTGCTGCTTTTACACTGAAAAGAGTTACATCGGGTCTGTTGAAATGAAGCCATGGTATGGTACGCCCAACCATGTTATATCTTTTCTTAACATTTGGAATATGGGGCTTGTGTAAAAGGTTACAAACCTATTCCAAATCAGACAAGTGCTACTTTGTAGGTTATACCAAAATGTTGGGCATTCCTCCCTCACTATACCGAGGCAAATAGTTTTGCCGCGAAACGGTGTGCTTTTAAAGAGAATGGTTCTTTAAAAAAGGTGAGTGGGAGAATAGTGCAACTCGACGAGATAAACATTATCTACGTCATCAGATCAAAGGAAAGAGACCTTGGAAGTAATTCCAGAGTTTCCTACTGCGACTGATACGGAAGTCTCTACAATAAAATGTATGAACTTCGGTCGAACTTGCAGCTGAACCACGTAGGCAAGGCTCGTGCAAACCTCTCAGGTGCGCAAATGAGATATTGTTGTTAGACAACATTATACCTACGATACACAAGGAAGCGTTGATGGGCCCTGACTCCGGAATTGGCTAAATGCCAATACAACCCGAGTTAGTTTCCATATAAGTGATTCAAGATTAAAACCTTGATACACCTTTCGGAAGACTTAGAGTCTAACGAATATTTATGGAACTTAAAACTGATACGGATAAAATGTTTTATCCATAAAGCTCGACTTGTTGAAATAACAAGTTCAAGAGTTGACTACGATGAGGTTGTTTTCATCGTAGCGATGCTTAAAGTCAGTTCGGGTTGAACTAGCAATTAATACATATTTCAATCATGAGATATGAAACATGGATGATAAAAGGATTTCCATCTAATGGAAATGAAAGCTAGGACTTGTATATGATACAGTCCAAAGTAATTTGTCGATCCAGAGGATGCTAGTAGGTATGCAAACTTCAGAGTTCCAGCAATGGACAGAAGAGAGCAAAATGGAGTTGGAATCTTCGTGTTTTGATGAAATGGTCAAAGGGGTTTTGACTTCATCAATGGGTAACGAAGATGCTTGTAATTCAAGAAAGTAAGTGGGAGCGTAATAATATTTCTAAAAACCTTATGTGCTTGGCACATTGGTAATTGGAAATAAATTTCTTGACACAAATTAGGACTTCATTTGAAAATAGTTTTTCGATGAAGTGCTTAGGCTAAATAGCCTCAATATTAGGCATGATGATCTATGGAGATAGATTTACCTAATGGGGCTAAGCAATGAATACATATTGACAAGATGCTGAAACCTTTTAGCATTTAAAACGCCAAGGAGTGATTCTTGCCAAAGTCACATGAAAAGAGTTTTTGCAAGACTCGGTGTCCCAAAACACTGATGAGTAAAATACATGATGCAGATTCCACACACTTTTGTGTTTGGATTAATCATGTATTCCATGGTATGTAAAACAACCAGATACGTCCGATACTCCCAAGGTGTTGCGAGTATGGATACTAATGTGATCAAAGTACTGATCATGGGACGACAGTGAAAGATGTCATTGAGTACTAGAGTAAGTACTGATGATATATTTTCTCGCAAGCGGAGATCATGAAGAGTTCATTGTAAAATGTTACATCGATACAGTCTTCATCTTTTCTCCATGCGATTTTCGATTTAAGTTAAGGGTTTTGTGTAATACACAATATGGTGGCACATTAGTTGGAAATTGTTCCAAACAAGTTACTGTGGCGAATTCTATAACAGAGGCGAAGTATGTGGCCACTTTAGAAGCGACAAAGACAAAGATGTTGAATCATATAGTTCATTCATGAACTTAGTATGGTTCCAAGAAGGCTTTGGTCAATGGGACACTATTGCAGATAGTTGCTCCATAACTCAGTCTGAGGAATCAGGTTTCGACCAATGATTCACATATATACAAAGCCAAGTCCACACAAAATATGAATTTTGTGAAAGCATGAAAATGTGAGGATATGCAGAGATACACATGGAGCTGAAGTTGTCAGATCCGATGGACATCAGGCTACACCACAAGCGAAGCATTTTTTACACCAGTATGCCATAGGTGTAAAGTGCATTAGCATTAACTAGATTATTGACTCTAGTGCAAGTGGGAGTCTGTAGGAGATATGCCCTAGAGGCAATAATAAATGATATTATTTATCTCCGAGTTCATATTATGTTTATGTTCCATGCTATAACTGCAATGATTCTCGAGTCTGCAATATCCACGAGGCTCGGAGGAAGACTCATATGCACGTGTGGAATAATAAACGGTAAGAAGTATTCCTAGTCTGGCCTCTAAGACTAGCTCAAGTGTTGCATGATGGTTCTGTTTTCCTGATCATGGGCATGTCTATGCCAGCAACTTTGAGGGCACAATGTTAAGAGAACATTTGTGTTGAATCGACCCGAATTGATGTTATGCTATGAGATACATTCGTCACAAGTTAATGGTTTATAACACAGAGATAGTTAATGTTTGCATAATTCCTTAGACCATGAGAGTATCGAGTTTCTTCATGCTTGCTTCATGAACTTTGGGGTTTGTTAAACGTCATCCGTAACTCGATGGCTATTACGGCGGCTTACGGGTTCAAGGGAAAGTATGTTAAGTAACTTGATAGCTCGAGATTGGGATTTGCTCCTCCGACGATGGAGATATATACTCGGGCCCTCTCGGTGTTACGGTGTCCATCATCGTCTGGCCAGACACTTTGTGATTTGATAACGGGGATGCCGGAACACGAAACGAGAAAAGAGAACAAAACCGGTAACGAGGTAACTTGCATAGTGGACAAAGTGTTGGCCCACGGGGATGCAATAAATCTCACCTCAGGTGTTGGTGATATATCGTGAAGCAACAGGAATAGCTCACCTCAACTAGAGGTTCACTCGAATATTCATTCGTGTGGGTATAGGGGTCAATATGGGTGTCCATGGCTCCGATGTTGATCATTGATCGGAAGGGGTTCCAGGTCATGTCTATACTTCACCGAACCTATAGGGTCACACGCTTAA
The DNA here is from genome assembly GCF_002575655.3 of Aegilops tauschii subsp. strangulata. Taxonomy (NCBI): domain Eukaryota; kingdom Viridiplantae; phylum Streptophyta; class Magnoliopsida; order Poales; family Poaceae; genus Aegilops; species Aegilops tauschii. The sequence goes on along the minus strand of NC_053041.3, from coordinate 645,492,123 downwards.
GGGTCATCTATCTGCTGAATACTAGACAGGGAGTCTGAGAGAAAATCACCGAAAAAGTTTCGGACACCGAAAAGTTTCGGACAGCGGAATCGTACCGCAGAGAGAGGTCACCGGATGAGTTTCGGTGAAACCGAAAAGTTGTTTCGGGGTATGCCATTAGGTCAAGATGGTCTCGGCACATGCCTGATAATTCTTGGAGAGTGCCAGAATCATTCTGGACACTTTTTGGAATTTTCAGAAATAAAAACCGAAAATGTTTCGGAGCTGCCGGTACCGCTTTGGCTGTTTTTCGCAGATGAAATTCACTAATCTGAAATTGTTTCAGAACGAATCCAAAATCATTTTAGTGGGTACTGGAATTATTCTAAGACCCACAGAAATATTTTCGGATTTAGTGGACGCGAAAAATTGTCTTCATGAATAGTGAAAACGCATTCTTGTTTGCTTTTCGCAGATGAAAATCACTAAACCGAAATTGTTTCGGAACGCGTTGAAAATTATTTTAGTGGGTACTGGAAATGTTCTGAGCCCACATAAATATTTTCAGTTCGAACGGACGCTGAAAAATGTCGTCATGAATAGTGAAAGTGCTTTTTGCTTGGCTTCTTGGAGAAGCCACCTTGAGGGCCTTTTTGGTATTTCCCCCCTTGGCTTCTTGGAGAAGCCACCCTTGGGCTTGGCCTATAAATATGGGTGGAGGGGGCTGCCTAAAGGATCATCCCTTGCTCTCATACACATGCCATGCATTATCTGGCTTCTTCTCTCCCTCCCACGAAAAGAGTTTCGTAGAGCCGAAAGGCTGTCTGGGTTCCGATGGGAACTAGTTCTGGACGGCGAAGCCCTGCCGGATAGATGACACCGTATGTGTGCAACTCTGTAGAGAGATCGTAGTTTCGGTCTTAGTTCGTGAGTGCCTCCCGAAGGGCTGTCCGTGTGACCGTCCGAGTTTCGAAGGTCCTCCCGAAGGGCTGTCCGAGTGACCGTTCGAGTTTCGAAGGTCCTCCCGAAGGGCTGTCTGCGACACCGTCCGGGGGCTGTTCGACCGCCTCCCGGAGGGCTGTCTGAGGAGCAGATGAGGGTATACATCCTCGCGGTTGGGAGGTTGTAAATCCTAGCTGCGGGGATCTACACCTCCGATCGTCATCGACTCTACTTCCCGCTGAGCTACGAGTCGGTAACGAAAAAGATCAAACCTTGTATGCAGTCTCCATAGTGGTCCTGGGCTGGTGCGTAGGTCGGAATTTTTTGTTTTCTGCTGCGTTACCCAACAATCCTTTATCCCGTAACTCCTTAATCTGCTTCTTAATTTCTTCCAAATCCTTAGCGGGCATCCTGTACGGTCTCTTATATATTGGCCTAGTGCCTGGCAAAAGCTCAATCAAAAACTCGATGTCTCTATCTGGTCGCATGCCTGGCAACTCCTCTGGAAATACGTCAGGGAATTCCTTCACCACTGGTACTTCCTCCTGTACAACTCCTGATAAGGAATTCACTTGAGTCCTCTTCGGCACATGTCGGGATACATACTTAATCCTTCTTCCTTCTGGGGTAGTAAGCAAAATCATCTTACTGGCGCAATCGATGTTTCCTCCATACATCGATAGCCAATCCATTCCCAAAATCACATCCAAACCTTGTGACTCCAAAACTATTAGGTCTGAGGGGAAAACATGCCTACCTATGGCCAATGGCAACTGAAAACATCCTTGGCTTGCCATATACTCTGCTCCTGGCGAGGTTACTAACATAGGTGTTCTTAGAACTTTGGTGGGCAACTTAAACTTATCCACAAATCCCCTTGATATGTATGAATGTGATGCACCAGTATCAAAAAGAACGATTGCAGTAAATGACTTAACCAAGAACTTACCTATTACTGCATCAGGCTATGCTTCAACCTCCTCCACATTAACGTGGTTCACCTGTCCCCTGTTGAAAGGGTTCGGCTTCTTCCCCGAGCTTCCATTGCCATTTCCATTCTTTGCTTCTGGACAATCAGTGGCATAATGTCCAGTCTTCTGGCACTTGAAACAGGTAACGTGGCTTAGATCCCTCTTGGCTGGGGTTGATGGGTTGGTACGGTTCTGTCCGTTGCTTCCTCCGTTCCCATTGCCATTCTTGGGGCCAATATGATTATGCGAACTTCCTCCATTGTGATTGAGACCTCCATGGTTATGCTGAAGGTGTCCTCCCGAGTTCGGGGTAAAACGAGGCTTCTGGTGAGCTCCTGTACTGTACTTTCCTTGTCCATACTTCCTCTTACGACTCTCAATCTATTGCTGCTTCCCTTCAATCATGAGAGCTCTATCTACCAACTCCTGGTAGTTGTTAAAAGTTGCCACCATCAACTGCATGCTCAGCTCATCATTCAGTCCTTCCAGAAACTTCTCCTGCTTAGCTGCATCCGTAGCAACGTCATCTGGGGCATAACATGCTAACTTGCTAAAATCCTCCACGTACTGCCCAACGGTACGTCCTTCTTGGCATAAGTTGCGAAACTCACGCTTCTTCATGGCCATAGCTCCTGCTGAAACATGGGCAGTACGGAACGCTTGTTGAACTGGTCCCATGTGACAGTGTCAATGGGGTGAGTGGCTATGTAATTTTCCCACCATGATGCTGCGGGTCCATCAAGCTGATGTGCGGCAAAACGCACTCTCTCCGCATCTGTGCATCCTACAGTGGTCAGCTCCCTTCCAACCTTGCGGAGCCAATCATCTGCCACAATCGGCTCGGTGCTACTGGAAAACACCGGCAGATTCAGCCTAAGAAATCGGGCTAAGTGATCAACAGGTGATGGTGGTGGTGGGTTGTTGTTGTTGTTTCCTTGGTTTTGAACTAGCACTTGCATCAGGGCATTATGCTGCTGAATCAACTGAGTGATCTCCGGTGGGAAAACAAATCCGGTGTCGCGTCTCGGAGGCATCTGATGGTTTAGAAAAGATGAGAAAATAGAATAGAATGGGGTCGAGGGAAAACACTACCCATATGCACATGAGACAAACACAATCATATCACTCCAATCAATTCAAACAAGGCATACAATCGATCTAACTATCGTTACAAAGTGCTTGGACTATAATATATACATGGTGGAATACTACTACTAATTTGGTGGTCTACTAGAAAAATTGCTCAGTCGAAGACTCCATGATATCTGCTCCGGCTTCATCCTCCAAATCATCCTCACTGGGGTCCGAGTCGGTGTCGTCAATGATGATGTAATTCTCCGGGCAAGTAGAATCATCATCATCTCCTCCTGGTGCTGGGTCTCCCATGAAAACTCCTAGCTTCTTTGTCAGGTCGTCATTCTTCTCCACTAGTGCGACGATTTCCTCCATATAATCCTCGCGTGTAGCCTTGAGTTCTTCCTCCAGTTCCATGATCCTAGTCTTTGCCTTCTTCAGTTCTATCATGTCTGCGCACATCTGGTTCTCCTGGCGACGAATGTGCTGGTTTAACTCCTGGATGAAAGCTGCAATAGATCTATCCTTCCTCGTACTGATCATCTCCCATTGCTCGTCTCGGCGCCCACAAATCTGATAGATAGTATCCTTGAGATCATTGTTGTACACTTCTCCAATGCGTCCCATGGTGATGTGGGCTGCCATGCTCTTTCCTAGACTCCAGGTTGGTGCATCAAAGGAAAACTCTATGGGCTCAGTGATTGGCGTGAACGTCCTTCCTGGAACTTGAACTTGAATCATCCAGCGCTCCTCTTCTGGTAGTGTGGCGTTGTAGGTTCCGGTGAAGCTTGGTATTCCGATGTTCAGGTACTTAGTAACTTCCTTCAAGTGTCGTCCAAAAGGTGTATCCTCATCTGGTTGCGCGAACTTGTTCCTTGCATCCGCCATCCTAAAAGACTGGAAGAAAGGAGAGGAGTCAGAAATGAGAAGAGAGTAGTGATCTAGGGCTTTAGCTTAGTGGTCCTGTCCTACAGTCAGCGTGTGCTCTGATACCATCTCTGTAGCGACCAGACCTCAAACAGTCTAGTCTCTGTGCATTAGTGTCATCCCTGGATCGGTAATGCTGACACGCACAGTACTTTGAAGGATTTATAACAAAGTATCAATCACACACTTATTACATCGAATAGTTCAAGAGAACTCAATACAATAAATATGGCTTAAGGCCATCTAAAATACGATAACAGCGGAAGGCTTGGAAGATAAAGTGTGTCAATCAACTCCAACGGCATCATTGAGTATAAGACCATGACCTAAGGCTCCTTACTCGTCGTCTGAAAAGTCTGCAACATGATACGCTGCAGACCAAAAACGGGTTAGCACATGGAATATGCTGGCAAAGTAACACATAGAGAGTAATGAACAGAATAATGCTATCACTACATGCATATTTGGCTGGTGGAAAGCTCTATGGTTACAGTTTTGCGAAAAGCCAATTTTTCTCTACCACAAAGGAATAAATTTTATTTAACTATCATGGTGGTTGTTAAACATTGAGAAGGTACCTCCAACTCAATCCCAATTAAGAACGTGATAACCCAATCAAATTAAATTAAGTAACATGATGATGAGTTTCACATGATAATCCAAGAACTAGATACTCAAGATGTCCATAACCGGGGACACGGCTAATCATGATTAGTTTGTACACTCTGCAGAGGTTTGTGCACTTTTCCCCACAAGACTCAATTGCCTCCGCTTGATCTCTCGCACTACATGGTGTTTGAGAAACGGATGACTGAGACACAGTCTTTCAGAAACACTACTCTTTACTCCGGGTGGACAGTTACACCTACTTTCCCCTACATCTGCTAGCCCACCTCTTCAAGAGGTCATGTAACCTACTCAACTATGCTAGAGCCCATAATAGCTTGTGGCTGCACACAGAAGTTTTTAGCATGAATAATCTCATGATCCCTTTGAGTCTGGGTGGCGGTCCATAGGATGATCACACGGGTAATCCGGGATATCCAAAAATACAGGCAACACTGGTTTCTCCAGGTGCCTCAATCCACCCAGTTGTTTATTTAAGTAGCCACCTTAAGTTGAACCATAAATTAATAATCTCACATCTGTCATGAAGAATTCTCTCAAACCCAATCCAGTCTACGAGCATAGCATAGCAATATAAGCAAACGTAGACATAACTCCCAAAGGTTTGGTAGTAAACAGGGCAATAGGTACTACCTTATCTACTTCCCAAAACCCACATATTAATCAGATCCTAATCATGCAACTGTTTGAGGATTGATCTAATGCAATAAAACTGGGTGATGAAAAGTATGATCAAAGTGTTACTTGCCTTGCTGATGATCCGTGAAACCTAGAGACTCGTAGTAGCACGCTTCGCACTCCGGGTACTCTATCGGAAACAAACAATACATACATAAGCAATCAAGCAAGGGTGCACGAAATAAAACTCAAAAAAGAGATCTAACCAGAAAATTCAACTTAAGAACTCCGGTTTGCAAAAAGAATCAATTCAAACGAAGCAACGAAGGTCAAACGGCGAAAGAAAGAAGCTTCGTTTACTAATCTGGATCTAAGTCAAATTTTACAGTAGGAAAAACTTGTTTGAGTTGGTTAAACGGGAAGAGAATTTAGGGTCGAAACTCTAGGCACTTGAATCGCCTGATTCCGATAAATGAGCGAAAAGTTATACTAAAAGGAAAAACAGATCAGAAATCGCGATTAGGAATAATCGCGGAAAATCCGAGAAAAAGAAAAACTGACAAACAGGCTAATGATCGAACGTTCGCTGTCTGTAAAAAAACGAAAACCGTTCGTTAAAACGAACGAACGAACGGGCGTTCGCTATTTAACTAAACCGGAAAAAAGTAAACCGATCTAATATAAAAATGCATCTCGGTTTCGAAATAAAACCGAACGGTTTTTCAAAAAAAAAACGGCGGCTACCTCGGTTCGTGTGATGGCGGCGGCGGCGGGTGGCGGCGTCGGGCGAGAGGCGGCGGGGCTCTGGCAGGCAGCGGCGTGGGGCGGCGGGGCTCCAGCGGGTGGCGGGTCGGGCGGCGGGGCGACGCGGGCGGCGGCGCGGGGCGACGGCGGCGGCTAGGGTTTCGGGGTGGCTGCGACTTGGGCTGAGGTGGGGCTCGGGCCGTGGCTTTAAAGGCCGGCCGGGCTGAGGTGTCCGGGTCGGACACGGCCCGTAAGGCGGTTGACTTTAAAAAAAAATCGGACGTGCAGAAAAAGTATGAAAAGAAATACTAAACGGACTCCAAAAATCCCGAAATAAATTTTCACCGTCCTTTAAAAATAAGCCGGACAAGATGAACATTTATTTGAGCCTAAAATGCAATTTTGAAAAACGCATATTTTTCCTAATTCAAATAAAATCAAATATTGACCCAGCGATAGAGCAGGATGAACCAGCGAACGGCGAACATAGTACAGAGCAGCTGTCTGAACACGTCGACGCCGAGGATAAAGCGCATCAACCTCTCTCCGGAGAGGAAAACAGTCCGAACGACGACGCACACGTCATCCTGGAAAGGCACTTGGAACAAGAGAACCTCCATAGAAGGCTTATCACCACCGCGAGGAGTCTGAAGAAGCAGAAGCAAAGGCTTAAGGCTGCACAGAATACGCTCAACAGTAGATGGAACAAAGTGCTCGACACTGAAGAAATGTATGGCGGTAGTTGCCATACAAAGAGCTATCCAAAGCGCAAGCTGTAGCCTGAGTTCGATGATGAGGCCGTAGAGCCTACACAGCCGAAGAATAAAACGGCCGATCAGCCGGATCGATGATACGTCTCCAACGTATCTATAATTTTTGATCGCTCCATGCTATATTATCTACTGTTTTGGACATTATTGGGCTTTATTATTCACTTTTATATTATTTCTGGGACTAACCTATTAACCGGAGGCCCAGCCCAGAATTGCTGTTTTTTTGCCTATTTCAGAGTTTCGCAGAAAAGGAATATCAAACGGAGTCCAAACGGAATGAAACCTTCGGGAACGTTATTTTTAGGAAGATTATGATCCAGGAGACTTGGACCCTACGTCAAGAAACAAAAGAAGAAGCCACGAGGTTGGGGGGCGCGCCCACCCCCCAGGGCGCGCCCTCCACCCTCGTCGGCCCCCTGTTGCTCCACCGACGTACTCCTTCCTCCTATAAATACCTACGTACCCCCAAACGATCAGATACGGAGCCAAAAACCTAATTCCACCGCCGTAACCTTCTGTACCCACGAGATCCCATCTTGGGGCCTGTTCCGGAGCTCCGCCGGAGGGGGCATCCATCACGGAGGGCTTCTACATCATCACCATAGCCTCTCCGATGAAGTGTGAGTAGTTTACCTCAGACCTTCGGGTCCATAGTTAGTAGCTAGATGGCTTCTTCTCTCTTTTTGGATCTCAATACAATGTTCTCCCCCTCTCTCGTGGAGATCTATTCGATGTAATCTTCTTTTGCGGTGTGTTTGTTGAGACCGATGAATTGTGGGTTTATGATCAAGATTATCTATGAACAATATTTGAATCTTCTCTGAATTCTTTTATGTATGATTGGTTATCTTTGCAAGTCTCTTCGAATTATCAGTTTGGTTTGGCCTACTAGATTGATCTTTCTTGCAATGGGAGAAGTGCTTAGCTTTGGGTTCAATCTTGCGGTGTCCTTTCCCAGTGACCGTAGGGGCAGCAAGGCATGTATTGTATTGTTGCCATCGAGGATAACAAGATGGGTTTTTTATCATATTGCATGAATTTATCCCTCTACATCATGTCATCTTGCTTAAGGCGTTACTCTGTTTCCATGAACTTAATACTCTAGATGCATGCTGGATAGCGGTCGATTAGTGGAGTAATAGTAGTAGACGCAGACCGGAGTCGGTCTACTTGTCTCGGACGTGATGCCTATATACATGATCATACCTAGATATTCTCATAACTATGCTCAGTTCTGTCAATTGCTCAACAGTAATTCGTTCACCCACTGTAAAATACTTATGCTCTTGAGAGAAGCCACTAGTGAAACCTATGCCCCCCGGGTCTATCTTCATCATATTAATCTTCCAACACTTCGTTATTTCCTTTGCTTTTTACTTTGCTTTTATTTTACTTTGCATCTTTATCATAAAAATACCAAAAATATTATCCTATCATATCTATCAGATCTCACTCTCGTAAGTGACCGTGAAGGGATTGACAACCCCTTATCGCGTTGGTTGCGAGGAGTTATTTGTTTTGTGTAGGTACGAGGGACTTGCGCGTAGCCTCCTACTGGATTGATCCCTTGGTTCTCAAAAACTGAGGGAAATACTTACGCCACTTTGCTGCATCACCCTTTCCTCTTCAAGGGAAAACCAACGTAGTGCTCAAGATGTAGCAAGAAGGATTTCTGGCGCCGTTGCCGGGGAGGTCTACGCAAAAGTCAACATACCAAGTACCAATCACAAATCCCTTATCTCCCGCATTACATTATTTGCCATTTGCCTCTCGTTTTCCTCTCCCCCCACTTCACCCTTGCCGTTTTATTCGCCCTCTCTTTTCCGTTCGCCTCTTTTTCGCTTGCTTCTTGTTTGCTCGTGTGTTGGATTGCTTGTTTGTCACGATGGCTCAAGATAATACCAAATTGTGGGACTTTACCAATACCAACAATAATGATTTCCTTAGCACTCCGATTGCTCCTCTTACCAATCACTAGTAGAAAAGGGGGCTTTTGTCCCGGTTGGTAAGGGCCTTTAGTCTCGGTTTTTGAACCGGGACTAAAGGGTCGTTACTAATGCCTCCCCCCTTTAGTCCCGGTTCTTACACGAACCGGGACTAAAGGCCGCGGCCACGTGGAGCTCCACCTTTAGTCCCGGTTGGTAACACCAACCGGGACTAAAGGAAATTTTATGATTTTTTTTTTTGAAATTTTTTTGGCGATTTTTTTTTTGAATTTTTTTAATTTTCAAATTTCTGAATTATTTTAACCTCTAATCTCTAATCACCACCCCTCATCACTGCTCAATTTATCCTCTAATCTCTAATCACCCCTCATCATTCCAAATCATCTTACTTCCCGGACGGTCACCCATCCTCTCACTACTCCAGCCTGAGCACGCTTAACTTTCGGGTCCTATTCTCCCTCGTTTCCAAGTCTGCACATGTTGTTTTCTTGACAATAGTAAGATGTCAATCCTATTAACCCTCAGGAATTTAGCTTGAGCATGAAGTGACATATTTCACTGTTTGAGTTTGAAACTATTGTTTTAAAAAACAATAATTATTTAGTAATACTAATATTTCTGGAATAATTAGTTTGACCATTGTTTGACCACTGTTTGACCACAGTTTGACCAGATTTGACCAAAATTCAAAAAAACTGAAATAATTATTTAGTAACACTAATATTCTAGAATAATTAGTTTGACCATTGTTTGACCACAGTTTGAATTTTTTTTCCATTTTTTTGCCTCTCCAGATCTTAAAAGCCCCGTAACTTTTTTTCTGTTAGGTTTTTGAGGATTTTGAAAATGTTTAACGGGGTTCCCCCAGTTAAATTCGGATGTAACTTTTAGAGTAGATGATTTTTCATATAAAAAACTTTTTCATCCGAGTTCGTATGCAAAAGTTATGCCCATTTTAAGAAATTCCAGAGAGATTTTGCAAATAAAGTCGAAATTCATATTTGTTAATTTTCCCAACAACTAGAACACATATCACATGGGAAACTTATTTTATTTTATTTTTTTTACATTTCCATCATTTTCTTTTGTTTTTTCTAAAACTGAAAAGGCGGTCCAGGGGGGTAGTGTTTGAAAATGGGACCTTTAGTACCGGTTTGTGCCATGAACCGGTACTAATGCCTCAAAGCCCATTAGTACCGGTTGGTGGCACCAACCGGGACTAAAGGTCTAATCTTTAGTCCCGGTTGGTGCCACCAACCGGGACTAATGGGCATCGCACCCTTTAGTCCCGGTTCGTGGCACCAACCGGGACTAAAGGGCCCAGGTGAACCGGGACTAATGCCTTAGCCGCACGAACCGGGACGAATGCTCACATTAGTCCCGGTTCGTGACTGAACCGGGACTAATGTGAATACTACCCTGTGACCAAACCCTGTTTTCTACTAGTGAATACCGAATCTTGTGAAATTAATGCTGCTCTGTTGAATCTTGTTATGAAAGATCAATTCGCCGACCTTCCTAGTGAAGATGCCGCTACTCATCTAAATAGCTTCGTTGATTTGTGTGATATGCAAAAGAAGAAAGATGTTGATAATGATATTGTTAAATTAAAGCTATTTCCTTTTTCGCTTAGAGATCGTGCTAAAGCTTGGTTTTCGTCTTTGCCTAAAAATAGTATTGATTCTTGGAACAAGTGCAAAGTTGCTTTTATCTCTAAGTATTTTCCTCCCGCTAAGATCATCTCTCTTAGAAATAATATTATGAATTTTAAGCAACTTGATCATGAACATGTTGCACAAGCTTGGGAGAGGATGAAATTAATGATACGTAATTGCCCTACTCATGGTTTGAATTTGTGGATGATTATACAAAAAATTTATGCTGGATTGAATTTTGCTTCTAGAAATCTTTTAGATTCGGCCGCGGGAGGCACTTTTATGGAAATCACTTTAGGAGAAGCTACTAAACTCCTCGATAATATTACGGTTAATTATTCTCAATGGCACACTGAAAGATCTACTAATAAAAAAGTGCATGCGATAGAAGAAATTAATGTTTTGAGTGGAAAGATGGATGAACTTATGAAATTATTTGCTACTAACAGTGTTTCTTCTGATCCTAATGATATGCCTTTGTCTACTTTGATTGAGAATAATAATGAATCTATGGATGTGAATTTTGTTGGTAGGAATAATATTGGTAATAACGCGTAAAGAGGAAACTTTAATCCTAGGCCTTATCCTAGTAATTCCTCTAATTATTATGGTAATTCCTACAACAACTCTTATGGAAATTTTAATAAGATGCCCTCTGAATTTGAGACTAGTGTTAAAGAATTTATGAATTCGCAAAAGAATTTTAATGCTTTGCTTGAAGAGAAATTGCTTAAAGTTGATGAATTGGCTAGGAACGTTGATAGAATTTCTCTTGATGTTGATTCTTTAAAGCTTAGATCTATTCCTCCTAAGCATGATATTCAATGAGTCTCTCAAAGCCATGAGAATTTCCATTGATGAGTGCAAAGAAAGAACCGCTAGGATGCGTGCTAAGAAAGATTGCTTTATAAGAGCATGTTCTTCCAATTTCTACGAAAATAAAGATGAAGATCTAAAAGTTATTGATGTGTCCCCTATTAAATCTTTGTTTTTGCAATATGAATCTTGATAATGATGGGACTGAATATGATCCACCTTTACCTAGAAGGCGTTCCAAAAATTCGGAGTTTTTAGATCTTGATGCTAAAATTGATAAGAGTGGGATTGAAGAAATCAAAACCCTAGATGCTAATAAACCCACTATTTTGGATTTCAAGGAATTTAATTATGAAAATTGCTCTTTGATTGATTGTATTTCCTTGTTGCAATCCATGCTATATTCTCCTCATGCTTATAGTCAAAATAAAGCGTTTACTAAACATATCGTTGATGCCTTGATGCAATCTTATGAAGAAAAGCTTGAGTTGGAAGTTTCTATCCCTAGAAAACTTTATGATGAGTGGGAACCAACTATTAAAATTAAGATTAAGGATCATGAGTTCTATGCTTTATGTGATTTGGGTGCTAGTGTTTCCACTATTCCCAAAACTTTGTGCGATTTGCTAGATTTCCGCGATTTTGATGATTGCTCTCTAAACTTGCACCTTGCGGATTCCACTATTAAGAAACCTATGGGAAGAATTAATGATGTTATTATTGTTGCAAATAGGAACTATGTGCCCGTAGATTTTATCGTTCTTGATGTAGATTGCAATCCTTCATGTCCTATTATTCTTGGTAGACCTTTCCTTAGAACGATTGGTGCAATTATTGATATGAAGGAAGGGAATATTATATTCCAATTTCCATTAAAGAAAGGCATGGAACACTTCCCTAGGAAGAAAATAAAATTACCATATGAATCTATCATGAGAGCCACTTATGGATTGCCTACCAAAGATGGCAATACCTAGGTCTATCCTTGCTTTTATGCCTAGCTAGGGGCGTTAAACGATAGCGCTTGTTGGGAGGCAACCCAATTTTATTTTTAGTTTTTTTTCTTTTTGCTTCTGTTTAGGAATAAATCTTTGTTCTAGCCTCTGGTTAGATGTTTTTTTATGTTTTAATTAGTGTTTGTGCCAAGTTAAACCTATAGGATCTTCTTGGATGATAGTTATTTGATCTTGCTGTAATTTCCAGAAACTTTCTGTTCACGAAAATAATTGTTAAAAATCACCAGAACGTGGTAAAACAGTGATTCCAATTGCTGCTGATCAATAAACAAATTGCCTAGGTCGTCCTATTTTGGCTGATATTTTGGAGTTCCAGAAGTTTGAGTTAGTTAACTACAGACTGTTCTGTTTTTGACAGATTCTGTTTTTCGTGTGTTGTTTGCTTATTTTGATGAATCTATGGCTAGTCAAATAGTTTATAAACCATAGAGAAGTTGTAATATAGTAGGTTTAACACCAATATAAATAAAGAATGAGTTCATTGCAGTACCTTGAAGTGGTCTTTTGTTTTCTTTCGCTAACGGAGCTCACGAGATTTCTGTTAAGTTTTGTGTTGTGAAGTTTTCAAGTTTTGGGTGAAAGATTTTTGATGGATTATGGAACAAGGAGTGGAAAGAGCCTAAGCTTGGGGATGCCCATGGCACCACCAAGGTAATCTAAGGACACCATAAAGCCAAAGCTTGGGGATGCCCCGGAAGGCATCCCCTCTTTCGTCTACTTCCATCGGTAACTTTACTTGGAGCTATATTTTTATTCACCACATGATATGTGTTTTGCTTGGAGAGTCTTGTATGATTTGAGTCTTTGCTTTTTAGTTTGCCACAATCATCCTTGCTGTACACACCTTTTGAGAGAGCCATACATGATTTGGAATTTGTTAGAATACTCTATGTGCTTCGCTTATATCTTTTGAGTTATATAGTTTTGCTCTAGTACTTCACTTATATCTTTTAGAGCACGGTGGTGGATTTGTTTTATAGAAACTATTGATCTCTCATGCTTCACTTAGATTATTTTGAGAGTCTTAAATAGCATGGTAATTTGCTTAAATAATCCTAATATGCTTGGTATTCAAGATTTGTAAAAACTTTCTTATGAGTGTGTTGAAAGCTAAGAAAAGTTTGATGCTTGATAATTGTTTTGAGATATATAGATGGTGATATCAGAGTCATGCTAGTTGAGTAGTTGTGAATTTGAGAAATACTTATGTTAAAGTTTGTGATTCCCCTAGCATGCACGTATGGTGAACCGTCACGTGATGAAGTCGGAGCATAATTTATTTATTGATTGTCTTCCTTATGAGTGGCGGTCGGGGACGGGCGATGGTCTTTTCCTACCAATCTATCCCCCTAGGAGCATGCGCGTAATACTTTGCTTTGATAACTTGTAGATTTTTGCAATAAGTATATGAGTTCTTTATGACTAATGTTGAGTCCATTGATTATACGCACTTTCTTCCTTCCACCATTGCTAGCCTCTCTAATACCGCGCACTTTTCGCCGGTATCATACACCCACCATAAACCTTCCTCAAAACAGCCACCATACCTACCTATCATGGCATTTCCATAGCCATTCCGAGATATATTGCCATGCAACTTTCCACCATTCCGTTTATTATGACACACTTCATCATTGTCATATTTCTTTGCATGATCATGTAGTTGACATCGTATTTGTGGCAAAGCCACCGTTCATAATTCTTTCATACATGTCACTCTTGATTCATTGCATATCCCGGTACACCGCCGGAGGCATTCATATAGAGTCATATTTTGTTCTAAGGATCGAGTTGTAATTATTGAGTTGTAAGAAATAAAAAGTGTGATGATCTTCATTTTTAGAGCATTGTCCCAAGTGAGGAAAAGGATGATGGAGACTATGATTCCCCCACAAGTCGGGATGAGACTCCGGACGAAAAAAAAGAGGCCAAAAAAAAAGAGAAAAGGCCCAAATAAAAAAATGAGAGAAAAAGAGAGAAGGGACAATGTTACTATCCTTTTACCACACTTGTGCTTCAAAGTAGCACCATGATCTTCATGATAGAGAGTCTCTCGTTTTGTCACTTTCATATACTAGTGGGAAATTTTCATTATAGAACTTGGCTTGTATATTCCAATGATGGGCTTCCTCAAAATGCCCTAGGTCTTCGTGAGAAAGCGAGTTGGATGCACACCCACTTAGTTTCTTTTGGTGAGCTTTCATATACTTATAGCTCTAGTGCATCCGTTGCATGGCAATCCCTACTCACTCACATTGATATCTATTGATGGGCATCTCCATAGCCCGTTGATACGCCTAGTTGATGTGAGACTATCTTCTCCCTTTTTTTTGTCTTCTCCACAACCACCATTCTATTCCACATATAGTGCTATATCCATGGCTCACGCTCATGTATTGCGTGAAGATTGAAAAAGTTTGAGAATGTCAAAAGTATGAAACAATTGCTTGGCTTGTCATCGGGGTTGTGCATGATTTAAATACTTTGTGTGGTGAAGATAGAGCATAGCCAGACTATATGATTTTGTAGGGATAACTTTCTTTGGCCATGTTATTTTGAGAAGACATGATTGCTTTGTTAGTATGCTTGAAGTATTATTATTTTTATGTCAATATTAAACTTTTGTCTTGAATCTTTCGGATCTGAATATTCATACCACAATTAAGAAGAATTACATTGAAATTATGCCAAGTAGCACTCCGCATCAAAAATTCTGTTTTTATCATTTACCTACTCGAGGACGAGCATGAATTAAGCTTGGGGATGCCTGATACGTCTCCAACGTATCTATAATTTTTTATTGCTCCATGCTATATTTTCTACTGTTTTGGACATTATTGGGCTTTATTATTCACTTTTATATTATTTTTGGGACTAACCTATTAACCTGAGGCCCAGCCCAGAATTGCTATTTTTTTGCCTATTTCAGAGTTTCGCAGAAAAGGAATATCAAACGGAGTCCAAACGGAATGAAACCTTCGGGAACATGATTTTAGGAAGATTATGATCCAGGAGACTTGGACCCTACATCAAGAAACAAAAGAGGAGGCCACGAGGTAGGGGGCGCGCCCACCCCCCCAGGGCGCGCCCTCCACCCTCGTGGGCCCCCTGTTGCTCCACCGACGTACTCCTTCCTCCTATATATACCTACGTACCCCCAAACGATCAGATACGGAGCCAAAAACCTAATTCCACCGCCGCAACCTTCTGTACCCACGAGATCCCATCTTGGGGCCTGTTCCGGAGCTCCGCCGGAGGGGGCATCCATCACGAAGGGCTTCTACATCATCACCATAGCCTCTCTGATGAAGTGTGAGTAGTTTGCCTCAGACCTTCGGGTCCATAGTTAGTAGCTAGATGGCTTCTTCTCTCTTTTTGGATCTCAATACAATGTTCTCCCCCTCTCTCGTGGAGATCTATTCGATGTAATCTTCTTTTGCGGTGTGTTTGTTGAGACCGATGAATTGTGGGTTTATGATCAAGATTATCTACGAACAATATTTGAATCTTCTCTGAATTCTTTTATGTATGATTGGTTATCTTTGCAAGTCTCTTCAAATTATCAGTTTGGTTTGGCCTACTAGATTGATCTTTCTTGCAATGGGAGAAGTGCTTAGCTTTGGGTTCAATCTTGCGGTGTCCTTTCCCAGTGACAGTAGGGGCAGCAAGGCACGTATTGTATTGTTTCCATCGAGGATAACAAGATGGGGTTTTTTTTATCATAATGCATGAATTTATCCCTCTACATCATGTCATCTTGCTTAAGGCGTTACTCTGTTTCCATGAACTTAATACTTTAGGTGCATGCTGGATCGCAGTCGATGAGTGGAGTAATAGTAGTAGACGCAGGCAGGAGTCGGTCTATTTGTCTCTGACGTGATGCCTATATACATGATCATAGCTAGATATTCTCATAACTATGCTCAGTTCTGTCAATTGCTCAACAGTAATTCGTTCACCCACCGTAAAATACTTATGCTCTTGATAGAAGCCACTAGTGAAACCTATGGCCCCCGGGTCTATCTTCATCATATTAATCTTCCAACACTTAGTTATTTCCTTTGCTTTTTACTTTGCTTTTATTTTACTTTGCATCTTTATCATAAAAATACCAAAAATATTATCCTATCATATCTATCAGATCTCACTCTCGTAAGTTACCGTGAAGGGATTGACAACCCCTTATCGTGTTGGTTGCGAGGAGTTATTTGTTTTGTGTAGGTACGAGGGACTCGCGTGTAGCCTTCTACTGGATTGATACCTTGGTTCTCAAATACTGAGGGAAATACTTACGCTACTTTGCTGCATCACCCTTTCCTCTTCAAGGGAAAACCAACGCAGTGCTCAAGAGGTAGCAATCGACCACCTCCTGGCCGCGATAGGGCGGCTAACGGGGCCGCACATAAGTCGACACACGATTTATGTGAGGACTTGCGCCAAAAATCCGGTTTGACCAGGTCCATCTATGGATCTAGGAAGCGTGCTCCGGCACAAAATCAAAACTGAATACTACAACCGTCCGAACGCCACGATACATCCAAATACAGGGGTGCCGCACACCCCCTATGCTTCACCGATGAGGTACTGGATCATGCATTTCCAGAGGGATTCAAGCCCGTGAACATAGAAGCGTACGACGGAATGACAGACCCTGTTGTCTGGATTGAGGACTTCATCCTCCATATCCATATGGCTCGTAGAGACGATCTCCACGCCATTAAATACCTGCCCCTCAAGCTGAATGGACCAGCTCGGCACTGGCTGAAGAGCCTCCCCGAAAATTCAATAGGAAGTTGGGAGGAGCTTGAGGACGCTTTCAGGGCCAATTTTCAAGGGACCTATGTCCGACCTCCGGACGCAGACAATTTAAGTCATATAATTCAACAGCCCGGAGAGTCAGCCCGAAAGCTTTGGAACAGATTTCTCACTAAGAAGAACCAAATCGTCGACTGCCCGGACGCCGAAGCCTTAGCGGCTTTCAAACATAGCGTTCACGACGAATGGCTCGCCAGACACCTCGGCCAAGAAAAACCAAGGACAATGGCAGCCCTAACAAGCCTCATGACCCGCTTTTGCGCGGGCGAAGATAGCTGCCTGGCTCGTAGTAGCACCAGCGACCCAGGCACATCTGAAGTCAGGGATGGTAATGGAAAACCACGACGCAGTAAGAGCAACCATCGAAATAATGAAGACAACCCAGCCAACACGGCGGTAAACGCCGGATTCAGGGGCTCTCGACCCGGTCAGCGGAAGAAGCCTTTCAAAGGCAACAGAGATGGACTGTCCAGCCTCAACAGGATTCTAGACAAATTATGTCAGATTCACGGCACCTCCGACAAACCTGCGAATCACACCCACAGAGAATGTTGGGTCTTCAAGCAGGTCGGCAAGCTAAACGCCGAACACAAGGGGAGGGAGACACCAAGTGAAGACGAGGATGAGCCTCGTCAGCAAAGCACTGGGGGACAGAAAAAATTCCCACCAGAGGTCAAAACAGTGAACATGATTCGCGTAACAAAAAGAAAGGGCAAACATGCACTCCAAGACACATGGGCCGTAGAGCCCGTCACCCGCAAGTTCAACCCTTGGTCGGCCCACCCAATCACCTTTGATCGCAGGGATCACGTGACAAGTATCCGGCACGGAGGATTGGCTGCCTTGGTGCTAAACCCAATTATTGATGGATACCATCTCACCCAAGTCCTCATGGACGGCGGTAGTAGTCTTAATCTGATATATCAGGACACAGTCCGCACAATGGGGATAGACCCGACAAGAATCTGCCAAAATACTACTAACTTTAAAGGGGTAATACCAGGCCCAAAGGTCTCCTGTACGGGCTCTCTAGTACTAGAGGTTGTATTCGGCTCCCCCGACAACTTCCGAAGTGAAAAGTTAACCTTCGACATCGCTCCATTCCGAAGCGGCTATCAAGCACTACTCGGAAGAATAGCTTTCGCTCGTTTTAATGCAGTACCGCATTAGGCTTCTCTTAAGCTTAAGATGCCCGGTCCACGTGGCATCATCACAGTTAGTGGAAATATTGAGCGTTCCTTACGCGCGGAAGAACGTGCGGCGGCTTTAACAGCCGAACACTAAACGGCGTCTCCAACCAGAATAAATGATCGGTCGTCAAGACCGCGGACACAGCTAGGCGAGTCCGGCGCATTACAAGCTGTAACAGCCTAGATAAACCTGAGATTGGTTTGATGATTATACCCCCATAGGCGGTACCAGGGGCTTCCCGCGTGTAAAAAGGACTAGTTCGGCTTAACTTTATTTATCTTGAATTTTAATGGTTTATTGAGAATAACCAACTTTTCGCACGACAAATTTCACCTATGTTCTTCTCTTTTACAGATCACAATCGTGCTACACCCTTCCAGGATACGGCACAAAGGAGACACAGGCGCAGACGTGCAGCAGGGACCCGCTCAAAGGTTTCTTTTGAGATTAAGACCCTGTGTAAACCTTTTTTACTGTCTTTTGCTGCTTCACATCCTCCGGATACTCAGTATAACCGAGAAGGATGCTGACGTTATTGGCATTTCGCCACGTCAGAATACTGCACGTACCTGGACACTCGGGGTTCATTATCAAGGGCATTGCTCAGCCCGGTATCTCTACTATTAAAGGAGAATTGAACGTCGTGATGGTTCGACCTCCCACAACCCTCCTACGATTCCCACTTACCCCGCACGATAAAAACGATTTCAACTTCCCCCGTACGAAAAAAAGAAACCCACGCACAATAGAGCAACCACGATCGGGCACACGTCCTTCTCCCCATCTCTCACCGGGATAATCCCCTCCCGATCCCATCTGTCTACCTAGAAAAATGCCTCGGCCGTCCAACCCGAACTGTCGCGCCAGTGAAGGAGCCCACACCGAGGAGTCCCTCGATCCAATCCTCGCCCTCCCCATCGCTGTCGGCCCTGTTCCTTTTCCCTCCGTTGGCCAGCCCGAACCGTCGCGGCCCTCGCCGCCATCGCCGGCGACCCCGCCCCTCTTCCCTCCGCCGTCCAGCCCGAACCGTCGCGGCTCTCGCCCTCTCCGCCATCGCTGGTGGCCCCGCCCCTCTTCCCTCCACCGTCCAGCCTAAACCATCATGCTGGTGCAGGGGCCCAGGGGACCCACGTGAAGACAATGGCGTAAGTCGCGTCATCGAGGTCGAGGGGTCCCTCAAGACAATCCTGGCCCTTGCCGGCATCAGCGGCCCCGCACTTCTCCAGGGGGTCAGTTACTCAATCCCGGTCATCCGATTCATCTCCGTCGAGTATGTCACTGGTGCGGACACTGCGTCGGACAACAACAACGCGAGCTCATCGCTAGCTCATATGAGTCTTTGGTCGAAGCCCTCCTGCCGCCGCTCTTCGCATGTTTCTTAGACAAAGGGAAAGACGAACGCCGGCGTCAGCAAGGTTGTTATCCCATCTCTCTCTCTCTCTAACTTTCTTATTTTTTACATCGTTGTCACAATATTGATCTGTGTTGCTATTGTTGTCTGAGTGAAGTGACTGCTGTTGTTGTAAGAATAGAAGTGAGCTGCTGATTTTGAATAAAATTGACTTGCTTGCAGATTCTTGTACGGGCAGAAGAAAGGTAGAATTGACTTGTGTATGGACTATTGTATGGATGTCAATGGCCGTCACCCGTCAAAGGAAGGTGACGCCAGATGTTGTGGAGGTGACGCACTCTAGCGATGAGGAGCTCCGTGTCAAAGACGGTGGTGGCTGACGAGCAGAGTCTGCTTCTTGAGGAGGTCATCCACCTTCATGCACATTCCTGGCTTTGGAACAACTTGGACTTATTTGATTTGGTCCAGTTCGATTTGATTTGGTAGTTGTGGTGGTGTTAAATTATCAGCTGCCGCATTTTTTTGGCAGATCTTTAGTCCAATGAAGTCACTGAGGTTGAAGTAGGAGAGGAAGAAAAAACACATCATTGCATATTTTGGTTTAGTGATAATGCTTCCATATGTTCTTGATCCCGAGATACGACTTACCTCTATATGTACTTTTCTTGCTGGTGGGACATAACTAGAACTAATATTTTGTGTGGAACATAACTAGAACTAATTTTTTGTGTGGTTTTACCATGTTTTAATTGTTGAAAAAAAATTATATTTGATGCCCCTTTTTTCCTTAACAATTAGTTGGAGTAAATCCTTGTGTTTGGCTTCAATTTTTTGGTTTGGATATCTACCCAACATTAAAACTGCCTGTTGTACAAGGGAAGTTCCATATTTGCGAGATAATTTTCTATAATGCAGAACTGTAAGAATAACCCAAGAACCATCTTTACAACCTGATGTTACTTAATAATAAATAATGAGTTACCTATACAAGAAGATTTAAATACTTAGCTTTTCATGCCTTAGTTAGAAATAGATGTGTGATTTCAAGGCTCGTACTGACTTTTCGTTATCCTGCTTTTCCTCTCAAAGGCTAGAGAGAAATCATTCAAGAAAGCTTCATAGTCATGTAAGTGTTCAGAATTTTGTTGCTAATGATTATTTACCTCTGTTTGCATGATGTTATGTAAGTGATTCTCTCTCTTTTTCTTTCTTTTCCACATCTAAAAACTGCAGATATTGACTGTGAGATGAAATTGCCATTGTTCATAATTTAAATGTTTGACACAAGGCCGGAGCCTAGAATGCTAGCTTCTTAATGCTACTTCACGGGTTCCAATGTCGATGTTTCCCCTTTTAGACGGAGATGGTCGTGTCAAAGGTGTCAATGGCAAGGTTCTTCGCCATGTCAGGCCTCTCCCGTGCCTACCTCATGAAGATACACCACCAATACATTGAGTTTCCACTTGTTATACTTCTTTACCGATGTAAAGTAGTTAACTGATGGTTTTGTTGTATACTCTTTGGGAAGCCATTGATCTGGTACTATAGACTGAGGACTAGCTGAAGAAAATGTGAGCCATGGGAGGAGAGATTTACTGGAGCAAGGTGAACAACAGTGGCAGCGACCAGATAGGAGACACCGGGAATGAATGTTTTCTCGTTCTTGGTGCTTTGGCTGTTGTACACTAAAGTGGATGGGAGATCTGCAAGTTAAAGTAAATATCATGGTATTCCTCTCACGCACCTTGTTGCATATACCCTCATAACCTCTGTAGCTCTGCCTTTACCGTTCGTTGTCTTCTCTGTTCCTGACAAGTATTGACTTCTCTTTCACTTCCTTGCTTGTATATACATGCTATGATGTATTGTAATATAGATTGGATTTCATATACATGTACTATATTGATTTTAAGTGTTACACACATGGCTCTTGGTCGTGTTCTTCTGATCTAACGGCTCTGCATCTAATTGATACAGCAACATTTCTTGTTCATGCTGTAACTATGATCATGCTTTAAGTAATTTTATTTACTGATGTGAATGCACTCATGATCTGTGTGGCTTTGTGTTCAAGTGTTCCAATATTATTTTTGTGTTGTTATCAAGTAGGTAGTTCTGTGTATTTTTGTATTTTTTTATGGCAATTTCTTTGACCTGGTGGATGATTCAAATCCATATAGCTTGTGAGGTGATGGCAGTCTTCGGCGGCATTTTCACCTGTATAAGTTTAAATGTCTTTCCTATAGAGAAATAAAATGCAGTCCACTTAATTTTCAGAATAACAACTCTTGGTGACTACTATTTGTGAATTGCATATAGTCCTTTGCAATTTTTGAATAGTTAACACAAGGTATTCGTTCATATCCTTAATTGTTCCATTGTGATGGTACTTGCATTACTCTCTGTTTGCAGATATATTCTTTTATGATTTGTTCATAATAATTTCTTGAGGACAACAATTTAGGTGGAAGATATGCTACAAACTAGGTGGTAATAATGCCCATCATTTACAATTGCAAAACTCTTAATAAATGTCTTGATAATCTCAAATAATAAACTACTGATTATTTTTCCCAACATTCAGAAATGCATAGTGAGCTATATGTCTTCACCCCAAGTAGTCTCAGCCATAAGGCTTGGCTACTAAAAGCAAGGGCCCCAACTCAAATAAAAAACAAGGGCTCCGATCAACAGTATGGATCTCTAACCATAAAAGAAGATTAAGGATTTGCACATATGTCCTCACATTGATTATGAGATTATGAAGGGAATTGAACTATAAAAGGACATTTTAACTTGTTTCTTTTCTCGTTTGATTTTTTTCCAGGAGTTTTTAACTTACAAGAATCATGCCATCTACAATGGTATGTGTGAAACTATGTCTTCTCGTAAAGATAGCGTATGTATTCTTTTTATCCTTTGAATAAAGAAAAATAAGATTCATATTATGTACTCACTCCGTACTTGTTGCTCAAGCGGATGTATCTAGCACTACTATTTAGTGCTAGATATACCCGTTTGAGTGCCAAGTAAGTATCTAGCACTATTTAGTGATAGATATATTCGTTTGAGCGACAAATAATTCCAAAAAAGAGGGAGTAGGTTTTAACAGCTAAGTCATATAATTATTGTTGGTAAGATTGGTGGTTACCTTTTAATTTTGAAAAACAAGCGTGATCTGTAAATTGTTATGGAGATTAACATGATTTTCCCATGTTAAAGGACAACTCTTCATCCCCAAGAGAATATTATTCTCTTCATTGTATTATGCCAACCCTTGTGGAAGGCCATGGGAAGGTAGCTTAGAGCAACTCAACCGCAGCGACCCAAATCGTCTGCCTTACGTCCGCGCGGATAAAATACAACGCCCAATGCACGAACCCATTTCTATTTTCTGTCCGTTTTGTGTCCACTCGGACCTATTTTCGGCTCAAATTTGGGTCCAAAGCAGACACAAAGCGGACGTTTTCTACATCCACTTCGTCCGTCTCTGTCCACTGCACGTCCTCCCTGGCCCACTTGTCATTCACCCACCCATCCTTTCTCTCTCTCACTGGCCCACTGAGTTGCTCCACCGAATGCCAATCACGGTGGTGCCGCGCGCCACAGACGTGCACGACCGCGCCGCCTGGCCGCCTTGCTGAAGACGTGCACCACCGCGCCGCCCGGCCGCCTCGCCGGAGACGTGCACCATCGCACGCTGGAGCATCTAGGCCGACGGAGCATTGTAGCTGCCTCCACGGGACACCCGCTCCGACGCCGAGGCGGCTGCCCTTCGGCGAGACCCACGGTGGCACCAAGGGCGAGGAGGTCGATGCCGCCCCTTCGGATTTTGTGACTGCATCATCGTGCCCAATGTGCCGCGCCGCCATCTCGCTCCCGCACCCGTCTCTCCCCGCGCACCTACACTGTCGCCGTGATGCCGCTGGACGCGAGGAGCAGCACCGCAGTGCCTGGGCGAGGCGATGGCGGACGCCGCGGGGACACGCGGGTGGCTGCGAGAGGACGCGGACGGGCGGCAGCACGAAGGCGAGCGGGTGTGGCGGGCACTGCGGGAGGTCGAGGCGGACTACGCGGGTGGGCGCTACGGGCGACCGCGCAGGCAGCGGCGGGCGCGGGGACATGACACTGCAGGACGCGGGCACCGCGAGCGAGGCGTGATGAGCGAGCGCAGCTGGGTGGGGCGGGACCTGCGGGCGTGGGGCGCAGCCGATCTGGAGGGTGTGGCGGGGAGGGAGCTATGGGGTGGGGCAGGGTTGAGCAACATGGCATGGCGGGGCGAGCTGCGGGGCGGGGCGGCGCCGCGGGAGCTCGCCGTCTAGGGTGTTCGACCGAATGTCGGGGCCGACATGTCGGGGCCGACATGTCGGGGCCGACATGTCGGGGCCGACATGTCGGGGCCGACATGCCATAAAATGTATCCGGGCCCGTTGGGCGCACCGGCCGATCCAGACAAAAAAGCAAACACAAACAGGCGGACGAGCAACCCAAATGGATGAAAAACAAACAAAACATGCGTCCGTTGGAGTTGCTTTTAAATGATTCAAGAATATCATCAATCCTAATAGTAGAGGGAATCGGAGTTAGGGAGGCATTTTTTTTACATTTACATCTGATTTTTATTTATTAGTAAATAGGGGCGGTTAACATTATTCTTTCTTGTTAAAGCATTTTTAACCCGTGGCAACGCACGGGCACTCAACTAGTATGTTATAAAGACCGAATACCTTAGGGAGTGTTCGGCGTCGTGAGTTTGGCCTTATATGCATCAGCTCTGAATCATGTCTTTGGTCAAATGTTGGGTTTGCCCGGCTCCCGTGTTTTGCTACCTTACGTTCCGCTCTATCGGCTAAGGTGGCACCGGGAGAACTACTGCGATTGTGCACTGGTTCATCCGGATGAGCACCTCAGTAGAGAAAGCCGAAAACTGACTGTCATGATAAAGCGCGAGACTGGTCAACCACTCGATGACCTCGCGGAATCTTCGGGATTCCTCCGCATTAACGAAGGGCCGGTTTTCCCGGCCATGTACGTACGCGCACCGTATTCGGATAGCCGCGGAAATACCAGGGGCTATATAGTAGCCCCACTATCAAACTCCTATGGTTAAGTGAAAATGTTAAAGCAATATAGTCTGATTGCCTCGTTCGCCGCGCTACCACCTCCTTAATGGACCAAGACGTTGGATCAAGTGTGAAGACGCGCTTTTGCGAACACCCCCGCATTATATGCGTGGGCGCTGAAGCCGACGACTGGAAACTTTCAGGACATATATATATATATATATATATATATATATATATATATATATATATATATATATATATATATATACATAAACGACCGCACAAGAGGCATAATAATACTTTCAGGCAAAAGTATAAACACAGCCTTTATAATTCAAATAACATTGTTCTCACAATGGGGATACATGTCACTAGAACATAATATTCTTCGAGCACTGAGCCTCTATTAAACGAGCGCCTTCAAGGACTCCTTCAAAGTAGTGCTCGGCCGATACTCAGCCCACGGCCGAACTCTGGGTTGCAATAGCGGTGGCCTCCATCTCTGCCCAGTATGTCTTGACACGGGCAAGAGCCATCCGCACACCCTCTATGCACGCCGACCTCTTCATAGCGTCGATATGCGGCACATCACCAAGGAATTGTTGTACTAAGCCAAAATAACTATTCGGCCTTGGTCCTTCCGGCCAAAGATGATCCACAACAGACCTCATGGCAAGCCCGGACAACCTATGGAGCTCGGCCCACTCGGCCATTCGCTCATTTAACAGCAGCGGACGCACTGGAACATTGAATTGTGACCAGAACAACTTTTCCACTTCACGATCTTTTTGATCGTTGAAAAACTCGGCCGCATCAGCAGCACTCGCTGCCAAATCCACGTATGCGTCTGCAGAACTCCATAAGTGATCAAGAGGGGCATACTTCGGATCTCCAAACTTCGTCCGCAACAAAAAGGGCTTCCTAGCCACGATATCTCCGGCTTGACGTAGCTCCTCCTTCGCCGCTCTGATTTTAGAGCATGCGTCCTTGGCTGCTACCATGGCCTTCTCCAGGTCTGTCATCTTCGTTCGGCTTTCCTTTTCAAGAAGCTCGTAACGGTCGGCGGCATCTTTCAACTCAACAGCCATCTTGGCTATTATATCCTTGCTCTGGCAATGCGCAGCCGTTTCGGCTCTCAGCTCTTCGACCGCCTTTAGAGCGGCCGCATCACTCTTCTTGGCTTGTTCCTTGGCTCGGGCAAGTTCAGCCCGAAGGGTCTCCACGGCGGCAGCCCCATCTGCAGTCACAACATATTAATGATACTAGCATCATGCTCCTCTTAATATGTGTTGATCACCGGAGAAAACACATACCCTGTGCCTCGTCAAGCCGCTTGTTTACAAGCACGATGTCGGCATCTGCCGCATCAAGTTGCCGCTTCAGCTCGGCAAACTCACCAGTCCGGCTAGCCACCGGACCTTCAGCCACCTGCACATGAAGGCGGCATGATTATTACCTGGGACTATGATCCTCTGTTTGCCACCGTTCTCGACAGCAACAAGAGTCTCAGGGGCTACTATCTGCATAGGGCACACCTAGCATGTGCGGTACCGTCAAAAACATATACTACTTGCGTACCTCAAAGCCTCTCAGCAGGCTCATAAAAGCTTCATGCAACCCGTTTTCGGCGGATGAAATCCTCTCAACCACCGTACCCATTAGCATACGATGCGCTTCTGAGATAGCCGCTTGCTCCAGAAGATTCTTCAGTGCGTCGGGTCGCGCACCGGATAGTCCCAGCCTCTTTCTGTCGCTCTCCTTAGGAGCCGAATACTCCGGACTTCGGGTGGCCGAAGGGTTACCCTCTGGCCTTGGCGGATCAGGAGAAATCCTCCGTGACGACACCTCAGGGTCGCCCGCCTCATGAGGCGGGGAGGCATGGGGAGGCGTTTCGCTCTCCATCATCTCCGGAAGAAGATCCCCCGAAGACGAACTCTGTCGATAAGGGCTACGATCCGAACTACAAGACATATGCTTCGGTTATTGTCCTCAGAAATAAAGCAGGATATTTTTACTATGGAGTACTTACAGCTCGGTGGAGGGCTGATCCCCTTGCGGGCACTGTGAGGTAAGGATACCCTCCGGGGCAGGACCCCCTGGCGAAGATTTCTTCCCTCGTTTGGAAACCATTGTTTCCAAGTCTTCAGAGGCGGTCATCTTCCTTCCCTGGGGAGAGGGAATTTCAGATTCTTCTCCCCGGTTATCCTCCTTCATGGAGGCGCTAATTCCCCCGGTTTGGATGAATAATGAGTGAGGCCCGCTTTCAGCCTCTCTATTCCCCCCTTTATCTTCCCCTGAGGGCGCTTGATAAGGCGCAAGCTCAAGCATTCTGGCCAGTACTGGATCTGCTGAGCCTTCGGGAAGGGGGGCCGAACACCTGATCATCTTCGCCTTTTTTACCCAGTCCTGGTCAAAGAGCGACTTTTCAAAATGATGTTGTGATAAAAAAAGAGAGACAACGTGTTCGGCCGAAGGGCTACTTACTTGGGTATCTGGACGATTGCAGCTCAGACCCGCATCCTCGGTGGTGTCCGGACACTTTATTTGTGATCCGAAGAACAATCTGTACGTCTCTTCAAGCGTCATGCCGAGGAAGTGCTGAATAGCTCGCGGTCCTTCTGGGTTGAACTCCCACATACGGAGAGGTCGACGTTTGGAAGGCAGGACTCGACGAACTAGCATGACTTGCATTCCCGTGACCAGGCTGGCATCTCTCTCGAGGAGATCTTGGATGCGACTCTGCAATATCGGCACATCATTTACTGCCCCCCCCCCAGTCCGGCCCCTTGTTGATCCATGACGTCAGTTGTGGCGGGGGGCTCGAGCGAAAGGCAGGGGCGGCCACCCACTTAGTACCGCGGGGAGCTGTGATGTAAAACCACTCCCGTTGCCATAAGTTGGATACCTCCGGGAAGGAACCCTTTGGCCATGCACATCGGCGCCTTTGCTTATTACGGCTCCTCCGCATTCTGCGTGTCGCGCATTAATCGTCTTCGGCTCTACATTAAAGGTCTTGAGCCACAAGCCGAAGTGCGGGGTGACGTGGAGGAAGGCCTCACACACGACGATGAACGACGAGATGTGAAGGATGGAATCCGGGGCTAGGTCATGGAAATCCAGTCCATAATAGAACATGAGCCCCCTTACAAAGGGATCTAGACTAAGGCCTAGCCCTCGGAGGAAGTGAGAGACGAATACGACGCTCTCGTTGGGTTCGGGAGTGGGAATGACCTGCCCTCGAGCAGGTAGCCTGTGCGAGATTTCGACGGTCAGATACCTGGCTTCTCTTAGCTTCTTAATGTCCTCCTCTGTGACAGAGGAGGGCATCCACCGACCTTGAAGGTTGGATCCGGACATGATTGAAGGTCCAAAGCGCCTAGCCTGAGCCTTGGGTGTTGGAACTCGAGGTGGGGGAAGGCTTCGATTGAGTGCGAGAAGAAGAGGACAGGCCTTGGCCTCTTTATAAAGAGGGTGAATATCAAGCGTCCTCCGCGTGGCCGTTTGGAACTTGCCTGAAATCGAGGAGTCATACCAACGGGCACGTTTGGGTTACCCATATCCGTATTGATGAGAATCCCGTAATAAGGGAACACGATCTCTGCTTCGACAAGACGTGCTAATAAAACCGCCTCGCGAAACATGCAGTGGCAGGCTGGTTGGGAAAAATGGTTCGAATAATGACCAGGCCGTGGTGTGATGTCACGTTATGAAAAGTTGTCAGCAGATTAGATTTGTGGAAATATTATTCTCTCTACAGTGGTATGTGGAATTTGTTTTGCAGAGCCGGACACCATCCTTGTGTTCAAGATCTTCTATGGAGTATTCGGAGGGAGAACCCGCCTTGCAATGCCGAAGACAAATCTGCGCGCCGGACTCATCATCATTGAAGCCTGGTTCAGGGGCTACTGAGGGAGTCCTGGATTAGGGGGTCCTCGGACGGCCGGACTATATACTTTAGCCGGACTATTGGACTATGAAGATACAAGATTGAAGACTTCATCCCGTGTCCGGATGGGACTCTCCTTGGCGTGGAAGGCAAGCTTGGCAATACGGTTATGTAGATCTCCTCCCTTGTAACCGACTCTGTGTAACCCTAGCCCCCTCCGGTGTCTATATAAACCGGAGGGTTTAGTCCGTAGGACAACAACAATCATACCGTAGGCTAGCTTCTAGGGTTTAGCCTCTACGATCTCGTGGTAGATCAACTCTTGTAATACTCATATCATCAAGATCAATCAAGCAGGAAGTAGGGTATTACCTCCATCGAGAGGGCCCGAACCTGGGCAAACATCGTGTCCCCCGCCTCCTGTTACCATCCGCCTTAGAGGCACAGTTCGGGACCCCCTACCCGAGATCCGCCGGTTTTGACACCGACAGCGGGCCCCTCGTGGCTCCCCTGACGTATTTCTTCCTCCTATATATACCAATATACCCTAAATCCATCGGGGAACAGAATAGATCGGGAGTTCCGCCGCCGCAAGCCTCTGTAGCCACCAAAAACCAATCGGGACCCTGTTCCGGCACCCTGCCGGAGGGGGATCCCTCACCGGTGGCCATCTTCATCATCCCGGCGCTCTCCATGACGAGGAGGGAGTAGTTCACCCTCGGGGCTGAGGGTATGTACCAGTAGCTATGTGTTTGATCTCTCTCTCTCTCGTGTTCTTGAGGTGATACGATATTGATGTATCGCGAGCTTTGCTATTATAGTTGGATCTTATGATGTTTCTCCCCCTCTACTCTCTTGTAATGGATTGAGTTTCCCCTTTGGAGTTATCTTATCGGATTGAGTCTTTTAATGATTTGAGAACACTTGATGTATGTCTTGCGTGGGATAACCGTGGTGACAATGGGTTATTCTATTGATTCACTTGATGTATGTTTTGGTGATCAACTTGCGGGTTCCGCCCATGAACCTATGCATAGAGGTTGGCACACGTTTTCGTCTTGACTCTCCGGTAGAAACTTTGAGGCACTCTTTGAGGTTCTATGTGTTGGTTGAATAGATGAATCTGAGATTGTGTGATGCATATCATATAATCATACCCACGGATACTTGAGGTGACATTGGAGTATCTAGGTGACATTAGGGTTTTGGTTGATGTGTGTCTTAAGGTGTTATTTTACTACGAACTCTAGGGTTGTTTGTGACACTTATAGGAATAGCCCAATGGATTGATCGGAAAGAATAACTTTGAGGTAGTTTCGTACCCTACCATAATCTCTTCATTTGTTCTCCGCTATTAGCTAGTGACTTTGGAGTGACTCTTTGTTGCATGTTGAGGGATAGTTATGTGATCCAATTATGTTATTATTGTTGAGAGAACTTGCACTAGTGAAAGTATGAACCCTAGGCCTTGTTTCCTAGCATTGCAATACCCTTTGTGCTCACTTTTATCATTAGTTACTTTGCTGTTTTTATATTTTCAGATTACAAAAAACTATATCTACCATCCATATTGCACTTGTATCACCATCTCTTCTCCGAACTAGTGCACCTATACAATTTACCATTGTATTGGGTATGTTGGGGACACAAGAGACTCTTTGTTATTTGGTTGCAGGGTTGTTTGAGAGAGACCATCTTCATCCTACGCCTCCCACAGATTGATAAACCTTAGGTCATCCACTTGAGGGAAATTTGCTACTGTCCTACAAACCTCTACACTTGGAGGCCCAACAACGTCTACAAGAAGAAGGTTGCATAGTAGACATCACCACTCTGGTGCGGAACGTACTCTGGTTGACCTATGAGGTTCGGTAGTAACTTGATCCGAAGTTTCATGATCATCATCATTAACTTCCTCACTAATTGGTGCAAGCATCACTGGAACTGATTTCTGTGATGAACTACTTTCCAATTCGCGAGAAGGTACAATTACCTCATAAAGTTCTACTTTCCTCCCACTCACCTCTTTCGAGAGAAACTCCTTCTCTAGAAAGGATCCATTCTTAGCAACAAAGATCTTGCCTTCGGATCTGTGATAGAAGGTGTACCCAACAGTGTCTTTTGGGTATCCTATGAAGACGCACTTCTCCGATTTGGGTTCGAGCTTATCAGGCTGAAGCTTTTTCACATAAGCATCGCAACCCCAAACTTTAAGAAATGGCAGCTTAGGTTTCTTGCCAACCCACAGTTCATACGGTGTCGTCTCAACGGATTTAGACGATGCCCTGTTTAACGTGAATGCAGCTGTCTCTAATGCATAACCCCAAAACGATAGTGGTAAATCCGTAAGAGACATCATAGATCGCACCATATCTAATAAAGTACGGTTACGACGTTCGGACACACCATTATGCTGTGGTGTTCCAGGTGGCATGAGTTTGTGAAACTATTCCACATTGTTTTAATTGAAGGCCAAACTCGTAACTCAAATATTCGCCTCTGCGATCAGATCGTAGAAACTTTATTTTCTTGTAACGATGATTCTCCACTTCACTCTGAAATTCTTTGAACTTTTCAAATGTTTCAGACTTGTGTTTCATAAAGTAGATATACCCATATCTGCTCAAATCATTTGTGAAGGTCAGAAAATAACGATACCCGCCGCGAGCCTCAATACTCATCGGACCGCATACATCGGTATGTATTATTTCCATTAAGTCAGTGGCTCGCTCCATTGTTCCGGAGAACGGAGTATTAGTCATCTTGCCTATGAGGCATGGTTCGCAAGCATCAAATGATTCATAATCAAGTGATTCCAAAAGTCCATCCGCTTGGAGTTTCTTCATGCGCCTTACACCAATATGACCTAAATGGCAGTGCCACAAGTATGTTGCATTATCATTATCAACTTTGCATCTTTTGGCATCAATATTATGAATATGTGTATCACTATGATCGAGATTCAATAAACCATTTATATCAAGTGTATGACCATAGAAGGTTTTATTCATGTAAATAGAACAACAATTATTCTTTGACTTAAATGAATAACCTTATTGCAATAAACATGACCCAATCATATTCATGCTCAACGCAAACACCAAATAACATTTATTTTAGGTTCAACACTAATCCCAAAGTTAAAGGGAGTGTGCGATGGTGATCTTATCAACCTTGGAATCACTTCCAACACACATCATCACCTCGCCCTTAACTAGTCTCTGTTTATTTTGCAACTCCTGTTTCGAGTTACTACTCTTAGCAACTGAACCAGTATCAAATAACGAGGGGTTGCTATAAACACTAGTAAATTACACATCAATAACATGTATATCAAATATACTTTTATTCACTTTGCCATCCTTCTTATCCGCCAAGTTTTTGGGGTAGTTCCGCTTCCAGTGACCATTCCCTTTGCAGTGGAAGCACTCAGTTCCAGGGTTAGGTCTAGCTTTGGGCTTTTTCACGGGAGTGGCAACTTGCTTGCCATTCTTCTTGAAGTTCCCTTTCTTTTCCTTGCCCTTTTACTTGAAACTAGATGTCTTGTCAACCATCAACACTTGATGCTTTTTCTTGATTTCTACCTTCACTGATTTAAGCATCCCGAAGAGCTTGGGAATTGTTTCCGTTATCCCTTGCATATTATAGTTCATCACGAAGTTCTAGTAACTCGGTGATAGTGACTAGAGAATTCTGTCAATCACTATCTTATCTGGAAGATTAACTCCCACTTGATTCAAGTGATTGCAGTACTTGAACATTCTGAGCACATGCTCACTAGCTGAGCTATTCTCCTCCATCTTGTAGGCAAAGTAATTTGTCAGAGGTCTCATTCCTATTAACACGGGCATGAGTCTGAAATACCAATTTCAACTCTTGGAACATCTCATATGCTCCATGTCGTTCAAAACATTTTTGAAGTCCCGGTTCTAAGCCGTAAAGCATGGTGCACTAAACTATCAAGTAGTCATCATACCAAGCTTGTCAAACGTTCATAACGTCTGCATCTGCTCCTGCAATAGGTCTTCATCAAGGACATAATTCTTCTGTGCAGCAATGAGGATAATCCTCAGATCACGGACCAAGTACGCGTCATTGCTACTATCATCTTTCAACTTATTTTTCTCTAGGAACATATCAAAAATAAATGGGGAGCTACATCACGAGTTATTGATCTACAACATAGTTATGCAAATACTACCAGGACTAAGGTCATGATAAATTAAAGCTCAATTAACCATATTACTTAAGAACTCCCACTTAGATAGACATCCCTCGAGTCATCTAAATGATCATGTGATCCATATCAACTAAACCATGTCCGATCATCACGTGAGATGGAGTAGTTTTCAATGGTGAACATCTCTATGTTGATCATATCTGCTATATGATTCATGTTCGACCTTTCGGTCTCAGTGTTCCGAGGCCATATCTGCATATGCTAGGCTCGTCAAGTTTAACCCGAGTATTTTGCATGTGCAAAACTGGCTTGCACCCGTTGTATGTGAACGTAGAGCTTATCACACCCAATCATCACGTGGTGTCTCGGCACGACGAACTGTCGCAACGGTGCATACTCAGGGAGAACACTTATACCTTGAAATTTAGTGAGAGATCATCTTATAATGCTACCGCCGTACTAAGCAAAATAAGATGCATAAAGGATAAACATCACATGCAATCTAAATATGTGACATGATATGGCCATCATCATCTTGTGCCTTTGATCTCCATCTCCAAAGCACCGTCATGATCACCATCGTCACCGACTTGACACCTTGATCTCCATCGAAGCATCATTATCGTCTCGCCAACTATTGCTTCTACGACTATCGCTACCGCTTAGTGATAAAGTAAAGCAATTACATGGCGATTGCATTTCATACAATAAAGCGACAACCATAAGGCTCCTTCCAGTTGCCGATAACAGTTACAAAACATGATCATCTCATACAACAATTTATATCTCATCACGTCTTGACCATATCACATCACAACAAGCCCTGCAAAAACAAGTTAGACATCCTCTACTTTGTTGTTGCAAGTTTTACGTGGCTGCTACGGGCTTCTAGCAAGAACCGTTCTTACCTACGCATCAAAACCACAACGATTTTTTGTCAAGTGTGTTGTTTTAACCTTCAACAAGGTCCGGGCGTAGTCAAACTCGATTCAACTAAAATTGGAGAAACTGACACCCGCTAGCCACCTGTGTGCGAAGCACGTCGGTAGAACCAGTCTCATGAACGCGGTCATGTAATATCGGTCCGGGCCGCTTCTTCCAACAATACCGCCGAATCAAAGTAAGACGTTGCTGGTAAGCAGTATGACTATTATCGCCCACAACTCTTTGTGTTCTACTCGTGCATATAACATCTACGCATAGACCTGGCTCGGATGCCACTGTTGGGGAACGTAGTATTTCAAAAAAAATCCTACGACCACGCAAGATCTATCTAGGAGACTGATACGTCTCCAACGTATCTATAATTTTTGATTGTTACATGCTGTTTTATTATCAATCTTGGATGGTTTATAATCATTTTATATCATTTTTTGGTACTAACCTATTGACATAGTGCCAAGTGACAGTTGCTGTTTTTTACATCGCAGGAAATCAATATCAAACGGAGTCCAAATGCCCCGAAACTTTACAGAGAATTTTATGGGCCAGAAGGAAGAAGTTGGACCCTGGTTGCACCTGGGGGGAGTCCAGAGGAGGGGACAACCCACCAGGGCGCGCCAGGAGGCCCTAGCGCGCCCTGGTGGGTTGTGCCCACCTCGGGTGCCCCTGGACCGCCTCTTTGCTCTATAAATACCCCCAAAAATCCAGAAATCCTAGGGGAGTCTACGAAATATTCATCCAGCCGCCGCAGAGTCCAGAACCACCAGATCCAATCTAGACACCATCACGGAGGGGTTCACCACTTCCATTGGCGCCTCTCCGATGATGCGGGAGTAGTTCTTTGTAGACCCTCGAGTCCGTAGTTAGTAGCTAGATGGCTTCCTCTCTCTCGCTGAATTCTCAATACAATGGTCTCTTGGAGATCCATATGATGTAATTCTTTTTGCAGTGTGTTTGTTGGGATCTGATGAACTTCGAGTTTATGATCAGTTATATCTTTTTATATCCATGAAAGTTATTTGAGTTTCTTTGATCTCTTATATGCATGATCTCTTATAGCCTCGTATTTCTTCTCCGTTATTTGGGTTTTGTTTGGCCAACTTGATCTATTTATCTTGCAATGGGAAGAGGTGCCCGGTAGTGGGTTCGATCTTACGGTGCTTGATCCCAGTGATAGAAAGGGAACCGACATGTATGTATCGTTGCTACTAAGGATAAAAAGATGGGATCTATATCTACCGCCATAGATAAACGGATCTTGTCTACATCATGTCATCGTTCTTATTGCATTACTCCGTTTTTTCCATGAACTTAATACACTAGATGCATGCTGGATAGCGGTCGATGTGTGGAGTAATAGTAGTAGATGCAGGCAGGAGTTGGTCTACTAATCTTGGACGTGCCTATGTAATGATCATTGCCTGGATATCGTCATAATTATTTGAAGTTCTATGAATTGCCCAATAGTAATTTGTTTACCCACCGTTTGCTATTTTCTCGAGAGAAGCCACTAGTGAAACCTACGGCCCTGGGTCTTCTTTCTCATATATTTGCTTTGCGATCTATTTTATTTGCTCTTTCTATTCAGATCTATTAAACCAAAAATACAAAAATACTTTGCTGCACTTTATTTTATTTGCGATCTATTATTTTAATCTATTACAACTTTCTCCCGTCCACGCACCGTTTCTGGCGCAGTACCCCGAAAGGGATTGACAACCCCTTTAACACGTCGGGTTGCGAGTTGTTGTTATTTGTGTGCATGGGCTGTTTACGTTGTGTTGCTTGGTTCTCCTACTGGTTCGATAGCCTTGGTTTCATATCTGAGGGAAATACCTACCGCCGCTGTGCTGCATCATCCCTTCCTCTTTGGGGAAATACCGACATAGCTTCAAGCAACATCAGAGAAGCATAGCAACGAGCGGGGAGAGTGTGTCCACGTACCCTCGTAGACCGAAAGCGGAAGCGTTTATCAACGCGATTGATGTAGTCGTACGTTTTCACGATCCGACCGATCCTAGTACCGAACGTACGGCACCTCCGTGTTCAGCACACGTTCAGCTCGATGACGTCTCTCGTACTCTTGATCCAGTTGCGGCCGAGGAAGAGTTCTGTCAGCACGACGGCATGGCGATGGTGATGATGAAGTTACCGGCGCAGGGCTTCGCCTAAGCACTACGACGATATGACCGAGGTGTGTAACTGTGGAGGGGGGCACCACACACGGCTAAGAGAAACTTTGATGTACTATTAGGGTGCCCCCTGGCCACGTATATAAAGGATGGGAGGGAAGAGGTGGCCGGCCCAAGGGGGCGCGCCAGGTGTGGGGAATCCTACTAGGACTCCCCAGTCCAAGTAGGATTCCCCTCCTCTTTCCTATTCCTAGTAGGAGAAGGAGGGAAGGAGGAGGAGGAGAGAAGGAAAGGGGGGCCGCCCCCCCCCCAAACCCTAGTACAATTCGGTTTGGGCTAGGGGGCGCGCGCCACTCCCTGGCCGGCCTCCTCTCTTCCACTACTAGGCCCATGAGGCCCAATAACTTCCCGGAGGGGTTCCGGTAACCCCCGGTACTCCGGAACGACCCGAACCATTCTGGTGTCCGAATGTAACCTTCCAATATATGAATCTTTATGTTTCGACCATTTCGAGACTCCTTGTCATGTCCGTGATATTATCCGGGACTCCTAACAAACTTCGGTCATCAAATCACATAACTCATAATACAAATCGTCATTGAACGTTAAGCGTGCGGACCCTACGGGTTCGAGAACTATGTAGACATGACCGAGACACATCTCCGGTCAATAACCAATAGCGGAACCTAGATGCTCATATTGGATCCTACATATTCTACGAAGATCTTTATCGGTCAAACTGCATAACAACATACGTTGTTCCCTTTGTCATCGGTATGTTACTTGCCTGAGATTTGATCGTCGGTATCCTCATACCTAGTTGAATCTCGTTACTGGAAAGTTTCTTTACTCGTTCCGTAATGCATCATCCCGCAACTAACTCATTAGTCACATTGCTTGCAAGGCTTATAGTGATGATCATTACCGAGAGGGCCCAGAGATACCTCTCCGATGCACAGAGTGACAAATCCTAATCTCGATCTATGCCAATCAACAAACACCATCGGAGACACCTGTAGAGCATCTTTATAATTACACAGTTACATTGTGACGTTAGATAGCACACTAAGTGTTCCTCCGGTATTCGGGAGTTGCATAATCTCATAGTCAGAGGAACATATACAAGCCATGAAGAAAGCAATAGCAATAAACTAAACGATCATAGTGCTAAGCTAACAGATGGGTCTTGTCCATCACATCATTCTCTAATGATGTGATCCCATTCATCAAATGACAACACATGTCTATGGTCAGGAAACTTAACCATCTTTGATTAACGAGCTAGTCAAGTAGAGGCATACTAGGGACACTCTGTTTGTCTATGTATTCACACATGTACTAAGTTTCCGGTTAATACAATTCTAGCATGAATAATAAACATTTATCATGATATAAGGAAATATAAATAACAACTTTATTATTACCTCTAGGGCATATTTCCTTCAGGATCATGTAACACTTAGACAACTTGAGGAATGTTGTTTTAAGTGGGAGTTCACTAGTAATTTGATTAACTGAACCAATTATCATGAACATAGTCTAAATTGTATTAGCAAAATTATGTTGTAGATCAACCTCTCGCACTGTAGCACCCCTGAATTTTAATGCATTCCTAGAGAAAGAAAAGTTGAAAGATGATGGAAGCAACTACGCGGACTGGGTCCGTAATTTGAGATTATCCTCACTGCTGCACATAAGGCTTATGTCCTCGAAGCACCGCTGGGTGTGCCTCCCGCTCTCACAAATCTGGACGCTACGAACGTCTGGCAGACTAGAAGTGATGACTACATGATAGTTCAGTGCGCCATGTTTTACGGCTTAGAACCGGGGCTCCAAGGACGTTTTGAGCACCACGGAGCATAAGAGATGTGTCAGGAGCTAAAGTTGGTACGCCCGAGTTGAGAGGTATGAGACCTCCGACATGTTCTCTAGCTGCAAGATGGAGGCCGGTAGTGAGCATGTACTCAGAATGTCTGGGTACTACAATAGTTTGAATCAATTGGGAGTTAATCTTCTGGATGAAGTAGCGATTGATAGAGTTCTTCAGTCGCTGCCACCAAGCTACAAGGGCTTTGTGATGAACTATAATATGCAAGGGATGGAGAAAACGATCCCTGAGCTCTTCGTGATGCTTAAGGCCGTGGAGGTAGAAGTCAAGAAAGAGCATCAAGTGTTGATGGTCAATAAAACCACTAGTTTCAAGAAGGGCAAGGGAAAGAAAGGGAACTTCAAGAAGAATGGCAAGGCGGTGGCCGCTCCCGTGAAGAAACCAAGGCTGGACCCAAACCTGAGACTGAGTGTTTCTATTGCAAGGGGAACAGCCACTAGAAGCGGAACTGCCCCAAGTACTTGGCAGATAAGAAGGCTGGCAACGTCAACAAAGGTATATTTGATATACATGTTATTGATGTGTACCTTACTAGTGTTCGCAGTTGCGCCTGGGTATTTGATACTGGTTCATTTGCTAACATTTGTAACTCGAAACAGGAGCTGCGGAATAAAAGGAGACTAGCTAAGGATGAGGTGATGATGCACGTCGGAAATGGTTCCAAGGTTGATGTGCTCGCCGTCGGCACTCTCCCTCTACATTTACCTTCGGTATTAGTTTTGAACCTAAATAATTGTTATTTGATGTCTGCGTTAAGCATGAACATTATATCTCGATCTTATTTATTACGAGACGGTTATTCATTTAAGTCAAAGAATAATGGTAGTTCTATTTATGTGGATAATATCTTTTATGGTCATGTATCCATTGTGAATGGTTTATTATTACTGAATCTCGATCGTAATGATACACATGTTCATAATATTGATGCCAAAAGATGCAAAGTTAATGATGATAGTACCACATACTTGTGGCACTGCCGCTTAGGTCATATTTGCGTAAAGCGCATGAAGAAACTCCATGCTGATGGACTTTTCGAATCACTTGATTATGAATCATTTGATACATGTGAACCATGCCTTATGGGCAAGGTGGCTAAAACCCCGTTTTCCAGAACAATGGAGCGGGCTAGTGACTTATTGGAAATAATACATATCGATGTATGCGGTCCGATGAGTGTTGAAGCACACGGTGGATATCGTTATTTTCTTACCTTCACAGATGATTTGAGTAGATATAGGTATATTTACTTAATGAAACACAAGTCTGAAATATTTGAAAAGTTCTAAAGAAATTTCAGAGTGAAGTGGAGAATCATCGTAACAACAAAATAAAGTTTCTACGATCTAATCATGGAGGTGAATATTTGAGTTACGAGTTTGGCGCTCATTTAAGACAATGTGGAATTGTTTCACAACTCACGCCACCTGAAACACCACAGTGTAATGGTGTGTCCGAACGTCGTAACCGTACTTTACCGGATATGGTGCGTTCTATGATGGCTCTTAACGATTTGCCACTATCGTTTTGGGGTTATGCATTAGAGACAGCCGCATTCACTTTTTTTTTAGAACGAAGGCTCAGGACGAGCCCGGCTTTGAATTAACAAAGCCATCAACCGGCCAGGATTACAACAAGCACCAAGAACAGAAACGAAAACAGAAAACAGCTAAAAGGGGACAAGAGTGCTGTGCTAACAGCTAATAGGCTTCCTACCATCTACAAGCAAAGATGCAGAATCTAACGAACAAGACCAGCTTGGAGACGTTGAAGCCCTCCACCGAGTGCGATCCACCCCACCGAGACATCATCTGACCTTGAGGAGACCCAGTTAGCAAGCGGGAGTGACAATGGCAGCTCCATGGGCTCCGGCCGAATCGGCGACAACCTCCTACATCTCCGAAAGGGGCTCCCTAGCCCCTCGCCTGGCACGAGGCGCCGATCCGTCGGACGATGAGAACGCTCTCCCAAGAGCAAAGGTGTACACCCGACGCCATGGCCACACGAAATGCCATACCAGAGCACCACCAAACCGCGTCGCCGAGCTCAACGAAGGGCAACATGGCACTGGGGGGGAACCAACACTCAAGGAGAAGCAAAAGCACGGTGGGGCTGCCGATGACAGAGCAACAATGGAGTGGAGCCACTGGACATGGAGACGAAGCTGCCAAACTCCCACCTGCTCCAACCATGTCGCCGCCAAACACCCACCAACCAGATCGGACTCACCACCGCCCCAAACTCACCGAAGGCGGCACCACCATGGGGGTGACGGTGCCGCGAGCGTCGCTGCCGCCCAATCCAAAGGGAGTTGGGTTTTCACCCCGGCATACAAGCAGGGGAACGAGGCAGAGGGGGAAAGGGATAACCTTGACGGCGCCTACAAGTAGGAGACGGCGCCCTCAGGCGTCGCCGTCGTCGTGGCCGGCAGAGCCAGCCATGGATTTCTCCGGGCTCCACGTCTTCCCCACCCCTAGCACAGACGCGGCGCCGGCAGCCTGGGCCAGCCGGAGACCAGATCTGACGGGGGCCGAAAGGTTGGAGACGGAGGCGTCAGATCCGGGACGGGCGCCCCCGCGGCCACCGCG
The DNA here is from genome assembly GCF_002575655.3 of Aegilops tauschii subsp. strangulata. Classification (NCBI taxonomy): domain Eukaryota; kingdom Viridiplantae; phylum Streptophyta; class Magnoliopsida; order Poales; family Poaceae; genus Aegilops; species Aegilops tauschii. The sequence continues at coordinate 645,451,996 of NC_053041.3, read as the reverse complement.
CCCCACAGCCACCACCCGCCGCCGCCTTGCCACCCGCGCGGCCAAGGAGGACGGCCAGCACCAGCGACGGCCACTGGCTGAGGTCGCCGTCGCTCCACCACCCGAGGCCGCCGCCTCGGCTCCAAATCCCCTGCACGCGACAGGGCGGAACAGATCCTCGCCACCACCCTCCCCGAGCGGACGCGCGGCGCTCCGGCGACCCCCTCCGGTGGTGGTGAGGGAGAGGAAAGGGGGGAGGGGAGGCTGGCGGCGGGCTAGGTTATCGCCGCCCGAGTCGCCCCTGTGGGAGCGACGCGGGGGCAAATAGGGCACTGTCTAAATCTGTTGAAATGACATCGTATGAATTATGGTTTCGCAAGAAATCTAAGTTGTTGTTTTTTAAAGTTTGGGGATGCAATGCTTATGTCAAGAGGCTTCAACTCGACTAATCCCTAGAGCCAAACAAACAACAAAAATGGCGGTTTACAGAAAGCCTTAGTGGAAATTCAGCTCCGGTGGGCTACTTTTGCGGTTTTGCCCCCGTCGACCTTCAGAAAAATGGCGGTTCTTAGCTCGACTATGCCATCCACCTCGCTTGCTCCCCTAGATTTGTGAAAAGAAAAGAGATGGGCCTAGTCAAAGGAGCTAACAGTACCTTGGAGCGCTGCGGTTCTTGGCCCCTCTCGTTCCAGTCCCCTTCTCCTCCTCCCCATGGACGAAGCTGCTGCTACTGCGTGGTGGGCGAGCTGCATCGGGGTGGAGGGCATGGTGGCAACGCAGGGATGTGGCAACGCCCGCCACATCCATGGTGGAGAGCGCGGGGAGGGAGCAAGGGCGAGGGCGGGCAGAGAGGCGGCGGCGGAGAGGGCGGGCAAAGCAAGCCGCGGCGACGTGTGGGGAAAGGTGAGAGCGTGAGAGATGTGTTCGTGTGTAGTCAAGTATTTTTCCTCATTAATTTTTGTGCGGGGGATTTTCCTCTTTAATTAACTTGAAAATATGGAAAATTCAAAGTTTTTTTTTTGCCAACTCGAGTCTATATATAGTGTGGCCCAATGTTCAACATACAAAAAGAACCTAGTTACAAAATTACATTTTTTTTAAATATGATTGAAAAATACATTCAAACATGGATGGAGCCTTTGTTACCCTGGTACCTCTGGCGGCAGCTAGGGCGACTAGGGTTTCGAGGGGACTCATCGGGGCTCGTTGATCTTGACAGGAGGCGTGGCGGATCGACTAAGATGAATGAGCTCATTTTTTTTGTAGGAGTACTCTCAGCGCATTTGTTGTACATGTTGCAATAGTGGTGTATGTAGGCTTTAGGAAGTGATGTGGTCGTACGAAATCGGATTTAAGTGAAGTTCAGTGTTCAGTGCTTGCTTGATGTATCCAAATCTTAATGGCATGTACCGACGCACCCGCCCCTCGCATCGCCTCCGCGGGCGACCCGGGGGGAAAACCCTAGCTGCCGCCCCCCGACTCTCCCCCTCCTCGCCGTCGTCCATAGCGCCGCCGGGCGAAGCCTGGCCGGCTGGGCGGCGGCGGGGCTTCTCCCCATCCTCTCCGTCTTGGCTGGCGCGGGACAGCGGGATCCAGAGGAACGCCGGGCGAACGTGGGGTCCGGCGGCGCGGCGGGCGGGTCTCCCATCGGCGTCGTGCGTGGCGCGGCGGTGGCGACCTGCGTGTCGTGACGTGGTGGCTGCGTTGGCCTGACCGGTGGTCGCGGGTGCCGCCGGATCCAGATCGGATCCATCTGGATCTTTTCTTCGAACTCCGTCAACCGCCGCGGGGTGGTGATGATCGTCGCTGGCCACGTCGGATCGTTGGATTCGGCGTCTGGAGATCTACAAGGAGTTCTTCTCGATCCTCCTTTCTGGTGGGTTGAGCCCCATGGCTCTTTCATCTTCGCAGGTTTCGGATCGTGGCTTGCCGGATCCGAAGTACACGGAGGTTTGGTGGCATAGGATGGGGACCGGAGGAAACTTTGGTCGGCGTGTTCGGCCCGGCATCGGTGACGTCACTGGACGTCGTTACCCTTCCTGGAGGCGAAGCCGAGGTCCCCCCTATCCACCCCCGAACCCCTCCCGGACGAAAGTCCAAAATTCAGTCTGGATTGGGCGGCGGCGGCGTCCTGCGCGTCGTATCCTCCATGGAGGCGCCGTCTTGGGAGGAACTGCTGTTCGGGGGAGAGATGTTGTGGATGGTGGGATCCGAGTAGCTCCAGCAGCGGCGATGGTGTGGAGGTTGCCAGGTGGTGCGGCGTTGTATCTACCGCGTCATTGACGACGAGTGGCGGCGGCATGGTGCAGCTGCATATCGACGACGGATGCGGCTGGATGGACGAGCGCAGGGTGGTTGAGCTGTCTGGCGCCATGGTGGCGTCGACGGTAGGCCTGGCAAGGTCTGTGCGTCAGTACCTGCTCTGGAGATGGATCGGTGGAAGAAGGCGGCGGCAGCCTCGGTGAGTGCACCGGACCGGTGTGTGACCCAGTCCCGGTATGTGGCTAGGATGGGGCATCCGGTATGTGGCTAGGATGGGGCATCCGGCATTAGATGTTAGGATTTGGTGCGATGTCTGTTTGGTATTAGGCTCGGACATTCGGCACCACTGCATCAAGGGGGTAGGAGTAGCGACAGATGTTGCCTAGATGGTGGCTTCAGGCTTACTGATGTACTACTTTGTAAGGTCGTTTGTGCTTAATAATTAATAAAGTGGCGAGAAAATTCCTTATTTGACACTATTTTAAAATCTGCTTCCTTATTTGACACTGGAAAAGTTTTTCTTCCCTATTTGACACAAGTTCTAAATTTTATTTCCTATATGACATTTCCGTCCATTTTGAGCCTAAATGGCACCTGAAAAGACTCTTTTGCCCCTCATGTGGTATGTATGTGGGGCCAATAGCGCACACACGCAGCATCAGTGCGAGGGCAGGAGCACAGACGCAGCAACACATACACATGCACCAACACACACGCACACGCACACACATGCAACAACACGCACGTGTGCGTGCACACGCACACACACACGCAACAACACACATGCACGCGCACACACACGCAGCAACACACACGCACGCAGCACACACACACATACGCACACACGCAGCAGCAGCAGCACACACGCAGGCAGCACATAGGCACGCAACAGCACACACACGCGTGCGCGCCCGTACACACGCAGTAGACAGACACGCAGCGGCACACATGCACACACACATGCAGCAGCAGCACACATGTGCGCGTGCACCCACACACGCAACAGCACACACGCGCGTGCACACACATACCGCATGAGGGGCAAAATCGTCTTTTCAGATGTCATTTAGGCTCAAAATGAACGGAAGTGTCATTTAGGGAATAAAATTTAGGACTAGTGTCAAATAGGGAAGAAAAACTTTTCCAGTGTCAAATAAGGAACCAGATTTTAAGACAGTGTCAAATAAGGAATTTTCTCTAAAGTGGCCGTATGCATCGTCCAGATGCAGAGGCCGGGGGTGCATCTTTTTTTTTTAAATGTACTGTGGACTATGGTAATGAAGTGAAACTAAAATTTGGAAGGATTTTGTTTGTTTTTCTGTACTTTGGCAGCATTTCTTTCACTAGCATTGACAGGACAACTAAACAGTAATATAGATATTGATAATTCGCATATAATTGAACTTAAAGGCTGTCTCGCTGCTCCGAGCAGTCCCAACCTGGCGTGCACGCGCGGGGCTCCAAGACAAGGGCCATGGCACCCTGACGTGCTCCGCATGGCGTGCGCCTGGAGCCACGGCGCGTGACGCCCCAAGACACGGGGCCATGGCTCCCCGTCCCCGGCCGATACCCTTCGCATGGTATGCGCGCGCGGCTCTGCCTCCTCCGGTCCCAGTGCCCCGGCTTCGGCGCCAAGGACAATGTCATCGCTTGGCTCGCGTGAAGAGGAGACGGTGAACATGACGCGTGGCTCGTGCTCTTCCGGCTCCTCCCCGCGGGCTCCCAAGTCCAATGGAAGAGATCTCCGGGCGGCGCCGACCTGACGACGCCGCGGCCTCCACTCTACGCCGACAACCGCCGTCAGGTGTCCGTGTCCTCCTGCAGAAGATGGTGGCAAACAGCGCTGCATAGCCTCCGCCGCCTGCCCTCGGCAACTTCTGTAGTGTCGCGCCCGACCACACCACGGTGTTCGTGGCCCCCACCAGCAGCGCCGTCGCGTCTGCCGGATCCGCCACCATGGGAAGCTGGGTGCTCGAGGACGAGCAGCTCGACCACATGATGCTCGGGAACGACAAAGCGCCCTCGATGCATCAACTTGAGCCGATGTGATGGTTGTCGTCGTCCTCTGCAGGCCGGATCGAGGAGAGAAGGTGAGCGACGGTTTCGCGTCTTCTAATCCACCTGAGACGTCTGGTGGGCCGAAAACAATCCACCCGAGAGGCCAGGTCGTGACTTCATCGTTTATCTTCCGCTTCTATTAATAGTACCACATCGCCTGCTATGGAACTTATTTTGCAGCTTAAATAGTGTGTATCCGCCTATCTATTTGCCGACGACGCAAAGCTGTTGTAAATATGTCTGCCCAGGCAAAAAGCAGTCACACCACACTTCTAGCTGGGCCAAGCCACGGGTCTGTCACCTGAAGTTGCATGTAACTCATGCATGACGGGGGCTAGAAGTGTGGAATGACGTCAGTCTTTTTTAATATATAATTTGACGCCGACGCTGTTCTTATTTTCTTTTTTTCGTTAATAACTTATTTAATTTTATTTTCTCTTTCCTAGCTATAAAACATTCTTACAATTCAGTTTACAAACAACGACCCAAGCGGCTAATGAATTACATTTTGTATTGTTTCAGTACTTCTTGTGTCATAGGTCGTGGCCTCCTCCGCGGCAGGGCCGGCCCCGTAGAGGGTGGGTGCCGTATGTATGGCCGTTCCATGCCTTTTTAAGGCCCAGTTCTTTTGGCCAATTTAGTTGTTTACATTCAAACTACCTAGGATTGTAAAGAAAATATGAGTTTAAGATTCTGGGAGAAGCTGGGTGAAGGCTCGATTCTTAAGATTGTAGGAGAATCGGCCGAAAGAACTGGGCCTAAATAAGGTTTGTACGGCGTGGGGGTGGTTTGGCTTCCATGCATGACGGGGGCTAGAAGTGTGGAATGACGTCAGTCTTTTTTAATATATAATTTGACGCCGACGCTGTTCTTATTTTCTTTTTTTCGTTAATAACTTATTTAATTTTATTTTCTCTTTCCTAGCTATAAAACATTCTTACAATTCAGTTTACAAACAACGACCCAAGCGGCTAATGAATTACATTTTGTATTGTTTCAGTACTTCTTGTGTCATAGGTCGTGGCCTCCTCCGCGGCAGGGCCGGCCCCGTAGAGGGTGGGTGCCGTATGTATGGCCGTTCCATGCCTTTTTAAGGCCCAGTTCTTTTGGCCAATTTAGTTGTTTACATCCAAACTACCTAGGATTGTAAAGAAAATATGAGTTTAAGATTCTGGGAGAAGCTGGGTGAAGGCTCGATTCTTAAGATTGTAGGAGAATCGGCCGAAAGAACTGGGCCTAAATAAGGTTTGTACGGCGTGGGGGTGGTTTGGCTTCCGTGCAAACTAGGTCGTGGCCTTCTGCGATTTTCTTTTTAAAAAATCATGAATTAAAAAAATCAGTAATTCAAAAAAAAAATCACAACTTTAAAAATTGTTAATGAAATAAAAAACTGTTCACGATTTCAAGAAATGTTCATGATTTAGAGAATGTTCACAAGCTTGTAAAAATGTTCACGAATATAAAAAATGTTCACAGTTTCAAAAAATTGTTCATGAATTTAAAAAATATTCATGAGATTTCCAAACAATGTTCATGAATTGAAAATATGTTCATGATTTCAAAAACAAATCACGGTTTTAAAAACTGTTCATGAATTTAAAGCTGTTCTTATTTTCTTTTTTTTGTTAATAACTTATTTAATTTTATTTTCTCTTTCCTAGCTATAAAACATTCTTACAATTCAGTTTACAAACAACGACCCAAGCGGCTAATGAATTACATTTTGTATTGTTTCAGTACTTCTTGTGTCATAGGTCGTGGCCTCCTCCGCGGCAGGGCCGGCCCCGTAGAGGGTGGGTGCCGTATGTATGGCCGTTCCATGCCTTTTTAAGGCCCAGTTCTTTTGGCCAATTTAGTTGTTTACATCCAAACTACCCAGGATTGTAAAGAAAATATGAGTTTAAGATTCTGGGAGAAGCTGGGTGAAGGCTCGATTCTTAAGATTGTAGGAGAATCGGCCGAAAGAACTGGGCCTAAATAAGGTTTGTACGGCGTGGGGGTGGTTTGGCTTCCGTGCAAACTAGGTCGTGGCCTTCTGCGATTTTCTTTTTAAAAAATCATGAATTAAAAAAATCAGTAATTCAAAAAAAAATTTCACAACTTTAAAAATTGTTAATGAAATAAAAAACTGTTCACGATTTCAAGAAATGTTCATGATTTAGAGAATGTTCACAAGCTTGTAAAAATGTTCACGAATATAAAAAATGTTCACAGTTTCAAAAAATTGTTCATGAATTTAAAAAATATTCATGAGATTTCCAAACAATGTTCATGAATTGAAAATATGTTCATGATTTCAAAAACAAATCACGGTTTTAAAAACTGTTCATGAATTTAAAGCATTTTCATAAATTGGAAAAACAACTCTAAAAATGAAAAAGTAAATCCAGAAAAGGAAAGAAGAAAAACAGAAAAGAAAGCATAAAAGAAAAAGAAATATTCGCAGTTTTCAAAGAAAAAGTTCACAGTTTCAAGCATCGTGATTGTTTATTGCTTGACCCTTGTTGGATGACATGGTAGAACAAATTCTAGTTAATGCTATCTTTCTAAACAATCAGGATGGTCAAAATTTTCTTATATACATTTAATATTTTCAAATACTGGATTAACTTTTTTCAAATACAAGTTTAATATTTTATTGAATACAAGGTCAGACTTTTTTTCATATATGGTCGACCTTTTTTCATAAACATTTTGGAATATATTTTTAAATATAATATTGACATATTTTCAACAAATGATCAACAATTTTGGTGCACACATTTAACATTATTTTTCAAAGGCTTCATTATTTTGTTTTTCAAATGCAATATTATTATTATTTTTGAATACATGGTCAATATTTTTTCTATATATATTTAAGATTTTCAAATGCTTGATTAACATTTCTCAAATAAAATTAACATTTTTTTAAGACAATACAAGATTAAGTTTTTGGAATACATGCTAAATAGTTTTTATATACACATTTAACATTTTTCCAAAGATTGATTAAAGTTTTTAAAATAATTGTTTCATTTTTTTGAAAATGCTTGATTAAAATTTTGAAATGCAGGATCATCTTTTTTCACACACATTGTATATATTTTGTATACATTTTGCGTACACGTGTGAAATATTTTCACAATACAAAGCTAACATTTTTTCAATGCTTATTTAATATATGTTTTTCCAATTTTTTTATATAAAGTGGTTTTTGTGATATAGTATTTATTTAGAACATTTGGAATTGTACACGAAAGTAAAAAATAGATAGAAAAACTGACGTAAAAGAACATGAAAAAGAACGAAGAAACGAGGCCGTGGCCTCCTGCACGGCTGAGCCGACCCCGAAGAGGGTGGGTGCCCTGGGTATGGACGTTCCAACCTTTTAAAATCAGGTTCATATGGCGTGGAGGTGGGTCGGCTTCCTTGTAAACTAGGCCATGGCCTTCAGCAATTTTGTTTTAAAAATTGTTAAAGAATTTAAAAATGTTCATGTTTTCAAGAGAATGTTTCAAAAAATTTTAAAACTGTTCACGAATATTAAAAATATTCACAGTTTCAAAAAATGTTCATAAATTTAACTATTTATGATTTCAAAACAATGTTTGTAAATTTAAAAAATGTCCATGATTTCAAAAAAATCACAGTTTCAAAAAAATGTTCATGAATTAAAAGCATTTATGGAAATGGGAAAAAACAATAAAAATTTAAAATTTAAAACTGAAAAGAAAAAACATAAAAGAAAAAAAGAAATATTCAGATTTTCCAAAAAAAATCACAATTTGTTTGGCTTGTGGCTCGTTGGCATACATGATTATCTTGAAGTACATGATTATGTCGTGCTTGGCTGTGCAGTGGTGCACAACACCACTGTAGCGAGGTTGTATTTTGGCTTTCAGGGGCGAGCATGAGCACGGGGAAAAGGAAGAGCTGGAAATCACCAAGCTTTCGGATCAAATTGGTCGCGTGGCCAGAGAGCAGGACGGAATCGAAGTTGTTGCCGGTGCAGTGTTGGACGTGGACGTGGAGATCGGCATGGTAGCCCCCGAACAGAGTAAGAAAGGTGGACGCAACGAGATCAGGGAGAGCGTGAGCGGGAACTGTATAAAACACACAATGTATTTGCATGTGGAGGCAACACGTACATGCAAAGAAGATGGGCTATCCGCTACATGATTTGCGTCCCTGATTTCTTGGTAGAAAGAGTCGCCCAAGTCTACAGAGATGGCGAGGAGGCGAGACGGGATTAGAGGGTCGTGGATCGTAGGTTGTTGGGAGGGATTTGGTAGGCGGGTGAACCCCCTCCCCCGAGCCGGCCCTCCCACCGGCCGCCGTGCAGCCGCCGGCCCCCACCGTTCGCTAAGGTTGAGGACACCGGGCCTGGACCACGGACGCCCCGAGCCGCCGGACCCGGATCATGGACGCTGGCCTCGTCTCCTTCGACTGGCACCGCTGCTCCCGTCTCCAGTCCCGGGCCATTCGAGCACAGACGCCACTGCTCCCGCATCCAATCCTGGCAGGTGACAGCCGACACCCTCGTCTCCTCCGGCACTGGTTGTTCCCGCTTCCACTGCCGATCCTGGCCTCGTGGGTGGTGGCCTCGTGGGTGAGTTCTTGGAGTTGAATCCTTGCTTCCCGGTTTCCTCTTATACACGGAATCTCTGAACTTATTGTCCATGTTATAGTGCATGCTTGCTTCCACAGCTTTGTACTGTCAAAATAGAGTGCGTGCTTGCTTGCTATACATTCAACATGGGAATCGAGCGGGTTAGTTTGGTTTATTTGGTGCGGTTGTTGCTTTGGGCTTGTTTGGTATGGGTTCAAATGGGTGCTTAATAGGAACGGACTGGATTGGTCTATGTTGAACAGAAAATCGAATTGGACTGGGGTGGTTTGGTTTGATGCCGAACAAACTGAAATGGTCCGAACCCGGGGGTTCGACCGGCACTGCCGCACCAATCACAACCCACACGAACAAACTAATCCCAACGCTCAAGTGTTTCTCTGTGTAGAGAGTGGATGTGTTGACGTCCAGGACATGTTAGTACTGTAACCTGTAAGCTGTAACTGGTGTAATCCTGACGTAATGAAAATTGCTTTGAGGATGTGAGGGTTGCACGTATGTATGGGTACCCATATGGTCTGAACCCATGGGTTCAACCCATACGTTTGAAGGTTGGCTGTGAAATGCTCCCTGGGTTGGTTAGGTTTCGATTCTGATAGTTTGCAAACTGTAAAGATACATAATACTATTTCGTCTTGGTTCCCATCTTGGTGTAAAATCCACATTGCCAGATCTGAGTCTTCCTGGACGCCATCCTAGTAGTTGTTGAGCCTTCAATTTAGATCTCTGCAATAGCTGGCCTAACTGAATATTGAGTACTGGCTCACTGTTTCGTCATTGTCTAGCACTTAACTAGGCCCTATGGTGGACCTTGTACCGCTCCTAAGTCGTCTCTGCCATATAGCTTACATATGGATGGAAGTTTCTCTTTAATACATGTACCATGTACCATGTGAGTTTATGTAACCTTCGCCGAGAACATGTAGTTATTTGTTTCACCCAAATGTACTCTGTTTACATGATTATATGATCTGAAATGTCTTGGTGCTTTAGTAATCTTTGCCAGCGATGTTTAGCTTGCAAAGCGGTAGAGTTGGTATGATGCATGCACATTGTCCCTAAACATTTATCTTTTCATCTTTGCAGGAATAAGATCAAGATTCCCGCCAAAAAAAAGGAATAAGATCAAGATACTGGATGATGGTGCCCTTGCGCCGTTGCTTGGTTACTTGCAGTCGAGCGATCTGAACTTGCAGGAGTATATGCAGCTGGAATCTTTAGATAGTTCGCTTGTTGGTATTTGAACTATATCAAATCACACAGGTAACCCTGGGAATAGTTTGGACGCAAACCTTAGTTTCAATTTGGTTTTCCTTTTGGATTGTGTTTGGTTGGTTTAAATGGGTTGAGAATCTAAAGCAATCTGTGTGGTTTGGATTCTGTCAACTACTGGATTGGGCTCGTTTGGTCTGGACACATATGAGTCGGTCTCAAATCTCTCGACCAAATCGTACGAGACGACGAGCTTCAAGTTCGCTGCACTCCACATGTATATACACACGTAGGTAGTTAACTCAATCCATTCCATTCATCAATGGCATGCGTGGAGGCACTGAGCATGAGTGGTCACCGAGGCGGTGGAAAGCTGGTCCCTAGGCTCTCCGTAGACCCAGGTCGTCAACGTGGCCAGTTTCGGTGCCTCCGACCCTAACTCCCCTTTGAGTGTCCGACGTGTGTGCAGTCACAACCATGTCATGCATGTGACGAGCCATGGCATCCTAGCGGACCTCATGGACGCATTGCTCTACCATGGCTCCGGCTGCGGAACACGGGCGCTGGCCATCACACTCGTCCGTGTGCATCATTCATGTGACGTATTTTTCCAAGACAATTTTTGTAGTTCAGAAGTGAGGAAAAGAATTTGGCCTGCAGTTGTAGGGTTCAGACTGCTCCTTTGTGTTTTCTTGTCTGAATCATCCCTCTTCTGTAGGTGTTTATGAAGCTTTGGAACTAAGGGACGGTGGATCTGACTACTTGGGAAAGGGTATTTCCAAGGTTCCATTTGAGCGAATTTTATATTAGCGTGGATAACGAATTCCCGAGCTACAGTCTTTAGTAATTCTGTTAACCTAGTTAGTGTTGTTGTAGTCTACCGTCGCTCACATCTTTGGGTCTAACATATCTGCAATGTTACTGTGTTGGTATGCATGATACCTTGTTGCTTTGTTGCCCTGACATTTCTGCATAGTTGTTTTGTGCTGCTGGGCCTAATTAAGCAAGATAAATATGTATACTTCTTTGAGATAGAAATTCCATGCATGTTTATGAGGCACAAATTCTTTGAGATATCCGTAACTGTACTTCAAAAGTAAACATTAGCATCTTAAATAATCAGCTTACTTATGTAGGAGTAGCAGAAACTTCATGGTTGATCCTGATTGCTGAACATGGGAGATGTATCTTTTGCATTTCAATTACATAGCAGTACTATGTAATGAAACAGGTTTATTCTTATATTCTTGGTTGTATACTTTGGAGATTTACCCTGCAACATCTTTTCATCTAGTAGTAGTACTACTACGCGTTTATGTATAGCCATATACATTTAGTACCTATTGCAATTTTCATTTCTAAGATCAATTTGGTATCACTGGTACGCGTCGGTCCTAAACAAACGGTTTTTAACCCTTTTTCGCGACGGCATTTGGAACCGTCGCCCAGTGAGTGTGGGCGATAGGGGGGTCCTTCCCACACGACCCAGAAACCGTCGGGGATATGCCCTCCTGGCACACACGTTCGGCAAAATGAGGTCGTGTGCGACCGGCGAGCGCTCAAATACGGAAATACGTATAGTAGAGCTAAAAAAATACAATTATATGGCGAAATTGTTTCCGGTCGCAAGTACATCCCACACAGTCAGTCCCCGCTAAACGTTTCTGTTCATATGCATATCCCACACAGTCGCTCCAAGGAAAACGTTTCCGTTCACAGGTACATCACACACAATTTTTCCTGTTAAATCGTTTGCATTATTGAATGTATCACACACGGTCCGTAGAAGAAACCGTGTGGCAAAGGCTGTCCATCACACACAGTTTTTATGTGGTAAACGTTTACGCAAGGTGGCCTAACGCAAACAGTTTTCAAGAGAAAGTCATGTGTGATTGTTCATTGATCCAACACGGTTTATTCCTAGAAACTGTGTGCGTTGCCTGAGGTCATCGCCCACGGTATTATTTCAACAACCGTTTGCAATAGCAAAACCCAATTAGCAGGCAAATTCGCCATTAGCAGGCTAATTATCCGATTAATCATAATCCATTTATTAATCTAATTGATATTTCATATTAAGCACATAATATATTTCATTTCCATATTAAGGAAGCAGAATTTCATAATTGAAGTACATCAGAGTACAACATGATATAGCTTCAGCACTCAGCTACCCCATTACACAACTGCACCAGTAGCAAGTTCCACATGCAACATATAGAACCTTTCGAAATTAGCATCATAGACGGTATATAGACAGATGTATCTCATCTGGAAAACTGCTGAAGCGGAAGACGAATATTGAGCCTTCATTCATGTTGAAGGTCTTTGCAACTTTAGGCCAGTGCCTGTGGATGATTGACCGTCCTTCCTTCGTCCTCTTCAGGAACACTTCAATATTGAACCGTGGGTGTTGTACGAAAACCTTCCTCGCCTCCTGACCATAGAGGTGGTTTGAGAGGTAATCATCAGTGAACTGCTTTGGAAAGGCCTGAAAACAAGGATGTGCATAATATCTTCTCTATATTGAAAATGGGGCAAAGGAATAAAAAAAAGGTAACGTATAATAGTTAGTACCATCTTGTAGTGAACTGATGTCTTCTTCATTGTGCAGACAAATATCTTGTTGTTTTTTGTCGCTAATTTCTTTATCCTAACAATCTTTCTGAGTTTCTTGATTTGATTGATATTCATGGACAACTCATTTCTCCATATGCAAAAAGGGTCAAACAGTGGGTCAAAACCTCTGACAGCAGGACCTACACGTGCAAGACCAAATTGTTAAAAACCTAAATATTAGAATGGTTCCTGCAATTGCACAATAATGTGCTATTAGACAACGGACCATGCACGTGCTAACCTCGATTGTAAACCTCAATGCTTCCCATTGTTTCCCTGCAACACATATAAGGTAGTTAGTCATTAGGTTAAGTAAGGGTTCGCATACTATCAGTAAAATATGTTGATGAAAAATAAGCACATTGCAGATTCATCAGATTAATTCAAGCCACACGGAAAACCCATTTACCCAAACCAAGCATGATTAAGAATTAGGAAATATAGCACTTGTATATGTTTCTTATGTATTAAGTGCAGCCAAATTCGATTTATTCCTCACATGCACAACAATAGAAAATTCTACCCACGACAATTGGACATTGCATTGCAGAATTGAACCAAGCAGTTAACTAAACACCACAACAAATGAACCAAACATTAACTGAGCACCACATTGCACAATATAACATACTCCTAATATAAGATCAGACAGTTAACCAAACAGTTAACTAGAGCCAATTGTAGCAATTGTATTTATTTCTCATGTATTTACTACAGTCAAATTCAATTTATTCCTCACATGGTATACAATAACAGAATGCACCCACAATTTTGTAAAGATAAATTCGATTTATTTCTCACACGGAAGACAATACAAAATTACAGCCTGAAGAATTGAACATCACATTTGCAGAATTGAACCAAACAGTTAACTGAAGACGACAACTAATTAACAAAACAGTTAATAAGTGAGCACCACACTGCACGACATATAGAACATATACACTAGAGCAATAGATTGCATGGTAAAATTAGATAGCACAATTCACTAGAATTTGTGAAGGAAAGGCAGGAGCAGCACATGCAACGAGTAAACCAAGCATGCTTAACCGGCGTAGCTAGCAAATGGCAAGGTGCTCCTTCAAGATCTGGGGGTCGGCACGAATGGCAGCCATCGCGACCTCATCCGCGCATGTGGCCGCGATTTGCTTCTCCGCTGCCAAATGCTCCTTGAGGTCCTGGCTATACTGCGTGCACCATGGCTTAGGCTGGCGCTTATTTGGTGGAGGGGTCGGTGATTTGGGTGGAAGGTGTCGCGCTCGCGTCGGCGGTCGGGGCATGTGGGATGTGGAAGGAGGAGGAGGATGGGGTCGGGTGTGGATTACCTGCCTGGATAGAGGAGGCCGAGCAGCGTGAAGGAGGGTCACCGACGAGGAGGCGGCGCTGCAAGCAAGGAGTGAAGGTTTCAACTTGGAAAGGAAGGCGGAAAGAGGGGAAATGTGGCTTTTGGTAGGGGGGAGGGGGCGGGGAGTTAGATATTTCCGCGGAAGCCGAAAATTTGGAATCGCTTCAGCGAAAAAACTAGCGCGCAAAGTGTCATCAAACACGGTCCCTTATTCAGAACTGTGTAGGATATATGGACATCACAAACGATTCAGATAGCTTAACCTGTGTGTGATGAGTTTGAACGTCAAAAGTTTTGGTTTGAATTTCCATGGTTACAGTGGTCATCCACTTCATTGCATAATTTGGGTAAACAAAGGAGACTACAGCACACCCACACTTCTTAATCGAGCAAGTTTAGCAATTAAACAGAGCTAGTAGACCTAAACATTACTCTAACAAATTAAAGACCGACGCTCTTAATTAAAATAAACAAAGAGTACTACTACATCTGGTGCTCGTCGATCTCCGCCGCCGCCTCCATGTCCAGCTCGTGCCCGACGGTCTCTTGGGGAAGGGGCTCCATGGCATCCATCGCACCATACTCGGCAAGCATCTCGCCATCCGCGTCCGCCATCTCTTTGGAAAAGGCCGCCACGAGCTGGGCGTGGGCGGACGCGATCTGGGCTTGGACGGGCTCCGTCGTCGCAAGGTATGCGGCGGAGGAACGGACGGCTGCTTGAACGCTCTCGGCGATTGTCAGCTCTTCGGCCGTGGGTTGCCGACCGTTGTCGGAGAAGCTTCGTTCGATTTGTGTGGTGACCGCCAGGAGCTGGGCGTGGGCGGCCACGACATGGTCGTGGGCGGCCTCCATCAGGGCTAAGGCTGCCGCTGTGGAATGGATAGCTGCTGTGCCGCTCTCGGCAGTTGCTATCCCCGAGGCAGATATTGCTGCCGCCACCTAAGAAGCAACAGCGGCCGTTTGGGCTGCCTTTACCGCCCGGTCGCAGATTGCGGCCGCGCTCATGCACCTTGTTAGCACGCGCATGGTGGCTGCGGCCGCGTTCTCGCTGGAGTGGGCCACCGAAGTTGCTCTCACGACGCGGGTCCACGTGCCCATCTTTCACCGGCGACGATTGAACAGTGAAATGATATTTGGGGAGCGAACTAGTGTGCTTGAGACGCCGGCCGTGGACTGTAGCCGATGCTCCTTCTCGCGTAAGCCATAGGCGTACTATACACCGATCGTGCTCCAGGATATTTGTGCTGCATGTCACACGGTTGCTGATAAGAAACTGTGTACGATCTACTTGATTTTTCATCTTGATTTGAATTACATAATGGGGTCACAGCGGCAATGGACGGTGTTTGAATTGCTAGACCTTTTATCTGGAGTGAACATGCAACTATATGTGTGTCGTAAAAGAATTGGAATTATTCAGGGTTCGTTTGAACATTTAATACATTAAATTGGATTTCTAGCCATTTAAGGTAAACAATTCAAATTTGAACTACATGCACATGCTCCAGTGCATATAAATTAGTCAAAAAATCAAATCTGTGTCCTTCGGTGCATGCTTAGGTCCCATGCAAGAAATGGGAATGAATTTCAAACACCAGGGCGCCGTTGATTGCCGTCAAAACATTGAGATGCCTTGTTTTTAAATTCTAGTAAATCAAAAACTCGTTTGAAATTCATGAAAGTTGGCATGCTATCATGGAGCGGCATCAACATGCCGTGGCAATTTTTTTCCCATTTAGGGAAGGTTTGGGTATATGCTTCTCACAACAAGCATGATGGTTTTCGGTGGGGAATGTCCCACCTTTGGGGACGAAACGATATCCATTGCCTCTTATTGCTTTCAAATTTTTTCTCGTGTCACATAGAACAATAGGAGTGTTGTGTGAATTTTTGTGATTTTTCGGAGTTCGTTTGGACATTTTTATGCATTAACTGAGTTTTCAATGCATTTATGTGCACAATTCAAATTTGAACTACATGCACATGCTCCAGTGCATATAAATTGGTCGAAAAATCAAATCTGTGTCCTTGGGTGCATGCTTAGGTCCCATGCAAGAAATGGGAATGAATTTCAAACACCAAGGCACTGTTGATTGCCAGCAAAACATTGAGATGCCTGGTTTTTAAATTCTAGTAAATCCAAAACTCGTCTGAAATTCATGAAACTTGACATGCTATCATGGAGTGGCATCAACATGCCGTGGTACAAATTCTGTCCCATTGGGGCAGGTTTGGGTATATGCTTCTCACAAACCGGAGCTTGTCACAACAAGCATGATGGTTTTTGGTAGGGAACATCCCACCTTTGGGGACGAAACGATATCCATTGCCTCTTATTGCTTTCAAATTTTTTTCTTCTGTCAACATAGAACAACAGGAGTGTTGTGTGAATTTTTGTGATTTTTTGGAGTTTGTTTGGACATTTTTATGCATTAACTGAGTTTTTAATGCATTTATGTGCATAATTCAATTTTGAACTACATGCACATGCTCCATTGCATATAAATTGGTCGAAAAATCAAATATGTGTCCTTGGGGTGCATGCTTAGGTCCCATGCAAGAAATGAGAATGAATTTCAAACACCAGGGCACCGTTGAACGCCGGCAAAACATTGAAATGCCTTATTTTTAAATTCTAGTAAATCCAAAAATCGTCTGAAATTCATGAAACTTGGCATGCTATCATGGAGCGGCATCAACATGCCGTGGTACAAATTTTGTCCCATTTGGGGCAGGTTTGGGTATATGCTTTTCACAAACCGGAACTTCTCACAACAAGCATGATGGTTTTCGGTATGGAGCGTCCCACCTTTGGGGACGAAACGATATCCATTGCCTCTTATTGCTTTCAATTTTTTTCTCGTGTCAACATAGAACAACAAGAGTGTTGTGCGAATTTTTGTGATTTTTCGGGGTTCGTTTGGACATTTTTATGCATTAATGGAGTTTTCAGAGCATTGATGTGCATAATCCAAATTTGAACTGCATGCACATGCTCCAGTGCATATAAATTGGTTGAAAAATCAAATCTGTGTCCTTGGGTGCATGCTTAGGTACCATGCAAGAAATGAGAATGAATTTCAAACACCAGGGCACCGTTGATTGCCAGCAAAACATTGAGATGCTTGGTTTTTAAATTCTAGTAAATCCAAAATTATGTTAACCATTCACGTGACGCCACGTGTCTTGGTTTTAATGGCTGTAGGAGGTGCCGTGCGGACAGCTGCTTGACCTTGACTGAACGGGAGGCGTGCGAGCGCCGTCCGATGCGCAGGCTGACCGAGAGGTGTGCAAGCTGTCCTCGAGTGCGCAGGCTCACCGGGAAGTGTGCGAGCTGTACGCTACGCAGGCTCACAGGGAAGCGAGCCCTTTGACTTCCATGGCCGCCCGCCTTGCTCGCATCCTCTCCATTAATGGCGCCTAAGCCGCAGTTTAATTCGCTTTTTAAATATAAAACACTCATCGCAAACGTTTTAGTTAGAACACCTGTATGCAAACCGACAGCTTCCCTAGGAAGCCAAGAGAAAATGTGTCGAGCAGGATTTTATGCAGCTCTTGATCGCAAACATTTTAGATAGAACACCCGTATGCAAAGTGAGAGCAGCGCAGGATTTGTGCATCCTTTCAACGCAAACGGTTGTTTTGCATGACCCGTGTGCAACCACGTACAAACAATTTGATAAGATTTGTCAATCCTTGTAACACTGCTATTTGTCAAAATTCAGTAATTAAGCATAGATTTCAATCATAGATTAAGCAGCCGCTCTTAATTTATACAAACAGTTCAACTCGACAGCTGAACCGACAAACTTTTCCCCAATTGTTGCCAACCACGTAGTGAAATAGCTAGTTCAACTATATATACTAGCTAATTTTAAGTACGTTGTACAGTTCCACCACATCTATAGTCAGATGAACTGAACAAAATAGCCCCTAAATACTACTACTACTGCGGAGGGACTTTGTACTACTTCCGGCTGCCTCTCCTCTACCAAGCGCGCTCAGTAAGAGGCGGAGGAGGAGGAGCCTACTGACGAGCTGGGCAACCGCAATGCGGTGCCTGCCGCTAATGCAGCTTCAGAAACGCTCACCACGAACGCCCTCTGCCGCTCCAGATGACCCCTCTTGAAGCGGCGGTAAGGCTCTTTGCGTGCTCGACGAGGCGCTCCTCCTCCTTCCGCAGGAACTCGGTGTAGCGCGCAAGGTCGCTGACGCACGTGCGGGCATCCACTTCCGCCTCCTGCCTTCGGGCGGTGGTGGTCGAGCAGGTGATGACCCCGGTGGTCGACGGTGGGCTGGCGGCCACAGCGACCGAGGACGGGGTGGCGGCCACGACCACCACCTCCCGCCTTCGGGTCGCGGTGGCGGAGCAGGTGATGGCTACAGTGGCCGGCAGTGGGGTGGCGGCCACGACGGCCACCTCCCGCCTTCGGGCTGCGGCGGCGGAGTGGGCGATGGCCCTGGCTTTCGACGGTGGTGTGGCGGCAACGGAGGCCGGCAACAGCTGCCTACGGGCACCGGCGGCGGAGCGTGTGGTGGGTGTTCCGCGCACACCCAACAGGAACGCCACGCGCACTACACTACGTCGGGGACTGCGTCGCCGCCGCGGTGTAGCCTCCCAGCTGGAGTTGTCCTCTGATGACGGCGGAGTGGCTGAGCGAGGACTACGGACCGGTGCCATTGGCGATTGTGGGAGAAGCAGGCGAGATAAGCTACAGGGATGGAGGGGGAAATGCGACGCAGGACTCGCCGGCCGTGAGGGTTTTTATAGCAGGCCGGTAATCATTGGGATTTTGGGGGATTTCACCAAGTCGGGCGGGAAGCTTGCACGGGAACCTGCGAGGTTGCGCGGGAACGGGCTCACCGACGATTCATTGGCGCCACCGTTTGGCAAAAAGAACGCCCCCGTGCGCTGCGCAAGCTTGCGCTGTAAGCCGTCTGCGGCAGCGGGGTGACAAGACGTGTGAGAGGAGGACGAAAGGCCACGTACACATACGGTTAATAAAAAACGTTTGCGATTTAATTACCTACTATACCACCGTCCTGGTTTATAAGTATGATTTAACTAATAAAATATGAATGCATGTCACCAAAGATTATATAGTTGGATTTGTATTTGAACATAGTTTCCAATTATATAATTTTTAAAACATGCATTAACATTTTGTTGGTTAAATTTGAGGGCAAAGTATGGCACGGAATATAAAGGAGACTATAGACTAGACGGAGGTGGTACCACACGGCCGCTCTCTACGCAGCGACGCAACTGTCGGCCGGCTTGTAGGCGACCATTTCCTGCGTGTTCAACTGCTCTATGCGTGTGGTTGCTTGCGGTTTAGGCGGCCGCGGCGCGCTCTGCTCGCGTCCCGCCGCGCGCGCTCTGCTCTGGCGTCCCTCCGGGTGCTCTGCCCTCGTCCCTCCACGCACGCTGCCAGTGTTTGGGGCTGGTGCACGATCACGCACGTTCGTGTGCAAGCGGTTGCGCTAGGCGCGGCGCGACGATGCAGTTACCCGCTGCAAAAACTGCCATGCGGACGCGCCGACAATCCATGCCGCTCGGACCCTTTTATTCCTGCGGCCATTTACCTTCATCTCTCGGCTCACATGACACAATAAGCACACCCACGAGGACACATACAGAGAGGACATCCAGCGGTTCCAATGGCGCTCCCCGTGGCTCCAATGGCGCTCCCAGTGGCCGACAACGACAACGGGGGGCAGTTCACCACGCATCACGTAGTGGACACCCGCGTGAGAGGGAAGGCCCTCTCGGTGGTGTACACGAACGATCCGGTCTCAGTGGAGAGCTCCATCCAAACTATGGAGCAGTTCCTTGCCGAGGACAAGTACCGAGTGGTCGGCTTCGACGTCGAGTACACCATCGGTCGTGCCGGGCATGATCAAAAGGTTGCCGTCACCTAGTTGTGCATGCGACATGACGTCCTCGTCTACCACTTCCACCTTGCCACAAGGCCTTGCGAGCGTTTCTCCAGGTTTATCAAGAGCTCCGACTACAGTTTCGCTACGGTGGACACCACCAACGATCTAAAAGCCCTCGAGGTTTTGGACTTGAAATGCCCGAATCTTGTCAACATTCAGCACCACTACAAGGTCTGGGGCAGCGACAAAAACAAACTGAACTCCCTGGTTGACCTCGCCTCGGCCATCATCGACCCCTACTATGCGAAGATGAAGGAAGAGAGCAATAAGGACAAGAACGCCTAGCACAGTGTGTGGCATAAGAGACTGGATGAACAACATGTCAAGTACGCGGCCATGGACTCGTACACAAGCTACGAGATGTACAGGCGGATCGTTGACATGAGGAACTGTCATCTTCATGACAAAGACGAGGGATCGAGCCACATAGCAGTGGCGGGAGCGTCACAAGAAGTAGATGACTAGATGATCGTTTCTCCTACTTTACAATGCATGCAATTGTTTATTGAGGTGTGTGCGAATGATCTGTATAGTCACTTATGTACTTGGATGTTATATATATATATATATATATATATATATATATATATATATATATATATATATATATATATATATATATATATATATATATATAAAGACACACACACACATGTTATTCTACTGTAGACAGAGCAATTCACACGACTTATTAGCAGCAATCGTCTGTGTTATTATTGGTCTTCACAAACATTTCAGATTACACACCTGTTTGCCGCGTATCACACACATCTTGTTCAGTTGAACCATTTCCATTGTGTTGCCTAATCACACACAGTTCATCCCAGTGAACCGTATGCTGTATAGGCTGCCCGTTTATTTTGTGCCTCCTCATCCCAAACAGTTAATTGAGCTGAACCGTATGCCCTGCATCGCACACGCAACTAAATTCTAAACCGTGTTTGATGTATCTGTCATCGCAAACGTTTTGCATCTTTTTTGACGGTTTTTTTACACCACCGTTTGCGATTATGGCATCGCACACAGTTTTGTCGAAGGGTCTCTGATCGTAGTGTCGCGTTTGGACCCTCCTGCAGTAGTGTATCGCAGGTCCTGCAGCCCTGTCTTCTTGTTTCCCAACAATTAAGATTGATGCATGTGCCCTGTTCTAAAGTGGAAAACCACTGATAGCTTGTACTACTCATCTGTTCTGTTAACTTGCACTGTGCTGGTACTTGTCATTTGCAAAATACATCTCAATTTTCGCTGTTATGAGAATGTTATATGCATATTTTCCTGTTAAATGTAAAGTTCTGCCGCAAATTCTCATTGCTATGAAAATTTTATATTCACGGATTCACTTGATTATGTTTCTAACTTTTCATAATTTATTATTTGTAGATGTTGGCATTCATTCTTCAAAAGTTGGGTGTACAGGAGCTCCAGGAAGAAGAATCCCGAAGAAAACCCACACCCAGCAATGTGTTTTAGCTCACTTGAGCTAGTTATGTGTATATTTAGTTATATTTTATAGCTGAATACCAGATTTGTACTATGCATGATTGTAATGTACTTCGCTTGGCTGTTGTATGAAATATTATGCCTTCTTGGCTCTTTTTGAATCAAATTATCTAAATGCACAAGTGTAGAACTGACGTGTCGTACCCAAACCAGCAATCTTGGTAATTGGTTCCCATTTGACTAGTGAGACCTACTTTAAAATGGAAAAGAAACAAAAAAAAATGAAAGTGGGCTGGAAAAGGCCGTGGACCAAAAAATGTGGACTGTAAAAGGTCGTGGCCCATAAAAAAAGGCTGTTGGGCTTGGCCCATGTAGCTCACCAAAATTAAAAGGAAAAAACAATAATTAGGATGAATAACTGGGCTAGGCCCATGTAGTACACCGATTGGGCCGGGCTGATTCTAATCAACGACCAATTTAATTGATTGCAATTTTCCCACGTTAGATTTCCACACCGGATCCGTCGTGGCCTGGGCTGACAACCAGCGACCAAAATAAAAGGTCGTTGGTTCAACGACCTTTTGTTTTGGTCGTTGCCTTCTATGACCTTTTCTCAAAGAAGGTTGTTAAGTTTCATTAAAGATGGTCAGCTTTTGACCAATTGGTTTTTGTCATAAAAAAGTCGCAAATGAAAAACAATGACCATTCGGCAACTAATAGTGATGGTCACAAGTTGACATATTTCTTGTAGTGATCAAGAACACATTGGCGCGTGCCATCTGAATCAATGGTGAAACTGAAGTTGAGGTTGTCAATTTTTGTGACTGTAGAGAGTGCAACGGATCAGCCGAGGAGGGGTGCTTGGAGCAATGCGGTGACAAGGATCTTATGGAGCCAGATCGAGCTGAAGGAGTAGTAGATGCAGAGTGAGGAGCAGCATGGGGTTGTGTGATGATTGCGAGGAAGCGCACCATGGTTAGGCCGCATCATGCATGCACGAGATCGATAGCCCCTGCATCGCTGGAGTTCGATATGCTCGACGCCCTCAGCAGTCAGCACAGTCTTCTCGTCGCCGACCCACAGCGCGTGAAGGTCTGCTTTGCCGCGTCCGACCGCGCCATGCACGCCGTAGTGCAGCATACTGCGCCCATCACGACACGGATCGATCGCGCTGGACACCGCGTGGTGGATGACAAGGAGCGTCGCCGGTGTCCTCTGCTCCCAGGCGAGTGTTGCGAGGGGTTCAGGTCGCTCTCCTCGGCGACGTGGCCATCGGCCTTTGTCGCAGGGAGGACGTCAAGCTGGCAAATTCATATATGCCACCGTGGATATCCGGCTTGCTAGCTTCTCTTCTAGGTAAGTTGTCAACAGTAGTTATATATGAGTACCGCGTCTACATGTAATTAAGTTTCTCAATTACCCTCTCCCATCCTTTTTAGCATGCATGTAAATTTTGTCCGAAGTTAAAGTATCTTTACTTTGACCAAACTTATAGAAAAAAATTCTATGTTCACAGTGCCAAATCAATATTGTTAGATTCATTATAAATGTAGATTCATAATTTCGCAAAAAAATCTAGTTTCATAATATATATATATTTGGTATTGTAGATGTTGATATTTTTAAATATAAATTTGGTCAAACTTTATAAAAATTGTGTTTTCACAAATCTAACATGCAAAGTAAAAAGGACCAGAGGGAGCACAACGGTAGCGGTCCGATGACTCATGACCAAGCTCGAAAATCTCTTCCGCGATAATGGTGTTCACCGTGTGCGCCACACACAGTGGCCACGTGAGCATCTCCATGATCATCACCTGCATGATCAGTTAAATTGAGGAAATGATCAAGCATACTGAATTGCTATACATGCTTGGCAAGAGGTGTCGAATAATGCAGGAATAGACCTTCACGGGCATCTAGTGGGCGGTAGACAAGAGTGTTTCTCTTGGACTCCGTAAGACTATATTCTAGTGACTAGTCCACGGACACGGACGGGAGGACACCATCCAACCATAGCCGCATACATTTTCACAATAACTCGAACCAACCGAACGAAATTCAATCAAATCGGACGAATTTTGATAAAAAAACGGCGGATTTCATTGAAATTAGGATAATTTGTACATAAAATCGGACGATATTTCGTCCGGTGAACTAAAAACCTAAAAATAAGACCCAACCTAAACTATTATATACTTCAGGGTGACTTCATAGGCCATGCTGGGCGGGCCGGCGGCTCCTCCGTCATCATCGCCCGGCCCGGCGTCGGAGTCATCGTCGTCCGGCTTGGGGTGACGGATGGTGGCGGCGTCGCAGCAGGGCTTCTCGGCCGCTGTCTGACACTCGCGGATGATCCTCTCAGCCTCCTCCTGCGCCATGCGGCCGCGGCCGCCAAGGACATGGGCTGGGGGAGAGGGCGGCAGTCGTTGGAGGAACCGGCGTTGGCAGCAACGATCTCGGCGAGGGATCATTCCTCGCCGTACCTGGCCATCTCCCCATCGAGGCGTCGGAGACAACGCTTGGCCGTCTCCAATGCCGCCATAGAGCGGTCCAGGCCCACGTGTATGCTAGGTCCGGTTCCGCCGCGATGTGTGGCGGCGGGACGTCCGAGTCTGCGAACTTGGATCGACGCGTGGTGTTGCGCCTGACCTGCCGGCGCTCCTCCCGGTTGGCGTACTCCTGTGCCATCTTGGCGCTCCAGGACGACGATGAAGAGCCGCCACTGCCAAGGCTGTGTAGAATCCGACCGCGCGCCTTCAGCAGGGCCGACGGCGAGCAGCACTCCTCCTTGACGAAGCGTCGGGGCGGCAGCAAGCGCCGCTCCTTCTTCACGACGCATCGGGCGGTGGTGAGAGCCGCTCCTTCACGGGGTGTCCGGTTTGGACGCCGTGGCTGCGCGGCGGCGGAGGGCGTGGAGGGAATGCCAACTCCGGCTTCACGGGGAGGAGCGCCCCGGTGGTGAAGCCGTGCTGTTGGTGTGGACGACCGAGCGACGGAGCATCAACTCCATCTGCTCCTCGAACTCCGCGTCGGTGCCGGCGTAGACCTGGCCCAGCACTACTAAGCGTCTTCCTATAGGGTTTTCCTAGTAGTGCGTGCAGGAATACTGGTCGGCCGTAATTGACATGAACAAGCCGGCTCTGATAGAAGAGCGATGACAGTGACGCATCAATAACTTGTTTTGGCAGCGGTACTGATTGTTCGGTGGTCTAGAGATCTTAATGTAAATTTATTATGTTTGAGGTACTTTATACTTTCTGTGAACATTTATATAGATCTAGATATTCTCGCAAAAACAGTTGTTTTGGGGGTGTGGGTTGGGCGGTGTTTGCGTGCTAAAGACACGGTGACCGACGCAAGCGATGCATCGGTTAGCCAATTGAGAACGACTACCTCGACAAAATGTGTACTAGGTCTAACATTTCTTCCGGCAGCACAAATTAGCTTTGCAAATGGTTCTGCCAAAATTTGTCTAAGAGGCTGCTAAAGTGGATTTCGTACAAATTGCTCGTTGGTGTTGTATACCAATCAAGAATTTAATTGGAATTGCTCTTTACGCAGCACACCATCTAACCATAAACTACTCTAAAAAACAATTTTACATCAAAATTTCTGGCCCACTAAAAGTACTGCTAGTCTGTTTTTTCCATGATAATATGCATCTCATTCATACTCCCTCCATTCCACAATATAGTGCGGCCGCGCTTCCCGAGATCGAAATTTGACCGTAAATTTAACTAATGAGACCGACTGCGGTGAGAGCAAAAATTATATCACTGAATTCATATCGAAAATACGAATTCAGTGGTATAATTTTTGCTCCCGCCGCAGACAGTCTCCTTGGTTAAGTTCACGATCAAACTTAAATCTCGGGAAGCGTGGGCACACTACATTGTCGAATGGAGAGAGTATGTCGACCGACATGGCAAAACTGTAAAGATAGCAGAACATCTCTGATCTTGATACCAACGCCCGTCACCTGCCTTCGGCACCACCACAGCAGCCACCAAAAGAAAACATGACAGATCACCTTCTCACCCGAGCTCGACCCGGCTCTATCGCTGATATGCAGCTTTGCGGACCTCCAAGGTGTGTCGGTGTCAAAACCGGCGGATCTCGGGTAGGGGGTCCCGAACTGTGCGTCTAAGGTCGTTGGGAACAGGAGATAGGGGACACGATGTTTACCTAGGTTCGGGCCCTCTCTATGGAGGTAATACCCTACTTCCTGCTTGATTGATCTTGATGAATATGAGTATTACAAGAGTTGATCTACCACGAGATCGTAATGGCTAAACCCTACAAGTCTAGCCTGTATGACTATGGTAATGAGTATCTATCCCTATCCGGACTAAGCTCTCCGGTTTATATAGACACCGGAGAGATGTAGGGTTACATGAGGTCGGTTACAGAGGGAGGAATCTTCATAATCGGTCGCCAAGCTTGCCTTCCACGCCAAGGAGAGTCCTATCCGGACACGGGTGCAGTCTTCGGTCTTCATATCTTCACATCCCATCAGTCCGGCCCATGGTTAACAGGCCGGACGCCCGAGGACCCCTTAGTCCAGGACTCCCTCAGTAGCCCCTGAACCTGGGTTCAATGACGAGGAGTCCGGCGCGCAGATTTGTCTTCGGCATTGCAAGGCGGGTTCCCCTTTCCGAACTCCAAGATTGTCTTCGGACGTAATGACTGTATCCGGACCTGTAACACACACACACACACACCACATAACTGCAAAGGGAATATAATATCCCACGAGTCCCATCTGCTGACAACTTTTTGCAAGATGACATCTGTTCGGTCACTATATCGAACCGTTTTTGTCCGTCGTCCTGTGTTTCGAGATGCGGTTTCCATTGGTACGTCTTGTCAAAGCAGAGATCGTGTCCCCTTATTGCGAGATTTTCATCAATGCGGGCGTGGGTAACCCAACTGTGCCGTTTACACAGTCCTTGGGAATAGGCGAGTTTTAGGGCGAGTGGGGAGGCGTTCAATATTTACTGCCTCTATAAGGGGATAAGGATTCCCCCCTCTTCTCCCACGCCTTCTCTCTTCCTTCGCCCTTCCACCCTTGAGCTCCAGCGCCCAAGTTCTCATCTTCTTCCCACTTAAGGTAGCACTCGAACATGTCCGGATCCGGAGGCCAAGGCAAGTGGATGGTCTCCTCCATCAAGGAGAAAGACATTACTGAGCTTCGGGCGGCCGGGTACTTGGCGAAGGAAATCGCCCATCGTCTGCCGGCCAAGGGACAAGTCGTCCCCACGCCGAAGCCCAACGAGAGGGTGGTATTCATCCCTCATTTGTTCCGCGGACTAGGGTTTCCACTCCACCCTTTTGTCCGTGGGCTGATGTACTATTACGGGATAGACTTTCACGATCTATCCCCGAACTCCTTCCTCAACATCTCGGCGTTCATCATTGTGTGTGAGGCATTCCTCCGCATCCAATCCCACTTCGGGCTGTGGCTCAAAGTCTTCAACATGAAGCCGAAGGTGGTGGATGGCCAGCACGCGGAGTGTGGAGGAGCCATGGTGAGTATGCTATCCAATGTCTCCTGGCCGAGAGGCACTTTCGTGGAGACTGTCAAAGAATGGCAGAAACAATGGTTCTACATTACGGAACCCCGCGGCACCAACTGGGCCGCAACTGCCGATTTCAACCCCGGTGCTCCAATGCGGCTCACCTCCTGGGTCGAGAAGAGCCCGAACTGGTGTTCGCCAGACGAGCTGATAGCGCTGCATACGCACATTCAGAGCATGGTGGACAAGAATGTCAAACTTGTTGATATAATCCAGGTGATGCTAGTTCGCCGGATTCTCTCGTGCCAAAGCCGAAGCCTTCCGCTATGGAAGTTCAATCCGAAGAAGCACCATACCCTGAAGAGACTCTTCGAGACCACTCACAAAGATGCCTGGAGGTTGCTCCTCAAGGGCAACGAGATACCGCCAGCCACAGATTTGGACCGTGGGCATGATGTCAACCACCCCGCCACCGAGGTAAGTTTTTAACGCGTCCTCTACTTGTCTGTTTCAAGGAGGATATCTGAACTTTTACTGTCATTGCTTCTTCAGGAATGGATGGAGAGGGTGAAGAAGATCCAGTGCCCGGCTCCGCTGCCTGAAGAACCAGTCATTCCGCATTTAGCGAAGATGCTGGTGCCGGCACACTATACGGCGCCGGCGAAGAAGGTCAAGGGGGTCCGAAGTGGCCCCCACCGCAAGGGTGCTGCGGACGCGACGTCCGCAGACAAGACCCATTCCTCCGTCGCCGAAGACGACGACGATGAAGAGGAGGAGAAGGAGGAGGAGAGAGACTCTCCCCCTGAAGGAGGGAGAAAGAAGAGGGCGACCTCCACAATTCTGGAGGCAGAGGCGCCCAAGAAAGGGAAAGGCCAGCTTGTGGGTAGCTCCACATGGGACGTCGACAGCAGTCCGGAGCGACACCCCCGCACTAAGCCCCGGGACGCATCGTAAGTGTTAAGACTCGTACATGCCCAAGATCTAACCTCTCCTCCTTGTCGTATTGACATGGTCAATCATGCTATTACAGTCCAGCCCACGACAACTCCTAGCGATCCTCGTCAGAGGGTTCGTTGGACTCGAATGAGATGGCCAGCGACACACCGCCGGCCGCTTACTCTCCCAAGGCCAAGGGAGACGACGAGGTGCTCTCCCAACGGACCTTCCCAGACCGGGGAGAGGCGCCAGAAGGCGAAGCCCCCGTCGCCGAACACCAGGGGGAGTCAATTCCCATGGAGACTAGGGGTGAGGGCCGTATTCAATTCGGCCCTCAACCGGACTGTATTCCGGAGACCGGTACGGCTCCGGGATCTGGCACGCAGCCTCCTTCGAAAGATAATCTGCTGGAAGCGCTGCGAGGTGCTTCCATTATGGATGAGCACCGTGTTCTTATGGGCACGGTGATTTAAAGGGTTCAGTCCACCAAGAGCGGACTGACCGAAGCCTGCAGCAGCCTGCTGATAGGTTTTGAGGTAAGCGACGCAAAAGGAGAAAATCCCGATATAGACAATAGCCCCTAAGACACTGTCCGGTGTTCGGAAAGAAAAACCGGACAGAGGATCAATCCCTGATGGCAGGAAACTAATTAAACTTGTCTGAAATGAATGCGCAGGCATCGCTGTTGTCCACAGCCTCACATATTGCCGAAGTCTCCGGACTAAAGCATATACTGGAGCAGACCGAGGAGGAGCTCGGTCAGGTGAGGAGGCAGCTCCAAGAAAAACAAGGTATGTGATAACCCGTTTTATATTAAGAAGGTAAAATTATATGCATTGACTGAAGTGTCAAGATGTATATAGGAGCAACGACCGAGGTCGAGGCCCTGAAAGAGGCTCTGGCCGAAGCCCAGGGGAAAGCTGTCAAGGAGCAGGCCGCCCGTAAGAAGCTCAAGGCCCGGGTCAAAGAGATTCAACAAGAGCTCCAGGACGCGGTGAGGAATTGCGGGACCTTGGAGCGCGATGCGTCAGTTCGAGATACCGAACTCGCCAAGGCTTGTCAGAGCGCGGAGACGGCCCGGAATGAGGCCTAGGGCATCCTCCAGGAGATCCATGAGGCCAGGAAGATCGCGGCAGGTAAGGCATTTAGTATGCAAAGCAAGTGTATGAAGAAGAAGTATTTCTTACTAACCCGGATTCGGAGTTCTCCAGGAGCCTACGCGGATTTGCCGCGCAGTGTGTCTGACGCCGCGGAGTTCTTTCGAGCCGAAGGAGGGAGATCCACAGAGAAATTGTTTTGGTCACAGTATCTTGTGCCAGAGCATCCCGTGCCCTTCACCGATCAGCTAAAACAGCTGGTGGAGCTGCATAGGGTGGCCGAACTAGCCATGAAGGATTTGATAATCCGGCTATGGCCAGCCGAAGCTATGCCCGGCAGCTACTTCAGACTCGTGAAGCGGCTGGTGAACGCCTGTCCTTGGCTGGACGTCGTCAAGCGATCGGCCTGTATTGAAGGTGCGTGCATGGCCTTCGCCCGTTGCAAGATGTGGTGGGCAAAGATGGACGCCGTCGAGGTGGCCAGGGGGCCGCCAGAGGGCAAGGAGCACCGCACACCCGAGCGCTATTTTGCGGACGTCCTAGAGGGGTCTCGCATTGTGGCAACGCAGTGTGGGCAAGACATTATTTTCGAATGAATATATTCGTGTTGTCTTTGCCTTGTATGATAAAACAAAGTCAGTTTGTAATATAATGCTTGTTATGTTTTAATTTTTTCCTCCTGTGCGGCCGTGTTATATGAAATCTGAGGGTTGGCCAGTCGTCGGCTTCTGCCCCCACGTAGGTAGTACGGAGGTGTTCGGGATGGAATCGAAACAATCTTGATCCAATTATATGGTCCTTGAAGGAGTTGTTTAGCGCAACGAACCAGGCAATCAGACTATGCGGCTTAAACGCCCTCACTTAGCCATAGGAGTTTTATAATAAAACATGGGCGCAGCCCCTGGTATCCGAACAAGAGTGCTATGAGCGTCTGATCGGGAAGTACCGATCCTTCGCGTAATGCGGAAAAAATCTCCAACGATTTGCAACCTCCGAACAGCTGACCGGCTCTCGCTGTATCATGACAGTCAGTTTTCGGCTTTCTCTACTGAGGTGCTCCTTTGGATAAACCAGGGCACAATCACAGCAGTTCTCCCTTTATTACCTTAGCCGATATAGCGGAATGTAAGGTAGCAAGCACAAGAGCCGGGCAACCCAACTATTAACCAAAGACATGATTCGGAGCCAATGCATATAATGCTAAATTCGGGGTGCCGAACTATACTGTAAAAGTGTTCGGACTTTTGTTGCCATGTTGTGGGGTGCTATGAAGCCCCTAGCAAGGTAGAACACACCGAGTGTACGGGTGTTATCTGATAGAATTACCAGGAAGAAAAAGGCAAAAAGAAAGAAAGAGGAAGAACCAGTGGTAAGCTAAAGCCGTGGAAATTTAGGCCGCAAACTGTTTCTATTATAATTTCATTGGTGCGTTAAAGCGCGTTCGTAAGAGTGGTGCAATAAGCAGAGAGGCTATTTACTATGCGTTCACCAAGAGAGAGCTGCATATGGGTCCTGAAGAACAGGTAGAGTGATCGTTGAACGAAACCACCTAGAGAAGTCCCCCATATGTCTGCGGCTCTCCCGTGCCGAGCTTGTGTAATACCATCCGATAGGATCAACTGACCGCTCTGATTCTTGTCGTCTTGGTGTGCTTGTCCTTCGAGAGGATCCATGATCAGGCCATCGGATGGGGTCTGCGGGATTGAGACCTGAAAAGGAAAAAGTAAAAGTGAAAGTATGTGTGTATCCGGTGACGGTTGAGCCGCACCGTGGATCTCAAGCTAGTTGTGCCTCCGTCGATGCCCATGGAATTTGGAGTGCGTAGTTATGTACGCGCGGCGCGAATGCCACCGCTTGATCGGGACTGAGACGGAGGCCGGATTGCTAATCGAGCTCTTGAAGAGCCGAGCTGTCCTGCTGCGGGGTAGTTCGGACCCTCTTAACGGTGTCCGTGGGCTTGGCAGCCGCATTAGGGTTCTGCTTGAGAAGGACGCTCTGTACTTCTGCTGCTAAGGCAGCTGTGTGCTCTTCTGTACGGAGGGAGCGTTCCGCATTTCCGTAAACCGTGATGATGCCGCGTGGACCGGGCATCTTGAGCTTAAGATAAGCATAGTGTGGAACTGCATTGAATCGAGCGAATGCGGTTCGTCCAAGCAGTGCGTGATAGCCGCTGCGAAAGGGGATGATATCGAAGATTAATTCCTCGCTTCGGAAGTTGTCCGGAGATCCAAAGACAACCTCTAGTGTGATTGAGCCCGTACAACGGGCCTCTACACCTGGTATGACCCCTTTGAAGGTGGTCTTTGTGGGTTTGATCCGGGATGGGTTTATGCCCATCTTGCGCACTGTATCCTGATAGAGCAAATTAAGGCTGCTACCACCGTCCATGAGGACTCGCGTCGGGTGGAATCCATCAATGATTGGGTCGAGGACTAGTGCGGCTGATCCGCCATACCGAATACTGGTCGGATGATCCCGACGATCAAAAGTGATCGGGCATGACGACCATGGATTGAATTTTGGGGCGACTGGCTCTATCGCATTGACGTCCCGGAGTGCGCGCTTGCGCTCCCTCTTGGGGATGTGTGTGGCATATATCATGTTCACCGTTTTGACCTGAGGGGGAAACTTCTTCTGTCCCCCTGTGTTCGGTGGCCGGGTATCCTCGTCATCGTCCTTGCTTTGCGACCCCTTCTCCTTGTTCTCGGCGTTTAACTTGCCGGTCTGTTTGAAGACCCAACAATCTCTGTTGGTGTGGTTGGCTGGTTTTTCAGGGGTGCCATGTATCTGGCACGGATGATCGAGTATGCGGTCCAGACTGGATGAGCCCGAATTGTTCTTATTGTACGGCTTCTTCCGCCGACCGGACTTGGAGCCACTGAATCCGGCGTTGACCGCCGTGTCATCTGTATGGTTGCCATTAATTCGACGCTTGTGTCTGTTGCGTCGGGGCTTGCCGTTGTTATCCTTGCCTTCAGAGGCGCATGGTTCGCTTGCATTATTATTGCAACGGGCTAGCCAACTATCTTCGCCCGCGCAAAAGCGGGTTATAAGTGACGTAAGGGCCGCCATGGACTTCGGCTTTTCCTGCCCGAGATGTCGGGCGAGCCATTCGTCACGGATGCTATGCTTAAAGGCCGCTAGGGCTTCGGCATCTGGACAGTCGACTATCTGGTTCTTTTTAGTTAAGAACCTAGTCTAGAATTTCCTGGCTGATTTCCCAGGCTGTTGGACTATATGACTTAAATCATCTGCGTCCGGAGGCCAGACGTATGTTCCTTGGAAGTTGTCCAGGAAGGCTTCTTCCAAATCTTCCCAGCTGCCGATAGAGTTTTCTGGCAGGCTGTTCAACCAGTACCGGGCTGGTCCTTTGAGTTTTAATGGGAGATATTTGATGGCGTGGAGATCATCACCACGAGACATATGAATATGGAGGAGAAAATCCTCGATCCAGACCACGGGGTCTATGGTCCCATCATATGATTCGATGTTTACGGGTTTAAACCCTTCTGGGAATTCATGATCCATTACTTCATCAGTGAAGCAAGGAGGGTGTGCAACGCCTCTATATCGGTCCACGTCGCGACGTAGCTCCGATGGAGTCCGTCTGCGGAGTTTGGCCCGAGAGTGACTAGACTTGTTGCGTCCGAATAGGTGGCCGTCGTCATGTGTCGGGGCACGCCCTCGCGATCCGTAGATCGATCTAGTATGTCCTGCATTGTTATCCAACTTTTGCCGCAGGTCGTATGTATGTCCCCGAGCTGTTTTATCTCTACCCTTACAGTGAGGTGGAGCAGGCTGGTGTTTGGCTTGAGTTGCCGCTTTGTCCCGACCCCGTGGTGGTCGGTCAGCCGCATTGCGCGATGACGATATGGGCTCCAACGCCTCATCATCAAACTGAGGTAGCAATTTACGCTGCGGGTAACTTTTGGCTGGGCGCTTAAGGCCGTATTCTTCAGCTGCTAGGACATCAGTCCATTTATTGTTGAGCAGATCTTGATCAGCTTGAAGCTGCTGCTGCTTCTTTTTCAGGCTCCTTGCAATGGCTATTAGCTGGCGCTTAAAGCGCTCCTGCTCGAGGGGATCCTCAGGCACGATAAAGTCCTCGTTGTCGAGGCTCACCTCCTCCTCGGAGAGCGGATGATAACTACCGTCCTCCGAGTCTTCATTTATGGCCTGTTCCTCAGGGTTGACTTGCCCATCTTTCTGATTGTCCTGTTCGGCGGTTTGTTCGTCGAGGTCTTCTACGTCTTCGGCACCGTCCGGGGTGTTGTCGTCTCCTGTGCCGGTGTTGCTGTCCTTGCTACGGCGTGGTTTAGAGCGGCGCCGCTGACGCCGGCGCTTTGGTTGTATTTTAGGAGGGTCTTCGTTTGCTAGGTTTTCCTTGTCATCGCCGCTATTATTTTTCGGCGTATCTACCATGTATACGTCATATGAGGAAGTGGCTGTCCATCGTCCAGTAAACGGCGGGTGTTGGGCCTCCTCGTCTCCGGCATCATCGTCCATACCATCGATGTCTTCGGAGTCATAGTCAAGCGTGTCGGTTAAGTCTTCGACAGTGGCTATGAAGTGGGTGGTGGGTGGGAAGCGAAATTCTCCCCCATCATCAGCCTCCAGCTCGAACCGGACACAATTCGGTTGTGAATCCCCCACCAAGGACAGATTTCTTAACGAATTTAGCACATCGCCCAAGGCGAATGCTGGAAGATGTCTGCGGCGCTAAACTCAAAGATCGATAAGCGATCAAGTTCGGCGTCCGCGGATGCGCATGGCTCGGAATTTATGACCAGAGACGAGTCCGGAATTCCGGTGACAAAAACGTCGTGTGACTTTAGGTCTATGTTCGGCTCCAACGCCGTGGAATCTGTGGCCTCTGCGGTGCGGTTGAGCCTCCCGTCCTTGGATGGCGCAGTATGCTCCAGATCTACGGCCAGAGCAGTTATATGAACAATCTCCTGGATGTGGTCCGATGACAGATTTAGGTCATGTTCATCGGGGTGATCAGGAGCGATTGCCGCGGTCTCGAATCCAGCGAAGATCAAGTCTCCACGGACGTCCGCGACATAGTTCAAGCTCCCGAATCTGACCTGATGGCCAGGGGCGTAGCTGTCGATCTGCTCTAGACGGCCAAGCGAGTTGGCCCGTAGCACGAAGCCGCCGAATACGAAGATCTGTCCGGGGAGGAAGGTTTCTCCTTGGACAGCATTGTCGTTGACGATTGAAGGGGCCATCAAACCTTTTGGGGACGGCATAATGGAACTCTCAATGAAAGCACCAATGTCGGTGTCAAAACCGGCGGATCTCGGGTAGGGGGTCCTGCACTGTGCATCTAAGGTCGATAGGAACAGGAGACAGGGGACACGATGTTTACCCAGGTTCGGGCCCTCACTATGGAGGTAATACCCTACTTCCTGCTTGATTGATCTTGATGAACATGAGTATTACAAGAGTTGATCTACCATGAGATCGTAATGGCTAAACCCTGGAAGTCTAACCTGTATGACTATGGTAATGAGTATCTGTCCCTATCCGGACTAAGCTCTCCGGTTTATATAGACACGGAGAGATCTAGGGTTACATGAGGTCGGTTACAGAGGGAGGAATCTTCATAATCGGTCGCCAAGCTTGCCTTCCACGCCAAGGAGAGTCCTATCCGGACACGGGTGCAGTCTTCAGTCTTCATATCTTCACAGCCCATCAGTCCGGCCCATGGTTAACAGGCCGGACGCCCGAGGACCCCTTAGTCCAGGACTCCCTCAAGGTGGCTTACCAAAGGTGAAGCCATTGCCGTTGAACGAATCAGACAGGGACAACACCCCGGACACGCCATCGAACTCCAGGTCTGGCACCCCACCACGACTAAGAAGCCGAAGGGGAAAACCATACCTGCCATCCATCAACCATGAACCCAACACATGTTCGGTCTTCCAGATGTCGTCGATGCAGACCATAACCTGCATCCGCTCATGGACTAGCTCCCAAGCTCCACGCCAACGCTGGAGCAGGCGCCGTCGCAATGGCGGAGCCCAAGGACACAAGTCCGCCACAAGGATGCCGCCGCCGCCACAACATCTCTACTTGAACCGTCTGGTTCCCAGAGCCATCACTGACCATAGAGACGATCGTCTCACCGGAGAATAATCTAGAGCTTCTTTATTCAGCATCGCCGTCGAAGCCAAGACGTCAAACGATTCATAACCTAAGCTACTACCCTAGAAACTAAAGCTAAAACTTCCACGCACGTCTTTTAAGGAAAAACAACCCCATGTACGTAGCTTGTTGCGATTGGCCGAAGCGGACGCTATTTTGCTTTCCTTCCCCCCTTTTTTCGGCTGAAGTGGACGTTGTTCGGTTCAGCCCAATTAGATACGGTCATGGTCTGAATTTTGGCCCCACACGCCACAATAGCTTTTCCTTTGTCTCCGCGTCCCCTGTTAAGGGCACCCCTATTTCTGTCATTAAGCGAGTCAGGGGAATTCCCTATTCGCCGCTATTTGCGGCAAGCAGTCGTTGTTTCGCACAGGCGGTCAGCCAATCGTTCCGATTTTGGGCCGGCCCGTCTGCGTGTTTTCGCCATTGCCGGTTTTGGGAACCTTCTAGAAGTTCCCAGCCGTTTTTGACGGTTCTAGGAAACTTCTAGAAGGTTCCTGAACCGATTTTTTATCTGTTCTGTTTCTCTCTTCTTTTTTATTTTTTTTCTATTTTCTTTTCGTCTTTTTCTGTCCTTTTACTATTATCTGTTTATTTTCTTTACTATTTTTATTTTCCCTTTCTTTTGATTTTCATTTTTCTTTTCCAAAAAATGTTCGCCTCTTACAAATTTTGTTCATTTTTACAATTGTTTTTCCTTTTTTCACATTTTGTTCATAAATCGTCATAAAGTAATTTTCAAATTTGTTCACTTTGTTTAGAAAATGTTTGGTAAATCAAAGAATGTTCGCTTCGTTTCAGAAAATGCCCGATAAATCAAGAAATGTTCACCTTTTTAAATTTTGTTACAAACCAAAAAATATTTGTTTTCAAAAAAGTTCCCATTTAAAAAAATTTGTTCACAAATTCAAAAATGTTTACATATTTAAATTCTATTAACAAATAAAAAATGTTTGGGAATTTCATAAAAAAATGTTCATGTTTCAAAATTTTGTTCACAAATTCAAAAATGTTCTGGAATTTAAAAAATTATTCCCATTTTGCAAATTTGTGTGCAAATTCAAAAAATATTTTCGTTTTCAAAATTTCTTCACATATTCAAAAAATGTTAATTTTTCAAAATTTGTTGATAAGTTCAAAATGTGTCTGCATGTTTAATTTTTGTTTGTAAATTTTAAAATATTTGGAATTTCAAAAAATGTTCTTGTTTTCCAAATTTGTTCACATATTCAAAAAAAGCAACAGATTTCAAAATTATTTCACAAATAAAAATGTTCATGTTTTAGAAATTAGTTCACAAATTCAAAAAACTCGAGTTTTTTGAAAATAGTTTAGTTTTGAAAAAAAGTATCACCTTTTCAATTTTGTTATTTGTTTTGGAAAAGATGTTTTGTGTTTACGAAAAGTAGTTCATAATTTAGAAAATATTCTCGTATTCAATTTTTTGTTCACATATTCTCATATTGAATTTCTATTCAGTTCCCAAATAATGTTTGCGTTCCAAAAAGTGTTTCCTTTTTACGCTTGAAATTTTAATAGAAGTTTTAATTTGTAATTTTATGCAATAAACCTCAGTTACTACAGTGGCTATGGACTCGTTCAGGTTCTTTAATACTGGCGCTGGATATTTTTTGGAGTAGCTCGTGTGTCGCAGTGGCGAGCACTTGGTACGCATCTACAGCAGTTCGTTGGTTGGATTCCTAGTTAGCACGCTTTTATCTTTTGCGATTTTTCATTCTGCGTAGGAGAGCTAGTGGGCCGGCCCAGGTGAGTCGTCTCCTATGCGAAACTGCGACTCCTTGCCGCAATAAGCGGCGCACGCTTGAAACCCCCTGTATGACGCCCGCGAGCGTCAGGCTGTTGAGCCTGCGCTGAAGAGAACCGCGAGCGGGCCGGCCCAGTTGTAGCTAGCAATTTCCAGGCGTGTGAAAAGAAAAGCCAGAAAATTGTTGCACGGATAAAGCTCGAACTCGCGATCTGTCGCTAGTGGATACCTCTTCCAAACAAACAGACCTGAAGTGTTGTAGTGGTTAATTTGGGGCGCCCGTCTTTAAGAACCAATACACATTACCTGATAAGTAAAACTACTATGTTCAACGGCAGATCCGTTTCTTTTTTCAAACTTGTCAACATTTCTTGGGAAAAAACGAACAATTTTCCTTAGAAAAAGTAATAACGTTTGAAAATTATGAAAAAAATTGAGATTTGTTCAAACTTTTGAAAACATCAACATTTATTGAAAACATTTTCTTTATTTCAAATGATGAACAATTTTAAATATACATTGCACATTTTGTGATATACGCTGAACAGTTTTTACATACAGACTAAACATTTTTTATATACTCTAAACAAATATTTAAATACACATTGAACATTTTTTTGGGTATACGCTGAACAATGTTTAAATATGCATTGAACATTCTTGTGAATATATGTTGAACAATTTTAAACTACACAATGAACATTTTTTTAAATATGCTGATAATTTTCTTAAATACACGAAAAAGAAACAAAAAGAAAAAAAGAAAAAGAAACAAAAAAAAAGAAATGAAAGAAACACGAAAAAGAAGAAAAAGCATCGCGAGCGTGGCCGGCCCAAATGGGGCGTCGGGTGTGCAGGCTTCAGCGAAGCCACGTCCTTTTGACGCCTGCGGGCGTCAAATAGGATCTGCCATAGGAACTCCTGGCAAACCCTATTTGACGCCCGCGTGTGTCAAACTGCTGCAGCTTCGCTGAAGCGCACGCGGGTTGGCCGGCCCTGTTTGCAGCAGAGCGTGCTGCCCGTTCGCTGCGCGCTTTTATTTTTGCGATTTTTCATTCTGCGGAGGAGAGCTAGTGGGCCGGCCCAGGTGAGTCGTCTCCTATGCGAAACTGCGACTCCTTGCCGCAGTAAGCGGGGCAGATCCTATTTGGCGCTGCAGGCGCCAGCTGTAGGCATTTTTGCTAAGGTGCGCCTGCAGTAGACCCCGCTCGCTGCGCTCTGGGCCGGCCCACATACCCCTACTCTTTTTGCAGTTTAAAAGAAAAACATCTGCCACTATCAGTTCGAACCGGGAACCTCTCTATTCAAAGGTACAACAGCAACCACTAGGCTACGTCACCCACTCGTGGACAATTTCTTTTTTCTTATCCCTTTATTTGTTCCTATAGTTCGCGGTTTTCCTTTCCAGGTTCGCTTGTCATTTTCTGGACGTTTTTATTTGGTTTGTATTTTTTTTCTTTCTTTTTTCCTATTTTGTTTTCTGAAACAAGTTTTTTTAATTCGTAAAATTCCTTTTCCTAATGGATGAAAGTTTTCCCAAATTCCGTGAACTTTTCTTAAGTCGATGAACTTTTTTCAGATTTGTGAATTTTTTTTTAATTCGATGAACTTTTTAAAAGAAATCGATGAACTCTTTTCATATATGATGAACTATTCAAAATCGTTGAACGTTTTATAAATTTGATGAACTTAGAAAAAAAATCGATGCATTCTCTTCAAATGTGATGAACTCTTTTTCAAAATTGATGAATTTTTTAAAAGTTTGATCAACTTGTTCCAAATTCGATGATTTTTTTTCAAAAAATCGGTGAACTCTATTCAAATCTGACGAACTCTTTTTAAAATCGATAAACTTTTTTCAAAGGCGATGACCTTTTTTGTTTAATTCAGTGAACTTTTGTTCAACTTTGGTGAACTTTTTTCAAAATTTCGTGAACTTTTGTTAAAAATCGATGAACATTTTTAATTCGTAATTTTTTTTCATTTTTTGTGAATTTTTATTTTCCTATGTTAATCAACGTGAACAAAGTCGTACTAAAAGAGGGGTCAGATAGTATTATTTCGTATTTTATCTGTAACAAACTCAGTCTGGTGTAGAGGTGTTGGCTCTATGTTGTTGACTTAGACATGCAGAGATCAATTCCTACTTCCTACCGCTATGCACGCGACGAGCGCCAGGATCGTTTGTTGGCGCTTGCAGCGCCGAACATGAGCTCCCTCAGCGCATAGGAACTCTCGGGAAACCCTATTTGACGCCCACGTGCGTCAAACTGCTGCAGCTTCGCTGAAGCGCACGCGGGTGAGCCGGCCCAATTTGCGGCAGAGCGTGCTGCCGTTCACTGCTTGGTTTTTCGTTCGTTTTCTTCTGTTCCTTTTGTTTTGTTTTATCTTTCTTTGACATTAAGGAAATGTTTCATCGTGCACTTTTTCATTAATAATTTAGTACGATGAACTGTATATGTTTCTTCTGTTTATTTTTAGTTTTTCTTCATTTCTTGTGTATTATACAAGAGTTCATCGCGTATTACAAAGTTGTTCAACATATATTTAAGAAAATGTTCACGCATATTAAGAAAATGTTCATTGTGTATTTAAAAAATGTTCATCATATCTCATAAAAAAAATTCAATGTGTATTTTCATATTGTTCAGCATATATCACAGAAAAGGTTCAATTTGTGTTTGAGAAATGTTCATCGTATGCTACGAAAATGTTAAACGTATATATAGAAATATTCAATGGTCGAAGTTTTATTTTTGGATCTGTCACTACATATAGTTCTTAAGTATTCACGCAGCTTATTGAACACAATCAGACAGAAGCTCTCGTGGTAAGGAACGCTAACTATCTATCGTACGGTTTGGTTCGATTCGTCGATACAGCTTTATTTTTTGGAATTTTTAGTATTAGCTCCCCGTCAAGCCAGCTAATGGGCCGACCCATTAAATCGCGCCATGTGCGAATGCTAGTCTTCTTGACGCACGCGAGCGTCAGCTAGGGACTCCCGGAACTCTCCGAGTGAGAGTTCCTATGCTAAAGGGAACGCCAGTAGGGCCGGCCCACGCGCGGGAAACAACAGCCTGTTTTATGTTTCCTTTTTTTCAAACTTTATTGTTTTCCCTTTTTTGTCTCAAAAATAATTGTTTCCCCTTTTTGCTTTCTATTTACTTTTCTTTAAACTTTAAAATATTATAAATATATATTACAAAAACATTCTTTAAAAAACATTTGAAAAAAATGTCGAACAAGTAGTTGAAAAATGTTGAACAATTATTATAAACATGTTGAACAAGTATTCGAAAAAAAATGTTGAACAAGTATTTGAAAAAATATTGATCATGTGTATATAAATGTTGAACAAGTATTTGAAAAGTGTTGAACGAGTATTTGAAAAAAAATTCATCAAGTATTTGAAAAAATGTTGAGCAAGTATTTGGAAAAATATTGTACAAGTATTTCAAAAACATGTTGAGCATGTATATAAAAATGTTGAACACGTATTTGAAAAATGTTGAACGAGTATTTAAAAATTGCTGAAAGAAGTATTAAAATGTTGATCAAGCATTTAAAAATGTTGAATAAGCGTTCGGACAGACGTTGCGGAGTGGCTAGCAGCGCGCCTCATCTGTAGACCAGGGATCGATCCTTTGTTCTCGCATTTTGTGATCTCTTTTTACTTTAATGCGCTAACGAACCGGCAGGCCCAAATACTTAGAACCTTCAGCCACACTTCACTACCGCGTCGCTTAAAGCGAGAACGCTTATTCAACATTTTTAAATGCTTGATCAACATTTTAATACTTCTTTCAGCAATTTTTAAATACTCGTTCAACATTTTTCAAATACGTGTTCAACATCTTCAGTCGTGACACCCTATTAATTTGTACTAGTAGAATTCCCGTGCGTTGCCACGGGCCTTTTCCTTTCTTGATTGCGCATATAAATATAATGCATATGGAAGCCCACCATGGTACTATGTCCAAATAATAAATATATAACTCGCTACTCAAATTTCACATGTAACTCGCCGATTTATACAAAGAAAGCAATGATAATTATCTCTTATAAACTAAATATATTTGATGCACTTGAGATATTCCTGTACAATGCCGCTTGAGAAATTCTTGTACCATGTCAGGAATGTTGTCGTTCGCTTCATTCACATGGTACTTCAGCAAGTATAATACAACTTTCATTCTCAATTCATCACCATCCTGTATGAGCAATATATATATAGTTAGCATGAAATTTTCACGTGGAAGATGTGTGAATGTGCAACATAGAGTACTCATCGCGCATTGTATGGAGAACATGGTTATATATTGCGACCATATACTTTAATATCCCAATTAAATGAAGTAAAAATAAGTCTTTTCAGTGATGTTTTTTCAAAACAATTGATGGTCAAACAGTAAGGGAATCCTCTTTGTACAAAGTTACATCATTACGTAGGGTTAGAGGATACCCCTAAAAGAAAAAGAGCCATAATATCTGAACTAGCGTCTTGTGTTGAGGCGGTCCACAAGTAGGAGCCACATGAAAACCATTTGCTTTGGCGAGCTCTTACTCTTCCATATTAGGCTAAACATATCCTAATGGTTGTGCTATCACCCACACCCCGCTATGTGCTAATTGTAATTGTCATATTCTAGCGCACTTTACCAAGACATTGTGCATTTCGTGCATGAAAACCAACTGAGTGGTCAGTGAGAAAGTACAGAAACCTTATAAAAAGCATTTTGCAACTATATATTTAGCTATGCCAATGTCATGCTAAAGTAATTATATTGAACATCACATGTAGTGTGACATATTAGTACCATTCATTATTTAGAACAAATCACTACCTGAACTGAATATTTGTGTCATCTAGAAGCCCAAATAGTTGTTCAAACTAAAAACCTACAGCCTGACGCTCAACTGACTACAGTACTATCCAACGGGTGAAGCCATAGGAGTATCAATAAGATTATAAAATAAACTATGCTTTATAGTAGTCTAAATATGTGTTTTTCCTATCTCTAGATCCACAATGTAAAGTCAGGTTTTTCTGATAAAAAAAATGTGAAGTAGATTAACTGCAACTGCTAAGGAATAGTATGGACTCCAGTAACCATGTACTCGTTAGTGATCTAAACGCTCTTATATTTCTCTACGGATGGAGTATTAAAATCATCCAATTCTCCTACACATATTTTGATGATTTATACTTGATTGTCAACTGGGCATACTTCTTATTCAACTCCTCCCTCCCAAGAAAGAAGAAAGGCCAGATAGTGGTCGTAACCACCTAAATTAGCCACCCATAGTGTATATAAGATGCCGTGCACACACTGCAAACTGTCAAGGGCAAGTCAGGCAATGTAATCATATGCTAGAATTGCCATCTTTTTTCAATAAGTACAAATACACCAGAAAAAAGATCAAAAGAAAAGAGGGTTGACACAACAACATACAGGTTCAATCCCAGTGTAATACTCTTTTACTGTTGATGTAGTAAAAAAAAGGTGATTTGCACCTTGTGTCGTAACTCTTCTACAGGTTGTATATAGGTAAACCTGATCTGCTTCATCAAATAGAAGGTTGCAATCCAGCACACCTTGTTTTGCACCTTTTGCTATCTCTGAAAGCGGCGGAGGCAACGCTCCCTCCCTCCGGTCTTAGGGTGGTGCAGGGCACCCTGGCTTGAGGGTGCGGCCCCGATCAACTGTGGCGGCACCGATCTGGTCCACGGCGGCTCCGATCTGGAACACGGTGGCGTGGCAGTTGGCAGGTGTCCCAGCGGCAGCAGGTCTAGCACTGATCCGCCACATTTGGGGCGTAGGGCCTCGGATGCAGGGTGGCGGCCCCTGGACGGCCTACTTGTTCGGTGGCATGGCGGGGCAGGTGGGCTAACGGGGATCGGATCGGGTGGCTCGCGATCCACCGGCAGGTTGGTTCCGTGGCTTGGTGCCCCGGCGGGCAACGGTGCAGAGCTTCTTCTTCCTTCATTCCCTGCGACGTGCACTCCATCTTATGGACTTGGCCGCGCTGCTAGCCTGTCACCGGGGATGGGGCGGAGCGGTAGGTGGGGATCCGGATTGGGATAATTCTTCGGTCGGCTCCTGTCAGTGACGACGGCAACGACGCCCAAGGGTGTCGTTTTTCTTCCTGGAGACGTCGTCTGGGTCTGCCCTACCTTTTCCCACCTCACGTCTCTCGGGTGAACCTAGGGCGGCGACGGCGCTCTTGGCGTCGTGCCCTTCTTGAAGGCGTCATCATGAGAGCTATGTGGCGGTGGGCACCGCTTGAGTACATCGGCAGTTGCAGATGGCTTGCCCCTCTTCTTCCAGGTGGCAGTTGTTCCGGGGGAAACCCTAGATCTGGTTCTCTCGGATCGGATGATGAAGGAGACTTTGGTGCCGTTCTCCCTCCTAAGGGCATCGTCTTGGAGCACCGGTTCACTGGAGAGGCCAACAGGTGGGGCGGTGTTACATTGACCGCTTTGGCGATGGTGGGACTCGACGGCATGGAGCAGTGGAGTCTCAGTGTTGGACGTGGTTTGACCGATACGCCCAGGCTGGTGGCGTTGTCTGGTGTCGTGGTGACGTCGACGGCAGATGGGACTAGCAGGTTCTTTGCAGTGATCCCTCCTAGAGCATGCGCAAGCGGTGCACGTTATGGGACGCCGAGACCGGGCCACTGGATTAGATTGTGTTTGTTATGCGAACAGTGCACATCTGTATACTTTAGGTGTAGCGACTTTGTTCGCCTAATAGGTGGATTTGGGTTGATCCTTGTAAGGCTCTGATGAATAATTAATAAAAATAGTTGTGTGCATCATGCTGATGCAGAGGTCGGGGATAATCCTCCTTTTCAAAGGAAAAAAAAAGCATCCACTGTATCCGCTCTACCGCCCCATCCAAACAATGGAAAACCCTTATTTTTGCCCGACTAATTTCTTAGATGAAATCAAGCGCGTCACATGATCGCCACGTGTCCCCGTGTGTACCTCTTGCTCTTCTCACGATGGGAACTACAACCACACATTCCTCCTTCCTCACGCTCGTTGAACGAGTTGACCGCCCTGGGCAACGAGCTTTCCTAGCTCCTATCCACGCACTATGCTTTCAAGTCCCTCCTCCACCCCGGCCGCCGTGCAGACGCAGGCCGCTCTCATCCGCCTCCAGGTTCAGCCGCTGCCCTGTAGTGCACTGCCGTGGTCCAGGCCCTCCGGCGTCAGGTCTATGACGAGCGCCATCGCGACGCGGCCCGCTGCTTCGTCGCCGTGGCCGGCGAGGTGCGTCTCTATTCCGCTTAATATATCTCACCGG
This sequence comes from Aegilops tauschii subsp. strangulata, assembly GCF_002575655.3. NCBI lineage: Eukaryota > Viridiplantae > Streptophyta > Magnoliopsida > Poales > Poaceae > Aegilops > Aegilops tauschii. The sequence continues at coordinate 645,407,752 of NC_053041.3, read as the reverse complement.
CATATCTTCTCTCTACTCCAGCGGCTCCCTCCTCGCGCCCCCACTCCGCCCCCACTCCCTCGCTCAAGCTGACGCGCTTGCCACGCCACACGAGTGAGGAAAGCCATTGTGAGCGTGGCGACAACGCTGTGAGCCAACATTCAGCGATGTTGACGAGGGCGGGATGGCCAGAGTTGAGATGCCACGGTAGACGCTACTGCAAGCGAGCAGGTGCTTTGTCAGGTTTCGCAGCATCACCCTTGCTTCGAGGAGTCGTCGTACTGCTATGCAGCATCGTTGAGTCTCCCCTGTAGTGATGAAGCATCATCGGTGCTACGTTGGAGCATCGCCGAGCCACCAGAGAATCACCGGTCCCGGGTTGGACCATTTGTCGGGCCGCTGGAACCCCGCCGGTGCTGCAATGGAGCATCGACAGTCGCCGGAGCATCACCGGTGTTGCGATGGAGCATCGTCGGGCCACCGAAACCTCGCGAGTGCTGCAATGGAGCATCGACGGGTCGCCGAAGCATCGTCGGTGCTGCAACGGTGCATTGCCGGGCTGCCGGAGCATCACCTGGCTGGGATGGAGCATCATCGGACCGGGACTGTTGAGGATATAGCTACTGGTATAACCCGCCGTAGATGGGCCGGGTTACATTGCGACAGCTCTTCGTTCCAGCAGCCCAAGGACAGGTTAAGGATGGCGGTTTAGTAATAGGTTTAAGGCCCAGAGCCGGCTTAAGGCCCGTAGTGGTAAACCGCCGTTGTGGCATGACTTGTAGTGTAAGGCAAGAATAGTTAAGAGTCCGAGCCGGACACAGTTTATGAGCCGGCCGGGACTCTGAGAGCCGCTGGGCGTTAGCCTTTCTATATAAAGGGACGACCCGGCGGCGGTTCACGGGGAGTAAGATCAGATCGATAACCAAGCAGAGCGGTTTAGCTCCTGGTCATCGAAACCCTAAGCAATACCACCTCAACTGGACGTAGGCTTTTACCTTCAACGTTAGGGGCCGAACCAGTATAATCTTCGTGTCCTTTGTCCCGTTTAACCCCTTTAAGCTTCCTAGCGGCGATGGCTCCACGACTAAGTCCTTGCTCGAGGACATCTGCCGTGACAATTCCACGACAGTTGGCGCCCACCGTGGGGCCAGCGCACGGTGGATTTGAGTTCTTGAAGGGCAGCTTCGAAGGGCTCAAGGGATACGCTGTGGGCCGGATGACCAAGAGTCGTCGCGGCAAGCTCTACATCGACGATGCAAGCTGGGGCCCCGACGCCGGCTCAATCGAGTACGGGTACCGGGTCCCCTTCGGCGGAATCCATGTTTTCATTAGCAAGATTGGCGAGCCGAGCCCTGAGCCGGACCGCTGCGCCGACCTCATCGAGACGGCTCAGTGTGCAAGACCCGCCCGGACTCTGCCTGCCTTGAAGCGTGCTTTCGTGGGATGCGTCCATGGAGGACTCTCTGAAGAATCTGGATCTGACGATGAGACGGCCGCTCGCTCTGACGGCGAGTCGTCCACAGACGAGACCAACTTGTTATATTAACTTCAAGATGGCAGGCTCAGGGGTTGTTCCGATGGTGACAGTATTCCGGACCCCTTTGAGCCACCCAGCCGGGTTGGAATCTTCATGGCCGGCGCACAACCTGTTCAAAACCCCGCCGCGGGGGCAGGGGCCTTGCGCACTCGCCGGCTCAGGTGCTAATGGATCTCACAGATAAGATGACGACCCTGTTAGCCGCTACGGTCGTCCCAGCGGATCAAGCTCAGCATGAGGCGGAGGTGGCACAGTTAAAGCTGGATATAGCAAAAGCCAAGGAAGATCTGGCAGCGGAAGAGATCAGGATGGCTGCAGAGCGGGCGGCTCTCGATGCCCAGACTCAGCTGATTCAGGCGCAGTCTTTCCGGCTCACGATGGATCAGAACGCATCCAATGAGGTCATGAGAAGGAGGCATCAGAAGGCTCAATCTCGACTCCCTCCGGTTTACGATCCTCGAAACCTTTTCAACACGCCTGGTGCAGGGCCCAGTAACCCGCCAGAGATCACGGCACCCGGGGCTGGAACGCCGATGCAGCCGCAAGTGATGGGGCCTCCCCGTGTGAACACTACCCCGCCTCAATACGTGCCAATACCACCGGGTCATTATGCCAACCCGTTGAAAAACATGGTCGCCGCGGCGGCGCGACTGGCGGCTCTCCCAATCAAGGGCGACTCTCCAACGGCAGTCGAAACCCGCCGGGTCAGAGAACTTCTTCAGACGGCTCTGGCGCAACAGGAGGCATATTCATATAGCCGGGCAGGATTCATTCAACCCCTCGTCCAGGCCGGAGCCCAAGTTATAGCAGACACATGGTCTCAGCGACCGGCTCAAGCAACGTCCGGCGCCGTGACTTGCCAGCGGGCCACGGCCCGGCTCATAATGGAGCCTTTAACGCGGTAGACCAAGACAGAGCACGGCAAGAGGCGGAGCAGGCGCCTCAGTTGACGGCTTACCAGCCCCTCCCGGTTTATCCGACGGCTTCTATCGAGGCGGGTATACCTACGAGGACCGGAGGTGTCCCTTGTCTGGTGCCGGCTCTCCGTAATGAACGTCTGCCCAAGGATTTCAAAGGACCTAGGAAGGTACCTAATTATACGGCTGATTTACAACCCGGAGCATGGATCGAGAGCTACGAGATGGCTATGGAGTTGCTAGAGGTCAGCGAAGCGGCAATGGCCAAATACTTCACCATGATGTTGGATGGGACCGCCCGCACTTGGTTGAAAGACTGCCGCCTAATTCTATCGGGTCATGGGCAGAGCTAAAAGCCCGGTTCATCCAAAACTTCAAAGATACATGTAGGCAATCTATGTCAATTGTGGATTTGACTAACTGCAAGCAGCAGGAGGGCGAGTCTACAACCCATTGGGTTCGCCGGGTCAAAGAGATAATACATTCGTCTGATAAGATGGATGCCGGCTCTGCAGTTTTAATGCTGGAGCAAAATTGTCGTTTTGCGCCCCTGAAGATGAAGCTTGAGCGGCTCAAGCGCGATTGCAATGATATGGGTACGCTGATGGCAGCTCTGGTCAAGTACGCCGATTCGGATAGTACCAAGGATCCCGCGTCGGATGATGAAAGGACAGGGAAGGGAAAGAAGAATGGCAATGCCAAGGGCCCTCAGCATAACCCGGCGAACCAGGGAGGTAGCAAACGTAAGGCTGATGGTAGTATGGAGTTTGTAGCCAACGCCAGTGCGCAGGGTAACAACCACCGTCGCAAGGGAAGACCGCCTCCCCGAGCCGGCGGGTCAGGCCTGACGCTTGAGCAGTTGTTGAATGAACCTTGTCCAAGGCATGGTTCTAGGGAGAAGCCGGCCACTCATCTATGGAAAGATTGCGCAATCATGAAAGCCTTCAAAAATTCCAATGCTTTTAATGGCAACAATGGGCCGGGCGGCGGCGCAGGCGCCGGCGGTTTCCATGGCCCGGGCGGCGGCTCAAATCCCAGTTCTCAGAATTTCCAAGGGGGTTTTAATCAGCAATCTGGCCAGGGTAATCAGCAGCAGCAGGGGGGATACCAGACCAATCCAAAGCAGCTCAATGGTGGACAGTATCATGTGTTCACTACCAGCCTGTGCAAGCGAGACCAGAAGCTTCATAAGAGGGCTGTAAATGCTGTCGAGCCGGCGGTTCCCCGCTATTTAAGATGGTCTGAGCAGCCTATTGTATGGAGTAGGGAAGATCACCCTCCCCGGGTTGATAATCCGGGTCACCTGGCCTTGGTGGTGGCCCCTCAGGTTGGGGGATATAAATTCACTAAAGTACTCATGGACAGAGGCAGCAGCATCAACATCCTCTATTATGAGACCTTCCGTCGTATGGGATTAACTGATAAAAACCTCAGCCAGTCCAATACTGTTTTCCATGGGGTGGTGCCCGGTAAGTCGGCGTATCCAGCCGGTAAGATCGAGCTGGAAGTAGCCTTTGGAGATGAGTACAACTACAGGGCGAAGAAACTAACCTTTGAGGTGGTTAAGATAAGAAGCCCGTACCATGTTTTATTTGGGCGGCCGACTTACGCCAAGTTCATGGCACGACCGTGTTACGTGTATTTGCAGCTCAAGATGCCGGCTCACAATGGGACCATTACAGTTCATGGCAGCCGAAAGATAGCCTTGGAGTGTGAGGAAGGTGACGCTGCTTACGCTGAATCTGTTTGTGCAACAGAGGAGTTGAAATTTTACAAGGATAATGTTGACCCGGCAGATATGACGTCTTTGAAAAAGCCAACCACGGAGCATGAGCCGGTAATGAAATTTAAGTCAGCTGATGAGACTAAACTTGTTGACTTTGTTCCAGGTGACTCATCTAAGCAGTTCAGCATCAGTGCCAATCTGGATCCGAAATAATAAAGCGCGCTCATCGAGTTCATCCATGAGAACAGGGACATCTTTGCATGGAAACCTTCTGACATGCCGGGTGTACCAAGAGAACTCGCTGAGCACACTCTCAATATTGATCCGAAATTTAAGCCAGTCAGGCAATTCCTCCGGCGGTTTAATGAGGAGAGGCGGAAAGCCATTGGTGAGTAAGTAGCCCGGCTCTTGGCGGCCGGGTTTATCGTTGAAGTCTTTCATCCAGAATGGTTAGCTAACCCGGTGCTCGTGCTCAAGAAGAACGGCACCTGGCGTATGTGCGTGGATTATACGGATTTAAACAAGGCTTGTCCGGCTGATCCTTTTGCTCTCCCTCGTATTGATCAAATTATTGATGCTACGGCGGGTTGTGAGCGTTTGAGTTTTTTGGATGCGTATTCTGGTTACCATCAGATCAAAATGGCTGTTAAGGACCAAGAGAAGACGGCGTTCATTACTCCTTTTGGAGCCTTCTGTTATGTGTCTATGCCTTTTGGGCTCAAGAGTGCACAGGCAACTTACCAGCGTTGTGTGCAGAATTGTCTTCATAATCAGATTGGGCGCAACGTTCATGCCTATGTGGATGATATCGTGGTAAAATCCAGAAAGAAGGAGACCTTGATAGATGATCTGAGAGAGACCTTTGATAATCTCCGGGTCTACAAGATGATGCTTAACCCGGCCAAGCGTGTCTTTGGTGTTCCTGCAGGCAAGCTCTTGGGTTTTCTGGTTTCTCACAGAGGCATTGAGGCTAACCCGGAGAAGATCAAGGCAATCACCTCTCTGGCTAAGCCGGCGTGCATAAATGACGTCTAGCGTCTGGCGGGTCGCATCGCTGCTTTGAGTCAGTTTATAAGCCGGTTGGGTGAAAAGGCCATGCCACTGTATCAGATGATGAAGAAAACAGATGACTTTGTCTGGAATGATGCTGCTGATGCAGCTTTTGAGGATTTGAAAAAGCAACTAGCTGAGCCACCAGTCCTTGCTGCTCCTGTTGACAAGGAGCCTTTATTGCTGTATGTCGCCGCTAACACACGAGCCGTCAGTGTAGCTGTCGTGGTGGAGCGTAAGGAAGCGGGTAAGGAGCATCCGGTTCAGCGGCCGGTTTACTACGTAAGCGAAGTACTCATTGAGTCCAAACAACGGTATCCACATTGGCAGAAGCTTGTTTATGGGGTGTTCATGGCAAGCCGGAAGCTTAAGCATTATTTCCAGGGCCACCCTATCACTGTGGTCAGTTCTGCTCCCCTAGGAGATATCATTCAAAATAGGGAAGCCACAGGAAGAGTTGCTAAGTGGGCTATAGAACTTGGGCCTCATGGTCTAAAATATGTGCCACGCACTGCTATCAAATCTCAAGCATTGGTGGATTTCATCAACGATTGGACAGAGCTGCAGGTGCCTGAAGAGAAACCGGATAATACATACTGGACTATTCACTTTGACGGGTCCAGACAGTTGGAGGGCTCGGGGGCTGGAGTTGTATTAGCTTCCCCTCGAGGTGACAAATTTTGTTATGTACTACGGTTGATGTTTCCCTGTACTAACAATGCAGCTGAGTACGAGGCCTTGCTCCATGGTCTTCGGATGGCTAAAGAGATGAGCTTAAGCCGGGTAAGGTGCTTCGGCGACTCAGATTTAGTGGCCCAGCAAGTATCAGGCAAGTGGGATTCCAAGGATCCCCTCATGGTGGCTTATCGCCGTGAAGTTGATGCCATTGCTGGACACTTTCAGGGTTACCAAGTAGAGCACATCGATCGCAGAAAGAACGAGGCGGCTGATGCATTAAGCCGGCTGGGCTCTCAGCGAAAGCCGGTGCCGCCTAATACTTTCTTGGATATTCTACATAACCCTTCTGTCAAATTGCCTACGGAGGAAGGCTTGGCTGTTCCTGACCCAGAAGCACAGCTGGTGGCGGTTCTCCATGTTATCCCAGATTGGACAGTGCCATACTTAGCTTACATGACCCGGGGAGAATTGCCTGAGGATGAAACTTTGGCCAGACAAATAACCCGGCGGTCTAAGTCAATGATAATTATCAATGACGAGTTGCATCATCGCAGTGTCACGGGAACTTTTCAGCGTTGTGTTTCCTCTGAGGAAGGTCAAGCAATTTTATGTGAGATTCACGAGGGGGATTGTGGCCATCATGCCGGCTCAAAATCCCTTGTGGCCAAGGCTTTTCGTCATGGTTTTTATTGGTTGACGGCTCATGCTGATGCAGAGGACTTGGTCAGTAAATGTGACGGTTGTCAGAAGTTCTCAAGACGGGCTCACGTGTCGGCTCAAGAGTTGAGGATGATTCCAATCACTTGGCCGTTTTCAGTCTGGGGGCTTGATATGGTTGGGCCTTTCAAAAGGTCCAAAGATAAGAAGACCCACCTCTTGGTGGCGGTTGACAAGTTCACAAAGTGGGTTGAGGCAGAGCCCGTTAGTAAGTGTGACGCAGCCACGGCGGTTCAGTTCATGAAAAAGGTGATATTTCGCTTTGGTTTTCCACACAGCATTATAATGGACAATGGTACCAATCTGTCTAAAGGCGCCATGGAGGAGTTTTGTCAACGAGAGCATATTCGGCTTGATGTTTCATCAGTGGCTCACCCTCAATCCAATGGTCAAGCTGAGAGAGCCAATCAGGAAATCTTGAAGGGCATCAAGCCCCGGCTTTTGGTCCCTTTGCAACGGACGCCGGGTTGTTGGGTGGAGGAGTTACCCTCCATGTTATGGAGCATCAATACTACTCCTAACAGGTCTACGGGTTACATGCCTTTCTTCATGGTTTATGGAGCGGAGGCGGTTCTCCCTAGCGACATCCGTCATGATTCGTCTCGAGTGGCGGCTTATGTCGAGGCGGATAATGAGCAGGCGCGTCAAGATGCTCTTGACTTGTTGGACGAACAGCGTGACGTAGCAGCAGCTCGCTCGGCGATTTACCAGCAAGACCTGCGCCGCTATCACAGCCGCCGGGTTAAGTCCAGGGTCTTTCAGGAAGGTGATCTGGTGCTCCGGCTCATCCAGGATCAAACAGACGCACACAAGTTATCCCCGCCTTGGGAAGGGCCCTTTGTGGTCAGCAAGAACTTGCACAACGGGTCATACTACCTTATCGATGTTCGGGAGCACAAAGATTCACGTAAGTCGGAGGAGGAGACCCGTCGGCCGTGGAACATAGCTCAGCTTCAGCCTTATTACACTTGAGCCACCAGCTCTCATAATGTACATATTTCTATAGCCATGTATATATTGTGATAAATAATAAAGCAGGACCTCTGTCCTTTTTTCCTCCGAGGGTAAATGTATTATTGTTATTTTCATTGCAACATTACATGGTCACTTGGAGGTTGATCCGGCTTATGATCGTATTCGAATCTAGCCGTTAACAATATGATCACTTGGGGGCTTCCTGTTCAAACATAGGTCGTATTCGAACCAAAGAGAACATAGCTGTCGATACCCACTTGATTGGCATATTGCCGAGCTCATTGGGGAGTTTTTCTTGATCATATTTGAATCATAGTTTAACCCCTTTGGGAACCGACGTGGATCGTATTCGAATCAGCGTCGTTAAACAACTCTCAAGGTCATTTGGGGGCTTCCTGTTCAAACATAGGTCGTATTCGAACCAAAGAGAACATAGCTGTCGGTACCCTCTTGATCGGCAACGCCAAAGCCACTGGGGGCTATATGATCGTATTCGAATCTTAGCTTAACCCCTTTGGGATGGTTCTCTGGTCGTATTCGAATCAGAAGCCTCCAAATTTTTGACATCTTTTTGTTGCAAACAAGTTCTTTTGATCATATCGAAAGTATTCAAGGGCGGTTCTACTTCCACCGGCTTAACCTTGATCAATAATGTTAATGGCACATAATAAGCATTATAAGTGCTGGTGAGCCGGAGTTCTCCACCTTGTGATTCGGGTTATATAAACTGGAAGTATATTTGAAGGCTCGCAGGTATGCTATTATGGTATCTCGAAGATATAATTGAGAGCCGGTTTATTATGACTTTGATTCATATTCCGGGTTATATGACTCTCCGTGCGGTAAGCCGCCTAGAGACTTGTGACTTGTTTTCCATGCAGCGCAATTAAAGACAGCTATTTAAAACTTAAGGAAAGCAGAGGATCAAACATAACCCGGAAGCATATAAAGGAGCAGATTAAATGGAGCTAAGCACTACACACGTGCACGATGGCACGACAAAATTAAGTGTTCATCCTACTCTATTACATGACTCCCTGAGTCCGAAAGGTGAGGCATCGTCTTTTAAGACATCATATGAGCCGCCTGCGAGATCAAGGGCGTTGTTGGCCTGAGGTTTCCGGGTCATCCCTCTCCGCTCCTCCGGCTGTGTCCATGACCTGGAAGGTTGATGATTTCCAGTCAATGCCACTCAAGGCTTCAAATTGAGCCTCATCATCAATTAACCCGGCCGGGTCAACTTCAGGGGCGAAGGTATGCTTACGAGTCGGAGGGATCAGGCTGACTGCTTCATAGCGTGGAGTTGGGATCCTCTGATTCTCCGCATCATAGCCCGGTTGATACTTGGTAAGGTCTGTATCGTTCCCAATTAAGGTGGCCACCGGGCGCACGCTCTTCACACAGGCGGTGAAGTCTTTCTGGTCAAAGGGGGTGCCGTCTTCCTTCAAGCTGGGGTATCCAAGAGCAATGTCGGCCGGGTCTAGCTCCGATAGAAACGCCTTGGCCCTGCTCAGAGCGGCTATAGCTCCGGCTCTTGCAGAAGCCCGTCTTAACTCTTGGAAGTGTTGAGGAAGTACGGCAAGCCGCCCGAGTACATCTGCCAGGTGAGTGGAAACCTCATTTGACAGAGCCACAATGGCTAAAGCACGCTGTGACCCAGTGTAAAGTTGCTCTACCAAGGTATAAACCGCCTTCAGCTTGGTCAGCACGTTCTGATTGAGATTGGAACTTCTGGGACCTGCATAACAAAGTCAGGTGAGCTGATGGCAATGGTGGGACTTATGAGACATGAATGATATAAACTAGTTAGAAACTTACAGAGTAACTTACCGAAGATTGCGGAGACCATCTGAGATACATGGCGTTTTAAGCCGGAGAGTTCGGCGGTTCTTTCAGTAAGATCAGCCTCCGCTTGTTCGGCCCGGCTGAGCAAGGCAGTCTTCTCATCCGCCCAGGCTTTTCTTTCTGCTTCAAATTTTTTCTTCAATTTTTCTTGTGCAGAGACACTGAATTCAAATTTGGAATTGGCCTTTTGGGTCTCATTTTCCTGAGTCTTCAGGCGGTTCTTTAGATCAGAGATTTCCGATTCAAATTTCTTACAGGCGGCCTGTACAATTTCCGGGTTACAGTTAGGGTGATTATAATGCAACATTAAGTCCCAAGCACTTTGCAAGCAAAGACACTTGGCACTTGGGGGCTAATGTATGCTGAAAAGCTCTATTTACAGTGTCGGTTCATGGAAATAAGTCCCAAGCACTTTGCAAGCAAAGACACTTGGCACTTGGGGGCTAATGTGTAAAGTTTCTCAATTACTTGATTAAAGTAAGGAAAGAACCGGGTCAACTATGCTGTTTAAGCCGGCCCTTGCGTGGTACCAGGTAAGCCGGTATTAAGTCTACAACATATTTTATCATAAGTCATAGACTTGGGGCTGGCATGGTAAGGATAACTATGGAGTAAGCAAGAGATTCATACCTCAGATTTTTGCTGGATTTGCTTCACCATATCAATTTCTAGGTCCAGGCTGTTGTGCACTTGATTAATATAGCCGGAGACAATATCTCCAATGCTCAAATTAGCATAGTCAGTGATATCCAGCCTGGCCCTGCGGCGTTCCAGCAGTTCTTCCTTGGCAGAGCATCTAGCTAACACAGTGGGTCTTCCCGGTTCGACAAACTCTGTCCGGGTGATTACAACGTCCGGATCATCGGCCGGTTGAGCCGGGCTGTGGATCTCCGGGTTATCAGAACCCTCCATGACTTGTTCTTCAGATGGAGCAGTGGTGGTTTCAGGAGCTGAGGCAGACGGCGGTTCATGAGCAGAAGCCTCAGGTTCAGTCAGGACCGGCTCTTCGGCCGGCTTATTTTTCTTCGCCCTCTTGATGGGCTTTACTTGTACACTGAAAGTCAAAGAGTTAGTGCAAAAACATGAGTAAGATAAGCACAAAATAAGCTGATCATCATTACCCGGGTGCGGTCTTGAAGGCCGGCAAGCTAGACTGCATTGAGTCGCCGGAGGAAGGTGAAGTTCCCTGGTAGTTTGAATCAGAAGAATTGAGTGGTTGACGAGTGACGCCCGCCAAAGGATGAAAAGGATATAAGTCCGAGATAACCTCAGTCCGGCGCTTCCTTGTTGCTTCGGGTAAGCCGGAGGAGAGGTCTGCATCTTTGCTGGTCCGGGTCTGCCTCCGGCTCTCATAAATCTGTCGCTTCAAAAGAAATTGAGGATCTTGATAAGCTAAAGGATGTGAAAATCTTACTTTCCGGGTTACTCTTTGAACTTTCCGTCTCAGCAAAGGCTCGGAGTCGGATGAAATTATAGTTACCTCTTCATTCACCTCGTGACTTGTTCCAGTATCCTCCTGCTGATAATCCGTGTCAATAAGATGGTTAAAAAAGGAGCCTAAAGAGTCAAGAACTACCTCTGACTCGGAGGTGTCTTCCAGACGAAGCAGGTCCGAGGCGCTAGGTTTACTCCCCTTCTTACGGGGAGCGGCTTTCCTGGCGGCTTTTTTAACTTTCCTGGCCTTTTTGGCAGCTTCATGGTCATACTTGACCTTCCAGAATTTATCATTAGCCTGTAAAATACAACAAAGATTCCACGACAGGAATTTATCATACCGCAGGAGCCAGGTTAGTCTTGCAGAAAGGGCTTAAGCCCACTCTCCCGCAATCTGCCAGGCTCTCGTTCAGAAGCGACTTGGTTGTATCATCAATAACGTCCTCAGGTAAGTCGTCTGGACTGTGTCATAGAGGATCATCTTTCCGGCCTGTGTACTCACACATCAAGCCGGGGCGGCGGCTTAAAGGAATCACCCGCCAGGCAACCCAGACCCGGACCAGATCAATACCATTCAAGCCGTTCCCCAGAAGAGCTTTGATTTTGTTGATGGTGGGTGTAAGTGGTTGACGTTCAGCTTGAGATAATTTGTCCGGCAAGGGGTGATTTGGTTCCAGACGCAGGGCGTGAAAGCCGGGCAGAGGGTTCTCGTCAGCCGGAGAAGTGTCCTGGCAGTAGAACCATGTCTAGTTCCAATCTTTTGGGTGGCTTGGCGGCTCAGCATAAGGAAAGAGACAATCTCTCCGTCGTTGGATTGAAATTCCGCCAAGTTCCAAGCTAGGCCCATTGGCACACTCATTCTGGCGGTTCAGGTAAAATAACTCCCTAAAGAGCAGCAAGCTGGGTTCTTCTCCGAGGTACACCTCACAGAACACTTGGAAGTTGCAGATATTTGACACGGAATTGGGTCCAATGTCTTGAGGTCGCAGGTCAAAGAAGTGCAGGACATCTCTGAAGAATTTTGAGCCGGGAGGAGCAAAGCCCCGGTTCATGTGATCAGTAAAAATGACAACTTCCCCATCCCTGGGTTGAGGCCTTTCTTCTGATGGGTCAGGAGCACGATAGGACATGACCTCTTTCTTTGGCAGATAACCTGATTTCACGAAGTCAGCTAAGATGCTGTCGGTGACGTTGGATCTAACCCAGTTGTAGGTGATGGGTGCTTTGGGAGCCTTAGGAGGCATTGTGAAAGATGGAAGCCTATGACAAAATAAAATTTCTGGTTCAAATTTAAGCCGGAGGAAAATTTCAGTTCAGTATTCAAGATGGCGGCTTATGAAAGGGCCTAATGATATATGGTTAATTGTGTCAGGTTATTTAAGCCGCCGTGGATATCATGAGCAATTAAGTTGTTTATCTCTATTATGAATGATACAGAAATTTCGCAAAGCATGGTTTCTTTTAAGCCGGCGATATGACCCGCCATGGTTAACAGATGCAGTTTTTGACTAAGTGTTGCACAAACAAGTTTCACAGATTACAGGAATTATTTTGGATCAAACGATCGTCCGGAAAGGAAAAATTTCTAGACCTAAAAACTGATACGGAGAAGTTCATAAGCTCTAAATGAGGTCTTTTTGCGAGCAAAGGGGTCTGCTAATGTTGAAAATGGGCGTGAAATGACTACCGCCGGAGTTGTGCCTTACTCTTGGATCAAAGGGAGCCGTTGTGGAAGAACTGCGAAGGAATCGCGAGGAACCACGAAGAACACCGAAGAACTTGCGAACCCTAATGTGGATCTAGTATACGGGGTGGCGAGGACTTACTGGTGCTGACGAGCAGCGGAGATGCGTTGCGGTTTTCTGGTCCAGACAGGTCGATGCAGCGGCCTTGGTTGGTGCAGACGGGGTGCGCGGCGGCGGCGGCAGAGCTCGGGCTCTGGGGTGTCGAGAGGAGGAAGACGATGGAAAGGGAAGTGATGAAGACCTGAGGGCCGGGCCTATTTATAAGGGGCGGCTGATGAATGGGCGCGAGAAACGAGGAGGCTGAAGACATGATTATCCAGCTGTAGAGGCGCCTCGATTTTCGGGATAGTTATTAAAGATAAGGATCCGTTGAGATGCGTTGGACGAAACGTGCATTAATGGCGGATGACGTCACGGCGGGTTACCAAGAATCCAGAAGATGATGTCATGGCGGGTTATAACTTTCGCGCAAACAGAAGCCGGGAGATTTTCTCTTAAGGTATTGAAGATTGACATGAACCGGTTCAAATCAATCTGGGGCCTAATGTTGAGGATATAGCTACTGGTATAACCCGCCGTAGATGGGCCGGGTTCCATTGCGACAACTCTTCGTTCCAGAAGCCCAAGGACAGGTTAAGGATGGCGGTTTAGTAATAGGTTTAAGGCCTAGAGCCGGCTTAAGGCCCGTAGTGGTAAACCGCCGTTGTGGCATGACTTGTAGTGTAAGGCAAGAATAGTTAAGAGTCCGAGCCGGACACAGTTTATGAGCCGGCCGGGACTCTGAGAGCCGCTGGGCGTTAGCCTTTCTATATAAAGGGACGACCCGGCGGCGGTTCAGGGGGAGTAAGATCAGATCGATAACCAAGCAGAGCGGTTTAGCTCCTGGTCATCGAAACCCTAAGCAATACCACCTCAACTGGACGTAGGCTTTTACCTTCAACGTAAGGGGCCGAACCAGTATAATCTTTGTGTCCTTTGTCCCGTTTAACCCCTTTAAGCTTCCTAGCGGCGATGGCTCCACGACTAAGTCCTTGCTCGAGGACATCTGCCGTGACAATTCCACGACAGGGACCTTGCGGGTGCTGCAATGAAGAATCGCCGGTCACCGAATAATCGCTGATGCTGCAACTGAGCATCGACGGGTTGCCAGAGCATCACCTGTGCTGTGATGGAACATCGTCGGGCTGCCGGTGTTAGACGTATTGGTTCTGTACTCTACTAATACTCCATGTAATCTCAACCTTCTTCTGCATTTCTTTCAAACTCTTGCCTAGCCCGATCAGATCAGGAATCGATCGAGGCCTTGCTTGTACGCCACGATGAGGGCTTCTCGTCTTCAATAAATATACAACACGCGGCTCCCTCTGGGAGTAGGAACACTTCCAACTTTACATGGTATACAGAGCCATCCTTTTCCCAATCTAGCTTCCAGAAAAAAACTTCTTTCCATCGCCATGTCTTCCACCTCGACCACGGTCGTCCTCAACCTCGGTCCTCCTCCGTCCGAGAAATTGGCAAAGGGGAATTACCTCTTGTGGAAAGCTCTGGTGATGCCCGGCCTGCGAGGAGCGCAGGTCACAGGGCTTCTAGATGGAAACGACGCGGCGCCCCCAACCACGGTGGAGCAGCAGCAGTTGGACAAGACCACGGTTGCAGTACCAAATCCTCTGTACGCGCTGTGGCTGTCGAAGGATCAGCAGGTCCTAAGTTACCTGCTGAATTCACTCTCCAAGGAGATCCTTGCTCAAGTTGTTGGTAAGGAAAACACCTTCGATCTATGGACTGCAATCACCACAATTTTTGCATCGCAGTCCCAGTCCAGAATCACGAACCTGTGGATCGCCATCACCACCACGAAGAAGGGCGCCATGTCCAGCAGCACCTACATCGCCAAGATGAAGAACCTCGGGGACGAACTTGTAGCAGCAGGTCGTCCGGTTTCTGATCCCGAGATGGTGGATTATGTGCTTGCAGGTCTAGACCGAGATTATGATCCGGTTGTGGCGGCCATTGGTGCTGTCAAAACTTCCATCACCGTGGATGAGCTCTCCGCCCAGATTTCTGCCTTCGATTTGTTGGGGAACGTAGCAGAAATTCAAAATTTTCTACGCATCACCAAGATCAATCTATGGAGTAATCTAGCAACAAGGGAAGGGAGTGCATCTACATACCCTTGTAGATCGCGATGCGGAAGCGTTGCAAGAACGCGGATGAAGGAGTCGTACTCGTAGCGATTTAGATCGCGGTTGATTCCGATCTAAGCGCCGAACCACGGCGCCTCCGCGTTCAACACACGTGCAGCCCGGTGACGTCTCCCACGCCTTGATCCAGCAAGGAGAGAGGGAGAGGTTGGGGAAGACTCCGTCCAGCAGCAGCACGACGGCGTGGTGGTGATGGAGGAGCGTGGCAATCCTGCAGGGCTTCGCCAAGCACCACAGGAGAGGAGGAGGACATGGAAGAGGGGAAGGGCTGCGCCAGGAGGGAGAGCAAATCATGTGTTGGGCAGCCCCCATACCTCAAGTATATATAGGGGAAAAGGAGGGGCTGCGCCCCCACCTAGGGTTCCCTCCCTAGGGGTGGCGGCAGCCCTCAGATCCCATCTGGGTGGCGGCCAAGGGGGAGAGAGGGGGGGCGCACCTAGGATGGGCCTTAGGGCCCATCTGCTCCTAGGGTTTGCCCCCTCTCCTCTTGAGGGCGCCTTGGGCCTTGGTGGGAGGCGCCCCAGCCCACCTAGGGGCTGGTCCCTTCCCACTATTGGCCCACGTAGGCTTCTGGGGCTGGTGGCCCCACCTGGTGGACCCCCGGGACCCTCCCGGTGGTCCCAGTACGTTACCGATAGCACCCGAAACTTTTCCGGTGACCAAAACAGGACTTCCCATATATAAATCTTTACCTCCGGACCATTCCGGAACTCCTCGTGACGTCCGGGATCTCATCCGGGACTCCGAACAACATTCGGTAACCACGTATATCTATTCCCTATAACCCTAGCGTCATCGAACCTTAAGTGTGTAGACCCTACGGGTTCGGGAACCATGCAGACATGACCGAGACGTTCTCCGGCCAATAACCAACAGCGGGATCTGGATACCCATGTTGGCTCCCACATGTTCCACGATGATCTCATCGGATGAACCACGATGTCGGGGATTCAATCAATCCCGTATACAATTCCCTTTGTCTATCGGTATATTACTTGCCCGAGATTCGATCGTCGGTATCCCGATACCTTGTTCAATCTCGTTACCGGCAAGTCTCTTTACTCGTTCCGTAGCACATCATCCCGTGATCAACTCCTTGGTCACATTGTGCACATTATGATGATGTCCTACCGAGTGGGCCCAGAGATACCTCTCCGTATACACGGAGTGACAAATCCCAGTCTCGATTCGTGCCAACCCAACAGACACTTTCGGAGATACCTGTAGTGCACCTTTATAGCCACCCAGTTACGTTGTGACGTTTGGTACAACCAAAGCATTCCTACGGTATCCGGGAGTTGCACAATCTCATGGTCTAAGGAAATGATACTTGACATTAGAAAAGCTCTTAGCAAACGAACTACACGATCTTGTGCTAGGCTTAGGATTGGGTCTTGTCCATCACATCATTCTCCTAATGATGTGATCCCGTTATCAACGACATCCAATGTCCATGGTCCGGAAACCGTAACCATCTATTGATCAACGAGCTAGTCAACTAGAGGCTTACTAGGGACATGGTGTTGTCTATGTATCCACACATGTATCTGAGTTTCCTATCAATACAATTTTAGCATGGATAATAAACGATTATCATGAACAAGGAAATATAATAATAACCAATTTATTATTGCCTCTAGGGCATATTTCTAACACGATCAACGAGTGGAGATGCTCGGGGATGGTACTGATGGGAACTTCCATTGTTCTGCAAACACGGTGTACAGGGGGCGTGGCCAGAACAAGAGTCGAGGCCGTGGGCGTGGCCACAGAGGGTGTGGCCGAGGAAGGCGCCCCCCTTCTCCCTCTGTCGGCAATGGTGGCAGAGGCTACAGAGGCCGCCCACAACAGCAGCAACAGCAGCGCCAACAGCCCCCTCGGGACTATCCCGAGTGTCAGATCTGTTACAAGTTCCATGCAGGAGGTGCCCGTGCATGTTGGGATCGCTATGAGGAAGATGACTATGAAGAAAAAGAGGCTAATGCTGTCACCAACGGCTATGGCATCGACACCAACTGGTACGCGGACACCGCAGCTACAAATCACATCACCGGTGAACTGGACAAGTTGACAATCAGAGAAAAGTACCACGGACAGGATCAAATCCACACCGCAAGCGGTTCTGGTATGGAAATCACTCATATTGGTCATTCAGTTGCTAAAACCCCCATGAAAAATTTGCATCTAAATCAAATTCTACATGTGCCTGAAACTTCATAAAATCTTGTCTCAGTTCATAGGTTTACTCGTGATAACCGTGTTCTTATTGAATTTTATCCTTACTTCTTTTTGGTTAAGGACTTGTACACGAGGACAATCCTTCTTAGGGGCAAGTGCGTGGGAGGTCTCTACCCACTCATATCGTCATCATCATCGTTGAATAAACAAGCTTTTGTCGTCGTCAAGGCATCTTCTTCAAAGTGGCATAGTATATTAGGTCACCCCTCATCAGTTATTGTTAAACTTATCCTTAGTAGAAATAAGCTTCCTCATACTCATGAGTCTAGCGTTGAGTCAGTTTGTGATCCATGTCAGCAAGCTAAAAGTCATCAGCTACCATATCCTATTTCTACCAGTATCTCTACTGCACCCTTACAACTTGTATTCTCAGATGTTTGGGGGCCAGCTCCTGTTTCAGTTGGTAGACATTTGTATTATGTAAGCTTCATCGATGATTATAGTAAATTTACCTGGATTTATCTCCTTAAAAAAATGATATGAAGTGTTTCAAGTTTTCAAGAATTTTCAAAATCTCGTTGAACGAAAACTAAACACTAAGATCATTGTCATGCAAACTGACTGGGGCGGTGAATACAAGAAACTCAATTCTTTCTTTCAGCAACTTGGTATCTGACATCATGTTTCATGTCCTCATGCTCATCAACAGATGGTTCCGCAGAAAGGAAACATCACCACGTTGTTGAGGTAGGGCTAGCCCTACTAGCAAATGCATCCATGCCACTAAAATTTTGGGATGAAGCATTCTTGACTGCCACATACCTCATAAACTTGCTTCCTAGCAGAGTCATCAAGTTTGAAACTCCTATCACACAACTTTTTTGGCATTGCTCCTGATTACAAATCACTTCGCGTATTCGGTTGCGCATGCTGGCCCAACCTTAGACCATACAATTCACGCAAACTTGCTTTTCATTCAAAGCAATGTGCTTTTCTTGGATATAGTCCAATTCACAAAGGGGTCAAATGTCTAGATATATCCACTGGTAGGGTCTACATATCTCGTGATGTCGTATTCGACGAGTCCGTTTTTCCCTTTGCATCTCTTCATCCTAATGCCGGAGCACTCCCTAAAAAGGAAATTCTTCTTCCATTTAATCTTCGCGATTTTGATCATGGGGGCGACAATTGTACTAACCAAATGATGATTCTACTAGTACTGGTACTGTGTCTATACCTGTGCAGGTTCATGGAGAAAACACAGAAGAAGATGGTGCAGAAAACGGTGAAGAAAATGATCAAAATTTCGTTGAAAACAATGTTATATTTCATGAACCGGAAGGAGACAAAATAGGCGCTGGACATGAGGTGGATCCCGAGTCACCTAGAACTCCTGTGCGTCAGAATTCCTGGGATCGCGCGCGAGGATCCGCGCGGGACGGAGCGCCTGGCAGGAGCCAGCCCAGCCAGCGGGCGGGCGCCATGTCACCTGGTACAGCGGCGGGCCCGCGATCCATGCACATGCATGCGCCAAGCACATCGCCTGGCTCGGGACGGCCGCACGCCACGCGCGGGCGAACAGAGGTCCCGACGGCGACCGGCTCTGGATCTTCTGTGGCTGCTGACTCGGGAGCAGAGGCCACACCGCAGGCTACAAGGTCCAATTCCAGATCTCCTGTGCAAACCGAATCTGATGCTTCTCCGGGATCTTCTGTGGCTGAATCTGCACCGCCATCTGCACAACAAATGACACGTCATGTTCAACCAGTGACCCCGCGTGTTACAACTCGATTACAAAAAGGTATAATAAATCCAAAATTTCGAACCGATGGAACTATACCGTATGGCATGTTGTGCATTGCAGGGGAACCAACGAGCTTAGAAGATGCACTCGGAGATCTGAGGTGGAGAAGTGCAATGGATGAAGAATACTCCGCACTTATGAGAAACAAAACTTGGCATCTTGTACCTGAACAAAGAGGTAAAAATATCATTGATTGCAAATGGGTTTACAGAAAAAAAGGCAGATGGCTCGATTGACAGGTATAGGGCGCGTCTAGTTGCAAAAGGTTTTAAGCAATGTTATGGTCTAGATTATGAAGATACTTTCAGTCCAGTTGTTAAAGCTGCAACTATTAGGCTTGTACTAGCTATTGCTGTGTCCAGGGGGTGGAGCTTGAGACAACTAGATGTTCAGAATGCGTTTTTGCATGGTGTTATGGAAGAGGAGGTTTACATGGGACAACCACCTGGGTATGAGAATAAAAAAAACACCCCGCTATGTGTGCAAGCTTGATAAGGCTCTTTATGGCTTGAAACAAGCACCAAGAGCATGGTACTCGAGGTTGAGTTCTCAGTTGAGGCGTCTTGGTTTTGCTGCATCCAAGGCTGATACATCACTCTTCATTTATAACAAGGCAAACACAGTCATATTCGTGTTAATATATGTTGATGATATTATAGTTGCAAGTTCTTCTCATAGTGCCACTAATGCTCTTCTGCATGATCTAAGTTCAGAATTTGCTCTCAAGGATCTTGGTGATCTACACTTCTTCCTAGGCATTGAGGTTAAGAAAGTTCAAGATGGCATAGTATTGAATCAGGAAAAATATGCTACAGAACTTCTAACTCGTATGGGAATGAAGGACTGTAAGCCTTCACCCACACCATTGTCTTCTTCAGAAAAACTTTCAACATTTGAAGGTGAGCCACTCAAGGAAGAAGAAAGCACAAAATATAGGAGTGCAGTGGGAGCCTTGCAGTACTTGACATTGACACGGCCAGATATATCCTTTGCAATTAACAAGGTTTGCCAGTATTTACATGCACCTACTACTGCACATTGGACAGCTGTTAAAAGAATTATAAGATACATAAAGCATACTGCAAGTTTGGGTCTCCAGTTCAGACGTTCTAGTTCTACTCTTGTTAGTGCATTTTCTGATGCTGACTGGGCAGGATGTAGTGATGACAGAAAATGAACAGGAGGTTTTGCAGTATTTTTTGGCTCTAATCTTATCTCCTGGAGTGCCAGAAAACATGCCACGATGTCAAGATCAAGTACAGAAGTCGAGTACAAATCTTTAGCAAATGCCACTGCTGAAATTATTTGGTTGGAATCACTTCTTCATGAGCTAGGAATCAAGCAACATCGTACATCTTGTTTATGGTGTGACAATTTGGGGGCAACCTACCTTTCTGCTAATCCGGTTTTGTGAGAGAAAGAGTTGCAGAGAAGAAGTTGGACATACGGTTTATTCCTTGCAAAGATCAAGTGACAGATGGTTTCACTAAAGCTTTGCCGGTCAGATTATTTGAAGAATTCAAGAAAATCTTAATGTAGGATAGTTGAGATTAAGGGAGGGTGTTAGACGTATTGGTTCTGTACTCTACTAATACTCCATGTAATCTCAACCTTCTTCTGTATTTCTTTCAAACTCTTGCCTAGCCCGATCAGATCAGGAATCGATCGAGGCCTTGCTTGTACGCCACGACGAGGGCTTCTCGTCTTCAATAAATATACAGCACGCGGCTCCCTCTGGGAGTAGGAACGCTTCCAACTTTACAGCCGGAACCTCATGTGTGCTGCAATGGAGCATCGGCCGGCCTTCGGAGCATTGCCGGTGCTGCAATGGAGCATCGACGGGTTGCCGGAGCATCGTTGGTACTGTAATGGAGCATCGACGGGTCGTTGGAGTATCGTGCTGCAACTGAGCATCGACACGGGTCGTCGGAGCATCGCCGGTGCTGCAACGAAGCATCGACGGGTCGTCGGAGCATCGACGGGTCGTTGGAGTATCGTGCTGCAACGGAGCATCGACACGGGTCGTCAGAGCATCGCTGGTGCTGCAATCGATAGGTCGTTGGAGCATCGCCGGTGCTGCAACGGTACATCGATGGGTCGTCAGAGCATCGCCGGTGTTGCAACGGAGTATCGACTGGTCGTCGAAGCATCGCCGGTGATGGAGCATTGCCGAGCTGCCGGAGCATCGATGTGGCTTCAGAAGATGGTCGTAACAGCGTCGGTGTTGTAGCCGTGGCTCGTGTGTGCCGAGCTTGTCGGCGTTTTGCTTTGGGATGCCCGGCGACGCGGCTGATGCAACCTGAGCGTTGCGTCCAGTGCAAGCAGAAGTTTGTAGTCCGCGGCTTGTCGCATGGAACTGGGAAGCAATGATGCTGCGTTGCATACGATAGCTGGCTGGAGTCGTTGCATGAGATATATGGGCGCGTATTGTGGTGGAAGTGATGGCGTGGTGCAGAGATCAGGCGGCTCCAATCGATGCAAATGAACGGCTGGCCAGCCCGCGCTCTACCATGGGAAGCTGGAAGCTCGAGGACGAGCAGCGACCACATGAAGCTCGGGAACGACGAAGCTCCCTCGACCCATCACAACTTGATCGACGAAGCGCCCTTGTCCAACTTGAGCGAGGAGGGAAGGTGAGCGACGGTTTCGCGTTTTCCAATCCACCCGAGAGGCCGAGACGTCTGGTGGGCCGAAAATTTTCACCCGAGAGGCTCGTTCCCCTTCTATTAATAGTACCACATCGCCTGCTATACAACTTGTTTTGCAGCTTAAATAGCGTGTATCCGGCCATCTATTCGCCGACGACGCAAAGCAGTTCTAAATGTCTGCCGAGGCAAAAAGCAGTCACACCACATTTCTGGCTGGTCCAAGCCACGGGTCTGTCACCTGAAGTTGCATGTTAACTCATGCATGAGGGGGGCCAGAAGTGTGGAATGATGTCAGTCTTTTTAATATCTCTTGATCTTGTCCAACTGTTCATCGATTTATGGTCGAATTCTAATGGCACGCATACCTTATACCTCAAGCAAAGACAAACCTCCTTATATTTCAGTTCACAAACCACAACCCAAGCGGCTAATGAATTACATTTGTTATTGTTTTTCTACTTCTTCTGCCATAACCAACATCTCTTGATCTTGTTCAAACGTTCAACGATTTATGGTCGAATTATGATGGCATGCATACCATAGACCTCAAGGGAAAAGAGGAAAGAGTTCACAACCTAGAGTTTATTACCTTTCATTTATTATTTTTTGTTCTCTTTTCCATCTCCAAAACCCCTTATATTTCGTTTTACAAACCATGACCCATGCGGCAATTGAATTACATTTGGTATTGTTTCCGTCCTTCTCGTGGCATAGGAAACATCTCCTGATCTTTTTCAAATATTTATCTAATTATGGTCGAATTCTGATGTTTTCCTGCTCCAAAACCTCCTTATGTTTCGGTTTACAAACCACGACCCAAGCGGCCAATGAATTACATTTGGTATTGTTTCTGTACTTCTTGTACCCTAGGCAACATCTCCTGATCTTATCCAAATGTTCATCGAATTATGGTCGAATTCTAATGGCACGCATACCATAGACCCTAAGGGAAAAGAGGAAAGAGTTCACAACCTAGAGTTTATTACCTTTCATTTATTGTTTTTTGTTCTCTTTTCCATCTCCAAAACCCCTTATATTTCGTTTTACAAACCATGACCCATGCGGCAATTGAATTACATTTGGTATTGTTTCCGTCCTTCTCGCGGCATAGGAAACATCTCCTGATCTTTTTCAAATATTTATCTAATTATGGTCGAATTCTGATGTTTTCCTGCTCCAAAACCTCCTTATGTTTCGGTTTACAAACCACGACCCAAGCGGCAATTGAATTACATTTGGTATTGTTTCTGTACTTCTTGTACCCTAGGCAACATCTCCTGATCTTGTCCAAATGTTCATCGAATTATGGTCGAATTCTAATGGCACGCATACCATAGGCCCTAAGGGAAGAGAGGAAAGAGTTCACCAACTAGATTTTAATACCTTCCATTTTATTTTGTTTATTCTCCTTTCTGGCTCCAAAACCTCCTTATTCCGGCTTACAAACCATGACCCAAGCGGCCCATGAATTACATTTGGTATTGTTTCCGTACTTCTTGCGCCATATGCAACATCTCCTGATCTTGTCCAAATGCTCAACGATTTATGGTCGAATTCTAATGGCACCCATGCCATAGACCTCAAGGGGCGAGAGGAAGAGTTCACCAACTAGAGTTTAATACCTTGAGAAATGAAATTGGGGCTCATGGATAACCTACGCTCCATTATGTCGACCACCGGCATGAGATCAAGCACTGTTGGACTGGTGGTGCCCAATGGGAGATCGAGGTATGTGAACTCTCTAACCGAACGACAAAAAGAGTAAACTCTCTCCTCCAAGCTTCTTCGGTGAGCCCGTAAATTCGCCTCTCCTCTGACTACTGCTCTGGTGGCCAGTGGTAGAGAGGGAAATCTCGGAGCCTTCGCTCCATCTAGTAGTTTAGGTTCGGGATTTTATTCCTCGCAGGTGTGGCGCTCGTGCGGATGGTGGCACTTATTCTTCGAGTTTGTCTTCCAGGCTCCGATCCTCCTCGAGTTTGTTCATCTAGGCATTGTCGACAAAGCTCTGACATAGATTCATGTTGTGTCCTTGGGGCAGATGGGCTAGGGTCTCTTGTCGTGTGTGCGCGACGGCAAGATTTGGCGTGTGTTGCTACAGATCTATCTAACGGTTCAACGACAATGACTACGACTCTAGATCGTTGGTCCTTAGGGACATGCCATGTTCGAATATGCCCTAGAGGCAATAATATATTTGTATTATTATATTTCCGCATTCATAATTATAGAGTTTATATTTCATGGTATACTGCTATGATCCTGGAATATGTGATTCAGTTGGAACACTCATATGCACGCGTGGAGTAATAAACGGTTAAATAAAAGGTTCCTTGCCTCTGAGACTAGCTCAAGTGTTGTTGGTGATCATGTTTTTCGGATCTTATGATATAGTTAAGTGTAACGACAATCCTAAAACAACATTGAGATTATGACATTGGAAGAACGATCATATTGAATCAACCCAAACTTGTTTATTTGTATATTGGTTTAATATCGTGTGTATTCAATTGTAATAACACAGAGTGTTAACATGTGATCTTTCTCCTTAGACCATGAGAGTACTATGGTCACTTCTTACCGTACGGTGGGATTTGGGGTTGCTCAAACGTCACCTGTAACACGGCGATCATAATGACAGCTTACAGGTTCATCGGAAAGTTTGACTAGTGGCCGGATAGCTCGAGAGTGGGATTTGCTCCTTCGATTATCGAGATATTCTTATGGCCCTCTCCGTGCGATGGCATCAATCACCGTCTAGCCACACATAGGTGACTTCGTCACGGGGATGCTGAAACACAATAACAAGAAAGAAGAACAAAACCGGTAATGAGGATTTCGATACAGTGAGCATGGTGATGACTCAGGAGGATACCGATGCATCCCGGGTTTTGTGAAGTATCGCGAAGCAAAGAGAACATCACATGATAACCAAAAGTTCGCTCGAATATCATTCGTTTGCTCACAGGGACCAATATGGACGTCCACGGTCCCGTTGTCGGTCATTGAACGAACGGTTTCGTTCATGTCTGTGAGTTACCGAACCTACGGGGCTACAAACTTAAGACAATCACGATCTGTTGAGTGTTAATAGTACGGGAGTGATGAGAATATATTTGGGGAATTGTTCCATTAATATTCAGAATAGTTCCGAGAGAATCTGGAAGCGTTTTGGGATCACCGGACGGGTTTCGGTGAATATCGGGTAATACCGGGTATTACCTACAAATATATATAGGTGGAAAATGTTTGTGCGGATGTTAAATTATAGATATAATGGTCTGAAAATATTTAGAATATTTATATACTGGTGGAATAAATTATGGGCCACAAGGACCCATAAGGAAGTGCCCCCGCCCCCTCCATATGGAGGGGTGGGGTGAATTGGACTAGGGGAGGAGTAGAACTCCTCCCCCTTGGCCGACACCCCTAGGATGGACTTACCCTCCTTGGTGGCTGCCCTCTCCTCCTCTAACCTATATATACTAGGGTTTTTTGCTCTATTGGATATACAAGTTTTGGAGCCTCCTCTGGTTCTACTTGTGGTTGGTCCTAGTTCACTAATTAGAGCTAGGCTAATCCTCCTATCCAAATAATTAGAACCCCAGTGTGGTTCTAATCTCCTCCCTCTAATTCTCCAGAAACGATTAGCTCTGGACAACAAAGCGCTATCGGATCGTGAAGGCTGCACGCTTGCAACCAAGTAGAGAGGCCGTGCTTTCGGTCTTCGGTTTGAGGGACTATTGGGGGTAGTTCGCAGGATCATTCATCGACATTCTGAGGGACTCCAAGTACGATCTATGCCGACACGTTCTTCTTCCGCTGCAACTCGGCGACGGTAACGATCGTGATCCAAACCAGTTATGCATCTTCATATTGATCTTGGGTGTGCGTAGGTGTGATTTTGGTTTGTTCTCTATTGCGTTTCCCAATAGTGCCACCATGAGCAGGCTTATGAGTAGGTGCGGGTTGCGATCTAGATAAGATGTGATTGTGAGGGTTGATGTTCTTGATATGCTTCCCTCTAGTGTTGCTTTGGTTGAATTCATCGACGGCATGCTGTCGCTTTTCACAAGATTCCGACAACCGATCAGCTCTGGCTGTCGACGATCTGCTAATAGTTCCTTGGGCTTTACAATAGTTGAGAATAGTGAACCATCATGTACACAAGAGGGTGCCTAAGATGGATGATCTTCTAGGTGGTCACGCATATTAGACAAATTTTAGTATCGGGGACGAGACTTTTGATTAAGCCTCTTCTTCACACACCCCAAAACTTAATCTAGCATTAAGATACATCGCCTAAATTTTGGATGTAGGTAGCTAGTATTATTTGTTAAAACTTGTTAACCTCGTAACTAATTTTTTGCTAAAATAGATTAGACTTCTAACTTGGTTTTGTAGGGTGTGCATATGATCCGGTATAGCCTTCGTCACGGCATGACGGCTGGAGCCACGAGATTCCCACGTTAATGTAAATATAGTAGAGATAGCCTACATGTTACATGTGATGATGGCAACGTTACACGGAGGACCCCGACGTGGAGAAGGTGTACATTGTGGAAATACTCCCTATAGGCAATAATATTTGTATTATTATATTTTTGTATTCATAATGAAAGAGTTTATATTCTATGCTACAACTGCTATGATACTGGAATATGTGATTTAGTGAAAAACTCAGATGCACGTGTGGAATGATAAACGATTAAAAAGAAGTTTCCTAAACGATTAAAAAGAAGTTTCCTAGTCTTACCTTTGGGACTAGCTCAAGTGTTGTTGGTGATCGTGTTATCCGGATCTTAGGATATCGTTAAGTGTAACGATTGTCCTAAAACAACATTGAGATTATAACGTTGGAAGGACGATCATATTGAATAGACCAAAACTTGTTTGTTATACTTTGTGATTATATCATATGAAATCATTTGTTATAACACGAAGTATTAGCATGAGCTTTTAGTTCCTCAGACCATGATAGTATCTTAGTCACTTCCTACTGGAAGGTGGACTTTGGGGTTGCTCAAACGTCATCTATAACAAGGTGATCATAATGACAACTACAGGCTCATCAGAAAGCTTGACAAGTAACAGGATAGCTCAAGATTGAGAATTGCTCCTCTGATGATGGAGGGATATTCTTAGGGCCCTCTCGGTGTGACAGCATCCCTCATCATCTGGCCAGACATAGGTGACTACATCACATGGATGCCAGAATACTTCAACGAGAAAGAAGAACAAAACTGGTAACGGGAGCAATGGTATAGTGAGGATGGTGATGACTCAGGAGGATACCGATGCACATCGGGTTTTGTGAAGTATCATGAAGCAAAATGAACATCACATGATAACCAAAGGTTCACTCGAATATCATTCTTGTGCTCATAGGGATCGATATGGATGTCCACGGTTCCACTGTCGGTCATTGAACGAATGGTTTGGTTCATGTCTATGAGTTACCGAACCTATGGGGTCACAAGCTTAAGGAAACGACGATCTGCTGAGTGTTAGTAGGACAGGAGTGATGAGAATATATTTGTGGAATGGAGCATCGACAGTCGCCGGAGCATCACCGGTGTTGCGATGGAGCATTATCGGGCCACCAAAACCTCGCGAGTGCTGCAATGGAGCATCGACGGGTCGCCGAAGCATCGCCGGTGCTGCAACGGTGCATTGCCGGGCTACCAGAGCATCACCTGGGCTGGGACGGAGCATCATCGGACCGGGACCTTGCGGGTGCTGCAATGAAGAATCGCCGGTCACCGAATAAGCGCCGATGCTGCAACTGAGCATCGACGGGTTGCCGGAGCATCACCTGTGCTGTGATGGAACATCGTCGGGCTGCCGGAACCTCATGTGTGCTGCAATGGAGCATCGGCCGGCCTTCGGAGCATTGCCGGTGCTGCAATGGAGCATCGACGGGTCGCCGGAGCATTGTTGGTACTGTAATGGAGCATCGACGGGTCATTGGAGTATCGTGCTGCAACTGAGCATCGACACGGGTCGTCGGAGCATTGCCGGTGCTGCAACGGAGCATCGACGGGTCGTCGGAGCATCGTTGGTGTTGTAATGCAGCATCGACGGGTCGTTGGAGTATCGTGCTGCAACGGAGCATCGACACGGGTCGTCAGAGCATCGCCGGTGCTGCAATCGACAGGTCATTGGAGCATCGCCGGCCGGTGCTGCAACGGTACATCGATGGGTTGTCAGAGCATCGCCGGTGCTGCAACGGAGTATCGACTGGTCGTCGAAGCATCGCCGGTGATGGAGCATTGACGAGCTGCCGGAGCATCGATGTGGCTTCAGAAGATGGTCGTAATAGCGTCGGTGTTGTAGCCGTGGCTCGTGTGTGCCGAGCTTGTCGGTGTTTTGCTTTGGGATGCCCGGCGACGTGGCTGATGCAACCTGAGCGTTGCGTCTAGTGCAAGCAGAAGTTTGTAGTCCGCGGCTTGTCGCATGGAACTGGGAAGCAATGATGCTGCGTTGCATACGATAGGTGGCTGGAGTCGTTGCATGAGATATATGGGCGCGTATTGTGGTGGAAGTGATGGTGTGGTGCAGAGATCAGGCGGCTCCAATCGATCCCAACCAGTTATAAATCTTCATATTGATCTTGGGTCTGCGTAGGTGTGATTTTGGTTTGTTCTCTATCGCGTTTCCCAACAGTGCCACCATGAGCAGGCTTATGAGTAGGTGTTGGTTGCGATCTAGATAAGATGTGATTGTGAGGGTTTATGTTCTTGATATGCTTCCCTCTAGTGTTGCTTTGGTTGAATTCATCGACGGCATGCTGTCGCTTTTCACAAGGTTCCGACAATCGATCAGCTCTGGCTGTCGACGATCTGCTAATAGTTCCTTGGGCTTTACCATAGTTGAGAATAGTGAACCATCATGTACACAAGAGGGTTCCTAAGATGGATGATCTTCTAGGTGGTCACACATATTAGACAAATTTTAGTATCGGGGACGAGACTTTTGATTAAGCCTCTTCTTCACACACCCGAAAACTTAATCTAGCATTAAGATACATCGCCTAAATTTTCGATGTAGGTAGCTAGTGTTATTTGTTAAAACTTGTTAACCTCATAACTAATTTTTTGCTAAAATCGATTAGAGGACTTCTAACTTGGTTTTGTAGGGTGTGCATATGATCTGGTATGGACTTCGTCATGATAATGAGTTTATGTATGAGATGGTTATATGTAAATATGGTAGAGATAGCCTACATGTTACATGTGATGATGGCAACGTTACACGGAGGACCCCGACGTGGAGAAGGTGTATATTGTGGAAATACTCCCTATAGGCAATAACATTTGTATTATTATATCTTTGTATTCATAATGAAAGAGTTTATATTCTATGCTACAACTGCTATGATACTGGAATATGTGATTTAGTGAAAAACTCAGATGCACGTGTGGAATGATAAACGATTAAAAAGAAGTTTCCTAGTCTTACCTCTGGGACTATCTC
The DNA here is from genome assembly GCF_002575655.3 of Aegilops tauschii subsp. strangulata. Lineage (NCBI taxonomy): Eukaryota > Viridiplantae > Streptophyta > Magnoliopsida > Poales > Poaceae > Aegilops > Aegilops tauschii. The sequence continues at coordinate 645,378,845 of NC_053041.3, read as the reverse complement.
AAGTGTTGTTTGTGATCATGTTATCCGGATCTTAGGATATCGTTAAATGTAATGATTGTCCTAAAACAACATTGAGATTATAACGTTGGAAGGACGATCATATTGAATAGACCAAAATTTGTTTGTTATACTTTGTGATTATATCATATGAAATCATTTGTTATAACACGAAGTGTTAGCATGAGCTTTTAGTTCCTCAGACCATGATAGTATCTTAGTCACTTCCTACTGGAAGGTGGACTTTGGGGTTGCTCAAACGTCATCTATAAGAAGGTGATCATAATGACAACTGCAGGCTCATCAGAAAGTTTGACAAGTAACTGGATAGCTCAAGAGTGAGAATTGCTCCTCTAACGATGGAGGGATATTCTTAGGGCCCTCTCGGTGTGACAACATCCCTCATCATCTGGCCAGACATAGGTGACTACATCAAAGGGATGCCGAAATACTTCAACGAGAAAGAAGAACAAAACTGGTAACGAGAGCAATGGTATAGTGAGGATGGTAATGACTCAAGAGGATACCGATGCACATGGGTTTTGCGAAGTATCATGAAGCAAAATGAACATCACATGATAACCAAAGGTTCACTCGAATATCATTCTCGTGCTCATAGGGATCGATATGGACGTCCACGGTTCCACTGTCGGTCATTGAACGAATGGTTTCGTTCATGTCTATGAGTTACCGAACCTATGGGTTCACAAGTTTAAGGAAACGACGATCTACTGAGTGTTAGTAGGACGGGAGTGATGAGAATATATTTTTGGAATTGTTTCATTAATATTCATAATAGTTCCGAGAGGATCTGGAAGCGTTTTGGGGTCACCGAAAGGGTTTCAATAAATATCGGATAACACCGGGTATTGCCGATAAATTATATCTAGGTGGAAAATGTTTCAGGAGATGTTAAATTATATATAAAACGGTCTGAAAGTATTTAGAACATTTTATATTTCATTTAAATATCAACGGGCCTAAAAAAGCCAAAAGGCGAAAGGTGACCTGGGCCAAAAAGGGCCCAAGAGGGAAAGTGAGGCCGAATTAGTAGAGGGGAGGAGTTCAGCTCCTCGTCCTTTGGCTGGTAAAAGGGAAGGGACTTTCCCTCCCCTTGTGGCGCCCCTCCTCTTCCCCTTCACCTATATATACTAGAGGATTTCCACCCTTTGACAACACAAGTTTTGGAGCCTCCTCTAGTTCTTCTAGTTCTAGTTCTAGGTCCTAATTGACTAATTAGAGCTAGGCTAAACCTATTGTACTCAAAATTAGAAGCCCAATGTGGTTATAATCTCCTCCCTCCAATTTTGTGGTGATGATTAGCTCTGGACGTTGAAGCGCTGCCGGATCATGAAGGTTGCATGCTTGCAACCAAGTAGAGACGGCGTGCTTTCGGTCTTCGGTTTGAGGGACTGTTCGTGGGCGGTACGAAGGATCGCTCATCGATGGTTCGAGGGACTCCAAGTACGACCTACGCTGACACGTTCATCTTCCGTTGCAACTCAGTGACGGTAACGATCGTGATCCCAACCAGTTATGCGTCTTCATATTGATCTTGGGTGTTGATACGTCTCCAACGTATCTATAATTTTATATTGTTGCATGTTATTATATTATCTGTTTTGGATGTTATATGCATTAATATGCTATTTTATATTATTTTTGGGACTAACCTATTAACCTAGAGCCCAATGCCAGTTCTTGTTTTTTCCTTGTTTTTGAACTTTATAGAAAAGGAATATCAAACGGAGTCCAAACGGAATGAAACTTTCGCGATGATTTTTCTTGGACCAGAAGACACTAGTAGGACTTGGAGATAAAGTCAGAAGAGTCCCAAGGCGGTGACAAGCCTTGGGGCGCCCCCTGGCTTGTGGGCCCCTCGGAGGTCTTCTAACCCTAATCTTTGGCCTATAAATTTAGAAATATTCCCGAACCTCCAGAAGCGTCCACCAAAATACTTTTCCGCCGCCGCAAGCCTTTGTGCCCATGATATCCCATCTTGGGGCCTTTTTTGGCGATCTGCCGGAGGGGGATTTAATCATGGAGGGTATCCACATCAACTCTATTACCCTTCCGATGAAGTGTGAGTAGTTTACCATAGACTTACGGGTCCATAGCTAGTAGCTAGATGGCTTCTTCTCTCTCTTTGATCTTCAATACAGTATTCTCCTCGATGTTCCTGTAGTTCTATCCGATGTAATATCCTTTTGCGGTGTGTTTGTCGAGATCCGATGAATTGTGGATTTATGATCAGATTATCTCTGCATATTATTTGAGACTTCTCTGAACTCTTTTATGCATGATTAAATATCTTTGTATTTCTCTTCGAACTATCGGTTTGGTTTGGCCAACTAGATTGGTTTTTCTTGCAATGGGGGAGGTGCTTAGTTTTGGGTTCAATCTTGCGGTGTCCTCACCTAGTGACATAGTAGGGGTAGCGAGGCACGTATTGTATTGTTGCCATCAAGGGTAAAAAGATGGGGTTTTCATCATATTTCTCTAGTTTATCCCTCTATATCATGTCATCTTACTTAAGGCGTTACTCTGGTCTTATGAACTTAATACTCTAGATGCAGGCGGGAGTCAGTTTATGTGTGGAGTAATAGTAGTAGATGCAGAATCGTTTCGGTCTACTTGACATAAACGTGATGCCTATATTCATAATCATTCCCTTGGATATTGTCATAACTTTGCGCTTTTCTATTAATTGCTCGACAGTAATTTGTTTACCCACCATGTTATTTTCTTTCAAGAGAGAAGCCTCTAGTGAAACCTATTGCCCCCGGTCTATTTTCCATCATATATTTTCATATCTATAAACCAAAAAACCCAAAAATACCTTGCTGCAATTTATTTATATTTACTTTATTTTACGTTTTAGTAATATTTTATATCTATCTCTATCAGATCTCACCCTTGCAATTGACCGTGAAGGGATTGACAACCCCTTTATCGCGATGGGTGCAAGTGTTTGATTGTTTGTGTAGGTGCATAGATTGGAGACTTGCTTGTACCTCCTACTGGATTTATACCTTGGTTCTCTAACTGAGGGAAATACTTATCTTTACTTTGCTGCATCACCGTTTCCTCTTCAAGGGAAAAACCAACGCAAGCTCAAGAAGTAGTAGGAAGAATATCTGGCGCCTTTGCCGGGAGGTTCTACATCAAGCCTACCAAGTACCCATCATAAACTCCCATCTCTTGCATTACATTATTTTCCATTCGCCTCTCGTTTTCCTCTCCCCCACTTCTAAAACTTCTTCAAAAAAATACAAAAATATTTGTCTTTTTATTTGCCTTCTTGCCCTTTGCCCTTATGTCTTACCTGTTTTGTTTGCTTGTTTGCTTGGCATAATTGTGTATTTATTGAAAATCAGGAAGCAAAGAGTTTATGGATCATCATCCACTTGCTAATCTTTTTAAGAGATCCAATTATGATGAACCTATTGCTAGTGAGTTGAGTGCACTAGATTATCTTTATGAAGTTTTTCTTGAAATTCGTGAATCTGAAAATTGTGATGAAGTGTTAAAAGAAGAAATTTATGAAGTGATTCATGATAGCTCCATTAATGAAAAGCATGATTGCAATGATGTTATTATAAATTCTGTTAATGTCAGTTATGCTAATAATATGCAAAGCCCTAAGCTTGGGGATGCTAATTTTGCTATTCCCACTACTTATTGTAATGATCATGATTGGGGTGATTCTTCTTATGATCTTGAAAGTTTATTTAAGCTTTATGATGAATATGAAAGTGGGTTTGGAAGAGTGTCAACTCTAGGTAATAATGATCCCACTACTTTGGATAATGATCAATCTTATGAAATTTTTGATAAAAGTGGGTTTGGAGAGGTCATGACTTCAGTTAATGTTAATCCCACTATCTTGGAAGAGTGTCAACTTTGCATGCATGTGGATCATCTAGAGAATATGTTATGTGATAGCTATATTGTTTAATTTGAATCTGATCCCACATGTAATCATTATGAGAAAGGAAAATATGGTTGTAGAAATTTTCATGTTACTAAATTACCTCTCGTTATGTTGAGATTGCTATTGTTTCTTTCTTCTTACTTGCATATGCTAGTTTTTCCTTGTCTTGATAATTTGTTTGCTTATAAAATGCCTATGCATAGGAAGTATGTTAGACTTAAACTTGTTTTTCACATGCTTCATGATGCTCTCTTTGTGTTTCAATTATTATCTTTTATGTGAGCATCATCAATATCTCAATGCCTAGCTAAAAGGCTTTAAAGAAAAGCGCTTGTTGGGAGACAACCCAATATTTTTATTTTCTGTTTTTATGAGTTCACACATTATTATTTCTGTAGTAATTCTGTTTCAGTGTTTTAATTAGTGTTTGAGCCAAGTAAGACCTTTGGGATGGTCCACGGTGATAGTTGATTTGATTTTGCTGAGAAACAGAAACTTTTCACTCTAGTAGCAGAATTTTCAAAATTCCCTGGAGTGTGATAAAGATCTGAATGTTTTACACAAGATTGATATACAAATTTCCCAGGTTGTCCTAATTTTTCAGAATTTTTAGATTTCAGAAGTTTACGAAGTTTCCAGATTGCTACAGACTATTCTGTTTTTGACAGATTCTGTGTTCTATGTGTTGTTTGCTTATTTTGATGAATCTATGGGTAGTATCAGGGGGTATGAACCATGGAGAAGTTGGAATACGGTAGATATAACATCATTATAAATTTAGAATGAGTTCACAGCAGTACCTAAAGTGGTGATTTATTTTATAATAACGGATCTCATGAGTTTTCTGTTGAGTTTTGTGTTGTGAAGTTTTCATGTTTGGGTAAAGACTTGATGGACAATGGAATAAGGAGTGGCAATAGCCTAAGCTTGGGGATGCCCAAGGCACCCCAAGGTAATATTAAAGGATGGCCAAGCATCTAAGCTTGGGGATGCCCCGGATGGCATGCCCTCTTTCGTCTTCAATCCATCGGTAAATTTACTTGAGGCTATATTTTTATTCACCACATGATATGTGTTTTGCTTGGAGCGTCTTGTATGATATGAGTCTTTTCTTTTTAGTTTGCCATAGTCATCCTTTCTGTACACACCTTTTGAGAGGGACACGCATGAATCGTGAATTTATTAGAATGCTCTTTGTGCTTCACTTATATCTTTTGAGCTAGGCAGTTTGCTCTAGTGCTTCACTTATATCTTTTTAGAGCACGGCGGTGGCTTTATTTTATTGAAATTTTTGAACTCTCATACTTCACATATATTATTTGGAGAGTCTTTAACAGCATGGTAATTTTCTTAGGTTATGAATTTAGTCCTAATATGATGGGCATCAAAAAGGGGTATAATAAAAACTTTCATATAAAGTGCATTGAATACTATGAGAAGTTTGATTCCTTGCATATTGTTTTGAGATATAAAGATGGTGATATTAGAGTCATGCTAGTGAGTAATTATGGATTATAGAAATACTTGTGTTAAATTTAGTGATTCCCGTAGCATGCACGTATGGTGAACCGTTACGTGATGAAGTCGGAGAATGATTTATTTATTGATTGTCTTCCTTATGAGTGGCGGTCGGGGACGAGCAATCCCCATAGGAGCATGCATGTAGTACTTTCTTTCGATAGCTTATAGACTTTGGCAATAAGTATGTGAGTTCATTATGACTAATGCTGAGTCCATGGATTATACGCACTCTCACCTTTCCACCATTGCTAGCCTCTCTAGTACTACGCAATTCTCGCCGGTGCATTACACCCACCATATACCTTCCTCAAAACAGCCACCATACCTACCTATTATGGCATTTCCATAGCCATTCCGAGATATATTGCCATTCAACTTTTACCGTTCCGTTTATTATGACACGCACCATCATTGTCATATTGTTCTCATATGCATGAGGCATTCATATAGTCATATTTTGTTCTAGCATCGAGTTGTAATTCTTGAGTTGTAAGTAAATAAAAGTGTGATGATCATCATTATTAGAGCATTGTCCCATGTGAGGAAAGGATGATGGAAGCTATGATTCCCTCACAAGTTGGGATGAGTCTCCGGACTTTAAAAAAATAGAAGAGGCCAAAAGAAGCCAGAATAAAAAAAGAGAAAAAACGAGGCCAAAGAGCCCAAACAAAAAAATGATAGCAATGTTACTATCCTTTTTCACACTTGTGCTTCAAAGTAGCACTGTGATCTTCATGACAGAGAGTCTCATATTTTGTCACATTCATATACTGGTGGGAATTTTTCATTGTAGAACTTGGAATGTATATTCCAATGATGGGCTTCCTCAAATTGCCCTAGGTCTTCGTGAGCAAGCAAGTTGGATGCGTACCCACTTAGTTTCTTTTCGAGCTTTCATACACTTATAGTTCTAGTCCATCCATTGCATGGAAATCCCTACTCACTCACATTGATATCTATTGATGGGCATCTCCATAGCCCGTTAATGCGCCTAGTTGATGTGAGACTTTCTCCTTCTTTTTGTATTCTCCACAACCACCATATTCTATTCCACCTATAGTGCTATTTCATGGCTCACGCTCATGTATTGCGTGAAAGTTGAAAAAGTTTGAGAACATCAAAAGTATGAAACTATTGCTTGGCTTGTCATAGGGGTTGTGCATGATTAAATACTTTGTGATGAAGATGGAGCATAGCCAGACTATATGATTTTGTAGGGATAACTTACTTTGACCACGATATTTTGAGAAGACATGATTGCTTTATTAGTATGCTTGAAGTATTATTGTTTTTATGTCAATATTAAACTTTTGTTTTGAATCTTATGGATCTGAATATTCATGTCACAATAAAGAACATTACATGGATGAATATGTTAGGTAGCATTCCACATCAAAAATTCTGTTTTTATCATTTACCTACTCGAGGATGAGCAGGAATTAAGCTTGGGGATGCTTGATACGTCTCCAATGTATCTATAATTTTTGATTGTTCCATGCTATTATATTATCAATTTTGGATGTTTTATATGCATTAATGCTATTTTATATTATTTTTGGGACTAACATATTAACCTAGAGCCGCGCCCAGTGCCAGTTTCTGTTTTTTCCTTTTTTTTGAGCTTTATAAAAAAGGAATATCAAACGGAGTCCAAACGGAATGAAACTTTCGCGATGATTTTTTTTGGACCAGAAGACACCAGTTGGACTTGGAGATGAAGTCAGAAGAGTCCCGAGGTAGTGACAAGCCTTGGAGGCGGGCCTTAAGGGGGCGCCCCTTTGGCTTGTGAGCCCCTCGGAGGTCTTCTAACCCTAATCTTTGGCCTATAAATTAAGAAACATTCCCGAACCTCCCGAAGCGTCCACCAAAATACTTTTCGGCCGCCGCAAACCTCTGTTCCCATGAGATCCCATCTTGGGGCCTTTTCGGGCGATCTGCTGGAGGGGGATTCAATCACGGGGGGCATCTACATCAACTCTATACCCTTCTGATGAAGCGTGAGTAGTTTACCACAGACCTATGGGTACATATCTAGTATCTAGATGGCTTCTTCTCTCTCTTTGATCCTCAATACAATGTTCTCCTCAATGTTCTTGGAGTTCTATCCGATGTAATATTCTTTTGCGGTGTGTTTGTTGAGATCCGATGAATTGTGGATTTATGATCAGATTATCTATGAATATTATTTGAGTCTTCTCTGAACTCTTTTATGCATGATTAAATATATATATATATATCTTTGTATTTCTCTTCGAATTATCTGTTTGGTTTGGATAACTAGATTGGTTTTTCTTGCAATGGGAGATGTGCTTAGTTTTGGGTTCAATCTTGCGGTGTCCTCACCCAGCGACATAGTAGGGGTAGCGAGACACGTATTTTATTGTTGCCATCAAGGGTAAAAAGATGGGGTTTTCGTCATATTGCTTGAGTTTATCCCTCTACATCATGTCATCTTACTTAAGGCGTTACTCTATTCTTATGAACTTAATAATCTAGATGCAGGCGGGAGTCGGTCGATGTGTGGAGTAATAGTAGTAGATGCAGAATCGTTTCAATCTACTTGACACGGACGTGATGCCTATATTCATAATCATTGCCTTGGATATCGTCATAACTTTGCGCCTTTCTATCAATTGCTCGATAGTAATTTGTTTACCCACCATGTTGTTTTCTTTCAAGAGAGAAGCCTCTAGTGAAACCTATTGCCCCCGGGTCTATTTTCCATCATATATTTTCAGATCTATAAACCAAAAAACCCAAAAATACATTTCTGCAATTTATGTGGATTTACTTTATTTTCCATTTATTAATATTTTATATCTATCTCTATCAGATCTCATCCTTGCAATTGACTGTGATGAGATTGACAACCCCTTTATCGCATTGGGTGCAAGTGTTTGATTGTTTGTGTAGGTGCATAGATTGGAGACTTGCTTGTACCTCCTACTGGATTGATACCTTGGTTCTCTAACTGGGGGAAATACTTATCTCTTCTTTTCTGCATCACCCTTTCCTCTTCAAGGGAATAACCAACACAAGCTCAAGAAGTAGAAGGTTTGCATAGGTGTGGAATTTTTGTACTACGTTTTCCAACTATGGCATCATGAGTAGTTATATGAGTAGGTGTACATTGCGATTTAGATCACATGTGATTGTGAGGGTTGAGGTTCTTGCTATGCTTCCATCGACTGTTGCTTTGGTTCAATTCGTCGACGGCATGGTGTCGCTTTTCACAGGGTTCTGACAATCGACCGGCTCTGGCTGTCGGTGATTTGCTAACAGCTCCTTGAGCTTGACCATAGTTGAGAATAGTGAACCGTCGCGTACACAAGAGAGTGTCGAAGAGGGATGATCTTCTAGGGGGTCACGCGTATTAACGAAGTCTAGTGCGGGGCTAGAGATTTTTTTATTAAGTCTCTTGTTTCACACACCATGAAACTTAATCTGGCATCAAGAAACATCGCCTATGTTGTGGACGTAGGTAGCTAGTATTAGTTGATAAAACTGGTCAATCGTGTAACTAAAATTTGCTAAAATCGATTAGAGGACGTCTAACTTGTTTTTGTAGGGTATGGATATGATGTTGTATGGCCTCCACGGCAACGTTTTTGAAATGGTTGCTACGCCAACGAAATATTGGCCGTTACGACATTGCAAATGGAGATTGAAAGTGATCATGGAGGATTCCTGGTGCCCAGGGCTATACCATATCACACTATTATGAATTGCCTGAGATGTTTATCCCTTTTATTGTTTGCACCCTTTGATTGCGCAGTAGTCAATATTAGGGTGATCTTTCATGGTAAAAATTAAGATAAAAGGTGCTCTTCCAGTGTTGCTACCACCTATACCATGTAACATTTTGGAGTGCGTCATGTCCACATGAGTACAAATGGTTTGCGAAATGTAAGACAGTTGGATGGTCAGGCTATTTGAGAAGATAGCACTTGGTTTTCTTGAAGTTCTGGCAGAAACGTTCTGAGCTCGGAGTACGAAGCATCGAAATATGAACAAGAGTCATATGGAGATATGATCGGCAAGAGTTTGCCCATCGGTCAAAATTCTCGTCATCAATGATGTCCACATCAATGACTGAGAACTAGATTTGGATCATGAATCATGTATAATCAATTATGAGAGATATTGATTTGATTGGGAGCACAATTATGTATTAATTTAGTATTAACTCAGTAGTGCAAATTAATTATGAACAATGTCTATGTGTAGTTTGCATTATAGTTGTAGAATTATGGCTCGCAGTTCCACCTTTGCTATTGAAATTGATTGACTGTTATTTATCTGGTTGAATCTTTTACGATTGAGAGGATTGTCCTCCAAGAGTGCCAAGAAGGATTTTTCCTACTGCATGCTTGCAATGCTCTCCTACTAATGCTATGAATGACGAGACTTATGTCTTTCGTTCCAAAAGGCTAGAATTACAGGTCCGCTTGATTCCGAGAAACCCGAACTTCAAAATTGTTTGGAATAGTTATGTGATATTCTTGGAACTGAAAATTGTTTTCGGAAACAAACCTTGAGAGATATGTGAAGCGTTCAACTATGTTTGATACTCATATGTGTAAGATCTGGAAGAACACCAGTCATGAGTTGATGGTGAGAACTTGAAGAGAAAGAACAAAACCAAAGGATGTAATGAGAATTACATGCCTAGGAAAATTCGAGGCTTGCACTACTCTTAAAAGTTAGATGATCCTTCTGTTAAGTGGGAGAAATATTGAGAGTAAACTATAAGAAGGCAAAAAGAAAAGAAGACTAGAATGTCCAGCTCAGGTATGAATGTCATACAAGTTACGAGATGTAGAGAAATTTGGTCAAGTAAAGTGTGATTCCTGAGAATTGTGTTTATATTGTTAAACACTAAATTCTTCAGGAATTCTAGTTAAAAGTTTATCACAAGGATACCGACTCGGTTGCATGTTGTTGTGAATCGATGAAAGAATTACTACGACCTAATCACCAACAAATTAATGAGGTTAAAATATGTGTTGAAAATTTTGTAAAATTTATGATACTTTTTCATCAACATATTACCTTAGAATTTATTGTCATAATCCATTTTAGAGTTTTTTACACTCTAGCCCATTGTAGAGAAGTTGCAAGGAGGTTTTGCATAAGAGAACAATAGTTACTCGATGTAAACAACGAAAGGGCCATGCTCCTATTTTGAATAGGATGTATACGATGGTTAAACAAATTAATGTTGGGCAATTGATATAAAAGCACATAGTTATGACTGATTCATGGCAATGATCATGTATATAGTCATCATGTCCGAGACAAGTAGGCCAACTCATGCCTGCATCTACTACTATTACTCCACCAATCGACCGCTATCCAGCATGCATCTATGGTAGTAAGTTCATGACAAATAGAGTAACGCCTGAAGCAAGATGACATGATATAGATAAAGTAAACTCAATCAATATGAATAAACCACATCTTTTACCCTTAAAGACAACAATACAAATATGTGTCTTGTCCCCTACTTTTTCACTAGGATATAGATCACCGCAAGATTGAACCCATTACAAAGCACCTCCCCCACTTAAGATATATCAATCTAGTTGGCCAAACCAAACGGATAGATCGGAGATAAATACAAAGCTATAAAAATCATGTATAAAAGAGTTCAGAGAAGACACAATTACTTTCAATGAATAATCTGATCATAAACCCACAATTCATCGGATCCCAACAAACACACCGCAAAAGAAGATTACTGATACGTCTCCAATGTATCTATAATTTTTGATTGTTTCATGTTGTTATATTATCAATCTTGGATGTTTTATAATCATTTATAGTCATTTTATATCATTTTTTTGTACTAACCTATTGACATGGTGCCAAGTGCCAGTTGTTGTTTTCTGCATGTTTTTTACATCGCAGGAAATCAATATCAGACGAAGTCCAAATGCAACGAAACTTCACGGAGATTTTTTTGGACCAGAAGGAACGTAATGGGCCCTGGCTGCACCTAGGGGGTGCCCCTAGGGGGGCACAACCCACCAGGGCGCGCCAGGCGCGCCCTGGTGGGTTGTGCCCACCTCGGGTGCCCCCCGGACCGCCTCTTTTCTCTATAAATACCCCAATATTTCCAGTGTTGGGGATCATAGCAGAATTTTAAAATTTTCTACGCATCACCAAGATCCATCTATGGAGTTTACTAGCAACGAGGGGAAAGGAGTGCATCTACATACCCTTGTAGATTGCGAGCGGAAGCGTTCAAGTGAACGGGGTTGATGGAGTCGACTCGTCGTGATCCAAATCACCGATGACCGAGCGCTGAACGGACGGCACCTCCGCGTTCAACACACGTACGGAGCAGCGACGTCTCCTCCTTCTTGATCCAGCAAGACTACTGGAATCAGCTAATTTGCCATCTGCCAGCTCTTTGCCGTCTGCTAGCAGATGACAAAGAAGGTCTTTGCCATCAGCTAGATAAAAGCGGACGGCAAACAACAGGCAGACGGCAAAACAAGCCTTTGCCATCAGTCACTTCTTTGCCGTCAGCTGGCGGACGGCAAAGAGAGAGGTGGCCCCCCACTAACGAGCCGTTTACGAAAAAAAACGCCCCCTCTTTGCCGTCTGTTAGCAGACGGCAAAGAGACAAAACGGCGGACGGCAAAGAACAGCCGTACTACCGCTTGCGGGTACAAAGAAAACGTTGCCCCCACCTCCTCTCTCTGTCTCCCCTCTCTCCGCCCGGCCCCCACCTCCTCTCTCTCCCGCTCGTCTCTCCCTCTCCCTCGCGCGAGCACCTACGGCGGCCGATTTTGGCGAGCTCCGACGGGATTCGACGGCGCCCAGCACACCCCCTCGCCCCGATCCTCCATCCCCTCCGACCAGATCTGACTCGCGCGTCCTCCTGCGACCACGCGTGACCCTCCCATGCGGCTAGGGTTTCGGCCACCACATCGCCGGCGTGGCTCCGGTGTTGCTCCGGTGACTCAGGTGAGTCTCTTCACTCCTCCTCGTCACATCCATCCCTCTCTTTCTCACCGCATCACGTCGCGTCTCCTCTCCCTCATAGATCCATCACGCCGGGAAGCCATGGACGGGAAGGACGCCATGGACGGGAAGGACGCCGTGGAGGACGCAGCTCCACCATTGCCCCAACGCCATCCAGGTCTGCCCCTTCTCCTCTCCCCCCTCTTGGATTTCTTCTTTTCCTGCCTTGCACCCGTCCACTCAAGATCTAAACCAAACAAAAAAAATTATCAATCTTGTTTTTGCTGCATATGCAATAATGGTTGAGGAGGACTCAGTTGTTCACTTCTATAATTGTGCCATAAATCGATTTACTCTGCTTGAGGGCTGCCGTGGTTAGCTCGATTTGATAGGGTCCTTACTACATATGCTGCAGGGATTTAACTTGACTTGTTAATAATGAGTGTCAATCAATCAAACACAAGGAAACTATAAATGCTTACTATTTCGTATAGTGATTGTTGTGTTGTGTATAGGTAAAACTTGTGCTGTCCTTGTCTACTTCGGAGGCATCATCATGTGTTGTCAATTTAGTTTCTGCCATGGTTTTGGTTTGGTCCTGCTTATGCCAAATCGATCATTCATTGCTTCTGAACATTCTACCTTTAATCTTTGCTTCTGTAAAACCGGCCTTTCTTCTATTGAATGGAGTGTTTGCTTGCTGTGTGGGAAAAGTAGCTCATTCATCGCTGATTTGGCATGTGCAACCAAAGTGGACGGACCACATTTAGGTCCGGTCGCCGTGAGGATCCTCCGGCGGTGCTGGATGTGTCGTGGCGCGGTGGTGCCCCTGGGTGGCGCCTCCGTGCTGCGGTGCCCCTGGTTGGCGCCTTCGTGCCTGTGCTCTCACTGGTGCCGCCGTTGTGGTGCTCTCTGGCAAGCTCCGGCTTGTTGTGGTGGTGTTGGTTGTGATGCTGGTCACACCATAGTGATGGTGTGGCTGCATCCTACTTCGGCTACAACTCCTTTTGGTGAGCTTCTCCTTGCTCCCCTCCTGATCTCTCTAATGCATAGCTCTAGCTCTTGATCTTGTTGGATGTGAGGCTCTATTAGCTGTGGTTAGCTGCTGTAGATGAGCATCAACTTGTATTGGAGCTCTCTATGATGGATTCTTGCTGTGTCAGGGTTTTGGTCAGTGACCATCTATGTGTATTTGTGAAGTATATATACTCCTGTACTGCTCTGTTATGTTTAGTTGATCCTGGAGTTGTTACTTTGGTCAGTTACTTTACTCATGAACGGATACTCACTTGTTCTTAGTTATTTTACTTCTAATACTGATATGAACAGATACCACTTGGTTTGGCTATTCCTATTTGTCTCTTTCTAATAGCCTATGAACAGATGCTATACTTGGTTTTGGCTGTTACTTTCCTAGTTTTCTATTGATAAGACAGATACTACATCTGATTTGGGCAGTGATGCTGGTCTGAGCCCCCCTCTCTTAGGCTTAATTTACATGTGACTATCCCTGTGCTGTGATGAACTAGCCCTGGCACTTCCAGGCTGTTTGAGCACATAATCCCTCAAGTATACCTTGAGGTCTTCTGTAGTTCTCCTTAATAGTTATCTCTTCTAAGATTATCTTGATCTCAAGTACTGGCTCCTACAGCATTGCATTTCACCAAGTGAAATGCTACATTTCTACTCCTAACCCATTCTCTCTTTCTTAGTGTTTTTGTTATGCAGGTTGGAAGAAAAGAAGAAGATCCGGAGAAGATCTTAGTAATAAGATATTTTTTTAGGAAAATAGATATCTAGTTTTAGATCATTCCTTGTAATATTTGTTGGATATGTGTTCATGGATATGTGTTGGATATATATGTGTTCATGACTATATATTGGTAACATGTGTTGGATATATATGTGTTCATGAGTATTGGTAATATGTGTTGGATATGCTATATTGGTCATATATATATCTGTGTTTGATTTTATGTGAAAATGAATTGATATAAGAAGAAACAGAATTAGTGCCTATTTGGTCTCTTTGCCATCTGCCAACAGATGGCAAAGAGCCTGCAGCCTTTGCCGTCTGCCAGCAGATGGCAAAGAGCTGTGCCCTTTGCCGTCTGCCAGCACATGGCAAAGATTAGCCACTTAACGGACTGACAGCGCAATTATTGCGGTCTGCTCTCTTTGCCGTCCGCTGCAGACTGCAAAGGCCCTTTGCCGTCAGCCGCCCGGAAGCAGACGGCAAAGTAGCTCTTTGCCGGACCTTACTTTGCCGGAGCCTTTTGCCGTCCGCGGCTGACGGCAAAGGCCTATGCCGTCCGCCGTTCATGCCTTTGCCGTCCGCCATGGCTGACGGCAAAATAGCTGATTCCTGTAGTGAAGGGGGAAGGACAGGTTGATGGAGATCCAGCAGCACGACGGCGTGGTGGTGGAAGTAGTGGGGATCCCGGCAGGGCTTCGCCAAGCGCAAGCGGGAGGGAGAGGTGTCATGGGAGGGAGAGGGAGGCGCCAGTGGCTAGGGTACTGCTGCCCTCCCTTCCCCCCACTATATATAGGGGTCCTGGGGGGGCGCCGGCCCCCTGGAGATCCCATCTGAGGGGGGGGGGGCAGCGGCCAAGGGGGGTGGCTTGCCCCCCAAGCCAAGTGGGGCGCCCCCCACCCCTAGGGTTTCCAACCCTAGGCGCAGGGGGTGGCCCAAGGGGGGCGCCCCAGCCCACTAGGGGCTGGTTCCCCTCCCACTTCAGCCCATGGGGCCCTCCGGGACAGGTGGCCCCACCCGGTGGACCCCCGGGACCCTTCCGGTGGTCCCGGTACAATACCGATAACCCCCGAAACTTTCCCGGTGGCCGAAACTGGACTTCCTATACATAATTCTTCACCTCCGGACCATTCCGGAACTCCTCGTGACGTCCGGGATCTCATCCGGGACTCCGAACAACTTTCGGGTTTCTGCATACTAATATCTCTACAACCCTAGCGTCACCGAACCTTAAGTGTGTAGACCCTACGGGTTCGGGAGACATGCAGACATGACCGAGACGGCTCTCCGGTCAATAACCAACAGCGGGATCTGGATACCCATGTTGGCTCCGACACGTTCCACGATGATCTCATCGGATGAACCACGATGTCAAGGATTCAATCAATCCCGTATACAATTCCCTTTGTCAGTCGGTACGTTACTTGCCCGAGATTCGATCGTCGGTATCCCAATACCTTGTTCAATCTCGTTACCGGCAAGTCACTTTACTCGTACCGTAATGCATGATCCCGTGGCTAACTCCTTAGTCACATTGAGCTCATTATGATGATGCATTACCGAGTGGGCCCAGAGATACCTCTCCGTCATACGGAGTGACAAATCCCAGTCTCGATCCGTGCCAACTCAACAGACACTTTCGGAGATACCCGTAGTGCACCTTTATAGTCACCCAGTTACGTTGTGACGTTTGGTACACCCAAAACACTCCTATGGTATCCGGGAGTTGCACGATCTCATGGTCTAAGGAAATGATACTTGACATTGGAAAAGCTCTAGCAAACGAACTACACGATCTTTGTGCTATGCTTAGGATTGGGTCTTGTCCATCACATCATTCTCCTAATGATGTGATCCCGTTATCAATGACATCCAATGTCCATAGTCAGGAAACCATGACTATCTGTTGATCAACGAGCTAGTCAACTAGAGGCTTACTAGGGACACGTTGTGGTCTATGTATTCACACATGTATTACGATTTCCGGATAACACAATTATAGCATGAACAATAGACAATTATCACGAACAAGGAAATATAATAATAACCATTTTATTATTGCCTCTAGGGCATATTTCCAACAGTCTCCCACTTGCACTAGAGTCAATAATCCAATTACATTGTGATGAATCGAACACCCATAGAGTTCTGGTGTTGATCATGTTTTGCTCTAGGGAGAGGTTTAGTCAACGGATCTGCTACATTCAGGTCCGTATGTACTTTACAAATATCTATGTCTCCATTTTGAACACTTTCACGAATGGAGTTGAAGCGACGCTTGATATGCCTGGTCTTCCTATGAAACCTGGGCTCCTTGGCAAGGGCAATAGCTCCAGTGTTGTCACAGAAGAGAGTCATCGGGCTCGACGCATTGGGAATCACCCCTAGGTCGGTAATGAACTCCTTTATCCAGACTGCATCCTGTGCTGCCTCTGAGGCCGCCATGTACTCCGCTTCACATGTAGATCCCGCCACGACGCTTTGCTTGCAACTGCACCAGCTTACTGCCCCTCCATTCAAAATATACACGTATCCGGTTTGTGACTTAGAGTCATCCAGATCTGTGTCGAAGCTAGCGTCGACATAACCCTTTACGACGAGCTCTTCGTCACCTCCGTAAACGAGAAACATATCCTTAGTCCTCTTTAGGTACTTCAGGATATTCTTGACCGTTGTCCAGTGTTCCATGCCAGGATTACTTTGGTACCTTCCTACCAAACTTACGGCAAGGTTTACATCAGGTCTGGTACACAGCATGGCATACATAATAGACCCTATGGCCGAGGCATAGAGGATGACACTCATCTTTTCTCTATCTTCCGCCGTGGTCGGGCATTGAGCCGTGCTCAATTGCACACCTTGCAATACAGGCAAGAACCCCTTCTTGGACTGATCCATATTGAACTTCTTCAATATCTTGTCAAGGTACGTACTCTGTGAAAGACCAATGAGGCGTCTTGATCTATCTCTATAGATCTTGATGCCTAATATATAAGCAGCTTCTCCAAGGTCCTTCATTGAAAAACACTTATTCAAGTAGGCCTTTATACTTTCCAAGAATTCTATATCATTTCCCATCAATAGTATGTCATCCACATATAATAAGAGAAATGCTACAGAGCTCCCACTCACTTTCTTGTAAACACAGGCTTCTCCATAAGTCTGTGTAAACCCAGACGCTTTGATCATCTCATCAAATCGAATGTTCCAACTCCGAGATGCTTGCACCAGCCCATAGATGGAGCGCTGGAGCTTGCATACCTTGTTAGCATTCTTAGGATCGACAAAACCTTCCGGCTGCATCATATACAATTCTTCCTTAAGAAAGCCGTTAAGGAATGCCGTTTTGACGTCCATTTGCCATATCTCATAATCATAGAATGCGGAAATTGCTAACTTGATTCGGACGGACTTCAGCTTCGCTACGGGTGAGAAAGTCTCATCGTAGTCAACCCCTTGAACTTGTCGATAACCCTTATCGACAAGTCGAGCCTTATAGATGGTCACATTACCATCCGCGTCTGTCTTCTTCTTAAACATCCATTTATTTTCTATGGCTCGCCGATCATCGGGCAAGTCAGTCAAAGTCCATACTTCGTTTTCATACATGGATCCTATCTCGGATTGCATGGCTTCAAGACATTTGTTGGAATCCGGGCCCGCCGTCGCTTCTTCATAGTTCGAAGGTTCACCGTTGTCTAACAGCATGATTTCCAGGACAGGGTTGCCGTACCACTCTGGTGCGGAACGTGTCCTTGTGGACCTACGAAGTTCAGCAGTAACTTGATCCGAAGCTTCATGATCATCATCATTAACTTCCTCCCCAGTTGGTGTAGGCACCATAGGAACATCTTCACGCGCTGCGCTACTCTCCGGTTCGGAAGGGGTGACTATGACCTCATCAAGTTCCACTTTCCTCCCACTCACTTCTTTCGAGAGAAATTCTTTCTCCAGAAAGGACCCGTTCTTGGCAACAAATATTTTGCCTTCGGATCTGAGGTAGATGATATACCCAATGGTTTCCTTAGGGTATCCTATGAAGACGCATTTTTCCGACTTGGGTTCGAGCTTTTCAGGTTGAAGTTTCTTGACATAAGCATCGCATCCCCAAACTTTTAGAAACGACAGCTTAGGTTTCTTCCCAAACCATAATTCATACGGTGTCGTCTCAACGGATTTTGACGGAGCCCTATTTAAAGTGAATGTGGTAGTCTCTAAAGCATAGCCCCGAAATGAGAGCGGTAGATCGGTAAGAGACATCATAGATCGCACCATATCCAATAGAGTGCGATTACGACGTTCGGACACACCATTTCGCTGAGGTGTTCCAGGCGGCGTGAGTTGTGAAACGATTCCACATTTCCTTAAGTGCGTACCAAATTCGTGGCTTAAATATTCTCCTCCATGATCTGATCGTAGGAACTTTATTTTTCTGTCACGTTGATTCTCAACCTCACTTTGAAATTCCTTGAACTTTTCAAAGGTTTCAGACTTGTGTTTCATTAGGTAGACATACCCATATCTACTTAAGTCATCAGTGAGAGTGAGAACATAACGATAGCCACCGCGAGCCTCAACACTCATTGGACCGCACACATCAGTATGTATGATTTCCAATAAGTTGGTTTCTCGCTCCATTGTTCCGGAGAACGGAGTCTTGGTCATCTTACCCATGAGGCATGGTTCACACGTGTCAAATGATTCGTAATCAAGAGACTCCAAAAGTCCATCTGCATGGAGCTTCTTTATGCGTTTGACACCAATGTGACCAAGGCGGCAGTGCCACAAGTGTGTGGGACTATCGTTATCAACTTTACATCTTTTGGTATTCACACTATGAATATGTGTCACATCACGTTCGAGATTCATTAAGAATAAACCATTGACCAGCGGGGCATGACCATAAAACATATCTCTCATATAAATAGAACAACCATTATTCTCGGATTCAAATGAGAAGCCATCTCGAATTAAACGAGATCCTGATACAATGTTCATGCTCAAAGCTGGCACTAAATAACAATTATTGAGGTTTAAAACTAATCCCGTAGGTAAATGTCGAGGCAGCGTGCCGACGGCGATCACATCGACCTTGGAACCATTCCCGACGCGCATCGTCACCTCGTCCTTCTCCAGTCTCCGCTTATTCCGCAGCTCCTGTTTTGAGTTACAAATATGAGCAACCGCACCGGTATCAAATACCCAGGAGCTACTACGAGTACTGGTAAGGTACACATCAATTACATGTATATCGCACATACCTTTGGTGTTGCCTGCCTTCTTGTCCGCTAAGTATTTGGGGCAGTTCCGCTTCCAGTGACCACTTCCCTTGCAATAAAAGCACTCAGTCTCAGGCTTGGGTCCATTCTTTGACTTCTTCCCGGCAACTGGCTTACCGGGCGCGGCAACTCCCTTGCCGTCCTTCTTGAAGTTCTTCTTACCCTTGCCTTTCTTGAACTTAGTGGTTTTATTCACCATCAACACTTGATGTTCCTTTTTGATCTCCACCTCCGCTGATTTCAGCATTGAATATACCTCAGGAATGGTCTTTTCCATCCCCTGCATATTGAAGTTCATCACAAAGCTCTTGTAGCTTGGTGGAAGCGACTGAAGGATTCTATCAATGACCGCGTCATCTGGGAGATTAACTCCTAGCTGAGGCAAGCGGTTGTGTAACCCAGACATTTTGAGTATGTGCTCACTGACAGAACTATTTTCCTCCATTTTACAACTGAAGAACTTGTGGGAGACTTCATATCTCTCGACTCGGGCATGAGCTTGGAAAACCATTTTCAGCTCTTCGAACATCTCATATGCTCCGTGTTTCTCAAAACGCTTTTGGAGCCCCGGTTCTAAGCTGTAAAGCATGCCGCACTGAACGAGGGAGTAATCATCAGCACGTGATTGTCAAGCGTTCATAACATCTTGGTTCTCTGGGATGGGTGCTTCACCTAGCGGTGCTTCTAGGACATAATCTTTCTTGGCAGCTATGAGGATGATCCTCAGGTTTCAGACCCAGTCCGTATAGTTGCTGCCATCATCTTTCAGCTTGGTTTTCTCTAGGAACGCGTTGAAGTTGAGGGCAACGTGGGCCATTTGATCTACAAGACATATTGTAAAGATTTTAGACTAAGTTCATGATAATTAAGTTCATCTAATCAAATTATTCAATGAAGTCCCACTCAGATAGACATCCCTCTAGTCATCTAAGTGAAACATGATCCGAGTTAACTAGGCCGTGTCCGATCATCACGTGAGACGGACTAGTCAAGATCGGTGAACATCTTCATGTTGATCGTATCTTCTATACAACTCATGCTCGACCTTTCGGTCTTCCGTGTTCCGAGGCCATGTCTGTACATGCTAGGCTCGTCAAGTCAACCTAAGTGTATTGCGTGTGTTCCGAGGCCATGTCTGTACATGCTAGGCTCGTCAACACCCGTTGTATGCGAACGTTAGAATCTATCACACCCGATCATCATGTGGTGCTTCGAAACAACGAACCTTCGCAACGGTGCACAGTTAGGGGGAACACTTTCTTGAAATTATTATAAGGGATCATCTTACTTACTATCGTCGTTCTAAGCAAATAAGATGTAAAACATGATAAACATCACATGTAATCAAATAGTGACATGATATGGCCAATATCATTTTGCTCCTTTGATCTCCATCTTCGGGGCGCCATGATCATCTTCGTCACCGGCATGACACCATGATCTCCATCATCGTGTCTTCATGAAGTTGTCACGCCAACGATTACTTCTACTTCTATGGCTAACGTGTTTAGCAATAAAGTAAAGTAATTTACATGGCGTTATTCAATGACACGCAGGTCATACAAAAAATAAAGACAACTCCTATGGCTCCTGCCGGTTGTCATACTCATCGACATGCAAGTCGTGATTCCTATTACAAGAACATGATCAATCTCATACATCACATATATCTCATTCATCACATCCTTTTGGCCATATCACATCACAAGGAATATGCTGCAAAAACAAGTTAGACGTCCTCTAATTGTTGTTGCAAGTTTTTACGTGGCTTCTATAGGTTTCTAGCAAGAACGTTTCTTACCTACGTAAAACCACAACGTGATATGCCAATTTCTATTTACCCTTCGTAAGGACCCTTTTCATCGAATCCGTTCCGACTAAAGTGGGAGAGACAGACACCCGCTAGCCACCTTATGCAACTAGTGCATGTCAGTCGGTGGAACCTGTCTCACGTAAGCGTACGTGTAAGGTCGGTCCGGGCCGCTTCATCCCACAATACCGCCAAAACAAGATAAGACTAGTAGTGGCAAGAAAAATTGACAACATCTACGCCCACAACTGCTTTGTGTTCTACTCGTGCATAGTAACTACGCATAGGACTGGCTCATGATGCCACTGTTGGGGATCGTAGCAGAATTTTAAAATTTTCTACGCATCACCAAGATCCATCTATGGAGTTTACTAGCAACGAGGGGAAAGGAGTGCATCTACATACCCTTGTAGATCGTGAGCGGAAGCGTTCAAGTGAACGGGGTTGATGGAGTCGTACTCGTCGTGATCCAAATCACCGATGACCGAGCGCCGAACGGACGGCACCTCCGCGTTCAACACACGTACGGAGCAGCGATGTCTCCTCCTTCTAGATCCAGCAAGGGGGAAGGAGAGGTTGATGGAGATCCAGCAGCACGACGGCGTGGTGGTGGAAGTAGCGGGGATCCCGGCAGGGCGTCGCCAAGCGCAAGCGGGAGGGAGAGGTGTCACGGGAGGGAGAGGGAGGCGCCATGGGCTAGGGTACTGCTGCCCTCCCTTCCCCCACTATATATAGGGGTCCTGGGGGGGCGCCGGCCCCCTGGAGATCCCATCTGAGGGGGGGGTGGCGGCCAAGGGGGGTGGCTTGCCCCCCAAGCCAAGTGGGGCGCCCCCCACCCCTAGGGTTTCCAACCCTAGGCGCAGGGGGAGGCCCAAGGGGGGCGCCCCAGCCCACTAGGGGCTGGTTCCCCTCCCACTTCAGCCCATGGGGCCCTCCGGGACAGGTGGCCCCACCCGGTGGACCCCCGGGACCCTTCCGGTGGTCCCGGTACAATACCGATAACCCCCGAAACTTTCCCGGTGGCCGAAACTGGACTTCCTATATATAATTCTTCACCTCCGGACCATTCCGGAACTCCTCGTGACGTCCGGGATCTCATCCGGGACTCCGAACAACTTTCGGGTTTCCGCATACTAATATCTCTACAACCCTAGCGTCACCGAACCTTAAGTGTGTAGACCCTACGGGTTCGGGAGACATGCAGACATGACCGAGACGGCTCTCTGGTCAATAACCAACAGCGGGATCTGGATACCCATGTTGGCTCCCACACGTTCCACGATGATCTCATCGGATGAACCACGATGTCGAGGATTCAATCAATCCCGTATACAATTCCCTTTGTCAGTCGGTACGTTACTTGCCCGAGATTCGATCGTCGGTATCCCAATACCTTGTTCAATCTCGTTACCGGCAAGTCACTTTACTCGTACCGTAATGCATGATCCCGTGGCTAACTCCTTAGTCACATTGAGCTCATTATGATGATGCATTACCGAGTGGGCCCAGAGATACCTCTCCGTCATACGGAGTGACAAATCCCAGTCTCGATCCGTGCCAACTCAACAGACACTTTCGGAGATAACCGTAGTGCACCTTTATAGTCACCCAGTTACGTTGTGACATTTGGTACACCCAAAACACTCCTACGGTATCCGGGAGTTGCACGACCTCATGGTCTAAGGAAATGATACTTGACATTGGAAAAGCTCTAGCAAACGAACTACACGATCTTTGTGCTATGCTTAGGATTGGGTCTTGTCCATCACATCATTCTCCTAATGATGTGATCCCGTTATCAATGACATCCAATGTCCATAGTCAGGAAACCATGACTATATGTTGATCAACGAGCTAGTCAACTAGAGGCTTACTAGGGACACGTTGTGGTCTATGTATTCACACATGTATTACGATTTCCGGATAACACAATTATAACATGAACAATAGACAATTATCACGAACAAGGAAATATAATAATAACCATTTTATTATTGCCTCTAGGGCATATTTCCAACATCCAGGACCCTAGGGGAGTCGAAAAAATATTCATCCAGCCGCCGCAGAGTCCAGAACCACCAGATCCAATCTAGACACCATCTCGGATGGGGCTCACCACCTCCATTGGTGCCTCTCCGATGATGCGTGTACCTTTGTAGACCTTCGGGTCCGTAGTTAGTAGCTAGATGGCTTCCTCTCTCTCGCTAAATTCTCAATACTATGGTCTCTTGGAGATCCATATGATGTAACTCTTTTTCGGTGTGTTTGTTGGGATGGATGAACTTTGAGTTTATGATCAGATCTATCTTTTTATATCCATGAAAGTATTTGAGTATCTTTGATCTCTTTTATGCATGATCTCTTATAGCCTCGTATTTCTTCTCCGATATTTGGGTTTTGTTTGGCCAACTTGATCTATTTATCTTGCAATGGGAAGAGGTGCTTTGTAGTGGGTTCGATCTTACGGTGCTTGATCCCAGTGACAGAAAGGGAAACGACATGTATGTATCGTAGCTACTAAGGATAAAATGAATGGGTCTATCTCTACATAGATAGATCTTGTCTACATCATGTCATCGTTCTTATTGCATTACTCAGTTTTTCATGAACTTAATACACTAGATGCATGCTGGATAGCGGTCGATGTGTGGAGTAATAGTAGTAGATGCAGGCAGGAGTTGGTCTACTAATCTTGGACGTGATGCCTATATAATGATCATTGCCTGGATATCGTCATGAGTATTTGAAGTTCTATCAATTGCCCAACAGTAATTTTTTCACCCACCGTTTGCTATTTTTCTCGAGAGAATCCACTAGTGAAATCTACGGCCCCCGGGTCTCTTTCTCATATATTTTCCTTTGCAATCTACTTTTCCTTTGCATTTATTTTCATATCTATTAACCAAAAATACAAAAAATACCTTGCTGCATTTTATTTCTATTTATTTTATTTGGCGTTCGATCTATCAATCTACTACAAATTTATCTCACGTCCTTTGCCTATCTTGAGGCGCCGTACCCCTGAAGGGATTGACAACCCCTTTAACATGTCGGGTTGTGAGGATTTGTTATCTGTGTGCAGGGGTTGTTTACATTGTGTTGCTTGGTTCTCCTACTGGTTTGATAACCTTGGTTTCATATCTAAGGGAAATACCTACCGCCACTTTGCTGCATCATCCCTTCCTCTTTGGGGAAATACCGACGTAGCTTTAAGCGACATCAATTACATCTTATAGAACTCCAAGAAGATCGAGGAGAACATGGTATTAAAGATCAAAGAGAGATAAGAAGCCATCCATGATCGATTCCCCCTCTGGCAGATTACCGGAAAAGGACTCCAGATGGGATCGTGGAAGAACAAAGACTTGCGGTGGTAGAAAAGTTTCTTCAGGTGGCTCTCTGTTGGTTTGGGAATATTTGGGAATTTATAGAAGTGGAATTAGGTCAAACAGAGTTACGAGGGGCCACAAGCTTAGGGGCGCCCCTAGGGCTTGTGGCTCTCTTGTATTCCTTCTGGTCTCCTCTCGAAGCTTCTAAGGTCCCCTCTGGTCCAGAAAAAATTAATCTAAAGAAATTTTTTCCATTTGGACTTTGTTTGATATTGATTTTCTGAAAAAAGCCAAAAATAAGCAGAAAACAGCAACTGGCACTGGGCATTGAGTTAATAGGTTAGTCCCAAAAATGATATAAAATAGCATATAATTGCATATAAAGCATCAAAAATTGATAATATAATAGTAAGAAACAATAAAAAATTATATATACGTTGGAGACATATTAAAGCAAAGGAGGTAAACATCAAGGCGATCATACAAGCCTTACCCACTTTCGCGATGGGGGTGTTTAAATTTTCTGTGGGCTTCTGTGACAAGTACGAACGGCTGACCAGGGAGTTTTGGTGGAGGGAGGATGAAGAGAAGAGGAAGGTGCACTGGATGGCTTGGGACCAAATGGTCAAACCAAAGAGAGCAGAGGGAATTGGATTTCGGGACATGCAAATTTTTAACCAGCCTCTATTAGCAAGACAAGGCTGGCGCCTTCTCCAGAACCCCAATAGTCTCTGTGCAAGGGTTATTAAATCAAAATATTATCCAAGAGGTGAACTCCTAAATACCGTGTTTGCATCGGACATATCTCAAGCGTGGAGGGGCATTAAACATGGGCTGGAGCTGCTGAAAAAGGGCCTTATTTGGAGAATAGGCAATGGAGAGAGTATTAATATTCAAAGATACCAATGGGTACTGATAAAGAGTGGACTAAAGATAACAGAATTCAAGAGGTGCTCGAGGTTGAGATGGGTGAATCAGTTGATGAAACCAGGGAGGAAAGAATTGGATGTGGACCTTGTGCATCAATTGTTCCATGAGTATGACGTGGAGGAGATACGCAAAATAAAAATCCCGACAAGCAACATGAAGGACTGCGTAGCATGTCATGGAGAAAAGTCAGGCGTCTTCTCTATATGTAGTGCGTACAAGAGGGGTGCAAATCTTAAATTCCACGGCGACCTAATTGTATCCAACTCTGGAAATGATGCGGGCAATAGGAGCATATGGGACCTCATATGGAATGCAAAGGTCCCAGAAAAGGTTAGGATCATTGCGTGGCGAGTTGCGACAAAAACACTCCCTACTAAAGAAAATAAATGGAAGAGAACATTGGAGGTGGATAACATATGCAGCATATGCGGTAGAGAGGCAGACATCCCAAGGCAGACCCTCCCTCCCTCCCGTGTCGCCCCCGCGCGGCGGCCGGGAGAACACCCTAGCCCGACGCCGCTAGAGACCCCCAGCTCTCCTCCCCCTCTCCCTCGCCGCTGCCAAAGGGCTCACTCGGGCACAACCCGCCCGGTACCGGCGGCGGCGGGGCAACCTCGATCCCTCCCAGGAGGGGGCCGATCGATGCGGGGCTGCTAGTTCTGGCTTGGGCGCGGCGCTGGCGACATATGCGATGTGTCTTGGCGATGAGCAACTGCGGTGGCGGGCATCGTTGGGCATCAGGCGGCACGACGGCAGGGGATGCGCGTGCCGGTGGTGCTAGTGGTGGCTGGGCTTCGGCCAGACCCGTCGGGTGCCTACCGTTGCGGCGCGGGCCAAGGGCGGCGTCGATCTGTCCTCCCGGATGGTAGTGGTGGTGCACGCGGGTCAGGGTGGTGCGGTCGGCTGCTGCGGGGACTTGCTCAGATCCACCTAGATCGACGATGGTGCGGGGCCGATCTGGTGGTCGCATGCTTGGCGGCTCCAACATGTGGAACTCGGAGCGGGTTGGGCAGTGGCCTGGTGCGGCTGCTGCTCCGGTCATGGGTGACTCCACGGCAGCTTGGCAGGTCGGTTGCGGCGGCAGCTGATTCCAGTGTCGGCTCGTCCGTAGGCTGTCTGTGTCAGCCTTTGACCCCACTCCTCATCGTTTGGGTGCTACTTTGGTCGAAGGGTTGATGCTACCTCTTGAGCATGCGTTGGTTTTCCCTTGAAGAGGAAAGGGTGATGCAGCAAAGTAGTGTAAGTATTCCCCTCAGTTTTGAGAACCAAGGTATCAATCCAGTAGGAGACAACGCACAAGTCACCTAGTACCTGCACAAACAATCAAGAACATTGCAACCAACGCGATAAAGGGGTTGTCAATCCCTTCACGGTCACTCGCAAAAGTGAGATGTAATAGAGATAGTAAAGTAAATATTTTTGGTATTTTTGTTGTATAGATTGGAAAGTAAAGATTGCAAAATAGTAAATGAGATGCGTGTAAATAAAAGAGATGTAATATAATAGGAAAGAGACCCGGGGGCCATAGGTTTCACTAGTGACTTCTCTCAAGATAGCATGCATTACGGTGGGTGAACAAATTACTACCGAGCAATTGATAGAAAAGCGCATAGTTATGAAGATATCTAAGGCAATGATCATGAATATAGGCATCACGTCCGTGTCAAGTAGGCCGAAACGATTCTGCACCTACTACTATTACTCCACACATCGACCGCTATCTAGCATGCATCTAGAGTATTAAGTTCATAAGAACGGAGTAACGCATTAAGCAAGATGACATGGTGTAGAGGGATAAACTCAAGCAATATGATATAAACCCCATCTTTTTATCATCGATGGCAATAATACAATCCATGCCTTGCTGCCCCTAGTGTCACTGGGAAAGGACACCGCAAGATTGAACCCAAAGCTAAGCACTTCTCCCATTGCAAGAAATATCAATATAGTAGGCCAAAATAAACCGATAATTCGAAGAGACTTGCAAAGATTTCAAATCACGCATATAAGAATTCAGAGAAGAACCAAATAATATTCATAGATAATCTTGTTCATAAATCCAAAATTCATCGGATCTTGGCAAACACACCGCAAAAGAGTATTACATCGAATAGATCTTCAAGAACAACCACTAGTAGGAAAAGGGGCTTTTACCCCGGTTCATAAGGGCCTTTAGTCCCGGTTCTGGAACCGGGACTAAAGGGTTGTTACTAATGCCCTAGCCCTTTAGTCCCGGTTCTTACACGAACCGGGACTAAAGGTCGTCCACGTGGCCGGTGCGGGGAGCCCAGGCAGGAGGGCCTTTGGACCTGGTTGGTGCCACCAACCGGGACCAATAGGCAGGGCCTTTTGTCCCGGTTGGTGTCACCAACCAGGACCAATAGGCATCCACGCGTCAGCACCTGGCAGGAGCTGAGGTTTTTGATTTTTTTGAAAGGGGGTGGTATAGGGGTTTTGGGGGGTTAATTTAGGTGTTTCATATATTGTGTTAGCTAGCTAATTAATAGAGAGAAGTGTCCTCTCTTATCTCCGTGCTTGGTCGACGCTACGTACTATATACGTATGGAGAGGAGTAGACACGCTAGCTAGTAATCAAATGAAGGAAACAGAAGATCGTCATGAACATATGCATACAGAGAGAAGTGATATCGACCACCTCTCCTTCTCCGAGATATTGGTCGAACAACAAGTTCTCGTATATCTATCCGACACTACCGGCTACATATATACAATAATTATCTCTTACAATACAATCTCCTAATTATATTGTAGGAACACAGGGTCCACATAGTATTCTCCGTTTTCAGCGATCACGTGGTCAAGGAAGAATGCCGCCAATTCCTCTTGAATTCCTCGCATACGATCTTCTGCTAGGAGTTCATCCCGCTTCCGAAACATCTAATTTGAAGAAGGGGGTCAATACATATATATATGAATAAATGAAACTCAACACAAATGATGGTAATAAAATAAAATTGTGAATATTATTGCTTACGCACTTCATATTGTTCTTCAGTGTAGCCCCGCTCACAGGTATGGTAGCGGATGGACTCGCAAACGTAGTATCCACAGTAATTATTCCCGGGTTCCTGCCACAACCACTTTACAAGAAATAGAGATCAATCAAACTGATAAGCAAGCATGCTAAATGGTATTGATGAAACTACCGCTTGAATCACTAGGAGATGCGCGGAACATGCTACTATAGTACTTACTTTCGGGTGATTAAATTGCAGCTTCTTCGGCAGTCCCGGAGCTTTTGAGGTGAATTTTCTCCAAACCCTGCCAGACAAAGAAAACAATTACTTGATATCAGGAAATGAACAAAGTTGCTGATATGGTGGATAATGATCGATTTAACTTACTTCTGGAGCATTTGAGTCATGTTCGCATAGTTCTGGGGATCTTTTCATCTCAAGTCTAAGACGGTTACTACTCCCGGCTCAAGCTTAATCTCTAGGAGAATATAGTGGAAGCTGCGCATGCATGCATAAGTCATCAATTACATTACCATAACCTGGACTAATAAGGGAAATCGAATATGCACAAGACAGTAACACTCACTTGAAGTTGTAAGGAAAGAGTATTATATCTTTGTTTTGATTTAATACCAACGATTGTAGCAAGTTGGCCTCGGCTTCTTTGGGATGTTTTTCAACCGTATATGCATCTATGAGATTTGTGTTAATGAACCCAAAATCACCGATTTGTCTTTTCTTCAATTCGGCGATCTTCAATGTGCATAATATAGTGAGGATAAGTATAAATACATGCAATGAAAGAGCTGACCTATATAGAGAGACTTAATGACAGAAGTAGTACTACTTATAGACAGTAGCAAGTGATCGTTGTTTTATCGAGGGCCTTTTGATTGTAAAACTGGAAGAAATCCTCAAATGGAACATTCAGCAGTTCAATTCCAACGAGGTCATGCTCCGGTTTAACTCTCAGCGTCAAAGTACTCATCCCATCAGACTCTCTGCAGGTTTTCATGTACCAATCATGTAGTCTTCGCATCATCGTGCTTAGAGATCTGACATCTTTGATGAGAGGCTTCCCGTAATGGTATTTGTGTTCGTCCACCTCCATGATTTCATAATGTACATCGTTGGGCAGGTAATCTCCAAGATTGCTATAACCGGGCACCATACTCGGATCATTAGCGACGATGTCTTTTGACACCTTGAGCGGGGGGCACGATTGGTTCGCTTGTTCGCCGAGCTGGGCAATTTTTTTCCAAGCTCGTCGTTCTTTCATCCTTTTATCACTGACAGTACTTCCCGACCGCTCCGCTTCGGCATATGTCTTTGCAAGAACGCGCTCATAGTTGCCTATCGGCGGAGACTTTGGTGGTTTTGTCAGGGCAGCCAGAGTGCGCTTTGCTTTCACCGGATCTACCTTCTCCTCCAGAGGTGGATGTTTCTTTGCTTTCACCCCTTCAAAGAAGTTCTTCACTTCGGCTCGCACGATCTTCGCGTTCTCCTCCTCGGTCCTCTCATATGGTAACTTCTCTGGAGTCTTCAGAGAAGGACCGAATCTGTATTGCCTCCCGCCTCTGGCAGCTGTACTGCTAGATGCCGGCAGAGCAGACGGAGCGGCTGCGGCTGTCTTCTTTCCTTGCTTACGAGGCGGAGGAGAAGGACTACGACGCGCCGGAGCAGCCGCAGCGGCGGCGGGTCTCTTCCACCCTTGCTGATGAGGCGGAGAAGGAGGAGGCTGGCTGCTCTGGCGCGCCGGCGCTGGTGGAGAAGGAGGCGGAGTGCCGCCACGCGCCGGAGAAGGAGGCTGAGTGTCCTGGTCACTCGCCGGAGGAGGAGGCGGAGGAGGAGGCGGAGTGCCCTTACTCGCCGGAGCCGTCCAGTTCGGAAGCTTGATGAGCTCCTTCCGCCATAGGCATGGAGTCTTCAGAGCTAAACCCAGCCGAGTCTCCCCTTCACCGGTAGGGTGGTCAAGCTGGAGGTCCTCAAATCCCTCCGTTATTTCATCCACCATCACCCTAGCATATCCTTCTGGAATCGGCCGGTAGTGGTAGGTTGCGCCGCGTTCAGTAGGTAAAACAGAGCCAACAGCCGCCTTGACTTTCAAGTTCTGCCATTCCGCCATAAGGTGGCAATGTTGAGACTCCGTGATAGCATCCACGGGGTAGCTAGCAGGAGCCGCATGCTCCAGCTGAGGCAGCTCGGTGGAAGCCACGCTGCTTCTCCGCTGAGATGGCGGTGTAGCTTCGGGGGCAGTTTTGGCATCTCGGTTGCCGTCTCGTTCCTCTAGCGCTTGAACCCTTTCGTGCAGCTTCTGAATTTGGATCTGCTCCACTTTTGTCCTCCTCTCCTGGGTTTTGTAACTGCCCGCGTCCGGAAAACCAGCCTTCCACGGAACAGAGCCTGGCGTGCCTCGTGTCCGTCCAGGGTGCTCAGGATTCCCGAGGGCCATTGTGAGCTCGTCGTTCTCTCTGTCTGGAACGAACGTCCCTTGCTGCGCTGCATTGATATAGTGCTTAAGCTTCTTGACGGGTATTGCAAGTTGCTCGTCCGTCCAACGACACCTCCCTGATACAGGGTCCAAGGTTCCGCCAGCCCCGAAGAACCAAGTCCGGCAACGGTCTGGCCAGTTCATTGTCTCTGGTTCAATCCCTTTATCAAGCAGATCCCTCTCAGACTTGGCCCACTTAGGCCGGGCTTTGAGGTAGCCACCTGACCCCGTGCGATGGTGAAGCTTCTTCTTCGCAGCATTCTTCTTGTTTGTCGCTGACATCTTCTTACTCTTTTCCGATGTCTAGTGGGCCACAAATGCGGGCCAGTGATCTCTGATCTTCTCATACCGGCCGATGAATTTTGGTGTCTCTTCTTTGTCGACAAACATTTTCAGCTCATTCTTCCACCTCCTAAATAGGTCTGCCATCTTCTTAAGAGCATGAGACTTGATTAATTGCTCT
The DNA here is from genome assembly GCF_002575655.3 of Aegilops tauschii subsp. strangulata. Classification (NCBI taxonomy): domain Eukaryota; kingdom Viridiplantae; phylum Streptophyta; class Magnoliopsida; order Poales; family Poaceae; genus Aegilops; species Aegilops tauschii. The sequence goes on along the minus strand of NC_053041.3, from coordinate 645,347,388 downwards.
ATCACTGGCTTCTCCGGATCCTCCTCTGGCGGTAGGGTGAAATTTGCCTTCAGCTCAGTCCAAAGGTCATCTTTCTGCATATCATTGACATAAGACACCTCAGGGTCTTCCTTCTTAGGCTTATACCATTGGTGGATGCTGATCGGGATCTTGTCCCTAACTAGAACCCCGCACTGAGCAGCAAAAGCATCCTTTGTCCGGAGGGGTTCAATCGGTTGGCCGTCGCGCGCGATTGCTGTGATCTCAAACCTTTCATCCGAGCGCAACTTTCTCTTCGGGCCTCGTCTCTTTACCGTAGTTGTGCTCGATCCGGAGGGCTATAAAAAAGAAGAAAGACGAGTGTTAATTAATATGTGTACATACCAAAACAATGAATACATCAATTAGCTAGTCAGCACAGGCTTAACTAATATATTTACCTGGCCGGACTCTGTTCGGTCACCGTAGCCGTCACCACGGGCTCCTTCTTGCACCAGCATTGGGTCACCGGAGCCATCATAATCATGTCTTTCCTCCTCCACTCTTCGATCACCGTAGCCTGCTTCTTCACCCTGTTCTTCCAGACCATCATTGTCGTTAAGATACGACAAGATATCACCTCCGGCTAAGATTATGTCCCCCAACACCTCTTCTGCTTGCTCATCTCGTCCGTGTTCCATTGTTTCTGCAAATATTACAACATGGCAATTATTACACAAACATGACAGCAGGTGGATATATTAGTGCAAACGTAGACCTAGCTTATTCCGGGTTTTGGGTGGCGTAGGCAACGCTTCAAGGGTAGGGGCGCGGCGGGAGGGGGTAGGAGACCGACATCGTTTTTTTCTAGGGTTTGGGTGTCCTCGAGAGTTTTGGTCGAGCGAGAGGGCCGGGGGGTGCTCCCGTGGTATAAGTTATCACGGTCGAGAGGGGGTATACATATCGACCGTCCATCATGTCGAAGTTATCTGGGAGGGAGTTATATATATCGACAACGACGACATACATACACGGGAAAATAATGTTATCGGGGAGGGGGTATATCGACCCCCCCCCCACGTGTTGAAGTTATCGGGAGGGGGTTTTATATCGACAACGATGACATACATACACAGGAAAATAATATTATCGAGGAGGGGGTATATCGACCCCCCCTCATGTTGAAGTTATCCCCCCTCATGTTGAAGTTATCGGGAGGGGGTAATATCGACAACGACAACATACATACACGGGAAAATAATGTTATCGGGGAGGGGGTATATCGACCCCCCCCCACGTGTTGAAGTTATCAGGAGGGGGTTATATCGACAACGACGACATATATACACGGGAAAATAATGTTATCGGGGAGGGGGTATATTGACCCCACTCGTGTTGAAGTTATCCCCCCTCATGTTGAAGTTATCGGGAGGGGTATATATCAACGACGACAGACCCGATAAAAGATAAGAAAACGAAGAAGAAATAAAAAGAGGAGAAGAAGAAAGGAATAGAGGAGAGGATTGAAGAAGAAAAAAGAAGAAAAAAAAAGAGGAGAAGAAGAAAGGAATAGAGGAGAAGAAGAAAAAATAGAATATATACATATATTCCTTTCTTCTTCTCCTCTATTCCTTTCTTCTTCTCCTCTTCTTTTTCTTCTTTTTTCCTCTTCTTATTTATTTCTCCTCTTTTTCCTCTCCTCTTCTTCTTTCTTTCCTCTTCTTATTTTCTTCTTTCCTATCCTTCTTTTTCTTCTTCTTCCCTTCCTAGCTAGATATATAAAACTTTTCTAAAATTGTAACTTTTGCATATATAAAACTTTTCCATGTGGATCATCATTTCTCATATATATCGAATATATATCCATTGTCATATATAAAAACTTTCTATATATGAACAAAAAACTTTCTATGAACAAAAAAACATTTTTGACATATATATTCATACATTTTGAACATCTACATACATACAATTTTTTTTTGTTCACATATACATTATAGCCACATACACATATACATCACATATGAACAAAAAAATTAAACTAATAAAAATAAAAAAACATATAGCCACATATGAACAAAAACATATAGCCACATACATACATATATACATTATATATATATGATCAAAAAACAATTAACTAATAAAAAATAGAGCCGGGGCGGCGGCTCTCACAGCGGGGCCGGCTAGGACGATGGCGACGGCGGGGGCGGCGAGGGCGCCGGCGCGCGGGGGCGGGACGGGGCGGGGGCGGCGAGGGCGCCGGCGAGCACGCGCGGGCCGGGCAGGGGGGCTCGAGGCGCCGAGGCGGCGCGCGCGAGTAGGGGAGCACGAGGCGGGGCGGCGCTTGGGGGTAGGGCGACGGCGACGAGCACCGGGCGGCGACCCGTCGAGGCAAGGGCGCGGGGCGACGGCGACGAGGATCGGGCGGCGACGGCGAGCACGGGCAGCCTGGCGGCGTCGGGGGCAACTGGCGAGGTATCTGAAAATTTCATAAGTGTTGGCTTATATAGGCACACCTTTGGTCCCGGTTGGTGGCACCAACCGGGACCAATGCGACCCTTTAGTCCCGGTTGGTGCCACCAACCGGGACCAAAGGTCCCTTTTCAGCAGCCCAAAGGGCGGGAAGCGGCGGCCATTGGTCCCGGTTGGTGGCACCAACCGGGACTAAAGGGGGGGCATTGGTCCTGGTTGGTGCCACCAACCGGGACCAAAGGCCTTGCGCTGCCCGCGGCCAAAAGTAGTCCCACCTCGCTAGTTGAGAGGGGCTCGGAGTGGTTTATAAGCCCCACTGCGGCTGCCCTCTCGAGCTCCTCTCAAATGCAGGCTTACGGGCCTAATGTCACACTGTGCTGTCTGTGGGCCTATTGGGCCTTCTGCGGGCCTGAATCCTGGCCCAGGTTGGGTTTCTAGTCGTATTCAGGCCGTGGTGGCCCAATAGGTGGCAGTTTTTTAATTTTTTTTCCAGTTTTTTGGTTCTGTTTTTTGCATTATTTATTTTCTTTTCTTTTTTGCATTATTTTTTAATTCTTTTTGCTTTTAGGTCAGCAAAATTATAAACTGTCTGTTAGTGCCATTAGTTTTAGAAAAAAATATAAACTTTCTATTAGTGCCATTAGTTCTTTATGAAAATTCTTTTTGCTGTATTTAGTTTTTTTGTTTTCTTTTTTGCTATATTTATTTTGTTTTGTTTCTACTTACAACAAAAAACTTATTTATTTTATTTTATTTTGTTTCTAATTACTTATTTATTTTACTTTATGATAATTCTTTCTGCTATTAAAGTTTCTATCAAAAAAAGTTCTTTATGAAAATTCTTTTTGCTTTTAATGATTAAAAATAAAAAAGAGGCGCAATGCGCGTTGATTTGCTTCAAGCCTTTCGGAATAGTGTAGACTGCACTGCACATAGCTCGATGCAGTCTACCTTATTCCTCAAGGCTTGAAGCTAAGCAACGTGAGCATTGCGCCTCTTCTTCATCGTCTCTGCACTCAGGGCTTATAAACCGCTCCTAGTGCCTCTCAGCTAGCGAGGTGGGACTAAAAAACTGCTTAGCTAGTAAGAAACTCTAGTACCGGTTCGTGCCACGAACAGGTACTAAAGGTGCTCGTGGGGCCACAGCCTCATTAGTACCGGTTCGTGGCACCAACAGGGACTAAAGGGTGGAATTGGTCCCGGTTCGTGCCACCAACCGGGACCAATGGCCTTGCACAGCGGCGTGGTGGTGAGTTTAGTCCCACCTCGCTAGCTAAGAGAGAGCCGCACCTGTTTATAAGGTGCGGTGCGCCTGAGCTGTCGAGCTCCTCTCTAAAGCAGGCTTACGGGCCTAACCTCTCTGTACATGCCCGTGGGCCTACTGGGCCTTCTGCGGGCCTGAATCCTGGCCCATGGATGGGTTTCTAATCGTATTCAGGCCGTGGTGGCCCAGTAGGTGGCATAATTTTTAATTTTTGGCCTGTTATTTTTCATGCATTTACTAATTATTTTGAGCTATAAGACCCTAAAATTGAAAAGCATTTCAAATGAACTCTGAAAAGGTTGAAAGTTGGCATGGTATCATCATTTCATCCGCATAGCATGTGCAAGAAAGTTGAGAGGGTTACGGCAAAAACTAGATGCACTTCTTGTACAAAACGGACAATGGTATCATACTCGTCTATTACAAAGTTGGCATGGTATCATCATAATAGTTGCGGGAGAAAGTCTTCACTTTTTCTTCGCTTGTGTCATTTGCTTATTGCGCTGTAACCATGGATAATCTTCACCGTTTATCAGGATGCTTGGGTCAGCCTTGACTTTGAAGGGAGGAATTTCATGAAACTTTTCATAATCTTCAGACATGTCTGTCTTGCCCTCCACTCCCACAATGTCCCTTTTTCCTGAAAGAACTATGTGCCGCTTTGGCTCATCGTATGATGTATTCGCTTCCTTATCTTTTCTTTTCCTCGGTCTGGTAAACATGTCCTTCACATAGATAACCTGTGCCACATCATTGGCTAGGACGAACGGTTCGTCAGTGTACCCAAGATTGTTCAGATCCACTGTTGTCATTCCGTACTGTGGGTCTACCTGTACCCCGCCTCCTGACAGATTGACCCATTTGCACTTAAACAAAGGGACCTTAAAATCACGCAAAGGTTCTTCGTCACGTGCATCACGTCGATTGAAGAGCGGACCTCTAGCTCTTTCCTGTAGGGTAGGTCCCAAAATATAGATTTCTTCTTCCACATGGGTGCGTGTCCCTCAGCGTCATTCGGAACAGCTAGTCTGCCGGGACCCTTTCCAAAGATTACGTGTAAATCATTGACCATAGCAAGTACGTGATCACCGGTACGCATGGCGGCCTTCTTCCGGTGATCTGCCTCGCCTTTTAAATGCTTGCCTTTCTTTCGACATTGATGGTTGGTCGGAAGAAATCGACGATGGCCCAGGTACACATTCTTCCTGCTTTTGTCCACGTATATACTTTTAGTGTCATCTAAACAGTGCGTGCATGCGTGGTATCCATTGTTTGTCTGTCCTGAAAGGTTACTGAGAGCGGGCCAATCGTAGATGGTTACAAACAGCAACGCGTGCAGGTTAAATTCCTCATGTTTGTGCTCATCCCACGTGCGTACACCGTTTCCATTCCACAGCTGTAAAAGTTCTTCAACTAATGGCCTTAGGTACACATTAATGTCGTTGCCGGGTTGCTTAGGGCCTTGGATGAGAACTGGCATCATAATGAACTTCCGCTTCATGCACATCCAAGGATGAAGGTTATACATACATAGAGTCACGGGCCAGGTGCTGTGATTGCTGCTCTGCTCCCCGAAAGGATTAATGCCATCCGCGCTTAAACCAAACCATACGTTCCTTGGGTCAGCATCAAACTCAGCCCAGTACTTTCTCCCGATTTTTCTCCACTGCGACCCGTCAGCGGGTGCTCTCAACTTCCCGTCTTTCTTACGGTCCTTACTGTGCCATCGCATCAACTTGGCATGCTCTTCGTTTCTGAACAGACGTTTCAACCGTGGTATTATAGGAGCATACCACATCACCTTCGCAGGAACCCTCTTCCTGGGGGGCTCGCCGTCAACATCACCAGGGTCATCTCGTCTGATCTTATACCCACTACAAGAGATCGGGCCTACCATGACGAGCTAAAAAATGTCATCGAATAGCTAATAACGTCACAAATTACCCCTCGGTGACATTTTATGGGCGTCACAAGCATCGTCATGGATTCCTCGTCACAGATTACTCCTAGTGACGGTGCGCGCGCAAAAATGTCATCGAAATTGGGACCTTCGGTGACGTTGTATAGAATGTCATCGACTTGCTATTTCCATGACGGTCAATTAATGTCACGTGCTAGGAGAAAATATGCCATATTGTACCATATTCGGTGACGAGGCGACGTCACTAACTTTATGCCACATCAACACCCGAGCGGCTATCCCACTACTAGTGCCACTACTTTTATTATGGATGAAGATGACGTCATCAAAATATATTTACTCTCTTTCGAATCTAAATTATGATGAAAATAAGTATTTAATTCACATCACATCAGATCAAATTATATAAAAAAGTTAAAGAGAACAATCACATCATAAGTTGATATGAAAATCAAATCATATTATATATGAAATTGTCTCAGCCAAATCATTCTGTAAACAAAAATGACAGTAAAAAACTGACTCAAGTTTGACACAGACAATAGACAAGATGAAAACTAATATTAACTAAAGACCTCATATGTTCTCCTGATGATTCCAATGTAAGGATGGCATTCATGAACCATCTGGTTTGGACTGGGACTGCTGAGTTGCTTGAGCCCTCAAGAGAAAATCAAGCAGATTATCCGTCTCCTTTTGCTTCTTTGCCCAGGCTTCATTCTTCTCTTGCTGGCTCTTCTTTAGAGCTTCCAATTCTTCTTGCTGCTTCTTTTGTATCTCTTGAAATGCTCTCTCTTGTGCTTGAAGTCTCGTGGCTAACTCCTCCCGATGCCTATAAATGACAAAACACAACAACATTGCATCGTAATGAGATTAAAATAGACAAGAAAACAAGGTACAAGGGTACCAATTTGAAATAGAGAAGTACATTATTAAATGTCAAGGCAAGTATGCCCATGGGCCAATGAAACAGTAAACCCAAGAATAACATACAATGTTTTAAAATATGCAAAACCAACAACTTGATTACAGGAAGCATCACCAAAAGGTTATCAAGTCAACAACACAGGTTAAAAGAAGCACTGCTTAGTTGAACTTTCGTTCACTACAATGAGTGCAATTAATGTGCACACAGAAGCAAGCAAAAATAACCAACAAGAACAGAATGGGAAATGAGATAATTACCTGTCATTTGCATCTTTTGCCTCTCTATCCTTCTGTTCAATTCTTTCTTCTAAAACTCGGATCTGGGCTGATGAAGTAGAGCTCCCAGACCTCCTGGATCTTGATGCATACCCCGTGCTGGAAAGGAAGGTGCTATGGGCGCTTTCTTCCTTTAGAACTTCAGCCACAATCGCTGTATCGGATACTGGCTGCTCACCTTCTGATTGTGTTTCTCTTTTTTTTCCATCGCATTCTATAGTATAAAGAAAAACATTGATGCTAAGGCAAAGTTCATATGGTAGATTACAGTTGATCAATATGAGAGTCTATTTCAAGTCAGAAACAATAGAGGAATCTTACATGAGCTAGAAGTGCCGGCTCGCTCATGCTACCAGTCTTGCTGTTTGTATGGGTGTCTTTGAAAAACTCAATAGGACTTGGGTCCTGATTATTGTACTTGTCTTTTTTCTACAAGATATATGAAATTGTAACGTTACTACTACATATATATTGGCTAGATGCAATAGGCATAGGACTACAAGTAAGATATTTGGAATTCTTACAAGTTTGCTGAAATAGGCAACATAAGACATATATCCAGTCTTTTGGTGATGCTTGACAGCTTCTCGGTTTTCCTTGTTCATTTGACATATTTTCTATATAAAGAAAATGAATATAAGTATTACATATGATACAGTAGATGTGAGTGCAAAAACTATTGTTGGTCGCATATCTTGTTACAAACCTTGTTTCTCTCATCGGACCATTTATTGACAAGGCTGGTCCAATTCTCATGAGTAATGTTCGCTGGCTTATTTGATAATGCTTCCTGAGCAGTATAACCATTGAAGTATTTCTTCTTTAGCCTGTAGCGTTGTTGTCGAACACCCTTCTGGATTACTTTTGTGCATACATCATTCCCAACCTTGTCATCCTTTTCCATCTCAAAGTTAAGCTGAAATACCAATCATATATACGATCTATCACTAAATTTACTATGCAACATGTGAACACGTGTATAAAAATTGAAGGAAACTATCCCACACCGCGATATCTTTAATAGCATGGGGAATAACATGTTTGAGTGGGCTTTTGGCATAGTCATTCCAGTGCCTAGCAACATGCATTCTGCTCCTGATGTGGATACCACACTCAGAAGAAAGCTTTGCTGCTTGGACTAGGTCTGTAGGTCTCACTTTCCCCGCTGTAAAATCAATACGCATTTTCCTCCCTCCATTTCTGCTTGCATACTCCTGAAGCCCATGCCCCATGGTTGGTCTACGTCCACGACCTCTCCTTGACGGTCATGGATCAGTTGGACCAGTGGAGCATGCTAATGCATCTACATTACAAGCTGGCAGATAAATTAGAAGGTTACAATTTCAAGTGGAAAATAGAAGGGGTAAAGCGATGATGTCGCATATACCTTGGCCTTGTAATGTAATCATGTTATCTGATTGTCCAGATGTGCCTATCATGTCTTGAGAACCTTGTACCCCTGAATCAGCGTCAAGCGAGTTGCTATCCTTAGAAGTTAGGTGAGGTGAGGTGTTTGTTGGATTTGGTGCAGACTGTTCTTGATGGTTTGTAGCTTCAATTGACTCAGTTGTTGCGGTAGCTCTAGATCTTGTTATTCTTGAGGTAGCAGCTGCACTATTTTTGGATCTGACACGCTTTTTCGTTTTTGGCATGGTGGAACCTTCAGGTGCCTGGGTCAAACAAGTGAGTCAAACAAGGCAGTTAATCAACACTAACCTGTGCAATGTCAGCATAGGTTCAAATAGGAATGCAGTGAACAGAGATATCATCGTCTATATTAATTAGGAAAAGTGGAGGGACAAAAAATTGAATAAATCTTTTGAGTCAACTATTTGTGATACTTATAGTGCATAGTGACATACACATGATACAACCAAGGCGAAATTAAAGCCAGTGGATCCACATTGTACATATTATTTAAGATGTAAGTCTGCATGATATATTACCATTGCTTTGGACTTACAACAGAGACCTCCTCTTCATCTCTCAAATCCTCTTCCTCTGCATGGGCCTCCTCTTCAGCATCTGGTTCATACTCGGAGTCACTGCGATCATCAGCACCTCGTGTATTTTGTGTCGGTTGCGCATTAGAGGCACTAGGGTATACAAGGCTACGAGCTAAGCTTTGTATGTCTTTAAGAGACTGCCGCTCCGCAGCCTTGCGTTCCGCAATCCTTGCATCTCTTTCCTTCAAATACGCCTCACCCTTGCGTTTCTGTTCCGCAAGATATTCCCTGCTATGCATATCACTCTCCAGAACTGGTGGCATGATGTTAGTAACTGAAGCTGGAAAAAATGAGAGAGAGTGAACTTAATGAATTACCAAAACACCTACCAACCTACATTATCATCACTAGATGACTGAAATCTGCTTAAACATGTTTGGAAATGGACCTTAAAAGTAAATTACTGTATGATGCTTTTGAGGGTTGTAGAACAGATCGAAATAAATAACATACATGGATATATGGAGAGCATCCAGAGAGTTTCGTATAGACATATCCCTCCCGCGCCGCCACCCGCGAGGCGGCCGGGGAGGGCGCCCCGATCTCCTCCGCTCCGCCCCCTCTCCCTCCCTACTCCCCCTCGCCGCCGCTGGAGGGCGCAGCCGGGCGAAGCCCGGTCTGCGCAGGCGGCGGCGGGGCTTCCTTCGTCCCCTCGCGCGGATGGTCAGGCGCGGGCCAGATCCGCCGGGCCTGGGCGCCGGACTGGTTGGCGGGTGCGGCGGCACGGCGTGCTGCGGAGTGGTCGGCGACGAGCTCCTGGCGGCGGTGCGGCGGGCGTCATGGTGGTGGTCCTCGCCTATTGGCGCGCGGGGCTGACTCCGGGGCGGCGGCGCGGGCATGGACTTCTTCTGTTCCTGTGGGCGCGGCCTCGGCCTCCCCTGCTCGGCCGGCGGGTCTCGGTGGGGGGGGGCTTCTCCCTACTGAGATCTGGCTTGCGGGATCTTCCAGATCCCGGCAAGGATGGCGGCGACCCGTGCACGAGAGATGGAGGTCTTCGATCAGATCTGGGTGAAAACCTGCTAGTGGCTATTGCCAAGGCCGGCGATGGCGACGCTGTCTGCGTCGTTCCCTTCCCGAAGGCATCGTCGTGGAGAAGTTCAAGGCCACTCTCTGCTACCTCCGGGGGAAACCCTAGATCAGTAGATCGGATGACGACGGCTCTCTGGTGTCGTCTTCCCCCCTGGGGGCGTCATTCTTGGAGGTGCACACGGGCTCGAGGGACTAGAGGACGGCGACTTTGGTGGAGCGGTGCTTCATCTTTCACATTGATGGTGGCGGATCTCGGCGGCATGGTGCTGTGGAGACTCGGCATCTGATGCGCGGAGATGGACTCGTGCAGGAGGAGGAAGCTGTCTGGCGTCATGGGGACGTCGATGGCAGAGTGGCCAGACAAGGTAGAAGCCTCAATATGATCTGAAGACGGACCTGTGGAAGATGGCGGCGACGACACACGAGTGCGTCTGACCGGATTGTGCCCCAGACCCGGTATGTGGCTCGGCTGGGGCTTCCGAATGAGTTTCGGCTTCCGGCTTTTGATGTTAGGCTTAAGTGAGTGGTTTTGGGTAGTGGCCCAGCTAGCACCCCCTCATCATATTGGATAGGAGTAGCGGCATATGTTGCCAAGATGGTGGATTCAGACACATTGTTGTAATACTTTGTACGGTCCTCGAGAATAATCAATAAAGTGGCCGTATGCATCTCCCAGATGCAGAGGCCGGGGGTCATCCTCCTTTTCTAAAAAAATTAAAAAAAATATGGAGCATCCAGAATTTAGTTAAACAAGAACAAGTGCAGACTCTGTCTTTATTCATTCTGAATAAGTGCAGACTCTGTTTTCATTCAGTTTTGAACAAGTGCACACTCTGTCTTTATTCAGTTTTGAACAAGTGCAGATTCTATCTTTATTCAGTTTTGAACAAGAACAAGTGGAGACTCAGTCTTTATACAGAATTCGAATCCCTTACATCACTAAGCTCCCTGGGGCAAAATTGCCTAGGAGCGTCTGTGTGAGGTGGCTGTTTGTGGGCCATTTCCGTCAGTGGCACGGTGGCATGGGCCTCGGCTTGTTCAGGTAGCTGGAGCGGTCCAAAAAAAATACTCAGGATGCAGTACAATATTTCTGAACTACTTGAAATGGCTAGCAGCCTTGCACTAAGGCAAAGGGCTCAATAAGCATTCTATTCTGTTGTCTAGATGTTCAGCAAGAGCAGCACGGCATGAATGCCCTCAAGTTTAAAATATCAGAATCAGAAGAAAGAGAAAATGCTTAGGAAGTCAAGTTTTTCCGCGAGCAGCTATCATTTTGGGACTTGGATTTGAAAACCAAAGCCCTTGATGGGGCGAAGTTTTACTTAGTGTCGCAAACCACTTCTAGTAAAGAACTATTTATGGGGTAGCAGAACCACAAGCATGGAAGCCACTTGATCGTTGTATGATAATAAATCTCACGACAACTGAATAAAGAGTGATTAAATCTTACAGGGTTACTATATTTGCCACACTGTCGTTCTATTCAGAGATATGTAAAGAAATCTCACGGGCGTGTGTGCTTTGTCCCCCCAAATCCCTTCCCTAGTGATCCCTTACGTCTAGAGCTTGCGGGATGAGGAGGGCGGGATGAGGAAATTACGGTGAGCCATCGCCGGTCGCTCCAATCGGTGGAGAAAGAGAGCCGGGTGGGCGGCCTCCTCCAATCAGATGTCGCCGGTTGATGCAGCGGATCCAAGCTCGGCCGGCCGGGCAGCCTCTTCCAATCCGCCGTCGCCGGTCGCCGCAATCAGGGGGGAGTAGAGCGGAGTGCTCGCGGGGATGGTCGATGTGGTGGATCCGTGCTCTGCCGGCGGGGCGGCCACCCCCAATCTGCTGGCCCTGATCGCCGCAGTTGTGGGATTGGAGAGTCGATTGAATCTGAGGAAAAAATGCCCGGGTGGGCGGTGGCTTTTAGCGGTGCCTCTTCGCGGGCGAGATAAAATGATAAACTTTGGCTGGGTTTTTGACGGGTGGGGACACAGGATGGATGCGGGAAAAAAATAGAGAAGTGGAGGGAAAATATTGCGTGGGTGGAGGGAAAAGAGTTTTTTTTGTGAGAAGATGGTTTATTTTCAGAATTTTATTTCCACTTAATATTATGTAATTCATTTAATTCGAAATAAGTAGCAAATGATTATTAAAAAAGCAAATCTTACATGAACATTATGATGTGGTGTTTTCCATTTTTTAGGAGAATTCTAAATAAATATGTCAACAGCTGTACAAAGGGGTCTTAGTATTTGATATGGCAAAAACAAAATGCAATGAGTGATTATTGTAACTACTTGTGTAAATAAAATTGGTACCTTCCAGCGTAAGTGATCTAGGGTTCATCCTCTATCATCACCCGTCCTACTCTTACACCGACTAAATCGATGACGGTGTATGTGGTTTTTCTTTCGTTGACTTTGTTTCGGTCGAGGCGGGGAAGACGTAATCCAACAACACAGGTGGTTTTGATTTGACACTAGCGCGGGGACCGATCAAATTTTTGGGCATGTCAAGAGGCGCCTAGTGTCGACCTCTTAGATCATCTACAACCACAACTCGCAAAATCCACCTCCAAACGCCCGCAGACGCGTCTGGGCGTTTGGGCATGATTTGTGTTGCTCAGTTAGGTGGTAAAAATGCATCCCTGTAGTGACCGGGAAGGCAGCTCGAAAGTTTGGGGCGGATTTGGGTCAGGCTGTAGATGCTCTAAGAGCATCTACATCTGGATATATCAAATATGGCCCCTCAAATGCCCGCGGACTGGCGGCCCAAAGAGAGGGGGTTGGATGGGCTAGGGTTTTGGTACTCCGGTCGGGTCAAATAGGTGGATTTGCTCTCAGGCGGCGAGCTAGAGCAGCGTGACGCGGCGTTCACACCACGACGACGAAGGAGGCGTCCGTCGGACCGCCAGATCTCCGGGCGAGTCCGCGTGGGACCTCTTCATCAGTCATACGTGGCGGACGTGCCCGGGCACGCCCGGACGCCCCATATTTAGACTGGATATGCGGGGTGTTGGTCAGTCCGGTCGTTTGAGACTCATTTAAAGAGTCCGTCTGAGTTAGAAAATCGCGACCAGTCAGTGACCGGGCGGCTCACCCGGACGTATGAGGCGGATTTGACGTGCCTGTAGATGCTCTTATTAATGCAGATATAATGCTTATGTCATTGTGGTGTATGCTTTAAAAAAACGTTCACACTCATCTCGCTGCTTCTGCTCTTGTGCTAGGCTGCTAGCTATCACCTCGTCTCCTCCGTGCCGTTGACCACAAAAATGCTGCATGCAAATTAAATGGTTCCCCCGTCAATGCATCATATGTTTCCACACCAGTTCCCCAAAGCTTCATCATATCTGCAATCAGCGGTTGCATAAAAACATGGAACTCCTTTCCAGGTGCTTTTCTGCCAGGAATAAGCAAAGACATCATGAAATTAGATTGGTCCATGCACATCCAGGGTGGGAAGTTGTAGGGAATGATAAAAACAGGCCACATACTATATGAACTAGTCATGTTTCTAAAGGGGTTGAATCCATCTGTGGCAATACCAAGCTTCATGTTACGGGCATCCTTAGCAATCCAACCGAACTCACTATCAAAGTGCTTCTATGCTTCACCACCAGCAGGGTGTCTCATAACATTTGCCTCAGCAACCCTCTTCTCCTTATGCCACCTTGCATCTGCTGATTGTTCCTTTGACACAGAAATTCTTTGAAGCCTTGGGATGATAGGAAAGTACCTAAGTACCTTGTGAGGTATCTTTTTCCTTCCCTTCTCAACTTTCCATCTTGAAGTCTCGCATTCAGGACAATGGCTCTTGTTGGCATGTTCGCCCCAAAACAATGCACAATCAAACTTGCAAACATGAATTGTCTCGTAACCCAGCCCGACTTCACTAAGAACATTCTTAGCTTCAGTGTATGATTTAGGTATATCAGCATGTGGAAACGTCGCACTAATCAACTCAACAAACTGATTAAATGCTCTATTTGTAATTCGGTTGTATGATTTGATATGGAGGAGCTTAATAATGAACGACAGCCGTGTGAAATCACTACATCCTTCATAAAGATCTTTCTTCGCCTCCTCCATTAGCTTGGAAAAGAGGTTAGGCTTACCCTTGCCTTGCCTTCCAGACATGAACATATCATCTACCATATACGCAACATCACCTCCGTTGCCTACATCACAGTCATCATCATCATCATCTGATTGATATGCAGCACCCTCTGTATTATCACCTTCATCATCACTGACCGCTTCACCATGAAAGACCCACCTTGTATATGTAACAGACATACCATTGCATTGTATGTGCTCCTCTACTTCAGCCTGGCTGCGGTGTTCCACATTCAGACAGTCTTTGCATGGGCACAGTATGTCCTGGTTTTCCCTAAAATTTTGGTGAACAAAACCCATAAACTCATCAACACCTTTCATGTATGGTGGTGTGAAACGCGTTCCTTGTATCCAGCTTAGATCCATTGCACTACAACAAAATAGTTTACCGTTAACAAAATTATGCTTACACCGCATTGAAGCAAAATCTACTACTAACACAACTAGTGAACCCACTACTAAACTGAAACAACAAAACGGGCACAAATTTAACCCTTTCAAGATTGATGAGAACATCTACTCAGGCAATGAATTTAGTAAAACAAAACCTCCTTCACATTGTCTTTCCTAAGTACAGCATATATGCTTGGTTTCCAAACGCCACGGAATTGTGCATGTCTTGTACACAAAAATATATATGCTCACTGTCATTGCAAAACCATGCATCTATCTATGCTACATCTAACATTCGTACACACAATACAACAGCAGAAGTAACAGTTCAATCGTTCACACAATTTACCTTTACCTTGCAGGGGTCGGCTGGACTGATGCTTTGGGAGTTGGGGCCAAGCCGGGAGCACTGGCAAGTCTAAACTCTGCGCCTTCGTCAGGTGATGGATAGACTGCAAACTCTGCGCACAGTTGGTGACGGGACGGTGGCCAGTTGGGGACAGGTTGAGGACGAGCGACGTTGTCCCGGCGTCGACGAGCAAATGTGATGCCTGTGGTGGAAGAATGGAGGTAAGAGGGAGAGGCGGAGGAGCGGTGTGGTAGCCGGTGCGATGCGGCGGCGCTGTAAAGCCTCGTACGATATGTCGATATGGTGGCCGGATGGATCCGCGTGAGGTGGTACAGGGGAGTGGATGCACTTACTTCAATTGGCAATTGCTAGCCGGAAGCGATCTGTGCCGTGCTTCGGCTATCGCCGTCCTGCTTCTCCCCGGCGTGAAACGCCGCCAGCTAGAACCGGGAAGACGATCAGATCGAGTCACATATGCCCCGGGAAGAAATAACTAACCTACAGATATAGTCTCCCTAAAAAAAAACTACAGATATAGTCACACACGCCCAGGCGTGTAGTCCAAGAAGATGATATCATATTTGTATAGCGTCCAAAGTCTTTCCTAATGGCAACGTATAGTCCAAGGATATGATAGCACGATTTGTATAGCGTCCGTACTCTTTCCTAATGCCGGTTCTAACTCCTGTAATAATCCTTTTGGCATCGACTCTCCTGTCTTATTTTTAGTTTTTATAGATAGAACGAAACAATATGACCTCACGAGCGCCTCATTCAAGTTTTTTGCCTAGACTGTTTATAGATAAGAATAAAAAAAAGTAAGATGCCATCGACTCTCCTATTTCCATTTTAACTTTTGAGATAGAACGAAACAAAATTAGCTCACGAGCGCCCAATTGAAGTTTTCAGCATATACACTGCCAAACAAAAACAATTGTTTTAAAATTTATAACTTTAATGCCTGATTAAATTTTTGCTCGAGCCACTACCTATTTATATTAGAAAGAAAAAAAAACCATCTAAAAAAGAACAAAACAAGTTCTTCCCTTTTTAAGAATATAATACTCATAAGTATTTCCATGGCCACTACCTACTTATATTAGATAAAATAAAATAATTACAACGCTAAATAGGCTTACAAAAAATGGTGGCAGGTCCCACTGCCAAAACCGACGCATGGCTCCTACCTCTCGATAACCCCTAAACTAGCTACGGTGGGTCCCACTGCTAGACGCTACATGACAAAAAAATGATCATCACACATTTGTAGTATTCGATGACTCCATCTAGTCCGTCATACAAAATACCAAATCGTCACAGAAATTGGCAACCAGGTATGCTGAAAGGCCGAGGCATCCCGGTGACGTCTAATGTCACCGATTTGCGGTAATTGGTGACGCCACCTATGAGAACATCACACATTAGGCATTTAGGTGACGTTGTCCACCATCGTCACGAGGATTTTCGTCACAGTATGTCAATTTCGTTGTAGTGACCGCAATGCACCGCATACCGGGCATGCATTCAGATCCTTGTACGCACCGCGGTAGAGGATGCAGTCATTAGGGCATGCATGTATCTTCTGCACCTCCAATCCTAGAGGGCATACGACCTTCTTTGCTGCGTATGTACTGTCGGGCAATTCGTTATCCTTTGGAAGCTTCTTCTTCAATATTTTCAATAGCTTCTCAAATCCTTTGTCAGGCACAACATTCTCTGCCTTCCACTACAGCAATTCCAGTACGGTACCGAGCTTTGTGTTGCCATCTTCGCAATTGGGGTACAACCCTTTTTTGTGATCCTCTAACAAGCGATCGAACTTTAGCTTCTCCTTTTGACTTTCGCATTGCGTCCTTGCATCAACAATGACCCGGCGGAGATCATCATCATCGGGCACTGGTTCCTCTTGATCTTCAGCAGCTTCCCCCTTGCAGCATCATTGGGCACATCGTCTGGTTCCTCTTGATCTTCAGCAGCTTCCCCCGTTGCAGCATCACCGTATTCAGGGGGCACATAGTTGTCATCGTCCTCTTCTTCTTCGCCGTCTTCCATCATAACCCCCATTTCTCCGTGCCTCGTCCAAACATTATAGTGTGGCATGAAACCCTTGTAAAGCAGGTGGGTGTGAAGGATTTTCCGGTCAGAGTAAGACTTCGTATTCCCACATGTAGGGCATGGACAACACATAAAACCATTCTGCTTGTTTGCCTCAGCCACTTCGAGAAAATCATGCACGCCCTTAATGTACTCGGAGGTGTGTCTGTCACCGTACATCCATTGCCGGTTCATCTGCGTGCATTATATATAATTAAGTTTGTCAAAAACCATTACAGAACATCATGAATAGATAATTAAGTGACCAAATTAATAGAAGTTCATCATCACATTAGAACCAAAGTACATACATAGTTCTCATCTAACAACATATATATAGCTCTCCAGAGCATCTAATTAATTAAACCATACATTGAAACTATGTAAAACATTTCAATGCGAAAACAAATGCGATCATAATCGCAACCAAGGTAACAATTGATCCAACGGCATAATGATACCAAGCCTCGGTATGAATGGCATATTTTCTAATCTTTCTAATCTTCAAGCGCATTGATCCATCTTGATCTTGTGATCATCGACGACATCCGCAACATGCAACTCCAATATCATCTTCTCCTCCTCAATTTTTTTTATTTTTTCCTTCAAGTAATTGTTTTCTTCTTCAACTAAATTTAACCTCTCGACAATAGGGTCGGTTAGAATTTCCGGTTCAACCACCTCCTAGATAAATAAAATCTATGTCACGTTGGTCGGTATATTTGTCATAAACAATAAATGAACCAAATAGTTATAAAAAGATAATATATACCACATCCGAATCATAGACAGGACGAGGGCCGACGGGGGCGGATACCAAAACCATCGCACTATGTAATAAGAAGGAATAATAAAAGTAACAAAATTAGACAAGTAACTATCTAAAGTAAGAATTTTTTTCCTTTCAGAAAGAAGATAAGAACAAGAGGCTCACCACGGTGGTGCTGGCGACGAGATCGGCGCGGGCGATCGACGGTGGTGAAAACGGGGACGGGACGTGATGGGCCGCTAAACCTAGACAAATCTCGGGGAAAATGGAGCTCGGAGGTCGAGTTTCGAGAGGACAAAGATTAACTAGTGTGGCTCAGACATTTCATCGAACACCTCATGTGCATAGGAGGTGAGCTAGAGCACCCAAATGCCCTCCCCTCGCCGGCCAGAAAAAACAGAGCACTCTGGAGTGCTCTGCTGTGGCGATGGGGTATATATAGGGAACTCATTGGTCCCGGTTGGTGGCACCAACCGGGACTAAAGGCCTTTGGTCCCGGTTGGTGCCACGAACCGGTACCAATGCCCCCTTTAGTCCCGGTTGGTGGCACCAACCGGGACCAAAGGCCTTGTGCTGGAACTGGCGCGGTGCGGTGGGATGTTTAGTCCCACCTCGCTAGCCGAGAGGCTTCGACAGTGGTTTATAAGCGCAGCTGCGCTGACCACTTCGAGCTCCTCTCAAATGCAGGCTTACGGGCCTATTCTGTCACTATTTGCCTGTGGGCCTACTGGGCCTTCTGCGGGCCTGAATCCTGGCCCATGGATGGGTTTCTAGTCGTATTCAGGCCGTGGTGGCCCAGTAGGTGGCATAATTTTTCTCCTCTGTTTTTTTTTCTCTTTTGCTTTATTTGTTTTGTTTTGTTTCTACTTACAACAAAAAACTTATTTATTTTATTTCTAATTACTTATGTATTTTACTTTAATTATTTTATTTTTATTTATTTTACTGCTGCTATTTTTATTTATTTTACTGCTGCCATTTTTACTTAATTTATTAAGGTTTATTTATTGTAGTTACTATAGTTTATTTTATTTTATTTTATTAAGGTTTATTTAGTTTTATTTATTTTATTAAGGTTTTTTATTTTATAAATATAAAAAATGAACATAGATGCGCTTATAGAGAAATTTCAACCTAAATTCATAATAAATTTCTATGAAATTTACTATGAATTTAGGTCAAATTTCCTGTATAAGGGCATCTATTTTCACTTTAAGAGAAGCTCAACAAGGCAGATAGGGACGGCCTTATAAACTGATGTGAGCGCCCTTCGGTTGGCGAGGTGGGACTAAACACTGGCCGCAACTAGGACCAGGCCTTTAGTCCCGGTTTGTGGTAGGAACCGGGACTAAAGGGTGGTGGGCCAGGAGCGTGGCCCATTGGTCCCGGTTTGTCCCACCAACCGGGACCAAAGGGTCCGGACGAACCGGGACCAATGCCCCCACGAGGCCCGGCTCCCTGGCCGCACGAACTGGGACCAATGCTCACATTAGTCCCGGTTCGTGACTGAACCGGGGCTAATATGAAAACTGTCCTGTGACCTAAGCCCCTTTTCCTACTAGTGATCGAGGAGAACTTTGTATTGAGAATCAAAGAGAGAGAAGAAGCCATCTAGCTAATAACTATGGACCCGAAGGTCTATGGTAAACTACTCACGCTTCATCGGAGAGGCAATGGTGTTGATGTAGAAGCCCTCCGTGATCGATTCCCCCTCCGGCAGATTGCCGGAAAAGGCCCCAAGATGGGATCTCACGGGGACAGAAGGTTGCGGCGGTGGAAAAGTGGTTTCGTGGCTCCCCCTGATGTTTCTAGGGTATAAGAGTATATATAGGCGAAAGAAGTACGTCGGCGGAGCTACGAGGGGCCCATGACGGTGGGGGCGCGCCTACCCCCCTGGGCGCGCCCTCCTGCCTCGTGGCTTCCTCGTGGAGTTCCATACTTCGACTCCAAGTCTTCTATGTTGTTATTGCGGTTGGTCAGATAAATAAGACAACAAGGGAGTCAGAATATTCTGATAATAGCAAACAGGGCTTTGGAATCTATGGAAGGAGACTTCAATGCTTCTCCAGTGTCAACCATTACTCGATAACAGAATGAAATGCCACAATTAAGTTGAAAAAGAGAGTCATTAAAAAGAGGCATGCTTGAAAAAGAGTACAGATAATATGTTATGGATGTGAGGAGCCTCACCTAGTACTTTTCTCCATATATGAAATTCAATTCACCCGACATCAAAGAGAAGCTCAAGTTCGGGATCAAAGATCAGAAACTGGCACTGGGCATCCGGTTAATAGGTTAGTCCCAAAAATAATATAAAAGAGCATATTAAAGCCCATTAAACATCCAAAACTGATAATATACTAGCATGGAACAATAAAAAATTATAGATACGTTGGAGACGTATCAAGCATCCCCAAGCTTAATTCCTCCTCGCCCTCGAGTAGGTAAATGATAAAAACAGAATTTTTGATGTGGAATGCTACCTAACATAATTATCAATGTAATTTTATTTATTGTGGCATGAATGTTCATATCCAAAAGATTCAAGACAAAGTTTAATATTGACATAAAAATAATAATACTTCAAGCATACTAACAAAGTAATCATGTCTTCTCAAAATGACATGACCAAAGAAAGTTCATCCCTACAAAATCATATAGTTTGGCTATGCTCCATCTTCGTCACACAAAATATTCAAATCATGCACAACCCCGGTTTCAGCCAAGCAATTGTTTCATACTTTAGTATCCTCAAACTTTTTCAACTTTCACGCAATACATGAGTGTGAGCCATGGACATAACACTATAGGTGGAATAGAATGGTGGTTGTGGAGAAGACAAAAAGGAGGAAGATGGTCTCACATCAACTAGGCATGTTAATGGGCTATGGAGATGCCCATCAATAGATATCAATGTGAGTGAGTAGGGATTGCCATGCAACAGATGCACTAGAGCTATAAATGTATGAAAGCTCAACAAAAGAAACTAAGTGGGTGTCCATCCAACTTGCTTGCTCACGAAGACCTAGGGCATTTTGAGGAAGCCCATCATTGGAATATACAAGCCAAGTTCTATAACGAAAATTCCCACTAGTATATGAAAGTGACAAAATAAGAGACTCGCTATCATGAAGATCATGGTGCTACTTTGAAGCACAAGTGTGGAAAAGGATAGTAGCATTGTCCCTTCTCTCTTTTTCTCTCTTTTTCTGTTTTGTTTGGCTTCTTTGTCCACTTTTTTTTTCATTGTCTTCTTTGGCATCTTTTTTTTTATTTCCTCACACAGGACAATGCTCTAATAATGATAATCATCACACTTCTATTTATTTACATCTCAAGGATTACAAGTCGATACTTAGAACAAAATATGACTCTATATGAATGCCTCCGGCGGTGTACCGGGATGTGCAATGAATCAAGAGTGACATGTATGAAAAAATTATGAATGGTGGCTTTGCCACAAATACGATGTCAACTACATGATCATGCAAGGCAATATGACAATGATGGAGCGTGTCATAATAAACGGAACGGTGGAAAGTTGCATGGCATTATATCTCGGAATGGCTATGGAAATGCCATAATAGGTAGGTATGGTGGCTGTTTTGAGGAAGGTATATGGTGGGTTTATGGTACCGGCGAAAGTTGCGCGGTACTAGAGACACCTCATGCTTCAAATTTGTTACACAACGGTTACCATACGTGCATGCTACGGGACTTGCAAACCTCAACACAAGTATTTCTCAAATTCACAATTACTCTACTAGAATGACTCTAATATCACCATCCTCATATCTCAAAACAATCATCAAGCATCAAACTTCTCATAGTATTCAAAGCACTTTATATGAAAGTTTTTATTATACCCATCTTGGATGCCTATCATATTAGGACTAGTTTTATAGCCAAAGAAAATTACCATGCTGTTCTAAAAGACTCTCAAAATAATATAAGTGAAGCATGAGAGATCAATAATTTCTATAAAATAAAACCACCACCGTGCACTAAAAAGATATAAGTGAAGCACTAGAGAAAAATTATCTAGCTCAAAAGATATAAGTGAAGCACATAGAGTATTCTAATAAATTCCGATTCATGCGTGTCTCTCCCCAAAGGTGTGTACAGCAAGGATGATTGTGGTAAACTAAAAGGCAAAGACTCAAATCATACAAGACGCTCCAAGCAAAACACATATCATGTGGTGAAAGAAATATAGCCTCAAGTAAAGTTACCGATAGACGAAGACGAAAGAGGGGATGCCTTCCAGGGGATCCCCAAGCTTAGGCTTTTGGTTGTCCTTGAATTTTACCTTGGGGTGCCTTGGGCATCCCCAAGCTTAGGCTCTTGCCACTTCTTATTCCAAAATCCATCAAGTCTTTACCCAAAAACATGAAAACTTCACAACACAAAACTTCAACAGAAAATCTCATGAGCTCCGTTCACTAGTAGAAGAAGGGCCATTTGTCCTGGTTCGTAAGGCCCATTTGTCCCGGTTGTGGAACCGGGACTAAAGGGTCGTTACTAAAGCCCTATACCTTTAGTCCCGGTTCTTACACGAATCGGGACAGATGGGCCTCCACGTGGCCGCTGCGGCGAGCCCAGGCAGGAGGGCCTTTGGTCCCGGTTGGTAGCGTCCACGCGTCAGCATTTCAAGGGCTAGGGTTTTTGTTTTTTTGAAAGGGGGGGTTAGGGGGTTTTGGGGGGTTAATTTAGGTGTTTCATATATTGTGTTAGCTAGCTAATTAATAGAGAGAAGTGTCCTCTCTTATCTCCGTGCTCGGTCGATGCTACGTACTATACGTATAGAGAGGACTCGACACGCTAGCAAGTAAGCAAATGAAGGAAACAGAAGATCGTCATGAACATATGCATACAGAGAGAAGTGATATCGACCTCTCCTTCTCCGAGAGATTGGTCGAACAACAAGTTTTCGTATATCTATCCGACGCTACTGGCTACATATATACAATATAAGATATCTTACAATATAATCCCCTAATTATATATGAACACAGGGTCCACATGGTATTCTCTGTCTTTATCGATCACGTGGTCAAGAAAGAATGCTGCCAATTCCTCTTGAATTGCTCGCATGCGATCTGGTGTTAGTAGTTCATCCCACATCTGAAACATCTAAATTTGAAGAAGGGTGTTAATACATATATATGAATGAATGAAACTCAACACAAATGATGGTAATAAAATAAAATTGTGAATATTATTGCTTACGCACTTCATATTGTTTGTCAGAGTAGCCCCGCTCACAGGTCGTGTGGCGGATGGACTCGCAAACGTAGTATCCACAGTAATTATTCCCGGCTACCTGCCACAACCACTTTACAAGAAATAGAGGTCAATCAAACTGATAAGCAAGCATGCTAAATGGTATTGATGAAACTAGCGCTTGAACTCACTAGGAGATGCGTGGAACTAGTTAGTAGTACTTACTTTCGGGTGTGTAAATCGCAGCTTCCTCGGCAGTCCCGGAGCTTTTGCGGTGAATTTTTTCCAAACCCTGCCAGACAAAGAAAACAATTACTTGATATCAGGAAATGAACAAAGTTGCCGATATGGTGCGATAATGATCGATTTAACTTTCTTCTCGAGCATTTCAGTCATGTCCCCATACTCCTGGGGATCTTTTCGTCTCGAGTCTAAGACGGTTACTAGTCCCTGGTCAAGCTTAATCTCTAGGAGAATATAGTGGAACCTGCACACGCATGCATAACTGATACGTCTCCAACGTATCTATAATTTTTTATTGTTCCATGCATATTATATTCTGTTTTGTATGATTAATGGGCTTTATTATACACTTTTATATTATTTTTGGGACTAACCTATTAACCGGAGGCCCAGCCCAAATTGCTGTTTTTTGCCTATTTTAGAGTATTGCAGAAAAAGAATATCAAACGGAGTCCAAACGGAATGAAACCTTCGGGAACGTGATTTTCGGAACAAACGTGATCCAGAGGACTTGGATTCCAAGTCAAGAAATCAACCAGGAGAGCACGAGGCAGGGGCGCACCTACCCCCCCCCCCCAGGGCGCGCCCTCCACCCTCGTGGGGCCCATGTTGCACCACCGACGTACTTCTTCCTCCTATATATACCTACGTACCCCCAAACCATCAGGGGCATCCACGAAAACCTAATTCCACCACCGCAACCTTCTGTACCCGTGAGATCCCATCTTGGGGCCTTTTTCGGCGTCCTGCCGGAGGGGGCATCGATCACGGAGGGCTTCTACATCAACACCATAGCCTCTCCGATGATGTGTGAGTAGTTTACCTCAGACCTTCGGGTCCATAGTTATTAGCTAGATGGCTTCTTCTCTCTCTTTGGATCTCAATACAAAGTTCTCCATGATTCTCGGGGAGATCTATTTGATGTAACTCTTCTTTTGCGGTGTGTTTGTTGAGACCGATGAATTGTGGGTTTATGATCAAGTTTATCTATGAACGATATTTGAATCTCCTCTGAATTGTTTTATGTATGATTGGTTATCTTTGCATGTCTCTTCGAATTATCAGTTTGGTTTGGCCTACTAGATTGATCTTTCTTGCAATGGGAGAAGTGCTTAGCTTTGGTTTCAATCTTGCGGTGTCCTTTCCAAGTGACAGTAGGGGGAGCAAGGCACGTATTGTATTGTTGCCATCGAGGATAACAAGATGGGGTTTATATCATATTGCATGAGTTTATCCCTCTACATAATGGCATCTTACTTAAAGCATTACTCTGTTCTTTTGAACTTAATACTCTAGATGCATGCTGGATAGCGGTCGATGTGTGGAGTAATAGTAGTAGATTCAGGCAGGAGTCGGTCTACTTGTCGCGGACGTGATGCCTATATACATGATCATACCTAGATATTCTCATAACTATGCTCAACTCTATCAATTGCTCAACAGTAATTTGTACACCCACCGTAATACTTATGCTCTTGAGAGAAGCCACTAGTGAAACCTATGGCCCCCGGGTCTATTTTCCATCATATTAATCTTCCAACACTTAGCTATTTTTATTGCCTTTTATTTTTCTTTGCATCTTTATCATAAAAATACTAAAAAAAATTATCTTATCATATCTATCAGATCTCACGTTCGTAAGTGACCGTGAAGGGACTGACAACCCCTTTATTGCGTTGGTTGCGAGGTTCTTATTTGTTTGTGTAGATGCGAGGGGCTTGAGCGTGGCCTCCTACTGGATTGATACCCTTGTTCTCAAAACTGATGGAAATACTTACGCTACTTTGCTGCATCACCCTTTCCTCTTCAAGGGAAAAACCAACGCAGTGCTCAAGGGGTAGCAAGAAGGATTTCTGGCGCCGTTGCCGGGGAGTCTACGCAAAAGTCAACATACCAAGTACCCATCACAAACTCTTATCCCTCGCATTACATTATTTGTCATTTGCCTCTCGTTTTCCTCTCCCCCACTTCACCTTTGCTGTTTTATTCGCCCTTTTTCTTCTTTCCTCTTGCTTCTTGTGTTACCATGTACCTTCTTTTTGCTTGCATCTTCGCTTGCTAAAAGTTTATGGATCCTCATCCACTTGCTAATCTCTTTATGAGATCCAATTATGATGAACCTATTCCTAGTGAGTTGAGTGCACTAGATTATCTTTATGAGGTTTTGCTTGAAATTCGTGAATCTGAAAATTGTGATGAAGTACTTTATGAAGCAATTCATGATAGATCTTTGAATAAAAAGCATGATTGCAATGATGTTATTATAAATTTTATTGATGTCAGTTGTGTCAATGATATGCAAAACCTCAAGCTTGGGGATGCTGGTTTTGCTATGTCTACTACTTGTTGCAATGATCATGATTGGGGTGATTCTTCTTATGATGTTGAAAATTTATTTAAGCCCCATGTTGAATATGAGATTGATAATAGTGTTTGCAATAATATTGAAAGTGGGTTTGGAAGAGTGTCAACTTCAGATCCCACATATTTGGAGAATGTTCAATCTTATGGTATTTTTGATAAAAGTGGGTTTGGAGAGGTCATGACTTTAGTTAATGATATTCCCACTATTTTGGAAGAGTGTCAACTTTACATGCATGTGGATCATGTAGAAATTTTATGTGATAGCTATATTGTTGAATTTGAATATGATCCCACATGTAATTATTATGAGAGAGGAAAATATGGTTGGAGAAATTTTCATGTTACTAAATTACCTCTCGTTATGTTGAGATTGCTATTGTTTCTCACTTCTTCCTTGCATATGCTAGCATTTGCTTGTCTTGATAATTTTTTTTCCTATAAGATGCCTATGCATAGGAAGTATGTTAGACTTATATGTGTTTTTCACATGCTTTATGATGCTCTCTTTGTGCTTCAATTCTTGTCTTTCATGTGAGCATCATCGAAATTATCAATGCCTAGCTAGGGGCGTTAAACGATAGCGCTTGTTGGGAGGCAACCCAATTTTAGTTTTTTGCTTTTTGGTTCTGTTTAGGAATAAATATTTTAGCTAGCCTGTTTTAATTAGTGTTTGTGCCAAGTTAAACCTATAGGATCTTCTTGGATGATAGTTATTTGATTTTGCTGAAAATTCCAGAAACTTTCTGTTCACGAAAACAATTGTTAGAAATCACCAGAACGTGATAAAATATTGATTCCAATTGCAGCAGATCAATAAACAAATTTTCTAGGTCGTCCTATTTTGGTAGATTTTTTGGAGTTTCAGAAGTTTGCGTTAGTTACAGATTACTACAGACTATTCTGTTTTTGACAGATTCTGTTTTTCGTGTGTGGTTTGCTTATTTTAATGAATCTATGGCTAGTAAAATAGTTTATAAACCATAGAGAAGTTGGAATACACTAGGTTTAACACCAATATAAATAAAGAATGAGTTAATTACAGTACCTTGAAGTGGTGTTTTGTTTTCTTTCGCTAACGGAGCTCACGAGATTTTCTGTTAAGTTTTGTGTTGTGAAGTTTTCAAGTTTTGGGTAAAAGATTTGATGGATTATGGAACAAGGAGTGGAAAGAGCCTAAGCTTGGGGATGCCCGTGGCTCCCCAGGGTAATCTAAGGACACCAAAAAGCCAAAGATTGGGGATGCCCCGGAAGGCATCCCTCTTTCGTCTACTTCCATCGGTAACTTTACTTGGAGCTATATTTTTATTCACCACATGATATGTGTTTTTCTTGGAGCGTCTTCTATGATTTGAGTCTTTGCTTTTTAGTTTACCACAATCATCCTTGCTGTACACACCTTTTGAGAGACACACACATGATTCGGAATTTATTAGAATACTCTATGCGCTTCGCTTATATCTTTTGAGCTATATAGTTTTTGCTCTAGTGCTTCACTTATATCTTTTAGAGCACGGCGGTGGTTTTGTTTTATAGAAACTATTATTCTCTCATGCTTCACTTATATTATTTTGAAAGTCTTAAACAGCATGGTAATTTGCTTAAATTGGGAAATTAGTCCTAATATGCTAGGTATTCAAGACTAGTAAAAACTTTCTTAGGAGTGTGTTGAATACTAAGAGAAGTTTGATGCTTGATGATTGTTTTGAGATATGGAGGTAGTGATATTAAAGTTGTGCTAGTTGAGTAGTTGTGAAATTGAGAAATACTTGTGTTGAAGTTTGCAAGTCTCGTAACATGCACGTATTGTAAACGTTATGTAACAAATTTGAAACATGAGGTGTTCTTTGATTGTCCTCCTTATGAGGGGCGGTCAGGGACGAGCGATGGTCTTTTCCTACTAATCTATCCCCCTAGGAGCATGCACATAGTGCTTGGTTTTTGATGACTTGTAGATTTTTGCAATAAGTATGTGAGTTCTTTATGACTAATGTTGAGTCCATGGATTACATGCACTCTTATCCTTCCATCATTGCTAGCCTCTTCGGTACCGTGCATTGCCCTTTCTCACCTTGAGAGTTGGTGCAAACTTCGCCGGTGCATCCAAACCCCGTGATATGATACGCTCTATCACACATAAACCTCCTTATATCTTCCTCAAAACAGCCACCATACCTATCTATTATGGCATTTCCATAGCTATTCCAAGATATATTGCCATGCAAATTTCCACCGTTCCATTTATCATGACACGTTCATCATTGTCATATTGCTTTGCATGATCATGTAGTTGACATCGTATTTGTGGCAAAGCCACCGTTCATAATTTTTCATACATGTCACTCTTGATCCCAGTACACCGCCGGAGGCATTCATATAGAGTCATACTTTGTTCTAGTATCGAGTTGTAATCATTGAGTTGTAAATAAATAAAAGTGTGATGATCATCATTCATAGAGCATTGTCCCAATATAAAAAAGAGAAAGGCCAAGTAAAAAAAGGGAGGCCCCAAAAAAGAGAGAAAGAGAAAATAAAAAGGGGCAATGTTACTATCCTTTTTCCACACTTGTGCTTCAAAGTAGCACCATAATCTTCATGATAGAGAGTCTCTAGTTTTGTCACTTTCATATACTAGTGGGAATTTTTCATTATAGAACTTGGCTTGTATATTCCAACAATGGGCCTCCTCAAGTGCCCTAGGTCTTTGTGAGCAAGAAAGTTGGATGCACACCCACTTAGTTTCTTTTGTTGAGCTTTCATATATTTATAGCTCTAGTGCATCCGTTGCATGGCAATCCCTACTCCTTGCATTAACATCAATCGATGGGCATCTCCATAGCTCATTGATTAGCCTCGTTGATGTGAGACTTTCTCTTTTTTTGTCTTCTCCACATAACCCCCATCATCATATTCTATTCCACCCATAGTGCTATATCCATGGCTCACGCTCATGTATTGCGTGAAGGTTGAAAAAGTTTGAGATTACTAAAGTATGAAACAATTGCTTGGCTTGTCATCGGGGTTGTGCATGATGAGAGCATTTTTGTGTGACGAAAATGGAGCATGACTAAACTATATGATTTTGTAGGGATGAACTTTCTTTGGCCATGTTATTTTGAGAAGACATAATTGCTTAGTTAGTATGCTTGAAGTATTATTACTTTTATGTCAATATTAAACTTTTATCTTTAATCTTTCGGATCTGAATATTCATACCACAATTAAGAGGGTTACATTAAAAAAATATGCCAAGTAGGTTTTCACATCAAAAATTCTGTTTTTATCATTTACCTACTCGAGGACGACCAGGAATTAAGATTGGAGATGCTTGATACGTCTCCAACGTATCTATAATTTTTTATTGTTCCATGCTATATTATATTCTGTTTTGGATGATTAATGGGCTTTATTATACACTTTTATATTATTTTTGGGACTAACTATTAACCGGAGGCCCAGCCCAAATTGTTGTTTTTTGCCTATTTCAAAGTTTCGCAGAAAAAGAATATCAAACGGAGTCCAAACGGAATGAAACCTTCGGGAACGTGATTTTCGGAACAAACTTGATCCAGAGGACTTGGAGTCCACGTCAGGAAATCAACCAGGAGGCCATGAGGTAGGGGGCGCCTGCCCCCCCCCCAGGCGCGCCCTCCACCCTCGTGGGGCCCACGTTGCTCCACCGACGTACTTCTTCCTCCTATATATACCTACGTACCCCCAAACCATCAGGGGCATCCATGAAAACCTAATTCCACCGCTGCAACCTTCTGTACCCGTGAGATCCCATCTTGGGGCCTTTTCCGGCATCCTGCCGGAGGGGGCATTGATCACGGAGGGCTTCTACATCAACACCATAGCCTCTCCGATGATGTGTGAGTAGTTTACCTCAGACCTTTGGGTCCATAGTTATTAGCTAGACGGCTTCTTCTCTCTCTTTGGATCTCAATACAAAGTTCTCCACGATTCTCGGGGAGATCTATTTGATGTAACTCTTCTTTTGCGGTGTGTTTGTTGAGACCGATGAATTGTGGGTTTATGATCAAGTTTATCTATGAACAATATTTGAATCTCCTCTGAATTCTATTATGTATGATTGGTTATCTTTGCAAGTCTCTTCGAATTATCAGTTTGGTTTGGCCTACTAGATTGATCTTTCTTGCAATGGGAGAAGTGCTTAGCTTTGGGTTCAACCTTGCGGTGTCCTTCCCCAGTGACAGTAGGGGCAGCAAGGCACGTATTGTATTGTTGCCATCAAGGATAACAAGATGGGGTTTATATCATATTGCATGAGTTTATCCCTCTACATCATGTCATCTTACTTAAAGCATTACTCTGTTCTTTTGAACTTAATACTCTAGATGCATGCTGGATAGCGGTCGATGTGTGGAGTAATAGTAGTAGATGCAGGCAGGAGTCGGTCTACTTGTCGCGGACGTGATGCCTATATACATGATCATACCTAGATATTCTCATAACTATGCTCAATTCTATCAATTGCTCAACAGTAATTTGTTCACCCATCGTAATACTTATGCTCTTGAGAGAAGCCACTAGTGAAACCTATGGCCCCCGGGTCTATTTTCCATCATATTAATCTTCCAACACTTAGCTATTTTTATTGCCTTTTATTTTACTTTGCATCTTTATCATACAAATACCAAAAATATTATCTTATCATATCTATCAGATCTCACTTTCGTAAGTGACCGTGAAGGGATTGACAACCCTATTATTGCGTTGGTTGCGAGGTTCTTATTTGTTTGTATAGGTGCGAGGGACTTGAGCGTGGCCTCCTACTGGATTGATACCTTGGTTCTCAAAACTGAGGGAAATACTTACACTACTTTGCTGCATCACCCTTTCCTCTTCAAGGGAAAAACCAATGCAGTGCTCAAGAGGTAGCAAGAAGGATTTCTGGCGCCGTTGCCGGGGAGTCTACGCAAAAGTCAACATACCAAGTACCCATCACAAACTCTTATCCCTCGCATTACATTATTTGCCATTTGCCTCTCGTTTTCCTCTCCCCCACTTCACCTTTGCTGTTTTATTCGCCCTTTTTCTTCTTTCCGCTTGCTTCCTGTGTTACCATGTACCTTCTTTTTGCTTGCATCTTCGCTTGCTAAAAGTTTATGGACCCTCATCCACTTGCTAATCTCTTTAAGAGATCCAATTATGATGAACCTATTCCTAGTGAGTTGAGTGCACTAATTATCTTTATGAGGTTTTGCTTGAAATTCGTGAATCTGAAAATTGTGATGAAGTACTTTATGAAGCAATTCACGATAGATCTTTAAATAAAAAGCATGATTGCAATGCTGTTATTATAAATTTTATTGATGTCAATTGTGTCAATGATATGCAAAACCTCAAGCTTGGGGATGTTGGTTTCGTTCCGTTTGGACTCCGTTTGATATTCCTTTTCTTTGAAACACTGAAATAGGCAAAAAAACAGCAATCTGGGCTGGGCCTCCGGTTAATAGGTTAGTCCCAAAAATAATATAAAAGTGTATAATAAAGCCCATAAACATCCAAAACATATAATACAATAGCATGAATACTTCATAAATTATAGATACGTTGGAGACGTATCAGCATCCCCAAGCTTAATTCAAGCTCGTCCTCGAGTAGGTAAATGATAAAAGAAATAATTTATGAAGTGTGAATGCTAGCGGGTGCACAAGTTCGATCAATGATAATTTCAATCACCTTTTCTAGCATCATTATATATCATAACAGTAGCTCATCTCATAAAGCTTTTCATGATCAAGTAACAACCTATTCACATGTTAAAGTATAGATCATAAACTTTCTTCAAAAAACTAACAAACTGTGTTTTTAGTCATCAAACAATTGCAATTCATCTTATTTTCAGTAAGGGTCTATGTCAGAGCTTTGATTTAGCAAACTCCACATACTCAACTATCATATAGTCTTTCACAATTGCTAACACTCACGCGATATTGATGGGTTCAAAGTTCTAATCAGACATAGAGAAAGATAGGGGCTTATAGATTTGCCTCCCAACCTTTTACCTCAAGGGTAATGTCAACAATAATAGTTCATGATGCCTTACATCCATTTGGATATATATATATATATATATATATATATATATATATATATATATATATATATATATATATATATATATATATATATCAGAATCTTTCCAACACAATGTGTTTGCCAAAGGATAAAATGTAAAAAGGAAAGGTGAAGATCACCATGAATCTTGCATAAGGTAAAAGACAAGAATAAAAGATAGGCCCTTCGCAGAGGGAAGCAGAGGTTGCCATGCGCTTTTATAGTTGGATGCACAAAATCTTAATGCGAGGGAACGTCACTTTATATTGCCACTTGTGATAGGGACCTTTATTATGCAGTCTGTCGCTTTCATTGCTTCCATATCACAAGATCGTATAAAGCTTATTTTCTCCACACTAAAAGATCATACATATTTAGAGAGCAATTTTTATTGCATGCACCGATGACAACTTCCTTGAAGGATCTTACTCAATCCATAGGTAGGTATGGTGGACTCTCATGGCAATACTGGTTTAAGGGATGTTTGGAAGCACAAGTAGTATCTCTACTTGGTGCAAAGAATTTGGCTAGCATGAGGGGGAAAGGCAAGCTCAACGTGTTGGGCGATCCATGACAATATACTTTATTTCGGATATAAGAAAACATAACCCATTATGTTGTCTTCCTTGTCCAACATCAACCTTTTAGCATGTCATATTTTAATGAGTGCTCACAATTACAAAAGATGTCCAAGATAGTATATTTATATGTGAAATCTCTCTTCCCTCAATATTCTTTCATGAATTGTTCAAGTGACTAATACAATGTTTGCTAACCTTCAATAAATTTACCACCTCTACTTCTTATATGTGAAGTCATTACTCCCCATGGGATAAGCATATGAAACATAAATAATTTCAGATTTATGATATTCGCTCATTCAACTATTTACTCATAGGATATAAGTGAAGCACACGAGTAAATGACAAACTACTCCAAAAAGATATAAGTGAGGATTAATGAGTAGTTAAATAATTATGTAGCTATTTGAAGACTCTCTCCCATTTTAAGAATTTCAGATCTTGATACTTTATTCAAACAGCAAGCAAAGCAAAATAAAATGACATTTCAAGGATAGCACTCATCATGTGAAGCAAAAACTTAGGATCAACCGATACTAATGGATAGTTGTCGAAGAAGAAAGGTGGGATGCCAACCGGGGCATCCCCAAGCTTAGACACCTGAGACTTCTTGAAATATTATCTTGGGATGCCTTGGGCATCCCCAAGCTTGAGCTTTTGTGTCCCCTTAATTCCTATCATATCACGGTCTCCCTAAATCTCAAAAGCTTCATCCACACAAAACTCAACAAGGACTCGTGAGATAAGTTAGTATAAACCAATGCAAAAACCTTATCATACTCTACTGTAGCAAATCACTAAAATTATTATTCAACATTGCATACTAAATGCCTCTGCATATTTAATACTCCTATCCTCAAATAGAATCATTAAACAAGCAAACATATGGAAACAATGCAAACATAACAGCAATCTGCCTAAACAGGACAGTCTGTGAAGAATGCAGCAAGGTCCATCATACTTCCCTAGCTCCAAAAATTATGAAAGAAAATTACCACGATAGTAAATTTATCAGAGCTTATTATGCAAAAGGTTTCAACATTTTATCACATTCTGACTTTTCTAGGGAATTTTTGCAACAGTGGTAAACTTTCTGTTTTGAAACAGCAACATGTATACTTGCAAAACAAGCATGGTAAAGGCTATCCTTGACAATTTTATTGAAAATAAAGATGCAAAACATTATTCTAAATAAAAAAGCAAATCCTAGCAAAATAAAATGACGCTCCAAGCAAAACACATATCATGTGGTGAATAAAAATATAGCTCCAAGTAAAGTTACCGATGAACAAAGACGAAAGAGGGGATGCCATCCGAGGCATCCCCAAGCTTAGGCTCTTGGTCATCCTTGAATATTACCTTGGGGTGACTTGGGAATACCCAATCTTAGGCTCTTGCACTCCTTATTCCATAGTCCATCGAATCTTTACCCAAAACTTGAAAACTTCACAACACAAAACTTGACAGAAAACTCGTAAGCTCCGTTAGCGAAAGAAAACAAAACACCACTTCAAGGTACTGTAATGAACTCATTCTTTATTTGTATTGGTGTTAAATCTACTGTATTCCAACTTCTCTATGGTTTATAAACTATTTTACTAGCCATAGATTCATCAAAATAAGCAAAAAACACATGAAAAACAGAATCTGTCAAAAACAGAACAGTCTGTAGTAATCTGTAACTAACGCAAACTTCTGAACTCCAAAAATTCTACCAAAATAGGACGACCTAGATAATTTGTTTATTGATCTTCTGAAATTGGAATCAATATTTTATAACGTTCTGGTGATTTTCAACAATTGTTTTCGTGAACAGAAAGTTTCTGGAATTTTCAGCAAGATCAAATAACTATCATCCAAGAAGATCCTATAGGTTTAACTTGGAACAAACACTAATTAAAACATAAAAACACATCTAAACAGAAGCTAGATGAATTATTTATTACTAAACAGAACCAAAAATCAAGAGACTAAAATAAAATTGGGTTGCCTTCCAACAAGTGCTAACGTTTAACGCCCCTAGCTAGGCATGATGATTTCAATGATGCTCACATAAAAGATAAGAATTGAAACATAAAGAGAGCATCATGAAGAATATGACTAGCACATTTAAGTCTAACCCACTTCCTATGCATTGGGATTTTGTGAGCAAACAACTTATGGGAACAATAATCAACTAGCATAGGAAGGCAAAACAAGCATAACTTCAAAACTTTAAGCACATAGAGAGGAAACGTGATATTATTGCAATTTCTACAAGCATATGTTCCTCCCTCATAATCATTTTTAGTAGCATCATGAATAAATTCAAAAATATAACCAGCACCTAAAGCATTCTTTTCATGATCTACAAGCATAGAAAATTTACTACTCTCCACATAAGCAAAATTCTTCTCATTCGGGAAAGTGGGAGTATCATAAGAGACTTGAATACTATAAATTGTTTCCACATTAAAAGAGTAATGTTCAGAAAAAATGGAATCATAATCATGACAAGTTTTATAAATATAGTCATCACTACTTTTTATAGCATAAGTTTCATCACAATAATCATCATAAGTAGCAACTTTTTTCTCATCATAATCGATTGAAACCTCTTCCAAGATAGTGGAATCATCACTAAATAAAGTCATGACCTCTCCAAATCCACTTTCATATTCATCACAATAAGATTCAATATCCTCCAAAATAGTGGGATCATTACTTCCTAAAGTTGACACTCTTCCAAACCCACTTTCATCAATATAATCATCATAAGTAGGAGGCATGCTATCCTCATAATAAATTTGCTCATCAAAACATGGGAGGCTAAAAATATCATCTTCATTAAACGTAGCATCCCCAAGCTTGGGACAAACATTAATTTCAGCAAATATATTCTCAGACATGTCATTCTCATCAAACATAGCATCCCCAAGCTTGGGCCTTTTCATATCATAAGCATAATCACTCTCATCATTAATAGTATGGATAGCACCAATAATATAGCAAACATTATTATCATATTCTTCCAAGCAAGTGCCAAAAAGATTTTCAAGATCATAAGAAGTATCATTATCTTCCCAATCATAATCATCACAACAAGCAATAGGCATAACGAGATCATCATCAAGTGCATCATCTTCCACAATTATTTTTGATTCATTTTCATGAGGCACAACAATAATAGGAGCAACATTATTTGGGAGAGATATCTTTTTACCTATCTTCCTTTTTATTTTCTTCTTCTTCACCACATCATGTGTGGGTTCAATCCTCTTTTTGGAGCTCCTTATTAATGAGATTGGTTGAATAGAAGGCTCCTCCTCGTTACCTGATTCATCATAAGAAATAATAGGAGGATATTGGGAAGTCTCTTCCCTTTCATTAGTATTCTCTTCATCTTCTATTTGTTTTCTTGTCTTTATGTAATTGGCAATATAATGATTTTCAATGCAATTCACCGCACAATACATATAAATTTTCTCTAGATCAAAATCAAGAAGTTTATAATGGGCAAATTCTGGAAGATGCTTAGTTATACGTTTCATTTCTTCGTAACCCATAAGCAAACTAAGTTCATTATAATGTGCAAGGGAAATCAAGTCATCACAATTTTTGGACATGATTAGATCATGAAACAATTTGCATCGGATAGTTAAATGACCCCGTTCATTGCAAAGTTCACAAGTACGGCTAAGAAAATTTAAATTTTCAGCGCAAACATCTAGCCTTTCTTGCAACAATTTAGTTTCTAAATGCTTATGCCTCTTGCAATATCTATCTTCCCTATTTGGTGTGTACTTGCAAACCCAATGCACTCCACAAAAATTGACATGTTTATAGGAGACATTTTCATCATAACTAGTGGAATCATCATTAGTACTATGGATATTCAAAGAGTTCATACTAACAACATTGCAATCATGCTCATCATTCAAAGATTTAGTGCCAAACATTTTATAGACTTCTTCTTGTAGCACTTGAGCACAATTTTCCTTTTCATCATACTTACGAAAGATATTGAAAAGATGAAGCGTATGAGACAAACTCAATTCCATTTTTTTGTAGTTTTCTTTTATAAATTAAACTAGTGATAAAACAAGAAACTAAAAGATTCGATTGAAAGATCTAAAGATATACCTTCAAGCACTCACCTCCCCGGCAACGGCGCCAGAAAAGAGCTTGATGTCTACTACGCAACCTTCTTATTGTAGACGTTGTTGGGCCTCCAAGTGCAGAGGTTTGTAGGACAGTAGCAAATTTCCCTCAAGTGGATGACCTAAGGTTTATCAATCCGTGGGAGGTGTAGGATGAAGATGGTCTCTCCCAAGCAACCCTGCAACCAAATAACAAAGAGTCTCTTGTGTCCCCAACACACCCAATACAATGGTAAATTGTATGGGTGCACTAGTTCGGCGAAGAGATGGTGATACAAGTGCAATATGGATGGTAGATATAGGTTTTTGTAATCTGAAAATATAAAAACAGCAAGGTAACTAATGATAAAAGTGAGCACAAACGGTATTGCAATGCGTTGAAACAAGGCCTAGGGTTCATACTTTCACTAGTGCAAGTTCTCTCAACAATAATAACATAATTGGATCATATAACTATGCCTCAACATGCAACAAAGAGTCACTCCAAAGTCACTAATAGCGGAGAACAAACGAAGAGATTATGGTAGGGTACGAAACCACCTCAAAGTTATCCTTTCTGATCGATCTATTCAAGAGTCCGTAGTAAAATAACATGAAGCTATTCTTTCCGTTCGATCTATCATAGAGTTCGTACTAGAATAACACCTTAAGACACAAATCAACCAAAACCCTAATGTCACCTAGATACTCCAATGTCACCTCAAGTATCCGTGGGTATGATTATACGATATGCATCACACAATCTCAGATTCATCTATTCAAACCAACACAAAGTACTTCAAAGAGTGCCCCAAAGTTTCTACCGGAGAGTCAAGACAAAAATGTGTGCCAACCCCTATGCATAAGTTCACGAGGTCACGGAACCCGCAAGTTGATCACCAAAACATACATCAAGTGAATCACGTGATATCCCATTGTCACCAAAGATAAGCACATGCAAGACATACATCAGGTGTTCTCAAATCCTTAAAGACTCAATCCAATAAGATAACTTCAAAGGGAAAACTCAATCCATTACAAGAGAGTAGAGGGGGAGAAACATCATAAGATCCAACTATAATAGCAAAGCTTGCGATACATCAAGATCGTATCACCTCAAGAACACGAGAGAGAGAGAGAGAGAGAGAGAGATCAAACACATAGCTACTGGTACATACCCTCAGCTCCGAGGGTGAACTACTCCCTCCTCATCATGGAGATCGCCGGGATGATGAAGATGGCCACCGGTGAGGGATCCCCCCTCCGCAGGGTGCCGGAACAGGGTCCCGATTGGTTTTTGGTGGCTACAGAGGCTTGCGGCGGCGGAACTCCCGATCTATTCTGTTCTCTGATGGTTTTAGGGTATATGGAGATATATAGGCGAAAGAAGTCGGTCAGGGGAGCCACGAGGGGCCCACGAGGGTGGGGGCGCGCCTCCCTGCCTCGTGGCCACCTCGTTGCTTCCCTGACGTACACTCCAAGTCTCCTGGATTGCTTCCGTTCCAAAAATAACTCTCCCGAAGGTTTCATTCCGTTTGGACTCCGTTTGATATTCCTTTTCTTCGAAACACTGAAATAGGCAAGAAATAGCAATCTGGGCTGGGCCTCCGGTTAATAGGTCAGTCCCAAAATTAATATAAAAGTGTATAATAAAGCCCATAAAAATCCAAAACAGATAATACAATAGCATGAATACTTCATAAATTATAGATACGTTGGAGACGTATCATCTATCTTCTCCTCCGGAGGTGGATGTTTCTTTGCTTTCACCGCTTGAAAGAAGTCCCTCACTTCGGTTTCCACGATCTTCTTGTTTTCCTCCATGGTCATCCCGTATGGTAACTGATACGTCTCCAACGTATGTATAATTTTTTATTGTTCCATGCTATATTATATTCTGTTTTGGACATTATTGGGCTTTATTATACACTTTTATATTATTTTTGGGACTAACCTATTAACCGGAGGCCCAGCCCAGAATTGTTGTTTTTTGCCTATTTCAGAGTTTCGCAGAAAAAGAATACCAAACGGAGTACAAACGGAATGAAACCTTCGGGAACGTGATTTTCGGACCGAACGTGATCCAGAGGACTTGGACCCTACGTCAAGACATCAAACAGGAGGCCATGAGGTAGGGGGCGCCTGCCCCCCCCCCCCCCAGGCGCGCCCTCCACCCTCGTGGGCCCCCTGTTGCTCCACCGACGTACTCCTTCCTCCTATATATACCTACGTACCCCCAAACTACCAGATACGGAGCCAAAAACTTAATTCCACCACCGCAACCTTCTGTACCCGTGAGATCCCATCTTGGGGCCTGTTCCGGAGCTCCGCCGGAGGGGGCATCGATCACGGAGGGCTTCTACATCAACACCATAGCCTCTCCGATGATGTGTGAGTAGTTTACCTCAGACCTTCGGGTCCATAGTTATTAGCTAGATGGCTTCTTCTCTCTTTTTGGATCTCAATACAATGTTCTCCCCCTCTCTCGTGGAGATCTATTCGATGTAATCTTCTTTTGCGGTGTGTTTGTTGAGACCGATGAATTGTTGGTTTATGATCAAGTTTATCTATGAACAATATTTGAATCTTCTGAATTCTTTTATGTATGATTGGTTATCTTTGCAAGTCTCTTCGAATTATCAGTTTGGTTTGGCCTACTAGATTGATCTTTCTTGCAATGGGAGAAGTGCTTAGCTTTGGGTTCAATCTTGCGGTGTCCTTTCCCAGTGACAGTAGGGGCAGCAAGGCACGTATTGTATTGTTGCCATCGAGGATAACAAGATGGGGTTTATATCATATTGCATGACTTTATCCCTCTACATCATGTCATCTTGCTTAAAGCATTACTCTGTTCTTATGAACTTAATACTCTAGATGCATGCTGGATAGCGGTCGATGTGTGGAGTAATAGTAGTAGATGCAGGCAGGAGTCGGTCTACTTGTCTCGGACGTGATGCCTATATACATGATCATACCTACATATTCTCATAACTATGCTCAATTCTGTCAATTGCTCAACAGTAATTTGTTCACCCACCGTAAATACTTATGCTCTTGAGAGAAGCCACTAGTGAAACCTATGGCCCCCAGGTCTATTTTCCATCATATTAATCTCCCGACGACAAGCTATTTCTGGTGCCGTTTTTATTTTGTTTTCTTTACTTTGCATCTTTATCATAAAATACCAAAAATATTATCTTATCATATATATCAGATCTCACTCTCGTAAGTGACCGTGTAGGGATTGACAACCCCTTATCGCGTTGGTTGCGAGGATTTATTTGTTTTTGTAGGTGCGAGGGACTCGTGCGTGGCCTCCTACTGGATTGATACCTTGGTTCTCAAAAACTAAGGGAAATACTTACGCTACTTTGCTGCATCACCCTTTCCTCTTCAAGGGAAAACCAACGCAATGCTCAAGAGGTAGCAAGAAGGATTTCTAGCGCCGTTGCCGGGGAGGCTTACGCAAGGACAAGTCAAGATTTGGACTCCCGACAACGTGCCATTTCTGGCGCCGTTGCCGGGGAGTCTACGCAAAAGTCAACATACCAAGTACCCATCGCAAACCCTTATCTCCCGCATTACATTATTTGCCATTTGCCTCTCGTTTTCCTCTCCCCCACTTCACCCTTGCCGTTTTATTCGCCCTCTCTTTTCCGTTCGTCTTTTCGTTTGCCTTGATGTCTTACTTGGCTCGTTTGCTCGTTTGGTTGAAATAGTTGAGTATTTATTCCTAAACAGAGAAGCTAATATCTATGGATCCTCTTCCGCTTGCCAATCTTTTTAAGAGATCCAATTATGATGAACCAATTCCTAGTGATTTGGATGCACTAGATTATCTTTATAAGGTTTTGCTTGAAATCCGTGAATCTGAAAATTGTGATAAAGTGCTTTATGAAGTGATTCACGATAGATCTTTGAATAAAAAGCATGATTGCAATGATTTTATTATAAATTCTATTGATGTAAATCTATCTATCTATATCTATCTATCTATCTATACCTCTATACCTATACCTATACCTACCTATACTAATTACAGACTCCCAAGAAATTAGCACGTTAATTAGAAATTAGGAGCCGTTTATCTTAGGTGGGACCGAATTATTACGGTGTAGATCTTTCGCTAACTCCCTTAATAAGAAATTACATTAAAAAAATATGTGAGCCGTCTCTCTATACTTCTCCCCCAATCTCACGACTCTCTCCTTCTAGGTAAAAAAAATGTGAGCCGTCTCTCTATACCTCTCTCCCAATCTCACGAATCTCTCCTTCCAGGTCAAAACTAGGTTATGCATGTTTTTCCCATATAGCCTCTCTGTCTCCTGGCCGCCACCGCCGCATCACGTGATTCCGTCCGCCGCCTCGACCTTCTACCTCCGCAAACGCCTCCTCCGAAAACCCTAGCTGCAGCTCATCCTCTGGTGCGGAGATCCGGCGGTCATTGGGATCGTCTTCGTGGCTCCTCCGACCTGCAGCGCGCCCCTCCGTGTGGTGTCCATGTCTCCTGAGTCACCCCTGGCTGATACTTGCATCCAGGAGACTGATCTATCTGGTAATCGTCGCTGACCGGCTGGTCGGTACTGCCATGATCCCTAACCATGATGATGCCTGATGCATGTTCTTATTGCTACACTTTGTAGGAGCTGGAGCGTGGTTAAGTCTACAAGAGAAGGGCTGCTCACGCAGTTGGAGTATTGGTGTGGGTGCAGAGGCATAAAAATGATCGTGATGTAAAACGATTGCAAGAGAAGGGGCAAAACTAGCTGGCCGATAGATACTAGCCTGATACTTTTTATTGGGACTTTATATATTTGTTTCTCTGCTGATTCTCTGACTGGATTAAAAGGAATTTTGTTTTTCGCACAAACACAAGAGAGTTGTTTCCTCCATGAAGATGTACAGACGCACAGGCTTCAACGAATTGCTTTCTGGCGATACAAAGTACCCGTACTTAAGCACATTGATTGATTATTTGAGAATGCCCGTAAGAAGGATTGCTATAGCCTAAGCAAGCTGCTGGATCGGTCAAACTTAAGGACCTTGATTGAATCCTGGAGAACGCACGCGAGGAGCCTGTCTATAGCCTAAGCTAGCTATGGGATCGATCAGCTGGAACAACAGAACGCACAGCACCGGCGGTAATTGTCCAAGTGTGGTCCGGACATGGCCACTAATCGTGGTTAATTCCAACAAGTTATTTGGCCCACTCCTGATGTTTAACAAGTACCATTGTAAGTATTTAAACTCATGTTTCCACCATAGTGCATATGCCGCCATATTTACTATATAGATTGCACGTTTTGAAATTACCATGCGTTCCTGCATACCGTATAACTTGAACAACTCAAACGATTGCAGGGTAGTGCTACCAATTTTTGGAGGAACTCAAGCGATTTATTCCAATATTCAGTCTGACTTCATACTCTCTTGATGTCTTGGTAGTTCAGTTAATTATGTGCAGGGGTTTTTCCCCGGCTGAAATTTCTAGAAACCGGTAGGTAACCAGCGCTTCTGTTACCCACCAAGATATGTCGTTCTCAGCCAATTGTTTTTAATGTTTTTGAATTTGAATTGTTTTTAATGCCCTACGTTAACTAGAACACAAGGCAAAGCTCATCACAGTGGAAACAACTACCATATCCTTTCCTGATGGTTGCAGGATTGAGGTCTCCTTCAGGTACTTCTATATTTTGGTGTCTTACTCTCGCTCTCTGCCGGTGCAAAAATGGAAAAGGGTGGCTGAGAGAATGAATTCCACGACCTCAGCAGGACGTGCGTCGTGACCAAACCACTGGAACAAGCGCAAGTTCGTGTGCATTCTAGGTAAATTGTTGTATATTTTGGGACAAGAAAAATTAAAATCAAAATTCGTTTGAACAATTTCGGACAGAAAAACCCTGAAATTTCCGAGGTTTTTCGGAAATCGAGTCTTCCGGCCTCTACCGAGAGAAAACGGGAGCAAGACAAAAAAAACTTGGTTATCTGTTCTTAAATGTAGTAATTATCATGGCTGATCAGCATCAATCTGCCGTCAACTCGCTAAAATTTATTCTTTATTTTCTATTTCAGGGAGCCTTTGTATTTATATTGTTTGTGACTGCATGATTCCTATTTCCCCCTTATTCCAATATTTGTATTCTGCGGATGCCTAAGTCAGCCACATGTTGGAGTATGATTATTCGGCACATATGGGGTTACATTATACGGATGAGAAAAAAGGTAAGCTTTCAAGGGTCATCAACAGCAGTCCGATGCATACTAATATACAAGTGTTTAACCGTGTGAGATATTCTTAATAAGTATTACTTATGCTTTGTCTATTTTTGTGGGCTTGCTCTCAGTCCTACAGGGTGAAAAGATCGTAATCCTTCAAGGGTCATCAACAAAAATTGTAATTTGTATTAATAGAACTTTGTAAATGTGCAAGATATACTTAGAAGTACTATTTATTATTTCTCTATTTTCTTAGGCTTACTCTTAGGCCCTCAGCTATGTTCTTTACGGGGCAATTTTGCTAATGACAAGTTGAAAAAAGTTAAATGATCTGAAAACACACATACTGTAGTATAAATAGGAATTTGTGTTGTGAGTTTGAGGTCTTTTTTCTTATCTCATACAATGTTCAAATTAGTTCTTAGAAATATTCTC
The DNA here is from genome assembly GCF_002575655.3 of Aegilops tauschii subsp. strangulata. NCBI lineage: Eukaryota > Viridiplantae > Streptophyta > Magnoliopsida > Poales > Poaceae > Aegilops > Aegilops tauschii. Next base: position 645,304,560 of record NC_053041.3, on the reverse strand, counting down.
TCCAAATTGCATGTTTTTTATTTTGCATGTAGGCTTGCATGCATAAGGCATAAAAGTGTGGGGCAGTGCGATTTCTGGAGCAACCTAGGGGGCTGTTTATTTTGTTTCATTTTCAGTTGGACCTCACCTTCTCTCTTGATTTCTTGAGAGTAATTTTACGACCATTGTTGTTTTCCGCAACAAAAGACTTTTTTTGCGACAAAAAAGAAAAGAATCTTACTTCCACAGTAGATGAAATGGAACTTTGGTGCACTTTCTTTCACATGGTATTTAGCAATGCATATGCATTCTTTAGGGGAGCACTGAAAGGATGAAAAAACATCCATAAAGATATAACCAGAAGCATTCTTATATAAACAATATTGCCATGTATAACAACACTATAAGTGGTTTCAGTCTTGATTTTTGACAAAATTTATAAGCCCCTACGGTTGTTATACAAAGTTATCTACCATACATACATTCTATTAAATTTCCAGATATAAAAATCAATTGCTCAAAATTCACATAGTAGGATCTCAATGATGATAGAATAATAAGTTGAGTTGCGTCTAATCATTCAGTCATTCTGATACTTTATGTGTTTACAGTGATAGCTAGCCCGTGCAGTTGCACGGGTTGACGACTAGTCTATATCTATATCTATCTATATCTATCTATCTATCTATATCTATCTATCTATATCTATCTATCTATATCTCTATACTAATTAGAGACTCCCAAGAAATTACCACGTTAATTAGTAATTAAGGGCCGCTCATCTTTGATGGGACCGAATTATTACGGTGGAGATCAACCCGTATATATAGGACCCAAATCTTATTTTCTTTTAGTAGTTAGATTAGATCTAGGCCTGATTCTCAAAAAAACTGAGGCTGCACAATGATTCTCATAAAACACATGAAGTTAGCCTCCGATATTAAGGCTGTGGTTTAGATAAAATAAACATCGGTGGTAGAGTCCTGGTAGTATACGTTCCACCCAAATTATAAAAAAACGTATATATATATAGGACCCAAATCTTATTTTCTTTTAGTAGTTAGATTAGATCTAAGCCTGATTCTCAAAAAAAAACTAAGGCTGCACAATGATTCTCATAAAACACATGAAGTTAGCCTCCGATATTAAGGCTGTGGTTTAGATAAAATAAACATCGGTGGTAGAGTACTGGTAGTATACGTTCCACCCAAATTATAAGAAAATGTACACGCACCATTCCTAAGAAATATTATAGCTACATGCACAATCGCTACCTCATGGCTTGATCTGTGTCCTCCTCTAGCCCCTCATCCTCGGTTCTACCACACCACATGTCAATCTCCCTATCCCACAGTAGCCCGGCGGCGATAACGAAGCACCGAATCAACCTAACTTTCTCGGATCACCCACCTGCAGTAGATGGCTAACCTTTTGCTTGCCCATGGGCACTTGATCGATTCTGCCCCATCCTACCCCAAGCAACGCCAAAATACGTACACCTACACAACGGTCAGCCGGCACGATAATAGACAAATGCATGCAACTCGTGTTATGGGATCCAATACAAGAGTAGGTACGTACTTTGCACTTTCTCTGTTGCATCATGGGTAGATTAGTATATAAAATATATAAATAGCTTATTAAGCTAGCTGCATACATGACCTATGACCGAATTACATGTCCATACATGAACCAAAAAAGACAATGTCATGCCTGTATGGATCCTGATTAGTATTGCTAACACTCAGCCTCCATGTGTCCTCCAGGCCATTCCCGGGTGAGAGATTGCGAGCATATTCAACAATATGTTGGAATCAACCTAATTTTCTCGGATCAATCCACCTGCAGTACATGGCTGACCTCTTGCTTGCCCGTCAACACTTGGTCGATTCTGCCCCATGCTAGCCCGAGCAACGCCAAAATACGTACATGTACACACCGGTCGGCCGCCAATAAACGCGTGCATGCAGAGGAGAAATCGCTTTATGGACAAAGGTATGTACTTTGCATTTTCTCTGTTGCATCATGGGTACATTAGTATATAAAATATATAAATACCTTATTAAGCTAGCTGCATACATAACCTATGACCGGATTAAATGTCGGTACATGAACCAAACGAGACGATGTCATGCCTGTATGGATCCTGAATAGTATTGCTAACACTGAGCCTCCCTGGGTCCTCCAGGTCATTCCCTGGTGAAATATTGCGAGGATATTCTACAATATGTATTATGAGCAGACTAATCCAGTAGCGCAATGTAGTGGATAGGGATTATGACAAGGTTCGCTGGGTATATTCACCAAGTTAGAATTTAGTTATTGATCTTCTGTATGTGAGTCAACTGGTCGCTACTTGCAGGAAAAGGTGTGCAACATTATCAGCAGATTTACATGTTCATTCAAACATGTAAACATAAAATCGGGTCTTCCCCATGCGGAATTATGAGGGGTTGTGATGCAGTCTGTCAATATCACCAAGTGCATGTTCTAGGAGATATTTCTCCTTTTTACTTCATCCAATATGGGCCCACACTGATAGGTTAGTGATTTCTTTTTGTTTTTAGCTTCTTGAGACTTTAATATTGTTTTTCGTGTCCCCGAAACTGTCGCGATATATAAGTGGCGATGTAGCTTAGAAGAAAGAAGCTTTTCAAATATATAGTGCATCCCTAAAAAAACTGAGTTGTCAACTGGGCTGCATAAATCTAGGCATATACTAATTAGTTCTAACTTAGATGATATTGCTTCCTCCCTCAGTGTGATCATATATACTCCAATTACTTTAACTAGGCTGTTCTATTTTAGTTTATGCCTTTTGCTCCTTAATTATTAGCACTCAATTTTTAATCATTTTTTGACGAAATGTGCAGGAGAACAAAGCATGGAATCACTAGCACGTTCCTCCTATGGATATTTCATGAATATGACAAGATTCTTCAGGTTATACTTTTGTTCAGAGGAGTTGATGGTGTGTAATCTTCTCTTATATATTTATAGTTGTTCTATGATGTCCCATGTTATCAGATTTCTCTGAAGTAAATGAGGTATTTTTTTTGTCAAAAGGGGTAAATGTGTTCATGACAAAACGTTTCTAGCATCTCTCCTAATACGAGTGCGTTGGTAACTCTTTGTCCTACCTTAAATAGAAGAGTAAATATCTTCTGCCTAGCCATGAAGTAATAAAGTACTTTTTTCTATTGTCTATATCATGTAACTATAGTTGAATTATTTCGTTGGATTCACATTTATTTCTCGGCAAGTATTATTAACATCATACCCCAAACCTAAAATATATTGTAGCCAGCCGATAGAAGCTATTGGGAGGAGTTGCCTGTTGGTGTTACCTTGGGAGGCTTTGCCTGTTGGTGCGCCTTTTTATATCCATTTTAGATTGTTATTTCTCAGAGTTAGAAAGCATGGTGACATGTACATTTACTCCAATGGTTTTGTTTCTCTTTCTAATGAAAAAACGCACACACATTTGGCTGCGAGGTTAAAATCAATTTTTTTCTCAAACAACTTTCATTTTTTCAACTCATTTATATATATAATTAGGAAGATATAGTAATCTCTGCCGAATCTATTTCTCTTCCTTGCAATTATTTAGTCCAGTTTTGTTTTCTACTTTGTAAAGGGGTATTCATCCCATGACACCTCATCGGTACTACGCATTTGATCTGTATGACAATTTGAATATTTGACAGTACTTCCACTTCATATCTATGCGAGTAGAGAAATAATTAAGTTTCTTCTACTGGTGGATTGGATTCGGGCAGCGTTTTGATTTCGCCCTAGGCCGAGATGGCCTCGGCCGAAATCCGGTTTTTTTTGGAGAAAATCAAAACACAGGATTCGGGAGGATATTATACTAAAGGTTTGTATCAGGTTGTTTTTCATAGTATAGGTTGTCGATAATTGAGACGGTTCTCGGGACTTGATTCCTTTTCGTTATAACTGCCAGAGGTGCAAGAGTGTACATACAGCTCAGCGCTTCCACTTGGGTAATATACAGTTACCATACACGATGAAGCCATGTATATTTCTCAACTTCCCAAAATGGCATAACTCATGGGCTCATGTTTATTTACTTCGACAGAATGGCAAGACTATACACATCATGCCGCTCTTTGTGTATATTTAACAAAATAGTGTGCTTTTTTTGCAAAAAATAAAGTAGTGCGCTGTTTGTAAATATATGAATATTATATGTTCCCACAATTGTATGGCTTCTGAATTGTTAATGACCGCATCATTATGCCTAATGATTTTGTATTTTCAATGAGCTAATGGAACATGCCAAATAAATTATTGATATTGTATGGACAATATACTATCATCATCTTGAATAAATTAAAATATTAGTTGTGTGTATGGTTACATCCACAAACTATTGTGTTTAAATAGTAGACTTTCAGGAGCTCAAAGCTTATGTATTCATGATTAGCTATGATTCTACACATAACCAATACTTTTCAAAATTATTATACAAAGCTACTATCTAAATAACTAGCCCGTGCAATCGCACGGGTTGACGACTAGTTATGCTAATAATATGCAAAACCCTAAGCTTGGGGATGCTAGTTTTGCTATGCCCACTACCTGTTGCAATAATCATGATCTTGAAAATTTATTTAAGCCCCATGATGAATATAAGATTGATAATAGTGTTTCCAATAATATTGAAAGTGGGTTTGGAAGAGTGTCAACTTTAGATCCCACATATTTGCGTAATATTCAATCTTATGAAATTTTTGATAAAAGTGGGCTTGGAGAAATCATGAGTTTAGTTAATGATAATCCCACTATTTTGGAAGAGTGTCAACTTCGCATGCATGTGGATCGTGTTGAGAATATGTTATGTGATAGCTATATTGTTGAATTTTCTTATGATCTTGCATGTAACTATTATGACAGAGGATAATATGGTTATAGAAATTTTCATGTTACTAAATTACCTCTCGTTATGTTGAGATTGCTATTGTTCCTTTCCGCTTCCTTGCATATGCTAGTTTTTGCTTGCTATGATAATTCCAGAAACTTTCTGTTCACGAAAAAAATTGTTAAAAATCACCAGAACGTGATAAAATATTGATTCCAATTTCTGCTGATCAATAAACAAATTTTATAGGTATTCCTATTTTGGCTGATTTTTTGGAGTTCCAGAAGTTTGCGTTAGTTACAGATTACTACAGACTGTTCTGTTTTTGACAGATTCTGTTTTTCGTGTGTTGTTTGCTTATTTTGATGAATCTATGGCTAGTAAAATAGTTTATAAACCATAGAGTAGTTGGAATACAGTAGGTTTAACACCAATATAAATAAAGAATGAGTTAATTACAGTACCTTGAAGTGGTCTTTTGTTTTCTTTCGCTAACGGAGCTCACGAGATTTTTTGCTGAGTTTTGTGTTGTGAAGTTTCCAAGTTTTGGGTGAAAGATTTGATGGATTATGGAACAAGAGCCTAAGCTTGGGGATGCCCACGGCACCCCCAAGATAATCTAAGGACACCCAAAAGCCAAAGCTTGGGGGTGCCCCCGAAGGCATCCCCTCTTTCGTCTACTTCCATCGGTAACTTTACTTGGAGCTATATTTTTATTCACCACATGATATGTGTTTTGCTTGGAGCGTCTTGTATGATTTGAGTCTTTATTTTTTAGTTTACCACAATCATCTTTTCTGTACACACCTTTTGAGAGAGACACACATGATTTGGAAATTATTAGAATACTCTATGTGCTTCACTTATATCTTTTGAGTTATATAGTTTTTGCTCTAGTACTTCACTTATAGAGCACGGTGGTGGATTTGTTTTATAGAAACTATTGATCTCTCATGCTTCACTTAGATTATTTTGAGAGTCTTAAATAGCATGGTAATTTTCTTAAATAATCCTAATATGCTAGGTATTCAAGATTAGTAAAAACTTTCTTATGAGTGTGTTGAATACTAAGAGAAGTTTGATGCTTGATGATTGTTTTGAGACATGGAGGTAGTGATATCAAAGTTGTGCTAGTTGAGTAGTTGTGAATTTGAGAAATACTTGTGTTGAAGTTTGCAAGTCCCGTAGCATGCACGTATGGTAAACGTTATGTAACAAATTTGAAACATGAAGTGTTCTTTGATTGTCCTCCTTATGAGTGGCGGTCGGGGACGAGCGATGGTCTTTTCCTACCAATCTATCCCCCTAGTAGCATGCGTGTAGTACTTTGTTTCGATGACTAATAGACTTTCGCAATAAGTATGTGAGTTCTTTATGACTAATGTTGAGTCCATGGATTATACGCACTCTCACCTTTCCATCATTGCTAGCCTCTTCGGTACCGTGCATTGCCCTTTCTCACATTGAGAGTTGGTGCGAACTTCGCCGGTGCATCCAAACCCCGTGATATGATACGCTCTTTCACACATAAACCTCCTTATATCTTCCTCAAAACAGCCACCATACCTACCTATTATGGCATTTCCATGGCCATTCCGAGATATATTGACATGCAACCTTCCACCATTCCGTTTATCATGACACGTTCATCATTGTCATATTGCTTTGCATGATCATGTAGTTGACATAGTATTTGTGGCAAATCCACTGTTCATAATTCTTTCATAAATGTCACTCTTGGTTCATTGCATATCCCGGTACACCGCCGGAGGCATTCATATAGAGTCATACTTTGTTCTAGTATTGAGTTGTAAATAAATAGAAGTGTGATGATCATCATTTTCTAGAGCATTGTCCCAAGTGAGGAATAAAAAAAAGAGAAAGGCCATAAAAAAGAAGGCCCAAAAAAATTAGAGAAAAAGGGAGAAGGGACAATGTTACTATCCTTTTACCACACTTGTGCTTCAAAGTAGCACCATAATCTTCATGATAGAGAGTCTCTAGTTTTGTCACTTTCATATACTAGTGGGAATTTTTCATTATAGAACTTGGCTTGTATATTCCAACAATGGGCCTCCTCAAGTGCCCTAGGTCTTCGTGAGCAAGAAAGTTGGATGCACACCCACTTAGTTTCTTTTGTTGAGCTTTCCTATATTTATAGCTCTAGTGCATCCGTTGCATGGCAATCCCTACTCCTTGCATTAACATCAATCGATGGGCATCTCCATAGCTCATTGATTAGCCTCGTTGATGTGAGACTTTCTCTTTTTTTGTCTTCTCCACATAACCCCCATCATCATATTCTATTCCACCCATAGTGCTATATCCATGGCTCACGCTCATGTATTGCGTGAAGGTTGAAAAAGTTTGAGATTACTAAAGTATGAAACAATTGCTTGGCTTGTCATCGGGGTTGTGCATGATGAGAGCATTTTTGTGTGACGAAAATGGAGCATGACTAAACTATATGATTTTGTAGGGATGAACTTTCTTTGGCCATGTTATTTTGAGAAGACATAATTGCTTAGTTAGTATGCTTGAAGTATTATTATTTTTATGTCAATATTGAACTTTTATCTTGAATCTTTCGGATCTGAATATTCATACCACAATTAAGAGGGTTACATTAAAAAAATATGCCAAGTAGGTTTTCACATCAAAAATTCTGTTTTTATCATTTACCTACTCCAGGACGAGCAGGAATTAAGCTTGGGGATGCTTGATACATCTCCAACGTATCTATAATTTTTTATTGTTCCATGCTATATTATATTTTGTTTTGGACATTATTGGGCTTTATTATACACTTTTATATTATTTTTGGGACTAACCTATTAACCGGAGGCCCAGCCCAGAATTGCTGTTTTTTGCCTATTTCAGAGTTTCACAGAAAAAGAATATCAAACGGAGTCCAAACGGAATGAAACCTTCGGGGACGTGATTTTCGGAACGACCGTGATCCAGAGGACTTGGACCCTACGTAAAGACATCAAACAGGAGGCCATGAGGTAGGGGGCGCCTGCCCCCCCCAGGCGCGCCCTCCACCCTCGTGGGCCCCCTGTTGCTCCACCGACGTACTCCTTCCTCCTATATATACCTACGTACCCCCAAACTACCAGATACGGAGCCAAAAACCTAATTCCACCGCCGCAACCTTCGGTACCCGTGAGATCCCATCTTGGGGCCTGTTCCGGAGCTCCGTCGAAGGGGGCATCGATCACGGAGGGCTTCTACATCAACACCATAGCATCTCCGATGATGTGTGTAGTTTACCTCAGACCTTCGGGTCCATAGTTATTAGCTAGATGGCTTCTTCTCTCTTTTTGGATCTCAATACAATGTTCTCCCCCTCTCTCGTGGAGATCTATTCGATGTAATCTTTTTTTGCGGTGTGTTTGTTGAGACCGATGAATTGTGGGTTTATGATCAAGTTTATCTATGAACAATATTTGAATCTTCTGAATTCTTTTATGTATGATTGGTTATCTTTGCAAGTCTCTTCGGATTATCAGTTTGGTTTGGCCTACTAGATTGATCTTTCTTGCAATGGGAGAAGTGCTTAGCTTCGGGTTCAATCTTGCGGTGTCCTTTCCCAGTGACAGTAGGGGCAGCAAGGAGTAGTAGATGCAGGTAGGAGTCGGTCTACTTGTCTCGGACGGATGCCTATATACATGATCATACCTACATATTCTCATAACTATGCTCAATTCTGTCAGTTGCTCAACAGTAATTTGTTCACCCACCGTAAATACTTATGCTCTTGAGAGAAGCCACTAGTGAAACCTATGGCCCCCGGGTCTATTTTCCATCATATTGATCTCCCGACAACAAGCTATTTATGGCGCCATTTTTATTTTGTTTTCTTTACTTTGCATCTTTATCATAAAATACCAAAAATATTATCTTATCATATCTATCAGATCTCACTCTCGTAAGTGACCGTGTAGGGATTGACAACCCCTTATCGCGTTGGTTGCAAGGATTTATTTGTTTGTGTAGGTGCGAGGGACTCGTGCGTGACCTCCTAGTGGATTGATACCTTGGTTCTCAAAAACTGAGGGAAATACTTACGCTACTTTGCTGCATCACCCTTTCCTCTTCAAGGGAAAACCAACGCAATGCTCAAGAGGTAGCAAGAAGGATTTCTAGCGCCGTTGCCGGGGAGGCTTACGCAAGGTCAAGTCAAGATTTGGACTCCCGACAACGTGCCATTTCTGGCGCCGTTGCCGAGGAGTCTACGCAAAAGTCAACATACCAAGTACCCATCGCAAACCCTTATCTCCCGCATTACATTATTTGCCATTTTCCTCCCGTTTTCCTCTCCCCCACTTCACCCTTGCCGTTTTATTCGCCCTCTCTTTTCCGTTCGTCTTTTTGTTTGCCTTGATGTCTTACTTGGCTCGTTTGCTTGTTTGGTTGAAATAGTTGAGTATTTATTCCTAAACAAAGAAGCTAATATCTATGGATCCTCATCCGTTTCCCTTCACCCGTAGGGTGGTCAAGCTCGAGGTCCTCAAATCCGTCTATTATTTCATCCACCATCACCCTAGCATATCCTTCTGGAATCGGCCGGCAGTGAAAAGTTGCGCCAGGTTCAGGAGGTGCAACAGAGCCAACAACCGCCTTGACTTTCAATTTCAGCCATTGCGGCATAAAGGTGGCAATGTTGAGACTCCGTGATAGCATCCACGGGGTAGCTAGCAGGAGCCGTGAAGACAGGCTCCCGAAGCAGCTCGATGGAAGCCACGCTGCTTCTCCACTAAGATGGCGGGGTAGCTTCGGCAGGTCGCTTGCTGCGAACTGCATCTCGTTCCTCTAGCGCTTGTACCCTTGCGTGCAGCGCCTGTAGTTCGGTCAACTCCACTTTCTTCTTCCTCTCCTCGCATTTGTAACCGCCTGCGCCGGGAAACCCAGCCTTCAATGAAACGGAGCCTGGCGTGCCTCGTGTCCATCCAGGGTGCTCAGGATTCCCGAGGGCCATTGTGAGCTCGTCGTTCTCTCTGTCCGGAACGAATGTCCCTTCCTGCGCTTTTTTGATTAACTCCTGAAGCCTCATGATGGGTGTATTCAGCTGCTCGTCTGTCCAAACGCACTTCCCTGTTTCAGGGTCCAATGTTCCCCCAACCCCGAAGAACCAAGACCTTGAACGGTCTAGCCAGCGCAATGTCTCTGGTTTGATCCCTTTATCTTGTAGGTCATTCTCAGCCTTGTCCCACAACGGCCGGGCTTTCAGGTAGCCACCTGACCCCGTGCGATGGTGATGCTTCTTATTTGCAGCATTTATCTTGTTTGTCGCTGACATCTTCTTGGCCTTCTCAGATTTCTTTTGGGCGACAAATGCGTCCCAGTATCTTTGATCTTCTCAAATCGGCCGATGAATTCTGGAGTCTTGTCATTATCGACAAATGTTGATTTCAGCTCATTCTTCCACCTCCTGAATAGCTCAACCATATTCTTAAGAGCATGAGCCTTGATCAATGGCTCTTTAACTGGCTTCTCCGGATCCTCCTCTGGCGGTAGGGTGAAATTTGCCTTCAGCATGGTCCAAAGATCAGCTTTCTGCCTATCGTCGACATAAGACACCCCAGAGTCTTCGTCCTTAGGCTTAAACCATTGCTCGATGCTGATCGGGATCATGTCCCTAACAAGAACCCCGCACTAGGCAGAAAATGCTTGCTTGGTCCGGAGGGGTTCAATCGGTTGGCCATCACGATCAATTTCGGTGATCGTGTACCTTTCATCCGAGCGCAACTTTCTCTTCGGGCCTCGTCCCGTTACCTCAATTTTGCTCGATCCGGAGGGCTAGAAAAGAAGAAAGAAGAGAGTTAATATGTGTACATACCAAAAACAATTAATGCATCAATTAGCTATAGTCAGCACATGCTTAATTAATATATATACCTGGCCGGACTCCGTTCGGTCACCGGAGCCGTCATCACGGTGTCCTTCTTCCACCGGCATTCGGTCACCGGAGCCATCATAATCATGTCCTTCCTCCTCCATTGTTCGATCACCGTAGCCTGCTTCTTCTTCCAGACCATCGGTGTCCTTGAGAAACGACAAGACGGCATCACTTTCGGCTGCGATTATGTCCCCCAACACCGCTTCTGTTGCTTCATCTCGGGGGTGCTCCATAGTTTCTGCAAATATTTACAACATGGCAATTATTATTCAAACATGACAGATGGATATATTAGTGGCAAGCGTAGAACTAGCTAGCTAATCACAATAAGGAATCATATTAGTGGCCTCGACGCTTCTCTAGGGTTTGGGGTGGCCTCGGCAACGCTTCAAGGGTTTGGGGTGGCCTCGACAACGCTTCAAGGGTTTGGGGTGGCCTCGACGACAGCGCTCTTTTAACTTGGTAAATTTGGGTGGCCTCGAGAGAGTCTGTCGGGTAGGGGCGCGGCGGGAGGGGGTAGGAGACCGACATCATTTTTTCTAGGGTTTGGGTGTCCTCGAGAGTTTTGGTCGAGCGAGAGGGCCGGGGGGTGCTCCTGTGGTATAAGTTATCGCGGTCGAGAGGGGGTATATATATCGACCACCCCTCATGTCGAAGTTATCGGGGAGGGGTTTATATGGACAACGATGACATACATACATGGGAAAATAATGTTATCGGGGAGGGGGTATATCGACCCCCCCCCCCCTCATGTTGAAGTTATCGGGAGGGGGTATATCGACAACGACATACCCGATAAAAAATAAAAAGACGAAGAATAAATGAAAAGAGGAGAAGAAGAAAGGAATAGAGGAGAAGATCGAAGAAAAAAAGAAGAAAAAAAAGAGGAGAAGAAGAAAGGAATAGAGGAGAAGAAGAAAAAAAAGAATTTTCTGTTTTTCTTCTTCTCCTCTATTCCTTTCTTCTTCTCCTCTTCTTTTTCTTCTTTTTTCCTCTTCTTGTTTATTTCTCCTCTTCTTCCTCTCCTCTTCTTCTCCTTTCTTCCTCTTCTTATTTTCCTTTTTCCTCTCCTTCTTTTTCTTCTTCTTCCTTTCCTAGCTAGATATATAAAACTTTTCTAAAAATGTAACTTTTGCATATATAAAACTTTTTCTTCTTCTTCCTTCTTCCTTCTTCCTTCTCTTCCTTCTTCCTAAATATATAAAACTTTTCTAAAAATGAAACTAACCTAAAATGTACTAAATCAGAGAACATATATAGATAAAACTTTTCTAAAAATCTAACTTTTGCATATATGTATTTTTAAAACATCATGCATATTACAATTAAAAAAATACATACATACATACAAAAACATGTAAAAAATACATACATACATATATGAACATACATCAAAAAAATACATATATCTAAAAAATACATACATAGATATATGAAAATCTAAAAACATGTAAAAACAAGCATATATAACTAAAAAAGCACAGCGGCGGCGGGGCCGGCAGGGGCGGGGTGCTAACAGAGGGACGCGTCGGGGCAGGAGCAGGGCGGCACGGCGGGCAGCGTCCGGGCGGGCAGGGGCGCGCGGCGTGTGGCGTCGAGGCGGGCAGGGGCGCGCGGCAGGCGGTGTCGTTGCGAGCAGGGGCGCGGGGAGTGGCGGCGACGTCTGGGCAGAGGGCAATGGCGACGGCGGCGGCGACAGTGAGGTGGAGCAGCCCGACGGCGTCGGCGATGACGCGGTGGAGCAGCCTGACAGCGTCGGGGCAGGGCTCGGCGGCGACGGCGAGGTGGAGCAGCCTGACGGCGTCGGGGCAGGGCTCGGCGGCGACGGTGACGAGGAGCAGAGTGGGGGCGTCGGGGCGGAGAAGCAGTGATGTTTGCAGAAACTGCTAAGTGTTTTCTTATATAGACGAAGCATTGGTCCCGGTTGGTGCGAACCGGGACCAATGCCCCCCTTTAGTCCCGGTTGGTACCACCAACCGGGACAAAAGGTCTCTTTTCTGCAGCCCAAAGGGCGGGAAGCAGAGGCCTTTGGTCCCGGTTGGTGGCACCAACCGGGACTAAAGGGGGGGGCATTGGTTCCGGTTGGTGCCACGAACCGGTACCAATGCAGCCCTTATTAGTCCCGGTTGGTGGCACCAACCGGGACCAAAGGCCTCTTGCTGCCCGCGTCGCGGCCAAAAGTTTAGTCCCACCTCGCTAGTTGAGAGGGCTCGAGAGTGGTTTATAAGTGCTGCTGCGCCCACCCTCTCGAGCTCCTATCAACTGCAGGCTTCCGGGCATAATCTGTCACTATGTGCATGCGGGCCTACTAGGCCTCCCGCAGGCCTGAATCCTGGCCCATGGTTGGGTTTCTAGTCGTATTCAGGCGTGGTGGCCCAGTAGGTGGCACTTTTTTTATTTATCTTATTAAAGTTTATTTATTTTACTTTATTAAAGTTTATTTTGTTTCTACTTATTTATTTTATAAAAGTTTATTTTATTTTATTTTGTTTTGTTTCTACTTATTTATTTTATTAAATTTTAATTTATTTTATTTTGTTTCTACTTATTTATTAAAGTTTATTTTGTTTCTTTCTGCTTTTCATGTTTTGAACAGAAAATACTTTGATAATTTTAGTTCCATAAATTTTATATAATTTTAGTTTAAAAAATACTAGAGGTTTATAAAAGCTTTTTAGTTGATTCCTTTTGCGATTAGAGTTTTACAAAAGTTTTCTAGTTGATTTTATTTTTGCTATAAAAGAATATTATAGTTTTGTTTTAGTTGATCATAACAGAATATTTTAATTGATTATTTTTGAGCTAAATGATGTGGCTTTTTAGTTGATCAGGGTTTCGGACGAAATCTCATCTATTACAAAGGGATTTCATTTTTTTGAACTTATTTGAACTCCAGACTTTTTGTGTGTTCAAAATGCACCATTCAAAGCCACGTCATCAATTTTCAACTCTTTCTGACTTCATTTGTTATTTTCATGCATTTACTGATTTTTTTAGCTATAGGACCCTGAAATTCAAAAGCAATTCAATGAACTCTGAAAAGGTTGAAATTTGGCATGGTATCATCATTTCACCCACATAGCATGTGCAAAAAAGTTGAGAGGGTTACAGCAAAAACTAGATGCAGTTCGTGTACAAAACGGACAATGTCTTCTTTCGAAGTATCAAGGTTTCATTCGGAAACTCATTTTTTGAACTTATTTGAACTCCAGACTTTTTGTGTGTTCAAAATGCACCATTCAAAGCCACATCATCAAGTTTCAACCCTTTCTGACTTCATTTGTTATTTTTCATGCATTTACTGATTTTTTTTGAGCTATAAGACCCTAAAATTCAAAAGCATTTCAAATGAACTCTGAAAAGGTTGAAATTTGGCATGGTATCAACATTTCGCCCACATAGCTTGTGCTAAAAAGTTGAGAGGGTTACGGCAAAAACTAGATGCACTTCGTGTACAAAACGGACAATGTCTTCTTTCGAAGTATGAGGGTTTCATACGGAAACTCATCTGTTACAAAGGGATTTCATTTTTTTGAACTTATTTGAACTCCAGACTTTTTGTGTGTTCAAAATGCACCATTCAAAGCCACATCATCAATTTTCAACCCTTTCTGACTTCATTTGTTATTTTTCATGCATTTACTGATTTTTTGAGCTATAACACCCTGAAATTCAAAAGCATTTCAAATGAACTCTGAAAAGGTTGAAATTTGGCATGGTATCATCATTTCACCCACATAGCATGTGCTAAAAAGTTGAGAGGGTTACGGCAAAAACTAGATGCACTTCGTGTACAAAATGGACAATGTCTTCTTTCGAAATATGAGGGTTTCCTACGGAAACTCATCTGTTACAAAAGGGATTTCATTTTTTTGAACTTATTTGAACTCCAGACTTTGTGTGTGTTCAAAATGCACCATTCAAAGCCACATCATCAATTTTCAACCCTTTCTAACTTCATTTGTTATTTTTCGTGCATTTACTAATTTTTTGAGCTATAAGACCCTGAAATTCAAAAGCATTTCAAATGAACTCTGAAAAGGTTGAAATTTGGCATGGTATCATCATTTCACCCACATAGCATGTGCTAAAAAGTTGAGAGGGTTACGGCAAAAACTAGATGCACTTCGTGTACAAAACGGACAATGTCTTCTTTCGAAGTATCAGGGTTTCGTACGGAAACTCATCTGTTACAAAGGGATTTCATTTTTTTGAACTTATTTGAACTCCAGACTTTTTGTTTGTTCAAAATGCACCATTCAAAGCCACATCATCAATTTTCAACCCTTTCTGACTTCATTTGTTATTTTTCATGCATTTACTGATTTTTTTGAGCTATAAGACCCTGAAATTCAAAAGCATTTCAAATGAACTCTGAAAAGGTTGAAATTTGGCATGGTATCATCATTTCACCCACATAGAATGTGCTAAAAAGTTGAGAGGGTTAGGGCATGGACAACATGTAAAACCATTCTGCTTGTTTGCCTCAGCCACTTCGAGAAACATAATTATGTGTGTCTGTCACCGTACATCCATTGCCGGTTCATCTGTGTGCATTATATATAATTATGTGTGCCAAAAACCATTACAGATTCACATGGATAGATAAGTGACCAAATTAATAGTAGTTCATCATCACATTAAAACCAAAGTACATATATAGTTCAAATTGAACAACATATAGCTCTCTAGAGCATCTAGTTAAACCATACATTGAAACTATGTAAAACCTTTCAATGCAACAACAAATGCGATCATAATCACAACCAAGGTAACAATTGATCCAACGGCATAATGATACCAAGCCTCGGTATGAATGGCATATTTTCTAATCATTCTAATCTTCAACCGCATTGCATCCATCTTGATCTTGTGATCATCGACGACATCCGCAACATGCAACTCCAATATCATCTTCTCCTCCTCAATTTTTTTATTTTTTCCTTCAAGTAATTGTTTTCTTCTTCAACTAAATTTAACCTCTCGACAATAGGGTCGGTTGGAATTTCCGGTTCAACCACCTCCTAGATAAATAAAATATATGTCACGTTGGTCAGCATAATTGTCATAAACAGTAAATGAACCAAATAGTTATAAAAAGATAAGATATACCACATCCGAATCATAGACAGGACGAGGGCCCACGGGGGCGGATAGCAAAACCATCGCACTATATAATAACAAGGAATAATAAAAGTAAGAAAATTAGACACGTATCTATCTGAAGTAAGAATTGTTTTTTCAGAAAGAAGATAAGAACAAGAGGCTCACCACGGTGGTGCCCGTGACGAGATCGGCGTGGGCGATCGACGGTGGTGAAGACGGGGACGGGATGTGACGGACCGCTAAACCTAGACAAATCTCGGGGAAAATGGAGCTCGGAGGTCGAGTTTCGAGAGGAGAAAGGTTAACTAGTGTGGTTCGGACATTTCATCGAACACCTCATGTTCATAGGAGGTGAGCTAGAGCACCCAAATGCCCTCCCCTCGCCGGCCAGAAAAAATAGAGCACTGTGGAGTGCTCTGCTGCGGCGATGGGGTATATATAGGCAACTCATTTGTCCCGGTTCGTGGCTGGAACCGGGACTATAGCCCAGCCTTCTGTCCCGGTTCGAGCCACGAACCGGGACCAATGGATGTGGGCCAGGAGCGAGGCCCATTGGTCCCAGTTCGTGCCTAGAACCGAGACAAATGGGGCCAGACAAACCGGGACCAATGCCCACGAGGCCCCGGCCGGCCCCCTGGGCTCACGAACCGGGACGAATGCCCCCCATGGGTCCCGGTTCGTGCAGAACCGGGACTAATGGGCTGGTCAGGCCCGAACCAAAGCCCTGTTTTCTACTAGTGGTTAGTATAAGAAAATAAACCACCAAATTAAGGTACTGTAATGAACTCATTATTTATTTATATTGGTGATAATCCTACGGTATTCCAACTTCTCTATGGTTCATACCCCCGATACTACTCATAGATTCATCAAAATAAGCAAACAACACACGAAAAACAGAATCTGTCAAAAACAGAACAGTCTGTAGCAATCTGTAACTTTCGAATACTTCTGTAATCCCAAAAATTCTGAACTAAATTGGTGGACGTGAGGAATTTTTCTATTAATCATCTGCAAAAATAATCAACCTAAAAGCACTCTCCAGTAAAAATTACAGCTAATCTCGTGAGCGCAAAAGTTTCTGTTTTTTACAGCAAGATCGCAAAGACTTCACCCAAGTCTTCCCAAAGGTTCTACTTGGCACAAACACTAATTAAAACATAAAACCACATCTAAACAGAAGCTAGATGAATTATTTATCACTAAACAGGAGCAAAAAGCAAATAACAAAAATAAAATTGGGTTGCCTCCCAACAAGCGCTATCGTTTAACGCCCCTAGATAGGCATAAAAACAAGAATAGATCTAGGTATTGCCATCTTTGGTATGCAATCCATAAGTGGCTCTCCTAATAGATTCATAAGGCAATTTAATTTTCTTCCTAGGAAAGTGTTCCATGTCTTTCCTTAACAGAAATTGGAATCTAATATTTCCTTCTTTCATGTCAATAATTGCACCAATCGTTCTAAGGAAAGGTCTACCAAGAATAATAGGACATGTAGGATTGTAATCTATATCAAGAACAATGAATTCTACGGGCACATAATTCCTATTTGCAACAATAAGAACATCATTAATCCTTCCCATAGGTTTCTTAATGGTGGAATCTACAAGATGCAAATTTAAAGAACAATCATCAAATTCACGGAAACCTAGCACATCACACAAGGTTTTTGGAATCGTGGAAACACTAGCACCCAAATCACACAAAGCATAGCATTCATAATCTTTAATCTTAATTTTAATAGTAGGTTCCCACTCATCATAAAGTTTTCTAGTGATAGAAACTTCTAGTTCAAGCTTTTCTTCATATGATTGCATTAAAGCATCAACGATATGTTTAGTAAAAGCTTTATTTTGATTATAAGCATGAGGATAATTTAACATGAATTGCAACAAGCAAATGCAATCTATCAAAGAGCAATTATCATAATTAAATTCCTTGAAATCCAAAATAGTGGGTTCATTGCTATGTTAATTTTTGACCTCTTCAATCCCACTTTTATTAGTTTTTGCATCAAGATCTAAAAACTCTGAATCATTGGGACGCCTTTTAACTAAAGTTGGCTCGTCTCCAGTACCATCTTTATCAAGATTCATATTGGAAAACAAAGATTTAATAGGAGTCACATCAATCACTTTTAGATCTTCATCATTATTATCATGAAAACTAGAAGAACATGCTTTCACAACGCAATCTTTTTTAGCACGCATCCTAGCGGTTCTTTCTTTGCACTCACCAATGGAAATTATCATGGCTTTGAGAGACTCATTGATGTTATGCATAGGTGGAATATATCTAAGTTTCAAAGAATCAACATCAAGAAAAATTCTATCCACCTTCCTGGCCAACTCATCAATCTTAAGCAATTTTTCTTCAACCAAAGCATTGAAATTCTTTTGCGAACTCATAAATTATTTAACACTAGTCTCGAAATCAAAGGGCATCATATTAAAATTTCCATAAGAGTTGTTGTAGGAATTACCGTAATTATTAGAGGAATTACTAGGAAACGGCCTAGAATTAAAGTTTCCTCTATACGCGTTGTTACCAAAATTGTTCCTACCAACAAAATTCACATCCATAGATTCATTATTATTCTCAATTAAAGTGGACAAAGGCATATAATTAGGATCAGAAGAAACACTTTTATTAGCAAACAATTTCATAAGTTCATCCATCTTTCCACTCAAAACATTAATCTCTTCAATCGCATGAACTTTTTTACTAGTGGATCTTTCGGTGTGCCATTGAGAATAATTAACCATAATATTGTCTAGGATTTTAGTAGGTTCTCCTAAAGTGATTTCCATAAAAGTGCCTCCCGCGGCCGAATCTAAAAGATTTCTAGAAGCAAAATTTAGTCCGGCATAAATTTTTGTATAATCATCCACAAATTCAAACCATGTGTAGGGAAATTACCTATCATTAATTTCATCCTCTCCCAAGCTTGTGCAACATGCTCATGATCAAGTTGCTTAAAATTCATAATATCGTTCCTAAGAGAGATGATCTTAGCGGGAGGAAAATATTTAGAGATAAAAGCATCTTTGCACTTATTCCATGAATCAATACTATTTTTAGGCAAAGACGAAAACCAAGTTTTAGCACGATCCCTCCCAGGAGGGGGCCAATCGATGCGGGGCTGCTTGCTCCGGCTTGGGCGTGGCGCTGGCGACATATGCGATGCGGCTTGGCGGCGAGCAGCTGCGGTGGCGGGCATCGTTGGGCATCAGGCGGCGGACGGCAGGGGATGCGCGTGGCGGTGGCGCTAGTGGTGGCTGGGCTTCGGCCAGATCCGTCGGGTGCCTACCATTGCGGCGCGGGCCAAGGGCGGCGTCGATCTGTCCTCCCGGATGGTAGTGGTGGTGCGCGCGGGTCAGGGTGGTGTGGTCGGCTGCTGCGGGGACTTGCTCAGATCCACCTAGATCGAGGATGGTGCGGGGCCGATCTGGTGGTCGCATGCTCGACGGCTCCAGCATGTGGACTCAGAGCGGGTTGGGCAGTGGCCTGGTGCGGCTGCTGCTCCGGTCGTGGGTGACTCCACGACAGCTTGGTAGGTCGGTTGCGGCGGCAGCTGATTCCAGTGTTGGCTCGTCCGTAGGCTGTCTGTGTCAGCCTTTGACCCCACTCCTCATCGTTTGGGTGCTACTTTGGTTGAAGGGTTGATGCTACCTCTTGAGCATGCATTGGTTTTCCCTTGAAGAGGTGAGGGTGATGTAGCAAAGTAGCGTAAGTATTTCCCTCAGTTTTGAGAACCAAGGTATCAATCCAGTAGGAGTGAACGCACAAGTCACCTAGTACCTGCACAAACAATCAAGAACCTTGCAACCAACACGATAAAGGGGTTATCAATCCCTTCACAGTCACTCGCAAAAGTGAGATCTAATAGAGATAGTAAAGTAAATATTTTTGGTATTTTTGTTGTATAGATTGGAAAGTAAAGATTGCAAAATAATAAATGAGATGCGATGTAAATAAAAGAGATGTAATATAATAGGAAAGAGACCCGGGGTCCATAGGTTTCACTAGTGGTTTCTCTCAAGATAGCATGTATTACGGTGGGTGAACAAATTACTGACGAGCAATTGATAGAAAAGCGCATAGTTATGAAGATATCTAAGGCAATGATCATGAATATAGGCATCACGTCCGTGTCAAGTAGACTGAAACGATTCTGCATCTACTACTATTACTCCACACATCGACCGCTATCCAGCATGCATCTAGAGTATTAAGTTCATAAGAACGGAGTAACGCATTAAGCAAGATGACATGATGTAGAGGTATAAACTCAGGAAATATGATATAAACCCCATCTTTTTATCCTCGATGGCAACAATACAATACGTGCCTTGCTGCCCCTGCTGTCGCTGGGAAAGGACACCGCAAGATTGAACCCAAAGCTAAGCACTTCTCCCATTGCAAGAAAGATCAATATAGTAGGCCAAACTAAACCGATAATTCTAAGAGACTTGCACAGATATCAAATCATGCATATAGAATTCAGAGAAGAACCAAATAATATTCATAGATAATCTTGTTCATAAATCCACAATTCATCGGATCTCGGCAAACACACCGCAAAAGAGTATTACATCGAATAGATCTCCAAGAACATCGAGGAGAACTTTGTATTGAGAATCAAAGAGAGAGAAGAAGCCATCTAGCTAATAACTATGGACCCGAAAGTCTGTGGTAAACTATTTACGCTTCATCGGAGAGGCAATGGTGTTGATGTAGAAGCCCTCCGTGATCGATTCCCCCTCCGGCAGATCGCCGGAAAAGGCCCCAAGATGGGATCTCAAGGGTACATAAGGTTGCGGCGGTGGAAAAGTGGTTTCGTGGCTCTCCCTGATGTTTCTAGGGTATAAGAGTATCTATAGGCGAAAGAAGTACGTCGGTGGAGCTACGAGGGGCCCATGAGGGTGGGGGCGCGCCTACCCCCCCCCCCCCCGGGCGCGCCCTCCTGCCGAGTGGCTTCCTCGTGGAGTTCCAGACTTCGACTCCAAGTCTTGTGGATTGCTTTCGGTCTAAGAAAGATCATCACAAAGGTTTCATTTCGTTTGGACTCCGTTTGGTATTCCTTTTCTGCAAAACTCTAAAATAGGCAAAAAACAGAAACTGGCACCGGGCCTCCGGTTAATAGGTTAGTCCCAAAAATAATATAAAAGAGCATATTAAAGCCCATTAAACATCCAAAACAGGTAATATAATAGCATGGAACAATCAAAAATTATAGATACGTTGGAGACGTATCAGTTGACCCTCTTCCAGTCGCGGTCCATCGTTCGTCTTGCGCCCGGGGCTGCAGGACTGAGCTCGTCTCGTGCCCGGCGGCTGGACCGAGCTCGTCTCACGCCCGGTGCCGCAGGACAGGTCGATGGAGGCCAGTTTTGGCCAGCCTATTTGGGTCTCGGTGCTGGGGTTGCCTAGGGGCGCGAAAGGCGGGGCCTTTCTGCTCGTCTCTTTGGTTGGGGTAGCAGCGGGTCTCGGGTGAGGTGGTGTCAAGGTCTTGGAAGCCGGGGCGGCGGCCCTGGCGATGGTACCGTGGTGCTCATGGGCAGAGCCCATGGCTCGGTGTTGCCCGGTGGCCATGGCCATGTGGGCGGCGTGGTCGCTGGGGTGTTGCGTTCGGTGGCAGTGGGTGTTGGCCGGGGTGAAATCATGTTCGATCTTCGGATGGACCGGCAGCGGCAAAGCTCTTTCCCTTCCTGAAGGCGTCGCCACGGAGCTCATTGCATGTCGTGTTGCTCCAGGGGAAAATCTGACCCTCGGGTCGGGCGATGGCAGCGCTCCGGTGTCGTAACCTTCCCGAAGGCGCCACCTAGGATCACACGGTTCGTCGTATGTGGCTTCATCTCTTCGCGATGGCATGTTCAGAGTTGAGGAACCCGGTTGCTCTTGTAGAACTAGGGATGCTGTTGTTGTGCTCAGCGCCTATATATCATGTCTTGGGTGTGTGCGTGTGTTGTGGTGGCATGCATTTGTACTGGGTTTGTGGATGATCGTTGCTTTATTTATAAAACGGGGCGAAAGCGTTTTTTTGCATAGGCAGAGAGAAGGAGGATGAGTTCCATGCGATAATAAACTGTACAAAGGCAAGAGCGCTAAGAGAAGAGATGCGGGGGCACTGGAACTTAACAGCGGAGAACTGGTTTCGGTTTACTACTGAAGACTGGTTACAAAACTTCCTGTGGAGGGGCGATGTGGAGGAGAGGAGAAGGATCTTATTACTTCTATGGCGAGCCTAGTACGTGGAAGAAATCAGCAAAGGAGGGTTGAACAACACTGATTGCGAGAAAAACTATCCCCTGGTCGGCCGCCGGCCGCTGAGGACGACGACCAGCGGAGGTCGGAAATTAAAAAAGGGAAGCAGCATGGCGAGACGACCATCTGCAATAAAGATGTGATCTGTACCACCGACGGGAATCATGCAAACCAACGAGCACCAGACCAAATGTACATGGAAAATTAATTCAGATGCGACGTTCCTGCCTTCCACTGGGGAAGCTGCGGCGGGAATCGTTGTCTTGAGCTGCGGAGAGCGACAAGGAGCATCGCAAAGTCAGCTGAACTGGCAGCGATCATGCCTGGGCTATCTTAATGGGCGAGTGTAGGTGGAGTCGGACTGCGCGACAATTATCAACCTCCTAAACAATAGAGCAAGTAACCAGTCCCCACTGTTTGCCTTAATCGCAGATGTTTGGGAATTGGAGAAGAAGTTCATAGAGGTAACTTTTAGTGCAACGAAAATATCCTGCAACAAACTAGCACATGAGCTAGTTGCTATGGCAAGAAGACAAGGAGGGTTCAGTCTCTTTAGAAAATGCCCATATACCCTCAGAAGCATCTTTGTAGAGGATTGTCATGGTGTGTCTGATATGTCTCCGTCGTATCTATAATTTTTGATTATTCCATGCCAATATTATTCAACTTTCATATACTTTTGGCAACTTTTTATACTATTTTTGGAACTAACATATTGATCCAGTGCCCAATGCCAGTTCCTGTTTGTTGCATGTTTTATGTTTCCCAGAAACCCCATATCAAACGGAGTCCAAACGGGATAAAAACGGACGGAGAATATTTTTGGAATATTTATGAATTTTGGGAAGAAGAATCAACGTGAGACGGCGCGCGAGGGGACCACGAGGCAGGGGGCGCGCCCCTGACCCTCGTGGGCACCTCGTAAGGCGGTTGTTGCTCTTCTTTTGCCGCAAGAAAGCTAATTTTCAAGAAAAAAATCGTGGCGAAGGTTTCAATCCAATCGGAGTTACGGATCTCCGGTTATAAAACAAAGAAAGGAGAATTCAGAACGCAGAAACAGAGAGAGACAGAGAGACAGATCCAATCTCGGAGGGGCTCTCGCCCCTCCCACGCCATGGAGACCAAGGACCAGAGGGGAAATCCTTCTCCCATCTAGGGAGAAGGTCAAGGAAGAAGAAGAAGAAGAAGAAGAAGAAGGGGGGCTCAATCCCCTCGCTTCCGGTGGCACCGGAGTGCCACCTGGGGCCATCATCATCACCGCAATCTACACCAACACCTCTGTCATCTTCACCAACATCTCCATCACCTTCCCCCATCTATCTACAGAGGTCCACTCTCCCGCAACCCGTTGTACCCTCTACTTGAACATGGTGCTTTATGCTTCATATTATTATCCAATGATGTGTTTCCATCCTATGATGTTTGAGTAGATTTTCGTTGTCCTATCGGTAATTGGTGAATTGCTATGATTGATTTAATCTGCTTGTGGTTATGTTGCTGTCCTTTGGTGCCCATCATATGAGCGCGTGTGTGGATCACACCATAGGGTTAGTTGTATCTTGATAGGACTATGTATTGGAGGGCAAGAGTGACAGAAGCTTCTACCTAGCATAGAGGGGGACCAATATATCTTAATGCTATTGTTGGGTTTTACCTTAATGAACGTTAGTAGTTGCGGATGCTTGCTAATAGTTCCAATCATAAGTGCATAGAATTCCAAGTCAGGGATGACATGCTAGCAGTGGCCTCTCCCACATAAAACTTGCTATCGGTCTAGTAACGTAGTCAATTGCTTGGGGACAATTTCGCAACTCCTACCACCACTTTTCCACACTTGCTATACTAACTTTATTGCTTCTTTACCTAAACAGCCCCTACTTTTTATTTATGTGCTCTTTATTATCTTGCCAACCTATCCAAAAAGACCTACAAAGTACTTCTAGTTTCATACTTGTTCTAGGTAAAGTGAACGTCAAGCGTGCGTAGAGTTGTATCGGTGGTCGATAGAACTTGAGGGAATGTTCTACCTTTAGCTCCTCGTTGGGTTCGACACTTTTACTTATCGAAAGAGGCTACAATTGATCCCCTATACTTGTGGGTTATCAAGACCTTTTTCTGGCGCCGTTGCCGGGGAGTTATAGCGTGGGGTGAATATTCTTGTGTGTGCTTGTTTGCTTTATCACTAAGTAGTTTTTATTTTGTGCTCTGGTTTTCTATCTTTAGTTATGGGTAGGAAACGCAAAATACCAAAAAAAAATAGTTGTACCTACTACACCAATGGTTGATGAACCACTCAAAATCTATCACACTCCTGAAGCTTTTTACTTGGATCATCTTCGGTCCCTATGTGCTCGTGCTGAAACCCCAACTAGCTTAGTTGAGGGCAAATCTTTAGATGAGCATACTTGTTATGTGCGACACCGCTTATCTCAAAAAGGGAAACTTTTACTGGATCAAATTCATCGTCTGCAATGTTATGCTTGGAATTTATGTGAAATATATGATTTTACTTGTTGTTCTGAAGACCCTAAGAAACATCTTCCCTACCAATGCGAGTTTAGTGATAATGGAATCGTATCTTCGTATGCTAAGGGTGTTTATAATTACTATGATGTTCAACAAATTGAAGAATTTGTTGCTTTTAAGGGTGCTTATGAAATTGCTTCTTTGATTGGAAAGTATGATGCTACTCTTTACAAATCTGAAAATTTTGCCATACTTCAATATTGTTATGATAATTATGCTTCTAATGCCTATGTTAAACCATATATTGAGGACTCCCCCGCTGTCCAAGAAGATACTAATATTTTTCAGGAGTCTATGGTAGAAGGAATTGATGAAACTGTGGGCTTATTGGATGAAAAAGATGATGAGGAGAGCGAAGAAAAAAAGGAGGAAGAGCGGATTAGCTACCCGTGCCCACCTTCTAATGAGAGTAACTCTTCAACTCATACATTGTTTCCCTTTGTGCTTACCGAAGGATGAATGATATGATAATTGTTATGATCCCGTTGATTCTTTTGAAATATCTCTTTTTGATGATGCTTGCTATGCTTGTGGCCAAGATGCCAATATGAATTATGCTTATGGAGATGAACTTGCTATAGTTCCTTATGTTAAACATGAAATTGTTGCTATTGCACCCACACATGATAGTCCTATTATCTTTTTAAATTCTCCCGGCTACACTATATCGGAGAAGTTTGCACTTATTAAGGATTATATTGATGGGTTGCCTTTTACTACTACACATGATGATTTTGATGAATATAATATGCATGTGCTTGCTGCTCCTACTTGCAATTATTATGAGAGAGGAACTATATCTCCACCTCTCTATGTTTCCCACATGATAAAATTGCAAGAAACTGTTTATACTATGCATCGGCCTTTACTATGTGTGCATAAATTATTCTTCTATGACATGCTGATGCATAGGAAGAGAGTTAGACTTCGTCATTACATGATATATGTTACTTTGTGCTCACTACTAAATTACAAATCATTGTTAATTAAAATTGGCTTTGATATACCTTGGGATCCAGGTGGATCCATTACTTGAGCACTATATGCCTAGCTTAATGGCTTTAAAGAAAGCGCTGCCAGGGAGACAACCCGGAAGTTTTAGAGAGTCATTTATTTCTGTTGTATGCTTTTATAGAGTTAAAAAATAAAAATAATGTGCCGAGGTTTACCTTTAGGATGTTTTAGACTACTTGTTGGTTTGTGCGGTGCAGGACAGAAACTTTGGCTGTAGTGCGAGATTTTACATTTTTTACTGAAACGTCAAATGGTTCTGAAACTTTTTGCACTGTCTTTGTATACAAAAATTTTATTTTTCCTAATTTTGGCAGAATTTTTGGAGCACCAGAGGTATGGTTAATGTTCAGATTATTACAAACTGTCCTGTTTAAAACAGATTCTGTTTTTGATGCATTGTTTGCTTGTTTTGATGAAACTATCGATTTATATCAGTGGATTAAGCCATGGAAAATTTATATTACAGTAGCTACAATGAAAAAACAAAATATGAATTGGTTTGCAACAGTACTTAGAGTAGTGATTTGCTTTATTATACTAACGGATCTTACCGAGTTTTCTGTTGAGTTTTGTGTGGATGAAGTGTTCGAAGATCGAGGAGGTCTCGATGTGAGGAGGAGGAGAGGCAAGAGCTCAAGCTTGGGGATGCCCAAGGAACCCCAAGTAAATATTCAAGGAGACTCAAGCATCTAAGCTTGGGGATGCCCCGGAAGGCATCCCATCTTCTTCAACAAGTATCGGTATGTTTTCAGATTCGTTTCGTTCATGTGATATGTGCAAATCTTGGAGCATCTTTTGCATTTAGTTTTCACTTTTCTTTTATGCACCATGCTGGTATGAGATAGTCCATGGTTGATTTATAGAATGCTCTTTGCACTTCACTTATATCTTTTGAGTATGGCTTTATAGAATGCTTCATGTGCTTCACTTTTATCATTTGAAGTTTGGATTGCCCGTTTCTCTTCACATAGAAAACCACCATTTGTAGAATGCTCTTTTGCTTCACTTATATTTGTTAGAGCGTGGGCATATCTTTTGTAGAAAGAATTAAACTCTCTTGCTTCACTTATATCTATTTAGAGAGATGATAGGAGCTGGTCATTCACATGGTTAGTCATAAAATCCTACATAAAACTTGTAGATCATTGAATATGATATGTTTGATTCCTTGCAATAGTTTTGCGATATAAAGATGGTGATATTAGAGTCATGCTAGTGGGTAGTTGTGGATTGTAGAAATACTTGTGTTGAAGTTTGTGATTCCGTAGCATGCACGTATGGTGAACCGTTATGTAATGAAGTTGGAGCATGAGGTATTTATTGATTGTCTTCCTTATGAGTGGCGGTCGGGGACGAGCGATGGTCTTTTCCTACCAATCCACCCCCCTAGTAGCATGCGTGTAGTACTTTGTTTCGATGACTAATAGACTTTTGCAATAAGTATGTGAGTTCTTTATGACTAATGTTGAGTCCATGGATTATACGCACTCTCACCTTTCCATCATTGCTAGCCTCTTCGGTACCGTGCATTGCCCTTTCTCACCTCGAGAGTTGGTGCAAACTTCGCCGGTGCATCCAAACCATGTGATATGATACACTCTATCACACATAAGCCTCCTTATATCTTCCTCAAAACAGCCACCATACCTACCTATCATGGCATTTCCATAGCCATTCCGAGATATATTGCCATGCAACTTCCATCATCTTCATATACATGACTTGAGCATTCATTGTCATATTGCTTTGCATGATCGTAAGATAGCTAGCATGATGTTTTCATGGCTTGTCCGTTTTTTGATGTCATTGCTACGCTAGATCATTGCACATCCTGGTACACCGCCGGAGGCATTTATATAGAGTCATATATTTGTTCTAGCATCGAGTTGTAATATTGATTTGTAAGTAAAAAAAAGAGAAGGCCCAAAAAAACAAAAAAATGAGAGAAAAAGAGAGAAGGGACAATGTTACTATCCTTTTACCACACTTGTGCTTCAGAGTAGCACCTTGTTCTTCATCTAGAGAGTCTCTTGAGTTATCACTTTCGTATACTAGTGGGAATTTTCATTATAGAACTTGGCTTGTATATTCCGATGATGGGCTTCCTCAAATGCCCGAGGTCTTCATGAGCAAGCAAGTTGGATGCACACCCACTTAGTTTCCAGTTTGAGCTTTCATACACTTATAGCTCTAGTGCATCCTTTGCATGGCAATCCCTACTCCTCGCATTGACATCAATTGATGGGCATCTCCATAGCCCGTTGATTAGCCGCGTCGATGTGAGACTTTCTTCCTTTTTTGTCTTCCCCACACAACCTCCATCATCATGTTCTATTCCACCTATAGTGCTATGTCCATGGCTCACGCTCATGTATTGCATGAAAGTTGAAAAGGTTTGAGAACGTCAAAAGTATGAAACAATTGCTTGGCTTGTCATCAGGGTTGTGCATGATTTGAATATTTTGTGTGGTGAAGATGGAGCATAGCCAGACCATATGATTTTGTAGGGATAACTTTCTTTGGCCATGTTATTTTGAAAAGACATGATTGCTTTATTAGTATGCTTGAAGTATTATTTTTTTATGTCAAATGATAGACTATTGCCTTGAATCACTCATGTCTTAATATTCATGCCCTGATTAGATTACATGATCAAGATTATGCTAGGTAGCATTACACATCAAAAATTATCTTTTTATCATTTACCTACTCGAGGACGAGCAGGAATTAAGCTTGGGGGTGCTAATACGTCTCCGTCGTATCTATAATTTTTTATTGTTCCATGCCAATATTATTCAACTTTCATATACTTTTGGCAACTTTTTATACTATTTTTGGAACTAACATATTGATCCAGTGCCCAGTGCCAGTTCTTGTTTGTTGCATGTTTTATGTTTTGCAGAAACCCCATATCAAACGGAGTCCAAACGGAACGAATGGAGAATATTTTTGGAATATTTATGAATTTTGGGAAGAAGAATCAATGCGAGACGGTGCCCGAGGGGGCCACGAGGTAGGGGGCGCGCCCCAGGGGGGTGGGCGCGCCCCTGACCCTCGTGGGCACCCCGTAAGGCGGTTGCTGCTCCTCTTTTGCCGTAAGAAAGCTAATTTTCGGAAAAAATCGTGGCGAAGGTTTCAATCCAATCGGAGTTACGGATCTCCGGTTATAAAAGAAACGGTGAAAGGGCAGAATCCAGAACGCAGGAACAGAGAGAGACAGAGAGACAGATCCAATCTCGGAGGGGCTCCCGCCCCTCCCACGCCATGGAGACCAATGACCAGAGGGGAAATCCTTCTCCCATCTAGGGAGAAGGTCAAGGAAGAAGAAGAAGAAGGGGGGCTCTCTCCCCCTCGCTTCTGGTGGCGCTGGAGTGCCACCGGGGGCCATCATCGTCACCGCAATCTACACCAACACCTCCGTTATCTTCACCAACATCTCCATCACCTTCCCCCATCTATCTACAGCGGTCCACTCTCCCGCAACCCGCTGTACCCTCTACTTGAACATGGTGCTTTATGCTTCATATTATTATCCAATGATGTGTTGCCATCCTATGATGTCTGAGTAGATTTTCGTTGTCCTATCGGTAATTGGTGAATTGCTATGATTGATTTAATTTGCTTGTGGTTATGTTGCTGTCCTTTGGTGCCCATCATATGGCGCGTGTGTGGATTACACCATAGGGTTAGTTGTATGTTGATAGGACTATGTATTGGAGGGCAAGAGTGACAGAAGCTTCTACCTAGCATAGAAATTGATGCATACGGGATTGAAGGGGGACCAATATATCTTAATGCTATGGTTGGGTTTTACCTTAATGAACGTTAGTAGTTGCGGATGCTTGCTAATAGTTCCAATCATAAGTGCATAGAATTCCAAGTCAGGGATGACATGCTAGCAGTGGCCTCTCGCACATAAAACTTGCTATCGGTCTAGTAACGTAGTCAATTGCTTAGGGACAATTTCGCAACTCCTACCACCACTTTTCCACACTCGCTATACTAACTTTATTGCTTCTTTACCTAAACAGCCCCTACTTTTTATTTACGTGCTCTTTGTTATCTTGCCAACCTATCCAAAAACACCTACAAACTACTTCTAGTTTCATACTTGTTCTAGGTAAAGTGAACGTCAAGCGTGCGTAGAGTTGTATCGGTGGTCGATAGAACTTGAGGGAATATTTGTTCTACCTTTAGCTCCTCGTTGGGTTCGACACTCTTAATTATCTAAAGAGGCTACAATTGATCCCCTATACTTGTGGGTTATCAGTGTCCTCTGTAATTTAAGTGGTCTCTGGTTGTTCCTCAAAAAAAAGCTCTCCTGCCAAGTAAGCCAGGTCAGTCACAGTTACCTGTCATGTCCGATGTTCCTGCAATTCCAGCAGCAATTCTGGACACACGTTGGAGACGTAAACGTGGCGCTATGGTTGACCTGGTCCTCATCATGTTTTTTTAGGGGTAAAGCCAAATTTATTCATGAAAGTCCACATGATGTGGGATACATCCCTGGTAATGAGACACGCCAAACCAAACGTGGCGTCCCGGACCTCTAGAGAGTGAAAACTTGGCTAAGCTATGTGCTTCATAATTAACAGCACTACTCTCAAAAGAAAAATTACAATGAAAAGTAGATGCTCTAAGGTTTATCTCTATAATGATCGCTCCATATGTCCCCTGTGAGTTTCTATTGATATCCGATATGACTTGCCTACAGTCCGATGCCACAACCCTAGCCAGCCGTGAAGTGGACGTATAGGAAATGACGACTCCCACCTCTCCACCGCCACCCTAACCCTAGCCACCCACCACCGCCGGCGATCCCCACATCCCTCCGTGGGTTTTGCCATCTGATCGGCTCATCATTCCCGGCGTCTCTCCCTCTCTCTTCTGGTTGTCTTCTTCCTCATGGCGGTCCATGCAGCGATCTCCTTGGGATTGGATTTCTCCCCGGGGATGAAGTTGGCGTCTGAGATCCAACGCAACTTCAACAGATTGGCGCACCCCACATCGGACACGGGCCATTTCATTATGGTGGTCTCTTTTGCACGGCATACATTCCGGCTTGATGAGGAAAATGTGGGGTTCGCTCTTGAGGCGGCCATCGGAGGATATTGTTCACACCTCAAGGTATCTTTCCTCCACCATGGCGTTTTCTCATTCAACGTTTCTTGCAAGGAAGTGGGATTTTTCATTCTGCACCAGAGGAGTTTTGTTTGTCATAAGTTCAAGTGTTTCTTCCACCTTTGGGGTCATGGCGGCCCAGATTGGCAGAAAGAATTTCGTCTTCGGCAATCTGAATGCCAAGAGGAATGGGTTTTAGTTAGCCCCTCTAAGAGGAGAGCTCGCCTTGGTTTAGAGGCCATGAAAATTGCTCCGATCAAATCCTC
Organism: Aegilops tauschii subsp. strangulata; assembly: GCF_002575655.3. Classification (NCBI taxonomy): domain Eukaryota; kingdom Viridiplantae; phylum Streptophyta; class Magnoliopsida; order Poales; family Poaceae; genus Aegilops; species Aegilops tauschii. The sequence goes on along the minus strand of NC_053041.3, from coordinate 645,273,494 downwards.
TCTCCGTGCTCGCGCGGCCAAATCTCTTCCTAAGAAACATGCTACGTTCACCACGTTCATGCAATACCCGGCGCGTAAGGGCTATAGCTATGGCCCGTCCACCGATGAGGTGTCCATGGTCAGAGCAGCTGGTTATCATGTTTCGTCCCATGAGGATGTGGATGTTCCTTCTCCGGTGACGACCCCGCCGCCGGCAAGGCTGGCGATTCAGTTTGGAACAATCCCGCCTTCCCCGGAGGGTTTATTTCCTTCCCGTTTAAACCCTGGAACCTCGGGTGGCCGATTAGTTTTTGCATTGGAAGGTTTGGATTCTCCTGCATCCCCTCAGTCACCCTCACCGGGCCACATTCCTCCGTTGGGCTCCAGGGTCCAGCCCATCTGCCTGTCTGATGACGAGAGTTGCAGCCCATCACCTCTGGCCTCTAGAGCTTCCTCCCCTCAGGATATTATCAGAGATCTGCAAAGTTTTGACGATATGATTGAAGATATGGCTGCGAGTTATTGGGACTGTCAGAATTGCTTGGCTATGCTCCACACGTCAGAGACATGCATGAATCAAGTCCGGTGCCGCAATTGTTTTCGTTCGGGACACGTTAAAAAAAACTGCACCGGCAAGCTGCCTGACTTGTCCGTCTGGGTGCCTAAAGTCCCATCGACGGGTTTTGGGAAGCGGGACCAAAAAGAGGACTTCCTTTCCTCCCCTGTCTCTCTAGTTTCCCGAGACCAAACGACTCCGGAGAAAACCCCATCCTCTGCTTCTCCGCCGCCACCATCGCCGCCTATCCGCCCTGCCTCGCACACCCAAGCTTCCTCCAGCTCTGGTCCGGCTCCTGCTCTGCAGCCTCCAATGGCGGTGTACGAGATTGACCCGCATCACTTCATCCCAGCGGGTTTCGACATTGAAGATGGCGGAGCGGATCGTCTGCCCCGCACCTTCTACACGCCGGCCGTTCCACCACCCCGAGCGCATGAGCAGTACATGATGGCCATTGTGGAGCCGATCCCGCCCCCAGAGCTGGTTGGTGTCCGTCGTCAGCAGGTTCTTGATTTCCTAGTTCAAGTGATGCATGTTCCGGTTATTTCTGCTCAAACTTGGTTTCAAGGAGTTGGTTTGTTCGAGATGGAAGATCCAGTTGTCCGGGGCTCTTTTACTCTGCATCTGCCATTTCCTTTAGGGGTCGATGATGAAGGCAATGAGTTTTTGTCCGCTTTATCCCTCATAATCATGGTGAAGGTTTTCGTGCTATTCATGGCCAGCGGACAGGGTGGTTGATGTTCATCGGCATCCCTTTAGATTATAGAAACACTCAGTGCATTGCTGATATGGTTGGCTCCTTCGGACAGTTCCACTACTAGAATAGCACTGACAGGCGTAAGGTTAGATCTTTGGTCCGTGCCTCGTTCCTTGATAATGCGCTAGTCCCTCGCTCGGTCACCTTTCGGGAATTTGCCAATTGGGGTGATGTCATGGTGTCATAGTCAGCTGGTTGTTATATCTTATCAGGGGAATTTGCTGGTGCCATGATCCCAGCGGATGAAGATCCTATGCCTCTTAATGGGAATCCCCACCCGTTGCCTGGAGTTGAGGTGCCGCAACCGTTTTGGGCAATGCCTCCATACCCTGCTCTTGGATGGAATGCAGTTCCACCGGGCCCTAATCAAGGACAGAATGATGTGGCAGGATGGGCTGATAATGTGCAACATGAAGCGGGATGGGGCCCGTGGGAGGAACAGGTTCAGCCTGATCAGCAGCAGCATGAAGAGGTTCAACCAGCCCAGGACCAAAATTCTATGATTTTGAACCCATCTGTGGACTCTTCTGATGATGAGGATATGGTTGAAGTCCAGCAGCCTCTGCAAGCTCCACCGATAGTGCAGTTGGACCCGATTCATCTTGGAATGGTCAGGGTCTTTTATGGGCCAGCTCTTCCACCGGCGATGATCTGGGAGAGATCGTTCAAATCTTTATTGCCTGAATTTTTCGTCTAGGATATACCAGCTTGTATGCCTGGGTTTTCTGCGACGTTGATGCAAGTTAAATTTGGGTCTGCTGATCTGCAATAGAAATTTCTGCTCTTGTCTGCCAAGCAATGTGTCCCCGATCCTGGAAGCAGCTCTTCGGTGGTCATTGAAGAGTTGACACCTGATGATCTCTCGTGCTCCAATTCCCAGGTTGCACTTTCTCCTTCACAGGTTTCTCAGGAGGATTTTCAGTTTACTTCGGTCTCTCCAACTCCGCTGGGCAAGCAACCACGTCAGTCTGCACGCTCCAGGCGTTCTGTCATGCTTGTGGAGCCAGTTCTGGACTTCTCCACCAGAAGGGTGACGCGCAGTTCTGCCAAAAGGACGGGCATGAAGCCAGTTTCTGCAATCCCTCCGAGGTCTGCCCCCCTGCGTCGCCCGAAGGCAAAGAAGCTTCGTCTTGATGATGAGCACAGCCAGCTTCCTCTCCCACCCCCGACGCCTATTCCAACAATGCAGGCAATTGGAGTGGCTCTGGGCATTGATCCGTCTGAGTTATCGGTCGAGAAGCTTATGGCTTCTCCACGTCCTGCTGAAGAAGACGATGGTCCACATGATGATTGACGGCCCAAGAAGCTTGATGGAGAGTTGGGCACTTTTGTTTTTGTGTTCATTTTATGTTAGCACTTTCTGTTTGTGTGACTGTCTGAAATCCTTGGTTACTGTTATTGGCACTTATGTTATGATCTTGTCCACGCTGTTAAGCAGCTGGATCTGCAACTACTTCTCAGCACTGTTTTTTATGGATAATTGTTATTTTCGAAATTGGAATGTGCTCTGTTGGAACGTGCGTGGGCTGAATTCTGAGGAGAGCAGATGTTCTGTACTTTGTCTGCAGGAAACTAAATGCGGGAACTTTGATATTCGAACGATTAGATCCTTTTGCCCTAGGAGGTTTGATCAATTCGCGTTCTCGCCTTCTGTTGGAGCCTCTGGTGGGATTTTGGTCATTTGGAATTCTTCGATCTTTCACGGCCAGCTTGTTGATATTCAGAGATTTGGTGTTGTGGTCTCCTTCCAATCGTTGCAGAACTCCGAAAAATGGACCTTAGCCTCTGTATATGGGCCATGTGAGGGACAGCCTAGGGACGATTTCGTTAGTTGGCTATATCATCTAGACATCCCTCCCGATGAAAATTGGCTATTGTTGGGGGACTTTAGAGCATAATTGGTTTGATGCCAACAATTGGCATTGCCAATATTTGGCAAGCCAACATTTGGCAAAATCAAAATTTGCCAAATGTTGGCAACTTTTTGTGAGGTTGAGAAGAAAAGTTGGTAGCCAATCAATCACTAGCCAACATTTGGCATTTGCCAAATATTGGCATGCCAACTTTTGGCATCAAACCAATCATGCTCTTAATTTCATCAGGTCATTGGATAACAGAAACCTCTCGGGTGGTGATATTAATGATATTTTCCTCTTCAACGAAATAATTGGTCACCTTGGTCTCTTGGAGCTGCCCTTGAAAGGCCGTAGCTTCACCTGGTCTAATATGCAGCAAAACCCCCTGCTCGAGCAACTTGATTGGTTCTTTACTACTGCTGATTGGATTTCACATTATCTGAACACTGTGGTTAATCCACTCGCCAGAACTGCCTCGGATCACGTGCCTTGTGTGGTGTCCATTGACACTACCATTCCTGCGGCCAAGACTTTTTGGTTTGAAAATTTTTGGTTTGATATGCCGGGGTTCATGGATTGTGTCACTAAGTCTTGGAATGCACCAGTTTTCTCTGATCTTTCTGCTTTTGAGGTTATCACAAGGAAATTTAAGCGGCTGCGGTATGATTTGAAAATTTGGAGCAAAAAGTTACCATACATCAAAAAACTTACTGTTGATTGCTCAAAGGTGATTCTACACTTTGATTAGCTGTAGGAAGTGCGACCTTTAACAAGGCCAGAATTCAATTTCCGGAAAATTGTGAAGTTCCACTATGAACATCTGTTGAAAATTCACTATATTTATTGGAAACAGAGGTGCACTATTCGATATATAAAGGTTGGCGAGGAGAATTCAAAAAAATTTCATGCCATGGCCTCGGAGCGTATGAGGAGGAATTCAATCTCCAGTCTGAAGACCAGTTCCATGCTTGATCCTGTGACTGATCACGCTCAGATGGCGGGAATTCTTTGGGCTTCGTTCAAATCAAGGATGGGCCAGGCCCAAGGGATCAATATGGGCTTCGATTTGAACCATTTAATTCAGCCCATCCCGGGACTGGAGGAGCTATCCTTGCCGTTTTCTGATGAGGAAATTAACAAAGTTTTGAAGGAATTGCTGGTGGATCGGGCACCTGGTCCGGATGGCTTTAATGGGATGTTTGTCAAGCGATGTTGGCCTATAATTGAGAAGGACTTCTTGAGGATGATTCGGGATTTTTATGAGGGGAAGCTTTCGTTGGAAAACATTAATGCCTCCCTCATTACGCTCATACCCAAGATCATTTCACCAGAAGGGCCCGATGATTTCCGGCCAATATCTCTCACCAACACTTGTCTTAAATTTCTAACAAAATTGTTGGCCAACCGGTTGCAGAAGGTGATCCTTAAGTGTATCCACAAAAATCAGTATGGGTTCCTTAAGGGTAGGTCAATTCAGGATTGTCTAGCCTGGAGTTTTGAGTATATTCATCATTGTAAACAGTCCAAGCGTACAATCATAATTCTTAAGTTGGATTTTGCTAAGGCCTTTGACACTGTCGAGCATGAGGTTATTCTTCAGATGTTGTAGCATAAAGGGTTTGATGCCAAATGGATTTTTTGGGTTAAACAACTGTTGTCCACAGGTTCTTCGTCTGTGCTGTTAAATGGCATTCCTGGAAAGCAATTTAAGTGCAAGTGTGGGGTCAGACAGGGTGATCCACTATCACCTATGTTGTTTGTCATCGCAGCGGATCTGTTGCAGTCTGTGGTCAACCAAATGCTGGAGCATGGCACGCTCTCTTTGCCTATTCAAACCCATGACAGAGAGTTTCCCATCATTCAATATGCGGATGACACGATTCTATTTCTTGCAGCTAAGGATGATGAGCTTGTTGCCCTCAAGAACATGCTGCTTACCTTCCAACAATCCACAGGTTTAAAGGTCAACTTTGCTAAATCTTCAATGATTCCATTGAATATGACTAATGAGGAGGCTGCTAGGCTTGCTGCTATTCTTGGTTGTAAAATTGGGCAGCTCCCATTTACTTATCTTGGATTGCCTTTGGGAACTACAAGGCCAAGGATCATTGACCTAATGCCCCTAGTTGACAGTCTTGAGAGGGGGTTAACTGCAAGCTCTTCTATGCTGAATCAAGGCTCTCGCTTGCAGCTTCTTACCTCTGTCCTGACCTCTCTGCCAATATACTTTCTGTGCAGCCTCAATATTCCAGCAGGGATCATTAAGCAGCTAGACAGAATCTTCAGGCAATGTCTTTGGAGGGGTAATAGTGATGCTCCAAAACAGTCTCTGGCTGCATGGGAGCTGGTTTGCAGGCCAAAAGATAAAGGGGGTTTAGGTGTTATTAATCTGAACATCCAGAATAAAGGACTCCTTATCAAGCATCTTCACAAATTCTATAACAAGGTTGATATTCCTTGGGTGACCCTGATATGGAACATCTACTATGATCATGGGGTTCCACAGGCAACAGCTCATGCTGGATCTTTCTGGTGGAGGGATGTTCTGAAGCTGCATGAGGCTTATACTGCTATTGCCTCAGCTCATATCAACATGGGTGATTATGCTCTGTTCTGGACAGATTCTTGGCACATTGGGGGCTCTGCTAGACCCCTATGTTGGAGATTGCCTAGGTTGTTTTCATTTGTCAATAATGATATGATCTCAGTGCAGGAATTTCTTTAATCCCAGGATCTCTACTCTATGTTTTATTTGCCTCTTTCTCATGAGGCTGCTGCTGAGTTACACATGCTGGAAGGTTGGATCATGCAGTTAGACAGAGACCCCACTATACCTGATGTTTGGATATGGCCTGGTAAATCAGGAGGATATACTGCCAAAAGTTTCTACACGATCATGCACACACACCTACCTACAATACAACCTTGCAAATGGCTATGGCAGAGTAGGTGCACCATGAAGATCAAGGTGTTCGGGTGGCTGTTATTCTTTGACAGACTAAACACCAAGGATATGCTGGTTAGGAGACACTGGCGCTCAAACCAGGATGACAATCTCTGTCCCATTTGTAGTGAGCTGGTGTATGAGGATAGAATCCATCTGTTTTTTAACTGCACCTTCAGCTGTAGAGTCTGGAGTTACTTGGGCATTGATTGGTCTGGAGGCTCAGATATTCTGCAATGTATCATACATGCTAGGTCCAGCTTCAGGCACCCTTTCTTCTTTGAAGTTATGCTAACAGCAGCCTGGAATATTTGGATTTTAAGAAATGGCAGAACCTTCAGAGCTGAGAGAGCTACTTTCAGTGCTTGGAAGTGTAAATTCATCCATGATATTTCTTTGCTTGCTCATAGGGTGAAGGATTGTATTAAACCAAAACTCTTGGCTTGGGTTGATTCTTTGTTGTAAAGCAGGTAGGGATGTTTAGCCATAGGTAGACTCTTTTCTTTTTTTCCTTGTATAGTCTGTAATTTGTTTGTACAGTTGTGATTTCTTTAATAAAGGGTTGTGGGGCTTTGCCTCACAGTAAATATTCAAAAAACAAACTTTTGAATGCCCAGATCTTCTGCAAGGGATAGAGCTTCCCGGCAAGCTACAGATTCAAGGGTGGCCGGGTCTACCACTCCTTCAACAACTAAAGCTGAGCTGCCCATATAGTTTCCCCCCTCGTCTCTGCATACTGCCACTGCTGATCCTCCTTTTCTTATCAAAACTCCTGCATCAACATGTATCTTGTAATAACCAACAGGTGGTTTCTCTGGCCTGCGCTGACCAAGCGGTGCCAAAACAGTATTTGGAGCCAGCCTTCTCTCCTTCGTTCTTATAATGTCGAGATCAGCAAGGAACCTTCCAATGAAACTATAAGTAGCTTGGGGGCTCTGTAAGATAGACTCATGGATGGCCTTGCGGCGTGCATGCCATATGGACCAAAGTGCGACTGCCATAAGGACAAACTGCTCATGCGATGACAATTGCATGAGCGTAAACAGCCATTGTCTCGCACTTGGTTCGGTGTTCTCTATGATTTTATGTGTAATATCCTCCTCAATCAAGGCCCATACACTCCTGGACGCTGCGCATTCCAACAATGAATGACGCCATGAATCCCGGGCTCCGCACAGCCCGCACTGGTCGGAGTCGGCCATGTGACGATGTTCTCTAACATCATTTGTTGGCAGTGAATGTTTGGAAAGTCTCCATAAAAGCATACGGATTTTCCCTGGCACTTCTGTCTTCCACTATCTTTTCCAAGCTCCTTCCTCTGCGTTGGAAGTTGAGGGGCCTGTCGCCCCTTCTAACCATGCCTCACTTTGTTGCTTGGTAGCATCGAGCATCTTGTAAGCTGATTTGACAGAAAAAGGCCCATGTTTCTCATAGTGCCATGCCCAAAAGCCAGATATGTTCCGTGTGCACAAAGGGATTCCAAGAATGACATGTGCGTCTATTGGCATGACATTTTCATGAATCAGCTGCCTGTTCCAAGAAGTTGTTGCGCTTATGATGAGCTTGGACACTCTAGTAGGTGGATTTTGTGCAATGCTTCCGTATGGTCGGAACATCCCCTCTCTAGGAAACCAGTTATGTGTCCAGATATTAGTTGAAGCTCCCTTTACAATACGTTTGATCAGGCCTTGCCTTAGGGTATCCCTACCCTCAATAATGGCGCGCCATACCTGGCTAGGATGACCTCCTAGTTCGGCCTCGAGTATGTCTGAGTTAGGATAATAAATGCTCTTCAGCACCCGAGCGCTCAAAGTTCCGGATTCTGCAACAACCGCCATGCTTGTTTCGCCAACATCGCTAGGTTGAAGAGCTCAAAGTCTTTGAACCCTAATCCCCCCATGCCGTTGGGTTGTGTCATTGTTTTCCAAGATACCCAATGAGGCTTCCGCTTTCCTTCCTTGCTACCCCACTAGAACTTTCTGATAAGCATATTGAGATGTTCACATAATCCTCTTGGTAGCTTAAAACAAGACATAGAAAAAAAATGGTACTCCTTGGGCAACAGACTTGTCTAGCAATTCCTTTCCAGCCGTGGAGATGGTACGTTCGATCCAGCCCTAGACCTTGCTCCACAGCCGATCCTTCAGGTACTTAAAAGCACCATTCTTTGAACTCCCTACGTCAGATGGCATCCCCAAGTACTTCTCGTTAAGAGTTTCATTCGGGACATGGAGTATATCCTTAATCTCTTGTCTCACCGAGTCTAGGACCCCCTTGCTAAAATAAATTGATGATTTTGCATGGTTTATGCGCTGCCCAGTCGCCTGACAGTAGGTCTCCAGAACATGGTACACCTCGTTAGCACCCACACCGTTTGCCTTGAAGAACAGCAGGCTGTCATCAACGAATAAGAGATGGCTCACTAGTGGCGCCGTAGGAGCAACCTGTAGACCACTCAAGTTGGATGACTCACTTTTTGATTTCAAAAGGCACGAGAGGCCCTCTGCTGCTAGCAAGAACAAGTATGGAGATATCGGGTCCCCTTGTCTGATTCCTCGTGAAGGTTTAAAATGTTGTAGCTTCTTCTCGTTGAACAACACAGAAAAGCTGACTGTGGTTACCAGGCTCATAACTATATCCACCCATCTGGTACTGAAGCCTAGTTTTAGCATTATAGCTTTAAGATATGGCCACTCCACCCTGTCGTAAGCTTTCATCATGTCAAGCTTGAGAGCACATGACTGGTTTTTCTTGGCCTTATTCCTCTTCATGAAGTGCAAACACTCATAAGCTGTGATGATGTTGTCTGTGATCAACCTGCCTGGCACAAAAGCTGACTGCTCCTCTGAGATAATATCAGGTAGAACTACCTTCAGTCTGTTAGCGATCATGTAACACCCCAAAAATTTAATCAAATTTTATTAAAGTAAAGTTTGACCAGAAATAAAATTTTGAGCTACTCCATGTCAGTTATTAATTCCAAGGCCTTTTCTGCTCTGTTTTACAAAATTCTTCCCTCCATAGAAGATTATTTTGTAGAATGTTGTGGTCCTTGGTTGTTTTGTAAATCATTTCATTTATATTATAAATAACAGTAGGAAATATTTTCATAATAAAATATTCCACAAATAATTCTTCTGCTAGCATTTTCAGTCCTTAAAACGCTTCTGTTGCACTACAAGTATTTAAAATAATTGTTTTAAAATCCCAAAAAAATTATGAGAGGTAAGGTGATACCTATAAATCACTTTTGAGCAAAAACCTAACTAGGTCATTTGAAAATTTTGAGTGAAACATCCTCTTTTCATTTCTGCCCCATTCCTGAGTCATAACTGCAACACTAATTTTCCTAGCTCCATTAATTCTTAAACTTTGGCATATTGTAGTCCTTCCAACCAAAACCTTAATTCCAGGAGATCAACTCTATTTGCATCTTTTAGGTCCACCAAACACTCCTCTGAAGTTTCTGTCCAGAACTGAATTCTGGTAATACTTGCACTAGCAAGTTTCTCATCTTGCCAAACTAACTCCACCACCATATATATCATCTAAGGAGACCCCATACTGCCAAACATCACATCCAGAAGAATCTTCTATCCAGATCTAGCATTCTGTCGAGCACCTCATGTGCATGACAGAATTCTGCAAGTTCATAAACTTGCTTTGGGCACCTGCTCATCTGACCAAACAAACATGTCCACTAACTCTATCTCACCCACGCTCTTGGTCCTGTTAAGTTTCAGCTGCACCAGATCTCTCTAGGTTGCCCTGGCATTTCGTCGAGCATGTCCCATGCGTGTCTAGAGCGTGTCGAGAGCGCGCGTATTGCACGCGTACTGCACTGCTGGCATCAAGCTTCTGTCGTGTCTCTGCTGCCTCCCCCACTCGTCCTGATCCTCCTCTGGATCAGCCCGACAGCTCAGGAGCTCGCCGACACCCTCGCTTGGCTCCTAGCGCCTGCCACCGCCGTCCACGACGACCAGGACCACCGCCCGACGAGTCCCGCATGGCCACGTCTCCGCCCACGACGCGTGCCTCACCCCGAGTCACCCAGCAACCCCCAGGAGTAACTTCAGCCGCCACCGCCCTCGCCTACCTCCACCGGCCACGCCTACCGCCGTAATGATCGCCGCCGCCGTGCTTATCCTCTGGACACCGCGGGAACCGGCCTCGACGGGCTATAAAAGCCCCCAGGCCCTCGAACAGCATCATCTCACTCTTCCTCTCCCTCACTGATCCTCCCGTAGCAGCAGCACGACCAGAGAAGGTCGTCTTCCCCAACTCCGGCAACCACGGCCGCGGCCACTGCCGCGTTGGTTCCGACGCCATTAGGGCCTCCCCCTCTCCACTCTCTTCACCAGAAACTTTCCCTTAATCTCATGAATCCGTCCCCGTGCTCGATTTTGATCAGGAGCCACCGTAGGCGAAAGCCCCATCCCACCCGACGCCACCGTCCGCCGGAGAGCTCGCCGCCGGCGACTCCTTCCACTCCGGCGACCAAGGATCGTACCCACGGGTTCGCCTCGACCTCCTGAGCACACCCATGTGCTCAGATCCCCGAGGGGTGCCGCCGTTCGCCGGCGAGCATCACCGGAGCGCCGCCTCTGTTCGGCCGGAGGAGACGGCTCGCGCGGCGACCAGTCAAACCTGACCGGTGGGACATAAGGGCCCACGGTCAGTGAACCGTAACCCCGCCGCCTGGATAAGTGGAGACGGGCTCAACTAAACTCGCTTCCACCCGGGGAAAACAAATTCCTGTAATACGTCTTCGACGTCGCTGCCCTCCCACGCGGCCACCGATTGGGCTCGGCCCAGTAGTGCAAGACGACTAAGTCCCGCCCACGCCGCGTTTCTGCTCAGCCTATCACAGTAATCTCTGTTTCTTTTCTCGTTTCCAGCAGATTCCAAATAAATCCACAGCAGCAATTTCACATCCAGATTCGACGATTCAAATTTATACCTACTCCTAAAATCATTCTCTATTTATCCAGATAGGGTAAACATTTTTCCTAAGCCTGGTTTTTGCTGGATCTAATAAATAGTGCATTTCCTTGATTATTCCAGCTTAGTAAATCCATAGGAAAATCATATTAACTCCAACTGACTTGTTTATTTTTCTGTTATTTCTAAAATTTCATATAGTTTATTTTAGTATTTATTTCACAAATTTACAAACAACTTTTATGTACTGTTTTGGAATTGTGTGGTAATTGAAATATTTTGAAAATAGGAAATGGAGGGGAGATATAATTTTTCAAAGTTTAGGAATGCATCCAACATTTCTGCATGCTCAAGGCAAGCATCTTGAACACATGATATGGTGAATGCATAGTTGTTTGCTTGCATGTAGAATTGAGTTATGACTATGTTGAATTCATATAGAATTTTCATGGTACTAGTCATACATGCATGATCCCCCTTGATGGTGTTTTATCTTCACTTAAACATGAAGTATAAGTGAGTATGGTTACTTTCATGTGCCATATGTGCCTGTGTTGGTCCAGACTAATTTGCAGGAGGAATCAGTCACGAGAAACGTGACCGTGAGACTGAAATCTCGTTGTGACGAGAATGATCAGTGAGGGTATGTTGGGGCATACCAGGTGGTGACCCTGTTGGGTACTACCAAGGAGTTATATTGCGCTAACCATTGCAGGAAAACTTAAACCTCCTGAGTTGACCATAGATCGAGTCTTGTTCCGGTAACCCCCATACTTGAATCGTGCTACCACATGTCCCTGCCACAGGTAGGGTACGGTTCCGTAAGTTGTTAACCCCTTTCCCTGCACACACCGTACAGAGAGGCCACGATGAGGGTTTCCAGGTACCGGCTGCAATGCCAGTCATCGGGCCGGGGAGCATGGGTGTATCCGGCTGGGCCGAGAGGGGGGCACCCCTTGTAATTCGCACGTGTCAATAGTGATCCCATGCTACTCGAGACGATGGTCTCCCCGCCTTAGAGTTTCTCTTGAACGATGCTTTGGGTGATTCCTGGCATCCGGACAGTTAATCTGGTGTGTGCTGGTCAGGTGTGTTTTCAACCCAAAGGCCGTAACGGGAATTAGTCAGCGTCTCGGTGTTGGCTAAAGAAATCCTTTACTTGTGGTAAAGAGTACACCCTCTGCAGAGTTATATCTATTCGAATAGCTGTGTCCATGGTTAAGGGCTACAGTCTAGGTTGGTCAAGTGTCGGTCTTAGTGTCAGTCTTCGGAGGAAATAATTAAAGTGATCATGGTTCCTTTTGCAGGATACTGATTGTCACTACTGGTGCTATTATGAATATTATTGTTGATATGAATAATATTGCGGACTAACCTTTCCCTCTTATGTGCAACCTTGAGTATCTCTTGGGATGGCTAGACTACCCGGGATACTCGTTTTCTTTTCGTTTCTTTTATGAGTATCATTTGGGATGGCTAGTCAACCTGGATAGTTGTGTTATTATTTTCTTATAAGCCCTTTATGAGGCGTTGCTTTAGACACCTGACTGTGGCATGTATTTTCAAGACCTCTTGAGGGCGTCGCTTGAGTTCTCGGGCGGTCCTGTCTCGCCCGATTCTCTTTTAGACACCCGTTTGGCATTTCTTTTGGAATTTCTCGGGCGGTCCAACGCCCGACGTTCCGTTTCATTTCTTTGATTTATTAATAACATGACTTATTTATCCTTCCGCACCGTATGAATATTTGTCATGCCATGCTTTAATTCTCATTCAGCACATGCATATATATATATATATATATATATATATATATATATATATATATATATATATATATATATATTAATTCATCATGAGCATATGCATCCGGTATGTCTTTTGTTCTTGATGTTTGCGAGTACATTCAAACGTACTCACTGGCTTGTCCCTAGCTACTGTCTTGGCCAGATCATGACTGAGAGGAGAGCACTACGAAGACACCCCCGCAACCTAGGATTCGGAGATAGCAGCCACGCGAGATAGGAGTTATCCAAGTCAGTTGTTCCCGTGGGAATGGAGTTCCATCAATCTGGGAGATCCACGAGTCGCTTCCATCATCTGCCACTAGAAATCATTGTTGTACTCAATGGACCTATAATGTCTTGTACTCAAATCCTTGTAATTGCTTGGAATTCTGTATTAAGGAAATGTCCACCAGCAACAGTAATCCTGGGGCTGGTGATGACACAAGGGTCGTTTACTGGGATTTATGTCCCGGAAATCAAGGCCCCAACAAATCACCTTCGAAGCAATCTTATACAAGACATTACACAGGCTGATTGGACGGAATTGAGACGTGAGCGTGGTTTTTTTACCTTTGGGATAAGAACCAAGACAGTATCATTAATGCATTCTGCTGACTCCGTGCCTTCCACAATCCTCAGGACTGCCTTAGTGACGTCTTCCCCACAATTATCCCAATGGTGCTGAAAAAAGTGCGCCGGGAATCCATCCGGGCCGGGTGCCTTAGTGGGGTACATCTGAAAAAGAGTTGTTTTTACCTCCTCTTGACTGTACGGAGCATTCAAGGTCTCGTTCATGGCTGCAGTTACTTTGATAGGAACTGTATCAAGGACCTGATCCATATCATGCACTCCCTCTGATGTATACAAGTCCCTATAAAAAGTGTTGGTCATATTCTCCATCTTCGTCACATTATCAGTTAATTGCCCATCCGGTCTCTGGAGTGCTTTTATCTGATTCTTCCTTCTTCTGTGACTCGCTCGGAGGTGGAAAAAATAGTATTCTTCTCACCGTGCATTAGCCACTCGAGATGTGCTCACTGGCGCCACAAAATTTCTTCCCTGTGATATAATTTAGTCAGCCTATCAATTATTTTAGTCTCAATATGCGTTGGACCAGATCTGTTTGGGAGTTCCCGCAGCTCCTGTAGCTCCCCTTTTAACCGCTGGATGTCGCGTCGGACATTTCCAAAGTGGGTCCGGTCCCAGTTCGACAAATCCGATGACAACGATTTCAGGGCGAAATCACTGTTTTGACCTTTTTTAAAAAGTTCAGCACGATTTGACCCTGTTCTTAAAAAAAATCGCATCTGACCTTTTTCCATAGCGCCTTCAGCGGGGGCGCTATGCGTAACTCTATAGCGCCGTAAGTCGTGGTGTCGTGCCTATGACAGCGTGGCACATCCGGGCCCAGGTGCTGCTCATATAGCGCCTCGGCGTCAGGCGCTATGATTCTTAGATAGCGCCTCCAAAGGGGCGCTATGCCCTGTTGACATCGGCTTCAGCCAGCCCACTCGCTCCCAGCCAGCCGCCCACTTCCACCCTAGAACAGAGCAACAGGACACAGCGGCGGCTCCCCTCTCCCCCTCTCAAATCTCCATCAAAATCGACCAGATCTGAAGAATTTTTCCGTGGATCTCGCCCTCCATCTATCCGTAAAGGTATTCTCCTCCAATCCCCCCAAATTTCATCCGAAAAAAATCATCATATTGGCTCTATTTTTGCATGTTTAAATGAAACCCTAGTTCATGATGTTTTTCGAAAATTGTATGGATCGATCCCAGCCGTAGTAAAGGAGCATTGTTCTTACTTGTTCGTGAGCAAGTAAAACTGGTAATCTGGAAGTAGATAAATAAAATTTACACACAAAAAAATCATTTTCAATCCCTTTATGCAGCAGCCCGTGACCAACCTGAAGAATTTTGCAGATATTTAGTACCATCTCTCTTTGCGGGTCCCATCACTATTTCCTTGGGTAATTTGTATGGCTGCCATTTCATTTGGTTGTCTGTTACTTGTGCGACTTCAGAGGTTATACTCTTTCCATTGGCACATTCTGACCATTGTAACAGTTAATCAGTCAATTCTCATTTTGTTAGCCCGTGACACATTTGTAGAAGGCACCAATGCATGGCAGACCGGTAGTTGCTTAGTATCAGATTCAAGTGTCTTATCAAGTGGAGCCGACCAAATAGTTTAGCAGGTAGAATGTTCCTTAGTTTTTTACTTCAAATTATGATCTTAGTTACTGTACTGTTACAATGTATAAACTTTAATACATTGACAAGTTGACAGCTTAATCCTGCTTGTGGTGTGCATTCTCGCATACACATTTCATAGTAGATGGTACATTCTCGCATACACTTTTGGTGCACTAATTGTTTTTTCCCGAATACGTAGGATGAAACTTCTCAGTGAGCATTACGATAAGAATCACCGTGGGCGGCTTATGGCGGAGGAGAGGCAGATGATACATATTGATAATGCTGGTTCATATTCTTAGTTTAAATGGACCTATAATGTTCTAACTTGTATTTTTGCAGGTCTTTTTTCCACTACGCTTGAGGGCTCACGAAGCTTCATCCAATAAGATGAAATACGATGAGCGGTACACACAGTACATCGAGAGGCTAGGACTCCTTCCATTCATCCAGCTTGTCACTCGGTCGACGCCAAACATGAACCCTTGTGCTATCACCGCGCTTGTTGACCGCTGGAGGCCGGAGACGCACAGTTTTCACCTCCGAACCGGGGAGATGACCGTGACTCTCCAGGATGTTTCGATGATCCATGCACTTCCCATCGAGGGAATTCCTGTCTGCTTTAGCACTGATGCTGCTAACTGGCGCGATAGGATGTTTGACCTTATCGGTGCGGTTCCTGCGGTGCCGGATGACCCAACTAAATACAGAGTCCCCGCTGGCGCGACTTATGTTTGGATCGTATAACATTTTAGCCAGTGCCCCGGCGATGCTAGTGAGGAGATGGTCCAACATTATACACGTGCATACTTGTGGTATGTGATCTCGAGGACTCTTTTTGCTGACGGTGGTGGCAGGACCGCTCCGTGGATGTGGCTGAAGGCGTTATCTGGTTGGGATAGTAAACAGAGCTGGGGTTCAGCGGCACTGGCCTACTTGTACCGTCAGGTAATCAATTGTACATATTTTTTCTCTATATATTACATCTCCAAACATTCTCTAATCGTCCCGTGCGTGCCTCTATGTGCAGTTGGATGAGGCGTGTTGTAGGCACAAAGATGATGCCAGCATTGGTGGTCCGTTGGTCCTACTTTCGGTTTGGATGTGGGAACACTTTTCAGTTGGACGGCCGAAAGTGATGCGTTACGACGCTTGGGACGATCATGATAACCCGCTACGGAAGCCTACATGGGCGTACAAGTGGGACAAGGTTTCGGAGTTCAACGGCGACCAAAAGAGAATGTACATAGACTACACCAATGAGTTTGACGCGCTAACCGCCGAGCAGGTAATAACTGCCATGTCAAAAATAGTTATCATTTGCTTGGTTCCACTGATATGCATACTTCTTTTTTCTTAGCATTATTTTCATGTCTTGCTTAGCAATTTTTTCTATTGGCTCCCTGCTTGTACTATGTTGCAGGTGACATGGCAGCCATATGGACCGCAGGACAATTTCACTTCCATCCCTGATTTCCAGTTGAACCCGAAATGCACAGAGGAATCACATCTTTGGCAGATGCGGTGCCCATTGATATGCTTATATGCAGTCGAGCGCCACCTTCCACAACGTGTGATGACTCAATTTGGATTATTTCAGGATACACCGCCGGAGTGGAAGGACACGAATATCGTGCTTCACGGGTGAGAGAGTGCATCTTCTGTCTTTAGCACTGTAAACTATTTCAGGCGACTAATACTTATGATTGTTAATATGAAGCTTGGACAAAATGAAGCAGAAGAAGATCAAGAACTGGGAGTCATATCATGAAAAGTACATCAAGAAGTGGAATTACTTGGTGAAGGTGGCTAATAATAACAGACAAGTACATCGCCAAGTGCACGATGAAGCTGCATTTTACAAATATCTTCAATGGTTTCTTAGCGAGTCTCGTGTGGAGTTATGCCCGCCGGCTTATGATGAGAGCATATTGGAGGTGCCCACAGGTTTCGTAGAGACTACCAACCCCAACTACAACAGGCTCATCAGAGAGGGCACACAAACCGGATTTGCTCCTATGATCAACTTTATGGTAAGTTTTGCCCTTTTTTAACATATCAACATAACTAGAGCTCTTTTGTTGACTTGTTTGTTTTCATAGCGCACTGAGATCTCGCGCCAGGTTAGTGAAGCCGATCAAGCACTCGCACAACCTCGGGGTGGGAATTCTGAGAATGCCCTTAGAGAGTTTATTAAGGTATGTCGTGAGAGCTTTTTGTTTACATGCTTTGTGTTCAAATCCACTAAAATCTCTATTTTGCAATGTCACAGCGTAGCGCTACTCGGTTACATTCGTTAGCTCATCTTCTTGGTTGCCGTATCGTCGAGGCCGACATGCCCACCCGGTCGAGTTCCACTTCTTCTGAAGAGGAGGTATGAAATCTGTGTTACCATTTATTTTTTAGTTCTTTCATATAAAATATTTATCATGTTGTGATTGCATACACGAATGTTACCATCATCATGCTTGCACTCGTATATATGTAGAAGTGTAGTGCTAGTGCAGTCTACATGTATTGCCAATTACCATATGGAGTTATGAACTGAACATCGCTTGTTGCATCTTACAAAGTTGATGCTATGATTTGTATTTATGACTCGTGTTCCACAAACAGGCTATATGTTACCAATTACATTATGATTCATCTTTACTCAAACTGAATGTTGAATTTCGTATTGGATGCAATTCCACTCAAACGCATTCCTTATTTTTCAGGCGCCCGACGAGATCACCCTGAGGGGGTTTATCGATGATGCACCTCAGCCTAGTCAGCCTATTGAGCGGCGCCACTTCAACTTAAAGCCTAGGAAGACCTTCAACCGTTATACACCGGAGGCATGGAACAAGAAACAAAAGAGGACCGTTGATGAGTCCGTTGTCGAGTCCGAGAACGAGTTCGAGGACGAGGAGGAGCCGGCGCTGAAGAAGGTTCTGAGGAGGTTGAAGAGGGCCAGGGACGAGCCGGGGACGAAGAAGGATGTGAGGCGGCCGAGGAGGAAGAAGTAGATGTATTTGTGAACTTGTGAACTAATTGAACTTGTCACTTTAGTTAGCTTCTAGCTGTGAACTTCTCGTAATTGTAGACTTGTTGTGAACTTTTGGTTGTGAAGTTTCTGTAATGTGAAATGAACTTGTCACTTTAGTTAGCTAGCTGTGAACTTCTCGTAATTGTAGACTTGTTGTGAAATTCTTGTAATTGTTCTTTGTCATTGTTGTAAACTTACCAAATACCTGCCAAAGTTTTCTGGCAAGCATAGCGCCGTCGAACGGGGCGCTATCAACTGGACACTTAATGCATTTTTTTTATGTTTAAGAACTATCTTGGACGTATAGCGCCACTAGACCTGGCGCTATGGTACACACAATGGCGCCTAAAATTTCCTACATGCATAGTGCCAAGGAGTAAACATAGCACCATATTTGGTGGCGCTATACTTAGCAGTCTGGGCCGGGGGTGCCACATTGTAGGGGTCATAGCGCTATACGTAGCGGCGCTACATACAGGTGCATAGTGCCCCGCGCGCAGGCGCTATGAGAAAAGGTCAGATTCGAATTTTTTTTAATAACAGGGTCAAATCGTGCTAAAGTATTCAGAAAAGGTCAAAACAGTGATTTTGCCCACGATTTCAGCGTATCGCTGACCGCCCGTACAGAATCTCCTGCTCCATTAATCCATGCGCTCTGTACCACAGGCTGCAGCCCCGGGTCTCGTTCCCAAGCCAGTTCATATTTAAAGGACCGTGGGACCCGCCTGCATGCATCTTCATGCACATATTTCACGTAGATGGGAACGTGGTCGCTGGTGGCTGCTGTCTTGTGCTCGAGTGTAGCTGACGGTAAAGCAATAGACCAAGCCGGGTTAGCCACTCCCCGATCTAGTCTAACTCTTGTGTATGTACCCCTGCCATTTTTTTCTCAAAGATCCAGCCTGTTCCAGTATATCCTATATCCAATAGCCCACATGTGTCAAGTGCGTCTCTGAACGCGTCCATCTGCGCTTGACTCCTGTTACCCACTCCATCATGTTCGTGGGCGTGTAGCACTTCATTAAAGTCTCCTAGGACAAGCCAGGGTATATCGCCTGCACCCACGATTCCCCATAGCATATCCCATGTCTTGTATCTTTCATTTACTTGGGCTTCCCCGTACACAAAAGTAACCCTTGTTTCACATCTACAAGATCATTAATTATGGCATCAATGTGATACTGGGAGTAACCGACAATCTCAAGCTTTATTTCTTTGTTCCAAATAATTCCTAAGCCACCACTTCTTCCAGAACTACTAACAGCAAAGCTCTTATTATAACCTAAAGAACCAACCATATTCTCGACTCCAGAGCCCTCTATTTCAGTTTCCAGGATACACAGTATAGAGGGGGCAAACTGCTTCGTTAGGTCATGAAGCTCTCGAACTGTCGCGGGTTTGCCAGCACCGCAACAGTTCCAACAGAGGAGACTCATTACGCTAGGCGCGACCCCACTTGGGAGCCCGCCAAACGCGGATCAGAGTTTTTGTTTGCAACCTTGTTCTTCCCGTTGTTTTTCTCACTTGTCGTCCAGCTTGGTTTGTTCCTCTTAGGCTCTTGTTTTGAAGATGGGCTAGATGGGACTTCTGGAGTTGCTGGTGCCGGAAGTAGAAGCAACTTGCTAGCATTGCTTGCGACTGCACCTGGTGCCGAAGAGCCCAACCACCCCGGCGGCCCTCTTCCTATTCTTCTCTGCTTCTTGCATGGCAACATCCTGGTCCTCATGCTCTCCGTTAGCTTCTTTGGTGCCTTCCGGTCTGTTATGCTCTGCGGGTCCGCGCCCACGCCCACGGCCTCTTCCCGATCGGCCTCTGCCACGGCCACCGCTTGCTCCATTGCCTTCAGAGTTCGGTCCTTCTCCTGGACCATTGCCTGGGCCTTTGAACCACGTGGCTTTCATATCCTTGAAGACTAGGGCTTTAGGGGGGTGAACTCCATCACCGCACTCTTTAAACAGATGGCCAATATACCCGCAAACTGCACACCAATCGGGAAGGCGCTCATATTTCACCCTAAAGATCACCCTTTGGACTGTGTCTTTCTTCTTGATTACCAGCGACACGACATTCTTTAGAGGCTTTGTGACATCAAGCCTCAGTCAAACCCGTGCAAAATTCCCCTCAAAGCCCTGTAATTTCGGCTCTGCGTAGATGACTCTCCCACAGTTGCGGATAGGGCCTTGATTTTGGGGAAGAAACCATCCGGAAGGTCATGGATCTGCATCCATATGTCGATCTTATTCAGATCTATTGTCGACGGCTTAGTAAAGCCATCATAATGCGCGAGAACCACGACCTTTCCTTTGAACGTCCAAGGTCCTTCCTCCATCGCACGTTCCCAGTCGTCAAGGCAGCCAAATTGCATCGTATAGAGGTTATCCTCCAGGGGACGGATCTTCACCTCCTTTGCCAAATCCCATGTAATCCTCATGTTCCTGAAGAACCAGTATTGGCTGTAGGGTTTTTCTGCATGAACCCTAGCGATTGCCATCCACAGGGTCGCCTCCACCGGTAGTTCCTCGTCCTCAACCACAACGTCTTGGAGATCATCCTCTTTCAGCCCTAATTCCTCCATCATCGCCTCCAGATCGGAGACAGCCTGCCCCGACCCTTGAGCAGTATCATCCATGGTCTCTTGCCCGAGAGTTTTAGGTCTGCGGGCGGTAAGAACCCTAAGCAATCCTAGACTCCCACCCGCCGGCGGAGACCCACGGGCCCCTGCAGTCGTCGGCGAGAGAGAAGAGGGAAGGGGAGATCAAATCTCTACGGAGGGGGACGTAATCGCCGCCGCCGAGAGGAGAGAGAAACCCTAACGAGAGGGGAACGCTGCTACCTGGTCCTCATCAAGTGGTCTGACCCAGCGGCGATCACTGATACTTGGGAAGACAAGTAGGAACTGCAAGCCCATTTTCCTGTAGCGTAGGCTTGGGGCCAAGCCTCTTCGCAAGGAGGGGGTGTGAAGGCCACTGTCATGGCGACCACTTCAAACTGATCAAGACTCGGCCTCGCCCACGGCTCGGCCACTAGACAGAGACGGCCCAACAATAGGGTCCATGGGCCGAAGTGGGTGTGAGCCAGTGACTACATAATCGATCCTCACTCGCAAGCGCAGGGCAGGCAGTGGATCACGGCACCGCCGGCGGTGGCTCTATGTTCTTCCCCTACCTCATTTCTCCCACCCAATTCGTGTAATCAAGACTTATAATCGCTTGTGCTGCCTAAATTTGTGAGTGGAACTATTAGATTGAGACATATATCAGCGGGTTGTTAACAGAAAGGCAAGTAGGACATGTCGTTCTATGAGAGGGCACAAGGGATTGATCGTTCCACCGGCTTGATGGAACCGCCGTAGACTTGCCCTTAATGTACAAATTTGATCTCGACTTCATCACTATGCACGACAGGTTGACGGTGCTCAAGTCGTGATACAAGATGCCACAACAAGTTATCAACTGTATCCATGAAAGATCAACTACAAGAAATGTGGTACCCATCCATCCCGTCTTCTTGCACGATCACCTACTAGCGATGACGATGTAGCACAAGGGAGTTGCAGACGGTACACACTACACACTAAACTACAGAATAAGACAAGCTTTTGTGGACCTACCGTTAGACAATCAACGCCACCGTGGAGGCATCTCGTGGCGCACTTCAAAGTGTTTGTCGAATATAAGGGGAAGTGAAGCTTGATTTCGTGTGGTTTGGTTTTGTGATCGTGATCATTCCATAGAACGGCAATAAAAGATCAACGGAAACATGGTTCAAGGCACCTGTTCACGATCGTGCAGTTTTTTAGGAAATAGAACATGGTAGATATGAGGTACTTTTCCTCCGTAGCAATGCACGGGCAAATTTTGTAGTCATGTTTAAAAAAAAAGACCGGCATCATTCCATATATGACGCTAACTGCGGCAAGAGGTTGACGTTTCGCACAGGGTCAGGTGGGCCGGCCCATTTGCAGGTGCAGTGGCACCGCATGATCGACATGAAATAACGCCAAAAAGAAGTAGACTGCCGCTGGGAATCGAACTCGCCACAAAGGAATGAGTTGCACGCTGTGCTAACCCCTGCGCCATACAAGTGCATGCTTGTGTCCAATTGGAATCGCGATGCTTCAAGAACTAAACGACTGCGGCAAAACAAAAACACAGCTCTGTGTAGGGGATAGAACCAAGGAGCTCTTGCTCGTTAACAACGTCACAAGCCACCATAACTACTGAGATTAGATGTCTAAAATAGCAGCCAGTGTGTGTCAACTATAAGCCACAAAGAGATAAACTCACTTCTAAATATTGAACGTGATTTTATTTTTGAAAAGAGTAAATATTTCTTGAAATGCGAACATTTTCTAATTTTGAACAATATTTTTAAAAAGTCGAAATTTTGTGAACCCAAAACATTTTTTGAAAAAAGGAACAAATTTGAAAGGGAGAACAAAATTTTCAGTTATGAACATTTCTTTGGAAATCCAAACATTATTTTAAAAACAGGAACAAAAAATTATAACCAGAACATTTTTTAAAATTATGAACATTTTTTCAAAAATACAAACATTGAGCACTTTTTTTAAGATGCCTAAAACATAAATTTTGAGTAATTTTTTGAACCTAATTTTTTTTCACAAACGCAAAAAAATTATGAAAACGAACAAATTTTGAATTTCCCAACCATTTTTTTAAAGCATAAACGTTTTGGAATTTGCGAAAAAAAATTAAAGCACGGACATTTTTTAAATCTTGAGAACAAATTTCGAAACGGAGAACAAATTTTGAAGCGCGAACAATTTTTTAAAGCATGAACATTTTTTGAATTTTGAGAACAAATTTTGACACGGAGAACAATTTTGGAAAATCCCGAACAAATTTGGTAGTGTGAATTTTTTTAATACGTGAACAAAAAATTGAAATCCGGTCCATTTTCTGAATTCAAAAGTTTTGAACTTTTTTGTGTAACAAGAACAATTTTTGAATTTTGAGAAAAAAATTCAAAATTGAACATTTTTTGGATACACGAACAAAATTTGAATATTTTGAAAAAGTTTTAAAAAATGAGAAGAACAGAAATGGAAATAAAACCGAAGAAAGAAAATTTGTTGGAAAGAGAAATTAACTTGAAAAGGAAAACTAAAAGAAAACAGAACAGTAACAAAAAGAAAAAAAGAACCAGAAGACGGAAGAAGAAAAAAACAGAAGTAAAAAAAGAAAAAGAAAAGGAAAAATAGAAAAAAGGTTCAGGAACCTTCTAGATGGTTCCCAAAACCAGTAAGAACCGGTTGGGAACGCTCTAGAAGGTTAAACCGGAACCTGTACATAAGCTACAGATGGGTCGTTCCAAATCGCTCGCTAGTTCGCATCCCCAGTGCAATTCGTCGACATTTTGACGCAATAAGCGTCAAATAGGTTTTTCCCTTCTGGCCTCCCTCATGCACGGCAAGCGTGCCTCCTACTTCGTGAACCTGGTACGCCCCCTGACCGCGATGGATCCACGAAGAAGCAGGGTCGTGCCGGGGGGTTTCTGGAAGTCGGAGCGCGCCCCCGTCCCCGTCGAAGCCGCCCCCGACAAGATCGTCGGAACAAAGCAGGCCTTCTCTTTCATCTCCAAGGAGGCGGAGGACAAGGGTGGACTCCGCGGCGGGTTCATCATGCACGAGCTCCTTCTCCCCGGCCAGGCAGGACGCCTCGCCGGCGGGGACGAGCTGGCGCTCTCAAAGGTCTACCCGTCTCCGCGCGTCGCCAAGAAGAGGTCCCAGGGACAGGGATCGACCGCCAGCGCAAGAAGGAGCGCGGCCGCCTCCTCTGCTCCAGCGCCGACGTCGTCGGCGCCTCTGCTCCAGCGCTCCATCGACGTCTCCGGCAGCCCAAGAAGCAGCAGAGCCGCCTCGTCTCCGCCTCCTCTCTACCAGGCGCCGGCCTCCTCTGCTCCACCTTCCCTGGAGGCGCAGGCGCCGGCCTCCTCTCTCGGGCTGCAAGGGACGCCATCCTCTGCGCCGGGGCCGGCATCCTCTTCTTCGCCCCCCATCCAGGGGCCAGCATCGTCGCAGACTTCTCCCCGGCAGGGGGGCGCCAAGAGGGTGCTCCTTCTCGAGGTGGGCGACTCCCCGCCGAGGGAAGGCAAGAACTTCTCCTGCCACCAGGTGTACCGAGCAATGGAGGTTCTCGGGCCCGGGAGGCGTGTGCCGATCGACTGCGATGACCTCTTCCTGCTTGACAGCGGGAAGGGGAAGAGGCAGCGGACGGCTGCAGAGCTTTGAGCAAACTGTAAACTCTGTTGCTGTGTAGTAATATTCAGACAAACACTGCTGTTTTTTGAGATTCAGTAGTTGCTTTAACTGTAAAACTTAGGTTTGTTTCTCAAAACATTCGCTGTTGCCGAGTATAAATGTGTCTCTGGTGGCAGGTTTGATACCCTTGAGAGTTCTCAATGTTTGCATTTTCTCCAAAGTTGCTTTGCTTGGAGAATCATTACCTTTTGTTAGACCATGTTGGTTACTTCTTGATTATGCATGCTTTGTTGTTAGCTCAATTTCATAAATGCAACTTCCTTGGTTAATTCAGTCTGTACATGTCTGCTGGTTATGTATTTGTTTCTCCCTTATTTGTTTTGAGAAGGAGAATCTGTTTTGAAGTCCATGTCTTTTTGAAAATTTGAAATAGTAATCGAAATTTTGAAATTGAAACATGGTTGATAGAGCACATTCATATTATCTTCATTAGATATAAATGCCAACTTGCATTTTTGTACAGACCAAAGACTTTTGGAGGGAGGCGCAAATTCTTTCAAAGTTGCATCATCCAAATGTTGTTGCTTTCTAGGGTGTGGTTCTTGATGGATCTGGAGGAAATTAGCAACTGTATAATAGGAACAGAACAGTATCTTACTATTTTCCCCTTCAATTTGAAGAATAGACCTGTCTGTCTTTATCTGTGTCAGCGCTGTACAATTAGTAACAAAACTACCTTTTGTACTTCAGATATGTTCTTAAATGATTGAGGAACCTAGGCTGAAATTATTATGCTGGATTAATGCCTTAGTAAGGAATCTGGGCCCATTGCACTTTAATTCCTCCTAATTTCTTTATTTGTGTGCTACCTCTTTGGCTATGATCAAGCAGCCAAAGTCTTTTGTTGAACAAAATGAAGCAAAAGCTTGGATTGAATGTCTTTTTCATATATTATCACACCATCCATGTAAATCCATGTAACAGGCAGAGGGACATGCGTGTCTCAGCAAATTACGACTAGGGATAACTTGCTTGAAAGAAACTTGCTCAAAAACATGTTGTCTTTTTTTCATTCTCAAGTTGGTTTCTCTGTTGTTTCCACCTCTTCTCTCTAGGTAGCTGGGAAGAGGTTGGATGTCCTTAATACTTTCTCTGCTGCTATTCTCTGGGCTGTGTGGAAGCACAAGAATTATGTATTTAAAAATAAAATGTGTATGAAACAGTTTGATTATGTATTTAAAAAAATATTTATCAAGCATTTGAAAAAATGTATTGTTTTCCATCTGTAGCTTTTACTTTGTTGTTCCCTATGTTTAGAAATGCTGACAAAAGCAAAACATTTTTGGTATATTCCCTTTCATAAATAGCTATGCATGTATAATCCTCGCTGGTTTTCTTCCAGCAGTTGGTACATAAAAGGTCAGGTTTTATGTTTATTTATGAAAATACTGATCCCTGCATGTAATGGGAACAACATAGACCAGTGGCCACTAATGTAATAGGAACAGAACTACCCTTTTTTCCCCTTCAATTTGAATTGACCAGTCTGTCTTTATCTGTGGCAGCGCTGTACAATTGGTAACAAAACTACCCTTTTTTTTTTTTGCTTCAGATATGTTCTTGAATGATCGAGGAACCTAGGCCGAAATTATTATGCTGGATTAGTGCCTTAGTAAGGAATCTAGGCCCGTTGCACTTTTATTTCTCCCAATTTCTCTATTTGTTTGCCTCTTTGCTATGATTAAACAACCAAAGTCTTCTGTGGAACAAAATCACGCAAAAGCTTGAATTGAATGCCCTTTACCATGTGTTGTCTTTTCATATATTACCAAACCATCCATGCCCTTGTAATGTAGGTGTAGCAAATCCATTTAACACACAGAGAGACAACTTGCTTAAAAGAAACATGGAAAATCGTGTAAACTGTCTGTTTTTTTTCTGTTCTGATCATGAAAGCATCCAACATTTGTTTTCTGACTTTGTTGTTGCTCAGCAAATTTGGATAGAGATCAGCTCCTTTTTTTTCATTTGCAAGTTGGTTTCTCTGTTGTTTCCACCTCTTCTCTCTGTGTAGCTGGGAAGAGGTTGGATGTCCTTAATACTGTCTCTGCTGCTATTCTCTGGGCTGTGTGGAAGCACATGAATGGTACTCCCTCTGTAAAGAAATATAAGATCACTCCTTTAGTGATCTAAACGCTCTTATATTTCTTTACGGAGGGAGTACTATTGTTTTTAATGGTGCCGTTTGGATGTCTGGAAATGGCCCTGGCGCCTGCTCCTCAAGGATCACATGTTGAAGAAGATGGATCTCCTCCGTCTACATCTCCAAAACCTGCTGCCAAGATTGGGTGGACCAAATCCCCCTGTGCTCAAGTCCAGGAGAGGCTGACCATGTTTTGATCCTTGTAACATTTGTTCAACTAGTGTGAGGTTATAGAGGTTTTATTCTCTTTTCTATTACTGATGAATTATGTATCGAACCTGATGTTTTTGGGCTTCTTTCTGCTGAAATAATGGAGCCATATGTATTGTTGTCTTTCGGGATAGCATTATGGGAAATCTTGACGGGTGAGGAACCATACGCAAATATGCATTGTGGTGCTATCATAGGTATACTTAAACAACCTTTTCATGTTTTTATTGCGATTCAGTATTGACTAATTGTCGAAGGACAGAATCCTTTGTCATTTGTTTTTTGACTGTTGTTGCTCAGCAAATTTGGAGGCACATGAATGGTACTCCCTCTGTAAGAAATATAAGATAGTTTAGATCACTCCTTTAGTGATCTAAACGCTCTTATATTTCTTTACGGAGGGAGTACTATTGGTTTTAATGGTGTCGTTTGGATGTCAGGAAATGGCGCTGACGCCTGCTCTTCAAGGATCACATGTTGGAGAAGATGGATCTCCTTTGTCTACATCTCCAAAACCTGCTGTGAGACCAAATCCCCTGTGCTGAAGTCCAGGAGATGCATGGGTGCTGAGCCTGGCGATGCATGAGTCGCCTGATGATGTTCTTCATCTCTTCTGTCTAGTCGGTTCGGTGTGGCTGGTCTTGTATGCTGACCTTGTTTTGATCCTTGTAACATTTGTTCAACTAGTGTTTTTTTTTGACGAAAAGCAGCCAGTGCTGATTTCATTTAGTAAGAGGAAGAGCCAAGAGTGGCAGTAGCAGTTACAAGTGTGTAAGCAAAATAGAAAGGAAAGAAAGAAAAGGTCTATGTAATGTAAGCTATTTTCTAATCAGGTGGCATCCACATTGCCCCAGCTAGGCCGGCAGTTCTCCAAGAGTTGAGCTCATTACAAATTTTCGTAAGTAGCACCCAAGTGTTGCAAGCCTTGTTTTTGAAAACGCGATTGTTCCGTTCCTTCCATATCTTCCACCAGGCACAAATTATGTCCTCCCAGATCATTCGAGTGTAACTGCATTGGGCAAACAAGTGCAGGGCTGTTTCTTGCTTGGGTGTTGCACAACTTGCATATGGGTGTGTGAGGCCAACCTTTCTTCAAAAGTACATCAGCCGTGTTGCATCTTCCTTGGATGGCTAACCAAGCATGAAATTTACACTTTGCTGTCGCTGTCGGCATTGACTACACCGTCAGGCGTGAGGTGGATGACGACGCCCGGCTCAAATCCGACAGGCAGGCCCCATCAGTCGGCGGCTCACCTTATCACCCCCGGTCGCACAACCACGTGTGTCCGCTTTACCCACAGGAAAACGCACTTCCTCTGGGCGCCCCCTCTCTCTCGCTTCACGCGAGACAGAGGGAACCCTCGCTGAAGGATGGCGCGAGTTGGGCCAGCCGAGGCCCGCGGAACAACAGCCTCGTCTTTTTTCTTCATTATTTTTTGGTTTTTTGGTTTCTTTTTTTACTTTTCTTTAAACTTCCAAATATTCTAACTAAATATATTAAAAAAATTCCTCTACATAAAACATTTGAAAAAATATTAAATGTGTATAGAGAAAATATTTATTATGTATATGAAAAATGTATACAAAAAAAATAAAATGTGTATGAAACTATTTGATTATGTATTTACAAAAAACTTTATCAAGCATTTAAAAAGAATCTTGAACAAGTGTTTGAAAAATGTTAATCAAGCATTTGGAAAATGTTAAATATATATAGAAAAAATGTTGACCATGTGTTAAAAAATAACGAATTTTCTTGGTCATGAGTATAATTTTTTTAATTAAGCCATTAAAAAATAATGATGAACAAGTATTTGAAACTTTTTAAATGTGTATAGAAAAATGTACACCATGCATGAAAAAATGAAGTATTTGAAAAATATCATATGTGTTTAAGAAAGAATGTTGACCATGTGTTAAAACATGTTAATGTTGCATGTAAACATAGTTAATAAAGCATTTAAAAAATGTTCAATCTGCATAGATTTTTTCTGACCAAAATGTAAATCTTCTATTTGAAAAATGTTAATCAAGCATTTGAATTTGTTAAAAGTGTGTATAGGAAAAATTTTGACCATGTATTTTTTTTAATCTTGTATTTGAAAAAATGTTAATTTTCTACTGGAAAATGTTAGACGTGTATTACAAAAATATTGTTGGCATATAAAAAATGTAGAATAAAAACCAAAATAAACAAAGAAAACCAAAAAGTAGAACCAAAAGAGAAATAAAATAAACCAAAGGAAAAATAAAATGAAAAATAAACCGAAGAAACAAATGCAAAAAAATAACAAAGCAAAAAAAGAAAAGAAAAAAGAATAGAAACAAAAGAAAACAAAAAAATAGGAGAAAAACGAATAAAAGAAACAAAAGAAGGGTGGAGAAAATTGGCTCTTTTATCTCAAGTAGGTCGTGGCCTATAGTTTCATCATGAAATCGCGACAGACCCACTGGCTAGCATCGTAGCAACTATCTAGGAGACCTAGGTTCCTTCAGCGAGAGATCCTTCAAGCCTTCAAGCTCGCTTAATGCGAGACATAGTCGTCGCGCTTACCCCTGGGTAGCTTCTGTGTTATCGCGCTAACAGGCCAGCCCAAGTAGCTACGGTCGGACAGCGACGGTTGTGCCCCGTTACTTTTAGCCTAGCGCGGGCCCATTATTCTTTTTGCTTGATTTTTATCTCAAAAAATCTTTTCTCTGGAAAACTGCCGGGGACCGATGTGTAATTACTTTAATTGCAGATTGGTACCTGGGTTGTAAAACCTTCACAACTTTTTGCTCCCAACTCCGTTCGAGGTGATTCTTAAGCCCATGTTCTCTATTTGAAGATCATGTCCCAATGGTGTCATGGTGTTTCCACCTATTGAACATGGCACTTTGTCATTCTTCATAGATAGTAGCCCCTGAGACACTGTCCGGTGTTCGGAAAGAAAAGCCGGACAGAGGATCAAACAAGTTTCGCAGGAGATTAACCAAAGGTGTCTATGTGAATAATCAGGCATCGTTGCTAGCTGCGACCGCCCACGCTACCGAAGTCTCCGGACTGAAGCAGAGACTGGAGCTTGGCCAAGCAAGGAAGCAGATAGAGGAGAAGCAAGGTATGTAATGACGTGCTGTATATGCGGAAGAATTAATGCACATGTTTGGATGTCTTTGAAACATATATGGTCACTGTTTTAAGAACAGTCAGGATATGGTCACTCTTCAAGGATCACATGTTGAAGAAGATTGATCTCCTCTGTCTACATCTCCAAAACCTGCTGCCAAGATTGGGTGGACCGAATCCCCCTCTGCTCAAGTCCAGGAGAGAGGCTGATGGTGATGTTCTTCATCTCTTCTGTCTAGTCCGTTTGGTGTGGCTGGTCTCGTATGCAGACCTTGTTTTGATCCTTGTACATTTGTTCCACTAGTTGTGCTCTGTAGTTGCGTTGAGACCTACAGTTGTGCTCTGTAGTGGCGTTGAGTGAGGTTTTAGAGGTTTTCTTTTCTCTTTTCCAGTGCTGTACGAACCTGATGTTTTGGGGCTTCTTTCTGCTGAAGTAATGGAGCCAGGGAGCTCCTCCCTCCCTGTTGATCTAACTAATAATATATTCATTGGAGTTCTCTATTCCAGCAAGGATGCGCACGTGTACGGTGGCTCACAGTGCGCAGACGCTCACATTGCCTCTGACACGTGGTGACCATGTGCCTGGCATGCCAAAACAGCGCTCTAGAGCAGCCCGAGAGCCGTCTGGTCGCCTCAGCCCGCGCGCTCGTGTCCCTCAGCGCCGTACCCTTCGCCATTGACCTCCCATCCTGTTCGCTTCGTCCTCTTGTTCCTGGCGGTGACACTGACACGCACCTGTGCAGCTGGCCACGGTGACCTGCAGGCTGCAGCTCCCCTAGTTCCCTCGCCTTCCTCTGGCCATATGGAGTCTTGCTTCTGCGCTTCCTCGCTACATTACGGCGCTAACCTGCAAGCAAGGCACATTCTTTTTTTCTCGGAGGACACCTCAAGAGGGGCGGGGGTTCCTGCATTTCATTAAGAAGAGGAGAGATGGTCCAGTTTATAAAGAAAACCGGACGAAAAAACCTAACATTTCCTGGTTTATTAAGGAAAACCAAGTGAAAACCAAAAACGGGAAAAAAGACACTAGAGCTTGGGGGTAGGGAAAAGCATAGATGCGACCTCAAGGGACATCGTCTGAACAGGGCACCATCTCGGCCGCACCCGAGAGCACGCCGCCCCTCTTGCTCCGGCTCACACGAGAACGCCTAGCCCCCATGCCCATTTCTCTCCTCCCATTCCGCCATTGCCACCGCCTCCCCTCGGCCATTCACCCCTCCCCTTCATAGATTAACCCCACCACAGAACCCCCACCACCACCTTCGAGCTGTACCGCGCACCTGTACGCGGCCGTCACCATCGCCATTCTCAAGCAACACCAAAGCTCCGTTGGATTTCGAGCTCTCCAGCGACCAACTCCACCCCCCATCGGTCGCGTCTTGCTCCCCTGAAGACGCCGGTGTACCGTTCGTCCAGTTTGGTGACCGCAATCGTCATCAATTGCTGTCGGCATTGCCTCCGCCGTCAGGCGCGAGGTAGACCACGACGCTTGGATCAAATCCGACTGGCAGGCCCATCTATCGGTGGCTCAGCTTATCAACCTTGGCCGTGCAACCACGTGTGTCCGCTTTACCTGCAGGAAAACACACTTCCTTTGGGCGCCCCTATCTCTCCCTTCACGTGAGACAGAGGGAACCCTCGCTGAAGGATGGAGCGAGTTGGGCCAGCCGAGGCTTGCGGAACAACAACCTTGTTTTTTTCTTCATATGTTTTTGGTTTTTTGGTTTCTTTTTTTATTTTTCTCTAAACTTCCAAATATTCCAAATAAATATATTACAAAAATCACTCTACATAATACATTTGAATATAGAGAAAATATTTATCATGTATACAAATAATGTATGCAAAAACATAAAATGTGTATGGAACAATTTGAATATGTATTTAAAAAAACATTTATCAAGCATTTGAAAACAATGTTGAACAAGTGTTTGAAAAATGTTAATCAAGCATTTGGAAAATGTTAAATATGTATAGAAAAAATGTTGAACATGTGTTAAAAAAAGATGAATTTTTTTGGACATGTGTATAATTTTTTGAATTAAGCCATCAAAAAATAATGGAAAAAAAGTATTTAAAAAAGTATTAAATGCAAAAAATGTACACCATGTATGAAAAAAATGAAGGAAAATTTTGATAATACATATAATTGTTTCAATGAAGCATCTGAAAAAATGTTCAACAATTATTTGGAAAATGTTAATCAAGTATTTGAAAAAGGTTAAATGTGTTAAAGAAAGAATGTTGACCATGTGTTAAAAACATGTTAATGTTGCATTTAAACAAAGTTAATAAAGCATTTAAATTTTTTTAACCTGCATAGAATTTTTCTAACCATGTAGTTGAAAAATGTTAATAAAACATTTGAAATTTGTTAAAAGTGTGTATAGAAAAAAGCAGTGTGTATACGGCGCTCTGCTTGCCGATGACGCAAAGCTGTTCCAATTAGTCTGTCGAGGCAAAAAGCAGTCACAACGTACTTCTGGCTGGGCCAGGCCGTGGGCCTGTCACCTTAAGTTGCTGTTAAGTCGTGCATGAGAGGGGTCAGAAGTGTGGAATGGCGTTAGTCTTTTTTTAAATTTGATTTGAAACTGCTTTTATTAATAACATATTTTATTTTATCTTTTTCAGGTTCAAAACCTACTTATATTTCGGTTTACGCAACATCTCTTCATCTTGTTCAAATGTTCAACGAATTATGGTCTAATTCTGATGGCATGCATACTATACACCTCAATGGGAGAACTGAAGAGTTCACCAACTAGAGTTTAATACCTTGAGAAATGAGAAATGGATGCACTATATACTCACATTGTACAAGCATGCATATGCTCCGGCGCACTCCTCCAATAGGTTGCATGTTGAGCTCCCCAGCATGTTGGGCTGCACCTAGTTGACCAGGCCGACATGGTCTCCCAAATCGCCGATCCTCCCAATCTCCATCAATGCCGCCTCACTTCTCTAGTCGACTTGCTTGTCGTCTGACAACACCGTGGCATATACTCCCTTCTGTCCCAAAATAAGTGTCTCGACTTTGTGCTAACTTTAGTACAAAGTTGTACTAAGGTCAAGACACTTATTTTGGGATAGAGGGAGTATATCGGTCTGACAAGTTCGATGCCAAACAGTAGTGTTGGCACGTGGATGGCGAACCGTTCTGGGACGGTCGTGAGTCGGGGTCGTGGGGTGCACCTGCTCTGTCCACACGCGCAACTCGGTCACCGGCGACCCGCGTGTTGGTGGCGACCATGCTATGGCGTGCGCACTCGGCGTCTCGGCGAGGCACATGGCCATCAACCGCTCGTCGGCTAAATCAGTGTTCGAGCCTAGCAAGCGCCTACCCCCCTTCCGCCTAGCAAGATGTTGTACGTTGTCTCCATGCACCAGCGTGTTAGCCGCCGAACGCAGCAGGGCACCCCTGTTTCTCGCTTCAACTGAGAGAGGGGGAACCCTCGCGTCGGGGGGAGCCCCAGATGAGTCGGCCCAGTCGCGCAGGAGGCCACGACGTTTGTTTTGTTCTCTTTTTTTGCTTTATTTTTGTACTTTTCTTTATAGTTTAAAATATTACAAAAAGTACTCTTCAAGAACAGAGTCGCAAAAACGTTGAACGGGTATTTGAAAAATGTTTCATCAGTACTAAAAAAGGTTGAACAAGTATTAAAAATGTTGAATAAGTATTTGAAAGTTTTTGAAGTTCTATTTGAAAAATATTGAATATTTGAAAAAATGTAGAGTGACATATGAAAAATGGTTTTGACATATGAAAAAATGTAGAGTGAAGAGAAAAACAAAAGAAAACCAAAAAATAGAGAAGAAAAAAGAACAGAAAAACGGAGAAGTAAAACAAAAAAATGTAAGAAATGGAGAAGAAAACATAAAAGAAAGAAAACCAGGACGGAAAAAAGACAGGAAAAAACGGCTTGACTAGGAGGGCGTGCCCTTTAATTTATCACGTATATTGTACGATGGCGAAGTGGCTAGTAGCGTTCTCCTTATTGCCTGCGACCAGGGTTCGAGCCATCATACTTATTGCTCTTTTTATTCAACAGTGTGCAAAAATGGGCCGGTTCAGTAACGAGCAGGACCGCGAAATTGTAACGCGATAGTTACGATGGAATCGCTGAAAGTTGTTGGGCCGAAATGCAAAAATGGGCCGGTTCAGTAACGAGCAGGACCGCAAAACTGTAACGCGAGATAGTTACGATGGAATCGCTGAAAGTTGTTGGGCCGGAAAAGAACACCCGAGAGAACTATCCCGTCTATCCTCTAGGACTGCTAGAGAACTTGTTTAGCACCACATCGCCTGCTAGAGAACTTGTTTTGCAGCTTAAGTAGTGTGTATACGGCGCTCTACTTGCCGATGACGCAAAGCTGTTCCAATAAGTCTGTCGAGGCAAAAAGCAGTCACAACATACTTCTGGCTGGGCTAGGCCGTGGGCCTGTCACCTTAAGTTGCTGTTAAGTCGTGCATGAGAGGGGCCAGAAGTGTGGAATGGCGTCAGTCTTTAAAAAAATATATGATTTGAAGCTGCTTTTATTAATAACACATTTCATTTTATCTTTTTCAGGTCCAAAACCTATTTATATTTCGGTTTACGCAACATCTCTTCATCTTGTCCAAATGTTCAACGAATTATGGTCTAATTCTGATGGCATGCATACTATGGACCTTAAGGGGAGAAATGAAGAGTTCACCAACTAGAGTATAATACTTTGAGAAATGAGACTAATGGTCGTGAATGACCTACGCTCCATTCTGTCGACCGACGACATGAGAGCAAGCACTATTGGCCTGGTGGTGCCTAATGCGAGACCCATGTATGTGAAGGGTATCTCTCCAACCGAACAACAAAAAGGTAAGCTCTCCCCTCCATGCCTGTGAATTCTCCTCCCCTTTTCCTGCCGCTCCGGCGGCCAATGGCGGAGAGGGGAATCTCGGTGCCTTCGCTCCGGCTAGTAGTTCAGGTTTGGGGTTTTATTCCTCACGGGTGCGGTACTCGGGCTGATGGTGACGCCTCTTGGTCGAGTTTGTCTTCCAGGCTCTGATTCTTCTCAAGTTTGTTCATCTTAACATAGTAGACAGAGCTCTGACGTAGATTCATGTCATTTCTTTGGGCCATCAAAATTAGGGTCTCTCATCATGTGTGCGCGACGGCAAGATTTGGTGTCAGTTGCTTCAGATATATTCAAGGGTTCAATGCGACGACTGCGGCTCCAGGACATTGGTCCTTAGGAGCATGTGCACTGATACGTCTCCAACGTATTTATAATTTTTGATTGTTCCACGCTGTTATATTATCATTCTTGGATGTTTTTAATCATTTTATAGTCATTTTATATCATTTTTTGGTACTAACCTATTGACATAGTGCCAAGTGCCAGTTGCTGTTTTCTGCATGTTTTTTACATCACAGGAAATCAATACCAAACGGAGTCCAAACACAGCGAAACTTTTTGTGGATTTTTTTGGACCAGAAGACATCCAGTGGGCCAAAGAAGTACCAAGGAGGGGGCCCGAGGTGATCACAAGACAACTAGGCGCCTCTGGAGGCCCAGGCGCGCCCTGGTGGGTTGTGCCCACCTCGGTGGCCTCCGGCACCGCCTCTTTGCTCTATAAATACCCCAATATTTCAGAAACCCTAAGGGAGTCGACGAAAATCAATTCCGGCCGTCGCAGAGTCCAGAACCACCAGATCCAATCTAGACACCATCACGGAGGGGTGCATCATGTCCATTGGTGCCTCTCCGATGATGTGTGAGTAGTTCTTTGTAGACCTACGGGTCCGTAGTTAGTAGCTAGACGGCTTCCTCTCTCTTTTGATTCTCAATGCAGTGGTCTCTTGGAGATCCATATGATGTAACTCTTTTTGCGGTGTGTTTGTTGGGATCGGATGAACTTTGAGTTTATGATCAGATCTATCTTTTTATCCATGAAAGTTATTTGAGTCTTCTTTGATCTCTCATATGCATGATTGCTTATAGCCTCGTATTTCTTCCCCGATATTTGGGTTTTGTTTGGCCAACTTGATCTATTTATATTGCAATGGGAAGAGGTGCTTTGTAGTGGGTTCGATCTTACGGTGCTTGATCCCAGTGACAGAAAGGGAACCGACACGTATGTATCCGTTGCTACTAAGGATAAAATGATGGGGGTCTATTTCTACATAAATAGATCTTGTCTACATCATGTCATCATTCTTATTGCATTTCTCCGTTTCTCCATGAACTTAATACACTAGATGCATGCTGGATAGCGGTCGATGTGTGAAGTAATAGTAATAGATGCAGGCAGGAGTCGGTCTACTAATCTTGGACGTGATGCCTATATGAGGATCATTGCCTGGATACTGTCATGATTATTTGAAGTTCTATCAATTGCCCAACAGTAATTTGTTCACCCACCGTTTGCTATTTTTCTCGAGAGAAGCCACTAGTGAAACCTACGCCCCGCGGGTCTTTTCTTTAATATATTTGCCTTTGCGATCTATTTTATTTGCCTTTTATTTTCAGATCTATTAAACCAAAAATACAAAAATACTTTGCTGCACTTTATTTTATTTGGCGTTTGATCTATCAATATTTACAACTACATCACGTCCGTTTGCCAATTTCTGGCGCCGTTATCCGAAAGGGATTGACAACCCCTTTAACACGTCGGGTAGCGAGTATTTGTTATTTGTGTGCAGGTGCTGTTTACGTAGTGTTGCTTGATTCTCCTACTGGTTCGATAACCTTGTTCTCATCACTGAGGAAAATACCTACCGTTGCTGTGCTGCATCATCCCTTCCTCTTTGGGGAAATACCGATGTAGTTCTAGCAGACATCAAAAGGAATTTCTGGCGCCGTTGCCAGGGATGATCATCAACATCTACGAGGTTCCTAATCACAAATATCATCTCCTCGCAAGTTACATTATTTTCAATTTCCTCTCGTTTTCCTCTCCCCCACTTCACAAAAATTTGCCATTTTATTCGCCCTCTTTTTCGTTCGCCATTTTCTTGCCGGATCTGTTTTTGAGTGCAATCTTGTTGCGTAGTCACAATGACTCAAGAGAACACCAAGTTGTGTGATTTCTCAAATACCAACAACAATGATTTTATTGGCACTCCTATTGCTCCCACCACTAGTGCGGAATCTTGTGATATTAATACTGCTTTGTTGAATCTTGTTATGAAAGATCAATTTTATGGTACTCCTAATGAGGATGCCGCGTCCCATCTTAACACATTCGTAGACTACTATGTATTTTGGACTCCTCCTCGATTTGGTTGTGGTGTGGCAGCTAGCTCTGAGGCATTGTAGGTCTGGACAAATGTCCAGAGAGAAACAGAAAGCTACAGCCAGATACAGCTCAGAGTGGCGCCTAGCTCAGAGGCACCACACTGTACAGTGCAACGCCTCCGTGCTAGGCATTGCATCAACACTTAGCGATTTTTCCGCCCTCAAACTGGGTGAGAAGCTTCTGTTGCTCTCTGGATAGCTCTTTCCCAGACGTTTAACGCCTCAGAGCTAGGCGCCACACCATGCAGTGCAACGCCTAGCTCTGAGGCATTGCACGTCTGGGAAAGAGCTATCCAGAGAACAACATGAGCTTCTCACTCAGTTTGAGGGCAGAAAAATCGCTAAGTGTTGGTGCAATGCCTAGCATGGCGAGGCGCCGCACAATATAGTGT
This sequence comes from Aegilops tauschii subsp. strangulata, assembly GCF_002575655.3. NCBI lineage: Eukaryota > Viridiplantae > Streptophyta > Magnoliopsida > Poales > Poaceae > Aegilops > Aegilops tauschii. Next base: position 645,236,036 of record NC_053041.3, on the reverse strand, counting down.
GGCGCCTCTCGTCTAGGTGCCGCACCAACACTTAGCGATTTTTTTGCCCTCAAATTGGGTGAGAAGCTTCTGTTGCTCTCTGGATAGCTCTTCCCAGACGTGCAACGCCTCAGAGCTAGACGCCACACCATGCAATGCAATGCCTAGCTCCGAGGAGTTGCACGTCTGGGAAAGAGCTATCTAGAGAGCAACAGAAGCTTCTCACCCAGTTTGAGGGCAGAAAAATTGCTAGCTGTTGGTGCAATGCCTAGAAAAGAGGCGCCACACTATATTGTGCAACGCCTAGCTCCGAGGCGCTGCACAATATAGTGTGGCGCCTCTCATCTAGGTGCCGCACCAAAACTTAGCAATTTTTTGGCCCTAAAACTTGTTACCCAAACTATCCCCTTTTCCACACGGCTCCCATTCCACCTGCAACATAGCATAGAATGCAAAATTGATTTCGAGTTACGATAAAAGCATGAGAATCACTTATGCAATGTCAAGTCACATGCTCAGCCGTAATCGTGTCCATCTCGCTCGTGTACAACTTGTACATGACCGAGGGATCATCCGTCGTCTCATTTAACACATCCCACTTGTAAACCCAAGTGGGGAACCGTAGTGGGTCGTCTTTGTCGTCCCAATCCTCGTACTTCACGGTCTTCGGTTGTCCAACCGGCAATCACTCCCAGCTCCATACAAAAAGTACGAGCATACAACCACCAATACCTCCATCCTTGAGGTCCTACAACAGGCTTCATCCAACTGCACATAGAAGAAAACATGGTTCAATTGATAGGAAGATCGCATTGATAATGTACCAATGAAGTGAAAATAAACAACTGCCTACCTGTCTATATAAGTAAGCTAGTGTCGCCGAAACCCAACTCCATTTGCTATCGAAGACGATCAACGCCTTCAGCCACATCCATGGAGCATTCCTACTTGTGCCATCAACAAACATAGTCCTGGATATAACGTACCACATATATACACGAGCATATGTGTTGACCTCATCCTCATTAGAATCCTTAGGGCAAGAACCAAAGTTCCATGCAATCCAGGTGAAAGGAGCATCAGCTGCGACTCTTTCCTTCTTCTTGTCTTCTGCTTCTGATTCCCGAGGCTCCGGAGGAACCATACCGATAAGGGCATGCATCTGCTCGCGCCACCCATCAGAATCGGTGCTCATACAAAGAGGATTCCCCTCGATAGGAAGACCGGCGATCATAGCAATATCCTGGAGTGTCACGGTCATCTCCCCAGTCCGAAGATGGAAACTGTGTTTCTTCGGCCTCCAACGATCAACAAGCGTGGTGATTGCTGCAACATTGAGGGGTGGCGTCGACCGGCTGACCAACTGAATTAAAGGGTGGAGTCCTGTCTCCCTTACGTATGGTGTGTACCGCTCATCGTAGCGCATCCCCCCAAGGGTGACCCCGTGAGACCGAATCTTCAGAGGTTGAAGCTCCTACAAACAAGCAAATCAGAATATTACATACGGGACATGTGTGTTTGACATAAACACAAAATTCAAAATACCAACAACTTTGATTATTACCTGCTGCTCCACCAACATAAGGTACGCACGGTGTCGAGTGTCCCAGTGATCATCGAGAAGCCAAACCATCCTACAAAACTTCAAACAATAAACATACGTTAGCTTACTTCCTATGCTTTATTTAATATGCGAGCATTATTCCATACGTATTCAACAATCGGTAAACACTAAAAGGAAAGTTGAATACTAATCTAAGATATACAATGAAAGGACGTCAACAATCATCACAAATACCCATCATAAATACTAGGGCCCAACAATGATTACAGATCATCTACTAATCCTAATCACACAAATCTATATCAATATTACAAATCTACACAAGGGTACCACCAAAACTTGAACAATCTAGGTTCCACAATGACTACAAATCCTAAATCACACCACACTATTTCAATTTATCATATAAAAATCAAATCCAAGCAAATCAAGGGTTCCACCAAGACTTGGCTAAATGAGACAAATGAGAACGAATTTATGGAGGAAAAGAAAGGGATCGGAGGAGTTTACCTTGTATGAGGGATTAGGGAAGAAACTCAAGGCCAAAAACTTCAGATCTGCTTCATTCTTGAGAGGGGATGTAGAGGGGGAGAGGAGAGGGCCGTCGCCTTGCACGATGGGGATAACTGCTGTTCGGATGGCTGAGTGAATTTTTTTTAGGAGCAGTTCATTTTGTGAAATGATTTCATCCTCAGGTCAATATTGTCAAATTTGCCCCGACATTCCGAATTGAGATAATACCTGCATTTGAATGGTTTCACTTAAGCTCACTACCTAGCTACAGATAATTTACTAGCACTAGTTCTAGTTCTCTAAACAAGCATCAATAGATAACTACATGTGAAGCAAATTGAAAGCACTTCTCTTTTGAGAATGGATTCTTGTGCTGATCTCTTTTTCAAAACATAGGCAAGGGGCTTGTTAAAGAAAATGTAATACGTGAGTATCTGATTAACATGTACTACTACCCTGTTATCATGTCTAGCAAGCACTCCTATGATTGCTTGCTGGAACTTTTGTTTTCAGTAACAAGACCATGCCCAAGAAATGGTACATGCAATTGAAGTTTTGTTGTGGGAATCGAGAACGATGACCGACGTTCATTTTCCCACATAAACACACTCTCTCAAGAAATTCGAATAATATTCGTTGTAACATTGTTGTTACGAGCGTTAACCAAACTCAGCAGCCGAAATCCAAACCGAGACTCAGGTAGATCTTTATTGGCCAGACGATTCGCCAGCATATCTCGAGAGAGGTGACCAAAATTACAAGACACGCGTGAAGCAATGTCTTAGTAATGAGGCCATAAGCCACACATAAAGCAGTATCGCACAACAAATTTTGGCATGTGATAATCTCAATTACCTCTAACTTTGTTCCTTTGAAAAATTCTATTCGGAAGTGCTATTGAGTCGATCAAACTAAGTGCTATTGGGTTGATTATCTCACACACCTAGCCTCTTAATAAATAATCGTCTCAGCACCCAAGTTCTTCTAAAAGGCTTGAGAATTCCTTTTTTCCCGCAAAAAAAAAAGGCTTTGTTTTCTTCACTCAAAATTAAAATGGAGCTTGTCAACATAGCGTCACTAGCGAGACTTGCAAAGGGAAATAACCACATGTTATTCAACTAGTGTGGGGAGCATAACTTGAGGGTAACCAGCCAAATAAAAGTATCAACTTTATTGAACTTGTGAAAGAAGTGGAAATGCATATGTTATACCTTCTTGCACTAGCTTGGCTAGCTCTTTACTCAAGTCAGGTTCCAGTCGTTCTTCCCGTCTCTGAATCGCTAGTGACAAACAATCCATGTAAACAGAAACAAAAATAACACCACAAAGAGAGCTCCAACAAAATAGAATTCAAGGTTGCTCCAGCTTTTATTATGCAAATCTGAAAACAAAAATGCCGGCAAAAAGAATGCAAATAAAAAGAAGAAAAACAAAATATGAATGCAGGGATAAGGGGAAACGGACATCCCCATGTTTAGGCGTTTGGCCTGGCTGAGTCACGGTGTGTGACTGATGAGGCTGCTCATGAGGCCACCCACTGGTACACTGAGAGGTGCAGTAGAAGATGATGCTGCAAGTGAAGCCTCTCGGAGCCCATGAAGGGTGCGTACACCGGCTTCGTGTGATAACAGCTAGGAGCCCATGAAGCAATGAACTCCCGCATGTTCTAGGAGAGCATGTTAATGTTGGTGTTAACATGCTGGAGCGTCTGCTCGAAGCTGCCAACACGCTACACGAGCTGCTCGAACTCTAGTTGAGTGATGAAGTTGCCCTAGCCAGCATAGGGTTGCTGCGACACGTGCTATTGCTGCTCTCCTCATCCATAGCTGGCATCGGCGGCCTCCCATTCAGGGAACCCTTGGTCCCTTCTTCCTCCATAAAGTCACCATGTCTGCTAGGGTCCTAGCCTCATTGATCTCACAAAGTGAGAGGATGCATTCATTGCGTGCCTGCACGAAAGAAATCTTGTGGGAGAGGAAGGTGTACCAATTCCTTAGCTCCCGTTACTAGAGGGCAACCATAAGAATGATCACTAGGATAACGTGGGCCGGGACATATTAAAGGCCTGTTCGGAGGCCCTCTGCTCCTCGACTCCACTCGCGGAGCTGCCGGAACCGCTGTTGAAAATTACGGAGCGGACGAATCGGTACTCCACAGATCTTTCTATTTTGCGGAGCTGGTCGAGTGCCGAACGGGCTCTAAGCCTAGTGGGGGCACCACCAACAATCCGAAAACAAGATAAATCAATGCTCAGCCTATGAGCAATGTGGGTGATGACACCACCGCAATGAATACCACAAGAAGCTTGCTTCTTCTGCTTGCGAAAATGTGCTATCATAAGTTCTTCAAAATTGTGTACATTTGTGAAGCAAGTGGTATCTATCCTTATCTATTTGGGTTGAAACTTGGCCAATTGACTCACCTTAGTGTTTTACCACACCCCTCACAATATCTTGTCATGCTACATATTATAACTCTCTATGAACAGTACAAACACCTGGTATAATTTATGGCATCTACCAAAAGTTAGATAGCTAGTTTCCTAGTTTTGTCCTTAAATTTGGTAGACCTATCATTGATGCATATCAACTTCCCATGGCCCAACTTACATAGCAAATAGAGTAGAAGAAGGGATCAGAATCGCTGTCGAACACCTTGTGTGCATCAGTTGCCAATGGGCAAATCTTTCATGTCATGGTTGCGTTGTGGTGCTGAACCTGGTGACGTCCTGAAGGTGTCCCAAAGGTACACTGAGGCGAGAAGATAAGGTCAGGAGGAATAGAGCTCCAGGTACATGCGTAGCACACCAGAGCACTCGCAGAGCTCCCATGGTGGTGACCACCTTCCTGGGACACAAAGGGTCGGGGTCTGTTGCCTGCTGTACGACCTCCAGTCCAGTCCTTCGAATCGAGTTCCAGTGCCCGCATTTCTCCTCCCCGTCAATGGCGCCCGCAAACCGATCCTATGTCCAAACCGAGCCCTTGTAGCCTCCCCCTTCTGTTTCATTGACCAGAGCCATCCCTAAGAGGCTGAGACAACAGAGAGCGATTGAGATCGGCCCCTTCAAGCTTCGTGTCCCACACAGGAGATCCCCGTGCCGCTGTCCATCATGGGACGCGATGCCTTCGTCAGGGTCGTCCATCATGTCCGGTTAGGACCGGAGGTCATCCCACCCTCGTCGACGAGCTTCCTGGCGCCGCTATCCGTCGGCGGCATCGGCGGTCGAGCTGTTCTCATGCGCTCGAGTAAATGACAGTGGCGGTTTGAGAACTTGCGCGGCGAGTGCAGATAAGTCACACAACAAACCCGTCACAGAACTTGCATTGTGGGTGTAATTAAGTCACACACACCAGCTGAAATGGTCCGACGCCCGGTTTTCTTTGTTTTGCTGTCACGCGCGGCGCACGTGACGTCGCTGTGGGTTGGTACTTTTGCACAAAAGTCCACCCTGATATTGTTCGAGGGTCGTATTGCAAAATCGCTTGTTTTATAACCGGATCGAAACCCTACTTCCCAAATCGAAACCAAATCTCTAGCACTCCTCTCCTCCCACACCTTCCAGCGGCGTTGACGATGGCGGCAAATGGGCGGCAGTGGCAGTGAGACCTCAAGCGGCGGCGGCGGCAGTAAGACCTCGTGGCGGCGTTGCTTCTAGCTAGAGTCGTTCCTCCTCCCTTGTCGGAAGTAGTCGCGGCGCCGCCATCATCATGGCGAGTAGTATGGCAGGCGCGGGCGGCAGTGAGGACAGCGTGGCACTGGTTAGCCGTGCCGGCGTCGGTGAAGGGAGGTCTTTGGCGCCTGCCGTGGCATTGTCTCGCATCCTGGACTCGTGAATCTTTCCTCAAGAGGTCTGGCAGCGTGGCGAGTCGGAGATGCGACCAGAGAACGGGCGGGTTGTCATTGCTCACACGGCTGGCATGGCGGCGCTCGAGCAGGATTTCAGGGGGCGTGTCTTGTACGCCAGAATCATTGGACAGCCGCACATCATGGTGACGCCGGAGGCACTAGGGGCGGCGATGGAGTCTCACTGTGCTGCCCGACGGACGGCAACCAAGGTGGAGGTCACTTGCCCACCATTCCATTTTTTCGTTCGTTTCGACTCTTTGGATGATTGCACTCGTGTGGTGCACACATCAGAGCAGCCTCGTTGTTGTGGCGGCATAATTTCTTTTCAGCGATGGTCAAGCTTCTCGCGTGGCACGACGGGGAAGCTCGAGTCCAAGTCGACGCTCATCTTGGAGGGGCTACTAGAGGAGGCTTTGGATTCGAACACCATCAACCTGGTGCTCGCCAGGGTCGACGGTGAGCTAATCGACATGCTTCCGGCTACCGACAAGTGAAGCTCATGAACTATTGTGGACTTCCCAAGCCCCCGACGGTTCTAGCTTAAGCAACTCATTATTGATGGCAGGGCTGCCTCGAAGCTGCTCCCGAATATTTTGATGTGGGTGGAGTTCGTTTCTTCTTCTTTGGATCCCTTTCAACTTCATGCCCATCAAGTTGAGACCCATTATTGTCTACTACAATGGTGTCGGGCCCTCTAAGTTAGCACCACTGCCTCCTCTTGATATGTATGAAGTGGTAATTCGACCCTTCTATACACTTTTAGCTGCCGAGGTCCTCCCTTGCGCTTGTTCATTGATTCTTCTTCTGAGGGAACATCACCTCCAAATTGACACTATTTTAGGAGTCTGCTGACTTGGCCTCTCGCCTACTCTACTGTGAATTTTGCTGGTCACGCAAAGATTTCAACCCAAAACTTGCTTTCCTCCATTCATCCGTGCACTTAAACCCATCTTTGAACGGGAGATTTCCATCATCATCTCTAGCACCCGACGTTGGACATACTAAATCTGAATGTCCCAAACGGCCACATGGAAAACAGAAGTGGGAAACTTACCCATATTGTATATCATACCAATCCTTGTCGTTTCTCAGTGTCAAATAAAAATGTTAATCAAGTATTTAAAAAATGATGAGTAAGTATTTGAAAAATGTCGATCAAACATTTGAAAAATGTTAAACGTGTACAGAAAAAATGTTGACCACATATTTAAAAAATGTTGAAGAATTTTAGCTGCCAAGGTCCTCCCTTGCGCTTGTTCATTGATTCTTCTTCGGAGCGGACGTCACCTCCGAATTGACACCTCTCGCCTACTATGCCATGAACTCTGTTGGTCGCCCGAAGATTTCTCCCCAAATCACGCTTTCCTTCGTTCATCCGCGCTCTTAAACCATTTTTTGAACAGAAGATTTCCATCATCATCTCTAGCACCCGACGTTGGACATACTAAATCTGAATGTCCCAAACGGCCACATGGAAAACAGAAGTGGGAAACTTACCCATATTGTATATCATACCAATCCTTGTCGTTTCTCAGTGTCAAATAAAAATGTTAATCAAGTATTTAAAAAATGATGAGTAAGTATTTGAAAAATGTCGATCAAACATTTGAAAAATGTTAAACGTGTACAGAAAAAATGTTGACCACATATTTAAAAAATGTTGAAGAATTTTAGCTGCCAAGGTCCTCCCTTGCGCTTGTTCATTGATTCTTCTTCGGAGCGGACGTCACCTCCGAATTGACACCTCTCGCCTACTATGCCATGAACTCTGTTGGTCGCCCGAAGATTTCTCCCCAAATCACGCTTTCCTTCGTTCATCCGCGCTCTTAAACCATTTTTTGAACAGAAGATTTCCATCATCATCTCTAGCACCCGACGTTGGACATACTAAATCTGAATGTCCCAAACGGCCACATGGAAAACAGAAGTGGGAAACTTACCCATATTGTATATCATACCAATCCTTGTCGTTTCTCAGTGTCAAATAAAAAATACATCTCCTCAAGGGTTTTTACACATCATTGTGACTCTAACCACCCACCAGATCAATCGTCACAACTTTTGTTTCCTTATCAATTCGCTAGGCGATTGAAAGACCCCAAGTGTCATTCCTCAGATTATAAGGAAGAATAAGCACTCTTGTCCAAATATGAGGTTTATCGAATTTGAGTTGTGATGGGCACATTCATTCTTCAAATTTCTCCAGGACCACCGCGTGCTCACTCACGTGTCATGGCGATCCTTCCCGAACCGTGTTCATATCGCGATGGGTTCCTAATTCTACCACAAACATGTTCTCTCCGAGCGGACGGAAAATAAGACATCTAGGGTTTCCCCAAGCTGGGTGGAGGGCACGAAAGTTCGTCTATATATGGAACAAATTACGATACACGATCTTCCCTTCCACCAGTCAATTGGGTTTTGCCCCGTCCGGACATCATCGATCAAGAATGGAGTTGCCTCCCCCCTCTGTAATGTCCTTCCCCATTGCCTCCTCCTCTATAATGTCCATCTTCCCCATTGCCTCCTCCAACTTCTCCATCGCCGAGCTGGACGAGCTAGCATTCTCCGTGCCAATGCGGGAGGAGGACCGAGCGATCCCTTCCCCGTCGATACGACGCACCCCCCGGCGAAACCCTAGTCAACCTAGCCACCGCCAGAGGTATCATGGGAAGAAAGGGCTGTAAATTATTAGAAATAAGGGCAGATGGGCTGTATGCTGTTTTCCACAGATTTGAGGCTTTCCTAAAAAAAAGGTTGACGCACAAGTAGTGACTCTTGGATGTCCATCCAACGGCCGTCATGCTTCTTCAATCTCTGCTCTTCCTGCTCCAGCCGCTCAAACAAGCGCCGGCGGGACTGCCTGCTCCTTCCTCCCGCGGCTGGCTGTGCTGCCGCGCAGGCCTCACCGCCCCACCGTACTCCCATCGCTGGCCTAGCCATCCCTCTACTCACCCACACCTGCTGTTATTCTCTGGCGACGGCAGACGAACCAGTAAACCCTCGTACTCCCCTCCGTGTGGGAAACAACTGCCGAGTCTTCCCTGGCTCCGTGTCGTTTCCTTCCTAGGCCTCGCCGTCGTCCACCACCATGGTGCTCTCGGCGCGGCGTGGTCAATGTGGTCAACGACCGACATGCATCTGAAGTGGACTGTACGTGGAGAGGCTGACATCTGGGTCAACGGCCGCACGCATGGAAATGCCTCCTTATTGCACGCAAAATAATGATTCCTCCACCTGACATCTGGGACCCATCGAAAGGACCTCTGTATTTCGCAAAAAAACCTTCCCGCCGCTGACAGCTCGGACCCACCAGCTATATCTTCGCACGCAAGGAAGTGCCTCCTTATTATGCACAAAAAAAATGAATACTCCCCCTGCTAGCTGGGACCCAGCATAATGGGAGGCTGACTTGTGGGCCTACTAAGTTGACGGGGACGGAGGGCTTTGTCAACTTAGTTAATATGAACGATTCTAGCTCTAGTGACCATACGATGTCCATCCGACGGCCGTAGTGCTTCTTCAACCTCTGGTCTTCTTGCTCCAGCCGCCCAAAGCAGCGCCGGTCGTGCCGCCTGCTCCTGCCTCCCGTGGCCGGCTGTGCTGCCGCGGAAGGCTCACCGCCCCTACTACTCCCACCGCTGGCCAGTCCCTGCGGCGATGGAAGCCTCACACCGCAGCCAAACCAGTGAACCCTCGTACTCCTCACCGCGTGGGCACCCACTGTCGCGTCTTCCCCGGATCCGCATCGTCCCCTTCCTAGGCCTCGCCGTCGTCCACCGCCCTGGTGCTCTCGACGCGGCGTGGTCAACGTGGTCAAGGAACGACTTCCATCGGAATAGTACTGTACGTGGAGAGGCTGACAGCTGGGTCCACGGCCGCAGCAAGGAAGTGCCTCCTTATTACGCGGAAAATAATGATTCCTCCACCTGACAGCAGGGACCCACCGGACGGGCCACCGTATTTCGCGAAAAACGTTTCCCCCTGACTGCTGGGACCCACCAGCTATATCTTCGCACGCAAGGAAGTGCGTCCATATTACGGGCAAAAAAAATGATTCGCCCCCTGACTGCTGGGACCCACCAGCTACATGTTCGCACGGAAGGAAGTGCCTGACAGTCGGGACCCACCTGGTCGAAGCGTACGTAGCGTTGTCATTCTGGTCGCGAACATGTACGTACACACGATCGGTCTGTCTGCAGGCTGCAGCGATGAACCGTGGCCGTGTAAGGAAGGGCACGTGTCGTAGTAGAGGCGCGCACATGTGTCGTAGTAGAGGCGCGCACGTAGCATGTACACGTATGTACGATGGCCAGGGTGCAAGAAAGTAAATACAGCCACGTACGTACATACGGGCGGGGTCTCGAACGCCTACTCGCGCATACGTACGGCCAGGGCTCGTGTACATGGCTAGGTCGGAACGGAGAAGTTGCGCCGTCGTCATGATCATGGGGAGGCAACCGGCTGGGTCGGAACGGAATGCGTCGTCGTGTTCATCGGGAGCCAACCGGCTTGGATGGAACAACCGATGGAAACGAGGCCTGGCGTACAGCAGAACGGAGGGAACGGCCTTGTGTTCGACCGGCCACGGTCGAAACGGGATCCTGTTCATCGGAAGGGGTCTGGCGTACCGCAAAATGGTGGAAACGGGGTCCTGTTGATCGGGAGGGGTGTGGCGTACCGCAAAACGGAGGAAACGGACTTGTGTTGGAGCGCTACGGTCGAAACGGGGGTCCTGTTCATCGGGAGGGGTGTGGCGTACCGCAAAACGGGACTCCACGGGATACTGTTCATCTCCACCGTCAACTGCCTCCACGGGCTACTGTTCATCCACCGTCGACCTCCTCCAGCCTCTACCTGCGACTGTTCATCCACGGGCTCCTGTTCATCCAGCCTCCACCACGTGCTCCTCCACCGGCTACTGTTCAACCAACCCTCTCCATGGGGTCCTGTTCAACCACCCCTCCATGGGCTACTGTTCATCCAGCCCTCCACCGGCTACTGTTCAATCAGCCCTCCACAGGGTCCTATTCATTCAGCCCTCCATGGGGTCCTGTTCATCCACCCCAACCGTCTCGATCGATCGGGGTCCTGTTCATCCAGCGGCAACGGCCTCTACTACCACGGGGTCCTAGTCTCCAACCCCCCACCGGAAACTGTTCATCCAAACCCCTCGAACAACGCTCACTGTTCATCCAGAGGCAGCATCGATCGGCTTCAGTTAGCAGCAGTAGCGAAGGAATCACTCGGGTTCAGTTAACAGCAAGGGATCGATCGATCGCTCAGGTTCAGTAACGCGTAGCCTGCAGTGCAATCGCTCGGGTTCAGTTAGATCCCAACGCCTCGCTCGGGTTCAGTTAGAACGCAAGGCCTCGCACACACGTGCGTACATACGAGAGAAACGTGCATCGCTCGGCCCCAGACCACCCACCGTAACAGGGAACTCCCCCGATATTTTCCTCGCCCTCGCTTCTACCACGGTTTTCTCCGTCATGGACGGCCCAAAGAATGTCATGCAGCTGCGTCTCCGGCCCGCCCAGGACGAAAAGCCCATTTTCTGTCATGATTTTTTGTCATAGAAGTAGGACCCCACCACATCTATGATGATACCGGGTTTTGTCACAATTATCGTCATAGAAGTGTCATAAGCATGACAATTTTTTTCGTTCGGCCCAAAATATCACGGATATGTCTTTTTTTGTAGTGATGTCTACTTGATGAAACAAAAGTCTGAAACATTTAAGAAGTTCAAAGAATTTCAGAGTGATGTGGAAAATCATCGTAACAAGAAAATAAAGTTTCTACGACCTGATCGTGGAGGTGAATATTTGAGTTATGATTTGGTCTTCATTTGAAACAATGTGGAATAGTTTCGCAACTCACGCCACCTGGAACACCACAGCGTAATGGTGTGTCCGAACGTCGTAATCGTACTTTATTAGATATGGTGCGATCTATGATGTCTCTTACCGATTTACCACTATCGTTTTGGGGTTATGCTTTAGAGATAGCTGCATTCACATTAAATAGGGCACCATCTAAATCCGTTGAGACGACACCATATGAACTGTGGTTTGGCAAGAAACCTAAGCTGTCGTTTCTTAAAGTTTGGGGCTGCGATGCTTATGTGAAAAAGCTTCAACCTGATAAGCTCGAACCCAAATCGGAGAAGTGCGTCTTCATAGGATACCCAAAAGAAACTGTTGGGTACACCTTCTATCACAGATCCAAAGGCAAGACTTTTGTTGCTAAGAATGGATCCTTTCTAGAGAAGGAGTTTCTCTCGAAAGAAGTGAGTGGGAGGAAAGTAGAACTTGATGAGGTAGTTGTACCTTCTCACGAATTGGGAAGTGGTTCATCACAGAAATCAGTTCCAGTGATGCTTACACCAATTAGTGAGGAAGTTAATGATGATGATCATGAAACTTCAGATCAATTTACTACCGAACCTCGTAGGTTAACCAGAGTAAGATCTGCACCAGAGTGGTACGGTAATCCTGTTCTGGAGGTCATGTTACTAGACCATGACGAACCTACAAACTATGAGGAAGTGATGATGAGCCCAGATTCCGCGAAATGGATTGAGACCATGAAATCTGAGATGGGATCCATGTATGAGAACAAAGTGTGGACTTTGGTTGACTTGCCCGATGATCGGCAAGCCATAGAGAATAAATGGATCTTCAAGAAGAAGACTGACGCTGACGGTAATGTTACTGTCTACAAAGCTTGACTTGTTGCGAAAGGTTTCGACAAATTCAAGGAGTTGATTACGATGAGACCTTCTCACCCGTAGCGATTCTTAAGTCTGTCCGTATCATGTTAGCAATTGCCGCATTTTATGATTATGAAATTTGGCAAATGGATGTCAAAACTGCATTCCTTAATGGATTTCTTAAAGAAGAGTTGTATATGACGCAACCAGAAGGTTTTGTCGATCCTAAAGGTGCTAACAAAGTGTGCAAGCTCCAGCGATCCATTTATGTACTGGTGCAAGCATCTCGGAGTTGGAATATACGCTTTGATAGTGTGATCAAAGCATATGGTTTTATACAGACTTTTGGAGAAGCCTGTATTTACAAGAAAGTGAGTGGGATCTCTATAGCATTTCTAATATTATATGTGGATGACATATCGTTGATTGGAAATAACACATAATTTCTGGATAGCATAAAAGGATACTTGAATAAGAATTTTTCAATGAAAGACCTCGGTGAAGCTGCTTATATATTGGGCATCAAGATCTATAGAGATAGATCAAGACGCTTAATTGGATTTTCACAAAGCACATACCTTGATACAGTTTTGAAGAAGTTCAAAATGGACAAGTCAAAGAAAGGGTTCTTGCCTGTGTTACAAGGTGTGAAGTTGAGTCAGACTCAATGCCTGACCACTTCAGAAGATAGAGAGAAAATGAAAGTCATTCCCTATGCCTCAGCCATAGGTTCTATCATGTATGCAATGTTGTGTACCAGACCTGACGTGTGCCTTGCTATAAGTTTAGCATGGAGGTACCAAAGTAATCCAGGAGTGGATCACTCGACAGCGGTCAAGAACATCCTGAAATACCTGAAAAGGACTAAGGATATGTTTCTCGTTTATGGAGGTGACATAGAGCTTGTCTTAAATGGTTACGTCGATGTAAGCTTTGACACTGATCCGGATGACTCTAAGTCACAATCTGGATATGTATTTATATTGGAGCTGTAAGTTCGTGTAGTTCCAAGCAGAGCGTCGTGGCGGGATCTACGTGTGAAGCGGAGTACATAGCTGCTTCGGAAGCAGCAAATGAAGGAGTCTGGATGAAGGAATTCATATCCGATATAGGTGTAATACCTAGTGCATCGGGTCCAATGAAAATCTTTTGTGACAATACTGGAGCAATTGCCTTGACGAAGGAATCCAGATTTCACAAGAGAACCAAACACATCACGAGACGCTTCAATTCCATCCGCAATCAAGTCAAGGAGGGAGACATAGAGATTTGCAAAATACATACGGTTCTGAATGTTGCAGACCCGTTGACTAAGCCTCTTCCACGAGCAAAACATGATCAGCACCAAGACTCCATGGGTGTTAGAATCATTACTATGTAACCTAGATTATTGACTCTAGTGCAAGTGGGAGACTGAAGGAAAGATGCCCTAGAGGCAATAATAAAGTTGTTATTTATATTTCCTTATATCATGATAAATGTTTATTATTCATGCTAGAATTGTATTAACCGGAAACTTAGTACATGTGTGAATACATAGAAAAACAGAGTGTCCCTAGTATGCCTCTACTTGACTAGCTCGTTAATCAAAGATGGTTAAGTTTCCTGACCATGGACATGTGTTGTCATTTGATGAACGGGATCACATCATTATAGAATGATGTGATGGACAAGACCCATCCGTTAGCTTAGCATAATGATCATTAAGTTTTATTGCTATTGCTTTCTTTATGACTTATACATATTCCTTTGACTATGAGATTATGTAACTCCCGAATACCGGAGGAACACCTTGTGTGCTATTAAACGTCAGAACGTAACAAGGTGATTATAAAGATGCTCTATAGGTGTCTCCGAAGGTGTTTGTTGGGTTGGCATAGATCAAGATTAGGATTTGTCACTCCGAGTATCGGAGAGGTATCTCTGGGCCCTCTCGGTAATGCATATCACTATGAGCCTTGCAAGCAATGTGACTAATGAGTTAGTTACGGGATGATGCATTACGGAACGAGTAAAGAGACTTGCCGGTAATGAGATTGAACTAGGTATGATGATACCGACGATCGAATCTCGGGCAAGTAACATACCGATGACAAAGGGAATAACGTATATTGTTATTGCGGTTTGACCGATAAAGATCTTCGTAGAATATGTAGGAACCAATATGAGCATCCAGGTTCCGCTATTGGTTATTGACCGGAGATGTGTCTCGATCATGTCTACACAGTTCTCGAACTCGTAGGGTCCGCACACTTAACGTTCGATGACGATTTGTATTATGAGTTATGTGTTTTGGTGACCGAAGTTTGTTCGGAGTCCCAGATGAGATCAAGGACATGACGAGGAGTCTCAAAATGGTCGAGATGTAAAGATTCATATATTGAAAGGTAGTATTCGGACATCGGAATGATTTCGAGTGCTTCGGGTATTTTACCGGAGTACCGAGGGGTAACCGGAACCCCCCGGGGAAGTATTGGGCCTACATGGGCCTTAGTGGAGAGAGAAAAGGGCCACAAGGGGTGGCCGCCCCCCCATGGCAGTCCGAATTGGACTAGGGGAGGGGGCGGCGCCCCCTTTCCCTCTCCCTCTCCCTCTCCTTCCTTTTCCCCTCCGGTAAGAAAGGAAGGGGGGAGAATCCTACTAGGAGTGGAGTCCTAGTAGGACTCCCCCCCATGTCGCGCCCCTCCTGGCTGGCCGCCTTCTCCCCTCCTTTATATACGGGGGCAGGAGGGCACCCCATGGCACGTCAATTGTTCTCTTAGCTGTGTGTGGTGCCCCCCTCCATAGTTTACTCCTCCGGTCATAGCGTCATAGTGCTTAGGCGAAGCCATGCACGGATCACATCACCATAATTAACGGTCACCATGCCGTCGTGCTGACGGAACTCTCCCTCGACCCTCTGCTGGATCAAGAGTTCGAGGGACTTCATCGAGCTGAATGTGTGCTGGATGTGTGCCTTTCTATTGTACGATGGCGAAGTGGCTAGTACCGTTCTCTTTATTGCCTGTGACCAGGGTTCGAGCCATCATACTTACCTTTTTTATCTTTTTATTCAACAGTGTGCAAAAATGGGCCGGTTTAGTAACGAGCAGGACCGCGAAATTGTAACGCGATAGTTACGATGGAATCGCTGAAAGCTGTTGGGCCGAAAAAAAACACCCGAGAGGCTAGCTCGTCATGACTTTATTATCGGCCCGTTCGTTTCTATCCCGTCTCTGTTTAGTACCGCATCGCCTGCTAGAGAACTTGTTTTGCAGCGTAAGTAGTGTGTATACGGCGCTCTACTTGCCAATAAGTCTGTCGAGGCAAAAAGCAGTGACAACATACTTCTGGCTGGGCCAGGCCGTGGGCCTGTCACCTTAAGTTGTTGTTAAGTCGTGCATGAGAGGGGCCAGAAGTGTGGAATGGCGTCAGTCTTTTTTTTTAAAATGATTTGAAACTGCTTTTATTAATAACATATTTTATTTTATCTTTTTAGGTTCAAAACCTACTTATATTTTGGTTTACACAACATCTCTTCATCTTGTCCAAATGTTCAACGAACTATGGTCTAATTCTGATGGCATGCATACTATGGACCTTAAGGGGAGAAATGAAGAGTTCACCAACTAGAGTATAATACTTTGAGAAATGAGACTAATGGTAGTGAATGACCTACGCTCCATTCTGTCCACCGACGACATGAGAGCAAGCACTATTGGCCTGGTGGTGCCCAATGCGAGACCGATGTATGTGAAGGGTCTCTCTCCAACCGAACAACAAAAAGGTAAGCTCTTCCCTCCAAGCCTGTGAATTCTCCTCCCCTTTACCTGCCGCTCCGGCGGCCAATGGCGGAAAGGGGAATCTCGGTGCCTTCGCTCCGGCTAGTATTTCAGGTTTGGGGTTTTATTCCTCACGGGTGCGGTACTCGGGCTGATGGTGACGCCTCTTGGTCGATTTTGTCTTACAGGCTCTGATTCTTCTCAAGTTTGTTCATCTTGACATAGTAGACAGAGCTCTGACGTAGATTCATGTCAGTTCTTTGGGCCATCAAAATTAGGGTCTCTCGTCATGTGTGCACGACGGCAAGATTTGGTGTCAGTTGCTTCAGATATATTCAAGGGTTCAATGCGACGACTGCGGCTCCAGGACATTGGTCCTTAGGAGCATGTGCACTTATACGTCTCCAACGTATCCATAATTTTTGATTGTTCCACGCTGTTATATTATCATTCTTGGATGTTTTTAATCATTTTATAGTCATTTTCTATCCTTTTTTGGTACTAACCTATTGACATAGTGCCAAGTGCCAGTTGCTGTTTTCTGCATGTTTTTTACATCACAGGAAATCAATACCAAACGGAGTCCAAACGCAGCGAAACTTTTTGTGGATTTTTTTGGACCAGAAGACATCCAGTGGGCCAAAGAAGTACCAAGCAGGGGGCCCGAGGTGAGCACAAGACAACTGGGCGCGCCTGGAGGCCCAGGCGCGTTCTGGTGGGTTGTGCCGACCTCGGTGGCCTCCCGCACCGCCTCTTTGCTCTATAAATACCCAATATTCCAGAAACCCTAAGGGAGTTGACGAAAATCAATTCCGGTCGTCACAGAGTCCAGAACCACCAGATCCAATCTAGACACCATCACGGAGGGGTGCATCATGTCCATTGGTGCCTCTCCGAAGATGTGTGGGTAGTTCTTTGTAGACCTACGGGTCTGTAGTTAGTAGCTAGATAGCTTCCTCTCTCTTTTGATTCTCAATGCAATGGTCTCTTGGAGATCCATATGATGTAACTCTTTTTGCGGTGTGTTTGTTGGGATCGGATGAACTTTGCGTTTATGATCAGATCTATCTTTTTATCCATGAAAGTTATTTGAGTCTTCTTTGATCTCTCATATGCATGATTGCTTATAGCCTTGTATTTCTTCTCCGATATTTGGGTTTTGTTTGGCCAACTTGATCTATTTATATTGCAATGGGAAGAGGTGCTTTGT
The DNA here is from genome assembly GCF_002575655.3 of Aegilops tauschii subsp. strangulata. Lineage (NCBI taxonomy): Eukaryota > Viridiplantae > Streptophyta > Magnoliopsida > Poales > Poaceae > Aegilops > Aegilops tauschii. The sequence continues at coordinate 645,218,448 of NC_053041.3, read as the reverse complement.
AGTGGGTTCGATCTTACGGTGCTTGATCCCAGTGGCAGAAAGGGAACCGACACGTATGTATCGTTGCTACTAAGGATAAAACGATGGGGGTCTATTTCTACATAAATAGATCTTTTCTACATCATGTCATCATTCTTATTGCATTACTCTGTTTCTCCATGAACTTAATACACTAGATGCATGCTGGATAGCGGTCGATGTGTGGAGTAATAGTAATAGATGCAGGCAGGAGTCGGTCTACTAATCTTGGACGTGATGCCTATATAAGGATCATTGCCTGGATACCGTCATGATTATTTGAAGTTCTATCAATTGCCCAACAGTAATTTGTTCACCCACCGTTTGCTATTTTTCTCGAGAGAAGCCACTAGTGAAACCTACGCCCCCGGGGTCTTTTCTTTAATATATTTGCCTTTGCGATATATTTTATTTGCCTTTTATTTTCAGATCTATTAAACCAAAAATACAAAAATACTTTGCTGCACTTTATTTTATTTGGCGTTTGATCTATCAATATTTACAACTACATCACGTCCGTTCGCCAATTTTTGGCGCCGTTACCCAAAAGGGATTGACAACCTCTTTAACATGTCGGGTTGCGAGTATTTGTTATTTGTGTGCACGTGCTGTTTACGTAGTGTTGCTTGGTTCTCCTACTAGTTCGATAACCTTGTTCTCATCACTGAGGGAAATACCTACCGTTGCTGTGCTGCATCATCCCTTCCTCTTTGGGGAAATACCGACGTAGTTCTAGCAGACATCAAAAGGAATTTCTGGCGCCGTTGCCGGGGATGATCATCAACATCTACGAGGTTCCTAATCACAAATCTCATCTCCTCGCAATGTACATTATTTTCAATTTCCTCTCATTTTCCTCTCCCCCACTTCACAAAAATTAGCCGTTTTATTCGCCCTCTTTTTCGTTCGCCATTTTCTTGCCGGATCTGTTTTTGAGGGCAATCTTGTTGCGTAGTCACAATGACTCAAGAGAACACCAAGTTGTGTGATTTCTCAAATACCAACAACAATGATTTTATTGGCACTCCGATTGCTCCCGCCACTAGTACGAAATCTTGTGATATTAATACTGCTTTGTTGAATCTTGTTATGAAAGATCTATTTTCCGGTACTCCTAATGAGGATGCCGCATCCCATCTTAACACATTCGTAGAATTATGCGATATGCAAAAGAAAAAAGATGTGGACAATGATTTTGTGAAGATGAAACTACTTCCGTTCTCTTTGCGTGATTATTCAAAAAAATGATTTTCTTCTTTGCCTCGCAATATTATCGATTCTTGGAATAAGTGCAAAGATGCTTTCATCACTAAGTATTTTCCGCCCGCAAAAATTATTTCCCTTAGAACCCAGATCATGAATTTCAAGCAACTTGAACAGGAGCATGTTGCACAATCTTGGGAAAGGATGAAAATGATGCTAAGGAATTGCCCAACTCATGGGTTAAATCTTTGGATGATCATACAAATTTTTTATGCGGGGTTGAATTTTGTTTCTCGTAATCTTTTAGATTCCGCCACGGGTGGTACTTTTATGGAAATTACTTTGGGTGAAGCCACCAAATTGCTTGATAATATTATGGCAAATTATTCACAATGGCATACCGAAAGAGCTCCTACTAGTAAAAAAGTTAATTCGGTTGAAGAAATTTCTTCTTTGAGTGAAAAAGTTGATGCTCTTATGAAATTTGTTGCTAGTAAAATTGCTCCGATTGATTTTAATGATATGCCTTTGTCTACTTTGATTGAGCAAAATAGTGATGCCGTAGACGTGAATTTTATCTCGCGAAAGAATTTAAATAACAATGCTTATAGAGGTAATTTTAATCGTAGGCCTTTTCCTAGTAATTTCTCTAATAATTATGGTAATTCCTATGGAAATCCTTCTTATAATAATAACAGGAACACCTCTAATCTTGAGAATAATATTAAAAAATTTATCAACATGAGTTTTCAACACTACCATAGAAGAAAATTTGAATAAGATTGATGATTTGTCTAGAAGTGTTGATAGAATTTCTCATGATGTAGAAAATCTCAAGATGAAAATTTTTGTGCCTAAGGTTGAGGAATAAATTAAAGCTCTTTATGTTTCTATGGATGAAAGTAAGAAAAGAACCGCTTGCTTAGAGCTAGAAGAGATTTTTTAGAAAAAGTTTTTCTAGTGGTTATTTTCATAAAAGTGATGAAGATCTTAAAATGATTGGTGTTTCTTCTATTGACTCCTTGTTTAGTAAAATTAAAATTGATGATAAAGGGACTGGAGAAGAGTCAACTTTAGCTACAAGGCGTCCCGATAATTCAGAGGGTGAAAATCTTGTTGAGAAAATTGATAAAAGTGGGTTTGAAGAGGTCAAAACTTTAACTAGTGATCTGCCCACTCTTTTGGATTACAAAGACTTTAATTATGATAGTTGCTGTTTGATTGATTGTATTTCTTTTTTGCAATCCATGATAAATTCACCCCATGATTATGAACAAAATAAAGCTTTTACTAAACATATTGTTGATGCTATGATGAAAGCTTTAGAAGAAGAGTTGGAATTAGAAGTTTCAATTCCTAGAAAATTACATGATGAATGAGAACCTACTATCAAAGTCAAGATTAAAATTATGTGTGTTTTGCTTTATGTGACTTGGGTGCTAGTGTTTCTACAATTCCGAAATCTTTATGTGATGTGCTTGGTCTTATCGATATTGAAGAGTGTTCTTTAAATTTGCACTTGGCGGATTCTACTATTAAAAAGCCTATGGGAAGAATTAATGATGTTCTTATTCTTGCAAATAGGAATTATGTGCCCATAGATTTTATTGTTCTTGATATTGATTGCAATCCGTCTTGTCCAATTATTCTTGTTAGACCGTTTTTACGCACTATCGATGCCGTGATTGATATGAATGAAGGCAATATTAAATTTGAATTTCCACTAAGGATGGGAATGGAACACTTCCCTAGAACAAGAATTAGGCCACCATATGAATCAATCATGAGGGCATCTTATGGATCTCGAAACAATGATGACAACACTTAGATCTTTGTTTTATGCCTAGCTAAGGGCGTAAAAAAATAGCGCTTGTTGGGAGGCAACCTAATGAATAAAATTTATTTTTTCTTTTTTGCTTTCTGTTCTTGAGTGTTTGCACAATTATGCTACTGTTATGATTGTGTTTTTTGTGTTTTAATTAGTGTTTGTGACAAGTAAAGCCTTTAGGATCTTCTTGAGTGATAGTTGTTTGATCTTGCTGAAAAACAAAAACTTATGCACTCACGAAAATAATTTTCATAAATCATAGAAACGTGCTTTTGCTCTAATTTTTTTTGCAGAAGATTAATATACAAATTGCTCAGGTCTTCCTAATGTTTCAGAATTTTTGGAGTTTCAGAAGTATTCGAAATATCCAGATTGCTACAGACTGTTCTGTTTTTGATAGATTCTGTTTTCTTTGCGTTGTGTGCTTGTTTTGATGACTCTATGGTTTTATTTGATGATTTTTTGCCATAGAAAATTTGGAATACTGTAGATATAATGAAAAAATAAAATATGAATTGGTTTGTTACAGTACTTATAGTAGTGATTTGTTTTCCTATACTAACGGATCTCACGAAGTTTTATTGAGTTTTGTGTGATTGAAGTTTTCAAGTTTTGGGTGATGTTACGATGGATGAAGGAATAAGGAGTAAGAAGAGCCTACGCTTGGGGATGCCCATGGAATCCCAAGGTATTATCCAAATAGAAGCAAGCAACTAAGCTTGCGGATGCCCCGAGTGGCATCCCCTCTTTCTTCTAACGTCCATCGGTATTTTACTCGAAGTTATATTTTTATTCGTCACATACTATGAGTTTTCCTTGGAGCGTCTTGTATGATATGAGTCTTTGCTTGTTTTTCTTTGTGTTCGGAGTCATGATCCCTTGTTGGACACACCTATTTGAGAGAGCCAAAATTATGCCATGACTTGTTAGAATTGCTCTCTATGCTTCACATAAATCTTTATGAGCTATGGAATTGCTCTAGTGCTTCACTTATATCTTTTTGAGAATGGTGTGCTTTAGTATTTTTGAAGAAATACTCTCTTGCTTCACTTAGATTTATTTGAGAGTTAGTATTTTTTTAAGAAATTCTCTCTTGCTTCACTTAAATTATTTTGAGAGAAAGAAATATTATGCTCATGATCTTCACTTATATTTGTTTGAGCTTATCAAAAGCAACACATGAAAATTAGTCCCAAAGTGATAGATATCCAAAAAGGATATAATAAAAACTTTCATGAAGATCATTGGACAAAATAAACTTGATTCCTAGTAATAGTTTTGAGATATGATGATGTGATATGTGAGTCATGTTGATGAGTAATTGTGCTTTAGTAAGAATATTGGTGTTAAGGTTTGTGATTCCCTATGCAAGCATGAAAGTCAATAGTCATGCAATGAAATTACATCCTACTTGTGGTGCATTATTCGATGTTAATTAAGCTTAATGCTCGCTTATGAGATTATTCGTTTCTTGGTTGGTCGCTTCTCAATCTTTTGCTAGCCTTCATTTTGCACTAAGTATGATCACTACTTGTGCATCCAAAATCCTTTAAACCAGTTTTCCCACATGAGTCCACTATACCTACCTATATGCGGTATTCTTTTGCCGTTCTAAGCAAATTTGTATGTGCCATCTCTAATTTTCAAAATAAATTTCTCTTTTGTGTGCTCGTACCGCTCACAAGGCGGTGAGGGGTGGCCAATATTTTCCATGCTAGATGTGTTGTTCTCACGATGAGTGTTCATTCACTTGTCATTGCACGAGAGTAAGGCAAATGTATTAGGGATGCCTAGTCCCGGAATGAAAAATGAATTTACTTTATGTTGTCAAATAATAAATTCCTTGGAAAGTGTTGGTATGGAGGGCAACCGTGGATACGGCTAGCCATGGAAAGTGAAAGTATGGTTGAAAAAGGAATAAACTTTATTTTCTGTTTGGGAACCGCCTATGATATATCTAGCATGGAAAGTGTTGGGAGCTATAAGTCATTTTCGTTGGTGAGAAAAGTATGCCTCTCAAAATGTTTTTATCTCTCAGTTTTCGCTTTGAGCTCTGGCACCTCTACAAATCCCTACTTCCCTCTGTGAAGGGCCTTTCTTTTACTTTATGCAATTTTTATTTTCAATTTGAGCCCCCCATCTTCTCTTATAAAGCACCAACTAGGGGGCACTATGATCGTACTTGAGCATTGGGTGTAGCTAATATGCGAGTGTGTTTCATGAATGGATCAATGATTAAGCATGATGGGCTAGGGATAACTTATTTTAGAGTTGACATTTTGAAAGACATGGTTGCTTGTTGATATGCTTGAGTATTTAAGTCTCATGTCAAAACTTGACTATTGCTTTGAATCATATAAAAGTCCAAATTTCCATGCTATAAAGAAAAGAATATGTGATGAATATGTTAGGTAGCATTCCACATCAAAAATTCTGTTTTTATCATTTACCTACTCGAGGACGAGCAGGAATTAAACTTGGGGATGCTGATACGTCTCCAACGTATCTATAATTTTTTATTGTTCCAAGCTGTTATATTATCATTCTTGGATGTTTTATAATCATTTAATAACATTTTTTGGTACTAACCTATTGACATAGTGCCAAGTGTCAGTTGCTGTTTTCTGCATGTTTTTTACATCGCAGGAAATCAATACCAAACGGAGTCCAAACGCAGTGAAACTTTTTTTGGATTTTTTGGACCAGAAGACATCCAGTGGGCCAAAGAAGTACCAAGGAGGGGGCACGAGGTGAGCACAAGACACCTAGGCGCGCCTGGAGTCCCAGGCGCACCCTGGTGGGTTGTGCCCACCTCGGTGGCCCCCCGCACCGCCTCTTTGCTCTATAAATACCCCAATATTCCAGAAACCCTAAGGGAGTCGACGAAAATCAACTCCAGCCGCCGCAGAGTCCAGAACCACCAGATCCAATCTAGAAACCATCACGGAGGGGTGCATCATGTCCATTGGTGCCTCTCCGATGATGTGTGAGTAGTTCTTTGTAGACCTACGGGTCCGTAGTTAGTAGCTAGACGGCTTCCTCTCTCTTTTGATTCTCAATGCAGTGGTCTCTTGGAGATCCATATGATATAACTCTTTTTGCGGTGTGTTTGTTGGGATCGGATGAACTTTGAGTTTATGATCAGATCTATCTTTTTATCCATGAAAGTTATTTGAGTCTTCTTTGATCTCTCATATGCATGATTGCTTATAGCCTCGTATTTCTTCCCCGATATTTGGGTTTTGTTTGGCCAACTTGATCTATTTACATTGCAATGGGAAGAGGTGCTTTGTAGTGGGTTCGATCTTACGGTGCTTGATCCCAGTGACAGAAAGGGAACCGACACGTATGTATCGTTGCTACTAAGGATAAAACGATGGGCTCTATTTCTACATAAATAGATCTTGTCTACATCATGTCATCGTTCTTATTGCATTACTCCGTTTCTCCATGAACTTAGTACACTAGATGCATGTTGGATAGCGGTCGATGTGTGGAGTAATAGTAATAGATGCAGGCAGGAGTCGGTCTACAAATCTTGGACGTGATGCCTATATAAGGATCATTGCCTGGATACCGTCATGATTATTTGAAGTTCTATCAATTGCCCAGCAGTAATTTGTTCACCCACTGTTTGCTATTTTTCTCGAGAGAAGCCACTAGTGAAACCTACGGCCCCCTGGTCTCTTCTTTAATATATTTGCCTTTGCGATCTATTTTATTTGCCTTTTATTTTTAGATCTATTAAACCAAAAATACAGAAATACTTTGCTGTACTTTATTTTATTTGGCGTTCGATCTATCAATATTTACAACTCTCTCACGTCCGTTTGCAAATTTCTGGCGCCGTTACCTGAAAGGGATTGACAACCCCTTTAACACGTCGGGTTGTGAGTATTTTTATTTGTGTGTAGGTGCTGTTTACGTAGTGTTGCTTGGTTCTCTTACTGGTTCGATAACCTTGGTCTCATCACTGAGGGAAATACCTACCATTGTCGTGCTGCATCATCCCTTCCTCTTTGGGGAAATACCGACGTAGTTCTAGCAGACATCATGCACGAAGACTTTCTGACTGTCATTGACAAGACGAAGCCGTCACTACTAGGGGAGCACCGACAGCGGCGCATCGGCGGCTCGTTCTGTCAACGGTACCAGTTGTTTAGTGGTCTAGAGACTTCAATGTAATTTTTATAATGTTTGAGGTGTTTTATACTTCTAATAAACTTTTATAATAGATGCAGATATGTTTGCAAAAGTAAAGTTGTTTTGGGGGTGTGGGTTGGGCGGTGCTTGTGTGCTAAATACACGGCAACCGACATTTGGCAAATTTGAAAATTTTGACCTGGGGATGAAATCATTTCACAAAATGAATGGCTCCTAAAAAAATTTCACTCAGTTGACCGTTTTGAGTGGCGCCTGACATGGAGGCGCCACACCCTACGGTGCAGCGCCTAGCACGCAGGCCTTGCACTTCTGTCCAGCGTGGCAGTCCCGGGGCCCGCATCAAGCAGTGCAGCGCCTCAGAGCTAGGCGCCATACAAGTTCCCACCCAAGGTTGATGAATGGTTGGAATTTCAATCACGGAAGGCAGACACACAAGAAGCTATACTATATGACGATGAAGATTGGTTTTACGAAGTGAAAGAGCCAGGAGGAACCACAAACGATGCCGCCAACATGGAGGTCGGGCTTTCAAGGTCTCGCTAACACGGTGTGATTGATCTTGAGGGAGGCCATTGTTGCTTCATCTCCCATGCTCACACTTGTATATCGTCGTTCACATTAGGAATGTGGACGTCAATCACCCCCTCACCGTGAGGGAGTCGGAGTTCTCAATCATGACGGTCAAGAATACATGGGCTCCCCGCTTTCACCCATACTTTAAGTAATCACAAAGGCCAGCGTACCATGGACTTCAACTATGGCCGGATCTGGAGTTGAAGGTTGTTAAACGGGGTAGACGTAAGACAAAGTGTTTTCGAGGTGACATGGATGGATGGGGCCATGGTGGCCGCCGTGAATCGGGCAACAACCAATTCCAAGAGCCTCGTGAGAGCTTCCGTTGTGGGGAATGCAAAGGTCATGGCCACAACAACAGAAAATGTACCAAACCAAGAAAGGGGTCAAAGACAAATGATGCAAGAATAAGCCAACAAGGAGCTACACAAGGTAGCCAACCAAGTGGTAGCCAACAAGTGACAAGGCAAACAAATGGTAGCCAACAAGTGCCAAGGCAACCAAGTGGTAGGCAACAAGTGCCAAGGCAACCGAGTGGTAGCCAACCAAGTGGTAGCAAAAGAGGATCTAGGCAACAAAGAGGGAGGCAACTAGGACTTACAAGAGGCCGTGGTGGTGGTAGAGCTCGTGGTGGTGGTCTTGGCCTTGGTGATGGTCTTGGCCTTGGTGGTGGACTTGGCCGTAGTGGTGGTCTTGGGCAAGGTCGTTATAGAGAAATGTTTGGATACCTCGATGGACCATTTCCGTATGTTGCTCACTAACTATAATGTTTCAATTTTTTTTCATATGTTCTTGTTGTCCTTATTCACTAATATGTTGCAATGTACATGTTCTTCAATTTGTTCTTATTGTCATTACTAACTATTATGTTTCACTCATTATAGGTATGGCGGCTTCTCAACCCAACAAACCAACAATGAAGGGAGTGGAGGAGAAGGGCGGCGAAGGTGAGATGGCGGGATGGTGGGAGAAGGCTGCGAAGAAGCTAAGAGAGGAGGATGCAGCCGCACTAGAGAAGAAGAAGCAATAGGAGCTCGAAGAGAAGAGGAAGGAAGAAGATACATGACTTTTTGAGTGTCTCGCTAGGGAGCAAGCGTTGAAGAGGAAATGTGAGGAGGCGCAGAAGAAGCGTCTCAAGGATTTTCAATAAAGAACCTTGAAACTTTGGGCATTCGAAGCTGAAAAGAAAGAGAGGGAGAACAAGATATTGATGGAGAGGGTGGTTAAGGAGGCTCACCGCATAAGGAAAAGGGAGGATAAAGAAGAAGAAGAGAGGAAGAAGAAGAAGGGAAAGGGGCCTTGCTCTACGCAATAGAGCTATGCCATCTTCAATTTGCTTGTGGACTATGCCCGTGTTATCCTCTAAACTATGCTCTTCGATTTGGTTGTGAACTACTATGTATTTTGGACTCCTCGATTTGGTTGTGGTGTGGCGCCTAGCTCTAAGGCATTGTAGGTGTGGACAAATGTCCAGAGAGAAACAGAAAGCTACAGCCAGACACAGCTCAGAGTGGCGCCTAGCTCAGAGACACCGCACTGTACAGTGCAACGCCTCCGTGCTAGGCGTTGCACCAACACTTAGCGATTTTTCTGCCCTCAAACTGAGTGAGAAGCTCCTGTTGTTCTCTGGATAGCTCTTTCCCAGACGTGCAATGACTCAGAGCTCTCTCAGAGCTCAGGAGCTTCTCACTCAGTTTGAGGGCAGAAAAATCGCTAAGTGTTGGTGCAACGCCTAGCACGGAGATGTTGCACTATATTGTGCAACGCCCAGCTCCGAGGCGCTGCACAATATAGTGTGGCGCCTCTCATCTAGGCGCCGCACCAACACTTAGCGATTTTTCTGCCCTCAAATTGGGTGAGAAGCTTCTGTTGCTCTCTGGATATCTCTTCCCAGACGTGCAACACCTTAGAGCTAGACGCCACACCATGCATGCAGTGCAACGCCTAGCTATGAGGCGTTGCACGTCTGGGAAAGAGCTATCTAGGGAGCAACAGAAGCTTCTCACCCAGTTTGAGGGTAGAAAAAATGCTAGCTGTTGGTGCAACGCCAAGAAAAGAGGCGCCACACTATATTGTGCAACGCCTAGCTCCGAGGCGCTGCACAATATAGTGTGGCGCCTCTCGTCTAGGTGCCACACCAAAACTTAGCAATTTTTTGGCCCTAAAACTTGTTACCCAAACTATCCCCTTTTCCACGCGGCTCCCATTCCACCTGCAACATAGCATAGAATGCAAAATTGATTTCGAGTTACAATAAAAGCATGAGAATCACTTATGCAATGTCAAGTCACCTGCTCAGCCATAATCGTGTCCATCTCGCTTGTGTACAACTTGTACATGACCGAGGGATCATCCGTCATCTCATTTAACACATCCCACTTGTAAGCCCAAGTGGGGAACTATGGTGGGTCGTCTTCGTCGTCCCAATCCTCGTACTTCACGGTCTTCGGTTGTCCAACCGGTAATCGCTCCGAGCTCCATACAAAAAGTACGAGCATACAACCACCAATACCTCCATCCTTGAGGTCCTACAATAGGCTTCATCCAACTCCACATAGAAGAAAACATGGTTCAATTGACAGGAAGATCACATTGATAATGTACCAATGAAGTGAAAATAAACAACTGCCTACCTGTCTATATAAGTAAGCCAGTGTCGCCGAACCCCAACTCCATTTGCTATCAAAGACGATCAACACCTTCAGCCACATCCATGGAGCATTCTTACTTGTGCCATCAACAAACATAGTCCTAGATATAATGTACCACATGTATACACGAGCATATGTCTTGACCTCATCCTCATTAGCATCCTTAGGGCAAGAACCAAAGTTCCATGCAATCCAGGTGAAAGGAGCATTGGCTGCGACTCTTTCCTTCTTCTTGTCTTCTGCTTCTGATTCCCGAGGCTCCGGAGGAACCATACCGATAAGGGCATGCATCTGCTCGCGCCACCCATCAGAACCGGTGCTCATACAAAGAGGATTCCCCTCGATAGGAAGACCGGCGATCATAGCAATATCCTGGAGTGTCACGGTCATCTCCCCAGTCCGAAGATGGAAACTGTATGTCTTCGGCCTCCAACGATCAACAAGCGTAGTGATTGCTGCAGCATTGAGGGGTGGTGTCGACCGGCTGACCAACTGAATTAAAGGGTGGAGTCATGTCTCCCTTACGTATGGTGTGTACCGCTCATCATAGCGCATCCCCCCAAGGGTGACCCCGTGAGACCGAATCTGCAGAGGTTGAAGCTCCTACAAACAAGCAAATCAGAATATTACATACGGGACATGTGTGTTTGACATAAATACAAAATTTAAAATACCAACAACTTTGATTATTACCCGCTGCTCCACCAACATAAAGTACTCCCGGTGTCGAGTGTCCCAGTGATCATCGAGAAGCCAAACCATCCTACAAAACTTCAAACAATAAACATACGTTAGCTTACTTTCTATGCTTTATTTAATATGCGAGCATTATTCCATACGCATTCAACAATCGGTAAACACTAAAAGGAAAGTTGAATACTAATGTAAGATATACAATGAAAGGACGTCAACAATCATCACAAATACCCAACATAAATACTAGGGTCCAACAATGATTACAGATCATCTACTAATCCTAATCACACAAATCTATATCAATATTACAAATCTACACAAGGGTACCACCAAAACTTGAACAATCTAGGTTCCACAATGACTACAAATCCTAAATCACACCACACTATTTCAATTTATCATATAAAAATCAAATCCAAGCAAATCAAGGGTTCCACCAAAACTTGGCTAAATGAGACAAATGAGAACGAATTTATGGAGGAAAAGAAAGGGATCGGAGGAGTTTACCTTGTACGAGGGATTAGGGAAGAAAATCAAGGCCAAAAACTTCAGATCTGCTTCATTCTTGAGAGGGGATGTAGAGGGGGAGAGGAGAGGGCCGCCGCCGCCGCTGCACGATGGGGATAAGTGCTGTTCGGATGGAGAGGGTAGCCGCGATGCGGCTTAAGTCAATGTGCAGCGCCTACGGTCTAGGCGTTGCACATTGCACTGCCCGGTGCGGGCCCCGGGGCTGCCACGCTGGATAGAAGTGCAACGCCTACGTGCTAGGCGCTGCACCGTAGGTGGGGTGCTTCCGTGTGAGGCGCCACTCAAAATGGTCAGATGAGTGAAATTTTTTTAGGAGCAGTTCATTTTGTGAAATGATTTCATCCTCGGGTCAATATTGTCAAATTTTCCCCGACATTCCGAATTGAGATAATACCTGCATTTGAATGGTTTTACTTAAGCTCACTACCTAGCTACAGGTAATTTACTAGCACTAGTTCTTGTTCTCTAAACAAGCATCAATAGATAACTACATGTGACTACATGTGAAGCAAATTGAAAGCACTTCTCTTTTGAGAATCGATTCTTGCGCTGATCTCTTTTTCAAAACATAGGCAAGGGGCTTATTAAAGAAAATGTAGTACACGAGTATCTGATTAACATGTACTACTACCCTGTTATCATGTCTAGCAAGCACTCCTATGATTGCTTGCTGGAACTTTTGTTTTCAGTAACAAGACCATGCCCAGGAAACGGTACATGCAATTGAAGTTTTGTTGTGGGAATCGAGAACGATGATCGACGTTCATTTTCCCACATAAACACACTCTCTCAATAAATTCGAATAATATTCGTTGTAACATTGTTGTTACGAGCGTTAACCAAACTCAGCAGCTGAAATCCAAACCGAGACTCAGGTAGATCTTTATTGGCCAGACGATTCGCCAGCATATCTCGAGAGAGGTGACCAAAATTACAAGACACACGTGAAGCAATGTCTTAGTAATGAGGCCATAAGTCACACATAAAGCAGTATCGCACGTATCGCACAACAAATTTTGGCATGTGATAATCTCAGTTACCTCTAACTTTGTTCCTCTGAAAAATTCTATTCGGAAGTGCTATTGAGTCGATCAAACTAAGTGCTACTGGGTTGATTATCTCACACGCCTAGCCTCTTAATAAATAATCGTCTCAGCACCCAAGTTCTTCTAAAAGGCTTTGTTTTCTTCACTCAAAATTAAAATGGAGCTTGTCAACAGAGCGTCACTAGCGAGACTTGCAAAGGGAAATATAACCACATGTTATTCAACTAGTGTGGGGAGCATAACTTGAGGGTAACCAGCCAAATAAAAGTATCAACTTTATTAAACTTGTGAAAGAAGTGGAAATGCATATGTTATACTTCTTGCACTAGCTTGGCTAGCTCTTTACTCAAGTCAGGTTCCAGTTGTTCTTCCCGTCTCTGAATCGCTAGTGACAAACAATCCATGTAAACAGAAACAAAAATAACACCACAAAGAGAGCTCCAACAAAATAGAATTCAAGGTTGCTCCAGCTTTTATTATGCAAATCTGAAAACAAAAATGCCGGCAAAAAGAATGCAAATAAAAAGAAGCAAAACAAATATGAATGTAGGTATAAGGGGAAATGGACATCCCCATATTTAGGTGTTTGGCCTGGCTGAGTCACGGTGTGTGACTGATGAGGCTGCTCATGATGCCACCCACTGGTACACTTAGAGGTGCAGTAGAAGATGATGCTACAAGTGAAGCCTCTCGGAGCCCATGAAGGGTGCGTACACCAGCTTCGTGTGATAACAGCTAGGAGCCCATGAAGCAATGAACTCCCGCATGTTCTAGGAGAGCATGTTAATGTTGGTGTTAACATGCTGGAGCGTCTGCTCGAAGCTGCCAACACGCTACACGAGCTGCTCGAACTCTAGTTGAGTGATGAAGTTGCCCTAGCCAGCATAGGGTTGCTGCGACACGTGCTATTGCTGCTCTCCTCCTCCGTAGCTGGCATCAGCGGCCTCCCATTCAGGGAACCCTTGGTCCCTTCTTCCTCCATAAAGTCACCATGTCTGATAGGGTCCTAGCCTCATTGATCTCACAAAATGAGAGGATGCATTCATTGCGTGCCCGCACGAAAATAATCTTGTGGGAGAGGAAGGTGTACCAATTCCTTAGCTCCCGTTACAAGAGGGCAACCATAAGAATGATCACTAGGATAACGTGGGCCGTGATACGTCTCCGTCGTATCTACTTTTCCAAACACTTTTGCCCTTGTTTTGGACTCTAACTTGCATGATTTGAATGGAACTAACCCGGATTGACGCTGTTTTCAGTAGAATTGCCATGGTGTTATCTTTGTATAGAAACAAACATTCTCGGAATGACCTGAAACTCCACGGAGATTATTTTTGGAAAATATAAAAAATACTGGCGAAAGAATCAAAGCCAGGGGGCCACACCCTGTCCACGAGGGTGGGAGGCGCGCCTGTCCCCCCTGGGCGCGCGCCCTGCCTCGTGGGCCCCCTAGAGCTCCACCGACTTCAACTCCAACTCCATATATTCATGTTCAGGGAGAAAAAAATCAGAGAGAAGGATTCATGCGTTTTACGATACGGAGCCGCCGCCAAGCCCTAATCTCTCTCGGGAGGGCTGATCTGGATTCCGTTCCGGGCTTCGGAGAGGGGAATCCGTCGCCGTCATCATCATCAACCATCCTCCATCACCAATTTCATGATGCTCACCGCCATGCGTGAGTAATTCCATCATAGGCTTGCTGGACGGTGATGGGTTGGATGAGATTTATCATGTAATCGAGTTAGTTTTGTTAGGGTTTGATCCCTAGTATCCATTATGTTCTGAGATTGATGTTCTTATGACTTTGCTATGCTTAATGCTTGTCACTAGGGCCCGAGTGCCATGATATCAGATCTGAACCTATTATGTTTTCATGAATATATGTGAGTTCTTGATCCTATCTTGCAAGTCAATAGTCACCTACTATGTGTCATGATTCGGCAACCCCAAAGTGACAATAATCGGGACCACTCCGGGTGATGACCGTAGTTTGAGGAGTTCATGTATTCACTATGTGTTAATGCTTTGTTTCGGTACTCTATTAAAAGGAGGCCTTAATATCCCTTAGTTTCCAATAGGACCCCGCTGCCACGGGAGGGTAGGACAAAAGATGTCATGCAAGTTCTTTTTCATAAGCACGTATGACTATATTCGGAATACATGCCTACATTACATTGATGAATTGGAGCTAGTTCCGTGTCACCCTATGTTATAGTTGTTACATGATGAACCGCATCTGACATAATTATCCATCAACGATCCAATGCCTACGAGCTTTTCACATATTGTTCCTCACTTATTTACTTTTCCGTTGCTATTGTTACAATCATTACAAAACCCAAAAATATTACTTTTGCTACCGTTACCACTACTATCATATTACTTTGCTACTAAACACTTTGCTGCAAATATTAAGTTTCTAGGTGTGGTTGAATTGACAACTCAGCTGCTAATACTTGAGAATATTCTTCGGCTCCCTTTGTGTCGAATCAATAAATTTGGGTTGAATACTCTACCCTCGAAAACTATTGCGATCCCCTATACACTACAAAAAAAATACACTTCCGTGATGACACGTGTTTGTCACAGTAGGTCGTGTTTTTTGTCATGCATGTACATCCATGACAAATTTATAACAGAATCAAGATAGTCATACCTGTGCTGTCGTAGAAGTGTTCCATGACATTACCAAAATTATCATCACGGAAGTGTCCACTTCCATGACGATAAATCGCGCGTCACAGAAGTGCTTTCGTCAAGGGTGACCGACACGTGGCATCCACCGTAACGGAACGCCGTTAAGCTATCGGGTCGGGTTTTGGGTCCGATAACCCGTTAACAGCCCCGACCAATGGGGATTTTCCACGTGTAAAATCATCATTGGCTGGAGAAAACACGTGTCGGCTCATCGCTGGGATAGATGTCATCCACTCATTGGACAGAAGGCGCCTATGATACGTCGACACATGGCATGGCCCAACAGAGGCCCATTCCTGTGAAAAGGCCGGCCCGTTTGACTTGGTCAAAAGGTGGCGGGCCGGCCGATGGAAAGCCTGTTAACGACCTGTTCGCATATAGCCCATTTACAGCCCTCCAACCCAAGGCCCGTTATGCCCTATTCGAATTAGGCCCAATAGCGTCATCTGGGCCATCCAATAGGATTCCAGCCCGTTTTCACTTCTGGCCCATGTATGGCCCATGACGTCTTTCGGCCCATATGAGGCCCTATGTAACTCTTGGCCTATTAACGGCCCGTGGTGAAACTGGCCCGTAATGAACAGTGTATCACTTTACACCCATTAACGGCCCGTGGTGAAACTGGCCCGTAAAGAACAGTGTATCACTTTATACCCATTAACGGCCCGTTATTCCGTTGGGCCGTTTCCAGCCCATGTTATCTTTCGGCCTTCTCAGAGCCCATTTATTCTTGGGCTATTTTCCAGCATTCGTTTACTTACGACCCGTAGAAGGCCCATTGTTTCTACGGCCCGTAGAAGGCCCACTGTTTCTACGGCCCGTAGAAGGCCCACTATTTCTACGGCCCGTAGAAGGCCCACTATTTCTATGTCCCGTAGAAGGCCCACTGTTTCTACGGCCCGTAGGAGGCCCAGTGTCACTACAGTAAATATTAGCCCATGGTTATTGTGGCCTAGTTTAAAAAAATAGGTTATTGCAGCCACTAGCAAACCGCAGAAAAAGAACTGCACTGACTACAAGCAAAAAAATAAACAAGACAACAAGGAAATAAATAAGCAAGCAACTTACACTAGGCTATCACGGCTATTACACATATTACATCCACTGGGCATCAAAGTTCGCCACCAGTGCAAATATAGGGAACACAACAGCATATAAACGTCGCAGCAAAACAAGTCCAGAACTGAAACCACTTCAGAAGAGCTCAAGGAACAATATCCTGGGTACCCATAATGCTGGCAAGATGCTTAGCAAGCTTATTAACTTTCTCTTGTTTGGCGCTTAAGTCCTCCAGCGCTTGCTGTTGCACCAGAAAGTATGCATCTGAATTCTGCAGGGACTTCCTCAGTCCTTCGGCTTCCTGTCGCATAACATCTGATCGATGGCTTTCAACTTGAAGTTGAGACTCAAGAAGCCGAACGGATTCAGGCAACGAGTTCGAAGAGCTGGTGCTAGCAGTGGTAGCCAGTAACTCGAACACTACATCAAGACAGGACTTTGGGGTTGTCTCAGTGTCTTCAATATAGTTTTTATCAGCTTTCTTGGAGACCAACAGGGATGTCTCACTATCTTGAACCTTATCCGCATTACTTCCTTTACCATTGCATAACAGGGTACTCTTCTCCAATATTTTATCCGCGTTCTAAAAGAGAAACAAACAAACACATCTCAGGTTTACAATGTAGTATATGAACTCATTTTGATAAACCAGTTCAGTAGTAAGGTGGACAGGATAACAGCATGAAACAAACATATATCTATGTAGTATGGTCACTGTATGGTCTATATCATTCTATTTTATGTTGCCAAATCAAGATAGATACAGTTCGAATCATATCTATTTAAGACAAAGCAGCATAGACAAAATATAAGTGTGGGAAACTAGACAGCAATAACAACACTTGTAATGTGCATGGCATGAGAACATAACTGTTTATTCAATTGAAACTGAAATCAACATAGAGCAAGTAACAACAACAAACAGCCAATCACGTGGAAGAAACAGGTTTAAAACATACCTGTTGCGCCATTGGAGTTTCAATTGCATCCTTCAAATTTGAAATTAGTTGGTATCAGTAAATACAGTGATGCAAGAGCAAAGTAGTATGAACCATAGCTACGGAACCTGACCTGAGAACAATTCTTCTTCTGCTTTAAGCGTTGACTTCGGGTTCGGAGTGGTGGTCCTCGTGATTTGGGCACTGCAGTTGCCTTACTAACTGCTCGTGTTTGGGTGCTCTATGGTGGAGACGGTGTTGTGTCAACGGGAACTGGGTGTCTATCTGCTGGGGTTGGGGTTAGAAGGGGTGTAGCTGGTTCTCTATCCAACTGGGTAGGGGTACAATCTGCATGAGTGTGGGTTATGTGTGGTGGGGCTGGTTCTTGGGCAAGTACAACCGTGGTTCTATCTGCATTGACAGGTAGCACAATCTTTTCTGAAGACCGTGTTTTTACTCCCACAGATACTGCCATCACTCCCTCAATTTGAAATGGCTGATAAACAAGAAAAGTAATTGAATGTACAGACATTGTAAGATAGACAGGTGCAATGCATAGTAGGGAAGAAAACAGGGCATGAAATAATTCACATTTATGTTGTCTAAGCAAACAGAATAGCAGGACATAATTTCACATATATGATGGCTAATTAAACAGGATAGCATGACACAATTTCACATGTATGATGGCTAACTAAACAGGATAGAATGACATACTTCAAAATATGATGACTATGTAAACAGGATGACATGATATAACTATACGATGTGTCTATTAAAGTGGTTGTCATGCCATAAATCACAAACATGCCGTCAATGGAAACATGATGGCATGATATAATTCACGGATAGAATGACATAATTTAAAATATGATGACTATGTAAATAGGATGAGATGATATAACTATATTATGTCTTTAGAAAATGGGTTGGCATGCCATAATTCAGATACATGCTGTCTATGTAAACATCATGGCATGAAATAATTCAAATATATGATTTATATACTAAGGAAGTGAGCAGAGGGCAATCGCATATATGATGTGTCAACTAAGGAGATGGCATTCAATATTGTGTATATGATGTAAAAACTAAGCATTGCAATACAACATATGCATTATATGAGTAATATAACCCTGCCAAGTTTGAGCATACACCTCAGGGGGATAATAGGACTGGTCATCTGCCTCTGAATCCTCCTCTGAAGAGCTATCTGTAACCAGCAAGATATCTGCTTCAGCAGGTAGCATTGTCTGCTCTAAAGACCTTCTTTTCAGTCCAGATTTCTCCATCACCAATTCAAATGGCTGATGCACAGGAAGAGCAGTTGAATATACAAACATTGTCGACAAAAGCAATGAGAAATACAAAAAAAGGACGGCATGATATAATTCACATATATGACGCTTGCCTAAACAGCATGGCATTGCATAATTCACATACATAATGCCTTGCAACAAGATAACATTGCATAATTCACATATATAATGTCTTGCAACAAGATGGCATTGCATAATTCATATATATGGTAATTAGACACTAAACAGGTGGCATTCACACAAAGCATGTCTAAACTAAGCAAATGACATAGCAATGCAAGATACCATACGCACGATATGAGCAACATAACCCTGCCAAGTTAGGGCATGCACCTCGGGGGGGGGGGGGAATATGACTGGTCATCTGTCTCTGAATCCTCCTCTGAGGAGCTATCGGTAACCAGCAAGACATGCGCTTCGTCAGATAGCATTGTCTGCTCTGAAGACCTTGTTTCCACTCCAGATTTTTCCATGACCGTGCCGAATGGCTGATGCACAGGAAGAGTAATTGAATGTACTAAAATTGTTGACAAATTTAACACGTAATAAAAAATGATGGCATGATATAATTCACATATAAGATGACTGGCTAACCAGGGTGGCATTGCAAAATTCACATATATGATGCCTGGCTAGACAAGATGGCATTATACGATAAAGAAACTAAACAGATGGCATTGACACAAAGCATGTCTAAACTAAGCAGATGACATCTTTAATGTATACAGTAAGCAATGCAAGGCACCATATGCATGATATTACCAACATCAGCATGCCAAGTTAGAGCGAAGACCTCATGGGGTAAATAGGAGTGGTCTTCTCCTTCTGAATCCCCCTCAGAACAGTTATCTTCCTCTTGATTACGATCCGAAATGGGTGGAGGGGGGCTGCCTTTGCGCCCACCATGGAACGACGTCTGCATGAAATTTTATTGCCATGCAAGGCTTGTCTCTTTTGCTCTACATGATCAGTTCCATTGTGTACAATAGCTGGCATGCATAGGAATAAAACATAGTGAGATTATGTAAGGAGTGCATGCACAAATCCAGAGTGATGGTAGCAAACTGTGGATATACCCAAAACCAATGATAGCAGGCAGATAATAGCTTTAGTTAAAAAATACAGATAATGGCTCCTTTAATGTTTGTTTGCACCCAACATGAAACTCATAGTAGACACCGGAGATTAACCAGATAGTACTGATTGCGGCCCCAATATGTACCCCACAACCATTTAAAAACTCAAGTTTCAGCATTAGTTTGGACCTGACTCGGAGTCTAATAGGTGAACACGACGATAATGTAGCAAGTCATCATATTAAGCGACGCATAACGTAAGCAGACACGGAAGAGTGCGACCTCTCTTGCGGACCCGTGTAGTCCTCAAGGTCATCTGCTCAGTTGATGATGGTAATGCAGTTGCCGTGGCTGCCGGCGGCGGGGAAGAAGATCTGAGGCGGCGAAAGACAGTCTGGAGAGCGGATCCCTGCTGTGGTGAACCCTTCCGTCGTTGGAGCAGCTGAGCTGGGGTGGAACACAGCGCCGCAGGAGCAGGACAAACCACACAAGGTTTTCTTTGACACATATCTGTAATAGAAGTAATTGAGTAAGGGCTTGTTTGAATTTGAGGATTCTAACAATGCAGGGATAGGAAATAGACAGGAATAGGATAGGAATGCGGCGGAGGTACTGCTCCGCTGTGATGGAGGGTTTCGTCGTTGGAGCAGCTCCGATGAGTTGTACGACGCCGAGGCTGAAGCAAGACAAGAGAGACAATGAACAATGTTAACCTGAGTGGAATTCTAATAGAATCTCCAATACATGACGTAAAATACATAACCACAAAGTGCTAGATGTAAAATACATCAGCCGCTCATCTCTGAACTAAACTGTCGAAACTGAATTTAACCGTCGAAACTGAACTTAACTGTCGAAACTAAACTTAACTGTCGAAACTGAATTTTGCTGTCGAAACTGAATTTTGCTGTCGAAACTGAACGCACTAGCAAGATGAGGCTACACGTCGGTCTACTGACTTTTTCATCTCTCGTCAGTCGATTTTGCAGCCGATGGATACGAAATCAAGGGCCTGCGGTTCATCTTCAACCTCCACCCCCCTGAGCCGCCAGCCACCACCGGCCAAACAGCAGCCCCCCGCCACCCGCGGCCGGCAGTGCGCCGCCCCGCCCGCCCCGAAAACACTCCCCACCGCTGGTCCACTGCCGCCCCGGCCATCCCTCTAGGCCCCCCGTGCCGAGCTTTTTCTCTGGCGATCCCCACGCCACCGCCCTGTCAACGCCCCGCCACCGCCGGCGACCACCGCCCCCATCCTGAACCCTAAGATAGATAGTGGGGTACCTCTCCAGCGATCCCCCCTCCCCGCTGCGGCTGGTTTTTCCTTCACCCCGGCGAGCCCCCCCACCCCCTGAAAATCGACTGACCCAAAAGTTGATTCAGTCGACTGAAGTGTAGCTAAATCGGAGCAGCATCGCAAGCAAGAGCAAGAGCGAGAGCAGCAGCGCGAGCAAGAGCAATAGCAAGAGAAGACCAGGCAGGGGACCGAGAGCAAGAGCAGAGCAGCAGCGCGAGCGAGAGCTAAAGCAGCAGCAGCTCCTACTGATGTGTACGTCGCCGCCGAGGGAGCGACGCCATGGAGGAAGTGGCCGGTGACGCCGCCGTGGATGGAGCCTCGCCGTGTTGGCTCGGGACCGAGCGCCGGCAGCACCGTGAGATCGAATCAAGAAGAAAATGCGGCGATTAGTGTGCAACCTCTTTGGTGGCGCCGATTAGGCCGCAACTTCATCCGAGGAAACGGTGATGATGATGCTCTTCCGGTGGTGCAGGTGAAGACGGCGGTGTGGGAATGGAGGAGGCGCGAAAGACGAGGGGAACGTCGGGGCAGCTCCTTGGAGGTGGAGGACGGGGTGGCTGAACCGGCGGGACAATGAGATCGACGACGGATCCTCATCCGGTACGGTGGATGAGGGACGTCGAGGTGTTGCTGTGGACGACGTCGTCGGGGAAGATGCTCCGGCTGGGTGGCGGATGGAGCAGGGTGTGGGGTTTCATCGCGGGTTTTCGCGGCCTCGGTGTACGAATGGGTGGGCGGATGGGATGGCAGTGGGGAACCATGGCTTAGAGACGCGCTTGTCCGAAATGTGGGGTAAGTTACGAAAGTACCCCCACCGATTTGAGGCGGTTCTTTCGGTTCAGGGGTACCACGGGCATTTCGCGTGTCGGGATTTCACAGGAGGTGGGAGTTTTCGTGCGCGTTGTAATTTCGGAATACAAAGGCGCGGGTTGAGATGGAGGGAGTTGTCGGAGCACAACGAGACAAAGATATATCTTAAATATTTCGGGCTAACAAGGCGCGGATTGAAGAGGCGGGAGTTTCGCAGCACGATAGACAGAGACGCTAGCTTGAATTTTCGGCATAACAAGGCGCGGCTTGAAATTTCGGAAGAACAAGCTTAACGTGTACCAAAAAAAAGACAATTTGCACCTCACCACGCACAACACACACACAAACACCATTTAGACTAGAGTAAGGTACACGTGCATTGCACGCATGAGATTTGGCAACCAAATTATGAATAAATACCACATTATAGCATGCAAGCTTTGAGTCATATATGGATGATGTAGATGTTCGTTTAATTCTTATAGTTCATTTCATTCAAAATCATCTAGTTTTTATAAGAAAGCTAATCTATTTTAAGATTCATGGAATTGTGCGTCGTAAGAAATAAAGTAAAAACAAATAATGGCAAATCATGTAGAAAAACATTTGGGCAATTCTGATACGGAAGATTCTAGAACAAATAAGAAGTGCTTGTGTTTTGATGTTTGTGCATTATGCTTAAGTTCAACCATGGAGTCTTCTAGATTATACATGTGGCAAAATCTGGTGGAATCTAGATGATATCCAACGGCCAGTAGTGCTCAAATTTGCCATCTTTGGACCATCGGATTCGCCCCATCCAACGACCATCTTTCAAAGTTAAAGTTACCCGCACACAATATAAAAAAATAAAAAATAATATATATATATTTATATATATATAGGGGTATAGATATAGATATGTGATGCGAAAGCCGCCCATCATCTCCAATTAGAATAGTGTGTCCATGCACGGATGCGACGTGGCCAAATGATGTCTGCCATCGGTATCTCAAATTCAAATCAGTGTGACCTTGTTCAATGTGTATACATTACAACATGCTCGTTTCCAAACCACACCGCGCAGATCTCCGCTATATTCATGTATGCATGGGTTTCAAACATCAGGATCTCTTATTCAAATATTTGAATTCAACTTTACATTGATTATGACCTCACCTATTCTTTTACACCCACACAGTAGTCTTCTCTTTATAATTGTACCACTAACTTTCTCTCGTGCATGCATGCACACACACTACCAGTCGGCATTATCCATCGCACGCATACAATCTTTTTCTTCAGGTCGGTCTCCCATGAAGGCACACACGCACACACATCCCCCTCTCCATCATATCGGGCATTCTTTATCTCTCACGCGTGCATGCGCAACGATCGATGTTCCTCTATGTATGTGTGTATATAGCTAGGTCTTTCATAGTTTTCCACACAAACCGATCAATCGATATATCCAGTGAGGTCTCACCCTCTTTCCCATGTCCACATCGATCAATCTATACCTCTCTATATAGGATTAACATATATAGCTAATACACCCACATTAATTATATATCCAACGTCCCCCTCTCATCATCCATGCCTTCCGCTTCATCTCTCAGACGCGTGTACAACGGCAAAGACAGGGGGCAGTAAGGGCCCTGCCCCCCCTCCCCCCCTAACATCACTATATATTGAGGCTAATATGAATGTGATCATTAGACAATTGCTGCTAAAAATGGTTTAAGTTCATGAATTGACCCTCCTCGTAAAGGATTAGCAATGCTTGGCCCCCTAGCTCATTTATTTTTCATGGCTCCGCCACTGCGTGCAACAGCGCACGTGTTCGCCCCTTCTCTCTAAATATCAATCTCGCACTTGTGCATTCCTTCATAGTCTCCCTCCACTCGGCCCCTCGCACCATCTTCTAGCCCCCCACCGGATTTTGCCACATGTACAATCTAGCAGACTCCATGGTTGAACTTAAGCATAATGCACAAACCTCAAAACAACAGTGGTTCTCTTTTGTTCTAGAATCTTCCGTATTATAACTGCCCAAACTTTTTTTCTAGTTGAATTGCCATTATTTGTTTTTACTTTATGCTTTACAACGCAAAATTCCATGAATCATAAAATAGATTAAGGGCTTCTTTGATTCAAAGGATTCTCAAATTTTGGAGGATTCTAATCATTAGGAATTTTTCCTATCTTGGTTGTTTGATTCGTAGGATTGTAAACCATAGGAATTTTTCCATATGATTCATTTGCACTAGATTTCATAGGAAACATCCCATCCACTCAAACCTCTTTGAAAGAATTCTGCATTTTTTCCATGCACATACAATCCTGTAGGATTCAAGACGACATTCCACTATAATCCCATGTTTTTCCTATTCCCGCGTTCTTAGCTTTTTTATAAAAACTAATTGATTTTGAATGAGATGAACTATAAGAATTAAACGAAGGGCTACATCAGGCATATATGACTCAGAGCTTACATGCTATAGTGTGGTATTTATTCATAATTTGGTTGCAAAATCTGATGCGTGCAATGCATGTGTACCTTACTAGTACTTCGAGTATGTGCAAAACACGTAAATTAGAATACCAATGGCACGCTACACAGTGTCTCTCTTACAGTTCATGAAGCCACGTGGCACATGTGGAGCCGTTGTGGCGACCTCCTTGCGTGGATTGATCACAGTGACGTGCTGCTGGTTCCAGAAGAATGTACTCGCCCTCCCTGAGCCATACTGGCGGTACATGCACGAAGCGAAGATGTGCATGCACGCCACGCACGCACTCATTCCCTCGCACGCACATGCGGGTACACGGGCGGACGCAATTTTGTACCAAGATCCACCCCATGTGATAATTTGACGCGTGTAAAGTCGTTCACTTCATTGATGGTCAATTAATACAGCGCATGCAAATTGAGTGGACGTGAGGGCGGAAGAAAGACATTATTACTCCACTGCGCGCATGCGAGTAGTTAAATCGTGGGTTGCTAGTAGTACTTCCATTGGTCTCCTTCGTATTTTGTGCCAATTTTTGACAGTAACATAATATTTACGCATTTGAGCAGTGTAGTGCTTGAAATTTATGTTCCGCTAAACTCATCGGGAGCCGTTTCGGGCCTCGAAACCAAAACCATCAATTAATCTTTACCTTGTTCCCATCACATTCGAAAGCCTGCTCACACCTACTAGTACGTACCAAACCTGAACGTGTTCCCACTATGCAGGTATTAGTACTAGTTCTAGTACTTAGGTTATAAAAAGGGGAACTACCTAACCGAAAATTACTCTACCTTTCCTCCTCATAAGTGCTTCTTCTTCGTCCGCCGTTGCCATGGCCGGTGAGCAGAGCTCTAGGTCGAGAACTACTCGTAACAAGGGAGCGGCAACCAAGGCTGCGGAAAAAAAGAGAGGGCTCGCCGCCACGCAGAGACCTCGAAAGATCTCTCACGGGCAGGCGATGGCTCCCAGGAGCGCCCTAGCCGCGGAGGCGAACATGCCGAGCCGGCGGAGCTGGAGTCGTTATCCCTCGACGGCATGCCCGATCAGCTCAATAAGCAGAAGTAGTTCATCCAAGGCTTGATGGAGTTGCTGAAGGAGAGCCTTGACGACATGCCCGCTGAGCTCAATCAGCAGGGGGAGTTGACCGCCGGCTTGGTGATGCTGCTGAAGAAGAGCATTGCCTTGGAGAAGAAGGCGACCGGTGAAATCCTGCGACTTCAGGAGGACAAGGCGAAGCTCTGCCATGAGATCGACCTGTTGAAGGAGTAGAACGCCGGTTGGAAGAAGCTGCATGAGAATAGTATTTCCTCGATGAAGATGCTGCAGGCCCTCATCATGGAACAGAAGGAGGAGTTGGCGAAGCTCCGCATCGAGCACCCGGCTGCTGTCAAGGTACGCAATGCGGCCGTGGAACAGATGATGAAGGCTCGCGTCGAGAAATCCTGCGTCATGGACAGAATGAAGAAGATGGCGGAGGAGACGCGCAAGGAGATGGAGGTCGTGGAGGCGATGAAGAAGCAGTTACGACTCCGCGGCGAATTAGATCATTTGGGGTGATAATCTTCCTTCTTCTTTTGCTTCTGTGTTTCATCTTTTGCTTCGGGTGTTTCGCCGCACGTGTCACGTTCTCTGCGAGGCATGAATAGAACAATGTTTTTTTTGAGGGAATGAATAGAACAATGCTAACAATGAGATGACTAGCAGATTAGATCATTTTTATCGCCATATGGCACTGGGCTGCCGTGTTTCGTGCTCCTCCGTCGCAGTACTACTCCAGTGGAAAACTTGAGTATACCGCACGGTTCTTTGCTCCTCCTCGATCAGGTCGTCGGCGCATTTATACGAGCAGTCAAATCACAAGGCCCCGCCTTCCAGCAGTAATGAGCCGTCAAATCACAAAGGCCCTCGCCTCTCATGAAACCGACCAAGCTAGACTGCCCCGCCCTCTAGCCTTTTAAAAAATGTATACTTTTGTACAGCAGTAGTATCGATGGATTGTGTCATGGAGCAAAACTTGAAATTAAAAAAAGGTGGTACATATAGAGAGCGTTCGTCGCCAAATTATGCATATAGCACTATTAAAAAGGCTAGTCACAATAATGGTGTCCAGCACAACCCACCCCTCAAATAAAACTAAGAGGGTGCTTGGATACGTTTTAGTCCCATGACTAAAAGTAGTGGGACTAAAACATGCTAGCATCACCCATGCTTGGATCCAAATACTAAAAAGGCTAAAATCAAGTTAATGAGCATTTATTATCCTCCAAACCCTCCAATCCAGAACTCGCCTGTGTTAAAGGAGAGGAGTTAAATGAGTAGAGAGAGGACTAATCCACATTTTAGTAGGGGTACCCCTGACTAAAATTTTTTAGTCTCGAGACTAGTTTTAGCCCCTCTTTAGTCAGGGGTGCTTGGAACTTTAGCCTCTTAAAGAGACTATTTTTAGTCAAACTAAAATAAGTCCCTTGGATCCAAGCACCCTCTAAGCATCCTGGAATTCTTTGACAAACCTAAGCACCCTGAAATTCTTTGACAACTAAACTGCTGGCTATATGATGTTGGCCATATATATTGTACGTATATAATGTGAAGAAACGAGTGGTAGTACTATACCAACTAAAAGATGAAATGTAAGAAATACTAGTATGTACGTACTGAAGAGTTAAAGAAGAAAAATAACATAGTTCTGCTGGGGGCTCAACACAACACACCCCTCAAATTAAATTAAGCACACCTGAAATTAAACTTTGCAACTATTCCGGTAGACACTGCATTAGAACCACCATGAGCAATGACACTGCCACCTTACTCGGAGTCCTCGTCCACGTCCTCGACTTCATCCTTGTCCCTCTTCCTCTTGGCCGATACTTCTTTGCTTGAACCGCACACTTGGATGTTGCTCTTCATCCAACCCTTGTAGATATTGAAGCAAAGGTAGCCATCCATTGCAGCGTAGTGGATGTGGTCTATATCTAGTACATTCCGCTGCCATGCATGACGATGAAACATGTATGGAGGTTTCTCCAGTTTACCGTACGAAGGATGAACCATGGCTCCTGCCAGGGTCAGCATTGAAGGCTGACGAGAGGACACCAGCCGATTCTTCTGGAGGTCGAAGGTGTTGCCTACAACGAGGCCTATCCGATGCAGGACTTCTTTGTCGTTACCAAAGTCTACAGTAACGAATTTGACTAGGTTGCTCTCGAGGAAGTCCTTAAAATCCTGGCACTCAACGTCGACATGGCATATGTGGTAGACCAAGCATAAGTCATGCACGCAAACCTGGATCACGGCGGGCTTCTTCCTCTCTTCGTCCTTTAGATCATTCTCTCGTCCCAGGACTGTGGTTTACTCAACATCTAGCCCAGTGACCCACTCATCATCTGAGTCTTCGAACATGCGTCTGAAGCGAGAAAGGCATCCTTTCACCGTCGCGGAAGAACGGGTGTAGATGACGTCGAACTCATCGCCGGTGATGGTTCTAACCTTGTACTCACCGCCGATCGTGGAGATTAGGGACGCCATGGATTTGGGAGGAGGGTTAGGATTAGTGGAACTGCCGTAATGTGAATGGACGGGACAACTAGGAGCGAACCGCCGTAGTATTGAAGGACGTGCGGGGACGAGTAGGAGCGAACTGCCAGCGTGCAAACGGCAGGGTAGTGGCTTTCCATTCTCCCATGATACGGGCTTCCGAGAGCCCTTGGATCTGAGATCGAACGGTTGCATGGCGTGATTCTAGACCTATGGGTGAATATCCTATCTTGGAGGGTTATTCTGCAAATTTTCAGCAACTTAGCATGCGATCGTTTGATCTCAGATCCAAGGGCTGGCAGCAGCCGTATCATGGTCACGCCTACCACGACCATCGCGTCGCTCGCGCGGTCGCGCCCTTGGAGATTTAACACGGTGCGTTAGGCTACCTGATGTTGGCATGTCATACATAGTCATCACTTAGTCACTCATACTACAACAAGGTTGGCTATAAGTGTAATTTTTTTACTCCTCTCTATCTCTTTCTTCGTACTCCCTCCGTCCCATAATATAAGAACGTTTTTGGCACTAGAACGTTTTTGACACTAGTGTAGTGCCAAAAACGTTCTTATATTAGTGCCAAAAACGTTCTTATATTATGGGACACAGGGAGTACTAGTATTTATTGCATTTGCCAAGGAGTGACCTCTTCCAATGAAATGGTGTTGCTAAGTTTGCTTCATTTAATTAGCTATAGACTCAAAATTGTCTTTTCACCTAGGTACACGCGCTTAGCACCGTTTCTTCCTTGGGTCACCAAACTAGTCTCTCTCTTCTTGATTAACTTGCCACATCAGACTTTATGCCTATGTGGCAAGCTTAAGCACCCGTAGGAGCAAGTAAAAGTAAGTACAATAGTGCGCTTTACATGGCATTTTGCATATGTGGAGGAAAGAGAGGCAAGGAAAAAGTGGAGAAGTGGGCTCTCATGCAAGAGCCAGCCTCTACTACATGGTGGAGCATTGGGAGAGGCACCTGTATGGAGGTGGTTAGGAATCGGGAGACTCACGCCGGTCGTAGCGCCGCAGTTAAAATGATAATGGCAAGTCAAATCACGGGGCCCCACCTGTCCAGTAGTAACTCGCTGTCAAATCACACAGCCCTACGTTTGCAGCAGCCTACTCCCTCGTCTTCTCGCGTCTCTGTCGAACCGACTAGGCGGAACTGCCCCGCCTACCGCGCAGGAAAAGCCCCGCCCTCGACTTTTAAATAGTATACAGTATACTAATTTTGTATCCATGGATTGCGCTCGTGCCATGGAGCAAAGCGTCTAGAAAACGGCGGTACACATATACGGAGTATACAACACGCCCGTCGCGTTCGCGTCGCACCCCAGACGGTCGGTCGGTCTGGCACGCTGCTCTCCGAATGGAACGCGCGTCATATTGCGTTTGCACACACATGTGGGACGGCAATTTAGAACCGACCATAGGCACACTCCCCGGCCCCGCAAGTCGGGTGACTTAATAGAAGAGGGAGACGAGCGATAGTACTAGAGAAGTGTTGTACTACGTTGGTGCCTGGACGATCCCTGCAAGACACGGAAGATCAGTTCGTCCATGCATGTGACTAGACTCCAGCAGACACGCCTGGATTGGCTATCGTCTACATATCATGCAGGTTGTGTTGTACATGGCTGTAGTTGTGGTGAGAAATCTAAAAAAAGGTTTCTTGTCATCTCGCAAAATTAGGTGTCGTGTGCTTCAGATCACTGCGAGGGTTAAACAGCGACAAATAAGTTGGGCTAGTCATTGGGGGCACATGCACGAACAGTGACTACTCGGCTGCCATCTAGGTCAAGCCGGCTATGTTAATTAGGACATCTATCGACAGACCCCTTTTCTACGAGTTTATATTTAATTTGAGCTTTGTTCCTCGTCTAGTTTGTCCGTCGGGATTCATGTTGCCTCCTTTGGGTAGTGAGGTTATGATTTCTTCTCATGTGGCATTTTTTCGTGTTATATGTTATAATCCGGCGCTTCAGATCAAAATGACGACAACTGCGCCTCCGGGCCACGTGCATGAAGACTTCTCGACAGTCATTGACGAGGTCAAGCCGGCTCCGGTAGACAAAAGAAAACTAGCACTACTCCACTATATAGGCAGGAGCCTCCGCGCTTGCTTGCTAGTGTTGCTCTCTTCACACTGTCTCGGCCTCTCCAGATCTAAACACGACAGCGGTGGCCACACGCTCTCTCTCTCTGCTCACCGCTGGTCACAAATATAGCCGGATCCTCTCCGCTGGGGAAGGTGAGAATACAGTACGTGGTCAAACTTTGACCCATAATACGCAAAACAACAAAAAAAATACTTCCAAGACTAGCGCCGCTCTTCCGCTCTTCTCCTCTTAAACCACCGCCGCTCCTCTCCTGTTCCAATCTAAATGCAGCGCCGCTCCTCTCCTCTTCCATTTCAAAACCACCGCCCCTCCTCTCCTGTTCCAGTCCAAAACCAGCATCGCTCCTCTCCCGTTCTAATCCAAAACCAGCGCTGCTCCTCTCCTCTTCCATTCAAAAACCACCGCCGGCGAGTGAAGGTGCTCTGGAGAAGTAGATCGATGGAGGAGTACAACCGATACGTGAGGATCGCAGACGGCGACCCTGTGAAGCTAGCTAGGATGTTGGAGATACAGTCTTGGTTTGACAACAAGGACCAACTAGCGGCGACATCCATGGCCAAATATCTGCAACAGAGCGAAAAGGCGGCGATACTCCCGGAGGGAGTCGCACCGGAGTACATAGAGCCGCTCCTCTGGGCCATGGAGCAAACAGATTCACCGAATCCGATCGTGAGGGAGCGGTGGTGGGAGTATCGATCCCAGATGGAGCATCCACTAGAGATTGAAGGATCGATCATCTACAGGGTGCCGTTTGTGAGGGTGTCATGCCAGAGCGAGCCACTGGAGTCTTCGTCGACCGAACCCAACTACAAGAGGAGAAAATCAGTTGGCCCGACGACGCTTCCCCGCCATCGTCTCCCTCGCCGTTCACATCGTTTCACGGGGCGGCTGTCTGTCGCCGAGGAATAGGAGGGGGCTGCCCCCCCAAGCCCAATAGTCGGGCAGGTGTTATCTTTGTGTAGAAACAAACGTTCTCGGAATGACCTGAAACTCCACGGAGATTATTTTTGGAAAATATAAAAAATACTGGCGAAAGAATCAAAGCCAGGGGGCCCACACCCTGTCCACAAGGGTGGGAGGCGCGCCTGTCCCCCCCGGGCGCGCCCCCTGCCTCGTGGGCCCCCTGGAGCTCCACCGACCTCAACTCCAACTCCATATATTCATGTTCAAGGAGAAAAAAAATCAGAGAGAAGGATTCATGCGTTTTACGATACGGAGCCGCCGCCAAGCCCTAATCTGTCTCGGGAGGGCTGATCTGGATTCCGTTCCGGGCTTCGGAGAGGGGAATCCGTCGCCGTCATCATCATCAACCATCCTCCATCACCAATTTCATGATGCTCACCGTCATGCGTGAGTAATTCCATCATAGGCTTGCTGGACGGTGATGGGTTGGATGAGATTTATCATGTAATAGAGTTAGTTTTGTTAGGGTTTGATCCCTAGTATCCATTATGTTCTGAGATTGATGTTCCTATGACTTTGCTATGCTTAATGCTTGTCACTAGGGCCCGAGTGCCATGATTTCAAATCTGAACCTATTATGTTTTCATGAATATATGTGAGTTCTTGATCCTATCTTGCAAGTCAATAGTCACCTACTATGTGTCATGATTCGGCAACCCCAAAGTGACAATAATCGGGACCACTCCGGGTGATGACCGTAGTTTGAGGAGTTCATGTATTCACTATGTGTTAATGCTTTGTTCCGGTACTCTATTAAAAGGAGGCCTTAATATCCCTTAGTTTCCAATAGGACCCCGCTGCCACGGGAGGGTAGGACAAAAGATGTCATGCAAGTTCTTTTCCATAAGCACGTATGACTATATTCGGAATACATGCGTACATTACATTGATGAATTGGAGCTAGTTCTGTGTCACCCTATGTTATAGCTGTTACATGATGAACCGCATCCGACATAATTATCCATCAACGATCCAATGCCTATGAGCTTTTCACATATTGTTCCTCACTTATTTACTTTTCCGTTGCTATTGTTACAATCATTACAAAACCCAAAAATATTACTTTTGCTACCGTTACCACTACTATCATATTACTTTGCTACTAAACACTTTGCTGCAAATATTAAGTTTCTAGGTGTGGTTGAATTGACAACTCAGCTGCTAATACTTGAGAATATTCTTCGGCTCCCCTTGTGTCGAATCAATAAATTTGGGTTGAATACTCTACCCTCGAAAACTATTGCGATCCCCTATACACTACAAAAAAAATACACTTCCGTGATGACATGTGTTTGTCACAGTAGGTCGTGTTTTTTGTCATGCATGTACATCCATGACAAATTTATAACAGAATCAAGATAGTCATACCTGTGCTGTCGTAGAAGTGTTCCATGACATTACCAAAATTATCATCACGGAAGTGTCCACTTCCATGACGATAAATCGCGCGTCACAGAAGTGCTTTCGTCAAGGGTGACCGACACGTGGCATCCACCGTAACGGAACACCGTTAAGCTATCGGGTCGGGTTTTGGATCCGATAACCCATTAACAGCCCCGACCAATGGGGATTTTCCACGTGTAAAATCATCATTGGCTGGAGGAAACACGTGTCGGCTCATCGCTGGGATAGATGTCATCCACTCATTGGACAGAAGGCGCCTATGATACGTCGACACGTGGCACGGCCCAACAGAGGCCCATTCCTGTGAAAAGGCCGGCCCGTTTGACTTGGTCAAAAGGTGGCGGGCCGGCCGATGGAAAGCCTGTTAACGGCCTGTTCGCATATAGCCCATTTACAGCCCTCTAACCCAAGGCCCGTTATGCCCTATTCGAATTAGGCCCAGTAGCGTCATCTGGGCCATCCAATAGGATTCCAGCCCGTTTTCACTTCTGGCCCATGTATGGCCCATGATGTCTTTCGGCCCATATGAGGCCCTATGTAACTCTTGGCCTATTAACGACCCGTGGTGAAACTGGCCCGTAATGAACAGTGTATCACTTTACACCCATTAACGGCTCGTGGTGAAACTGGCCCGTAAAGAACAGTGTATCACTTTATACCCATTAACGGCCCGTTATTCCGTTGGGCCGTTTCCAGCCCATGTTATCTTTCGGCCTTCTCAGAGCCCATTTATTCTTGGGCTATTTTCCAGCATTCGTTTACTTACGGCCCGTTACTATCATTTTCTGCTTGTGGGCCAAATTCAGCCCGTGGTTACAGTCCGCCCGTTTGTGGTCCGTTAATACGTTGGGCCGTTTTGATAGCGTCATCAAATACGACCTATTAACGATGACCCGTTATGGTCGGCCCATGAACGGACGATTCCAACTCTAGCCCGTTTACGGCGAGAATGCGGTCTGTTTGGCCCATGTTTGGCCAATCGATCATACGGCCCGTATAAGGCCCATTGATGATACGGCCCATAGAAGGCCCATTGTTTCTACGGCCCGTAGAATGCCCACTGTTTCTACGGCCCGTAGAAGGCCCACTATTTCTACGGCCCGTAGAAGGCCCACTATTTCTACGTCCCGTAGAAGGCCCACTGTTTCTACGGCCCGTAGGAGGCCCAGTGTCACTACAGTAAATATTAGCCCATGGTTATTGTGGCCTAGTTTTAAAAAATAGGTTATTGCAGCCACTAGCAAACCGCAGAAAAAGAACTGCACTGACTACAAGCAAAAAAATAAACAAGACAACAAGGAAATAAATAAGCAAGCAACTTACACTAGGCTATCACGGCTATTACACATATTACATCCACTGGGCATCAAAGTTCGCCACCAGTGCAAATATAGGGAACACAACAGCATATAAACGCCGCAGCAAAACAAGTCCAGAACTGAAACCACTTCAGAAGAGCTCAAGAAACAATATCCTGGGTACCCATAATGCTGGCAAGATGCTTAGCAAGCTTATTAACTTTCTCTTGTTTGGCGCTTAAGTCCTCCAGCGCTTGCTGTTGCACCAGAAAGTATGCATCTGAATTCTGCAGGGACTTCCTCAGTCCTTCGGCTTCCTGTCGCATAACATCTGATCGATGGCTTTCAACTTGAAGTTGAGACTCAAGAAGCCGAACGGATTCAGGCAACGAGTTCGAAGAGCTGGTGCCAGCAGTGGTAGCCAGTAACTCGAACACTACATCAAGACAGGACTTTGGGGTTGTCTCAGTGTCTTCAATATAGTTTTTATCAGGTTTCTTGGAGACCAACAGGGATGTCTCACTATCTTGAACCTTATCCGCATTACTTCCTTTACCATTGCATAACAGGGCACTCTTCTCCAATATTTTATCCGCGTTCTAAAAGAGAAACAAACAAACACATCTCAGGTTTACAATGTAGTATATGAACTCATTTTGGTAAACCAGTTCAGTAGTAAGGTGGACAGGATAACAGCATGAAACAAACATATATCTATGTAGTATGGTCACTGTATGGTCTATATCATTCTAGTTTATGTTGCCAAATCAAGATAGATACAGTTCGAATCATATCTATTTAAGACAGAGCAGCATAGACAAAATATAAGTGTGGGAAACTAGACAGCAATAACAACACTTGTAATGTGCATGGCATGAGAACATAACTGTTTATTCAATTGAAACTGAAATCAACATAGAGCGAGTAACAACAACAAACAGCCAAACACGTTGAAGAAACAGGTTTAAAACATACCTGTTGCGCCATTGGAGTTTCAATTGCATCCTTCAAATTTGAAATTAGTTGGTATCGGTAAATAAAGTGATGCAAGAGCAAAGTAGTATGAACCATAGCTACGGAACCTGACCTGAGAACAATTCTTCTTCTGCTTTAAGCGTTGACTTCGGGTTCGGAGTGGTGGTCCTCGTGATTTGGGCACTGCAGTTGCCTTACTAACTGCTCGTGTTTGGGTGCTCTATGGTGGAGACGGTGTTGTGTCAACGGGAACTGGGTGTCTATCTGCTGGGGTTGGGGTTAGAAGGGGTGTAGCTGGTTCTCTATCCAACTGGGTAGGGGTACAATCTGCATGAGTGTGGGTTATGTGTGGTGGGGCTGGTTCTTGGGCAAGTACAACCGTGGTTCTATCTGCATTGACAGGTAGCACAATCTTTTCTGAAGACCGTGTTTTTACTCCCACAGATACTACCATCACTCCCTCCAATTGAAATGGCTGATAAACAAGAAAAGTAATTGAATGTACAGACATTGTAAGATAGACAGGTGCAATGGATAGTAGGGAAGAAAACATGGCATGAAATAATTCACATTTATGTTGTCTAAGCAAACAGAATAGCAGGACATAATTTCACATATATGATGGCTAATTAAACAGGATAGCATGACACAATTTCACATGTATGATGGCTAACTAAACAGGATAGAATGACATACTTCAAAATATGATGACTATGTAAACAGGATGACATGATATAACTATACGATGTGTCTATTAAAGTGGTTGGCATGCCATAAATCACAAACATGCCGTCGATGGAAACATGATGGCATGATATAATTCACGGATAGAATGACATAATTTAAAATATGATGACTATGTAAATAGGATGAGATGATATAACTATATTATGTCTTTAGAAAATGGGTTGGCATGCCATAATTCAGATACATGCTGTCTATGTAAACATCATGGCATGACATAATTCAAATATATGATTTATATACTAAGGAAGTGAGCAGAGGGCAATCGCATATATGATGTGTCAACTAAGGAGATGGCATTCAATATTGTGTATATGATGTAAAAACTAAGCATTGCAATACAACATATGCATTATATGAGTAATATAACCCTGCCAAGTTTGAGCATACACCTCAGGGGGATAATAGGACTGGTCATCTGCCTCTGAATCCTCCTCTGAAGAGCTATCTGTAACCAGCAAGATATCTGCTTCAGCAGGTAGCATTGTCTGCTCTAAAGACCTTGTTTTCAGTCCAGATTTCTCCATCACCAATTCAAATGGCTGATGCACAGGAAGAGCAGTTGAATATACAAACATTGTCGACAAAAGCAATGAGAAATACAAAAAAGGACGGCATGATATAATTCACATATATGACGCTTGCCTAAACAGCATGGCATTGCATAATTCACATACATAATGCCTTGCAACAAGATAAAATTGCATAATTCACATATATAATGTCTTGCAACAAGATGGCATTGCATAATTCACATATATGGTAATTAGACACTAAACAGGTGGCATTCACACAAAGCATGTCTAAACTAAGCAAATGACATAGCAATGCAAGATACCATACGCACGATATGAGCAACATAACCCTGCCAAGTTAGGGCATGCACCTTGGGGGGGGGGGGGGAATATGACTGGTCATCTGTCTCTGAATCCTCCTCTGAGGAGCTATCGGTAACCAGCAAGACATGCGCTTCGTCAGATAGCATTGTCTGCTCTGAAGACCTTGTTTCCACTCCAGATTTTTCCATGACCGTGCCGAATGGCTGATGCACAGGAAGAGTAATTGAATGTACTAAAATTGTTGACAAATTTAACACGTAATAAAAAATGATGGCATGATATAATTCACATATAAGATGACTGGCTAACCAGGGTGGCATTGCAAAATTCACATATATGATGCCTGGCTAGACAAGATGGCATTATACGATAAAGAAACTAAACAGATGGCATTGACACAAAGCATGTCTAAACTAAGCAGATGACATCTTTAATGTATACAGTAAGCAATGCAAGGCACCATATGCATGATATTACCAACATCAGCATGCCAAGTTAGAGCGAAGACCTCATGGGGTAAATAGGAGTGGTCTTCTCCTTCTGAATCCCCCTCAGAACAGTTATCTTCCTCTTGATTACGATCCGAAATGGGTGGAGGGGGGTTGCCTTTGCGCCCACCATGGAACGACGTCTGCATGAAATTTTATTGCCATGCAAGGCTTGTCTCTTTTGCTCTACATGATCAGTTCCATTGTGTACAATAGCTGGCATGCATAGGAATAAAACATAGTGAGATTATGTAAGGAGTGCATGCACAAATCCAGAGTGATGGTAGCAAACTGTGGATACACCCAAAACCAATGATAGCAGGCAGATAATAGCTTTAGTTAAAAAATATAGATAATGGCTCCTTTAATGTTTGTTTGCACCCAACATGAAACTCATAGTAGACACCGGAGATTAACCAGATAGTAGACAGATAGTACTGATTGCGGCCCCAATATGTACCCCACAACCATTTAAAAACTCAAGTTTCAGCATTAGTTTGGACCTGACTCGGAGTCTAAAAGGTGAACACGACGATAATGTAGCATGTCATCATATTAAGCGACGCATAACGTAAGCAGACATGGAAGAGTGCAACCTCTCTTGCGGACCCGTGTAGTCCTCAAGGTCATCTGCTCAGTTGATGATGGTAATGCAGTTGCCGTGGCTGCCGGCGGCGGGGAAGAAGATCTGAGGCGGCGAAAGACAGTCTGGAGAGCGGATCCCTGCTGTGGTGAACCCTTCCATCGTTGGAGGAGCTGAGCTGGGGTGGAACACAGCGCCGCAGGAGCAGGACAAACCACACAAGGTTTTCTTTGACACATATCTGTAATAGAAGTAATTGAGTAAGGGCTTGTTTGAATTTGAGGATTCTAACAATGCAGGGATAGGAAATAGACAGGAATAGGATAGGAATGCGGCGGAGGTACTGCTCCGCTGTGATGGAGGGTTTCGTCGTTGGAGCAGCTCCGGTGAGTTGTACGACGCCGAGGCTGAAGCAAGACAAGAGAGACAATGAACAATGTTAACCTCAGTGGAATTCTAATAGAATCTCCAATACATGACGTAAAATACATAACCACAAAGTTCTAGATGTAAAATACATCAGCCGCGCATCTTTGAACTTAACTGTCGAAACTGAATTTAACCGTCGAAACTGAACTTAACTGTCGAAACTGAACTTAACTGTCGAAACTGAATTTTGCTGTCGAAACTGAATTTTGCTGTCGAAACTGAACCCACTAGCAAGATGAGGCTGCACGTCGGTCGACTAACTTTTTCATCTCTCGTCAGTCGATTTTGCAGCCAATGGATACGAAATCAAGGGCCTGCGGTTCATCTTCAACCTCCACCCCCCTGAGCTGCCAGCCACCACCGGCCAAACAGCAGCCCCCCGCCACCCGCGGCCGGCAGTGCGCCGCCCCGCCCGCCCCGAAAACACTCCCCACCGCTGGTCCACTGCCGTCCCGGCCATCCCTCTAGGCCCCCCGTGCCGAGCTTTTTCTCTAGCGATCCCCACGCCACCGCCCTGTCAACGCCCCGCCACCGCCGGCGACCACCGCCCCCATCCTGAACCCTAAGATAGATAGTGGGGTACCTCTCCGGCGAGCCCCCCTCCCCGCTGTGGCTGGTTCTTCCTTCACCCCGGCGAGCCCCCCACCCCCTGAAAGTCGACTGACCCAAAAGTCGATTCAGTCGACTGAAGTGTAGCTAAATCGGAGCAGCATCGCAAGCAAGAGCAAGAGCAATAGCAAGACAAGACCAGGCAGGGGACCGAGAGCAAGAGCAGAGCAGCAGCGCGAGCGAGAGCTAAAGCAGCAGCAGCTCCTACTGATGTGGACGTCGCCGCCGAGGGAGCGACGCCATGGAGGAAGTGGCCGGTGACGCCGCCGTGGATGGAGCCTCGCCGTGTTGGCTCGAGACCGAGCGCCGGCAGCACCGTGAGATCGAATCAAGAAGAAAATGCGGCGATTAGTGTACAACCTCTTTGGTGGCGCCGATTAGGCCGCAGCTACATCCAAGGAAACGGTGATGATGATGCTCTTCCGGTGGTGCAGGTGAAGACGGCGGTGTGGGAATGGAGGAGGCGCGAAAGACGAGGGGAACGTCGGGGCAGCTCCTTGGAGGTGGAGGACGGGGTGGCTGAACCGGCGGGACAATGAGATCGACGACGGATCCTCATCCGGTACGGTGGATGAGGGACGTCAAGGTGTTGCTGTGGACGACGTCGTCGGGGAAGATGCTCCGGCTGGGTGGCGGATGGAGCAGGGTGTGGGGTTTCATCGCGGGTTTTCGCGGCCTCGGTGTACGAATGGGTGGGCGGATGGGATGGCAGTGGGGAACCATGGCTTAGAGACGCGCTTGTCCGAAATGTGGGGTAAGTTACGAAAGTACCCCCACCGATTTGAGGCGGTTCTTTCGGTTCAGGGGTACCACGGGCATTTCGCGTGTCGGGATTTCACAGGAGGTGGGAGTTTTCGTGCGCGTTGTAATTTCGGAATACAAAGGCGCGGGTTGAGATGGAGGGAGTTGTCGGAGCACAACGAGACAAAGATATATCTTAAATATTTCGGGCTAACAAAGCGCGGATTGAAGAGGCGGGAGTTTCGCAGCACGATAGACAGAGACGCTAGCTTGAATTTTCGGCATAACAAGGCGCGGCTTGAAATTTCGGAAGAACAAGCTTAACGTGTACCAAAAAAAGACAATTTGCACCTCACCACGCACAACACACACACAAACACCATTTAGACTAGAGTAAGGTACACGTGCATTGCACGCATGAGATTTGGCAACCAAATTATGAATAAATACCACATTATAGCATGCAAGCTTTGAGTCATATATGGATGATGTAGATGTTCGTTTAATTCTTATAGTTCATTTCATTCAAAATCATCTAGTTTTTATAAGAAAGCTAATCTATTTTAAGATTCATGGAATTGTGCGTCGTAAGAAATAAAGTAAAAACAAATAATGGCAAATCATGTAGAAAAACATTTGGGCAATTCTGATACGGAAGATTCTAGAACAAATAAGAAGTGCTTGTGTTTTGATGTTTGTGCATTATGCTTAAGTTCAACCATGGAGTCTTCTAGATTATACATGTGGCAAAATCTGGTGGAATCTAGATGATATCCAATGGCCAGTAGTGCTCAAATTTGCCATCTTTGGACCATCGGATTCGCCCCATCCAACGACCATCTTTCAAAGTTAAAGTTACCCGCACACAATATAAAAAAATAAAAAATAATATATATATATATTTATATATATAGGGGTATAGATATAGATATGTGATGCGAAAGCCGCCCATCATCTCCAATTAGAATAGTGTGTCCATGCACGGATGCGACGTGGCCAAATGATGTCTGGCATCGGTATCTCAAATTCAAATCAGTGTGACCTTGTTCAATGTGTATACATTAGAACATGCTCGTTTCCAAACCACACCGCGCAGATCTCTGCTATATTCATGCATGCATGGGTTTCAAACATCAGGATCTCTTATTCAAATATTTGAATTCAAATTTACATTGATTATGACCTCACCTATTCTTTTACACCCACACAGTAGTCTTCTCTTTATAATTGTACCACTAACTTTCTCTCGTGCACGCACGCACACACACTACCAGTCGGCATTATCCATCGCACGCATACAATCTTTTTCTTCAGGTCGGTCTCCCATGAAGGCACACACCCACACAGATCCCCCTCTCCATCATATCGGGCATTCTTTATCTCTCACGCATGCATGCGCAACGATCGATGTTCCTCTATGTATGTGTGTATATAGCTAGGTCTTTCATAGTTTTCCACACAAACCGATCAATCGATATATCCAGTGAGGTCTCACCCTCTTTCCCACGTCCACATCGATCAATCTATACCTCTCTATATAGGATTAACATATATAGCTAATACACCCACATTAATTATATATCCAACGTCCCCCTCTCATCATCAATGCCTTCCGCTTCATCTCTCAGACGCGTGTACAATGGCGAAGACAGGGGGCAGTAAGGGCCCTGCCCCCCTCCCCCCTAACATCACTATATATTGAGGCTAATATGAATGTGATCATTAGACAATTGCTGCTAAAAATGGTTTAAGTTCATGAATTGACCCTCCTCGTAAAGGATTATCAATGCTTGGCCCCCTAGCTCATTTATTTTTCATGGCTCAGCCACAGTGCGCAACAGCGCACGTGTTCGCCCCCTCTCTCTAAATATCAATCTCGCACTTGTGCATTCCTTCATAGTCTCCCTCCACTCGGCCCCTCGCACCATCTTCTAGCCCCCACCGGATTTTGCCACATGTACAATCTAGCAGACTCCATGGTTGAACTTAAGCATAATGCACAAACCTCAAAACAACAGTGGTTCTCTTTTGTTCTAGAATCTTCCGTATTATAACTGCCCAAACTTTTTTTCTAGTTGAATTGCCATTATTTGTTTTTACTTTATGCTTTACAACGGAAAATTCCATGAATCATAAAATAGATTAAGGGCTTCTTTGATTCAAAGGATTCTCAAAGGAATTTTGGAGGATTCTAATCATTAGGAATTTTTCCTATCTTGGTTGTTTGATTCGTAGGATTGTAAACCATAGGAATTTTTCCATATGATTCATTTGCACTAGATTTCATAGGAAACATCCCATCCACTCAAACCTCTTTGAAAGAATACTGCGTTTTTTCTATGCACAATCAAACACTCGTACAATCCTGTAGGATTCAAGACGACATTCCACTATAATCCCATGTTTTTCCTATTCCCGCGTTCTTAGCTTTTTTATAAAAACTAATTGATTTTGAATGAGATGAACTATAAGAATTAAACGAAGGGCTACATCAGGCATATATGACTCAGAGCTTACATGCTATAGTGTGGTATTTATTCATAATTTGGTTGCAAAATCTGATGCGTGCAATGCATGTGTACCTTACTAGTACTTCGAGTATGTGCAAAACACGTAAATTAGAATACCAATGGCACGCTACACAGTGTCTCTCTTACAGTTCATGAAGCCACGTGGCACATGTGGAGCCGTTGTGGCGACCTCCTTGTGTGGATTGATCACAGTGACGTGCTGCTGGTTCCAGAAGAATGTACTCGCCCTCCCTGAGCCATACTGGCGGTACATGCACGAAGCGAAGATGTGCATGCACGCCACGCACGCACTCATTCCCTCGCACGCACATGCGGGTACACGGGCGGACGCAATTTTGTACCAAGATCCACCCCATGTGATAATTTGACGCGTGTAAAGTCGTTCACTTCATTGATGGTCAATTAATACAGCGCATGCAAATTGAGTGGACGTGAGGGCGGAAGAAAGACATTATTACTCCACTGCGCGCATGCGAGTAGTTAAATCGTGGGTTGCTAGTAGTACTTCCATTGGTCTCCTTCGTATTTTGTGCCAATTTTTGACAGTAACATAATATTTACGCATTTGAGCAGTGTAGTACTTGAAATTTATGTTCCGCTAAACTCATCGGGAGCCGTTTCGGGCCTCGAAACCAAAACCATCAATTAATCTTTACCTTGTTCCCATCACATTCGAAAGCCTGCTCACACCTACTAGTACGTACCAAACCTGAACGTGTTCCCACTATGCAGGTATTAGTACTAGTGCTAGTACTTAGGTTATAAAAAGGGGAACTACCTAACCGAAAATTACTCTACCTTTCCTCCTCATAAGTGCTTCTTCTTCGTCCGCTGTTGCCATGGCCGGTGAGCAGAGCTCTAGGTCGAGAACTACTCGTAACAAGGGAGCGGCAACCAAGGCTGCGGAAAAAAAGAGAGGGCTCGCCGCCACGCAGAGACCTCGAAAGATCTCTCACGGGCAGGCGATGGCTCCCAGTAGCGCCCTAGCCGTGGAGGCGAACATGCCGAGCCGGCGGAGCTGGAGTCGTTATCCCTCGATGGCATGCCCGATCAGCTCAATAAACAGAAGTAGTTCATCCAAGGCTTGATGGAGTTGCTGAAGGAGAGCCTCGACGACATGCCCGCTGAGCTCAATCAGCAGGGGGAGTTGACCGCCGGCTTGGTGATGCTGCTGAAGAAGAGCATTGCCTTGGAGAAGAAGGCGACCGGTGAAATCCTGCGACTTCAGGAGGACAAGGTGAAGCTCTGCCATGAGATCGACCTGTTGAAGGAATAGAACGCCGGTTGGAAGAAGCAGCATGAGAATAGTAGTTCCTCGATGAAGATGCTGCAGGCCCTCATCATGGAACAGAAGGAGGAGTTGGCGAAGCTCCGCATCGAGCACCCGACTGCTGTCAAGGTACGCAATGCAACCGTGGAACAGATGATGAAGGCTCGCGTCGAGAAATCCTGCGTCATGGACAGAATGAAGAAGATGGCGGAGGAGACGCGCAAGGAGATGGAGGTCGTGGAGGTGATGAAGAAGCAGTTACGACTCCCCAGCGAATTAGATCATTTGGGGTGATAATCTTCCTTCTTCTTTTGCTCCTGTGTTTCATCTTTTGCTTCGGGTGTTTCGCCGCACGTGTCACGTTCTCTGCGAGGCATGAATAGAACAATGTTTTTTTTGAGGGAATGAATAGAACAATGCTAACAATGAGATGACTAATAGATTAGATCATTTTTATCGCCATATGGCACTGGGCTGCCGTGTTTCGTGCTCCTCCGTCGCAGTACTACTCCAGTGGAAAACTTGAGTATACTGCACGGTTCTTTGCTCCTCCTCGATCAGGTCGTCGACGCATTTATACGAGCAGTCAAATCACATGGCCCCGCCTTCCAGCAGTAATGAGCCGTCAAATCACAAAGGCCCTCGCCTCTCATGAAACCGACCAAGCTAGACTGCCCCGCCCTCTAGCCTTTTAAACAATGTATACTTTTGTACAGCAGTAGTATCGATGGACTGTGTCATGGAGCAAAACTTGAAATTAAAAAAAGGTGGTACATATAGAGAGCGTTCGTCGCCAAATTATGCATATAGCA
This sequence comes from Aegilops tauschii subsp. strangulata, assembly GCF_002575655.3. Lineage (NCBI taxonomy): Eukaryota > Viridiplantae > Streptophyta > Magnoliopsida > Poales > Poaceae > Aegilops > Aegilops tauschii. The sequence goes on along the minus strand of NC_053041.3, from coordinate 645,174,714 downwards.
CTATTAAAAAGGCTAGTCACAATAATGGTGTCCGGCACAACCCACCCCTCAAATAAAACTAAGAGGGTGCTTGGATACGTTTTAGTCCCATGACTAAAAGTAGTGGGACTAAAACATGCTAGCATCACCCATGCTTGGATCCAAATACTAAAAAGGCTAAAATCAAGTTAATGAGCATTTATTATCCTCCAAACCATCCAATGCAGAACTCGCCTGTGTTAAAGGAGAGGAGTTAAATGAGTAGAGAGAGGACTAATCCACATTTTAGTAGGGGTACCCCTGACTAAAAATTTTTAGTCTCAAGACTAGTTTTAGCCCCTCTTTAGTCAGGGGTGCTTGGAACTTTAGCCTCTTAAAGAGACTATTTTTAGCCAAACTAAAATAAGTCCCTTGGATCCAAGCACCCTCTAAGCATCTTGGAATTCTTTGACAAAACTAAGCACCCTGAAATTCTTTGACAACTAAACTGCTGGCTATATGATGTTGGCCATATATATTGTATGTATATAATGTGAAGAAACGTGTGGTAGTACTATACCAACTAAAAGATGAAATGTAAGAAATACTAGTATGTACGTACTGAAGAGTTAAAGAAGAAACATAACATAGTTCTGCTGGGGGCTCAGCACAACACACCCCTCAAATTAAATTAAGCACACCTGAAATTAAACTTTGCAACTATTCCGGTAGACACTGCATTAGAACCACCATGAGCAACGACACTGCCACCTTACTCGGAGTCCTCGTCCACGTCCTCGACTTCATCCTTGTCCCTCTTCCTCTTGGCCGATACTTCTTTGCTTGAACCGCACACTTGGATGTTGCTCTTCATCCAACCCTTGTAGATATTGAAGCAAAGGTAGCCATCCATTGCAGCGTAGTGGATGTGGTGTATATCTAGTACATTCCGCTGCCATGCATGACGATGAAACGTGTATGGAGGTTTCTCCAGTTTACCGTACGAAGGATGAACCATGGTTCCTGCCAGGGGCAGCATTGAAGGCTGACGAGAGGACACCAGCCGATTCTTCTGGAGGTCGAAGGTGTTGCCTACAACGAGGCCTATCCGATGCAGGACTTCTTTGTCGTTACCAAAGTCTACAGTAACGAATTTGACTAGGTTGCTCTTGAGGAATTCCTTAAAATCCTGGCACTCAACGTCGGCATGGCATATGTGGTAGACCAAGCATAAGTCATGCACGCAAACCTGGATCACGGCGGGCTTCTTCCTCTCTTCGTCCTTTAGATCCTTCTCTCGTCCCAGGACTGTGGTTTACTCAACATCTAGCCCAGTGACCCACTCATCATCTGAGTCTTCGAACATGCGTCTGAAGCGAGAAAGGCATCCTTTCACCGTCGCGGAAGAACGGGTGTAGATGACGTCGAACTCATCGCCGGTGATGGTTCTAACCTTGTACTCACTGCCGATCGTGGAGATTTGGGACGCCATGGATTTGGGAGGAGGGTTAGGATTAGTGGAACTGCCGTAATGTGAATGGACGGGACAACTAGGAGCGAACCGCCGTAGTATTGAAGGACGTGCGGGGACGAGTAGGAGCGAACTGCCAGCGTGCGAACGGCAGGGTAGTGGCTTTCCATTCTCCCATGATACGGGCTTCCGAGAGCCCTTGGATCTGAGATCGAACGGTTGCATGGCGTGATTCTAGACCTATGGGTGAATATCCTATCTTGCAGGGTTATTCTGCAAATTTTCAGCAACTTAGCATGCGATCGTTTGATCTCAGATCCAAGGGCTGCCAGCAGCCCGTATCATGGTCACGCCTACCACGACCATCGCGTCGCTCGCGCGGTCGCGCCCTTGGAGATTTAACACGGTGTGTTAGGCTACCTGATGTTGGCATGTCATACATAGTCATCACTTAGTCACTCATACTACAACAAGGTTGGCTATAAGTGTAATTTTTTTACTCCTCTCTATCTCTTTCTTCGTACTCCCTCCGTCCCATAATATAAGAACGTTTATGACACTAGTGTAGTGCCAAAAACGTTCTTATATTATGGGACACAGGGAGTACTAGTATTTATTGCATTTTCCAAGGAGTGACCTCTTCCAATGAAATGGTGTTGCTAAGTTTGCTTCATTTAATTAGCTATAGACTCAAAATTGTCTTTTCACCTAGGTACACGCGCTTAGCACCGTTTCTTCCTTGGGTCACCAAACTAGTCTCTCTCTTCTTGATTAACTTGCCACATCAGACTTTATGCCTATGTGGCAAGCTTAAGCACCCGTAGGAGCAAGTAAAAGTAAGTACAATAGTGCGCTTTACATGGCATTTTGCATATGTGGAGGAAAGAGAGGCAAGGAAAAAGAGGAGAAGTGGGCTCTCATGCAAGAGCCAGCCTCTACTACATGGTGGAGCATTGGGAGAGGCACCTGTATGGAGGTGGTTAGGAATCGGGAGACTCACGCCGGTCGTAGCGCCGCAGTTAAAATGATAATGGCAAGTCAAATCACGGGGCCCCACCTGTCCAGTAGTAACTCGCTGTCAAATCACACAGCCCTACGTTTGCAGCAGCCTACTCCCTCGTCTTCTCGCGTCTCTGTCGAACCGACTAGGCGGAACTGCCCCGCCTACCGCGCAGGAAAAGCCCCGCCCTCGACTTTTAAATAGTATACAGTATACTAATTTTGTATCCATGGATTGCGCTCGTGCCATGGAGCAAAGCGTCTAGAAAACGGCGGTACACATGTACGGAGTATACAGCACGCCCGTCGCGTTCGCGTCGCACCCCAGACGGTCGGTCGGTCTGGCACGCTGCTCTCCGAATGGAACGCGCGTCATATTGCGTTTGCACACACATGTGGGACGACAATTTAGAACCGACCATAGGCACACTCCCCGGCCCCGCAAGTCGGGTGACTTAATAGAAGAGGGAGACGAGGGATAGTACTAGAGAAGTGTTGTACTACGTTGGTGCCTGGACGATCCCTGCAAGACACGGAAGATCAGTTCATCCATGCATGTGACTAGACTCCAGCAGACACGCCTGGATTGGCTATCATCTACATATCATGCAGGTTGTGTTGTACATGGCTGTAGTTGTGGTGAGAAATCTAAAAAAAGGTGTCTTGTCATCTTGCAAAATTAGGTGTCATGTGCTTCAGATCACTGCGAGGGTTAAACAGCGACAACTAAGTTGGGCTAGTCATTGGGGGCACATGCACGAACAGTGACTACTCGGCTGCCATCTAGGTCAAGCCGGCTATGTTAATTAGGACATCTATCGACGGACCCCTTTTCTACGAGTTTATCTTTGATTTGAGCTTTGTTCCTCGTCTAGTTTGTCCGTCAGGATTCATGTTGCCTCCTTTGGGCAGTGAGGTTATGATTTCTTGTCATGTGGCATTTTTTCGTGTTATATGTTATAATCCGGCGCTTCAGATCAAAATGATGACAACTGCGCCTCCGGGCCACGTGCATGAAGACTTCTCGACAGTCATTGACGAGGTCAAGCCGGCTCCGGTAGACAAAAGAAAACTAGTACTAATCCACTATATAGGCAGGAGCCTCCGCGCTTGCTTGCTAGTGTTGCTCTCTTCACACTGTCTCGGCCTCTCCAGATCTAAACACGACAGCGGTGGCCACACTCTCTCTCTCTCTGCTCACCACTGGTCACAGATAAAGCCGGATCCTCTCCGCCGGGGAAGGTGAGAATACAGTACGTGGTCAAACTTTGACCCATAATACGCAAAACAACAAAAAAATACTTCCAAGACCAGCGCCGCTCTTCCGCTCTTCTCCTCTTAAACCACCGCCGCTCCTCTCCTGTTCCAATCTAAATGCAGCGCCGCTCCTCTCCTCTTCCATTTCAAAACCACCGCCCCTCCTCCCCTGTTCCAGTCCAAAACCAGCGTCGCTCCTCTCCCATTCTAATCCAAAACCAGCGCTGCTCCTCTCCTCTTCCATTCAAAAACCACCGCCGGCGAGTGAAGGTGCTCTGGAGAAGTAGATCGATGGAGGAGTACAACCGATACGTGAGGATCGCAGACGGCGACCCTGTGAAGCTAGCTAGGATGTTGGAGATACAGTCTTGGTTTGACAACAAGGACCAACTAGCGGCGACAGCGACATCCATGGCCAAATATCTGCAACAGAGCGAAAAGGCGGCGATACTCCCGGAGGGAGTCGCACCGGAGTACATAGAGCTGCTCCTCTGGGCCATGGAGCAAACAGATTCACCGAATCCGATCGTGAGGGAGCGGTGGTGGGAGTATCGATCCCAGATGGAGCATCCACTAGAGATTGAAGGATCGGGCATCTACAGGGTGCCGTTTGTGAGGGTGTCCTGCCAGAGCGAGCCGGTGGAGTCTTCGTCGACCGAACCCAACTGCAAGAGGAGAAAATCAGTTGGCCCGATGATGCTTCCCCGCCATCGTCTCCCTCGCCGTTCACATCATTTCACGGGGCGGCTGTCTGCCGCCGAGGAATAGGAGGGGGCTGCCCCCCCCCCCCCCAAGCCCAATAGTCGGGCAGGTTGTGAATCGTCAGGAGGAGCTTAGGGTTGTCAGTATTTGCATGTTGTGAATTGTGTTTTGTGTTGTGTATTTTGAGAGTACTTCCAGATATGAATGTCTTTTGAATTTCAGATTTGCAGTATTGAGCATATGAAGTATATTTTATGAATTCTAGAGATCTATTTTTAGCACTTAAAAAAATGTAGTTTCATAGGAGTATAAAAGTGCAGACAATGTGATTCTCAGAGAAGAAACTGCAAGTTTCAGTTTCAGATAAGAAACTGCAAGTTCAGTTTCAGATAAGAAACTGCAACTTTCAGAGGTAGAGCATTTATATTAACACGGCCTTTTCAAACAGGGTTAACATCATGTTGGAAGTTTTATTCATGGTCGAAAATGGAACTACCAGCCAGTTAACATCATGCTGATCAACATTCATTCATAGCACATCTTCATATGACGCACAGTCAAAATGCCCACACAATGTCGAGTGTGCGAAACACAGCGAAAACGAGGGACGAAGTTTTGGCAAGTGTTGGACGTGGTTTTGGGCTGCCCCGTCTAGGCCTGCTCCCTCCTCCCCGCGGCCGGCTCTGCTGCCGCGCAGGCCTCACCGCCCCAGCGTACTCCCATCGCTGGCCTAGCCATCCCTCTACTCACCCACACCTGCTGTTATTCTTCGGCGACGGCAGACGAACCTTTAAACTCTCGTACAGTCGTACTACCCTCCGCGTGGGAAACAACTGCCGAGTCTTCCCTGCCTCCGTGTCGTTCCCTTCCTTGGCCTCGCCGTCGTCCACCGCCTTGGTGCTCTCGGCGCGGCCCGGTGAACGTGGTCAACGACCGACATGCATCTGAAGTGGACTGTATGTGGAGAGGCCGATAGCTGGGTCCATGGCCACACGCAAGGAAATGCCTCCTTATTACGTGCAAAATAATGATTCCTCCACCTGACATCAGGGACCCACCGAAAGGGCCTCTGTATTTTACGAAAAAACGTTACCGCCGGTGATAGCTCGGACCCACCAGCTATTTCTTCGCACGCAAGGAAGTGCCTCCTTATTACGCACAAAAAATGAATACTCCCCCTGCTAGCTGGGACCCACCATGGTGGGAGGCTGACTTGTGGGCCTACTAAGTTGACTGGGACGGGGGCTTTTGTCAACTTTAGTCAATATGAACGATTCTAGCTCCAGTGACCGTATGATGTCCATCCAACGGCTGTAGTGCTTCTTCAACCTCTGGTCTTCTTGCTCCAGCCGCCCAAAGCAGCGCCGGTCGTGCCGCATGCTCCTGCCTCCCGTGGCTGGTTGTGCTGCCGCGTAGGCCTCACCGCCCCTACTATTCCCACCGCTGGCCAGGCCCTGCGGTGACGGAAGCCTCACACCGCAGCCGAACCAGTGAACCCTCGTACTCCTCTCCGCGCGGGCTTCCACTGCCGCGTCTTCCCCGGCTCCGCGTCGTCCCCTTCCTAGGCCTCGCTGTCGTCCACCGCCGTGGTGCACTCCGTGCGGCGTGGTCAACGTGGTTAAGGAACGACTTCCGTCGGAAGAGTACTGTACGTGGAGAGGCTGACAGCTGGGTCCACGGCCACAGCCCAGTTTTTTTGTGATTTGCCAAGTAAGTCGCTTTGTCAGGCCTGTTGGGCTGCAAATCTTACAAGACGAGGAGAGCTTTCATTCGGCTGGCTGAGAAAATGGCCCATCAGTAATGAGAAATGGGCTGTACATTTTTAAAACACATCAAACCGGCAATTAGTTTCAAATATCTTATTTTTTCATTTCGAGATTTTAAATTACATTAATTTTTATGCGTGGAGAATTTGTTGGATTTTATATTGATAGACATTTATTTTTAAAATCAGTTTGAATGTGAGTCGAAATTTCAGGATTAAAAACAGTTCGGACCGCACCGAAATATGCAAAATTTCTTATAATTTTTTAACCGTGGCTACAATATGGGCTGTAATGCTAACAAAAAGAATATGGGCTCCAAAAAAATCATTAATAACTAGCAAATGGGCTGTAAATTATTAGAAATAATGGCAGATGGGCTGTATGCTGTTTTCCACAGATTTGAGGCTTTCCTGAAAAAAAGGTTGACGCACAAGCAGTGACTGTTGGATGGCCATCCAACGGCCGTCGTGCTTCTTCAATCTCTGCTCTTCCTGCTCCAGCCGTTCAAACAAGCGCCGGCCGCACTGCCTGCTCCCTCCTCCCCGCGACCGGCTCTGCTGCCGCGCAGGCCTCACCGCCCCACCATACTCCCATCGCTGGCCTAGCCATCCCTCTACTCACCCACACCTGCTGTTATTCTCCGGCGACGACAGACGAACCAGTAAACCCTCGTACAGTCGTACTCCCCTCCGCGTGGGAAACAACTGCCGAGTCTTCCCTGCCTCCGTGTCGTTCCCTTCGTAGGCCTCGCCGTCGTCCACCGCCCCGGTGCTCTCGGCGCGGCCTGGTCAACGTGGTCAACGACCGACATGCATCTGAAGTGGACTGTACGTGGAGAGGCCGACAGCTGGGTCCACGGCCGCATGCAAGGAAATGCCTCCTTATTACGCCCAAAATAATGATTCCTCCACCTGACATCAGGGACCCACCGAAAGGGCCTCTGTATTTCGCGAAAAAACGTTACCGCCGCTGACAGCTCGAACCCACCAGCTATATCTTCGCACGCAAGGAAGTGCCTCCTTATTACGCACAAAAAAAATTTAATACTCCCCCTGCTAGCTGGGACCCACCATGGTGGGAGGCTGACTTGTGGGCCTACTAAGTTGACTGGGACGGGGGCCTTTGTCAACTTTAGTCAATAAGAACGATTCTAGCTCCAGTGACCGTACGGTGTCCATCCAATGGCCGTAGTGCTTCTTCGACCTCTCGTCTTCTTGCTCCAGCCGCCCAAAGCAGCGCCGGTCGTGCCGCATGCTCCTGCCTCCCGTGGCCGGCTGTGCTGCCGCGGAGGCCTCACCGCCCCCTACTATTCCTACCGCTGGCCAGGCCCTGCGGGGACGGCGGCCTCACACCGCAGCCGAACCAGTGAACCCTCGTACTCCTCTCCGCGCGGGCTTCCACTGCCGCGTCTTCCCCGGCTCCCCGTCGTCCCCTTCCTAGGCCTCGCCGTCGTCCACCGCCCTAGTGCTCTCGGCGCGGCGTGGTCAACGCGGTCAAGGAACGACTTCCATCGGACGTGGACTGTACGTGGAGAGGCTGACAGCTGGGTCCATGGCCGCAGCAAGGAAGTGCCTCCTTATTACGCGGAAAATAATGATTCCTCCACCTGACAGCTGGGACCCACCGGACGGGCCACTGTATTTCGCGAAAAAACGTTGCCCCATGACTGCTGGGACCCAGCAGCTACATCTTCGCACGCAAGGAAGTGCGTCCGGGCAAAAAAAAATGATTCGCCCCCCTGACTGCTGGGACCCACCAGCTACATCTTCGCAGGCAAGGAAGTGCCTAACAGTCGGGACCCACCTGGTTGAAGCGTACATAGCGTTGTCATTCTGGTCGCGAACGTGTACGTACATATATACTGGTGGATGTAGAGGCGCGCACGTGTCATAGTAGAGGTGCGTACGTGTCGTAGTAGAGGCGCGCACATAGCATGTACACATACGTACAGCGGCCAGGGTGCAAGAAAGAAAATATGGCCACGTATGTGTACATACGGGCGGGGTCTCGAACGCCTACTCGCGCATACGTACGGCTAGGGCTCGTGTACATGGCTGGGCCGGAACGGAGAAACAACGTCGTCGCCGTGTTCATGGGGAGGCAACGGAATGCGTCGTGTTCATGGGGAGGCAACGGAATGCGTCATGTTCATGGGGAGGCAAACGAATGCGTCGTGTTCATCGGGAGGCAACGGAACGCGTGGGAGCCAACCGGCTGGGTCGGAACGGAATGCGTGGTGGTGTTCATCGGGAGGGCTTGGACGGAACAGGCGATGGAAACGAGGCATGGCGTACCGCACAACGGAGGAAACAGACCTCGGGGTCCTGTTGATCGGGAGGGGTGTGGCGTACCGCAAAATGGAGGAAACGGACCTCCTACGGTCGAAACGGGGGTCCTGTTGATCGGGAGGGGTGTGGCGTACCGCAAAACGGACGAAATGGACCTCCTACGGTCGAAACGGGGGTCCTGTTGATCGGGAGGGGTGTGGCGTACCGCAAAACGGACGAAACGGACTACCTATGGTCGAAACGGGGGTCCTGTTCATCGGGAGGGTTGTGGCGTACCGCAAAACGGGACTCCACGGGATACTGTTCATCTCCACCGTCGACCTCCTCCAGCCTCCACGGGCTACCGTCGACCTCCTCCAGCCTCCACGGGCTCCTGTTCATCCAGCCTCCACTGCGCGCTACTCTACCGGCAACTGTTCAACCACCCCTCCACGGGCACCCCTCCACCATGTACTGTTCATCCAGCCCTCCACACCACGGGGTCCTGTTCAACCACCCCTCCATGGGCACCCCTCCACCGTCTACTGTTCATCCAGCCCTCCACCACACCACGGGGTCCTGTTCATCCAGAGGCAACGCCACCGCTCACTGTTCATCCAAACCCCCCCGCAACACTCACTGTTCATCCTAGAGGCAGCATCGATCGGCTTCAGTTAGCAGCAGTAGCGAAGGAATCGCTCGATCGGGTTCAGTTAACAGCCATCGATCGATCGCTCGGATTCAGTAATGCGTAGCCTGCAGTGCAATCGCTCGGGTTCAGTTAGAGCCCAACGCCTCGCTCGGGTTCAGTTAGAGCCAACGCCTTGCACACACGCGCGTACGTGTACGAGAGAAACGCGCATCGCTCGGCCCCCGACCTCCCACCGTAACCGGGAACTCCCCGAAATTTTCCTCGCCCTCGCTTCTACCATGGTTTTTTCCATCATGGACGGCCCAAAGAATGTCATGCAGCTGCGTCTCCGGCCCGCCCAGGACGAAAAGCCCATTTTCTGTCATGATTTTTTGTCATAGAAGTAGGAGCCCACCACATCTATGATGATACCGGGTTTTGTCACAATTATCGTCATAGAAGTGTCATATGTATGACAGAAATTTTTTTGTTCGGCCCAAAATGACACGGATGTGTCTTTTTTTGTAGTGATACTTGTGGGTTATCAAGACTATTTTCTAGCGCCGTTGCCGGGGAGCATAGCTCTATTCTTTGAGTCACTTGGGATTTATATCTGCTGGTCACTATGAAGAACTTGAAAGACGATAAAACCAAAATTTATCCCTCAACTACGAGGGGAGGTAAGGAACTGCCATCTAGCTCTGCACTTGATTCTCCTTCTGTTTTGAGTAAGCTTGCGGCACGTAAACCTGCTTCTGCTATTAATTCTGATATGTCGCATGTTATTGATGATGCCACTTCTGCTATGCATGATACTTATGATGAAACTACTTCTATGCTTGATAATACTGTGCCACTAGGTGAATTTCTTGATGAACAACTTGCTAGGGCTAGGGAGAATGAAATTATTGAAACTGATAATATTGATGAAAGTGATGATGAAGATTCTCCCCCTAAGTATGAATTGCCTGTTGTGCCTGAGGGCTATGTTATGGATGAAGAAACTGCTAGAGATTTTCTTGCTTGCAATGATAGAAGTGATCTTAAGAAATTATTAGTTAAGCTGAAACAAAAATCTGTGAATGGTAGAATGAAATATGATCCTGCTTATGCTACTTCACCTATCTTTGTTACTGATAAGGACTATGAATTCTCTGTTGATCATGAGAGTTGAATCTGATCCTTATTATGGCTATGAATCTGAAACTGTTGTGGCACATCTTACTAAATTAAATGATATAGCCACCCTATTCACTAATGATGAGAAATCTCGCTAATATTATATCCTTAAAATATTTCCGTTCTCATTGAAGGGTGATGCTAAGATATGGTTTAATTCTCTTGATCCTGGTTGTGTGTGTAGTCCCCAGGATATGATTTATTACTTCTCTGCTAAATATTTCCCTGCTCATAAGAAACAAGCTGCCTTAAGGGAAATATATAATTTTGTGCAAATTGAAGAAGAGAGTCTCCCACAAGCTTGGGGGAGGCTTCTCCAATTACTTAATGCTTTGCCTGATCATCCTCTCAAGAAAAATGAAATACTTGATATCTTCTATAATGGACTAACCGATGCTTACAAGGACCACTTGGATAGTTCTGCTGGTTGTGTTTTCAGGGAAAGAACACCGGATGAAGCTGAAATTCTATTGAATAATATGTTGACTAATGAAAACAATTGGACACTTCCTAAGTCGACTCCTGAACCAACTCCTAAGCCAACTCCGAAGAAAAGGGGTGTTCTATTTCTCAGTCCCGAAGATATGCAAGAGGCAAAGAAATCTATGAAAGAAAAAGGTATAAAAGCTGAAGATGTTAAGAATTTATGTCCTGTTGAAGAAATACATGGTCTTAATTTACCGCCTGTTGAAGAAATACATGGTTTTAATTCATCACCTATTGAAGAAACACCCGGTCTTGATAACCCGACACAGGTAGTAAAGGTAAATTCTCTCTATATGTTTGATGATGGTGATATTCCTCGTTATAAGTCTGCTAGCCAAGGCTTGGATGAGTTTGATAATTTTGTTGTTAAACAAGAAAACTTTAATGCTTATGTTGGTAGACAATTGAAACACAATGCTTATATGGTTGAACACTTGAGTGATTATATGTCTAGAGTTAAAGGTGAACTTAAACTCATTAGTAAACATGCTTCTATGGTTACCACTCAAGTAGAACAAGTACTTAAAGCTCAGAAGGATTTGCTCAATGAATTAAATAGTAAAAAAATGATAATGCTGTTAGAGTTGTGACTAGAGGGGGTAGAATGACTCAGGAACCTTTGTATCCTGAAGGCCACCCTAAGAGAATTGAGCAAGATTCTCAGAGAAATAATGTAGATGCACCTAGTCCTTCTAAGAGGAAGAAAAAGAAAAATGGTAGGACTTTGCATGCTTCTAGTGAACCTATTATAGACACACCTGAGAATCCCAATGATATTTCTATCTCTGATGCTGAAACACAATCTGGTAATGAGCATGAACCTAGTGATAATGTTAATGATGATGTTCATGTTGATGCTCAACCTAGCAATGACAACGATGTAGAAATTGAACCTGCTGTTGATCTTGATAACCCACAATCAAAGCATCAATGTTATGATAAGAGAGACTTTGTTGCTAGGAAGCACGGTAAATAAAGAGAACCATGGGTTCAGAAACCCATGCCCTTTCCTCCTAAACCGTCCAAGAAAAAGGATGATGAGGATTTTGAGCGCTTTGCTAAAATGATTATACCTATCTTTTTGCGTATGCGTTTGACTGATATGCTCAAAATGAATCCTTATGCTAAGTATATGAAGGAAATTGTTACAAATAAAAGAAAATACCGGAAGCTGAAATTTCCACCATGCTTGCTAATTATACATTTAAAGGTGGAATACCAAAGAAACTAGGAGATCCAGGAGTACCAACTATACCATGCTCCATTAAAAGAAACTATGTGAAAACGGCTTTATGTGATCTTGGAGCCGGTGTTAGTATTATGCCTCTCTATTTATATCGTAGACTTGATTTGAATAAGTTGACACCTACTGAAATATCTTTGCAAATGGCTGATAAATCAACTGCTATACCTGTCGGTATTTGTGAGGATGTGCCTGTTGTGGTTGCAAATGTTACTATTTTAACGGACTTTGTTATTCTTGATATTCCCGAGGACGATAGTATGTCTATTATTCTTGGAAGACTCTTTTTGAATACTGCAGGTGCTGTTATTGATTGCAACAAAGGCAATGTCACTTTTCATGTTAATGGTAATGAACATATGGTACACTTTCCGAGGAAACAACCTCAAGTCCATTGTATCAATTCTATTGGAAAAATTCCAACTATTATTATTGGAGGTTTTGAATTTCCTCTTCCTACTGTCAAGAAGAAATATGATATTCTTATTGTTGGGGATGTGCATATCCCCGTTGAGGTAACCTAGTGCTGTTCGAGAATTCTCCGGTTTCATGCAAGTCGGAATGAGTTTGTTAACAAGACCTGATCAACCTTGTTAGTGGATTCCTTTTGATGAGCATGAGATGGATGGAGTTAGAAAGCACAACTCTCTGTACCCTCCTTTTACTTTCTGCTATTTAGAAGAAATAAAGCAAAAATAGTATTTTCTGTCTTTCTTCTGAATTATCCGTGCAATAAAAAAATACCCCAAAAATAAAAGTTCTCCAAATGCCCCGAAAATGAAATATGATTTTTTCTAGAATATTTGAGAATATCTGGCACTGAGAACACATCAGGGGGAGCTGGCACCTGGCCACGAGGGTCCAGGGCGCGCCCACCCCCTGGGGCGCGCCCCCCTGCCTCGTGGGCCCATGGTGGCTCCCCTCCACTTATTCCTGCACCCACACACTCCTTCTTCCTCCCAAAAAATCACTGTCCAGCTCAAGCACGAGTTCTAGCTCATTTTGCTGTGATTTTCGATCTCCTTGCTCAAAGCTCCATTCACAGAACTGCATTGCAGGATTGTTCTTCGGTATGTGACTCCTCCAATGGTCCAATTAGTTTTTTTCTAGTGCTTTATTCATTGCAAATTTTTGCTGCTTAGGTGACCCTGTTCTTGAGCTTGCATGTCAAATTTATATGGTCCCAAGTAAATTTAATGCATGATATAGTCTCTAGGCACTTGTGGGAGTAGTTGCTATCAATTTTGTTGAGTTTGGTTCACTTTTATTATGAGTTACTAAAAATTTCAGAAATCTTTCAGAGGAAGAAATATGTTTAGGAAAATGTATCAAGGTGGTTCTTCAAGGAAGCAAGGACCCAGGCTCGCAATGCGCGATGCGGACGAGGAACCACCGAGGGAAGCTGAAGTTCGGGCTTGTGAATGGCCTTCGGAGGACTTTATGGATCGAGCAGGAATTAAGGAAGAATTTTACACGTATGTGCATAATGCTGATCTTGAGAGCTTCGAGGCAGATAAGTTCCGTCAGTACCACTATCTCACTGATTCCTTTGTAAGGAGGTTTGAATTTTCATCTTCACGCAATTCTCAAACTGTCCTATTTGATCTTTATGAAAATTCTTATACCATGGACTTAGAGGATTTTAATACTGCATGCAAACTTCCACAATGGGGTAGCCCTAGTGAACCTCGCAAATATGAATGTAGAGATTTTTTTGCTAGTATAACTGTGGGGGAATCTAGAGACATAACACAAGCTACCATAGGGAGCATTCATTTTCCTGGTATACATTATTTTGCTCTCTTCATAGGTAGGTGCATAAATGGTAAGGATGAAGCATGTCACATGTGTGTCCCTGACCTCAGTGTTCTCAGGAGTGCTGTATTAGGAGATAAACATTATAATTTCGGAGCCATTGTTGCACGTAGGTTGCATAATAATAGAATTAATGGAGATTTCTTTGGTGGAATTTATGCAACCCGTCTAGCTAATTTTCTTGGTATATCCATACGTGAGAATGATATTGAGTTGCCTCCTGCTTATTTAGATAATGATGCTATGGTTCGTCATCAGTTTGTTGAGAGGGATGAACCGCCCTTCCAGTACCGACTAATCTTTGACAAACGCCGTGCTGTCCATATTACTCTCCCTGCCCCTACTTTCTTTGACTTTCAGGAAAAAGGGAGATATTTCATAACCAGGGAGGAGGCAAATGAGTACGAGAGGAGGACGAGGGCAGCTCGCCTCCAAGCTGCAGCCCACGATGCAATAGCCGCTGCATCTCAGTACGACTCCAGTTACAACTTTGGATATCCGCTAGGCCAGCCGTGGCAATAAACCAACTTAGGCCAAAAGCCTAAGCTTGGGGGAGTACGTATTTCTCACCGACATTACATTCATGTTCACACACTCATTTCTAGTTGTCGGTGCTCATACTTTTTCATTGTACTATCCATGCTAGTTTATTTTTTCCTTTTTCTAGCTTTCTTATTGTGTGTTTGAAAAACCTTAAGAAAAACAAAAAAAATAGTAGTAGCTTTTAGCTTGTTTACTTTTTATGCTTGTAGTAGTAGTAATTAAAAGAAAACCCAAAAAGATTTACCTTTCTTCTTTTGCTTATTGGGAGCTTTCCCGTGTAAATAGTTTCTTTTCTTTTCTTTCCTTTGGGGGTTGATAGGAGAAGACCATGATGAAATTGTTGAAGTGGCTCTTATATGCATTATTGTTGATTTAACCAAGAGCCCATATTGCCTTGTCTTCTCCTGTTTATTGAATGCTTGCAGATTCCAGCTTAGTCCAATGCACGTGCACTATTATTATTATACACACCATTCGGTCGTGCAAGTAAAAGGCAATAATGACGATATATGATGGACTGATTGAGATAAGAAAAGCTGGTATGAACTCGACCTCTCTTGTTTTTGTAAATATGGTTAGTTCATCGTTCCTGATTCAGCCTATTATGAATGAACATGTTTGCAATGACAATTAGAGATTATAGTTGCTTATGCCATGCTTAATTAGCTAGGAGTTTATAATGGTTTACCTTGCGTGCCAACATGCTATTAAAATAGTTGTGATGTGGTATAGTGGGGCGGTATCCTCCTTTGAATGATTCGAGCTTGACTTGGCACATGATCACGCATGTAGTTGAAACAAAATCAACATAGCCTCCACGATATTTATGTTCATGGTGGATTATACCCTCCTCATGCTTGCACTCAATGTTTATTAATTTTAATGCATGTTCATGACTGTTGTCGCTCTCTAGCTCGTCGCTTCCCAGTCTTTTGCTAGCCTTCACTTGTACTAAGCGGAAATACTGCTTGTGCATCCAATCCCTTAAACCCCGAAGTTATGCCATATGAGTCCACCATACCTTCCTATATGCGGTATTTACCTGCTGTTCCAAGTAAATTTGTATGTGCCAAACTCTAAACCTTCAAATGAAATTCTGTTTTGTATGCTCGAATAGCTCATGTATCAACTAGGGCTGTCTGTATCTTCCATGCTAGGAGGGTTATTCTCAAGATGAGTGGACTCCGCTCCTCATTCACGAGAACATGGCTGGTCACCGGGATGCCCAGTCCCATGCTTTATGCAAACTAAATCGAAATAATTGCAAACAAAACTCCCCCAGGGCTGTTGCTAGTTGGAGGCACTCATTGTTTCGAGCAAGCCATGGATGGATGCTTGTTGGTGGTGGGGGAGTATAAACTTTACCATTCTGTTTGGGAACCGCCTATAATGTGTGTAGCATGGAAGATATTGCCATCTCTCAGTTGTTATGTTCACAATGGAAGTATGCCGCTCAAAATATTATCTATCTCTATTTCAAAATCGAGCTCTGGCACCTCTACAAATCTCTGCTTCCCTCTGTGAAGGGCCTATCTATTTACTTTTATGTTGAGTCATCACCCTCTTATCAAAAAGCACCAGTTAGAGAGCACTGCTCTCATTTGCATCCATTACTATTAATTTATATTGGGTATGACTATGACTGGATCTCTTTTACCATGAATTACAAAGTCTAGTCAGTCCTTGATCTTTAAAGGTGCTCTGCATTTATGTTTTGCGGTCTCAGAAAGGGCTAGCGACATACCATCTTGTTATATCATATTATGATTGTTTTGAGAAAGTGTTGTCATCCGAGGTTTATTATTATTGCTCGCTAGTTGATTATGCCATTGATATGAGTAAACATGAGACCTAAATGTTATTGTGAATGTGGTTAGTTCATAATCTTCGCTGAAAACTTGAATGCTGGCTTTACATATTTACAACAACAAGAGCAAACAGAGTTTGTAAAAGTTTTTCTTTATCACTTTCAGTTTATCAACTGAATTGCTTGAGGACAAGCAAAGGTTTAACCTTGGGGGAGTTGATACGTCTCCGTCGTATCTACTTTTCCAAACACTTTTGCCCTTGTTTTGGACTCTAACTTGCATGATTTGAATGGAGCTAACCCGGACTGACGCTGTTTTCAGCAGAATTGCCATGGTGTTATCTTCGTGCAGAAACAAACGTTCTCGGAATGAACTGAAACTCCACGGAGATAATTTTTGGAAAATATAAAAATACTGACGAAAGAATCAAGGCCAGGGGGCCCACACCCTGCGCCCCTGAGCGCGCCTCCCTACCTCGTGGGCCCCCTGGAGCTCCACCGACCTCAACTCCAACTCCATATATTCACGTTCGGGGAGAAAAAAATCAAAGAGAAGGATTCATCGCGTTTTACGATACGGAGCCGCCGCCAAGCCCTAATCTCTCTCGGGAGGGCTGATCTGGAGTCCGTTCGGGGCTCCGGAGAGGGGAATCCGTTGCCGTCGTAATCATCAACCATCCTCCATCACCAATTTCATGATGCTCACCGCCGTGCGTGAGTAATTCCATCGTAGGCTTGCTGGATGGTGATGGGTTGGATGAGATTTATCATGTAATCGAGTTAGTTTTGTTCGGGTTTGATCCCTAGTATCCATTATGTTCTGAGATTGATGTTGCTATGACTTTGCTATGCTTAATGCTTGTCACCAGGGCCCGAGTGCCATGATTTCAGATCTGAACCTATTATGTTTTTATGAATATATGTGAGTTCTTGATCCTATCTTGCAAGTCAATAGTCACCTACTATGTGTCATGATCTGGCAACCCCGAAGTGACAATAATAGGGACCACTCCCGGTGATGACCGTAGTTTGAGGAGTTCATGTATTCACTATGTGTTAATGCTTTGTTCCGGTACTCTATTAAAAGGAGGCCTTAATATCCCTTAGTTTCCAATAGGACCCCGCTGCCACGGGAGGGTAGGACAAAAGATGACATGCAAGTTCTTTTCCATAAGCACGTATGACTATATTCGGAATACATGCCTACATTACATTGATGAATTGGAGCTAGTTCCGTGTCACCCTATGTTATAGCTGTTACATGATGAACCGCATCCGACATAATTATCCATCACCGATCCAATGCCTATGAGCTTTTCACATATTGTTCCTCGCTTATTTACTTTTCCGTTGCTATTGTTACAATCACTACAAAACCCAAAAATATTACTTTTGCTACCGTTACCACTACTATCATATTACTTTGCTACTAAACACTTTGCTGCAGATATTAAGTTTCCAGGTGTGGTTGAATTGACAACTCAGCTGCTAATACTTGAGAATATTCTTTGGCTCCCCTTGTGTCGAATCAATAAATTTGGGTTGAATACTCTACCCTCGAAAACTGTTGTGATCCCCTATACTTGTGGGTTATTAGGCCGGGACGTATTAAGCCTAGTGGGGGCACCACCAACAATCCGAAAACAAGATAAATCAATGCTCAGCCTATGAGCAATGTGGGTGATGACACCACTGCAATGAATACCACAAGAAGCTTGCTTCTTCTGCTTGCGAAAATGTGCTATCATATGTGCTTCAAAATTGTGTACATTTGTGAAGCAAGTGGTATCTATCCTTATCTATTTGGGTTGAAACTTGGCCAATTGACTCACCTTAGTGTTTTACCACACCCCTCACAATATCTTGTCATGCTACATATTATAACTCTCTATGAACAGTACAAACACCTGGTATAATTTATGGCATCTACCAAAAGTTAGATAGCCAGTTTCCTAGTTTTCCTTCAATTTGGTAGACCTATCATTGATGCATATCCACTTCCCATGGCCCAACTTACATAGCAAATAGAGTAGAAGAAGGGATCATATCGCTGTCGAACACCTTGTCTGCATCAGTTGCCAATGGGCAAATCTTTCATGTCATGGTTGCGTTGTGGTGCAGAACCTGGTGACGACCTGAAGGTGTCCCAAAGGTACACTGAGGCGAGAAGATAAGGTCAGGAGGAATAGAGCTCCAGGTACATGCGTAGCACACCAGAGCACTCGCAGAGCTCCCATGGTGGTGACCACCTTCCTGGGACACAAAGGGTCGGGGTCATTTGCCAGCTGTATGACCTCCAGTCCAGTCCTTCGAATCGAGTTCCAGTGCCCGCATTTCTCCTCTCCGTCAATGGCGCCCGCAAACCAACCCTATGTCCGAACCGAGCCCTTGTAGCCTCCCCGTTCTGTTTCATTGACAAGAGCCATCAATAAGAGGCTGAGACAACAGAGATCGATTGAGATCGGCGCCTTCAAGCTTCGTGTCCCACACAGGAGATCCCCGTGCTGCTGTCCATCATGGGACGCGATGTCTTCGTCAGGGTCGTCCATGATGTCCAGTTAGGACCGGAGGTCATCCCACCCTCGTCGACGAGCTTCCTGGCGCCACTATCCGTCGACGGCATCGGCGGTCGAGCTGTTCTCATGCGCTCGAGTAAATGACAGTGGTGGTTTGAGAACTTGCGCGGCGAGTGCAGATAAGTCACACAACTTGCAAACCAGAAAACCCGTCACAGAACTTGCATTGTGGGTGTAATTAGGTCACACACGCCAGCTGAAATGGTCTGACGCCCGGTTTTCTTTGTTTTGCTGTCACGCGCGGCGCACGTGACATTGCTGTGGGTTGGTACTTTTGCACAGAAGTCCATCGTGATATTGTTCGAGGGTTGTATTGCAAAATCGCTTGTTTTATAACCGGATCGAAACCCTACTTCCCAAATCGAAACCAAATCTCTAGCACTGCTCTCCTCCCACACCTTCCAGCATCATTGACGATGGCGGCAAATGGGCGGCAGCGGCAGTGAGACCTCGAGCGGCGGCGGCGGCAGTAAGACCTCGTGGCGGCGTTGCTTCTAGCTGGAGTCGTTCCTCCTCCCTTGTAGGAAGTAGTCGTGGCGCCGCCATCATCATGGCGAGTAGTATGGCAGGCGCGGGCGGCAGTGAGGACAGCGTGGCACTGGTTAGCCGAGCCGGCGTCGGTGAAGGGAGGTCTTTGGCGCCTGCCGTGGCATGGTCTCGCATCTTGGACTCGTGAATCTTTCCTTGAGAGGTCTGGCAGCGTGACGAGTCAGAAATGCGACCAGAGCACGGGCGGGTTGTCATTGCTCACACGGCTGGCATGGCGGTGCTCGAGCAGGATTTCAGGGGGCATGTCTTGTACGCCACAATCATTGGACAGCCGCACATCATGGTGACGCCGGAGGCACTAGGGGAGGCGATGGAGTCTCACTGTGCTGCCTGACGGATGGCAACCAAGGTGGAGGTCACTTGCCCACCATTCCATTTTTTCGTTCGTTTCGACTCTTTGGATGATTGCACTCATGTGGTGCACGCATCAGAGCAGCCTTGTTGTTGTGGCGGCATAATTTCTTTTTAGCGCTGGTCAAGCTTCTCGCATGGCACGACGGGGAAGCTCGAGTCCAAGTCAACGCTCATCCTGGAGGGGCTACTAGAGGAGGCTTTGGATTCGAACACCATCAACCTGGTGCTCGCCAGGGTCGACGGTGAGCTAATCGACATGCTTCCGGCTACCGACAAGTGAAGCTCATGAACTGTTGTGGACTTCCCAAGCCCCCGACGGTTCTAGCTTAAGCAACTCATTATTGATGGCAGGGCTGCCTTGCAGCTGCTCCCGAATTTTTTGATGTGGGTGGAGTTCGCTTCTTCTTCTTTGGATCCCTTTCAACTTCATTCCCATCGAGTTGAGACCCATTATTGTCTACTACAAAGGTGTCGGCGCCCTCTAAGTTAGCACCACTTCCTCCTCTTGATATGTATGAAGTGGCAATTCGACCCTTCTATACACTTTTAGCTGCCGAGGTCCTCCCTTGCACTTGTTCATTGATTCTTCTTCTAAGGGAACATCACCTCCAAATTGACACTATTTTAGGAGTCTGCTGACTTGGCCTCTCGCCTACTCTACTGTGAATTTTGCTGGTCACACAAAGATTTCAACCCAAAACTTGCTTTCCTCCATTATTCCGTGCACTTAAACCCGTTTTTGAACAGGAGATTTCCATCATCATCTCTAGCACCCGACGTTGGACATACTAAATCTGAATGTCCCAAACGGCAACATGGAAAACAGAAGTGGGAAACTTACCCATATTGTATATCATATCAATCCTTGTCATTTCTCAGTGTCAAATAAAAAATACATCTCCTCAAGGGTTTTTACACATCAATTGTGACTCTAACCACCCACTGTCGGTGTCAAAACCGGTAGACTCGGGTAGGGGTTCCCGAACTGTGCGTCTAAGGTTGATGGTAACAGGAGGCGGGGGACACGATGTTTACCCAGGTTCGGGCCCTCTCTATGGAGGTAATACCCTACTTCCTGCTTGATTGATCTTGATGGATATGAGTATTACAAGAGTAGATATACCACGAGATTGTAATGGCTAAAACCCTAGGAGTCTAGCCTATATGATTATGACTATCATGATCGGCCTCTAGGGCTCTAACCCTCCGGTTTATATAGACACCGGAGGGGACTAGGGTTACACAAAGTCGGTTACAGAGAAAGGAATCTTCATATTTGGACGCCAAGCTTGCCTTCCACGCCAAGGAGAGTCCCATCCGGACACGGGAGAGAGTCTCCGGTCTTGTTCCTTCACAGCCCATCAGTCCGGCCAATGTTACACAGTCCGGACCTCATTGGCACGTCTTGTCAAAGCAGAGATTGCGGGATTTCTCATCAATACGGGCGTGGGTAATCCAACCGCGCTGTCTGCACAACCCTTGGGAATAGGCGATTTTTAAGGCGAGTGGGGAGGCGCATGATATTCACTGCCTTTATAAGGAGATAAGGAATCCTTTCTCTCACCCACGCCTTCTCCTTTCTCTGCCTTTCCATTCTCGAGCTCCAGCACCCAAGTCCTCATCCTTTCCGCCTCAAGGAAGCACTCGACCATGTCTGGATCTGGAGCGCAAGGCAAGTGGATGGCCTCCTCCGTCAAGGAGAAGGACATCACTAAGCTTCGGGAGGCCGGGTATCTGGCCAAAGAAATCACCCACCGGCTCCGGGCCAAGGGGCAAATCATCCCCACCCCGGAGCCTGATGAGAGGGTAGTGTTCATCCCTCACTTTGTCCACGGGTTAGGGTTTCCTCTCCACCCTTTCGTCCGCGCACTCATGTTCTACTATGGGCTAGATTTCCATGATCTAGCCCCAAATTCCTTCCTCAACATCTCGGCATTCATTGTCATGTGCGAGGCTTTCCTCCGCATCCCACCTCACTTCAGACTATGGCTCAAAATCTTCAACGTGAAGCCGAAGGTGGTGTATGGCCAGCACGCAGAGTGCGGAGGCGCCATGGTGAGCAAGATGTCCAATGTCACATGGCCCAAAGGTACCTTGGTGGAGACCGTCAAAGGGTGGCAAAAACTGTGGTTCTATGTCACAGAGCCCCGCGACGCCACCTGGGCCGCGGCTCCCGAATTTCAGTCCAGAGCTCCAATGCGGCTCACCTC
This sequence comes from Aegilops tauschii subsp. strangulata, assembly GCF_002575655.3. Classification (NCBI taxonomy): domain Eukaryota; kingdom Viridiplantae; phylum Streptophyta; class Magnoliopsida; order Poales; family Poaceae; genus Aegilops; species Aegilops tauschii. The sequence goes on along the minus strand of NC_053041.3, from coordinate 645,152,901 downwards.
CTGGCTAGAGAAGGGCCTGGACTGGTCTTCGTCGGACGAGCTGAGAGCGCTTCAGACGCGCATTAAGATCATGGTCGATAAGAACATCAAACTTGTCGATGTGATTCAGGTGATGCTATTTCGCCGGATCTTTCCGTGCTAGAGCCGGACTTGCCATTTATGGGAGTTCAATCTGGCTGAGCACCAGACCTTACAACGATTCTTCGGAACTACGACCGCAGGCATGACCTGGCCCGTCCCGCCAATCCGGTAAGTCTTTCGCATTCCAAGGTGTATGCTTGACTTACTTGCTGAGGGAAGATGCCTAAGCCTTCCTATTTATTTATTTGTTCAGGCTTGGACAAAGAAGGCGGAGTGGATTCGGTGTCCGGCTCCGCTACCTGAGGAACCAACCATCCCGCTCTTGACGAAGATGCTGGTTCCGGCGCCCTACAAGGCGCCGGAGAAGAAGGCCAAGAAGAAGGCCAAGGGGGCCAAAGGTGGCCCTCGCCGCAGGGGCGCTTCGGACATGACGTCTGAAGACGACGAGACTCACTCCTCCGCCACCGAGGACGACGACGAAGAGGAGGAGGAAAGAAACTCCCCCACCGAGGGGGAAGGAAGAAGAGGGCGGCCTCCACAAATCTGGAGGCGGAGGCATCCAAGAGGGGGAAGAGCTCCCTCGCAGATAACTCTACGTGGGACGTCGAAAGCAGCCCCGAGCCGCGCCCCCGAAATAAGCCCCCGGCCAAATTGTGAGTACTCAAAAGACTCTGACATAATCGTGTATTCAGACTCTTCTTTTTATAATTTAATGCGCTGAATCATGCGCTTGCAGTCCGGCCCATGATAGTTCCCTGCGATCCTCATCAGGAGGTTCGCTGGATTCAAAGGCGATGGCCAGCGAGTCACCGCCGGCCGCTCACTCTCCCAAGGCCAAGGGCGATGACGAGGTGATGTCCCAAAGGACCTTCCCAGGCCAGGGAGAGGTTCGGGAGCCCATCGCGGTGGCGTCAGAGGATGACCCTTCGGCCGCCGGACACCTGGGAGAGAAGACCCCCAGGGAGACTGGCGATGGGGGCCATGTCCAATTCGGACCCCAGCCGAATACAGTTTCGGAGATCTATACGGCTCTGGAATCCAGCGAGCAGCCTCCTTCAAAAGAAGGAGGTGTGCCTATTCCGCCGGTGACCTCTGTCCAACCAGAGGCACCGGACGCTCTCTTGGAAGTGTTGCGAAGCGCTCCCATTGTGGAGGAGCACCGTACCCTCATGGGTACGGTCATTGAGAAGATTCAGTCCGCGAAAACTGGACTGACCGAAGCCTGCACAAGCCTCCTAACAGGCTTTGAGGTATGAAACAATCTTTTTAAAAAGGAATGTCACAGTATAGTAGTAGCCCCTGAGACACTGTCCGGTGTTCGGAAAGAAAAGCCGGACAGAGGATCAAACAAGTTTCGCATGAGATTAACCAAAGGTGTCTATGTGAATAATCAGGCACCGTTGCTAGCTGCGACCGCCCACGCTACCGAAGTCTCCGGACTGAAGCAGAGACTGGAGCGGGCCGAGGAGGAGCTCGGCCAAGCAAGGAAGCAGATAGAGGAGAAGAAGGTATGTAATGACCTGCTGTATATGTGGAAGAAATAATTTATGAGTTATTGACCGGAGTGCTGCAATATTTGTAGGAGTGGTGTCCGAGGTCGAGGCCCTAAAAAAGGCGCTAGACGAAGCCGAGAAAAGAGCGGCCAAAGAGCAAGCCGCCCGTGAAAAGCACGAGGCCAGGGTTGATGAGGTCCAGCAGGAGCTCCATGACACCGTCAACAAATGCGAGTCCTTGGAGCGCAAGAGTGCGGATCAAGAGACTAAACTCACCAAGGCTCGCCAGGGCGCACAAGATGCCCGGGTTGAAGCCCAGGACGCCCTCCAAGAAATCCAGGAGGCCAGGAAGATCGCAGCGGGTAAGGCTTTTATTATGCAAAGCAAGTATGTGAAGAAAAGGTACTTATTACTGACCCGGATTTGGAGTTCTCCAGGGCGTTTGCGGATCTGCCGCGCAGTATTTCTGATGCTGCGGAGTTCTTTTGAGCTGAAGAAGGGAGCTCAACGGAGAAGCTGTTCTGGTCGCAATACCTTGCGCCAGAACATCCGGTGCCCTTTAGCGATCAGTTAAAACAGCTGGTCGAGCTGCATAGGGTGGCCGAACTGGCCATGAAGGACTTGATAATCTGGCTGTGGCCTGCCGAAGCTATACCCAGCAGCTACTTCGGGCTCATGAAGCGACTGGTGAATGCCTGCCCTCGGCTGGACGTCATCAAGCGGTCGGTCTGCATCGAGGACGCGCGCATGGTCTTCGCCTGCGTGAAGGTGCATTGGGCGAAGATGAACGCCGTTAAGCTTGCAATCGAGGGACCGCCTGAGGGAAAGGAACACCACATGCCAGAGCGGTATTTTGGAGATGTCCTGGGGGGGTCTCACATTGTAGCAGAGCAGTGTGCGAAAGACATTATCTTTGAATGAATACATTCGGGTTATCCTGTCTTTGTATGATGAAACAAAGCCGTCATGTAATATAATGCTTGTTTATTATTTTTAATTTTTTCCTCCTGTGCGGCCATTTTATTAAATCTGAGAGTTGGCCAGTCGTCGGCTTCAGCCCCCACATAGGTAGTACGGGGGTGTTTGGGATGAAATCTAAATACTCTTGATCCAAAGGTTTGGTCCTTGAAGGAGGTCTTTAGCGCACGAACCAGGCAATCGGACTATGTGGCTTTACCACCCTCACTTAGCCATAGTAGTTTTATAAAAAAATTAGGCGGAGCCCCTAGTATACGTGAGTCCGAACTAGGGTGCTGTAGACACCATATCAGGTAAAGACCGATTCGTCGCATAATGCGAAAAAAATCGCAAAAGATTTGTAACCTCCGAACAGCTGACTGGCTCGCGCCGCATCATGACAGTCAGTTTTCGGCATTCTCTACTAAGGTGCTCATCCGGATAAACCAGGACACAATCGCAGTAGTTCTCCCTTTACTACCTTAGCTGATATAGAGGAACGTAAGGTAGTAAGCACAGGAGCCGGGCAACCCAACTATTGACCAAAGACATGATTCGGAGCCGATGCATATAATGCTACAATTCGAGGTGCCGAACTATAAAAAGTCAGACTTTGTTGCCGTATTGTGGGGCGTAATGGAGCCCGTGGCGAATTAAGGCGTACCAAAGTGTACGGGTGCAAGTGATAAGATTATCAAGGAAAGGAAAAAATGAAGTAGTAAGCTAGTGCCGCAAAAATTGGACCGCAAACTATTTTCCATTATAGTTTGATTAATACGTCAAAGCGTATTTGTACAAGTTGTGCGATAAGCAACGAGGCTATTTAACATGCCACGACCAAGGGAGAGCTGCGTGCGGGTCCTGAAAACAGGTAGAGTGACCGTTAAAAAGACCACCTGGAGATTCCCTTGTACGCCAATGCTTCTTGCCCTCTTGGTGTATCTATCCTTTGAAAGGACCGATAAGCAGGCCGTCAGGAAGGGCCTGTGGAAAGAAACCTGAAAAGGATGGAAAAGGAAGAGTGAAAGTATGTGGATCCAGGGGAGGTTGAGCCGCATCATGGACCACGATCTAGCCGTGCCTCCGTCTATGCCCATGGTATTTTGAGTGCGTAGTTATGTACGCGCGGTACGAATGCCGCCGTTTGGTCGGGACTGGGACGGAGGCCAAATTGCTAGTCGAGATCTTGACGAGCTGGACTGTCTTGCTGCAGAGTAGTCCGGACTCGTTTGACAGTGTCCGGGAGCTTGTCCACCGAATTAAGGTTCTGCTTGAGAAGGCCGCTCTGTACTTCTGCTGCTAGAGCAGCGGTGTGCTCCTCGGTACGGAGGGAGCATTCCGTGTTTCCATTGACTGTTATGACGCCGCGTAGTCCGGGCATCTTGAGCTTGAGATAAGCATAGTGTGGCACCGCATTGAATAGAGCAAATGTGGTTTGTCCGAGCAGTGCGTGATAGCCACTGCGGAAGGGGACGATATCGAAGATCAACTCTTCGCTTCGGAAGTTGTCCGGGGATCCGAAGACCACCTCCAGTGTGATCGATCCTGTATAGCAGGCCTCTACACCTGGTATGACTCCTTTAAAGGTAGTTTCTGTGGGCTTGATCCTTGAGGGATCGATGCCCATTTTGCGCACTGTATCCTGATAGAGCAGGTTCGGGCTGCTGCCACCGTCCATGAGGACTCGTGTTAGGTGGAACCCATCAATGATTGGGTCGAGGACCAGTGCGGCCGAACCACCATGACGGATACTGGTCGGATGGTCCCTGCGATCGAAGGTGATCGGGCAGGATGACCATGGATTGAACTTTGGGGCGACTAGCTCCATCGCATAGACGTCCCTGAGCACTTGTGCTCCTTCTTGGGGATGTGTGTGGCATATATCATATGCACCGTTTTAACTTGGGGAGGAAACTTCTTTTGCCCCCCTGTGTTCGGTGGCTGGGGCTCCTCATCATCGTCCTTGCTTTGTGACCCCTTCTCCTTGTTGTCGGCATTTAGCTTGCCGGCCTGTTTAAAAACCAAACAGTCTCTGTTGGTATGATTGGCTGGTTTATCTGGGGTGCCATGGATCTGACATGGACGGTCTAGTATGCGGTCCAAGCTGGATGAGCCTGGATTGTTTGTTTTGTATGGCTTCTTCCGCTGGCCAGACTTGGAGCCACTGAATCCGGTGTTGACTGTCGTGTCATCGGCATTGTCACCATTGTTTCGACGCTTGTGCCTGTTGCGTCGGGGCTTGCTATTACCATTTTTGGCTTCAGAGGTGCCAGCCTCGCTTGGATTGTTATTGCTACGGGCTAGCCAACTATCCTCACCCGTGCAAAAGCGGGTCATAAGTGCCGTGAGGGCTTCCATGGACTTTGGCTTTTCTTGGCCGAGGTGGCGGGCGAGCCATTCATCGCGGATGCTATGTTTAAAGGCCGCCAGGGCTTCGGCATCCGGACAGTCGACGATCTGGTTCTTTTTAGTTAGGAATCTAGTCCAGAATTTCCTGGCTGACTCTCCGGGCTGTTGAACTATGTGACTTAAGTCATCAGCATCCGGAGGTCGTACGTACGTGCCTTGGAAGTTGTCGCGGAAGGCATCTTCCAAGTCCTCCCAGCTGCCAATAGAGTTTTCAGGCAGACTGTTTAACCAGTGCCGAGCTGGCCCTTTGAGTTTTAGCGGGAGGTATTTGATGGCATGAAGATCGTCACCGTGGGCCATGTGAATATGGAGAAGGAAATCCTCAATCCATACCGCGGGGTCTGTTGTTCCATCATATGATTCGATATTTACGGGTTTAAACCCTTCTGGGAATTCATGTTCCATTACCTCATCAGTGAAGCAAAGGGGGTGTGCGGCACCTCTATATCGGGCCAAGTCATGACGTAGCTCAGATGGAGTTCGTCAGCGGTTTACGGCCCCAGCGTGTTTATGTTTGTCATGTCCGGCCAGACGGCCATCGTCGCGCGTCGATGCACGTCCCCGCGATCCATAGATTGATCTGGTCTAACCTGCTCTGTTCTATAGGTCATGCCGCAAGTCATATGTGTATCCCCGAGCTGTTGTGTCTCTTTTTTTGCGGCGAGGTAGTGCGGGCTGGTGTTCGGCATAAGTTGCCGCTCTGTCCCGGCCACGGGGTGGTCGGTCAGCCGCATTGTCCCGACCGAGTGGTACGGGCTCGGGCGCCTCATCATCGAACTGAGGTAGCAATTTGCGTTTCAGGTAACTTTTGGCTGGGCGTTTAAGGCCGTATTCTTCGGCTGCTAGAACATCGGTCCATCTATCGTTGAGCAGATCTTGGTCAGCTAAGCTGCTGCTGCTTCTTTTTCAGGCTCCTTGCAGTGGCTATTAGCTGGCGCTTGAAGCGCTCCTGCTCGAGAGGTTCCTCAGGCACGATAAATTCTTCGTTGCCATGGCGCACCTCGTCCTCGGAGAGCGGAAGATAATTATTGTCCTCTGAGTCTTCGTTCATGGCCTGCTCATCAGGGCTAACTTGCCCCTCATCCTGTTCGTCCTGTTTGGAGGTTGGCTTAACGGGGTCTTCATTGTCTTCGGCGTCGTCCGGAGTATTATTTTCTCCTGTGCCAGTATTGCTATCTTTTCTACGGTGAGATTTAGAGCGGCGCCGCTGACGTCGGTGCTTTGGCTGTATCACAGGAGGTTCATCCTCGACTGGGCTCTTCTCATTGTCGCCGTTGTTCTCTTTGGTTGTGTCCACCATGTACACGTCATACGAGGAGGTGGCTGTCCAGCGCCCGGTAAGCGGCGGTTTCTGGGCCTGCTCCTCTTCGGCATCGTCGACCATACCGTCGATGTCTTCGGAGCCGTAATCAAGTTCGTCGGTTAAATCTTCGACAGTGGCTGTGAAGTGGGCAGTGGGTGGGGAGCAAAATTCTCCATGGTCAGCCTCCAGTTCAAACCGGATATAGTTCGGCTGAGAGTCCTCTGATAGGGAGAGGGCTTTTAATGAGTTTAGCACATCGCCTAAAGGTGAGTGCAGGAAGATGTCCGCGGAGCTGAACTCAAAGATCGGCGCCTGGTCATATTCGATGGGCGCGGATGCACGCGGTTTGGAACCTATGGCCGAAGACGAATCCGAGGTTCCGATGACACGGGCCCCGCTTGAGGGTGGTGATACGTCTCCAACGTATCTATAATTTTTGATTGTTCCATGCTATATTATATTCTGTTTTGGATGTTTAGTGGGCTTTATTATACACTTTTATATTATTTTTGGGACTAACCTATTAACCGGAGGCCCAGCCCAAATTGCTGTTTTTTTGCCCGTTTCAGTGTTTCGCAGAAAAAGAATATCAAACGGAGTCCAAACGGAATGAAACCTTCGGGAACGTGATTTTCGGAACAAACGTGATCCAGAGGACTTGGAGTCTACGTAAAGCAATCAACAAGGAAGGCACGAGGCAGGGGGGCGCGCCTACCCCCTGGGCGCGCCCTCCACCCTCGTGGGGCCCACGTTGCTCCACTGACGTACTTCTTCCTCCTATATATACCCATATACCCTGAAAACATCATAGACGGAGCCGAAACCCTATTTCCACCACCGCAACCTTCTGTACCCGTGAGATCCTATCTTGGGGCCTTTTCCGGCACTCCGCCGAAGGGGGCATTGATCACGGAGGGCTTCTACATCAACGCCATAGCCTCTCCGATGATGTGTGAATAGTTTACCTCAGACCTTCGGGTCCATAGTTATTAGCTAGATGGCTTCTTCTCTCTCTCTTTGGATCTCAATACAAAGTTCTCCTTGTTTCTTTTGGAGATCTATTCGATGTAATCTTCTTTTGCGGTGTGTTTGTCAAGATCCGATGAATTGTGGGTTTATGATCAAGTTTATCTATGAACAATATTTGAATCTCCTTTGAATTCTTTTATGTATGATTGGTTATCTTTGCAAGTCTCTTCGAATTATCAGTTTGGTTTGGCCTACTAGATTGATCTTTCTTTCAATGGGAGAAGTGCTTAGCTTTGGGTTCAATCTTGCGGTGTCCTTTCCCAGTGACAGCAAGGGCAGCAAGGCACGTATTGTATTGTTGCCATCGAGGATAAAAAGATGGGGTTTATATCATATTGCTTGAGTTTATCCCTCTACATCATGTCATCTTGGCTAATGTGTTACTCCGTTCTTATGAACTTAATACTCTAGATGCATGCTGGATAGCGGTCGATGTGTGGAGTAATAGTAGTAGATGCAGAATCGTTTCGGTCTACTTGTCGCGGACGTGATGCCTATATACATGATCATACCTAGATATTCTCATAACTATGCTCAATTCTATCAATTGCTCGACATTTGTTTACCCATCGCAATACTTATGCTATTTTGAGAGAAGCCACTAGTGAAACCTATGGCCCCCGGGTCTATTTTCCATCATATCAATCTTCCAACACTTTGCTATTTCTATTTCCGTTTATTTTACTTTGCATCTTTATCATAAAAATACCAAAAATATTATCGTATCATCTCTATCAGATCTCACTCTCGTAAGTGACCGTGAAGGGATTGACAACCCCTTTATCGCGTTGGTTGCGAGGTTCTTGTTTGTTTGTGTAGGTGCGTGGGACTCGCGCGTGGACTCCTACTGGATTGATACCTTGGTTCTCAAAACTGAGGGAAATACTTACGCTACTTTGCTGCATCACCCTTTCCTCTTCAAGGGAAAACCAACGCAGTGCTCAAGAGGTAGCAGGTGCATCTGTGTGCGGCTCCAACGCCGATGAGTCTGCGGCTTCCATGGCGGGGTTGAGCTTCCCATCCTCGGACGACGCAATCTGCTCCGGATCCAGGGCCGGAGCAGTTGCAGGTGCTATCTCCTGGGCACGGTCCGATGAACGATCTAGGTCATGTTCATAGTGGTGACAGGGAGCAGCCGCCATGGGATCGAATCAGTCGAAGATCAAGTCTCCACGGATATCAGCAACGTAATTCAGGCTTCCAAACCTGACTTGATGGCCAGGGGCGTAGCTGCCGATCTGCTCTAGATGGCCAAGAGAGTTGGCCCGCAGTGCGAAGCCGCCGAATACGAAGATCTGTCCGGGGAGGAAAGCTTCCCCCTGGACTGCATTGTTGTAGATGATTGACGGAGCCATCGAACCTTTTGAGGACGGCACAGTGGAACTCTCAATGAAAGCACCAATGTCGGTGTCAAAACCGGCGGATCTCGGGTAGGGGGTCCCGAACTGTGCGTCTAAGGTTGATGGTAATAGGATGCAGGGGACACGATGTTTACCCAGGTTCAGGCCCTCTCTATGGAGGTAATACCCTACTCTTTGCTTGATTGATCTTGATGGATATGAGTATTACAAGAGTAGATCTACCACAAGATCGTAATGGCTAAAACCCTAGAAGTCTAGCCTATATGATTATGACTATCATGATCGACCTCTACGGCTCCAACCCTCCGGTTTATATAGACACCGGAGGGGACTAGGGTTACACAAAGTCGGTTACAGAGAAAGGAATCTTCATATTTGGACGCCAAGCTTGCCTTCCACGCCAAGGAGAGTCCCATCCGGACACGGGAGATAGTTTTTGGTCTTGTTCCTTCACAGCCCATCAGTCCGGCCCATGTTACATAGTCCGGACGCCCGAGGACCCCTTAGTCCAGGACTCCCTCACCCACCAGATCAATCGTCACAATATTGGTGTAAAACGCATGAAGAAACTCCATGCTGATGGGATTTTTGAATCACTTGATTATGAATCACTTGCTACTTGCGAACCATGCCTTATGGGCAAGATGACTAAGACTCCGTTCTCCAGAACAATGGAGCGAGCAACTGACTTATTGGAAATAATACATACTGATGTATGCGATCCGATGAGTGTTAAGGCTCGCGGCAAGTATCGTTATTTTCTGATCTTCACAGATGATTTGAGCAGATATGGGTATATCTACTTGATGAAACACAAGTCTGAAACATTTGAAAAGTTCAAAGAATTTCAGAGTGAAGTGGAAAATCATCGTAACAAGAAAATAAAAGTTTCTACGATATGATCGTAGAGGTAAAATATTTGAGTTAACGAGTTTGGCCTTCAGTTAAAACAATGTGAAATAGTTTCACTAATCACACCACCTGGAACACCACAGTGTAATGGTGTGTCCGAACGTTGTAACCGTACTTTATTAGATATGGTACGATCTATGATGTCTCTTACCGATCTACCACTATAGTTTTTGGGGTTATGCATTAGAGACAACTACATTCACGTTAAATAGGGCACCATCTAAAACCGTGGAGATGACATTGTATGAACTGTGGTTTGGCGAGAAACCTAAGCTGTCGTTTCTTAAAGTTTGGGACTACGATGCTTATGTGAAAATGTTTCAACATGATAAGCTCGAACCCAAATCAAAGAAGTAAATCTTCATAGGATACCCAAAAGGAGACTGTCGGGTACACCTTCCAATCACAGATCCGAAGGCAAAATATTCGTTGCTAAGAATGGATCCTTTCTAGAGAAGGAGTTTCTCTCGAAAGAAGTGAGTGGGAGGAAAGTAGAACTTGATGAGGTAGTTGTACCTTCTCCCTTATTGGAAAGTAGTTCATCACAGAAATCAGCTCCAGTGATTCCTACACCAGTTAGTGAGGAAGCTAATGATGATAATCATGAAACTTCTGATCAAGTTACTACCAAACCTCGTATGTCAACCAGAGTGAGATCCGCACCAGAATGGTACGGTAATCCTGTTCTGGAGGTCATGTTACTTGACCATGACGAACCTACAAACTATCAGGAAGCGGTGATGAGCTCAGATTCCGCAAAATGGTTTAAGGCCATGAAATCTGAGATGAGATCCATGTATGAGAACAAAGTGTGGACTTTGGTTGACTTGCCCGATGATCAGCAAGCCATTGAGAATATATGGATCTTCAAGAGGAAGACGGATGCTGATAGTAGTGTTACTATCTACAAAGCTTGAATTATCGCAAAAAGGTTTTCGACAAGTTCAAGGTGTTGACTACGATGAGATTTTTCACTCGTAGCGATTCTTAAGACTATCCGAATTATGTTAGCAATTGCCACATTTGATGAAATCTGGCAAATGGATGTCAAAACTGCATTCCTTAATGAATTTCTTAAAGAAGAGTTGTATATGATACAACCAGAAGGTTTTGTCGATCCTAAAGGTGCTAACAAAATGTGCAAGCTCCAGCGATCCATCTATGGACTGGTGCAAGCATCTCAGAGTTGGAATATACGCTTTGATGAGTTGATCAAAGCATATAGTTTTATACAGACTTGCGGTGAAGGCTGTATTTACAAAAAGGTGAGTGGGAGCACTATAACCTTTCTAATAAGTATATGTGAATGACATATTGTCGATCAGAAATGATGTAGAATTTTCTCTAAAGCATAAAGGAGTGTTTGAAAGGAGTTTTTCAAAGAAAGACCTCGGTGAAGCTGCTTACATATTGAGCATCAAGTTCTATAGAGACAGATCAAGACGCTTGACAAAATTTTTCAATGAGTATATACCTTGACAAGTTTTTGAAGTAGTTCAAAATGGAACAGTCAAAGAAAGAGTTCTTGCCTGTGTTGCAAGGTGTGAAGTTGAGTAAAGACTCAAAACCCGGCCACGACAGAAAATAGAGAGAGAATGAAAGTCATTCCCTATGCCTCCACCATAGGTTCTATAAAGTATGCCATGCTATGTACCAGACCTATTGTATACCCTGCCCTGAGTTTGGCAAGGGAGTACAATAGTGATCTAAGAGTAGATCACTGGACATTGGTCAAAATTATCCTTAGAGGACTAAGGAAATATTTCTCGATTATGGAGGTGATAAAGAGTTCGTCGTAAAGAGTTACGTCGATGCAAGCTTTGACACTGATCCGGATGACTCTAAGTCTCAATCTGGATACATATTGAAAGTGGGAGCAATTAGCTAGAGTAGCTCCGTGCAGAGCATTTGAAAGGGCATGTAGCCCCTAAGTGTGGTTTTGGTAATTGAATGAGAATCTCTATGGACTAATGTTTTCAGTGAGATATATTTGAAGGTTTTGTCCATAGATGGTGCCTCAAGGATATTGGATGGAATCAAGGATGAAGTCCATATATATGAAGATAATGCCTCAAGGATATTGGATGGAATCAAGGATGAAGTCCATATAGATGAAGTTATATTTGCTCTAAGCTTTGGTATTAAATGACAATTCCTATGGAGCATGAAGTGCATTGGATCTTATATGAAGATATGTTCCATAGTGATGCTTGAAGTTCTTTGGGTTGTTATGTGAAGATTGCCACCAAAGCATCCGAAGAAGTCCTCATGGTATCCCTCTCTGGATACCCCATGCACACGGGCTTATACCGTGCGCACGGGGTCGAGTGTCAACTCTCTGGATACCCCGTGCTCACGGGGCCTAGGTGTTGGCTCTCGAGATTCCATATCCAGCGAGGTTTCAAGTTGGTCTTCTGAGGATCAAGGCTTGAGAGAATAATCAAAGAGAAGAATTCGAGTTATGGTTTCAAGACAAGATCATGGTGAGCTCATGTGTTGGGTTTCGGTTGATCAAGCCTTGAAGCAAGCAACTAGAGTGGAGAATTCATTATGCCTCTCAAGACAAGATCATGTTGATCAAGTATTGAAGCAAGCAATTAGAGTGACGAATTCATTATGCCTCTCAAGAGTTTGGGATGGAGTTTTTAGAAGGGCAAGTGGTGACCAAGATGATATTCATAATGGAACTTGATATGGTCATGAAAGAGTCTTTGGTGATATTGTCTTGAAGCAATGAAGTGAAATGAAGAGTTCATTGTGGCTTTCAAGAAACAAAGATGGAGCTTGAAGTAAAGATGTTGGTTGACCAAGATGAAGCTCGAAGAGTATATCTAAGTTGTCAACTCACAAAGCACAAACAATGTACCACCTGAGATCAAGTGATCTAGTGGTATGGTAAGTAATTGTGAATTGTGCTTTGTTACCTAACCCATGCTATATGTTTGTTATGTCTATGTGGGTTAGGTGTTTCTCATAGGCTTGCATCAAAAGGAAAGATCTCGTGTAGCCTATGTGTGGATGGCATCAAGTGGTGATGGTCATCGGATTCGAGGAGTCCAAGTGCAAGATGAGATGACATCAAGTGGTGATGGTCATCGAGTTCGGGGAGTCCAGGTGCAAGATGAGAAGCCGGAGGTTATATGCTTTGAATCTTGCGGTCCACATCATGATAATGTGCATGTGAAGATGGGCTTGAGATAAGGCTTCCCTCATTGCATCATAAGGAAGCAATTCGAGTATCTTCACCAAGTGGTCGTGGACAAGAAAGGGATTCCAACTTGAGGCAAGCATTAAAGTCATCATCAAGCTCAGGTTGAATGTGCAAGGCAAAGGTATACCTTAGCTAGGTTTTCCTAGTTCTTCCGGTCTCATAGTGCTTGGTGGGAGACCGGATTATAGGTTTGATAGCCGTACTATCAAGAGGGACTCTCGGGCAAGTAGCTTGATCACGTCGCATGTAGAGAGCTCAAACCTTTGCATTTCTTGCATCATTCTTTCTTGTTGATCTTGGGTGGTTCTCTATCTGAGGACCTTGGGCTTTTCCATAGCTTCAAAACGAGCCCAAGATCATCGAATTCGGAGTCCGTATGCCAAAGTTATCAACGTTTTAGTGGGCTGCTGCTGGCTGTCCTAGGGACTCCGTGTGCACGGGGTATTTGACCCCCGTGGGCACGGGGGCCCATGTGCACGGGGCTTGTACCGTGCGCACGGGACCCCGTGGGCACGGGGTCTAAACCCCCGTGCACACGGGGTTCCCAGGAAATGCCCGTTGGAGCCCCAACGGCTACTTTCTGAGTTTGGCTATGTAAGGGCCCTTTCCTCCCACCGGTTGGGGGTTGGTTCTAACAATTTCAAAACACCATTTTGAGCCTCTCTACACCTCTCCCAAAGCCCTTTCTCCCCTCTATGTGAAGGGGGATATTTGGATGGATTTGTGAGCCATTTGTTGATCATATCCATTGCATCCCCTCTCCTCAATCTCCTACTTTCAAAAGTGCATCTTGTGAGATTGAGAGTGTGTGTTGAGCATTTGTTGCTTGGCATTGCATTGCATTTGTTTCATTGGTTTGAGCTCCCCACATCGATTAGTTCGAGTGAGAGTCCGTGGGTTTATTACTCTTGGAGGTTTCGGCCTCCTAGACGGTTTGGTGATATTCACTGTGAAGATTGTGAAGAGGCCTATGTGGCCAAGGTTCCCCCGGAAGCTTCCTCTTGTGGTGTGCTCCGGGGAAGGGTGTTGAAGTGGCCTAGGTGGTCAAGTTCCTCCGGAAGCTTCCTTGCTTGTGGTGTGCTCCGGAGAAGTTTGTAAAGGTGTGGTGGTCGCCTTCAAGACCAACCCCGAGTGAATTGAGGCTCATCCGTTGGGGGTGACTCGAAAAGGAGAATACGGTGAGTCACTTGGTGACGCCCCGGAGCTTTAGCTTCGGCACCGCTCTGACGGAGATTAGCACTCTCACGAGTGTGAACTTCGGGATAAATCCGCGTCTCCGACTCCCTTGTGGTTATCTCTTACCCACACACTTTACTTACCGCAATTCATACCTCCATATCTTGTGATATAGTTTGTGCTTGCTAGTTTCCTTAAGTGCCTATCTTGTTTAGCATAGGTTGTTGGTGCACTTAGTTGAGCCTAGCATATTTAGGATTTGTGTTTGAAAGGTATCCGTTTAGTTTAATTCCGCATTAGGATAAAGACAAATCCGTAACAGTTTTAAAACGCCTATTCACCCCCCCTCTAGTCGTCATCTAGATCCTTTCAATTGGTATCAGAGCTTTGGTCTCTCCTTGCTAGGCTTCACCGCCTAGAGAGTAAAGATGTCGACTACTGGTATAGTGCACGATGACACTTTCTGTTTTAGTGGCACAAACTATCACTTGTGGAAAATCCGAATTGTTCTTGTAGGGGCTTCTCCATGGAAGGATGAACATTTTCCATCTATTAAGGAAAATGATGATATGCTTTGTGGGTATGGTGCAAAGAATGCCTTAATCCGGTCTATATCCCTCGAAGTGTTTTAGTCAATTATGACGTGTGCGTCGGCTCATGAGATGTGGACAAAACTTGAAGAAATATATGGTGGGTCCAACCTTGATGAGGTCAATCATATTTCGGAGGTGTCTCTTGAGGAGTTCTCCACATCTTCATATCATGAAGAACTCCATATTGCTTCTTCCTCCGTGTGCTTGGACATTTCAACTTCTTCCACCTCACCATCATATGACATGTCCCAAGGTAATGACATGGTGAGTGGAAATATAATTTGTGATGATGATGTTGTGCTCAACATTGATGATCTTTCATGCATAAATGCTAATTTTGTAGCTTCTTTGGACTTGAACACATCTAGCAAAAATGACATACATTCTTGTGTTGATAGTCCTTACATATCATATAGAGATTCCTTGAATACTTGTTGTGATGATATGCTTGATTCTCCTTGTTGCCATGATATCTATGCTTCTATTTCCTCTAGTTGTTGTTTGACTAACCATGTAGAGGAAATAAGAGAAAATGGTGCACACATCACTAATGGAGAATTTGCTAAAAGAGCAAAGAAGGAAATCACTATGTTGGAGAGGAAATGCTATGAGTGTCAAGAGGATGGACATGGATATCCTACTCTTGATGATGAAGAATCTCCCTCTCCAAAAGAATCATCATCAACCTCCGATGTTCACATGTGCCTCATGGCAAGAGGTACTACCGAGGTATCATCTACTCTTAGTAATGATAATGATGAGAGTGATGATGAATGTGATAGGGATATGAGTCAAGAAATATATGAAATTGGTAATTCTCTTCGTGGAGTAAATAAGAACACTTATGAGATATTTAAAGATCTTATTACTCATTTTGGAAAGTGTAATGATTTACTTCATGAAGAGCAAGAACAAAATGATAAACTTGATTGTAACCTTCTTGATGCTCCAGAAACTCTTAGAGAGTTAGAATCTTCCAAAGAAGAGATTGAAGTTCCTCATGATAAACTTAAAGAGGATTTTGAGCACCTTGACCTTGGCTACAAGAATGTCAAAGGAGAGCTCGCCGAACTCTCTAAGTCTTATGAGGAACTTCAAGCTACTCATGTGAAGTCTCTAGTTTCTTCTAGCTCCTCTCATATTGTCAATGATGCTTGTGCTACTAACTCTACTTCTTGTGAAGCATCTGTCTTGAAGGAGAATGTTGAGCTCTGGGCTCAACTTGTTTTGCTAACTAGCAATTATGGGAAATTAGAAGAAAGTCATGAAAAGCTCTCGGGCTCTCATGATGACCTTCTAATCTCCCATGAAAGGCTAAAGTTAGCTCATGAGGCTATTGTGACTAAGGTAACATCTTGTGAGCCTCATGTGGACATTAGCACTATTTCTACTCAAAATGCTTTATTGACATGTGCTAGTCCTAGTGATTCATCTAGACATATTGTTCCCAATTCTTGTGATGAATTGCTCTCCTTGCCTTGTTGCTCTAACAATGAAGTTTCTACTTCCTCTAGTACTTTTGTTGATACTAACCTTGTAGAGGAAAACAAAGAGCTCAAGGCCCAAGTCACTAATTTGAAGAAAGACTTGGAAATGTGTCATGAAGGAAATTCCACTCTCAACACTATCTTGAGTGTTCAAAAATCCCCTCATGACAAGGGTGGACTTGGTTTCATCTCCAACAACAAGAAGTCCAAGAAAAAGAAGAAGGGACAAGACCAAGTCAAGAATGATGCCAACATTACATGCTTCAAGTGCAAGAATGTTGGACACCATGTGAGATATTGTCCATTGAAGAAGAAGGCTTCAAATGTGAAGCAACAAGGGAAGCGGCCTCAAGTTCAATCTCAAGGTCAACCTCAACTTGAAGAAAGGCCACTACCAATGATGAACCAAGATAATGCTCCCCAAGTTGAGAAAATAAAGAAGAAGAGAAGGGGGAGCACATGTTGCTATAATTGTCGTGAGAAGGGACACATATCCTCATCTTGTCCCAACGGTAACATCCCTAAGCCTCCTCTAGTCAATGATCATTATTCGCTAAGGAAGGATGTTGTTGGCAATTTGTTTGCCAAGTTTGTTGGCGCCCAAAGTGGCTTGGAAATGGAAAAGGCCATTTGGGTTGCCAAGCCTATTGTGACTAACTTCTTAGGACCCAACTTGGTTGGGTACCATCAAGCTCAAACTTGATCAATAGGTGTGTGGAGGACATTGGAAATTTGGCTAGTTCATAAAGAAAAGGATATCCACCATTTATTTGTTCGAGCCAAGTCATGTGGATTATCTTCATATTATCTATCCAATGTTCCTCTTTGCGGTAACTTGTATTTATATTGCTTACATTAAAAGTTGCTCGCCCCTTGCATGCTTAGGTTTTGTATCTAGCATGTGCATCTATATGTTGTGTTTCTTAGAATGCTTGATTTGTGTTATCTAGCATGTGTAGGTTGCATTGCACATTACATAGTGGTGTTTGCTGTTTTGAGCCTGTATTGTATCATGATTGGCTCTTGCAAGATATTAGTGGATCATCACATTATGGGGGAGTGTTTTGTTGTGTGCACATCACAAACCCAAAATTTGAATATGAGAAATGCCACATAGTATCGATATTCAATCTTATCTAGTCACTATGTGGTATGTCAAGCTCATTTGAAATTCAAATTCTCAGAGTATCCACTAATTATCTCTTGTTGGTTGTTATTTACCTTTGTTGCGTGCTTCGTCGCGGAGTCCTGTGAGGTTCTTCAGTAAGTTTCTGGACACCCCGTGTGCACGGGGTCTCTGACCCCCGTGCGCACGGGGTACCACGAAACTTACTGGACACCCCATGCGCACGGGGTCCTGGACCCCCGTGCGCACGGGGTGGGTGAAAATCACTAGACACCCCGTGCACACGGGGTCCTAGACCCCCGTGACCAAGATGATATTCATAATGGAACTTGATATGGTCACGAAAGAGTCTTTGGTGATATTGTCTTGAAGCAATGAAGTGAAATGAAGAGTTCATTGTGGCTTTCAAGAAACCAAGATGGAGCTTGAAGTAAAGATGTTGGTTGACCAAGATGAAGCTCGAAGAGTATATCTAAGTGGTCAACTCACAAAGCACAAACAATGTACCACCTGAGATCAAGTGATCTAGTGGTATGGTAAGTAATTGTGAATTGTGCTTTGTTACCTAACCCATGCTATATGTTTGTTATGTCTATGTGGGTTAGGTGTTTCTCATAGGCTTGCATCAAAAGGAAAGATCTCGTGTAGCCTATGTGTGGATGACATCAAGTGGTGATGGTCATCGGATTCGACGAGTCCAAGTGCAAGATGAGATGACATCAAGTGGTGATGGTCATCGAGTTCGGGGAGTCCAGGTACAAGATGAGAAGCCGGAGGTTATATGCTTTGAAGCTTGCGGTCCACATCATGATAATGTGCATGTGAAGATGGGCTTGAGATAAGGCTTCCCTCATTGCATCATAAGGAAGCAATTCGAGTATCTTCACCAAGTGGTCGTGGACAAGAAAGGGATTCCAACTTGAGGCAAGCATTAAAGTCATCATCGAGCTCAAGTTGAATGTGCAAGGCAAAGGTATACCTTAGCTAGGTTTTCCTAGTTTTTCCGGTCTCATAGTGCTTGGTGGGAGACCGGATTATAGGTTTGATAGCTGTACTATCAAGAGGGACTCTCGGGCAAGTAGCTTGATCACGTCGCATGTAGAGAGCTCAAACCTTTGCATTTCTTGCATCATTCTTTCTTGTTGATCTTGGGTGGTTCTCTATCTGAGGACCTTGGGCTTTTCCATAGCTTCAAAACGAGCCCAAGATCATCGAATTCGGAGTCCGTATGCCAAAGTTCTCAACGTTTTAGTGGGCTGTTGCTGGCTGTCCTAGGGACTCCGTGTGCACGGGGTATTTGACCCCCGTGGGCACGGGGGCCCATGTGCATGGGGCTTGTACCGTGCGCACGGGACCCCGTGGGCACGGGGTCTAAACCCCCGTGCACACGGGGTTCCCAGGAAATGCCCGTTGGAGCCCCAACGGCTAGTTTCTGAGTTTGGCTATTTAAGGGCCCTTTCCTCCCAACGGTTGGGGGTTGGTTCTTACACTTTCAAAACACCATCTTGAGCCTCTCTACACCTCTCCCAAAGCCCTTTCTCCCCTCTATGTGAACGGGGATTTTTGGATGGATTTGTGAGCCATTTGTTGATCATATCCATTGCATCCCCTCTCCTCAATCTCCTACTTTCAAAAGTGCATCTTGTGAGATTGAGAGAGTGTGTTGAGCATTTGTTGCTTGGCATTGCATTGCATTTGTTGCATTGGTTTGAGCTCCCCACATCGATTAGTTCGAGTTAGAGTCCGTGAGTTTATTACTCTTGGAGGTTTCGGCCTCCTTGTGACACCCAAGTTTTTATTTGGATATTTCAAATGATTTTATGTGACTTGAGGGAGGTGATTTAAATTTTTCTTCAAGAGAACTCTCCCTCTCAAATATTTTTTTATGGCAAAAGTTCTATTTGGATTCACCCAAGATCTGCCTTTGGTCTTGGAGGTTCTTGCTTTTATTTTGGTCTCAAGACAAAAATACTTTTCACTAGGGAAATGCCTTTTGGAAAATCTCTTTGAAAATTGCACTATGGCTTTTGGAATAATCCTTTGCCACTTTCAAGTTTTCTCTCTTGCCATGGCCTTAGTGCAAATACTCTCTCCTAACCCTTCCCTCAACGTTGGATCATGTTTGGCATAAAATCCAGCAAGTTGACCCTCCCATATGTCTATTTTTCCATTTAAATCTTATTCAAATAAATTTCTGTCTTCTCTTCTAGCACTTGGAGATTTACAAAGGAACTCCATTTTCTGTTTTGATTTTTGCCCCCAAACCAACTCCCCTCCCTAGTCCTTTGAACCCTCAACCAAGATCCATGAAGATCCACTGGTCTTCAGTTCAAAATTTTCAAACTACACATGCTGCAAGTTTGGACCAGATTTGTCAAATTTGGTGAAATTCATTCAAAACCTTCTCCAAAAATTCCAAGTAAAATCAGGCAGCCTCTGGGTGCATTGAGTGGTCACCTCACCAAGTTACAGCCCCAGAAAAATTTATCTGAATGCAAAATCTTTTTGTCGAACACCTGCAGTGCATGGTCATTGTCAAGTTCAGAAAATTCAGAGTTCAGTTCAGTGCCCACTGTCGTTTTCTTCAGAGAGGGTTGTCGATCTCGACAGTGTCCCGATGTTGCCTTGCTCCTCGTCCCCTCCCTCTTGTTCCTGCACCGCACGAACGCCTGGCACCTTGCGGGCGTCGGCGACGAGCAGCAGAAGGTGCGCCGCCCCGTGACCGACGCCAGCGGCGGCTTTGCGGCCCCCAGCGGGAGGCACGGCGCCGACGACGCCACCCAGCGCCGCCCAAACCACCGGAGCTCGCCGCGTGGCCTTCCACTCCCCCGAACGCGCTGCCGCCCTCGTCGTGAACCGCAGGGCGCGGAGCATGCTCTCTGCCGCCGTCGAGCCCGTGCGGTCACCTCACCGTGGACCGACGCCATTACGCTAAGACCAACTCCGTTTAGCTGTGGAATGACTCCAGTAACCTCCACTAATGCTGCCTGGCCACTCAAACCTCCTGCCAATCCACTGCATCGCCGTAATCGCTCGCCGGAGATTCTCCGTTCACGGCCACCCCGTCGATCTGCCTATAAATAGAGGCCCCGAGCGTCAACTCGAGCACACACCATCCCTGCACTCCACCTAGAGCACGCCTAGCCACTGGAAGAGCCCCGAGGAGTCTCCTTCCTCGACTCCGGCCGCCGCGACCCGCCACGGGATCTAGCTCGATTCGCCCCCGTGTGTACACCTCCGCCTCCCATCTCTTGCCAGTAGCTTCACTATGCATCCCTCCTTCTGACCCGAGCTTCAATTCGAAGTTTGCAGCCCTCCACCGGACTTCCCCATCCTCACCCGAGCCGCCGTCCGCCGGAGAAAGTGTCACCGTCGACGTGGTGCTCCCCGACGGTCGAGTCCACCACCCACCGACGCGGAAGAACACGCTGAAGCTCTTGGTACCCTCCGATCCTCCTAACTCGCCATGGTTCGACACCGGCGTCCACCGCAGTCTTCGGGCGCCGGCGAGCTTTTCAAACCTGACATGTGGACCCCGCATGTCAGCCTCTGTTTTATTCCCCCTCGAACCGTTTTCTGTTGGCGCCTTCGGGCAAATACACTTTCCCTCTTGAGCTTGCGCATTTCCAATCGAACCGTTTTTTGTTTTCTCAGTTAAAACCCTGGAACTTTTCTGTTTCATTACAGATAAGTCCCTGGACAGAAACCTTTATAACTTTTTAATAAAAAGGAATTTTTGGGTGATTCTTTTTCTGACAATCTTCAAATTTTGTCTAGTTTTTTATGGGATTTATTTGAAAAATATTTGAAGAAGTTTCTGTGCACCCATAGGTTTTCACGCTAGTACCCGTTCTCGTGATTGCCGTAGGTTCCGGAAGAGGTGAAGGAGCCGCGAACTTCGCCGAGCTAGACTCCGACTTCTCCGAACCAGGCAAGCATGTTTTGAACATTTGATATGACAGGTGTTTTGCATGTTTGCGTGAAAGTTTGTGCGTGGCATATGAGTGTCGGTAAATACCTCGTTGCTTGTAAGGCAACTACCCGCATGTTCCAAAGTTGCGATGATCTCTGATGAGAGATGGCCTAATCATGTGGTGACATGAAGGGCAGCAAGGTGGTACTGTTGTAGCATACCAGCCTTGCGTCATCCGACTATTTCTGACGTTAACGTGGACGGAGTCACGTTATCGTTCTTCCCCCCCCCCTTCCGTGCTACCACATGTTTCAGTTGCCAGCATGCGGTTTAGTAAGTTGGTAACCTCTTTCCGTGTACACACCAAACAGAGGGGCCGGGATGATGGTACCTTGGCCCAGGATTAAAGCCAGTCATCCGGTCAGGGGGCATGGGTGTTTCCGGTTGGGACCGAGAGGGGGGGCACCCCCTTAGAGCGCGCGTATAGAAATTTGATCCCATGCTACGCGAGGTTGTAGCCTCCCCGTCTCAAGGTTTTTCTTGAACGTTGCCGAGGGTGATCCCTGGCTTCGGAACGTTGAATTGGGTGTGTACTGGTTAGACGTGTTTCTTCCAAAACACCGTAGACGGAACTAGTCCCCGTGACTACTGAAATCCGTTGGCTGTGGTTAAGTACAAACTCTGCAGAGTCAATTCCATCCAAATCATCGTATCCATGATCTAGTAGTGTAATCATTATATCCATATCTATCCGCGTGGAAAACTTGTCCCCGGTGAGCAAGCTCAAGTGATAAATCCAGATTTATCGTTATTCCTATGGATGGACTAACTTTATATTTGTCTCATGCTTGTGATAATTTATGTTTCCGAACTATTGTATTATTGAGCTGTAATATAAGCCCTTTATGTGATGTCGCTCAGACGTCCGACTGTGGCATGCACTGCCTTTGTTTTCTGTTATAAGCCCTTTATGTGGTGTCGCCCCGACTCCCGACTGTGGCATTATTATTCCGCATTTTCCGCTCGAGGAGTCTTTGAGACACTCGTTTGGCACCAGTATTACTATTCTGCATTTTTCGCTCGAGGAGTCTTTCAGACACTCGTTTGGCACCAGTATTACTATTCTGCATTTTCCGCTCGAGGAGTCTTTCAGACACTCGTTTGGCACCAGTATTACTATTCTGCATATTCCGCTCGAGGAGTCTTTCAGACACTCGTTTGGCACCAGTATTACTATTCTGCATTTTCCGCTCGAGGAGTCTTTCAGACAGTCGTTTGGCACCAGTATTACTATTCTGCATTTTCCGCTCGAGGAGTCTTTCAGACACTCGTTTGGCACCAGTATTACTATTCTGCATTTTCCGCTCGAGGTGTCTTTCAGACACTCGTTTGGTACCAGTATTACCATTCTGCAGTTTCCGCTCGAGGCGTCATTCAGACCCTCGCTTGGCACCCAGTATTTATTACCTCTATGTCTGATCGTTAACTTGTTCATCTGTTCCATGTTTACATTTGTTATATCTTATGTCCGAACTGTCTTGCGAGTACTTTCATAGTACTCACCTGGCTTGTTGATTTGGCCAGATGTTGACGAAGGCGATCTCTTGGATGAAGAGTTTGATAGCGCGTCCGATGCCTAGAGGAGTCCCAGTCAGTCCTGCGCGATCCCGGATATTGGTCACTTGTATTGTATACGCTTCCGCCACCCGCAATAAGTCTCCTCGAGCCTCACTCCGACGCTCGAAGAGCTGTAGTCTTCTGGAATCATATCACTCGCTTTGCAGTGATATTTCCACCACCGTTATTATCGTGAGTTAGTAGTTTGCCACCCTATCCGCCGTCTTGTTTTATCGGCGTGCATGTAATAAATTGTTGGGCAGTCTCCGCTCAACTTTGTATTATATTCAGTACTCCTGGTATTTCTCTTCTGTGACCAAGATATTGTCTACCAGTGAGAAGGAATTCTTCCTCGCTGGTCCGTAAAAGGGATTGGTCTCTCAATAATTATTTTATTGAAAAACCGGTCGTGACACTCCTAGATGGTTTGGTGATATTCATTGTGAAGATTGTGAAGAGGCCTATGTGGCCAAGGTTCCCCCGGAAGCTTCCTCTTGTGGTGTGCTCCGGGGAAGGGTGTTGAAGTGGCCTAGGTGGTCAAGTTCCTCCGGAAGCTTCCTTGCTTGTGGTGTGCTCCGTAGAAGTTTGTAAAGGTGTGGTGGTCGCCTTCAAGACCAACCCCGAGTGAATCGAGGCTCATCCATTGGGGGTGACTCGAAAAGGAGAATATGGTGAGTCACTTGGTGACGCCCCGGAGCTTTGGCTTCGGCACCGCTCTAATGGAGATTAGAACTCTCACGAGTGTGAACTTCAGGATAAATCCGCGTCTCCGACTCACTTGTGGTTATCTCTTACCCACACCCTTTACTTACCGCAATTCATACTTGCTCATATTGATATATCTTGTGCTAGTTGAATTGTTTAGTTGTTCCTACATTTCCATATCTTGTGATATAGTTTGTGCTTGCTAGTTTCCTTAAGTGCCTATCTTGTTTAGCATAGGTTGTTGGTGCACTTAGTTGAGCCTAGCATATTTAGGATTTGTGCTTGAAAGGTATCCGTTTAGTTTAATTCCGCATTAGGATAAAGCCAAATCCGTAACAGTTTTAAAACGCCTATTCACCCCCCCTCTAGTCGTCATCTAGATCCTTTCAGCATTGTTGACATAGAAATTTGCAAAATACATACAGATCAGAATGTGACAGACCCGTTGACTAAAATTATCTCACAAGCAAAAACATGATCACACCTTAGTACTCTTTGGGTGTTAATCACATAGCGATGTGAACTAGATTACTGACTCTAGTAAACCCTTTGGGTGTAGGTCACATGTCGATGTGAACTATAGGTGTTAACCACATAAAGATGTGAACTATTGATGTTAAATCACATGGCGATGTGAACTAGATTATTGACTCTAGTGCAAGTGGGAGACTGAAGGAAATATGCCCTAGAGGCAATAATAAAGTTATTATTTATTTCCTTATTTCATAATAAATGTTTATTATTCATGCTAGAATTGTATTAACCGGAAACTTGATACATGTGTGAATACATAGACAAACATAGTGTCACTAGTATGCCTCTACTTGACTAGCTCGTTAATCGAAGATGGTTGAGTTTCCTAGCCATGGACATGAGTTGTCATTTGATTAACGGGATCACATCATTAGGAGAATGATGTGATTGACTTGACCATTCCGTTAGCTTAGCACTTGATCATTTAGTATGTTGCTATTGCTTTCTTCATGACTTATACATGTTCCTATGACTATGAGATTATGCAACTCCCGTTTACTAGAGGAAAACTTTGTGTTCTACCAAACGTCACAACGTAACTGGGTGATTACAAAGGTGCTCTACAGGTGTCTCCAAAGGTACTTGTTGGGTTGGCGTATTTCGAGATTTGGATTTGTCACTCCGATTGTCGGAGAGGTATCTCTGGGCCCTCTCGGTAATGCACATCACTATACGCCTTGGTTATGACTAATGAGTTAGTTACGGGATGATGCATTACGGAACAAGTGAAGATACTTGTCGGTAACGAGATTGAACTAGGTATTGAGATACCGACGATCGAATCTCGGACAAGTAACATACCGATGACAAAGGGAACAACATATGTTGTTATGCGGTTTGACCGATAAAGATCTTCGTAGAATATGTAGGAACCAATATGAGCATCCAGGTTCCGCTATTGGTTATTGACCGGAGACATGTCTCGGTCATGTCTACATAGTTCTCAAACCCGTAGGGTCCGCACGCTTAAAGTTCGGTGACGATCGGTATTATGAGTTTATGTGTTTTGATGTACTGAAGGTAGTTCTGAGTCCCGGATATGATCACGGACATGACGAGGAGTCTCGAAATGGTCGAGACATAAAGATCGATATATTGGACGACTATATTCGGACACCGGATGAGTTCCGGGGGTTATCGGATAAATACCGGAGAACCGGGAGGTTACCGGAACCTTCCGGGGGGTTATTGGGCCTTATGGGCCCAAGTGGAGGAAGAGGAGAGGCGGCCAGCTAGGGGCGCACGGCCCCCCTAGCCCAAACCGAATTGGACTAAGGTGCCGGCCCCCCTTTCCTTCTTCTTCTCCTCCCCTTCCTTCCCCTCTCCTACTAGGACTAGGAAAGAGCAGGGAATCCTACTTGGAGTAGGATTGCCCCCCTTGGGCACGCCTCCTCCTCCTTGGTCGCCCCTCCTCCCCTTGCTCCTTTATATACGGAGGAGGGGGGCACCCCATAGACACAACAATTGATCTCTTGATCTCTTAGCCGTGCGCGGTGCCCCCCTCCACCATAATCCACCTCGATAATATCGTAGCGATGCTTAGGTGAAGCCCTGCGTCGGTAGCATCATCATCACCGTCACCACGCCGTTGTGCTGACAAAACTCTCCTGCGAAGCTTTGTTGGATCGGAGCTCGCGGGACGTCATCGAGTTGAACGTGTGCTGAACTCGGAGGTGTCGTGCGTTCGGTACCTGGATCGGTCGGATCGTGAAGACGTATGACTACATCAACCACGTTGTGCTAACGCTTCCGCTTTCGGTCAATGAGGGTACGTGGACACACTCTCCCCTCTCGTTGCTATGCATCACCATGATCCTGTGTGTACATAGGAAATTTTCTGAAATTACTACGTTCCCCAACAAATATATGGTAGGTCCATCACAAAAAAACTCATTTTGGGCACTCGAAAAATGGAAAATGATTTTTTTGTCAAAAGAAAAATGAAAACTTCCTTCGCCAACATTGTTTGTCATTCCACGATAAACCCTTGTGCACAAGTTGAGGTCATTTGAACAAACTATGCCATGAATGATACCATAACATTGATCATTTGGCTTGAAGCCATTGATCTTCACACATCATAGCTCGTTTCTAAGAACACTTTTTTAAATTACCGTATTAAAAGTTTATTATTTTTCCTGGGAACTTGGCCACATATAATGACACAATGCGAAGGTTTTCTAATTTTTTGATTTTTTTAAAGTTTTCCATGCCCATTTCAAAATGCGGTCAAAACGACGGCATGATCGTTCCTAGCTAGTGGTTGGATCTTGGAAAACTTTTTGTGTTTATCCGATTAAATAGATACTTTTATATCTAGAAATGATTTTAGGGAAAAATAAATAGCAAACTATGAGGCAACTGCAGTTCAAATTTGACCCGCTTCCAACTAAATCGACAGAAATTTGTCTTTTTCATGAGAGGTGGATAAAATCTTTTGACACCCAACCATTTGGTCAATTGTGCATTAAATATGGCCTAGTATTTTAGAAAATTGATTTGGTCCAATTTTGCAACTATTATTTGGTAGGTTCTTCAGAAAAAACCTCATTTTGGGCGCTCGGAAAATGGAAAATGGTTTTTTCGTCCAAAGAAAATGAAAAATTCCTTAGGCAACATTCTTTGCCATTCCAATATGCACCCTTGTGCACAACATGAGATCATTTGAACAAACTATACCATGAATGTGGCCATAAGATTGATCATTTGGCTGGAAAGCCATTGATCTCCACACATGACAGCTCGTTTCTGAGAACACTTTTTTTAAAATAATTGCTGTATTACAAGTTTATTATTTTTCCTGGGAATTTGGACACATGTAAAGACACAATGCAAAGGTTTTGCAATTTTTTATTCTTTTTTTTGAATTTTTGATGCCCGTTTCAAAATGCGGTCAAAACGGCGGGCATGACCGTTCCTAGCTAGTGGTTGGGTCTTGGAAAACTTTTGGTGTTTCTCTAATTAAATAGATACTTTTGTACCTATAAATGATTTTAGGGAAAAATAAATAGCAAACTATGAGGCAGCTGTAGTTAAATTTGACCCGCTTCCAGCTGAATCGGTAGAAATTTGTTTTTTTCACGAGAGGTAGATAAAAGCTTTTGACACCCAACCATCTGGTCAATTGTGCATTAAATATGGCCTAGTATTTTAGAAAATGGATTTGGTCCAATTTTGCAACAATTATTTGGTAGGTTCTTCACAAAAAACCTCATTTTGGACGCTCAAAAAATGGAAAATGATTTTTTCGTTCAAAGAAAATGAAAACTTCCTTAGGAAACATTGTTTGCCATTCCAATATGCACCCTTGTGCACAATATGAGATCATTTGAACAAAATATGCCATGAATGTGGCCATAAGATTGATCATTTGGCTTGAAAGCCATTGATCTCCATACATGATAGCTCGTTTTTAGAACACTTTTTTAAAAGAATTGCCGTATTACAAGTTTATTATTTTTCCTGGTAAACTTGGTCACATATAATGACACAATGCGAATGTTTTCCAATTTTTTGAATTTTTTATGCTCATTTCAAAATGCGGTCAAAATGGTGGGCATGATCGTTCCAGGTAGTGGTTGAAATTTGGAAAACTTTTGGTGCTTCTCTGAATAAATAGATGCTTATGTACCTAGAAAATATATTTTGACAAAATAAAGAGCAAACTATGAGGCATTTGCAGTTAAAATTTGACCCGGTTCCAGCAGAATCAGCGTAAATTTGTATTTTTCATCTGAGGTAGATCAAAAGTTTTGACACCCAACCATTTGGTCAATTGTGCATTAAATATGGCCTAAGGTTTTATAAAATTGATTTGGTCCAAATTTGCAACAAATATTTGCTAGGTTAATACTCATTTTGAGCACTCCGAAAATGGACGAGAGATGGACGAAAAACTTTTAAGAGGGAACCATTTGGTCAATTCGTACATAAAATACGGCCGATTTTTTTGAAAATTGTTGCGGTCCAATTTTGTAACTAATATTTTATAGGTTCTTCACATAGGTGAAAACAAAGAGGAGAAACAAAAAGAAAAAAATACATTTACATAAGCTTAATTCTCACACAACGGAGAGAGAGGCGCCGCCGCCCAGCGAGAATGGAACCTAGCCATCAGCCCACCCCACCCCACCGACGGGCTCGCTCCCCACTCCCCCACCCAGAAATCCCCAACCGAAGCGGCGAGCGACGACCATGGAGCCCATCAGCGGCATCGGCGGTGGGGGCGCGTCCTCGGCGGCGGAGTGGTACCGCACGGAGGCGGCATGGGCGTTCCAGCATTACCTAGACCGGGCGGCGCCGCACACGGCGGGGCGGTGGGCGGGCACGCTGCTGGCCACCGCCGTCTACGCGCTGCGGGTCTACTACGTGCAGGGCTTCTACGTCGTCTCCTACGGCCTCGGCATCTACCTCCTCAACCTCCTCATCGGCTTCCTCTCCCCCATGGTCGACCCGGAGCTCGAGGCGCTCGACTAGGCCGGCCCCGCGCTCCCCACCCGCGGCAACGAGGAGTTCAAGCCATTCATCCGCCGCCTCCCCGAGTTCAAGTGCTGGTATATCCATCTGCTGCTCCCTTCTCGTCTCCAGCCCCCTTTGTTGACCTGCTTGAAGGGTTTCTTTTCATAGCCCGAGCCACTTGCCCACAAAGTTTTGTAGTGCAATTGCTTAGGACTGCATAGTCTGGGATTCTGTTAGTGAACTTACTCTTGCAATTTTGTGCAATTGAAGTTTTGTAGTGAAGTGACTTAAGGTTGCATAGTTTGGAAAGGATATGCTGCATTTTCTAGGCCCGCTGTTGCCCTTTTGTGCAAGTTCCATCTTGCTAACTGCTGTTACTTCCCTATGAAGCTCAGATATTCTACAATCAATCTCTTTCCCATTTGCAAATAGCATATGTTAACTCCGTCTGTTGTATTGCTTTTCAAGTCATTGTGATGTTCTTTCAGTGGCATTTAGTCTGATGTTGTATGGTTCAGAAGCTTGGATGGGATTGTGCAGACAATCTCTCTCCAGTTACTTTGCGCACGTAGTCCCTCTGTTCGGAATTACTTGTCGCAGAAATGGATGTATCTAGACGTATTTTAGTTCTAGATACATCCATTTCCGAGACAAGTAATTCCGAACGGAGGGAGTAGTACGGATTAAGTTCAAGAACTGCTTCTGTAGCATCATTGCTTTTCCCTAGCAAGCTCAGTGAAAAGATGCATTGGTTGCTTGTTGTGCACACGGAGTAACATTTTTCTATAAAATAACTATTGTGTAGTGAATTGTACTGCTGGAGTAACATTCTTCTATGAAATAACTATTGTGTAGTGAATTTTACTGCTGTAGATCAGATGGCATGGAATAGGCACTAGTCTAAAAAGATTTTTGTTTTCCGACGCCTATGGGTTCTTGGCCTTGCTTTATCTGTTATGCTGTGTGCTGTGGAAATATACAAAAACCACACTAACCTACTGCTGCTATTTTCAGGTATGCCATCACAAAAGCCTTCTGTGTTGCTTTTTCCATGACATTCTTCTCGGTATTTGCCGTTGTGCCAGTCGGAGGTGCTGCTGCTACATTTGGCGGAGCTACCGCTGCCGCCCCAAAGGCCAACCTTCATCAGACACTACCTCATAACAGTGCCTCAAAGTTCTGTGCCCCATCTCCCCTCTTTCTAAATTACTGAAATAAAAACATTGTAAATACTAGTAGGAAAACATGTTAAATCTTTTGTGTATAGAACTAGAATAACCCTGAAGTTTGGTTCCATAGAGTGGTAAATTCAACCTTGACGCTTTATGGGTTTGTGTTCCTTTGTTTTATTTCCCTTTTGATCTGTATTGTCAGTTGGCTAGTTCTGCATTTGTCTTTTTTTCAACCTTGTTTCATACTGGTAGAAAAATATGGAACCGGAACATCATCAACTTTTGTGGGAAATACTGATCTTGACATTGTGACAATTCATCCTGGCGTGACGTGGGTACTGTTTGAGCATATTTTGTGTAGTGTCCGCCTAAGAGCGGTGATTTTGTTGTTACGGTTCAGAATAGTGTTTTTATACTTGATCAGCGAATCATATTGTTTTCAGGTTTAGCACCTGAGCTGTATTCTTCCACATGAATGGAACCACTTAGGGTTGTTTTAGCACGTTGTAGTTCCAGCCTGAGAGAAACTGCAGTTTCCCCTCCAACTCAGTGATTATTGGTCCACATGAATGACATGTTTTTAAATCTATTCCTAATTTTGTGGTCTGGAGAACAAGGCTGGTTGCTGTAGCTGCTCAAAAGTTCATTGTAGACATCGCAGACATTGTTGTTACTTACTATACATTGCATTGTAGTTTCGCTGGAGATTTGGCTTGAGAGCCACATGGATTCACACATTTTGTTCTGTCGGTTTGGTTTGTTAGATCTGTTCTACTGGTGCTTAAAATTTTACATGCCTGGATTCTGAATGAACTTGTTCTTATAGTTCCTTTCATTTCTATAATCAGTTTAGTTAGAGTTGCACATGTCAGTATACTATATACCAAGAAAACCTAAGCTAGTGAGAACATCTGTGATACCATGTCTGTACTATGTGCCAGTGTAGCTGTGCTGACGCTTTCGGTTCATCCATGCAGCAGAGGACAAGGGGTTGACGGCCAACCAATGCGCATGGTTCTCGCAAGCGACGAACGGAGGCTGTTCGACACTGGCACGGAGGAGGACGGGCACGGACGGAGGAGGACAGAGCACCTCTCTTCTTCCAGGTTCTTCAAGCACGACCACCAAGTGGCACCACCGCAGCAGCTGGTAGCACGTCCCTATCCACCTCCCTCTCCCTCTGCTCCCAATCCTTTTTATTAGAATATACTGAGTACATTCTGAACCCCCTGATGTGACACAAGTATATGCACATGCTATGGTTTAAGTGTTGCTTGTGTATGGTAAATAGGTTGAGCACCCACCGCTGTTTGATGCTATTTTGTTTAGGATTCTGTTCCTCTATGCATGTAATCTGCAGACCATGATCAAGCATACACACACGGTTGATTTGCATGGAACGATTAGTACTAACTACAGAAGGAAGCAGACTTCTTCACATAAAGGAAGATATGTCTGTTTTAGTAATATAAACAAATAAAAATAGATTGTTTGCATACAATCAGATCATTCTCACTTATTAGTTGAGTTCTAAGTACGTAGAATCTTTAGTTCTCTGGTTATATTATAGTCAGAATTATACTGTGGGCATGATTTTATCCATTGCTCGCACTATGGATAGTGCTTTGTGTGTAATCTGGAGTTGTTCCTGTTATTGTTCTATCCATTTTATTGGTGTTACATGTGTAGCCAGTAACCAGGACCTGCACTTGTGCCATGCATATTCATATTGTCTCTGTTGTCTTGTATGAATATCTCATTTTAACTAGCTCGGCTAAAAAAGCTCAGTACTAGCTGAAATGTGTTTATCATTCTATAAAGTATTGTCCTTTACTCCTTTACTCCTTTTTTTGAATGGAATGTTCATAATATATTGGCTGCAGTTTTTTCTAATTCTTCTAAGTTGACTCATGTAACAGGGCGATCATGGAAGGCATGCAGTCGTTCTGTTAGCCCAGTCCTGACTATGGCTGTCCAATGAGTCCGGCATTTGATCTCTATCGAAGGAGCTCCATGCTGAAGAAGAAAACACTTGTAGAGCTTGTAACATTACTTGGAGAGCTTGTAAAGTACTAAAGAGTTTGTAAAGTACTGTAGAGCTTTGCATTTGTAGAGCTTGTAAAGCATTGTATATGTTAGAGCTTGTGTTACGTGTCATTTGTAGAGCTTGTACTGAATCTGGCTATTGTTATTTGAATTATTATGTGTGTTTTCTGCTTGCCTATTTAAATACTGGTTATTTTCTTACTATCAAATTGAAATATGATGTCAAATTGAAATATGAAGAATTTGAGCATAATAGCTGGGACCCACTTCAGAACCTGACAAGTGGGACCTGTTTGACTAATGGACCCATTTTATAAAAAAAGAAACCTAAAACTGTTGGTGCAAAAAGGCCATGGCCCAGAAAATAAAAAGGCCGAATTGTAGTGCTTGGCCCGTGTAGTTCACCAAAATTAGCATGAAAAAAATAAATGTGCTGAATTAATGGGCTCGGCCCATATAAACACCGAATTGGACCGGGCTGATTCTTATACACGTCAGCTTGCCACGCTAGATCCTACGTGGTTTGGGGAGGCTGCTAGTGACCAAAAATTTGGTCAAAGAACCAACGACCTTTTACATATCACAAAGAAGGTCGTTAATTTCAGTTTACGATGGCCAGCTTTTGACCTTCTGTTTTTGGTCACAAAAAGGTCGAAAATGAAAAAGAATGACCATTCAATGACCAATAGTGATGGTCGCAAGTTGACATATTTCTTGTAGTGTAAAACAAGAAACAAAAAGATTCGATTGCAAGATCTAAAAATATACCTTCAAGCACTCACCTCCCCGGCAACGGCGCCAGAAAAGAGCTTGATGTCTACTACGCAACTTTATTCTTGTAGACATGTGTTGGGCCTCCAAGCGCAGAGTTTTGTAGGACAATAGCAATTTTCCCTCAAGTGGATGACCTAAGGTTTATCAATCCATGAGAGGTGTAGGATGAAGATGGTCACTTTCAAACGACCCTGCAACCAAATACAAGAAATCTCTGGTGTCCCCAACACACCCAACACAATGGCAAATTGTATAGGTGCACTAGTTCGGCGAAGAGATGATGATAGACGTGTAGTATGGATAGTAGATATGCGTTTTTATAGTGTGAACAATAAAAAAGCAAGGTAGTAAATGATAAAACGGAGCACAAACGGTATTGCAATAATGGAAAATGAGGCCTAGGGTGCATACTTTCACTAGTGTAATCTCTGAACAATGCTAACATAGTTGGATCATATGATTATCCCTCAAAGTGCAATAAAGAATCACTCCCGAGTTACTATTAGCGGAGAACAAAATATAGAAATTGTTTGTAGGGTACGAAACCACCTCAAAGCTATTCTTTCTGATCGATCTATCCTAGAGTTCGTACTAAAATAACAGCAAGCTATTCTTTCCGATCAATCTAATCAAGAGTTCGTACTAAAATAACACCATATGACACATATCAACGAACTCTAATGTCACCTAGATACCCCAATGTAACCGCGAGTACCCGTGAGTTAATTATATGATATGTATCAACAATTTTAGATCCATAATGCTCAATCCAACACAAAGGACTACAAGGAGACCCCAAAGTTTCTGTCGGAGAAAAGATAATAAAAACATGCATCAAACCCTATGCATAGATTACCCCAATGTCACCGCGGGAATCCGCAAGTTGAGTGCTAGAACATATATCACGTGAATCAATATGATACCCCATTGTCACCACGAGTATTCAATTGCAAGACATATATAAAGTGTTCTCAAAGCCATAAAAGTATTCAATCCGATAACAACGAAATCTCAAAGGGAAAAACTCAATTCATCACAACAAGATAGAGAGGGGAAAACACCATATGATCCCACTATATTAACAAAGCCTATGATACATCAAGATCATGACATCTCAAGGACACGAGAGAGAGAGAGATTAAACACATAGCTAGTGGTACGAACTCTCCACCCCGAGGGTGGACTACTCCCTCCTCATGGTGGTGGCCGCCGGGATGATGAAGATCACCACCGGAGATGATTCCTCCCTCCGGCGGGGTGCCGGAACGGGGTCTAGATTGGATCTCGTGGATACAGAGGCCTTGCTGCGGCGGAACTTCTGATCAAGGGCTACCCCGAAGAGTTTTGGAATATTCGGGATTTTATAGGGGGAAGAAGGGGTGCGGGAGGGCACCGAGGTGGGCACAACCCACCTGGGCGCGCCTGGGGTCCCAGGCGCGCCCTGGTGGGGTCTGCCCCCCTCGGGGCACCCCCCAGGTGCTGCTCTGGCCCATCCTGGGTGTTCTGGTCCATAAAAATTCTCCAAGGAGTTACGCGGTGTTTGGACTCTGTTTGATATTGATTTCCTATGATGTCAAAAAGAAGCAAAAAATAGCAACTAGCACTGGGCACTGGGTCAATAGTTTTGTCCCAAAAAATATATAAAGTTGCTATAAAATGATTGTAAAACATCCAAGAATGATAATATATTAGCATGAATACTTCATAAATTATAGATATGTTGGAGACGTATCAGCATCCCCAAGCTTAATTCCTACTCGTCCTCGAGTAGGTAAATGATAAGAGAAATAATTTATGAAGTGTGAATGCTAGCAAAGTGCATAAGTTTGATCAATGAAAATTTCAATCACTTTTCCTAGCATCATAACAACAATTTTTTTCTTATAAAACTTCTGATGTTATAGTAGCAACCAATTCACATGTTAAGGTTCAAATAATGAATTCTCTTGAAACTCAAGAACCTATGTTCTCAGTCACCAAGCAATTGCAATTCAACTTATTCAACAGAGTCTAAGTAAGAGCTCCACATACTCAACCATTATATAGTCTTCTATGATTGCTAACACTCACCGCATACACATGAGCAAAACGTTTCAACCAGACACATAGAAAGATAGGGGCTTATAATTTCGCATCCCAACGTATTCACCTTTGGGTGATATCAACAATAATAACTCATGCTACCCATATTCAGCTGGACATATGTGCCTAGATCTTTCCTCACCACATGATGCTTGCCAGAGGAGAAAAATAAAAAGGAATAGAGAGAAAAACTTTGACTCTTGCATGAAAGCAAATACATAAAAGTAAAAGATAGGCCCTTTGCAGAGGGAAGCAGAGGTTGCCATGCGCTTATTTGTTTGTATGCTCAACCCCTTAGTGCAAAAGTACATCATGTTATATTGCCCCTTATGATAGCAACCTTTATTATGCAGTCTGTCGCTTTTATTCTTTGCCATCACAAGTTCGTGCAACGCTCAATTTTCTCTTACACTAAAGGATCTAACACTTTTAGAAGCAATTTTTATTGCCTTATTGCACCGATGACAACTTACTGGAAGGATCTTGCTCAATCCATAGGTAGGTAGGGTGGACTCTCAAAACAAGATTTGGGTTTAAGGGTTTTTGGATGCACAAGTAGTATCTCTACTTGGTGCAGAATTTTTGGCTAGCGAAGATAGGGGGCAAGCACCACATGTTGAAAGATCTATGAAAATATAACTTCTATGTGAATATGAACAAACATAAATCATTACGTTGTCTTCCTTGTCCTAGGTCAACAATTTTTGGCATATAATATTTTGATGGGGGCTCACAATCACAAAAGATTTCCAAGATACTCTATTTGCATGTGGAAGTTCTCTTCCTTATACTAATTATTCG
Source organism: Aegilops tauschii subsp. strangulata (assembly GCF_002575655.3). Taxonomy (NCBI): domain Eukaryota; kingdom Viridiplantae; phylum Streptophyta; class Magnoliopsida; order Poales; family Poaceae; genus Aegilops; species Aegilops tauschii. The sequence goes on along the minus strand of NC_053041.3, from coordinate 645,117,661 downwards.
TGAACTGCTTGTATGGCCAATATTGTGATTGTCAAGCTTCAAAAGATTTCACTTTATAAATCCAATGTGAAGCTACCACTAGGCATGATATGATTTCAAATTCATGATATTCAATTTATTCAATAATTTACTCATAGGATATAAGTGAAGCACATGAGCAATTCCATAGAAAAGAGCTTCGTTGACGGGATGTGAATGCCGCTTACCTAGCATCCTATTTGAGGACTCTATTTTATTTAAAAACTTTCAGGTCTAAGTATTTTATTAAAACAACAAGCAAAATGAAAATAAAATGACATTCTAAGAATGGCACAAATCATGTGAAGAAGCAAAAACTTAGGCTCAACCGATACTAACCGATAATTGTTGAAGAAGAAAGGTGGATGCCTAACGGGGCATCCCCAAGCTTACATGCTTGAGACTTCTTGGAATATTAACTTGGGATGCCTTGGGAATCCCCAAGCTTGAGCTTTTGTGTCTCCTTAATTCCTCTTATATCACAGTTTTTTTAAATCTCAAAAGCATCATCCACACAAAACTCAACAAGAACTTGTGAGATAAGTTAGTATAAACCAACGCAAAACCCTTATCATTCTCTACTGTAGAAAATCAATAAAATTATTATTCAACATTGCATACTAAATTCCTCTGCATATTTATTAGTCCTATCCTCAAATAGAATCATTAAACAAGAAAACATATGCAAACAATGCAACCATAACAGCAATCTTCTAAAACAGTACAGTCTATAAAGAATTCAAGATTCATCATACTTCCCTAACCCCAAAAATGATGAAACAAACTACACACTGTAAAGAATTTATCAGAGCTTATTTTGCAAAAAAATTCAACATTTTATCATATTCTGACTTTTCTAGGAAATTTTTGCAACATCGATAAACTTTCTGTTTTCAAACAGCAACAAGTATACTTGCAAAGTAAGCATGGCAAAGGCTAGCATTGCCACTCTTATTCAAATAAAAGATGTAAAACATTATTATAAATAACATAAATAAAATCCTAACAAAATAAATTGATGCTCCAAGAAAAACACATATCATGTGACGAATGAAAACATAGCTCCAAGTGAGGTTACCGATAATGTTGGAGACGAAAGAGGGGATGCCTTCCGGGGCATCCCCAAGCTTAGTTGCTTGGATATTCCTTGAATATTACCTTGGGGTGCCTTGGGCATCTCCAATCATAGGATCTTGTCACTCATTATTCTCCTCATATCGACATCTCATCCAAAACTTGAAAACTTCAATCACAAAAAACTTAACGGAACTTCGTGAGATAGTTTAGTATGATAAAGAGCGAACCATTTCACTTTGGTACTGTCAAAGACAAGATTCATAATTGTTTCCACACAATGCCTACTGTAGCATATCATTTCCACAATTTATATTGAGCAATAGAAGCCATAGAAACAAGGAAACAAGCAAACTATGCATTGAAAACAGAATCTGTCAAAAGGAGAACAGTCTATAGTAATCTGTACTCAAAGCATACTTCTGCTACTCCAAAAATTATGAAAAATTAGGACCACGTGAGAAATTTGTATATTAATCTTCTGCAAAAAGAATCAACTCAAAAGAACTCTTCTGTTAAAATTAGAGTTATTTTCGTGAGCACAATAGTTTCTGTTTTTCAGCAAGATGAAATCAACTATCACCCAACATGATCCCAAAGGCTTTACTTGGCACTTTATTGAAACAAAAACAATAAAAAATGATTACTACAGTAGCATAATCATGTGAACACACAAAAACAGTAGATAAAAGTGTTGGGTTGTTTGCCAACAAGCTCTTTTCTTTAATGCCTTTTAGCTAGGTATGATGAGTTCAATGATGCTCACATAAAAGGTAAAGATTGAAACATAACAAGAGCATCATGAAGCACATGACTAACACATTTAAGCCTAACCCACTTCCTATGCATAGGGAGTTTGTGAGCATACAACTTATGTGAACAATAATCAACTAGCATAGGAAGGCAAAACATGCATAACTTCAAAACTTTCAACACATAGAGAGGAAACTTGATATTATTGAGATATGTAAAAGCATATGTTCCTCTCTCATAATAATTTTCAGTAGCATCATGAATGAATTCAACAATATAACTATCACAGAAAGCACTCTTTTCATGATGCATAAGCATAGAAAACTTATTACTCTCCACATAAGCAATTTTTTTCTCATCAATAGTAGTGGGAGCAAACTCAACAAAATAACAATCAAGAAAGTGAAAATTAAAATTATGATGACAAGTTTCATGGTTATCATTATTCTTTATGACATACGTGTCATCACCATAATCATCATAGATAGCAACTTTGTTATCATAGTCAATTGAGGCCTCATCCAAAATGGTGGATTCATCACTAAATAAAGTCATGACCTCTCCAAATCCACTTTCATCATTATAATCATCATAAATAGGAGGCATGCAATCATTATAAAAATGTGAATATCAAATCTTGGGGGACTAAAAATATCATCTTCATCAAACATAGCATCCCCAAGCTTGTGGCTTTGCATATCAGTAGTATCGTGGATATTCAAAGAGTTCATGCCAACAACATTGCAATCATGCTCATCATTCATGCCAATCATTTTATTAAATTCTTCTTCTATCAATTGAGCACAGCTTTCCGAACCATCATTTTCAAGAAAGACATTATAAAGATGACCAATAACATGATGCAAGTTAATTCCATTCTTAATTTTCTTTTATAAACCAAACTAGTGATAAAACAAGAAACAAAAAGATTCGATTGCAAGATCTAAAGATATACCTTCAAGCACTCACCTCCCCGGCAACGGCGCCAGAAAAGAGCTTGATGTCTACTACGCAACTTTATTCTTGTAGACACATGTTGGGCCTCCAAGCGCAGAGTTTTGTAGGACAGTAGCAATTTTCCCTCAAGTGGATGACCTAAGGTTTATCAAGCCGTGAGAAGTGTAGGATGAAGATGGTCTCTCTCAAACGACCCTGCAACCAAATACAAGAAATCTCTGGTGTCCCCAACACACCCAATACAATGGCAAATTGTATAGGTGCACTAGTTCGGCGAAGAGATGATGATTGAAGTGTAGTATGGATAGTAGATATGAGCTTTTGTAGTGCGAGCAATAAAAAAAGCAAGGTAGTAAATGATAAAACGGAGCACAAACGGTATTGCAATAATGGAAAATCAGGCCTAGGGTGCATACTTTCACTAGTGTAATCTCTCAAAAATGCTAACATAGTTGGATGATATGATTACACTAGTACAAAACAGGGATTTCGTCACAGGGCAATATTCACATTAGTCCCGGTATAGTCACGAACCGGGACTAATGTGATCATTGGTCCCGGTTCATGCGGCTAAGGCATTAGTCCCGGTTCACCTGGGCCCTTTAGTCCCGGTTGGTGCCACGAACCGGGACTAAAGGGTGCGATGCCCATTAGTACCAGTTGGTGGCACCAACCGGGACTAAAGGTTAGACCTTTAGTCCTGGTTGGTGCCACCAACCGGTACTAATGGGCTTTGAGGCATTAGTACCGGTTCATGGCACGAACCAGTACTAAAGGTCCATTTTCAAACTCTACCCCCCTGCCCCGTGGACCGCCTTTTCAGTTTTAGAAAAAACAAAAGAAAATGATGAAAATGTCAAAAAAATAAAATAAAATAAGTTTCCCATGTGATATGTGGTCTAGTTGTTGGGAAAATTTCCAAATATGAATCTCGACTTTATTTGCAAAATCTCTCTGGAATTTGTAAAATGGGCATAACTTTTGCATACGAACTCGGATTAAAAAGTTTTTATATGAAAAATCATCTACTCGGAAAGTTACATCCGATTTTAACTGGGGGAACCCCGTTAAACATTTTCAAAATCCTCAAAAACTAACAGAAAAAAAGTTACGGGGCTTTTAAAATCTGGAGAGACAAAAAAATTCAAAAAAATTCAAACTTACTAGTAACAGAAAAAAAATATAGTTTCAAATTTTATATTTGGAAAAAATGTGGTCAAATCTGGTCAAACTATGGTCAAACAATGGTCAAACTAGTTATTCTAGAATATTAGTGTTACTAAATAATTATTTCAGTTTTTTTTTGAATTTTGGTCAAATCTGGTCAAACTATGGTCAAACAGTGGTCAAACAATGGTCAAACTAATTATTCCAGAAATATTAGTGTTAGTAAATAATTATTGTTTTTTAAAACAATAGTTTCATACTCAAACAGTGAAATGTGTCACTTCATGCTCAAGCTAAATTCCTGAGGGTTAATAGGATTGACATCTTACTATTGTTAGGAAAACAACAAGTGCAGGCTTGGAAACGAGGGAGAATAGAACCTGAAAGTTAAGCGTGCTCAGGCTGGAGTAGTGAGAGGATGGGTGACTGTCTGGGAAGTTAGATGATTTGGAATGATGAGGGGTGATTAGAGATTAGAGGTTAAAATAATTCAGAAATTTGAAAATAAAAAAATACAAAATTTTTTTAAAAAAAATTCAATTTTTTTTTCATAAAACTTCCTTTACCAACCGGGACTAAAGGTGGAGCTCCACGTGGCCGCTTCCTTTAGTCCCGGTTCGTGTAAGAACCGGGACTAAAGGGGGGAGGCATTAGTAACGACCCTTTAGTCCCGGTTAAAAAACCGGGACTAAAGGCCCTTACCAACCGGGCCAAAAGCCCCTTTTTCTACTAGTGTTATCCCTCAAAGTGCAATAAAGAATCACTCCCGAGTTCCTATTAGCGGAGAACAAAAGATAGAAATTTTTTGTAGGGTACGAAACCACCTCAAAGCTATTCTTTTCGATCGATCTATCCTAGAGTTCGTACTAAAATAATAAAAAGCTATTCTTTCCGATCAATCTAATCAAGAGTTCATACTAAAATAACACCATATGACACATATCAACCAACTCTAATGTCACCTAGATACCCCAATGTCACCGCGAGTAACCGTGACTTAATTGTATGATATGTATCAAACAATTTCAGATTCATAATGCTCAATCCAACACAAAGAACTACAAGGGGACCCCAAAGTTTATATCGGATAAAAGATAATAAAAATGTGCATCAAACCCTATGCACAGATTACCCCAATGTCACCGCGGGAATCTGCAAGTTGAGTGCTATAACATATATCATGTGAATCAATATGATACCCCATTATCACCACGAGTATTCAATTGCAAGACATATATCAAGTGTTCTCAAATCCATAAAAGTACTCAATCGGATAACAACGAAATATCAAAAGGGAAAACTCAATTCACCACAACAAGATAGAGAGGGGAAAACACCATATGATCCGACTATGTTAACAAAGCCCGTGATACATCAAGATCGTGACATCTCAAGAACACGAGAGAGAGAGAGATCAAACACATAGATACTGGTACAAACCCTCAGCCCCGAGGTTGGACTACTCCCTCCTCATCGTGGTGGCCGCCGGGATGATGAAGATGGCCATCGGTGATGATTCGCCCCCTCTGGCAGGGTGCCGGAATGGGGTCTAGATTGGATCTCGTGGATACAGAGGTCTTGCGGCGGCGGAACTTCTGATCTAGGGCTACCCCGAAGGGTTTTGGAATATTTGGGATGTTATAGGGCGAAGAAGGGGTGCGGGAGGCCACCGAGGTGGGCACAACCCACCTGGGCACGCCTGGGGGCCCAGGTGCACCCTGGTGGGTTGTGCCCCCCTCGGGGCACCCTCCAGGTGCTGCTTTGGCCCATCCTGGGTGTTCTGGTCCATAAAAATTCTCCAAGGAGTTACGCGGTGTTTGGACTCCGTTTGATATTGATTTCCTGTGATGTAAAAAACAAGCAAAAAACATCAACTGGCATTGGGCACTGGGTCAATAGGTTAATCCCAAAAAATGATATAAAGTTGCTATAAAATTATTATAAAACATCCAAGAGTGATAATATATTAGCATGAATACTTCATAAATTATAGATACGTTGGAGTCGTATCAGCGTACCTGAGATGTAGTGTTTTATTCGTTGCCCATTGACAACCTTCATGTTAGTCCCTTCAGCATTATTTATTTTGATAGCTCCAGATCGGTAGACCTCCTCGATGACATAGGGTCCTTCCCATTTAGAGAGAAGTTTTCCTGCAAAGAATCTGAAACGGGAGTTGTACAAAAGAACATATTCTCCGACTTAGAACTCACGCTTTTGGATTCTTTTGTCATGCGATCTTTTAACTTTTTCTTTGAATAGCTTAGCATTTCCTTAAGCCTGGGTTCTCCATTCATCTAATGAGCTAATATAAAATAACCTCTTTTCCCCCGCAAGTTTGAAATCATAATTGAGTTATTTTATTGCCCTAAATGCTTTGTGTTCTAACTCAAGAGGTAAATGACAAGCTTTTCAATAAACCATTTTATATGGAGACATACCCATAGGATTTTTATAAGCCATTCTATAAGCCCAAAGTGCATCATCTAATTTCTTAGACCAATTCTTCCGGGACCTATTGACTGTCTTTTGTAAGATTAGTTTTATTTCTCTATTGCTAAGTTCAACTTGGCCACTAGACTAAGGATGATAAGGTGACGCAATTCTATGGTTAACATCATACTTAGGAAGCATTTTAAGGAAAGCACCACGAATAAAGTGTGAACCACCGTCAGTCATTAAATATCTAGGAACTCCAAACCTAGGGAAAATAACTGATGTCGCTTGAAGCTACGTCGGTATTTCCCCAAAGAGGAAGGGACGATGCAGCACAGCGGCGGTAGGTATTTCCATCAGATATGAAACCAAGGTTATCGAACCAGGAGGAGAACCAAGCAACACAACGTAAACAGCCTCTGCACACAAACAACAACACCTCGCATCCCGACGTGTTAAAAGGGGTTGTCAATCCCTTTCGGGGTACGGCGCCTCAAGATAGGCAAAGGACGTGAGGTAAATTTGTAGTATATTGATAGATCGAACGCCAAATAAAATAAATAAGAATAAATTGTAGCAAGGTATTTTTGTATTTTTCATTTAATAGATCTGAAAATAAACGCAAGGAAAAAGAAGATCGCAAGGCAAATATATGAGAAAGAAGACCCGGGGGCCGTAGGTGTCACTAGTGGCTTTTCTCGAGAAAGATAGCAAACGGTGGGTAAACAAATTACTGTTGGGAAATTGATATAACTTCAAACAATTATGACGATATCTAGGCAATGATCATTACATAGGCATCACGTCCAAGATTAGTAGACCGACTCCTGCCTACATCCACTACTATTACTCCACACATCGACCGCTATCCAGCATGCATCTAGTGTATTAAGTTCATGGAAAAATGGAGTAATGAAATAAGAACGATGACATGATGTAGACAATATACGTAGATATAGATCCCATCTTTTTATCCTTCGTAGCAACGATACATACGTGTCGGTTCCCTTTCTGTCACTGGGATCAAGCACCGTAAGATCGAACCCACTACCGGGCACCTCTTCCCATTGCAATAAAAATAGATCAAGTTGGCCAAACAAAACCCAAATATCGAAGAAGAAATACGAGGCTATAAGAGATCATGCATATAAGAGATCAGAGAAACTCAAATAACTTCCATGGATATAAAAAGATATAACTGATCATGAACTCGAAGTTCAGCGGGTCCCAACAAACACACCGCAAAAAGAGTTACATCATATGGATCTCGAAGAGACCATTGTATTGAGAATTCAGCGAGAGAGAGAAAGCCATCTAGCTACTAACCACGGACCCGAAGGTCTACAAAGAACTACTCACGCATCATCGGAGAGGCACCAATGGAAGTGGTGAACCACTCTCTGATGGTGTCAAGATTGGATCTGGTGGTTCTGGACTCTGCGGCGGCTGGATGAATATTTCGTCGACTCCCCTAGGGTTTCTGGAATATTGGGGTATTTATAGAGCAAAGAGGCGGTCCGGGGGGCACCCGAGGTGGGCACAACCCACCAGGGCGCGCATGGGCCTCCTCGCGCGCCCTGGTGGGTTGTCCCCTCCTCGGGACTCCCCCTAGGTGCAAGCAGGGCCGAACTTCTTCCTTTTGGTCCATAAAAAATCATCGTAAATTTTCATGGCATTTGGACTCCGTCTGATATTGATTTCCTGCAATGTAAAAAACTTGCAGAAAACAACAACTGGCACTTGGCACTATGTCAATAGGTTAGTACCAAAAAAAATATAAAATGATTATAAAACATCCAAGATTGATAATAAAACAACATGGAATAATCAAAAATTATAGATACGTTGGAGACGTATCAATAACTTCCTTAAGCATTTTAATAGAGGTGTTGTGATCAGCACTACTGGTTGGAATAGCTTCTACCCATTTAGTAACATAATCAACAGCAACCAAAATATGTGTATACCCATTAGAGGAAGGAAAAGGTCCCATCAAGTCAAATCCCCAAACATCAAATGGTTCAATAGCAAGTGAATAATTCCTGGGCATTTCTGGACGCTTACCGATATTACCTATTCTTTGGCATTCATCACAAGATGAGACAAACTTACGAGCATCTTTGAAGAGAGTAGTCCAATAAAAACCTGATTGCAATACCTTATGAGCGGTTCTGTCTCCCGCGTGATGTCCTCCATAAGCATCGGAGTGGCATTTCCGTAGGATTTGTTCTTGTTCATGCTCAGGTACACAACGTCTAATAATACCATCTACTCCTTTATAAAGATGTGGGTCATCCCAAAAGTAATGTCTTAAATCATAGAAGATTTTTTTTCTTTTGTTGGTATGTGAAGCTAGGTGGTATGTATTTAGAAACAATATAATTAGCATAGTCACATACCAGCTAGTTGTTCATCAGGGAAGCTATCATTAATTGGTTGTGGGTCATCAAGAATATCTTCAAGTCTAGACAAGTTATCAGCTACGGGGTTCTCTGCTCCTTTCCTATCAGTAATATGCAAATCACATTCTTGTAGCAAAAGAACCCACCTAATGAATCTAGGTTTAGCATCTTTCTTTTCCATAAGATATTTCATAGCAGCATGATCTGTGCGGACAATTACTTTAGAATCAACAATGTAAGATCTGAATTTATCCCAAGCAAACACCACTTCGAAGAATTCTTTTTCAGTAGTAGCATAATTTTGTTGAGCACTGTCTAGAGTTTTACTAGCATAATGAATAACATTTAGTTTCTTATCAACTCTATGTCCTAGAACAACACCAACAGCATAATCAGCATCACACATAATCTCAAAAGGCAAGTTCCAATCAGGTGGTTGAACAACAGGTGCAGTAATTAAGGCTTTCTTTACTGTTTCAAAGGCTTCCATACAATCATCATCAAACACAAAGGGAATATCCTTTTGCAAAAGATTAGTAAGAGGCCTAGAAATTTTAGAGAAGTCTTTGATAAACCGCCTATAGAAACCAGCATGACCAGGGAAACTACGAATACGTTTGACATCTTTAGGACATGGCATTTTCTCAATTGCATCAACCTTGGCTTTGTCCACCTCAATGCCTCTTTCAGAAATTTTCTGGCCCAAAATAATACCTTCGTTAACCATAAAGTGGCACTTCTCCCAATTCAAGACGAGATTTGTTTGCTCACATCTCTGCAAAACTCGATCAAGATTGCTTAAACAATCATCAAAAGACTTCCCATAAACAGAAAAGTCATCCATGAAAACCTCAAAGATCTTCTCACAAAAATCAGAGAATATAGCAGTCATACATCTTTGAAAGGTAGCAGGTGCATTACATAAACCGAAAGGCATATGTCTATAGGCAAATGTTCCAAAAGGACAAGTAAAAGTGGTCTTTTCTTGATCAGATTGTAAAACAGGTATTTGTGAAAAGCCAGAGTATCCATCTAGAAAGCAAAAATGTGTGTGCTCGGATAATCTTTCTAACATTTGATCGATAAAAGGCAGAGGATAATGATTTTTCTAGTAGCTTTATTTAATTTTCTATAATCAATTACCATTCTATAGCTCGTGACAATTCTTTGTGGAATAAGCTCATTCTTATCATTAGGAACAATAGTAATACCCCCTTTCTTAAGGACACAGTGAACAGGACCTACCCATCTATTATCAGCTATAGGATAGATTATACCTGCTTCCAGAAGTTTCAATATTTCCGTTCTTACCACTTCTTTCATTTTTCTTATTTAACCGACGTTGGTGAACAACAACGGGTTTAGCATCAGGTTCCATATTAATCTTGTGCTGATATAGAGTGGGACTAATGCCCTTAAGATCATCAAGAGTATATTCAATAGCAGCCCTGTGCTTCCTTAGAACTTCCAATAATCTTTCTTCTTCATGTTCTGAAAGGTTAGCACTAATAATAAAAGGATATATCTTTTTCTCATCAAGATAAGCATATTTCAAAGTGTCTGGCAATTGTTTTTATTCAAACACAGGATCACCTTTAGGTGGAGGAGGACCTCTTGGAGTTTCAATAGGCAAATTGTGTTTAAGCAGAGGCTGTTGTTCGAAAAAGATTCTATCTATTTCATTTCTTTCACGCATATGCAAATCATTTTCATGGTCTAGCAAGTATTGTGCCAAACGATCAGTAGGAGGCAGAGCAATAGAAGCAAGACCAATAATCTCATCCTTACTAGGCAAATCTTTCTTAAGAGGTTGTTTACTAAACATGGAAAAACTAAATTCATGAGATTCATCACCAAAGCTAACACCGACAGTTTGTTTCTCACAATCAATTTTGGCATTGACGGTGTTCAAGAAAGGTCTACCAAAAATAATGGGACAAAAGTCATCTTGTGGAGTGCTAAGAACAAGAAAATCAGTAGGGTATTTTATTTTCCCACACAAGACTTCAACATCTCTAAGAATCCCAATTGGTGATATAGTATCTCTATTAGCAAGTTTAATAGTGACATCTATGTCTTCTATTTCAGCAGGTGCTATTTCATCTGTAATTTCTTCATATAAGGTATAAGGAATAGCACTCACACTAGCACCTAGGTCACATAACCCATGATAACAGTGATCTCCTATCTTAACGAAGACAACAGGCATGCCAACAACTGGTCTATGTTTATCTTTTCCATCGGGTTTGGCAATTCTAGAAGCTTCACTATAGAAGTAAATAACATGCCCATCAATATTACCAACTAAGAGATCTTTAAACGTAACAACACTAGGTTCAACTGTGATTTGCGCAGGTGGTTTGGGTGTTCTAACATAACTTTTGTTAACCATAGTTGAAGCTTTAACATGTTCTTTCATTCTAACCGGGAAAGGTGGTTTTTCAATATAAGCAGTGGGCACAACTGGATCAACATTGTAAATGATAGTTTCTTCTTTAGCTTTTACCGGTTCTTTAACTTATTCTTTAATAGGTGGGTGATATTTAAACCACTTCTCCTTAGGGAGATCAACATGAGTAGCAAAGGATTCACAAAAGGAAGCTACTATCTCAGAGTCAAGTCCATATTTAGTGCTAAATTTTAGAAAAGCTTCGGTATTCATCAAAGATTTAACAAAATCAAACTTAGGTTCAATACCTGACTCTTTACCTTCATCGCCTTCCCAATATTCAGAGTTGCGTTTAATTCTTTCTAAAAGATCCCACTGGAATTCAATAGTTTTCTTCATAAAAGAACCAGTACAAGAAGTATCGAGCATGGATTGATCATTACGAGAAAGCCGAGCAAAAAAATTCTGGATAATAATTTCTCTTGAGAGCTCATGATTGGGGCATGAATATAACATTGACCTAAGCCTCCCCCAAGCTAGAGCGATACTTTCTCCTTCACGAGGCCAAAAATTATATATATATAATTCCGATCGCGATGAACTAGATGCATAGGATTAAATTTGTGATGAAATTCCAATTTCAAACGGTTCCAGTTCCAAGATCCAATATCATCGCATAGCCTATACCATGTCAATGCTTTTCCCTTCAGAGATAAAGGGAAAACCTTCTTCTTAGCTTCATCTCCGGGCAAACCTGCAAGCTTAAATTATCCACATATATGAAGTGCATAACAGGATGTTCGGTTCCATCTCCTGCATAAGGATTAGCTAGCAGTTGCTCTAACATACCCGAAGGAATTTCATATTCAACATTTTCAGTAGGTGCAGTAGGTTGAGGGGCAACTAATTGTGGTTCCAGTCGAGGTGAAGATACCCCGAACAAACTCCTCAAAGGATTGTTTTCCATAGTAGCAAGTAACAATAAATTTCAGCACATAGTAATAATGTTTCCTTACCAATTTCGACTTACCAAGAGCGCTTCACTCCCCGGAAATGGCGCCAGAAAATTGCCTTGATGACCCACAAGTATATGGGGACAATTGTAGCACTTTTCGATAAGTAAGAGTGTCGAACCCAAGGAGGAGCAGAAGGAAATGACAAGTGGTTTTCAACAAGGTAATGTCTGCAAGTGCTAAAATTGTAAGTAGCAGAGTAGTTTGATAGCAAGATAATTTGTAAAGAGCAAGTAAAGATAGTAGTAGCAAAAGTGCAGCAAGGTAGCCCAATCCTTTTGAGGCAAAGGACAGGCCAAAATAGTTTCTTATGATAAGAAAAGTGTTCTTGAGGGTACACGCGAATTTCATCTAGTCACTTTCATCATGTTGGCTTAATTCGTGTTTGGTACTTTGATAATTTGATATGTGGGTGGACCGGTGCTTAGGTGCTGTTCTTACTTGAACAAACATCCTACTTATGATTAACCCTCTCGCAAGCATCCGCAACTACGAGAAAAGTATTAAGAATAAATTCTAACCATAGCATTAAACTTTTGGATCCAATCGGTCCCTTATGGAATAGTGCATAAACTGGGGTTGAAGCTTCTGTCACTCTCGCAACCCACCATCTAATAACTACTCCACAATGCATTCCCTTAGGGCCAAATATGCTGAAGTGTCATGTAGTTTACGTTCACATGACACCACTAAGAGAATGGCAACATGCATATCATCAAAATATCGAACGCGTATCAAGTTCACATGATTACTTGCAACATGATTTCTCCCATGACCTCAAGAACGAAAGTAACTACTCACAAATGATAAACATGCTTAAGATCAGAGGGGTATTAAATAGCATAATGGATCTGAACATATAATCTTCCACCAAATAAACCTTATAGTAATCAACTACAATATGTAATCAACACTACTAGTCACCCACAAGCACCAATCTATAGTTTTGATACAAAGATTGAACACAAGAGATGGACTAGGGTTTGAGAGGAGTTGGTGATGTGAAGATGTTGATGAAGATAGCCCTCCCCAAGATGGGAGAGTTGTTGGTGATGATGATGACGATGATTTACCCCTCTGGGAGGGAAGTTCCCCTGGCGGAATCGCTCCCCCAGAGGGCAAAAGTGGTCCTGCCCAAGTTCCGCCTCGAGGCGGCGGCGCTTCGTCCCGAATGTCCTCTCCTGATTTTTTTCTAGGTCAAAATGACCTATATACCAGAAGATGGGCACCAGAGGTGGGCCGAGGAGGGCAGCACCCACCAGGGCGCGCCTGGGCCTCCTGGCGTGCCCTGGTGGGTTGTGCCCACCTGGTGACCCCCTCTGGTACTTATTTGCTCCAATATTTATTATATATTCCATAAAAATTCCTCGGGATGTTTCAGCTCATTTGGAGTTGTGTAAAATAGGTAGCCTGGCATAGCTTTTTCAGGTCCAGATTTCCAGCTGCCAGAATTCTCCCCCTAGTGCATACCTTGCAAATTATGAAGAGAAAAGGCATTAGAATTACTCCAAAAACCATTATTATACAATAAAAGAACATAAATAACAGTAGGAAAACATGATGCAAAATGGACGTATCATACCGCAAAATGGAGGAAACGGACTTCTCTTTGACCTCCTATAGTCGAAATGGGGGTCCTATTCATCAGGAGGGGTGTGGCGTACCGCAAAACGGGACTCCAGGGCTACTGTTCATCCACCGTCTACTGCCTCGCTCCAGCCTCCACAGGCTACTGTTCATCCACCATCGACCTCCTCCAGGCTCCACCTGCGATTGTTCATCAACGGCGTCTCCCTCCTGCCTCCACGAGCTACTGTTTCATCCACGGGCTCCTGTTCATCCACTTCCACCGGATACTATTCAACCACCCCTCCATGGGCTACTGTTCATACAGCACTCCACCGGCTACTGTTCAGCCAGCCCTCCACGGGGTCCTGTTCATCCACCCCCAACCGGCTAGATCGGGTCCTGTTCATCCAGCGGCAACGACCTCTACCCCCACGGGGTCCTGTTCATCCAACCCCCATAGGGAACTGTTCATCCAACTCCCAACAACGCTCACTGCTCATCAAGAGGCAGCAGGTTCGATCGGCTTCAGTTAGCAGCAGTAGCGAAGGAATCGCTCGATCGAGTTCACTTAACAGCAAGGGATCGATTGGGGTTCAGTAACGTAGCTAGTGCAATTGCTCGGGTTCAGTAGGCGAACGCCTCGCTCGGGTTCAGTTAGAGCGCCACGCTTTGCACACACGCACGTACGTGTACGAGAGAAACGTGTAAACCTCCGTGCATCGCTCGGCCCCGACCAGACACTGTAACCAGGAACTCCCCGAAATTTTCCTCGCCCTCGCTTCTACCACAATTTTGTCGGCCATGGACGACCCAAAGTAGGTCATGCTGGTGCATCTCAGGCCCGCCCAGGACGAAAAGCCCATTTTCTATCATGATTTTTTGTCATAGAAGTAGGAGCCCACTACATCTATGATGATACCGGGTTTTGTCGTAATTATCATCATAGAAGTATGACAGAAAAAAATTTCGTTCGGCCCAAAATGTCACGGATGTGTCTTTTTTTTGTAGTGTCATTTGTTATCGTCATATCTTACTACACTAGCAACAAGATTATGTAGTACTGACGTATGAACCACTGCACATGCCTAGTAGTAGGAGCACTGTGTAAGTTCAAGTGGCCGCCATGTTTCGCACTCCTCCGTCGTAAGAGTGGAAATGCTTGCTATAATCATTTTTTTCTTCAGAAACAGTGGACAAGTTCTACCATGCGGATCTTCCTCGACGGTCGCCGGGAACCTTGCTACTCACTTTCGCCGACGTGTGGGACAGCCAGGACAAGGGTCCAGTAGCCATGCACTAAATTACTCCATACTAGAGTGCCAACTGCATAGTACACTACCCCGATCGAAGTGCCGTAGTAATGCCCAATGAGCCATCAAATCGCAAAACCCCCACCTTTCCAGTAGTAAGTTGGACGGACGAAGCAACCATCATTTCACTCTTCACCCTCAGCTTCCTCTCTTGAAGAAAACCCCAACTCGCTTCTCCCTCATATTGTCCCTCATTTCATCAAGAAAACCCCGACCTGCTTCTGCCATTGTTCTTCTCTCCCAAAGAAGGAAAGGTGAGCGCATCAATGGTGTTGATTTTGGCCAACGCCCGGTGTTGCAACCCCGAGACGGTTCCTATAACTCCCTCTCTGTTCTTCTTTTGGGTTTATGATTATGGTTTATTTTCTTTTATTTCTATTTGGAAGTTTCTTGATGGACCCTGGAGCACCGGCCGAAGTGATGTCTATGGCTCTATCCAAAGCCGTCCAGGCTCGGGGTACGAAGAAGCGCAAGCACCCCGCCGAGACTACCGCAGACAACCTCAAGGCCATCGCCCTCTCCAAGGACCCCTCTCCGGGATCCCTCATTAAGCAAGTCCGGGTAATATCTCTTCTTGACGATCTTTTTCTCCATCTTGATCGTGTTTTTTCATCTACACGCCGTGCTAGTACTAGTAGTACAACTTTCAGGGTGAACTTGCATGTGATTTTTGTGTGCCAAATGACGGTTCTAAATTCCTCTTTTGACCAAAACATGCGAGAGGTTGACACTGCTTTCTTATAGATTACTTTCAACTACTTTATGAACATCAATGCTACCTTTGAAGAGAGTATATTAGCATTCGTAACTTGTGTTATGGATATTGCAAGTAATCCCTCTGCTCTCATGCCTTTGAAGACATGTTCTGGTGTCTTTGTTCACTCATTTCTGTGCGTATATGTAGTCTTATATGGAGTAAAATATCGAAAATCATCTTATATTTCTGAACGGAGATAGTAATAAAATATTTGGTTTCTATTTGAATTAGAACCAGGTCCGCAGTGGAGATGAAGTTCTCAAAGTCATGCCGTGTGAACTGGAAGACCTGCGGATGAGTTCTACTGCTACACTATCCAGCTGTTGTGTCCTTGTCGCCACGTGTTTTCATGTAGCATTGTTGTTAGGCGTGTTCTCGAGGGTGTACTTCACCACAATAATTTCCTGGATGTGCCTTCGGTTACGAAGGTCGTGGTTCTTGTAAAGCTTCCCGACAAATCTGATGCGGAGTTTCCTCATCGTCATGTTTATGAGTGGAAAAACCACTCTGTTAGGTTCTCCAAGGTTGACGAGATGGTGATGGTGCTAGTAGACATCTCTCACGAAGTCCATGGCCTAGTCAGTTATGCGGGGTACATCCCGTAGGTCGTGGAAAGAAATAGTCTGCAGAGTTTATTTAGTGCAACTTTGCTTGTCTGTAGTAAGTACTATTGTTCAGTACTTGATTTGTGTGTGTGAACCGTGTATTGTTTAGTACTGCCGCTTTTGTTGTGGCGCGAGTCCTGGAAACAGTCTACATTTATGTCTATCCACCCAATTTAGTCTGTATATTTTGAAGTATCCAGATCATATTTTTTGTGAGGACGGTTTATCAATTATGGTTACACTCCAATATCTGTAGGCATTGTAGGGTTTATCGCACCCACTAGCATTTCCAGTCCCATGGATGTTCGGTCCATACAATTTGTCACGACCTTTGGACTGTCCTGCTTGTGGGAGTAAGCGGGGGCCCTGCATGTCATGCGTAATTAGACGATCAATCTTCTGTTTAGAACTTGAATATTGTGATTTCCTGGTAAGGATTCACTCGTGTCACATCAAGTACATCTTATTGATTTAATTTCATGTTTTCTTACTTTTGCTGCAATTTTACGATGAAGGTTTTGCCATGTGACATTCGTCACAGAATAAACCGTTTGGTTTGCTCTATGATGGTTATTTTTGCAGGTTTCACTTTTTATGATTTGTTAGTAACGAAGGCACTGTCCATCACATATATTACTGGACACAATAGGATCAGTCTATTGTTTGTGTACAATCCGAAGCCCTATGATGAAATGCAGTTTGGTTAAACAAACACGCCACAATTAGTCCTTCTCGCGTTTAAAAGAAATGAAGAAAAAGACTGGATCAGGGTCATGGAGCCGAGTCAAGTTAGAAAGCTGATCATGGTAGGCCAGAGACGATCGCTGCTGTCTCGCACATCGGTACCACCTTCAGCAACGGATCGAGCACCGGCACCTTCTCTGATGGCACTTGCTCTAGCACTGACAGCGGCAACAGCTCATTCTGATCCACCTGAGGATTGGGCACCGACCGTGTCAGTGGATCAGGCTGATCTACCGGAGGATCGGGCATCGACATCGGCACCTGCTCCGACACCGGCACCAGCTCCACAAGGAGCACCATGTCCGGCACCAGCAGGGGCACTACCGGTCACACCGGCACGGGCACCAGCAACGGCTCCGACACCTGCACCAACACTTGAAGTTGCACTTACATCTGCTCTGGCCCGTGCAGCGGCAACGGAACCAGCTGTTGCACCAGCAGTAGACTGGACTGTAGTTTGCACTGCATATACCAAAGTCCTTACAGAAACCGGCATCTCCACCTTTTTGGTAAGCATTGTCGCCCGAAGTGCTTCTTCGTTCTTTTTCTTTCCATGTTGTTTCACATGATTCACTGTGTTGATCTAACTGTTTGTGTATGTCTTCTTGTTTGCAAACAGAGAATTCTTAGAGCAACGACGGAGTCGTTCGACAATTCGGGCGACCGTGGCCAAGTTTCCCTTACCATGCACAGCCTTGGTATGAATGAACCTGCTCAATATACCTTAAGTACAAAGTATGGTCGCATGATGATTGATGCTAAAGGATGGTCAAGGTTCAAATCTAAATCAAATCTTGCGGTAGGGGATGATGTCAAAATCGAACTTACTCGGCAAGGAGAGCTGGTCCAAATAAACTTTGAAATTCTTCAGTAGCAGCACGCAACTGCCGAACTGATCTATCCTCTGTGAGATTTTGATGTAATAATATGGCATGGTGAAACAAGTGTCCTGTGTTTATAAGTAGTACGGTATTATTATTAACACGTAGGATATTGTTTGATAGAATTGCAACTCTGATGGCTGGTTAGGAACTGTCGTTCGATTTCATTCTAACAGCTGTCGTGCTTTATTCAATTTTCTATATTCGCCTTGCAATAGCATCTAAAACCAGCGCCCTACCGATCGCTTGCAATATGAAATGCGCTGAGGTAGAACACATGGGCCCCCAAACATGCAAGCCCACCAGCCTATGGCCCAAAGTCCAGAACCGTGAGCCTGTATGAGTATTATATTCTCAGCTGAACCCCCATATTATGTTATATATATTCCCCTTGATTTTTATTATGTATAAAGTTGTGATATAAAAGAATTTTATTCTTTACAGAGGGTGTATCTCTCTGTCAAAAATACATTTATGTGTAACTAGTTACTCCTGCCTTTCTACTTCCTTTCGGTGATATGTGGGGCATCCGGCAACGGGGTCCACGTGCCATGCACCAAATTAGAGTGCACAACTGCCCGGTAGACTCACCCCGGTCGTAGAGCCGCAGTAATGCCCAATTAGCGTCAAATCACAACCCCCCCCATCTTTCCAACTTTAGCAGTAAGCTGGACGAACGAAGCAGCAATATTTCACTTGGCCTAAATCCCCTTCTCCATAGTCTGCTTGTTCAGAGAAAACCCCCTCTCTTACTGGGTCTGAATCCCCTTCTCCCTGGTCTACTTGTTCAGAGAAAACCCCCTCTCGGCGATTGCATAGGGTTTTCTCATGGAGAACCAGGTACGAATTCTTCATCCATCCCCGATAAATCCAAGTCCCTTGGTCGTGGGTAATCGTAGGATGGCAGCTGCCGTGGTTGATGCATTCTTCTTCCTACTTAATCTAGTCGGTTTCATTTCAGTGCCCAAAGTGTGAGGACCCTACAGGTTTCTGCGCCCTCGGCAAGACGCCACACTTGTTCCTTCTAATCCTAACACATGATTTTAAACCGCTTACAGTATGTTCCTAGAATCGTCTTTTCTATCCGCGAGGGTGGGAGTTTTTGAACATGCTGTCGACTAATTTGGAAATTTGGATTGCTATATTGGGGTAAAAGGTACTAGTACCATGGTCAACACTAACGTGAAGGAGGATATTATTTCTAGATTTGGATAGCGAATACATTGTCTTCTCATATTATTTTTCCTGTAGTGCATTCCTTGCTTTGCCATAACACATGTACTCAAGATGGTTGGCCTTGCCATAACTGAATACACCAGTTTAACGGTCAGATTGAAGACAAGCCATGGATATAAGTTCCAAGTTGGGTTCATGAACCAAGAAGATCGCTGCTTTTTTTATGGATGAACTTGGATAAACTTTCTCAAGTGTTACGGACTGAAAGTTGGCGCACGAATGTTGATGGAAATAGCAGAACCAATTCTCATCTTCACTGTGATCTTCCACCCCGACGTCGTTCCAGTAGTTCATCCATGTTAGTTTTGTATCTGGTTCTTTCTTGTTGCCTCGATTTGTAATTCCCTTCTCTCACGAAGATTCTACTTCTAACTAATATTTCTTATAATTGGTGGCACGTGTAGGTTATTTCAAAGTTAAGCACGCTACAAGTTTGTTATTCTATAAGAACTCGACTGTTACTGATGGCACTTAAGTTGACTGGGATGACATCCACAAGTTCCTACAATTTATTGATCGTCTTGAGGTCCTTGTGGGCGTTTCAATGGTGGAAGGCCACGTGGGATATGTGTGCCATTGTTGCACACGTTCAAATGGTCCAACTGTGTCGAGAAACTTATGGTATGAGCTGTTTTCTGTCATATATGTTGTTCATAAACTCTTGCTTATACACAATTTTACAGCTGTGATCTTCTTGAAACAGAAACTGTCCAGTTCTATTGTTCCTATATAGATGCCTGACCATGGTCGGGTCAGACTTGCGCTTGGTCACAAAATGATGTTTATGTCGACCTACTCCATTCCCCTTGGAGGTGAAAAGATACTTATTCATGGGTGGTCTCAAATAATGAAGGCCCGTCCATCTTGGAGAATAGGACAAAAGGTTATGCTCATGCTTTTCCATGGCTGTAAAGCGAATATCCTGTTTATTGACCACATTGTGAGATATGAAGCCGCTTTCAGAAGGTTGTGGATGCGCGGGGTGGCGCCTCGGCCTTGTCCTGGGGCTTGGTGGCCTCACCCTTGGTCAACTGTAGGAAAAGTAGCACTGTTTGAGGCATGCTTTGTACGGTTGAACCTGTATAAGTACTCATACTGCTTTCAACTATTGTTGTTAAGTGCCCCTGTTGGTTTCAGTTAAGGTTGTTAAGTACTCCTACTGCTTTTACAGTCTATCGTGTTTCTTCAGTCCTGTCTTCCTCCAGCCGCCAAAAGCAAACCAGCGCCGGCAGGGCCGCCTGCTTCCACCTACCACGGCGGGCTGCACCTCAGCGCACGCATCGCCGCCCCACAGTCTCCTAAATCGTTAACTCCTACGTCCAAGGCCTCACCGTCGTCCTCCACGGGTGCGCTCACCGCGGCACTGCCCTCTCACGTTGTCAATATGGTCAACAAACAAGAGGAATCGGGAGAGGATTGTACGTGGAGAGGATGACAGTAGGGGCCCACTATCGGTGTAAGTAGGGGCCCTCCTTTGTACCCCTTACTTGTGCACGGGCAGTCAGAGCCACGCCTACGACCACACTTAGCAGGGCAGGGGAAGGAAGTGGAAGCACAAGACCAGCAAAGCAACGCCAAGACCAAGGACACAAAGAGAAAAGGGGCAATATGGACTCCCCCGGCAAGACCTTTTCTGGGGCGACCTCAGCAGCCCCGGCAAGATCCTTGCCGGGGGCAGCTCGCCCAACACCAGCAGAGTAGCCGCCCTTGAGACTGGGAGTTCTGACACCATCAACAACGTTGGAGCCAAGGCTCGGGAGGCACCTCCATGGTGGCATGCAGATCTTTGTCAAGATCACAAATACACAAGATCAGATGAGGACTAGAAGACGACGACCCTCGACAAGATCCTTGCTGAAGGAATCCATGAGACCCCTCGCAAGATCCTTACCGGGGACGACCGCGACGCCGTGGCAAGACCCTTGCCGGGGCCCCGGCAAGACCCTTGCCGAGGATGCCTGCAAGGCCACAGCTAGGCCCGCACTTATCCAAGCTCCACCGCCGTTCCCATACAACTGCCATCCCAACCAGCTGGGCAGGCACCTGCGTGGCAGCGCGCGGCTTCCAGGCCAACTCAGCAAGCACCTGCGTGGTGGCATGCAGATCTTTGTGAAGACCCTACCGCCACGCCATCTCAGCAGCCTGCGTGCCTACATGGCGCCACATGCATTGCTGGCCTGGGCGCGTGTCTAAGCGAGGCAGGGCGGCGACGGACGGGACGGGCCTCGTCCCTGCCCCCGAAAAAGCTAATGGACACCTAAGTAGTGCATTTAATGCGTTCTGTCCCCTAGTGCCAGGCGATAAGCTTACGCACTGTGCACCTTTCCACCTCTTGTGTGCCACTGTGGCAGCCCCTTTCGACTATAAAAGGAGGCCCGGGGCATACTTGAGAAGGATTCAGCTCTTTTGTACTACGCAGCCTCCATAGCTAGTTCGGGAGCTCAAGAACACTCTCGAATATACACCAAAGCAGGACTAGGGTATTATGCATCCTCGCGGCCCGAACCTGGGTAAACGACCTTTGTGCTGACCACTAATCCCGCTCTTTTCACAACCCCGCACCCGCCAACCGTAGAAGGGATTCCAGTGATCCCATAGGTGTCGTTTTCCACGACATCTTTGGCGCGCCTGGTAGGGGGCGCAGTTGTGAGAATCAGGTTTAGCAGTTAGTTAGCAGTTTTTCATCGCCATGGCTCCCGAGAAGAAGACGATCACGACAATCGGTTCATCTGGGGCCGAACGGCCCGTCTCAGTGCGGGCAGGCGACGGGGTGATCAGAGACGGAAGCCGAGGCGCGGCCCGCGAGCACTCACGTCGCTCTAGCAGCCGAAGCCGGGCGAGCGGCGTCGTACGCGCCCAAGACGACGAGTCGCGCGCCACCAAGTCCAAAGACGGAGCCGGGCCCCTCACAGGCGGCGCGGGGCCCTCTAAGGGCGGCGTCGTCCCACATACAGGCGGTGCGGCGACCTCTAAGACGCCCACGCCGGCGCCTACAGCGTGTTCCTCTCAGGCTGTGCGCGACGAGCGATGTCACCACGGTGATGATCCCGGGCGTCGCCGTGGGAAGAGTCCTGTGTATCGTTCACGGGACGCAAAAGGCTAGCACGCTCGCCGAGGCGCCGGCGAAGACGGTGTGCAGCCGCAGGGCCGTGATAGAGCTCCTTCTAACGCGGTTAGAAGTCGGAGCGCGTCACGGTCCACGCAGGTTTTGCCGCCGCCCACGCCGACGGAGGCCTTGGCACGCGCGCAGTTGCTCCTCGACTTCCCTCCTGCTGTAGAGAAACTCGACGAATGGAGAGTCACCATCCGGAGCCTCGTCGACATGGCCAACAAGGACGAGCTGCGGCCAGCGGGGCCCTCGGGCCGGCGCACGGCCGAAGTGCCACACGCCAGTGGTGGGAGGGCAGGAGGCGCTAAAGCCATAGTGCATTCTCCTCCTCCTCGCCAGCTACCGCGGGCGTCGGTCGGTCGCGATGACGCTTGTGATAACATTTCCATAGCATCGTCTGACCCGCGGACACACCGCGATCAACGCCAAGTTCTTCAAGAGCGAGCCCATGAAGACACTCGAACCACCATCGAGCGCCGGCGCGAGGCACGCCACCGATCAGATATGCGAGAAGGGCCCACTACAGACCACATAGCACCGGGAGGCCCTGGGGGCTTACCTTATGAGGTAGGTTGTCCGGCCTTTACACGCGAGCTGCGGCAGTTCCAGTGGCCCACTCATCGCACATTCAAGCCTGACGTTGGCGAAAAGTACAACGACAAAACTCACCCGTCAGAGTTCCTCAGCATATACACCATCATGATGCAAGTTGCCGGAGCTCGTGACGACAAGGTGCTTGCTAATTACTTCCCGTTGGCACTTAAGCCCAATGTTATGTTGTGGTTGATGCACTTGCCAATTTCTTCCTGGTCAGATTTGTGCCATGAATTTGTTGGCGCCTTTACGGGAGGGCACCAAGCTCATAGCCAGGCAAGCAACTTGCATGTCATCCCCCAGAAAGAAAGCGAAAGCCTACGCAAGTACATCCAGAGGTTCAGCCGAGTGCAGTACAACATCCCGGATGTTCACCCCGCCGCTATCATCAGTGCATTCCATCAGAATGTGCGGAACCACAAAATGCTTGAAGAGTTGGCAATGAACAAGGTGAAAGACGTGGCGGAACTCTACATTCTGGCCGACAGGTGTGCTTGGGCTGAAGAGGGAAGGAAGTACCCCGGCGAAGACGCCGGTGCGGAAACCGATTCCTCGGATGAAGACGCAGTCGCCCCGGCAAAGAAGGGCCGGCGCCGCAACAGGAGGCGCAAGGGCAAGGCCGTGCTTGCCGTCGAGGGATCCGACGACACCGGCGCCACCAAGAAGGCTAAGGCAAACGACCCCGGCAAGGAGATTGCCGGGTGTACCGCCTGCCAGGCCTTGGCGGCTGCCGACAAGCCAGGAGGCTCCGACAAGTAGTACTGCAAGATCCATCGCACCAAGGGTCACGACCTCCAGAACTGCCGACAAGTTGAGCTGCTTGCTGAGAAGCAAAAAGCTGAATATGAGAGGCGGGACAAGGAGAAGGGCCAGGATGGTGCCGAGGGATCCGGCAAGAAGCATGGCGGCCAAGGAGGCCGCCGCGGCAAGGATAACCGACAAGAGAGGCCCGCTCGGGGCCGCGACAAGGAGCAAGAGGATGATGATCATGATGAGGACGACGAGTCCGGCGAGCAAGAGTTCCAGAAGGCTACGGAGGCCATGTGCGTCGACGGTGGCGCCTCTCTACATACCTCTCATCGCCAGCTCAAGCAATGGGTGTGTGATTACAGCAGCAGAACCATCGTTCGATGCCCAGAAGCTGCTGAAGTGGTCCAGCATGCCTGTCATTTTTGACACCGAGGACCACCCTAACCGCAAAACTGCGGTCAGGTGTTTGTCGTTGTTGGTTTCACCAACAATACGCAACCTCAAGGTGACGAAAATGCTAGTCGACGGCGGGGCCGGCCTGAATTTTATCTCGCCTGTCGTGATCAAAAGGCTACAGATCCCTGATGAGGACCTCGAAGAGAGACTCACTTTTCAAGGGGTCAATCCAGGAAGGAGTCAGCCGAAAGGAAAGGTTACGCTGCCCGTTATGTTAGGGGCCTAGCTGAACCATAGGACGGAGAGGATTGTTTTTGATGTTGCCAAGATCCCCTTGCCATACAACGGTATCCTCAGCCGTCCAGCATTGGCCAAGTTTATGGCGGCGTCGCATTATGCCTACAACACGCTGAAGATGCCTGGGCCGATGAGCATCATCACCGTCCCCTCCGACAAGAAGGATGCGCTGATTTGCGCTGACCAACTCTACCGGGAGGTAGTTGCAGCAACTGCCGCCAAGGCACTTGCTCCTGCCGCTGAAGCCCCGGGAGGGAAGAAGACCGGCAAGGCCTCTCGCACCCACTCCGGCAAGCGCACCTCCTCGGAGTGTAGTGTTCCCGTCGAGTACGTGCCAGAGAGCTCCACCGGCAAGAGCAAGAAATCCAGAGCTGCGCCACCAGAGACCAAGAAGGTCTCCGTGAAGGAGGATGGCACAGGAGGGGCTTTCACCATAAGCTCCACCCTTGACAGCAAATAGGAAGGCGCGCTCGTCACCTTCTTGCGGGTGAATGTCGATGTGTTTCCATGGCAAGCATCCGACATCCCTGGCGTTCCCAGGGAGGTGATTGAGCACCACCTTGCTGTCTGCCCTCATGCGCGACCCGTCAAGCAGAAGGTCAGGAAGCAAGCTTTGGAGCGGCAAGAGTTCATCACAGAGGAGATCAGGAAATTGGAAGTGGCAGCTTTGGTGAGAGGAGTACTCCACCCAACGTGGTTGGCCAAACCGGTGGTAGTGCGCAAGGCAAATGGGAAGTGGAGACTGTGTATTGATTACACAGACATCAACAATAAAGCTTGCCCAAAGGATCCTTTCCCATTGCCGCGCATCGACCAGGTTGTAGACTCCATGGTCGGGTGTGACCTGTTATCATTCCTTGACGCTTACTCGGGATACCACCAGATCTTCATGACGAGAGAAGATGAAGAGAAGACAGGATTCATCACCCCATGTGGTACGTATTGCTTTTTACGGATGCCTTTCGGGTTGAAGAGTGCTGGCTCAACGTTTGGGAGAGTAGTCCAAATTGGTTTTGAGCCTCATCTGCATAGAAATATGGAAGCTTATATGGATGACATAGTGGTCAAAACCAAGGACAGAGCAACACTCATACAAGATTTAGAAGAGACATTTGCAAACTTGCGCCAGATCAACCTCAAGCTGAACCCTGAGAACTGCGTCTTCGGCGTTCCATCCGGCAAGCTCCTCGGGTTCTTTGTATCACAGTGTGGTATCGAGGCGAATCTGGACAAGATCAAGGCCATTGAGCGGATTGAGGCGCCCAAGCGGATCAAGGATGTGCGTCGGCTCGCTCGCTGTGTTGCCGCCATGAGCAGATTCATCTCCAAGTCTGCCGAGTGCGCCCTTCCCCTTTTCAAAATTTTGAAAAAGGCGGGCCCAATGGAATGGACCCCAGAGGCCGAAGCAGCACTACAAGATTTAGAGAAATACCTCTCCTCCACGCCAATACTAGTCGCGCCTAAACCACAAGAGCCGTTGCTGCTGTACCTAGCGGCAACAAATAGAGTGGTCAGTGCTGCGCTAGTGGCGCAGAGAGAGGTCGACACAGAAGTAATGGCAGCAACAGAACCTGCCGCCGCCGAAGCAGAAGCGACACAACCAAATGGAGTGGTGCAGAAGAAGAAGATGATGCAGCACCCGGTCTACTTTGTCATCTCCCTCTTGCAGGGGGCTAGATCAAGGTACTCTGGTGTGCAGAAATTGCTCTTCGGCCTCCTTATGGCCTCGAGGAAGCTGCGACATTACTTCCAAGCACACGAGATCACCGTCATCACTCGCCTCCCATTGGAACGGATATTGCATAACCCAGACGCGACCGGGAGGGGGCTTTGGAGCTGTCAAGCTTTGGTTTGAAGTTTGAAAGTACTTCAACAATCCAGAGTAGAGTCTTGGCGGAGTTCATTGCAGAATGGACCTCAATGCCTGATGAAGAGATCCAGGAGACCACTCTCCCCGGCAAGGAAACAAGTAGCGAGTGGATTATGTACTTTGACGGGGCTTTCTCACTGCAAGGCGCTAGTGCTGGTGTGCTACTCGTCGCACCCACCGGAGAGCACCTCAATTATGTAGTCCAGATGCACTTCCCCAGGGAGATGTCAACAAACAATACTGCCGAGTACGAGGGATTGCTTGCCGGTCTCAGGATCGTGGCAGACCTCGGGATCAAGAAACTCATCGTCAGAGGTGGTTCACAGCTTGTCGTCAAGTAAGTTAACAAGGATTATCAAAGTCCGTTGATGGAAGCATACGTAGATGAAGTGAGGAAGCTGGAGGAGCGTTTTGACGGTATACAAGCGGAGCATGTGTTCCCCGATTGGAGAACGGCATCGCCGACTACTTGTCGAAACGCGCTGCCCTCAAACTACCTATGGAACCAGGTACTTTTGTGCTTCGATTAACTCAACCATCCGTTGAGCCATCAAAAGAGCAGAAGAAGCGGAGGAAATCAGGACCCGGCAAATACTTTCTCGCCGAGCTCCCCGGAGCCGCTGGCAAAGGTGTTGCCGGAGACACTGAGCCTGCCGTGGGGCAACAGACTCTGGCAGAGCATCAAGCCCTGGCCGTAGAGGCGACCGCTCCCACGGCAGAAGAGATGCTTTTGTCCTTGCCGTCGAGCCTCAGGCTCCGGGATGGGCACAGCATACCGTTTGATTTCTCCAAACAGGGGAGCTTCCTGAGGAGCAGGAAGAAGCAAAGAAAGTAGCATGTCGGTCTGCCATGTATCAGTTCGTCGATGATGTTCTGTACAAGAAAAGACTGAATGGTGTGAAATTGAAGTGCATTCCCTTGGAGGAAAGACTGGAGCTGTTGGCAGAGATACACGGAGGCATATGTGGCTCCCACATAGGGTCGAGAGCCCTTACCAGCAAGGCATTCCGGCAAGGTTTCTTCTCGCCCACAGCCCTCCAGGATGCAACGGCACTAGTAACCAAGTGTGAAGCCTGCCGGTTCCATTCAAAGAAGCTTCATCAACCATCTCAAGCTCTCCAAACAATCCCTCTCTCCTGGCCATTCTCGGTCTGGGGGCTCGACATACTGGGCCCCTTTCCCCGCGCCGTCGGGGGCTTTGAGTACTTGTACGTTGCAATCGACAAGTTCACAAAGTGGCCAGAAGTGGAAGCAGTGAGAAAGGTGACAGCACAATCAGCCGTCAAGTTCTTCAAAGGGCTAGTCTGCCGCTTTGGCGTACCAAACAGGGTCATCACGGACAACGGCACGCAGTTCACAAGCCGCACCTTCATGCAGTACATCCAAGACCTCGGCAGCAAGGTCTATTTTGCTTCCATTGCACATCCACGGAGCAACGGGCAAGCTGAGAGGGCAAATGCTGAAGTACTGCGAGGCCTCCGGACAAAGACCTTTGACATGATGCACAAGTGCAGAAGACGCTGGATCGATGAATTGCCAGTGATTCTTTGGTCAATCAGAACGACACCAAATCGAGACACCGGCCAGACACCATTCTCCCTCGTTTACGGGGCAGAGGCAGTTCTCCCCACGGAACTCACATACGGGTCACCCCGAGTGCTCGCTTATGATGAGCTTGAGCAAGAGCAATTGCGGCAAGATGACGCAATGCTCCTCGAGGAAGATCGTCTTCGGGCGGCTGTGCGAGCAGCATGCTACCAGCAAGCCTTGAGCCACTATCATAGCCGCAGGGTTCATGCCCGAAGCTTTGAGGAAGGCGACCTTGTTCTTCGACGCGTTCAGTCGGCAAAGAATTCCAACAAGTTGACGCCAAAGTGGGAAGGCCCTTATCGGGTAATACGAGTTACCAGGCCCGGCGCAGTCCGCCTGGAGACCGAAGATGGTATTCCAGTGAGCAACTCCTGGAACATCGAACATCTTCACAAATTTTACCCATAAGGCGCGGTTGCCGGGCCCCCCGGCAAGCCACCCTTTTGTACAAGCCTTGCCGACAAGGCATGTAACCCTTTGTACAAAGCCAGGCGCAGACCCTGAGCATAAATAAATGAAGCGATGGCGCCCTAAGTTATAGCATGCATGCTAGATTGAGTCTCTCCCTCGGTTAGGGTTGATAGTGCTTAGCGGCGACTAACCCCTAGCATATGAGGTCGAGTGTGCGTCTTTCTATTCTTTCCCGTCTCTTTTTAGGTTCACAGGCTGCATGAACATCTCTGCTGGGCTGTTTGGAGGAAGGAGGACAGGCCGACGCCCCGACCCCGGCAAGCCAAGGTTGCTGGGGGCTGCAGACCCAAGGATCCGACCACGGCAAGCCAAGATCGCCGGGGGCTGTTGATCCAGATAAGTCTTTTATCCCCTGATATGCATTCCCGTATGAAATTGGGACGTATGAAAACTCCTTTATTTTTCAGACCACCGTGCTCCCCCTTTCCTGTGCCCATGAACTATCCCCTGGGCCGGAACTTGGTTGTAGGTGACGAGGAAGCAAACGAGAGGCCTAAACCTACTTCGCCCTGCCTCCGGCGAGAGCGTGAGTATGGTCGTGAACGAAGTAAGGAGACGGCAAGGCCTGTTGCCGGGTAACATTGTTTATCTTAAAAATAACAAGGAATCACTCCTTGGCGCGGTTTTTGCTCACGCACAAAAAAACCCCGGCAAGCACCCTTTTTCATTAATACATTCCAAACAGGTACAGTTCGTACGGAATGCAAACATGAGCAAGGGGATTACAAGATTTAAATCTTACAAAGGCCCGTAGGCTTAAAGACTGAAAAAACATAAGATGCACATAATCCCTTTATGTCCCTCTCCTCAGGAAACGGAACAAGATGGCAGGAGGGCAAAAAGAGTGCCTAGGCGAGGCACGAGCGGCAGAAGACACCAAGAGAACATCCCGGCGGCCGCCCCAAAAAGGGTCGGTGATGACGGTGCCGGGAGAACAGCTGGAAGACGAGGCAGCGAGCCGGCCATACGAGATGAAGGCGTCGGTGCCCGCACACTCCGACTTGACGGCCCGCCACCCGCCTTCTTCGTCTTCTCCGGCCTCCTAAACCAGCCGCCCAAGGAGGCGACCCCGAGAAGTTCAAGGAGCGGGCGATGCAGATGATGGTGCTGCCGGCGTCGCCTAGGGACGGTGGGTCCGACGCCTAGTCGGAC
This sequence comes from Aegilops tauschii subsp. strangulata, assembly GCF_002575655.3. NCBI lineage: Eukaryota > Viridiplantae > Streptophyta > Magnoliopsida > Poales > Poaceae > Aegilops > Aegilops tauschii. The sequence continues at coordinate 645,088,121 of NC_053041.3, read as the reverse complement.
CTATCATCCTCCCGCCCGCTGCCCTCGTCGTCGCTGTCGCTGTCCTCCTCGTCACTCTCGCTCGAGGAGGAATCTTCATCATCTGACGAGCTCTCCACGCAGCACTTTAGGCGAGTTCCCATATCCCCAAAGACCTTGAAGGAGAGCAGGCCGTTCTCCATTAATTTAAAGTAGAGAACGAGCCCCTCCGTCAGGTTGTGGACACGAGCAAAGGTCTTCCATCCGCGGCGAAGATACATGACATGAGGAGCAGGGAAATCGACATCAACACGCGTGCTGCCGTTCCCGCAGCCCCTCATGTGCATCTCAGAGTTTGTGGCGGATTTAGCTCCATCTCCCGAGCAAATGGAGTAGGGAGATGAAGACGGCGACGCAACGGCCGGTGCAGCCTGATGAAGAACTCACGAGGCTGGTCCTCGACGTGGCCCTCCATCGAGGAAGGGGACGCTCGTGGAAGCGAGGCCGGTGCACCGCCCCTTCCCCCTCTTCCCAGAGCGCCACGGTGACCTCGCCCTTGCCCCCTCCCCCTTCCTCTCGTGGTTGGCTCCGCTGCCATGAGCTCTTGGGGAGGAGGGGCGCGCTGTCGAGCAAAGACCCTCGACGCCACCGTCGAAGTACCGACACGCCCTCCCGTCATGGCAGAAGGAAGGAAGGAGCCAAGATGGGAAGAGGTGGATGATGAAGAATTGAGTGGTGCCATTCTCCCCCTCCCCTTCTTATAAAGGGGCGGGGTCAGGGCTCGACCACCCCGCCCAACCAATACGGCCATCAAGGGCGTAGGGAATCAGGACCAACCCGCTTCCCCAATCAGCGGTGCCTGGCCCCTCGCCCCGGCGTAGAAACCCGCGCCTTCTGTGTCCGCTGCCTGCCCTTCCTGACGCGTGAAGAGCACGTGGCGAACGGGTCAGGACCCAGATGGCAAGTGGAAACGGCCATTTCGTGCCCCGTGATCAGGGGGTGCGAGAATCGTAATGGCCACGACCCAAGTCCACTTAGTAAATGAGCTGCGCCTCCGCAACTCCCTCGATTTTAAGGGGGAACGCGGACTGCCTCTTTACTATTAGACCCGAAGGATGACGCAAGCAGGCCAAGATTGCTCCGCGCACGACCCCCACGTCACGCATTCGACGCGAGGCATCGGGAAGCAGAGCAAACGAGAAAATTATTGCGGTAAAAAGGATTCGGCCCCGCCTACCCGTGCACCGTTCTAGGCCTAGCCCAACAACACGCCGTGCTTATGTGTGGCCCAGGCTTGGGGGCTCCTGTCGGTGTACAAAAGTAGGGGCCCTCCTTTGTACCCCTTACTTGTGCACGGGCAGTCAGAGCCACTCCTACGACCACACTTAGCAGGTCAGGGGAAGGAAGTCGAAGCACAAGACCAGCAAAGCAATGCCAAGACCAAGGACACAAAGAGCAAAGGGGCAACGTGGACTCCCCGGCAAGACCTTTGCCGGGGGGACCTCAGCAGCCCCGGTAAGAGCCTTGCCGGGGGCAGCTCGCCCAACACCAGCAAAGCAGCCGCCCTTGAGCCTGGGAGTTCCGACACCATCAACAACGTTGGAGCCAAGGCTCGGGAGGCACCTCCATGGTGGCATGCAAATCTTTGTCATGATCACAAATACACAAGATCAGATGAGGACTAGAAGACGACGACCCGCGACAAGATCCTTGCCGAAGGAATCCACGTGAGACCCCCGGCAAGATCCTTACCGGGGACGACCGAGATGCTGCGGCAAGACGCTTGCCGGGGCCCCGGCAAGACCCTTGCCGAGGACGCCTGCAAGGCCACATCCAGGACCACACTTATCCAAGCTCCACCGCCGTTCCCATACAGCTGCCAGCCCAACCAGCTGGGCAGCCACCTGTGTGGCAGCGCGCGGCTTCCAGGCCAACTCAGCAAGCACCTGCGTGGTGGCATGTAGATCTTCGTGAAGACCCTAACACCACGTCATCTCAGCAGCCTGCCTGCCTACATGGCGCCACATGCATCGCTGGCCTGGGCGCGTGTCGAAGCAAGGCGGGGCGGTGACGGACGGGACGGGCCTCGTCCCCGCCCCCGATAAAGCTAATGGACACCTAAGTAGCGCATTTAATGCGTTCTTTCCCCTAGTGCTAGGCGATAAGCTTACGCACTGTGCACCTTTCCACCTCCTGTGTGCCACTGTGGCAGCCCTTTCGACTATAAAAGGATGCCCGGGGCATACTGGAGAAGGATTCGGCTCTTTTGAACTACGCAGCCTCCATAGCTAGTTCGGGACCTCAAGAACACTCTCAAATATACACCAAAGCAGGACTAGGGTATTACACATCCTCGCGGCCCGAACCTGGGTAAAGGACCTTTGTGCTGACCGCTAATCCCGCTCTTTTCACAACCCCGCGCCCGCCAACCATAGAAGGGATTCCAGAGGTCCCATAGGTGTCGTTTTCCCCTACACCCACCTTGTCCATGGCCGTACGCAAGGAAGTTCCTCATTTTTGTTATATATACTCCATCGTTAGGGTATAGAAAAAGAAAATGCTTCCCCCTAGTGGTTTCCTGACATCTAGGACCCACGACATTGTCAGCGTATATAGTCAATAGACAAGAGAACATCACAAGATCGGCTGACACCTGGGATGTAGCTGCTCGAGCAGTATTTTCTTTTGTTATTGTTGCGATGGAGTGGGCTTTCAACTGGGTGATGTCTACTACGCAACTTTATTCTTGTAAACACGTGTTGGGCCTCCAAGCGTAGAGTTTTGTAGGACAGTAGCAATTTCCCCCAAGTGGATGACCTAAGGTTTATCAATCTGTGGGAGGCGTAGGATGATGATAGTCTCTCTCAAGCAACACTACAATCAAATACAAGAAATCTCTTGTGTCCCCAACACACCCAATACAATAGCAAATTGTATAGGTGCACTAGTTCGGCGAAGAGATGGTGATAAAAGTGTAGTATGGATAGTAGATATGAGTTTTTGTAGTGCGAACAATAAAAACAGCATGGTAGTAAATAGTAAAATGGAGCACAAACGGTATTGCAATGATGGAAAATGAGGCCTAGGGTGCATACGTTCACTAGTGCAATGTCTCAACAATGCTAACATAGTTGGATCATATGATTATCCCTGAAAGTGCAATAAAGAATCACTCCCGAATTTCTATTATTGGAGAACAAAAGATAGAAATTCTTTGTAGGGTACGAAACCACCTCAAAGCTATTCTTTCCGATCAATCTATCCTGGAGTTCGTACTAAAATAACAGCAAGCTATTCTTTCCGATCGATCTAATCAAGAGTTCGTACGAAAATAACAGCATATGATGCATATCAACCAACTCTAATGTCACCTGGATACCCCAATGTCACCGCGAGTAGCTATGAGTTAATTATACGATATTTATCAAACAATTTCAGATTCATAATACTCAATCCACACAAAGAACTACAAGGAGACCCCAAAGTTTCTATCGGAGAAAAGATAATAAAAACGTGCATCAACCCCTATGCATAGATTACCCCAAAGTCACCTCGGGAATCCGCAAGTTGAGTGCCATAACATATATTGAGTGAATCAAAATAATACCCCATTTTCACCACGGGTATTCATATGCAAGACATATATCATGTGCTCTCAGATATGAACATTCAATCCGACAAGACAAAACTTCAAAGGGTAAAGACTCAATTCATCACAACAAGTGTAGAGAGGGGAGAAACATCATATGATCCATCTATGTTAACAAAGCCCATGATACATCAAGATCGTGACATCTCTAGATCGCGCGCGAGAGAGATTAAACACATAGCTACTAGTACGAACCCTTAGCCCCGAGGGTGGACTACTCCCTCCTCATTGTGGTGGTCGCCGGGATGATGAAGATGGCCACCGATGATGATTCCCCCCTCCGGCAGGGTGCCGGAACGGGGTCCCGATTGGTTTTCGGTGCCTACAGAGGCTTGCGGCGGTGGAACTTCTGATCTAGGTTCTCCCCGAGGGTTTTGGGAATATTTGGAAATTTATAGGGCGAAGAAGGGGTACGGGAGGCCACCGAGGTGGGCACAACCCACCTAGGTGCGCCTGGGGGCCCGGCGTGCCCTGGTGGGTTGTGCCCCCCTCGGGGAACCCTCCAGGTGTTGCTCTGGCCCATTGGTTCTCTTCTGGTCCATAAAAATCCAAAAAAAGTTTCGCGGTATTTGGAGAACTTTCATTTCTGCACAAAAAACAACACCACGGTAGTTCTGCTGAAAATAGCGTCAGTCCTGGTTCGTTCCATGTAAATCGTACCAAAACCATATAAAATTGTTGTAAACATGGCATGAATACTTCATAAATTATAGATACGTTGGAGACGTATCACTAGGCTGTGGCCCGTCTAGCCCAGGCTTATATTTTAGGTTCGCCACATGACCAGCCGAGCTATTTTTTCTTTATGAAAATGAGCCCAGTTTTTTCTGAAGAATACCCAATCCAGGCCTACTTATTATTCTACGCCCTGATGGGCTGCAACTCTTTCAAGACGGCTGCAAATCTTGAATGTAATATGAAATGGGCTGTAAATATAAAAAACAGACGACCAATTGGGAATTACTTTATAATTTCTGAATTTTTTTCACATTTTTAGATTCCAATTTCACTGGGCTTTAACCTAATTAAATATATCTTCAATGTACTTTACATCTGGCTGGACATTTCAGTATTAAAAATAGTTTGGACCCCACAAAATATGCGAAGTTTCGTTTAAATTTTTAACCCTGGCCCTGGCCAACAAAAAAACGGCCTGCAATAAATTGCATAAGAAGTTGCAATGAGCTGTAAATTATTAAAAAAAATTAGGGAATGGTCTGACTTAAGTTGACGCGTATGCAAGATCTTTTTTACTTATTATATACATCAACAAACGAATCTAGCAGACGTAACCGTTGGATGTTAATCCAACGGCCGTCGTGCTTCTTCAATCTCTGATCTACTTGCTCCAGCCGCCAAATCCAGCGCCGGTGGGACCTCCTACTCCCGCCTCCCGTGGCATGTTGTGCTGCCGCACATGCCTCACCATGCCCTACTACTGCCACTGCTGGCCAGGCCATCCCTGTACTCACCCACATCCCTCCACTGCTATGGCTTCGGCGCCTCCGGGTCATTGCCTTCCTGGGTCTCGCCGTCGTCCATCTCGCTAGTGTTCTCGGCACGGCGTGGTCAACGTTGTCAACAAACAACAACATCAAAAGAACGATGTACATGGAGTGGATGATAGTTGGGACCCACATGGTCCATGGCCGCACGCAAGCAAGTACCTCCTTATTATGCCAAAAAGAATGAATCCTCCCAATGACAGCTGGGACCCACTAGCTATATCTTGGCACAGAAGGAAGTGCCTCCTTATTAAGCGAAAAATAACGAGTGCTCCCCATGAAAGCTAGGGCCCAATAGATTTGGAGGCTGACTTGTGGCCCTACTAAGTTGACGCGTATGGAGGGCTTTGTCAACTTACTCCACAAACGATTCTATCACCAGTGACCGTTGGATTGTTAACATCCAACGGTCGTCCTGCTTCTTCAACCTCTAATTTTCTTCCTCCAGCCGTCCAAACCACCGCGTGCTCCTGCCTCCCATGGCCGGATGTGCTGCCGCGAAGGCCTCACCGCCCTACTACTCCCACCATTGGCCAGGCCATTGCTCTACTCACCCACACCCCCTGTTATTCTGCGGCGACGGCAGGCTCACACGCAGCCGAACCAGTCAACCCTCGTACTACCCTCCACATGTTCCCAGGGTCAGCGTCGTTCCCTGCCTCACCATCGTCCACCGCCTGGTGCTGTCTGCGCGGCGTGGTTAATGTGGTTAACGAACAACAGCCATCGAAAGAGGACTGTACGCGGTGAGGCTGACAGATGGACCCACCAGCTACATCTTCGCACGCAAGGAAGTGCCTCCTTATTATGCGCAAAAAAAGAATCCTCCCCCTGTCAGCTTGGACCCACCAGCTACACCTTCGCACGCAAGAAGTGCCTCCCTATCCTCTCTAACAGCTGGGACCCACCCGGTCGAAGCTACGTAGCATTGTCATTCTGGTCGCAAACGTGTACGTACATACAGGTCCATCGGTCTTTCTGCCACGATGAACCGTGGCCCAGTAAGGAGCGGTAGCTGTTCATGCAGTCCCATCTATATCGTGTACACGTACGTACGTACATATGGGCGGGATCTCGAATGCCTACTCGCGCATACGTACGGCCAGGGCTCGTGTACATGGAGAGGCAGCGGAGGGCAGCAATGGCGTCCTGTTCATCGGTAGCCAACCGGCTGGGTCGGAACAGAGAAACTGCGCCGTGTTCATCGGCAGGCAACGGAATGCATCTTGTTCATCGGGAACCAATCGGCTTGGATGGAACAGCTGAAACGAGGCCCGACGAACCACAGAATGGAGGCAACGCCCTTCTGTTCAACTGTCTATGGTCGAAACGGGATCCTGTTCACCGGGAGGAGTCTGGTGTACCGCAAAACGGAGGAAACAGACTTCTCTTTGACCTCCTACGGTCGAAATGGAGTCCTATTGATCGGGAGGGGTGTGGCGTATCGCAAAATAGAGTAAATGGACTTCTCTTCGACCTCCTATGGTCAAAACGGGGTTCATGTTCATCGGGAGGTTTGTGGCGTACTGCAAAACAGGACTCCACGGGCTACTGTTCATCCACCGTCTACTGCCTCACTCGCTCCAGCCTCCACGAGCTACTGTTCATCCACCGTCGACCTCCTCTAGCCTCCACCTACAACTGTTCATCCATGGCGTCTCCCTCCTGCCTCCACCAGCTACTTTTCATCCACGGGCTGCTGTTCATCCAGCCTCCACCGGCTACTGTTCAACCAGCCCTCCATGGGCTACTGTCCATCCAGCCCTCCATCGGCTACTGTTCAACCAGCCCTCCATGGGGTCCTGTTCATCCACCCCCAACCGGCTCGATCGGGGTCCTATTCATCCAGCGGCAATTGCCTCTACTACCACGAGGTCTTGTTCATCCAACCCCACCGGGAACTGTTCATCCAACCCCCCAACAATGCTTATTGTTCATCAAGAGGCAGTAGGTTAGATCGGCTTCAGTTAGCCGTAGTAGCGAAGGAATCGCTCGATCGGGTTCAGTTAACATCCAGGGATTGATCTATCGCTCGGGTTCAGTAACGCGTAGCCAGTGCAATCTCTCGGTTTCAGTAGGCGAACGCCTCGCTCGGGTTCAGTTAGAGCCCAAAGCCTCGCACCCACGCGCGTACGTTTACGAGAGAAACATGCAATCCTTCCCTGCATCTCTCGGCCCCGACCACCCACTGTAACCGGGAACACCCTGATGTTTTCCTCACCCTCGCTTCTACCACGGTTTTTTCCATCATGGATGGCCCAAAGAATGTCATGCAGGTGCGTCTTCGGCCCGCCTAGGACGAAAAGCCAATTTTTTGTCATGATTTTTTGTCATAGAAGTAGGAGCCCACCACATCTATGATAATACCGTGTTTTGTCACAATTATCGTCATAGAAGTGTCATAAGCATGACAGAAAAAAATTCGTTCGGCCAAAAATATCACGGATGTGTCTTTTTTTGTAGTGCTAGGTAAGCCGGGGGCAAGGTCTCCGCCGCCACTATTCCGGGTTGTACGCCTGGCTTCGTGCTGCTGTTTCCTCAAAAGAAAATTGGGATCCAGATAAGCAAGAGGATGAGAATTTTTTTGCCTTGGTAAAGGTTCTGAGTCGGAGGAGATTGTGGTTACCTCTACTGCGTCTGCGTGGCCATTCTCCGCATCATCCTAAGAGGGTCGGCATCAATAAGTTGCATAAAGAGAAAGCCTAGAGAAACGAGTTCTACCCCCGACTCATTGTTAAGGGTAGATAGCTCTTCAGCATCTTGTTTATTCCCTTTGGCTCGTTTTGTGGCCATTGATTTGGCTTTGGGCTTCTTAGCCGGCTTATCTTGCAGTTTCTTGCTCCAAAATGAAGAGTCGGCCGAAAGATTACAAGTGATAATAAGGGAGGTGCAGTTTATGGGAATAATGAGTGAAATAAAAAAATGGCTTGAAATACTTACGTCAGGAGCCGGGTTGAGAGTGCAGAAGGGATTTAGACCCATTTTACTATAGCTTTCAAGAGACTCTCCGAGCAAAGTCTTGGTCATTTCATTGATCTGTTGGTCTTCAAGACGAGTCTGGCTATAGCGTTATGGATCTTTAACATCACATGTATAATCACACATTAAGCTGGAGCGGCGGCATAAGGGCAAGATTCTCTAGGCAAGCCAGCATCGATATCGGACCAAATCGATTCCAGTTTAGCCATTGGCTAGCAAGGCCCTTATTTTTGAAAAAGTTGGTGCATACTTGGCTCGTTCTGCAGCACCGATACGATATGGGAGTGGATGTTTTGGATTCAGCCGGCAACTGCAGAAACCCGGCAGAGGGTTTTCACCACCGGGGAAGTACGTTGGCAATAAAACCAAGTCTGTTTCCAATCTTTGGGGTGACCGGGAAGCGCAGCTGCGGGAAAGACAACATCTCTCCGCCTCAGGATGGAAATCCCGTCAAGTTCAAGGCTGGGCCCATTGGTCATCTCTGTTTGGCGATTCAGATAATAAAACTCCCTGAAAAGTCCAACGCTGGGTTCTTCTTGAAGGTACACTTTGCAAAAAACTTGAAAATGGCAGATGTTGGAAACTGAATTAGGGCCAATGTCTTGAGGGTGAAGCTGGTAGAAGTGCAGAATGTCACGGAATTTGAGCCGGGCGGTGAGAAACCCCATAGCATGTGATCATAAAAGACTATAACTTCTCCTTCTTTTGGTTGAGGCGGAACCTCGATCCCCGGAACCCACCAGTGGATGGCATCTTTAGATGGCAAGACGCCCATGTCAACATATTCTTGGAGGGTTTTCTCTGTGACACTGGGAACAACCCAGACACACGAAGTGATGTTCTTTGTCATTTTTTATCAACTAAAGCCTAAGAGCAAAAAATTGGCGGGTCAATATTGTGATTGTAAGCCGCCAAATGGTTAGAGGGAACAAGTTTACTGTGCTAAATCGGTTAAGTACAAACGTTGACTGATATGAAAAAGGAGTATAAGTCGGCGAGGCGCTGGCGGGTTACATTGACGTTGGATAAATGATAGCAGATTACCAGTTCATATTTAAGCCGGCTGGGTAGCAGCGAGTCATGAAGGCATTGTTCGAGCTACCTATGCAACAATACTAAGGCATCTATATATCTGGAATTGGGGGAGAATTTTGCTAAGTAGTGAACAACAAGTTTCCCAAGTTGTGCTTATATTTATGGATCTACATCGGTACAGAAAAGATGAAACATTGCTAGACCTAAAAACGTAGAGGCGGAAGAACATGTGGCCTAATCCTGAATCTAAAATAGAGGTAATGCATCAATGAGTAAAGGCGGATGTTACAAACTGATATCACGCAACTCCCATGCTATTTGGGGATTGAACGAAGCATAAATGGAACACTACAATGAACTTTGATGGGCAGCCGAGAAACCCCGATGAACTAGGGTCTACTAATGTGGATCTAAGGCGAGGGGAGATGAATACCTGATCGAGCCGAGGGATAGCGGAGGGGCCGCATTTTCTGGACGAAATCAGGTTGATGCAGCGGCCAGGTCGTAGTCGCTGTGGAGGTTGACTGCGGCGGAGGAGCTCCGGAGGCTTCGGTTGCGCGAGGAGGAAGAAGAAGAGAAAGATACAGGGGTAAAAGTGAGAAGGAAAATCCCCCCTCTGCTATTTATAAGGGGAAAAGTGAACAGTAAATGGAAGGCACGGGAATCGAGGAAGCATGATCATTATCTTAACAACAAAGGTGCCTCGATTCATGGAATGGAGGATCAATACAAAGATTCGGTGTGATGTCATAAGGGTTTTTCCTGAAATTTATAACGTGACGTCATCTCCCTGTTATTGCGGGTTAAGGAGAGCTTGTCAGGTTGAGAGTTGAGGAAATTCAAAGAGTTACTGATTAAATATTGAAGATTGACATGAACAAGTTCAAATCAATCTGGGGCCTAATGTTGTAGATATAACTCTGAGGTGTGACCCGCCCAGGAGGGGCCGGGTTATACCGTTGGTGGCTTAACATGAAGAAGGCCCAAAAGGCTTAAGAGGACAAAGTGCAGAGATGGCGGCTCATAGGAGTGGGCCTGGCGATAGGGATGGCACCCGCAGGGTTTGGGTACGGGTGGTTCCACCCCATACCCTTATCCGTCCCATTTAAGCTTACCCACGACTTGTACCCATACCAGCTAGTGGGTACACATTTTCCCCATACCCGTCAGCCGACAAGGTAAATGGGTACCCACGGGTAAAAATACCCATATTTGCATAACATCAATTTGACCGACACATAATCAGAAAGAACAACATACAATCATAATTTATAAACAACAATACATAATTACATCCATACATAGTCATAAACAGTAATACATAGTCATGCATTTTAAGTCACAAACTCCCGACAAAAGGTAGAAGTATTTTTTGTCTGTACTTGGTAGATTTTATAAGGGTACAAGGGTATGCAGGTATGGGTTATATGATCTCATACCCATACCAGCTCTACCCGATGGGTTTGAGATTTCCCTATTTACATACCAGTGGGTAACTTTTTGTCCCACACCCTTACCCTAATAGGGTTTTTACCCGCAGGGTACATGGGTACTGTGTAGCCATTACCATCCCTACCTGGCAACAACCCAAGACCCGGGCATATGAACCGCCATATGGTGTCTTGTATGTTAAGGCAAGATAGTTTAGAAACCAGGCCGGTCATGTTATGTGATCCGGCTCGGACTCTTGTAAGCCGCCGGGCTTTGACCTGTGTTTATAAAGGCGAGACCCGGTGGCAGGTTAACTCAAGAAACAACCAGTCGAGAGCTAGGTTAAGCGTATTCGCTCCCTTGTAATTGAAACTCAAGCAATATAACTAGAAGCAGGACGTAGGCTTTTACCTCGTTGTGAGGGGCCGAACCTGGGTAAATCCTTTGTGTCCTTTGTCCCGTTCAACCCCTTCGAGCTAACCAACGTCGTGATGGCTCCACACCTAAGTCCTTTCACAAGGGCATCTGCCGTGACAAAACCACGACAGGCTTGCCAACTATTGCCGTCATTTTGTCGAGAACTTCTCCAAGATTTCCAAGCCGTTAACTAATCTGCTTCACAAGGGCGTTAAGTTCGATTGGACAGAAAAATGTCGGGAAAATTTCTAGGCACTCAAGGACAAGCTGAGTTTTACCCCTCCAGATTCGTACAAGGAATTTGTCATTTATTGCGACGCATCCCGTCAAGGATTAGGCTGTGTCCTAATCAATATTGAGGATATCGCTTATCGTTAGCGTCTCGATCAGCTGGGGATTAGAGATTAATCGAAAATCGGCCGATTAATCGATTTTATCGGTCGACTATTAATCGGTCATTTTTTGCAAATCTCAGGTTCCCAACACCAAAATATGCTATATTCAACACCAAAACTATATTGGATAGAAGTGTTACCTTGATTCCAAGCCTTTCAATCCTCTTATAATGACAAACAAAATTGGACAATAATACATATTGCAAAACAAGGTCCACAAAACACAAATAAACATAATTTTTGCAAATATAATGTTAGGAATATGCCTGATTTATTGGTAGATACCTGATAAAACATTTGCCAGAGTGATAAATCGGCCCAAACGGTAAACGGTGAAGATAAGGCATAACCTTATTAGTCACCCCTTGAGTAGCGATAAATCGGATGATAAATCGGTGAATCGGAAGATTCTTGTATAGTGGTCCTAATGCAAGAGTGTAAGGTGATTGCTTATGCCTCCTGACAGTTGCACCCTCATGAAGAGAACTACCTAGTTCATGACCTCGAACTTGCTGTAGTTATAGATGCACTGAAGTTGTGGCGACATTACTTTCTCGGTAACCGTTGCATGATCTTCCCCGATCATCAAAGTCTGAAGAATCTGTTTACTCAGCCAGATCCGAATCTCCGTCAGTAGCGATGGATGGAAGCAATTACAGACTATGACTGCGGTATTTCTTATACCACTGGCTAGGCTAATGTCATGGCTGATGCCTTGAGTCGCACGTCTTATTGCAACAACCACATGGTTCAGAAAGCTCAACCTCCCTCCATGAAGAACTCCACAAGTTGAACCTTCACATTGTTCCTCAGGGTTCTCTTAATAAACTTGTCTTGGAACCGACTCTCTAGAAAGCTATGAAGTTCGTGCAAGAGAAAGACACTGAAATTGATCAGATTAAGAGTGTTCTTTCCTCTGAAAAGGCCAAAGACTTCTCGTTGGATGACGGTGGAGCTTTGTTCTTCAGAGATCGCCTTGTGGTACCCCAATTCAACCTTATGACAGAGAAAGTTCTGTCAATTCATTCGGGAAGTACCAAGATGTACCTAGATATTCGTCAGAAATACTGGTGGTCTAAGATGAAGCAAAACATTGCTCGGTATATTGAGGAATGTGACGTTTGCCATTGCATGAAAACAGAACACCAGAAACCTGGTGGACTTCTGCAACCAATTCCTATTCCTGAATGGAAATGGGAAAAGATTCAAATGGATTTCATCACTGGCCTCCCCAAATCACAAAAGGGTCACGATGCTATTTTTGTCATCATCGACCAATTATCCATAGTTCCACACTTTCTGCCAGTCAAGGAGACAATCGCTGCTAGTCAATTAGCGAACTTGTATATCTCCAGAATTTTGACACTCCGCGGCATTCCGAATGAGATCAGTTCAGACCATGGCAACATTTTCAGCTAGAAGTTCTGGGATAGTTTCCAAGAATCTATGGGAACTCATATAACCTAGAGAACTGCTTATCACCCCCAGTCCCAAGGACAAGTTGAGCGAGTTAACCAAGTGCTTGAAGATATGTTGCGGGCCTGTGTCATCTCATTTGGCAAGAAGTGGGAAGAATCTCTCCCGTATGCTGAATTATCGTACAACAACAGCTATCAAGCTAGCTTGAAGATGGTACCCTTCGAGGTATTATGTGGACGTAAGTGCCGAACCCCTCTGAATTGGTCAGAACCTGGGGGACGGCCACTCATCAGTCCAGATATTATCCAAGAAGCTGAAAAGCATGTTCGTATTGTCCGGGAATATCTCAAGGCCGCCCAGTCCCGCCAGATGAGTAACTATGACCGTAGACACTAGGGATCTACCTATCAACACTACTAGGGAAAACATTATGTATAGAATCTTAGCAGCAGCGCGGTTCAGGGGGAGGCGCTACTGCTAATTAGCAGCAGTGCGGGAAAAAGCAGGCGCTACTATTACTAACTTAGCACTAGCGCGGGTTGGCGGAAGCACGCTGCTACTAAAGTCGACCGACAGTTCCCGCCAACATAGATTCAGCAGTAGCGCGGTCTTTATAAGCGCGCTGTTGATAAAGTCATAGCAATAGCGTGCTTTCTCTGGGACGCGCTACTGCTAATTGTCGCTTTTTTTTAAACTGGTCACATGGCGACTTAGCAGTAGCGCATGAGGATTAAGCGCGCTGCTGCTACGTTAATAGCAGTAGCGCGGTTTATGACCAGCGCTACTGCTAAGCCACAGCATATGCCACCTTTTTCCCTCCCCCTCCCCCTCCCCCATCCTCTCTTCCTCACTTTCCCCTACCTCCCACCTCCTCTCTCCCTCACTTTGCTTCTTCCTCACTACTTCTCCCCCCATTACTCTCCTTCTTGTACCTACGTTTCTCTCTCTTTATTACTCCTAGCTATCTCACACCACCTCCATTAATGCATCTCCTTTCTCTTTTTCCTCTCCCTCCACTAGATAGTCATCTCCTTCCCGACTAGCTTGGTAGATCTACCCATTTAATGAAGTGAGCTATGTACCTCCCTAACTAGATCTAGCCATCTCAAGAAGTAAGCTTTGTCCACTTTTGATCATTCCCTAGGTGTGTGGTGACACCGATCAACATCATCATCGCCGTGCTCGATCTCGAGATAGGTGATTAAAAATTTGGGCTTGTGCAAGAATGGGAATATGTGTATGTGTGCGATATCACATAATCGTGTGATATTATGGAAATTGTGTGTGTGGCTTGAGTTGCCGCCGAATTGTGCTTGAGTTGCCTCTGTTTTGCCGAAATGTCGATTTATTTCCATTTCGGCAAATTTCGAGCAAACTCTATAGGGTTTTTTACATCTGTACCCCTGGTTCCTTAGCTCTACTCATTCATCCCCACGCTCTTAACTTTTGCTCAATTTTCCCCACTCCCTTGCCAGAAACCCTCATAACTTGGCACAACGGACGTTGCCGTCGGGTCAAAGGCTTGACCGTTAACTCTGACTAGTGGGGCCATGCTAGACTGTGTCCGTTCGACCTGAGAAGTGGGGCCCCGTTGGGTGGTGTCGCTGTTCGACCGTTGGGCCGTGGTTTCGTTGGGCCGTCCCTTGCATTAAACGTCTGCGCGCCGCCAAGATAGAAGCCTGCTATGCATGCAACCAGCAAACCCTGCCTGCATGCGTCGATCGAGCCTACATGCGCCGATGCCACGATCCCACGATGCGCCGACCGAGCTTGCATGCGGCGACCGAGCCTGCATGCGCCGATGCGTCCACCACGATGCACTGACCGAGCAGCTTTTTGCACGCCAGCCGCCACGGATGCAGCGACGGTCACTGCCGCTGGTTCCTCTCTTCTAGCTAGGTGGCTACATATTTGTGGCTTGTATAAAAAAAGGGGAGCCACTCCCTTGCTTCGTTGTACTCATTCATCCCTACTAACAAAGCCGAGCTCTCTAAGAAAATAATCAACAAATATGTAGTCCCAATATGTAGATAGGGCCAACAAGCCCATAGCACGATCACATAGCTCAAACTAGGAAGAACTTAATAATAGAATAGATAGAAAACTAAATAATAGAATTTAAGAAAAGGGCCAACAAGCCCAATGCAACTCCAACATAGTTCAATTACAACTTAACATAACATAGACTAAAAAAATATAGAGGGTTTAGAACCCTAGCCGCCGCCTTCTCCACCTCGCTCCTCCTCCGGGCGCCCTTTTCACTGCTCCTCCGGGGCGTTGTCGATGGGGTACGGAAGAGTGTGCATGCGCGTCGCGGTGGGGAAGATGTTGTTGTACTCCGTGAACCTGTTGTGGATGGTGAAAGCGATGAACTCGGAGCCACACCAAAACACCCGGCCAAGGAGGTAGAAGGCGTCGAATGTGTTGGTGAAGTGGGCAAGGAGAGCAACCACCACCCGGTTTTGGATGACCTCCTCGACGCGGAACATCGTTGGAGATCCCCTCGGGAGGTGGTGGTAGCCGGACGCGAGGAAGAACTCGGTGAAGTTCCTTGCGGTCCTCAGCCTTGATATCGCCCACACACGTAGTGTGCGATCAACGTACACGCCGATAGGGTAGAGCCTCTCCGGCACGGTGGGTGGGAAGCGGTAGGTTGGTCCAGTGTACATCATGGCTGAGGGATGTGCAGAAGACGGAGAAGGGATGGAAGAGCAAGAAGGGCAGATGGATGAGGGATGGCAGAGGCAGAGGGTGGCTTAAATAGCCGTAGTGCTATGTGTTATTTGGCCGTGCAATAACGGGGTCAAATGTGAAGTTAGTAGCCCATTTTCAAACCCACCGCAGCATCGGGAGTGTACACGCGTGGGAAAAGGTGGTTTGAAAAGAAGAAGAAAAACAAGCTAATTGCATGCGTGGGAATCCGTGGTCAAACCCTATATTATATGAACAAAAAGAGACAATTTTTTAAGAGCTTGTGGCCATTTTGAATGATAAAAATAATTTGCCCCTTAAAAATTTGGTCATTTTGCATGATAAGAAGAGATAGAGGGCTTGTGGCCATTATACAAATGCAAAATGACCCATTTTTTGACAGTTTGTGGCCATTTTACATGATAAAAATAAATTTAGCCCTTATAAATTTGGTCATTTTACATTTGTATAGAACAAAAATAACGATGCAAAAACAGAGCAAATGATGCAAAAAACGATGCAAAAATACAGAGCCAGCACGTTCACAAAAAACAGAGCGAACGATGCAAAAAACGACGCAATTCGACGGCCCAACCAGAGCTTGGTTTCCTTTTGGGCCAAATAACAACGTTTTTTTCACGGAGTCAGTGGTGGGCCAGCAGCCGAGCACATCCAATAGGATGGCCTCTCGCGGATCGCCCCACGACCCAACGATGCGGAGCCGTCCTTGTGATCCAACGGCGCGGAGCCTGCACACAGCGAGCCTACCTAGTTCCTTCTAGAAGGCCAGATCTGAGGGTTGTTGCTTGGCGCGAGGGTATGACCGGATGGCTGACGTTGGGAGCTAGGGTTAGGTGAACCCCCGCGGGGTTTAGAGGGGTTTTGAGCTGGTCAACGGGGTTTCGAAGGCTTTGACTGAGCATAACTAATTAAAAAATCGAAAAAATATGAAACTTTCGCCGTTCGTCGTTTTATAAGACAAACTAACGAGGAAAAGTACTAAACTTGGTCTATGGTCATTTTCATGAAAAAACCCTAGCTGGCACGATCGAGGTCAAATGAGCACCATTAATTTAAAAAAATCAAAAAAATATAAAACCTGCTCACGTTGTTGTCTTATGTGACATGTTACCAACCAAAAATCAAAAACTTGCTCTATGGTCATTTTCATGAGAAAAACCTTCACACATATGAGCTATGATGTACATGATTTCATAGAGTTCAAGGAGAGGAGGTGGTGTTACCTTCTGTTTTTGAAAATTTAAAAAAATCTAAAAAATCACTAAAGCTTTATTTTAAACTGAATAAGAAGGATCTAAAGTTAGTTTTCCATTTTCATATTTCAAAACGTGTTGTTAATAGTTTCTATATTAAAGCATATGTTTTCAAAAGAAAATGTAAAAATATGAAGATTAATTCAAAAATAATAAACTTGGCCTATAGTTTTATATGAATGTTGTCTTATGTGACATGTTACCAACCAAAAATCATAAACTTGCTCTATGGTCATTTTCATGAGAAAACCTTAACACATATGAGCTATCACCTACAAGATTTCATAGAGTTCAAATTTGTTTGACCTCCTCTAAATCACCTCAAATTTTGCACACATGATCTCCTACACAAACATAGATAGTTGATAATACATCTTCATTAAAATGTTGTTTTTTGCTCTGTTATTGGAATATTTGATTAAAGGGAACCCTTGATAAAACACTCTATGAAATCTTGTTTCAGTCTTTTGAACTATGAAGATTTGCAGCATATGTGTGATCTTTGCAGCACCTGAACTCTAAATTTTGCACACTGAAACAAATCATAGCAGATAAATTTAAAAACACAAAAATACCCAACATAGATAGCCACATGCATATAAAATTCATCCAACCACCAAAAGGTAACCCACATCCTGTTCACAAACATAGTTCACCCACATAGTTCAGCAAACAACCTAAAGTACTTAAAACACATCATAACATCATAACATCAGGGAAGGGGGGAGACATGACTTTGGCTAGGGCAGCATGCTGCCCCATGATCTTGTAGTCCTCGACGTGGATGGCCACATCTTCTGCATGAGCTAGAAGGTGAACGAAGCGGCCAGACTTTGGCTTTGGCTTGGTGGTGCAGTAGGGGCGGCGCCAAGTTTTGGTCTTGCTTTTGTAGTAGTAATCCACGCCCTTGATCCTGATCTTCTCCTCTTCCTTCTCTTTGAAGGAGGCGAAGTTGCCGCGGTCCACATCCACATCTTCCCCGGAGACATACTGCACACACGAATGAATTGCATTAGTACATTATAGATTCATGGGAATACACCATGTCAAACGAACTAAATGAACAATCTAAATTTCAAGTAGGCTTACCTCATACTCTTCGTCGTCACCATACGCTGGATCATACGGGTCGTCGAAAGTATAGTCTATCTTCCTCTTCTTCCCCCTACCATCATAATCCTGAATATACAATTACATCCATCACTAGTAAATACATAAGCCAATTGAAAATTTAGATATGCACAGATGACACATTGATCATAGGGCTAATATACTACGATCCTATTTGCATTTTCCATTGTCATGCACAAACATTGAACAAAAGAGCTAATATAACTACATATTGCAATTTAGATATGCACACTTGATCATAGGGCTAATATACTATGATCCTATTTGCATTTTCCATTGTCATGCACACACATTGAACAACAGAGCTAATATAACTACATATTGTGGACATATTGTGAACAACAGAGCTAATATATCTTGAAGCAAATAACTTGAGTAACATTAAAAACCCCAATCTGTGAGCACTAAAAACAAATCTAATAAGCATCATAGCATTAAAAACCCCAATCAGTTCACAACATCTAGCATTTTTGCAACGAATTTATCAGAATCTAAAAACAAATCTGAAAACCCCAATCATTGCAGCACCTAAAATCATAGTTCACAACATCTAGCTAGCATTTTTGCAACCAATTTATCCAACAAACCCTAGTCCAAAAACAACCATCCCCCAACCCATACAAAAAACCCCGGCCCATCCGTCAAACCAACAACTCTAACCATCTGAACTACTGTATGAATCACAATCGAACTAACTCTACAAGCTAAGCAAGTGCAAATGAATACCTCCTCCTCCACGGCAGGCGGCGCAACGGGGGCAGCGGGATGGACTACGCCGCTCGACGTCGTCACCTTCTACAGCGATGAGGAGGAGCCCGCCACATCCGCAGTGGTTGCGAGTTTCCCCGCACCGCCGTGGACGCCGCCGACATCCGCGGTCACCGCGCCCTGACCCTGGAGCTCCACCACATCTCCGGCCACTGCGCCGGCGTCGCCACGAGCATCGGCCATCTGACATATGGAGGAGATGAAGATGAGGAAGAGGATGCGGTGGGGGAGAGCGAGATGGCGCGGTGGAGGCAGTGGAGGAGAGCGAGACGACGACGACGTGCAGAGGAAGACGATGCGGCAGCGAGTGGATTTGGGGGAAAATGGTAGGGGCGATGGAGGTGGTTGCCCTCTTTATATGATGGGACGTTTCGGGCATGTCCACGGACACGTGCTACCCCACGACCGCGGTCTTGCATGCGCCCACGTATACGCGGCCCCACTCGCCAGCTAACGGTCAAAGGCATTGACTCGACGGCAACGTCCGTTATAACCAGTTATGAGGGTTTCAGGCAAGGGAGTGGGGAAACGTGAGCAAAAGTTAACAGAGTGGGGATGAATGAGTAAAGCTAAGGAACCAGGGGCACAGAAATAAAAATCCCAACTCTATATGTCCTATTTTTAGGGAAGGTCATGCCAAATTTTTGTATGACTTTGATGCATGCACGCATTTTTATAATCCATTTGTTTATTATTACCGTGCAGGCATTCATGATGGTCAGTGGAACGATGGGTGGACAGGTGGTTGCGGTCGGCGGTGCAGGACATGAAAGAAAATAACCTGACAGAGTTTTTATGTCCGTGTCGAAGATGCAAAGGAATAGTTCGGCTCGACTCCTATGAAGATGGTCGTGTCGAAGCGCACCTGCTCATGACTGGTTTCATGGATGGCTATACTCGGTGTATAATTGAAGATTAGGATGAGGATGTTGAGGACGCTGACGGGGCAGGCAATGACGACACGGGGCAAGACGAAGAGATGATCGACAATGACGGCAGGGAAGAGGCTGGACATGGCGGCGGAGAAGGGGCCGGCCATGGCGGAGGAGAAGGGGCCAGACATGGCGGCGGATAAGGGGCCGGACATGGCGGCAGAGAGAACATGGACTCCATGCCGCAGAGTTCATCGGTACTAAGTTCAATCGTGCGGGACCCTCATGTTCAAGCACTGCTTCGCAACGATACGAGTACTAAGAGAGCTACTTCTAGAGAGGAGGCTAAGCTGCAGCAACTGGTGGTAGACTCGAACACTCCATTGTATGATGGTTACAATCCTGAGGTGACCCGCTTGAGTTTCACGCTCCAACTCCTGAAGACGAAGGCTAAAAACAAATGGACCGACACTAACCTCGATGATCATCTCAAGTACCTAAAGGATGTTCTTCCCGCGGGGAACCTTTGTCCTACTAGTGTGGATGAGGCCAAGAAGATCGTGTGCCATCTTGATCTGTCGCACGTTAGATACCATGCATGCATCAACGACTGCATAATTTATCGGAAGGAGCACACGGAAAAAACAAGTTGTCCGATGTGCAATGCTTCTCGATACAAGAAGGCCGGGAAGAAATCTCCCCAGAAAGTTGTATGGTACTTACCAATCACTGCCCGTCTCAAGCGGTATTTTGTAGATCCCAATGAAGCAAAGCTCATGCGCTGGCACACGGTGAGGAAGAAGCCCGACGATGGAGATGATCTGAAGCTGAGACACGTCAAGGATGGAAGCCAGTGGAGAGCGTTGAACGGCTTTTATCGGTATTTCAAATGTGATGCAAGGAACATCATACTCGGTGCGTGTACCAATGGCGTGAATCCATTTGGCAACCAGAACACCAACCATAGCACATGGCACGTGTTTGTATGGATGTACAACCTCCCCCCTGGTTGTGCATGAAGTCGAAGTACATTCACATGAGCATGCTGATTCAAGGGCCGAAACGACCGGGAAATAATATTAATCTGTATTTGGGGCTACTTCAAGAGGAGTTAGACACATTATGGAAAACACAGGCCAAGACATGGGATGCCAGCAAAGGCGAGTATTTCTACATGAGAGCCGCGCTGATCACGACGGTGCATGACTATCTCGGTTATGGATATGTCGCAGGCCAGGTGTGCCATGGATATTGCAGATGCACGCGGTGCATGGATAATACGACGTCTCAGCAGCTAACGTCAAGGAAAGAGGGCAGGTCAGGGAAAATCATGTACATGGGGCATCGAAGATGGCTCGAGAAGGACGACCCATGGAGAAACCGTGGAGATCTATTGAATGGTCACGCTGAGCATCGAGGACCTCCACATAAGCGGAGCGGCGCTGAAATCGATGAGCTGTTGAAAAACTGGGAACAGTGCCCCGCGCCGGGAAAGACGATGAAAAAGGTGCCGGAGCCGCTGCTGAAGGTATGGAAGACGAGGTCTGTGTTCTGGGACTTGGAGTACTGGTACAAACTCGACACACCTAATTTCCTTGATCAAATGCATATCTATAAGAATGTCCTTGAGAGCTTGCTCGCGACACTGATGAACATGCCAGATAAGACCAAGGATGGGCCGAAGGCAATAAAAGACTTGCAAGATTTGGAAAGCAGGGAAGATCTGCACATGCCGCCCCGTAAAAAGTCAGACGAGACAGAGACGGAGACAGAGGCGCGGGAGAAGAAGGGCAAAAAAGTAATTGAAGAGGATTATTGCCCCCCTTCTTGCTTCACCTTAAGTCTGGCTGAGATCGATCAATTCTTTAAGTGCCTTACTAGAGTCAAAGTTAGTTCCAGTTACTGTGGCAAGATAAGCAGATATCTAGACACGAACAAGAAAAGGTTTAGCGGGATGAAGTCCCATGACTGTCACCTGTTGCCCTTAGAGGGATAATGGACAAGCACGTCCGTGACACGCTTATTGGTCTCTGCAACTTTTTCGACGTCATCTCTCGAAAGTCGATCAGTGTGAAGGAGCTCCGAAGGCTACAGGAAGAGATCGTTATGATACTGAATGAGCTTGAGATGTACTTCCCGCCCGCATTCTTTGACGTCATGGTGCATCAGTGTGTCCATATTGTGGTTGACATAATAGACCTGGGGCCGTCATTCCTGCACAACATGATGCCGTTTGAGAGGATGAATGGGATCATCAAAGGATTCGTTCGTAACATGTCCCGTCTGGATGGAAGCATCGTCCAGGGCTATCTGACACAAGAGTGCATCTCTTTCTGCGAGAATTTTCTATATGGCGTGGACCAGCCGCCTGGTGTTGGTGTTGGTTTGCCCATTCACAAGAACGATGGGAGGCTCGAAGGAGAAGGTCACTCCAACGGTCGCAGGGAACTGCACGTGGCATACTCAGATCGACGCAACGACTTTGACAGAGCAAATTTGGTAGTGCTACAACACCTAGACGAGGTAGAGCCTTCCATGGCACTGCACAAAGACATTATCACAAAGAAGTATCGTGACCGGGGGGTATGCAGGACGGACGCCGAAGTTACCAGAGAGCACAACTCCACTTTCCTGCATTGGTTCAAAGAGTATATTATTGCTAATCCCCCAGAAGAGGGCTCTAAGGACGGATTGCTCATATACGCCTTAGCACATGGCCCCTTGCCCAACCTCGTCACCTATCAGGCATACGATATCAACAGATACACGTTCTACACAGAGGCCAAAGATATGGACAGTGATGATCAGAACTCGGGGGTGACGATGGAATGCATGACCGGCAGCGACAACGGCGCAACTGAGAGATTTTACGGAAGGGTCAAGGATATCTAGGAGCTTGACTACTCTGGACTGCACAACGCGACAATGTTCCATGTCAGATGGGCTAAGAATGTCGAAAGAGAAAACCGGTATTTCACTACCATGACTATACCCGACACCAAGAGCGCTACCGTGAACGCTATCCCAAAAAACGAGCCATGGGTACACGCTAAGCACATGACACAATCCTTGATCATAACCGACCCGTTCAATCCCAGCCGTGTTGTCATGAGGAGAGGCAAAGGGAACATCATTTGAATGGATGGAGTCGCCAACGAGGAAGACTATGACCAGTATTATGGCAACCCAATGAGGGAAGATGACGATGACGATGAAGTATATGTCAAAAGAAGAATCAATACTACATTACCTAAGAAAGATCGTACTCCATGGAAAAGGAAAAGTCACAATGAGGGCCTCAATTATTCTTCAACGAACACGAAGGGAAAGAAGCTCACTCAAAAACGAAAACGTCAACGCTGAGGAACTGTACGTTATCAGTCAAATGATGTAATATATATGTTCCCATTTTTGTGTACACACTTGGCCATTATGCATTGGTCAAATGATGTAATATATATGTTCCTATTTTGTATACATACTTAACCGTCAAATGATGCAATATATATCACCTTAGTTATATACATTGTATCACCTTCCCTTCGTTCACTGCTCTTGGAAAAAACGAAAAGAAAATAAAAGAAAAGGGAGAGAAAATAAAGGAAAAAGAAAATAGAAGAAACAAACACGAAAACTGCTACAGGTAATAGCAGTAGCGCTTTCTGCAGAAAAACGGTATCGCTATCTGTAATAGCAGTAGCGCTTTCTGGCAAAAATGCTATAGCTATCTACAATAGCAGTAGCGCGTTCTTTGCAAAAGCGTTATAGCTAACTTAGCTATAACGCGTATGTCCGAAACGCGCTTCTTCCCGCCTCTGCTCTTCCCACAAATCCCACTCTCTCTTCCCCCAAATCCAACTCTCTCTTCCCCCATGTCGTCGCCGCCGAAGCCCTCGACCCCGGTGCTCGCCCCCGACCCCGGCTCTCGGCCCCGTCCCAGCGCTCGCCCCTGACCCCGGCGGTCGCCCCCATCCCCGCGCTCGCCCCCATCCCGGCACTCGCCCCGTCTCCCCCGACCCTGGCGACCCTCGGTGCCGTGCCATCTCCCCGACCCCGCCTTGCCTCGCTGTCGTGCTGTCTCCCTCGACCCCATCTCTCTCTCTCTCTCTCTCTCTCTCTCTCTCTCTCTCTCTCTCTCTCTCTTTCTCTCTCTTTCTCTCTCTCTTCCCTCTGTAAGCCCTCTCCCCTCCCCTCTTTTCTGCTAATTAGTGTGAAATAGTATGAACCCTAGGCTATTTTTTGGTGTAATAAAAAAAAGATTTAATTATATAGGTTTCTTGCATTTTTTTAGTTAAAGCAATTGTTGTTATTTAAATTTTATAGTGCTAGTTAGTTAATTAGAATTAGTATGAAACCTAGGACAGATTAGTTAAAACAATTGTTGCTATTTAAATTTTTTAGTTAAAGCAATTGTTGCTATACAAAGAAACAGAATTTGAAGTGGACAGATTAGTTCTATATTTTTTTAAAACATGACTTCTTGAGTTTTGCTTCAAGTTCTATATTTTTATTCCTTTTATATGCGAATTTGATGTCGACATGTGATATGTGGACATGTGATTTGGACATATGATGTGCTGGGCAAATGATCCAAGTGGCCTATGTTTCGCCGGAATGTTGATTCATTTCCATTCCGGTGAATTTCAAGCGCTCAATATGTCCACTTTTTAGCAAAGGTCATGCCGAAATTTTCCGTGAATTTTGGCACGACTTGTGCTAGAAAGTAGGCATATCGAGTGCCGGGAATTGCTGGGAACGGCATTCAGGCAAACATAGATCTTTTTTTATGTCACTTCTCATTTTTTATAGTTTTAGAATTAAACGAGGAGACTTAATCATAGGAAACATGTCGAACAACGAAGAATCCCGGCCTTCTGACCAAGATGCAAACGAGATGGATTATGAGGGTGAACAAGAGTACCTTGACTTTTTGACTGCTAAGAACAGTCATGGTTTGCAGGTCGGCCTCAATGCTGGTACCAACGCCGACATCGACACCGACGGCGCCGGCACCGATGGCGGCGCCGAGAGCGGCGAGGAAGGTACCAACGGGGAAGGTACCTGCGGGGAAGATACCGGCGCCGATACCGGAGAGAAGAGGGAGAAGAAGCAGAGGATACGAAAACCTAACAAACTCGGCATCGGAGGACTGGTGATCACAAAGATGGCACCTGGCAAGTTTGAGCCATTAGAGCCGGAAGAACATCGCAAGCACTATGGGAACCAAGTAGAATGCATCCTACGGGAATGCGCGAGGATCAACAATGATGACTTAAGGAGTAAAGAACATTTGAGGCAGTTGCTCCTGACGAAGTTGCACAAGAGATTCAAGTTCCCCGACCGGGATGATAGCATAGAGAAACTGTGGGATGATCCGAAGATGAAAAAGATTAACAATCACGCCATGGGCATGTTCAGGAATGATTTGTCCTCTTGGAAAGGGAGGGTGAAACGAGCTATTGAGGCTGAGGAACCCCTGTCCAAGAATCTGGAGGAAAATCCGACACTTACGGAAGAGGATTTCGAAAATTTTAAGGACACTTGCGCTACCGGGGCAGCCAAGGCTAAGGCTGCGAAATTCAAGAGCCTTCAGCAAAGGAACACGGGGAAGCATCACCTCGGAAGCTGTGGCTACCTCGGCAAAAGGCCCATACGGGATAAGGAGGACGCGGAACGTGAAGCCGCGGGTCTCCCACACCCCTTCGCGATGTTCACCAACCCCTTGGAGCGTGACTTCTTCAGGGCCCGCTACAACTGGGACAAGAAAAAGAAGGTTTTTTACCCGGACGAGATCACAAGGACATTGATTAGATTACTGGTAATTATTCTTTTACCACCTTACATTTAGCTCCTGATCAAGTCGGCTACACATTCGTAAACGGTTCACGTTCCTTCTACAGGAGAAGCAACACCAGCTTCAAGCCGAAAGCCCTAATTCGCCGATGAGCCCAAATGGGACACCCCTCTCAACCGGGCCTTGAACAAACTTAAGGGACTCCCTTTGGGCCAGCGGCCGCAATATGGACGTGTGCACGGCGCCGGAGACGATGCCATGTGGAAGGTGTTTTACAACGAGGGCCCGGAGGCCAAGAAGCAGAAAAAGAAGTTTAGTCAGGCAGACATCGACGAGAAGGTGAAGCTTGCGGTCGGGAAAAAAGTAGCTGAGGACACGCAAAAAGCAGCCGAGGAGAAACATGATTTGCTCAAGCAGGCAGTAGATGCATCTATAAATGCCTACATAAATGATTTCGCTACCAACTTGGTCCCGGCTATCTTCAACTGGACGAAGGAAAATCCAGACAAGACGGTACATGATTTCCCCATGCCCAGTTTCGTCGGGAGCAACTCGGTGAACAACACCACTGCACCATCATCTGCTCACGCAACCGGGCCTGCTCTCGCACCCGCACCCGCACCCGCTCATAGTAGCCCATCCTCAGTCTCTGGCGCGCTAGGTGGGCCTTCGTCTTTCGCTGAGCTCGACGCCCTCACGGTAATTACATGTCGCACAAACATATATATCTAGAATATTCCATTTTCGTTGCCTTTCGGATGTTTTACGCCGCAGACATGTGTTTGCAGGCCGACGAAACCCCGTGCATCATTCTCTACATGATCAAAGGCCAGAAGGTGGATGTGGGAAAGGGGGTGATAATGAAGCCCTTGCAACTCATGTTCCACAACGAGCCGATTCCCGCTGGGCACTTCAGGGTTAACTTGTCCAGTGTGAAATCGGGGCACAAGGATTTGCCTCCTCCATTACGGCTTGGAGGAGAGGACGACGAGACCCCGCTGCGGATTGGAAGCTGCAAGGGTTGGGTGCTGCTATGGCCGAAGAATCTTCTTCGTGTGGAGCCGGCCGAGAGCACACCAATAACAACACATCGACAAGCATGTATGGAGACCACCACCCCGCCTACGCAATTACCAGCTCCTGTAGTGTCGGGTGAGTGCAGCGGACGATGTGATGAAGGGGGTCCAATTGTGGCTGATGTAATCGGCCCCGTAGAACAAAGAACGGATGATGAGATGGAGGAGACGGAGGACCCAATGGGTTTCCTCAATACATGTGCCTATGATAATGACTTAGATATGATGAACCAGCCATATGACGAGTCGGGCTATCAGCATGCTGATGAGGATATGGATGATTTGCCCGGGCAGGAACGTCCTAGCAGGGATTGGAAGAAGTCTCTCTTCATGAAATCCTCACAGGACACGCCTGAAGATGTGGCCTCATCACAAGCTCAACTAGCCAGGGGTCATACAGTGCTTAGCCCGGCAACACTGGGGCAGGGGTTAAGGAAGGGTCTGGAAGGTGTGCCCAAGAAAAAGGAGAGGAAGAGATCGGGGAAGATAGGCTCAGCTGCCTGCAAACAAGCCAGAGCACATAACAGCCAGACGGTGGATTCTGAAGAGGTACCCGTCAAAGGTGCGGCCATGTTCCATGTCACGGGCGAGTCGATGCTACCGCCGAAACCGCTGGAGGCACTATCAGGGGATCTCAGGAGACTGCACGACCATGTGTTGTCGACTGAGAAAAGCCTACTAGCCTTGAACGATCCAGGATATCCGACATACACAGCTTGTGTGCCCGAGGGGAAGTGCTACATCGACACACGGCCCGTGGAGGTGTTCTTCCAGCGATTTGACCATATCTTCGAGATGTTTCTGACTAGGCGGCTCGATTTTACAATCGTCCGCCTTTTTGCGCTACATATGGGCTCCGTCATGAAGAGAGAAGAAGTCTCGCAAATTTGTGTGGTGGATCCGTACTACATGCACGAGTCCTTCTTGAGTCTCGGCGACTCTGAGCGTGAAACTGCTAGGGAGTACCTCCAAAACTTCATGGTACAGAATAAGGACCAGGAAATTGTCCTCCGGCCTTATCATCCAAAGTAAGTCAGTTCCGGAAAACCCTTTCGTACATTTCAATCATTCCTTCTCACTCATATGGAGAATAATTTGAGGTGTCTTTTTCCCCGCAGCAACGGGCGCGCCGTCCTTATCGTTCTTTACCCGCGATTCTTCCACGCCGTGTATTTGGACCCTACCAGAAACTACGAGAAGAAGGAATACACCCACATAATGAATATTCTAGACGATGCTCGCCAAGGCTTCAGCATTAGGGGTGGCCACGTGCAGATCAGGAAACAAAGGAACAAGAAGATGGGTTTCGCGCATAAAACTAACTGTTGCTGCATCCATGTCCCAAAACCAAGCAAGAAAGATGGATTCTACATCCTCCATCTCATGACTGAGTTCAAGACGGATCACCAAAAGCTTTGCATCACAAACAGAAATGATGATCATATCCACAAGTGGGTAGAATCTCATGGAGAAGCGGATTATAAACTTAGAGATGACTTCTTTCGCATCCAAAGGGACATTGCGACGATCATCATGAAAGAAGTCGTCGATGAGAAGGGGATGTTCCACCACGGCCCTATATCGCGAGCCGACGTCCGAACTAGCATAGGCATGCAACATCATGACGTCACGCCATTCAAGAAGCTAGGGTCCATCCTCGATGATATGGAACGATGGAACTTCTAGTGATTTACGATGCCTATGATGATGATATGTGTCGGTTGAACTTGTATACTGTCTGTAGCATGAAACATTGTGATGTCCATGGTCCCTGCCAAACTTGCGTAACGCTACTTTGTTAGTTTGGGTACGATGACCTGCATACCTCTAGTTAATTAGTTTGCGTACTGTATGTTGCATCCAGTTGCTAACCCTTTCTTTTTCGTGTTGCTCTAGTATATTTTGTTGCATATGATTGTACATTCACTTGATGAAGATGCATCTCTAACAGGTACCTAGCTTCTTGATGGCGAGGTGGCAGTGCTATGTCGTGTACAAAGGGAAGGTTCCGGGGTGTACAATGAGTGGCCTGAGTGTCCGGCGCAATTGAATGGGGTCTCGGGCGCCAGCCATAAAGGCTTCAAAAGCAGACAAGAAGCAGAAACTAGTTACTTGAGGCTCACGCTAGCGCGAGAGAGGACACGTAACCGCCGCCTCATGTACTTCATAGTTCCGCTCTCACTCATAGTGATAGCTCTTCTCGCGTATATCATTGCTTAGATGGATGACGATGTAGTTGCATGTATTCGAGACTTGTATCGCTATTTTCGAAATGATGACAAGAGACCACTTCCTGTTGGATGATGATTATGATGATGACCACCTTGTATCGCTATGTATATGCTATGATTACATTTGTATGTGTATGATATGCTAGAGATTATTGTATAAATCCCAAAACAAAATTCAGCAGCACAAAATTTGGAGCAGAAAAAAAATAAAAAAATAACAGTAGCACGGGGTATGGCATTAGCAGTAGCGCTCTTTGCATAAGGGCCCTGCAGCTATTATCAGCAGCGCGTGTTTTAGAAAAACGCTGCTGCTATCCCTAGTTAGCAGTAGCGCTGGTCAGGCCGCGCTACTGATAAGCATTAGCTGTAGCGCCGTATCAGTAACGCGCTCACCCGCGCTACTGATAAGCATATAACCTGCGCTACTGCTAGGCTTTTCCCTAGTAGTGCAACCTGGCGACCAAGCTTATCTGCGTGTCACTCCTATGAGGGGCACTCATCGTTTTGGAGTTAAGGGCAAGTTAGCTCCTCGCTACATTGGCCCCTTCCGCATTCTCGCCCGATGTGGATATGTGGCTTATAAATTGGAATTGCCACCGCAGTTCTCTTACGTCCATGTTGTCTTCCATGTATTGCAACTTCGTCGTTGCATCAAGGATCCGCACCGTGAAGTGGATCATGAAGTGATCGAAGTGCCAGATGATCCCTCTTACAAAGAGCATCCGATCCGCATTCTTGATCAAGCTGAACGTCGAACCCGTCAGAAAGTTACCAAGTTCCTTAAAGTGAAGTGGTCGAATCATACTGAAGAAGAAGCCACTTGGGAACGCGAGTACCATCTTTGTGAAGAATACCCTGATCATTTCCATTATACCTCTTAATTCTCGGGGCGGGAATTTCTTTTATAGGAGGAGATTTGTAATACCCCCACGTATTAAGCTACACTAGTCGTCAACCCATGCATTCGCACGGGCTAGCCTACAAAAGCGAGTGCTAATTAGATTTTTATGTCGTAATGTACTTAAATTCATGAGATGACCTGCTTGGAACATGGTTCATTATTATTTTACACTTTGTTAGATAAATTGCTAACAATGGTACACAGATATAATTTGTTGGTAATATTATGAATTCTACACATAAATTACCATTAAAAATGAACGTAAAAATGTCATACTTGTTGAACATTATACCACATTGTTGAAAATAATAATAATCTTATCTCTAGTTCTTCAGTCTCCAACACTATGCAATATTAGCAATCTAGAATGTTTCCAATTACCAAATCATGTTTAATGCTCCAACAATACGCAAGTTCTCGGTGCACATCACTTTTCTCTGGTTTTTATGCACAAAAGTGTTTATATATGCAGAAGAATAAGTAAGGTGATTGTAATTGTAATGAAGTCATAATATTGCCACTATTCCAGCTATATCCAATACCTTCATTATCATCAAAATTAAAATCATATACTAATTGATAAATTTACATAGTAGATTTTCCTGTCGTTGATAATTAGTGTTCATGTAACAGACGGTGTGGTAAAATCTTTGCCAGTTTCTTTAATATAGTCTTCTCCAGCCACATATCTTGACTGCATATGGCAACTATGAGTTATATCCACCAGTTGTGTTTTACGGCACCCGATTCACAACCTAATGTCTCAAATCTTTTAAATTTCATGACTTGCATGTGCTTCATGGACAGTCCTACAAAAGTAGGTAATACAATGCTTCCTTACTATAATTAAAGCTTTGCTAATATATTACCAAATTTGTAAATCATATTGGCAATTACCATGTACAGATTTTCACCTCGAAGAACCATGATGCCTTTGGTCCTGAGTAAAAGATTTAGTATTATTTCACTTTTGCCAAGAATGAATGTAATTCCCACAAAATTTAAATACTCCATTTGCACATGTCTTCCGTCATTCCTGGATCTGTGGCATAAACTTGTCTACTTTGTACTCCCTCCGTTCCTAAATATAAGTCTTTGTAGAGATTCCACTAGATGAACTATATACGGAGCAAAATGAATGAATCTTAATTTAAAATGCATCTATATACATCCGTATGTGGTTCATAGTGGAATCTCTACAAAGACTTACATTTAGGAACGGAGGGAGTACTTTTCACAACAACACATATCATGGTAATGAAGGATTTGGATATATATTTCTAACTATGTAAATACCTTAAATAGCCATGGGGGAAATATGTAAAAGACCATAAATAACCATGGGTACAATCTGTAAAGAAACTTGATAATTTACAAATTACTAACAATGTGAAGAGTATATATGGTTATGGTATTTATTTTTTCAAAACCATGTGCTATGGTATCCTGCAACAATCATGACGGAGTAAGAACATGTATTTGTCTATTATAAAAAAAATTGTGTTCCTATAGTTCAATGTGTAACTGTGTCCTTATATTTCATTGGTATCTTATATATATCCATCAGGTTAAAATAAATTCCACGACAAAAAATTATCAAAATGTTGCGATCCTCAGAAAAAACCTGTTGTAGGCATGACATGCTCCTTCTGGACTCTGGACTGTGACTCGATGCACATTGACTATGACAGAGGCGCAGATCAGGACAGTTGAAATAATTTCTTGTACTTCTTTTCGTATAAATTTGTCTCCATGTACATCAAAGTCAGGTCATGATTTTGGTGGCAAATTGATTGTATAGGTTAGTAACCGTAGAAGAAAACTACATATATAAGAATTTTAGCAGGCTCAAACCTTCGACATGAGAAGAATGAATCTGAGAAAATGAAATAACCTCCGGTAAGTCGGAAGAAGTTCTGAAGGAGAACATATCATATGCACATACTACATTTCAGTTTCAGATTTTTTTTCTCCCATGTTAGATTTTATATGATGTATATACGCTGGCACAAATCAGTGTCGTACACGACTCAATTCAGTATCATCATCTCCACACAGATTTTACATGGACTCCACTTCCATGTGGAGGAAGATAAATGCCACAATAGAAGATATATAGATCAGTACAAAGATATCAATACTAACCTATAGGCGTTTGACGTCTTAGCCTGCTGATCACGTTTGACCATTGTACATGTATGGATGAATCAATGACATGCATGATGTTTATTATATGGAGTGGATATGAGCCCATGGTCTCCAATTGAAACTGCTTATATGGCGCCACACATTCCCGTCGTAGAGGATGAGGCTACTCCTGCTCAAACATGCAGCAATTGCCACAGCCCATGATAAACGGAGATCCGGTAACTGACACAGATAAAGCTTGGTGGCATGGTATATTGAGATGAGACAATAGATGGGGGATTAATTACTACATCCTACTGGTAGATAACAAAGTTTTTTAACTTAAAGGTAAGATTGTGGTAAGGTAAGCTATAAATTGTATTGTATTTACTATATAGTGTAACCTCTGTGGAGCAACCGACACATACTTTGTTTCATGCTTATATATACAGCTGCATCTCTGCTAGTATTGCATGTTCGAAATTGATATGTACATTATGAATATCAGTTGTGTACAGGAGATGATTGCATACCTCGACATGAATATTTGAAGCCCCTGATATTCCTTGTCTACTGAACTGGACAGTAGTGGCCATGGCTTGCGGAACTACACGTCTCGGCAGCGCTGCCTTGAACAATCTCAGGTTCTCTGATGTCTCCATGCCCTATGGCGTCCACGCGCTGGGCCTCCAATTCTATTTCTTTCTCAGTCAATAATGTATTATATATTGCATATACTATTCTGTAGAAAATAAAGAAATATAATACCACAGTAATTAAATTTAAGAAAACTCAAGAAAAATAGAAGTGTTGAGAAGTGAAACATGTCGTACATACCATCTTGAGCCCTCTAAATTTGCAAAGCAGTTTTTTTTCCTCCAATGAGAGAATAGGTTGGGCTGTTGTTTTTGGGATTTTTCTTGGGACTGATCATAGGCCGGTCCTGTCCATCGGTAATGAGAACAACATAGAACCAAAACGCGCGCATAGTTGGTCTGCTAATCTGAAAGTTGCATGCTAGAATCCTCTCATGGCGTCATTCTTCCATGTATCGACGTACATGATATATTCACATCATGCCGGCTTTACCAAAGCCTTTGTCTATGTTGCAACAGGCTGCTGCTATTTAATTGACCATCTGACTCGTCCTTGTGTGTTTGATTGATCGCTGTCTTTGATGCAATTCCAGCCTAGACTCCTAACCTCAATCCGATCTGTCATTGCTACAACGGCGTCGAGGTAGACGAAGCCTAGGATGAAGAAAGGCTATTAGGATGCAGAGGCCACCAGTCCTCCTTGAGCCGAACCAACACAAATCAATTGGAGGCTTAGGGACGGGGATGGCAGCGAGATCGAAACTCGTCGCCTATGAGGACTGTCAGCAGGAGGAGGCAGGGGATGGTGTCGCCTATCAGGACTCTCAGCTAGAGGAGGCAGGGGAGAGTGTCAGCATATCAGGACTCTCAGCTGGAGGAGGCAGGGAAGATGAGTTTCGGATCTTCTCCTTAGGGAATCGTGATTTGTTCCTTCGTGAGGAGGAAGGATAGAGGGAGAGGACGTTTATCTGGGTGATGATTCGTGATATCATTTTTTCTAATAGTATAGATACGTGTAGGTTTGTACCAGAATGGGTCCTATGTTGTACCAGGCTGAGTCCTTTTTCCCGTATAACTGTAACATAAATCCTACGGTTAAAATAGATTGATTACATAGATCAGCATAGATTAACGGCTCGTAAATTCTAATTATTGTGGGAATTTCTAGGGAGTCTAGGATTAGTATAGGTAAGTATAAGTATAGATAGATAGATAGATATAGATAGATAGATATAGATATAGATAGATAGATAGATAGATGGATAGATAGATAGATAGGTAGATAGATTAATCCCTCATGATTATGCTAAGAGACAGTGATTTGCAATGCTTGATCACTTGGGTTCAAATCTAATTTCAAATTCCACATCTGAAATCAATTCAAATTTAAAGTGAGAATTAAATTCAGAAAGATGGTGGGAAAATAGTTCACCATTTAGCAAATATTCCAAATCAAATAATCGTTAAGGAAAACAAAGTCAATTGTTTGCTCATTTGGGATCTAGCAATTAAGCAGTGCCAAAACAACATTTTAAATGCTTTTCTAAATTATGAAAAATTCAAACTATTTCAAATTTCTCTCAAACTTTTGTGGCAACACCTAATATTGCAATACTAATTCTGGGCCAAGTTCCTTATTTTATAAAAACCAATTGCTATTAAAAATAAAAGAAAACTAGAAATAAATAAAGAAAACAGAAAAGAACTAAAAGAAAAAGAGAATAGGCTAAAAGTGCACTGTGCCACTGGGCCCAAGTGGCCACAGTGCACGGCCAAAGCCCACACCCCGGGTCACCCCCACCTCCCTCCTCCAGCCAGCCATGCCAACCGAACACGAGTGTCGTGCCCGCTGCACCCGGCCAGCCACCGCGCCGCTACAGTCGCCGGAGTTATTGCATAGGATAATATCCAAACGTCTAAAAATCTGGCAGATCCTTTTACTAAGGGTTTATCACGTAATGTGATAGATAATGCATCGAGGGAGATGGGTATGAGACCCACAATATGAGTTGTTCATAGTGGTAACATATTCTATGTGATTGGAGATCCCGTGAATTAGATGTGGAAGACAAGTTGTTGGTCAACTGAGAGGAGAATATCTTTACTATTAACAATACCACTCCATGCAGATGCAATACTCTCCTAATCTGCATGGCAGGTTGATGTATATCTTAATGTGTTCTAAGTGGCTCTTTTTAGCAGAGATGTTGTCTTGCAGAACATCTTTTGAAGAACACACCTATATAAGTCTGATTGTTAAACATCGCAATCTATGAGAGTAGGCCTCTCTCTAGTAAACTCATGAAAGGTCTAGGAGTATGACGCATAAGCTCCACCCGCGGGGAAGACCCACGGTAGCCACGTATCGGTCAAGGCTTTATGTGAAGCTAGATTCGCAGAAAACTTGCAGTTCAAGGCCCAGTCCATTGTTCAGGTTACTTAATAGTGTAGCATAGAGTTCTAGGTGGAAGTTCAACTTAACAGAATCCACTCCAGTACTGGTATATAAAACAATGTTTTGGAATCAAAGGAAAATTTTGTGTGCCTCTGGGATATGGTGGGGGATTGCTGGAATTTTGTCTATTTTGGGCCAAGCCCAATAGCAGTTTCAGAAATTCCTAATAAATCCTAGAGGCCCACGCAGCCCATTCGTGCAAGGCAAGAGGTGGAACTAAAGTTTAGTCCCGCATTGCTAGTTTAGTGGGAGTTGGACCTCTTTATAAGGGAGGTTCTTTCCCCACATGTATGAGGATGATAACAAGAGGGACATCCACGGGCGCTCCTCCTCCGCCGCCCGCCTCGCCACGCCACGCCTCGTCACGATGCGCCGCGGGTTGCGGGAATGAGCCGAGCCAATGTCTAAATTTACAAAAGGTTACGCGGGAGCTGAGACGTTTTTCACTAGTGGATACTGAATCCGAACGGCTCGCCTCTTCGGCTGAAGTCTGTTCGTTTCGTTTCCCTCGTTCCCTTCAACTCCCGGTGAAACCTCTCGCCTCCTTCGGTTGCGCCTATAAAAGAGAGGTCCCTCCTCTCAGAGAGAGGCACCAGAACTTCTTCTTCCTCTCGCCACCGGTTCCAATCTCTGAGCTGCTGATGTCTTCCCCATCCCGGCTTGCGGCGTGCACCACAGGTCGGGACAGTAGGCCTCTGAAACCGGTACCTCTTTGTGTCCTGTACGGGAGAAGGGTGATGAGGTTTTTGGGGAGCGCTCTGCGCGACTACTGATTGGTTCATCATGGACACCGATGAGTACTTCCCCAACGACGACTTCTTACCCAACGTCGACAACCTCTTCAACGACATGGCTGGCCAGGATGTCGACCCCAAGTCCAGTGCTCCTGTTGCTGCTGCTGTCCCGTACGTGTTCTTGCTCTTTCTGTTAGAGGTCCTGGCACGGTTTCTTGTTCTAGTGTCTGCCCTAGATATGTTTGGTTACATTTCATATATGCAGATGCTATTTACCTTCTCTCCGTTAGATCGCATGACTTGTTTCATTTCTGCTATATTAGTCATGCTTTATCTAGTATTTCTGTTAATAAAATCATTCGGTAAATTGCTCATATTTCCAACAATCCAAAAACCTTATTATAGGCAATTTACCCCGAGTGGTTTTGCTGCATCCATGAGGCCTCCTATGATTGAGGGTATCCACTATAAGAGATGGCACGTGAGAGCAGTCTTATGGTTTCAGACCATGAGGTCCTATGACGCCACTCTAGGTAAACGTAATGGAGTTCTTGATCCTCAAGAGGAACAAGCTTTTCAGAAAATGGATACCTTGTTTAAGGCTGCTCTCTTGAGTGTTTTTGGTGAGAACATAGTTGATTCTTATGTGTCAATTGACAATGGAAAAGATATGTGGGACGCACTCGAGGCCAAGTTTGGGGTCTCGCATGCCGGCACTGAGCTATACATCATGGAACAACTCTATGACTACAGGATGACTGAAGGGCGCTCCGTGGTTGAGAAAGTTCATGAGATACAGTCATTTGCCAGTGAACTTGAGCACTTCAATTGTATGCTACCGGATAAGTTTGTTGCCGGAGGCATCATCACTATGCTTCCTCCTTCGTGGAGGAACTTTGCTACCTTACTAAAGCATAAGAGGCAGGAGTTTTCCGTTCTGGATCTCATTGGTACTCTTGATGGGGAAGAAAAGGCGAGAGCAAAGGACACACGTGCTCGAGGTTTTGAGGGAGGATCTAGTGCCAATCTGGTACAGAAGAAAACTTCCAGCCCGACAAGTTCATGAACAAGGGCAAGTTTGATGGTAAAGCAAAGTTTGATGGGAAGAACAAGGCTATACATCACACGAATTTCAAGAAGAAGAATGACAAGAAGAAAGGTGTATGAAATGTGTGTGGAGATCCTGATCATTGGGCTCCTAGTTGCCCTAATCGCTATGACAAGCGTCATCTTGGGAAAGGCAGCAAGACCGCTAATGTTGTCATTGGAGACACTGACATGAAGGATGCTGGGTATTGTATATTTCCCACTATTCTTTCAGTATGTCATTCTCCCGATTGGTTGATTGACACGGGTGCTAATGTGCATGTTTGCCATGATATTTCCATGTTTTCGTCTTATCAGACCGCAGGTACTTCCACTGTGCTGATCGGCAATGGTTCAAGTGCTTCTATTCGTGGTGTTGGCACGGTCGATCTAAACTTTACTTCAGGGAAGATCGTGCGGCTGAAGAACGTGCATTATGTCCCCTCCGTCAATAAAATCTTGTTAGCGGATCTCTTCTGTGTAGAGATGGCTACGAGCTTGTCTTTGAGTCGAATAAATTTGTAATATCCAAGTATGGAACTTTGTTGGTAAAGGCTATGAGTCAGGAGGCCTGTTTCATTTATCCTTATCAGACGTTTGCAATAAAGTTGTTAATCATGTTTGCAACAATAGTGAATCAAATGTGTGGCATTCACATCTCTTTCATGTTAACTTTGGTTTCATGTTGCGACTAGCGAAGTTAAACTTAATCCCTACTTTCACCACTGTCAAGGGATCTAAGTGTCAAGTGTGTGTGCAAGCTAAGCAACCTCGTAAGTCTCATGTGACTACGGAAACGAGAAATCTTGCACCACTAGAGCTCATACATTCAGATCTATGTGAAATGAATGGTGTTTTTACAAAAGGTGGAAAGAAGTATTTTATGACATTTATTGATGACTCGACTAGATACTGTCATGTGTATCTTCTGAAATCTAAGGATGAGGCTTTGAACTATTTCAAGATCTATAAAGCTAAAGCGGAAAACCAACTTGACCGAAAGATCAAGAGGCTTAGGTCTGATCGTGGTGGAGAGTATTTCTCAAATGAATTTGATTCCTTTTGTGCGGAACATGGTATAATCCACGAGAGGACACCTCCCTATTCACATCAGTCAAATGGGGTGGCCGAAAGAAAGAACCGTACTCTAACTGATTTCGTTAATGCCATGTTACACACATAGGATCTCTCCAAGGCATGGTGGGGGGAGGCGATAGTGACAGCATGTCATGTCCTAAACCGAGTTCCCACAAAGAACAAAGAGATAACTCCATTCGAGGAATGGGAGAAGAAAAGGTTAAAGCTCCCTTATCTACGAACATGGGGTTGTTTGGCGAAAGGCAATGTGCCAATTCCAAAGAAGCGGAAGCTTGGGCCAAAGATTGTGGATTGTGTTTTCTTTGGATATGCTTTTCATAGCATTGGTTACAGATTCTTGGTTGTAAAATCTGAGGTACCTGGCATGCATGTCGGTACGATCATGGAGTCAAATGATGCGACTTTCTTTGAAGATATCTTCCCCATGAAGGATATGGCTACCTCATCTAATCAGGAGATGCCTAGTTCATCGAATCAGGAACCAGTTACAATTATTGAACCTGCCATTTCGATGGAACACTTTGAAAACTCCGTGGAGAAGAACAATGAAGTTCCTACTAGGAGCAAGAGACAGAGGACTGCAAAGTCCTTTGGTGATAATTTTCTTGTCTATCTAATAGATGACACTCCCAGTTCTATTTCAGAGGCCTATGCATCTGAAGATGCTGACTACTAGAAGGAAGCGGTCCGTAGTGAGATGGATTCCATCTTGGCAAATGAAACTTGGGAGATAACTGATCGTCCTTATGGGTGCAAACCTATAGGGTGCAAATGGGTATTCAAGAAGAAACTCAAGCCTGACGGTACTATTGAGAAGTACAAGGCATGGCTCATGGCCAAGGGTTATACCCAAAAGGAAGGTGAAGACGTCTTTGATACTTACTCAACTATGGCTCGACTGACCACTATTCGAGTATTACTTTCTCTAGTGGCCTCACATAGTCTTCTCGTTCATCAAATGGATGTTAAGACTGCTTTCCTAAATGGAGAGTTGGATGAGGATATTTACATGGAACAACCAGATGGGTTTGTACACTAGTAGAAAACTGGGCTTTGGTCACAGGGCAATATTCACATTAGTCCCGGTTCAGTCACGAACCGGGACTAATGTGAGCATTGGTCCCGGTTAGTGCGGCCAGGGGCCTGCCGGGCCTCGTGGGGGCATTGGTCCCGGTTCGTCCGGCCCCTTTGGTCCCGGTTGGTGGGACAAACCGGGACCAAAGAGCCACGCTCCTGGCCCACCACCCTTTACTCCCGGTTCATACCACAAACCGGGACTAAAGGGCTGGTCCTAGTTGCGGCTAGTGTTTAGTCCCACCTCGCCAAACGAAGGGCGCTCACACTAGTTTATAAGCCCGTCCCTCTCTGCCTTTTAAAGTGAAAATAGATGCCCTTATACAGGGAATTTGAGCTAAATTCACAGTAAATTTCATAGAAATTTATTATCAATTTAGGTTGAATTTTCTCTATAAGCGCATCTATTTTTATTTTTTTATATTTATAAAGTAAATAAACCTTAATAAAATAAATAAAACTAAATAAACCTTAATAAAATAAAATAAAATAAACTATAGTAACTACAATAAATAAACCTTAATAAATTAAGTAAAAATAGCAGCAGTAAAATAAATAAAAATAAAATAATTAAAGTAAAATACATAAGTAATTAGAAATAAAATAAATAAGTTTTTTGTTGTAAGTAGAAACAAAACAAAACAAATAAAGCAAAAGAGAGAAAAACAGAGGAAAAAAATTATGCCACCTACTGGGCCACCACGGCCTGAGTACGACTAGAAACCCATCCATGGGCTAGGATTCAGGCCCGCAGAAGGCCCAGTAGGCCCACAGGAAAATAGTGACAGAATAGGCCCGTAAGCCTGCATTTGAGAGGAGCTCGAAGTGGTCAGCGCAGCTGCGCTTATAAATCACTGTCAAAGCCTCTCGGCTAGCGAGGTGGGACTAAACATCCCACCGCACCGCGCCAGTTCCAGCACAAGGCCTTTGGTCCCGGTTGGTGCCACCAACCGGGACTAAATGGGGCATTGGTCCCGGTTCGTGGCACCAACCGGGACCAAAGGCCTTTAGTCCTGGTTGGTGCCACGAACCGGGACCACTGAGTTCCCTATATATACCCCATCGCCACAGCAGAGCACTCCAGAGTGCTCTGTTTTTTCTGGCCGGCGAGGGGAGCACATTTGGGTGCTCTAGCTCACCTCCTATGCACATGAGGTGTTCGATGAAATGTCTGAGCCACACTAGTTAATCTTTGTCCTCTCGAAACTCGACCTCCGACCTCCATTTTCCCCGAGATTTGTCTAGGTTTAGCGGTCCGTCACGTCCCGTCCCCGTCTTCACCGCCGTCGATCGCCCGCGCCGATCTCGTCGCCAGCACCACCGTGGTGAGCCTCTTGTTCTTATCTTCTTTCTGAAAGGAAAAATTCTTACTTTAGATAGTTACTTGTCTAATTTTGTTACTTTTATTATTCCTTCTTATTACATAGTGCGATGGTTTTGGTATCCGCCCCCGTCGGCCCTCGTCCTGTCTATGATTCGGATGTGGTATATATTATCTTTTTATAACTATTTGGTTCATTTATTGTTTATGACAAATATACCGACCAACGTGACATAGATTTTATTTATCTAGGAGGTGGTTGAACCGGAAATTCTAACCGACCCTATTGTCGAGAGGTTAAATTTAGTTGAAGAAGAAAACAATTATTTGAAGGAAAAAATAAAAAAAATTGAGGAGGAAAAGATGATATTGGAGTTGCATGTTGCGGATGTCGTCGATGATCACAAGATCAAGATGGATGCAATGCGCTTGAAGATTAGAAAGATTAGAAAATATGCCATTCATACTGAGGCTTGGTATCATTATGCCGTTGGATCAATTGTTACCTTGGTTGCGATTATGATCGCATTTGTTTTCGCATTGAAATGTTTTACATAGTTTCAATGTATGGTTTAATTAATTAGATGCTCTGGAGAGCTATATATATGTTGTTAGATGAGAACTATGTATGTACTTTGGTTTTAATGTGATGATGAACTTCTATTAATTTGGTCACTTAATTATCTATTCATGATGTTCTGTAATGGTTTTTGACACACTTAATTATATATAATGCACGCAGATGAACCGGCAATGGATGTACGGTGATAGACACACCTCCGAGTACATTAAGGGCGTGCATGATTTTCTCGAAGTGGCTGAGGCAAACAAGCAGAATGGTTTTATGTGTTGTCCATGCCCTATATGTGGGAATACGAAGTCTTACTCTGACCGGAAAATCCTTCACACCCACCTGCTTTACAAGGGTTTCATGCCACACTATATTGTTTGGACGAGGCACGGAGAAATAGGGGTTATGATGGAAGACGGTGAAGAAGAAGAGGACGATGACAACTATGTGCCCCCTGAATACGGTGATGCTGCAACGGGGGAAGCTACTGAAGATCAAGAGGAACCAGACGATGTGCCCAATGATGCTGCAAGGGGGGAAGCTGCTGAAGATCAAGAGGAACCAGTGCCCGATGATGATGATCTCTGCCGGGTCATAGTCGATGCAAGGACGCAATGCGAAAGTCAAAAGGAGAAGCTGAAGTTCGATCGCATGTTAGAGGATCACAAAAAAGGGTTGTACCCCAATTGCGAAGATGGCAACACAAAGCTCGGTACCGTACTGCAATTGCTGCAGTGGAAGGCAGAGAATGCTGTGCCTGACAAAGGATTTGAGAAGCTATTGAAAATATTGAAGAAGAAGCTTCCAAAGGATAACGAATTGCCCGACAGTACATACGCAGCAAAGAAGGTCGTATGCCCTCTAGGATTGGAGGTGCAGAAGATACATGCATGCCCTAATGACTACATCCTCTACCGCGGTGCATACAAGGATCTGAACGCATGCCCGGTATGCGGTGCATTGCGGTATAAGATCAGACGAGATGACCCTGGTGATGTTGACGGCGAACCCCCAGGAAGAGGGTTCCTGCGAAGGTGATGTGGTATGCTCCTATAATACCACGGTTGAAACGTCTGTTCAGAAACGAAGAGCATGCCAAGTTGATGCGATGGCACAGTGAGGACCGTAAGAAAGACGGGAAGTTGAGAGCATCCGCTGACGGGTCGCAGTGGAGAAAAATCAAGAGAAAGTACTGGGCTGAGTTTGCAGCTGACCCAAGGAACGTATGGTTTGGTTTAAGCACGGATGGCATTAATCCTTTCGGGGAGCAGAGCAGCAATCACAGCACCCGGCCCGTGACTCTATGTATGTATAACCTTCCTCCTTGGATGTGCATGAAGCGGAAGTTCATTATGATGCCAGTTCTCATCCAAGGCCCTAAGCAACCCGGCAACGACATTGATGTGTACCTAAGGCCATTAGTTGAAGAACTTTTATAGTTGTGGAATGGAAACGGTGTACGTACGTGGGATGAGCACAAACAGGATGAATTTAACCTGCACGTGTTGCTGTTTGTAACCATCAACGATTGGCCCGCTCTCAGTAACCTTTCAGGACAGACAAACAAGGGATACCACGCATGCACGCACTGTTTAGATGTCACTGAAAGTATATACCTGGACAAAAGCAGGAAGAATGTGTACCTGGGCCATCGTCGATTTCTTCCGACCAACCATCAATGTCGAAAGAAAGGCAAGCATTTCAAAGGCGAGGCAGATCACCGGAAGAAGCCCGCCATGCGTACCGGTGATCACGTACTTGCTATGGTCAATGATTTACACGTAATATTTGGAAAGGGTCCCGGCGGACTAGCTGTTCCGAATGACGCTGAGGGACACGCACCCATGTGGAAGAAGAAATCTATATTTTGGGACCTACCCTACTGGAAAGAGCTAGAGGTCCGCTCTTCAATCGACGTGATGCACGTGACGAAGAACCTTTGCGTGAACCTGCTAGGCTTCTTGGGTGTGTATGGGAAGACAAAAGATACACCTAAGGCACGGGAGGACCTGCAACGTTTGCACGAAAAAGACGGCATGCCTCCGAAGCAGTATGAAGGTCCTGCCAGCTACGCTCTTACGAAAGAAGAGAAAGAAATCTTCTTTGAATGCCTGCTCAGTATGAAGGTCCCGACTGGCTTCTCGTCGAATATGAAGGGAATAATAAATATGCCAGAGAAAAAGTTCCAGAACCTAAAGTCTCATGACTGCCACGTGATTATGACGCAACTGCTTCCGGTTGCATTGAGGGGGCTTCTACCGGAAAACGTCCGATTAGCCATTGTGAAGCTATGTGCATTCCTCAATGCAATCTCTCAGAAGGTGATCGATCCAGAAATCATACCAAGGCTAAGGAGTGATGTGGCGCAATGTCTTGTCAGTTTCGAGTTGGTGTTCCCACCATCCTTCTTCAATATCATGACGCACGTCCTAGTTCATCTAGTCGACGAGATTGTCATTCTGGGGCCCGTATTTCTACACAATATGTTCCCCTTTGAGAGTTTCATGGGAGTCCTAAAGAAATATGTCCGTAACCGCGCTAGGCCAGAAGGAAGCATCTCCATGGGCCATCAAACAGAGGATGTCATTGGGTTTTGTGTTGACTTCATTCCTGGCCTTAAGAAGATAGGTCTCCCTAAATCGCGGTATGAGGGGAGACTGACTGGAAAAGGCACGCTAGGAGCGGACTCAATAATATGCAGGGACGGGCATTCTTGGTCTCAAGCACACTACACAGTTCTACAGAACTCTACCTTGGTGACCCCGTATGTCGATGAACACAAGAACAGTCTGCACTCCAAACACCCGGAGCAGTGTGACGACTGGATTACATGTGAACACATCAGGACTTTCAGCAGTTGGTTGGAAACACGTCTCATTGGTGACACCACTGTTTGTGATGAGTTGTACTCGTTGTCCAGGGGACCATCTTCGACTGTATTGACTTACAAAGGATACGAGATAAATGGGAATACATTTTACACGATCGCCCAAGATCAAAAGAGCACCAACCAAAACAACGGTGTCCGCTTTGATGCAGCAACCGAGAGGGGAAAGGACACATATTATGGTTACATAATGGACATATGGGAACTTGACTACGGACATGATTTTAAGGTCCCTTTGTTTAAGTGCAAATGGGTCAATCTGTCAGGAGGCGGTTAGACCCACAGTACGGAATGACAACAGTGGATCTGAACAATCTTGGGTACACTGACGAACCGTTCGTCCTAGCCAATGATGTGGCACGGGTTATCTATGTGAAGGACATGTCTACCAGACCGAGGAAAAGAAAAGATAAGGAAGCGAATACGTCATACGATGAGCCAAAGCGCCACATAGTTCTTTCAGGAAAAAGGGACATTGTGGGAGTGGAGGGCAAGACAGACATGTCTGAAGATTATGAAAAGTTTCATGAAATTCCTCCCTTCAAAGTCAAGGCTGACCCAAGCATCCTGATAAACGATGAAGATTATCCATGGTTACGGCGCAATAAGCAAATGACACAAGCGAAGAAAAAGTGAAGACTTTCTCCCGCAACTATTATCATGATACCATGCCAACTTTGTAATAGATGAGTATGATACCATTGTCCGTTCTGTACAAGAAGTGCATCTAGTTTTTGCTGTAACCCTCTCAACTTTCTTGCACATGCTATGTGGATGAAATGATGATACCATGCCAACTTTCAACCTTCTCAGAGTTCATTTGAAATGCTTTTCAATTTTAGGATCTTATAGCTCAAAATAATTAGTAAATGCATGAAAAATAACAGGCCAAAAATTAAAAATTATGCCACCTACTGGTCCACCACGGCCTGAATACGATTAGAAACCCATCCATGGGCCAGGATTCAGGCCCGCAGAAGGCCCAGTAAGCCCACAGGCATGTACAGAGAGGTTAGGCCCGTAAGCCTGCTTTAGAGAGGAGCTCGACAGCTCAGGCGCACCGCACCTTATAAACAGGTGCGGCTCTCTCTCAGCTAGCGAGGTGGGACTAAACTCACCACCACGCCGTTGTGCAAGGCCATTGGTCCCGGTTGGTGGTACGAACCGGGACCAATTCCACCCTTTGGTCCCTGTTGGTGCCACGAACCGGTACTAATGAGGCTGTGGCCCCACGAGCACCTTTAGTACCGGTTCATGGCATGAACCGGTACTAGAGTTTCTTACTAAGAAGTTTTTTAGTCCCACCACGCTAGCTGAGAGGCACTACGAGCGGTTTATAAGCCCTGAGTGTAGAGACGATGAAGAAGAGGCGCAATGCTCACGTTGCTTAGCTTCAAGCCTTGAGGAATAAGGTAGACTGCATGGAGCTATGTGCAGTGCAGTCTACACTATTCCAAAAGGCTTGAAGCAAATCA
The DNA here is from genome assembly GCF_002575655.3 of Aegilops tauschii subsp. strangulata. Taxonomy (NCBI): domain Eukaryota; kingdom Viridiplantae; phylum Streptophyta; class Magnoliopsida; order Poales; family Poaceae; genus Aegilops; species Aegilops tauschii. The sequence goes on along the minus strand of NC_053041.3, from coordinate 645,043,171 downwards.
ACGAGCATTGCGCCTCTTTTTTATTTTTAATAACTTATTACAACTCCGGACTTCTTGTGTTCCGACAAAATAAAATAAACTTTAATAAAATTTATGAAACTAAAATTAACAAAGTATTTTTGTTCAAAACACTATAAGAAACCTCTATTATTATTGAAACTAAAATCATATAAAATTGATGCAACTAAAATTATCGAAGTATTTTCTGTTCAAAATCATTAAAAGCAAAAAGAATTTTCATAAAGAACTTTTTTTGATAGAAACTTTAATAGCAAAAAGAATTATTATAAAGTAAAATAAATAAGTAATTAGAAACAAAATAAAATAAAATAAATAAGTTTTTTGTTGCAAGTAGAAACAAAACAAAATAAATAAAACAAAAAAACTAAATACAGCAAAAAAAATTCATAAAGAACTTTTTTTGATAGAAACTTTAGTAGCAAAAAGAATTATCATAAAGTAAAATAAATAATTAATTAGAAACAAAGTAAAATAAAATAAATAAGTTTTTTTGTTGTAAGTAGAAACAAAACAAAATAAATAAAGCAAAAAAGAAAACAAAAAAAACTAAATACAGCAAAAAAATTGTTGGGGCGCTGCCCGCTTAGCCTTCCAACCCTCAGGTTTGCAAATACAGGCCCAGAAGGGCTAGGAGGCTAAACGGGCAGCGCGCCAAAGTTAGGCCCAGAAGCCTGCTATAGAGAGGAGTTCGAAACAGCAGCCGCGCCGCGGCATTTAAACTGGTGCGGGCACCCCTCGGCTAGCGAGGTGGGACTAAACTTTTGGCCGCGATGCGGACAGCAAAAAAATTGTTGGGGCGTTGCCCGCTGGGCCCTCCAACCCTCGGGTTTGCAAATACAGGCCCAGAAGGGCTAGAGGGCTCAACGGGCAGCGCGCCAAAGTTAGGCCCAGAAGCCTGCTATAGAGAGGAGTTCAAGACAGCAGCCGCAGCGGGGCTTATAAACCACTCCGAGCCCCTCTCAACTAGCGAGGTGGGACTAAACTTTTGGCCACGACGCCAAAAAACAGAACCAAAAAACTGGAAAAAAAATTAAAAAAAACTGCCACCTATTGGGCCACCATGGCCTGAATACGACTAGAAACCCAACCTGGGCCAGGATTCAGGCCCGCAGATGGCCCAATAGGACCACAGACAGCACAGTGTGACATTAGGCCCATAAGCCTGCATTTAAGAGGAGCTCGAGAGGGCAGCCGCTGTGGGGCTTATAAACCACTCCGAGCCCCTCTCAACTAGCGAGGTGGGACTAAACTTTTGGCCGCGGGCAGCGCAAGGCCTTTGGTCCCGGTTGGTGGCACCAACCGGGACTAAAGGGGGCATTGGTACCGGTTCGTGGCACCAACCGGGACCAATTCCCCCTCCCCCTTAGTCCCGGTTGGTGCCACCAACCGGGACCAAAGGCCGCCGCTTCCCGCCCTTTGCGCTGCTGAAAAGGGACCTTTGGTCCCGGTTGGTGGCACCAACCAGGACTAAAGGGTGGCATTGGTCCCGGTTGGTGCCACGAACCGGGACCAATGCCCTTGCTATATAACCAGGACTTGTGAAAATTTCACATCTCCCTCGCCTCCCTCGGTAGTTGCCCCCGCCGCCAGGCTTCCCAAATCGCTCGCGCACTCCTCGTCGCCGTCTACGCCGCCGCCAACGCCATCGCCTCCCCGAGCCCGCGCCGTCCTTGTCGCCGGCATCCCTCAGCCCGCCGTCCCCGTCGTCCCGTCGCCGCGTGCCTCCCCGAGCCCACCCCTCCACGTCCCTGTCGCCGCCTGCTGTCCCGAGACCGCCGTCCCCTTCACCGCGTGCCGCCCCGAGCCCGCCGTCCTCGTCGCCGGACTCCTGCCATCGCCGCCCCCCTCGAAGTGAGCCCCCCCTTCCCATGGTCCCGATCGAGCGCCACTCTTGCGCCCGAGTGCCCCTTGCTCTCTGCCGCCCCGGCTCCATGGTCGCCGCCAGCCCCGACGCATTGAAGAGCAGAAGGAGAAGAGAAGGAGAGGAGAGGAGAAGGAGTGGAGCAGCAGCAAGACGCCGTCCAATTTTCTGAAATGTCTGAATTTTTTTACAGATATGAACAGTGCATATAGAGGGTGTTTGATCAAATGCTAGATGGCTTTGGGCATTTTTAGAATTTATGATATTTTTTGTGGTGAGGTACTGATGCAAGACAAAGGTGATGGCAAAATTTCAGAATTTTTGGATTGGTTTAGAATAGGTTTTCAGCAAGTAATTTGAATCTGGTTCAAATTTCATTTGAATGGAATTTGAAAATTTTGAACTATGGATCAGAAGGTTTTTGGTGAAATGGAGTGTGGGTACTGTCATAAAGTTGGAGTAATTTTTGTGGTTGTAAAAGAGTTAGGAAAATTTAGAATGTGCTAAATATGTCAAAAAATGTTTTTTTCTTCATATACAGAAAGTTTTTATATATGACTATGGATATATGAGCAATGATGATCCATGGATGTATGCATTGATATATATGAGAAACGATGTTCATAGAATATTTACCAAGTATATATGTATTTTTGTTCATAGCATTTTTTTCCATTTATATATGTATGTGGCTATAGATGGATATATATGAGAAATGATGATCCATGGAAAAGTTTTATATATGCAAAAGTTACATTTTTAGAAAAGTTTTATATATCTAGATAGGAAAGGAAGAAGAAGAAAAAGAAGGAGAGGAAAAAGGAAAATAAGAAGAGGAAGAAAGGAGAAGAAGAGGAGAAATAAATAAGAAGAGGAAAAAAGAAGAAAAAGAAGAGGAGAAGAAGAGGAGAAGAAGAAAGGAATAGAAGAGAAGAAGAAAAAATAGAAAAAATTCTATTTTTTCTTCTTCTCTCCTCTATTCCTTTCTTCTTCTCCTCTTTTTTTTCTTCTTTTTTTTCTTCGATCTTCTCCTCTATTCCTTTTCTTCTTCTCCTCTTTTTATTTCTTCTTCGTTTTCTTATGTTTTATCGGGTCTGTCGTCGTCGATATACCCCTCTCCCGATAACTTCAACACGAGGGTGGGTCGATATACCCCCTCCCTGCCGATAATATTATTTTCCCATGTACATATGTCGTCGTTTTCGATATAACCCCCTCCCGATAACTTCAACAGGTGGGGGGTCGATATACCCCCTCCCCGATAACATTATTTTCCCATGTATGTATGTCGTCGTTGTCGATATATATAACTCCCTCCCAGATAAGTTCGACATGACGGACGGTCGATATTTATACCCCCTCTCGACCATGATAACTTATACCACGGGAGCACCCCCCGGCCCTCTCGCTCGACCAAAACTCTCGAGGACACCCAAACCCTAGAAAAAAACGATGTCGGTCTCCTACCCCCTCCCGCCGCGCCCCTACCCTTGAAGCGTTGCCTAGGCCACCCCAAACCCGGAATAAGCTAGGTCTACATTTGCACTAATATATCCACCTGCTGTCATGTTTGTGTAATAATTTCCATGTTGTAATATTTGCGGAAACAATGGAGCACGGACGAGACGAGCAAGCAGAAGAGGTGTTGGGGGACATAATCTTAGCCGGAGGTGATATCTTGTCGTATCTTAACGACAATGATGGTCTGGAAGAACAGGGTGAAGAAGCAGGCTACGGTGATCGAAGAGTGGAGGAGGAAAGACATGATTATGATGGCTCCGGTGACCCAATGCTGGTGCAAGAAGGAGCCCGTGGTGACGGCTCCGGTGACCGAACAGAGTCCGGCCAGGTAAATATATTAGTTAAGCCTGTGTTGACTAGCTAATTGATGCATTCATTGTTTTGGTATGTACACATATTAATTAACACTCGTCTTTCTTCTTTTTTCTAGCCCTCCGGATCGAGCACAACTTCGGTAAAGAGACGAGGCCCGAAGAGAAAGTTGCGCTCGGATGAAAGGTTTGAGATCACAGCAATCGCGCGCGACGGCCAACCGATTGAACCCATCCGGACAAAGGATGCATTTGCTGCTCAGTGCGGGGTTCTAGTTAGGGACAAGATCCCGATCAGCATCCTGCAATGGTATAAGCCTAAGAAGGAAGACCCTGAGGTGTCTTATGTCAATGATATGCAGAAAGATGATCTTTCGACTGAGCTGAAGGCAAATTTCACCCTACCGCCAGAGGAGGATCCGGAGAAGCCAGTTATAGAGCAATTAATCAAGTCTCATGCTCTTAAGAAGATGGCAGACCTATTCAGGAGGTGGAGAATGAGCTGAAAACGTTTGTCGACAAAGAAGAGACACCAGAATTCATCGGCCGGTATGAGAAGATCAGAGATCACTGGCCCGCATTTGTGGCCCACAAGACATCGGAAAAGAGTAAGAAGATGTCAGCGACAAACAAGAAGAATGCTGCAAAGAAGAAGCTTCACCATCGCACGGGGTCAGGTGGCTACCTCAAAGCCCGACCTAAGTGGGCCAAGGCTGAGAATGATCTGCTTGAAAAAGGGATCGAACCACAGACAATGAACTGGACAGACCGTTGCCGGACTTGGTTCTTCGGGGCTGGCGGAACCTTGGACCCTCTATCAGGGAGGTGCGTTTGGACGAATGAGCTTTTGAGAATACCAGTCAAGAAGATTCAGCAATATATCGATGCAGCGCAGCAAGGGACGTTCGTTCCAGACAGAGAGAACGACGAGCTCACAATGGCCCTCGGGAATCCTGAGCACCCTGGACGGACACGAGGCACGCCAGGCTCCGTTCCGTGGAAGGCTGGTTTTCCGGACGCGGGCGGTTACAAAACCCAGGAGAGGAGGAAAAAAGTGGAGCAGATCCAAATTCAGAAGCTGCACGAAAGGGTTCAAGCGCTAGAGGAACGAGACGGCAATCAACATGCCGAAACTGCCCCCGAAGCTACACCGCCATCTCAGCGGAGAAGCAGCGTGGCTTCCACCGAGCTGCTTCAGCTGGAGCATGCGGCTCCTGCTAGCTACCCGTGGATGCTATCACGGAGTCTCAACATTGCCACCTTATGGCGGAATGGCAGAACTTCAAAGTCAAGGCGGCTGTTGGCTCTGTTTTACCTCCTGAACCCGGCGCAACCTACCACTGCCGGCCGATTCCAGAAGGATATGCTAGGGTGATGGTGGATGAAATAACGGAGGGATTTGAGGAGCTCCAGCTTGACCACCCTACCGGTGAAGGGGAGACTCGGCTGGGTTCTGCTCTGAAGACTCCATGCCTATGGCGGAAGGAGCTCATCAAGCTTCCGAACTGGACGGCTCCGGCGAGTAAGGGCACTCCGCCTCCTCCTCCAGCGAGTGATCAGGGCACTCAGCCTCCTTCTCCTGTGCGTGACGGCACTCCGCCTCCTTATCCGCCAGCGCCGGCGCGCCAGAGCAGCCAGCCTCCTCCTTCTCCGCCTCGTCAGCAAGGGCGGAAGAGACCCGCCGCTGCTGCGGCTGCTCCGGTGCGTCGTAGTCCTTCTCCTCCGCCTCGTAAGCAAGGAAAGAAGACAGCCGCAGCTGCTCTGTCTGCTCTGCCGGCGTCTAGCAGTACAGCTGCCAGAGGCGGGAGGCAATACAGATTCGGTCCTTCTCTGAAGACACCAGAGAAGTTACCATACGAGAGGACCGAGGAGGAGAACGCGAAGATCGTGCGAGCCGAAGTGAAGAACTTCTTTGAAGGGGTGAAAGCAAAGAAACATCCACCTCCGGAGGAGAAGGTAGATCCGGTGAAAGCAAAGCGCACTCTGGCTGCCCTGACAAAACCACCAAAGTCTCCGCCGAGAGGCAACTATGAGCGCATTCTTGCAAAGACATATGCCGAAGCGGAGCGGTCGGGAAGTACTGTCAGTGATAAAAGGTTAAAAGAACGATGAGCTGGGAAAAAAATTGCCCAGCTCGGCGAACAAGTGAACCAATCGTGCCCCCCGCTCAAGGTGTCAAAAGACATCGTCGCTAATGATCCGAGTATGGTGCCCGGTTATAGCAATCTTGGAGATTACCTGCCCGACGATGTACATTATGAAATCATGGAGGTGGACGAACACAAATACCATTACGGGAAGCCTCTCGTCAAAGATGAAAGATCTCTATCAACGATGATGCGAAGACTACATGATTGGTACATGAAAACCTGCAGAGAGTCTGATGGGATTGGTACTTTGACGCTGAGAGTTAAACCAGAGCATGACCTCGTTGGAATTGATCTGCTGAATGTTCCATTTGAGGATTTCTTCCAGTTTTACAATCAAAAGGCCCTCGATAAAACAACGATCACTTGCTACTGTCTGTATGTAGTACTACTTCTGTCATTAAGTCTCTCTATATAGGTCAGCTCTTTCATTGCATGTATTTATACTTATCCTCACTATATTATGCAGATTGAAGATCGCCGAATTGAAGAAAAGACAAATCGGTGATATTGGGTTCATTAACACAAATCTCATAGATGCATATACGGTTGAAAAACATCCCAAAGAAGCTGAGGCCAACTTGCTACAATCGTTGGTATTAAATCAAAACAAAGATATAATACTCTTTCCTTACAACTTCAAGTGAGTGTTACTGTCTTGTGCATATTCGGTTTCCCTTATTAGTCCAGGTTATGGTAATGTAATTGATGACTTATGCATGCATGCGTAGCTTCCACTATATTCTCCTAGAGATTAAGCTTGAGCAGGGAGTAGTAACCGTCTTAGACTCGAGACGAAAAGATCCCCAGGACTATGCGAACATGACTCAAATGCTCGAGAAGTAAGTTAAATCGATCATTATCCACCAAATCAGCAACTTTGTTCATTTCCTGATATCAAGTAATTGTTTTCTTTGTCTGGCAGGGTTTGGAGAAAATTCACCTCAAAAGCTCCGGGACTGCCGAAGAAGCTGCAATTTAATCACCCGAAAGTAAGTACTATAGTAGCATGTTCCGCGCATCTCCTAGTGATTCAAGCGCTAGTTTCATCAATACCATTTACCATGCTTGCTTATCAGTTTGATTGACCTCTATTTCTTGTAAAGTGGTTGTGGCAGGAACCCGGGAATAATTACTGTGGATACTACGTTTGCGAGTCCATCCGCTACACGACCTGTGAGCGGGGCTACACTGAAGAACAAGATGAAGTGTGTAAGCAATAATATTCACAATTTTATTTTATTACCATCATTTGTGTTGAGTTTCATTTATTCATATATATATATGTATTGACCCCCTTCTTCAAATTAGATGTTTCGGAAGCGGGATGAACTCCTAGCACCAGATCGTATGCGAGGAATTCAAGAGGAATTGGCGGCATTCTTCCTTGACCACGTGATCGCTGAAAATGGAGAATACTATGTGGACCCTGTGTTCCTACAATGTAATTAGGAGATTGTATTGTAAGAGATAATTATTGTATATATGTAGCCGGTAGTGTCGGATAGATATACGAGAACTTGTTGTTCGACCAATATCTCGGAGAAGGAGAGGTGGTCGATATCACTTCTCTCTGTATGCATATGTTCATGACGATCTTCTGTTTCCTTCATTTGATTACTAGCTAGCGTGTCTACTCCTCTCCATACGTATATAGTACGTAGCGTCGACCAAGCACGGAGATAAGAGAGGACACTTCTCTCTATTAATTAGCTAGCTAACACAATATATGAAACACCTAAATTAACCCCCCAAAACCCCTAAACCACCCCCTTTCAAAAAAAACAAAAACCTCAGCTCCTGCCAGCTGCTGACGCGTGGATGCCTATTGGTCCCGGTTGGTGACACCAACCGGGACAAAAGGCCCTGCCTATTGGTCCCGGTTGGTGACACCAACCGGGACAAAAGCCCTGCCTATTGGTCCCGGTTGGTGACACCAACCGGGACCAAAAGGCCCCCCTGCCTAGGCTGGCAGCAGCGACCACGTGGAGGACCTTCTGCCCTGGTTCGTGTAAGAACCGGGACTAAAGGGTTAGGGCATTAGTAACGACCCTTTAGTCCCGGTTCAAAAACCGGGACAAAAGGCCTTTACGAACCGGGGTAAAAGCCCCCTTTTCTACTAGTGGTAGTAGATGGTCAGGAAGGAAAAGTGTGCAAGTTGCTGAAGTCTTTGTATGGACTTAAGAAAGCACCCAAGCAGTGGCACGGGAAAATTGAAAGAACTTTAACACCTGCAGGCTTAAATGAAGCTGATAAATGTGTCTACTATCACCATGGTGGGGGCGAGGGAGTTATCCTTTGCTTGGATGTTGATGACATACTGATTTTCGAAACAAATCTGAAGGTTATTAAGGAGGTCAAGGATTTCCTATCTCATTGCTTTGAAATGAAAGATTTAGGAGTGGCTGATGTCATTTTGAACATCAAGTTGTTGAGAGACGATGATGGTGGGATTACATTTCTTCAATCTCACTATGTGGAAAATATCTTGAGTCGCTTTGGCTACAGTGACTGCAAGCCCTCTCCAACACCATTTGATGCTAGTGTGTTGCTTCGAAAGAATCGAAGAATTGCTAGAGACCAATCGAAATATTCTCAGATTATTGGCTCGCTTATGTATTTAACCAGTGCTACAAGACCTGACATCTCTTTTGCTTTTAGCAAACTGAGCCGGTTTGTCTCAAAACCAGGAGATGTGCATTGGAAAGCTCTAGAGAGAGTTTTGCGTTATTTGAAAGGCACTGCGAATTATGGAATTCACTACACTGGGCACCCAAAGGTGCTTGAAGGGTATAGTGACTCAAACTGGATCTCAGATGCTGATGAGATAAACGGGACAAGCAGATATGTATTCACTCATGGAGGTGGCGCTGTTTCTTGGAAGTCTTCCAAGCAGACCATCTTAAGGAGGTCAACAATGGAAGCAGAGCTCACAACACTAGATACAGCTACACTCGAAACAGATTGGCTTCGCCGTCTCTTGAATGACTTGTCGGTTGTTGAGAAACCTGTACTGGGTATCCTTATGAACTACGACAATCAAACTATGATCACGAAAGTGAGCAGCTCAAAGGATAACATGAAGTCATCAAGACACGTTTAGAGAAGGTTAAAGTCTGTGAGGAAAATGAGAAACTCCGGAGTTATTGCATTGGATTATATCCAAACATCTAAAAATCTGGTAGATTCTTTTACTAAGGGTCTATCACGTAATGTGATAGATAATGCATCGAGGGAGATGGGTATGAACCCACAATATGAGTTGTTCACAGTGGTAACCTATTCTTTTTTATCGGAGATCCCATGAATTAGATGTGGAAGACCAGCTGTTGGTCAACTGAGAGGAGAGTATCTTTACTATTAACAATACCACTCCATGAAGATGCAATACTCTCCTAATTTGCATGGCAGGTTGATGTATATCTTAATGTGTTCTAAGTGGCTCTTTTAAGCAGAGATGTTGTCCTGCATAACATCTTTTGAAGAACACACCTATGTGAGTCTGATTGTTAAACGTCGCAATCTATGAGAGTAGGGTTCTCTCTAGTAAACTCATGAAAGGTCTCGGAGTATGACGCATAAGCTCCACCTACGGGGAAGACCCACGGTAGCCACGTATCGTTCAAGTCTTTATGTGAAGCTATATTCGCAGAAAACTTGCAGTTCAAGGCCCAGTCCACTGTTCAAGTTGCTTACGAGTGTAGCATAGAGTTCTATGTGGAAGTTCAACTTAACAGTCTCCACTGCAGTACCGGTATATAAAACAGTGTTTTGGAATCAAAGGCAAATTTTGTGTGCCGCTGGGATCTGGTGGAGGATTGCTGGAATTTTGTCTATTTTGGGCCGAGCCCAATAGCAGTTTCAGAAATTCCTAATAAATCCTAGAGGCCCACGCAGCCCATTCGTGCAAGGCAAGAGGTGGAACTAAAGTTTAGTCCCACATTGCTAATTTAGAGGGAGTTGGACCTCTTTATAAGGGAGGTTCTTTCCCCACATGTATGAGGATGAGAACAAGAGGGACTTCCACGCGCGCTCCTCCTCCGCCGCCCGCCTCGCCACACCACGCCTCGTCACGACGCGCCGCGGGTTGCGGGAATGAGCCGAGACGGTGTCTAAATTTACGAAAGGTCACGCGGGAGCTGAAACGTTTTTCTGTAGTGGATACTGAATCCGAACGGCTCGCCTCTTCGGTTGAAGTCTGTTCGTTTCGTCTCCCTCGTTCCCTTCAACTCCCGGCGCAGCCTCTCGCCTCCTTCAGTTGCGCCTATAAAAGGAAGGTCGCTCCTCTCAGAGGGAGGCACCAGAACTTCTTCTTCCTCTCGCCACCGGTTCCAATCTCTGATCTGCTGATGTCTTCCCCATCCCGGCTTGCGGCGTGCACTGCAGGTCGGGACAGTAGGCCTCCGAAACCGGACCTCTTTCTGTCCTGTACGGGAGAAGGGTGATAAGGTTTTTGGGGAGCGGTCTGCGTGACTACTGACCGGTTCATCACGGACACCGACGACTACTTCCCCAACGACGACTTCTTACCCAACGTCGACAACCTCTTCAACTACATGGTTGGCGAGGATGTCGACCCCAAGTCCAGTGCTCCTGTTGCTGCTGCTGTCCCGTACATGTTCTTGCTCTTCCTGTTAGAGGTCCTGGCACGGCTTCTTGTTCTAGTGTCTGCCCTAGATATGTTTGGTTAAAATTCATATATGCAGATCCCATTTACCTTCTCTCCGTCAGATCGCATGACTTGTTTCATTTATGCTATATTAGTCATGCTTTATCTAGTATTTCTGTTAATAAAACCATTCGGTAAATTGCTTATATTTCCAACAATCCAAAAACCTTATTATAGGCAATTTATCCCGTGTGGTTTTGCTGCCTCCATGAGGCCTCCTATTATTGAGGGTATCCACTATAAGAGATGGCGCGTGAGAGCGGTCTTATGGTTTCAGACCATGAGCTGCTATGACGCCACTCTAGGTAAACGTAATGGAGTTCTTGATCCTCAAGAGGAACAAGCTTTTCCGAAAATGGATACCTTGTTTAAGGCTGCTCTCTTGAGTGTTCTTGGTGAGAACATAGTCTATTCTTATGTGTCAATTCACAATGGAAAAGATATGTGGGACGCACTCGAGGCCAAGTTCGGGGTCTCGCATGCCGGCACTTAGCTGTACATCATGGAACAATTCTATGACTACGGGATGACTGAAGAGCGCTCCGTGGTTGAGAAAGTTCATGAGATACAGTCATTTGCTAGTGAACTTGAGCACTTCAATTGTATGCTACTGGATAAGTTTGTTGCCGGAGGCATCATCACTAAGCTTCCTCCTTCGTGGAGGAACTTTGCTACCTTACTGAAGCATAAGAGGCAGGAGATTTCCGTTCTGGATCTCATTGGTACTCTTGATGTGGAAGAAAAGGCGAGAGCGAAGGACACACGTACTCGATGTTTTGAGGGAGGATCTAGTGCCAATCTGGTATAGAAGAAAAACTTCCAGCCCCACAAGTTCAAGACCAAGGCAAGTTTGATGGTAAACAAAGTTTGATGGGAAGAACAAGGCTGTACAGCACACGAACTTGAAGAAGAAGAATGACAGGAAGAAAGGTGTTTGTCATGTGTGTGGAGGTCCTTATCATTGGGATCCTAGTTGCCCTAATCGCTATGACAAGCGTCATCTTGGGAAAGGCGGCAAGACCGCTAATGTTGTCATTGGAGACACTGACATGAAGGATGTTGGGTATGGTATATTTCCCACTATTCTTTCAGTATGCCATTCTCCCGATTGGTTGATTGACACGGGTGCTAATGTGCATTTTTTGCGATGATATTTCCATGTTTTCGTCTTAGCAGACCGCAGGGACTTCCACCGTGCTGATGGGCAGTGGTTCAAGTGCTTCTGTTCGTGGTGTTGGCACGTTCGATCTGAAGTTTACTTCGGGGAAGATCGTTCGGCTGAAGAACATGCATTAGGTCCCCTCCGTCAATAAAAATCTTGTTAGCCGATCTGTTCTGTGTAGAGATGGCTACAAGCTTGTCTTTGAGTCGAATAAATTTGTAATATCCAAGTATGGAACCTTTGTTGGTAAAGGCTATGAGTCAGGAGGCCTGTTTCATTTATACTTATCAGACGTTGGCAATAAAGTTGTTAATCATGTTTGCAACTATAGTGAATCAAATGTGTGGCATTCACGTACTGTCGTGTTAACTTTGGTTGCATGTCGCGACAAGCTAAGTTAAACTTAATCGCTAGTCTCACCACTATCAAGGGATCTAAGTGTCAAGTGTGTGTGCAAGCTAAGCAACCTCGTAAGTCTCATGTGACTGCGAAAACGAGAAATCTTGCACCACTAGAGCTCATACATACAGATCTATGTGAAATGAATGGTGTTTAGACAAAAGGTTGAAAGAAGTATTTTATGACGTTAATTGATGACTCCACTAGATACTGTCATGTCTATCTTCTAAAATCTAAGGATGAGGCTTTGAACTATTTCAAGATCTATAAAGCTGAAGCGGAAAACAACCTTTATCGAAAGATCAAGAGGCTTAGGTCCGATCATTGTGGAGAGTATTTCTCAAATGAATTTGATTCCTTTTGTGCGGAACATGGTATAATCCATGAGAGGACATCTCCTTATTCACGTCAGTCAAATGGGGTGGCCAAAAGAAAGAACCATACTCTAAGTGATTTGGTTAACGTCATGTTAGACACATCGGGTCTCTCAAAGGCATGGTGGGGGGAGGCGATATTGATGGCATGTCATGTCCTAAACCGAGTTCCCACAAAGAACAAAGAGATAATTCCATTCGAGGAATGGGAGAAGAAAAGGTTAAAGCTCTCTTATCTACGAACATGGGGTTGTTTGGCGATCGAAAGTCAATGTGCCAATTCCAAAGAAGCGAAAGCTTGGACCAAAGACTGTGGATTGTGTTTTCTTGGGATATGCTTTTCATAGCGTTGGTTACAGATTCTTGGTTGTAAAATCTGAGGTACCTGACATGCATGTCGGTACGATCATGGAGTCGAATGATGCGACTTTCTTTGAAGATATCTTTCCCATGAAGGATATGGCTACCTCATCTAATCAGGAGATGCCTAGTTCATCGAATCAGGAACCAGTTACAATTATTGAACCTGACATTTTGATAGAACACTTTGAAAATTCTCTGGAGAAGAACAATGAAGTTCCTACTAGGAGCAAGAGATAGGGGACTGCAAAGTCCTTTGGTGATGATTTTCTTGTCTATCTAATAGATGACACTCCCAGTTCTATTTCAGAGGCCTATGCATCTGAAGATGCTGACTACTAGAAGGAAGCGGTCTATAGTGAGATGGATTCCATCTTGGCAAATGAAACTTGAGAGATAACTGATCGTCCTTATGGATGCAAACCTATAGGGTGCAAATGGGTATTCAAGAAGAAACTCAAGCCTGATGGTACTATTGAGAAATACAAGGCACGACTCGTGGCCAAGGGTTATACCCAAAAGGAAGGTGAAGACTTCTTTGATACTTACTCACCTGTGGCTCGACTGACCACTATTCGAGTATTACTTTCTCTAGCGGCCTCACATGGTCTTCTCGTTCATCGAATGGATGTTAAATGGAGAGTTGGATGAGGAAATTTACATGGAACAACCAGATGGGTTTGTAGTAGATGGTCAGGAAGGAAAAGTGTGCAAGTTGATGAAGTCTTTGTATGGACTTAATCAAGCACCCAAGCAGTGGCATGAGAAGTTTGAAAGAACTTTAACAGCTGCAGGCTTTGTTGTAAACGAAGCTGATAAATGTGTGTACTATCGCCATGGTGGGGGCGAGGGAGTTATCCTTTGCTTGTATGTTGATGACATACTGACTTTCGGAACAAATCTGAAGGTTATTAATGAGGTCAAGGATTTGCTATCTCGTTGCTTTGAGATGAAGGATTTAGGAGTGGTTGATGTCATTCTGAACACCAAGTTGTTGAGAGATGATGATGGTGTGATTACATTGCTTCAATCTCACTATGTGGAAAAGATCTTGAGTCGCTTTGGCTACAGTTACTGCAAGCCCTCTCCAACACCATATGATGCTAGTGTGTTGCTTCGAAAGAATCGAAGAATTGCTAGAGCCCAATTGAAATATTCTGAGATTATTGGCTCACTTATGTATTTAACCAGTGCTACAAGACCTGACATCTCTTTTAGTGTTAGCAAATTGAGCCGGGTTGTCTCAAAACCAAGGGATGTGCATTGGAAAGCTCTAGAGAGAGTTTTGCGTTATTTGAAAGGCACTGCGAATTATGGAATTCACTACACTGGGCACCCAAAGGTGCTTGAAGGGTATAGTGACTCAAACTGGATCTCAGATGTTGATGAGATAAACGCCACAAGCATATATGTATTCACTCATGGAGGTGGCGCTGTTTGTTGGAAGTCTTGCAAGCAGACCATCTTAACGAGGTCAACAATGGAAGCAGAGCTCACAACACTAGATACAGTTACAGTCGAAGCAGATTGGCTTCGCCTTCTCTTGAATGACTTGCCGGTTGTTGAGAAACCTGTACCGGGTATCCTTATGAACTACGACAATCAAACAGTGATCACGAAAGTGAGCAGCTCAAAGGATAACATGAAGTCATCAAGACACGTTCAGAGAAGGTTAAAGTCTGTGAGGAAATGAGAAACTCCGGAGTTATTGCATTGGATTATATCCAAACGTCTAAAATCTGGCAGATCCTTTTACTAAGGATCTATCACGTAATGTGATAGATAATGCATCGAGGTAATTGGGTATGAAACCCACAATATGAGTTGTTCACAGTGGTAACATAGTCTTTTTTATCGGAGATCCCATGAATTAGATGTGGAAGACAAGATGTTGGTCAACTTAGAGGAGAGTATCTTTACTATTAACAATACCACTCCATGAAGATGCAATACTCTCCTAATCTACATGGAAGGTTGATGTATATCTCAATGTGTTCTAAGTGGCTCTTTTAAGCAGCGATGTTGTCATGCAGAACATCTTTTGAAGAACACACCTATATGAGTCTAATTGTTAAACGTCGCAATATACGAGAGTAGGGTTTTCTCTAGTAAACTCATGACAGGCCTCGGAGTATGATGCATAAGCTCCATCCGCGGGGAAGACCCACGGTAGCCACGTATCGGTCAAGGCTTTATGTGAAGCTAGATTCGCAGAAAACTTGCAGTTCAAGGCCCAGTCCACTGTTCAAGTTGCTTACTAGTGTAGCATAGAGTTCTAGGTGGAAGTTCAACTTAACAGTCTCCACCGCATGCAGTACCGGTATATAAAACAGTGTTTTGGAATCAAAGGAAAATTTTGTGTGCTTCTGGAATCTGGTGGGGGATTGCTGGAATTTTGTCTATTTTGGGTCAAGCCCAATAGCAGTTAAGGAAATTCCTAATAAATCCTAGAGGCCCACGCAGCCCATTCGTGCAAGACAAGAGGTGGAACTAAAGTTTAGTCCCACATTGCTAGATTAGAGGGAGTTGGACCTCTTTATAAGGGAGGTTCTTTCCCCACATGTATGAGGATGAGAACAAGAGGGACATTCACGCGTGCTCCTCCTCCGCCGCCCGCCTCGCCACGCCACGCCTCGTCACGACGCACCGCGGGTTGCGGGAATAAGCCGAGTCAATGTCTAAATTTACGAAAGATCACGCGGGAGCTGAAACGTTTTTCTGTAGTGGACACTGAATCCGAACGGCTCGCCTCTTCGGTTGATGTATGTTCGTTTCGTCTCCCTCGTTCCCTACAACTCCCGGCGCAGCCTCTCGCCTCCTTCAGTTGTGCGTATAAAAGGGAGGTCGCTCCTCTCAGAGAGAGGCACCAGAACTTCTTCTTCCTCTCGCCACCGCTTCCAATCACTGAGTTGCTGTTGTCTTCCCCACCCCGGCTTGCGGCGTGCACCGCAGGTCACGACAGTAGGCCTCTGAAACCGCACCTCTTTGAGTCCTGTACGGGAGAAGGTTAATAAGGTTTTTCAGCGCTACTGACCGGTTCATCACGGACACCGACGACTAGTTCCCCAACGTCGACGACCTCTTCGACGACATGGCTGACGAGGATGTCGACCCCAAGTCCAGTGCTCATGTTGTTGCTGCTGTCCCGTACGTGTTCTTGCTCTTCCTGTTAGAGGTCCTGCCATGGTTTCTTGTTCTAGTGTTTGCCCTAGATATGTTTGGTTACAATTCATATATGTAGATGATATTTACCTTCTCTCCATCAGATTGCATAACTTGTTTCATTTCTGGTATATTAGTCATGCTTTATCTAGTATTTCTGTTAATTAAATTATTCGGTAAATTGCTCGTATTTCCAACAATACCTAATGCGCTACTGTTTGGCGCGGGGCACATGTCGGACACTCGGACTTGTTGTGCGATGACATGCATGTCGACCGACGAGCGAACATGCAAGCTCGAGGAGGAGCCGCGACTTGTCGGCCTTGATGGAGATTGGGATGATCGGCGATTTGGGATACCTCGTCGGCCTCGTCAACTAGGCGCAGGCCAACATGCCGGGGAGCTCAACATGCAAGCTGTTGTAGGAGCGGGCCCTGTGTATGCATGTACGTGAGTATATACTGCATGCATGCTCATCTGCACGTCAAACAATGAATTCTTGTTTAGTACTACCACGGTCCAGGTGAATCATGCTAACACTATTAGAATCTTATTTTGTCATGAGTTCCAGTCTTCCAGACGAGTTCATTCTATCGGAAATTCGGCAAACATTTGTCTGCTGAGTTTGATTCAAAATTGAAGTCGGCAGTGATAAGCAACTCTCGGCAGAGCTGTTACTTTGCTCAGTTCCAAAGAAAAATGACTCGGTGTACTAAATAAACACGGCAGAATCTCAAGTTCACCCAGTTTCAGTGGCAAACAACTCGGCAAAGTCTGACAGATGGGCCATGTTGTACAACAGGCGACGGAGCCGTGACTGTAGACGAGGGGAGGAATAAGAGAATGCACCTCTTGGTGCTCTCGAGTGTATTACTCAGGCTAATATAGCCGGGTTACAGAGGGGCGCCAAGCGCAGTTACATGAGGCGCGAGGTGCGCGAGGTGGTGCTACAACGTGGGCATCCACGAGTACGTGCATGAGTGCTAGACTAGAGAAGTTACAGTCAATACCCCGCCGCAGTCTGAGCATCGGGTGGCCGGATGCACAGGCTGGACCGGAATTCTTGGAACGCCGGCGTCGGGAGGCCCTTCGTCAGGACGTCGGCGAACTGCTGCGTGGTCGGGATATGGAGAATGCGCAGTTGGCCCACAGCAACCTTTTCGCGGACGAAATGGATGTCGAGCTCGATGTGTTTGGTGCGCCGGTGATGCACCGGGTTGGCAGCCATGTACACAGAGGAGATATTGTTGCAGTAAGTCACCGTGGCCGTGGGCAGAGGCACGCGCAGTTCACCGAGAAGCTGGCGCAGCCAGCAGCATTCTGCAACGGTGTTGGCGACGGCGCGGTACTCCGCCTCCGCACTGGAGCGGGAGACGGTCGGTTGGCGCTTCGACGACCAGGAGACGAGCGAGTTGCCGAGGAAGACGGCGTAGCCAGACGTGGAGTGGCGCGTATCGGGGCACCCGGCCCAGTCGGCGTCGGAGTAGGCCACCAGGTCGAGCGAAGTGGAGCGGTGCAGATGGAGCTCGTGCGTCGAGGTGCCGCGCAGGTAGCGCGGGATCCGCTTGACGAGGGAGCGGTGCTGCTCGCGCGGGTCGTGCATGAAGAGGCAGGCTTGCTGGACCGCGTAGGCGAGGTCAGGGCGCGTGAGAGTGATGTACTGGAGCGCGCCCACCAGGCTACGGTACTCCGAGGCGTCGCGTACGGGCGCGCCCGCGGCAGCGGACAGCTTCGAGTGCGTGTCCACTGGCGTTGATCGTTCATGTTGGCATGATCCAACAGCTTGTCAGCATACTTCTGTTGGGAGAGGAAGAAGTCGGCGCGGCTCCGCGTCACACTGACGCCGAGGAAGTAGTGGAGCGGGCCGAGATCCTTCATCGGGAACTCAGCGAATATGCGCCGCTGCAGTTGCTGGAGAAGAGCCGTCGATGAAGCCGTGAGGACGATGTCGTCCACGTACAGCAGCAGGTATGCCGTGGCGCCCTCACCGTGGAGCGTGAACAGCGACGGGTCGGAGCGAGCCGCCGTGAAGCCGAGGGTACGAAGGAAAGCAGCGAACCGCACGAACCAGGCGCGGGGGGCCTGCTTGAGCCCGTACAGCGACTTGTCGAGGAGGCAGACATGATCGGGGTGGAGCTTGTTGACGAACCCCGCCGGTTGCTGGCAGTACACGCGCTCGGCAAGCTGGCCATGCAGGAACGCGTTGTTCACGTCCATTTGGCGCACGGGCTAGTCGCGCGCGGCGGCGACGGTGAGGACAGCACGAATGGTAGCTGCTTTGACCACTGGCGAGAATGTCTCATCAAAGTCCACACCAGGGCGTTGCGAGAACCCGCGGACGACCCATCTTGCCTTGTAGCGATCCAGGGTTCCATCAGCTTTGAGCTTATGCCTGAAGAGCCATTTGCCCGTGACAATGTTGGCACCCCTGGGCCGGGGCACGAGCGTCCAGGTCCTGTTCGCCATGAGCGGAGTGTATTCATCCTGCATAGCGGTTAGCCAATGGATATCACGAAGCGCGGCGGACACGGACTTGGGCACGGGTGAGATATTGGAGACGGCAGAAGCAATGTTTGTTTCAGCATATTTGGGGTTGGGAAGGAACTTGCCGGCGCGCCCACGGGTGATCATGGCGTGCGTGGGCACGTGGGAGGCGCGAGCGGGCAATGGTGTGCTGGGGGGAGCTGCTGGAGCGTTGGCGGGGCTGGAGTTCACGGCAGGTGCGGAGTCCGGCGGCGAGGTGATCGTAGGAGAGTCAGCAGCGACCAGAGAGCTGGGTGGTGTGTGTGTCATGGTGACGGGCGGGGAGCTGGGCAGGTGTGCGACCGTGACAGGAGGTGGGGAAGTGGTAGGGCGTGGTCGGGAGCGCTGCGAGCGAGGCCGGCGTGGGACGACTAGCAGGGGTAGCTGATCAGTTTCTTCGTCAGGAGGAGGTGTGGGTTCAGTGGTAGCGTGGGAGAAGGGGAAGTGGGTCTCGTCGAAGACGACATGGCGTGAGACGAGAACGCGGTTTTGTGCGATCGAGGCAGCGGTATCCCTTGTGCCCGGAGGAATAGCCGAGGAAGACACAAGCTGCAGAGCGCGGAGCGAGTTTGTGCGGGGTAGTGGCTGTGATGTTGGGGTAGCAGAGACACCCAAACACGCGCAGCGACGCGTAGTCAGCGTGAGTGCCGTGGAGGAGGAAGAAGGGGGTGTGATCGTGGCGAGTGCGGCATGAGCGACGGTTGAGGAGGAATGTGGCCGTGTTAAGAGCTTCGGCCCAGTACGTGAACGGCATGGATGTGTGCGTGAGGAGCGAGCGAACAGTGTCGTTCAGGGTGCGGAGTACTCGCTCAGCTCGCCCGTTTTGTGGTGATGTGTATGGGCAAGACAAACGGAGAGAGATGCCCTCGTCGGAGAGGAAGGCACGAGCAACATGGTTGTCGAACTCTCGTCCGTTGTCGCACTGGAGAGCGAGCAAGTTCAGGTTGAACTGTCGACGAGCGAAGCGGACAAATGATCGTATAAGAGGAAAAACTTCAGATTTGCCATGAAGGGGATATGTCCACACAAAGTGACTATAATCATCGAGAAGAACAAGATAGTACTGCTTGCCCCATACACTGGGCACGGGCGAGGTCCAAACATCGCAGTGCACTAACTGAAAAGAAAAGTACGACACATGTTCTGAAGAAGAAAACGGGAGCCTAACGCTCATGCCTAACTGACAGGCATGACAGATGTGTGATGGCGAGCCAGGGAGATGGACGGAGCAGGCACGCAGCGTGCGGTGGGGGACGTCGTGGCTTGGGTGGCCCAGTCGCTGATGCCACCGGTCCGGCGAGGCGACAGTTGCGGCGAGGGCGAGGTGGCGATCGGGCTGCGTGACTGGTTAGATTTCATCGTCAGATTTACACCGGAGGATCACCCACTTCGTCCTTTGATCCTTGACAAAGAAACCCACATCGTCAAATTCAACATTAACAGGATTGTCACGAGCTAGTTTCTTGACAGAAACAAGGTTTTTGATGAGGTTGGGAAAGACTAGAACATGGCGTAGGGTAAGAGGATCAGCGGACGTGGAGATGTGGGAAGTGCCAGAGTGTGTAACCGCGAACGATGATCCATCGCCAACTACTATACGAGAAGAATGACAAGGGCTGGAGGATACTAGTAGAAAAAGGGTCAAATGTCAAGCACATTAAACCGGCACTAATGTGTGCATTAGTGCCGGTTCCAACGGCTAGCCGGCCGCTTTCATTAGTACCGGTTCGTGGCCGACCTTTAGCACCGGTTCGTGCCACGAACGGGTACTAAAGTGAGTGGTGGCACGATGTTGTCAGTCCGGGGCCCCTCCAGCACCTTTAGTACCGGTTTGTGGCACGAACCGGTGCTAAAGGTCGTCCTACATAAACCCTTCGTCCACCCGAGCTCGCTCTGTTCTTCCCCTTTCCCCTCTCCTCTCTGTTCTTCCCCTCTTCATCTCGAGCTCACCACACATTTTGCCCAAAATTTGTCAAGATTTGAAGGCCCCCATCCATTCAAATGATCACAAAGGTTAGCAACTTTGTCCTTTCATCTCTCATTGCTAGATTAGCTCTTGCAATGCTTTGTATAGTGATTAATTTATGAGTTTAGTAATTTGGGAGGAAATATATGTGCTAGTATTTGATTTATATGCAATTTGAGGTCAAAAATAACACTTAGTTTGCATATGTAGGTGTGGTTTACTTAGTGCCTTCTAAATCTCCGTCGTAACCACAGTCGATCGCCTGCATCGTTCCATCGCCGGCACCACCTTGTGGTGAGCCTCTTGTTCATGAATGTTTTACATACCAAATTGATGTTTGTGTGCTTTGGATATATAGTTACTCGTATAATTATCTTACCCGTACGTGGTTTGTTATACATAGTGCCATGGTTTTGATATCCGTCCCCGTCGGCCCTCGTCCTTGTTATGATTCGGATGTGGTATATTCTCTTTTAAAACTAGTTGTTGCATTTCGTGTTTATGACAAATTATGCCCATCAAGTTGACATAGATATTTTTGTCTAGGAGGTTTGTGAACCGGAAATTCCAACCGACCCTATTGTCGAGAGGTTAAATTTAGTTGAAAGAGAAAACGAGTATTTGAAAGAAAAATTGAAAAGAATTGAGGGGGAGAAGATGGAATTGGAGTTGCATGTTGCCGATGTTGTCGATGATCACAAGATCAAGATGGAGAAAATGCGCTTGAAGATTAGAAAGATTAGAAAATATGCCATTGATAGTGAGGCTTGGTATCATTATGCTATTGGATCAATTGTTACCTTAGTTGCGATCTTGATCGCATTTGTTGTTGCATTTAAATGCTTTAGTTAGAGAGTTATTTGTTTGTTGCATTTAAGTCTTGTATGAACTTTATGTATGAACTTGTATTAATTTGGTCTTTTCGGTGTTGTGTAATGAAGATGAGCCGACAATGGATGTACGATGACCGATGCTCTCCCGAGTTCATTAATGGCGTGCAAACTTTTCTGCTTGCGGTTGAGGCAAACAAGCGGGCGGATGGTTTTATGCCTTGTCCATGTTTAGTCTGTAAGAATTATCACAGTTACTCTACGTCAAGAACCATTCACGTCCACTGTTTAAGTCCGGTTTCATGCCCCACTATAATGTTTGGACCAAGCACGGAGAAAGAGGGGTTATGATGGAAGACAATGAAGAAGAAGAGGACGACGACAGCTATCCTGGCCATGGGTTCCCTGAATACGATGATACAACAATGGGGGAAGAAGCTGAGCCGGCAATGCAGGAAGAAGCTGAAGAAGAGGCATCAGATGAGCCCGCTGATGATCTAGGTCGGGCCATTGCCGATGCAAAGAGAAACCGCGCAAGTGATTTGGAGAAGAAGAAGTTGCAGCGCATGTTAGAGGATCACAAGAAATTGGTGTACCCGAATTGCGAAGCTGACAAGAAAAAGTTGGGCACCACACTGGAATTGCTGCAATGGAAGGCGGAGAATGGTGTATCTGACAAGGGATTTGGAAAGTTGCTGGTAATGATAAAGAATATGCGTCCAAAGGACAACGGATTGCCCGAGAGTACGTACGAAGCAAAGAAGGCTGTCTGCCCTCTAGGGTTAGAGGTGCAGAAGATACATGCATGCCCTAATGAATGCATCCTCTACCGCGGTGAGTACGAGGATTTGAACGCTTGCCCGGTATGCGGTGCATTGCGCTATAAGATCAGGCGCGATGATCCTGGTGATGTCGAGGGCGAGCGCCCCAGGAAGAAGATTCCTGCCAAGGTGATGTGGTATGCTCCTATAATACCACGGTTAAAACGTTTGTTCCAAAAAAAAGAGCATGCCAAGGCGATGTGATGGCACAGAGAAGACCGTAAGAAAGACGGAAAGTTGAGAGTACCCGCTGACGGGTCGCAGTGGAGAAAAATTGAGAGAAAGTACGGGAAGGAGTTTGCAGATGACGCAAGGAACGTATGGTTTGGTCTAAGCGCAGATGGCATTAATCCTTTTGTGGAGCAGAGCAGCAACCATAGCACCTGGCCTGTGACTCTATGTTTGTATAACCTTCCTCCTTGGTTGTGCATGAAGCGGAAGTTCATTATGATGCCAGTGCTCATCCAAGGCCCTAAGCAACCCGGCAACGACATTGATGTGTACCTAAGGCCATTAGTTGAAGAACTCTTACAGCTGTGGAATGGAACAGGTGTACGTGCGTGGGATGAGCACATGGGGGAAGAATTTGACCTAGAGGCCTTGTTGTTCGTGACCATCAATGATTGGCATGCTCTCAGTAACCTTTCAGGACAGACAAACAAGGGATACCGCGCATGCACGCACTGTTTGGATGATACCGACACTATATATTTAGACAATTGTAAGAAGAATGTGTACTTGGGACATCGTCGATTTCTTCCGAGCAGGCATCCCGTAAGAAAGAAAGGCAAGCATTTCAAAGGTGAGGCGGATCACCGGACGAAGCCTCGCCACCATACTGGTGCTGATGTACATGATATGGTCAAGGATTTGAAGGTAGTCTTTGGAAAGGGTCCTGGCGAACAACCTGTTCCGAATGACGCTGACAGACACACACCTATGTGGAAGAAGAAATCTATATTTTGGGACCAGCCCTATTGGAAAGACCTAGAGGTCCGCTCTGCAATCGACGTGATGCACGTGACGAAGAATCTTTGCGTGACCCTGCTTGGCTTTTTTGTACCTAAAGCAAAAAATATTCACAAAGAAACTCTAAATACAGCAAAAGACAACTCAAAAATAAATAAAACAAAAATAAATAAAGCAAAAAAAATAAAAAAGCCCGCCTACTGCGCCACAGCGGCCTGCATACGACTAGAAACTAGCATGGATAGTACAATGAAAAAGTATGAACAGCGACAACTAGAATGAGTGTGTGAACATGAATGTAATGTTAGTGAGAAATATGTACTGCCCCAAGCTTAGACTTTGGCCTAAGTTGGTCTACGCCCATGGATCAAAGTAGTCCTCTCCGGTGTACTGAGGAGGGTCCTCAGGGTGCCACTGGTTAGCGAGCTCCTCTGGGTCCCACTGATAGATAGACTCTCGATATGGATCAAGAGGTGGCTCAGGCTCAGGCTCTGGGACTCGTGTCAGCTCCCAGTATACATAAATGTCCTCGGGCATGATGAGGTACGTGCCTGAATGTATGTTAAACAAAGAGGGTGCAGACAAGGTAGTAGTCTCACAAGTAATTTTACTAAATACCAAGTTATACTTAAGTCTCTTCTCCTTATCTTTAACAATAAAATCATGTGCTACCATACTCTTATAGTCTAAGAAAATAGTGGGCAACACCTTTTCCTCTTTCTCATAATGTCTAATAGGTATCTCAAAGTGTTTAGCAAGGCATGAAGCAAAGATACCTCCAAAAATGGGGCCCTTTGAACGGTTCAGACTCAGCCGTTTAGCAACCATAGTGCCTAAACTGAAAGTTGTATCACGAAATAAAGCATGGCGCAAAATAGCAAGGTCAGGAGCACTGAGGCCCCCACTATTCCCGCGACCAACTAAACATCTACTAGCAAATATTGCATAGTAACGTAGAACAGGAAAATGAACACTAGTAATCCTTGCATCAGAAACTTTTCTCGTTTCCCCTACGGCACTTCTATCAATAAACTCGACGCTGCCCTCAAAGGGCAACTTGCGAACCGTACAAAAAATCATAGAGTGACATCTCCTTAAATTCATCATATAAATAAAAGTCTATCGTAGGTGGTGATCTCCTAGCATGGAAATGAAAGTTTTCCACAAAAATATTAGTGAGTAGGAGGTATTGATCACACTTATCGTGGATGAATTCGGTGATGCCTGCATTCTCAGCCGGATAATAAAAGTCTTCATAGATCCCAGCAGCCCTCAAGAATGCATCACAAGGCCATTCACACGGCCGAACCTCCGCGGTGCAAGGAAGGTTATACTTGGGGTTTTCAGTCTCTTCATTCTCCTTTTCCTTCGAACCCCGGCTCGAGGGGCCTCTCAACAATCTCTTCAACATTTTCTTCCTCTGAAAATTTCTAAAAAATTTAGTGACTCATAATAAAAGTGAACCAAACTCAACAAGATTGATAGCAATTACTCCTACAAGTGCCTAGAGGCTAAATTATGCATTAAAACTACTTTGGACCATATAAATTTGACATGCAAGCTCAAGAACAGGGTCACCTCAGCAGCAAAAATTTGCAATACATAAAGCACTAGAGCAAAAACTAATTGGACCATTGGAGGAGTCACATACCGAAGAACAATCCCCCCAAAGCAGTTTTGTGAATGGAGCTTTGAACAAGGAGATCGAAAACGACAACAAAACGAGCAAGAACACGGGTTTGAGCTACGGGATGATTTTTTTTTCTGGAGGAAGATGAAGTGTGTGGGTACTGGAATAAGTGGAGGGGGGCCACATGGGACCCACGAGGCAGGGGGCGCGCCCGGGGGGTAGGGCGCACCCTCCACCCTCGTGACCAAATGGTGGGTCCCCCTGGTGTGTTCTAAGTGCCAGAAATTCTCAAATATTCTACAAAAAATCACACTCAATTTCCAGGGCATTTGGAGAACTTTTATTTTCAGGGTATTTTTTTATTGCGTGGATAATTCAGAAAACAGACAGAAAATGCTATTTTTGCTTTATATAACTAAATAACAGAAAGTAAAAAGGAGGGTACAGAAGATTGTGCTTTCTAACTTCATCCATCTCATGCTCATCAAAAGGAATCCACTAACAAGGTTGATCAAGTCTTGTTAACAAACTTCTTCCGAATAACATGAAACCGGGGAATTTTCGAATATCACTATGTTACCTCAACGGGGATATGCATGTCCCCAACAATAAGAATATCATATTTATTTTTGAAAGTAGGAAGAGGGAATTCAAAACCTCCAATAGTAATAGTTGAAATTTTTCCAATAGAGTTGATACTATGAACTTGAGGTTGTTTCTTAGGAAAGTCTACCATATGCTCATTACCGTTAACATGAAAAGTGACATTGCCTTTGTTGCAGTCAATAACAGCCCCTGCAGTATTTAGAAAAGGCCTACCAAGTATGATTGACATACTGTCGTCCTCGGGAATATCGAGAATAACAAAGTCCGTTAAAATAGTAACATTTGCAACCAGAACAGGCACATCCTCACAAATACCGATGGGTATAGCATTTGATTTATCGGCCATTTGCAAAGAGATTTCAGTAGGTGTCAACTTATTCAAATCAAGTCTACGATATAAAGAGAAAGGCATAACACTAACACCTGCTCCTAGATCACATAAAGCAGTTTTAACATAGTTTCTTTTAATGGAGCATGGTATAGTTGGTACTCCTAGATCTCCAAGTTTCTTTGGTATTCCACCCTTAAAAGTATAATTAGCAAGCATGGTGGAAATTTCAGCTTCCAGTATCTTTCTTTTATTTGTAACAATATCTTTCATATACTTAGCATAAGGATGCATTTTAAGCATATCAGTCAAACGCATACGCAAAAAGATAGGTCTAATCATTTCAGCAAAGCACTCAAAATCATCATCATCCTTTTTCTTGGATGGCTTAGGAGGAAAAGGCATGGGTTTCTGAACCCATGGTTCCCTTTCTTTACCGTGCTTCCTAGCAACGAAGTCTCTCTTATCATGGCGTTGATTCTTTGATTGTGGGTTATCGACATCAACAACAGGTTCAATCTCTACATCATTATCATTACTAGGTTGAGCATCAACATGAACATCATTATCAACATTATCAATAGGTTCATGTTAATCACCAAATTGTGTTTCAGCATCAGAAATCGAAATATCATTGGGATTCTCAGGTGTGTCTATAAAAGGTTCACTAGAAGCATGCAAAGTCCTATCCTTATTCTTTTTCTTTTTCTTAAAAGGGCTAGGTGCATCATCATTAGTTTTCTGAGAATCTTGCTCAATTCTTTTAGGATGGCCCTCAGGATACAAAGGTTCCTGGGTCATTTTACCACCTCTAGTCATGACTCTAACAGCATTATCATTGTTCTTATTTTTTAATTCATTGAGCAAATCATCTTGTGCCTTAAGTACTTGTTCTACTTGAGTGGTAGCCATGGAAGCATGTTTACTAATAAGCTTAAGATCAATTTTACCTCTAGACATATAATCACTCAAGTGTTCAATCATATAAGCATTACGTTTCAATTGTCTACCAACATAAGCATTGAAGTTTTCTTGTTTAACAATAAAATCCAAACACATCGAAGCATTGGCTAGCAAATTTATTATGAGGAATATCACCTTCATCAAATCTATAGAGATAATTTACCTTTACTACATGTGTCGGGTTATCACGTCCGTGTACTTCTTCAATAGGTGGTAAATTCATAACATCTTCAGCTGTAATACCTTTTTCTTTCATAGATTTCTTTGCCTCTTGCATATCTTCAGGACTGAGAAATAGAATACCCCTTTTCCTCGCAGTTGGCTTAGGAGTTGGTTCAGGAAGTGTCCAATCATTATCATTACTCAATATATTATTCAATAGCAATTCAGCTTGCTCAACAGTTCTTTCCCTGAGAAGCATCGGTTAGTCAGTCCATTATAAAAGATATCAAGTATTTTATTTTTCTTGAGAGGATGATCAGACAAAGCATTAAGTAATTGGACAAGCCTCCCCCAAGCTTGTGGGAGACTCTCTTCTTTAACTTGCACAAAATTAAATATTTCCCGCAAGGCAGCTTGTTTCTTATGAGCGGGAAAATATTTTGCAAAGAAGTAGTAAATCATATCCTGGGGACTACGCACACTACCAAGAGCAAGATAATTAAACCATATCTTAGCATCACCCTTTAATGAGAAAGGAAGCAACTTAAGAATATAGTAATAGCTGTTTTTTTCTCATGAGTAAATAGGCTGGCTATATAATTCAATTTAGTAAGATGTGCCACAACAGTTTCAGATTCATAACCATAGAAAGGATCAGATTCAACCAAAGTAATTAACTCAGGATCGACAGAGAATTCATAACCCTTATCAGTAACACATATAGGTGAAGTAGCAAAGGCAGGATCATATTTCATTCTAGCATTCAAAGACTTTTCCTTTAGCTTAGCTAACAGTTTCTTAAGATCATATCTGTCATTGCAAGCAAGAAAGTCTCTAGCAGTTTCTTCATCCATAACATAACCCTCAGGTATAACGGGAAATTCATATCTAGGGGGAGAATCTTCATCATCACTTTCATTAATATCATCAGTTTCAGTAATTTCATTCTCTCTAACCCTAGCAAGTTGTTCATCAAGAAATTCACCTAGTGGCACATTACTATCAAGCAGAGAAGTAGTATCATCATAAGCATCATGCATAGCAGAAGTGGCATCAGCAATAACATGCGACATATCAGAATGAATAGCAGGTGTAGGTGTCGCGAGTTCACTCAAAATAGAAGGTGAATCAAGCGCGGAGCTAGATGACAGTTCGTTACCTCCCCTCGTAGTTGAGGGAAAAATCTTGGTTCTTTGATCTTTCAAATTCCTCATAGTGATCAACAGATATAAATCCCAAGTGACTCAGAGAATAGAGCTATGCTCCTCGGCAATGGCGCCAGAAAAGGGTCTTGATAACCCACAAGTATAGGGGATCGCGACAGTTTTCGAGGGTAGAGTATTCAACCTAAATTTATTGATTCGACACAAGGGGAGCCAAAGAATATTCTCAAGTATTAGCAGCTGAGTTGTCAATTCAACCACACCTGAAAAGACTTAATATCTGCAGGAAAGTATTTAGTAGCAAAGTAGTATGGAAGTAACAGTAACAGTGGCAAAAGTAACAGTAGCAGTTTTGTAGCAATCGTAACAGTGGCAACGGAGAAGTAACTTAGCAAAGATCAATATGTGAAAAGCTCGTAGGCAATGGATCAATGATGGATAATTATGTCGGATATAATTCATCATGCAACAGTTATAACATAGGGTGACACGGAACTAGCTCCAGTTCATCGATGTAGTGTAGGCATGTATTCCTAATATAGTCATACGTGCTTATGAAAAAGAACTTGCATGACATCTTTTGTCCTGCCCTCCCGTGGCAGCGGGGTCCTATTGGAAACTAAGGGATATTAAGGCCTCCTTTTAATAGAGTACTGATACGTCTCCAACGTATCTATAATTTTTGATTGTTCCATGCTATTATATTATCTGTTTTGGATGTTTAATGGGATTTATTATACACTTTTATATTATTTTAGGGACTAACCTATTAACCGGAGGCCCAGCCCAAATTGTTGTTTTTTGCCTATTTCAGTGTTTCGCAGAAAAGGAATATCAAACGGAGTCCAAACGGAATGAAACCTTCGGGAACGTCATTTTCGGAACAAAGGTGATCCAGAGAACTTGGAGTGGACGTCAAGAAATCAATGAGGAGGCCACGAGGCAGGGAGGCGCGCCTGCCCCACCTGGGCGCGCCCCCACCCTCGTGGCCCCCTCGTAGCTCCACCGACCTACTTCTTCCTCCTATATATACCTACGTACCCCGAGAACATCCAGGAGCACCACGAAACCCTATTTCCACCGCCGCAACCTTCTGTACCCGTGAGATCCCATCTTGGGGCCTTTTCCGGCGCTCCGCCGGAGGGGGCATTGATCATGGAGGGCTTCTACATCAACACCATGGCCTCTCCGATGATGTGTGAGTAGTTTACCTCAGACCTTCGGGTCCATAGTTATTAGCTAGATGGCTTCTTCTCTCTCTTTGGATCTCAATACAAAGTTCTCCTCGTTTCTCTTGGAGATCTATTCAATGTAATCTTCTTTTGCGGTGTGTTTGTCGAGATCCGATGAATTGTGGGTTTATGATCAAGATTATCTATGAACAATATTTGAATCTCCACTGAATTCTTTTATGTATGATTGGTTTTCTTTGCAAGTCTCTTCGAATTATCAGTTTGGTTTGGCCTACTAGATTGATCTTTCTTGCAATGGGAGAAGTGCTTAGCTTTGGGTTCAATCTTGCGGTGCTCTATCCCTGTGACAGTAGGGGAAACGACACGTATTGTATTGTTACCATCGAGGATAAAAAGATGGGGTTTATATCATATTGCTTGAGTCTATCCCTCTACATCATGTCATCTTGCTTAAAGCGTTACTCCGTTCTTATGAACTTAATACTCTAGATGCATGCTGGATAGCGGTCGATGGGTGGAGTAATAGTAGTAGATGCAGGCAGGAGTCGGTCTACTTGTCACGGACGTGATGCCTATATACATGATCATGCCTAGATATTCTCATAACTATGCTCAATTCTATCAATTTCTCGATAGTAATTTGTTCACCCACCGTAATACTTATGCTATCTTGAGAGAAGCCACTAGTGAAACCTATGGCCCCCGGGTCTATTTTCCATCATATTAATCTCCCGTCAACTAGCTATTTCTGTCGCCGTTTATTTGCTTTCTTTACTTTTTAGTCTTTATCATAAAAATACCAAAAATATTATCTTATCATCTCTATCAGATCTCACTTTTGCAAGTGGCCGTGAAGGGATTGACAACCCCTTTATCGCGTTGGTTGCAAGGTTCTTATTTGTTTGTGTAGGTACGAGGGACTTGCGTGTGGCCTCCTACTGGATTGATACCTTGGTTCTCAAAAACTGAGGGAAATACTTACGCTACTTTGTTGCATCACCCTTTCCCCTTCAAGGGAAAACCAACGCTGTGCTCAAGAGGTAGCAAGAAGGATTTCTGGCGCCGTTGCCGAGGAGTCTACGCACAAGTCAAGACATACCAAGTACCCATCACAAACTCTTATCCCTCGCATTACATTATTTGCCATTTGCCTCTCGTTTTCCTCTCCCCCACTTCACCCTTGCTGTTTTAGTCGCCCTCTCTTCCGTTCGCCTCTTTTTCACTTTCTTCTCGTGTGCCTGTGTGTTGGATTGCTTGTTTGTCACTATGGCTCAAGATGATACTAAATTGTGTGACTTCTCCAATACCAACAACAATGATTTTCTTAGCACTCCGATTGCTCCTCTTACCGATGCTGAATCTTGTGAAATTAATGCTGCTTTCTTGAATCTTGTCATGAAAGATCAATTCTCTAGCCTTCCTAGTGAAGATGCCGCTACACATCTAAACAACTTTGTTGATTTGTGTGATATGCAAAAGAAGAGAGATGTGGATAATGATATTGTTAAATTGAAGCTATTTCCGTTTTCGCTTAGAGATCGTGCTAAAACTTGGTTTTCGTCTTTGCCGAAAAATAGTTTTGATTCTTGGAATAAGTGCAAAGATGCTTTTATCTCTAAGTATTTTCCTGATGCTAAGATCATCTCTCTTAGAAACGATATTATGAATTTTAAGCAACTTGATCATGAACATGTTGCACAAGCTTGGGAGAGGATTAAATTAATGATACGTAATTTCCCTACTCATGGTTTGAATTTGTGGATGATTATACAAAAAATTTATGCCGGATTGAATTTTGCTTCTAGAAATCTTTTAGATTCGGCCACGGGAGGCACTTTTATGGAAATCACTTTAGGAGAAGCTACTAAACTCCTAGATAATATTATGGTTAATTATTCTCAATGACATACTGAAAGATCCACTAGTAAAAAGGTTCATGCGATTGAAGAAATTAATGTTTTGAGTGGAAAGATGGGTGAACTTATGAAATTGTTTGCTAATAAGAGTGTTTCTTTGGATCCTAATGATATGCCTTTGTCTACTTTGATTGAGAATAATAATGAATCTATGGATGTGAATTTTGTTGGTAGGAATAATTTTGGTAACAACGTGTATAGGGGAAACTTTAATCATAGGACGTTCCCTAGTAATTCCTCTAATAATTATGGTAATTCCTACAACAATTCCTATGGAAATTTTAATAAGATGCCCTCTGAATTTGAGACTAGTGTTAAGGAGTTTATGATTTCTCAAAAGAATTTCAATACTTTGCTTGAAGAAAAATTGCTTAAGGTTGATGAATTGGCTAGGAACGTGGATAGAATTTCTCTTGATGTTCATTCTTTGAAGCTTAGATCTATTCCACCTAAGCATGATATCAATGAGTCTCTCAAAGCCATGAGAATTTCCATTGATGAATGCAAGGAAAGAACCGCTAGAATGCGTGCTAAGAAAGATTGCTTTGTAAAGGCATGTTCTTCTAATTTTTATGAGAATAAGGATGAAGATCTAAAAGTTATTGATGTGTCCCCTATTAAATCTTTGTTTTGCAATATGAATCTTGATGGGACTGGAGATGAGTCAACTTTAGTTAAAAGGCGTCCCAATAATTCGGAGTTTTTAGATCTTGATGCAAAATTTGGTAAAAGTGGGATTGAAGAGGTCAAAACTTGAGATAGCATCGAACCCACTATTTTGGATTTCAAGGAATTTAATTATGATAGTTGCTCTTTAATAGATTGTATTTCCTTGTTGCAATCCTGCTAAATTCTCCTCACGCTTATAGTGAAAATAAAGCCTTTACTAAACATATCGTTGATGCTTTGATGCAATCTTATGAAGAAAAACTCGAGTTGGAAGTTTCTATTCCTAGAAAACTTTATGATGAGTGGGAACCTACAATTACAATTAAAATTAAAGATCGTGAGTGCTATACTTTGTCTGATTTGGGTGCTAGTGTTTCCACGATTCCAAAAACTTTCTATGATTTGCTAGGTTTCCGTGAATTTGATGATTGTTCTTTAAACTTGCATCTTGCGGATTCCACTATTAAGAAACCTATGGGAAGAATTAATGATGTTCTTATTGTTGCAAATAGGAACTATGTGCCCGTAGATTTCATTGTTCTTGATATAGATTGCAATCCTTCATGTCCTATTATTCTTGGTAGACCTTTCCTTAGAACGATTGGTGCAATTATTGATATGAAGGAAGGGAATATTAGATTCCAATTTCCGTTAAGGAAAGGCATGGAACACTTCCCTAGAAATAAGATTAAATTACCTATGAGTCCATTATGAGAGCCACTTATGGTTTGCCTACTAAAGATGACAATACCTAGATCTATCCTTGTTTTTATGCCTAGCTAGGGGCGTTAAACGATAGCGCTTGTTGGGATGCAACCCAATTTTATTTTAGGTTTTTGCTTTTTGGTTCTGTTTAGTAATAAGATTTTCATCTAGCCTCTGATTAGATGTTGTTTTGTGTTTTAATTAGTGTTTGTGCCAAGTAAAACCTGTTAGGATAACCTACGGTGATAGTTATTTGATCTTCCTGTAAAAAACAGAAACTTTGTGCGCACGAGATTAGTTTTCATGAATCACAGAAACGTGATTTTCAGTTGATTCTTTTTGCAGTAGATCAATAAACAAATTATCTAGGACTTCCTAATTTGGTAGAATTTGTTAGGTTCCAGAAGTTTGCGTTAGATACAGATTACTACAGACTGTTCTGTTTTTGACAGATTCTGTTTTTCGTGTGTTGTTTGCTTATTTTGATGAATCTATGGCTAGTAAAAGAGCTTATGAACCATAGAGAAGTTGGAATACAGTAGGTTTAACACCAATATAAATAAATAATGATTTCATTACAGTACCTTAAAGTGGTGGTTTGTTTTATTCCGCTAACGGAGCTTATGAGATTTTCTGTTGAGTTTTGTGTTGTGAAGTTTTCAAGTTTTGGGTAAAGATTTGATGGATTATGGAACAAAGAGTGGCAAGAACATAAGCTTGTGGATGCCCATGGCACCCCAAGGTAAAATTCAAGGACAACCAAAAGCCTAAGCTTGGGGATGCCCCGGAAGGCATCCCCTCTTTCGTCTTCGTTTATCGGTAACTTTACTTGGAGCTATATTTTTATTCACCACATGATATGTGTTTTGCTTGGAGAGTCTTGTACGATTTGAGTCTTTGCCTTTTATTTTACCACAATCATCCTTGCTGTACACACCTTTTGAGAGAGACACACATGATTCGGAATTTATTAGAATACTCTATGTGCTTCACTTATATCTTTTAGAGCACGGTGGTGGTTTTATTTTATAGAAATTATTGATCTCTCATGCTTCAATTATATTATTTTGAGTCTTTTAGAACAGCATGGTATTTTGCTTTGGTTGAAATTAGTCCTAAAGTAATAGGCATCCAAGATAGGTATAATAAAAACTATCATATAAAGTGCATTGAATACTATAAGAAGTTTGATACTTGATGATTGTTTTGAGATATGGATATAGTGATATTAAAGTTGTGCTAGTTGAGTAATTGTGAAATTGAGAAATACTTGTGTTGAAGTTTGCAAGTCTCGTAGCATGCACATATGGTAACCGTTGTGTAACAAATTTGAAACATGAAGTGTTCTTTGAGTGTCATCCTTTGTGTGGAGGTCGGGGGCGCGCGATGGTTAACTCCTACCAACCTCCCCCCTAGGAGCATGCGTGTAGTGCTTGGTTTTGATGACTTGTAGATTTTTGCAATAAGTATGTGAGTTCTTTATGACTAATGTTGAGTCCATGGATTATACGCACTCTCACCCTTCCATCATTGCTAGCCTCTTCGGTACTGTGCATTGCCTTTTCTCACCTTGAGAGTTGGTGCAAATTTCGCCGGTGCATCCAAACCCCGTGATATGATACGCTCTATCACACATAAACCTCCTTATATCTTCCTCAAAACAGCCACCATACCTACATATCATGGCATTTCCATAGCCATTTCGAGATATATTGCCATGCAACTTTCCACCAATCCGTTTATTATGACACGCTTCATCATTCTCATATTGCCATGCATGATCATGTAGTTGACATCGTATTTGTGGCGAAGCCACCATGCATATTATTTCATACATGTCACTCTTGATTCATTGTCCATCCCAGTACACCGCCGGAGGCATTCATTTAGAGTCATATTTTGTTCTAGTATCGAGTTGTAATCATTGAGTTGTAAATAAATAGAAGTGTGATGATCATCATGAATAGAGCATTGTCCCTAAAAAAAGAGAAAGGCCCAAAAAAAGGCCCAAAAAAGAAGAAATAAAAAAGGGGCAATGCTACTATCTCTTTTTCCACACTTGTGCTTCAAAGTAGCA
Source organism: Aegilops tauschii subsp. strangulata (assembly GCF_002575655.3). NCBI lineage: Eukaryota > Viridiplantae > Streptophyta > Magnoliopsida > Poales > Poaceae > Aegilops > Aegilops tauschii. Next base: position 645,008,663 of record NC_053041.3, on the reverse strand, counting down.
CCATGATCTTTATGATAGAGAGTCTCTTGTTTTGTCACTTTCGTATACTGGTGGGATTTTTTTATAGAACTTGGCTTGTATATTCCAACAATGGGCTTCCTCAAATGCCCTAGGTCTTCGTGAACAAGCAAGTTGGATGCACACCCACTTAGTTTCTTTTGTTGAGCTTTCATACATTTATAGCTCTAGTGCATCCGTTGCATGGCGATCCCTACTCCTTGCATTGATATCAATTGATGGGCATCTCCATAGCCCGTTGATTAGCCGCGTCAACGTGAGACTTTCTCCTTTTTTGTCTTCTCCACACAACCCCCATCATCATATTCTATTCCACCCATAGTGCTATGTCCATGTCTCGCGCTCATGTATTGCGTGAAGGTTGAAAAAGTTTGAAAATTCTTAAGTATTAAACAATTGCTTGGCTGAAACCGAGGTTGTGCATGATTTGAATATTTTGTGTGACGAAGATGGGACATAGCCAAACTATATGATTTTGTAGGGATGAACTTACTTTGGCCATGTTATTTTGAGAAGACATAATTGCTTAGTTAGTATGCTTGAAGTATTATTATTTTTATGTCAATATTAAACATTTATCTTGAATCTTTCGGATCTGAACATTCATGCCACAATAATGAAAGTTACATTGAGAAATATGCTAGGTAGCATTCCACATCAAAAATTCTGTTTTTATCATTTACCTACTCGAGGACGAGCAGGAATTAAGCTTGGGGATGCTTGATACGTCTCCAACGTATCTATAATTTTTGATTGTTCCATGCTATTATATTATCTGTTTTGGATGTTTAATGGGCTTTATTATACATTTTTATATTATTTTTGGGACTAACCTATTAACCGGAGGCCCAGCCCAAATTGTTGTTTTTGCCTATTTCAGTGTTTCGCAGAAAAGGAATATCAAACGGAGTCCAAACAGAATGAAACCTTCGGGAACGTGATTTTCGGAACAAACGTGATCCAGAGAACTTGGAGTGGACGTCAAGAAAATCAACGAGGAGGCCACGAGGCAGGGAGGCGCGCCTGCCCCCTAGGCACGCCCCCACCCTAGTGGGCCCCTCGTGGACCCCTCGTAGCTCCATCGACCTACTTCTTCCTCCTATATATATTTACGTACCCCGAGAACATCCAGGAGCACAACGAAAGCCTATTTCCACCGCCGCAACCTTCTGTACCCGTGAGATCCCATCTTGGGGCCTTTTCCGGCGCTCCGCCGGAGGGGGCATTGATCACGAAGGGCTTCTACATCAACACCATGGCCTCTCTGATGATGTGTGAGTAGTTTACCTCAGATCTTCGGGTCCATAGTTATTAGCTAGATGGCTTCTTCTCTTTCTTTGGATCTCAATACGAAGTTCTCCTTGTTTCTCTTGGAGATCTATTCGATGTAATCTTCTTTTGCGGTGTGTTTGTCAAGATCCGATGAATTGTGGGTTTATGATCAAGATTATCTATGAACAATATTTGAATCTCCTCTGAATTCTTTTATGTATGATTGGTTATCTTTGCAAGTCTCTTCGAATTATCAGTTTTGTTTGGCCTACTAGATTGATCTTTCTTGCAATGGGAGAAGTGCTTAGCTTTGGGTTCAATCTTGCGGTGCTCGATCCAAGTGACAGTAGGGGAAACGACACGTATTGTATTGGTGCCATCAAGGATAAAAAGATGGGGTTTATATCATATTGCTTGAGTTTATCCCTCTACATCATGTCATCTTGCTTAAAGCGTTACTCCGTTCTTACGAACTTAATACTCTAGATGCATGCTGGATAGCGGTCGATGTGTGGAGTAATAGTAGTAGATGCAGGCAGGAGTCGGTCTACTTGTCTGCACACATTAGTGCCGGCTCAAAAGCAAACCGGCACTAATGTGCTTGACATTTGACCCTTTTTCTACTAGTGTCTATCAGATCTCACTTTTGCAAGTGGCCGTGAAGGGATTGACAACCCCTATATCGCGTTGGTTGCAAGGTTCTTATTTGTTTGTGTAGGTACGAGGGACTTGCGTGTGTCCTCCTACTGGATTGATACCTTGGTTCTCAAAAACTGAGGGAAATACTTACGCTACTTTGCTGCATCACCCTTTCCTCTTCAAGGGAAAATCAACGCTGTGCTCAAGAGGTAGCAAGTACCGGACCAAAGCATTAGCACTTAGTGAATACATGAACTCCTCAAACTATGGTCATCATCGGGAGTGGTCCCGATTATTGTCACTTCGGGGTTGCCGGATCGTAACACATAGTAGGTGACTATAACTTGCAATATAGGATCAATAACACTCATATATTCATGAAAACATAATAGGTTCAGATATGAAATCATGGCACTCGGGCCCTAGAGACAAGGATTAAGCGTGGCAAAGTCATAGCAACATCAATCTTAGAACATAATGGATACTAGGGATCAAACCCTAACAAAACTAACTCGATTACATGGTAAATCTCATCCAACCCATCACTGTCCAGCAAGCCTACAATGGAATTACTCACGCACGACGGTGAGCATCATGAAACTTGTGCTGGAGGATGGTTGATGATGACGATGGCGAGTGATTCCCCTCTCTGGAGACCCTAGCAGACTCCAGATCTGCCCTCCCGAGGAAGAACAGGGCTTGGCGGCGGCTCTGTATCGTAAAACGCGATGAATCCTTCTCTCTAGTTTTTTTCTCCCCGAACGTGAATATATGGAGTTGGAGTTGAGGTCAGGTCCAGGGGGCCCATGAGGCAGGGGGCGCGCCCTACACCCTCGTGGACGGGGTGTTGGCCCCCTTCTGTTGATTCTTTCGCCAATATTTTTTATTAATTCCAAAACGTGACTCCGTGGAGTTTTTGGTCATTCCGAGAACTTTTATTTCTGCACAAAAATAACACCATGGCGATTCTGCTGAAAACAACGTCAGTCCGGGTTAGTTTCATTCAAATCATGTAAGTTAGAGTCCAAAACAAGGGCAAAAGTATTTGGAAAAGTAGATACGTTGGAGACGTATCATAGATGCATTTTGCAGAGAACACCTCCGAGTGGTCTATGTTTTGCCGGAGTGTTGATTAATTCTGTTTCGGCAAATTTTAGGTGCTCAATATGTCCTTTTTTAGCAAAGGTCATGCCGTATTTTTCCATGAATTTTGGCATGGCTTGTGCTATAATATAGGAAATACCGAGTGCGGTGGAAATGCCGGAAAGAGCATTAAACGACATTTCAGGTTTTGCCGTCGAGTTATAATCTTTGAATTTTGAACATAGGAGATGTCTGATGACGATGAGATCCCGGAGTGCGGGTACTGCTACGATGACCGGGGTTTCTGCGATAGGTTTCCTCACCTGCAAAATGATAGGTTTTTCACCGTGAAGCTGGAAAAGACCTTTGATATTTGTACGGTACGCAACGACAAGCATTTCATCGTAATTAATATATCATCACTTGTGCTTCTTTTGTTCAATGTGTAATTTCTGGATTTTTTTTCTATTCGATTAGTACATCCCGTGCCATGCTAGACCATATGTATTGGGGAAGCTTGGTTTTGGTTTAGATAACTTTGAGAATGTGGAGACGCGGAGGGCTCACTTAAGAACTAAACATGGTTATGAGTTTCTGGTTAAGCTGTACAATGCGGTCAATCACTGCCATTTCGGTTGCTCTAATTGGTAAGCTCTCTGCAAGGCATATGGATTTCAGGAGGGTATGCAAATAAGATTTGATATTCGTCCCGAAGATTATGATGATGATGGTAATATCGACATCTGGGTGGATGTGGATATGCCTCCAGTTTTGCCTAGATGTGAGTTTGTCAAACTAATTTGTTAAGTAATTTATATTGTTAATTTAAAAATATTTGGTGTTCGTCGATACTAAACTAATTTATTTATAATTGTCAGCTTATTTCTTATCTTCAATAAATACTCAGAAGGTTGTAGATGGCACTTACTACAGCTATGAATCCGAGCTTAATTATGAGGAGAAAGGTTATCTTTTCTCATTCATAGAAGATGTTGAGGCCTTTAAAACCAATCACTCTATCAGCCCAAATTATACTAGATACGTGCCACTAGTCCTTAAATTACTTGATGGTAACTTCATTGCCAAAAACTTGGTAGGATTTTGTTAATGATGGTAACTTCATTGCATACATTATTCTTAAGTAAACTACATTGCTAACTATATATGTTACTATTATGTTTTTCAACAGAGGCTCCCGAAGGAGGTTGTGCCTGACTTGATGTTTATCAAAGGTGATATGCATATGGTTAGCTTACGACCAACTCCTTCAAAGGCTTACCACAGTACATACTCAATTTCTTCAAACGATGGAAGGCTCAAAATCAAAGCATGGAGCAAAGTGATGAATGCGCAGACGCAACTAATTGGAGACAAAATGAATGTGCGCAAACCACAAGTTGGAGATAGGTTTATCTCCATTCTCCATTATGGAGATGGACCGGTTTATCTGTTTTATGGTATTTTACCTAGGAGAGAGGATTAGGTCTTAGGTATTAAGAACAATTAGTTAGTGTTGATTATATATGAGTATGATGATTATAAGAAGTTGTTATTATGTGCTACAATGTGTTAGAGTTGATTATGATGATGAGGAGGAGTAGTGACTATGAGTACTATGATGACGATGATAGGAGTTGTTATTATAACTAGTGACCAAGTTGTTATATGATGTCTCATGGACGAAAATGATGATGATGAGGAGTTGTTATATGACAATGATGTATTATGATGATAGGTTATTAATAATATTATGATGATGATGATGGGTTATTATATCATTGGGTGAAAGAACCGCGCGAATTAGATTCAAGTGGATGGATCCAAAGTGACCAAGTTGGATTAGCGTGCTGCTAATCCAACTTGGTCACTTTGGATCCATCCACTTGAAACTAATCCGCGGTTCTTTGACCCAATGACGTATTACCAATCTCTAAATTTCTACTGTATGAAAACTTGTATAACGGTGTATGAATACGACATAAAATAAAAAAGAAACAGAATACTACATAATAGTAGTAGCGTGGGTCAGAGAGGCGCTGCTAGAAACTACTAGTAGCGCGTTCCTGGGACAGCGCTACTACTAAGTAGGTATAGCAGTAGCGCTGGAAAACAAACGTTACTGCTATACGTTAGCTGTAGCGCCTTAGCAGTAGCGCTGCCCCAGCGCTACTGCTAGGCTAAAAACCAGCGCAACTGCTAGGCTTTTCCCTAGTAGTGGTACCCTCCCCGGAAAGGCCATTGCAGCAGCGCTCGGTCTAGGACCCACACTATAGTTAATAGGATACTAGCAGCACGGCTCCTAGCCCCCGCGCTACTGCTGTGGTTACACGGGGCCAACTGGCAGGCCTCACTTAGTAGGAGTGTGGCCCTGGCACCCCGCGCTACAACTAATGGTCGTAGTAGGAGGTGCCCCACCCTACTACTAAGCCTAGCACCTTATCCCCTCTGCGTGCCCGTTTTCTCTCACTCCCTCTCCTTACTCTTGCTCTCTATCGCCGCTGGTCGTCCTCCCGCTGCCGCCGTCGCGCTCCTCCTCCCTACTCCCTACTCCCTCCATCCTCCCTCTTTCCTTCGCTTCCTCCCACCTTCCACCCTCTTTCCTTCGCTTTCTCCCACCTTCCTCCACTCGCCGCCGCCCACTCCCTCCCACATCGCCGCCCCTGCCTCCTCCCTCCCTCCCACGTCTCCTCCGCCCTCTCCTTCCCTCCCAGGTCACCCGTCGTCGGAGCAAGGTGAGCAGCATTCAATCACCTTTTTTACATATATATATCTTAGCTTACAAGGTGAAATGCAAGGAAGTTCCACCAATAGCTAGCATCTACTATATACTGTAGGTTGTAGCATCAATTTTTTTATAAGCTAAGGGCATCTACAGTCGGGCACCCTAAACCCGCCTCATACGCCCGGGTGGGCTGCCCGGTCACTGACCGGTCATGATTTTTTGACCCAGACGCCCCCCTCAAACGGGCCTCAAATGCCCGGGCTGATCGGCACCCCTCATATTCAGCCCTAATATGGGGCGGATATGGGGGCGCCCAAGCACGTCCACCACATAGGACTGAGGGTGGGGCCCCATGCGGACTCACCCGGAAACCCGGCGGTACGACGGACGCCTCCTCCGTCGCCGTGGTGTGAACGCCGCATGGCGCCGCTCCGGCTCGCCGCCCTAGGCCAAATCCGGCTATTTAAGTCGGCCGGTGTCCCCCAACTGTAGCCCATCCACCTCCTCCCTCCCATGCGCAGCCACCGGAGCCCGTCCGCCTCCTCTCCCCCGCTTTCCCACGCTCTCCGACATCACCTTGGTCCTGTGGCTGATCACCACGTACGCTATGCTCACGCCCGAGCGCCCGAGGCAAAATCGCGGAGGAGATCCAGGCAAGGCGGGCTACCTGCATCGCTGCCGGGCTACCTCCGGACTCGTCGTGGTCGGAGGAGGATGAGGAGCAGCAGGCAGAGGAGGAGGAAGGAGAGCCGCTGCCGGAGCCGATGGAGCAGGAGGATCCGGAGGAGGACGAGGAGCAGCAGCCGGAGGAGGAGGAGGGAGAGCCGCTGCCGGAGCCAATGGAGGAGGCGGATCCGGAGGACGAGGCGGAGCTGCCGGAGCAGGGCTTCAACATGCGCGGGGCCGGAGGTGGAGTTCGCCGCCAATTAGCTAGAGCAGCAGGTGTTGTAGCGAAACTCATTGCAAAAGAGGGTAATTTGCCAAAGCTTTGGAGATGGCGGAGCAGCAGGCCATCCTGGAGTCCATCCAAAATGAGGCCTACGTGGAGGCCAACCGACAGTTCCTCCGGCAGGAGCGGGCGGCGTCCGATGCGCTATTCGCCGAACTCCACGTGGAGATAGAGGAGGAGGAGGCTGGAGCGGAGCATCCAGAGGCTTGGGAGCTGCAGCTGCAGCCCATGCTGCCGGAGCCGAGCACGGAGATTGTCGACATCTCCGACGAGGAGTAGCTAGATCTCTATATAGTACGTAGGTTTTACTAGCAAAAGGGCCCATGCGTTGCGACGGGAGAGGAAACACACACTTCCTTAGCCAGTGTCTCATGTAGACCCTCCGCCCCTCCACACACACATATATATCCTGTCCCCACACTCGACGACATCAGCCAACTCCTTGAAAAATCCTTGACACTACCACACCAGAAACTACATGATAAGTGGTGTTTCCCAAAATATGAACTTATGACAATTCTCAAACGCAAACGTCCGTCGGCTTCTCTTCATAAGATTCGGTTAGGTGGCCTCATAAATTTCTAAGTTTTTTCTTATCTAGTATAAGCTCATACAGAAACTTGAGTTCATACACTTGTTACTCATCCAAATTTTCCATGAGTAGAAGTGCTTAGGCAGCCAATCATGTTTAAAACAAATCCTGTGCATCAACGTGAGAGGTCAACTATAGTAGGGAAAACTCAGTAGTGGGTTTCTGAAAATAGGGTAAATCATCATAGACATACGTATAACAACTTTGACTTGTAGCCAAGCATTGTATTTTTCGTGAACACTAATTTCATGCTTTATAATAAAAAAAGAAATATGAAATTCTGGGGGCACCTACTAATAAGAGAATAAAAAGACTAAGTGCAACCTTCTGCTATGTAGATGAACCAAAAACGTCAGCTTCCTTTCTGAACTCCAAAATTGCAACAATAAATAACTAAGAATTGTTTAAGTATGTGGAAATCGAACGCCAAAGCTGCCAGACAATGTGAATACGATTACAAAAAAAGTCTGCTTCAAAGACTAAAACGCATTTAGTAGAAAATTATTGGTCTCATCACGGGTTCACGGTCGTCTTTGACTCTTTGGCATGACGAAATTCCATGAAAGGCTGGCTAGAAGTCAGCGATAATATATAAAACAGACAGAAATTCTATGCTCCCATGATGCATGCTGGGGATGAATCCACCAGCGACGGCTCGGGATGTATATCGCTTACCTGAGCGTCTGCTGGTACCGTGTTGCTGTGCGGCTGCCTCTTTTTCCTCCTTGGTTATTGCAGTCAGATCTCTCTCCTTTTCTTGTCGTTCGCCATCTCATAATTCTCAGCCCCCTTTCACGTCCTCGTCCTCACGATGTACTTGGCGCACAACACCTAGCTCGAACAAACACCTGACGCATCACCCCTGGCAGCAATCCTCCGTTTCCGCTCTGCCTCAAACTCCTCCACGAAGAAACATGCTGCGTGAGTTCACTCCTTTTGGCCTCGCGGGGCGGCGCGACCCATCTATTGCTCTCCAGCGCACCCAATGGGCGGAGGGACCCATTGAACATATAAACCTTGGTAGACTACCCGCAAACCTGGGGCGTTTGTCGTGCGCTAGCGATCTGGGTCGCCCGTTCTGCCGTGCTGTAAAGCTTTCTGTACGTTTTACCTCTCTATCAAACATCCAGCCATTGGTTTAAACTCACGCCGTGGTTTCGGTTTTGAGTAGATGACGGCTGGGCCAGGCATATGGGTGGGACCGGCGTCGCAGTGTGTGTTGCGTGCATGAGTTTAGGTAGAAAAAGGTGGACTGCAGCGGTCCTACGGTAAAAAACTTAGCCCTCTCCCTCCGTGGCCTCCTCCCGTCCTCTTCTCCATGCCGCAGCCGCCTTCTCCTCTTCCCCGCCCCTCACGGCCGCCTCGCCCCCTCCGCCTTCCTCCTCCCCTTCCTCTCCTCCTTCCCCGCCTCCGGATCCAGACGACATGGACGATGCAGCGCCATGGAGGCTGGCGGGTGGGTCGATCCACTCCTAGATCGGGCGCTGCGAGGAGGCCCGGGCTCGGGTGCTATGGACGGGAGGCTGCGCTCCGCCTCTTCCTCCCCCCTATTCGCTCGCCCCATGTGCGGTCAAGAGCGGCAGGGCCACGTCGGCGCCGCTCGTGGTGTTGAAGGCGTTCACGCTGGCGGCGCACTACTACGGCCTCTACTCCTTCCCCGGGCCGGGGAGGACTGGAAATGGGGCGAGGGGGGCGCCTCGTCGTTCCTGCTGCCGCTGCACCCGAAGCCCAAGGCCACCGCCGTCAAGGCGGATTCGACCACGGCCGTGCTGCCGGTGAGGTGCGTGCGACGAGCCGAGCCGGCGCATGAATTCGAATCCCTTTTGCCTAAAGGCACAATTTGCTCCTTTTCACTGCTTGGATTCTTTTTGTGGTTAACCTGCATGGGTTCAACAAATTTTCACCTTCGTTCTTGATTTCTGTATTAAACAACAACAGATAGGGATTGTTCTTGATGTCTTTCATATTGTTTTTTACGAATATTTTTACATGAATGACCTGTAAAAAAAATACACATATGAATGAGTTGAATCCAGAATCCTTCCTTGCAGTAATTAGTCAAGGTAATTAACCAACTTGCCCAACAAGGATTTGTTCTTTGGAATGTTGCATTTTTGTTCTGTCATGCTTGGTTATAAGCATATTTGACCATCCACATATTAAAATAGTAGTACAAACCTGTATTTAGATATAGGCATGTCGCTACTGGTATAAACCAACAAGCAAAGACTTACACCGTCGACCTCACAAAGTCAACATTTGGTGTAAAGATTAATCTTTCTGTTGGCATGATTAATCTTTGACAAAATCCTGTTCTTCAATTCTGTTACGTATTAAGAATGCAGTGGATTTTCATTTCAGTACTAACATGGCATAGTTCTTCTTCTGATTGCTCCACCTTTTAATATGCAGGTAGTACTACACTTCTGTAGATATTGGCAATCCTGCAAGGCCCTATTTTCTTGACATCGACACCGGGAGCGCCTTGAGATGGATCCAGTGTGATGCTCCCTGCACGAACTGCACAAAGGTGAGTACCATTTTCAGTCACATTTCATCTCGTGATAAGAACTCGGCCTTGCCGCGACGCAATTTCTGTGGATATCTTGGTTTCAGTGTTCCATCATGAGCCTGATTTTCAAAATTCACAGCGTTCCTGATCGGCTTCTTATCTTGTTACAGGGACCTCATCCCTTATATAAGCCCACGAAAGAGAACATAGTTCCCCCAGGGATTCACATTGTTAGGAATTGCAAGGCAACCAAAATTACGGTGACACTTGTAAACAATGCGACTACGAGATCGCATATGCCGAACGAAGCTCCTCTGCTGGTGTGCTTGCGAGGGACAATATGCAGTTGATCACCGCAGACGGTGAGAGGGAAAACATGGACTTTGTCTTCGGGTACGGCACGACTTTTTTCGATAACCAAATCTGTTCAGTGTTCAGAGATGGGTGGTGATGTCTGTATGCTAACAAACTGCCCATTTGTGTACCATCTGTTAGGTGTGCACATGATCAACAAGGAAAGCTTCTGGACTCACCAGCAAGTATTGATGGGATCCTTGGCCTTAGCAATTGGGCAATGTGCCTCCCTACCCAGCTAGCCAAGCAAGGGATCATTTCCAACGTTTTCGGCCATTGCATCGCCACAGATCCCAGCAGTAGTGGCTACATGTTTCTTGGTGATGATTACGTTCCCAGATGGGGAATGACATGGGTTCCCGTCCGCAACGGTCTAGAGTGAGTCTCCCCCTTCCTTTGCCTGAAGATTATTCTCACATGTGGCCACCATTTCTCCCATGAATATCATGTTACCCCGCATCGTCTTTGACGGGATACGGATGCTCTGCTTGCGGCAAATCTTCAAGAAATCTTAACCAATTTATGGCGCTCTCATGACTCAAACTGCAAATGGAAATTTTGCCCAACTGCTCTGCAATGTTGCTCTGTTCTTTACTTATTCCTAACATTTGCGTCCATTCCACAAATAAACCCCCTTTCTTTCAGTTGTCGTACCAAGTAGCACATCACACCGTCGAACTAGTGTATGCCCATGCATTACACTGCGACACAGGTTTCCCTTTACGATGCATAAAAATACTGCGCCTCTTGTGATCCGTTATATGAAAACGCGTATCTGACTCAGTTCCGCATTTTGTGTACTGTCAGGAACTTGTACAGCACGGTACTACAGAAAGTAAACTATGGAGGTCAGGAGCTTAATGTGCGAGAGCAGGCTGAGAAACTGACTCGAGTGATCTTTGACAGCGGGAGCTCATACACTTGCTTTCCACATGAAATATACACAAGCCTGATTGCTTTAGTGCGTTTTTGCATCAACTCTCTCCATCTGGTGAAACGAGTTCAGTTAATTCCATGCTGCATGTACCTGGTAAAGATCTTGTAATTCAACAGCTGGAAGCGGTCTCTCCAGGCTTTGTACACGATGAATCAGATCAGACACTGCCTCGCCGCCTCCTCTCCACGGTGATGAGCGGCAGGGCCACGTCCACGAGAGCCTGTGGTCTGTTGCAGCCGCCGTGCGTCATGGTTCCAAATCGGCGCAGGTCACCGCCATGGGAGATGCACGTTGTGGTTCCGGATCGGCGCAGGTTGCCGCCGTGGGAGAGCAAGGGTGGCCTGGTCTTCTGGTGCTTGTGGAGGAGCAGGGGACGGCTGATGAGGTGGCGGAGGAGGCCCTTGTCCTTGGTCACCACATTGAGTAGGAGGAGGAGGTCCTCGTCATCCACCACAACCGTCAGGTTCGTAGTCATCGCCTAGGTGCAGTGCTCTGGTTTGGCTTTTTTCCTATTGATTTATTCCCAATTTTTTTGTGGTGCTCGATTTTGTTTTCCCTGTGTTTATCATCTCAGGGACTTGCTGGCACTGGATTCTGTGGGGAGGAGATCCTTTAGGCATTTCATTATTGTGGGATTCCCACACATCTTGCAGGATCAACACGCCATTGTTTTTCACACACGCACATATGCTTTGATCCTTTGATTTCGAGTGCATCGAGTTGTGTTGATGTACAAAGAGCCACTAATTTTCGGTGCTGCCATGGTGTTCCTCCCCAGTCTGGCTGCAACCTTCTTCCCTATCCTACTCCAAATTTTCATTTATATCTAGCTGTATTGATGTACAAAGAGCCACTCATTTTACATCAGAATCAATAGGTTGGTCCGGTTTGTTGTATAAGGCAGAACAAGAATGGGAACAATTGTCAGTTTTTTGTGTACATGTTTGTGGTTGTATTAGTGATCTTGGTGTCTGCCTGTACGTGCTATTTCAGGAGCTCGTATTATGCATTATCTGCACTGAGTCAAGTGATTGATTATTTTGTACTGATGATAGATGCAGAAAGTGCAAGACTTCTACTCTCTACTTAATGAACTGATTTTGCTTCAGGATAACTAGCTTGATTAATTAGCATGTTTCTGCGATCAATGAATTATTAAGGTTGTGACCCCAGCTTGGAGGCTTGAGTTCCTTTAGCAGTTCTTTATTTTACTTAAAAGATCTTGAACTCTTTACTTAACATATGTCCTTTTGTACCTTAGCAAGCATTAGTTAGATATCTCAATTTTTCACATGGGCCGTAGTCGTCGCTTAGTTAGCATGATTGCTTTGTTATGTGTTATCATGTGTGCTGAACCTATGCAGCTAGATCTTACTTTGTCTTAGTTATATAGTTAAGATCAATGCGTACTGGAACATTCAAATATTTCACCTATAATTTTCCAAGGCTGTGGCGAGCATATGCTTTCATCTTACTGCAGGACAGCTTGGTTTCACATTGTATTTGGAAGAACGAGTGCGTGTTCAGGTTTTAGGATGAAATTTAATCCAAGATCATTACTACATGTTTTCCTACGTATATGTTGGCATATTTGACTTTGATATGTTCATTGCACTCTATTGGGTCTGCTTTTGACCCAAGTACATTGCCGTGCAGTTGTGTGAAAAAGCATTGGGCTTGCAGTGAAAGAAGTTCCAGAGAAATACTGGCCTTTTGAAGCAACAATTGACATGGTTGTACATACAAGTTTCTTTCTTGGATGTCTATCATCTGTTTTTCTGCTAGCTTTGATTTCTCTTTCTGGTCAGTTGAAACGGTTAGTCTTGATAGGTCGACCACTTATATTGTTTTGAAGGTTCAATGAGCATATGGTAAAGAAAGGTATCAATGGATTCACCAACGTAGATTACAAGAGTAAAGGTTTATCTAATGAGGCCTTGTCGCGGCGCTGCAAGTGTTGCCCCCCTCCTCCCCAAGGGCAAGGTGAAGGAAGGTGCCTGTGTGGTTCTTCTGTAGCTCGCAGCGAGGATTGTTGTGTCCAACCTGCACAAGAATGCCAAGAAGTCCTTCTCGGAGATATAAGCCACGGCGCATTTTCTGCCATGATTTCCTTCGGTTGGATTTCGTGGATTTAGGTGTTAAAAAATTATGGGCTGTGGATGCAGGATTAAGGACATGTACCTGCACTACAACGAGAGATCTGGGCTGCTTCTTTGTGGCTTCCAAACTTGAAATGTTTGTTTGGAAGTTAGTTTAGTTTTTTGTTGTGGATTCACAGCTTCTCACATGTACCGTCCTCTTAGTCCTTTAGATTTCCAAAGAAACTAAAGGAAGATATGGTGGTATGGTCTCAATAGTACAACTTAAAGCCTTCCATGCTTTATATTTTCTCTGAAATTTGCTCTTGAAGAATCATGTATCTATGTTAGATCCAGTGAGAAAAGGCGGCTTCCAAGCAGAGGATGTGGTAGTGTTGGCCACATTTGGTTTTCGACTTGGGTGTCTAAATATTCTCACAATACTTGGCTCCCTCTCGGCCTTTGCGCCATTGGCGCAACGAGTCATCTTGTTGAACTTATAAAGGATGAGGGACTACGCCCAACTAGCGGCCGTGGCCACGTCTCCTTTTTTGCGTCTATGAATAGTGGGAGGAAGGAATAAGCCCCGAGCGCTCCGTTCGGCTCCACTCCTCTCTCTTTCCCCTTTCCTTTCCCTGGTGCTCTCCTTTCCTCGCAGCCGCCACCCCATCCTAGCCGCCTCCTCTCCTCGTCGAACCAGCCGCCTCCTCCCCATCTTCAGGCGCAGCCTCCTCTCCCTCAAGCCCCGCCTCCTTCCCACCCAGGCTTCGCCTCTTCGGGCGGCGGGACGAAGTGGCTGTAGTGATGGCAGATGGGGCGACAACGGCGGCGCTCCTCCTCTCCCATGGCGGCCGGCTGCGCTCTGGCCATGGGCCTGCTCCACATGCTCCTCCTCTGGTATGCCTCTTCGCCCCTGCCTCTCCTTCTCTCTTTTTTCCTCTCGCTCTAGGGTTAGGATGCCATCCTCTTTAAGAGAAAAAACAACCCAAGTGTAACTGATTCCTCTCTCTTCTTTGCAGGATCAAATTCTTGATTCTTGCTTTGGTCTGGAGTGTGCGATTTACGTTTCGTCAGAGGTGAGCCAGTTTTTTCCCGCTTGCTTTCTACCTGTTCGATGAAATGCGGTCATGCTTAGAATCCTTTTCCTGTTTTGGGTTAAGATCTGTCATATTCCCTTCTGCTCGTGTTGTTGTATATACTGTTTTTAGCATTCTTGGTAGAAGAGTTTCCTTGTGGGTAGAAAGCTTGGTTGTGTCCTAATTTATAAACTGTTTTCTTCCAGGTCTGTTCTTGGGATTCTGGTGCTGTTGAACTCGTCAAAGGGTCTCATCTGCTTTCTTTCATCTTGTGAACATTCCATCCTCTGACCTCATGCTTCTTTGTGTGCACTTGATGATTATTATTAGTACTTTCGCTGCTAATTGTTTACTGTTTCAATACATTTTGTTCCTCTCATATAGTGTCTTTAGCGTTCTTGGTAGAACGATTTTCTTGTGCATAGAAAGTTTTGTCCTCTTACCTCATATCTATTTGTGTGCTCTTGGTAATTATTGTTTGAGTTCATTTTGTTTGTCTTGTGTCGCTTATTTCCTTTCCATCTGTAGGATATCCACGTTTGTATGTTTTGTTTGTATGCAGCTTGCGCCTTTTCCCTACGCTTTAATGCTGGCCTGAACTATTTGTGTGTCGTCTGTTTGCATTTCTCTTTCCATTTGGCATATGTGCTTGGTCTTGCTCTATGAGAGTGAGCTCTCATATTTTCCTGCATCTAAATCTGTTGCAGTGTTTCTTTTCTACGGTTGGTGTTAGCGGTAAGCTCATCTCCTGGTTCATCGTCCAGTATTTGCACTCCTCTGATCAACTTGCTAAGGTTCCAACTTCCTCCTTTACTTGTATTCTTTATACTTGTTGCAAATCAAGTAATTTAACCGGTTCTAACTGTGTGTGTAACGTGTGGTGTGACATTTTGCTTTTTTGTGTTCTTATTGCTGCTATTGCCTGCTGTTATTTCTGCTTACATATATTCTTTCCTGCTTCGTATTGTGTAATTACTTTGTTTACCTACAATGTGTGCTCTGGTGTCCTTTGTTCTTCCAATTTTGGAAACTCTGGCAGCACAATGTGTATTGCCTCCGCCTTGCTACTTGTGTGAGATCGACGGGAATGGTCATGTGCTTGTTGGTGTAGAGATTGATGTTCCTAGGGATGGCCTTTTAACCATGCCGCGTAAAATTTTCTTCTGGAGCTCTAGGTCTCAGGGTTGCACGGCTCCATATGAGCAGGCTGCTCTGCAGGTAATCAGATTCTTGCAAGGGCTGTATGCTTTAATAGTTAAGGACTACAATTACGAATGTGTTGTCTCCTATAGGAATTCAGGGAATGCCGCGGTTGCTGTTGCTGCATTGACTGTTCGCTATGTGGATTATTTAGAGAGAACCCTTGCTTGCATGCATACATCCTCCGTAACCACCTCAAATAATGTTCATAACTTCCAGGCCCGGCCACCTCCTAACCCGGCTTTTTTGTACTCACGTCTTTTAGCGTCTTTGTTCTCCATCTAGACCTTAGGCAGCCCACGCTGTCATTGTTGCTGTACTAGCCTATAGCTTATGCAGGGTATACATATCATAGTACTTTTTATAGATTGGTATAGTTAGGGGTCATTATAATTAGTATGGGTTTATTGCAATATGTTTAATGAATTAGGAAAATAGCGGCCCTGGTAAAACACCACAGCTTGCCATGTGAGTCGTAAGGGAGTTGACAAACAAAATTTGGTCCCCTTACTCATTTCACTTACTGTATGTGAAGCGATACAATTTTATTTTCATTACCGCATCTTAATATGTTTTATCGATTGGTGAATGCACAACTTTGGCTCATAAACTAGATGGCAAATGCTAATTCTGATGGGGCTTTTGCCACTTATTGTTTTATGGTTGTTTAGACAGATGATGGCATGCTTCTTTCTTGCTAATTGTCAATTCTTTTGTACAGGTCCCTTAGCTACCTATGCTTTGCTGGACAATGAGGGTATGTAGATAGCATGTATGGTTTTTACATTGTTTTGCGTAGGTTGAGATGCATCACATGATGTTTTCCTTTTACATTTATGGGTATTACAGAGTCCTTTCTTTTTCCACAAGGGGCAATAGCTGTGCCATTCGATTTGAAAGACAAAGAGTTGATCACAAAGGGGTAGCATTCAGGATATATACACAAAAGAGTATAGAACCAAATTATATGATGTAATTGACCACTGTTTCTATTAACTTCTCCTGTACACAATGTTCACAAGTTCATGTATTAAGTGCATTTTATTGTGTCACTTGTGTTTACTCTTTTTTAATGCAAGTTTATAGCTACTCAGAGTTCCTAATTGCAGACTCAACTATCTTAACCTAACGATGATCTAATTTGTGGCATTATTACCTTAAGAAAATATTTCCATTTAATTTCCTTTATATATAGGGGTATAAGTTCTTACTAAATGTACTCAAATATACAATTATTGAAAAAAGCAAATATTTTCAACACGAACATGATTTTAAACGGGTCTTTGCGCCATTTGGCGCAACTGGTCATCTAGTGAAGAAGAAAATCCTATACGACCGGGTCGTTTGGAGCGAACGGAACGACCCACTCCATCCAACGACGCGTGACACGCCTTGGTCCGCGAATCTCAAAGCAGCCACTCCACATCTTCTTCCCCAACAGGCCATTATCTGTTCCTGTGCAGCAGCGCCGCCGTACAGGCATGTAACACAATCTCGTCGTGAGTCCGCAGTGGCCGGAGGCTCGCCGGCGACCTCGTAGAGTTGATGCTCACCTTGTTTCGTGCTGCCTTCTTCCACTCGCGGGAAGTCCATGGAGAAATCGGTCAAATCCTGCCGCTCCTGCTCCTGTTCTCGGCGATTTCCCTCTTGCTCTCGCCGACAGTGCATGCGGCAGCCTTCGCGGGGAACCTTACCGTCGCTGGCATCATCCGCGCTGCGTTGTCTAGCAGAGAGTACTGCTGCGGTTGTGATGGCATCTCCGTGGACGGCGCTCGCCGCGTCATGGTGCTACGCCTCCTCGGGTGCGACCTTAGCCTCTCCAGTAGCTTCTCCGACTCTTCCTCGCAGGTCGTCGGGTAACGGAAGTACAAATCAATACAATGGCGCTGCCGCACAGGAGTTGTGGAAGAAGATGGAGTGGCTACTTTGAGATTCGCGGATCCACGTGTCGTTGGATGGAATGGGTCGTTCCGTTCGCTCCGAACGACCCGGTCGAATAGGATTTTCTGTCGGAAAAAGATTGAGTCTGCTGCGGCTCCTGATAGAGAGGAAGACGAGGATCGGCAAGGCAACAATGGAGAAGATGGGGTCGACCCCGGCAGCGTACCGATACTGATTCTGTAGGAATGGGCACGTGAAGGCCAACTTAAGAGAAGAAGGCCCAGTCATGCGACATAGAGGCCAATTTAATAGAAGACAGGCCCAGTTGGGCATGACTGATCTATATTTAATCTCAACGGATATGAAGAGCTGACATATAAAGAACTATGAAAGACTTCGTCTTTTAATATTAGGTAAAGATTGTTTGCATGCTTTTGTATGAAAGTAACAATCTAGTATAACATGTCCGGATGCAGTTGTGCTAATTTAAGAAGTTGCCGGTCATTGTCTGTGGACGCGACGGCGCCGGGCGCGTCCACAAGCGTTTGTAGGGTCATATTTATCACATGCGGCCGTAGATGCTCTAACCATGTAGTAGTTGTAGGCTAGTAACCTAGGTTGTAGAGTCTACAGCACGCCGTAGCATCGCGCAGCGATGCAGAGGAAAAAAGATCATCTTGTTCGACCGCCTGCGTAACCCGCGCCACGAGAGAGCTGTGGTGCGTCGCTACTACTTAGATTTTCCCTTTATTTTGTTATATATAATATGGGAAATCTGTTCCGCTTTTCTAGAAGTCCAGCTTACCTGGTGGGCCGAAGACGAGCGCATCGCTTGGGTGAAGCTGCGTGCTACAGTCATACTCCCTCCGTTCGGAATTATTTGTCTCGAAAATGGATGTATCTAGAATTAAAATACGTCTAGATACATCCATTTCCGCGACAAGTAATTCCGAAGGGAGGGAGTATTTATTTAGTACCACACCGTTCGTTTAGGTAGCCACTTCGCGGCCTAAACACCACATATTTCTGGCTGGGCTTGGCCCAGCAGCCTGTTACCCTAGGTCGATGCTAACTCGTGCATGTTGGGGGCTAGAAGGGAAAATCCTATACGCCGCTCGCTGCGTCGTATTGTCAGTTCTAGTTTTTTAGTCAGTTCTGTTTCCTTTCTCTTTTCTTCTTTTTTCGTTTTTGTGTTTGTTCTCTTTCTTTGGTTTGTTATTTATTTTTATTTTTATTTTCTCCTCTTTTTTTCAAATTATTCAAATTTTGTTTGTGTTTCCATAAAATGTTCAGTTTTCAAAAAAATGTTCTCAAAATTCAAAAATTGTTTTTGTTACACAAAAAATTCAAAACTTTCGAAATTCATACAATGTACCAAATTTCAATTTTTTTTTCATGTTTTCAAAAAATGTTCGCGCTTCCAAATTTGTTCGGGATTTTTCAAATTTCTTCTTCGTTTCAAAATTTCTTCTAAATATTCAAAAAATGTTGGTGCTTTAAGAAATTGTTAGCGCTTCCAAATTTGTTCTACCTTTCAAAATCTGTTCTCAAGATTAAAAGAATGTTCATGCTTTAAGAATGTTCATGTTCAAATTCTGTTCTTGATTGCAAAATTTTGTTCTCTAAATTTCAAAACATGTTCGGGATCTTAAATTTTAGTTCAAAATTAGAAAATATTTCAGAATTTTCAAAATTTGGTCGTGTTTGTCAAGATTGTTCGCAAGTACAATTAAAAAATATTCAGAAATTTTCAAAATTTTCTGGTTTTCATTTTAGTTTTACCTTTTTTGAAAAATGTTTGAGATTTCAAAAATGTTCTAATTTCTTTTCACAATTTTGAAAGTGTTCGCATTTTTCAAAAATTCTTCGCAATTTCGAATAATGTTCTTGTTTTCAAATTTGTTCCTTTTTTTATACCCAAAAAATGTTTGCATTTGCACAGAATGTTCTAATTTTAAAATTCTGTTCACAAATTATAAATGGTTGCATTACTAAAAATATTTATCTTTTTAAAACGGAAAGTAACATTTGATTATTTTTTTTAAATTACGGTCTTTTTCGCGGCTTATAGTTCATATATGTCGGGCTACCTTTTTGACATGAAATCTCAGGAATTACAGTGGCTAGCTGCTTGTTTGCCTGGAGCAAGGTAGCGTGTTCAATCCCTCACTCACACTTTAGTTCATTGTAGTTTAGCGAACTGATATTTTAAGTTTGGTCGCTACTGTTAGTTTCTTTTAGGTTTGTGTTGCCAAATTAGCATAAGAACTAGCTAGTCTTAGTTGCTAGCTCAGTGCATGCATCAATAGGAAGACGCGGGTTCGATTCCCAGCGGCTGCCAGAAGTCTGGAGCGACGTAAGTCTTTTTTTACCTTGCATGGTCACAGATGATAAACATATGCATAAGCATAAGTAGGTGCTAACACACTAAAACGACTGCAAAAATAAATTTATGGTTGCTCTCGGTTTATATTTTCAAAACAATTAATCATATGAAGCATTTGATAAAATGAGGTATCATAAGAGAAACTACTGGATTGAAGTAAACGGGGTGCCATTTTAAACAAAAATGTGTAACGTGATCTACATATATTTGCTCCAAGCTTTCAATCTACATGTCGTTTATGTCCACACACAAAATCGTGAAACAGTGGGTACATTAATGCACAAATTTTGTAATTTACCAGCACATGCATGACTCTAAGCTTATTGTAATATTGTATTACCGAGTGGGCCCTGAGATACCTCTCCATCATATGGAGTGACAAATCCCAGTCTTAATCCATGCCAACTGAACAGACACCCTCGAAGATACCTATAGAGCATCTTTATAGTCACCCAGTTACGTTGCGACGTTTGGTACACACAAGGCACTCCTCCGGTGTCAGTGAGTTGCATGATCTCATGGTCATAGGAACATATACTTGACATGTAGAAAAACGATAGCAATAAACTTGATACGATCATATGCTACGTTCATAGTTTGGGTCTTGTCCATCACATCATTCTCCTAATAATGTGATCCAGTTATCAAATGACAACTCATGTCCATGGCTAGGAAACCATAGCCATCTTTGGACAACGAGCTAGTCCGGTAGAGGCTTACTAGGGACATGTTGTTGTCTATGTATCCACACATGTATTTGAGTTTCCGGTCAATACAATTATAGCATGGATAATAAACGATTATCATGAACAAGGAAATATTATAATAACCAATTTATTATTGCTTCTAGGGCATATTTCCAACAGTCTCCCGCTTGCACTAGAGTCAATATTGTAGCATTACATGGTAATGAATCTAACACCCATAGAGTTCTGGTGTTGATCGTGCTTTGCCCGTGGAAGAGGTTTAGTCAACGGATCTGCAACATTCAGGTCGTATGCACTTTGCAAATGTTTATGTCTTCCTCCTTGATGTAATCGCGGATGGAACTGAAGCGTCGCTTTATGTGTCTAGTCCTCTTGTGAAACCATGGTTCCTTGGCTAGAGCAATGGCACCAGTGTTGTCACAGAACAGAGTCATCGGGTCCAGTGCACTGGGCACAACTCCAAGATCTGTCATGAACTGCTTCATCCAGACACCTTCCTTTGCCGCCTCCAAGGCAGCCATGTACTCTGCTTCGCATGTAGAATCAGCTACCACGCTTTGCTTGGAACTGCACCAGCTTACCGCTCCCCTATTTAGAATATATACGTATCCGGTTTGAGACTTAGAGTCATCCGGATCAGTGTCAAAGCTTGCATCGACGTAACCCTTTACTACGAGCTCTTGATCACCTCCATAAACGAGAAACATTTCCTTAGTCCTTTTAAGGTACTTAAGGATATTCTTCACCGATGTCCAATGATCCACTCCTGGATTACTTTGAAACCTTCCGGCCATACTTATGGCAAGGCTGACATCCGGTCTTGTGCACAACATCGCATACATGATAGAGCCTATGGCAGAGGCATAGGGGATGACACTCATCTTTTCTCTATCCTCTGTAGTCACTGGGCATTGAGTCTGACTCAACTTCACACCTTGCAAAACAGGCAAGAACCCCTTCTTGGACTGATCCATTTTGAACTTCTTCAAAATCTTATCAAGGTATGTGCTTTGTGAAAGTCCTATCAAGCGTCTTGATGAAAGCAGCTTCTCCTAGGTCCTTTATTGAAAAACTCTTGTTCAAATATTCCTTCATGTTTTCCAAAAGTTCTATATTGTTTCCAATCAGCAACATGTCATCCACATATAATACTAGAAATGCTATAGAGCTCCCACTCACTTTCTTGTAAATACAAACTTCTCCATAAACTTGTATAAACCCAAACGCCTTGATCACCTCATCAAAGCGAACATTCCAACTCCGAGATGCTTGCGGCAGCCCATAAATGGATCGCTGGAGCCTGCACACTTTGTCAGCATTCTCTGGATCAACAAAACTTTCCGGTTGCATCATATAAAACTCTTCCTTAAGAAAACCATTAAGGAGTGTTGTTTTGACATCCATCAGCCAGATTTCATAAACGGAAAATGCAGCTATTGACAACATGATTCTGACAGACTTAAGCATCGCTACAGGTGAGAAAGTCTCATTGTAGTGAACTCCTTGAACTTGTGAAAACCCCTTTGCCACAAGTCGAGCTTTATAGACGGTGATATTACCGTCTGTGTCCGTCTTCTTCTTGAAGATCCATTTATTCTGAATGGCCTTTCGCGCTTTAGGTAATACTTCCAAAGTCCATACTTTGTTTTCATACATGGATCCCATGTCAGATTTCATGGCCTCTAATCATTTGTCGGAATCCGGGACCACCATAGCTTCTCCATAGCTCGTAGGTTCATCGTTGTTGTTGTCCAATAACATGACCTCCAAGACAGGGTTACCGTACCACTCGGGAGCGGTACGTATCCTTGTCGACCTACGAGGTTCGATAGTAACTTGATCCGAAGCTTCATGATCATCATTATTTGCTTCCTCTTCAACTGACGTAGGTGCCACAAAACATCTTTCTGTGATGTGCTACTTTCTGGTTGAAGTAAAGGTTCAACAACCTCATCAAGTTCTATCTTCCTCCCACTCAATTCTTTCGAGAGAAACTCTTTGTCGAGAAAGGACCCGTTCTTAGCGACAAACACTTTGCCTTCGGATCTGAGATAGAAGGTGTACCCAACTGTCTCATTTGGGTATCCTATGAAGACACATTTGTCCGCTTTGGGTTCGAGCTTTTCCGGCTGAAGCCTTTTGACATAAGCATCGCAACCCCAAACCTTAAGAAACGACAACTTAGGTTTCTTACCAAACCACAGTTCATACGGTGTCGTCTCTACGGACTTAGATGGTGCCCATTTAAAGTGAATGCAGCTGTCTCTAATGCATAACCCCAAAAGAGAGTGGCAGATCGGAAAGGGACATCATAGAACGCACCATATCCAATAAGGTACGATTACGACGTTCGGACACACCATTACGCTGTGGTGTTCCAGGTGGCATCAATTATGAAATGATTCCACATTGTCTTAAGTGATTGCCAAACTCATAACTCAGATATTTCCCCTTCGATCGGATCGTAGGAATTTAATCTTCTTGTTACGATGATTCTCAACTTCACTCTGAAATTGCTTGAACTTTTCAAATGTTTCAGACTGCTTCATCAAGTAAATATACCCATATCTACTCAAGTCATCGGTGAAGGTGAGAAAGTAAGGATATCCACTGCGCGCGTCAATGCTCATCGGACCACACACATCAGTATGTATGATTTCCAACAAGTCACTTGCCCGTTCCATTGTTTCGGAAAACGGGGTCTTAGTCATCTTGCTCATGAGGCATGGTTTGCATGTGTCAAGTGATTCAAAATAAAGTAACTCCAAAAGTCCATCAGCTTGGAGTTTCTTCACGCGCTTTACACCAATATGAGCTAAGCGGCAGTGCCACAAGAAAGTGGTATTATCATTATTAACTCTACATCTTTTGACATCAATATTATGAACATGTGTATCATCACTATCGAGGTTCAATAAGTATAAACCCCTTACAATGGGTGCATGACCATAAAAGATATTACCCATATAAATAGAATACCATTATTCTATGATTTAAATGAGTAACCGTCGCGCATTAAACGAGATCCAGATATAATGTTCATGCTCAACGCAGGCACTAAATAAAAATTAGTCAGGTTCATCACTAATCCCGATGGTAATCGAAGAGCGAGCGTGCCGACGGCAATCACATCAACCTTGGAACCATTTTCCACGCGCATCGTCACTTCGTCCTTTGCCAGCCCCCGTCTATTCCGTAGTTCCTGCTTTGAGTTGCAAATATGAGCAATCGAACCGGTATCAAATACCCAGGCACTACAATGAGAGTTGGTAAGGTACACATCAATAACATGTATATCATATATACCTTTGCTGAAGTTGGCCCCCTTCTTGTCTGCCAGATACTTGGGGCAGTTCCGCTTCTAGTGGCGAGGTCCCTTGCAACAGAAGCACTCAGTTTCTAGCTTGGGTCCAGCCTTGGGTTTCTTCACGGGAGGAGCAACTGTTTTGCCACCCTTCTTGAAATTTCCCTTCTTCCCCTTACTCTTCTTGAAACTAGTGGTTTTATTCACCATCAACACTTGATGCTCCTTCTAGATGTCTGACTCGGCAATTTCAGTATCGCGAACAGCTCGGAGACTGACTTGTTCATCCCTTGCATGTTATAGTTCAACACAAAGCTCTTGCAGCTAGGTGGTAGTGATTGAAGAACTCTGTCAGTGACAGCCTCTGGCGGGAGCTCAATTCCCAATTCAGCCAGACGGTTGTAGTACCCAGACATTCTGTGTATGTGCTCACTGACAGACCCGTTCTCCTCCATCTTGCAAGCATAGAACTTATCGGAGGTCTCATACCTCTCGACCCGGGCATTCTTCTCAAACATAAAGTTCAACTCTTGGAACATCTGATATGCTCCATGATGTTCAAAACGCCTTTAAAGTCCCGGCTCTACGCCATACAGCATGGCGCACTGAACTATTGAGTAGTCACCAACACGCGACTGCGAGGCATTCACAACGTCCACAGTCATTGGAGGGGGTGGCGCACCAAGCGGTGCATCAAGGACAAAATACTTATGGGAAGCCGTGTGGATAATCCTCAGATTACGGGCCCAGTCCACAAAGTTACTTCCATCATCTTTCAGCTTAGCTTTCTCTAGGAACGCATTGAAATTTAGGGGAGCTACTGCGCGAGCCATTGATCTACAATATAAATTTGCAAAGGCAATTTTAGACTATTGTTCATGATAATGAGTTCAATTAACCATATTACCTAAGAACACCCACTCAAATCAACATCCCTCCGTTTGTCCGAGTGTAACAGGATCCAAATTCACCAACCCAAGTCCGATCATCACGTGAGATGAGGTGGTTTCAATGGTGAACATCTCCATGTTGATCATATCTACTATATGACTCGTGTTCGACCTTTTGGTCTCTTGTATTCCGAGGCCATGTCTGTACATGCTAGGCTTGTCAAGTTTAATCCAGGTGTTCCGCATGTGCAAAACTGGCTTGCACCCGTTGTATGCGAACGTAGAGTCTATCACACCCGAGCATCACGTGGTGCTTCGAAACGACGAACTTTCGCAACGGTGCACACTTTGGGAGAACACAATTTTTATGTTGAAATTTTGTTGAGGGATCACCTTATAATGCTATCGTCGTCCTAAGGAAAATAAGATGCATAAAAGGATTAATATCACATGCAAATCATAAGTGACATGATATGTCCATCAACTTGTGCTTTTGATCTCCATCTCCAAAGCACTGGCATGATCTCCATCTTCACCGGCATGACACCATGATCTCCATCATCGTGTCTCCATCGGGGTTGTCACGCCAACCATGCTTCTACTACTATTTCTATCGCTTAGCGATAAAGTAAAGCATTACATAGCGCTTAATAATTGACATGCATGTCATACAATAATTAAAGACAACCCTATGGCTCCTACCGGTTGCCGTATGCATCGACATGTGATGACCCACAATTGTAGGGGATCTATCATAGTCCTTTCGATAAGTAAGAGTGTCGAACCCAACGAGGAGCAGAAGGAAATGACAAGCGGTTTTCAGTAAGGTATTCTCTGCAAGCACTGAAATTATAGGTAACAGATAGTTTTGTGATAAGATAATTAGTAACGAGTAACAAGCAATAAAAGTAAATAAGGTGCAGCAAGATGGCCCAATCCTTTTTGTAGCAAAGGACAAGCCTGGACAATTTCTTATATGAAGGAAAACGCTCCCGAGGACACATCGGAATTATCGTCAAGCTAGTTTTCATCACGCTCATATGATTCGCGTTCGGTACTTTGATAATTTGATATGTGGGTGGACTGGTGCTTGGGTGCTGCCCTTACTTGGACAAGCATCCCACTTATGATTAACTCCTATTGCAAGCATGCACAACTACAAAAGAAGTATTAAGGTAAACCTAACCATAGCATGAAACATATGGATCCAAATCAGCCCCTTACGAAGCAATGCATAAACTGGGGTTTAAGCTTCTGTCACTCTAGCAACCCATCATCTACTTATTACTTCCCAATGCCTTCCTCTAGGCCCAAACAATGGTGAAGTGTCATGTAGTCGACGTTCACATGACACCACTAGAGGAGAGGCAACATACATCTCATCAAAATATCCAACGAATACCAAATTCACATGACTACTAATAGCAAGACTTCTCCCATGTCCTCAGGAACAAACGTAACTACTCACAAATCATATTCATGTTCATAATCAGAGGGGTATTAATATGCATTAAGGATCTGAACATATAATCTTCCACCGAATAAACCAACTAGCATCAACTACAAGGAGTAATCAACACTACTAGCAACCTACAGGTACCAATCTGAGGTTTTGGGACAAAGATTGGATACAAGAGATGAACTAGGGTTTGAGAGGAGATGGTGCTGGTGAAGATGTTGATGGAGATTGACCCCCTCCCGACGAGAGGATCGATGGTGATGACGATGGTGATGATTTCACCCTCCCGGAGGGAAGTGTCCCCGGCAGAACAGCTCTGCCGAAGCCCTAGATTGGTTCTGCCAAGGTTCCACCTCGTGGCGGTGGAGTTTCGTCCCGCAAGCTTGCTTATGATTTTTTAGGGTAAAAGACTTCATATAGCAGAAGATGGACACCGGAGGCCTGCCAGGGGGCCCACGAGGCAGGGGGCGCTCCCAGGGGGTAGGGCGCGCCCCCACCCTTGTGGCCAGGGTGTGGGCCCCCTCTGGTATTTTCTTCGCTCAGTATTTCTTATAAATTCCAAAATAACTTCCGTGGAGTTTCAGGACTTTTGGAGTTGTGCGGAATAGGTCTCTAATATTTGCTCCTTTTCCAGCCCAGAATTCCAGCTGCCGGCATTCCCCCTCTTCATGTAAACCTTGTAAAATAAGAGAGAAAAGGCATAAGTATTGTGACATAATGCGTAATAACAGCCCATAATGCAATAAATATCAATATCAAAGCATGATGCAAAATGGACGTATCAACTCCCCCAAGCTTAGACCTAGCTTGTCCTCAAGCGAAAGCTGAAATTGAAAAATATGTCCACATGTTTAGAGATAGAGGTGTCGATAAAAAAAAATACGGACATGAGGGCATCATGATCATTCTTATAACAGCAACATATATGAATATTGTCATATGCATTCTTATGCTAAAGTAACAATCTATTCACAATGTCAAGTATGAATCGGAAACTTTATTGAAAACCAACAAACTATAATCTCAGTCATTGAAGCAACTGCAATTTATCATAACATCGGAAAGAGTCTATATAAGAGCTTTTCAGCAAGTCCACATACTCAACTATCATTTAGTCTTTCACAATTGCTAACACTCACGCAATACTTGTGGTTACGGAGTTTTAATCGGACACAGAGAAAGATAGGGGCTTATGGTGTTGCCTCCCAACTTCTTACCTCAAGGGTAATGTCAACTATAATAGCTCATGCTAACTTACATCCAATTAGATATATTCAGGATCGTTCCAACACAATGTGCTTGCCAAAGATAAAATGTAAAAAGGAAAGGTGAAGATCACCATGACTCTTGCATAAGGTAGGAGATAAAAGTAAAAGATAGGCCCTTCGCAGAGGGAAGCAGAGGTTGTCATGTGCTTTTAAGGGTGGATGCACAAAATCTTAGTGCGGAAGAACGTCACTTTATATTGCCACTTGTGATATAGACCTTTATTATGCAGTCCGTCGCTTTTATTGCTTCTACATCACAAGATCGTATAAAGCTTATTTTCTCCCACACTAATAAATCATACATATTTAGAGAGCAATTTTTATGTCTTGCACAATGATAACTTACTTGAAGGATCTTACTCAATCCATAGGTAGATATGGTGGACTCTCATGGCAAAACTGGGTTTAAGGGTATTTGGAAGCACAAGTAGTATCTCTACTTGGTGCAAAGAATTGGCTAGCATGAGGGGGAAAGGCAAGCTCAACATGTTGGATGATCCATGACAATATACTTTATCTCAGATATAAGAAAACATAACCCATTACGTTGTCTTCCTTGTCCAACATCAACTCTTTAGCATGTCATATTTTAATGAGTGCTCACAATCATAAAAGATGTCCAAGATAGTATATTTATATGTGAAACCTCTTTTCTTTAGTACTTCCTATTAATTGCAACGATGACCAAAACTATGTTTGTCAACTCTCAACAACTTTTAATCATCATACTCTTATATGTGAAGTCATTACTATCCATAAGATAAATATGATCTCTTTATTTCTTTTTATTTCTTTCTCTTTCTTATTATCCATTCAAGATCATAGCAAGATAATCAAGCCCTTGAGTCAACACTAATCTTTATTATATATAGCTCACGGACTCGATTACATAGAAGGATCATCAAGCAAAACTCAAAACTAGATCATACTAAAACTTTATTCTACTAGATCAAGATATCACTAAAAGGATCGAACTAACAAAAACGGTAAAGATAGGAGTGTGATGGTGATACGATACCGGGGCACCTCCCCCAAGCTTGGCAGTTGCCAAGGGGAGTGCCCATACCCATGTGAGTATGTCTCTTTCCTCGGAGGTGGAGAGGATGGTGGTGATGATGGATAGTCGCACATCGAGCGTAAGAGATCGTCCAACTTGTGAATGATGCCCTTGAGTGCGACGATATGCTCCTTCAACAAAATATTTTCACTTGTGAGATATTTGTTTTGTATACGAGCTAACTCAATCATCTTGAAAGCTTCAATCTCAGTCGGGGTAAAGAGAGGTGGAAGGATGTCTTCTTCTTCTGCTGCCGGAGCTTGATCGTTCATGGCCTTCTTGATCCCATCATCCTTGTTGATCTCCCCGGGTTCTTCTCACTTCAGCTCTATCTTCATTAGCCAAGCATCATTGCCCTGATCGTCGGAGGAGGGGGACGACATGATGCCTGGCCTTCACGACTCTGACAAAAACAGCTCGAAACGAAAACATAGGATAATTGTGTGATACGGTTGTCAAAACCTTCGGGAAATAATAGAATGAATTTTTACCGACCGAAAGAAGTATCGTGCAAGAAAACGGAGTCCGGAGAGCACACGAGGTGCCCACGAGGTAGGGGGCACGCCCAAGGGGGTAGGGCGCGCCCTCCACCCTCGTGGAAGCCTTGTGTCCTTCCCGGACTGCTTCTTATTTTCCTATTTTCTAAATATTCTAAAATGGAGAAAAATTGCCATTAGAACTGTTTTGGAGTCAGTTTACTTACCATACCACATACCTATTCTTTTTCGAAGTCTGAAATGTTCTGGAAAGCGTCCCTTATGTATTCCTCCGGGGTTACGGTTTCAATAATATTAGTTTCAATATTTATGGGATTACCTGAGATATAATGTTTAATTCTTTGACCGTTCACCATCTTCGGATTTGTGCCTTCGAAGTTGTTGATTTTTATGGCACCGGAACGATAGACCTCCTCGATAACGTAAGGGCCTTCCCATTTAGAGAGAAGTTTTCCTGCAAAAAATCTTAAACGAGAGTTGAATAGAAAAACATAATCACCTACATTAAACTCACCCTTTTGTATCCTTTTGTCATGCCATTATTTAACTTTTTCTTTAAACAGTTTGGCATTCTCATAAGCCTGGGTTCTCCATTCATCAAGTGAGCTAATGTCAAATAACCTCTTCTCACCGGCAAGTTTGAAATCATAATTGAGCTCTTTAATAGCCCAATATGCCTTATGTTCATGTTCGAGAGGTAAGTGACATGCTTTTCCGTAAACCATTTTATATGGAGACATACCCATAGGATTTTTATATGCAGTTCTATAAGCCCATAATGCATCATCAAGTTTCTTGGACCAATTCTTCTAGATCTATTAAAGTCTTTTGCAAAATTAATTTAAGCTCTCTATTACTCAATTCTACTTGACCACTAGACTGTGGATGGTATGGAGATGCAATTCTATGATTAACGTCATACTTAGCAAGCATTTTACGAAAAGCACCATGAATAAAGTGCGAACCACCATCAGTCATTAAATATCTAGGGACTCCAAACCTCGGAAAAATAACTTCTTTAAGCATCTTAATAGAGGTGTTATGATCAGCACTGCTAGTTGGAATATCTTCTACCCACTTAGTAACGTAATCAACAGCAACTAAAATATGTGTATATCCATTAGAGGCAGGAAACGGTCCCATATAATCAAAGCCCCAAACATTAAATGGTTCAATAACAAGTGAATAATTCATAGGCATTTCTTGACGTCTACTAATGTTACCAATTCTTTGACATTCGTCACAAGACAGGACAAACTTACGAGCATCCTTGAAGAGAGTAGGCCAATAAAAACCGGATTGCAATATCTTATGTGCAGTTCTATCTCCAGCGTGGTGTCCTCCATAAGCCTCGGAGTGACACTTGCGTAGGATCTATTCCCGTTCATGCTCAGGTACACAATGTCTAATAACACCATCTACTCCTTCTTTATAAAGGTGTGGGTCATCCCAGAAGTAATGTCTCAAATCATAGAAAAACTTTTTCTTTTGCTGGTATGTGAAACTAGGTGGTATAAAT
Organism: Aegilops tauschii subsp. strangulata; assembly: GCF_002575655.3. NCBI lineage: Eukaryota > Viridiplantae > Streptophyta > Magnoliopsida > Poales > Poaceae > Aegilops > Aegilops tauschii. Next base: position 644,978,263 of record NC_053041.3, on the reverse strand, counting down.
TTAGCAACAATGTAATTAGCATAATCAGCATACCAATACGAGAAGCGTTTATGACAGCTAATTGTTCATCAGGAAAGCTATCATCAATAGGTAGTGGGTCATCAAGAACATTTTCTAACCTAGACAAGTTATCTGCAACGGGGTTCTCAGCTCCCTTTCTATCAATAATATGCAAATCAAATTCTTGTAGTAGGAGAACCCATCTAATTAGTCTAGGTTTAGCATCTTTCTTTTCCATAAGATAATTAATAGCAGCGTGATCAGTGTGAATAGTTACTTTAGAATCAACAATATAAGGTCTGAACTTATCACAAGCAAATACAACTGCTAAAAATTCTTTTTCAGTAGTAGCATAGTTCCTCTGGGCACTGTCTAGAGTTTTACTAGCATATTGAATAACATTTAATTTCTTATCTACTCTTTGCCCTAGAACAGCACCTACAGCATAATCACTAGCATCACACATAATTTCAAAGGGTAAATTCCAATCAGGTGGCTGAACGGTAGGTGCAGAAATCAAAGCTTTCTTAAGTATTTCAAATGCTTCTACACAATCATCATCAAAGACAAAAGGTATATCTTTTTGTAATAGATTAGTCAGAGGCCTAGAGACTTTTGAGAAGTCCTTAATGAACCTCCTATAAAAACCGGCATGACCAAGGAAACTTTTTATACCTTTGATGTCCTTGGGACACGGCATCTTCTCAATAGCATCAACCTTAGCTTTATCAACTTCAATACATCTTTCAGAAATTTTATGCCCCAAGACAATACCTTCATTAACCATAAAGTGACACTTCTCCCAATTCAAGACAAGATTAGTTTCTTCACATCTCTGCAAAACTCGATCGAGGTTGCTCAAGCAATCATCAAAAGAGGATCCATAAATGGAGAAATCATCCATGAAAACCTCACAAATCTGTTCACAAAAATCAGAGAATATAGCCATCATGCATTGTTGAAAGGTAGCAGGTGCATTACATAAACCAAAAGGCATACGTCTATAAGCAAAAGTACCGAAAGGGCAAGTAAAAGTGGTCTTTTCTTGATCATCCGCTGACACATGTATTTGAGAGAAACCAGAGTAGCCATCTAGAAAGCAAAAATGTGTATGTTTGGATAATCTTTCTAGCATTTGATCAATAAAAGGTAAAGGGTCATGATCTTTTTTAGTAGCTTTATTTAATTGTGGGAATCAATTACCATCCTATAACCTGTAATAACTTTGCGGGATCAATTCATCTTTATCATTAGGAACGACAGTAATGCCTCCCTTCTTAGGGACACAATGGACATGACTTACCCAGTGACTATCAGCGGATGTGGGCCCCCTCTGGTATTTTCTTCGCTCAGTATTTCTTATAAATTCCAAAAATAACTTCCGTGGAGTTTCAGGAATTTTGGAGTTGTGCAGAATAGGTCTCTAATATTTGCTCCTTTTCCAGCCCAGAATTCCAGCTGCCGGCATTCCCCCTCTTCATGTAAACCTTGTAAAATAAGAGAGAAAAGGCATAAGTATTGTGACATAATGCGTAATAACAGCCCATAATGCAATAAATATCAATATCAAAGCATGATGCAAAATGGACGTATCAACATGCAAGTCGATATAAACTATTACAATCATGATCATCTCATAAATGAAATATATCTCATCATGTCTTTGGCCATATCATATCACAACATACCCTGCAAAAACAAGTTAGACGTCCTCTAATTGTTGTGACATGTTTTACGTGGCTGCTATGGGTATCTAGCAAGAACAATTCTTACCTACGCAAAGCCACAACGGTGATATGCAAGTTGCTATTTAAACTTCTACAAGGACCGCCATTGTCAAATCCGATTCAACTAAGGTCGGAGAGACAGACACCCGCCAGCCATCTTTATGCAACAAAGTCACATGTCTGTCGATGGAACCGGTCTCATGTACGTGGACATGTAAGGCTGGTTCGGGCCGCTTCATCGCACAATACTGCCGAATCAAGAAAATACCAAGGAAGGAAGCAATGTGAATCTCAACGCCCACAAACTCCTTTGTGTTCTACTCATGATGTCATCTACGCATAGACCTAGCTCTGATGCCACTGTTGGGGAATGTTGCATGGGAAACAAAAAAAATTCCTACGCTCACCAAGATCCAATCTAGGAGATGACCATCTATGAGAGGAGAGATTGGATCTACATACCCTTGTAGATCGCTAAGCAGAAGCGTTAAGAAACACGGTTGATGTAGTCGAACGGCTTCGCGATCCAATCATGGTTCGTCCCGCGAACTCCCGATCCAAGTGCCGAACGGACGGCACCTCCGCGTTCAAGACACGTACGGCTTGATGACACCTTCACCTCCTGGATCCAGCGAGCGATGGTGAAGTAGTAGCTCGAGTCCTCCGGCAGCACGACGGCGTGGTGGCGGTGGTGGTGGCGGAATCTCAGCAGAGCTTCGCTAAGCACTATGGAGAGCAAGAAGGATGCGAGGGAGAGGAGAGGCAGCGCCGTGGCATGGAGATGTGCTCTGGGGTGCACTGTCCTCTCTCTACCTCTCTATATATAGGGGAAGGGAGGAGGGGGTGGCAACACTAGGGTTTCCCCTAGGGGGCGGCGGCCAGGGCAGATGGGATCTCCCCTAGGGTGACTTGCCCCCCAAGCAGGGGGTGGGAAGCCCTAGGGGGCGCCCCCAACCCTCCTGGTTATGTGAGGTGGGGTGAGGGGGGCGCTCAGCCCCTTAGTGGGCTGGTTTGCCCCCCTCCCCTTGGCCCATATGGTCACTTACCGGGGCCCTCCGAAACCCCTTTCGGTGACGCTGGTCATCACCCGGTATCCCTGGAACAATTCCGGACTCCAATACCCTTCGTCCAATATATCAATCTTCACCTCCGGACCATTCTGGAGTTCCTCGTCACGTCTGGGATCTCATCCGGGACTCCGAACTAACTTCGGTAACCACCATAATGACTCAACTATACTTATACCGTCACCAAACGTTAAGTGCGTAGACCCTGCGGGTTTGAGAACTATGCAGACATGACTGAGACACCTCTACAGTCAATAACCAATAGCGAGACCTGGATGCCCATATTGATTCCCACATATTCTACGAAGATCTTATCGGTTGAACCTCGATGTCAAGGATTCAACTAATCCCGTATGTAGTTCCCTTTGTCTATCGGTATGTTACTTACCCGAGATTCGATCGTCGGTATCTCCATACCTAGTTCAATCTCGTTACCGGCAAGTCTCTTTACTCGTTCCGTAATACAAGATCCCGTGACTAACTCATTGGTCATATTGCTTCCAAGCTTATTGTAATGTTGTATTACCGAGTGGGCCCTGAGATACCTCTCCGTCATACGGAGTGACAAATCCCAGTCTTGATCCATGCCAACTCAACGGACACCCTCGGAGCTACTTGTACAGCACCTTTATAGTCACCCAGTTACGTTGCGACGTTGGGTAGGCACAAGGCACTCCTCCGGTGTCAGTGAGTTGTATGATCTCATGGTCATAGGAACATATACTTGACATGTAGAAAAATGATATCAATAAACTTGATACGATCATATGCTACGTTCATAATTTGGGTCTTGTCCATCACATCATTCTCCTAATGATGTGATCCAGTTATCAAATGACAACTCATGTCCATGGCTAGGAAACCATAACCATCTTTGATCAACGAGCTAGTCCGGTAGAGGCTTACTAGGGACATGTTGTCGTCTATGTATCCACATATGTATTTGAGTTTCCGGTCAATACAATTATAGCATGGATAATAAACGATTATCATGAATAAGGAAATATAATAATAACGATTTTATTATTGCCTCTGGGGCATGTTTCCAACATATACATGGCTGGTTGGGAATATCGGTGCGACTGTACGAGAGGGATAACTAGCGCATCTATGCTCGAGCTCAGAATAGCACTTCTTGCATTGGGGTCTTTTCCTCAAAAATACACCAAATTTTTTTTTGTGTTTCTCAACCATGCACTGATGCACACTCCACAGGTAAGAAACTATCGTAAACACAATCGAGGAATTGACAATTGAGTAAAATGCACTAGTGGTCATTGAACTTATCGTGTACTCCCACTTTGATCATTGTACTTATGAATATGGTCACTATATACATGTTGAGGTGATTAGTCTATGCAGGTCCTACCTGTCAGTGGGTGGACGAAAGAAGAGAAAATAAAATTATGTTTGACCGGTCAAACAATCCGCATGGTGTCTCGTCAGCTCAGTTTATCTCAATAGCATGCGGATTCGAACCCCAAATCTCGCCCTTATAACCACGGGCACCTGTCTCGCCTAGTGTCCGACTAGAGGGAGTAAATTACAAAAAAAATCATCACATTTGTGGACTCTAAATAAAAACCCACCACCATTCGTTTTTCTTGAAAAACTCACTACCATTGTACTCACAGACTCACAGTTTGCGAAAAACACTAATCGCACGATAAGCAACGGTTCACACGAAACTGACCAGTGGGTCCCCCTGTAAGTGATGACATGGCATGTGAAAACTGACACCGTTTGAGAAACCTGTCAAGGGCCCAGCCGTCATACTGTCGTCCCCGGTCTCCCATTTCATCCTCCTCGGGCTACATTGCCACACCCACAGCTGTGCTCCCGTCGACGCGCTGCGGGGAGGTGGCCGCCACCGCTGCCGTTGTCTGGGAGAGCAGCCTCCTCTGCCGCCTGCTGCCCTCCGGTGCGACTTCCCCACGAACCACTCGAATGTGCCGAGTCCAGCGGCAGCCATGGGTCGAGGCGGAGGTCCGTGAATGGTCGCCCTCGTTCTGCCTCTTCGGCATCGTCCTGCCAAGCTCCAAGGTCTGCACACGTCGATTCATCCTGCCGCAGACGTCCGTGGCTCACCTGATCCACATGTCCGGAGATCAGGTGCGGCGGCTGACGGACGTAATCGGGGAAGAGAAGACCTTGGCGTCAGCTTGTGGGCTTCCCGACGCGATTCCTTCGACCGCGAGATCGAGCGCGGCATGTCGGTGCTTCCGGACAATGTGGCTTGCCAGGGGATGTTAGTTGGCCGCGGCGGCGACGACAGTGGCGGTGAGCACGAGCCTCGAGCTTCGGGCGTGCGCGCTCCAGGATCTCGGCGGAGGAAGCACGGGGCTCACCGGCGGTGGAGATCGAGGTCGACGATGCCGGTGAAAAGCACGTGCTCCCGGCGGTTAGATCTCGCCACCGCATTGACTCTGCCATTCGTGCAGCCTCCAGCCTGGCCCTGCGCTCGCTTCCCTTGTCTCCGTGGAGGACGAGTTGCTGGAGCCTCGTCCTAGCTCGCTCCGGCAACATCACGAGCATCGTGTGCTGCTGGGTGCTGGCAGACAAGGAGCACGAGCTCCAGTTCGTGGCTCCCGACTGGCAGTCACGCGCGCACCTCCAGGCATGGGCGGGGGAGTGACAGCCAGGGTCATATGGGGAGCCCAGCCACCGGCGTCTTCCTCCTGGCTGCGGCGGCCTTGTCGCGGTATCAAGCACTGCACAGTACTAGCCCAGCGACGAAGAAGACGCCACACCAGGAGTCCATGCCTGCTAGGTGTTGGTTCAAATGCTAACGTTACAGTTCACCAGGGTTCAAGTCTCGGCTTAAGCGTTTGATGCTCACGGAGTTTTCTTCTATAAAGAAATGCCAGCAGGCTAGTCTAACCTGGGTTGGTCTCTTTTTTTTACGTTCCAGTCCACAGTCCAACGGCGTAACCCTTTCCATGCCACGTCATCACTTACAGCAGGACCCACCAGTCAGTTTTGGTGTCAAACACTGTTAGTTGATCGATCAGCATTTTCCGTAAACTGTCAGCACCACGGTGGTGGGTTTTGCAACAAAACAAAAAATGAATGACGTGGTTTTTTAATTTAGGGTCCACAAATATGGTGGTTTTTTTGCAATTTACTTACTAGAGGAAGAAATCATTTTACTCGTTGAGGCATTCATTTGACAGCCACTGGGACATTTCTTTTTGCGTGGGAGCCAATGGAGTCCAAGTGGCCGCTGGCACCGCCCCTTGGACACGGGAGTCCGAAGCAGTGTCTTTGGAGGAGAAGGTGGTCGCTCCTCGAAAAAAAAAGGTGGTCGCGTACGTACACGGCCAGAGAGTCATCCTCGGCGGGCGCAAGACGATGATGCTTGCGGGTGGCCCCGGCAGGTGAACGTGCTGCGGACAAGGACGCCATGCACGCGGACACGGCCAAGCTCCATCTGCGTGCCCACCGTCTCCACGGACGACGCCGCCCCCACCACCGCTCGTCGGACACCAGCTTGCCGCCGCCCAGTCATAATTATCGGGTTACAGTCGTCCTAGCGTCTAGGCTCATTACATTGACCTGCTCAAAGTTTTCAGCTCCAGGAAAAAATTCAGAATTCCCTGTCCATTGGTTCACAGGTGAATTAATGAGCACTATTATTTATTATCTTGGTGACCTTTCCTTTTTCCCTCTTTGTACGTACAGTACGTACCTATCTACTCCTATATATCAATCAATCTAAATATTTATATATACTTTTTGCTAATGATATATCAATCTAATATCACCATGCATTAGGCCACCGTAAACTGGGATGCAAATCTGAACTATCAGTGCATGAATCAAAATTCAGATAAGTTCGAAAACTATAAGAGGCTACGTGCACTGCAGCACAAAGAAGCTAGTAGTCAGCAACGGCAGGGAGCAGACAATGCAATCGAAGCAGCTAACAATAGCTGCTGCGAAACAGTACAGTTCATTTGTGCTTACTGAGAATACTAGTAGACTGTGATATCAAACAGAGGGAAATATTACACAATCGTTCTCTGGGAAACAAGAAAGAGTACAATTGAGACGCCCATTGACAAGACAATGACCAGGACCACAAAGCCGACCTCTCTTTATCGGTGAAAAACTGCTCTTCTCTGAAATCAGGAGATTATATTAATTCAGTTGCTCGTTTACACGATGATTGAGTGCACACGAATAACAAATACGGGAAGATGATGGCCACGTTAGCACGCCGGCGGCATGCAGGCTTCACCGCCGCCGCCGCCATGGAGGAGGATGAAGCCCTTAGCTCCTTGCCGGGGGAGCACGTCCTCGTCGCGGTGCTACACCGCCACAGTCACTTTGCCCGCGATGGATCAACGAGGTCAGCGCCTACTCTGACAGCCCCTTCATCCTCACTGCCCAATGCAAGAAGACCACCGCGGCCGACGGCGCCGTCGCGTGGTACTTCCTTTATACTCCGGCCTACAAGGAGGGCTCCTCCTCCCGCTGCAGCCGCACAGTAGGGGACACGACGTGGGTCGAGGAGCGCATGAGACCAGTCGAGAAGGTGGACGCCGACGGCGACAGGGTCCTCATCAGCTACGCCATCACATTCTCCTACGCCAAGAGGACTAGGTGGTCTGACAAAGGATTGCAGACCCATCAGCTAGGCTGGATCCTTCTTGAGGTCCGCCTCCCCAACGACAACTTCTGCTGCGCCAAGCTATACGCGTCCCCATGGAGCCGTCTGCGGCTCCTGCACCCGCTCCTCCCCCGGCTCCAGTTGAAACATTTTTGGGCCCGGGGCGATGTAAAATAATTATTTTTCATACTACACTTTTATACTTATTGTAAACTAAGTGTATGATACTACAGTTATAATTAAATATATATTTTTATTTCTTAGCCACATAAAGTGTTTTTAAATAATAGTTGTATTATTCATTTGTATGCAGTTGTAAAGTATATCATTGAAAATTTTAATTATACAAATGAAAATTTTATGATGTACCAATTTTTTTCTTTATTGTTAAAAATATATTTCAGATTTATTTTTCTAATATTGCATAAACGATGTAGTGTATACACATTTGCATATCTATGCGTGTGTTTATATATCCTTTGATATTATTGAATATTATGGTAGAAATGTTTAAATTATATACACAGTAACAAATATTTTAATAGTGGTTTCTAGTGTAGATTAGGCAAGTCATATTCATGGAAACTTCTAAGGGCATAGAAAATGCGGCTTCCAAGTTGGGTTTAGTAACAGAATCATCGAAGAAACAAAAATGTTGTTGAATGTACTTTTACGTATGATTCTATTACCAAACATGCTCATCCAGATTCACATGGTTTTGTTTGGTACAAATGAGATGCCTACACACTTATCAAATTATAAATTGGGTATTGGTTTAAACATAGAAATCTACTTATCATAATTTTCATTATGATACTAAGACATGCATTATAAAGAGAGACTAATTTATTTGAACTCAACTTCGCTAGTCGGATTCGTTTTCCAATGTGTGGTATAACTTATTAGTATATGGTGTAAACTTACGCTTCTGCAAATTGAGACTATTTTATCCATTTAATAATCTTTCAGATATAATGTATACTTCTATAAGTTTTAGTTGGGACCCTCCCCTCTTGGGGCCCGGGGCGGTCGCCCATTTTGCCCGGCCTATGGGCCGGCCCTGCTCCCCCGGCTCCAGCGGCAGCAGCAGCACGCGCACCTCCCCCGGCACCATTGGCAGCAGCAGCACCCGCTCTTTCCCCGGCACCACCGGCAGCAGCAGCACCCGCTCCTTCCCCGGCACCACCACCAGCAGCAGCAACACCGGCTCCTTCCCCGGCACCACCACCAGCAGCAGCAACACCCGCTCCTTCCCCGGCACCACCAGCAGTAGCTGCACCGGCTCCTTCCCGGGCACCAGCAGCGGCAGTGCCCACTCCTCCAGCCCCAGCGCTGGCAGTGCCCGCTCCTCCAGCCCCAGCGCTGGCAGTGCCCCCTCCTCCAGCCCCAGCCCAACCCGTGCCGGTGGCTCCTGCATCAGCAGCCGTGGGCGAGGAGGGCACCAAGTGGATCAAGATCCGCGTCTCAAGTTCGCCAACCAAGTCCTCCAAGAAGGTGTTCGAGATCGAGGATGAGGCAAATCCACCAAAGCGAAGGCTGCTGAATTGCAGGGCGTGGCTATCGGTCAACTTTCTCAATGACATTGGTCAAGTAAAGTAGCAAGGATCATGGGTGTGTTGCTATGTAGTGAAGCTAGGACGAACTGTAATGTGCATTGAACTTCATTTCTCTGGATTTGTCAATCTTAGGTTTACCTTCGAACTTGTCTTCTCTGTTTGATGAATGTGGGTGTAAATGAAAGTGCAGGATTCGTTGGATTAGTTTACAGTTCACTGAATCACAGTCTACTGGAACTTCCAGTAGATCCAGTTGGTTATGCTGAATCTATATGCATGAATCTGTATTAATTATGCCTGAATCTGTAGCTAGTGTTTGAAGATGACACTGCAAAATGCAACAGCCAGATACTCTTAGAGCCAGGCTAATCTAGAGTGATCTGGTATGTTAATCTAATGGAACTTCCTAGTGACTGTGCAGTTTGTTGTTTCATGAGATTAGCAGTTTGAGTGGAAGCGTAATTATCTCTGGTATGTTCATCTATCTGATCTTAGCAATTTTAGATGATACGAGTGCTTGTTGGCAACATAATTTTTTTGCTCTGTTTTGTTAAACTTTTTTCTAAAAATCTCAGTCCTGAAACATGTTTCATGCAACATTGGAACAACTTGCTTTTTTGTTCACCAACTGCTTACCACACCTTGAGCAGATTGCATATATCACTACTGGAATCGCCCTATACGCCGAGTGCCACAGACACTCGGCAAAGGGCCAATAACCGCCATGAACACCTTTGCCGAGAATTGCACTTGGCAAAGGCCACCCGGCGTACGCCTCTCCGCCAAACATGAATTTGCCGAGAGCCAGGACACGTGCACTCGGCAAAGAGTTTGTCGAGAGCCAAACAACACCACTCGGCAATATAAAGTGACTTCACGTCGGCTGGTTCCGTCAGCTCTTTGCCGAGTGTGGCGCTCGGCAAAACTGCCACAACCAACTGCCAGCGCATGCCAGTTTGCCGAGAGCCGCACTCGGTAAAGATCCGTTCACAGACCACTTTCTACTACTTTCCCCTCGGATCCCTGCCACAAAAATACATATACAATACACAAACATGCAATTCAAGTCTCAGTGTCTAACAAGAAACTCAGATAACCATTATATAAACTAGTTCATTAGAACTTTATTTGAAATCACAAGGTAGCTCTTTAGTACAACTACCTACTTACTAAACAGTAAAGTGGTCAATGCATGTCTACATGCGACCACATGATAAAAACAACACCACAATTATCACAAACTGAAGAAGAATTATCAAGTTCTTCCATCCACTGAACCCGATAAGCTGTTTCTGGCTAGCACATCCACTTAAGGATGGCACCCGCCGGGTTTGGGTACGGGTGGAGGCACACCATACCCTTACCCGTAGTCCCAAACCTACCTATCACCTGTACCCAAACCCATCGATGGGTAAAATTTCTCCCCATACGCGTCACCGTCAGGGTAAATGGGTACCCGTGGGTCAAATTACCCATATTTGCAACACATCAATTTGAGCATTACATAGTAATAAACAACAATTTAGAATAATAATTTATAGACAATGACACATTATGACAATAACGCATACTCGTAAACAGGAGCACATTCTCATGAACAACAACACTTATATTTGTAAGCAGCAACTATTATTGGTACACACCAACACATTAAAGTAGCTGGCTGCTATGAGCCTGCAAGGTAACCCTTGACGTCAATCACACTGATATCTAACCATATAAGGAACCAGGCAATTCTGGACATCAATCACCTAGATATGTATCACGTATGGTATTGTGGATGTGGGCTCATGGCTTCGTTCGTGGGCTAGCTGCGGGATTTATGTACATAATATAATACATTTAGGACGCTGATAACGCCCACACGTGTGATGAAAGCGACACCCGCCCACACGCCTTATAACACACAGACTATGCCACGTCACCGTATGCATGTGGGAATCTTTTTGGATTTCCAGTTTTTAAAATGTTTATCTCGTAAAAAAATCCGATTGAAGATCTGTTTTCACCATTAAACCCATCGCGACGAGATCTTTGAAACTAGATCTCATATCAATATGTTTCGACGACTTTTTTTGGGTTAAAAGTTGCCATATCTATTGCACATGAATTGCCATGGTGTTTACACTTAAGTTGCCATGATATGTTTCAGCTATTTTCTTCTAAATTTAAAAGTAAATTTTGACATATTATAAAACGGGGAATAAAGAAACTAGACTTGCCATGAACCATAAACTAAAATTGCCATGATACATGCACTTAAAATTGCCATGATTCATACAAAAAATAATTTTCATGGTCAAAGTACTGGAATTGCCATGGTCAAAATACTAAATTTGGCATGCTCTATAAACTAAAATTGCCACATGACAACTTTAATGTAAACACTATGCCAACTACAGTGTAAACATCATGACAACTTTTGGCCTATTTTTTTCATCGAAACATATCAACATGGGATCTAGTTTTGAAGATCTCGTCGAGACGGATTTAATGGTGAAAACGGATTTTTAATTGGATTTTTTAATTAGAAGATAAAACATTTATAAGCCGAAAACCAAATAGATTCCTGTTGATGTCATCTATTTTGACGTGGCAAAATGAATGGTAATTGAGGCATTTGGGCCATGTTGCTTTGTGCCACACATGTGGGCGTTAACATTTGCATACATTTAATATGTGGATAAATAATATTTTATGCATATTTATTAGATTATATGCAGGTACATGGGTACACGGTATGGGTTTAAACCATACTCGTACCCACTATACCCAATGGGTTTTAAGATTTCTTATTTATGTACCCATGGGCATATTTTTGACTCATACCCTTACCCTAATAGGGTTTTTACCCGCCGGGTACATGGGTAATAGGTACCCATTGCCATCCAGACATCCACTGAACCCACTAATTCAGATTTTCTCTTCAGCTTAAGCACATACTGATTGTAATGATACTCTGCCTTCTATTTGCTATTGAACGAGTCGTGGGAGCTGCCTTCGTAGCGAAGCACTTGTTCATTGCATTCAGACCATGAATTTTAGACTCCTGGACATCTACCTCTGTACACTGCATACCACTTCATCTACAAAGATAGAGAAAAAAAGGCAGAGAAGGAATGCAAGGTTAAAAATATCACATCATACATAATCCACGTAAGCGTTCATCACTCATACAATCAAAAGCATCGCAATCTAAGTCCATATCAGCACCTACATGACTATATCACTAAATCAATGTCAAACTATCTAGGTGGACTACTCGGAGGTGTAGTCAGTGAAACCGGTGATCGTGGAGTCAGAGCACATCGGGGCATCCCCACGGTGGAGGGCCAAGCATCATCGGGAATGTACGTCGGTGGACTCAATGGCATTGAGTCGTCACACTCCTTACGTGGTGGGGCCTTCTTCTCCTTAGGGATCTCACCATTGCTAATCTCGGATTAAGGAATTCTCTGCGGCATAAGCTTCTCGGCCTGGCTGCTGTTCAGAGGATCAGGATGCGTCAGCGTTCGAGGCTTTAATGGTTGAAAGCTGGGGAAGCTAACTCCAAGTTGTTTCACATCAAGGCTAATGGCCACAGGCCCTGGAATTTCATTCATGTTCTTGTTTCTGACCAAGGGCACCTAATTTTGCAAGCTGACAAACAAGCTGAACTGCTGGAACACTTCTCTTCTACCCTGGGTACTTCATCTGCGAGGCGCTCCTCTCTAAACTGGGACATGCTCTGCCTCCAATCGCATGATCTGCCATCCATGGATGTACCGTTCACTGCCGAGGAGGTCAAGGCTGCAGTTTGGGCTCTCCCAGCCCGAAAAGCTCCAGGTCCGTATGGGTTCATAGCGAGTTTCTTCAGACATTGTTGGTCCACTCTGCAGCCTGACATTGTTGCCGCTCTGAATCAATTCTTGGACTTAAGTGGGAAGCGCTGGAACCTTCTCAACTCTGCATTCATTACTCTCATTCCCAAGGCAGATGATGCTCTCAGAGCCAAGAACTTCCGTCCCATCAGTTTGATGCATTCAATCACGAAGATCCTGTGCAATCTGTTGTCCATTCGCCTCGCACCGTTCCTGCCACTGATCGTTCCATACTCTCAGAGCACTTTTATTCTCGCAGCATTCAGGACAATTTTCTATATGTCCGGAATGCGGTCAGTCAGTTGCACCAAAAGAAGGAGGCTGCCCTGTTACTCAAGCTTGACATTGCAGGCGCATTCGACTCGGTCTCTTGGGGATCTATGCTTGAACTGATGCAGCGACTGGGCTTTGGTCAGAAATGGCGCAACATTATCTCCCTGCTTTGGAGCTCATCTTCTTCTCGGGTCATGGCTAATGGTGATCTAGGGCAGAGATTCCAACACCGTCGTGGGCTTAGGCAGGGAGACCCCTCTCTCCAATGCTTTTCACCATTGCTATTAATTCTCTGCATTGGTTGTTTGAGAAGACTTGCACTGCAGGTGCCCTCTCTTCCATGCAGCTCCCCCTTCCCAGCGCAGGGTCAGTCGGCTTGCACCGCAGGTGCCCTCTCTTCCATGCAGCTCCCCCTTCCCAGCGCAGGGTCAGTCTGTATGCCAATGACGCTGCCCTCTTCGTCTCATCAACGGCTTCTGATACCAAAGTCACCAGGGAGATTCTACACCGTTTTGGAAGAGCTTCTGGCCTCACAGCTAACTCGGGGAAAAGCGGTGTCTTCCCCATTGCTTGTGATCAGGAGGATCTGCAAGTTCTCCTTCAGCACTTTCCAATCCCTGTATGCAATTCCCGTGCAACTGTGCAAGTGTCTAGGTTTGCTGTTCAACTATAAGAAAATTACCAGAGCTGATCTGCAACACACCCTTGATAAGATGGCCTTGCGTCTGCAGCGTTGGAAGGGCAGGCTCATATCTAAAGATGCTCGTCTTTGGTTGGTTAACTCTGTCCTTTCAGCTATTCCTGCACATCTTATATCTGTATTTTGGCTGGACCTTTGGGCTTCCAAGCAAGTTGACAAGCTGCGGCGCAACTTCCTGTGGAGACCCAAACTAGATGCGGATGGTGGCTTGGCCCTGTGAACTGGGCAACGATCTGTCGGCCTAAGAATCTAGGAGGTCTTGAGGTTTTGGGTTTGAGACGTTTTGGGCGCGCTCTTCACCTCAGATGGAAATGGCTGGAGTGGATGGATGATGATAGGCCTTGGAGGGGTTCCCATACCCCTTGTGGTGCCGATGATGTTGCTTGCTTCCATGCTGCGATCACCATTCACCTGGGCAACGGCCGGAAGACCTCATTTTGGCACGATCGTTGGTTATTTGGCCAATCTCCAGCTAGCATGGCTCCGGACCTCCTGCCGGTCTGTACAAGGAAGAACATCTCGGTTCAACGCGCATTCAGCCATCAAACATGGATGTCTGGGCTTCATCGCATATCCAATACTACTCAATTGCGTCAGTTCACCCTCCTGTGGCATTTACTGCAACAGACTGAGCTGCGGCATGATATTGAGGATTCCATCAGTTGGAACTGCTCTGATTCCGGTACTTACTCTGCTCGCTCTGCTTACCTGGTGCAATTCCATGGCTCCTACTCCACCTGCAATTTCTCAAAACTGTGGAAGGCCAAGGTCGAGGTTAAGTGCGGGTTCTTCATGTTGCTCTGGATTTGTGGCCGTACTCTCACCAACGATAACCTTGCTGTCAGGGGGTTTGGACCATAACCAATACTGCAACGTGTGCAACCAAACGGAGGAGACTCCCCTGCATCTGATCTTCAAGTGCACCTTCGCGCAAGAAGTGTGGCTGCCCTATTCTTGCCTCCAATGCCGCCACTGCTCCCTCTGTTTCTTCCTGGTGGAATGAGCTCACATGCCCTTTTACCTGACCAGCGCATCATCATCACGATATACACCTGCTGGAACCTGTGGAAGGAACGCAACATGCGTGTGCTCAATTATTCTTACATGCTTGCTCCTGCAGTTCTTAATCTCATTAAGCAAGATCTCCTTCATCTCCAACCGACTACTTCTGCTCTTTGGCTCCCGGACCGTGAGAACGAACCTCCACCCAAGCCGGATTAATAACTTAATATCTGCACTTAGTCCAGTCCTGGATGCGTTCGGGCAGCCTTAGGCAACTCGCCTTGTAATGTTTCCACGCATGACTTTCTCCTCTTAATATATATATATAGGCAGTCATCTGCCAGTTCCTCAACAACAAAAAGTCACTACATCATTACCAATCGAAAATAACCAGTATGTTCGTGCACTAATAACAACGAATCTCGCAAGAAAAAGAGACATGATTATGAGACGAGACTGTCCTGACCAGTTAGTTCGTAGCTGTGAGAGTTTGTTTCCCATGATGTGATCCTAGCTGTCAAACTGGATGAAACACCTCAGGTCTTCACAAGGCAGTGCCTTGGCATCTTTCCTCCCAAGCTCGGTCAGTATGGGACGCTTGCCAACCAGGTCCCACAGTCAGCAAGGGCACTCGGAATCTGGATTAGAACCCTACTTCGGGATATTGGCCCCAAACACAATTGTACTATTAATCTCTTTGTTGGGCACCGGAGGTCTAGCATCAGTCGCGCCACCTGTTCCACACTTCTTTCCCTTGGCTGCATCAACCGCAATGATTCTGACCCCAAACGAATTGAGCTGCTGCATCTCTTGGAATAAGAATAACTCCAGGCTTCAGTACCCTTGTCACAGACAGTGCCATTCCTGGGTTGATAGTTCTCAACAACATATAACATCACAAGTAGCTGTCAACTGAAAAGAACCCAGTGAAAACACCAACTCTGACAAAAAGAAAGTTCTGCAAATAATCAAGGCATTTGGAAGGTCATGTGAATATATGTAGACGAAGTATGTTTGAGTATATGAAACTGATACTAGGAAATTAGTTTTGGTTCCTTGCTATTGCAGGTTGTTTATGCCACTAAATTTTTATATACTGAAATTGCAATGCAATATAGGGCATTGCAGCACTGGAAACTAACATGTGATAATTACTAAGAATTATTTTGAAGTTACTAACTACTATGATTGTCATCAGACATTAAATACTTGTGTGCTGTTCTACTGAATACATGACCTGCAAATGGTTACAAGATGTGATAGGAGTAATCAGATATAACCCCATCACTTGAAGTAAGGTTATTGACAAAGTTAATAGTAGTTAAAACCACATTCATTTCAATTGGAGAAGGCCGAGGCCAAAGTTCTTCAGAACACCAACACCAGTTTCAGGAAGAAGCACAAAAGATGGCAAAAACAGAAGTACAGCGGGAAAAAAAATATGTTTGGGGTTATTTATTTTTGCATAATCCACAATCTGACATCGTTCACGGTGTTTCAGCTATGATTAACAGCTTTGTCTACATATCCAGGAAATAAGCCCTAAATTAGTCAACATGAGTGCAGTCTGTTGGCGCAGAGCCCTAGCTTGCTCTTTGCGCCGGTGCCCAGCTCCCTCTCGCTCTCTTTCTCTCTCGCACGAATGAAGGTAGAAGAAAGAGGAGACACAGGACACGGTGGTGTTTTTCTGGCGCACATACGCCTGCCGCACGAACAGCTTCTTCCTCGAGCACGAACTCAAACCCACACCCACATACGAGCAGTACAACGGAGGGCCTTTTATACCCAGGTGCACACACCATCCGGCCACCACATCGGCCACTAACTCCACGCACGCACACACGCCGGCCACTAACCAGCTAACCCATGCACACGCATGCACTAACTAACCATGACTCTACCTTACCTGGACTAACCAGATCACAACGGAACTAGCAAACCATGCACGCGAGTGACTCGGTCTCCAGTGAATGTGAGCCGCTGCTCACGCGAGACCTGGGCCTCCACACCTCGCTCTGCAACACACACAAACCCGGCTAACTGACCACGGCTATGGACGCGGCCACGCACGGCGTCTGTACTCGACCTACACGCACACACATGTTGGTCACCACCGTGGCGTGGCTTATTCCTAACACAGTCATGGCTTGGGATTCTCCCTGTTGAGCTCCCTCCTGGGCCTCTGCGGCGCATTCTTGGGGTTGGTGAACCATGTCGTGTAGAGGAATTGTTTGTGAGGTCCGTCATGGTCGCAGATGAGCCTGAGCTTCTGCTTCTCCCTCATCCACCGCAGCATGATCTTCATCTGCCTCTTGCTTGTCAAACCCCTCAGCCCTACGTCCTGAAGAAAATCAACACACGTTCTAAATGACAAGGAATCCAAAATGACGTTGCAAGAACAGAGAAGACACTGTCCGTCCAGCCAAGTTGCCAGAAAGACATTCCGTCGAACAGGTTGCGTGCGGAGATGAATCTTGCACAAGTTTCAGCAGCAGCAGTACCTTGACGTGCTCCCAAACATCGGAGATGGTGAGGGCGCCGTGCTCCTTGACGACATCGAAGATGGTGCGGGTGATGGACTGCGCCTGCTCCGGCGCCGTCGTGAGCTCGATCGGCGCCATCTTGGGCTTCCCCTTCTTCGCCGCCCACCGCGCCGCCGTCGCAAACATCTCGGCGCCCACACCCGCGTTTGCTTCGAGACTCGAGAGGGGCCTCCGCGAGTTCACCCACGCCGCGCCACAAGGCGTGAGAAGACAAGAACAGCTCGCCTCGGCAAATCGAAGTATTCTGAAGGTACTGTGAGTGTCAGCAATGATGTTTTGCGGAATGCATGGACCGAACCCAGGGAGGTGGCGGGAGAAGAGAGAGGACGCACCCACAGACGAGAGGAGTCGCCGTCGCCGCCGCCGGTTCCTAGGCCCCGTCGCCGCTGCCGCCGCCGGGAGGGTGAGGAGGTCGCGCCGGGAGGGTGAGGAGGTCGCGTGCCGATCCAAGATTTTTTAGGCAAGCGTACACATCAGTAACGGTGAGGGCCCATGGCGCGAGATGGGGGCCTCGCAGCGAGGGAGTGCACGTCTGTTTTTCTTTTTTCCTTTCTCCTCATTTCATCTTTTGTTTGTCAGTTTATTATTAATTTATAATTAAAAATCAAAAATATTTTTTTTCAATTTCTAAAACAATCATGTGTATTTAAGAAAGTTCATAATTCGAAAAATATCACTGACTTTCAAAAAATGTTACTGAATTAAAAGAATATTCAAAATTTCAAACAATATTCATGACTTCAAAAATTGCTCGTCGATTATAAAAACTGTTTCAGAATATACAACATATTCTTGAATTCCTCATTAATTCAATAAAAACAACAAAGTTACAAATTGTTCATGGATTTGAAATAATGTTTTTGAATTCATGTTCACAATTGCAAAAATTCTTCGTGAATTTAAAAGATGCCCATGAATTCAAAGAATGTTCGCGAATTCAAACAATTCTTATCCTGAAAAAATACCTGTGAATTAAAATATTGTTCATAGATTTGAAAATATGTTCACGGATGAAAAAATGTTCTTCATTTCAGAAGATGTTAGCAAATTCAAAAAATGTTCGCAAATCCAAAACATGTTCATGAAATGGAAAAAGGGTTCATGAATTCAAAGATTGTTTGTTTCAAAAAAATGATCATGAATCTAGAAAATGTCTGCCAATCCAAAAAATGTTTACGAATAGAAAAACTGTCTGCAAATTAAAACTCACGAGTTTAAAAATTGGTTGCAATTATAAAAAATTGCGAATTTGGAAAAATGTTCATGAATTTAAAAATTATTGGCTAATTTGAAAAAGTTCATGAATTATAAAAAAAATTGCGAGTTAGAAAAAGGTTCACATATTAAAAAGTAAAAAAGAGTAAAGTAAAAATGGAGAATGAAAAAGAAAAATAACAGAAAAGGGTGAAAAAGTAATAAGAAATAAAGGAAGAAACAAAAAACGTACGCTGCTTCATTCACACATGCCCGAGTCGATGGAGTCAGTACGTTTCCCTGCCAGAGGTATGGTACAATTCGAGCTACCATTCTGCTATCAAGGTCTCTCCTTTTGTAGCACTATATGGCCATAAACCACGACACTAGGCATCGCAGCAGCTTCTACTTGCAAGATTCCTGCACTGAAGGACTAGCTCGCGGAGCGTGAACTCATGCAACAAGTTTTCAAGCAATATCTCAGCCATGCATGCAACATTATGAAAGTTCAAGCAGAAAAACGGCCAACAAACATAACCTTTCCAACCTGGGGATCCAGTCTTTGTCAAATTGCAGCCCTACGTGACATCGGTTGAGCGACGAGCCAACCACATACTGTCGAATCAACAATCATATGTTTCTTCTTAGATTTTCTAACCACGTTTTATATTGTGAGTTTAAAGATCCATTAGAGATGTGATGTAGGAGTATTAATCGGTCGAATCAACCATGATATGTTTTTTGTTAGATTTCTAAGAATATTTTCCTTTTTTTTGGTTAGCTAGTCATATACCTTTAGTATATAATAACAGCTCTGGCCATGTGCACTCTTTTTTTTATAGAAATGACAGAATGCTTTATTGCTTCATCGACATGCGCGCCCGTCGAACAACAGATGATTCAACCATGAAAAAGTTTAGCTTCTAGCCCCGCAAACGGAAATGCACACAACTATGCATGTGCAACATAGACACAAATGTCATGAGTAGTTGAATTCTTCTGTAAGATCGTGTGACATAGATAATTAATTAAAGGTTTCTGAAAAATAAAACCTTTCCACATCCGAAGTTCCTGTTTTCTCCTCCTCTTTGTGAATTTCACTGTTTTGCTATTTTTCAGGTGTTTGAAAAATGGTTTCCCGTTCGTCGATTATGCATTTAGCGAGGCGTGGGGAAGATGGTGGAGGGGAGTCTAAGGTTTGACTGGTTTGGGTGTTAGTAGGTGGGGCTGATGTTGCCGGAGAAGAACACGTGGTGGTGGTGGTGTGTGTGTGTGTGTGTGTGTGTGTGTGTGTGTTGGGGGGGGGGGGGGGGTAGAGGTATGCCCTGGCGATTCAGGGGAGAGTGAGGCTAAGGTGGTATCCCCGCTGGCCGCGGGAAGGGGGAGCACATATGTGACGAAGATGAAATTGTGTTTTTCTAGAATAGAATGAAAATAGGACGCACGTTGGATGGGGATCAGATGGGTGGGAGAAAAGTGGCTGACGCAAAATGTTTATCAGGCACATGTGAACAGGTGCTACCAAATTCTGGAGATAATAAATACATTCAAAAGGAGATGATAAATACATCTGACTTGGATTGCGTTTGGCTACCATGTTTTTATAATGTTTATCTTTCGAGAGAACCAACGTTCCTCAAATTAGTTTGCATATCATCATCATTTCGGTTTAAATGGTACTCCATCCATTCCTAAATATAAGGTTTTTTAGATATTTCAATATGAACTACATACGAAGCAAAAATGAGTGAACTACATTCTAAACTACGTCTATATACATTCGTATGTAGTTCATACTAAAGGGTCGGTACTAAAGGCCCTCCACATGGCCGCTGTCTGGAGCTCCACCTTTAGTCCCGGTTGGTGTTCCTCATCACTGCTCAATTTAACCTCTAATCTCTAATCACCCTCATCATTCCAAATCATCTAACTTCCCGGCCGGTCACCCATCCTCTCACTACTCCAGCCTGAGCACGCTTAACTTCCAGGTTCTATCCCCCTTCGTTTCCAAGCCTGCAATTGTTGTTTTCCTGACAATAGTAAGATGTCAATCCTATTAACCCTCAGGAGTTTAGCTTGAGCATGAAGTCACATGTTTCACTTTTGAGTTTGAAACTATTATTCTAAAAAACAATAATTATTTAGTAACACTAATATTTCTTGAATAAGTAGTTTGACCATAGTTTGACCAGATTTGACCAAAATAAAAAAAAATTATTTAGTAACACTAATATTCTTGAATAATTATTTAGTACCACTAATACTTCTTGAATAAGTAGTTTGACCATAGTTTGACCAGATTTAACCAAAATTAAAAAGAAACTAAAATTTAAGCATAACTTTTTTTCCTTTTAGAATTTAAGGATTCTAAAAATTTGCAAACAGGCCTACGGCGGTCAAAATCGGATGCGGATTTTCGTGCTGAACATTTTGATATATTATACGTTTTTTCCGACATCGTATGCAGAAGTTATAACCGTTTTACTTTTTGATAACACTTTTTTGCAAAACATGTCCAAATTTAAGGTTTTTATTTTTCCGACATCGTATGCAGAACCGGGGCGTAGAGTTTGAGACACGAAGCCCTTTAGTCCCGGTTTGAGACACGAACCGGGACTAAAGGGCATCACACCCTTTAGTCCCGGTTCGTGTCTCAGACCGGGACTAAATTGTCTAATCTTTAGTCTCGGTTTGAGATACGAACCGGGACTAAAGGGCATCGCACCCTTTAGTCCCGGTTCGTGTCTCAAACCGGGACTAAATGGCTCATTTGAACCGGGACTAGTGCCTTTATCCGCTCGAACCGGGACTAATGCTCACATTAATCCCGGTCCGGGAGTAATGCTCATATTAGTCCCGGTTCATAATGAAACCGGGACTAATGTGTATATTGAGCTGTGACCAAAGCCCTGTTTTCTACTAGTGATATACATTCGTATATTAGTCTATATTAAAATTTCTAAAAAGACTTATATTTAGGAACGGAGGAAGTACATGTCAATTGATTCATCATACGTGGGCATGAGCAAAGTGCAGATAGCTTCGTATGCATGTACTAAGCACGACAGGGTGTGGTGGCAAAACTGAGCAAACACGCGGTAGTCTCGCATGCCTGACCCTGAACCATGCATTCTCATAATGTATGTCGTGCATGTGATTTGTATAGGGAGCGACTAGACGTCAATCGACTGACCGTAATATTTGAGTCAGTCACTTTTTGCATGTTTATGATTCTTTGGGCCGTAACCATTGGCTGAGTAACGCCGCAGCCGTAAGAGCTGATGCATGCAACAACAATTCTCTTCCATATTGTCGCGTCAATGCCTAAGCAACTTAATTGCTGTTTACAGATGCATGCATAGACGGAATACAACTCCATATATATACTCCCCATCGATGTATATATTTATGTACGCATATGTATGTAAACAAAAAAAAGAAAATAAGAATTTGTGTCATTGGTATTACCCTTAAAGAAGAAAGAAAAATAATAAAATAAATGACAAAATTTGCACACAATTTACAAACAATTTTTTTTCTATAACACGCAAAAATAAGCATATAATAGCGGTATCCTCGCAGAAAAGGAAAATTCCTAAGAAGGAATGAATTAGTTGCAATAGTATTACCATTAAAGAATAAAAGGAAATGAAATAAAACCAAATCAAAATAGCAAGCTTTTCTAAGAATAAAGAAAAAGAAAAATAATAGTGCAATTTTCACAGTCTAGTATAGTATACACACATATTGTATAGTACTTGCATATATACTTACACAGGGGAAAAAATTCAAAAGAGAGGTTGTCTAAGAAATAATGAATTAGCGGCATTAGTATTCCCTTTTAAGAAGAAGAAAAAAAATGACAAAATTTGCACGCACTTTATACATAAATTGCCTTTTTTTATAATATGTAAGAATAAGCATATAATAGTGGAATCATATCGGTATTACCTCTAAAGAAAGAAAATGAAATAAAATAAAATAAACAAAATCAAAATAATGAAGTTCTCTATGGAAGAATGAAACCCTTTAAGAAGAAAGAAAATAAAAAAAACTAAAACAAAATCGAAATAATAAAGTTTTCTAGGCAATAATGGACCCCTTTAAGAAAAAAAAGGATAAAAAAATTGCACACAAGTTTGCACTGAAATTGCACTTTTACTAACATGCAAACAACAAACATATAATATTGCAATTTCGCACTCTACTATAATTTATACACATGATGTATAGTAGTTGTGTGATACTTATTTAAACACACAAAAATATAACATGTTCTAAAAAAGAATGAAGTAGTGGCATTGGTACCGCCCTTTAAGAAGAAAGGAATGAAAAAATAAATCATGATAAAATTTGCACAAAATTTACACATAAATTGCACTTTTTATAGCTATGCAAGAACTAACATATACAAGTAGAATTTACATAAAAAAATAAGTTTCAAAGAAGGAATGAATTAGTGTCATTGGTATTACCCTTAAATATGAGAGAATATGAAATAAAAAATTAAAACAAAAAATTTGTCAAGATTAGCTCAAAATTTGTGCCTTTTATAATAAGTAACAAGAAACATATAGTAGTGAAATTCCATACTCTCATATAATGTATACATGTAGTACTCGTGTGCATATATTTACACACACTCAGCATCCAAAAATACGCATAAAAAATGAAAACTCAACAAAAGAAAAACAAAAGCTAAAACCCATAAAAAATAACCAATAAAAGGTAAGAAAAAAGGAAAAAGAAAAACACATAGAAACAGAAAACTATAATAAAAAAATAAAGCAAAAATACCCACAAAAGAAAGAATGAATATGTGGCGTATTACCATTTAAGAAAAAAAGAATGGGAAAAATAATCTAAAACAAACACTAATTTATTTTGCACGAATTATACAAACAAATTGCGATGTTTGAAATATGCAAGATTAAGCATATAAAAGTGGAACTTTTGCAAAAACGAAATCTAGAACAAATGAATAGTGGCATTGGTATTAACCTTAAAGTAATGAAGTGAAGATAAACAATATCAAAATAATAATTTTTTTCTGAAAAGAAATGAAATAGTGGCGCCGGTATTTACTTTCAGAAGAGAGAAATTTAAAAAAAATCTGGGCACAACTTTACACCGAAATTGCACTTTATCATAATGTGCAAAAATAATCATATAATCATGAAATTTGGCACATATTATATGGTACTTGTATGTATATAATTACATTAAGCTAAAAACCCAGAAAAACAAAAAATAACCAATAGAGAAAAGGAAAAAAAGGAAAAAAGAAATAGCAACCCAGAAGAACAAAAACGAACCCAAGAAGCAATTCGACTGACCCAAAATAGGGGTCAATCAATTCCACACAGCCCAACCCAACAACAGAACTAAACAGAAAAAAAAATGAAAACATCACAGATCTCAAAGCGCATCCAACGAACAAAAAATCGACTGACCATAAAATGAAAAGTCAGCTGACTGAAAAGTAGCTAAAGTGATTTGTATAACAGGGGGAGAGAGATTGGGGAAGAGGTTCGTTATTGGGGAAGAGGTTCGTTATTGGGATGTCCGCGCCGCGGGAGAACAAATGGATCGAACGAGCGACACATGCATGTAGATCCAGGGAACGAACTATTCCAATAATAAATCCGCTTTTTGTGGATCTCCAACCCATCGCCAGCCATAACCATGTTGTAAGAGCAACTCTAGCAGACCCCGCATCCGTCCCCGACCCACAAAATAACCGTCAAAATGCGGGTATGGGCCGGAAAACCTGCCCGACCAGACCCCGCATCCTGCCCCGGCCGGCAAAATTTTTTGAGGGGCGCGACAAAATCTCGACCCCAACCCGGGAAACGCGGGTTTCCCCCTTGCGGCTGCGGTGCTCTGCATGAGAGAGAAGCAGTTGGCGGGAGGGACATTTCAGCCCCGCGCTCTTTTCCCCCTCCTTCCGCCGCCGCCCGCCCGCCGCCGGCGATTCTGGCCATATCTGCGGGCGGAATCGCGCCGCGGGGCTTGATTGTATGCATTGGAATTGGAAAAATTGCCGCAAGGCTTGGCAAGGAATGTATTGTGGTATGTCTCGTGATGCAACAATTGTGCTAGAGGCCGTTGTCGTGGTACTAAGACTGACAGTAGAATAGGGGGGGGGGGGGGGTAGTATGCAGAGGCAAGATCCTAGCTATGGCGAAGTTGTACACACGAGTTTTACGAGTTCAGGCCCTTCTCAGAAGAAGTAACAGCCCCACGTCTCGGAGCCCGGAGGCGGTCGACTAGATTATGCATATGTGTGTTTACAGGGGTGCGAACCCTTGTGCATGTGGAGGGGTGTGGCATATATAGAGTGCGCCAGGACCCCAGGCAGCCTACGTTACAAGGGATTTAAGGTACATCAAGAGGGGGGCGTTACTGGTAACGCTAATAATAAAGAGACATAATGACCATTAAAGCTATGATGTAATGTCCGACCGTTGCAGTGCAGAGTGGCTTTAGATCTTCTGGCGGTCGAGTGACAATCTCCATGGCCGAGTGACTTCGAGTCTTCCGAGTGGAATGCCTTATGATTGAGTGGATGATGACTCCTCTTTGATGGCTTCTGGTTTTAGGGTGAAGTCCTAGGGGAGGGTGTCTAGGTCAGGCCTATGACCCTACCCTTGGTACATGGCTTCATTATTAGCCCCCGAATGGTTCAGGGTTCGAGTGGAGAAGGAGTTGATAATCTTTCCGACTCAACCTTTGCGCTTCGGAAACGCCTTGTCCTGGGATTAAATGAACAATCATGACGACTTCAACTTTTTGTTCAGTCGCCTTGATCCATTCTTGGTTTTGTCGAGTGAACTTTCGTTGTTAAGCTTCGAGTGTTGATATGGAGAAAATCTTCCGTCTGACAGGTTGTTCTGCTGTCCGCGGATCTCGCGGGATTCGAATTTTTGGGAAGCGCGTGGGGCGGAGGAGGTCGCTGCAATCGGGCTGGATAAGGCATGGCTGCCTCGATTTCTGCGCCGCCTTTTTCGCCACGTATCGCTCGCGCGACTGTTGCGGGATTTGATAAGATCGCCCGGGTCCACTAGTCAGTCACTCGAAAGCGACCTCATATAAGGCGTTGGTCCGGGGTTTTTGAACAGTGCGCACCCATTCTTCCTCTTCCTTCTCTGTTCTCTCCACCGCATCCGCTCCTGCCCCGACGCCGCTGCTCCGTTCAAGCTCTGTCCGCCGCGATGGGGAAGGAGAAGACAGTGGCATTGGAGCGCGCGAAGAAGGCGACGATGAAGGCGAAGGGGAAGAAGTCCAGCCGGGGCGGATCTTCCTCGAGGTCCGGTCTGCCGAGCGGCTGGATCCAGGGAGATTGGATCCGGTCGACGATTCGCCAGGAGGACATCGGCGATCTGGCCGAGGAGGGATTGATCCCCCACGGATCTGCGCGGCTCCCGGCGGACGAGACTGAGCCCCGACCGCAGGAGGGTGAGTGTGTCCTCCTCGCCACCCACATCGACCGCGAGTTTTCTTTGCCTCCCCATCCTTTTTTCCGAGCTTTCTTGAACTTCTTTGGGGCACAACTTCACCACTTTTCCCCCAACACCATCGTGTATCTTGCTGGTTTCGTGTCTCTGTGCGAAAATTTCTTGGGTTGTCGACCACACTGGAGCCTCTTCAAGCACATTTTCACGTGTCGCTCCCAGTCGGTCAAAAAGGACAATCGGAGTGATGAGAAGACAAAAGTGATCCAGATGTGTGGGGGTCTTGGAATTCAAATGAGGGGTAAGAGCTCTTTCCTAGCCATAATCCTTCCCGAGTCAGTCCGAGGGTGGCAGTCGACCTGGTTTTACTACAAAGACCAGCCGACTCCAGGACAGTCGACCGGACTTCCTCCCTTTTCTATGGCTCGTGTGGAGACACTAGTAGAAAACTGGGCTTTGGTCACAGGGCAATATTCACATTAGTCCCGGTTCAGTCACGAACCGGGACTAATGTGAGCATTGGTCCCGGTTCGTGCGGCCAGGGGCCTGCCGGGCCTCGTGGGGGCATTGGTCCCGGTTCGTCCGGACCCTTTGGTCCCGGTTGGTGGGACAAACCGGGACCAATGGGCCACGCTCCTGGCCCACCACCCTTTAGTCCCGGTTCCTACCACAAACCAGGACTAAAGGGCTAGTCCTAGTTGCGGCCAGTGTTTAGTCCCACCTCGCCAACCGAAGGGCGCTCACACCAGTTTATAAGCCCGTCCCTCTCTGCCTTGTTGAGCTCCTCTTAAAGTGAAAATAGATGCCCTTATACAGGGAATTTGACCTAAATTCACAGTAAATTTCATGGAAATTTATTATGAATTTAGGTTGAATTTAGGTTGAATTTCCTCTATAAGCGTATCTATGTTCATTTTTTTATATTTATAAAATAAATAAACCTTAATAAAATAAATAAAACTAAATAAACCTTAATAAAATAAAATAAAATAAACTTTAGTAACTAAAATAAATAAACCTTAATAAATTAAGTAAAAATAGCAGCAGTAAAATAAATAAAAATAGCAGCAGCAAAATAAATAAAAATAAAATAATTAAAGTAAAATACATAAGTAATTAGAAATAAAATAAATAAGTTTTTTGTTGTAAGTAGAAACAAAACAAAACAAATAAAGCAAAAGAGAAAAAAAACAGAGGAAAAAAATTATGCCACCTACTGGGCCACCACGGCCTGAATACGACTAGAAACCCATCCATGGGCCAGGATTCAGGCCCGCAGAAGGCCCAGTAGGCCCCATAGGCAAAGAGAATGGTTAGGCCCGAAAGCCTGCAGTTGAGAGGAGTTCGAGAAGGTGGGCGCAGCAGCGCTTATAAACCACTCTCGAGCTCTCTCAACTAGCGAGGTGGGACTAAACTTTTGACGCGGGGCAGCACAAGGCCTTTGGTCCCGGTTGGTGCCACCAACCGGGACTAAAGGGGGCATTGGTCCCGGTTCGTGGCACCAACCGGGACCAAAGGCCTTTAGTCCCGGTTGGTGCCACGAACCGGGACCAATGAGTTCCCTATATATACCCCATCGCCACAGCAGAGCACTCCAGAGTGCTCTGTTTTTTCTAGCCGGCGAGGGGAGGGCATTTGGGTGCTCTAGCTCACCTCCTATGCACATGAGGTGTTCGATGAAATGTCTGAGCCACACTAGTTAATCTTTCTGCTCTCGAAACTCGACCTCCGAGCTCCATTTTCCCCGAGATTTGTCTAGGTTTAGCGGTCCGTCACGTCCCGTCCCCGTCTTCACCGCCGTCGATCGCCCGCGCCGATCTCGTCGCCAGCACCACCGTGGTGAGCCTCTTGTTCTTATCTTCTTTCTGAAAGGAAAAAAATTCTTACTTTAGATAGTTACTTGTCTAATTTTGTTACTTTTATTATTCCTTCTTATTACATAGTGCGATGGTTTTGGTATCCGCCCACGTCGGCCCTCGTCCTGTCTATGATTCGGATGTGGTATATATTATCTTTTTATAACTATTTGGTTCATTTATTGTTTATGACAAATATACCAACCAACGTGACATAGATTTTATTTATCTAGGAGGTGGTTGAACCGGAAATTCTAACCGACCCTATTGTCGAGAGGTTAAATTTAGTTGAAGAAGAAAACAATTGCTTGAAGGAAAAAATAAAAAAAATTGAGGAGGAGAAGATGATATTGGAGTTGCATGTTGCGGATGTCGTCGATGATCACAAGATCAAGATGGATGCAATGCGCTTGAAGGTTAGAAAGATTAGAAAATATGCCATTCATACCGAGGCTTGGTATCATTATGCCGTTGGATCAATTGTTACCTTGGTTGCGATTATGATCGCATTTGTTTTCGCATTGAAATGTTTTACATAGTTTCAATGTATGGTTTAATTAATTAGATGCTCTGGAGAGCTATATATATGTTGTTAGATGAGAACTATGTATGTACTTTGGTTTTCATGTGATGATGAACTTCTATTAATTTGGTCACTTAATTATCTATTCATGATATTCTGTAATGGTTTTTGACACACTTAATTATATATAATGCACGCAGATGAACCGGCAATGGATGTACGGTGACAGACACACCTCCGAGTACATTAAGGGCGTGCATGATTTTCTCGAAGTGGCTGAGTCAAACAAGCAGAATGGTTTTATGTGTTGTCCATGCCCTATATGTGGGAATACGAAGTCTTACTCTGACCGGAAAATCCTTCACACCCACCTGCTTTACAAGGGTTTCATGCCACACTATAATGTTTGGACGAGGCACGGAGAAATAGGGGTTATGATGGAAGACGGCGAAGAAGAAGAGGACGATGACAACTATGTGCCCCCTGAATACGGTGATGCTACAACGGGGGAAGCTGCTAAAGATCAAGAGGAACCAGACGATGTGCCCAATGATGCTGCAAGGGGGGAAGCTGCTGAAGATCGAGAGGAACCAGTGCCCGATGATGATGATCTCCGCCGGGTCATAGTCGATGCAAGGACGCAATGCGAAAGTCAAAAGGAGAAGCTGAAGTTCGATCGCATGCTAGAGGATCACAAAAAAGGGTTGTACCCCAATTGCGAAGATGGCAACACAAAGCTCGGTACCGTACTGGAATTGCTGCAGTGGAAGGCAGAGAATGCTGTGCCTGACAAAGGATTTGAGAAGCTATTAAAAATATTGAAGAAGAAGCTTCCAAAGGATAAGGAATTACCCGACAGTACATACGCAACAAAGAAGGTCGTATGCCCTCTAGGATTGGAGGTGCAGAAGATACATGCATGCCCTAATGACTGCATCATCTACCGTGGTGCGTACAAGGATCTGAACGCATGCCCGGTATGCGGTGCATTGCGGTATAAGATCAGACGAGATGACCCTGGTGATGTTGACGGCGAGCCCCCCAGGAAGAGGGTTCCTGCGAAGGTGATGTGGTATGCTCCTATAATACCACGGTTGAAACGTCTGTTCAGAAACGAAGAGCATGCCAAGTTGATGCGATGGCACATTGAGGACCATAAGAAAGACGTTAAGTTGAGAGCACCCGCTGACGGGTCGCAGTGGAGAAAAATCGAGAGAAAGTACTGGGCTGAGTTTGCAGCTGACCCAAGGAACGTATGGTTTGGTTTAAGCGCGGATGGCATTAATCCTTTCGGGGAGCAGAGCAGCAATCACAGCACCTGGCCCGTGACTCTATGTATGTATAACCTTCCTCCTTGGATGTGCATGAAGCGGAAGTTCATTATGATGCCAGTTCTCATCCAAGGCCCTAAGCAACTCGGCAACGACATTGATGTGTACCTAAGGCCATTAGTTGAAGAACTTTTACAGCTGTGGAATGGAAATGGTGTACGTACGTGGGATGAGCACAAACAGGAGGAATTTAACCTGCACGCGTTGCTGTTTGTAACCATCAACGATTGGCCCGCTCTCAGTAACCTTTCAGGACAGACAAACAAGGGATACCACGCCTGCACGCACTATTTAGATGACACTGAAAGTATATACCTGGACAAAAGCAGGAAGAATGTGTACCTGGGCCATCGTCGATTTCTTCCGACCAACCATCAATGTCGAAAGAAAGGCAAGCATTTCAAAGGCGAGGCAGATCACCGGAAGAAGCCTGCCATGCGTACCGGTGATCACGTACTTGCTATGGTCAATGATTTACACGTATCTTTGGAAAGGGTCCCGGCGGACTAGCTGTTCCGAATGACGCTGAGGGACACGCACCCATGTGGAAGAAGAAATCTATATTTTGGGACCTACCCTACTGGAAAGAGCTAGAGGTCCGCTCTTCAATCGACGTGATGCACGTGACGAAGAACCTTTGCGTGAACCTGCTAGGCTTCTTGGGCGTGTATGGGAAGACAAAAGATACACCTGAGGCACGGGAGGACCTGCAACGTTTGCACGAAAAAGATGGCATGCCTCCGAAGCAGTATGAAGGTCCTGCCAGCTATGCTCTTACGAAAGAAGAGAAAGAAATCTTCTTTGAATGCCTGCTCAGTATGAAGGTCCCGACTGGCTTCTCGTCGAATATAAAGGGAATAATAAATATGCCAGAGAAAAAGTTCCAGAACCTAAAGTCTCATGACTGCCACGTGATTATGACGCAACTGCTTCCGGTTGCATTGAGGGGGCTTGTACCGGAAAACGTCCGATTAGCCATTGTGAAGCTATGTGCATTCCTCAATGCAATCTCTCAGAAGGTGATCGATCCAGAAATCATACCAAGGCTAAGGAGTGATGTGGCGCAATGTCTTGTCAGTTTCGAGCTGGTGTTCCCACCATCCTTCTTCAATATCATGACGCACGTCCTAGTTCATCTAGTCGACGAGATTGTCATTCTGGGGCCCGTATTTCTACACAATATGTTCCCCTTTGAGAGGTTCATGAGAGTCCTAAAGAAATATGTCCGTAACCGCGCTAGGCCAGAAGGAAGCATCTCCATGGGCCATCAAACAGAGGATGTCATTGGGTTTTGTGTTGACTTCATTCCTGGCCTTAAGAAGATAGGTCTCCCTAAATCGCGGTATGAGGGGAGACTGACTGGAAAAGGCACGCTTGGAGGGGACTCAATAATATGCAGGGACGGATATTCTTGGTCTCAAGCACGCTACACAGTTCTACAGAACTCTACCTTGGTGACCCCGTATGTCGATGAACACAAGAACAGTCTGTGCTCCAAACACCCGGAGCAGTGTGACGACTGAATTACATGTGAACACATCAGGACTTTCAGCAGTTGGTTGGAAACACGTCTCAGAGGTGACACCACTGTTTGTGATGAGTTGTACTCGTTGTCCAGGGGACCATCTTCGACTGTATTGACTTACAAAGGATACGAGATAAATGGGAATACATTTTACACGATCGCCCAAGATCAAAAGAGCACCAACCAAAACAGCGGTGTCCGCTTTGATGCAGCAACCGAGAGGGGAAAGGACACATATTATGGTTACATAATGGACATATGGGAACTTGACTACGGACATGATTTTAAGGTCCCTTTGTTTAAGTGCAAATGGGTCAATCTGTCAGGAGGCGGGGTACAGGTAGACCCACAGTACGGAATGACAACAGTGGATCTGAACAATCTTGGGTACACTGACGAACCGTTCGTCCTAGCCAATGATGTGGCACAGGTTATCTATGTGAAGGACATGTCTACCAGACCGAGGAAAAGAAAAGATAAGGAAGCAAATACATCATACGATGAGCCAAAGCGCCACATAGTTCTTTCAGGAAAAAATGGACATTGTGGGAGTGGAGGGCAAGATAGACATGTCTGAAGATTATGAAAAGTTTCATGAAATTCCTCCCTTCAAAGTCAAGGCTGTCCCAAGCATCCTGATAAACGATGAAGATTATCCATGGTTACGGCGCAATAAGCAAATGACACAAGCGAAGAAAAAGTGAAGACTTTCTCCAGCAACTATTATGATGATACCATGCCAACTTTGTAATAGACGAGTATGATACCATTGTCCGTTTTTTACAAGAAGTGCATCTAGTTTTTGCCGTAACCCTCTCAACTTTCCTGCACATGCTATGTGGATGAAATGATGATACCATGCCAACTTTCAACCTTTTCAGAGTTCATTTGAAATGCTTTTCAATTTTAGGGTCTTATAGCTCAAAATAATTAGTAAATGCATGAAAAATAACAGGCCAAAAATTAAAAATTATGCCACCTACTGGGCCACCACGGCCTGAATACGATTAGAAACCCATCCATGGGCCAGGATTCAGGCCCGCAGAAGGCCCGGTAGGCCCACATGCATGTACAGAGAGGTTAGGCCCGTAAGCCTGCTTTAGAGAGGAGCTCGACAGCTCAGGCGCACGATACCTTATAAACAGGTGCGGCTCTCTCTTAGCTAGCGAGGTGGACTAAACTCACCACCACGCCACTGTGCAAGGCCATTGGTCCCGGTTGGTGGCACGAACCAGGACCAATTCCACCCTTTGGTCCCTGTTGGTGCCACGAACCGGTACTAATGAGGCTGTGGCCCCACGAGCACCTTTAGTACCTGTTCGTGGCACGAACCGGTACTAGAGTTTCTTACTAAGCAGTTTTTTAGTCCCACCTCGCTAGCTGAGAGGCATTAGGAGCGGTTTATAAGCCCTGAGTGCAGAGACGATAAAGAAGAGACGCAATGCTCACGTTGCTTAGCTTCAAGCCTTGAGGAATAAGGTAGACTGCATGGAGCTATGTGCAGTGCAGTCTACACTATTCCGAAAGGCTTGAAGCAAATCAACGAGCATTGCGCCTCTTTTTTATTTTTAATAACTTATTACAACTCCGGACTTCTTGTGTTCCGACAAAATAAAATAAACTTTAATAAAATTTATGAAACTGAAATTAACAAAGTATTTTCTGTTCAAAACATTATAAGAAACCTCTATTATTATTGAAACTAAAATCATATAAAATTGATGCAACTAAAATTATCGAAGTATTTTCTGTTCAAAATCATTAAAAGCAAAAAGAATTTTCATAAAGAACTTTTTTTGATAGAAACTTTAATAGCAAAAAGAATTATCATAAAGTAAAATAAATAAGTAATTAGAAACAAAATAAAATAAAATAAATAAGTTTTTTGTTGTAAGTAGAAACAAAACAAAATAAATAAAGCAAAAAAGAAAACAAAAAAACTAAATACAGCAAAAAGAATTTTGATAAAGAACTTTTTTTGATAGAAACTTTAATAGCAAAAAGAATTATCATAAAGTAAAATAAATAAGTAATTAGAAACAAAATAAAATAAAATAGATAAGTTTTTTGTTGTAAGTAGAAACACAACAAAATAAATAAAGCAAAAAAGAAAACAAAAAAA
Organism: Aegilops tauschii subsp. strangulata; assembly: GCF_002575655.3. NCBI lineage: Eukaryota > Viridiplantae > Streptophyta > Magnoliopsida > Poales > Poaceae > Aegilops > Aegilops tauschii. The sequence goes on along the minus strand of NC_053041.3, from coordinate 644,944,918 downwards.
CAGGCAAAAAATAAAAATTATGCCACCTACTGGGCCCCCACGGCCTGAATACGACTAGAAACCCATCCATGGGCCAGGATTCAGGCCCGCAGAAGGCCCAGCAGGCCCACAGGCATGTACAGAGAGGTTAGGCCCGTAAGCCTGCTTTAGAGAGGAGCTCGATAGCTCAGGCGCACCGCACCTTATAAACAGGTGTGGCTCTCTCTCAGCTAGCGAGGTGGGACTAAACTCCCACCACCACGCCGCTGTGCAAGGCCCTTTGGTCCCGGTTCGTGGCACCAACCGGGACCAATGCCCCCCCTTTAGTCACGGTTGGTGCCACCAACCGGGACCAAAGGCCGCCGGTTCCCGCCCTTTGGGCTGCTGAAAAGGGACCTTTGGTCCCGGTTGGTGGCACCAACCGGGACTAAAGGGTGGCATTGGTCCCGGTTGGTGCCACGAACCGGGACCAATGCCCTTGCTATATAACCAGGACTTGTGAAAATTTCACATCTCCCTCGCCTCCCTCGCCAGTTGCCCCCGCCGCCAGGCTGCCCAAATCGCTCGCGCGCTCCTTGTCGCCGTCGCCGCCGCCGGGCGCCATCCCCGTCTCCCCGTGCCCCTGTCCCGCGCCCGAGCATACGCCGGCCGCCGCCCCGTGCCCCTGCCCCGTCCCCGAGCACGCACGGCCGCGCCCCTGCGCCCCGGCCCGCCCCCACCATCGTCGTCGTCGCCGGCGCCCGCCCCCACTGCCGCCCCTGCCTCGACGCCGCCCCTCCTCCCCGTTCGGTCCGGCTCCGGGGACCCCCTTTCCTCCCTGTCCCCTCGATCCTCTTCATATAATTTTTTTTCATATGCATATGTTGATTATATGGATGGATGATGTATATGTTCATTATATGGATGGATGGATGATGTATGCTTTTTTTCATATAATTTTTTTAGGCAGATTTTTAGAATTTTTTAGGCAGATTTTTAGAATTTTTTGTGTATGTATGTTATGTTTATAAGTATGTATGTATGTTCATATGTATGTATGTTTATATGCAAAGCATATGCAAAGAAAATGTATGAATGGTCATATGCAAAGAAAAATGTATCTATGGTCATATGCAAAGAAAATGTATGTATGTATGTTCATATGAAAGAAAAATGTATGTATGTATGTTCATATGCATATGCAAAGAAAATGTATGTTCATATGCATATGCAAAGAAAATGTATGTTCATATATATGATGATATGTTCATATAAAAAGGAAAATAAGAAGAGGAAGAAAGGAGAAGAAGAGGAGAGGAAGAAGAGGAGAAATAAATAAGAAGAGGAAAAATAAATAAGAAGAGGAAAAAAGAAGAAAAAGAAGAGGAGAAGAAGAAAGGAATAGAAGAGAAGAAGAAAAAAAATAGAAAAAATTCTATTTTTTCTTCTTCTCTCCTCTATTCCTTTCTTCTTCTCCTCTTTTTTCTTCTTTTTTTTCTTTCTTCGATATTCTCCTCTATTCCTTTTGTTCTTCTCCTCTTTTTATTTCTTCTTCGTTTTCTTATGTTTTATCGGGTCTGTCGTCGTCGATATACCCCTCTCCCGCTAACTTCAACACGAGGGGGGGTTGATATACCCCCTCCCCGATAATATTATTTTCCCATGTACGTATGTCGTCGTTGTCGATATAACCCCCTCCCGATAACTTCAACACGTGGGGGGGGGGGTCGATATACCCCCTCCCCGATAACATTATTTTCCCATGTATGTATGTCGTCGTTGTCGATATATATAACTCCCTCCCAGATAACTTCGACATGATGGACGGTCGATATTTATACCCCCTCTCGACCGTGATAACTTATACCACGGGAGCACCCCCGGCCCTCTCGCTCGACCAAAACTCTCGAGGACACCCAAACCCTAGAAAAAAACGATGTCGGTCTCCTACCCCCTCCCGCCGCGCCCCTACCCTTGAAGCGTTGCCGAGGCCACCCCAAACCCGGAATAAGCTAGGTCTACGTTTGCACTAATATATCCACCTGCTGTCATGTTTGTGTAATAATTGCCATGTTGTAATATTTGCAGAAACAATGGAGCACGGACGAGACGAGCAAGCAGAAGAGGTGTTGGGGGACATAATCTTAGCCGGAGGTGATATCTTGTCGTATCTTAACGACAATGATGGTCTGGAAGAACAGGGTGAAGAAGCAGGCTACGGTGATCGAAGAGTGGAGGAGGAAAGACATGATTATGATGGCTCCGGTGACCCAATGCTGGTGCAAGAAGGAGCCCGTGGTGACGGCTCCGGTGACCGAACAGAGTCCGGCCAGGTAAATATATTAGGTAAGCCTGTGCTGACTAGCTAATTGATGCATTCATTGTTTTGGTATGTACACATATTAGTTAACACTCGTCTTTCTTCTTTTTTCTAGCCCTCCGGATCGAGCACAACTGCGGTAAAGAGACGAGGCCCGAAGAGAAAGTTGCGCTCGGATGAAAGGTTTGAGATCACAGCAATCGCGCGCGACGGCCAACCGATTCAACCCATCCGGACAAAGGATGCATTTGCTGCTCAGTGCGGGGTTCTAGTTAGGGACAAGATCCCGATCAGCATCCACCAATGGTATAAGCCTAAGAAGGAAGACCCTGAGGTGTCTTATGTCAATGATATGCAGAAAGATGATCTTTGGACTGAGCTGAAGGCAAATTTCACCCTACCGCCAGAGGAGGATCCGGAGAAGCTAGTTAAAGAGCAATTAATCAAGTCTCATGCTCTTAAGGTGATGGCAGACCTATTCAGGAGGTGGAAGAATGAGCTGAAAACGTTTGTCAACAAAGAAGAGACACCAGAATTCATCGGCCGGTATGAGAAGATCAGAGATCACTGGCCCGCATTTGTGGCCCACAAGACATCGGAAAAGAGTAAGAAGATGTCAGCGACAAACAAGAAGAATGCTGCGAAGAAGAAGCTTCACCATCGCACGTGGTCAGGTGGCTACCTCAAAACCCGACCTAAGTGGGCCAAGGCTGAGAATGATCTGCTTGAAAAAGGGATCGAACCACAGACAATGAACTGGACAGACCGTTGCCGGACTTGGTTCTTCGGGGCTGGCGGAACCTTGGACCCTTTATCAGGGAGGTGCGTTTGGACGAACAAGCTTTTGAGAATACCAGTCAAGAAGATTCAGCAATATATCGATGCAGGGCAGGAAGGGACGTTCGTTCCAGACAGAGAGAACGACGAGCTCACAATGGCCCTCGGGAATCCTGAGCACCCTGGACGGACATGAGGCACGCCAGGCTCCGTTCCGTGGAAGGCTGGTTTTCCGGACGCGGGCGGTTACAAAAGCCAGGAGAGGAGGAAAAAAGTGGAGCAGATCCAAATTCAGAAGCTGCACGAAAGGGTTCAAGCGCTAGAGGAACGAGACGGCAATCGACATGCCGAAACTGCCCCCGAAGCTACACCGCCATCTCAGCGGAGAAGCAGCGTGGCTTCCACCGAGCTGCTTCAGCTGGAGCATGCGGCTCCTGCTAGCTACCCCGTGGATGCTATCACGGAGTCTCAACATTGCCACCTTATGGCGGAATGGCAGAACTTCAAAGTCAAGGCGGCTGTTGGCTCTGTTTTACCTCCTGAACCCGGTGCAACCTACCACTGCCGGCCGATTCCAGAAGGATATGCTAGGGTGATGGTGGATGAAATAACGGAGGGATTTGAGGAGCTCCAGCTTGACCACCCTACCGGTGAAGGGGAGACTCGGCTGGGTTCTGCTCTGAAGACTCCATGCCTATGGCGGAAGGAGCTCATCAAGCTTCCGAACTAGACGGCTCCGGCGAGTAAGGGCACTCCGCCTCCTCGTCTGCCTCCTCCTCCGGCGAGTGATCAGGGCACTCAACCTCCTTCTCCGGCGCGTGGCGGCACTCCGCCTCCTTCGCCGCCTGCGCCGGCGCGCCAGAGCATCCAGCCTCCTCCTTCTCTGCCTCGTCAGCAAGGGCAGAAGAGACCCGTCGCCGCTGCGGCTGCTCCGGCACGACGTAGTCCTTCTCCTCCGCCTCGTAAGCAAGGAAAGAAGACAGCCGCAGCCGCTCCGTCAGCTCTGCCGGCGTCTAGCAGTACAGCTGCCAGAGGCGGGAGGCAATACAGATTCGGTCCTTCTCTGAAGACTCCAGAGAAGTTACCATACGAGAGGACCGAGTAGGAAACCAGGAAGATCGTGCGAGCCGAAGTGACAAACTTCTTTGAAGGGGTGAAAGCAAAGAAACATCCACCTCCGGAAGAGAAGGTAGATCCGGTGAAAGCAAAGCGCACTCTGGCTGCCCTGACAAAACCACCAAAGTCTCGGCCGAGAGGCAACTATGAGCGCATTCTTGCAAAGACATATGCCGAAGCGGAGCGGTCGGGAAGTACTGTCAGTGATAAAAGGTTAAAAGAACGACGAGCTGGGAAAAAAATTGCCCAGCTCGGCGAACAAGCGAACCAATCGTGCCCCCCGCTCAAGGTGTCAAAAGACATCGTCGCTAATGATCCGAGGATGGTGCCCGGTTATGGCAATCTTGGAGATTATCTGCCCGACGATGTACATTATGAAATCATGGAGGTGGACGAACACAAATACCATTACGAGAAGCCTCTCGTCAAAGATGAAAGATCTCTAACAACGATGATGCGAAGATTACATGATTGGTACATGAAAACCTGCAGAGAGTCTGATGGGACGAGTACTTTGACGCTGAGAGTTAAACCGGAGCATGACCTCGTTGGAATTGAACTGCTGAATATTCCATTTGAGGATTTCTTCCAGTTTTACAATCAAAAGGCCCGCGATAAAACAACGATCACTTGCTACTATCTATAAGTAGTACTACTTCTGTCATTAAGTCTCTCTATATAGGTCAACTCTTTCATTGCATGTATTTATAATTATCCTCACTATATTATGCAGATTGAAGATCGCCGAATTGAAGAAAAGACAAATCGGTGATATTGGGTTCATTAACACAAATCTCATAGATGCATATACGGTTGAAAAACATCCCAAAGAAGCCGAGGCCAACTTGCTACAATCGTTGGTATTAAATCAAAACAAAGATATAATACTCTTTCCTTACAACTTCAAGTGAGTGTTACTGTCTTGTGCATATTCGGTTTCCCTTATTAGTCCAGGTTATGGTAATGTAATTGATGACTTATGCATCCATGCGCAGCTTCCACTATATTCTCCTAGAGATTAAGCTTGAGCAGGGAGTAGTAACCGTCTTAGACTCGAGACGAAAAGATCCCCAGGACTATGCGAACATGACTCAAATGCTCGAGAAGTAAGTTAAATCGATCATTATCCACCATATCAGCAACTTTGTTCATTTCCTGATATCAAGTAATTGCTTTCTTTGTCTGGCAGGGTTTGGAGAAAATTCACCTCAAAAGCTCCGGGACTGCCGAAGAAGCTGCAATTTAATCACCCAAAAGTAAGTACTATAGTAGCATGTTCCGCGCATCTCCTAGTGATTCAAGCGCTAGTTTCATCAATACCATTTAGCATGCTTGCTTATCAGTTAGATTGACCTCCATTTCTTGTAAAGTGGTTGTGGCAGGAACCCGGGAATAATTACTGTGGATACTATGTTTGCGAGTCCATCCGCTACACGACCTGTGAGCGGGGCTACACTGAAGAACAATATGAAGTGCGTAAGCAATAATATTCACAATTTTATTTTATTACCATCATTTGTGTTGAGTTTAATTTATTCATATATATATGTATTGACCCCCTTCTTCAAATTAGATGTTTCGGAAGCGGGATGAACTCCTAGCACCAGATCGTATGCGTGGAATTCAAGAGGAATTGGCGGCATTCTTCCTTGACCACGTGATCGCTGAAAACGGAGAATACTATGTGGACCCTGTGTTCCTACAATTTAATTAGGAGATTGTATTGTAAGAGATAATTATTGTATATATGTAGCCGGTAGTGTCGGATAGATATACGAGAACTTGTTGTTCGACCAATCTCTCGGAGAAGGAGAGGTGGTCGATATCACTTCTCTCTGTATGCATATGTTCATGACGATCTTCTGTTTCCTTCATTTGATTACTAGCTAGCGTGTCTAGTCCTCTCCATACGTATATAGTACGTAGCGTCGACCAAGCACGGAGATAAGAGAGGACACTTCTCTCTATTAATTAGCTAGCTAACACAATATATGAAACACCTAAATTAACCCCCCAAAACCCCTAAACCACCCCCTTTCAAAAAAAACAAAAACCTCAGCTCCTGCCAGCTGCTGACGCGTGGATGCCTATTGGTCCCGGTTGGTGACGCCAACCGGGACAAAAGGCCCTGCCTATTGGTCCCGGTTGGTGGCACCAACCGGGACTAAAGGGTTAGGGCTTTAGTAACGACCCTTTAGTCCCGGTTCGAAAACCGGGACAAAAGGCCCTTACAAACCGGGGTAAAAGCCCCTTTTCCTACTAGTGAGAAGCCCTCCGCCTTGAAAGTGACCCCAGGGGAGAAAGCGGAGGTGAAGGTGCTGGTTGAGCGAGTGGTCTACCTCATTCGTGAGGGCGTGACCGGTATGGATCTACTGGAAGTCTTCCTCAGACGACGTATCCAGCCACTTCAGGCCCGTGACCATCCGATGTGGATGTATTCGGGCATTGAAGATTCCACTCGGGTGCATCCAGAAGAAGTCGACGAGGATACGGTGGAGAAGTGGTTGAGGGGAATCACTGGCAACAAAGATAACCCCAGGGGGGCCCGGAGAATCCCTCCGCTCGACCAATCCTATGAACCAGACCAGGTCCAACTCTGAATTACTCAGTGTTATCTTCATTTATCATGCAACTGTTTATGGTCCACTGACTGACTTTGTCTTGCTTGTTTTCTTCTAGGCCCTTACTGAGATGTATTGCATACCCAACGGAGAGCAGGAGCAGGACCCGGAAGGGGAGGCAAGCGGAGGTGAAAGCGACGAGTGGCATTCTGACGGTGAAGGGGACGAGGAGAGCGACGACCCTAGTGATGAAGAAGAGGTCGACTCACCTCCCCGCAGGGAAAGGCGATCCAAGCTCACCCACGATCCCGCAAGCGCCCGCGACAAGGCAACCGCTCCGACTGGGCAGTCGTCAAAGCGTCCTCGGACGTCTTCTCCGGCGCCGACTGAAAAGGCTCCGAAACAATCCAAGGTCGTACCGCAGAAGACCCAAAAGGCGCTGCCCAGAATCAAAATCGACATCCCTGTCGCCTCTGCGTAAGTGTCTTGTCTTCAGTTTTACCCGGAATTCTGTGTTGTCTATTTTTCCTTGGTTTGACCGATCGAATCTTGAAACTTGCAGTGCCGTTACCTCTGGGACCTCTGCTTACAAAAACGAGGATGAGGACATGGAAGATGCGGTCACCTCCAACCCAGGTATAATCTTTGCGATCTTGTCTTTGCTTTGTCGATTGAACTGCGATATAACCAATCGAAGATGATCTTTTGGCGACTAATCTTTTTACAGCTCCTCTCAACGTCATTGACCTCCCCGACGACGACGAGGACGAGCCACAAAGGCTCTTGGGGAGAAGAAACAGGAAAACGTCCGCTGGCAAGACGCCTCAGTCGACGCCGGTGGCGGAACCAGTAATTCAGGACGCCGGCGATCCCAATCGGACTTCCGTCTCCTTCGCCATACCACTGTCGAGTGCTCAGCCTTCAGCGTCAGCCGCACAGACTCCCGCCGATCCACTATCACTTTTTGCTGCACATCACGTCCCAGAGGACCAGGTGGGTGCTGCAAAAGAGGCTATATGCCAGGCGGGCATTATGATGGAGAAGATGAAGATGGTGCGGGAAGCCAGCCAAGCTGCTTATGATGCCAGCTCCGCTCTCCAGAGCAACGTCCAGGTTAGCAGATTGTCGACTGACTCTTTTGGCTTGTTCCGTTAGGATATGGTACCTGAAAACTTTCTTTCAAAGAATCTTTTCATCTGTCTGCGCTTCGCATCTGTACACCCACTGGGTGTTTTGATTTGCCACTGAGAAAACTCGCACTTTGAGCTGACTATGTTGTTGTCGATTGAATCTTTGAACCAGTGGGGTCACGCTGAGTGCACCCACTAGGTGTAGTCCCCGAGACCATAGTTGACTGCGGGCAGTTGACTGTGGTCTGAGAATCGGAATTTTCCACTCGGTCTGGACGGACCACGTTGAGTGGAAACTGGATCAGTGGGGGCACGCTAAGTGCACCCACTGTGTGTAGTCCCTGAGACCGAGGACAGCTGCGGGCAATCGACTATGGTCTTAGATCTACTTCTCCCTCTTTTTTTGCATTTAGCCTGGACATTCCACGTCGAGTGGAAACTGAATCAGTGGGGGCACGCTATGTGCACCCACTGGTGTAGTCCCCGAGACCGTGGTTGACTGCGGGTAGTCGACTACGGTCTGAAAACAACTTGAATTTATCGAACTATTGTTCTGAAGTAACTGATCTTTCCATTTGTCGAATGACTGTCCCTTGATTACAGAAATCTTGTGAACTCGGAGTTCGTTTTGCTTAATTGGAGAAAAAACAGATTCAGCTCAACCTCGATCTGGAACTGGCCAAGACAAATCTGTAGAAGGCCAAGGATGAAGCTGCTGGTAAGAGAAAGCTTGCCGACTGGTTTGTCTTTGTACCAGGTTCTATTTTACTTTTTCTGAACCGAGCGTTGTTTCCTTCAGAGGAAATGAACCCAGCTTTGGCGAAAAAGGACCAAGATCTTGCGGCCGCCCAGAAAGCAGCTGACGAGAAAACTGCACTCGCCGAACAGAAGCTAGCTTCAATCGGCAAACTGGAGGAAGAAAACGCCAAGCTAAAAACTGCCCTTGATGAAGCCAATAAGGAAGCGATCCACCTGAAGAAGGACAAGAACAATCTGAACGATAAAATGGAAGGCATTGCTCACAAGAGGGACGATCTGGAGAATATCTGGTAGGTCTTGCCAAGAAGCTGTTCGTCATGCTTGAAGGTATTTTCTTTGAACCGACTGACTTGTCATTGTCGACTCGATATACAACCGCTAACTCATCTTTGAATTGTACGTGTAGAATTTTGCCGGAACTTCGAGGAAGAGACTGGGCGAGTTGAGACAAGCTTGGACCCCATCCATTCTCCGGTGAAGGACGAGGCTGCCATGAATGTACTTCGATTGGAATCTCGTGTTGCTGGTGTTGTTGATTATCTTGCTCGATTGAAGGTCGCGATGTCGCGGATCGATACAACACTCTGGCCAGGGGCAACACTCCAGAATGACCTCGAGTCTCTGATGACTCGACTTAATGATATTCCCGGTCGAGTGCAAAAATGGAAGAAGTCTTCTACCCGGTGCGGCGCTGATGTGGCCCTGTCTTTGGTTCGTGTCCACTGCAAGGAAGCGCGAGAAGAGAAGCTGGCAGCGATCAAGGTTGCCAACACCAAGAAGCATGACTTCCAATCCTTCATGGATACCTTCATTGCTGCCGCCACTCAGATTGCCAACAGAATTGACCTGGGCGAATTCGTCGAGCCTGCCAGCCCTCCTCCTGTGGAGTGAACAAACTTTTATGCTCCACCTTAAATTTGCCTCGGGATGCCGAGTGTTTTTTGTCACCGTTAAACTCCTTCGAGTTTGATGCCCGAGTACATCAATCTGCGGTCGGAACCTTAGGATTCATCTGGATTTGGTTTATCTCCGAATATGCTTGTGCTTGCATTCGAGTGGAATTTATTCTTCACTCAGAACATTTTTGTACTTGAGATGCAGCTCTGAGGAGGAGCTTCCAATCGACCTGCACCTCGTCGTCCTTGCGGATCAGGATGGAGCACACGTTGTACTTGTGGCGCAGCTCCGAAGGAGAAGGTTGCAGTCGACCTGCACCTCGTTGTCCTTGCGGATCGGGATGGAGCGCACGTTGTACTTGTGGCGCAGCTCCGAAGGAGAAGGTTGCAGTCGACCTGCACCTTGTCGTCCTTGCGGATCGGGATGGAGCGCACGTTGTACTTGTGGCGCATCTCCGAAGGAGAAGGTTGCAGTCGACCTGCACCTCGTCGTCCTTGCCGATCGGGATGGAGAGCACGTTGTAATTGTGGCGCATCTCCAAAGGAGAAGGTTGCAGTCGACCTGCACCTCGTCGTCCTTGCAGATACGGGCGTGTTACAAACTTAGGCGAGTACTGGACTGCAGCTAAGCCCTCGAGTGGGAGGGTTGCTCTCCACTCGGTAGGATTTTTTTAAACTTAGGCGAGTACTCGACTGCAGCTAAGCCCCCGAGTGAGAGGCTTGCTCACCACTCGGTAGGATTTTTTAAACTTAGGCGAGTACTGGACTGCAGCTAAGCCCCCGAGTGAGAGGCTTGCTCACCACTCGGTAGGATTTTTTAAACTTAGACGAGTACTGGACTGCAGCTAAGCCCCCGAGTGGGAGGCTTGCTCACCACTCGGTAGGATTTTTTAAACTTAGGCGAGTACTGGACTACAGCTAAGCCCCCGAGTGAGAGGCTTGCTCACCACTCGGTAGGATTTTTTAAACTTAGGCGAGTACTGGACTGCAGCTAAGCCCCCGAGTGGGAGTGTTGCTCACCACTCGGTAGGATTTTTTTAAACTTAGGCGAGTACTGGACTGCAGCTAAGCCCCCGAGTGAGAGGCTTTCTCATCACTCGGTAGGATTTTTTTAAACTTAGCCGAGTACTGGACTGCAGCTAAGCCCCCGAGTGAGAGGCTTGCTCACCACTCGGTAGGATTTTTTAAACTTAGGCGAGTACTGGACTGCGGCTAAGCCCCCGAGTGGGAGGGTTTTCTCACCACTCGGTAGGATTTTTTTAAACTTAGGCGAGTACTGGACTGCAGCTAAGCCCCCGAGTGGGAGGGTTGCTCACCACTCGGTAGGATTTTTTAAACTTAGGCGAGTACTGGACTGTAGCTAAGCCCCCGAGTGGGAGGCTTGCTCACCACTCGGTATGATTTTTTAGACTTAGGCGAGTACTGGACTGCAGCTAAGCCCCCGAGTGGGAGGGTTGCTCACCACTCGGTAGGATTTTTTAAACTTAGGCGAGTACTGGACTGCAGCTAAGCCTCCGAGTGGGTGGGTTGCTCACCACTCGCTAGGATTTTTTAAACTTAGGTGAAACGGATTCGCAGCTAAGCCCCCGAGTGAGAGGCTTGCTCACCACTCGGTAGGATTTTTTAAACTTAGGCGAAACGGATTCGCAGCTAAGCCACCCACTGGGGGATTTCAAACACAAATATAAGCAACTACAATCATTTTTAGATGACTGTAGAAATCTTGTCTTTGATAGACAAACTACTAAGGTACTTCTTATTACATTTCAACAGACTGAGTGCTTAAGTATAAAAGGGATGGAGCAGTTCCGCATTCCAAGCGCGCGGCTCGTCTTTCTGATGTTCGACATTGTAAAGATGGTATGCCCCATTGTGGAGCACTCTGGTGATGATGAAGGGACCTTCCCAAGCAGGGGTGAGCTTGTGTGGTTTCTGCTGATCCACTCGAAGAACCAAGTCTCCCTCTTGAAATGCTCGACCTCTCACATTTCTGGCGTGGAATCGACGCAAGTCTTGCTGATAAATGGTCGACCGGATTAAGGCCATCTCTCTTTCCTCTTCTAGGAGATCAACTGCGTCTTGCTGGGCCTGTTCTACTTCATCTTCAGAGAAAAGCTCGACTCGGGGTGCATTGTGAAGCAAGTCACTCGGTAGAACAGCTTCAGCTCCATAGACCAAGAAGAATGGAGTTCGGCCAGTCGACCGATTGGGAGTTGTCCTCAATCCCCAAAGAACCGATGGAAGTTCATTGACCCAGGCGCCTGCTGCATGCTTGAGATCACGCATCAATCGGGGTTTCAGTCCTTTGAGAATTAAGCCATTTGCTCTTTCTGCTTGTCCATTCGACTGGGGGTGGGCGACTGAAGCATAGTCGACTCGAGTGCCTTGGGAAGCACAGAAGGCTCTGAACTCATCAGAATCAAAGTTCAACCCGTTGTCAGTGAAGATGCTGTGTGGAACCCCATATCTGAATGTTAACTCTCTGATGAAGCTGACGGCAGTACTGGCTTCAAGATTCTTGATGGGCTTGGCTTCAATCCATTTGGTAAACTTGTCGACTGCTACAAGCACATGAGTGAAGCCGCTCCTACCAGTCCTCAGGGGTCCAACCATATCTAACCCCCAAACAGCAAAGGGCCAGACGAGTGGAATGGTTTTTAGGGCTGATGCAGGCTTGTGGGACATGTTGGAGTAAAACTGGCAGCCTTCACATTTGTCGACTATATCTTTCGCCATTTCATTTGCTCGTGGCCAATAAAATCCAGCTCGGTATGCTTTGGCCACAATGGTCCGAGAGGACGCATGGTGGCCACAGGTCCCCGAGTGGATGTCGTTGAGGATCACTCGACCTTCTTCTAGTGTTATGAATTTCTGGCTGACTCGAGTGACACTTTCTTTGAACAGCTGTCCTCTTGTCACAGTAAAGGCTTTGGATCGACGGACGATCTGTCGAGCCTCCTCTTCATCCTCTGGGAGTTCTCTCCTAAGGATATACGCAATGTATGGCACTGTCCAGTCGGGAGTGATGACCAAAACCTCCATGATCAAGTCGACCACGGCTGGGACTTCGACTTCAATCGGATCTGTGGTACTCTTAGGCTGCGGGGGCTCTTCAGTGAAAGGATCTTCTTGAACTGAAGGTGTATGAATGTGTTCCAAAAACACATTGCTGGGAATGGCTTCCCTCTTGGAACCTATCTTTGCCAAATCATCAGCTGCTTGATTCTTCAGTCGGGGTATATGATGGAGTTCTAACCCCTCAAACTTCTTTTCCAACTTCCTCACTGCATTACAGTAACCAGTCATAGCTGGGCTTCTGACGTCCCACTCCTTCATCACTTGATTGACTACCAAATCTGAGTCGCCGTAAACCATGAGGCGACGGACGCTAAGTGAAATGGCCATCCGTAACCTATATAAGAGTGCTTCATATTCAGCTTCGTTATTGGAGGAATCAAAGTGAATCTGGAGAATATATCTGAGCTTGTCTCCTCGGGGGGATATCAGTACTACCCCAGCGCTGGAACCATTCAGCATCTTGGAGCCATCAAAGAACATGGTCCAGTGCTCCGAGTGGACTTGAGACGGCAGTTTCTGTTCGATCCACTCGGCGAGGAAATCTGCTATTGCTTGGGACTTGATAGCTTTCTTTGCCTCAAACTTGATATCCAAGGGAAGGAGTTCAATCGCCCACTTTGCCACTCGACCAGTTGCATCTCTGTTGTTCAGAATCTCTGATAGTGGAGCGTCGCTGACGACTGTAATGGAGTGGTCATAGAAATAGTGTGCAACCTTCTTCGTGGTCATGTAAATCCCATAAACAAGCTTCTGATAATGTGGATATCTTTGCTTTGATGGAGTCAGAACTTCAGAAACATAATATACTGGGCGCTGAACTTTATAAGCTTTTTCTTCTTCTTGCCGCTCGGCCGTAAGTACTGTACCGACAACTTGTCCAGTGGACGCAATGTAAAGCAGTAAAGGCTCTTTGCTGATTGGGGCAGCAAGCACCGGCTGGGTGGAAAGCAGGGCTTTGAGCTCTACAAACGCTGCATCAGCTTCAGGAGTCCACTCGAACTTATCGGACTTCTTCATCAGTCGGTAAAGAGGCAATGCCTTTTCACCGAGGCGAGAAATGAATCGACTTAAGGCGGCCAAACAACCAGTAAGCTTCTGGACATCGTGCACACACACAAGGCGTTTCATCCGGAGTATAGCACCAACTTTCTCTGGGTTAGCGTCGATCCCTCGTTCAGAAACAAGGAAACCGAGTAATTTTCTGCCAGGAACTCCGAATGTGCACTTTGATGAATTAAGCTTGATATCATACCTTCTAAGGTTGGCAAAAGTTTCAGCAAGGTCAGCCAGCAGGTCAGAACCCTTACGTGACTTGACCACAATGTCATCCATGTATGCTTCCACATTCCGACTGATTTGAGTGAGCAAACACTTCTGAATCATCCTCATGAATGTGGCTCCAGCGTTCTTCAGGCCGAATGGCATGGTGACATAACAGAAGCACCCGAATGGAGTGATGAAAGCTGTTTTTATCTCATCGGGTCCATACAGTCAGATCTGATGATACCCGGAATAGGCGTCCAAAAAGGACAAGCGCTCACTATTTTTCTAATGTTTTCATTTAATATTTTTTAGTTTCAATTAAAGTAAACTGGACTTCTCTAGGCTGTTTTATTAAAAAAATCAAAATCCAGCACAAATGTGAAATGCGTCCATCTATGTTGCTCACACCTTTGGACTAACGGACAAAAACATGTTCGCCTGACCCATCAACACTAGTAGAAAAAGGGTCAAATGTCAAGCACATTAGTGCCGGTTTGGTTTTGAGCCGGCACTAATGTGTGCATTAGTGCCGGCTCGAACGGCTATGCATTAATGCCGGTTCGTGTTGAACCTTTAATACCGGTTCGTGCCACGAACCGGTACTAAAGGGGTGGTGGCAGGCTGGCGTCAGGCCAGGGCCCCACGATCACCTTTAGTACCGGTTCGTGGCACAAACCGGTACTAAAGGGCTAACCTTTAGTACCGGTTCGTGCCATGAACCGGCACTAAAGGGGTCTGACCTATAGTCCCGGTTGGAGACACAAACCGGGACTATAGGGCAATTTTCAAACTTTACCCCCCCTTGGACCGCCTTTTCAGTTTTAGAAAAAACAAAAGAAATTGATGAAAATGTCAAAAAAATAAAATAAAATAACTTTCCTATGTGATCTGTGGTCTAGTTGTTGGGAAAATTTACAAATATGAATTTCGACTTTATTTGCAAAATCTCTCTGGAATTTGTAAAATGGGCATAACTTTTGCATACGAACTCGGATTAAAAAGTTTTTTATATGAAAAATCATCAACTCGAAAAGTTACATCCGAATTCAACCACGCTCTGGCCGAGCCCTGCAACATCAAAGGAAGGTGCTTCATGGCCACTTCGTCATTGCCGCCACCAATCTGAGCAGCCACTCGGTAGTCCTCAAGCCAAGTGCCAGGCTTGGACTCACCAGCGAACTTGCTGACTCCAGTCACCAACCTGAAGTTGGGAGGAATCACTGCAGCCCTGATGGCACTGCTGAAACACTCTTGACCTGAGACATGCACTCTGCTGCCGGTCCGCTAATCTCTGTCATGACCTTCTCTGTGAGCTCTGTTCCTGTCAACCAAACCCTGAACGAGAATAGATCTCGCATCAAAGCCCGGCTCTCGGGGGTCGACTGGAATCCTTTGCCCACCACTGTGAGGGCGTCTGTCATCGTGCTGCCGAGGCACGTATGACCCACTCCTTGGTGGAGGCGTGGGCACTCGACGGCGATCATCGTGGTCGAGTCGGTGATCATACTGCTCATGGTTTCTGTACTGATCTCGTCGGTCTCCACGTCCCTCATGCCTCGGGGGCGATCTTGGGCTGTGAGCCGACTGGACTATGTCTGCTACCACAGATCTGCTATGGATCCTATTCCTCGACTGAGATACTGTTGTGTTTTGTTCTCCCACTGCCCGGAGTAAAGCCCGGATCTGCATCAAACCTCTGCCTGCTTCTGACTGGGAGGGCTGAATCGACTCTGCTATTCGGGCTGCAGCTGTGAGATTCTGAATCGGAGTTCAGTATACCTGAGTTGGAGGCGGAAAAAGTTGTCGTCGACTGGACTCAGGAATCCGCTGCCGAGCACGCTCGTCGAGTGCGTGCTAGACATTCTCCAGTCGAGTGCGCTCAGCCAAGTTGGCCAGGCGCGCCTCCTCCAAGGCCCAGGCCTCGGGGGTTTCTCCAACGATAGGAGTGTGAAGCGCATCCATGTTACGTCGACGAAGTTCCACCCTCTGCTGCGAAGAGAGGGGCTCGGGGCGGTACTCCTCGTGGACGTGCGATGGATCGCCTCCGTCATCGCCACCGTCGTCGCGGGGGAAGCCAGGAGGACTGCGCGGTCCGTTGACCATTAGGACTTCCGCCGCGGGGTCGTTGCTGTCGCACTCGGATGCAGTCTCGACGGAGCCAGTCGACAGGTCGAACAAGCCGTAGAGAGTTTCGTCGGGCTCGATTGCCGCGACTTGCGGGGTGGCCGACTGGCCAGCCACCGCATGCCTCACCCACCGCTGGAGCCGCGACCGACCGGAACGCTTGCGCCGGCGAGCAGCAGGGAGCGAGGACGTCACAGGAGCCGACCGATACTGAGTCGACGGCTGCCGCAGAAGGACGCCCCGGACGCACGCGCGAAAGTGCGTTGCCCCGCGGACGGGGAGTGCCTCGACATCGAGTGAAGCCTCTTGGAGCCAAGCAGAGTCGTCGGCGAAGAACACGAGCGCGCCGAGACAGATCTCGCGGCCCTCGGCCAATCCTCCGCTAGAAACCATGATGATGGGGATCGGAAAAATTGCAACTTCTCCAACAAGTCGCTAAGACACCTGCCCCACGGTGGGCGCCGACTGTCGTGGTACTAAGAATGGCAGTAGAATAGGGGGGGGGGGTGTAGTATGGAGAGGCAAGATCCTAGCTATGGCAAAGTTGTACACACGAGTTTTACGAGTTCAGGCCCTTCTCAGAAGAAGTAACAGCCCTACGTCTCGGAGACCGGAGGCGGTCGACTGGATTATGCGTATGTGTGTTTACAGGGGCGCGAACCCTTATGCATGTGGAGGGGGTGGCTTATATAGAGTGCGCCAGGACCCCAGCCAGCCCACGTTACAAGGGATTTAAGGTACATCAAGAGGGGGGCGTTACTGTTAACGCTAATAATAAAGAGACATAATGACCATTAAAGCTATGATGTAATGTCCGACCGTTGCAGTGCAGAGTGGCTTTAGATCTTCTGGCGGTCGAGTGACAGTCTCCATGGCCGAGTGACTTCGAGTCTTCCGAGTGGAATGCCTTATGGTCGAGTGGATGATGACTCCTCTTCGATGGCTTCTGGTTTTAGGGTGAAGTCCTAGGGGAGGGTGTCTAGGTCAGGCCTGTGACCCTACCCTAGGTACATGGCTTCATCAGCCGTAGCATCCGAGGATTTATGGATTTGGCATTGCTTTTTTGGTATGCCGGGCACTCTCAATGATATCAATCTGTTGCAACGGTCTCATTTGTTTGCTAGGCTTGCTAGTGGTGATGCTCCTGCTTGCAACTACACTATTAACGGGCATGAATACACAAAGGGATACTATCTTGCAGATGGTATATACCCTCCTTGGTTCAAGAGCATCAAAGAACCCAAAACAAAAAAACAATGTGAATTTGCAAGGGTGCAAGAGGCAGCCTGAAAAGACATTGAAAGAGCATTCGGTGTTTTGCAATCTAGGTTTGCCATTGTCCGTGGTCTTGCTCGTTTTTGGGATAAGAAAACCTTGAAGAACATCATGACATGCTGTGTTATCCTGCACAATATGATTCTTGAAGATGAGAGAGGAATGAACTTAGAATTCTTTTACGACAATGTGGGTAGCCGTGTCAAACCAGCTAGAGACCCAAACCGCATTAGAGCTTTTCTTCAGACATACAAGGAGATTGAAAATGCAGACACACACTTTCAACTTCAGGAGGATCTCATTGAGCACCATTGGCAAAGGGCTGGACAGTGACTAATTTTGTATTCATTTGCATTTGTATTCATGACAAATTTTGTATTGCATTATTTAAGTTTGCTACGGTGATTTGAATAATTATTTGTAATGCGGATAGTTATTGTATTATGTTTGATTGGAATAATTCAGTTTGTTTTCGATTGTTGAATTAAGTTGGATTTGATATTTGCGGGCCGATGATATGCGGGATGCAGCGGCGCAAAGAGCAGACCCTGCAAAGCCGACCCGTAAAAAGGTATATTCCGCGAATATACTTTTTTACGGATCCGTTTGGGGGGTCTGTATTTGTGCCGGGCCGAGCCAGCCCGCAAAAACGGTTTTGCGCGAACTGCAAACGCGTTTTGCGGGCCGGCGGGACGCGGGTCTGCTAGAGTTGCTCTAAGAGATGTTTCCCCCCAACAGGATCCTGTTGTACACGCTATGCCATGCAAAGCTCATGCTACTGAGTTGTACGTGCTATGTGAGTTCTGAGATAACATTAGTACAATACAATGTTGAAAGACAACTGACAGTTACATATTATGTGCATAAAGTTCAAGATACAAATCCATATCTATACTTAATATTGAAGGGAGGAAGATCTCTTCATTTTCCTTCCGTCATCTCTTTATACCTGTTAATTTCATGTTAACTATGGAGATTGATGACTGAGATTAAAAGGATGTATCTTTCTACGTCCCTCTTTTATTCATCATTGCACGTAAACCTGCAATAGTTGGTTTGGTCTGGACAAAAACAAGTCGGTCCCAAACCGTTTCAATCTCTGGACAAAATCCAGTCTCTTGACCAATGCGTACGAGACAGCCAGCTTCCATGGAGTTCATTGGGCTCCACATGCATGAATGCACGTGCATACTAGCTTAATCCATTCCATTCATCAAGCTGCTTAGTGGACCAAAAAGAACTACAATGGCACGCATGTAGGCCTGTTAGCGATCCCGGCGCAATACATGCGAGGACCGCCAGCTGCGCCAAGACCTGGGCGACGCCTACGATCAGGCGGCTGCAAGATTCCCGGCGTCGACATGGTCGGTTTCGACACCTCCAATGTCCGATCCAAACTCCCCCGCCAGGGCCGCCTACTTGGCCGCGGCTTACTGGAGCGTCATGCACTTGGCCGGCCGTGCCATCCCGGGCGACCTCATTGACATGCTGCACGACGCCGGCCAGGGCCCATGGCATCGAGGGGAACCTCGTCTAGGAGCTGCACGACGTCGGATCCGGCTGTGGACCACGCCTGTTGGCAGGCGCACCTTCCTTTATATGTCCCCCCTACCACGGACCAATAGCTTTGGGGTGCACGTCAGGGCTTTCGTGTCCTGCCTCCTCACCATCCTCTCCCTCGGACAACGTGTCCTTTTTTTTGCGAATAGGACTCGGTGTCCCGTTGCCCATGCTGGAGCGCCGCCTTCGCCTCACCACGAAGATGGCGCCATCTGTTGATTGAAGCTGAAGAGGCCGTTTTTTATTAATGGTAAATGATAATTCTGTAATTCTAAAACTAGTAACAGCCAATTAAAATTATAAAAATAGGAACTCCGACAAGAATAACGGCGTCCAGGTTGGACTCTGTTGCTAACTGCGTCCAGGTCTGCACGATAGTATAGACGGCGTCCAGTCATGCCGTTGATTAGTATCTAATTAGGCTTAATCGTGTTGTTTTCCTCTGATAGATAGATGTTTCATGAGTTCATGACCTATAAACCTTAGTACGCCGGCGGTCGTTGCTTTTTACCTTGCTGGGTGGTAAGCAAACTCTAGCAGGCACATCACCAAACATTAGAGGATGCAGGAGCAATGTCATCTGGCTGGCCGCTTGTCATTAGAATCATTTCCTCGTCATTAGGATAACCCACTGAACCTATGGTTGGCGCATGTGAATTGTTCCACGGCCTGGTTGAATTTTCTTGTTTTGGTCTTCTTTACAATTTATTCTATGGTTGCGAGCGTACATCGTATAGAGGACTGGGTTGTTACTCTCTGGTAATACAATTGGTAATTGGCTAGTTTATGAGAATGAACAGAAGTCGGTCTTGAGTCGGCGGGGTCACGCTTTCACCTCTAAGTGTCGGTGCACCGCTGCTAGTACTTTTGGAAACATGGCGTGCCGGTGCCATATCCTGAAGTGAACCTGCTCCTGCTGCACGGATCACACCTCAACCTCGATAGGGTTCCAGTGCTAGCCGTACCAGACATAGGCCGCGCGCAACTGACGGAGATCCACCACCATCGTGCTCTACTCCTGGCCGACCTCCGTCGCGACCCAGCTTACACGGTGGATTCACCGAACGGGGACGCGGTCGACAAGAAGGCCTAGCGGCAGGCGGCGGAACGCGATCGACGAGAAGGCCTAGAAGCAGGCGGCGGAGCGCGCGATGTTGGCCGAGCGACAAGCTAAGCAACAGCTGGGAGCCTTCCAGCAGGCGTTCCCGTGGATGGAGATGCTGATCTATGTCGACCTGACCAAGGTGGAGGAGGACAACCACGACGCCTAGATCTACCGCCCAGCCCTAACTATTTTTCTAATGTTTTCATTTAATATTTTTTAGTTTCAATTAAAGTAAACTGGACTTCTGTAGGCTGTTTTATTAAAAAAAAAAAATCAAAATCCAGCGCAAATGTGAAATGCGTCCATCTATGTTGCTCACACCTTTGGACTAACGGACAAAAACATGTTCGCCTGACCCATCAACACTAGTAGAAAGAGGGTCAAATGTCAAGCACATTAGTGCCGATTTGGTTTTGAGCCGACACTAATGTGTGCATTTGTGCCGATTCGAACGGCTATGCATTAATGCCGGTTCGTGTTGAACCTTTAATACCGGTTCGTGCCACGAACCGGTACTAAAGGGGTGGTGGCAGGCTGGCGTCAGGCCAGGGCCCCACGATCACCTTTAGTACCGGTTCGTGGCACAAACCGGTACTAAAGGGCTAACCTTTAGTACCGGTTCGTGCCATGAACCGGGACTAAAGGGGTCTGACCTAGCGATAGTCCCGATTGGAGACACAAACCGGGACTATAGGGCAATTTTCAAACTCTACCCCCCCCCCCCCTCCTTGTGGACCGCCTTTTCAGTTATAGAAAAAACAAAAGAAAATGATGGAAATGTCAAAAAAAAAATTCCTATGTGATATGTGGTCTAGTTGCTGGGAAAATTTACAAATATGAATTTCGACTTTATTTGCAAAATCTCTCTGGAATTTGTAAAATGGGCATAACTTTTGCATACGAACTCGGATTAAAAAGTTATTTATATGAAAAATCATCAACTCGAAAAGTTACATCCGAATTCAACCACGCTCTGGCCGAGCCCTCCAACATCAGAGGAAGGTGCTTCATGGCCACTTCGTCATTGCCGCCACCAATCTGAGCAGCCACTCGGTAGTCCTCAAGCCAAGTGTCAGGCTTGGACTCACCAGCAAACTTGCTGACTCCAGTCGCCAACCTGAAGTTGGGAGGAATCACTGCAGCCCTGATGGCACTGCTGAAACACTCTGGACCTGAGACATGCACTCTGCTGCCGGTCGGATAATCACTGTCATGATTTTCTCTGTGAGCTCTGTTCCTGTCAAGCAGACCCTTAACGAGAATAGATCTCGCATCAAAGCCCGGCTCTCGGGGGTCGACTGGAATCCTTCGCTCACCACTGTGAGGGCGTCTGTCATCGTGCTGCCGAGGCACGTATGACCCACTCCTTGGGGGAGGCGTGGGCACTCGACGGCGGTCATCGTGGTCGATTCGGTGATCATACTGCTCACGGTTTCTGTACTGATCTCATCGGTCTCCACGTCCCTCATGCCTCGGGGGCGATCTTGGGTTGTGAGTCGACTGGACTGTGTCTGCTACCACAGATCTGCTATGGATCCTATTCCGCGACTGAGATACTGCTGTGTTTTGTTCTCCCACTGCCCGGAGTAAAGCCCGGATCTGCATCAAACCTCTGCCAGCTTCTGACTGGGAGGGCTGAATCGACTCTGCTATTCGGGCTGCAGCTGTGAGATTCTGAATCGGAGTTCGGTATACCTGAGTTGGAGGCGGAAAAAGTTGTCGTCGACTGGACTCAGGAATCCGCTGCCGAGCACGCTCGTCGAGTGCGTGCTGGAGGTTCTCCAGTCGAGTGCGCTCAGCCAAGTTGGCCAGGCACGCCTCCTCCAAGGCCCGGGTCTCGGGGGTTTCTCCAACGATAGGAGTGTGAAGCGCATCCATGTTACGGCGACGAAGTTCCTCCCTCTACTGCGAAGAGAGGGGCTCGGGGCGGTACTCCTCGTGGACGTGCGATGGATCGCCTCAGTCATCGCCACCGTCCTCCCGGGGGAAGCCGGGAGGACTGCGCGGTCCGTTGACCATTAGGACTTCCGCCGCGGGGTCGCTGCTGTCGCACTCGGATGCAGTCTCGACGGAGCCAGTCGACAGGTCGAACAAGCCGTAGAGAGTTTCGTCGGGCTCGATTGCCGCGACTTGCGGGGTGGCCGACTGGCCAGCCACCGCATGCCTCACCCACCGATGGAGCTGCGACCGACCGGAACGCTTGCGCCGGCGAGCAGCAGGGAGCGAGGACGTCACAGGAGCCGATCGATACTGAGTCGACGGCTGCCGCAGAAGGACGCCACGGACGCACGCGCGAAAGTGCGTTGGCCCGCGGACGGGGAGGGCCTCGACGTCGAGTGGAGCCTCTTGGAGCCAAGGAGAGTTGTCGGCGACGAATACGAGCGCGCCGAGACAGATCTCGCGGCCCTCGGCCAATCCTCCGCTAGAAACCATGATGAGGGGGATCGGAAAAATTGCAACTTCTCCAACAAGTCGCTAAGACACCTGCCCCATGGTGGGCGCCAATTGTCGTGGTACTAAGACTGACAGTAGAATAGGGGGGGCGGGGTAGTATGGAGAGGCAAGATCCTAGCTATGGCGAAGTTGTACACACGAGTTTTACGAGTTCAGGCTCTTCTCAAAAGAAGTAACAGCCCTACGTCTCGGAGCCCGGAGGCGGTCGACTGGATTATGCGTATGTGTGTTTACAGGGGCGCGAACCCTTGTGCATGTGGAGGGGGTGGCTTATATAGAGTGCGCCAGGACCCCAGCCAGCCCACGTTACAAGGGATTTAAGGTACATCAAGAGGGGGGCGTTACTGGTAACGCTAATAGTAAAGAGACATAAGGACCATTAAAGCTATGATGTAATGTCCGACCGTTGCAGTGCAGAGTGGCTTTAGATCTTCTGGCGGTCGAGTGACAGTCTCCATGGCCGAGTGACAATTCGAGTCTTCCGAGTGGAATGCCTTATGGTCGAGTGGATGATTATTCCTCTTCGATGGCTTCTGGTTTTAGGGTGAAGTCCTAGGGGAGGGTGTCTAGGTCAGGCCTATGACCCTACCCTAGGTACATGGCTTCATCAGCCATAGCATCCGAGGATTTATGGATTTGGCATTGCTTTTTTGGTATGCCGGGCACTCTCAATGATATCAATGTGTTGCAACGGTCTCATTTGTTTGCTAGGCTTGCTAGTGGTGATGCTCCTGCTTGCAACTACACTATTAATGGGCATGAATACACAAAGGAATACTATCTTGCAGATGGTATATACCCTCCTTGGTGCACATTTTTCAAGGGCATCAAAGAACCCAGAACAAAAAAACAATGTGAATTTGCAAGGGTGCAAGAGGGAGCCTGAAAAGACATTGAAAGAGCATTCGGTGTTTTGCAATCTAGGTTTGCCATTGTCCGTGGTCCTGCTCGTTTTTGGGATAAGAAAACCTTGAAGAACATCATGACATGCTGTGTTATCCTGCACAATATGATTCTTGAAGATGAGAGAGGAATGAACTTATAATTCTTTTACGAAAATGTGGGTAGCCGTGTCAAACCAGCTACAAACCCAAACCGCATTAGAGCTTTTCTTCAGACATACAAGGAGATTGAAAATGCAGACACACACTTTCAACTTCAGGAGGATCTCATTGAGCACCATTGGCAAAGGGCTGGACAGTGACTAATTTTGTATTCATTTGTATTTGTATTCATGACAAATTTTGTATTGCATTATTTAAGTTTGCTATGGTGATTTGAATAATTATTTGTAATGCGGATAGTTATTGTATTATGTTTGATTGGAATAATTCAGTTTGTTTTCGATTGTTGAATTATGTTGGATTTGATATTTGCGGGCCGATGATATGCGGGATGCAGCGGCGCAAAGAGCAGACCCTGCAAAGCCGACCCGTAAAAAGGTATATTCCGCGAATACACTTTTTTACGGATCCGTTTGGGGGGTCTGTATTTGTGTCAGCCCGAGCCAGCCCGCAAAAACGGTTTTGCGCGAACTGCAAACGCGTTTTGCGGGCTGGCGGGATGCGGGTCTGCTAGAGTTGCTCTAAGAGATGTTTCCCCCAACAGGATCCTGTTGTACACGCTATTCCAAGCAAAGCTCATGCTACTGAGTTGTACGTGCTATGTGAGTTCTGAGATAACATTAGTACAATACAACGTTGAAAGACAACTGACAGTTACATATTATGTGCATAAAGTTCAAGATACAAATCCATATCTATACTTAATATTGAAGGGAGGAAGATCTCTTCATTTTCCTTCCGTCATCTCTTTATACCTGTTAATTTCATGTTAACTATGGAGATTGATGACTGAGATTAAAAGGATGTATCTTTGTACGTCCCTCTTTTTCTCGTAGTTGTTTCATATGATGTCCCTTTTATTCATCATTGCACGTAAACCTGCAATAGTTGGTTTGGTCTGGACAAAAACAAGTCGGTCCCAAACCGTTTCAATCTGTGGACAAAATCCAGTCTCTTGACCAATGCGTACGAGACAGCCAGCTTCCATGGAGTTCATTGGGCTCCACATGCATGAATGCACGTGCATACTAGCTTAATCCATTCCATTCATCAAGCTTCTCAGTGGACCAAAAAGAACTACAATGGCACGCATGTAGGCGTGTTAGCGATCCCGGCGCAATACATGCAACAACCGCCAGCTGAGCCAAGGCCTGGGCGACGCCAACGACCAGGCGGCTGCAAGATTCCCGGCGTCGACATGGTCGGTTTCGACACCTCCAATGTCCGATCCAAACTCCCCCGCCAGGACCGCCTACTTGGCCGCGGCTTACTGGAGCGTCATGCACTTGGCCGGCCATGCCATCCCGGGGGACCTCATTGACATGCTGCACGACGCCGGCCAGGGCCCATGGCATCGAGGGGAACCTCGTCTAGGAGCTGCACGACGTCGGATCCGGCTGCGGACAACGCCTGTTGGCAGGCGCACCTTCCTTTATATGTCCCCTGGCCACTGACCAATAGCTTTGGGGTGCACGTCAGGGCGCTCGTGTCCTGCCTCCTCACCATCCTCTCCCTCGGACTCGGTGTCCTTTTTTTTTTTTGCGAATAGGACTCGGTGTCCCGTTGCCCATGCTGGAGCGCCGCCTTCGCCTCACCACGAAGATGGCGCCATCTGTTGATTGAAGCTGAAGAGGCCGATTTTTTTATTAATGGTAAATGATAATTCTGTAATTCTAAAACTAGTAACAGCCAATTAAAATTATAAAAATAGGAACTACGACAAGAATAACGGCGTCCAGGTTGGACTCTGTTGCTAACTGCGTCCTGGTCTGGACGCTAGTATAGATGGCGTCCAGTCATGCCGTTCGATTAGTATCTAATTAGGCTCAATCGTGTTGTTTTCCTCTGATAGATAGATGTTTCATGAGTTCATGACCTATAAACCTTAGTACGCCGGCGGTCGTCGCTTTTTACCTTGCTGGGCGGTAAGCAAACTCTAGCAGGCACATCACCAAACATTACAGGATGCAGGAGCAACGTCATCTGGCTGGCCGCTTGTCATTAGAATCATTTCCTCGTCATTAGGATAACCCACTGAACCTATGGTTGGCGCATGTGAATTGTTCCACGGCCTGGTTGCATTTTCTTGGTTTGGTCTTCTTTACAATTTATTCTATGGTTGCGAGCGTACATTGTATAGACGACTGGGTTGTTACTCTCTGGTAATACAATTGGTAATTGGCTAGTTTATGAGAATTAACATAAGTCGGTCTTGAGTCGACGGGGTCACGCTTTCGCCTCTAAGTGTCGGTGCACCGCTGCTAGTACTTTTGGAAACATGGCGTGCCGGTGCCATATCCTGAAGTGAACCTGCTCCTGCTGCACGGATCACACCTCAACCTCGATAGGGTTCCAGTGCTAGCCGTACCAGACACAGGCCGCGCGCAACTGACCAAGATCCACCACCATCGTGCTCTACTCTTGGCCGACCTCCTTCGTGACCCAGCTTACACGGTGGATTCACCGAACTGGGACGCGGTCGACAAGAAGGCCGAGCGGCAGGCGGCGGAACGCGATCGACGAGAAGGCCTAGAAGTAGGCGGCGGAGCGCGCGATGTTGGCGGAGCGACAAGCTAAGCAGCAGCTGGGAGCCTTCCAGCAGGCGTTCCCGTGGATGGAGATGCTGATCTATGTTGACCTGACCAAGTTGGAGGAGGACAACCACGACGCCTAGATCTACCGCCCAGCCCTAACTATTTTTCTAATGTTTTCATTCAATATTTTTTAGTTTCAATTAAAGTAAACCGGACTTCTGTAGGCTGTTTTATTAAAAAAAATCAAAATCCAGTGCAAATGTGAAATGCGTCCATCTATGTTGCTCACACCTTTGAACTAACGGACAAAAACATTTTCGCCTGACCCATCAAACAAATAAAGAACGAATAAAATCTATAGTTTGGGTCGTTTGGAGTTTCCTTTGAACCAAACATTGGACGCTGCTAACAACAGCGTACATGTATGGACATGGTCCATAACAGCGACTAGGCCTGGACGCTACTGATAATGGCGTCCTTCCTATTTTCCAAATTTCCACCTTATCATTACTAGTTTCAGAATTACAGCATTATTTATTATTAATAAAAAAATCGGCTGAAGACCAACTACCACCCGCATTGTCCACATCAGAAGCTGGCGGCGGGCGTGGAGTCGCACAGGCGTCAGCGGGCTCTCCTTCATCCTCGCTTGCGGTCAACGTCTGGCTTCTTGTGTCCACGTTTTCAAACTGTGGATTCAAACCAAAAACAACAAATATTTCCGATGGGATTGGGTAGAAAACGCAAATAGTCTCGGTTGGTCTGGATTATAGCTGTTTATTGTTGTATTGGATTGGTCTGCATGAAAGACCTAAAGCTCTATGGTTAGGGCTGGCTTTAATCTGGGTTTGAAACTATTTGCACCAAGCCTTTATATATTTTTTTAATTAACAGAAGTCGGTCTTGAGTCGGCGGGGTCACGCTTTCGCCTCTAAGTGTCGGTGCACCGCTGCTAGTACTTTTAGAAACATGGCGTGCCGGTGCCATATCCTGAAGTGAACCTGCTCCTGCTGCACGGATCACACCTCAACCTTGATAGGGTTCCAGTGCTAGCCGTACCAGACACAGGCCGCACGCAACTGACGGAGATCCACCACCATCGTGCTCTACTCTTGGCCGACCTCCGTCGCGACCCAGCTTACACGGTGGATTCACTGAACTGGGACGCGGTCGACAAGAAGGCCTAGCGGCAGGTGGCGGAACGCGATCGACGAGAAGGCCTAGAAGCAGGCGGCGGAGCGCGCGATATTGGCGGAGCGACAAGCTAAGCAGCAGCTCGGAGCCTTCCAGCAGGCGTTCCCGTGGATGGAGATGCAGATCTATGTTGACCTGACCAAGGTGGAGGAGGACAACCACGACGCCTAGATCTACCGCCCAGCCCTAACTATTTTTCTAATGTTTTCATTTAATATTTTTTTAGTTTCAATTAAAGTAGACTGGACTTCTGTAGGCTGCTTTATTAAAAAAAAAATCAAAATCCAGCGCAAATGTGATATGCGTCCATCTATATTGCTCACACCTTTGGACTAACGGACAAAAACATGTTCGCCTAACCCATCAACACTAGTAGAAAAAGGGTCAAATGTCAAGCACATTAGTGCCGGTTTGGTTTTGAGCCAGCACTAATGTGTGCATTAGTGCCGGTTCGAACGGCTATGCATTAATGCCGGTCCGTGTTGAACCTTTAATACCGGTTCGTGCCACGAACCGGTACTAAAGGGGTGGTGGCAGGCTGGCGTCAGGCCAGGGCCCCACGATCACCTTTAGCACCGGTTCGTGGCACAAATCGGTACTAAAGGGCTAACCTTTAGTACCAGTTCGTGCCATGAACCGGGACTAAAGGGGTCTAACCTATAGTCCCGGTTGGAGACACAAACCGGGACTATAGGGGAATTTTCAAACTCTACCCCCCCCCCCCCATGTGGACCGCCTTTTCAGTTTTAGAAAAAACAAAAGAAATTGATGGGAATGTCAAAAAAGTAAAATAAAATAATTTTCCTATGTGATATGTGGTCTAGTTGTTGGAAAAATTAACAAATATGAATTTCGACTTTATTTGCAAAATCTCTCTGGAATTTGTAAAATGAGCATAACTTTTGCATACGAACTCGGATTAAAAAGTTTTTATATGAAAAATCATCAACTCGAAAAGTTACATCCGAATTCAACCACGCTCTGGCCGAGACCTCCAACATCAGAGGAAGATGCTTCATGGCCACTTCGTCATTCCCGCCACCAATCTGAGCAGCCACTCCGTAGTCCTCAAGTCAAGTGTCGGGCTTGGACTCACCAGCGAACTTGCTGACTCCAGTCGCCAACCTGAAGTTGGGAGGAATCACTGCAGCCCTGATGGCACTGCTGAAACACTCTGGACCTGAGACATGCACTCTGCTGCCGGTCGGATAATCTTTGTCATGACCTTCTCTGTGAGCTCTGTTCCTGTCAACCAGACCCTGAACGAGAATAGATCTCGCATCAAAGCCCGGCTCTCGGGGGTCGACTGGAATCCTTCGCCCACCACTGTGAGGGCGTCTGTCATCGTGCTGCCGAGGCACGTATGACCCACTCCTTGGGGGAGGCATGGGCACTCGACGGCGATCATCGTGGTCGAGTCGGTGATCGTACTGCTCACGGTTTCTGTACTGATCTCGTCGGTCTCCACATCCCTCATGCCTCGAGGGCGATCTTGGGCTGTGAGCCAACTGGACTGTGTCTGCTACCACGAATCTGCTATGGATCCTATTCCGCGACTGAGATACTGCTGTGTTTTGTTCTCCCACTGCCCGGAGTAAAGCCCGGATCTGCATCAAACCTCTGCCAGCTTCTGACTGGGAGGGCTGAATCGACTCTGCTATTCGGGCTGCAGCTGTGAGATTCTGAATCGGAGTTCGGTATACCTGAGTTGGAGGCGGAAAAAGTTGTCGTCGACTGGACTCAGGAATCCGCTGCCGAGCACGCTCGTCGAGTGCATGCTGGAGGTTCTCCAGTCGAGTGCGCTCAGCCAAGTTGGCCAGGCACGCCTCCTCCAAGGCCCGGGTCTCGGGGGTTTCTCCAACGATAGGAGTGTGAAGCGCATCCATGTTACGGCGACGAAGTTCCTCCCTCTACTGCGAAGAGAGGGGCTCGGGGCGGTACTCCTCGTGGACGTGCGATGGATCGCCTCAGTCATCGCCACCGTCCTCCCGGGGGAAGCCGGGAGGACTGCGCGGTCCGTTGACCATTAGGACTTCCGCCGCGGGGTCGCTGCTGTCGCACTCGGATGCAGTCTCGACGGAGCCAGTCGACAGGTCGAACAAGCCGTAGAGAGTTTCGTCGGGCTCGATTGCCGGGACTTGCGGGGTGGCCGACTGGCCAGCCACCGCATGCCTCACCCACCGATGGAGCTGCGACCGACCGGAACGCTTGCGCCGGCGAGCAGCAGGGAGCGAGGACGTCACAGGAGCCGATCGATACTGAGTCGACGGCTGCCGCAGAAGGACGCCACGGACGCACGCGCGAAAGTGCGTTG
The DNA here is from genome assembly GCF_002575655.3 of Aegilops tauschii subsp. strangulata. Classification (NCBI taxonomy): domain Eukaryota; kingdom Viridiplantae; phylum Streptophyta; class Magnoliopsida; order Poales; family Poaceae; genus Aegilops; species Aegilops tauschii. The sequence continues at coordinate 644,915,436 of NC_053041.3, read as the reverse complement.
GCCCGCGGACGGGGAGGGCCTCGACGTCGAGTGGAGCCTCTTGGAGCCAAGGAGAGTTGTCGGCGACGAACACGAGCGCGCCGAGACAGATCTCGCGGCCCTCGGCCAATCCTCCGCTAGAAACCATGATGAAGGGGATCGGAAAAATTGCAACTTCTCCAACAAGTCGCTAAGACACCTGCCCCATGGTGGGCGCCAATTGTCGTGGTACTAAGACTGACAGTAGAATAGGGGGGGCGGGGTAGTATGGAGAGGCAAGATCCTAGCTATGGCGAAGTTGTACACACGAGTTTTACGAGTTCAGGCTCTTCTCAAAAGAAGTAACAGCCCTACGTCTCGGAGCCCGGAGGCGGTCGACTGGATTATGCGTATGTGTGTTTACAGGGGCGCGAACCCTTGTGCATGTGGAGGGGGTGGCTTATATAGAGTGCGCCAGGACCCCAGCCAGCCCACGTTACAAGGGATTTAAGGTACATCAAGAGGGGGGCGTTACTGGTAACGCTAATAGTAAAGAGACATAAGGACCATTAAAGCTATGATGTAATGTCCGACCGTTGCAGTGCAGAGTGGCTTTAGATCTTCTGGCGGTCGAGTGACAGTCTCCATGGCCGAGTGACAATTCGAGTCTTCCGAGTGGAATGCCTTATGGTCGAGTGGATGATTATTCCTCTTCGATGGCTTCTGGTTTTAGGGTGAAGTCCTAGGGGAGGGTGTCTAGGTCAGGCCTATGACCCTACCCTAGGTACATGGCTTCATCAGCCATAGCATCCGAGGATTTATGGATTTGGCATTGCTTTTTTGGTATGCCGGGCACTCTCAATGATATCAATGTGTTGCAACGGTCTCATTTGTTTGCTAGGCTTGCTAGTGGTGATGCTCCTGCTTGCAACTACACTATTAATGGGCATGAATACACAAAGGAATACTATCTTGCAGATGGTATATACCCTCCTTGGTGCACATTTTTCAAGGGCATCAAAGAACCCAGAACAAAAAAACAATGTGAATTTGCAAGGGTGCAAGAGGGAGCCTGAAAAGACATTGAAAGAGCATTCGGTGTTTTGCAATCTAGGTTTGCCATTGTCCGTGGTCCTGCTCGTTTTTGGGATAAGAAAACCTTGAAGAACATCATGACATGCTGTGTTATCCTGCACAATATGATTCTTGAAGATGAGAGAGGAATGAACTTATAATTCTTTTACGAAAATGTGGGTAGCCGTGTCAAACCAGCTACAAACCCAAACCGCATTAGAGCTTTTCTTCAGACATACAAGGAGATTGAAAATGCAGACACACACTTTCAACTTCAGGAGGATCTCATTGAGCACCATTGGCAAAGGGCTGGACAGTGACTAATTTTGTATTCATTTGTATTTGTATTCATGACAAATTTTGTATTGCATTATTTAAGTTTGCTATGGTGATTTGAATAATTATTTGTAATGCGGATAGTTATTGTATTATGTTTGATTGGAATAATTCAGTTTGTTTTCGATTGTTGAATTATGTTGGATTTGATATTTGCGGGCCGATGATATGCGGGATGCAGCGGCGCAAAGAGCAGACCCTGCAAAGCCGACCCGTAAAAAGGTATATTCCGCGAATACACTTTTTTACGGATCCGTTTGGGGGGTCTGTATTTGTGTCAGCCCGAGCCAGCCCGCAAAAACGGTTTTGCGCGAACTGCAAACGCGTTTTGCGGGCTGGCGGGATGCGGGTCTGCTAGAGTTGCTCTAAGAGATGTTTCCCCCAACAGGATCCTGTTGTACACGCTATTCCAAGCAAAGCTCATGCTACTGAGTTGTACGTGCTATGTGAGTTCTGAGATAACATTAGTACAATACAACGTTGAAAGACAACTGACAGTTACATATTATGTGCATAAAGTTCAAGATACAAATCCATATCTATACTTAATATTGAAGGGAGGAAGATCTCTTCATTTTCCTTCCGTCATCTCTTTATACCTGTTAATTTCATGTTAACTATGGAGATTGATGACTGAGATTAAAAGGATGTATCTTTGTACGTCCCTCTTTTTCTCGTAGTTGTTTCATATGATGTCCCTTTTATTCATCATTGCACGTAAACCTGCAATAGTTGGTTTGGTCTGGACAAAAACAAGTCGGTCCCAAACCGTTTCAATCTGTGGACAAAATCCAGTCTCTTGACCAATGCGTACGAGACAGCCAGCTTCCATGGAGTTCATTGGGCTCCACATGCATGAATGCACGTGCATACTAGCTTAATCCATTCCATTCATCAAGCTTCTCAGTGGACCAAAAAGAACTACAATGGCACGCATGTAGGCGTGTTAGCGATCCCGGCGCAATACATGCAACAACCGCCAGCTGAGCCAAGGCCTGGGCGACGCCAACGACCAGGCGGCTGCAAGATTCCCGGCGTCGACATGGTCGGTTTCGACACCTCCAATGTCCGATCCAAACTCCCCCGCCAGGACCGCCTACTTGGCCGCGGCTTACTGGAGCGTCATGCACTTGGCCGGCCATGCCATCCCGGGGGACCTCATTGACATGCTGCACGACGCCGGCCAGGGCCCATGGCATCGAGGGGAACCTCGTCTAGGAGCTGCACGACGTCGGATCCGGCTGCGGACAACGCCTGTTGGCAGGCGCACCTTCCTTTATATGTCCCCTGGCCACTGACCAATAGCTTTGGGGTGCACGTCAGGGCGCTCGTGTCCTGCCTCCTCACCATCCTCTCCCTCGGACTCGGTGTCCTTTTTTTTTTTTGCGAATAGGACTCGGTGTCCCGTTGCCCATGCTGGAGCGCCGCCTTCGCCTCACCACGAAGATGGCGCCATCTGTTGATTGAAGCTGAAGAGGCCGATTTTTTTATTAATGGTAAATGATAATTCTGTAATTCTAAAACTAGTAACAGCCAATTAAAATTATAAAAATAGGAACTACGACAAGAATAACGGCGTCCAGGTTGGACTCTGTTGCTAACTGCGTCCTGGTCTGGACGCTAGTATAGATGGCGTCCAGTCATGCCGTTCGATTAGTATCTAATTAGGCTCAATCGTGTTGTTTTCCTCTGATAGATAGATGTTTCATGAGTTCATGACCTATAAACCTTAGTACGCCGGCGGTCGTCGCTTTTTACCTTGCTGGGCGGTAAGCAAACTCTAGCAGGCACATCACCAAACATTACAGGATGCAGGAGCAACGTCATCTGGCTGGCCGCTTGTCATTAGAATCATTTCCTCGTCATTAGGATAACCCACTGAACCTATGGTTGGCGCATGTGAATTGTTCCACGGCCTGGTTGCATTTTCTTGGTTTGGTCTTCTTTACAATTTATTCTATGGTTGCGAGCGTACATTGTATAGACGACTGGGTTGTTACTCTCTGGTAATACAATTGGTAATTGGCTAGTTTATGAGAATTAACATAAGTCGGTCTTGAGTCGACGGGGTCACGCTTTCGCCTCTAAGTGTCGGTGCACCGCTGCTAGTACTTTTGGAAACATGGCGTGCCGGTGCCATATCCTGAAGTGAACCTGCTCCTGCTGCACGGATCACACCTCAACCTCGATAGGGTTCCAGTGCTAGCCGTACCAGACACAGGCCGCGCGCAACTGACCAAGATCCACCACCATCGTGCTCTACTCTTGGCCGACCTCCTTCGTGACCCAGCTTACACGGTGGATTCACCGAACTGGGACGCGGTCGACAAGAAGGCCGAGCGGCAGGCGGCGGAACGCGATCGACGAGAAGGCCTAGAAGTAGGCGGCGGAGCGCGCGATGTTGGCGGAGCGACAAGCTAAGCAGCAGCTGGGAGCCTTCCAGCAGGCGTTCCCGTGGATGGAGATGCTGATCTATGTTGACCTGACCAAGTTGGAGGAGGACAACCACGACGCCTAGATCTACCGCCCAGCCCTAACTATTTTTCTAATGTTTTCATTCAATATTTTTTAGTTTCAATTAAAGTAAACCGGACTTCTGTAGGCTGTTTTATTAAAAAAAATCAAAATCCAGTGCAAATGTGAAATGCGTCCATCTATGTTGCTCACACCTTTGAACTAACGGACAAAAACATTTTCGCCTGACCCATCAAACAAATAAAGAACGAATAAAATCTATAGTTTGGGTCGTTTGGAGTTTCCTTTGAACCAAACATTGGACGCTGCTAACAACAGCGTACAGGTATGGACATGGTCCATAACAGCGACTAGGCCTGGACGCTACTGATAATGGCGTCCTTCCTATTTTCCAAATTTCCACCTTATCATTACTAGTTTCAGAATTACAGCATTATTTATTATTAATAAAAAAATCGGCTGAAGACCAACTACCACCCGCATTGTCCACATCAGAAGCTGGCGGCGGGCGTGGAGTCGCACAGGCGTCAGCGGGCTCTCCTTCATCCTCGCTTGCGGTCAACGTCTGGCTTCTTGTGTCCACGTTTTCAAACTGTGGATTCAAACCAAAAACAACAAATATTTCCGATGGGATTGGGTAGAAAACGCAAATAGTCTCGGTTGGTCTGGATTATAGCTGTTTATTGTTGTATTGGATTGGTCTGCATGAAAGACCTAAAGCTCTATGGTTAGGGCTGGCTTTAATCTGGGTTTGAAACTATTTGCACCAAGCCTTTATATATTTTTTTAATTAACAGAAGTCGGTCTTGAGTCGGCGGGGTCACGCTTTCGCCTCTAAGTGTCGGTGCACCGCTGCTAGTACTTTTAGAAACATGGCGTGCCGGTGCCATATCCTGAAGTGAACCTGCTCCTGCTGCACGGATCACACCTCAACCTTGATAGGGTTCCAGTGCTAGCCGTACCAGACACAGGCCGCACGCAACTGACGGAGATCCACCACCATCGTGCTCTACTCTTGGCCGACCTCCGTCGCGACCCAGCTTACACGGTGGATTCACTGAACTGGGACGCGGTCGACAAGAAGGCCTAGCGGCAGGTGGCGGAACGCGATCGACGAGAAGGCCTAGAAGCAGGCGGCGGAGCGCGCGATATTGGCGGAGCGACAAGCTAAGCAGCAGCTCGGAGCCTTCCAGCAGGCGTTCCCGTGGATGGAGATGCAGATCTATGTTGACCTGACCAAGGTGGAGGAGGACAACCACGACGCCTAGATCTACCGCCCAGCCCTAACTATTTTTCTAATGTTTTCATTTAATATTTTTTTAGTTTCAATTAAAGTAGACTGGACTTCTGTAGGCTGCTTTATTAAAAAAAAATCAAAATCCAGCGCAAATGTGATATGCGTCCATCTATATTGCTCACACCTTTGGACTAACGGACAAAAACATGTTCGCCTAACCCATCAACACTAGTAGAAAAAGGGTCAAATGTCAAGCACATTAGTGCCGGTTTGGTTTTGAGCCAGCACTAATGTGTGCATTAGTGCCGGTTCGAACGGCTATGCATTAATGCCGGTCCGTGTTGAACCTTTAATACCGGTTCGTGCCACGAACCGGTACTAAAGGGGTGGTGGCAGGCTGGCGTCAGGCCAGGGCCCCACGATCACCTTTAGCACCGGTTCGTGGCACAAATCGGTACTAAAGGGCTAACCTTTAGTACCAGTTCGTGCCATGAACCGGGACTAAAGGGGTCTAACCTATAGTCCCGGTTGGAGACACAAACCGGGACTATAGGGGAATTTTCAAACTCTACCCCCCCCCCCCATGTGGACCGCCTTTTCAGTTTTAGAAAAAACAAAAGAAATTGATGGGAATGTCAAAAAAGTAAAATAAAATAATTTTCCTATGTGATATGTGGTCTAGTTGTTGGAAAAATTAACAAATATGAATTTCGACTTTATTTGCAAAATCTCTCTGGAATTTGTAAAATGAGCATAACTTTTGCATACGAACTCGGATTAAAAAGTTTTTATATGAAAAATCATCAACTCGAAAAGTTACATCCGAATTCAACCACGCTCTGGCCGAGACCTCCAACATCAGAGGAAGATGCTTCATGGCCACTTCGTCATTCCCGCCACCAATCTGAGCAGCCACTCCGTAGTCCTCAAGTCAAGTGTCGGGCTTGGACTCACCAGCGAACTTGCTGACTCCAGTCGCCAACCTGAAGTTGGGAGGAATCACTGCAGCCCTGATGGCACTGCTGAAACACTCTGGACCTGAGACATGCACTCTGCTGCCGGTCGGATAATCTTTGTCATGACCTTCTCTGTGAGCTCTGTTCCTGTCAACCAGACCCTGAACGAGAATAGATCTCGCATCAAAGCCCGGCTCTCGGGGGTCGACTGGAATCCTTCGCCCACCACTGTGAGGGCGTCTGTCATCGTGCTGCCGAGGCACGTATGACCCACTCCTTGGGGGAGGCATGGGCACTCGACGGCGATCATCGTGGTCGAGTCGGTGATCGTACTGCTCACGGTTTCTGTACTGATCTCGTCGGTCTCCACATCCCTCATGCCTCGAGGGCGATCTTGGGCTGTGAGCCGACTGGACTGTGTCTGCTACCACGAATCTGCTATGGATCCTATTCCGCGACTGAGATACTGCTGTGTTTTGTTCTCCCACTGCCCGGAGTAAAGCCCGGATCTGCATCAAACCTCTGCCAGCTTCTGACTGGGAGGGCTGAATCGACTCTGCTATTCGGGCTGCAGCTGTGAGATTCTGAATCGGAGTTCGGTATACCTGAGTTGGAGGCGGAAAAAGTTGTCGTCGACTGGACTCAGGAATCCGCTGCCGAGCACGCTCGTCGAGTGCGTGCTGGAGATTCTCCAGTCGAGTGCGCTCAGCCAAGTTGGCCAGGCGCGCCTCCTCCAAGGCCCGGGTTTTAGAGGAGATGGTGCTGGTGAAGATGTTGATGGAGATTGACCCCCTCCCGATGAGAGGATCGTTGGTGATGACGATGGCGATGATTTCCGCCTCCTTGAGGGAAGTTTCCCCGGCAGAACAGCTCTGCCGGAGCCCTAGATTGGATCCGCCAAGGTTCGTCCTCGTGGCGGCGGTGTTTCTTCTCAAAAGCTTGCTTATGATTTTTTTCAGGGTAAAAGACCTCATACAGTAGAAGATGGGCATCGGAGGCCTGCTAGGGGGCCCACGAGGCAGGGGGCGCGCCCAGGGGGTAGGGCGCGCCCCCCACCCTCGTGGATGGTGGGTGGCCCCCCTCTGGTTGATTCTTTCGCCAGTATATTTTATTAATTCCAAAAACTGCCTCCGTGAAGTTTCAGGACTTTTGGAGCTGTGCAGAATAGGTCTCTAATATTTGCTCCTTTTTCAGCCCAGAATTCCAGCCGCCGGCATTCTCCCCCTTCATGTAAACCTTGTAAAATAAAAGAGAAAAGGCATAAGTATTGTGACATAACGTGTAATAACAGCCCATAATGAAATAAATATCAATATAAAAGCATGATGCAAAATGGACGTATCAACTCCCCCAAGCTTAGACCTCGCTTGTCCTCAAGCGGAAGCCGATATCGAAAAATATGTCCACATGTTTAGAGATAGAGGCGTTGATAAAATATAATACGGACATGAGGGCATCATGGTAATTCATATAACAACAACATATATGGATATTGTCATATGATTTCTTATGCTCAAGTAATAATCTATTCACAATGTCATGTATGAATCGGAAACTTCATTGAGAACTAACAAACTATGATCCCGGTCATTGAAGCAATTGCAATTTATCATAACATCTGAAAGAGTCAATATAAGAGCTTTTCAGCAAGTCTACATAGTCAACTATCATTTAGTCTTTCATCATTGCTAACACTCACGCAATACTTTATGGGTATGGATTTTTAATCGGACACAGAGAAAGATAGGGGCTTATAGTGTTGCCTCCCAACCTTTTACCTCAAGGGTAATGTCAACAATAATAGTTCATGATAACTTACATCCAATCTATTATATAATTTTCTCGCAAAAAAAATCTATTATATAATTATAACAATAGGCAAACAAGCCATTAGGTTCGTCCACATATGCTAATACTATTATTTACACTGTCAGATCAAATTAATAATGGCTAAGATTTAACGGTTTTTACATAATATAAAAACATGTACGTATGGAGCAACATATAGAACTGCCACGTTCCTTGGTCACGTGTATGTGCATATGCAGAACAACATAAGGTACATGGACAACCAGTTTTTCTATAAAAAAACAAATCCTATGAAAAAAAGGAAAGGTCCATATTAGGAATCTAATATATATTTCCGTGAAAGAGACAGCAACGTAGTACAATTAGTATGTGACGCATTGTTTGATATGATATTTAATTTACCAGGAGTAAGGACATTTAGAAGTCCCAAACTGTATCGCATGATATATAGTTCTGCCTTGTCATATGACCATGTGGGTTTAGTATGCATATCATATTGTAAAATTAAATGTAACACATCAAATAATACAAATATGAATTCAAGTGTATACTCATATTTTCTCTTGAAATAAGAAAATATATTATTTGTCATGAATGATCATGGTATAGAATGCCTTTATAGCATTGAAAATAAATTTTGCTTATTGTTCGTTCACCTGACACATATTTAAAGCAATTAAATTACTTCAGATATATGATAAGAGAGCCTCATAGAACTAAGGAAAAAATAAGACTTTGTACCTTTTATTTAAAAAGAGAAGAGGTATTGTTGTACATATAGCACACTATGTTTTGTTATTTTCTTTTCTTATTCCTTCATTTTGCCATAAAAAGGGGGGAAATCCTATTATCCGGCCGATATAGTACAAACTATAAAATATTGCTTCAAGCTTCTGTAAATACCTCAATGGTTGTGTATTTGTGCACCTCCTTTGGTTTCACCTTATCATATTATATTGCTCTGAACATGTCCTCTTGCTAAAATTAATGTATATTAAACATTTCTGCCAACATGCAAAGTCCGGGAAACCAAGCCGTTGTAGACACTAATCAGTATCTAACAATGATGCTACTATATGTGTGGATCATTATGGGGAAGTAATCTTGGAGACAATGACACATCTATTGATAGCCTCACCAATCAAAAGGGCGTCATACAAAGAAATTCGCAAATTTAGAGAACAAAGACTAACCGCACATTGATGCTTGGAGCATGATAAGAACAACGATATATATTGGTACTTTTTGCCATGTAGGAATTAAACGTAACTTGTTTGTGTGTGCCCAAGTTTATAAAAGAACAAAGTCTAATGGAGATATGGAGCAACGCCAAATCATATCAGGTTTGTTCTCGTAGAAAGCATCTCATGGCACCCAAAAATTTCTACTATTGTCCACTCCATTAAGAATATTGCAATGATCTAAAATTGCTCAAACATCACTGAGCAGACCTGTAAGAGAAACATACGAAATTATCATCACCTTGTTCCCAACTAATTATGTAATCTGCTGTTCACAAATTTTTTTGTTCAACAAACTTTGAAAAGGAAAAGGCTGGTTATGCAAGTTGATTATCATCCACCATAATGCCAAACAAATGCTAAATTTCAGTAGAAAAATTGATGAGCATTAGTATTCCTTTGTCGGGATCATTCCATGAGTCGTTGACTACAGAGGCTTTGTATCAGACTTGTACTTTGAGGAGATCAACACACGTACATGGAGCCTGCGCGAACCATTTCTGCACATGTACTGTTATCGGTGGACAACCAAGTAAGATAAATTTATTATGCTAAAAAATGTAAGATATATAGTTTGTTTGTCTGACTTCAGTTGTACACACAGTATCAAACACACCCTAGATCAATAATTTCAGTAGAAGAAAAAAAAGTAAAAAGAGGCAACTTGAATGCATATTATAGAGAAGACCAACCTATGCGAAGTACAAAAGATGCAGGGCCATAGTAAGGTCGATGAAGGTCCTTGCGACCAGCAACCAAAGGGTGGGCGACAACTGTTGAGATGCATGGGGGGAGATGTAACGCTTGCCAGTGGAGAAAAACCTGCGCAACTTGTCGTCTGCCTTGCTGGGACGACCATGGAGAAACAGGATTGAGGAGGGAATCAACACATCTTTGATTGCAGTGTGATCAAGCATGGAAGGACCTCCACTTTAGCATCATCAAGTCACCTGAAGAGAAGGCAAAAGATGGTGGCGTTCACTATGGTATACATGAGCAGGAAAATTGCTTCAAATATTATTATGAAGTGGCTAGTACCTTTTCACAAACGATGAAAATTTGGGTGCCAAAAAATTGAGGCGGACTGGTGCCGCCAAGGCCACGGTTTGGACGTATGCATCTAATCTGTTGTCATGCTCTTACCGACTGGCGACAACAACACGTTGATCTCCTTTGGCATCTCGCCTCCTTTCTCTCCTCCTCGGCGTGTTGTTCAACTTTGAAGCAGCACCTCACCGGCAGTCCACTGCCCATTGGCTTCATCGTGTGGTGTTGCAAGCCATCCGCTCACTGAGTATCGACATTACTGGAATCAATCTGATGCAAGTAAGGAGAACGGCGGCCGGATGGAACTCGTCCATGGTAGATCGCAAAACTGACTTGGACGCGACGATTGGGGCTGTTGTTCTCTTTTCACGCAAGTATGGACAAAGAAAGAAGGAATAATCTAGAAATAACGTGATGGTCCTTCTTTTTCTTTTGGATTGCTATTTTTTAGGCCGTCGGGGCATGCTGAACGAGGTGTTCGTTTTTGTTCACTGGCCGCATAATCTCCTATTTTGTAGGGTGGTGAGATTTGTTTTAATGGGTACGTGAAACATCTTCTATTTGCTGGATAAAAAAAAAACATCTTCTGTTTGCCGGCCCTGGATTTTTTTCCTTGACGCTCGATTGACTTTACTCGCTGCATAATCTCCTATTTGTTAGGGTGCTAATATCCCCTGTATTGTTTTTTTAGCTGGCTGCTAAATTGAATTTTCATCTAAGCCATTATGATTCAGTTCCACATGATTTATGGTTCTTATTTTTTTTCCTTTTTTTCCAACAAACGTGAGATTTTAGAGACTCCACTAAAAAAAAAGATATATCTGAACTATTATAATTTTGACCAACAAATCAATGGTGTTTTATTTTTATTTTTATGTGATTTATTAATAGAAGATAGATAGATAGATAGATATAGATATAGATATAGAGGTATAGATAGATAGATAGATATAGATAGATAAGACCTTCAGCCGTACAAATCTACTTATTACCCGCAAAAGAAAAAAGAAGTCAAATCCTGAGCCGTAGTATACATAGGAAGGTCAGATCCCACTAACCGCAAAAGAAAAAAAAAAGTCAAGTCCTACCGTATGAGTTGGACAAGGCGACGAGTCCCTGGATCCATCCGTGCGTGCATGTGCATACGTGGGCTTCCAGCTTCCGAAGCAAAAGCCAAGCCCGTCATCTTCTGATGCTTCAGGCGTATCTTGCCGGCGAACCGACGGTGAGGTTGCCGTAGCCAGACAGGATCGCAAGGAAGTGGCCGCAGACTCGCGGTGGCGGCGGGGTGAGCAGGTCAACTGTAGAGGCCAGTGCAATCAGGTTCTTCGGCAGAGATCAACAGAAGCGCGTGCGCACACACGCATAATGCTGGGTATGAATAGGTGCGTTGATAGATCTCTTCATCTAAAAATTAAGCTAATTAATTCTTCAAGGGTATATGTATATGGTTGCTGTGTTCTGTTCATGACTGAAAGCTTCTTCTCCATTTAAATTGTATTAGAGAAACCTCCTAGGGAGCCGTGTCCTCTATGTCTTGCTGAAATCATACGGCTTGGGTTGGTTAAACTTGCGAAGTTTATTGAACATTCAAAGAACAGGTATTAAAGCATACCAGAGAGCAACGTCCTCTCGCTGGCCAAACATAAAAAGTTCAGGGAAGATTCAAAGTACAGGTAGATTACTTTGTGTTGCCTACAGTCGTAAAGTTTTTCTTCTGTGCATATGGATAGATTTGTACCGGCTGTGTGATGACATGTATATGCTATAAATTGAACTATTGATAATAATTTTGCAATACTGCAATTCGGTTCGGATGCTACCTTTGCTTCGTGTTATTGCTAAATAATTGTCTTTTGTGGCATATAAGGACTGGACGGTGTCATGCCAACGCCGCACCCCCCTGGCTCGACGCATCCGTACGGACGGCCAGGTATATAGAGGTAACTCAGTTGATTCACTCAATTAGATGAAGGTGCCATATTTGTGTGATTCAGTCACGAGTGGTTCATGCATGGTGCTCTCGAGCTCTTTATTGATATTGGATAGAGCTAAGAGCATTTGTTTCTGCTATTTCTTTTATGCGCCTTCTTCTGCGAGCTGAGTTCTGAAATAAATAGGAATTTCATCCCATCATGTTTACTGTAGATAGAAGTGTTTGAGGGATTATAAGCTAATGTATGTCAGGTATACGTTAACCGATCCATATTATAATTAGTTAGCTATTGAGATATTATATGTGGATGCTAAGCTATGAGGAGAACCTTATTAGCTCATGCGTCGTCCATCGTCTTTTGCTGGAATCTGTTCATGATGGGTTAGCATTTGAGAACATAGAAAGCCATGGTTTCTACAAGACTCAAGCAAATCAGATATTAGGGCAATGACTGCCCTAATTGTTTAGGAAGAGTACTCTCATATAAAGGAAGAATGACCGTTGTTATTTGCGCCTTTTTGCAAGCAAGAATGACCTTCACTATTTTTTGTGGTGTCTACTAAATTTCTGTATATTTCTTCTTATCTGAGCACATGTAGCTTAAAAGGAACACTTTTTTTACTGTTGCTGCTGTTATGTGCTAACCAATCGTTTTTAGCATTTTGATAGAAGAAACCATGTATGAAAGCCTTCATATTTTGTGTGTTATATGCATTTCTTGCCATTTCCAACTTTCTAGATATGATTAACTTCATGTTTGCCTATTGTTTCTCAAACTAATTGGCGGCACATAGGTACTATACACATAAATATTCATGCATGTTTTAGAATTGGGTTGGATTATGAGACCCCACCGGATCTGGCTTGCTGCGGCGATGGTGTGTTGCTACTTTTGGGCGCATTTCAGGCTGTGGTTTGTGAATGTGTATGAGTGGAAATAGAAAGGAATTTGGGTGATTACTGTATTATAATTACTATATTATAATTACTATATTATATTATATTACTATTGCGATCACGTATTGTAGATTTCAATAGGTTTATGTATTGAGTGATTTTTACATTTAATGGGGATGGCTATATTAAGAGGTCAAGATGCCGATGGTAGTCGCTATGGCATTTACATCATCTTTCGAGAAACCTTGGGAAGGTACGTGCAATTCAAACTTCTTAGAATAATTTGGAAGAAAGTACTAGGTTTTATGCATATTCTAATTTGTGTTGTCATTCAAATATTATTATAATTATTTTATATTTTATTTTAAATGTGATGCACTTGGGCATGACAATAATTTGTGGAGAAACAGATATCCTCCAAGCAACTATATGCCTCGGATAAAAAAAACTATGATAGCCTTTTCTATTTTGCATTTGCAAGTAATTGGTGTACGTGCATGTTAATTAGCACATGTTTTTCCTGAAGCTGACATGTGATTGTTTGTCGTATTTGCATAGGAAGAAGACTTGGGAATATACACAACTGATTCAGGAATGTGTATGTGTATGGTTTTACCCATGGCCATGTATTGAGGAAATCATCGAAGCATCATACCATCTAAGCATCAAGATGCACCTTTTTTAATCATTTTCATTACAACATTAGCGGTCAGGCTAATAGAGGTGAGTCAAATTTATTACTCACATATAGATAAAAATCTACCGAGACCAATAGTTACATACTTATGCTTTGGTGAAAGAACTACACAATAAGAATTAACTAAGCCCTTCTCTGCGAGCTTTACCTACGGTTCTCAATTAGAAAACTGCTATGATTGAATATTTTACATACAAACGTATACAATCTCATTACCAGCCACCATGTTAGCAAGTATGTATTTCATGGGCATCCAATATTTATTGTTAACTCCAAGTATATGTTCTTCATTGGTAGATTTTTTTATTGTTGGAAAATATAGACCACCGGCAGATCTATTTAAGATTATAATTCTCTCCTTCGTTTCCTCTATATGAACATAACCAAGTTTAGTTATTTATGCAATGGGATCCACACAATACGCATCAAAGGACTTTTGCTAAATTTTTGTCATTAATACAAGAATACTCTCTCTTTATGTTGGGAATAAATAGTTTCATATAATGAGAAGCATACAAGAAACTCGGAGCAAGCTGTTTATATGGGTTCGAATCCTACTAGAAGAAACAACTGGAATGAGGCATCAAGACATAGCTGAAGCTAGATGGATATGCTACCTACAAACGAAGCTAGATAGGTAACACATGCTTGAAAATAGGAAAGGAAAATAGGAACATGCATGGACGCCCAAAATGAGGATTCATGATATAAATGTACATATGCGTGTGTATATGTAACAAGAAGTCACTTTTTACATGTAAAAAAATTCATGCTGAACCAGATGAATCTTTTATCTTATGATCAATCACCAAGTAGCCAGTAGCTTTTTACTTTAACCTTTATCAAGCTCCATAACCTCCTATTTTATCTAATTCTATGTATTTAATAGTTGTGCCGATGCTCTCTCGAAACATGGAGGTAAACTTGATGGTGCTAATGGCTTCAGGACTTCTATGAAGAGATAGCGAGCATAGTCATGTCTGAATGTAATCATTCTATTTGATTAATGAAAGTTTCTTTCCTGCAAAAGAAAAATTGATGGTACTAATCAACTCATGTATTTAAGATTGGAGAAATTATGAATTAAACTTTGAAATGAACTAAGAGTATAACAATGGAAATGAATTCATGTATAATTCACATGAAGCACAATATGAAACTCCTAGAAAGAAAGAAATCTTTACGTATTGTAGATTTACAATTAGGGTAATTCACCATGTAGGGCTACATTTCCCCCCCAAAAAAATATCATCATGGCTTAAAAAAAGATAAACACACATGAGAGCCTAAAATGTAGAAGGCCATATAATACATTAGTATGGAACTAAATGATTTAACATGACATCCCAATATATGCTTAATTTTGAAATAGCCAATTCATGTAGCGAAAGTGATTTTTTTCAACAAATTGGATGTCCCTTTGCCATTAGTTATATGAGATAAACTAGAGTACAATTTGGATATTAAATTGAATTCATGTATGAGGGTGAAGAAATGAGAAAGATTAACAATAGCAACTCACAATCTGGCCGCGCAAATGCGCGGGTTACTTCGCTAGTTGGATATATATATCAAGATCTTTCCAACACAAGGTGCTTGCCAAAGGATAAAATGTAAAAAGGAAATGTGAAGATCACCATGACTCTTGCATAAGGTATAAGGCAAAAGTAAAAGATAGGCCCTTCGCAGAGGGAAGCAGAGGTTGTCATGTGCTTTTATGGTTGGATGCACGGAATCTTAAAGCAAAAGAACGTCACTTTATATTGCCACTTATGATATGGACCTTTATTATGCAGTCCGTCGCTTTTATTTCTTCCACATCACAAGATCGTATAAAGCTTATTTTCTCCACACTAATAAATCATACATATTTAGAGAGCAATTTTTATTGCATGCAACAATGACAACTTACTTGAAGGATCTTACTCAATCCATAGGTAGATATGGTGGACTCTCATGGAAAAACTGGGTTTAAGGATATTTGGAAGCACAAGTAGTATCTCTACTTGGTGCAAAGAGTTTGGCTAGCATGAGGGGGAAAGGCAAGCTCAACATGTTGGATGATCCATGACAATATACTTTATTTCGGATATAAGAAAACATAACCCATCACGTTGTCTTCCTTGTCCAACATCAACTCTTTAGCATGTCATATTTTAATGAGTGCTCACAATCATAGAATATGACCAAGATAGTATATTTATATGTGAAAACCTCTCTTTCTTTATTACTTCCTATTAATTGCAGCGATGACCAAAACTATGTTTGTCAACCCTCAACAACTTTTATTCATCATACTCTTTATGTGTGAAGTCATTACTCTCCATAAGATCAATATGATCTCTTTATTTATTTTTTATTTCTTTTATTCCCTCAAGATCATAGCACGATAATCAAGCCCTTGACTCAACATTAATCTTTATTATATATATAGCTCTCGGACTCGATTACATAGAGGGATCATAAAGCAAAACTCAAAACTAGATCATACTAAACCTTTATTCTACTAGATCAAGATATTACCAAAAGGATCGAACTAAGAAAAATGGTAAAACTAGGAGTGTGATGGTGATACGATACCGGGGCACCTCCCCCAAGCTTGGCAGTTGCCAAGGGGAGTGCCCATACCCATGTGATTATATCCCTTTCTTCGGAGGTGAAGAGGATGGTGATGATGAAGATAACTCTGCCTTTAGCTTTTTCATATTGTAATCGAGAAGAGCAATTTCCTCCTTCAAATCATCGACCTCAGATTCCAGCTTCAAGATCTTGTCACATAAATCCCCTTTGCTTTTCTACCGAAAAAGAGAAGGAATAGATCGGTTGTTAGACAGTTTAGCCCTCTTAGGGAGACTAGACTTCTTGAACTTCACGTGCATATCCCCAGGTTGAGGTAGAGGAACATCCTCCTCCTCTGAACTTGAATCATTGATCCTCCTCGAATGAGCATCCTCCTCATCATCCGTAGTTTGACCACAAGGAGATAGATTCCCATAGTTCTTTGGGTCAACAATGAGATGTGAGACATAGCTCTCTCCGCCGGAGTCCTGAGATGACATCTTGCTCTAATCTACGGCAGAAACAGCTCGAAACAAAAACAGAGGATATTTGCTTGGTATGGTGGTCAAAACCTTCAGGAGATTATATAATGATTTTTTACCGACCAAAATAAGTATCCTGCAAGAAAATGGAGTCCGGAGGGGCACACGAGGTGTCCACGAGGCAGGGGGCGCGCCCTCCACCCTCGTGGACGCCTCGTGTCCTTCCTGGACTACTTCTTATTTTCCTAATTTTTTAAATATTCCAAAACGGAGAAAAATTGCTATCAGAACTGTTTTGGAGTCGGTTTACTTACCGTACCACATACCTATTCCTTTTCAGAGTCTGAAGCGTTCTAGAAAGTGTCCCTTATGTATTCCTCCGGGGTTACAATTTCAATAACATTATTTTCAACATTTATAGGATTACCTAAGATATAATGTTTGATTCTTTGACCGTTCACCATCTTCGGATTTGTGCCTTCGAAGTTGTTGATTTTTATGGCACCGGAACGATAGACCTCCTTGATAACGTAAGGACCTTCCCATTTAGAGAGAAGTTTTCCTGCAAAAAATCTTAGGCGAGAGTTGAATAGCAACACATAATCACCTACATTAAACTCGCACTTTTGTATCCTTTTGTCATGGCATCTTTTAACTTTTTCTTTAAACAGTTTGGCATTCTCATAGGCGTGGGTTCTCCATTCATCAAGTGAGCTAATGTCAAATAGTCTCTTCTCACCAGCAAGTTTGAAATCATAATTGAGCTCTTTAATGGCCCAATATGCCTTATGTTTCTAGTTCAAGAGGTAAGTGACATGCTTTTCCATAAACCATTTTATACGGAGACATACCCATAGGATTTTTATATGTAGTTCTATAGGCCCATAATGCATCATCAAGTTTCTTGGACCAATTCTTTCTAGACCTATTAACAGTCTTTTGCAAAATTAATTTGAGCTCTACTCAGTTCTACTTGACCACTAGATTGTGGATGGTACGGAGATGCAATTCTATGATTAACATCATACTTAGCAAGCATTTTACGAAAAGCACCATGAATAAAATGTGAACCACCATCAGTCATTAAATATCTAGGGAATCCAAATCTCGGAAAAATAACTTCTTTAAGCATCTTAATAGAGGTGTTATGATCAGCACTACTAGTTGGAATAGCTTCTACCCACTTAGCAACGTAATCAACAGCAACTAAAATATGTGTATACCCATTAGAGGAAGGAAACGGTCCCATATAATCAAAGCCCCAAACATCAAATGGTTCAATAAAAAGTAAATAGTTCATAGGCATTTATTGACGTCTCCTAATATTACCAATTCTTTGACATTCATCACAAGAGAAGACCAACTTACGGGCATCTTTGAAGAGAGTAGGCCAATAAAACCGGATTGCAATACCTTGTGTAAAGTTCTATCTCTAGCGTGGTGTCCTCCATAAGCCTCGGAGTGACACTTGCGTAGGATCCGTTCCTGTTCATACTCAGGTACACAACGTCTAATAACACCATCTACTCCTTCTTTATAAAGGTGTGGGTCATCCCAGAAGTAATGTGTTAAATCATAGAAAAACTTCTTCTTTTGCTGGTATGTGAAACTAGGTGGTATAAATTTAGCAACAATTTAATTAGCATAATCAGCATACCATGGAGCAGTACGAGAAGCATTTATGACAGCTAATTGTTCATCAGGGAAGCTATCATCAATAGGTAGTGGGCCATCAAGAACATTCTCTAACCTAGACAAGTTGTCTGCAACGGGGTTCTCAGCTCCCTTTCTATCAATATTATGCAAATCAAATTCTTGTAGTAGGAGAACCCATCTAATGAGTCTAGGTTTAGCATCTTCCTTTTCCATAAGATATTTAATAGCAGCATGATTGGTGTGAACAGTTACTTTAGAATCAACAATATAAGGTCTGAACTTATCACAAGCAAATACAACTGCTAAAAATTCTTTTTCAGTAGTAGCATAATTTCTCTGGGCACTGTCTAGATTTTTACTAGCATATTGGATAACATTTAATTTCTTATCAACTCTTTGTCCTAGAACAGCACCTACGGCATAATCACTAGCATCACACATAATTTCAAAGGGTAAATTCCAATCACGTGGCTGAACAATAGGTGCAGAAATCAAAACTTTCTTAAGTATTTCAAATGCTTCTACACAATCATCATCAAAGACAAAAGGAATATCTTTTGTAAGAGATTAGTCAGAGGCCTAGAAATTTTTGAGAAGTCCTTAATGAACCTCCTATAAAAACCGGCATGACCAAGGAAACTTCTTATACCTTTTATGTCCTGGGGACACGGCATCTTTTCAATAGCATCAACTTTACCTTTATCAACTTCAATACCTCTTTCAAAAATTTTATGCCCGAAGACAATACCTTCATTAACCATAAAGTGGCACTTCTCCCAATTCAAGACAAGATTAGTTTCTTCACATCTCTGCAAAACTCGATCAATGTTGCTAAAGCAATCATCAAAAGAGGTTCCATACACGGAGAAATCATCCCTGAAAACCTCAACAATCTTTTCACAAAAATCCGAGAATATAGCCATCATGCATCTTTGAAAGGTAGCAAATGCATTACATAAACCAAAAGGCATACGTCTATAAGCAAAGGTACCGAAAGGGCAAGTAAAAGTGGTCTTTTCTTGATCCTCTTTTGACACAGGTATTTGAGAGAAACCAGAGTAACCATCCAGAAAGTAAAAATGTGTATGTTTGGATAGTCTTTGTAGCATTTGATCAATAAAAGGTAAAGGGTAATGATCCTTTTTAGTAGCTTTATTTAATCTACGGAAATCAATTACCATCCTATAACATGTAACAATTCTTTGTGGGATCAATTCATCTTTATCATTGGGAACAATAGTAATACCTCCCTTCTTAGGGACACAATGGACAGGACTTACCCACTGACTATCAGCAACAGGATAAATTATACCTGCCTCCAGAAGCTTTAGTATTTCTTTTCTTACCACTTCTTTCATCTTAGGATTTAACCGTCGTTGGTGGTCAACAACTGGTTTAGCGTCTTTCTCCAATTTTATTTTGTGCTGGCATAGAGTGGGACTAATGCCCTTAAGATCATCAAGAGTATATCCAATAGCAGCACGGTGCTTCTTCAGAGTTTTCAATAATTTCTTTTCTTCATGCTCTGAAAGGTTAGCACTAATAATAACATGATATATCTTCTTTTCATCAAGATAAGCATATTTAAGAGTATCAGGTAATGGTTTAAGCTCAAACACGAGATCACCCTTGGGTGGAGGAGGATCCCCTAGGATTTCAACAGGCAAGTTGTGTTTCAAAATAGGTCCCTGTTTAGAGAATACTTCATCTATTTCCCTTCTTTCATTCATAAACATATCATTTTCATGGTCGAGCAAATATTCTTCTATAGGATCATTAGGAGGCACGACAATAGAAGCAAGACCAATAATTTCATCTTACTAGGCAATTCTTTATCATGGGGTTGTCTACGAAATTTAGCAAAATTAAACTCATGAGACATATCCCCCAAACCAATAGTAACAACATCCTTTTTGCAGTCTATCCTAGCATTAACAGTATTCAAGAAGGGTCTACCAAATATAATGGGACAAAAGTTATCTTGTGGGGAACCAAGAACAAGAAAATCAGCAGGATACTTAACTTTCCCACACAACACTTCAACATCTCTAACAATCCCAACTGGTGAAATAGTGTCTCTATTGGCAAGCTTAATTGTAACATCAATTTCTTCTATCTCAGCAGGTGCAATATCATGCATAATTTCTTTGTATAAGGAATGTGGTATAGCACTTGCACTAGCACCCATATCACATAAGCCATGATAACAATGATCTCCTATTTTAACAAAAATAACAGGCATGCCTACAACGGGTCTATGTTTATTGTTAGTATCTGGTCTAGCAATTCTAGCAGCTTCATCACATAAGTAAATGACATGTCCATCAATATTATCAGCCAAGAGATCTTTAACCATATCAATACTAGGTTCAACTTTAATTTGCTTAGGGGGTGTAGGTGTTCTAGTATTACTCTTACGAACCACAGTTGAAGCTTTAGTATGATCTTTTATTCTAACAGGGAAAGGTGGTTTCTCAATATAAGCGGTAGGAACAATAGGATCAACATTATAAGTGATAGTCTTTTTTTCAACATTAATAGGTGCAACTACCTTTACTTCAATGGGAGGATTATATTTAAACCACTTCTCCTTAGGGAGATCAACATGAGTAGCAAATGATTCACAGAAAGAAGCTACTATCTCAGAGTCAAGTCCATATTTAGTGCTAAATTCACGGAAAACATCGATATCCATAAAAAATTTAACACAATCAAACTTAGGTGTTATACCTGACTACTTACCTTCGTCGAGGTCCCAATCTTCAGAGTTGCGTTTAATTCTTTCCAATAAATCCCATTTGAATTCAATAGTCTTCATTGTAAAAGAGCCAGTACAAGAAGTATCGAGCATGGAGCGATTATTGAGAGAAAGCCGAGCATAAAATTTTGATTAATAATTTCTCTTGAGAGCTCATGATTGGGGCATAAATATAGCATTGACTTAAGCCTCCCCCAAGCTTGAGCGAGGCTTTCTCCTTCGCGAGGCCAAAAATCTTCTATTATATTATTAAAACAACAGAAAACGTAAGGCCAAGATTTATCAATTTAAAACCAAGATATTTCAATGGTCAAGATTATCTGGGCAACTTAACATAAAAGCTTAACATAGATCTCACATACCCTAGAAAAAATAGAGATCTCACGTACGCTTCCTTGCCCGATAATGCACATTAGGAATTGTACAGGGACCAGGACTCCTAGCGTAAGCATACTTTTGTTTCAGCGTAAAGAAAACATATACTAGATCTCACGTAGGCTGCCAAGCCCGATAATGCACCACAATAATTTTACAGGGACCAGGACTCCTAGCGTAAGAATACTTTTGTTTTAGCCAATTTTGGATTGGTAGCATCTATACCATCAGATCACCTTAGGAGAGTCTCCTCTATCATCCCTACAACACTCCCGATTCAGTCTTCAAGTTGTGTCTTGGCTCCAACGAACCTAGAACAACTCCCCGTAAAAACAAATCCTAGAACAGATCTCGGTTTTGAACTCCTTCATGGTTCTATCGCAGGGGCCGCCGGATGTGCTACTGCAGCTTTCTTTCTCCTATCATCTCTCCTTATGGCACAAGCCTCGACAACCAGCAGTAGCTCCTCGGCGTTTTCGAGATTGGCGCAGGATGATTTGAGGTGAAGGAACGAGGCGACCTCTCTGGATGTTGTGTCAACTATGCATGTATCATCCAAACATTTGCAGATGGGCTCAATATGCTTCAGACATTAGCAACAACGATGTCAAGTGGCAGCCAGTTAGAGTAAGCATAGAAGATGCAAATAGGGGGAAAAGGTAAAGCTTCTCAAGGACAATCCAATGCAAAGATGAGACGTCACCGACTCACTGTCCCCTGGAGAAACCGGCTGGGGAGTAATCCTAGGATGTGCAGAGAAGGCACGGAGGCGGTTCTTCTGCCGATGGAGACTGGCATGTCGGGAGAAAATATCCATGCACAGTTGGGTACAGGGAGGACACGAAGAAGTCTTTGTACACGAACAGCCACCACAAGGTTACCTATATTTCTGACCAAGTTCCGTCCCATCCTCCGGAAAATCAACCTGGATATACAAGTTGGTCATCTGTGAATTTTTTGTTAAGGACAAACACGGACACACATTATTAATTAGCTCTCTGATATATGATTTCCCGCAAGCATACACAGATATGAAAGAATGAAACAGTGATTTTTTTTTTGCAAGGACACACATGGACACACGTTATTAAATTGTTGTCTCATGGTGCGCATGGTTGTCATGTGGCCAGATTCATCGCTTGCTCACCTCAAGTGTTTTAGCGGCACCTCAGCATCTATGGTGAGGGCTGGATGGATTCCACTGGCGGCATGGCCATCACTGCCTCCAAGTCCTCGATCAGTTCCTACAGTTAAGGCTGGCTTCTCCTTCCTGTTCTCGCTTGGTCAATATACCAACTGGGGTTTGGTTTGTTAATTGATCGCACAGTTTCACCAGGTCCGCCGTATAGCAAGGAGAACTACAGTCTACGGAAGGTAATAATTCAGTTGGCTATATACAAAGACGTAAATCAAGATTCAAGGAACACTACGCGGTAGGAATCAATTTATTGAACAAGTTAACGAATCAATTATACGAAGCTGTAGAGCAAGAAGCTGTACGACAGGAATCAGTTGACAAAATTATTGTATCAATTGCCTCTATACCGATATTATACACGAGGAAGAACTCAATTTTTTTATTCCACTATTCAGCTATAATAAATGCTGCTACAAGTTTGCAAATTATCTGAATATTGTTTTTACATAGAATGGTATCATTGGTGATGTCGGCAGTACAATTCATAAAAGCTTGCATGCAATTAGCGTTTCAGTGCCACTTAAGAAACGACCAATGAATTTCGTAAATAAAAAGAATCGGCCGATGAATATGCCCTCATATCCTTCCAAACTCTATAAAAAAAGCTTATAATATTTTCTTTTAAAAACACATAGCTATGTGGGACCTTTTAACTCAGATATTTCCGGCAGAAAAAATAACAGATTTGATTGGAAAAGATGGTTGCTATCAATTGATTTTACAGTTGGTTTTGAATATATATATATATATATATATATATATATATATATATATATATATATATATATATATATATATAGTTCGATCAAGATGTAATTTCTTATATCTGTCATAGGACACTTCTATAGCATAATAAATATAATTCATGGAAGCATATTTAGATGAAGAATGGTGCTCAGAGTTTTGTAGTCGAGATAATTTTAAAATCTTAGTCAACATCTATAAAAGAAGTTATACAATTAATCGACAAATGCAATGGGTTCCCTGGAAATAAATTGAATAATAAACCGAAGATTATTGTAGGTTTTTTGTATGAAATCCAAATAAAAAATCTTAGGAATGCCATTATATAAAAGTTATTAGTTGTATTTATAGAATACAACTCGGTGTTATAAATAAAATCTGAAGAAGTAAACTGTATGAGCAAAACCTCCTACAAATTATGAAGAGGACACATGGTTATGAGCCATCAAATTAGCAAGAGAATGCATGATTTTTCAAGGAAAGACAATGCATTTGTTTTAGTAATGGGTGCATATTTTTAAATACATTCATATATTATGGTTAGAGACTCATATATCCAAATACAAAATACATGCTTAACAATATTTATAATATCTAGCCGCGCAATTGCGCGGGTCACCCCGCTAGTTATATATATATAATTGCGGTCACGATGAACAAGATGCATAGGATAAAACTTTTGATGAAATTTCAATTTCAATCAGTTGTAGTTCCATGATCCCATATCATCACATAGCCTAAACCATGTCAATGCCTTTCCCTTCAAAGATAAAGGGAAGACCTTCTTCTTGATAACATCCTCGGACATACCTGCAAGCTTAAATAATCCACAAACTTCATCCACATAGATTAGGTGCAAATCGGGATGTAATGTTCCATCTCCTATAAAAGGATTAGCTAGCAGTTTCTCTATCATACCCGAAGGCATTTCAAAGTAAACATTTTCAGTAGGTTAAGTAGGTTGAGGAGCAACTCTTTGCTCTACTGGTCGGGGTGAAGATACCCCGAACAAGCCCCTCAAAGGATTATGTTCCATAGTAACAAGTGACAGTAAATTTCAGCACATTATATAAATTTCTCCTTACCAAATTCCACCTACCAAAGGTGCTTCACTCCCCAGCAACGGCGCCAGAAAAGAGTCTTGATGACCCACGAGTATAGGGGATCTATCGTAGTCCTTTCGATAAGTAAGAGTGTCGAACCCAACACGAGGAGCAGAAGGAAATGACGAGCGGTTTTCAGTAAGGTATTCTCTGCAAGCACTGAAATTATCGGTAACAGATAGTTTTGTGATAACGTAATTTGTAACGGGTAACAAGTAATGAAAGTAAATAAGGTGCAGCAAGATGGCCCAATCCTTTTTGTAGCAAAGGACAAGCCTGAACAAACTCTTATATAGAGAAAAGTGCTCCCGAGGACACATGGGAATTATCGTCAAGCTAGTTTTCATCACGCTCATATGATTCGCATTCGTTACTTTGATAATTTAGTATGTTGGTGGACCGGTGCTTGGGCACTGCCCTTTGTTGGACAAGCATCCCACTTATGATTAACCCCTATTGCAAGCATCTGCAACTACAAAAGAAGTACTAAGGTAAACCTAACCATAGCATGAAACATATGGATCCAAATCAGCCCCTTACGAAGCAACTCATAAACTAGGGTTTAAGCTTCTGTCAGTCTAGCAACCCATCATCTACTTATTACTTCCCAATGCCTTCCTCTAGGCCCAAACAATGTTGAAGTGTCATGTAGTCGACGTTCACATAACACCACTAGAGGAGAGACAACATACATCTCATCAAAATATCGAACGAATACAAATTCACATGACTACTTATAGCAAGACTTCTACCATGTCCTTAGGAACAAACGTAACTACTCACAAATCATATTCATGTTCATAATCAGAGGGGTATTAATATGCATAAAGGATCTAAACATATGATCTTCCACCAAATAAACCAACTAGCATCAACTACAAGGAGTAATCAACACTACTAGCAACCCACGGGTACTAATCTGAGGCTTTGGGACAAAGATTGAATACAAGAGATGAACTAGGGTTTTAGAGGAGATGGTGCTGGTGAAGATGTTGATGGAGATTGACCTCCTCCTGATGAGAGGATCGTTGGTGATGACGATGGCCATGATTTCCCCCTCCCGGAGGGAAGTTTCCCCGGCAGAACAGCTCCGCCGGAGCCCTAGATTGGTTCCGCCAAGGTTCCGCCTCGTGGCGGTGGTGTTTCTTCCCGAAAGCTTGCTTATGATTTTTTTCAGGGTAAAAGACCTTCAATAGCAGAAGATGGGCATCGGAGGCCTGCCAGGGGGCCCACGAGGCAGGGGGGCGCGCGCCCATCCTCGTGGATGGTGGGTGGCCCCCCTCTGGTTGATTCTTTTGCCGGTATTTTTTATTAATTCCATAAACTGCCTCCGTGAAGTTTCAGGACTTTTGGAGCTGTGCAGAATCGGTCTCTAATATTTGCTCCTTTTTCAGCCCAGAATTCCAGCCGCTGGCATTCTCCCCCTTCATGTAAACCTTGTAAAATAAGAGAGAAAAGGCATAAGTATTGTGACATAGCGTGTAATAACAGCCCATAATGCAATAAATATCAATATAAAAGCATGATGCAAAATGGACGTATCTGGCTCTCATATGAATAACTGTTCAACTAATAAAGAGCCCATTTTACCTTGTCTTCTCTTATTGATATAATGTTTGCAGATTCCAGCTTAGTCCACGGCACTCTTGCACTATTATTATTTTCAAATCATTCGGTCGTGCAAGTGAAAGGCAATAATGCCGACATTCGACGAACTGGCCGTGGCAGAGAGAAACTGGTATGAACTTGACTTGTTCTGTTTGTGTAAATATGTTTAACCTAGTACCCATGATTCAGTCCATTATGATTAAACATGTTCGCAATGACAATTAGAGATTATAGTTTCTCATGCCATGCATAAGTAGCTGGGAGTTGATAATGATTTATCTTGGATATCAACATAGCGTTAAGATGATTGTGATGTAGTATGATGATATGGTATCCTCCTCTGAATGTTCGAGTGACTTGACTTGGCACATGTTTATGCATGTAGTTGAATCAAAACCAACATAGCCTCTATGATATTTATGTTCATGGTGTCCATATCCTACTCATGCTAGTGTCCAATGTTACTTACGCATAATGCATGGTTATGATCGTTGTTGCTCTCTAGCTGGCCGCTTCTCAATCTAAATTGCTAGCCTTCAACTGTACTAAGTGGGAATTCTGCTTGTACATCAAAAACCATAAACCCAAAGTTATTCTAGATGAGCCCACCATACCTACCTATATGCGGTATTACCGTGCCGTCCTATGTAAATTTGCATGTGCCACCTCTAAAAACTTCCAAAAATTATCCTTTTTGTGTGCCTGGATCGTTCATGGAACGACAAGAGGTGGTCGGTATCTTCCATGCTAAGCGGGTTATTCTCAGGTCGAGTGTTTATTCACTCGCCATCGCACGAGAAAAGGGCGGTAATGGGGATGCCCAGTCCCAAACTGCAAACATGAAAAAGAGTTCATCTCTGAAATAATCAAACAAAAACTCCCAATGGAGTCAAAGCCTTTACTTTTATTGCTTGGGAACCATCACTAGCGTGTTTAGCATGGAAGATGTTGATAACTGATGGACGTGAAGTGAATAAGAAAGGTGCATGTCGCAAAATATCATTTATCTCTATTTTGAAAATTGAGCTTGTGCACCTCTGCAATCACTGCTTCCCTCTGCGAAGGGACTATCTAATTACTTTTATGTTGAGTCATCACCTTCTAAAACAAGCGCCAGAAACTGAGTAGAGCACAGCTGTCAAGATTTATGCATTGTGTGTAGCTAATGTTGGGTGCATCATGACTGGATCTTTTCCACCATGAATTAAAATGTTTAGTCGCTGCTTGAACTTTGGAGGTGCTCTGCATTTATGTTTTGCGGTCTCAGAAAGGGTTAGTGAGATACCACTATTGTCATATTATATCATGGTTGTTTTGACAACGTGTTGCTATTTGAGATCTCTTATTATTGCTCGCTAGCTGATTATGTCATTGATATGAGTCATTATAATCTTTGAGAGTTATTGTTGACATGGTTAGTTATAATGATTGGCTGAAAACCTGGGTGTTGTTTAAGCTTATTTATGCAAACAAGAGCAAAAGAGTTCGTAAAAATTTTTCTTTCTCACTTTTAGTTTATCAACTGAATTGCTTGAGGACAAGCAAAGGTTTAAGCTCGGGGGAGTTGATACGTCTCCAACGTATCTACTTTTTCTCACGCTTTTCCTCTTGTTTTGGACTCTAATTTGCATGATTTGAATGAAACTAACCCCAGACTAACGCTATTTTCAGCAGAACTACCATGGTGTTGTTTTTGTGCAGAAATATAAGTTCTCAGAACGGAATGTAACTTTGAGAGGATTTTTTATATCAATAATAAGAATTTCTGGAGCCAAGACCTGCCGGAGAGGGGCACCTGGGTGGGCACAACCCACCAGGGCGCGTCCCCCTCTCCCGGCGCGCCCAGGTGTGTTGTACCCACCTGGTGGCCCCGCAGACCTTAACCCTGACACTATAAATTCCTATTTTCGAAGAAAAAATTAGGGAGAAAGAATTATGGCGATCCACGAGATGGGGCCACCGCCAAGCCCTGTTCTTCCTCAGGAGGGCAGATCTGGAGTCCGTTTGGGGCTCCGGAGAGGGGGGTATTCGTTCTTCGTCATCACCAACCCATCTCCATCGCCAATTCCATGATGCTCCCCACCGAGAGTGAGTAATTCCTTCGTAGGCTCGCTGTTCGGTGAGGAGTTGGATGAGATTCATCATGTAATTGAGTTAGTTTTGTTAGGGCTTGATCCCTAGTATCCACTATGTTCTTAGATTGATGTTGCTATGACTTTGCTATGCTTAATGCTTGTCGCTTTGGGCCCGGGTGCCATGAACTCAGATCCGAACCGTTTATGAATTCATCATTATATCCATGGTTTAGTTCCGATCTTGCAAGTTATAGTCACCTACTACGTGTTAGGATCCGGTAACCCCGAAGTGACAATAACCGGGACTTCTTCCGGTGATTATCGTAGTTTGAGTTCATGTATTCACTATGTGTTAATGCTTTGTTCCGGTTCTCTATTAAAAGGAGGCCTTAATATCCCTTAGTTTCCAATATGGACCCCGCTTCTACGGGAGGGTAGGACAAAAGATGTCATGCAAGTTCTTTTAATAAAGCACATATGACTATATACGGAATACATGCCTGCATTATATCGATGAACTGGAGCTAGTGCCGTACCGCCCTAGGTTATAACTGTCACATGATGAATATCATCCAACAAGTCATCGATCCAATGCCTACGGATTTATCTTATATTGTTTCTGCTAACTTACTACCATCACTGTTACACTTGCTACAAAATTACTGCTATCACTGTTACCGTTACTATTACTGCTGTCACTACTATCAAACTACTGTGCTACTGACTACTTGCTGCAGATAATTAATCTCCAGGTGTGGTTTAATTGACAACTCAGATGCTAATACCTTCAAATATTGTTTGGCTCCCCTTGTGTCGAATCTATAAATTTGGGTTGAATACTCTACCCTCGAAAACTGTTGCGATCCCCTATACTTGTGGGTTATCAGTAATCGTATCAAGGTCGAATCTATACCAAGTGGTGATGCCCACATCAAAACTACGAAGAAGAAGAACAGCAGATTGCTTACGGATAGATCTATTATGAGCATTGCAAATTCTATACCAAGCATCTTTTAGATTCTCCCCTCCCCTTTGTTTAAAATTGAGAACCTCATTCTCGGGGTACACACAATAGGGGAGGAACTAGCCATAGCTACAAAGTAATGAAAGAAGAGATCCGACAAGAAAAAGGCGAACGGAAAAGAAAGCAAATAAAACGGCAAATTTTTGTGAAGTGGGGGAGATGAAAACGAGAGGCAAATGGCTAATAATGTAAACTGCAAGTATATGAGATTTGTGATTAGGAACCTGATAGATCTTCACTTGATCCTCCCCGGCAACGGCGCCAGAAATTTCTTTTGATGCAGCTTGAAACTGCGTCGGTATTTCCCCAAAGCGGTTGGAATGATGCAGTACAGTTATGCTAGGTGTTTCCCTTAGTTATGAGACCAAGGTATCAATCCAGTAGGAGGCCAGGCCAAGCTATGTAAACGGTACCTGCACACAAAGAACAAATACTTGCAACCCAACGCGTAAGAGGGGTTGTCAGTCCCTCCTCGGGAAAAAGATAGATTGGTTTGTATAATTTTGGATAAATAGATCTCGCTAAAACACAAAATAAAATAAATAAATAAAAAGTGCAGCAAGGTATTTTTGGTTTTTGGAATAATAGATCTGAAATAAAAGCAAATAAAAATAGATCGGAAAGCAATACGATAAAAGATAGACCCAGGGGCCATAGATTTCACTAGTGGCTTTTCTCGAGAAAATAGCATACAATGGGTAAACAAATTACTGTTGGGCAATTGATAGAAGATCAAATAATTATGACGATATCCAGGCAATGATCATTATATAGGCATCACATCCAAGATTAGTAGATCAAAACGATTCTGCATCTACTAATATTACTCCACACATCGACCGCTATCCAGCATGCATCTAGTGTATTAAGTTCATGGAGAAACGGAGTAATGAAAAAAAACTGTGACATGATGTAGAAAAGATCTATTCATCTTGGAATAGCTCCCATCTGTTATCCTTAATAGCAATGATACATGCGTGCCTTGCTACCCCTTCTGTCACTAGGAAATGACACCGCAAGATCGAACCCATCACAAAGCACCTCTTGCCATGACAAGAAAAATCAATCTAGTTGGCTAACTAAACCAAAGATTCGAAGAATAAATACGAGGCTATAAGTAATCATGCATATAAGAGATCAAAGAGACTAAAATATCTTTCATGGATATAGATCTGACCATACACTCGAACTTCATCGGATCCCAACAAACACACCACAAAAAGTCATTACATCAAATAGATCTCCAAGAGACCATTGTATTGAGAATCGAAAGAGAGAGAGAGAGAGAGAGAGAGAGAGAGAGAGAGAGAGTGAGTGAGTGAGTGAGTGAGTGAGTGAGAGAGGGAGGGAGAGAGAGAGAGAGAGAGAAATCCAGCTAGCTACTTCCTATGGACCCATAGGTCTATGGTGGACTACTCACACATCATCGGAGAGGCACCAATGAGGATGATGAACCCCTCCGTGATGGTGTAGATTGGATCTCGTGGTTCTGGAACTTGCGGTGGCTGGAACTGTTTTTCGATGTCTCATCTAGGGTTACTGGAATATCTAGGAATTTATAGGGTGAAGAGGCTGTGCAGGGGGGCTCCATGGGGACCACAACCCCCCTGGGCACGCCTGGGTTCCTAGGCGCACCCTGGTGGGTTGTGCCCCCCACGGGCCTCCCCTCTGGTACTTTCTTGGCCCCCAAGGTGTCTTCTGGTCCAAAAAAATCTCCAAAAAGTTTCGTTGCATTTAGACTTCGTTTGGTACTGATATTCTGCGAAGTAAAAAACAAGCAAAAAACCGTTACTGGCACTGGGCACTATGTCAATAGGTTTGTCCCAAAAAATGATATGAAGTTGCTATAAAATGATTGTAAAACATCCAAGAATGATAATATAACAACATGGAACAATAAAAAATTATAGATACGTCGGAGACGTATCAATGGCTGTGTGCATCATGCGGATGCAGAGGCCGAGGGTATCCTTTTCAAAGAAGAAAAAGAGGCGGTGTGCTATTATGTGATGACCAAGCTCGTCGTCTTGAAATTGATCACATTTGTCGTGAATAGATGCACAAGACAACAACCATCAAAGATGGTAATGAAGTATATAAGTGGCACTTCTCATCATGGATGGATCGCTTCGGGCGGGCAGTGCACATGCATGTTTGCAAGGTGTAGACCATAGCTAGGGAAGGGCAGCATGTCACGTCCTGCTCCACAAGATTAGTTTTAAAATGAAAGACATTGACTTGCAATGGCATCGTTCAAATGGCAGTTGTGGGTGCTTTGGCTGAGAACATCGCTTTGGGATTAAACACGTTTGGATGCATGCGGTCAGGTGGACACGACGACCATGGCGATGAAAGCGACAACATGGTTGATGCGCTGTGTTCAAATAGATAACATGGACCCGTGGAAGGGTCTTGAGTCATGTTTATTGTATCAGGACCCGTGGAAGGGTCTTGAGTCATGTTTATTGTATCAGGACCCTGCACATTTTTTCTCTCCCGTTGCAACGCACGGGGATGTTTGCTATAGCTAAAAACTTGTCCTCATAAGGTTTCTCTCTGTCGTATGTGTATAGATTCCACTAAAGGCTATCTTAGCGCAGGTCACACACTGGCTATGATATAGATTGCATACAAGTATAGATTCCACAAGGTACGAGTGATTATATTTCAGTGCCAAATATAGATTGCATACATGTAGAAATGGATTATGAACCTAGTGTAACATTTGAAACACACGTGACCTAGAAAACATGATAAAGCACCACGTTTTGGATTTGGTGACAAGCTCCTCATAAATATTCTAGATTTATTTATTATGTATATCTAATTATAAACTAGAAATTTCTACCAAGATATTTATGAGAACATATACTATAAGATCTCATCCAAGGTATATTTATGAATACACACAAAGACATAAAGACTATGTTCACACAAAACCATGAAAAATATGCAACTTTATGTTTCTAATTTCTTACATTTATAAAAATTAAATTTACATATCAATTTATGACGAAAATGTACTAAAATAAAATGTATATAAATATAAATTTCAATACAGGTATAGTTCACATGCAAAGATACAAAAATAAATGTTACAGCTCGAGTATAAAAAAACACTCTTAATGATCTCATTAGTTATTGTAACCCAACCTCACGACTCAAAAATAAGTACAAAATTTTGGTATAAATTCATTCACTTTAATGGGGGAGAGGAGCCTATATGGAAATTAGAAGGGCAGATGAGAATTGACGTGGGAAGCGTCTGGATGGAACACTCGCTGACTTGTAATATTTTGTGACAAGCTCCTAAAAAAATATTATAAATTTATTTATTATGTATAGCTAACTATAAACTAAAAACTTCTATCAATATATATATGAGACCATATGCTTTAGAGATCTCGACCAAGGTATATCTAAGAATACACACACAGACATATAGACTATATTTTAGATAAAAGGACGAAAAATGTGCAATTTTGTGTTTCTTATTTTCTTACATTTATGGCAAATGAATTTACATATCACTTTATGATGCAATGTATTGAAATAAAAATTATATAAATCTAAATTTCATTACAAATATAGTTCACATGCAAAAAAAAGGAAATACAATGATAGACTTTCCAGCTCGAGCATAAAAAATATTTTTAATGATCTAATTAGTTATTATAACCCAACCTCATGACTAAGAAATAAGTACAATTGTGGTATAAATTTATTCAGTTTAACAGGGGAGAGGGCCTACACGGAAATTAGCAGAGCAGATAAGAATTTACAGGGGAGGCGCCTAGATGGAACACTCGCTGACTTGTAGGATTTGGTGACAAGCTCCTTGCCTAGCACCAGTTGCTCCTTCACCAGCAACGACAACAGTTTATTCCACCAATGGCAAGGCCCTTGGAGAAGAGTATGCCATGATCAGTCAACACCAGGGAAGGGACAGCAACCCACGACATGGGTGCACGTGGAAATATGTGGCTCACCTATGAAGAGGAGTGAAAATAGTCTCGCCAAGAAGATCTTCGGGGTGTTTTTTATAGAGGAAGGGGGAGGAGGTGCCCCCCCCCCTAGAAAGAAGAGACTGATTGAGTGGAGCGGATGGCTCACTGTCGAGCCTATCAACTATCA
The DNA here is from genome assembly GCF_002575655.3 of Aegilops tauschii subsp. strangulata. Lineage (NCBI taxonomy): Eukaryota > Viridiplantae > Streptophyta > Magnoliopsida > Poales > Poaceae > Aegilops > Aegilops tauschii. The sequence goes on along the minus strand of NC_053041.3, from coordinate 644,882,057 downwards.
GGGTTTTGAAGTGGACGATGAAATTCTAGTTCCACGTATAGCAATTTCAGTAAAGAAAACAAAGGGACTTGGAGATGCGGAGGGTCTTTTGATACTGGGACGATCCTTTGAATTTCAGTCTTGTGATTTACGAGGTGTAAAATGATAATATCAGTATTGAAGCAACATGCATGGTCAATCGTTGGGCCTCTGCCCTTATTTGAACTTGTATTTGTTTGGTATTAATTAAAATTCGATAAATGATTATGACAATTTTGGCTCAATATTACGTTCTCGTGCATATTATACTATTAGTGGCTCGGTGCTACAGTTATTCATTCAACTAGGCTTTCGTGTGCCATGCTATTACACTGGTACGCGTCAGTCCTAAACAAACGGTTTTAACCTCTTTCCGCGACGGCATTTGGAACCGTCGCCAAGTAAGTGTGTGTGATAGGGTGTCCTTCCCACATGACCCAGAAATCGTCGCGGATAGGCCCTCCTGGACCCAGGCTGGGGCCGTGTGCAATCAGGCGAGGCATCGAAACCTAATCATTTCCGTAGGTACGTACACCCCACACAGTAATCCGAGAAAATCATTTCCGTAGGTATGTACATCCCACAGGGTGAATCCCAGAAAATCATTTCCGTTCGTATGTATATCACACACAGTCAATCCAAGGAATATGTTTCCGTTCTTATGTACATCCCACACAGTCAATCCAGTGAAAAAGTTTCCGTTCGGACGTACATCCCACACAGTTTTATGTGTAGGCTCGTGTGTGAAAGGTGTAACTATCACACACGGTCTGCCTTGGTTAACTATTTGCTTTTATCAACTATATCACACACGATTTGATAAAGAAAACTGTGTGGCATTGGGCTATCCATCGCAAGCGCTTTTACTGCTAGAACCGTTTCCAAAGGTCCATGACACATTTAGCAGGTTTATTAGTTTACAATTAATAATTCCAGTATTACGCAAATTCATATTTCATATCGAACAACTATTTGCCAATTTCATATCAAGCACATAAATATATTATTACATCACAGTACGGTAGCTACATGAAAATAGCATAGTACAACATATAGCTAATTCAACTTCATAAGAACAATATATTCATTTGCCTAATCGAGAACATCCAGGCTCGTCTTATCCACCTCTGTTTTCAGTTCAGTAAGAACCCGTTTTGCATGGGCCAACTGGGAAAGTGCCTCCTCCTTCGCCAACACCATCTTAGCAAAATCTGATTTAAAAAATCTAAGCTCATTCTCCACCTTCAACTTTTTATCCCGCATCTTGAAATATGCTTCAGCGTTGACAAGACTTTCTCTAAGCCTACGTGTGTTCTCTTCCTCATACATGCTCCAGAGCTTCGCTAGGCACATCTTCAAAGACTATGGCCATTCTTGATCAACCCACTCCAAGTAAGAACACTTCTGTTCGTCCTATAATATTTAAAACTAGATCAATAACAATTGTAGGGGAAATGAGTTTATAGCAACATAGAAAATCACCAATGCTTATTTTGAAAAACTAAAGAAACATGTTAATTATGACATATCTTCTCAAAAAGATCAATGTGCAAATGAAATAATTGGTACTGAGACAACAACCAAATTCTGGAACATCAGAAGCTATAATTAACTACAACCACGCTACAAGTTCTTACTCATGTAGAATAAATAAGAAATTGAACATTTTATGAGGAAGGTAAATATAACTGCAACAGCATAGCGACAATGTTTGGATGACAGAAAATTGATACTAACAGGTGTGTACATGCACAAATTTAGTAACATAGAACTAATAGCACTAAGGCCGTCCACTATGTATGCCATAATTGGGGTAAAGACAACTGTTGCTACATCTCACAACGGTGCCCTGCACTGGCAAGCCAATGCAGTGGAAAAAAATGAGGGACCCGGACTCCGGAGCACGTAGTTGCTCCGATGCCCAGTTCCTTCGCGCCATAAAGATTTAGTATTTTACTGCTTGGCTGCTCGGATGTGTGGACCAAAGTTGGCTGCACAAACTGCTGAAGCGGTGCCAAATAATTTTGTAATGGCACCGCTGATGAGATGGCAACAATTTAAGATACTAGGTACAAACTGTGACACTGTCTTAGGATGCGTTTGGTTGAAGGTGTGGTATGAATGGGTTGGGACCGTGCCAGTGTCTGAATCACATCTAACAAATGATTTGTAATAACGAACGAGGGTCTAACCTTCTCTACACATGCCAGAAACTTCCTCCCACTGTCCACAGAATCAAACGCAACTAGCTTCACGCATGGAGATCTTCAGCCACCCCGCTCCATTCATTGCCACTGATGGTCCTAGGGAGCTACAAGAGGAAGAAATGACTCAAATCGACCGCCGGGTAAAAATCCTTCATTCCAAGTCATAGCCCGAGAGAGAGAGAAGAGAGGCATACCCGGGTGGTGAAGGAGTAGTCGCCGGAGGAGGAACCGCTGGAGAGGTCTTGAAGAAGACCATGGTAACCCTGGTAGTAGGATGCGTGACGGTGAGAGCGAGGAAGCGGCTATAGCTTAGCAAGGAAGGAAGGAAGGAGGAAACAGGGGAAATGTGACTTGTGGTCGGGGAGAAAAGGGGGTGGGGAAGGGGGGAGGGGGCGGGGGTAGATATTTTGGTGGTAGGCCAAAATTTTGGAAATGTGGAGGGAAACTTTGCATGCGGTGCCGCCGGACCATTCACTTTGAACGATTGTGTGCATCGCAAATGATTCTTCTGCTTTACGCGCATGCGATGAGTTTGATAATTAAAATTTTGGTGGAAATTTCCCCGGGTACGTCATTGCGAAATTTAACATCGCTTGCTAATTTGGGCACACAAAAGAGCGTACAGTAGACGGACCACACTTACTGAATCGAGCAATTTTAGTAATTAAACAGAGCCAGTTGACCTAAACATTGCTCTAATAGAAGACCAGCATTAAAAACAAAGCCAAAGTATGCATAATTTTAACAATTCCGCTGCCGCGCCGGCCTATGCATCGCCGGTGTGAGATGAGACGTCGATGAATTGTCCTGGCGACATGCCGCCGTTGGTGCATTCCGCGTCCCCCCTGCTGAAGTCGACCGCGTCCTCGTTCTCGTCCTCGACGCCGCCCTCAAGCTTGTAGTACTCATAGTAGTGGCTCCGTCAGAGCTCGCGTTGGTACTCCACCGCCGATTCCTCGACGGACAGCCTCTTCTCTACCTCGACCTCGGCCACACGCAACTCCTCCTCCCGGCGCTCCTCGATCTCCGCCGCCTCCTGCATCTCCAACTCCTGCTCGGCGACCTCATGAGGAAGCAGGTACTCCATGGCCACCGTCGCCTTTTTAGACGTGGGTTGCATGCTGGAGTCCGAGGTGGCCTGCAATATCTTGGCGTGTGTGTCAGTGTTGAACGACACCTATGGGATCACAAGAATCCCTACTACGGTTGGCGGGACGCGGGGTTGCGAGAAGAGCAGGGCTAGTACAAACCACAAGGATCGTTTACCAGGTTCGGGCCGCGAGGATGCGTAAAAACCTTGTCCTACTTTGGTGGGTGTATTTCAGAGAGTTCTTGAGCTCTCGAACTAGCTGTGGTCAGTGCGTGGTTCGAAAGAGCCGAATCCTTCTCCAATATGCCATGGGCCTCCTTTTATAGTCGGACGGGGCTGCCACAGTGGCACACAGGAGGTGGAAAGGCGTACACTGCCCTGAGCTTATCGCTCGTATTACAGGACAAGACGCATATAATGCGTAGCTTAGGTGTCCCCTTGCTTTATTGGGGACAGGGGCGAGGCCTGTCCCGTCCGTCGCCGCTCCTCCTCGCTTTGACACGCACCCTGGCCAGTGAGGCGCGTGGTGCCATGTAGGCAGGCAGGCAGCTGAGGTGGCGCAGTGGTGGAGCCTTCATGAAGATCCGCATGCCGCCACGCAGGCGCTCGATGAGTTGGCCTGGGAGCTGCATGTTGCCACTCAGGTGCCCGCCCAGCTGCTTGGGCTAGCAGCTGCATGTGAACGGCGGTGGAAGCTTGGTTGGCGTGGGCCTGGCGGTGGCCCTGCTGGCGTCCTTGGTGAGGGCCTTGCCGGGTAGCCCGGCAAGGGTCTTGCCGTGGCGCGCTGTCGTCCCCGGAAAGGGCCTTGCCGGGGGTCTGGTGGCCTCCCTCGGCAAGGATCTTGCCGAGGATCGTCGTCTTCTAATCCTCATCTGATCTTGAATATGTCTTCACAAAGATCTGCATGCCACCACGGAGGTGCCTCCCGAGCCCTGGCCCAACGTGATGTTGGAGACCGTGGGCTCAAGGGTGGCCCGCTCTGTTGGTGCGGGGCGAGCTGTCCCGGCAAGGATCTTGCCGGGGCTGCTGAGGCTGCCCCGGCAAGGGTCTTGCCGAGGCTGCTGAGGCTGCCCCGGCAAGGGTCTTGCCGGGGGAACCTGCTTCGTCCCTCTGCTCTTTGTGGTCTTGGCCTTGGCGTTGCTCTTATTATCTTGGGCTTTGGTCTTACCTTGGTTCACCTCCCCTGTTCTGCTTAGCGTGACCGTAGGCGCGGCTCCTACTGCCCGTGCACAGGTATAGGGGTACAAAAACACACCCCTCTTTTTGTACACCGACAGGAGCCCCCGGGCCTGGGCCACACATAAGCCCGACACGTTGTTGGGCCAGGCCCAAAACGGTGCGTGGGCAGGCGGGGCGGTTTTTACCGCGGTAAAACTTTTCGCGCGCGGCGCGGCATGGAGGGGTGTGCGTGACGTGGGCGGCATGCGTGGGGCGGTTTCCACACGCATGCGTCACATCGCAGTAAATGGGTAGCGCGCCCCATGGCTTCCCCATAAAAAGGGATAACCGCGGGGGCACTATTCCTTTTACCCTTCGCGCAACCCCAATGTTGGAAACCTCCGCCTGCCTTCCTCTTCTTCTCCAAGCTCCGTTCCTGCTCGCCGCCGTTGCGCTTCCGCCGCCCTCTGTCCTGCCCTCCTCCCCCAGCCGCCATGGCGCCAAAATGCACCAAGGGCAAGGGAGTGGCCAAGGACGCCGGAGCCGCGGAGCCGCAGAGCCGCCGGAGAGTGCGCTGGCGGTGCAGCGGACTCAGTCCGCCTTCTTCCCCTCAAAAGTTGACGTGTTCGAGCTTCGGGACTCCTTCAGGCCCTTGTGGGGAGTTAAGACGGGGGGGGGGGGGGGATTCGGGGCATCCAGCCACAAGCGTCATCCTCGCCGACTCCGCCGAGGCTGCCCCAAATCGGTACCCCTTCTTTGTCGATTATTTTTCCTGCGGGCTCTGTCCTCCCTTCTCCGATTTCTTCAGCGACGTCATGCATACCTTTGGCTTCCGCCTCCTGGATTTTACTCCGAATGCGCTGGCGTGCATGGCCCTTTTCACGCATCTGTGCGAGGGCTTCGCCGGGGTGCACCCCAACGCGGCGCTCTTCCGCCATTACTTCTCCCCTCGGATCGAACCAGGGGGCGCCATCTTCGGTTCCATCGCCTGGGTCTCAAGATCCAAGGGGGCATATCCGGAGGGCGCCATGAAGGAGAGGTCGGAAGAATGGCGGGGCCGGTGGTGCTGGATCGAGGAGAAGGACCCGCCGGCATTCTGCGAAGTTCGTCGGGCGCCACCGGTCCGCAGAAGCGATTGTAGCGACGTCGATGCTGACGACGAGAAGCTCACAGTCGCCACCACCAGGATCCTCCGGCTCACCGAGGCCGGCCTCACCCTTGAGATGATCAGGGCGGACTTCATCCGCCGCCGGATCGCTCCACTACATAACAAGGGGAGGCCAGCCTGGCTCTTCACGAACCCCGCCGACACCATGCGGCTTCGTCCCGGCCTCGACCATAATTTCACAGTGATGGGGCACGCCCATTTCTACCAGCGGCTCTTCCAGCTTGACGTGGGCCGCGACGGTGAGGTCGAGCAGACAGGCAAGGTCGCGAGGGCCGCTGCGAAGGCCGGCAAGGTCCTCAAGGAGCCTCTGTTCAAGCGGCTGACGGGGGTGGTCCCGTTGTGCAATAACTCGTGCCGGTCCGATATCATTGCCATGATGCCGGACTGCAACGCGCATGGCCCCGACCCGAGCTGGAAGGAGCCGGAGGACGCCAAGGTGCAGCAGTTCTTTGACACTCTGCATGAGAGGGGTACGTCAACGCCGACGCCGAGCGGCTACTTGTCCAGGACACCACCCAGGCGGAGCTGGACTACATCGCCACCAGGGCGAGGGAGGCACAGCTTGCCAAGGAGGCCGGCAGCGCCGGCGGTGTGGAGGACAAGGCCGCGACAGCCGCGGAGGAGGAGGAGCTCGCCAAGTGGGCGGCGGCCGGCGGGGGAGCCAGCAGCGCCGGCATCGAGGCTCCTCTGGTTGAAGATGTGACCGTCGAGTCGTCAGAGGAGGAGGCCGAGACCGCAGGCCCGACGCCGGCCATGGGGAGAGGGCGAGTCCTGCGGCGGGCCAGTTCCGGCGAGCCGGTCTGGCCCGGCAGGGCTGCGCGGCCACAAGTGACCTTAGAGGGTTCCGGGCACCATACGAGGGCCGCGGCGGCAAAGAAACCGGCGAAGGCCGCGGTGAAGAAGAAGACAGCCACCCCTTCTTCGTCCACGCGTGTCCAGACACCACCTCCTTCTCCTCCTCCGGCGGATGTTGATACGGAGGTTACTTTCGATTATGGATCCCTCATCCCGAGGAGGAAGAGGAAAACAGCAGAGGAGGAGGCGGACGATGAGTAAGTATCTGGTTCCTTTTCGTTATCTCTGCCTCCTCAATCTGTGTTGCTCGTCTTGACTTGTCTTCATCTTTGCAGGGACATGGCACTAGTAGAAAAAGGGTCTAATGTGAAACTCATTAGTCCCGGTTTGGTATTGAACCGGCACTAATGTGATCATTAATGCCGGTTCCAACGGCCAGGCGGGCGGCGCTCATTAGTACCGGTTCGTGGCGAACCTTTAGTGCCGGTTCGTGCCACGAACCGGTACTAAAGAGGTGGTGGCCTTTAGTACGGGTTGGTGGCTCCAACCGGTACTAAAGGGGGGGTCTTTAGTACCGGTTGGAGCCTCCAACTGGTACTAAAGGTGGTGGCCTTTAGTACGGGTTGGTGGCTCCAACCGGTACTAAAGACCCCCCCCCCCTTTAGTACCGGTTGGAGCCACCAACCGGTACTAAAGATGGTGCGCTGCCACCCGCAGTGCACAATATTTAGTCCCACCTCGCTAGTTCAGAGGAGCTCGCACCGGTTTATAAGCCCCGCCGCGGCTACCGTGTCGAGCTCCTCTCTAACCAGGCCTTTGTGGGCCTATTGCAAGTCTTCTGCCCTGTGGGGCCTATTGGGCCGTACGGGCCTGCATCCTGGCCCAACTAGAGATTGGGTTTCTAGTCATATGCAGGCCGTGCCGGCCCAGTAGACTGGCTGTTTTTGCTTTATTTCAAAAATAAAAATAAAAATAAATCCTTACCAACCAGGACTAAAGGTCCCCCAGACCACGGCGCGCCTCGTGCCACGTGGGGGCCTTTGGTCCCGGTTCGTGTTAAACCGGGACTAAAGGGGGGACCTTTAGTCCCCACTCTTTAGTACCGGTTCCAGAACCGGTACTAAAGGTCCTTACGAACCGGTACTAAAAGTCGTTTTTCTACTAGTGTGGAGACGCTGGCCCAGAGAGTGAAGAGGGCCAAGGTCTCGGCGGGTGGCCAGCCCCCAGTTGGTACTTCGGGGGCGCCACTGGTGGTGTTGAGCAGCCCGGACAGCAGCCCCCGGCATAGCGCCCAGCGTAAATTCATCACTCTTCCCCCGTCGACATGTGTCAGGGGCACGAAACTTTGGTGCTGACCTTGCCAGGTATGCAGGAGGAGCCACAAAGGGCTACTCCCAACACGCCGCCCCCATCGACCACGCCGCCCCGAGGGGCGTCCCCAGCAAGGGCGCCAGGCACCGGGCCCACGCACATGGAGGAGGAGGAGGAGAACTTGGGCGCCGGCGGCTTTGCCTCGACGCCAAATGTTGGTGGGGAGGGGACTTCCGTTTCCCAGCCAGGTACTGGCACAGGTAAGTCGTTCGCCATTCGTCCCTGCTTCTTTTTCTTTCCGACTCTTGGTCCTGGCCTTGCCTCACCCCCTTCTTCGGCGTCCAGATTCCTCCTCGGTGAACCCAAAGGACGTGGACGCCGTCATCGAGGACGTCGCCAAGGCCGCCGAGGCGGAACCGAGAAGATCGCCGCCGAGGAGGCCACCAAGGGTGCTGCCGAGGACGCCGCCGAGGGGCCTACCGGGGAGGCCGGCAAGGGGCCTGCCGGAGAGGCCGGCGGGGCCGCTGCCGAGGAGGAGGAGGAGGTGGCTGATGACCAGCCTTCCTCTTCTGCTGCTTCCGGCTCCGGCAAGTACCTGAGGGTGAGCGACGACTTGTTCGTCCACCTTCCAGGCGCGTCGAGCACCAGGACACCCGTTTAGGGAGAGGTGTTCGATGACGAAGTGCTTGCCGCTGCCGGGCTTGAAGTTGTTGACGAGCCGATCGTTGGCGGCGACGGTTCAACTACCAACTTAGGCCAAAAGCCTAAGCTTGGGGGAGTACGTGTTTCCACCGACTTTATATTCATGCTCACTAATTTCATTTGTCGGTGTTCACACTTTTTCATTGTATCATCCATGCTTAGATTTATTTTCTTGCTTTCTCCTTGTGAGTTTGAAAAACTTTAGAAAACCTAAAAAAATAGTTGTAGTAATTTACTTACTATGCATGCTTAGTAGTAGTATTAAAAAGAAAACCCAAAAAGATTTCCTTGTTCTTCTTTTGCTTGTTGGGAGCTTTCCCGGGTAAATAGTTTTTCTCGTTTTTTCTTTTTAATTGCTTGTTGAAGAAAACCAAAAACTCCAAAAATATTTCAGTGTGTTTCTCTAAATTTCTTTTCTTTTTATTCGAGTCTTACCGAGGAGAAGACCACGATGAAAATGTTGAGTGGCTCTAATGACCCACAAGTATAGGGGATTTTCGTAGTCCTTTCGATAAGTAAGAGTGTCGAACCCAACGAGGAGCAGAAGGAAATGACAAGCGGTTTTCAGTAAGGTATTCTCTGCAAGCACTGAAATTATCGGTAACAGATAGTTTTGTGATAAGGTAATTTGTAACAGGCAACAAGTAATGAAAGTAAATAAGGTGCAGCAAGATGGCCCAATCCTTTTTGTAGCAAAGGACAAGCCTGGACAAACTCTTATATAGAGAAAAAGCGCTCCCGAGGACACATGGGAATTATCGTCAAGCTAGTTTTCATCACGCTCATATGATTCGCGTTCGTTACTTTGATAATTTGGTATGTGGGTGGACCGGTGCTTGGGCACTGCCCTTTCTTGGACAAGCATCCCACTTATGATTAACCCCTATTGCAAGCATCCGCAACTACAAAAGTATTAAGGTAAACCTAACCATAGCATGAAACATATGGATCCAAATCAGCCCCTTACGAAGCAACTCATAAACTAGGGTTTAAGCTTCTGTCACTCTAGCAACCCATCATCTACTTATTACTTCCCAATGCCTTCCTCTAGGCCCAAACAATGGTGAAGTGTCATGTAGTCGACGTTCACATAACACCACTAGACGAGAGACAACATACATCTCATCAAAATATTGAACGAATACCAAATTCACATGACTACTTATAGCAAGACTTCTCCCATGTCCTCAGGAACAAACGTAACTACTCACAAATCATATTCATGTTCATAATCAGAGGGGTATTAATATGCATAAAGGATCTGAACATATGATATTCCACCAAATAAACCAACTAGCATCAACTACAAGGAGTAATCAACACTACTAGCAACCCACAGGTACCAATCTGAGGCTTTGGGACAAAGATTGAATACAAGAGATGAACTAGGGTTTTAGAGGAGATGGTGCTGGTGAAGATGTTGATGGAGATTGACCCCCTCCCGATGAGAGGATCGTTGGTGATGACGATGGCGATGATTTCCCCCTCCCGGAGGGAAGTTTCCCCGGCAGAACAGCTCCGCCGGAGCCCTAGATTGGTTCTGCCAAGGTTCCACCTCGTGGCGGCGGTGTTTCTTCCCGAAAGCTTGCTTATGATTTTTTTTCAGGGTAAAAGACCTCATACAGTAGAAGATGGGCATCGGAGGCCTGCTAGGGGGCCCACGAGGCAGGGGGCGTGCCCAGGGGGTAGGGCGCGCCCCCCACCCTCGTGGATGGTGGGTGGCCCCCCTCTGGTTGATTCTTTCGCCAGTATATTTTATTAATTCCAAAAATTGCCTCCGTGAAGTTTCAGGACTTTCGGAGCTGTGCAGAATAGGTCTCTAATATTTGCTCCTTTTCCAGCCCAGAATTCCAGCCGCCGGCATTCTCCCCCTTCATGTAAACCTTGTAAAATAAGAGAGAAAAGGCATAAGTATTGTGACATAACGTGTAATAATAGCCCATAATGCAATAAATATCAATATAAAAGCATCATGCAAAATGGACGTATCAACTCCCCCAAGCTTAGACCTTGCTTGTCCTCAAGCGGAAGCCGATATCGAAAAATATGTCCACATGTTTAGAGATAGAGGTGTTGATAAAATATAATACGGACATGAGGGCATCATGGTAATTCATATAACAACAACATATATGGATATTGTCATATGATTTCTTATGCTCAAGTAATAATCTATTCACAATGTCAAGTATGAATCAGAAACTTCATTGAGAACTAACAAACTATGATCCCGGTCATAAACAAAATTGCATACCCTATGGTTCTAGTTGTGTGCAAAACTTTGTGAAGAAATAACATTTGTAGGTGCCGGCGCTGCCACCAAGGATGAGCAGGGTGTAGCATGTCGCGTACTTGCGGCGGTCGGTGCCGAAGGAGATGGGGAGGGGCGGAGGTGATAGCGATTAGGAGGGTGAGGAGGTGGTGCTGGGTGGTGATGAAGGAAATATGCCCTAGAGGCAATAATAAAGTTTTTATTTTATATTTCCTTAATTCATGATAAATGTTTATTATTCATGCTAGAATTGTATTAACCGGAAACTTGATACATGTGTGGATACATAGAGAAAACACTGTGTCCCTAGTAAGCCTCTACTAGACTAGCTCATTATTCAAAGATGGTTAAGTTTCCTAACCATAAACATGTGTTGTCATTTGATGAACGGGATCACATCATTAGGAGAATGATGTGATGGACATGACCCATCTGTTACCTTAGCATAATGATCGTTTCAGTTTTATTGCTAATCTTTCTTCATGTCAAATACATGTTCCTCCGACTATGAGATTATGCAACTCCTGGACACCAGAGGAATGCCTTGTGTGCTATCAAACGTCACAACGTAACTGGGTGATTATAAAGATGCTCTACAGGTATCTCCGAAGGTGTCTGTTGGGTAGGCATAGATAGAGATTAGGATTTGTCACTCCGAGTATCGGAGAGGTATCTCTGGGCCCTCTCGGTAATACACATCATATGAAGCTTTGCAAGCAAAGTGACTAATGAGTTAGTTGCGGGATGTTGTATTACGGAACGAGTAAAGAGACTTGCCAGTAACGAGATTGAACTAGGTATGAAGATACCGACGGTCAAATCTCGGGCAAGTAACATACCGATGACAAAGGGAACAACGTATGTTGTCATTACAGTTTGACCGATAAAGATCTTCGTAGAATATGTGGGAACCAATATATATGAGCATCCAGGTTCCGCTGTTGGTTATTGATCGGAGATGTGTCTCGGTCATGTCTACATAGTTCTCGAACCCGTAGGGTCCGCCCGCTTAACGTTCGATGACGATTTGTATTATGAGTTATGTGTTTTTGGTGACCGAAGATTGTTCGGAGTCCCGGATGAGATCACGGACATGACGAGGAGTCTCAAAATGGTCGAGAGGTAAAGATTAATATATTGGACGATGATATTCGGACACCGGAATGGTTCCTGATCGTTTCGGGTATTTTTCGGAGTACCGGGAGGTTACCGGAACCCCCCGGGGAAAGTAATGGGCCAACATGGGCCTTAGGGGAGAGAGGAGGCAGCCCATAAGGGGTGGCCGCGCCCCCCTCCCATGGGGATTCCGAATTGGACTAGGGGAGGACGCGCGCCCCCCTTTCCTTTTCCTCCTCCCTCTCCTTCCCTCTTTCCCCCTCCATGAGAAGGAAAAAAAAGGGGGGCCGAATCCTACTAGGACTGGAGTCCTAGTAGGACTCCCCCCTCTTGGCGCGCCCCTGGTGGTCGGCCTCCTCCCCTCCTCCTTTATATACGAGGGCAGGGGCCACCCCAAAGGACATCAGTTGTTCCTTAGCCGTGTGCGGTGCCCCCTCCACAGTTTACTCCTCTGGTCATATCGTCGTAGTGCTTAGGCGAAGCCCTGCGCGGATTACTTCACCATCACCGTCACCATGCCGTCATGCTGACAAAACTCTCCCTCGACCCTCTGCTGGATCAAGAGTTCGAGGGACGTCATCGAGATGAACGTGTGCAGAACTCGGAGGTGTCGTGCTTCGATGCTTGATCGGTTGGGTCGAGAAGACGTTCAACTACATCAACTACGTAAAGCTACCGCTTCTACTTTCGGTCTACGAGGGTACATAGACGCACTCTCCCCTCTCGTTGCTATGCATCTCCTAGATAGATCTTGCGTGATCGTAGAATTTTTTTGAAATTGCATGCTACGTTCCCATCAGTGGCATCATGAGTCAGGTCTATGCGTAGATGATATGCATGAGTAGAACACAAAGAGTTATGGGCGGTGATAGTCATACTGCTTACCACCAACGTCTTATTTTGATTCGGCGGTATTGTTGGATGAAGCGGCCCGGACCAACATTACATGACCATGTTCATGAGACCGGTTCTACCGTCATGCTTTGCACAAAGGTGGCTGGCGGGTGTCTGTTTCTCCAACTTTAGTTGAATCGATTTTGACTGCGGCCGGTCCTTGTTGAAGGTTAAAACATCAAACTTGATGAAACACCGTTGTGGTTTTTATGCGTAGTTAAGAACGGTTCTTGCTAGTAAACCCATAGCAGCCACGTAAAACTTGCAACAACAAAGTAGAGGACATCTAACTTGTTTTTGCAGGGTATGCTGTGATGTGATATGGTCAAGACATGATGTGATATAAGTTGTTGTATGAGATAATCATGTTTTGTAAGTTATCGGCAATCTGCAGGAGCCATATGGTTGTCTTCTTATTGTATGAATTGCGATCGCCATGTAATTACTCTACTTTATCACTATGGGTTAGCGATAGTCGTAGAAGCAATAGTTGGCGAGACGACCACGATGCTACGATGGAGATCAAGGTGTCAAGCCGGTGACAATGGAGATCATGACGATGCTTTGGAGATGGAGATCAAAAGCACAAGATGATGATGGCCATATCATGTCACATATTTTGATTGCATGTGATGTTTATCTTTTATGCATCTTATTTTGCTTAGATTGAGGGTAGCATTATAAGATGATCCCTTAGTAGAATTTCAAGGAAAAAGTGTTCTCCACGAGTATGCACCGTTGCGGAAGTTCATCGTTTCGAGACACCACGTGATGATCAGGTGTGATAGACTCTACGTTCACATACAACGGGTGTAAGACAGTTTTGCACACGCAGAATACTTGACTTAAACTTGTCGAGCCTAGCATGTACAGACATGGCCTCGGAACACTGGAGATTGAAAGATCGAATGTGAATCATATAGTAGATATGATCAACATAAGATGTTCACCATTGATGACTACTCCATCTCACGTGATGATCGGACATGGTTTAGTTGATATGGATCACGTTTATTTAGATGACTAGAGGGATGTCTATCTAAGTGGGAGTTCTTTAGTAATTTGATTAATTGAACTTAATTTATCATGAAACTTAGTCCTGATAGTTTTTGCATATATATGTTGCAGATCAATGGCACGTGCTACCGTTCCCTTGAATTTTAATGCATTCCTAGAGAAAGCTAAGTTGAAAGATGATGGTAGAAACTACACGGACTGGGTCCGTAACTTGAGGGTTATCCTCATTGCTGCATAGAAGAATTACGTCCTTGATGCACTGCTAGGTGCGAGGCCTACTGTAGGAGCAGCTGCTTACGTTATGAAGGTCTGGCAGACAAAATCTGATGACTAGTCGATAGTTCAGTGTGCCATGCTTTACAGCTTAGAATTGTGAGTTCAAAGATGTTTTGAACGTCATGGAGCATATGAGATGTTCCAGGAGTTGAATTTAATATTTCAAGCAAATGCCCGAGTTGAGAGATATGAAGTGTCCAACAAGTTCTATAGATGCAAGATGGAGGAGAACAGTTCTGTCAGTGAACACATACTCAAAATGTCTGGGTATTACAATCACTTGAATCAGCTGGGAGTGGAACTTCTAGAGATTGTGTTATTGACAGAGTTCTTCAATCACTGCCACCAAGCTATAAAGGCTTCGTGATGAACTATAATATGCAAGGGATGGAAAAGACTATTCCCGAGCTATTCGCAATGCTCAAAGCTGCGGAGGTAGAAGTCAAGAAGGAGCATCAAGTGTTGATGGTTAAAAAGACCACTAGTTTCAAGAAAAAAGGGCAAGGGAAAGAAGGGGAACTTCAAGAAGAATAGCAAACAAGTTACTTGTCGTGGAATTGTCACGGCAGATGTCCTTAGTGTGAGGACTTAGTCGCGAGGCCAACACATCTATGTGGTAGCTTGAGAGGGGTTGGGTGGAATCGAGAGATGATACGTCTCCAACGTATCTATAATTTTTGATTTGCTCCATGCTATATTATCTTCTGTTTTGGACATTATTGGTCTTTATTATTCACTTTTATATTATTTTTGGGACTAACCTATTAACCGGAGGCCCAGCCCAGAATTGATGTTTTTTGCCTATTCAGAGTTTCACAGAAAAAGAATATCAAACGGAGTCCAAACGGAATGAAACCTTCGGGCACGTGATTTTCGGAACGAACATAATCCAGAGGACTTGGACCCTATGTCAAGAAATCATAGCTCAACCCCTTTTGGGTCCGACGTGGATCGTATTCGAATCAGCATCGTTAAACAACTCTCAAGGTCATTTGGGGGCTTCCTGTTCAAACATAGGTCGTATTCGAACCAAAGAGAACATAGTTGTCGGTACCCGCTTGATTGGCAACGCCAAAGCCACTAGGGGCTACATGATCGTATTTGAATCCTAGCTTAACCCCTTTGGAACGGTTTACTGATCGTATTCGAATTAGAAGCCTTGTTTTTCTTTTTGTCTGGATTAAGTTTTTTGAACACAATCTTTGGGGTTTTGAGACTTTTTGCTCACATCTGAAGCATATATATGTGGTTTCTATTAACCCGCCCTGGCTTTCGACGAACAAGTCGCCAGCATATGACAATATTAATACTTGGAAGGTTTGACTTCTAAGTTTTGGGTTATCACCCTTACTGCACAGGTATCATAAGCCGGCAGTACGATTCAATATCACAGAATGATCATCCGTGATGGATTTTTTCAAAGGCTATAAATAGCCGGGTTATAAAAATTCCGGCTTACAATGGAGGCGTATTAAATCGCCATCGGCCAGGAGCCGTCGGGTATTTAAAACTCAGGATTTACTTGTCAACAGATAAGGTACTTGAATCTTTAAATAGCCAAACTTGGTTGGATTCTCATTATGATATTGAATGGTTGAGGTTTTCAAACCGGGTTATTCAAATCTTTAATAGCCAACATGGCTGGATTTTTATTATGGTTATCAGTAACTAATATTATGAATTTTCTGCATCTACTACTATTACTCTACACATCGACCGCTATCCAGCATGCATCTAGAGTATTAAGTTCATAAGAACAGAGTAACGCATTAAGCAAGATGACATGATGTAGAGGGATAAACTCAAGCAATATGATATAAACCCCATCTTTTTATCCTCGATGGCAACAATACAATACGTGCCTTGCTGCCCCTGCTGTCACTGGGAAAGGACACCGCAAGATTGAACCCAAAGCTAAGAACTTCTCCCATTGCAAGAAAGATCAATCTAGTAGGCCAAACCAAACTGATAATTCGAAGAGACTTGCAAAGATATCAAATCATGCATATAAGAATTCAGAGAAGAACCAAATATTGTTCATAGATAATCTTGATCATAAACCCACAATTCATCGGATCTCGACAAACACACCGCAAAAAGTATTACATCGAATAGATCTCCAAGAAGATCGAGGAGAACTTTGTATTGAGATCCAAAGAGAGAGAAGAAGCCATCTAGCTAATAACTATGGACCCGAAGGTCTGTGGTAAACTACTCACACATCATCAGAGAGGCTATGGTGTTGATGTAGAAGCCCTACGTGATCGATTCCCCCTCCGGCGGAGTGCCATAAAAGGCCCCAAGATGGGATCTCACGGGTACAGAAGATTGCGACGGCGGAAATAGGGTTTCATGGTGCTCCTGGATGTTTACAGGGTATATGAGTATATATAGGCGAAAGAAGTAGGTCGGTGGAGCTGCGAGGGGCCCACGAGGGTGGGGGCGCGCCTACCCCCTGGGCGCGCCCTCCTACCTCGTGGTCGCCTCGTTGCTTCCTTGACGTCCACTCCAAGTCTTCTGGATTGCGTTTGTTCCAAAAACGATCCTTGCGAAGGTTTCATTCCGTTTGGATTCCGTTTGATATTCCTTTCCTGCGAAACACTAAAATAGGCAAAAAAACAGCAATTTGCACTGGGCCTTTGGTTAGTAGGTTAGTCCCAAAAATAATATAGAAGTGCACATTAAAGCCCATTAAACATCCAAGATAGATAATATAATAGCATGGAACAATCAAAAATTATAGATACGTTGGAGACGTATCAAGCATCCCCAAACTTAATTCCTGCTCGTCCTCGAGTAGGTAAATGATAAAAATAGAATTTTTGATGTGGAATGCTACCTAGCATAATCTATCAATGTAATTTTCTTTATTGTGGCATGAATGTTCAGACCCGAAATATTCAAGACAAAAGTTTAATGTTGACATAAGAATAATAATACTTCAAGCATACTAACAAAGTAATCATGTCTTCTCAAAATAACATGGCCAAAGAAAGTTCATCCCTACTCCATCGGCCATTTATGTGCTTAGGGCGATAATTATATATCGGCCATAATTTTATTTCTGAATCCTTGATGCAAACTTGGGCGAAACCTTCTCAACTTCATTAACAATCTGATGACAAAGTCCCATAGATATGTATCTCAAGGTCATCCTCCGGACCATATTGTTCACCCTTTTGCTAGGATTTTGTAGATAATCAACAATAAACTTTCTCCAGTCCTTACTTTCGCCTGCACAAAAATTTCATTAGTGGCCGAAGCTGTGGAGTTCTGCTCGGCCTTACCTATGTTGACGGGACTAAGCATCGACTATTGAGATAAATGCAATACACCATGATTAACATAGTAGCCGAATGCTTGCTGTGCCAATTCTTTCGGATTGTCATGTCTAAATATATGAACAATTTTAAAGCAAACCAAGGTAAATTTTGCATCTAGACATACCCCAAGATAAACCATAACTGATTCGTCAAAACTTTGATAACCCTTGGATATTTGTTGCACTACTCATAACGAATCACCGAAAGCCTCAATATGTATAGCACCTATAGCAAGTAAAAGATTCAATCCGAATAACAATGCATATTCGGCTTTGATTAATCTTGCATAAAAATATTCTAACCGGCATGAGGCTTCAAAACTAGTACCATAAAGAGATATATAAACAACACCAACACTTTGGCCACTGATATGAATTGAACCATCAAAACATAATCTCCATAGTACTAGAGAGACAAGGCTAATATCATTATTATGCATGTCATTAATCCGATGTTCAGTAATAAAATCAGCTATGATTTGGCCTCTTATAGACCTCAAAGTATAAGCCCACTAGACAATTATGCAACTATGAATTGGTCTATGCAGCATATATTCAATGACATCGGTCATGATGTCTCATCTCCATTCAATCATAATATAGGCATACATATAAATTTCCATGAGCACATACCTTGTCTCGCTCTCCAATCGAACTAAGGACGATGTTAGAATACTACACCGGCCATGCATTGACATACTCTTAGGACGATAGATAAATATCGGCCATTACCATGTAAACTTCATTCAAAGCACATATAGCCAAAATAAACAAATGAAGTGACAAATCAAGTATTTTGGCCCTTTGGATCAGCAAAAAACTTGTAGCTAATAAAATGTATAGTGATTTGGTAATACCCTTTCATGATGTAAGAAGTTATATTGCAACCATGGATCATTATAAGCCCATTGAGGGTAACCAATCATACCTGATGACGAATCCAATGGCATAGGCATTAATGGCATAGTTGGAGAATATGGATAATGTGTGTACCGAAGATGTTGAAACCTTCGGCTTGGTCCTTCATAGATTTCACTCTTTTCCTTCTTCACCTTTGTCGCACTTCTTGTAATGGAAGCTTGCACATAATTCTTATTTTGAGTAGTTCCTTTGGGAACCCATGCCATATTCATTTCCTCAAGTTCTTATGCACTAAGTTTTTGTAATTTCTTCTTTTGCCAACATGATAAGCCGAGTGGGCACCCCGATTGCGATTTTGTTTGAAGCAATGGAAATTCTTGTTTTACCTTGTGCACTCTCAACTTCTTCTCTTCAGATTTGGCACTTGATTGACTTGCCTCGTCGCCTTTTGTAGCCAATGTCAACACTTTAATTTGCTCTTTTTCATTTGAGATAATATCTGAAGTGGCACTCTTACGACCATCTCTTTTGACGCGGTAGATTTGTTCAACCACCTCTTTCTTCTTCCTTGACCTCCGGACCGATTCCTTATAATTGAAACGGCCTTTGACATGTGATTATTCAAATGTAGATTTTCTCGGAGCTGCATAATATTGGTGAGATGGTCTAAAATAAGAGGGAGAATGTGCCCCTATATCATACCTGTCCCATGATGGATGTGGATTTACATGAGCATAGGGAGGTATCCACGACATTGGCATTGGCGGCCCAAAATAAGGATATGAATATGTTGCATTGAAATTCTCACTTTGCCAACACCGACTCTCAGATTTGCGCCTAGGGGGTGATCTTGATGCTTTTGAATTACTTGGCCGGTAAGCACTTTTCTCCTCACTTATCTTCTGATATTTTTCCAATAGTTGTCCGAAAGTGATTTTTGATCTCTTATACTTGCGCTTATTTCGGCCTTTGTTTTCTTTTGGTTTGCTTTCGTCGATCATTGGATTTGCTTGCTACCCCCCAGTCCTTGGCGTCTCCATTGTAGCTTTGATGGAATTCTCGCCCTCAAAATTATGTTCATTATGCTCTTCAACAACTTCTTTACTTGAAAGCTTGATCTCATCACCTGCAGTTTTTTACCTTCTCTTTAAGTGGATCGGCTTGAAGCAGTCGATGCAAAAACTTTCTGCCATCGGGACCAATCGGAATAGACTGGTCATCTCTTGGTGTCTCAAGAAATTTCAATCGTCCTTTATCAATGGCCGATTTAATTATTCGACAAAACATGTTGCAATCCTAAAAATTATGCTTGGATGAATCATGCAACTTACAATACATTTGTCCCTGGACAGATGGCTCAACATGGTGATCAAGAATTCTAATATAATTATTTCTCAACAACAGATCGAAGATTTGATAAGACATATTTGAATTGAAGGTAAATTTTTTTATTTTCTAGCCGATCTTGCTGTGAAAACGGCTTTGGAGTTAAGCAAACGAATGGTTCAGATTTTGTATCGCCCCATTCGGCTATGATTTTTACTTTGCATTCTTTTACCGATGTCATTGGATAAGATATTATACTAGCATCGGTTTTTTGAAAAGAATCTAACCTTGGCTTTATGTTTCTGAAACAAAAATAGTTAGAACATGCATACCTCAATTGAGACCAAGAGTAAGCCAAGTATGAAACAAGCAAAGCTACCCATCTAGATACGAACTTTATATAAAGCAATGAGGAAAGCCTTGATTGCAACAATAAGTCAGTATTGGTATTTATAAATGGTGCAATGGGTTGATTGATATGTTCTATAACAATTTTATTGCTAACAAGTAAATTACCCTTCTTCATTGGTCTTTCAAAATTACTTAAGAGGATTTTTCTAATAGATGCATCAACAATAAAGTTTTGACTAAATATGAAAATAGCTAAATTACTTGCTAAACATACCTCTTCAAATATGTTGGGAGAGCATGATGGTGGTGTGACTTGAACAATATCTTGCTCCGCCTTTGGATGGCTCCCCAACGCCTCTTCATCATCGTTTTCTTGATTCCGTGCATCATTCCACTGAAGGTTTTTGTCGGCCGAACTTTGTTCAGCTACTTGTTCTTGTCCTTGAAGCTTGTCAATTTCTACGGAACGGAATTCATAGGGCAGGAAGTAGGTTCCATTAACTTCAGAAAAATCAAGCACCGTTGTTTTCCTATGCTTGCCATGCCCTTTCTCAGTAATGCTTGCCTCGTTGCATTTGATGGATTCAGAATATATACTACTTGATTCGGTTTTTTCAACCGAAGCACTTTCATGTTCCGAATCATCCTTATTTTCACTAATACTACCAATTGGCAATGCTTCTTTTATATGAGCCAATTCTTTTTCTATTTGTTTCTGGCGGCGAGCGGCAAAATTGGCTTTAAGCTTTTTCTCAATTTCAGACCACTCCGGATATGATTGCCCCCCAATGCTTTTAGATTCTTTCGGCAATGACACACGGGTGTTGCCAAAATTTTGCAATTGTGTAGGGGGTGTATAATATGATGTAGTACTAGATGAAGGCATATGCATTGTTGTAAAACCATATTTTTGCTCGCCAATTTTATCAATTGGCAAAGATTCATCTTCTTGCAAAACTCTAGCTTTTATTGCAGCATAATCAGGAAACAACCCCTTTTCATATTGTTCAAGGCAAATAGCACTAATCCTCTTGTTTTGTGCCAAGCTCTTTTTTAGTGCAGCCACAACCGCTTCTGGAAGGGATTGCTCCGCAATACTTTCAGATTCTTTCGGCAATGATTCGTGAGTGTTGCCAAAATTCTTGAATTGTGTAGAGTATGTATTATATGCTATAGTATTTGATGACGGCACATGTGTTCCTATAAAATTTTCACTTATTCGGCTATGACCATGAAGATGCGGGGCCGAATTATGAACATCTACAGTTGCATACGGTGCTGAAAAATTACTAACATGAGGTGTAGCATATGATGGTTGAGAGTAACTGGCCGAATAGTTAGTAGTAGCATGGCCAATTCTCCCATCCATCGGCAAGGTTGGATTAACATATTGCAAATTAGTTGCCGATGAATAATAGGGTGAAACACTTTCTTGTATGCTACTGGAAATTTTGACATGGGGTGTTTCAAATTGATTAACCAAACCCATCATGTTGTTCATCGGCATATGGATTTGTGGGCTTGCCGATGCATGAGAGTTAGGATACATATGTTGTATGTTGCTAAAATCTTAAGAATTTGAAGCATGAAGATTATTTTGCATGGGCCCTTGCACATAATTAGAAGCATGATTGAGAAAACTAGGGCTAGCCGATACATTATGCTCATTAGGGGATCTAGCAACAACATATGGATTATTTGCATCTACATAGGTGAGTTGGGTATTCATATTACCTTTGTAGATTGCAAAACCTAGATGACGATCTCTTGTAGCAAGAATGGGCCGGAGACCATTCGAAGCTTCGTCCCCAACGGAGTCGCCAAAAAGTGTGTTCGCACACGAACACGTCACTGTGTACCCTCGACACCGGGGGTGGTGATCCGCCGCTCACGTCGAAGGAGACCCGTCCGGAAGCGCGGTACGCAGGCAATCCGGCGGGCTCTTTTGAGGACCCGAAACCCCACGCGTCCGGGAGGGACCCCGTCTGGACGCCAGGCGGCTATGGGTTGCCCTAGGTCGACCTGATCGCCCCTAGGGCCTCGTGGATCACCGCCCTGCAACAAGAAGAACGAACGAAGAACGAGGAAGAAGAAGAACAAGGGTGGGAGATAAAGGTAAAGGTAAAAGATGATAGATTGATATGTTTGATTGTGTGTTGTTGTTCAATCGGCCGTCACCCCTTAGGTATATAAGAGGCGGATGGACTTCCCGGGCAAGGAAAGGTTAGAATTCACGTTCAAACCCCTAATTTGGGCCCAACTCAGAATCCAACTTTCCAAAACGGTTTGGTTTGCAACTTGCGGCAGAAAAATCCAAAACCCGGACAAACATCCCCGGAGTGTCCGGCCATCCTCAGAGAAATCCAAAACCCGCATGATCATTCCCGAGTGTCTGGCCATCCTGATGCAACCGCACATTTTCGGCTCTAACTTTTGCATAAGAACTCCGATTGAGACGTTTTTTATATCAAAATCAACCGTTTCGACGAGACGCACAACTTTAATGTTGAAACTTTTTCCATTTGAAGCCACCTTAATTGGTTTACAAGCCATTATTTAATCTGGTGTCAACATGAGCATCTCTGAACTTGTCATAACTTTTGCATCCGAGCTCCGTTTTAGACCATCTTCATATCTATCTTGATCTTCTCGAAGAGAGCCATCTCATGGTGACTTTCAATAATAAGTTTGAATTAATCTTGACATAGCTTCAAGATACTCTTTATAATCGTGCCATTTTTTAGCGTCAACAAGTGGGTGGGGACTAAAAGGTACAGAATACTTGCCACTTAGTTAGCATTTTAGTGAACGTTGTAGGCATGTCAGCAATAGTATAATGTGGACAATAAATTAATTCGACTACATCCAAATGTATCTTGCTTCCAAGAAGAGTAAAATCATCTTCATCATTTCCCCCAAAATGCAGTATTCACCTTTCATGGACATTTGGAGCATAGGGCATTTGTTTTATCAGTTGCTGACTGAAAAATCACTCTGGTTAAAATGTTATCCATCAGTTAGGCTTAATAATTGTCTTCTGGACACACCTTCAAATATATATAAATTATATGATAAGGTAGTTTTATGAAGACTATATTTTTGGTTTACAATTTAAATGATTTCAATGACCGGAAAATTTCACTTTTTTTTGTTTCTTTTCATTTTCTCGATGAGAAGGCAAGTATGTACTTGATCATTATGAGAAAACCAGTACTGTTCTCACAGAAGTTAGAAGTTTCCGTTTAACATCTTTGGTACTAAAATTCTTTAAAAAGAATGGTCATTCTGCTATCAGCACCACGATTATGTCTCAGTCGTAGATTCTTAATTGCTTAGAGTTCATTTGTTTGTTTGATTCCTTTGGTTCATATTTATGCAACAATAAAATAGTTCCAAAATTGGTCCAGGGATTGAACAAGTGAATTTATGTGGCATCAGGCTAAGTCTGTTGATACCTTGCTCTCCTTTTCTTTTGCTTTAGAGAATTATTATCGTCACTGGAGATGTATGTTAATCCTCTAGTTTTTCTCATTTTATCTTTTGATTTCATCTTAGTTGGTGGAATATTGTGGCCTCATTCATAGGTTTAGATGCATGTTCAGATCTCAAGTCATTGTCTTCTAGGTCAGTGACATGTCCATGGTGGTTGGGGTCTAGATTCAAATAGATCCACTGTCCACCTAAAGATAGAGAAGACAATGTTGGTAAGGTGGGTTATGAGTTCTGCCTTACTTTCTGAATGTTGTTTGTGAATTTATTTATTTTTGCCAACTCTCTCTATCTCTTAGTTATGACTGGTCGTTGTGCCTTGGCTGATTCAGAGTTGTAGGTCGTATCATGGTCTCATATGGCAAGTCTAATACAGAAACATAATAAGGTTGGTTAGTAACTGCTACAACTGAAGTTGCTTTTTTACGAAAATATCAGATCTGTTATAAAGATTTGCCAGAAGCACAAAACACCCCAAACATAACAAAAATTACATCAAGGTCCATGGACAACCAAACGACCATTGCTACCGC
This sequence comes from Aegilops tauschii subsp. strangulata, assembly GCF_002575655.3. Lineage (NCBI taxonomy): Eukaryota > Viridiplantae > Streptophyta > Magnoliopsida > Poales > Poaceae > Aegilops > Aegilops tauschii. The sequence continues at coordinate 644,858,151 of NC_053041.3, read as the reverse complement.
CAGAATGAGCCACCGATGCGCCGCTGTCATCGCTCCCATACCGGAGCTGTCCTGACCTTGTCGATGACAGCCGAGAAGTCTTCGTCCACGTGCACCTAAGGACCAGCGTTCGAGAGCTGCAGTCGTCGCCATTTGAATCCTTGAGTCGATCTGAAGAACTTGATACCAAATCTCGTTGTTGCGTATGCGCGATGAGAAATCCTGACCTCGCCGCTTTGAGGAGCTGGCAGGAATCTATGCCGGAGCTCCGTCATCCCGACCAATGAACTTGAGGACGATCGGAGTCCGAAAGACTGACTCGAAGAAGAAGTGTCGCCATCCGTCCGAGCGCCGCCCTTGCGAGAACTAAAACCCTACCTATCTAAGCCGGGGCACCAGGAATACCCTCCCCACCACTGGCTGCCGGAGCGGAGGCGGAGGGGAGGCGAATCCACAGGCTTGCCGGCAAATATCGAAGGGAAGAAGGCTTTCCCTAGTCGCCTTGTGACAGGGGAAAAAAAGCTATCTAAAGCATGATAATTAAAGTTATTATTCATGCAACTGCATGGTTCCTATTATTTATATATTAATGAAATAATAATGCCAAGGTCCTTCAAATTGTATAGGGTTGTTTAGTTCATATGTGCATGGGAATGAACTACCTGTAGAATTTTTGAACTGGAGATTATATTTTACATCAGAAGCCAGCCTTGTTCGACTCATTGCCCATCACTGATGCACGAGGAGGGCTTGGATTCCTGTGCTGCTCCATAGAGAAGTATGAGTGCAACTATACAACTAAACCGATGAGGCTGTTTACACCAATGGAGTCTCGCGTTGCTCCAATATTAGATAAATTGCGTTCACAAATTACATGGCTGCGTGTAGAGGCGTAGTCAGGCCCCAGGCAACAGGAGCTATGGCCTGGGGCGTGGCTATAAAAACCTTTGTATATTGTAACTATTTCTATCATAGTAGCAACTACAAATACTTTAGCTAAGAAGCTTAGGCGGTGTCTCGTACGATAAGCTGGGCCGTGGCTCGACTCCAGGACTATATCTCGCTTATAGCGGGATGTACGTCAGGCTCACGTGAAACTTTTTCACTTGGCACAGGCCGGACCATTTAGTTGGGTTTTTTCCGGTCGCTTTTTGCTTGTGTTTTGTTCTTTCTGCTTTTTTCGCCCGTTGTATAGTTTAGTTTTTCACCTTATTTTCGGCCTATTAATTACATTGGCTCTGTTTTAATCAGTTTTTTGTTTCTTTCTTTTTGTGTTCTTAGGATTTTCATTGGTTTTTGTGTGTGTGTTTTCTTTGTTTTCCTCTGTTTCATTGCTTTTTCTATCTATTGCGTTTATCTTTGGTTTCCATTAGTTTTACATTTCTCTATCAAGTTTTTTTGTTTTTCCTCTTTCTTTGGTTTTCATCGGTTTTCTTTGTTTTTATGTTTCTCTACCGGCTTTCTTTCATTTCCATTGTTTTTCTTTTTCTTTTTTTCTTTTTTCCCTTGGTTTTCTTCCTTTTTGATGCTTCTCTACCGTTTTTCTTCTGTTTTCTTTGTTTACCCCTTTTTTCATCGGTTTTCTATGTTTCTTTTCCGGTTCTCACAGTTTTTATTCCTTTGTGTTGGTTTTCTTCACGTTTCATGTTCTTTCTTTGTTTTTTTCTAGTATTTATTGGGTTTCTTCGCTTTTCTTTGTTTGTTTATCGATTTTCACTGGATTTTTTTCTTCACCACATGTCAAAGTTTTTCTGTACACACTCAACATTTGTCGTACATATCCAGATCATATTTAATATACACGTTTAACATTTTCTAAATACATGATATTTTTTTGTAAACTTATATTTTTTATGTCTACTTTTTCGAATACACATTGGATATATCTTATACATTTTTTACACACTTAACATTTTTCAAAAACAAGATTAACATTTTCTGATACACAGTAAACATTTTTCTAATGGCAATAAAGAATTCACACACAATGTACATCTCTGGTATACATCAGGAATATTTTTGTATATATGTTTAACATTTTAAAATACAGAACTAAATTTTATCAAATATATGTTTTTGATTACTACATTTATGTAATGTATGTCCTACAATCTTCATATAAACCAAGCACATTGTTTCTATATGTTTAACATTTGAAATGCATGATCAATATTTTTTCATATACATTGTAACATGTTCTCTACGCACATGTAACATTTTTCAAATGCTTGGTTAACAATATTTTCAAATACTTATGTAACGTGTTTTTTTGTAATATATTAGGATTATTTGGAAGGTTAAAAAATGAAAGCAAAAATTCAAAAAATGTGGCTTCCCGCACGCTGGGCAGGCCCATTCGTGGATGCGCCTAACGTGAGTCCACGCTAGGTCTCGCTATAAGCGAGGAAAAGCGAGATATAGCACTGCCCGTGGCTCGAAATGTTCGCCGGGCTGTTTGGGAAATTCAGTGCCTGGGGACAGAATGTCTGGGTTGTGGGTCATCCGAATGGCAATTGATTTCGAGTGATCCTATGTCTCGTGTTCAGCGAGTCGAGCTTCCGACACGCTGAAGCGCGCGCGAGCATATTGGCCGGCCCAGTTCGGAGTAGTACACTGCCTCCTTTTCTTTTCATGTTTTACTGTTGTTTACACTTAATAGATGACGAAATCTTTTGATCATGTATATAAAAATTATTAATCAAGAATTTGAAAAAAAATGGTGAATAAGTATTTTCAAAATATTAGACAAGCATAGGGAAAATGTTAAACTTGTATACAAAAATATTAATCAAGCATTTGCAAGAATGATTAATAAGATTTCAAAAATGTTAATCAAGCATTTAGAAAATGTTAAATGTGTATAAAAAAATATTGACCATCATTCAGAAAAATATTAATGTTGCATTTTGAAAAAATGTTGATACAACATTTGAAAAAATGTTAAATGTGCATAGAAAAATGTTGATCATGTAATAGAAAAATGTTTGAACATAGGACAGCTGGAGGCTGGCGTACGCTTGTGAGAAGGAATGGTGTTGGGCTGGCCGAACAGACCCAATTACCACAATGCTTGGTTTCGGCCTCTGGAGTAGTAACCTATAGGACAACTAGGCCATACAGATAGCTACACAGACGACATCCAACGACAAAAAACACCCCGGTCGGAAAATGGACGGGCAGAAACGCTAAACACAAGACGGGACAGGGATTAGGTGCAGTTTTACTGTCTTAAATGGATACGTAAAGGGGCATTAGCTAATCACTTTTCTAATTTAAGCATGCGTGTATTCTTTTGCATTGCTTTCTATGGTGATAATAGTACTACCTATACCATAAGTAGCTAGGCGTGAGAGAGACTAAAAGAAGGTAACATCCAGGAATATTATTGTGTGAACTTATAAAATTGAACGCCTGATCCGAAAAAACTGGAGGCCCCCTATTCGCTCTTCATGAGCAACTTGGCTGGCGACCAGCTTAAAACCTTAGTTTATTTTTAGTTTTTATTTTAGACTTTACATGCGCACCTGTTGCACAACCTGGAAAAAAATAGAATATGAAGCTTAGAGTAGTAAAAAATAAAGAAAAAATAGGAAATAAAAATAAAAAGAGTAATAAAATAAAAGGATAAATTAGGAAAAGAAAAAATATTTTATTTATATTTATATTTTTTATTGTAGAGTTTACATGTGTACCCATTACACAACTTGCAAAACATTTGTATATGAGCCTTAGAGTAGTGAAAAAGGATAAAATATTAGGGAAATAAAAATAATAAAGAGCAAGAGCAATAAAAGAAAAGGTAAAATAGTAGGAAAAAGAAGGAAAAGTTGTTACAAAATATTAAATTGTGAACCTTAGAGCACTAAAAAGGGAAATATTAGGAAAATTTAAAAAGACAGTAAAAAGGCAAGATCTTAGGATAGCTATAGCCTATAGAGACGAGATCCAATGGCCAAAAACACCCAGGTCGGAAAATGGACGGCTAGAAATGCTAAACACCTGGTCCAAAGAAACTCGAGGCCCCCTCGTCGCTCTTCACGAGTAACTTGGCCGGTGACCAGCTCAAAACCTTAGTTTATTTTCAGTTTTTATTTTAGACTTTACATGTGCACCTATTTTATTCATATTTTTTTATTTTAGACTTTATCTGGGCACCTATTTGCACGACCCATAAACCATTTGAATATGAGCCTCGGAGTAGTGAAGAAGGGGAAAATATTATGGAAATAAAATAGTAAGGAGCAATTAAAGAAATCAAAATATAAAAATTGGGGGGAAAATGAAGAGTAATCACTTTTATAATCTAAGTATGTGTGGCTTCTTTTGCATTGAAAAAAGGCAAAATAAAATAAATTGGAGGGAAAAATGAAAAAAAAAGAAGACTAACATCACACCGTACTTCCCTGGGGAGAGCCCTAGGGTCACAGGCCGCCAGGACAGGCCCGGCCAGAAGTGCGTAGCGAATGCTTTTGCCTCGGCTGAGCTGATGAATCAACTCTGCGTCCTCGGCAATGAAAAGCTCAGCACTTGGCCATTTAAGCCGCGTAGAATATTTCTAGCCGAGCGATGTGGTACTAAACCGTTCCGGGCGCTGCGTTTGTTACTCTGGGCCGTCGTGTTCGTCCGCTGGCCCACAGCCTTAGCCAGCGCGCAAGGCGGAGCGGTTCGTTGCCTTGAGTGCAGAACAGGCCGCAAGTTCTAAAAAAAAAAAGAAGTGCAGAACAGCGGCGAAAGGCAGAGGGTGACTGTAGAGAAATCGCCGCCGGCGAACCAGTGAAGCTTGCCGTGAATGGGGCCAGCGGCCGGTGCCGCTATGTTTGTATCCTCGCTGGTTACGGTTGCGGTAGAACATCCAGATCCGTTGGTGCTGGCCTGACGGCCTGGGTGGAAATGGAGCAGGAGCAGGTTCGACGGCTTCTCGGCGAATTTGGTTGTCGCGACGATAGCGGCCGTGCCGGCTTGGACGCGGCGTCGAGAAAAGCATGGCCAGCGCAGTCGGTGGAATCCACAGGGAAAGTGAATCCCGAAGCTCGAGGTTGGAGCAAGAGGTATCTAACTGACAGCGTTTTACTCATGCTGTTTGTCTGAAGTTGATGGTCACTGACAGCAGTAAGTGGCGGGAGTGTTCTGCAGGTTGCGAATTGGGTCAGCGCCGCCGGACAGGACGCCGTGCCCTACAAGGGTCAGCGCTCTAGACAAGTCCACAAGGGACTATGCAGATAACCCAGGTGCAAATGTGGTCAAGCCTCAAGCCGGGGCGAAGCGTACGATTTCTGCAACTTGTTTGCCGGGGTGAACAACCATTTTAAGAGCATTATACTCGGTAGCGTGCTGATGCAGGACGAACAAGTTGAAAGCTTCGAGTGGTCTTCGGCTCTTCGCAAAATTCATTCAGATGATGGGAGGGGCTGATCCGCAAACAATTCTGACTGGTAAGTATGTATGGTACTGATGGTTGTCTACATTATGAGCATGCTGATGCTGACTGGCTATTCCTTACTTTGCAGACCAGAACAGAGCAATGGAGGTGGCAATCAAGGCGGTGATACCTAACACGGTCCCGAAGAAAGCGAAAGAAACACTAGAGTCGTTGTACACGAAACAGAGTGACTTCAGGGCTGAGTTCCACAAAGTGGTGAACCATATGTTGACAGAGCTCGAGAATGCATGGGCAATGCTGCTGGACTACAATCTGAAGTCCCACACGTACATGTACATATAACTCAGATTTATGGGGTGAGACGGAAGTGGGTGAAGCCGTATTTCAAGGGGTTTTTCGGCGCCAAGATGACAAGCACCTAACGCAGTGGGAGGTGCAAACAACACTCTGAAGATGTACATGCCAGCAGCAATCCCGATGCACATGTTCGTGAGGCAGTACAAGAGGTTGCAGTTCGAAAGGGAACAGGATGAAAGCTACGAGGAGAGAAGGACTAGGATTGTAACTGCTTGCTGCCATTTGGGAATGCATCTCTTATTTGCTGTTTTTGCTGTTGCCTGAATCCATGTTTATTGAGTGTAATCTGTGTATGATCTATCAGGGCGGAGCGGTGCTGAGATGGAATGTGGCAGTGGAAGAACACGCAAGCAAGGTGTGTACTCGTGCCATGTTCGAGCAGCCTGGGTGAGAAAGTACAATAGCCATCTCAACAGTACATTAGTGTTTACACTAAGGATCTAGTGAAGCCCCCGAGGCAGAATAATGTGAATTTCGACAACGTGTACAACATCATCGGCAGTTTCTTCGGATCAATTGAGAGGGTTCCATTCAGTCGTTCACAAAGCAGACGCGTCTGTTAGAGTAGTCATTATGGTATACGACTTCTAGTCCAAGTCAGTTTTGTACCCCTACCCCAAGTCGGTTTGTACCCTCTTATATATTCTTGTATGCCGCACCAAATCATCAATAAGCAACAGTTTTATTCAGCTTTCATGGTATCAGATACCGGTCCCAGGGTTTAGGGTATGGCTCCGCCAACACCACTGCCGCCGCCGCCGCCCGGCTACTTCGAGCGCCGGGCCGCACTCATCGCGAAGGCTGCCAACACCGCGGCCGCTTCTCTCTCGGCCCTTACCATAGCTCCACAAAACTACCATGCACCCATCCTCGCCGCACCAATATCTTTTGCTGACACAATCTTCGACGTCAGCCCCTACATCCCCATAGTTCTTGATCTCGCCGCCCACAACTACTACCATTGGAGACATCTCTTCGATCTCCACCTCGGCCGCTGCAACCTGCGCTCGCATGTCGCCGCCAACTGTCTTCCCCGCCCCGGCGATCCGCAATGGTTGAAAGACGATCTCGCGATCGTCCAGTGGTTCTACACCCGCATCACCACCGAGATCTTCAACATGCTCGATCACGACGGCGCCACCGCTGCCAACATCTGGCACTCCCTCCGTCGGCTCTTCCAAAGCAACACCGACGCTCGGAAAAACGCTCTCCACACCGAGCTTCGCAATATGGTGCAAGGAGACGCCCCGGTGAACCTGTTCTGCCAGCGCGTTAAGACCATTGGTGATGAGCTCCGCGAACTTGGCGATACAGTTAGCGACTCACAGCTAATCAATATCGTCGTCGTCGGCCTCAGCGAAGACTTTGACAAGCAAGCCTCGTTCATACCGATGATACGGCCCCCTCCTACCTTCGCTGAAGTTCGTTCCTTGCTACAACTCGCGGCGGAAACACAAGCTCGCAAGGACTCTCGCCCCAAGGTCTTTCATGCTGCGGCTCGTCCTCCTCTGTCGTCTACACCAGCGCCGCCATCCAGGCCGGCTCCTGCCGCCGGGCCGTCCGCATCGTCATCTGTTCAACCGCCCCCAGGCTGGCGTCCTAGTCCGAACTACCGCGGCAAAAACCCTATCTACAGGCCGCCGTCGACATCACCAGCACCGAGTCCTGCACCACCCACCAGTGCTCCATCTGCGGTTGCATGGCGGCCTCCTCATGATCCTTGGACGGGGCTTGTTCAAGCATGGCCCATGCCCTGGTCCGCTCCGTCCACCCTCGGAGCTCCGCCGGCATACTCAGGTGCCTGGCAACCCGGCCTTCGGCCGCCTACTGGTGCTCCCGGGGTTCTCAACCCCCGACAGCCGGCCAATGCCTATCACGCCGCCCCGACATATGCTCCTTATGGTCATTACAGCACCGACGGCGGTGCCTACTACACACCTCAGCCGGCCCTGCTCCCGACGCCACCCCCACCACAGCCGGCCAATGCCTACTACACTCCCTAGCCGGCCCTACTGCCTTCACCATCGTATCCGCCGGCACTGCTTCCGACGCCACCCTCACCTGCGACGCCGAGCTGGGATCAAGCTGCCTTTCTCCAGGCCATGAATAACTTTGCTGCACAAGGAAACTCTGGTACGGATTGGATCTTTGATTCAGGGGCCTCTAGTCATATGTCTGCATCTAGTAATTGGTTATCTTCTTGCACTAAATCTCCTTTCCCTTCCATTATCCTTGGAGATGGATCATCTATTCCTATATATTGTGTTGGTCAGGCTCAACTTCCCTCTTCCACCAAACCTCTTTTACTTCGCGATGTTCTAGTTGCACCCGCCCTCATTAAAAATCTTATCTCTATTCGCCAATTTACTTGCGACAATCTAGTTTCGGCTGAATTTGACCCTTTTGGTTTATCTGTGAAGAATTACCTGACCAAGGCCGAGATCGCTCGCTTCAATAGCTCCGGTGATCTTTATTCTCTTAATGGAGTTCCTGCCGCCACCCCTCCAACATCCATGCTGGCCTCCGTCGATCTCTGGCATCGTCGCTTGGGCCATCCCAACCCCGCCGTCTTAGCTTCTATGCTTAGTGAATTTACCATACCATGTAATAGGGACTCTCATAATTCTGTGTTTTGCGAGTCTTGTCAATTAGGCAAACATGTGCGTCTTCCCTTTAGTTCCTCTAGTTCTTGTAGCACTTATCCCTTTGAATTAATACATTGTGATTTATGGACCTCTCCCATTGCAAGTGTTTCGGGTTTTAAATACTACCTTGTTATCCTAGATGATTTCACCCACTTTGTCTGGACTTTTCCTCTACGCAACAAATCCGAGGTCCATTCTCTTTTCCTTAATTTTCAACGCTATGTGTCTGTTCACTTCTTCCTCCCAATTCGCTTTATCCAATGTGACAATGGTCGCGAGTTTGATAACATTAAAAATCGTACTTTCTTCTTACAACATGGCATCCTGCTTAGGTTCTCATGTCCCTACACCTCCCCTCAAAATGGTAAAGCAGAACGCTCTCTTCGCACCCTCAATGATATAGTTCGCACTCTCCTCATTCAATCATCTATGCCTCCCAAGTTTTGGGCTGAAGCCCTACACATGGCTACCTTCCTTCTAAATATTCGACCTTCTAAAACTAAACCCAACACTACTCCCTATTATTCCCTCTTTCTTTCCCACCCCGACTACTCCGCGGTTCGTGTTTTCGGTTGTCTCTGTTTTCCCAATGCCTACGCCACTTCTGCAAATAAATTGTCACCACGCTCTATCCCATGTGCTTTTCTCGGCTTCTCTGACGAGCACAAAGGCTATCGCTGTCTCGACCTTCACACCGGACACGTTCATGTCTCTCGTCATGTCACGTTTGCTGAGCACATTTTTCCTTTCTCACAACGCACTACTACACCATCCAACACCCCTAGATCCGCAAACACCCCCTCTCCCCGTCCTTTCCAACTATATACTCCCCTACCTGCCGAACACAACTTATCACCACCACCAATAACACCCACCATAGCCAATCCCAACCATACACTCACCCCACCCGAGACGTCCCCAACACCCCCGACCCCTGCTCCCTCCCCAACACCCCCGGCCCCTACTCCCACTCCACCACCCAGCCCTGCTCCCACTCCACCACCCAGCCCTACTCCTTCGTCCGACTCTTCCGCTGCGCCGGACTCACCAGTACCCACCTTACCCCCTCGTGCTATTCCTACAGCAGCCCCGATTAATGATCATCGCATGCGTACTAGGGCCAAATCAGGATTTCATCAACCCCAAGACCGCCTAAACCTTGATACCTCCGTATCTCTCACTTCTCTTCCAAAGAATTACAAAACTGCTCTACTTGATCCCAATTGGGCCGCTGCCATGCAAGAAGAATATAATGCTTTACTTCAAAACAACACCTGGCAACTTGTTCCTCGTCCTCCCAATACAAATATTGTTTCTGGCAAATGGATTTTTCGCCAAAAGTTCCACTCCGATGGGAGCCTCTCACGATATAAAGCCAGGTGGGTTTGTCGTGGCTTTTCTCAGCAACAAGGAATTGATTACGAAGAAACCTTCTCTCCTGTTGTTAAACCTAGCACCATTCGCACCGTTCTTAGTGTTGCTGTCTCCTCTTCATGGCCCATTCACCAACTTGATGTTAAAAATGCTTTCCTCCATGGTTCCCTTCATGAAACTGTCTACTGCCAGCAACCTCTGGGTTTTGAAAATCCATCCTTTCCAACTCATGTATGTCTTCTTCAGAAATCTCTCTACGGTCTTAAAAACAGGCCCCACGAGCTTGGTTTCAACGCTTCTCCTCCTTCATTCAAACAATAGGCTTCACTCCATCTCTCTCCGACACCTCTCTTTTTGTGTATCATCAAACTTCTGACACTGCCTATTTACTTCTCTATGTAGATGATATCATTCTTACCGCCTCCTCTCAAAAGTTCTTAGATCATATTGTCTCTCTTCTTAGATCTGAATTTTCTATGACTGACCTAGGACTCCTTCATCATTTCTTAGGCATTGCTGTTGTTCGAGATTCCTCCAGCCTTTTTCTTTCCCAATGCCAGTATATTCTTGATCTTCTTAATCGTGCTGGTATGCTTGACTGTCAATCATCTCGCACTCCTGTCGATACTAGTTTTAAACTTTCGGCTACCGGTGAACCCTTTTCCGATCCTACTCTCTATCGTAGCCTAACAGGTGCTCTCCAATATCTCACCATTACTCGTCCTGAAATCTCTTTTGCTGTTCAACAAGCATGTCTCTATATGCATGATCCCCGGGTTCCTCACTATAATCATGTTAAACGCATTCTTCGGTATTTAAAAGGAACTCTCAATCATGGTCTCCACCTCAATAATTCTTCTCCAAACTCGCTTACCGCATACTCTGATGCAGACTGGACTGGTTGTCCTGACACTCAAAGCTCCACTTCCGGTTTTTGTGTTTTTCTTGGTAACAATTTGATTTCTTGGTCTTCGAAAAGACAGGTTACAGTCTCACGTTCATCGGCCGAGGCTGAGTATCGCGCTGTGGCACATGCCGTTGCAGATACAATCTGGATTCGGCAGTTACTCTCCGAGCTACACAGGCCTATTGAGCAGGCCACTATTGTCTACTGTGACAACATATCAGCAGTCTACATGACCAGCAATATAGTTCAACACCGACGCACAAAGCATATTGAGATTGATATTCATTTTGTTCGTGAAAAGGTTGCTCTTGGTCAGGTTCGGGTGCTTCATGTTCCCTCTATGGCTCAGTTTGCTGACATTTTCACCAAGGCACTCCCTACTAAGCCGTTTCAAGATATCTGTTTCAGTCTCAACGTCGTCGAGCCTGCCGTTGATACCGCGGGGGGATGTTAGAGTAGTCATTATGGTATACGACTTTTAGTCCAAGTCAGTTTTGTACCCCTACCCCAAGTCGGTTTGTACCCTCTTATATACTCTTGTATGCCGCACCAAATCATCAATAAGCAACAGTTTTATTCAGCTTTCAGCGTCGGAACCTATGCGGGCGCATAAGTTAAGATCGGGCAGACGATGATGTTAGAAAGACAATGGAAGTATTTGCGGAGCTTGAGGCTAGTGGCCCGGAGTTCACTTAGGCGGCAAAAATGTTATCCATCAGTTAGGCTTAATTAATTGTCTTCTAACACACCTTCAAATATAAAAAAAATAGATAAGGTAGTTGTACGAAGACTATACATTTGGTTTACAATGTAAATGATTTCAGTGACCAGAAAGTTTCACTTTTCTTTGTTTCTTTTCATTTCCTAGATGAGAAGGCAAGGATGTACTTGAGCATTATGAGAAGGCCCGGAGTTCTCTCAGAACTTAGAAGTTTCCATTTAATATCTTTGGTACTAAAATTCTTTAAAAAGAGAATGGACATTCTGCTATCAGCACCACGATTATGTGCCAGTCGTAGACTCTTAATTGCCTATACTTCTTTTATTTGTTTGATTCCTTCTGTTCATATTTAGGCAACAAGAAATTAGTTTCAAGATTGGTCCGGGTGAGAGGATTGAACAAGTGAATTTATGTGGCATTAGGCTGAGTCTGTTGATACCTTGCTCTCCTTTTCTTTCGATTTACAGAATTATTCTCGTCACTGGAGATGTATGTTAATCCTCTAGCTTTGCTCATTTTATCTTTTGATTTCATCTTAGTTGGTACTCCCTCCGTCCCATAATGTAAGACGTTTTATGGCATTAGTGTAGTGTTAAAAAACGTCTTACATTATGAGACGGAGGGAGTAGAATATTGTGCCCTCATTCATAGGTTGAAATGCATGTTGAGATCTCAAGTCATTGTTTTCTAGGTCAGCAACATGTCCATGGTGGTTGGGGTCTAGATTCAAAGAGATCAACGATCCACCTAAATATAGAGAAGACAATGTTGGTAGGGTGGGTTTTGAGCTATGCCTTACTTTCAAAATGTTGTTTGTGAAAAAATATTATCAACTCTCTCTTGAAGGAAATATGCCCTAGAGGCAATAATAAAGTTATTATTTATTTCCTTATATCATGATAAATGTTTATTATTCATGCTAGAATTGTATTAACCGGAAACATAATACATGTGTGAATACATAGACAAACAGAGTGTCACTAGTATGCCTCTACTTGACTAGCTCGTTAATCGAAGATGGTTATGTTTCCTAACCATAGACATGAGTTGTCATTTGATTAACAGGATCACATCATTAGGAGAATGATGTGATTGACTTGACCCATTCCGTTAGCTTAGCACTTGATCGTTTAGTATGTTGCTATTGCTTTCTTCATGACCTTTACATGTTCCTATGACTATGAGATTATGCAACTCCCGTTTACCGGAGGAACACTTTGTGTGCTACCAAACGTCACAACATAACTGGGTGATTATAAAGGTGCTCTACAGGTGTCTCCGAAGGTACTTGTTGGGTTGGCGTATTTCAAGATTAGGATTTGTCACTCCGATTGTCGGAGAGGTATCTCTGGGCCCACTCGGTAATGCACATCACTTAAGCCTTGCAAGCATTGCAACTAATGAGTTAGTTGCGGGATGATGTATTACGGAACGAGTAAAGAGACTTGCCGGTAAAGAGATTGAACTAGGTATTGAGATACCGACGATCGAATCTCGGGCAAGTAACGTACCGATGACAAAGGGAACAACGTATGTTGTTATGCGGTTTGACTGATAAAGATCTTCGTAGAATATGTGGGAGCCAATATGAGCATCCAGGTTCCGCTATTGGTTATTGACCGGAGACGTGTCTCGGTCATGTCTACATAGTTCTCGAACCCGTAGGGTCCGCACGCTTAAAGTTCGATGACGATTATATTATGAGTTTATGTGTTTTGATGTACCAAAGGTAGTTCGGAGTCCCGGATGTGATCACGGACATGACGATGAGTCTCGAAATGGTCGAAACATGAAGATTGATATATTGGACGACTATATTCGGACACCGGAATGGTTCCGGGGGTTATCGGATATATACCGGAGTTCCGGGGGGTTACTGGAACCCCCCCCCCCCCCGGAGGTTATTGGGCCTCATGGGCCCAAGTGGTGGAAGAGGAGAGGCAGCCAAGGGGCAGCCGCACGCCCCTCCCTCCCCCAGTCCGAATTGGACAAGGAGGGGAGCAGCGCCCCCCTTTCCTTTCCCCCTCTCTCTCCTTCCCTCTCCTCTCCTACTCCAACCTGGAGGGGGGGAGTCCTACTCCCGGTGGGAGTAGGACTCCTCATGGGGCGCGCCAAGGGTGGCCGGCCCCCTCCCCCTCCTCCACTCCTTTATATACGGGGAGGGAGGCACCCCCTAGAGACACAACAATTGATCCCTTGGATCTCTTAGCCGTGTGCGGTGCCCCCCTCCACCATAATCCACCTCGATAATATTGTAGCGGTGCTTAGGCGAAGCCCTGCGTCGGTAGAACATCATCATCGTCACCACGCCGTCGTGCTGACGGAACTCTCCCTCAAAGCTCGGCTGGATCGAAGTTCGAGGGACGTCATCGGGTTGAACGTGTGCTGAACTCGGAGGTGTCGTGCGTTCGGTACTTGATCGGTCGGATCGTGAAGACGTATGACTACATCAACCGCGTTGTGCTAACGCTTCCGCTTTTGGTCTACGAGGATACGTGGACACACTCTCCCCTCTCGTTGCTATGCATCACCATGATCATGTGTGTGCGTAGGAAAATTTTGAAATTACTATGTTCCCCAATAGTGGTATCAGAGCCAGGTTTTATGCGTAGATATTATATGCACGAGTAGAACACAAGTGAGTTGTGGGCGATACAAGTCATACTGCTTACCAGCATGTCATACTTTGGTTCGACGGTATTGTTGGATGAAGCGGCCCGGACCGACATTACGCGTATGCTTACGCGAAACTGGTTCTACTGACGTGCTTTGCACACAGGTGGCTGGCGGGTGTCAGTTTCTCCAACTTTAGTTGAACCGAGTGTGGCTACGCCCGGTCCTTGAGAAGGTTAAAACAGCACTAACTTGACGAACTATTGTTGTGGTTTTGATGCGTAGGTAAGAACGGTTCTTGCTCAGCCCGTAGCAGCCACGTAAAACTTGCAACAACAAAGTAGAGGACGTCTAGCTTGTTTTTGCAGGGCATGTTGTGATGTGATATGGTCAAGGCATGATGCTATATTTTATTGTATGAGATGATCATGTTTTGTAACCGAGTTATCGGCAATTGGCAGGAGCCATATGGTTGTCGCTTTATTGTATGCAATGCAATCGCCCTGTAATTGCTTTACTTTATCACTAAGCGGTAGCGATAGTCGTAGAAGCAATAGTTGGCGAGACGACAACGATGCTACGATGGAGATCAAGGTGTCGCGCGGTGACAATGGTGATCATGACGGTGCTTCGGAGATGGAGATCACAAGCACAAGATGATGATGGCCATATCATATCACTTATATTGATTGCATGTGATGTTTATCTTTTATGCATCTTATTTTGCTTTGATTGACGGTAGCATTATAAGATGATCTCTCACTAAATTTCAAGAAAAAGTGTTCTCCCTGAGTATGCACCGTTACCAAAGTTCGTCGTGCCCAGACACCACGTGATGATCGGGTGTGATAAGCTCTACGTCCATCTACAACGGGTGCAAGCCAGTTTTTGCACACGCAGAATACTCGGGTTAAACTTGACGAGCCTAGCATCACTAGTAGAAAACTGGGCTTTGGTCACAGGGCAATATTCACATTAGTCCCGGTTCAGTCACGAACCGGGACTAATGTGAGCATTGGTCCCGGTTCGTGCGGCCAGGGGCCTGCCGGGCCTCGTGGGGGCATTGGTCCCGGTTCGTCCGGCCCCTTTGGTCCCGGTTGGTGGGACAAACCGGGACCAATGGGCCACGCTCCTGGCCCACCACCCTTTAGTCCCGGTTCATACCACAAACCGGGACTAAAGGGCTGGTCCTAGTTGCGGCCAGTGTTTAGTCCCACCTCGCAAAACGAAGGGCGCTCACACCAGTTTATAAGCCCGTCCCTCTCTGCCTTTTAAAGTGAAAATAGATGCCCTTATATAGAGAATTTGACCTAAATTCACAGTAAATTTCATAGAAATTTATTATGAATTTAGGTTGAATTTTCTCTATAAGCGCATCTATTTTCATTTTTTATATTTATAAAATAAATAAACCTTAATAAAATAAATAAAACTAAATAAACCTTAATAAAATAAAATAAAATAAACTATAGTAACTACAATAAATAAACCTTAATAAATTAAGTAAAAATAGCAGCAGTAAAATAAATAAAAATAAAATAATTAAAGTAAAATACATAAGTAATTAGAAATAAAATAAATAAGTTTTTTGTTGTAAGTAGAAACAAAACAAAACAAATAAAGCAAAGGAGAAAAAAACAGAGGAAAAAAATTATGCCACCTACTGGGCCACCACGGCCTGAATACGACTAGAAACCCATCCATGGGCCAGGATTCAGGCCCGCAGAAGGCCCAGTAGGACCCACAGGCAAAGAGTGACAGAATAGGCCCGTAAGCCTGCATTTGAGAGGAGCTCGAAGTGGTCAGCGCAGCTGCGCTTATAAACCACTGTCGAAGCCTCTCGGCTAGCGAGGTGGGACTAAACATCCCACCGCACCGCGCCAGTTCCAGCACAAGGCCTTTGGTCCCGGTTGGTGCCACCAACCGGGACTAAAGGGGGCATTGGTCCCGGTTCGTGGCACCAACCGGGACCAAAGGCCTTTAGTCCCGGTTGGTGCCACGAACCGGGACCAATGAGTTCCCTATATATACCCCATCGCCACAGCAGAGCACTCCAGAGTGCTCTGTTTTTTCTGGCCGGCGAGGGGAGGGCATTTGGGTGCTCTAGCTCACCTCCTATGCACATGAGGTGTTCGATGAAATGTCTGAGCCACACTAGTTAATCTTTGTCCTCTCGAAACTCGACCTCCGAGCTCCATTTTCCACGAGACTTGTCTAGGTTTAGCGGTCCGTCACGTCCCGTCCCCGTCTTCACCGCCGTCGATCGCCCGCGCCGATCTCGTCGCCAGCACCACCGTGGTGAGCCTCTTGTTCTTATCTTCTTTCTGAAAGGAAAAAAATTCTTACTTTAGATAGTTACTTGTCTAATTTTGTTACTTTATGATCGCATTTGTTTTCGCATTGAAATGTTTTACATAGTTTCAATGTATGGTTTAATTAATTAGATGCTCTGGAGAGCTATATATATGTTGTTAGATGAGAACTATGTATGTACTTCAGTTTTAATGTGATGATGAACTTCTATTAATTTGGTCACTTAATTATCTATTCATGATGTTCTGTAATGGTTTTTGACACACTTAATTATATATAATGCACGCAGATGAACCGGCAATGGATGTACGGTGATAGACACACCTCCGAGTACATTAAGGGCGTGCATGATTTTCTTGAAGTGGCTGAGGCAAACAAGCAGAATGGTTTTATGTGTTGTCCATGCCCTATATGTGGGAATACGAAGTCTTACTCTGACCGGAAAATCCTTCACACCCACCTGCTTTACAAGGGTTTCATGCCACACTATAATGTTTGGACGAGGCACGGAGAAATAGGGGTTATGATGGAAGACGGCGAAGAAGAAGAGGACGATGACAACTATGTGCCCCCTGAATACGGTGATGCTGCAACGGGGGAAGCTGTTGAAGATCAAGAGGAACCAGACGATGTGCCCAATGATGCTGCAAGGGGGGAAGCTGCTGAAGATCAAGAGGAACCAGTGCCCGATGATGATGATCTCCGTCGGGTCATAGTCGATGCAAGGATGCAATGCGAAAGTCAAAAGGAGAAGCTGAAGTTCGATCGCATGTTAGAGGATCACAAAAAAGGGTTGTACCCCAATTGCGAAGATGGCAACACAAAGCTCGGTACCGTACTGGAATTGCTGCAGTGGAAGGTAGAGAATGCTGTGCCTGACAAAGGATTTGAGAAGCTATTGAAAATATTGAAGAAGAAGCTTCCAAAGGATAACGAATTGCCCGACAGTACATACGCAGCAAAGAAGGTCGTATGCCCTCTAGGATTGGAGGTGCAGAAGATACATGCATGCCCTAATGACTGCATCCTCTACCGGGGTGCGTACAAGGATCTGAACACATGCCCGGTATGCGGTGCATTGAGGTATAAGATCAGACGAGATGACCCTGGTGATGTTGACGGCGAGCCCCCCAGGAAGAGGGTTCCTGCGAAGGTGATGTGGTATGCTCCTATAATACCACGGTTGAAACGTCTGTTCAGAAACGAAGAGCATGCCAAGTTGATGCGATGGCATAGTGAGGACCGTAAGAAAGACGGGAAGTTGAGAGCACCCGCTGACGGGTCGCAGTGGAGAAAAATCGAGAGAAAGTACTGGGCTGAGTTTGCAGCTGACCCAAGGAACGTATGGTTTGGTTTAAGCGCGGATGGCATTAATCCTTTCGGTGAGCAGAGCAGCAATCACAGCACCTGGCCCGTGACTCTATGTATGTATAACCTTCCTCCTTGGATGTGCATGAAGCGGAAGTTCATTATGATGCCAGTTCTCATCCAAGGCCCGAAGCAACCCGGCAACGACATTGATGTGTACCTAAGGCCATTAGTTGAAGAACTTTTACAGCTGTGGAATGGAAACGGTGTACGTACATGGGATGAGCACAAACAGGAGTAGTTTAACCTGCACGCGTTGCTGTTTGTAACCATCAACGATTTGCCCGCTCTCAGTAACCTTTCAGGACAGACAAACAAGGGATACTACGCATGCACGCACTGTTTAGATGAGACTGAAAGTATATACCTGGACAAAAGCAGGAAGAATGTGTACCTGGGCCATCGTCGATTTCTTCCGACCAACCATTAATGTCGAAAGAAAGGCAAGCATTTCAAAGGCGAGGCAGATCACCGGAAGAAGCCCGCCATGCGTACCGGTGATCACGTACTTGCTATGGTCAATGATTTACACGTAATCTTTGGAAAGGGTCCCGGCGGACTAGCTATTCCGAATGACGCTGAGGGACACGCACCCATGTGGAAGAAGAAATCTATATTTTGGGACCTACCCTACTGGAAAGAGCTAGAGGTCCGCTCTTCAATCGACGTGATGCACGTGACGAAGAACCTTTGCGTGAACCTGCTAGGCTTCTTGGGCGTGTATGGGAAGATAAAAGATACACCTGAGGCACGGGAGGACCTGCAACGTTTGCACGAAAAAGACGGCATGCCTCCGAAGCAGTATGAAGGTCCTGCCAGCTACGCTCTTACGAAAGAAGAGAAAGAAATCTTCTTTGAATGCCTGCTCAGTATGAAGGTCCCGACTGGCTTCTCGTCGAATATAAAGGGAATAATAAATATGCCAGAGAAAAAGTTCCAGAACCTAAAGTCTCATGACTGCCACGTGATTATGACGCAACTGCTTCCGGTTGCATTGAGGGGGCTTCTACCGGAAAATGTCCGATTAGCCATTGTGAAGCTATGTGCATTCCTCAATGCAATCTCTCAGAAGGTGATCGATCCAGAAATCATACCAAGGCTAAGGAGTGATGTGGCACAATGTCTTGTCAGTTTCGAGCTGGTGTTTCCACCATCCTTCTTCAATATCATGACGCACGTCCTAGTTCATCTAGTCGACGAGATTGTCATTCTGGGGCCCGTATTTCTACACAATATGTTCCCCTTTGAGAGGTTCATGAGAGTCCTAAAGAAATATGTCCGTAACCACGCTAGGCCAGAAGGAAGCATCTCCATGGGCCATCAAACAGAGGATGTCATTGGGTTTTGTGTTGACTTCATTCCTGGCCTTAAGAAGATAGGTCTCCCTAAATCGCGGTATGAGGGGAGACTGACTGGAAAAGGCACGCTTGGAGGGGGGACTCAATAATATGCAGGGACGGATATTATTGGTCTCAAGCACACTACACAGTTCTACAGAACTCTACCTTGGTGACCCCGTATGTCGATGAACACAAGAACAGTCTGCGCTCCAAACACCCGGAGCAGTGTGACGACTGGATTACATGTGAACACATCAGGACTTTCAGCAGTTGGTTGGAAACACGTCTCAGAGGTGACACCATTGTTTGCGATGAGTTGTACTCATTGTCCAGGGGACCATCTTCGACTGTATTGACTTACAAAGGATACGAGATAAATGGGAATACATTTTACACGATCGCCCAAGATCAAATGAGCACCAACCAAAACAGCGGTGTCCGCTTTGATGCAACAACCGAGAGGGGAAAGGACACATATTATGGTTACATAATGGACATATGGGAACTTGACTACGGACATGATTTTAAGGTCCCTTTGTTTAAGTGCAAATGGGTCAATCTGTCAGGAGGCGGGGTACAGGTAGACCCACAGTACGGAATGACAACAGTGGATCTGAACAATCTTGGGTACACTGACGAACCGTTCGTCCTAGCCAATGATGTGGCACAGGTTTTCTATGTGAAGGGCATGTCTACCAGACCGAAGAAAAGAAAAGATAAGGAAGCGAATACATCATACGATGAGCCAAAGCGCCACATAGTTCTTTCAGGAAAAAGGGACATTGTGGGAGTGGAGGGCAAGACAGACATGTCTGAAGATTATGAAAAGTTTCATGAAATTCCTCCCTTCAAAGTCAAGGCTGACCCAAGCATCCTGATAAATGATGAAGATTATCCATGGTTACGGCGCAATAAGCAAATGACACAAGCGAAGAAAAAGTGAAGACTTTCTCCCGCAACTATTATGATGATACCATGCCAACTTTGTAAAAGACGAGTATGATACCATTGTCCGTTTTGTACAAGAAGTGCATCTAGTTTTTGCCGTAACCCTCTCAACTTTCTTGAACATGCTATGTGGATGAAATGATGATACCATGCCAACTTTCAACCTTCTCAGAGTTCATTTGAAATGCTTTTCAATTTTAGGGTCTTATAGCTCAAAATAATTAGTAAATGCATGAAAAATAACAGGCCAAAAATTAAAAATTATGCCACCTACTGGGCCACCACGGCCTGAATACGATTAGAAACCCATCCATGGGCCAGGATTCAGGCCCGCAGAAGGCCCAGTAGGCCCACGAACCGGGACCAATTCCACCCTTTGGTCCCTGTTGGTGCCACGAACCGGTACTAATGAGGCTGTGGCCCCACGAGCACCTTTAGTACCTGTTCGTGGCACGAACCGGTACTAGAGTTTCTTACTAAGCAGTTTTTTAGTCCCACCTCGCTAGCTGAGAGGCACTAGGAGCGGTTTATAAGCCCTGAGTGCAGAGACGACGAAGAAGAGGCGCAATGCTCACGTTGCTTAGCTTCAAGCCTTGAGGAATAAGGTAGACTGCATCGAGCTATGTGCAGTGCAGTCTACACTATTCCGAAAGGATTGAAGCAAATCAACGAGCATTGCGCCTCTTTTTTATTTTTAATCATTAAAAGCAAAAAGAATTTTCATAAAGAACTTTTTTTGATAGAAACTTTAATAGCAAAAAGAATTTTCATAAAGTAAAATAAATAAGTAATTAGAAACAAAATAAAATAAAATAAATAAGTTTTTTGTTGTAAGTAGAAACAAAACAAAATAAATATAGCAAAAAAGAAAACAAAAAAACTAAATACAACAAAAAGAATTTTCATAAAGAACTAATGGCACTAATAGAAAGTTTATATTTTTTCTAAAACTAATGGCACTAACAGACAGTTTATAATTTTGCTGACCTAAAAGCAAAAAGAATTAAAAAATAAAGCAAAAACCAAAAGAAAATAAATAATGCAAAAAAACAGAACCAAAAAACTGGAATTTTTTTTAAAAAACTACCACCTATTGGGCCACCACGGCCTGAATACGACTAGAAACCCAACCTGGGCCAGGATTAAGGCCCGTAGAAGGCCCAATAGGCCCACAGACAGCACAGTGTGACATTAGGCCCGTAAGCCTGCATTTGAGAGGAGCTCGAGAGGGCAGCCGTAGTTGGGCTTATAAACCACTCCGAGCCCCTCTCAACTAGCGAGGTGGGACTAAACTTTTGGCCGCGGGCAGCGCAAGGCCTTTGGTCCCGGTTGGTGGCACCAACCGGGACCAATGCCCCCCCCTTTAGTCCCAGTTGGTGCCACCAACCGGGACCAAAGGCCGCCGCTTCCCGCCCTTTGCGCTGCTGAAAAGGGACCTTTGGTCCCGGTTGGTGGCACCAACCGGGACTAAAGGGTGGCATTGGTGCCACCAACCGGGACCAAAGGTGTGCCTATATAAGCCAACACTTGGGAAATTTTCAGATCCCTCGCCAGTTGCCCCCGACGCCGCTAGGCTGCCCGTGCTCGCCGTCGCCGCCCGCTCCTCGTCGCCGTCGCCCCGCGCCCTTGCCTCGACGGGTCGCCGCCCGGTGCTCGTCGCCGTAGCCCTGCCCCCACATGCCGCCCCGCCTCGTGCTCCCCTGCTCGCGCGCGCCGCCTCGGCGCCCCGAGCCCCCTGCCCGGCCCGCGCGTGCTCGCCGGCGCCCTCGCCGCCCCCGCCCCGTCCTGCCCCCGCGCGCCGGCGCCCTCGCCGCCCCCGCCATCGCCATCGTCCTAGCCGCCCCGGCTCTGTTTTTTTATTAGTTTAATTGTTTTTTGATCATATATATATAATGTGTATGTGTATGTATGTGGCTATATGTTTTTGTTCATATGTGGCTATACGTTTTATTTTTATTAGTTTAATTTTTTTGTTCATATGTGATGTATATGTGTATGTGGCTATAATGTATATGTGAACAAAAAAAATTTGTATGTATGTAGATTTTCAAAATGTATGAATATATATGTCAAAAATGTTTTTTTGTTCATAGAAAGTTTTTATATATCTAGCTAGGAAGGGAAGAAGAAGAAAAAGAAGGATAGGAAAGAAGAAAATAAGAAGAGGAAAGAAAGAAGAAGAGGAGAGGAAGAAGAGGAGAAATAAATAAGAAGAGGAAAAAAGGAGAAAAAGAAGAGGAGAAGAAGAAAGGAATAGAGGAGAAGAAGAAAAAATAGAAAAAATTCTATTTTTTCTTCTTCTCCTCTATTCCTTTCTTCTTCTCCTCTTTTTTTTTCTTCTTATTTTTCCTTCAATCCTCTCCTCTATTCCTTTCTTCTTCTCCTCTTTTTATTTCTTCTTCGTTTTCTTATGTTTTATCGGGTCTGTCATCGTCGATATATACCCCTCCCGATAACTTCAACACGAGGGGGGGTCGATATACCCCCTCCCCGATAACATTATTTTCCCGTGTATATATGTCGTCGTTGTTGATATAACCCCCTCCTGATAACTTCAACACGTGGGGGGGGGGGTCGATATACCCCCTCCCCGATAACATTATTTTCCCGTGTATGTATGTCGTCATTGTCGATATTACCCCCTCCCGATAACTTCAACACGAGGGGGGATAACTTCAACACGACGGGGGGTCGATATACCCCCTCCTCGATAACATTATTTTCCCGTGTATGTATGTCGTCGTTGTCGATATAACCCCCTCCCGATAACTTCAACACGTGGGGGCGGGGGTCGATATACCCCCTCCCCGATAACATTATTTTCCCGTGTATATATGTCGTCGTTGTCGATATAACCCCCTCCTGATAACTTCAACACGTGGGGGGGTCGATATACCCCCTCCCCGATAACATTATTTTCCCGTGTATGTATGTCGTCGTTGTCGATATTACCCCCTCCCGATAACTTCAACACGAGGGGGGGTCGATATACCCCCTCCTCGATAACATTATTTTCCCGTGTATGTATGTCGTCGTTGTCGATATAACCCCCTCCCGATAACTTCAACACGTGGGGGGGGGGGTCGATATACCCCCCTCCCCGATAACATTATTTTCCCATGTATGTATGTCGTCGTTGTCGATATTACCCCCTCCCGATAACTTCAACACGAGGGGGGATAACTTCAACACGAGGGGGGTCGATATACCCCCTCCTCGATAACATTATTTTCCCGTGTATGTATGTCGTCGTTGTCGATATAACCCCCTCCCGATAACTTCAACACGTGGGGGGGGGGGGGTCGATATACCCCCTCCCCGATAACATTATTTTCCCGTGTATGTATGTCGTCGTTGTCGATATATATAACTCCCTCCCAGATAACTTCGACATGATGCACGGTCGATATTTATACCCCCTCTCGACCGTGATAACTTATACCACGGGAGCACCCCCCGGCCCTCTCGCTCGACCAAAACTCTCGAGGACACCCAAACCCTAGAAAAAGACGATGTCGGTCTCCTACCCCCTCCCGCCGCGGCCCTACCCTTGAAGCGTTGCCTAGGCCACCCCAAACCCGGAATAAGCTAGGTCTACGTTTGCACTAATATATCCACCTGCTGTCATGTTTGTGTAATAATTGCCATGTTGTAATATTTGCAGAAACAATGGAGCACGGACAAGATGAGCAAGCAGAAGAGGTGTTGGGGGACATAATCTTAGCCGGAGGTGATATCTTGTCGTATCTTAACGACAATGATGGTCTGGAAGAACAGGGTGAAGAAGCAGGCTACGGTGATCGAAGAGTGGAGGAGGAAAGACATGATTATGATGGCTCCGGTGACCCAATGCTGGTGCAAGAAGGAGCCCGTGGTGACGGCTCCGGTGACCGAACAGAGTCCGGCCAGGTAAATATATTAGTTAAGCCTGTGCTGACTAGCTAATTGATGCATTCATTGTTTTGGTATGTACACATATTAATTAACACTCGTCTTTCTTCTTTTTTCTAGCCCTCCGGATCGAGCACAGCTGCGGTAAAGAGACGAGGCCCGAAGAGAAAGTTGCGCTCGGATGAAAGGTTTGAGATCACAGCAATCGCGCGCGACGGCCAACCGATTGAACCCATCCGGACAAAGGATGCATTTGCTGCTCAGTGCGGGGTTCTAGTTAGGGACAAGATCCCGATCAGCATCCACCAATGGTATAAGCCTAAGAAGGAAGACCCTGAGGTGTCTTATGTCAATGATATGCAGAAAGATGATCTTTGGACTGAGCTGAAGGCAAATTTCACCCTACCGCCAGAGGAGGATCCGGAGAAGCCAGTTATAGAGCAATTAATCAAGTCTCATGCTCTTAAGAAGATGGCAGACCTATTCAGGAGGTGGAAGAATGAGCTGAAAACGTTTGTCGACAAAGAAGAGACACCAGAATTCATCGGCCGGTATGAGAAGATCAGAGATCACTGGCCCGCATTTGTGGCCCACAAGACATCGGAAAAGAGTAAGAAGATGTCAGCGACAAACAATAAGAATGCTGCGAAGAAGAAGCTTCACCATCGCACGGGGTCAGGTGGCTACCTCAAAGCCCGACCTAAGTGGGCCAAGGCTGAGAATGATCTGCTTGAAAAAGGGATCGAACCACAGACAATGAACTGGACAGACCGTTGCCGGACTTGGTTCTTCGGGGCTGGCGGAACCTTGGACCCTGTAACAGGGAGGTGCGTTTGGACGAACGAGCTTTTGAGAATACCAGTCAAGAAGATTCAGCAATATATCGATGCAGCGCAGGAAGGGACGTTCGTTCCAGACAGAGAGAACGACGAGCTCACAATGGCCCTCGGGAATGCTGAGCACCCTGGACGGACACGAGGCACGCCAGGCTCCGTTCCGTGGAAGGCTGGTTTTCCGGACGTGGGCGGTTACAAAACCCAGGAGAGGAGGGAAAAAGTGGAGCAGATCCAAATTCAGAAGCTGCACGAAAGGGTTCAAGCGCTAGAGGAACGAGACGGCAATCGACATGCCGAAACTGCCCCCGAAGCTACACCGCCATCTCAGCGGAGAAGCAGCGTGGCTTCCACCGAGCTGCTTCAGCTGGAGCATGCGGCTCCTGCTAGCTACCCCGTGGATGCTATCACGGAGTCTCAACATTGCAACCTTATGGCAGAATGGCAGAACTTCAAAGTCAAGGCGGCTGTTGGCTCTGTTTTACCTCCTGAACCCGGCGCAACCTACCACTGCCGGCCGATTCCAGAAGGATATGCTAGGGTGATGGTGGATGAAATAACGGAGGGATTTGAGGAGCTCCGGCTTGACCACCCTACCGGTGAAGGGGAGACTCGGCTGGGTTCTGCTCTGAAGACTCCATGCCTATGGCGGAAGGAGCTCATCAAGCTTCCGAACTGGACGGCTCCGGCGAGTAAGGGCACTCCGCCTCCTCCTCCGGCGAGTGATCAGGGCACTCAGCCTCCTTCTCCGGCGCATGACGGCACTCCGCCTCCTTCTCCGCCAGCGCCGGCGCGCCAGAGCAGCCAGCCTCCTCCTTCTCCGCCTCGTCAGCAAGGGCGGAAGAGACCCGCCGCCGCTGCGGCTGCTGTGGCGCGTCGTAGTCCTTCTCCTCCGCCTCGTAAGCAAGGAAACAAGACAGCCCCAGCCGCTCCGTCTGCTCTACCGGCGTCTAGCAGTACAGCTGCCAGAGGCGGGAGGCAATACAGATTCGGTCCTTCTCTGAAGACTCCAGAGAAGTTACCATACGAGAGAACCGAGGAGGAGAACGCGAATATCGTGCGAGCCGAAGTGAAGAACTTCTTTGAAGGGGTGAAAGCAAAGAAACATCCACCTCCGGAAGAGAAGGTAGATCCGGTGAAAGCAAAGCGCACTCTGGCTGCCCTGACAAAACCACCAAAGTCTCCGCCGAGAGGCAACTATGAGCGCATTCTTGCAAAGACATATGCCGAAGCGGAGCGGTCGGGAAGTACTGTCAGTGATAAAAGGTTAAAAGAACGACGAGATGGGAAAAAAATTGCCCAGCTCGGCGAACAAGCGAACCAATCGTGCCCCCCGCTCAAGGTGTCAAAAGACATCGTCGCTAATGATCCGAGTATGGTGCCCGGTTATAGCAATCTTGGAGATTACCTGCCCGACGATGTACATTATGAAATCATGGAGGTGGACGAACACAAATACCATTACGGGAAGCCTCTCGTCAAAGATGAAAGATCTCTATCAACGATGATGCGAAGACTACATGATTGGTACATGAAAACCTGCAGAGGGTCTGATGGGATGGATACTTTGACGCTGAGAGTTAAACCGGAGCATGACCTCGTTGGAATTGATCTGCTGTATGTTCCGTTTGAGGAATTCTTCCAGTTTTACAATCAAAAGGCCCTCGATAAAACAACGATCACTTGCTACTGTCTGTAAGTAGTACTACTTCTGTCATTAAGTCTCTCTATATAGGTCAGCTCTTTCATTGCATGTATTTATACTTATCCTCACTATATTATGCAGATTGAAGATCGCCGAATTGAAGAAAAGACAAATCGGTGATATTGGGTTCATTAACACAAATCTCATAGATGCATATACGGTTGAAAAACATCCCAAAGAAGCCGAGGCCAACTTGCTACAATCGTTGGTATTAAATCAAAACAAAGATATAATACTCTTGCCTTACAACTTCAAGTGAGTGTTACTGTCTTGTGCATATTCGGTTTTCCTTATTAGTCCAGGTTATGGTAATGTAATTGATGACTTATGCATGCATGCGCAGCTTCCACTTTATTGTCCTAGAGATTAAGCTTGAGCAGGGAGTAGTAACCGTCTTAGACTCGAGATGAAGAGATCCCCAGGACTATGCGAACATGACTCAAATGCTCGAGAAGTAAGTTAAATCGATCATTATCCACCATATCAGCAACTTTGTTCATTTCCTGATATCAAGTAATTGTTTTCTTTGTCTGGCAGGGTTTGGAGAAAATTCACCTCAAAAGCTCCGGGAATGCCGAAGAAACTGCAATTTAATCACCCGAAAGTAAGTACTATAGTAGCATGTTCCGCGCATCTCCTAGTGATTCAAGCGCTAGTTTCATCAATACCATTTAGCATGCTTGCTTATCAGTTAGATTGACCTCTATTTCTTGTAAAGTGGTTGTGGCAGGAACCCGGGAATAATTATTGTGGATACTACGTTTGCGAGTCCATCCGCTAAACGACCTGTGAGCGGGGCTACACTGAAGAACAATATGAAGTGCGTAAGAAATAATATTCACAATTTTATTTTATTACCATCATTTGTGTTGAGTTTCATTTATTCATATATATATGTATTGACCCCCTTCTTCAAATTAGATGTTTCGGAAGCGGGATGAACTCCTAGCAGAAGATCGTATGCGAGGAATTCAAGAGGAATTGGCGGCATTCTTCCTTGACCACGTGATCGCTGAAAACGGAGAATACTATGTGGACCCTGTGTTCCTACAATTTAATTAGGAGATTGTATTGTAAGAGATAATTATTGTATATATGTAGCCGGTAGTGTCGAATAGATATACGAGAACTTGTT
Organism: Aegilops tauschii subsp. strangulata; assembly: GCF_002575655.3. Classification (NCBI taxonomy): domain Eukaryota; kingdom Viridiplantae; phylum Streptophyta; class Magnoliopsida; order Poales; family Poaceae; genus Aegilops; species Aegilops tauschii. The sequence continues at coordinate 644,830,642 of NC_053041.3, read as the reverse complement.
GTTAGACCAATATCTCGGAGACGGAGAGGTGGTCGATATAACTTCTCTCTGTATGCATATGTTCATGACGATCTTCTGTTTCCTTCATTTGATTACTAGCTAGCGTGTCTACTCCTCTCCATACGTATATAGTACGTAGCGTCGACCAAGCACGGAGATAAGAGAGGACACTTCTCTCTATTAATTAGGTAGCTAACACAATATATGAAACACCTAAATTAACCCCCCAAAACCCCTAAACCACCCCCTTTCAAAAAAAACAAAAACCTCAGCTCCTGCCAGCTGCTGACGCGTGGATGCCTATTGGTCCCGGTTGGTGACACCAACCGGGACAAAAGGCCCTGCCTATTGGTCCCGGTTGGTGGCACCAACCGGGACCAAAGGCCCTCCTACCTGGGCTCCCCGCACCGGCCACGTGGACGGCCTTTAGTCCCGGTTCGTGTAAGAACCGGGACTAAAGGGCTAGGGCATTAGTAACGACCCTTTAGTCCCGGTTCCAGAACCGGGACTAAAGGCCCTTATGAACCGGTGTAAAAGCCCCTTTTCCTACTAGTGCATATGCAGATATGGCCTCAGAACACTGAGACCGAAAGGTCGAGCGTGAATCATATAGTAGATATGATCAACATAGTGATGTTCACCATTGAAAACTACTCCATTTCACGTGATGATCGGTTATGGTTTAGTTGATTTGGATCACGTGATCACTTAGATGATTAGAGGGATGTCTATCTAAGTGGGAGTTCTTAAGTAATATGATGAATTGAACTTGAATTTATCATGAACTTAGTACCTGATAGTATTTTGCATGTCTATGTTGTTGTAGATAGATGGCTCGTGCTGTTGTTCCGTTGAATTTTAATGCGTTCCTTGAGAAAGCAAAGTTGAAAGATGATGGTAGCAATTACATGGACTGGGTCCATAACTTGAGGATTATCCTCATTGCTGCACAGAAGAATTACGTCCTGGAAGCACCGCTAGGTGCCAAACCTGCTGCAGGAGCAACACCAAATGTTATGAACGTCTGGCAGAGCAAAGCTGATGACTACTCGATAGTTCAGTGTGCCATGCTTTACTACTTAGAACCGGGACTTCAACAACATTTTGAACGTCATGGAGCATATGAGATGTTCCAGGGGTTGAGGTTAATATTTCAAGCAAATGCCCGGATTGAGAGATATGAAGTCTCCAATAAGTTCTACAGCTGCAAGATGGAGGATAATAGTTCTGTCAGTGAGCATATACTCAGAATGTCTGGGTATAACAATCACTTGATTCAACTGGGAGTTAATCTTCCAGATGATAGCGTCATTGACAGAATTCTTCAATCACTGCCACCAAGCTACAAGAGCTTCGTGATGAACTATAACATGCAAGGGATGGATAAGACGATTCTCGAGCTCTTCGCAATGCTAAAGGCTGCGGAGGTAGAAATCAAGAAGGAGCATCAAGTGTTGATGGTCAATAAGACCACCAGTTTCAAGAAAAGGCAAAGGGAAGAAGAAGGGAAACTTCAAGAAGAACAGCAAACAAGTTGCTGCTCAAGAGAAGAAACCTAGGTCTGGACCTAAGCCTGAGACTGAGTGCTTCTACTGCAAGCAGACTGGTCACTGGAAGCGGAACTGCCCCAAGTATTTGGCGGATAAGAAGGATGGCAAGGTGAACAAAGGTATATGTGATATACATGTTATTGATGGGTACCTTACCAGAGCTCGTAGTAGCACCTGGGTATTTGATACTGGTTCTGTTGCTAATATTTGCAACTCGAACAGGGACTACGGATTAAGCGGACACTGGCTAAGGACAAGGTGACGATGCGCGTGGGAAATGGTTCCAAAGTCGATGTGATCGCCGTCGGCATGCTACCTCTACATCTACCTTCGGGATTAGTTTTAGACCTAAATAATTGTTATTTGGTGCCAGCGTTGAGCATGAACATTATATCTGGATCTTGTTTGATGCGAGACGGTTATTCATTTAAATCTGAGAATAATGGTTGTTCTATTTATATGAGTAATATATTTTATGGTCATGCACCCTTGAAGAGTGGTCTATTTTTGATGAATCTCGATAGTAGTGATACACATATTCATAATGTTGAAGCCAAAAGATGCAGAGTTGATAATGATAGTGCAACTTATTTGTGGCACTGCCGTTTGGGTCATATTGGTGTAAAGTGCATGAAGAAACTCCATACTGATGGACTTTTGGAATCGCTTGATTATGAATCACTTGGTACTTGCGAACCATTTCTCATGGGCAAGATGACTAAAACGCCGTTCTCCGAAACTATGGAGCGAGCAACTTATTTGTTGGATATCATACATACTGATGTATGTGGACCAATGAATGTTGAGGCTCGCGGCGGGTATCATTATTTTGTCACCTTCACAGATGATTTAAACAGATATGGGTATATCTACTTAATGAAACATAAGTCTGAAACATTTGAAAAGTTCAAAGAATTTCAGAGTGAAGTAGAAAATCATCGTAACAAGAAAATAAAGTTTCTACGATCTGATCGTGGAGGAGAATATTTGAGTACGAGTTTGGTCTACATTTGAAACAATGCGGAATAGTTTCGCAACTCACGCCACCCGGAACACCACAGCGTAATGGTGTGTCCGAACGTCGTAATCGTACTTTACTAGATATGGTGCGATCTATGATGTCTCTTACTGATTTACCGCTATCTTTTTGGGGTTATGCTTTAGAGACGGTCGCATTCACGTTAAATAGGGCACCATCAAAATCCGTTGAGACGACGCCTTATGAACTGTGGTTTGGCAAGAAACCAAAGTTGTTGTTTCTTAAAGTTTGGGGCTGCGATGCTTATGTGAAAAAGCTTCAACCTGATAAGCTCGAACCCAAATCGGAGAAATGTGTCTTCATAGGATACCCAAAAGAAACTGTTGGGTACACCTTCTATCACAAATCCGAAGGCAAGACATTCGTTGCCAAGAATGGATCCTTTCTAGAGAAGGAGTTTCTCTCGAAAGAAGTGAGTGGGAGGAAAGTAGAACTCGATGAGGTAACAGTACCTGCTCCCTTATTGGAAAGTAGTACATCACAGAAACCGGTTCCTGTGACATCTACACCAATTAGTGAGGAAGTTAATGATAATGATCATGAGACTTCAGATCAAGTTGTTACAGAACCTCATAGGTCAACCAGAGTAAGATCCGCACCAGAGTGGTACGGTAACCCTGTTCTGGAGGTTATGTTACTAGACCATGACGAACCTACGAACTATGAAGAAGCGATGGTGAGCCCAGATTCTGCAAAATGGCTTGAGGCCATGAAATCTGAGATGGGATCCATGTATGAGAACAAAGTGTGGACTTTGGTTGACTTGCCCGATGATCGACAGGCCATCGAGAATAAATGGATCTTCAAGAAGAAGACTGACGCTGACGGTAATGTTACTGTCTATAAATCTCGACTTGTTGCAAAAGGTTTTCGACAAGTTCAAGGGGTTGACTACGATGAGACCTTCTCACCCATAGCGATGCTTAAGTTTGTCCGAATCATGTTAGCAATTGCCGCATTTTATGATTATGAAATTTGGCAAATGGATGTCAAAACTGCATTCCTGAATGGATTTCTGGAAGAAGAGTTATATATGATGCAACCGGAAGGTTTTGTCGATCCAAAGGGAGCTAACAAAGTGTGCAAGCTCCAGCGATCCATTTATGGACTGGTGCAAGCCTCTCGGAGTTGGAATAAACGTTTTGATAGTGTGATCAAAGCATATGGTTTTATACAGACTTTTGGAGAAGCCTGTATTTACAAGAAAGTGAGTGGGAGCTTTGTAGCATTCCTGATATTATATGTGGATGACATATTGTTGATCGGAAATGATATAAAATTTCTGGATAGCATAAAGGGATATTTGAATAAGAGTTTTTCAATGAAAGACCTCGGTGAAGCTGCTTATATATTGGGCATCAAGATCTATAGAGATAGATCAAGACGCTTAATTGGACTTTCACAAAGCACATACCTTGACAAAGTTTCGAAGAAGTTCAAAATGGATCAAGCAAAGAAAGGGTTCTTGCCTGTGTTACAAGGTATGAAGTTGAGTAAGACTCAATGCCCGACCACTGCAGAAGATAGAGAGAAAATGAAAGATGTTCCCTATGCTTCAGCCATAGGCTCTATCATGTATGCAATGCTGTGTACCAGACCTGATGTGTGCCTTGCTATTAGTTTAGCAGGGAGGTATCAAAGTAATCCAGGAGTGGATCACTGGACAGCGGTCAAGAACATATACTTGAGAAGGACTAAGGATATGTTTCTCGTTTATGGAGGTGACAAATAGCTCGTCGTAAACGGTTACGTCGATGAAAGCTTTGACACTGATCCAGACGATTCTAAATCGCAAACCAGATACGTGTTTATATTGAACGGTGGAGCTATCAGTTGGTGCAGTTCTAAACAAAGCGTCGTAGCGGGATCTACATGTGAAGCGGAGTACATAGCTGCTTCGAAAGCAACAAATGAAGGAGTCTGGATGAAGGAGTTCATATCCGATCTAGGTGTCATACCTAGTGCATCAGGTCCAATGAAAATCTTTTGTGACAATACTAGTGCAATTGCTTTGGCAAAGGAATCCAGATTTCACAAAAGAACCAAGCACATCAAGAGACGCTTCAACTCCATCCAGGATCAAGTCCAGGTGGGAGACATAGAGATTTGCAAGATACATATGGATCTGAATGTTGCAGACCCGTTGACTAAGCCTCTTCCATGAGCAAAACATGATCAGCACCAAGACTCCATGGGTGTTAGAATCATTACTGTGTAATCTAGATTATTGACTCTAGTGCAAGTGGGAGACTGAAGGAAATATGCCCTAGAGGGAATAATAAAGTTAATATTTATTTCCTTATATCATGATAAATGTTTATTATTCATGCTAGAATTGTATTAATCAGAAACATAATACATGTGTGGATACATAGACAAACAGAGTGTCACTAGTATGCCTCTACTTGACTAGCTCGTTAATCGAAGATGGTTATGTTTCCTAACCATACACATGAGTTGTCATTTGATTAACGGGATCACATCATTAGGAGAATGATGTGATTGACTTGACCCATTCCGTTAGCTTAGCACTTGATCGTTTAGTATGTTGCTATTGCTTTCTTCATGACCTTTACATGTTCCTATGACTATGAGATTATGCAACTCCCGTTTACCGGAGGAACACTTTGTGTGCTACCAAACGTCACAACATAACTGGGTGATTATAAAGGTGCTCTACAGGTGTCTCCGAAGGTACTTGTTGGGTTGGCGTATTTCAAGATTAGGATTTGTCACTCCGATTGTCGGAGAGGTATCTCTGGGCCCACTCGGTAATGCACATCACTTAAGCCTTGCAAGCATTGCAACTAATGAGTTAGTTGCGGGATGATGTATTACGGAACGAGTAAAGAGACTTGCCGGTAAAGAGATTGAACTAGGTATTGAGATACCGACGATCGAATCTCGGGCAATTAACGTACCGATGACAAAGGGAACAACGTATGTTGTTATGCGGTTTGACCGATAAAGATCTTCGTAGAATATGTGGGAGCCAATATGAGCATCCAGGTTCCGCTATTGGTTATTGACCGGAGACGTGTCTCGGTCATGTCTACATAGTTCTCGAACCCGTAGGGTCCGCACGCTTAAAGTTCGATGACGATTATATTATGAGTTTATGTGTTTTGATGTACCAAAGGTAGTTCGGAGTCCCGGATGTGATCACGGACATGACGATGAGTCTCGAAATGGTCGAGACATGAAGATTGATATATTGGACGACTATATTCGGACACCGGAATGGTTCCGGGGGTTATCGGATATATACCGGAGTTCCGGGGGGTTACTGGAACCCCCCCCCCCCCCGGAGGTTATTGGGCCTCATGGGCCCAAGTGGTGGAAGAGGAGAGGCAGCCAAGGGGCAGCCGCACGCCCCTCCCCCCCCCTAAGTCCGAATTGGACAAGGAGGGGAGCAGCGCCCCCCTTTCCTTTCCCCCTCTCTCTCCTTCCCTCTCCTCTCCTACTCCAACCTGGAGGGGGGGAGTCCTACTCCCGGTGGGAGTAGGACTCCTCATGGGGCGCGCCAAGGGTGGTGATACGTCCATTTTGCATCATGCTTTTATATCGATATTTATTGCATTATGGGCTGTTATTACACATTATGTCATAATACTTATGCCTATTCTCTCTTATTTTACAAGGTTTACATAAGGAGGGCGAATGCCGGCAGCTGGAATTCTGGGCTGGAAAAGGAGCAAATATTAGAGACCTATTCTGCACAACTCCAAAAGTCCTGAAACTCCACGAAAGTTATTTTTGGAAATAATAAAAAATACTGAGCGGAAGAAATACCAGAGGGGAGCCCACACACTGGCCACGAGGGTGGGGGGCGCGCCCTATCCCCCTGGGCGCGCCCCTTGCCTCGTGGGCCCCCTGTTGGCCCTCTAGTTCCCATCTTCTGCTATATGAAGTCTTTCATCCAAAGAAAAATCATAAGCAAGCTTTCGGGACGAGACTCCGCCGCCATGAGGCGGAACCTTGGCGGAACCAATCTAGGGCTCCGGCAGAGCTGTTCTGCCTGGGACACTTCCCTCCGGGAGGGCGGAAATCATCGCCATCGTCATCACCAACGGTCCTCTCATCGGGAGAGGGCAATCTCCATCAACATCTTCACCAGCACCATCTCCGCTCAAACCCTAGTTCATCTCTTGTATCCAATTCTTGGCTCCAAGTCTGGGATTGGTACTAGTAGGTTGCTAGTAGTGTTGATTACTCCTTGTAGTTGATGCTAGTTGGTTTATTTGGTGGAAGATCATATGTTCAGATCCATTATGCATATTAATACCCCTCTGATTATGAACATGAATATGCTTTGTGAGTAGTTACATTTGTTCCTGAGGACATGGGAGAAGTCTTGCTATTATTAGTCATGTGAATTTGGTATTCGTTCGATATTTTGATGAGATGTATGTTGTCTCTCCTCTAGTGGTGTTATGTGAATGTCGACTACATGACACTTCACCATTATTTGGGCCTAGAGGAAGGCATTGGGAAGTAATAATTAGATGATGGGTTGCTAGAGTGACAGAAGCTTAAACCCTAGTTTATGGGTTGCTTCGTAAGGGGCTGATTTGGATCCACATGTTTCATGCTATGGTTAGGTTTACCTTAATACTTCTTTTGTAGTTGCGGATGCTTGCAATAGGGGTTAATCATAAGGGGGGTGCTTGTCCAAGTAAGGGCAGCACCCAAGCACCGGTCCACCCACATATCAAATTACAAAGTACCGAACGCGAATCATATGAACGTGATGAAAACTAGCTTGACGATAATTCCCATGTGTCCTCGGGAGCGCTTTTCTCTATATAAGAGTTTGTCCAGGCTTGTCCTTTGCTACAAAAAGGATTGGGCCACCTTGCTGCACTTTATTTACTTTTGTTACTTGTTGCTCGTTACAATTTATCTTATCACAAAACTATCTGTTACCTATAATTTCAGTGCTTGCAGAGAATACCTTGCTGAAAACCGCTTATCATTTCCTTCTGCTCCTCGTTGGGTTTGACACTCTTACTTATCGAAAGTACTACGATAGATCCCCTATACTTGTGGGTCATCAAGACTCTTTTCTGGCGCCGTTGCCGGGGAATGAAGCGCCTTTCGTAGGTGGAATTTGGTAAGGAAAAATTTATATAGTGTGCTGAAATTTACTGTCACTTGTTACTATGGAAAGTAATCCTCTGAGGGGCTTGTTCGGGGTATCTTCACCCCAAACAGTAGAGCAAAGAGTTGCTCCTCAACCTACTGAACCTACTGAAAATGAAAATGTCTACTTTGAGATTCCTTCGGGTATGTTGGAAAAACTGCTAGCTAATCCTTATGCAGGAGATGGAACAATGCATCCTGATGAGCACCTAATATATGTGGATGAAGTTTGTGGATTATTTAAGCTTGCAGGTGTGCCCGAGGATGTTATTAAGAAGAAGGTCTTCCCTTTATCTTTGAAGGGAGATGCATTGACATGGTATAGGCTATGTGATGATATGGGATCATGGAACTACAAACGATTGAAATTGGAATTTCATCAGAAGTTTTATCCTATGCATCTTGTTCATCGTGATCGCAATTATATATATAATTTTTGGCCTCGCGAAGGAGAAAGCATCGCTCAAGCTTGGGGAGGCTTAAATCAATGTTATATTCATGCCCCAATCATGAGCTTCCAAGAGAAATAATTATTCAAAATTTCTATGCTCGGCTTTCTGATAAAAATCGCACCATGCTCGATACTTCTTGTGTTGGCTCTTTTATGATGAAGACTGTTGAATTCAAATGGGATTTATTGGAAAGAATTAAATGCAACTCTGAAGATTGGGACCTCGACGAAGGTAAGGAGTCAGGTATGACACCTAACTTTGATTGTGTTAAATCTTTTATGGATACCGATGTTTTCCGTAAATTTAGCACTAAATATGGACTTGAGTGTGAGATAGTAGCTTCCTTCTGTGAATCTTTTGCTACTTATGTTGATCTCCCTAAAGAGAAGTGGTTTAAATATCATCCTCCCATAGAAGTAAAAGTAGCTGCACCTATGAAAGTTTAAGAAAATACTATCACTTATAATGATCCTATTGTTCCTACTGCTTATGTTGAGAAACCACCTTTTCCTGTTAGGATAAAAGATCATGCTAAAGCTTCAACTGTGGTTCGTAAAAGCAATATTAGAACTTATACACCTCCTGAGCAAGTTAAAGTTGAACCTAATATTGCTATAGTTAAAGATCTCTTGTCTGATAATATTGATGGGCATGTTATTCATTTCCGTGATGAAACTGCTAGAATTGCCAAACCTTGTGCTAAAGATAAACATAGACCTGTGGTAGGCATGCCTGTTATTTCTGTTAAAATAGGAGATCATTGTTATCATGGCTTATGCGATATGGGTGCCAGTGCTAGTGCTATACCTCATGACTTATACAAAGAAATTATGCATGATATTGCACCTGCTGAGATAGATGATATTGATGTTACCATCAAGCTTGCCAATAGAGATACCATATCACCCATTGGAATTGTTAGAGATGTTGAAGTCTTGTGTGGGAAAAATAAATATCCTGCTGATTTTCTTGTTCTTGGTTCCCCACAAGATAGCTTTTGTCCCATTATTTTTGGTAGACCCTTCTTGAATACGGTTAATGCTAGGATAGACTGCGAAAAGGATGTTGTTACTATTGGTTTAGGTGACATGTCTCATGAGTTTAATTTCTCTAAATTTCATAGACAACACCGTGAAGAGGAATTGCCTAGTAAAGATGAAATTATTGGTCTTGTTTCTATTGCCGTGCCTCCTAGTGATCCTTTAGAACAATATTTACTAGACCATGAAAATGATATGTTTATGAATGAAAGAAGGGAAATAGATGAAGTATTCTTTAAACAGGAACCCATCCTGAAACACAACTTTCCTGTTGAAATCCTAGGGGATCCTCCTCCATCCAAGGGTGATCCCGTGTTTGAGCTTAAACCTTTACCTGATACTCTTAAATATGCTTATCTTGATGAGAAAAAGATATATCCTATTATTATTAGTGCTAACCTTTCAGAGCATGAAGAAGATAGGTTATTGAAAACTCTGAAGAAGCATCGCGCTGCTATTGGATACACTCTTGATGATATTAAGGGCATTAGTCCCACTCTATGCCAACACAAAATAAATTTGGAGAAAGATGCCAAACCTGTTCGTGATCACCAACGACGGTTGAATCCTAAGATGAAAGAGGTGGTAAGAAAGGAAATACTAAAGCTTCTTGAGGCAGGTATTATTTATCCCGTTGCTGATAGTCAGTGGGTAAGTCATGTCCATTGTGTCCCTAAAAAGGGAGGTATTACTGTCGTTCCTAATGATAAAGATGAATTGATCCATCAAAGAATTATTACAGGTTATAGGATGGTAATTGATTTCCGAAAATTAAATAAGGCTACTAAAAAAGATCATTACCCCTTACCTTTTATCGATCAAATGCTAGAAAGATTATCCAAACATACACATTTTTGCTTTCTAGATGGTTATTCTGGTTTCACTCAAATACCTATGTCAGCTGATGATCAATCTAAGACCACTTTTACTTGCCCTTTCGGTACTTTTGCTTATAGATGTATGCCTTTTGGTTTATGTAATCCACCTGCCACCTTTCAAAGATGCATGATGGCTATATTCTCTGACTTTTGTGAAAAGATATGTGAGGTTTTCATGGATGATTTCTCCGTTTATGGATCCTCTTTTGTTAATTGCTTGAGCAACCTTGATCGAGTTTTGCAGAGATGTGAAGACACTAACCTTGTCTTGAATTGGGAAAAGTGCCACTTTATGGTCAATGAAGGCATTGTCTTGGGGCATACAATTTCTGAAAGAGGTATTAAAGTTGATAAAGCCAAGGTTGATGCTATTGAAAAGATGCCATGTCCCAAGGACATCAAAGGTATAAGAAGTTTCCTTGGTCATGCCGGTTTTTATAGGAGGTTCATTAAGGACTTCTCAAAAATTTCTCGGCCTCTGACAAATTTATTGCAAAAGGATATACCATTTGTCTTTGATGATGATTGTGTAGAAGCATTTGAAATACTTAAGAAATCATTGATCTCTGCACCTATTGTTCAGCCACCTGATTGGAATTTACCCTTTGAAATTATGTGCGATGCTAGTGATTATGCTGTAGGTGCTGTTCTAGGGCAAAGAGTTGATAAGAAATTAAATGTTATTCAATATGCTAGTAAAACTCTAGACAATGCTCAAAGAAATTATGCTATTAAATATCTTATGGAAAAGAAAGATGCTAAACCTAGACTTATTAGATGGGTTCTCTTGCTACAATAATTTGATTTGCATATTATTGATAGAAAGGGAGCTGAGAACCCCGTTGCAGATAACTTGTCTAGGTTAGAGAATGTTCTTGATGACCCACTACCTATTGATGATAGCTTTCCTGATGAACAATTAAATGTCATAAATACTTCTCGTACTGCTCCATGGTGATTATGCTAATTACATTGTTGCTAAATTTATACCACCTAGTTTCACATACCAGCAAAAGAAAAAGTTTTTCTATGACTTGAGACATTACTTTTGGGATGACCCACATCTTTATAAAGAAGGAGTAGATGGTGTTATTAGACGTTGTGTACCTGAGCATGAACAGGAACAGATCCTACGCAAGTGTCACTCCGAAGCTTATGGAGGACACCACGCTAGAGATAGAACTGCGCATAAGGTATTGCAATCCGGTTTTTATTGGCCTACTCTCTTCAAGGATGCCCGTAAGTTTGTCCTATCCTGTGATGAATGTCAAAGAATTGGTAATATAAGTAGACGTCAAGAAATGCCTATGAATTATTCACTTGTTATTGAACCATTTGATGTTTGGGGCTTTGATTATATGGGACCGTTTCCTGCCTCTAATGGATATACACATATTTTAGTTGTTGTTGATTACGTTACTAAGTGCGTAGAAGCTATTCCAACTAGTAGTGCTGATCATAACACATCTATTAAAATGCTTAAAGAAGTTATTTTTCTGAGGTTTGGAGTCCCTAGATATTTAATGACTGATGGTGGTTCACATTTTATTCATGGTGCTTTCCGTAAAATGCTTGCTAAATATGATGTTAATCATAGAATTGCATCTCCTTATCACCCGCAGTCTAGTGGTCAAGTAGAATTGAGTAATAGAGGGAGAGTTGTTGCAGGGGAGGAGGGAGGCGCCCAAGGCTGTGTATTGCTGCCCTGCCTCCCCCCCCCCTTTATATAGGCCCCCTGGGAAGGGGGGCGCCGGCCAGAACCCATCTAGGGTGGGGGGCGGCGGCCAAGGGGAAAGGGGGGGTGGCTTCCCCCCCAAGGCAAGTGGGGCGCCCCATTGCCCTAGGGTTTCCAACCCTAGGCGCAGGGAGGAGGCCCATGGGGGGGCGCCCAGCCCACTAGGGGCTGGTTCCCTTCCCACTTCAGCCCACGGGGCCCTCCGGGATAGGTGGCCCCACCCGGTGGACCCCCGGGACCCCTCCGGTGGTCCCGGTACAATACCGGTGACCCCCGAAACTTTCCTGGTGGCCGAAACTTGACTTCCTATATATAATTCTTCACCGTATGCGGCAATTGCTAACATGATTCGGACGGACTTCAGCTTCGCTACGGGTGAGAAAGTCTCATCGTAGTCAACCCCTTGAACTTGTCGATAACCCTTAGCGACAAGTCGAGCTTTGTAGATGGTCACATTACCATCCGCGTCCAACTTCTTCTTAAAGATCCATTTGTTTTCTATGGCTCGCCGATCATCGGGCAAGTCAGTCAAAGTCCATACTTCCTTTTCATACATGGATCCTATCTCGGATTTCATGGCTTCTAGCCATTTGTCGGAATCCGGGCCCGCCATCGCTTCTTCATAGTTCGAAGGTTCACCGTTGTCTCACAACATGATTTCCAGGACAGGGTTGCCGTACCACTCTGGTGCGGAACGTGTCCTTGTGGACCTACGAGGTTCAGTAGTAACTTGATCCGAAGCTTCATGATCGTCATCATTAACTTCCTCTCCAGTCGGTGTAGGCACCACAGGAACATCTTCCCGCGCTGCGCTACTTTCCGGTTCGGAAGGGGTGACTATCACCTCATCAAGTTCCACTTTCCTCCCACTCAATTCTTTTGAGAGAAACTCCTTCTCTAGAAAGGACCCGTTCTTGGCAACGAAGATCTTGCCTTCGGATCTGAGGTAGAAGGTATACCCAATAGTTTCCTTAGGGTATCCTATGAAGACGCATTTTTCCGACTTGGGTTCGAGCTTTTCAGGTTGAAGTTTCTTGACATAAGCATCGCATCCCCAAACTTTTAGAAACGACAGCTTAGGTTTGTTCCCAAACCATAATTCATACGGTGTCGTCTCAACGGATTTCGACGGAGCCCTATTTAAAGTGAATGCGGCAGTCTCTAAAGCATAGCCCCAAAATGAGAGCGGTAGATCGGTAAGAGACATCATAGATCGCACCATATCCAATAGAGTGCGATTACGACGTTCGGACACACCGTTTCGCTGAGGTGTTCCAGGCGGCGTGAGTTGTGAAACTATTCCACATTTCCTTAAGTGTGTACCAAACTCGTGACTTAAATATTCTCCACCACGATCTGATCGTAAGAATTTTATTTTCCTGTCACGTTGATTCTCAATTTCACTCTGAAATTCCTTGAACTTTTCAAAGGTTTCAGACTTGTGTTTCATTAGGTAGACATACCCATATCTACTTAAGTCATCAGTGAGAGTGAGAACATAACGATATCCTCCGCGAGCCTCAACACTCATTGGACCGCACACATCGGTATGTATGATTTCCAATAAGTTGGTCGCTCGCTCCATTGTTCCGGAGAACGGAGTCTTGGTCATCTTACCCATGAGGCATGGTTCGCACGTGTCAAATGATTCGTAATCAAGAGACTCCAAAAGTCCATCTGCATGGAGCTTCTTCATACGCTTGACACCAATGTGACCAAGGCGGCAGTGCCACAAGTATGTGGGACTATCGTTATCAACTTTACATCTTTTGGTACTCACACTATGAATATGTGTAACATGACGTTCGAGATTCATCAAGAATAAACCATTGACCATCGGAGCATGACCATAAAACATATCTCTCAAATAAATAGAACAACCATTATTCTCGGATTTAAATGAGTAGCCATCTCGAATTTTAATGAGTAACATTTAGTGCCAGCTTTGAGTATGAACATTGTATCAGGATCTCGTTTAATGCGAGATGGCTACTCATTTAAATCCGAGAATAATGGTTGTTCTATTTATATGAGAGATATGTTCTATGGTCATGCCCCGCTGGTCAATGGTTTATTCTTAATGAATCTCGAACGTGATGTTACACATATTCATAGTGTGAATACCAAAAGATGTAAAGTTGATAACGATAGTCCCACATACTTGTGGCATTGCCGCCTTGGTCACATTGGTGTCAAGCGCATGAAGAAGCTCCATGCTGATGGACTTTTGGAGTCTCTTGATTACGAATCATTTGACACGTGCGAACCATGCCTCATGGGTAAGATGACCAAGACTCCGTTCTCCGGAACAATGGAGCGAGCAATCAACTTATTGGAAATCATACATACCGATGTGTGCGGTCCAATGAGTGTTGAGGCTCGCGGTGGCTATCGTTATGTTCTCACTCTCACTGATGACTTGAGTAGATATGGGTATGTCTACCTAATGAAACACAAGTCTGAGACCTTTGAAAAGTTCAAGGAATTTCAGAATGAGGTGGAGAATCAACGTGACCGAAAGATAAAGTTCTTACGATCAGATCGTGGGGGGGAATATTTAAGTCACGAATTTGGTACGCACTTAAGGAAATGTGGAATCGTTTCACAACTCACGCCGCCTGGAACACCTCAGCGAAATGGTGTGTCCGAACGTCGTAATCGCACTCTATTGGATATGGTGCGATCTATGATGTCTCTTACCGATCTACCGCTCTCATTTTGGGGCTATGCTTTAGAGACTGTCGCATTCACTTTAAATAGGGCTCCGTCGAAATCCATTGAGACGACACCTTATGAATTATGGTTTGGGAAGAAACCTAAGCTGTCGTTTCTGGAAGTTTGGGGATGCGATGCTTATGTCAAGAAACTTCAACCTGAAAAGCTCGAACCCAAATCGGAAAAATGCGTCTTCATAGGATACCCTAAGGAAACTATTGGTATACCTTCTACCTCAGATCCAAAGGCAAGATCTTCATTGCCAAGAACGGGTCCTTTCTGGAGAAAGAGTTTCTCTCGAAAGAATTAAGTGGGAGGAAAGTGGAACTTGATGAGGTGATAGTCACCCCTTCCGAACCGGAAAGTAGCGCAGCGCGGGAAGATGTTCCTGTGGTGCCTACACCGACTGGGGAGGAAGTTAATGATGATGATCATGAAGCTTCGGATCAAGTTACTGCTGAACTTCGTAGGTCCACAAGGACACGTTCCGCACCAGAGTGGTACGGCAACCCTGTCCTGGAAATCATGTTGTTAGACAACGGTGAACCTTCGAACTATGAAGAAGCAATGGCGGGCCCAGATTCCGAGAAATGGCTAGAAGCCATGAAATCCGAGATAGGATCCATGTATGAAAACGAAGTATGGACTTTGACTGACTTGCCCGATGATCGGTGAGCCATAGAAAATAAATGGATCTTTAAGAAGAAGACAGACGCGGATGGTAATGTGACCATCTATAAGGCTCGACTTGTCGCTAAGGGTTATCGACAAGTTCAAGGGGTTGACTACGATGAGACTTTCTCACCCGTAGCGAAGCTGAAGTCCGTCCGAATCATGCTAGCAATTGCCGCATTCTATGATTATGAGATATGGTAAATGGACGTCAAAACGGCATTCCTTAACGGCTTCCTTAAGGAAGAATTGTATATGATGCAGCCGGAAGGTTTTGTCGATCCTAAGAATGCTGACAAAGTATGCAAGCTCCAGCGCTCAATCTATGGGCTGGTGCAAGCATCTCGGAGTTGGAACATTCGCTTTGATGAGATGATCAAAGCGTTTGGGTTTACACAGACTTATGGAGAAGCCTGTGTTTACAAGAAAGTGAGTGGGAGCTCTGTAGCATTTCTCATATTATATGTGGATGACATACTATTGATGGGAAATGATATAGAATTCTTGGAAAGTATAAAGGCCTATTTGAATAAGTGTTTTTCAATGAAGGACCTTGGCGAAGCTGCTTATATATTAGGCATCAAGATCTATAGAGATAGATCAAGACGCCTCATTGGTCTTTCATACAGTACGTACCTTGACAAGATATTGAAGAAGTTCAATATGGATCAGTCCAAGAAGGGGTTCTTGCCTGTATTGCAAGGTGTGCAATTGAGCACGGCTCAATGCCCGACCACGGCAGAAGATAGAGCAAAGATGAGTGTCATCCCCTATGCCTCGGCCATAGGGTCTATTATGTATGTCATGCTGTGTACCAGACCTGATGTAAACCTTGTCGTAAGTTTGGTAGGAAGGTACCAAAGTAATCCCGGCATGGAACACTGGACAACGGTCAAGAATATCCTGAAGTACCTGAAAAGGACTAAGGATATGTTTCTCGTGTATGGAGGTGACGAAGAGCTCGTCGTAAAGGGTTACGTCGATGCTAGCTTCGACACAGATCTGGATGACTCTAAGTCACAAACCGGATACGTGTATATTTTGAATGGAGGAGCAGTAAGCTGGTGCAGTTGCAAGCAAAGCGTCATGGCGGGATCTACATGTGAAGCGGAGTACATGGCAGCCTCAGAGGCAGCACAAGAAGCAATCTGGATAAAGGAGTTCATTACCGACCTAGGGGTGATTCCCAATGCGTCGGGCCCGATGACTCTCTTCTGTGACAACACTGGAGCTATTGCCCTTGCCAAGGAGCCCAGGTTTCACAGGAAGACCAGGCATATCAAGCGTCGCTTCAACTCCATTCGTGAAAATGTTCAAAATGGAGACATAGATATCTGTAAAGTACATACGGACCTGAATGTAGCAGATCCTTTGACTAAACCTCTCCCTAGAGCAAAACATGATCAACACCAGAACTCTATGGGTGTTCGATTCATCACAATGTAACTAGATTATTAACTCTAGTGCAAGTGGGAGACTGTTGGAAATATGCCCTAGAGGCAATAATAAAATGGTTATTATTATATTTCCTTGTTCATGATAATTGTCTATTGTTCATGCTATAATTGTGTTATCCGGAAGTCGTAATACATGTGTGAATACATAGACCACAACATGTCCCTAGTGAGCCTCTAGTTGACTAGCTCGTTGATCAACAGATAGTCATGGTTTCCTGACTATGGACATTGGATGTCATTGATAACGGGATCACATCATTAGGAGAATGATGTGATGGACAAGACCCAATCCTAAGCATAGCGCAAAGATTGTGTAGTTCGTTTGCTAGAGCTTTTCCAATGTCAAGTATCTTTTCCTTAGACCATGAGATCGTGTAACTCCCGGATGCCGTAGGAGTGCTTTGGGTGTACCAAACGTCACAACGTAACTGGGTGACTATAAAGGTACACTACAGGTATCTCTGAAAGTGTCTGTTGGGTTGACACGGATCGAGACTGGGATTTGTCACTCCGTATGACAGAGAGGTATCTCTGGGCCCACTCGGTAATGCATCATCATAATGAGCTCAATGTGACTAAGGAGTTAGCCACGGGATCATGCATTACGGTACGAGTAAAGAGACTTGCCGGTAACAAGATTGAACAAGGTATTGGGATACCGACGATCGAATCTCGGGCAAGTAACATACCGATTGACAAAGGGAATTGTATACGGGATTGATTGAATCCTCGACATCGTGGTTCATCCGATGAGATCATCGTGGAACATGTGGGATCCAACATGGGTATCCAGATCCCGCTGTTGGTTATTGACCGGAGAGTCGTCTTGGTCATGTCTGCATGTCTCCCGAACCCGTAGGGTCTACACACTTAAGGTTCGGTGACGCTAGGGTTGTAGAGATATTAGTATGTGGTAACCCGAAAGTTGTTCGGAGTCCCAGATGAGATCCCGGACGTCACGAGGAGTTCCGGAATGGTCCGGAGGTAAAGAATTGTATATAGGAAGTCCAGTTTCGGCCGTCGGGAAAGTTTCGGGGGTCACTGGTATTGTACCGGGACCACCGGAAGGGTCCCGGGGGTCCACCGGGTGGGGCCACCTATCCCGGAGGGCCCCATGGGCTGAAGTGCGGAGGGGAACCAGCCACTGGTGGGCTGGTGCCCCCCCCCTTGGGCCTCCCCTGCGCCTAGGGTTGGAAGCCCTGGGGGTGGGGGCGCCCCACTTGGCTTGGGGGGCAAGCCACCCCCTTGGCCGGCGCCCCCCCCCCCCCCTTGGAGATGGGATCTCCCAGGGCCGGCGCCCCCCCCCCCAGGGACCCTATATAAAGGGGGGAGGGAGGGCAGCAGCACCCTAGCCCCTGGCGCCTCCCTCTCCCTCCCGTGACACCTCTCCCTCCCGCTTGCGCTTGGTGAAGCCCTGCCGGGATCCCGCTACTTCCACCACCACGCCGTCGTGCTGCTGGATCTCCATCAACCTCTCCTTCCCCCTTGCTGGATCAAGAAGGAGGAGACGTCTTCCCAACCGTACGTGTGTTGAACGCGGAGGTGTCGTCCGTTCGGCGCTCGGTCATCGGTGATTTGGATCACGACGAGTACGACTCCATCAACCCCATTCACTTGAACGCTTCCGCTCGCGATCTACAAGGGTATGTAGATGCACTCCTCTCTCTCGTTGCTAGATGACTCCATAGATTGATCTTGGTGATGCGTAGAAAATTTTAAATTTCTGCTGCGATCCCCAACAAATACCTAGTTCAATCTCGTTACCGGCAAGTCTCTTTACTCGTTCCGTAATACATCATCCCACAACTAACTCATTAGTTGCAATGCTTGCAAGGCTTATAGTGATGTGCATTACCGAGTGGGCCCAGAGATACCTCTCCGACAATCGGAGTGACAAATCCTAATCTCGAAATATGCCAACCCAACAAGTACCTTCGGAGACACCTGTAGAGCACCTTTAGAATCACCCAGTTACGTTGTGACGTTTGGTAGCACACAAAGTGTTCCTTCGGTAAACGGGAGTTGCATAATCTCATAGTCATAGGAACATGTATAAGTCATGAAGAAAGCAATAGCAACATACTAAACGATCGAGTGTTAAGCTAACGAAATGGGTCAAGCCAATCACATCATTCTTCTAATGATGTGATCCCGTTAATCAAATGACAACTCTTTGTCCATGGCTAGGAAACATAACCATCTTTGATCAACGAGCTAGTCAAGTAAAGGCATACTAGTGACACTCTGTTTGTCTATGTATTCACACATGTATCATGTTTCCGGTTAATACAATTCTAGCATGAATAATAAATATTTATCATGATATAAGGAAATAAATAATAACTTTATTATTGCCTCTAGGGCATATTTCCTTCAGGAGATTTGTATCAGCAGAAGCCATGGTGAAGTATAGCTTCTTTGCCCTTGTCGAGTTGTTCTTGTAGGGGCAAACGTAGGTCGCTGCTACTGATCCTGATACTGGCACCCCTCGCTGCCATGAATTGAAAATCATCCCTAATGCATAAAATGTCCTCCCTGCTACGCCGGCCTAAGAGTGGATCTCATCGCCGCCATGCGGTTGAGCACCTCCCTGCTACAACTTCAGGGGAAAGGCTGGAGAAAGTGAGGACGCCTGCGTCTGGGCGGACAACGTCATAAGGAACTGCGAGAGGAAGAGCCGGCGGAGGTGGCGGCTCAACAACATGTGTATCAGCCTGTTTGCTTGTTTCTTCGAGAGTTAGAGACCGAGTGGGCTGGCGTAGGCTCGCGGAGAGGAATGGTGTTGGGCTGGCCGAACAGGCCAGTTTACCACATTGCTTGGTTTCGGCCTCTAGAGCAGCACCCCATAGGACAGCTTGCCCATACATATAGCTATAGAGACGAGATCCAACGGCCAAAAACACCGAGGTCAGAAAATGGACAGCCAGAAACGCTAAACGCATGAGAGGGTAGGGATTAGGTGCATTTTTACTGTGTCCTAAATGGATACGTAAAGGGGCATGAGATAATCACTTTTCTAATTTAGGAATGGGTGTCTTCTTTCTAATGGATACGTAAAGGGGCATGAGCTAATCATTTTTCTAATTTAAGAATGGGTGTCTTCTTTCTAAATGGATACGTAAAGGAGTATGAGCTAATCACTTTTATAATTTAGGAATGGGTGTCTTCTTTATAAATAGATACGTAAAGGGGCATGAGCTAATCACTTTTCTAATTTAAGCACGGGTGTCTTCTTTCTAAATGGATATGTAAGGGGGCATGAGCTAATCCATTTTAGTTAATTTTAGTTTTTATTTTATATTTTGCACCTGTTGCACAACCTGCAAAATATTAGTATATGAGCCTTATAGCACTGAAAATGGAAAATATTAGCAAAATAAAAATAAAAAATACTAATAAAAGAAAAGGGGAAATATTAGGAAGGGAAAAAATAGTTATTTTTAGTTTTTATTTTATATTTTATACTTTATATGTGCACATGTTGCAAAACCGGCAAAATATTAGTATATGAGCCTTAGAGTAGTAGAAAAGAAAAAAAACATTAGGACAATAAAAATAAAATGGACTAATAAAATAAAAGGGAAATATTAGGAAAAGGTAAAAAGCTTAGTTTATTTATAGTTTTTAGTTTTAGACTTTTCATGTTCACCTGTTGCACAACCTACAAAACAGTAAAATAAATGAGCAGGAAACATCGGTAGAATTTAAATAATAAAAAATAGTAGTAAAATAAAAGTTAAAAAACATTAGGAAAATAAAGAAGAAATATTTTTCGGAAAATAAAATAAAAATACTAATAAAAAACTGAAAATATTTGAAAAAGAAAAAAAAACTTATTTTTTACTTTAGACTTGATATGTTCACCTGTTACACAACCTGATAAATAGTAAAAGAGAAAAGTAAAAATATTAGGATAATAAGAAGGATAATAAAAGAAAATAAAAATATTAGGAAAAGTTTTAAAAACCTATGTTTTATTTTTAGACTTTACATGTTCACGTGTTGCACAACCTGCAAAATAGTAAATTGAAAAAGAAATAATATTGGCCAAATAAAAGTTAAAAAATAGTGTAAGAAAAGTAAAAAAATGTTAGGAAAATAAAAAAGACTAATATTTCCTCACAGACTGAACTAAAGGAGAAGAATAGAATAATTCACTGGTGCAGGCGGAGCAGCAAACCTTCGTAGAAAAGGGAGAGGGTATACCTAGAAATGATGAAATCAACCAGCACTGCCTTGCTAATTGAATAAAGGAAGATGCCGACTACTTTCTGAACAGAACAATGAGAGTCCTGAACAATGGGAGAATGGAGCTTCCCGTCTATGAAATAATCGCTAGACTATATCGTATCGAGCTCAAAGGTTTGTGCAACTTATCTATCAAGCCACACTTCTTTACTTCGAGATAGCGCATTCCACACTTCTTTACTTCGCTATAGAAGTAGGACCCCAGCCCACAATACAATCAGTAGTTTACTTAACTGATATAAAGAGTTTTCCCTGCCTGCCCCTACTATCAATTGATAATACATAAATGATCCGGGGCTAGTGTTGGGTAGCCGGGCCCACTAGAATTCAAGTGCCTCTTATCGATTCAATACGCCCTTAACGGATCCCCGTGCTTTATCTCCATTGGGTGGGGCAAGACCCTTGTCCTATCTTTTCTTTACAGAGCAATAGAAATGATGGTTGCCCCTCGCTGCACTGACCAATGATATCTCAGAAGAGAGAAAGACTTCTATAACTTGCCAATGATATCTAGTGGGCACTACGAACTCCAGGCATACTGTACTTGACCACCCTACTTTGCTTTGTCCCTATTAGGCGAAATCAATACTTACTTTCAATTGGTAGAGAGGAAGAAGAGAACTGACACTAGTAATAGGTTGGTGACTTCTCTTAACAGAACTGACACTAGTAATAGGTTGATGACTTCTCTGACTTAATAGCTGGCCGACTTCTCTTCATGGATCACCGTTCTATATAGTTAGACGCAGCATCGCGTTTAACCACCTATCCCTATTCCCTCAATCGATACCGTCCAACTATCCTTTTATTGGGACAGCAGCATACTTCTCGTTAGGGACAATAGTTCCTATACTTAACTAACCTCTGTGCGCAATCACTGTTTGACACATCATTCTTTCCGCTTTTCGTTCTTGACGACTCTGTTTGACGGAGCCTGACCTTGAACTAGCTTTTTGCAACACAAACCACTATCTTTACTTTCCTTTAGCAATATATCTAACTATCAATTCATAAGAGTCAAACGGGTGGGTCCATCCCATCTATCGACAGGTCCTGATACCGGATCTGGGAAACAAGCAATACTCGCCGCAATTCCTTAATGAAAAACAGACCTATCTTCTCTTGAAAGACTATCCCTTCGTCTCTTGTTATTGTGATATCAATGAAAGAAAGCTGGATACTGACTTCTTCCCAAGAGCTCTATCAGCGCTGAATTCCTTAGCCATACGACTCTTCCTTAGTTTCCTAATGTTGGTGGCCCTAGCTAGTGGTGAGATGGGGCATATACTATTCTCGGTCTTATAACGAAGAGGTTGCCTAGTTTGAACTGAACACTGTACTTGATCTCTCGTCCTATCACAAACAAGTCTCTTCCCCCGAGTTCTAGTAGACTAGTCCAAGTAGTCCGGGACAATAGCGTCCCGTCTCTTCGCTGACCCCTGGCACACAATCACTATAAGACAAAGCAAGACAAACCTCTCTTATCCTTCTCGGCTAGAAGTTACAAGTTTCCTGTTCCGGTTTCGGCTTGAGGGAAGTGCCTGAAATCGATTCAATTCTTATCTCCGATTTCGAACTCCGGCTGGATTCTTATGACCAAGAGCTATTTTATTGGTCAGAAGAATGGAAGGACAACGAGAAGATGGTTCGGTTGCTCCTGCTGGAATATTCCATTTATTTAATACTCCGACTCGCGTAACCCCGAATGGCAATGTGTGTTATTGCGGTTGGTCAGATCAATAAGACAACAAGGGAGTCAGAATATTCTGATAATAGCAAACAGGGCTTTGGAATCTATGGAAGGAGCCTTCAATGCTTCTCCAGTGTCAACCATTAGTCGATAACAGAATGAAATGCCACAATTAAGTTGAAAAGAGAGTCATTAAAAAGAGGCATGCTTGAAAAAGAGTACAGATAATATGTTATGGATGTGAGGAGCCTCACGCAGTACTTTTCTTACTAAACTAAAAAACTATACTCTCCTTTCACAGCCAACCCACCCATTGCTTTTTCGAGCTCGATAAAAAGGGAAGTTCACGTGCCAATCCTTACCATTGGTAACTGTAATTACCAAGCCTAATCTTTCACTGAATACCGAGTAAAGCAAGCAAGAAAGAGGGAAGGAGCAGCTGTTTTCGAGCTAGGCTCGATCCCTTTTTCATCCACTTCTCGCTATTTGTAATTCTACTTGAATTAGTTCTTCCTAAGTTTAGTGAGGTGAGTACTGCATCCATAACTAGAGGACTTGCTTTTCTGCTTGGCTCCCAGGGGAAGTTGGATTGGATAAGAGGAATTGAAGCGCAAGGAAGGCAGTCGGTATTCAAACAACTATTCAGAGTTCCCAACTTTGGGTAAAGGAAATCTGTACTTGACGACTGAACCAAATCCTTTGCCTTTATTTATTCTATTATTTTGATATAGATCAGCTGAAAACAAAACAAAAATACTACTACGTTGGGACAATGACCCACCTTTCTCTACTCAACCTGTCATCTTCTCTCCTCGCTCCCTGGGACAAATAAGACTATTTATTAAGTGATAAACAAGAGAAACTAGTGATATTATCTAAGCTTCTGGCCATGTCTGATTGGCATTCAAGTCTGCCTTCCATTGCTTGACAAGGCCTAGCACCGTAGGTAGCAATTGACTATGTCCAAACTCAAACGTCGTATTTTATCTAAGCACAGGAGTCGTAATAAGGAAAGAAGACATAAGAATGGGAAGTATCCGCTAGTTATAACGTAGTATAAAGAGAGCTATTTCATGGATCTTGGTCACAATAAAAAGAATTCAATAATGATCTATCAACTAAATGAGTTTATTATATAATCTCGTATCTTCAAGGTTGTTAAGATGATTTAGTAGATGTGTCGGTATCGTTTTCATCTGCCGTTGGGAGTGACTGCTTTGCTAATCTATCCTTTTATCCTTCTTTTCGGAGACAGGCACATATTACCGTAACCTAGTGATTAATATATCCTGTTGGTACTACTTCGTCGAGCAATCAATCCTTTTTCCATTCTTGTTCTGAGGTTGTCAGCTTCCTCCGATGGCACCACTTGTACTCTCTGTCGGAATCTGTAGACATAGTTTCTGGGCGTCTTTAAAAACTGATCGACATAGTTGTCACACACAAACCTGCGCAACGGCTTTGGAGTAAAAGAATCTCCTGCCCGGTCACACACATCATCTCGAGCGCGGAATCTACTACTCTAACAAGATACTCGGCTCGGGTAAATCATGCTTTCGTTATGCGAGGAAAGTGAAAGGAAAGAGGGAAAGGGAGACACTGGGAAATCCGGAATCGATGAAATCACTGTTTTTTCGCCTTGTAATATGTCCGGTTACATTCCAAAGATGAATCAGACCAGGAGATAGATAAGCGCTATGGCGGACACATGAAATAAGGATTTGAAAAGTAATGATCAACTTTATGGATCCATAGGTAGATTCACTTGTGAAGCTATGAGATGGGACAAGATTCAAAAGTACCAAAAGTAAGTTAAGTGGGACGCTGAGTTCATTGCTGCGATCGAGGGTCCAAAGCCAGCCAATTTGATGACCGCATGGAACGGGTTCCAAATGCTCACAATAATGTAGTTGGAACTAATAAAAGGGAAATATTAGGAAAAGGTATAAAGCAAATTTTATTTATAGTTTTTAGTTTTAGACTTTTCATGTTCACCTGTTGCACAACCTACAAAATAGTAAAATAAATAAGCAGGAAACATCGGTAGAATTTAAATAATAATAAATAGTAGTAAAATAAAAGTTAAAAAACATTAGGAAAATAAAGAAGAAATATTTTTCGGAAAATAAAATAAAAATACTAATAAAAACTGAAAATATTTGAAAAAGAAAAGAACTTATTTTTTACTTTAGACTTGATATGTTCACCTGTTACACAACCTGATAAATAGTAAAAGAGAAAAGTAAAAATATTATGATAATAAGAAGGATAATAAAAGAAAATAAAAATATTAGGAAAAGTTTAAAAAACCTATGTTTTATTTTTAGACTTTACATGTTCACCTGTTACACAACCTGCAAAATAGTAAATTGAAAAAGAAATAATATTGGCCAAATAAAAGTTTAAAATAGTGTAAGAAAAGTAAAAAATGTTAGGAAAATAAAAAAGACTAACATCACACCATATTTCTAACCCCCCACACCTCCAAGGGAGAGACCTAGGGTCACAAAGTGCGTAAAGAATGCTCTTGCCTCGGCTAGCTGATGAATCAACTCTGCGTCCTCGGCGATGAAAAGGTCAGCACTGGGCTATTTAAGCCGTGTACAATGTTGCTAGCGGAGCGATGTGGTACTAAACGTTCCGGTCGCTGCGTTTGCTTATTCCCAGACTCTGGGCCGTCGTGTTCGTCCGCTGGCCCACAGCCTCAGCCAACGCGCCAGTGAGCCGCAAGTGCGGAGTGCCCAACAGGGGCGAAAAGCAGAGCATGACTGTAGAGAAATCGCCGCCGGCGAACCCGCGAATGGAAGGCGCTGGATTGGAATTTCCCGTAAGATTTTCGCTTCTCGGCGAAGTTCCCGTTGCGGGAGGAGTTCCAGCCAGCTGAGAACATCCAGATCCGTTGGCACTGGCCTGACAGACGGCCTGGGTGGAAATGGAGCAGCCTCTCGGCGAAGTTTTGGTTCTCGCAACGACGGCGGCCGTGCCGGCATGGGGGCGGCGTCGAGGAAGTTGATCGCCAGCGCAGTCGGTGGAATCCACAGGGAAAGTGAATCCCGCAGCTCCAAGCAAGGTCACTCTGACTGACAGGGAGCAAGAGGCACTTAACTGACAGCGTTTTACTCGTGCTGTTTGTCTGAAGTTGACGGTCACTCTGACAGGGCGGAGCGGTGCTGAGATGGAATGTGGCAGTGGAAGAACACGCAAGCAAGGTGTGTACTCGTGCGATGTTCGATGAACTTTTTCAAATTGTGATTTTTTTTTCTCAGATTGATGAACTTTTTAAAAAAACGAAGAACTTTTTCGACTTTTATGAACTCATTTTCAGTATTGATGAACCTTTTTTCAAATCTATGACCTTTTCTTTGCTTTTCAGTGAAGTTTTTTTATTTTTTGCGAACTTACTTTATTTCCTGATTCTTTTTTCAGCAATATTAAAAAACCAAAAAACCCAAGAAAAACTTGTGTGAGCAAGCGGGCGAAGCGAGCGGGCGGATGAGCAAGCGAGTTGTGAGCACCTCATCTTCCAACATTCGTCAAATGACCTCATTTTTTTCAACACCTTGTATCATCAATTCTTGCCACAATGCAAAGTTGTTTCCGTTTTTCACAAGTTTCATATTTTTTTTTGGAGTTTTCTTGTTGAAAAAAGACCGATAAATGACCGAACGTGTCGCAACGTGCAAACGGATTCCGAATTCGTTCGAACCAGGCATGGATGACTACCATAGGCACGCACTATTGGTGGCAACAGTTGGGGTCATTCCTCACATGTCCAAAAAAGCATGTTAGACAGAGGGTATTCGGGTAGACCAGACGGGTATGTTTATGAACACGTGGTTTTTGACATCCATCAGATGGTCCCAAGTTTTTTTTCCATCACCTTGTATCACCACTTCATGCCATCATGCCAAGTTGTTTTCATTTTTGACAAGTTTTGTATTTTTTTGGAGTTTCCTCGGTGAAAAAAGAATAAATGGCCGGACCAGTCCCAACATGCAAACGGTGTCAGAATTCATTCAAACCAGGCATGAATGCCTACCACGGGCACACACCTTGGTGGAAAATTTGGGGTCACTCCTCACATGTCCAACAAAAATCATGTTAGACAGAGGGTGTTCGGGTAGGCCAGAAGGGCCAGTTTGTGAACACCTGGCTTGTTACATCCGTCAAATGGCCCCAACTTTTTTCCATCACCTTGTATCACCAATTCATGCCACCATGTCAAGTTGTTTTCGCTTTCAAAAAGTTATGTATTTTCTGGGGTTTTCTCGGTGAAAAAGGTCGATAAATAGCCAAACGTGTCGTAACGTGCAAATAGTGTCCGAATTCATTCTAACCATGCATGGATGCCTACTATGGGCACACACACCATTGGTAGAATGTACAACAAAAACCATGTTAGACAGAGGGTGTTCGGGTGGCCAGAAGGGTTTGTTTCTGAACACCTGATATTTTGCATCCGTCAGATGGCCTCAATTTTTCCCCATCACCTTGTATCACCAATTCATGCCATCATGCCAGGTTGTTTCCGTTTTCGACAAGCTTTGTATTTTCTGAAGTTTTCTTGGTAAAAAAAGGGTGATAAATGGCCGGACATGTTGCAACATGCAAATGGTGCCATAATTCATTCAAATCAGACATGTATGATTGTATGCCTACCATGGGCATGCACTGGGTGTACAAAAAGACCATGTTAGACAGTGGGTGTTCGGGTCTATTCGTGAACACCTCATTTTTCGACATCCGTCAAATGCACTATTTTTTCCCATCACCATGTATCACCATTTCATGCCACCATGCCAACCAGTACTTTCATAAGACAAGTTTCTGATATTTTTGAATTATTTCGGTGAATAACGGCCTATATAATGGCCACACGTGTCGCAACATGCCGACAGTGTCATAACTCATTCGAATCAGGCATGGATGCCTATTATGTCAATGCCAGGCTACGGCAAAAGGTTAGGGTCATTTAACCATAGTGCAAAAAACACCAGTTAGGAATAGGCTGCAGGACTAGTCCAGACGGTTGCATCCGTGAGCACGTAGTTTTCTTAAATTCAATGCTTCTTTTATTTCAAATATGAAATTTCCATAATTATGAATCAACATGAACAAATTTTTATGTTCTAACCATTTATTTTTAATTTATCAATAATTTTGGAAATTCAAATTATTTATGAAAATGTTAAAAACATTAACAATTTTATGAAAATTGCTAACAAATTCCCAACAGTTGCTGAAAATTGTGAACGAAAAAAAACTAAACTCAAGAAAGGAAAAAAATGAAATAATGAAAAAAATAAAATGTATTAAAAAATGCGGCGGCCATGGCCCGACACACCGTCCGGCCTGTTGGGCCGGCCAAGCATGCCACTTCGTTGTGTACAAGAAGCAGAAAAATGGAAACCACACACCAATGTAAGGGCATCTACAACGCAGGCTCTTAGGATGGGCGCTAGTTCAATTAAAGATGAGAATGATGTGTTGCACTTCAAGCCTAGTTCTGTTACTAATACTTTTGTCAATTATTTTAGATACATCTTCTCCTCACCAAATGTTAACATTGGGAGACCTTTTCTCACCACTCATTTACCCGAGAACTCTTTAGATCCCACTTATTTTATTCCTGATAAACATGAAGTCTTGCAGATTTTGAAAGATATGAAGCTTAATGCTTCTCCGGGTCCGGATGGATTTAATGTTGAATTTTATTTGGCAGCCTGGGAGTGGATAGGAGAGGAAGTCACTCAGCTTGTGGTAAGCTTTTATCAAACTGGTATCTTACCTCCTCATATAAATGATACTAATATCGCTCTTATTCCGAAAAAGTTAGTGCCTCAGGTTCCTATGGATTATCGCCTTATTAGTCTTTGTAATGTCGTTTATAAAATCATTGCTAAATCATTGGCTAATAGGATTAAACCTCATCTTCCTGATTATATTGATCCTGCTCAGCAAGCTTTTATTGAGGGTAGAAGAATTAGTGATAATATCATCATTGCTCAAGAGATTACTCACACTTTCTCTCTTAAATCATGGAATCATCAAGCTTTCATGCTGAAAATTGATCTTGCTAAAGCTTTTGATCGCCTAGAATGGAATTTCATTGTGTCTGCTCTCACACGTAAAGGATTGCATCGTCATTTCATTAACTTGATATATGCATGCATTTCCTCGCCTACTTTCTCTGTGCTCATTAATGGCCAGCCTTCTCATAAATTTAGAAGTTCTAGAGGTATTCGTCAGGGCTGTCCTATGTCTCCTTATTTGTTTGTTATTGCCATTAATGAGCTCTCTCTTGCCCTTAATGAAGCTCTAGCTGCTCAACATCTACAAGGAATTTCGCTGGGACCAAATTGCCCTCCTACCCATTTTCTGTTGTTTGCAGATGATCTGTTGGTTTGTGGCCAAGCTAATATGCAGGAAGCAAATTCTATGGCTCAACTCATTCATCACTTTTGTTCTATTTCAGGTCAAACTCCAAATTGGGCCAAATCGGCTATTCTTTTTAGTACTCATGTCAGTCAATCTGCTATACAAGAGATTAAGCAAGTTTTTCCTGTTTCTACCATGAACAACAATTTCACTCATCTTGGTCATCCTCTTATTCTTCCTGCTAAAAATAGAACTGTTGCATATAACTTTCTTCTGGATAAATTCATGAATAAATTGCCGGCTTACAAAGCTAATATGATTTCTCATCCTGCTAGGCTTGAATTGATTCGTTCTGTTTTCTCTGCTATTCCTGTTTATTATATGGCTAACATTTTGTTCACTAAGAAGTTTATTGCAAAACTTACTGCTGTTATTAGGAATTTCTGGTGGACAGGTGTTAGGGAAAAGGATTCCAGAAGAAGCCTTTGCCTTAGAGCATGGAAAGACATATGCGATTCTAAGAAAGAAGGTGGGCTGGGCATAAGGAATTTGCAGGCTATTAATGAGAGTCTCATTATTGCAGCAGCTTGGAGAATTGCTAAATCACCTTCTTCTCAGCTGTACCTCATTCTCAAAGCTAAATACTTTCATGACTCTTCTATTTGGACAGCAATTTCTTCTCTGCCTAAATCAGCTTTCTGGACATCTGTTTTGAAAATGCTTCCCAAGTTGAAAGATCATTCTTTTTATCAATTAACCCAAGGTAATATCTCTATTTGGAGCACACCATGGTGCAGTCTTTGGGCCTCTATCCACGATCATCTTATTATTCAAGAGCCTGGCTTCATATATCCTTCTTTAGTTCGGGACCTTTGGCTTCCTGGTCAAAAAGCTTGGAATTCTGCTCTTGTTAATTCTCTTTTTCAGCATCCATTGGCCTCTGTGATTCTCCAAACGGACATTATCTATGATGATGGTCCAGATCTGCTTTGTTGGGATCTTTCTTCTAATGGTATTTGTTCTTCTAAATCTGCTTATAAGTTTTGTTTGCAAGAAATTCATGAAAATCCCATGGCTGCTCCTTCTTCAGTGTCTTTGGAGGTGAAGGACTTTCTTAAGTTGATCTGGAAACAAAAGCAAATGTTACCCAGAGTTAAAACTTTTTCTTGGAGACTCTTTCGGAAAGCTTTGCCTACAGGTTTAAGGGCGGGTCGTTTTTTCACTCATATTTCTCAGGCTTGTTGTAGGTGTGGTAAACAAGAGGATGAATTCCATTTGTTATTTTTGTGTGATTTTGCTCGTGCGGCTTGGTTCTCCTCTCCTTGGTTCATTAGATCAGATGTTTTAATTCAAGGCCATACTAGGTTGCATTCCTCTATTTCTACCTTTCTTAGCATGTCTCATCCACATGTCTCTATCGAAAATATTCTTAATTTTTTGTGGTGTCTTTGGAAGGCTAGAAATGATTTTCTTTTTGATCGGAAAAAAGCCCTCCCTCATCATGTGCACATTGTTGCACAAGCCTTGTCTTATGATTTATATGATGTTTCTAATCATATGTCTAGCTTGCAGGAGGTGCCTCAAGTTCAACTTTCTCCTGATCAACTTCCTCTGCAGGGAAAGACTCTTAAATCTGATTTGCTCGTTGTCGGTCCTAAAATATACTCTGATGCAGCTTTCAGATGTAAGAAAGTTCCAGGATTGGTGCAAGGTTCGGTTGCTACTGGAGTTGGAGTCTATCTTTCGTGGCCTCAAGATCAAATTGAAGTAAATGTGCAAGTTCAGGCTTCAGCTCCAGCTACATCTTCTCCAATACAGGCAGAAGCATTTGCACTTTCTTTTGTGGCTCATCTGGCTAACAGGCTTAACATTATTCACCCAACTTTTCTTATGGATTGTCTATCCTTGGCCTCATTAGCTGCATCGGGTGAGATTGTGGAAGCCAATACCCCATGGAGCATCCGGAAACTTTTGGGTGATTTCTTCAAGCAAGTGTCAAATTTGCAACCTCAAGTGTTTCATATTTCTAGGGAAATTAATGGAATCGCTCATAATGCATCTCATCAGGATCTATGTTCTAATGTTGAACCTGAAATCTGTTGCTTTGCTTTAGCTCATAGACATATATCTTGCCCTGTTGTTTCTCTCCTAGATACATTTCAGGTTCAGGGCTTTGTAATTCATGTTGTAAGATGCTACTGAGCTGAATGAATTTGGCGCTTCGTGCGCCTTTTGTTGTTTAAAAAAAAGGATGGGCGCTAGGGTCCCAATCCTGGCCGTTTTGATAGATTCCTGGCCGATCCTGGGATTGCCACTTGCGTCGACGCCGCTTGCGTCGTCGGGCGCTTAGTTTTTTTTTCCGCACGAGTTTGTTTGAGCTGAGCCGGGCGCTAGTGTAAGCGCTAAAAAATAGAGGAAATCTGGTAATCTCAACAAACTACAACAGCTTGATACGGCGCCTCTGCGTTGGAGGGATCGATGCTAGCGCATCTCCGTTGCTTTTTTTAAGCCGTTTAGCGCCTGTCTATAGCGCTGAGCGTTGGAGCCCGAGACTCTTACGCGGGCGTTAAACATAAAATTCATTTTTTATTTACTGTTAGCGCCCATACAAGAGTCCCTGCATTGTAGATGCCCTAAGTTGTCCCGATTGATGACTGCGTTGTGTATTAGAATCGGAAGTTCCGAGTTCGAATCATGTTGCGTGCATAATATTTTCGAGGTTACTGGGTTGCCAGTACGGTACGTACAGCGGTTACTCAAAAAAATCTACGTACAGGGTGGGCCCTTTAGTATGAAAGGGTACAAATTAATCTTAGTCCTTCTTGTATTTAGGGGGTTGTACCGAAGCGAAAGTGATTAGCCAAGCTGAAAATTCTGCTGAGGTATGATCACGGGATGAGTTGTTAACTTTTAGGTCATGGACTACGTGGTGTCGGAGAGATCCCGCAACGTCGCATACTCACACTGTGAAGAGGGAGACTCAGGTGTGAACACAGCGTCGGCTACCAGATTTACCCAAGTTGTGAACAGACCCAGGCGGGAACAGGAAGCTAGCCAGTCCTCCCACCGCTCCTCCCTCCCGCGCCGCGTGCCCCTCCGGCCGCGGCGGCCACCCTCTCCCCCTCCGGCCTGCGGGCCGTCGTCCACCTATGGCTCGTAGGCGGTCCTCCCGCTGGCGCGGGCAGTAGCCGCTGCTCCTCCCCGCACTCCCATGTGCCCGCTGGTCGCGCGGCGGATCTGGTCCCTGCGGCGTCCCCTCGCGAGTTAATGGCGGATCCAGCCGCCCAGCCGCGTTTCCTGCTCCGAGGCGAGTGCCCCGGGTCGTCTGCATTGGCGGATTCCGCGGATCCGGGCATGTCACCGCGCCCCCGCCTCCAGTCCATCATCGTGGCTGCGGCAGATCCAGCGGTCCTTCCCCTTCCCCCCTCAGGATGGGAGGCCGCGCATCCAGTCCATTGTGGTTGCCCCGGCCTCCTCGGTCAATCTTTCCTCTTCGGGGGCGGCCGGTGGGTGGAAGGCAGTCGTTTCCAAGAAGAGCAAGAGGGCAGGCCGCGGCTCGCCGGGTAATAGCGCGCCCCGCGCGCGGCGTGGCCCGGGCCGGCGCGCCTTCAATGCCAACCCCGGGCGGGCGGCCTTCTTAAGCCGTTTCCAGGGGGTATGCTTTCGTTGCCTCAGCTCCGACCACCGCCGCAAAGATTGCCGTGACCCCGTGCGCTACATCATCTGCAAGCTTCAGGGCCACTTTGGCAAGGAGTGCCCACAAAATCCCTGCCGGCAGGGCGCCGGCGGCCCTGTCCGTGCCAGGCTTGGCCCTGCGCAACCGCATCAAGCGGTGCAGCAGTGCCTCCGCTTCCCCGTCCCTTCCGCCCCCGCTCCGCCCCGGCCCCGCCCATGGACCGCTTCCTCCACGCCGATCCCTCGCGCCACCCCCGCACCAGCCACAAGTTCATCGTCGCCTCGCCGGCGGTGGAGCATGAGGAGCACGTCCCGCGCCAGCACGCCGTCACGCTGTCCGCCGTGGACCGGAGGAGCTCCACCACCCCCATGGCGGTCGGCCTCGCCATCGAGGAGCAGCTGCGCTCCCTGCCGCACCAGCTCTGGGTGACTGCCCACAAGCCGGAGGACTTCCTCGTCATCTTCGACCTCCCGGCCCATCGGGACAATGCCGTCCGGCGCAGCGTCCTCAAGGTGGAGGGCAGCAAGTTCCTGATCCGGTCTTGGAACGAAGACGACCACGCCGCTCTCCTCAAGCTGACCCTGCACGACAGGGTGGTGGTCGAGCACCTCCCCATGCAGCTCTGGACTCTCGAAGGCGCTGAGGAGGCGTTCGGCGACTGCTGCCGCGTCGACCGCCTGGACAGCCGCACCATCGCCCGCGACAACACCAGGCTATTCTCCTTCTGGGCCTGGGTGTGGGACGCCGCCCACATCCCGACGAAGCGTGCCCTCTGGGTGCTCAAGCGCGGTGCGGGACGGGTCGACGAGGTGCTAGGGTTCGCTCCCCCGGACTGCAACACGCCACTGCCGTCGGGCGTGCGCCGCTACGATCTGCTCGTACACGTCAGACTGCGTCGAAGACTGGGCTCCACCTTCCTCCGACCGCTCCTCTCACTCCGCGCAGAGCGGCATCCCTTCCTCGGAGTCGGAGGACGGCCGCCCGCTGCCTCAGATCGAGTCGGGGACGTGGGCGGAAGGCGCGGAGGACGGCCAGAGCCAACCCCGCCGGCTTGCCCCGCGGGTTTCTGCCTCGGGCTGCCATGGTGCTCCTCGCAGCGCATGCCGGGACCATGAAGATGAAGACGGCAGCGGCAACGGGAACGGCAGCCGTTGCCGCCGCTCCTGGAAGGACAAGCTGCTCGGGCGCGGCAAGGACAAGGGCCCCGTCGTCGCGGAGGCGTGGCGCAGGCGGAGCAGAACTCCTTCAAGCGGCAGGAGGGAGCATCGGGCCAGGGGACGCTCCACGCAGTGCCAGCCTCCCCTCCTCTCCCGCTGCTCCGCCGCGTCTCCACCACCCCGCCCCCCTGCGCCGCCCGGCCCCGGAGGTCGACCCCATCCTCGCCTCGTTCTTCTCCGACAGGGGAAGGACGGTCTCCCCACCACCCAGAACCGATGTGATGCAGCAGGAGTTCGAGCGTGCCATGCTGGACGCGCTATCCAAGCCCCTGGAGTTTGCGGGTGATCGCGTTCTGGGGCCTGAGCTTCCATGACCGTGCTCTGGGCCCCGACCTGCTGATGCGCTGTCGTGTTGTCCCAGCAGCGGCAAACGTCGAGCTCCAGGTGGGAGTGGTGACCCAACAAGTTGATCACCTGCAGTTGGCCGAGCGTGAAAAGGGCGAGGAGGGCCTGGTCATGAAGCTGTTCAAGAAACCACCCCAGGCCATCCTCCCCTCCCCCGCAGTGGCCCCCAAGCGGTCCTCGGCCCCACCAAAGACGTGTTCCTCCTCAACTCCGGCAAGACAGAGCGCCCGTCAAGCTGCCACGAACAACGCGGTGCCTGTGTCCAAGCGGGGCACCATGCGGCTGATCCAGGAGCTGGGCGGCCTTGGCCCCAAGGACAAGTTCACAGAAAAGGCGGCCGCGGCACTGGCTAAGAAGTTGAACGAGCCCCTCTCCGAACGCGACATCCTGGGCATTGCAAAGCTCACCGACATGGACCCGGAGGCGCTCAAGATCGCTGCCGGCATGGCCGGCCCTGACGGTGCTGCCGATGCGGCTGCTATGTGATGTTTCTAGTCCATTCCTGTAGTAGTCTCCGTCGGCGGCCAGCCTTAAGTTGGTCTGAGTTAAGATTGGTGTCTATGTTTGTCTTCCTGGTAGAGTGGGTTAGGTCCTGCCGTCGTCGGGGTTTTGGGCCTGTTGGTGGCCGGCGACGCCCCCTGGACGGCTTGGTGGTGTGTTGTACCTTTTCATGTTCTTCCTGCAGTAGTATCTATAGTCGACGGAGAAGTTTCAGGTGTCCCCATGTATGAAAACAACTGTGCCGTGATGTGCTGGAATGTGCGGGGTCTGAACTCGCCGGCGAAGAGGGAGGTGATCAGAGAGGTAGCAGACGAGCATAGGCTAGCCATTCTCTGCTTGCAAGAAACCAAGCTTGAAACCTGGACGCCCCAGTTGGCCCCCGATGTAGGTGGTAGCAGGTTAGATGGCTGCACGGTGCTGCCAGCGATGGGTACCAGAGGGGGCCTCGCCATCTTTTGGGACAAGGAGGTGCTGCTGGTCGACTCCCACGCGCTAGGGCAGTTCTCCATCACCGTTTCTGTTCACGACATCGCCTCCTCGACCACGTTCTGGCTCACAAACGTCTACGGCCCAACCGACGACAACCTGAAGGATGCTTTTCTAGCCGAGATAGCCGCCGCAGCCCCGCCGCTAGGTCAGCCTTGGCTTCTGATGGGCGACTTCAACATCATATATCAGGCCAGTGACAACAGCAATCTTAATATAAATAGAAGGATCATGGGTAGATTTAGGAGAGCCATCGACTTCGCGGGTCTGCGCGAGATAAAGTGCAAAAATAGAAAGTTTACGTGGAGTAACGAGCGGGAGCTTCCAACTTTCTGTAGCATAGACAAAATCTTCTGCAACAACGACTGGGAGTCGCTCTTCCCCTCCTTCATGCTGATGGCAGCTTCAACTTCCTGCTCCGACCACTGTCCGTTGCTGCTAGCTAGTGCCGCTGCCCCGCCGAGACGTGTCCGCTTCCGCTTCGAGAGTTTCTGGGTGCGCTTTCCGCATTTTCAAGAAACCGTCCGCCGGGCCTGGGAGAGGCCTGTTGATCACACCTGCCCAATTGTCAGAATTAAGGTGAAATTGCAGAGAACAGCGAAGGATTTGCTGATTTGGAGTAAGCAGTTGTTCGGGGGGCGAAGCTCAAACTTCAGATTGCCAATTATGTTATTCTGCGGCTAGATATAGCCCAGGAGCAGCGCCCCCTGTCCCCCGCTGAATTTCAGTTACGCAAACAGCTAAAACTCCGGGTCTTGGGGCTGGCGGCGATTGAGCGGGCAAGGAGGAGGCAGGCATTGCTCTGGCTGAAGGCGGGCGATGCCAGCACGCGGTTCTTCCACGCAAAGATCTGCTCTCGGAGAAGGCGCAATTTCATTCATTCACTCACCACGGCCGGCGGCACTGCTACTGCTCACGAGGACAAGGCCAACATTATCCATGATCACTTATGTTCCCTCCTTGGATCCAGTCTTCAGCGCAGCTGCACGTTCAACTGGGAAGAACTGCACCTGCCCACTGTGGATTCCCGAGGCCTCGACGCTCCATTCACAGAAGCAGAAGTGTGGGCTGCGATCTGTGCTTCCCCGACGGAAAAGGCGCCGGGCCCGGATGGCTTCTTAGGCGGCTTTTTCAAAGCGTGCTGGCAAACAATCAAGCCCGATATCATGGCCGTGTTCAATCACTTTCACTCCATGGCAGCAACAAATTTTGAGGAGATCAACGGCGCTCTCATCGCCCTGTTGCCAAAGAAGGATGGGGCAACTGAGGTGGGGCATTTCAGGCCCATAAGCCTCATTCACTCGATCGCCAAGCTGATTGCTAAGGTTCTGTCCATTCGACTGGCCAGTGTTATTGCACCAATCATATCTCCGGCCAGAGTGCGTTTCAAAGATCCAAGTGCATCCATGACAGTTTTCTGTTCGTGCAAAATTCTGTTCATTCTCTGCACAGAAAAGGGAGGAGGGCCCTGTTGTTCAAGTTAGACTTCACGAAAGCTTTTGATTCCATCTCATGGGAGTACTTATTGGAGCTATTGGGAAGGCTGGGGTTTAGCAACCGGTGGCAGGAATGGATTGCTGTCATGCTTTCTTCATCAACGTCTGAATGCATGCTCAATGGGGTCTCGGGGAATCGCATCAAGCATTGAAAAGGGCTACGTCAAGGAGACCCCTGTCCCCTCTGCTGTTCATATTAGCGATTGACCAGCTGCATCGTATCCTTCAAGTCGCCACGGAAAATGGTCTGCTTGCGCCCCTCCCCGGCAAGCTCAGCAGCACCCGGGTCAGCCTTTATGCAGATGACGCTGTGATTTTCGCCAACCCTGACAAAGAGGAGGTCGAGGCGCTCATGAAGATCCTAAAACTATTTGGGGAGGTCACGGGGCTAACGATCAACCAGGAGAAATCTACGGTTTCAGCGATCCGATGCACTGACCTGAACCTGGCAGAAATCCTTCAGAGTTTCGGTGGCAAGCAGGTGGGCTTCCCCCTAACATATCTAGGGCTGCCAATCACCTTGGGGCGGTTAAGGATGGTGCAGCTTCAATTTGTCCTGGATAGAATCAGAACCCACCTCGCAGGATGGAAGGGCAAGCTCCTGACGCTGGCCGGCCGGCGCGTTCTGGTCAAGTGTGTTCTGTCGGCCATGCCCACCTTCGCAATCACCGTCCTGCGAGCTCCAAAGAAGTTCTTCGCTGAAGTAGACAAGATCCGTCGCAAATTTCTGTGGGCACATGAGAAGGAAATCACCGGCGGCACTTGCAAGGTGAATTGGCACCGCGTGTGCTCTCCGACTGACTCCGGGGGCCTAGGTCTCCACAACCTCGAGAAGTTCAGCAGAGCGCTCCGCCTACGCTGGCTCTGGCTTGCCTGGACAAGCCCGGAGCGTCCATGGGTGGGCACGGATCCCCCTTGCAACGACGTTGACCGACGGCTCTTCGAGGATTGCACCAAGGTCTCGGTGCACGACGGGAAGCGGGCAATATTCTGGCGCTCAAACTGGCTGCCTGGGGGGGCCGCTCTACAGGCGTTTTCCCGCGCTATATCAGCATGCAAGGAGGAAGAATCGGTCGGTGGCCGAGGCCCTGTCTGGCGACCGGTGGATTGCTGATCTTCAGCACGGCAACCGCGCTGACCTGGTGGTAGATTTCGTCGGCTGTGGCGCGTCCTTGGATCGGCCGACATCGCGTCGGTGCAAGGGGTCCCGGACGTCATCAGATGGACGGCGTCCAACTCCGGCGTGTACACCACGTCCTCGGCTTACCTGGCTCAATGCGACACCTCAAGAAGGTCGGGCTTCACCAAACTCTTCTGGAAGACGTGGGCACCGGCGAAAGCGAAGATGTTTTCCTGGCTGCTCCACCAGGATCGGCTATGGTGCAACAAAGATTGCAACGACGAGGATGGCCCAACAACTACTTCTGCGGCCTGTGTGCAAGGCATCTGGAGTCCTCCCAGCATTTGTTCTGGGAATGTACCGTCTCCAGAGCGGTTTGGCTGGCTGCGGCTGCATGGCACGGCTGCGACGCGCTCCATCCGGGCACCTGGAGACCAAACATCAACACCACGGCCTTGGTGAGAGAGATCATCGCAAAAACTCCGAGCGAGGCGCGGAGGGGGATTAAGTCGATGATTGTGCTGATCACTTGGGAGATCTGGCAGGAGCGAAATGAGGCAACTTTCAGAGGCAAGTGCCCTTCGGCTATTTTCGTCCTCGCTGCAGTCCGGCGCGCTCTGGATCAATGGAGAGTGGCGGGAGCGAAGCATCTCATGAGCCCCTTCGGGGACAGTCGGGAAATTATAGCCTAAGGATCTTTTCTTAGGCCCTCTGCTGGCTCCCTTAGCACAGCAAGGCCGTTTTATTTTTCTCTTTCATGGACTCTACTTTAGCCACCCACCTGATCGCTTGATCATCATGTTTTCCCGCCTTCTTCCTTCTAAATCAATGAAACGCCAGCAGTGCTGGATCTTTCAAAAAAAAAAACACTGTGAAGAG
This sequence comes from Aegilops tauschii subsp. strangulata, assembly GCF_002575655.3. Taxonomy (NCBI): domain Eukaryota; kingdom Viridiplantae; phylum Streptophyta; class Magnoliopsida; order Poales; family Poaceae; genus Aegilops; species Aegilops tauschii. The sequence continues at coordinate 644,791,926 of NC_053041.3, read as the reverse complement.
GTGTACGAAGGATGCGAGGGACATACCGCGAGAGCACCTAGCACACTACCAGAGGGACCTGGGTGCGAACTGATCGTTCACATTCAGGCACTCGGTTCTGCACCTGTACCTGCATGGCATGGACCATGGAGCCCGTGAGGTGAGGATGGGGGGCTCAAGCGCTGGGGCGCACGAGCACATCGCCAACGGAACGCAGAACTTGATGATAAGCATTGTGCCATTTGCGGAGAAAATTAAGGGATGAGTTGGGGGTTTAAGGATCGATCGAAGGGCTATTGAAGGTGTTGCACTGAATGAATGGAATGGAGTTGTCCCAGCTATGGTCGGAGCTGCTGGCAGCGGCGTGTTGGCGCCATGCAAGAAACGAGGGGCTGGCATGCCGTCTTCATGCAAGGAGAAGGCTCCGTATGAAGGCCTGTGCACCATTTGTGGGCGGCAGGGACACAAGAGAACAACATGCCCTGGCCGCGGCCAACATCCCGAAATAGCCTCGGAAGCCTGGAAGATGTAACAACTGCGGTACTGAGGGGCATCGCCGTAACACTTGCACCACGCCTGTGGGGGCATCCTCGGCATGTGAGGGGTAAAAATTCACAAAATACATGCCTCCGCTAAGAATCGAACCACAGACCTTTATACATTAAGTTAAAACGCTCACCAGTTGACCTGACTAGTGTTTGTGAATGGTTAGGAACGTGCAAACTTAAGAAACCCTCCCCCGGAATTATTGGGCCCATGAGCCGAAACGGGAACACCACGAAAAACGCACAGGAGAAATTGGAAATAAATCTCTTAGCTAATCGCCGCTATTAATTAGGCCTATTATATCTAACCTATGCATGCAATGGTGCTGCATGATCCAATCAAGGAAACCCATGCGCTAGTTGAGGGTGTAAAGGAAACCCATGCGCTAGCTTCCATGGAGAGACTAGGGAATAAATTGACGTGCTTAAATGCAGCAGCCTAATTGTTTTTTTTTTTTTTATAAACTATGCAGCAGCCTAGTAAACATGGTACAAGTTTTGGTGGCTCTTGGACCCAATAAACCCAAATGGAGAGAGTGACACCAAGAAAATTCTGAATGAATTTTTAAAAATTGAATAATGTTTCATAATCCAACATTTTTTTTGAACAACTTGAACACGTTTAAAAAAACCATTTTTCATAAAAGCATGAAAATATTTCAAAAAAATGAATAATATTTTATACAAGCATGAACATTTCAATTTTTTAAGGAGATATGTTAGTTCAAAATATTAAGAACATTTTTTCCGAGCAACATTTTGAACACTTTTACAGAAATATGAGGAGCGTGCAAACTTTAGAACTAACAGTTTGAACAATTTTTTGAACACTTCCTTTCCTTTTAGCTTCTTATGTGGCTAATGTAACTTTACAAATTTTCAGGAAAACAAATTCGTGTGTTTAAAACCGGCTTTTGTTTTATTTTACTCTGGGTTTTTTCAGGAAAACAAATTCGTGTGTTTAAAACATGGTCTAGTTTTGGACATTCTCGAGACCACCCCAAGTTTTGCTAGCGGATGGGCATGCGCACGGTAGGCATCCATGCCAGGTTTGGACGATTCCAACACCTTATGCAAGTTGTGTGAGGTCTGGCCATTTATCGATCATTTTCACTGAGAAAACTCCAGAAAATGCAAACACTGCCCAAAAACTCAAACAACTTGGGATGGTGCCTTGAATTGGTCATAAAAGTTCATGGACAAATTTGGGGTCATTTGAAGATGCAAAAAAAGCACTCGTATACGAACTCATCTGGCCTACCCGAACACCCTGCATTGAACATGGTATATTTTTGGACATGCATAAAATGACCCCAAATTTTGCTAGCAGGTGGGCATGCCCATGGCAGACAATCATGCCAGATTTGAATGATTTCCGACACCATGCGCAAGTTGCGTCACGTTCGGCCATTTGTGGTCCATTTTTCAATGAGAGAACTCCATAAATTGCAAAAAAGAAATGAAAACTCAAACGAATTGGCATGGTGCCTTGAATTGGTGATATAAGCTCACGGAATTTTTTGGGTCATTTCACCATGCCGATAAAACGTGCTCTCATACGGACCCATCTCGCCTACCCAAACAACCCCCGTTGAAAATGGTCCATTTTTTGGACATGCATGAAATGATCCAACTATTGCCAATAGGTGGGCATGCTCATGGTTTGAACGAATTTTGACACTATATGCAAGTTGCGTCATGTCCGAGCATGTATAGCCATTTTTCATCGAGAAAACTATAGAAATTGAAAGAACTGTCAAAAACTCAAACAATTTGGCATGGTGCCTTGAATTGGCTATTTAACCTTATGGGAAAAAATTGGAGTCATTTAAAGATGTCGAATAAAACATGCTCTCATACGGAGCCTTCTGGCCTACCCGAGCCCCTCTGTTAAACATGGTCTATTTTCGGACATGTATGAACTGACCCCGACTTTTACGAGCAGGTGAGAATGCTCACGGTAGGTATCCATGCCAGGTTTGAAATTTTTCCGACACCATATGCAAGTTGCGTCACATCCGGCCATTTATCGCCTTTTTTTACTAAGAAAAACACCAGAAAATGGAAAATTTCTAGAAAACCAAAACAACTTGGCACGGTGCCTTGAATTGATCATACAAGTCAATGAAAAAAATTGAGGTCATTTAACGGATGTTGAGAAACAACATGCTCTCAGTGCAGCCTTGTCACATATCTAGGCACCCTATGTTGTACATGTTTTTTTTGGACATTCAAAAAAGGCATCAACATTGGTCAACAGGTGGGCATGCACATTGTGAAGATGCGAACACTTTTTCAAATTTGCCAGCGTTTTTTCATATTTGCGAATAATTTTTAATTTATCTATTTTCTAGGGCCTAAGCATTTTTTTCTTCTCTTTTAGTTAATTGATTTTCTCCTTCTTGAACTTTATTATTCTTTTTGAAACCTGTGCAAAAAAATTCAGTATTTACAAAGTGGTCCTTTTCAAAAAAAATATAAATTCAAAAAATGTATAGGAATTCCAAAAAATATTCTTTTTTCTAGAAATTGTTCTGAATGTTAAGAATCTTGCCGTTTACCATTTTTTTCTCAACACTCTAATAATGTTCATTTTCCCAAAATGTTTGGAAATTTAAAAACATGTTAGTTTTTTTTTTATTTTTTGTGGTTTCCCAAAATGTTCAAGCTTTTTTAAAAAAAATTAAAAAAATGCTCGTGTTTTCCTATTTTTTCATAAATTCCGAAAATATACGAGAATTTCAGAATAGGTTATTGTTTTCTGAAAACTGTTCCAGTTTTCAAATTTTTCTCAAAACTCAAAAAATATTTCGGAATTACTTAAAATGTTCACGGTTTTGAAAAATTGCTCAGAATTTCCGAAATGTTCCCATGAACAAGTTTTGTTCTCTAAATTCCAAAAATGTCCACGTATTTTCAGAAGATATTTAGGATTTTCAAAAAAGGTAAGGTTTTAAAAAATTTGTATTTTAAACTTTTTCTAGAGTTGTTGAAAAACAATTGTTGTATTTTAAAAATTACTCGATTTTTTAGAAATAAATTATTCACAATTTCCAAGAAAAGATAAAAAATCCAAAAGCTGCCAGGATTATGTGTTGTAGTTAGTTCTTAAAGTGGCACGCTCTTTATTTCCCACCAACGTCTATCAGGTTGATTGGTAGGTAGCTGCTCTTTCTAAGGTGGAGCTGCAGAGTTCGAATCTTTGCAGGTCGGTCGCTCCTAATTCTTTTTTTAGCGACTATATCGCTTCCGTAGGTGCGAGCGCTACGGGATACCTTCCTGGGCCGGCCCAATCGGTGGTACGCAGAGGGTATACGTTCTAGCGGGCAACATATCATACGTATAAAGTGGGTATACCATGTCAAAAGTCCATATTGCCCTTTATACGTTTTGGATGGGGGTTGTACTGAAGCAGGACATTTCTTCTTCGGTACAACCCCCCTAAACACATCAACGCACGAGATTTCTTCATACCCCCTTAGTTCAGGCTGTATCAGTAGAGTTGAGTCGTTTTCCGAGGATTTTCTAGTGTGCCTTCTGAGCTATGCTCCACGCTTGTTCCCCCGCATTTCGGAAACTGTATGGCTGTACTGTAACTGTTATATGGTCTAGACTAGAAACTCGACGCTCCGTGCCGATTTGTTGGTTTTAGCATTGCGTGAAATCGAAAAAAATGGAAATCGTTCTGGCAGGGACCCAAACTAGGTACATTTGGCGAGGTGCTTCAATGTATCATCAGCTTCATGCAAGCAGGCACGCGTGGGGTGGAATGGGTGCGTTTCAAAATCTGAATCGGCCCTGGGTTGTGGAGTTCGAACTGAATCGGAGAGAAGCTGGACACACACGCCCAACTACGAACAGCTCCAATGGGGATGGCGCCCGCAGCCAGCGTGAAAGGAGGCGATGCCGTCAGATTTTTTTTTTTGTGGCACCTAAACAGGCAGTGGATGCCGTCGTGGCCGACAGATTTGCAGTAAGCGATGCAGGTATAGCCAGCCAACGTGGCGTACGAGGAAGCATCAAGTGACGAGGATTTTTCCAAAAATTGAAAGTCCACTTTTTTCATCTGCCACACCAGACCCAAGTATCTCATTGGGAAGGAGGGTCTTCGTCTTGGATTTGAATCCGACTTCGATTGCTGCGGCCAGCCCTTGCGCGTTCCCTCTTCTACATCCACACCAAGATGCGTCAATCGATCCTCTGCTCATCACCGACCTCCCTCATCCATCCATCCCCCGCTTCATTCGTGCATCCCCTCTCCAGCCGCCAAAGCAATTTGCATGTCCAACGCCATGGCCGACCGCAAGCGACCTGCTGCTGTCTTTAACCCCGGCAATGCCACGACGACCCAAGGCTCGCCGACGTGCTGCAAGAGGAGATCCTACCCCCTCACCTAGAATCTGGAATGAAACGGCCCATATCGTTAGCGGTCATAAGAGCCGGCCTAGCAATGCCTGCCCGTGTCAGTTTATATTATTCGTCAGATGTCCGTGCAGCCACGGGTCGAGGCGGAGGTCCGTGCATGGCCGCCCTCGTCCCGCGCCTCTCCGGCATCGTCCTGCCAAGCTCCAAGGTGTGCACACGTCGATTCATCCTGCCGCAGACGTCTGTGGCGCACCTGACCCACATGGCCGGAGATCGGGCGCGGCGGCTGACGGATGTAGTCGGGGAAGAGAAGACCTTGGCGTCAGCTTGAGGGCTTCCCGGCGCGATTCCTTGGACCGCGGCGAGTCGGTGCTTCCGGACAATGTGGCTTGCCCGGGGATGTTAGTTGGCCGCGGCGGCGACGACGGTGGCGGTGAGCGCGAGCCTGGAGCTTCGGGCGTGCGCGCTCCAGGATCTCGGCAGAGGAAGCACGGGGCTCACCGGCGGTGGAGACCGAGGTCTACGAGTTCGTCGATGCCGGTGAAAAGCACGTGCCCCAGAATCGACCCCGGAGCTCTTTTGTGACCGCCGCGCCATGGTCGTCGTCCCTGCCTCTGGTTAGACCTCGCCGCCGCAATGACTATGCCATTCGTCCAGCCTCCAGCCTGGCCCTGCGCTCGCTTCGCTTCCCTTGTCTCTGCGGCGGACGACTGGAGCCTCGTCCTAGCTCGCTCCGGCAACATCACGAGCATCGCGTGCGGCTGGCAGACAAGGAGCACGAGCTCCAGTGCGAGGCTCCCGACCGGCGGTCACGCGCGCACCTCCAGGCATGGGCGGGGGAGTGACAGCCAGGGTCATATGGGGAGCCCAGCTACCCCGGCGTCTTCCCTCCTGGCTCAAGGCCTTGTCGCGGTATCAAGCACTGCGCGGTACTAGCCCGCCTCACGCCGTGGACGGGCGGCAGCGACGAAGAAGACGCCACACCAGGAGTCCACGCCTGCTAGGTGTTCGTTCAAATGCTAACGTTCCAGTCCAACGGCGTGACCCTTTCCATGCCACGTCATCACTTACAGCAGGACCCACCAGTCAGTCTTGGTGTCAAACACTGTTAATTGACCGATCAGCGTTGCCGCGGGTGCTACGAATCATCCGGCTGATCCCTCGCTTGAGATCAGCCGCCTCCACTGCCGTTGGATCAGCTCCCGCGCAGTGTATTTGCAGCCCCGCCACAATTCCTCCCTAAAATATTCGTAGCTCTCTTTGTCTCTCCGTGCTGCGCATGCTATGTTGTGCGCTGCTTCTCGCATGGTCACATCTTTCATTGGATGCGACTCGCGCGAGTGCATGCGTCAGTGGCTTTAAATCTGAGCTTTTTTACGGTTCCTCAAATTAAATCAGTGTAGCGCTGCTACCGTACCCCTTGTGCCCTCTGACCAGCCTCTTGCTTCCTTGTCTCACGTACCTATCTTTCTATCTCACCGCTTTCTCATCAACACGTCCACGGCATGCGCCCACATTGTTACTGTTGGAAATATCAGCACTTTTCCGACTAATCTAATCCACGAGTAAACAGTAATCATGGCAAATACGGTATGCATCTCATACCGATATCTAAGCATGTGAGTACGTACAGCACATAGAACCGAAACATCTATGAACAGCATATATACGGCTAGCGCATGAACGAGCAAATAGGGGATGAACGAGTCATACCCTCCGGTTGGCCAGGCCAACGCGGCGGCAGCCTCGGCATCGACCGAGGCCTTCTTCTTTGCGGCGGCGTCGTCAGCCATGGGGTCGATGCAGGGGAAGTAGTGGAAGCAGAGGCGGACGGAGACGGGGACGGATCGGGAGCAGTCGCGTCGAGACGCTCCCCAAAAACCTTATTGCCGTTCTCCCGGGCAGGATCTCAAACGACAGGGTCACCTGCTCTCCCGACCAACCGTGCACGCGGTCGTCGGGATGGGATCGCCGGAAGCAGCACAAGGAGAGGAACGACCGAGTCCGCAAACAGCCCACAGTCCAACGTCTCGGACAGTGGCGCTTCCGTACACGACTCGTTAATTAATTAACAATTAATTAACCATTCCTGAGCGGCAAAAATAAGTTTCGGCTCGGCTCATTCCCGCAACCCGCGGCGCGCGCGCGTCGCGTCGTGACGAGGCGGGCGACGGAGGAGGAGGAGCGCGCGTGTACAACTCCTATTCCCAAGCTCCCAATGGCAAGTGGTAGAGCAGCCCTTATAAAGAGGTCTCACTCTTCTTACTGTAGCAGTATGGGACTAAACTTCTCACACTTCCCACCACTTGTCGTACACATGCATGGGCCTTGGAGATTAACTAGGGATTATTGTCTTATATGGGCCTAAACCCATCCATAATCCATCAATCCCCCACTAGATCTCGAGGCACATAAGTTTGTCAACCGTTCCAAACAATGTTTGATATACCAGAATTTTCAGTGGAGACTGTTAAGTTGAACTTCCACCTAGAGCAATAGGATTAGACTTCTTCACAACTGAACAATGGACTATGCCTTGAATTGTCAGTCTGGCGTGCAGAAGTTTCGCCTATTGTCAGCTGTACGTGGCTGCCGAAGGCTAAACCCCACGGGTGGAGCTTATTAGTCATACTCCGTACCTTCTCATTAGCTTCCTAGAGATCACCCAATCTCATAGACTGTGACCAGCAGTCGGGCTCACATAGGTGTGTTCCTCCAAAGAATGCTCTGTAGGTTAGCATCTTCCTTACATAAGCTTTGGAACACATTAAGACAAAAGTCAGCCTGCCTTACAGAATTGAGAGTATTATTGCATCTCCAACGGAGTGGGATAATTAAGGATACTCTCCTCAGTTGACCGCTGGATTGTTTTCCCAGGTCCTAATTCACGGGATCTCCGATCACATAGGTTGGGTTACCCCCATGGCAACTTACGTGGGTCTCATACCCATCTCCCTCGATGCATTTTCTATCACAATCCGTGATAGCCCTTTCGTAAAAGGGTCTGCCAGATTCTTAGCCGTTTGGATATAATCCAACGCTATTACTCCGGAGTTTCTTGATTTTCTGACAGATTTTAATCTTCTTCTTATGTGCTTTGTGGATTTCAAGTTGTCTTTTGAGCTCTTAGCCTTGACAATCACTGTTTGATTGTCACAGTTCATAAGGACAGCCGGGACTGGTTTATCAACCACCGGCAAATCCATCAAAAGCTCTCGAAGCCATTCTGCTTCGACGCATGATGTGTCTAATGCTGTGAGTTCTGCTTCCATAGTCGATCTGGTTAAGATCGTCTGCTTGCAAGACTTCCAGGAAACAGCACCACCACCAAGTGTGAAGACATATCCACTTGTGGCTTTCATCTCATCAGCATCAGATATCCAGTTAGAATCACTATACCCCTCAAGTACCGTCGGGTACCCAGAATAGTGAATCCCGTAGTTCACAGTAACAGCATGCCAGTGCACATCTCCCAGATTGGAAACAAACCGGCTCAGTTTGCACACAGCAAATGAGATGTCAGGGCGAGTAGCACAAGCTAGGTACATGAGTGAACCAACCACTTGAGAATATCTCAATTGATCTACAGCCGTGCCTTCAAATTTTCGAATCTGCACGCTAGGATCATATGGTGTTGCAGAAGGTTTGCAGTCCGAATATCCAAAACGGCTCAAAATCTTTTCAACATAGTGGGATTGCAAAAGTGTAATTCCACCCTCAGTATTTCTCAGTAGCTTGATGTTCAAGATAACATCAGCCACACCCAGGTCTTTCATCTCAAAATTATGAGATAGAAAAGCCTTGACCTCCTCAATGACCTTGAGGTGGGTCCCAAATATCAGTATGTCATCGACATACAGACACAGTATAACTCCTTTGCCCCCACCATAGCGATAGTATACACATTTGTCAGCTTCATTAACAACAAAGCCAGCAGATGTCAAAGTTGCATTGAACTTCTCATGCCATTGCTTAGGCGCTTGTTTCAGGCCATACAAAGATTTCACTAGCTTACACACCTTTCTTTCCTGACCATTTACAACAAAGCCATCCGGCTGTTGCATGTAAATTTCCTCGTCTAGCTCTCCATTAAGGAAAGTCGTCTTAAGGTCCATCTGATGAACGAGAAGACCATGCGAGGCAGCCAAAGCGAGTAACACTCGAATGGTTGTCAGCCTAGCCACAGGTGAGTAATTGTCGAAGAAATCCTCTTCTTCCTTTTGGGTATAACCCTTGGCCACAAGCCTAGCCATGTACTTCTCAACAGTACCATCGGGCCTTAGCTTCCTCTTGAACACCCACTTACATCCCAATGGTTGGCAACCATAAGGACGATCAGTGATCTCCCATGTCCCGTTAGCCATGATGGAATCCATCTCGCTACGGACAGCATCCTTCCAGTAGTCAGCATCCGGAGATGCATAAGCTTCTTAAATGGAACTGGGAGTGTCATCGCCCACGAGGTACACGAGGAAATCATCACCAAAAGACTTTGCAGTCCTTTGTCTCTTGCTCCTAACAGGAGCTTCCTCGTCATCCTCTGATGAACTTTCATCACTTTTGTGTTCATAATATTCCATCGGAATGGCAGGTTCAGGAGTGTCATCAAATTCCAGTCTAGAAGTGCTTTGCATGTTTCTCATGGGGAACATATCCTCAAAGAATGTAGCATCCTTAGACTCTATAATTGTACCGACCTTCTGGTCGGGTACCTCAGATTTCACCACTAGAAATCTATAGCCAACGCTATTCTTAGCGTAGCCCAAATTAACGCAGTCCACGGTCTTTGGTCCAAGCTTACGCTTTTTGGGGATCGACACATTGACTTTCGCCAAACAGCCCCAAGTGCCACTAGTAGGAAAAGGGGCTTTTACCCCGGTTCATAAGGGCCTTTAGTCCCGGTTCTGGAACCGGGACTAAAGGGTCGTTACTAATGCCCTAGCCCTTTAGTCCTGGTTCTTACACGAACCGGGACTAAAGGCCGTCCACGTGGCCGGTGCGGGGAGCCCAGGCAGGAGGGCCTTTGGTCCCGGTTGGTGCCACCAACCGGGACCAATAGGCAGGGCCTTTTGTCCCGGTTGGTCTCACCAACCGGGACCAATAGGCATCCACGCGTCAGCAGCTGGCAGGAGCTGAGGTTTTTTTTTTGAAAGGGGGTGGTTTAGGGGTTCTGGGGGGTTAATTTAGGTGTTTCATATATTGTGTTAGCTAGCTAATTAATAGAGAGAAGTGTCCTCTCGTATCTCCGTGCTTGGTCGACGCTACGTACTATATACGTATGGAGAGGAGTAGACACGCTAGCTAGTAATCAAATGAAGGAAACAGAAAATCGTCATGAACATATGCATACAGAGAGAAGTGATATCGACCACCTCTCCTTCTCCGAGATATTGGTGGAATAACAAGTTCTCGTATATCTATCCGACACTACCGGCTACATATATACAACAATTATCTCTTACAATACAATCTCCTAATTAAATTATAGGAACACAGGGTCCACATAGTATTCTCCGTTTTCAGCGATCACGTGGTCAAGGAAGAATGCCGCCAATTCCTCTTGAATTCCTCGCATACGATCTTCTGCTAGAAGTTCATCCCGCTTCTGAAACATCTAATTTGAAGAAGGGGGTCAATACATATATATATGAATAAATGAAACTCAACACAAATGATGGTAATAAAATAAAATTGTGAATATTATTGCTTACGCACTTCATATTGTTCTTCAGTGTAGCCCCGCTCACAGGTCGTGTAGCGGATGGACTCGCAAACGTAGTATCCACAGTAATTATTCCCGGGTTCCTGCCACAACCACTTTACAAGAAATAGAGGTCAATCTAACTGATAAGCAAGCATGCTAAATGGTATTGATGAAACTAGCGCTTGAATCACTAGGAGATGCGCGGAACATGCTACTATAGTACTTACTTTCGGGTGATTGCAGCTTCTTCGGCAGTCCCGGAGCTTTTGAGGTGAATTTTCTCCAAACCCTGCCAGACAAACAAAACAATTACTTGATATCAGGAAATGAACAAAGTTGCTGATATGGTGGATAATGATCGATTTAACTTACTTCTCGAGCATTTGAGTCATGTTCGCATAGTCCTGGGGATCTTTTCGTCTCGAGTCTAAGACGGTTACTACTCCTTGCTCAAGCTTAATCTCTAGGAGAATATAGTGGAAGCTGCGCATGCATGCATAAGTCATCAATTACATTACCATAACCTGGACTAATAAGGGAAACCGAATATGCACAAGACAGTAACACTCACTTGAAGTTGTAAGGAAAGAGTATTATATCTTTGTTTTGATTTAATACCAACGATTGTAGCAAGTTGGCCTCGGCTTCTTTGGGATGTTTTTCAACCGTATATGCATCTATGAGATTTGTGTTAATGAACCCAATATCACCGATTTGTTTTTTCTTCAATTCGGCGATCTTCAATCTGCATAATAGTGAGGATAAGTATAAATACATGCAATGAAAGAGCTGACCTATATAGAGAGACTTAATGACAGAAGTAGTACTACTTACAGACAGTAGCAAGTGATCGTTGTTTTATCGAGGGCCTTTTGATTGTAAAACTGGAAGAAATCCTCAAATGGAACATTCAGCAGATCAATTCCAACGAGGTCATGCTCCGGTTTAACTCTCAGCGTCAAAGTACCAATCCCATCAGACTCTCTGCAGGTTTTCATGTACCAATCATGTAGTCTTCGCATCATCGTTGATAGAGATCTTTCATCTTTGACGAGACGCTTCCCGTAATGGTATTTGTGTTCGTCCACCTCCATGATTTCATAATGTACATCGTCGGGCAGGTAATCTCCAAGATTGCTATAACCGGGCACCATACTCAGATCATTAGCGACGATGTCTTTTGACACCTTGAGCGGGGGGCACGATTGGTTCGCTTGTTCACCGAGCTGGGCAATTTTTTTCCCAGCTCGTCGTTCTTTCATCCTTTTATCACTGACAGTACTTCCCGACCGCTCCGCTTCGGCATATGTCTTTGCAAGAACGCGCTCATAGTTGCCTCTCGGCGGAGACTTTGGTGGTTTTGTCAGGGCAGCCAGAGTGCGCTTTGCTTTCACCGGATCTACCTTCTCCTCCGGAGGTGGATGTTTCTTTGCTTTCACCCCTTCAAAGAAGTTCTTCACTTCGGCTCGCACAATCTTCGCGTTCTCCTCTTCGGTCCTCTCGTATGGTAACTTCTCTGGAGTCTTCAGAGAAGGACCGAATCTGTATTGCCTCCCGCCTCTGGCAGCTGTACTGCTAGACGCCGGCAGAGCAGACGGAGCGGCTGCGGCTGTCTTCTTTCCTTGCTTACGAGGCGGAGGAGAAGGACTACGACGCACCGGAGCAGCCGCAGCGGCGGCGGGTCTCTTCCGCCCTTGCTGACGAGGCGGAGAAGGAGGAGGCTGGGTGCTCTGGCACGCCGGCGCTGGCGGAGAAGGAGGCGGAGTACCGCCACGCGCCGGAGAAGGAGGCTGAGTGCCCTGATCACTCGCCGGAGGAGGAGGAGGCGGAGGAGGAGGCAGAGGAGGAGGCGGAGTGCCCAACCTCGCCGGAGCCGTCCAGTTCGGAAGCTTGATGAGCTCCTTCCTCCATAGGCACGGAGTCTTCAGAGCTAAACCCAGCCGAGTCTCCCCTTCACCGGTAGGGTGGTCAAGCTGGAGGTCCTCAAATCCCTCCATTATTTCATCCACCATCACCCTAGCATATCCTTCTGGAATCGGCCGGCAGTGGTAGGTTGCGCCGGGTTCAGGAGGTAAAACCGAGCCAACAGCCGCCTTGACTTTGAAGTTCTGCCATTCCGCCATAAGGTGGCAATGTTGAGACTCCGTGATAGCATCCACGGGGTAGCTAGCAGGAGCCGCATGCTCCAGCTGAAGCTGCTCGGTGGAAGCCACGCTGCTTCTCCGCTGAGATGGCGGTGTAGCTTCGGGGGCAGTTTCGGCATCTCGATTGCCGTCTCGTTCCTCTAGCGCTTGAACCCTTTCGTGTAGCTTCTGAATTTGGATCTGCTCCACTTTTTTCCTCCTCTCCTGGGTTTTGTAACCGCCCGCGTCCGGAAAACCAGCCTTCCACGGAACGGAGCCTGGCATGCCTCGTGTCCGTCCAGGGTGCTCAGGATTCCCGAGGGCCATTGTGAGCTCGTCGTTCTCTCTGTCTGGAACAAACGTCCCTTGCTGCGCTGCATCGATATAGTGCTTAAGCTTCTTGACGGGTATTGCAAGTTGCTCGTCCGTCCAACGACACCTCCCTGATACAGGGTCCAAGGTCCCGCCAGCCCCGAAGAACCAAGTCCGGCAACGGTCTGGCCAGTTCATTGTCTCTGGTTCGATCCCTTTATCAAGCAGATCCCTCTCAGACTTGGGCCACTTAGGCCGGGCTTTGAGGTAGCCACCTGACCCCGTGCGATGGTGAAGCTTCTTCTTCGCAGCATTCTTCTTGTTTGTCGCTGACATCTTCTTACTCTTTTCCGATGTCTTGTGGGCCACAAATGCGGGCCAGTGATCTCTGATCTTCTCATACCGGCCGATGAATTCTGGTGTCTCTTCTTTGTCGACAAACGTTTTCAGCTCATTCTTCCACCTCCTGAATAGGTCTTCCATCTTCTTAAGAGCATGAGACTTGATTAATTGCTTTATAACTGGCTTCTCCGGATCCTCCTCTAGTGGTAGGGTGAAATTTGCCTTCCGCTCAGTCCAAAGATCATCTTTCTGCATATCATTGACATAAGACACCTCAGGGTCTTCCTTCTTAGGCTTATACCATTGGTGGATGCTGATCGGGATCTTGTCCCTAACTAGAACCCCGCACTGAGCAGCAAAAGCATCCTTTGTCCGCAGGGGTTCAATCGGTTGGCCGTCGCGCGCGATTGCTGTGATCTCAAACCTTTCATCCGAGCGCAACTTTCTCTTCGGGCCTCGTCTCTTTACCGAAGTTGTGCTCGATCCGGAGGGCTAGAAAAAAAAGAAGAAAGACGAGTGTTAATTAATATGTGTACATACCAAAACAATGAATGCATCAATTAGCTAGTCAGCACAGGCTTAACTAATATATTTACCTGGCCGGACTCTGTTCGGTCACCGGAGCCGTCACCACGGGCTCCTTCTTGCACCAGCATTGGGTCACCGGAGCCATCATAATCATGTCTTTCCTCCTCCACTCTTCGATCACCGTAGCCTGCTTCTTCACCCTGTTCTTCCAGACCATCATTGTCGTTAAGATACGACAAGATATCACCTCCGGCTAAGATTATGTCCCCCAACACCTCTTCTGCTTGCTCATCTCGTCCGTGCTCCATTGTTTCTACAAATATTACAACATGGCAATTATTACACAAACATGACAGCAGGTGGATATATTAGTGCAAACGTAGACCTAGCTTATTCCGGGTTTGGGGTGGCCTAGGCAACGCTTCAAGGGTAGGGGCGCGGCGGGAGGGGGTAGGAGACCGACATCGTTTTTTTCTAGGGTTTGGGTGTCCTCGAGAGTTTTGGTCGAGCGAGAGGGCCGGGGGGTGCTCCCGTGGTATAAGTTATCACGGTCGAGAGGGGGTATACATATCGACCGTCCATCATGTCGAAGTTATCTGGGAGGGAGTTATATATATCGACAACAACGACATACATACACGGGAAAATAATGTTATCGGGGAGGGGGTATATCGACCCCCCCCCACGTGTTGAAGTTATCGGGAGGGGGTTATATCGACAACGACGACATACATACACGGGAAAATAATGTTATCGAGGAGGGGGTATATCGACCCCCCTCGTGTTGAATTTATCCCCCCTCGTGTTGAAGTTATCGGGAGGGGGTAATATCGACAACGACGACATACATACACGGGAAAATAATGTTATCAGGGAGGGGGTATATCGACCCCCCCCCACGTGTTGAAGTTATCAGGAGGGGGTTATATCGACAACGACGACATATATACACGGGAAAATAATGTTATCGGGGAGGGGGTATATCGACCCCCCCTCGTGTTGAAGTTATCCCCCCTCGTGTTGAAGTTATCGGGAGGGGTATATATCGACGACGACAGACCCGATAAAACATAAGAAAACGAAGAAGAAATAAAAAGAGGAGAAGAAGAAAGGAATAGAGGAGAGGATTGAAGAAAAAAAAAGAAGAAAAAAAAAGAGGAGAAGAAGAAAAAATAGAAAATATTCTATTTTTTCTTCTTCTCCTCTATTCCTTTCTTTTTCTCCTCTTCTTTTTCTTCTTTTTTCCTCTTCTTATTTATTTCTCCTCTTCTTCCTCTCCTCTTCTTCTTTCTTTCCTCTTCTTATTTTCTTCTTTCCTATCCTTCTTTTTCTTCTTCTTCCCTTCCTAGCTAGATATATAAAACTTTTCTAAAATTGTAACTTTTTCATATATAAAACTTTTCCATGGATCATCATTTCTCATATATATCGAATATATATCCATTGTCATATATACAAACTTTCTATATATGAACAAAAAACTTTCTATGAACAAAAAAACATTTTTGACATATATATTCATACATTTTGAACATCTACATACATACAAATTTTTTTGTTCACATACACATATACATCACATATGAACAAAAAATTAAACTAATAAAAATAAAAAAACATATAGCCACATATGAACAAAAACATAGAGCCACATACATACACATATACATTATATATATATATGATCAAAAAACAATTAAACTAATAAAAAAACAGAGCCGGGGCGGCGACTCTCACAGCGGGGGCGGCTAGGACGATGGTGACGGCGGGGGCGGCGAGGGCGCCGGCGCGCGGGGCCGGGACGGGGCGGGGGCGGCGAGGGCGCCGGCGAGCACGCGCGGGCCGGGCAGGGGGCTCGGGGCGCCGAGGCGGCGCGCGCGAGCAGGGGAGCACGAGGCGGGGCGGCGCGTGGGGGCAGGGCGACGAGCACCGGGCGGCGACCCGTCGAGGCAAGGGCGCGGGGCGACGGCGACGAGGAGCGGGCGGCGACGGCGAGCACGGGCAGCCTGGCGGCGTCGGGGGCAACTGGCGAGAGATCTGAAAATTTCCCAAGTGTTGGCTTATATAGGCACACCTTTGGTCCCGGTTGGTGGCACCAACCGGGACCAATGCCACCCTTTAGTCCCGGTTGGTGCCACCAACCGGGACCAAAGTTCCCTTTTCGGCAGCGCAAAGGGCGGGAAGCGGCGGTCTTTGGTCCCGGTTGGTGGCACCAACCGGGACCAAAGGCCTTGCGCTGCCCGCGGCCAAAAGTTTAGTCCCACCTCGCTAGTTGAGAGGGGCTCGGAGTGGTTTATAAGCCCCACTGCGGCTGCCCTCTCGAACTCCTCTCAAATGCAGGCTTATGGGCCTAATGTCACACTGTGCTGTCTGTGGGCCTATTGGGCCTTCCGCGGGCCTGAATCCTGGCCCAGGTTGGGTTTCTAGTCGTATTCAGGCCGTGGTGGCCCAATAGGTGGCAGTTTTTTTAAAAAAAATTCCAGTTTTTTGGTTCTGTTTTTTGCATTATTTATTTGTTTTTGTTTTTTGCTTTATTTTTTAATTCTTTTTGCTTTTAGGTCAGCAAAATTATAAATTGTCTGTTAGTGCATTAGTTTTAGAAAAAATATAAACTTTCTATTAGTGCCATTAGTTCTTTATGAAAATTCTTTTTGCTGTATTTAGTTTTTTTGTTTTCTTTTTTGCTATATTTATTTTGTTTTGTTTCTACTTACAACAAAAACTTATTTATTTTATTTTATTTTGTTTCTAATTACTTATTTATTTTACTTTATGATAATTCTTTTTGCTATTAAAGTTTCTATCAAAAAAAGTTCTTTATGAAAATTCTTTTTGCTTTTAATGATTAAAAATAAAAAAGAGGCGCAATGCTCGTTGATTTGCTTCAAGCCTTTCGGAATAGTGTACACTGCACTGCACATAGCTCGATGCAGTCTACCTTATTCCTCAAGGCTTGAAGCTAAGCAACGTGAGCATTGCGCCTCTTCTTCATCGTCTCTGCACTCAGGGCTTATAAACCGCTCCTAGTGCCTCTCAGCTAGCGAGGTGGGACTAAAAAACTGCTTAGTAAGAAAATCTAGTACCGGTTCGTGCCACGAACAGGTACTAAAGGTGTTCGTGGGGCCACAGCCTCATTACTACCGGTTCGTGGCACCAACAGGGAACAAAGGGTGGAATTGGTCCCGGTTAGTGCCACCAACCGGGACCAATGGCCTTGCACAGCGGCGTGGTGGTGAGTTTAGTCCCACCTCGCTAGCTAAGAGAGAGCCGCACCTGTTTATAAGGTGCGGTGCGCCTGAGCTGTCGAGCTCCTCTCTAAAGCAGGCTTACGGGCCTAACCTCTCTGTACATGCCTGTGGGCCTACTGGGGCTTCTGCGGGCCTGAATCCTGGCCCAAGGATGGGTTTCTAATCGTATTCAGGCCGTGGTGGCCCAGTAGGTGGCATAATTTTTAATTTTTGGCCTGTTATTTTTCATGCATTTACTAATTATTTTGAGCTATAAGACCCTAAAAATGAAAAGCATTTCAAATGAACTCTGAAAAGGTTGAAAGTTGGCATGGTATCATCATTTCATCCACATAGCATGTGCAAGAAAGTTGAGAGGGTTACGACAAAAACTAGATGCACTTCTTGTACAAAACGGACAATGGTATCATACTCGTCTATTACAAAGTTGGCATGGTATCATCATAATAGTTGCGGGAGAAAGTCTTCACTTTTTCTTCGCTTGTGTCATTTGCTTATTGCGCCGTAACCATGGATAATCTTCATCGTTTATCAGGATGCTTGGGTCAGCCTTGACTTTGAAGGGAGGAATTTCATGAAACTTTTCATAATCTTCAGACATGTCTGTCTTGCCCTCCACTCCCACAATGTCCCTTTTTCCTGAAAGAACTATGTGGCGCTTTGGCTCATCGTATGATGTATTCGCTTCCTTATCTTTTCTTTTCCTCGGTCTGGTAGACATGTCCTTCACATAGATAACCTGTGCCGCATCATTGGCTAGGACGAACGGTTCGTCAGTGTACCCAAGATTGTTCAGATCCACTGTTGTCATTCCGTACTGTGGGTCTACCTGTACCCCGCCTCCTGACAGATTGACCCATTTGCACTTAAACAAAGGGACCTTAAAATCATGTCCGTAGTCAAGTTCCCATATGTCCATTATGTAACCATAATATGTGTCCTTTCCCCTCTCGGTTGCTGCATCAAAGCAGACACCGCTGTTTTGGTTGGTGCTCTTTTGATCTTGGGCGATCGTGTAAAATGTATTCCCATTTATCTCGTATCCTTTGTAAGTCAATACAGTCGAAGATGGTCCCCTGGACAACGAGTACAACTCATCACAAACAGTGGTGTCACCTCTGAGACGTGTTTCCAACCAACTGCTGAAAGTCCTAATGTGTTCACATGTAATCCAGTCGTCACACTGCTCCGGGTGTTTGGAGCGCAGACTGTTCTTGTGTTCATCGACATACGGGGTCACCAAGGTAGAGTTCTGTAGAACTGTGTAGTGTGCTTGAGACCAAGAATATCCGTCCCTGCATATTATTGAGTCCCCCCCTCCAAGCGTGCCTTTTCCAGTCAGCCTCCCCTCATACCGTGATTTAGGGAGACCTATCTTCTTAAGGCCAGGAATGAAGTCAACACAAAACCCAATGACATCCTCTGTTTGATGGCCCATGGAGATGCTTCCTTCTGGCCTAGCGCGGTTACAGACATATTTCTTTAGGACTCCCATGAACCTCTCAAAGGGGAGCATATTGTGTAGAAATACGGGCCCCAGAATGACAATCTCGTCGACTAGATGAACTAGGACGTGCGTCATGATATTGAAGAAGGATGGTGGGAACACCAGCTCGAAACTGACAAGACATTGCGCCACATCACTCCTTAGCCTTGGTATGATTTCTGGATCGATCACCTTCTGAGAGATTGCATTGAGGAATGCACATAGCTTCACAATGGCTAATCGGACGTTTTCCGGTAGAAGCCCCCTCAATGCAACCGGAAGCAGTTGCGTCATAATCACGTGGCAGTCATGAGACTTTAGTCTCTGGAACTTTTTCTCTGGCATATTTATTATTCCCTTTGTATTCGACGAGAAGCCAGTCGGGACCTTCATACTGAGCAGGCATTCAAAGAAGATTTCTTTCTCTTCTTTCGTAAGAGCGTAGCTGGCAGGACCTTCATACTGCTTCAGAGGCATGCCGTCTTTTTCGTGCAAACGTTGCAGGTCCTCCCGTGCCTCAGGTGTATCTTTTGTCTTCCCATACACGCCCAAGAAGCCTAGCAGGTTCACGCAAAGGTTCTTCGTCACGTGCATCACGTCGATTGAAGAGCGGACCTCTAGCTCTTTCCAGTAGGGTAGGTCCCAAAATATAGATTTCTTCTTCCACATGGGTGTGTGTCCCTCAGCGTCATTCGGAACAGCTAGTCCGCCGGGACCCTTTCCAAAGATTACGTGTAAATCATTGACCATAGCAAGTACGTGATCACCGGTACGCATGGCGGGCTTCTTCCGGTGATCTGCCTCGCCTTTGAAATGCTTGCTTTTCTTTCGACATTGATGGTTGGTCGGAAGAAATCGACGATGGCCCAGGTACACATTCTTCCTGCTTTTGTCCAGGTATATACTTTCAGTGTCATCTAAACAGTGCGTGCATGCGTGGTATCCCTTGTTTGTCTGTCCTGAAAGGTTATTGAGAGCGGGCCAATCGTTGATGGTTACAAACAGCAACGCGTGCAGGTTAAATTCCTCCTGTTTGTGCTCATCCCACGTACGTACACCGTTTCCATTCCACAGCTGTAAAAGTTCTTCAACTAATGGCCTTAGGTACACATCAATGTCGTTGCCGGGTTGCTTAGGGCCTTGGATGAGAACTGGCATCGTAATGAACTTCCGCTTCATGCACATCCAAGGAGGAAGGTTATACATACATAGAGTCACGGGCCAGGTGCTGTGATTGCTGCTCTGCTCCCCGAAAGGATTAATGCCATCCGCGCTTAAACCAAACCATACGTTCCTTGGGTCAGCTGCAAACTCAGCCCAGTACTTTCTCTCGATTTTTCTCCACTGCGACCCGTCAGCGGGTGCTCTCAACTTCCCGTCTTTCTTACGGTCCTCACTGTGCCATCGCATCAACTTGGCATGCTCTTCGTTTCTGAACAGACGTTTCAACCGTGGTATTATAGGAGCATACCACATCACCTTCGCAGGAACCCTCTTCCTGGGGGGGGCTCGCCGTCAACATCACCAGGGCATCTCGTCTGATCTTATACCGCAATGCACCGCATACCGGGCATGCGTTCAGATCCTTGTACGCACCGCGGTAGGGGATGCAGTCATTAGGGCATGCATGTATCTTCTGCACCTCCAATCCTAGAGGGCATACGACCTTCTTTGCTGCGATGTACTGTCGGGCAATTCGTTATCCTTTGGAAGCTTCTTCTTCAATATTTTCAATAGCTTCTCAAATCCTTTGTCAGGCACAGCATTCTCTGCCTTCCACTGCAGCAATTCCAGTACGGTACTGAGCTTTGTGTTGCCATCTTCGCAATTGGGGTACAACCCTTTTTTGTGATCCTCTAACATGCGATCGAACTTCAGCTTCTCCTTTTGACTTTCGCATTGCATCCTTGCATCGACTATGACCCGGCAGAGATCATCATCATCGGGCACTGGTTCCTCTTGATCTTCAGCAGCTTCCCCCCTTGCAGCATCATTGGGAACATCGTCTGGTTCCTCATGATCTTCAGCAGCTTCCCCCATTGCAGCATCACCGTATTCAGGGGGCACATAGTTGTCATCGTCCTCTTCTTCTTCGCCGTCTTCCATCATAACCCCTATTTCTCCGTGCCTCATCCAAACATTATAGTGTGGCATGAAACCCTTGTAAAGCAGGTGGGTGTGAAGGATTTTCCGGTCAGAGTAAGACTTCGTATTCCCACATATAGGGCATGGACAACACATAAAACCATTCTGCTTGTTTGCCTCAGCCGTCGAGAAAATCATGCACGCCCTTAATGTACTCGGAGGTGTGTCTGTCACCGTACATCCATTGCCGGTTCATCTGCGTGCATTATTTATAATTAAGTGTGTCAAAAACCATTACAGAACATCATGAATAGATAATTAAGTGGCCAAATTAATAGAAGTTCATCATCACATTAAAACCAAAGTACATACATAGTTCTCATCTAACAACATTTATATAGCTCTCCAAAGCATCTAATTAATTAAACCATACATTGAAACTATGTAAAACATTTCAATGTGAAAACAAATGCGATCATAATCGCAACCAAGGTAACAATTGATCCAACGGCATAATGATACCAAGCCTCGGTATGAATGGCATATTTTCTAATCTTTCTAATCTTCAAGCGCATTGCATCCATCTTGATCTTGTGATCATCGACGACATCCGCAACATGCAACTCCAATATCATCTTCTCCTCCTCAATTTTTTTTATTTTTTCCTTCAAGTAATTGTTTTCTTCTTCAACTAAATTTAACCTCTCGACAATAGGGTCGGTTAGAATTTCCGGTTCAACCACCTCCTAGATAAATAAAATCTATGTCACGTTGGTCGGCATATTTGTCATAAACAATAAATGAACCAAATAGTTATAAAAAGATAATATATACCACATCCGAATCATAGACAGGACGAGGGCCGACGGGGGCGGATACCAAAACCATCGCACTATGTAATAAGAAGGAATAATAAAAGTAACAAAATTAGACAAGTATCTATGTAAAGTAAGAATTTTTTTCTTTTAGAAAGAAGATAAGAACAAGAGGCTCACCACGGTGGTGCTGGCAGGAGATCGGCGCGGGCGATCGACGGCGGTGAAGACGGGGACGGGACGTGACGGACCGCTAAACCTAGACAAATCTCGGGGAAAATGGAGCTCGGAGGTCGAGTTTCGAGAGGAGAAAGATTAACTGGTGTGGCTCAGACATTTCATCGAACACCTCATGTGCATAGGAGGTGAGCTAGAGCACCCAAATGCCCTCCCCTCGCCGGCCAGAAAAAACAGAGCACTCTGGAGTGCTCTGCTGTGGCGATGGGGTATATATAGGGAACTCATTGGTCCCTGTTCGTGGCACCAACCGGGACTGCCACGAACCGGGACCAATGCCCCCTTTAGTCCCGGTTGGTGGCACCAACCAGGACCAAAGGCCTTGTGGAACTGGCGCGATGCGGTGGGATGTTTAGTCCCACCTCGCTAGCCGAGAGGCTTCGACAGTGGTTTATAAGCGCAGCTGCGCTGACCACTTTGAGCTCCTCTCAAATGCAGGCTTACGGGCCTATTCTGTCACTATTTGCCTGTGGGCCTACTGGGCCTTCTGCGGGCCTGAATCCTGGCCCATGGATGGGTTTCTAGTCGTATTCAGGCCGTGGTGGCCCAGTAGGTGGCATAATTTTTTTCCTCTGTTTTTTTCTCTTTTGCTTTATTTGTTTTGTTTTGTTTCTACTTACAACAAAAAACTTATTTATTTTATTTCTAATTACTTGTGTATTTTACTTTAATTATTTTATTTTTATTTATTTTACTGCTACTATTTTTATTTATTTTACTGCTGCTATTTTTACTTAATTTATTAAGGTTTATTTATTGTAGTTACTATAGTTTATTTTATTTTATTTTATTAAGGTTTACGAGCTGTGGGAGGGACGAGGGGTGGCGACGTGCTGTGGGACACGATGCAGGGGCCGAGGAGGGAATTTAGGGTTAAGTTTTTATACGGGAACGGTTAGACGGGCTTTAGCGGGCTTTCACCGGGCTTGTGGGGTTTTACCAGGTCAGCGATGAGAGTTTCCAAAAATGTCATTAGAAATCCGTCATGGATTAACAAGTTTCTTGTAGTGATATGTCGAGCACAATGAGTGGTGATCCTCCGGCCACCCACTCGCATGCAGCCGCCGCCACCCTCCCGCTCGCTCGCCGCCGCCGTTGTCACCAGTCCCGGCCATGGCGCCGCCACTGCTGTCGTGCCCCTGAAGACCTATTCATCTTGCCTGAAGGTGATCCTGTGTCAGATCCTCCACTTAACCCGCGTGGACCGGCTCGTGGGTCACTGACAGTGGGTCCCTTGGGCCCACTGGTCAGGTTTGACCAGTCGCCCCCGCCTCCTTCCTCCTCTGGCCGAACAGAGGCGGGGCTCCGGCGATCAACGCCGGCGAACGACGGCTCCTCACGGGGTCCTGAGGGCGGGGATGGATCCGCCAGGCCGGGGCGGTCCTCCCGGTGGTCGAGGAGGTGGCGGGGATGGAGGGAGTCGCCGGCGGCGAGCTCCGCGGCGGACGACAGCTTCGGGAGGTTTGGGGCTTTGGCCTACGGTGGTTCCCCGACGCAGCTGAGGGTTTGGGCGGCTCCGCACGGTCGAGGGGAGGAGGATGGTGGTGCTATACGGACGGGGGGCTCTGGTTGCGACTGAATGGACCGGAGGGCGGCGGCGGCTGTACTGGCCGGAGATGGGGAAGAAGACCCTCCCTGGTCGATTGCCTGCTATGGGGGTGCTAGGTGGGGTGGCTTGAGGTCGCCTGAGGGACTGGACGGACTCGGGGGCTCCTTATATAGGTGGCCGGAGTCGGTTCCAACGGCGGCCGTGGATAAGAACGGCGAACCGCCGTTCTCTAGCCTGCGGGACGTCGTGACGGTGACGGGCACTAGTGGACGAGCTCGCGGATAAGTTTGGACTGCTCCAGAGGCGAGCTGGCGAGCGGTTGTGGCTCGGGCGGCGCCGTCCATGGCAGGGGCCTGCTGTGGCCGACGTCGTGCCCCTGAAGACCTATTCATCTTGCCTGAAGGTGATCCTGTGTCAGATCCTGCATGATACCTCATCACTACAACACGTCGGCGGCGGTGTATGAGGCGTCCATGGCCCTGGTGGCGCCTTCAAGGGAGGACGCATGATCTTCAAGGGAGGACGCCCTTCTCTATCCCAGATATGGCGGTTATGGAGTTGATGGCTCGTGTTTTTTTTCTCTTTTGCTTTATTTGTTTTGTTTTGTTTCTACTTACAAAAAAACTTATTTATTTTATTTCTAATTACTTATGTATTTTACTTTAATTATTTTATTTTTATTTATTTTACTGCTGCTATTTTTATTTATTTTACTGCTGCTATTTTTACTTAATTTATTAAGGTTTATTTATTGTAGTTACTATAGTTTATTTTATTTTATTTTATTAAGGTTTATTTAGTTTTATTTATTTTATTAAGGTTTATTTATTTTATAAATATAAAAAATGAACATAGATGCGCTTATAGAGAAAATTAAACCTAAATTCACAGTAAATTTCAATTTACTGTGAATTTAGGTGAAATTCCCTGTATAAGGGCATCTATTTTCACTTTAAGAGAAGCTCAACAAGGCATAGAGGGACGGGCTTATAAACTGGTGTGAGCGCCCTTCGGTTGGCGAGGTGGGACTAAACACTGGCCGCAACTAGGACCAGCCCTTTAGTCCCGGTTTGTGGTATGAACCGGGACTAAAGGGTGGTGGGCCAGGAGCGTGGACCTTTGGTCCCGGTTTGTCCCACCAACCGGGACCAAAGGGGCCGGACGAACCGGGACCAATGCCCCACGAGGCCCGGCAGGCCCCTGGCCGCACGAACCGGGACCAATGCTCACATTAGTCCCGGTTCGTGACTGAACCGGGGCTAATGTGAAAACTGCCCTGTGACCTAAGCCCTGTTTTCTACTAGTGAGAGAGTGTAGTTCTTTTCTTTTCCCATTGCTCATGGGAGTAGTCTCATTATCCTTCGCGGGAACTTTATTCAGGACATGACATGATGTCAATACAGCCCCCCCCCCCACCATGCCTTGGATAAACCCGATGTATCTAACATGGCGTTAGCCAAATCCGTTAGAGTACGGTTTTTCCGTTCGGCAACCCCGTTTGACTGGGGTGAATAGGGAGGCGTCCTCTCATGAATAATACCATGTTCCGCACAGAATAGATCAAACTCACTAGAAAAGTACTCTCCACCACGATCAGACCAGACTCGTTTTATTTTCTTCTCAAGTTGGTTCTCAACTTCAGCCTTATAGATTTTAAAGTAGTGTAGAGCCTCATCCTTTGTATTTAACAAATACACATAACAGAATCTAGTGGAATCATCAATCAAAGTCATGAAGTATTTCTTTCCACCTTTAGTCAACACACCATTCATCTCACAGAGATCTGAATGTACGAGCTCTAGTGGTGCCAGATGTCTCTCCTTCGCAGGCTTGTGAGGCTTACGAGGTTGCTTTGCTTGCACACACGCATGGCACTTAGAGACTTTGGCTAAAGTGAAACTTGGGATTAGGTTCATCTTAGCTAGCCGCGTCATACAACCGAAATTTATGTGACAAAGACGTGAATGCCAAACCTCACATTCGTTCACATTAGAATGAATTTGGTTCACAACTTTATGACAGAAATCCTCCAGGGAAAGGCGGAACAAACCACCACAATCATATCCTTTTCCAACAAATAGTCCATATCGAGATACGACTACTTTGTTAGACTCAAATACTAACTTAAACCCTTCTTTACATAGAAGGGAGCCACTAACGAGATTCTTCTTGATAGCGGGGACATGCTGCACGTTCTTCAATTGCACGATCTTTCCCGAAGTAAACTTCAGATCTACCGTGCCAACACCATGAACAGAAGCATGCGAGCCGTTCCCCATTAGGATGGAACAATCTCGTGTGACCTGGTAAGAAGAAAACAAAGACACATTAGCACACACATGAATGTTGGCCCCAGTGTCAACCCACCAATCGGTGGACTGACAAACTGAAAGTATGGTAAATAGGTTACCATACCCTGATGCCGCATCATTGTTGCTCAGAGTCACATTGACAGACTTTGCGTCCTGTCCTGGCTTCTTATACGTGTTTGGGAACTTGTTTGCCCAATGTTCATCTGAACCACAAGTGAAGCAGCCATCTCTCTTCTTATCTTTCTTCTTACCCTTCTTCTTGAAGGTAGTATTCTGCTGGACAGAGTTCTTTTCCTTGAGCTTGTGGGAGTTCTTCTGCACCACATTGGCGCTAGAAGAACCCTCTGCCCCTTTCACGTGTGAGTCCTTTGCTCTCGAGTTCTACTCAACACTTAGATGACCGATGACATCCTCAACGGAGAATTCACGTCTCAAGTGCTTGAGAGAAGTAACAAAGTTCCTCCATCCAGGAGGGAGTTTTGCAATAATGCAACCCGCGACAAACTTGTCCGGTAACTCACACTTCAGGAGCTCCAGCTCCTTGGCAATGCATTGTATTTCATGAGCCTGGTCCAATACAGGACGGTTATCAACCATCCTGTAATCATGGAACTGCTCCATGGCATACAACTCACTGCCAGCATCAGTTGCGCCGAACTTAGCTTCGAGCGCATCCCACAAATTCTTGGCAACGCGCATATGGAGATATGCGTTGACTAGCTTGTCTCCGATCACAGTAAGAACGGCTCCAACAAAGATGGTGGTTGCCTCCCTAAACGCATTCTCCTGTTCAGGAGCAATCGTTACCGTGGGAGACACACCACCAACCCAGAACACGTTCATTGTTGTGAGCCACATGGTAGTCCTCGTCTGCCAACGCTTAAAATGCGTTCCAGTAAACTTTTCCGGTTTCAGAGTAGCGGTGAAGCCATGAGTCGAAAAGTGCCTAAAATAAGGTTTTTGGATTGTTGGAAATATTAGCACTTTTCTGACTAATCTAATCCACGAGTAAACAGTAATCATGGCAAATACGGTATGCATCTCATACCGATATCTAAGCATGTGAGCACATTCAGTACATAGAACCGAAACATCTATGAACAACATATATACGGCTAGCGCATGAACGAGCAAATAGGGGATGAACGAGTCATACCCTCCGGTTGGCCAGGCCAACACGGCGGCAGCAGCGGCAGCCTCGGCATCGGCCGAGGCCTTCTTCTTTGCGGCGGCGTTGTCAGCCATGGGGTCGATGCAGGGGAAGTAGTGGAAGCAGAGGCGGACGGAGACGGGGACGGATCGGGAGCAGTCGCGTCGAGACGCTCCCCAAAAACCTTATTGCCGTTCTCCCGGGCAGGATCTCGAACAACAGGGTTCCGGAGGCACCTGCTCTCCCGACCAACCGTGCACGCGGTCGTCGGGATGGGATCGCCGGAAGCAGCACAAGGAGAGGAACAGTAGATGACGGCTAGGGTTGTACGAGAGGGAGTGAGTGAACTGAGTTAGGGTTCACTCCACTGGCCAGTGCCTTCTTATATAGGTCGTCAGGTAGATGGGCCTGGGCCAGGCCACGACCGAGTCCGCGAACAGCCCACAGTCCAACGTCTCGGACAGTGGCGCTTCCGTACACGACTCGTTAATTAATTAACAATTAATTAACCATTCCTGAGCGGCAAAAATAAGCTTCGGCTCGTTCCCGCGGCGCGCGCGCGTCGTGACGAGGCGAGGCGGGCGGCGGAGGAGGAGGAGCGCGCGTGTACAGCTCCTATTCCCAAGCTCCCAATAGCAAGTGGTAGAGCAGCCCTTATAAAGAGGTCTCACTCTTCTTACTGTAGCAGTATGGGACTAAACTTCCCACACTTCCCATCACTTGTCGTACACATGCATGGGCCTTAGAGATTAACTAGGGATTATTGTCTTATATGGGCCTAAGCCCATCCATAATCCATCAGTTACTTGCTCGGGTGCATTGCCTTTGCAAAGAGAAGTGGAACACAAAAAAAGATTTGGTCATACCTTTAAAATCCACCGGCTACTACAACAAAAAATAGAAATACATACATACATACATACATACATACATACATACATAAATATTAAGAAATAATTGAAAATAAAAACAACCAGCTACGGTTACCGTTCATTGTGTCCCGCTAGTTTGCAGCATTTATCACGTTGCGCTTGCCGGTTGCAACGTGATAAATGTTGCTTTTTCAAAAAACATTCGCAGTCGTCCGCCACCTCGTTATCTGCCATGTTTGCAGCATGAGTCATGTTGCGCGTGCAGCTGCAACGTGATCCATGTTGCGTTCGAGAAAAAAGACGTCCATCACCCTGACCAGTTTGCAACCCGAGTCATGTTGTGCTCGTCAGTTGCAACATGAGTCATGGTGTGCTCGCCGGTTCCAAGAAGACTCATGTTGTGCTACCGGTTGCAACATGACCCATGTTGCGTTTGGGAAAAAGTTGTCCACAACCTTGATCCGTTTGCAACATGAGGCTGTTGTGCTTGGTGGTTGCAACATGACTCATGTTGCGCTCGAGAAAGACCATCCACCATCTTGTTATTTAACCCAGTTTGCAACATGAGTCATGTTACGCTCGCGGTCGCAATAACACGTTATATGAACACATTGACAACCTCAGACATGTTATGTAACGCCATTGACAACCTTGTTATACCCCGTTTGCACATGAGTCATGTTGCGATCGTTGGTTGCAATATGACCCATGTTGCGCTCGGGACAGGCCCTACACCGCCATGTCATCGATTCCATTTGCAACACGAGTCATGTTGCGCTCGGGAAAGGCCCTACACCGCCATTTTATCGATTCCATTTGCAACACGAGGCATGCTGCGCTCGTTAGTTGCAACATGACCATGTTACACTCGGGAAAACATCTACTTGTTGCACGTGAGAGGGAGTTGCGCTACGGGCCGTCCGGTCAAACTCAAATCTGACGACGGCGGAGAGGCCGAGGCGGGCTGAGTTATCAGCCGATTGTTTGCAAGCATTTCTCATTTTAAAACGATGATCTTTAAACTACCAGCACAAAAAAAGACCACAAAGGCAACAAGTTTTTGTGACATCGCGAGCGACTAGCTTTTATAACATGTGGTCTGGCTTAGTTGCAGCAGAACAAAAAAAAAGAACTGTGGCTTGCAGTAGCCGCGACCGACCTTGTAGCATCGGAGGTCCGACTTGCAAGTTTTGATCTGGCCTGCAACAACACCAACCTATGTTGCCGTGTCTGGTTTTGCCACACAATACCCATCTTTCTCTGCAATAAAAAAAACTGTGAGCATTCTAGCATTGCGACATCCACTTGCAAGTTGAGCATTCGCCTTGCCGCAAAACCAGTCAGTCTTCCAGCGTCGCCGGCTTTTGTCACACTAAGATAGGCCTTTTTTCAGGACACTAAGATATGTCCTTCGCAGTAGAAAATAAATAAATAGCAGACGACCGGATTTGCAGGGTAGGCCATCTGGGTTTGCAGGGTAGGCCATCGTGAAACCCTGGATTGGGCCGATCCCGAAGGTATCCCGTGCACCCATTACCCCGTCCGATTTCATTCCGGAAACATGGATGCTAGTTATTAAGAGCATCTCCGATAGACGGTCTAAATGTAAAAATACCTAACTTTTGAACCGTTTGGGGCAAAAAACGCTGCTTCAACAGACGGTCTATGTGCAAAAAATAATTGGACCGCGGCCTCCTCGTGATGTAAAATACTGTTGGAAATATGCCCTACAGGCAATAATAAATGGTTATTATTATATTTCTTTGTTCATGATAATTGTCTATTGTTTATGCTATAATTGTGTTATCCGGAAATCGTAATACATGTGTGAATACATAGACCACAACGTGTCCCTAGTAAGCCTCTAGTTGACTAGCTCGTTGATCAACAGATAGTCATGGTTTCCTGACTATGGACATTGGATGTCATTGATAACGGGATCACATCATTAGGAGAATGATGTGATGGACAAGACCCAATCCTAAGCATAGCTCAAAGATCGTGTAGTTCGTTTGCTAGAGCTTTTCCAATGTCAAGTATCTTTTCCTTAGACCATGAGATCGTGTAACTCCCGGATACCGTAGGAGTGCTTTGGGTGTACCAAACGTCACAACGTAACTGGGTGACTATAAAGGTACACTACGGGTATCTCTGAAAGTGTCTGTTGGGTTGACACGGATCGAGACTGGGATTTGTCACTCCGTATGACGGAGAGCTATCTCTGGGCCCACTCGATAATGCATCATCATAATGAGCTCAATGTGACTAAGGAGTTAGCCACGGGATCATGTATTACGGTACGAGTAAAGAGACTTGCCGGTAACGAGATTGAACAAGGTATTGGGCTACCGACGATCGAATCTCGGGCAAGTAACATACCGATTGACAAAGGGAATTGTATACGGGATTGATTGAATCCTCGACATCGTGGTTCATCCGATGAGATCATCGTGGAACATGTGGGAGCCAATATGGGTATCCAGATCCCGCTGTTGGTTATTGACCGGAGAGGCGTCTCGGTCATGTCTGCATGTCTCCCGAACCCAGGGTCTACACACTTAAGGTTCGGTGATGCTAGGGTTGTAGAGATATTAGTATGCGGAAACCCGAAAGTTGTTCGGAGTCCCAGATGAGATCCCGGATGTCACGAGGAGTTCCGGAATGGTCCGGAGGTGAAGAATTATATATGGGAAGTCCAGTTTCGGCCACCGGGAAGTTTCGGGGGTTATCGGTATTGTACCGGGACCACCGGAAGGGTCCCGGGGTCCACCGGGTGGGGCCACCTGTCCCGGAGGGCCCCATGGGCTGAAGTGGGAAGGGAACCAGCCCTTAGTGGGCTAGGGCGCCCCCCATGGGCCTCCCCCTGCGCCTAGGGTTGGAAACCCTGGGGGTGGGGGGCGCCCCACTTGACTTGGGGGGCAAGTTTCCCCCTTGGCCGCCCCCCCCCCCTTGTAGATGGGATCCAGGGCCGGCGCCCCCCCCAGGGGCCTATATATAGTGGGGGGAGGGAGGGCAGCAGCACCACAGCCCCTGGCGCCTCCCTCTCCCCCTGCAACACCTCTCCCTCTCGCAGAAGCTTGGCGAAGCCCTGCCGAGATCCCCGCTACTTCCACCACCACGCCGTCGTGCTGCTGGATCTACATCAACCTCTCCTTCCCCCTTGCTGGATCAAGAAGGAGGAGACGTCGCTGCTCCGAACGTGTGTTGAACGCGGAGGTGTCGTCCGTTCGGCACTCGGTCATCAGTGATTTGGATCACGGCGAGTACGACTCCATCAACCCCGTTCATTGGAACGCTTCCGCTCGTGATCTACAAGGGTATGTAGATGCACTCATTTCCCCTCGTTGCTAGTATACTCCATAGATGGATCTTGGTGATGCGTAGGAAATTTTAAAATTCTGCTACAATCCCCAACAGTGGCATCATGAGCCAGGCCTATGCGTAGTTACTATGCACGAGTAGAACACAAAGCAGTTGTGGGCATAGATGTTGCCAATTCTTCTTGCCGCTACTAGTCTTATCTTGTTTCGGCGGTATTGTGGGATGAAGCGGCCCGGACCGACCTTACACGTACGCTTACGTGAGACAGGTTCCACCGACTGACATGCACTAGTTGCATAAGGTGGCTAGCGGGTGTCTGTCTCTCCCACTTTAGTCGGAACGGATTCGATGAAAAGGGTCCTTATGAAGGGTAAATAGAAATTGGCATATCACGTTGTGGTTTCACGTAGGTAAGAAACGTTCTTGCTAGAAACCTATACAAGCCACGTAAAAACTTGCAACAACAATTAGAGGACGTCTAACTTGTTTTTGCAGCATGTGCTATCTGATGTGATATGGCCAGAAGATGTGATGAATGATATATGTGATGTATGAGATTGATCATATTCTTGTAATAGGAATCACGACTTGCATGTCGATGAGTATGACAACCGGCAGGAGCCATAGGAGTTGTCTTTATTTTTTGTATGACCTGCGTGTCATTGAATAACGCCATGTAAATTACTTTACTTTATTGCTAAACGCGTTAGCCATAGAAGTAGAAGTAATAGTTGGCATGACAACTTCATGAAGACACAATGATGGAGATCATGATGATGGAGATCATGGTGTCATGCCGGTGACGAAGATGATCATGGTGCCCCGAAGATGGAGATCAAAGGAGCAAAATGATAATGGCCATATCATGTCACTATTTGATTGCATGTGATGTTTATCATGTTTTGCATCTTATTTGCTTAGAACGACGGTAGTAAGTAAGATGACCCCTTATAATAATTTCAAGAAAGTGTTCCCCCTAACTGTGCACCGTTGCGAAGGTTCGTTGTTTCGAAGCACCACGTGATGATCGGTTGTGATAGATTCTAACGTTCGCATACAACGGGTATTGACGAGCCTAGCATGTACAGACATGGCCTCGGAACACACGCAATACACTTAGGTTGACTTGACGAGCCTAGCATGTACAGACATGGCCTCGGAACACGGAGGACCGAAAGGTCGAGCATGAGTCGTATAGAAGATACGATCAACATGGAGATGTTCACCGATCTTGACTAGTCCGTCTCACGTGATGATCGGACACGGCCTAGTTAACTCGGATCATGTTTCACTTAGATGACTAGAGGGATGTCTATCTGAGTGGGAGTTCATTGATTAATTTGATTAGATGAACTTGATTATCATGAACTTAGTCTAAAATCTTTACAATATGTCTTGTAGATCAAATGGCCCACATTGTCCTCAACTTCAACGCGTTCCTAGAGAAAACCAAGTTGAAAGATGATGGCAGCAACTATACGGACTGGGTCCGGAACCTGAGGATCATCCTCATAGCTGCCAAGAAAGATTATGTCCTAGAAGCACCGCTAGGTGAAGCACCCATCCCAGAGAACCAAGACGTTATGAACGCTTGGCAATCACGTGCTGATGATTACTCCCTCGTTCAGTGCGGCATGCCTTAGAGCTTAGAACCGGGGCTCCAAAAGCGTTTTGAGAAGCATGGAGCATATGAGATGTTCGAAGAGCTGAAAACGGTTTTCCAAGCTCATGCCCGGGTCGAGAGATATGAAGTCTCCGACAAGTTCTTCAGCTGTAAAATGGAGTAAAATAGTTCTGTTAGTGAGCACATACTCAGAATGTCTGGGTTACACAACCGCTTGTCTCAGCTGGGAGTTAATCTCCCGGATGACGCGGTCATTGACAGAATCCTTCAGTCGCTTCCACCGAGCTACAAGAGCTTTGTGATGAACTTCAATATGCAGGGGATGGAAAAGACCATTCCTGAGGTATATTCAATGCTGAAATCAGCGGAGGTGGAGATCAAAAAGGAACATCAAGTGTTGATGGTGAATAAAACCACTAAGTTCAAGAAAGGCAAGGGTAAAGAGAACTTCAAGAAGGACGGCAAGGGAGTTGCCGCGCCCGGTAAGCCAGTTGCCGGGAAGAAGTCGAAGAATGGACCCAAACCTGAGACTGAGTGCTTTTATTGCAAGGGAAGTGGTCACTGGAAGCGGAACTGCCCCAAATACTTAGCGGACAAGAAGGCCGGCAACACCAAAGGTATATGTGATATACATGTAATTGATGTGTACCTTACCAGTACTCGTAGTAGCTCCTGGGTATTTGATACCGGTGCGGTTCCTCATATTTGTAACTCAAAACAGGAACTGCGGAATAAGCGGAGTCTGGCGAAGGACGAGGTGACGATGCGCGTCGGGAATGGTTCCAAGGTCGATGTGATCGCCGTCGGCACGCTGCCTCTGCATCTACCTACGGGATTAGTTTTATACCTCAATAATTGTTATTTAGTGCCAGCTTTGAGCATGAACATTGTATCTGGATCTCGTTTAATTCGAGATGGCTACTCATTTAAATCCGAGAATAATGGTTGTTCTATTTATATGAGAGATATGTTTTATGGTCATGCCCCGCTGGTCAATGTTTTATTCTTGATGAATCTCGAACGTGATGTTACACATATTCATAGTGTGAATACCAAAAGATGTAAAGTTGATAACGATAGTCCCACATACTTGTGGCACTGCCGCCTTGGTCACATTGGTGTCAAACGCATGAAGAAGCTCCATGCAGATGGACTTTTGGAGTCTCTTGATTACGAATCATTTGACACGTGCGAACCATGCCTCATGGGTAAGATGACCAAGACTCCGTTCTCCGGAACAATGGAGCGAGCAACCAACTTATTGGAAATCATACATACCGGTGTGTGCGGTCCAATGAGTGTTGAGGCTCGCGGAGGATATCGTTATGTTCTCACTCTCACTGATGACTTATGTAGATATGGGTATGTCTACCTAATGAAACACAAGTCTGAAACCTTTGAAAAGTTCAAGGAATTTCAGAGTGAGGTTGAGAATCAACGTGACAGGAAAATAAAGTTCTTACGATCAGATCGTGGTGGAGAATATTTAAGTCACGAATTTGGTACGCACTTAAGGAAATGTGGAATTGTTTCACAACTCACGCCGCCTGGAACACCTCAGCGAAATGGTGTGTCCGAACGTCGTAATCGCACTCTATTGGATATGGTGCGATCTATGATGTCTCTTACCGATCTACCGCTCTCATTTTGGGGCTATGCTTTAGAGACTGCCGCATTCACTTTAAATAGGGCTCCGTCGAAATCCATTGAGACGACACCGTATGAATTATGGTTTGGGAAGAAACCTAAGCTGTCGTTTCTAAAAGTTTGGGGATGCGATGCTTATGTCAAGAAACTTGAACCTGAAAAGCTCGAACCCAAATCGGAAAAATGCGTCTTCATAGGATACCCTAAGGAGACTATTGGGTATACCTTCTACCTCAAATCCGAAGGCAAGATCTTCGTTGCCAAGAACGGGTCCTTTCTGGAGAAAGAGTTTCTCTCGAAAGAATTAAGTGGGAGGAAAGTGGAACTTGATGAGGTGATAGTCACCCCTTCCGAACCGGAAAGTAGCGCAGCGCGGGAAGATGTTCCTGTGGTGCCTACACCGACTGGGGAGGAAGTTAATGATGATGATCATGAAGCTTCGGATCAAGTTACTGCTGAACTACGTAGGTCCACAAGGACACGTTCCGCACTAGAGTGGTACGGCAACCCTGTCCTGGAAATCAGGTTGTTAGACAACGGTGAACCTTCGAACTATGAAGAAGCGATGGCGGGCCCGGATTCCGACAAATGGCTAGAAGCCATGAAATCGGAGATAGGATCCATGTATGAAAACGAAGTATGGACTTTGACTGACTTGCCCAATGATCGGCAAGCCATAGAAAATAAATGGATCTTTAAGAAGAAGACAGACGCGGATGGTAATGTGACCATCTATAAGGCTCGACTTGTCGCTAAGGGTTATCGACAAGTTCAAGGGGTTGACTACGATGAGACTTTCTCACCCGTAGCGAAGCTGAAGTCCGTCCGAATCATGTTAGCAATTGCCGCATACTATGATTATGAGATATGGCAGATGGACGTCAAAACGGCATTCCTTAACGGCTTCCTTAAGGAAGAATTGTATATGATGCAACCGGAAGGTTTTGTCGATCCTAAGAATGCTAACATGGTATGCAAGCTCCAGCGCTCCATCTATGGACTGGTGCAAGCATCTCGGAGTTGGAACATTCGTTTTGATGAGATGATCAAAACGTTTGGGTTTACACAGACTTATGGAGAAGCATGTGTTTACAAGAAAGTGAGTGGGAGCTCTGTAGCATTTCTCATATTATATGTGGATGACATACTATTGATGGGAAATGATATAGAATTCTTGGAAAGTATAAAGGCCTATTTGAATAAGTGTTTTTCAATGAAGGACCTTGGAGAAGCTGCTTATATATTAGGCATCAAGATCTATAGAGATAGATCAAGACGCCTCATTGGTCTTTCACAGAGTACGTACCTTGACAAGATATTGAAGAAGTTCAATATGGATCAGTCCAAGAAGGGGTTCTTGCCTGTATTGCAAGGTGTGCAATTGAGCACGGCTTAATGCCCGACCACGGCAGAAGATAGAGAAAAGATGAGTGTCATCCCCTATGCCTCGGCCATAGGGTCTATTATGTATGCCATGTTGTGTACCAGACCTGATGTAAACCTTGCCGTAAGTTTGGTAGGAAGGTACCAAAGTAATCCCGGCATGGAACACTGGACAGCGGTCAAGAATATCCTGAAGTACCGAAAGAGGACTAAGGATATGTTTCTCATTTATGGAGGTGACGAAGAGCTCGTCGTAAAGGGTTACGTCGACGCTAGCTTCGACACAGATCTGGATGACTCGAAGTCACAAACCGGATACGTGTATATTTTGAATGGAGGAGCAGTAAGCTGGTGCAGTTGCAAGCAAAGCGTCGTGGCGGGATCTACATGTGAAGCGGAGTACATGGCAGCCTCAGAGGCAGTGCAAGAAGCAGTCTGGATGAAGGAGTTCATTACCGACCTAGGGGTGATTCCCAATGCGTCGGGCCCGATGACTCTCTTCTGTGACAACACTGGAGCTATTGCCCTTGCCAAGGAGCCCAGGTTTCACAGGAAGACCAGGCATATCAAGCGTCGCTTCAACTCCATTCGCGAAAGTGTTCAAAATGGAGACATAGATATTTGTAAAGTACATACGGACCTGAATGTAGCAGATCCGTTCACTAAACCTCTCCCTAGAGCAAAACATGATCAACACCAGAACGCTATGGGTGTTCGATTCATCACAATGTAACTAGATTATTGACTCTAGTGCAAGTGGAAGACTGTTGGAAATATGCCCTAGAGGCAATAATAAATGGTTATTATTATATTTCTTTGTTCGTGATAATTGTCTATTGTTCATGCTATAATTGTTATCCGGAAATCGTAATACATGTGTGAATACATAGACCACAACGTGTCCCTAGTAAGCCTCTAGTTGACTAGCTCGTTGATCAACAGATAGTCATGGTTTCCTGACTATGGACGTTGGATGTCATTGATAACGGGATCACATCATTAGGAGAATGATGTGATGGACAAGACCCAATCCTAAGCATAGCTCAAAGATCGTGTAGTTCGTTTGCTAGAGCTTTTCCAATGTCAAGTATCTTTTCCTTAGACCATGAGATCGTGTAACTCCCGGATACCGTAGGAGTGCTTTGGGTGTACCAAACGTCACAATGTAACTGGGTGACTATAAAGGTACACTACGGGTATCTCTGAAAGTGTCTGTTGGGTTGACACGGATCGAGACTGGGATTTGTCACTCCGTATGACGGACAGGTATCTCTGGGCCCACTCGGTAATGCATCATCATAATGAGCTCAATGTGACTAAGGAGTTAGCCACGGGATCATGTATTACGGTACGAGTAAAGAGACTTGCCGGTAACGAGATTGAACAAGGTATTGGGATACCGACGATCGAATCTCGGGCAAGTAACATACCGATTGACAAAGGGAATTGTATACGGGATTGATTGAATCCTCGACATCGTGGTTCATCCGATGAGATCATCGTGGAACATGTGGGAGCCAACATGGGTATCCAGATCCCGCTGTTTGTTATTGACCGGAGAGGCGTCTCGGTCATGTCTGCATGTCTCCCGAACCCGTAGGGTCTACACACTTAAGGTTCGGTGATGCTAGGGTTGTAGAGATATTAGTATGTGGAAACCCGAAAGTTGTACGGAGTCCCGGATGAGATCCCGGATGTCACGAGGAGTTCCAGAATGGTCCGGAGGTGAAGAATTATATATGGGAAGTCCAGTTTCGGCCACCGGGAAAGTTTCGGGGGTTATCGGTATTGTACCGGGACCACCGGAAGGGTCCCGGGGGTCCACCGGGTGGGGCCACCTGTCCCGGAGGGGCCCCTGGGCTGAAGTGGGAAGGGAACCAGCCCTTAGTGGGCTGGGGCGCCCCCCATGGGCCTCCCCCTACGCCTAGGGTTGGAAACCCTGGAGGTGGGGGGCGCCCCACTTGACTTGGGGGGCAAGTTTCCCCCTTGCCCCCCCCCCTTGTAGATGGGATCCAGGGCCGGCACCCCCCCAGGGGGCCTATATATAGTGGGGGGAGGGAGGGCAGCAGCACCACAGCCCCTGGCGTCTCCCTCTCCCCCTGCAACACCTCTCCCTCTCGCAGAAGCTTGGCGAAGCCCTGCCGAGATCCCCGCTACTTCCACCACCACGCCGTCGTGCTGCTGGATCTCCATCAACCTCTCCTTCCCCCTTGCTGGATCAAGAAGGAGGAGACGTCGCTGCTCCGTACGTGTGTTGAATGCGGAGGTGTCGTCGGTTCGGCACTCGGTCATCGGTGATTTGGATCACGGCGAGTACGACTCCATCAACCCCGTTCATTGGAACGCTTCCGCTCGCGATCTACAAGGGTATGTAGATGCACTCCTTTCCCCTCGTTACTAGTATACTCCATAGATGGATCTTGGTGATGCGTAGGAAATTTTAAAATTCTGCTACGATCCCCAACAAATACAACACCTCGCTATGCAAATATACATCACGAGATGCATCTGGTCCAAAACTAGCTGCCGCCCGCGAACGCCCAACCGCCACTTCATTTCCTTTCTCGCCCGTCCGCGCCCGTCCGCCTGCCCGCGACCCTCCCGGCCGGCGCCGCCATGGCCGATGCCGACGACCCCGCCGCCTTCTCCGCCGCCACCGCAGCCGGTGCCCACGTGGCCGCAGCCGCTGCCGCCGCTGCCATCTCACCCGCAACCGCGGCCATGCCGCCGCCCCCGCCCGCCGGCCCGGATTGGCGCCGCCCCGGCCGGTGGCCACCTCGCAGGCGGCGAAGCCGGCGAAGGGACGAGGAGGCAGCGTCAAACGGCCGGCCAACCGTAGCCGCAACCTGGCCGACAGTTCTACACGGCCGGTGAAGGTCTCAAAGGCGGCCGTGGCGGCTCGGGGCGACGACTCGCAGACGGTGCGGCCGGCGGCCTCCTCTAGTAGCCACACATCCATTCCTCCACCTCCCCCGCTGCCACCGCCAGCCGTGGAGGAAGATGTGGCCACGCCGACGGCCACCGCCTCCAACATGTTCGACGAAATGTGGCAAAGGTATAGATTTTGCGGTTGTGCTCTCGTTTGTTGTTTCAAATTTTTTTGTGTCCTTGATTGTTTGTGCGTGCAATTGTAGTGTTGATGATGAAGCTTTCATGCACGCAACAAATGTGGCAAATGATGATTACATATATGAGTCACAAGAATATGAAACCCAATATGATGATGACAATCTTGATGTGGATCATGAGGGCTTCATTGTCAAGGGAAGAAGTGAAAATTATAGCACCGCAGAGGATGTGTTGATATGCACCGCTTGGAAGAAAATCTCTCAAGATGCAAGCGTTGGAAGCGACCAAACGGTGAGCACCTATTGGAAACGCATCAAGGAGTATTTTGATGAGCGCAACACAAGTGGTATCTTCCGTTCGAGCGACTCTCTACGCCAATGTTGGTCCACCATCAACGCCGAATGCTCAAAGTGGGCCGGTTGCTTGTCAAATGTTGCTCGCATGAACCCAAGTGGTTGCAGTGATAGTGATTTGGTAAATATTTCCTCTTCGTCCGTGCTTTGTCAAATATTTCCTCTTTGTTCACTATGTTGATGATGATATGTTTTATTGTAGAAAATGATTGCACAAGGATTGTTTCAGGAGAGGAACATGAAAGGTGAGAAGAAGAAAAGGAAAGGAAAAGCTTTCACTTTTCATCATTGCTACAAAGAGCTCAAGGATGTGGAGAAGTGGAAAACTAGAGAGACTTTTGAATCGTAGAAGAAGAAGAGTGTGTTGGTTGAGGATGAAGAAGATGTTGCCATTGAGGAGACGAGCCCCACTCCTCACTCTGCGACAAAATCTTATAGGCCCGATGGAAACAAGAAAGCGAAGAGAACCAAGGCCGGAGACAATGATCTCAAGGAAGGATTTGATGCCATTGTCATGGCAAGGAAAGAGTATTCCGAAGAGAAAAGAATCTTGAAGCTCAAGGAAATAGAGGAGAAGAGTAAGGCCAAGTGGCGAAGGGCGGCGGCCGAGGAGAAGAGGGCGGCAGCCGAGGAGAGGGTGGCCGCGGCCGAGGAGAGGAAGGTGGACCTAGAGGAGAAGAAGGCCGCGGCC
Organism: Aegilops tauschii subsp. strangulata; assembly: GCF_002575655.3. NCBI lineage: Eukaryota > Viridiplantae > Streptophyta > Magnoliopsida > Poales > Poaceae > Aegilops > Aegilops tauschii. The sequence continues at coordinate 644,752,186 of NC_053041.3, read as the reverse complement.
GACGAGAGAAAGATAGTAGAAGAGAGGACACTCAAGTTTATGTTTATGGACACATCAACTCTTGATGCCAAGGCAAAGGCATATGTTGAACTTTGTCGCGATGAAATGCTCATGAAGAAGCAAATGCTCATGAGGCAAATGATGATGGGAGGAGGCATGGGAGATGCCATGGGTGGTGCCATGGGAGGTGCCATGGGTGGTTACATGAACATGATTGTTGGTTCCATGAGTGGTGCATTTGGCGGAAACGTGGGAGGTGGCTTCGGTGGCAACATGGAAGGTGGCTTTGGCGGCATGGGAGGTGGCTTTGGCGGCATGGGAGGTGCTTTTGGCGGCAACATGATGGGTGGCTTGGGAGGTGGCTATGGCGGCAACATGAGTGGCGTTGGAGGTGGATATGGCGGCAACATGGGACGCAATGAAGATGGTTCCGGTGGTGCTCACGGCAACGAGAGTTCACCGCTTATTGAGAACGTCGACAAAGACGGTGGTGGAGATGATGATCATACCACGGTTCACAACACCGGTGGAGTTGATGACCCGAATGAGTAATATTCATGTGCATTTTAATTTCTAGGGGAAAAACTTTGATTGAGACCATGCTCTTTTGGTAGACGAATTTGATACTATGATGGTGATGCACTTTTGATTAAAACTATGATGATGATGCACTTTATTTTCAAATTTTAGTTGCTATTTCAATATAAAACCGCGGCCGGCAGCAGCCGTGCGGCCGTTTTCATATTGGAGTTACAAATTTGGACCATCTATTTTGAACCATTTGTTGGAGTTGCAAATTTAGACCATCATTTTGGACCATCTGTTGAAGTTGAGCTTTTTTCGAAGCTTTAAAACGCACTTTTTGACGGTCCAAATTTTACATCTTCGGTTTTGGACCGTCAAATTTTGGACCATTTATTGGAGATGCTCTAAGAAGAAGAAAGGGAAGAAGGGCCAGCCGTCGGGATGGACACATCGGCGCACACATCGCGATGCCCGCGGTGCGGCTGCGTGCAGCCCGCGCAAAAATAGTAGCAGCCGTGACGATGGCATGTGCGAGGCAAACACTGAGCGGTGCGTGCGTACATGAACGGAAAAAAGGATGCAGGCATGCAGCAGCCAGCACATGTCCCCCGGGACACGTGGTTGGCTGGGAAGCCGGATGATTAGTGCGCATGCATGATCGGCCGGTTTAAAAAAAGGGCTGCTACAAATTATCCGGGTGACTAAAGGAGAACTTAAGCCCTCTTCACGGACGTTAGATGTGTCCATCACAACCATCGCTTGGTTGTTGCAGATCCCGCGTCACTCGCCCGCACTCCGCAGCACACGCCTACCGTTCGCATCGGAGCATTTGGTCACCGCTTGCCTCCGACCGCGTCCTTCATTGGCCGTCGATCGCCAGTGATGCTACAAAGCGACACACATGACATCTCCCCTATGTGCTGCAACAGCCGTCGCCGTCAAAGTGCTTCATCGCGGCACCGGGACGCCGCCGGCGACCGCTCCATTGCAACACTGGGAGTCGCTAGCGACCGCTCCATTGCAGCGCCGGGAGTCGCTGCTCGCTGGTGAGCGCTCCATTGCAACGCCTAGAGCCACTATTGCAGCCCCGTGAGCCGCCGGCGAGCGCTGCCTCCTCGATGGCTGCCCCATTGCAGCATCCGCATTTCCTCCAGCGACCGTCGTTGCCCTGTGCAGCGACTGCGACGAGCGGTAGCCGTCCTTTTGATTTGCGGCAGCGGGTAGGAGTAGCGCATGCAGTGATGGCCGTGGATTTGGAAAAATCGACGGAGGAAGACGAAGGATAGGGGAGACGAGAAGAAAACGAGTTGCTGTGCGGTTCACCACGTGGGGATAACAAAGAGGGATAGCTGCGCGTGGGCCCAGGCCATGGGACGCGTGTCGATCGCTCGAGCCGCCTTGCGCGTCGTGTGGATCAGCGAATGAAAAGGAACGTTTCTGTTTTCGTGAACTGTCAGTACAATGGTGGTGGGTTTTTGCAACAAAAAAGAAAGAATTGAATGATGGTGGTTTTTTTATTTAGGGTCCATAAATATGATGGTTTTTTGTAATTTACTCTTTTACTCGTTGAGGCATTCATTTGATAGCCATTGGGATATTTCTTCTTGCGTGGCTCCCATTGGACTCTACGGCCGGTCGAGGTAGCCGCTGGCACCATCCCATTGGACACGCGAGTCTGTCCGAAGCAGTGTCTTCGCAGGAGAAGGTGGTCGCCCCTCGGAAAAAAAGGTGGTCGCGCACACGGCCAGAGTTATCCTCGGCGGGCGCAAGGCGATGATGCGTGCGGATGGCGCCGGCGGTGGCGTCCGGCGAGCTGCCGGCTCTCTTGGATGTGGACGTGCTGCGGACAAGACGCCATGCACGCGGACACGGGCGTACCGCGTACGTGCATACAGCAGCCGCGACCAAGCTACGGCAGACGATGACGCGGAGGTGCACGCGGCAGTCGGCCGAGCTGCGACCGACGACGTCATGGGTGTGCACGCGGACGCGGAGGTGGATACGGACATGGCGCACCGCCCGCCGCTGCAGCTCCTGCCCGCCATGGACGCCGCTCCGGGCGACGCTCGGCTCGTCGGAAGCCAACCAGCGCCGGCACTGGACCACGGAGTTCTTATGCTGCTCCACCTCGTGCAAGCTGTGCACGTGCGCTGCCTACATGCTCAGCAGTAGCCCGGACGCCTCCTTTCCGCCATGGTCGAGCTCCCAGAGCCAGAGGCCCTCCCCTGTCTCCTTGCATTTGATCGAACACCTAGCAGCCAGCGTGCCAAGATGCGGCCGCGCCGCCGGGGTAGTGCGCCACTGGGTCTTCAAGGTCCTTAACAACGTCCATGGCCACCCCATGCTCCTCTTCCTCCCACATCACGGCCATCTCCGTGCTGGCCGCATACTTCGGCCGAGCTGTCGCTGCCGCCGTGCGCTGTCACCGCCGCGTGGTGGCCACCACCGCGCCGCCTCTGCGTCCGAGCCGCCGTGCAGGCCCGAGACCTCGGCTCACGCCCTGGCCATCGTGCTGCTCCGGGCCGCTGCACGCTTCTGAGCGCCGGGCTCTGCGTTCGCCATGCGCACGCAGCGCCATCCGAACTCCCTGGCGCACGGGTGCTCCCGGAGGTGGTCACGTCGCTCAATCCATCCGCCAGTATGAATCAATCAAGCAGCTTGTTGTACACCTGTACGTGCGTATGTATTCGCGCGCGAACGACGACGGGTTCCGGCATTGACGAGGCTCACCTCCACGGCTTGGTGCTCGTCGTCTCCAAGCCCCCGATCTTGCCCAGCTCGGTGCGGCACCCGAGGAACCTCCTGGAGGCGCGAGGAAGCAAAGAACGTGGTCCGGGGCTAACCGGAGCTGGAGATCGTGCGGCCGGCATAAGATCCACCGGCTTTGACCTCCGGCCGCGGCATGGCCACAGCTATGAGCTTGCGGACGCGCACAGAAAGAGGAGAGGATGAGGAAAAGAGGGTGGCGGGCGGCGGCGGGGCCGGCCGGCGCTGCCGTATCGACCCCATCGGCGGCGGCAACGCTGACTGTAGTGGGGTGGGTCCCAAGTCAACCTAACGGGTGGAGTTAATTGCACAGAAGTACCACAATTGGGGACTTTTGTAAAAAGGTCTAAACCGTGTATAAACACGTATTGACGGTGTATCTGACTGGCGGGGGCCACCTGTCAGGCGCCGACGTGGCAATTTGACGCTCGGCTCGTCGGAAGCCAACCAGCGCCGGCACTGGACCACGGAGTTCTTATGCTGCTCCACCTCGTGCAAGCTGTGCACGTGCGCTGCCTACATGCTCAGCAGTAGCCCGGACGCCTCCTTTCCGCCATGGTCGAGCTCCCAGAGCCAGAGGCCCTCCCCTGTCTCCTTGCATTTGATCGAACACCTAGCAGCCAGCGTGCCAAGATGCGGCCGCGCCGCCGGGGTAGTGCGCCACTGGGTCTTCAAGGTCCTTAACAACGTCCATGGCCACCCCATGCTCCTCTTCCTCCCACATCACGGCCATCTCCGTGCTGGCCGCATACTTCGGCCGAGCTGTCGCTGCCGCCGTGCGCTGTCACCGCCGCGTGGTGGCCACTACCGTGCCGCCTCTGCGTCCGAGCCGCCGTGCAGGCCCGAGACCTCGGCTCACGCCCTGGCCATCGTGCTGCTCCGGGCCGCTGCACGCTTCTGAGCGCCGGGCTCTGCGTTCGCCATGCGCACGCAGCGCCATCCGAACTCCCTGGCGCACGGGTGCTCCCGGAGGTGGTCACGTCGCTCAATCCATCCGCCAGTATGAATCAATCAAGCAGCTTGTTGTACACCTGTACGTGCGTATGTATTCGCGCGCGAACGACGACGGGTTCCGGCATTGACGAGGCTCACCTCCACGGCTTGGTGCTCGTCGTCTCCAAGCCCCCGATCTTGCCCAGCTCGGTGCGGCACCCGAGGAACCTCCTGGAGGCGCGAGGAAGCAAAGAACGTGGTCCGGGGCTAACCGGAGCTGGAGATCGTGCGGCCGGCATAAGATCCACCGGCTTTGACCTCCGGCCGCGGCATGGCCACAGCTATGAGCTTGCGGACGCGCACAGAAAGAGGAGAGGATGAGGAAAAGAGGGTGGCGGGCGGCGGCGGGGCCGGCCGGCGCTGCCGTATCGACCCCATCGGCGGCGGCAACGCTGACTGTAGTGGGGTGGGTCCCAAGTCAACCTAACGGGTGGAGTTAATTGCACAGAAGTACCACAATTGGGGACTTTTGTAAAAAGGTCTAAACCGTGTATAAACACGTATTGACGGTGTATCTGACTGGCGGGGGCCACCTGTCAGGCGCCGACGTGGCAATTTTTTTTATAAAAAACCCCCTTACTTTGCACGTCATCACATAAACGCCCAATTATTTTGCGGAGAAATTAAATAAACGGAAAATAAGCCCCGACAGGATTCGAACCTGCGACGAGCGTTGCAGACGCTGGGCGCGCTAGCCACCGCGACACAGCATCTTCTGTGCCAGTGCTCAGGCGTTGCCTTATTTATACAGAGACGAATGCGAAGGGCCGGCGGTTAGGCCCAGCTAGGCCTGCTACATTATTTTGGTTCGCGTTCGGCTCGTTCGTTGCCAAGCTTTCTTTTCATTTCATTTCTCTTATGTTTTACTTTTGTTTCACCGCGCATTATGTACATTTTCAACAAATATTTTTTTTAAATTGAATATGCATTTAAAATATGCACGATGAAAATTTTAATATATTAAATAAATGTTCACAATTTGTGAAGAAAAGTTCATCATGCATTAAAAATGATCACTATACGCAGAAAAAGTGCTTGGCGTACATTAAAAAAATGTTCATGCTCATTTGAAAACATGTTCATCATATAATGGAGCCTATCTTAAAAACTGTTCGGTAAGTATGCTAAAAATCCAGAAGAAAAACTAGCCCAAGGAGTTAAAAAATAAGGAGGAATAGAAATAAAAAACAAAGGAAGAAAAACCTAAAAATAAGCTAAACCAGAAACAAAAGTTTTTTTAGGAAAAACCAGCCATGCATTATGTACAATGTTCAACATATATTTTAAAAAAAATGAATATGCATTTAAAATATGTTCAACGTATATTACAAAAATTTAATACATTAAATAAATGTTCAAAATTTGTGAAGAAAAGTTCATCGTGCATTAAAAATGATCACTATACGCAGAAAAAGTGCTCGGCGTACATTAAAAAAATGTTCATGCTAATTTGAAAGCATGTTCATCATATAATTGAGCCTATCTTAAAAAATGTTCAGTAAGTATGTTAAAAATCCAGAAGGAAAACCAACCCAATGAATTAAAAAATAAGGAGAAAAAGAAATAAAAAACAAAGGAAGAAAAACTTAAAATAAGCCAAAACCAGAAACAAAAGTAAAACATAAAAGAAATGAAATTAAAAGAAACCTGGGAAACGAACGAGCCAAACGCGAAACAAAATAAAAATAGCAGGCCTAGCTGGGCTTAACCGCTGGCCCTTCGCATTTAAGTATGTATAAATAGGACAACGCCTGGCCGCTAACACAGTAGCCGCTGTGTCGTGGTGGCTAGCGCGGCCAGCTTGTGCACCGGGCGTTGTAGGTTCGAATTCTGCTGGCGCGTCTTTTTCGTTTATTTAATTTCTTTGTCCAACGTAACGAAAAGTTTCAAAAAAGTCCGATTCGGTGTTGTAATATTGCGAACGAAAAAAATCTCTCACCGGAGCCTTTTTCCCGCAAAATAATTGGGCGTTTATGTGATTACGTGCAAAGTAAGGGGGTTTTCTGTAAAAGAAATGCCACATCGGCGCCTGACAGGTGCCCCCCGCCAGTCAGATACACCATCAATACGTGTTTATACGCGGTTTAGACCTTTTTGCAAAAGTCTGGAGCAATGCTGGTACTGACACGCAAAAATTAGCAATCATGGTACCAATCTGCATGTAATGCCCCAATTGTGATACTTCTGTGCAATTAACTCTAACGGATGATTCAAACGGTGTGACGAGCGCCGTCTTCACCAGGGCCACGTTGTCAGATCCCGCTAGAGATCGACATGGAATCGAGGTGGATCAAGAACAAGAAATTGGGGAAACGTATGAAATCACAAAGAACAGTGAGGAAACTGTGTATATGGTGTATGTAAGAATATACTGCTGTATTGATAATAACCAGATTGGCTGAATAGTTGATTGATCCATCTCGTCTGGGTACTCCCCCTTATATAGCCTGAGGGGTTACCTAGAGCTACTTGAAAACAAATATAATAGTAAGGGTCTAAATGAATAAACATTGACATCTAAATGAATAAACATTGACATCCAAGAGTATCCTTCTTTCCTATCAATAGTACTCCTTATCTAGTACCTGACACACGTGGTACCTGACAGTGGGACCTACTCGTCAGGTTTTCAATCAAATTGCTCTAGTTGACCGATCAGCATTTTTAGCAATTTGTCAGCACAATAGTGATGGATTTTTGAAAAAAAAGAAGACAAATGATGGTGGTTTTTTTATTTAGGGTCCACTATTGTGATGGGTTTTTCTTTTTTTTGCAATTTACTCGCGTTACAGACTTACAGTTGTCCTAAGCGTCTAGGCTCATTACATTGACCTGCTCAAAGTTTCCAGCTTTAAAAAAAAAAAATCCAGCTCCAGGAACAAGTCAGAATTCCCTGTCCGTATATAGGTTCAGAAGTGAATTAATGAGCACTATTATCTTGTTCACTCTTTGTACTATCTACTCCTATATATCAATCTACAGTATATATTTATATATTTTTTGCGAATGATATAGTATCAATCTAATATCACCACTAGGCCACCGTAAACTCAGATGCAAATCTGAACTATCAGTGCATGAATCAAAATTCAGATAAGTTCGAAAAACGGCGACCTCTAAACTGTAAGAGGCCACCTGCACTGCAGCACAAAGAATACAAGTACAATTCATTTGTGCTTACTGAGAATACAAGTACACTGTGATATCAAACAGAGGGAAACATTACACAATCAGACACTGTGTCTGGGGAAACAAGCGAGAGTACAATTGAGACGCCCATTGACAAGACAATGACCAGGGCCACAAAGCCACAAGACTAAACTGTTATGCTGGTATATTGCTGGAGTATTATTCAAATTAAATGCAGTATAGTTTGTTAAGTGAATTTGTTACTACTCCATGCAGTCTAGTCTTTTCTGTTTTCTAGTTTGTTAACTAAATTCAGTTAACTACTGGGTTAAAATTCAGTTAACCACTGTGTCAAAATTCAGTTAACTAATGTGTCAAATCAAATGGAACAACATGACATTGACCAAAACATTAGTGTACAGTAAAAACATTCAGTCTAAATTATCAGTAGTACACTTCTCAGTTTCAAAATGAAAATGACACGAGGAGTACACTTCTCAGTTTTACAAATTGCACGGAGTATGACAGCACAAGCAGTACTCCAATTTTCTCAGCACAAGCACAACCCAATGGCAAAGTGCCATCATTTCATCATACTGTACATCCCCAAATCCTTCCTGACAGTAAGGCAGAGAAAAGACAGCCAGCTAGCTGTCTTCCCCTAAAAAGCACGAACACGGGGAAGGAAAGACGGGGATACACATAGGCATTTTTCAAAAACAGCCATTCGGGGACACGGGGACACTGCAAAATGCAACAGCTGTCTTCCCCTAGTAGGTCACGGCTTATTATTTTGAAAACAAGCCTGAAAAGAGCACTAGTTAGGTTCAGCAATCTATCTGAAACGAACTACATTTTCATTTACAACAGGAACATTTAGATGAAGAGCATTTCTGAAAATTTTCATTCACAAAGACATTCATTTTTGCATTTACTCCAACAGGAAAACTACTGTCAAAACTCCTACTGCCGACTGCCTAAACAGAGTCATGAATGAGTACAGATAGGAGATACAAACATGTGCAGTTCTCCTAATTACTTTGGACCAAGTGAAATCCCTGTCAAACAAAGGAACATCTTAGATGTACCAAATCTCCGCTAGATGAGTTAGATGCAGTATGTTAGATGGAGCTAGATGCAGGTGACTGAATTAAACTGAATTTTTCAGTAAAGTCAATTTAACTGAATTTTCAGCACATATACAGATTCGGCATAACCAACACACACAGAATGCTTTCTACTTTTCTTTAAGCAATGCAGTCAAGAACTATATCTATCTACATTGTCAAAAATGGTCTCCCAGTATTCATCCATACTGCTACCCAGCCATTCCTCCAAGACAGCATATACATTTCACAATCTTGAAACCATTGTTTGCTGCTAAGAACATGAACAGCATCCCTAGAGAAGTTTATTCAAACAATATGTAACTGAATAATATCCCTAGCAAAGCCAAGATATTATGAATCACACAACAAGTTCAGCATTGTGCACTGACCTCCAACTCATTTCTAAGACTTTGAATAGAATGCAAAAATCAAACGATCCTATTACAGAAACGACAAGGAAGCTACTGATTACATTCAGAGTTTTCACTATTTAGACAAGGAAGCTAAGCTGAGCCCTCGAGAGGGTTGATGCTGAGCCAGCCAGTGCAGCTGAGCAGCCTCCTCTTGGCGGGGAGAGAGTCCAAGGCACCTTCAGTGGGCAGGAGCAACTTGTGGACCCGCTTTGACATGCCCTTCTCTGTAAGCCTGGTGGGGAAGTTGGAGACCAGCACCTTTACCCAAGTCTTGCCCGGACTGGAATCTGCGGGTGCTGGAGGAGCCATCGGCGCCGGTACTGCTGCTGGAGCTGGGGGAGAGCGTGCTGCTGCTGCTGGAGCCAGAGGAGAGCGTACTGCTGCTGCTGCAGGAGCCACCGGGGCGGGTACACGAGCCACCGGAGCGGGTGCAGTAGCGTCTCGAGCAGGGATACCAGCCTGTGGAGCAGGTGCAGTAGCCTCTGGAGCGGGGACAGGAGCCTCCAGTGCAGGAGCCACCGCCGCTGGTGCCGGGGCTGGAGGGGCGGGCGCGGCCAGCGCTGGGGCTGGAGCTGGAGCTGGTGCTGGTGCTGGTGCCGGGGCAGGGGGCACCGCCACCGCCGCTGGGGCCGAGGGAGGGGGCACCAGCGCGGCCGAAGGAGCCGCGGGAGGAGGAGGAGCGTTCAGCGCGGCCGCAGACGGCGTCCTTGGTGACCGGTACAGCTTGGCGCAGCAGAGGTTGGCGCCGGGGAGGCGGACCTCAACGAGGATCCACCCGAGCCGCTCGGTCCTCCTCTTCTTGTCCGGGCCTCTCGTCCGCTTCCCATAAGAGAAGGTGCTCGCGTGGCCGATCACGACCCAGCCGCCGTCGGAGCCGGCCTTCTCGACGGGCCTGGTGCGCTCTTCGATCCAGGTGGCGCCGCCCGCTGTGCGGCTGCAGCGGGAGGATGAACCCTCCTTGCGTGCGGGGGTGTAAAGAAGGTACCAGGCGGCGGCTCCGTCCGCCGCGGTGATCTTCTTGCGACCGGCGGTGAGGAGGACGGGGCTGGCAGCGTAGGCGTTCACCTCGTGGACCCACGCCGGGAGCTCGCCAGTGTCGGCGTGGCGGCGGAGCACCGCGACCAGAGCGTGCTCCCCCGGCAAGGAGTCGAGGGCCTCCTCCTCCTCCATGGCGGCGGCCGGAATTGGGTGGGGATCGCCGGATTGGGTGGGGATTGGGCTCGGGCGAGGGGATGGATTGGGGACGGGTACGGCACCGAAACGGTAACCGCCGTCCCGCTCCCTGCCCCATTTAACGGAGGGCGGCTATGTCGGTTCGCGGCCAGCTGTGGCTGACGTGCGGGCCCTGCCTGGAGCTGGCCCGCACGTCAGCGTCTCGCAACGGCCGTCTTTTTTCCGTCCCAGTGTCCGTTGGCCCATCGGACCCGCGCTGCGTGCCCGCATGCTGGCCCGCTGTCAGCGGCTCTTCCATCGTCAACTCTCAGCTGCTTGCATTGCAAATTCCCCTGCTACTTTGCATATAGGCCCCCCTCTCTATCTCTAATTCTGCTACTAGTTTCCTTCAAACTACCATTTTTTTTTGTAATACAAGTTGATCAAAAGCGAGTCGGTTTAGGAAACCCAGGCCTAAGTCGGTTTGTAACTTAGGCCTTTATATATCTCTTGTACCCCAATCATCAATATACAAGTTTTATTATAATTTTACATGGTATCAGATTAGTCGTTCCTAGGGCATGGCTACGCCTCCCACGCCGCCGCCGCCCGGTTTCTTCGAACGCCGGGCTGCCCTCGCCGCCGCCAAAGCAAAAGCCGCCTCCGCCACCACCCGGTTTCTTCGAACGCCGGGCTGCCCTCGCCGCCGCCAAAGCAAAAGCCGCCTCCGCCACGACCGATGCCTCTTCTTCCTCCACCCTCGCCATAGCTCCAACCCTACCCACCACCATCAACTATGCTGACACCATCTCAGATGTCAGCCCGTTCATCCCCATTACTTTAGATCTTCCAAAGCACAACTATTATCATTGGCGTCATCTCTTTCAAGTTCACCTCGGCCGCTGCAACCTCCTGGATCACGTCGCCCCCGGCTCCGTTGCCCGGCCCTTCGATCCTCGATGGGTCAAGGACGACCTCGCCATCATCCAGTGGATTTATCAGCGTGTCTCCACGGAGATCTTCAACCTCGTCTTCCGCGACGCCACCAACGCCACCTCCCTTTGGGTGGCTCTACGTCAACTCTTCCAGGACAACGTCGACGCCCGCGTCAACACCCTCCACACCGAGCTCCGCAACACCGTCCAAGGCGATTCTCAGGTCGGCGTCTACTGCCAGCGTCTCAAGTCCATCGTGGACGAACTCCGCGAGCTTGGGGACCCCATCGACGACCGGCAACTCATCAACGTTCTCCTCGTCGGCCTCGGCGAACGCTTTGAAAAACATGCGTCGTTTATCCCCATGATGCGGCCGGCCCCCTCCTTCGCCGAGGTGCGCTCCATGCTTCAATGGGCCGATCGCGCCATCACCAACAAGGAGTCGCGTCCTCAAGTCTTCGTCGCCACTCCACGGCCCCCGTCTCCTGCACCTGTCGCGCCGCCGATGATTCCAATCCAGCCGCCTCCCGGCTGGCGCCCAAGTCCGAACTACAGAGGCAAAAATCCAATCTACAGGCCGCCATCGCCGTCGTCGCCGCCGTCGCGACCCCCTACTGCACCAGCGCCTCCTCCCAACGCCGCACCGCCACCAGCGCCCCCAGCATGGCGTCCTCCACATGACCCTTGGACAGGACTCGTCGAGGCCTGGCCGATGCCCTGGACTGCCCCCTCTCCGATCGGCGCCCCTCCTGCGTACTCCGGCTCCTGGATGCCGGGCATGCGCCCACACACGAGATCTCCTGGCCTACTGGGCTCCCGTCCTCCAACGCAGGCGTACCATGCTGCTCCAACGCCCTGCTGCAGCGCCCCAGAGCCATACTTCATCGACAACAACGGCCTCTACCATCCGCAGCCCCTGCTGCAATCCTCCTCGATTACGCCGCACCAGCTGCATGGACCGCCGCCGCCATCGCCTGCACCACCCCTACTGGCTTCACCAACTCCTCATTGGGACCAGGCTGCCTTTTTGGAAGTCATGAACCACTTCGCTGCTCAAGGAACCTCAGGTATGGACTGGATCTTTGATTCTGGAGCCTCTCTAGCCACATGTCTAATTCGAGTACTATGCTGTCAAATTGCACCTCCTCTCCTTTTTCTTCTATCACTCTCGGCAATGGCTCCACCATCCCCATCTATAGCACCGGTCACATTGAGTTACCCTCCACTCTAAAACCTCTTTTACTTCGAGATGTCCTTGTTGCTCCTGCTCTCATCAAAAATTTAATATCTATGCGAAAATTTACTTATGATAATCTTGTCTCAATAGAATTTGATCCCTTTGGTTTATCTGTGAAGGATCTTCAAACCAAGGAGGAGATCGCTCGCTTTAATAGTTCCGGAGACCTCTATTCTATCAATGGAGCTCCTGCCGCAAGTCCACCTTCATCCATGATGGCCTCCGTCCACCTTTGGCACCAGCGACTCGGCCACCCCAATGCATCCACCACATCATCTCTACTTAGTGAATTTGCTCTTCCATGTAATAAAGATCATCATGATCCTTCGATGTGTCAGTCGTGTCAGCAATGCAAACATGTGCGTCTTCCCTTTAGTTCCTCTAGTTCTTCTAGTACTTTTCCTTTCGAGCTATTGCATTGTGATATATGGACGTCTCCTCATACTAGTATTTCGGGTTTTTAATACTATCTTGTTATATTAGATGATTTTTCTCATTTGTTTGGACTTTCCCTCTACACAACAAATCCGACGTTCATACTATTTTTCTTAACTTTAAACAATATGTTTCTACCCACTTTCTTCTACCAATTCGGTTTCTTCAATGTGATAATGGCCGCGAATTTGACAATTTTAAAAATAGAAACTTCTTTCTTCAACATGGCATTCTTCTTCGTTTCTCCTGTCCCTACACATCTCCTTAAAATGGCAAGGCCGAGCGCTCTCTCCGCACACTCAATGATATTATTCCTACTCTCCTTAAAAACTCATCGATGCCACCCAAGTTTTGGGCCGTGGCCCTCCGCACAGCTACCTATCTTCTTAACATCCGACCCTCTTCTGTCAATCCAAAAACAACTCCTTTTTACTTTCTTTTTCTTAGTCATCCGAACTACACCGAGCTCCGTGTGTTTGGCTGTCTATGTTTTCCAAACATCTACATCACAAGGTGCGGCCGAGGTCGGTCATATCCTGCAGATTTACGAGGCTGCTTCCGGGATAAGTCGTCTATCTATCATATCCAGCAACAACACGAGACCTGCCGTCAAGCATGTGGTGATGCAGGCGCTAGGGTCGCAGCAACGAACGACCAATGGTCAATACCTTCACTAACACTATGCTTTGAGTACACCAGAGACCGCTTGTGGAAAACAATCCTGGGTTCGCTGGAACTGGAACCCTTCTTGTCAATCAAAGGAAAGGAGATCATGGTTAAGCCGATCGCCCAAGCAATCCCTGCTTGCGCTATGAGCTCTTTTGATCTAACCAAAGGCTTGTGTGAGGAGCCGAGCAATCTGACTTGCAGACATCGCTGCTCACAGCAGAAGGACCAAGAGAAGATGCACTCGGTGGGCATGGAGCAAAATGAAATTACCCCGGAGCAAAAAGGAGGGCGGGCCGGGAGTCGGGGACTTGCACTCATTCAATCTTGCTATGCTCGCACGGCGAGCATGGCATCTAATTCAAGCACCCGACTCCCTCCCTCTGTGCCTGGCTTTTGAAAGCGAAATACTTCCCTGAGAGTGACATTCTCTCTGCTAGAAACACTCTTACGGCGGGTGCTCTTCTCCGAGACGATCAAGCATACCAATGCTTTGATATAATTGCTACAGAAAAAGGTGTTTTCTTTACTGATTTCAATCTTGTACGCAACAAATACTATCGATGGGCAGGATGCGGGGGGCGATTGGCGGCACGACCGCCGGGATCCCCGCGGGGCCGTCGCCCATCTCCTCCGGTGATTGCCGGAACGTGGGGGGCCGGTTCTGGGCCCTAGCCGAAGCTGATGACGGCGAGGGTGACGAGGATGCGGATGTGGCGGCGCCGCCGTCTCCTCCATCGGCGACTCCCTTGGACTTCCTTTGCGATTTTTTGAGCGCCGGGTACGACGAAGACGAGGTGGCTTCAACCGTTGACAAGATCCTTCCCGTCGATGATCCGGCGAGAGTCGGGCTTCATGCGGGGGAGACAACGGAGATGTTGCGCCGGGTTGTTCACCGGCGAACGGCGGCGGCGGCGGTCCGGCCCTGGAAGGGTCCATTGCCTAAGGTATGTCTTCCAAATTTGACTCATTTTGATATGATTCGGCCGGATTCATGGACTTTCGTGAAGAGACGAAAGAATGCCTGCCGGAAAAGCTCTCGATCGGCGCCGGAGGTGACCGCGGCAGCGTCGCCGGCGGTCACGGCGATCCAGATCCGAGACGCTCGCCAGGAGAGTTTGAATTTGCTCCTGGGCCGAGCCGAGCCGCAAGCTGTTGGGCCGGTTGGTATTATTGGGCCGAGGTCCGGTGGGTATGAGGCCCAGCCGGAATCGGTTCCAATCGATACTGAGGGGAGGGGCGCATGCACGTACTGATCGTCGTCGCCTACTCCGTCGCCGTGCCCTAGGGTTTTGTTGCGTCGAGCGCCGCGTCTGCGTACTGCGGGGCCTGGCCGGGCTCACCGCATTCCTCCTCTCGGCACGATGGCTGGTACTGGTGGTGCGCCTCCTCCCGGAAAGCAGCCGCCTCCGCCTAGCGGGGCAACTCGTGCTAATGGGGCGCCGCCGCCGGGCCAGGGCAATGGCCGGGGCGCGCTGCCGGCGTCGGCGTCGGGTGCAGGGCGTGGCGGCGTGGCGCTCCCCAAGGCCGCAGCGGGACGCGGGTCGGGTGGCCCTGGTGTGACGCACTTTGCTGGCGGGGCGCCCGCTGGGAGGCCTCCGGCACCGGTCTTGCTGTCGGGTGGGCGAGGCGGGCCGGGCGGGGCGGTGCTGAGGTGGCCGCTGCGGGCCGGGGGGCTGCGCCACCAAGGCCACCTGTGTCTTCGGGTCCGCAGCCTAGACCGGCCCCTCCACCCCACGTCGTTGCTCGCCCGTCTCCGTCGTCGCAGTCCAACGTTGGTGGTACTGTGGCTGCGCCCCGGGGTCAATGGGGCGATGACGGTTACGATGCCTATGGGGCTGGCCAGCACCGTGGTTCTTCGTCCACGGGTGGAGGTCGTGGTTATGCTTGGCAAAGCGACGGTTCGGCTGAGAGGCCGTTCTTGGGTCCTTCCGGTGGCTTCGTTGAGGGGCCTTCTGGTCCGGGTAATCGGCAGCGGGTAGGTTTCCGTGGCCATCGTGGTGGTCGGGGCGGTCGAGGGGGCCGGTACCGTCCACGACAACCGCCCCCACCTGTTGTTGTCGAGCAGATGACAGATAACGGGGCTACCGAGGAGCCAGTGTTGACCGGTCACGCTATGGAGGTGGTGACGGCTCTTGCTACTGTTCAGGTTCCTGAGAACGAGGTTATGGCTGATGTGTCTGTGGAGATGACGGATAGGGCTGAATCTGATAGGGCGTCCAAATGGGCGCGCAAGAAGGAAAAGATGCTTTGTTATCGATGTGGCGACAAGGGCCACTTCATTGCGGAGTGTGTGGCTCTGTTATGTGATACCTGCGGTAAGCCGACACACGACTCTGGGGACTGTCCGATTCTGCGAGATCAGGCACCGTCGCTTATGATGTATGGAGTATACTGTGCTGAGCTAACGTTTTTCGAGTCTCCAAATGAGCGAGAGGTTACTGATGAGACCCCGAGCATGACTACGGGGATTGTCAAGGTAACCAGAGGGGAGGTCTCTGAGACACAGATCGTGCAGAGGCTTCGGGAGCTGGCCCCTGGGGATTTCCAGTGGGACCTCGTCAGTCTCGCTGATAAGATGTTCAGAGTTGAGTTTCCTTCGGTGGAGGATCTGCAGAGGTTGCTGAGTTTTGGGATGTGTAAAGTGTCGGGAACTGATTGCATCCTTGAGTTTCAGGAGTGGAAGCAGGTGGAGCCTCAGGGTAAGCCGCTTACTCAGGCGTGGTTGCGATTTTCCGGGGCCCCCTCCAAGCCGTTGCAGGATGCTCGGGTTGTGGCCAGCTTGGGCATTTTGGTGGGGAAGCCTGAGCGAGTGGATATGGCGTTCACCAGAGCTCACGGGATTGCTCGGGTTCTGGTTAGTATTCCGAACATTGAGTATGTGCCGGAAGTGGTTAAGTGGGCTTATCAAGGCAGGATTTATAATCTGGTTATTGAGTTTGAGGATGAGAGCCTTTTGGCTGCGGCGGCTCACGGGTTCGACGTGGATATGCACGAGGGTGACGGCAGCGCGGGAGCAAAGGAGCCGCCGGTCGAGGACTCTGGACGACAGATGTCCAAGGGACCGGGGTCCGAGACCGCGATGATCGGGGATGGAGCGGCTACACCCTCCTCGGTGCCTACGACGACTCTGAGTTTGGGTCCTTCGAACCCGCTTCTGCACCCCCGAGGCTGTGGAGTGATCGGGTTGAGTCCGAGGAGGCTTTTGAGCTCGCGTTGCCTGCTTTGGGGTTTGAGGACACTGTGTGTACTATTCCTGGGGTTCCTGGGGCTTCGTCGATCTCGGTCTGGGGAGAGGAGGAGGTGAGTTGGCAGGTGGCCACTCCCTCTCGTGCTCAGCACACTGTCCCTCCTCAGGACGTGGCGCCGGTGTTCGTGGCTGGTTTGTCGGGAGGGGTCCCGGGGCAGGCGGCCTCGGGTTGCTCTTCTCCTGCAGAGGTAGGGGATTTGGGGCAGGTGGCACCCGTGTCCTTCTCTACGTTGGGAGGGGGTCTGGGGCAGGTGGCCTCGGATACCTCCTCTCCCGTCGCGTCTACCTCTCTGCTGGTGGCGACTGTGCCATCGGGAGGGGGCTCGGGGCAGGTGGCCTCGGAGCCCTCTTCTCCTGAGGCGCCTATGGTGGTGGCCTCTCCGGTGCTGGGTGGGGAGTTAGGGCAGGCGGCCCATGCACTCCCTTCACCCCGTTCGCTGCCGGCTCCGTCCTGTGGGGCGCGCCAGTCGTCTCAGGCCATGGTGAGTGCCTTTCCACTTCCTGGCGAGTCTGCTGGGGAGTCCGTGCAGGCGGACCGGCCTAGCGGTTGGGGTGAGGCAGGAGGCCCTACCCCGACCAGGATCTCTCGGGAGGAGGTTATTGCGTTTGGAGGGATTCAGGATCCGATGTCTGAGGGGCGACGGGTGAGTGGCCGTCTCCAGACTCAGCCGGATGTGGACGACATTCAGCAGCGGTGCACCATGAGGGCGGCCAAGCTCCGTGACGTTGAGGTCACTACTGGTATGTCGGTTAATACTTCTAATTCCATTCTGCATTTTTCTAATGATGAGATTGTTGAAAATGCAAATCAATTAGGAGTTTCACTAGGTAGTAATGTTACTGAAATCTCTAATTCTGTTAATGATCTTCTGGATCTAGAGGCTGAGCGGGCCTTAGAGATGATTTGTAATTTAGCGGCGGTTAAGCCCATGAGTGATTCTGAGGTTGATGCGTTGGGGGTCAGGGTGCTCGACAATTTTTGTGCGGATCTTATTCCTCTCAAACCTGAGGCGGAAGAAGAGGATGATACTACTGAGATGGTTATGGCTGGACCTTCTGAGACTGGTTGTGAGGACCGGTTGCAGAGTCAAAATGTCTCTAAACGCAAGTGGAAACGGAAGGTGTACCCGGTGTCCGCAGTGCGTAGGAGTGCTAGGATTCGTACGGCTAAAAAATTCCATGATGAACTATGAAAGGAATCTTTTGGAATAGCAGAGGTCTAAAGGACTTGGCTAAAAGAAGGTTTCTTGCTGAGGCGTCTGTCGAGCATCGATTAGATTTTATCGCTCTATCTGAGACAGGTAGAGATAATTTTGCGCCACAATTTCTAAATACTTTGTCAGGAGGTATTGATTTTGATTGGCATTGCCTGCCACCAAGAGGGAGATCGGGTGGAATCTTACTCGGCGTTCGATGCGAAGCGCTCGAGGTTCGAAGTGTGGTAATGGGTGACTTTGCAGTCAAGTTTAGGGTGCGTTCGAAGGATGATGGGTTTAATTGGGCTTTGGTTGCGGTATATGGTGCCGCACAGCCCGAACTCAAGCCCGAGTTCTTGGCTGATCTCGTTAGGATTTGCGGTTCCGAGCAGCTTCCTATCCTGGTGGGGGGTGATTTCAATATCATTAGAAGGCGTGAGGATAAGAACAATGATAACTTTGACGGCAGATGGTCGTTCATGTTCAATACTATCATTGAAAGTCTTGACCTGAGAGAAATTGAGCTCTCGGGTAGAAAATTCACCTGGGCTAACGCGCTGCCAAATCCGACGTATAAGAAGTTGGATCGAGTGTTGGCTAGTGTCGATTGGGAACAGAAGTTTCCGCTAGTTACAGTTCAGGCTTTGTCCCGTGGAATTTCTGATCACACGCCGTTATTTGTGGACTCTGGTGAGGCCACCCACCTGGGAAACAAAAACTCGTTCTCCTTTGAGCTGGCTTGGTTTGAACGAGAAGGTTTCTTTGATCTCGTAGCCAGAGAGTGGGCTAAGGATTCAGGAGGGAAGACTACGCTTCAGCGCTGGCAGAATAAGATTAGGCATTTGAGAAGTTTCCTGCGTGGGTGGGCTAAGCATCTTAGCGGGATTTATAAGGTCGAAAAGGAAAGGCTCCTTTCCCTTATTCAGTCCCTAGATGTAAAAGCAGAAACCACGGTGCTGCCGGTCGCGGAGCTTCATGCCAAGCTTGACGCGGAGATGAGGCTGAAAGAACTTCTTCGAGAAGAGGAATTGAAGTGGGCGTTGCGGGCCAAGGTCCGGCGAGTAGTCCAGGGGGATGCGAACACTCAATTCTTTCACATGATCGCTAATGGTAAACATAGAAAGAAGAGGATCTTTCAGCTTGAGCAAGATGAAGGAACAATTTTAGGACAGGAAAACCTAAAACTGTACATTACAGAGTATTACAAGCAGCTGTTTGGTCCTCCAGAGGATAACTGTGTGTCTCTGGATGAGTCCAGGGTTGAGGATGTTCCTCAACTCACAGCGGTGGTGAATGATATTCTAGCGGCTCCTTTTTCTGAGAAAGAGGTGTTTGAGACCATTTCGCAAATGAAAAATAACAAGGCGCCGGGCCCCGATGGATTTCCTGCGGAGTTTTATAAAAAGTGTTGGCATATTATTAAAGGGGATCTGTTGCCTTTATTCAGTGATCTCTTCTCTGGGCAGCTTCAGCTTTTTCAGCTGAATTTTGGAACGATAGCCCTTCTAACTAAGAAAACAGAGGCTGTGAGAATTGAGCAATTCAGGCCCATCTGTCTTCTTAATGTAAGTTTCAAAATCTTTCTCAAGGTCGGGACTAATAGGCTCACACAGATCGCGCATGCTATGGTGCAGCCTACCCAAACTGCTTTCATGCCGGACAGGAACATCCTTGAAGGGGTTGTGGTCCTTCATGAAACGCTCCATGACCACACGAAAAAGCTGGATGGGGTTGTTTTCAAAGTGGATTTCGAGAAAGCGTACGACAAAGTCAAATGGCCCTTCCTTCAACAGGCCTTACGCATGAAGGGTTTTGATGAAGCTTGGCGACGCCAGGTAGAATCCTTCACGCAAAAAGGAAGTGTTGGAATTAAAGTGAATGACGATATAGGTCATTATTTCCAGACACACAAAGGCCTGAGGCAAGGTGATCCAATGTCCCCTATTTTGTTCAACATTGCGGTTGACATGTTGGCAATTCTCATAGGTAGGGCAAAGGAGGCCGGTCAGGTGGGTGGCTTGGTGCCTCACCTAGTTGATGGGGGTGTGTCCATTTTGCAGTACGCTAATGATACAATCATCTTATGGAGCATGACTTGGCAAAAGCGAGAAATATGAAGTTGGTGTTATGCTTATTTGAACAATTGACTGGATTAAAGATTAACTTTCATAAAAGCGTGTTGTTCTGCTTTGGTAGAGCCAAGGAGGAACAAAAGGCTTATAGGCAATTGTTTGGATGTGAATTAGGGGCTTTACCTTTTACTTACCTAGGTATACCCATTCACCATCGTAAGCTAACAAACAGAGAGTGAAAATGCATCGAGGATCGGTTTGAGAAGAAACTTAGTTGCTGGAAGGGCAAACTTATGTCTTATGGAGGCCGGTTGATTCTTATCAATTCGGTGCTCACGAGTATGCCGATGTTCCTACTATCTTTCTTTGAAGTTCCAGTTGGGGTTAGGAAAAGGCTGGACTTCTACCGATCAAGATTTTTTTGGCAGAGTGATGAACTAAAGAGAAAGTACCGACTCGCCAAATGGGATATCATCTGTAGACCAAAGGACCAAGGGGGTCTGGGTATTGAGAATCTTGAGGTCAAGAACAGATGCCTTCTTAGTAAGTGGCTGTATAGGTTATCAGTTGAGACTGATGCAACATGGGCGCAGATTCTCCGTAACAAGTATCTGCAGTCCAAAACTTTGTCACAGGTGACAGTGAGACCAACTGATTCGCCGTTTTGGAAGGGGCTTATGAGAGTTAAGGCAGCCTTCTTTAATAGAACAAAGTTTATTGTCGGTGATGGCAACAATACCCGTTTCTAGGAGGATACTTGGCTTGGTGACACGCCATTGGCGCTCCAGTACCCGTCCCTGTATCGTATTGTTCAACGACGTGATGCGCTAGTTGCAACGATTATGCAGTCCATTCCCCTTAATATCCAGTTTCGGAGGGTGCTTGTTGGTGATAGATGGGAAGCATGGCTTCATTTGGTGAGTAGACTGATGGAGGTTCAGCTAGCTCATCAGCCCGACCAGTTGTGTTGGAAACTTACTAGGTCTGGAGAATTTACGGTTAAGTCGATGTATATCGATGTCATTAACTCTAGTGTCATTCCTAGTTCCAAACATGTTTGGAAAGTAAAAGTTCCTTTGAAGATTAAAGTGTTTATGTGGTTTATACATAAACAAGTCATTTTAACAAAGGACAACTTGGTTAAGCGCAATCGAACAGGATCTACTAGGTGTAGTTTCTGTGATCGGGACGAGACCATTAAGCACCTCTTCTTTGAGTGCCCGTTGGCGATAGTTTTGTGGCGCACCGTGCAAATTGCCTTTAACATTACTCCTCCAAATTCGGTCGGTACGTTATTTGGAACGTGGCTTGATGGGATAGAGTCCGATACAGCTAGACACATTCGTGTAGGAGTATGTGCGTTGTTATGGGCAATTTGGAACTGCAGAAATGATTTGGCTTTTAACAGAACAACAACTATTCATTTTTTGCAGGTTTTATTCTGAGCTACGACGTTGATCCGTATGTGGTCCTTACTCACTGCGACGGAGGCCAGGGAGCGTTTGGCTACTGGATCTGTCCGGTGGGAGCAACGTTTACGAGTCGGAGAGTCGACGAGTCGTTCCAAGGTTGAGACTCATAGACTAGTCTAGACTAGTGCGAGACTAGTCGACATGGTACTGTAGCACCGAACTTACAGTACATAACTAATAATACCTAGTAGTAGTATGTAGTATTACACTATATAAGTATACAAGTACAGTATACAATTTAAACAAGCAAAGTGGAGTCACTGAGGCAGAGCAGCACCAGCAACTAGCAGCAAGCACAGCAGCACCAGCAGTCTATCTGCGAGCAGAGCAGCACCAACAGCAAGCAGAGCAGCACCAGCAGTCCAGCAGCGGAGCAGAGCAACAGCAGCGGCAAGCCAAGAAGAAAGAGGAGGAGAAAGGAGGGGCAAGGCAGAGCAGCACCAGCAGTCCAGCAGCGAGGCAGAGCAGCACTGAGGCTCACCTGCCTGAAGAGGAGAAGAGCACGAGGGGCCGGCGGCGCGAGGAGGGGCGCGAGACGAAGGAGCAGGAGGGGCGCGAGACGAAGGCGATGGTGGAGCTTCAGATCCGCGACGTGGGGCCGGCGACGGTGGAGCTTCAGATCCGCGGCGGCGGGCGTCCAGCGGCCGGCGGCGCGAGGAGGGCTCGACGGGCGCGTCCAGCAGCCGGCGGCGCGTCCAGGTGAGGAGGGGAAAGAAAGGATTAGGTCTCCCGCGGGATGAGGCATCGTATTTATACTCCCCCAGTTTTTTGAGTCGTTGGACTCGAACATGTCGACTAGTCTGGACTAGTCGTCGACTAGTCGATGACAGGCTCGACTCGTACAAGTAGTCTACACGAGAAACCGAGTCGACAGCCAGTTTGCGACTCATAGACTAGTCGAGCGACTAGTCTAGACTAGTCGTTCGACTCGTAATCGTTGGGTGGGAGATGGTAGCGCGGGATATCTTCAACCGGTTTGGATGGCGGTCATGTAATAGGATAGGTGATTAGTTTTCCTATCTTTGTTTTGCCAGCCGGTTGTGGCTCTATGGCCTTTTTATCTTTGGCGTTGAGGCTCTCTGTGAGCTAGCCTTTATTTTGTTTCCAGACTTTAAGACCTTGTTGAACCTATTTTATTTATAAATGTGGTCGTATGCATCGTTCTGATGCAGAGGCCGGGGAATCCCCCTTTTCGAAAAAAAAACAACATGTGGCCAACATGAGTTACACTTGGACAAGCATTCTAAGGGGGCTGGAGATAGTTAAGGAAGGATACATTTAGAGGGTGGGTTCAGGGGAGAACATCAAGATTTGGTCGGATCCGTGGCTGCCCACTGAACCTACATGACGTCCAGGAAAGCTCCAGGGACCATTTTATTAGGAGTAAAAAAAGGTTAATTATCAAGCAAACGTTGTTCAAAGTGTCGATGACACCCGCAAAAGGTATTCACAGCTTCCAGTGTGCATTCTAATGTATTCACAATCAGACTACAGATGTTGCTATGCTAAGGATACATGCCCATTGTTCATACCCGCGTTCTATGTGACAAGACAGAACCATTTGCTCCTCCAGTGCTTTAAAACTTAACAAATATGTTTTCAGAAGCAAACAAGCTAACAAGAATACATACAACAGCAAAACAATTGTAAACAAAATTCAAAAGATGACATGAATAACTGAATACCTTTTTAAATGTCTATACCAGACAATGGAATTGACAGGGTCGTCTTTAAAGATATATCAAGCGCATCCACAAGTGCTCTGTCACCATAAAGCTCAAACACACCAAACTGCACGTAGTTCCCACCTAGGGCTGCACGTACAAGTGAATACCAGCCATGAGAACAGTAAATTATCAGCAAAGAAATCACAATTCTGCAGTGTGATTTAAATATTTTTACATGGCTAAATATAAAAGCAGTAATAAGCAGCACTGTTATCTTATTACAACCTTAAGTCAAAACATAGCCCCACAAGAATTTTTTTGGAACCTGGCGAGATTGTACCCCAAAATCAAACGGCTTCCATAGAAATCAGCAAAAATGTACGATTCACAAAAATTGCCATTAAAAGTCACAACTAAGAAAATTTTGGCTCGAGTAGTTTGCATCATAATTCACGTAATTCATTGCATTAGAACCTAACACCATTGGGGATCAGGAACTGCTAGTAGCAAGTTTTACCAGAAAGCTCCACCCAGGTGTACATTTGCCACACGTGATGTCAAGTGCAAACAGTCATCAAAATAGACAACAAGATCCAAATCCAGTATGATAATTCAGTGGCGCAATATATTTTAATTATTATTAACATGCCTGAGAAATCACATCAAAATGGAGCTGACTGCATACGTATTATTTGTTCACACACTACAAATGTTAAAGCTGAGTTTTGCAACCAGGATACTATAATAGTAGCACAGGGTATTGTACACGACAGAAAAGTCAGCTCATGAAACCCAGAATAATATTGCATACCAAATACACATAAATAAGTGGCACAGGGCCCTCCTGAATAAGTATGTAACTTCTGCAATATTTTTGCTCGAAATATTAGTTACTTTCATTACTTAGGCTGGAGACATGAAGGATCCAAGTATGCTGAATCAGAATGCAAACACAGGAGGCTCTACTTGTCAAATCCTATCTCTACTCAGATCGATGAGCACAAGAGTACTGAGGAAGAAATTGAATTTGGTAGCTAGGGTTCGTCTCTAAAGCGAGAGACCCGGATTTGTATGGCTATATTGTATTTGGTCCTTACAGGATACCTCATGCTGTAAGCTCGCTCATTCACCAGACGCGGCAACGATGACAAGTCTATGCATAAAACTCAAATGACTGTCCAAATTGAGTAGCTGGTTCGTCATCAACAGTTAAAAGCAAGCTTTCATCCTTGGTCAGAGACCTTACCTGTCTAATTTTCCTGTCCTTCTCAATTATGCGGATCTCGGAAGAGGAGGCATGGCAGGCGGTCCTTAGTTCTCTGCTTCTAGCCTAGCAATTTACACTTGCAAGTGCTTCACAAGATGCTTGTCAGAACCAACCTGTATGGACAACGGAATGATAAGTTTCATTTAAAAAACCAAGCTTGTGACAAAGAACCTCAGAGTCACAGCTCTTACCATATTAACTTTTGCAGTATGTGTGACACTCTCTTTGTGGCAACATCTTTAGTTGACTGAAGCAGCGCTACAGTAGCATCACAAGAGCCATCAGAACATATAGTTGGATGTCTTTGTTGTGCTAACCAAAGAAGAGACAGATTTGGCAGTAACAAAAGACATCTTTCAGATCCTGCAATTAAACTGGCAAGAACAAACCTGTGGATGGGAAAGGTGCCTTCCAAGGCAGTTCCCTCTTCCATGATGTATCCACTGCTTCGTCAACAGCAGGAACATCGTATTCAGGCACACAGGTAGAAAAGCTAGTGGCGCTGATCATCTTGACCTGAAAGGCAAATAGGCAAGTTCAAAACCTGTGTAGCACAATCCATGTGCATAACAAGAGACAAAGAAAAGGGGTTCCTAAAGCTTTTTTGTAACACGTTTACTTCAGCTTCCCTGATGAGCAAGCTGGTTGACATTATAAGGGACACATCAACTTATGTTAAAAAAAAGACATATCAACTTATGTTAAAAAAAAAGACATGTCAACTGACTGGCATTCCATGTTAAAGCAGATTATATTCCTGTGTAATAACTCAAGCATAGACAATACAAATTTGAGTCCAACTAGAAATTAACTACGTGCTTTCAAGGTACTCAAATTGACTATGGGCTCACAATGTTCAACTTAAATTAGGGCACTCAACTAGAAATAGAAGAACTCGTTCAAGAACTAGAAAAGGCAAAAGAAACTTAGATTAGCTAGCACGAAGAGGATTGTTCAACTCAAACGTTATAATCTGGGTCTAAATATTTTGTCCTCTTAGTGGCACATAGTTTTACTGCAAGCATGGAAAATTAATGACCATTTAACTTCTGAAGTAGTATTGTTCCTTAGTGTATTGCCCAAAATGAACTCAGTATAGCAGCAAAGGCTAGACAACAAGACTGTAGGACAAAGAAATCAAAGACCTCAAAGATGAATCCCCACTGATTCTTCCTCTGACATTATCTAAACTTTCACCATACCCATTTAGCAGATTAGAGGAGGTGTAACCTGACAGTTCACCTGCCACTTAATTACATCCGCTACTACCAGAGATAAATGGAATGGAACTCGCCCAATGCAGTAAAAGCATATGCATGATTTTTTTATTTTTTTTGAGAGAGAAAGCATAGGTATGATTGAGGAACACTGTTACTCTGTTAGTATCATGCCTTCAGTATCAATTTGAAAACCAAGTTAACACCCAAAGCGTTGCTACTATCGACCCTGAATGGTAGTAATAAATTGCCTACACGAGACCCAAAATGAATCATGATCCCATATAAGTCCCCTGGGGTCTTATACAACAAATTGTGCAGTGTTGAGTGCGAAATCAGAAAGAGTACCCCAAAATAGAAGCTTGCCGGCGTCTAATGGTTGGACAACGCGGCGGCCATCTGTAGGAGGAGGAGGCGGCGTCGGTCTGCACGGGGGGCGCGGAGGAGGGCCTGCCGGCGGAGACGATTTGCGCAGGCCACGGCGACGAGGGCATAGGGCGGAGGCGGCCGGCTGGCGCTACCCAGGCATAGGAGCAGCAGGGGCGGGAGCAGGGTCGGGGACGAAGGCCATAGGAGCGCGGCCATGGGAGGGACGGTGGGAGGGGCTAAGGTGCAGCGCCCCGTATGCGGCGGGGAAGGGGAGTGGGCTGGGGCGGCGGCGGCGGCGGCGGGCGGGGAGGTGGTGAGTGGGACGGTGGGAGGAGGTGCGGTGCGGCGCCGTGAGGGGTGGGTGGGTGAGGTGCCGCGGCGAAGAGGAGTGGGTGAGGAGGAGCCTAGCTAGATCGGAGGAGGTGTGTCGGATGTCGGGCTCTCCCCTTTGCCCCGAGACAAGTGGCAAACCTTGATTGGACCGGCACCGGGCTCTCTAGAATTGGAATTTGAGTTAAACATGGAATCAAAACATCACTGTTACCCTAGTTTTGGGGGAAATTTTTATTCTCGAATACGCACCTATGTGCGTACTGCATTATATAGAAGAAAGCGGGTAAAGAGCCGCTCCATCAAAATGTTACAAATTACGGCTCTGTTCGTTAGTCCTCCAGCTCCGCAAAATCATGCGCTCCCGCTGCTCGGAGTGAATTCCCGCTCTTCGATTGATCGTAAAAGCCAGAAAAACCGTTCGCCTTGCTCGCTCCACTCCGCTTCGTGAGTTGGGCTGAAAGCCCAATAATTTGTTTTCTGGCCCGTGCTAAGCACGTTGGCCAGGCTACAGGGCCGTTCGGGATTGAAAACGTAACGAGCGCGATAGACAAACTCTACCAAACCGGTACATTTCACTTTATCGGTGGCATTCCTCCATAAATTCCACGAACTCCCTCATTTTTAGGATCGCCTCATTCGTCGCTCTAACTACCGCTGGCTCCGCTCCGCTCTGTTCACTCCGCGGAGTTACAGCGTTTGGGGCTGCTCCGCCCGCTCCGGCAGCGAAGTTCGGGAGCGGATAGAACCCAAACATCCTCTACATGAACAACAACTCCACATTCCACTCTCCACTCCTCGCTCTAAAACAGGAAACTAACTACTCGATCTAGTTTTGGGGGAAGAGGTAGGGGTAAAAGTGTATGAAGGATAGTTCAACTCAGCAGTGGACCGACGCACAAATCGGCTCCCACCTCTCTCTCTCTCTCTCTCTCTCTCTCTCTCTCTCTAGTTCAACTCAGCAGTGGACCCGACGCACAAATCGGCTCCCACCTCTCTCTCTCTCTCTCTAGTTCAACTCATCAGTGGACCGACGCACAAATTGGCTCCCACCCCTCTCTCTCTCTCTCTCTCACCTTAGGCCATTTTGAGTGGGATGGTGGGAGGTGCGGCGCGGCATGGAATAGGAGTGAGTTTTTTTAGGGAAGAGGAGTGGGTTGAGGCGTCCTTTGATTCATAGGATAGAAAATCATAGGAATAGGAAAGTCATAGAAAATTAGATGACATGTCTCATAAACCCTATGAGTACCAATGCGAAAGGAGATGTCCTTTGATTCACATCATAAGATTTTTTTTCATTGAGTCTAGGCTAATGTTTATTTTCATATGAAATGTGGAGGATAGGAAGAATTCCTCCGTAGAAATAGGATTCCATTTCTATAGAAATCA
The DNA here is from genome assembly GCF_002575655.3 of Aegilops tauschii subsp. strangulata. Taxonomy (NCBI): domain Eukaryota; kingdom Viridiplantae; phylum Streptophyta; class Magnoliopsida; order Poales; family Poaceae; genus Aegilops; species Aegilops tauschii. The sequence continues at coordinate 644,724,597 of NC_053041.3, read as the reverse complement.
TATCCTATGGAATTCCTACAAAATTCATTTAAATCAAAGAAGGCCTATGAGTGGGTGAGGAGCCTAGATCGGATCGCAAGAGATGTGTGTGTCATGACAATCGGACGTCAAGCTCAAGACAAGTTGCAAACCTTGCTTGGACTGGCATCGGGCTCTGTAGAATTGCAGTTCAATTGGCCACTGCTAGGCGCCGGCCGGTGCTAGTTTCGTCCGGACAACTTGATTCGTGTAGCCCTAGCCGTCCGATTGTGTCTTCCTTAGGCCAACTCCAATGCACGATCCCAAACAGATGTTCATTTTGTCCGCTTTTCATCCGTTTGGGGGTGGCAATGGGGTCGCGTCCGCCCAGATTTGATGATGCGTTGGCCGTGCACCCAACGTGCTATCGCATCTTCGGCCGCATCTCGTCCATTGTGCATGCAAATATGAAAAGAACAAAGGATGTAGCTAAATGGCAGCGGCCATAGTTCACGCCAGCGGCCGCGTTCACGCCCGTTCATGCCGGCCGGCAATAAAGCCATTGGCTTACGGAATTGGCACCCAAGTTTCATGCCGGCAACAAAGCCAGCGGCCGACACACTAGCCAGCCTTCAAAATGAACATGTTTTTGACGCCGGCAACAAAGCCAACGGCCGGCACACGAGCCAGCCTTCTAAATGGACATGTTTTGGGGGCTGGCAACAAAGCCAGTGGCCGACACACTTGACATCCTTCAAAATGGACGGCCATCAGGGTCGTGGTCTCACCTAGTTCAGGCCATTGCGGGCGAACATCTGCTGGTTCGCGAACCGAGCCTTCCTCTCCGGTGACATGTAGTTCTTGTCGACGCTCATGAACATGAGTGCCGCCTATTTTTCTTTGGTCTCGGCATTGGTGGCCTCGATCTCGGGCTTCTTGAGTTGAGCGGCCTCCTCGATGTCAAGCTTCCTCCTCTTCACGACCTCCTCCATGTCAAGCTTCTTCGTTTGGAGATTCACATGATTACTTGCAACAAGATTTCTCCCGTGACCTCAAGAACAAAAGTAACTACTCACAAATGATAATCATGCTCAAAATCAGAGGGGTATTAAATAGCATAATGGATCTGAACATATAATCTTCCACCAACTAAACCATATAGTAATCAACTACAAGATGTAATCAACACTACTAGTCACCCATAGGTACCAATCTGAGGTTCCAATACAAAGATTGAACACAAGAGATGAACTAGGGTTTGAGAGGAGATCGTGTTGTTGAAGGTGTTGATGGAGATTGGCCTCCCAAAGATGAGAGGGTTGTTGGTGATGACGATGGCTTCGATTTCCCCCGCCAGGAGGAAAGTTCCCCCGGCGGAATCGCTCCGCCGGAGGGCAAAAGTGCTCCTGCCCAAGTTCCGCCTCGAGACGGCGGCGCTCCATCCCGAAAGTCCTCTTCTTATTTTTTTTTCTATGTCAAAATGACCTATATACCAGAAGATGGGCACCGGAGGAGGGCTGGGCTAAGCACAACCCGCCAGGGCGCGCCTGGGGGGCCTGGCGCGCCCTGGTGTCTTATGCTCACCAGGTGGCCCCCCTCCGGTAGTTATTTTCTCCAGTATTTTTTATATATTCTAAAATAATTCTCCGTAAATTTTCAGCTCATTTGAAGATGTGCAGAATAGGTAACTCTAACATAGCCTTTTCAGGTCCAGAATTCCAGCTACCGGCATTCTCCCTCTTTGTGTAAACCTTGCATATTATGGGAGAAAATGCATTATAATTACTCCATAAAGCATTATTATGCATAAAAACATTATAAATAACAGTAGGAAAACATGATGCAAAATGGATGTATCACGCCCCTGACAGGGACGCCTGGGTGTGTGTGTGGTGGGGGTATGGATCAATATTGACCTAGGTCACCTGTGTTATATATACATCTTGTAAGCCGCCGCACATGATGAGTTGATTAGTTGTAAATCCCAGGTGTTTGTAACCTCCCCCGATATAGTGAAGTTTGGCTGGCTGGCGCCCATGATTTCCCCCTTCGTGTTGGAGCGGTTTTCCACGTTAAATTTTGTGTCCCCTCCTTGTTTTCGTTCTTCAGCAAGTTGATTTTCCTGTCGTATCTCTAACACCCTCTGTAGATGTCAGTAGTTGGGAGATTTCCTTCCACCAGAACGACCCGCACATATCGTAAGCATGAGGAACTTTAACATCGTAGTATGTGGACCAGATGAGGTCGACCCACGACACGACCTTCTTGTTGTAAAAGTTGTGCAAGTGTTTCAGCATTAGCCCCGCTTATGCACTTTAATGTTGATGATCCCAAGTCCACCATGCTTTTTGGATGACAAATAAGGCCCCATGCAGCAAGTGAATTAGAGGTTTCACCTTGTTCTTTCCTTTTCCTCAACAAGCATCTTCTATGGATTTTATCCAAGTGTTCTATGAGCTTGGGGGAACCTGATCGTGCACATGGGGTATATGGCTGTGGCGGTTAGAACAGAGTTTAGGGGTTGTAAAGTTACTGCCATATGAGAGCAAGTTAAGGGATGACGATAGTTTCCTTTCCACCTTATCAACAATCGCATCAGGTCGATGATGGTAGCCTTGGTCGTCCCCATTGGCAATCCTAGATAGGTGAATGACATCGTACCAACTTCACACTGAAAGATTTGTGATAGTTCCACTACTAGGAGAAAGCTTATAGATAGAACCTTAGCAGTAGCGCGGGGTTATGGGGCAGCGCTACTGCTACTTAGTAGTAACGCGTGGCCAGTACCAGCGCTACATGTAGGACAGTAGCAGTAGCGCGGGTGGGCAGACCAGCGCTGTTGCTAAGTGGTCCCATCCTCACTCATCGGGGCTGCCCGTAGTAGTAGCGTTCTACAAGAAGCAGCGCTATTACTAGTCCCATAACAGTAGCGTGTGTCGGTGGCCCACCACTACAGCTATGTGTGCACGGTGCCAGCAGGTGGACCCCACTTAGCAGCAGTCTGGGCACACGGACATGCGCTACTGCTATAGAACTTAGTGTTGGGAAACGTAGCATGCAATTAAAAAAATTCCTACGCTCACGAGATGCATAGCAACGAGAGGGGGAGAGTGTGTCCACGTACCCTCGTAGACCGAAAGCGGAGCGTTAGTTTAACGCGGTTGATGTAGTCGAATGTCTTCGCGATTCAACCGATCAAGTACCGAACGCACGTCACCTCCGAGTTCAACACACGTTCAGCTCGATGACGTCCCTCGAACTCTTGATCCAGCAAAGTGTCGAGGGAGAGTTTCGTCAGCACGACGGCATGGTGACGGTGATGGTGAAGTGATCCACACAGGGCTTTGCCTAAGCACTACGTGAATATGACCAGAGGCGTAAACTGTGGAGGAGGGTGCCGCACAATGCTAACAATGTTTGTTGTGTGTTCTAGCGGTGCCCCCCCTTATATATATAGGTTGGAGGGAAGGATAGGCAGCCAAGGGAACGCCTCAAGTAGGACGAATCCTACTTGGGCACCTCCCAATTTGGCCTCCCCCCTTTCCTATTCCTATTCGGAGTAGGAAGGGAAGAGGGGGAAGGGGGAAACCTATTCCCTTTTTTTCTTTCTTCCTTCCCCTTTCCTTCTCCAATTTGGCCAGCCCATATGGGGGGGGGGCGCACCAGCCCCTTTGTGGCTGGTGTGTCTCCCCTCTTGGCCCATAAGGCCCATATATAAACTACCTTCGGAGATACCTGTAGAGCATCTTTATAATCACCCAATTACGTTGTGACGTTTGATAGCACACAAGGTGTTCCTCCGGTATTCGGGAGTTGCATAATCTCATAGTCAGAGGAACATGTATAAGTCATGAAGAAAGCAATAGCAATGAAACTAAAACGATCATTATGCTAAGCTAACGGATGGGTCTTGTCCATCACATCATTCTCTAATGATGTGATCCCGTTCATCAAATGACAACACATGTCTATGGTTAGGAAACTTAACCATCTTTGATTAACGAGCTAGTCTAGTAGAGGCTTGTTAGGGACACTGTGTTTTGTCTATGTATCCACACATGTATCAAGTTTCCGGTTAATACAATTCTAGCATGAATAATAAAAATTTATCATGATATAAGGAAATATAAAATAACAAATTTATTATTGCCTCTAGGGCATATTTCCTTCACTTAGCAGTAGCGCAATTACCTATCCCGCGCCGCTGCTATGCATAGCAGCCACCTTTTCTCCCACCCTCCTCTTCCCCTTTCCTCTCTCCCTCCTCTACCTCCCTCACTTAGTTCTTCTCATTATTTCTCTTCCTTCTCCTACTTCCTCCGTCTCGGTTTACAGGGCATGCATGTTGTTCTAGGTTGAGAATTTAACTAGCTATATATATTATATGTGATGAAAAATATATGTTTAGAAACTACATCTGCTTAAGAATCCAATGATATACTTTTTGTGGCATATAACTCATATTTAGTTAGTCAAATGGATGACCTAGAACTACATGCACGCCCTATAAACCAAGACGGAGGGAGTACCTCTCTTCTCTCCCCATTAATGCCCCCATCCAGCATCTCCTTCATTAATGACCTCTCTTTCTCTCTAGCTTCTTCCTCACTTTATTTGTCTCTCCCTCCTTCCCTTTCCCCACTCCTACTTTTGTCTCACTAGCTAGCTCTCCCTCCCTCTCCACTAGTTAGGTAGAGCATATCCTTCCAATTAGATCCACTACTTTTGATCCCTAGATAGCGGCACCGGCATGCCACCGTGTGCTCGATCCCTCTCCCAGGACGACAGGTGAGTAAAAAGTTGTGCTTTGCAAGAATGGAAATATGTGTGTTTCCGCTATGATGGTGGGAATGTGTGTGTGGCATGAGTTGTCGCCTATGTGTATTTGTCGAATCGTGTGTGACATGAGTTGCTTATGTTTTGCCGAAATGTCGATTTATTCTCGTTTTGGCGAATTTCAGGCACACTCTATATGTCCTATTTTTAGGGAAGGTCACGCCGAATTTTTGTATGACTTTGATGTATGCATATGCATGCATGGTAATAATTCTTTTGCTTATTATACCACACAGGCAATCATGAAGGTAAGTGGAAGGGTGGTGGAAATATGGTTGCGATCTGTGATGCACGACATGTATGCAAATAGCCAGACTGGGATTTTATGTCCGTGTAGAAGATGCAAAGTAATCGTCATCTTGGACCCCTTTGAGCATGGCAGTTTGAAGGCGCACCTGCTCATGCATGGTTTCGTGGATGGCTATACTCGGTGGATAATTGAAGATGATGAGAACGTCCACATGGCAGGAAATAACCACGTGGGCCAGACGAAGAGATTACCCGATGGACCCGAAGATGAGGGTGCAGGACATGGCGGCGAAGAAGAGGCCGGACACGGCGGGGAAGAGGCCGTACACGGCAGAGAGAAGAGGCGGACACGCAGCAGTCTTCGACGCGACTAAGTTCAGTCGTGTAGGACCCTCATGTTCGAGACATGCTTCACAAGAATGCGACTAGCAATAGAACTGCTTCTGGAGAGGAGGCCAAGCTGGCGCAACTGGAGGTAGACTCGAAGACTCCATTGTATGACGGTTGCGATCCCGAGGTGACCCGCTTGAGTTTCACGCTCGAACTTCTAAAGATGAAGGCCAAAAACAAATGGACAGATGCAAGCCTCGATGGTCCCATCCTCACCAATTGGGCCTGCCCGTAGTAGAAGCGTTCTACAAGAAGCATCGTGCAGGGCTATCTGACCCAAGAGTACATCTTCTTCTGCAAGAATTATCTAGGTGGCGAAAACCCTGTTGTTGGTTTGCCTGTCAACAAGAACCTTGGGAGGCTCGGAGGAGAAGGTCACACGAACGGCCGGAGGGAAGTGCATGTGGACCACTCGGGTCGACGCAACGACTTTGACATAGCAAACTTAGTAGTGCTACATCACCTAGACCGCTAGACGTGGTAGATCCTTTCATGACACTGCACAAAGAAACCATCACAAAGAAGTACCGTCACTAGGGGCTAAACAAGACGGACACCGAAGTTACTAGAGAGCAGAACTCCACTTTCTTGTGTTGGTTCAAAGAGCATGTTCTTACTAATCCCCCAGAAGAGGGCAGTGCTGACGGATTGCACATACACACCTTAGGACATGGCCCCGCGGCCAACCTCGCGACCTATCAGGCATACGATACCAATGGATACACGTTCTACACAGAGGCCAAAGACATAGACAGTGATTACCAGAACTCAGGGGTGACGATGGAATGAATGAGTAGCGACAACGGCGCAAGTGAAAGATTCTACGGAAGGGTCGAACAGATCTGGGAGCTTAACTACGCTAGACTGCACAGTACGGCGATGTTCCGTGTCAAATGGACTAAGGCCGTCGAAAGAGAAAACCGATATTTCACTACCATGTCTATACCCGACGCGAAGAGCGTAGCTACCGTAAACGTCGTCGCCAAAACTGAGCCATGGGTAGACGCTAAGCACGTGACACAATGCTTCTTCATAACAAACCCGAGCAATCCCAGTCGTGTTGTCATGAGGAAAGGCAAAAGGAGCATCGTCGGAATGGATGGAGTCGCTAACGAGGAAGACTACGACCAGTACGGCGATTCGATGAGGGAAGATGATGATGACGATGAAGCATATGTCAAAAGAAGAAGCAAGACTATATTACCTAAGAAAAATCGTACTCCATGGAAAAGGAAAAGTCACAACGAGGGACTCAATTATTCGACAACGAACAAGAAAGGAAAGAAGCTCACTCAGAAATGACAACGTGGACGCTGAGAAACCATCATTTATATATATGTTCCTATTTTTTATACACACTTAACCGTCATCGGTCAAATGATGTAATATATATCGCCTTAGTTATATACATTGTGTCCCCTTCCCACCATGCATATACATATGGTTCTAGCTCGGTCGTCTTTCGGAAGAGAAAAAGAAAAGGAAAAGAAAAGAAAAGAAAAAGAAAAGAAAAAGAAAAAGGAAAGAAATAGAAAAAGAAAAGGAAAAAAAGGAATAGCAGTAGCGCTCGTTACAAACCCGCGCTATAGCTACTTAGTATAGCGGTAGTGCAGGTTACAAACCAGCACTATAGCTACTTACTATAGTGCTAACGTGGGTTACAAACTGATACCAACGTATCTATATTTTTTGATTGTTCCATGCTGTTATATTATCATTCTTGAATGTTTTGCAATTATTTTATAGCAACTTTATATCATTTTTTGGGACTAACCTATTGACATAGTGCCCAGTGTCAGTTGCTGTTTTTTGCTTGTTTTTTACTTCGTAGAATATCAGTACCAAACGGAGTCCAAACGCGGCAAAACTTTTTTGATATTTTTTTGGACCAGAAGACAACTTGGGAGCCAAGGAAGCACCAGAGGGGGAGGCCCATGGGGCCCACGAGACACCAAGGCGTGCCAGAGGCCCCTGGCGTGCCCTGATGTATCATGGGGCCCACGGGGGTCTCCTCCACCGCCTCTCAGCTCTATAAATTCCCAAATATTATAGTCGACAAAACACAATTCCAGCCGCTGATACGTCTCCGTCGTATCTACTTTTGCCCGTCGACAAAACACAATTCCAAACACTTTTGCCCTTGTTTTGGACTCTAACTTGCACGATTTGAATGGAACTAACCTGGACTGACGTTGTTTTCAGCAGAATTGCCATGGTGTTATTTTTCTGTAGAAATAAAAGTTCTCGGAATGACCTGAAACTTCACGGAGAATATTTTTGGAAATAATAAAAAATATTGGCAAAAGAATCAAGACCAGGGGGGCCACACCCTCTCCACGAGGGTGGGGGGCGCGCCCCCCCTGCCTCGTGGGCCCCCTATTGCTCCACCGACCTCAACTCCAACTCCATATATTCGCGTTCGGGGAGGAAAAAAATCTGAGAGAAGGATTCATCACGTTTTACGATACAGAGCCGCCGCCAAGCCCTAAACTCTCTCGGGAGGGCTGATCTGGAGTCCGTTCGGGGCTCCGAAGAGGGGAATCCGTCGTCGTCGTCATCATCAACCATCCTCCATCACCAATTTCATGATGCTCACTGTCGTGCGTGAGTAATTCCATCGTAGGCTTGCTGGACGGTGATGGGTTGGATGAGATCTATCATGTAATCGAGTTAGTTTTGTTAGGGTTTGATCCCTAGTATCCACTATGTTCTGAGATTGATGTTGCTATGACTTTGCTATGCTTAATGCTTGTCACTAGGGCCCGAATGCTATGATTTCAGATCTGAACCTATTATGTTTTCATGAATATATGTGAGTTCTTGATCCTATCTTGCAAGTCTATAGTCACCTATTATGTGTTATGATCCGACAACCCCGAAGTGACAATAATCGGGACCACTCTCGGTGATGACCGTAGTTTGAGGAGTTCATGTATTCACTATGTGTTAATGCTTTGGTCCGGTACTCTATTAAAAGGAGGCCTTAATATCCCTTAGTTTCCAATAGGACCCCGCTGCCATGGGAGGGTAGGACAAAAGATGTCATGCAAGTTATTTTCCATAAGCACGTATGACTATATTCGGAATACATGCCTACATTACATTGATGAATTGGAGCTAGTTCTGTGTCACCCTATGTTATAACTGTTACATGATGAACCGCATCCGACATAATTATCCATCACTGATCCAATGCCTACGAGCTTTTCCCATATTGCTCTTTGCTTAGTTACTTTTCTGTTGCCACTATTACAAATACTACAAAACTGCTACTGTTACCTTTGCCACCGTTACTGTTACTTCCATATTACTTTGCTACTAAATACTTTGCTGCAGATATTAAGTTATCCAGGTGTGGTTGAATTGACAACTCAACTGCTAATACTTGAGAATATTCTTTGGCTCCCCTTGTGTCGAATCAATAAATTTGGGTTGAATACTCTACCCTCGAAAACTTTTGCGATCCCCTCTACTTGTGGGTTATCAAGACTATTTTCTGGCGCCGTTGCCGGGGAGCATAGCTCTATTCTTTGAGTCACTTGAGATTTATATCTGCTGGTCACTATGAGGAACTTGAAAGATGAGAAGACCAAGATTTATCCCTCAACTATGAGGGGAGGTAAGGAACTGCCATCTAGCTCTGCACTTGATTCTCCTTCTGTTTTGAGTAAACTTGCGACACCTAAACCTGCTTCTGCTATTAATTCTGATATGCCGCCTGTTATTGATGATGCCACTTTCTACTATGCATGATGCTTATGGTGAAACTACTTCTATGCTTGATAATACTGTGCCACTAGGTGAATTTCTTGACGAACAACTTGCTAGGGCTAGAGAGAATGAAATTATTGAAACTGATAATATTGCTGAAAGTGATGATGAAGATTCTCCCCTTAAATATGAGTTGCCTGTTGTGCCTGAGGGTTATGTTATGGATGAAGAAACTGCTAGAGATTTTCTTGCTTGCAACGATAGATCTGATCTTAAGAAATTATTAGCTAAGCTGAAAGAAAAGTCTGTGAATGCTAGAATGAAATATGACCCTGCTTTTGCTACTTCACCTATCTTTGTTACTGATAAGGATTATGATTTCTCTGTCGATCCTGAGATAATTACTTTGGTTGAATCTGATCCTTTTTATGGCTATGAATCTGAAACTGTTGTGGCACATCTTACTAAATTAAATGATATAGCCACCCTATTCACTAATGATGAGAAAACTCGCTACTATTATATCCTTAAGTTATTTCCGTTTTCATGAAAGGGTGATGCTAAAACATGGTTTAATTCTCTTGATCCTGGTTGTGTGCGTAGTCCCCAGGATATGATTTATTACTTCTCTGCTAAATATTTCCCCGCTCATAAGAAACAAGCTGCTTTAAGGGAAATATATAATTTTGTGCAAATTGAAGAAGAGAGTCTCCCACAAGCTTGGGGGAGGCTTCTTCAATTACTTAATGCTTTGCCTGATCATCCTCTCAAGAAAAATGAAATACTTGATATCTTTTATAATGGACTAACCGATGCTTCCAGAGACCACCTGGATAGTTGTGCTGGTTGTGTTTTCAGGGAAAGAACAGTTGATCAAGCTGAATTGCTATTGAATAATATGTTGACTAATGAAAACAACTGGACACTTCCTGAACCAACTCCTAAGCCAACTCCGAAGAAAAGGGGTATTCTATTTCTCAGTCCCGAAGATATGCAAGAGGCAAAGAAATCTATGAAAGAAAAAGGTATTAAAGCTGAAGATGTTAAGAATTTACCTCCTATTGAAGAAATACATGGTCTTAATTTGCCGCCTGTTGAAGAAATACATGGTCTTGATAACCCGACACAGGTAGTAAAGGTAAATTCTCTCTATAGATATGATAAAGCTGAAATTCCGCCTACTAAGTTTGCTAGCCAATGCTTAGATGAGTTTGACAATTTTATGGTAAGCAAGAAAACTTCAATGCTTATTTTGGTAGAGAATTAAAGCACAATGCTTACATGATTGAACACTTGAGTGATTATATGTCTAGAGTTAAAGGTGAACTTAAACTCATTAGTAAACATGCTTCTATGGCTACCACTCAAGTAGAACAAGTACTTAAAGCTCCGAATGATTTGCTCAATGAATTAAATAATAAGGGAAACGATAATGCTGCTAGAGTTATGACTAGAGGGGGTAAAATGACTCAGGAACCTTTGTATCCTAAGGGCCACCCTAAGAGAATTGAGCAAGATTCTCAGAGAACTAATGTTGATGCACCCAGTCCTTCTAAGAGGAAGAAAAAGAAAAATGATAGGACTTTGCATGCTTCTAGTGAACCTGTTTTTGACACACCTGAGAATCCCAATGATATTTCTATTTCTGATGCTGAAACACAATCTGGTAATGAACATGAACCTAGTGATAATGTTAATGATGATGTTTGTGTTGATACTCAACCTAGCAATGATAATGATGTAGAGATTGAACCTGATGTTGATCTTGATAACCAACAATCAAAGAATCAACGTTATGATAAGAGAGCCTTTGTTGCTAGGAAGCACGGTAAAGAAAGAGAACCATGGGTTCAGAAACCCATGCCTTTTCCTCCTAAACCATCCAAGAAAAAGGATGATGAGGATTTTGAGCGCTTTGCTGAAATGATTAGACCTATCTTTTTGCGTATGCGTTTAACTGATATGCTTAAAATGAATCCTTATGCTAAGTATATGAAGGAAATTGTTACAAATAAGAGAAAGATACCTGATGCTGAAATTTCCACCATGCTTGCTAATTATACTTTTAAAGGTGGAATACCTAAGAAACAGGGAGATCCAGGAGTACCAACTATACCATGCTCCATTAAAAGAAACTATGTTAAAACTGCTTTATGTGATCTTGGAGCCGGTGTTAGTGTTATGCCTCTCTCTTTATATCATAGACTTGATTTGAATAAGTTGACACCTACTGAAATATCTTTGCAAATGGCTGATAAATCAGCTGCTATACCTATCGATATTTGTGAGGATGTGCCTGTTGTGGTTGCAAATGTTACTATCTTAACGGACTTTGTTATTCTTAATATTCCCGAGGACGACAGTATGTCGATTACTCTTGGTAGACCCTTTTTGAATACTGTAGGGGCTGTTATTGATTGCAACAAAGGCAATGTCACTTTTCATGTTAATGGTATGAGCATATGGTACACTTTCCAAGGAAACAACCTCAAGTCCACAGTATCAATTCTATTGGAAAAATTCCAACTATTACTATTGGAGGTTTTGAATTTCCTCTTCCTACTGTCAAGAAGAAATATGATATTCTTATTGTTGGGGACGTACATATCCCCGTTGAGGTAACCTAGTGCTATTCAAAAATTCTCCGGTTTCATGCGATTCGGAATGAGTTTGGTAACAAGACTTGATCAACCTTGTTAGTGGATTCCTTCTGATGAGCATGAGATGGATGAAGTTAGAAAGCACAACTCTCTGTACCCTCCTTTTACTTTCTGTTATTTAGAATAAATAAAGCAAAAATAGTATTTCATGTCTGTTTTCTGAATTATCCTTGCAATAAAAAATACCTCAAAATAAAAGTTCTCCAAATGCCCCGAAAATGAAATATGATATTTTCTAGAATATTTGTGAATACCTGGCACTGAGAACACATCAAGAGGAGCTAGCACCTGGCCACGAGGGTCCAGGGCGCGCCCCCTGCCTCGTGGGCCCCTGGTGGCTTCCCTCCACTTATTCCTGCACCCACACACTTCGTCTTCCTCCATAAAAAATCACCACCTAGCTCAAACTCGTGTTCTAGCTCGTTTTGCTGCGATTTTCGATCTCCTTGCTCAAAGCTCCATTCACAAAACTGCTTTGGGGGATTGTTCTTCGGTATGTGACTCCTTCAATGGTCCAATTAGTTTTTGTTCTAGTGCTTTATTCATTGCAAATTTTTGCTGCTTAGGTGACCCTGTTCTTGAGCTTGCATGTCAAATTTATTTGGTCCCAAGTAGTTCTAATGCATGATATAGTCTCTAGGCACTTGTGGGAGTAGTTGCCATCAATCTTGTTGAGTTTGGTTCACTTTTATTTTGAAGTTACTAAAAATTTCAGAAATTTTCAGAAAATGATGAAGAGATTTTTGAGGGGCTCTTCGAGCCGAAGCTCGAAGGATAAGCAAAGTGAAGAAGATAAGAGGCCCAAATATAATCTTCCTCGCACTGCGGAGGTTCAGCCGTGTGAATGGCCTTGTGATGAGTTCTTGAGAGCAGCCGGGATTTATGATGATTTTTATGAGTTGGCTGAGAATGCAGGCCTCACCGACTTCCTCCGCGACCAACGTGAACAGTATCTCCTACTCACTAATATCTTTGTGCAAAATTTTCATTTCCATGCTAAGAGGTCACCACCTTCGGTGGATTTTTTTTATATGATGAGTATAAGGATATGACCCGCTATGATTTTTGTGCGGTTTGCAAGTTGCCCTTTACGGGCAGCGTAGAGGAGCCACATCGTAACGATGTGGAAGGGTTCACTGATACAATTGCTGTAGGGGAAACGAGGAAGGTTTCCGATGCAAGAATTACTAGCATACACTTTCCTGTTCTACGTTATTTTGCAATATTTGCTAGTAGATGCTTAATTGGTCGCAGAAACTGTGGCAACCTTAGTGCCCCTGATACTGTTATTTTGTGCCATGCCTTGTTCCGCGATGACACATTTAGTATGGGCGCTATTGTTGCAAAGCGGTTAAATCTTAACCGTACGAAGGGCCCCATCTTGGGAGGTATCTTCGCCTCGCGCCTCGCTGCACATTTTAACATACCTATTAGGCATTATGAGAAAGAAGAAAAGTTGCTGCCTCCTGTTTTTCTGAACTATAAGAGTATGGTAGCACATGATTTTATCGTTAAGAATAAGGAAAAGATGCTTAAGTACAAGCTGATATTTGATAAAAATCACCCTGAGACTATTACTTTGCCTGCTCCTTCCTTGTTTGACTTATCTGTAGGCAAGTACCTTGTTCTGCCGGAGGCCATTCATGCCTACAAAAACCCCACACCAGCTACAGAGCCAGAGCCGGAACCACAATTTGATCCTTCATGACAGTATGTTTACCAGTGGGATCCGGAGGAGATTGCCAACCAGTGGCAACCCGAGGCTCCATCTCAGTACAACCCCAGTTACAACTTCGGATATCCGCCAGGCCAGCCGTGGCCATAAACCAACTTAGGCCAAAAGCCTAAGCTTGGGGGAGTACGTATTTCTCACCGACATTACATTCATGTTCACACACTCATTCCAGTTGTCGGTGCTCATACTTTTTCATTGTACCATCCATGCTAGTTTATTTTCCTTTTTATGCTTTCTTCTTGTGTGTTTGGCAAACCTTAAGAAAAACAAAAAAAAATTAGCTGTAGCTTTTAGCTAGTTTACTTTCCATGCCTGTAATAATAATAATTAAAAGAAAAACCCAAAAAGATTTCTCGTTCTTCTTTTGCTTGTTGGGAGCTTTCTCGTGTAAATAGTTTTATTTCTTTTCTTTTCTTTGGGGGTCGAGAGGAGAAGACCATGATGAAAATGTTGAAGTGGCTCTTATATGTGATACGTCTCCGTCGTATCTATAATTTTGATTGTTCCATGCCAATATTATGCAACTTTCATATACTTTTGGCAACTTTTTATACTATTTTTGGGACTAACATATTGATCCAGTGCCCAGTGCCAGTTCCTGTTTGTTGCATGTTTTATGTTTCGCAGAAACCCAATATCAAACGGAATCCAAACGGGATAAAAACGGACGGAGAATTATTTTGGAATATTTGGGATTTTCCGGAGAAAGAATTAACGCGAAACGGTGCCCGAGGTGGCCACGAGACAGGGGGCGCGCCCTTCCCCCCTGGGCACACCTGGCACCCTCGTGGGCCACCCGTAAGGCAGTTGACGCTCTTCTTTTGCCGCAAGAAAGCTAATTTTATGAGAAAAATCTGGGCGAAAGATTCACCCCAATCGGAGTTATGGATCTCCGGATATAAAAGAAACGGTGAAGGGGCAGAATCAGGGAGCGCAGAAACAGAGAGAGACAGAGAGATAGATCCAATCTCAGAGGGGCTCTCGCCCCTCCCACGCCATGGGAGCCAAGGACCAGAGGGGAAACCCTTCTCCCATCTAGGGAGAAGGTCAAGGAAGAAGAAGAAGAAGGGGGGCTCTCTCCCCCTTGCTTCCGGTGGCGCCGGAGCGCTGCCGGGGGCCATCATCATCACCGCGATCTACACCAACACCTCCGCCATCTTCACCAACATCTCCATCACCTTCCCCCCTCTATCTACAGCGGTCCACTCTCCCGCAACCCGCTGTACCCTCTACTTGAACATGGTGCTTTCTGCTTCATATTATTATCCAATGATGTGTTGCCATCCTATGATGTGTGAGTAGATTTTCGTTGTCCTACCGGTAATTGATGAATTGCTATGATTGGTTTGAATTGCATGTTTTATTATTGGTGCTGTCCTATTGTGCCCTCTGTGTCGCACAAGCGTGAGGGATTCCCGCTGTAGGGTTTGCAATATGTTCATGATTTGCTTATGGTGGGTGGCGTGAGTGACAGAAGCACAAACCCGAGTAAGTAGGTTGTTTGCGTATGGGATAAAGGGGACTTGATACTTTAATGCTATGGTTGGGTTTTACCTTAATGAATCATTAGTAGTTGCGGATGCTTGCTGGAGTTCCAATCATAAGTGCATATGATCCAAGAAGAGAAAGTATGTTAGCTTATGCCTCTCCCTCAAATAAAATTGCAATAGTGATTACCGGTCTAGTAACGTAGTCAATTGCTTAGGGACAATTCCACAACTCCTATCACCACTTTCCCACACTCGCTATATTTACTTTATTGTATTTTTATCTAAACAGCCCCTAGTTTATATTTACGCGTTCTTTATTATCTTGCAACCCTATCCAACAACACCTACAAAGTACTTCTAGTTTCATACTTGTTCTAGGTAAAGCGAACGTCAAGCGTGCGTAGAGTCGTATCAGTGGCAGATAGGACTTGAGAGAGTATTTGTTCTACCTTTATCTCCTCGTTGGGTTCGACACTCTTACTTATCGAAAGAGGCTGCCACTATCCCGTATACTTGCGGTCATCAAGATCTTTTTCTGGCGCCGTTGCCGGGGAGTCATAGCGTGGGGTGAATATTCTCGTGTGTGCTTGTTTGCTTTATCACTAAGTAATTTTTATTTGCTGTTCTAAGTTGTTCTCTATCTTTAGTTATGGATATGGAACACGAAATACCAAAAAAATTAGGTGTACTTGCTACTCATGGAGAAGGGGGACCTCCTAAAACCCTCGATGATCATTATGTGAAAAATATTATGTACTACTTTGATAATCCTGAGAAAACCCTATGCAACTTTATAATGGGAGTAATGTTGGATCAACGTGAATACTTTAGGGATTATCGCTTGACACAAAAAGGGAAACTATTATGGGATCAAATTTATATGTTGCGTTGGTATGCTCGGGATCTATGCTTGAGATATGATTATACTTGTTGCTCTAGGATGAAGGCTCCACACCTTCCCTTTTCATGCGAATTTAATGATAATGAAACCTTGGCTTCTTATGCTAGAGGTATATATGATTACTATGATGTGGAACAAATAGAAGAATTTGTTGCTTTTAAGGCTGCTTATGAAATTGAATCTTTGTTTGAAAAGTATGAAGCTTTTGATGATGATGTTTATAGGCCTGAAATTTTTTCTATATTGAAATATTGCTATGAGAATTATGAATATAATTCCTATATTGATGCTTTTATTGAGAAAGTCTCCGCTGTCCAAGAAGAGACTAATATTTTGCAGGAGTATATGGAAGAAGAAATTGATGAAACTGTGAGCTCATTGGATGAAAAAGATGATGAGGAGAGCGAAGAACAAAAGGAGGAAGAGCGGATTAGCTACCCGTGCCCACCTTCTAATGAGAGTAACTCTTCAACTCATACATTTTTTAATTCCCCTTCGTGCTTACCGAAGGATGATTATTATGATAATTATTATGATCCCGTTGATCCTCTTGAAATATCCCTTTTTGATGATGCTTGCTATGCTTGTGGCCAAGATGCCAATATGAATTATACTTATGGAGATGAACTTGCTATAGTTCCTTATGTTAAACATGAAATTGTTGCTATTACACCCACGCATGATAGTCCTATTATCTTTTTGAATTCTCCAAACTACACTATATCGGAGAAGTTTGTGCTTATTAAGGATTATATTGATGGGTTGCTTTTTACTACTAGACATGATGATTTTGATAGATATAATATGCATGTGTTTGCTGCTCCTACTTGCAATTATTATGAGAGAGGAACTATATCTCCACCTCTCTATGTTTCCAACACGATAGAATTGCAAGAAACTGCTTATACTATGCATTGGTCTTTACTTGGTGTGCATGAATTGTTCTTTTATGACATGCCGATGCATAGGAAGAGAGTTAGACATCGTCATTGCTTGATTAATGTTACTTTGTGCCCACTACTAAATTACAAATCATTGTTAATTAAAATTGGCTTTGATATACCTTGGGATCCGGGTGGATCCATTACTTGAGCACTATATGCCTAGCTTAATGGCTTTAAAGAAAGCGCTGCCAGGGAGACCCGGAAGTTTTAGAGAGTCATTTATTTCTTTTGTGTGCTTTTATAAAGTTTAAAAACAAAAAAAATTAAGAGGGGAACCTAAAATTTTTCAAAAAGGAAAGTGAAAGTGAGAGAGACAAGCATTGTTGAAGTGGGGGAGCTCCTTGAACTTTGTTCATGCTCACGGAAACTTTGTGAATCTTAATTACAGAAACTTTTCATCAAAAATAATTATCCCCTTGTAAAATTCCATTGTATTATAAAAATAATGTGCTAAGGTTTGCCTTTAGGATGTTTACAATGCTTGTTGGTTTGTACGGTGCAGGACAGAAACTTTGTCTGTAGTGCGCGATTTTACATTTTTTGCTGGAACGTCAAACTGTTCTGATTCGTTTTGCACTGTCTTTCTGTACAAATTTTTTATTTTTCCTAATTTTGGTAGAATTTTTGGGGTACCAGAAGTATGGTGAATGTTCAGATTGCTACAGACTGTTCTGTTTTTCGACAGATTCTGTTTTTGATGCATAGTTTGCTTGTTTTGATGAAACTTTCAATTTATATCAGTGGATTAAGCCATGAAAAAGCTATATTACAGTAGACACAATGCAAAAACAAAATATGAATTGGTTTGCAACAGTACCTATAGTAGTGATTTGCTTTATTATACTAACGGATCTTACCGAGTTTTCTGTTGAAGTTTTGTGTGGATGAAGTGTTTGATCGAGAAGGTCTTGATATGAGGAAAAGGAGGAGAGGCAAGAGCTCAAGCTTGGGGATGCCCAAGGCACCCCAAGTAAATATTCAAGGAGACTCAAGCGTCTAAGATTGGGGATGCCCCGGAAGGCATCCCCTCTTTCTTCAACAAGTATCGGTATGTTTTCGTATTCGTTTTGTTCATGCGATATGTGCAAGTCTTGGAGCGTCCTTTGCACTTAGTTTTCATTTTTCTTTTATGCACCATGCTGGTATGAGATAGTCCTTGGTTGATTTATAGAATGCTCATTGCACTTCACTTAAATCTTTTGAGTATGGCTTTATGGAATGCTTCATGTGTTTCACTTATATCATTTGAAGTTTGTTTTGCCTGTTTCTCTTCACATAGAAAACCGCCATTTGTAGAATGCTCTTTTGCTTCACTTATATTTGTTAGAGCGTGGGCATATCTTTTGTAGAAAGAATTAAACTCTCTTGCTTCACTTATATCTATTTAGAATGATGACAGGAACTGGTCATTCACATGGTTAGTCATAAAATCCTACATAAAACTTGTAGATCGCTGAATATGATATGTTTGATTCCTTGCAATAGTTTTGTGATATAAAGATGGTGATATTAGAGTCATGCTAGTGGGTAGTTGTGGATTGTAGAAATACTTGTGTTGGAGTTTGTGATTCCCGTAGCATGCACGTATGGTGAACCGTTATGTAACGAAGTCGGAGCATGAGGTATTTATTGATTGTCTTCCTTATGAGTGGCGGTCGGGGACGAGCGATGGTCTTTTCCTACCAATCTATCCCCCTAGGAGCATGCGTAGTAGTACTTTGCTTCGAGGGCTAATAAACTTTTGCAATAAGTATATGAGTTCTTTATGACTAATGTGAGTCCATGGATTATACGCACTCTCACCCTTCCATCATTGCTAGCCTCTTCGGTACCGTGCATTGCCTTTCTCACCTCGAGAGTTGGTGCAAACTTTGCCGGTGCATCCAAACCCTGTGATACGATACGCTCTATCACACATAAGCCTCATTATATCTTCCTCAAAACAGCCACCATACCTACATATCATGGCATTTCCATAGCCATTCCAAGATATATTGCCATGCAACTTTCATCATCATCATATACATGACTTGAGCATTCATTGTCATATTGCTTTGCATGATCGTAAGATAGCTAGCATGATGTTTTCATGGCTTGTCCGTTTTGATGTCATTGCTACGCTAGATCATTGCACATCCCGGTACACCGCCGGAGGCATTCATATAGAGTCATATCTTTGTTCTACTAACAAGTTGTAACATTGAGTTGTAAGTAAATAGAAGTGCGATGATCATCATTAATAGAGCATTTTCCCAAAAAAAGGAGAGGCCAACGAAGCCTAAATAAAAAAAAGGGGGCCAAAGAAGCCCGCAAAAAAGAAAAAAAAGGAAAAAAAAGAAAAAATATATATAAAAAGGGACAATGCTACTATCCTCTTTTTCCACACTTGTGCTTCAAAGTAGCACCATGTTCTTCATATAGAGAGTCTCTTGATCTTTCACTTTCATATACTAGTGGGAATTTTCATTATAGAACTTGGCTTGTATATTCCAACGATGGGCTTCCTCAAATGCCCTAGGTCTAGTTTGAGCTTTCATACACTTATAGCTCTAGTGCATCCGTTGCATGGCAATCCCTACTCCTCGCATTGACATCAATTGATGGCCATCTCCATAGCCCGTTGATTAGCCGCGTCGATGTGAGACTTTCTCCTTTTTTGTCTTCTCCACATAACCCCCATCATCATATTCTAATCCACCTATAGTGCTATGTCCATGGCTTGCGCTCATGTATTGCGTGAGGGTTGAAAAATCTGAAGCGCGTTAAAAAGTATGAACCAATTGCTTGGCTTGTCATCGGGGTTGTGCATGATGTGAATATTTTGTGTGGTGAAGATGGAGCATAGCCAGACTATATGATTTTGTAGGGATAACTTTCTTTGGCCATGTTATTTTGAAAAGACATGATTGCTTTATTAGTAGGCTTGAAGTATTATTGTTTTTATGACAAATGATAGACTATTGCCTTGAATCACTCGTGTCTTAATATTCATGCCATGATTAGATATTTGATCAAGATTATGCTAGGTAGCATTCCACATCAAAAATTATCTTTTTTATCATTTACCTACTCGAGGACGAGCAGGAATTAAGCTTGGGGATGCTGATACGTCTCCGTCGTATCTATAATTTTTGATTGTTCCATGCCAATATTATGCAACTTTCATATACTTTTGGCAACTTTTTATACTATTTTTGGGACTAACATATTGATCCAGTGCCCAGTGCTAGTTCCTGTTTGTTGCATGTTTTATGTTTCGCAGAAACCCAATATCAAACGGAATCCAAACGGGATAAAAACGGACGGAGAATTATTTTGGAATATTTGGGATTTTTCGGAGAAAGAATCAACGCGAAACGGTGCCCGAGGTGGCCACGAGATAGGGGGGCGCGCCCTTCCCCCCTAGGCACGTCTGGCACCCTCGTGGGCCACCCGTAAGGCGGTTGACACTCTTCTTTTGCCGCAAGAAAGCTAATTTTATGAGAAAAATCTGGCCGAAAGATTCACCCCAATCGGAGTTATGGATCTCCGGATATAAAAGAAACGGTGAAGGGGCAGAATCAGGGAGCGCAGAAACAGAGAGAGACAGAGAGATAGATCCAACCTCAGAGGGGCTCTCGCCCCTCCCATGCCATGGGAGCCAAGGACCAGAGGGGAAACCCTTCTCCCATCTAGGGAGAAGGCCAAGGAAGAAGAAGAAGAAGAAGGGGGGCTCTCTCCCCCTTGCTTCCGGTGGCGCCGGAGCGCTGCCGGGGGCCATCATCATCACCGCGATCTACACCAACACCTCCGCCATCTTCACCAACATCTCCATCACCTTCCCCACTCTATCTACAGCGGTCCACTCTCCCGCAACCCGATGTACCCTCTACTTGAACATGGTGCTTTATGCTTCATATTATTATCCAATGATGTGTTGCCATCCTATGATGTGTGAGTAGATTTTCGTTGTCCTACCGGTAATTGATGAATTGCTATGATTGGTTTGAATTGCATGTTTTATTATTGGTGTTGTCCTATTGTGCCCTCCGTGTCGCGCAAGCGTGAGGGATTCCCGCTGTAGGGTTTGCAATATGTTCATGATTTGCTTATGGTGGGTGCGTGAGTGACAGAAGCACAGACCCGAGTAAGTAGGTTGTTTGCGTATGGGATAAAGGGGACTTGATACTTTAATGCTATGGTTGGGTTTTACCTTAATGAATCTTTAGTAGTTGCGGATGCTTGCTAGAGTTCCAATCATAAGTGCATATGATCCAAGAAGAGAAAGTATGTTAGCTTATGCCTCTGCCTCAAATAAAATTGCAATAGTGATTACCGGTCTAGTAACGTAGTC
This sequence comes from Aegilops tauschii subsp. strangulata, assembly GCF_002575655.3. Lineage (NCBI taxonomy): Eukaryota > Viridiplantae > Streptophyta > Magnoliopsida > Poales > Poaceae > Aegilops > Aegilops tauschii. Next base: position 644,703,390 of record NC_053041.3, on the reverse strand, counting down.
AATTGCTTAGGGACAATTCCACAACTCCTATCACCACTTTCCCACACTCGCTATATTTACTTTATTGTATTTTTATCTAAACAAACCCTAGTTTATATTTACGCGTTCTTTATTATCTTGCAACCCTATCCAACAACACCTACAAAGTACTTCTAGTTTCATACTTGTTCTAGGTAAAGCGAATGTCAAGCGTGCGTAGAGTCGTATCAGTGGCAGATAGGACTTGCGAGAGTATTTGTTCTACCTTTAGCTCCTCGTTGGGTTCGACACTCTTACTTATCGAAAGAGGCTACAACTATCCCGTATACTTGTGGGTCATCAATATGCATTATTGTTGGTTTAACCAAGAGCCCATATTACCTTGTCTTCTCCCTTGAATTAAATGCTTGCAGAATCCAGCTTAGTCCAATGCACGTGCACTATTATTATTATACACACCGTTCGGTCGTGCAATTGAAAGGCAATAATGATGATATAAGATGGATTGATTGAGATGAGAGAAGCTGGTATGAACTCGACCTATCTTGTTTTTGTAAATATGATTAGTTCATCGTTCCTGATTCAGCCTATTATGAATAAACATGTTTGCAATGACAATTAGAAATTATAGTTGCTTATGCCATGCTTAATTAGCTAGGAGTTTATAATGGTTTACCTTGCGTGTCAACATGCTATTAAAATGGTTGTGATGTGGTATAGTAGGGTGGTATCCTCCTTTGAATGATTCGAGTGGCTTGACTTGGCACATGTTCACGCATGTAGTTGAAACAAAATGAACGTAGCCTCCACACAATATTTATGTTCATGGTGGATTATATCCTACTCATGCTTGCATTCGGTGTAAATTAATTTTAATGCATGTTCATGACTGTTGTCGCTCTCTAGTTGGTCGCTTCCCAGTCTTTTTCTAGACTTCACTTGTACAAAGCGGGAATACTGCTTGTGCATCCAAAATCCCTTAAACCCCAAAGTTATTCCATATGAGTCCATCATACCTTCCTATATACGGTATCTACCTGCCGTTCCAAGTAAATTTGTATGTGCCAAACTCTAAACCTTCAAATGAAATTCTGTTTTGTATGCTCGAATAGCTCATGTATCAACTAGGGTTGTCTATATCTTCCATGCTAGGTGGGTTATTCTCAAGATGAGTGGACTCCGCTCATCATTCATGAGAACATGGCTGGTAACCGGGATACCCAGTCCCATGCTCTAAGCAAATCAAATCGAAATAATTGCAAACAAAACTCCCCCAGGGCTGTTGCTAGTTGGAGGCACTCGTTGTTTCGAGCAAGCCATGGATTGATGCTTGTTGGTGGTGGGGGAGTATAAACTTTACCATTCTGTTTGGGAACCGCCTATAATGTGTGTAGCATGGAAGATATCGAGATCTCTCGGTTGTTATGTTGACAATGAAAGTATACCGCTCAAAATATTATTTACCTCTATTTCAAAATCGAGCTCTGGCACCTCTACAAATCCCTGCTTCCCTCTGCGAAGGGCCTATCTATTTACTTTTATGTTGAGTCATCACCCTCTTATTAAAAAGCACCAGTTAGAGAGCACTACTGTCATTTGCATCCATTACTATTAATTTATATTGGGTATGACTGGATCTCTTTTACCATGAATTACAATGTTTAGTCAGTCCTTGATCTTTAAAGGTGCTCTGCATTTATGTTTTGCGGTCTCAGAAAGGGCTAGCGAGATACCATCTTGTTATATCATATTATGATTGTTTTGAGAAAGTGTTGTCATCCGAGCTCTATTATTATTGCTCGCTAGTTGATTATGCCATTGATATGAGTAAACATGAGACCTAAGTGTTATTGTGAATGTGGTTAGTCATAATCTTTGCTAAAAACCTGAATGCCGGCTTTACATATTTACAACAACAAGAGCAAACAGAGTTTGTAAAAGTATTTCTTGATCACTTTCAGTTTGTGAACTGAATTACTTGAGGACAAGCAAAGGTTTAAGCTTGGGGGAGTTGATATGTCTCTGTCGTATCTACTTTTCCAAACACTTTTGCCCTTGTTTTGGACTCTAACTTGCATGATTTGAATGGAACTAACCCAGACTGACGCTGTTTTCAGCAGAATTGCCATGGTGTTATTTTTGTGCAGAAATAAAAGTTCTCGGAATGACCTGAAACTTCACGGAGAATATTTTTGGAAATAATAAAAAATACCGGCGAAAGAATCAAGACCAGGGGGCCATCACCCTGTCCACGAGGGTGGGGGGCGCGCCTGCCCCCTGGGCGCGCCCCCTGTTGCTCTACCGACCTCAACTCCAACTCCATATATTCGCATTCGGGGAGAAAAAATCAGAGAGAAGGATTCATCGCGTTTTATGATACGGAGCCGCCGCTAAGCCCAAAACTCTCTCGGGAGGGCTGATCTGGAGTCCGTTCGGGGCTCCGGACAGGGGAATCCGTTGCCGTTGTCATCATCAACCATCCTCCATCACCAATTTCACGATGCTCACCGCCGTGCATGAGTAATTCCATCGTAGGCTTGCTGGACGGTGATGGGTTGCATGAGATCTATCATGTAATCGAGTTAGTTTTGTTAGGGTTTGATCCCTAGTATCCACTATGTTCTGAGATTGATGTTGCTATGACTTTGCTATGCTTAATGCTTGTCACTAGGGCCCGAGTGCCATGATTTCAGATCTGAACCTATTATGTTTTCATGAATATATGTGAGTTCTTGATCCTATCTTGCAAGTCCATTGTCACCTATTATGTGTTATGATCCGACAACCCCGAAGTGACAATAATCGGGACCACTCTCGGTGATGACCGTAGTTTGAGGAGTTCATGTATTCACTATGTGTTAATGCTTTGGTCCCGTACTCTATTAAAAGGAGGCCTTAATATCCGTTAGTTTCCAATAGGACCCCACTGCCACGGGAGGGTAGGACAAAAGATGTCATGCAAGTTCTTTTCCATAAGCACGTATGACTATATTCGGAATACATGCCTACATTACATTGATGAATTGGAGCTAGTTCTGTGTCACCCTATGTTATAACTGTTACATGATGAACCGCATCCAACATAATTATCCATCACTGATCCAATGCCTACGAGCTTTTCACATATTGCTCTTTGCTTAGTTACTTTTCCGTTGCCACTGTTACAAATACTACAAAAATGCTACTGTTACCTTTGCCACCGTTAGTGTTACTTCCATATTACTTTGCTACTAAATACTTTGCTGCAGATATTAAGTTATCTAGGTGTGGTTGAATTGACAATTCAACTGCTAATAGTTGAGAATATTCTTCGGCTCCCCTTGTGTCGAATCAATAAATTTGGGTTGAATATTCTACCCTCGAAAACTGTTGCGATCCCCTATACTTGTGGGTTATCAGCCGCCGCAAGTTCCAGAACCACGAGATCCAATCTAGAGCCCTATTCTGGCACTCTGCCAAAGGGGAACACGATTACGGAGGGGTTCATCATCCTCATTGGTGCTCCTCCGATGATGCATGAGTAGTTCACCATAGACCTATAGGTCCATAGGTAGTATCTAGATGGCTTCTTCTCTCTTTTTGATTCTCAATACAATGTTCTCCTCATTGTTCTTGGAGATCTATTTGATGTAATGACTTTTTTCGGAGTGTTTGTTGGGATCCGATGAAGTTTGAGTTTATGATCCGATCTATATCCATGAATATTATTTAAGTTTTCTTTCATCTCTTATATGCATGATTATTTATAGCCTCGTATTTATTCTCCCAATCTTTGGTTTAGTTAGGTTAACTAGATCAATTTTTCTTGCGATGGGAAGAGGTGCTTTGTGATGGGTTCGATCTTGCGGTGTCCTCACCCAGTGATAGAAGGGGTAGCGAGGCACATATGTATCATTGCTATTAAGGATAAAAAGATGGGGTATATTCCTACATGAATAGATCTTGTCTACATTATGTCATCCTTCTTATTGCATTACTCCGTTTCTCCAAGAACTTAATACACTAGATGCATGCTGGATAGTGGTTGATGTGTGGAGTGATAGTAGTAGATTCAGAATCGTTTCGGTCTACTAATCTTGGATGTGATGCCTATATTCATGATCATTGCCTTGGATATCGTCATAATTATTTGATCTTCTATCAATTGCCCAACAATAATTTGTTTACCCATCGTATGCTATTTTCTTGAGAGAAGCCACTAGTGAAATCTACGGCCCCCGGGTCTATCTTTTATCATATTGTTTTCAGATCTATATTTCCAAAAACTAGGGTCTAGTGAAATCTACGGCCCCCGGGTCTATCTTTTATCATATTGTTTTCAGAGCAATATGTGAAAAGCTCGTAGGCATTGGATCGGTGATGGATAATTATGTCGGATGCGGTTCATCATGCAACAGTTATAACATAGGGTGACACAGAACTAGCTCCAATTCATCAATGTAATGTAGGCATGTATTCCGAATATAGTCATACGTGCTTATGGAAAAGAACATGCATGACATATTTTGTCCTACCCTCCCGTGGTAGCGGGGTCCTATTGGAAACTAAGGGATATTAAGGCCTCCTTTTAATAGAGTACCGGACCAAAGCATTAACACATAGTGAATACATGAACTCCTCAAACTACGATCATCACCAGGAGTGGTCCCGATTATTGTCACTTCAGGGTTGCCGGATCATAACACATAGTAGGTGACTATTGACTTGCAAGATAGGATCAAGAACTCACATATATTCATGAAAACATAATAGGTTCAGATCTGAAATCATGGCACTCGGGCCCTAGTGACAAGCATTTAGCATAGCAAAGTCATAGCAACATCAATCTCAAAACATAGTGGATACTAGGGATCAAACCCTAACAAAACTAACTCGATTACATGATAAATCTCATCCACCCAATCACCGTCCAGCAAGCCTACGATGGAATTACTCACGCACGGCGGTGAGCATCATAAAATTGGTGATGGAGGATGGTTGATGATGAGGATGGCAACGGATTCCCCTGTCCGGAGCCCCGAACGGACTCCAGATCAGCCCTCCCGAGAGAGTTTAGGGCTTGGCGGCGGCTCCGTATCGTAAAACGTGATGAATCCTTCTCTCTGATTTTTTTCTCCCCGAACGTGAATATATGGAGTTGGAGTTGAGGTCGGTGGAGCTCCAGGGGGCCCATGAGGCAGGGGGCGCGCCCAGGGGGGCAGGCGCGCCCCCACCCTCGTGGACAGGGTGCGGGCCCCCTGGTCTTGATTCTTTCGCCAGTATTTTTTATTATTTCCGAAAATATTCTCCGTGAAGTTTCAGGTCATTCCGAGAACTTTTATTTCTGCACAAAAATAACACCATGGCAATTCTGCTGAAAACAGCGTCAGTCCGGGTTAGTTCCATTCAAATCATGCTAGTTAGAGTCCAAAACAAGGGCAAAAGTGTTTGGAAAAGTAGATACGACGGAGACGTATCAACTCCCCCAAGCTTAAACCTTTGCTTGTCCTCAAGCAATTCAGTTGACAAACTGAAAGTGATCAAGAAAAACTTTTACAAACTCTGTTTGCTCTTGTTGTTGTAAATATGTAAAGCCAACATTCAAGTTTTCAGCAAAGATTATGAACTAACCACATTCACAATAACACTTAGGTCTCATGTTTACTCATATCAATGGCATAATCAACTAGTGAGCAATAATAATAAATCTCGGATGACAACACTTTCTCAAAACAATCACAATATGATATAACAAGATGGTATCTCGCTAGCCCTTTCTGAGACCGCAAAACATAAATGCAGAGCACCTCTGAAGATCAAGGACTGACTAGACATTGTAATTCATGGTAAAAAAGATCCAGTCACAGTCATACCCAATATAAATTAATAGTAATGGATGCAAATGACAACGGTGCTCTCTAACTGGTGCTTTTTAATAAGAGGGTGATGACTCAACATAAAAGTAAATAGATAGGCCCTTCGCAGAGGGAAGCAGGGATTTGTAGAGGTGCCAGAGCTCGATTTTGAAATAGAGATAAATAATTTTGAGCGGCATACTTTCATTGTCAACATAACAACCGAGAGATCTCGATATCTTCCATGCTACACACATTATAGGCGGTTCCCAAACAGAATGGTAAAGTTTATACTCCCCCGCCACCAACAAGCATCAATCCATGGCTTGCTCGAAACAACGAGTGCCTCCAACTAGCAACAGCCCTGGGGGAGTTTTGTTTGCAATTATTTCGATTTGATTTGCTTAGAGCATGGGACTGGGCATCTCGGTTACCAGCCATGTTCTCGTGAATGATGAGCGGAGTCCACTCATCTTGAGAATAACCCACCTAGCATGGAAGATATAGACAGCCCTAGTTGATACATGAGCTATTCGAGCATACAAAACAGAATTTCATTTGAAGGTTTAGAGTTTGGCACATACAAATTTACTTGGAACGGCAGGTAGATACCGTATATAGGAAGGTATGGTGGACTCATATGGCATAACTTTGGGGTTTAAGGGATTGGATGCACAAGCAGTATTCCCGCTTAGTACAAGTGGAGACTAGAAAGAGACTGGGAAGCAACCAACTAGAGAGCGACAACAGTCATGAACGTGCATTAAAATTAATTTACACCCAATGCAAGCATGAGTAGGATATAATCCACCATGAACATAAATATCGTGGAGGCTATGTTGATTTTGTTTCAACTACATGCGTGAACATGTGCCAAGTCAAGCCACTCGAATCATTCAAAGGAGGATACCACCCTACTATACCACATCACAACCATTTTAATAGCATGTTGGCACGCAAGGTAAACCATTATAAACTCCTAGCTAATTAAGCATGGCATAAGCAACTATAATCTCTAATTGTCATTGCAAACATGTTTATTCATAATAGGTTGAATCAGGAACGATGAACTAATCATATTTACAAAAACAAGAGAGGTCGAGTTCATAACAGCTTCTCTTATCTCAATCAGTCCATCACATATTGTCACTATTGCCTTTCACTTGCACGACCGAACGGTGTGTAAAATAATAATAGTGCACATGCATTGGAATAAGCTAGAATCTGCAAGCATTTAATACAAGGGAGAAGACAAGGTGATATGGGCTCTTGGTTAAATCAACAATAATGCATATAAGAGCCACTTCAACATTTTCATCATGGTCATCTCCTCTCGACCCTTAAAGAAAATAAAATAAATAAAACTATTTACACGGGAAAGCTCGCAACAAGCAAAAGAAGAACGAGAAATATTTTTGGGTTTTCTTTTAATTTCTACTACAAGCATGGAAAGCAAACTAGCTAAGAAGCTATAACTAATTTTTTTGGTTTTTCTTAAGGTTTTTCAAACACACAAGAAGAAAGCTAAACTAGCATGGATAGTACAATGAAAAAGTATGAGCACCGACAACTGGAATGAGTGTGTGAACATGAATGTAATGTCGGTGAGAAATACGTACTCCCCCAAGCTTAGGCTTTTGGCCTAAGTTGGTCTATGGCCACGGCTGGCCTGGCGGATATCCGAAGTTGTAACTGGGGTCATACTGAGATGCAGCGGCTATTGCCTGATGAGCTGCAGCTTGGAGGCAAGCTGCCTTCGTCCTCCTCTCGTACTCGTTCGCCTCCTCCCTAGTTATAACATGTCTCCCTTTTGCCTGAAAGTCAAAGAAAGTAGGAGCAGGGAGAGCAACATGGGCAGTGCGGCGCCTATCAAAGATTAGTCGGTATTGGAGGAACTGTTCGTTCCTCTCAACAAACTGATGACAAACCATAGCATCATAATCTAGGTAAGCAGGAGGCAATTCCATATCATTTTCTGGTATGGGTATCTTAAGAAAATTAGCTACACGAGTTGCATAAATTCCCGAGAATAAATCTCCACTCAAACCATTATTATGCAACCTACGTGCAACAATGGCCCCCAAGTTATATTGTTTATCTCCTAACACCGCACTCTTAAGAACACTAAGATCTGGAACACACATGTGACAGGCTTCATCTTTACCGTTAATACACCTACCAATAAAGAGAGCGAAATAATGTATAGCAGGAAAATGAATGCTCCCTATGGTAGCCTTTGTAATTTCTCTAGATTCCCCCACTGTGATACTAGCAAGAAAATCTTTAAACTCAGATTTGCGAGGTTCACTAGCACTACCCCATTGCGGGAGCTTACAAGCAGTATTAAAATCTTCTAAGTCCATGGTATAAGATTTATTATAGAGATAAAAAAAGGACAGTGTGAGAATTGCGTGAAGATGTAAATTTAAACCTTCTCACAAAGGAGTCAGTCAGGTGATAATACTGAGGGCACTTATCTCGCATGAAGCCCTCGAGTTCAGCATTACGCACATATGCATCAAACTCCTCCTTAATTCCTGCTCGGACCATGAAATCTTCTGACGGCCACTCACAAGGCCGCACTTGAGCTTCTCTTGGTGGTTCATCGTCCGCATCACGTATTGCGGGCCTGGGTTCTTGCTTCCTTGAAGAACCACCTTGGTACAATTTCCTAAACATATTTCTTCCTCTGAAAAATTTCTGAAATTTTTAGTAACTCAAAATAAAAGTGAACCAAACTCAACAAGATTGATAGCAACTACACCCACAAGTACCTAGAGACTATATCATGCATTAGAACTACTTGGGACCAAAAAAATTTGACATGCAAGCTCAAGAACAGGGTCACCTAAGCAGCAAAAATTTACAATGAATAAAGCACTAGAACAAAAACTAATTGGACCATTGGAGGAGTCACATACCGAATAACAATCCCCCAAAGCAATTTTGTGAATGGAGCTTTGAGCAAGGAGATCGAAAATCGCAGCAAAATGAGCTAGAACTTGTGTTTGAGCTGGTTGGTGATTTTTTTTGGGAGGAAGAAGGAGTGTGTGGGTGCTGGAATAAGTGGAGGGGGCCACCAGGGGCCCACGAGGCAGGGGGCGCGCCCAAGGGGGGTGGGCGCGCCCTATGCCCTCGTGGCCAGGTGCTTGCTCCCCCTGATGTGTTCTCAGTGCCAGATATTCTCAAATATTCTAGAAAAAACATATTTCATTTTCGGGGCATTTGGAGAACTTTTATTTTCGGGGTATTTTTTATTGCAAGGATAATTCAGAAAACAAACAGAAAAATACTAATTTTGCTTTATTTAATCTAAATAACAGAAAGTAAAAGGAGGGTATAGACAGTTGTGCTTTCTAACTTCATCCATCTCATGCTCATCAAAAGGAATCCACTAACAAGGTTGATCAAGTCCTGTTAACAAACTCATTCTGAATCGCATGAAACCGGAGAATTTTCGAATAGCACTAGGTTACCTCAACGGGGATATGTACGTCCCCAACAATAAGAATATCATATTTCTTCTTGGCAGTAGGAAGAGGAAATTCAAAACCTCCAATAGTAATAGTTGGAATTTTTCCAATAGAATTGATACTGTGGACTTGAGTGTTTCCTCGGAAAGTGTACCATGTGCTCATTACCATTAACATGAAAAGTGGCATTTCCTTTGTTGCAATCAATAACAGCCCCTGCAGTATTCAAAAAGGGTCTACCAAGGATAATCGACATACTGTCGTCCTCGGGAATATCAAGAATAACAAAGTCCGTTAGGATAGGAACGTTTGCAACCACAACAGGCACATCCTCACAAATACCGACAGGTATAGCAGTTGATTTATCAGCCATTTGCAAAGATATTTCAGTAGGTGTCAACTTATTCAAATCAAGTCTACGATATAAAGAGAGAGGCATAAAACTAACACCGGCTCCAAGATCACATAAAGCAGTTTTAACATAGTTTCTTTTAATGGAGCATGGTATAGTTGGTACTCCTGGATCTCCTAGTTTCTTAGGTATTCCACCATTAAAAGTATAATTAGCAAGCATGGTGGAAATTTCAGCATCAGGTATCTTTCTCTTATTTGTAACAATTTCCTTCATATATTTAGCATAAGGATTCATTTTAAGCATATCAGTCAAACGCATACGCAAAAAGATAGGTCTAATCATTTCAGCAAAGTGCTCAAAATCCTCATAATCCTTTTTCTTGGATGGTTTAGGAGGAAAAGGCATGGGTTTCTGAACCCATGGTTCTCTTTCTTTACCGTGCTTCCTAGCAACAAAGTCTCTCTTATCGTAAGATTGATTCTTTGATATTGGGTTATCAAGATCAACAGCAGGTTCAATTTCTACATCATTGTTATTGCTAGGTTGAGCATCATCATGAACGTCATCATTAACATTGTCACTAGGTTCATGTTCATTACCAGATTGTGTTTCAGCATCAGAAATAGAAATATCATTGGGATTCTCAGGTGTGTCAACAACAGGTTCACTAGAAGCATGCAAAGTCCTATCAATTTTTATTTTTCTTCCTCTTAGAAGGACTAGGTGCATCAACATTAGTTCTCTGAGAATCCTGCTCAATTCTCTTAGGGTGGCCCTCAGGATACAAAGGTTCCTGAGTCCTTTTACCCGTTCTAGTCGCAACTCTAACAACATTATCGTTTCCCTTATTATTTAATTCATTGAGCAAATCATTTTGAGCTTTAAGTACTGGTTCTACTTGAGTGGTAACCATAGAAGCATGTTTACTAATGAGTTTAAGTTCACCTTTAACTCTAGACATATAATCACTCAAGTGTTCAATCATATAAGCATTGCGTTGCAATTGTCTACCAACATAAGCATTGAAGTTTTCTTGTTTAACAATAAAATTATCAAACTCATCTAAGCATTGGCTAGCAGACTTATAACGAGGAATATCACCTTCATCAAATATATAGAGAGAATTTACCTTTACTACCTGTGTCGGGTTATCAAGACCATGTATTTCTTCGATAGGTGGTAAATTAAGGCCATGTATTTCTTCAACAGGAGGTAAATTCTTAACATCTTGAGCTTTAATACCTTTTTCTTTCATAGATTTCTTTGCCTCTTGCATATCTTCAGGACTGAGAAATAGAATACCCCTTTTCTTCGGAGTTGGCTTAGGAGTTGGTTCAGGAAGTGTCCAATTATTTTCAGTAGTCAACATCTTATTCAATAGTAATTCAGCTTGATCGACTGTTCTTTCCCTGAAAACACAACCAGCACAACTATCCAGGTGGTCTCTGGAAGCATCGGTTAGTCCATTATAAAAGATATCAAGTATTTCATTTTTCTTGAGAGGATGATCAGGCAAAGCATTAAGTAATTGGAGAAGCCTCCCCCAAGCTTGTGGGAGACTCTCTTCTTCAATTTGCACAAAATTATATATTTCCCTTAAAGCAGCTTGTTTCTTATGAGAAGGGAAATTTTAGCAGAGAAGTAATAAATCATATCCTGGGGACTACGCACACAACCAGGATCAAGAGAATTAAACCATGTTTTAGCATCACCCTTTAATGAGAACGGAAATAACTTAAGACTATAGTAGTAGCGAGTTTTCTCATCATTAGTGAATAGGGTGGCTATATCATTTAATTTAGTAAGATGTGCCACAACAGTTTCAGATTCATAGCCATAACAAGGATTAGATTCAACTAAAGTAATTATCTCAGGATCGACAGAGAAATCATAATCCTTATTAGTAACAAAGATAGGTGAAGTAGCAAAAGCAAGGTCATATTTCATTCTAGCATTCAAAGACTTTTCTTTCAGCTTAGCTAATAATTTCTTAAGATCAGATCTATCGTTGAAAGCAAGAAAATCTCTAGCAGTTTCTTCATCCATAACATAACCCTCAGGCACAACAGGCAATTCCTATCTAGGGGGAGAATCTTCATCATCACTTTCATCAATATTATCAGTTTCAATAATTTCATTCTCCCACCTAATGGCACAGTATTATCAAGCATAGAAGTAGTTTCATCATAAGCATCATGCATAGCAGAAGTGGCATCATCAATAACATGCGACATATCAGAATTAATAGCAGAAGCAGGTTTAGGTGTCGCAAGTTTACTCAAAACAGAAGGAGAATCAAGTGCAGAGCTAGATGGCAGTTCCTTACCTCCCCTCGTAGTTGAGGGATAAATCTTGGTTTTATCGTCTTTCAAGTTCCTCGTAGTGATCAGCAGATATAAATCCCAAGTGACTCAAAGAATGGAGCTATGCTCCCCGGCAATGGCGCCAGAAAATAGTCTTGATAACCCACAAGTATAGGGGATCGCAACAGTTTTCGAGGGTAGAGTATTCAACCCAAATTTATTGATTCGACACAAGGGGAGCCAAAGAATATTCTCAAGTATTAGCAGTTGAGTTGTCAATTCAACCACACCTGGATAACTTAATATCTGCAGCAAAGTATTTAGTAGCAAAGTAATATGGAAGTAGCGGTAATAGTGGCAAAAGTAACAGTAGCAGCTTTGTAGTAATTGTAACAGTGACAATGGTAAAGTAACTAAGCAAAGAGCAATATGTGAAAGCTCGTAGGCATTGGATCGGTGATGGATAATTATGTCGGATGCGGTTCATCATGCAACAGTTATAACATAGGGTGAGATAGAACTAGCTCCAATTCATCAATGTAATGTAGGCATGTATTCCGAATATAGTCATACGTGCTTATGGAAAAGAACTTGCATGACATCTTTTGTCCTACCCTCCCGTGGCAGCGGGGTCCTATTGGAAACTAAGGGATATTAAGGCCTCCTTTTAATAGAGTACCGGACCAAAGCATTAACACATAGTGAATACATGAACTCCTCAGACTACGGTCATCACCGGGAGTGGTCCCGATTATTGTCACTTTGGGGTTGCCGGATCATAACACATAGTAGGTGACTATTGAATTGCAAGATAGGATCAAGAACTCACATATATTCATGAAAACAGAATAGGTTCAGATCTGAAATCATGGCACTCGGGCCCTAGTGACAAGCATTAAGCATAGCAAAGTCATAGCAACATCAATCTCAGAACATAATGGATACTAGGGATCAAACCCTAACAAAACTAACTCGATTACATGATAAATCTCATCCAACCCATCACCGTCCAGCAAGCCTACGATGGAATTACTCACGCACGGCGGCGAGCATCATGAAATTGGTGATGGAGGATGGTTGATGATGACGATGGCGATGGATTCCCCTCTCCAGAGCCCCGAACAGACTCCAGATCAGCCCTCCCGAGAGAGTTTAGGGCTTGGCGGTGGCTCCATATCGTAAAACGCGATGAATCCTTCACTCTGATTTTTTCTCCCCGAACGTGAATATATGGAGTTGGAGTTGAGGTCGGCGGAGCTCAGGGGGTCCACGAGGCAGGGGCGCGCCCAGGGGGGCAGGCGCGCCTCCCACCCTCGTGGACAGGGTGTGGGCCCCCTGGTCTTGATTCTTTCACCAGTATTTTTTATTATTTCCAAAAATATTCTCCGTGAAGTTTCAGGTCATTCCGAGAACTTTTATTTCTGCACAAAAATAACACCATGGCAATTCTGCTGAAAGCAGCATCAGTCCGGGTTAGTTCCATTCAAATCATGCAAGTTAGAGTCCAAAACAAGGGCAAAAGTGTTTGGAAAAGTAGATACGACGGAGACGTATTAGTGTGCAGGTACCGTTTACATAGGGCGTGTTCGGTAGTTGTCTGGCTTCTCAAATCCACGTTTCCAGCCACAGAGTCCAGCCGAACGGGTCTACTCCTGGATTTTGGACCGAGAAGCTGGCTCAAATCTGTGTGTAAAAACGACGGAGCAACGGAGTTGGAAATACCTGGCTCCAAGAAAATAGCGAAGCGGGATTTGGATAGAAATTACGGGCCTCTGCCACCGCCAAGTGATCGATCCAGCCCTGCATCAGGGACACGGTCGAGCCCGTCTTGTCCCGTGACTCCTCTTCCCCCTCCCCAACCCTAGCCGCCGCAAGCCTCAGGCGATGGCGCAAAGCACCTCGACCGTCGGTGGCCACGCTCTCCCCCCCCCCCCCCCGCTAGTCCATGCCGTGACCGACCCTTCCCCGCCCTGCTCGCCCTCTTTCGCCACCGTCGCCGACCAGGTCCGCTGCCATCAGCGACGAGCTTTCCCGCCCCTGTCCACCCTGTTTCGCCACCATCGCCGACAAGATCCACCGCCGCGATTCGAGCACTGTCCGTCAGCGACGAGCTTCTCTGCCGTCAATCGAGCTCCTCCGCCTCCCCGTGCACCTCTTCCCATTTCTGGAAGGTGATTTGCTGCCCGACCACCTCTCCCTATACATGCTCATGGTGGATTTTGTGATGTACATGGTGATTAGTTGTAGACTTGGTGATGTGCTTTGGTAATTTTTTGTAGGTGATGTGTTGCCTATAGATTGTAGGAAGGGGACAGAAAAAAATGTAAATGTTTTGTACATTCTTTGCTCCTGCATGTTCAGTACATGCTCATGGATAGTGCAAAAAATGTTATTACTAAGGGATGGGACTTTGTTATCAACACTGTCAAACAAGATAAGGAGTGGTGGAAGAAAGCAAAAAATGTGAGTTGTCATGTTTCTGGATTGCATTTATTTTTAATAAAGCAAAAATTGTGAGTTGTCATATTTGTTATTACTAATATTTGTTTGCAATGTATTGTAGGACCTTAAAGGTTGCGGCAAGTTCCAAAAGCGTGGACTACGCAATGAAGAAAACTTGAGCATTATGTTTGAGGACATCACCAGTGATGGCATAGATCATTGGAATCCTTCAACAGGCATACCTCCATCCTCTAGTGCAGCAATACCAGATACCATTGATATTGAAGCCATCATAGATGTTGAGTTGTTAGAAGATCCCCAAGTGCCACCTTCTCCTGCTATGCCACCTTCTCCTAGTATGCCACCTTCTCCTTTCATGCCATCAACCAATAAGAGGCTTGGAAAAACCATTGATGACAAGCACAAGAAACCTAGGACTGCACAAGTGATGCAGGATGAGATTACACAGATTAAAAACATTGCTAAGGGGTCCCAAGAAACCGTTACTACATTGTCATATTTGTTTCAAAATTTACATAATCATTCTATGCTCAAAATATGAGATATTCCTCTCTGTACATGCTCTATGTTACTACCAAAACCGCTATAGCCAAAGAAAATCACAAGTACGAGCGTACAGGCATGCTGAACTGCTTCTGTACAGGCAAAATTTGGAACAGTAAAAAAAATCCCCAACGAACAGGCCAAGCATTCCTTTACAGGCCCGGTACACAGAGGAAGGAAAAAAAATCTAAATCATCACTAGACCACGTATGCCCAGGCCACACACGAACATGGGCTGCCAAAACGGGCCGAGCAGGCACTTTCTGGCCTTTTACCTCGTCCATCGCTGGCAACGAGAAGCTGCAGCGCCGAACAGATCGCTCGATCCTGGAGTTTTCGTGGGAAGGTGGCTGCTGGAACCGGGCGACGGAGTTGAGGATTTTGCAGCCGTGGTGAACTACCGAACACGCCCATAGTGGTGCTTGGTTCTTCTACTGGATTGATAACCTTGCTTTCATAACTGAGGGAAATACCTACTGTAGTTGTACTGCATCATCCCTTCCTCTTTGGGGAAATACCGATGCGGTTTCAAGCCGCATCAAAAGGAATTTCTGGCGTCGTTGTCGGGGAGACATCATCAACATCTATCAAGTTCCTAATCACAAATCTCATCTCCTTGCAATTTACATTATTTGTCATTTTCCACTCGTTTTCCTTTCCCCCACTTCACAAAAATTTGTCGTTTTATTCGCCTCCTTTTTCGTTCGCCTTTTTCTCATTAGATCTTTTGTTTGAGTGTGATCTTGCTTGCCTACTTTGTTGTTATGGCTAGTTCCTCCTCTATTGCGTGTACTCCCGAGAATGGGGTTCTCAATTTTAAACAAAGGGGAGGGGAGAATCTAAAAGATGCTTGGTATAGGATTTGCAATGCTCATAATAGATCTATTCGTAAGCAATCTACCGTTATTCTTCTTCGCATTTTTTATATGGGCATTACCACTTGGTATAGATTCGTCCTTGATACTATTACCGGTGGAAATTTCTTGATGTGTCCATCTTTGGATGCTTTTAATGCTATGGGAGATCTAGTGGGTGCACCACCTATCATTAATTAATGAAACAATCGTAACTATTTAGCATGTTATGCAAAGATTAGATGCTATTGAAAAGAAGATGACCACTGAAGAACATATTGAAAATTTGGATAAAAGGATGCATAATATTGTTAATAAAATTGGGTCAAAAGCGGGAGATGCTCTTAAATTATTAAAGGAAAAGGAAACCGTAGTTAATGAAAGAATAGAAGAAAGTCCCTCTCAGATTGATAAGTTGGAAAAAATTAGTAACTTAAGCTCAGCCTTTTCCTCTGTTAAAACTATTGAAAAAACTCCCATAAAAACTTGCAAGTCTACACAAGTTATAAGAACAAGGGTGCTACTTAAATAGCAACAAGGAAGATCTTAAAATGATTAGTATTCACCCTAATTTTTTTGAAGTAGTAAAAGATCCTACTTGCAAGGATGAATTCTTTCATCTTATTCCTAGAAGTATTGTTATTGAAAGTATGCATGCTAAATATTTGAAGAATTCTAGTTGTGTGATTGAGGATTTGGAAAGCAAAGATGACAATACTTGAATCTATGCATGCATTATTCCTAGCTAGGGGTGTAAAACGATAACGCTTGTTGGGAGGCAACCCAATATGTATCCTTTTGCTTTTTGGTTTTCTTGCTGTTTTCCAATAAATACAAAAATATTCCTCTGATTAGATGTGTTTTTGTGATTTAATTTAGTGTTTGTGCCAAGCAAAGCCTTTGGGATGATTTGGGTGATAGTTGATTTGATCTTGTTGAAAAGAGGCAACCCAATATGTATCCTTTTGCTTTTTGGTTTTCTTGCTGTTTTCCAATAAATACAAAAATATTCCTCTGATTAGATGTGTTTTTGTGATTTAATTTAGTGTTTGTGCCAACCAAAGCCTTTGGGATGATTTGGGTGATAGTTGATTTGATCTTGTTGAAAAACATAAACTTTTGTGCCCAGTACAAAAAATCCTAAAAATCACCAGAGAGTTATAAATTTCTGATTTTTTTACTATATATTGATATAAAAATTGCCTACATCTCCCTAATTTTTCAGAACTTTTGGAGTTGCAGGAGTATGGTAAATGTTCGAATTACTACAGACTGTTCTATTTTTGACAGATTTTGTTTTCGTTGTGTTATGTGTTTATTTTGATGAATCTATGGATTGGATTGGAGGGTATAAGCCATGGAAAAGTTAGAATATAGTAGGTATAATGCAATAATAAAATATGACTGGGTTTGCAATAGTACTTAGAGTGGTGATTTGATTTATTATACTAATGGATCTCACGAAGTTTGGTTGAGTTTTGTGTGATTGAAGTTTTCAAGTTTTGGGTGAGATCACGATGGATGAAGGAATAAGGAGTGAAAAGAGCATAAGCTTGGGGATGCCCATGGCACTCCAAGTTAATATTCAAAGAGAACCAAGAAACTAAGCTTGGGGATGCCCAGGAAGGCATCCCCTCTTTCTTCTAACAACCATCGATAATTTTACTTGGAGCTATATTTTTATTTGTCACATATCATGAGTTTTGCTTGGAGCATCTTATATTATATGAGTCTTTGCTTGTTTTTGTTTTTAGTTTGTTGCAATTATCCTTGCTGGACACACCTACTTGAGAGAGCCAAAATGATGCTATGATTTGTTAGAATTGCTCTATGTGCTTCACTTAAATTTTTTGAGCTATGAAATTGCTCTAGTGCTTCACTTATATCTTTTTGAGCATGGTGGTGCGTTAATTTTTGAAGAAATACTCTCATTCTTCACTTAGAATTATTTGAGAGTTAGTAAACTTTTGAAGAAATTCTCTCATGCTTCACTTATATTATTTTGAGAGATGAAAATTTTTATGCTCATGTTCTTCACTTAAATTTGTTTGAGCTTATAAAAAGCAATTGCAATATATGAAACTAGTCCCAAAGTGATAGATATTCAAGAGGGATATAACAAAAACTTTCATGAAGATCATTGGAAAAAATAAACTTGATTATTTGTAATAGTTTTGAGATATGATGATAGTAATATATGAGTCATGTTGGTGAGTAATTATCTTTAGTAAGAATATTGGTGTTAAGGTTTGTGATTCCCTATGCAAGCACGAAAGTCAATAGTTATGCGATGAAATTACATCCTACTTGTGGTGCATTATTCGGTGTTAGTTATGCTTAATGCTTGTTTATGAGAATTTTTGTTTCTTGGTTGGTTGCTTCTCAATCTATTTGCTAGCCTCCATTTGTACTAAGTGGGAATACTACTTGTGCATCCAAAATCCTTAAAACCGTTTTGCCATATGAGTCCACCATACCTACCTATATGTGGTATTTCCGTGCCGTTCTAACTAAATTTGTATGTGCCAACTCTAATTTTCAAAATGAATTTCCTTTTTGTATGCCCATACCGCTCATGAAGCGGCAAGGGGTGGCAAGGGGATCTGATTTCCCTCTGCGTTTTTTGATATCGTTGCAGACTCCCTTTTGATTATGCTTGACAAAGCAAGTGTCGCCGGCCACCTCAAGGGTGTCGTCCCTCATCTTATCCCCGGAGGGATCTCCCACCTCCAATACGCTGATGATACGGTTCTTATTTTCCAACCTGACGTCCATAGTATGGCCACGATTAAAACCATTCTCATTTGTTTTGAGGTGATGTCGGGCATGAAAATCAACTATGCCAAAAGCCAGGTTTTCACCGTAGGGATGCTAGATGAAGAGGGCGCCAACCTGACCAACCTCCTTAACTATCAGAACACGACTTATTCAGGGCTGCTTTGCTGGGACATAGCACTCACCTAAGTGGATTGGGACCCTACGATCCTTAAAGTTTCTTCCAGGTGTGATCCTTGGGAAGAAAAACTTATGTCCTTGGTGGCAAGACTGACCTTACCAATGCTTGCCTTTTGGCCATGCCCACGTTTGCGATGGGGCTCTTCCTCTTAGGTGAAGGAATTCAAAGTAAATTCGACAAAATCTGGGCTAGATTTTTGTTGGGAAGCGGATGTAAAAAGACGCAAATACCATTTGATCTAGTGGGCAGATCTTTATAGACCAAAAAGCCAAGGTGGCCTAGGTATATCCAATTCTAGAAACATGAATATTGCACTTATTTCCAAGTGGATTTGGAAAATTGCCCAGGATGATGAATGGCGCTCAGTTAAGCTCCTCAAAGCCAAATATTTCCTCTCAGGCTCTTTTTTCGCTACCAATGTCAAAGGTTCTCAAATTTGGAATGAGATTCACAAATAAAGGAAGAATTCTTCCTCCGCGCCAAATTTCTCATTGGAGACGGGAGGGACACCAAATATTGGCTTTGTGCATAGTGCACTAACAAGCCACTGTACACACTTTTCCCCCCATGTACTCGATTGCTGCCAACCCTAACAGCATGGTCTGTGACATTTTTGCCTCTGGGGAGGGCTCAGATTGGCTTCTCGCGCGACTTGTCCAACCACAAGAATCCCTGACAACGGTTCTTGAAGTGATCAACACCGTTTCCATTTCTAATACTAAGGACGAGGTCACTTGGCCTTTAGAGCCGTTAGGAACTTTTTCGGTCAAATCCATGTACGCCAAACTGATCGCGGGGCCCAAAAGTTAACTACACCAAAGCCCTTTGGACCACTCGCATTCCCCCACGTGTGCGGATCTTTCTTTGGCAGGCAGCCCGAGACGGATTTCCTTTAATACTTAATCTTCAGCAACGCCACGGGCCGGGTAGCGGCACTTGTGCGCTTTGTTGGGTGCAAGAAGACGCCAACCACATTGTATTTAACTATGCTCGGCGAGTTCTATCTGGAGTTGTGTCCGTGAGATTTTTGGCATGGATTGGAACCCCACTTTTATGACCGAGCTCTTAGCGCGCCTACAGCAAACACGAGGTCAAATCTTTAGAATTGTCTGGAGAGCTTTTCGGGCCTTAGCTTGGGCGCTTTGGACCTCTAGAAACAAACCTGCCATTGAAGGATCATCCCTTCGCATTCCTCTAACTACGTATTCAAATCGTCTATGTTCTTTCAGCAATGGAAGCCGCTTGGAAGGAGGGAGTATAGTGACGCGATGGCACAAGTGCTCCGGAAGATCAACCACCTTCATGCCATTCATAGGAGCTCCTAGCTTAGCGTCTATGTCCATCGATACGTCCATTTTGCATCATGCTTTTATATTGATATTTATTGCATTATGGGATGTTATTACACATTATAGCACAATACTTATGCTTTTTTCTCTTATTTTACAAGGTTTATACAAAGAGGGAGAATGTCGGCAGCTGGAATTCTGGATTGAAAAAGGAGCAAATCCGAGAGACCTATTCTGCACAACTCCAAAAGTCCTGAAACTTCACGGAGAATTATTTTGAAATATATAAAAAATATTGGGCGAAGAAAGTTCCAGAGGGGACCCACCAGGCATCCACAAGGGTGGAGGGCGCGCCCTACCCCCTGGGCGCACACCTTGTGGGCCACCAGGCAGGCCTCCGGTGCCCATCTTGGTCACTGAAAGGTCATTGTTTTTCATTTGCGACCTTTTTGTGACCAAAAACAGATGGTCAAAAGCTGGCGGTCGTAAACTGAAATTAACGACCTTCTTTGTGATATGTAAAAGGTCGTTGGTTCTTTGACCAATTTTTTGGTCACTATCAGCCTCCCCAAGCCACGTAGGATCCAGCATGGCAAGCTGACGTGGATAAGATTCAACCCGGTCCAATTCAGTGTTCTACATGGGCCAAGCCCAACAAATTCGATATTTCTATTATTATTTTTCCTATGAATTCTATTGGGCCACATGGGCCAAGCCCAATATTTCAGCCTTTTTATTTCTGGGCTTTGGCCTTTTACAGTCTATTGATTATATAGTTTTGGAAAATATATTTTGGAGCTGGTCCCACTAGTCATGTTAATCTAATATATTGATACCACACATCAGAAAGTTACGAACTAGTCATATTATTTCACAAGTGGGTTGCACTGGTCAGGTTACCATCTCACACACTATCAAATCGCATTCATAATCAAATATTCCAAACAAATAAGAGAACATGTGAAATTCTTCAAATAACACTAAATTAGTGTATTACTATTTCTGTAGACTATTACAACCCAGGTATACCAGCTATTACAATATTACGGTCAAATAGAACACACAACTCTTTGCTGAGTAGCACTTCACGGCTTCGCATTTCCAACTTTCTTAGGCTTGGAGCTCCTGTAAAAGAGGAACAAGTAAAGGAGTTACACGCAGCTGCTCCTTACACACAGCTATATTTGCTACAGATCAGCTATCAACTCTTGATATTTATGTACACCATACAGAAATTGTTTCCAGTTAGTACAAGTTCATTTAATACTCAGCTCCTTTACTTGTGTCCATTTAGTGCAAGTTCATTTAATGATGCAAGCAAGAAACAATATTAATCAAGCTCCAAATAGTTTGATTTTCATCATAAGGTACCCCCTCAGCTAGTGATTACACAAGGAACTAACGAAACAACGATGGTGACACAGGAGGAACAATCCAGTTAAGTATTTGACTATTCCCTTGTATCCAAGGGACACAATTCCTGAAGTAAAATTAAGCCAAAAGATATGCTCCCATGAGATCTAGCCAGTGGGCATTGGTATGTGTAGGTACCGATGGAAGGGTGTACCTGGATGTACAGCATGAGAAGGGAGAGCTGGAGCGCCCACCTGAACTACAGCTTGCCGTAAACCATGTAGGCAAGCACCACCCGACACTTGCACATGCCGAAAAGGAGACCATGTCGTTCAGAACACTCATGTGCACCTGCATCAACCAGAGGCACCGAAATTGAGAACGAAACCAAAATTTACACTAGACAGAAAATTAAAATATAAGTGTGGCATCGCATAGCTAAAGAAACCATATAATGTACCATAACATTTGCAAAAATGGAGCTGGTTCTCTCTAGGATTACTAGTCAGCTCACACTTTAAACATAACATTTGTTCATCTTATATAACAAAAAAACTTAGAAATGTCGATCGACTGCTCCAGAAATGCAACATGTAAACCCAGCTGGAATTGATAACTACAAGCTACAACAGCTCAAAGTGGCAGTAGCTAAAACGCAAGCATTGTTCAAACACAAACAACAATAATCCCAATAATGGATTGAACTCAATGCTCTAACTTCATATTAGCTAACTGAACATTTGCAAGAAAGAACATGCTTCCACCTTGTTTCAACACAACTTTTAAACTTAATAGTAATGTTTGTTCTTATCCATGGCATTATTAGTTTTAACCAAAAGTAAAGGACATCTAGGGACATGTTATCATATCAGGTATTGCATAAGGACATCTAGGGACATATATAAAGCATCCTCAAATAATCAGCAGACACCTCCAAATAGTAAGCAGAATATATAGGGTATCCCCATTTATCAGTGGATTTAATCCCCTGTGTATCCAAGTCGCATCAGGAAAACAACAGCACGATTCACACTTTCACAAAATGTTGTAGACAGAGATGGGGAAGCCTTTCTAACTCGTCCTGAACAGTCTCATCGACCTTGGAGGTCGTCCTGTTGTAGACAAAGATGGGGAATCCATTCTCTGTAATGTTGAGGGCAAGGTTCTGCCCCATGATGGCGAGGCCAGCAAGACCAATTCTGGTGAGAGCCATCTCGTACCTGAAAAGAGTTGCACCAAACACATCATGTACAGAACAGTGTCAGGTAATTTATGCATGCCTGACTCGAAAGGTTAAAAGCATGCCTTCACAAAACAAATGATCATGCATATGAACTAGATAGAAGAACAATCTTCATCCTAAGCAATTGTTTGCAGCGAACAGAAGGTTCAGAAAACTTATCCAGAAAGTGACAGGTGAATAACTGAATATGAGGTTACAAATGTCAAATAGAGTCGATGCAACATTCTTGGGATATATGCGATAGGGCAGACAACACAACATGCAGTTGGGGTGGAAAATTAAATCCACAATCAAGTTGCAGCTAATTCTATCAAGGTGTACAGTAGTAAAGTTGGGCACATCGCTACCACTCAATCAATTTACTTGTGCAATAATAGTGAATCTAATAAGATTGGATGCTCCCAGGTTATTCATTCATATAAAGTAAAGCACATCAGACCATAAGAACATGGATTGCGAATTAACCCTAATCATGTAAACCCTAACCTAACTAATATTAGTCCTTTGAGTAAAAAGAGAACGGGATAACCGCACAAATATTGGTAAAGCATGTTTGAGCTGACAATCTCTTTATTAGACTTAACCGAACAAGACTCACTGATGAACATATGTATCCCAATATTGCATACATACACACACTAAGGAAGATGAAGGAAACTCACGGTATTAACCCTGCATACTACTGCTGCAACCCATTAGCTTGCCTAGTCAGAATCTGAAAGTGCGGTGACGCAGCTGCGCCCCTCTGCCATTGGAGGCAGAGCTGCATCTACTTGAAGGTGCCATGCTTGGTTGGCCCACTACTAGAAAAAGGGCTATAGATGAAATGGCCACTAATGGCGCACCAGACATGTGGTGCGCCACTACTATATAGCAGTGGCGCACCATGTGCTGGTGCGCCATTAGTGTGAAAGACACTAATGGCGCACCAGACACATGGTGCGCCACTAGTAACAATTTTTTTTCCAAACATACTAATGGCGCACCAGGGCATAGTGCGCCATTACTAGTTCTAACTAGTAATGGCGCACCAGCCTCATAGTGCGCCACTACTATATTTTTTTTATTTTTTATTTTTGCAAAACTACTAATGGCGCACCAGCATCATAGTGCGCCACTACTATATTTTTTTATTTTATTTTTGCAAAACTACTAATGGCGCACCAGTATAACTAGTAATGGCGCACTGTGCCCTGGTGCGCCATTAGTGTATATTTTTTTTTGCGAAACTACTAATGGCACACCACTAGTAGGTGCGCCATTAGTAACCAGGGTTACTAATGGCGCATTTGCAGGTGGTGCGCCATTAGTAACCTGGGACCAACTAGATATTTTGGACAGCCACACCTACCCACTCACTTTCCCCACTTCATTCTCTCCACCTCCTCCTCCAAGCTTGTCTCGGCTGCCTCCTCCTCCTCACCTCATTTGCACCATAAATTCATCCAAATTAAGTGGTTAAATTACCTTTTTTTGATAGGTAAGTAAGGGGGAAGCTATCTTTATGTTGTTCTCCCTCCAACAACGTGCACATGCACTTTTTATGGCCTAGCTAGATCTATGTATGTTTGTGGTGTTGCATATATGTTTGTGTTTGTAGGTACCGGTATTTGAAATGCGATAGTTGCCAATATTTTGCCGGAATGTTGATTCATTTCCGTTTCGGCGAGAATTTTGGCACTATGCATTCTTTTTGGTCCTATTTTTAGGGAAAGTCATGCCAAAATTTTTCTTGGTTCTAAAATATCGTTTTGCTCTACCCCGCACGCGACCATGGTCCGCACGATGACCGAAGGCATCGTGAATAGGTTTTTGAGCTCCGCGAAGGCCGAGATGCTTGAAAAGAACGAGACGGAGATAAGATGTCCGTGTCGAAGATGCAAGCTGAAGAGCCTTATTGCGGACCCGGATTCCGGGCAGGTGCGGGACCACCTGCTCTTGCGTGGTTTCATGGATGGCTATCGGTGGCAAGGTGATGAAGATGACTATGAAGTCGTCCATGGGGGCCGGGCAAGAAACGAGGAAGGGCAGCAAGACAACCACCGCGGACCGGGCGGGCGAGAAGACAAAGAATCTCCAGGACATGATCACGACGGTGATGCTGTACACAGTCATCATGTAGAAGATGCCGGAGATGATGATGAGGAAGATGCCGGAGCAGACGAAGGGCATGATCATGAAGATGAAGATGCCGGCGGAGTAGACGACGATGGACCATCGATGGGCTGGGTGCAGGACCCTCATATTCAAGAGCTGCTTCTCAAGCAGACGGATAACGCAAGAGCTGCCGCCCGAGAGAAAGCCAAGCTGGATCAACTGGAGATAGACGCGGTTACTCCATTGTATGAAGGATGCAGGCCCGAGGATACCCGCCTGAAAGTAACACTCATGGCTCTGGAGATGAAGGTAAAACACAAAATGACCGACGCATGCTTCGACGAGAACATGTCATTCTGGCACGAACGTCTTCCCAAGGGGAACAAGTGCCTGACCAGTTTCGAGGAGGCGAAGAAAATCGTGTGTCCTCTGGATTTACCGCACGTGAAATACCATGTGTGCATGAACAATTGCATCATTTATCGGGACGAGCACGCGGAGTCTACCATATGTCCGGTGTGCGGCGTCACTCGATACAAGAAGAGGAAGAAAGCTCCTCGAAAAGTGGTGTGGTACTTTCCGATCACTCCTCGTCTGCAGCGGTATTTCGCGGACCCTAAGGTAGCGAAGCTCCTGCGTTGGCACGCGGATAGGGAGGAGAAGAAGCGAGAAGATGACGCAAATGATCTGGAGATAAATAAAAAAGACAAGATGCTGACTCACCCTAAGGATGGGAGCCAGTGGCAAGCGTTGAACTTCGAACACCCAGAATTTGGGAAGGATCCAAGGAACATCGTGCTGGGTGCGAGCACCGATGGAGTCAATCCGTTTGGCAGCCAGAGAAGCACACATAGCACCTGGCCTGTGTTTGTGTGGATGTACAATCTTCCCCTGGTTGTGCATGAAGAGGAAGTACATTCACATGAGTATGCTAATTGAAGGGCCGAAACAACCAGGGAACGACATCAATCTGTATCTGGGGCTGCTGAAAGAGGAGCTAGACACACTGTGGAAAACGCCAGCCAGTACGTGGGACGCCGCAGAGAAAGAATATTTCCCTATGAGAGCCGCACTGCTCACGACGGTGCACGACTATCTCCGTTACGGATATCTCGCGGGGCAGGTGGTCCACGGATTTTCTGGATGCGTGAGGCGCATGGATGACACAACGTATCGCCAGCTAGATAGAGATCCCGGGTCTTCGAAAACCATGTTCATGGGGCATCGAAGGTGGCTTTGCGACGATGACCCGTGGAGGAAACGCAAGGATCTGTTCGATGGTGAAACCGAACCCCGAAGTAGAAGTTCAACGGGATGAAGTCTCACGACTGTCACGTGCTGATGACGCAGATACTTCCAGTTGCAATCCATGGGATCATGGACGCGCACGTCCGTGAAACGCTATTTGGCCTATGCAACTTTTTCGACGTCATCTCTCGGAAGTCGGTTGGCGTGAGGCAACTCAGAAGGCTACAGGAAGAGATCGTGCTGATACTATGCGAGCTTGAGATGTACTTACCGCCCGCATTCTTCGACGTTATGGTGCATCTGCTGGTCCATATTGTGGAGGATATCATCCAACTCGGGCCGACGTTCCTGCACAGCATGATGCCGTTCGAAAGGATGAATGGTGTCATCAAAGGATACGTTCGCAACATGTCACGTCCAGAGGGAAGCATAGCCAGGGGCTTTCTGACTGAAGAGTGCATCTCCTACTGCACGAATTATCTAGGCATCGAGAACCCCGTTGGTCTGCCCGTCAACAGGCACCTCGGCAGGCTCGCTGGATGGGGTCACCGTGAGGGTCGCCGCGAAATGCATGTCGACTTCGAGGATCGACTCGCCGACTTTGAAAGAGCAAACCTAGTCGCGCTACAACACATAGACGTGGTCGATTCTTGGGTGGTAGAGCACAAAACCTTTATTGAGAAGACGTACAATGACCGAGGCCAACAGAGGACGGACGGAGATATAATCAAAGAGCACAACTCATGTTTCACGCGTTGGTTCAAGCAGAAGCTTCAGTCGTACCCTTTACATGAGGATTCTTCCGCGGAAGAACAACTCATATTCGCCTTGTCACAGGGCGCCGAGCACAACCTGATGACGTATGAGGCGTACGATATCAACGGCTACACATTCTACACCGAGGGAAAGGACATGAAGAGCGATGGTTATCAGAACTCCGGGGTAAAGATGGAATCCTACACCGGTAACGACAAGGACAGATACTACGGAAGGATCGAGGAGATCTGGGAGCTGAGCTACGCTGGAGAGAAGGTCCCGATGTTCCGTGTCAGATGGGCCAAGAGCGTCATAAAAGAAGACCGGTATTTCACCACCATGGTTATACCCGAAGCCAAATCCAAGACCGCAGGCGCGAACGTCACCGCGAAAAATGAGCCATGGGTACTGGCTTCCCAAGTGGACCAATGCTTCTTCATTACCGACCCGTCAAAGCCCAGTCGTGTTGTCGTGAGGAGAGGCAAAAGGAAGATCATCGGAATGGATGGAGTCGCCAATGAGCAAGACTTCGACAAGTACGGTGACCCGAAGATGGAACATGACGACGACGATGAAGTATCAGCATACACCACAAGAAGAAGCAGGACCACCCTACCTAAAGGACGTCCGTTCAAGAGAAGAACTCCATTTACGAAAAATAAGGGCAAGAAGATTGTGAACAGATAGCTAGCTAAGATCGATTGTATTTAAATTGTAGCCTTCATTTCTCGATTGTATTTCATGGGCACTTTTTGAACTCATGAATATTTTTAAATTTCATGGACACTCGATCTCGACCCCCCTCCATCTCGATCGCTATCCCACCGAGCCAGATCCGGCCCCCCTCGCCGCCGAGCACCCCCCACACCCTGTACCCCACTCCACCGGCCGCCGCCACCGACCCCCCGCACCCTCCCCTGCTCCACCGCCGCTGACGACCCACCGCACCCTCCCCCGCTCCACCGCCGCCGACGACCCACCGCACCCTCCCCGGCCCGCTCCACCGCCGCCGACGACCCCCCGCACCCTCCCCGACCCGCTCCACCGTCACAAATGAATGCAACTAAAATTGCAAAAAAACAAATTTGATTATATTTTCAAATAACAAATTTGATGATATTTTCAAATAATAAATTTGATGATATTTTTTCATATTCATAAATATTTTCAAATAACAAATTTGATGATATTTTTTAAAAAATTATTACTGTTTTTATAAAAAATTATTACTGTTTCATATTCATATTCATTTTCTAAAAAATTATTAGATGCAACAAAAAATAATAATAAAAAAATTACTTATGGCGCACCTCTGGCTGGTGCGCCATTGCTATATAAAAAAAAGATTACTAATGGCGCACCTCTGGCTGGTGCGCCATTGCTATATAAAAAAAGAGATTACTAATGGCGCACCGATCGTGGGTGCGCCATTGCTATCTAAAAAAACATTCTAATGGCGCACCGCTTCGAGGTGCGCCATTAGTAAGCTTCCCCCCTAGCTAATTCCTTCCTCTCCCTCGCCAGATCCCCTTCGTCCCTCTCCCTCGTCAGATCCACCCCCGCACTGACCTGACCCACGACGCCGCCGCCCCGACCCCCGCCGGACTCCACCCCCGCCGGACTCCACCCCCGCCGCCCTCGCGCCCCCCACCACCGCAGCTCCCCCGCGCCGCCGCCCCCCACCACTGCAGCTCCCCCGCGCCGACCCGCGAAGCACATGGCCGCCGGCCTCCCCACGACCAACCGAGGCACCCAGGAGGACCGCCGCCGTCTTCCTCTTCGAATACGAGGACCCGGACGAGCTCAGACGCCCTCGAGCCATCCCTTCGACGCCGCCGCCGGCGCGACCCCGACCCCAACCCCGACCCCGACCCCTCCGGCGACCGGCCACGCCCGCCCTGGTACCTCTCCTCCTTCCTCCTTCCTCCTTCTTGTCCAGCGCCCGCCGCCCCGACAGCATCTCCAGCAGCACCACCCCGCAGGCCATTGACCTGTTGCCCTGTTTTGTGTCTCTTGTGTGCTGCATTGTTGCCCCAGGATAGTGTATCTCTCTAGGAGCGTGTATCTCTCTAGGATAGCTCTTTCTAATTGTGAAGATCAAAACCACCAATTCATATAACAAATGTATTGTACTACAATTTACCAGTTGTAGACACACTGTTCTGAGCTCTGACCATTAGTTCGAGACATGGATGGATCATTCTGTATGTGTGCATTGGTGAAAAGAGAAGGAAAAAGAATTAACAAGTTTAACATTTGGGCAATTAGAATCTGGCCAGATAGTAAGGGACAGAAAGTTGTGCAATCTGAAATCCTATCTGAGTGGCACATATAGAAAGCCTAGATTTATTTTTCTTCTCCTTACTCTACTGTATGCTAGGAAAATGTGTACTAGTGCATCTGTAGTACTACTAGTGCCACTTAGTGATGCTCTGTGTGCTTGTTTTCTCGATCCAAATGGGTTACCAAGTTGGAAGTTAACTGCAGACAGATGAGGAAGTTGAAGTATTCAGTGCTATCTTGTGATCATTTCCTTCACACCATCCTGTAGGATGTTTAAGATGTTTTTAAAATGGGCAGTAAAATGACTAAATAATCAGATGTGCAGTTTTTCACGGTGTACAGTCAAAACTAATGACTCTGAATCTCTGCTACTGAACATCATACATTTCAGATATGACACTGTTTGGACATTTGTAAAATCTAGTGCTTGTGTATCTGCTATTTGGATTAAGAATTATGAACCAGTGACAGTAGATGAACATTTTGTGGTTCTGCTAGGACTTGCTCCAGATTTTTTAACCCTAGGATTTCTTTTCTTTTAGTTCTTTTCTTACAGAAAATTTACTGAAAATTCAGAAACTTGGAGTAACCCGTGGACTGTACTTTTGTGATCTCCTACTCCTGAATCTTACTACTACAAGCACAAGCAGTACAAATAAGGCTAGAATTTACTCTGAATTTTGACAGTAAGAAGAAGAATGAAAATGCAAGGAGTAAATAAGAATAAGAATAAGAATTTTACTTATGATATGATGATGAGGCAAATCACTAGCAGACAACTGCCAAGAATGCAGGACTATTTTACTCTGCCTAAGAATATGCATGTCTTGTTTTCTGGTTATGGATATTGTATAGTACTACATATCTTGTTTTTTTGTAATATAATGCTTACCAAAGGTTTCAATATTTTGCTGTTACCATTGTTCTTTGAGCATAATTCTTTTTCATTTCCTACTATCCTTATTCTAATTCTCTCAAATTGCTATGTTGTGTGTAAAAGAATTAGATCTTGGATCTGCTAGTGGACTTTGGGAGTTTGTTTACCTGGCACCATTCAGTCAAGTAGCCATTCATGTGAACTTTTATTTTGTCCATATGAAAGCAGAGGACCATATGGTTTGTGGCCTTTTCATCCATCATTTACACTGTGAATCCAACACCAGTGGTGCTGCTTTGTTTCTGTGATCACATTGTGGTGCCTGGCACATTTGCCCCATCACTTCGTTACCCCTTTCTCCTGAAATGTTGATTAATTTTCGTTTCGGTTGAGATTGGGGCCCTCCTAGGTCAAGAAAATTAGCAAAGGTCATGCCCAATTTTCTTGACCTAGAAGGTGCCCGATTCTCAACCGAAACAAAAATTAATCAGCATGTATCTTGACATCAACCAATAGTAGTGATCTAGTGCTTTAGTGGTTGGATTAGTTTAGTATTTTTTCACACACTCAGACACCCTTGCTTGCCATGTGTGTGAGAGAGATAGTGAGAGGAGACAAGAAGAAGGGGGTTAGGAAGATGCTGCCTGCTCATCAAAGCTAACCATCTCCCCCTTTTCACCCCTTTTCCTTTGTCTTTTGTGGGTTGCAAGGAAGCTACTGGTTCCATCCCACAACACCTAGCAACAACACTAACAGGTTCCATCCCAAAACACCTAGGCAATATCACAAACATCTCTCAATTGTTCCTGGACAATAACCAACTTTTTGGCGACATTCCTCGAGAATTAGGTTATTTGGTCAACTTAGAGATCTTGTTCCTTGACAATAACCAACTTTTTGACGAAACTTTTTTCCTATTTAGAGCGAAACACGGCCCACAACGATGAGGCCGGCGGTTCGGGGGGCAAGCAATTCTGGGAGCTGTCCCAGGAGCTGGAGGAAGAACCTCACTGCTATGAGGACGACTGAAGGAAATATGCCCTAGAGGCAATAATAAAGTATTATATATTTCCTTATATCATGATAAATGTTTATTATTCATGCTAGAATTGTATTAACCGGAAACATAATACATGTGTGAATACATAGACAAACAGAGTGTCACTAGTATGCCTCTACTTGACTAGCTCGTTAATCAAAGATGGTTATGTTTCCTAGCCATAGACATGAGTTGTCATTTGATTAACGCGATCACCTCATTAGGAGAATGATGTGATTGACTTGACCCATTCCGTTAGCTTAGCACCCGATCGTTTAGTATGTTGCTATTGCTTTCTTCATGACTTATACATGTTCCTATGACTATGAGATTATGCAACTCCCGTTTACCGGAGGAACACTTTGTGTGCTACCAAACATCACAACGTAAATGGGTGATTATAAAGGTGCTCTATAGGTGTCTCCAAAGGTACTTGTTGGGTTGGCGTATTTCGAGATTAGGATTTGTCACTCCGATTGTCGGAGAGGTATCTCTGGGCCCACTCGGTAATGCAGATCACTATAAGCCTTGCAAGCATTGTGACTAATGAGTTAGTTGTGGGATGATGTATTACGGAATGAGTAAAGAGACTTGCCAGTAACGAGATTGAACTAGGTATCGAGATACCGACGATCGAATCTCGGGCAAGTAACATACCAATGACAAAGGGAACAACGTATGTTGTTATGCGGTCTGACCGATAAAGATCTTCGTAGAATATGTGGGAGCCAATATGGGCATCCAGGTCCCGCTATTGGTTATTGACAAGAGACGTGTCTCGGTCATGTCTACATAGTTCTCGAACCCGTAGGGTCCGCACGCTTAAAGTTACGATGACAGTTTTATTATGAGTTTATGTATGTTGATGTACCGAAGGAGTTCGGAGTCCCGGATGAGATCGGGGACATCACGAGGAGTCTCGAAATGGTCGAGACGTAAAGATCGATATATTGGACGACTATATTCGGACTTCGGAAAGGTTCCGAGTGATTCGGGTATTTTTCGGAGTACCGGAGAGTTACGGGAATACGTATTGGGCCTTATTGGGCCATACGGGAAAGAAGGAAAAGGGCCTCAAGGTGACCGCACCCCTCCCCTTGGTCTGGTCCGAATTGGACTAGGGAAGGGGGGCGCCCCCTTCCTTCCTTCTCTTTTTCCCTTCCTCTTTTCCTATTCCATATGGGAGGTGGAATCCTACTAGGACTAGGGAGTCCTAGTAGGACTCCACACTTGATGCGCCCCCTCCTAGGGCCGGCCTCCTCCTCCCTTGCTCCTTTATATACGGGGGCAGGGGGGCACCCCAGAGACACAACAATTGATCCTTGAGATCTCTTACCCGTGTGCGGTGCCCCCCTCCACCATATTACACTTCGATAATACTGTTGCGGAGCTTAAGCGAAGCCCTGCGTCGGTGGAACATCATCATCGTCACCACGCCGTCGTGCTGACAAAACTCTCCCTCAACACTCGGCTGGATCGGAGTTCGAGGGACGTCATCGAGCTGAACATGTGTAGAACTCGGAGGTACCGTGCGTTTGGTACTTGATCGGTCGGATCGTGAAGACGTACGACTACATCAACCGCGTTGTGATAACGCTTCCGCTGTCGGTCTACGAGGGTACGTGGACAACACTCTCCCTTCTCGTTGCTATGCATCACCATGATCTTGCGTGTGCGTAGGAATTTTTTTGAAATTACTACGTTCCCCAACAGTGGCATCCGAGCCTGGTTTTATGCGTTGATGCTATGCACGAGTAGAACACAAGTGAGTTGTGGGCGATATAAGTCATACTGCTTACCAGCATGTCATACTTTGGTTCAGCGGTATTGTGAGATGAAGCGGCCCGGACCGACATTACGCGTACGCTTACGCGAGACTGGTTTCACCGTTTGGAGCACTCGTTGCTTAAAGGTGACTGGCGGGTGTCCGTCTCTCTCACTTTAGTTGAACCGAGTGTGGCTACGCCCGGTCCTTGCGAAGGTTAAAACAGCACCAACTTGACAAACTATCGTTGTGGTTTTGATGCGTAGGTAAGAACGGTTCTTGCTAAGCCCGTAGCAGCCACGTAAAACTTGCAACAACAAAGTAGAGGACGTCTAACTTGTTTTTGCAGGGCATGTTGTGATGTGATATGGTCAAGACATGATGTGATATAATGTGTTGTATGAGATGATCATGTTTTGTAACCGAGTTATCGGCAACTGGCAGGAGCCATATGGTTGTCGCTTTATTGTATGAGATGCAATCGCCATGTAATAGTTTTACTTTATCACTAAACGGTAGCGATAGTCGTAAAAGCAATAAGTTGGCGAGACGACAACGATGCTACGATGGAGATCAAGGTGTCGCGCCGGTGACGATGGTGATCATGACGGTGCTTCGGAGATGGAGATCACGAGCACGGTGCTTCGGAGATGGAGATCACAAGCACAAGATGATGATGGCCATATCATATCACTTATATTGATTGCATGTGATGTTAATCCTTTATGCATCTTATCTTGCTTTGATTGACGGTAGCATTATAAGATGATCTCTCACTAAAATTTCAAGATAAAAGTGTTCTCCCTGAGTATGCACCGTTGCAAAAGTTCTTCGTGCTGAGACACCACGTGTTAATCGGGTGTGATAGGCTCTACGTTCAAATACAACGGGTGCAAAACAGTTGCACACGCGGAATACTCAGGTTAAACTTGACGAGCCTAGCATATACAGATATGGCCTCGGAACACAGAGACCAAAAGGTCGAGCGTGAATCATATAGTAGATATGATCAACATAGTGATGCTCACCATTGAAACTACTCCATCTCACGTGTTAATCGGACATGGTTTAGTTGCTTTGGATCACGTAATCACTTAGATGATTAGAGGGATGTCTATCTAAGTGGGAGTTCTTAAGTAATATGATTAATTGAACTTAAATTTATCATGAACTTAGTCCTGATAGTATTTTGCAAATTATGTTGTAGATCAATAGGTCGCGTTGTTGCTTCCCTGTGTTCATTTTTGATATGTTCCTAGAGAAAAATTATGTTGAAAAATGTTAGTAGCAAAGATGCGGATTGGATCCGTGATCTGAGGATTATCCTCATTGCTGCACAGAAAAATTATGTCCTTGATGCACCGCTAGGTGACAGACCTATTGCAGGAGCAGATGCAGACGTTATGAACGTTTGGCTAGCTCAATATGATGACTACTTGATAGTTTAGTGCACCATGCTTAACGGCTTAGAATCGGGACTTCAAAGACGTTTGAACGTCATGGACCATATAAGATGTTCCAGGAGTTGAAGTTAATATTTCAAGCAAATACCCGAGTTGAGAGATATGAAGTCTCCAACAAGTTCTATGGCTAAAAGATGGAGGAGAATCGCTCAACTAGTGAGCATGTGCTCAGATTGTCTGGGTACTACAATCGCTTGAATCAAGTGGGAGTTAATCTTCCAGATAAAATAGTGATTGACAGAATTCTCTAGTCACCATCACCAAGTTAGTAGAACTTCGTGATGAACTATAATATGCAAGGGATGACGAAAGTAATTCCCTAGCTCTTCGTGATGCTGAAATCGACGAAGGTAGAAATCAAGAAAAACATCAAGTGTTGATGGTTAACAAGACAACTAGTTTCAAGAAAAGGGTAAAGGGAAGAAGGGGAACTTCAAAAAGAATGGCAAGCAAGTTGCTACTCAAGTGAAGAAGCCCAAGTCTGTACCTAAGCCTGAGACTAAGTGCTTCTACTGCAAAGGGACTGGTCACTGGAGGCGGAACTGCCCCAAGTATTTGGTGGATAAGAAGGATGGCAAAGTGAACAAAGGTATATTGGATATACATGTTATTGATGTGTACTTACTAATGTTTATAGCAACCCCTCAGTATTTGATACTGGTTCAGTTGCTAAAGAGTAGTAACTCGAAAACGGGAGTTGCAGAATAAACAGAGACTAGTAAAAGGCGAGGTGACGATGTGTGTTGGAAGTAGTTCCAAGATTGATATGATCATCATCGCACACTCCCTATACTTTCGGGATTAGTGTTGAAACTAAATAAGTGTTATTTGGTGTTTGCGTTGAGCATGAATATGATTTGATCATGTTTATTGCAATACGGTTATTCATTTAAGTTAGAGAACAATTGTTGTTCTGCTTACATGAATAAAAACCTTTTATGGTCATACACACCAACGAAAATGGTTTATTGGATCTCGATCGTAGTGATACACATATTCATAATAATGAAGCCAAAAGATGCAAAGTTAATAATGATAGTGCAACTTATTTGTGGCACTGCCGTTTAGGTCATATTGGTGTAAAGCGCATGAAGAAACTCCATACTGATGGGATTTTCGAATCACTTGATTATGAATCACTTGATGCTTGCGAACCGTGCCTCATGGGCAAGATGACTAAAACGCCGTTCTCCGGAACTATGGAGAGAGCAACAGATTTGTTGGAAATCATACATACAGATGTATGTGGTCCGATGAATATTAAGGCTCGTAGCAGGTATCATTATTTTCTGACCTTCACAGATGATTTGAGCAGATATGGGTATATCTGCTTGATGAAACATAAGTCTGAAACATTTGAAAAGTTCAAAGAATTTCAGAGTGAAGTGGAAAATCATCGTGACAAGAAAATAAAGTTTCTATGATCTGATCGTAGAGAAGAGTATTTGAGTTACGAGTTTGGCCTTCAGTTAAAACAATGTGAAATAGTTTCACTACTCATGCCACCTCGAACACCATGGTGTAATGGTGTGTCCGAACGTCGTAATCGTACTTTATTAGATATGGTGCGATATATGATGTATCTTACTGATCTACCACTATTGTTTTGGGGTTATGCATTAAAGACAGCTGCATTCACGTTAAATAGGGCACCATCAAAATCCGTTGAGACGACGCCTTATGAACTGAGGTTTAGCAAGAAACCAAAGTTGTCGTCTCTTAAAAGTTTGGGGTTGCGATGCTTATGTGAAAATGTTTCGTCCTGATAAGCTCAAACCCAAATCGGAGAAATGTGTCTTCATAGGATACCCAAAGGAGACAGTTGGGTACACCTTCTATCACATCCGAAGGCAAGACATTCGTTGCTAAGAATGGATCCTTTCTAGAGAAGGAGTTCCTCTCGAAAGAAGTGAGTGGGAGGAAAGTAGAACTTGATGAGGTAACTGTACCTGCTCTCTTATTGGAAAGTAGTTCATCACAGAAATCTGTTTCTGTGACACCTACACCAAGTAGTGAGGAAGTTAATGATAATGATCATGAAACTTCAGATCAAGTTATTACTGAACTTCGTAGGTCAACTAGATCAAGATCCGCACCAGAGTGGTACGGTAATCCTGTTCTGGAGGTTATGTTACTAGACCATGACGAACCTACGAACTATGAAGAAGCGATGGTGAGCCCAGATTCCGCAAAATGGCTTGAGGCCATGAAATCTGAGATGAGATCCATGTATGAGAACAAAGTGTGGACTTTGGTTGACTTGCCCGATGATCGGCAAGCAATTGAGAATAAATGGATCTTCAAGAGGAAGACGGACGCTGATAGTAGTGTTACTATCTACAAAGCTAGAATTGTCGAAAAAAGGTTTTCGACAAGTTCAAAGTGTTAACTACGATGAGAGTTTCTCACTCGTATCTATGCTTAAGTCTGTCCGAATCATGTTAGCAATTGCCGCATTTTATGAAATATGGCAAATGGATAAACAAAACTGCATTCCTTAATGGATTTATTAAAGAAGAGTTGTATATGATGCAACCAGAAGGTTTTGTCAATCCTAAAGGTGCTAACAAAATATGCAAGCTCCAGCGATCCATCTATGGACTGGTGCAAGCATCTCGGAGTTGGAATATACACTTTGATAAGTAGATTAAAGAATATAGTGTTATACAGACTTGCGGTGAAGCCTGTATTTACAAGAAAGTGAGTGGGAGCACTACAACATTTCTGATAAGTATATGTGAATGACATATTGTTGATCGGAAATAATGTAGAATTATTCTGCAAAGCATAAAGGAGTGTTTGAAAGAAGTTCTTCAAAGATAGACCTCGGTAAAGCTGCTTACATATTGAGCATCAAGATCTATAGAGATAGATCAAGACGCTTGATAAGTTTTTTTCAATGAGTACATACCTTAACAAGATTTTGAAGTAGTTCAAAATAGAACAGTCAAAGAAAGAGTTCTTGCCTGTGTTACAAGGTGTGAAATTGAGTAAGACTCAAAGCCCGACCACGGCAGAAGATAGAAAGAGAATGAAAGTCATTCCCTATGCCTTGGCCATAGGTTCTATAAAGTATGCCATGTTGTGTACCAGATCTATTGTATACCCTACACTGATTTTGGCAAGGGTGTACAATAGTGATCTAGGAGTAGATCACTGGACAGCGGTCAAAATTATCCTTAGTGGAATAAGGAAATGTTTCTCGATTATGGAAGTGACAAAAGGTTCGTCGTAAAGGGTTACGTCGATGCAAGTTTTGACACTAAATCTAGATGACTCTAAGTCTCGGTCTAGATACATATTGAAAGTGGGAGCAATTAGCTAGAGTAGCTCCGTGCAGAGCATTGTAGACATAGAAATTTGCAAAATACTTACGGATCTGGATGTGACAGACCCGTTGACTAAAATTATCTCACAATCAAAACATGATCACACCTTAGTACTCTTTGGGTGTTAATCACATAGCGATGTGAACTAGATTATTGACTCTAGTAAACCCTTTGAGTGTTGGTCACATAGAGATGTGAACTATGGGTGTTAATCACATGGTGATGTGAATTATTGATGTTAAATCACATGGCGATGTGAACTAGATTATTGACTCTAGTGCAAGTGAGAGACTGAAGGAAATATGCCCTAGAGGCAATAATAAAGTATTATATATTTCCTTATATCATGATAAATGTTTATTATTCATGCTAGAATTGTATTAACCGGAAACATAATACATGTGTGAATAC
This sequence comes from Aegilops tauschii subsp. strangulata, assembly GCF_002575655.3. Lineage (NCBI taxonomy): Eukaryota > Viridiplantae > Streptophyta > Magnoliopsida > Poales > Poaceae > Aegilops > Aegilops tauschii. The sequence continues at coordinate 644,665,477 of NC_053041.3, read as the reverse complement.
ATAGACAAACAGAGTGTCACTAGTATGCCTCTACTTGACTAGCTCGTTAATCAAAGATGGTTATGTTTCCTAGCCATAGACATGAGTTGTCATTTGATTAACGCGATCACCTCATTAGGAGAATGATGTGATTGACTTGACCCATTCCGTTAGCTTAGCACCCGATCGTTTAGTATGTTGCTATTGCTTTCTTCATGACTTATACATGTTCCTATGACTATGAGATTATGCAACTCCCGTTTACCGGAGGAACACTTTGTGTGCTACCAAACATCACAACGTAAATGGGTGATTATAAAGGTGCTCTATAGGTGTCTCCAAAGGTACTTGTTGGGTTGGCGTATTTCGAGATTAGGATTTGTCACTCCGATTGTCGGAGAGGTATCTCTGGGCCCACTCGGTAATGCAGATCACTATAAGCCTTGCAAGCATTGTGACTAATGAGTTAGTTGTGGGATGATGTATTACGGAATGAGTAAAGAGACTTGCCAGTAACGAGATTGAACTAGGTATCGAGATACCGACGATCGAATCTCGGGCAAGTAACATACCAATGACAAAGGGAACAACGTATGTTGTTATGCGGTCTGACCGATAAAGATCTTCGTAGAATATGTGGGAGCCAATATGGGCATCCAGGTCCCGCTATTGGTTATTGACAGGAGACGTGTCTCGGTCATGTCTACATAGTTCTCGAACCCGTAGGGTCCGCACGCTTAAAGTTACGATGACAGTTTTATTATGAGTTTATGTATGTTGATGTACCGAAGGAGTTCGGAGTCCCGGATGAGATCGGGGACATGACGAGGAGTCTCGAAATGGTCGAGACGTAAAGATCGATATATTGGACGACTATATTCGGACTTCGGAAAGGTTCCGAGTGATTCGGGTATTTTTCGGAGTACCGGAGAGTTACGGGAATACGTATTGGGCCTTATTGGGCCATACGGGAAAGAAGGAAAAGGGCCTCAAGGTGACCGCACCCCTCCCCTTGGTCTGGTCCGAATTGGACTAGGGAAGGGGGGCGCCCCCTTCCTTCCTTCACTTTTTCCCTTCCTCTTTTCCTATTCCATATGGGAGGTGGAATCCTACTAGGACTAGGGAGTCCTAGTAGGACTCCACACTTGGTGCGCCCCCTCCTAGGGCCGGCCTCCTCCTCCCTTGCTCCTTTATATACGGGGGCAGGGGGCACCCCAGAGACACAACAATTGATCCTTGAGATCTCTTAGCCGTGTGCGGTGCCCCCCTCCACCATATTACACCTCGATAATACTGTTGCGGAGCTTAAGCGAAGCCCTGCGTCGGTGGAACATCATCATCGTCACCACGCCGTCGTGCTGACGAAACTCTCCCTCAACACTCGGCTGGATCGGAGTTCGAGGGACGTCATCGAGCTGAACGTGTGTAGAACTCGGAGATGCCGTGCGTTCGGTACTTGATCGGTCGGATCGTGAAGACGTACGACTACATCAACCGCGTTGTGATAACGCTTCCGCTGTCGGTCTACGAGGGTACGTGGACAACACTCTCGCCTCTCGTTGCTATGCATCACCGTGATCTTGCGTGTGCGTAGGATTTTTTTTGAAATTACTACGTTCCCCAACAACGACGCCGCGGAAGACACCGATCCTAACTACACAACCCCTAGTGGCGTCGGGGATGACACCACTGATGGTGCCGCCGAGGATGCCACCACTGATGATGGTGGCGCACGCATAGATGGCAGCCAACCGAAGAGGCAACGGAAGGACCGGCGCCCGAGCGTGCTCGGCACCGTCAAGGAGGAATTTACTGAAGTGAACTCCGACGGGCATCCAACGGCGCCCAAACAAGTAGTCAAGGGGTACTCGGTTCAGCTCGGGTGCATTCTCCGGAGCACCGTCTCGATTAACACCGAGAACCTAAGGCATAAGGACCGAGGGAATTTGCGCAGCCTCCTCTTCACGAAACTGCACGAACGATACAAGTTCCCCGGTGACTTTGCAAACACACGCCTCTGAGGGAATAAAGTGAACAGTGCCACCCTCACGAGGATGAGCACGGCCCTGTCTACTTGGAGAAGCACGGTGAAGGCAATGATTGAAAAAGGTGATAGTTATGAGAAGATCAAGGCGAAATATCCTTTGATGAGCGAAGATGACTACAAGGAGTTCAAGATCAAGTGCGAGAGCAGCGCAACCTCCGAATCAAGTCAGTGGGGGAAACAAATGCGGCAGTTGAACTTAGGGGTCCACCAACTCGGTCCCGGCGGTTACAGAGTGGCGGAGCCTATATGGGACAAGGAGGACGCGGAGCGTGCCGAGCAAGGCCTACCGCCCCGCTTCGAGAAATTCCGTGACAAGCAGACCAGGAACTTTGTCAGGGCCCGGTATAAGGAGGACCCGGTAACAAAGGAGCTTACCACGGATCCGAAGACCAGGGCGCTTGAGCTTGTTCTGGTAAGGAATACACCCCCGCGTAATTAGCTCCATATGGTTGCATTCTAATTAATAAAGCCAAATTTCTAAATGGTTCACATTCCTTTCGCAGGAAGCTGAAAGCAGTAGCGCGGGGTCGTCTCAGAGCTCCCCTTTTGACACCCCTTTAAATAGGGCGTTGAACGTAATGAAAAACAAGGATAAGCTCAGTAAGCCGTCGTCAGCTGGTCGTGTGGCCGGCAAAGGCTTGTCCACAAAATGGTCGTCATACTATACCGCTGGTGGGCGAAAGGAGAAAAAGACCAGCTCGGAAAGCCAGTCGCGCGAGGTTCAAGAACTCAAGGCACAAGTAGTGCGGATTCCGGAGATTGTCCAAGAGCAAGTGCAACAACAACTGGGAACGATGCTCACTGCCATTGTGCCTACCTTGATTCAGGGGCTGACGACGTGGATTGCGGGCGGCCAACAGGGGCCTCCCCCAGTTCCCAGCTTCACGGCCAGCAACTCGCACAACGCGCAGACGGCGCCATTGGTGTCTCTGGCGGAGGCAGTATTCGTGTCTCCGGCGCCGGCACGGGCATTGGAGCTTAATGCACCCGGGTGTACGCCGGCTGGCACCTTGCCATCAAGCGGCCCCTCCGTCAGTTGCACGCCTGCCATTGGCGGTGCCTCGACATTAGCCGAGCTCAACGGCATCACGGTAACTAAGCCTCTCGGCCGATGGCTTCATCTCCTTGCCTTTGACTGGGCATCCCTGACGCCCTACATGTTTTCGCAGGGCGCCGCCGACGTTCCTTGCACTCTCCCGCACTTCATGGGCGGCGAGTTGGTCGATGTCTCCAAGGGCAGAAATCGTTCAACCGGGCAACCGCGTGTTCCACAGTAATCCGATGCCACCCACCTTGTATAGGGTTGAACTGGTTCGGGTGCTGCCAGGCTGCGACGAGTTGTTACCTCCGATTCGACCCGCTGGGGCCGACGAAGATGATGTGATGACCCTCAGCGCCTGCGTAAGCTGGCCCCTGCTTTGGCCGAAGAGCCAGATTCGTTTGGGGGCGGGGGACACCACCCCACAGACAAGACCGCCAGTCGTGCCAGCGCCAAGCCCTGGCAAGAACGCCGCAACGCTACCGGACATGCCGGACATCCCTATGGCACAGGATCCGGACATGCATATGGCACAGGATCCGGATGACGACGACAACGACGACGGTACATTTTCCAACGTCGATAAGTACTTTGCCGAACATGGGTACGGTGACGAGTTCTGCGGGCCTCCTTCTCAAGAACCCAACCCTGAAAAAGACGACCGCGATCTAGCTGGTACGGCGGAGAAACCCAATTGCAACAGGCGTCGTCTGGCGTTCAGTTCTCAGGAGATGCCTCCAGCTGCCGCCTTCACCGAGCCTCAGATAGCTGAGGTGCGAAATATTATCAGCCCCAACACGCTCAAGAAGGCGGTCTGTGAGCAGAACTCGATCCCATTACACCAGATCAGGAAGAAGGGACGGAAACGAAAGACTAACAAGGGCGCCGGTGCGAGCCAGCCGGCACCGAGTACGATCCGTGCTCAGGACGGGCCACCTTCACCTAAGGATATCTCGAGGAGGGTGCATGTGGCGGGTAGGGCGATGCTATCGACAAATATGCTCAATGCTGCAACCGGTGCTATGCGGAGTCTGCATGACAGTGTTCTTTCTTTGGAGAAGCGGCGTCTCAGAGAGAATGATGTGGCATACCCGGTTTTCGTGGCCAAGGTGCCGGAGGGCAAGGACTTTGTGGATAGCGCCGTCGGGGGTACGATCGTCCTGCGGTTTGATGACATCTTTGCTATGTTTAACCTTCATCCGCTGCACTACACCTTCGTTCGGCTATTTTCGCTGAGTATGGAGATGCGGATCATTAGAGACAAGACCCCGGACATTGTGATAGTCGACCCCTTCTACATGTGTGCCAAGATCTTGAGCAACGCTGGGGACCGGCAAGTCGCGAGTTCACACCTCGAAGGCGTCATTCTGGCAAACCCAGATAAGGATAACTTCCTCGTGCCTTACTTTCCCGAGTAAGTCATCCCCTAACCACCCCGTAACATATGATTTCTTAGATTTCGATCGTTCTTTTTTTTTTCTAGCATTCCGTGTTCTGTGCAGTGACACACATTGCACACTCATCCTCTTAAGCCCGAAATATTCCATGGCCACGTATTTCAACCCGGACCGTGACTCCAAGATAGACTACACAAATATCAAGAAAGTTCTTGATGATGCTCTCCCCGGCTACGCCGCATCTGGAGGCACCTTTAAGAGGCCAGCTCATAGGTACGGCAGGCACGTTTTCACCCACAATACGACGTTCCCCCTGCGTCAAGCAGCCACCTGGCGGTCAGAAGGATGCCAACTACGCCCTCCATCACATGCGGGCGATCGTACGGGACCATAATCACCTTCTGCTACCAAATAATCTCAAAGATTGGGCCGCAAGCTTGGCGGCAATCCAGGACGCGGACATCCGACAAGAATTCTTTCGCATCCAGTCGGAGTTTGCAGAAATCATCCATCAAGATGTCCTTCGTACCTCGGGGCAGTTCTACCTCAAATATTAACCGTCCAACAGTGAGATAGACACAACGCTACAAATGCAGGATGACAACGCCCGCGACTTCTTGACCATCACGACAGACGGCGGCTTCATCCACGCTCCGGTCCCATGAGTCGAGTCGAAAGTAGTGATGCTATGTGTAGTTCTGAAACATCGATTAGCTCATGTTGTAATTAAACTTTAATGAACTTGCATGTCTCTTTGGTTTGGACAGTCGTTCAACTTAGATGTAATCGATGCTATTTATTAGTAGGACCATGAATCGTGCTATTAATGTTTTGCTTTTCTCTTCCGATCCTTTTGTTGCATACTTATATATTGCTTATGTATTGTCTGTTGTTTGGCTAGTGCATAGAGATGCTGTCATATGTCGTGTACAAGGGTAAGGTTCCCGGAGTCTACGACGACTGGGAGGAGTGTCGGAGACAGGTTCACCGTTTCAGCGGTAACAGTTACAAAGGGTACACCACTAGGGCGGAGCCGGAATCTAGATACGCGCGCTATCTAGCGGGAGAGAGGAGGGAGCGTTGGAGGAACCGGATGAAGACCAGTTTCATCGCGATGATGCTCATCGTGATGACCGCAGCTCTCTTCTATGTGATGGTAGTTTAGATGATCGATATCGACTTGTAATGTGAAGACAAACTCGCTACTCGCGGTCTCGAGACTTGTAATGTTCTATCTTTGTTCGGTCTTTTGAATTCGGAGACTAATCTTCTATTGTATTCGATGAATCTGTTGTTACTGTGTGGTGCTATCTATATTCTGTCCAATAATATAATTTGTAATCTGTGCAAATATCAGAAAAAATCCCTAATATACATACTAATGGAGCATCACCCCAACGTGCGCCATTAGAATGCCAAAGGATACTAATGGCGCATCACCCCGCAGTGCGCCATTAGTATGGCAAAGCACATGTGTAAATATCGCCCCCTGGGAGGCACACTAATGGCGCATGTTGGTCTATACTAATGGCGCACGGCGTGATGCGCCATTAGTATACCAGATACTAATGGCGCACCAGTGGTGCGCCATTAGTATTTAATACTAGTGGCGTGGTACTAGTGGCGCACCAGTAGTGCGCCATTAGTAGGCAAAACTAGTGCGCCACTAGTAGGCCTTTTCCTAGTAGTGGCCCTGTGGAACCAGAAAGCATCCCGGAGGGCCATGGAGTCGCTGAGGTGGAACCATACGCCTGTGTGCTCGACCTGTGCAAGCCATCACCAGCACCAATTAGCCATGATATCATGCATATAGTAGATGTGTGCATAGCACAACATCATGAACCTTGATTGGGTTTTTCTAAAATATACTACTGTACAAAGCAAGGCATGAGGAGGAGCGTGCATACCATTGGAGGCAGTAGCATGGTCGACCGCCGCCCCATCGAAATCCAGACCCTTAGAGCGCCGCCGTGGACCGGGTGGTGCGGGCAGGAGGTTGTGAGGAGGGTGGGGTGGCGCGTCGCAGGGCCTCTGCAAGAAGGCCGATTAGGGGGTCGGTGGCTGCCAGATCCGCCGGTTTTGGGCCCGCACTGATGACCGTCGCGGCTGGATCCGGTGGAGGAGGCCTCGCCAGGGGGCAGTGGCGGCCGGATCCCGCCATCGCCACGAGGTGCGCCGGCAGTTGGGGGCGCGCCGGCCCGAACCACCCACGTTGGAGGAAGGAGGCGGGGGTGGGGCAGGGCTCCGATGGAGCTAGAGGAAGGAGGAGGCGGGTCTCCGGTGGTGGAAGGAGGTGAAGAAGGAGGGGGGTCGATGGGGGAGACAAAGAGGAGGGCGTCGGCGTCCTCGGAGTGGAAGCGGCGGAGGCCGGTGGCGGGGTCGGAGATGAGGACGAACTTGTTGCTGGGGTTGGAGAGATGGTGCTTGAGGAAGGAGGAGGTGGCGGCAAGGGGGTTGGGAGGCGGCGGCAAGAGGGTGGTGGCGGCGCTCGGCGCATGAGGATGAGAGGGTGGTGGCGTCGATCTGGATCGGGGAGACGGCGGCGACGCGAGGAGGCGCGGATCCAGCTTGTCGACGGTGCGGATCCGGAAGGCCCGCTGTGGCCATGGCGGGGGACATGACCCACTTGAGGACAGGGAGGCGTGGGGATTCGGGCTCCTCGCCGTCGACGGCCATGGTGCGGGGGCGGCGGCGGCTAGGGTTTGGCGAGCGGGTGCGGGTGCGGGAGAGAAGGGTTGGAACGGTGGGGAGTGGGGAGCGTGGGGGCTGCGTGGGTGAGGGGTGTGGGGGTGAGAGGGCTACGTGGGTGAGAGGGTGAGGGGATGAGGTCCACCGTTGGATCCGGGAGCATCCGACGGTGTCTGATGCATGATCCGCGTGATATGCCTATGGACCAATTAGAACGTAACAAACAATTTAAAGACCTTATGACCTTCTAAATAGCTCACGAAAAATCATTTTCCATTTTTAGTGCTCAAAATGAGTTTTTTTGTAAAAGACCTACCAAATATTTGTTCAAATGATATCATACTCTGCAAAAGTTTACATCTTGGGTTGGTAAACAGTATAGACAAAGGGATTTTTTATCTTTTTTGCACAAAAAATCAATTTTCCATTTTTTTGAGTGCCCAAAATAAATTTTATTGTGAAGGACCTACCATATATTTGTTGTAAAATTGGATCAAATCAATTTTCTAAAATACTAGGCCATATTTAATGCACAATTGATCAAATGTTTGGGTGTCAAAAGTTTTGATCCACCTTTGGTGAAAAAGACAAATTTCCGCCTATTCAGCAGGAAGCGGGTCAAATTTGAACTGCGGCTACCTTATTGTTTGCTCTTTATTTATTCCAAAAATCATTTCTATGTACATAAGTATCTATTTAATCATAGAAACACCAAATATTTTCATAGATTCAACCACTAGATAGGAACGGTCATTCCCGCCGTATTGGCCGCATTTTTGAAACGGGCATAAAAAATTCAAAAAAAAACAAAAAATTTGAAAACCTTTGCATTGTGTCATTATAAGTGACCAAGTTTCCATGAAAAATAATAAACTTGTAATACGGAAATTATTTTTAAAAAGTGTTCTCAGAAACGAGCTATCATGCGTGAAGATTCATGGCTTTCAAGCCAAATGATCAATCTTATGGCCACATTCATGGCATAGTTTGTTCAAATGATCTCATATTGTGCACAAGGGTGCATCTTGTAATTCCAAACAATGTTGCCTAAGGGAGTTTTCATTTTCTTTGCACGGAAAATTCATTTTCCATTTTTTGAGTGCCCAAAATAAGTTTTTTTTGTGAAGGACCTACCATATATTTGTTGCAAAATTGGATCAAATCAATTTTCTAAAATACGGTGACATATTTAATACAAAATTGACAAAATGGTTGGGTGTTAAAAGTTTTGATCCACCTCTGGTGAAAAAGACAAATTTCCGCCGATTCAGTAGGAAGCGGGTCAAATTTGAACTGCAGCTGCCTCATAGTTTGCTATTTATTTTTTTCCAAAAATCATTTCTAGGTACATAAGTATCTATTTAATCACAGAAACATCAAAAGTTTTCCAAGATTCAACCACTAGCCAGGAACGGTCATTCCCGCCGTTTTGACAGCATTTTGAAATGGGCATAAAAAATTCAAAAAAATCAAAAAATTGGAAAACCTTCGCACTGTGTCATTTTATGTGACCAAGTTTCCAGGAAAAATAATAAACTTGTAATCCGGCAATTATTTTAAAAAAGTGTTCACAGATATGAGCTATCATGCGTGAAGATTCATGGCTTTCAAGCCATATGATCAATCTTATGGCCACATTCATGGCATAGTTTGTTCAAATGATCTCATATTGTGCAAAAGGGTGCATCTTGGAATTCCAAACAATGTTGCCTAAGGGAGTTTTCATTTTCTTTTCACGGAAAATTCATTTTCCATTTTTCGAGTGCCCGAAATGAGTTTTTTTTGTGAAGGACCTACCATACATTTGTTGCAAAATTGTACCAAATCATTTTTGTAAAATAGTAGGACATATGTAATGCACAATTGACCAAATGGTTGGGTGTGAAAAGTTTTGATCCACCTCTCATGAAAAAGACAAATTTCCGCTGATTCAGCAGGAAGCGGGTCAAATTTGAACTGCAGCGTCCTCATAGTTTGCTCTTTATTTTTTCCAAAAATATTTTTAGGTACATAAGTATATATTTAATCAGAGAAACATCAAAAGTTTTCCAAGATACAACCACTAGCTAGGAACGGTCATTCCCGCCGTTTTGACCGCATTTTGAAACGGGCATAAAATATTCAAAAAAAAACAAAAAATTGAAAAACCTTCGCATTGTGTCATTATATGTGACCAAGTTTCCAGGAAAAATAATAAACTTGTAATACGGCAATTATTTTAAAAAAGTGTTCACAGATATGAGCTATCATGCGTGAAGATTCATGGCTTTCAAGCCATATGATCAATCTTATGGCCACATTCATGGCATAGTTTGTTCAAATTATCTCATATTGTACAAAAGGGTGCATCTTGGAATTCCAGACAATGATGCCGAAGGGAGTTTTTATTTTTTTTTTGCACGAAAAATTCATTTTCCATTTCTCGAGTGCCCGAAATGAGTTTTTTTTGTGAAGGACCTACCATACATTTGTTGCAAAATTGTACCAAATCATTTTTATAAAATACTAGGACATATTTAATGCACAATTGACCAAATAGTTGGGTGTGAAAAGTTTTGATCCACCTCTGGTGAAAAAGACAAATTTCCGTCGATTCAGCAGGAAGCGGGTCAAATTTGAACTGCACCGTCCTCATAGTTTGCTCTTTATTTTTTCCAAAAAAAATTTCTAGGTACATAAGTATCTATTTAATCAGAGAAACATTAAAGTTTTCCAAGATTCAACCACTAGCTTGGAACGGTCAAGCCCGCCGTATTGACCGCACTTTAAAACGGGCATAAAAAATTCATGGCATAGTTTGTTTAAATGATCTCACATTGTGCACAAGGGTGCATCTTGCAATGAAGAACAATGTTTCCTAAGGGAGTTTTTATTTTCTTTGGACAAAAAAAAAATCAATTTTTCCATTTTTTTTGCCCAAAATGAGTTTTTTTGGTGAAGAACCTACCATATATTTGTTGCAAAATTGGACCAAATCAAAATTTTAAAAACTAGGCCATATTTAATGTACAATTGACCAAATGGTTGGGTGTAAAAAGTTTTTGATCCACCTCTCGTGAAAAAGACAAATTTCCGCATATTTATTTTCCATTTTTCGAGTGTCCAAAATGAGTTTTTTATGAAGAACCTAACAAATATTTTTTGTAAAAAAAACTTCTCTATTTTTCAAGAATATTATACCACATTTTATGAACAAATTTGTGTACACTATAAACATTTTTATAGACATTAAACGGTTTTTAGTTACATCATTAACATTTTTAATAAATATTTTGATGTCTAATGTTTTGAACACATTTCTACATTTTTAAGACACATTGTACATATTGTTTATATATGTTTAACTTTTTTAAATACATGATTAACATATTTTCATATATTCCCAACAAAAAACATCTTTTCATACATATGTTTTGATGTCCATATTTGTATTTACACATTGTACATTTTTGTATACATATAAAACATTGTTGATATTTGTTAGAAAAATTTAAATACATGAAAAACGTGTTATTTTTTCCATTTTTGTTGGGCCGAATATATGTTTTTTTGAGTAATATGTGGGTATCCAACATTTCTTCCTGGATGGGCCGAGGCCTACATGGCACATAGATTTTTTTAAAAGAAGGTGACCTCGTTCCACCGAGGCCAAAGCCCACCTTGAGCGACACATTGAGTACCAATGCATCCACGTTCACAACATCATGAACATTTATATTGGTCGTAATCAGGTAGAAATAAGGTCGTTGGCCACTCTTGTCTGCTTTATGACCATTTGGTGTAAGGCAATTTCAGGGTTTGAGCCCTTCCAAACGAAATGGCCGGGGATTTACGACCAATTCAGCCGGGGTCACTGAGAGAAGGTCACAAGTTGTGTGAACTGCTGCACGTCCACCGCTTGTAAGCAAAAGTTTCTCCTCGTGCTGCGAGCCACCGCGCACGCGTTGGCGAGGGAGAAGGCATAGTAAGCAAGCTTCTCGTCGTTCTGCGAGTTGACGGGACACATCAAAGTAATTTAGTACGTACTCTCTCCAAAAAAGGGCTGACCATGTCATGGCTACCATCCCGTGCTCTGTCGTTGAGTACGTGCACTATTCACATGCCATCGAGGAGAAAATATATTGCGTAGTAGGAGTAGGTGCCATCAAAGTGCACGACTCACTTACGCACGTACACAACACATGCATGCACACACACTCGGCCGCAGAATGCACGTGAATAACACATGCATGCGCACACACTCGGCTGCATGGAGGCGTGCGCCATCTGCGGTGACGTCCGGTTCGTCGTGCTACGACCAAGCTCGCACACAACGGCGCCTACGCATCTCTTGCAGCACCTCTTTGTTGTCATTGCTCAACGACTAGCCAGAGACGAAGACGACCGCAGCCTCGGCCTTAGAGCTAGCACCGATGGAAAAGCACGCACACTGCACACACACGAGCACGTATGGAGTGCCCACGACGTGGTGCGTCCCCAGTCGCCTCTACTCCTTCCGCGCATGTTGTCTATGAAGGTGGTTGCATGCCTAATGATGATGTGGGTGAGATTTTCTAGGACTCAGATGATGACGAGGAAAATTAGGCTGGTCATAGTGGAGAGTAACTTAGACTAGTAACATGCATATGTTACTAGTCTATGTTACTACCTTCATGGTGGGTAGTAACATATGGATGGTAACATGCAAGCCTTCATTAATTGAGATATAGACTCATTTTACCTCGGGGTGTGTTATGTTACAGTAACATATTATGTTACCACAAGCATCTCTTTCCTCATTAACTCCATGCCACATAAGCAATTTTTTGGGATGTGTTATGTTACTACCTAAGTTACTCCGACTATGGCTAGCCTTAAGGGGGGGGGGGTGTCTCCAACAGTGTTCCTCGGCTCGCACCTCTTGCATCACGGTGGTCGAGCTTGGAGTCATTCATCTGGTACACGTGACATCTCAGATCTGGACATAAGATGACGTACACCATCAAGGTCTACTGTCAAGGGGGTCAGGGCGGACGCGACCTCTCACTGCGTCCGCCATTTGAAGCGGCGCGCCGGCCCAGGCCGCCGCCCACTGCACTCCCTGCTGTACCCGCCTCCTCGCCTCATTCAAAAACCTACATTTACTAGTATGTATACACGTGCAAGGCACGTCTTAATATAACAGAGTGATTTTGGTAAAAGGGAAAAGAAGTAATATATGTGCTAATAGATTCAAAGAAAAAGAAATTATAGTGATGTATAAATGCCGATATTAGTTTAATATTGTAAAAGCGGGAAGTAGTATTCATGCCATAAAAATGTACGTTCATTTAAAAAGAACTGCACGTGGCTTCACTTTTTCCACGTGTTCTTTTTTTTTGAGAAATATCCACATTCTCCTACTAAACCATCTCGACTGGGCTCAATCAAACCATCTAGTGGTCATGTGGCAACACAACCCATTGGAGCTAGTTATGGGCTTCTTTTTTCTAGAAAGGGTACATGATTGTTCTAGAAGCAGCAGTGTACTGTTCATGCGAATCCTACTGATATTGGCCGTTGGATTTAGAAGATCAACGGTTATGTTTGATGTTCTTAGTCCTACTTAAAACTAGATGATACCCCGCGCGTTGCTGCGGGAAAATTATGGCACGCTAAAGTAAAATTTAAATTCAACAAAACTCATGTGATTATACTTTTCAATTTTTGTAGTAGCCAAAAATAGTACAAATGAAGTTAAGTATTAACAAATGGTTCACACAAAAAAAGGTATTAACGAATGGAAATAAAGGGATCGACCATGGAGAAATCCTGACAAAGGAAATTCAAACATGTCCTCGTTTTAGAGGAGGAAGATTTTCACATATTGTTCGTATGTATAGCAATCACGCTCTGGTCTGATATGCGCCTCTTTAGCTAGAATCCATTGGCTACGTACATAGGGTAAATAACAAAGGAATAATAATAATGCTTGCCTGCATGTAGAGGCGTGCATGCAAGTAACAGCAGCGGCATGCACGCATGCGCGGCGCTCTCGCTCGTGAGGCTGCCGGTCTGCCGGAGCCCGGAGGACGTCGCGTTGCGGGGGAGATGAGATATGAGGGACCCCAGAAGCCTCCTCGCTGGTGAAGCTGCCGGAGGACATCGTGCTCGAGACCCGGAGATCCTCGCGCGTGTGTTCGGCGCCGCTGACCTCTTTCGGTGCGGCGCCCCGCACAAGCGCCCCCTCGTCACCGAGCCTCCGCTAGCCGGGGAGCGCCTGCCACTACTGCTCCCTTGTCGGCTTCCGGATCGGAGAATGCTGCCATGGCGGGGAAGGTCCACCGGTCTCGAGTTTCATCCACGCAGCCGCGGTTGTCTTTGCTCGGCTCCTTGGTCCCCGGCACCGCCCGCCTATTCGAAGACCGCGTCAGGCCGCTCCCCTAGCACCGTGGTGTCCTCCTCGTGCGCTTCAACGGCAGGGCCGGCGCCGACCGCCACACCGTTTGCAACCTGCTCTCGAGCGCATGCCACGTGCTCCCTTTGCTAAGCCGTGACTGCTTCTTCAACTGAGCATGCGCTGTTGGAATAAGCCACGGCGTGTGTGGTCGGGCTCGTCGGGCGCGTCGGGTGCGCGCGGGACAGGCGGGACACATTGGTGCCGTCGGGCTCGTCGGGCTTGTCGGGCGCGTCGGTGACGCGCGGGACAGGCGGGACGTGCGGGACGCAGCAGCGTGGCATATGCGTGTATGTGTGTAGCGCGTGTGTGCGTGCGTGGCGTGTGTGTGGCGTAGTCGCCACGGTGGATAGGCTGGGTCGTGGCGATCTGTTGGAGTAGCCGCGCAGTGCGCGTCGTGCGCAAGCGCGTGCATGCAGATCGTGCATGCGGTTCAGTAGGAGTGGCCAACGCCCGTGCGTGAGTGCGCTTGGGATTTAAATCTCCTTGTACTGCTGCCTATGGGGTGAGTGGGTGCTCTGGGAAAGGAAAAGTAACGGGGCTGTGAAGCCGGGTGAAACTCCAGTGTACTGTGCGCTTCTCCTTCTTCTATCTCCATCCATCCGTGTGAGAGAGCGGCACCAACAATTGGTATACAGAGCTTCGGTTCGGGCGATCATCGGCGACCATGGCGCTCGTCCCATATGGCGGAGGCGCGGGCGGATCGGCGTCGATGGCGATGCCGATGCTCACGGTGGACAACTACACCGTCTGGGCGATCAAGGCGCAGGCCATCCTCGACGTGCACACCGTGTGGGAGGCGGTGGCGCCGGGCGATGCGGCGGTGAACGCGCGGAAGGACAAGACGGCGCGCGCGTTGCTGCTCGGAGCGCTACCGGAGGACGTGTTGCTACAGGTGTCAACGAAGCTCACCGCCAAGGAGGTATGGGACTCCTTGAAGGTGAGGTTCGTCGGCGCCGATCGGGTCCGCGCGGCGAGGCTGGCGACGCTGCGCGGCGAATTCGACCGCCTGAAGATGGCGGATGGCGAGGAGCTCGACGTGTACGGCGGGAGGCTCGCGGCGATGGCGGCGAGGTACGCCAACCTCGGGGAGACGCTGGGCGACGCAGCACTTGTCAAGAAGTTGCTGGATACGATGCCGGATCGCCTCTTCCCCGTCGTCGCCGGCATCGAGCAGTTCCACGACGTGACGACGATGGCGTTCGACGAAGCGCTCGGGCGGCTGCGTGCGTTCGACGAGCGGGTTCGGCGCCGTGGACAAGACAGCGGCGAGCGCGGGGGTGAGCAGCTGCTCATGACGGCGGCGCAGTGGGCAGCACGGGAGCGTCGACACGGCGGTGCTCGGGACGACGACGACGGGCGCAGCGTGGCGTCGGGGAGCGGCGGCAACAGGCGCAGGCGCTGCTACAAGTGCGGGGAGCACGGGCACTTCCGGCGCGAGTGCCCGCAGCTGCAGAAAGGACCGGCGGCGGAGCATGCACTCTTGGCCGGCGCCAACGTCGACGACGACGGACTCCTCTAGGCCATGGCTTAGGGGGTGTGTGTTGGAATAAGCCACGGCGTGTGTGGTCGGGCTCGTCGGGCGCGTCGGGTGCGCGCGGGACGGGCGGGACACATTGGTGCCGTCGGGCTCGTCGGGCTTGTCGGGCGCGTCGGTGACGCGCGGGACAGGCGGGACGTGCGGGACGCAGCAGCGTGGCATATGCGTGTATGTGTGTAGCGCGTGTGTGCGTGCGTGGCGTGTGTGTGGCGTAGTCGCCACGGTAGATAGGCTGGGTCGTGGCGATCTGTTGGAGTAGCCGCGTCGTGCGCAAGCGCGTGCATGCAGATCGTGCATGCGGTTCAGTAGTAGTGGCCAACCCCCGTGCGTGAGTGCGCTTGGGATTTAAATCTCCTTGTACTGCTGCCTATGGGGTGAGTGGGTGCTCTGGGAAAGGAAAAGTAACGGAGCTGTAAAGCCGGGTGAAACTCCAGTATACTGTGCGCTTCTCCTTCTTCTACCTTCATCCATCCGTGTGAGAGAGCGGCACCAACATGCGCCACCCTGTGGGCTGTGGCCGCCGCTGGCCGGAGGTCGGTAAGAATGTAGCAGGATCTGCGGAACACAAAAAGGAAAATGTGCAAGGGCCAACGCCGACAATATAACCAGATAAACTGTGGTGGTACTTGGCTGCGACCAGGAAGAACAAAGATGACCGTGAGTTTGATGTCAGTCTGCAACTCTGCACGACTGCATGAGAGCAAGCCCCGGTCGTCAGGTAGGAGCGAAGGTGTGCCATAATCCTGTCTCGGTTCCCTGGAGATTCCCATGATGACGGAGGCAAAGACCTCGACCGCCATGGCGGCAGCCGGCGCTTGGCTCGACCTGGTGGATCCAATGTCGTATCAAGGAGATATATGATGGGAAGAGGAGAGGGCTTGCTTGCAATGAAACGGAAAAGACTCCACTAAACACCGGTAATGGTTGGCACTAAAATGATTGCATTGATAGTGGGCAATCGTGGGGAAAGAATGGTCCTATTCTGATGAGTGAAAAAAACATTCGGTTTGCGTGTGGGAGCCATGGCGACGCGATCACTTGTGTGTGCTGTGCATTCTCAAAAAAATAAAAAACTTGTGCGTGCTGTGCAAGGAGAGGCATTATTTCTTTGTGGGAAGTGACTAGCAAACATGTCTGTGCGTTGCAACGGAGGATACACAGTATATGACCCCGAAAACGGGTAAGGAAAAAATATAAAATGTTTTTTCATAAATTCAAAATTTTCAAGAAATGTTCAGAATTTCAGATTGTTTAGATTTGAAAAAATGTTTGATATTCAAAATTTTGTTCATCATTTAAAAAATCACATTTGTGATATTTTCACCATGTTCGAAATAATTTAGAAATTCCAAATTCCAAAAAAGTTCGAAATTAGAAATTTTGTTCATCTTTCCAAAAGTTGCTCACGTTTAAAAAAAAATCACGTCTTGAACAAAAATGCTCATTGTCTATACGTTTTTCTTCATCTTGTATGGAAATTTTGTTCAACATGTATATGAGAAAAGTTCATCGTATATTTTAGAAATTTTCAGTGTTTATTTGAATATTGTTAACCGCATACTAAGAAATTGTTCAGTGTGCAGTTTAATGTTTTTAAAAAAATTGTTCGCATTTCAAAAGTAATAGTTCAGAATTCTAATTTTTTTCCACAATTCCAAAAAATGTTCACATTTTTCGGAAAACTCTTCATATTTTTTATTTTATGTACATATTTAAAAAAAAGTCATGCTATTATTAAAATTTCGGAATTTGTTCACGGCTTTCAAACATTTGTTCGATATTTTGAATAATTATTGTAAAGTGCTGCTTCTTAGTCATCCACTGTTGTTAGCTTGGGTGGCTAGCATCACTGCTATCCAGCGTGAGGTAGCGAGCTCGGTTCCCACTATTGCCATTTGATTTTGGTATTTCATTGCAAGATTATAAATTGCGCCGGCCCGTTTGCACGTGCTGTAGTTAAAACTGGTGTTCTTTATTGGGCCGGCCTGTTTGCACGTGTCTTAGTCAAAACTGACGTTCGATAATCGCTAAGCACGACGTACGAAGTACGTAAAAAAAAGACTTTTTGGTCAAACCACCAGGAACTAGGCAATAATAAATTTGCTTATTTCTGAATTTTTCATTTACAACAAGCTACACATTCACTTGTCTGAACTCACAAGCTTACAATCTGTAAGTACTAAGATACATTCACATTCTGAGTTCTGATCAACGATGTGCAAGTACAGTTTACAGTCTATACTCTGAAACAACACACACATTGAATAAAGAACAATTGCAATGGATAAAGTCACAAGCTACAATCTGCAGGGGTTTCTGGGTTGTGCTCGCTGCCCACAACAGTCTGTTGTAGCAGGCGGACGTCATCAGGCCAAGGAGCAACCGTGGATGCGAGGGAGCAGTAGATGGTGTGCAGGTTGCGGCCGGCGGCGGACTCGGCCGTGGAGCCGTTTGAGGCAGGAGAACGCGGAGGTCGGCTAAGCGCGGCCGCCGTCGAAGGATTCGCCATGGCCGCCGCCATGGAGCGATCGGAGAGGATCCAGATTAAGAAACTTTTTGACAAAGGTCTGCTTGGTTAAGGGGTCATTAGCAAATTAGCAAGAACGGCTGCGGGCGTCTTTTTGTAAATCCGTGTCGCTTTTGATCACATGCGTGCGATCTTTATCGGCTGGCCAGTAGCCGCGGGATACAGGGATGCACGACCCACCCCGGATGCACATGATACGATATAGATATAGAGGAGCTGGAATAGGAAGGGAAAGATATTATGTTATGACCCTGGAATAGGAAGGGAAGACGACCACACAAAAATTTGGACGCATTCATCAGTTGCCTGCATTGCCCATTGTGGATAATAATGGGCTGGATGTTGATGGAGTAATGGGCTGCAGTGCTTGCTATTTAAAGGAAACTGAGCGCAGAGAATAGGAATAGACTGCACTCAGAAAAAAAAGAATCAGAGCATGTCAGCTTGCTTGTTGACCGCCGCTGATGTGGCATATTTTTGTAACAGATGTGGCAGATTTTTGTAAACTGAACGCAGATGTGGCATCATGATGATGTGGATGGTGTGCATGTAGAGAGAATTGCTAGAGGATCAACTTCTTAAGAATGTAAGATTGGTACACTATATCTCTATCTACTTTTATAAAAAGCAGAGTTGGTGATGATGGTGTGCCTGACATCCTGCAATATAGGCCGTCCCTCGTTCATCATTTGCAGATAAGGAAGGAAACTATGACAATTTACCCGCATTCCTCTCCACATTTGCAGATAAGGCCTTCCCTCGTTCATCATTTTCTCCCACAAAATAAACTACTCATACAAATGCATCTTCATGTTCCGTGCAACGCACGGACATTATATTATAAGATGGCAGGCACACGATCATCACCAACTCGGTTTTTTCTCTACTCCTCCTATAAAAGACTCAGTTGGTGATGATGGTGTGTCTGTCATCCGCCATTTCTGACCATTAGATCTGCATCTAACGGTTGTGATGTAAGTTGTGGCCTTTTGCAACAATTCCCACTTCTCTGCTCCAGTTTACACAAAACCCCTTAGTATCTTGAAACCAACCACATTCCCTCCTTACTTCATCAAAACAGCCAAAAGAATATATTTGGAGTGAAACATAAGATATTTTTAGTGATATGTATATCAAAACTAAACTGTTTTCTTTCAAATTTGTGAATATGTATTATTCTACTTTGGATCCGTTGCAACGGACGGGCTCATTGTTATAAAGGTTTATCTCTTGCATCGTCTGCAACGAACACCTGGTGTACTGGTCCGGGCCGGATGCTCGCAGCACGATGACTTGAGTTCGAATTATGTGCTAAACTTTAGCCTTTTATATATTTTTTAATATATACTTCTTTCGCTACTGTACTGGCAGTGGAACCCACAGAGTACTTAGAATACAAGATTAAAGATGGATTTGTTTCTTTTTAACTTTCTGTACAAATCTCTAGCCAGCCTGCAAGTCATGTACACTGTACTGACAGTGGAACCCACAGAGTACTTAGAATACAAGATTAAGGATGCAAATAACTTTTTATAGAGGGAGAATCATACACACAATTAACTAAAATGGATTGGACGTGACTCTATTATTCTCCAACGGCAACCGGCAAATTTCCTCCCGCGGGCCGGAGTAGGTTTCCCGGTTTGCATGCGGGTTTAACGGAGGGGTTTGACAGAGGCGATAAGGCGTGTTCAGCCGGGCGTGCAGCGGACAACGCAATACTATTCGATTTGACAACTACTACTAGTATATTATAAAAAACAAAGAAGAGTAGTAGAGATAGAGATAAGAGTAGAGACTAGGGAGGAGCACCATCTACTGCTTCGTGGGCAACTCCTGCGCTCCATTCGGCGGCCGCAACGTCCCCTACAACCACTCCCCCCTGCGCTCCATTCGGCGGGCGCTGTTAAAATTTGGGGAGCGCACTCTCGCGACTGCTGGCAGCGACGACTTCACCGACAACGACTTCTTCCCCGACCTCGGCAACCTCTTCCTCAACGACATGGGTGACAACCTCAACGCCAACGGTGCTACTCCCGTTGCAGCGTATGTGTTTCTGTCCTTCCTGTTCGAAATCGTGGTAGAATTCATGTTTCTGTTCTCAAGAAAAAAAAGAATTCATGTTTCTAGTCTGTGTCCTAGATTCGATCTGTTCATCTACTACGCTAGTCCACATGATTAGTTTAATCTCTGTTATAGCCGTCATGATTTATTTTGTGCTTATTCAGACTAAATCTCTTAGTAACTTGCTCATATATTCAACTGGTGCACCATCCCCTACAGCCACTCCCGTTTCATGGACGGCCTGGTCGATGCCTCCAAGGAGCCCTTCGTCTACTGCTATGAGTGCCCGATGCCGTTTTGGGGCTCGCCGGCGGACCTCGTGCATCACCTTACGCAGGCGTCCGTCTATCACTGCTGGCCTGCGGCGAAGAACATCAAGTACGAGACGTGCTACCCGTTCACCGTGCCGGAGTCGCTGGAGGATCACCGCCGCCTACTAGTCTCGGAGGAGGACGACAGCTTCTTCCTCTTGATCGTGGGCACCGGCGAGGCCCGCGCAGGCCGCCGCCCCGTCTCTGTAGTGTGCGTCAGGGGCGACGCCGCTGATGCTGACACTGACACGAGGCCGATGTACGGGTGCGTGCTCACTGTTACTACCCCTCCGGGTACTTGGGCGGCGACACTGGCTACAGGAAGCTGACTAGGACTGTGCCGAGCTGGGACCTTCCCGCCGATGTGGACATGGAAGACGCATGGTATGATTCCCCCCCCAACGTGGTGCACGGGGACTCCAAGGAGGTTCACCTGGACATATGCATTACCAAGTTAAATGTTGATCATTAGTCTTCGCTCAATGTAATCCGTTGTCTAAGCATGTGGAGACTTCCATGCATGATCTTGCTCTATTGGAGTATCGCGCATGAATAAAAGTGTATCCATCTATGGTTTAGTCTAGAATCTTCCATGTATGAATTTTTACTACAGTACTGGTGAAAGACTTATGATGAACCATTTCTTACATCTCCTCTGCCCCTTTCCAAGTCATCCTGATTTAATCCCTCCGTCTAGGTGTATAAGGGCATGGTTAATACTTAATAGTATAGCCAACTGTTGACTATAAGAAAGTGCCATGTCATCTGTAGCCAACATGTGTAACAATGGATACTCAAAAACTAATTTCTTAAAGATCATTTCTTGCAAAGCACAATAAGTGTTATTTCTTCACAAGTTTTGGATGCAGGTTGAACAGTTGAACGCTTTTGTTTGCAAAAGATAATTTTTTATCTATTTCACCCGGATGTTTGTGAGCTCTAGAGATGAAATAATATCCGAAGAAACCTATCGATTCCCGTTACACATGATACGACCCTCACATCCTTTCTAAAAATAAACAACTCCCCGATCAATGCATTTTACTGTTCCGTGCAACGCACGGGCACCTTACTATAGATTAGTATGACCAAAAATTGAACTAACATTATATATAGTACAATAAATGCTGATGCATGTCACCTAAAATTACATCATTGAAAACTATGTTCAAATACGAATCCAACGTATAGTTTTTGTTGACATGCACTAACATTTTGTCTGTTAAATCTTCAGTCAAATTCAATGGGGGACTAATAAACCACGACCGATGTAGTACTAGTGTAGAGGGCGGCGCTACACGGGAGTCTCACCTTGCTCGTGGCGCGGCAATAAAGCCGTCATATCACAAAACCCAACCACTCCCAGTAATAAGTGGCCTGGTAAAATAAACGGACAAGCAACCATCACATCCCTCCGTCTTGATTGTTCTAGAACACAGGTGAGGTAGCAGCAGTGTACTGTTCATGCGAATTCTACTGATATTGGCCGTTGGATTTAGAAGATCAACGGTTATGATTGATGTTCTTAGTCCTACTTAAAATTGGTACACTATATAGTAGTATAGATATAGAAACCCGCGTGGAATGCGAGAAACCAACTCCGGCCACACACGCCCGTTCAGGAGCAGGACGCCGGCCAAGCTCCTCCTTCCACCATTTTGTCCACTCTTTCGGCGGCACCCGACGAGCAGGAAGAGCAGTTCTCCGGCATAAAAGCCGTCTGGGTGGCCCGCTGAGCCCGGCAGCTCGCTTCTCCACCTACCTCGCCTAGCCCGTCGGAGGCAGTTGCCGCACTAAGCCAGCGCGTGGTTCCGCTGCTGGCCTCTCCAATACAGCTTGAGGAAGAGTGCCGACTTGCTCCACGCCGGCTTATCGGGGAGCACAGCGGCACGGGCATCGTCGCTGCCCTCGACGCCGCCGCGTCGTACAACGCCTCTAGTGTCTGCGACTGCGCCATCCGTCGTTGGCGCGCGCGTAGCCGCGACATGCAGGCAGAGAAAGAAGCCGACGCAGATGTCGACGAGGTGATGCGGCTACGCGGATGTGGATGAGGTGACGGGCAGCAGGTCCCCGCCCGCCGCCATCATCGAGGAAAAGTAGAACACGGGAGGCCGCCGCCGATTGTATCCCATGAAGGCCACCGCCGAGGCGATGACGGCGAATACAGCCGGTGTCTTGCTCGATTCTTCTTCTGCTGGATGCTGGAGGAGGACAAAGAGATCGGGCGGCGACCATTTAGATTAGGTATTTTAATTCTACCAGGCTGGTTGTAATGGGAGTATTATAGGTATTATCATGCATGCCAACTACTCCCTCCGTTCTTAAATATAGGAGTATTATAAGAGCATGGTTAATAGTATAGCCAGCTGATGGCTACATGACATTGCCATGTCATCTATAGCCAACCTTGTAGCCTTCAAGTATAATACTCCCTCCGTCTAGGTGTCATCTTACGAAAACCAAATAATCCCAAAACACTTAGGCGCGGTGCATTAACTTCTACCTCGTTTCTTGTTTCTTGACATATCAACCAACAAGAGATGTGGGTGTGCATGCTTTTAATGACTTGAGACTACCAAACACGACATGCAGTGGTTAGTTCACTGCACGCAATGTTGTTAATTAGCAAATAAACATTTAAGTTCTCTCGTTTTCCCCTCCTCCTTGGTCACGGTGCACAACCTAAGATACGAAGATGTGATATTTCATCAATACAGGGCCCACCTTCCACTCTCACATCCTACCTCTGTCCTGGTTTATAGGTCACCTTTGTAGTTTGTGCCAAATTTTGACCAAATATTTAGCTAACAAAATGTAAATGCATGTCAACAAAAATTATATCGTTGGATTCGTATTTCAACATAGTTTTCAATGATATAATTTTTGGTAACATGGACGAACGTTTTGTTAGTTCAATCTATAGTCAAAATTTGACACAATATACAATGGGGACCAATAAACCAGGACGGAGGAATCGATGCCACGTCAATGTACCCACTAGAAACAAGTTAGACTTGTTCGGTTCAACCGCCTCCCTAGGTGTTTGGAGAGGAATTGGCCAGCGCGAGGCGGTTCTATAGGTGGGCAGGCGCTTAAAACAAGGGAAAATGCGCGAACCAACTAAGACGAGGGAGGGAAGCTTCTACATTCGTAGGGGACATG
This sequence comes from Aegilops tauschii subsp. strangulata, assembly GCF_002575655.3. Lineage (NCBI taxonomy): Eukaryota > Viridiplantae > Streptophyta > Magnoliopsida > Poales > Poaceae > Aegilops > Aegilops tauschii. The sequence continues at coordinate 644,642,308 of NC_053041.3, read as the reverse complement.
GCATTGGCTATTGGGCGGCAACATGCGAGTAGATGTAGACTCTTCACCGGACGGAGGGAGTAAGTCATCTTTGGTTGTGCACCATGACCAAGAAGGAGGAAAAAACAAGAGAACTTAATGTTTATTTGCTAATTAATAGCATTGCATGCAATGAACTAACCACTGCATGTCGTGTTTGGTAGTCTCGAGTCATTGAAAACATGCACGCCCACATCTCTTATTGGTTGATATGTCAAGAAACAAGAAACGAGGTGGGAATTAATGCGCCGCGCCTAAGTGTTTTGGGATTATTTGGTTTTCGTAAAGTGACTTATACACCTAGACGGAGGGAGTACCTTGCTCATGCAAATATTAAATGCTTAGAGCCAACCTAATAGCCATTCTAAGAGCCAACCTATTACATGAGTATTTTTTATGATGACTCTAAGTGAGGTGGCATCTCCTTATAGCCAACAGCCGGCTACATTGGAGCACTCCGACAAGGCCTAGAGGTTAATTTGAGAACAAGTACCTCGAGGTTGATTTGACAGACATGACTTATAAGTTGATAGAGGTCATATGACCTTTTTTGGAAACATGTCGTAATGTAACGCGATAGACCTTCTTTCAAGTCAATTAGCATGTGTTCAAAAAATAAAAATTATTAAAAGGTAACACAATAGACCTTCTATTAACATGTGTTCAAAAAAGAAAAAAAAAGAAAAAATTACAAAACAAAGACCTCGATATTAACTAGACAGATGGGTCATTGCAAAGGTTTATTATAAACCTTTGCAGTGACCCATCAGTTAATAAACCTTTGCAGTGACCCATCAGTCTAGTTAATATCGAGTACACTTCCCATCCGGTCACCCATCTCATGAATACTCCAGCCTCAGCATAGTTAACTCGGGAGTTCTGTTAGATGAGCTACCGGTAGGGAAGTTGGTCCTTGCTGATATAGGATGCCTCTTCGTATCATTTATGGCATACCTGGATGATCGCCTGGTGCTGCCCAATAGCCAATGCCACGTCCCTTGAGAATGTAGAAGCTTCCCTCCCTCATCTAGCTAGTTCGCGCGTTTTCCCCTTTTTTTGCCGCCTGCCCACCTATAGAACCGCCTCGCGCTGGCCAATTCCTCTCCAAACACCTAGGGAGGCGGTTGAACCGAACAAGTATAACTTGTTTCTAGTGGGTACATTGACGTGGCATCGAAAGGGTGTGATAGCTGACTCTTGCAAAATAATTAACTACCACGTTGGCATACATGAGCATTGGGCCCACTTGTCAGCGTGCTGGACGGAGGAAGGAACGCAGACAAAATGGAGCGTGGAAGGGTGCGAATCGATTGGCTCACGTGTGATGACCACTTGAGCAGTACACTCAGGTACTATGTTAAAAAATTCGTGCAAATACGGCCGATTATACTGTGAGTAGGTGACCATGCGCTTGGCTCTTCGCCTCTTCCGAAAGTCGAACAATGATGATGGTACTACAGTAGATAGTGTACTACTAGTAAGCAAAGCTTCTCCTCGTTTGCGAGTATATCGGACACATCAAAAGTAGTGCATTAGTCTCCAAAAAGGGTTGACCATGTCCATGGCTACCATCCCGTGCTCCGTCATTCAGTGTGTGCTTCTCGTCGTTCTGCGAGTTGACGGGACACATCAAAGTTAATACGTATTTAGTACTCTCTCCAAAAAGGGCCGACCATGTCCATGGCTACCATCCCATGCTCCATCATTGAGTACGTGCACTATTCACGTGCCATCGAGGAGGAAAAATATTGCGTAGTACTAGGTGCCATCGTAGTGCACGACTCACTTACGCACTGCTTATCTCCATTTTCTTGCATGACATGTGCACCTTAATGCTAGATGTCCCGCGTGTTGGCAAAAGGATGAACAAAGCTCATGTAAAAAAAGAGTGGAAGAACATAGATTCCCGACGATCGAGAAGGAGCAAGGAACCTCGCGGTGGAGCGTTTGCAATCATAATATTTTATATTATTTAGCGATATAAAATCAACCAATCATCTCCATAGTAGACCGGAAGAGTACGAAACACGGCAGCCCAGTGTAGTTACATCATACTGTACATGGCCAACCCACGCTATCACCATATTTCTTGGCCTCCGTGCGACACCTCGCTCTAGTAATCCAATAGCCCGTATCGCTTCTCGCTCCTCGTCTCTCTCAAAGTGCGGCGGGCTGGCGTTTTTGCCGTCTATTGAGGACGATTAACTCATCACATGTTAGCGACATGCCAAGAGCATTCTAAAAAAATTACTGTACTCTATTGCTATGCCAAGAAGAGGAAGCGCTTTGACCGACGGACCAAATGAGACAGGCGTTGTGCCGTGAGTGGGTCCAGTTTCTTGTTTTGAACTTGTTTGGTGTAGTAGTAACACTTGGTTTTGACTATTGGTAAGATTTTATATACTCCCTCCGTCTAGTGAATAAGTCATCTTAGATTGTGCACCGTGACCAAGGAAGAGGGGAAAATGAGAGAAATTGATATTTATTTGCTAATTAATAGCATTGCATGCAATGAACTAACCATTGCATGTCGTGTTTGGTAGTCTAAGTCATTAAAAACATGCACGCCCCACATCTCTTATTGGTGGATATGTCAAGAAACAAGAAACGAGGTGGGAGTTAATGCACCGCGCCTAAGTATTTTGGGATTATTTTGTTTTCGCAAGGTGACTTATACACCTAGAGGGAGGGAGTAGCACTACAGGAATCAGCTACATTGCCGTCTGCCATGGCAGACGGCAAAGGCAAGGATGGCGGACGGCAAAGGCCTTTGCCGTCTACCGCGGACGGCAAAAGGCTCCGGCAAAGTAGGGATCGGTAAAGAGCTTCTTTGCCGTCTGCTTTTTGAAGCGGACAGCAAAGGGACCTTTGCTATCAGCGGCTGACGGCAAAGAAAGCCGACGGCAATAAATGCGTTGTTAGTCCGTTAGGCGGCTAACGGCAGCCTTTGCCGTCCGCCGCTGACGGCAAAGAGCATCCGGCCTTTGCCGTCCGTCGAATGACGTCAAATGGACGTCACTGCGGGACAAGCCTTTGCCGTCTGCTGCTGTAGGCAAATGTGGGCATTCTTTGCCGTCTGCCACTGTAGGCAAAGCCTTTGCCGTCCGCCGCTGTAGGCAAACTGACCAAATGGGTCAGCTCCCAGGGAGCACAGGTGGCCGCCGCGTGGCTTCTTTGCCGTCCGCGGCAGACGGTAAAGGAGCCTTTGCCATCAGCGGCTGACGGCAAAGGTGCCTCTTTTTTTCTGTTTTTTTTAAATCCAATAATTTTCACAGCAAATATATGACATATATATATATATATTTCACAGGGTTATTTAACAACAAACATATGACATATCCAGCACATAAGTTTCATCGTGCAAACATATATAGTTCCATCCATTCATACATAGCAAGTTGCACAAACACATTGTTCCATCCATACATATTACAATGCAAAGTTTCATCAAGATAGCAAGTTCCATCATAGCAAGCTAGAAGAATACTAGAGGAGAATGAAAGAAAAAACAAGCACTCCATCATAGCAAGCTAGCTTCCGTGAAGTGAATGAAATCTGCAAAATGGCAAATAAAAAAGTTAGAAAAAGGTGACTAGAAGAAGAAGTATATGCCAGTTATGAGCTAACTTAGGTGAAATGGATCATTTATGAGCTAACTTAGTTGAAATGGATCGTTTATGAGCTAACTTAGGTAAAATGCATCATTTTAGAGCTAACCTAGGTAAGATGGGTCATTTTGGAGCTAACCTAGGTGAAATGGATCGTTTTTGAGCTAAGTTAGGTGAAATGGATCGTTTATGAGCTAACCTAGGTGAAATAGATCGTTTATGAGCTAACTTAGGTAAAATGCATCATTTTAGAGCCAACCTAGGTTTGATGGGTCATTTTGGAGCTAAACTAGGTAAAATGGATCGTTTGTGAGCTAACCTAGGTGAAATGGATCGTTTATGAGCTAATCTAGGTAAAATGGGTCATTTTAGAGCTAACTTGGGTAAAATGCATCATTTTGGAGCTAACCTAGGTAAGATGGGTCATTTTGGAGCTAACCTAGGTAAAATGGGTCATTTTAGAGCTAACATAGGTAAAATGGATCATTTTGGAGCTAGTCTAGGTAAAATGGGTCATTTTAGAGCTAACTTGGGTAAAATGGATCATTTATGAGCTAACTAAGGTAAAATGGGTCATTTTAGAGCTAACTTAGGTAAAATGGATTGTTTATGAGCTAACTAAGCTAATTATGCCATTTTTGACATAAGTAAGCTAAGTACATGTCATTATTGAGCAAACCTAGTTAACTAAGCATATTAGAGCTGACTTAGGTCATTTTGGAGGAAACAAAGCTAAGTATAGATCATTTTAGAGCTAACTTAGGTAAAATGGGTCATTTTAGAGCTAACATAGGTAAAATGGATCATTTTGGAGCTAGTCTAGGTAAAATGGGTCATTTTAGAGCTAACTTGGGTAAAATGGATCATTTATGAGCTAACTAAGGTAAAATGGGTCATTTTAGAGCTAACTTAGGTAAAATGGATTGTTTATGAGCTAACTAAGCTAATTATGCCATTTTTGACATAAGTAAGCTAAGTACATGTCATTATTGAGCAAACCTAGTTAACTAAGCATATTAGAGCTAACTTAGGTCATTTTGGAGGAAACAAAGCTAAGTATAGATCATTTTAGAGCTAACTTAGGTAAAATGGATGGTTTGGGAGGTCAGTAAGCTTATTAAGTCATTTTGGAGGAAAAGAAGCTAACTCTAGGTCATTGTGGTAAGCATATTGGAGGAAATAAGGCTAAGTCTAGGTCTTTATGCATTTGTTAAGCAAAACACTAGAGAAACTTACCATGATCATGGAGGTGTAGGAGCGGGCTGGCTCGTGCCGGTAGCTGGAGAAGGATCGTGCGATGCTTGTCTGGAGTTACACTGCACCAAAGATCATTTCCAATGTCTCGTTAGCATGATGACACTCAAATGTTAATACTAGCAAGTAATGTCCATTCAAATTAAACTCACCGTGGTCCCAGGAGCAATCAATGGCATCGACGGAGCGGTCTGACCGGTCTTCTCGCACACAGACTGCACATTTGGTTTTAACGACTCTGTCATACTAGTTAGTAATGAGACAAACACTACATGAATGTTTTGGCTAATCTGCATAAGAAACTTACCACAAGGAGCTCGTACATGGCCCTTGCCTGCATGTCATTCCGTGCCCTGTCCTCGTCCAACATCTTTGTCGTCCTCTCCTCCAACTCCCGCTGTCTCTCCGCCGCCTCCGCCAGAAGTTTCTCCGTTCTATCTCTCTCACTCTGTATAGCAGCCTGCAACACCACTCCTCATTACCATTTGTAATCATTGATGGAAGCACACACAATGTAATGGAGAAAGATAGCTGAGTACGTATAGCTAACCTTGATGGCGAGTTGGACTGGCCGTTTACGAGGCCTTATCTCAGGAGCGGAGCTCGACTGGCGCGCCTTGATCTCCGGGAGAGTGCTAGGACAATGGATAAGTCCATCTCCAATGGCTATGGAGCCATGGGACCTCCCGCCACCAGATATCATCACCAGCTCTGGATCAATGGGACCCTGGCTCGGGTTAAAGTCCTCCCCTTTCCTCGCCTTCCCCTCATCTCTATATTTCACGAGCTTGTCGTGGGAGGAGATGTTGGTGATGTTGTTCGCATCATCGAGGTCAGACGGAGAGAATGCCTTGACTTTCTTGTAAGAGGCAGTGTAGGCCATGGCATACAGGTCGTACACCTCTGGCACCTTATCCGCCTTATTGTAGCGTGCCTGAAAGAGAGAAACAAAGTAAATTAGTAATTAAAGGGCTCAAGCTAGCATGATGAATGAATTGCATGAATCATGAAGCAAACCACATACCCAGTTCCGCCCGAACTGATATAAGTTGGAGCTGCCTTGATGGTGTGACACACCTTCCATTTGGGCACATTTGTCCTTGGCCTCGTTGTGGACGGCTAGCCATTCTTTTGAGCACCACTCATTGACCAACACCTCCCAACAATCCATCCGATCTGCACACCATCCCGGAGGCGCCTAAGTTAGCAAATAGAAACTTGAGCGCTACGGCTATGAATTACTAAATGAAGGAAGTAAGTACAAGGCCTTAAGAATTACCTTCATGTACTGCTCCTTACTCAGGAACTTCTCGCAGCACGCCGGCTTGGTCTTCTTGATACCACACAAGGCGTAGTAGTCTTGAATAGCCTGCACGCGAGCCTCGTGCCGTAAGTTCTGTAGTAGGCGCTTGCAGACGTTATCGATAACATTTGCTGCGTCCTCCTCGTATCCCTCCTCACACCTGTAGAATATCTGCAATCAAATGAGACAATATTGATTAGTACAATTAATAACTAGCTAGTTGAAGATATTTAATTGTTTAAAGGAGAAATTACCCAGAACTTTCTGATCACCACGTGTGCCCTCGTCTTGCACAAGACACCGTCGATAATCTCACCCGGCAGGGCCGAGGCAGCCAAGTAGTGCTCCTAGCTCAATCCAAGCTCTGGAAGCCGACCCTCACCAGGCAACGTGACAAACCCCGGGAAGTTTTGCCAACAAAGAACTCCAAGGACGGAGTTGGGCCGGCGGACACTATGATGGTGGTCCCAACCCCTACAGTATGACATGGCCAACGCATTAGATATTTGAAGAAACGTGAATGCAGAAGGTACAAAAAGATTAAATGCACTTACCTCTCCCCATCAGGGAAAATCAACCACCTCTGCTCGCGGGTCGCCGGCACGGACGGGAGCCGTGTACAACCACGCTGGTAGACGGTGCCCCCTCCTCCTCAATATCAGTCGGCTCCCCGCCATCATCAGCATGGCCACTCGGCCCCTCAGGCTCATCCGCCCAGGTACCCCATCCAGACGTGTGCTCCTCCGGGGTCTCGTGGGCCGAAGGCCCGTCGACCCAAGGCTCGTGGGCCGAAGGCCCATCGACCCGAGGCTCGTGGGCCGAAGGCTCATGGACTGGAGTTCGTGTAGCCTCCTCCTTGGACGAGTCCACCCTAGCAGTCACGTTCTCGGGTGAAACAGCTGGGGGTGGCAGGGAGGAAGGTGCCCTAGCAGTCACCCTACCACCTCTCCCGCGACCACGTGCTCCAACTCCTCTCTTCTTCCCTCCCTTACCTCGTCCCCTGCTGGGCACCGCTGTCGACGAAGAAGGGCCCGGCGGTGTCACCATACTGTCGAGCAACGCTCGGCGGAGAGGTGCGTGTGGAATGGAAGACCTCCCACCACGCGCCGACGAAGAAGGGGCCTCGGAGCGCTCCCGACCAGCGCCCACCATCTTTCAACACCTAAAAAAAATACCGACATGAATAATAATATGTATATCACTTAAGTGTATCATCACCAAGTACAACATAAAAAAATTGAATACCTGACACTACTAATAATCTCGATCACTATCATCAATAAATGCATCATCATCATCATCACTATAATCAATGACGGGCTCATAGGGTTCAGTGGCATCAACATGTGGAAGGCCACCTTGACGTAATCGGTCAAGCATTGACAGGTCATCCGCAGCAGTAACCTCTTCTTGTTCCGGCTCTTCTTGTTCCTCCTCTGGGTTGATGTCGGATTCACTGTCGCTGTCTACTTCAATGTTTTGGGGTGAAGTATAGCGGTTCTTGAAACGCTTTTTGGAAAGACGTGTCTCTTGGAAGAATTCTCCTTCATATGTGTCTGGGTTAATGTGAGGTTCATAATCCTCTTCCTTTGGGGGAGATAGTCTAGCACGTGGCGGCACTTCATAAACGACATGGCAACCTTTCAGATTTGGATTAGTTTGGCAGGCCCACGGTAGATAGAATACTTGGGTCGCCTGTTGAGCCGTAATATAGACATCAGGAACATCTAAATGGGTGCTTTGTTTGATTTCAACTAGCCCTATATGTTCATGAGTCCTTCTAGTCTCCTTCGGCTGAAACCAATAACATTTGAAGACTACGACATTGGGTGGGTTTTCACCACAGAATAGAAGTTCATAAATTGCTTCAACTCTCCCATAATACTCGGTACCTCCTTCGCCGATAGCAGATACACAACAATTTGTAGACTTTCGGTCGGCCATAGATAGCTCTTTGCCATAGGTACGAAAGCGATACCCATTGATGTCGTATTTGTCAAATGAACGGACCTTATAGTCAAAACCATTAGCGACTTGTCTCAATTCGGCGTCCATAGACTCTGAATTAGCCTACAAGTTTAATACGAAAGGATTGTTGCATTACGCACAAATTAGCGAATGAAATGAAATTGTATAATAGAAATTACCGTTTGTTTGAACCAAGAGATGAAACCGGGATAGCCGCCTCCTTGCTTTGCGAGAAGCTCATACTCTTCGACGGAATCCTTTTGGATCACCGCTCCATACGAGAATATGGCGACGTATCGACTGTATGAAATATCCAGGAATAAGAGCAGTTCAAAGGAAATAGAAGTTGCGAAAAAATGTACCGAGAACTTACTCGATGTACGGCCGCACTTCTATCAGGTTGTTGAAGATATACAATGAAATGGTCCGCCATTCTTCGTTATCCAAAGATACTGGTTTTGAAACACTGGCTGGTGCGAGATTCCGTTTGAATAGGCTGAGGTTGGATCCACCCTTTTTAGGGTCGTCAGCATTGTACCGAGGCTTCGGATTATGCAAATAACGATTTTTGGCTTCGTAGTGTGCTGTCACGAAGTTTGCCGCCTCCTCAGTGATGAATGCCTCAGCCATCGATGCTTCAATTCTACGTTTATTTTTACATTTTTCTCGAAGCGTCTTCTGCATCCTCTCAGTTGGGTAGCACCAACGATTTTGCACGGGCCCCCCAATCTTCCCTCGGTCGGGAGATGCAAAATCAAATGCTGCATTGGATTAAAGAAGCCCGGTGGAAAGATCTTCTCTAACTTGCAGATCAACTCCGGCGCCAACTCTTCCATTTCTTCTAGCACGCCGGGCGATAGTTCTTTCGCACAAAGAACACGGAAGAAATAGCTGAGTTCTGCCAGTACTAGCCATTCATCCTCAGGGATGAAGCCACGCAACATCACCGGCATTACCCACTCAATCCATATGTGCCAATCATGACTCTTGAGACCAAATATCTTCAATTTATCAAGACTCGCTCCCCTCTTTAGATTCGCTGCATACCCATCGGGGAACATCAACTGCATTTTCACCCACAAGATAATTTCCCTCATAGCTGGCCTTCCAAGATTGAACCATGCCTTTGGCTTCGTCCAGTTCTGCTTTCCTTTCGGTTCTTTCATGTTCTGTAACGGCCTATCACATAGCGCCTCCAGATCGACTCTAGCCTTAGTATTATCCTTTGACTTCCCGTCTATGCCGAACAATGTACCAAAAAGTGCCTCGGTGATATTCTTCTCAGTGTGCATCACGTCGATGTTGTGTGGGCAAAGAAGGTCTTTGAAGTAAGGTAGATCCCATAAGCATGTCTTGTGAGTCCAGGCGTGCTTAGAATTATACCCCTTGAAGTACCCTGGACGCTTTGGATCTGGCTCAAGAGCATTTAACTAATCCAGGGTCTGTTGGCCTGTCAACGCAGGTGGTGCAGTTTTTGACAACTCTACCTCTCATGAAGTTCTTCTTGTCTTTCCTGAACTTATGGCGAGGATCCAGGAACTGTCTATGCATGTCGAAGCAAGAAAACTTGCGACCGGCCTGAAGCCAACGAAACTCAAGAGCTCCCTTGCATGTGGGGCACGGCAACCTTCCATGCACACACCAGCCAACGAATAGCGCATACGCTGGCAAGTCATGCATCGAGTACATGTACCAGACACGCATTATGAAGTTCCGTTTGCTATAGGCGTCGTATGTCTTGAACCCATTATCCCAGGCTTCTTACAATTCGTCCTTAAGCGGCTGCATGTACATATTCATATTTTCCCCGGATAGTTGGGCCCTGGAATTATCAACGTCAGGAAAATGTTCTTTCTTTGCATAATCTGTCCGGGGGGGGGGGGAGATTGAGTGGAAAGACAAATACGGGCCAACAACTGTATTGGGATGCCGTCAGACCAAACACACTGAACCCATCCGTGCTGATGCCGACTCGAGGATGCCTCAGATCTGCCGCTTTGTCAGCATGTAATTCATCAAACTTTTTCCACGCAACACCATCCGATGTGTGTACGATCATCAGACTCCCATCTGCATCTAGTTCGGTTCTTTTGCCCATTTTGTGCCATGTCATCTGTCTGGCCGTCTCTTCGACCATGAAAAGACGTTGAAGTCTTGGTACGATTGGCATATACCGAAGAACACTAACGGGGATTTTGGTCTGTGTCTTCTCACCCATACCGTTGTCTACCACAACATACCTGGAAGACTTGCAAATGGGACAATAGTTCAAGTCCGCATAGTCAAGCCTAAATAAGACACATCCTTTCTCACAGGCATGTATCTTCTCATAGGGCATCTTCAGTGCACAGAGGATTTTGTCCGACTGGTACAGGTTTGCAGGCATTACATGGCCTTTGGGTAGAAAGCGTCCAAATACTGTCATTGTTGCGTCGTAGCATTCTCTGCCCAAGTTGAACTGAGCCTTCAGAGCCATTACTTGTGAGATGGCATCCAACTGACAAAGCTCAGTGTGCTCGTGGAGCGGACGTTTTGAAGACTCCAACATTTCATTGAAGGCCTTTGCAGATTCCTCCATCTCCTCGTCCGAATCCCGAGCATCATCGAAGTCTTGCACCATGTTTTCCATCCCGGTACCATGCTCGTCGTTGCGACGATGATCCAGCTCAGCTCGGTCACGTTGGGCAGACTCACCATGATATGTCCACACCGTATAATCGGGTGTAAAACCACTCTTCTGCAGGTGTTTGCCCATTTCAGCCTCTGTCCTCTTTTCCCAATTGCCGCACCGTAAACAGGGGCACCGGGTTTTCCTCTGGCCATTTGCAAATGTGGCTTGCACAAACCCCTTGGTTTTTGTGAACCATTCAGTGCTCCATTTGTTCTGACCAGTGTGACCGGTGTACATCCACGCACGATCACTCATCTTGACTTTCAGAGCTACTGGACACACAACAAATATATATATATATATATATAATTCACCATGTATATATTCATCAGTTGATCTACTTTGTCAATTTTATTACGTCCATGCAACCTACACTCTAATAGGTAATGATAGGTCCTAATCCCACCCGAGTATGTGTAGATTGGGTTCATTTTCCCATGCTATGCTCCGGATCCAACGCAAAATTTCGGCAGCACCTCCCCGCTGTTCTCCGGATACACGTCTCTGCTATAAACAGAGAGGATGTGTACCCGGAGAACAACAGGGGAGGCACTGACGAAATTTATGCGTCGGATCCAGAGCAAAGCATATGGGAAAACGAACCCAATCTACACATACTCGGCCTGTCCATGGATAGCGTTGGACAATTCGAAAGAATCACGGTTATAAATATGCAAATGCATGCATATTTATAACTATAACGCTTTCGAACGGGAGACACATATTGGTTACGCATACTGATGATTCAAGACAGATATATAGCTAGCTATCAAGTTTCATCGGCACGAACACCGGAACAGAGCAAATAATTAAGGGGGGAGGAGGACATGTCATTTGTGCTCACCCACGAACGAAGGGGCAGAGCTCGTCAAACGCACGGGGAGGTCGTCGAACACCTAACCTCGCAGCGATGAAACAACTGCACATTTAAATCTACCCGATCAACACAATTATATATGATGTTTTTCATAACAAAATTGAAAAATATATGACCTAACTCATAATTCACAAATATATGACCCCGTCGGCCTCTGGAAGGCCAAAGAGCACCTTTTCAGGAGGTGTCGGGGGTCGGGGTGCCGTGTTGGGGTCGGGGTGCTGTTTCGGTGTCGGGGTGTCGTGTCGGGGTCGGGGTGTCGGGCTGTTGTGTCGGGGTCAGGGGGTCGGGGTGTCAGGGTGTGGTGTTGGGGTCAGGGGGTCGGGGTGTCGGGATGTAGTGTCGGGGTCGGGGTGTCGGGGTCAGGGGGTCGGGGTGTTTCCTTCTATCCTTCTTCTTCTTTCCTTCTTCTTCTTCTTCTTCTTCTTCTTCTTCTTCTTTCCTTCTCCTCTTCTTCCCCTTCTACATTTTCTTCTTCTCTTCTTCTTCTTTTTTCATCTTTTTTCTACTTCTTTTAATAATATAACTAATTATCTAAAACCCATGCACTAAATCTAACACTAACACATATCTAGCATTAAATCTAACACTAACACTAACACATATCTAGACCTAAATCTAACACAAACAATTAACAGCAAAAAAAGAAAAAACAGAAAAAATAACTCACCGGAGCTCGGGGGGTGGCGGTGGCGACGGGGGCGGCGGGCGGCAAGGTGGCGGTGGCGACAGGGGTGGCAGGGCTCCGGGGCGGTGGAGCTCCGGGGCGGTGGAGATCAGGGGGAGCCGGCAGGGAGGCGGGGCCGATGGGGCCGCGGTGGCGCCGGGGTGGTGGGCGGGTGGTGGGGGCGGCGGGGCGGCGGGGTAGTGGGACGGTCGGGCGGCGACGTGGTGGGGCGCCGGGGCGGCGGGATGGTGGGGCGACGGGGCGTCGGCGGGTGGGGGGGGGGGGCGGCGGGGTGGTGGGGTGACGGGGCAGGCTGCGGCGGGTGGCGGGGGCGGTGGCGGGTGGGGGGCGGCGGCGAGGGGGCGGCGGGGGGTCGATCTGGTCGTCGGGAGGAGAGAGGGAGAGAAACAGAGAGGAAGGGGGTGGGGGGCTCGACCGTTAGTTAGGTTAGTGAAGTTAGGTCTTTGCCGTCCGCCGTGCTTTGCCGTCCGCCAATTTTCTCTCTTTGTCGTCTGCTAGCGGACGGCAAAGAGGGGAGCCGTTAAGTTTTATCTAATCAGCTCGTAAGTGGGGCCACCTCTCTCTTTGCCGTCAGCCAGCTGACGCCAAAGAATCTTTGCCGTCAGCTAGCAGACGGCAAAGAACTGGCTGATGGCAAAATCCTTCTTTGCCATCAGCCAGTTTTTTGCCGTCCTTTTTTGTAAGCGGACGGCAAAGACCTTCTTTGCCGTCAGCTAGCAGACGACAAAGAACTGGCAGACGGCAAATAAGCTAATTCCAGTAGTGTAGGGCCTAATGTATTCTTCGAGGATGCCTTTGACTATTGATAAGATTTTATATAATTTGAAAATTATATCATTCGAAGATCCTTTCACGTTTCGTTTTCAAAAAGAAAAAAGATCCTTACACGTACGAATTTGACTGTATGCTTTGAGCAACTTGCATGTCCTATACTCCTCCTGTTTGGATACTCTAACTTAGCTAGAGGTTAGACTAACTCATGACTAACCCTGAACTAATTGTAGCCAAAGAGGTGTTTCGGTGACAGGGTTAGATTGACAATAAATGCACTTGATGGAGAGAAAAGTGATTTTCAGTGGGTCCAAGGAGGTACTAGTACTTACTGTGGGAAAGGTGATGTGATGGTTGCTTCGCCCGATTAACTTATTACTCTGGGAATATGGGAGTACCAGCGGATTCAAGGAACAGAGAAATGATGGTTGCTTCGTCTGAGCAACTTACTGTGGCTAAGGTGGGGCTCTGTGATTTGACTGCTCACTAGTCATTACTAATGCGGTGCAACAACCAGGGTGAATCTTTCCCTACAGTTGTGCACTCAATATTGCTGCACGGCAGGTGGAGCCGGATGAAGGATGTCCCACATGTCGGCGAAACGAAGTTGAATTATTTCTGGCATTGCTATCAATCCTTCAGGATTTGTTTATATGTATGCATAATTTTAATGAAATTGTACTGTGATGATATGAAGGTTTCAACTTTGGTTCCCGTAGGAAAAAAAAGGTTTCAACTTAGGATTCATGTGTCCTCTTGCCTCAAAATTCTCGTTACAACATTCCATCAAATACAAATGAAACTACCATGGCTGCTAATGCATCTCAATGGTTTGCATATCAGCGCCAATATTCACATCACAACTGAAGACAAAGTTGTGAGAAGGTGTACAAATAAAGAAAAATATATAATTGATCGATGCTATTCGTAGGCATGGGTCCATTTCCTGGGCACAGCGCTCATTGCTTGGCAGCTAGTTTCACCCAGCTCTGTAGCCAAAAAAGGGGTGTACGGAGGACACCACAATCCGATCATTTTGTGCAGCTCCACAAGAATCGAGCTGACCATCCCTGTTTGCAAAGATATCCATTCAGTGTGATTACAATAATAGTGGAACTAGATGATGAAACATAACACACGCAAATAGAAGCCGATCACCTCTATGATCTCTCTTTAGGACTAACTACTTGTTGGAGAAGATTAGGCATGGAGTTGGATGAGGAGGATAGCAAAACCAATCTCCCTTTCTGCAGTCCCACAGAAATGTAAAAATGTTGCCCGTGTGACATTTTGGCGGAACTGCACAAAACACTCTTAAGAAAAAAAGTGATTTGTGCAGTTCACCAAAAGGTCGCAATAGCAACGAGGTGAAATGGATAGCCCTGTTTGCAAAAAAGAGGTAGAAAGGAAACAATTATTGGCCAATAACACGAGTTGAAGACACATACGCCGACAAAAAAGAAGCATATTCCATGTAATAAGGGAAAGATAGCAGCATGGTGGTTTATCAAAAATGGTTTGAGGACGAGATTGCAAGATGGAAAGTACACCGGTCGAGATACGTTTTAAGCAAACAACTAAAGAAGGTCCACATGCAGCAACGTGGGAAGATGGGCAGTGGAGCAAGGCCGGAGGAAGCTGTACCTGAGGGTCGTCGGGATGTTACTAGGAGGGCGCCGGCGGCTGGGATCTGCCCATACTGCGGCAGCGAGCAAGTGGCGAAGGCCCTACCGCACCGGAGCTTGGTCAGAGAGAATAGTGGGTACCGCAGATCGGGACGTGATGCCTCAACGCCGTCGAACGGAGAAACGGTGCACATCCTCCCATTCCGCCGGCGGACGGGATGCGGCCGGATCACTGACCAACGGTGAGAGAGAGAAAGGCCACCGCCGCCTTGGGTGAGATGGTGTGACGAGAGACAAACCCCGGCAGGCAGGCTCCATTGTATATAGTGGAGCGGATTTTTCCATTTTCCCCACGGTAATCGTTTTATATTCTGTACTACATGCCATTGAGGAGGAATATATAACTTTATTTAATACTAACGCGCCAAGTCGAACTTTGTTCCGTCTAGGCGTGGCACCCGACCCTCCTTCGAGTAAACAACTGCTACATGTGTCAAATTATCACGTGGGCTGCCTTTTCGTACAGAAACGAACTCCACCGTGTACCCGCGCGGGTGTGGACGAGAACGAGACGTGAGTACGTGCGTCCTGCGTGCACCTCTTCTTTAGGTGCAGGTACGTACGTGGGTGGGTGTGAGAGAGATGGTTTGTGCGAAACCGAGGCAATGTGTCGATGATATATTAAACAAAAAGACATAACATATGCAATGTGTGTGAAACAGAGTCATGGATATATCATATATAAAGGGAGCGATCCACGAGAAGAGAGTGGAGGGATCATCGGCGTGAGATATCGATAGAATCAAAAAAAGGGATGAAGTGTGTGGCTGCGCGATCGATAAAGAGTGCCATCGAATTTGTGTTTGCCCACGTCAAAGATACTGGGTGGCTGGCCTACTGGAATTTGAGAGGGCAGAGGTGCAGTTTTTCTCTGTGGCATGGATACCTACCTACAACGTTCGATTATCGGTGTGGGGGGGAGGGGGGGAGGGGGCAGAGACCTAACTATAGAGAGGTAGATCGACTAGTATATGTGGAGAAGGAGAGAGACCTAGCTATGTATAGAGGGAGATTGATCGACATCCATGGATATCTGTAGCAGAGGAATAAGGTTGGGAGAAAGACAAAGGTAGAGTGTCGGAGGGTTGGTGGTGGAGTGGCCTCTCACAAATGGTGGAAGAGGCCTGCTAGACAAATGGAGGGTACGAGTGCAATATCAATAAGAGAGGGCCGGGGATGTCTGTCTGTCAATGCACGTGCGTGTAAGAGACGGGCCGGGAGGTACGCAATGATGATGAGGGGAGACGATATGGTTGTGGTAAGCATACATAACTACATAGGAAGATCAGCTGTCGTGTGTCCGAGAAAGGGAGAGACATAACTAGTGAGGTAAGTCTATCAGTGCATGGGGAAAATGAATTATAGTCGACCTGGCTATATGTAGGGAGATCGGTACGTATACATGCATGCATGTGTTGGAAGCAAATAAGGTCCAGAGAGACAGACAGGGGGAGATGGTGCGGCTAGGAGGTGGTGCGAGAGGCCTACCATGTCGAGGGGGAGGAGTGTACGAGTATGAGATCGATGAAAAGAGGGGCGGGAGTGTGCACCTGTGTGGAACCGTATTGGACATAGGGGGCATGGACGGTGAGAAGAGAAGAGGGGAAGTATGTGTTTGTGGTAGGCACACCTGGCTAGAGAGGCATATCGATTGATGTGTGCCGTAAACAAGGAGCTGGGGGCCTACACACACCGTGGGTGAACGACCTAAAGTGAAAAGACGAATTTGCGCGATGGAGCTAGAGAATGCTGAGGGAGGGTGAGAGGGATGCGGGCGTGTGCATGCACGAGAGAAAGTTAGTGCTAGCTACAAAGATAAGAGGATTGTGTGGGTGTAACACTACTGGAATCTGGCAATTTGCCGTCTGCCAGCTGACGGCAAAGAGCCTCTTTGCTGTCCGCTTCCACAAAGCGGACGGCAAAGAAAGTGCAGATGGCAAAAAGTCTATTAGCCATCTGTTGTTTCTTTGCCGTCAGCTAGAAGGCAGACGGCAACGGCCAGGTGGGCCCCACAGGGCACGGCATGGCTAGGTCAGGTTCTTTGCCGTCCGCCAGTGGACGGCAAAGAGGAGACATGGGCCAGCCCTAAACGGCTGCCCTCTTTGCCGTCTGCTAGCAGACGGCAAAGAAGGCCCACTTACCGGGCCGAGCCGTCTCCCCCTCTCTCTCTTTCTCTGTCTCCCTCCCGCGCGCCCGCCTCTCTCCTCCCCAGCCGCTGCCGCCGCCGCCGGCCAGCCCCGCCCCCGGACCCAGCCCCCGCCGCCGTCCAGCCCTCCCCCCGCGCCCCGTCGCCCCGCCGCGCCCTGTCGCCAGAGAGGCCTGCGCCGGGCCGCCTGGTGCCGGACCCCTCCCCGCGGCCCTGCGCCTCCCCGCCCCGCTGCCGCCCTCCTCCCCGCGGCCCCTGCGCTGCCCCGCCCCACCGGCCGACCTCTCCCTCCACCGGCGATCCCCTGCAGGTTTGTTCTTCCCCCTTTTTTTAGCTTATTTTTTTGGTTTCTTTTAGTTTAGTTTCTGTTTTAGTTTTAGTTTTAGTTTTAGTTTTAGCTTAGTTTTATTTTCAGTTTAGTTTTAGGTTTAGTTTATTTTAGTTTAGTTTATTTTAGATTAGTTTTAGTTTTAGTTTAGAAGAAGAAGAGGAGTAGAAGGAGGAGGAGGAGGGAGGAAGAGGAGGAGGGAGGAAGAGGAGGAGGGAGAAGAAGAAAGAAGAAGAAGAAGAAGAAGAAGAAGAAGAAGAAGAGAAGAAGAAAAGGAAAAAAGAGGGCGCCCGGGGACGAGCGGGTTAGGGGTTCCTCGGTGTCAATGGAACCCTAAATAGCAAGTATCGTCGGTGCGAGATACATGTGGCCGTCGGTGTCGAACACTACATCCATGTCCCACAAGTGACGCCGACGTCCGGCGTCCGATGGAGGACGAACACCATCGCGAATTTGCCTGGCAGCCTCTGCGATGATGATTAAAAGGCAAGTGTTGAAACTTGAAACACCCAAACTGACTCAAGTTGGTTTGGTTGTTTGAAATTTCAAAACTTGGCTTTAATCCTCATCGCAGAGGCTGCCAGACAAATTCGCGATGGTGTTCGACCGTCATCGGCCAGCAGAACTATTGTTGCGGGACGCCGGGCGCCGGCTTCACTTGTGGAATGTGGGTCTAGTGTTCAACGCCGAGCGCCACATGTATCTCGCACCGATGATACTTGCTATTTAGGGTTCCATCGACGCCAAGGACCCCCTAACCCGCTCGTCCTGTTGTCAATATTTAGTTAGGTCGACGGAAGAAACAAAATTGCTATGTTACCCATCTTTGGATTTAAATGTGCAGTTATTTCGTCGTTGCGAGGGTCTAGTGTTCCACGAGCTCCGCCCCTGCGTTCGTTGGTGAGCACAAATGACATCTCCTCCTCCCCCTTCATTTGCTCTGTTCCGGTCTTCGTGCCGATGAAACTTGCTAGCTATAGGTGTCAATCATCAGTATGCGTAACCACTATGTGTCTCCTGTTCGAAAGCGTTATAGTTATAAATATGCATGCATTTGCATATTTATAATCGTGATTCTTTCGAATTGTCCAACGTTATCCATGGACAGCCCGAGTATGTGTAGATTGGGTTCGTTTTCCCATATGCTCTGCTCCGGATCCGATGCAGAATTTCGTCACTGCCTCCCTGTTGTTCTCCGGGTACACATCCTCTCTGCTTATTGCCGAGACGTGTATCGGGAGAATAGCGGGGAGGTGCTGCCAGAATTTTGCGTCGGATCCGGAGCAGAGCATGGGAAAACGAACCCAATCTACACATACTCGGGTGGGATTAGGACCTATCTTTACCTATTAGCGTGTAGGTTACATGGACGTAATAAAACTGACAAACTCCATTAACTGATGGGCATGGTTTGCTTAATTATGTATATATTTCTTGTGTGTCCAGTAGGAAGTCAATATGAGTGATCATGCATGGATGTACACCGGTTACACTAGTCAGAAAGTTTGGACTGAGGAATGGTTCACAAAAACCAAGGGGTTTGTTAGAGCCGCATTTGCAAATGGCCAGGAATTAAGCTGGTGCCCCTGTGCCCATTGCGACAACTATAAAAAGAGGGACGAGCTTGAAATGAGTAAGGACCTGCAGAAGTTTGGTTTACGCCTGGTTACACGGTCTGGACATTACATGGTGAGTCTGCCCAACATACCAGAGCCGAGGTGGTTCGTCGTTGCACCGACGAGCATGGTACCGGGACCGCAGACATGGTGCAAGACTTTGACGATGCTCGGGACTCGGACGAGGAGATGGAGGAATCTGCAAAGGCCTTCACTGAAATGTTGGAGTCCTCAAAACGTCCTCTCCACGAGCACACTGAGCTTTGTCAGCTGGGCCATCTCACAAATAATAGCTTTGAAGGCTCAATTCAACTTGGGCAGAGA